>NC_134102.1:41983347-51983347 GCF_000715075.1 Nicotiana tabacum
AAAACACCAAAATAACATCCGTAACCACGAATCAAACACCAAAATACATGAAAATTACAATGAAACTCAAGATTCGTTAAATTCAAAACCAAGCGTCTGATTCTTACAAAACCAACTCGGAATGACACCAAACTTTGCAGACAAGTTTCAAAAGACAAAACATACCTATTCCAACTCCCGAAACCAAAATCCGAAACCGATAGCCATAAAGTTAACCTACAATAAACTTAAGAAACTTCTAAACCTTCAAATTGCCAACTTTCGGCAAAGCAAGCTAAATCAACTTAGGAACATCCGAATCCAATTTTGCGCATACGCCTGAGTCTGAAATTACCATACGAACCTATTGGAACCATCAAAATATCATTTCGTGGTCGATTTCACAAAAGTCAAACCTCGGTCAACATTTTTAACTTAAGCTTCTAAACTGAAAACTAATTGATACAATTCAAACCAAAACCTTTTCGAAATGAAATCAACCATCCCCGCAAGTCATAAAACATCAAGTACACATACGGGAAGCTTGAAAAGGGGGAAACAATACTCAAATACACAAAACGACCGACCGTACACCATTTATATTTGAAAGGAACATAATGGTGTCAATACAAACCACCACAAGAGTGTGCATGGTATTGGAGGAAAATATGTGATATCAAGACCAAGTTTGCGCCTGGATTTTATCATAATGGATAGCATCATCAAAGCAGCCAGTATACCGTGAAGAAGGGATATGAGTAGAGGAGAGAAAAGTTGGATCAATGGCCTTACAAAAGATGGATATAGAATAAAAACAATGTTGCTAAATATAGTTTTATATGTTAGTTAGTCATGCGACAAAGAATGCTCACACTAGATAGGCTGAATATGTCACTACAAGCAATTGAGGATACGACGACATTTATTTAGTGACTATTGAAATAAATGTCGGAAAAAAAGATGTTTTTGACATTTATGACAAAATATCGTAAAAACTACGACATTTGATATAAATTGTCATAGAAATAATGACATTTGATACTAAATATCGTAAAAAAATGACATTTTATACGAAATGTCGTCGGAACAATGACATTTTTTGAAGAAATGTCGTAAAAAGTACGACATTTGCTACAAAATATCGTAAAAACTAGACATTTGATACAAAATGTCGTAAAAAAGATGACATTTGGTACAAAATGTCATAAAAATGACATTTGATGCAAAATTTAGTAAAGATACGACACTTATATCAAATGTTGTAAAAACATTTTGATACAACTGACAAAAAATAAAATCATACTTTAAATGTCATATTATTTGTCGGTAGTTACGAACATTTACATATACTATTGAAAATTTCTCTAATTTTTCGAAGTTTAAATCATTCTTTGTCTAAAAAGATCATCCTTTATATTTAATATTTAATTAGTGATAATTACCTATAACATAGACGATTTCTCTCTCCCTCCGGGATAAGGGTAAGGTCTGCGTACACTCTACCCTCCCCATACCCTACTTGTGGGATCATATTGGTTTGTGTTTTGTTGTTGTTGTTGTTGTTGTTGTTGTTGTTGTTGTATAAACGATTTCTCTTATTGTTGATTAATATTTTAAAAGGTTAATTCGTCTAGGACTAGCTCCTGGCTAAGCATTTGCAACGGCTCAAGTGTAGGGCTTAATTTGTGAGGCTTATATCCCAAACATATGGTTATGCGCCCTAAACACGCCGATCGCTCAGCGTTCGAGGCTCACTCAACAATTACTAGGTAAATCATATGTTAAAATTTCTAATTAATAGTGTTGACCCTCAAAATACATTAACAATTGAATGATCTTATCTCAAATAACGAGTCATAGTATTGCATATTTACTAAGTGAGAATATCGTGAGGGTGAATATCATTTGAACATTTTTTCTGAATATATATATAGCCGAACTTTATATCTTCACTCGCTATAATTGGGTTTTTTTCTTAGTTTTTTTATCTCCCAAAATTATTACGAGACTTTTATTATTTTACTATTTAAAAGTAATTTTATATTTATTTATGAAGGAGTAATATTTTGAATTATAATATTAATAAAGTTTATTGATTATTTACTTTTAGGAAGGTAACTAAATTTGTAGTTTGATAATAATATATAACCTTTAGCCTTTTAGGGAAGTAATAAAATGTGTTTTTTGATAATAATTTTAACACTATTGCATTATTTATACTTGTAAAACTGTTAGATATTTTGATTTTTTAAGAGTTTGCTTAATCCTTTGATTTTTTTAAACTTTTAATGTACTTTCTATCTTTTTATTTTCTTTTCGATTTCTTAAACTAAAAATATAAAGATTCACGAAGCTTACAACTCACCTGATATTAAATAAAATTTCCATGTCGTATCACGTTAAAATATTGTGCCTATTTAAAACTTTTTATTAAAATATCAATGTTTAGTAAAAATATATATATTATTATTACTACTACTTACTAGATGTTGGATTTATTTAAAGATGAAATATTTAAAATAAAACAAAAATATTGATAGAACCAAGGAACCCACCATTGACCACAATTTAAAACATAAGTGAAATTAGCCGTACTCCAAGCCTTAGAAGTCCTCAGTACCTATCCGCTCTTTTTTCAATCTAAATCTCGAATCGGGTTTGGCACAAAATCTCAAATTGGGTTTGGCCAGAATTTCTACAAGGAGCTATGTATGGAGAGTATTGGAGATTTAGAAGGAAAAGATTTTGGCGGTAAGAATTTTGCTTCCCTCCTCTCAATTCTAAAAAATACAGTTTCCTTCCTTAGTTAGAATTCTTCAAAAAACCTAATATTTTACATTTGGCTGTGCTATAATAGATACTTGGAGAAGAAAAAAGTTATATCACCCAGGTTTTTGCTACTGAGATTTCACAAAGCTTATTTTCTACAAAGTCAAGGTACCAGTTTAGTTGACAAATTTCTTTTTTTTTTCTTAGTTGTTTGGATTTGGGTTAACAGATTTCTTTCTTTTTCTTAATTTTTCGGATTTGGGTTAAACATTTTCTTTCTTTTTCTTAGTTGTTCGGATTTTTTTTGAAGAATGTTAATCTTTTTAACCCGATAAAGGAAGAGAGTCCCGTAGGTTGTTTGGCCAACATAGAAATAGTATATTGATTTAAATATAAAAGAACAGATAAATAATAAAGAACACAATAGACCTAGATTTTTATAGGCAACTCTAACTTATTTGGGGATGAGACATAGTTTGACGAATTGATGGATGGAAGAAAGTTCGTTTTTTTGGGGCAGTTCTTTAATTTGTTTTGCTTTATTCATATCTCTAATATGAGATTTTTGTGTTCTAAAAATACTTAGTAGGTTTCCTCTTTCCTAGTTGTTTAGAAGTTTGCTTGCAAAGTGTTTGTAATACTTAAACTTTATGTATAGAAACAATGGTACTATTTGAAAAGATTGGATTAGTATGATGTCATTTACTAGTTCAATCTAAAATAGAGCTAAATCAAGTTCAATCAAACATCAATTTGATACTTGTTTTTTAAAAGTTATATTTACTCAAGATGTCAATTATGGTATTCTATAGCTTGATTTTGCTTTGTCATGATAAAATATTATATATTGTGGCAATAGAGTGAAATAGTTTGTAAGATTCATTTTTGAAAAAAACTAAAGAAACTAGATATGTTTTTTTTCCATGCCTTGAATGAACACATTTGTATAGTCATTAGTAAAGTGTATAAATTAAAATAAATATTTGTATTCTGCGATATACTCTTTGTAGTTTCTATCTATAATTAATCTCTTTTAGTTGATTATTTTGCTATATATATAGGTTATTCTTAATGGATAAGAGTTGGATAAACATATCGAATAGGAATGATCCTTTATATGAGAATGGAGCCAAAAAGTTTCTTTATTTTGCCTCATTAGATAGGCCTAATGCATTTGAAATCTTGTGTCCATGTCGAAAGTGTCGTAATATGAAATTTATCCCGAAAGAGTTGATTGTTGAACATATTGTGGTTGATGGATTTCTACCTAGTTACGTTAATTGGATTTTTTCATGGTGAGACATTATCTTCATGAATGCCTGTGGATAGATTAGATAGAGGTGATGAGATAAAAGACTTGGTGCATGATGCTTTTGGAGTTCCTCCTATTAGTGACTTTATTAATACGGACACTCGTGGTGATAGTTTTGGTGGGTCAAATCAACATAATGTGGGATTTGATAAGAAAACAGAGAAGTTTTTTAACTTATTGAAGGAAGCTGAGCGTGAATTATATCCCGGAAGCAAATATTCACTTCTTTCTTTTCTTGTTCGTCTATTACATTTAAAGTGTCTCAATTGGTAGAGTAACAATTCATTTTCCATGCTATTAGAGTTGTTAAAAGATGTGTTTCCTGAAGGTGAAATGTCACTTAAGTCCTTTAATGATGCAAAAAAAATTATTAAAGATTTAGGATTCGAATACAAAAAAATAAATGAGTGTCCAAATGATTGTATGATCTATTGGAGTGAGACAAAAGATCGAACTGATTGTAAGTTTTGTAAAGCTCCAAGATACAAATAATTTGTAGGTGAATCTAGAAGTTTGGAAACCTCAAAAATTCCAGCAAAGGTGTTTAGATACTTTCCATTGATACAGAGGCTTCAAAGATTATTTATGTCATCTAAAACATCTACTGATATGAGATGGCATGCAGAAGGTCGCACTAAAGACGGGGTAATGTGGCATCCTGCTGATAGTATTGCTTGGAGAAAATTTGATGAATCGCATCAAGATTTTTCTCAAGATCCTCAAAATGTTAGACTTGGATTGGCTTCAGATGGATTTAATCCATTCAAGTCTATGTCTATCTCACATAGTACATGGCCAGTTGTCTTGGTTTCATATAACTTGCCACCATGGTTGTGCATAAAGCAACCATACATGATATTATCAATGATTATTGATGGCCCTCATGCACCGGGCAATGATACTGATGTCTATCTACGACCGTTAATTGATGAGTTAAAAGAATTGTGGGTTGGTGTTGACACTTATGATGCATCAAAGAATCATATGTTTCAAATGCGTACTTCATTGCTTTGGACAGTCAGTGATTTTCCAGCACTAGGTAACTTATCAGGATATGGTGTGAAAACTAGATATGCTTGTCCATGTTGTCTGAACAAGACTAAATTTCTGAGATTGAAATATGGGCGAAAATATTGTTTCATGTCGCGCATGCGATGGTTACCCCATGGGCACAAGTTTCGAAAAGATAAAGTTTAGTTTGATTATTTTAAGGAGTTAGAGGCAGCACCTAAATGTTTGTCATTTATTGAAGTTCTTAAGCAATTGAAAGGTATTAAAAATAAATTCGGAAAATGTCCATCGATCAAATCCCAGAAAAGAAAATGGAAGAATTCTGATCATGTTGATGATGCCATGTTGCAATATTTATGGAAGAAAAAGAGCATATTTTTTGAGTTAGACTACTGAAAAGATAATATGATTCGTCATAATCTTGACACAATGCATATTGAAAAGAATGTATTTGACAATATATTTTGGACATTACTAAATATTGACGGGAAAGGAAAAGACAATCTGAATTCTCGTTTGGATTTACAAGAGATGGGGATTCGAAAGGCGTTGCACCCTAAACAAAGAGCTAATGGCAAATACTATCTACCTCCGGCATGTTTCACCTTAAGCAATGCACAAAAAGATATGCTCTTACAAGTTTTAAGAGATGTGAAAGTACCGGATGGATATGCTTCAAATATATCATGTTGTGTTGATCTTAAGCAACGCACTGTGCATGGATTGAAGAGTCATGACTGCCATATTTTAATGCAACAACTCCTTCGTATTGCTTTGCGAGGCCTCCTTCCCATGAATGTCCTTAAGCCAATTATCGAATTAAGTAACTTTTTTAGGGGCATTTGTTCAATAGTTATGAATATAGGTGAATTAGAAAAGCTCCAAGATCGAGTTGCAATAACTCTTTGTCATTTGGAGAGAATATTTCCTCCATCTTTTTTTGATATCATGGAACATCTAGCCATCCATTTAGCTGAAGAGGCAAAGATTGGTGGACCTCCACAATACCGTTCGATGTGGGCATTTGAAAGGTACCATTTCGTTATTCTTATTTACAGTACTTATGAAGTATTATATTGAACTATAATATTATTTATTATTTTAGGTACTTGCTTACTCTTAAAAATTATGTGAGGAGTAGAAGCCATCCAAAAGGTTCAATTGCAGAGGGATATTGGATAGAAGAGTGCATGACATTCTGCTCAAGATATTTACATGATATGAAAACAAAATTAAATGGACCTTTAAGAAATTATGATTTGTATAATGAGATTCCAAATCAATAGGCTCGTCAATCAACTAAAATTGACGGGTTTACGCTTGATGACATTACCCATGCCCAAGCACACAGATATATTTTATTTAATTCTGCTACCACAACTCCATATCGCGAGTAAGTATCAATAATATTCTGCTTTATAATTAATTATTATGTTATAATATTTATAATTTCTTCATTAAGTTTTTATGTGTTTTACTTTTGCAGTGAGCATATAAAAGAAATCAAGAAGCAAAATCCTCGTCTATCGAGACATGATGTGGATCAGATTCACAATGAAAATTTTCACATATGGTTTAGAAAATATGTAATTATGAACCAGCTAAAATGCATTTACACACACACACACACTATATAGAATATCATTTTATAATTAGTTCTTGCTTATTTATAATTGATAGGTTGAGAAGATACATATGGCAGGTGAGCAAATACCAAAAGAAATTCAAAATCTAATTATTGGCCCATCAAAGCAAGCAAAAAGGATGAGCGGATACATAAGTAATGGAGTTAGATACCTAAAAAAGCCTCGTGATGCAAAGCTAAAAATACAAAATAGTGGTTATGGTAAAGGCTGCCACTCAGAGCTATGCAAGCGCAAGAGACAGAAATCCCATATTAGTAGAAGTCACCTTTTATGAAATTCTCACGGACATAATTGAGTTGTATTATACCGCAAACCTCAAGTTTATTCTATTTAGATGTGAATGGGTAGACAATAACAAGGGGCTTATTGTGGACGATGATTATGGATTTACTCTTGTTAATTTTTCTCATCTACTCTACAAAAGGCAGCACCCGTCAAATGAACCTTTCATCTTTGCTTCTCAAGCTCAACAGGTGTTTTATGTCTATCATCCAATGGCAAAAGAATGGCAGATTGTAGTTGAAATTAAACCAAGAGGTTTTTGTAATTTAGGTGAAAACAAACTAGCAAATGAGCATATGGAATAGCACATGGAATTGTGGCCAGAACAACAGCTGGATGATACTATATTTGAAAATGAAGAGGATATTGAATGGGTTAGAGAAGGTGTGCGGGAATAGAAATTGACCCACTTACTTTGGAAAGTAATGAGACATATGATGAAGAAGACGACATATCTTAGTTACTTTTATTATTTTTGTCATTATTTTAGTAAAGATTGTTATTGAACATATATAGATCATCGTGTTGGGGATTTCTTACTATGCGTTTTAGTTGTTTAAATCTCGTATGTGCATGTGTCTTTTTGTTTGGCTTGTTAGTTTGATATTATTTTATACTTTTGGATAGTAGAAAATATTTTTTAATTTTGCAGGAACTATAGTATTTGAGCAAATTTATTGTGATGGCAAGAAAAAGACAGAGAACTTCCAGTCAAGAAATGCTTCTGCCTGATTTTTCGGAGTAACAAGAAGAACAAATGGGAGGTGCGGCAATGCCTCAACCACCTCAAAACTGGCCACAAAATGAAGTACAAGCTATCCGATCTGGTAAATCAAGAAATGATTCACATGAAATAGAAAATTCCCTAGGTACTTATTATGTATAATATCTTATCTTTCTTGAATAGTTACACTTTGTATATTTGTACATTTTTTCATAAGAAACCTCTTTTTTATATTTGGTTATTACAGACTCTAGTGTTAGTGAAGAGCAATCTAAGCGACCTAGGGATCCTACTATGATGCACTCAGGATGGGGAAAAGATGGTGGCATTTTACATGTTGAGTTCAATGATCTTAGCCAAGCTATTAGGCCTGATGCAGCTAGATTGAGTTCAAAACTTGGTGTCATAGCACGAAATGGCATTTTAGCTCCCTTAAATCATAAAGATTGGAGGCTTGTGCCTAAACTGTACAAGAATAGGATATGGGCTCATATTAAGGTGCTTAAAAAAATAAAAAAAAATATTATATACTAAGATGCTTATTGATATTATGCTTTTATACATGTGTTATATGTTGATATTTGCAGGAAAATACTGATGCTACTGAGGATATGAGACGTATGTTGATGATATCGGTTGGATCTAAATGGAAAGAATGGAAGCATGAAGCAAAAATGATCGGTTATGAGCCATATAACAACGATATTGAACGCTTATCTAAATGTCCAGATAGGATAGAAGAAGACCAGTGGAATGCATTAGTTCATTATTGGAGCTCTAATGAAGCAAAGGTATTCTCCGAGTATCAAGCATCTTCTTCTCTTGCTCTTAGCACATGCTATTAGCGCATTCCGTATGCGGATCACACTTTTTCCTTTAAATATTTTTATGCTTTTCCTCTGTCATTCTTCTTACTTTTTATCTTTTTTCTTTTAAAAAAATTTGGTCATGAATTATCTCTAATATATAAAATTATGTGTAACTTTTCTAGGAAAAAAGCGAGAGGAACAAAAAAAGTCGAAGGAAGTTGAGTATGCCACACACATCAGGAAGAAAAAGTCATTCTCAAATTATAGATAATGTATGCCATGTTTGCTATAAGCTTTCTGCAATTTATATATCAATACTTATTTTCTTGAATATATTTGTAATTCATTTTTTACTATTTAAACAGATGACAAAGAAGAATGGTGTAAAACCAAGTCGTATCGAGGTGTTCAAAGAAACACGTACGAGAAAGAATAAACAACCAATAAATGAGATAGCTAATGAAACTATGGTAAATTCTCATTCTTTATGAATATAAAATTACTTTCTTTCCAATATAAAATTTTATTAACTTTTTATTGTTTTACCTTTTCTTTCCAAAAGAAAGAAATGGATGAACTTGCTAAGGTGTATCCTGAGTTAAATATCCCTGGAAGTGCTCCCAATGATGTGTATGCACAGGTTATGGGATCAGACACTCATGAAAATGTTCGAACTCTAGGAAAAGGAGCAGCTCCAAGTTTTGTTTATGGCCCTGCATATAAACGATCCCAGGCTGAGCAAAGAGAATTTGATAGAAGGGTTGAGATAGAAGTTGAAAAAGCTACCTCCGCCATAAGAATTGAGATGGAAGAAAAATTGTCTGAAGCAAATGAAAAAATAGAAGCGAAGGAGAAAAAGTTATTTGAAGCAAAATAAGAAATAAAAGAGATGGGAAAAAAATATTTGAAGCAACAAAGGATATGGAAGCAAAAATAGACGAGAAAGTAAAGTTGGGTATAGGTGCATATCTAAAGTCTTTGGGTATTACTATTGGCTCAAATAGGAAATTATTTGGTAATGAGCAGGTAAAAAATATTGTGCTCTTTAGCAAAAATTTATTGTTTTTAAGATAATCTTGTAATTTAGTTTTCTTTTAATTGTAGTAATCTTCCTCTTTTGTGATAGGTTTCTGATAACTCAATGGACGATCACCAACAATCACTATCACATGTTTCCGTTGTTCACACAAAGAAGGTGAGTTCGTAAGCTCATTTTAACTATATCTTTTTAACTATAAATTGTAAATTTATGTTATTATGGGTGTAGCCTTAGTTTATTGCTTTTACTTTCTGTTCGTGTCTAATTTCAACTTAAGAAAGTTATGTATATATTTTTTGGGTATGTACCTCACATGGGTTTCATGGATAGTTGCATTCCCATTTTAAAAAATCTTGGATTTGTAGCTTGTGCTATTTTGGGAAAATGTTAATTATAATCTTTTACGTGTCTACATTATATTGGAGTTATTGCCTAAGGGTTTAATTGTGCTGGTTGCACTTTAACCAGATTGGCTCCGATAATTTCAAAAGAAGAATGCTTTGTTTAAGCACACATAGTCGGTTTAAGTTATTGGTAAAAACTTTGCAGTGACCGAGTATTTTTCCTTCTCTTGCGTATGTGCATTTGATTGAAATTCAAGCTGTAATATACGTGGGTGGTCAGTGATAGTTGCTAAAGTTTGTGGCGCTGTGATGATCATACAGGCTAACAGTGGGCCCTAAGCCAGCAGGGGAAAATCAGAGTGGATTAGTTTTAATAGCCTGGGTTATCATCTTCATTGTTTCTCTCTAGCCAATTCCACATCATTTTTCCCTTTCTTCTCAACTGAATTATCTCTAACTTATTGACTCGGTGGTCTTTTGTAGGGACATGGGTTTGTCTCCCTCTTTCAAGTAACTTTTATTGATAGGGAGATTTTCTTTAGGACAATTCCATGTAATCCTGTGACCTAAAGAAGTTAATGCAACAATCAAATCTAAAAGGCGGTTTATGTTTGCCACATTTAGTTGCACAATTTGATTTATCTCTGCCATGGAAAAGAAAAATTACTTTACCAAGGGCTTAAGGATTAAGAAAATGTTGTATTGGATTATGTAAAAGTTATTTGCTTATATTTATGGTTGGAGTGCGGCTGATTGGTCGTATAAAATAGGTCACATTGTAAGTTTTTACAAGTTTATTTTTGCTCATATATATGATTCAGTTGTTCTTTATTCACGTAGAAGGTTGGATTATTTTTTAACATCATATGATGTTTGATTTATAAGTTATTTAGTTTCTTCTCTTGCATATTTCTTATAAGGTTCAGAATTCTAATGTCTGCTTTTTTTTTTTGGATATGTGGCTATTATGTGCTGCTTGAGTGTAAAATAATCTGAAGGGTATATTCTGATGTATGGTTCATTTCATCTAGCTAAATTGATCTCTTACTTAAGAGATAATTAGTGGGTAGTTTTACTTGGCATAAAAGTCAAATTTCCTTTATCTTATTTAGCGACCTTATCTTCCAAATGCAATTAATAGAAGTATCTTGAGTGATTTTGGAGCTGTCATTACTAATTGCTTTATAATTTCCTTTATCATATTGCTTTATAATATGTTTCATCTTGAGTGTTTCATATTAATAGAAATCACTCAAGATACTTCTGTTAAGATTTGTCCTGGCAGCAATTCTATTAATTGCATTTGGAATATATTAATTGCATTTGGAATATGTTAAGATCAAAACATAGTAATGACAGCTATAAAGTTTAAGATTTGTCCTGTTTTTTATATCTTGTATTCACAATTTTCTAAACTACCAGAGTAACCAATCTTATATTTCTTCACAGGTTAACATAATCAAGAAGACTGCAGTTAGTGAAGTTGGCACAAAGAAAAAGAAGTGGGTAAGTTTGAAAAAATTACAAGATTCTTGTTCTTCCTTTTCAAAGGGAGAAACCCTTCATGTTATAGTTTGCAAAACTTATAAAACATTCATTAGTTTTCAACTCACTATACCATTTACGGAAACTAATATTTCAAAATTCAACCCTCCTCTCCCACATCCCCCACATCCCCCACAACCAAAAAAATATCTTCAACTGCATTATAATATTAGATTATTTCAGTTGTTGTTGGGTTTGGGCCGTTGCGTTCACTTTGTTGGATTTTTTGCTTTATGTTGCCTGTTTCTTTCTCTCTTCAGCTGCTAGTATTACATTTATTATCAATTTGTTTCTCTTTTAGAACCTCAATCAGTTATTATTTTTCGTATTCCAATTGTTTTGGAGGAGGAAAGAATTCACTTTATTAAAAAGTTATAATTCTTTTTGTTTTTTTGCGACTTCTTGTGCAGCATTTTTGAAGGAAGTGATACATGTCAATTACTGGCAATGAAAAGCTTGACTTGTGGATAGTTGGTTTTATAAGATTTAGTCTAGAAGTTAAGGAAATTAATTCGAATTAGGAGTGATCTTAACGTACTTACACGCTGAAGTTACTATCTTTTATGATTTAGTTAGATTTGAGTTTTACGTGAGAACAAATTATTTGATTTGACATATCTATCTTGTACTAAGTATATTTTATACTGCTACTTTATTCTTTGGTTACAGTATTAAAAGATATTTTCTTTACATTTATTTCATGTTTGTTATAAAAGTTTGACATTTGTGAATGTAAATGATGATGAAACAAAACAGAACATTATTATTTACATTCTAAAAAATATGATACCTATATTAATTTAAATGTCAAACATTTAATGCGACATTTTGCTATATTGTAAAAGATATGTCACTAATTTTTTAAATGACATTCACGTAAAGTGGATACGACATTTTGTATATGTTGTGAATTTTCTTATTGACATTTACCGAAATGTCGGAAATTTTAATATGACATTTTGTGAAGATCATACGTAAATGTCGTATTTGTTTAGTAACATTAATGTAAATGTCGAAAATTTTAAGTGACGTTTCTCCTAGATGTCGTAAATTAAACGTCGTAACATTCTTACCGATATTTACCTAAATATCATAAATTAAATATCATAAATTTCTTATTGACATTTATCTAGATGTCGTAAAATAAGTGTCATAAATTTTTTATCGACATTGAAATTAACGATATTTGATGCAAATGTAAATTAAATGTCGGTAAATGAATTTGTGACATTTAAACAGCTTAGTACAACATTTATTCGTATCTCCACTTTCTTGTAGTGTGTTTGGCATTTGCCAAGAGAAAGCATGTCTATTATGTGGCATACAAGATGAATCACTGGAACACTTAGTCTTTGGATGCCATTTTTCAGAACATGCATTGAGGCAATACTTGAGTGGTTGGAAATAAGGGTGAGTCAAATTCACATACAGGGTATATGGAAGAAAATCAGTAGAAAATCAAGGGAAAAATAGTTTGAGCCTTTGTGATATCTGTTCTGGTAGCCATAGAATATGGGATTTGAAGATCCAGGAATTAATGAAGGATTGTGGCAGCACAAGGTACCATGGCCTTCCAAAGTATGGAGTACAATCAAAGATGAAAGTCACTGTAGGTTTGAAATGAGAATGCACAACAGACACAGTAGAAAACAAATAGGATGGATACAGAACTTGTACATATAGGTTTATAGAATAAATTAGAAAAATAGATTTAGAGACTCTTGTAGCTACTACCTGGGCAGATCTACGTGGTAGGGATGTCCAGGGGAGTTAGATAACGATTTTGTTCTGGTTTTGTAAGTTTTTGTTTTTCTGGTGATGATGAATAAAATTTTTCTTTCACCAAAAAAGACTTGACAATCATGTAACTAAGAAATATTAATATAAAATTCCATTATAGATAGCCAAATGCGTTCGAAGAACCAGCAAATACATGTAACCACTATAAAGAAATGGAATTCACTGATATATATCATTGATAAATGAACTTTGAGCCTAACTCAACTCCAAAAGCTAGCTTATAAGATGAGGATTGCCCAAAACCATATAAGGAGACTAAGGACCTCAAATCCCTCTGTGGGACAACTCAACACTTATAAGTTATAATGTTATAAGATTGTAACCTGAGCTAGCAGAATCAGAATTAATAGAGGTTAAATAACAAATATCTTAAAATTCAAACAAATTAAACTAGAAAGTCTTACATGTTACTAATAACTTGTGAATAACCATTGGTCAATTATACCAAGGACAGGAAAACGATTTAAGCCTTTGATTCAGTGGCAGAAGTCAAGGTTAATGGGCGAAAACCATGATCAAGACTGGCTTTATACGCTTTCTCAATATCAAACATCTTGTCCCCACACTCGTGCTCACTCCATCCTTCCAATGCATGTAAAATCCCAGCTATTCTCCATGCACTCATAACTCTTCTCGGAAGCCAATTCTAGCGTTACAACAAATATAGAACACAAATATTGATATATTAGAAGTATTCAAATATTGAACAACAATAAAGAAGACTACCAAAAAACGCTAGGTGATTTTCTTCTAATTTAATTTGTTTAAGTGCCCTTGGTGGGCAGAGTTGCACGATATCTGTGCTGGTGGGAGATGGTAAATAACTGGTGGAATAGTCGAGGTACGCGCATGCTAGCCCGGACACTATTGTTTTCAAAATATATAAATAAATAAAGGAGAGATCAAGTTTAAATTATTTCCTACCTCACAAGAGTCAACATTTTCAAGATGCTTGGGAGCGATCATGGCCGGGGTATGGAAGTAGAAGCAATCTTTGCGAGCTTTCCTTGGTGGGAATTGTGAGAATGGAATGAACAATGTTCCTTTTGGTGCCTTCAATTGTTGTTCTTCACTCAATCCATCCCCTACTAGCCATGTCTACAAAACAAGAGTTAAGTTAATTATGTATAAACATATTATTTCAGAGGTGAGGAGTCACCGCCGGACAAATTACCAATCTTGGCATGTTAGCTGAAGATTAGAGGCGGCAAAATCAACTCATACTTTAGTAATATGTCCAACTAAACTAAATTTAAATGACTAATTTGTTGACTGTTGATCCGACGGATTGACCTAGAAATGATCCATTAAGCTACTGGATCAACACAAATCATAGTATAACCAATCGGTAAAAATACAACCAAAATTCAAACGCACAAAATTAAATTTGAAGATTGAAGACAATGTAAAATCTGAAGAATTTAAGCTAAGGATTTGAGAAAAATGCATTAACCTTCACATTTTGTTTTATCAATAAGCAAAATAAAAAAAATGATGGGAGGTTGGTTCACGTAGAGACAGTTGGGTTATGACCCGATGACCGAAATTGAAATAATTGGGTCGTGGTCTGTCTTAACCCGCATATAGAAGTTTGACTCAACCCGCCTGTTTACCATCTCTAGTTATGGATGATCAAAGTATAAGATTGAAACAATGAATTTCATTGTTTTTTTGTTTATACATACCTTTGAAGTATAAGATATTGAAGTAGCCAGATTAGTTGCAGCCTCAGGGGTAAGCCTTGCTTTAAGCATGTTGTAATCATTCTCACACAATGTGATAACCTATAACAATAACAGCAATATATATATATTTGAAACGGAAGTTGTTGGAGAAAATTCACTATACAATTTAGTGACTGAATATTAATGATACCTGAATTCCATCTTTGCATAAAGCAAGGGCAATGAAATAAGCTACTTTTGATAAATGGCCACCAAGAACCACTTGAGTAGTTCCTTTAGGAATTGAGTTTAGAACCACAGCAACTGCTAGGCTACTTCCATCAACCAACTTCACTTTAAGTTCTGGATTCCTTTTTATGTATTGTTCACCATTCATATTTAGTAGCTCCTATCAAATTTCAATGTACAAATACATTAGCTCAAGTAACTCATCACTTTCTCTAGCCAATATTTAGTGAATTAGCTGCACATTATGGAATATCAGAGAATAGATTATTTTTTCTGGTTATAGACAATTGATAACAGCTAACAAAATTTGAAGTGCAAACAAGCATCATTTGAATGAGTTTAAGTTTTATCGCACTGGTGGATGGAAAATATTCAGGTCATTGATAAGGTAATTACATGTAAATCTTCATAATAAATATAAACTAATAACTTGATAAAAATGATAAGTAACCTGCTATCACATGTTAAATTTATTAATAGCGCACAAAAATCTATATAACTTAAATTCCATTTGAATCATTGACTTATTTTTTAACTTACCTGATTTAAAAGTCCTAGAGTCAAAACCTTTACGCCTTTCTGATCTGCTTCTTTGATGGCTTTCTCCATCAAATTGCTAATAGACTCTCTTTGCCATGGCATAAAGTACTGCAACAAAATCAAGGAAAAGGCAACAAATTACTTATCGAATTTATGGTATATATGTTTAAGACTACAAGTTTCAAATGTCTTTTATTCTTTCTTAAACTTTATGTTCAATTAAACTACGCTACATAAATGAAACAAAGGGAGTATGCAGTGCATATTCTTACTTGTACGCGATATTTTGGAACGATCCAAGTTTGCAATTTGAGATTCTTGAATATGTTTCTCTCAACAATAAATGCATGGCCATAAAACCATGTAAACATCGTAGACCACAAAGTGATTGGCCACATTACTGGAAAATACCATTTTGAGGTGTGAGGTTCTGAGGCCAAGGATGCAAATCCTAGGCGGAGATGGTAGATGGATTCTGCAGTTGTTAGATGTGTTAAATGCACCACATCAGGCGATTCGCCTACCCTCTCTAGTGATTTTTCATATAATGTATCTGAAGATTTGTCCAATGTGTTGTAAATATGGTCATACATTGGCATAAAAAGTGAGTAATTTGTTCTGAATTGAGTGTGATGCAGTGAGTGGTACCTGTGTCATCAAAGAATTGAAGTTAATTGAATTCATTCTGTGAAATTGTAAGAATTTTTTTGTGATTATTTACCTATCTAGCAAATCTTCAATAGAACCTTTTTTTTTGTTGGGATGGGTTAAAGTTTAAAGCAAAGTCCAATCTATGCTTTTTCTGGTTTAACTATCGGGTATCTAATATTCATTAGTCGAACTAATTAGGATTTGTGCCATGTAGGGTTCATTAAAGTAAGAATGCTTCCTGCCGGCGGAAGTTTCTCCATTCCTACTGCTCTAAATAGCTATGAGTAACAATTGTACCTTTAAATGTGTTCAACTCACATCTTGGGGTCCCATAACCGTGGAGAGAACGTAACGATCATGGAAATAACTCGGGAAAAGATTAAAACTTTTTGTACAGTACTAGTGTTTATCTTAAATTTCAAAATTTAGACAAGGTGGGTTGCTATGATGGTATGCACCCTCCACTTCCAACCAAGAGGTTGTGAGTTCGAGTCACCCCAAGAGCAAGGTGGGGAGTTCTTGGAGGGAAGGATGCCGAGTTTCTATTGGAAACAGCCTCTCTACCTCATGGTAGGGGTAAGGTATGCGTACACACTACCCTCCCCAGACCCCACTAGTGAGATTATACTGGGTTGTTGTTGTTGTTGTAATATATATGGAGTATTTTATTTTCTCATTCTCGGTTAGAGAAAAGAGAGCTCATTTGTTTGCACAAATAACATTAAATACTAGGCGTCAAATATTAACCAAGAGCATGCTACTTTTAAATTTTGAAAATTCTCATCACCATTGAACGGTAAGTTGAAAGGCATACAGAATTTCAATATCAAACTTCAAAAAAAAAAAAGAAATTCTTACAATCCAAATGATAAGGGATAAAATAAATGAGTATAACGCAGCTGGAAAGAATGTGTCGATATCACCTTATCCATGAATTTATGCACGACAAGCATTCATTAATTCATGAAGATAAGGTGGTATCAACAAGATAACAAATTCCTTCATTGTATTCTATATTCTATTATTTTTTCACCTTATCATTTGGACCACCATGAATGTATGTAAGGATTTGTTTTTTCATAATGTTGGTATTGAAATTTTGTATGATCAAATGAAAAGTATTTTTTTTAAGAGAACGTTGGATTGGTTTGGTTGGTTTTTGGGAGGTGATAGATAATTTTTTTGGGGGATGCTCTTTAGTGCATTTTTTAAAGTGGAATTAAGGTGGAAAGTTTCACAGTAGTAACCCAGCTCGCTAGTGATATTGTCCGCTCTGAATCTATGCCCTCACGGCCGATGTACGACTCTATCTAAAGTCCGGGGTATTACATACACCCCCTCTTATGGACTCAACATCCTAGACTCAACATTAAGGTTTGCCCCGCCTAAACTCTGATCCACCATCGGCAAGGCTGACAGAAGAGTGGCTCGGATACCATCTGTAGCAGCCCAACCCGCTAGTGATATTGTCCGCTCTGGGCCTAGGCCCTCATAGGTTTAAAATGCGCCACTAGGGTCTAAGTTTAATTAACTTATATACCCATCATCCCTCTTATTAACTTACCCATTATTTTGAATTGGACGAATAGTAGAAGCAAGATGTTAAAGATTTGTACTTAATTGGTCTTGATAAAAGTAAGATGGAAGGTTAAGACTTACGAGGGTGTATACATTAAGTACTTGAGAGGTGGAAAGACAGAGAAAATCCACTTAGGAATAAGTTCAAAGTTGCAGTGTCCCAAGTTGTTCATGAAATCAATGTAAGTGATGTAACCCCCAAGTGCCACTATTGAAGCAGTCCCAGTAAGTACTGCTGTGAGCATTGGGATGGCAAACAGCGCGAAATACGCTACATGCTCTGCAAATGGATGAATCACGGCTGCCAAAAAGAAGAATATTTATCAAACACATAGCTAACTAAATTACTACAAGTAATATGATTTGCATTTTAGATATCTACAGTAACAAGTTTAAAGATTTTTATACTATGAAGTTTAATATGTATTAGCAGGTTCAATGACGCACGTAGGCATGATTTTTCTTAAGCGTGCCAATACTTAAATAAATTAATAAATGAATAAATCACTATAATGACAAGCGATAACTCTGAATGCAGGCTGCTAATGTAAAATTGGGCAAACCAACGATCAAGCACACTTATAAAGCGGCAAATGCATTAGCAAAAGAAGGAGCCAAGAAAAAGGTTTTTGGAAGGCCAGCAATGCTGATAGTTCCTCCTGTGTATATTATTGACGTTTTTTGGACAGACATTCTAGGAACTACAAATCAAAGACTAATTTTAACTTGTAATAATACTAGCACTGAAGCTTTGGTTTGGTGTTCTATTTTGACTGGGGATACCATGTAAAATATGTTCTGTTGTTGCATCATATAGATTCAATCCATTTGGTGGGGTGCAGTTTTAGCTGGAAATTAAAGTTGGCAACCTATGATGGCTAGCTAGCTAGCAGGCAGGTCTTACTACTTAATAACGGTCATCTTAAAATATTGAGGCGAATTGAGTAATTTAAATTTAATGAGTTTAACATCCAGGTTCTTACTGTTAAATCCACAACATTTTTAAAATTACATGTTCAACGTTTAATATTTTCCTAAAAAAAAATATGATTATTTATGTGTATACACACGCTGTGTCGAAAATACTTGTTTGGTTGAACCCATTAATTATATACTACATCCATATCATTGGTTATCACCTTTAGTCTTAGGATCTTATAACTTCTGGCACTAACAATGCATAACAATTTACACCATTAGATTAACACGATCTATTGCAATGGATAATTAACCTAATTTAGTAATTTAGAAAATAAAGTAAATAACCTAGTATAATGAGTTAAAATGCATTGAAAATGTAAACATATATTATTTCGTTCCACTATCGATGTATATAAGTTAAATATATTTTCAGTTAATAGATGAAACAGAAGTAGGAAATGGGAGATGGCTTACAAGTTATGGGCTCTGTGACAATAGAGGAATGGTGATGAGAGTGATAGCGAGAGTAAAGGAAATGATGGTGCAAAGATCTGTGAAGCCAATAATAGAGAAATTCCACAGGACCAATATGAATCAAAGCTGTCAAAATTATCCCATCAGTCCTCCAAAATGGAATATGATGAGACTGCTCCAACTTCATATATCCATAATAGAATAAGAGACCATTAAATATGATCTGATCATCCCTGCAAACATAAGATCGATAAACATGAATCATATTCTTTGCACTTCAATTTGCATTTAGATTTTCTTTTTTTGGAGCCCAATTCCCACTCCTTTTGAGCTTGGTCCAAAAATAGCATTGTCGTTAAGGAGTTCAATTGAATCCCTTTTAGACGAAAAGTTATATTATCAAAATAGATAAAAGAATATTTTGTATACATATAAAATGTATCCACTCCTTGGCATATGAAAAAAATATAGTGTAATGGCAAATATGAGCAAAAATTGATTTAAGTCGTAAGTTCAAAATCCTTTTTTTTGGGGGGGGGGGAGCGGGGGGGAGGGAGGGATGATATGATTGAGAATCAAATCTTCACTAATAAGGTAAAAGTTTAGAGGTACCTAACCAACTGAGCTACTATGATTTCTCATAAGTTCAAATCTTAGGTATTTATCATTTATGCATTTTCTAAAAACACTTTGTTAATAGTTTTGATTCCGCTGCATTTAAAATAAAAATAAAAATAACACTGCAAGCTGTATGTAGAAGATATGTTTCTCTATAACAAGGTCTAGGTATGCCCCTGCCAATATTTTAGGGGGATACTCCTAAACTGTTAGATCATAAATTTCATGTTCAAAAAAGTCTTATAAAATAATAATATAAAATATATGTATGATCGTGTATAATTAATGTATAATCTATATATATACCCGCTAAAATAGTAAATAATGAATTTGATTGGCTATGTGCAAAAAATCCCATTTAATTATACACCGCTAGATTAGATCTTCCTTCTTACTGGCGGAAGGAGGCCAAAATGACGTACCACCCATTCATAAATGTTAACAACTGAATAGTGGGATCTAACCCGTAAAAATAGGGCCATCGTATCCAAGTATTTATGATAAAATAAAACATAGAAAATAATTGTAGACATTGCCGCTGACATTATCAAGAACTGTACATAGAAAAAATAATTAATTTTTTTTTAAAAAAATAAAATAAATATATATATATTTTTTATTTTTTTATTTTCATGCATGTCAGGAGGAGGGCGGATCCAACTCCCTTCTATTTCTTAGTCTCTCTATTTCTCCAAGTTCCTACTTAGATTTGAGACATTTGTCAAAATTAAATATTAATGGATGAGATTTACTTGAATAAAATAAAACCCTAACCATAATTAAAGTACTTAATTCCTTCTTTTATTCATTCCCAAATAATACAATTATAGCTACACATTATTTAAGATTCCTTCTTTCTCTCTTGCAGTAATTTTCTTTCCAATCAATTCTAGCAGAGTTTTCTTTCGTAGTATTCATATGCATGTCTAAATGAATCAAATTTTATCCGAAGGTTTATTGGTACAAATGAAGGAGAAACATCCATATGTTAATTTTGAGATGTGACCACAAATCTACCATTGAAAAGTAGAAAGTAAGATACATGGTTCTGTTACGAATAAAGTTTAATTTTTCGGTTAAAATTAGATTGAGTTTTTAAATAATTATTTCAAAGTTTTTTTTAAAGGATAGTGAACTCCAGAATAATGAAAAGAAAATTGTGAAATGAAAAGGTAAATTTACTACGGAAGATTGCAACTTAAATTTTTAAAAGGATTGACATGGTAAAAAATTTTGGGGATAACTTTTTGGTGCCAGAAATGGATTTTGTAGGAGGGAATATCAAAATTTCTGAAAATTATATATGGAATATCTATTATTTAACCATAGTTAATGCCTTGTTTTAGTTAATTAAATCTAGACCATTAATTTTAAAATGGTATAGGTGTCTCCTGTCCAAGTAATAACTTAAAAAAATAATAAAAAATAAGGAGGAGTCAAATCCGAGGAGGGCCAGGGAGATTTTCTTTTTGTTTTATACCGCGTCCTTCCATTCTGTGGGGTTAGGGATAGGGAGTGTGGGTAAAGCAGAGAGGGACAGCGACAGATGCAATAATAGTTCGAACCGAGTATAATTTATTATTACTAGAGTATCAAATAATACTAAATTACGTGCTACTAATTGTAAAAGTGTAATAAATCAAATGGTGAGAATATAAATATTTAAATCCCGAATCCGCTTTTAAAAAAGGTGTTGGTGCTTACCAATTTCTTTCTCTGTCAACTTGGTCAAATTCAATGCTCTTATCAACAATTCGATTATCTCCTTTGGCAGTTCTGTAACGAGATATGGATATCCATATTTGATTGTGAATCATTCTTGAGAGTAGAAATGGGAATATAATAAACTTTACAATATCCTTCTGCTTTTCATCTTTGCTCAAGAAGAATGAGTGTATGCTATGAGCCACGAATGGTGCCAAAACCACATACTTCAGTCAGAAAAAATAAAAAGCTGTTAGGGGTATGAAAAATTATATTAATTACATACATAATTCATGCTAGCATTTACTTTCCGAAAAGAATTGAAAAGAAGAAACAAGTTAGAATAGAGTCACAAAATTGAAAATGACAAAACATTGTATCACGTGTTAAGTATGAGACAAACCCGATAGAGCCTTAGATATTTTCTAACACAAAGCATAAATATATGGAGTATATGAAATAACACTCAAATAATTTTAAATTTTAAATTCATAATTTTAAAAGTTCAATAAATTTAATGAAAAGAATGTAAAAGTTGAACTTATCAAATTTGAATTATGAATCGCCCCCTACACTAATATATCTCTATTTATTTGTTTGATGCATTGAAGGAACATATTTTCCTCACAGAAGAGGAGGAGAAGAAGGAGGAGATTCATTAGCAACAACAATCCACTAAAATTCCACCAGCAAGATCTGGGGAGGATAGAGTGTACGCAGACCTTACCCCTACCCGGAGTAGGAGATTCATTAGCATAAATGTAATTATGCTCTAATATAATAAAAAGAAAAAACATACAGGACTTTAAGAAAAACTATGAAAAATGAATCAATATGATTAGTATACCTTGAAATTGCCAAGCCATGTCCATGGCCATTCAGTGAGAATGCCTGGTTTAGATGCCATGGATTTTTGTTTTGGTTTTGCTAGCTTATCTTGTAAAGTAAGTAAGTAGTACAACTTCTTTCAGCTAGCTAGCTTTTTTCGCCTTCTGTCCTCTAATTGGGCTGCATTTTATAGATCCCTAAAAATGGAGCTGATGCCAGCATATTCAATATTTTACACTGTCTCAAAATTCTTTACTTATCACAAACCGCCATGTGTCCCCATCACATCACTTTTTTTCTCTAAAAAATTCAACACCCGGTGTTTATACTATTAAAATAATTTAACTTGATCTTAAAGTTAAATTATTTGGTTTAAAGTAACCATCAGGTAAATTTCTTTTTACTACCGCATCTTCACTTGCCTGTGAACCAAACCAAGTTAATTTAGATATACTCTCTCCATTTTATTTTGTATCTTAGTTTGATTATGCATGAAATTTAAGAATATGAAGACATTTTTTTTTTATTTTGGAATCTTAAATTAAACGTGCATATAGTAATATACTGAAGGTATTCTTTGAATATTATGGTCTAAACATGCCATTGCATTCCTATAAGGGACGATGTGTCAATAAGGTTAAATAAAAAATACTAGAATTAAAAACTTATATAAAAAATTAACATTCTTTTTTCAACAAACTAAGTAGTAAACAAAAAACTAATTAAGACACATAAATAAACTGAAACATGAAGAATAATTGAAGGCACACACATTAAAAAATTGGTAATTAATATGGCTAAATGGTAAAATGTTATGTTGAAAACATATGTGATGAATAGATTGATTAAATACAAATATCAGGTGCAGTGATTTCTTTTTCACCTAAAAGTATTGATCAACGGATTCAACATTGGTGGTCTTCGAACTTTATTACTGTAAGAGCTACATCACGTTGCAGCCGCTACTCCATTAATTTAAAGATAGACTAGACCCATGAGGTTCAACATAAGTAATTAATGTGTCACACCTAACAAGTATTCGAGCAATATTATGTGTTCCAGCACACATAATAGTTGGATATAATGTATGTTATTAGTTATATAAAGTGCGAGAAATCAACAACCCGAGCTACTAATATTATGGCTCACTTCAACCTGCAATAAGAGGAAAACGTCCTACTTTCAAATATGTTTTTTTAACTTTAATTTCAAATACTTTTTTTTATACTTGGATTAGATATTGTTCAAACACCTACTAAATATTTCAAATCTTCTTAATACACTAGAGAGAGAAAAAAAGGATATGCAAATTATCTTGAATTCCTCGTAGAGGAAGAGCTGATGCTACTGGAATATTGCAAACACGGTCATAACTTTTGCAAGTTAAAATGATAAAAGAAAACTATCTTTTGTAATGCCGAGTTAAGTTGACGAAATGTCTAAGCATCACCAAAAGTTACCAATATAAAGTGTACTTTAACCTTCTAGATATTTCAATGGAAGTGCCACCGGTGATGTTGGATTGCAACTCGTATTTGTTCAACTCGTTTTCCATCTGGCTCGACTCGCCCATTCGTCTCCATTATTTCTCTCTTACAATAATAATAATGACTACGACTCAATTTTAAAGTCTGTTGGCCAAACATCTTGTTTACCCTAAAAAATGGATAACAATTAAATTTATATGTGGTTTAAGGATATATGGATTAATTCAATACGAATGATTAATGACGTTAGATTAAACAAATGAAAGACGTAATAAATGGCCAAACCAATGATAAGAGTGATTCCGAGCTCAGTTGGTGACTCAATGAGGAACCCGCCCTCGATTCCGAGCTTGCACTTGTGAAGAACTTAAGAACAAAAGTAAGAACTTTGAACGACAAAGAGAATGGAAATAGATTTCCTTGGTATTCGTGTTACAATGATTCCTTGAACATTAAGTTTTCCACTTTATATAGTAGGAGAGTTTTAACCTAAGTACAATTCTAAGAAAGGCAAAAATCTCCTGTTTCGCTAATCACTGATTTTCTGCCGATACGGGCCGAGATTCACGCCGCGATATCCGGATGGGCACGGACATCACGACCCTTTGTTAGTCATGTGCAGTTGTTTGGTAATACTCTCCGAAGTCTTGATCCCCGAACCGGACCCGGAGGACATGGCCCTGATACCCCCGAGGGCAGGTATTTTGCCCGAGCCCCGATATGAGGGGCTCCTTGCTCTGACTTCAATTCATTACGGTCACATTCTTGCTCTGTTTGTTTCACCGGGAAATCGGGGTGTTCAGTGGGCTCGGTTTTACCCGTATACAGATAGTCCCCTCGTTTCTCAAAGAGTAAGCTTGCCGAAACGATGGGAAACGATAGATGACTCTGATTCCTTCCTTCATACATTACGACAAGGGAGTCGAAACGTCCCACCAGTCGCGTCGTTCTGATTTCGGACACATATCGCTCACCGGTAGGTTGCCCCCGAATGCGAAGCGTCGGCTGTTTCCCTATAAAAGCTTCCTCCTTTTGTCCTTTTTCTACTTTCCGACCAAATCACTACCTTCGAGCTTTCCAACCATCATCAAACCTTCTTCATATCTTCATCCTTGTTCTTCAATTTCCATAGCAATCTCCATATTTCTGCCCAGATTTTCTTCAAATCTTCATACTCTGTTCTTCATCTTCAAAACCCGTTTCTCCAAAACTTTGTGTTCTTTCCTCAAATTTTCAAACACTCATCCAGATAACAATGGCCAAAATATCGAAAACAGTTCCTCAACAAGTTGCCTCTTCATCTTCTCAATCGGCCTTTGGTACTGAACCGGTTTCCCCTGAGGTGGTTGCCTTCGAAACGGCTCCCCCCGTTGCGGCTGCTAAGGAACCGGCCGCCGAGATTCCCTTGTCGGCGTTCATTCTCGGGGGCTGCTCAATTGCAGATGACTTTAAAGTCGAGAATCCCTCGTGCAAACATGACCGGGGTGAAGGAGTCTCGAGGTACATATATTCTGTGAGTGAAGATGTTCCTCCCACAGTTCGTAAGGACTGCAATTAAGAAGGCAAGAACGTAGTAGTCCCCGGGCCCAAGGATACCGTCACTACCCACGTGGAGGGGTACTTAAGTGTTTACACTTATCCCTTCACACTGGGCCCGATAGACCCGATCGTCCTAGACTTTTGCAAGAGGTACAAGGTGTGCCTCAGGAAAATCTACCCATCATTGTGGAGGATCGTGACCCTCCTCCGCTACATCGTGAACAAGACTGAATCTTGTCGGTTCACGATCGACTACCAGCTTTGATTATACAGTCCCCGGATATTCTGAGCGGGACTAATCAAGCTTACTCGTCGGGCCACCAAGGCCCCCTTTTCGAGTATCGACGAAGACCAAGATCGGGGGTGGTAAGGACGCTTTTTCCGAGTCAAGACCGAGGATTTGATCCCCCAGAATACATGCCATTCTTGACGAGCACAAAACACAACACAAAATTATTGCTCACTAGTCAAAGATAGTATAGTTTAACTATCG
Source organism: Nicotiana tabacum (assembly GCF_000715075.1). Taxonomy (NCBI): domain Eukaryota; kingdom Viridiplantae; phylum Streptophyta; class Magnoliopsida; order Solanales; family Solanaceae; genus Nicotiana; species Nicotiana tabacum. The sequence continues at coordinate 42,009,354 of NC_134102.1, forward strand.
TCTCCGCATGGATTGGATTTAAACAATGTTCGAATAATCTTCAATTGATTACTATCCAGAAAAATTAATACTTGATTTGATGACTATCACTACGATTAACTACTAAAAATTAAGCAAGTAACAGTTGATCACATAAGACAGCAGATGAGCAACGAAGAAATATCAATGAGAGAAATAAGGGTATTTGACTAGATAGGTGCAAGATAATTGACTCGGGATCGAATTCTTGAGTTAATTCACTCAATAATACTGTTGGTTCTCACGAATTCAACAGATAATTAGATTACACTTGAAGTTAGTGTTCCTCTTTCGATTAAACGTTAATTTCAATAATTAATCTAATTGAAGCACGGTAAATAATTGCAACAATAAAATGATAGTTATGATCTAAAGGGTAACTTCTCACGAATATTTCCCTATTTTCTAGCTTGATTGACAATTCAAGAGGCTCTTTCGATTACCTATATGAATCACGAATTTAAAGTAGAGCATAAGATGTAAAGCAATTCAATACAGTGCTCCTCTTTTGATTAAGCAAAATAAGAAATAACTCCACAATACAAATTAAAACTCCATCAATTAATTGTGACAATTATCAAGAATCGAATCCCTAATCAAGTTATCAAAACACTGTATCTGCCAACACCCTAATAGAAATTACTCCATAACAATGGAGTAATACATTTCAAATAAGTTTAAGAACAAAGAAAACATCAAAGCTACTGATTTTGATACCAACTCCTGTATTGCACCGATTGCAGGTTGTATTATTGATGAATTCTTGAGTTTTATTGCTTTTGTTGGTTCTCCTATCTTTTGTAGGTCAAAAATCCCTTCAAAATCGTGTTTTTGGTGTATTTTATACCGTGTAGAAATAAGCCAAGACAAAACTACCCTTTCCTAGCCGAACTTGGAGATCACTCTGACAAATTTGCACAGCCGCGCCGCGCCCCGAACCGCTCCTTGCGGCGCGCTAGTGAGGAAATCCATAGAGCTCGCATTTTTCTTGTCAGGCACTTTTGCACTGCCGCGCCACGCCCCATGCGGCGCGGTAGTAGCTTTTTCTTAGAGTAAATTCATGTGTTCACTTTTTGATATCCGGACTTGGTCCTCGACCCCCGAACGTGATCCCAACCTAATTTCTTGGGCTTCTACTCAGACTTCAAAGTTCTAACTTGTTTGATTTCGCTCCAAATTATCTAAATAGCTCAGAGTCATTTCCTACAAGGCATAAAATACATAATAAGTATAATTCACTATCATTTAAGCTCAAACACACGTCAAATGTAATAATTAGAGTGAAATACTACGGCTAAAACACGGGTTTCTAGCCTACCATCCACACCTCACACTTAGATTGTTGCTCGTCCTCGAGCAATCAAACTGCACTTCCCCTAGGGACGACCTTTTCATTAAACAAAATCCCTAACACATCATGCCAAGAATGCTTAAAATAAACTAAGCACCCTATCATAACATCCTTACCTCAGGACTCGACTCAAAAGCGCCACGCATTTTTCACAACATGTCCACTTACTCTAACACAGAGGTCAAAGACTTTACCTTACCTTCACAAGTCATGTGCCTTCACACAAACAATAGAGAATAGTTCCATATACAATAAAGTTCAAGAGCAGTTAGGACTCAAGGTAGAAAGAATTCACTCACTCTCAGGAATTAAATTCATGCGCCATAGAAGACGTACCATATGTTTGCCCATAGTGTAATACTCTACTAATTTAGCTCATTCAGTCAAGGATCAAGTACGACTTTAATTGGTTGTAATGTAGGTTGTGGGTCGGGTAGGATACATTTGAATATAGTGATCACAACTTCCTAAGTACTTTAATACATATACATTAACAATTTCACCCCACACTTGTGTGAAACCAAACCCCAACATTCACACATAATCGCATCAAGCTCCCGATTTCTTTAAGCACAAACCCGATAAGAACTACCACTAGCAAGTAATTACTTTTTTATACTATATACAAACACCAATATTTTTTCTTTTTCTAGATTATGATATTCTCTTCTCTTCTTTTTTTATCTCAATTCCCTACAAGTGGTTCTCATAATCTTTTTTTTTCTCAATATACCTTTCCCTTTTCTATAGTTCCACTCAAAAACCCAACCATACCTCCATCTAGCTTTTACAAGCTCATAACAACTCACGTGCTCAAGAGAGGTCTACAGTTCAAACAGATAGTCAATTCAAACAAAGGGGTCAAGCTTGTATTGTGGTTACCAAACAAATAGGATTACAGGCTCAAAGAGGCTAACTAAGATAAACATTAATTAGGTGGGCAAAAGCATATATCTGGCTCAATAAAAAAATGCCTATATCCCTTCCTAGACTGAACAAGACTGCTATTTCGCTTTGCAAACACACAGGGTAAGTTCTATACATCAATAGACATGCACATAATATCAACGAAAACCACACTCATACATTGGCACATAACTCACTCGGGATCGGATCTTTCCCGACTCTCTAGTCAAAGCATTTAAGTAGAGTTACGATCAAGCAATTTAAGGCACTTATCTAAAAGTCAAGAACTGAGCCTAGGCGTCATGACTAAGGCACTCACCACTCTCAAGGCATATGCAGTCAAGGGAAATTGCTTCAAATTAGCACTATGACTCAACATTTTTTACTCCTATAAACCAAAAAACTAACTACACCCGGTTCAAGTAAAATCCTTAGAAAAGAACCGCGACACAAAGAAAAACCAAGGAAGAATTACTACACTACCTAAGAAAATAAAATAAAATAAAATAGAATAAAATAAAACAAAGGACTTATTTTTGGATTTTCAAAATTTTTTAATTTTTGTTTTTCGTTCGACTTCAAATCCCTCAAGAAGCCAGTCGACAAAATCCATCGTCCGAAAGAGTCAAAACTAAACAGTTAATTACTAACTATTACAGGACGATAGAAAATAGAGTTATGATTACAGACCATATTATCTAAGAAAGAAAGAAACAAATCAAACAAAATCAACTGGCAAATAGAAAACAAGTACAAATACAATCAAATAGGAGCACCCCACACTTTAAAAAAAATTGCATTGTCCCCAATGCAAAACAGTAAAACAAGAGTGAAAAGGTAACTCCCTGAGGCCCATGGCCTACTCTTCATCGCTACCCTCAAAAGTGTGCAGGTACTCTTCATCATCAGAGAGAACAGAGTTGGCGTCCTCATCAGGTGGCATCTGTACTCCAGCAGCTAATCCCAACCACTGCTGCGTGATCGCGGAGAGTAGATGGTCCTCCTGCAGCTATGCCAAGTCAACCTCCCCCCGAGCAGCGCGAAGGCGCATATCAACAAATAGAAATTGCAGTGTCTTCTCAACACGAACAGTCTTTGATCTACAGGAACAACAACAGCATGAGGGTCTATCATAATTGTGACATCAAAAGGCTTAAGAGGTCGCAAAACCAGAATCTACCGATCATAATGAAACTCCTCCTTCACATGGTGGATCCTCAGAAGTCATATGATCATACTCAGGAAATATAGACGGTGGTCCCCAAGTGGTCGTACTCGAGACATGTGCTCAAGCATAATCTTACCCAGATCAAACTTCGTCCGAGTCAAGATAGCATAAATGAGACACACCTTCAACCGGGAGACATCAATGTTGTTCTGGGTAGGCATGATCTTCGCATTAATCAAACGGTGAACGACTCTGGCAAGTAATACTATGGCTAAAATATGGGTTTTTAGCCTACCATCAATTCCCTAAGAAGTGGAATGCGTCTCGTAAGTGCAATTCTCTCTTTAAACATCAAAATTCTTTTTCTTCAATTTCTATCTTCTCATTCATGTTTGTGGTTGTACAGCTGTCACCCGGTTTCCGAATGCGGTTCCTCGGTTAAAGGAGTGGATCGAGGGCATCTGTACTCGAATGTCGTACTTCGAGCGTACATGGCACAGACTCTCGAAGGGCCGATGGGAGGCCCGTTCTCATGGTAAGGCCTCTTTTTGGGTTGCCAATACTATGTTTCCACCTTTTATTATAATAACTCTTCTTCCCTTTTTGTTATTGCAGGTTTACCTAAGACCACCGAACTTAGGCCTTCAAAAGGGGATGAGGATGTGCCCCCATCCATTGATCCCTCTACTGCTGCCACAGAGGGAAAAAAGAAGAGGAAGAGAAAACCCTCAGGCTCCCCGGGCTCCGAGGTGAATAAACCAAAGAAACGGGTGCTCTGCAAGCCTAGGAGGGGCTCCAGTTCCTGGGTTCCAGCCTTAGACTTCCTCCTACGGCTTAAGGACGAGCCGGAGGATAAATCTATTTTTGTTACCCACAAGACGACCTATCCCGGGGACGCAGATGCATCCGAGGGGGAGACTCGTGAGATTGACCCCCCTCAAACTCAAAAGACCGACGTGGATAACCGGGGTAAAACTCCTCAGGATGCCAGTTCCGATCCAAAGGAAGCACCCAATATAATTGAGATCTCGGGGATGCCCTCCTACACTAGGTCCATGCTCGAGGAGGCCAAGGAGAAAAAGGAGAAGTCTAACGAGGGGGTCCATAGTTCTGAAAATCCTCTTCACTCCTTTTTCGACGATGTGGACTCGACTACTTTGGAAGACTTCTCCGGGCTAGGCGACCTAGAAGTTCTGAAGAAGGACATATCCTTGGAAGCAGGCGGGCCGAGCTCTAGCCCTAAATTGATCGATCAGTTCGTTGCCCCAAGTGTCAACCCTAGGCATAGGAGATCAATCATACTGAATGTCCATGAGGATGCTCGGGTTTTGTCCGCTCCTGTGGGGGTAGCTAGCTACCTCCGATGTCTTGTGACCGAGGAGGATCAAACAAAAATGAATGAGGTGAATGTGCCATGCCTCTTCAATGAGGCGCAACAAGCGCTGAACCAGGTAAGGCACTATTTCTCTCCATCGATATATTATTATCTTCGTTTGATGTTTCTCATATTTGTTTCCTTTTTGCAGGCCTCGGTACTTCACCACAAGAGTTTTCTAGGTACCGGGTTGAGGTCAATCAACTCGAGCTCGAAATCAAGGAGCTTTCCCAAAAGATGGACATGTTCAATCTTCTTAGCGAGCAGCAAGAGGGGGTCGCCAAGAACCTCCGGGCCAAGTTGGATGCAGCTCAGAAAGAGGCATCGGCCTTAAGGAAGGAGCATTCCAACTTGGTGGAAAAGGTAAAAGTTTTTGAAGTTAGACACAAGGGGCCGGTAGCAGAGGCTAACAACAATACTTCGCAGATCCAGCAGAAGATCGACCAGATCAACCAACTCCGCAAGGAGATGGACGAGATCCAAATAATGGCCGACGGGTGGAAAACAAGATGGACCTGCTAGCCTCGGAGAAGGAGACCGCCCAGGCCAAGCTGTCTTCGGTGAAAGTTCAGCTTCGGGTGGTGAAGGAGAAGGCCGATACACGAGCTCAGCAAAACGAGGACCTCCAAGCACGGCTGGGCTCGTCCATCGCTGAATGGGATGCCCTTGGCAAGGAGATCAAAATAACGAGGTCTAGGTTGGAAGAAACATCGGCTGATGTTGACGAGATGGTGTCCTAATACAAGGCCGATGTTGAAGCAGCCGAGGCCCTCCTGAAGACTACTGCTGAGTATGTAAGGCGGTTATCCCGAAGGGAAACCCTCGAAGAAATACATGCCCGAGGCTTCGACCTATCTGCCGAGATCGAAGAGGAAAAAAGAATCGAGGTTGAGGCCAAGAGGCTAGTTGAACCCTAAGGTGAAGAAGCCTCTGAGGGCTCTGAAGAATCCGGAGGCCTGACGGTTCTAGTGACGAGTCGGGTTCCGGTGAAGACCAGGCGTAGATGCCTTAGGATGTTTTTTTGTTTTTGTATGTAGTAAATATATTTTGTTGAGGCTGTTTTTATTTGGCCTTTGTAAAGATATTCCGGAATATATAAAAAAATTTCTTTTGGCAATTTTCAAGTCTATTATCTTAGTATCGTTTTACAGTTGCAATAGAATCAAACGTAGTAATAAGTCATTTTTCGGAGGTCCGAACAAGACCTGTCCTTGATGCAACTTTTGCTCGAAACTTGTGGAAGCTCGGAGTGGCCGAAAATTTCCCCAAGGTGCTTGCTTAAATGTTTTTAGACTATATCTTTGCCGAGGGTAAACTTTGAACTGGTTTAGAATTTTGTTGAAGTCCTTATGTTTTGATTACGGGCTTCGGACGTCTCCAAACCATTTTTAGGGTGGTCGTAGTTCTTTAGGTTTAGGCGCTGCCTAATAGGTTTTGTGCCTCCGGGTTTCGATAACCAGAGCCGCCTGAACTTGTCTCAGATGATAGTCTCCGAGTGGGGATATCCCTTTGGGCTCGGATAGGGGTGGCCCTTGGGCTCGATGGTCTCCGGGTAGGAATATACCTTAGGCTCTATACTTGTAAGAAGCAAAAAATATGCATTAGCAAGGTAGAAACTTTGTTTCATTTTTGTGTGTAGCGTACAAGATTGTAAGCGTGTAAAAGCTCATATTATGGCTGAGGTGGCCTACATAGGCATGGTTCACTTGACCGTTTGGCCCTTACAATAAATCCTAACAACCGAGCCTACATTGTTCAAGCACAAAGTTTCCTTCCTTGCTAAAAATCTTGACCCAAGGGTGATGGCCCCCAGTATTCGAGGTTGATATTTGAGAGGGATCAGATACTGTTGATGCGACTATTGACTCCAATTTAAAATCGGTCTTCAATTCTACATTAGCACGATTTATGTTGCCTCATTAAAAACCTTGCCGGAAAACCCATTTAGGATAAAACCGGTTCAAGGGAAAAAGAGTGCAACGTATGCTTTCAGACCTAACAACTACATTCTTCTTTGGTTGTTGCCTGCAAGTGTTAGTCTAATTCATAATATTAAAAAAAGTGAATGAGGTCGTACCTTAGCAGTATTACCATTTTAAGTGGGTCACGTTCCAGTTGTTCGGTAGCTGTGCACCATTCCCTGCTTCGCGTTTGTATGACCCTTTACCGATAGTCCCGATGACTTGATATGGACCTTCCCAATTCGGTCCCAATTTCCCTTCGTTCGGGTTCCGGATGTTCAGTGTTACTTTTATTAACACCAAGTCCCTGATATTGAAGTGTCGGAGGTTGGCTCTTCGGTTATAATATCTTTCTATCCGCTGTTTCTAGGCAGCCAACCAGACTAGGGCGGCCTTGCGCCTCTCATCCAATAGTTCCAGACTCGTGCTTATGGCCTCATCGTTTGATTCTTCAGTTGTATATTAGAACCTGAGGCTCTATTCTCCTACCTCATCCAGTATTAATGCTTCAGCACCATAGACTAACGAAAATGGAATGGCCTCGGTACTAGATTTTGAGGTCATACGGTATGCCCACAAGACTTCGGACAAAATTTCCTTCCATTTTTCTTTGGCATCGGTCAACCTTTTCATAAGGTTTTAAAGTGTTGTCTTGTTTGTAGACTCTGCATGTACGTTACCACTAGGGTGATAGGGTGTTGACAAGATCTTTTTCATCTTATGGTCCTCGAAAAATTTTCTTACCTTGCTGCTGATGAACTGCTTCCCGTTATCACATAATATCTCGGCCGGTATACCGGACCGGCATATTATGTGGTCCCAAATGAAGTCAATGACTTCTTTTTTCCGGACCTTCTCGAACGCTTGAGTTTTGACCCACTTAGAGAATTAGTCAATCATAAATAGTATAAATTGAGCCTTGCCTGGTGCCCATAGCAGGGGACCGACAATATCCATTCCCCATTTCATGAACAACCAAGGTGACATGACCGAATGTAGTAACTCCCCAGGTTGATGGATCATTGGTGCATGCCTCTGACGGCCGTCGCATCTCCGCACAAAGTCCTTTGCATATTTCTCTATGTCGATCCAGTAATAGCTGGCTCTGATTATCTTACGAACCAAAGATTCTGCCCCCGAATGGTTTTTGCAAGTGCCTTTGTGAACTTCCCTCAAAACATATTAGGTGTCTCCCGGCCCCAAGCATATGGCGAGTGGGCCATCGAACGTTCTTCTGAATAGAGTACCCTCAAATAGGCTAAACCTAGTTGCCTTCATTCGCAGAGCTCTCGATTCTTTAGGATCCGAGGGCAACTTACCAGTCTTCAAGTAGTTTATATACTTGTTTCTCCAGTCCCAAGTTCAACTCGTTGAGTTTATCTCAGCATGGCCTTCTTCCACTACTGATTTCATGAGTTGTACGACCATTCCTGAGCTGAATTCATCGTCATCAACCGATGACCCCAAGTAAGCCATAGTATCAACTTCGTTGTTTTAATCCCGGGGTACGTGATGCAAGGTCCATTCCTTGAATCGATACAGCGTTACCTGTAATTTGTCCAAGTACCTTCGTATTCATTCCTCTTTTACTTCGAATGTCCCGTGGACTTGATTTACCACAAGGAAGGTGTCACACTTAGATTCGACCACCTCGGCCCCTAAGCTTTTAGCCAATTTGAGACTTATAATCATGGCCTCATACTCGACTTCATTGTTAGTTAATTTCACAGTTATGATAGATTTCCTAACTATGTTGCCCGTAGGCAGCTTCAACACGATGCCGAGTCCGGACACTTATATGTTCGAGGCCTCATCCGTAAAAAAGGTCCAGATTCCCGAGGAAGTCCCCGAGGTTAACAACAATTCCTTTTCGACTTCGGGTATTAAGGCCGGCATGAAGTCGGCCACAGTGTCTGCCAAACTTTGAGATTTAATGGCGGTTTGGGGTCGATATTCGATATCGTACCCACTAATTTCTATGACCCATTTGGCCAATCGTCCCCAGAGATCAGGTTTGTGCATTATGTTCCTCAGTGGGTAAGAAATTATGACACATATGGGATGGCATTGAAAATATGGCTTTAACTTTCTAGAGGCGCTTAGCAAAGCGAGCGCCAATTTCTCTAGGTGAGGGTACCTTATTTAGGCCTCGCCTAGAGTCCTGCTAACATAATAGATAGGAAATTGCGTACCTTCCTCTTCCCAGACTAAGTCTCAACTTACCGCTATCTCGGATACCGCCAAGTACAGGTGCAGTTGCTCGTCTGCCTTCGTAGTATGAAGCAAGGGTGGACTCGAAAGGTACCATTTGAGTTCTTCCAAAGCTTGCTGGCACTCTGGGGTCCACGAAAAGTATCTTCTACTTCAATAATGATAAGAACCAATGGCTCTTATCGGAAGACCTTGACATGAACCGACCCAGGGCGGTTATGCTCCCCGTTAGCCTCTGAACGGCCTTGACATTATCTACCATGGTGATGTCTTCTATAGCTTTGATTTTGTCGGGGTTGATATCGATTCCCCGATCGGACACCATGAATCCCAGGAACTTCCTGGACTCGACACCGAATGTGTATTTCTCCAGGTTTAGCTTCATATTGTATTTCTTCAGTATGTTGAAGGCTTCCTGCAAATGTTCCAAATGGTCCTCTGCTCGCAGGGACTTAACTAACATACCATCAATGTAAACCTCCATTGATTTTCCTATTTGTTCTTCGAACATCTCATTTACTAGGCGTTGATAAGTGGCACCGATATTTTTTAGTCCAACGGCATTACGTTATACCAATAGGTGCTGAATTTAATGATCAAGGAATGTTTTTCTTGATCGCCCGGGTCCATCCAGATTTGGTTATAACCGGAATAGGCATCGAGAAAGCTGAGTATCTCGTGCCCGACCGTTGCATCGATCATGCGATCGATGTTAGGCAAAAGGAAAAGAATCATTGGGGAACGCCTTGTTCAAGTCTTTGTAATATACGCACATTCTTAAATTATTTCCCTTTTTAGGCACTACTACGTTAGCCAACCAATCTGGGTACTTAATTTCCCGAATGGAACCTATTTTAAGGAGTTTGGATACCTCGTCTTTGATGAACGCATGCTTGACTTCAGACTGAGTACTCCTTTTCTATTTAACCAGAAACTTGGGATCCAAGATTAGCTTATGAATGGTTACTTCTATTGGGATCCCTGTCATATCTAAATGGGACCAAGCAAAACTATCCACATTAGCAATAAGTAATTTAATGAGTTTTTTCCTGAGCTCGGGAGTCAATCCCGTGCCCAGGTTTACCTTCCGATCGGGAGAGTGTTTGATCAATATGACTTGCTCCAGCTCTTCGACCGTCGAATTGGTGGTATCGGAATCGGCAGGGGCGATTAACGACCTATGAACTCCATAATCATCATCCTCGCCTGCCTCCTACTTCTCTGGTTTTGTCTGGACCGGTGTCGGTGATTGCTATTTAGTTTCTTCCTTCCTAACTGACTCTGGGTTCTTTGATGTCGAGAGTGCAGACATCGAGATCACCTCATCGACCGCGAACATTTCTTTTGCGGCCGACTATTCTCTGTAAACCATCTTGATCCCTCCTAGTGTGGGGAACTTCAATGCCTGATGTAGTGTCGAGGGTATTGCCCTCATGTTGTGAATCCATAGCCTTCCGAATAGAGCGTTATACCTCATATCCTCTGCGATGACATAAAATTTGTTTCCTGAATGGTTACGGTGGTGTTCACTGGCAGGGTTATCTCCCCTTTAGTAGTTTCACATGCCATGTTGAATCCGTTTAAGACCCGGACTGCAGGTACTATTTGGTCTTGTAGACCCAGCTGCTCTACGACCCTCGATCTAATGATATTGTCCGAGCTACCTGGATCATCAACACACACTTAACTAGATATTTATTTATGAGTACAGAAATTACCAGTGCATGGTTATGCGGTTGCACGATGCCTTCAACACGTATTCCCGGGTTCGCTTTTCCCTTGTAATGGACACCTTAGTGCACTTCAGCATGGCCCCTAGGGGATGTCGCCTCCATCGATGATCATGTTGATGACGTGCTAAGGTTCCTCTTGCTCGGTCTGCTTGTTGGAGTCCCTATTTATGAAGTGATTTTTGGCTCGATCACTCAGAAATTCCCGGAGGTGTCCGTTATTGAATAACCATGCCATTTCTTCTCTTAGATGTCAGCAGTCTTCAGTCATGTGGCCGTGAGTGCCATGATACTTACACATCAGGTTGGGGTCTCTTTGGGCAGGATTGGACTGCAATGGCCGAGGCCACTTGGTATCTTTGATGCATCCGATGGCTGACACGATGCCAGCCGCATCGATGCTGAAGTTGTATTCTGATAACCTCAGTGCCTCCCTGACCCCGATTGGCCTGTCGAAACCATTTTGGCTCATGAGTCCCCGGCTATTATGACCTCGATCGCTTCTTTTTCATTCTTTGCAGGGTTACGTCCGGATCCGCTGCCCCTTCGATCTCCGTTATACGGTTGATACTGATCTCTGCTTGGTCTTGGTATATGATCGACGACTCTTTTAGACATGTCATTAGTTATTATGGGATACACAGACCCAGAGGGGGCCCCGAGCTGAACATCCTCGACTCTGATTTTCGATTGGTAACTGTTATGGACGTCAGCCCAAGTTACCGCCGGGTACTCTATCAAATTCTGTTTCAGCTGTTGTAAATCCAATGAGCTTTGGGGGTTGAGTCCTTAGGTGAATGCTTGAATGACCCAATCATCCGCAACCGGAAGCAGGTCCATCCTTTCAATTTGAAACCTCGATACGAATTCCCTGAGCATTTCATTATCTCTTTGTTTCACTATAAAGAGGTCTGATTTTCTGGTCTCGACTTTGATGTCCCCGTCATGAGCTTTTATGAAGTCATCTGCAAGCATGGCAAACGAATCATTGGAATTAGGGGGCAGGTTGTGATACCATATCATTGCTCCTTTAGACAGGGTTTCTCCGAACTTTAAGAACTTAAGAACAAAAATAAGAATTTTGAACGACAAAGAGAATTGAAATAGATTGCCTTGGTATTTGTGTTACAATGTATCCCTTGAGCAATAAGCTTTCCCCCTTTATATATTAGGGGAGTTTTACCCTAAGTACAATTCTAAGAAAGGTAAAAATTTTCTGTTTCGATAATTACTGATTTTCTGCCGATAGGGGCCGAGATTCACGCCGTGATATCCGGTTGGGCACGATCATCACGGCCCTTTGTTAGTCGTGTGCAGTTGTTTGGTAATGCTCTCCGAAGTCTTGATCCCCGAACCGGACCCGGAGGACATGGCCTTGATACCCCCGAGGGCAGGTGTTTTGCCCGAGCCCCGATATGAGGGGCTCCTCGCTCTAACTCCGATTCATTACGGTCACGTTCCTGCTTTGTTTGTCTCACCGGGAAATCGGGGTGTTCAGTTGGCTCGGTTTCACCCGTATACACATCTTTTGATCAAAAGTATTTTGTTGTCAAATATATTTTTTTTCTAAAGTTAAGGTGTTTGTCCAAGCATTTAGAAAGAAAAACAATATGAGAGTAAAAGTAGAAGCAGTTTTTTAGAACATAAAAAATTAATTTCTCCCAAAAAGTATTTTATTTTTTGAAAAATACTGTTCAGAAACATCATTTAAAAGCTTGTCCAAATATTAATTACTATTCAAAAATAATTTTAAATTAATTAATCAAATATATAGTGTTTCTCATCAAATGTAACTTTCTGAAAAATATTTTTTAAAAGCAGTTTTTAAAATAAATTAATTTTAAAAACTTGGCCAGGCTTTACGCCCATTAAGTCACTTCTCTCTCCCAATTGTGCACATTTTCCGTTAGAAGCATTTGTGCACATGTATGTTTAGATTTGTATTTAAAATTTAATTTGTAAATATTAAATTCCTCGTGGTTGTAAATCTTCGCTTGGATAAAATAAAGACACGAAGATGCACTTTCAATGTCAAAACTTATGGACAAAGGGTGAACGGTGGAGGCGCCCATGTTAAAGCAGCCTGTGTTTATCCGTAAAATGATATAATTAAATTTATATATAATTTATAAATAAATGAATTAATTTGATCCAAAAATAATAGATAAATTAGACAGAAATATTAGACTTAGTCTTAAAATTGAAATAAACGACATATATCTTAGTTCCGGGCGTAGAGCTACCGATAGTAATAAGAACAGTGCAAATAAACAAGAAAATAAAATGTTATTTGAGCTTTTGATGAAGTATAGTATATGCTTGTAAGAAAATTTGTGTCCTTATAATGATGATAGAACTCACTATTTATAGTTACACCTAGGGAACAAGGTCCTAGGATTAAGCTCCTTTTTAATGACAATTATGAGGGCCATTGAAGAATGTATAACGGTGGACAGTGAATGTTATATTCTCTATAACGGATCATGTAATTAATGCTGTAGAATATTCTTCATTGAAGGTTACCGGATGGCGGCATTTATTTTGTCTTTATGAATATCATTCTCTCCGATGACAAGCGGAATTATTGTCTCCGAGTTTGACTATCTTTTGTGTTCGATTTCACATATCGCTTTCTCATACGATCATTAAAAATGAACATATTTTACCCCGTACCGTTTGGAAAACTTTGATTGATGTATTTATGAGTCTTACCAGCAAAAGAAAAAGGGGAGCTTTAACAGAGGTGAGCTGGTAGGGGTATGTCACTGATTTATTGGTACAGCAATAGAAGTACCAAGAAGCAAAAACTACCACTAGCTTTACTGTCGTACTGACCAAATAGCAATTCGATCGAAACGTTTCGTACTTCACATATCATGTCTTTAGTGCCTATTAATTCTTGTATGGTCATGCAGCCATGAAAATTACTCCCTCCATTTAAAAAAAACTTTTTGAGATGGTCTTAAATATGTTGTAATAAAAAACTTTTAAGATATATGGTCTTAAAAACTTGATACAAATTTTAATAAAAAAGGTAAAATTTTTGAGATATATGGTCTTAAATATGTTGTAACATTTTTGTGGCTATAAAACTTTTAAAACTTATGGTCTAAAATCTACCATAATATTTGTGTGGCTATAAATACTTTTTATTAAAGAAATATTGAAAGATGCCAATCTTTTTGAACATACTAATAAGGAAATAATGTCAATCTTTTTAAAACAAATGGAGTATTATATGGTGTACGTAATTGACATGTCAACAAAGTGAGTTGAGAATCATGAAAGATTTTCGGTTTAAATTTCTTGCATAAATTCTGTTATACGCGCATTCTTTCTATTTATCCGAGCCTTGATGGATAGAATTACCTAATATTTATGCTGACGAAAATAACATATATTTCTTAGAATATATGTGCAATTGATCCATGAAATGCCTCCTATTGTTATTCTCTTTCACTTCTCCTTCCAGATTCAAAGCTGTTATCAATTTAGAGTCTGTTTGGATGAGCTTATTTTAAGTGACTCTTAAACCAAAATAGATTTTAAGCCATAAGTTAGGAATTCTAACTTTTGGCTTTTGGCTAGTTTTTGTCATTTTAGTTTAAAAACAAGTGCTTAAAAGCACTTTTTTACTCTATTCAAACACTACAAAATGACTTAAAAGTTATTTTGGCTTAAAAGCACTTAAAATAAGTCAATCCAAACGGGCTCTTAATTTGCTTCTTGTGTGTTGAGAGGCTTAAAAGAAAATTTTGAACCTCCACTATTTGGTTTTTTCGAATTCAAAGTCGAGATTTAAAAAAAAAAAATAGATTGAAGTTTGAATATTTGAGCCGCATTCTTTTCGAGCTGGAGTCGATTTCTCTTTACCGTGGTTAATTAAAATTTTGAAAAATAGAATTACACCATTAAAAGTCGCTCGAGCTTCGATTTTAGAAATTGGGTTTTTCGAGTTTGTTAGTTGTTTGGATTAGGTGTTGTCCGAATTGATTGAAAATATCAAGAGGAGTTTAAAACTTAAATTTGAAGTGATTTGGAGTAGATTTGAGTTAAATTTCAGAAGAAGCTCAAGGAAGAAGAAGAAGAAAGAATATCACATGAAACTCCATCAATAGAATTTATTTGTATAACAATATGTAATATTGTTTAATAGTGTACAAACACCTCTTAAATACTATAGGGGTGTATAAACACCTCTTAAATACTATAGAGGTGTATAAATACCTCTTATACATTATTATATTCAAGATTAATATATTATTTACATATATTTAATGGATTTCTCACATATTTTTATTCTTATACACATATCTACATAGCGTATCAACAACATATTTTCACTATTGTGCTTATATGTAGTTATATACTTTTGTACACTTATATGCATAATGTACCTGACTTGTATAAAAATGTATAATATTGTATAAATATGTATAAGCGTCTCTATACGAACTTTTTCTATGATTTAGAGTTTCAATTCATGTTCAAACCGGTCCAAATTCCATCAAATGACTTCAAGTTTTGTAGAACAAGTCTAAATAACAATCACTCCAAGATTCTCATAAAAAATCAGAGTCGAAATTTAAACCTATTTATTTAAGCTCATTCAATAATGGTGGATTACGTTAAAGATCTGATTTTCACTACCCAAATGGATTTGGTTTGTTGAACTAATATTTGAGTCATATTTATTGATTCGGAAATTGGGTTAGAAGCTTGAGCATTTAAAAATAAATTTTGAATAGCAATTTCGAGAACCAATTTTGGTTGGATGTTAAATCTTGACTTATTATATTTGGGTTACAGCTTTGCAAAGTTGTATATAAGTCTCCTAATTACAATGTATATGTGTGGACTGTATTTATATGCAATTCTCTAAACAAATTATTAATGATAAAATACTTTATTGTTTGCTACTAATTATTAGGAAATATCAAGTACCGAGAGACAAATAATAAAATTTTGTTTACTTCGTCATGGAGTATTATTTAGAGCAATAGTATTAGTTATAGAATGGAAAATGTGCTATTTGATATGTGTGATATTTGTACATCCAAATGTGGAGACGGTATAAAGTGAAATATGATATGACACGTGGTCATCTAAAGGAAATACACGTGGAACCCAAGACGAGGATAGCCTAAGACCGAACACAGCCATTCCACTTGTCACCGGAAGGGATAACGTTCATAAAGATGTATTAAATGCTCCTTGCCCGATAGCATTTAATAGGGAATATTCTGCAACATTAAGAGCGACGGTCCGTTAAGAGAATTTGACATTTATGTTTACCGTTACATCTTCATCAATAACCCTCATAATTGGCATTAAAGGAGGGCATGATCCTAGGGCCTCCTTTCCTAAACACAACTATAAATAGTGAGCCTAGTTATTGACGAGTTTAAAACACAACACAAAATTATGCTCGCTAGTCGAATATAGTATAATATAATATCGTATCCACAAGGATTGGAGTTAAACAGTATTATCGTAGTTTGTAGCTAGATTGCTATCTAAGATGATCAACAATTGAGAATTATATGACTAAAACTAAAATTAACTAAGAATCTAGAGCTAATTGACTATGACAATCGCAACAAAAGTAAGCAAGGAAGATATCAATGGGAGAAAATAGGGGATTGATTGGATATGTGCAAGATAATTATCTCGAATTTAACTCTAGTTAATTTATTTCTAATATTCAAGTGAGTCTCTTGAATTCACTCAATTATTAGTTCAAACGTTTAATAGAAACTCCTCTCTCGATTAAGTCTCAACCTCACAATATGAACCAATTTAAGCTCGGTGAAGATATGCAAGAATTCGTAGTGGATTGGTCTTTAGGAGAACCTCTTCCGATTATCCTCCTAACTAGGTTTAATCAATGATTCAACTAGCCTCTTTCGATTACTAAGAAGAATTAATGAACTCAACCCACAAGATAATGTGAAGATATCACAAGTTATGCCTCTTTCGGTTACATGAACATGTGAATATAAATGCAACAATTAAAACATCCAAAATGATTCAATGCATAAAAACTAAAGTTAATATCCATAAATAATTATCAATACACCAAATCTAACAATCCCTAAAGAGAACTACTCCATAAATATGGAGTAATTCATCACAAATATAAAAAAAAATATAAAACGATCCAAACTCTTGTCTTGAGTGAGGATTGAATGACGAATCCCTTGTGCTTTTGCTTATCCACCTTCTCTATAGCCTCCTTAGGTCTTAGATGTGTCAAAGTCTAAAAATAATATTTTTACATGTATTTATACCAAGTAGGGTCGGGCCCAAATGAAATCATCTTTTCCTATGCGAATTAGGACAATTACTCTGTAAAATTTGTATAGGCGTGCGCCGCATGGGGCGACGCGCCAAGCGGGGCAGCAGTGGGAAACTGCAGAGAGCTTGCTCTTTGACGGGAGCAGGAACTTGCATAGGCGCCGCGCGCCACGCGCCGCGCTAGTGTAGTTTTCTCAGAGTCCGGCTTTTTGCTTCGATTTTGACATTCAGACTTGTTCCTCGACCCCCGAACGCGATCTCAACTAAATCCCTTAGGATTTTACTCAGACTTCAAAGCTCCAAATCACTCAAATTAGCTCCATAACATCTACATCACTCGGAATCACTCCTACAAGGCATAAAATACATAATAAGTGCAAAATACTAGCGATTAAAGCTCAAACACAATTAAAGTACAGTAAATTAGAGTGCAACAAGCGACTAAAACACGAGATTATAGCCTACCATCAACACCCCACACTTAAACCATTGCACGTCCTCGAGCAATCAAACTATACTTTATAAAGAAACGACCTTTTTACATAACTCTCCTAACTCATCATACCAAGAATATTTAAAATAGGCTAAGCACAATAGTGTAACATTCTTGCCTCTAGACTTGACTCAAAAGCATCACGCGCTATTTATAAACCACTCGCTTACTCTAATATAGAGGTCAACGATATTACCTTCATTCGTGAATCAAGTGCCCTCACAACAATAGAGAGTCGTTCCACACAAAATAGAAATTAAGAACAATTAGGAACTCAAGATAGAAAGAATTCACTGACTCTCAGAAACACCATTCATATGCCACAAATGATGAACCATAGGCTTGCCTGTATTGCCCGTAGTGTACTACTTAACTAATCGAGCCCATTTAGTCAAGGATCAAGTAGGACTTTAATAGGTTGTAATGTAGGCTGCGGGATGGGTAGGATACATTTAGATATAAGAGTGACTCCACCTCCCTAAGCATTTTAATACATACATTTCAATTTTCAAAACCCCACCCTTATGTCAAACCATAACTTTACCTTTACATCAATAATATTAACTCCCAACTTCTTTAAGCACAATTACATCAAGATTTACCACTATCATGGAATATTTTGCACAATCAAACAATATTTTTTTTTTCCTTTTTCAATTCAAATAGCTCTTACTTTTTCAATACAGTGCACCTTTCTCCTTATTTCATTAGTTCCACTCAAAAGCCAAACCAACCACCCCACACTTCAACTTTTACAAAGTTCATAACAAATTCAAGTACTCACGAGAGGTATTAGATTCAAATAGATGGTCAATTCAAATAAATACATACAACTTGTAATGTGGTTGCTAAATAAACAAGATTACAGGCTTGACAGGGTTAACTATGATACATAACAATTAGGTGAGTAAAAGCATATAACTGGCTCAACAAAGAAATGCCTAAATCACTTCTAAGACTGAACAAAACTACTATTTCGCTTTACAAACACACGAGACAAGTTCTAGACATCAAATATAATGCACAGAATACACAAAACCTCACACACACATGGCACCTAACTCACTCAAGATCAGACTATCAAGACACTCTAGTCAAAGAAGTTAAGCAAAGTTAAAATCATACAATTTAAGGTGCTTATGCAAGAGTCAAAAATCGAGCCTAAGCGTCACAACTAAAGCACTCACTATTCTTAAGGTATAATGGAGTCAAGAAATATTGCTTTCAATTTAAAACACAACATAAGGTTTCCTACTATTCTAAAAAATAAAAACTAACTACATTCGGTTCAAACAAAACCCTTGGAAAAGAACCGCGGCACAAAAAAAAACCAAGGGGGAATCATTACACTAACTACAAAAGAAAATCTTTTTATCTTTTCCTTTCGACTTTAATCCCTCAAGAAACCCGTTGAATGATATCCATCTTCGGAAAAAGTCAAAATGTTTAAATTTTGATGGTTTTTCTCATTTTTCTATCTAACTACTAAAACAACAAAATTAAATTACTAACACAGATGCATACAACATACAATTTTTCCCACCCCATACTTTAAGTCATGACATGTCCCCATGATACACAATTAAAAAGCATAAGATAAAGAAAACTTCCCTGAATTTTTAGTAAGGGTCTGAGTCAAAGCCGAGATCCATTCCACGCGCCCGAACCAATGCACACATCCATGCAGATAGCTTCTTCTCAGCCTTCTTGGGGTATACCCCACACTTTTCTTTCACTGCAGCCTTCTCTTTTGAACCCTTCACCTTCCACTCAACACTTGCAGCTGGCTTCTCCTTTATCACCCCAGTCTCTACATTCATCTCGAACGTCACAGTCTCTTCACCCACTCTAAGCATGAGTTTTCTATCATGTATATCCAATATTTCTCTACCCGTTGCTAAGAATGGTTTTCCTAAGATAAGGGGGACCTCTTTGTTCTCTTCTAGCTTCACCACTGTGAAATATATAGGAAATACAAACTTATCTATCCGAACTAAGACATCTTTCACTATCCCCTCGGGTATGATAGTTATTTGGTCTGCCAGCTGCAAAGATATTGGTGCAGACCTTATCTCTCCAATCTCATTCTTCAGATTCCTGTAAATAGACAAAAGGTATTAAATTAATTGAGGCAATCACATAAAGACTTATCAAAATTAATAGTGCCTAAAGAGCAAGGTATAGTAAAAGTCCCCGGATCTCCACACTTTTGTGGGAGTTTGTTTTGCAAGATTACACTGCAATACTCTGTGAGCTTGAGTACTAATGTTTCTTCTATCTTTCTCTTCTTTGTAAGGATTTCCTTCAAGAACTTGGCATAAGCTGGCATTTGAGAGAGCACATCTGTGAATGAAAAATTTACATTAACTTGTTTCAGCATATCCGAAAATCTCTTAAATTGCTTGTCCAGCTTCTCTCTATAAAGCTTTTGGGAAAAAGGTAAAGCAGGCATCTGCTTGCTTTCTTCAGATTCATCCCTTCTTGAATTCTCTTCCTTCTTCTTTTTCTCAGTTCCCTTCTTGCCTTTCTTCTTCTTATCAACTTCATTTTTCAGCTGCTCCCCACTTTATTTTTCAGGTACCACCTTTTTTGGATAGGGGTGGGCTCTTTCACTACTTGTCCACTTCTTAGAGTTACAACATTTACCGTCTCTTTGGGGTTTCTTTCAGTATCAGCTGGCAAAGTACCTGGGATCCTTTCAGACAATACGGTGGCAATTTGTCCCACTTGCTTCTCCAAGTTTCGCAACCCTGTGCCAAGTTCTTTGATAGCTGCACCATGAGCATCTAACCTCTCATCTGTCTTGACAATAAAGGACTTCATAAGATCTTCTAGCCCAGGCTGATTGGATTGTTGAGGTTGAAACTGCTGCCTTTGCTGATTTTGGAAGCCTGAAGCTCCTTGTCCCCGGAATCTGGAGTTGTTTTGTTTCCATGTATGTGCAGTACCCCCAGGTGAACTCCATGGAAAACCGGGGTGCTTCTGACCCATTGCATTGAAGTTATAATTTCCCACAGCATTTACTTCCTTAGTTGAGGCCTGACACTCATGAGTGGGATGTCCTCTTCCACGTATATCACAAGCTGTGTGATTCTCTCTTTGTATAGAAGCTAAGGTCCGCTTCCCTATCTCTTTCGCCATGGCATCAAGCTGTACCTACACAGATGTGTTAGCATCAACCTGGTGAACACCATTCGCCCTTCTTCTTTCAGCACTTTCAGAGGGCCACTAATTTGCATCTTCAGATAATTCATCGAGAATATCGACTATCTCCTCTGGTGTCTTTTTCATTAAAGGTCTTCCAGCTGCATTACTCAATTTTCTACGCGAGGCCGGTGTCAAACCATCCCAAAAATCCTGGAGTTGCATCCAGAGTTCAATTCCGCTATGTTAACACTTTCGAACTAATTCCTTAAACCTCTCCCACGCTTCAAACATAGTTTCAGTCTCTTTCTGGAAGAAGTTATGGATTTCTCTTCTAAACTTTCCCATCTTAGCTAATGAGAAATATTTGTCAAGAAATTTTCTGGTCATCTCATCCCATGTTCTAATCGATACATAAGGCAAGCTTCGAAGCCAGTGCTTTGTATCATCTTTGAGTGTGAAGGGGAATGCCCTTAAGTAAACTGCATCTTGTGACACACCATTGTATTGAAAGGTGTTCATGATCTCCTCGAAGTCCATTAGATGTGTGTTTGGATCTTCGTTCATCTTCCCTCTGAAGACACAACATTTTTGCAGAGTTTGGAGCAACCCTTACTTCAATTCGAAATTGTTCGCAGCCACTAGAGGTGGTCTAACACTTGATAAGCCTTGGTTGTAGACCGGTCTAGCATAATCGCCAAGTGGTCTCCTAGCACCCAAAGGTTGATTCTGAACAATTCTCCGAGCCCTCTCCTCCTCATATACAAGTTGTGTATTCCGAAGAGTTGTTTTCTCGGCATCCCTTGCAATTTTTTCTCTTTGTTGGGCTTCCTCTCTTGCAGCCAAATTAATATTATCATCATCTCCCGCCATAATATCTTTGGTTGAGGATTGCCCAACCTTTTCAATATTCTCAGGGAGATTTCTTTTCGTCCTTAGCTGTCGCAGTTGTTTTTCTATTTCTGGTTCGTATGTTAGCACTTCCTCCCCAGAAGATCGAGTCATGCACCACTCTTACCTGTAACCTGCGCACAGTCAAAGAACACCAACCGTAAAAAGGAAAAAATAAAAATAAAAAGAAAAATTCTTGAATTAGCACTACAACTATTTCAAACACTATTGATTTTTCAATCCCCGGCAACGGCGGCAAAATTTGATGAGCTTAAAACACAATACAAAATTATGCTCGATAGTCGAATATAGTATAATATAATATCGTATCTACAGGGATTGGAGTTAAACAATATTATCATAGTTTGTAGCTAGATTGCTATCCAAAATGATCAACAATTGAGAATTATTTGACTAAAACTAGAGTTAATATCCATAAACAATTATCAATACACCAAATCCATCAATCCCTAAAGAGAACTACTCCATAGATATAGAGTAATTCATCACAAATATAAAGAAAAATATAAAACGATCCAAACTTTTGTCTCGAATGAGGATTGAATGATGAATCCCTTGTGCTTTTGCTTCTCCACCTTCTCTCTAGCCTCCTTAGGTCTTAGATGTGTCGAATGTCCTAAAAGTAATATTTTTACATGTATTTATACCAAGAAGGGTCGGGCCCAAACGAAAGTACCTTTTTCCAATGCGAATTAGGACAATTACTCTGTGAAATTTGTATAGGCGCGCCGCATGGGGCGACGCGCCAGGCGGGGCAGCAGTGGAAAACTTCATAGAGCTTGCACTTTGACAGGAGCAGGAATTTGCACAGGCGCGGAGTGCCATGCGCCGCGCTAGTGTAGTTTTCTCAGAGTCTGGCTTTTTGCTTCGATTTTGACATTCAGACTTGGTCCTCGACCCCCGAACGCGATCCCGACTAAATTCCTTGGGCTTTTACTCAGATTTCAAAGCTCCAAATCACTCGAATTAGCTCCATAACATCTACATCACTCGGAATCACTCCTACAAGGCATAAAATACAAAATAAGTGCAAAACACTAGCGATTAAAGTTCAAACACAATTAAAATGCAACAAGCGACTAAAACACGAGATTATAGCCTATCATGAGTTATCATTGTAAGAGACACAAATTTTATGGCTAAACTTACACTGCATTCTATACAAAGCTTAATACAATCTTACTCTTCCGCTTTTTGATCTCATCATTACTGTACTCGGAAACCTTGTTCCCGGAACTATCATCTCTGCTGTTTCATCTACATTTTAAGGCTAAGTATTATACATTTCTTTAATTATCGCATTATTTTAGGATCAAATTAATTCACTTGTATAGAAACCACGTATAAATTCAACTGTATAATTTTACGGGTAAACATAGACAGATAATTAGTTGACAGCCTGAAATGAAATAAATAAGAATTAAGAAAGGGACTTCAAGAGAAAGAGAACGCCCGTCTTCACAACAAATATCTGTATTCCTATAATAACATCACATTCTTTCCAAGTTCCAACCACATTCTTATTTCTATAGGACCCTCACAGCTCTTTTCCTTTTGTAATAAATCTGTTTGTTAATGATAACAACGCCCTACATATATTGCTTTTCCCAAAAACAATTCAGAAAAAAGAAAAAATTCCATCCCTGTATTTCATGTTGACGTTGCTTGGAGGTTAGCGGTGGGTCCGTCCTAGATCTTGCTTTATTTGGAAGAGTTTCCAAAATTAGTTTGTGTTGACGAGTTAACGAACTTGTCCTACATTAACTAGAAGCCTATCTTTGGAAATTTGGTGGTTTTGCCTCAATTAAGCTATGAGATTTTTACCTTCCTATATTACATATAAAACTTTATTACTTTTCTTAATCAAATTTTAACTTAATTACATAATCATATACAATTTACTAATTATATACAAATTAGTTTTAAATGAGTATCTCTTAAAATTAGGAATTGAATAAGGAATCAGTTATTTTCCATCCTTGTTCTCTCTCTCTCCTCTCTCTCTCTCCGTCTCTCTCTCCCGCTCTCTCTCTCTCTCTCTCTCTCTCTCTCTCTCTCTCTCTCTCTCTCTCTCCGTCTCTCCCTGTCTCTCTATCTCTCATTCTCTATTCTTTCCCCAATTTTTCTTCCTCTGATGTTCTCTACTTTTATCCTTTAATGTTGTATATATTTTTAATGGAATTCATCAATGGATTTTAATCGTTTCACTATAGAGTTTTAACTTAGCAATTTCCTTTTATATTGCACAATTGGTGTTCAAATTGAAATTGTCAATCAATAAATTTTGAAGGTGTCTGACTCTCCACCATTGACATCCATTAAAAAGCTTTGAAGCTTTGAAATCGAATTTGGGTTTTCAAAAACCATTATTTGTTTGGATTGGGTTCTGTTGCAAACAATCGAAAATATTATTTGGAGTTTACGTCTCAATTTTGAGAGTGTTTGGTGAAGATTAGACTTGATTTTGGCTGAATTTCAGATCGAAACTCGAAAAAGAAGAAGAAGAAGAAGAAGAAGAAGAACACATGACATACAATATACTTATGAAATTGTAGTAAAGTTGTATTATAATTATATATAAATTGTATTATGTTGTAGTTATATATATTTTTTTTTATTTGAATGTTGTATGAAAGTTGAAAAATAGTTGTATAATGTATGAATCGTTGTATCAAATTTGTATTTAAGTTATCAATACTATCTTTTTACATAATGTTGTTGATATGTATCAAAATTATATTAAGATAGTAAGTTTTGATTGGAATTTTAGAGAGGAAGAAGCACACACCACATACAAAATATATACAAATCAGATACAAAATATTCAAATTATACAAAATTCATATTGTATAAAATTTGTATGAAAATTATATTTAAGTTGTATGATGTTGTAGTTGTATTTAACTCGGTATAAATAATGTATGAAAGTTGTAGATAAGTTGTAAATAAGTTGTATACTATATAATTAGTTGTATGAAATTTATTTTTACTATGTATGTTGTTGTAGATATTCAAATTTGCATTAGATTTATACGAAATTTATTTTTAATTTGTATATTAATATACATACATTGTTCTTTTCTCAGTTGATTTATTAAGGAAGAAAAGTTGAGAATAAATTCCAAATCGACTCAGTACACTGATTCATAGTTGTTTGAACGGAAAAACTTGAATATTGATGGGAACTGAATGATTTGGATGGAGAAATTTCGAGTTTCACGTTAAAAGTGCCATCGTCGCACTTCGGAGAAACTGAGTTTTATGTGAGATTTGAATTTATGTGAGAAATTAACTGGGTAGCATAGATTCTTGTTGGAAATACTAATACAAAGTTGAATCCAAAATTTGGAGGCGATAGGATTTAATTAAAAATCTGCTAAAACTTCGAATTTGCTCAATTATGCTTTTTGATTCAACTACAATTGGTGTTGTAGTTTGATAATATTGTTAAGAAATTGTTCAGTAAAAGCATAGTAGAGTAATCGTAGATATGGAAACAAGGATAAATTTTGGCGACAATTGCATTTAAAACTGTTGTCATATTGTAGCGTATTTTTTTTTCTTTTTTGTAACTGAAATTTCGTTTGTTACGGTTTAAAATATATAATACACAATTGGAAGGAGTCTTTTTTTTCTTAGCAA
The DNA here is from genome assembly GCF_000715075.1 of Nicotiana tabacum. Lineage (NCBI taxonomy): Eukaryota > Viridiplantae > Streptophyta > Magnoliopsida > Solanales > Solanaceae > Nicotiana > Nicotiana tabacum. The sequence continues at coordinate 42,034,562 of NC_134102.1, forward strand.
AACATGAGATAAGATATTATATATCAGTAGTATTCTCTTCTGCTGCACTTAATATCTGTAAAAATTATAGCCAAAGGGAGTTGTAAATGGGAGTGGCTACAGATTTAACTTGAAGATACTTATGAAGTCCTTCCATTCTCAAATCCCTTTCAAAGCCGCTGCTTTTGTATCCTTCATATGGATAATTCAAATCAAAAGTAAAGTAACAGTTTATCCAGATAACTCCAGTTTGAATCGATCTTGAACTTGTGTTGGTAATGTTCAAGTTATTTGTCATGGAAGAAGTCTTATTAAAGAGGAATGGAGAGAAAATAAGAAAAAGATGTAACTAAATCCCTAATTTAAGGTATTAATAATGGATTATATATAATTTGTAAGTAATTCTTGTTTAGGGCAGGTAATATACAAAATTAGGACAATTTTGATCAATAAGTTTCAAATATTGTATAAGAAGGAAAAAGTCCCGGCATATGGTATATGAAACTTAACCCTTCCCGTGTTGAAACTTCTTCCCCTTGATTCTTATATTACTAGTAAGGGATGAGCATGGGCCCAATAACGCTATGCTTAGGTTGTGCTAATTAGTATGTGTAAATTTTTTTCTTAATTTATATGCACGTGTAATATAAAACTTTATTTAAAATATCAAGTTATTAAAATAGTTATGGATAGTTTCTTAGACGATGCTATCTATCGTTTAAAATAAGTACTTCTAAGTTTTTGACACACCATTAAGAGAATCATTTAATAGCGTTAATATAATCGTTATTTAACTAAGTTATCCTTTATATCTTCTTTAAATTAGTCTTTGTATATTATCGTATTTTGTAGATCATTTATTGGTTTAAGGATAGTTTGGAAAAATACTAATTATTGTCTTCTTAGATTTTCAAAGTCATAATTACTTTTGTCAAATTAATTTAGCTAAAATAAAATGTATTTTTGATCATAGGGACGTTGCATGGTCTAGTATTGCATAGTGAATATTTTTGATCATAGGGAAGTTCATGAAAACTACCATGTAATGCCTCAAAAGCCTATATATATATAGGTTGAATTAGTCCCTATTGAATCAAAGTTGCATGGTCTAGTATTGCATAGTGAATGCTAATTTCCTTTATCAAAAATACCAAAAGACCGCGAAAATGATGCATTTCTTAATTAGTACAAATGTCACATGTAGCGCATAATTCAAAGATAGTATTAATTCATCGTATTAATTACAAGGCAAAGGCAGAAGTTAAAAAGATTGATATGTGTGCAACACTAAATAGATAAATTGCATATTATAACCTATTGTAGATTTCTTTTCTTTTTGAGTTTAATTTGTTAGACTGTGATTTTTTTGTTATGTGACTTTCTCGGTTTTTTCCTTCCGAGTTAAATGGTTAGTTTGCGATTTTCTTTGATGTTAGGTTTATTAAGGGGACCGGGTTGGATTTAGTTTTCTCATTAGTTAGCTTTTGATTTTCTTCAAATTTAGATTTTTGGATTCTTTCTTTTTTGGTGTTCTTAATGGTTGGATTGTGATTTTTGATGGATTTTGAATTTTGTGTTATTTTTCTTTTCCTTGGTTTTTCTCTCTCCAGTAGTTAGCTTTTGATTTACTTGAAATTTGGATTCTTTGGTTATTATCTGATTATATCTGGTCAAAAGAGGATACCAAGTTGCTTTGATATTTTGTTACACATTCTCTACCTTTCTTTTAAATGGTATACAAGATTAAAATATTTTTTAAAATTCTAATAACTTTTATTGTATATTTACCTTTTAACTTAAATATTATCAAATTTATATTCCATTCTTAAAAATTGAAAGAGCATAATCTGGATTGCCATCTTTTATGACAAATATGTTTTCTAGACAAAACAGTATAAAAACATTAATATTTTAGGAAATCAGATAAAAATTTGAACAAGCAATTTTCAGTAATAAATGGTGCTGCAAGTTAAAACATTGTTGCATAGTTCAGTGGGTACGATGGAGATGGTGGCAAACCGTTATGTTGAACACTTTTTGAGGATTATAATAATTACTCAATTTCATGATTTCAAATAGAATTTATGTGCAAACACAACTTTAACTTCCAATTATATTTTTTTCCTTTAAGTAATTTATTTTTCAACTTTGTCAAATATTTGTCCAAATGCCAACAATAAACTATATTTTTTTATGTTATGTAAATTAAAAATAAAGTTAGTAACACAAATAGCCATAAAATTAAATAGGAATATCAATGTAGTAGTATGACAAAAACAACGTATATATAAATTACAATGGCTAATATAAAAACTGTAATTACTTTTTAGCGACATGAGAGTTAGTTTGGGACCGTCTCCACAAGAAGCTTTGGGATAATTAAATGGTGATGTATGATTGAGATAAGCAAAGGTCAATTCGGTCTAGTCACTCAAATATCTCTATAGCAGCTACAGTAAGGTACCTTGTTATCCAATTAAATTGCTCCATTTAATGTGCTATTACCAGAATGCCAAGCACCTTCTGTGTGCTTATTCCCCCTTATTAATAGAGAGAATACATCATTCAAAGTCCATAAAACTTTAGGTTCCGTCCCTACAAGTAGCTGTGGCCAGAGGACTCCTATATATACGTCTGAGTCTAGAAAATGTAACCAAGAAACTAGAGGGGGTTTTGAAGCCATTTAATAGAATAAGGAGCGGTAGTTAAAGAAAATGATGGTAAAAACACCAAATTTTGTGATCGCATGAGTTGTGTATAGGATAAAATTGATTTATATTAAGTGATCGAATGGTAACGTGACACGTGGGATCGAAGACAAGTAGAAAGCAAATCGTGTAAAGATCAGTACCGGAAATAACAACTGCAATTGACATCGGATAGACCCCGAAGGGAGCATGATCAACGTGAGCAGATCAAATGCTTGCCATCGGATATCATTCAATGAAGAATATTCCCTAGCATTAAATGGACAGCCGTTGCAGAAAATATTTGCATTCATGGAATGCCGTTACATATTTATGAATGGCCCCTTTATTGTCATTTAAGAGGGGCTTGATCCTAGGATCTCGTTTCCTAGGTATAGCTATAAATAGTAGACTTAATAGCCATTGTAAGACATGAAATTCTAGGCAAAACTTATGTTATATTTCATTCTCAAGCTCAATAAAATAACTTTATTTGCTCTTTATATTATTCTTATTTCTATCGCCGGAGGCACTGCTCTCAGAGCCAAGCTTGCCATTTTCTTTGATTTTAACTGCTAAGGCTTATTTTTAATCTTGTTTATTTATTATTTTTGAATCAAATTAAATCGTTTGTCTATAAACCACGTAATAAATTTAACTGTACCGTTTTACGGATAAACAGTTTGCCGCCTACCGTGAAGCTTAGACAGTTGCGTAATTGAGTTGATCCTTGCATTTATTACTACTTTTTTGATTCTTTGTATTTTAGCAAATAATCAAAAATGGCAGCTAACGATGTCAACATCGCATACAACACAGAAGAGGCTTGGTTCCTCCCGACGTTCCTACAAATAAGATGGCTCAAAGAGTTGATAACAATACCCTAAGGGGTAAGGTCGGCATTGACAGTGCTGGGGGCACCGATAGCGGATCCGGTAACGACAACGGTAATGATCCCTTCAAAACAGAACTCATGAGATTCATGAGGGAGATAAACGAACGGATGGATAAGAACGCAAAGGAGTTTCACGCCCGAATGGATCAGATTCTGGGCGCACCCCCAATTTTGAAGGGCCCAGATTCGAAAAAATATACTCAGTTTCCGTTTATACCGAGCGCAGCACCAGAATTAATTCCGAAGAGGTTCAAGATGCCGGACATGCCAAAATACGGTGGGACTTCGGATCCTCAAGAGCACATCACAACTTATACAACGTCTGTAAAAGGGAATGATTTGGCTCAACATGAGATCATATCTGTTCTACTGAAAAAGTTTGGAGAAACCCTCACGAATGGGGCAATGACATAGTATTCGCGCTTACCCGAGTATTCAATTGACTCTTTTAAAATGCTTGCAGATTTATTCATTAAGGCCCATACCGGGGTCAGAAAGTTCCAAGCCAAGAGGGTGGACATATTTAGGATTGTACAAGGTGAGTCTGAGTTGCTGCGGGAATTTGTGATCAGATTCCAAAAAGAGAGGATGCTGCTACCGACCGTACCAGACTAGTGGGCAGCGGAGGCACTCACAATGGGTTTAAACCCGAGGAGCTCTGATGCCTCCCGAAAGCTGAAGGAAAGCCTGCTCGAATTCCAAGCAACCACATGGCCGGATGTTCATAACCGCTATGAGTAGAAGATAAGGATAAATGATGATCAGCTCGAGTTCTCAACATCAACCAAGGGGCGAAACCGAGACAAGAATCAGGATAAGTTCAAAGGTGATTTTGATGCAGACCGGTGATCTTCTAAAGGCCATTTCTTGCCTTACGAGAGAGCCGAGGGACACGACAACAAAAGGTTTCGGTCCTTGGATAGGTTTGGTCCCAACAGAAGAACTGACCGTGGCCGAAACAACAGATCGTTAAAAGAAAAAGAGGTATGGGGGACCCGTGATTTTACATATCCCAGGTTGTCAGATTACAATTTCAACATCAGTGTAGTGGAGTTGGTATCGGCAATGAGTAATATCAAAGAAGCACGATTCCCGAAGCCAATCAGATCCGGTCCCAGCCAGAGGCATCCTAACTTATGGTGTGAGTATCATGGGACTCACGGCCATAGAACTTGAGACTGTCGCCATCTGTGTAAGGAGGTGGCAACGTTATTGAAAAATGAGCATCTCAAGGAATTCTTGAGCGACCAAGCCAAGAACAATTAATATGATTTTCGGAGGGAATGAAATCAATGGCGTAACCTTCTCGGCGAAAAAGAAGACAAAGGTATCAGTGACCCACAGCAAGAGACTTTGGAAAGTCACCGAAGACGACATCACCTTCATAGAGGAGGACGCCGACGGACTTCTTCTGCTGCTTAACGATGCCCTAGTAATTTGACTTAATGTTCTAGATTTCAATATTAAGCGTGTTTTGGTTGACCCAGGAAGCTCAACCAACATCATTTAATGGAGAGTGCTAGAACAAGCCAAATTAACGGTAAGTATCATTCCGGCAACAAATCTCCTAGCCGGGTTTAACTTGGCAAGTGTGACAACCCGAGGAGAGATCCTGTTGCGCACGAACACCGAAGGCGTAACAAAGACCACCTTATTTAAAATGGTGGACGGCGACATGGGCTACAACATAATTTTCGATAGGCCATGATTACATGATATGAAGGTCGTACGATCAATGTATCACCAACTATTGAAACTCTCGACCCTAAAGAGAATCAAGCAGATAAGAGGAGATAAACTGGCAGCAATAGAAATGAACGCAGTGTCAATTTCCAAGAGCAAAGGGAAGGAGTCCAGCAAATAGCAATTACAGGAACCGACACCTGCTCCAGTGCCAAGTGAAGATGAAAAAGGCGAGGAGTCATCAGAATCCCACCAGGTACCGAGATACTTTCAGGTACCAGAAGAGACAGATGCGACCAAATCCATGACACAAGAACTCGAGCAAGTGGCTTTGTTCGAAGAATTCTTGTAGAGGAAGTTTTACTTGGGAACAAGACTTAATCCCGAACTCAGGTCAAGATTTATTAATTCCCTTAAAGCTTACATTGATTGTTTTGCATGGTCGCACTCGGATATGATAGGTATCCCACTAGAGATGGTCGTGCACAAGCTAAGCCTGGACCCAAACTTCTCTCCGGTAAGGCAAAAGATATGCCCTATAGCCGAGTTCAGAAACATGTTTGCTAAGGAAGAGGTAACTCGACTACTTGACATCGGTTCAATCTGGGAGGTAAATTATCTCGAATAGTTAGCTAATGTAGATGTGGTTCCAAAAAATAATAACAAGTTTCGAATGCGCGTAGATTATAAAGACTTGAATAAGGCGTGCCCTAAAGACTCATTCCCATTACCAAACACTGATCAAATGATTGATGCAACGATCAGGCAGGAGTTAATGAGTTTTCTCGATGTTTATTCTAGGCACAATCAAATCAAGATGAGCCCGGAGGATCAGAAAAAAATTTCGTTCATAACGAACTTTGGCACATATTGTTATAATGTGATGCCCTCCGGGCTTAAAAATGCCAGAGCCACTTATCAGAGGCCCGTGAACAAGATGTACGAAAAATAAATAGGTAAAACAATGGAAGTGTACATAGATGACATATTGGTCAAGTCTTTGAATGTAGATGATAATTTAAAGCACCTCCAAGAGACCTTCAATATCTTGAGGAAGCATGACATGAAGCTCAACCCGGAACAATATGCGTTCGGGGTTGGTTCCGGTAAGTTCTTGGGTTTCTTGGTCTCAAAGAGAGGGATCGAGGTAAATCCCGATAAAATCAAAACTATCGAAGACATCCCGGACCAATTAACGAGCGTAAAAGAAGTACATAAGATAACCGGAAGATTGGCCACTTTAAGAAGGTTCATCTCTCGATCCTCGGAAAAATATCATCACTTCTCCTCACTGCTGAAGACGAAGAATAATTTTGAATGGACTCCGGAATGTCAGCATGCCTTGAAAGACCTAAAACGGTATCTATCAATCCCTCCTGCTACTGTCAAAATCGGAGGAAGGTGAACAATTGCTAATATACCTAGTGGTCTTAGAGGTAGTGATAAGTGTCGTTCTAGTCTAGGAGGACGAAGATACAGAATATCCTGTCTATTATGTTAGCAAAATTTTGTTAGGGGTGGAGACTCGTTATCCGCACCTCGAAAAGTTGGTCTTAGCTCTCATAGTCGCCTCTCAAAAGCTTAGGCCTTATTTTCAGTGCCACCCGATAGCCGTTGTGACACCTTTCCCCTTGCAGAATGCTCTTCACAAGCCTGAGTTGTCAGGCCGGTTGGCCAAATAGGCAGTTGAAATTAGTGTGTTCGATATTGAATACAAGCCTAGAACTGCAATCAAATCACAAGTTTTGGTAGACATTGTGGCTGATTTCAGTCCCGGGTTATTGCCCCTAGCTGCTAAAGAAGTGATGCTGGTATTGGAAACGACATTAGGAGTTTGGACCTTTTTCATGGATGGAGCTTCCAATGTGAAAGGTTGCGGGCTCGGGGTGTTCCTAATCACGCCCTCAGGGGAAACCCTGTGGCAGGCCATAAAAACTATTCTGTTAACTAACAACGAAGCTGAGTATGAGGCTTTGGTTGCAGGACTCGAGCTGGCCCGGGGACTTAGCTTTGAGGTCATATAGATCAAATGTGATTCCCAGCTAGTAGTAAATGAAGTGTATGGGATTTTCGACACAAAGGAGGAACGCATGCAACAGTATGTGAATAAAGTCCAGGCATTGCTTGCACGATTCAGAGCATGGTCAATCACACACATTCTGAGAGAAGAGAATGTGGAAACAGATGAATTGGCTAATTTTGGGTCGTCTACGGAGATGAAAGGATCCGATTTTGGTATTGTCGTTCAACTTCTGCATTCGGTACTAGATGTGGACGGCTATTGTAAAGTAAATACAACCAACCTAGTCTGGGACTAGAGATATGAGTTCATCGAGTATCTTCGGCATGGCAAGTTGCCCGAAGACGTCACAGGCACTACGCACCAAAGAGGCTCGTTACAGCCTCATGGGTGGACAATTATATAGGAGATCATACCAAGGCCCGTTGGCCCGATGTTTTGGAGCCTCGAAGGCGGACTACATGATGAGAGAGGTCCATGAAGGAATTTGTTGGAACCATTTCGGTGCAAATTCGTTGGTGCTAAAGCTGATTAGGGCAGGATATTATTGGTCCCGGATGGAGCAAGACGCAAAGATGTTCGTTCAGAAATGTGACAAGTGTCAACGCCATGCATAGTTGGTGCACCAACTGGTAGAACTCTTGCATTCGGTATTATCCACATGGCCATTCATGAAATGGGGGATGGATATAGTTGGTCCGCTGCCACCAGGTCCCGGAAAGGTAAGATTCCTTTTAATTTTAATTTATTAGTTCACTAAATGGGTTGAAGAAGGTCCTTACCAAACAATTGGTGAGCGCAAAGTGATCAAATTCCTGTGGGAACACATAATCTGCCGATTTAGAATTCTAAAGGAAATTTCTTGCGATAAAGAACCGTAGTTCATAGGCTCCACACGAAATTTCTTGAAGACTTAAAAATCAAAAGAATTACACCCTCACCATAGCATTCGAGCGCTAATGGACAGGTGGAGTCGACCACTAAGGTGATTATCCAAAAACTAATAAAGAGGTTAGAAGCGGCTAAAGGCAAGTATCCCGAAGAACTACCGGGCATGCTATGGGCGTACCAGACAACGGCAAAATCAAGCACGGGAGAGACACCTTTCTCTCTCGTATACGGTGCGAAATCTCTAATCTCGGTGGAAGTAGGAGAACCAACCTTACGGTTCTCTTGAACAGATGAAGAAGCAAATAATGAGGCATTGCTGGTGAAGCTAGAACTGTTCGATGAACGTAGGGACTTGGCACACGTGAGGATGGTGGCTCAAAAGCAAAGAATGGAAAGATACTATAACCGGAGAGCCAATCTGTGCTACTTTAAAATATGAGACTTGGGTTTGAGGAAAGTGATTCAGAACACTCGAGAAATCAACGCTGGGAAGCTAGGTCCGACGTGGAAAGGTCCCTACCGGGTTTCGGCTGTCACCGGTAAAGGATCATACGAGCTGGAAAATCAAGATGGAGTCAAATTTCCTAGTAATTGGAATGTGACTCACCTCAAAAGATATTAGTGCTGATGGATCCTACCTATACTAAAAGTATGTGCTTCACTCATTTTCCCTTCGATCAGTTTTTGTCCCAATCGAATGTTTTTGGCAAGGTTTTTAATGAGTCAGCAACGAAAATCATACTACGAAGGGAGCGGCATCGGCAAAGTTAAGACCTTTAAATGACACGAAAATCATACTACGAAGGGAGCGGCATCGGCAAAGTTAAGACCTTTAAATGACAAGGCATTGAAATAATAAACCACTACGGGATGGTTATATAGTCTTTGGCTTGATGGCAAGTTCCTAATGGTAAGTAAAGCTTGCCATCGAAACCAAAGGCTATTCAACCGTTCACAAGTGTTTCAACCAACGAAGCAAGACCTCCAGTGTTCTAATTCGCATACTTCTCATTCGAATACCAGGGGGGGGGATAGTATTGGACACGACAGCAAGGATGCCACGAAAACCGGGACTACGAGGATGCCATGAAAACCAGGACTATGAGACTCGGGAACAATAATGTCTCATCGGGACCGAAGACTACATGGCCAACCCCATAGAAATAAGTTGTACGAGCTAGCCACATGTAGTGGCAATTTCTTCTTTTTAGCAATCGAATGCTTATGTACTTTTAAATATAGAAGGAATAAAATAAAGTCCTTTTATTTTTATCTTGTTTCTTGTCCAAACAATGAGTTAATTTTATTATTTGAAAGTTAGAGGAATGATTCAAATGCTTGTACAGGAATGAACAGAAGACGTGCTCTTTAAGATAATCGTAAACATAAGAGGGCCATCTCTTATGAAACCCTCATAGTAAAGGGTTGATTCCGAAAGAGTTTATGCCGGGAACAAGAAGCTATGGACGAAAATACACCTGAAGCCTTATCTAATTCAACGCAAAAAGAACAAACTTTGCATAATACTTAAGTAAAAATCTTCTTCATTCATAAAAATGCCAAACAACATAAGTACAAAAGTATAAAGGAAAACAACAAAAGAAAAGAGGAAAATCTAGACATTATCGCCACCAGAACTCGGGAGAGAGAGGCATCTACGCCCCCCGAGAGAAGTGGGTGGATCAGCCGCCGGTACGGACCTTGGCCTTCATCATCATTCTCTTCAAGTTTCCCCTCGGTTCCCAAATACTCGGAACCGATGATCGAAGAGTCAGTTGCGTCAGGCTGAGCTAGGAGACGTTCTCGAGCAGTTAATTCAGTGTTGGGGCCTTGGCGATGCCATCATCAATATCAACGATGCCCACTTTGGCCTCCTCCAAGGCTTTTCTCCTCATATGATACATAGTGTATGTCTTTTCAAATTCGAGGGAATCCGCTCAGTGTTGGAGCTTTGCCTTTAGTCTGTCAACCTCGGCTAGAAGGCCATCCTTTGCTAGAATCGAGTCCACGGATTGTAGAAAGGTGAAGCCGATTTTGATCCATAATCTTCTTAATCTCTCCTCCATCTGGGCCCTCTTCTCCATGGTGGCATTAGCCTCCTAGGTTTTGGAGCTCAAGACTGCCTCCAAATTATTCACTTGTTCAACGGAGGCAGACTCGCGCTCAGCAACAACAAGAACAACATCTTGAAGCTCAACCGACCTAGCTTTAGCATCTTGAAGTCGTGCATGTAGCTTAGTGGCTTCTTGGATGTGGGCTATCACTTCCTACTCATTTTGCTGCAACCGAGCCTCACGCTTACCTGCTTCAGTAGCTTTTGCGTCCAGCACCAGGAGGCGCGTATCAAGTTGATTCCTTTCGGCCAACAATTGATCCAGTTCGTACATAAGTCCTTCTTTATCGAGAATCAATCTCTGAAGACCCTCGGAAGCAAAAAAGTTGGCCTGCAAAACGTATATCGAAGTTAGAGACGCCGACGGATAAGTAACAAACAAGCAGTAAGAGAACAAGTACGATACCACTGCCACATTATGCATGGTGTTATTTAACATGCACTTCCCTAAAAGGGAGTGTATTTTTTTCTTATCCTTCTCTGAAGGCAGCGACTTCAGGTTGTTGGCAAGTTCCATCAGCCTGGACAGCAGATGGCACGCCTTCGAAATCGAGAGAGTGAAACTCCTCCTCCCTCGGGGATCTAGAGAAGGGGTGAGTAATTGTGCCCCAAATTCCCGTGGTTGGGAGATTGGGGGAGGAGAGGCACCCTCCTCTCGGGTGTCTGTGGTCAGTGGAGGAGATGTAGTAGATGTTGTTGGCGAAGGTGTAACTAGTCTAGAGGGGAATGAAGTTGTTGGTGTTGTAGGTTGATAAGAAACTGCAACAAGAGCAGTGTTGATTATTGGTTGCTCATCAACCGAAGGCAGAAGAGGCCCGGGTTCTAACTTCCTGGGACCAAAAATAGCAACATGGGCCGGAAAGCGAGAATCAGCATTCTCTACTATCTCCATTTCACCCCAACATGCTCGGACCTCACCTTCGGTTGGGTTTTAAGCTCTCCCGGTTGAGCACCCGGTTGAGCCGATGAAGATCGTTTTCTCCTTTGAAGAGAAGCCCCTTCATCACTAGTTTCCCCGTCATCTTCAATGACCATTGTGGCCGCGGTCGGATCAATTGTGGCATTCTTTATTTTCTTATTTTTATCCCCAATTAAGGAAGAATGTCACCTTTTGGTTGTTTGTTCTCTGTATGAGGACCCCGTGAGGAAGTGCCTCTACCGAAAGCAGACCCAAGGGCACCGCTTCGAGCGAGGGCACTCTGTAACAATCTTGTGGCCTCTATGGGGACAGCCAAAACCCCGACCTCAGGGTAGGTGACAGAGCCCTGTGGGAGTCATAAATCAAGCAAAAATATATGGTTAGCAAATTTACTTATGTATATATAGAGGCCGAAGGTATAAGGACTCAGTTTACCATGGTTATTGGCCTTCCACCCATATTTTGGGGGCCATCTTCTTCCACCGACGGGTTTCTGGCATTGTAATATTTAGAATTTTCTGAACCCATTGATCCAGGTTTTGAACCCTTGGTGGTGTCCACCAAGCAACTGAAACAACAAAAACAAAGAGGTCTACAATGATAGGAAGCAGTCGTTTTACGAAGAAAAGAGATGAATAAATTACAAACTTACGTGAACGGTCCCATGATTCAGGAAAGGATGGAGTTGTAGTTGGGATGATATCCCTAGTAGCAATGATGACAAACAACTCCATCCATCCATGGTTATTGTCATCATCCATGCCGATAAGAAGGGTGTGGTGGTCACGTTTACTGAAGTTTATTACTCCCCTAAAGAAGATTTTGGGGGAATAGAGGTTTATCATATGTGTCAGGGTTAGGGTTTTCCCTGTCTCCGTGCATAGCTGGCGTAGACAAGCTACCGTTCGCTATATAGAGGGGCGTACTTGTGCCAAGAAGACCTAGTACCGATGACAGAACTCCAAGATCATGGGGTCGAGCCCTCCGCTCAAAGAAAAGGGACCCAAGGTGAAGGGGTACATATAACCATACGTAAAACATTCGTTGGTGAAAGTAACCCCCGCTCTATCAGGTCATGAGCAATGATGTTAAGGTCTAGGCAGTCACAGTCCTCCTTCACAGCAAGAATACTGGAAGGGTGAATAGAGGAAGGATACCTTGTAACAGCCCAAGTCCGTGGATGCACGGAGTGAAACTTCTCTTGGAAGTCATTGACGATACTTAGATGTTTGGGGATGATGGTGCTTACCGTGGGAGGATCAATATCAACATCCACCTCTTTATCTTTGCTTCTCTTCAGGCCTCCACCGAGAAGAAGGCCAGAGTTTTTGAAAGACTCAGTAAAAGAAGACATGATACCAAAAAGATAAAGGAGTTTTTTGATGAAAATCGGAAAGGGATGAAAGTAGAAGAAGGTTAAGTGCAAAGAAGATAATGAACTTATGAAAGCTTTGGAAGTGAAAGAGGTAAGATGATGAGTATAAGTATAGATATAGACTGTAAAAATCGTGATCATAATTACCTCGAGAACTAGAGAAAATATTGTTGAATTGTGGAAAAACAGGTGCTCGGGGTATTAAATGCGAGAAGACGTGCGTCCTTTCAATAGTAACGAAGATATGCCATCGGAAAGCTGAGGGACTATCTGTATATGGTAAAATTAGTATACATTAAGTTATTTAATAGTAACGTGACATGTGGAATCGAAGACAGGTAGAAAGCAAATCGTGTAATAACCAGTATCGGGAACAACAGCTGCAACTGACATCAGATAGACCCCGAACGGAGCATGCTCAATGTGAGCAGATCAAATTCTTGCCATCAGATAGCATTAAATGAAGAATATTCCCTGGCATTAAATGGACAGCCGTTGCAGAGAATATTTGCATTCATGGTCTGCCGTTACATATTCATCAATGACCCATTTATTGTCATTTAAGAGGAGTTTGATCCTACGATCTTGTTTTCCTAGGTATAGCTATAAATATTAGACTCAACATCCATTGTAAGATACGAAATTCTTGGTAAAACTTATGCCATATTCCATTCTCAAGCTCAATAAAATAACTTTATTTGTTCTTTATATTATTCTTATTTCTGTCCCCGGAGACACTGCTCTCGGAGCCAAGCTTGTGATTTTCTTTGATTTTAACCGCTAAGACTTATTTTTAATCTTGTTTATTTATCATTTTTGGATCAAATCAGTTCGTTTGTGTATAAACCATGTAACAAATTAAACAGTATCATTTTACGTATCAATTGTATGAGTACTAGGCAAGTTACACATTAAAAAAGGAACGTTGAGGAGCAAGACAACAAAAATAATAATTGAGGATCAATACTAGTATATGAGATTGATTAAGTTTATTTTCCGTTATCCTTTGGTTGTATTCAAACCTCTGGCGTTAGGGTAAAATCTCAGTTATGCCCTTCTGAGTCCCCACACTTGTTCAGTTTCGTATAGTTATGCAAGTACATTTTCATATATATGCAGAAAGTGTCTGTCCGTGACATCGATTTTAGTCTCTACGTAGTAAAATTCTTTCACTTTACATTGATTTTTGAAATGGTACAAATGCCAACCAACTTTCGCTACATTTTTGTGGTCCTCTAAATTGGTCAAACTTACTTTAATAAGGTAATTAATGTTACGAGAATTTAGCAAAGCAAAAGCTATGGAGATCTAGGACCATTTGAACTAGTTTTATGTAGTATAAATGGCCAACTTAGCTGTGTTTTAGAGGTAAAATATTACGCGTAAGAACAGCATAACTGTAATGAGGTACATTAATTTGTGTCTCTCTCACTCTTACAAACTTCTGAGATTCATGCATGAAGTAGTTAAAAGCATTAAGATCTATGTGGTTGGCAATGCATAGGCATTAGGCAAATCACATCAACTTGGCCTCAATCTTCGCGGAACGGGGCCTAATTCTCTCCATGCATCACAACGAGGAAAAAACATAAACTGCCAATAGGAATTATATATATATGGCAACAACATAAATACATCCCCAGCAGAAAGCTATCAACTTGGACCGATAATCACGTTTAATAATCTAAAACATTAATTTTTCATGGCAGTTGATATTAAATGCCAAAGAAAACTTACTTTCCATCCACCTAAAACAAAATCACCTATTTTTTATGCGAAAATATCGTTGTTTCCCAGCTGATGTGTGGCTATAATTCTATAGTTTCGTACATTATGTGTCTTGCATTTTATATGCTTTAATGATAAATTACACTTTATTTGTACATAATGGAGTCTATTTTATGTGTAGGTAAAAGTAGAGCAAAAGGGATACTTAAACGTTGAAAGTGTGCTGGAGAATAGTGAAAAGGAGAGACCTGGCGAGGCCAGGCAAAGGCCAGGCTGGACTAGGCTTTAGCCTGGCGAGGCCAGCCTAAGGCCAGGTTGGACCAGACTTTAGCCTGGCGAGGCCAGTCAAATTTCAGGCGTTAGGCTGGCGGCGCCAGGCCTAAGACCAAGTCCAATCTATGAGTATGAGTAGCTAAATTCCTAATCTAGGGTTTTGATGGAACCTATTGAAGGATGATTTTCTTGTTACGTTAATATAGATTTGCCGTAGTATTTTCTCTATTTGTTCAACTATATTATTCTTGTGGTTGATTGAAGGGCCCTCAATTAGCTGTGCCTATTTAGTATGTATTACTCGGGAGAGAGTGCATATTTAGGTAGTTGTTGAACAACATCACTCCTAAACGTATATGAGGGATCAATACGGAAGGTTTAAAGGTGGGATTAGGGATAACGAAACCTTAGTGCGATCTAAGTGAGCTGTACTTAATGCCAGCTAGCGTAATTCGGGAGAATATGTCTAGTAAATTATGGTAATTACTCGGGAGAGAGTTACGACAGTTAGAGTGCTCATGATCGGTAGAGAAGACTTAGGCAAATTTATAGGAAACGTAGCGGAAAGGATTCCGACAATTGGGGAAACCATAACTCTAGACCTCCTTAATCTTGTCTCCAATCCTTATCCTTGTTAGTTGATAGTTTTACTGCTTTCTAGTATTTGTTAGTTAATTAGATAAAAATAAAAATTATAATCTTTATAATTAGAAAATTATTTGAACTTGTGTTTCTTTGCAATATTGAACAGCTGTAGCTAAGCCTTAGTTCTCTATAGGATTCGACTCCGGACTTGTAAACCGGATTATATTTGTAACGACCGCTTAGTCCTTTTTATAAGGCATAGTTGGGCGTGATCAAATTTTGGCGCCATTGCCGGGGAACTAACGGTTTAGTTGTAGGTGTTTATATTGCAAAGAAATACATTGCTATGTTGATAAAGAAACACTTATAGTTGTAGGTGTACATATTGCTAGGTTGCAAGTTTGAACTTTTATTTTATTTTCTTGTATTTGATTTTTTTTTATTTTTGTTTTACATGTTGATTTTAGAAATATGGAATCTTGAAATTATGACAGTTTTGATGTTGGTAATTCTACTTTTGATCCTCCTTATGTATATTGTGGAGGAAATCACCCATGGCAAAAATTATCAAAATATTCCTGAGAGCGAGTTATGTACACCAACTCAATCTTATGTGTGGAATGTGTGTGATATGTGTGGTGGTCAAGATGGTCACTTTCATGGTTGTGCTTATATGTCTTATCCTCCCCCAACCCCTTACTTTGACGGTTCTACATTTTCATGTGAAGTGAATAAGAACAAAGAATTTTGGGAAGCTGACCTGGAGGAGATCAAAGATATGTTAAAGGGCCTCATGGAACAATATGATAAGAAATTACTGCAGATACAAAGGCAAGAGGAAACTATTCACAATTTGGAGGCTCAAGCTAATAAACTAATTGAACCTTGTAAAGTGCAACAAGCTTACATTGTGGATAATAGCAAAAAAGAGCATGAATGGGCTGCAGGAATTGCCATTATAATGGAGGAGTTGAGAGTAGAATTTGACCAAACCAACCAACTAGAATTTGATGATGTCGATGTTGAAGAATTGGTACTGGAGTCAAGTGAGGACCTTACAGATACAATTTTAATTGATTCTAGTTTTTGCCATGAAAAGGATGTGGATAAGACTGTTCATTTTCAGTTTGAGCGCATTTGTCCTTACTCCAAGCACTTTTCCACATTGTGCGTAGATGATGATATGAAAATAGAGTCATCCGGGCCACTTGAAGAGTCAAGGAATGAGGAAGAAGGTGCCTACATTCTAGAATTATTCTTGCCAGAAAGTCGGAATTACACACCTCATCTAAAGGCCAAGAAGTGCAGAATACTACATTATTTCCTTGGGCCAGTTAGATTCGTTCCACCACCCCAGGAACTTGATCATAGAGTAGAATCAAAACTTATGTTCCAATTCATAAGTTCAAAGTGGAGGCAGAAAGTGATTCGTGTCGTGCTGCGACGTTAAATCAAGCGCTTGTTGGGAGGAAACCCAGCTTTACTGCTTTATTTTATTTTTTATTTTTATGATTATTTTTGTAGTGTCGATTTTTGCTTTTCTAGGAGCATGGAAAGCAAAGCTATTGGAAGGATGCAACAGCAAACCAGATAGTTGAAACTAAGTGTGAGGTACCCGCACAAAGGACCAAGCCTGGGAGAAGTCTAAGTACCCTAAGAGTTGCTAGTGCTTCGGCCTTTAGCCTACCAGGGAGTTTTTTTTACCCTCTTATTAGTTATGGTGTGCATTGGGGACAATGCATAATTTTAAGTGTGGAGTGAGGAGATTGTCTAGGTGACTTTCTATACTATTTTAATTGTGTTAGTTTAATTGAATATTTTTTTTAGAGAGCAGAAATAGAAAAGATTGGACTTTTTCCGACGATGGATATGTTAGATAATTTTCTTGAGGGATTAAAGTCGAAAGGAAAAATACAAAAAGATTTTCTTTTGTTAGGTAGTGTAGCAATTCCCCCTTGGTTTTTTTTTTTGTACCGCAGTTCTTTTCCAAGGGTTTTGTTTGAACCGGGTGTAGTTAGTTTTATTTGTTTTTAGGAATAGGAACCATTGGGCCATGAATTGAATTGAATTGAAGCAATATCTCTTAGCTTTGTTATGCCTTGAGAATAGTTAGTACTATGGTTGTAACGCTTAGGCTCGGTTTTTGACTCTCGCATAAGTACCTTAAATCGTAGATTCTTAATTTTGCTTAACTGCTTTGACTAGAGTGTCGCGATGAAACCAATCCTGAGTGAGTTATGTGCCACGTCTGTGTGAGGTTTTGTATGTATTCTATGCATTGCATTTGATTTCTAGAACTTGCCACGTATGTTTGCAAAGCAAAATAGTAGTATGTTTCAGTATAGGAAGTGATATAAGCATTTCTTTGTTAAGCCAGATATATAAAGTTTACCTACCTAAATGCTATGTACCGTATTTAACCCCGTTGAGCCTATAATCTTGTTTCTTAAGTAACCACATTCTAAGTCGTACCCCTTTATTTTAATCGACCATATATTTGAATATTTTCACCTCTCATGAGCACTATGAACTTTGTAAAAGTTAAAGTGTGGGGTGGTTGGTTCGGCTTTGGCGTGAAACTAATGAAATAAGGAAAAAGGTGCTTTGTTTTGAAAAAGTAAGAGCCACTTGAATTGAAAAAGAAAGAAAAGAAAAATTAGTTGTATTGCTGTGAAACATATTCTTTGATAGTGGTGACTCTTGATGTAATTGTGCTTAAAGAAATATGGGATAATATAAATTGAAGTGAAGGTGGAATGTTCGGTTTGACATAAGTATGGGATGTGTGTTAAAGTATATATATTAAAGTGCTTAAGGGAGGTGTTATCACTCATATCCAAATATATCCTACCCGACCCGCAGCCTACCTTACAACCAATGAATGTCCTTCTTGATCTTAGACTGAATGAACTTGATTAGTAGAGTATTATATTACGGGCAAGCCTATGGTGCATCATTTGTAGCATATGAATGTTATTTCTGAGAGCGAGTGAATTTTGTCTATCTTGAGTTCCTATATTCTTAAAATTCATTGTGTGTGGAACTAAGCTCTTTGATTGGGTGAGGGCACATAATTCATAAAGAAAAGGTAATGTTATTGATATCCATGTCAGAGTAAGTAAGTGAATTGTGAATAAGGCATGGTATTTGTGAGTCGAATCTTGAGGCGAGGATGTCACACTTGTGTGCTTAAATTATTTTAAAAATTCTTGGTGTAATGAGTTAGGAGAATTGCTTAAAAAGATCGTATCTATAAGTGTAGTTTGATTGCTCGAGGACGAGCAATGTTTAAGTGTGGGGTATTGATGTGTGGGTATAATTTCATAGTTTCGTACATTATGTGCCTTGCATTTTATATGCTTTAATGATAAATTACACTTTATTTGTGCATAATAGAGTCTATTTTATGTGTAGGTGAATTGGAGGTGAAAGTAAAGCAAAAGGGATACTTAAACGTTAAAAGTGTTCTCGAGAACAGTGAAAAGGAGAGACCTAGCGAGGCCAGCCTAAGGCCAGGCTGGACCAGGCTTTAGCCTGGCGAGGCCATCCTAAGGCCAGGTGTTAGGCTGGCGACGTCAGGCCTGAGGCCAAGTCCAATCCGAGTTTTTAAGACTTAATTCGTTCCGGGTTTGACTAGGACTCAGCCCACAAGTTTAGGGTTTCTTCTACACATATAAATAGATCTAAAAACACCACATGGAGAACGTTTTTCAGAGCCATAGGCTGGAAGCCAGAGGCAAGAAGAGCTGGTGGAATCACCTCTTGGGAGTTAGAATCATCTATTTCTATATCTTTTCATCTTTACTTTGTATTTTAATTATGCAAAATATTTGGGATATTATTACTACGAGTATGAGTAGCTAACTTCCTAATCTAGGGTGTTGATGGAACCTATTGAAGGATGATTTTTTTGTTACGTTAATATAGATTTGCCATAGTATTGTCTCTATTTGTTCAACTATATTATTCTTGTGGTTGATTGAAGGGCCCTCAATTAGCTGTGCCTATTTAGTATGTATTACTCGGGAGAGAGTGCATATTTAGGTAGTTGTTGAACAACATCACTCACAAAAGTATATGAGGGATCAATACGGAAGGTTTAAAGGTGGGATTAGGGATAACGAAACCTTGGTATGATCTGAGTGAACTGTATTTAATGCCAACTAGCATAATTCGGGAGAATATATCTAGTAAATTGTGGTAATTACTCGGGAGAGAGTTACGACAGGTAGAGTGCTCATGATCGATAGAGAAGACTTAGGCAAATTTATAGGAAACGTAGCGGAAAGGATTCCGACAATTGGGGAAACCATAACTCTAGACCTCCGTAATCTTGTCTCCAATATTTCATCCTTATTAATTGATAGCTTTACTGCTTTCTAGTATTTGTTAGTTAATTAGATAAAAATAAATATTATAATCTTTATAATTAGAAAATTATTTGGACTTGTGTTTCTTAGCGATATTGAACAACTATAGCTAAGTCTTAGTTCTCTGTGGGATTCAACTCGGGATTTGTAAACCGGATTATATTTGCAACGACCTCTTAGTCCTTTTTATAAGGCATAGTTGGGCGTGATCACCAGCCTAAGAAATTTATTCCAAAATTATAGGACAATAATAATGAATTTCGAGCAAAATAAATTCTCTAATCATTTCCATAGCATAATTTCAAAATACTTTTAATATAATTTTAAACCCACAGTATAATTTCAATGTGATTCACTCTCCATAGGACCATAGATAATTACCAACAAGTACCACAAATATAATTTCAGTATATTTAAGTATAATTTATTATATTCATAATATAAAATCTATAAAAATTATGATATCCACAATATAATTTTGATTTTAATATATTTTTTTATATCCATTAGTATAATTTCGGTATGATTCGATTCACCCCATCAGACCATAGATAGCTTCCAATGAGTACCACAATATAATTTTAGTATATTTAAGTATAATTTATTATGTCACAGTATAATTTCAGTATAATTTATTTTATTCACAATATAGTTTTTATAAAATTTCTGATATCCACGGTATAAATTTTAATATAATTTTTATACCCACTGTACAATGTCAATATGATTCACTCTACATAAACTCCCCAAAAATTTTATTATATCCACAACATAATTTTAATATAATTAATTATATCCACATTAATGATTTTCAAATACATGAAACCAAATCTGATTACAAATTGAAACCAAGTCTGATTTGAACAACGAACTAAGTAAAATTTTAATTTTAAGCAAGAAGTTATACACATAATTCCTCCAAAAAGTTATACCAAATATATACAATGAATAATTGAATATGTAGTATTAGTTTCATAATGATTAAGTGAATAAAATTAGTGTAACAGTTAAAGAAAGAAATATAATGAAAAATAAGAGAATATAATTGATCCCTAATTTAAAATAGGAGAGAGAGAGAGTGAAAAGACGAATATCCCTTAATTAATGTGTTTTGGTTGTGCTCATTAATTATGTTCATAAGCTTTATTTGCTATTTATTGAATAAACAAAGAATAATATTATTTTTTAAAATATTTTTTAAAAAGTGCTTAGCTGTATATTTTTCCCATCACGATCACATCACAAATCGATCTCGTGTATACTTGTCACGTTATGACTACTACTCACCGCAAAAAAAAAAAAAAAAAAAAAAAAGAGTCAAATTTATTGAGGCTTTGGCAACTGACGCAAATTCGTGCAATATTGTGAAGGTTACAAAAACTCAGAAAAATATCACCACAATTTTATCCCTTATCTGGAAGTTTGAGGTTATTAACCTCCCACATTAATACCGTCAATAAATAAAACTTTTTTTGTATTGAAGCTTTTTAATTTTATTTTTCTTTTATTTAGTGTATCAGCTCCAAATAGAGAATTTTATTGTTAGAACTTGACATAGTAGAGTTGTCGTTAACTATAACTAGAAAAAGGAGCAATAATTTCAGTCACTCCTCTTATTAGTGAAATCCTTCCTTTCTTCTGACTGGGTTTTTTTGTTTGGTAGTTCTTGTCCTCCTTTTTGACTCTTATTCGATCGACCGGTTTGTTTACCCTTGAAACGGATAACAATTAAATTTATATACGGTTTTAATGATATGTGAATTGATTCAATACAAATAATCAAGAAAGTTAGATAAATGAATTAAGGATAAAATAGATAACCAAACCAGTTGTGACGTTAAGTCCGGGCTCGGATTCAAGCTGAAAAATAGTTTTGCTCCCGACCGGACCCTCGATTCGAAGCCAAATATGTATGAAGAACTATGGTTAAAAACAAGAATCTTTCAAATTTCAATAGCTAGAAAGCAGATAAATAAGTTTGTATTGCCTTCATAAGCGCGTTACAATGTGTCCATTGAATAAGAAACTTCCCATTTATATAGTACCCTTAGTACAATTTTTAAAAAGGTAAAAATACTCCTTGTACATTAAATACTGACTCGCTACCGACATCGAGCGAGATCCGCGCCGCGATATCCGGTTGGGTGCGGATATTACGTCCCTCTGTTAGTCGTGTGCAACCTTTTTGTAGTGCTTTTCGAGGTCATGGAGCTCGTACCGTTCGTAAGGTGATGTCTTATCGGGCCCGGTGGCGAGCACTCCTTCGGGCCTTAGTACGAGAAGCTCCCAGCTTCGATTTCGATCCCATGCAGTCATGTCTTTGCTTCGTTTGCCCCACCAGAAAATCGGGGTGCTCTTTAGTCCCGATTTTACTCGTATACGGATAGTCCCCTCGTTTCCTAGAGAGTAGGTTTACCGAAACGATAGGAAACGATACATGAACCCATGTTCCTTACTTGGCACGTTACAACCGAGATGGAGGATAAGACGAAACTTCCCATCAGTCGCGTCGTTCAGACTTCAGACACGTGTCGTTAAACGGCTAGTTGCCTCCGAATGCGAAGCGTCGCTAATTTCCTCAAATAAAAGCTTCGCCCCCTTTACTCCCTTCACTTTCTGATCCTAGATTTTACCTTCGAACTCTACAGAGGCTTTTGACTTTCTCAAATCTTCATATCTCGTTTCTTGAACCTTCATACCTTTAGCTTTAACCTCATATCTTCATACATTTTCTTGGATTTTCAACCCAGGACCTCATACCTTCACTTCTAAACTTCAAATCTTCATACATCTTCTTCAAATCTTCATATATTTTTCAGATTTATGATGGCCAAGACTTCTAAATCAGTTCTCCAGCAGGCTGCCTCTTCATCTTCCCACCGGGCTACGGATGCCTTTGTGGCTGCTCCCGAGAACGCCCGCCCCAAAGCCCCCCGTGAAAAGCTTTATTCCCGGGGGTTGCTCAATTGCAGACGACTTCAAAGTCGAGAAAGCCTCATCCAAACAGGACCGGGATGAAGGACCGGTGATTCTGGCCTTTTGCAAGAGGTACGAGGTATGACTCGCGCAAATCCACCTGTCTCTTTGGAGGATCGTGATCCTCCTACATTATTTTATGAACAACACCGAATATTCTCGGTTTACCCTCGACCACCTACTCCGTCTATGCAGTCCCCGAATCTTCTGAGGGGGACTAATCAAGCTTACTTGCCGGGCCAGCAAGGCTCCCTTTTCGAGCATCGATGAGGATCGAGACCGAGGCTAGCAGGGGTTTTTTCGGGTAAAAATTGAGGATTTGATCCCTCCCGAATTTCTGCCATTTCCTGAAAATTGGAATGCATCTCGTAAGTGTAGCCTTTCTTAAGTGTCAAGCTTCTATTGTTTTCTTTCTCACCATCAGTATTCGTGATCGTACAACGGTTTCTCGGGTTCCCAATGTGGTCCCACGACTCAAGGGGTGGATCGAAGACATCTGGAAGTAGATATCGTACTTTGAGCACTTGTGGTGCAAACTTTCGTAGGGTCGATGGGAGGGCCGTTCTCATAGTAAATCTCTTCTTAGAATAGTTGATATTACTATCCAAACTTACATAACGCTAACCTTTTCTCTTTCCTTTGTAGGTTTGCCTAAAACCACCGAACTTAGGCCATTGGAAGGGGGCGAAGAATGCATACCTCTCCGTTGATCCCCCATCACGGGATAGCCCGGGGCTGCCGCGGGGAAGGAGAAGAAGAGAAAAAGAAAGTCTTCGGGCTCCCTGGGTCCCGAGGTGAAGTCAAAAAGGAGGGCGGCTTCCCGGGCTCATAAGCCCAAGAAGAGTACTAACTCCCGGGTGCCGAATTCTGACTCACTTCGCTGGTTCAGGGATGAATCTGAAGCAGACGACCCTCTCCGTTCCTTCTTCGATGGTATGGAGATGTCCACTTTTGAGTATTTTATCGGGATGGGCGACTTGGAGATCCTGAAGAAGGACGTGTCTTCGGAAACTGGAGGACCGAGCTCGAGCCAAAAACTAGTGAAGTAGTTTCCTGCTCCGAATGTGGCCCCGGTCGCAAGAGAACAGTCATTCTTACCATCGCGGAATATGCTCGGGTTTTATCTGTTCTAGTGGGCATAGCCAGTTACCTATGATGTCTGGTGACCGAAGAGGACCAGGCGAAGATGAACGAGGTGGGCGCATCGAGCCTCTTCAACGAGGCTCAGCAGGCGTTGAACCGTGTAAGACATCAGTAATCCTTTGTGGATTCCACTTAGGTTTCAATATCTCTTACTGTTTCCGTTGCTTTACTGGCCTCGGTGCTTCACCATGAGATCTTCCCCAGGTTCCGTTCCGATATCAACCAGCTCGATTTTGAGTTCAAGGAGCAGGATCAAAGAAAGGATATGTACAAGCTCCTAAGTGAGCAACAAGACGGGGCCATCAAGGACCATCATGCCGAGCTGGACAGGGCTCAGAAAGAAGCTTTGACCCTGAGGCGGGAACATGTCGACCTAGTCGAAAAGGTAAAGGTCTTTTAAGTTAAAAATGAGGAGCTAGTCGGGGTGACTAACGACAAAACCTCGCTGGTCCAACAGAAGATCGACTAGATCGACCAACTCCGAATCGAAATGAACGAGGTCCAATCCATGGCCGATAGGTAGAAAAGCAAAATGGACCTGTTGGATTCGGAGAAGGAAACTGCCAAGGCGAAGCTGGCACCGGTAGAAGTCCAACTTCGGGTGGCGAAGGAGAAAGCTGACAAGTTGTTTCAACTGAATGACGGTCTCCGAGAACAACTGAGCTTAGCTTCCGTAGAGCGAGATACCCTCGGTAGAGAATAAGAGGTAGTGAAGTCCAAGTTGGACACAAGCTTTGCCGATGCCGAAGAAATAGTGGCCCAATACAGGGCCGCTGTGGAGGCAGCCGAGGCCCGCCTGAAGGCAAAGGCCAAATATATGAAGTGGATATACCGAAGAGAGACCCTCGAGGAGATACGTGCCCAAGGTTTTGATCTGTCGGCTGAAATCGAGGAAGCCAAAAAATGTGAGGCCAAGGCGAAGAAGCTTTACGATCCTGAAGATGCCGAATAATCTGAGGGTTCCGAGGGTTCGGAGGGTTCCGACAGTTCTGGAGACGAGTCAGGCCCTGGTAAGATTAGGCGTAGATGCCTTAGTATTGTTTTTAGTTTCTGACTTATGTACATTTTTTGTTTATTTTGAGGATCTATTTATTGGTCTTTTGTAAGTATATTCCGGAATATATATAAAATTTCCCCTTATGGCAACTTCAAGTCTTTACTTTTTCATCATCTCTTCATAACTTTTATTCTTGCAATGTTTCTAATTCCTTGGAATAGAATCAAATATAGTTATAGGGCGTCTGATTTTCAGACGATGCTTTTGCCGAGGGTAACCTTTTAGCAGGTTTTGAATTTTTTATGAAGGCCTTACTTTTGATTACGGGCTTCGAACGTCTCCGAACCGTTTTTAGGGTGGTTGTAGCCTTTTGTATTTGGGCACCGCATAATAGGTTTAGTGCCTCCGGGATTTGATAACCCGATTTATTCGAACTCTTTCCGGACGATAGTCCCTGAGTAGGGGTAGCCCTTGGGCTCGATAGAAAAAATGATAGTCCCTGAGTAGGGGTAGCCCTTGGTCTCGATAGTCCCTAAATAGGGGTAGACCTTGGTCTCGATAGTCTCTAAATAGGGGTAGCCCATGGGATCTTATGATCCAGAATTTAAGAGGCAAGAAAACCTGTAATAACAAGGGCTTACTTTCTTTCATTTCTATGTGTAAAGTATATGACCGAAAGCGCGTAAAAGCTTGTGTTATGGCTTAAATGGGCCACAGTTCACATGACCGTTTGGACCTTACAATGAATCCTAACCACCGAGCCTTAGCTTTTAACTTACAAGGTTTTCGTTTTGTCCTTGCTAAAACCCTTAACCCAAGGGTGATGGCCCTCAGTATTTGAGGTTGAGCTTGAGAGGGCTCGGATACTGTTGAGGCGAAATGAACGCCAATCGACTCCAGTTTGATACCGGACTTCGAATCTAAGTTAGCACATTTTAATGTTGCCTCGTTAAAAACCTTGCCGAAAAACCCATTTTGGGACAAAATCGCTCTAAGGGAAAAAGAGTGCAACGTGTACTTTCAGACCTAATAGTCACATTCAACCTTGGCCATTGCCTGCAAGTGTTAGTCTGATTCATAATTTTACTAAAAGAGTGATTGAGATTGTACCTTAGTAGTAGTATCGCTTTAAGTGCATAACGTTCTAGTTGTTCGGTAGTTGCACACCATTTTCTGCTTCGAGTTTGCATGAGCCTTTGCCGGTAATTCCGACGACTCGATATGGTCCCTCCCAATTTGGTCCAATCTTCCCCTCATTCGGGTTCCGGGTGTGTAATGTTACTTTCCTCAATACCAAGTCCCCGATCTTGAATTGTTAGCGGTTGGCTCTTCGGTTGTAGTATCTTTCTATCCGTTGTTTCTGGGGGTCCAACCGGACTAGGGCGGCCTCATGCCATACATCCAATAGTTCCAGGCTCGTGATCATGGCCTCGCAATTCGACTCTTTGGTCGCATATTGGAACCTGAGGCTCGGTTCTCCCACTTCAACTGGTATTAGGGCTTCGACATCGTAGACCAATGAAAATGGAGTGGCCCCGGTACTAGACTTCGAGGTTGTACGATACACCTATAAGACTTCGGGCAAGATTTCTTTCTATTTCCCTTTGGCATCGATCAACCTCTTTTTTAGGTTTTGAAGTATGGTCTTGTTTGTTGATTTCGCCTGTCCGTTCCCACTAGGGTGATAGGGTGTTAATAGTATCTTTTTAATCTTGTGAGCTTTGAAAAATTTGTTTACCTTGCTGCCGATGAATTGCTTCCCAATATTATACACGACTTCGGCCGGTATCCCAAATCGACATATTATATGGTCCCAAATGAAGTCAATGACTTCTTTCTCCCTAACCTTTTCGAATGCTTGGGCCTCGATCCATTTGGAAAAATAGTGAGTTATGAATAGTATGAATTGAGCTTTACTGGGTGCCCCTGGCAGGGGACCGACGATGTCTATGCCCTATTTCATAAACGGCCATGGGGATAAGACCGAGTGTAGTACATCCTTCGGTTGATGAATCATCAGTGCGTGTCTCTGGCAACTGTCACATTTTCGTATGAAGTCTGTCACATCCTTCTCCATTTCGGTCCAATAATCGTGTGCCCTGATTAATTTTCGAACCAAAGACTCTGCCTCGAATGGTTTCCGCAAGTGCCTTCGTGAACTTCTCTCAAGGCGTACTCGGTATCCCCGACCCCAAGAATCTGCCTAGCGGTCCGTCGAACGTTCTTCTGAACTTGGCCCCTTCGACCAGGCTAAATCCGGTAGCCTTGGTATGCATGGCTCTCGATTCTTTGGGGTCCGACGGCAATTCCCAGTTTTTAAGTAGTCTATGTACTTGTTCCTCCAATCCTAGGTTAAACCTGTTGAGTTTACTTCGGCATGACCTTTTCTACCACCGACTTCATGAGCTGTACGATTGTTCCCGAACTGAATTCATCATTATCAACCGATGACCCCAATTTAGCCAGAGCATCGACCTCGCTATTTTTATCTTGGGGAATATGTTGCATGGACCATTCCTTAAATTGATTCAGCGTTACCTGTAACTTGTTTAAATACTTTCTAACTCATTCCTCTTTTACTTCGAACGTCCAATTGACTTGATTTACCCCATAAAGAGGGAATCACACTTAGCTTCGACCACCTCGACTTCAAGGTTTTTAGCCAATTCGAGACCTGCAATCATGGACTCATACTCAGCCTCATTGTTAGTCAATTTCATAGTTCTAATAGGCTGCCTAAGTACTTTACCTGTAGGTGGCTTCAACACGATGCCAAGTCCGATCCCTTTTGCATTCGAGGCACCATTCGTATAAAGGGTCCAAATTCCTGAGGTAGTCCCCAAGGTTAACAATAATTCTCTTTCGACTTCAGGCACTAAAGTCGGCGTAAAGCCGGCCACGAAGTAAGCCAAAATTTGAGATTTTATGGCAGTTCGGGGTCGATACTCAATATCGTACCTGCTAATTTCGATGCCCATTTGGCCAACTGACCCGATAGCTCGGGCTTGTGCATAATGTTCCTCAGTGAGTAAGAGGGTACGACATATATGGGGTGACATTGAAAGTACATTTTTAACTTCCTAGAGGCGCTTAGCAAAGCGAGCGCCAATTTTTACAGGCGAGGATACCTTGTTTCGGCCTCTCCTAGAGTTCTACTGACATAGTAAATAGGAAATTGCGTACCTTCCTCTTCCCAGACTAAAACTCCACTCACCGCAACCTCGGACACCGCCAAGTAAAGGTACAAATGCTCATCCGCCTTCAGAGTATGGAGCAGGGGTGTATTCGAAAGGTATTTTTTGAGATCTTCCAAAGCTTGTTAGCATTCTGAGGTCCAGGAAAAGTTATTTTTCTTTTCCAACAATGAGAAGAACCGATGGCTTTTGTCTAAAGACCTCAATATGAACAGGCCCAGGGTGGTTATACGTCCGGTCAGACTTCGAACGGCCTTGACGCTCTCCACCACGGTGATGTCTTGTATGTCCTTGATCTTATCATGATTAATTTCGATCCCCCGATTACCATGAATACGAGGAACTTTCCTGATCCGACCTTGATTGTTCACTTCTCCGGGTTCAACTTCATACTGTATTTTTTCAATATGTCAAAGGTTTCCTGCAAATGTTTCAAATGGTCCTTTGCTCGTAGGGATTTAACTAATATGTCATCAACATAAACTTCCATTGAATTTCCTATATGTTCTTCGAACATTCGGTTTACTAGGCGTTGATAGATGGCACCGGCGTTCTTTAATCCGAATGGCATTACATTATAACAATAGGTGCCGAATTTAATGATAAAGGAAGTCATTTCTTAGTCGCCCGAGTCCATCCGAATTTGATTGTACCTAGAATAGGCATCGAGAAAGATGAGTATCTCGTGCCCGGTCGTCGCGTCGATTATCCGCTCGATGTTAGGCAGAGAAAAAGAATCCTTAGGGCATGCCTTGTTTAAGTCTTTGTAATCTACACACAATCTTAGTTTATTTCCTTTTTAGGTACTACCACTACATTAACTAACAAGTCTGGATACTTAACTTCCCGGATGGACCCTATTTAAGGAGTTTAGATACCTCGTCCTTGATGAATGTATGCTTGACCTCGGATTGAGGTCTCTCTTCTGCTTAACTGGGTGGAACTTTGGGTCCAAACTCAACTTATGAGTTGTTATCTCTGGCGGGATCCCTGTAATATCATGATGGGACCATGCGAAACAAGATATGTTAGTTTTAAGATGAGTTCTTTCCTGAGCTCGGGGGTTAACGCCTAGTGTAAGGTCGAAGGTACTGCCCTCATGTTGTGAACCCATGGTCTTTCGAATAGAGCGTTATATCTCATGTCCCCTTCGATCATATAGAACTTTGTTTCCTGGATGGTCCCGTCGATGTTCACGGGTAGGGTGATCTCCCCTTTAGTGGTTTCACATGCCATGTTAAACCCGTTCAACACCCGCACCGCTGGCACTATTTGATCTTGTAACCCCAACTACTCTACGACCCTCGATCTGATGATGTTGGCCGAGCTACCTGGATTAATCAACACACGTTTAACTTGAGATTTATTGATAAGTACGATAATTACCAGTACATCATTATGAGATTATACGATGCACTCCACATCCTCAACGCTGAAAAATTGGTTCCTTCCGGAATATAATATCGGTGCGTTTCTCCCTTGGATCGACACTTTAGTGCATTTTATCATTGGCCCTTGAGGGACATCGACCCTTCCAATTATCATGTTGATGACGTGTTGGGGTTCCTCTTGTTCAGTCTATTTGTTGGCGTCCCTATTTCTAAAGTGGTTTTTGGCTCGATCACTCAGAAATTCTCGTATGTGTCCGTTATTAAATAACTAGGCAACTTCTTCTCTCAATTGCCGACAATCCTCGGTCCTATGGCCATGCGTTCCATGATACTTACACATCAAGTTGGGATCTCTCTAGGTAGGATCAGATTGCAATGGTCAAGGCCACTTGTTTTCCTTGTTGCACTCGATGGCTGATACGATGTCGGCAGCATCAACATTGAAGTTATATTCTGATAATCTTGGTGCCTCGCTGGCCCCGAGCGGCCTGTCGAACCCATTCTTTTCATTCTTCATGAGGTGACGCCCGGACCCATTTACCCTTTGATCTCCACTGTATGATTGATACCGATGTCGGATCGGTCTTAATTCATGATCGATGACTCTCTTAGACCTATCGTGGTTTCTAACGGGATAAACGGACCCAGTAGGGGCTCCACGTTAGTCGTCCTCGACTCTGATTTTCGACTGGTATCTGTTGTGGACGTCGGCCCAAGTTACTACCGGGTATTCTACCAAGTTTTATTTCAGCTGCTGCGAAGCCAAGGAGCTTCGAGGGTTAAGTCCCTGAGTGAATGCCTGAACGGCCCAATCGTCTGCAACTAGAGGTAAGTCCATCCGTTCCATTTGAAATCTTGACACGAACTCCCTGAGCATTTCGTTGTCCCTTTGCTTAACCTTGAAAAGATCCGATTTTCTGGTCTCGACTTCGATGGGCCCGGCATGAACCTTTACAAAAGCATCCACAAGCAGCGAATGAATCAATGAAATTTGGGGGCAAGTTGTGGTACCATATCATTGCTCCTTTTGACAGAGTTTCCCCAAACGTTTTTGATAACACTGACTCGATTTCGTCGTCCTCCAAGTCGTTACATTTGAAGGCGCATGTATAGGAGGTCACATTCTCATTTGGGTCCATGGTTCCGTTATATTTTGGAATATCGGGCATACGAAACTTCTTCAGAGATTGGCTTCGGTGCCACACTCGGAGGAAAAGGCTTTTGGAGAAATTTCTTGGAGTCCAGACCTTTCAATATCGGAGGCGCTCCCGGGATTTGATCGACATGGAAATTATGTCTCTACCTTCTTGTCGTTTGCGTCAATTTTCTTTTCACTTGACTTCACCCGTTTCGTTAACGCTTCGAGTATTTTCATTACTTCGGGGCTGACACCGGTCTAAGCTTCACCCTGGCATTTCGGTGATTTGCTCGTTTCTTCGGGTATTTTTCCGGGATAGTTCAGGCTCAACCTTTCTAGGACTAGAAGAAAAAAGACCATTAACGAAGAGAAATCTGGTCCTTAAAAGTATGTTCCTGGTCTCTAAATGTCATTTGCGACCGGAGAAATCTGGTCGTGACTCATCGTTATTGCCTCCGCCGCTAAAGGTCAATAAGGACGAGGTTCATCCACTGGTCCCAAAATGTTTTAATGATCGGCAGCCTTCTGGTCTCTAGAAACACATTCTAGAGACCATATTTCTGGTCCCTAAACAGCTTAAACACAAGGTATCAGTTGGTCCCTAAATGTCAATAGGGACTAAATATCTTGTCCTAAAAGTGATATACATAACACAATAAATATATGATTTTTTGGTCATCTTATATTAAATATTAAAAAATTATAATATAGAAAATCAATCGAGTATCAGCAAAATTCAGGAAATATCAGAATTTCATATATATAATTAATTACAAGTGTTGTATTAACATCTCATTAGTATCATTGTACAAACATGGTATCAGTCACTATATTGCTTACGCTACCCCTTGAGAAAAAAAGAAAAATTAATATCCATAGTAAAAAAAAAAAAATTTAAAGCGTTGCTTAGCAAAAACTAAATCCTTCGAAAATAAGGTAACCTTTTGCCTAACAGTCCTACCAAAATGACAATCAACTTGTTAACTTGTATGAAGTCTTCAACCAAGCATCTGCACTTGTATGTGAGTCTTCAAAATCTGTAAAAATTAATAAAAGAATATCCAGTAAGGAAAACATCAAAGATCAACTATAAAAGTTAATTAAATAGTGAGGCCATCATTGTTGCTACACTGAACAGCATGTTCTGAAGCCAACAACAATATAGCAAAGCTTAGTTAATAAGAAACTAGAAAAGTAAAAGAAGAAAAGGAAACAACCATACTCAAAAAAGAAGAAACTAGTAGAAAAAGCGAGCAAATGAGATTTAGTTCATCAATGACAACGAGGCAATGGATCTCAAAATATTCAAATGATCTCCATGGCAAGAACACACAGAAAAAATGGCAATCTTGCTTAGAAGAGAGACAAACATATGGAATTTATTAATCAATATTACACTCCAAGATCCAAGTGACACTTAGCCTAAGGAACAAAGTTAAAGTTTAAAATACGATTGGTAGAGATAAACTATACCGTCTTCTTTCAACATCCTTTCTAGTGATATATGGTAGAAGGTTCCAATATTAGTTAGGAAAGCTTGAGTTTAATAGAAAATGAATAAACTCAATTGAATAATTTGCTTCAAAGGTTTCAGCTTTATGCTCATCAATGCATTGGTCATACATACTATGGAAAATTATGGCCGACTATCCCTAATACTTGAGCTATCAGTGGAGTGGATATAAGATTATTTTGCTGTATTTGTTCATTGTTAGCATTTGATTGGTATGTATTGGTCTTCATTAGAATGCAGTTTATCTCATCAGTGTAAATTGTTATAAACAAATATGGAACCCAAGAGAATGAATAAGTAATCTAAATTTGGATATTCCAGGTTCATAAAAGTTCATTAACTTCAAATATAAATAACTCATGCATTTAAATCACGAGGATTCACTTTTTATTTTTACTTGATTCATTTTTACAGTATCATCTAAATACCAAGATTGATAGAACATATAAAACAACCAAATTATAAATCACAAAGCACCATCGTACATGGGTTATGAAGCAATCAGTCTGACAATCTGACAATAGTTTTCCAAAACTTTTGCAAGATGATGACATTACTTCACTCCATATCACAGC
Source organism: Nicotiana tabacum (assembly GCF_000715075.1). NCBI lineage: Eukaryota > Viridiplantae > Streptophyta > Magnoliopsida > Solanales > Solanaceae > Nicotiana > Nicotiana tabacum. The sequence continues at coordinate 42,067,007 of NC_134102.1, forward strand.
TTAGTACTACCCAAAACATGCAAACAAGTCCGAAAAACAATTACTCAAACTACACCAATAATGATTCAAGAAAAACGATAATGGAATTCATACTTGAGTTAGAATCAATAGGACTTGCATGATCTCGATGCATGTGTTTCAATCAAGCAGCACTTTCGACTAAATAATCTTATTAGTTATCTAGAAAATAGTCTTGTTGTTCCTCTCCGTCACGACGCGAAATTTTTCACCGACGGGACCGTGATGGCGCCAAACATTTCACTTGCTAGGCAAGCCAACACTAGAGAATCTTTAAACCAATTCCTTATTTTCATTCAGTAAATAACAATAATTAACTAAGATGAAATATAATACGTGCGGAATATTATAAAACTGTATTAATTACTACCACTCGGATTTGGAGTCACAATTCACGAGCATTCGAGAATTTACTACAAGTAATAGTCTGAAAGAAATACAACTGTTTGAATGAAAGAAAACAGTAGGACATAAAAGATAGACGGGGACTTCAAGGTCTGTGAACGCCGACAGATATACCTTGAGTCTCCGGACAGCGGACCAATAGAAAAATCTCGATCAACTTGAGTCAGTACCAAAATCTGCACAGAAAGTGTAGAGTGTAGCATCAGTACAACTGACTCCATGTAATGGTAAGTGTCGAGCCTAACCTCGGCGAAGTAGTGACGAGGCTAGGACAAGACACCCACATATAACATGAACAGTATAATCATGCTAGTGGCAACAATAGTAAATAAAGAAATAACGCAAAAATAATAGGAAGGGGACATACAGTGGGGGAATACAATATAAAGAGTGAGAATAATGAAAAGATAGAATTCAACCAAAAATCCTTAAACAAATTGAGCAAATAAAACAGGAAAGTAAAATTGCACGGCATCACCCTTCGTGCTTTTACTCTCAACCTCACCAAATAAATAAATAGAACGGCACGGCATCACCCTTCGTGCTTTTACTCTCAACCTCGCTAAATAAATAAATAGAATGGCACGGCATCACCCTTCGTGCATTAAACCTCTCATAATATACACGACATCACCCTTCGTGCTTTACACTCTACCTCACAATATAAATAATGCATGCACGGTGTCACCCTTCGTGCTTTACACTCCTAATCACAAATCACATAATCAATAATAACGGATAGATAGGAGTATTACAAAGAAACCAGTATTTTACCCATAATCAATAGCACAATGTAACCTCAACCTTGAATAAATATTCGAAAGTTACCAAATCTCAGTGAAACTAGATATAAGTCACCCAACATTTCAAATAACCCGCTAAGCATGGATAGTAGAATTTTAAGACTACAAAATAGACAAGAATAGAATTTCACTCGCATGCTATGACTCTACAATGACGAATAGATGCTCGTCACCTCACATATACATCGTATTCAATAACCAAACACGTAGCAAATAAACACATAATACCTATTCCCTCAAGCCAAAGTTAGACACGACACTTACCTCGCTCTGAAGGCCACATAATTCTCAATCACAACTTTTCCTTTGGAATTCACCTCCAAACCACTCGTATCTATTCAAAAATGACTCAATAATATCAAACATTGCAAAAGGAATCAACTTTAATGAATAATTACAGATTTCCCAAATTTTCCTCCAAAAAGTCAAAAATTGACCTCGGGCCCGCTTGGTCAAAACCCAAGGTTCGGACTAAAATCCATTTACCCATTCATCCCCGAGCCCGAATATGTAATTGGTTTTGGAATCCGACCTCAAATCGAGATCTAAATCCCCAAATTCCTGAAATTCCTAGATTCTACCCTAACCCCTAATTCTACCATGAAAACTCTAGATTTTAGGTTGATAATTCAAGAAATGTAATGGGTAATTGAAAGAAAATGGTTTAGAATCACTTACCAACACTTTGGGAAGGAATGACACTTGAAACATCGCCTCAAACCGTTTGGTTTTTGATAAAAATGAATTTTTGGCCAAATCCCGTGTTTGGATTCTGTTAAGTGCTGGGCGATAGTGTTCATCGCATTCGTGAGAGCACTGTCGCGTTCGCGAAGAGTTTAGGCTGCCAAGCCTTCGTGTTCGCGAGACAGTGCTCGCGTTTGCGTAGGCTACCCTTCCCTGGTCTTCGCGTTCGCGAGTCATTATTCGCATTCGCGAGGAAGAAAAGGCTGACTCCCCCTCCCCAGTGCCTAACACTACGCGTTCGCGATGGTCTAGTCGCGTTCGCGAAGGGTAACGCCCCCATCACTTCGCGTTCGCGACCAAGCCTTTGCGTTCGCGAAGAAGAAATCCTTGCCTCATTAGTTTACTTTTCGCGTTCACAAGAGGACCTTCACGAACGCGAAGAAGGACATGCCAGAACCCAGACTCTGCAGAAAAAACCAGATTTCCAAAGTCCAAAACATCCCGTGGCCTATCCGAAACTCACCCGAGCTTTCAGGCTCCAAACCAAATATGCACGCAAGTCTAAAAATATCATACGAACTTGCTCGCGCGATCAAATCGCCAAAATAACACCTATAATTACGAATTTAGCACCTAATCAAATGAAATTCTCAAGAACACTTTAAAATTCATATCTTCTCAACTGGACGTTCGAATCACGTCAAATCAACTCCGTTTCTCACCAAATTTCACAGACAAATCTTAAATATCATAATGAACTTGTACCGGGCTCCGGAACCAGAATATGGACCCGACACTAACAATGCCAAAAATCAATCAATTCTTAAAAATAATTAATTTTCAGACTTTTAATTTTCATCAAAAATTCATAACTTGAGCTACGGACCTCCGAATTCGATTCCAGGCATACGCCCAGGTCTCATAATTCGATACGGACCCACAGGGACCATCAAAACATGAATCCGGGCTCGTTTACCAAAAATATTGACCGAAGTCAACTAAAATCAACTTTTATGGCATAAATTCTCATTTTCATCAATTTTTAACATAAAAGCTTTCCGGAAACCTGCCCGGACTGTGCACGCAAATCGAGGAGGGTAAAAATAAGATTTTTAATGCTTAACAGCGCAGATTCGAGTTCTAAAATATAAGATGACTTTTTGCGTCATCACATTCTCCACCTCTAAAACAACCGTTCGTCCTCGAACGGACATAGAAAAGTACTTGGGTTGGTGAAAAGGTGGGGATATCTACTCCGCATATCGGACTCGGACTCCCAAGTAGCTACCTCAATAGGCTGACCTCTCCACTGCACTCGAACTGAAGGGTAACTCTTTGATCTCAACTGGTGAACTTGCCGGGCTAGAATAGCTACCGACTCCTCCTCGTAACTGGACAAAGCTGAAATCTAACACATGGGATGGATCGCCGTGATACTTTCGAAGCATGGACACATGGAATACCGGATGAACTGCTAAACTAGGTGGTAACACAAGCCTGTAATCCACCTCTCCCACTCTCTCCAGAAACTCAAAAGGTCTGATATACCTAGGGCTCAACTTGCCCTTCTTTCCGAACCTCATAGGGAATAACACTCTCTCTCCGACCATGAATGCAACATCACGAACTCTACGGTCGGCATAACTCTTCTGCCTGGACTGAGTTGTGCGAAGTCGATCCTGAATAATCTTGACCTTATCCAAGGCATCCTGTACTAAGTCTGTGCCCAACAACCGAGCCTCTCCCGGCTCAAACCACCCAACTGGCGACCGACACCGCCTACCATATAATGCCTCATAGGGAGCCATCTGAATGCTAGACTGGTAGTTGTTGTTGTAGGCGAACTCTGTAAAGGGCAAGAACTGGTCCCAAGAACCTCCAAAGTCTATGACACAAGCGCGGAGCATATCCTCCATGATCTGAATTGTACGCTCGGACTGCCCGTCCGTCTGAGGATAGAATGTTGTACCCAACTCAACCCACGTACCCAACTCACGCTATACTGCCCTCCAAAAATACGAGGTAAACTGCGTACCTAGATCAGAAATGATAGACACGGGCACACTGTGAAGACGGACGATCTCACGAATGTAAATCTCTACCAACCGCTCCGAGGAATAGGTAACTGCCACAGGAATGAAATGCGCTGACTTAGTGAGCCTGTCCACAATAACCCAAACTGCATCGAACTTTCTCTGAGTCCGTGGGTGTCCAACAACAAAATCTATAGTGATACGCTCCCACTTCCACTCAGGAATATCTAAACCTCTGAAGTAAACCACCAGGTCTATGATGCTCACACTTTACCTGTTGACAATTTAGGCACCGAGCTACATAGGCAACTATGTCCTTCTTCATTCGCCTCCACCAATAATGCTGCCTCAAGTCCTGATACATCTTGGCGGTACCCGGATGAATAAAATATCGGGAACTGTGGGACTCCTCAAGGATCAACTCACGAAGTCCATCCACATTAGGCACACAAATACGACCCTGCATCCTCAAAACTCTGTCATCTCCAATAGTAACCTGCTTGGCACCACGGTTCCGCACTGTGTCTCTAAGGACAAGAAAATGAGGATCGTCATCATGCCGATCTCTGATGCGCTCAAACAAAGAACACCGAGCAACTGTACAAGCTAGAACATGGCTGGGTCAGAAACATTTAACCTCATGAACTGGTTGGCCAAGGCATGAACATCCAATGCAAATGGACTCTCACAAACTAGAATATATGCAAGGCTACCCATACTGACTGACTTTCTACTCAAAGCATCGGCCACCACATTGGCCTTTCCGGGATGATAGAATATGGTGATATCATAGTCTTTCAATAGCTCCAACCATCTTCTCTGCCTCAAATTGAGTTCCTTCTGCTTGAACAAATACTGCAAGCTCCGATGATCAGTGAATACCTCACATGGCACGCCGTAAAGATAGTTCCTCCAAATCTTCAGCGCGTGAACAATGGCTGCCAGTTCTAGATCATGAACATGGTAATTCTTCTCATGAACCTTCAGCTGCCATGAAGCATATGCAATAACCTTTCCACACTGCATCAATACCGCACCCAGACCAATACGAGATGCATCATAATATACTGTATAAGATCCTGAACCTATGGGTAACACCAATACCGGTGCCGTAGTCAAAGATGTCTTGAGCTTCTGAAAGCTCGCTTCATACTCGTCTAACCACCTGAACGGGGCACACTTCTGGGTCAATTTGGTCAACTGGGCTGCTATGGATGAAAACCCCTCCACAAATCGACGGTAATAGCCCGCCAAACCTAGGAAACTACGGATCTTTGTAGCTGATGTGGGTCTAGGCCAGTTCTGAACTGCCTCAACCTTCTTAAGATCCAGCTGAATACCCTCTGCTGATACAACGTGACCAAAGAAAGTAACTGAACTCAACCAAAACTTGCATTTTGAGAACTTAGCATATAACTGGCTGTCTTTCAGAGTCTGAAGAATGATCCGAAGGTGCTGCTCATACTCCTCTCGACTGTGGGAGTAGATCAAGATATCATCAATAAAAACAATCACAAAGGAATCCAAGTAGGGTTTGAACACCCGGTTCATCAAATCCATGAATGCTGCTGGGGAATTTGCTAGCCCAAATGACATCACTAGAAACTTATAATGCCCATACCGAGTCTGAAAAGCTGTCTTAGGAACATCGGAGGCCCTAATCCTCAACTGATTGTAACCAGATCTCAAATCAATATTTGAAAACACCTTGGCACCTGAAGCTGATCAAATAAATCATCAATCCTTGGCAATGGATACTTGTTCTTGATGGTGGCTCTGTTCAACTGTCGATAATCTTTACACATCCTCGTCGATCCATCTTTCTTTTTCACAAACAACACAGGTGCACCCTAGGGCGAGACACTAGGTCTAATGAAGCCCTTATCAAGCAAATCTTGTAACTTCTCCATCAATTCTTTCAACTCTGGCGGGGCCATGCGATATGGGGAAAATAGAAATAGGCTGAGTGCCCGGAGCCAAATCAATGCAGAAATGAATATCCCTGTCGGGTGGCATCCCCGGCAAGTCTGCAGGAAATACCTCTGGAAACTCACGAACAACTGGCACCGAATCTATGGAAGGAACCTCTGTACTAGAATCGCGGACATAAGCCAAATAAGCTAGACACCCCTTCTCGACCATATGCCGAGTCTTCACATAAGAGATAACCATGTTGGCAGAATGGCCAAGATTTCCTCTCCACTCTAATCGAGGCAACCCCTGCAAGGCTAAGGTCACTGTCTTGGCGTGTCAATCTAATATAGCATGATAAGGTGACAGCCAATCCATACCCAATGTGACATCAAAATCAACTATGTGAAGAAGTAAAAGATCTACACGAGTCTCAAGACTCCTAATGGTGACCACACACGAATGATAACACGATCTACAACAATAGCATCTCCCACTAGTGTGGACACATACACAGGAGCACTCAAAGAATCACGGGGCACAACCAAATAAGAAGCAAAATAGGATGACACATAGGAGTAAGTAGATCCCGGATCAAATAGAACTGAAGCATCTCTAGTACAAACTGAAACAGTACATGTGATAACAGCGTCAGATGACTTAGCCTCAGGTCTGGTTGGGAAAGCATAACACCGGGGCTGGGCCCCACCACCCTGAACTATGTCCCTGGGACGGCCTTTAATTGTCTGGTCTCCACCTCTACCGGCCTGACCTCTACCTCTAACAGTCTGGCCCTACCTCTGGCTGCCTGACCCCTGCCTCTGGCTTGCTGGGCAGGTGGTGCAGAAACTGGTGCCGGAACCATGGCACGAGAACTCTGATGCTGTGAGCTGCCCGTCGCCCGAGGGCAAAATCTAGCAATGTGCCTCGGATCACCACAAGTATAACATAACTTTGGCTGCTGTGACTCCTGACCCTAAAACGGACCCTGTCGACATCGGATCACCACAAGTATAACATAACTTTGGCTGATGACTCTGGAGTGGAGGTGCACTAATAGGAGATGGTAGTGCATTGTAGGCTAGCTGGTTGGAATAATGCATCTGAGGGCCACGACCACCTGAGGCACCGTGGGATGCCTGGAGTGCTGGATGAAACGTCCTGGGAGGATGGCCTCTACCAAAAGTACTCTTGCCTCTATGTGAGGCACCGATAAACTCACCGGAATGACGAGGTCTCTTGTCATACCCCTAACCTCCCTGAGTAAGAACCAGTTTGACTCGTCTAGCGACATTAGCAGCCGCCTGAAAAAAAATCTCACTCCCAGTCTCTTTAGCCATCTGCAATCTGATAGGCTGAGCAAGTCCATCAATAAACCTCCTCACCATCTCTCTCTCGGTGGGAAGCAGGAGAATAGCATGACAGGCCAAATTCACAAAACGGGTCTCATACTGAGTAACAGTCATACTGCCCTGCTGGAGACGCTCGAACTGACGGCGACACTCCTCTCTCAATGTGATAGGCAGAAACTTTTCTATGAAGAGCTGAGAGAACTGGTTCCAAGTAAGAGCAGGCGACCCAGCTGGTCTGGTCAACAAGTAATCTTTCCACCATTTCTTGGCGGAACCAGTCATCTAAAATGCAGCAAAATCGACCACATTGGTCTCCACTATACCCATGTTCCGTAAAACCTCGTAACAGCTGTCAAGATACTCCTGGGGATCCTCTGAAAGGGAACCACTGAAGTGAGCAGGAAAGAGCTTGATAAACCTGTCCAATCTCCATAAAGCCTCAGAAGACATAGCTGGTCCAGAACCTGTGCCGCAATAACCGGCTGAACTAATCTGACTGGCTGAGCTGCTGGAGCCTGATACTGGGGAGCTATCTGCTCTGGAGCGGGAGTGGTAGGAGTGTGGGCTCCTCCTCCAGCCTGAGAGACTGCTAGTGCTATGGGAAATGCGCCAGTTTGGGCCACACTTTGCATAAGGCCCACCAAACGGACCAAAGCGTCCTGAAGTACTGGGGTAGCAATGAACCCCTCCGGAACCTGATTTGGTCCGGCAGGAACAGTCTGGGCTAGAACCTCCTCGTCAATCTCTATCTGAGGCTCCACTGCTGGGGCTGCTGCTCGGGCTCTAGGTTGAGCCCAGTCCCTGCCTCGGCCTTTGGCACGGCCTCGGCCTCGACCTCTGCCCCGCGTAGGAGCTGTCACTAGAGGCTTTGGCTGCTGCTCAGCTGAGGAAGCCGTACGTGTTCTCGCCATCTGCGTGAGGAGAAGAGTTCAATCAGTATTGAGAAAGCAAAATCGCACGACAGAGAAGAATAGAAGTGAAACTTGTTCCTAAACTTCATAGCCTCTGAAAGATAAGTACAGACGTCTCCGTACCGATCCTCCAGACTCTACTAAGCTTGCTCATGAATCGTGAGACGTAGGCAACCTTGTGCTCTAATACCAACTGTCACGACCCGGAATTTCCCACCGACGGGACCGTGATGGAGCCTAACATTTCACTTGTTAGGCAAGCCAACTTTAGAGAATCTTTAAATCAATTCCTTATTTTCATTCAGTAAATAACAATAATTAACTAAGATGAAATATAATACGTGCAAAATATTATAAAAGTGTATTAATTACTACCACCCGGATTTGGAGTTACAATTCACGAGCATTCTAGAATTTACTACAAGTTGTAGTATGAAAGAAATACAACTGTTTGAATGAAAGAAAACAGTACGACATAAAAGATAGACAGGGACTTCAAGGTCTGTGAACGCCGACAGATATACCTTGAGTCTCCGGACAGCGGACCAATAGAAAAATCTCGATCAACCTGAGCCAGTACCAAAATCTGCACAGAAAGTGTAGAGTGCAGCATCAGTATAACCGACCCCATATAATGGTAAGTGTCGAGTCTAACCTTGACGAAGTAGTGACGAGGCTAGGACAAGACACCCACATATAACATGAACAGTATAATCATGCTAGTGGCAACAATAGTAAATAAAGAAATAACGCAGAAATAATGGGAAGGGGACATACAGTGAGGGAATACAATATAAAGAGTGAGAATAATGAAAAGACAGAATTCAACCAAAAATCCTTAAACCAATTGAGAAAATAAAATAGGAAAGTAAAACTGCACGGCATCACCCTTCGTGCTTTTACTCTCAACCTCACCAAATAAATAAATAGAATGGCACGACATCACCCTTCGTGCATTAAACCTCTCATAATATACACGGCATCACCCTTCGTGCTTTACACTCTACCTCACAATATAAATAATGCATGCACGGCATCACCCTTCGTGTTTTACCCTCCTCCTCACAAATCACATAATCAATAACAACGGTTAGATAGGAGTATCACAAAAAAACCAGTATTTTACCCATAATCAATAGCACAATGTAACCTCAACCTTGAATAAATATTCGAAAGTTACCAAATCTCAGTGAAACTAGATATAAGTCACCCAACATTTCAAATAACCCGCTAAGCATGGATAGTAGAATTTAAGACTACAAAATAGACAAGAATAGAATTTCACTCGCATGCTATAACTCTACAGTGACGAATAGATGCTCGTCACCTCACGTATACATCGTATTTAATAATCAAACACGTAGCAAATAAACACATAATATCTATTCCCTCAAGCCAAAGTTAGACACGACACTTACCTCGCTCTGAAGGCCACTTAATTCTCAATCACAGCTTTTCCTTTGGAATTCACCTCCAAACCACTCGTATCTATTCAAAAATGACTCAATAATATAAAACATTGCTAAAGGAATCAACTTTAATGAATAATTACAGATTTCCCAAATTTTCCTCTAAAAAGTCAAAAATTGACCCCGGGCCCGCTTGGTCAAAACCCGAGGTGCGGACTAAAATCTATTTACCCATTCACCCCCGAGCCCGAATATTTAATTAATTTTGTAATTCGACCTTAAATCGAGGTCTAAATCCCCAAATTTCCGAAATCTCTAGTTTCTACCCTAACCCCTAATTCGACCATGAAAACTCTAGATTTTAGGTTGATAATTCAAGAAATGTAATGGGTAATTGAAAGAAAATGGTTTAGAATCACTTACCAACACTTTGGGGAAAGAATGACACTTGAAACATCGCCTCACACCGTTTGGTTTTTGAGAAAAATAATTTTTTGGCAAAATCCCGTGTTTGGATTTTGTTAAGTGCTGGGCGATAGTGTTCATCGCATTCGCGAGAGCACTGTCGCGTTCGCGAAGAGTATAGGCTGCCAAAACTTCGCATTCACGAGACAGTGCTCGTGTTCGCGTAGGCTACCCTTCCCTGGTCTTCGCGTTCTCGAGTCATTGTTCGCATTCGCGATGAAAAAAAGGCTGACCCCCCCCCCCATTCCTAACACTACGCGTTCGCGATGGTCTTGTCGCGTTCGCGAAGGGTAATGCCCCCATCGCTTCGCGTTCGCGAAGAAGAAATCCATGCCTCAGCAGTTTACTCTTCGCGTTCGCGAGAGGACCTTCGCGAATGCGAAGAAGGACATGCCAGAACCCACACTCTGCAGAAAAAAACCAGATTTCATAAGTCCAAAACATCTCGTGTCCTATCCGAAACTCACCCGAGCCTTCGGGGCTCCAAACCAAACATGCACGTAAGTCTAAAAATATCATACGAACTTGCTCGCACGATCAAATTGCCAAAATAACACCTAGAACTATGAATTTAGCACCAAATCAAATGAAATTCTCAAGAACACTTTAAAATTCATATCTTCTAAACTAGACCTGGACGTCCGAATCATGTCAAATCAACTCCGTTTCTCATCAAATTTCACAGACAAGTCTTAAATATCATAATGAACCTGTACCGGGCTCCGAAACCAGGATACGAACCCGGCACTAACAATGCCAAACATCAAACAATTCTTAAAAACAATTAATTTCCAGACTTTTAATTTTCATTAAAAAAATTCATAACTTGAGTTAGGGACCTCCGAATGTGATTCTGGGCATACGCTCAGGTCCCATAATTCGATACGGGCCCACCGGGACCGTCAAAATACAGATCTGGGCCCGTTTACCAAAAATATTGACCGAAGTCATCTAAAATCAACATTTAAGGCATAAATTCTCATTTTCATCAATTTTCAACATAAAAGCTTTCCGAAAACCTGCTCGGACTGCGCACACAAATCGAGGAGGGTAAAAATGAGATTTTTAAGTCTTAAGAGCGCATATTCAAGTTTTAAATTATAAGATGACCTTTTGGATCATTACACTCCCCATGGTGGGTCATCCACCCCCAAATAATAGCTGTAAAAACTTAAGAACTTCAACGAATAAAATCTTATGTACCCAAGATAAAAAGTTACTCTTTTAGTGAATATTCAAAACAACTAGAAAATGCATAACCGGAGATAGAACAAAGAGTATTTGAACTCCAAAAAGTTTCAATATATGAGAATCATCTTTCAAGGATTTCAATAAATAAAATTTTTACCATATTCCACCACTAACAAAATTATTCTCCAACAACCAATTGTTAACTGAACCAAATTTTGCACCCAAGAAGACAAGGTGAAAAGCAAGCCCCTCTCAATCTTTGTCTCTGGTTTTGAGCTTCGAAGGTTTAACGTTCCAATGTCATATGCTTGTAACTTCAAAAGTTTCCTTATTTCAACATATAAAGGTTCTAATGACCGCTAACAATTCCCTTCTAGCTTGGAAAAAGAATAGAAATTTGCTACGGCAAAGAAAGAGAATGGATTATACATGGGAGAATTATTTAACAAGCTTACATGTACATATTTCAAAAGCTTTTTATCACTCAAGAGCAGGCATCTTGTGGAAATAAATTTGTTGTGTCCCTCACAAATCTTTTCTTTTTATACTCCTAATATAAGAAGCTATACGTAATGAATAGAAACAGAGAAAAACAAATGCCAGCAGCCCAATTAAAGTCGTCATTTTCCTTCTCTTAAAAACGTAAATATAACCATAAACAGTATAATTTTACACCTGAATCAAGAAAACAACTGTAACACCATGAGAAAGAACCTGTCATGGAGTGTGGAAGACCACCAGATTTTCTTGGCAAATCTAATCCTCCATCACGTTTCCGTAAATTCATAATTTTTGTAATAGCTAAATCTAGTGTTGAATAGGACATCAATCTCATTATGCTGCAGTCACCATTTAAACCACTGAACCAACAAAATGCAAATCACACAACAAGTTTAAGTACAAAACAACAAAACTGCTAAGGTTCTCAATCCACTGCCACAAAAAGGTATGTATCATTTTTCTTTTCTTTTTGAGGATGAATTAAGTACATGAATATTTTTTGATAGAGAATCATTCTGCCTAGCCAAGCCATAGCTAGAAGGAGCCACAAGCAGATGAACTAATTTCATAAAGCAGTCTTGTATCGCTCAAACAAACATAGAGTTTTGCAAGAGTTACCAGATACAGTTTACCTCCTAAACGCTTTGAATCTTAACTCATTATAAGTTCACAAAAAGGGTGGAATCCAAACATTAAAAAAAACTTCAAAAGACCACAACAGAAGAACCAGATCTGGAAAAGTAAGGAAAACACTAGCTTCTATTCGTCGACCCAATATTGGAAGCAAACGATGACAGTTAAACTAAAAACCTATTTCGAATCAAATTGAAAATACTTTATAGATATCCTAAGCCACAAAATGGAGAATTTCACAAAATAAATAAGAACCACTTGAAGCTTCAGTGTAAAATAAAAAAAAATAAAAAGAAAAATAAGTAGATTGAAAGATGATAAAGAACAAAACCTGAGATTTAAGGTTGAGAGAAAATTTCAGAGGGCGAGAGTCATTCTTTTGGAGTTGAATTTGAGAGATTGAGGAGTCACGAGGGTTTTGACCCTTTAGGGATTTCAGAGAGATGAGAAGAGTTTCAGTCAGAGTGTTCTAATAAGTATACTCCATCTCTTATTTAATACAAACTCCGTTCCAGTTTATGTGAACTTATTTTCTTTTTGGTCCGTTCCAAAAAGAATAATCCCTTTCTAAATTTAGAAATAATTTAGCTTAAACTTATAATTTTACCCTTAATGAAAAGCTTTTATAACCACACAAATACTCTAGGGCCCTTTTTGACTTGTTTAGGACCACAAATTCCAAAAGTCTTCATTTTGTTTCTTAAACTCCGTGCCCAGAGAAACAGATTCACATAAATTGGAATGGAAGTAGTATTTTATTTGCATATTTAATTTTTATTAGTAGTTAAATTTTCACAATATGTTTAATGCTGCAAAAAGAGTTTGTAATAAGGTTGCTAATCGGGGTAATCGGAGAAATAGAAAAGGAGGTACTACTTCGACTTCTGGTAGTAATTTAAATGACTTTACACATATTTCTGAAACATCACCTGATAATAATAAAGATTATGAATAATTACAGGAAGATTTCGGTATAGAAGATAATGAATTAGAAATTGAAGATGAGACACCATTTACACCTAGTAGTGTTGGAGTTTGTAGCATGGGTCGTGGTCATGGTACTAGTAGTAGACCACATGTGGCCCCGACTAGTAATCAGAGAAGGAAAAGTAAAGTTTGGAAATATTTTGAGGAAATAGAGACTTCTGATAGAGTTAGATGCAAAATTTGTAAAGAAAATTTTAAACATAAGACTCGAGGAAGTTTAGGGGCGACTGGGACACTTAGTAGACATATGAGAATTACTCACCTTATAGAATGAGGTCCTGAATTAGATGAAAATCAAGGAACTCTAAACCCTAATACTGAAAAACTTATGAACTTGTTCGGTCCGTTTGGTCGGTTTAATTGAGATTTGAGTAGAGTTGATGACTCTCGAGAATGGTTCTGATGGATTCAAGATTAATATGTAGCGATTTGGAATTTTCAAGATTTGTATATGGCTAGAAACTGAGAGTTATATTGGATAATATCGAGACTTGTGGCATTTTTATACCATTGTGGATTATGCATTTCAGCATCAAGAAGGTGAAAGAAACAGTTTGAGGTTCACATAAGGTCTCCTTAGAGTGGGTGTCACAGTTGTGGTGCGTTGGGGTGCTTAAGAGGGAAGTCAGTGGCTTGTGGGCCTTAGGGCGTTGTGATTTTATACTAGGGTCTCTTGTGTGGTGAATTTTGATTAAGGATCGTGGTGTTCCAGCAAGAAGAAGTATCAATTTGAAGGTAATTTGGAAGGGACTTGGAAAAATAGAACAGCGTGGTAGTTGGTTGGATCAGCACAATAATTGATATAATCGTTCTTTAGGTACCTGCGATGTGGCTAGTCTCCACAGGTGTTTCGTGGAAATGCTCTTGTTTGTTGGCGACCTGCGTGACTGGGTTGAGTTAGAGAGATTCGGTTCTGATAGCTTGGTTATGTACAAATAGATTTCAAAGAGTTCTCAATGGTTTTTACCACGGTTTGAGAAGTATATTTCCTACCGGCGTGAGAAATATGTTGCGGATTGGGATTTTCTCCGGGATGAGATCAAATGGAAGGTTTATGACTGATCGGGTATGTATTATGCGTGGGAATCAGAGTTGATTATCAGATTCTTGTACACTTCACAAGATGGCATGGTAGATGCGGTGTTGTGTGGGATTGAGATTTTCATGTGCAAGGACACGAGTTAGTTTGGAAGGGAAGGGCATAGATTCGTAAGCAACATGGACGGTTTTAGATGACTAGGTAACTGATATTACTAATCGGTATGGCTTGATGAGAGTATACATTTCAGAAGGGGTAATGTGTTTTGATTTATGGTTACTTCACGGGTACTGCGGCACTCTCCTGGTTGATCGACTACTGATATTCAAATTTTTCTAGGTAGCACGGAAGAATTTTAGAAGTATTCCTCTTGGGATGATCGTGTATGAGAGATGTGTTAGACATTCGGGCGGTGGAGATGGAATCATATATGGTGATTCGTGTGTTTTATGGATTTGGAGGCTGGGAGTTCTCAGGAGCAGATTGTTTCATGGTTGTGGACTGTGAAGTCGTGGCCGAAGCTAGCCAAATGATAGTATATGTTATGATTCAGTCATTATGGACATTCGGAGGGTTATTTATCTATTTGTGATTGACCATAGTCTATTTGGGGGTCCATTGGTAGGCCCAATTAGGATGTGTATTCTACACCGAGCCGGATTGGTTGGTTCCATACTGCTATTTGTTGAGGGATGTGCCATTCGGTTGTTGTTGAGCTTATTCGTGTTCTGGAATGATCTGTGAGTTACTCTTCTATGCTACGAGGGGTTGTTATTTGTTGGTTATAAGCACACCCGGTGTTGTTCTATTTGGGCTTTATAGAGGAATTTGAGCAAGATGAGTATTTGAGTATTGCATGAGTGTTTGCGCGTTGGCTATGTTCTTTCTAAATTGTGGTATTGTGTTATTTGCTCTCCGGGGTTACAATAATGTACTTTGGGTACTTGATGTAGAATTTCGCGTGGTTATTAATTTTGAGCATGGTGGCTGAGGTATTTCATATGCACCAGTGTTTGGATGGGGTCACGCATTGCAGCTGAGTTATGTTGAGATATGATCCCTTGTGTTAGATTCGTATGTTTTGGTTCTAAAGTGTGTGATAGGTTCTTAGCATTGCATTGTGGTGGTACTTGTTGAGCTTACGGAACGGTTCTCTCGTCTAAGTCATTTTTTCTAGGATTGAGTATCTTTGGAATGTTGCTTATTGGTACACGGATTGCACGGGTTATGGCTTTAGATTGTATTGATGTGTCATGTTATTAGAGTGGTCGTGTTGGATAAGATGAGTTCATTGGACCTAGAATGGATACTATCAGAATAGATTACAGCATGGTTGGAAGGATAATATCAAAATACGGCTTAGAAATTTGTTATAGTTCTTGTCGAAGGAGAGGGAGTTCCATGACTGGTTGATATGATGAATGGTTATGAGTTTCTGCATGTTCCTTTCATCATCGGTAGTGTACAAAGGTTTCAGAATAGAGTCTTGTTTGATACGAGGGTTTATTGGCACATTGGGTTGTTTTGAGCAGCTACTGTGATTAGAAATCATAGCTTCGAGTATCTGTGTTATGTGATATGTCATGCGATTGTATCTTGGGTTATGGTTGCGGCTTGGTACAACTTGTTCAAACTTATACAGGGTGTAGGTTGCGAGACTCAGATCTTATAAGAAATTCTGGATGTTAGAAGTTAGATTCTAAGGCTTGTGAGCTAGGTTGAATTGAGAAATATAAGTTATGTTGTGTTATCGGACCTGTATAGGATAGGGTGATGTGGTATCACCCCCGAGTATGTGCATGGTTAGGTTATACGGCGGTTTGATGGCTTTGAGAACAATTCTGGACATGTTCGAATATAAATGTATGTTTAAGTAGGGGAGGATGTAATGACCCAACCAGTCGTTTTGAGCATTTGCACTTCGTTCAGTAGTTTACGGGCATAATTAGCTCCGTATGATGTATTTTGATTTGTGTTAATCGTCGATTTTGATTTTCAGGTTATTCAGGACTGATTTGGAAGAATGATTCTCAACTAGGGAGCTTTAAATTTGAAAGAGTTGACCAAGTTTGACTTTTTAGCATTTGACGTCGGATTGGAATTTGGATGGTTCTGTTAGCTCCGTTGGATGATTTTGGACTTAGGAGCGCATTCGGATTGTGATATGGAGGTCTGTGGTTGAATTTGACTCGAAATGGCTAAAGTTAAAATTTTGGAAAGTTTGACCGGGAGTGAACTATTTGATATCGGGGTCGGATTCGGAATTCGAAAGTTGGAGCAGGTCCGTAATGTCGAATGTGACCTGTGTGCAAAATTTGAGGTCAATCGGACGTGATTTGATATGTTTCGGCATCAGTTGTGGAAGTTTGAAGTTTCAAAGTTATTTGATTTCGAGTTGAGGTGTGATTCATTGTTTTGATGTTGTTATGTGTGATTTGAGGCCTTGAGTAGGTCCATATTATGTTATGGGACTTGTTGGTACATTTGGACGGGGTCCCGAGGGGCTCGGGTGAGTTTCGGGCGTAGTTTAGATCATTTCAAATGGTTTTGCATTGCTGGTTTTTCTGCTGTTACCTGTTGCTTCTGACGTTCTTCGCGATCGCGAAAGCATGGCCGTGATCGCGAAGGGTGTTTGGTTAATAGAGCTATTTGTTCTTCGCGTTCGCACTTCTAAGTTCGTGTTTGCACTTGATTGAAGATTGTAGTCTTCGCGTCTGCGTCCATGGCTATGCATTCACGTAGTGTTGAGCGAGGTGGTCAGTCTATATGGATTCTTCATCGCGTTCGCAGTGAGTTGTTTGCGATCACAGAAGCCTGGTAGTGTGTTTCATCGCGTTCGCGAGGGTTTTTCCGCGAACGCATAGTGCAAAGTGAGGCAGTGTGGGTTTGTGCTTCGCAAACGCGAGGCTTCTACCGCGTTCGCGTAAGAGGATGTCTGGGCAAAAGTAAAAAGTACTCTATTTCGAGGGTTTCGGCCATTTATATATTTTGGGAGCTATGGAGCTCGGATTGAGGCGATTCTTGAAGCAATTTTTACCATATGAATAGGGGTAAGTGTTCTCTACTCGGGTTTGGTTATATTTCATGAATCTATCTTCGTTTTAGGTTTGGATTATGAATTTTAAATAGGAAATTGGGGGTTTTGGCCTAAGGTTTCATAATGTGAATTTTTGAGTTTTGAACATCGATTCGAAGTCAAATTTGAGTGAAACTAGTATGGTTGGACTCGTAACTGAATGGGTTGTTGGATTTTGTAAATTTTATTGGGTTCCGAGGTGCGGGTCCGGATTGGGCTTTTGGCCGGTTTTGGGCTTTTGATTAAAGATTCGACCTTTTTCATTTGGATTTGTTTCCTTGGGATTTATTTGATGTATTTGAGGTGCTTTTGGATAGTTTTGAGCCGTTCGGAGGTTGGAACGCGCGTGATGGCATCTTTGGAGCATCGCTTGGCTTGCTCGGCATTGGTATTGGCTTGTTCGAGGTAAGTAAGTCTTCTAAACTTAGTGTTGAGGGTATGAAACTCCGAAATACGTGTTATGTGATTGGTATTGAGGTGACGCATATGCTAGGTGACAGGTGTGTGGGCGTGCACCAAGTGAATTGGGACTCTGTTATTTTCATGGCACCGTATAGTAGTCCTATTTTGTTAATATTCATGTTTTCACCATGCGATAAAGTAAATGAGCTGTCAATCATGCTAGATATCATGTTTAGGCTTTATGCCGATACTGTTGGGACCCATAGTGGTCATTTCTTGTTGTCATTTCACTTATTTCATTGATATTTCATACTCAGTCATATTCATGTATTCATATCATATCTCAGTGTCAGTTGTTATTTATTGATACATCATATCAGTATTACCGGGCTAGTTTCATGAAATTGTGAGCCCGTGAATGAGACTGGAGAGATTGATGACTGAGTGAGGCCGAGGGCTTGTTTGTGAGGATATTGATATTATAGCACGTGAGTTATCTATGCGTATCTAAATATTGATATTATAGTACGTGAGTTGTCAGTGCGGATTATAGCGTTTGTGTTGTAGGAGCTACTCCGGAGTCTGTATACCCCCAGTGAGCGTGCTTGATTATATTGATGGATGGATCTTCCCTGGACATGGATCTTGTTCGAAGCATTTATATACCTGGAGATGGACCTTCTCCATGGGGCCGGATTGGCCTTCCTCGGTACTGAGTGACTGATGGTCAGTGATATATATATTCCGGGATGGATCTTCCCTGGGCCGTATGGGCCATATAGAGTACCGGGTGGTTGAGCATGATGAGTGAAAGGTATGATACAATGAGATTGAGTACTCTAAGAGTGTGAGTACATGATTCATGTCTGAGATACATGGCATTGGCATGCACACATGACATACAGGCACAGAGATGCATTTTTCCTTATGTTGTACTGTATCACGTCATTCATGACTTTTTACACACATTGATATGTGGGCATATAGAGGTACTTCACACTTGCTATCTAGAAAGAAAATGAAACATTTTATTTATTGTGGAAAGGATATTTGGAAAAATTACAGTTTTCAAACTTACTCGTATATTTGGGATTTTCAGTAAAAGATTTGGGTTTTCACTAAGATACTGGAAAAACATGACTATTTTCTGGAACTGTGAATGAGCTGAGCATTTTACTTCTGAGATACATCTTTTATTACTTGTATTATGTTGTTATGAACTGTTGTAGGATATTGGTATTGGATCCGACCCTGTGTTAGCTCGTCACTACTTTCAACCTAAGGATAGGTTTGTTACTTACTGAGTACATTGGTCGGTTGTACTCATACTAAACTTCTGCACCTTGCGTGCAGATGTTGGTTGCTGATATTGCTGTGTTCGATGGGAGCTGGATTGAAGATGTACCTGCGTCCTGGTTGTAGCTGCCCCTTGTTCGTGGTAGCTTTAGATCTATAAAACTATATTTATGTACTTTTCAAACAGACGATGTATTTATTTCATTTCAGCTTTGTAAATTCTATTCTTAGAAGCTCATGATTTATACTACCAATCCTTGGGGAATGTATAAGATTCAGATATTTCTTTATTTAATCGCTTTATTAATTGTTATTGGAATTGGTTAGAGGTTAATTGGCTTACCTAACGGGTTAGGTTAGGTGCCATCACGACTAGTGGATTTGGGGTCGTGACAGTCGCGCTCCCCGATTTTGGGGCGTGACATAGATGAGAAGTGATGAGTGAAGGAATGAAGATTGTCAAAAATAAGAAACGAGTAACAAAATTAGGTTGCTACTATGGCTAGCCTAATGTGTTTTGGAGAAGAAGAAAAATGGTGTAGATAAGGTATTTAAGGAGAGTGTTCTTGGTGTTCTCTGGTGGCCAAGATGACAGTGATGGAGAATGTGATGGTAGAGAAGAAAGAAAAATAAAGAAAAAGTTAGAAAAAGAAAAAAGATAGAAGTATTATTTCTTTTTTCATGTAAAATTAAAAAGAAAAGGTGATGTGGCATATTTTATATGACGTGGACTCTAGCATCATGTGATTCAGAAACACGCGACGTCAAAGGGGTTTAAAATACTGACTTTGAACGATTATAAGTATCCGGATAAAACTTTATTGAATATAGGGACCGGGATAATAAATGCAAATAAGTAGAAGTGTCTATTAGGCTATTCTTCCAAAAATAACGGCCTGGACCGGAACCGTCCCGGTTCACATTTTCACCGGCGAGGCACATAACCGGTAAAATCAGTATTTTGAAACTAGTAACCAGACCGATACGGAGATCGGCTGGTCTCCTTTTCTAGTAGCCCGGCCCGGTCCGGCCCCTTGACACCCATAGTTGGCGATGGCCACATGCGAGTTTGCATCAACTGGATCTACAACTGGGACTCCGTTGGGATCAGCAGGGGGCACTTCATTGCTAGACACCATATTGTTGTTTTCGCCATGATGGCTAGACTCACATCAACGTTCATGTGAGCAGATTGAGAGTTTGGCATTTTAAGTTGTCCTGAAATTAAGATCTTAAAGAACAAGTGTAAAATATAGTGTGTTATGAAAATATGTATCAAACCACCACTATTATTCTTAGCCCCATGATGGGCACCAAACTGTTTACCCTTGAAACGGATAATAATTAAATTTATACGCAGTTTTTCAAGGATATGTGAATTGAGTCAATACAAATAATCAAGAAAGTTATATAAACAAATTAAGGATAAAATAGATAACCAAACCAATTGTGACGTTAAGTCCGGACTCAGATTCAAGATGAACAATAGTTTTGCTCCCGACTAGACCCTCGATTCGAAGCCAAATATGTATGAAGAACTATGGTTACGAATATTACGGCCCTCTGTTAG
Source organism: Nicotiana tabacum (assembly GCF_000715075.1). NCBI lineage: Eukaryota > Viridiplantae > Streptophyta > Magnoliopsida > Solanales > Solanaceae > Nicotiana > Nicotiana tabacum. The sequence continues at coordinate 42,087,693 of NC_134102.1, forward strand.
TCGTATGCAATCGGTTTGATAATCCTTTCCGAGGTCTTGGAGATCGAACCGGATCCGGAGAGTGTTGTCTCGATGGCTTCGGTGGTAAGCGCTTCGTTCGGGCCTTAGTACGAGAGGTTACTAGCTTCGATTCCAATTCCATATAATTATGTGCTTGCTTCGTTTGCCCCACCGGGAAATCGGGGTGCTCATTTGCCCCGATTTTACCCATATACAGATAGTCCCCTCGTTTCTCAGATATTAGGTTTTCCGAACACAACATCCCACTATTGTACAAAAGGATATATGAATTGTACGGTGAAGTTGACCCAATCTCATTCGTAATCCTTTTATAGTTTACACGCGCCTTATAGTACATTTTCAATCATACCACGTGTGCTCTCACCTACTTCGATCTCTTCCACTTCCTCTCCAGTTTCATTTCAATCTATTTCCCACACGCTTTATTAATTCATGTACCCAGATAGTAAAGTCCAAAATCAACACTCCCTGATTATCATACCTAACATCCTATTCATTTCTTTTGTTCCTCTTTGCGGCTTATCGTGGTTTTTTTTATTTTGTTTTGTTTTCGAGTTGTCTATGGGTTGTGCTTTTTCATTCTTGTGAGTATTCCTCTATTCGTATTTTCGAGTTAGCTTTTTTTGTTGTTTTTTTGGTAGTTTTTATTGTAATTTCTTCGTGCATGTTGGTAATTTTGTCTGATTTACTCATGTGTTTTTTTATCACTCACAATTGAGCAATTTTACTTGCATCCCCCCTGGTATTCTTGAACTGGGTTTTGCTCTTCTTCAAAGTTATTATTTTTTCTTTGTTATTAGTTTTTTTTTTTTTGGTTGTGATTTTGATTAATTTGAATAGTTTGTTATTGAATTTTATGTTTTCGCACAAATTTTGATTCTAATGAACAGATTTGCTTGAAATTAATTGCTTCTTAAATGAATTCTCAGTTTCGCTCAAGATTTTTATCAGTAAATCTGATATTTTCTTTTAAAAGAACAATATAAATTAATTTCTCGAAACTTAGTTCATTGGAGTTGAACAATTTCGAAGAAATTTTGATTATACGAACAAATTGTTGCTTGAGTTCAATTTTTTCGTTAAATTATTTTGTTTGCACTTGGAGGTGAAAATTCTGCTTTTTGAGTCAATCATTTCTTGTTTCTTAGGAGTGTTCGTGCTATTGAATATTGTTGTTCGTTAAGTTGTTTTTCCTATTCCTTTGTTCCTGTGTATATCAGAAGTATCATACTTTAAGAATATTGATAAGAGTATTGTGAAATTTTAGTCTCATAAGTGCATTTTGGGGATTATATTGAGCTGTAAGGTATAGTTAACCGTGATTGGTTATATAGACTTGCATAGTAGATTGTCTGAAAATACATTTGTCACGAAACAAAACTAAACATGTTGTGATGGCGCCTATCACAGAATTAGGCAAGCCGACAATCATATAACTACGCTTGCGAATTTGAAAACATGATGAAATAAGTTTAACAATGAAATTCTCATAAATAACCGATAAGAAATATCGCGACTCAATACAAAATTCCCAAAATTCGGGTGTCATTGAATACATGAGCTACAAAAATGTCTAACACAGCGAAATAGCTAATACAACTGTCTAGAAAGATAGAACAATGCTAAATAACTGAAAAGAAAGAGAGTCGAGGTCTACGGACGCCAAAAAAGTTACCTCAAAAGTATCCAAGCAGATGAAACTCCAAATCTAGCAACCGCCCTGCCCAAAAGTACCTATATCTGCACACGAAGTGCAGAGTGTAGTATAAGTACAATCGACCCAATGTACTCAATAAGTTATAGGACTAACCTTGGGTTGAAAGTAGTAACGAGCTCAAAAAGGTACAGTTCAAATTTAGATAATAACAACGCAGATATGACAAGAAAATGACAGTAATAACTCAGGAAAAATCTCATAATCAGTTTATAGACAGTTTGAAGATGTAGACATGCTTTACGGTATTTAACAGTTTAAACTCAATACGGATAAAATATGCCAAGTATGACTAATATGAGTATGTTACATCTCGATATCTACTTGTCAAATATGCACGTCAACTGTAATGCAACATAGTGATAAAGCCATATACTCATACTCTCGGAGTATTCAACTTTACTCAGCACGCTCAATCACTCAGTACTCCAAATCACTCAACACTCTAAATTACTCAGCAATCTCAATCACTTGGCACTCACACTTAGTTGGTACCTGCACTCACAGTTGGTATGTCAGACTCCGGAGGGGGCGGATCTTGCCCAAACGCTAATATAAGCCAATCATGGCATGAATCAATAAAGTTTGCTGCTGCGTGCAACATGATCCCGTAAATATCACTCACAATCAGGCTCTCGGCCTCACTTAGTCATCAGTCTCTCTACTCTCTCGGGCTGACAAAACTCATGCCAATCAGCCCGAACGATGATACATGATGTAACAATAAATGATAACAGAGATAGAGATATGATATACAAGTGATGAATGCGACTGAGTATATAACTGCAATTTAAGAAAATAACTCAACAACAGAAAATGACGGTTGTGGGTCCCAACAATACCAGCATATAGCCTAAACATGATTTCTAACATGAATCACAACTCAATTTCCCTAACACTAACACATGGAGATTACACGAAAATAACAAGATTAGATAACTACATAACTCCTTGGAATCAACCGAGTCGCAATTACTACGATGCACGCCTACACGCTTATACGCCCATCACCTAGCATGTGTGTCACCTCAACATCAACCACATAATACGTAGTTTAAGGATTCATACCCTCAGTACCAAGTTTAGAAGTGTTACTTACCTCAAACCGTGTAAATCTCTACTCCAACAAGCCGTTGCCTTGCGAATCGTCCTCCGAACGACTCGAATCTAGCCACAAACAACTTAATACAATCAACACAAGCTATAGGGATCGATTTCATACGATAGGATAGAGTTAAGTTCTTTAACCAAAGTCAAAATATCATCCCAAAAAGTCAACCACTTGCCCACGTCTCGAAATCTGACAAAATTAACAAAATTCGAACACCTATTCAACAACGAGTCCAACCATACCAAAATTACTCAATTACGATCTCAACTCAACCTTAAAACCCTCAAATTATAGTCTATGAAGTTTCACAATTGTTTTTCAATCTTTTCAACTCAAAACACTAATTAAATGGTAAGAACAATGATTGATTCATGTATAACAACCAAATCTAAGTTAGAACCACTTGCCCTAATCAACTACCGGAAAATCTCTTCAAGTATCGCCCAAATCCGAGGTTTCTAACACAAAATATGAAAAATAGGTCCAAACCCTCGATTTGATATTTAACACTGCTGCCCAGTTGTTCCTCTTCGTGATCACGAAGAACAAAATATGCTGCCCTTAAAATTTATCTTCATGAACACAAACAGACCATCGCGAACGCAGACACATTCATGCGATCGCGTACTCTTCCTTTATCGCGTACGCGATACCTACCATGCGTTCGTGTAGCACTGACTCCCCAAGCTTCACTATCATAGACCTATTCTCGCGAATGCGTAGAATAATTTCACACAACCCTTCGCGATCGCGGACCTCCACTCGCAATCGCGTATGAGGAAACCTGCAACAGACATAACAACAGTCCAACAAGTTCAAAAATGAGCCGAACATGATCTGAATCACACATGAGGCCCCCGGGATCCCATCCAAACATACCAACAAGTCCTAAAACATGATACAAACTTAGTCGAGTCTTCAAATCATATCAAACAACATCAAAAACATGAATACCACCCCAATTCAAGCCTAATGCAACTAATGAATTTCCAACTTCTACAATCGACGCCGAAGCCTATCAAACCAAATCTAATTAACCTCAAATTTTGCACACAAGTCATAAATGACACAACAAACCAATTCCAACTTTTGGAACCAAACATTCGAGCCCGGTAACCATAAAGTCAACTCTCGGCCAAACCCTTCAACTCTCCAAACTTTAAGTTTTCCAACTTTCGCCAATTCAAGTAAACATCACCTACGAACCTCCAAATCAATATCCCGACACACTCCTTAGTCCAAAATCACCGTACGGAGCTATCAGAATCATCAAAACTCAATTCCAGAGTCATTTACATACAAGTTAATATCCGATCAATTCTTTTAACTTAGGCTTCCAACCTTGGGACTAAGTATCCCAACTCAATCTGAAACATCTCGGAACCAAACCAATCACCCCAGCAATTCACGTAACAGAAAATGAGCACAAAATAAGCTATAAATGGGGAAACATGGCTATAATACTCAAAACGACTGGCCGGGTCGTTACATTGTTCCCCTCTTAAACAAAGGTTCGTCCTCGAACGGGTCTAGAATCATATCTGTGGTCTCAAATAGGTGTGGATATCTGCTCCGCATATCCCGCTTGGTCTCCCAAGTAGCCTCCTCGACTAGCTGACCTCTCAACTTTACTTTTACTGAAGTTATATTCTTTGACCTCAACTTCCGATCATGCCGATCAATAATAGCCACCGACTCCACATCATAAGTCAAATCCCTATCTAACTGAACCGTGCTGAAGTCCAAAATATGAGATGGATCACCGAAATACTTCCGAAATATGGAAACATGAAATACTGGATTAACACTCAATAGACTAGGTGGCAATGCAATCTTGTAAGACACCACTCTAATCCTCTCAAGTATCTCAAAAGGGCCAATACACCGAGGGCTCAACTTTCCTTTCTTCCCAAACCTCATAACATCCTTCATGGGTGAAACTTTGATCAATACCTTATCTCCCACCATGTAAGAAACATCACGAACCTTCCGATCGGCGTAACTCTTCTGTCTAGACTGTGCCATGCGAAACTGATCCTGAATCGACTTAACCTTTTCCAAAGCATACTGAACCAAGTCAGTACCCAATAGCCTAGCCTCACCCAACTCAAACCAACCAACTGGATACCAATATCGCCTCCCATATAAGGCCTTATACGGAGCCATCTGAATACTCGATTGGTAAATGTTGTTGTAGGCAAACTCTACAAGCGGCAGAAACTGATCCCAAGAACCACCGAAATCCATGATGCAAATGCGTAGTATATCTTCCAATATCTTAATAGTGCGCTCGGACTGTCCATTTGTCTGAGGGTGGAATGTTATACTCAACTCAACCCGTGTGCCTAACTCTCGCTACACTGCTCTCCAAAACTGCGATGTGAACTACCTGCCCCGATCTGAAATAATGGACACCGGCACACCGTGAAGGTGAACAATCTCGCGGATATAGATCTTAGCCAACCGCTCCGAAGAATAGATAGTCCCAACTAAAATGAAATGCGCGAACTTAGTCAACCGGTCCACAATCACCCAAATAGCATCAAACTTCCTCAAAGTCCGTGGGAGCCTAACTATGAAATCTATGGTGATACGCTCCCATTTCCACTAAGGAATCTCAAGCCTCTGAATTAGACCGCCCGACCTCTGGTGCTCGTACTTCACCTGCTGACAATTTAAGCACCGAGCTATAAACCCCAATATATCTTTCTTCACCCTCCTCCACCAATAATGCTGAATCAAGTCCTGATACATCTTCGCGGTACCCGGAGGAATGAAATGCCGTGAACTGTGGGCCTCTTCAAGAATCAACTCACGTAACCAATCCACATTGGGCACATAAATATGACCCTGTATCCGCAACACCCCAGAAACTTCCTTGGCATCACCGTGCTGAAACGTGTCCTCAAGGACAAGTAAATGGGGGTCGTCATACTGATGCTCTCTGACGCGATCATATAAAAAATCGAGAAACCACACAAGCTAGAACCCAGCTGGTCTCCGAAATATCTAACCTCACGAACAGATTTTCCAAGGCCTGAACATCTGATGCAAGCGATCTCTTACTAATAGGAATGTATGCAAGGTTTCCCATACTCACCGCCTTTTTACTCAAGACATCGGCCACCACATTGTCCTTCCCGGGATGATACAAAATGATAATATCATAGTCTTTTAGCAGTTCCAACCATCTCCGATGCCTCAAATTTAGATCCTTTTGCTTGAACAAATGCTGAAGACTCCGATGATCCGTAAATACCTCACATGACACACCGTAGAGATAATACCTCCAAATCTTCAATGCATGGAGGATGACTGCCAACTCCAAATCATGAACATGGTAGTTCCTCTCATGAGGCTTCAACTGGCGTGAAGCATAAGCAATCACTCTACCCTCCTGCATCAAGACACACCCAATACTAATCCAGGAAGCATCACAATACAATGTATAAGAACCTGATGCTGAAGGCAAAACTAGAACTCGAGTTGTGGTCAAGGCAGTCTTGAGCTTCTGAAAGCTCTCTTCACACTCATCCGATCACCTGAATGAAGCATCCTTCTGGGTCAACCTGGTCAAAGGCGCTGCAATGGACGAGGAATCCTCCATGAAGCGATGATAATATCAGGCCAAGCCGAGAAAACTCCGAATCTCAATAGCTGAAGACGGTCTGGACCAACTCTAAACCTATTCGATATTCTTCGGATCCACCTTAATCCCCTCACTGGACACCACGTTCCCCAAGAACGCTACCGAACTGAGCCAAAACTCACACTTGGAGAACTTGGCATAAAGCTTCTCCTCCTTCAACGTTCGTAGTACAAACCTCAGATAGTGTGCATGATCATTATGGCTACGTGAGTACACCAGAATATCATAAATAAATACTATGACAAACGAATCAAGATATGGACGGAATATACCGTTCATCAGATACATAAATGTTGTTGGGGCATTGGTCAGCCCAAAAGTCATTACAAGGAACTCATAATGACCATAGCGGGCCTTGAGTGCCATCTTCAGAATATCCGAGTCCCGAATCTTCAACTGGTGATACCCATACCTCAAATCAATCTTAGAGAACACTATAGCTCCCTGAAGCTGGTCAAATAAATCATCAATGCTTGACAAAAGATACTTATTCTTAATTGTAACTTTTTTCAATTGCCTATAGTCAATGAACATCCGCATAGTACCAACCTTCTTCTTCACAAACAGAACCGGTGCACCCTAAGGTGACACACTAGGCCTAATGAACCCCTTATCAAGAAGCTCCTGAAGCCGCTCATTCAATTCTTTTAACTCTGCTTATACCATACATTATGGAGGAATAGAAATGGGTTAGGTGCCCGACACCAAGTCAATACCAAAATCAATGTTCATGTTGGGTGGCATTACCGGTAGGTCTATAGAAAACACATCCGAAAAATCTCACACTACTAGCATAGAATCAATGGTAGGAGTATCAGTACCCACATCCCTCACAAAGGCCAAATATGAAAAACACCCATTCCTAACCATCCGTTGGGCCTTTAGATATGAAATCATCCTATTGGGAACATAGTCTAGAGAACTTAGCGTCGCCAACGTCAACGTCACGATCTTAGCATGACAATCAATAATAGAATGACATGGGGACAGCTAATCCATGCCCAGAATCACGTCAAAATCAACTATACTAAGCAATAAGAGATCAACTCTAGTCTCCGACCTCCCAATGGTCACCACACACTATTGATACACACGGTCCACAATAATAGAATCGCCCACCGGCGTAGGTACATGAACATGCAAACATAAGGAATCACGGGACATATCCAGTTACCGATAAAAATATCATGACACATACGAATAAGGGGAACCAGAGTCAAATAATATAGAAGCATCCCTCTGGCATACTGAGACAATAATTGTGATCACTGCATCCAAAGAAACATCCTCTGGTGTGGCAGGGAAATCATAGTATCGAGCCTGACCGCCACCCTCTAGGTAAACCTCTAGGGCAACCTCTAGCTTCTTAAGCCCCACCTCGAGCTGGCTGGGCGGGTGATGAAGTAACTGGTGCGGAAGTCATAACATGACCCCTCTACTGAACTGGACCTCTAAAATGACGGGGAAACTGCCTCCACACATGTCCAAACTCTCAACACTCGAAGAAACTCCCCGATAGTGGTGGAGATTGAATCGAACCTCGAGAGTCAGAATAACTACAAAAAGGACCTGGTATAGATGATCCCTGAACTGATGGAGCATGAGATGAATTGTGAGCTGGGAGGGCATCGGGAGATAACTGACCCGGATGAGCACTGTATGAACCATGGTTATCTGATGCACCACGATGAAACATGCGAGTCATCTGAGTGGGCCTATAAGGATGACCCCTGCTGTGGTACGACTGCCCTCCAGAAGAAGCACTGCTGAAATCACCCAAACCATGAGGCCTCTTGGCCTCCCTCTCCTCATATTCCTGACTACGGACCTGCTCTTGCCGCCTAGCAATATTAACCACCTCGTCGAACCTAGAACCTGATGCAATCTCCCGAGTTGTGACAAAGTGCAGTCCATAGTTGGGTCTATCAATGAACCTCCTAATCCTCTCCCTCTCTATGGGAACCAACCAAATCGCGGGACGAGCCAACTCTAAAAATCTTATCTCATACTGGATCACGGACATACCCTCATGGTGTAGCTGCTCAAACTGCCTACGGAACTCCTCCATACAGGTCTCAAGAACAAACTTCTCCAAGAAGATAACGAAGAATTCGTGCCACATAAGTGGTGCATCATCGACTGGACTACTCAACTCATAAGCTTACCATCATCTGAAGGCTACTCCCCACAGTTACAAAGTAGTAAATGGGACTCCACTAGTCTCCAAAATACCTATCGTGCGAAGGATCCACTGGGATCGGTTTATGAAATCCTGAGCATCCTTTGTCTCAGTCGCCCGAGCCTCCCAAACCGCTCAAGCCTCTTCTGCTCTTCGTCACTCATCGGTGGACCACCTTGGCCTAAGAAACTACAACTGGATGGGCTGGTAGTACCCCCAATTTCTGAAGTCTCTGATGAACTACCTGCTCTGTAATATGGGCGGAGGGTGTCTGAGCACCTCCCCCGGTCTAAGATGTGATTGGCGCGGCCGGAACTGAAACTGCCTGAGCAAGGCTAGTGCATAAAGTTAATATCTGGGCCAAAGCCTCCTGAAGGTTGGAATCACAATGGGCACAGCTGGTGCCTGAGCTAGTCCCACCAGTTCAACCACATCTGGTGTCTGCTCCTGAGCTGGAGCAACTGGTGGATCTACATGTGCTGCTCTAGCTGCTGTACGAGCTTTAGCTCGGCCTCCACCACGGCCCGGCCTCTCGCAGCCCTAACTGGTGGTACTGGTGGCCGTCCGTCCGATCTGGTAGCACATGTCCTCACCCTCTGTGAGAGAATAGTATAGTAGAGAGTACAAAAAAATAGCATTTCGCGACGGACGTATTCCGTCACTAAACATGTTATTTCCGTCGCTAAACCAGTTTAGCGATGAATTAGCGACATATTCAAGTTGGTCTCTAAAGTGCTCGTAGCTAAACTCATAGCGACGAAAAATACAAACCGTCGCAGATCTAGCGACGGATTAGCGAGGCAATATATCTATAGCAAAAGATTAGCTACCGAAAAACCATCGCTATTTTGCTTGGTTTTGTCGCTATTTTGACTAATTTTGTTGCTACAATTCATAATAAAATTAGTCGTTTGTTCTGATTAGCAACGAAAGAATCTGTCACTAGTTCTTCCTGCTTTTAGCGATAAAAATTGTTTGTCGCCAATTCGTTGCAAGATTTAATTTTATGCGTTAATTTTAGCTACGAAAAATATCCGTCGCTAATTTTTTTAAATTTTTAATTTATTTATTATTTAAAATGTACCCTGTTCAAGCATATTACATAAATACTATTAAATATAATTAATTAAAAGTGATTGATATTAATATAAATTAACATTCAACAAGGTCCAAAATATATATCATAACTGTATCGTTAAGTATAAAACATCCATAAGCACCAACAATAAAGTCTAAACAAAATAGGCTAACTATGTGAAGCTGGAGAGTCATGGTCATCATCAGAACCCAATGCATGAACCTCATCAATGTTAGTAGCAGTAGAAGAGGTAGGAACTGTAGGTGCCACATCTGATGGGTGGTTGGTAAGATTAATATTTGGCTGATGCGAGGGTAAAGAAACTAATTCGCGTACCCGCTCAACGATTATAGGAACTATATGATCTGTCAGTACATGAATCAATCGTGTTACTAAGTCATCCAGATTCCCTATCGGTGTTGATTGAGCATTTGAAGGTGCTGCTGAGGAAGTTGCATCAGATCCAAAAGAGTCACGAAGATTTGGCCCGTAGTAGCATTTTTCTTGGGATCCAAGACTATATACTCTTCTTTTCTTTTCTCCTCCCGCAGCTTCATAATATGCTTTACACTGATCAATATCAGATTGACTCTGTGTTTGTTGTTGTAATATTTCCTGATACTTTTCCTACAGAAGAGTTAATAATTAGTGAAATTGAAACATTAAAAAATATTGAGTATACAATTTACAAAATAAAAAAAGATATGAAAGTAAAGTCAATAAAATTATTTAAAAAGTTTACTTACATGTACGATTCGAGATTTCTCACCATCAAAATTTTTTGTATTATTACCATGTGTATGGACGTGCAAATATATCTCACTTGGTGTTGGATCTCGACCCTTTTTAATAGGCTATACAAAATATATTAAATTCAAAAGATTGGCAAAAAGACGTTTATATAAAAATGAGATTGAAAAATAATATAGAGAAAAAGAAGCAACTTAAGTAGAATAGAGAAACTAAAAACTAAATAAGTTCCACTTTTAAAATCTTGTTAGTTTAAGGCCTAAGAACTTTTTTCTTTGGTGCCAAAATCTGTCTACTAGCTTAGTACTAGCTTATGATAAGTCAAACTTCCAATAGTGTCACAAGGATGCATGTTTCGTGAAATAAACCTTACTACTGTTTTTTATTTCATATCATTCGCCATGAAATCAAAAACAGAAAAATTGAATGGCTGTAACGGATGTACACATTCATTTAATAGTTAATAGTACTATTTGGCCAATTCCTTTAACAAACATTTTTTCAATTGTTAAGAAAGGTGCACTAATTGTTAAGAAAGGTTCACTCTTGTAAATAGAAAGGTCAACAACTAGCAATAAATAAATCAACACCTAAAATCCCTTCATCGAGCTGCTAACTTCAATTTAGGCACACACTGACAACCCATATTTTTCAAAAAGAAATTTTTAAACAATAATTTCAAGCACAGAATATTAAAAACAGAACAAGAGGCAATCCACAACTCACAACTTCAGGCAACCGAACTTAAATAAGATTTTCAGATTCTAATTAGTGCAAACTTAAATGATATTTTCAGATATTTTATATACACTTACAAGTATCTTGCGATGCTCTCCAACACTGATAAAGCCACCCGTGTAAGTCCCAGTGGTAACTCCACTCCCACCACCACAATGATTGTTTGCATTTATTACTGACTTTTCAACACACTTAGGATCTTTCCAAAGTCTAATCCAACTTTGCCACACATCATTTGGAATAGATTTCCGTTGCACCCCATTTTATTTTAGTTTGCTAATAAAATATCTGTATTGTTTTGCTGCCCTATGATCCCATTGGTTCCACACAACAATATCAATTGAAGAATCCCAGTAGAATACCTTCTGAAATAATTTTGTAAAGTAATAACATTAATAAGTTACATATAAAAGTTAATATACTTTTTAAATTCAATTATGATGGATTATACTTTGAATTCTCCAAAATAAAATCTTTTTGTCTCATCCAAGATGTTTTTCCAATTGATTCCATTAGGATCAAGTTCATGCTTGAAAGAATTAGTTATACACTCAGAGCATTCTCTTGAAGGTTCTAACCTGAACAAATTAGAAGACATTATTCCAAGGCATACCATATATCAATAACAATATATCAAAAATAATAGTACAAGCATCGACTAACCTAGTGGGAGAAATAGTAAGAAGCGTCCATGGCCCACGGGTACTGCTACATTCAACTTCGCCTATTAGGTTGCTTTGAGAAGATGTACCCTAGCCTATTGTGTTGCTCAGATTAGGTACAATTGGAGATGATTCCAAATTAATGGGTGGGATACTACCATGGCCTGATGTTTGAACTTGATTGATGTGATCTGGTCCACCAGAGGAACTGGTTCCACCTTCTTGAGGACTAGTTGTGGGAATGAGAATAGTAGGCATGTTTTAACGAGTAGCACCATTACTCCTAACTGTAGATTTGCTTACACGACCTGCACTTCCTCGGCCTCTCCCTCGAGGCATGTCCACAAAATATATGAAAATAAAGAAGGATATGATACAATGCATATCTAACTGTATTATTAATCTAAACTTTATTAACAAACAACATCTTATACCACTTATAATCACTCTTATACCACTTATTAGTAAACTATATACTCACTCTTATACAACTAATATCATTTATTAGCAAACAACAACTTACTTTATTAGCAAACATCAGCTTTCTAATTCCTGTTTTCTTAACTTTTTTCTTTTTGGAAGACTAATACCAATCATGTTAGAAAGAAGGGAATCTAGCCTATACCATTTATGGTAGTTTAAATGAACATACATATACAATAAGAAGGCTTTGATTGTTTAAATTGAGACTTAAAAATATACTTATCTGAATCCTTGCCATAAATGGTGGAAACCAAAATACGGTCTCAAGTAGCTTATCCAATCACATCAGGCATGAACATCATTATTTAGTATCAATTTAAATAATTTCATGGCCCACAAAAGCAAACTGGAATGATGAAAGAGAATTAATCAATGTCTCTATTGAAATACTTGCCGTCACAAGCTTTTCTAATGCGACTGGCAGCCAAATATAAACCTACTATCTTAGCCCTCTCTATCCTTATATATGAGTGTATGGATAATTTAGCAAGTCAAATTACATTAGTAAATTCCAATCTATGGCAGCCAAATATAAACCTACTGTCTTAGCCCTCTCTATCCTTATATATGAGCGCATGGATAATTTAGCAAGTTAGATTACATTAGTAAATTCCAATCTATAGAAATCAAGAAATAAATTAGCAAAGAATATCAATGTCTGAGAACAACAATTATGCATTTCCTATTGAATTTTGACAACCGGAGACTTTCCAACTGGGGATGATAAATGCCACGACCCAAAATCTAACCCGTCGTGATAGCGCCTATCGTGATACTAGGAAAGCCGACATCTCCAAATATTTTCAACATTTAACAGAAACGAATTAATATATTTAAAATAACCAGAGTCTTTCATAAAAATGGGGTAAAACCCAAAGCATAAGTGCGAAAAAATAGCCCGACATCGGGGTGTCACTGAGTCATGAGCATCTAGATATCCAGTCTAATACAAACAATGTCTAAGTATCGGTACAGAAAAGAAAGAAACATAGAAGGAGAGACAAGGTCTGCGGATGCCGACAACTACCTCGTAGTCTCCGGTACTCGATCGCGCACGAACTCAACGACCTCCCTGATCAACCACACTTGGATCTGCACATGAAGTGTAGGGTGTAGCATGAGTACAACCAACTCAGCAAGTAACAGAAATAAATAAGGAACTGAGAAGGTGGTGACGAGCTATACAAATACAATTCATTTTCAATAATTCCAACAAGGAATAGACATTCTTTCAAATCTGGCAGTTCAAATCAAATCAGTTTTATACAGTTAAAGTGCGGGGTAAATTCGGATATAGAGTCTTTCAGAAATTTCACGATAATGACAGATAGCAACTAAGTGTATCAACAAATGAAAAAGTAAGTACGGTCTCTCAGGGCAGCAGTCACTCAACTCGTCACAACAACTCAATCACTCGGCTCTCAGCCCTCAGTACTCACACTCAATAGGTACCTGCGCTCATTCGGGGTGTGCAGACTCCGGAGGGGCTCCTTTCTGCCCAAGCGCTATATCGCTGCAGCGTGCAGCCTGACTAAATCATATAAGTAACCATAAGGCTCGTTGCGGCGTGCATCCCGATCCACATTTCATAAATAGTCATAAGGCTCATTGCGGCATGCAACCCAATCCATATACCCTCACATAGCTCACAACTCGGAACTCAGGCCCTATCTCAGTCACTAGCCTCTCCAGCTCTCACGGGCTTCCAGAGAATCATACAAATCAGCCAAAAGAGATAATAACAAGTGTCAACAAAAAACAAAAGGAAACAGAGATATGATTTGCAAGTAGCACTGTGACTGAGTTCAAGACAACAAATAGAAGTTAATTCAACAAGTACTCGACTGCTACGGGTCCCAACAATGATAACATATGGCCTATGCATGGTTTCTAACATGAATGGCAGTCAAATTTCTATAAGACGGAGAGAACATGTAATTAACAATAAGCTATTCGACTTTACAGTCTCGCGGGATGGACCAAGTCACAATCCCCCAAGGTGCACGCCCACACGCCCGTCACCTAGCATGTGCGTCACCTCCAAAACAATCACATCATACCAAAATTCGGGGTTTCATACCCTCAGGACAAGATTTAAAATTGTTACTTACCTCAAACCGCGCAAAATCCTACTCCGCAATGCCCTTGCCCCTCGAATCAATCACCAAACGCCCAGAATCTAGCCACAAGTAGTACAATGTAATTAATATAAGCTAAAAGAATCAATTCTACAAGAAAACACGAAATTATAAGCCAAAAATCCGAAATCGGCCCAAACCCGGCCCCCGGGCCCATGTCTCGAAATACAGCAAAAGTGACAAAACCCGAAAGACCATTAACTGACGAGCCTAACCATACCAAAATTACTCAAATCCGATAACAGAATCCCATTCAAAACCTCAAAATTCTAACTCAAGAGTTCTTCCTCTTTTTCCCCAATTTCTCACACCAAATCACAAATTAGATGATAAAATTAAAGATGAAATCATGGGATTTAACCAAAACCAAGTAGGAATCACTTACCCCAATCGACTCCACAAAACTCCCTTCAAGAATCGCCCAATTCCGTGTTCTCTAGCTCAAAATATGAAAAATGGGTTCAAACCCTTATTTTTGAAATTAATACTGTCTGCCCAGATTTCTTTCTTCGCGAACGCGACCATCCTCTCGCGTACGCGTAGGCCAACTCATACTGCCTCCCAGTTTACTCTTCGCGAACGTGATCAATGCTTTGCGAATGCGAAGCTTTACAAGCTCAACACATCGCGAACGCGACCTATACCTCGCGAATGCGTAGACCAAAGACCTGGGGTCCCCAGCTGCCTCACTTCTCTTCGCGAACGCGAAGAACAAAATCTTCCCAGCTCACATTCACCCTTCGCGAATGCGAGGCTCCTCTCGCGAACGCGTAAGAGGAAACCAGAAAATATACACCAACAGATATCAGCCATCAACCAAAGTCCAAAAATGATCCGTTAACCACCCAAAATTTAACCGGGCCCCCCGGGACCTCAACCAAACATACCATCAAGTCCCAAAACACTATACAAACTTAGTCGAATCCTCAAACCACCTCAAATAATATCAAAAATACGAATCACTCTTCAATCCAAACTAAATGAACTTAGAAATTTCCAAATTCTACAAACGATGCCGAATCATACCAAACCAGGTCCGATTGACCTCAAACTTTGCACACAAGTCATATTCAACATTACAGACCTACTCCAAATTCCGGAATCAAAATCCAACCCCGGTATCAAAAATTTAACCCCCCGGTCAAACTTCCCAAAAATTTAACTTTCTCTATTTCAAGCCTAAATTAGCTACAGACCTCAAATTCACATTCCGGACACGCTCCTAAGTCCAAAATCACCCAACGGATCTAACGAAACCGACTAAACTCCATTCCAGAGTCGTCTTCACACACTTCCGACTACGGTCAAAAATTCTAAGACTTAAGCTTCCGAAACCAAAAACAAGACCTACCGACAAGTCACATAAGCATAAATAGATACGGAAAAAATAGTAAATAGGGGATCGGGACGAATACACTCAAAACGACCGGTCGGGTCATTACAATAAACCACAAACATATACATGATACAAGTTAACCTACAAAATTTATTTTTAAGAATCTAGCGATGGAATTTCTGTCGCAAATAACTTTGGAATATTTTGCTAAGTAAAATAAAGGCAGCGACAAATTTTTGTCGCTATATTTTAATAATATTTGTCTCCCCATTTTTGTCGCTAAATTTGTAGGTAAAATAAAGGCGCTAATTTTTAGCGACGGATATAAATATATGTCGTTAATCCATCACTATATTTGATACTAAATATTTTGTAGCTTATTTGGCGACAAAATATAAAATTCGTCGCTAAGCCGTCGGTATTTAGCTAAAATTCGTCGCTAAACGCTGTTTTTTTTTATAGTGAGAAGTTTAGTTTCCAGAATCAAAAAATCCGCATGACAAGAATACAAGAAAGTGAAGTTTTCCTAAGGGTTAGGTAGCCTCTCGAAGATAAGTACAGATGTCTATGTACCGATCAGCAAGACTCTACTAAACCTGCTCATGACTCGTGAGACCTATGTAACCTAGGCTCTAATACTAACTTCTCACGACCCAAAAAATAACATTTCGTGCTCTATCACATAACTAGGGAAGGCGACAATCATAAATAACTATGCTTACGAATTTGAAAACATGATGAAATAACTTTAACAGTGAAATTCTCATAAATAACAGATAAAAAATACCACGACTCAATACAAAAATCTCAAAATTCGGGTGTCACTAAGTACATGAGCTACTAAAATGTCAACACAGTGGAACTGCTAATATAACTGTCTAGGAAGATAGAACAATGCTAAATAACTGAAAAGGAGAGTCGAGATTTGCAGACGCCAAAGCAGCTACCTCAAAAGTCTCCAAGTAGATAAAGCTCCAAATCCGTCGTGCCTAGAAGTACTTGGATCTACACACGAAGTATAGAGTGTAGTATGAATACAACTGATCCAATGTACTCAATAAGTAATAGTACTAACCTTGGGCTGAAAACAGTGACGAGCTCATAAGATTCAATCCAAATTATACATATTTACCGGATGGGCTGGTTTGGGCTAGACACAAAAATAAATAGCCCGTCCGATTAGTGGTCCAGGATGGATAGTGGGCTGACTAACCGGGCTGCTAGTGGGTTGGGAATTTTCGGGTTAATTAGGGTTCGTCTGGGTTCGGGCTTAGCGGGATCGGACCGGGCCGAGTTATTGTTTTTTAGTGTATTATATTTTTCTTATTCAATGTAATTTATACTTAAGTGGTTTCAAACTTTTAATTAAGGAAATAAGTATTTTAAGGCATAAAATTAGACTTTTAAACTTTAAAGTTTAAAGTTTTAAATTTGAAATATTTTAAAATTTTAAAATTAAAAGTTAGTGGCTACAAAAAAATATTTAATAAGACCAATATGTAAGGATCAAACTCCGAAGGCTTTGGTTTTATATTTTCATTGAATAATAAATAGTACTTCAAATTAATTTGTAAGTTCTATTTTAATTCTTTTATTTTTGAACTTGAAAATTAAAAGTTTATAACAATTATAAAAAATAAGAAAGAATGCATCACATGCTTTGCATCATTTTTTGTAAGTTCATCCATGTCAATATGAGGTTCTTGGTTTCCGGCATTGCTTGAATCGGAACCATAAACCATTATATCTCTAATTTTTTTGTCCTTCTTTTCACCTACCTCTTCACGCCCTTGATTTCGCCGTTCTGATCTTATCCAATCTCTGTAGCACACTAGAACTTTTAAAGCGTTGCTACCCAATGAATGATGGGTATCTTCTAGCTGCTGCCTTGCTTGGCAAAATGCGCTCTCTGATACGACCGTTGAAATTAGCACATTTAGCACGTCTCGTGCCATGACTGAAAGAACAGAAAATTGATTTGAGTTGCTCCTCCACCAACCGAGCAATAGAAATTCCTTTGTGCGCGGCTCTGGTGACTTTTGCATGTAGAATTGGAGTTCATCAATATTCCTGCTACTGGTTTGTTGATGCTCTCCTAGTGTAGACCAAATCAAATAATCTTCAACTCCATCATTATCCTCCAAAGAGCCGGATGTAGATGTATAAACTAAACTTGAAGGAATATTTGCATCTACAGCAGTAGAAGCATTAACAATGTTAGCATAATAATTATATAAAGTTTGTAAATATTTGTGTAGATCAGAAACACAAGTTTCAACATCAGGGGTTTTAGTTGGTCCAATAGCCATATAAACATATAAAGCAGTGGTTAATTGGCGATAAGTGGCCATTTTGGTAGAAGAGTTTAAAATAGCACCAATTAGATAAATATGGGGAATTCGATAGAAATATTTCCTAAATTTATCTAGCATAGATTCAATAACAAAAATGTATCCTTCTTTCTTCTTGAAATTATGGAGTAAAAGAGAAATTTCAGTAATATGTACTAAACCATTTGTAATAGTAGAATAATAAGCTCCAGAAAACTCAAGTGTAGCTACATAAAAGTTTTGTAAATTTTTTATAACATCTTCAATGACATCCCAAGTTTTAGATCTAACAAACGGTTAGGATCGGTAAAATAAGAATTAGTAACTTTAGTTATAGGCATTTTATATTTATAACATCATCTTAAGAATAAATAAGTATAATTCCACCTAGTAGCTATTTCTTCAGGCATGAGTCTAGGTTTTAGTCCATATTGTACACATTTATCCTTAGATGCATTTAATCTAACACTTCTATTCTTTTCTTGAATTACACCAATAACTCTTCTAACTAAAGTGATCTCATTTCTAAATAATTCAAGGTCACTCTTAACAACTAAATTATAAATATGACATGCACACCTCACATGAATATTTCAGGAAGTGGTAGGTGTAGATGCAATTTTAATAGTGTAATAGTATAATTGTTGTTAGAGGCATTATCAAATGACATACACAAAACTTTTTTCTGAAAGATTGTAAAATATAGCAACTTCATGGATAGTATTACTTATAAATGCATAAGTATGACTTTGATCTTCATCATATTTAAAAGCAATAATATGTTTTTGCATAAAATAATTATCATCTATCCAATGGCATGTAACAGTCAAATAATCATTTTCATTTACAGCACGATCAATATCAGAAGTAAGAGAAACTCTACAAGAAAGACTAGCGAACAAATAACGGATATATATCTGATATTGTCCAAAAAGCCTAAAGATATCAGCTCTACAAGTATTTCCTGGAATACTTTTAAACAAAGAGTTATAAATTCTTTGAATATAAGTAACAAGATATGGTGAAGCAGCAAAACTAAAAGGTAAACAACCTAAAACAATCATTTTAGCTAATTCTTCCCGAACCTTCACTATATCGTATTTACTTATTAAACCGCCAGTAACCGGGTTAAGTTTTTGTTGGTCACCTTCCGCATCAGCA
The DNA here is from genome assembly GCF_000715075.1 of Nicotiana tabacum. Taxonomy (NCBI): domain Eukaryota; kingdom Viridiplantae; phylum Streptophyta; class Magnoliopsida; order Solanales; family Solanaceae; genus Nicotiana; species Nicotiana tabacum. Next base: position 42,107,043 of record NC_134102.1, read on the forward strand.
CCCCATGCAATAAGGTGGTTATTTACCATGTGCCTACGAAGTTGACTCGTTCCTCCTTGCTTACCTCTGGTCTGATGTTTATAAACTTTCTTACAAATTTGACATCTTACATAATTTTTATCTTCTTCTAGTCTTTTAAAAATATTCCAACACTTACTTCTTCGATTCTTCTTAATAGGGAGGTGAGGCCTACCTGTATTACCACAACCTCCACCCCTAGTATTTTGACTAGCAGTACCAAGTGTAGGTGGTGGTGTTTCAAGATTATCAGGTGATTGAATATCATCTAAATTGTCATCTATACCATAATCTTGTTGAAGTTGCTCATAATCTATATTTAAATTTTCAGGTGAACTTTCAGAAATATGTGTAAAGCTACTAGAAGAACCAGTACCACCTCTTGATCTTTTAGGATTTTTACTCTTACTAGTACCACCCCTACTAGTACACTCTTTTTTTGTTGCTCTAAATATATCCATTATGTAAATTAAATTAAAACTGTAAATTAATAATTCTAAATAATAAAACAAAAATATACACCAAAGAAGAGAAAGAGATGGAACGAGTGTACCGGGAGTCCGGATAGCCCACTAAATTTGATATCACACTTCAATTGATATTTGATGATATTGATACCACACTTCACTTGAATACTTGATATTTAATAATTATAATTTTGTAGTACCTAAAGTAAATATTTGATGAAACTTGAAATAATAAGTAATTGAGAACTTGAGAGCAATAAGCAATATTATCAAGAGGGAATTGAGAAAGAATTAGAGTAGTAAGAGAGAAAATTGTGAGAAAAAACAAAAAAGATGGGAGGCTATTTATAATTTTTAAAAGGTTAAAATTATAATTTATCAATTATTAGGGGTGGGAGGGCTATTTTCTTAAGGGGGTAGGCTGAAATAGCCAAAAATACAAAAAATGGTCGTTGCCCAACGGTCAATTTTGAATTTGACCGTTGTCAACAGTTAATAAAAAAAAATTGTATAACGGTAACCGGGCTATAGCCAGGTAAAAACCCGGTAGTGGGTAACCAGGTTCGGGTGCACGGGTTACCAAAAGAGGCCCGCCCTCGTACGGCTACACACCTAACCCTCCCCAACCCGTCCCACTGCCCTAGCGGACTGGGCTGACCCGGGTGAAACTGGGTTATTAGTGTGCTGGCCCGACCCGTTTAACAGGTTTAGTCCAAATCAAGATAATAACGACGCAGATATAACAAGGAAATGACAATAATAACTCAGGGAAAATCTCATAATTAGTTTGTAGGTAGTTTAGAGATGTAGACATTCTTTCAAGTATTTAATAGTTTGAGCTTAACACGGATAAAATATGCCAAGTATGACTAATATGAGGTATGTTACATCTCGATATCTACTTATCATATATGCATGTCAACAGTAATGCAACACAGTGATAAAGCCATATACTCATAATCTCGAAGTATGCAACCTCACTCAGCACGCTCAATCACTTAGTACTCCCAATCACTCAGCACTCTCAATTACTCGGCACTCGCACTCATCGGTACATGCGCTCACTGCTGGTATGTCAGATTCCGGAGGGGCAGATCTTGCCCAAGCGCTAATATAAGCCAATCATAGCATGAATCAATAAAGCCTGCTATTGCGTGCAACCCGATCACATAAATATCACTCACAATCAGGCTCTCGGCCTCACTCGGTCATCAATCTATCTAGTCTCTCGGGCTCACAAAACTCATGCCAATAAACTCGAACAATGATACATGATATAACAATAAATGATAATAGAGTCGGAGATATTATATGCAAGTGATGAATGCGACTGAGTAGATAACTGCAATTTAAGTAAATAACTCAACAACAGAAAACGGCTTTTGTGGGTCCCAACAGTACCAGCATATAGTCTAAACATGGTTTCTAACATGAATCACAACTCAATTTCTCTAACACATGGAGATTACACGAAAATAACAAGATTAGATAACTACACAGTTCCTCGAAATTAATCGAGTCATAATTATTACGGTGCACGCCCACACGCCCGTCACCTAGTATGTGAGTCACCTCTACACCAAACACATAACATGTAGTTCATGGATTCATACCCTAAATATCAAGTTTAGAAGTGTTACTTACCTCAAGCCGTGCAAATTTCTACTCTAACAAGCCATAGCCTCGCGAATCGGTCTCCGCACGACTCAAATCTAGCCACAAATAACCTAATACAATTAACACAAGCTATAGGAATCGATTCCATACGATAAAGCTAAGTTTTTTTTTACCAAAGTCAAAAAGTCAACCCCGGGCTCAAGTCTTAGAATCCGAAAAAATTAACAAAATCCGAACACCCATTCCACAACGAGTCCAACCATACCAAAATTACTCAATTCTAATCTCAACTCAAATCCTCAAATTATAGTCTATGAGGTTTCACAAATTTTTCCAAACTTTTTCAACCCAAAACACTAATTAAATGGTAAGAACAATGATTGATTCATGTATAACAACCAAATCCGAGTTAGAATCAGTTACCCTAATCAACTCCTTGTAAATCCCTTCAAGAATCGCCCAAATTCGAGATCTCTAGCTCAAAATATGAAAAATGGCTTCAAACCCTCGATTTGATAGTTAAGACTGTTGCCCAGTTATTCCTCTTTGCGATCGCGGAAAGTCCCTCCCGATCACGAAAAAGAAAATATGTTGCCCTCAACATTACTCTTCGCGAACGCGGTGAATAGTTCCCCCAAAGGTACGCGATTGTGGACACATTCATGCTATCGTGTAGAGCAACGCTCCTAGCTTCCCAGGCCTCCTCTTCCTTCATCGCGAACATGGAACCTACCACATGTTCGCGTAGCACTAAATTCCCAAGCTTCACAATCGCAGACCTATCCTCGCGAACGCATAGCAAAATTTCACCAGTTGCCAAAACAACCCTTCGCGATCGCGGATCACCACTCGTGATCGCGTATAAGGAAACCAGTAACTGACATAACAAGTCCTAAAACATGATATGAACTTAGTCGAGGCCTAAAATCACATCAAATAACATCAAGAACACGAATCACACCCCAATTCAAGCCTAATGCAACTAATGAATTTTTAACTTCTACAATCGACGCCGAAACCTATCAAACCAACTCCGACTGACCTCAAAATTTGCACACAAGTCATAACTAACACAACAGATCTATTCCAACTTCCGAAACCAAAAATTCGAGCCAGATAACTACAAAGTCAACTCTCGGTCAAACCTCTCAACTCTCCAAACTTTAACTTTTCGAACTTTCGCCAATTCAAACCAAAATCATCTACGGACCTCCAAATCAATATCCGAACATACTCCTAAGTCTAAAATTACCGTACGGAGCTATCAGAACCATCAAAACTCCATTCTGGAGTCATTTATATATAAGTCAACATTCGATTTACTCTTTCAACTTAGGCTTTCAACCTTGGGACTAAGTGTCCCAACTCATTCCGAAACATCCTGGAATCAAACCAACCACCCCGACAAGTCACATAATAACAAATGAACACAGAATAAGCAATAAATTGGAGAAAATGGCTATAATACTCAAAACGACCGGCCTAGTCGTTAATATTTTTTTTTCTTACCCCTTCTCTTCTTGCCTTTCGGTTCTGATAGATTGTGGCTTACTAGCTTATATTGTTTTTGGTGGTAAATTTTTCACACACATGCGCTAGCACTTTGTGATTTTGAGAGTGCTAAGATATTAGTATGTGTTATTAAATATTTTTGTTCCTCCTCAATTAGCAAATTCTTGAGTTTTTTGCTTCTTTCTCTACCTGTCTGGCTAACCCTAACATGTCATGCATTATTCTTGCAGGGCCACTGAGGTAATTTCAGGACTCTGGACTATACAAATGTAGGTGACATATGCATTGTCAGTTGCGTTATTCATAAATTGCATCGCGCGAGGTTGGTATATGTAACCTTTATATATGTCTCTTATCTCTAGGAGGTCTTCCTCCACTAGCAATTATTTTTCGAAAACTCTATTTATTCTGGTATGGATGATTTCTTGTTGGTTTGAGCTTTGGAAGCTTGGCATTTGATCTTACTTTTCTGAAGCTTCTGTTGATAGTGTTGAGATACTTTCCATCTGATCAGTCCAAGAAAAAAAAAATTAAAAAAAACTAAACTAGCAAACAAATAGAAGTTAATAAATATATTAATGCTAGGAAAAGTTTTGGGAAGTGGGAGAAATTAACAAGATGTCAAGGAAATGGGAGAGCTCTATAGGACTCTATTTGGTACGAACTCTTTCCTTTAACTTTGAATTTATTGCTCAAGAGTATCTCATAACTATTTGTATATCATATATGAAACAGGAGGACTAATGAGATTTTGTAATATTATATTATTGCTTTTGAACTGTTTCGATATGCTTAATTATATTATGTATAATGTTTCTACTCCACAAGTTTCTTGTCTCCTTTAGTATTCATGTATTTTATTTCTTTTATTTGTAGCATGATATTTTTTTATATTGTGGCATGGTCAGTAGTTCATCTTGGACTAAGCAGTATACTTTCTAGTGTAAACAAACTAATTGTTGAAAAGTGGAGATGTCTATAACCTAATTTAATCTTACATCCATTTACTGAATAGTTTTACTCTTTGCACGTCCCTCAACCAGAAGTGAAACAAATGTTTATTTTGCATTTCACAAGAGACAAATTTTGCATGTCCTTTTCCCCCCTTTTCTTTTAGTTCTCATATTACTTTATTTCTTTTGACTCATGAGTCTGGTTGTGAACGTATGAAATATGAGATGTAAGTAAGACGAAGAATATACCGACACTGTTAATGTTCGCTCTTTCAATAACTCCCAGAATAAGAAGTAGAATGATAGGCGGAGCAAGAGCTATTGAAATCTCCTTGGGCGCACCATTTAGGCCAGACTAGGAACATGTTTCCAGCTGGGAACATGGCTTCCTTGCTAGTCGCTCTCTATTTCCGTGATATAAAACTATAAATCAAATATGTTAATGCCGGAGATGAATTCGTTGAGCGATTTATGCAACACCAATGTCATTCAGACGCATGGTCTGGTTGATTGTGAATTGTGGATAACTCATATTAAGAGGAAAGAAATTAACTTTCCGTTTCCTCAGTAAACTATTAGAAGTTTTTTTTTCTGTTACTTTAAATTTTCATATAGTTGGTCATGATATTTTATTAACTGGGTTTTAGTGTATATTGTATTGTATACGGTCAAAATAGATTTTGGCTTTCGTACGTTTGATCGAGTTCGAATGGTAAGCGACCGAAGTGAGACTTCGAGACGAGTTCCGAAGATAGTACAAACAAGCTTCGAGCTCCAAGACCGATCGAGGAATCGGCTCGGTATATTATCGAGCCCATGACCAAATCGAAACGCAAGGCAACGTGAAGGTTGTCGGAGACACACAGACCGATTGACACTCACCCCGAATGTCAAACTCGAACCAAGGCCGAGGGCTCGACCCAATACCGAGCTCGAGGCAGTATCGAGCTCGCAGACAAGAGCCGTTGCAACCGCACTAGGGGAGAGAATCTTGGCGAGAATCGAGGAAGAGACAATTCATCATAGGTTCTCCACTATATATTTTTTATTATAAATAAAGTAAGATCCCTCTACTATAAAGGGGAAAATCCTTGTAAGCACAGGGCAGGTTCACACATTGTAAGAAAAGACTACTTCTCTTATTGAAGAATAAATCTCTTGAGCTTGTTTTACTCAGCATACTCACTCTTATTGTTCAATAATTTATCTCTCATTTTTATAGCCAAGAATCTAAACATTTTCACTTCTATGTATGATTTATGTCAAGTTATATCATATATCCTTAGAACTACTTATAAATTTAACTATATCCGATTTTTCGGGTAAACATGTATATAAATATGAAAGAAGTGGATGGTTTTAAGGGCGGTACTCGATCCATAGCTCGAGACACCCATAACGTGGAGGAGATCGGAGTCAGCTTACGGATGATCTTCGAGATGCTACAAGCCCAACAAATAGCGATAGCTCAGTTGCAGAGCCAAACTCAGGTACAAAGCAGGTCGGAGCCCAATCCGCTTCGAGAAATCACCCACAGAATGGAGCCAGCCATAGTGGAGTCAAACGAGCAAGAATCAGAGACTACTCCCAAAATTACTAAATTGCTCGAGGAACTCACAAAACGAGTCGAAGCCAACGATAAAAAAGTAGAAACATATAATTCTAGGGTCGATCAGATCCGGGGAGCTCCACCAATAATAAAAAGGCTGGATTCAAAAAAATTCATTCATAAGCCTTTTCCCCCGAGTGCAATCCCAAAACCAATACCCAAAAAATTTCGTATGCCCGAAATTCCCAAATATAACGGTACGACTGATCCCAACGAACATGTCATCTTTTACACGTATGCCATCAAGGGTAACGATTTGGAAGACGATGAGATCGAAGCAGTGTTATTGAAAAAATTCATAGAAACCCTCTCGTAGGGAGCGATGATTTGGTATCATAATCTGCCACCAAATTCCATCGATTCTTTTACCATGTTAGCGGATTCGTTTGTAAAGGCTCATGCTGGTGCCATAAAGGTTGCAACAAGGAAATCGGACCTCTTCAAATTAAAACAAAGGGGTAATGAAATGCTAAGGGAGTTCGTGTCCCAATTTCAAATGGAACATGTGGAATTGCCATCGGTGACAAACGACTGGGCCGTCCAAGCTTTCACCCGAGGGTTGAACGCGCAAAGTTCAATAGCATCACGTCGGCTGAAGAAAAATTTGATCGAGTATCCAGCAATAACTTGGGCGGATGTACACAACCGATATTAGTCAAAAATTAGGGTCGAAGATGACCAGTTGGGAGCTCCTTCCGGATCCATGCATCAGAACAGGACAGCTATTAAAATTCAGAGGGACATCGACAGAGAGAAAAGGCCGAACAGAGACCGATATCAACCGTACTGGCAGATCAAATGAACAACGGTTCAACGCATAATGTCGCTCGGAACAATCGAAGGACTTAGCGAGGAAAAAATTCTCGGGGGCTTAGGAGCAAGAGTGACTTTGATAAATATGCTGATCCTATAGAGGCACCTCATCTATCAGAGTACAATTTCAGCGTCGACGCATCGGGTATTGTATTGGCGATCAAAAGAATCAAAGATACTAGGTGGCCCAGACCCATGCAAATCGACCCTTCCCAAAGGAACCCGAATTCAATGTGCAAGTATCATGGTACGCATGGCCACCGGACCGAGGATTGTAGATAATTAAGAGAAGAGGTAGCCTGTCTATTCAATGAGGGCCACCTTCGAGAGTTCCTCAGTCACCGAGCCAAGAATCACTTCAGAGAAAGGAAAGCCATCAAAAAAGATAAAGAAGAGGAACCTCTGCATATCATTCATATGATCATCGTTAGGGTCGATACTCCACAGGGACCCGTGCTCAAATACGGCAAGATACCGGCCACAGGGGAAAAATGAACTCGAGGCTATGTACCTGAGGGCAATTTATCATTCGGAATTGAAGAAGCCTAGGGCATCTCAACCTCACAATGACGCTCTGGTAATTTCTATCCTATTAAAGAAAGTTCAAGTTAAGCGTGTCTTAGTGGATCCAGGTAGCTCTACGAATATCATCCGATCTTGGGTAGTGGAGAAGCGCAGTTTACAGAATCAAGTGGTGCCCGCAGCTCGGGACTTAAACGGCTTCAATATGGCTAGTGAAACAACTATAGGAGAAATTATTCTGCCCGTAAATGTGGCTGGAACCATCCAAAACACCATGTTCCACGTAATTGAAGGCGATATGAGGTATAATGCCCTACTCGGAAGACCATGGATCCACAATATGAGGGCAGTGCCTTCGACTCTACACCAAGTGATGAAATTTCGTACGTCGTACGACGTGAAGACAGTATACGGGGAGCATCATTCTGCGAAGGAAATGTTTGCGGTCGATGAGATAACACTGATACCAACGTTATCGGCCTCAGAAAGGTTGAGCACAAAAGATAGGCGAGAAATCAAATAGCAATCACAACAACCATTCTCGACCGAATCGGTGAAGCAGGAAAAAGACGATGACGAGGAAGAGTTTCCGACACCTCGAGCTCTCATCGTTCCTGACGACTCCGATGACACCAAGTCAACGATCGAAGAACTGGAGCAGGTTATATTAATCGAACGTCTGCCCGAGAGAAAGGTATACCTGGGAACGGGGTTGACCCCCGAACTCAGGAAAAACTTATTCAATTTCTTATTGATAACATAGATTGTTTTGCTTGGTCCCATTTAGACATGACAGGGATCCCACTATCGATAACAACGCACCAACTGAGTTTGGACCCTAGGTTAAAACCGGTGAAGCAAAAAAGAAGATCTCAATCCGAGGTAAAACACGCATTTGTAAGAGATGAGGTAACTAAACTTCTCAAAATAGGGTCAATTCGGGAAGTAAAATATCCCGAATGGTTAGCCAATGTGGTTGTAGTCCCCAAAAAAGGGAACAAACTTAGAATGTGTGTAGATTATAAAGATCTAAACAAAGCATGCCCCAAAGAATTTTTTCCACTGCCTAGCATCGATCGCTTGATCGATGCCACAGTCGGCCACGAGATCCTCACTTTTCTCGATGCCTATTCGGGTACAATAAAATTATCATGAACCCGGAGGACCAAGAAAAAACTTCATTTGTCACTAAGTATGGAACCTATTGCTATAATGTAATGCCATTCGGGCTAAAAACGCAGGGGCTACGTACCAACGCCTAGTGAATAAAATATTCGAAGAACAAATAGGTAAATCGATGGAAGTTTACCTTGATGACATGCTAGTTAAGTCCCTGCACGCAGAGGACCATTTGACTCATTTGCAAGAAACGTTCAAAATTTTAAGGAAATATAACATGAAGCTCAACCCCGAGAAATGTGCTTTCGGGGTTGGATTGGGCAAGTTCCTCGGGTTCATGGTGTCGTATCGGGGGATCGAGATCAACCCCGACAAAATCAAAGCCATCGAAGACATCACCGTCGTGGATAGTGTGAAAGTCGTGCAAAGGCTAGAAAGTTAAGACCATACTTTTAATATCACCCCGTATGCGTTTTAATAACTTGCCCACTTTGAAATATTTTGCACAAGCCCGAACTATCGGGCCGACTGGCCAAATGGGCCGTCGAACTCAATGGGTACGATATTGAATATCAGCCTCGAACGGCCATCAAGTCCCAAATTTTAGCAGACTTCGTGGCCGATTTCACACCAACCCTCGCACCCGAAGTTGAAAAGGAACTCTTATTAAAATCAGGTACATCATCGGGGGTTTGGACCCTCTACACAGATGGTGCTTCAAATGTGAAGGGATCCGGGCTTGGCATCATATTAAAACCTCCCACAGGTGGCATTATTAGGCAATCCATCAAAATTAATAGATTAACTAAGAATGAGGCCGAGTACGAGGCCATTATTGCAGGTCTCGAGCTAGCTAAGAGCTTGTGAGCAGAAGTCATTGAAGCCAAATGTGACTCTTTGCTAGTGGTGAACCAAGTGAACAAAACTTTTGAAGTTCGAGAAGATAGGATGCAGAGGTATTTGGACAAACTACAGGTAACTCTACACCGTTTCAAAGAATAGACCATACAACATGTTCCTCGAGAACAAAACAGTGAGGCCGACGCACTCGCAAATCTGGGGTCGTCGGTCGAAGAAGATAAGATCGACTTGGGGACTGTCGTTCAACGTTCGACATCTATAATCGAGGGAGGGAATGCTGAGATAAATTCCACAAGCTTAACCTGGGATTGGAGGAATAAGTATATTGAATACTTAAAGGACGGAAAACTCCCATCGAACTCTAAAGAATCGAGGGTTCTACGGACCAAGGCTGCTCGATTCACGTTGGTTAAAGATGGAACATTGTACAGAAGGACGTTCGACGGACCACTAGCAGTATGCTTGGGACCAGGGGACACCGATTATGTTTTACGGGAGGTCCATGAAGGCACCTGTAGAAACCACTCCGGTGCCGAACCACTAATTCACAAAATCATCAGAGGAGGATACTACTGGGATAGCATGGAAAAGGACACTAAGGAGTTCGTTCAAAAATGTGATAAATGTCAAAGGTTTGCACCAATGATCCATCAACCCGGAGAGTAGCTTCATTCAGTCATTTCTCCATGGCCATTCATGAAATGGGGAATGGATATCGCCGGCCCTCTACCATCGGCCCCAGGTAAAGCTAAATTCATTTTGTTTATGACTGACTATTTCTCTAAATGGGTTGAAGCACAGGAGTTTGAAAAAGTAAGAGAGAAAAAGGTTATAGATTTCATCTAGGATCACATCGTGTGTAGATTTGGTATACCAGCAGAAATAACATGTGACAATGGTAAGCAATTTATCGGCGGTAAAGTGACAAAATTTCTCGAAGATCATAAAATAAAAAGGATACTATCAACAACATATCATCCTAGTGGGAACGGACAGGCCGAATCAACGAACACGATTATCATCCAAAACATAAAGAAAAGATTGAATGAAGCTAAAGGAAAATGGAGAGAAATTCTGCCCGAAGTCCTTTGGGCATATCGGACAACATCTAAATCCAGTACAAGAGCGACTCCATTTTCCTTAGTGTATGGCTCCGAAGCTTTAATTTCGGTCGAAGTCGGGGAACCAAGCACAAGGTTCCGACATACATCGGAAGAATCGAACTGCGTGGCAATGAATACTAGCCTCAAATTATTAGATGAAAAATGAGAAGCGGCACTGGTTCGAATCGCTGCACAAAAACAACGAATCAAAAGGTACTACAACAGAACAACCAACCTCCGCCATTTCAGGACCGGGGACTTGGTTCTAAGGAAGGTCACCGTCAACACTCGAGATCCTAATGAAGGGAAGCTCGACCCAAATTGGGAAGGACCCTATCAAGTCCTCGATATAGTCGGGAAAGGGTCTTATAAACTTGGAGCAATGGATGGAAAACCATTACCAAACAATTGGAACATATCGTTTCTCAAACGATATTATTGTTAAGGTATGATTTTCTCTTCTCTATCGTCTATATAAATATATTCGACACTAACTCATTGCAGGAATTCGACAAAAAACATCAAGACCTCTAGTTTCAAAGCACGCATTGTACTCTTTTTTCCCTTAGTTTGGCTTTTTATCCCAAATGGGTTTTTCCGGCAAGGTTTTTAACGAGGCAACAACTATGTGCTACCCGGGGACAAATCAATAGTATCTGAGGCTCCTTCGTAATCAACCTCGAATACTAGGGGGATACCAATCGTATAAATCAAGTTTGACACAAGAAAGTTGTTTCATATCAAATTCATGTCGAACAGGGTCTCGATAAAGAAAGGTGTAAGGACCAAATGGTCAAAACGAACCATGCCCACGTAGTTTTGCTCGAACTCTGGCACAAGATACAAACACATATATAATGACTTATAAAGAAGAACTTCTTCTTTTTTCAGATATCTCACACTTTGAAAAGATCTTCCTGCTTCATGGTTCAAACAGGCTTAAAGGCCAACCACCATCAAAAGAATTTTTGATACAAGCGATCATAAAAAGCCTACGGGCTAAGATACTTTGAGTTCGAGTTAGAAAAGATCACTCACTCAAATTATTAAAGCCTAAGGGCTATCTTACTTCGAGTTCGAGCAATCACTCACTCGGTCATAAAAAGGCTACGTGCTAAGATATTTTGAGTTCGAGTTCGAAACGATCACTCACTCAATTATTAAAGCCTAAGGGCTATCTTACTTCGAGTTTGAGCAATCACTCACTCGATCATAAAAGACCTACGGGCTACGATACTTTGAGTTCGAGTTCGAAACAATCACTCACTCAATTATTAAAGCCTAAGGGCTATCTTACTTCGAGTTCCAGCAATCACTCACTCGGTCATAAAAGGCCTACGGGTTAAGATACTTTGCGTTCGAGTTCGAAACAATCACTCACTCAATTATTAAAGCCTAAGGGCTATCTTACTTCGAGTTCGAGAAATCACTCACTCAATTATAAAAATCCTACGGGCTAAGATACTTTGAGTTCGAGTTCGAAACAATCACTCACTTAATTATTAAAGCCTAAGGGCTATCTTACTTCGAGTTTGAGCAATCACTCACTCGGTCATAAAAAGCCTACGGGTAAGATATTTTGAGTTCGAGTTTGAAACAATCAATCACTCAATTATTAAAGCCTAAGGGCTATCTTACTTCGAGTTCGAGCAATCACTCACTCGATCATAAAAGTCCTAGGGCTACAATACTTCGAGTTCGAGTTCGAGTTCGAAGCAATTACTCACTCAATTATTAAAGCCTAAGGCCTATCTTACTTCGAGTTCGAGCAATAATGCACTCGATCATAAAAAGCCTATGAGCTACAATACTTTAAGTTCGAGTTCGAATCATTCACTCGACTGCTAAGCCTATGGGCAACTTTTATTTCGAGTTCGAGCAAGCACCCACTCGACCATTACGCCTATGGGCAACTTTACTTCGAGTTCGAAACGTTCACTCAACTACTAAGCCTGTGGGCTACTTTTATTTCGAGTTCGAGCAAACACTCACTCGGTCATAAAGGCTACGAAGGCCGAATTCGATGAAATCGCCTAAATCTTTATGAAAACATTCGCAAGGCATGAATGAAATCTTCAAAAGGCAAGAAAGCAGAAGCAAGTCAGTAAAAGAAAAAGATATTTGTATAAATATACAAATATTGTTTACATGAATAAATGCAACATAGAAGCTAAGGGCTAAGCTTCCGGGTTATCATCGAGAGTGGTCTCTTCTCCACCGGGATCCCCCCCGTAATCGGACCCACTCTTGCTACCATCATCATCATCATCATTGTCGCCATCAGAAGCCAATGCTTCAGCATTAGCTTCGAGTTCTTTGGCCCTTTTTATCTCTTCAGCAAGATCGAAACCTCGAGTGTGTATCTCTTCGAGGGTCTCCCTCCGAGATCGACACTTAGCAAGTTCGGCAACCCAATGTGCTCGAGTGTCGGCAGTATCCGCTGCCTCTCTTGCCTCAATTTGAGTAGCCTCGGCATCGGCCCGATACACAGCAATAGACTTGTCTGCCATGACTTTTGACGACTCAATCTCCGCCTTGGCCTCAGCAAGAGTTGTTTCAAGCTCCTCGATCCTCTTGGCCTAAGCCGAACCTTTTTGCTTGACGCTTCGAAGCTGAACATCGGTCGATGATAATTTGGCCATGATAGTTTCATTTTCTGCAGCCAGGCGGTCGATAGTCTCCTTCCACCGATCACATTCGGCCTTGATTTGATCGACTTCTTCCCGAAGCAACCCGATCTTTTCAACCTTTTGCTGCAGATGAGATAACGAAGGATTAGCTTCCACAGTTGGGTCAAACCCATACTCTAATAGAACGAGGCTTACCTGCTTATCTAGTTCGGCCTTTTCTTACGAGCCTTAGCCAAATCTGCTTGGAGGTCCTTTATAACGTCGTCCTTTTGGCCGCAAAGAAGCCGCACAACATCTCTCTCCCCCGAGACCTTATAAAGATCGACCTCACACTGGCTGAGGTCGGCTCGAAACTTGCTAATGGCCTACACAGAAGGAAAATAAACACAAGTCAGGTTTAGAAAAGAACGAAAAAACCAAGCGCAATAAATTCATTACCCGAGAAACAAAACGTTGGGCCTCTTCTAGGAGAAGAGAAGCGTCACTAATATCGGAGGCATCACCGACTCCAGTAAAGCAATCCCGAAAAGGATCCCCTACACTAGAGCCTCCGCCCATATCGGGGGGTCTTCAATTCTCGAGCTTCCTGTAACGCCTCTTCAGAAAAGGTCGAAAAAAAAGGCAAATGACCAACTATAATGGTCCCGAGCGAATCGCTCGGGACACTCTGATCGAGACTCGGGGTATCGGAACCGGCCCTGACTGGTGTAGCCGTTATTGGCTCAAAAGTTCTGGCGACCTCGATAGCTTTAGCGGATTGGACCACCAAAGCCAAAGCATCTTGTTGTTGTTGTTATTGTTCTTCTTCTTCTTCTTCTTCTTCTTCTTCTTCTTCTTCTTCTTCTTCTCTCAATCATTGGATCGAGTTCATCGAAAGAGAGATTGCCTTAATACTCACCCTTCGAGTTTTGGGCTTGAGGTTCTCTGACCGAGAGACAACCTTTCGCTTTTTATCTTTCCCCAGTTTCAGGACTGGGGACTTGGTTCCTTCCTCACCACTCGAAGTCCTCAAAACGGCATCCTTGGTTACGCCTGCATGAAAGGAAGTCAGTAACAAATGGAGCATAAAAAACATTTCGAAAAACATGAGAAGTGACCCTTACCGTGATTCTTGGCCTCCCACCTACCTTTCGCCAAATTATGCCAAGCGCGTTCAGCATAAGAGAAAGTCGAGGCTAACTTCCGAACCCAATCCTCGAGGTCGGGTACCCCTTGTGGCATCCAAGGGGCAGCTGTATATCGGAGGGAGATATCATATAGAATCGGAGAAAGATACGAAAAGCAACGCCTTATGAAAATCACTTACGGTCAAAATTCATTCCTCGGGGAATGACATCTTCTCTTCCGGGATAAGCTCACGGGTCCTCACCCGAATATAACGACCCATCAGACCCCGATCTTTGTCTTCGTCAATGCTCGACATTAAAGCTTTCATTGCCCAACGATGGAGCCTGATTAGTCCTCGAAAGATTTGAGGTCGATACAATCGTATGAGGTGATTTAGGGTAAAATCCATCCCCCCGACCTAGTTGGAGAAGAAGCGAAGTAAGATTACTATGCGCCATAGAGAAGGATGAATTTGACTGAGGGTGACCTGATATCTTTTGCAAAAATCAATGATCACTGGGTCGACGGGACCCAACATGAAGGGGTAAGTATAAACACTTAAAAATCCCTCCACATGAGTGATGATGTTCTCTTTGGGAGAGGGAATTTGCAACACAACCTCGGGACCCCAGTTGTAGTCTTTTCTCACAGCCTCGAGATTGCCCTCTGTTATCGAGCACATGTACATCAAAACATGCTCACATCGACCCTAAACCGACGAAGGATTTTCAAAATTAAAATCGATCTTTAGAGTACACGGGCCAGGAATATACTCGTGGGGAGGCGGCTCCACCGGCGCCTTGTAGCCGACGGCCGTAAAGAGGAAGCTTTCTCCTTATGAGGTACGATTTTTGAAGTTTTAGCCTTTGGTATAAGAAAAAGAAAAGCAAAGGAAGATGAAAGGTTGATGGTGCCAAACGCTGGTGAAGGTGGATCTACAAGCGGCGAAATGAAGGCAGAAAGAGTAAGAAAATTTGGGAGATTGAAGATGTAAAAGTTGTAAATGATAAATGGAAGGGTTATTTATAGGTCTATACCGTGGCGGTTCAATATCAGCGGTGGCCGACCACCGTCTGACATGCATTAAATACCTTGAAAGACTAAATCAACGGGACATCTATCACGTACGTTATGATCGAGCCCAGTGAAAACGTCAGCTTATAATTCGATTAAGCCGTTGAAAATCATATCGCTTCTCACCACATTCTTCCTGAGAAACGAGGGGACTATCTGTATACGGTCGAAATAGATTTCGGCCTTTGTACGTTTGATCGAGTTTGAATGGTAAGCGACCGAAGTGAGACTTCGAGACGAGTTCCGAAGATAGTACAAACAAGCTTCGAGCTCTAAGACCGATCGAGGAATCGACTCGGTATCATTATCGAGCCCATGACCAAATCGAACCGCAAGGCAACGTGAAGGTTGTCAGAGACGCACAGGCCGATTGAAACTCACCCCGAATGTCGAACTCGAACCAAGGTCGAAGGCTCGACCCAATACCGAGCTCGAGACAGTAACGAGCTCGCAGAGAAGAGTCGTTGCAACCGCACTAGGGGAGAGAATCTTGGCGGGAATCGAGGAAGAGACAATTCATCATGAGTTCTCCACTATATATTTTTTATTATAAATAAAGTAAGATCCTTCTACTATTAATGGGGGAATCCTTGTAAGCACATGGCAGGTTCACACATAGTAAAAAAAGACTACTTCTCTTATTGAAGAATAAATCTCTTAGAGCTTGTTTTACTCGGCATACTCACTCTTCTTGTTCAATAATTTGTCTCCCGTTTTTATAGCGAAGAATCTAAACATTTTCACTTCTACGTATGATTTATGTCAAGCTATATCACATATCTTTAGAACTACTTATAAATTTAACTATATCCGATTTTTTGGGTAAATATGTATATAAATATGAAAGAAGTGGATGGTTCCTATTGGTTTCGGACACATTATTATATTACTCATGAAGAAATGGCTGCAAGAAAAAATAATATAACTTGAGAGATCTTCGTTAGACAATTATCTTTCTTCATGTTTAATGATATGTTCTTCTCTTTGTTTCTCTCCCATTCTGAAAAAATCAATGTGCGCAAGATGGAAGATATGATCTTCATTTAGTTTCATGTCTTAATTTGTATTAACATGTTTTGGTTAATGTAAAGAGTGATTCTATGGTTGAGAGCTAAAGTCTTTCTCACCCCACAAACCATTTACTTTTCAAAAGAAAAGAAAAAATGCTTCTATTCTGGTTATATCTGAGCATCTGTTTTTCAGGTGTTTAATTTAGTTAAGAACATCATGTATGACAAGTCGAGCAAATATAGATGGAAGTCGACTTTGAAAACAACTACTTAACTTCCATATTTGGATTGGTGGCGGTCATTAAAAAGATATAGGTAGAGTGCTTATATCCTTATGGTGGACTAGAACTAAGAAATTTGGGTTTGATGTATTTTCAGCAACAACAAATTGTAGTGCATGTGCATCAGAAATCAAATAGGAGCAACTGGTTTGACGGATCTAATAGGAGCAATTGGTTCGAGGACTGAATTTCTTGGAAGTT
This sequence comes from Nicotiana tabacum, assembly GCF_000715075.1. NCBI lineage: Eukaryota > Viridiplantae > Streptophyta > Magnoliopsida > Solanales > Solanaceae > Nicotiana > Nicotiana tabacum. The sequence goes on from NC_134102.1 coordinate 42,123,940, forward strand.
GCCATCATATTCAATATTTGATACATTCACACACAGCTGCAGGCCTTCAACATAAGAACTAGAAATTTCTTCTCTATCATCAAAGGTTTCAAACCAGAGATCAATAATGATACAACCTTTTGCTAGAACAAAGATGCTGTAAATGAGGCTCTGAATTGGTTGTTGGAACGACACCACTTTTATATATTTGATTTTGCATATATTGGGTGTGTTTGGTATAACGGAAGATGTTTTCCAAGAAAATGTTTTTTTGGAAAACAAACAGTAATCTTATTCATTTTCGGTACGTTTGGTACGCAAATTAAGGAAAATAACTTCTCAAGAGTATTCATAAACTATAATTTAGATACAATAAACATGAAGCCATAAACTTTCGAACCAATAACCTTCCGAACCCATAAATTTCATAAACTTCTGAACCGCTAAACTTTCGAACCCGCAAACTCTATAATTTCTAAACTCACAAACTTCCAAACACATAAACCTCCGAACTCATAACTTTGGAACTCGTAAAATTTCGAACATGTAAACTGAAAAATAAAAAAACCAGAACTGAAAATATAAAAAAAAAAATTAAAAAAAATTACGAAGGTTTGGGGGGGGGGGGGGATTGGCGTGGGTTGGGTGGTGTAGAAAAACGAAAAAACAGAAAATCGAAAATACAAAAAAAAAGTAAAAAAAATAGGGTGAGAGGTGAGGGGGTTGGGTGGTGTAGAAAAATAAAAAAACAGTGCAGCAAAACGAAAAAACAGAAAATCAAAAATACAAAAAACAAAAGTAAATTTTTTTTTGCGAGGGTGGGGATAGGGTGGTGGTTCAGAAAAACGAAAAAACATAAAATTGAAAATATAATATTTTTTGTGAGGGGGGAGGGGGTTTTGGGGGGGGGGGGTAGTCATAAAAAAACGGAAAAAAACAGAAAATTAAAGTTGGAAGGGCTGAGGGTAGATGTGAGGGTAGGTAGAGTTTTTGGAAAATATTTTTCTAACTTTTTCTAGGAAAGTCATTTTTCTCCAATTTCAAGAAAACGTGATATCTAGGAAAATATTTTTCAAACTATTTTGTGCAATCATACACTGAAAAATAGAAACACACCCATTGTAAAGAAAAAGTCATTAAATTTTTGCTCGGGTTCTTCATTTGTTCTTTTCGCTATAATTTTCGGGAATAACTTAGTGTGAAGGAGCTCTTGAAATTCTTGGAGTAGATTGGAAGTAGCCGAATCTAAAGGTAATTGTGGACTTAGAGGATTTATTTTTCGAGGTATACTCTAAATGATTCATGCCCATTGTATTGGAAGATATGATTTCTCTTTTTTGATTGATGTTGGCTTTTCTCCTATAGAAATATAAAGTTTTTAATGGATAAATTTTGGATTGGAAAGCCAAAAAATAGAAATAAGTACTTACTTGGTTTGGATGAATTTTTAGAGTTCGTATTTAAGAATTCGGCTGCTGGAGATACAATATGATGTTTATGTCTTAAATGTGATTTAGGTAAGTGGAAAACTAGAAATATAGTGCATGAGAATTTGATTTGAAAGCAATTTTCTCAAAATTATATTATTTGAAATCTTCATGGTGAGAAACGGATTTCAAAGGTGGCAAAATCTTCTGGAAATGTAGATGTAATGCAAGAGACATTTCACTCAGAAGATCCATGGGGTTCTATTGTCCACCATTTTTGATAGAGAATATCAATTTATTGCACGCCCTTGAATATTGTTTTAAGAAGCATTGAGTACACGAGTAGATCTTAGTACTGCATTTCATCCATAGACAGATGGATAGTCTGAAAGTACTATAAAGATCTTGGAAGATATGCTGAGAGCATGTATTCTTGAATTTGGAGGTAATTGGGATGCTTATCTACCTTTAGCTGAATTTGTCTACAATAATAGTTTTCAGTCCAGCACTAAGCTGGCACAGTACGAAGCATTGTATGGTAGGAGATGTCGTTCTCCTATCAGATGGTTTGAAGTTGGTGAAACTAAATTTTCGGGACCCGACTTAGTACAAGAAGATATTGACAAGGTCCAATTGATGAGGTAGAGATTACTCACAACTCAAAGCAGATAAAAGTTTTATGTTGTCACAATTCAAATTCAACTCGTGATGGCGCCTATCACAGAATTAGGAAAGCCGATAATCACAAATAACTACATATTTTAAATTGAAAACATGATGAAATAAGTCTAACAATGAAAAATCTCATAAATAACCGATAAGAAATACCGCGACTCAATACAAAATCCCCCAAAATTCGGGTGTCACTGAGTACATAAGTTACTAAATATCAACATAGTCAAAACCTCTAATACAACTATCTGGAAAGATAGAACAACGCTAAATAAACTGAAAAGAAGGAGAGTCGAGGTCTGCGAATCCCAAAGCAGTTACCTCAAAAGTATCCAAGCAGGAAATGCTCCAAGCCTAGCAACCACAGTGCCCAGAAGTACCTAGATCTGTACACGAAGTGCAAAATATAGTATGAGTACAACCGACCCAATATACTCAATGAGTAACAGGATTAACCTTGGGCTGAAAGCAGTGACGAGCTCAGATAGGTACAGTCTGATTCCAGGTAATAACGATACAGATATGACAGTAATAACTTAGAGAAAATCTCATAATCTGTTGTACACTATACAGGGAAGTAGACATGCTTTCAAGTTTGATAGTTTAGGCTCAATACTGATAAATTTGCCAAGTATAGCTAACATGAGGAATATTACATCTCTATATCTACATGTCAAATATGTATGTCACCGGTAATGCAACACAGTGATAAACCCATATACTCATGCTCTCGGAGTATGCAACCTCACTTATCACGCTCAATCACTCAGCATTCCCAATCACTCGGCACTTGCACTCTGCACTCAATGGAACCTGCGCTCACTACTGGTATGTCAGACTCCGGAGGGACGGATCCTGCCCAAGCGCTAATATAAGCCAACGTGTCATGCTGTGGTGTGCAGCCCGATCCCATCATAAATCAATAAAGTCTGCTGCGGTGTGCAGCCTGATCCCATCATAAATCAATAAAGTCTGCTGCGGTGTGCAACCCGATCCTATAAATATCATTCGCAATCAGGCCCTCGGCCTCACTCAGCCATCAATCTCTCCAATCTCTCGGGCTCACAAATCTCATGCCAATCAGCCCAAACAATGATACATGATGTAACAATAAATGATAACAGAGATTGAGATATAATATGCAAATGATGAATGCGATTGAGTACATAACTGTAATTTAAGCAAATAACTTGTCATGACCCATACTGGAGAGTCTTGACTAGCACCCAGGCCATACTTGCCAAGCACCAACATACATTTTACCTAACTTTTCTTATTATCTATAAGGGCCGACGAGATCAACATGAATGGTAGACATGAATCATGAAATACTAACAATGACGGATAATGGAATGAACATACATAACATGGGCCGACAAGGCTGTCATGAAGCTATATATAAGGTACGAGCTGCCATGCTGCCATGAGAGACTATACAACAAAAATCAGTCGACAAGGCAATCCAAACTATACATGAGTCGATGCCTGTCTATGAGCCTCTAAAGGAACATAAGTGCTGCAACATTACCGGAACAGGGCCCCGACATACCCATAATGTCTATAACCAAAAGTGCATACCAAGACCACGGCAAGTCCGGAGAAGGGATCTCGCCAATAACCGCTGAACTGGGCAGCCTACTATGGTGGGGGAACTTCGCCTACCTGTTTATCAGAACCTGCAGCATGACATGCAACATCCACAAATAAAAGGGGCATCAGTACGAATAAAATACTAAGTATGTAAGACATGAAAGCATAAATATGATCAATAATGTAAGCAAGGATAGAGAATATACAACCTGTAACATCTTAGTACCTCTGAGGGCTACTGACATGAAATGCATGATACATATGTATAAATACATAAACCTTTAAAACATTCGCCTCTGTGGGCATCATCATCATCATATCGTACCCGGCCATAATAGGCTCGGTAAAAATATACCCGGCCATCATAAGGCTCGGTAGAATCATACCCGGCCACGTGGAGCTCGATAAATCCCAACTGATCAGTGGTTGCACAATAGGTGTCGTACCCGGCCGACTATAGCGCGGCTCGATAGAGTAAAATAGATACATATATATATAATGTATGCTCGACTCATGGAATCATGTTCTAAACCTTTATATATAATGCATGTTGGACTCATTGGAATCACATTCTGAACCTTTCGGAGTGACGTAAGATCGGTAACCTCCGTACACGTTATTAGGACTAACTCTTCATCAAGAATCTTATAAGAATCAGGAAGTACCAACAACATTGATTACATAAGAATAAGAGAAGTAACATCAACATCAATCGTTCCATAAGAAGGGAAATAATGTAAGTACTGCTAGCTTCTAAGAGTGGGATATCTTTGGAAGCTCGTTCATTACATTATGTACAATTAGAGCCGTGCAAAAGAAGGAAACAGATAGCCTCACATACCTTGTATATACTGCCCAACCTCAAGTTATGCAAATGTCACGACTTCTTAGTCTACAATAAGAGAAATGATACTATCATTATCGTTTAAGTGTCGTAACTATTATACATCGACCGTAACCTATTCTATGATGAAATGGACAGCACCTCCCCTATTTATATGAATTCCCACAAGTTAAAACAATCACGAAACAGACCAAACAACATCAATAATAATCATATTAAGCCTCCCAAAACAGTCAACCAACCAACAACATTACTAACAAGCCTTTCGATAGATAACTTACAAGTTCTAGCTTCAACGAGTTAGCCGCAGCTTGGGTAATCTTAAATACATGTAGAGTAAGAGGTTCCCTACCTTGAAACAGATATAACAAATCCAATTTGACATTAATTCACCACGAAATATCCTTTTAATGCTGCCACAGGAACAAGGGAGCTAAACTAGCAATCAATTAGGGTTTTTCGGCACTAGAATCACTTTAGAAAACTTGAAATCACCTAGGGTTGATATTATAAACTTGAGGGAGTATTTTAAAGAATAAAAACCACTTAAAACAACCTCCCACACGAGCTGGAACAACACAAAAATCAGCAACAACAAGAAGAACAAGAAACTTACTAGCGCCACGGGATTCCTGACACTTGATTTGTGTTGTTTGCCCTTTGTTTTGGGTCTTGGATTATGAGAGAACCTTGAGAGAGTGTTTTTAGGTGTTTAGGGTCTGAAGAGAATGAAAAATAATGAGTTGAAACGGGTTTAAGGGTTTTGATATATATCAATATATCTCAACCGCCTATGTGGTCCCCATAGAGAGCTGCTTGCGCAGTCTCGTGAAAATATGAATATCTCTCTACTCCAATATCGTATCGATGAACGGTTTAATGTGTTGGAAACTAGAATCATAGATCTTCAATTTGGTGGATATATCACCCTATAATTCCAAGTAAATTGGAAAAATGCTTAGTAACATTTGACCTAAAGTTTAAGTAAATTTATGAACGTAAGTTGCAACAACATTTGTCGACTTTTGTTTCATAACTCATTTGACTTAAAGACTTATGATATGGATATTATATGATTCAAATACCTTAAAACACGACCTCTTGATAATATTAAGCACCTCGAGTTTTACCCGAAAATATGGGTTACAACTGTCTTGATTCGTTTAACTTCTAATACTTGTTAACCACTCTTATACACCTCTGTATCGTTTAAGACCGATAAGATTAACTTCTTATCATATTAAAGATAGTCTCTTCTCGATTTTATGTCGACTATCTTACGGCGTGATCTAACGTACGCGAATATGGGTTCTAACACCCTCTCCTCCTTAGGAACATTCGTCCTCGAATGTAAGGGTTTATGGGGAGTCTAACTCCCCGTTAATTCAAATGGAAACTTTCCCCTATAAAATGGATACTAGCCAAACTTGAAAGAAGTTAAATCCAACCTATGGCCTCACAAGGCTATTCAAAGCATTATGGATATGTATATTATCGACATATCACCATTTTGTATTTAAGGAAAGTATTCTCAAGATATTGCTTACCTCATAGAGCCGTTTTTGCTTTCATTGCATCCTGCGTTCTCCCAGCATCCTCGTTATATTCAATCTAGAATAGGCAAATGTATTTAGACTTCATCTCTTCTTCTGCTTCCCATGTTATTTCTTCTGTATTCTTGTTCCTCCACAATACTTTGACAGAAGCTACGTCCTTTATTCTCAGCTTGCGAACTTGTCGATCTATTAAAGTCACTGGCACTTCTTCATATGATAGATCCTCCATAACTTGTACATATTTGATAGGGATGACCCAAGAAGGATCTCCAATACATCTCCTCAACATAGATTCATGAAATACTAGATGGACAAATTCAAATTCGGATGGCAATTCTAACTCATAAGCAACCTGGCCAATTTGTCGAAGAATCTTGTACGACCCGATATACCGCGAACTCAGCTTACCTTTCTTCCCAAAATGCATAACACCTTTTATCGGTGAGATCCTCAGGAAAACCCAATCACCAACCTCAAACTCCATATCATGATGTCAGATATCAGAATAAGACTTTTGCCTGCTTTGCGCCAGCCTCAGTCGTTCTTGTATCACTTTCACCTTCTCAATGGCTTGGTGAATCAAATATGGCCCATATAATTCTGTTTCACTAACTTCAAACCATCCAATTGGTGATCTACATCTCCTCCCGTAAAGTGTCTCGTACGGGGCCATTTTTATACTTGAATGGTAGCTATTATTGTAGGAGAATTATATGAGTGGAAAATGGTCATCTCAATTCCCCTTGAAATATAGAACACATGCTCGTAGCCTATCTTCAAGTGTCTGAATGGTACGTTCAGCCTGTCCGTCAGTCTGCGGATGGAATGCAGTGCTTAGATTCACTTGTATGCCTAAACCCTTCTGAAAAGACCTCCAAAATTTAGCCGTAAATTGAGCTCCTCGGTCTGATATAATAGATACAGGTACACCATGAAGTCTAACAATCTCCTTGATATACAACTTAGCATAATCTTCAGCCGTGTAAGTTGTCTTAGCAGGCAGAAAATAGGCAGATTTTGTAAGTCGATCAACTATCACCCAGATGGAGTCAAACTTATGATAAGAGCGAGGTAATCCAATAATGAAGTCCATATTGATCACCTCCCATTTCTAGGTCGGAATCTCTATATTCTGAATCAATCCACCGTGTTTCTAATGTCGATCTTTACTTGTTGACAATTAGGACACTGGCTACAAATTCTGCAATAGACTTCTTCATGTTATCCCACCAATACTGCTCCTTAATGTCATGATACATATTTGTCGAGCCGGGATGTGGATGGAATATCGGGACTGATGAATCTCAATCATAATCTTCTCTCGCAACCTTGTCACATTAGGCATACATAATCGGCCCTAGTATCTCAATGCACATCTCCTCCGATCTCGAAACCCGTAATCTTATGCTGCTGAATGCCCTCTCTCAATCGTACTAAGGTAGGATCTTCATATTGTCGTGCTTTTACCTCGGCTACCAAAGATGATTCTGTTGTATTCTGTACAGTAACACCTCTGTCAGCAGAGTCTAACAATCTAATTTTCATATTGGCTAGCTGATAAAGCTCTTTAGTTAACCCTTGTCTACCTGCGTCAATATGTACTAAGCTTCCCATTGACTTACGGCTGAGAGCGTCTGCCACAACATTGGCTTTACCGGGATGGTACAATATATCGACATCGTAGTCCTTCAGTAATTCAAGCCACCTACGCTGGCTCAAATTCAACTCCTTCTGCTTGAAGATGTATTGTAAACTCTTGTGATCTGTGTATATATCGCCAGAGCTGTCACACCTCCTTTTTCCCGAGGGGATAGGGAGTTTTTCTAATTTAAAGTAATATTAATCGAAATGAGATTATTTATTTAATCAGAATCGCCACTTGGGATAATTATATGGTATCCCAAGTCACCAGTTTATTTTAAATCCCAAATCGAGAAAATTTGATTCGGTTTTAAAGTCTGCGAAATCAGAAGACCGGGTAAGGAATTCTGTTAACCCGGGAGAAGGTGTTAAACATTCCCGGATTTTGCAGTTTTAGCACGATCGCTTTAATCATACCTGGCTTAAATAAATTATTTAAATTACGTATTTTAGAACCTATGTGCGTTTTTATCTTTTATCGCTTTTAATCATGGCGTTATGGATTTATCTTTGAAACGGATCACATATGCGTAAATCATTTTATTTGGGGTGCTTAAAATCATGTCACGCGTACGTTTACCCAATTAATCACACTTTATTAATTTCTTAAGGTTGTTTCGCCTAAAGTTGCGCAAACGCATACCTTGATTTTAATTTTGGAAATCGTAATTATGTCATGCAGACGTATACATAATCACGACGATTCAATTAATTAAGAGCACGCTTAAAACATTCTAACGTATTCATGGATTATTTTTCCTACTTTAAAATTATTGTGGGGCGTACATTATGGAATTTATGGTGGAGGGAATAATGTAAGTTTTTTTATGAAAGGTGGATTAGCCTTGTTATTAAAGAATGAGCCTGACAGATGATTTATTTCAGTCCAAAATATCAAAGGTCTGATTTCTTTTGTTTCCACCCATCGGACAGCTGGCCGCAACTTAAATTGCCTCTAACCCATAATTGTCTTATTAAAGTAGTCCTCAAACCATTTTCTTCAGCCCAATTACTTATGAAAAGTGTAGCCAAGACCAATCCCTCGTATATGAATCAACCGAACGGCTCAAATCCTTTTATTTCTTATTATTTAAAACCAAAATCCTTTTTATATTAAAAATAAAATTCCAAAATCCAAACATCTATATCTAATGAAGCCTTTCAACCGATCATGAACTCAACTTAACAATTAAAACTTCCAAACATTGGTCAAGCTAAGTAATTTAAGAATCAAATCTATTTTTCCAAACAACACTTCAAAATTAAAGCTTTAAATTTATCTCTTATATACCCATATTTAGACACAGCTTTAGGCATGAACAAAATAGATGCGCATAGCAGGTTCAATCACCAGAAAAAATAGTTAAATAATAAGATAAAATAAAATCAACTACGTGATGAAGACATATAGCATTCCAATAACAAACCAACATTAATATTGTAAGCTTTAATGACAGTGAAAGCAAATAAATAAGATAGAGATAGACCTTTTGTATAAATAAACTGGGGTGAGTTACAAAGGGGATAAGCAAACTCGAGAACTCATGGCAAAGATTTCATCAGCGACCACAAACAGAACCGGCGGTGTAAGACCTCAACGAAGACCTCGAGACTCCCCTTTCGACGCTGCTGATTTTGTTTGTGCAAAAGGGCTGCATTTTGTTGCTTGTTTGGACTGATTTTCAACATGTTTTCATGGAGTTTTTGGCTGGAATTTTGATGGTATTTTTGTGTTGTTTCATGGCTATGTTGCTGAGCTTAAGGATTGGTGAAGACGACAAATTGGTGGTTGGATTTCGCTAGGTTTAAGTGACGTTTATTCTACTGATTTTTTGGGTGGAGTCTCGATGAGGAAGAAGGATGATTTTTGGTGCTATTTTCAGCTGGGTTTGGAGTGATTCAACAGGAGAACAATGGTACTTTGGGTGAAGTTTCAACTGGGTTTTCTACAGGCAGAAGCTATGGTGTATTCAAGGTATTGAATTGCAACGTTTTTTAGTTTTGGAGTTTTCTTTCGAGCCTTTTTGTTTCTCGTTCTTCTCCTCTCTCAAAATGTCGCCCCTGGGTATAGGTCTTTATGTATTTATAGTTGTTAGATGATTGCTTGGAGTGAAAGAATAAAAAAAGATCTGGATATATTGTTGAGAGCATATTTCTCAAAATGTCAGGAGTATCTTGTGTGGAGTGTGCAGGTGAGAAGCTACCAAGAAAAGAGGGAATTTGTTAGGAAGAATTTTTTACAAGTGGCCAATTGTGATTAGTTCTTTTTTTTTTTTTATAAATATTTTCTTTTCTTGATAATAAATAAGCAAAATAATCTACTTCTACTTAAATAAGTAAACAAAAAGCAAGGTAAAATTACTACACTCAATATTTAAATTCTTAAAGACTCTTACTTAAAGAATTGTACTAAACTAGATAAAACTATATTTTTCTTTTTTGGAAACTCTTCTTTCTTTGTAAATAAAAATAAAACTAATATTCTAAAAAATGTAACTCTTTTTGTAGTTTTTAATTTTCTTCGGAAAAACCTATAAAAGGGTAAAACAAAAGCTAAAACATGTAAATTAAACTTTAAATTATTTACATTCTAAAAAATAGTAAAAAAATCTAAATATGGTCAAAAATTAGGTGCTCATCCATGGATGCCATATAAGTAGTGCTGCCATATCTTCAAAGCATATACTACTGCAGCCAATTTTAAATCATGAGTCGGGTAATTCTTTTCATGTTTCTTCAATTGTCTCGATGCATAATGTCACGACCTAAAATCCACTATAGGTCGTGATGGCACCTAACGCCGCCGCCAGACAAGCCAGCAGTGATTGATCAATTTAATTACTCATTTTATTAATTTAAAATCATAATTTTTATTAATTAAATAAAATTGAATTTACAGGATAAATAATAATATTTACACGAACTACAATAATGAACAACCCATATGAATCCCAAAATCTGGTATCACAAGTGCATTAGCAATAACTAGAAAATATAATAAAATACAACATTTGTCTGGAATACAAATTAGATAGAGAATATAAATAACTCTGATGGAGACTCTGCAGGCTGCGGATCGTAACATGGAATGCAGCTCACGGTGAAGTCCCCGCAATAGCCGCGCCTTTGCGCCCAAAAGACCACCAGACATATATGTACCTGCACAATAAGTGCAACAAGTGTAACATGAGTACGTAAATCAACGCGTACCCAGTAAGTATCTAGCTTAACCCCAGAGAAGTAGTGACGAGGGATCGACATTAACACTTACTAGTGGTCTAATAAGACAGATACAATAGAAGTAAACAGACGTGAGTCAGAGTAAATAAATAAAATAACAAGTATAAATACGTGTTACAATTCTCCTCTCAGCAATAACTCAAGCTCTCAGCTAGTAGTTACCTCTCAATCAGAGTATATATATAATGGACCTCACCAGATAGGTTGTCACAGTTCAAATTCGGAAAACTCATAGTTATATTGGCTTCTTGTCAATTATTACGCACGATTTCATAAGAGTATTTTATAAAAATACCGAGGTGTACGATCTAATCCCGTCATAATATGTGCACTGCCGAGGGTCGAACGGAACAAATCATAGATACATCTATTATATTTTTGAGGCGAACAACTCGCTCCCATGAGAGTGTGATACATAATCATGCCTAGGAGAATGACACGATCCCATTATAATGTGTGCACTGCTGAGGGTCGAACGACATGAACCATAGATGTATCTATTATACTGCCGAGGCGAGCGGCCGGATCCCATTAGAATAAGAAGCTTTAACGGGCCCTTGACCCCACTCACAAATAGATGTGTTAGTTATAAATTTTAAGGGAAACCTTGCGATGCAAACACATAACGTGGGAGAAATTTATAAGAGGAGTACAATTATTTCGCGGATAATGATGAAGCTCGTCGAATATCTACAATAGCAAGTCTATCACTCTACACAAGCCTAGTCTCAAGTCGCAATATAAAATAAAGGAATTTAATAGGCAAGAGACAGCTCAAACAGTACAGTTATAGCATGTCGGAAACCTAAGTCTACCCGGACATAACATGAATCTAGCTACGTACGGACTCTCGTCCCCTCGTGCTTACGTAGTCCCCTCAACAAGTAGCACATAACAAATACATCACCATTGGGTAGTTTCCCCCTCACAGAGTTTGACAGGAGACTTACTTCGCTCCGAAGTTCCATAACAGGCTTTAACGCCACTCAAACACCTCAAACCGATGCCCGTCTCTCCAAAACTAGTCAAACAAATGTACAAATCCATAAATATATACTCTATTACCTATAATTAATCAATTTATAACAATTTCCAACTTCGCTCGAAAAGTCAATAAAGTCAACATTCAGGCCCACGTGCCCGAATTTTGAAACTTTTTGAAGATAATCATTACCCATAACATTACGAACTCAAATATATAATTTATTCCTAATTTCATGTCCAATTTCGGGGTTAAAATATAAAAAATACCATTTCTAGATTTTCTTCCAAAAATCCCATAATTTTTACTAATTTCCATATTTAAATCCATATATAAGCCTTGTATTTAACTCACAAGGTATATAAATCACTTACCTAAAGTTTGATGATGAAAATGGCACTCCAAAATCGCCCCAAAGTCGGCTCCCATAGAAGGAATGAGGTAAAAATGAGCCAAACTCCCAAAATATAGCTTCTGCCCATGTATTTACCCTTTGCAATCTGGGAAAATGCTTTGTGATCGTGAAGCACAACTTTTCTCAGCTCAAAATTGCCCTTCGCGATCGCAAAAAACCAATCGCGATCGGGAAGAACAAGCTGCACAACTCCTCCAGATAACCTCTAATATACTGATCATATCTTTCTGTATAAAACTCCAAATAACAAATGGTTTGACTTTCCAAAACCTAGACACCAAGGGCTACACATTTATTTTTGGGTCATCTAAAAATTCCTTATAGATTGCAAGTTATACGCTCCCAAAATCAGACCACTGATAGCAAAAAATCCTTCTACGCGATCGCGAATTTCCTACCGCGATTGCGATTCACAAGGCCTGGAACAACACTTTGCTCTTCGTGATCGCGGCCCTTTCTTGACGATCGCGGAGAAGGATGCACCAGATCTTATATGTAGCAGCTCAAACATGGCAAAATAACCCGTAGCCCATCCGAAACACACCCGAGGCTCCCGGGACCCCATCCAATCATACCAACCATTCCCAAAACATGATGCAAACTTGCTCGAGGCCTCAAATCACACCAAAAAATATCCAAACTACAAATCGACGATCAAAACACCTATTTCAACTTTCAAACTTTCAAACTTCGCCGAATGCATCCAAATTACGCTTAAACATTCTGGAATGATGTCAAACTTTACGTGCAAGTCACAAATCACGATACAAACATATTCCAAGGCTCGGAATCCCAGACGAACATCAATAAAATCAAAGTTCACTTCAAATTAATTTTTGAAAATTCTAAAACCTTCAAAATGCCAACGTTCCACAATAAGCACCGAAATGCCTTCGGACGACTCGATACTCAACCCAAACATACATCCAAGTCAAACATTGGTCAATTCTTCCAACTTAAAGCTTCCGAATTGAGAATATTCCTTCCGAATAAACTCTGAACTTCCCAAAATTCAACCCCGACCATGCGTACAAGTCATAATACATGAAGTGTTGCTACTAAAGGCCTCAAACCTCCGAACGACGTGCTAGAGCTCAAAACGACCGATCGGGTCGTTACATTCTCCCCACTTTAACATACGTTCGTCCTCAAACGTGTTAAGAACTGCTCCGGAGTTGCCCCAAAATCATTGTTCAACACCTTGTGTACCTAGCCGTGACACCACAACCCAGTTGAGCACATTAGCTCGAGCCAGTCTGAAGATCCTCCCTTTTGTTTTGTCAATAAGATTAGCACGAAATTCCAACCTCCGAATTCTTCTACAAGATCTGATTGTAACATACGAACACCGTATCAATCACTACACACTGTACCAAAACATGATCATACACCTTTTCTGAATTCACACCATGCACCGCATGATTCACATGCCCATAATAACATCCTCCAACAATAATAACTGTAATTTCACGAATCTGATGCCCACAGTACGCCTCATAACATATGCGAGCCATGTTCCAACTCTCGCAATACCGCCATGACAAAAGAGATGTATAGAAACTCATAACCACCTGCCAAAACAATAAATCATGGGTCTCTTCACCTGATAAGCACTATTACCTCATTCTGAATTAAATAACGATATATGCTCTTTAATACACCCTACATAAATCCGATCGTACTGATCCCGGGTCTAGTAACCTCGTCTCACCCAGTATAAGTTGCTCATGCAATAAGCCATCTTAAACACTGCCAAAATCTCATATGAAGCCAACAATGCGCCAACGAGCTACAAAATCGAATGCGATACATAAGGAAAAACGAACTCTGGAAAGGAACTATCCAGCCCGCGTAACGAATAAGACAATCGAACAGACGCTATGAACCCTTATCAGAGAATGAGAAACAAAATACACAAGAATAGATATAGGGAACCGTACTCAACATATCACTGTTACGGCGTGGTCAAAATAAAAAAAAAATACTATTTCTAGTTTTTCTTCCAAAAATCCCATACTTTTTCATAATTTCCATGTTTAAATCCATGTATAAGCTTTGTATTTAACTCACAAGGTGTATAAATCACTTACCTAAAGTTTGATGATGAAAATCGCACTCCAAAATCGCCCCAAAGTCGGCTACCATGGAAGGAATGAGGTAAAAATGAGCCAAACCCCCGAAATATAGCTTCTGCCTAGGTATTTACCCTTTGCGATCGTGAATTATAACTTTTATTAGCTCAATATTGCCCTTCGCGATCGCGGAAAGCCAATCACGATTGCAAAGAACAAACTGCCCAACTCCTCCAAACAGCCTCTAGTTTAATGGTCATAACATTATGTATAAAACTTTAAATGATAAATGGTTTGACTTTCTGAATATCAGACACCAAGGGCTACAACTTGTATTTTTGGATCATCTCCAAATTCCTTATAGATTGCAAGATATAAGCTCCCGAAGTCAGACCACTGACAGTAGAAAATCCTTCTACGTGATCACAAATTTCCTTCCGCGATCGCGATTTACAAGGCCTGGAACAACATTTTGCTCTTTGCGATCACGACCCTTTCTTCTCAATCGGGAAGAAGGATTCACCAGATCTTAAAAACAACATGTTTGCATGGCTAAATGACATAGCCCATCCAAAACATACCCGAGGCCTCCGGGACCACGTCCAATCATACCATCCATTCCCAAAACATGATGCAAACTTGATCGAGGCCTCAAATCACACCAAACAATATCCAAACTACGAATCGACGATCAAAACACCTATTTCAACTTTCAAACTTTCAAACTTCGTCGAATGCGTACGAACTACGCTTAAACATTCCGGAATGACGCTAAACTTTACGTGCAAGTCACAAATCATGGTACAAACCTATTCCAAGGCTCAGAATCCCAAACGGACATTAATAAAATCAAAGTTCACTTCAAATCAATTTTAGGAAATTCTAAAACCTTCAAAATGCCAACTTTCCACAATAAGCGCCGAAATGCTTCTGGACCACCTGATACTCAACCCGAACATATGCCCAAGTCTAAAATCATTATACGAACCTATTGGAACATTCAAATCCTGATTCCTAGGTCGTTTACTCAAAAGACAAACCTTGGTCAACCCTTCCAACTTAAAGCTTCTAAGTTGAGAATTTTCCTTCTGAATCAACTCTAAACTTCCCGAAATTCAACCCCGACCACACGTACAAGTCAAAATACATGAAGGGAAGCTACTCAAGGCCTCAAAAAGCCGAATGATGCACTAGATCTCAAAATGACCTGTCGGGTCGCTACACATAAGCATTCACCTTCCCACGTTACATCAATACGCACCCCAAACATATACCTGAGGCATCACAATATACCACATAACCTTCTGTTCCTTATGGGGGAGTGAGCACTGGCGCGGATGTCAATCGATTTTTTAGCTCCTGAAAACTACGTTCACAAGCGTCAGACCGCTGGAACTTGGTAGCTTTCTGTGTTAACTTAGTCAATAGTGTTGATATAGAGGAAAACCCTTCTACAAACCGCCTATAATATCTTGCCAGTCTCAGGAAGCTGCGAACTTCTGACGGTGTTGTAGGTCTCGGCCAATTTTTCACTGCATCTATCTTCTGAGTGTCAACACTAATACCCTCGCCAGATATCACATGGCTAAGGAATGCTACTGATTTCAGCCAGAATTCACATTTGGAGAGCTTAGCATATAACTTACTATCCCAAAGGGTCTGTAATACAATCCGTAAGTGGTCCGCATGTTCCGCCTCTGAACGAGAATATACCATAATGTCATCATTGAATACTCTCACGAACACATCAATATATGGCATGGATACACTATTAATGTGATCCATAAAAGCTGCTGGGGCATTTGTTAGCATGAACGACATCACCAAGAACTCAAAATGCCCATATCTGGTTCGGAAGGCCGTCTTCGGGATATATTTTTCCTTAACCCTCACCTGATGATACCCGGAACGTAAGTCAATCTTGGAGAAATACTTGGCACCCTAGAGTTGGTCAAATATGTCGTCAATCCTTGGAAGTGGATACTTGTTCTTTATAGTAACGTTATTCAACTGTCGATAATCCTATCGGAGTAGATACCGCAAGTGGTTTACTTATCAATTCAGGTTCAATGCCAAACATATTAGCCACAAAGGGTGTAACATATGATAATGTAGATCCCGGATCAATCAGCACATATACATCATAAGAAAACACAGATAATATACCTGTAACAACATCTGGAGATGACTCGAGATCCTGTCGACCTACTAGAGCATAGGTTCGATTTTGACCACCACTCAAACTCGGCACTGCACCTCTACCTCTACCACGACCTTTCGACTGTTGAAAACTCCGTGCTGGAGGTCGAACTGATGAGGAAGAACCAGACACAGATCCAGTCGGTAGAGCCATACCACCACCTCCTCTTTTAGGAAAATCCTGTATCATATGGCTAGGCTGTCTGCAAGAATAGCACGCATCGGAACCTCGACGTCACAGTCCAAAGTGGGCCTTTTTGCACTGATCACAACAGGTGTTGGGGGTCTTGTCTGACTAGTATCTCTATGATATTGTGAGCTTGATGCCTGCGAACTCTGACCTGGACCAAAATAGTTAAATTGATCATACCAAGACCACTAAAATTGTGGAGGAGAACTAGCTACAGGTGGCGCCGAACTCCTCTAAGACCGGGGCCTGATACTACCTATCAAGTCATCAAAATACCCTACAAATATTGCCCTCTTATGATAGCCCCTATCCTGCTCCTTATCTGCTATTTGCTGGCGCTTATGATCCTCTAGTGTTTGCGCATAATCCTGAATATGGTAAATATCCATGCCCTCCACCAAGGAGGCTGTCGTGCACTTATTTTTTAGATGTCGTGCACTCATCTCTTCCACTATATGGGGAGCATACCTTGCTAAAGAATCAAACTGTATACTATACTCTCGCACACTCATATTACCTTGTTGAAGGTTCAAAAACTTATCAGCTCTAGCTCGTCGTATCTCGACTGGCATGTAGTGACGAAGAAAGGCCTTAGAAAATTTCTTCCATACAACTGGAGGAGCGTTCGGACCCCTGAATCTCTCCCAACTATCATACAAGAAAACCGCTAAATCACGTAACCGATAAGAAGCCAACTCTAATGCCTCAATATCACTAACGTGTATAACCCGCAGTGTATGATGAACATGATCAACAAACGTCTGTGGGTCCTCCTTAGGGTCTGATCCGGTTAACACTTAAGGGTCTAGATTAATAAAATCATTAACTCTCGCACTAACCTGCTTATCAACAACACTGGTATTCTGCCTCTAAGCCTGAGCAACTACCAAGCTAGTCAACAATTGCACCGCACTCCGCATATCCTGGTATGTAGTGCCAAACAGAGGAATTGGAGGTGTTCGGTCCCTCCTAATATCCTTTGGAGGAGACGGAGTAGAGGAGGTATGAGACGGTATCTCACTCTGAGCCTCACTTTGTCCTTCTCTGGCTAGAGGCACCTGACTGGTACCCTTTCCCGCAGCTGTATCTAGCCGTCTACTAATTGCTTGCTTCCTAGTCGAAGGCATCGCTAAAAGAAAACAAGGTGAATATTAGAGATGAACACTTACGACTCAACTCTACGCACGATCTAGATTTAGGAATAAAGTAACAACCCAAGATGTCATGTAGCCTGTTGATTATAAATGTGGCATGCTATACATCCATAATTAAAACTCTACTAGACACGACTCATAGACAATCCCTAGGAAAGACTTGCTCTGATATCAAGTTTGTCACGAACCAAACTGGAGGGTCATGATTAGCACCCGGGCCATACCTATCGAGCACCAACGTACATTTTATCTAACCTTTCTTGTTATCTATAAGGGCCGACGAGATCAACATGAATGGTAGACATGAATCATGAACAACCAACAATGACGAATAATGGCATGAACATACATAACATGGGCCGACAAGGCTATCATGAAGCTATATATAAGGACATGAATCAACTCATGTAGCCCATCCACATTGGGCACACAAATCCGACCCTACATTCGCAACACCCAATCACCCCCAATAGAAACCTCATTGGCATCACCGTGCTGAACCGTGTCCTTAAAGATAAGAAAATGAGGGTCGTCATACTGACGCTCTCTAATGCGATCATATAAAGAAGACTGAGAAACCACGCAAGCTAGAACCCGACTAGGCCCCGAAACATCTAACCTCAAGAACTGATTGGCCAAGGACTGAACATCTGATGTAAGTGGTCTCTCACCAATAGGAATGTATGCAAGGCTTCCCATACTCACCGCCTTTCTACTCAAGGAATCAGCCACCACATTGGCCTTTCCGGGATGATACAAAATGATAATATCATAGTCTTTTAATAGCTCCAATCATCTCCGCTGCCTCAAATTTAGATCCTTTTGTTGAACAAGTGCTGAAGGCTCTCATGATCTGTAAATACCTCACCAGACATGCCGTAGAGATAATGCCTCCAAATCTTCAATGCATGAATGATGGCTGCCAACTCCAAATCATGAATGGGGTGGATCTTCTCATGAGGATTCAAATGGCATGAAGATTAAGCAATAACTCTAACCTCCTGCATCAAGACACACCCAATACCAATTCGAGAAGCATCACAATACACTGTATAAGAACCGGATGCTGAAGGCAAAACTAGAACTGGAGCTGTGGTCAAGGCGGTCTTTAGCATCTGAAAGCTCTCCTCACACTCATCAAACCACCTAAATGGACCACCCTTCTTGGTCAACCTGGTCAAAGGCGCTGTAATGGACGAGAAACCCTCCACCAAGTGACAATATATCCGGCAAAATGGAGAAAACTCCGTATCCCAGTAGTTGAAGATGGTCTGGACCAAATCTAAACCACCTCAATCTTCTTCGGATCCACCTTCATCCCCTCACTGGACACCACGTGCCCTAAGAACGCCACCGAACTGAGCCAAAACTCACACTTGTAGAACTTGGAATAAATTTTCTTCTCCCTCAACGTCTGTAGTACAATCCTCAGATATTGTGCATGCTCCTCCTAGATACATCAGTACACCAGAATATAATCAATAAATACTATGACAAATGAATCAAGATATGGTTGGAATACAAAGTTCATCAGAAGCATGAATGCTACTGGGGCATTGGTCAGCCCGAAAAATATCACAAGGAACTCATAGTGACCATAACGGGTCCTGAATGTCATCTTCAGAATATCAGAGTCCCGAATCTTTAACTGGTGTTACTCCGACCTTAAATCAATCTTCGAGAACACTTTATCTCCCTGAAGCTGGTCAAATAAGTCATCAATGCATGGCAAAGGATACTTGTTATTAATTGTAACTTTATTTAACTACATATAGTCGATGCACATCCGCATAATACCATCATTCTTCTTGACAAACAAAACTGGTGCACCCCAAGGAGACACACTAGGCTTAATGAACCCCTTATCAAGAAGTTCCTGAAGATGCACATTCAATTCCTTCAAGTCTGGTGATGTCATACGATAATGAGGAATAGAAATGGGCTGAGTACCCGACACCAAGTCAACAACAAAATCAAAGTCCCTATAGGGAGGCATGCCCGACAGGTCTATAGGAAACACATTCGAAAAGTCTCGCACTACCGGAACAAAATCAATGGTAGGAGTATCAACACAACATCCCTAACAAAAGCTAAATATGACAAACACCCCTTCCCAACCATCCATTGGGCCTTCAGATATGAAATCACCCTACTGGAAACATAATATAAAGAACCTCTCCACTCGATCCTAGGTAACCCCAACATCGTTAATGTCACGGTCTTAGTGTGACAATCCAGAATATAATGACAAGGGGACAACCAATCCATGCCCAAAATCACGTCAAAATCAACCATACTAAGAAATAAGAGATCAACTCTCATCTCCAATCCAACAATAGCCACCACACATGACTGATACACATGATTCATAACAATAGAATCGCCTACCGCCGTGGATACATGAACAAGCAAAACTAAGGCCTCACAAAGCATATCCAAATAACGAGCAAAAAATAATGATACATATGAATATGTGGAACCATGGTCATAATATGGAAGCATCCTTATGGCATAGTGAGACAATACCTGTGACCACTACGTCTGAATTAATGGCCTCCAGCCTGGCATGGAAAGCATAGCATCGAGCCTGACCGCCACCTGATTGGCCTCCCCCTCTAGGGCAACCTCTAACTTCCTGAGACCCCACCCCGAGCTTGCTGAGCGAGTGGTGAAGTAACTGGTGTGAAAGTCAGAACCTGACGCCTCTGCTGAACCGGACCTCCAAAATGATGGGGACACTAGCGCTACACATATCCAAACTCCCTACACTCGAAGCAACTCCGATCTGCCAATGGTGGTGGAAGCTGAATCGGACACCGAGAACTAGAATAACTAGTAGAAGAACCTGGTATAGATGAACCCTTAATTGACGGAGCACAAAATAAACTCTGAGTTAGGAGAGCACTGAGAGATGACTAACCCGGACGAGCACTATATGAATCATGGGTAATTGATGCACCCTGTTGAACCGAACGAGCCATCTGCGTGAACCTAAAAGGACAACCCCAGCTGTGGTGGGACTGCCCTCCAGAAGAAACACCACTGAAACCACCTGAACCATGAGGCCTTTTAGCCTCCCTCTACTCACGCTCCTGACTACAGACCTGCTCTAGTTGCCTAGCAATATCATCCACCTCGTCGAACCTAGCACCTGATGCAATCTTCCGAGTCATAACAAAGCGCAGTCCATAGTTGAGGCCATCAATGAACCTCCTAATCCTCTCCCTTTTTGTGAGAACCAACCACATCGCGTGACGAGCTAACTCTAAAAATCTCATCTCATACTGAGTCACGGACATACCCTCCTGTCGTAGCTGCTCAAACTGCCTACACAACTCCTTCCGGCGGGTCTGTGGGATATACTTCTCCAAGAAGAGAACAAAGAACTCATTCCATATAAGTAGTGCAGCACCGGCTAGCCTGCTCAACTCATAGGCCTCTCACCATCTGAAGGCTGCCTCCAACAACAAAAAGTAGTAAATGAGACTCCACTAGTCTCCAGAATACCCGCCATATGAAGGATCCGCTGGCATCGATCTATGAAATCATGAGCATCCTTTGTCTCATCCCCACTGAATGATGGAGGCTTGAGCCTCCTAAACCGCTCTAGCCTTTTCTGCTCCTCGTCATTCATTGGTGGACCCACCTGGGCCTAAGCAACTGCAACCAGCTGGGCCAACTCTGAACCGCCTCAATATTCTTCGAATCCACCTTGATCCCATCGCTGGACACCATGTGCCCCAGAACGCCACCGAATTGAGCCAAACTCACACTTGGAGAACCTGGCATAAAGCTTCTCCTCCCTCAATGTATGTAGTACAAACCTCAGATGTTGTACATGCTCCTCCTGGCTATGTGAGTATACCAGAATATCGTCAATAAATACTATGACAAATGAATCAAGATATGGTTGGAATACACTATTCATCAGATGCATGAATGCTACTGGGGCATTGGTCAGCCCGAAAGACATCACAAGGAAATCATAATGACTATAGCGGGTCCTGGATGTCGTCTTTAGAATATCAGAGTCTCGAATCTTCAACTGGTCATACCGAAACCTCAAATCAATCTTAGATAACACTCTAGCTCCCTGAAGCTGGTCAAATAGGTCATCAATGCGCGACAAAGGATACCCCTTGTTAATTGTAACTTTGTTCAACTGCCTATATTCGATGCACATACGCATAATACCATCCTTCTTCTTCACAAACAAAACCGGTGCCCCAAGGCCACACACTAGGCTTAATGAAACCCTTATCAAGAAGTTCCTGAAGCTTCTCTTTCAATTCCTTCAACTCTGCCAGTGTCATACGATACAGAGGAATAGAAATAGGCTGAGTTCCCGACACCAAGTCAATACCGAAATCATTGTCCCTGTCGGGCGGCATGCTCGACAGTTCTGCAGGAAACACATCCGAAAAGGCTTACACTACCGAAATAGAATCAATCGTAGGAGTATGAACAACAACATCCCTCACAAAAGCCAAATATGACAAACACCCCTTCCTAACCATCCGTTGGGCCTTCAGATATGAAATCATCCTACTTGAAACATAGTCTAGAGAACCTCTCCACTCGATCCTAGGTAACTTCGGCATCGCCAACGTCACGGTCATAGCGTGACAATCCAGAATAGTATGACATGGGGACAACCAATCCATGCCCAGAATCACATCACAATCAACCATACTTAGCAATAAGAGATCAACTCTCTTCTCTAATCCCACAATGGTCACCACACATGACTGATACACACAGTCCATAATAATAGAATCGCCCACCGGCGTAGATACATGAACAAGAAAAACTAAGGACTCACAGGGCATATCTAGATAACGAGCAAAATATGATGATACATATGAATAAGTAGAACTAGGGTCAAATAATATGGAAGCATCCCTATAGCATAGTAAGACAATACCTGTGATCACTGCGTCTAAATCAACAGCCTCCGTACCGGTAGGGAAAGCATAGTATCGAGCTTGACCACCACCTGATCGGCCTCCCCCATGATCTAGGGTGACCTCTAACTGCCCGAGCCCACCCCAAGCTAGCTAAGCGGGTGGTGAAGTAACTGGTGCGAAAGTCATAACCTGACCTAGCTGCTTAATTGGACCTCTAAAACGATGGGGACACTGCCGCCACACATGTCCAAACTCACGATACTCAAAGCAACTCTGATCTGCCAATAGTGGTAGAAGTTGAATCGGACCCTGAGAACCATAATAACTACTAGAAGAACTTGGTATAGATGAACCCTGAGCTAACGGAGCACGAGATAAACTCTGAGCTACGAGGGCACTGAGATATGACTGACCTAGATGAGCACTATATGAACTATGGCTATTTGATGCACCACGATGATCCGAACGAGCCATCTGAGCGGGCCTATAAGGACGACCCCTGCTGTAGTGGGACTTCCCTCCAGAAGAAATACCGCTAAAACCACTCAAACCACTAGGCCTCTTGGCCTCCCTCTACTCACGCTCCTGACTATGGATCTGCTCTAGTCGCCTAGCAATATAATGGTAGGCTATAATTACGTATTTTAGGCTCTTATTGCACTCTAATTAACTGTACTTTATTTGTATTTGAGCTTTAATTGGTAGTGTTTTATACTTATTGGGTGTTTATGCCTTGTAAGAGTGATTTCGAACAATGTAGATATTGTAGAGCTAATTAGAGTAATTTGGGGATTTGAAGTCTGAGTAAAAGTCGAAGGGATTAAGCCGAGATCGTGTTCAGGGGTCAAGGATCAAGTGAGACAAAACAAACACCTGGAGAACTTGGCATAAAGCTTCTTCTCACTCATCGTGTGTTATACAAACCTCAAATGTTGTGCATGCTCCTCCTGGCTACGTGAGTACACCAGAATATCATCAATAAATACTATGACAAACGAAAAAAGTAGTGTTGGTATACATTGTTCATTAGATGCATGAATTCTGTTGGGGAATTGGTTAGCCCAAAAGAGATCACAAGGAACTCGTAGTAACCATAGCGGGTCCTAAATGCCGTTTTCAGAATATCAGAGTCCTGAATCTTCAACTAGTCATACCCACACCTCAAATCAATCTTAGAGAACACTCTAGCTCCCTGAAGCTGGTCAAATAAGTTATCAATTTGTTGTAAAGGATACTTGTTGTTAATTCTAACTTTTTTCACAACATATAGTCGATGCATATCCGCATAGTACCATCCTTCTTCTTCACAAACAAAATGGTGCACCCCAAGGTGACACACTAGGCTTAATGAACCCCTTATTAAGAAGTTCCTGAAGCTGCTCTTTCAATTACTTCAACTTTGCTGGTGTTATACGATACGTAGGAATAGAAATGGGCTGAGTTCCTGGCACCAAGTCAATACCAAAATCAATGTCTCTGTCTGGCGGTATGCCCGACAAGTCTATAAGAAACACATCCAGAAAGTCTCACACTATCGGAACAGAATCAATGGTAGGAGTATCAGAACCAACATCCTTCACAAACCAAGTATGATAAACACCCCTTCCCAACCATCCATTGGGCCTTCAGATATGAAATCACCCTACTGGGAACATAGTCTAGAGAACCTCTCTACTCGACTCTAGGTAACCCCAGCATCGCCAACGTCACGGTCTTAGCGTGACAATCTAGAATAGCATGACATGGGGACAATCAATCTATGCCCAGAATCACGTCAAAATTAACCAGACTAAGAAATAAGAGATCAACTCTCATCTCCAATCCCCCAATGGTCACCACACACGACCTATACATACAATCCACAACAACTGAATCACCCACCAGTATAGATACATGAACAGACAAAACTAAGCACTCACGGGGCATATCTAAATAATGAGCAAAATATGATTATACATATGAATAACTGGAACCAGGGTCAAATAATATGGAAGAATCCATGTGGCATACTGAGACAATACATGTAATCACTCTGTCTGAAGCAATGGCCTCTGGCCTAGCAAGAAAAACATAGCATCTAGCCTGACCGAATCAGCCACCCCATTAGGGCGACCTCTAACTGCTTGAGTCTCACCCTGAGCTGGATGAGCGGGTGGTGAAGTAACTAGTGCGAAAGTCATAACCTGACCCCCTGCTGAACTGGACCTCCAAAACTACGGGGACACTGACTCCACATATGTCCAAACTCCCCACACTCGAAGCAACTCTGATCCGCCGATGGTGGTGGAAGCTTAATCGGACCCGAGAACCAAAATAACTACTAGAAGAACCTGGTATAGATGAACCCTGAACTGTCGGAGCACGAGAAGAACTCTGTGCTTGGAGGGCACTGAAAGATGATTGACCCGGACTAGCATTGTATGAATTATGGCTAGCTGATGCACCACGATGAACCAGACGAGCCATCTGAGTGGGCCTATAAGGACGACCCCTTCTATGGTGGGACTGCCCTCCAGAAGAAATGCCGCTGAAACCACCCAAACCACGACACCTCTTGGCCTCCCTCTACCTACATTCCTGACTACGGACCTACTTTAGTCGCCTAGAAATATCAACCACCTCGTCGAACCTAGCACCTAATGCAATCTCCCGAGTAATAATAAAGCGAAGTCCATAGTTGAGGCCATCAATGAACCTCCTAATCCTCTTATTCTCTATGGGAACCAACCAGATCGCGTGACAAGCCAATTCTAAAAATCTCATCTCATACTGGGTCACGGATATACCCTCCTGGCGTAGCTACTCAAACTGCCTTTGCATCTCCTCCTGGCACGTTTGCGGAACAAACTTCTACAAGAAGAGAACGAAAAACGCATGCCACGTAAGTGGTGCAACACCAACTAGCCTAATCAACTCATCGGCCTCCCACCATCTGAAGGCTGCCCCCGGCATCTGAAAAGTATTAAATGTGACTCAACTACTCTCTAGAATACTTGTTGTGTAAAGAATCCACTGGCACCTATCTAAGAAGTCCTGAGCATCATCTGACTCATCCTCACTGAATGCTAGAGGCTTGAGCCTCCGAAACTGCTCTAGCCTCTTCCGCTCCTCGTCACTCACAGGTGGACCCACCTGTGCATGAGAAACTACAATCAGTTGGGCTAGTAGTAGTCTCGGTGTCTGAATTCCCTGAACCACTTGCTCTGAAGTATAGGCGGTGGTAGTCTGAGCGCCTCCCCCGACCTGAGAAGTGGCTGGCGCGACCTGAACTAAAACCGCCTGAGCAAGGCTAGTGCATACAGTCAATATCTTAGTCAAAGCCTCTTGAAGGCCTGGAATCATAATGGGTACAGCTGGTGCCTGAGCTAGTCCCACCGGCTCAGGCACATCTGGTATCTGCTCCTAAGCTGGAGCACCTGGTGGCTCCACAGGTGCTGCTCTAGCTACTGTACGAGTTGTACCTTAGCCTTTACCGTGGTCCCGGCCCCTCGTAGCCCTAGCTGGTGGTACTGGTGGCCATCCGCCTGATCCGATAGTACGTGTCCTCACCATCTGTGAGAGAATAGAGTAATAGAAGTTTAGTTTCCAGAATCAACAAATCCATAGGACAAGAATTCAAGAAAGTGAAGTTTTGCTAATTGTTCTGTAGCCTCTCAAAGATAAGTACAGACGTCTCCGTACCGATCATCAAGACTCTACTAAACCTGCTTATGATTCGCGAGACCTATGTAACCTAGGCTCTAGTACCAACTTGTCGCAACCCAAACTCAACATGTCATGATGGCGCCTATCATAGAACTAGGCAAGATGACAATCAGAAATAACTACGCATTTTAAATTGAAAATATGATATAATAAGTCTGAAAGTGAATAATCTCATAAATGACCGATAAGAAATACCGCGACTCAATAAAATATCCCCCAAAATCCTAGTGTAACTGAATACATGAGCTATTAAATATCAACATAGTCAAAACCTCTAACACAACTGTCTAGAAAGATAAAACATTGCTAAATAAACTGAAAAGAAGGAGAGTCGAGGTCTGCGGACACCAAAGCAACTACCTCAAAAGTTTCAAAGTAGGAAATGCTCCAAGTCTAGCAACCACCATGCTCAGAAGTACCTGGATATGCACACGAAATGCAAAGTGTAGTATGAGTACAACCGACCCAATGTACTCAATAAGTAACAGGACTAACCTTGGACTGAAAGCACTGACGAGCTCAGATAGGTACAGTCCAATTCCAGGTATTAACAGTACAAATATGACAGTAGTAACTTAGAGAAAATCTCATGATCAGTTGTACACAGTACAGAGAAGTAGACATTCTTTCTAGTTTGATAGTTTAGGCTCAATACTGATAAATATGCCAAGTATAGCTAACATGAGGAATATTACATCTCTATATATACGTGTCAAATATGCATGTCACCGGTAATGAAACATAGTGATAAACTCATATACTCATGCTCTCGGAGTATTCAACCTCACTTAGCATGCTCAATCACTAAGCACTCCCAATAACTCAGCACTCACACTCGGCACTTGCACTCAGCACTCAACAGTACCTGTTAAAAGTATGTCAGACTATGGAGGAGCGGATCCTGCCCAAGAGCTAATATAAGCCAATGTGGCATGCTATGACGTGCAGCTCGATCCTATCATAAATCTATAAAACCTGCTGCGGCGTGCAGCCCAACCCCATAAATGTCGCTCACAATCAAGCCCTCGGTCCCACTCAGTCATCAATATCTCCAGTCTATTGGTTTGACAAATCTCATGCCAATCATCCCAAACAATGATACATGATGTAACAATAAATGATAACAGAGGCTGAGATATGATACGCAAATGATGAATGTGACTGAGTACATAACTGCAATTTAAGCCTAACATGATTTCTAACATGGATCACAACATAATATTTCTAACACATGGAGATTACATGAATAACATCAAGATTGGGTAACTACAAAGTTCCATGGAATCAACCGAGACACAATTACTACAGTGCACGGCCACACGCCCGTCACCTCAACATCAACTACAAAAGACGTAGTTTAAGGATTCATACCCTCAGTATCAAGTTTAGAAGTGTTACTTACCTCAAATCGCACAAATCCCTACTCCAACAAGCCCTTGCCTCGCAAATCAACCTCCAAACGACCCGAATCTAGCCACAAACAACTCAATACAAGCTATAGGAATCAATTCCATACGATAAATCTAAGTTCTTTAGAAAAAGTCAAAAAGTCAATCCCGGGTCCACGTCTCAGAATCCGACGAAACATACAAAATCCGAACTCCCATTCCACAATGAGTCTAACCATATAGAAATCACCTAATTCCGACCTCAAATCGCCACTCAACTCCCTAAATCTTACTCTCTAATACATGGGTCAAAATTCCCTAAATTGTCACCTCAAAAACACCAAATCTATGGGAAAATTCAATGGGTATTCAATATTAATGAATAAAAATGATCAAAAGTTGCTTATCTCTTGAAATCTAGTGAAACCCCTCTCAAACATCGTCTCTAGCCGAGCTTGCAAAGTCCACAAATGATGAAATCTCTGAACCCTTTCGAATTTATACACTGCTAGTGCTTTCACACATGCGGTTCATAGTTCGCTTCTACGGACCCGTATCTGCGGACCCGCATTTGCAGTGAAAGCTCCGCATCTTCAGAACTCACTTAGGTTCTGCCACTCCGCTTCTGCGCCCCCAAGACCGCATCTGCAGAAACGCGTCTGTGCCCAAATGTCTGCTTCTACGGAAATACCCAACCACCTCAAGCCTCACTAAATTCCGCTTATGCGACCTCCCTCCCGCAGAAGCGACTCCGCTCCTGCGTACCTCCTCTCACATCTGTGACCCAGCAGCCCCCAGCTCTTCTCCTCACCAGTGCATTGCCAGCCACACCTGCGGCCCATTTATCGCAGGTGCATTTGCACTAGACCTGATCACACCAGTTCTAACACAAGTCCAAAATTCAATCCGTTTTCAACCCGAATAACATCCGCGGCCATCGAGACTCCATCCAAATATACCAAAAAGTCCTAAAACATTATATGAACTTAGTCGAGGCCTCAATTCACATCAAACAATATTAAAAACACGAATCGCACCCCAATTCAACCCTAATGAAACTAATGAATTTTTATTTTCTACAATCGATGCCGAAACCTATCAAACCAACTCTAATTGCCCTCAAATTTTTCACACAATTCATAAATGACACAATGGACCTATTCCAACTTTTGAAACCAAGATCCGAGCCCGGTAACCACAAAGTTAACTTTTCCAACTTTTGCCAATTCGAGCCAACACCACCTACAGACCTCCAAATCAATATCGGGACGCACTCCAAAGTCCAAAATCACTATACGAAGCTATCCAAACCATCAAAACTTCATTCCGGAGTCGTTTACATATAAGATCCTATCAACTCTTTCAACTTAGACTTCAAACCTTGGGACTAAGTGTTGCAATTCAATCTGAAATATCCTCGGATCCAAATCAAACACCCTAGAAAGTCACATAACAATAAATGAGCATAGAATAAGAAATAAATAGGGGAACGGGGCTACAATATTCAAAACTACCACCCGGATCGTTATATAGATAAGATAAGAAGAGATTAAGTGTTCACAATTTGGAAAATAGTGCTCCTACGAGTCTCCTTGTGAAAGGCGTGTTGCGGATCAAGAAAAGAGGTAGGTTGAGTCCGAGGTTTATAGGTCCGTACGAGATAGTTGAACGAGTGGAAGATATGGCTTAATGTCAGCACCTCCTCCTGAGTTGTGCTAAGAAAATATATATCATACTCCTCTCAAGTACTTGAAGCACCGGCTATATCGTTGATGAGAAGTTAACTATCACGACCCCAATTTTCCTTCGTAGGATTTCGTGATGGCACCTAGTCTCTAAGACTAGGTAAGCCTAACATTTTGCGGAATAACTGAATATAAACTGAACTCAACCTCAACTCATGGAATATAAATACGAACTGCGATTCAAATAATTACAACTCTCAAAACCCGGTAGAAACAAGTCACAAGATCTAAAGAGAAAATGTTATGTGTCTCTATACATCATATTCAAGTAAAATAAAGAAAGCAACATATTAAGGATAGAGGGGGACTCCGAGGTCTGCGGATGCTGGAAGATATACCTTGAAATCTTCACGTACGATCCAACTCACTGGTATCTGACCTGGTATGAAGAACCTGGATCTGCACAAAAAAATGTGCAGAAGTGTAGTATGAGTACACCACAATTATACCCAGCAAGTGTCAAGCCTAATCTCAGTAGAGTAGTGACTAGGTTAGGTCAGGAACCTACTGGAATAAAAGGGAGTAAGGCAGAAGATATAATAATATAATGAAATGACTGAGAATTTAACAATGAGAAATTTCAAAAAGGTAACAACACAACAAATAGAGGTGAACAATAGGGGCACTCTCAAGGGACCGCCTCGTAGTCCCAAATGTAAATACGCAACATGGGGAGCTCCCGAGATACATCCTCGTAGTCCCAAAAGTAAATATACAACATGGGCATTCCCGAGGTACCGCCTCATAGTCCCAAAAGTAAATACGTGACTCATAACTTATGGAACAACGAACTTACAGCAAGGAATCCTACAGTTAAAGATTGAATACAAGATCAAGGAATCAAGTAATTCAACTAAGACATGTAGGCATGAGATATTAAGCTAAACATGATGACTATATAGGCTAGAGAAATCCAGTTAAGGAATTAAAAGAAAACTACTCAAGAAGAACTGGATTTGTTTCAACATATAACCTGAGTACGCACTCGTCACCTCGCGTACACGACCTTCACATATTGCAAATATCATAACAGTACCAAACCCTAAGGAGAGGTTCCTCCACACAGGGATAGACAAGTCACTTACCTCAAATCTCGCTCAATCAATCGATAAGAACGACTTTTCCTCGATTTTTTGACTCTGAACGACCAAAATCTACCCAAAAGCAATTACATACTATAAATACAACTACAATAAACTAATTTAAAAAATAAATCTACGACTTTAGAAAAGAATCGAAAAATTGCCCCAAAAAGTCGACCCAGGCCCATATCTCGAAATTGGGTAAAAGTCACAAAATACGAACACCCATTCTATATCGAGTCCAACCATACCAAATTTACCAAAATCCGACACAAAATCGCCACTCAAATTCCCAAATTAAACTCTCCAAATCCCTAGCCTCAAACTCCCAAATTTCACCTTAAATACACACAAACTAAGTGGGAAAATCAATGGGAAAACATGGTTATTGATAAAAAATGAGCACAAGAGACTTACATCAAGAAACAGCTCAAAAATCCATTCAAGAATCGCCAAAACCCTAACTCAAAATGTTTAAAATGAGGCATAATCGCGAACCCTTGTATTTAAGTGTTCTGTCCAGCACTTTCGCTTCTGCGGAAACTTAGCCGCATCTGCGGCATTGTAGAAGTGACAACATACCCGCTTATATGGCTTCCCTTGCTCCTGCGGACTCGCTTCTGCGAGCCTCCAAGTCGCTTATGTGGAAATTAGCCCCTGCCCAATTCCACTTCTGCAGCCATTACGTTGCACGTGCGACCACATGCCATTTCCTCCAGCCCCGCTTATGCGCCCAAATGCTCGCTTCTGCGAGCTTGAACCTGCGGTCAATCTCTTGCAGGTGTGATTGCACCAGAACTGATGCACTTCAGTCATTCTCACAAGTCCAATTTGATCCTTTAACCATTTGGAATCCACCCGAGGCACCCGGGACCTCAACCAAATATACCAATCAGTCCTAAAACATCATACGAACTTAGCCGAGCCTTTAGGTTACATCAAACAATGGTTAAAACATGAATTGCGCATCGATTCAAGCCTAATGAACTTTAAAACTTCAAACTTCTACATCTGACGTCGAAACCTATCAAATCATGTCTGATTTACCTCAAATTTTGCACAAAAGTCAAAATTGATATTACAGACCTACTCCAACTTCAGGAATCAGAATCCGACCCTAATATCAAAAAGTCCACTCCCGGTCAAACTTCTCAAAAATCATCCAATTTTCCTACTTTCGCCAATTGACGCTAAAATGACCTACAGACCTCCAAATCAACATCCGGACATTCTCCTAAGACCAAAATCACCCTACAGAGCTATTGGAACCACTGACACTTCATTCCGGAGTCGTCTTCACACAATTCAAACTACGGTAAATTCCTAGAACTTAAACTTCCAATTTAGGGACTATGTGTCCCATCTCACTCCGAAACCAAAATCAAACCTCCCGGCGAGTCACGTAACCACAAAATGAGGTAGAGGGAGCAAACATTAGGGGTTCGGGGCTAATACTCTCAAAATGATCGGCCGGGTCGTTACATCCTCCCCTTCTTAAAACTAACATTGGTCCTCGAACGAGTATAGAGACATACCTGAAGTGGTGAAAAGATGAGGATAACGGCTACGCATATCATGCTCGGTCTCCCAAGTTGCCTCCTCGACCAGATGACCCCTCCACTGAACCTTCACTGAAGCGATGTTCTTTGACCTCAACTTTCGGACCTGCCTGTCCAAAATAGCCACCGGCTCCTCAACATAATATAGATCATTGTCCAACTGGACTGAGTTGAAGTCAAAGAAATGAGACGGATCGCCGTGATACTTCTGGAGCATGGAAATATGAAATACTGGATGAACTGCAGAGAGAATAGGTGGCAGTGCAAGTCTGTAGGCCACCTCTCCAACCCTCTCAAGAATCCCAAAAGGCCATAAATACATAGGGCTCAACTTGCCCTTCCTCCCGAACCTCATAACACCCTTCATGGGCGAAACCCGGAGTAAGACCCGCTCTCCAACCATGAATGCAACGTCGCAAACCTTTCGATCCGCAATAACTCTTCTTCTTGGATTGGGCTATACGAAGTCGATCCTGAATCAATTTAATCTTTTCCAAAGCATCCTGAACCAAGTTTGTACCCAATAGCCTAGCCTCGCCCGGCTCGAACCAACCCACTGGAGACCGGCACCGTATACCATACAAAGCCTCAAACGGTGCTATCTGAATGCTCGACTGATAACTATTGTTGTAGGAAACTCCGCAAGTGGCAAGCAATTATCCCAGGCACCCCCAAAATCCATCACACTCATATGAAGCATATCCTCCAATGTCTAAATAGTGCGCTCGGACTATCCATCCGTCTGAGGGGTGAAATGTTGTACTCAACTCCACTCGAGTACCTAACTCATGTTGTACGGCTCTCTAGAATCGCGATGTAAACTACGTACCCCGGTCAGAGATGATAGATACCGGCACGCCATGAATCCTGAAAATCTTGCAAACGTAAATCTGAGCCAGCTGCTCCGAAGAGTAAGTAGTAACCACATGAATGAAATGAGCTGACTTGGTCAATCTATCCACAATCATCCAAACTGCATCGAACATCCTCTGAGTTCGTGGGAACCCAACAATGAAATCCATAGTGATCCGCTTCCATTTCCACTTTGGAATCTCTATCTACTGAAGAAATCCACCTAGCCACTAATGCTCATACTTCACCTGATGACAATTTAGGCACCGAGCTATATATTCCACTATGTCCTTCTTCATCTGCCTCCAACAATAATGCTGCCTCAGGTCCTTATACATCTTCGCAGCACCTGGATGAATGGAGTACCGTGAACTGTGAGCCTCCTGAAGAATCAACTCACGCAAACCATCTACATTAGGCACACAAAGCCTGCCTTGCATCTGTAATACACCGCCATCTCCAATAGTGACTTCCTTGGCATCACCGTACTAAATCGTGTCCTTAAGGACAAGCAGATGGGGGTCATCATACTGACGCTCTCTGATACAATCATAAAGAGAAGACTGAGAAACCAAGCAAGCCAAAATTCGACTCGGCTTGGAAACATCCAAATTTACAAACTGGTTGGCCAAGGCCTGAATATCCAAGGCCTCTCTACTATCGATATATATGCTAAGCTGCCCAAACTCTTCGCCTTATGACTCAAGGCATCGGCCACCACATTGGCCTTCCTGGGATGATAAAGAATGATGATGTCATATTCATTAAGAAGCTCCAACCATCTCCGCTGCCGCAAGTTAAGATCCTTCTATTTAAATAGATGTTGTAGACTCCGGTGATCGGTGTAGACCTCACAAGGGACACCATACAAATAATGTTGCGAGATCTTCAAGGCATGAACAATAGCTGCTAACTTGAGGTCGTGGACCGGATAGTTCTTCTCATGCACCTTCAGTTGTCTATACGCGTAGGCAATCACCCTACAATCCTGCATAAACACCGCACCGAGACCAATGTGTGACACATCACAATACACCATATAGGACCCCGATCCAGTAGGAAACACTAACACTAGGCTTGTAGTCAAAGTAGTCTTGAGCTTTTGAAAGCTCTCCTCACAATCCTCGGTCCACCTGAACGGAGCACCCTTCCGGGTCAATCTAGTCATAAGTGAAGCAATAGACGAGAAACCCTCTACAAATCGACGGTAATAACCCTCCAAGCCAAGAAAACTCCGGATCTCCATAGCTGAGGACGGTCTGGGCCAACTTTGCGCTGCTTCAATCTTCTTCGGATCTTCCTTGATCCTCTCACTCGATACTACATGACCCAAAAATGCCACTGAATCTAGCCAGTATTCACACTTCAAAACTTTTGCATATAACTTCTTTTCCCTCAAAGTCTGAAGCATAGTCCTCAGGTGCTGCTCACGATCCTCCCGACTCCAGGAGTACACCAGAATGTCGCCAATAAACACAATGATAAAAGAGTCAAGATAGGGCTAAAATACAGTATTCATCAAGTGCATGAATGTTGCTGGGGTGTTGGTCAGCCCAAAAGACATCACAAGGAACTCGTAATGACCATACCGAGTCTTGAAAGCAGTCTTCAGGATATTGGCTCTCGAATCTTCAACTGATGATAACCTGAACGCAAGTCAATCTTAGAGAACACTCTGGTACCCTGAAGCTGATTAAATAGGTAATCAATACGTGGTAATGGATACCTGTTCTTCACGGTAACCTTGTTCAACTGGCGGTAATCAATACACATTCGCATAGAACTATCCTTCTTCTTTATAAACAAGATAGGAGCTCCACAAAGTGACACACTAGGCCGTACGAAGCCCTTATCGAGCAACTCTTGCAACTGCTCCTTTAATTCTTTCAACTCTGCTGGGACCATACGGTAAGGTGGAATAGAAATGGGCTGAGTGCCCGAAAGATGCACGGGGAATACATTTAAATTGTCCTTCACTATCGGAACTGACTCGATGGTAGGAGTATCAACACTAACATCCCTCACATATGCTACATATACATCACACCCCTTCTCAACCATTCGTTGAGCCTTAAGGAATGAGACATCCCTGCTAGGAACATGATCTAAGGTACCTCTCCACTCTAGCCGCGGTAGACCTGGCATCGCCAACATCACCATCTTGGAGTGACAGTCAAGGACAACGTGTTAGGTATACAACCATTCCATGCCGAAAATAACATCGAAATCCACCATACTAAGAAATAATAAACCTGCTCTCAAAACCACTAAGTACAATCAAACACAACCGGTACATACGGTCAACAATAATAGAATCACCCACAGGTGTAGAAACATAGACAGGAGAACTCAGAGAATCATGGGGTACACCCAAATAAGGGGAAAAATAAGATGACACATAGGAGTAAGTGGAGCTTGGATCAAATAAAACCGATGCATCTCTATGACAGACCGGAACAATACCTGTGATGATAGAATCGGATGCAACTACCTCCGTCCCACAAGGAAGGGCATAATATCTGGCCTGGCCTCCCCCTCTAGGGCGACCTCTACCTGTCCGACCTCCACCCCGAGCTGGCTGTACAGGTGGAGATGGTAGCTGGTGCTGTAACCATAGCCTGAGGACCCGGTGGAGCACGCGGTGCCTGAGTAGTCTGTGGAGGTGCACCCCTCCTGAGTCTGGGGAAATCCCTCACCAGATGACGAGTGTCACCATACTCAAAACAAGCTTTCAGAAGATGTGGCTTTTGTGACTAGCTCGGGCTTGATCGGGTGGACTGACCGCTGAAAGCACCCCATGCAGGCGGTGCACTAGACAATGGCGGTGCATAATAAGGAGCCTAGGGCCTAGGAGTGGCCGGAATACCGCTGGCGGCTGGAAGTGATGAATGAACAGGGTGACCCAAGCCCCTACCCTGACGAGCTACAGCTGGGGCACGATTACCACTGTATGTGCCAGTCTTTCGAGACTTCTTGGCTTCCCTCTCCTCTCTCTCCCTAATCAACATACCCTCCAATCTCCTAGCGATCCCCACCACCTGTTGGTATGCGATGTCCATATCCAACTCTTGGGCCATGCTAAATTTGATACTAGGGTTGAGCCCCTCAATAAATCGATGAACTCGCTCTCGATTTGTAGCAACCAAGGTTGGTGCAAGCCTGGCCAAATCACTGAACCAGACCGCATACTCTAACACGATCATAGAACCCTGGCACAACTGCTCAAACTCTGCGTGCCATGCATTTCTGAGACTCTAGGGGACATACTCCCTCAAGAACATATCTGAGAACTGAGACCAAGTGAGTGAAGCTGCCTCGGCCGGACTACCCAACTCATAAGCACGTCACCACTGATAAGCTGCTCCTATAAGGTGGAACGTAGTGAAAGAAACCCCACTAGACTCCGAAACATCCATAGTACGGAGGATATAGTGGCACTCCTCAAGGAAATCCTGGGCATCCTCTAACACCAAGCCACTGAAAGTAGGAGGGTGGTACTTTTTGTACCCCTCGATCCTGAGTTGCTCCCCCTCAGAAACTGCTACCCTAACCTAGGGCTGAACTGGAGCTACTGGCTACATCGGTATGACCTCAGCGACCTGGTCGACCTGGACCCACTGCTCTGGGGTACGAGCGGCGGGAGTCTGTGCTCCCCCCTGGCCTGAGATGTAGTAGGAGCAAGTGGTATCAATCTTGCCTGAGCCAAGGTGTTGAACATGCTCAAAATTTAGGCGAGAGTCTCCTGGAGGGCTGCTGCAGTAGCAGACGTCTCAGGTTTCTGCCCTCTAACTGGAGCTACTGGTGGCTCCTCTGTAGCAGCTCGAGCGGGTGCTCTGGCTGCACCACGTGGACGTCCTCGGCCTCTCACGGCTCTAGCAGGGGGAGCGGGTGTCTGATACAGCTGTACATGTCCTCGTCATCTGTGAGAGAATAGAAAGAGAGAAATTTAGAATTTCAAAGTTAAAATCTCGCACGATAAGGAATCAAAGAAGTGAAGCTTTTCCTAACAGTTCCATAGCCTCCCAAAGATAAGTACAGATGTATTCGTACCGATCCGCGAGACTATACTAAATCTGCTTGTGACTCATAACACCTATGAACCTAGTGCTCAGATACCAATTTGTCACGACCCCAATTTTCCTCAGTAGGATATTGTGATGGCACCTAGTCCCTAAAACTAGGTAAACCTAAAATTTTGCAGAATAACTGAATATAAATTGAACTCAACCTCAACTCATGAAATATAAATACGAACTGCGATTCAAATAATTACAACTCCCAAAACCCAGTAGAAACAAGTCACAAGCTCTAAAAAGAAAATGTTAAGTATCTCTATACATCAGTGTCTAGTAAAATAAAGAAAGCAACATATTAAGGATAGAGGGGGACTCCGAGATCTGCGGACATTGGCAGATATACCTTGAAGTCTCCGCGTACGATCCAGCTCATATATATCTAGCATGGTAGGAAGAACCTGGATATGCACAAAAAAATATGCAGAAGTGTAGTATGAGTACACCACAACGGTACCCAGTAAGTGCCAGGCCTAACCTCGGTAGAATAGTGATGAGGTCAGGTCAATGCCCTACAGGAATAAAGGGGAGCAAGGCAGAAGATATAATAATATAATGAAATGACTGAAAATTTAAAAATAAGAAATTCCAGAAAGGTAAAAACACAACAAATAGAGGTGAACAATACGCAACATAGAGAGCTCCCGAGATACTGCCTCGTAGTCCCAAATATAAATACGCAAAATGGAGAGCTCCCGAGATACTGCCTCGTAGTCCCAAAAGATAATATGCAACATGGGTGCTCCCAAGGTACCACCTCGTAGTCCCAAAAGTAAATACACAACATTGGGAGCTTCCGAGGTACCGCCTCGTAGTCCAAAAAGTAAATACGCGACTCATAACCTATGGAACAACGAATTTACAGCAATGAATCCTACAGTTAAAGACTGAATACAAGATCAAGAAAGCAGGTAATTCAACTAAGCATGTTGCACGAATTGCAAGTAAGTGTTAAGACACGTAGGCATGCAATATTAGGCTAAAAATGATGACTACACATGCTAGAGCAACTCGTTAAGGAATTAAAAGAAAACTACTCAGCAAGAACCGGATTTGTTTTCAACATATAACCCGAGTACGCACTCATCACCTCGACTACATGGCCTTCACATATTGTAAATATCATAACAGTACCAAAACCTAAGGGGAAGTTCCCCCACACAGGGTTAGACAAGTCACTTACCTAAAATCTCGCTCAATCAATCGATAAGAATGCCTTTCCCTCAATTTTTCGACTATGAACGGGCCAAATCTAGCCAAAAGAAATTGCATACTATAAATACAACTACAATAAACTAATTTAAATAATAAATCTACGACTTTAGCAAAGAATCGAAAAATCGTCCCAAAATTCGACCCGGGCCCACATCTCGAAATCGGGTAAAAGTTACAAAATACGAACACCCATTCGATATCGAGTCCAACCATACAAAATTAACCAAAATTCGACACCAAATCGCTCCTCAAATCCCCAAATTAAACTCTCCAAATCCCTAGCCTCAAACTCACAAATTCCACCTTAAATACACCTAAACTAGGTGGGAAAATCAATGGGGGAAACAAGGGTATTGATCAAAACAGAGCACAAGAGACTTACCTCAAGAAATCCCTCGAAAATCCTCTGAAGAATCGCCAAAACCCGAGCTCGAAAGATTTAAAATGAAGCATAATCTCGAACCCTTGTATTTAAGTCTTATGTCCAGCACTTCCGCTTCTGCGGAAACTTAGCAGCATCTGCAGCATCGCAGAAGCAACAACATACCTGCTTTTGCGACTTCCCTCTCTCCTGTGGTACCTTCATCTGCTCCTGCGAACTCGCTTCTGCGAGCCTCCAAGACGCTTCTGCAGAACCCAGCCCCTGCCCAATTCTGCTTCTGTAGTTATTCCTCCGCAGAAGTGACTCCGCTTCTGCGGCCTTGACATCGCACCTGCAACCACAGGCCATTTTCTCCAGCCCCGCTTCTGTGCCCAAATGCTCGCTTCGGCGAGCTCGCACCTACAGTCAATCTTGCGCAGGTGCGATTGCACCAGAACTGATGCACTTCAGCCATTCTCACAAGACCAATTTAATCCGTTAACCATTCGAAATCTACCCGAGGCCCTCAGGACCTCAACCAAATATACCAACCAGTCCTAAAATATCATACGAACTTAGCCGAGCCTTTAAATTACATAAAAAAAATGCTAAAAACACGATTTGCGCATCGATTCAAGCCTAATGAACTTTAAAACTTCAAATTTCTACATCAGATGACAAAACCTATCAAATCAAGTCCGATTGACCTCAAATTTTGCACACAAGTCATAATTGACATTACGGACCTACTACAACTTTCAGAATCGGAATCCGACCCTTATATCAAAAAGTTCACTTCCGGTCAAACTTTCCAAAAATCATCCAATATCCAACTTTCGCCAATTGAGGCTAAAATGACCTACGTACCTCCAAATCAATATCCAGATACACTCCCAAGACCAAAATTATCCTACGGAGCTATTAGAATCATAGACACTTCATTTCGGAGTCGTCTTCACACAATTCAAATTACGGTAAATTCTTAGAACTTAAACTCCCAATATAGGGACTATGTGACTCCGAAACCAAAATCCAAACCTCCCAGCGAGTCACATAACCACAAAATGAGGTATATGGAGCAAACATTAGGGGTTCGAGACTAATACTCTCAAAATAATCGGCCGGGTCATTACATTGACTTACGAGGAGGAGCCGATGGCAATTGTCAATAGTCAAGTAAGAAAGTTATGGTCAAAAGAAATTGTATTTGTGAATGTCTTGCGGAGAACTCATACCCTCGAAGAATCTGTTTCGAAAGTGAAAAATGGTATACGAGTCTAGTAGCCTCACTTGTTTCAGTCTACTAATAAACACTTAGTTTATATTCTGATACCGAATTTCATATGGTTGAGAGAATGTAATACCCGTGGACATAATGGTCATTTAATAAAATAAAAAAAATAAAAAAGGAAGAGCAATGAATGGGTCGTTGCCCATTAGACGGAGAAAGGCATGAACTAGGGTAGTGGAGAACTTTGTCTCCAAATATGAGGAATCTGAAAGAAGGAAAATTGAGAAGAAGCCAAAAAGCCTCTGCAAAAGAAATATTTACCATCATATTCAGAAAGGATTTCAAGGAAATTAGAAGGGAATGGGGTCCTTCTGGCAACAAGTTTTACAAAGGAACAGGAAGAGGAATTCAACCTCGATTCAGTGTAGATTTTCACGGAACAAAAACTCATGCAGTAAAAAGAAAGAGGTAACAATGTATTCTTAGATTTACTTAACTAGTAATATTATATATATGATTATTGACTTGAATTAAATTGTGATACTAGGATTAATGTTGGTGTTTAATTATAATGGATATCATTAGACATGAATTATTTTATTCATGATAAGATTAATTAATTGACGGACGTTCCATGAACTGGGAAAGAAAGAATTATAGAGAAGTGTTTGATAAGGTCATGGGTAGCCTTACTAAGGTTATTGCAAATGGAACCGAGGAAGTTGATAGAATAAAACCCGATTATCTTGGTATTTCACGAAGTTGATACTTAGACTCGCCTTTGTGATATTATAGATTGATCGAAGAAGTTGTATGGGTTAGTCGAGTTGGCACGTTTGGTATTTCGACACGTGTACTGTGAGTAGTAATTTTATCGCAATTTGTATTTTCATAACTTGTATGATTTACACATGATTATAATATGAACATGTTACCAACTGTTTTGAATTTGCACATGGAACAAGTCTTTTACTTAATATGATACTGCTATATTTATTTGAGATTATTATAGTTATTTTGAATGTTCTCATTGTTACTGAACATTTTTTACCGTTACTTGAGATAAAATTTACTTTTATCGAAATGAAATTACATGATATGATAAGAACTGAAATTCCCTATATTATTTTAAAGTATTTTCGTACAAGTATCTACGAATTATAGAGACAAGTATAAATGAGAGTAGACTTTGAAGGATCCCGCAACTAACAGCGGGTTCGTTAGACCTGGTGCACCTTCTAATTAATGATTACAGTTATAGCCCTTGCTAGTGGGAAGGTAGAACTAGCATACTGTTACTGATTTTCCTCAAGTAGGGACTACCGTTATATTTGACTTCTTGCAAAGTGGTCTACAGTTATACCGATTATATGATCCATTCATTAAAACCTCCCAAACATGAATATTTGGTATGACATAGTATTGTCGTGTTTATAATCGAATTGTTAATTGATATTTTTCCATGAAACACATGACGAGACTGAATTTGTTTACTATTTGCTGAAAGGGCATTTTTATGTTATTTTCTTATTATTAGACTAGCATATTTTCTGACTTGTCCTTATTAAAAATTATTATGGTTAAGTACTATTACTCACTGAGCTAGCGAATCACTCCCCGTTATATTTTTTTTATACAGAGATAACAGTTTAATCCTGCGAGTATTTTGTTAGCTAGAGCATATTAGTTGGCAAATTCTGGTGAGCCCCGTATCGCTTCGCGTGGGAAAAGAGTTTATTTAATGGTTATTGTCCTTTCTATTAAAACTTTTAGAGTCGATCCATAGTCATTTTATTAGTGTCATGAGTATTAGTTTATCGTTTTCGACTTGTTGACTAGACCGGACTTTCTTATCGTATTTTGGAGATATATTTAGCATCACTGTCTTACAAGTGGTTGATTAATATTGGTAAAGAACTGATTGAATAATCGATGAAGACTATGAATTGTTTTGTTGGATATTGATTGATTTTGTTGTTGTTTTCTGAGACAAGTATTTTTTGGATAGTCCTAAAATTGGAAAAACTCTATCCATTTTTTTTATAAAATACCGATGAGGCTTACTTGGGGGAACTTGTTCCTAAGCGCTAGTCATGATCCTAAATTGGGTCGTGACAAAGTTGGTATCAGAGCTTTAGGTTATTCATGTAACTAATGAAGCATACATCGGTAGTAGAATCTCAATTATGTTACTGTAGCCTGCCATTCCTATAATCGTGATTCTACGAGGGCGTGATAGGATGTGTCTTGTCTTTCTTTCTTGTTCCATCTTACGTGTGTGACGACTAGAGTCAAATAGATGAACCTAACATTGTTTACCTTGTTACCATATGGTTCGAGC
Organism: Nicotiana tabacum; assembly: GCF_000715075.1. NCBI lineage: Eukaryota > Viridiplantae > Streptophyta > Magnoliopsida > Solanales > Solanaceae > Nicotiana > Nicotiana tabacum. The sequence continues at coordinate 42,166,360 of NC_134102.1, forward strand.
TTGATTATCGGATATCAGTAAAGGCTAGAGGTTCAGGGACATGAAATGTTGCCTTTAATAGTCGTCTCTCATAGCTAAGGAGAAGAGAAAAAGCCAATAGACATGGCCAAGGAAGGTCTGTGCCACCACAATAGAGTGTCATACTGCCACAAGACGTGTAATAGAATCCACTCCTAAAGTAAGTACTAGTCCACTACCATAACTAGGAGATTGTTATCATTGAGGTACTTACCTCTATGTAGAGGAAAACTTGCGAGTGTGATAGACATAATAGATAGACATGAGAAGAGTGAGCAATATAATAGGACTCTAGAGGCCTCATGTACCTAGAAGATTGTGGAGAACAAATGACTATCCTTAATAGATTTCCAAAAAAAGAAAACTATCAAACTCCTAAGTTTACCATTTTATTAGTTTGGAGAACTCATATGCTCTTCATGAAATACTAAGGCATTATGAACTCTAGGATATTGTCACGACCCAAAATCCCAACCTGTCGTGATGGCACCTATCTCGATACTAGGCAAGACTCTTCTGGTGAGATAAACCTCCATGACGACGAGGACACTACCTCCACATTTTTCCAAACTCCTCACACTCAAAACAACTCCTTGGTGCTGGTGGCGGGAAATGAAGGGAGCCCCGAGCACCGGGATAACTGGTAGAAGAACCAGGCATGGATGAGCCCTGAACTGGTGGAGCACGGGACGAACTCTGGGCTGGAAGGGCATCGAGTGATGAGTGGCCCAGATGGGAACTGTGAGAATTATGGGCAGATGATGCACCAAGGTGAAATGGCCGAGCTGACTGAGGCTGTCTGAAATGACAACCTCTACCATGCTGGAACTGACCCCCCAAAAGGAGCATCGCTGAATCCACCTTGACCACGACGACTCTTGGCCTCCCTCACAACCCTCTCCTGACTGTAAACCATCTTAATCTGTTGAGCAATGTTGACAACCTCATTAAAGGTAGCACCAGACACCCTCTCTCTGGTCATAAGCAACTGAAGCTGAAAATCGAGGCCATCTATAAACCTCCTGATCCTCTCTCGGTCTGTGGGAACCAACTAGATCGCATGACGGGCCAACTCAGAGAACCGCCACCCTAACAAAGCTGCTCAAACTGTCTGCGCAACTCCTCTCTACAGGGCTGAGGCACGAACTTCTCCAAAAAGACCACGGAGAAAGGCCGGTACACGCTGTCAGAATCTGAGGTAGGGCCTCCTGAAGGCCTGGAATCACAATAGGCACAGGTGGTGCCTGAGCTGGTGCATCAACAATAGGAACCTGGTCCTGATCTAGGACAACTGGTGGATCTGGAGGTACTGCCCCAACTACTGTACGGGCTGCACCTCTGCCCCGACCATGGCCTCTACCGCGGCCTCGGCCTCTCGCGGCCCTGGCTGGTGGTACTGGTGGTTGGCCCTCCTGATCGGCAGTATGAGTCCTCACCATCTGTGAGAGAATAAAACAATAGATGTTTAGTTACTAGAATCAACAACTTCACACGATAAGAATTCAAGAATGTGGAGTTTCCTAAGGGTTCTGCAGCCTCTCGAAGATAAGTGCAGACGTCTCCGTACCGATCCGCAAGACTCTACTAAACCTGCTATGACTCGTGATACCTATGTAACCTAGGCTCTGATACCAATCTGTCATGACCCAAACTAACCCTGTCGTGATGGCGCGCCGACTCATTTCTAAAACAACCGATATTTTCATTTCAAAGAAAATTTCAAGGCTATTTAACATAAAAACCTTCGTAAGAGAGTTGAAATCAAAACAAAAGTGCAGAAAAGAAAAGCCCGACATTGGGGTGTCACTAGCCATGAGCATCTACTACAATTTGTCTGACAATATCGAGACTAACATAGTCTGAAAAATAGCTAAATACAACTAAAGGGAGATAAGAGAGAGAAGAGCACGGTTGCGATCACCAGGCAGCTACCTTGCTATCCCCGAGAAAATCTACAACCGGAATAGTCAACAGCCGCTACCATATCCAGCTACAACTGGATCTGCACACAAGGTGCAGGGAGGAATGTGAGTACGCCAACTAAGTAAGTAACAACAATAAATAAAGACTGAGCAGTAGTGACGAGCAATAAAGCATATATGGTTCATATCATGAAATCTCGGTAAAATACAACATGCTTTTTTTATAAAATCAGGCTTGGAATCAAATCATCTTGTTTAAACCCAGTTCCAGAAAAAAAAATCACTTAAAGATATTTTTGAACAATTTTTCAAACAAAGGCTCAATGCAAAGGTGAGCAAAAATGATGAAATCATAATCAGCCCCTTGGGCAACATCACTCGTATACAGCCCCTCGGGCAAAACTCACAATCACTCATACCTCTCGGGCATACCTCACAATCACTCATGCCTCTCAGTCACTCGGCACTCGTACTCCGCGATCACTGGGGGGTGTGTACAGACTCCGGAGGGGTTCCTTCAGCCTAAGCGCTATATCAAGCCAAATCATGGCATAAATCAATCAGGACCTCGTCCTACATCAAACATGATGTGGCGTGCAGCCCGATCCCAGAAATATCCTCACAAATCAGGCCCTCGGCCTCACTCAGTCATAAACCTCTCAAGCCACTCGGGCTCTCAGTAAAAACAGGTTACTCAGCCCAAAACAACATTTATATACATCAAAACAGAGTAATAAAAACTGAGTTATGCAGTTAACAGTTATAACCATGACTGAGTATAGATTTCCAATCGAAAACAGTGAGAGGATAGTAGGAAAAAGGCCCCTAAGGGTCCAAACAGCACTGGCACAAGGCCCAAAATATGGCATTCAACCCAATTTACAGAAACTCTTTCTAAAGCATATAAGTATCATATAGTTTCAACAAAATATGAAACTTTACAGTTGCTACGGGACAGACCAAGTCACAATCCCCCAACAGTGAATGCCCACATGCCTGTCACCTAGAATGTGCGTCACCTCAAAATAGTAGAATGATACAAAATCCGGGGTTTCATACTCTCAGGACTAGATATACAATCGTTACTTACCTCAATTCGGTCAAATCTCTATCCCGCGATGCTCTTTCCTCTCGAATCGGCCTCCAAATGCTTCGAATCTATTCACAATCAGTAAAATACCATCAATATATGCTAATGGAATGAATTCCACAAGAAAAACTATCAAATTAGCCCAAAATCCTGAAATCGGCTCAAATCCGGCTCCCGGGACCATATCTCGAAATCCAATAAAATTTACAAAACTAGAAAGTCCATTCACTCACGAGTCCATACATACAAAATTTATCAAAATCTGACATCATTTGGTCCTTCAAATCCTTAAATTACTCTCCAAAATCCCAAGCCCTAACCCCTCATTTTCACCCCTAATTTCCTCTAATTAAATGATAATACAACGGAAAATCACCATAGATAGAAGTATTAGAGCTCAAGCAACCTACCTCACTGAAATACCTTGAATCACCCTTCAAAAAACACTCCAAAAGCTCCAAAACCGACTTACAAATGGTGGAAATGAACCAAAATTCGCGAAGTGTTCTATTTATGGTTTCTACCTAGGCCTTTCGCACCTGTGGACAAATTCTCACTTCTGCGCCACTGTACCTGCGGAAAATCCATCGTACCTGTGCAATTCACTTAAACCCTCAGCCTTTGCACTTGTGCCTAGACCTCGCACATGCGGGCTCGCAGGTGCGGTCAATCCTTTGCACCTTCTCTCCAGCCTTGGCCTCCCATTTTCCGGATCTGCGCTCCTAGTCTCGCACCTGCGGGCTCGCAGATGCGATAGACTTCTCGCACCTGTGCATCCTGCCTAGCCCAACACTGCCCGCACCTGCGAACTTTTCAAGCGCACCTGCGACCTCGCACCTACGGTTCTCCCCTCCGCAGGTGCAGAAATATTAGTAGCAGCAGCTTCAGCTGCATTTTCCAACTTCAAACAATCCGTTAACCACCCGAAATCACCCCGAGGCCCTCGGGACCTCAACCAAAAATACCAACAAGTCATATATCAACATACAAACTTAGTCGAACCTTCGAATCACTCAAAATAACGTCAAATCACCAAATTACCCTCGGATTCAAGCTTAAGAACTTTCTAAACTTCCAAATTCGACAACCGATGCCAAAACCAACCAAACCACGTCCGAATGACTTTAAATTTTGTACACACGTCACAAATGACACTACGAAGCTACTCCAACTTCCGAAATTCCATTCCGAACCCGATATCAAATTTTCAACTACCGGCCAAAATCGCCAAATTTCCAACTTTCACCAATTCAATCCTAATTCTACTACGGACCTCCAAATCACATTCCTGACGCACTCTGAAGTCCAAAATTACCTAACGGAGCTAACAGAACCATAAAAATTCAAATCCGAGATCGTTTACACATAGGTCAACATCCGGTTGACTTTTCCAACTTAAGCTTCTACTTTAGAGACTAAGTGTCGCACTCCACTCTGAAACTACTCCGGACTCGAACCAACCAACCTGATACAATACAATACAGCTAAATAACACATAAAGAAGTAGAAATGGGAGAAACGGGGCTATAACTCTCGAAACGACCGGTCGGATCCTTACACTCTCCTAGCTAAGGATAAGAGAAAAGCTTTGGTCCTTATAGCTAAGACAATATATAGCTTTGTCTTATGATTTCAAATTTCACAGTTTCTATTCGTGATTAACAGCACATGTTTCCCTTTTTCTTTTTTCTTTCTTTTCCATTTGGTCCTTTAACTCAAGAGAGAATGTACATTCATTTTGGTACTTTCCCAATTTGCCAAGTGGTATGCCACAGTTTCTATTCATTTCGGTAGTTTCTTTCTATTTTTCTGAAGAATAACCTTTGCATCCTTTTTTCAGGTTTTGGAAACTATAATTTACAAGTCAAGATGCAGCTTTTGTAGATATATATACAAGATGACTATCATTTTGCGATGATGTATTAATTCAAAAATTATTATTATATTTCTAATCTAGGAATGTTAATTAGGTGTTTTTGCTATGGGTTTTTGTAAAAGATATTGTGACTTACATAATGACTATATATGTTCATCTTTCCATTAAAAAGAAGTTACTCAATTTTTGTAATAGAAAGATTTATCTTGATATTACTTTTGTGATCATGGTTGTTAGAGAATTATTGATTAAAATTGAGATTTATTAAAGTAAACCTTTAGGGACCAGCTGTAATGTCTTTATGGACCAGACTAATTATCCTTAAAACATTCATTTGAAGAATTTATAATAGAAACTAGTATATAATTAGAGACCAGAAAAGTAGTCCCCAAAAAGTTTTAGGGACCACAAAAATCTGGTAGCTAAATCAATTAAGAACCAGATACTGAATGATTAAGGTATTATTTTTCTTTTATCGGAGACCAGAAATCTGGTCCTTAAAAATAGTTTAGCGAATGGCTCAATGTTGGTCGCTGAAACCCTATAAGGACCAATACATACGACCGTCGCTATAGACCTTTAGCGGCGAAGGCTACAATGACGGATTGCGACCAGGTGAAGCTTGTCGCTGTTGCTCTTTAAGGACCAGATTCCGATTCCTAGGGACAATTTTTCTAGTTGCTAATAGCCGTTTTTCCTGTAGTGGGTGCGAGGGGGCATTTCTCTAGCTGATTTCGCAGAAGCGGACGTCAAGTCGCAAAAGCGTCTCATTTATCGCGGATGCGATATGATTGGGCATAAGCTATAAAAATCGAGGGCTTGATTATTTTATTCATATTTGGAGTTATGTAGCTCGGATTAAGATGATATTTGAAGCAATTTTTACCATATGGATTGGGATAAATATTGTCTACTCGATTTTGATTATATTTCATGAATCTATCCTCGTTTTTGGCAGTTGATTGATGATTTCAAGAGAGAAATTGGGATTTTTGTCTAAAATGTTATAAAGTGAATTTTCGCGTTTTGAGCATCGATTCGGAGTCGGATTTGAGTGAAACTAGTATGGTTGGACTCATAATTAAATGGGTTGTCGGATTTTGTGAGTTTTGCTGGGTTTCGAGGTGCGGACCCAGATTTGACTTTTTGGTTGACTTTGGTCTTTTGATTAAATATTCGACTTTATCATTTGGAATTGTTTCCTTAGGTATTATTTGATGTGTTTAAGTTTCTTTTGGCAAGTTTTGAGCCTTTCGGAGGTCGGTACGCACGGGATGGTGTTTTCAGAGTATTGTTTGGCTTGCTCGGTATTAGATTCGGCTTGTTCAAGGTAAGTAACACTTCTAAACTTGGTGCTCAGGGTATGAACCCCTGAATATACGTGTTATGTGTTTGGTGTTAAGGTGACATGCGTGTGGGTGTGTACCGTGTGAATTATGACTCGGATGATTCTGTGGTACCGTGTAATATTCTATCTTGTTTTATCCATGAAATTCCCACGTGCTAGAATAATTGAGATGTAATCCTTTTTAGAAATCATATTTAGGCTATGTACTTATTCTGTTGGGACCCACTGAGGTCATTTTTGCTGTTGAGTTATTTGTTTAAATTGTAATTACATACTCAGTCATATTCATTCAATTGCATATCATATCTGAGTCTATGTTATCATCGTTATCACATCATGTTATCATTGTTTGGGCTGATTCGTATGAGTTTTGTGAGCCCGAGAGACTTGAGAGATTGATGACTGAGCTGAGGCTAAGGGCTGAATTGTGAGTAATATTAATGGGATCGGGCTGAACACCGCAACAAGTGTTATTGATTCATGATGGAATCGAGTTGCACACCACAACGGGTATTAGTGATTTATATATGGATCGGGTTGCACGCTGCAACAGGCCTTATGGCTATATATGGATCGGGTTGCATGCCGCAACAGGCCTTATGGCTATATGTAGATTGGCTGCACGCTGCAGCAGGCCTTATAGGATTTATTACTATTGATGGGATCGGGTTGTGTGTCGTTACAAGCACCGTACAATGCTGAGTGACTGGGTGTGGTGAGGGATTGAGCATGATGTGTGGGAGTGTGAGACAATGAGATTGAGTACTCTGAGAGTGTGAGTACATAATTTCATCACTGTGATGCATTGCATTGACATGTATACTTGACATATAGGCATAGAGATGCATTTTCTCATGCTACACGATATTGTGACATTCATGACTTCACATGCACATTGACATGTAGGCATAGAGATGTACTTTCCTCATGTAATCTAAGATTGAAATATTTTATCTGTTGTTAAAAGTTTTTGGGAAAAATCACAGTTTTCTGATATACTCACATTTTAGTGAATTCGGGGAAAGATTTGGTTTTACTTTCATACTTGAGAAGCATGCCTATATTTCTATAACTATGGACGAGCTGAGCATCATATCTTTGAGTTGTTTCTTGTACTACTTTTATTATATTGTTATGAGTTGTTGTTGGCCATTTGTATTAGACTCTGACCATTTGTCCAAGCTTGCCAGTGCTTTCAACCTAAAGTTAGGTTTATTACTTATTGAGTATATGGGGTCGGTTGTACTCATACTATACTTCTGCACCTTACGTGCAGATTTTGGATGCCGCTTGTTACTGTGTATGGCGGGAGCTGGCATTGAAGATGTACCTGTGTTCCGGTCATAGCTGCCTCTTATTCTTGGTAGCTTTAGAATTATTAATATGTTCATGTATATTTCAAAAAGATGATGTATTTATTTCATACCAGCTTTGTAAACTCTAAATTTTAGAAGCTAATGATTTGTACTGCCAATCCTTGGGATTTTGTATAAAAGCTCAGTTATTTCATCATTTATTTTCTGAGTTAAATCACATTTGAATAGGATTATTGATATTTGTCTTACATAGCGGGCTGGGTTAGGTGTCATCACGACTAGTTCGATTTTGGGTCGTGACAAAAAAGGTCCACAATTATACCGATTACATGATCCATTCATTAAAATCTCCCAAACATAAATATTTGGTATGGCACAACATTTTTATGATATTTTCTGATTATTATACTGGCATGTTTTCTGACTTGTCCCTGTTAAAAATTATTGTGGTTAAGTGTTATTACTCACTGAACTAGCGACTCACTCCCCGTTATATGTTTTCCAAAGACAGTAGTATAATCATGCATGGATTTTGTTAGTTAGAGCGTACAATTTGGCAAATTCTGGTGAGCCCCGCATTGCTTCGCGTGGGCAAAGAGTTTATTTAATTATTATTGTCCTTTTCTTTACTTTGGGCCACTTGCTCCTAAGCGCCTGTCATGATCCTAAATTGGACTGTGACATATAATTACCTTACTTGATTTATGATTTATTGGCTATTGGATTACTTTTGTCTTGTTGATGTCATGATCAAACTTACGAATGTTAAATAAGCTTGTTGAACTGTTATAAAAAGTTGAAATACATGATTAGATATAGCCATCTCTTATTCATTTAACTATTCATCCGTATTTTATTATTATATTCTAGTGCGTCTTTATTATATCATTTCATATGCATATGCATGAGTTGGAGAGTTCGATATTGAAAAATGTTTGAGAATTATGGCATTGGGATATCGTAAGCGGATATTGTTTATAGATTATTGATGGTAGTATGATAGGATATGATTGCACGCGACAACAATATTATGATTGGATCGGATTGCATGCCACAACGTGCTTAGATATGGATTTGTCCCTCCAAAGTCAAGTGATTACCCATATTACTTTGGGTCCTGTGAGCGCAGACACTTAGATTGGTTCTCGATTTAGACACTTGGCCAATGTCAGGCATATGGGTTTGTGCTTGAGGTATTGGGAGTGGATCATGAGCATGCATTTGCATCATTGACTCATGCAGTAGCTTCTATATGATTGTTGATTGACTTATATCATGATTATGAAAATAATTGAGATAACTGATATTATGTTCCATTTCCTCGTTTGAAAAGAATGTCTAAATTCTAGATTTACTATGCTTCTACTTCTGGACATGTTTGATGATATCATGCCTTATTCCATGTTCCAATTATGTTTTTACTTGCTTATGGACTATTAGTAAGTGTCAGTATCGATTCCTCATCACTACTTCTTTGAGGCTAGAGTTGATACTTATTGAGTACCATAATTTTATACTCATAATATACTTCTACACATTTTTGTATAGATCCTGCAGCAGGTATTAGTGGTATCCATCCAGTTATTTAGGAGCTTGCATTGGAGAATTCGTGGTGAGTTTCCCTATTTATTCGATCCCTAGCATATGGAGTCCCCCTCCCTTGTTTGTACATTTTAGTCTATTTATTCCATTCAGACATATGCTATTGTTTAGTAGAGACATTCTACTCTTGTTAGATGCTCGTGAAGATATGACACCGAATTTTGGGAGATTGTGAGATAGTTGTAATCATGTTTAGACCCTCTCTCTGACTTATGAAGTCATGATGTTGGCTTGAAACTTATTACACTTTCTTATTTATAACATAACTTTGTAAATGACATAATAATTAGATTCTATTATTGTATTTAAGGGTTGGCTTGCCTAGAAAGCATGTTAGGTTCCATCACGACCATTGGTAGGTGTAATAACCCGGAAGGTTTAAATGCGGTTTTCAAAGTAAGTGAACTTTAAAATGGCTGGAGACCATAGTCAATATTTTTGGTAAACGGCTTCAGATTGGTATTTTGATGATTCTGGTAGGTTCGTATGATAATTTTGGACTTAATACACATGTTTGGTTGAGGTCCCGACGTCACGACCAAAAATTAATAATGGTATAACTCAAGTGAAAGGTCATCAATAAAAATAAATAGATTAGCTTAATTTCCATACAACCTCACAAGGATTGGTAGTACAAGTCATGAGCCACTATGATTTGGATTATAAAATTGGTACAAAGATAAAAACAACATCTGTTTGGAATATACATGAACAGAAGCGCAAATCCTAAACTACCAAGAACAAGTGATAGCTATATCCGGAACGCAAGTACATCTTTAATACTCGCCTCTGTTATCCACATCAACCCAATTCCAAGATCTGCATATAAGAATTCCAAGATCTACATATAAGGTGCAGAAGCGTAGTATGAGTACATCTGAGTCCATGTTCTCATTAAGTATCTTGAGTTACCTCGGTGAAGTAGTCCGAAGAAGGACAACTAGAAGGGATTTAAACTAACCAGTTTCTGGATTTTGAGTTTATTTTCTTCACTTCTTGAGTTCTTGGAGCACAAGTAAGGCGATTTTGGACTAGATAAACACTAAAATCATATAGGTAACTAATTTTATCTTCTTATTTTAATTATATTTTGTTCTTTCAAGAATTATTATACCTAAGTCAAGTATTTGAACAGAAGAAATTGGGGGTTGTGAATTAAACTTAAGAGAATGAATTTTGGGGTTTTGAACATGAAATTGAAGTTGGATTTGAAAAATAATTATACATTTGGATTCAATAGGTTATAGGTCATCGAAATATTGTATTAGTTTTGGATTTTGGGCACGTTGTCCCGAGTTAAACTTCGATCCAAACTTCAAAGAAAAAATTACAAGGTCTCAAAACCAAAATATTAGTCCGAATCATACTTAAATTTTCTGGATCCCAACCGAAATTTTCACACAAGTTCCAATTAACTAAACGAATCTATACAGGGTCTCAAAACTAAAATACTAGTCTGATAACACCGTCGTCAACTCCCGGTCAAATCTATGAACTCTCAAATTCTTTGAATTTCCAACTTTTGACAAAAAGAGCCAAATCCTTCTAGGAATATCCAAATTCAAATCCGAGTATATGTCCATGTCCAAAATTACCATACCAACCTATTGGGAGTATCAAATTAATAATCCGAGATCATTTTCTCAAAAGTCAAACTGTCACGCCCCAAAACCGAGAAGCGCGACCGGCGCTCAACCAAGTGAACCTGACCGAGCAGGCCTATTAGATTTTATTCTACCCAAACTTATCTACGAATAGAGATAATACATATTTTCATTAATTAGACGAAAATGTGTTCATGTCTACAATACCAATTCATTTTCAATAGTTTCATCATTTTTAAAGTCTCAAATGGACAAGTAATACAACCACAACATAACATAGTTTGTCTTTCCCCAGGACCAATACACAACCCACACTACGTCTACGGAGCCTCTATAGATAAATAAGAGTACAATGATAATGCCGGCAACAAGGCCCCGGCTATACCTCAAACCAAATACACAAAGTACAAAAGATATATGACCCCGGGATGAAGTGGGGCTCACCAAGTCAGCTGGGAAGAAGGTGTACTGCTATCACTGATCAATATTTCCTGTTGTGGAACCACCTGCATCCATTTAAAGATGCAGCGCCTCCGGCAAAAGGGACGTTAGTACCGTCGAATAGCACTAGTATGTATAACTAAACACCATCTCAATAGAATGACAAAAAATAGAAACAAGATTATCATAATATATATGAAAGCCTTAATCAATATCAAACCTCAATTTAGGATCAAGACAGTGTTCAAATTAATTTCCATATCTCACATTGAGAGATTTTTAGTATCCATAAACCATTGCCCACAATACCATTATTCACAATACCATTATTCACAAAAACAGTACCACCGTACTCTTAGCACGGAGTCCGATCATGACCCGATCGGCTAGGCCATCTCATTAGAGACATCAACCATAATTTCTCTCAATATCAATACCACCATCTTTAACACGGAGTCCGATCACGACCCGATCGGCTAGGCTATCCATTAGGGAGATCGACCACAATCACAATTTCAAATTATAATTCCAGTACAATCACCACCATATGTGCAGCATGGTGTCCGATCACGACCCAACCAGCTAGGCTGTCTTATTTGAGACATCAACCTTTTTATATCAATCATCGCATTTCATATTACTTTCACATCTTTTCATTTCATTGGCACTAATGGCCATAATTATAAGATCATTCTTGGAACGTTGGCATATTCAGTATTTCATGCTCACCTTATCGATTTCAAATATCATTATCATCATCAACAACAAATACAATTCAAATCAAGGTGTGTAGTACACATGTGAGCAACTTAGAGTCTAAGGCACATAGAGATATTTCACAAAATTTGGCATAATAGCCTTCATTTGAACTTGACTTAAAGTCGAAACATTATTAATGCACATCCCATATTTTAACACATCCTCAATTAGTAACATAACGTGAATAAAGCATTTGGGATACTTGTTGAACATATATCTTTCAACCCAATCTTACTCGGAATAGCCAGTTTCATAATGAATCACTCGGGACTTACATAATTTACATGGATATCATGGGATTCAATTCTAAGAGAAAAGCTTAGCCAACATACCTCACTTGAGCTTTTTATCAAACACTAGGTGTGCATAAGAATTCAATATCCTTTTTATGAAGGATTCCATCCTCCCACAACCCAATCTTTACCATTTTTAGCTCAACAATCTTCCTACACCCTTTGATAACACATGCATGTAAAATAAACAACTCTCATGCCGAAAAATTATCTTGCTAGTTACCCATTTTTAAATGATTTCGAAACTAGGATTTAGGGTGTAGAATCTTATCTCTAGGATGAAGACCTAGTGAGCTTCCCTTCTTAATCTTCCAAAACTTGAGCAAGAATTGAAGAACAAATATTGAAGAACACCATCTAACTCTAGGGCACTCTCTCTCTCTCTCTCTCTCTCTCTCTCTCTCTCTCTCTCTCTCTCTCTCTCTCTCTCTCTCTCTCTCTCTCTCTCTCTCTCTCTCTCTCTCTCCTCTAATGCCAGATTATAGCTCAAAAATGACCCAAAGAGTGTATTTAACGAAATAGGGTCGGGTTTTTAAAACCCAAAAATAAGCTCCGGAACAGGTTCTGCGGTCGCATATGCGACTGTATAGTGGATATGCGGACCGCATACCGGTCGCATAATTACAGACCAAACGACCAAAAATAACTGTCTGTGTATATGGTCACTATGCGGTCCGCATAACTGTTATGCGATTGCATAATGCACAGCATAACAGTTATGCGGTCGCATAGTCGACCGCATAATTGCCCCCAGACTGGCCCTTCTCCTGCTCACTTATGCGGCCATTATGCGGCCCGCAGAGTGATTATGCGGTCGCATAATGGACCGTATAATTACCTTTTTTCAGTCAAAAATTTTTCTTTACTTTCATGTGCATTGTTCAATCCAAAAAGGTCTGAGACGCGGCTCGCAAGCTCGTCGCGAAGAATTTCTATAATCCTTGACATGTAAGCCTAGTCCGGCACCATGAAACATTATTTTCCTGGCATATTTTACCGGGCTTTATACTTAAGTACTTCAAAATTTTCCGGGGTGTTACATTCTCCCCGCTTAGGATCATTCGTCCTCGAATGAGGGTAAATATCCGTCATTAGCATCTTATGCAACTCAGTTTGTTTCATACCATATTCGAGCAGCCCCATATTTGACTAACTCCCAAAATTTCCAAAAATTTCGCCAGAGTTTCCCTTGTAACTAGGCCTATCCACCTGTCAGAGAGCCCCAGAAACACATCCTAACAACATATATGTATTCCAACGACGTAACATAATACAAAACAACACCAAATATGGTCTCATAAGCAATATATATCCAGAAAGGAACACCCTTAATGCCAGAAAGGAACACATTTAATGCCAATTGTTCACATGATATAAAATTCATAAAAAGTAAGTCTTATAAAAAAGAATTTCCTAGATCACAACTTTAAATACATGGTCATTCAAACAAATAAGGACACTTTTTCTTCATTTCTTCCTCGGCCTCCCAAGTAGCCAGTTCAACCTGTTGGTTTCGCCACAACACTTTCACGGAGGCAATTTCTTTATTTCTTAATTTTCGGACTTGCCGATCAATAATAGAAATCAGAATCTCTTCGTAAGTCAATTTCTCATTTACCTCAATGGTCTCAACCGGAACAATGAGTGTCGAATCTCCAACTACTTTCTTCAACATAGACACATGAAACACCGGGTGTACTAATGACATCTCAGGTGGTAGCTCAACTTTGTATGCCACCTCACCGATCCTCTGAATTATTTTGTACGGTCCGACATACCTCGAACTCAATTTCCCTTTCTTACCAAATCGCATTACCCCTTTCATGGGGGAAACTTTCAAGAATATCCAATTATCTTCTTTGAACTCCAAATCCCTACGACGAACATCCGAATAGGATTTTTGACAATTCTCAGCAGTCTTCAACCGCTCCTTAATGATTTTAACTTTTTCCATAGCCCGATGCACAAGGTCTAGCCCTATCAAATCTTCTTCCCCAATTTTGAACCACCCAATGGGAGATCTACATCGCCTACCATATAAAGCCTCGAACGGTGCCATTTGAATGCTAGCATGATAGCTATTGTTATATGAAAATTCTATGAGTGTTAAATGATCATCCCAACTACCTTTGAAGTCTAGAACACAAGCACGCAACATATCCTCAAGCGTTTGAATAGTTCGCTCTGCCTGCCCGTCAGTCTGCGGGTGAAAGGCTGTACTAAGATTCACATGAGTACCCAAACCTTGCTGAAATTTCTTCTAAAAATTAGCAGTGAATTGTGCTCCCCGGTCAGAAATGATGGAAACTAGGGTGCCATGCAACCTGACTATTTCTTTGATATACAATTGAGCATACTGCTCCGCTGTGTTGGTAGACTTAACCGGCAAAAAGTGTGCTGACTTCGTGAGTCGATCCACAATCACCCAAATTGAGTCAAACTTGCGCGGAGTGCGCGGTAATCCTACCACAAAGTCCATATTAATCATTTCCCATTTCCACATTGGAATTTCTATGTTCTGTGAGGGCTTTTGGTGTTCGGCCTTCACTTGCTGACAATTTGGACATCTTTCCACAAAGTCTGCCACATTCCTCTTCATATTATTCCACCAATAGACTTCCTTAAGATCATGATACATTTTTGTAGAACATGGGTGCACGGAATATCTAGAAGTGTGAGCTTCAGTCATAATTCTTTCCTGGAGACCATCCACATTTGGAACACAGAGTCGCCCTTGGTACCTTAGTGTACCATCATCCATGCCAAGAGAAAAGGCCATGGTCTTATGTTTATGAATCCCCTCTTTCAATTTCACCAAGAATGGATCGTTGTATTGCTTCTCTTTGACTTCCACAACAAGCGATGATTCAGCCCTATCTTGCACAATTACCCCTCCTTTACTAGAGTCCACAAGACGAACTCCCAAACTAGCTAATCGGTGAACTTCCCTGGCCAATGGCATTTGATGTGCCTCCAAGTGAGCCAAACTTCCCATAGATTTCTGGCTAAGAGCATCTGCCACAACATTGGCCTTTCCTGGATGGTATAAAATATCAATGTCATAATCCTTGAGTAATTCAAACCATCTTCTCTACCTCAGATTCAATTCCTTCTGTTTGAAAATATATTGAAGGCTCTTATGGTACGTGAATATATCCACATGGACCCCATATAAATAATGATGCCAAATTTTCAATGCAAATACCACTGCCGCAAGTTCTAAATCATGTGTTGGATAGTTCTTTTCATGATTCTTTAGTTGCCTAGAAGCATAAGCTATCACCTTTCCATGTTGCATTAATACACACCCAAGCCTGATTCTTAAAGCATCACAATATACCACAAATCCATCTATACCCTCTGGTAGAGTCAACACTGGTGACGTAGTCAATATTGCTTTCAATTCTTGGAAACTCTTTTCACAAGCAGTTGACCATTGGAACTTAATTGCCTTCTGTGTCAATTTAGTCAATGGAGAGGCAAGAGTAGAAAACCCCTCTACAAACTTTGTGCAATACCCAGCTAAGCCTAAGAAACTGCGAATCTCTGTTGGAGTTGTAGGCCTCGGCCAATTTTTCACAGCTGAAATTTTTTGAGGATCAACCTTAATTCCCTCACTAAAGACTACATGACCCAAGAATATAACCGATTCAAGCCAAAATTCACACTCTGAAAACTTTGCATATAACTCGTGCTGCTGCAGGGTTTGCAGAACTACCCTAAGATGATCGGCATGGTCTTCTCGACTTTGTGAATATACAAGAATATCGTCAATAAACAATATCACAAAAGAGTCGAGGAATGGCTTAAAAACTCAATTCATAAGATCCATGAAGGATGTTGGGGCATTTGTTAGCCCAAAAGACATCACCAGAAATTCAAAATGCTCATACCGTGTCCTAAAAGCTGTTTTTAGAATATCCCGCTCCTGATCTTCAATTGGTGATACCCGAATCGTAAATCAATTTTGGAGAAGTACCTAGCACCTTGCAATTGGTAAAACAAGTCATTTATCCTTGGCAGTGGGTACTTTTTTTTTTATTGTTACCTTATTAAGTTGCCGATAGTCAATACACATTCTTAGTGACCCATCTTTCTTTCTTACAAAAAGGACCGGTGCGCCCCAAGGCGACACACTCGGCCGGATAAAACCCTTTTCTAACAAATCTCTTAATTGTTCCTTTAGCTCCTTCAATTCTGCCGGTTCCATTCTGTAGGGTGGAATAGATATAGGATGTGTGCCTGGCATCACATCAATCCCAAAATCAATCTCCCTGTCTGGTGGGATCCCAGGGAGTTCATCCGGAAAGACTCTCAGAAATTCATTAACAACAGGCACAGACTCAAGTGTAGGTTCCTCAGCATCGGTGTCTGTAACCCGGGCCAAATGGTAAATACACCCCTTGTTGATCATCTTTGTGGCCTTAAGGTAGGAAATAAACCTACCCTTTGGCACCACATCATCACCCTTCCACTCAATAACCAACTCATTTGGAAATTTGAACCTAACAGTTCTAGTTCGGTAATCGAGCTTGGAAAAACATGAATAAAGTCAATCCATCCCCATTATCACATCAAAATTGACCATTCTCAATTCAATAAGATTGGCCACGGTGTCCCGACCATGCAACGTGGCAACACAGTCCCTATAAACCCACGCTGCCAAAATAGATTCACCAACCAGAGTAGATACAGAGAACGGCTCATGAAGCTGTTCTGGTTCTATCCCAAATTCCATAGCAACATAAGGAGTAACATATGACAAAGTGGAACTGGGATCAATAAGAGCATACACATCATGAGATTGGACAGTCAATATACCTGTGACAACATCTGGAGAAGCCTCTGATTCTCGACGCCTCTGCATAGCATAAAATATGTTGGGTCCTCCCGAATTTTGTGCACCACCCCTAGCTGCACCACGCCCTGCAGGTGCTGGAGTGCCTTGAGCTGGAGGTGTTGTTGATGTAGTAGCTGCAGAATTAGCTGGCTGTGCCACACCTCTGCCCATATTTCGGCGGAACGAGCGGCAATCTCTCTAAATGTGACCCCTTACACCATACCCATAGCATACTGGTAGGTCCATGAAGCAGGACCCAAAGTGCATCCTCCCACACTTAGGGCATGGAAACCTCCGCTGCTGAAACCTTCTGTCAGGCCGACCCTGCTGGTGGGGTCCCCTGTTGCCCTGACTGGGTCCAGATGATTGTGCACCTATCGAAGACTGGGAGAACGATTGGAATGGTACTGATGACGCTCCCCTGAATGCCGACCTACCACCACCACCAAAGTTGCCCGCAGACCGGGCTTTGCTATTACTCTGACGCTCCATTCTATTCTTCAATTTGCGAGTCTCTATGGCTTGAGAAAATGCCACCATCTTACCATAGTTCATATCGGAATTCAAGGCAGCTATAGCAGCCTCATTAATTACCAAGGGACTAAGGCCCTGTACAAATCGGCGAACTCTAGCCTCCATAGTGGGCAACATGTGAATAGCATACTTGGACAGGCGCGCAAACTCCATATGGTACTCCCACACATTCATACTACCCTGCTTCAGGCTTTCAAACTCAGTGGCACGAGCTGCCTTAGTTTCGGCAGGCAAGAAATGATCCATAAAGGTATCTGTGAACTCACCCCACCTTGTCGGAGGGCTTCCCTCCTCATGGGATTCCTCCCACAACTCAAACCACGAGTAGGCCACCCCTTTCAGGCGGTAGGAGGACAACTATACTCCCTTCGTCTCTGTAGCGTGCATAACCCGGAGAGTTTTATGCATCTCATCAATGAAGTCCTGGGGGTCCTCCTCGGGATCAACACCCGTAAACATTGGAGGATCTAACTAAAGAAACTTGTTCACCCTGGAACTAGCAGATTCCCCAAGATGACTGGAAGAAGTAGGCCCAACACTCGATCTCTGGGCCTGAGAAGCCACGATTTGTGTCAATATTTGTATGGCTCCCCTAATATCAATATCAGACACACCAGAATCGGAAGCTGGAGCTAGAGGTGGAACTGGAATATTAGTTGGAGGGACCGTTGCACCCTCAGTAGGTGTAGGGGTAGGTGCGGTCTGATTAGTTGTAGTAGAGTCAGGCAGTATAGTAGCTGGAGGAATATTCTCACTCCTCGGGTGCCCACCCGCATCATCAATTATAGGGTCAACTGTCACTCCTGGGGTGATATTGGCTCTTTGGCCAGTTCTTGCCTTCTTCTTAGTTGCCATGTACTGAAAATTAGAGCAACTTAGGAGTTAAAGAAGGAACAATCTTACAACCAGCTTTATCGCACGATCAAGGACATGAAAGAAAGGTATTATTCCTAAATGCCCATGTAGCATCCTAATTATAGATGAGGTCGATAACACACCGATAATAAGGACCCTACTAGACACGGCTCCGAGACATCCTAGGACACTTTAAAACCTTAGGCTCAGATACAAAGTTTGTCACGCCCCAAAATCGAGGAGCTCGACCGGCGCTCAACCGAGTGAACCCGACCGAGCAAGCCTATTAGATTTCATTCTACCCAAACTCATCCACAAATAGAGATAATACATATTTTCATTAATTAGACGGAAATGTGTTCATGTCTACAATAACAATTCATTTCCAATAGTTTCATCATTTTTAAAGTCTCAAATGGACAAGTAATACAACCACAACATAACATAGTTTGTCTTTCCCCAGCACCAATACACAACCCACACTACGTCTATGGAGCCTCTAAAGATAAAGAAGAGTAAAATGATAATACCGGCAACAAGGCCTCGGCTATACCTCAAACCAAATACACAAAGTACAAAAGATACATGACCCCGGGATGAAGTGGGGCTCACCAAGTCAGCTGGGAAGAAGGTGTACTGCTATCACTGATCAATATCTCCTGTTGTGGAACCACTTGTATCCATTTAAAGATGCAGCGCCCCCGACAAAAGGGACGTTAGTACCGTCGAATAGCACTAGTATGTATAACTAAACACAATCTCAATAGAATGACAAATAATATAAACAGGATTATCATAATATCAATGAAAGCCTTAATCAACATCAAACCTCAATTTAGGATCAAGACAGTGTTCAAATTAATTTCCATATCTCACATTGAGAGATTTTTAGTATCGATATACCATTTTCCATAATACCATTATTCACAAAACCAGTACCACCGTACTCTTAGCACGGAGTCCGATCATGACCCGATCGGCTAGGCCATCTCATTAGAGACATCAACCATAATTTCTCTCAATATCAATACCACCATCTTTAACACGGAGTCCGATCACGACCCAATCGGCTAGGCTATCCATTAGGGGCATCGACCACAATCACAATTTCAATTATAATTTCCAGCACAATCACCACCATGTGTGCGGCATGGTGTCCGATCACGATCCAACCGGCTAGGCTGTCTTATTTGAGACATCAACCTTTTTATATCAATCATCGCATTTCATATTACTTTCACATCTTTTCATTTCATTGGCACTAATGTCCATAATTATAAGATCATTCTTGGCATGTTGGCCATATTCAGTATTTCATGCTCACCTTATCAATTTCAAATATCATTATCATCATCAACAACAAATACAATTCAAATCAAGGTGTGTAGTACACATGTGAGAAATTTAGAGTCTAATGCACATAGAGATATTTCACAAAATTTGGCATAATAGCCTTTATTTGAACTTGACTTAAAGTCGAAATATTATTAATGCACAGCCCATATTTTAACACATCCTCAATTGGTAACATAACATAAATAAAGCATTTGGGATGCTTGTTGAACATATATCTTTCAACCCAATCTTACTCGAAATAGCCAGTTTCATAATGAATCACTCGGGACTTACATAATTTACATTAATATCGTGGGATTCAATTCTAAGAGAAAAGCTTAGCCAACATACCTCACTTGAGCTTTTTATCAAACACTAGGTGTGCATAAGATTTCAATGTCCTTTTTATGAAGGATTCCATCATCCCACAACCCAATCTTTACCATATTTAGCTCAACAATCTTCCTACACCCTTTGATAACACATGCATGTAAAATAAACAACTCTCATGCCCAAAATATATCTTGCTAGTTACCCATTTTCAGATGATTTCGAAACTAGGGTTTAGGGTGTAGAATCTTACCTCTAGGATGAAGACCTAGTGAGCTTCCCTTCTTAATCTTCCAAAATTTGAGCAAGAATTGAAGAACAATTATTGAAGAACACTTTCTCACTATAGGGCACTCTTTCTCGCTCTAAAATAACAGATAATAGCTCAGAAATGATCCAAATAGTGTATTTAACGAAATAGGGTCAGGTTTTAAAAACCCGAAAATAAGCTCTGGAACAGGTTCTGCGGTCGCATATGCGACCGCATAGTGGATATGCGGACCACATAATGGATATGCGGACCGCATACCAGTCGCATAATTATAGACCAAACGACCAAAAATAATTGTCTTTGTATGCGGTCACTATTCGGTCCGCATAATGCACTGCATAACAGTTATGCAGTCGCATAGTCGACCGCATAATTGCCCCCAGACTGGCCCTTCTCCTGCTCACTTCTGCGGCCATTATGCGGCCTGCAGAGTGATTATGCGGTCACATAATGGACCGCATAATTACCTTTTTCCGTCAAAAATTTTCCTTTACTTTCCTGTGCATTGTTCAGCCCAAAAAAGTCCGAGCCGCGGATCGCAAGCTCGTCGCAAAGAATTTCTATAATCCTTGACACCTAAGCCTAGTATGGTACCATGAAACATTATTTTTCTTGCATATTTTACCAGGCTTTACACTTAAGTACTTCAACATTTTTCGGGGTGTTACACAAACCTTATTCAACTCTTCCAAGTTAAAGCTTCTAAATTGAGAATCATTCTATTAAATTCATCCCAAACCACTCGAAAACCAAAACTAACCATGCACGCAATTCATAATATACCATATAAAGCCACTCGAAGTTTGAAATCACAGAACGAAAATGCTAGAAGGCAAAACGATTGATCGGGTCATTACGTCCGGGTGAGTTCGTATGATGTTATTGTACTTATGTGGATTTTTATATTGGGGCTTGAGGTGCTCGAATGAGATTTAGATGGGTTGCGAGCTGATTTGCTAAGACTTCAATTGCTGATATTGCATGCATCACAATTGCGATGGTCTCACAAATGTGAGCCTCACATTTGAGAGTGCTAGTTCGCATTTGCAATGCGGGGGGAGGGGGGGAGAGCTTCGCATTTGTGCAGCACATCTTGCATTTGCGACTGCCTTGATTGCGATGTATGTGGCGCAATTGCAAGCTATGAGGTTGAGGGGCTGGATCACATTTGTGATCAATTGTTTGCTTTTGTGAACGTCGCAATTGCGATACTTGCAGCTGGGTAAAAGGCAAGGGTCCCAGGATTTATCTCATTTTATTCTATATTTGAGACCTAGACTCTACATAGAGGTGATGTTTGAGAGCAGTTTCTTCCCGACTTTATATGTTAGTAACTTTAACTTGTTTTTGTTCAACTTCCATTACTTTTTCATAGATTATCATTATTAAACCTAATATTTCGTAGAGCAGAAACATGGTTTTTGGGTAAAAATTTAGGATTATGTATTTTAGAAATTTTGACCTCGATTTAAGGTCGGATCTCGAAACAAATCATATATTTGGACTCGGGGGTTAATCGGTAATAGGGATTTGGTCTTAATTTCTGATGCCACCATATGAGCATGGGTTGACTTTTTGTTGAATTGTTTGATACTAGGGTAGTTTCTAAAGCTTGTTTTGACCTATTTGAGTAATATTTGACTAGATCCGGGTGGTTTAGAGGCTTGTTTTAAAGGAAAATCTACATTAGATTGTTAATTTTGTTCTGAAAAGAGGTAAGTATTGTGGTTAACCTTGATTTGAGGGAATTGAGACTTGATTGTTTTATTTGTTACATGATCTATATGTAGGGATGACATACATGTTAGGTGACAAGTGTATACGCGTTGACATGGGTTTAAGAATGCGAGGTGTATTAGTGTCACGATCCAAAATCCCACCGGAGTCGTGATGGTGCCTAACATTATTTCCTAGGCAATCCAACAACTAGGGTGCATAAATAAACTTGAATAACATAATGAAATAGTCTCTGATGTGGAATAATACAAATAAATGAAGATAAATGATGATACAACTGAAAACCATCCCAAAATCTGGTGCCATCAAGTAAATGAGCTTTATAAAATAAGTAAATACAAGGTCTGAATCAAATACATTACTGTCGAAAAGATTAAATAGTGTTGACATGAAACAAGGAAAGGGGCCTCAAGGCCTGGAAACGGAACAACAGTGCTACCTCGACGTCTCCAACAAATCCGGATTTGGCTTATAGGTAACTACCATGATTAACAATGCCTGAATTTGCACACAAAGTGCAGAGTGTAGTATGAATACGACCTACCCCATGTACTCAATAAGTAGCAAGTCTAACCTCAGGCTGAAAGCAGTGACGAGCTTGGCAAGGTCCGATGCTTACTTTCCATAGCCAACAATAACAATAACAGAAGAATAATAGCATGTAGGGGGAAATAAAAGCAGCAAAAGTAATAACAAGTTCAACTCTAATGCAATAAGAAGATATATTGGCATGCTTTTCAGGAATATTAGTTGAGGCATCAACCCTTTTTACATAAATCACTTTGTCAGAGATTTATCAAGGTAAACTATGATATCAAGTTCTAAACATCAATTAGAGACACCAGATATCAAATAGCATGCAAAAAGTACAAATCTATGCATGCATGTCAAATATACATGCTAAATAACAATTTCACAAGTTAATAATTAAGTATAAAAAAATCTCAGCACTTTCATATTGCCTGGCACAAGTACCCCTCAGTCATACTCTCAGCACTCTTGCGTTGCTTGGCACAATGCCCATAGATCATCACCCAGCACACACACACACACATGCACCACTCAGCATTGTACGAGTGCCTGACATAAGTCCCTCACCTAGCACATACCAAGTGCCTGCACTCACAGGGCCTAATGTGGGTTATCACCTGACTCTAGCCCAAGCACTAATAAGATCTAAGTCAGTGATCGATACCACTCAGTCCAATATGGGGCCTAGTACATGCATCACCTTATTATCAATATCCAATCGGTGATATGGCCCAAGATCAGTCATCAATCCGCTCAAGTCTCCATATGCCAACATCTCACAGAAACATAGTTCAATATATCACACGAAAAATACCAACGTGTCAACATTTAGCTCAAACTGGTGTCACACTCAAGGACACCAACAACATGTGAGATATCATATAAGAAGTGCACAAAGCTAGAGATATAACAAAATAAAATAATATTATGATTGAAAAGTATGACTACGACTAAGGAAAATATATCACATAGCAAAAATAGCCCCATCATGCCTCAACAAATAAGAAAATAGCCTAGACGTTATTTCTTGCATGAATGATAGCTCACATAGTCATACGAATGGACAAAATAAGATATCTAAGAAGCATGATAGAAAAGAAGGCATATAACGGCCTATGATCTACTCGGATCATGAATAACTATGGTGCACGCATATATTCTCATCACTCGCCTATATTTTACCCCGAACATATAACAAATATCATAGCCAATGGAAATATTACCCACAAACCAAGTTTAGGCAAGATACTTACCTCATTCGGACTAGTCTTCAACCTCAAATCACGTCAAAACCCTGATCTAGCCCTCCAACCGCACAAATCCAAGCCTAACATCATCCAAGGAATTCAACAGTGCCATAGGAAGTGATCCCAATCCATAAAGCTCCGATCTTTGATGCAATTCTCAAAAATTAACAAAAGTCAACCCAAGTCCATGTTGCCGAAATCCGAAATCAATGCCAAAATCCGATGAGCCATAACCTTCCAAGTCCAAATATGTAATTAGTTTCCAAAATCGAGTCCAAATTGGTACTCAATCCCCGAAATACACTCTCTTTAAGTGGAGGTAAAAACCCCAAAATTCCTTTCAAAATTCCAAGTTTTAGGTGTAGAAATCCATAGGTAATTACTATATAAAACTAAATCCAAGTAAAAAGTGCCTAACCTCATATGTAGTAGCGAAATTACTCTTCAAAATATCTTATTCTCGAAGTCTAGGGCTCAAAATATGAAATAATGGGTAAAATCCCGAAAATGGCAACTTAAATGCACTGCCCAGCAGTACTCTACGAGATCGTCATAGTACCCTCGCGATCGCGAAGGTCAAACTGCCTCCATCTCCACCTATGCTTCGCGAACATGAAGCCTCCTATGCAAACTCGACGATCCACATTGCCCAGTCCTACTTGAATGCACACGCGAACACGAAGGCCGATCCCCCACCTGACAACAAAACTCGGCGAATGTGACATCATTATGCGAACGTAATGCTTCTGGACCTAACATTGCGTGAATACGGCTACCTTCTCGCGAATGCAAAGAATAGCACTCCAATGGCCAAGAATTAATCATTACGAATGTGACCCAATGACCGCGAATACAAAGCCCACCATAAACACCAGAAGATCAACTACGCAAACTCAACCAAACTGGTCTAAAACTGTCTGAATCTCACCCGAGCCCCACGACACCCCGTACAATGATACCAACCAGTCCAAATACATTATCCAAACTTATCCAAAGCTAAAAAATCCAGAATTGACATCAAAACCAATAATTGAAGGTCAAGATTAATCTCTTAAGTTCATAAACTTCCAAGTTCAAATCGAGCGTCCAATTCATGCCTAACTAACGCGAAATGAACCTAAACTTTGCACACAAATTCCAATTGACAAAACAAATTTATTCCATGTTCCGCCTGATACTATCAATGTCAACTCCTGGTCAAACTTGTGAATTCTCCAATTCTTCAAATTACCATCTTTTGACAAATAGAGCCAAAACCTTCTAAGAACATCCAAGTTCAGATACGAACATACGGCTAAGTCCTAAATCACCATACGAATCTATTGGAATCATCAAATAACCAATATACGGTCATTTACTCAAATGTCAAACCTTGGTCAACTCTTCCAACTTAAAGCTTTCGAATTGAGAATTACTCTTCCAAATCACCTCCGAACGTCCCGAAAAACAAAACTAACCATACATACAAGTCATAATGCAGAATGCGAAGCGACTTAAGGTCTCAAACCGCCGAATGACATGCTAAAGCTCAAAATTACTTATATTCTCCCTCACATAAATATATGTTCGTCTACGAACGTGCCAAGACTCCTCCCAACTTGCCAAAATCACTATAGGACTCATCATACACATGCCTATGGGTGATCTCATGCCACCTCAATCCATATGATCCTATTAACACAATCCTGATGGGAAATTCTTCCTTCAACCTTAGCTTGCAATCCTTAGAACAAAATTCTACTTTTGGAGCTCGCTCTAAGAACACACACACACACACACACAATATATATATATATATATATATATATATATATATATATATATATATATATATATATATATATATATATATATATATATATATATATATATAAAACAAACAATTAAGTATACTCCGAAGATGTAACCACATAATGTACATCATAATTCATATGCCCATAACTATTCTGATCACAATAGTTGCTCATTACCAAACTCGGTACCAATAATATACCTCATGACACATAAATCCTTGTTCCATCCCTCGCAATACTGCACATGATGAAAGAAATATGTAGAAGCTCATAACAACCCAACAAATCAACAAGTCATGGAGTTCTCTTGCTTGACAAGAACCATTGCTAAAGCCTAAGTCGATTAGTTACATTCTTCTCCCAACCATGCATGATACAAATCTGATAGCGGTGATTCCTGGTCTACTATCAAATACCATCAAGAATCTCATTCGATGTGATTTGTCACCAACAAGCAACCACTCGAATATAATCAATGATGGAGAGATAACTAAAAGGAAACTACCCAACTAGTTCACTATATACACATTAAAAGAATAATGCTATGAATCCATCCCACAAGGACAAAAAAAATACACAAAATGAGTATGAGGAATCTTATCCAACATAACCCCGTTGCGGCGTGCAACCCGATCCACACATAATACGATTATAGCATGCAACCCGATCCATATATATCAGTCTACATGGGGATACCTATCGATCCAAAAATGCTCATACTCACTAAAAATATGAGTAACAACAGCAAGCACGTAAAGTGCAAAACATAAACATAGGAAGACGAATAACATAATGCTCTATGGAAAATGCCAAGCACGACTAAGTTGCAATAAGAAAATCAGTCATCTCAAGAACTATCTTGCCCAAATATCGTCACAAGGCCTAAACCAAACCACAACATGCATGTGAATAATCAAGTAGTCTCACAACCCATCATAGAATGAGGAAGTAACACACGAAATAGATAAAGGCATGAATAACTTCCATTCCGCCCGATGACATACCCAGAGAAAATGCTACGCTGAATGAGCAAACCCAATCTAATGGGCCTCCAAATCGAATGGGTTGATTCTAAAATTGGTCGATATCCTTCCAAAAATCCACAGTGACCCGATCCATGACACATACAACCAGCCATCAAATCTTGAAAGAGTATTAAGAATCTCCATACCTGATCTCTAACAACCCCACTGAAATGAATGACACGTTACACATACACAATCACCCTCAGAAGAAACTCCCTTAACCTTTTGCACGAAGTAGCAAAACCTGAACATCAATGGCTACCAACCATTCGATTTTGTAGTACTAGTCAATCATCCACAATCAATACTCTATGCATCTTCCACAAAACACACCCTTCTCAGGCGATACAAAATCAGTGCTGTCATTCTCTTAGTATCTGATATTTCCCGTGCTGACTAGAACTCGTGACATTCCTTTCGAAATAGAACTTCAACATGGTTCAAGCAATCCCAATTCCACACAGCTCACCGCATCTATCATGCAAAAATACGAGAATCACGTTACCAACTCTAAATCATGGATATGATGCACACTCCATCAACCAGAAATCTCCCACTGAACTCAATTCAAAAGAAAATCACAACACGCAACCAAATATTTCATGCTTGTCGAAGACATCAATCGCAAGTTGTGGTCAAAACCATCACATATTTTTTGGAATCCACATGCACATAACCAAGCCAGCCAAACTGCATCCCTCAAAATCACCCAAATCACACAGACTACCAAACATAAAAGTATGACTACAAACACCTGTAAACCCTATTATACCAAAGGAACCGATTGTTACCATGCTGTCCCAAGCCACTACTAAATGGCCAACTTCTTTAGATTACTCGTGATCTGCCTTCACGACAACACTACTCCTTCCCAGTACACTATATACCTCGATCAAAACTCATCCCATGTGATCCCAACATGAAATCTTGTTATCCTAAGACTCGTAAGACACTTATTCCCTCTTATACCTCAAATAGTACCTCAAATCGAAATACCTGCTTTAAAGAGATCTTTTATGAATATGAAGTTGTTTCTTCCATCTCTCGAACATTGCCTTGCAGAACCGATAATGATATAAAAATTCTCCAAGTCTCTTCCACAAATCAGCACCAATCTCGAATCTTGAGTTACACACAAATCTAGAAATCCTTAGATACTACTTATTTCATCTTGAATCGATTAGAACATTCTCGAGAGTCACCCACCCAGTCCTAGTCCCGGATATATACAGTCAATCATGATGAATGATTAGTGCTCCATCGGCACATGAATACTCCAAAAAGAAGTCAACCACTCGAATCCTTCCCTTGTACTCTACCTTCACAAAAGGGTACTAAACATGAGTCCTCTCACAACCTTCATATATAACTAAGGTGAAATATAACACACATCCAAAAAATTATTTGCTTGAATCATCCTCGAAGTCATTCACCTAAAATTGTATCTAACTCACAAACTTTCCCTAGTCTAGAATTCATAACCACACATGACTAGGTGACCCAATCACTGATGGTTGACTCCCTCACTTGGCTCTAAGCCACAATCACACAACCCAAGAACCCATTGTAACCGCTTCTCTTTAACTGACATGTTCCCACACTATTAATCAAGTGAAATTCTAATAAACTCATGTTGCACCAACCATAATACATCCTAGATCATCAACCTAAATGCACACTCAACCTCGTCAAAGTCATTCCATCTTCCTCAAGAGATCTGAACCCCATATCATAGCATAGGTATCCCACCGGGTAGAAGGTAGAACTCTTCATAGAAACACCATAAGAAATCAGGCAACCCCCAACCTTCTCATAAAAGATAGCCTACATATGTGAAATCATATCAGCATCTTCCTATGACCTACCACAGTACAACGCTAGGTAATCAATGACTTCTCCTAAGTCCACACTTGTCCACCAGCAGCAAAAATCTATTTTATTCCACTAATGAACAACTAGAAGACCCTTCAACACATCCCAACTTAAGACGGTATTGCTTACCAAGATGATAATCAGGCATTCACAATCCCATAACAGCTCAAGTAGACCCTTATTGTCAAATCTGAACTCTCGAAATGTAAGAAGTCACCACCATAATGAAATGCCCTAAATTTTCAATAATAACCCAAATAACGTCCAAATTCTTGAAATCTGTGGCATCCCTACCACAAAACACATAATCATACGCTCTCACTTCCACATCAGTATGGCCATCTTCTGAAATAAACCACTCGATCTTTGATGCTCATTCTCGATCTACTGATAATCAAACACCATGAAACATGCCCAATAATATCCTTCCTAAATGATTACCTCCCTCGAAAAATCAATACATGAAATGCAGATCTAACCCCGAAGTCGCAAGCGGTGATCCACACTAAGGGCCACCTTTTCAGCACTACCTCGCAACACTGTGACCCTGAGGACAAACAAATAAAAACATCAGACCGATAATCCTTAATGCGCTCAAAGAAGGATGACTGCATAACAACATGAGCGAAAACTCTACTCAACTCATAAGATACCCAATCTCGTAAATCTATCGGGCGGGGCCTGAACATCCATAGCCCAAATGCCTCGCATGCAATGGAATAAATGCCAAACTCTGAATTGTGAACCATATAATCCTTCTCGTAGGCTTCTACGATTGCAAGCTTAAGTTATCATCCTACCATTCTGCACCCAGAACATTAAGACCAACACGTGAATTATCACAATACAATGTATAAGGCCTCGAACTCGTGGGCAATACCAACATTGGGTTAGAAATAGACGGCAAAGTGACAATAGTAATCTAACCTCATACAAATTGCAAAAACAACATGCACTACATTTGTATCATCATCAAAGCTCGCCGGTGCCACATTGATATCGTGTACTCAAAATTGCGTACAATATGAGTAGGAAAGAATTGAAGATATAGGCTTTAACCCGAGATAAAATCGCACAATGAGAGATCAAGAAAAGCAATGTTTCCTAAAGCCCTATAGCCTCTTGAATATAAGTACAGACGTCTGCATACCGATCCGCAAGACTCTACTAGACCTGCTAATGACTCATGAGACCTATGCAACCTAGTGCTCTAATACAAACTTATCATGACCCAAAATCCATCTGGAGCCGTGATGACACCTAATATTGCTTGCTAGTCAAGCTAACAACTTGTGTGCATAAATAAAGTTGAATAAAAGAATGAAATAGTCTCTAATGCATAATAATATAAATAACTGAGGTCAAATGGCGTAAAACTAAAAACCAACCCAAAATCTAGTGTCAACGAGTACACGATCTCTATAAAATAAGTAAATAGATGGCATGAATCAAATAAAATACTGTTCAAATAACTAAACAGTATTAATATGAAACAGAACAACACTGCTGCCTCAAAATCTCCAACAAATCCATCTTCGGCTCACAGACAACTACCATGATCAACAATATCTGGATCTACACACAAAGTGTAGAGTATAGTATGAGTACAACTGACCCCATGTACTGAATAAGTAGTTGGCCTAACCTCGGGCTGAAAGCAGTCACGAGCTTGGCAAGGACTGATGCTCACTTTTCACATCCAACAACAACAATAACAACAAAATAATAGCATTTAGAGGAAAATAAAAGCATTTAAAATAATAACAAGTTCAACTTTAACGCAATAAGAAGATAAATATGCATGATTTTTAGGAATATTAGTCAAGACATCAACTCTTTTTATAGAAATCAGTTACTTAGAGATTTTTCAAGTTAAGCTATGATTTCAAGCTATAAACATAAAATAGAGACATCCGATATAAAATAGTATGTGTAAAGTACAACTCTATGCCTGCATGTCAAATATACATGCCAAAATCAACAATTTCATGGAGAAATCATCAAGTACAAACAAATCTCAGCACATTCATAGGGCCTGACACAAGTACCCCTCAGTCATACTCTTAGCACTCTCATGATGCCTGACTCAATGCCCTTGAATCATACCCTCAACACTCCCACGGTGCCTGGAAAAAATGCTCATGGACCATTACACACACACACACACACACACACACACACACACACTGTATAGGTGCCTGACACAAGTCCCTTGCCAAGCACATATATGACCCGTGTGCCTGCACCCACAGGTTATTATCTGACTTTGGAGGGGTTGGTCCTAGCCCAAACATTGATCAGATCTAAGTCAACGATCAATATCACTTAGCCCAATATGGGGCCTAGCGCGCGGGTCACCTCACAATCAATTCAACTCAGCCCAATGTGGGGCCTAGCGCACACGCCACCTCACTATTAATATCAAATCGGCAATATGGCTCAAGATCAGTCCTCAATCCGCTCAAATCTCCATATCCAACATCTCATACAAACATAATTCAACATATCAAATGGAAAATACCAACCTGTCATAACTCAACTAAAACTTGTTCACGCTCAAGGACTGTAATGACCTAACCGATCATTTTGAGCTTTAAGTTTTATTTAGTGGTTTGACGTCTTGAGTATCTTCCTATTGTGTATTATAACTTACGTGCATGCTCATATTTGATTTTCGGATGATTTAGATTGAATTCAGATGAGTCATTCTCATTTTAGAAGCTTAAGTTGAATATGTTGACCGAGGTATGACTTTTATGGAAACAACCCCAAAATAGTGTTTTGATGGCTCCAATGGGTCCGTATCGTAATTTTGGACCTGGGCGCATGCCCGCAATTAAATTCGAAGGTCTGTAGGTTGATTTGTGTTGTTTTGCCGAAAGTTGGCAATTT
Source organism: Nicotiana tabacum (assembly GCF_000715075.1). NCBI lineage: Eukaryota > Viridiplantae > Streptophyta > Magnoliopsida > Solanales > Solanaceae > Nicotiana > Nicotiana tabacum. Next base: position 42,197,891 of record NC_134102.1, read on the forward strand.
AATGGCTTAGAATTTTTATAAGATAAGTTGTACCATAAGTTGACTTCATATCTATCATGTTTGGATTTATGTTTCGGGACTTGAAATAAGTATTTTTTGTCATTTGGAAAATGTTCGCAAAGTTTGGCATCATTCCCAGTTGATTTGATAGGAATCAGACGCGCGGTTGTATTTTTAGAAGTTCTTGGGTTTCATGTTGAATTCATGAGTTTTGAGGCCCGATTCGTGATTTCGGAAGTTATTTTGATGATTTGATCGCGTGGGAGAGTTTTTGTTATGTTTTTAGACTTGTGTTGATGTTTGTTTTGGATCCCCGAGGGCTCGGGTGAGTTTTAGACACGTAGCAGAGTGTTTGATAGAGTTAAATTTTTGCTGGTTTTGCACATATGCCTCAGGTCTCGAATTTGCGAGATTAGGATTGTAATTGCGGTAGTAATCTATAGTCTGCTAGGTTCGCATTTGCAAACCAAGAGTTTGCATTTGTGAAGGTTGTGTTGGGCAAGCTTTTTCGCATTTGTGATCAGTCAGGTCGTATTTGCGAGGGGTTTATTGTTCGCATTTGCGAACATTATGTCTCACTTGCAGTTGTAGTAGGGATGTGAGGAGTTCACTTTTGCGATAATTTTTTCGCATTTGTGGGGCATGCATTTGCGAACCCCAGGTCACATTTGCGACACTTGCGCCTGGACAAAAATCTGAGGGACTGGATTCTTAGCCTCATTTTCATATTTTGGAACCCTAAATTTGGTAGGAGACGATTTTGAAGAGGGAATTTCATCTACAAAGTTTGGTTAAGTAATTCTAATCTATTTCTAATCATATTCGATTAATATATCTTAGATTTTAACATCAAAATAAGATGAGTCAAAGTGAGAATTTATGCAACTTTGTCAAATTTTTGAAAAATAAAAATTTGAGTTTTGAGAGTCGATTTAGACTCGGATTTTGAGACTACCAAATATATGAACTCGTGGGATCATGGGTAGTCGGAATCTACCACTGGACCTTGGTTTTGACTGGGCGAAACTGGGGTTGACGTTCGAGCAATTATGTAAATATCATAGCATTAATTAATGAAATTGATTTCTCTTGCATTATTTGATGTTATTGAGTCAATTTTGGCTTGATTTGAGCCGAGCGAAGGTGAATTGTAAAGAAAAAATTATTTTAGAGGGTTGATTGAGGGCTCTTAAGGTAAGTATCTTGCCTAATATTGTGTGGGAGAATTACCCCGTAGGGATTGGTTGATTTGCACTATTTGAACTACGTGAAAGACATTTACACGAGGTGACGAGTGTGTACACGGCTTATATGTGAACATTTGACCGGCTTAGACTCTTAGGTTATTATGTACATTAAAATGAAGTTGTTTTATCATGCTAAATCCTCCATTTGCTAAATTTACCCTTACGTGTCCCATTTGAAGTTGATTGATTCATGTTCTACCCTTGTTGCCAAAAATCCTCTTATATGCCTTAATTGAAGTTGTTGCCTCTTTAATTGCCATGTTATTTCTTCCGTAATTGCTTAACCTTAGTTGAAATTATTGTTATCCCTTCCATTATTGACTTATCCTTATTTGGAATCATTGTTACATGCTTTCATCGTTGAGTTGTACCTATTTGGAATCATTGTTACATGTTATCTCTCTTATCGTTGAGTTGTACCTACTTAGAATCATTGTTACATGTTATCTCTCTTAGAATCATTGTTACATGTTATCTCTCTTATCGTTTAGTTGTACCTATTTGAAATCATTGTTACATGTTATCTCTCTTATCGTCGAGTTGTACGTATTTTTAATCATTGTTACATGTTATCCCTTCCATTGTTGAGTTACTCTTATTTGATATCGTTGTTACACACTATCTCTCCAATTGTTGAGTTAATCTTATTTAAAACCATTATTATTTGTTAAATCTTTCATTGTGAGCTCATTCTTCCATTTGTTTGTGTTTTAAATTTTTGTGTTGATTTACTTGTCATACTCCCGTGTTGTTGTTGTTGTTGTTGTTGCACTCAGTGTTGTTGAGTCGAGGGATATGTGTGGTTGTGGTATTGGAATCATTTTGAGGAAATGTTATGGCATGTGGGCACATGTGGTGTGAGTTGTTATATTGTGTTGTTATGCTTTTGGCACACATGATATTATTGAGAGGATCGTCGGGGTATCTGCACGTGAGTTGTCCGTGCTATTTTTATCATTTATATTTGCACATGCAGCATGACATGGCGGGCTATATATATTTGTGTATGCGCATGTGGCGAGACAAGGCGAAAATATTATTATGCGCGTGTGGCGAGACAAGGCAGGCATTTAATTTATTATTGTGCATGCGGCGAGATAAGGGTGATGTGTCAGGAATGATTTGTGATGGCTTGGGGGCATTGTTATTATGATATTTGTGTAGTGGTATGCCTACCTTGTGTGAGTTATGTATTTTACATTTCGTTGTGTTGTTTCCTATGTGCCATTCGTTGTCTTGACTCTTACTTATTGGCTCATGTTGTGATAGAACACATGCACAAGCATACACGTAAATTAATCACTCATATCGGTTTAAGATGATGAATCCTGATGTTTATTGATCATTTACATGTATTCTCGTTTACTTTCCTTTTGTGTGAGAGTTGTACTATTGGCATGTGAGTTGTCCGTACGGTTATGAGTTATTGTTGTTGTTGGCACGTGAGTTGTATGCGCGGATATGAGATATTGTCACTACCTTAGCATGTGGGTTGTCCGTGCAGATATGAGGTATTAATGGTATTGGCATGTGAGTTGTCCGTGCAGTTGTGATTTGTAATGTGGGCACAAGATGCCAAGTGAATAGGGTTCGTGAAATGGGACCCGTGATTTGTGATTATGAGGGGTGGTACCTCGGGGAAATTCTTGAATAAATCTTGTGAAAGCGGTTGTTCTTATTGAGTTGTTACTCTTTACTTAGTTTCTCCGTACTTAAACTATGTTCAGCTTACTCTACGGCGTTATTATTTGTTTGTTCCTTTTTGCTAATTGTTGCTTCTAGTTTTCTATTGCAAGTATTGTTGTTGTTTTACCATGCTTGGCTTTATATTGGTATTGTTCCCTGTTAGTTATACTTGTAGAAGTTATTATGTGTATTAGGTGTCTTGATTGTTCCTCGTCGCTACTCCACCGAGGTTAGTCTTGATACTTACTGGGTACCGCTGTAGTGTACTCATGCTACACTTTCTGCACATTTGTTTGTAGATCCAGGTACTTTGGAGTTTGTTGATCGTTAGATAGCTGGTCAGATATCGTTGTGGAGACTTCAAGGTATACATGCCATCGCGTTCGCAGGCCTCAGAGTCACCTTTTGAAGTTATTTTGTACAGTTTATTTCCATTTTGGAATAGTTGTACTTTGAAATTTCCTAGTGAACTCTGTAGAGTTTATGACTTATAGTACCTGTTTTGGGATATTGTATCATGTTGGGATTGTTGGCTTTATATAGAAATATATGGTTTATGTTTAATATTTGTTTTGGTTAAATTTTGTCATTTAATTCAGTAAGTGTTCGGATTACCTAGTCTTAGAGACTAGGTGCCATTACGATATCCTACGGTTGGGAAATTGGCATCGTGACAAGTTGGTATCACAGCCCTAGGTACATAGGTGCTACGAGTCATAAGCGAGTTTAGTAGAGTCTTACGGATCAGTACGGAGATGTCTGTACTTATGTTCGAGAGGCTATAAAACTATTAGGAAAACTTCACTTCTATCATTCCTATCCTGTGAGTTTATTAATTTCAGAGCTTGTGCCTTTATCATTCTATTCTCTCATAGATGGTGAGAACACGAGTTGCAGTTACTAACGACGCTACCCCTAGATATGGTGTTGCTAGGGGCAAGGGCAGGGGCCGAGGAGGAGCACGTGCTATAGCTAGAGCACCTGCCAGAGCAGCAACTGAGGAGCCACTAGTAGCTCCAGTTGGGGAACATGCACCGGGACTTCAGGAGACTTTAGCATAGTTCCTGAGCTTGTTTGGTACATTGGATCAGGCGGGATTGATTCAGCCTGATGTCAGGCCAGGGGCATCTAAGGAGGAGCAGCTAAGACTTGAGAGATTCAAGAAACATCGTGCTCCTACTTTCAGTGGCTTAGCCTCAGAGGATGCACACCGTTTTCTAGAGAAGTGTCATCATATTCTCCATACCATGGGCATTGCGGAGATGAGCAGGGTTTCTTTTACTATGTTCCAGTTGTCGGGAGCAGCCTATCATCGGTGGTAGGCTTATGAGGAGTGTAGCCTAGCCGATACAACTTCACTTTCATGGACTCAGGTTTTAGAGATATTCTTGAGAGAGTTTGTTCCACAGACCCTTCGGGATGCATGGCGCGCAAAGTTCGAGCAGTTGCGCCAGGGTACTATGTCAGTGTCAGAGTATGTTGTTAGATTTAGTAATTTTTCTAGGCATGCACCTGCTTTGGTTTCTACAGTTAGAGAGATAGTCTACAGGTTCATCGAGGGGCTTATTTATGGTAATCAATTCAGCATGGCTCGAGATTTGGAGATGGATGTTATGTTTCAGTAGGTGGTAGAGATCGCTCGCCGGTTACAGGGCATGTGGGGCTAGGAGAGAGAGGGCAGTAAGGCTAAGTGGCCCCTTGGACTGGGAGGATCTAGTGATCTCTATTTTTAAGGCATGGTACGTCATGGTAGAGGTTTTATGGGTCAGCCAATTCTGTTTGCACTTCAGGCTTCACGTGATGCTTTAGGTATCTATGGGTCTCAAAGTACCTGTACCGGACAACTTCCACAGCCACATCAGTGAAGAGTTTGCTTTGAGTGTGGAGATACCATCTACATGGTGAGAGATGGTCCTAGACTCTGGAAGATGTGCCACAGCAGGGTATTCAGGCTATGAGTTCTGCTCCAATTGCTGCTATACCTGCACTGCCAGCTAGAGGTGGAGGTCATGCAGGTAGAGGTCAACCTAGAGGGGGAGGTCTGGCCTATTGTTACACTTTTATTGGTTGAGCAGAGGTCGATGCACCAGATGATGTCCTTATAGGTATGGTTTCAGTTGTGTATAGAGATGCATTTGTGTTGTTTTGATCCGGACATATTTATTGGTAAGACTCATCCTACGTTGCTTCAAATATGATTTTGTTTTGTGATTCTTGTACTTTGTTCATGTGTTCACGCCAGTTGAGAATCTTATTAGGATAGCTCGTGTCGATCATTCAGGTTTGGTTGCTATTGTAGGTCATGAGACTTGGGTGGACTTTATGTCAGCTAAATACGGTAGGATTTGCTGTGATCTCAGGATGGTTTGGCCCGACTTGTGGGTTGGGTGCTCTATAGGTATGAGAAGTTGTTACGTGTTGTGGTTATGGTTATATGAAGTTGAGTTAGTACGATGGTTTAGTTGCTGAGATGTTTACCTACTCGTGATTCCGAGTGGAGGATAGGGACCTAGTGTTCTTTGTGAATAGGTGTGTTGGTGCCGGGAAATGCGCTGCGGTGAGGTCATAATAAGGTAAGATTTTTTGTGGTTGTTTCGTGTGTCTTGCTTATTCCTTGTGTATTGGATCCACAGTATGGTATTGGTGGGGAGTTATGCCTGCTTGGTTTGTTTGACAGTTCTCTTATGTGTCCCTATTTTCATATTCGAGTTGTGCTTGCTGGGTTTGGATTGCGATGTATGTTCCTAAGTGGCGTTTGAGGTGGCTTATTGATCGAATAAGTAGTCATGAGTTTTGCGTGTTTCTTGCATTATTTTCAGCGTTGTGAATGTTTGCAACAAGGTTCTAGTCGATATGAGTCTGTTTGCTGGTACCGGGCCTGCTGATCGGCAGCTAGTGTGGGTAGAGTTATTGCTATGGGCATATGGATGATGTGTTATGTCGTGTGGTTATACCTTGTAGGTGTATGCATGAGCTGTTGTATCAAGTTGAGGATTTTTCGGTATGTTTGTGCGATAATAGGGCACTTGGTATTTGTGGAAATTTGATTCTAAGGCATAGCGGCATGAGTGGAAGGAATAATCTGCGGTTGAGATGGTGTTGTCGGGCTTATGTGGATTAGGATGATTTGATCATACGAGCAAGTTCGTGTTATATTTTTAGACTTGTGTCGATGTTTGGTTTAAAGCCCCAAGGGCTCGGGTGAGTTTTGGACGCGTGTGGAGTGTTTGATAGAGTTAAGTTCTGTTGGTTTTACACAGATGCCTCAGGTCTCGCATTTGCGAAATTAGGATCGCAATTGCATTAGTATGCTAGGTTCGCATTTGCGAACTAAGAGTTCGCATTTGTGAAGGTGGGGTTGGGCTAGCTTTCTCGCATTTGAGATCAATCGAGTCACATTTGCGAGGGGTCTATTGTTCATATTTGTGACGGTAGAAGGGATGTGAGGAGTTCGCTTTTGCGATGATTTCTTCGCATTTGGGAACCCTAGGTCGCATTTGTCACACCTGCGCCTGGACAAAAAGCTGAGGGGCAGGATTTTTAGTCTTATTTTCATATTCTAGAACTCTAGACTCGGTAGGAGGCGATTTTGAAGAGGGAGTTTCATCTACAAACTTCGGTTAAGTGATTTTAATTTATTTCTAATCATATTCTGTCAATATATCTTAGATTTTAACATCAAAATCATGTGAATCAAAGTAAAAATTTGTGAAACTTTGTCAAGTTTTTGAAAAGTAAGAATTTGATTTTTAAGAGTCGATTTGGACTTGAATTTTGAAACTAATCACATATATGAACTCGTGGGGTCATGGGTAGTCGAAATCTATCATTGGACCCCGGATTTTGACTGGTGGGCTCGGGGTTGACTTTTGTTTACTTTTGAGCAATTATGTAAAAATCGTAGCTTTAATTATTAGAATTGATTTTTCTTGCATTATTTGATGTTATTGAGTCAATTTTGGCTAGATTTGAGCCGAGCGAAGGTGAATTATAAAGGAAAACCTATTTTAGAGGGTTGACTGAGGGATCTTGTGGTAAGTATCTCGCCTAACATTGTGTGGGGGAAATACCTCGTACGGATTGGTTTGTTTGCACTACTTCAACTACGTGAAAGACGTTTACACGAGGTGACGAGTGTGTACATGGCTTATATGTGTAAATTTGACCGACATAGACTCTTAGGTTCTTATGTACATTAAAATGAAATTGTTTTATCATGCTAAATCCTACAGTTGCTTAATTTACCGTTATGTGTCCCATTTGAAGTTGATTGATTCATGTTCCACCCTTGTTGCCAAACATACTCTTATATACCTTAATTGAAGTTGGTGCCTCTTGTATTGCCATATTATCTCTTCCATAATTGCTTAAATTTAGTTGAAGTTATTTTTATCTCTTCCATTGTTGACTTATCCTTATTTGGAATCATTGTTACAAGCTCTTATCATTGAGTTGTACCTACTTGGAATCATTGTTACATGTTATCTCTCTTATCATTGAGTTGTACCTATTTGAATCATTGTTACACGGAGTTGTACGTATTTGTAATCATTGTTAAATGTTATCCATTCCATTGGTGAGTTACTCATTTGATATCATTGTTACACATTATCTCTCCCATTGTTGAGTTATTCTTATTTGAAACCATTATTACTTGATATGTCTTTCATTGTGAGCTCGTTCTTCCATTTCTTTGTGTTTGTAATTGTTGTGTTGATTTACTTGTCGTACTCCCGTGTTGTTGTTGTTGTTGTTGTTGTTGTATTTAGTGTTGTTGAGCCAAGGGCTATGTGTGGTTGTGGTACTAGAATTATTTTGAGGAAATATTGTAGCATGTCGGCACATATGGTGTGAGTTGTTATATTGTGTTGTTATGATTTTGGAACACGTGATATTGTTGAGAGGATCATCGGGGTGTTCGCACCTAAGTTGTCCTTGCTATTGTTATCATTGATATTTGCACATGCGGCGTGACAAGGCAGGCTATATATTAATGTGGGTTTGCGCATGTGGCGAGACAAGGCAGGAATATTATTATACGGGTGTGGCGAGACACGATGGGGATTTACTTTATTGTTGCTCATGCGGCGAAACAAGGGGGGCTATGTTGGGGATGATTTGTGATGGCATGGGGGCATTGTTATTGATGATATTTGTGTAGTGGTGTGCCTACCTTGTGTGAGTTATTCATTTTATGTTTCGTTGTGTTGTTTTCTATGTGCCATTCATTGTATTTGTTCTTACTTGTTGACTCGAGTTATGATAGAACACTTGCACAAGCATACACGTAAATTAATCACTCATATCTATTTAAGAAGATGAATCCTGACGTTTATTGATCATTCACATGTATTCTCGTTTACTCGCCTTCTATGTAAGAGTTGTACTATTGGCACATGAGTTGTCTGTGCAGTTATAAGTTATTGTTATTATTGGCACGTGAGTTATCCGTGCGGTTATGAGTTATTGTTATTGCTGGCATGTGAGTTGTACGTGCGAATATGAGATATTGTCACTCCCTTAGCACGTGAGTTGTCCGTGCAGATATGAGGTATTAATGGTATTGGCATATGAGTTGTCCATGCGGTTATGATTTGTAATGTGGGCACAAGATGCCAAGTGAATAGGGTTCGTGAATTGGGACCCGTGATTTGTGATCATGATGGGTGGTACCTCAGGGAAATTATTGAATAAATATTGTGTGAAAGTGGTTGTTCTTATTGAGTTGTTACTTGTTTTCCTTTACTTAGTTTCTCCGTACTTAAATTATGTTCAGCTTACTCTACGGCGTTATTATTTGTTTGTTCCTTTTTGCTAATTGTTGCTTCTAGTTTTATATTGCAAGTATTGTTGTCGTTTTACCATGCTTGGCTTTATATTGGTATTGTTCCCTGTTAGTTCACATTTATACTTGTAGAAGTTATTATGTGTAGTAGGTGTCTTGATTTTTCCTCGTCATTACTCCACCGAGGTTAGTCTTGATACTTACTGGGTACCGCTGTGGTGTACTCATGCTATGCTTTCTACATATTTTTGTGTATATCCAGGTACTTCAGAGTTTGTTGATCATTAGATAGTTGATCAGATATCGCCGCGGAGACTTCAAGGTATACTTATCGTTGTGTTCGCATGCCTTGGAGTCACCTTCTGAAGTTATTTTGTACAGTTTATTTACATTTCGAAACATTTGTACTTATAAATTTCCTAGTGAACTCTATATATCTTATGACTTGTACTGCCGATTTTGGGATATTGTATCATGTTGGGATTGTTGGCTTTATATAGAAATATATGGTTTATATTTAATAGTTGTTTTGGTTAAATTTTGTCATTTAATTCAGTTAGGCTTACCTAGTCTTAGAGAATAGGTGCCATCACGACATGCTACAGAGAGAAATTAGGGTCATGACAAGGACACCAACGGCATGTGAAATATCATATAAAAGGGGCACACAGACAGAGATATAACACGCGAAAATAATATCATGACTGAAAAGTATGAGTACGACTAGGGAAAATAGCTCACATAGAAAAAATACCAGTATCATATCTCAACAAATAAGAAAAAAAACCTAGACATGATTTCTAGCATAAGTGTTTCTCATGTAGTCTTACGAATGGAGAAAACACGATACTAAAGAAGCATGTTAGCAAAACAAGCATATAATGGCCTAAGATCTACAAGGATAATGAATAACCACGGTGCACGCATATACACTCATCACCTTGCATATACGTCACCCCCAACATATAAAAAATATCATAGCCAACCGGGAAATTACCCTCAAACTAAGCTTAGGTATGATACTTACCTCATCGGGACTAGTCTTCAGCCTCAAATCGCATCCAAATCTTGTTCTAGCTCTCCAATTGTGCAAATCCAAGACAAACATCATCCAAGGAAGTCAACAATGCCATAGGAAGAGATCCCAATCCATAAAACTCTGATCTTTGAAGAAATTTTCAAAAGTCAACAAAAGTTAACCTAGGCCTACGTGCCCAAAATCTTAAATCAATGCCAAAATTTGATAAACCATAAACTACGATTCCAAATATATTATTATTTTCCAAAATCGAGTCCAAATAGATACTCAAATCTCTGAAATACACTATCTTCAGGTGTAGGGAAAACCCCCAAATTACTTTTAAAAATTCCAAGTTTTAGGTGTAGAAATCCATGGGTAATCACTATATAAAACCAAATTCAAGTGAATATTGCTTACCTCCCATGTAGTAGTAAAATTGCTCTTCACAATCTTCTCTTCTCGAAGCCTAGGGCTCAAAATATGAAATAATAGATAAAATCCCAAAATATGGCAACTTAAATACACCACCCAACAATACTCCATGCGATTGTGATAGTATCCTCGTGATTGCGAAGGTAGAACTTCCTTCACCTCTAACTACGCTTCACGAATGCGAAGCCTCCTATGCAAATTCTATGACCACACTTCCATTACCTACGCGAGCACAACGATGTCCATGCGAACATGAAGGCTAAAACCCGCCTGACAATAAAACTACATGAACGCGATGCCATCATTCGAATGCGATGCTTCTGGCCCCAACACTGCACGAATGTGGCTACTGTGAACGTAAAGAACAGAACTTCAATGGACAATAACTACTCTTCACGGAGGCGACCCAATGACCGCAAACATGAAGCACACTAGAAACACTAGAAGATCAACTATGCAAACTCAACCAAAGTGGTCTGAAACCACCTTGAATCTCACCCGAACCCTATGGGACCCCTTCCAATCATACAAATAAGTAAAAATACAATATCCAAACTTATCCAAGGGCTCAAAACACCACAATTAACATCAAAACAAGGAATCGAAGGTTAAGATCAATTTCTTGAGTTCATTAACTTCCAACTTTAAACTGAGCGTCTGATCCAAGCCTAACCAATCCGGAATGAACCCAAACATTGCACACAAATTCAAATTGACAAAAAGAACCTATTCCAAGTTCGGTTTGATACCATTATTTTTTTTGCTTATTACTCGTATAGGTTTATAGTAAGTATCTTGTCATAGCCTCGTCACTACCTCGTCCATATTAGGATCGATACATACTGAGTACGTGGGGGTTGTACTCACACTATATGTTTGCACTTCTTGTGTAGATCCTGGTGTTAGTCCCAGCAGAGCTCAGAGGTGATTAGCTCAGACTACTCAGAAAATATGATGTAGTGCTGTATGGCATTTGCAGATCCTGGAGTCCCTTTCCAATCCTTATTTCCTACTTATTGTACCAGACAATATTATATTTTTATTGTAGATTTTTATTTAGTACTCTTAGTGGCTCGTGCACTTGTGATACCACATCTTGGGGATAGTTTTAGGCAACATTGAGTTGTAGCCCTATTAAGTATTTAAGATATATCGCATTTATCATTATTATACTGTTGATAATTGTTAAGCTTGCTTTGTTTATTATGGTTAAATGTTAGCTAGCATAGCAAGCAATGTTAGGTACCATCACAATCCCATGGTTGGGATTTTGGGTTGTGACAAGTTGGTATCGGGGCACTAGGTTGCATAGGTCTCACGAGTCATGAGCAAGCTTTGTAGAGTCTTTAAGGATCGGTACGGGGACACCTATACTTATCTTCTAGAGGCTAGAATGCTTTAGGAAACTTCACTTTCTTTCTTTATCTATCATACGACATTATTTTATCCTAAATTTTGAATATTTCCTTTCTTACTCTCTCAAAAATAGTAAGGATACATGCCTCGTCTGCAACTGATTAGGAGTCGAAGCCCCAGATTGTAGCCACTACTAAGGGTAGGGGAGAGGGCAAGGCTAGAGGCAGAGGCAGAGCTCAACTTAAAGCACACGCGAAGACAACTGTAGTTGAGCCCCCTATAGCTCCGGATGACAAGATTCTAATTCGGGTCAAGCTAATAGGACCGACTCAGGTCCCAGAGGTGTTCATTCCTACCCTAGTGCTTCAGGACGCCTTGGTCCGTATGGTGGGTTTTATGGAGAGTATGGCTCATGCCAGTGTGTTTTCTATGGCACCGTCCGTTCCCGGGGGAGGATTTCAAACTCCCGTTGCTCATACCCAGAGCAGATGGCCCATGGTTATCAGACTTCAAGAGTTCTACCAGTTGGGGTGGTTCGAGCTATTATATCCACACAGCCGAGGAATATGCCCATGATATCAGTTGATGAGCTGAAGAGGTTGCATAAGTTCACAAAGTTATATCCTCCTCACTTCAGCGGTGTGACTTCAGAGGATTCTTAGGATTTCTTAGACCACTGCCATGAAATTTTGTGCATCCTCGAACTAGTTGAGTCCAATGGAGTTGATTTCACAGTCTTTTAGATGCACGGTTCAGCCGAAGAGGAGGTGGCAGGTTTATGAGCTGGGTAGGCCAATAGGATCACCTCCTCTTGCATTGGATTAGTTGTCGCAGTCGTTCTTGGAGAAGTTTATTCCCCTCACTCAGAGAGACGAGATGCGCATCCAGTTCGAGCGCCTTCAACAAGGTAGTATGACTGTTACCCAGTATGAGACTATATTTGTTGATTTTTCTCACCAAGAATCTATCCCAATCCCTACTTAGAGGGAGAAGGTTCATAGAAGGTATTACCTATGGCATCAGACTCCGATGGCAAAAGAGGTAGAGACTGATACTTTTTTCACTCAGGTGCTCGAGATTGCTAGGAGGATTGGGCGGATTTGTGGTCAAGGGAGAAAGACGGATATTAACAAGAGGCCTCATCATTTTGGTGGTTTTAAAGGTGCAAGGATATTAACCTGGAGGCAAGGTTATTTTGGTAGAGGTCATGCTATTCGACTAGTGCAGTCAGTGCTCTAGGTTTATCATGGTACTTCAGGTGGCCATGGTGCTTATGTTTCTCTCTTGGGGCAGTCATTATACAGTGCACCTTCAACGCCTGATCCGATTAATGCACCACCGATTTAGAGCTACTACGGTGATGACTCGGGTATTCAAAGACAATCACAGATTCGGCAGCCTCGCCAGTTGAGGAGCTGCTTTGAGTGCGGAGATGCAAGTCATATCAAGAAGTTTTTTCCAAGATTGCATAGTAATATGCCATAGCAGGGTACTCATGCTATAATTCGAAACCAGCTACTACACCACCCGCTAAGCCTACTGAGGTAGGGGTCAGCCAGCTATAGTTGGAGGTCAGTCAGTACGAGGTCGTCCTCGAGGTTGAAGACATATTGGTGGGGACCACCCCGTTGTTATGCATTTTCGAGTAGGCTTGAGGCATAGTCATCTGATGTAGTTATTACATGTATTGTCTTAGTTTGACGTGGAGATGCTTTGATATTGTTTGATATGGGTTCTACATATTTTGATATGTCTTCATATTTTGCAACACACTTGAGTATGACTCGTGGTTCTCGTGATATTACTGTTTCTGTGTCTACACCGTTTGGAGTTTCCATAGTAGTTGATTGGGTGTACCGGTCTTGTGTTTTTACTATTAATGGTTTTGATACTATAGTTGATATTTTGTTGTTGGATATGGTGGATTTTGAGGTCATTCTTGGTATCGGTTGGTTTTCCCCGTATCACACTATCTAAGGTTGTCATGACAAGATTGTGACTTCAGCTATACTGGGGTTACCTAGATTAAAGTAGAGACGGACCCTCGGTCATTCCACTAGTAGGGTGATTTCATTTTTGAAGGCTCAGTGTATGATTGAGAAGGGTTGTGTAGCGTATTTGGATTACATCCAGGATTCTAGTGTGGAGGCTTTTTCTATGTATTTAGTGCAAGTTGTGAGAGAGTTTCCAGAGTTGCTTCCAGCAGATTTACCTGGCATGCCGCATTATAGGGTTATTGACTTTTGCATTGATTTGGTTTCGCACACTCGGCTTATTTCTTTCCCACCATACCGTATGGCTCTAGCCGGAAGGAATTCAAGGATTTGTTGCAAGATTTTATTGATAAATGATTCATTAGACCGAGTGTTTCACGTTGGGGTGCACCGATGCTGTTTGTAAAGAAGAAGCACAGATTGATGAGGATGTGCATTGACTATCGATAGTTGAACAAGGTAACTATCAAGAACAAGTATTTGTTTCCTAGGATTGATAATTTGTTTCATCAAGTTTAGGGTTCCAAGGTATTTTCGAAGATTGACTAAAGATCGAGCAATCATCAGGTGAAGATTTGGGCATCGAATGTCCCTAAGACAACTTTTAGGACCTGCTATGGTCATTACGAGTTCTTGGTAATGACATTTGGTTTGACTAATGCTCCAGCAACCTTCATGGATATGATGAATCGAGTGTTCAAGCCTTATTTGGATTCTTTTGTAATTGTTTTCATTGATGATATTCTTGTTTACTCTTGTAGTAGAGAGGAGCATGAGCATCACTGTTCATGTCCAATTCATACCCAATTAAGGAATATGAAATGGTAGTTACAATAATAAAACCTAATGAGAGGCGGGGTCGAATCCACATGGAGTTTAAAGTGGTGTTGCGGTAAACACTCAAGAGAGAAACTTGAAATAACTAAATTTAGCTTCCAAACAAAAATGGGTAACTGTAACATAAAACAGCTACTAAGAGATTTAACTAACCAATGAGCAAATAACAATTAAAATATTTTTGATTTTTTTATCAAATAGGGAAAAGCCTAGGGTTCTAACCTTAACCTAGGTGTAAATCTAATGGATAAAGTAAATCTATACTCGCTTGGTAGATCAGGATTTGTTATGACTCTCAATGCTCAAGTAACCACTCAATACCTCTTGGTAAAAGAGTGATTATACCCAAATTGGCTTTCTCAAGACCAAATAGGTAGCAAACTAAACAATTGAATGTGAGTCCAAGTTGGATTATCCCTATCTCTAGTTAAAATCTTTTAATCAAACTAATCAAAACTTCAACTAGTTCAATTTCTTGATATCCAAAGTTTTCCTATACTAAACCCCTCTTTCTCATGCATTAATTAACTCAAATAGGCATGAATCAATATTGCAATCATTAATTCTAAGTATAAAGTATAAATAAGGCTAAATAATATACCACCCAATCAATAACAAGCACTAATATTAAACATCCATAAGTTTTACACACTAGGGTTGGATCACAACCCTAGATAAAATCTAGCTACTCATAGTAATTGACATAGAAAAATAAAAAGAAGAAGTAATTAAAGAGCGAAATACATAAACAACCTCTTTAAGTTGTCCACAACGATCAAACAGCCACCTCAACTGGCCCATTTATCATTTAGACACTTCAAGTGACTATTAAGTATATCAATTAAACACATATTACTGATGTGGCATATACGTGTTTGCTAACAAAATTTTGAGCGCGTAAAGTCATTTTTTCAGCCTAATTTATTTTTTCTTAGAAAAAAAAACAAGAAACCTTAGAGCGTAGCTAGCTGAAGCAGCTGCAACTTAACTTCTCTTCTTCCTATCTTCTTAACTAAACCACCTCATCCCACCATGAAACCACCATAGAGTCCAGGAAAACCATCCATTAAAGATCGAACTAAGCCACTGTAAACCACCAGAAACTACCACCTTTCACCATAAAACTCTACTGCCCGTAACCTTCAGAGCTCCGCCTAGTTCCGTCAACCCAAAATCAATCTCAAACCTAGAAAAATGAAGTAACAACAAGAGTTGCAAAAAACCACCAATATTTTTTCCTCAATAGTCATGTCACCCTCATCTCCACCATAAGAACACAATTTCACCACCCTATTTCGTCTTCATCATCGGCATATAATTTTAAGGACAATTTTACACCAAAAATAATAAATTAGAGAAAAAAGTAATATAGGCCCAAATTCATATTCAAGAAAATAATGGAGAGAGAAGAGTTAAGATTGAAGATTCCAGTAGAATCAGTTTTTTAACTGTGCTTGGAGAACAAATGTTTCGACCATACAGGTCGCATAAGGGGAGTTTTTGTGGCGAGGTCCATTAATAATCCCTTGGTGGGTTATCTATTTGGCCATTCTCTATTTGTTTTATATTTGTATGAGTTTTAATTTGTTTGGTGGATTTATGAAAAGGGAATAGGGACGTGAATGGGCGCAAAGAAGATGATGGGGGGGGGGAGGTGGTATAGCTTATTTTGAAAAAAGTAAAAGGGAAATAGTTTCTTTTTCTTGTTTTGATGTATTTTCTCTTTCTTTTTTTAAATATATGTGTCATTGTTTATTACAAATTACACTTGTCATTTTTTAATTGGCTCATTTGACATGTCACTAGTAAGTGCAAGTCACGTATATGGTCTTCTGCACTCGGGAGTTTACTTGATATACTTAATAGTCACTTGAAGTGTCTAAGGTAATGGGTTAGTTGAAGTGGTTGTTTGATCGTTATGGACAACTTAAAGGGGCTATTTATGTATTTCACCCAATTAAAGACATAAAGCTAAAATTAAAGTGGAAAATTAGATCTTCTCAAATTGAAGTCCCAAGTTGCCCAAAATAGCTAAAGATAACCATTAGCAGTTGCTACATTACAAAAGCTTCCCTAAAAAGGTTCCTCGTCTATTTATAGTGCTCTAAAATTCTCTGACAAAAACACCCTTCGGAGGGTTCTGCGGCCATACAATTACATTTGTGGTCCGCATTTTGGTGGTTGTTGCTCTTGCATGTGCTTTCAGTTGGACGAACTCTACAGCAGTGCGTAAGCTTCTTCGGCCGCACTTCAGCTTATGCGGCCGCAAAATTTTGCTGTTGACCGCATTTTGAAGAGGCTTCAGACTTGTTCAATTGCAACATATCTGATCTTTCAGTCTTTAGCAGTGAGAACCTCAAGTGCGACTACACTTTTTGTCATACGGAATGCACTTATGCCCGATATCTCTGAAGCTTCAGTTTCTCGTTTGTGGCCTCATATCATTTTCTGCCAACCGCATTTGCTTTTGCAGCCGCAGATGGAATTCTACGGACCGCACTGCTCTTTGCACTTGTCCTCTTGATTGTTCTGAGCTGGAATATCTCCTCTTTGAGTTAGATTTCTTGTTAAGCTCACATTATCCACCACACCTACAATTCACACATATTCATTAGATTTAAAAATAAAAATCACTACTTTCGGACTAAATCTTAAGCCAAAAAGTATTAATAAGTGGTTAAAATCCACACCTACCAAGCACCATTGGATTGTACTTCAAACTTTCAAGGATTGTCAACTTTATGTCAAGTTTTCTAAGTGTGAGTTCAGGTTGGACGCAATTGCCTTCTTGGGACATGTCATGTCTTGTGATGGTATTAACGTGGATCCTACGATGATTGAGGTAGTTTAGAAGTGGCCTAGACCTACTTCAGCTACAGAGATTCAAATATTCTTGGGTTTGGCGGGATACTATTACCGGTTTATGGAGGTATTCTCATCTATTGTAGCCACATTGACCAAGTTGACTAAGATGGACACCCTTTTCAGATGGTCTGATGAGAGTGAGGAGAGATTTTAGAAGCTCAAGACTGCTTTGATTACAGTGCAGTGTTGGTGTTACCCACAAGTTTTGGGTCTTATACTATGTATTGTGATGATTCACATATTAGACTTGACGCAATATTGATGTAGGATGGTAGGGTGATTGCCTACACGTCTCGTAAGTGGTAAAAAAGAACTATCTCGTGCATGATCTGGAGTTGGAAGCTATTGTACACGCGCTCAAGATTTGGAGGCACTAATTGTGCATGTCATGTGAGGTTTATACTGATCATCGGAGTCTATAGAATCTATTAAGGAAAAAAGATCTCAATTTGAAGCAGCGGAGATGGTTGGAGTTATTAAAATACTATGATATCACTATATTGTATCATCCAGGGAAGGCTAATATGGTGGACGACGCCTTGAGTAGAAAGGCAAAGAGCATCGATAATTTAGCATATATACTGGAAATAGAAAGGCCATTGTCTATGGATGTTCAGGCCTTGGCTAACAGATTCATGAGGTATGATATTTCGGAGCCTAGTAGGGTTCTTGTTTATGTTGTGGTGCATTCGTCTTTGTTGGAGCGAATCAAGGCTCGATAGTTTGATGATCCTCACTTGTTGGTATTGAAAGATACGGTGCAGCAGGGTGATGCTAAGAAGGTTGTGATTGGGGATGATGGTGTTATGCGGCTTCAAGGTCAGATTTGTTTTCCGAATGTTGATGGTTTGAGAGAGTTGATCCTTGAGAAGGCTCATAGCTCACAGTACTCTATTCACCCAGGTGTCACAAAGATGTATCATGATTTCAAGTAGTATGATTGGTGGCAGATATTGTTGGGCATGTCTCACGGTGCTTGAATTTCTAGCAGGTGAAGTATGAACATGAGAAACCAGGTGGTTTGACTCAGAGATTAATCATACCGGAGTGAAAGTGGGATCGCATTACTATAGACTTTGTGGTAGGCTTATCACATACTTTGAGGAAGTATGATGTTGTTTGGGTCATTTTGGACAATTGACCAAGTCCGCACATTTTATTCTGGTGATGAATTCCTACAATTCAGAGCGGTTGGCTGAGATCTACATTAGGAAGATTGTTCAACTGCACTGTGTGCCCATTTCTATCCTCTCAAATCATGCCACACATTTCACTTCATAATTTTGGTGAAATGTTTAGCATGAGTTGGGCACGTAGGTGGATCTCAGCACTGCATTTCACCTGCAGACGGATGGCCAGTCCGATCAGACTATCTAGATCCTTGAGGATAGGTTGAGCACCTATGTTATTGATTTCGGAGATCAGTGGGACAAATTTCTACCATTGGCGAGTTTGCCTACAACAACTATTAGTCCAATATTCAGATGGCGTCGTATGAGGCTTTATACGGTAGGTGGTGTCATTCTCCTAGTAGTTGGTTTGAGCACGGTGTGGCTAGGATGTTGGATACGGATTTGGCTCATGATGCTTTTGAGAAGGTGAAGTTAATTCAAGCTCGCCTTCATACAATACAGAAAAAGAAGAAAATTTATACGGACAAGAAGGTCCATGTTGTGGCCTATATGAGGGGTGAGAAGGTACTTTTGAAAGTTTCTCCTGTGAAGGGAATGATGAGATTTGGGAAGAACGGCAAGTTAAGCTCGAGTTTTAGCCCATTTGAGATCTTAGAGAGAGTTGGGGAGGTTGCTTACAGGCTTGCATTGTCTCCCAACCTAGCAGGGGTACATCTATTATTTTATATTTTTATGCTTCGGAATTATCTTGAAGATAAATCACATGTATTGGACTGCAGCACAATGCAGATTGATGAGGATTTGACTTAGGAAGAAGTGTCGGTAGCCATTCTAGACCAGAGGTTCAAAAGTTTAAATCTAAGGATAATTTTTCAGTGAAAGTGTGTTGGAGGTCAGCCGAGTGAGGAGGCTACTTGGGTGTCAGAGTTCGTAATGAGGAGTAGATATCTGCATCTTTTTACCAGTCCGGGTACATTTCTATGACTATTCGAGGATGCACGTTTCTGATAAAGGTGGAGAATGTAAAGACCCGATAGGCCATTTTTAGTTCTGTCTTCCAATCGTGATTTTACACCTTATAGTCTTATTTGATGATTTATGACTTGTGTACGTAGTCCGTATTGATTTTCGGAAAGTTTAAATGTGATTTTCAAAGAAAACTTGATTTTTGAACTTTAAAATGGTTGGAGTTGAACACGGTCAATATTTTTGGTAACAACCTTGGATCAGTATTTTTATGATTTCGGTAGGTTTATATGAAAATTTTGGACTTGTAAGCATGTTTGGTTGGGGTCCAGGGTGACACGAGGGCGTTTCAGTGCTTATTGTAAAAAATTGAAATTTGAAGTTATGAATTTTGAAATCTTTGAGTTTCGATGCTTGATTCTTCATTTTAGATGTTATTTTGATGATTTGAGATTTATGAGCGACTTCATATGATGTTATTTTACTTGTGTGGATATTTGGATTGGGGCCAGAGGAGTTTGAGTGCGTTTCAGATGGGTTTCAAACTGATTTGGTAAGACTTGAGTTGCTGGTGTTGCAGACATTGCAATTGCGATGGTCTATTTACAAATACGAGCCTCGCATTTGTGATTTCTAGTTAACATTTGCAATTCCTGGGGGGGGGGGGGGGCAGTATTTCATTTGCGAAGCTCACCTCGCATTAGCGAGGTTTCCATACTATGCATTTGCGAGGCATTGTTGCATTTGCGATTACCGTGATTGCGATGCAGGCGTCGCAATTGTGATCTCTAAAGCTTACTGGCTATATCGCATTTGCGATAGTTGTTCGTGTTTGCGAACATCGCAATTGTGAAAAATAATTCGTAATTGCGATAAGTGGAGCTGGGTAAAAGGCAAGGGTTTCGGGATTTAGCTCATTTTATTCCATCTTTGAGACCTAGTCTCTACATAGAGACGACTTTGGAGCCCAACTTCATAGGTTAGTAGAAATATGATTTTCATTTCTAAACCTAAGATTTCATAGAGTAGAAATATGATTTTTGGGTAGAAATTTAGGATTATGTATTTTAGAGATTTAGACATCAATTTGAGGTTAGATCTAAAAACAACTCACATATTTGGACTGGGGGGAGGGGGTGAATGAGTAATCGGGATTTGGTCTTGATTTCGGATTTTGAACTTGTGGACCTGGGTTGACTTTTTATTGACTTTTTCAAATATGATAAAGATTGAATCTTTTTTATACTATGGTAGTTTCTATCGCTTGTTTTGACATATTTGAGTATTATTTGACTAGCTACGGGTTATTTTGGAGGCTTGTTCTAAAAGAAAAGTTGTATTGAATTGTTGATTTTGTTTCAGAAAGCGGTAAGTATCATGGTTAACCTTGATTTGAGGGAATTAGGACTTTATTAGTTTATTTTCTACGTGATCTATGTGTAGGGAAGGAGTATATGCAAGGTAGCAAGTGTATATCCATTGTCATGGGTTTAAGCTTGCATGGTGTATGAATTTACTTCATGCCTTTAATTATACCATGTCTTTTCAAATTTCATGATTTTACTGGTTATGTGCTCTTATTTGATACATGAGTTTACTTGATATATATGTGCCTTCACTTGTTACATGCCCTTGTTTGATGCCTTTATTTATCATATGCCTTTTCTTGTTACATGCCTTTACTTGTCTTATTGTCTTTACTTATTTTCTTGTCTTACTTTGCTATGCTTTATCAAATCGTGTGACTGTTAGATTGTTCTCGTGTTTACGACTTGTTGAATTCTTTATTAACATGTATATATTGTGAGGCCAATCCTTGAACATTGAATTGTGTAAGATTCTTCATTTGTGTTCGTATTTCCTTGGTGAATTATTCATTTTAGTTCTCTTTTATGTTATGTTTTGGTTTATCCATATTTGGTTGTGATTGGGTAATTTAAAATGAGATGATATTGGGATCAGGTTGCACGCAACAATGGTAATTATGATTGACAATGAGATCGGGTTGCATGCCACAACTGTATTGGTTGTTGATATTGGGATCGGATTTCGCGCTACAACATATAGGTTGTCTTGTAATTGTTCTAGGTTGTTCTTCTCTGCTACAATGTTATGTTATGAGGTTGTGCCGTGATGATATTCTAGGAACTCTATTATCTATTCACTTATTCTATTTCTTATGATTTAACTCATTTCTCTATATCGCCATTGTTTTTTTGCTTATTACTCATACAAATTTATTGTAAGTGTTTTGTCATAGCCTCGTCACCACCTCGTCAAGGTTAGGATCGATACTGAGTACATGGGGTCGGTTGTATTCATACTACACTTCTACACTTCTTGTGCAGATCCCGGTATTGGTCCTAATGGCACTCAAAGGTGATTAGCTCGGATTATCAGGAGACTTGAGGTAGTGCGGCATGGCGTTTGCAGACAATGGAATCCCTTCCTATCATTATTTATTACTTATTGTACCAAACAGTATTGTATTTTCATTACAGACTTTGTATTTAGTACTCTTAGTAGCTCGTGCACTTGTGACACCACATCTTGGGGATAGTTTTAGACATCATTATGTTGTAGCCCTATTATGTATTTACGATATTTCATAATTTATCTATATTATATTAAAGGTAATTGTTAAGTTTGCTTTGTTTACTGTTGTTAAATATTGTCTTTTCTAGCAAGCGGTGTTAGGGGCCATCACGATCCTATGGTTGAGATTTTGGGTCATGACATTGGGATTTTGGATCGTGACAAATTGGTATTGATGATTTATTTGATCGGCTTTAGGATTCTAAGATGCTCTCTAAGATTGACTTGATATCAGGTTACCATCAGTTGAATATGAGTTCTCGGTGATGTCATTTGGCTTGACTAATGCTCCAGCGGAATTCATGGATTTGATGAGCATTGTTCAAACCTTATTTGGATTCTTTTTTGATCATTTTCATTGATGACATATTGGTTTACTCTTACAGTAGATAGGAGTATGATCGTCACTTGAGAGTAGTAATTCAGACTTTGAAAGATAGAAAGCTTTACGCTAAATTTTTGAAATATGAGTTCTAGTTAGACTCAGTTGCATTCTTGGGTCATGTTGTGTCTAGTAATGGTATTAAGGTTGATCTCAAGAATATTGAGTCAGTTCATAGTTGTCCTAAACCTACTATAGCTACAGAGATCAGGAGTTTCTTATGTTTGGCAGGCTAATGTCGTCGCATTGTGAAGGGATTTTCATCTATTGAAGCCCATTGACTAAGTTGACTTAGAAGGATGCACAGTTTAGATGGTTTGATGAGTTCGAGGTGTGCTTTTAGTGTGAAGCGGTGTTGCCCACAGATTTCTGGCCATACATTGTATATTGTGATGCTTCATGTATTGGTCTTGGAGCAGTGTTGATGTATGATGATAGATTGATTTCTTACGCATCACTGTAGTTGAAGCCTCATGATAAGAATTATTTGGTGCATGATTTGGAGTTGGCAGCAATTGTGGATGTGCTAAAGATTTAGAGGCATTACTTATACGGTGCATCATGTGAGGTTTACACTGATCATTAGCGTCCTCAACATTTATTTAAGCAAAAAGACTTTAATTTGAGGTAGCGGAGGTGTCTTGAGTTGCTTAAGATTATGATATCACTATCTTGTGTCATCCGGGTAAGGCAAATGTGATCACGGATGCCTTGATTATAAATACAGAGAGCATGGGGAGTTATGAATTTATTCCAGCGGAGGAGAGACCTTTGGCTGTAGACGTTCAGGCCTTGGCCAATAGATTTTTAAGATTAGATATTTCTGACCCTAGTAGAGTTCTTGCTTGTATTGTTGTGCAGTCGTCCTTGTTTGTGCGTATCAAGGCTCGCGAATATGATAATCTACATTTTTTATGCTTAAAGACAAGGTTAAGTGAGATGATTCTAAAAAGGTGGTTATTGGGGATGATGGTTTTATGTGACTTTAGGATCGGATTTGTGTGCCTAATGTTGAGGGCTTGAGAGAGTTGATTCTTTAGGAAGCTCACAGTTCATGGTATTCTATACATCCAGGTACTACAAATATGTATCATGATTTAAAGTAGCATTATTGGTGGTGAAGGATGAAGAAGGACATTATTGGTCATGTTTCACGGTGTTTGAATTGTCAACAGGTCAAGTATGAGCATTAGAAACTGGGTGGTTTGCTTTAGAAGATGGATATATTAAGTGAAAATGGGAGCACATTACAATGGACTTTGTGGTAGGTTTGCCATAGAATTTGAGGAAGTTTGATGCCATTTGGGTCATTATTGATTGATTGACCAAGTCACATTTTATTCTGGTGATGACTTCTTACACTTGTTCGCTTGTAGGGTGTGCCCGTCTCTATCCTTTCAGACCATGACAGTCACTTCACTTCTCACTTTTGGAGGACTGTTCAGCGTAATTTAGGCACACAGATGGAGTCAACACTGCATTTCACATTTTGCAGACGGATGGGGAGTCCAAGCGAACAATTCAGATCCTAGAGGATATGTTGAGAGATTGCTTACAACAACAACTACTAGTCTAGTATTCAAATGGATATATATGAGATATTATATGGTACATGATGTCGATGTCTGTTTGAATGGTTTAAGACTGGTGAGGCTAGGTTGTTGGTTACAGACTTGGTCTGTGATGCTTTAGAGAAGGCGAAGTTGATTCAGGAGAGGCTTCAAATAGCTCAGTCCAGGCATAAGAGTTATGCGGACAAAAAGGTTCAGAATGTGGCATTTATGGAGGGTCAGAAGGTTCTTCTTGGAGTTTCAGCTATGAAAGGCGTGATTATATTTAGGAAGAAAGGCAAGTTGATCCTGAGGATTATTGGTCCATTTGATGTGTTGGAGAGAGTTGGCGGGGTTACTTATAGGCTTGCTTTGCCTCCTAGTCTTTCGAGACTTCAGTGGTATTTCATGTTTCTATGATCTAGAAGTATCATGAATATAAGTCACATATTTTGGACATCAACACAGTGGATTTGGATGAGAATATAGCTTTTGAAGAAGAGACGGTGGCCATTTTGGATAGACATGTTTGGAAGTTGAGGTTAAAGGAGAATGCATAAGTGAAGGTGCTTTGGAGAGGCCAATCGAGCTAGGATGATACTTGGGAGATCGGGTTAGATATACAGAGCATATATCCACACCTTTTCAATAGTTCAGGTACATTTCTATACACGCTCAAGAAGGAACGTTTATTTAAGAGCTGGAGAATGTAATAACTCGGTCGGATTTTTTGAGTATTAGAACTTTATTCCCCTATTTGATGCTTTTCGTATGTGTATTTGATATTTTATAACTTGCAGGGATTGTTGGTTTAGTTTTCATAGGATTCGGAAGTAATTTGAAACACTTAGTTTCATTTTGAAAGTTTTAAGTTAGAAGAATTGACCAAGGTTTCACTTTTGTGTAAACGACATTGGATTGGTGATTTGATGGTCTCAATAGATTCGTAAGCTAATTTTTGACTTAGGTGTATGTTCGATTCGACTTTGGATGTTCCTAGAATATGTTGACTATAGTTGTCGAAAACTGGCAATTTGAAAAATTGAAGAGTTCTTAAGTTCGACCGATAGTTGACTTTGATAATATCCGATTGTATTTTTTGTTCCGGGATTGTGGATAGGTTCATTTTGTTTAATGAAAATTGTGCGCAAAGTTTGATTATGACCCAAAGTGTATATGTATGAATCAGACACTTAGTTGAAAGTTTAGAAGTTCATGAACTTAAGAGAGTTCAAATGTGTGTTTTGGCATTTGATTCATAGATGTGATAATCTCTTATGTGTTTGGAGGTTTTTGATGGGTCCGGATAGTGTTTTTGTGTAAGGCCCCGTAAAATTTTACCAAGAATCTGAGGTTTCGTGGTGCCGAGGTGGGCTAACATATTTGAAGGTTGTAGATAATATTCTCGCCGGGGTACTGACATTTTGGATTGTGCAATGCGTTGGGAAGTTGGCGTATTAATATTTGCAAAACAAGACATTTATGCGGTCCTTTATGCGGCCGCAGAACTGCTCTACGGGCCGCGGAGTTGAATAGGTTTTGCGGTCCACTCCATGGATGCAAAAGTAATCTACAGACCGCAGATCTGTCACAGACCGGACCAGGCCAACCAAGGTTTTTGGAGGTCATTTAGGGGTCCGTCCTACGGACCACATACGTGTTTCCTGGTCGCATCAGCGATCGCAGATCCAATTTAGAGGGTCCATTTTGTATATTTTTTTTATACCCAACCCAATTCTAATAAAAGGCATAAGGGGGTCATTTGAGAGCAGAAACCTAACGTTTTTAGATAGGGGGAAGGTACTAATGAGAGAAGGAAGAAGAGGCAACCACCCTACTCAACCATCTTGCTCAGTTTTGAAGATTCAAGGTAAATCACTCACTAGACCATCATCTATACGGATAAGTCTTTATCCAAAGTTTTCATGCAAATTGTTATGGGTTTAGGTGAGCTCTAGAGTAGGAAATTGGGCCATGCATATGCCAATAGGAGGTGGTATATGGGGTTATTGAACTAATTACAAGTGGATTCTTATTGAAATTGGTTGTGGAATGAAGGAATTTCACCATAGAAACCTTGTAGTCGAATTGCACACCTAGTACTTGATAAAATTCCTAAATTGACTGAACACATGAACCCCTTCCTAATTATGGTTCAATTTTGTCATATCTCTAAATAGATTGAAGTCGCTAGGAGTTTCAGAACGTTGCAGTAATCTAAGGAAAGCTCAAGCGAGGTATGTTGGCTAAACTTTTTCTGTAGAATCAGATTCCTCGAAATTCTCGTAAACTTCGAGTATGGTTTGATAAAGTTCCTATTTCCGCCATTTTTGTCTGCTTCTATGGTTAGCTGGTCCAAATGCCTATAGTTGATTCATATTCCGATTGTATAATGTTATGCTCCTCTTTTATGCTTATCCTCAATGTGTTTTGAATTCTTACATGTCTATAAGCTGAAGATATAATTTTTCTCAATGTTTCAAATATCCTTAAATGTTTTAAGATGATCCTTGAAAGGAAATAAAAGAATGAATGTATGAATTGTGAAATGCGGCCATCGTGCTAAGAATGAAAATTACACTTGTGGCCAATAGTGCCAATGAAATGAAAGGAAGTTTGAACGATTATGAAAGGAGTTGTAACTCATTTATATAATAAATATTTTTGGGAGTATCGTTTAGTCACCCAAGAAGGGTAGGTTGAAATAACCTAAACTCGAAACTACACGTGCTAGTGTAGGAGTGATTGAGGGGTAAATCCCTGTGCTGATGTATTGAGATTATTCCCCTTAATTGGGATGAGATTGATGTATTGAAATTATTCCCTCTTAATTGGGATGAGATGATTGCTAGCAAAAGACGATGTCTACCCACACTGATAAGTTGATAATTTACCAACTTATCTCATCTTTAATCTTAGATTTTTGCTATGTTTGTTTGATAAAATAGTTTGTTTAATGTCGTTTACTTCTACTTTACAGGCTTTATATGATTTAGAAGTGATCGGGAAGAAACCAAGCAAAAACAAATCAAAAAGGGGCTCAAAATCATAAATCTGGAAATTAGCATCAGGTGTCGCAAATGATTGCACAAGACATAAAGATAATTGTTTGAACTCTTCAAATAAAATCTTAAAATATTTCATAAATAAATTTTAGACACGAGAAACCATGGCTCTAATACCACTGTAGGATTGCACATAGGTGTTCATAACACGCAGCGAAAGACAATAACAATCCTAGGCAGAACTTGTCCTCTTTAAAAAATTTATTTACATGTCAAAGATCGAATCTAAGACGTACCTGATAAAGAGAGTCTCGTTTCAAAATTTCTTCAATAGTGCGAAGACTCTATGTGTATCCACACCGAGACCGGATCTTTGCTATCAACTCTTTGATCAATGAAACCCGCGAACAAATTGAATGAAAAATACATTTTCTTTCGGCCTTAATGTAAATATAGTATTTTTCCTTGTAATGAATATTGCTCTCACAAGCGTTTGTTTTTTCCTTCTCAAAGTCCATTCCAACATTGGAATTATGGAACCTTTTCATTTGAGAAAATTTGAATCCCATTCCAAATGGGTATACGACAGCCAGCTAAAACGTCCAATTCACGTTAGTCCAATTTGAACTTTCACGTTAATTTCTTGATCCAATTCAAAATTGGATTACAAGAATAAATTGATATTATATATACAACCTTTATATAAATCAGCATTAATATATATCACATATATATTTTAATCCAGAGATACAATTCAATTTTCTATTCTAAATAGAAAGCTTCAATTTATTCAGAATACTAATTATATCCTCTGTACTAGCAAAAAATGTAATAATATTTTATTTGGACTAATAAATTAATTTATTTGACTAATTAAATTCTTTAATTTAATTATCAAATAATAAAGTAATTAATCCTTTAGCAAAGATCAGAACACTCGTTAGTGTGCGACCCCATAAGTTCAATACTAAGCCGGTAGTAAATTGATCACATCAATATACTAATCAAGGGTGGCGTCTAGCAACACTCCTTAACAACCGAATAGCATGAAGTATACAATTTACTCTCAAAAACCCGTAGAAGAATAATGCATTAATTCCTTCTATCCTTATAGCTCTGGGTCACCCTAGGATATTGTTCAACTGTCAAATCCTAATAGGCAACCAATTATGTGTTTATGTCCAATATAATCGACCATTAAATGACCTAAGAAACTATTTTCTTCTTTCATTCAATCGCCGTGGCCAAGGTCTTAATTTGGTCGGTTATAATTTATGACAACATGGAGCTTAAACTCATTACCAAGAGTTGACAGATTCCATCTTGATCAATCACTAATTCTAAAAGTATTTAATCGTACCTTATATCCTTTCAACTATCGTCCTAGGGTCATAAGTGTCTAGTATCAAAGCACAAT
Source organism: Nicotiana tabacum (assembly GCF_000715075.1). NCBI lineage: Eukaryota > Viridiplantae > Streptophyta > Magnoliopsida > Solanales > Solanaceae > Nicotiana > Nicotiana tabacum. The sequence continues at coordinate 42,226,162 of NC_134102.1, forward strand.
AAATAACTTATCAATTACTATGATGATATCAGGTCAAAGGAAACTCTTGCATCACATTCTTCAAGAAAATATCCTATTGACAGTTTATGATAATTCTAACCATTAGGAATTATCCAATGAATTGGTTCAATGATCATATCTCTATATGCATCATTTAATTATGTAATTTAGTTAATGAGATCAACTAATCTTTATCACATAAAGACGATCACATAAATATTGAACTAACCGGATTACTAATGTCCAAATTAATAATCCTACGATCAAAAACAAAATTTAGATTAAGTTGTAAGAGACTTTACTCTCATTATCATGATCTCCATCATGATGACAAATCTCAAAATTTAATCAAGAACCTTATTAAATTAATCAAGCAATTAATAATAATTATGATAAACGAATATCAAATGACATATATTTTTATATCAAATAACATTCACAAAAATATGTTCAAATCATCTGGGTATATCTAATATATATCCCTAACACTAGCTACCACGTCACCAAGTTAAATTAATCAGCTTAAAAGATAGTACTTGCAGCAAGCTACGCTTGTCGCCGTTACGTGCTGTTGAGAAGATTCCATCATGGAGATCTATAAGGAAAGTTCATCATCTGATTGAGTATCCATTCTTGGTAGGAAGAAACTGATAAACCAAAAGTTATATAGGAAATATGTCTGACACTTTTGTTGTTGTATCTTGTTCAAGATCAGTCAGAGTTTAGCACTTCAGGGTTTACAATCTTTGTTTTAAGTCTTCTCTCACCTTTTTTCTTCTACTGAAGACTGCAATAGTAACTTTGAGTCAAATTAATTCCATTAGATGGCTGTCACCTTTTTATATTTTTGAAGGTATCTATAGAATAGAAATAGCTTCTCTGAGATTTTCATTTTTCAGTCGGTGCTAATATAAAATTTTACTATGCAATTGTACCCCAAGGAATGAAATCAATCTTTGTTTACAGCACTTTTCATAGATTATCTCAGAATTCGATGAGGGTAATCGAAACAATTGCTCCTGAAATCTGCAAAACACCAATAAGCTCTGACAAGAGGTAAAAGCACTATTGGTGAGAGGTATCCAAAAACAAAATCTGCGGTGTTTTTGCCTTCAAGTTTATTATAAAAAATTTGAAATACTTGCAGTATTAACAACATTCAAATACTTCTATTTATAGTCTCATTTTCTCTTCCATGCAGGAATTTGCACATAATCCCCTTTCTAGCTGATAGATTAACATAGGTTATGTCACAAACAGAAAACCCTGTTACATCAGATATAAGATTAACTGAGATCCCCCTTATTCTAGTAAAACAAACATGGATATCGCCAGGTAATGAATTTGTATAATAGTTGAAAATTCTGCCTTGGCTGATAGCATGAGTATACTTTCCCTTCTTCATTGGTCTCGGTGATGCAAAGTTTAGAAACCACTTGATAGAATTTATTAGCTCTCTGCGGGAATGACTATGCTGTAATCTTTGAAGTTGTACTGTTGAGCACCATCTTAGTGCTAGTGGCTTCGGATTTCAATAAAATTTGTACTCTATTAAAGAAAAAAATTTTATCAAGTTAGAAACCACTTGAGTTTCCTACAATAGGCCAGTTGTCAGGGCAATACAGCACGGGGCAACCTCTTTGTGAAGGTCTTTGCCCTACTCCTTTTATTCAACTGTTAGTTGACTACAAATCTTGTGGTAAACTCTTTATTTATATTGGTATTGACTTAGTCATCACGCTTGATTTATTAGCTGTTGTTTTTTAAACTTGAGAATTGAATGCTACTGTATTATCATAAAACTACATGATTCCTTTCTCTTGAGTTCTAAATTGTTCAATGATATCATAACATGTTTGCTGAGATTGGTTTTGGCCTTTAATTGACCACAATTAATTTCTTTCTAGCATCCAAGGAAAATATTCACATTATATAAAAATAAAAAAAAAATAAAAAAAAAACTGTATACTTGCAGTAGTAACAACATCGAATACCTCATATTTTTAGAATGAGGTGTCTGACTTGCATTTATATTGCTAATTTTCCTTTGCTATGCGGGAATTTCAAATTCCTATGGACACCTCACAAAATGAGAAATCACTAAAACAGTAGTTCGGCACTTTCATCATACTTTTGCACTGAGTTGCGACGTCTGTTAACATGACATTGGTTAAGGTTTTGCAAGACAGAGAGAGCACATGTTTGTCTTTTACGTTAGCCCATATTTGGATGATGCATTTCACATCAATAAACTACCTGCATAGTTTTATGTTTCAGAAATGTATCGCTGGCAGTTCTTTTCTCACACATGCATATGCCTCCTCATTTTGTGCGGGTGCTTATTTATGTATGTTAAATGGTGTAATTGTGATGGTAAAATTCAGATGTCGAATGGGGCATTTGGATGATGCATTTGACATCAATAAACTCTTGCTGTTGAAGTAGCACGCTCATCAACCGAGATTACACAAGTATACATTGGATATTATTGTCGAAACAAGGCTACATTGGTAGGAGTGTGCTAATCCTCAACTCAATGAGTTGTTGATGACTTTGATGATAATGGGTTAAAGTGAAGTGATCCATCTTGGTAGTGTCTTCAAAAGTAGATGGTTAATGCCTGATTGCATAGCTAGTTTGATAATGGGATCTTCCTGCTTCAATACCTATTTGTTTCAGCTAACATTTATTTTTCCTTCTTGTTTGATTTTTAAGCATAGTGTCTTGGAAATGTTAGTCTAATTATTTTTAAAGAGATCCGCTGGAGTAGCTTCTGTTTTATGACCTCATTTTAGTTCAACTGACAAGTGGTATAAAGAAGATGTAAGTCGTGGGTATGCTAAATGTTTCAGTCGTAAGTGAGGTCTCTCTGTCAATGCAATTTTCTAGACTACATAAAGCACTTCATCCAGAATGTACATCTATATTTTCCAACATACTCCTCCCAATCCCAAAAAGTTCTCCCAATTAAAAAGAAATATGGGAGGGGAGTTCTTTTATATACTTTTCGATTCTTTGCCACTATAACTTGTATTTTATAATCTCGGATGTTGCCTAGCCAGGAAGCAAAAGTTCATTGACTAGTGGGAGAAAGAAAGCAACATATAGTTTACTTGTGCAGCTGAGGTTGTTCATTTACTGTAACTTGTATCTTATATTACTTGCAGCAAGCTATGCTATTTGCCAATTGCCATTACGCATTTCTGAGGAGGAGCTCTGATCAAGCTATTCTACACACAATCTTTTCTGGGTTGGAAGCTTACTAGAGTAGCATAAACCAGTAGTTTCAGACTTTTAACTTCCTATTGTAATCAATAAGATGTTGAATTACAAAATCGCCCATCAAAAGTTTGAATAATCTTTTTACCCTTTAATTACTCATTACTTCTATAATATTTTTGTGCAAAAAAGTAAATATACATTTAAATAAATACTACTCTACCAGATTTACTCCGCCACCATAATGTCTCTTGAATATATCAATTTAATGTAGTGGTATTTCTAGGTAGAGTGAATTCATGGAGTTATTTTGTTCGTATTCCAATTGGATATATGAAAAGTTAAGGTTGAAATATGTACCATTTTGTAACAGCCAAAAGCAATAAATTCTTGGAAAGCAATATGTAATGAATCTCAAAATTCTTAAAATGTGATGAGGAATAGCAGGGCACTGTTTATGATTCCAGACCGGAAACTCAAACCCTCTCTCATAGTCATGTCCTCATTCTTTATCATGCAATTTTATATGCGTTTTTCGTTTTCCTAATCCTTACATTCTGAGATTTTCTCTTCTTTTTCTTTTCATATTCTTTGGGATAATTTAGTGTGTTAATTTATTTTGCAGCTTAACCTTGCTGACTAAATCAATGTTGCTTCTGTAAGATTATATCTGCAATTGTAAGTCTTCATCTCAAGTTCAAGGTAATGACTTTGATGTAGTACGTTGCTGCAATTTTGGAAGATTATGTAGGTAAATGGTACTATTGGTGCATGATTTTGAACAAATTGAGGATGTATCAGATTTCGATGCCATATGTAAATTATTTAAGAGTATTAGAATAGCGAAACAGAGAATACTATTTGTGTGCATCTACAGGTTATATGTAGTGTACTACTGCTTTTTACTGCAACCATGTGAAGAGAAAGGTCCAGACTACTATTATGTGAAAGATATGTACAAAGAAAATATTTATGAGATGTGCACGAAACTTACTTTTTCCTACACCTCTATTTTTATTTTATAACTAATATAATTGCTTTTAGAATATACTACAAATCTTCCTTTAAATAATATTTATACTCACATATATGTTAATAAAATTACTTGATAGAAGTAGATAATTGACATTGCACTATATTGCCTCACACACCATGGGATCAATTAGGGGTACGTAGTGTTTTTATGTTTCCGAAAATACTCATTTGCATGACATCTCCAAAGTTGCTAATCCCAATCATTACATACTACAGAATTCGCTAACATCATGCATAGCACAAGTATAAAATGGTAATTCAAAATATTTCTTTATATACTTTAGTTTATCTTTTATTATGCAGAACATGTTTTAATAATCTTATGTGGTGTAGGCACTAAGTAACTCAGGATATACGAACATCGTAAAATAATGATTCATCTATTTAAACTTAATTCTTTCCCTCAAATTTTGTGTAATTCATAGCATACATATTCTAATATTATTTTAAAATTGATTAGTATGGGATACACGTGTAACGCACGTGTCCAAAAACTAGTAGAAATATAAGTGTGCATAGTAAGTGTTTAAATCACCACTAGTAAATTGAACCAAAAGTTGTTCATTCTTTCGCGGCCAACCAAAATTAGACCTTAGTCAACTCGGCAAATCAGATGTACATTGAAAGGCGACAAGGTTAAGTATCTCTTACATGAAACAATGATTGTTATTTCATTATTTGCTTCTTTTTTTATTTTGTTTAGCATTGGACTAAGATGGATTTAAATAAAGCTACATGATCATTAAGAACTTTATGGCTGAGCTTAAAGCTATTTTATAGCATAATGATGTTTTGAGCAGGTTAAGAATTTTGGGATAGTCGTATTTACAAAGAAAATTCTACCGAAAATTCTAAGAATTTAGAGAGTTAGTGATGTTTTGAGCAGGTTAATTATTTCTGATTCTCTTTTGTAGGTGCAGCGATTGCGGATGGAAGCAGTGACAAAGACCTTACTTGAGTGTTGTTGATCGTTGTTAGACTTTCTATTATCATGTTCAAGGATATTTTAGTTTAGAACTTTTTGTATGCAAACTCATCTATTTTGACTTTTGAATTGTTGATCAAACAATGTATTCATATTTTATTTTTGTATATGGATAATGCTAGTTGGATATTTTAATTTTATTTCGTGTTTTATGTAAGTTATGGTTTAAACCATTTCATTGCATAGGAAAATATTCCTCATTTTGCTTCCATAAATATCAAAAATGATAATTGTGAATTGTTGGAATAGAGAATATAACTGTTCCAATAGACCTAGAAATAATAACAACAGCCCTTAACTCCGTTCCAATAGACCTAGAAATAATAACAACAACCCTTAATAACTATTGCAATATGTTGCAATAGTTGTTGCAATAGGATAACGATAATTGTTCCAATATATCACAAAACTATTGCAATATATCATGAAAACCGCCGCAATAGACTTAAAAAAATCGCTGGTATAATTGTACCACAATAGTTTATAACCGTCCCAATAGAACCAAAAATCGTTCCCATAGATGGAACAATGGTAGCAGATCCATAACCGTTACAATATCCCTATATGGAGATGGTTTAGAAACTATTCCAATTGACCTATTGTAATGCTAAATCCTGTAACGGTTCTGAATCCGTCCCATTATCTCTACAGGGACGGTTAGTGTATCTATTGCCACGGTTTTGGAAGGGTTGCCATAGGCATAATTTCTAGTAATGGCCTACTCAGGTTTCAAGCTGGATGTGATTGGGGAGTTAGCAGAAACACAAGTTGGACAAGTTGGTAGGTGATTCATTAGAAATATGCATTACTCAATCGAGTACATTAGAGGATGAAGACCATGAGATCAATAGAGAGGCTGAGGCCCTAGATACTGAAAATCAAGTGGTAGATGAAGAGGAATTCAAGAAAGAAATGACTAAGCCCATGCTGGAGTTGAAAGTACTCCCAACCCATTTAAAATATGCTTTCCTTGAGGCTAATAATATTCTTGTGATTGTTTCTGCTGATTTGACAAGTGAACATTACACACATGCTAGTGGAATTTTTGCGGAAGAATAAAAAAGTGATTGGCTGGAGCATAGCTTGTATTCAGGGAATTAGCCCTGCAATCTACATACACAAGATCTTATTGGAGGAACGTAGAAAACCTATAGTGCAGCCCCAAAGCCCTAGCTTTTTTACTTTATGGAAATAAGGTTAACCCACCTTTACATATTCTCCACCGACTCCATTTCCCATCTTCAACAGCCTAAGATGTGGGAATAGATGTAATCATTCTTATAGGGGATCAAGTATTTCGTTCCTTTCTTTTCCCCAATTCCCTTTGTCACACCAAGACTCAAAAATTTACTATATGTGGGTACCTAGCTAATAATTTCCTCTCCCTTTAAATGATCAGATGCTAGAGAAGGTGGTAGGGCATGGATACTATAGTTTCTTAGATGTTTATTCGGAGTACAATCAAATACCCATTGCTCTTGAAGACATCGAGAAAACCACGTTCACCTGCCCATCAGGAATTTTCGCATACCGAAAAATGCCTTTTGTGCTTTGTAGTGCGCCACCTACATTTCAAAGGTGCATGATTTCTAGTTTTTCAGATTTGAATGGAAAATGTTTGGAGATGTTCATGAATGACTTCGCTCTTTTTGGGGAAGACTTCAATGACTGTTTGAGGAATCTAGAGTTCGTGTCGAAACATTGTGAAGACACTTACCTTATACTCAACTGGGAAAATTGTCACTTCATGGTCAAGTAAGGGATAGTTTTAGGCCACAATGTGACAGCTGAAATCATTAAAGTTGATAGAGCTAAAGTAGTTATGACTGCTAAATGCCCAACACCAACTACAGTGAAGAGCATTAGAGGTTTTCTAAGGCATGCTTGATTTTATAGAAGGCCATCATGAATTTTTTCAGCATCACCAATCCCTTAACGACTTTACTTGCTAGGGATGTGAAGTTTGTGTTTAGTGTAGAGTGCCTCAGAGCATTTGGGTTGATCAAGAAAAAGCCAGTGAGTGCTCCCATAATGGTGACCCTGATTGGAGCAAATCCTTTGAAATCATGTGCGATGCTAGTGATGTGGCAGTGGGGATAGTGTTGGGGCAAAGAAGAGATAAAATGTTTAGACCCATCTACTATACAATTCGGACATTGAATGATGCCCAACTAAACTATGCTACGACAAAAAAAGAGTTCTTTGTAGTGGTATTTGCCTTTTCAGATCATATCTAATGGGAAGCAAAGTGATAGTGCATACTGATCACTCAACATTAAAGTATTTGCTAAGTAAGAAGGAGTCAAAACCGTGTATGATGCGGTGGGTATTGTTGCTGCAAGAGTTTGATCTTGAGATCAATGACAAGAAAGGCACATAAAACTATGGGGTTGACCATTTGTCTCGATTAGAGAAACCACCTGTAGAAACTGTGGAGATAAGAGAAGAGCGGTCTCCGAAAGACCTCCATGGTATGCTGATATAACCAACTTCTTGGCTAGTGGGTGGCTATCTCATGATTTGTCCTCTGACCAGAAGAGGAAGCCACAAAGTGAGGTAAAAAGCTATTTTTGGAATGACCCTTTTTGGTTTAAATTATGTGCAGATGGCATGATTTGGAGATGTGTACCAGAAGGGAAAAAGGAATGAATACTATCATATTGTCATGACGGAGCAACTGGAGGACATTATGGAGGAAATAAGATAGCTGCAAAAGTCATGAAAGCCGTGTTCTACTGGTCATCCTTATACAAGGACGCAAGAGCTTATGTCGCTACATGTGACAAGCGCCAACGGATAGGTAGCATTAGCAAGAGAGACGAGATGCCTCTAAACTCTATTCCGGTATGTAAAGTTTTGACATTTGGAGCATCGACTTTATGGGTCCCTTCCCATCTTCCCATTCATATGAGTATATCCTAGTGGTTGTTGACTACGTCTCTAAATGGGTTGAAGCAATCCCTACTAGGACTAATGATGCTCGTGTGGTATGTGAATTCTTGCGAAAGAACATCTTCACCCGCTTTGGGATTCCCCGAGCCATCATCAGTGACAATGGGTCACATTTTATCAATAAACAGTTTGCAGCACTCCTGTCAAAGTATGGGGTGACTCATAAAATAGGAGCCCTGTACCATGCTCAGACTACTGGGCAAGTGAAAGTAGGTAACCGTGAACTTAAACGAATTCTGGAAAAAATGGTTAGTTCTTCCCAAAATGATTGGTCAATTAAGTTAGATGAAGCACTATGGGCGTATAGAACAACGATCAAAATGACCATAGGGACTTCACCCTTCAAGCTAGTGTACGAAACATTGCGTCACTTACCTGTGGAGATAGAGCATAAGGCTTATTGAGAAATTAAGTTTCTTAATCTTGATCATAGTCTTGTAGGAGAACACAAAATGTCACAGATGAATGAGTTAGAGGAATTCAAATTGGGTGCATATGAGAATGCACGAATCTTCAAGGAAACGATGAAGAAATGGCATGATCGTCTGATTAAGCCAAAAGAATTTCATGATAGGGAAAAAGGTCTTACTATACAATAGTAGACTCAGATTGTTTCCCAGAAACTTCAAGTAAAGATGGACGGGGCCATATGTGGTTAAACATGTATCACCATATGGAGCGATTGAGATCCAAAATATGGAAAGAATAGAGAGTTTCAAGGTAAATGGGCACAGGTTAAACCATATTTTGTTGGAGGATTTGCTAAGAAATCCTCGAGCATCATAAACAATTGAGTGTGCCTGGTTGAGTCAACCAGACGACTATAACTCAGAACTACCTCTAACCCTTTTACAAGTTTGTGTTTTTATTTCTTTATTTGTAGCGTAAGTTAGTTTGATTTCATTTTTTTTATTTTAGAAGAGTAGTGATTAGTGTGTGGTGTGCATTTTTGAAGTTGCAGGGATATATGTGTGAGTGGATGGACAAGTTATGATCTCAGCTGAGAATTCTACGCACGTAAATGTGCATTGCAGCGCACCTTTAAGGATAACCATGCATTTGAGCTCGCAAAAAGCGGTGCATGAGTGCACTAGACGTGTGTGGCTCACACGAAGAGCCTTGATTGCAACATAAGCACATCAGTGCATGCCTTGACCTGGATTTTATTCCCTTCTTATTCTTTTCTCGTCTTTTCCCTTCTTATTCTCAACCCCCCAGCGGAAAAGAAAAACAATACCCTAACTCTATCCTAACCCCTCTAACCCTCCAGCCCAAATCATCTTTTATTCTCCCCCTCTCTTTCTCGCTCACTCTTCCCCTCCTTACCTGTCACGCCTCGACCTTGGGGAGCGCGACCGGTGCTCAACCAAGATATCCTGGTCGAGAAAGACTGCACAATGCCGTCTATCTGACTCACCCAAGAATAAAGAGAAGATACATTTCATTAATTAGACAATAAGAAGGTCACGCGAACAACACCATTTCATTACCATTGGTTACTTCATTTATAAGTCTCAAAATACATTACACATTTATATTTTGAAGTGGAACATGTGATACAAATACAACATTTTTAGTTTGACTTTTCCAACATCAATATATAACCCACACCATGTCTACGGAACCTCTAACAGAAACCAAAGAGTGTTATGACAGTACCGATGACAAGGCCACGACTATACCTCAAAATACTAGGTATAAAGGACAAAAGATACAGGACCCCAAAATGAAGTGGGGCTTACCAAGTCAACTGAGAAGAGGGTGTACTGTTATCACTGCTCAATGTTGCCCGCTGTGGAATCACCTGCATCCATTAAAGATGCAGCACCCCTAGAAAAATGGATGTTAGTACATATGAAATAGTACTAATATGAAAACTAAATACCCCCTCAATAGAACGAATAATAGTACAATGATAAAGAAACATGAAATCAATGAGGGCCTCATCAATATTAAAGTACCAAGTTAGGAAAAAGAATAAATTTCAAGCAAGTTCAATATTTTAAGTTGGGAGATCTTTAGTACCGATACACCACCATGCTTTTAGCACGGAGTCCGATCTCAACCCGATCGGCTAAGGCGTCTTACCCTGAAACGTCCACTCAAAATACTACCATGTGCGTGGTATGGCATCCGATCTCAGCCCGATCGGCTAAGCCGTCTCACCACAATGCCGTGTGGGTCGACGTCACCTCACATTCCGCTAGCAATCATCTCATCCCATTTAAGGGGAATTAGCTCAACACATCAATCTAGTCCCATATTCTGGGAAAACGCTCACCACCTCACACGGGGATTTTATACCTCACTCACTCCTACATCGGCACGTGTAGTTTCAGGGTTAGGTCATTTCAATCTACCCTTCCTTGGTGACTAAACGATACTCCAAAGGCATTTATTATTTAAAGAATTTACAGCTCATTTCACTGTCTTTTATGCTTCTCTTCATTTCATTGGCACTAGTGGCCTCTATTGTAATATCATTCTCGGCACATTGGCCGTGTTTCATATCTCATGCTCACTTTTTTTTCTTTCAAACACCATCAAGGATTATCAATAATAAGGCATTTCTATTCAAGACTTTAAGTACACATGTGAGCAAATAAGGGTCTTAGGTACAATGAGATTTCTTAGACAATTCGACATGATAGTTTTCATTAGAATCACGTCTTGAAGTTATAGCATGTTAACACACAACCCATACACTACAAGAAATATAGTTTTCAGTGGCAACCTTTTGATGTGACGAAAAGAGTTGCCTCAATACTAAGGGTTTTAGTTGCGACCTGGATAGTTGCCACATTAAGTAACATATTAGTGGCGATAAAAAAAGAGCCGCCACAAATAGGTGCAAATAAAATCAAAAGTTTTCCTCACTTGAAAAATAAAATTTGGCTAAAAGATTCGTTTGTGGCGACTGATGAATTGTCGCCGCTAATATGAGGTTGTTGTAGCGACTTGGAAGCCGCCCTTAAAATGAAAGGTTACAAAAATAAACCCCAGACAAACGAGAAAAAACACCCCCAAAATCATTTTCTACAATACACTTCTCAACAACGTTCCATCGGTTGTGAAATTTTGAATCCTCTATCCCTTTGCTGTGACCCGACGAACTCATCGACAATTCCTTTACCATTAAATATTTCCGTCGGTTACTATCTCTCTATCTCTCTATCTCTCTCTTCCCTTTTAGATTTCTTACCTTTGGCTCTGTTTTAATTGTGAATCTTAGTTCGTGCAAATATAAATAAGTTCTTCTATTCTATTTCTTCTTAACCTTCTTGTATCTTGAAGTCTTTCAGCTCTATAGGAAAAAAAGCCCCTTTTCTAAAAGTTTTTGCTATTTCTCAACCTAAACAAATGGCGAGAGCGGGTTTAGATGAAAATTGGAAGGAGTAATTGACAATTATGGAGTACATTTGGGATTTTTCACACTGGGTATGAGACGATATTTTCTTGGCAAAGAATGAGAAGATTTTATCAATATTTTCTTGACAAAGCATGTGGACAAGTGGCCTTTCTATGATACTTTCCGAAGGAATGGAGTTTTCCTCTCAATTTGTTGCTTGTAGCTGATGATTTTGCCTCTTAATTTTTGGGAGTAGGTTGGTGGTATTAGAGCTCACTATCTGTTAAGTAAACTGGAGATCTCTATTTTTATTGCTAAAGTAAATTATGATATTTTGTATCGGAAAATAAATTGGTTTATGCTTAAATTGAAATGGCTTACTAGAGAAGGATTATGCTTAATTGGAATTGTTGTTAGTTCATTGTGCCCTATAACAGATCCTCCTTTGGATGTGCATATGGTGTTTCCAATTACTCATGTCGTACAATATTATAAATTCTACACGCATGAAAATGTTTTCCTAATATTCAGTTATACGGACCATCGGTGATGATTGCCGAGTTTGAGCAGATAGTACCTGATTTTAAGAAGCAGATGTTGATATCATCAGCATTTACTGTAAGCAATCTTCCACCATTAAATTATATTGTAGAATAAATTAGAAAATGCCTTGGTTTGTTTGAGGCTCCCTTTATTACAATTGGTGTTGATTTCTGTTTATTTTTATTAAAATTTGAACTTGAAATCTGGTAAATCGAGCAATATTTAATTATAGATGTGATTTATTTCAGATAGGAAAGAAATTATTACCAAATATTAAAATCTTGTATCTACATTCCATGAAACAATAGTCAATATGCAGAATCAACTAAAGATAAGATAATTTCTTTATTTTTGTTTTATTCTTTTTAATAGTCTACAAAATTCGAAACCTTGTCTGGCAAATCGTATGTTCAACCTTGCTTTTGTTCTTCTAGTTGGTGGCTTTATTAAATTTTATGTTAGCTCTTAGTCTATTGTATTTGGGTGGAGATGCACTTTAATATTTCTTGCCTCTTCCATGAGTGTTTTCCTTTTCATATGCTTGACAAAGTATAAATTTTTAACATAAAGTTACTCCTTGATTTAAATATCTTGGCATAAGTTTATGATTTGAGAGAGAGTGATATGCAGTTAAAGCTATTTTTAAAATGTACAACTGTGAATTTATTTTGCACAGTTAAGAAATAGAGCCGCAGATACCAGGTGATAACAGTTCTAGGTCATTATCAAAATTATAATTTTTGACTTTGACTCAAGTAAAAGATGTGTTTCGACCCAATTCCATCTTAGGCCGTGATGGCGCCCTACACCATTGTTAAGCAAGTCAACACTGATCAAACTAATGGTTTTCCATTTAAATAAGATACTAAGTAGATAACATTTTCTCATTTGTTAAAGATATTTTGAAATTTGCGAAGGTGACATAATTTAAACGGAAGCAAACGAGTACAAATCGTAATCATGTAAACGAATACAAAATCATAAGTCTACTAGTGTGTGTGCCAAGACCTGATCTCACAAGTATGTGGGCAATCTAGTAGAATATACAAAAGGACACTAGCCTACTGCCTGGAATGAAATAGACAGAAAAAGAAAAAAAATACAACATAAGGGAGACTCCAGCTGCTGCAGAACGACTCGGAAGGCAGCTCACCGTGAAGTCTCGAGATGGGGATCAAATCTGCGCACTAGACTGGTAACCAGATGCACCTACCTCAGATCCTGTACAATTAAGTACAGAAGTGTAGCGTGAATACATAAATAATATGTACCCAATAAGTATCTAGTCAAACTTCGAAGAAGTATTGACGAGGGGTCGACTCCGACACTTACTAGGGCCAATAACATGATAATATGAAATTCTAATTAAGCATGATGTACAACAATAAGACTCGGAACAAGAAATAACTGAACAAGTCTTCAGAAATATTTAAGAGCTTGAATCACTCCCTTCCTTTAAAGCATATGATCACACAAACAATGAATTTATATCGATTATGAAAGGAACTTCCAGTTCTATTATCACATACGAATACCACCGAGGATGTTCGGTCCGATCCAATATAAATATAAACTGTGCACTGTCGAGGGTCGAACAGCATGAACTATAGATGCATCTATTACCCGCTCGCAAATCATACATGCGACGCAGTCAAATATAAATTTATCAACAAATCATAACCCTTCCTTGACTCTTTTCAAAATAAAGACAATTCGACTTGAAACTGTTAAATCCTTAAAAATTCTCAACTCAGTTCCATTTGATACACTTAACAAATATAATCAAATAACTGTGTCCACAAGCATGGCGTAAACCTAAAACTATCCGGACATAAACAAGAATAGTAGCTACGTACGGACTCTCATCACTTCGTGCGTACGTAGCCCCCACAAATAACAACATATATTAATTAAGTTTACCTATGGGGTAAGTTCCCTCTTATAAGGATAGAAAAGAGATTTACTAAGAATAAGCTCAAACCTCCAAATTTGATGCCAAATGACTCGGAACTAGCCAAAGATTATATAAATCGATAAATCTATTGCTCTAAAGTTCATATATCCACTATTAAAGTGATTACCCAACCAAAATTGCAAGATTTCTAAAATTCACCCCGAGCCTACATGCCCGAATTCCGGAAAGCTTTGAAGAAAGTTGTTACCCATAACCTTAGGAACATAATATATAATTTTCACTAAGTTTCATAATCATTTTCGTGGTAAAATCTCATTTTTATTAAACCCTAGGTTTTTTATCTCAACCCATGATTTCTACCAATTTTACTGTGGAAATTTACCCATAATATATGTACTAAACTCATATTTAGAAGAAATTACTTACCTCACCAAGCTAGGTAGAAATTCCCTCCTTAGAAGCTCTTAAATCGCCAAAGAGTGGAAAAATATGTGATAAAAATGGTCCTAACCCGTAATAAATGAGGCTCACTGCCTCCAGCGATTTTCGCACCTGCGGTCATAGGGCCGCACCTACGCCCTCGCTTCTGCAGACAAGGGTCCGCTTCTGCGGATTTCACTGGGCCGACTAGGACCGCTTCAGCAGACACCCACTTCTGCGGTCCCGCTTCTGCGAAGGATGGGTCGCATTTAACCTGAGCTGCCCTACTTTGGCTTCTTCTGCGAGGCTTGGCCCGTACCTGCGAGCTCGCACCTGCGGCTGACCAAGCGCAGGTGCGGTTTTGACAGATCTGGTGCATCAGCTGCTGCTCCAAATTCTCATCTTGGTCCGAGCCTCGTCCGATTGACACTCGGGGCCCCTTCCGAACATACCAACAAGTTTGGAATCATAAAACGAACTCGCTCGAACTCTCGGAACACCCAAAACAACATTAAAACTAAGAATCGCATAGTTAGGCAAGCCAACACTGATCAAACTAATGGTTTTCCGTTTAAATAAAATACTAAGTGGATAACATTTCCTCATTTGTTAAAGAGATTTAGAAATTTACGAATGTGACATAATTTAAACGGAAGCAAACGAGTACAAATCGCAATCATGTAAACGAATCCAAAATCATAAGTCTACTAGTGTGTGTGCCAAGACCTGGTATCACAAGTATGTGGGCAATCTAGTGGAATATACAAAAGGACACTAGCCTACTGCCTGGAATGAAATAGACAGAAAAAAAATTACAACATAAGAGAGAATCCAGCTGCTGCAGAACGACTCGGAAGGCAGCTCATCGTGAAGTCTCGAGATGGGGATCAAATCTGCGCACCAGACTGGTAACCAGATGCACCTGCCTCAAATCCTGTACAATTAAGTACAGAAGTGTAGCGTGAGTACATAAATAATATGTACCCAATAAGTATCTAGTCTAACCTCGAAGAAGTAGTGACGAAGGATCGACTCCGACACTTACTAGGGCCAATAACATGATAATATAAAATTCTAATTAAGCATGATGTAGAACAATAAGACTTGGAATAAGAAATAATTGAACAAGTCTTCAGAAATATTTAAGAGCTTAAATCACTCCCTTCCTTTAAAACATATGATCACACAAACAATGAATATATACTGATTATGAAAGGAACTTCTAGTTATATTATCACACCCGAATACCACCAAGGACGTTCGGCCCGATCCAATATAAATGTAAATTGTACACTGCTGAGGGTCGAACGGCGCGAACCATAGATGCATCTATTACCCCGTTCGCGAATCATACATGCTACGCGGTCAAATATAAATTTATCAACAAATCATAACCCTTCCTTGACTCTTTTTAAAATAAAGACAATTCGATTTGAAGCTTTTAAATCCTTAAAAATCCTCAACTCAGTTCAATTTGATACAGTTAACAAATATAATCAAATAACTGTGTCCACAAGGATGGCGTGAACCTAAAACTACCCGAACATAAATAGGAATAGTAGACAAGTACGGACTCTCGTTACTTCGACGTACGTAGCCCCCACAAATAACAACACATATTAATTAAGTTCACCTATGGGGTAAGTTCCCTCTTACAAGGTTAGAAAAGAGACTTACCTCGTCTCAAAGCTTACTTCCCAATTCAAGAATGCACTCAAACCTCCAAATTTGATGCCAAACGACTCGGAACTAGCCAAACATTATATAAATCGATCAATCTATTGCTCAAAAGTTCATATCTCCATTATTAAAGTGATTACTCAACCAAAATTTGCAAGATTCCTAAAATTTACCCCCAAGTCCAAACGCCCGGATTCTGAAAATATTTGAAGAAAGTTGTTACCCATAACCTTAGGAACATAATATATGATTTTCACTAAGTTTCATAATCATTTTCATGGTAAAATCTCATTTTTATTAAACCCTAGGTTTTTTTTTATCTCAACCCATTTTTTAAACCAATTTTCATGTGAAAATCTACCCATAATATATGTACTAAACTCATATTTAGAAAAAATTACTTACCTCACCAAGTTAGGTCGAAATCCCCTCCTTAGAAACTCTCAAATCTCCCAAGAGTGGAAGTAAATGTGATAAAAATAGTCCTAACCCGTAATAAATGAGGCTCACTGCCTCCAGCGGTTTTCGCACATGTGGTTATAGGACCGCACCTGCGCCCTCGCTTATGTGGACAAAGGTTCGCTTCTGCGGAATTCACTGGGCCGACTGGGATCGCTTCTGCGGACGGGTACCCGCTTTTACGGAGGATGGGCCGCATCTGCGGAACCTGGGCTGCCCCCCTTGGCCGCTTCTGCGAGGCTTGGCCTGCACCTGCGAGCTCGCAGCTGCGGCTGACCAAGCGCAGGTGCGGTTTTGACAGATCTGGTGCATCAGCTGCTGCTCCAAATTCTCATCTTGGTCCGAGCCTCGTCCGATTGACACTCGGGGCCCCGCCCGAACATACCAACAAGTTTAGAATTATGAAACGGACTCGCTCGAACTCTCGAAATACCCGAAACAACATTAAAACTAAGAATCGCACCCCAAAACTAATTGAATCAAACTTAAGAACTTCAAGTTCTACAATTTACTTCCAATGCGCCGAAACGTACTTAAACTATTCGGAATAACACAAAATTTTATGTGCAAGTCTTAAATGATATTACGGAACTATTCCCAGTCTCAAAATTCCGTGGGAGCCATTCTTTTGCAGCTAGGAGACTTTGGACCTCGATATCATCAAATCCCTCTCCAAATCAAATTTAAAGAACTTTTAAAACCTTCAAGAACCAACTTTCACTATTAGGCGCTGAAACGCTCTCGGGTCATCCAAAACCCGATCTGAATATACGCCCAAGTCCAAAATCATCATACGAACCTACTGGAATCTTCAAATCCCGATTTTGAGGTCGTTTACTAAAAATGTTGACCGAAGTCAAACTTGATCTTTTAAGCCAACCTTAAGGAATCAAGTGTTCCGATTTTAACCCGAACCCTTCCAAATCATAAATTAACCATTCCCGTAAGTCATAAAACAGTAAAAGCATATACGGAAGTCTTATTTAGGGGAATGGAGTTCTAGAAAGCAAAACGACCGGTCAGATCATTACAAGATGACATTTTATTGGTAATATACCAAAATATAATTTTTCTCTTTGTCCAAGTGTATTATGTCTTTCATTAAATAGAAATTGAAATTTTCCTTTCCTTACGAAATAGTTAAGACTTTTCATGTTTTTAACGACTTAGATGAGTTTTGAGATAGGTTGACATGTGATTTTCTTCCTTTCCTTCTGGTTTTTATTAATTAACATTTCCTTATGACATGTGATATAGGAAATTCAACCATTTCCTTCTTGTATCTTGAAGTCGGTTAAAGAAAAGTTGTTAGGCCAGGAGGAGTGCCTATTCTAGAACTAACTTCTAAGCTTTGAAATGGTTGAATTTCATAAAATACCTTCTAATGAATTGACTATATCAATGCAATATGAGTTGCATATGCCTTATTATCTACTCTGAGCTTATGTTTGCCTATGACCTTTCTTCCTAACATATTTAAATAAAAGGAAAGATCATATCACAACTAATGCTATTCGGCATGATTTCTGGTCTTAAACCAAAGAGAAAATACTACTCTAGTAGATTTCACTTTTCTATGCAAAATCCTTATTACAAAAAAGTACTTAACAAACCAGATTCATAGGAAAGCATCTTGGGAAGTTACTGGTATATGCTATTTATTTCTTTAGTATCAAAATCTATTAATAAAGTTATTTTCGTTCTAAACACCAGAGATGTTTCAGTAAGTTTCATAATCACGGTAAAATTTAGCTTAAATTTCTCGCTTACTCTGTTGTTGATCACCATATAAAGGTTCCATTACTGAAAAGATAGCATAGTGTGAGTTTATAGCTTGAGATAAGAACTAGAAGGGAAATGCAATCAATGTTCCTTCTACTAGATATAACTAAATATGTTTCTGGATCTTTTGGCTGCACAGATAATTTTACGTTCAAAACTTTATATTACTCATTCCACTAGGTTTACAGTGGAAATTCAGTCAAACTTGAAAAAGTCTTTTACACCTTCGAAACAGCGTACCGGAAGACCCAACTTTCCCTTAAAATCCCAGTTTGGACGAGCGTGAATTTTTTGAAAGACATTCACTTGCCATAGTTCTCTGTGGTTTTAGTAGACCTTTCCTTTTTATATGCTTTCCTTTAGTACTTGGCTTAGGATCAACTCTTTTTTGTATGCATGCATATATTACTGTTATTCTTTATTTTTTTTAATAGCAAGGAGATAGTACAACAACAATGGGGAAATGAAGTTGCTCAAAGAGTAGCCTGAAAACATTAGAGTAACTTGAAGATATTGGAATAGTTTGAAGACGTATTCCTTTAATTTTTTTTCTTAAAATATCGAAGGATAAGGTTATTCAATAAGTAGGAGTTCGAACACATTTAATGTTCTTTTTTCCATGTGTATGTGCAATGACAATGTATTATGGAGCGTAATGTACTTTGTTGCAGACTATTTGGTAATGAAAAGTTTCTATACAATTTTATTTAAGCGTATCTGTGGTGTTCATTATAATGATAATGCTATCGGCAAATTAGCAGGAATACTATTGGGTATTGCATTATTATCATTTTTGTAAAAAGAAAGAGGCTTTAGTGGCGACTCTAGCTGCCACAAAAAGAAAATCTTACCGTGGCAACAAGAAAAACGTCACTGAATGTCATTTCTAGCGACTACAGTCTCCACTATATGTCATTATTTAGTAACGATCCACCTAAACTTAATTTTGTGAAACATGTTTTTGGGGCGACCTCAGTCGCTACAAAATGTGTAGCATTTGTGGCGACTCTAGAGAGTCGTCATAATAAACGTTCAGTAATGGTAGTGTTTGGAGCGAGCCCATAGTCGCTGCTAAACACATGTAGTGGCGACTTTCTTACCATTTGTGGCGACATTAGCTGCCACAAAAAGGCCGATTTCTTGTAGTGATACTTAGATCACATTCCCATGGGATAACACAATAATATAAAAGCACTCGCAATAATCAAATTTATAATGATCAACTCGGGGCTTACAAGAATATCGTGGGATTCAATTCTAAGAGAGAAGTTTAGCCAACATACCTCGCCTTGAGCTTCCTTAAATTACTACAATGATTCAGAAATCTTAGCCACTTCGATATGTTTGGAAATATAATAAAATTGAACACAAATTAGGAAGGAGTTCATAGTTCCAGCTTATTTGAGCATTTTACCAAACAATAGGTGGGCATTATGATTTTAAGGTCCTCCTATGGTGGATTTCTTCATCCCACTACCCAAAGTCTAACCAATTGAGCTCAACAATCTTCCCACACAAATCTTAATAGTATATGCATGCCTAATGAACAACTCCCATACCCAAGAATTGCTTTTCTCATTACCTATTTTCAGTTAAATCCAGAAATTGAGGGCTAGGGAGTAGAATCTTACCTCTAGGATGATGACCTAGTGCATTTTCCTTGTTAATTCTCTAAGCCTTGAGCAAGAATTGATGAACAATTATTTTAGGAATCCCCTCTCACTCTAGAGCACTTCCTCACTCTCAAAATATCAGGTTTTTAGTTTACAAATAGCCCTTAACGTCTATATATCGAAATAGGGTCGGGTTATAAAAACAAGAAAATGGACCCTCCGAACACAGCTCTGCAGTCGCAGAGTGGACCGCAGAATGGATATGTGGTCCGCAAAATAGGCCGCAAGAACTAGGTTGTTCGGGTCAGGTCTGCGGCAGGTCTGCAATCCGCAGACCAGTTCTGCGGTCGCATAATGCGCCGCAGAACTCCCCTCCGGAAATCTTCATGCTGAATCTGCGATGGATTGTGCGGCCCGCGAAAGCATTATGCGGTCACATATTGGACCGCAAAACGATCCTCCAAAATTGGCCATTTTTCTGTTGCACTCTGCGGCCGATCTGCGGCCCGCAGAGTGATTCTGCGGTTGCATAATGGACCGCGGAAATGCCCTACTCTGCTAAAAAATTTCTTCAACTCCCTAACGCACTGTTCAACACATAAGTCCACCTTGACATCATAAAACCCCGGGTTCTAGGTGAAATTTTACGGGGCCTTATATTCCCTCTGCTCCGGGTCAACTGTTTGTGCATCCCTTGTTGAAAGCTCAGGTATGTACACTACTTTTCTTCTTCTTTTTCTAGGGTTCAAGGTAATTGTTTCAATCGGGAATGAAGCAAGTTTATGTAAACCTCTTTGGTGTGATATGCACTTGAATTGGTTGTTATTGTAGTCACTTTATAGCAAATTACAAAATTTTGAGGTGAAAGAGAAACAATGCATGTGAAATGTTTGATTTAATGCCACAATGGGAAATATGTCAATTTTGGTGTGTGTCGCCCTACAGATTTCACTTTAACGTTGAAAAATGCTTTATGGCTTTCAGTGATAAATGCAAATAAATATGAAAGGAAAAGAGATTATTTGTTACTTGAGCCTAGTTTAAAGATTTTATTTAAGGGTTAAAGGTGCCAATTATTATGAAAGGTCCAAAAGTGCCCGTTTTTATGAAAGGGTCAAACGTGTCAAATGATATAAAATTATTTTGGGAGTCTTGTTATGTATTGACGGAAGGTGCTCCAATACCCGAAGTTACACGTGTTGGTGTAGAACTGTAATTGTACCATTGACTTGGACGATAAGATAGTCACCCTTGGTTGGGATTTATAACTAGCAAACTAGTGTCAAACAACACGATAGTTAGGAGACATCCTCGTCGATGCGGGAAATGTGCTCGACTCCATGAATATATACATGGTAAACCTTCTTATCGGTAACTAATAAACTCTCACTACAAAATATAAGTTTGTTTAAAGCTCAAAATTTCAAATGCTTTTATGAAATAAAATGATTATAGTTTTAATTTTATAGTACTTTTTCATGTTTCCTTCATCTGTTCTTGTCCTTTTTTTGTGTGACGGAGTTGATGATTGATATTTAGCTTAAAGTATGTATATTTATATGCATAATGCATCACATTTTACTCATGTTTCATAGATTTCGGATGTGAATTGTAAAGATTTGTACTAATACGTGGTACTTTTATGTGCAGGAATCATCGAGAGGCAATGTGGGACGAAGGTGCGAGATTGGAGGAAAAAAGGAACGAAATAGGAAAAAGGCCACATAGTAGCGCCCAGGCTAACATGGAGCGCTACCTGTGGCGCAGAAGTCAGAATTGCAAAAGTCCCAGCGCCAGGGCTAGCGCCCCCACGCTACCTGGTGCTGGTGACGGAAAATTTTCCTAACTCGATCGGGACAAGGTTATTTCGGCCTAAGGCATCCCAACTCGTATAAAAGCAAGCCTAAACCTATTTTGTGAGGGGTGACACCACTTTGAGAGGTAATTACACATGCGGAACACTGGGAAGCAAGGATCCTCAGTCTTTCTTCACCTTTTCTTAGTACTCTCAATTATTCAACACTGGTGAATTTGTTTTGATCTTATCATGAGTGGTTAAAATCCATAGTTCTGGGATTGAGATTTAGCCATGGATATTGTTGTTTGACATTGACTTAACCTCGATTATAATTTTCTTATATATGGTTGTTTCTTCAATTTTGTGATAAATTACTTAATTGTTTGGGCAACAGTTAGGTTCTATTTACTATATATGCTATGCATGGAAAGCTACGTCTAGATTAGAGAAGAGTTAAATAGAGAATGAACTCAACTCTGAGTGAGGGGCGGATTTGTAATTAGGATAGGAATATACCTAGTCACCATGCTTAATTGAATATTGTAATCTTAATGCGTTTTTAATAGATTGACATCATGGAAATATAGGCTTTAATCTATTTTAAATAGGCGAGTAGTAATTCGAGAGAATACTACAAGAGCAATAATTCAATTAATTAGCAACCATGAGTGAATTGTATGAAAGGGAGAGTTAAATAGAACACAATAGGATTGGTGAATCGATCACAACCCTAGAATATTCATCTCTACTGAATACAGAACAACTATTTTGCTGCTTGATTTGTTAGCCACTTGTTAGAATTATTGCTTAGTATAATCACACTTTTGAACTCTGATTGACTCGACTGAATAATAATCTTGTTGAAACTAGTGGGTAGTTAACACAAGTCTACGTGGGTTCGACACACGATTTATCACTTTATTACTTGTACGACCACATATACTTGCGTGTGCATTTATAAGCAACAAGTTTTTGGCGCAGTTGCCGGGGACTTGAATATTGACTACTTTCTAGCTTTTACTTTAGTTGTTTATTTCATCAAATCTAATGTTTCTTATTAGTTTCTCTGCTCTTAGGAACTCGGATTATATGCAAAGGGTCAGAAGCCAGGATAGACTTCAAGGCTTTGACCTCGAACCTGAGAGAACATTTCACAGGAGGTTGAGGGAAGCAAGGGACACAGATAATCTTCAGGAACTTGTTCAACTACTTGTGAACATGGCAGAGAAGCAACATATGGTTGTTCAGGAGCTGGCGATACCCAGCATTGTTAATGTCACCTCCAGCATTGTGAAGCCCAGAATCACTTGGTACTTTGAGCTAAAACAGAGCATGATCTAGTTACTACATGCAAACGGGCATTTTAAGAGTGCTCAACACGAGGATCCACAACAACACACTTTGAACTTCTTGGAGATTAATGATACTTATATCACTAACGGAGTCACTCCAGACTATATGAGCTCACATTGTTCCCGATTTCCCTGTTGGGCAAAGAAAAGAGGTGGTTGAAGGCGGAACCAACTAATTCTATCACATCATGGAATGATCTGGCGAGGAAATTTTTGGCACGCTACTTTCCTTCAGAAAAAATTGCAAACACCAGAAGTGAGATAGTCGCCTTCAAATAGAAATCGAGAAAGTCTTTATATTCAGCTCGGGAGAGGTTCAAGGGGCTGTTCAAAGATTGTCCTCATCACAAGCAAACAAATGAAGTGTTAGCACATACCTTCATAGAAGGGCAACAACCAGAGACCAAAATTGTGGTTGACGCTGCAGTGGGAGGTCAAATGTTTAGGGAAAACTTAGATAATATATATGCATTATTGAACAAATTCTCCAAAATTAATCCTAATTGGTAAGGAGATATGGGCAGATACATAGTGCAAATATTTGCGGGGGTCCTCGAGTTAGACGTTGTTTTTGCATTATCAGCGCATGTTGCCACATTGGCCAACCAAGTCAATATGATGAACTTGGTTATAAACAAGTAACAAGATCAGCCAATGCAACAGGTTCAAATATTTTGTGAAGTATGTGGAGAGGGTCACACGAGTGACTTATGCCCAGTTAATCTAGAGTATGTTTGTTTTGTGGGTAATGCAAATAGGGGCAAGACAAATCAGTATGGAAACACTTACAATCCTAACTGGAGGAACCACCCAAAATTCTCTTGGGGTGGAAACCAAGGCACTCAAACTCAGTACAGGCCACAAGTTCCTCAACAACAATATAGACCACCACAGGCTGAATAGCCTACAAACTCGACGAGTCATATTGAGGAGATGCTAAAGAAATTGATGGCTGATCAGCAGACCCAAGCAGCAGCGATGAGAAATTTGGAGCGACAATTGGGGAAACTTGCCAGTGCCCAAAATACTTGACCAGTTGGAGCTCTTCCAAGAGACACTGAGACTAATCCTAAGGCATCTATTAATGTTGTGTCATTGAGAAAAGGGAAATAGTTAGAAGCAATCTCATCGAAAAAGAGAAAGCAAGTGACCTTTGATGAAAAACAGGCCACCATAGAAGCTAGAGAAGCCAGTTTAAGAGGCGGTGGCAAAGCAATCCCAACCATTAGTTGCGAGGCCACCACCTCTACTCCCCCAGAGATTGCAGAAAGTGAAGGATAATGCTGCTTATAAAAAGTTTCTTAATATTTTGAAGCAAGTGCAAATTAATATATGTTGGTATACATCTTACAAGAAGTGCCCAAATATGCGAAATACATCAAATACATAGTGGAAAATAAGAAGAGGTTAGCTGAGTTCGAGACTGTGGCACTTATTGAAGAATGTAGCTCTAGAATTCAAAGAAAGCGACCTCAGAAATTTAAGGATCCATGTCGTTTCACTATCCAAATCTCAATTGGTAAGCACGCAGTCGAGCGAGCTTTGTGTGATCTTGGAGCGAGCATCAATTTGATGCCGCAATCTGTTTTCACACAATTGGGGTTGGGGGAGCTGCGCCCAACCACAATGATTTTACAATTGGCTGATCACTCCCTTGCTCATCCTAAAGGGGTGATTGAAAATGTGTTAGTTCAAGTGGGCTCTTTCATATTTC
This sequence comes from Nicotiana tabacum, assembly GCF_000715075.1. Taxonomy (NCBI): domain Eukaryota; kingdom Viridiplantae; phylum Streptophyta; class Magnoliopsida; order Solanales; family Solanaceae; genus Nicotiana; species Nicotiana tabacum. Next base: position 42,250,978 of record NC_134102.1, read on the forward strand.
CCGCAGATTTTATTATCTTGTACCATGAGCCTGATCAAGAAGTCCTATTTATTTTGGGGCATCCATTCTTTGCCACGGGCTGAGCTATTATTGATATATGTGAAGGAAAGATGACAATGAGAATGGGTGATCGAGTGGAGGTATTCAATGTGTATAAAGCATTCAGATTGCCAGCCCACTATGAAGTGTTATCCATGATTTCTGTGGTGGAAAGTGATATGACTTCATTAGTGCCTTATATGAGCCCCATAGATCCTCTTGAATGAGTTTTGATAGGGGATTAAGAAGAAAGTGAAGATGAGATGATGGAAAAAATTTAGTAAGTCCTTAACATGTCTTGCAAGTATGTCCATGGGCTTAGGAGATTTGAGGAGTTGGACAGACCTGTTACTCTGACCCCTCCTAAACCATATGTTGAAGAAGCTCCAATACTATAGCTCAAGCCTCTTCCAGTGCACATGCGCTATGCTTACTTGGGGAATTCTGAAATGTTGACAGTAATTATCTCATCCAGCTTACTTGGGGAATTCTGAAATGTTGACAGTAATTATCTCATCCAGCTTGACAAAGTGCAAGAAGAAAAGCTGCTCAGAGTGTTTCATGAGCATAAAAAAGATATTGGGTGGCAATTGTTGATATTAAGGGAATCAGTCCATCATTTTGCATGCACAAAATCTTTCTGAGAGATGAACACCGCCCAGTGTTGAGAAACAAATGAGGTTAAATCTTATTATGAAAGATGTCATGAAAGGAAGTAATTAGGTGGCTTGATGCATGTATCATCTTTCCTATTTCTGATAGCAACTGGTGAGCCCAGTGCAATGTGTGCCTAAAAGGGGGGGATGACTATTGTAGAGAATAAGAAAAATGAGCTAATTCCTACTCGCGCCGTAAGGGGGTGGAGAGTCTACATTGATTACAGAAGGCTCAACAAAACAACCTGCAAGGACCACTTCACACTTTCATTCATTGACCAGATATTGGACAGGTTGGCTGGGCATCAATATTATTGCTTCCTTGATGGTTATTCGGGGTAAAATCGGATTGTCATATGCCTAGAGGATCAGGAAAAGACCACTTTCATGTGCCCTTATGGTACTTTTACTTTCAAGTGAATGCCATTTAGTCATTGTAATGCATCGGCCACTTTTCAGAGGTGCATGATGGCCATTTTCACTGATATGGTAGAAACATTTGTAGAAGTCCTCATGGATGATTTTTCAGTCTTTGGGTCTTCTTATGATGACTGTTTGAAAATTTTGGGCAAGGTGTTACCACGTTGTGAAGAAATGAATTTGGTGTTAAATTGGAAAAAGTGCCATTTTATGGTGCAAGAGGGCATCGTGTTGGGTCATAGAGTGTCAAAGAGTGGCATTGAAGTTGATAAGGCGAAGGTGGAGGCGGTTGCAAAATTACCTCCACCCATCTCTGTGAAGGGTGTCCGGTATTTCTTGGGACACGTGAGGTTTCTATAGATGCTTTATTAAAGATTTTTCAAAAATTACTACTACATTGTGCAAGTTTCTTGAAAAGGATGTGACTTTCAATTTTGATGAAGCCTGCTTGAAGGCATTCGAGGAGCTCAAGGAGAAGTTGGTGGACGCCCCATTATTGTGGCACTAGATTCGTCCTTACCATTTCAACTTATGTGCGATGCAAGTGACCATGTTATTACGGCAGTGCTAGGCCAAAGGAAGAATTAGATGTTTTACTCCATATACTGTGTGAATAAGACTCTTGATGATGCAGAGCTGAATTATAACACCACTGAAAAAGGAGTTGTTGGCAGTTGTGAGGGATTTTGAGAAATTTCCGGCATACTTGGTGGGAACAAAAGTTATAGTCCATACCCGTGTAGAGCTGGGTTTTGTTGGTGGAAATTTCCGGCATACTTGATGCAGAGCTGGGTTTTGTTGCTATATGAATTTGATGTAGAAATACGAGATCGAAAGGGCACGTAAAACCAAGTAGACGACCATCTATCAAGGCTGAAAAATCATGAGCACGTGGAGGAAGGTAGACAAATTAAGGAGATATATTTTGATGAGCAACTTTTTTCCATCACCCATGACCCTGCCCTATGGTACACGGACTATGTGAATTATATTGTGAGTGGGGTGTTTCCTCCTGAAATTCAATCTGAGTGTAGGAAGAGGTTTCTTCATGATGTGAACTTCTACTACTAGGATGAACCATTCTTTTACAGGTAGTGTGCTGATCAGTTGATGAGCATATTCATTCCTGAAAAGAAGGTGGAATTAGCATTGTATGACTGACATGCCTCGCTTTATGGGGGCCATCATGGAGGCGATAGGACAGCTGCAAAAGTGTTACAGTCTCGGTTCTATTGGCCAACATTGTTCAAGGATGCCCATGTATTTATTAAGAAGTATGACCAGTGTCAGCGAACAGGAACAATCACGAAGAGGCATGAGATGCCTTTGAATAACATCCTGGAGGTTGAGATTTTTTATGTGTGGGGATAGACTTCATGGGACCGTTCTCATTTTCTATAAGAAATAAATATATCTTGTTAGCGGTTGACTACGTGTAAAAATGGGTAGAGGCGATCGCATTGCCAACCAATGATGCCAAGGTGGTAGCTACTTTTGTGAAGAAAAATATATTCTCGAGATTTGGAACTCCACGTGCCTTGATTAGTGATGACGGGACACATTTTTGCAATCAGTTGTTAAATAACCTTCTAGCCAAATATGGGGTCCGCCATAAAGTTACCACAACATATCATCCACAAACAAGTGGACAAGCTGAAGTGTCCAACAGAGAAATAAAGCAGATATTAGAGAAGACACTGAGTGTGAACAGGAAAGATTGGGCTACAAAGTTAGATGATGCCTTGTGGGTATATAGAACTACATACAAAACAACAATTTGGGCGACCCCGTATAAGCTTATTTATGGGAAGGCATGTCAGTTGCCGGTTGAACTTACATAAGGCGTATTGGGCGATTAAAAAAATTTATATGAACTTTGAAGCCGCGGGCGAGAAATGGCTCTTGTAGTTGAATGAGTTAGATGAGTTCAGGCTGCACTCTTATGAAAATGATAACCCTTTACAAGGAGAAAACAAAAAGATGGCATGACAAGCGTATCACTTTGAACTGGGCCAAAAGGTTCTATTGTTCAATTCTAGGCTTAAGCTATTTCCTGAGAAGTTAAAATTGAAGTGGTCAGGTCTATTTGAGGTAGTGAGAGTCACTCCTTATGGTTTAATTGAGATGCGCGCTTTAAATGGTGAAAGAAATTTTTTAGTGAATGGGCAAAGAGTCAATCACTATTTGGGGGGAGGGGGGATGGTGTCATGGATCGTCAAAAGTCCAAAGTAATACTCTATGATGAGTAAGCGAGGCCCTGCATCGTGCCGCGATGTTAAATCAGGCACTTGTTGGGAGGCCACCCAATGTTTATTTCTTTCATAGCTTAGCTTTTCAATTTGTTTTTGGTTAGAGAAGACTAGAGTTCTTATTTTCTTTGTAGTAATAGAAATCATACGTAGAATAGTGTGGGATGTGTATAATGGTTGTATTAAGTGCTCGGGGGGAATCGGGGATTTCATTCAAAAACATTCGGTGAAGTAGCGCCCAGCGCAACCTGGGGCACAGAAAACAGAAGGTTTTTCCCTCAATGCCAGGCCTAACACTTTTTTTCTTTTCTTTTTCGTTTAATTATTTAAAACCACTACCCCTAAACCCGACCCACATACCTTTTTTCTCTCACCCCTTAACTCATCTCCTAATACCCATACCCATTATCCCTCTAATACAAAAATAAATCTAACTCCTAAACTCTCTCTCTCTCTCTCTCTCCCAAACGCATCTCTTTATCTCTTTCTCTTGACTTTCTTGTTTTCTCCCTTGCATTCATCTCAAACCCCCCAGGTACGTTCCCCTTCCCCCTTTTCTTTTATTTTGTATATTATATTTCCCATCCCCCCCCCCACACACACACAAACGACCCAAACCCAACTCCCCCATAAGTTGTTTCTTAGAACTCTTTTCTATGGTGGGTGGCCCGATTGTGCAAGAAATTGATTGCTAAAAATTGATTGTGAAGTTGTCTACGGAGTAGTAAACTATAATTCTCTCTAATTCGTTAAAATTTAGGAGGGCCACCATATTCCACCATTGATGAATTGAGTTGCACACACTTAATGCCCACCATATGTTTGATAAAATGCTTGAAAGAGTAAATTGTGCACCGGTGAAGTCTGAGTAGCCGAGTATAGTTATATATGATGTCGTGATAAGTGTGGTATGTTTGGGGGTGGTTCTACATAACCCGAATCTTGTCTTTAATGTTCACATGCCACCCACACCATGTATCTTGTATTATATACGTTGTATCACTTTGTTAGAATTAGCTAGTGTAATGTATTAGTTGTAGAGATTGAGTACCATGTGTTACTTGCTTGCACTAAAGCTAAGTCACTTCACCATGTTTGACTATTTGATTTGTGTGGCATAGTTAGTGAATTATCATTGTGTGGCATGGGGAAGTCTTGAGTACCCATTGCCTTGTAGTGCAACATTTGTGCGCTTTAAACCAATATTGTGAGTATATTACATAAAGCCTTCGGTTTTAAGTGTGAGGTCATCTTTGACTTTCACGATAACCTTAGGTGGAATTCTTGATTCATTCTCACATTCCTGATTATTGTGTTGTAGGTTTCTATGGCTCGTGAAGGTGCGAACAAGGGCAAAGGAGTGGGGAAGTTCTCGACCACTGCTCCCCCTTCTAAGAAGCGCAAGCAAGGTGAAGGGTCAACTCGGCAAGCTAAAGGGAAGCAGGCTGCCAATGGATCAAGGAGAGAATCATCTGGACCCAGTCCCCACTTAGATCTGGTTCGGGAGGATGCCATCCAGTGGTATCGCAGCTTTGATCCATATAGGTGGCACGTCTCGGAAATGGGAATCAACATGAAAACTCTGTAGAAGAACTTCTCGGATTTGCTGGCCCAATTGAGAGATATGAAGATGGATAAGTTCCCAGAGTGCTCTGGACATGCAAATTTGAACATGGTGAGGAAACTCTATGCAAATTGAAATGGGGACCTGTTCAAGTCATGGGTCCGAGGCAAGGAAGTGTCGCTGGATAGGAATTCCTTATGCAAATTTTTGGGAGTTGATTGCCCTAACCCGCGAAGGCTGCAAAAGTTTGTCAAATGACCAAGCTACTATGCTATACGTCACACTCTGTGTGGATTTGATTCTAATGCAAAGTGAAAAAAGACTAAGGGTTATTCCCATCTTGAGATGATCCACTTCGACTTCAACAAGACTGCCAAGGTGTGGCAAAACTTCGTGTAGGCTAGACTGATGTCGGTTAAGCACAACAGTGAATGCACTCGAGCCCGAGTGTGTTTTATATTTTTTCTGATGACTGGGAGACCCATAAATATGGGCGAGATCATGCTAGGAGATATGGCCCACACACGGTTGGGGTGGAAAATAAAAAGATTCTTCTTTGGCAACCTGTTGACGCAATACATACTCTCTCGGGAGGTGCCTAAATACCCTGACTATGATGAGGTTATGGAGGCGCCAAAGGGGTTGATGGACATTACCTTCTTGTTGGAGTATACGTCCAAGATGAGCCAGGAGGCGCGGAATAAGAGGGACGAAAACTTCAACAGGTATCTATATAGCTCCCTGAATGTGATAATGAGTAGGTTGGGCGTGACGAATGAGGAGCGTATGCACCTGCGCAATGATTTGTCCAGTTCTTCAAAATAAATATTGAGAATTACACCTGGCAGTCCCATTCACCCGTCAGAGGATGAAAACACTCACAAAAGCTCAGATGATGAGGATGATATTGATGCTGACGTCACGGGGCCAATGGCTTTGGTGCCCCTGGGATCGGATGATGATGATGAGCCCGGAGTTGTGGATGGTGGGCATTCTGAGGATGAAGGATCCTAGTATTATCCGCATGGGTCCGACTAGCAGGGAGTTCTTCTTTCCACCATACTTTGCTTTAAATTCTTACATACATCGGGGATTATGCATAAGCTAAGTGTGGGGTGGGGGAACTATTTTTTGTGATGTAATTATATAAAACTATTTTTATTTTTATTTTATTAGGTTTTCTTTTAGGAACCTGTAGTATACATAGTCTAGTTTCTTAAAAAATGAAAATACAAAAAAAAATAGAAAAAGATCGGACTTTTCCCGACGATGGATCTTTTGGACAGTATTCTTGAGGGATTAAAGTCCGATTAAAAATATCAAAAATATTTTTTTGGTTAGTTAGGTATTATTCCTTGGTTTTTCCTTGGGCGCCGGTTCTTTTCCAAGGGTGTAGCTTAAGCCGGGTACTTTGTTTATTTGTAGGAGTAGGATAGGAAGAAAACTGAGTTGTTCTAAGGTACCTATTGACATGTTTGGTGCTCACACATTAGGATATGGCATGCGCTCGGTCTTCCTGTAGATTTGATTTGAATTGTGATGCCTAAGTAATATAAATAGCCTACTTTATGACGCATGTTCTCAGTTGTTCGACTTCTATGTCACCTAGTGCAATATTACTTAAAATTTCTCAATTATATGTTCTTGCTTGACTTGAGAGTTGAACAGAACCGTCTTAATTGAGTCATGTGCAATGTGTGTATGAGGAATTGTGATATTCTTTGCTATCCTGTGTAGTCTAAAACTTGACCTGTGTGTTAATCGAAGCGAAATCATTAAGTTTTGCTAGTCTAGGAGATGATGTAAGCATTTTATTGCTTGATCATAGATGTGCTTGTCACTTACAAATAATTATTTTCCGTTGCTAGCCCATTTGAGCTTATAGACCTTTTTTTTGGCACCCACATTACAAGTCGTATCCCTATTTTGTTTTTAATTTGAGCTTGTTGAACCTTTATCTCCGGAGGCACTTAATCTCTAAAAGAATTAAGATGAGAGATTGGGAAGTAGCTTTCGAGTGGAACCATAGAAGGGCCCTTAAGGTGAACTAAAGTTGTAAAAAGAGGCCACTAGCTGATGAACCTTAATGTGTGGAGTGTGTGTAGGAAATAAAAAGGAGAAGAAAAATTGCAAGAAAAGAAGAAACGAATACTACAAATAATGTATAGAACAAATACACACCTCCTAATCTTACTAATACGTGTTAGTGGGGAGGTAGAAGTGCATAATTGAAGAAAAGGCCTATGTTGTATATGGTTTGTGATGAGTGAATTGGTTGAGAAGAATATGTGCTCGAATTTTGAGTGTAGTATATTAAAGTGCTTAGGAGGATTAGTCACTATCCCTAAATGTCTCCTACCCATCCCTTAGCCTGCATTAAAACTCATAAAGTCCTAATTGATTCTAGACTTGGCTAGCTTAAATTAGTAGAGATGTACACTATGGGTAAGTTTATGGTACGATCACGGGATGCACATGAATTCTTTGTGAGAGTGAGCGACTTTTGTTCAAATTGTGTGATGTCCTTAAATTATGTTCAAAGTCATATTTGAATGTGTGGACTATTCATTCACTCTTTTATTTGTTGGTGAGGGAATATGATCTCATGACGGATTGGTGATGTTGTGAATTTATCTTATTGGGTGAGTGCGCAAGTTGATGGTGCTTAGGAAAAACGAGTCAGCTCTTGAGGTAGGGTGGTTAGGGATAGGTTGTTTGAATTGATTGAATTGAAATGTTTATACTTGGGCATGTTTAAAACGGGAAAATATGAATTTCGTATGTTCATGTTTGTTGCCGGTATCGACCATAGTCAAGGGTAGAGTGTATGATTGAAGAATTAAATTTCTCCTCTCTAGTTGAGATGTACGTTGTTGGGGCGTAGTTCATAGTCACATTCCTCGAGGGCGAGAAAGAACTTAAGTGTGGGATGTTGATATTTAGTTTAAAGTATGTATATTTATAAGCATAGTGCCTCGCAGTTTACTCATATTTCGTAGATTTCAGATGTGAATTGTAATAAATTGTGCTAATTCGTGGTATTTTTATATGTAGGATTCATCCGGAGGCAATGTGAGATGAAAATAAGAGATTGGAGGCAAAAAGGAACGAAATGGGAAAAAGGCCACAGAGTAGCGCCCAGGCTAGCTCGGGGCGCTACCTGTGGCGCAAAAGTCAGAATTGCAAAAGTCCTACCGTCCGGACTAATATCCCACGCTACCCTAGGCGCTGGTGATGAAAAATTTTTCTAACTCGACCGGGATAAAGTTATTTCGGTCCAAGACATTCCCAACTCGTATAAAAGCAAATCTAAACCTATTTTGTGAGGGGTGACGCCACTTTGAGAGGGAATTACACATGCAGAACACTCGGGAGCAAGGATCCTCAGTCTTTCTTCACCTTTTCTTAGTATTCTCAATTATTTAACGCGGGCGAATTTGTTTTGATCTTATCATGAGTAGCTAAAACCCATAGTTTTGGGGTTGTGATTTAGCTATGAATATTGTTGTTTGACGTTGACTTAACCTCGATTATAATTTGCTAATATATAGTTATTTTTTCAATTATGTAATTAATTGCTTAATTGTCTGGCCAACAGTTAGGTTCTATTTACTATCTATGCTATGCTTGGGAAAGCTACGTCTAGATTAGAGAAGAATTGAAGATGGCATGATCTTAACTCTAAGTGGGGGGCGGATTTATAGCTAGGATAGGAATATACCTAGTCACTATACTTAATTGAATATCATAATCTTAATGCGGTCTTAATAGATTGATTTCATAGGAATATAGGCGTTAATCTATGCGAGTAGTAATTCGGGAGAATACTACGAGAGCAATTATTCGAGTAATTAGAAACCATGAGCGAATTGTATGAAAGGGAGAGTTAATTAGAACACAATAGGATTGGTGAATCGATCACAACCCTAGAATATTTATCTCTACTGAATACACAACTACTATTTTGCTGCTTGATTTATTAGTCACTTATTACAATTATTGCTTAGTATAATCACACTTTTGAACTCTGATTGACTGGACCGAATAATAATTTTGGTGAAACTAGTGGGTAGTTAACACAAGTCTTTGTAGGTTCGACACTCGATTTATCACTTTATTACTCGTACAATCACGTATACTTGCATGTGTATTTGAGAGTAGCAATGATGCACACGAATACTTTTTATGATGTGCGCACGTTCCTGTGTTAGGGTGCAACATCTATTTGTGGATGCAGGTATATGTACCTCTCTTCTCCTGTTGTTATGGGGAACGCGCTATTATTCCAGTAGGTACTTTTAAGTCCAATTTATTATAAATTTAAGTGATCATTGTCATATGAGTTCCGTGTATACTGTGTGTAATGTATTTTTGTTTAGAATATAATCATTGTACTCACGAAAGTATGTATAAAGTTTTAAAAGATTTATGGGCTATTATGCCATGGATGATTTCAAATCTTTTATTTTGAAAAGTTCCTTATCATAAAGCTTGCCTTGTCCAAGTCTGAGACTCAATCGAACATTGGTTCACTCGGTCACAGCACCGGATGTCGTGTCCCGCTCCTCCTAAGGTTTGGGGCGTGATATAAACCCATAGGCTCTGAATTTAATAATTATTAAAAAATTTAGTAACTTTTTGTATATATCTGTAAAAGAAATATTGCATTCAATTGAATCCTCCAATCCTTATCGATCCCTCCCCCACCCTATCGATCTAATATTTTTGTTGAATTTCTTTTCATATCTATTTTGAAACTCACTGTTTCTTTTGTTTATTAGACTATTCAAAGGGAAAGTACAAATATCCAAATTCTAAAGAGGTAGAAAATTTCATAAATCCCTAGCCACATAAAAAGAAATCCTTAAAATCTTCTTTGGAAAAATGCCCAAACATACCACATTGTTTAAAAAATTGGTCAGTAATTAGGCAATTATCAAGTGGGTCAGGTGGTGTGAAAGGTGGGTGGCGAGTAAGTTTCTACTGTACAATTGGTCCAAAAAAGAACTCCAAAAGAATTAGGCAACTTTGATGTCTAATCTATCGTCGGAGATTGAAAAGGACGTAACTTTAGAGAATTTTAGTTACACATGGCATCTTGGAATTGATACTTTCTAACATTTTATATGTATACTCATAAAACGGTACAGTTGAATTTATAAGTGGTTTAGAGACAAATAAATTAATTTGATCTTAAAATGATAAATATATTAGACAAGAATGTAAGACTTAGCCTTGAGATCAAGATAAAACAGATGAAATCTTGGTTCCGGGAATAGAGCTTCCGGATGCAGTAAGAATAATATTAATAATCAAGAAGGTAAAATATTATTAAGCTTTTCAACAGAGTGTAGTATCAGCTTTATCAGAAAATTCATCCCCTTTCTATGGTTGTAGAGCTTACTATTTATAATTGTAGCTAGGGAATAAAGTCCTAGGATCAAGCCTCTCTTAAATAACAATTATGAATGCTATTGAAAAATGTGTAACGGTGGACAGTGAATGTCATATTCTCTATAACGGATAATGTACTTAATGTTATAGAATATTTCCCATTAAATGCTACCGGGTGGCAGGCATTGACTTCGCCTTTGTGAATACCATTTCCTTCGATAACAAACGAGATCGTTGCCTTCGGCCCTGATTGTCTTCTGTCTTCGGCTCCACGTATTGTTATATCATACGAACATTAAATATGAACATATTTTACTCTATACAGATAGTCTCCCTGCTTTTTGGTAGCATAACCTTGTTGATGGTAGGCTATAATCTCGTATTTTAGTCCCTTATTGCATTCTAATTTAGTGTACTTTACTTGTTTTGAGCTTTAATAGATAGTGTTTTGCACTTATTGTGTGTTTTATGCCTTGTAGGAGTGATTCCGAGTGATGTAGATGTTATGGAATGAATTAGAATGATTTGGAGCTTTGAAGTCTGAGTAAAAGCCCAAGGGATTAAGCATGGATCGTGTTCGGCAGCCGATGACCAAGTCTAGACGTCAAAATGCACAAAACATCCGTACTCTGAAAAATCCTCACTGCCGCATCAAAATGATTTCCCCATTAATAATTCGCATGGCGCGTTGCCCCATGCGGTGTGCCTGTTCAAGTTTTATAGAGTATAAATCTTATTTCGGCTAGGAGAAAGTGATTTCGTCTGGGCCCGACCCTACTTGGTATAAATATATGAAAAAAACGTTATTTTCTGGACTTTTGACACATATTCGACGGAAGAAGGCTAAGGAGGAGTTGGAAGAACACGAGCACAAGGATTTCATCATTCCTTCCTCACTCAAGACCTGAGTTTGGATTGAATTTATATTTTCCAATACTTTAATTTTATTTGTGATGAATTGCTCCATATCTATGGAGTAGTTCTCTTTAGGGTTTGATGGATTTGGTGTATTGATGATTGTTTATGGATTATAATTCTAGTTTTATGTATTGAAGTGTTTGTGGATGATTTAACTGTTACATCTATATTCACTTGTTCATGTAATTGAGAGAGGCATAACTTGTGATATATTTGCATTATCTTGTTAGTTGAGTTCATTAATTCTTCCTAGTAATCGAAAGAGGCTAGTTGAATCATTGATTAAACCTAGTTAGGAGAATAATCGAAAGAGGTTTTCCTAAAGACCAATCCACAACGCATTCTTGCATATCTTCACGTGCTTAAATTGGTTCATCTTGTGAGCTTAAGACTTAATCAAGAGAGGAGTTTTTGCTGAATGTTTGAACTAATAATTGAGTGAATGCGAGAGACTCACTTATACATTAGAAGTAAATTATCTAGAGTTAGATCCCAAATAATTATCTTATACCTATCCTATCAACCCCTATTTCTTCTCACTGATAACTTCCTTGCTTATCTTTGTTTCGATTGTCATTAGTCAGTAGATTCTTTGTTAATTTTAGTTAGAAATCATATAAACCTCAATTGTTGATTCTCTTGGATAGCGATCAAGCTAAAAACTATAAGAATACTGTTTAAATCCAATCCATATTGACACGATATTATACTATATTATAATTGATTAGCGAGCATAATTTAAGTGTGTGTTTTGCGCTCATCAAATTTTGCCGTCGTTGTCAGGGATTGGCAATCAATAGTGTTTGAAATAGTTTGTAGTGCTAATTCAAGAATTTTTCTTTTTATTTTATTTTATTTTTCTCTTTTTATGGTTGGTATTGTTGACTGTGCGTAGGTTACAGGTTTAGATTGGTACATGACTCGAGCCTCTACGAAAGAAGTACTACCATACAAGCCAGAGATTGAAAAACAACTGTGACAATGGAGGAAGAAAAGAAATCTCACCGAGATATCAGAAAAGGTTGGGCAATCCTCAACCAAAGAACTTATGGCTGGAAACGGTAAGGATAATGTAGATTTGGCTGCGAGAGATACAGCCCAACGAAGAGAACAAGCAACACGGGATGCTGAGGAAGCAACTATTAGAGATGCACAGATTATCTACGAAGAAGAGAGGGGTCGGAGAATTGCTCAAAATCAACCTTTGGATGCAAACCAGTTCGAAAATATAGCTCCTATGCCTGGGAGATCACTGGGCGATTATGCTAGACCGGTCTACAATCAAGGATTATCAACTATGAGACCACCTCCAATTGTAGCTAACAATTTCGAGTTAAAGGAAAGGTTGCTTCAAACCCTTCAGAATTGTTGTGTCTTCAGAGAAAAGCTAATGGTAGGCTATAATCTCATATTTTAGTCGATTATTACACTCTAATTTACTGCACTTTAATTGAGTTGGAACTTTAATCGCTAGTGTTTTGTACTAATTGTGTATTTTATGCCTTGTAGGAGTGATTTCGATCTATGTAGATGTTATGGAATGAATTCAAGCTATTCGAAAGCTTTGAAGTCTGAGTAAAAGTCCAAGGATTAAGTCGGGATCATATTCGGGGATCAACGGATGATAGTGGAACAAAAGAAGAATCAAGTAGGTATATTGCGTAGTATCCAGTAAAATACATATAACAGTTCGCTCGAAACTCCGTTTGGGCTCCACAATATGCCGTTGGAAATCTATTTAAAAGGGATACAACTTTTATGTTTTACATTTTCCCAAATTCCCAATAGAACGCCACCCATATGCGCAACCGCGCACTGGTAGCGCATTGGGCGCGCACTAGAGGCAGAACAAGGTGAAAAATGCGCGGCCAGGTGCGCGAGCACACTTCGAGGTGCACGGCCACGCACGTCCTGTCCAGAAAAGGTGTCCTATTTCGCTTAGGAGAAGGTGAATTTGTTTGGGCCCGACCCTACTTGGTATATATACATGGAAAAATGGTATTTTGAGAACTTTGACATAATTTAGACCTAAGGAAGCTAAGGCGAAGAGGGAGAACCAAGAGCACAAGGATTTCACCATTCATCCTCACTCAAGACAAGGGTTTGGGTGTTTTATGTTTTTATTTGACTTAAACTTAATTTTGATGAATTTTTCCATACCCATGGAGTAATTCTTACTTAGGGATTGATGGATTTGGTTTTTTGAGAATTGTTTGTGGATATTAACTCCAGTTTTATGTATTAAAGCGTTTTGGGCATTTTTATTGTTGCATATATATATTCACTTGTTTATATAATCGAAAGAGGCATAATTTGTGATGTTTTGAATTATCTTATTGGTGGAATTCGTTGATTCTTCTTAGTAATCAAAAGAGTCTAGTTGAATTATTATTTAGACCCAGTTAGGAGGATAATCAAAACAGGTTCTCCTAAAGACTAATCCATTACGAATTTTTGCATATCTTCATTGAGCTTAACTTAGTTTATATTGTGATATCGAGACTTAATCGAGAGAGAAGTTTCTACTAAACGTTGAACTAATAACTGAGTGAATTTGAGAGACTCACTAGAACCTTAGAAGTGAATCAACTAGAATTAATTCCCAAACAAGTATCTTACACCTATCCAATCAACTCCTATTTTCTCCCCTATATATCTTCTTACTTAATCTTGTTGCAATTGTCATTAGCCAATAGTTAGACTTTTAGTTAATGTTAGTTTTAATTCACACAAATCTAAATTGTTGATCATCTTGAATAGCAATTAAAACTAGAAGCTACGAAAATACTATTTAAATTCAATCCCTGTGGATATAATATTTTCTATACTATATTCGACTAGCGAGCATAATTTTGTATTGTATTTTTAGCTCGTCAAATTTTGGTGCCGTTGCCGGGGATTGGTAATCAATAGTGTTGGAAATAGTTTGTAGTGCTAATTCAAGAATTTCTTTTAAATTTTGTTTTTCTCTTTTTACGTTTGGTGTTCCTTGACTGTGTGCAGGCTTTGTTAGATTGGTGCATCACCCGATCTTCTGGGAAGGAATTGCTACCATATGAGCCAAAAATTGAAAAGCAATTGCGACAGCTGAGGAAAGAAATAAATCTCCCCATGAATATAGAGAAGGTTGGGCAATCCTCAAACAATGAAGTTATGGCGGGAGATGAGGATAATGTTGATTTAGCTACAAGAGAAGCAACCCAGCAAAGAGAAAAAGCTGCATGAGATGCGGAGGAGACAGCTCTTTGAAATGCACAACTTGTCTATGAGGAGGAAAGGGCTCGAAGAATTGCAGAGAATCGACCTGTGGGTGCAGACCAATTCGGAAATATGACTCCCTGTGTCGGACGACCACTTGGTGATTATGCTAGACCGGTCTACAACCAAGGCTTATCGAGTGTGAGACCACCTCCTGTTGCAGCTAATAATTTTGAGTTAAATCAGGGGTTACTTCAAACCCTCCAAAACAGATGTGTCTTTAGAGGAAAGATGAACGAAGATCCAAACAATCATCTGATAGACTTCGAGGAGATTATGAACACCTTTCAATATAATGGTGTGTCACAAGATGCAGTCTACTTAAGGGCATTCCCCTTTACTCTCAAATACGATGCAAAGAACTGGCTTCGAAGCTTGTCTAATGGATCAATTAGAACATGGGATGAGATGACCAGAAAATTTCTTGACAAATATTTCTCATCAGCTAAGACAGGCAAGTTTAGAAGGGAAATCCACAACTTCTGTCAGAATGAGATTGAAACGGTGTTTGAAGCTTGGGAAAAGTTCAAAGAAATAGTGCGTAAGTATCAGCATAGTGGAATAGAACTCTGGATGCAACTCTAGAGGAGATAGTCACTATTCTAGATGAATTGTTTGAGGATGCAAATAATTGGCCCTCTGAAGTTGCTGAAAGAAGAAAAACGACTGGTGTTCACCAAGTTGACGATAACACATATGTGCAGGTACAACTTGATGCCATGGTAAAGGAAATAAGGAAGCTAACTTCAGCTTCAATACACAGTGAGCCTCCTGCAGCATGTGACATATGTTGAAGAGGACACCCTACTCATGAGTGTCAAGCCTTGATCGAGAAAGTTAATGTTGTTGGTAATTACAACTTCAATGCAATGGGTCAGAAGCACCCCAGCTTTTCATGGAGTTCACCTGGGGGTACAACAAATGCATGGCAACAAAATATCTCCAGATTTCAAGGAGCTCCTGGTTTTGTGAATCAGCAGAGGTCGCAGTTTCAGCCTCAACATCCAATTCAGTCTGGGTTAGAAGATCTGATGAAGTCATTCATTGTCAAGACAGATGAGAGATTAGATGCTCATGGTGCTACTATTAAAGAACTTGGGACAAGTTTGCAATGTTTGGATAGACAAGTGGGAGAAATTGCAACTATATTATCCGAGAGAATCCCAGGTACTCTGCCAGCTGATAGTGAAAGAATCCCAAAGAAACAGTAAATGTTGTGACCTCGAGAAGCATGCAAGTGTTTAAAGATCCCACTCTAATTCACAAAGAAGTTGGGCCTGAAAAATAAAGTGGGAAGGAGCAGAAAATTGAAGATGATGATAAAAAGACTGAGAAGAAGAAAGGCAAGAAGGGAGCTGAGAAAAAGAAAAAGGAGGAAACTTCAAGAAGGGAGGAATCCAATGAAGAGAGCAAACACATACATGCTTTACCTTTTCCCCAAAAGCTCTATAGAGAAAAGCTGGATTAGCAGTTTGAGAGATTTCTATATATGTTGAGACATGTTAATGTTAATTTGCCATTCACGGAAGTTCTCTCACAAATGCCAGCTTACGCAAAGTTCTTGAAGGAAATCCTTACAAAGAGGAGGAAGATAGAAGAGACCTTAGTGGTTAAACTTACAGAGCATTGAAGTGCAATATTGCAAAACAAACTCCCACAAAAGTGTGAGATACCTTACTCTTTAGGCACTCTTAACTTTGATAAATCTTTATGTGACTCTGGTGCCTCAATTAATCTAATACCATTGTCTATTTACAGGAAACTTAAGAAGGAGATTGGAGAGATAAGGTCGGCAGCAATATCTTTGCAGTTGGTAGACCAAACGACTACAACACCCAAGGGGATATTAGAAGATATTTTGGTGTGGGTGGATAAGTTCGTAGTTTCTGTAGATTTCATAGTGGTGAATATGTAGGAGAACAAGGAGGTCCCCCTCATCCTAGGAAGACCATTTTTAGCAACGGGTAGAGCTATACTGGATATACATGATAGAAAACTCATGCTTAGAGTAGGCGAGAAGATGATGAATTTTGAGATGAATTTAGTAACTGGAGTGAAACAGGAGAAGCCAGCTGCAAGTGTTGAGTGGAAGCTGAAGAGTTCAAAAGAGAAGGCTCCAGTGATTGAGAAAGATAAGTGTGGGGTGTACCCCAAGAAGGCTGAGAAGAAGCTTTCTGCATGGAAGTGTGCACTAGCTCAGGTATGTGGAATGGAAGTTTCCTTTACCTTATGCTATTTAGTTATATGTCATGGGGACATGCCACAACTTAAAGTGTGGGGTAGGGGGATATTTGTATGTTGTATGTATATGTATTTTAGTTTTTGTTAATTTTAGTAGTTAGAGATAGAAAAAATTTTAAAAAACATAAAAATTTTAAATTATTTGATTTTTTCTGATGATGGATATCATTCGACGGGTTTCTTAAGGGAATTAAGTCGAAAGATAAAGACAAAAATATTTTCTTTTGTAGTTAGTGTATTAATTACCCCTTAATTTTTCTTTGTGGCGCGGTTCTTTTCCAATGGTTTTGTTTGAACCGAGTGTAGTAAGATTAAACCTTGTTCTATGATTTGAAATGGAAGAAATATCTCTTGACTTGATCATGCCTTGAGAATAGTGAGTGCTTTGGTTGTGACGCTAAGGCTCAGTTTTTAACTCTTGTATGCGTGCCTTAAATGGTATGATCTTAACTTTGCTTAACTACTTTGACTAGGATGTCTTGATAATCCAATCTTGAGGGAGTTATGTGCCATGTGTATGTGTGGTTTGGTGTATTTTGTGCATTACATTTGATGTCTAGAACTTGCCCCGTGTATTTGCAACGAGAAATAGTAGTTTTGTTCAGTGTTGGAAGTGATATAGGTGTTTCTTTGTTGAGCCAGCTATATAGTTTACCCAACAACTTGTTATGTATCGTAGTTAACTCTGTTGAGCCTGTAATCCTGTTTTTTGTCAACCACATTACAAGCCTTACCCATTTGTTTGAATTGACCATTTATTTGAACCATTTACCTCTCTTGAACACTTAAAATTATATTAACTTTGTAAAAGTTGAAGTGTGGGGTGATTGAGTTGGCTTTTGAGTGGAACTAATGAAATAAGGAGAAGGTGCACTAAATTGAAAAGCTAAGAGCCACTTGAATTTTAAAAGAAAAATAAAAATTTATGTAGATGTATGATTGTGATAATTTATCTTTGATAAGTGGTAACTCTTGATGTAATTATGCTTAAAGAAGAAGGGAGTTAATGCATATTGATGTTAAGGTGGAGTATGGTTTGTCATAAGTGTGGGGTTTTGAATATTAAATTGTATGTATTAAAGTGCTTAGGGAGGTGTAGTCACTCATATATCCAAATATATCATACCCGTCCCGCAGCCTACATAACAACCAATTAAACTCCTACTTGATCCTTGACTGAATGAGCTCAATTAGTAGAGTAGTACACTACGGAAAAGCTTATGGTTCATCTTTTGTGGCATATGAATGTTGTTTTTGAGAGTGAGTGAATTTTTTCTAACTTGAGTTCCTGATTGTTCTAAATTTTTATGGTGTGTGGAACTACTCTCTTTTGTTGTGTGAGGGAACTTGATTCATGAAGGAAAGGTAATGTAGTTGACCTCTATGTTAGAGTAAGTGAGTAAGTTGTGAATAATGCGTGGTGCTTGTGAGTCAATTCTTGAGGTGGATATGTTACATTATTGTGCTTAATCTATTTTAAATATTCTTGGTATGATGAGTTATGAGAGTTGTTTAAAAAGGTCGTGTCATTATGAAGTGTAGCTTGATTGCTCGAGGACAAGCAATGGTTTAAGTGTGGGGTGTTGATGGTAGGCTATAATCTCATGTTTTAGTCGATTATTACACTCTAATTTACTGCACTTTAATTGAGTTGGAGCTTTAATCGCTAGTGTTTTGTACTAATTGTGTGTTTTATGCCTTGTATGAGTGATTCCGATCTATGTAGATATTATGGAATGAATTCAAGCTATTCGAGAGCTTTGAAATTTGAGTAAAATTCCAATGATTAAGTCGGGATCGTGTTCGGGGATCAACAGATGATAGTGGAATGAAACGAAGATTCGAGCAGGCATATTGTACAGTGTCCAGTAAAATGACCATAACATTTTGCTCGAAACTCCATTTGGGATCCACAATATACCGTTGGAAATCTATTTAAAAGGGATACAACTTTCATGTTTTACATTTTCCCAAATTCCCAACAGAACGCCACCCACGTGCGTGGTTGCGCACTGGTTGCGCATTGGGCGTGCAATAGAGTCAGAACAGGGTGAAAAATGCGCGGCCAAGTACGCGAGCACACTTCGAGGTGCGCGGCCGCGCACGTCCTATAAGTGTCCTATTTTGCATAGAAGAAGGTGTATTTATTTGGACCCGACCCTACTTGGTATATATACACAAAGAAAATGGTATTTTGAGGACTTTTGACACAAGTTAGACCTAAGGAAGCTAAGAAGAAGAGGGAGAACCAAGAGCACAAGGATTTCACCATTCATCCTCACTCAAGACAAGGGTTTGGATGTTTTATTTTTTTCTTTGACTTAAACTTAATTGTGATGAATTTCTCCATATCCATGGAGTAATTCTTCCTTAGGGATTGATCGATTGGTGATTTGAGCATTATTTGTGGATATTTACTCTAGTTTTATGTATTGAGGCGTTTTAGATGTTTTTATTGTTGCATATATATTCACTTATTTATGTAATCGAAAGAGGCATAATTTGTGATGTTTTGCATTATCTTATTGGTTGAATTCATTGATTCTTCTTAGTAATCGAAAGAGGCTAGTTAAATTATTGTTTAGACCCAGTTAGGAGGATAATCAAAAGAGGTTATCCTAAAGACTAATCCACTACGAATTCTTGCATATCTTCACTGAGCTTAACTTAGTTTATATTGTGAGGTTGCGACTTAATCGAGAGAGGAGTTTCTACTAAACGTCGAACTAATAACTGAGTGAATTCTAGAGACTTACTTGAACCTTAGAATTGAATCAACTAGAGTTAATTCCCAAACAAGTATCTTACACCTATCCAATTAACCCCTATTTTCTCCCCTTGATATCTTCTTACTTACTCTTGTTGCAATTGTCATTAGCTAATAGTTAGACTTTTAGTTAATGTTAGTTTTAATTCACACAAATCTAAATTGTTGATCATCGTGAATAGCAATTAAAACTAGAAGCTATGAAAATAGTGTTTAAATCTAATCCTCGTGGATATAATATTTTCTATACTATATTCGACTAGCGAACATAATTTTATGTTGTGTTTTAGCTTGTCAGAAGCCAAATGAATATCCAAATACATATCTAATGGACTTTGAGGAGATTATGAACACCTTTCAATACAATGGTATGTCACAAGAGGTAATGTACTTAAGAACATTCCCCTTCACACTCAAAGATGATGCAAAGCAGTGGCTTCGAAGCTTGCCCACTGGATCAATCAGAACATGGGAGGAGATGACTAGGAAATTTCTTGATAAATGTTTCTCCTCAGCTAAAACGGGCAAGTTTAGAAGAGAAATCCATAACTTTTGCCAGAAAGATACTGAAACTATTTTTGATGCATGGGAAAGGTTTAAGAAGATTGTTCGAAAGTGCCAACATAGCGGAATTGAACTCTGGATGCAACTCCTAGACTTTTGGGATGGATTGACATCGGCCTCACGTAGAATATTGAGCAATGCAGTTGGAGGCCTTTTGATGAAGAAAACTCCAGAGGAGATAGTTACAATTCTTGGTGAGTTATTTGAAGATGCTAATCAATGACCCTATGAGAGTGCTGAAAGCAGAAGATCAACTGGTGTTTAGAAGGTTGATGCTAACACATCTGTGCAAGAACAGGTTGATGCTATGGCCAAAGAGATAAGGAAGATGACCTTAGCTTTGATACAAAGCGAGACTCGCGCAACTTGTGATATATGTGGAAGAGGACACCCTACTCATTAGTGTCAAGCCTCAATTGAGGAAGTGAATGTTGTGGGGAACTACAACTTTAATGCAATGGGTCAGAGGCACCCCGGCCTTTCATGGAGTTCACCTGGAGGTACTGCGAATTCTTGGAAACTAAAGAACTCTAGACCCCAAAGACAAGGAGCTCCAGCTTACCAAAATCAATAGAGGTAAGAATTCCATCCTCAACAGCCCATTCAGCCTAGTCTAGAGGATCTAATGAAGGCCTTCATTATCAAGACAAATGAGAGGCTGGATGCTCATGGAGAAGCTATCAAATAGTTGGGCACATCTTTTCGAAACCTGGAGAAACAAGTGGAACAGATTGCAACAATATTATCTGAGAGGGCTCCAAGCACTCTCCCCGAATATATTGAGAGAAATCTCGAAGAAATATTGAATATTCTAACTCTGATAAGTGGGCAAGTTTTGAAAGATCGCACCCCGATTCAAAATGATGTGAAATTTGAAAAAGAAAGTGGGGAGCAGTTGAAGAGTGATGTTGATAAAAAGAAGAAGGGCCAAAAGAAAGCTGAGAAAAAGAAGAAGGGAGAAACTTCGAGAAGGGAGGAACATGATGAGAGTGAGCATATGCTTGCTTTACCTTTCCGTCAAAAGCTATATAGAGAAAAGCTGAACAAGCAGTTTGGGAGATTTCTGGATGTGCTGAAACAGGTTCATGTAAATTTTCCATTCTCAGAAGTGCTCTCACAAATGTCTGCTTATGCCAAATTCTTGAAGGATATCCTTACAAAAAAGAGGAAAATAGATGAGACCTCGGTGATGAAGCTCACAGAGCATTGCAACGCGATATTGCAAAACAAACTCCCACAAAAGTGTGAAGATCCATAGAGTTTTACTATACCTTGCTCATTAGAAACTATAATGTTTCATAAATCTTTATGTGATTCTGGCACTTCAATTAACTTAATGCCTCTATTTATTTACAGGAAAATAGGGAAGGAGATTGGAGAGATAAGGTCTGCACGAATATCCTTGCAGCTAGCAGACCAAACAACTCTAATACGCGAGGGGATAGTGTAAGATGTGTTAGTTCGGGTGGATAAGTTCATATTTCCTGTTGATTTTACAGTGGTGAATATGGAGGAGAACAAGGAGGTCCCCCTCATCCTAGGAAGACCATTCTTAGCGACGGGTAGAGCTATATTAGATATACACGAGATAAAACTCATACTTAGAGTTGGTGAGGAGACTTGACTTTTGAGATGAATGTAGCAAATGGGGCACAAAAGGAAAAACCAGCTGCGAGTATTGAGTGGAAAGTAAAGGGCTCAAAAGAGAAGGCTGCGGTGAGCGAGAAAGATAAGTGTGGGGTATACCCCAAGAAGGCCGAGAAGAAGTTGTCTGCATGGATGTGTTAGTTTGGGAGCAAGGAATGGAGCCCGACTTCGACTCAGACCCCGACTGGATATTTAGGGAAGTTTCCTTTACCTCCATCTTTTTAATTGTGTATCATGGGGACATGTCACAACTTAAAGCGTGGGGTGGGGGATATATTGTATGTATGTATGTATGTATGTATGTATGTATGTATGTATATTAGTTTTTGTTTTTGTTGTAGTAGTAGTTAGAGATAGAAAGGAATTGATAAAAATCCATAAAACATTTTAAAATTTTTTATTTTTCCCGATGATGGATATTATCGATAGGTTAAAGTCAAAAGGAAAAAGGCAAAAAGATTTTCTTTTGTTAGGTAGTGTAATAATTTTCCCTTATTTTTTCTTTGTGTCGTTGTTCTTTTCCAGGGGGTTTGTTTGAACCGGGTGTAGTTAGTTTTTGTTTTGTAGAGTAGTAGGAAACATTGTGCTATGAATTAAATTGAAGGTAATATCTCTTAACTTTATTATACCTTGAGAACAGTAAGTGCTTTAGTTATGACGCTTAGACTCAGTTTTTGACTCTTGTATAAGTATCTTATATTGTATGATCTTAACTTTGCTTAACTACTTTGACTAGAGTGTCTAGATTGTCCAATCTTAAGTGAGTTATGTGCCATATGGGTGTGAGGCTTTGTGTTATTCTGTGCATTGCATTTGATGTCTAGAACTTGTCCCGTGTGTTTGCAAATCGAAATACTAGTCTTGTTCAGTCTAGGAAGTGATATAAGCATTTCTTTGTTGAGACAGATATATGCTTTTTCTCACGTAATTGTTACGTATTGTAGTTGACCCTTTTGAGCCTGTAATCCTGTTTCTTTGGCAACCATATTACAATCCCTAACCATTTGTTTGAATTGACCATCTATGTGAACCTTGTACCTCTCGTGAGCACTTGAATTTTTTATAAACTTTGTAAAAGTGAAGTGTGGGGTAGTTGGTTTGGCTTTTGAGTGGAACTATTGAACTAAGAATAAAGGTGCACTGTTTCGAAAAAGAAAGAGCCACTTGAATTGAAAAAGAAAGAAAACATATGTGTATGATTGTGAAAAATGTTACTTGATAGTGGTAACTTGATATAATTGTGTTTAAAGAAGTAGGGAGTTAATGTATATTGATATGAAAGTGGAGTTATGGTTTGACATAAGTGTGGGGTTTTGAATAGTGAAATATATGTATTAAAGTTCTTAGGGAGGTGTAGTCACTCTTAAATCCAAATACATCCCACCCATCCCGTAGTCTATATTACAACCAATTAAAGTCCTACTGGATCCTTAACTGAATGGGCTCCATTAGTAGAGTAGTACACTACGGGCAAGCCTATGGTACGTCTTTTTGTGGCACATGAATGTTGTTTCTGAGAGTGAGTGAATTCTTTCTATCTTGAGTTCCTGATTGTTCTTAAATTTTATTGTGTGTGGAACTACTCTCTATTGTTGTGTGAGGGCACTTGATTCATGAAGGAAATCTAATGCTTGACCTCTGTGTTAGAGTAAGTGAGCAGGTTATAAATAATGTATGGTGCTTTTGAGTCAAATCTTGATGCTAGGATGTCACGGTATTGTACATAATCTGTTCTAAATATTCTTGGCGTGATGAGTTATGAGAGTTGTTGAAAAAGGTCGTGTTTATATAAAGTGTAATTTGATTTCTCGAGGACGAGCAATGGTTTAAGTGTGGAATGTTTATGGTAGGCTATAATCTTGTATTTTAGTCGCTTATTGTACTCTGATTGACTGCACTTTACTTGTTTTGAGCTTTAATTGATAGTGTTTTGTACTTATTGTATGTTTTATGCCTTGTAAGAGTGATTCCGAGTGATGTAGATGTTATAGAATGAATTCGAGTGATTTGGAGCTTTGAAATCTGAGTAAAACCCCAAGGGAATTAGCGGAGATCGTGTTCGGGAGTCGAGGACCAAGTCTAGACGTCAAAATGCACGAAGAATCCATACTATGAGAAATCCTCACTAGGGCAGCGCGGCTTTACAAATCTCTTCTGCCTGTCAGAACTAGCTCTCTGGATTTCCCCACTAATGCCTCGCATGGTGCGTCTCCCTATGCGTCACGCCTGTGCAATTTTTACAGAGTGAAAATCCTATTTCGGCTAGGAGGAGTTGATTTCATCTGGGCCTGACCCTACTTGGTATAAATAAATGGAAAAATATTATTTTTTGGACTTTTGACACATATTCGACAGAAGGAGGCTAAGGAGGAGTTTGAAGAACACGAGCAGAATGATTTCATCATTCCATCCTCACTCAAGGCCCGAGTTTGGATGGAATTTTTGTTTTCCTATACTTTAATTTTATTTGTGATGAATTGCTCCATATCTATAAAGTAGTTCTCTTTAAGGTTTGATGGATTTGGTGTGTTGATGATTGTTTGTGGATTATAACTCTAGTTTTATGTATTGAAGCGTTTGTGGATAATTTAACTGTTGCATCTATATTCATTTATTCATATAATCGAGAGAGGCATAACTTGTGATATCTTTGCATTATCTTGTTGGTTGAGTTCATTAATTCTTCTTAGTAATTGAAAGAGGCTAGTTGAATCATTGATTAAACCTAGTTAGGAGAATAATTGAAAGAGGTTTTCCTAAAGACCAATCCACTACGCATTCTTGCTTATCTTTACGTGCTTAAATTAGTTCATCTTGAGAGGTTAAGACTTAATCTAGAGAGGAGTTTTTGCTGAACGTTTGAACTAATAATTGAGTGAATTCGAGAGACTCACTTAAATATTAAAAGTGAATTATCTAGAGTTAGATCCCAAACAAGTATCTTACACCTATACTATCAACCCCTATTTCCTCCCACTGATAACTTCCTTGCTTATCTTTGTTTCGATTGTCATTAGGCAATAGCTTTAGATTCTTAGTTAATTTTAGTTAGAAATTATATAAACTTCAATTGTTGATTCTCTTGGATAGCGATCAAGATAGAAACTACGAGAATACTATTTAAATCCAATCCATGTGAATACGATATTATACTATACTATATTTGATTAGCGAGCATAATTTAAGTGTGTGTTTTACGCTTGTCAAATTTTGGCGCCATTACCGGGGATTGGCAATCAATAGTGTTTGAAATAATTTTTTTTAGCCAATTGTACTACTGGGCGGTCTGCCCAGTAGCTACTTTATTAATAATAAAAGAAAAAAATCACAAAGGAAGAGTACAAGATAATGGGGGCAAAAGCTACAGTAGTGATCTCCAAACACATACTGAGTTAGACTTTACCTTACAATTCCTATTGAGGCATAAACAACCTCATCTTTTAGCAAGCATGTAAAAAATAAGAACTCGAAAGAAGTAAGTACTCTATGATCATCATAGAGTTTATAACACACTCTATGATGATATTACATATGATAAAGCTTAGAAAATGATAAAATAAAACAAGGTAGAAATTGAATTCTTGCCCCTCATTCATGATACTTATGAGTTCTTCAAATTGTCGCTCCTTAAAATCCTCTTCAGCTATCTTCAATACATCTTCAAAATTCCTCAATTCTTCTTTGATCGATTGGACTTTGTAGATGTGGCTGGGGCTGTCCCTTTTCGCTTTGCATCTCTCATTGGGAGTATCCTAAGTGTTACTCCTTCATTCACTTTACCATCCCAACTATTCTCCCTTGTGTGTGTCTTGTTCTTTCTTCCATTATGCGTAGGAGATAAATCTTCACATCTAGCTGCCTCACCTCGGCAATAATCAAGCAAATCTTCTTCCTCGCCTTCTTCCCAAATTTCAACACGTAAGTTGTTCTCTAGTTGTTGAATAGCACATTTCTGTGCAACTATATCTAATGGTTCATGCCTCTTCACAACCATGACATTAGGTTTTATTATGGAATCTTCCAATTGAGCATATTTGTTCTTACCCGATTTTTTCTGCCCATTTCCAGCCATCTTTGAGGTCACCTGGAATTGAACATTATTGATGATTCGATCTTCTGCACTATGGCTTAGTTGCTGCTGTCCAGTTGTATACTTCTTCTTATGCTGCTGTTTTGCACTGACTGGAGTGCTGTTTTTCCACTGATTGACATCGCATCAGCATTCAATTGTTGCACATCCTTCCCATGTTCCATCATAGAATGATTCTGCTCGTTAACAAGAACATCTGGTACTTTAGTTCCCTGACCAGTTTAGTCATCAACAGTTATGGTCTCAAGTTGAGCATGTATGCCATTTGTAATATTTTGATGCTTTTCAGCAACTGTACATCAGGTTTTTTCAGCTACTGACCTTTCTTCATCATCCAGCTGCTGCAAATCCTCTTCAGTAGCTAGCTTGGACTGTTGCTGCATTTTCCTCCTCTATGTATTCGAACTGTTTTGAGCCTCATTGGCGCTGGTTTTACATGTTATTATTTGCTCCTGTGCCTTAGCTTCATTTATGGTCATTGAGTTTATGAAAATTTCCTCCTCATCCATAAGTGCAGCGAACATATTTGGTCCAGTAGCAGCAGAAATTGCACTAATCTGCTGCTTTTTATTTTTAAGTACTGGCGTTATTCCTTGCCTCCCATCAGATCTCACTACTTCTTTTCAATCATCCTCAAATGTGTTCTTTATATCTCCATCACCCTTAGTTAATTTTCCACCATGTGCATGCTCAGCTACAGTCGTTAGCTTGCAATGAAGCTGTTTGCACACCATCATCAAAGTTACCTGGTGCATTATTATGTGCCCCTATTTCAAAAGTTATTGTTGCCTCTTTGGTTACCTGCACCTGTTCCTGAAATTCAGCCACAGAATTTACTGCGTTTGGTGCACCACAAAATGCAGCAGAATGTGTCAAAACAACAGTAACATCCTGCGCAATTCCTGCTGAAAGTTGATACTGTTTACCTTCTAAATTTACTAACTTATACCATGTTTTAGTTACATCCTCTAATGCCAAAATACTTACATGTCCTTGCCCCACAACAGCCACTGCATTAGCCTTCACATCTGCTGTTGCTTCATCAATTGCTTTTCCCACTGCCTTGTAAATCGTTACCAAAGCTCTTGTAGCAGGAATTGCAGCAATTTTAGGTTGCTCAAAAATATGCCCAGCATCTAAACCTGGAACAGCAGTTGAAACAATATTAGAAGTTGTATCAACCACTATTTCCTGCAATTTCTGTCCTGCAGTTGCACCATATATCCGTCGTCTTTCATTAATAATTTGTCACAAATCCCCTTGAAACTTCTGCACAGCGACTTGATCCTCAAATTCCTCAGCTGTCTCATTCAGTCTACTATCACGATTCCTTATCAAAATTAAGCAACACATGCTTTCATCATGCCCTTGATGTTTGCAACATGTGCAGTACGGAGGCATGTTATCATATACAATCTGCTAAACTATTTCAACTATTTTTCCAGTGCAGTTATTCAAGAATTGCAATTTTATTTCCTTTGGATGTTTGGCTAGTAAATCCAGGATAACTCTTACCCTAGATGTACTTGGTCGTGTCTTTGGCTAGTAAATCTAGGATAACTCTTACCCTAAATGTACTTGGCCGTGTCTTTACTTGTGTCGCCTTATCGATTGCAATTGGTTTTCCAGCAGCTGCTGCTATGGACATTATAGCTCTTCTTGCGCAGAGGCCTGGTGATAAATTGGGCAGCGAAATCCACACTGCAGCCATTGACGTCTCCTCTTTAGGATTGAAATCAAGTGTCCATGGAAAAATTCTAAGTTGATGTTCTTCCCCATTGAATGGTAGATAGTTTACAGATCTCGATAAAGCTATAACAAAATCATCATATTGATCAAAACGAACCAAAAGTTGCCGATGAGCCAGTAAACCTATCAAACAGTTGCCCTTTACGCCAAAGTGCTTGGGCAGTAGATTTTTCCATATCTTCAAAATACGGTGCAACTTGATTAACTTTGATGACAATGGCCTGGTGTAATCCTTCCGTCCTTGCAAATTCTTCTTGTTCCTCCATAAAAAACTTTAGAGTTGGAGTTCCATGTATAAGCTCGATAGGATTTAGCTTTGTTGTTGGATTTTGGACTGACATGTTTGTTGTTAACCTTGCGGCATATGAAGCGATGTGATTTTGGACTGACCTGTTTGAAATAGTTTGTAGTGCTAATTAAGGGATTTTTCTTTTTATTTTATTTTATTTTTATCTTTTTACGTTTAGTGTTGTTGACTGTGCGCAAGTTACATGTTTAGATTGGTGCATGACTCGAGCCACTGTGAAAAAATTGCTACCATACGAGCCAGAGATTGAAAAACAACTGCGACAACAGAGAAAGGAAAGAAATCTCACCGAGACATCAGAAAAGGTTGGAAAATCCTTAACTAAAGAACTTATGGCTAGAAACGGTGAGGATAATGTAGATTTGGCTGCGAGAGAAGTAGCCCAACGAAGAGAACAAGATGCACGAGAGTCTGAGGAAGCAGCTATTGGAGATGCACAGATTATCTACGAAGAAGAGAGGGGTCGGAGAATTGCTCAAAATCAACCTTTGGCTACAAACCAGTTTGGAAATATAGCTCCCATACCTAGGAGATCACTGAGCGATTATGCTAAACCAATCTACAATCAAGGATTATCAAGTGTAAGACCACCTCCAATTGCAGCTAATAATTTTGAGTTGAAGCAAGGGTTGCTTCCAACCCTTCAGAATTGTTGAGTCTTAAGAGGGAAGCCAAACAAAGATCCAAATAGACATCTAATGGACTTCTAGAAGATTATGAACACCTTTCAATAAAATGGTGTGTCACAAGATGCACTGTACTTAAGGGCATTCCCTTCACACTCAAAGATAATGCAAAGTAGTGGCTTCGAAGTTTTCCCACTAGATCAATCAGAACATAGGAGGAGATGACCAAGAAATTTCTTGATAAATATTTCTATTCAGCTAAAATGGGCAAGTTTAGAAGAAAAATCCATAACTTCTACTAGAAAGATACTTAAACTATTTTTGAAGCATGGGAGAGGTTTAAGGAGATTGTTTGAAGGTGTCAACATAGCGGAAATGAACTATGGATGCAACTCCAAGACTTTTGGGATGGATTGACACCGGCCTCACGTAGAATATTGAGCAATGCAGTTGGATGCCCTTTGATGAAGAAGACTCCAGAGAAGATAGTTACAATTCTTGATGAGTTATCTGAAGATGCTAATAAATGGCCCTCAGAGAGTGCTGAAAGAAGAAGATCAACTGGTGTTCACCGGATTGATGCTAATACATCTGTGTAAGTATATGTTGATGATATGGCTAAAGAGATAAGGAAACTAACATTATCCTCGATACAAAGTGAGACTCGCGTAGCTTGTGATATTTGTGGAAGAGGACACCCTACTCATGAGTGTCAAGCCCCAATTGAGGAAGTGAATGTTGTGGGGAGCTACAACTTTAATGCAATGGGTGAGAGGCTCCCCAATATTTCATGGAGTTCACCTGGAGGTATTACGAATGCTCGGCAACAAAACAACTCTAGACCCGAGGGATAAGGAGGTCCATCATACAAAAATCAGCAGAGACAGCAATTTCAGCCTCAACAGTCCGTTCAGCCTGGTCTAGAGGATCAAATGAAGGCATTCATTATCAAGACAGATGAGAGGCTGGACGCTCATGGAGCAGCTATCAAAGATATGGGCACATATTTTTGAAACATGGAGAGACAAATGGGACAGATTGCAAAAATATTATGTGAGAGGGCTCCAGGCACTTTCCCTGCAGATACTGAGAGAAATCCCAAAGAAATCGGGAATGTTGTAACTCTGAGAAGTGTTCAAGTTTTGAAAGATCTCACTCCGATCCAAAATGATGTGAAACTTGAAAACGAAAGTGGGGAGCAATTGAAGAGATGTTGATAAAAAAGGGCAAGAAAAAAGCTGAGAAAAACAAGAAGGGAGAAACTTCGAGAAGGGAGGAACATGATGAGAGTGAGCATATGCCTGCTTTACCTTTCCCTCAAAAGCTATATAGAGAAAAGCTGGACAAGCGGTTTGGGAGATTTCTGGATGTGCTGAAACAGGTTCATGTAAATTTTCTATTCACAGAAGTGCTCTCACAAATGTCTGCTTATGCCAAATTCTTGAAGGAGATCCTTACAAAGAAGAGGAAAATAGAGGATACCTCGGTGGTGAAGCACACAAAGCATTGCAGCGTGATATTGCAAAATAAACTCCCACAAAAATGTGAAGATCTAGAGAATTTAACTATACCTTGCTCATTAGAAACTATAATGTTTGATAAATCTTTATGTGATTCTGGCACTTCAATTAACTTAATGCCTCTATCTATTTACAGGAAACTAGGGAAGGAGAATAGAGAGATAAGGTCTGCACTAATATCCTTGCAGCTAGCAGACCAAACAACTCTAATACCCGAGGGGATAGTGGAAGATGTGTTAGTTCGGGTGGATAAGTTCGTATTTCCTGTAGATTTTATAGTGGTGAATATGGAGGGGAACAAGGAGGTCCCCCTCATCCTAGAAAGACCATTCTTAGCAACGGTTAGTGCTATATTGGATATACACGAGAGGAAACTTATGCATAGAGTAGGTGAGGAGACTGTGACTTTTGAGATGAATGTAGCAAAGGGGGCACAAAAGGAAAACCCAGCTGTGAGTGTTGAGTAGAAAGTAAAAGGCTCAAAAGAGAAGGCTGCGATGAGGGAGAAAGATAAGTATGGCGTGTATCCCAAGAAGACTGAGAAGAATCCGTCTGCATGGATGTGTTAGTTCGAGCACGAGGAATGGAGCCCGACTTCGACTCAGACCCCGACTAAATGTTCAGGGAATTTTCCTTTATCTTATGCTTTTTAATTGTGTGTCATGGGGACATGCCACAACTTAAAGCGTGGGGTGGGGGATATATTGTATGTATGTATATTAGTTTTAGTTTTTGTTGTTGTAGTAGTTAGAGATAGAAACAAATTGATAAAAAAACTATAAAAAAATTTAAAATTTATGATTTTTCCCGACGATGGATATTATCGACAAGTTTCTTGAGGGATTAAAGTCGAAAGGTAAAAGACAAAAAGATTTTCTTTTGATAGGTAGTGTAATAATTCCCCCTTGGTTTTTCTTTGTGACGCTGTTCTTTTCCAAAGGTTTTGTTTGAACCGGGTGTAGTTAGTATTTGTTTTGTAGAGTAGTAGGAAACATTGTGCTATTAATTGAATTGAAGGCAATATCTCTTAACTTTATTATACCTTGAGAACAGTAAGTGCTTTAGTTGTGACGCTTAGACTCAGTTTTGGACTCTTGTATAAGTACCTTAAATTGTATGATCTTAACTTTGCTTAACTACTTTGACTAGAGTGTCTTGATAGTCCAATCTTGAGTGAGTTATGTGACATGTGGGTGTGAGGCTTTGTGTTATTCTGTGCGTTTCATTTGATGTCTAGAACTTATCCCTTGTGTTTACAATACAAAATAGTAGTTTTGTTCATTCTAGGAAGTAATATAGGCATTTCTTTATTGAGCCAGATATATGCTTTTGCCCACGTAATTGTTATGTATCGTAGTTAACCCCTTTGAGCCTGTAATCATGTTTCTTTGGAACTATTGAACTAAGGAGAAGGGTGCACTGTTTCGAAAAAAAAAGAGCCACTTGAATTGAAAAAGAAATAAAAAATAAGTGTATGATTCTAAAAAATGTTCCTTGATAGTGGTAACTTGATGTAACTAAGCTTAAAGAAGTAAGGAGTTAATGTATATCGATGTGAAGTTGGGGTTATGGTTTGACATAAGTGTGGGATTTTGAACAATGAAATGTATGCATTAAAGTGCTTAGGGAGGTTTATTCACTCTTAAATCCAAATGTATCCTACCCATACCGAAGCCCACATTACAACCATTTAAATTCCCACTGGATCCTTGACTGAATGGGATCGATTAGTAGAGTAGTACACTACGGACAAGCCTATGGTACGTCTTTTTATGTCATATGAATGTTGTTTCTGAGAGTGAGTGAATTCTTTCTATCTTGAGTTTCTGATTGTTCATAAATTTTATTGTGTGGAACTACTCTCTATTGTTGTATGAGGGCACTTGATTCATGAATAAAAGGTAATGCTTGACCTCTGTGTTAGAGTAAGTGAGTGGGTTATAAATATTGCATGGTTCTTTTGAGTCAAATCTTGAGGCTAGGATGTCACGGTATTGTACTTAGTCTGTTCTAACTATGCTTGGTGTGATGAGTCACGAGCACAAGGATTTTATCATTCCTTCCTCACTCAAGATCCGAGTTTGGATTGAATTTATGTTTTCCTATACTTTAATTTTATTTGTGATGAATTGCTCCATATCTATGGAGTAGTTCTTTTTAGGGTTTGATGGATTTGGTGTATTGATGATTGTTTGTGGATTATAACTCTGGTTTTATGTATTGAAGCGTTTGCGGATGATTTAACTGTTGCATCTATATTCACTTGTTCATGTAATCGAGACAAGCATAACTTGTGATATCTTTGCATTATCTTGTTGGTTGAGTTCATTAATTCTTCTTAGTAATCGAAAGAGGCTAGTTGAATCATTGATTAAACCTAGTTAGGAGAATAATCAAAAGAGGTTTTCTTAAAGACCAATCCAATACGCATTCTTGCATATCTTCACGTGCTTAAATTGGTTCATCTTATGAGGTTAAGACTTTATCGAGAGAGGAGTTTTTGCTGAACGTTTGAACTAATAATTGAGTGAATTCAAGAGACTCACTTAAATATTAGAAGTGAATTATCTAGATTTAGATCTCAAACAATTATCTTACACCTATCATATCAACCCATATTTCCTCCCACTAATAACTTTCTTGCTTATCTTTGTTTCGATTGTCATTAGTCAATAGCTTTAGATTCTTAGTTAATTTTAGTTAGAAATTATATAAACCTCAATTGTTTATTCTCTTGGATAGCGATCAAGATAGAAACTATGATAATACTATTTAAATCCAATCCATGTGGATACGATATTATACTATACTATATTTGATTAGTGAGCATAATTTAAGTGTGTGTTTTGCACTCGTCACTTATGTCACCGGGAAGTTGGTAAAGATACCTTTCTTAGCAGGAAAGTCTCTTACTCCCTCCGAAAAGTTTCTGACGCTTGATTAGACGTATGTCTCCCCACATTTAATGCCCCGAACGTGCGTTATCTCACAATTCAGCAACACTTTTGCCGGTGATCGAGGTAATTATGGCCACGATTTTAGCCGCCTATTCCTTTACTTATACGCATCAAACCTCTGCATTTACACTTCATAATTTTCCAAACTCTCAAACTCTTTTTACTCAACTCATACTTGTCTTTAACTTTCTCTAATCTTCTTCTTTAGAAAAAGCCTTTCTCTCCCTTCTGATAATAATGGCCTCTTCTTCCAGAAATCCCAGTTCCTCAAGGAATAAAAGTAGTGCTAATGATGCTGCTCCTCCCACGGTGAGCACCATTATTCCAAAGGAACTCATCACAACTAAGGACTTCGAAGAGAAGCATCC
Source organism: Nicotiana tabacum (assembly GCF_000715075.1). Classification (NCBI taxonomy): domain Eukaryota; kingdom Viridiplantae; phylum Streptophyta; class Magnoliopsida; order Solanales; family Solanaceae; genus Nicotiana; species Nicotiana tabacum. The sequence continues at coordinate 42,284,312 of NC_134102.1, forward strand.
TTCCGCTAACCCTCACACATGGGTTGTTGGCGTGTATCCTTCTTCCATCTGTCCTTCCAGCATTCCTGCTATGAAGAAAGATTGTTATTGCGATGATTTAAACATTATCTTTGCTATGTATTTTTACACGTATCCCTTCACTTTGGGACCATTCTCCTTGAGTTGGGAGCTTGACTCCTTTATCGTGGAGCTCTGTATCAGTTACCAGGTATGCCTGGCATAGGTAAGTCCTTTCGTATGGAGGACAGTCACTGGTCTTCGGTGTTTATGGCAGGAGACAGGAGAAGAGTTATCCCTGGCTCGATTAATGAACCTTTATTTCCCAATGTTTTTCCGCGGGGGAATGATAAATTTTAGCAAACGTGGCCACTATGCTTTGCTAACTAGCATGGATGATGACAACGATCATGGGTGGATGGAACGGTTCGTTGCCGTTTCCACCAGGGACATCATTCCGGCCATGACTCCATCCTTTCCGGAATTATGGAATCATACTCGTAAGTTCACCATTTGTCTTTTCTTCTAGTTAAAGATCACCCCATGATGTTACTGACCCCTCTTCTTTCACTTATTTCAGCAACTCGGTGGATACCACCTAGGGTTCAAGGCTTGGACCAGTGGGTCCAGAAGATTTCGGATGTCACTACGCCCGAGACCCGCACGTGGAAAGATTGGCCCTTAAATATGGGTGGAAGGCCAAAAATCATGGTAGGTTGAACTTATATTGTTTTTATTTCTTGTGTAGGAAAGTTGTTTAACTTTCTTACCTGTTGAATTCAGTTCTACGGCAGGGCGCTGTTACCGTCCCCAAGGAGGACGTTTTGGCTGTTCATGTTGATGCGACAAGGCTGCTGCAGGAGGCTTTCACCCGAACATGTGTCTCCGAGCCTGCTTCTAGTGCAAGTGCTTTTCTCGGAGTCCCCGACCGAAAAAAAAAGCAACCACAGAGGCGTCGTTCCTCTGTAATAAGGGGTAAAAATAAAAAGGCAAAGGGTTCTGCATCTGAACCAACCGTGGGCCCTGTGGTGACTAGCATTGCGCCCAAGCCGGCCGTAGATACCGTGGTGATTGTTGATGATGGACAAGCCAGTGATGAGGGGCCTTCTTTACATAAAATACAATGACCTTTATCAGCTCAACGAAATGCTCAATCTGTTGAGTTAGTTACTCAAACCGAGGATGACGTCCCGGCGCTCTAGGGGGAGTTTGATATAGTGGAAGATGATAAATCTCGCTTGCGAGTCCCAGTCGTCATTCCCGATACCGTAAGGCTGGGTACCGGGTCTTTTTCGCCTTCAGTTGGTGAGCAATCAACAACCAGCACTGCTTTTGCCACAGCTTCTTCGCAACCTACAACGCCAAAAGCTTCACCACCTCCTTAGCCTTTGCCACCAACAACTGCTACATCATCTCTACCAGCCGTTGTCATATAACAGGAGGATGTCCCTCTTCCCAGTCCCCAATTCATGGAAAATGGGGGCATAACTATTCTGCCCCCTCTGATGATCCTCAAAGGAGGAGGAGTGTTACCCTCTCCGTTTCTACCGGATGACATCGATGTCCCATCCAGTGGAACTTGCTAATTATCTGAAGCCTCTGGCTTCATAAAGGGATAGGAATAAAATACAATCTCTCTCGGAAGAGTGTTTGATGAATAATGTCATGCATAACGCGGCAGCATTATGATCTTTGTTCCTTCTGTTGTTTCTTTTATCTTTGTTGTGGCAGGGTTTTTAATTTGTACTTCTATTTTGCATGCTAGCTTCCTTTCTTCTGAGGGTCTTCAGTGATTGATCCTTGATAAAGAAAAGCTTACCTCTGCACGGGATCAGTTGTTGGCCGAGTGGGATCAGATTGATGCCCGTTTCCTGGAACTAGAAGCACGAGCTGCTGAGGATGCCGAGTTCGAGGCTCGGTTGCAGAAAAGCGATCAAGAGGTAGTGACCCTTAGCTAAGAGACCGCCCAGCTAAGGGTACAATTTGAAGAAGTTAGGGCAAAGTGGGTTGAGGTCGACAATGTCATTCTTGTTGCATCCGATCGTGAGGCTGTCTCTACTTAAAGATTGAATAACTTAGAGGCGGCCTTGAACTTCAAAACTACTGCGGAGAATTATGCCTGGTTGGAAGAGAGGCATAATAACGTCATTGAGCACAATAGAGTTTTTAACTCTATTGTTTGTGTCTTTCATGTCATTCTCTAGGTCGCTAGATCTGAGCGGGATCATCTTTTGACCGAGGTTGACCATCTTAAAGAAGAACTTTAGCACCGAGTGGATTCCCTCATTATTGAAAAAACATATTCTATGTATAGTATGAGGAGAAAAACCTTGGAAGAGGCCAAAGCGGGCGTCATTGACTTTGATGCCGAAATCGCTAAGGCCCGCGAGATGGAGTCGACTGCCCGAAGGGGTCTCCGGGTCTAGCCCGATGCTACCGACTCTTCTGGTTCCAGTTTCGAGTTTTCGAGAATTGAAGAAGAACCGGAAGGTGATGATTATGAAGGCCAAGATGGTGAAGGCCAAGATATTGAGTCGGCGGTAGATCCGCCCACTTCTCCTAGGGGCGCAGATACTTCTCTTCCTCCGAATTCCAGGGATGCAGTAGTTTATCCTTCCACTTTCTTTTCTATATTTTTGTACTCGTGCTTCTTGGCACGTTTGCTATAAATAGAAATGCTTTTTCATTCAAGTATTATGCAAGTTTTTCTCTTTGCATTTTTTATCTAAGTATTCTCGCAAGTTTTCTGCGTCGAAATATGCGAGGCTTCGGGCATGCTTTTTCCCCGATAGTAGTTAGATTCCGGGCATAAATTCTTCTGAAATCAACCCTTTAACATGAGGGTTTCATAACATAGGGCCCTCTTATGTTTACAGTGCTCTTGAAGAGGACGTCTCATGTTCATTACGGCACTAGCATTTGAAGTACTTGTTTAACTTTCAAATGATAAAATTAATTCATCATTCAGACAAGAAACAAGATAAATATAAAAGAATTTTATTTTATTCCTTCTATTTTCAAAGGTACATAAGCATTCGTTGTGCTAGAAAGAAAATGCCATTACTTGTGGCTAACTTGTACCACTTGTTTCTACGGAGCTGGCCGTGTAGTCCCCAATCCCGATGATACAATTTTATTTCCGGGTTCCGGGTTCCGGGTTCCGGGTTCCTGGTCGATATGGCAGTCATTGTTGCCGTATTCTCATATCATCCCCCCCCCCCCCCCCCAGTGTTCGAATGCGAAGAATGCAAATTTGAACACTGAAAGTTTTGTTCCTTCGAAGATTTCACTAGTGAATGGTTAGATAATATTTAGTTCGATAGTAAACTTCACTTCCCCTTATGAATTTTTGCTATCGAGCCAAAGATTATCTAACAATCCCCCAATGGCTTGAACTTGTGAATGGTCGGGTAATCTTTGTCTGACAGCGAACTTTATTTCCCGATAGAAACTTTGCTACCGAGCAAAAGACTATCTAACCGCTCCGTAGTAGCTCGTTAATTGTATGCCTTGTCATTTAAAGGTCTTATTTTTGCTGACGAAGCTCCTTTCATAGTAAGCTTTCCATTGCTACCTCGTTAAAAACCTTGCCAGAAAACCCCATTTGGGACAAACACTGGACGAAGGGAAAATGAGTGTAGCACATACTTTCAGTATAGGCGAGACTCATCAGCAAAGTATCTCTTGAGGTGTGCCGCATTCCAATTGCTCGGTAACTTTACTCCGTCTTAATTTTCCAACTCATATGACCCTTTCCCGGTGATAGCTGAAACCCAGTAGGGGACTTCCCATGTTGGACCTAGCTTCTCTGCATTGAGCTCTCGGGTGTTCTGAGTTACTTTCCTTAAAATCAAGTCTCCTACTTTGAAATAATGGAGGTTTGTTCTTCGATTGTAATATCTTTTCATTCTCTTCTTTTGGGCTATGATCTTTATATGCGCCAAGTCCGTACGCTCATCGAGCAGCTCCAATTTATCTAATATTGCTTCATTGTTGTTTTTTCATCCTCCCGAAAATATCTCAAAGTAGGTTCCCCTACTTCCATCGGGATCAAGGTTTCTGCTCCGTACACAAGAGAGAAAGGAGTTTCCTCCGTGCTTGATTTGGCCATTGTTCGATACGCCCATAGTACTCCTGGCAGCTCTTCGGGCCATTTGCCTTTGGCTGCTTCTAATCTCTTTTTGAGATTTTGTATAATCACCTTGTTTGTTGATTCTGCTTGACCATTTGTGCTCGGATGAAAGGGTGACGATGTGATCCTTTTGATTTTTAATTCTTCAAGGAACTTCGTGACCTTTGTGCCTATAAATTGTGGCATGTTGTCGCAGGCTATCTCTATTGGTATCCCAAATCTGCAAATTATATTCTAATAAAAAAAGGCCTACCACATCGCATTCGCCGATCTTCTGATAAGGACATGCTTCAACCTACTTAGAAAAATAGTCAGTTAAAATCAAAATAAATTTTACCTTACCGGGGACTGAGGGCGGTGGACCTACTATATCCATACCCCACTTCATGAATGACCATGGTGACAAAACTGAGTGTAATGACTCTGGCGGTTGATGTACTAATGGTGCGTAACATTGACATTTATCACATTTTTGAACATAAGTCTTAGCGTCTTGTTCCATCTGGGGCCAGTAGTATCCTGCCGTAATTAATTTTAACAATAAGGAATTCGCGCCCAAGTGATTTCTGAATATCCCTTCGTGGACTTATCGCATAACATAGTTAGCTTCGGAAGCTCCAAAACAACAGGCCAACGGGCTTTGGAAAGATCTTTTATACAATTGTCCTCCCTTGAAGCTGTATCGAGCTGCTTTAATGCGCAGTGCCCGAGATGCCTTAGGATCTTCAGGCAATTTTCCGTGCTCGAGATAGTCAATGATCTCATTTCTCCATTCCCAGACCAAATTGGTCACGTTTACCTCGTATTAGCTATTCGCATCCAATACTGAATGCATAAGCTGTACGACCGTGCCGGAGTTCCATCTCTTCATTTTCGTGGACGATCCAAGATTCACTAGTGCATCTGCTTCCGTATTTTCTTCCCTCGGGATGTGCGTAATTGACCATTTCCTGAACCGAGCTAGTAGAGCATGGATTTTCACTACATATTGTTACATGCATTCCTCTTTGGCTTCAAAGATCCCGTAGACCTGATTTACTACCAACTAGGAGTCGCATTTGATTTGTATGACCTCAGAGTCTAGTCCCCGGGCTAGATCAAGTCCTGCAATCAAAGCTTCATATTTTTCTTCATTGTTAGTCAAAGGAACGATTCTTATGGCATGCCTTAGGGTTTCTCTTGAGGGTGTGGTTAACAGTATACCGAGCCTGAACCCTTTCACATTGGAAGCTCCGCTTGTGAACAAGGTCCAAACTCCTGATGTCGATTCTGGTAGCATTACTGCTTCTTTGGTAGCCAAAGGTAACTGTCCCGAACTGAAATCGGCCACAAAGTCGGCCAAAACTTATGACTTAATCGTAGTCCTAGGTTTATATTCTATGTCAAATTCACTCATTTTAACTGCCCACTTAGCCAGCCTACCTGAGAGTTCAGGTTTATGAAGAATATTTCGCAGGGGAAAAGTCGTCATGACGGCTATCGGATGACATTAGAAATAAGGCCTTAGTTTTCGAGAGGCTACTACTAGGGCTAAGGCCAATTTTTTCGGATGTGGTTAGCGAGTTTCTGCTTCTGTTAAAATTTTACTAATATAATAAATAGGAGATTGCGTACCTTAATCTTCAAGAACTACAACAGCACTTACCGCTACCTTCGAGACCGCTAAATAGATTAGCAGTTGTTTGCCTTCCTCCGGTTTTGACAGTAATGGAGGGCTTGACAAATACCTTTACAAATCCTTCTAAGCCTGCTGACATTCTGGAGTCCATTTCTGTTCGATGGAAGGCTTGGTTTCGGGAACCGTGCTTCTTTAATGTTCCTCATAACCGACACCAGCTCCATTACGCTGACGTTGAAGTTATATTCAGAAAGCTTGGGGTAGAAGGAATCTCGAGAACCTGATATCTCCTTGTCCTACAATGACCTATTATTCTAGCCGCGATCAGTTCTCCTATAGGTAGCGAATCTATCCGCCGACCGAAATCCTCTGCCGTTTCCTTTGCCCCTTTCATAGGGCAAAAATTGATCTCAGACATCCGTCGATCTGTGTCGAAATCATCCTTTAATTTCTTCTTATTCTTTTCCCGGTCCCGGCCTTTGGTTGATGCCGAAAAATTGAGCTGATCATCTTCAATTATTATTTTTGACTCATACCGGTTGTGAATATTCGCCCATGTTGTTGCCTGGAACTCGAGCAAAATTTCTTTCAATTTCCGGGAAGCATCAGAACTTCTCGGATTCAGCCCTTTAGTAAATGCTTTTGTTGCCCATTCATCTGGTACGGCCAAGAGAAACATCCTTTCTTTCTGGAATCGGTTCATGAACTCCCGCAACAATTCAGACTCTCTTTGTGCAATTCTGAAAAGGTCGGGCTTTCTGGCCTATACCTTCCTGGCCCGGCATAGGCCTTGATGAAAAAGTTCATGAGCATCTCGAAGGAATCTTTAGAGTGCTCGAGTAAAAGCGATTACCATGTCAGGGCCCTTTTCGTGAGGGTCTCCCCGAATTTCTTCAATAAGACTAACTCAAATCTCGTGCGGAGCTAAATTGTTTGCCTTCACCGCTGTTGTATAGGTGTTGATATGCTCTTGAGGATCCCAAGTCCCATCATATTTCGGCACGTATGGATCTTTGAACCTCTTCAGGATCAATTCTGGTGTCGCGCTTGGTTTGAACGGCAATTAGGTATATTTCTTTGAATCCGGTCCTTCCAATATTGGTGGTGCACCCGGAATCTGATCCATTCGGGTGTTTATTTCCCTCACAAACCGCATGAGTTTGATTTTAAAGGGATCATTCTCATTGTTGTTACCGAATCCGCTATTGTTACCCCCGGCCCTGTCAAAGTCGACTTAGCCCCTCAGGGTGTTGTTTTCGAACCTCAGCGTTGTTTGATTTGCGGGAGCATCGGGAGATACTGGACCTCATCCATTCACGTTGTTTGAAGCACCCGACAACGCCTGCCTCAATTCCGTCGTGACCTGATCCTGTCGTGAAAGATGGCCCATAATGGCCTTTTGTTGCTCCCTTAGGATCCTTACTGTTTCAACGACGTGCTCGTCTTCAACATTATCAGGAGTTGCCTCTAGATCATATCGTAGATATTGTCCTTCATGAACCGACGTGGCCTCACCCCCCTCGTTGCAGGTATCACTGATGGAATTTTCGTGCTGAGGCTGGTTTTTCTGGGCCTCGACGTTATGTGCGTTGTTGACATCATTATCTGCCATTTTTCGTGATTTTTGCTAAGAACAAAGAATCAACCAGGTTAGAAATAGATGCAAGGATTAACTCAATTACACAACTATCTAAGCCCCACGGTGGGGGCCAAATTGTTTACCCGTAAACGGTATAGTTGAATTTATACATGGTTTATAGACAAGTGAATCCATTTGATCTTAAAATAATAAATAAATTAGACAAGAATATAAGACTTAGCCTTGAAAATCAAGATGAAATAGATAAAATCTTGGTTCCGGGAATAGAGCTTCCGGATGCAGTAAGAACAATATTAATAAGGAAGAAGTTAAAATATTATTAAGCTTTTCAACAGAGTGTAGTATCAGCTTTATCAGAAAATTCGTCCCTTACAATGATTGTAGAGCTCACTATTTATAGTTGCAGCTAGGGAACAAAGTCCTAGGATCAAGCCCCTCGTAAATGACAATTATGAGGGCTATTGAACAATGTGTAATGGTAGGCAGTGAATGATATATTCTCCATAATGGACCATGTACTTAATGCTATAAAATATTTTCCATTAAATGATAGCTGGTGGCAGGCATTTACTTTACCATTGTGAATACCATTTCCTTCGGTAACAAGCGAGATCATTGCCTTCGGCCTTGATTGTCTTCTATTTTCGGCTCCACGTATCGATTTATCATGCGAGCATTAAATATGAATATATTTTACCCTATACATTATCCATCAAGAATCTAAAGTTAGGGGGTGCATGTGCAAATATGACTAAAATATGGTATTTTTCTGTTTTGAAAATAAAGTCGACCGCACTTTAGGTTTTCCTTTCGGTTGCTAGAAATTCATGGATCCAAAAAGAAAAAAAAACTTACACCTTCCTTTTCAATTTATGTGATGGTATTTAATTGAACACACAGTTTAAGAATTGTGTACGGATAAAATCGGAAATAATGTTACCCCCGATTTTCTAATAAAGAGACGAGAGAGAAGCAGGTACAACGTGACTTCGAGCGAAGCCAAAGGGCCCTTCGTATCAAAGCTAGGGAAGGATGAACGATGTATTTGAGATCGGGCACAGTTAAACAACGGATCTGGGCCAAGTACGATTTTGAGACCACGGGAAAGAGTAAATGGATTGGAATTCTCCTACTATATAAAGGGGAGAATTTATTCATTCTAACACTCTGTTATCACGCATATCAAAGCAATAAAAGTTTATTTTTATCTTCTAGCTTTTATTCATAGTGTTCTTCAATTACTCTTCTCTTTAGTCGCGACTGAGCCATATCGGGGGTCCAATCGAGGTCGAATTTCAGTACTTAACTTAAGACCGGGCCTGACTTTTCCATTGTGATTGGTTTGATCGTTCATTCTTTCTTTAATTTAATTGTTTGATGTTCTCAGATCATTCGTATTGAATTACATCACGTATCGTTTAAACCGTATATAAATTTAGTTGTTACTCGTTTTTAAGGGTAAACAAGAAAAAAAACAAAAAGTTTTAAAACGTATGCTAAAACATTTCATAGAAATTATTTTTGTGTCTATAAATCATCATGTGAGGACAAAATAAAAAAAATTAAAATAATTTTTTTAAAATATAAAAAGATACCATTCATTTTGGAACAGAATATAAAAAAAAAAATTTATATAAATTGAAACAAAGAAAGTAATAGTGTAAAGTAATTTATTAGATTAATATAAAACTGAATATGTGGGTATTTGTTCTCTCCAAAAAATGATAGTACTACTAATTTGGGGTTTTTAATTAGAAAATAATATTGTATAGCCGCTCTCAAAACAATAGCCGAAAAAAAAATATATTTTTTGTACATTATGTATGTATGTATATATATATATATATATATATATATATATATATATATATATATTTTGTATGTTATATATAAAAATTATATAAATTTTATATATTTTTTCGACTACCAAATATAAATAGTTTTTGGCGCGGGCTAAATTAAAGAAAAAAAAGGCATTTTTAATTATTGTCGCACCAAAAAGTACATAGAGAGCCACCCCCACCCCCGTTTTTCCAAGATGATGCACAAACAACACAAATGATTTGTCAATAACGAGCCACATCAAAAGTGATAAAATGCAATGCATTACAGCTTGACCACATTAATATTCAAAGGATTCACCTTATATATCGGGATATTGTATTGACTTTTGTATTATCGATATATTTTAATTTGTTATAGTTAGTCATGACCATCTTTTCTAAGAATTTAACCGCCCATTCTAAAATGGTTTCTTTTATCGTCTCTTGTGGGTCGCATTACAATTTTTCGTATTGATAAATGTGATTTAGTAGGAATCGATTACTGTTACGAGGCGCCTTCCTGAAGTTCCTTGGAAGGGCGACGTAAGGCTAAGCAACCGATGTCAGTGCGGTTGCTATGCGCCAACTGAGGCCCTCGCCGTACGCTAGACTAGATTGTCAGTGCCGTACGGGAAAACCAATGTCGTGAGCAATTGAGCAGCGGAAAATGAGCAATTGATGATGAAAGCTGATGATTGTATTGATGATGATGAAAGCTATTACAAGATGAAATGCAGTGTCGGGGAGGAGAGACACCAGTACAGAGAATTGTTTGAATGCTTGAATATTTGAATGCTTTGGTCCCCCTTAATAATGCTTAAAAAAAATAAACCAAAGTTACATGAGTTGACCTAAGAAAGACGTAGAAGCACACTGAAAATGAATGAAGTAAAATTACTCTATAATTACAATGAAAAGGACATAGTCTTCTATGGAAGCAAGTCCGATGGCAGCAACTTTGTCTTGAGTAGCAGGGTCTGCGCGCGCATTGCTGGGGGCGCGCGCGGCACTATTTGGATCTGCCAGCGGCTGGGCGCTGGTGCTTGGCATTGGGTCTGCGTGCAGGGCACTGTCTGGGTGTGCGGCGCTGATGGCAACATGATAATTTGTGTGCGCGGCATTGTCGGTGCGCGCGGCACTGATGGCATTGGCCAGCCGCTGGGCGCTGGCATTGATTATCGGTGGGGCGACAGAGGCGCATGCTCGCTTGTCACTTGGCACTGCCAAGACCACGGGGCCGACCGTGGCGCTAGGCATTGGGAGACTTGCCGGGACGCCACGGGGCGCGTCCAAGGGGTCATGGGTCGATGATGGAAAGCAGCCCATGACATTCTCCCCCGCCTGAGTTGGCGACGTCCTCGGAGCCTTACCTGCAGGATGATGATGATTGGTCAGGCTCTTGATGGCTGGGAGGTCTGTTCCCCTCGGTGTTGTGAGATGTCTTTCTGAATGATCTTCCATGATTTTCTGAACTGGCCTGAGGCGGCTGACATAGAAGACTGGATGGATTTTCCACCAGGCTGGTGTGTTCAGCTTGTATGTGGATTTCCCGATGCGCCTTTCAATGGAAAAAGGCCCGATGTAGTTTTTCAATAGGCGAGGATCTTGGGTCCTCTTTGCAAACAAGTTCCGTCTCGGGATTCTTACCATCACTTTGTCCCCTGCTTGATGTTGGGCAAAGCGACGGTTTTGTTCGGCATGCCTCGTTGCCCTGTCTTGGGCACTGACAAGATAGCTCCGCACTATCTTCAAAGTTTGTTCCCATTCTGTAGAGAAACTGGCAGCTCGATGAGATGATGGCATGGCTGGTGCATTCACATTTTGTGGGAGTAGCGGTTGCTGTCCGGTAACAATTTCAAAAGCGCTTTTGTTTGTATGGGCGCACTTTTGTGAATTGAAACACAGCTGAGCAGCATCCAGAAGCTTCACCCAATGTGTTTGTGACCCGGTTGCAAATTGGCGGAGATATTCCTCCAGCATGTCATTGAACCGGTCTGTTTGATCATGTGTTTGCTGATGATGATGGCTTGAGTTGTAACTCAATTTGGATTCGAGGCAACTGAAGAGTTGGGTCCAAAACATGCTAGTGAAGCGTGGGTCGCTGTCACGCCCCGAACCTAGGAGCGAGACAAGCACCCCGTGCCTCACCTAACCTGGCGTACCAAATTGCGACTAAGGGACTCTGAACACATAATGTCATACTTTGGCCATGGGGCCACCATGCAAGACAATTTGCGAAGCAAAATATAAAACTGAATGGAAACTAGCACTAACTAAATATCAATATAAAGCTAGGCCGACAAGGCCGTCATAGCTACTACAGCTGACAAACCACCAATTTATACAAACCCAACATATTGCACTAACCAACAGGATATGCCTACAAGCCTCTACTGATAGATGTACTGTGATCGGAACAGGGCCCCGACCTACCCATAACATATATACAGATATACATAAGATGTACACAAAACTCTAGTCCTGGCAACTCCGAAAGACGTGGAGCTTACCGATCAGGCGGAACTCGGAAAACACCTACTGAGGAGGTCTACCCGTCTGTCTGTCTGAACCTGCACGCATGAAATGCAGCGCCCCCAAAAGAGGGACGTCAGTACAAAATAATGTACCGAGTATGTAAGGCAATAAAATAACTGAAATCTGAAACTGAACTGATAATATGATAACTGAAATTAACTGGGAGTCAAAGATGATCTGGAGATATACTTACCTGCTGATACTGACTCAACTCCTTCAATATAGTAAGTAAAATAATTGTACGGCCTTATAAGGCTCGGTATATATAACTGCTCTGCCATAGTAGGCTCGCTTATAGGTGCTCGGCCATACTAGGCTATGTATCTCGACCATGCTGGGCTCGCTCATAGGCGCTCGGCCACAGTAGGCTCGGTATATAACTTTCCATCTGATCAGAAGTTGCCCAATAGGGGCCTGCCCATCGATTATAGCTCGATGGTAATGAAAATACTGTAATACTGTATATATAGGCTTGCTGCTCTCTTGACTGGAAGAAGACAATACTAAAATTGAATATAGAGTCTCGATAAGGAATAATATTGTAACTTATGAGACTAGAATAGTGTGAATAAATTCATGAATATGAACTTCTCTTTTGTCTCATTACTAACACATGTAGCTACGAGATCATGCCAAAATGAAGGAAGGCTTAGCCTTAACATACCTTATCACAATCTTTTCAATCACCAAGTTGAACTCACCTCTTCGCACCTTAATCTACAAGAATGATAATAATACTATCGTTAAGTTACGAAAGGTACAACTATCGCACAACGAACGACAAACCTATTTTGTATTAAAACGGGCAGCATCTCCCCTATAATATGCCCTTCCTCCAACTTCAAGATAACACCAACAATACAAGGACAGAACAATAACAACATATATACATCATTTTCCAGCCCTATATACACCATCAAATACTACAAAACAGCCCAACACACCCCAATCTCTTCGTACACAAAACGACCACCGTAGTAGTGTCAAACGACCCGAAAATGTTATGACGAACGACCAGCCAACCACCCTACATTTATATGGTGTTTATAAACCCCCTTCCTCCTCCAAAACTCCACAAAATAGTAATAAAACACGCAGCCCAACAGCAACACAAAACAGTCCACAAAACAGTCCGCTACAAGTGAATAACTCGAACTCACGGCTTCCGATCACCATCCCGTGAGTTCTTACAAGTATAGAACGACTTACCATGAATTTACAGCAGAAAAAATGGATGAAAGAGAGCAGTAAACTCACCTTATTTGTTGGATAACTCAGCTCCTATCTTGGTTCTTCAAACTCTAAGTTTTACCTCCAATTGGAACTTGAAAGGGAGAGAAAATCAATTAGGGTTTGTGGGAAATTTTTGGGAGGATTCTTTGCAGAGCTTATGTCTGGTTATTATGCTCTATTTTGAGTCTAATATATGAAGAAAATAGGCCCTTAAAAGGCCTCTTTGGACGACCCGAAATGGCCCATTTTTGGGCTTTCATTTAAGCAAGTAGGTGACACACCTACTTGTCACCTAGCAGCTTGCGCAGTATCGCAAAAATGCACATATCTCTCTACTCCGATGTCGTATTGACAAATGGTTTAATGCGTTGGAAAATAGACTCATAGATCTTTAATTTGATGTGTGGAACACACCATAACTCTAAGTATATTGGGAGAAAATTGCAGTTACATTTGACCCAAAGTTTCAGTAAAACTTATGAATGTAACTTGTGATGACTTTCATCGACTTTTGTTCCACAACTCGCTTGACTTAAAAACATAACACACGGATGTAATACGACTAATATAAATCATAACATAATCTCTTTATCATGTTAATCACCCTAGTCTCACCCCAAAGGTACATGTTATAACATTCCCAACTTGTCGACTTTCGATGAAACATTGTTTTATTTAATTGCTTTAGCTTCTGAACTGTCCAACCCTCTTTGTACTTGTTGTTCATGATCTTCAATATTTGTAACCTCAGAGGTAACATGATTAACTTACTTTATATACTTTTAAATATTATCTCATTTTTTTGTCCTACATTAGTTTGCTTACGACGCATTTTTACATACGAAAATATAGGGTGTAACATCACTCCCCCTTGGGAACATTCGTCCTCGAATGTTTACTCTTGGAGACTTTGGAAACTTTTTCCAGAGTATCCTTCGTACACTAGGTTAAAACCAACCTGCACGTAGCTAGAAACATACTATGCATGCCACACATGGCCAATCTTTATAAATAGCAGCAATTTGCCTCTGACATAATCCTGTCTCGTAGCCCTGCTACATCTGGAACACACAAACGACCCTTGTATCTGAGAACCCCATCTCCCTTGAGCTCTAACAATGGCTTCTTCTGCTGCGGAACTCGCTCTCTCAACTCGACCAACTCTGGGTCCTCGTACTGCCTTTCCTTGACTTCAGCTATGAGGGATGATTTTGCAGTGTTTTGGATTACAACTCCACCATCCTCAGAATCTACTAACCGAACCCCCAACGAAGCCAATTGATGAATATCTCTAGCTAATTATCTTTTCTCGGGCTCTACATGTGCTAAGCTACCCATAGATCGGCGACTTAAGGCATCTGCTACAACATTAGCTTTCCCTGGATGGTAGAGAATGTTAACATCGTAATCTTTCAATAACTCAAGCCATCGCCTCTGTCGCAAATTCAACTCTTTCTGCTTGAAAATATATTGTAGGCTTTTATGATCAGTAAATATATCAACATGAACACCATATAAATAATGCCGCCATATCTTAAGTGCATGGACAACCGCAGCTAACTCGAGGTCGTGGGTCGGATAATTCCTCTCGTGCTTCCTCAACTGCCTTGAAGCATATGCAATTACCTTCCCATGTTGCATCAGGACACATCCTAACCCGACACCTGATGCATCACAATACACGGCATAACCCTCTAGACCCTCTGGAAGTGTTAGAACTAGAGCTGAGGTCAACTTGTTCTTAAGCTCTTGGAAACTCCGCTCACAAGCCTCTGTCCATTGAAACTTAGTTTATTTCTGTGTCAACTTCGTCAATGGTGCCGAAAGGGAAGAAAAACCCTCTACGAACCTCCGATAGTATCCTGCTAAGCCTAGAAAGCTACGAACCTCTGTCGGAGTGGTAGGTCTAGGCCAAGATTTCACGGCCTCAATCTTCTGAGTGTCCACCTTTATCCCTTCATCTGATACAATATGCCCCAAGAATGCTACAGACTTCAACCAGAACTCACATTTAGAAAACTTAGCATACAACTTACGATCACGGAGGGTTTGGAGTACCGCTCGCAGGTGGTCCGCATGCTCATCCTCTGAACAGGAATAAACCAGAATATCATCAATAAATACTATCACGAACAGATCTAAAAATGGCCGGAATAGGCTATTCATCAAGTCCATAAATACAGCGGGTGCATTAGTCAACCCGAAGGACATGACAAGGAACTCGAAGTGGCCATATCGGGTCCTGAAGGCTGTCTTCGGAATATCTTTTTCCCGAACTCTGGCCTGGTGGTACCCCGACCTCAAATCAATCTTGGAAAAGCATCTAGCTCCCTGCAACTGATCAAACAAGTCATCGATCCTTGGAAGTGGATACTTATTCTTAATAGTTACCTTGTTCAACTGCCTATAATCGATACACATCCTCAGCGAGCCGTCTTTCTTCCGCACAAATAGTACCGGTGCACCCCAAGGTGAGGTACTGGGCCTAATGTAACCTTTCTCCAGCAAATCTTTTAACTGCTCCTTCAACTCCTTCAATTCGGCAGGTGCCATTCTATACGGAGGGACGGATATTGGTTGAGTTCCTGGAAGCAAATCGATGCTAAAATCAATCTCTCGCTCTGGAGGAATACCCGGAAGCTCATCTGGAAACACATCTGCATACTCTTTGACTATGGGAATAGACTGAAGTGTAGGTATCTCAGCATCTGCATCTCTAACTCGCACAATATGATAAATGCACCCTTTTGCGATCATTTTCCTCGCCTTCAGATAGGAAATAAACCTACCTCTGGGTGTTGGTGTATTACCTACCCATTCAAGGACTGGCTCACCCGGAAAATGAAATTTGGCTACCTTTGCTCGGCAATCAACTGTGGCATAGCAAGCTGCCAACCAGTCCATGCCCATGATAGCATCAAAGTCCATCATCTCTAGCTCAACTAGGTCAGCTGAGGTCTGACGACTACAAATTGTCACCGTACAACCTCGGTAAACCCGTCTAGCAATAATCGATTCACCGACCGGTGTAGATACCGCAAAAGGATCACTTAGTATTTCAGGCACTATACCAAACTTCCTCGCGACAAATGGGGTAATATACGATAAAGTAGATCCTGGGTCTATCAAAGCATAAGCATCGTGAGAGAAAATGGTTAATATACCTGTCACAACGTCTGGTGAAGACTCCTGGTCCTGTCGACCCGCTAAAGCATAGATACGGTTCTGATTACCACTTGAACTGGAACCTCTACCTCTGCCTCGACCTCTACCAGCCGAAGACTGAGACTCACGCCTTGAAGGATGCACGGACATAGACGATCCTGTTGCTGAACTCGCTGGTTGTGCCATTCCCCCAGAATCTCTATTTGGGCAATCTCGCATCATATGCCCCGGACGCCCACATGTATAACAAGCATCAGAACCTGCTCGGCATTGACCCAAGTGTCCTCTACCATAGATGTCACACCGCGGAGGAAATGACCATGTCTGCGCAGAACCTCGTTGTCGCTGCAAACCCGACGCCCGTGAGCTCTCACCTGGTCCTGACTGAGTATAGCGGTCATACCCGTAACCCTGTAACTGAGGTGGCGGAGGCCTAGGTGGCCGTCCGAAGTACTGGGTCCTATAACTACCCTGAGATTGCTCCTGAGACCTGGGAAATCTCATCCTCTTACGTTGCCCTTGCTCAGCCCTCTCTGTACCCTGCTGCCGACGCCTACCCCTTTCTATATTCTGGGCGAATGCCTGAATCCGGGAGATATCCATACTATCCTGCAATGCAGCGGTGGCACATGCCTCGGTTAACTCTGGGGCTAACCCTGCTATAAACCTGTGAATCCTGTCCCGCATAGTAGAAACTATGGATGGTGCATATCTGGCCAATGAGTCAAAACGGAGACTATACTCTCGAACACTCATATTACCCTGCTTGAGGGCTAGAAACTGATCGACTCGAGCCTGTCGGATCTCCCGCGGTAAGTACTGGTCAAGGAAAGCATCTGAAAAATTCTCCCAAATAGCTGGAGGTGTATCACGTCCCCTGGACCTCTCCCATCCCTCATACCAAAGGATGGCTATATCTCGGAGTCGAAAAGCTGCTAGCTCAACTGCCTCTTTCTTCGTGGCATGCATAACACGAAAGATCCTGTGAAGCTGATCTATGAAATCCTGCGGGTCCTCCCTCTGATCTGTCCCCGTGAACTCTGGGGGACTCAAAGCAATAAACTCTCGGACCCTTGAACTCCCAGACCCCTCAGAAGTTCCTGCACTAGCTGATGCCCTAGCATGTTGCTGGGTAGCTACCAACTGTGTCAACAAATGCACCGCACTCCTTAAGTCCTGATTTGATGGAAGTGGAGGGGGAACTGGATGTGCGGTTTCCCTAGGAATCTCCGTAGTTGGTGGAGGAGCCGGTAATGGCTGAGTAGGGGTCTCCCCTTGAGCCTCAGACTGGGCCCCATCTACTGGAGGTACCCTGTTGGTCCCCTCACCTACTACTGTATCTCTCCTTTGGCTAGCCGTAGTCTTCCTAGTCACAGTCATCTGTGCATGCAAACACCAACACATAAGTTTAATTCAAATTTCCTATAACTCAGTTCTATAGCACGATTTAGATTTCAAAGAAGTGTAACCAACTCCTAAATGCCCTGTAGTTCCTTGCTTATATAATGTGGTGCACAACACATCTATAAACAAGACCCTACTAGACACGGCTTGTAGACTCCCTAGGACAGAACTGCTCTGATACTAAGTTTGTCACGCCCCGAACCTAGGAGCGAGACAAGCACCCCGTGCCTCACCTAACCTGGCGTACCAAATTGCGACTAAGGGACTCTGAACACATAATGTCATACTTTGGCCATGGGGCCACCATGCAAGACAATTTGCGAAGCAAAATATAAAACTGAATGGAAACTAGCACTAACTAAATATCAATATAAAGCTAGGCCGACAAGGCCGTCATAGCTACTACAGCTGACAAACCACCAATTTATACAAACCCAACATACTGCACTAACCAACAGGATATGCCTACAAGCCTCTACTGATAGATGTACTGTGATCGGAACAGGGCCCCGACCTACCCATAACATATATACAGATATACATAAGATGTACACAAAACTCTAGTCCTGGCAACTCCGAAAGACGTGGAGCTTACCGATCAGGCGGAACTCGGAAAACACCTACTGAGGAGGTCTACCCGTCTGTCTGTCTGAACCTGCACGCATGAAATGCAGCGCCCCCAAAAAGGGACGTCAGTACGAAATAATGTACCGAGTATGTAAGGCAATAAAATAACTGAAATCTGAAACTGAACTGATAATATGATAACTGAAATTAACTGGGAGTCAAAGATGATCTGGAGATATACTTACCTGCTGATACTGACTCAACTCCTTCAATATAGTAAGTAAAATAATTGTACGGCCTTATAAGGCTCGGTATATATAACTGCTCTGCCATAGTAGGCTCGCTTATAGGTGCTCGGCCATACTAGGCTATGTATCTCGACCATGCTGGGCTCGCTCATAGGCGCTCGGCCACAGTAGGCTCGGTATATAACTTTCCATCTGATCAGAAGTTGCCCAATAGGGGCCTGCCCATCGATTATAGCTCGATGGTAATGAAAATACTGTAATACTGTATATATAGGCTTGCTGCTCTCTTGACTGGAAGAAGACAATACTAAAATTGAATATAGAGTCTCGATAAGGAATAATATTGTAACTTATGAGACTAGAATAGTGTGAATAAATTCATGAATATGAACTTCTCTTTTGTCTCATTACTAACACATGTAGCTACGAGATCATGCCAAAATGAAGGAAGGCTTAGCCTTAACATACCTTATCACAATCTTTTCAATCACCAAGTTGAACTCACCTCTTCGCACCTTAATCTACAAGAATGATAATAATACTATCGTTAAGTTACGAAAGGTACAACTATCGCACAACGAACGACAAACCTATTTTGTATTAAAACGGGCAGCATCTCCCCTATAATATGCCCTTCCTCCAACTTCAAGATAACACCAACAATACAAGGACAGAACAATAACAACATATATACATCATTTTCCAGCCCTATATACACCATCAAATACTACAAAACAGCCCAACACACCCCAATCTCTTCGTACACAAAACGACCACCGTAGTAGTGTCAAACGACCCGAAAATGTTATGACGAACGACCAGCCAACCACCCTACATTTATATGGTGTTTATAAACCCCCTTCCTCCTCCAAAACTCCACAAAATAGTAATAAAACACGCAGCCCAACAGCAACACAAAACAGTCCACAAAACAGTCCGCTACAAGTGAATAACTCGAACTCACGGCTTCCGATCACCATCCCGTGAGTTCTTACAAGTATAGAACGACTTACCATGAATTTACAGCAGAAAAAATGGATGAAAGAGAGCAGTAAACTCACCTTATTTGTTGGATAACTCAGCTCCTATCTTGGTTCTTCAAACTCTAAGTTTTACCTCCAATTGGAACTTGAAAGGGAGAGAAAATCAATTAGGGTTTGTGGGAAATTTTTGGGAGGATTCTTTGCAGAGCTTATGTCTGGTTATTATGCTCTATTTTGAGTCTAATATATGAAGAAAATAGGCCCTTAAAAGGCCTCTTTGGACGACCCGAAATGGCCCATTTTTGGGCTTTCATTTAAGCAAGTAGGTGACACACCTACTTGTCACCTAGCAGCTTGCGCAGTATCGCAAAAATGCACATATCTCTCTACTCCGTATGTCGTATTGACAAATGGTTTAATGCGTTGGAAAATAGACTCATAGATCTTTAATTTGATGTGTGGAACACACCATAACTCTAAGTATATTGGGAGAAAATTGCAGTTACATTTGACCCAAAGTTTCAGTAAAACTTATGAATGTAACTTGTGATGACTTTCATCGACTTTTGTTCCACAACTCGCTTGACTTAAAAACATAACACACGGATGTAATACGACTAATATAAATCATAACATAATCTCTTTATCATGTTAATCACCCTAGTCTCACCCCAAAGGTACATGTTATAACATTCCCAACTTGTCGACTTTCGATGAAACATTGTTTTATTTAATTGCTTTAGCTTCTGAACTGTCCAACCCTCTTTGTACTTGTTGTTCATGATCTTCAATATTTGTAACCTCAGAGGTAACATGATTAACTTACTTTATATACTTTTAAATATTATCTCATTTTTTTGTCCTACATTAGTTTGCTTACGACGCATTTTTACATACGAAAATATAGGGTGTAACAGTCGCAGTCACTAATGATGTTGCTAGGCATACCCTAATGTTTGACAACATGAGAGAAGAAGAGCCGAGCTGTATCTTCTGCTGATATGTTCTGTGGGGCTGCGATGAAGGTAGCATACTTGGAAAATTGGTCTACTACCACCATGATGGTTGCATGATTTCCGACCTTGGGTAATCCTGTGATGAAATTCACGGAAATGCTTTCCCAAGGTCTCTGTGGGACAGGTAGCGGCTCCAAGAGTCCCGCTTGTGCTGGGTGATCCGGCTTGTCCTTTGGGAATGCTTGACAAGTCTTCACACAATGAGGGGCGCCATGAGCTGTTGGACCCCGATGATGTGATGCCTGTTTGATGATGTTGAGGGCAACCGGAACTGTGGGTTCAGGTCTGTTGGTTCCCTCCTTAAACTGCATGGCCGTGATGTTTCCAGCGGCCATCTTCTTGGATATGCACGGTATGGTGTGGGGTTTGGCCCCGTTGTCTCCCATCATTAGGAGCATGTTGGCATATGGTACCGGGATGGTGTTGGTCTGTCTGAGGAATTCCAATCCCACTATCAGTTCGAAGTCATTGATGATAGCTATGCGTAGGTCGAATATTCCCTTGTATGGGCCAAGCTGGATTGGCGCTTCTTTGGCTATTCCACTCACTTGCTAAGATGGAGAGTTGATAGCCTTGACACGACCCTTGCATTTTTGCACTGCTAGACCGAGGCGTTGCACCTGAGTTGAGGCCAGGTAGTTGTGGCTAGCACCCGTGTCTATCAATGCCCGAATAGGTCTGCCGTTTACTTTCATGTCAACGAACATTAAGGTCCTCTTTTGTGATGTGGGAGGCCTCTCGTTCGCCTTTCCTTTCCCTTTCTTGTCGATTGGGAATGCCTTCTTCTTGGGGTTGCCAGCACTGGTTCCCGCCAAGGTATCATGAATGGAGCCGACAAATGCGTTGAAGGCACCTACTTGATCGGCGCCGTCTGAGTCATCGGTATCTGACTCGTCATCGTCAACAGTTTGTTGAGCGTTGATTTGTGTATTGGGGCATTGATTGTTCCAATGTTCCCCGCCGCAATGATGGCATTCTGATGGGGGCTTTCTCCCCTGATTGTTGTTGACTGATGCAGTAGTGTTACTGCTTGAGGAAGGAGTCTTGGATTTGGATGCACCTCGATCTCCTCCGTTTCTGTTGGGGCCACCGTTGCTAGGTTGGCTCCCGTTGTATCCCCCTCGGACAGGCGGCTGGGGCCTATCCTTCTGAGTTTCCAACTGATAATCCCCAAGGCACTCTGCATCTTGAATGGCCTTGGGCAGGGTATCTACCCATTGTCTTTGCAACTCCATACGAGCATGAGGTTTCAAAGCTTCTATGAATGCGAATAGTTTGTCTTTGTCCCCCATATCCCGTATGTTTAGCATGAGTGCGGAGAATTCACGCACGTAGTCCCGCACCAACCTGGTGTGGCGGAGTTCACGCAACTTTCTCCGTGCATTGTATTCTACATTTTCGGGGAAGAACTGTAGGCGTAGGGCGGCCTTCAGTTCTGCCCATGTCTGGAGAGTATCTTCACCGACCCTGATGGCTTCATATTTGACTCGCCACCAGAGTTTTGCATCACCCTGAAGATACATGGCAGAAGTTGCTACCTTTTTGGATTCTTCCAAATGTCCAACGGCATCGAAGTATTGTTCGATGTCGAAGATGAAGTTTTCCACTTCTTTAGCATCCCGGGCTCCGTTGTATGGCTTGGGCTCCGGAATTTTCAACTTTTGTGGAATGGGGCCAATGTTCATGGCACCTCTGATGTGGTTTTCGCCTTCTTTGAGCAGGCTTTGAAGGGCAGCATTGACAACATTGAGCTGGCCTGTCAAGTTGTCTATGGTTTGCTGCATGACGGTCAGTCTGTCTGCCTCTAGTTCCCAATGGGCTAAATCCTCGGCACGCTCCTGTTGGAGGTCCTCGAATTGGCCATGAATTTTGGTTGCCTCGACGGCAGCCATTTGCCGGTCTTCCTCAGAGTCTTGACTGATGTTTGCTATGTCATTTTCGGCCTGCCGCATTCTGCGGTCCAGGTCGTCCAACCTTTGCACTAGGCTGGTTTTTAGATCAGGCAACGTATGCACGATGGGCCGTAATGCGTCAACCGTCTCTTCTAGGGTCGTGATGCGATCCCCGTGATTCACCATGGTCAGAAATGGTGATGATGATGGCAATGAGTTCCCTCGTCCGATGTCGAGCCTAGGCTCTGATACCAACTGTTACGCGGTGCCTTCCTGAAGTTCCTTGGAAAGGCGACGTAAGGCTAAGCAACCGATGTCAGTACGGTTGCTATGCGCCAACTGAGGCCCTCGCCGTACGCTAGACTAGATTGTCAGTGTCGTACGGGAAAACCAATGTCGTGAGCAATTGAGCAGCGGAAAATGAGCAATTGATGATGAAAGCTGATGATTGTATTGATGATGATGAAAGCTATTACAAGATGAAATGCGGTGTCGGGGGAGAGACACCAGTACAGAGAATTGTTTGAATGTTTGAATGTTTGAATGCTTTGGTCCCCCTTAATAATGCTTAAAAAAAATAAACCAAAGTTACATGAGTTAACCTAAGAAAGATGTAGAAGCACACTGAAAATGAATGAAGTAAAACTACTCTATAATTACAATGAAAAGGACTTAGTCTTCTATGGAAGCAAGTCTGATGGCAGCAACTTTGTCTTGAGCAGCAGGGTCTGCGCGCGCATTGTTGGGGGCACGCGCGGCACTATTTGGATCTGCCAGCGGCTGGGCGCTGGTGCTTGGCATTGGGTCTGCGCGCAGGGCACTGTTTGGGTGTGCGGCGCTGATGGCAACATGATGATTTGTGTGCGCGGCATTGTCGGTGCGCGCGGCACTGATGGCATTGGCCAGCCGCTGGGCGCTGGCATTGATTATCGGTGGGGCGACAGTGGCGCATGCTCGCTTGTCACTTGGCGCTGCCGAGACCACGGGGCCGACCGTGGCGCTAGGTGTTAGGAGGCTTGCCGGGACACCACGGGGCACGTCCAAGGGGTCATGGGTCGATGATGGAAAGCAGCCCATGACATTTAGCTAAATTGCGGGGGCATGGAATGATGGCAAAGGGTTTCAATAGCTAAGGCAAAGCTATGTGAGACAAAATACAAGCAATGGCATGGGTGAAACAAGTGTTGACAAATACAAGGCAGAAATGCGGCAAAGGCAATGTGCGGGCGGCAAAGAGTGCCGGGCGTATGCGGTCAAATCATGGGCAGCAGGTTGCGGACTAAAACATTGGCGCGGAGCGATGTCAAAATCAGCCAAGGCTGGGCGCAATGCCAGCCTTGGGCGTGCAATAGCTGACCAACAAAAGGGGCACATGCAGTGCATATGCCAAAGCAGTGGGCCGTTGTATTTTTGTAATGACTTGTATCTATGTCCGTTTAATGCTTGTATGTAATGTCATTTCGTGTGGGAAAAATAGCCTAAATAGTTGGGGATATCAACTACAATGTTAGGACAGATTTAGCAAAGCTGTGTACAAGGCAGGTTTCAGTGGAAGGTGGGGCCAGTACTCCACCAAAGAGCTGAGTGCTCCAGAAAACAGGGCCAAGTGCTCCACAATGCATGCTGATGAAGGCCATTTCGTGGATAATGCCC
Organism: Nicotiana tabacum; assembly: GCF_000715075.1. NCBI lineage: Eukaryota > Viridiplantae > Streptophyta > Magnoliopsida > Solanales > Solanaceae > Nicotiana > Nicotiana tabacum. Next base: position 42,308,178 of record NC_134102.1, read on the forward strand.
CATTAAGTGGTCAAAGTGCTGATTTAGTGCTTGAAGTGGAACAAGCACTAGAATTGACTGCCCCTTTGTAATATTGTCCCTTCAGATCTGCCAGTGGCAGCACCTATACTTATAAATAGGTGGGAATTTCGTGTGGAATTCAAGAGAGAAGAAGTAGAAGAGGGTCTTCAAAAGAAGAAGAGTGTCTTCGAAAGGAAGTTCTGTTGTGAGACTTCCAAGTGGGAAACAAGAGAGAAACGTGAGGGTTTCTAAGTGTTTCAAACGGGGGCTAAGGCTGGGCATTGGGCAGGTCTTAGTGTGCAAGATCGACTTGTGATCTTTGCTTAGACGAAGTGGACTGTGAACGAATTGTGTTCATAGTAAAGTGGGAAACAAGAAAGAAACGTGAGGGTTTCTGAGTGTTTCAAAAGTGGGCTAAGGCTAGGCATTTGGGCAGGTCTTTGTGTGACAAGATCGACTTGTGATCTTGGCTTGTCGAAGTGGGCTATGAACGACTTGTGTTCATAGCAAAGTGAGGGGTCCTTTGTATATTTTCATATTAATACAAAGGTTGGGATTTTCCCGTACTTGATTGTGTTCTCTTTATGTTGCTACCGAATTTTGCTTAAGGCCGAACTTGTTGAAAAGTTGGCCAAGTGTTGGAAAAGGCTGAGTAACTTGAGTGTCAGGTTGCTGCCGCACAGTGTCAATTAGGCGCGAAAAATTGGCCCAATTTGACGCATGCTGGACCCAATTTAAATATGAACTTAAATTATATACATCTACATGGAAGAGTTTTTTATATTATCATATCATTTTTACATGTTACAACGGATCTACTTCGTTATGATTGAAAAATTGATGTGATTCTTCATGAATAGTTTGATTCTCTTGTCGAGCTTCACTTTGAAAGTATTACCTAAATTCTTTTGACTGAATATTGTATAGGATAAAATATGATATAACACGTGGCTGATTAAAAGGAGGACACGTGGAATTCAAGACGAAATGGCTAAGGACCGAAGGCAGCCAATTCGCTTGTCACCGGAACGGATAACGTCCATAAAAGTATATTAAATGCCCTGCGCCAGGTAGCATTTACTAAGAAATATTATACAATCATTAAAAGCGACGGTCCGTTATAGAGAATTTGGCATTTATGCTCAATGTTACATCTTCATCAATGACCCTCATAATTGGCATTAAAGGAGGGCACGATCCTAGGACCTCTTTTCCTAGGCCTAGCTATAAATATTGAGCTCAGTTACCATTATAAAGGACATTAAATTTCTAGAAAGAATAGATACTATATTTTATACAAAACTTTATACAATTTCACTCTTTCGCTTTTTGATCTCATCATTGCTGTATTCGAAAACCGTGTTCACAGAATCATCATATTTGCTATCTCATCAACATTCTAAGGCTAAGTATTGTGTATTTCTTCAATTATTATATTATTTCAGGATCAAATTAGTTTACTTGTCTAGAAACCACGTATAAATTCAACTGTACCATTTTATGGGTAAACAGTTTGGCGCCCACCGTGGGGCCTAGACAGCCGTACAATTAAATTGATCCTTGCTTTTTTTTTTTACTAACGTGTTTTGACTACTTTGTCTTAGAAAACACAAATCGCAAAAAATAGCAGATAATACTATTAACGATGCACACAACCCTGAAATTCGAGAGGATCAGCCTCATTTCGAGGACTCAATCAGTGACACCCGCAATGAGGGGAATGACGCCACATAGATGCATGACAGACGGTACCCTCAACGGGTTCGGGAGAGAACTCCCGATGATGCTGAAGAGGAGCAAGTAGAGGATGCTGTGAGGATCCTGCAAGAGCAACAGGCAATCATTCTAGGTCATCTCACGCGGCAGGATCAGGTTATGATGGAACTTAAGCAGGCGCTATCAGGTGCTTTGAATAATGCAAACATGCATGATCTGATTCCTCCCATTGTTCCCGCAGACCAAACAACACAGAGAGTCAATAACAACACTCCCAGGGGTGAAGTTGGCTCCGATGGGGCTAGGGGGAGCAGATCAGGTCTTAATAACGAGAACGATTCATTCAAATATGAGATTTTACGGTTCGTGAGGGAAGTAAATGCCTGCATGGATCTAATCCCGGGCGCACCACCAGTATTGAAAGGCTCGAACTCGAAGAAGTATGTTCAATTACCGTACAAGCCACGTGCGACACCAATACTGATCCCGAAGCATTTCAAAATGCCTAAGGTTCCAAAGTATGATGGAACTTCAGACCCATAGGAACATATTACCACCTACACAACGGCGGTGAAAGGAAATGATCTAGCTCCTTACGAAATTGAATATGTGTTCTTAAATAAATTCGGTGAAACTCTCACAAGGGGAGCCCTAACGTGGTATTCATTACTGCCCGAGCATTCCATAGATTCCTTTGAGATGCTCGCGGATTCTTTCATTAAAGCTCATGCCAGGGCCAGAAAGGTGTAAGCTCGGAAGGTTGACATATTCAGAATCGCACAAGGAGAATCGGAATTGTTATGAGAGTTTGTCACCCGATTCCAGAAAGAAAGAATGTTGCTCCCGACCATCCCGGATGAATGGGCAGCTGAAGCATTCACCAAAGGATTGAATCCAAGAAGTTCAGACGCTTTCCAAAAGCTGAAGGAATGTCTGCTTGAGTTTCAAGCAACAACTTAGGTAGATGTTCACAACCGATACGAGTCAAAGATAAGGATAGAAGATGACCAGGTCGGTTCTACATCATCAGCCAAAGGATGGGAGAAGAATAGAGAAAAATCAAAGGATGACTACGACTCGGATAGGCGGACTTCGGTGGTCCGTTTTTGCTATACGAGCGTATTGAAGGCCGTGGAAGAAATTTTCGAGCAGCAAACAAGTTCACCGCTGAGGAGGGACTGAAACAATAGATTTCTTCAAGATAAACAAACATCGGGGCCTCGAGACCTTTCTTACCCCAGGTTGTCAGAATATAACTTCAATGTCAGTGTAGTGGAACTCGTGTCAGCTATGAGGAACATTAAAGAAGCACGATTCACGAGACCTATAAGGTCCAATTCCAGCCAGAGGGATCCCAATTTATGGTGCGAATACCACAGAACGAAAGGTCATCGGACAGGGGATTACCGACATCTTCGGGAGGAGGTGGCAACGCTATTAAAGAATGGTCATCTCCGAGAGTTCTTGAGTGATCGAGCTAAGAACAATTACGATCGCAACAACGCGGAATCTACGCGAGAAGGAGAAGAAGCCCCACGCCAGATGATCAACATGATCTTTTGGGGGAACGAAATTAATGGGGTTACCTTTTCGGCGGCAAAGAAGACTAAAGTATCGATAACTCATAGCAAAAGACTCCGGGAGGATGATATCACTTTCACGGAGGAAGACGCAGACGGATTATTGTTACCACACAATGACGCACTGGTAATCTCTTTAAATGTGTTAGATTTTAAAATTAAGTATGTTCTAGTGGATCTAGGAAGTTTGGCTTATAGCATATAATGGAGGGTATTGGAACAAGCTAAACTCACCGGAAGCATTATTCCGGCAACAAAACTCCTCGCTGGAATCAACCATGAAAGTGTGACAACCCGAGGAGAGATCCTGCTGCTCACGAACGCTGAAGGAGTAATGAAAACAACTCTCTTCGAAGTAGTGGATGGTGATATGGGATACAAAATCATCTTAGGAAGGTCGTGACTACACGAGATGAAAGTCGTACCTTCGACGTATCACCAATTACTGAAGTTTTCAACACCCGAAGGAATCAAGCATATAATAGGTGACCAACTGGCAGCAAGGGAGATGAATGCAATCTCAGTTTCCAACAGCAAAGGGAAGGAGCGTACGGCATAGTAATTACAGTAATCGGTGCATAATACCGAGTTAGAAGAGGTTATTCCAGGGGCAGAATCGTCAAAACAATATCATGCGCCGAGAAATTATTAAGTTCCTGAAGAAACGGACGCAACAAAATCCACAGCAGAGGTGTTAGAGCAAGTGGCATTGTTCATACAATTTTTAGAAAGAAACTTTCACTTGGGAACAGGACTGCAGCCCCAGCTCAGGCCTGGTCTTATTGAATTCCTTAAAATTAACGCTGATCATTTTGCATGGTCGCATGAGGATATGACAGGTATCGTGACAGATATAGCTGTGCACAAGCTGAGTTTGGATCCCAATATACCACCGGTACGACAGAAGAAGCGCCCTATTGCCGAGGCCATGAATAAATTTGTCAAAGAAGAGGTAACATGCTTGCTTAAAATTGGTTCGGTTAGAGAGGTAAGATATCCAGACTAGCTAACCAATGTAGTAGTAGTTCCTAAGAAGAACAATAAATTTTGTATGTGTGTAGACTATAAAGATATTAATAAGGAGTGCCCGAAAGATTCGTTTCCGCTGCAGCATATCGATCAAATGATTGATTCCACGGTCTGGCATGAGTTAATGAATTTCCTTGATGCTTATTATGGGTATAACCAAGTTAATATGAACCCGAAAGATCAGGAAAAGACTTCGTTTATAACGAATTTCGGTACATATTGTTACAATGTAATGCCCTTCAGGTTGAAGAACGCCGGAGCCACTTATCATCGACTCATAAATAAGACGTTTGAAAAATAAATTGGAAAAACCACGGAAGTTTATATAGACAATATGCTTGTTAAGTCTTTGAATACAAGTGACAACCTTAAGCATTTGTAGGAAACATTTGATATTCTTAGGAAGCATAACATGAAACTTAACCCCGAGAAGTGCGCGTTCGGGGTCAGCTCCGATAAGTTCCTGGGGTTTCTGGTCTCACAAAGGGGAATTGAAGTAAACTCCGACAAAATCAAGGCCATAGACGATATCCCGGATCAATTATCAAACGTGAAAGAAGTTCAAAGACTCACAGGAAGGTTAGCAGCTTTGAGCAGGTTCATTTCCCGGTCGTCAAAAAAGTATCATCGCTTCTTTACATTGCTAGAAAGGAAGAATAATTTTGAATGGACGTCGGAGTGCAAGCAGGCTTTGAGGGACCTGAATAAGTACTTATCAAGCCCTTTATTGCTCTCGAAACGAAGGCAAAATATTGCTAGTATATCTCGTGGTTTCTGAAGTTGCGGTAAGTACGATTTTAGTCCGGGAGGATGAAGGTACATAGTCTCCTATTTACTACGTTAGCAAAATTTTAACGGGAGAAGAAACTCGCAACCCACATTTGGAAAAACTGGCCTTAGCTCTCGTAGTCGCTGCTCGGAAGCAGAGGCCCTATTTTCAATGCCACCAAATAGATATGGTGAGTACTTTTCCTTTACGGAACATCCTTCATAAACCCGAGCTCTCAGGCAGATTGGCCAAACGGGCCGTCAAAATGAGTGAATTCGACAAATAATATAAACTGATGACTGCAATTAAGTCACAAGTCTTGGCTGATTTCGTGGCTGATTTTTGTCCGGGACTGCTACCTCTAGACCCCAATGAGGCAGTACTGGTGTTGGAATCGACATCAAGAATTTGGACCTTATTTACAAATGGAGCCTCGAACATTAAAGGGTCCTGGCTCGGAATAATTTTAATCGCGCCTTCGGGGGAAACCTTAAGGCAAGCCATCAACACGATCCCTTTAACTAACAATGAAGCAGAGTATGAAGCTTTGATTTCAGGGCTCGAATTTGACTCGGGACTTGATTCCGAGGTTATAGAAATTAAATGCGACTCACGGCTGGTGGTAAATCAGATTTACGGGATCTTTGGTACCAAAGAAGAACGTATGCAACAATACGTGGTAAAGATCTAAGCTCTTTTGGCACGATTTCGTGAGTGGTCAATAACTCATATCTCGAGAGAGGATAATGCAGAAGCAGATGCATTAGCAAACTTAAGTTCATCGACGGAAATAAAGGGATCGGAGTCTGGAATGGTAGTACAACTAATGAGCTCAGTCCTTGATATGGATGTTTACTACGAGGTGAATTCGGCTAGTCTGGTCTAGGACTGGAGGAACGAAATAATCAACTACCTCGAGCATAGGAAGTTGCCCGGAGATCCCAAATTATCATGGGCGTTACGCACCAAAGGTGCACGTTATAGCCTCAGGAAAGGCCAATTGTATAGGAAATCTTTCCAAGGCCCGCTGGTCTATTATTTAGGAGCGTCAGAAGCTGACTATGTCATGAGAGAAATCCACGAAGGGATATGCGACAATTACTCAGGCGCAGAGTCTTTGGTGCTGAAATTGATACGGGCAGGATTGATAGCATCCTAGGAAGCTCAACTCTATTCAAGGACAAGGATGAAGCTTTGGAATCTCAAATATGGCCTTTAACAATATGTCAAGCTAAAGAGTTGCAAAACAAGGTCATTAGACTTCAAGTGCAAATAAAGAAGCTTTTAATACAAGAGGACAAACTCAAGACCAAAGGAGATAAATTATATAAGTTTTATAATTATTTGGTGGCCCAAATTGAAGTCCAAGAGGAGGAAGATTGGGTCCCGAACTCGGCCCTTGAAATCTAGAAAAAGGGAACCCAGAAGAGCCCAAAATGAGCTTAAAAGAGGTCCAAATGGGGGGGTTTGAAATGGAGCCCAATTGGAGTCCAAACCAATGGCCCAAACTATTAGTTTCAAGGCCCAAATCTACCCCAAAGGGATTTGGCCACCCCCTACCTAATTTTGTGACTTTTCTTATTTCTTAGCAACCAGCCTACCTAATTTTGATGACTTTGTTACCCCTTAGCAGCCCCTACCTAATTTCATGACTTTTGTTACTCCTTAGCAACCACCCTACCTAATTGTAATGACTTTTTATGCCTTAGTACTCCTATAAATAAGGAGTTCTTCTCATTCATTGAGAGACTTCATTATTGATTAAGTATATCATACTTTGAGAGTTCTTTTGAACCTTTGCTACTTGTGCTTTGAGATTTATCTTTCAACCTTTACTAGTTCATAGTTCAAGGTAGTAAGATTACTTCTCTATTATGATATCTTTGATTCTGTTGTGGTATTCTTAGAAGGCGATTAATACTAGTTATTAATTGTTGTGACAAGTTACTCGTAAAGCGGTCAAGATCCGAATCTATTGTTTTGATTTGCTTTTAAGTAAAGGCGTTTGATTTCTTCAATAAATCAAGACGTTGTTGTTTTGATCTTGTCAAGGCTATAGAACTTGCGTTCTTGGAAGTTCTTGGAATTCTTTCCTTGAATTTTTCCATATCCTTTATTTTCTGCCATTTAGTTCTAGTTGTTCAATTCCTTATTGTTATTGCTTTCGCATTTACTTTTCAAATTCTTACTTTAGTTTGGATTCCCGACTAGTCGTTATCAAGTGGTATCAGAGCGGTTCTATCAAGGTTTCATTCTTGATAATTCTGGGGATTTCTTGAATACTAAGAGCAAAAAGAGAAAAAAACAGAAAAAGTAAACGAAAATCAGTTAAAAAAAGAATTTCTTGCTCTCTAGGAAACTTCTTTTGTATCTAATTTGTTTCCAAAAACTATCAAAGGAAACAAGAAGAGGGGATCCCAGATTTGAAAGATAAGTCAAAAATTCAATTTTTCTTACTCTTTCTAATCTAAATATATAATCATTTCCTTTTTGTTCGTATCTTGTTTCAACCGAGCCTAATAGTTCTAGGATTTGGTTCTTCTTTCACTAGTTCCCCAAAAATCTGAATTTTACTACTAAGAACTTCATACGAGTTGGGTTTAACTATAAATCTACAAAGTATTTTGTTCAAAGGTTATTTCGAAAGGAAAAACAAAAGGCAAAGTGTGTGTGAGAGCATTATAGGAAAAAAGCCAAATTTGAGAGATACATATTTCCTTTAATCTATGCCAACAAGTAGTTACAGTGGAAGGAGGAGAGATATGACTCAACAACTTGAAAAGCCGAACTTACAGTATAACGAATGAAAGGAAGACAATGGTAAAGTTATTTTTCAAACAAGAGATAAAGTGATGTCTTCAATTTATGCCCTTAGAATTGACAAAGCATTTGGCTATAACTTAATTAGCACTTATATGGTTGAGAAATTGAACTTGCCTTGTATTGAACATATTGAACCCTACATGTCGAAAGGAGTAAAGGTAGATAAAAGAGTATTATTGCAATTCTCAATTGGAAGGTATGAGGATGTGATTTGGTGTGATGTCATTCCCATGAATAGTTTTCATATCTTGTTGGGAAGGCCATGGTATGTCTACAGAAGGGCTTCATATAGTATAGAAAAAAATAAATACTCTTTTGAGGTTAATAGGAAGAAACTCATTCTTGGGCCTTTGACTCCCTCACAAATTTGTCAAGATGAAAAGATTGTTAAAGAGAATATAAAAAAATATGAGAGAGAAAAGAATGAGAGGAGTAAGGGAGTGCATGTTGACATTCCAAGAGAGGAAAAAGGAGAGGTTGTCTTGAGTGAAAAGAGTGGGATGTCAAGTGAGGTAAAGAGTGATCTTGAGAAAAAAGAAAAGAGAGAAGGCAATGAGATAACAAAAGTATGTGGGGTAGAGAGAGAAAAACAAGAGGGTTTGAGTGAAGAAAAAGAAAAAAAACTTTAGTGGGAGAAAAGAGGCTAAGAGTGAGGAGAAAGTTAGTCTTGTGATAAAAGCCAAAGAAAGTGTAAGTAAGAAAAGGTTTTCTTTACTTCCTAACCCATTAACTTTTTCTTGTATTAGTTCTTGTGATTTTGTGCGGCCACATGTTGAAAGACCATTTGAAAGTGAAGGTAAGGCATAAGAGATGGTGTCAAAGGATCCAATTGGATTCCAACATGAATTTGGCAAAATAAATTCTTGTTGGATGGTGGAAGATAAAAGCTTGGTTAAATTCTTTGTTATTGAACCTTTTGACTATTTTGATCCTTATTTACAAGTTTATGACATGGAGTTACCTAAAAGCATTGCTAAGTTGGATCCATTGAATAAAAGAATACAAGGTGATGATGTTCCATTGGTAATTAAGTCCAAGTATGGTATGTATAATTGGTTTATTTGCATTCTTGGACTTTCTAGAACACCTAAGGTATTTTTGGAGGTAATGAATTATACTCTTATTTCTTATGTTGGTGACTTTATAATTTTTGTGGATGATGATATTTTGATGCACATCAAGTCATTAACTGTAATATCTAAGTTAAAGTGCAAGAGTAATTTGCTTCCTTTTGAAATTGTGTATGACATAGATGATTATGTATTCCAACTTGGTGGAAAGAGGCATGAAATTTATGAGAAGAGGCTTGTGAATGAGTTAAATATTTCTTCTTCTCTTATTCACGTGGCTAATGAGTTTTCATGTGATAAATTGCTAGAATGTAATTTTTGTTGTATGATGGGGAGTCATTCTTCAAGTCATGTTCATTGTAAGCTTGTAAAGTATTTGTTACTAGTAAAGATGATATGCGTGATTGTTGTAACACTTGTAATCAAATACTCTTTCATGTAGAGGAATCCATGAGATTTGTAATTGTAGATAGTTGGGCTATATCATGAAAGTATCTTCTTTGATACATGTGGTAGAGATACTTATATTAAATGGATGTGTGGTCAATCTTTTATAATTTCTTTGTCATGTATACCTATGGACTACCTTACTGACAAGATCGAATTACAAGTTCCATTGCACGGCACATCTAAGAGAGGTTTTTATTGTATTGATCTAGGTAGGCATAAATTTTGTTGGGATGATAATGTACATATGCTTTATAAGGGAATATTTACACCTATTAGGATTAATTGGGTTAAATGGACACATGGTCACTATCTTGTTTTATTCATACTACTTTTTTCAGATTAGTGGATGCCATTTACTATTGCGTGTTTTCTTTTTCTTGCAAGGTCGAAATTCGAGGACGAATTTTCTTCAAGAAGAGGGGAATGATAGCATCCTAGGAAGTTCAACTCTATTCAAGGACAAGGAAGAAGCTTTGGAATCTCAAAGATGGCCTTTAACAATATGCCAAGCTAAAGAGTAGCAAAACAATGCCATTAGACTTCAAGTACAAATAAAGAAGCTTTTAATCGCGGAGGACGAGCTCAAGACCAAAGGAGATAAATTATACAAGTTTTACAATTATTTGGTGGCCCAAATTGAAGTCCAAGAGGAGGAAGATTGGGTCTCAAACTCGGCCCTTGAAATCTAGCAAAAGGGCATCCAGAAGAGCCCAAAATGAGCTTAAAAGAGGTCCAAATGGGGGTGTTTGAAATGGAGCCCAATTGGAGTCCAAACCAATGGCCCAAACTAGTAGTTTTAAGGCCCAAATCTGTCCCAAAGGGATTTGGCCGCCCTCTACCTAATTTTGTGGCTTTTCTTATTTGTTAGCAACCACCCTACCTAATTTTGATAACTTTGTTACTCCTTAGCAGCCCCTGCCTAATTTCATGACTTTTGTTACTCCTTAGCAACCACCCTACCTAATTGTAATGACTTTTTATGCCTTAGTACTCCTATAAATAAGGAGTTCTTCTTATTCATTGAGAGACTTTATTATTGATTAAGTATATCATACTTTGAGAGTTCTTTTGAACCTTTGTGACTTGTGCTTTGAGATTTATCTTTCAACCTTTACTAGTTCATAGTTCAAGGTAGTAAGATTACTTCTCTATTATGATATCTTTGATTCCTTTGTGGTATTCTTAGAAGGCGATTAATACTAGTTATTAATTGTTATCTCAAGTTACTCGTAAAGCGGTCAAGATCCGAATCTATTATTTTGATTTGCTTTTAAGTAAAGGCGTTTGATTTCTTTAATAAATCAAGACGTTATTGCTTTGATCTTGTCAAGGCTATAGAACTTGCGTTCTTGGAAGTTCTTGGAATTATTTCCTTAAATTTTTCCATATCCTTTATTTTCTGCTCTTTAGTTCTTGTTGTTCAATTCCTTATTGTTATTGCTTTCGCATTTACTTTTTAAATTCTTACTCTAGTTTGGATTCTCGATTAGTCGTTATCAAGGATATTACTGGCCTCGCGTGGAACAAGACGCCAAAGATTTCGTACAAAAATGTGATAAGTGCCAACGCTACGCATCACTAGTACATCAACCGGCATAACCTTACATTCGGTTCTGTCCCCATGGTCGTTCATGAATTGGGGGATGGTCATCGTCGGGTCGTTTCCACCGGCTCTCGGAAAGGTAAGGTTTCTTTTAATTTTGACTGATATTTTTCTAAATGGGTGGAAGCAGGTTCTTATCAAAAGATCGGAGAATGCGAAGTGGTCGATTTCTTGTGGGAAAATATAATTTATAGGTTCGGAATACCAAAAGAGATAGCATGCGACAATGTGCCACAGTTTATCGGTGCAAAAGTTACAAAGTTCCTCGAAGATTTGAAAATTAAGAGAATCACATCTTCGCCTTATCACCCAAGCGCAAACGGTCAAGCAGACTTGAAAAACAAAGTGATCATTCAAAACCTCAAGAAAAGGTTGGAAGCAGCAAATGGCAAATGGCCCGAAGAGTTTTTCGTAGTTCTATGGGCCTACCGAACAATGGCCAAATCAAGTACAGGAGAAACTCCTTTTTTCCTCGTATGCGGTGTTGAAGCATTAATCCCGGTTGAAGTGGGCGAACCCACCTTGAGATATTCTCAGACAAATGAAGAATCAAATAACAAAGAAATGCTAATCAACTTGGAACTGCTTGAGGGATGCAGGGACTTGCCGCATGTAAGAATGGTAGCTCATAAGCAGAGGATGGAGCGATATTACAATCGAAGAGCCAATTTCTATGTTTTCAAAGTAGGAGACTTGGTTCTAAGGAAAGTAACATAAAATACCTAGTAGCTCAATGCGGAAAAGTTAGGTCCAACGTGGGAAGGTCCATACCGGATTTCAGCTGTCACTGGGAAAGGTTCATACGAGTTGGAGAATCAAAATGGGGACAAGTTTCCCAACACCTGGAACGTGGCACACCTCAAAAGATATTATTGCTGATGAACAACACTCAAACAGAATGTATGTGCTGCACACTTTTTCCCTTCGTTCAGTTTTTGTCCCAATTGGATTTTTCTGGCAAGGTTTTTAACGAGGCAACAACAAAAAGCATACTACAAAGACAACAGCAATAAGACCTTTGATAGCAAGGCAAACGAACAAGCTTCCACTCGGGGATGATTAGGTAATCTTTAGTTCGATAGAAAATTCCCACCGAGAAGTTAAGTTTGCTACCAAACAGAGGTTACCCGATCATTCACAAGCACAAACCACTAGAGGACCGTTAGGTATTCTTTCGCTCGATAGCATGGATTTCTAAGGGGAAACAATATATGTTGCCGAGTGAAGGATTACCTAGCAATTCATTGGTGGGACCTTCAAAGATACAAGACTTCCCGTATTCCAATTCGCATCCTTCGCATTAGAACACTGGGGTGAATGATATGAGGATACGGAAACAATGACTGCCACGTCAACCAGGAACAAAAATCCGGAAACAAAATGCATCATTTAGGCCGGGGACTGCGTAGCCAGCACCGTAGAAATAAGTTGTACAAGATAGCCACAAGTAATGGCAATTTCTTTTCTACATAGAAAAATGCTTATGCAATTTCTGAAAATTGAAAGAATAAAATATAATCCTTTTGCTTTTATCTTGTTTCTTGTCTAAACGATGAGCTGATTTTATCATTTGAAAGTTAAATAAGTACTTCAAATGTTAGTGTCATAATGAACAGGAGACGTCCTCTTCAAGAGTGTCGTAAACATAAGAGGGCCCTCTCTTATAAAAACCCTCACATTAAAGGGTTGGTTCCGGAAGAATCAATGTCCGAAATTCAAAATGCCATCGGGAAAAAATACACCCGAAGCCGCATATGAAAAAGACACAAAAAATGCGCAGTTATTCATAGAAATCCTCATGTAAAAGGGAAAACTTGCGCAAATATTCATAAAAACCCTCGTGAAAAAGGGAAACTTGTGCAAATATTTATAAAAACCCTCAAGTAAAAGGGATAATACTCAGAACCAAAATGCTTCAAAGAAAAGGCATCTGAGACTATACATAGTAAAGTGCGAATTGAATAACATGGGTAGAATGCTCGAGCAAATGCAAAAGTTAAAGGCGTGCATGGATATTCAAATGAAAGTAAGACTCAAACAACACTTGAACAAATAAATGTGTCTTTATTTACAAAAACGAGCCAAAATGTTACAAGTACAAAATGAGAAAAGAAAGGAAAAGCTAAATTGCAGCGCCTCCAGGACCAGGAGGAAGAAAAGTATCCGCATTGCCAGAAAGAGTAGTTAGTTCCGCCGATGGCTCAATGCTTTCCCGAGTTTTGCCTTCGGCCTCATCGCCTTCCGATCCTTCTTCAGTTTCGGAAAACTTGGAACCAGAATCAAAAGAACCTGGAGCATCAGACTGCGGGAGTCAATGTTTTGTAGCCAACTCAAACTCTCGGGCCTTAGCAATTTCAGCATCAACATTAATGATACTAGCTTTGGCCTCTTCAAAGGTTTTTTTCCTCATGTTATACATGGAATAAGTTTTTTCAACAATGACGGAAGCCGCTTGGCATTTAAGTTTTTTTTGAGTTGGGTAACCTCGGCGAAAAGGTTTTCCCGGGCGGATCTAGCAGATTGGAGGCTGACATCGAGCTCATGGATAGTTGAACTAAAGAGCCTATTATGCTCAATAGTTTTCCTATACTTCTCTTCCATCTGGGCATGTTTCGCCTCCATGGCAGCAAGCTCTTCACTTTTGGAGTTCAAGGCTGATTCCAAGTTAATCACTCTTTCAGCGGAGGCAGCCTCGCGGTCGGTTGCAGCAAGAACGATGTTCTGGACTTCTGCCCATTTGGCCTTGGCCTCATGAAATCTAACCCTCAGCAGCCTAATTTCTTGGCTAAGGGTTACCACTTCTTACTCGCTTTGATACAAACGAGCCTCCAAAATAACGGCCTCAGCAGCTCTGGTATCCAGTTCCGAGAGGCGGAGAACAGTCTGGTCCCGTTTTGCCAAAAGCTGATCCCATTCAGAAGTAAGTTCTTCCTTCTCACGAATCAACCTTTGAAGGCCCTCAAAAGCAAAAAAGTTGGCCTATAAAATAAGAAGAGGTAAAATTTAGAATACATTCGTTCAAAGTAGAAGAAATAATAGAGGAAGGAAGGAATGTACCGATGCGGCATTATGCATAGCATTGTTCAACAAACACTCTCCCGAGAGTGTTTGAATCTTTTCCCAGTATTTTTCTGAAGCCAAAGGCTTCAGGTAATTAGCAAGCTCCACCGGCCATGAAAGCAGGTTGCACTCGGTAGAGACCGAAAGAATGATGTTCCTCCTCCTTTGTGGATCTTCAGAAGGAGCAGCATAATTTTGCCCCAAAATCCCATGAATTAGGGATTGTGGAAGAGGAATACCTTCTTCATGGTCAGGTGCGGCCGATGGAGATGGTGTAGCAACCGCTGGTGGAAGAGTAGACGAAGATGGAAATGATGTAGCAGTTGCTGGTATTGGTGAAGGTGGAGATGAAGCTGATGGGGTTGAAGAGTGAGAAGCAGTTGCATCTAATGCAGTGTTGGTTATTTGATGCTCACCAACCAAAGACGACAAGGACCCGGTACCCAGCCTCGCAGCACCAGCTACAGCAATTGGGGCCTGGAAGCGGGAGTTGGCATATTGTACTAAATCAGATTCACCCCAAAGTGCAGAGACGTCGTCTTCAGTTGGTGCAACTATCTCAACAGGCTGAGCATCCTGTTGAGATAATGAGGATCGTCGCCTTCTGTTTAAAGAAGCTCTCTCATCAACAGCTTCTTCATCATCATCAATCATCACGGTGTCTACGACCGGTCCAAAAGGAGGACCAGTCAGCATCGCTACCGGAGACGATTCGGGGGCATCCGTCTTTGCCCTTTTACTCTTTTTCCCGGCCACGGTGGAGCGTCTTCTCTTTGTTTTTTTATCCTACGACTGGGGACTCCGTAAAGAGATATTTGCACCCGAAACAGGACCGGAGATACCTGTTCGAGTAAGTGCTTCTAGAAGCAGCCTCGCTGCATCAGTAGGATCAGCATGGTAGTCACGCTTGCAAAGGTTTATCATTCCCTAGCAGAAGATTTTGGGGGAATAGAGATTCATCACATGAGCTAAGGTTAGCTCCTCTCCAGTTTCTTGGAACAAGCGTCGGAGGCAGGCGATCGTCCTCTACACTGAAGGACTTACCTGTGCCAAACTTACCTGGTAGCGAAGGCAAAACTCCACAATCACGAAATCAAGCTCTCCGCTCAAAGAAAACGCGCCCAAAGTAAAGGGATACGTGAAAAAGTATATACAACCTTCCTTGGGAAGGGTCACTCACTCTGATAAATCAGGAGCGATAATTTTCAACTCATTACAGCGGCAACCCTCCTTCACAACAGGAATACTAGAAAGACGAATGGAAGAAGGGTACCTACTAACAGCCCAGGTACGAGGGTTAGCATTAGAAAATTTCTTTTCAAAATCCTTCGAAGTGCTATGACTTCTTGGGATGAAGGAATCCACTATTGGAGGAACGGAATCCTCGGTTTTGTTCTTATTCTTTGTTGGACCACCACGTTTGGAGGAAGAATCCATTAGAAAAGAAGAAGGTAAAGAGTTTATGTTTGGAGAAAATTAGAAAAAGGATGGAGAACAAGGATGCAAATCAGAAGCTCAAGCATTTTGTAAAACGCTAAGGAAAAGAAAGTTGCGTATAAGTAAAATTTTGGCGGATAAATTCATGGCCATGATTACCTCGATAATCGAAAAAAGTTATGCTGAATCATGAGACGACGCGTGTTCGGGGCATTAAATGCGGATAGATGTGCGTCTAATCAACTGTAAGAGACTTTCAGAGGGAATTATAGTAATTCCCGCCAAAAAGGTATCTCTACCAACTTCCCGGTAACACAAATTTATGTCAACGGAAAGCAGGGGGACTATCTGTATATGGTAAAATATGATATGACACGTGGCTGACTAAAAGGAGGACACGTGAAATCCAAGATGGAATGGCTGAGGACCGAACGCAGCCACTTCGCTTGTCACTGGAACGGATAACGTCCATAAAAATATATTAAATGCCCTGCGCCCAGTAGCATTTACTAAGGAATATTCTACAACATTAATAGTGACGGTCCGTTACAGAGAATTTGGCATTTATGCTCAACGTTACATCTTCATCAATGACCCTCATAATTGGCATTAAAGGAGGGCACGATCCTAGGACCTTTTTTCCTAGGCCTAGCTATAAATAGTGGGCTATGTTACCATTGTAAATGACACAAAATTTCTCGCAATAACATATACTATATTTTATACAAAGCTTTATGCAAAAGTGGAACATCGATAACCAAGAGATTAAGTGGGCGTTTGGACATAAGAATTGTAAAATTCCAAAAAAAAAGGCAAATTTTTTTTCAAGCAAAAATAGTATTTGAAAATTAGAGTTCTGTTTGGGCATGAATATAATTTGGGTTGTTTTTGAAGTTTTGTGAGTGATCTGAGTGAAAATTTAAAAAGAAAACCTTTTGGAGTTTTTCAAATTTTTGAAAAATTACAAAATTCATTTTCAAATAAAAATTAAAAATTTTATGGACAAACACTGATTTCGAAAAAAAAGTGAAAATATTCTTATGTCCAAACGGGTTCTAATTATCATTGCAGTCATAAGGGGTAATTCGGTGGCTTCCTTGGCCATCAGGGGCGGGCACAGTATATGGCACATGTTCGACAGAACCTAGCAGCTTTAGTATGGACCTTATTTATATGTTAAGTAATTCATTAAATACACAAATATTATTAACATAAATCTAATACTCTCTCCGGTCCATAATAAGGGATATTTTAACCTTTGGCACACCCCCTAAGAAAATACGAACTCCTAAAGAAAAAAATGATGTATTCACTAAACTATCCTTAATTAGTTGTTACCTTGACACAATAGGATATGTAAATAAGGGCAGATTTTGAAAAAATAAAATTAATTCCTTCTTGATTATGTAAAAGGACACTTATTTTGGACCAAAATAAAAAAGCCAAAAAATCACTTATATGGAACGGAGGGAGTAGCATAAATAGCTTGTGGATTCAGTTGCAAGCAAGGGATCACCAAAATTCATATTGCTAACACAATTGTGTCATCCTTCCCATATTAACTTTATATAAACCTTTTTTTTAGAATGTCAAATTCTCAACATATATTAATTAAACTCAAACTAAAATCACTTACCCTTTGCTCCAGGCGCTATCAATGGCCATAAGGCACATGGTCAATCATGCAAATAATCATGCTTTAAGAAAATGTATCTCTTTCCATCAGTAGATCATTCTGTTATGTTTCTTTTTTATTTATTTGTTACCATAATATGTATAAAGTGATGCTTTTCAAATGCCATTTTTCTTCTTCTCTCGTTGTCTTCTGCCCACTATATGAGTAGGAATTAAGAGAAGCAAGGTAGTCAACCTTGTTCTTTATTAAATGAGGTTACGTTGTACTATACATTGATTTCTACTATCATGTCATTTGTCACCAGAACATATAACGTTCATAAAAATGTACTATTAGCCTTAAGGGTAATGCATGTTACCTATTACTTAAAACACATTAATTAATAGTGTAAAAAAATAATATTATAAATATATATAGGTAAAATTATTTTTTCATTACTTCAACGTTTGCTTCAGTGTAACCCTTACCCACCCTACCCTTCCACCCTTCTTCAAAAGGAAAAAAGAGAAAAGTTTCAAATAATAACTCAAGCGTGACCTAATAGATTGCTTTCCACGTTCGTTTGATGTGAAGAAAATTTAAGTGGCATGTAAATTCCTCTGAAGCTGTGTATATCATTGTCATGTCACATCAAGGATGAAACAAATGATTTCTTACATGCCAAGTTTTTGGTAAAAATGAGAATACAGAAGGAAGAATATAAGGCCCGTATGTCCATAAAAGAAATTTTTGTCAAAAATATATTTGTCCATGAACTTTTGTAAGTTTTTGAAAATTTATCGAAAGTGAGTTTTTCAAAAATCAATTTCAAAATTGTCAGAAAAACTTTTTTCCCCACTCACAAAACTGTAACATTTTTTCAAGTAAAATACATGTCCAAACATAATTTCAAATTTCAAATACTATTTTTCAAGTTAACTCCAAATACTACTTTTTTCAAAAATTAAATTTTTATGTCCAAACACCTACAAAGTATATAAAAAGTAATCAACAACAACAATAACAACAACAACAACAACAACAACAACAACAAATACAGTAATTTCCCACGAGTGGGGTCTGGGGAGGGTAAGATGTATGCAACCTTACCCCTACTCTTGGAAGGGCAGATAGACTGTTTTTGATAGATCATCGGCTAGAGAACGACTGAAAAAGAAAAGGTAATTGCAACAGGTAGGAATAACAGCAAGATGAAATAAGATCATAAGAATAAATTATTGTTTGCTTAATTTTAAAAAAAAAATATTTAGTTATCTAGTATTCGAAATTTACTAATCCGACTAATGTGAATTCGTATTATAACGGGCTCATTATGAGAATTTTTGGTAAAACTTTAATGGGACATCCTATTTGTTCATCCCCATTTAACATGTACACTTTTAAAAAAAAAAATAACCAATACCCAATTTTTGAGTAACTTCAGATATATTTCTCACTTCTTCTTCGCTGCTACTTTCTTCTTCTTTGTATTCAAGTTTCATGTATCCAGAAGCCATTTAGTTTCTTCTTTTTCTTCTTAATTATAAAATACCATTATAGGTTGTGCTTAGGATTTCTTTTTCTTCTTCTTAGTTGTTAAATGTGTTTGTTAGATTTATTGTTATATTGACAATTTGATGATTGGGGTTTGTACTTTATGATATTTGAAAGTTATATTTTAAATTTGAGCTAATTTGGAGTAGATTTGGACTTTGAATCATGTGTTGAATTGTTGAAATTTTTTCAGAACTTAAGATCTAATTTCTGAAGTTGCATTGAACAGATAGAACTACTTAAGATACGATTTTTTGAAATTACATTGGAAAGATAGAAGAACTTAAGATCTAATGTCTTAAGTTGCATTGAAGAGATATAACTACTTAAGATCCGATTTTCTTAAGTTGCATTGGAAAGATAGAAGAACTTTAGATCTAATTCTGAAGTTGTATTAGGGAGAAAGAATTACTTAAAATTTGATTTTCTGAAATTGCATTAGAAAAATAAAAAAACTTTAGATCCGATTTTGAAATCCTAAATTTGTAACTTTAGATGCGAATTCTGAACTGATCAATTACAAATTTTGAAGTATGTTCCGAAGTGGATAAATTTTATAATTTTTTATGTAATACGGGTATAACTCCGATTACTACCTCAAAATTGAATATTTGCGAACTTCTCCCCAAATTATAGTGCGTCCTAGGTAAAAGTTTTTAGGGCTTCCTACCTATGGTAGCTTAGTTTTATGTGAGCCTTATTAAACAATTCATGTTTTCTCCCTAAGCGTATGCTTTTTGTTTTTCTACCGACTTTGAACCTTAGCACCCAAACAAACTGTTTGTACAAATGATCTAGGCATGTATTTGAAATTTTCTTGGAATTGATAAGGCTAAATGAGGTCATCCTCGCCCATTGATTACTCTATCTCGGGTCATCGACATCATACGCTCTACTGAAATAAATTTCGGGAAAAATCAGACGAAATAGCACGAATATCTCTGATAGTTACTCTATTTCCATCAGTAGCCGGTGGTTAGTTATATAAACTCTCTTTTAATTTGTTTATAGAAATAAGTCATTGATAAATTATTAATTTGAATTGTCATTAGAATCTTTAATTTTTTTTATTTGATTATTTTAATTGAATTTATTCCAATTATTTTAGTTTAAATTATTTAGTACTTCAAATTTATTTAGAATAGGATCATAAAGAAAATAATATTTTTGATTTTTTTCTAGACGATTATGATATTATTGTATCATTTTCTTCTGCTGATCAATGGTTATTTTTTATCTAACCTCTCCTTGACTTGCAACAGTTAAGTCTTCTCCAACCTCTCATCATGATGCTTTTGGTGGATTAACTTGTCATCCACCGCCCCTCACGGTACATATATAAGATCCAGTTCGATTATTGATAAAGTAAATAAATTTATTATTTTTTATAATTTTTTTCTGATTCAAAATCGTAGTGTAGCGTACATAAATTTTCCCTTATTTCGATCATGAATAGATCAATGAAATAAGTCTATATTCTGATTTGTTTTTACCACTAAATATATGACATAAGAGAAGTATCAAGAGTTGATTATACGGCCAGGTTTTGTCCCTGAAGCAAAAGATAAATGCTCTCTTAATACATCTTCAGCAAACACATCAAATCATGAATTTACCTTAAAAACATCATGCACGAACTTATATAGCTAAAAAATAATTTTACTTTGTTAAGATATCAATTAATGCCCAAGTAAATCTTAGAATCAGGTTACACGTCCGGGTGTTAGAAAATGTTATATTTGTCCCTCATTAGATATGCATTTAAGGTTTTTTCAAATCACATGTGTATAACACATGACCTTTAGTAATATTACTTATTCTTGCTTCTCCCGAGCCGTTACCAAATTCATGTTTCTCTGGGGAAAAGGTTTTAAAGAGCAATGAGGAAACAAGCCAAACTTAAAATGAGTGTCCTCTAAAGAATAAGAAAGAAAAAATCATCAAGAGACAACCTCTCACTTCCGACGATAAAAAAGAGCAATTCAGTGCACGAAATATCTTACATTTTGGCAAGGCTCACAGAAGGACCGCCCTCCAAAGGATATGATATAGGCAATCTACTTTATACAAGCATCAATGACTGATTCAATGGCTCTAACTTGTGACCTATTTTACCATAGCTCCAAAATTTCTCTTCTCACCTCCACGAGTCCACTATAATATAACATATTTCATATACACAAATTTGCTATATGCAAGTTATTTCCTGTTTTTCATAAATTAATGTTATCAACAATATTACAAAGAAAACCAAAAATGAAAATTATAAAGTAAGTGGCCATATATCGCTTTATTTTATTGTATTATGAATCCTTTTCCTAAGAATGATATCCAGTGCCCACATTCTCCATTTTCATATCTTGCTTTACTTTACACAAAAAGACAAAGAAAAGTAAAGGTGTAAAAATGATCAGGATCAAAGTTGGTAGCTGACACAGAAATTCCCACATAATGCACGTTTGGCCAAGCTTCTTATAAGCAATTTTTTTATTTTTTTTGTCAAATAAGTTTTGAAAAATTTAAAATGTTTGGTCAAAATGAAAAAAGTAAGTTTGAGTAGGAGCACAAACAGCTTTTCTGTTTTTGGGGAAAAGCTACAAATTTTACCTTTTTTCAAGAAGCAGAAACAGAAAATTAATTTATTCAAAATAAAAATATCATTACACTAAATTTATATTTTTCTTATTATTCTTTATTAATGTAACATTTCTATTTTCTTTTTCTTTTTTTACCATACATTTTTTTCTTTTTTATTCTATCATATTTTTATTCTCTTTCTCCTATTTCTCTTTACAATGAATAAATCTCTTCTCTTATATAGTGATTTATAAGAATATTTTTAATTTATATTAAGTGATATATGTAAACCATCATGTAAATAATCAGTAATACTAGATACCCCAATATTATCGCTTTGGAATAACTATATTTTATATTTATTGAAAATTTTAAATTATATTTTTATTACAATAAATATTTAAATTTATTTATCTCTTTTAAATAATACTAATTGTAAACTGAACATTTCGGTCTTTTTGCGTAATTTGATACTCAAAAGTATTTTTTGAGCTGCTTGGCCAAACAAAATTGGTTGCAAAAAGCACTACTCAATGAATTGGCAAAACATAAAATGTTACTTTGCAAAAACAATTTTTGGCAGCTTGGCCAAACGGGCTCTAAGTCTAATAAAACTCAAACGCTAGTCACCTTTTTAAAAAAAACAAAATAAAGAAGAAATTGTCATATCATGTTAGCAAAATATAGTGGGATGATAATGTCAAGGGCGGCTCAAGCACATACGGGGCCTAAAGCTAAAGTTTAATATGAGGCCTAAGTTTTTAAAAGAAAATTATTAGATATATTTTTATTGGAAGTCATTCTTTTAACTTTTTGAGATATAAAGTTATTAATAATTTTTTTATAATCAATTTTCTCTAATAATTCTTGCTCAATTGATAATATAGCCAACTTATTTAATCTTTCTTGAGATATTGTTGATCTTAGATAAGATTTTACAAAGCAATATAAGTAGAACTATTGAAAACTTAAAAGTATTGTTGAATACTTGAACTAGTGAAATCTTGGAGAAAGAAGGTGAGTAATGAAATCTTGGAGAAACAAGTGAGTAAGAATATCAAAGAGAAACAAAAAAAAATATGTAGGGTTTTTCTGAAATACGAAGAGAATATTGGAAAAAAGAAAAGAAAAATTGACTTGGACAAATTAAGGAAGAAAGAGCAAATTTTTTAATGAAGGAGTAAAAAATGAAAAACTATAAGTTATGAAAACTATTCATCTACGCATTTTTAAGCAAGTCAAATTATTATTTTATTTATATATCTAAAAAGTCTTCTTTCCTTTATATTAAAAACTCTAGTTTTGTATTAAAAATACTAAATATTATTTTTTAAATACCTATGAACCTATTATTTTTATAAAATGGGGCCCCCTAAAATTGGGGGCCTAAGGCACAAGCCTTATTCCACACAAGGTTGGAGCCGGCACTGGATAATGTCATACACTTAGGGCCCGTTTGGCCATAAATTATTTTGGCAGAATAGTCTAATAGACACTTGTACTTTGTCGCGTTTGTCATCTCGGTCCCTATAAATAATAAAGTTTCATCTAGATACTTATAGTTGTTCAAGATTGGTATTTTAAACCCCGCTTACCTCGCGCTGTTCTTCAAATCTCTAGCATGGATGATACATTAGTGTCCATATCAAATTTTCTATAATACATCATTATTAATTATTATTTTCACATTATTTTGAAAATTTTAATTTTCCTTTTTCATTCCACCACCTTCCGCCTCCCTCACAATCAAAATGAACAAAAAAACAGTGCCAAAATTACAGAAAAATTAACAAGTTCATCAAACCAACATTTAATAAGAGCAAGAGAAATTCCAATGGAGCTTTTAGTATTTTTCGGAACCTCAATACTTGTGGAGCTGTGGAGAATATTCCTTCCTTTAGAAATGGGGGTGGGGTGGGGGGAAAGAAGAAGAAGGAACAGGGAGAATAAGAAAAACATATGGGGTGGGGTACGGGGTGCGGGGAAGAACAAAAATATGGTATAGACCTTTGCCACAGGAGGTAAAATTTCTTTGAAAAATAAATATTCTTAACAGATACTCTTACACTATTTATTACAAGGGCAATGTAGGAAAAAATAATTAATTTATTCTTGAAATCTGAAAAATTCAGATATTTTGGATCACAAAAAAAAAGTTAAAAAATAATTTATTGTGGACCGGAGGGAGTAATATTATGTTATCATTAGATGTAAAGAGAGTTCTTTGCTCAAATGGTCACTCAAGTATCCCAAATTATCTGCTAAAGTCACTTTTCTTTCGTTTCTAACAACAAAGTCACTTAACTAGCATATAACACTCAGAAGGTCATTCAACTAGATTTTTCAAAATTTTGATTGTCAAATACCTATTTTACCCTCTAAATTATTAATTCTTTTCAACTTTTTAAATATTATAAGTTTTTTTTTCTTTTTAATCTACGTTGTGGACTTACCTATAAAAAAATCTATCTTATTTATAAAATAAAAAATAAAAAAATAGTTTCAGCTCATATAATGACGACATAATAATATAATTGAGCATAATTTTCAACCATATATAATGTATATTATAAAAAATACCTTTATTTAAATAATTATTTTTATACTATGTGCATGGAATATATATTTTACAACCTTTATTTTCTGTAATTCTTGATTGTGTAAATAATTTTTTAATTTTTTGTTGTTAATACTAAAATTATTACTAACAAATTATTCTAATTATTGTTTTTTTACTATGCTCATAAATTTGTTATTCCAGCATTATATATGCTTAAATACTTTTTATTTTTAAATTTATAAATAAAATTTATTTATTATATAGGTAAGTCCATAATATAAATTAAAAAGAAAAAAATCATAATATTAAAAATTTAAAAAAAAAAATAAAAAGAAGATAAATGTTTATAATTTAAAGGGTAAAATAAGTATTTGACAATCCAAAATTTGGAAAATCTAATTGAGTGACCTTCTGAGTGCTATAAGCATAGTTAAGTGACTTTGTTACAAAAGAAAGAAAAGTAACTTTAGCAGATAATTTGGGATAGTTGAGTGGTCATTTGAGTAATGAACTCGACGTAAAGAGGTAGAGGTTATCACGTGATGGTTTATCTTTAAAAGGATACTCATTTATGGTTTCGATCCATTGCTCTTCTATCTGATACCTTAATTACAGTAACATAATGGTAAAGGTTAAGAGATGTTGCAACAATAAATACTTCCCTCCATCTCTACTTACGTGGTCATGTTTAAAATTAAATTATTTCAAAATAAGAAAATATGAATTTTTTTTTTGAAATAAAGTATAATAGTGTTTAAAGTTAAATTGTACGGCCTTCATTTTTAAACAGATAAAAAAATATGGCTTATGATGATTTAATCAAAGAATAACTTCCTACCAAAGAATAACTTCCTACCATTCGAAAGGTAATAAATAGGAGAGCCTTAAGGCTCTCTAGTCCAACGAGACATTGCTTAATCGTGGCAATGAACATTATTTTGCTTTTAACTTTTATATATTGGCAAATATAAAAAGAATTTTACACTATATATTAACTAAAAGATAACTACTTGGTGACTGATCATAGTAATAAGTAGGATTAGATTTTGGATTGTAAACGTCATTTTTGAATTTTGACGAGACTTTAGATGGCGAAGTCAATATTTGAAATTTATGAGTTCAAGAATTTTAGTTCTTTTAAGTTACATGATTCTGAATTAATAGTTAGTACATATTAAATGGATTAATTTTTAAGAAAAATATAAATTTTAAACTACAATTATTAAATTTGACTGAACACATACCTTAAACTCTAGTTCCGCCACCATTTTAGAAGCATTGATAATATGGTGAATATATAGATACAAAATAAGAAGGCCAAATACATAGAAAGTCCCCTTATAACTTGTCTATGATTTTTCATTTGGACATGTTAAACTTGGGTGTTTCCTAAAGTATATTGAAAGTGTGCCTATTGAGTTACCTTACTAACTCTCATTTATAAAAATTGAGCGCGTGCAGATTACGCAAAATTATGTGGCTAAAACATCAAATGAAAGACCAACACGTGACTCTTTTTAATATATTTTTTCTCCTCTTCATTTTAACCACATAGCATTCTATCACAAAAAGAAAATGGGCTTATCACACCACACACAAAATAATCTTCAACGAAAAACAATTTTTTACAACTGCTTCTAATCCTTCATCTTCAATTAAAATAATACACCAACACATACAACTACTTGTAATCATCTTCAATGAAACTCTGTTGAGAATAAGCCTTGTTCGTTTTCTTATTTTTTTTTCTTTGTTGAGGTTCTTTTGTTTCCTTGATTGATTTTATTTGTTACATCTAATTTATTAAACCAGAGAAAGGGTAACGACGATAGTGGCAGTGATGTAAGTGAGTGTTTAATGGAAGGTGATTTGAAAATTATGATTTGCTTGGAGGAAATAAAGAAGAGAAAATTATGTTTAATTAATAGGCACAGATTAAGTATATTTTATGTGTCTAATAAGAAGTAGTAGTATCTATTGTTAAGGTATCTAGATGAAAAGTCGTGACATGTTAAAGAGGGCTCTCATTGTGTTCAGCCAAATAAGAATAAGAATAAGAATGATACATACAAAATGAGAAATGGGTCAAAGTAAGGGAAAGGTATTCAAGTGGCTATAATTGAAACAAGCTAAAAGTTTGGCTATAGATTAAGTGTACGACATTATCATCCCACTACATTTTGCTGACATGATAAGACAATTCTTTTTTTGGAAAAAAAGTGACTGGCGTCTGAGTTTTATTAGACTTAGGTGGGAATTTCTGTGTCGCTACCCACTTTGGTTCTGATCATTTTTACACCTTTACTTTTCTTTGTCCTATTGTGTAAAGTAAAGCAAGATATGAAAAAGGAGAATGTGGGCACTGGATATCATTCTTAGGAAAAGGATGTTGGGTTTCGTAATACAATAAAATAAGAGATTTTTACTTATGTATATTATTTTTGAAATTTATTTATCTTCAATATTAAAATTTTAATTTAATTACAAAATGATATATAATTTAACAATTATATACAAAATAATGCATTTGCATTGACAATGCATCTTTAAACTTCTATTGGAAAAACATCCACTGATGGTTGTAGACATGATACAGAAGAAACATCAAACCCATGGAAAATGACAAATTTGGTGATGGAAATTAAGAGGAAGCTGGAGTCCATAAATGGCCTCTTGCAACACTATTATAGGGAGAGTGATGCTACTGCAAACAACATGTGGAAAATTTGATAAAAGGGAAAAACACAACCATGATTAAATAAATTATTCAGAATAGGACATTGATAAATAAATTGATGTGATTAGTTAAGAGTTTATACTCTATTGGCAGCCATTAAAAAGTATTTAAGCTTTGAATTCGAAAGTTAAATTTTGCTAATTTGTTATATGTTTGGATTGAGTGCTGATGCAAATAATAAAGAATACTATTTGGAGTTTATATCTCAATTTTGAGAGAATTTGGTAAAGATTTGAGATGGTTTTGGTTAAAATTTTAGTTTGCAACTCGAAGAAGAAGACATAAACAAATTGTATATATTTTGTATATCTGGTATAGAAATGACATACAAGATATATACAATTAACATAATTGTAGACAAATTGTATATAAAATATAGTTTTTGGCCGGATTCTATACAAAAATAATTGTATTTAAATTGCAGATAAATTATAGATTTTGACCCAATTTGTATATATTTTGTAAAAAGATTTAGTTACTTTTTATAAATAAAAAAACTTAAATAAATCGGATAAATAAATTTAATATCTTGTATATATACGAAAAAGTCCCATAAAATAAAGCGAGATATGGCCACTTACTTTATACTTTTCATTTTTGGTTTTCTTTGTAAATTTATTGATAACATTAATTTATGAAAAATAGGAAACAACTTGCATATAGCAAATTTGTGTATATGAAATATGTTATGTTATAGTGGACTTGTGGAGGTTAGAGAAGGGAAGCTTTGGAACAACGGTAAAATTGTCTCTGTGTGATCTATTCGTCAAAAGTTCGAGCTATTGAATCAGTCATTGATGTTTGTATCATGGTAGATTGCCTACATCATACTCTTTGGAGTGTGACCCTTCTCTGAACCTTGCGAGAATGCGAGATGTTTCGTGCACTGAACTACTCTTTTTTATCGCCGGTAGTGAGAGGTTGTCTCCTGATGATTTTTTTTCTTATTCTTTAGAGGACACTCATTTTAAGTTTGGCTTTTTTCCTCATTGCTCTAAACTTTTTCAAAATGAGTTTGGCTTTTTTCCTCATTGCTCTAAACTTTTTCCCCAGTGAAACATGAATTTGGTGAAGGCTCGGGAGATGCAAGAATAAGTAATTATTAAGGAATCAAGATGAAGAGTCGGGAAAAGTTAAAAGGGCTCTCTATGTATTCATCCAAATAAGAATAAGAATAATACATACAAATTGAGAAATGGATACAATAAGGAAATTTATGATAAGAGTTTATCACATTGCTCCTTTCCGTTCGAAAAATTCACTCTTTTTTGTTTCTTGGCTACCTTCTGCTCTATTCTAATGTCTCGTCGACCATCAATACTAGGGCATGTATCTTGAGTTGCTCGAAGAGATAGAGATTCTTCTTTCTCGTCGGTCATCAATACTAGGGTTTGAGTTGCTCGAAGAGAGAGAGAGAGAAAGAAGAAAAAAACTGAGAGAGAATCGAAGAGAGAGAGATTCTTCTTTCTCATCGGCCATCAATACTAGGGCTTGAGTTGAAGGAAGAGAGAGAGAAAGAAGAAAAAATCTGAGAGAGAATCGAAGAGAAAGAGATTCTTCTTTCTCGTCGATCATCAATACTAGGACTTGAGTTGCTCGAAGAAAGAAGGAAGAGAGAGATAAAGAAGAAAAAATCTAAGAAAGAATCTTGTATTAATTGAAAGAAAGAGAGAGGAAACTCATAAATAGTAGCTATAGAATAGCGTATTTCATGTCTCAATGGTAGTATATACCATAAATATCTATTTTTCTATAAAATATAAAAGGTAGCATGTTTTGATCGAGTTTAAGTGTCCGGTTGAAATTTCGTAAAGTAGAGGGACCGGGATGTCAAAACAGAACAACTACAAGTGTCTATCAGGCTATTCTACCAATTGTTTTTTACTTTTTTCAGAATAGATGTTTGGCCATGAAAATTTCACGTGAAGTTGAATTTTAAAATTTTAGGAAAAAAAGAAAAAAAACAACTCCAAAAAGCTATTTTTCAAAATTTTCACTTCAAATCACTCACAAACATTCAAAAATAGCTTCAAATTATGTTCATGTCCAAACACAATTCTAATTTTCAAATAGCATTTTCACTTAAAAAAATTCATTTTTTTCCAAAATTTCACAATTCTTATGTCCAAATGCTCACTTAATCTATAGCCAAACTTTTAGCTTGTTTCACTTATAGCCACTTGAATGTTGTACGGATCCGACGAACTTTCTTCTCTTTTTGGCTGAAAAACGCCATCTCCGACGAACTTTCTTCTCTTCTTTGCTATTTTAGTCACATACAATAATATAAATACATTGTATTATGTACAAATCTACTCACACACGTTGTATTTTTATATAAATATATTTTTTTGTCTGTATTTATGTATTTCGAAAATCTGTATTTTTTTAATACAGCTGAATACACCTATATTCATGCATACTGTACATACAGTATGGATGAATGCAGGATATAAACATTGAAATACACTAAATACAAATATTAAAATAGAACAGAATATAAACAATGAATACATTTAATTTTAAAGTACAGTAAAATATATTGAATACAAATAGAAATACAGTGAATGCAACCAATAAAATATGTTGAATACAGCGGCAATAACATGTATTAGGAATAACTAAAATACTGTTAATACAAATATATTTGAATACACTAAATATAAAATAGCGAATACAGTATATACAAACATCGAATCTAATGAATGCAACAGTAAAAATAAATATTGAAACACACTAAATACAAAAGTTAAATACAATAGTTATATACAACTGAAAAATCATTCTAATTAATTGGGTTGATGATGAGGCATGTTAGAATTGATTTTGTTGAGTTATATTAGGAGTGTATCACGCTAATTGATATTATTCCCGTTATTAGACAAATGGGCATAGCTATTTTTAAGGTGATTGCAGTTACTGTATTTGTGAATACATGACACGAATACATATGAATACATGCGCGTACAACTGGACTGCCATGATTTTAGGCGCTTTTTGCTGCTGTATTCATGAATACAGCAGCGCGAATATATCGAATACACTATTGTAACAACTGAATAGTAGCTATATGAAGTAATTATGTATATGGTAGTTATATGAAATTAATAGCTACTAAACAATAGTAATTTTTGAAAATTCCTCATTTTCTAATGCAATTGAATTCTTCCATATGATCAGATGATGTGGCTCTTAATCCAATATAACTTTGAATTTAATTTATGTGCATAGAAGTGTAATGAATTTTTACATTATCAGTACTTCCTCAGGTCCATTTTAATTGATTTTTTGGCCCTTTTTTGGTGGTCGACAATATTTGATTTTTTTAGATATCAAGAAGTAATTAACTTCTTTTTTCCAATGTTATCCTTGGAGTAAAGAGCCTAGGAATATTTATTTTATTTTCAATAAATAAATTAAGATTAATATGGTCAAGTTTATTATTAGTTAATGCTAAAAGTTGGATTCTTTAACATGTGTGAAAACAACCAAAAAAATCAATCAAAGTGAACCGGAGAAAGTATTATTCGATATGTTCTACAGGTTATCTATCTTATTTTTCATCTTAAGATTGAATGGACGGTAACCTTTTGAATTATACAAATACTCCAAAAAAATAATTCACTTAAAATCTCAGTTCGCCTTTAATTTTCTCCACACTTCTCTACTTCAAAAAATAGCTAGTGTAAAAAGTAAAAACCTAATTTAACTAGAAATTGAAAAATCTATTCTATATGAATTTGATTATAAATTGTGTTTAGATATGAATTAAAAAGATCAACAAATACCAAATTCTAACTGAATTAATTTGTCTTCAATTAAATATCTTTTAAGTGACTAGTCGAGTATAAAAATACATAGTATAATATAAGTGGCTGGAGGCATGTTTTCTTTTAAAAGGTAGCTAATTGGATCCTAGAGTTTCAAAAGCTCTTTACATCTCTCCTCAACGAGTGGAAGAGAGACTGGAGAAGGAAACTATGGTGTTAGAATCTATCTCCAAGCTCCTTTATACAGCAAGTAAGCTCTTTCTCCTTTCTCTTTTTTTCTTGCTAGCTAGAGTAGAGTTCTGTCTTTTGTTTCATTGACTTTGTTAGTATTCCAAATCCAAAAGAATTTGTTAGTTTTCAACTGCATGAAAGTCTACGTACAAGCCAAATTAATAAAGTTAAGGTAAAAGTAATTTGCTGTTACAGAAAAATAAAGAGACATATATATGGTATAAAAATTTACCCCGATGTTTATACCAAATTAATAGTAACATGACATGTGACTTTTGTAAACTCTTCTATCACCTGACTATGGTTAATCAAGGGCATTCAATTCACCAGGTTATTATAAGATGCGGTTTTAGCTTTTACTTTGTCTCTTCTAAATTGGTTAGTTCTCATCTTTTATTAAATGCATATGGAAACAATAGTCCAGTAAAACTCACAAAACTCGCTCTAAATCCGCCTTCTGTTTATCCAGCAATTCAAAGAGAGATTAAGAGGAAGCTGTATTAAGTCATTGTCTGTTTAAGAAGAAAGACAAAAATAAAAGAAAAAGTTTTACATAGATAAGGATTGGCACTATAGAGACGTGATTGAAACGGTAAGGTTATAAGAACAATTCGTATTGTATCATAATGCTTTCTCTTTTATAGTAGTTTTGTCTTACGACAAATTTATCCGTCACTTATTTTAACTCTAGGGTGACTATGGCTTATTGTAACTCTAGGGTACTGATAAAGCCAGTAAAAATTTCTTCGGCTTCGTCTTGTTGATCGAGCAATGAGAAGAACAAAATAAAGTACAGTGATCGAATTGGTATAACATTTTAACACTTAAGGTGTAATCTAGTGGTCAATAAAGTGTATTGGAAATGATGAGGTCTTACGTTCAATTCCAACGAAGACAAAAACTAGATGGTTTTTTCTATCTGTCCAAGCCTTGACGGAAAGAATTACTCGATATTTATGCCGCTGGAAGAATTAGTGTGCAAGTAAGTTCGCCTGAACATAACAATTATTAAAAAAAAAAGTAAGTTAAACCAGAGTGAGTGAAAAATGAAAAGGTGAAGAAAATGTGCAAGATTGCAAAGAGAGCACAGGAGCCAGACAAGTGAACAGACATTTATCTATACCATTTTCAAATCTAGATCTGGTAAGATTCGTTAGAGATTCCTATTATCGAGCTTGATACAGATTGACAGTAAATTTAGAATGTGTCAGAATTATTACGTACATTGTTCAAAAGATTACCTTAATATATACTATCTATCTTTTAATAATTACAAGTACAGAACAAGATTAGATTATACCTTAAAATAATTCCATTTACTGTCAGAACCAGTGACGAAAAAGTATAGATATAAAGCCTACATCTTAAACTAGAACTAGAACTCACGTCTAAATCTTGGACACGCCATTGCTCAGAACAAAATTATATTAGAGAGTGCCCTGCATTTTATTCAAAATAATGCGTGGAGTTATACGACCTTTTCCATATTTTGTTTTTTCACTTCAATGACAGCTACATTTCCAGATCTAGTTTGAGTTTACTTTTACTGATTTATTCAACTTCTGGCTCTTTACTGTTTCAATTTTCTAGATTTAGCTGAATGGTTGGATTACAAAAAGAAGTGAAAAATGGCCTTACGCCATTACAAAATCTATTTACTCCATCGAGCAATATATTTATCTGTTTTCAGTAAAACCATATTGATAAACTCTAGATCTTCAGAAGGAAAACGAAAAAAAAAAACCACTCAGCATTTCTTTATTTTCCAAGGTGATGGAACAAATCACTCTTAAATGCCATTCAAAAGAAGTTGTACAACAAATCAAGAGCCAGATAAATCTGTCTGCTGAAGCCTAGAGCTGCATTAGGACAATTAGAATAACCTAAGGTTTGTGAATGGTAGATTCACTACGAGACAAATATGAAGACATCATCTAGCGTCTCTGATGAAATTTGAACCCTAGTCTCTAATGGTTTTCACCCATTTCATTGACCCACTAGGCTATATCCTTAGGTGCCACTGACACGTTTTTTGGAGAACTAAAGCATGCCAACTCACCGGAAGGTCGACTTCGTGTATGATCTTATACCCTCTCCCTAACAAATTATAATGAACATTAGCATGCAAGGTAGACTCAAACAAAGTAGTAAATTAAAGATGCATGACCAGATGAGTATTAGCAGTTTCGTTCTACCTGAGATAAGACATAATCAAGAAGCTGCATTGTAGAGTCTAAATATAAAAGCAGTAAAATTCATGAATACATTAATCTCTCTTCTGTTTAAGCTATACGCAAAGAGAAGTACATTTATCTGAACAGAACCAAATAATGATGACTAGAAATTGATGAAATTTTCATATGGACTGCAGAGAAGAGATGCTAGTTGGTGAATCTTTTAATCTTTTTTTTTTTTTTTTTTTAAACTCACCTTGACGGTGGGTGTTTAGGCATAACCCCAGACCTGTATATTAGCATCCAAAATGAGAACACATGAAGAAGGGGACATAAAACCTTACCTCTCCATCTACATCAAGTAAGTTAGGCATGCCTAACTTTATACATGTTTTTAATGACAAAATTATACATGTTATCTCCACATCATGTACTGTAACATCTCCAAGAACAAAGAGAGATCCTAGTGCAAAGAAAACTAGGTTAAAGAAGTTAAATTTCCAAAAGAATTGGGAGACTTACAAGAAATTCCCTTTCCTTCGTCTCTTGATCCTAAAATTAGGCATCTGGAATTGATCCGTCCTTGAGCAACCTCTAGCATCCCTTGGAAGGTCTTTCCAGTTATAGAAAAAAACAGCATCTCCATTTTGCATGTTACTTGCAGCTTTAGCGAGAACATCTGCTACAGAGTTTGCTTCTCTGTAGCAATGGTGAATCCTTTAATCTGATGATATTATGTTTCTTCTTTTGATCAGTGGCAGATGTAAACTCCCCTGAATTAAAGATTGCGTGGGTGCAGCCAACATCACGCTGCTTGTGGGAGGACGCCAGCATCATTATCCTACTTGGATTCCTCGGAATCTTACTGGTGAATTCACTCCTATGCAAATTCAGAAAGAAGGCAATGACAGTCGAGAAGTACACTTTTGGAACAAAAGCCCGTGTTTCTTACATGTTTAGCATTATTTGCACGACTGTATTATTGAGCACTCATCTCATAATGCTCTTGATGCTGCAAAGGAGAAACGGTGCTCACTGCCAATTCAAATTTCCAGTTCTTTCATCTGAGATTCTGCAATCAACATCATGGGCAGCCTCATTTGTCGTGCTCTGCAGAACTCTAAATAGGAATTACATCAAGTTTCCCTGGGTCCTTAGAATCTGGTGGATTTCCAGCTTCTTTCTGTCTCTTGCTCGTGCCACTCTAGATGCCCATTTTGTCATCACAAGTGACGAACAACTCGGACTTTCTGACTATGTGGATATCCTTGGTCTTATTGCATCTGCCTGTCTTCTGGTTATCTCTATCAGAGGGAAAACCGGCATAATTCTTGACATCTCAGACAGCACAACTGAACCACTTCTAAATGGAAAGAATGAAAAGCATTCAGAAGCTAAAAGGGACAGTCCATATGGAAAAGCTACTCTTATCCAACTGATCACCTTCTCTTGGCTTAACCCACTATTTGAAGTTGGAGTCAAGAAGCCCCTTGACCAGGATGAAGTCCCAGATGTCGACTTCAGGGACTCTGCAAGATTTCTATCTGATTCCTTTGATGAAAGCCTGAAGTATGTAAAGGAAAAGGATGGAACCACAAACCCATCTATCTATAAGGCCATTTATGTATTTGCAAGGAAAAAAGCAGCAATCAATGCACTCTTTGCAGTTATTAGTGCAGGATCATCTTATGTAGGTCCCTACCTCATAGATGACTTTGTAAATTTCCTCAATGAAAAGAAACTTCGGGGGTTAAGAAGTGGTTATCTTCTTGCACTAGCCTTTCTTGGTGCAAAAATGGTTGAGACAATAGCACAAAGGCAGTGGATATTTGGAGCTCGGCAGTTAGGCCTTCGGCTCAGAGCTGCTCTAATATCGCACATTTACCAAAAGGGCCTGCTTTTATCAAGTCAATCACGCCAAAGCTATACCAGCGGAGAGATAATCAACTACATGAGCGTAGATGTCCAAAGGATTACGGATTTTATATGGTACCTTAACACAATATGGATGCTACCCATCCAGATATCATTGGCAATCTATATTTTACACATGAATCTAGGAAAGGGGGCACTTGTTGCATTAGGAGCAACTCTGATAGTGATGACTGGCAACATACCCCTGACAAGGATCCAAAAAGGTTATCAAACTAAGATAATGGAATCCAAGGATGAAAGAATGAAATCCACCTCAGAGATTCTTCGAAATATGAAGACTATCAAACTTCAGGCATGGGATAGTTATTATCTCCAGAAGCTGGAAATCTTAAGAAAGGTGGAACATAATTGGCTATGGAAGTCACTAAGATTGTCAGCCCTAACTGCTTTTATCTTCTGGGGATCACCTACATTTATTTCAGTGGCAACTTTTTCCGGATGCGTTATGATGGGCATTCCACTGACTGCAGGGCGGGTCTTATCTGCATTGGCTACATTTCGGATGCTTCAAAATCCTATATTCAATTTGCCAGATTTGCTAAATGTGATAGCACAAGGAAAAGTTTCTGCTGATAGAATTGCTTCATTCTTACAGGAAGATGAGATTAAACCCGATGCAGTTGAATTTGTTCCCAAACATGAAACGCAAGTTGGGGTTGAGATAAAGAGTGGAAAATTCAGCTGGGACACAGAATCAAGAACCCCGACCCTTGATGGAATAGAATTACAAGCAAAGAGGGGAATGAAGGTGGCAATTTGTGGCACTGTTGGATCAGGGAAGTCAAGCTTGCTCTCTTGTGTACTAGGAGAGATGCCAAAACTGTCAGGGATTGTGAAGATCAGCGGCGAAGTGGCATATGTTCCTCAGTCTCCTTGGATATTGACTGGAAATATCAAGGAGAATATTCTATTTGGAAAACCTTATGAGAGTGTCAAGTATGACAGAACAGTTGAAGCATGTGCTCTGAAAAAAGATTTTGAACTATTCTCTGCTGGTGATCTTACAGAAATAGGAGAAAGAGGGATAAATATGAGCGGAGGTCAGAAGCAGAGAATACAAATTGCTCGTGCGGTTTACCAAGATGCTGATATATATCTGCTTGATGACCCTTTCAGTGCCGTTGATGCTCACACAGGCACGCACCTCTTTCAGGTGGGTTGTTAAGCAGGTCTATCAACTAGCAATTCTAGTGTTGGCTTTTCAAACCTCATTATCCATCTGGTGTGAGGTAATGTTATGGTATTTAAGTACTAATATTTACATTTTCTTCATGGCACAGGAGTGCTTGATGGGCGTTCTCAAGGACAAGACAATACTTTATATTACACACCAAGTTGAGTTTCTTCCTGCAGCAGATCTCATTCTGGTATGCAGGAAAACAGCATAAGTTTCAATTTGTTCCATTATTGCACCCAATTGATGTCATTTAACTGATAGAGCATCTGCATAATTTATGAATTCAGGCATCACCCACACAAAACAATGACCTGCCTGTACAGCGACTCTGAGAATGAATCAGATAAAAGAATTTCGAACGCTTTAGTTATATATACTTGTCTATATGAACACATCAAAGTCCTTTTAAGAAGGGATTTCATATTCGAATACACCTTATAATCCTGAAAAGGCAGGCCTTTTAGTTATGGGCTGAGCAAAAGAAAAATTGGGACAGTCATTTTTAAACTCTAGAAAATCCCAAAATAAAAAGATCTACTCCTTGATCAATTGTATACTTGTTGCACTGTGCAAACAAGCTTGAATTTGTTAGACCTTTCCAAGTATTTGGAGGTTGCTTATTTAGGATGCCAATATCATTTTAAACAATAATAGGAAGACTCTTTTGAATAGTAATACCTAGACTCTTATGGAAAATACTTGATGCATCTTAAGATTTGCAGAATTTTGAACAACATTCAAAACTATGATGTGAAAAAATTAATTCCAAAATATAACTCCTTAATATCAACAGGTGATGCAAAACGGAAGAATTGCACAAGCTGGTAATTTTGGAGAACTATTGAAACAAAATATTGGGTTTGAAGTTCTAGTTGGAGCACATAACCAGGCTTTAGATTCAATTTTAACAGTTGAAAGCTCAAGTAGAGTATCTGAACATGCAATTAATGATGGTGAGCTTGATACAGAAAGTAACACAAATGCAGAATTTCCAGTCACAAAGCAGGATTCAGAACACAATCTCTGCGTAGAGATAACAGAAAAGGACGGCAGACTTGTGCAGGATGAGGAGAGAGAAAAAGGAAGCATTGGAAAAGAAGTTTACTTTTCTTACTTGTCCATTGTGAAAGGTGGTGCCTTTGTTCCAATAATTCTTCTTGCACAATCATCATTTCAAGTTCTTCAGATAGCCAGCAACTACTGGATGGCATGGTCATGTCCCACAGGTGATGCAGCACCAATAGCTGAGAAGATGAACTTCATACTTTTTGTCTATGTGCTTCTCTCTGTTGGAAGTTCCCTTTGCGTTCTAGTCCGGTCATCATTTGTGGCTATAACAGGCCTTCGAACAGCTGAAAAGCTCTTCAGCAACATGCTGCACAGCATCCTTCGTGCTCCTATGTTCTTCTTCGACTCTACTCCTGCTGGAAGAATCTTAAACCGCGTAAGTAACTCAAATTTAGCTGATTGGGATTGGACATGGGGACAGCAGATCAGCTGTAGTATACTTCCCTTGATCTGAAGAAGTGTGGATTCAGCTACGTACTTCACCATTAGATCGCTGATAAATGTCAAAAAGAATTAACTAGTAAGAAACCAGACATGATAACAACTCTTCTTTTGTTTTTCCACTACTGCAATTTGCCTCTGAGAAGGAAAACTGATCAAAGACAGATACTAAAATGATAAGTCAGAGGATACATATCAGTTATATCTCATTACCGCATAAAGCAAGTAGGATCTTTCACTGTACAGTCATGCGGTATCTGAATGTGTAACTCATAAGTTAATCCACAGAAAAGTATCAGAATAAGAAAATCAAGATAATACCATGAAAAAACACAGTGAGCTAATTCTAGCCATAACCTAAAGAACTTAAGGCTGAAATTCAGTTTATTCATTGATGCAATTCCATTGGATCAATCACTCAAGAACATATTATTACATGAACAGGTATCCACAGACCAAAGTGTTTTAGACTTGGAAATGGCAACCAAGTTGGGTTGGTGCGCCTTCTCCATTATTCAGCTTCTTGGGACAATTGCAGTCATGTCACAGGTCGCATGGGAAGTATTCGTCATCTTTATTCCAGTAACAGCAGTCTGCATTTGGTACCAGGTGAGTAAGATGTACAAGTTTTAGATTTCTAAATGCTAATTATATTAAAACAAGAAGATGCTGGTTTGTTTTGGGCAAAGAATTCTAGTGGTCAAGTTAGGGGAGGCTGACACGGCGATAAAACCAAGTTTGCTGCTAAAATAAGTTCTCATCTCCACCTTATAGAAGAGTTTTTGTATACATGATCAAGTGAAGTTTGGGAAAATATTAGTAAAATTATATTTAAAGATCAAAGGATGAACAAACTTTATGTTTGTTGAAGATTACAAAGATTCTTTCTAATTTTTGTAGAATGTTATTTTAAGATATTATTGTTAAAAATGCCAGCAATACTACATACCAACTGCAAGAGAGCTTGCTCGTTTATCTGGAGTTCAAAGAGCTCCAATCCTCCATCACTTTGCAGAATCACTCGCAGGAGCAGCAACCATTCGTGCTTTCAACCAAAAAGATCGATTTGCTCTTGCAAACCTTTGTCTCATAGATGGTCATTCAAGGCCATGGTTCCACAATGTATCAGCAATGGAATGGCTTTCTTTTAGACTGAACCAGCTATCTAATTTTGTTTTTGCCTTCTCCCTTGTTCTGCTAGTCACACTCCCTGAAGGAATTATAAATCCAAGTAAGTATCAGAAATTGCTTTTCCTTCATGTTATTATGTAGAGCACAAGTAGGAAAACCAAGACGTTAAAAGCACAAAACTGATGTCGCTTTATATTCTACAGGCATTGCAGGATTGGCAGTAACGTATGGAATCAATCTGAATGTTTTACAAGCTTCAGTAATATGGAATATTTGCAATGCTGAAAACAAAATGATATCAGTTGAAAGGATTCTCCAGTATTCAAACCTTGCGAGTGAAGCACCTCTTGTGATTGAAAATAGCAGACCATCAAGCACTTGGCCAGAAACTGGAACAATTTCCTTCAAAAATTTGCAGGTAATGATAGTGTCACATAGCTTAGATCAAACTAGACTCAGTTCTGAGGTTTGAACACCTGACATGAAGGGAATGAAGCTCTATTTACCGAAAACTGGCAGCAATATTATATACATGTTTTAAAAAAAAAGTTTTAGCTTGCGTGGCTGAAAGTTTCAACCCTCTGATATCATCACCATATCTCTCTCTGCAGATACGTTATGCTGAACACCTCCCTTCTGTTCTGAAAAACACTACATGCACATTTCCAGGAAGTAAGAAAGTCGGTGTTGTGGGCAGAACAGGAAGTGGTAAATCAACCCTCATTCAGGCCCTTTTCCGGATCGTAGAACCAAGAGAAGGAAGCATCATCATCGATGATATAGATATTTGCAAGATAGGTCTTTATGATTTGAGGTCAAGGCTAAGTATTATTCCTCAGGACCCAACAATGTTCGAGGGAACAGTTAGAGGAAACTTAGATCCACTAGCAGAGCACTCTGATACTGAAATCTGGGAGGTACTTATTGTACCGAGTATTGCACAAATAATTATGCAAAAATGACCACTTAAATTGACAGATTGTCTTATAAGTCATCTTTGCATGGTAACAAGCTAAAAGCACAAAAAACTTGTTAACCCTCTGGTAGGTCTTGTACTTGTTTTGCAAAGTTTAAATGACTGGGTATAAACTTTAACCAACTTCTATATGTAGTCAAGAAAAAAGTTGAAATTAACTTAAATATTGGTGATTCGATTGTGAATAATGTGCAGTAATCTTCTTTTGTCAGGCTCTGGACAAATGCCAACTTGGTGATATAATACGTGCAAAGCCAGAAAAGCTGGAAACTACAGGTGAGACTAGAAATTTCTTGATTAAATATAGTAATTTAAGACTCGGCTTTTTTTTATGAAAGCAATCGCGTATTACTTCTTGAAAGCTACTAATGCGGTCAGTTTAACAGTGGTTGAAAATGGAGAGAACTGGAGTGTCGGTCAAAGGCAGCTTTTCTGTCTTGGAAGAGCCTTGCTAAAGAAAAGCAGCATTCTCGTTCTGGACGAAGCAACAGCATCAGTTGATGCTGCAACTGATGCAGTGTTACAAAAGATTATCAGTCAAGAATTCAGAAATCGAACAGTTGTCACAATAGCTCACAGAATCCATACAGTCATCGATAGCGATCTTGTCTTAGTCTTGAATGAAGGTAAATATTTGAATACATCTAATATCTCTCCATCCTCTTGATTTGAATAAGCTGCTAACTTCTTGATTCTAACTATATGAATTCCTTCACTTGTTAACAGGAAGAATAGCCGAATATGACACACCAGCAAAGCTATTGGAAAAAGAGGATTCTTTCTTCTCAAAATTGATAAAGGAGTATTCAATGAGATCCAAAAGTTTTAACAGCTTAGCTAAATTACAGACTTGACCTTGCTTCTCAAAAAGGTCTATATCAGCCTCAGCTACTAGCCTACTGTAGAGGTCAACTAAGCACCCTGACAGTGCTTTTGTAAGCTTAGTTCACCAATCACCATTCATAGGGAGTTGAAATTTTGTAAGCTTTCAGTATAGTAAAGAAGCTTCTCTATTTGAAAGAACATTGCACGCAATATGAAGAAGGATACACACCCCTAGCATTAAAATTCTGTAACATTTGTAAACCATGAATTACTTTTGTTCTTGAAGTTACCAAAAAAATCTGTGTAATCTAAGTTTCACTTTGAGAGAGGTTAAGTTGATGTCGCAAATAAAGAAACTTCCAAAATTCTCACGTGTTACTATCAGAGGGTAGTAACAAACAAAAAGTATAAGTTCAATAAGCAGGCAATTTTTGATATATATGTACTACTCAACTCCGAATAAACAGTTAACAAATTATCGAGCCAATTATCAGGAGAGGATAGGTGAGTGATAGAGGCATAGAAGTAACAACATGGAGATTCGATACTCAAATCCCAATTAAAACACTCAGTGTGAGTCCATCTACTCTAGCCTTGAGAGGTTTACCCTAGAGGCGGAGCCACAGTGTGGGTTACGAGTTCGGCCGAAACCATTAGCTATTCAAATCATGTATTTGTCTTAAAATTTCACTAATTATGTACAACTAATTAATTTGAACCCAATAACTTAAAATGATTAGAATCTCGAACCCATAAGCTTGAAATTCTGGCTCCGCTCTGGACTTTACCCCAGAACTTTGATTTTCCATAGAGTTAAAAAAGCATTGTGCTTGAGCAACAAAAACTTAACAGTTTCCAGCATTGAACGTCCACAGCAGACCAAAAGATCTTCCTACTTCATGCATGGGCGCCGGAAAATTACATGTAGATGTTGAATGTCTTTGACTTCATGGTATGTTTTCTTCTTTATATTTTGAATTACTATTGACTTCATGCCTCCCACCCAAGGGCAGATGTAGAGTTCAATGTATGGGTTCATCCGAAACCCAGTAGCTTGACTCGGACTGTTCGGTAAATCTAAAAGTGCAATGAATTGAAGAAATTCATCAAAGATCAACTCATCTGTGTCTAAATTGTTACAAGGAATCTGAGAGATAATCGAGTTTTACCTGAATGAATCAAAACAAGAGGGGCACCCAACTATATACGCACTTGCTCCATCAGACTTTGACTTGAAAATGCAAATGGATTGACGATTTCCATCGGCAGTAAAGCCTATAGCAATTCCAATGGTCTGTATTTTCTGTGGGAACGTAGAATGAGATTTGAGAATCGATGATAACCATAAGAGGTCGACGCTGTGTGAAATTTGCACTTAGTTTTTTTTTTTTTTTTAAACAGCTTGTTCGCATGGTTATAATATATGGTATTGTAATGTATCGTCGGATAATACAACATTTGGATATATTATATTATTTACCGTCATTTTATAATATCACGCACTAACAATACGAAAAATAAACTTGTTTACCCTTAAAAATGAGTAACAATTGAATTTATACGCGGTTTAAAGGATACGTGATTTAATTCGAGAACAACAAATAATTAGACTAAAGTGAGAATGAACTATCAAACCATAATGAACTATCAAACCAATCGTAATGGAACAATCAAGCCCGGTCTTAAGCTGAACACTAAAATCCGGCCTCGATCGAACCCTCGATATGAGCTCGGTTGCAATTAAAGAAGAGAGTAACTAAAGAACACTTTGAATAATAGCTAAAAGACAAAAATGAACTTTTATTCCTTTGATATGCATGTCAACATTGTGTTAAAATGAAAAAATTATATAATAGGAGAATTTTAATCCTAGTACAAGTCGAAATAAGGTAAAAATCTTCTTTTTTCGGTAAATATCGATCTACAGTTTATATCAGACGGGATTTGCGCCGTAATATCCGGTTGAGAGCAAATATTATGGCTCCCTACTCGTCATGCTCAACCGTTTAACTTTTTCCCGTGGTCTCGAAACTATACTTGGTCCAGATCCGTTGTTTAGCCGTGCCCGATCCTAGATGCATTGTTCATCCCTCCTGAGCTCCGACACGAGGGACCCTTCGGCTTCGCTTGAAGTTTCTTGGACTGTGCTTCCCTCTCGTTTCTTTATTGGGTAATCGGGGGTAACATTGTCCCGAATTTTACTCGTACACACATATTCCCCTCACTTTTTGGAGAGCAGATCTATCAAAACGACGAGAAGTGATTAATTGACCCCGGTTCCTTCTTACGTACGCAACAACCGGGTCGACCAGTCAGTGAAACGTCTCACGAGTCGCGTCGTTCTGACTTCGGACACGTGTCAGCCGCCGGTTGACCATCCTAGAATGTGAAACGTCACGCATTAATTACCTCTTCTCTATAAAAGCTTAGGGTTTTTTTTTTCACTTTTTTGACTTTCCGATTCGAGAACTCCTCAATTTACCCCCGAACTTTTCACTTGCTTTTAACCCCTTCAAATCTTCATACATTGTTCTTCATATCTTTATCTTCCCATCTTCAAATCTTCATACTTCATCCTTGAACCTTTAAGTTTGACCTTCAAATTTTTATCCTCGTCTTCAAATCTTCATACTCGCCTATTCATATTTCCCAGAACTCGATGGCGAAGACTTCAAAATCCGTGCCTCAACAGACCGTCCCTTCAACTTCTAACCCGGCCATGGATGTTGAAGTGGCCATACCTGAAGTGGCCCCAGAACCTCCTCTAAAGAACTTCATCCCCGGATGCTGCCTGAAGTGGCCCCGGAACCTCCTCTAAAGAACTTCATCCCCGGATGTTACTTTATAAAAAATGATTTCAAGGTCGATAAAGCTTCTAGTCAAAGGGATCGAGGCGAGGAGTTAAGGAGGTACATATGCTCCATCACCGAGGACACGCTCCCTACGGTTCAGGAGGAATGCAAATAGGAGTGCAAAGAAGTGGTCGTCCCCGGTCCTAATGAGGACATCACCACATATGTGGAAGGATATTTAAGTGTTTACACATACCCCTTCACACTTGCCTCGATGGATCCCATAGTCCTCGACTTTTGCAAAAGGTATGAGGTCTGCTTTGGGCAGATTCACCCTTCCTTTTGGAGGATCGTGATTCTCCTCCGCCACTTTGTTAATAACACTGAGGCACCCTGATTTACCATTGACCATTTGCTTCGTCTCTACAGTCCCTGAATCTTCCGAAGGGGATTAATCAAGATCGTTCGTCGGGCAAATAGAGCTCTATTCTCGAGCATTGATGAATATAGGGATTGAGGCTAGCAGGGGAGATTCGTTCGGGTGAAAACCGAGGATCTCATTCCCTCCGAGTTCTTGTCGTTCCCTGAAAAGTAGAACCTAGCCCGTAAGTTCCTCTCATTTTTGAGTATTTAGAATTTCTTTTGGATTTTTGTTCTTCTTTTTCATTGCATGGTTCTATCATCATGCATCGGCTGCCCGAGTCCCCAACACAGTTACCCGCTTCAAAGAGTAGGTCGAGGGGATCTGCACACAACTGTCGTATTTCAAGCGCGAATGGTGTAAATTATCGAAGGGCAAGTGGGAGGCCCGTTCCCATGGTGAGTGCTGTACCCGGCCAAGTTTACTTTCATATTCAACTGTAATTTTCACTAAGTCCCTCTCTTTATTTCATAGGTTTGCCTAAGACCACTAAGCTCTAGACATTGGACTAGGACGAGGCTTCGTCCTCACCCGATAAATCATCCGCTCCGGGATAGCCTGAGGCTGCTGTGAAGAAGGAGGAGAAAAGGAGAAGAAAAAGGAAGTCTTCAAGTTCCCGGACGCCGAGGCCAAGAAGAAGAGGGTAGCGGTCCGGGCCCGAAGAGAGTACCCGGGCCAAGGTACCGGACCCTGAATCCCTTTACCGGCTCAGGGACTATCCTGAAGATGACGACCAGGAGTTCGTCTCCCATCGGATAGCCGTTGATGAAGAAGAGCGGGCAACAACCGAGGGAAGTGACCAAAAGGTCAACCCCTCTTTGACTCATGAGCCCGAAGGAAAACCAATGGTTACGGCTTCCTGAGAAGCTACTCCTGCTCCGAAGGGAAGCCGTCGGTGTCATTGACATCATGGGATCGCCGTCCCACACACAGTCTTTATTCGACGAGGCTTAAGCCATCAAAGAGAAACCAAATGAGACATCGCGGGCCACAGATGAGGCCATCAACCTGTTCTTTGAGGGCGTGGACATCGGCGCATTAGAGGATTACTCTAGGTTCGGTCACCTGGAGATCCCAAAAAAAGATGCTCCGTTGGAAGCAGGC
The DNA here is from genome assembly GCF_000715075.1 of Nicotiana tabacum. Classification (NCBI taxonomy): domain Eukaryota; kingdom Viridiplantae; phylum Streptophyta; class Magnoliopsida; order Solanales; family Solanaceae; genus Nicotiana; species Nicotiana tabacum. The sequence goes on from NC_134102.1 coordinate 42,352,803, forward strand.
AGGCTGAGTTTGAGACCGAAGCTGGTGAAGTAGTTCCCTGCTCCGAGCGTGGATCCCGACCGCAAAATAACGGTCGTGTTTACGATCCCGGCGGATACTCGGGTACTGTTCGGACCGTTGGCATGGCCAATTATCTTCGGTGCTTAGTAACCGAAGAGGATCAGGCGAAGATGAATGAGATGAGCGCACTGAGCCTTTTCAATGAGGTACAATAGGCGTTGAACCGGGTATGCTTCTCTTTCTTTGTGACCTTCGTGTAGCTCATTTAACCTTAGCGTTTCTTCATGATCTCATCACTTTATTTTTCAGGCCTCGGTGCTTCATCATGAAAGCTTCCTTCAGTCTCGGATGGAAATGAGCCAGCTTGAGTTCGAGCTCAAGGAGCAAGTCCGACAGGAGGTGTACAAGGCTCTCAGCGAACAAAGATACGAGGCCCTCAAGGACCTCCCCATTCTCCAAGATGAGTTAGAAAAAGCTCAAATGGAGGCTTCGTCCGTGAAACAGAAGCATGCCGTACTAGTCTAGAAGGTAAGATATTTGAGATTAAAAATGAGAAGCTAAGCATAGTTGCTAACGACGCAACCTCGCAGGTCCAGGAGAAGGTAGACCTGATTGACCAACTCCGAGCCGAGATGAACGAGCTCAAATCTTCAGCCGAGATGTTGAGGAGCTAGATCGACCTCCTGGCCTCGAAAAAGGAGGTTATCAAAGAGGAGTTGGCATCGGTTAAGGACCAGCTCAGAGTGATAAAGGATAAGGCCGACAAGTGGTCTCGGCTAAATGATGAGATTTGAGCATAACTGGGTTCGGTCGTTTCGGAGCGAGACGATCTCGCCCGAGAGTATACCGCGTTGAATTCCAAGTTAGAGGCAGCTTCGGCTGATTTCTCCTAGGTCGAGGAAATGCTGGCCCAATACAAAAACAATGTGGAAATAGCCGAGGACCGCTTGATAACAAAGGCCGAGTACATAAAGTGGCTATCCCGGAGGGAGACCCTCGAGGAGATTCATGCCCGGGGGTTCGATCTATCTGCCGAGATTGAAAGGGCCGAGGCTAAAGAGATATATGAGACAGAGGGTTCCGACACTTAATTGGGCTCTAGTGAAGACTAGGCGGATATGCCTTAGTTTATTTTTTGTTTTCTTTTGTACATTTGTTTTATTATTTTGGGGCTGATTTTTCGCCTTTGTAAATATTTTTGGAATGTATAAAAAAAAATTCCCTTCAGCCATAATGTGTCTTTTACTTTTCAGTATCCATTTGCAACTCTTTATTTGAAGAATGTCATTAATGCCTTAGCATAAAATTGGACATAATCTAGAGTGCATGTTCCCCCGAAGCCCGAATGAGGTCAGGTTTCGATAACAACTCTGAGTTGCTTAGGCTTCGAAATACCTGATAAAAAATGAAGACTTTAAGATACTTGAATGTTTCAATCGTACACGATGGTGTTTTGCTGAGGGCGACCTTTTAATAGGTTTTAATCTTATGTAAGGACCTTACTTTCTGATTACGGACTTGGACATCTCCGAGCCGTTTTGAGTTGGCCGTAGCCTTTCGTGTTCGGGCCCTGCCTAATAGGCTCGGTGCCTCCGGGATTCGATAGCTCGAGTTGTCCGATCTTATTATCGGACAACAGTCCCCGACTCGGGGAGGCCCATAGGCTCTAGGATTTAGGATCTGCTATTTGTTCTAAGTAAATCAACGTATATATCGATGGTGCACATGTGACGTGATAAAATATAAGGGAAAATTTCTTTCATTACTTTGTATGTAGAGTACATAATTAGAGGCGCATAAGCTTTCTGCCATGGCAAGAATGAGCTACATGGGTACAGTTCGTTTGACCGTTTGACACTTACAACAAACTATAATAATCGAGCCTTGGCTTTTAATATCAAATAAGAACACCTTCAAAGGATCCTAACTTAGGGCGTAATCCTCCCCCCAGTATTTGAGACTGAGCTTGTGAGGGCTCAAATTCTATCGGTCCAATATGGGTGGTCAACAATTCTGGCCTTAGGCCGGTCTTCGAAACTAAGGTAGCACGTTTTACTGTTGCCTCGTTAAAAAACTTGCCATAAAACCCACTTCGGAAAAAATTGGTCTAAAGGAAAAAGAGTACAACACGTGCTTTCAGACCTAATTGTCAAATTTATCCTCGACCGAGTACCTACATAAGTTAGTCCAAAGCATAACAAATTTCAAAGGAAATTGTGTTCATACCTTAGCAGTAGTACCGCTTTAAGTGTGCCACATTCCAGTTGTTCGGTAGTTGCACACCGTTCTCTGACTCAAGCTTATATGAACCTTTTATGATTATTCAGGCAACTCTATACGAACCTTCCTAGTTCGAGCCTAGTTTTCTGTCATTTGGGTTCTTGGTGTGTAGCGTAACTTTCCTTAATACCAAGTCCTCGACTTGGAAATGTCGAAGGTTAGCCTTTCGGTTTTAGTACCTCCCCATTCGCTGCTTTGGGCAGCTAACCGGACCAGGGCAGCTTCTCGCCTTTCGTACAATAAGTCCAAACTCGTGGCCATGGCCTTGCCGTTTGACGTCTCAGTAGTATATTGGAACCTTAGGATTGGTTCCCCCACCTCGACTGGGATTAGAGCTTCCGCACCATAGACTAAAGAGAATGGGGTCTTACCGGTACTTGACTATGAAGTCGTTCGATATGCCCACAAGATTTCAGGAAAGATTTATTTTCACTTTGCCTTTGAATCGGTCAATCTCTTGTTCAAGTTTTGGAGTAGTTTTGTTTGTTGACTCCACTTGTCCGTTCCCACTAGGGTGGTAAGGTGTAGATAAGATCTTTTTAATTTTGTGGTCTTCGAGAAACTTACTTACCTTGTTGCTGATGAACTGCTTCCCATTGTCGCAAACAATCTCAGCCGGTATCCCGAATCAGCATATTATATGATCCCAGATAAAGTCGATGACCTCTTTCTCCCGAACCTTCTCGAACGCCTGAGCTTCGACCCACTTGGAGAAATAATCGGTCATGAGTAGTATGTATTGGGCTTTACCGGGCGCCCATGGCAGGGGACCGACGATGTCCATCCCCCGTTTCATAAAAGGCCATGGCGATAGGACCGGGTGAAGCATTTCCCCTGGTTGATAAATCATCAGGGCATGTCTTTGGCATTCGTTACATTTTCGTACGAAGTCTTTTGCATCCTTCTCCATCTCGTTCCAGTAGTAACCAGCTCTGATCAATTTCCTAACCAAGGATTCTTCGCTCGGGTGGTTTTCACAAGTGCCCTCGTGTACTTCTCTCATGGCGTAGTCGGTCTCCCTCGAACCCAAGCACCTAGCTAGTTTCCCGAAAAAGGATCTTCTGAATAATTTTCCCTCGACCAAGCCGAACCTGGCAGCTTTAGCACGTAGGGCTCTTGACTCTTTGGGATCCGATGTCAATTTTCCTTTCTCCAGGTAGTCTATGTATTTGTTTCTCCAGTCCCAAGTCAAGCTTGTTGAGTTCACCTCTGTGTGACCTTCTTCTACCACCGATTTAATAAACTATACTACTGCTCCGGAGTCGAATTCATCAGCCTCGATATTTTGATCCCGATGTACGTATTGTAGAGTCCATTCCTTGAATTGGTGTAAGGTTACCTGCAACTTATACAAGTATCTCCGCATCCATTCCTTTTTTACTACAAACGTCCCATTGACTTGGTTCATGACAAGGAGGGAGTCACATTTTTCCTCGATCACTTTGGCCCCCTGACGAGCTCAAAACACACACCTAAATATGCTCGCTAGTCAAAGATAGAATAGAAAATTATCCTTTCCACAGGGATTGGAGTTAAACAGTATTTTCGTATCTTGTAGCTAGATTTCTATCAAAGATGATCAACAATTGAGATTATATGATTAAGAACTAAAATTAACTAAGACTCTAGATCTAATTGACTAATGACAATTGAACAAAATTAAGCAAAGAAGATATCAATAGGAGAAAATAGGAGTTGATTGGATAGGTGCAAGATAATTGTCTGGGATTTAACTCTCATTAATGCACTTCTAATGTTCAAATGAGTTTCTCAAATGCACTCAATTATTAGTTCAAACGTTTAGTAGAAACTCCTCTCTCGATTAAGTCTCAACCTCGCAATATGAAGCAATTTATGCTCGGTGAAGATATGCACGAATTCATAGTGGACTAGCCTTTAGGAGAACCTCTTTCAATTATTTTCCTAACTAGGTATAAACAATAATTCAACTAGCCTCTTTCGATTACTAAGAAGAATTAATGAATTCAACCAAGAAGATGATGCAAAAATATCACAAGTTATGCCTCTCTCGATTACATGAACATGTGAATATAGATGCAATAATTAAATCACCCAACACAATTCAATACATAAAAACTAGAGTTAATATCCACAAACAATCATCAAAACACCAAATCTATCAATCCCTAAAGAGAACCACTCCATAGATATGGAGTAATTCATCACAAATATAAAGAAAAACATTAAACGATCCAAACTCTTGTCTTGAGTGAGGATTGAATGATAAATTCCTTGTGCTTTGGCTTCTCCACCTTCTCTCTAGTCTCCTTAGGTCTTAGATGTATCAAAAGTTCAAAAAACACTGTTTTCCATGTATTTATACCAAATAGGGTCGGGCCTAAATGAAATCACCATTTCTTAGTCGAAATAGAAAAACTTGTAAACTTATTGTATTTCATGCGTCACACTGTGCGTGGCATTAGTGCTTTTTCCTGACATACCCCAAAAACTCAGTCTCTGAAGTTTGCTATTTTTGACAGATTTTTACCCTGATGCGTCACACTGTGCGTCGCCTAGTGCGTCATACCAGTGCATTTTTTTAGCAGATTATTCTTCCTTGAATTTTGACGCCCAAAAGTGATCCTCGACCCTCGAACACGATTATGGCTTATTCCTTTGGGCTTTTACTCAGACTTCAAAGCTCAAATTAGCTCGAATTAGTTTCATAACATCTACATAGCCCGAAATTACCCCTACAAGGCATAAAATGCATAATTAGTGCAAAACACTAGCAATTAACGTTCAAACTCAATTAAAATACAGTAAATTGGAATGTAATAAGCGACTAAAATACAAGATTATAGCCTACCATCAACACCCCACACTTAAACCATTACTCGTCCTCGAACAATCACACCTCACTTTATATAGACACAACCTTACTAAGCAACTCTCCTAACTCATTACACCGAGAATATTTAAAATAGACTAAGCACAATAGTGTAACATCTTCACTTCAAGAATTGACTCAAAAGCACCATGCATTATTTACAACTCACCCACTTACTCTAATATAGAGGTCAACAACATTGCCTTTCCTTCATGAATCTAGTGCCCTCACAATAATAGAAAGTAGTTCCACACATAATAAAAGTTAAGAATAATTAGGAACTCAAGATAGAAAGAATTCACTCATTCTCAGAAACAACATTCATATGCCACAAAGGATGCACCATAGGCTTGCCTGTAGTATACTACTCAACTAATCGAGCCCATTCAGTCAAGGATCAAATATGACTTTTATTGGTTGTAATATAAGCTGCGGGACGGGTATGATACATTTAGATATAAGAATGACTACACCTTCCTAAGCACTTTAATACATATATTTCATTGTTCGAAACCCCACACTTATGTAAAACCATAACTCCACCTTCACATCAATATACATTAACTCCCAACTTATTTAAGCACAATTACATCATAAGTAACCACTATCAAGGAATATTTTTTCACAATCGTACAATTAATCTCTTTCTTTTTTCTTCTTTTTTTTTTCCTTCAATTCAAGTGGCTCTTACTTTTTTAAAACAGTGCACCTTTTTCATTATTTTAATAGTTCCACTCGAAAGCTCAACCAACACCCCACACTTTAACTTTTACAAAATTCATACCAAATTCAAGTGCTCACAAGAGGTAAACGGTTCAAATAGATGGTCAATTCAAACAAAATGGGTAAGGCTTGTAATGTGGTTGCCAAAAGAAACAGGATTGCAGGCTCAACGGGGTTAACTAAGATACATAACAATTAGGTGGGTAAAAGCATATAACTGGCTCAATAAAGAAATGCTTATATCACTTACCAGACTGAACAAAATTACTATTTCACTTTGCAAACATACGGGGCAAGTTCTAGACATCAAAGTCAATGCATAGAATAACACAAAAATCTCTCACAAACATGGCACATAACTCACTCAAGATTGGATGGTCAAGACTCTCTAGTCAAATCAGTTAAGCAAAGTTAAACTTATACAATTTAAGGTGCTTATGCAAGAGTCAAAAACTGAGCCTAAGCATCACAACTGAAGCACTCACTATTCTCAAGGCATAATAAAGTCAAGAGACATTGGTTCCAATTCAAATCATAGCACAAGGTTTCCTACTTCTAAAAATAAAAACTAACTACACCCGGTCCAAACAAAACCCTTGGAAAAGAACCGCGGCACAAAGAAAAACCAAGAGGGAATTATTACACTACCTAACAAAAAAAATCTTTTTGTCTTTTCCTTTCGACTTAAATCCCTCAAGAAACATGTCGAATGATATCCATCATCGGGAAAAGTCAAAAATTTTAAAAACAATTATGTTTTTTTTTAATTTTACCAAAAAAAACTAAAACTAACATACATACAACATATAATTATCCCCCTACCCCACACTTTAAGTTGTGGCATGTCCCCATGACGCACAATTAAAAAGCATAAGGTAGAGGAAACTTTCCTGAATATCTAGTCAGGGTCTGAGTCGAAGTCGGGCTCCATTCCACACGCCCGAACCAGTGCACACATCCATGTAGACAGCTTCTTCTCAGCCCTTTTGGGGTTTACCCCACCAGAAGCAGATCCAAGATTCGAAGGTTGCGGGTGCCACCATGTTATGCATACAATATACATGTCAGTAGCTACAAAGACAGATTAGGAATAATAGGTCGGTTCGGTTAGTTTTTGGTTAATTTGAATAGGCCTTTCATTCACAGAGCAAATAAGTTCGATTTTAGTTCAAAATTTTAACACTTAGTTTAAACACATTCTAAATAAAAATGCAAAAGAAAAATAATATTTCATAAAAGAGCGCCTCCAATATAAATATTTGCTTAAAAAGTGCCTTAACTACACTATATATTCTTTGTTTGACTAGATTAATTTACTTGTATTGTTCTTTGTTTATTTTTCCATCCTAATTGTTGACTTATATGACAATTATTTTTAAAGAAAAACCTTCAACATTCAACCTATGATATTCGACTCAAAACGACTATCAATCAAGCCATTTAATATTTTTTCAAAATCCAATAGAAGATATTGCTCAAATTATATAATTATATTCCACTATATAAATTAATATCGTTTCATTTAAAATAAAGAAATTATATTCTAATTTAAATCAATTCAAATTACCTATAGAAAATAATTATTCATAAAGTAAGGTATAATGATAGAAACAAAATGAGAACTGAAAGTTTAAAAAATGAAGAAGAGAGACTTAGCAAGTAATAAAAGGAGGGGAAGAACCGAAAAAGAAGGAAAAGAGGTGAGGCCTTGGGCCTCAACTGAAAATAAAGGAAAACTTAAATAAGTAGAAAAAAGGAAAAATCAAAGGAGCTGCTACAACAAGGAATTGAACTTGCATTCATGAGGCCAAGGAAAACCTTCAAAGGGAAAGCTGAACCAATGGCACCCGCTTTCACTTTGTGACTTCTGGGTGCCACTCTATACAGTTATACATTTCTTCACAAAGATATTATGTACACCGTAAGCATTTTAGCGAAGCGAGCGGGTGCCGTGGTACCCCTACCTCATAAGGTAGATCCGCCCCTGCACCCCACACTTATCTTTTCCACTCGTTGTTGCCTTTTCTTTCGAACTCTTCACTTTCCATTCAACACTTGCAACTGGCTTCTCCTTTTTAACCCCCGTTTCTACATTCATTTTAAAAGTTGCGGCATGTCCCCATGACATACAATTAAAAAGCATAATATAGAGAAAACGTCCCTGAATATCTAGTCGGGGTCTGAGTCGAAGTCGGGCTCCATTCCACACGCCCGAACCAGTGTACACATCCATGCATATAGCTTCTTCTCAGCCTTTTTGGGGTACACCCCACCCTTATATTTTCCACTCGTTGTAGCCTTTTCTTTCGAACTCTTCACTTTCCATTGAACACTTGCAACTGGCTTCTCTTTTTTAACCCCCGTTTCTACATTCATCTCAAAAGTTACAGTCTCCCCCCCCCCACTCTAAGCATGAGTTTTCTATTCATGTATGTCTAATATTGCTCTACCCGTTGCTAAGAATAGTCTTCCTAAAATGAGAGGGACCTCCTTGTTCTCCTCCATATTTACTACAATAAAATCCACAGGAAATGCAAATTTATCTACCCATACTAAAACATCTTCCACTACCCCTCGGGTATCAGAGTTGTTTGGTCTGCCAGCTATAAAGATATTGGTACCGACCTTATCTCTCCAATCTCATTATAAAACTTTTTGTAAATAGACAAAGGCATTAGATTAATTGAGACACCAGAATCACATAAAGATTTATCAAATTTAATAGAGCCTAAAGAGCGAGGTATAGTAAAACTCCCTGGATCTTCACATTTTTGTGAGAGTTTATTTTGCAAGATAGCACTACAATGCTCTGTGAGTTTGACCACTGATGTCTCCTCGACCTTCCTTTTCTTTGTAATGATCTCCTTCAAGATTTTTGCATAAGCTGACATTTGTGAGAGAACTTCTGTTAATGGCAAATTTACATTAACATGTCTCAGCATATCTAGAAATCTCTCAAACTACTTATCCAGCTTTTGGGGAAAAGGTAAAGCAGACATATACTTGCTGTCTTCATTAGATTCCTCCCTTCTTGAAGTTTCCTCCTTTTTCTTTTTCTCAGCTCCCTTCTTGCCTTTCTTCTTCTCAGTCTTTTTATTATCATCTTCAATTTTCAGCTCCTTCTGTCACGACCCAAAATCCCAACATATCGTGATGGCCTATCTCGATATTAGACAAGCCGATAATCTCGATAAACCATAATTTCTCTTAATTTTGAAAATACAATAATTTAATACAATACAAAATCCCATAAATACTGACACGAACACTCCCCAAAACCTGGTGTCACTGAGTACATAAGCATCTAATATGAATACAAATTTGGAACATAAGGTCTATAATAGTCTAAGACCAAAATACAATAAACAAGGAGATAGGGAAAGAGAGACAAGGTATGCGAAATACGACAGCTACCTCTGAATCTCCTAAAAATCAACTGCACGAAATGATCAACACCCGCTATGTACGGGAATACCTGGATCTGCACACGAACTGTAGGGTGTATTATGAGTACAACCAACTCAGCAAGTAACAATAATAACTAAGGAACTGAAGATAATGACGAGCTACACAGTTACTGTTCACCTTCATTTATTCTAGCAAAGAATAGACATGCTTTCAAATCTGGCAGTTTAAGTCAAATCAATTTTATATAGTTCAATTTCATGCAATCCGGATATAAAATCTTTCAGAGATTTCACAACAATGACAGATAGCAATCAAGTGCAATAACAAATGCAAAACAAGTACAGCCTATCAGGAAACAGTCACTCAACTCATCACTCGGCTCTCAACCCTCAGCACTCACACTCAATAGGTACCCGCGCTCACTGGGGGTGTACAGACTCCGGAGGGGCTCCTACAGCCCAAGCGCCATAATCTGCAAAGACAACTCACGTGTTGCACGTAAAACTCACATGCTATAATATCCTGCACGGACAACTCACGTGCCATAATATCCTTACCTCACCGACATGCCCTCAACCTTACTCAGTCCTCAACCTCTCTAGTCTCTCGGGCTCTCAGAAATCACAAAGATCAGCCCAAACAAAGATAACATAATGCATCGACAAATATCAAGAAAGACTGAGGTATGATACACAAGTAAAATCATGATTGAGCACAAGATAGAAATTAGCAATTAATTCAATAAGTACGTGCCCTCTATGGGTCCCAATAGTACTATCACATAGCCTAAGCATGATTTCTAACATGATTTATAGTCAAATTTCTTCAACACATAGAGAGCATATAGCTAACAACAAATTATTCAACTTTACAGTTTCACGGGACGGACCAAGTCACAATTCCCTTAGTGCACACCTACACGCCCGTCACCTAGCATGTGCGTCACATCCAAAATAATCACATGACATAAAATTCCGGGGTTTCATACCCTCAGGACCAGATTTAAAACTGTTACTTACCTCAGAGCATAAAATTCTTTACTCTACTATGCCTTGCTTCGCAAATCGGCCTCCGAATGCCTCGAATCTAGCCACAAATAATTCGTTTTAGTCAATAAAATTTATTGGAATTAACTTCATAAGAAAATGCTAATTTTCCATTAAAATCCGAATTTTAGCTCAAAAATCGCCTGTGGGGCCCACGTCTCGGAACTCGACAAAAGTTACAAAATCCGAAAGCACATTCAACCACGAGTCTAACCATATCAATTTTATCAAAATCCGACCCCAACTCGACCCTCAAATCTTTAATTTAAACTAAGAGGGTTTTCATACTTTTCTAACTTAATTCACCAATTATATGATAAAAAAAACCATGGATTCGGGTAATTTAACCAATACTGAGTTAAGAACACTTACTCCGTTGTTTTTCTTGAAAAACTCTTGAAAATAGCCTTTTCCCGAGCTCCAATCCGTCAAAAACTGAAAATGGGACGAAGTCCCATTTTCAAAACTTAAACTCTTTGTCCAGACCTCTCTTCTTCGAGAACGCGACAAGACCCTCGTGTTCGCGAAGCACAAAATGTGCTTCCCAACATTTGCTCTTCGCGAACGCGAGACACTGCTCGCGAACGCGATGCTTTACGGAGCCCTTCTTCGCGAACGTGAGCTCCCCTTCGCGAACGCGAAGGCAAAAATCCATGCCCACTATTTTTCCCTTCGTGAACGCGATACCCCAAACGTGAACGCGACGCACAACCCAGCTCCTCTTCGCGAAAGCGAGACCTCCTCGCGAATGCGAGGAATAAATCGTGCCTGCTTGAAATTCCTCTTCGCGAACGCGAGGGCCCACTCGCAAACGCGAAAGAGAAAATCCAAAAAAATGCAGCAACATATATCAGCAATCTCACCAAGGCCACAAAAGATCCGTTAACCATCCAAAACTCACCCAAGCCCCTCGGGACCTCAACCAAATATACCAACAAGTCCTAAAATATCATACAAACTTAGTCGAACCCTCAAAGCACCTAAAACAGTGCAAAATCATGATTTATACCCCAATTCAAGCCTAATGAACTTTGAAGTTTTTAATTTCTACAAATAATTCTGGAACCTATCAAATCACGTCCGATTTACCTCAAATTTTGCGCACAAGTCATAAATGACATAACGGAGGTAAAAGTTTCAAAATCGGATTTTGACCCCGATATCAAAAAGTCAACCCCCCGGTCTAACTTCACAAAAATTCAACTTTCGGCATTTCAAGCCTAATTCCACTGTGGACCTCCAAATAATATTCCGGACATGCTCCTAAGCCCAAAATAACCATACGGAGCTATTGAAATCATCAAAAATTCAAATCCGAGGTTGTTTATATATAGGTCCATATCCGGTCCATTTTTCTAACTTAAATTTTCAATTATGAGACTAAGTATCTCATTTCACTCCGAATTCCTTCCGCACCCGAACCCACTAACCCGGTAAGTTATAAAATAACTATAAAGCATAAATTGAGCAGTAAATGGGGGAACAGGGTTATAATACTCAAAACGACCGACCGGGTCGTTACATTCTCCCCCTCTTAAACAAACGTTCGTCCTCGAACGGGTTTAGAACAATACCCCAAGTCTCAAATAAGTGTGGATATTTGCTCCACATATACTACTCAATCTCCCAAGTAGCTTCTCCGGCTAGCTGGCCTCTCCACTGCACCTTTATTGATGCTATGCTCTTTGACCTCAGCTTTCTAACCTACCGGTCTAAAATAGTCACCAGTTCCACGTCATAAGTCAAATTACCATCCAGCTGTACTGTACTGAAATCCAGAATATGCGACGGATCCCCGACATACTTTCGGAGCATGGATACATGGAACATTGGATGAACACCTGATAGACTAGGTGGCAAAGCAAGTTCATAAGCCACATCTCCAATTTTCTTAAGTATCTCAAAAGGCCCAATATACCGAGGGTTCAACTTGCCCTTCTTCCCGAACCTCAACACACCCTTCATGGGTGAAATCTTGAGCAGAACCTTCTCCCCCACCATGTGAACAACATCACGAACCTTCCTGTTGGCATAACTCTTCTGTTTAGACTGTGCCGTGCGAAGCGGTTCTTGAATCACTTTGACCTTCTCTAAAGCATCATGAACTAAGTCAGTACCCAATAGCCTAAGCTCACCCGGCTCAAACCAACCAACTAGAGATCGGCATCGTTTCCCATATAAAGCTTCATACGGAGCCATCTGAATGCTTGACTGGTAGCTATTATTGTAAGCAAACTCTGCGAGTGGCAGAAATTGATCCCAAGAACCCCCAAAATCAATGACACAAGTGCGTAGCATATCCTCCAATATCTGAATAGTGCACTCGGACTGTCCGTCCATCTAAGGGTGAAATATTATACTCAACTGAACCTGTGTGCCCAATTCTGGTTGCACTGCCCTCCAAAACTGTGAGGTAAACTGCGTACTACGATCTCAAATAATGGACACCGGCACACCGTGTAGGCAAACAATCTCGCAAATATAAATCCCAGCCAACCGCTCCGAAGAATAATTAGTACCGACTGAAATAAAATGCGCAGATTTGGTCAACCGATCCACTATAACCCAAACAACATCAAACTTTCTCAAAGTCCGTGGGAGTCCAACTATGAAGTCCATGGCAATACACTCCCACTTCCACTCCGGAATTTTAAGTCTCTGTAGCAATCCGCCCGGTCTCTGATGCTCGTACTTTACCTGTTGATAATTTAAACACCGAGATACAAACCCAACTATATCTTTCTTCATCCGTCTCCACCAATAGTGTTGTCTCAAATCCTGATACATCTTCGCGGTGCTTGGATGAATAGAGTACCACGAACTGTGAGCTTCCTGGAGAATCAGCTCACGCAAACCATCTACATTAGGCACACATAGCTTGCCCTGCATCCGTAATACACTGTCATTTCCAATAGTGACTTACTTGGCATCACCATGCTGAACCGTGTCCTTAAGGACAAGCATATATGGATCATCATACTGACGCTCTCTGATGCGATCATACAAAGAAGACCAAGAAACCACACAGGCCAAAACTTAATTTGGCTCGGAAACATCTAATCTAACAAACTGATTAGCCAAGGCCTGAACATCCAAGGCTAAAGGCCTCTCTGCTACCAGTAAGTATGCTAAGCTGCCTAAACTCTCCGCCTTATGACTCAAGGCATCGGCTACTACATTGGCCTTTCCGGGATGATAGAGAATGGTGATATCATAATCCTTAAGCAACTCCAACCACCTTCGCTGCCGCAAGTTAAGATCCTTTTGTTTAAACAAATATTGTAGACTCCGATGATCGGTATATACCTCACACTGGACACCGTACAAGTAATGCCGCCAAATTTTTAAGGCATGAACAATAGCTGCTAACTCAAGATCGTGGACTGGATAATTCTTCTCATGTACCTTTAACTGTCTGGACGCATAGGCAATCACCCTACCGTTTTGCATCAGCACTGCACCGAGACCAATATGCCACGCGTCACAATACACAGTATAAGACTCTGAACCTGTAGGTAACACCAATACTAGAGCTGTAGTCAAGCTATCTTGAGCTTCTGAAAGCTCTCTTCACATTCATCCGACCACCTGAATGGAGCACCTTTCTAGGTCAATTTAGTCATAGGTGATTCAATAGACGAGAAACCCTTCACGAAACGACGATAATAACCGGCCAAGATGAGAAAACTCCGAATCTCAGTAACTGAGGATGGTCTGGGCCAATTCTGAACTGCCTCTATTTTCTTCGGATCCACCTTAATTCCTTCACTAGACACTATATGTCCCAAGAATGCCTCTGAACTAAGCCAGAATTCATACTTAGAGAATTTGGCATAAAGTTTCTCATCCCTCGGCCTCTGTAATACAATACCTAAGAGTTGTGCATACTCCTCCTGGCTACGTGAGTACACCAGAATATCATCAATAAATACTACGATAAATAAATCAAGATATAGCTGAAATACACTATCCATCAAATGCATAAATGTTGTTGGGCCCAAAAGAGATCACAAGAAATTCATAGTGGCCATAACGAGTTTTGAATACCGTCTTTAGAATATTTGAATTTCGAATTTTCAACTGGTGATACCCAGATCTCAAATCAATTTTTGAGAACACCCTCGCTCCTGAAGCTGGTCAAATAAGTCATCAATATGCGGCAAATGATATTTATTCTTGATCGTCACTTTGTTCAACTGCCTATAGTCAATGCACATCTGCATAGTACCATCTTTCTTTTTCACAGACAGAACTGGTGCACCCAAGGTGACACACTAGGCCTAATAAACCCCTTTTCAAGGAGTTCCTGAAGTTGCTCTTTTAATTCTTTTAACTCAGCTGGTGTCATACGATAAGGAGGAATATAAATAGGCTGAGTGCCCTGCACCAAGTCAATACTGAAATCAATATCCATGTCAGGTGGCATACCTGGAAGGTCTGCAGGAAATACATCCGGAAAATCTCGCACGACCGATACTGAATCAATAATAGGAGTAGCAATATCAACATCTCTCACAAAGGCCAAATATGACAGACATCCCTTTTCAACCATACGTTGGGCCTTCAAATAAGAATTACCCTGCTAGGAACAAAATCTAGAGAACCTCTCCATTCAACCTTTGGCAACCCCAGCATCGTCAACATCACGATTTTTGCGTGACAGTCCAGAATAGCATGACATAGAGACAACCAATCCATACCCAGGATTTACATCGAAATCAACCATACCAAGTAATAAGAGATCAGCTTTAGTCTCCAATTTCCCAATAGTCACCACACACGACCGATACACAAGGTCCACAGTAATAATATCGCCCACCGGTGTAGATACACAAACAAGTGAAACTAAGGACTCACAGGGCATATCCAAGTAATGAGCAAAATACGATGATACATATGAATAAGTGGAACCAGGGTCAAATAATACAGAAGCCTCCCTGTGGCACACTGAAATAATACATGTGATCACTGCATCTGGCCTAGCAGGAAAAGCATAGAATCGAGCCTGCCCGCCACCTGATCGGCCTCCCCTTCTTGGGCGACCCCTAGTTGCCTGACCCCTACCCAGAGCTGGCTGGGCGGGTGATGTAATTGGTGGAGCTGGTGATGTTGGTCGAGAACTCCGCTGTGGAGCTCCACTCAATAGCCTAGGACAATCTCTCTTGAAATGACCAATTCTCCGCACTCGAAGCAACCCCTTCTCTGACGAAACTGCTGCTCCTAATAACCCGAAGAATTACCTGTAGAAGCCTGAGCAGACAAGGCATGATGAGAACTCTGCGCTGGTAGTGCACTGAATGAAGAAGACTGGCATGAGTGTGCACTGTAAGAACCATGGCTAGCTAATGCACCATGATGAGCTGGACGACCCGCCTGAGCGTGTCTGTAAGAACGGCCCCTACCGTGGTAAAACTGACCCCCTGAAGGAACACCGCTGAAATCACCAGAACCACGAGGCCTCTTAGCCTCCCTCTCAACCCGCTCCTGGCTACAAACTATCTCAATCTGACGAGCAATGTCGACAACCACGTTGAAAGTAGCACCAGGCACTCTCTCTCTAGTCGTGAGTAATCGCAGCTAAAAAGTGAGGCCATCTATGAATCTCTTGATCCTTTCCCTGTCTGTGGGAATCAACCAGATAGCATGACGGGCCAATTCTGAAAATCTCATCTCATATTGTATCACGGGCATATCACACTGATGAAGCTGCTCAAACTGCCTACGCAGGTCCTCTCTGCAGGACTGAGGCACAAACTTCTCCAGGAATAGACCGGAGAACTGCTGCCAGGTAAGGGGTGTTGCATCGACCGGCCTACACCTCTCGTAAGCCTCCCACTATCTGAAGGAATCCCCAGAAAATTGAAAAGTAGTGAATGAGACCCCACTGGTCTCTAGAATACCCACTGTTCGAAGCATCCTGTTACACCCTATATTTTCGTACGTAAAAGTGCGTCGTAAGCAAACTAATGTAGGACCAAAAATGAGATAATATTTAAAAGTATATAAAGTAAGTTAATCATGTTACCTCTGAGGTTACAAATATTGAAGATCATGAACAACAAGTACAAAGAGGGTTGGACAGTTCAGAAGCTAAAGCAATTAAATAAAACAATGTTTCGTCGAAAGTCGACAAGTTGGAAATGTTATAACATGTACCTTTGGGGTGAGACTAGGGTGATTAACATGATAAGGATATTATGTTATGATTTATATTAGTTGTATGACATCCGTGTGTTATGTTTTGAAGTCAAGCGAGTTGTGGAACAAAAGTCGATGAAAGTCATCACAAGTTACATTCATAAGTTTTACTGAAACTTTGGGTCAAATGTAACTGCGATTTTCTCCCAATATACTTAGAGTTATGGGGTGTTCCACCCATCAAATTAAATATCTATGAGTCTATTTTCCAACGCATTAAACTGTTTGTCAATACGACATTGGAGTAGAAAGATATAGGCATTTGTGCGATACTGCGCAAGCTGCTAGGTGACAAGTAGGTGTGTCACCTACTTGCTTAAATGAGAGCCCAAAAAAATGGGCCATTTCGGGTCGTCCAAAGAGGACTTTTAAGGGCCTATTTTTTCATATATTAGACTTAAAATAGAGCATAATAACCAGACATAAGCTCTGCAAAGAATCCTCCCAAAAATTTCCCACAAACCCTAATTGATTTTCTCTCCCTTTCAAGTTCTAATTGGAGGTAAAACCTAGAGTTTGAAGAACCAAGATAGGAGCTGAGTTATCCAACAAATAAGATGAGTTTACTGCTCTCTTTCATCCAGTTTTTCTTCTATAAATTCATGGTAATTCGTTCTATACTTGTGAGAACTCACGGGACGGTGATCGGAAGCCGTGAGTTCGAGTTATTCACTTGTAGCGGACTGTTTTGAGGACTGTTTTGTGTTGCTGTTGGGCTGCGTGTTTTACTACTGTTTTGTGGAGTTTTGGAGGAGGAAGGGGGTGTAGAAACACCATATAAATGTAGGGTGGTTGGCTGGTGGTTCGTCATAACATTTTCGGGTCGTTTGACACTACTACAGTGGTCGTTTTGTGTACGAAGAGATTGGGGTGTGTTGGGCTGTTTTGTAGTATTTGATGGTGTATATAGGGCTGGAAAATGATGTATATATGTTGTTATTGTTCTGTTCTTATATTGTTGGTGTTATCTTGAATTTGGAGGAAGTAAGGATTATAGGGGAGATGCTGCCCGTTTTAATACAAAATAAGTTTGTCGTTCGTTGTGCGATAGTTGTACCTTTCATAACTTAACGATAGTATTATTATCGTTCTTGTAGATTAAGGTGCAAAGAGGTGAGTTCAACTTGGTGATTGGAAAGATTGTGATAAGGTATGTTAAGGCTAAGCCCTTCCTTCATTTTGGCATGATCTCGTAGCTACATGTGTTAATAATGAGACATAAAGAGAAGTTCGTATTCATGAATTTATTCACATTATTCTAGTCTCATAAGTTACAATATTATTCCTTATCGGGACTTCATATTCAGTTTAGTTTTGTCTTTATTCAGTCAAGAGAGCAGAGGGTCTATATATATATGCAGTATTACACTATTTTCACCACCATCGAGCTATAATCGGTGGGCAGGCCCCTATTGGGCAACCTCTGATCAGATGGTAAGTTATATATACCGAGCCTACTGTGGCCGAGCGCCTATGAGCGAGCCCAGGATGGCCGAGGTACAGAGCCCAGTATGGCCGAGCACCTATGAGCGAGCCTACTACGGCCGAGCAGTTACACGTACCGAGCCTTATAGGGCCGGACATTTATTTTACTTACTATATTGAAGGAGTTTAGTCACTATCAGCAGGTAAGTATATCTCCAGACCATCTTTGACTCCCAGTTAATTTCAGTTATCATATTATCAGTTCAGTTTTAGATTTCAGTTATTTTATTGCCTTACATACTCAGTACATTATTTCGTACTGACGTCCCTTTTCTGGGGGCGCTGCATTTCATGCGTGCAGGTTCAGACAGACAGACGGGTAGACCTCCTCAGTAGGTGTTTCCCGAGTTCAGCCTGATCGATAAGCTCCACATCTTTCGGAGTTGCCAGGTCTAGAGTTTTGTGTACATCTTATGTATATCTGTATATATGTTATGGGTAGGTCGGGGCCCTGTTCCGATCACAATATATCTATCAGTAGAGGCTTGTAGACATATCCTGTTGGTTAGTGCAGTATGTTGGATTTGTAGGCCTGGTATGTATAATTTGGTGGTTTGTCAGCTGTAGTAGCTATGACGGCCTTTTCAGCCTAGCTTTATATTGATGTTTAGTTAGCGCTAGTATCTATTCAGTTTTATATTTTGCTTCACAAATTGTCTTGCAAGCTGGCCCCATGGCCAAAGTATGACATTATGTGTTCAGAGTCCCTTAGTCGCAATTTGGTACGCCAGGTTAGGTGAGGCACCGGGCGCTTGTCTCGCTCCTAGGTTTGGGGCGTGACAAACTTGGTATCAGAGCAGTTCTATCCTAGGAAGTCTACAAGCCGTGTCTAGTAGGGTCTTGTTTATAGATGTGTTGTGCACCACATTATATAAGCAGGGAACTACAGGGCATTTAGGAGTTGGTTACCCTTCTTTGAAATCTAAATCGTGCTACAGAACTGAGTTATAGGAAATTTGAATTAAACTTATGTGTTGGTGTTTGCATGCACAGATGACGGTGACTAGGAAGACTACGGCTAGCCAGAGGAGAGATACAGCA
Source organism: Nicotiana tabacum (assembly GCF_000715075.1). NCBI lineage: Eukaryota > Viridiplantae > Streptophyta > Magnoliopsida > Solanales > Solanaceae > Nicotiana > Nicotiana tabacum. The sequence continues at coordinate 42,371,835 of NC_134102.1, forward strand.
GTAGGTGAGGGGACCAGCAGGGTACCCCCAGTAGATGGGGCCCAGTCTGAGGCTCAAGGTGAGACCCCTACTCAGCCATTACCGGCTCCTCCACCAATTACGGAGATTCCTAGGGAAACCGCACATCCAGTTCCCCCTCCACTTCCATCAGATCAGGACTTGAGGAGTGCGGTGCATTTGTTGACACAGTTGGTAGCTACCCAGCAACATGCTAGGGCATCAGCTAGTGCAGGAACTTCTGAGGGGTCTGGGAGTTCAAGGGTCCGAGAGTTTATTGCTTTGAGTCCCCCAGAGTTCACGGGGACAGATCAGAGGGAGGACCCGCAGGATTTCATAGATCAGCTTCACAGGATCTTTCGTGTTATGCATGCCATGGAGAAAGAGGCAGTTGAGCTAGCAGCTTTTCGACTCCGAGATATAGCCATCCTTTGGTATGAGGGATGGGAGAGGTTCAGGGGATGTGATGCACCTCCAGCTATTTGGGAGAATTTTTCAGATGCCTTCCTTGACCAGTACTTACCACGGGAGATCCGACAGGCTCGAGTCGATCAGTTTCTAGCCCTCAAGCAGGGTAATATGAGTGTTCGAGAGTATAGTCTCCGTTTTGACTCATTGGCCAGATATGCACCATCCATAGTTGCTACTATGCGGGACAGGATTCACAGGTTTATAGCAGGGTTAGCCCCAGAGTTAACCGAGGCATGTGCCACCGCTGCATTGCAGGATAGTATGGATATCTCCCGGATTCAGGCATTCGCCCAGAATATAGAAAGGGGTAGGCATCGGCAGCAGGGTACAGAGAGGGCTGAGCAAGGGCAACGTAAGAGGATGAGATTTCCCAGGTCTCAGGAGCAATCTCAGGGTAGTTATAGGACCCAGTACTTCGGACGACCACCTAGGCCTCCGCCACCTCGGTTACAGGATTACAGGTATGACCGATATACTCAGTCAGGACCAGGTGAGAGCTCACGGGCATCGGGTTTGCAGCGACAGTGAGGATCTGCGCAGACATGGTCATTTCCTCCATGGTGTGACATCTGTGGTAGAGGACACTTGGGCCAATGCCGAGCAGGTTCTGATGCTTGTTATACATGTGGGCGTCCAGGGCATATGATGTGAGATTGCCCAAATAGAGATTCGGGGGGAATGGCACAACCAGCGAGTTCAGCAACAGGATCATCTATGTCCGTGCATCCTTCAGGGCGCGAGTCTCAGTCTTCGGCTGGTAGAGGTCGGGGCAGAGGTAGAGGTTCCAGTTCAAGTGGTAATCAGAACCGTATCTATGCTTTAGCGGGTCGACAGGACCAGGAGTCTTCACCAGACGTTGTGACAGGTATATTAACCATTTGCTCTCACGATGCTTATGCTTTGATAGACCCAGGATCTACTTTATCGTATATTACCCCATTTGTCGCGAGGAAGTTTGGTATAGTGCCTGAAATACTAAGTGATCCTTTTGCGGTATCTACACCGGTCGGAGAATCGATTATTGCTAGACGGGTTTACCGAGGTTGTACGGTGACAATTTGTAGTCATCAGACCTCAGCTGACCTAGTTGAGCTAGAGATGATGGATTTTGATGCTATCATGGGCATGGACTGGTTGGCAGCTTGCTATGCCACAGTTGATTGCCGAGCAAAGGCAGCCAGATTTCATTTTCCGGGTGAGCCAGTCCTTGAAAGGGTAGGTAATACACCAACACCCAGAGGTAGGTTTATTTCCTATCTGAAGGCGAGGAAAATGATCGCAAAAGGGTGCATTTATCATATTGTGCGAGTTAGAGATGCAGATGCTGAGATACCTACACTTCAGTCTATTCCCGTAGTCAAAGAGTATGCAGATGTGTTTCCAGATGAGCTTCCAGGTATTCCTCCAGAGCGAGAGATTGATTTTAGCATCGATTTGCTTCCAGGAACTCAACCAATATCCGTCCCTCCGTATAGAATGGAACCTGGCGAATTGAAGGAGTTGAAGGAGCAGTTAAAAGATTTGCTGGAGAAAGGTTACATCAGGCCCAGTACCTCACCTTGGGGTGCACCAGTACTATTTGTGCGGAAGAAGGACGGCTCGCTGAGGATGTGTATCGATTATAGGCAGTTGAACAAGGTAACTATTAAGAATAAGTATCCACTTCCAAGGATCGATGACTTGTTTGATCAGTTGCAGGGGGCTAGATGCTTTTCAAAGATAGATTTGAGGTCGGGGTACCACCAGGTCAGAGTTCGAGAAAAAGATATTCCGAAGACAGCCTTCAGGACCCGATATGGCCACTTCGAGTTCCTTGTCATGTCCTTCGGGTTGACTAATGCACCCGCTGTATTTATGGACTTGATGAATAGCCTATTCCGGCCATTTTTAGATCTGTTCGTGATAGTATTTATTGATGATATTCTGGTTTATTCCCGTTCAGAGGATGAGCATGCGGACCACCTGCGAGCGGTACTCCAAACCCTCCGTGATCGTAAGTTGTATGCTAAGTTTTCTAAATGTGAGTTCTGGTTGAAGTCTGTAGCATTCTTGGGGCATATTGTATCAGATGAAGGGATAAAGGTGGACACTCAGAAGATTGAGGCCGTGAAATCTTGGCCTAGACCTACCACTCCGACAGAGGTTCGTAGCTTTCTAGGCTTAGCAGGATACTATCAGAGGTTCGTAGAGGGTTTTTCTTCCCTTTCGGCACCATTGATGAAGTTGACACAGAAAGAAACTAAGTTTCAATGGACAGAGGCTTGTGAGCGGAGTTTCCAAGAGCTTAAGAATAGGTTGACCTCAGCTCCAGTTCTAACACTTCCAGAGGGTCTAGAGGGTTATGCCGTGTATTGTGATGCATCAGGTGTCGGGTTAGGATGTGTCCTGATGCAACATGGGAAGGTAATTGCGTATGCTTCAAGGCAGTTGAGGAAGCACGAGAGGAATTATCCGACCCACGACCTCGAGTTAGCTGCGGTTGTCCATGCACTTAAGATATGGCGGCATTATTTATATGGTGTTCATGTTGATTTATTTACTGATCATAAAAGCCTACAATATATCTTCAAGCAGAAAGAGTTGAATTTGCGACAGAGGCGATGGCTTGAGTTATTGAAAGATTACGATGTTAACATTCTCTACCATCCAGGGAAAGCTAATGTTGTAGCAGATGCCTTAAGTCGCCGATCTATGGGTAGCTTAGCACATGTAGAGCCCAAGAAAAGACAATTAGCTAGAGAGATTCATCAATTGTCTTCGTTGGGGGTTCGGTTAGTAGATTCTGAGGATGGTGGAGTTGTACTCCAAAGCACTACAAAATCATCCCTCATAGCGGAAGTCAAGGAAAGGCAGTACGAGGACCCAGAGTTGGTCGAGCTGAGAGAGCGAGTTCCGCAGCAGAAGAAGCCACTGTTAGAGCTAAAGGGAGATGGGGTTCTCAGATATAGGGGTCGTTTGTGTGTTCCAGATGTAGCAGGGCTATGAGACAGGATTATGTCAGAGGCACATTATTCATGGTATTCCATCCATCCTGGGTCGACGAAGATGTATCATGATATTAAGGATGTGTACTGGTGGAACGATATGAAGAAGAACATTGCTGAGTTTGTCGCCCAATATACTAGTTGCCAGCAAGTGAAGGTAGAGCACCAGAAGCCTGGAGGGCTAATGCAGACTATAGAGATCCCGACATGGAAATGGGAGGCGATAAACATGGACTTTATCACGGGTTTACCTCGTTCTAATCGTAAGTTCGATTCCATATGGGTGATAGTTGATAGGCTCACAAAATCAGCTCACTTCCTACCGGTCAGATCTACATATACAGTAGAAGATTATGCAAAGTTATATATTAAGGAGATAGTGCGGCTACACGGAGTACCAGTTTCTATTATATCTGACCGTGGGGCTCAGTTTACAGCACATTTTTGGAGGTCATTTCAGAGAGGTCTAGGGACTCAGGTGAATCTCAGCACAACTTTTCATCCACAGACTGATGGACAAGCCGAGCGCACAATTCAGACGCTCGAGGATATGTTACGAGTATGTGTGTTGGATTTTAAAAGAAGTTGGGATGAACATCTACCTCTTATCGAGTTTGCATATAATAACAGTTACCACTCCAGTATTCAGATGGCTCCGTACGAGGCTTTGTATGGGCGTAAGTGCAGATCTCCTATAGGGTGGTTTGATGTTGGGGAATCTGGGTTATATGGGCCAGACCTGGTTCAACAGGCCATAGAGAAAGTAAAGCTTATCCGGGAGCGACTGTTGACAGCTCAGAGTCGTCAGAAGTCATATTCTGACATGCGGCGACGAGACTTAGAGTTCAGGATTAATGACTGGGTATTCTTAAAGGTATCACCTATGAAGGGCGTGATGAGGTTTGGCAAGAAAGGCAAGCTTAGCCCACGGTATATTGGGCCTTATAGGATCATTCGGAGAGTGGGCCAAGTAGCTTATGAGTTAGAGTTGCCCTCAGAATTGGAGTCTGTCCATCCGATTTTTCACGTATCTATGCTACGGAAGTGCATTGGCGATCCTACCCGAGTGGTGCCCACGGATGATGTACAGATTACAGAGGACTTGTCATACGAGAAAATTCCAGTTGCCATCCTAGACCGACAAATCCGCAATCTACGAAATAAGGAGGTAGCTTCCGTAAAGGTTTTATGGAGGAGCAAGAATGTAGAAGAGATGACGTGGGAATCGGAGGAAGAAATGAAGTCTAAATACCCCCACCTATTTCAAACTGAAGATATGGTTCGAGATGGAACGCTACAACATAGCTCTATATAGGGTAGCAGGTCATCAGGTAAGCTTTTATTTTTTACTTTCAATATTTATGATTTACGGCCGGTGAGGCAAATTGCTGCTATTTATAAAGATTGGCCATGTGTGGCATGCATAGTATGTTTTCTGGCTACGTGCAGGTTGGTTTTAACCTAGTGTACGAAGGATACTTTGGAAAAATTTTCCAAAGTCTCTAAGAGTAAACATTCGAGGACGAATGTTCCCAAGGGGGAGTGATGTTACACCCTATATTTTCGTACGTAAAAATGCGTCGTAAGCAAACTAATGTAGGACCAAAAATGAGATAATATTTAAAAGTATATAAAGTAAGTTAATCATGTTACCTCTGAGGTTACAAATATTGAAGATCATGAACAACAAGTACAAAGAGGGTTGGACAGTTCAGAAGCTAAAGCAATTAAATAAAACAATGTTTCGTCGAAAGTCGACAAGTTGGAAATGTTATAACATGTACCTTTGGGGTGAGACTAGGGTGATTAACATGATAAGGATATTATGTTATGATTTATATTAGTCGTATGACATCCGTGTGTTATGTTTTGAAGTCAAGCGAGTTGTGGAACAAAAGTCGATGAAAGTCATCACAAGTTACATTCATAAGTTTTACTGAAACTTTGGGTCAAATGTAACTACGATTTTCTCCGAATATACTTAGAGTTATGGGCTGTTCCACCCATCAAATTAAATATCTATGAGTCTATTTTCTAACGCATTAAACCGTTTGTCAATACGACATTGGAGTAGAAAGATATAGGCATTTGTGCGATACTGCGCAAGCTGCTAGGTGACAAGTAGGTGTGTCACCTACTTGCTTAAATGAGAGCCCAAAAAAATGGGCCATTTCGGGTCGTCCAAAGAGGACTTTTAAGGGCCTATTTTCTTCATATATTAGACTTAAAATAGAGCATAATAACCAGACATAAGCTCTGCAAAGAATCCTCCCAAAAAATTCCAGTTGCCATCCTATACCGACAAATCCTAATTGGAGGTAAAACCTAGAGTTTGAAGAACCAAGATAGGAGCTGAGTTATCCAGCAAATAAGGTGCGTTTACTGCTCTCTTTCATCTAGTTTTTCTTCTATAAATTCATGGTAGTTCGTTCTATACTTGTGAGAACTCACGGGACGGTGATCGGAAGCCGTGAGTTCGAGTTATTCACTTGTAGCGGACTGTTTTGAGGACTGTTTTGTGTTGCTGTTGGGCTGCGTGTTTTACTACTATTTTTTGGAGTTTTGGAGGAGGAAGGGGGTGTAGAAATACCATATAAATGTAGGGTGGTTGGCTGGTCGTTCGTCATAACAGTTTCGGGTCGTTTGACACTACTACGGTGGTCGTTTTGTGTATGAAGAGATTGGGGTGTGTTGGGCTATTTTGTAGTATTTGATGGTGTATATAGGGCTGGAAAATGATGTATATATGTTGTCATTATTCTGTTCTTGTATTGTTGGTGTTATCTTGAATTTGGAGGAAGTAAGGATTATAGGGGAGATGCTGCCCGTTTTAATACAAAATAAGTTTGTTGTTCGTTGTGCGATAGTTGTACCTTTCGTAACTTAACGATAGTATTATTATCGTTCTTGTAGATTAAGGTGCAAAGAGGTGAGTTCAACTTGGTGATTGGAAAGATTGTGATAAGGTATGTTAAGGCTAAGCCCTTCCTTCATTTTGGCATGATCTCGTAGCTACATGTGTTAATAATGAGACATAAAGAGAAGTTCGTATTCATGAATTTATTCACATTATTCTAGTCTCATAAGTTACAATATTATTCCTTATCGGGACTTCATATTCAGTTTAGTTTTGTCTTTATTCAGTCAAGAGAGCAGAGGGTCTATATATATATGCAGTATTACACTATTTTCACCACCATCAAGCTATAATCGGTGGGCAGGCCCCTATTGGGCAACCTCTGATCAGATGGTAAGTTATATATACCGAGCCTACTATGGCCGAGCGCCTATGAGCGAGCCCAGGATGGCCGAGGTACAGAGCCCAGTATGGCCGAATGCCTATGAGCGAGCCTACTACGGCCGAGCAGTTACACGTACCGAGCCTTATAGGGCCGGACATTTATTTTACTTACTATATTGAAGGAGTTTAGTCACTATCAGCAGGTAAGTATATCTCCAGACCATCTTTGACTCCCAGTTAATTTCAGTTATCATATTATCAGTTCAGTTTTAGATTTCAGTTATTTTATTGCCTTACATACTCGGTACATTATTTCATACTGACGTCCCTTTTCTGGGGGCGCTGCATTTCATGCGTGCAGGTTCAGACAGACAGACGGGTAGACCTCCTCAGTAGGTGTTTCCCGAGTTCAGCCTGATCGGTAAGCTCCACATCTTTCGGAGTTGCCAGGTCTAGAGTTTTGTGTACATCTTATGTATATCTGTATATATGTTATGGGTAGGTCGGGGCCCTGTTCCGATCACAATATATCTATCAGTAGAGGCTTGTAGACATATCCTGTTGGTTAGTGCAGTATGTTGGGTTTGTAGGCCTGGTATGTATAATTTGGTGGTTTGTCAGCTGTAGTAGCTATGACGGCCTTTTCAGCCTAGCTTTATATTGATGTTTAGTTAGCGCTAGTATCTATTCAGTTTTATATTTTGCTTCACAAATTGTCTTGCAAGCTGGCCCCATGGCCAAAGTATGACATTATGTGTTCAGAGTCCCTTAGTCGCAATTTGGTATGCCAGGTTAGGTGAGGCACCGGGCGCTTGTCTCGCTCCTAGGTTCGGGGTGTGACACATCCGCTGACACTTATCCAGAAAACCCTGGGCATCCTCTGACTCAGTATCGCTAAATGGTGGAGGTCGAAGCCTCTCAAATCTCTCAAGTCTCCTCTGCTCATCATCTGCCATAACAGGAACTACCGGGGTCTGAGCAGCTGCAATCGGTTGGGCTGGTAGTGCCCCCGGTATCTGAAGTCCCTGTACTACTTGGTCTGGAGTACGGGAAATGGGGGTATGAGTACCTCCCCCGGCCTGAGAAGCGGCAGGTGCGGCCTGAGCCGAAACCACCTGAGCAAGACCAGTGCAAGCTGCCAATATCTGGGCCAAAGTCTCCTAAAGGCCTGAAATCTCAATGGGCACAGCTGGTGCCTGAGATGATCCTATCGGCTCGGCTATATCCGGAATCTGCTCCTGAGCTGGAGCAACTGGTGGTACTACAGGTGCTGGTCCAACTGTGGTACGAGCTACACCTCGACCTCTACCTCGGCCCCGGCCTCTACCATGGCTCCGGCCTCTTGCGGCCCTAACTGGTGGCACTGATGGCTGACCGACTGATCTGGTAGTACGTGTCCTCACCATCTGTGAGAGAATAGAATAGCAGAAATTTAGTTTCCAGAATCAACAAATTCGCACGACAGAATAAAATAAAGTTAAATTTTCCTAAGGGTTCCGCAGCCTCTCGAAGATAAGTACAGATGTCTCCATACCGATCCGCAAGACTTTACTAAACTTGCTCATGACTCGTGAGACCTATATAACCTAGGCTCTGATACCAACTTGTCACGATCCAAAATCTCAACCTGTCATGATGGCGCCTATCTCGATACTAGGCAAGCTGATAATCTCGATAAACCACAATTTCTCTTAAGTTTGAAAGTACAATAATTTAATACAATACAAAATCCCATAAATACTGACACGAATACTCCCCAAAACCTGGTGTCACTGAGTACATGAGCATCTAATATGGATACAAATTTGGAACATAAGGTCTATAATAATCTAAGACCAAAATATAGTAAACAAGGAGATAGGGAAAGAGAGACAAGGTCTGCGAAACATGGCAGCTACCTCTGAATCTCCTGAAAATCAACTGCTCGAAATGATCAACACCCGCTATGTCCGGAAACACCTGGATCTGCACACGAAGTGTAGGGTGTAGTATGAGTACAACCAACTCAGAAAGTAACAATAATAACTAAGGAACTGAAGATAATGATGAACTACACAATTACAGTTCACTTTCAGTAATTCCAGCAAAGAATAGACATGCTTTCAAATCCGGCAGTTTAAATCAAATCAATTTTATACAGTTTAATTTCATGTAATTCGGATATAAAATCTTTTAGAGATTTCACAATAATGACAGATAGCAATCAAGTGCAATAACAAATGCAAAGCAAGTACAGCCTCTCAGGCAACAATCACTCAACTCATCACTCGGCTCTCATCCCTCAGCACTCACACTCAATGGATACCTGCGCTCACTAGGGGTGTACGGACTCCGGAGGGGCTCCTACAACCCAAGCGTCATAATCTGCATGGACAACTCACGTGCTGCACGGATAACTCACGTGCTATAATATCCTGCACGGACAACTCACGTGCCATAACATCCTTACCTCACCGATAGGCCCTCGGTCTTACTCAGTCCTCAACCTCTCTAGTCTCTTGGGCTCTCAGAAATCACAAAGATCAGCCCAAACAAAGATAACATAATGCATCGACAAATATCAAGAAAGACTGAGGTATGATACACAAGTAAAATCATGACTGAGCACAAGATAGAAATTAGTAATTAATTCAATAAGTATGTGCTCTCTATGGGTCCCAACAGTACTATCACATAGTCTAATCATGATTTCTAACATGATTTATAGTCAAATTTCTTCAACACATAGAGAGGATATAGCTAACAATAAATTATTCAACTTTACATTTTCACGCGACGGACCAAGTCACAATTCCCTCGGTGCATGCCCACACGCCCATCACCTAGCATGTGCATCACCTCCAAAATAATCACATGACACAAAATTCCGGGGTTTCATACCCTCAGGACCAGATTTAAAACTGTTACTTACCTTAGAGCGTGAAATTATTTACTCTGCTATGCCTATCCTCGCAAATCGGCCTCTGAATGCCTCGAATCTAGTCACAAATAATTCATTTCAGTCAATAAAATTTATTGGAATTAACTTCATAAGAAAATGCTAATTTTTCATAAAAATTCAAACTTTAGCTCAAAAATCACCTGTGGGGCCCACATTTTGGAACTTGACAAAAGTTACAAAATCCGAAAGCTCATTCAACCATGAGTCTAACCATACCAATTTTATCAAAATCCGACCCCAACTCGACCCTCAAATCTTCAATTTAAACTAAGAGGGTTTTCAAACTTTTCCAACTTAATTCACCAATTATATGATAAAAACAACTATGGATTCGGGTAATTTAACCAATATTGAGTTAAGAACACTTACCCCGTTGTTTTCCTTGAAGAACTCTCGAAAATCGCCTCTTCCCGAGCTCCAATCCGTCAAAAACTGAAAATGGGACAAAGTCCCATTTTTAGAACTTAAACTCTTTGTCCAAACCTCTCTTCTTCGCGAACGCGACAGGACCCTCGCGTTTGTGAAGCACAAAATGTGCTTCCCAACATTTGCTCTTCGCGAACGCAGACACTGCTCGCAAACGCGATGCTTTACGGAGCCCTTCTTCGTGAATGCGAGCTCCCCTTCGCGAACGCGAAGGCAAAAACCCATGCCCACTATTTTTCCCTTCGCGAATGCGATACCCCAAACGCGAACGCGATGCACAACCCAACTCCTCTTCGCGAACATGAAGAGTAAATCCTGCTTGCCTGAAATTCCTCTTTGTGAACGCGACGGCCCACTCGCGAACGCGAAAGAGAAAATCCGAAAAAATGCAGCAGCAAATATCAGCAATCTCACCAAGGCCACAAATGATCCGTTAACCATCCAAAACTCACTCGAGCCCCTCGGGACCTCAACCAAATATACCAACAAGTCCTAAAATATCATACAAACTTAGTTGAACCCTCAAATTACCTAAAACAACGCTAAAACCATGAATTACACCCCATTCAAGCCTAATGAACTTTGAAATTTCAAATTTCTACAAACGACTCCGGAACCTATCAAATCACATCCGATTTACCTCAAATTTTGCGCACAAGTCATAAATGACATATCGTAGGTACTCAAATTTTCAGAATCCGATTTCGACCCCGATATCAAAAAGTCAACTCTCCGGTCAAACTTCATAAAAATTCAACTTTCGGCATTTCAAGCCTAATTCCACTACGGACCTCCAAATAATATTCCGGACACGCTCCTAAGACCAAAATCACCATACGGAGCTATTGGAAATATCAAAATCCAAATCCAAGGTCGTTTACATATAGGTCCATATCCGGTCCACTTTTCTAACTTAAATTTTCAATTATGAGACTAAGTGTCTCATTTCACTCCGAATTCCTTTCGGACCTGAACCCACTAACCCGGTAAGTCATAAAATAACTATAAAGCATAAATTGAGCAGTAAATGGGGGAACGAGGTTATAATACTCAAAACGACCGGTCAGGTCGTTACATCTTCCCACTTTCTTTTTCAGGCACATCTTCTTTGTGAATTGAAGTGGGATCTTCTATTACTTGCCTGCTTCTCAAGGTCATAATATTTACCGTTTCTTTGAGATTCTTTTCAGTATCAGCTGGCAGAGTACATGGGATTCTCTCGGATAATATAGTTGCAATTTGTCCCACTTGTTTCTCCAAACTTTGCAAACCTGTCCCAAGTTCTCTAATAGTTGCACTATGAGAATCTAATCTCTCATCTGTCTTGACAATAAATGACTTCATCAAATCTTCTAACCGAGACTGAATTAGCTGTTGAGGCTAAAACTGTGGCCTCTGCTGGTTCACAAAACCAGGAGCTCCTTGAAATTTGAAGTTATTTTGTTGCCATGCATTTGCTGTACCCTCAGGTGAACTTCATGAAAAATCGGGGTGCTTTTGACCCATTGCATTGAAGTTGTAATTACCTTGACACTCATGAGTAGGGTGTCCTCTTCCACATATATCATATGCTGCATGAGGCTCACTGTGTATTGAAGCTAAAGTTAGATTCCTTATTTCCTTTGCCATGGCATCATGTTGTACCTGCACAGATGTGTTAGCATCAACTTAGTGAACACCCGTTGTTCTTCTTCTTTCAACAACTTCAGAGGGCCACTGATTTGCATCCTCAGACAACTCATCTAGAATAGTGACTATCTCTTATGGAGTATTTTTCATCAACGGACCTCTAGCTGTGTTGCTCAATGTTCTACGTGAAGTTGGTATCAATCCATCCCAAAAATCCTGGAGTTGCATCCAGAGTTCTATTCCACTATGCTGACACTTACGCACTATTTCTTTAAACCTCTCCCAAGCTTCAAACACAATTTCAGTCTTGTTCTGACAAAAGTTATGAATCTCCTTTCTAAACTTGCCCATCTTAGCTAATGAGAAATATTTGTCAAGAAATTTTTTGGTCATCTCATCCCATGTTCTAATCGATCCATTAGGCAAGCTTCGAAGCCAGTGCTTTGCATCCTTTTTTGAGAGTGAAGGGGAATGCCCTTAAGTACATTGTATCTTGTGACACATCATTATAATGGAAGGTGTTCATAATCTCCTCGAAGTCTATCAGATGATTGCATGGATCTTCGTTCATCTTTCCTCTAAAGACACATATGTTTTGGAGGGTTTGAAGCAACCCTTGCTTCAGTTCGAAATTGTTTGCTGCAACTGGAGGTGGTCGAATGCTTGACAAACCTTGGTTTTAGACCGGTCTAGAGTAATCACCAAGTGGTCTCCCAAAACCAGGAGCTATGTTTCTAAACTGGCCTGCACCCACGGGTTGATTTTGATTAAGTCTGTGACCCCCCCTCTTCTTCATAAATACGTTGTGCATCTTTAATACCTGCTTCATCAGCATCTCGTGCCACTTTTTCTCTTTGTTGGGCTACTACTCTCGTAGCCAGGTCCACATTATCTTCACCGTTTCTGGCCATATCTTTGGTTGAGGATTGCCCAACCATTTCTAACGTCTCGATGAGATTTCTTTCCTTCTTTAGCTATTACAATTGTTTTTCTATTTCTGGCTTGTATGGTAGCAATTCTTTCCCAGAAAATCAAGTCATGCACCAATCTAAACCGTAACCTGCGCACAGTCAAAGAACACCAACCGTAAAAGGGAAAAACAAAAAGAAAACAAAAAGAAACAAAAACCTGAATTAGCACTACAAACTATTTCAAACACTATTGATTGCCAATTCCCGGCAACGACGCCAAAATTTGATGAGCTCAAAACACACACCTAAATATGCTCGCTAATAAAAGATAGTATAGAAAATTATCCTTTCCACAGGGATTATAGTTAAACAGTATTTTCGTAGCTTGTAGCTAGATTGCTATCCAAAATGATCAATAATTGAGATCATATAATTAAGAACTAAAATTAACTAAGACTCTAGATCTAATTGACTAATGACAATTGAAAAACATTAAGCAAAGAAGATATCAATAGGAGAAAATAGGGATTGATTAGATATGTGCAAGATAATTGTCTGGGATTTAACTCTCGTTAATGCACTTCTAATGTTCAAGTGAGTTTCTCGAATTTACTCAATTATTAGTTCAAACGTTTAGTAGAAACTCCTCTCTCGATTAAGTCTCAACTTCACAATATGAACGAATTTATGCTCAGTGAAGATATGCACGAATTCGTAGTGGACTGGTCTTTAGGAGAGCCTCTTTCAATTATCCTCCTAACTAGGTATAAACAATAATTCAACTAGCCTCTTTCAATTACTAAGAAGAATCAATGAATTCAATCAACAAGATAATGCAAAAATATCACAAGTTATGCCTCTCTCGATTACATGAACATGTGAATATAGATGCAATAATTAAATCACCCAACACAATTCAATACATAAAAACTATAGTTAATATCCACAAACAATCATCAAAACACCAAATCCATCAATCCCTAAAGAGAACCACTCCATAGATATGGAGTAATTCCTCACAAATATAAAGAAAAGTATTAAATGATCTAAACTCTTGTCTTGAGTGAGGATTGAATGATGAATTCCTTGTGCTTTGGCTTCTCCACCTTCTCTCTAGTCTCCTTAGGTCTTAGATGTGTCAAAAGTTCAGAAAATACCATTTTCCATGTATTTATACCAAATAGGGTCTGGCCCAAATGAAATCACCATTTCCTAGCCGAAATAGGAAAACTTGCAAACTTATTGTATTTCATGCGTCGCACTGTGCGTGGCAGGGTGCGTAGCATTAGTGCTTTTTCCTGATAGACCCCAAAAATCCAGTCTCTGAAGTTTGCTATTTCTGACAGATTTTTACCCTGATGAGTCGCACTGTCCGTCGCCCAGTGCGTCACACCAGTGCATTTTTCAGCAGATTATTCTTCCTTGAATTTTAACGCCCAAAAGTGATCCTCGACCCCCGAACATGATTTTGACTTATTCCTTTGGGCTTTCACTCATACTTCAAAGCTCCAATTAGCTCGAATTAGTTCTATAACATCTACATAGCTCGGAATCACTCCTACAAGGCATAAAACACACAATTAATGCAAAACACTAGCAATTAATGCTCAACTCAATTAAAGTGTAGTAAATTAGAATATAATAAGCGACTAAAACACAATATTATAGCCTACAATCACCCCCGGACTCTTAGCCAGTTCTAGACATGCAATCATAGCCTCATACTCGGCTTCGTTGTTAGTCAATTTCACACTTCCAATAGATTACCTAATTACGTTACTCGTAGGTAGTTTTAATACGCTGCCCAACCCGAAACCCTTCGCGTTGGAAGAAATATTTTTGAATAGGGTCCAGATCCCCCAGCTAATCCCCGAAGTGAATAGTAATTCATTCTCAACCTCGGGGACCAAGGCCGGCTTAAAGACAACCACACAGTTCGCCAAAATCTGAGATTTTATGGCGGCCTAGGGTTTGTACTCGATATCGTACCCGCTAATTTCTACTTCCCATTTGGCCAACCGGGCCGAGAGTTCGGGCTTATGTATGACATTTCTCAGCGGGTTTGAGGTCACGACACATATGAGGTGGCATTGAATGTACGGTTTTAATTTCTTAGAAGCGTTTAATAAGGCGAGCGCTAACTTTTCTAAGTGTTGATACCTTGTCTCAACATTTCCTAGGGTCCTAATAACATAATCAATAGGAAATTGCGTACCTTCTTCTTCTCAGACGAGGACACCACTTATCACCACCTCGTAAACCGCTAAGCAGAGGTATAGTTGTTCGTCCGCCTTAGGAGTGTACATCAAGGGAGGGCTCAATAGGTATCACTTGAGTTATTCTAAAGCTTGATGGCACTCCGGGGTCCAATATAAGTCATTTTTCTTTTTCAATAATGAGAAAAACTGATGACTCTTATCCGACAATCTCAAAATAAACCGGCCCAACGTGATTATCCGCTCGGTCAAACTTTGTACTGACTTGACGTTATCAACTATAGTGATATCTTCTATAGATTTTATTTTGTCTGGATTGATCTCTATTCCCCAGTTAGATTCCATGAACCCAAGGAACTTGCCTGAGCTGGCCCCGAAGGCACACTTCTTCGGGTTTAGATTCATGTTGTACTTCCTCAATATGTCGAAGGTTTCTTGTAAATATTTCAAATGGTCCTTTGCTCGCAGGGATTTAACCAATATATCATCAATATAAACCTCCATTGATTTTCCCATTTGTTCTTCGAACATCCGGTTAACTAGGCGTTGGTACGTGGCACCGACGTTCTTTAGCCCAAACAGCATTATGTTATAACAATAGGTGCCGAATTTGGTTATGAAAGAAGTCTTTTCTTGATCGCCTAGGTCCATCCGAATTTGGTTGTACCTGGAATAAGCATCGAGAAAACTCAGTATCTCATGATCGGTCGTCGCGTCGATCATTCGATCGATGTTAGGCAAAGGGAAAGAATCCTTCGGAGACGCCTTGTTTAGATCCTTATAATCTACATAGATCCTAAGTTTGTTCCCTTTTTAGGTACGACTACTATGTTAGCTAACCAATCTGGGTATTTGACTTCCCAGATATAACCTATTTTCAAAAGTTTAGATACCTCGTCTTTGATGAATGTGTGTTTGATCTCAAACTGTGGCCTTCTCTTTTGTTTGACTGGATAGAACTTTGGATCTAAGCTCAATTTGTGAGTTGTTATCTCTAGTAGGATCCCTGTCATGTCTAGATGGGACCAGGCAAAACAATCGGCATTAGCTTTAAGAAAATCAATAAGTTTTTTCCTGAGCTCGGGAGTTAGTCTCGTGCCCAGGTATACCTTTCAATCCGGTAGGTGCTCGATTAGTATATCCTGCTCCAATTCCTCGATTGTCGACTTAGTGGCATCGGTGTCATCTGGTGCTATAAACTATCTCGGGAAACCGGGTGAATAATCCTCTTCGCCCGCCACGTGCTCCTCCTATTTTTCCAGCCTGGTTAAGGTCGGGATCATTGATTGCTATTTGGTTTCCTTTTCTTCGACCAGTTCCCTGCTTTTTGATGTTGAAACCGTGGGCACTGGGATTACTTCATCGACAACGAACATTTCCTTTGTGGTAGGCTGTTCCCCATAGACTGTTTTGACTCATCCCAGAGTGGGAAATTTTAGCGCTTGATGTAAGGTTGAAGGCACCGCTCTCATGTTGTGAACCCATGGCCTTCCGAACAAGGCGTTATACCTCATATCCACCTCGATCACGTAGAGCTTTGTTTCCTGGGTGGTCCCGGCAATGCTTAAGGTAAAGTTATCTCACACTTCGTTGTCTTGCACGCCATGTTGAATCTGTTCAATACCCAAATTGCTGGTACGATTTTGTCCAACAATCCCAGTTGTTCTACAACCCTCCATCGGATGATATTAGCCGAGCTACCTGGATCATTCAACACACGTTTATCCCGAGATTTATTGATAAGTGGGAATATTACCAGTGCATTATTGAGGCTGGATGATGCCCTCGGCGTCTTTGTCGCTAAACGAGATGTCCCCTTCCGGGGCATAATCTTGGGTGTGTTTTTCCCTCGTGATAAATCTTTGGTTCATTTTATCATTGCCCTTGGGGGGCATCCACTCCCCCAATGATCATGTTGATCACGTGCCGGGGCTCCTCTTATTCGACTTGTTTGTTGGCGTCCCTGTTTCTGAAGTGATTTTTGGCCCGTTTGCTTAGGAATTCTTGAAGGTGCCCATTGTTGAATAATCAAGCTACTTCTCTCTTAGACGTCGACAATCTTCGGTCCTATGACCTTGAGTACCGTACTATTTACACACCAAGCTATGATCCCTCTGGGCGGGATCGGACTGCAGTGGTCTAGGCCACTTGGTCTCTTTGATGCGCCCTATAGCTGACTTTATACTTGCAGCATCCACGTTGAAATTGCATTATGATAATCTCGGCGCCGGCACAGGCCTTTACAAAAGCATCTACAAGCATAGAAAATGAATCAATAGAATTTGGAGGCAAGTTGTGATACCATATCATTGCTCCCTTGGACAAGGTTCCCCAAATGTTTTCAACAAAACCGACTCGATCTCGTCGTCTTGCAGGCCATTTCCCTTGATTGTGCATGTATAGGAGGTTACATGCTCATTTGGATTTGTGGTACCATTATACTTAGGAATGTCGGACATAAAAAACCTCTTCGGGATCGGCTTCGGTGCCGCGCTCAGGGGAAAGGCTTCAGAATGAATAATTTGGAACCCGACCCCTTCAATATTAGGAGTACTCCCGAGATCTGATCGACCCTAGATTTATAAGTTTCCACCTTCTTGTCATTGGCCTCTATCTTCTTCTCGCCAGACTCCACCCGCTTTGTCAATGCTTCGATCATCTCCATCACCTTGGAAGTTTCCCAGGCCCAAATTCATCTGGTTCCACAACAACTTGTTCATCTCTTCAAGTGTTTTCCCTGAGGCTCAATCCTGTTAGCGAAGTGACTCTGGGTCTGCAACTGCGCTACTGCTACTTGCTGAGCTTGCAACATTTCGAAAATTGACCGCAAGCTAACCCCATCACCTTCCCCTTCGGGTGCTTCTCAAGCTGATGGTCGGGGTGCCCTACGAATGCTATTTTTGGGGTCGGTTGGCAAATTGATATTGATGCAACCTATGAGTTAGCGTCGACCGAGTCAGTGACTGGGTCACCTTTGGGATCAACATGGGGGCACATCATTGCTAGGTACCACGTTATTGTTTTCGCCGTGGTGGCTTGACTCGGCATCAACATTCAAGTGAGCAGACTGAGAATTTGACATCCTTAGGTTAACCTGAAAACAAAACTTCAAAGAACAAGTGTAAAATAGAGTGTGTTATGGAGATTCATATCAAATCATCACTATTATTCTTAGCCCCATGGTGAGCGCCAAACTGTTTACCCTTAAAAATAAGTAACAATTAAATTTGTACACGGTTTAAAATATATGTAATTTAATTCAATACGAATGATCTGAGAACAACAAATAATTAGATTAAAGAGAGAATGAACGACTAAACCAATCGTAATGGAACAATCAAGCCTGATCTTAAGTTGAACACTGAAACCCAGCCTCGATCGAACCCTCGATATGGGCTCGGCTGCAATTAAAGAAGAGAGTAATTGAAGAACACTTTGAATAATAGCTAGAAGACAAAAATAAACTTTTATTCCTTTGATATGCGTGTCAACAGTGTGTAAAATGAAAAACTTCTCCCATTTATATAATAGGGGAATTTCAATCCTAATACAAGTCTAAATAAGGTAAAAATCTTCTTTTTTCTGTAAATGTCGATCCGTAGTTGATATCGGATGGGATTTGTGCCGTAATATCCGGTTGAGGGCAAATATTACGGCTCCTTGCTCGTCATGCTCAACCGTTTAACTTTTTCCCGTAGTCTCGAAACTGTACTTGGTCCAGATCCGTTGTTTAGCCATGCCCGATCCCAGATGCATCCTTCATCCCTCCCAAGCTCCGACACGAGGGACCTTGGGCTTTGCTTGAAGTTGCATTGGACCGTGCTTCCTTCTCGTTTCTTTATTGGGAAATCAGGGGTAACATTGTCCCCGATTTTACTCGTACACAAGACTTGCAATATTACTAAAAAGAATAGAATACGAAGTAAAAATATTATATAAAAAAAATAGAATGAAGGATAAAATATAATTATTTAATAATAAGGAAGAACAAGATAAGAGAAAAAATAAAGGTTACTATGCCACCGCACCAAATCAGTCGTTATATAAAGTGTTATTTTTCGTCGTTTTGTAACGACGGATTTAACGATACGATACAATAAAATTTAAGTAACAATCAAAGTAAATATTATATTTAAAGTAACAAAACGTACAATAGGTAACAACCATCCAAATAAGCTATAAATCTATTTTTTATATAGTAGGGTAGCCTTCTTTGAAGGTGTGTCATAAGCAAACTAGCACAGGCCCAACAATTTAGTTTTTGTGTTAATTTATGTGTGAAAATTATTACATTGTTGAAGGATAAATAAATTTGATTTTCTCATGCGTGATAGACCGGTAGTAATGTGTTTGTTGTTAAGTTTTAAATTTTACAGTAACTTGAGCTAGAAGTTTTATCTCTTCTGATATGCAGCAAAATTCTTATGCTATAAACTATCATTGGAAAGTTAAACTTCATTCTTACTTGTATCTTTTTAATTTTAGCGCAATAAAGTGCTCATAGAAGCAGGTATATGTTTCTAATTGTCCACTCGCTAAAAATATCAACGATAAGATTAAATAATAGAATAAGTATGAGGAAATAAAAACACACTTCTTACATAGAGTCTATTCTAATCTTCTTTTTATAGATTGTTCTTAAAAGCAATATTTGAATTTAAAACAAAAGTTTGAACAATTCTAATCTTAAGCTCACATCATAGTCAGATCAAATTATTCTTTGATCGTAATTAATTATTAATAGTTAAATAAAAATCTCTATATTTAAATCTTTGAACTAGGTATAGTCTTAAAAAACCTAACAAACCTCCTACTGTCTCACCATTTGTGTTAATATGCTATTTAGGAAACAAAAAAGATGTATTACAAAGTGAATAAACAAACGTATAACGATTTTTTTTCCTTCACACTGACCAACTACATTTAAAGAGGAGGATTTTTAGCGAACTAAAATCTCTATCAAGTTCAAAACAAATACTAATATTTCTATAAAGTTCAACTAATGGGCATGAAGTTTAAGACAGATGGAGACTTTTAAAATGTGTGGTCCTAAATAAGCTGTAATATTTGTATGGTTATAAATTTTTTAAAACTTGTATTGTTAAACATGTCATAATATTTGTGTGGCTATAAAAGCTTCTCGTTGAGGATAGAATTAAAAATTTAAGTTAAAATTTTTTAAAAAGTCATTCTTTCCGAAACGGACCGAAAAAGATATAAGTTCGAGATGGGGGAAGTAATTTCCCTATGACTTTTTCATTTGATTCAGTTCTAACTCTGCCAAAATTAGGTGCTACTTCTACTCTATTTGCTTGCTTGGGTGTTCAGCTTGCAACATTCTATCCACTTTAAAATTAAAGGTATTTCTTGTCTCACTTTATGTGACACATTTTTTTGTTAGTTTGTATCAAATGTCATTTCTCTATATTTAGAAAGAATTTGATTTTAAAATTCATATTTTTCTCTTAGTTAGATGATTTACAATCACATAAATATTTATGATTTTGTTTACCCGAGAAATCAGATAACGTTAAATTTGTGTATGGTTATAAGGATACGTGATATCCTTTGATACGAATCGTATAGAGAAATAGAAATACGATTATTCTTGACTATGAGAATGGGAATAATGAACAGAAAGACCGAGTAAGATGAAGTAAAACAAGCACAAAGAGATATCTTTATATATGAGAAAAGATCTTTTGTTACAATCTATTCAGTATGTCCATAACTTACAAGGATCCCCCTTTATAATAGAGGGTCATTACTTTATTTATAACAAAAAATAATAAAATAAAGCATATAGTGGAGGACCCATGATGATTTATTTTTTCCTCGATTCCCGCCAAGATTCTCTCTCTTGGTACGAGTGTAACGGCTCTTGTCTGTGGGTTCGATATTGGCTCGAACTCGATACTGGGTCGAGCCCTTCGGTTTTAGCTTGAGCTCGAACTTCGGGGTGGGTGTGGTGCATTTTCGACCTCGAAGCAATGCCTTGCGGATCGATTTGGTCACGGGCTCGATAAGATTATCGAGCCGACTCCTCGAGCAGCCTTCAGACTCGGGGCTCATTTGTACTGTCTTCATAGCTCACTCCCAAAAATCCCACTCCGATTTCTTGCCATTCGAACACGATCGAACGTAGGAAGTCCGAAATCTATTTCGACCGTATACAGATAGTCCCCTCGTTTCTCATGAAGGATGCGGTGAGAATCGATATGATTTTTGACGGTTCGATCGGGTTATAAGTTGACGTTTTCACAGGGATCGATTATGATGTATGTGATAGCTATCCCATCGATTTAGTCTTTCAAGGTATTTAATGCTTGTCAGATGGCGGTCGGCTACCTCTGACATTGAACCGCCACGATGCGAGCCTATAAATAACCCTTCCGTCTAACATTTACCACTTTTACGCCTTCACTCTTCCAAATTTCCTTATCCTTTCTCTCTATTTCGTCGCTTGCAGAGCCATCTATACCAGAGTTTGGTGTCGTCAATTTTTCACTTTCCTTTGGCTTTTTTCCTCTCATATCAATGGCCAAAACTTCGAAAACTGTACCTCAGAAGGAAAAAGCTTCTTCTTCACGGCCGTCCGGCGATAAGGTGCCGGTGAAGATCAATTTTAAGGTTGAGAATCCTTCATCTGTTCCGGGTCGATGCAAGCATGTGTCGATGTACATGTGCTCGATAACGGAGGGTCATCTCGAAGCCATTAGGAAAGACTGCAACCCCCCGAGGTTGTGTTGCAAATTCCATCCCCCGAAGAGAGCGTCATCACCCATGTGGAGGGGTTTTTAAGTGTTTACACTTATCCCTTCACGTTAGGTCCCGTTAACCCGATGATCATTGATATTTTCAAAAGATATCAGGTCACCCTCGGTCAAATTCATCCCTCTCTATGGCGTATAGTAATCCTACTTTGCTTCTTCTCCATCAAAGTCGGGGGGCTAGATTTTTCCCTGAATCACCTCATACGATTGTATTGGCCTCAAATCTTTAGAGGACTAATCAGACTTCATCGCCGGGCATCGAAGGATTTGATGTCGAGCATCGATAAAGACAAGGATCGGGGTTGGATGGGCCGTTATATTCGGGTGAGGACCTGTGACCTCATTCCGGAAGAGAAGATGTCGTTCCCCGAGGAATGAAATTTTGACCGTAAGTGGTTCTCATAAGACATTGCTTTTCGTATCTTTTCCCGATTTTTTCTGATGTCTTTCTCCGATATACAGCTGCCCCTTGGATGCCACAAGCGGTACCCGACCTCGAGGATTAGGTTCGAAAGTTAGACTCGACTTCCTCTTATGCCGAACACGCTTGGCGTGATTTGGCAAAAGGTAGATGGGAGGCCAAGAATCATGGTAAGGTTTTATTTCTCATTTCCTTCGAAGTGTTTTTGGTGCTCTATTCGTTACTGATTTCCTTTCATGCAGGTGTAACCAAGGATGCTGCTTTGAGGCCCTCGAGTGGTGAAGAAGGAACCAAGTCCCCGGTCTCGAAACCGGGGAAAGATAAGAAGCGAAAAGCTGCCTCTCGGTCAGAGGACCCCAAGACCAAAACTCGAAGGGTGAGGAGGAAGGAAATTGCTCTTCCGATGGACTTGGTCCAACGACTGAGAGAAGAATAATAATAATAATAATAATAAGAAGAAGAAGAAGAAGAGAAAGACGATGCCTCAGCTTTGGTGATCCGATCTGCGAAAGCTATCGAGGTCACCAGAGCTCCTGAGCCGATGGAGGCTGTACCGGTCGGGATCTCGGTCCTGGTATCCCGAGTCTTGATCGGAGCGTCCCGAGTGATTCGCTTGGGGCTATGAAAATGGGTCATTTGCCTTCTCTTCCAACCTTTTCTGAGGAGGCGTTAAAGGAAGTTCGAGAATTGAAGACC
Organism: Nicotiana tabacum; assembly: GCF_000715075.1. Lineage (NCBI taxonomy): Eukaryota > Viridiplantae > Streptophyta > Magnoliopsida > Solanales > Solanaceae > Nicotiana > Nicotiana tabacum. The sequence goes on from NC_134102.1 coordinate 42,394,541, forward strand.
CCCGATATGGGCGGAGGCTCTTGTGTAGGGGACCCTTTTCGGGATTTCTTTACTGGAGTCGATGATGCTTCCAATATTGGTGATGCTTCTCTTCTACTAGAAGAGGCCCAACGTTTCATTACTCGGGTAATTATTTTACTATACTTGGTTTCTTTATTTTTTCCAAACTTGACTTGTGTTCTTTCCCTACTGTGCAGGCCATTAGTAGGTTTCGAGACGACCTTAGCCAGTGTGAGGTCGAGCTTCAGAAGATCTCGGGGGAGAGAGATGCCCTGCGACTTCTTTGCAGCCAAAAGGACGAGGCTTTAAAGGACCTCCAAGCGGATTTGGCTAAGGTTCGTGAAGAAGAGGCCGAACTCGATAAGCAGGTGAGCCTCGTTCTGTTAAAGTATGGGTTTGACTCAACTGTGGAAGTTAACTCTTCGTTGTCTCAGCTGCAGCAAAAGGTTGAAAAGATCGGGTTACTTCAAGAAGAAGTTGATCAAATCAAAGCTGAATGTAATCGGTGGAAGGAGACTATCGACCGCCTGGCTGCGAAAAAAGAAACCATTTTGACGAAATTATTATCAGCCAATGTTCAGCTTCGAAGCGTCAAGCAAAAGGGTTCGGCTCAAGCTAAGAGGATCGAGGAGCTTGAAACACGGCTTGCTGAGGCCAAGGCAGAGGTTGAGTCGTCGAAAGTCATGGCGGATAGGTTCATTGCCGTGTATCGAGCTGATGCCGAGGCTGCTAAGATGGAGGCACGAGAGGCGGCGAATACTGCCAACACTCAAGCATATTGGGTTGCCGAACTTGCTAAATGTAGGTCTCGGAGGGAGACCCTCGAGGAGATACACGCTCGAGGTTTCGACCTTGCTGAAGAGATAAAAAAAGGCTAAAGAGCTCGAAGCTAAAGCTGAAGCCTTGGCTTTTGATGGCGATGATGATGATGATGACGGAAGGATCCATCTTAGCTCTTGTTCGGACTTCTGCTGGGTCAGTTTTGAAATGTAAATGAATATGGAAGGATCGTACCTTAGCAGTAGTATCGTTTTAGATGTGACATATTCCAATTTCTTGATAGCTGTTTGCCGTTTATAATGTCGAGCATGTATGATCCATTTCCGACGTTCTCGAGAACCTGATATGGTCCTTCCCAATTTGGTCCTAGTTTTCCTTTGTTCGAATTTCGGGTATTGATGGTGACTTTCCTTAATACTAAGTCCCCGGGCTTGAAATGGCGGAGCTTGGTTCTTCGATTATAATATCTTTCGATTCGTTGTTTTTGGGCGGCCAATTGGACGGGAGCAGTTTCTCGTCTTTCGTCCGATAATTTGAGGCTGGTATTCATAGCCTCATTATTTGATTCTTCCATCGTGAATTAAAATCTTGTACTGGGTTTGCCGACTTCGACTGGTATCAATGCTTCGGACCCATATACTAAGGAGAATGGGGTCGCCCCCGTACTGGATTTTGACGTTGTCTGATATGCCCAAAGGACTTCGGGCAGGATTTCTCTCCACTTTCCTTTAGCATCGTTCAACCTCTTCTTTAGGTTTTGAATGATAGTTTTGTTCGTCGATTCGGCCTGTCCATTCCCACTGGGGTGGTATGGTGTTGATAATATCCTTCTTATTTTGTGATCTTCGAAGAATTTTGTTACTTTGCTGCCAACGAATTGCTTCCCATTGTCACATACTATTTCGGCGAGTATCCCGAATCGGCATTCCGATATGATCCCAGATAAAGTCTATAACTTCTTTCTCTCTTATTTTCTCGAACGCCTGTGCTTCAACCCATTTAGAAACATAGTCAGTCATAAATAAAATGAATTTGGCTCTACCTGGGGTCGATGGCAGAGGGCCGACGATATCCATTTCCCATTTCATGAACGGCCATGGGGATAGGACTGAGTGAAGTTGCTCTCCGGGTTGATGGATCATTGGCACAAACCTTTGACATTTGTCACATTTTCGAACAAATTCCTTCGCATCTTTGCCCATATCGATCCAATAATATCTTGCTCTGATTATTTTTTGAACTAATGTATCGGCACCGAAGTGATTCCCACAAGTGCCCTTGTGCACTTCCCGTAGGATGTAATCGGTATCTCCCGGACCCAAGCATACTGCCAACGGTTCGTCGAATCTCCTTCAATATAGCGTTCCATCCGAAGCCAATGTGAATCGAGCAGCTTTAGTCTATAGGGCCCTAGAATCTTTAGGGTCCGATGGGAGCTTTCCACTCTTTAAGTATTCAATATACTTATTTCTCCAATCCCAGGTTAAGCTTGTAGAATTTATCTCGGCGTGACCTTCTTCGATTACTAATCTTGAGAGTTGAACGACAGTCCCCGAGCTCAAGTCACCTTCCTCGACCGACGATCCCAAATTTGCAAGTGCATCAGGCTCACTATTTTACTCTCATGGAATATGCTGTAAAGTCCATTGTTTGAAATAGTGCAAAGTGACATGTAGTTTATCCAAATACAGTTGCATTTTGTCCTCTCGAACTTCGAAGGTTTTGTTTACTTGACTTACCACCAGCAAGGAGTCACATTTGGCTTCAATGCCTTCTACTCCCAAGTTTTTAGCTAACTCGAGACCTGCAATCATGGCCTCATACTCAGCCTCGTTGTTGGTCAACTTGGTAGTTTTAATAGATTGCCTAATAGTGTTACCCGTGGGTGGCTTCAAAACTATGCCTAGCCCGGACCCCTTCATGTTCGAAGCCTCGTTCGTAAAAAGGGTCCATACCTTCAAGGGCATACCTGATTCCAGCAGGAATTGTTTTTTGACTTCGGGTACGAAGGCTGGCGTGAAATCGGCCACGAAGTCTGCTAAAATTTGAGACTTGATGGTCGTACGGGGTTGATATTCGATATCGTACCCACTAAGTTCGACGGCCCATTTGGCCAATCGGCCTGATAGTTCGGGCTTGTGTAAAATATTACGAAGCGGGTAAGTGGTTAATACGCATATGGGGTGACATTGAAAGTATGGTCTTAACTTTCTAGAGGCATTTATCAGTGCAAGTGCCAATTTTTCTAAGTGCGAATATCTAGTTTTTGCTTCTCCTAAGGTCTGACTTATATAATAAACGGGAAATTGCGTACCTTTCTCTTCTCGAACAAGGACACCACTTACGGCAATTTCCGATTCTGCCAAGTACAAGCAAAGTTTTTCGTCTGTTTTTGGAGTGTGAAGTAGTGGTGGGCTCGATAGATATCGTTTTAGTTCCTTTAATGCTTGTTGGCATTCCGGGGTCCAAGCAAAATCGTTCTTCTTTTTTAGTAGAGAGAAAAATTTGTGACTTCGATCTAATGATCTCAAAATGAATCGGCCTAAGTCTGCAATCCGTCCTGTTAGCCTTTGTACAACTTTCACGCTATCGGGGTTAATCTCGATTCATCGATTTGACACCATGAAGCCGAGGAACTTGCCCGAACCGACCCCGAAAGCACATTTTTCTGGGTTGAGCTTCATGTTGTATTTCCTCAAAATCTCGAACGTTTCCTGCAAATGGGCCAAATGGTCCTCTGCGTGCAGGGACTTAACTAGCATGCCATCAATATAAACTTCCATTGATTTGCCTATTTATTCTTCGAACGTTTTATTTACTAGGCGTTGGTAAGTAGCTCCTGCATTTTTTAGCCCAAAGGGCATCACATTATAACAATATGTTCCATATTTGGTGACAAATGAAGTCGTCTTCCGGGTTCATCTTGATTTGATTATACCCGGAATAGGCATCGAGAAAAGTGAGGGTCTCGTGGCCGACCGTGGCATCGATCATGCTGTTACAACCCAAATTTGCATACCATAGATCACGCCGTAAGTTAGTCGACGTAAATCCAAGAAGATATTATCTTTGAGATGATAAGAAGTTAATCATAATGGTCTTAAACGATACAAGGGTGTATAAGAGTGGTTAACAAGTATTAGAAGTTAAACGAATCAAGGATGTTGTAACCCGTATTTTCGGGTAACACTAGAGGTGATTAACTATCCCAAGAGGTCTTGTTTTAATGTATTTGAATCATATAATATCCGCATCATAAGTCTTGAAGTCAAGCGAGTTATGAAACAAAAGTCGATAAAAGTTGTCGCAACTTAGGTTTATAATTTTACTTAAACTTTAGGTCAAATGTTACTGCAACTTTCTCCCAATGTGCTTGGAATTATGGGATGATCTACCTATCAAATTGAAGATCTATGAGTCTAGTTTCCAACGCATTAAACCGTTTGTCGATACGATCTCGGAATAGAGAGATATTCACGTTTTCACGAGAGTGCGCCAAGCTGCTCTCTATGGGGCCCACAAAGGCGGTTTAAGACATATGGACATATATAAGATACCTCAACCCCATTTTAAGTCATTAGTTTTCAGTATATTCAGACCTTATAACCCTAAAAACAGTCTCTCAAGGTTCTCTCATGATCCAAGACCCAAACAAAGGGCAAACAACACAAATCAAATGTCGGGAATCCCGTGGCGCTAGTAAGTTTCTTGTTCTTCTTGTTGTTGCTGATTTTTGTGCTATTCCAGATCGTGTGGGAGGTTGTTTTAAGTGTTTTATGTCCTGTAAATACACCTTCAAGTTTTTAATATCAACCCTAGGTGATTTCAAGTCTTCTAAAGTAATTCTAGTGCCGAAAAACCCGAATTAATTTCTAGTTTCGCTTCCTTGTTCTTGTGGCAGAATTGAAGGGATATTTCGTGGAAATTTAAGGTCAAATTGGAGTTGTTATTTCTGTTTAAAGGTAAGGAACCTCTTACTCTATATATATTTAAGATTATCCAAGTTGTGGCTAAGTCGTTGATGCTAGAACTTGTGAAATATATATCAAAAGGCTTGGTAGTAATGTTGTTAGTTGGTGGACTGTTTTGGAGGCTCAATATGATTATTAATGATGTTGTTTGGGCTGTTTGGTGATTGTATTGACTTGTGGGAAGTCATATAAATAGGGGAGGTGCTGTCCGTTTTATCGTAAAATAGGTTGCGGTCGATACATAATAGTTACGACGCTTAAACGATAATGATAGTGTCATTTCTCTTATTGTAGACTAAGGAGTCGTGACATTTGCATAGCTTGAGGTTGGGAAGTATATACAAGGTATGTGAGGCTATCCCCTTCATTCTTTTGCACGACTCCGATTGTACATAATGTAATGAACGAGCTCCCAAAGATACTCTACTCTTAAAAGCTAGCAGTACTTACATTGCTGCCCTTCTTATGAAATGATTGATATTGATGTTACTTCTCTTATTCTTATATTATCAATTTTGTTGGTAGTTCCTGATTCTTATAAGATTCTTGATGAAGAGTTAATCCTAATAACGTGTACGAAGGATACCGACCTTATGTCACTCCGAAAGGTTCAAAATGTGATTCTAATGAGTCCAGCATGCATCATATATATATGTATCTATTTTACTCTACCGAGCCACGCTATAGTCGGCCGTGTATGGCACCTATAGTGCAACCACTGATCAGTTGGGTTTTACCGAGCTCCACGTGGCCGGGTACGATTCTACCGAGCCCTATGATGGCCAGGTACGTTTTACCGAACCTATTACGGCCGGGTACGATATGATGATGATGATGCCCATAAAGGCGTATGTTTTAAAAGTTTATGTGTATATATATATATATGTATATATTATGTATTTCATGTCAGTAGCCCTCAGAGGTAACCAGATGTCACAGGTTTATATTCCCTATCAGTTAACATTATTGTTCTTACTTATGCTTTCCTGCCTTATATACTCAGTACTTTATTCGTACTGACATCCTTTTTATTTGTGGATGCTGCATGTCGTACTGCAGGGCCTGATAGACGGGTAGACGCAGCTCCCCCACCATAGTAGGCTGTCCAGTTCAGCGGTTATTGGCGAGATCCTTTCTCCGGACTTGCCGTGGTCTTGGTATGCATTATTGTTATAGACATTATGGGTATGTCGGGGCCCTGTTCCGGCAATGTTGTAGCTCTTAGGTTCCTTTAGAGGCTCATAGACAGGTGTCGACTTATGTATGGTTTAGAATGCCTTGTCGGCTGATTTTTGTTGTATAGTCTTTCATGGCAGCATGGTAGCTCGTACCTTATATATAGTTTTTTGACAGTCTTGTCGTCCCATGTTATGTATGTTCATGACATTATCTTTCATTTTTGGATGTTCATGATCCATGTCTACTATTTATATTGATCTTGTTGGCCCTTAAAGATAATAAGGAAGGTTAGATAAAATGTACGTTGGTGCTCGGCAAGTATGGCCCGGGTGCTAGTCATGACCCTCCAGTTGGGTCGTGACAAACTTGGTATCAGAGCAAGTCTGTCCTAGGGGATGTCTATGGGCCGTGTCTAGTAGAGTTTTGATTATGGATATGTAGCGCGCCACATTTATAATCAGGAGGCTACGTGACATCTAGGGTTGTTACCTTCTTCCTGAATCTAGATCGTGCGTAGAGTTGAGTAGTAAGTGTTCATATCTAATATTCACCTTGTTTTCTTTCAGCGATGCCTTCGACTAGGAAGCAAGCGATTAGTAAACGGCTTGATACAGCTATGGGAGAGGGTAACATTCAGGTGCCTCCAGCCAGAGCAGGCCAAAGTGAGGCTCAGAGTGAGATGCCGTCTCATACCTCTCCGTCTCCTCTAGAGGATATTAGGAGGCACCCAGTACATCCAGTTCCTCCGTCTGGCACTACAGACCATGATATGCGCAGTGCGGTGCAATTGTTGACTAGCTTGGTAGCTGCTCAGGCTCAGAGGCAGAATACCGGTGCTGCTGATAAACCGGTTAGTGCGAGAGTTTGTGATTTTATTAATCTAGACCCTCCAGTGTTTACCGGATCAGACCCCAAGGAGGACCCACAAACATTTATTGATCAGGTTCATCGTACATTGCGGGTTATGCATGCTAGTGATATGGAGGCAGTAGAGTTGGCTTCTTATTGGTTACGGGATTTAGCGATTTTCTGGTATGATATTTGGGAGAGATCTAGGGGTCCGAACGCTCCTCCAGCCGTGTGGAAGGAATTTTCTGAGGCCTTTCTTCGTCACTACTTCCCAGTTGAGATACGACGAGCTAGAGCTGATAAGTTCTTGAACCTTCGATAGGGTAATATGAGTGTACGAGAGTATAGTATACAGTTTGATTCTTTAGCAAGGTATGCTCCCCATATGGTGTCCGAGATGAGTGATAGGGTGCATCTGTTCGTGAACGGGTTGGGACCACATCTGATAAATGAGTGCACAACAGCCTCCTTGGTAGAGGGCATGGATATTTCCCGTATTCAGGCTTATGCCCAGACCCTAAAGGATCGTAAGCGCCAACAAAGGGCAGATGGGGAGTAGGATAGGGGCCAGCATAAGAGGGCGAGATTTGCAGGGTATTCTGATGAGTTCAGAGGCAGTATCAGGCCCCAATCTTCGAGGAGTTCGGCGCCACCTATAGCTAGTGCTCCTCCACAGTTTCAGAGGCCTCGGTATGATCGATTTACCTATTCTGGTTCAGGTCAGAGTTCGAGGGCATCAGGCTCACAATTTCATAGAGATACTAGTCAGACGAGACCCCCAACACCTCGTTGTGATCAATGCGGCAAGGCCCACTTTGGACTGTGCCGTCGAGGTTCCGATGCGTGCTATTCTTGCGGACAGCCTGGTCCATATGATGCGGGATTGTCCTAACAGAGGAGGTGGTGGTATGGCTCAGTCGACTGGATCTGTGTCTGGTTCTTCCTCATCAGTTCGACCTCCAGCACAAGGTTTTCAACAGTTGACAGGTCGTGGTAGAGGTAGAGGTTCAGTGCCGAGTTCGAGTGGTGCTCAAAATCGAACCTATGCTCTAGTAGGTCGACAAGATCTCGAGTCATCTCCGGATGTTGTTACAGGTATATTGTCTGTGTTTTCTTATGATGTATATGCGCTAATTGATCCAGGATCTACCTTATCATATGTTACACCCTTTGTGGCTAATAAGTTTGGCATTGAACCTGAATCGATAAGTAAACCACTTGCGGTATCCACTCCGATAGGAGATTCTGTGATTGCTAGAAGGGTATATAAAGGTTGCACTGTGATGATTTGTAGTCGTCAAACCTCGGCAAATTTATTTGAGTTAGAAATGGTTGATTTCGATATGATAATAGGAATGGACTGGTTGGCCTCATGCTATGCAAATGTTGACTGTCGTACGAAGATGGTTAGGTTTTAGTTTCCTGGTGAACCCGCCATTGAATGGAAGGGGAACATTGCTACGCCGAAAGGTAGGTTTATTTCCTATCTTAAGGCAAGGAATATGATCTCAAAAGGTTACATTTATCATCTTGTTCGCGTTAGGGATGCGGAGGCGAAGCTGCCTACTCTACAATCAATCCCCGTGGTCAATGGATTTCCAGATGTTTTCCCAGATGAACTCCCAGGCCTTCCTCCTGAAAAGGAAGTTTGAGTTTAGCATTGATGCATTGCCTGACACTCAACCGATCTCTATCCCTCCATACAGGATGACCCCGGCAGAGTTGCGAGAGTTGAAGGCGCAGTTGAAGGACTTGCTGGATAAGGGTTTCATTAGGCCTATCACTTCACCTTGGGGTGCACCAGTCTTGTTCGTGCGGAAGAAAGATGGGTCATTAAGGATGTGTATTGATTATCGACAGTTGAATAAGTTTACAATAAAGAACAAGTATCCACTTCCAAGGATTGATGACCTGTTTGACCAACTCCAGGGTGCCAAGTATTTCTCCAAGATTGACTTGCGTTCAGGGTATCATCAGGTGAGGGTTAAGGAGAAGGATATTCCAAAAGACGGCCTTCCGGACAAGATATGGGCATTTTGAGTTCTTGGTGATGTCGTTCAGGCTAACAAATGCCCCAGCAGCTTTTATGAATCTCATGAATAGTGTATTCAGGCCCTATCTTGATGTGTTCGTGATCTTATTCATTGATGACATTCTAGTGTATTCTCGTTCGGAGACGGAACATGCGGGCCACTTGCGGATAGTATTATAGACCCTTCAGGATCATAAGTTATATGCTAAGCTCTCTAAATGTGAATTCTGGCTGAACTCAGTAGCATTCCTTGGTCATGTGATATCTGATGAGGGTATTAGTGTCGACACTCAGAAGATCGATACAGTGAAGAATTGGCCGAGACCTACAACACCGTCAGAAGTCCACAGCTTCCTGGGGCTAGCAGGATATTATAGGCGGTTTGTAGAAGGGTTTTCCTCTATATCAACACCATTGACTAAGTTAACACAGAAAGCTACCAAGTTCCAGTGGTCTAATGCTTGTGAACATAGTTTTCAGGAGCTAAAGAATCGATTGACATCCGCGCCAGTGCTCACTCTCCCAGAAGGAACAGAAGGTTATGTGGTATATTGTGATGCCTCAGGTATAGGTTTGGGGTGCGCATTGATGCAACGTGGGAAGGTGATTGCTTATGCATCAAGACAATTGAAGAAGCATAAAAAGAATTACCCGACCCATGATTTGGAATTGGCTGCAGTAATATATGCTTTGAAGATATGGCGGCACTACTTATACGGCGTCCATGTTGACATCTACACAGATCACAAGAGTTTACAATACATCTTCAAGCAGAAGGAGTTGAATTTGAGGCAGCGTAGGTGGCTTGAATTACTGAAAGACTATGACGTCGAGATATTGTACCATCCCGGTAAAGCCAATGTTGTGGCAGACGCTCTCAGCCATAAGTCAATGGGAAGCTTAATACATATTGAGGCAGGTAGACAAGGGTTGACCAAAGAGCTTCACCAGCTGGCCAATATGAGAATCAGATTGTTGGACTCTGATGACGGAGGTGTTACTGTACAGAATACAGCAGAATCATCTTTGGTAGCCGAGGTAAAAGCACGGCAATATGAAGATCCTACCTTAGTAAGATTGAGAGAGGGAATTTAGCAGTGTACGATTACAGCTTTCAAGATCGGAGGAGATGGGACACTGAGATACCAGGGCCGATTATGTGTGCCTAGTGTGGCAGGGTTGCGAGAGAAGATTATGATTGAGATTCATCAGTCCCGATATTCTATCCATCCTGGCTCGACAAAGATGTATCATGACGTTAAGGAGCAGTATTGGTGGGATAACATGAAGAAGTCTATTGCAGAATTTGTAGCCCAGTGTCCTAATTGTCAACAAGTAAAGATGGAGCATCAGAAACCCAGTGGATTGATTCAGAATATAGAGATTCTGACCTGGAAATAGGAGGTGATTAATATGGACTTCATTATTGGATTACCTCGCTCTTATCATAAGTTTGACTCTATCTGGGTGATAGTTGATCGACTTACAAAATCTGCCCATTTTCTACCAGTTAAGACAACTTACACGGCTGAAGATTATGCGAAGTTGTATATCAAGGAGATTGTTAGGCTTCATGGTGTGCCGGTATCTATTATATCAGACCGAGGAGCTCAATTTACGGCTAACTTTTGGAGGTCTTTTCAGAAGGGTTTAGGCACACAAGTAAATCTCAGCACTGCATTCCATCCGCAGATTGATGGACAGGCTGAACGTACCATCCAGACGCTTGAAGATATACTACGAGCATGTGTTCTAGATTTCAAGGGGAATTGGGATGACCATCTGGCACTTATAGAATTTTTCTACAATAATAGCTACCATTCCAGTATTAAAATGGCCCCGTATGAGGCACTGTACGGGAGGAGATGTAGATCACTAGTTGGATAGTTCGAAGTCGGTGACACAGAATTATATGGGCCAGATTTGATTCACCAAGCCATTGAGAAGGTGAAAGTGATACAAGAGCGACTGAGGACGGCACAAAGCAGGAAAAAGTCTTATTCCGATGTCCGGCGTCGTGATCTGGAATTTGAGGTTGGTGATTGGGTTTTCCTAAAGATCTCGCCGATGAAGGGTGTTATGCGTTTTGGGAAGAAGGGTAAGTTAAGTCCGCGGTATATTGGGCCATACAAAATTCTTCGACGAATTGGACAGGTTGCTTACGAGTTAGAATTGCCATCTGAATTGGAATTTGTCCACCCGGTATTCCATGTATCTATGTTGAGGAAATGTATTGGAGACCCTTCTCGGGTCTTCCCTATCAAAGATGTACAAGTTACAAAGGATCTATCATATGATGAAGTGCCAGTGGCTATATTAGATCGACAAGTCCGCAAGCTGAGAACAAAGGATGTAGCTTCCGTGAAAGTATTATGGAGGAACAAGAATATAGAAGAAATGACATGGGAAGCAGAAGAGGAGATGAAGTCTAAATACCCTTACCTATTCCAGAGTGAAGATAACGAGGATGCCGGGGGAAAGAAGGATGCATTATAAGGTGAAACGGCTCTATGAGGTAAGCAATAGCTTGTGAATACTCTTTTTTTTAATACAAAATGGTGGTATGCAGATAATGTACATATCCATAATGCTTTGTATAGTCTTGTAAGGCCATAGGTTGGGTTTAACTGCTTGTAAGTTTGGCTAGTGTCCATTTTATAGGGGAAACTCAGCCGGAAATCTCCGTCGGAATCCATGATGAGTTAGACACCCCATAAACCCTTACATTCGAGGACGAATGTTCCTAAGGGGGAGAGGGTGTTACAACCCAAATTTGCATACCATAGATCATGCTGTAAGTTATCGATGTAAATACAAGAAGATATTATCTTTGAGATGATAAGAAGTTAATCCTATTGGTCTTAAACGATACAAGGGTGTATAAGAGTGGTTAACAAGTATTAGAAGTTAAACGAATCAAGGATGTTGTAACCCGTATTTTCGGGTAACACTAGAGGTGATTAACTGTCCCAAGAGGTCTTGTTTTAATGTATTTGAATCATATAATATCCGCATCATAAGTCTTGAAGTCAAGCGAGTTATGAAACAAAAGTCGATAAAAGTTGTCGCAACTTAGGTTTATAATTTTACTTAAACTTTAGGTCAAATGTTACTGCATTTTTCTCCCAATATGCTTGGAATTATGGGGTGATCTACCTATCAAATTGAAGATCTATGAGTCTAGTTTCCAACGCATTAAACCGTTCATCGATACGATCTCGGAATAGAGAGATATTCATATTTTTGCAAGAGTGCGCCAAGCTGCTCTCTATGGGGCCCACAAAGGCGGTTTAAGACATATGGACATATATAAGATACCTCAACCCCATTTTAAGTTATTATTTTTCAGTATATTCAGACCTTATAACCCTAAAAATAGTCTCTCAAGGTTCTCTCATAATCCAAGACCCAAACAAAGGGCAAACAACACAAATCAAATATCGGGAATCCCGTGGCGCTAGTAAGTTTCTTGTTCTTCTTATTGTTGCTGATTTTTGTGTTGTTCCAGATCATGTGGGAGGTTGTTTTAAGTGTTTTATGTCCTGTAAATACACCTTCAAGTTTTTAATATCAACCCTAGGTGATTTCAAGTCTTCTAAAGTAATTCTAGTGCCGAAAAATCCGAATTAATTGCTAGTTTCGCTTCCTTGTTCTTGTGGCAGAATTGAAGGGATATTTCATGGAAAATTAAGGTCAAATTGGAGTTGTTCTTTCTGTTTAAAGTTAAGGAACCTCTTACTCTATATATATTTAAGATTATCCAAGTTGTGGCTAAGTCGTTGATGCTAGAACTTGTGAAATATATATCAAAAGGCTTGGTAGTAATGTTGTTAGTTGGTGGACTATTTTGGAGGCTCAATATGATTATTAATGATGTTGTTTGGGCTGTTTGGTGATTGTATTGACTTGTGGGAAGTCATATAAATAGGGGAGGTTCTGTCCGTTTCATCGTAAAATAGGTTGCGGTCGATACATAATAGTTACGACGCTTAAACGATAATGATAGTGTCATTTCTCTTATTGTAGACTAAGGAGTCGTGACATTTGCATAGCTTGAGGTTGGGCAGTATATACAAGGTATGTGAGTCTATCCCCTTCATTCTTTTGCACGACTCCGATTGTACATAATGTAATGAACGAGCTCCCAAAGATACTCTACTCTTAGAAGCTAGCAGTACTTACATTGCTGCCCTTCTTATGAAACGATTGATATTGATGTTACTTCTCTTATTCTTATATTATCAATTTTGTTGGTAGTTCCTGATTCTTATAAGATTCTTGATGAAGAGTTAATCCTAATAACGTGTACGAAGGATACCGACCTTACGTCACTCCGAAAGGTTCAAAATGTGATTCCAATGAGTCCAGCATGCATCATATATATATGTATCTATTTTACTCTACCGAGCCATGCTATAGTCGGCCGGGTATGGCACCTATTGTGCAACCACTGATCAGTTGGGTTTTACCGAGCTCCACGTGGCCGGGTACGATTCTACCGAGCCCTATGATGGCCGGGTATGTTTTACCGAGCCTATTACGGCCGGGTACGATATGATGATGATGATGCCCATAAAGGCATATGTTTTAAAAGTTTATGTATATATATATATGTATGTATCATGTATTTCATGTCAGTAGCCCTCAGAGGTACCCAGATGTCACAGGTTGTATATTCCCTATCACTGTTTACATTATTGTTCTTACTTATGCTTTCCTGCCTTATATACTCAGTACTTTATTCGTACTGACGTCCTTTTTATTTGTGGACGCTGCATGTCGTACTGCAGGTACTGATAGATGGGTAGACGCAGCTCCCCCACCACAGTAGGCTGTCCAGTTCAGCGGTTATTGGCGAGATCCCTTCTCCGGACTTGCCGTGGTCTTGGTATGCATTTTTCTTATAGACATTATGGGTATGTCGGGGCCCTGTTCCGGCAATGTTGTAGCACTTAGGTTCCTTTAGAGGCTCATAGACAGGTGTCGACTTATGTATGGTTTAGAATGCCTTGTTGGCTGATTTTTGTTGTATAGTCTTTCATGGCAGCATGGTAGCTCGTACCTTATATATAGTTTTTTGACAGTCTTGTCGTCCCATGTTATGCATGTTCATGACATTATCTTTCATTGTTGGATGTTCATGATCCATGTCTACTATTTATATTGATCTTGTCGGACTTAAAGATAATAAGGAAGGTTAGATAAAATATACGTTGGTGCTCGGCAAGTATGGCCCGGGTGCTAGTCATGACCCTCCAGTTGGGTCGTGACACATGCGATCGATGTTGGGCAGCGAAAAGGAATCTTTGGGGCATGCTTTGTTCAAATCCTTATAGTCCACACACATTCTAAGTGTGTTCCCTTTTTTAGGCACTACAACTACATTGGCTAACCATTCGGGATATTTCACCTCCCGAATGGACCTTATCTTGAGAAATTTGGTTACCTCGTCCTTTATGAATGCGTGCTTTTCCTCGCACTGGGGTCTTCTCTTTTGCTTCACTGGTTTGAACCTAAGGTCCAAACTTAGCCGATACGTCGTTATGTCCGGTGGGATCCCTATTATATCTAAATGAGACCAGGCAAAACAATCAATGTTATCGATAAGAAATTGAACAAGTTTCTTCTTGAGTTCGGGGCTCAACCCCATTCCCAAGTATACTTTTTGCTCGGGCCAGTGCTCGATTAGTCTGACTTGCTCTAGTTCCTCAATTTTTGATTTGGTGGCGTCGGATTCATCGAGAATCATGAAAGATCGAGGGACCCTTTGATCAACATCTTCTTCGATCTTCTGGTTATTTGGCTGGGTCGAAGCCGACATTTGTGATTGCTATTTGGTGTCCCGTTCTCCTTCTGAGCCCGATCCCTTTATTGGCGAAGGCGGGGATATTGATTTCGCTTCCTCGATGGCAAACATTTCTTTTGCGACTGGTTGTTCTCCGTATACTATTTTGACACCTCTCGATGTTGGGAATTTGAGGACCTGGTGTAGGGTCGAAGGTACAGCTCTCATGTTGTGGATCCATGGCCTTCCGAAAAGGGCATTGTATCTCATGTCGCCTTCGATCACGTGAAACTTCGTTCCCTGGATGGTTCCGGCCACGTTTATTGGTAGGATTATCTCGCTTTGGTGGTTTCACATGCCATATTGAATCTGTTTAGAACCAGAGTTGCGGGTACAATCTAGTCCTGCAGGCCAGCTGTTCTACGACCTTCAATCTGATGATGTTGGCCGAGCTACCTGGATCGATCAACACACACTTAACTTTAGTTTTATTCATGAGTACGGATATTACCACTACATCGTTATGAGGTTGAATGACTCCTTCTGCATCTTCATTATCAAAGGACAAAGTCCCTATGGATGCGTAATCTTGAGTTCGAGATCGCTTTTCCCTCACAATCGATGCTTTAGTGCGTTTAAGCACTGGTCCCTGAGGGGTATCGGCGCCGCCGATGATCATGTGAATGACATGCTGCGGTTCTTCTTGCTCGTTTTGCTTGCCGAAATCCCTATTTTTAAAATGGTTCTTCGCCCTATCACTCAGAAATTCCCGAAAGTGCCCTTTTGTTAAATAAGCGGGCTACTTCCTCTTTTAATTGCCTGCATTCTTTCGTTCTGTGGCCATGGGTGCCATGATATTCGCACATTTGATTGGGATTACTTTGGGCAGGATCGATTTGCATGGGTCGAGGCCATTTATTGTCTTTGATGCATCCGATAGCTGACACGATGGTGGATGCATCAACGCTGAAGTTATACTCTGATAACCGAGGTGCTTCTATAGGATCGGCATATTTATCAAAGCCGCTCTTGCTCATAAGTCCCCGAGAATTTTTCCCTCGATCAATCCTTCGATTGTTCTAAACGGTATTGCACGTTGAACCGTTGTTCATCCGATCTGTGACGTATGGTTGATATCGGTCTCTGTTCGACCTTTGTTCTCTATCGATCTCCCTTTGGTTTTTAGTAGTTGTCCTGTTCTGATGTATGGGTCCAGACGGAGCTCTCACCTGGTCATCTTCGACCCTAATTTTTGACTGATACCGGTTGTGTATATCTGCCCAAGTTATTGCCGGATACTCGATCAAATTTTGCTTCAGCCGACGTGATGCTATCGAACTTTGCTCGTTCAACCCTTGGGTGAAAGCTTGGATGGCCCAATCGTCTGTAACCGGTGGCAATTCCATGCGTTCTATTTGAAATAGGGATACGAATTCCCTCAGCATTTCATTACCCCTTTGCTTTACTTTGAAGAGATTTGATTTCCTTGTTGTAACCTTTATGGCACCAGCATGCGCCTTTACGAACGAATCTGCTAACATGGCAAAAGAATCGATGGAATTTGGCGGTAGATTGTGATACCACATCATTGCGAGAGGGTCTCCCCAAACTTTTTCAATAATACGGATTTGATCTCATCGTCCTCCAAATCGTTACCCTTGATGGCACATGTGTAAGAGGTGACGTGTTCGTTAGTATCGGTCGTACCGTTATACTTGGGAATTTTGGGCATACGGAATTTTTTGGGGATTGGTTTTGGAGCCGCACTCGAGGGAAAAGGCTTTTGTATGAATTTTTTCGAATCCAACCATTTTTTCATTGGTGGAGCCCCCGGGATTTGATCGATCCTAGCATTGTTTGTTTCCACTCTCTTGTCGTTAGCTTCGACTCATTTTGTGAGTTCTTCGAGCAATTTAGTAATTTCGGGAGTGGTCCCCGATTCTTGCTCGTTTGATTTCACTATGGCGGGCTCCGTTCTGTGGGTGATTTCTCGAAGCGGATTGGGATCCGGCCTGCTTTGTATATGAGTTTGGCTCTACAACTGGGCTATCGCTACTTGTTGGGCTTGTAGCATCTCGAAGATCATACGTAAGCTGGCTCCGATTTCCCCCACGTTATGGGTGTCTCGAGCTACGGATCGAGTACCGCCCTGAATGCTTTTTTCCGGTTCGGAACACTGATTTGCCTCCATAGCTATTTGTGAATTGACATCCAACGGTACTTTGGCTCGAATTTCAGGTACTTCGATTTGATCCTCAGTGCCATCGTCAAGTGGCCTTCCGCCTCCGGGTGCCAAGTTGTTGGTTTCATCTTGAAGGCCGGCTTCGTGGTCGATAGGTAAAGCCATTGCTGATTTGAAGTTGTAAACTGGTATGTACTGCAGATATATATCAAACAATCACTATTATCCTTAGCCTCACGGTGGGCGCCAAACTGTTTATCCGAGAAATCAGATAACGTTAAATTTGTGTATGGTTCTAAGGATACGTGATACCCTTTGATACGAATCGTATAGAGAGATAGAAATACGATTATTCTTGACTATGAGAATGAGAATAATGAACAGAAAGACTGAGTAAGATGAAGTAAAATAAGCACAAAGAGATATCTTTGTATATGAGAAAAGATCTTTTGTTACAATCTATTAAGTATGTCCATAGCTTACAAGGATCCCCCATTTATAATAGAGGGTCATTACTTTATTTATAACAAAAAATAATAAAATAAAGCATATAGTGGAGGACCCATGATGATTTATTTTTCCTCGATTTTCGCCAAGATTCTCTCTCTTGGTGCGGTTGTAACGGCTCTTGTCTGTGGGCTCGATACTGGCTCGAACTCGTTACCGGGTCGAGCCCTTCGATTTTGGCTTGAGCTCGACCTTCGGGGTGGGCGTGGCGCATTTTCGACCTCGAAGCAATGCCTTGCAGATCGATTTGGTCACGGGCTCGATAAGATTATCGAGCCGACTCCTCGAGCAGCCTTCGGACTCGAGGCTCGTTTGTACTGTCTTCGGAGCTCACTCCCAAAAATCCCACTCCGGTTTCTTGCCATTCGAACACGATCGAACGTAGGAAGGCCGAAATCTATTTCGACCGTATACAGACTTATTTAGACTATAAATTTAAAAAATCAAATTTATTTCTTTTTTTTAATTTGTACATGATCAAACGATGCCACATAAATTGAAATGAAGCGAGTATTACTTACTACTTATTAAAAGGTATAAATATGAATAAGCAATATTAACATGAAGGCGCTAAAAACAGAAAGGTCGATGAGATTAATCAAACAAGAAATAATACTAATGGCTACCAAGTGGTTTCTAGCTTCATCCGTAGGTGGATCTTTTGAAAATAAATTAAAGCTATCTAGATATAGTGATATACAACAGTCGAAGGCAAAAATTTACAGAACTTGTCTATATCTATCTATCTATATATTATTATAAAAGTACGAATATGAAACGCTAATTGCTGAATGACTAAAATATACCTAAGATATTGACCGACTTTTATACCCTTAATTATTTATATTAATTTTTACAAGAAGTCATAAGAAAAGGACATAACTAGAAATACTACGTGTTAAGACCAAGAGTTATAATAGAATAAGAATTTAACCGTGAAAGAAAGTAGAATTATAAACAAAATAAGAATTAATTTTGGAACAGGTACCTACTCATCACGTAAGAAAAAGTGATGAGAATTAGCAATGTTTCTCATGTTTGTTTGGTTACATTCACTCCAAACAATATATGTCCAAGAAAGTCCAGGACTCTCCACCTTAATATAAGACCTGTATCATTTATCTTTTTCTAAAAAATCGGTGGCTTCCCAAACTCTCTCCAAATTCAATAAGAACAGACACGAGTATCAATTACCATACTTGTAAGCATATATTCGAATGAACAGAGGCGTATCTAGGATTTTAATAGTATGGGTGTACTATACTACCGTCTAACTTGACTCCATCAAAATTTTGTTATGACAACAACTTATCGAACAAACCATGGTTAATACTATTATCACAAGAAAATATTATTCCGTTTACAATTGTTCTTAACAAATTTTATACCTTAGAAATTATTAATAATAGGATCGTAATTTGAAGAAAAATCACTTCACAAATCAAAGAAAAATATAAATGAGAGAAATGATAAAGAAATTAGTTAGAGGATGACTATTGTTCGTAAAAAAATTGAGATAGAAAGAGAGGTAAGGAGGAGATGTGAATTTTAATTTTTAAGGAATGTTAAAACTCAAGTATGAACCAAAAAAGAAAAGAAAAAGGGAGAAAAGAATAAACATAAAATAAAGAAAAGATAAAACAATAAGAGAAGAACAACAAAATGAAACCAAAAAAGAAAAGAAGGAAAAGGAAGACAAGAAACAGAAAAAGAAAAGACAAAAAGTATAAAGGAAAATAGGGGAGAGGGGATTCGAACCCCTAACCTGGACAATCAAAGGGGCACACAGCCACAAACGGACCAAAGTGGCATCTTACGCATGGGTTCACCCGGATCTAATTACGTATAATATCAAAAAAATTATAATGCTATATGCAATTTAGGGAGGGGAGCATGGGTTCACGTGAACTCATACCTTTCATGTAAATCCGCCCATGCGAATGACCACATAAAATACCTTAAATATAGATTCTACATGAAGGATGACTTACTCCAACATTGTTAGAAATCAAGGGTTTATGCTGAAATTCCCGAGAAGTAAGCACAATTTCAACTTGGTTCATAAATACGCAAGACATCAACAAGCCAATTGATGGAATAAATTATAGTAAGTTGAAATAAGAACTTGAATTATGCTGGCATTCCAAACGAAAGACGAGAAGAGTAAGATCCTGCAGTTTGGACTTATTCTCTGCGGCGTTGTGGCTTTGAAATATTCATAAGGTTAGCTTAGTCATAGTTCACTTTTAATGAATAAATAATAAATAGACAAAGGAAATCTTTTGCTGAATGAGTCGATTGCATCGTCTTTGATACATATGAACTATAGCCACAAAATTAAACAATGATTTCACTCAAGTATGTGTCATACAATGTCATTCTTCTATTAGTATATCAGGGATCTATTAAAGTTCTTCTATTATACTTTAGTTTTAACATTTAACGAATGTATTAAATCATACTTGTGTTTTCCAACCGCATGTATTTATGTATAGACTATTACATTAGGTTTGCTAATAGCTTTTTGTCGTATAAATTTTTAGTATAAAAAGTTTTGCAAGAATAAAATTGAAAAATATTCTAGCGATAATATGTGTTTTTTAAATATTTATATGGTTAAGAATTTTTAATTTTTAGCTACAAAATTTTGTAAGTAATGTCATGGAAGGCAGAAATAACTAAATGACTTTTTATTCTCTGTTTTCTCTATTATTAATGTATCTTAAAGAAATTGACTTCCATATACTCAAATCATTAAATATTAGGTAATTACATAGCGTGACCATAAGTATTAAATATACATGAGCGGGATCTTGCATATGACACAAAATATTTCGTGCATCGCACGAGCATAGAAACTAGTTATTATAAAAGCATGAATACAATGTCGGTTTACAAAAATAACCTTATAATATTAAGCATAATAATTCATAATAAAATGACATAACCGAAATTCTAGATATTAGTTTTAGGGCATAATACTACACATTAGGAATCTTACATGATTATTTTTAGGAATCCTATTAGTATAATTACTTTCGGGCTGTCTAATTCATATAGAATTGAACAAGTAAATATCTTTAGTCATGTAATCCTATTACTTTTAGGATATACTTCTTAAAAATTCCTATTATTAATTTAATTTGAAAACGTATTATAAGGTCCTATTACTCATTTAATTTGAGAATATATTATATTGTCCAAATCCATTTAGAAAAAGGAGAGCCTATTTATTATAAAAGTATAATTAAATACAATATTAATATACCAAAATAACCCTAAAATATTAAGCGAAAGAACTCATAGGAAAAGGACACAACTGTAAAAACCTATTTTTTGTACTATAATACCTTCTTTGCTAATTTTTAATATTTAAGATTTTAAATTTAATAAAATTTTGTCTATTAAATTCTTATTAAAAATATATAGGAAGGTTTAATAAAATCAATTTCATAAGAATCATCCGTATTGGAAATACATTACCACTCCATAATGTCCAATACCAAAAATAAAAAGTAATATTAAATGGATTGTATAAAGAGTAGAAATTGAGGGGAAAAAACCACGATAATATATTTTTGCATTATATTTAAACTATTTTTCTACTCAAATAATAATTTTTTTATCAATTTTTCATATAATATTGAAAAATATCCAATTATTAAACAACAACTATAAAAATATTTAAGAATATAAATGTGTGGGAAAGAGAAAAAATGGTTGGTAAGAGTCAATACCACTAATGATTCTACAAACATAAAGATCTAAACGTGAAATGTCAAATCAATCTTTTACTCCATGAAAATAAAATTTATAGTGGATAAAATTATAGTTAAGATTAAATATTCAAAACAAGAGATGAACTAATATTAAGATCTGAATCAACATAGAATAAATTATTTTTTTTGTTAAAACCAAATAATTAAATCTTTTAATTAATTATTTATCAAGAGAATCCAATTCAATTATTTTTTAAATTCATCATATGAGTAAAATTCTTATTCAAGTTTAAAAAAATCTTAGTGAATAGATCCAATATTCAGTGTCTTCTTACTTCGTGTCGGAAATGAAGAAGATCATCCAATAAAAGATGATTTGGTTTTTCCTGAACACTTGGTTATCAATCCCAATGGTAATAGTAGTGCATTTAATAAGAGAAATATTTCTGTCATTAGATTAAAACGCAATTTGTGCAAATCGCATGATAAAATTAAAAAGATATCGTAGCTAGCAGAAATGAATATGTTGATCAACTAAATAAAAGATTAATTGCAAAATTTTATAATAAAATAAAATATTTTTCAGTTTTTGACTCAGCAGAAAATGATACCAATAATTAATACCAAGAAGAATACTTAAATACTTTAATACCAAATGGCTTTCTACCATATATGTTTGTTGTCAAGTTTATTATTTCTTACATATGTTAGTGTCACCGTATATATAATAGACTAAGTTAAAATTGATCTTCCATTGTATATAGGTTAATTTTGAAAAGAAATTATGTTCGTCATGCTACTGAAAAACTTAGATACGCCGAATAACTTATGTAATAGCACACAGACGGTATATAAAAGTTTTGACAATAACGTCATACATGCAAAAATTATGATGCTGGTCAATGTGCTTCTAAGTATATTCTTATCCTTAAATTCTACTTTCGTCTTCCGAAACTAAGGAATATCCTTTTAAATTTGTGTGAAAATAATTTTTAGTATGTTTATGTTTTGCAAATATAACAAATAAAGTACAAGGACAAACATTCTAAATATTGGACTTTATTTACCGCAATATATTTTCTTGCACGAACAACTGTATGTTGCACTTTCAAGAGGGATATCAAGATCGATAACAAGAGTTTTGGTTAAAGTGGAGCAACCAAAGCATTAGGAGGAAACATACACAAAAAAAATATTGTCCACAAAGAAGTGTTCGTTAAAATACCATCACATTAAATACTTTTAAACTATAATACATAATTATCTAACTAACATGACAAAATTGATCATTTGTGTAAGTTTTGATGATGTCCTATTATTTTAAATTCATGTATTATGCTAATGTAATAATATTTTTTGGCATTTAGATGATTGTTGTATTATTATACATAAAATTTCTCTCATTACTTAAATTTTATTATTCTTTCATATAAATAAATGTTTAAATCATCACGTGTCATTATTAACGTGCAAAGCATGTTCATAGATACTAGTACCGTAAAAGATCATAAAATGACTACCAAAGATAAGCAACTACTCCATAAGGTATTTTATTTTATTCTTTTCTTTGGAGAAAAAATCTAACATACTTCCATAGCTTAGAAAGCGGGTTAATTTCACTAAAGGTCATCCAACTTATCATTTATTTCATAAAAGTTACTTAACTGTTTTTCATCACTTAAAAGTCACTCAACTTTACCTTTGTAACTTAAAAATCATTCCAATTCAAAACCTACAAAATATCCAATAAAAATATGACATGACATTACATTTAATTAAAAAATCTAACAATAATGCCACACAAGCTTAAATAGATCATATCTAAGTTAGACTCATTTCTTCCTCGGTCCGATTTGACCTATAACCAAAATGGATTATTAATATTTGAACAATTAACTGGACTAGCACTTTGATTTTGTGGTTAATTTGTAGAAAAAGAAGTTAAGAAATTTAAGAAAAATTAGGTCTTTTGAATTTATCTTTAGGTTTTGGTTGTACATTTACAGTCAATGACACAAGACGTTGTCTCATTCTTTTGTCTAGATTATCGCTATAGGTTGTCTACGATTGCAGTGTGTATTGACAATTTCTACTATGCAATTTCATTGTGGGTGTTTCTTACTGAGCAATATTTTTGTCTGTTAGTATTGCTTAATAAGCAATATTTTGACTTTAATGGAATAGTAATTTGTGAAAATAGGTTCTTATTAGCTTGTTGTTCTTGTCTGTTAGTGGTACATATAATTGTTATGTGAGATTGATATGGTAGTATTTTAACTTCATGGAGAATTATAAAATGATATGAAGGATGTAAAAACTGGTTATGTGCTAGTTTTGTTCATATTTTTAATGAAATTATAGGTTGTGGTATTAAGGTTATTACGTAACAAATAAAATAAGATATTTTTAGCACAGAATAATTGTTCTCTTATTTTCCTTCTAATGATCAAAATATTAAAACCTATTTGGATTATGAGTCAAATCGAATTGTGGATGAAATAGGTCTAAATTGGGTATGGTCCATCTAAGCTTATGTAGTAATATAACTAGAATTTTTAATTAAATTTAATGTCATGTCATGTCATATTTTTATAGGATATTTTATATGTTTTGAACTAGAATGACTTTTAAGTTACAAATATAAAGTAGAGTACTTTTAAGTAATGAAAAATAGTTAAGTGATTTTTGTGAAACAAATGATAAGTTGGATCATTGAAATTAACCCCTTAGAAAACATGATAAAGTAAACGACAAGACCAACTAGAAAAGTTCAAACGCAGAAAAGTTATTGGATACCACGTCAGTCCAAGGGATAAATTAGTCTTGTCTTATTGCCCAACAGTGAAAATGTACGGTCATAAGGCAATAAAGTACAACAGTGTTAAAGCACAGACCGATTGAATTACCAAAAATTTCCTTTGGTTGGCAAGCTGGGAAGACAAGCGTCTCCTGCTTCTAGAGTAGAAAGAGAAAAGCATTTTGCGCAACACTGGACATCCATTCCCAATTATATACTATATATATGTTGTTTGTGCCCAATAAGGTGAAAAACATATCACTTGGTGGTGACCTTGTGCTTAGGTGAGTTAGAGAAGTTGGGATTCTGATGGACAAAATTACACTTGTTGCGGTACTTAGTGAGGATGGTATATTTTGTCTTCAATGTTATGGTTTGAAATTTATGCACAAAAATAAGTTGCCGTCCTAGTGGTGCTAAATTCTGGTATTAAATTTGAATGAAAAAATATAGTGTATTGCACATAACGTATTTGTTAGCTTTTTTAAGGGCTCAAAACCAATTTTCACTTATCCATTGCCTTCCCTAACCTATGCTTGGTGTAAATTCTTCTTTTTTCTCTATGATGATAGCGTCTGAACGAGCTCATGCACACCTTGACTATTAGCTGCGACCTGCTTGGTGTAGATTCTTAGCACCTGAAACACATGGAGGGACCTACTTGGTTCGACTTGTTTTTTACATTTTTTCTTCTGCGAATACTAGAACCTTCATACATAATCCTTAGGCATTTTGCATAGTTTTCTCCCTGCAATCATATTCTCTTCAAAACTCTATTTTTTTCCCAGAATCCTTTCTATATTTAACTGAATTCCGACTCAGCTTCTACAAATACAAGTGGAAGAGAACTTGTGTTGTGCGGCACAGAAAAGGTAAATTTGTTCGGGGCACGTTTCAAATCTTAATTTGCTCAGTACTTTTGGCAAGATAAGAATCATGATGCTCTATTATTGCTCAGTACTTTTGGCAAGATGCGATTCATGACGCCCCATAATAGCAATTCAAGTAAACTTCATATTAATCAAAAAACTCATCTACTACATGGATCCAAGTCACTGATTGAAAGATTTACAACGTAACATTCCGCACAAAATATTTGTACAACAGAAAATGCTCTCTTTGTTACTGGACGAAAATTTTGGTGGATCTGATCAACATACTGCTTCAAGTTCCAGACAACAGTGTCAAAACAAGCAATGAACAGGAAGGACTAATCAATTCCCAATCCGGAGTAAGGCTCAAAGCCGCCCTGACAAGTATAGACAGACAGAAGAGTGGCAAGGTTAGCTAAGACACATACTGAACATTCTCCTCAAGGATTGCTATAGACACTATTACCATTAAATCATGAAACTGAATTACCTTCCTAGCTAATAGAAATATTTGATAGATGTTTAAACTGTATAACTTAAACAGGGAGGCCCCAAATCTAACTGGCGTTAGTATTCACATGTAAAATAAGTAGAATTGTACATGTAGTATAAAGCTTTAAACATTAAGGAGCTGATTAATATTAGTGTTATTTAAGTTTCCTCAGTCGTTAAACCACTGCCTAAATCTCGTAAATCTATGAAGTTCCTAAGTTATTTCCAGAAGCAATTATAAAATCACATAAGAATCATAAAAGAATGCAGCCTAAATCAAGGTGTTGCACGACTTATAGAACTTTAATAATGAAACAAAAAGGTGAGATTTTTTCTCCATGTCATTTGCAACAACAGCCAAGTGTATTCCCACAAATGGTGTCTGGGGAGGGTAGGATGTACGCAGCCTTACCCCTACCCTGGAAGGGCAGAGAGATTGTTTCCGATATACCTTCGGCTAAAGAAAAGATGGAAGAAGCACTGATAGCAATTAATAACAATACAAGATATTTAGAAAACTAAATCCAAGATAGCAAAAGAGAAGATGAAAGAAGTGTTGATAGCAAGTAATAACAGTACAAGATATGTAGTGATAGCAAACTAAGGAAGTACTGATGTCAAGTAATAACAGTACAAGATATGCGGTAATAGCAAACTAAGGATAAAAGGGATACCATACTGATACTAATACTATTGAACTAAGGAAAACAGGGAAACACTCGACTATCTACTAACCTTCTACCCTAATTCTCAACTTCCACACCCTCCTATCAAGGGTCATGTCCTCGGTTAGCTCAAGCTGCGCCATGTCCCGCCTGATCACCTCTCCCCAAGACTTCTTTGGCCTACCTCTACCCTTCCTCTTACTCCCAAGGCCAACCTCTCACACCTCCTGACTGGGGCATCTGTGCTTCTCCTTTTAACATGCCTGAACCATCTTAGCCTCGCCTCTCGCATCTTTTCCTCCACAGGGGGCACTCCCACCTTGTCCCAAATAACTCCATTCCTAATTCTATCTAACCTAGTATGCCCACACATCCATCTCCATGTCATTTAACAATGTCATGATAGCTTTGCTCTTCTTCTTAGTAAAAAAGAAAAAAGAATGAAACTTAGCTTGTTCTACCTTGTACTTTTTTAAACAAATCCGATGACATAACGCCATTATCCCGCAATTCAAAACAGGAAGGAAAAGGATAATTAATGGAACAGGATAGATGAGGGTTATAAAACCATTGTTTAACTAGTTCATCTTAAAAGAGAAGCTCAAACTTACTGCGCAGTCATCATGGACACGCCAAATCGTTTCGCCCAAGAGGTTTGCAACAGATAAGATGGTCAGCTGGGGAAAATAGTTTTGTTCTGCCACCGGAATGGTATTTGTGATGATTACCTCCTGAAACAGTCCACTCGACAACCTCTCTATCGCAGGAGGGCTGCAAAACATAAGATTAAGGTTCAGGGTTCAAATCCCAGCAAAGGCAACAAAAACAGTAGGTGTTTCTTCCCATTCGCCTAAGCCTTGGCGGACAGAATTACCAGGTACCTTAACTGGTGGGGCAGGTACCCGATGGAATAGTCAAGGGACGCGCACCACCATTATCAAAAAAGGTATCATGCAAAGTTCACTAGCAAGTTGGGAAGCCTAGAATCTCGATATCCAAAGTCTTATCTTGAAGGACACAATGCAAACAATGCTGTAGTGCCCTAGTGATTTAATTACAATAAAAGGATTGGGATGGGCAGTCTTTTTCCCCCTTCCCCCTTCCCCCTTCCCCCTTTATTTTTGTGCCAAAAGATTTCCATTAGCAAATTGATGCAGTTCTGAGAATAGACCGATAACTTATTTTATCGGGATCCATAGTGTACATGAGTTCATCACCACTTACTGAGAAACGGATGTATTAAGTAATTTCAGGCTAATACTGACGATATGGAAGGGAGTCTTTACAATAAAAGCAGCAAGCACAAAATTGATGCAATGCTCCAGCTTTGGGTAAACCATAAGTACCTGAAAACTGCATGAGTGGTGCATGCATAAACTTCCCTGGCTCCTTGATGTAAAAGGGCAGCTCCTTTTGCAATAGTACCTGAAAACAATTATAGATTAACTTTCTATCTAACTCTCTCTCTCTCTCTCTCTCTCTCTCTCTCTCTCTCTCTCTCTCTCTCTCTCTCTCTCTCTCTATATATATATATATATATATATATATATATATATATATATATATATATATATATATATATATATATATAAGGAATAATCAGTTTTGACCAATGATAAACTAACCAACTCACCAATCATGCTGAAAAAAGAAATGGACAGAAAAGAGAAAAAGGAACAGAACATGAGCATGAAATGTCTCCCAGTCCCCGGTCAAAACAATGCCTAAGCAATTAATAGCGAGTAGTAATACATACAATAACCAAAAAAACAATTATTTGTGTTATAGCACTTCACATAGAACAAAATGGGACGAAAATAATTTTGTAGTTTCTTGCTTTCATATTTGACCATTTAACTTGAAACAAAATTGAAAACCTCCGTAGTGTAGAAAAGGAGGTGCAGATTGCTTCTCTCACAAAACAAAAAAAATAAAAAAGAACTGCAGCAAATAAGACCACTAAGCGAAAACGAAAAGTAAGTGCTAACCAGCCGTATCAATCATGTCATCAACCATAACTGCCACTTTTCCCCTAACATCGCCAATCAAATTCATTACCTATGGGCAGAAAAGCAGCAAGTTAGTGCTCACCCAAAAAAAAAAACATAAACAGGTACATAGAGAGTTATGATATATGGAGGGGCTACACAAGTATTGATGATGTTATATGCAAGAGGATTCTTGTACTTGGTCTAATATGTTCAAAACATGTAAAGGTACGTTCACGGCAGTGATTTTGAGAGCGCGAAGCGCAAAAAAGCAATAGGGCCTTGCTTCGCTTAAAGTGTGAAGCGAAGCGCTCGCTTCGTTGAAGTGAAGTGGAATTTTAAAAGATCTTAAATGATCATTGCACAAATAAATAAAGTAACTAAATAAACAAGACCAAATTAGACCAAGGGAATTCTGTCTGCTATATTTAAAATTAATAAATAAGGGCTTCTGAATTCATCTCATCTTTTAAGAATTTTCATTTTTCTTTATTGGTTAATAACCTTATCATTAAATAAAATGCGCTTTATAGCAATATCACATAGTATACATTTCAACCTCGAATTTTCAATTATGAAAAAAAATTGAGTCCATTAGTTCATGAATCATGACAAAAAAAATATTTCTCGATATAGAAATCAAAACTGAATTATAGGAAAGAAAGAATAAAAAGGAAAAAGACATCCCCCTTTTTGCTTTTGCAATTAGATTCTTTTCTTTTTATTTCTATTTTCTTGAGAGTTGGGAGAGTGAGAAAGATACCAGTCATTCAATTTTAAAGCCTCAAAAAGATTTGGGAACTTTTGTTAAATGTTCAGGAAAACCTTGTTTAAGTGCCTCAGAGGTCGAATGAGGGGAACAAGGTACATCCAAAGAAGATTGAAGCAGTGCAGAGTTAGCCCAGACCATCGTCAGCTACTGAGATCAAGAGTTTTCTTAGTTTAGTAGGCTATTACCGTCGTTTCGTAAAGGGTTTCTCATCTATTGCTACACCTATGACCAGATGGACCTAGAAGGGCGCTCCGTTCAGATGGACCGAGGAGTGTGAGGAGAGCTTTCAAAAGCTCAAGACGGCTTTGACTGTAGCCCCAATATTGGTGTTGCCTAGCATTTGGGGTCTCACACTGTATACTGTGATACGTCACGTGTTAGCCTCGATGCGATGTTGATGCAAGACGATAGGTTGATTGCCTACGCGTCTAGACAACTGATGGTTCATGATAAGAATTATCATGTCCATGACCTGGAATTAGCAGCTATTGTTCATGCCTTGAAATTTGGAGGTTTTATTTGTACGGTGTCCCTTATGAGGTCTATATCGATCACCACAGTCTACAACATCTATTTAAACAGAAGGATTTTTACTTGTGGAAGCGGAGGTGGTTAGAGTTTCTTAAGGACTATGACATCACCATTCTATATTATTCCGGGAAGGTCAATATGGTGGCCGATGCCTTGAGTCAAAAATCGGAGAGCTTGGGTAGTTTAGCATATATACCGACAGCAGAGAGGCCGTTAACATTGGATGTTCAGGCCTTGGCCAACCATTTTTTAGATTTGATATTTCCGAGCCGAGTCAAGTTCTGGCTTGCATGATTTCTCGGTCTTCTCTGTATGATCCTATCAGAGAGTATTAGTTTGACGACCCCAATTTCCTTGTCCTCCAAGACACAATTCAACACGGCAATGCCAATGAGGTTACTATTATGTAAAGAGCTAATAATCATCCATAAGACAAGTCTCTCCTTTGGTCATATTTATTGGATGACGCCACTTAAATTGCTTTTATTAGAACGTAAAAGAGAAGAAGTCATTAATCAACTGATTGTTATATATAAACCAACGATTAGCAGAATAAATTGAAACTAATTTGGGCTTCTTTTTTATTATATAAACCGGAAAACAGGGAGTAAAAAAACAGTTGCAGCAATTAATCAATTGAAAGTTGAAACTGAGGGAAAAGAAGAACATGTCCAATTGAATTCTGTGGCAAAAGGAAAAGAAAGATTACCAAATAAAATTAATTAACAAAGTGAAAAAAAAAATCTGAAGAAGCAAGGAAACAAGAAGACGGAAAAAAAAATAAGCAGCAACAAGGCAGAGAAGAAGCAGCCAAACAGAGAGAAGAAGAAAAAAGAAGAAGCTGCAGCAACACAGAGAAGAAGCAAAAGAGAAGAAGAGAAGAAGAGAAGAAGAGAAGAAGAAGAAGAAGAAGGAGAAGGAGAAGAGAAGCAAAAGAAGACCTGGAACAAAGTCGATGAAGTAGAAGAGAACAAAGTCAGGAACCCTAAACGCAGAGAAGAAGCAGGGATGAAATTGCAGAGAACCATCCTTCCCTTTTTCTCCTAAATAAGTGGCCTTTTCTGAAAAACCTTAACAAACGATCACTTCCTTGCTTTCTCGCTTCTCGCCTCTTCAACTGAAGCGAGCTCTTCATTTAAGCTGTCTCGCCTCAGCTCTCGGAAGCTCAACAGAGGTCGCCTCGCCTCGCTTCAAGCGATGAAGAGAGCGCTTTTTATTAAGAAGTATAATGTTGAAGGAGGTGAGCTGACAAAATAGTAAAAGACATAGTAGGTGGCTTCTATGGTTGAACCATAGCCCAGGAACTCAATTCCAAAAAATTGGGAAGATGGAACCTTTAATGCTTGTAAAATGTAAAGAGGAGTCATGTTGTACAAGAAGTTGAAAAGTGATGCTTAAAAGTTCCAGAGCCAAAGAAGTCAGAGTTAGAGGAATCAACACTGAAATTTTTTTTTAAGGAAAGAAAATGAATCTTATTTCAACAGTATATAACCAATCATGCAATGAAGAGAATTCACAAAATTTATAGGTAAGCACATGCATGCCCACAAAAGTATCATCGTAAGCAGTACAAAGAAGTTAGCATATTGCCCAAATTACAAACAGATTTAGCATGTAGCCTGGCACTAGATTTTGAATTGCATGTAATAACAATTTCACTGTAAAGCTAATATACAATAGATGAAGAAATATAAAAAGTTTGTTCTTCACCAAAAAACTGTTTAAACCATCAAAATTAACTAACTCAAACCAACCCCACATGCTCCCTCCAGAAAAAAAAAAAAAGGATAAAAGAAGAGGACAAGAAGAAACCTCAAATAAAATACTAGCAACCAGAATACCTCAGCAACATTGTGCCCATGACGCCTTTTATCCACAATAGCTAGAGGTGCATCAGATAACTTTTTGGCAAAAGCTCTTGCCCTTGCAACCCCACCAACATCCGGAGATACCACAACTAGATCATCAGAGCAGATAGTCTTGCTGGCAAGGTAATCAAGTATGACAGGCTATACATGCAGACACAAAAGTAAGAAGGCAGATAAGCATATGAATGAATACAATTTTTCCAATTTCTAGCGGAGGGAAAGCCTTTCTCATTCTACAAAATCATGCCTAATACTGACGCTAAAGATGCTAAAGTTAATATTGTCGCTATTGACAAATTACCTGGCCATGTACATGATCCACTGGAATATCAAAGTAACCCATTGACTGGCCAGAATGAAGATCACAAGCAAGAACTCGATCTGCACCAGCTTCTGTAATCAGGTTTGCTACAAGTTTGGCAGCAATCGATTCACGACCTTGAGTCTGCAAAAGGATTGGGCATTTGAGTGAATTAGACTAGCACTAAGGTTTATCTCTGTTAATACTGACCACACCAAAACTCAAGTACCCCTCGCCCAATCAATCCAGAACAGGCAAATGTTTGTAAAAATGAGGACATGCATTTGACCCTTTTTTTTTATAAGTAATTAAAGATATTATAAATTTATGCACCAAGTCAGTGCATCAGGCATAATTATAGGTTGTGCAAACCCTCTGTTGTATCTAGCATTCCATCTACATCATGTTCAATTATCAGATTGCACCAAAAAGCTAACCAAAAAAACACATCTCTGTTTAAGGCTGTGAATGTTTCTCATTGTGCCTTCAAAAATTCTATTGTTTCTTTCAAGCCAGACAGTTCACCAAATGGCCTGAGGTATGGTATTCCAAGTTCTTAGAGATTTCTTACTAATCCCCTCTCTGCTCCAACCTTGCAAGAGCTCAACAATTGATTTTGGCATGGTCCAACCCATGCCCAGAATTACCAGAAACATATTCCACAGCTGCCTAGTGACCCTGCAATGCAAGAAGAGGTGGCCAACTTCTTCCGGATGCTCTTCAAACAATGGACATCTACTGCACAGTTGAAACCCCCTTTTTTGGAGGTTCGATAGTGTGAGACAAGCCTCCCGAGCAACAATCCAAGAGAAACAAGAATCCTTCAAAGGAGCCTTGCTTCTCCAAACCTTTTCCCAAGGCCATAATACCCCGTCGATGCTAGAATCCAACATGTGGTAACAACTTTTGCGTGAAAAGAGACCCTGCTGATGGCTTTTCCAACCTATGGAGTATGTTTCGTTGTGATCCAAGGTTATGTTGTTTAACCTCTGTAGCAAAATACAGTCTTTCCACTTGATTTCAAGGACATGCATTTGATTTCCAAAAGCTATTTCATCTTCACATACCAAATTCTTATTCATCTTCATCAAAAACAGAAATGGCTTCAAAGATGAAGCATTCATAATATATTCAATCTTTTCACGGTTACATAAAACTCATCGAACTTGAATCAACACTGTAGCTCAACTTATTAAGCCAGGGCCAAGTTGAGAAGAATATGCATTGCCTATTGACACACCCATCCGATCAAACATGTATTATGGTAGCCGTACCATCTTGGATTTAAACAACTAATTTTCAACATGGAAATAACAAGAATCTATGACATACTCGATCATTTATTTACCATTTAATAGGACAAGCAACATAGAATTACCTTACGATCAGCACGGGCATACCCAAAGTACGGAATCACTGCAGTAATATTTTTGGCTGAGGCTCTACGGCAAGCATCAATCATTATCAAGAGTTCCATCAGATTTTCATTAGCAGGAGGACACGTAGGTTGGACAAGATATACATCACAACCCCTAACACTCTCTTGTAACTGGACATAGATTTCGCCATCAGCAAAACGTTTTATCATTATCTTTCCAAGTTCCAAACCCATGTAGCAAGCAATTTCCTATGAAACAGGCAGCATATCCATCAGTAATGACACATCAAAAGAACACATAACGGTATTACCCAAAAACTATTAAACAACTTCTAATGGAATTAAAAGAACCGCATTGGTAGAGATGATGAAGCAAGCAAATTTTTATTTTTATTATTGTTACTTTGACGTGGTAAACTCAATCCCCTAAACCCCCTTACCCTTACCCTGGAGCCCAAGCTTGACCTTTTCCCACTGATATTACGTGATGCCTACGATGGAGGGTAGGTCAAACTATCAAAGAGAAGAACTAGCAAGCTTCTAGGTTGGCAAGCTTCTGAAGGAGTGCATATGACACTTAAGGCAAATCCCACATGGAATAGGAGATAAAAAACTTTATAAGGCATAGCACAAAGTTCACATGGTACGCACACTTTTGGACTCGATGATTGCGTAGCTCAAGTGACAAATCCGTGAGGTCTGTTGGGTCAAAATATGTGTCATGGGCTTGGGCTATGACACTAGAACCCCCAAACATATAATTGGATGTTAAAAAGTATTTACCACTACGCTATCCCTCAATTGTTGTATCGAACAAAATAAAATGTTGTAGTTTTTTAACACTACTCTTTCACTTATTTAACCAATGTAAAATACTGGAATATATTGTTTTTGCACTTCTTCTTTTTAACTTTCATAGAATCTTTAGAGCTTTGAAGAATGCCTTGGATGACTCTGTAGTCCCAATTTCAGTAACTCTAGAATGGAGATTAAGGTTGTGTATATTCAAATATTCCTTTAATCATCTTCATCTGATATCAGCTCATAAATGAAGTCTATAATGATTACCATGGAGAGCTAGAGAAGAAAAAGAATTGAGTCAAGTAACACCTAAAGTATCTTATACTCAAGTTGCAATTGAGCCTATAGCGCTTGTTCTTTTTTTTATGAAATAAGTTGTATTTCATTAACAAGAAGCATCCAGGGGATGCATAGGTTACAAAAAGAAAGGAAATACCAACCCAATGACAAAAAAACTATTGTAAGACTAAGGCGCTGATAAATTCCAAATAAGAGTCAGGGTTATATACAGGTGTAAAATTAACCCAACTAAAAAGATTAACTAAACATTTGGCCTCGAGTGCATGGTTGGCAATTAAAATGCCATCAAAACATCTTTGATTCCTTTCTGTCCATATGCACCACAAAATACAAGCAGGAATCATAGACCATATCCTTTTGGTGGACTTCCCAACTCTCCAAGCATTCCAACTCAAGAACGCCTCCTTGACATTGCATGGCATAGTCCAGCGCAGTCCAAAAAGTGACAAAAACATGTTCCATATACTTGTTGCAACTGGGCAATGAAGAAACAGGTGATTAATTGTCTCTGGGTTGCAAAGGCACATGTAACATCTGTTAGGTAGTTGAAAATTTCTCCTGATGAGATTGTCCTGAGTTAAGCATGCTCCCTTTAAAGTGATCCAGCTGAAACATGTGACTTTTGGTGGTAATTTTGCTCTCCAGACAACCTTCCAAGGCCATTGATCAATTAAGTCTTTGTTGGAGCTTAACTGAAGATAACTTGCTTTCACTGAATAAGTGCCTTCCCCGCTATTGCCCCACTTGAGTTTGTCTCTGCTCTGGGTGTTGAATGAGCTGTTCTGAAGGCTTTCAAGAAGTGCAAATAGGTCTTCAATCTCCCAATCATTTAGGTCTCTTCTCTGGTTTAGTCTCCATGTGTTGTCCTCCCTGTTTTGAGCAATAATAGAATCCGGGTTGGTTGCAACTAGGAATAATCTTGGAAAGGCCTCCTTTAGAGTAGTGTGTCCCAGCCATCTGTCTTTCCAGAATTGAATGAGTGGCCCATTTCCCACCTGAAGAGATGTGTTGCAGGAGAAGTCATCCCATAGTCTCCTGATACCCTTCCATAACCCAGTGCCATAAGGTATTCTGACAGCATTGGTACACCAGTGACTATTAGCCCCATACTTTGCTTGAACTATCTCCTTCCAAAGGCCAGCATCTTCTTGGTTATACCTCCAGTGCCATTTCATTAACATGCTCTTGTTGTGAAGTGCTAGGTCTTTGACCCCAAGACCTCCAAGTGTTTTAGGAAGTGTGACTTTGGCCCATTTGACTAGGTGGAACTTGTGGCTGGAGCTATTACCTTCCCATAGGAAAGATCTCCTAATCTTGTCAAGTTGTTTCTGCACTTTGATTGGAATTGGAAAGAGGGACATGAAATAGGTAGGTATGCTATCCAAAACACTATTGATTAGTATTGCTATCCAAGACACTATTGCCACCGAGAGATAGGTATTGTTGCTGCCAAGAAGCCAATCTTTTCTCAAACTTTTCAACAACTGCATTCCATATTTCAGTTGATCTCTGACTGGCACCCAAAGGAAGACCAAGATAAGTGGTAGGGAAGGAACCAGTGTTGCAATACATAATATATGCCAACTCTTCCAACTCAGGAACCACATTAACAGGGTAAATAATGCTTTTAGACATGTTAATGTGGAGACCTGACATGGCTTCAAAAAGCATAAGAGTGAGGTTAAGGAACTGAACTTGAGATTTATCTGCCCCACAAAAAATAAGAGTGTCATCTGCGAATAATAGGTGTGATACAGAAACTGTCAATCCTGAGTTGCTACCCATATCAAAACCTTGTAACCATTGCATCTGCTTGGCCTTTTCCATCATTCTACTAAGCCCCTCCATGGCTAGGATGAATAGAAAGGGAGATAGGGGGTTTCCTTGCCTGATCACTCTTTTAAGAGAGAAGAAGCCTATAGGGCTTCTGTTAACAAGCACAGAGTACTTCACTGTGGTGAAGCTATATCTGATCCATTTGATCCATTTCTCTCCAAATCCCATTTGCCTTAGGATTGAGATTAGATATTGCCAATTTAGTTTGTCAAATTCTCAATATCCAGCTTGAATAGAAGACCAGGTTCACCACTTTTGTCTCCAATCTAGCACTTCATTAGCAATGAGGCCCTAACCCATCGGTGATCTGATTTTGCCACTGTAGCTTTAGTTTCGGTAGCCGGAGACCACCAATCAAGAGTGAATCTTCGCCCATTCCAAAACCAATCACCAATTTTAACTCTTTCTGCTTCTTGTGTAGAAGGAAACCGGAAAAGAAAAAGGTTGGGCGAAAGTAGTGTGACTATCAACCCCGATGTCATCCTCCATCTCTTCAGGAACCAAGGTTGAATGATCTCTGCATTAGGGCTTGAGCAGAAGGGATCGTTAAAGAAGCCCACAAGGCAGCAGAAGAGGTATTTGTTGAGCTTCAAACTGGTTTCCTCTGACGAGACCTGAACTTGAGCCGCTACTTCTGGCCATTTTTGAATGTTCGCGACTTCAATGCAAGAGAAATCAGGAGTAGTGAATCTTTGGAGGTTTGGACTGGATGGCTTGCCCAAGAACCTAAGAATTTTGTCGGCGATTTCGCACCAGCCCGCGTTGTAATCAACCTCCGGGATTATAATTGCCGATTTTCTATTTCCAAGCCATTTTTCTATTCTGATGAAGCGCCCATGAATATTGTAGTTCTGGTAGACTCTATGCAAAAGATCTTGTTGCTTCCTCCCCCATCTTCCGTAAAGATCTCCTTGACCCCTTGATGCCTGCTTCAGGTTATGATAGACCCATCTCAAATTGCATTCATCGATTTTTAACTTGCTGGTGAAACGCCTATTGTGTTCAATAAAAAGAAACCACCTGCTTTGGCCCTCACTAATGTAAGTGATTTCAAAGGATTTGTCTTCAGAGGTGAAAAAGACCTTTTCTCCCATAATAAAATTGGCTAACACCGCTGAGAGGTCTTGCCGGTGAGAGTGACAGATCGGAGAGAGAGAGAGAGAGGGAAAGGTTAGGTGCACGTTTCCCAAGTCAGAGAGAAAAAGTAGAGAGAACATTTTTCTTTCTCTTCACTTGCCTACAGAACTTGTTCTTTCAAACAAACCCTAAACTCAAATACTCTGTTTCTTTAGGCATTAATCATCTATTTTAGGCATTAATTGAAGTTTATTGCAATTACCAAGGAGAGCTAGACAGAATAAAGAATTGGAAGCTTAACTTTCAATTAACGCCTAAAATTTCTTATGCTCAAGTTGCAATTAAGTCTAGAGCTTTTTCTTTCAAGCAATCCCTAAATTCAAGTGTGTGTTTCCTTTACTTTAGCTGCAGCGCTATGCAGCCAACTCAGTCCCCTTTAATTATAACGCCAACATCTTATTATTTTTAGAATGAAGTAGAAGTAAAAATACCAACTAACTACATAGACAACAATTAATACCTGAGAAAGTGCAGGATTGGCAGTGCCGGAGAAAATGCGGAGTCTAGTATCAATCTGAGCATGTGGAACTGGAAATCTTCTTACTTGATTAGCGTTCCAAAGATTGTTAAATGAAGTGTCGCCATTAATCTGAAGAGGCATGTTTGATCTCCCATTCTCCTTGTTAAAACTTAATGGTTCTGCCACATTACATCTCTACAAAGCCACAACAACATTAAGATAACAGCACGTTTTCAGAGTCACAATCATAATTAATCTAGATATACTCCATTTGCAAGCAGAAGGAGAAGGGGAAGAGAAAATTGCTTACTACAATTGAGTCTCCGGCAGCATATCTACAAGGACTAGGTTTGCTGGTAGCTAAAAAGCTTCCAGGTAGAGCTAAAGATGCCATGTGGAGAAGAGAGAGGGATGGAGACCCCCTTGTTTTTGGTGTTAGGGTTTTGGAAAGAAAAAAATATACAGTATATATCTTCAAATTAACGCAGGATGCCTGAAATGACTTTTCCAAGAGTCGTGCCACACGTTGTAAAGTGCTTAGTGCTTGAATTTATTTAGAAACAAAAAGGGTCAAACGACACCAATCAGCAGTATACAAAATCAAATTGTATGCTGTAAGATTGCAATTAGATTATGTAATCGTTATTTGATTTTGTATGATCAATAACTAAATTGGCACTAATAGTACAATATGACTATATGTAAGTGCATAAACATAATATCAATCGCTATCTTAATTTTTTATCAGCACTTATAAAGGAGCACCGAAAGCTGTCATGGAACGTGACATTAAGTATTAGCCGTTTTGAAAGATTAAAGGCATTAAGGGGTCGTTTAGGGTGTATAAGAATAATGCTTAATAAGATGTATAAAAATAATGTTTAATAAGGTGTATTGGTAATGCAAGTATTAGTAATACATGAGTTAGTAATGCAAACATTAGTTATGCAGGGGTTATTTCTTATCCATTGTTTGGTGTGGTGTATTAAAAATTAAAATCCATTACATAATTTTTAAGAAAATTGTTTGTTTACAAAAAATGTCCTCCATATTCTTTAGTTTTAAAGGACTTTAAGGATAATTTGGCCTTTAATCATGCTAATGCATGCATTAATAGCCTTGGTGTTGCTAATACCATGGTTTGCTATGCATTAGCTATACATAGGATAATACCAAATATGATGTATAACTAATGCATGTATTAGTTATACATAGGTTAAAAAAGTGTACCAAGCAAGGTTTTACTAATACACAAAGCTAATGCATGCATTATTTTCTCTAATGTAAGGTCGTTTGGCAGCTGGTTAAGAGAAAAATTATCCATGTAATAGGGGCAACATAACTTATACAATGTTTGGTAGCCATTAGTTATTTTGTACTAAATTCAGCATAACTAATATCATGTTTGGTTGTCATTTTACAATTCTATATAAATAATACATGTATAAGTTATGAGTCAATCTGTGTATTATTTTATGCGGGGTAGAAGATGGAATAACTAATACATGTATTAGTAATATATGGATAAAATATTAAAATAATAAATTTACCCCTATCACTTTACACATAAAGGCTTCCTTCGATAGATTGATCTGTATCAAACCATTTGGAGAGCAAGCATGGAGACATTGATGCCTCACTGCTAGGCTCTTCCTCTTCTCAAAATATTAGAGACAAAATTAGTAAGTAAGTATTTTACTTTAAAATTTATATAATGTATATGACTTTCTAATACAACAAACCAAATATTCAAAAAAATAATCTCAGCGTAACTAATGCATGTATAACTAATACATGCATAACTAATGCATGTATAACTAATACTTGCATAACTAAAACTTGTATAACTAATATCTGCATAACTCTAACCGGCCACCAAACGACCTCTAAAGGTTGGATTATGAATACATGAACAGGTGGTGAGAGTTAAAAATTCTAATGGATATTCACTTTTTTTTAATTCATAATTATCACGATCGAAATTAGAATCGCGACCGACATAATATAAGTCAACCCTTGTCAAGCGAATCACCAAAATATAATATCGTCAATACATATAGAATCATACAACACCCCAAAACTATATGTGGTACATGGAATATGTCTCTAGAAACTATACTATGTAAATACTATTAACAATACACTAAACTAGCACCCGAGAAACATATGTGAAGCTCTACAGAAACTATGACTCAACCATGCAGCCTAAAGTCATGAACTCTCTGCCTTTGTATATGCACTTGTATTTGAAAAATATATCAAGAGAGGAGTGAGATTTTACTTAGTTAGGCATTTAACCATGAATATTTAGGCATTAGCAAATAGGTTGGAGAAATTGGATATTTCGAAGCCGAGCAGAGTCCTTGCTTGCGTTGTATCTCGGTCGTCCTTGTTTGAGTGCATTAAGACGCATTAGTATGATGATCCCCACTTGCTTGTCCGTATGGACATGACGCAAGTGATGCTAAGGAGGTGACTATTGGTGATGATGGGGTATTGGGGCTTCAGGGTCATATTTGTGTTCCAAATATGAATGGCTTGAGAGAGTTGATTCTTGAAGAGGCTCATAGTTCACGATATTCCATTCATCTAGGTGCTACAAAGATGAACCGTGATTTGGAGCAGCATTATTGGTGGAGAAGCATATTGTTGGGCATGTTGCACGGTATTTGAATTATCAGTAGATCAAGTTTGAGCATCAGAAAATTTGGGTCGTTTGCTTCATAAGATTGATATACCGAAGCAGAAGTGGAAGCGTATCACCATGGACTTCAAGGTAGGGTTGTCGCGAACCTTGAGGAAGTTTGATGTCATTTGGGTTATTGTGGATTGGTTGAACAAATCAGTGCATTTCATTCTGGTCATGACCTCCTACACGTCAGAGCAGTTGGCTAAGATCTATACCCAGGAGATTGTTTGCTTGCGTGGTGTACTTATTTCTATCATCTCGAATCGCGCTACTCAGTTTACCTTGCAT
This sequence comes from Nicotiana tabacum, assembly GCF_000715075.1. NCBI lineage: Eukaryota > Viridiplantae > Streptophyta > Magnoliopsida > Solanales > Solanaceae > Nicotiana > Nicotiana tabacum. Next base: position 42,434,720 of record NC_134102.1, read on the forward strand.
TTCTGAGAGTTGTGCTGCGTGAGTTGGGCATGCAGGTTGAGTTGAGTACAATATTTCAACATCAGATAGACGTGCAGTCCTGAGCGGGCCATTCAGATCTTGGAGGATATGTTGAGGGCCTGCATAATTGATTTCGGAGTCCAGTGGGATCAGTTTCAACCATTAGCGAAGTTTGCATATAATAACAACCACTAGTCTAGAGAAGGTGATGTCGCTCTCCGATTGGTTGGTTTAAACATGGGGAGGCTAGATTATTGGGCACTGATTTGGTTCGAGATGCTTTAGAGAAAGTGAAGTTATTTAGGTGAGGCTTTGCACCGTAGAGTCGAGGCAGAAGAGTTATGCAGATAGAAAGGATCGTGAGTGATATTCATGGTATGTGAGAAGGTTCTACTTAGAGTTTTGCCTATGAAGGGCATGATGAGGTTCGGGAAGAAGGTCCAATTGAGTCCTCCTTTTTTGGTCAATTTGAGGTCTTGGAAAGAGTTGGTGAGGTGACCTACATGTTTGCTTTGCCACCCAGCTTGTCAGGAGTTCATTCGGTATTCCATGTTTCCATGCTTTGGAAGTACTATGAGGATCCGTCACATGCTTCAGTATTGGATTTCAGCTTGGTGTACTTGGACAAAGATTTAACTTATGATGAGGAGGTAGTGGTCTTTTTTATAGGCAGGTTCGAAAGCCGAGATCGAAGAATACTGCATCAGTAAAGGTATCGGCAGAGGAGGCAACTTGGGAGATTGAGAATAATATGCAGAGAAGTTATCCTCACCTTTTGGCACTTCATTATGACTCTAAACTAGTTCGAGGATGACGTTTATTTAAGAGGGGGGGAGTGTAACGACCCGACTGGTTGTTTTGAGTATTTTAACCTTGTTCCTCTATTTGATGTTCCACATATGTGTATTTGATGTTTTGGTGATTTGTAGGGATTGGTTTCGGGAAGGTTTTGGAGTGAATTGAGACACTTAGTCTCATTTTGAAACCTTAAGTTGTAAGAGATGACTAAGGTTTGACTTTTGTGTAAACAACCTCAAATTCGTATTTTGATGGTTCCAATAGGTGCGTATGGTGATTTTGGACTTAGATATATGCCCAGATTTAGATTCGGAGGTTCCTAGGATATTTTGGCGTTATTTACTGAAAGTTGGCAATTTGAAGATTTGGAAAGTTCATAAATTTAACTATGGGTTGACTTTTAGGCTATCAGGTTCAGATTGTTGATCCAGGACTTGGGATATGTTTGTATAGTCATTTGGAATTTGTGTGCAAAGTTTGGGTTCATTCCAAATTGGTTAGGCTTGAACCAGACGCTTGGTTGTAAATGTTTAAAGTTCTTGTACTTGAAGGGATGCATTATGTGTTTTGGTGTTCGATTTTTGGTTATGAGTGTTGTTTTGATGTTTTGAGCTTATGATCATGTTTGTATATTAATTATATACTTGTTGGTGTGATTGGACGGGGTCCTACGGGGCTCGGGTGGGTTTCAGATAACCCGGAGCATTTTGGAAACTTGTAGATTTTTGTTGGTGTCAGTTCCTCTTTCGCAATCACGGAGGTTAGATCGCAATTGCAGAGTGTTTTGAGCTGGGCAGGGATATACTTCTTCGAGTTTGTGACACATGGGGCGTGTTCTTGATGGGTGAGGCTGAATGGCATGCGCTTTTGTGACCTGGGCATCGCGTTTGCGTATCAGTGAGGACAATTGAGGAGGGTCAGGTCTTTGGCCTTCTAGTTTGCGGGAAGGGGACCGGGTTCATGTAGGCGTGTGATGTTTCGGAATCTTGATCACAGGCTGGGGGCTGCGTTCGCATAGGTGTAATTTGAAGCAGTGAATTTTTCTGCTTCGCAAACGCAAGGATGGGGCCGCGTTCGTGAAGGGTACTATTGGACAGAAGTATAAGTGATGTAATATCATGACTTAGACCAATTATTTTTTATTTGAGCCCTAGACTTTGAAAGGGGCAATTTTTGAACGGGATTTTCACACAAGGCAAGAGAGTAAGTGATTCCTACTTAATTTTCACATTATATCTTATTTCCCTATGGATATTTACACATAGACTATGTGATTCAAAAGAGAAAATTGGGGATTTTGACTATGGTTATGGAGAGTGAAGAGATAGAGATTTGAACCCCGATTCGAAGTCGTATTTGGATGAAACTTATATATTTGGACTCGTGTTGGAATGGGTTATCGGAATTTGTAACTTTTGTCGCGTTTCAGGACACGATCCTAGGTTGAATTTTTAGTTGACTTTGTGTATTTGTATAAAGATCAAAGCTTTATTGTTTGGGATTGTTTACTTTTGCTTTATTTTATGTTATTGAGTTGTTTTTGGCTAGATTCGAGCCGTTCGGAGGTCTATTCGCGTGGGAAGGCTTTTTTGGAGTATTGACTTGGCTAGTGTAAGGTAAGTATCTTGCCTAAATTTAGTTGAGGCACTAGTTGCCTAAGTTATTGGTGTTGGCTACGTGCTAAGGTGTCATACATACAAGGGGTTGAGACCATGTGCGTGCACCAGGGATTATTCATGTTTGGGGTAGTATTTAGGCTATATTATGCCTTGTTTTGAATATTTATGATTATTACTATCATGATTCTTCTTTATATGCATCATGAGCTTTACTTACAGCTAGGCAAAGATTTTAGTATTGTTACTGTGTATTGTATGTATTCATGACTTATACAAATTTTATCACGTGAGTATCATTGGTGATTCTTGCGGCTACCTCTTCGAGGTTAGTCATGATACTTATGAAGTACATTGGCTAACTTGTACTCATATTATACTCTGCACTTAATTATGCAGATCTAGATGTGGGACCTAGTTGAGAGCTATTTTGGATAACTGTGGAGTCACCGGGAGACGAGGTAGAGCTGCATCTCGTTCGTATATCTTGGCGTCTCTTTCCATTTCTATTACTATTATTGTTGTTCAGACAGTACTTTTATGTTATCAGACTTGTACACCTATTGTAGAGCTCATGACTCTTTATTACCAGTTATGGGAGATTTTGTTGTATCAGCACAAATCTTTATTTTTAATATTTGGCTTAGACTTGTACTATTCTACAAGTCATTATCTTGTATCATTATTGTTATGCTTGGCTTGCCTAGCAAGTGAGTTAGGTGCCATCATGATCGGATAGTTATTTTGGATCATGATAATATCTCCTCCATATGCTGAACTGTTATCCTGATTAATATTCATGCATATCTTCTCTATGTGCACCATAAGCTTTACCTGAAATTATACATATATTCAGGTATTATTACTACCTATTCATGACTTGTATAGATTTTATCACGTGAGTATCATTGATGACTCCTGCGACTACCTCTATAAGGTTAGTCATGATACTTACGGAGTACATGGGGTCGGTTGTACTCATACTACACTTTGTACTTAATTATGCAGATCCAGGTATAGGACCTAGCTGAGAGCTATGCTGGACCCATTTTGCTGAGCTGCTGAGAGACGAGGTAGAGTTGCATCCCGTTCGTAGATTGTGATGACTCAGCCGGTTATTTTGAGTATTACAGCCCCGTTCCCCCCATTTGCTGCTCAATTTATGCCTTACAGTTGATGTATGACTTATCGGGTTAGTTGGTTCGGGTCCGGAAGGATTTCGGAGTGAAATGAGACACTTAGTCTCATAATTAAAAACTTAAGTTGAAAAAGTTGACCGGATATCCACTTATGTGTAAACGACCTCGAAATTGAATTCTGATGATTCCAATAGCTTAGTATGGTGATTTATTACTTAGGAGCGTGTCCGAAAAATTATTTAGAGGTCCGTAGTGGAATTATGCTTGAAATGGCAAAAGTCAAATTTTTGAAAAGTTTGACCGGGGGGTTGACTTTTTGCTTTCGGGGTCGAAATCCGATTCTGAAAATTAAAATACCTCTGTTATGTCATTTATGACTTGTGTGCAAAATTTGAGGTCATTCGGACATGATTTGATGTGTTTCGGCACAAGATATAAAAATTTGAAATTTCAAAGTTCATTAGGCTTGAATTGGGGTATGATTCGCGGTTTTAGCGTTGTTTGAGGTAGTTTGAGGGTTCGACTAAGTTCGTATGATGTTTTGGGACTTGATGGTATGTTTGGTTGAGGTCTCGGGGGGCTCGGGTGAGTTCCGAGATGGTTTCAGATCATTTTTCCTTGTTTTGCAACTGCTGGAACTGGTGTCTAGTGTTGTTCTTTGCGAACGCGAAGGGTCTCACGCGTTCGCGAAGAAGGATTTTGGACTGCTGGGATTTTGCCCATCGCGAACGCGATGAATAAGATGCGAACGCGAAGAAGGGAGCTGGGAAATCCTACGCGAACGCGAGTGGGCGGACGCGAACGCGAAGAGGAAAGGGAGCAGGGGGCCTGCCTGGCGTTAAGCCTTCGCGAACGCGGCTCGTGGCTCGCGAACGGGAAGGGTAGAGGTCAGAAGGCATCGCGAACGCGATAGGGATATCACGAACGCGAAGAAGGAATCTTGGCAACACATTTTTGTGCTTCGCGAATGCGAAGCTATGGTCGCGAGCGCGATGAAGGCATATATGGGTAGAATTAAAAGTTCCAAAATGGGGGTTTTGAGTTCATAACACAAAATTGAATTGGGAGCTCGGTAGAAGACGATTTTTAGAGAGATTCTTGCGTAGGTGTTTGGGGTAAGTGATTCTTATCCAGTTTTGATTAATTTTCATGATTATGCCTTTGAATCCATCATTTAATGGGTGAATTAAGTTAAAAATTTTGGAAAACTCTCTTGGTTTAATTTGAAGATTTGAGGGTCGAGTTGAGGTCGGATTTTGGCAAAATTGATATGGCTAGACTCGTGGTTGAATGAGCTTTCGAATTTTATAACTTTTGTCAGGTTCTGAGACGTGGGCCCCACGGGCAATTTTTGAGTGTCATTTCAAATTTTGTGGAAAAATTAGTATTTTGATATGAAATTAATTCCTATAATTTGTGTTGACCGAACCAAATTAATTGTGGCTAGATTCGAGCCGTTCGAAAGTTGATACGCGCAGAATGGGATTTCTGGAGCATTGTTTAGCTTGCTCGACTTTGGATTCGTCGTGTTCGAGGTAAGTAACTCTTCTAATCTTGGAGCTCAGGGTTTGAACCCTGAATATATGTATTATGTGAATTGTTGGGAGGTGACGCACATGTTAGGTGATGGGCGTGTGGGCGTGCGCCATTGGAATTGTGACGTAATTGTTCCATGAAATTTTATAGTAAAATAATCTTGGCATTTTCCATGCAGTTTTATGCGTTAAATAAATTAAGCCGAGAATTATATTAAAACCTGTTGAGGCTATGTGCCATTATTATTGGGACCCACAGAGGTCATATTGCTGTGAATTATTTGTTTAAATTGAAGATTTATACTCAGTCATATTTATTTCATTACATATTATATCTAAGTCTCTTTTGTTATTTATTGATTCATCATATCATCATTTTGGGCTAGTTCATGACATTCTGAGCCCGAGAGACTGGAGAGATTGATGACTAAGTGAGGCCGAGGGCCTAATTATGAGGATAATTATGGGATCAGGCTGCACGCCACAGCAGGCCATATTGGCTTTATATATATTTTATTATGGCACTTGAGTTGTCCGTATAGATACAAATATTGATACTATAGTACGTGAGTTGTTCGTGCAACACGTGAGTTGTCCGTACAGATTATAGCGCTTGGGCTGAAGGAGCCCCTCCGGAGTCTGTACACACCCCCAGTGAGCGCAGGTACCTACTGAGTGCGAGTGCCGGGTGTGAGTGCCGAGCGATTGGGAGGATTGAGTGACTGTGAGGATTGAGTGCCTGTGAGGACTGAGTGACTGGGAGGACTGAGTGATTGGGAGGACTAAGAGGACTGAGTGAAATGATACTGTGAGAGTATGCATATGATTTTATCACTGAGTTGCATCGCATTGACATGCACACATTACATATATGCATAGAGATGTATTTTCCTCATGCTGTACAGTATCATATCATTCATGATTTCTCACACATGTTGACAGATGGGCATAGTGATGCATTTGTTTTACACGGGTTATCTGGAAAGAAAATGAAACATATCATTTATTATTGAAAGGATTTTTGGGAAAATTATTGTTTTCAAACTTATTCATATTTTTGGTAACTTCGGTAAACGATTTGGTTTTTCACTGATGTACTTGAAAGGAAGAGCTATTTTAGAAATCATGATTTAGCTGAGCATTTTATCTCTGAGTTACTTCTTGTATTATTGCTTTATGTTGTTATGGACTGTTGTGGACTATTGGTTTTGGACCCGACCTTGGTAAAATCTCGTCACTACTTTCAACCTAAGGTTAGGTTTGTTACTTATTGAGTACATGAGGTCGGTTGTACTCATACTACACTTCTGCACCTTACGTGCAGATATTGGATATTGATGTTGCTGTACTCGACGGGAGCTGGAATTGAAGACGTACCTGTATTCTGGTTGTAGCTGCTTCTTGTTCATGGTAGCCTTAGATTTATAAGAATATGTTTATGTACATTTCAAACAGATGATGTATTTATTTTATACCAGTTTTGTAAATTCTAATCTTAGAAGCTCATGATTTGTACTACTAGTTCTTAGGAAAATGTGTTAGTTTTATCTATTTTCTTTTAATTAATTGCCTTATTAATTTCATTGGAATTGGATAGTTGGTAATTGGCTTACCTAGCGGGTTGGGTTAGGTACCATCATGACTAGTTGGATTTTGGGTCGTGACAAGGTGGTATAAGAGCTCTAGGTTCATAGGTTCTACGAGTCATGAGCAAGTGTCTAGTAGAGTCTTGCAGATCGGTATGATGACGTCCATACTTATCTTCGAGAGGCTATAGGGCATTTAGGATAATTTCCCATCTTTCTTTCCTTATCGTGCGGAATTGATTCAGCTTGAAATATAACTCTTTGAATTCCTTCCACGCATTCATGTGCGCACATGAGCGCTCGGTATCAGCTGTGTATCACCGGCTTGTGATTTCAGGGATGATGTGCGAGATGCGTATTCTGTGTTTTGCTGATGGGCCAGTCTGGAGGACTTGAGGCCATGGTTGAACTGGAGCTTAAGGTCGGTAGCTTTAGTTGTAACTTGTACATTTGGACTCATATGTCCGGTAATGTTCCTACGAGGGGAATTTGTGGCTCGATGAGCGGCGGAATGGCTTTGTGATGAGTATGATGAAACTGTGGGATGTGTTAAGACGATTTAAATGTGACGAGAAGTGTTTCCTTGATATATAAAGGAAGGCCATTGGGAGCTTGATTTTCGTTTTTATGTGACTTATAACCTCGAGAATTAATGTTTTGGAGGATCTTTCACGTTATTAAATTGTGGAGAGAATTAAATTTTATTGTCTTGTTAATGAGTTTGGACTCAGGAAGATTAAGTGATTGCGTAGTAATTGTGGATGCGAAAGGGTGTAACAAGATGCCAATTTGAGGCTAAGCAGGTGGATTATCCCCTGCGGAGTAATCTATGTAGGTATGTTCCTTATAATGTGAGTGGAGAGTTTCTTTTCGGGCAGTGGGGCGTATGTGTGGAGGTTTGAATTTGAAGCTGGTTGAGAAAGTTGACTTGACTGTCAAAAGAAAAAAAAGCGAGTTTAGTGGATGATTGAGGTATTTTATAGTTGGCGTTGTATGAGCTTGAGAAGAATTTTCGTTAGACTGACTGTAGTATTATGGCAGTAATAAAGTATGGGTATTGTGAGTTATGAAGTGTTTTAATCTATGGCTTTGAGTCAAGTGGGGGAGCCTGCTATTGACAATTCAATTGATGGTTATATGTTAAATTTTAGTTTGGTCTGAGGCATACTTGTGGATTGGTTATGACTTGCAAATGTTGAGATCGAGGATGACTCGAGTATTGAAATTTCTAGATACGGAATATATTTCTATGTGGCACGGAAGAATTATGAAGATTTCCTCGTAGGATGATCGTGCATGAAGAATGTGTTAGTCATTCTAGTAATGGAGTTGGGATCAGTTACGATGATTCATGTGTTCGATGAATTTGGAGACTGGGAGTTCGCAGAAGTATATTGTTTCGGGTTGCGGCCTATTTGAGGTGAGTATTTTATTTTAACTTAGTGTAGTCACTAGTTGCGTTAATTATTTGTGATAGCTACGCGCTATAAGTGTGCATATATGTGAGGTTTGAGCCAATATGCGGGCATTGGGGCAAGTATTTACTCTAAAGAATGCTTAAGCTATGATATGCCTAGAGTTGATTGTTAAGTGTAAAGTTATAACATTTCTCGTGTTTTAACCTTTGTTGAGAACTATCTGGGCTACACTTGAGGTTACAAAGATGCTAATTCCCTGAATAAACGGGGTAGTTACTATCTCTGCGTTAAATTACCGATTTGAAGTGTGATAGTAGACTTTGCACATGCTTACACTATGACGTGTTATTTATACCAGTCTAGGAGCATGAGAATCTTATTTCATCATCATATATAAGTGTACTTGTTTAATTGCTCCTGTATGATATGCTGGGGTTGTTGGCCTGTGACCATGCCAGGCGATTCATATTATTGGCATGTGAGTCGTCCGTGCCGTGTGTGGAAATTTTATTTCTATGATAATTTATCTGATTCATTGATTTTCTTCATCTACAATTGTGCACATGCGCCTACAGTTAACCTCTTCACGAAATTTGAGGAGTTGGTTGTAACATTGTGGTTGTGGTGGTGCTTGTTGAACTTGCAATATGGTTCTCTTCCTTGAGACATCTCCCATATTTGGGAACACGGATTGCGCAGTGGTGGCTGGAGTTATATTGATGTGGCGTGTCTATGGGATAGTGTGTTTAATAATATAAGGTCATTGGACCTAGAATGAGTACTATCAGGTTTGAAACGGTATATTCGGGAGGATAATATTGAAATTCGGCTTAGAAAGTGATTATGGTTATGGTTGGGGCGAGAGAGCTCCATGAATTGTTGATATGATAAGGGGTCCTGAGATTTCTGCATGTTTCTTTCATTATCGGTAGTATACGAAGGCTTTCGAACAAGGTTTTGTTTGATATGGGGTTTAATACAAGTGCCGGGTTAGCTGGAGTAGTTACTGTGATCAGGGAATGGTGCTGCGAGCATGCGAGTTGTGTAGTATGTTATGTGATTATATCTGGGGTTATGGTCATGGCTCGATGCAGCTTGTTCAGACTTATACAGTGTGTATCTGTGAGATTCGAGTCTTGTAAGAAATTCTGAAGTTTGGGAATTGAATTCAAAGGTTTTTGGGCTAAGGCTAAATTAAGGATTTTCAGTTGTATTGTGTTGTCAGGCCTATATGACGTGGGACGTGGGATCACTCTCGGGTACGTGCGTGGTAAGATGGAATAGTGATTTGATGGCTTGGAAGCAACTCTTGGCACGTTCGCGGATGAATGTATGTTTAAGTGGGGGAGAATGTAACAACCCGGCCGGTCGTTTTGAGTATTACGGCCCCGTTCCCCCATTTACTACTCAACTTATGCCTTACAATTGATTTATGACTTATCGGGTTAGTTGGTTCGGGTCCGGAAGGATTTCGGAGTGAAATGAGACACTTAGTCTCATAATTAAAAACTTAAGTTGAAAAAGTTGATCGGATATTCACTTATGTGAAACGACCTCAGAATTGAATTCTGATGATTCCAATAGCTCCGTATGGTGATTTTGGACTTAGGAGCGTGTCTGGAAAATTATTTGGAGGTCCGTAGTGGAATTAGGCTTGAAATGGCGAAAGTCGAATTTTTGGGAAGTTTGACCGGGGGGGTTAACTTTTTGATTTCGGGGCCAGAATCCGATTCTAAAAATTGAAATACCTTAGTTATGTCATTTAATGACTTGTGTTCAAAATTTGAGGTCAATCGGACGTGATTTGATGTGTTTTGGCACAATATATAGAAATTTGAAATTTCAAAGTTTATTAGGCTTGAATTGGGGTATGATTCGTGATTTTAGCGTTGTTTGAGGTAATTTGAAGGTTTGACTAAGTTCGTATGATGTTTTGGAACTTGATGGTATGTTTGGTTGAGGTCCGGGTGGCTCGGGTGAGTTGCGGGATGGTTTCAGATCATTTTTCCTTGTTTTGCAGCTGCTGGAACTGGTGTATGGTGTTGTTCTTCGCGAACGCGAAGGGTCTCACGCGTTTGCGAAGAAGAATTTTGGACTGCTGGGATTTTACCCATCGCGAACGCGATGAATAAGACTCGAACGCGAAGAAGGGAGCTGGGAAAGCCTATGCGAACGCGAGTGGGCGGACGTGAACGCGAAGAGGAAAGGGAGCTGGGGGCCTGCCTGGCATTAAGCCTTCGCGAACGCGGCTCGTGTCTCGTGAACGCGAAGGGTAGAGGTCGAAAGGCATCGCGGATGCGATAGGGATATCGCGAACGCGAAGAAGGAATCTTGGCAACACATTTTTGTGCTTCGCGAACGCGAAACCATGGTCGCGAACGCGATGAAGGCATATATGGGCAAAATTAAAAGTTCCAAAATGGGGGTTTTGAGTTCATAACACAAAATTGAATTGGGATCTCGGTAGAAGGCGATTTTTGGAGAGATTCTTGCGTGGGTGTTTGGGGTAAGTGATTCTTATCCAGTTTTGATTAATTTTCATGATTATGCCTTTGAATCCATCATTTAATGGGTGAATTAAGTTAAACATTTTGGAAAACACTCTTGGTTTTATTTGAAGATTTGAGGCTCGAGTTGAGGTCGGATTTTGGTAAAATTGGTATGGCTAGACTCGTGGTTGAATGGGCTTTCGGATTTTGTAACTTTTGTCGGGTTCCTAGACGTGAGCCCCACAGACATTTTTTGAGTGTCATTTCGGATTTTGTGGAAAAATTAGTATTTTGATATGGAATTAATTCCTATAATTTGTGTTGACTGAACCAAATTAATTGTGGCTAGATTCGAGCCGTTCGGAAGTTGATATGCACAGAACTGGATTTTTGGAGCATTGTTTAGCTTGCTCGACTTTGTATTTATCGTGTTCGAGGTAAGTAACTCTTTTTATCTTATAGCTGAGGGTATGAACCCTGAATATATGACGGGCGTGTGGGCGTGCACCATAGGAATTATGACGTAATTGTTCCGTGGAATTTTGTAGTCAAATAATCTTGGCATTTTCCATGCAGTTTTATGTGTTAAATAAATTGAGCTGAGAATCATATTAAAACCTGTTGAGGCTATGTGCCATTATTATTGAGACCCACAGAGGTCATATTGCTGTGAATTATTTGTTTAAATTGAAGATTTATACTCAGTCATATTCATTTCATTACATATTATATCTAAGTCTTTGTTGTTATTTATTGATTCATCATATCATCATTGTGGGCTAGTTTCATGACATTCTGAGCCCGAGAGACTGGAGAGATTGATGACCGAGTGAGGCCGAGGGATTGATTGTGAGGATAATTATGGGATCGGGCTGCATGCCATATTGGCTTTATATATTTTATTATGGCACGTGAGTTGTCCGTGCGGATAAAGATATTGATACTATAGCACGTGAGTTGTCCGTGCAAATTATAGCGCTTGGGCTGAAGGAGCCCCTTCGGAGTCTGTACACACCCCCAGTAAGCGCAGGTACCTACTGAGTGCAAGTGCCGAGCTATTGGGAGGATTTAGTGACTGTGAGGACTGAGTGCCTGGGAGGACTGAGTGATTGGGAGGACTGAGTGAAATGATACTCTGAGAGTCTGCATATGATTTTATCACTGAGTTGCATCGCATTGACATGCACACATTACATACATGCATAGAGATGTATTTTCCTCAAGCTGTACAGTATCACATCATTCATGATTTCTCACACATGTTGACAGATGGGCATAGTGATGCATTTGTTTTACACGGGTTATCTGGAAAGAAAATAAAACATCTCATTTATTATTGAAAGGAATTTTGGGAAAATTATTGTTTTCAAACTTATTCATATTTTTGGCAACTTCGGTAAACGATTTGGTTTTTCACTGATGTAATTGAAAGGAAGAGCTATTTTTAGAAATCATGATTTAGCTGAGTATTTTATCTCTGAGTTACTTTTTGTATTATTACTTTACGTTGTTATGGACTGTTGTGGACTATTGGTTTTGGACCTAACATTGGTAAAGGCTCGTCACTACTTTCAACCTAAGGTTAGGTTTGTTACTTATTGAGTACACGAGGTCGGTTGTACTCATACTACACTTTTGCACCTTGCGTGCAGATATTGGATGTTGATGTTGCTGTACTCGACGGGAGCTGGAATTGAAGACGTACCTGCATTCTGGTTGTAGCTGCCTCTTGTTCATGGTAGCCTTAGATTTATAAGAATCTTTTTATGTACATTTCGAACAGATGATGTATTTATTTCAGACCAGCTTTGTAAATTCTAATCTTAGAAGCTCATGATTTGTACTACCATTTCTTGGGAAAATGTGTTAGTTTTATCTATTTTCTTTTAATGAATTGCCTTATTAATTTCATTGGAATTGGATAGTTGGTAATTGGCTTACTTAGCGGGTTGGGTTAGGTGCCATCACGACTAGGTTGATTTTGGGTCGTGACATAGATCTTGGCATGTTTTTCCATTTCTAATACTATTATTGTTGTTCATATAGTACTTTTACATTATCAGACTTGTACTCCTATTGTAGAGATCATGACTCAGTATTACTAGTTCTGGGGGATTTATTATATCAGTACAATCTTTATTTAATTTGGCTTTTAGACTTGTATTATTTCATAATTCGTTATCTTGATTTGTTATTGTTATTCTTGACATGCCTAGCAAGTGGGTTAGGAGCAATCACGATTGGATGGTGGTTTTGGATCGTGACAAGTTGGTATCAGAGCCCTAGGTTCATAGGTTCTATGAGTCATGAGCAAGTTTGGTAGAGTCTTGCAGATCAGTGCGAAGACTGTACTTATTCTCGAGAGTCTACCAAATTGTTAGGAAAACTTCTCCTTTTTTCATTCTATATAGTGAGGATTTGTTTACTCTAAAATTTTAAATCATTGATCTTCTATTCCCTCCTAGATGGTGAGGACTCTATCTGTCGGATCAACTAAGCAGACACTAGTGCCTCCTGTTAGGGCCGTGAGAGGTCGGGGCCGAGGTGGGGCAGGCACCGCAGCTAGATCCCCTGCTAGAGCTTCAACTGTGGACCCACCAGTTTCTCTAGTTGGGGAGCAAGTCCCAGATTATGATGAGTTAGTGGGACAAGCTCAGGCTCCAGAGGTACCTATTGCTATGCCTCGTTTTTAGAAGACTTTGGCTCTAATTCTGAGTGTGTAATCAATCTTGGCCTAGGCGGGTATGATACCAGTTGCACCAGCTATCTCACAGGCTAGGGTATGAGCCCATATTTATGCCGCCCACACACTAGAGTAGCTGGCTTAGGGTTATCAGGCATTGGGGTTCTGTCGGTGCAACATGTTGTTGCAACTCAGGCCGAGATTAGACCATCCTTGAGTGCTGAGGTGCAGAAGAGGCTAGAGAGATTCCAGAGACTATATCCTCCTCATCTCAGTGGTGAGCCTAATGAGAATGCTCAGGGTTTTCTTGATCAGTGCTAGCGGATTCTACGCACTTTAGATCTTCTCGACTTAAATGGAGTTGAATTTACTACTTTCCAGCTAACGGGGCCAGCCTACAAGTGATAGCAGACCTATGAGTTAGGCAAGCCAGTTGGTGTAGCACCACTTACATGACATCAGTTCTAAGTTCTCTTATTAGAGAAGTTCATTCCATAAACTCACAGAGAGGAGTTGCATAGGGAGTTTGAACATCTACGTTAGGAGTGTATGACCGTGACTCAGTATGAGATGATATTCACGAAGTTGGCATGTCATGTAGTGTTCTTGATTCCTACTAAGAGGGAAAGGTTTAGGAGGTTCATTGAGGGCCTCAATTTTGGTATCCGGTATGGGATGACCTAGGAGGCCGATATTGATACTACTTTTCTTCAGGCTGTTGAGAATGCCAGGCGCTTGGAGCAGATTCACAGGTAGGAGAGAGAGGAGCGGGACTCCAAGCGGGCCTGTAGTTTAGGTGGTTTTATTAGTGCCCATATGGAGGCCATGGTCATCATAGTAGATGTCGTCCTTTCAGACCCACCTAGTCAGTTTAGCAAATTCATCGGGGTTCTTCAGTCTACCACGGTTAACCAGTCATCTTTTAGTGCATTGCTAGCATAGAGTTCATACCATTCTACGTCTACTCAGGGTTCCACAGGCGGATACTCAGGTTCTCAGGGCCAGTCACAGAGTTAGCAGTTCCGCCAGATGAGGGGTTATTTTGAGTACAGGGACTTGGGTTATCTCAAGAGGGACTGTCCCAGACTTCTGAGCAGTACATCACCTCAGCGTGCCCTGCCCATGGTCCTAGTGCCAGCAGTTACACTACCTACACAGTCATCTAGTGGTGGAACTTAGTCTGTTTGAGGCCGTCCTAGAGGGGGAGGTAAGTCAGGTAGAGGACCGGGCCATTGCTATGCATTTCCAGCCAGTTCAGAGGCAGTTGCTTCAGACGGCATGATCACAAGTATTGTCTTAGTGTGCCACATGGATGCTTCAGTGTTATTAGACCTTGGTTCTACTTATTAGTCTGGGATTTAACCACTTATTATTGTCTTCTTGCTACAGTGTTTAGTTTAAAGTTACTAATTTTATTCCTAATTCCAATGAAAATGGTTGAATTGCAGGTGTGTTGGAAAGAACTTAAGGTCTTGGAGAAAGAATGACACAAAAAGGAGATAATCTTACGCATTTCAATAAAGAGGAGAAGGGCAGAGAAAAGTGCGATCGGTAGAAATGGAATTGCGGCCGCAAAAGTCTTTGTGGTCAGCAAAAGAAGAAATACGCCCGGGAAAGATGAACTGAAGCTTCAAGAACCTTAGGCAAAAGTGATGTCTGTAGAAGAAAATGTGTGGTCGGACTCTAATCCGCAAAATGGTTCGCACTGATGAATTGAATGATTAGAGAATAAGCAGTTAGCCGATTCTGAAGCCTCCTCAAGTACGGTCTGCATAACTAAAAGTGCGGCCGCAAAAGCTGATGTGCTGTCGCAATGGTTGATGAGCGACCGTAGAACTTCACTCACTGACAACACAAGCAAAGTCAACCCAGCATAGTGCAGACTGCAGTACACATTTGGCAGTCACAAACCCTCCGAAGGGCATCTTTTTACTAAAATTTTGGGAGTCCTATAAATAGAACTTTATATTTTTTAGGGCATCTTTTCACTGCAGCAGCTAGGAGGTAGTTACTTTTAGCTACTTTGAGCAAGTTTGAGCTACAATTGGAGAAGATCTTCTACGCTTTCATTTATTTTTAGGTTTATGTCTTTAATTTCATATTATTTTTATATTTCTATGTCTTTTATTATGAGTAGCTAGATTTTTATCTAGGGTTGTAATCCAATACTAGTGAGTAAATCTTACGAGTTATTGATATGATACTTGTTTATGATTGGGTTAAGTGTTATTTAGCCATATTTATGCTTTAAAGTTGCAAATGGTTGCAAATATTGATTCGTACCTTTTTGACCTTGTTCTTACTTGAGAAAGAGGAACTAAATATACAAAAACTTGGCTAACTAGAAATTAACTAGTTGAGGGATTGATTATTTTAATTAACAGATTTGGACTAGAGATAGCGATAATCCAACTTGGCTTCATAATCAAATGCACTATAGCTATCTATTTAGACTTGAGAAAGCAAAATTTGGCATAATCACTCTTTAATCGAGAGGTATTGAGTGAATACTTGAGATTTGAGAGTCATAACAACCCCAATCGAACAAACAAGCATATTAGATTTTACCCATTAGGTTTACATCTAGGTTTGGAATACAAATCTAGGATCTTCTCCTTGCAGCTTCTTTGAAATATTACATATTAAGTGTTTGTTGAATTAATCCTTAGAAACATTCTAGTTTAATTAATAGATTCAATACACCACTTTCGTTTGGAAGATAATCCATGATACATTAAGTTGCTTACTGAGTGTCTACCTTAACACCTAATAAACTCCTTGTGGTTCGTCCCCAACTCTTGTTGGGTATTATATATTGCTATCAACCATTTCATATCCCATTTTGGTGTGTGTCTTGGACGTGATCAATTTTGATTGCTGGGGAGTTTACGGTGTTAGATATATACTTGAGTTTGTTTCTTGAGTATCTTCTTTTACTTTTGTGATTCTAACTTGTTTAAGTGTTTATAAGTTTACAAAGGCGAACAAAGATCTTAGAAATTTACTATTGGGAGTGGTGCATGGCGAGGTGGAGCAACTTGATGAAATGCCTCTGGCACCACAACCAAAATGCTGAGGTCGTGGGAACCAAGACAAAGTGCCTCCACCTTCCCCACCACCACCACTACCACAACCCCAAGAGGCGCAACACCAGAGTTTTCCCAATGAATGGTATGCTAGTGCTATAGTCCCCCCTTGCATTAGGGCTGGCAACTTCCAAGTCACCAATATGATGCTCACTTTGCTCGAGCAACGAGGCTATTTCATCGGAGCAACACATAAAAATGCTTAGAAACATTTGAAAGGTTTAGTGGATGCATGTTGGGGAAGCAAACAAACTAATATTTCGGAAGATGTATTGAGGTTAAGTCTATTTCCTTTTTCACTAAGGGTGAAGGCGTTAGATTGGTTGGAATGCTTGCTCACTCATTCTATTCATACATGAGATGAACTGGTGGCAAAGTTCATTTCTAAATTCTTTTCCCCCGGGCACGTGGAAACCTTATGCGATGAAATATTGGATTTCAAGAAATAACCCATTGAACCGTTACATGAGATTTGGGTGAGGTATCGTACTAGGGTGAATGAGTTCCCCAACAATGATATGACCGGCAACATGATCCAATAAACATTTTACCGTGGCATCAATACCACAAATAAATGTGCGGTCAATCAATTGGCCGGGGGAAATTTTATGACAATACCATATGCAGAGGCATGTGAGATTCTTGATGATATGGCAGAGACATCTTTGACTTGGAGATCCCGAGCCAATGTTCCTCAAGGTGACCCCAACATGATTCGCCTTCATAAAGAATTGCAAGATCATAGGCAAGCTATTGCGGAACTAACCACTATCATGACTCAACTTGGTAAGGCACAACTCTATAAAACTCCAGCTCCAAAGCAAGTCCATTCCATGGAAGGAGTGAGTGTTTTGGCCAACAAGAAGCGGACTAAAGGTCCGCAGTCTCAACCCCAAAAAGAGAGTTATGCACAAGAGGATGGTGGTTATACTGTAATGATCCGGTCGGTCTTTTTGAGTGTATTAGCCCCGACCCATTATTTATTGCCTCCTATGTGTTATATTGTAGTTGCGTGACTTTTCGGGATGTTTGGTTTTGGTTTTGGGTCAGTTTCGGAGTGATATGGGACACATAGTCCCTAAGTTAAAAGTTTAAGTCATAGGAGTTGACCGTAGTTTGACTTGTGTGAAGTTGACTCCGGAATAGAGTTTTGATGGTTCCAATAACTTCGTAGGGTAATTTTGGTCTTAGGAGTGTGTCTGGATATTGATTTGGAGGTCCGTAGGTCGTTTCAGCGTGATTTGGCGAAAGTTGGAAATTGGAGGAATTTGGGAAGTTTGACCGGGGGTGGACTTTTTGATATCGGGGTCGTATTCCGAGAGTTAAAATAGGTCCGTAATATCAATTAAGACTTGTGTGCAAAATTTGGTGTCAATCAGAGTTGTTTTGGTATGAATCAGCGTTGGTTTCCGAATTTGGAAGTTCATAGGCTTGAATTTGGGTTGCAGTTCGTGGAATTTGTGTTGTTTTATGTGATTTGTGGCCTCGAATAGGTCCGTTATATGTTTTGGAACTAGTTGGTATATTCGGAAGGGCTCCCAGGGACCCCGGGTGTGAATCGGATTGAAATCAGATCAATTTGGGACTTGTAAAGTTGATGAACGTTTTCAGCTTCTGGTGTCATCACACTTGCGGAGGGTTTGGCCACAGGTGCAGGCTCGCGAAAGCGAGCAATTGGTCGCTGAGGAAAATTTGGTTTAGCCCAGTTGGTAGCGTAGGTGCGAGGAGTTATTCGCATCTGCGAGTCTGCAGGTGCGGACGAGGCTGGCCTAGGCTATGGTCACAGAAGTGGAGGGGTTCTCCACAGAAGCGGGCTCGTAGAAGCAGAATCTGAGGACTTAAGTGGAGTCCGCACCTGCGATAGTTTTTCTGCAGGTGCGACGTCGTATAAGCAACCTAAAGGCCGCAGAAGCGAAAGTTGTTGGGCAGAAAAGGGGAAATTCGAGGGTTTGTTTTCATAATTCATTTTGGGAGCTCGGTTTGAGGAGATATTTCGAAGGATATTTAGAGAAATTGTTGGGGTAAGACTTCTTGACTCGATTTTGGTTAAATTATACTAATCTATCATTATTATTAGCATGTAATTAAAGATTGGAGTTGGAAAAATTGGGGAAAATGTGAAGAAGTTCTTAGACTATGTTTTTGGGTTTTGAAAGGAAAAATGAGGTCGGATTTGGATAATTCTTGTATGGTTGGACTCGATATGGAATGTGTGTTCGAATTTTATAATTTTTGCCGGGTTCCGATACGCGGGCCCGGGTCGACTTGTTGGAGCGATTTTTCAATTCTTTGCTAAGATCATAATTTTATAAGATGGGCTAAAACGCGGGGTGCTATTTCGGGAAAATAATTTTCAAAACTAAATGTAAAGGCTCCCGCGGTGATATAAGGAAAGACTGTGAGTTACTTTTATGATTTGGGACTACGAGGCGGTACATCGATAGGGCCCCCTGTTGATCTTCCTCTATTTGCTATATTTGTTTTGGTTGTTGTGTTCCTTAATATGTAAAATCTTTGTTTTCCTTTCGTGTTGTATTAACTGCCTCGATTCCACGTTGTTAACTTTCCATAAATTATTTATTGTTTCACTTCCTTTGTCATTATCATTATATCATTATATCTTTTGTCTTGTTTTCTTATTATCTCCATTAGGGCCTTGACCTGACCTAGTCACTACTCTACCGAGGATAGGCTAGACACTTACTGGGTACCGTTGTGGTGTACTCATACTACGCTTCTGCACATATTTTTGTGCATATCCAGGTACATCTTATCAGTCCCAGCACTTGCGCGCTGAGCTTGCTATTGGAGACTTCAAGGTATACCTGCCCGCGTTCGCAGGCCTCAGAGTCCCCTTCTATCCCGTTCTTCCTTATTTCTTTATACTTTTATAGACATTGATGTATAGGATTGTCAAGCACTGTATCTAGAGCTTGTGACTTATATTTCACCAGGTTTTGGGGAGTTGTACACATTGTGTTTATAGATTCTATTTATAAAATTGTTGGGTTTTGAGATTCTAAGTTTTATTTAATCTTTTCCGCATATTGTTAGGCTTACCTAGTCTTAGATACTAGGTGCCGTCACGAAATTCTACGAAGGAAATTTGAGGTCGTGACAATGACCAAGATGATTCGTATCAAGAGCAAGAAGAGCAGGTACAATCTATGAAAAATTATCAAGGTCAAATGGGTAATTTCTAAGATTCCAATCAAAACCAATGGCGATCCCAATACAATCAAGGCAATTGGGGTCCCAACAACCAAGGGAATTGGCAAAATAACAATAACCAAGGGCATTGGGGAGGTAATATTCAAAGCAATTGGGGGAACAACAACAATCATTCAAATCAGAGTTCGGATTTCCAAAGACCTCCAATGTATCAACAACCAAGCAACCCACCTCCTTACCCTTTCCAAGGTTCAAGTTCTACAAGTGATGAAATAGGTCGTATTGAGCATATGTTCAAACAAATGATGGAAAATAATGCGGATTTGGATGCTCAACTTGCTTCTCATACCACATCCATTCAGAATCTTGAAGTTCTAGTGGGACAAATATCTCAAGCTCTTAATACTAGACTTAAGTTGAAATGTAGGATTTTGGTTAAGGTTAGACACAATTTGGGCAAGAGTGACTCAAAACCTCCCTAAGCACCACAATTTACAATATAAAGCACGCTTTATTCAAAAAACATTTCCACCCTTTCTTCACTTTTCCTTTCACCACTTAGTCTTCCCTTTATTCACAACTCCTTATTTTTCCTTCCTTTTTCTTCTTTCTTATTTTTTTCTTTTTCAAAAACCAAGGAAGGTTAAACAATTTTTTTATTTCTCTATTTTTATCTTTTTAAACTTTCAAACCTTTTAAGCAACTTTCATATCACATCTTTTTCAATCATCACCCCCAAACTTATGCTTTTAGCCTATGATTACACTTTCAAAGCACTTAGGGTGGTGGGATGCAAAAAAATAGATTAATAAAGAATAAATGATTAAAGCTTGTAACATGGTTTCCAAATAAAAGGTTAAATGCTCAAAAGGGGTTGACTAAGGAAAATGTGCAATGGTAGGAAATTTAAGGTCCAAGGAAGGCCTAATGTCATTTTTTAAACAAGTTAGTCTAGGATTTTTCCTTGAAACACACTCCGGGCAAGTTCTAGACTACATGCAGAAGAACTCATAACAAATCTCACCACACATGGTACATGCAAACTCGAGTGAAGTATTAATCCAAAATTCAATTGAAACTAATGAACTCGAAGAAAATCACATATAGCCTAAAAGACTATTTAATGAATCAAAGAGCTAAAAATAGAACCTAAAAGTCGCAACAAGTATTATCATTTTAATCATTTTTCATTTTAAACCACCAACAATTTATATGCTAAAGTGTAAATATGTTGGTCCAAATAAGCTACACGTTGGTTTATGGTCAAAACGATCACACCCGATAGCCAATTTATTCACTACTAGCTACTAAACTACTAAAAAAGAATTTCTTAAGAAAGAAAAACTACACAAGACTAATCCCTTAAGAAAGTTGTTATGCCATCTATCATAGGGAAAAGTCACCCGGTTTGACATAAATTATTTTCTTGGAAAAGAACCGCGGTATAAAGAAAAACCAAGGAGTTTAATTAATACTACTACAAGTAAAGAAAGTAACAAAATAAAAAAATAAAAACTAGTAATAAAAAAAACCTAGTGCTAACATGCTAGAAATAAACTACAAAATATCACGAATAAACTACAAAAGTTAACCAATCTATCAAGTTCACAAAATAGTCATGCTCCACATACATCCATCACATATAAATGAGCTCCCCAAACCTAAAGTATTGCACTGTCCTCAATACAACTAAACAAAATAAGGTAAAATGGTGAGAAGTGCTCCGAGAAAGCGGTATCACTCAGAGCTGGAGGTGGAGGGAAATTTGAGCTCCAAATCCTTCTCCTCCTCCTCCTCCTCATCATCATCATCAGAGTCATGTGTGGCATAGAATGAACTCAACTTTTGCATCATTTTGGACATGAATTCACTCTTCTTTTTCTCATGCTCTTTGAACTTCAGCTGATGCCTCTCGATCCTTCCTTGCCTCCGGCTCATGTCCTCTAACCTGCTTTTGAATGCTTTATGCTCTTTAACTACATCAGTCAGAGATGGCTTGTCATCGGTCCCAATAGAAGTTCCCTCCCCAGATAAATCAGAAGGAAGGCCAGCTACATGTCGGCGAATATGTGCATCGATGTCATAGATTTGACTAGAGAGGTGGCACATAGTGGGAGGTCCGAAAGGAAGTGAAGCAATGGGGTCACATGTCCTTTTTGCAGATGTGGAAGAACCATCAGGCCTAGTAGTAGTCTCAGTAAACATATGCTGCCCCACATTCACTAGCAAGTCATTCATAATAGCAACAATCATCAGTGCCTTCTCAGGTGTCACCTTGGACTCACGTCTAGACATCTTGATTCTGGCAACAATAATGTACATCCAAGTCTTATCTTCAGCTGTGAGTTCAGAAGAATCAACCCCTTTGTGCAATCTTTTCCAAGTCAGGGTTACACCATCATGAAGTTTTTCCACCAACTACTAGCTTTCTCTCTCCCTTGCTTTGGCTTTGTATACCTCGTTGTCAGCATTAGGAAGATCATAGTGTGCATTTAGTACCTCCAGACCAAAGTTGACTCGCTTACCCCTGACAAAGGTAAATACTTTCCCTCAAAAGTCAGTCTTTAGGGCATTGACATAAAAATCTCTAACTACTGTGTAGTTAGCTCTGATTTGTTCAGGAACGAAGCAAATCCATCCACTGCTAGTCAATCTTCTGCAAAACTCCGGCATCTTTGATTCAAGTTTTCCAAATGAATGCCCCTTTCTTTGTCGATGCTCTTTGACATGAGTTTGTCATAGTTTCTTTCACATTCAACAACTATGAATCTGTCCCGATCAAAATACCCCTCTTCCACAGCTTGGGTACAAGTGATTACACAATTTCATCATTTCCTGAGGCCATTTTATGCTCAAAGTACATTGAGAGTAACGAGTGAGGATTGCAATGAATTTGAAGCAAGAGGAGAATTGGATATGATTTTGGGGTTAGGGGATTTGGGAGAGCCATTTCTTTGTTTGGAAGTGGGTGTCTTTTTTATTTATTTCTGGTGTTTAAGTGTTCAGAAACTTACCCGATGATCCCTGATTATGGAGCAATTTCGTGTTCGCGAAGAATAACAATTTCTCACCATACGCCACTATATTTTATATTCCGCGATCGCATAAGGTAACAAAAAGAATTGTTCTTCGCGAAAGCGTGTATTTTCACACAAACGCGGTTCTTTGCAGTTTTCTACAGTTTCTTCAGCTACTGGGTTGGAGTGACCTGACCATCCCAACCTGCTCAAATCACCTCCAACAAATATGAAACTTGGAAAATGAGTCAAAAAAAAATATACTAAACTATTCTAAAAAGGATTTTTTTTTAAAAATGACTAAAACTTTTGAAAACGATGGGTTGCCTCACACCAAGCACCACATTTAACGTCGTGGCACAATGTGAGTCAACTTTATCACTTTTCTCACCACTCAGAGAATATGAATTGGGCACCTAAGTTGGAATCAATCTTGTGACCACGAGCGGTGGTGGTGGTGGTGGTGGTAAGTAGATGATTAAGCAAAACATAAGGTTCTTCATTTTGCATGTCTTGGATCTCTTTTGAGGGATGTCATTTTACGTTCTTGAATATTCAAATTCATCAGGGTTTCTCAGTCTACCACGGTTAACCAGTCATCTTTTAGTGCATTGCCAACACAGAGTTCATACCATGCTACGTCTACTCAGGGTTCCATAGGCGGATACTAAGGTTCTCAGGGCCAGTCACAGAGTCAGCAGTTCCCCAGATGAGGGGTTATTTTGAGTGCAGGGACTTGGGTCATCTCAAGAGAGACTGTCCCAGACTTCTAAGCAGTACATCACGTCAGTGTGCCCTGCCCATGGTCCTAGTGCCAGCAGTTACACTACCCAGACCGTTATCTAGTGGTGGAGCTTAGTCTGTTTGAGGCCGTCCTAGAGGGGGAGGTCAGTCAGGTGGAGGACCAGGACATTGCTATGCATTTCCAGCCAGTTCAGAGGTAGTTGCTACAGATGGCGTGATCACAAGTATTGTCTCAGTGTGCCACATGAATGCTTCAATGTTATTAGACCTTAGTTCTACTTATTAGTGTGGGATTTAACCACTTATTATTGTCTTTTTGCTACAGTGTTTAGTTTAAAATTACTAATTTTATTCCCAATTCCAATGAAAACGGTTGAATTGCAGGTGTGTTGGAAAGAACTTAAGGTCTTGGAGGAAGAATGACACAAAAAAAGAGAAATTCTTACGCATTTCAGTAAAGAGGAGAATGGCAGAGAAAAGTGTGATCGGTAGAAATTGAATTGCGGCCGCAAAAGTCTTTGTGGTCAGCAATAGAAGAAATATGCCCGAAAAAGATGAACTGAAGCTTCAAGAACTTTAGGCAAAAGTGATGTCTACAGAAGAAAATGTGTGGTCGGACTCTAATCTGCAAAATGGTTCGCACTGATGAATTGAATGATTAGAGAATAAACAGTTAGCCGATTTTGAATCCTCCTCAAGTACGGTCTGCATAACTAAAAGTGCGGCTGCAAAAGCTGATGTGCTGTCGCAATGGTTGATGTGCGATCGTAGAACTTCACTCACTGACAACACAAGCTAAGTCAACCCAGCATAGTGCAGACCGCAATACTCATTTGGCAGCCGTAAACCCTCCGAAGGGCATCTTTTTACTAAAATTTTGGGAGTCCTATAAATAGAACTTTATATTTTTTTTAGGGCATCTTTTTACTGCAGCAGCTGGGAGATAGTTACTTTTAGCTATTTTGAGCTACAATTGGAGAAGATCTTCTACGCTTTCATTTATTTTTAGGTTTATGTCTTTAATTTCATATTATTTTTATATTTCTATGTCTTTTATTATGAGTAGCTAGATTTTTATCTAGGGTTGTAATCCAATACTAGTGAGTAAATCTTATGAGTTATTGATATGATACTTGTTTATGATTGGGTTAAGTATTATTTAGCCATATTTATGTTTTAAAGTAGCAAATGGTTGCAAATATTGATTCGTGCCCTTTTGACCTTGTTCTTACTTGAGAAAGAGGAACTAAGTATACAAAAACTTGGCTAACTAGAAATTAAACTAGTTGAGAGATTGATTATTTTAATTAACAGATTTGGACTAGAGATAGCGATAATCCAACTTGTCTTCATAATCAAATGCACTATAGCTATCTATTTAGACTTGAGAAAGCAAAATTTGGCATAATCACTCTTTAATCGAGAGGTATTGAGTGAATACTTGAGATTTGAGAGTCATAACAACCCCAATCGAACAAACAAGCATATTAGATTTTACCCATTAGGTTTACATCTAGGTTTGGAATACAAATCTAGGATCTTCTCCTTGCAGCTTCTTTGAAATATTACATATTAAGTGTTTGTTGAATTAATCCTTAGAAACATTCTAGTTTAATTAATAGATTCAATACACCACTTTCGTTTGGAAGATAATCCAAGATACATTAAGTTGCTTACTGAGTGTCTACCTTAACACCTAATAAACTCCTTGTGGTTCGTCCCCAACTCTTGTTGGGTATTATATATTGCTATCAACCATTTCATATCTCATTTTGGTATGTGTCTTGGACGTGATCAATTTTGATTGCTGGGGAGTTTACGGTGTTAGATATATACTTGAGTTTATTTCTTGAGTATCTTCTTTTACTTTTGTGATTCTAACTTGTTTAAGTGTTTATAAGTTTACAAAGGCGAACAAAGATCTTGGAAATTTACCATTGGGAGTGGTGCATGGCGAGGTGGAGCAACTTGATAAAATGCCTCTGGCACCACAACCAAACTGCTGAGGTCGTGGGAACCAAGACAAAGTGCCTCCACCTTCCCCACCACCACCACTACCACAACCCCAAGCGGCGCAACACCAGAGTTTTCCCAATGAAGGGTATACTAGTGCTATAGTCCCCCCTTGCATTAGGGCAGGCAACTTCCAAGTCACCAATATGATGCTCACCTTGCTCGAGCAACGAGGCTATTTCATCGGAGCAACACATAAAAATGCTTATAAACATTTGAAAGGTTTAGTGGGTGCATGTTGGGGAAGCAAACAAACTAATATTTCGGAAGATGCATTGAGGTTAAGTCTATTTCCTTTTTCACTAAGAGTGAAGACCTTAGATTGGTTGGAATGCTTGCTCACTCATTCTATTCATACATGAGATGAACTGGCGGCAAAGTTCATTTCTAAATTCTTTTCCCCCGGGCACGTGGAAACCTTATGCGATGAAATATTGGATTTCAAGAAATAACCCATTGAACCGTTACATGAGATTTGGGTGAGGTATCGTACTAGGGTGAATGAGTTCCCCAACAATGATATGACCGGCAACATGATCCAATAAACATTTTACCGTGGCATCAATACCACAAATAAATGTGCGGTCAATCAATTAGCCGGGGGAAATTTTATGACAATACCTTATGCAGAGGCCTGTGAGATTCTTGATGATATGGCAGAGACATCTTTGACTTGGAGATCCCGAGCCAATGTTCCTCAAGGTGACCCCAACATGATTCGCCTTCATAAAGAATTTCAAGATCATGGGCAAGCTATTGTGGAACTAACCACTATCATGACTCAACTTGGTAAGGCACAACTCCATCAAACTCCAGCTCCAAAGCAAGTCCATTCCATGGAAGGAGTGAGTGTTTTGGCCAACAAGAAGCGGACTAAAGGTCCCCAGTCTCAACCCCGAAAAGAGAGTTATGCACAAGAGGATGGTGGTTATACTGTAATGATCCGGTCGGTCTTTTTGAGTGTATTTGCCCCGACCCCTTATTTATTGCCTCCTATGTGTTATATTGTAGTTGCGTGACTTGTCGGGATGTTTGGTTTTGGTTTTGGGTCAGTTTCGGAGTGATATGGGACACATAGTCCCTAAGTTAGAAGTTTAAGTCGTAGGAGTTGACCGTAGTTTAACTTGTGTGAAGTTGACTCCGGAATAGAGTTTTGATGGTTCCAATAACTTCGTAGGGTGATTTTGGTCTTAAGAGTGTGTCTGGATGTTGATTTGGAGGTCCGTAGGTCGTTTCAGCGTGATTTGGCGAAAGTTGGAAATTGGAGGAATTTGGAAAGTTTGACCGGGGGTGGACTTTTTGATATCAGGGTCATATTTCGAGAGTTACAATAGGTCCGTAATGTCAATTATGTCTTGTGTGCAAAATTTGGTGTCAATCAGAGTTGTTTTGGTATGAATCGGCGTTGGTTTCCAAATTTGGAAGTTCATAGGCTTGAATTTGGGTTGCAGTTCGTAGAATTTGTGTTGTTTTATATGATTTGTGGCCTCGAATAGGTTCGTTATATGTTCGGAACTAGTTGGTATATTCGGAAGGGGTCACAGGGACCCCGGGTGTGAATCGAATTGAAATCAGATCAATTTGGGACTTGTAGAGCTGATGAACGTTTCCAGCTTCTGGTGTTATCACACATGCAGAGGGTTTGGCCACAGGTGAAGGCTCACGAAATTGAGTAATTGGTCACAGATGAAAATTTGGTTTAGCCCAGCTGGTAGTGTAGGTGCGAGGAGTTATCCGCATCTGCGAGTCTGCAGGTGTGGTGGGGAGATCGTAGACGCGGACTAGGCTGGCCTAGGCTATGGTCGCAGAAGCGGAGGGGTTCTCCATAGAAGCGGGCTTGTAGAAGCAAAATCTGAGGATTTAAGTGGAGTCTGCACTTGCGATGGTTTTTCCGCAGGTGCGACGTCGTAGAAGCAACCTAAAGGCCGCAGAAGCGGAAGTCGCTGGGCAGAAAAGGGGAAATTCGAGGGTTTGTTTTCATAATTCATTTTGGGATTTTGGTAGATCGGTTTGAGGAGAAATTTTGAAGGATATTTAGAGGAATTGTTGGGATAAGAGTTCTTGACTCGATTTTGGTTAAATTATACTAATCTATCATTATTATTAGCATGTAATTAAGGATTGGAGTTGGAAAAATTGGGAACAATGTGTAGAAGTTCTTAGACTAAGATTTTGGGTTTTGAAAGGCAAAATGAGGTTGGATTTGGATAATTCTTGTATGGTTGGACTCGATATGGAATGTGTGTTCGAATTTTATAAGTTTGGTCGGGTTCTGATACGCGGGCCTGGGTCGACTTGTTGGGGTAATTTTTTAATTCTTTGCTAAGATCATAATTTTATGATTTAAATTTGTTTCCTATCGTTATATTTATAGTATGAAATTATTTTGGTTTGATTTGAGCCGTTCGGAGTTGGAAAATCGAGGGAAAGGCCTTCTAGTTGATTTATTTAGCGTGGTTTAAGCTAAGTGACTTGTCTAACCTCATGTGTGGAAAATTTCCCTTAGGATTGGGTATTGTTGTGATAATTGTGAAATATGAAAGCCGTGTGCGCAAGGTGACGAGTGCGTACACAGGCTAAATGTGAAATTTTAGTTTTTAGCTGTGTAGTTTCCTTTCATTCTTTAATTGATTTACTTTAATATGTTATAGCCCTACATGTTTAGTTGAATTACTTGCTTTCTCTTATTCCGTATTCATTATTTAACTGTTGAATCCTTACTTGAAATTGCTATTCTTGGAATATCTTGCTATTGAGTTAGGTATTGAGTTGCAAAGGCCGTAGTTTCTATTGAGGCAAAGTCTAAGTTGCGAAATATCATTGCATTGATTTGTTATGTTTTGGCATTCGTGTTATTGTTGAGAGTATTGTTTGGTTATTTGCACGAGGTTTTTGGCATGCTGTTGTTACTATTTTCACGAGGTTTCTGACGTGTCGCTGTTACTATTGATACACATGCGGTGGTATAAGGTCTGGATGTTGAAACACATACAGGAGATAAGGTGGGCTTGATACACATGGCTAGTATGGGAACTACTAGAAGCCATGTAGTTTGATAAGATGGGCTAAAACGCGGGGTGCTATTTCGGGAAAATAATTTTCAAAACTAAATGTTAAGGCTCCCGCGGTGATATAAGGAAAGACTGTGAGTTACTTTTATGATTTGGGACTATGAGGCGGTACCTCGGTAGGGCCCCCTGTTGATCTTCCTCTATTTGCTGGATTTGTTTTGGTTGTTGTGTTCCTTAATATGTAAAATCTTTGTTTTCCTTTCATGTTGTATTAACTGCCTCGATTCCACGTTGTTAACTTTCCGTAAATTATTTATTGTTTCACTCCCTCTGTCATTATCATTATATCATTATATCTTTTGTCTTGTTTTCTTATTATCTCCAGTAGGGCCTTGACCTGACCTAGTCACTACTCTACCGAGGTTAGGCTAGACACTTACTAGGTACCGTTGTGGTGTACTCATACTACGCTTCTACACATATTTTTGTGCAGATCTAGGTACATCTTATCAGTCCCAGCACTAGCGTGCTGAGCTTGCTATTGGAGACTTCAAGGTATACCTGCCCGCGTTCGCAGGCCTTAGAGTCCCCTTCTATCCTGTTCTTCCTTATTTCTTTATACTTTTATAGACATTGATGTATAGGATTGTCAAGCACTGTATCTAGAGCTCGTGACTTATATTTCACCAGGTTTTGGGGAGTTGTACACATTGTGTTTATAGATTCTATTTATAAAATTGTTGGGTTTTGAGATTCTAAGTTTTATTTAATATTTTCCGCATATTGTTAGGCTTACCTAGTCTTAGATACTAGGTGCCATCACGAAATTCTACGGAGGGAATTTGGGGTCGTGACAATGACCAAGATGATTCGTATCAAGAGCAAGAAGAGCAGGTACAATCTGTGAAAAATTATCAAGGTCAAAGGGGTAATTTCTAAGATTCCAATCAAAACCAATGGCGATCTTAATACAATCAAGGCAATGGGGTCCCTACAACCAAGGGAATTGGCAAAATAACAATAACCAAGGGAATTGGGGAGGTAATATTCAAAGAAATTGGGGGAACAACAACAATCATTCAAATCAGAGTTCGGGTTTCCAAAGACCTCCAATGTATCAACAACCAAGCAACCCACCTCCTTACCCTTTCCAAGGTTCAAGTTCTACAAGTGATGAAATAGGTCGTATTGAGCATATGTTCAAACAAATGATGGAAAATAATGCAGATTTGGATGCTCAACTTGCTTCTCATACCACATCCATTCATAATCTTGAAGTTCTAGTGGGATAAATATCTCAAGCTCTTAATATTATACTTAAGTGTGCATTACTAAGTGACACGGCGGGACATGCCATGGCAATTTCCCTAGAAGTGGAAAAGGTGGGAATGCACCTACCCCAAATGGAAAAGGAATTGCCAATGATGACCAAATGATCCAAGAGGAGGAAGTCCCGCAAAATGATGCTCAAGTACATGATGAAGTCCGTAATGACATTGATGATAGTGTGGTAGAGACTCAAGAGGAGATGAACCCGTTTAGGGACCATATCATTGACATGCCAGATCTGGTGGTACAAAAGGCCAAGGAACCTTTGCCAAAGCCTCCCTCTCCTTACCCTCAAAGGCTTGCTAAGAAAAATGGCGAGAAAGGGTCTCTCTTTTAATGTGCCATTAGTGGAAGCGTTGGCGCAAATGCCCAGGTTTGCCAAGTTCATGAAAGATCTTGTGACCAAGAATAGGTAAATGAACTTTTAAAAAATCAAGGTAACTCATCAAGTTAGTGCTATTTTTCATTCCATGGATCCTAAATTGGAGGATCCCGATGCTTTCACAATTTTTTGTACTATTGGAAGTGCCGATTTTGCTAATGCTTTATGTGATCTTGGGGCGAGTATCAATGATATGTCATACTCATTTTCATTACCTTGGGTAATGAGAAACCAAGACCCACATCTATAAAGTTACAAATGGCTGATTGTACAATGAAGATACCATTGGAGTGATTGAGGATGTATTTATTTATTTATTTTGCTAATATATCACTCGGCAGTTTGCCTAGTGATGTTTTTATTAATAAAATAATAATAAAACAAAAAACAATATGTGTCTGGAGGTCTTCCCTCAATGAAGTGAGTAATAGGAGAGAATACGTAGAGCCTATTATCAAAGTGTTGTACTAGACAAACACTTGATAGTACATAGTGAGCTAAGTACCCTAAACAAACTTGAAGCCAAGTTACGAAACACTGCATTTCGGAACTGACATTCGTTATAGTTGCCACATTAGGGTATTTCTGCTTCAAATATTGATCTTCAAAGAACTTCAACTGATGGCTTGTCACGCTGTTTGCACTTGACGATGACTGCCTCTGATAGATACTCCTATCGAAATCATCAAAGTCATACCTCATAGCCTCAAAGTGATAGGTTGCTAATGTACTTTGTAACAAAAATATGCCATCATACCTGGACCAACTTAAGACAAGCTATCTATGATTTTGTTCCTTGTGGTGTGTAGAATTAAGGTGTGTTGAGGATTTCTTCCAATACATGCTCTCTTGTTCCGCGCAAAGGGCAGGAGTCCCTTGATCACCACTATTTTTGCTGGGCAAAAGATTGATATCGCGGGTGTCTTTGGTCATTGAAATCTGGTAGGAACTGTTAAGTCTGACTGTTATGATCCTCAGAACTATATCCTTGTCCAAAAAATTATAATTAGAATGGCCAGTCTTCCAGTGTCCTCCAATTATAGTCAGTAATTGGGCCCAGGCTAGTACTTGAGCCATTGTGCATGGGCTGTTTGCTAGCCTTTTCCTTGACATGTTGTCGTTGTTTTTGGATTGTCCTAAGTAGAGGTTACACCTATAGGGAATGAGCATCATAGATACTAATACTACCCTATTAAGTTTGGCCAATACATAAGTCCAATTCCCTTCCAAAATACCTGCACAACGAACAAACATATTAGTATAAAAAACCTCCTTTCTCTCCTCCCTTAGGATTCGAGTTGGAGGGTGAGTCTGTTCTTCTCCCCTATTTCCAATATTCTGCTTCTCAACACCTCTATCACTCCTCAATAGCATACTGTCCACTTCCTTCATCAGTGCTTCATTCATTTTGACTATTATTTGGCAGTCCTTACCCTTAAATATGGAATTTGTAGCTTGTCATTGTTCAATATATTCCTGCCCTCTGTTTCTAATTCCCAGAAAGAGTGCACTCGTATCATCTGCTCTTGATCTAATGTTAAGTTAGCTAAATGATCAGCTAACTTGTTACCTTCCCTCATCACATGTTCAATATGGAAAGTTTCTTTAGTCATCAGTGACTTAATTTGATCCACATGATTAGCTATTGAGGATGTATTGGTCTGGGTTGATAAATTTATTTTTCTGGCGGATTTTGTTCTTCTTGATTGTGAGGTGGATTATTAAGTGCCTATCATTCTTAGAAGGCCTTTTCTTGCTACTGGTAAGGCCCTTTGTGATGTAAAGGCCGGAGTACTCACTTTCTGGGTTGGTGACGAGCAAGTAGTATTTCATATGTGCAAGTCTGTGCGTCAACCAAATAACAATGAGGTGTGCTCTTTCGTGGATTTGGTGATCGATGTCATAATTGATGACACTAACACCACAATCAATATGGGTGACATGCTGGAAGCCGCGTTGCTCAATTTTGATGATGATGAGATGGATGGTGTCATGGATTGTGTTAACTCTTTGCAAGGGATGGGGTCTTATAACTATGCACCCCGAAAGTTATTATTGGCTGCAAAGCCTTTGATCGAAGATCCACCCTCCTTAGAGTTGAAGCCATTGCCACTCCACATTCGATATGAGTTTCTTGGACCTTGTTCAACTTACTAGTTATTCTTTCTTCTTGTTTGACTAATGTGCATGTAAATTTCACATTGGCGGTCCTACAAATGAGGAAGAAAGCTATTGGATGGACTTTGGCGGATATTCGAGGTATAATTTCCACATTTTGCATGCATAAGATCAAGTTAGAGGATGGTTCCAAACCATTTATTAAACATCAAAAGAGACTTAATGAATCTATGCAAGAGGTGGTCAAAAAGGATATTATCAAATGGTTGGATGCCGGGGTTGTGTACCCCATTTTCGATAGTTCATGGACTTCTCCAGTACAATGTGTCCCAAAGAAGGGGGCATGACTGTTGTTACTGATGACAAGTATGAGTTGATACCTATAAGAACGGTTACCAGATGGAGGGTTTGTATGGATTATCGAAAACTCAATAAAGTCATAAGGAAGGAACACTTGCCCCTCCCATTTATGGATCAAATGCTTGATAGGTTGGACATCTGTGCTTTCTATTATTTTTGAGATGGTTATTCGGGATACAACCAAATTCTTATCGCACCAGAAGATCTAAAGAAAACCACATTTACATGAGAATATGGTACCCTTGCTTTCAAGCGGATTCCTTTTGGCTTGTGCAATACACCAAAGACTTTTCAATGGTGTATGATGGCCATTTTCATGGACATGGTGGAAGATTACCTTGAGTCTTCATAGATGACTTTTCGGCTATTGGGGATCCGTTTGATGATTGCCTTACTAATTTGGATAGGGTGTTAGCTAGATGTGAGGAAACAAACTTAGTACTCAATTGGGAGAAGTTTCATTTCATGGTAGAAGAGGGCATCGTCCTTGGTAATAAAATTTCAATGAATGGTATTGAAGTGGATAAGGAAAAGATTGAAGTGATTTCTAAGCTTCCACCGGGAGTATAGAGTTTCTTAGGCCATGCGGGATTCTATCGGCGATTCATTAAGGATTTTTTAAAGTTGTGAGCCCTTTGTGTAAACTCCTCGACAAAAATGCAAATTTCCGTTCCAATGATGATTCTATACGAGCTTTTGAAGAGTTGAAGCTCAAGTTGACAACCACTCCTATTATTACGTCCCAAGATGGAGTTTACCATTTGAGATCATGTGTGACGTAAGTGATGTAGCGGTTGGGGCTGTTTTGAGGCAACAAATCAATAAAATATTCCAGCCGGTCTAATATATGTAAGGCCTCATAAAATTTTGCCTAAAACCTGGGGTTCCGTGGTACCGCGGTATGGACTTTTTGGGTTGAACAGTGCGCTGGGGAGTAAAGGAAAAAGTTTTGGCAGAAAAAGGCATTTCTGCGGCCCACTATGCGGCCGAAAAATCACTCTGCGG
The DNA here is from genome assembly GCF_000715075.1 of Nicotiana tabacum. NCBI lineage: Eukaryota > Viridiplantae > Streptophyta > Magnoliopsida > Solanales > Solanaceae > Nicotiana > Nicotiana tabacum. Next base: position 42,468,220 of record NC_134102.1, read on the forward strand.
GCCGCATAATGGTCGTATAGTGAAGCAGGTATCTGGGCAAGTTTGGATGATATTTTTCGGTCACTATGTGATCGCAAAACTATTTTGCAGGCCTCACATTGACTGCGAAACCAGCATGAAAATTTTTCAGAGGGAGGTTCTGCGGCACATTATGTGACAGCAGAACATGTCTGCAGATCGAAAAATGGCCGCAGAGTAGGGTGGAATTGCCCAGTTCTGGAAGGCCATTTCGCGGCCCATTTTGCGGACCGCAGAAGCATTATGCAGTCGCATATGCGACCACAGATGGTGTTTTGGAGCTTTATTTTTTTGGTTTTATAAACCCGACCCCATTAAGGATCATTTTAGAAGGTTCAAACTCACATTTTAGAGAGAAATGAAGGTGGTCTAGAGTGAGAAGGGGAGTTCTAAGTCATTTGTTCACCAATCTTTGTTCAAACCTTGAAGATTTCTCTAGGGTAACTCACAAGGTCTTCAACCAAAAGGTAAGATTCTACACCCTAACCCTTAATTTTAGAATTTAACTAAAATTGGGTAATTAGTAAAGCAATTCTTGGGTGTGGGAGTTGTTTATTTTACATGCATGTACCATCTAAGGTAGTGAGAGGATTATTAGGCTCTTTTGGGGTGAACTTTGGGTAGTGGGGTAAAAGAATCCACCATAGGAGGACCTTGAAATCATGATGCACACTTAGTGTTTGATAAAATGCTTAAATGAGGTGAACCCACGAATATCTTCCTAATTATGATTCAATTTTGTTTTATTTCTAAATAGATTGAGGTTGCTAGATTTTTCGGAACATTGTAGTAATTTAAGGAAGCTCAAAGCAAGGTATGTTAGCTAACCTCTTCTCTTAGAATTGAACCCTATATTACCCTTGTAAGTTCCAAGTTAATCATCATTAATCGATTATTTCGAATAAGCTTTGTGGTAAAGATATATGTTCAATACGTGTTTAAAATGCTCTTATTATGTTGTGCTACTAATTGAGGATGTGTTCAAAGTATGGATTGCGTGTCTTCATGTTATAACTCCAAGTTGTGTTTCAAATGAAAGTTATTATGCCAAAGTGTGTAAAGATTGTGATTGGGATTACACCTCCACCCGCATATATATTGGGGTGAGGCGGCAGGGCCGCTTTGTGTAGGATTTTGGTATTGTTGTTACACCACCTCCCGCACATATTGGGGTGAGGCGGCAAAGACGCTTTGTATAGAGTTGTGGTACTGTGAGTACACCTCCACCCGCATATATTGGGGTGAGGCGGCGGGGCCTCTTTGTGTAGTATTGTGATTTCACCTCTATCCGCATACCTTAGGGTGAGGCAGCAAGGCCGCTCTATGTAAAGATAGTTGTAGAGGATCCCCGACTTGAAATTTATAATGTTATTGGAAGTTCTTAATAACATCTGTTTTGACTTGTATGGCTATCTAAGCCCTATTATTGTTACCTTGATTCATCATATTCATGTTGTATTTCCAAGTCCTTGAATAGATGTTTTGGTTTTCATACTAGTACTATTCGACATGTACTAACATCCCTTTTGCCGGGGGCGCTGAATCTTTAATGGATGCAGGTGGTTCCATAGCGGGAGGAATTGACCAGTGATAGAGGTACACCTTTTTCCAACTGACTTGGTGAACCCCACTTCATTCCGGGGTTGTGCATCTTTTGTTCCGTGTGTATTATGTTTTGAGGTATAGCCGAAGCCTTGTTGCCGGCACCATCATTGTACTCTTTTATATCTATTAGAGGCTCCGTAGACATAGGGTGGGTTGTGTATTAGTGCGGAAAAGTTAAACTAAAGATGTCGTAATTGTATCTCATGCTGCATGTACCCATTTTTTGCCGTGACCGTCTCTTGGCACCCGAGCTTTCCTTAACACTTTTGTGAAATAATTGGCTAAAAACTTAAGTTTGGGGAGAGACGGGGAGCTAGAAAGAGGTATCAAAGCATAAAAAGAGAAAAGAAATGATGAGAAGGAAAGGTAAAAGAAAAAAAAAGAAAGAACAAAAAGAAAAATGTAAAAGAAAGTGAATAAGTGAAGGAGTTGAAGGGATTCAAAGAAAAGTAATGGTACAAAGCATGGAGAAATCAAAGATGGAGAAAATGAATGTCATAATCAAGAAAGAATGATGCTAAGTCTCTCTAGTTCCCCCAAAGAAAAGAAAATGCCTCAAAGAATTGGCAAAGCATGAGCCGAGAACAAAGAAAAGGAGTGCTTAAGGAAAGATGAACCCGCTCTATCATAGCATATCCAACCTTAGTCCAAAAGCCTTCATTGCATTCTGAAAAAGCCCTACGTGATTTCAAGCCGAGTGAGCTTACATTAGTGGTGATCTACATGAGGGGCAAGCCTATGGTTCTTAAAGTCGTACTTGCAACATTCGCTAGAGAGAGATGGGTGAACCTTTCGCAAATCTTTGGATTGAGTGCTAAAATTCTTAAGTGAGATAGGCAAGCGGAGAGTAGAGGAGGAGGAGTTTGGAATCCACAATGACCTACATGAAAAAGCGAGCTTCCACGATGGATAAAATCAATTCTTGATGCCCAAGTGTCACATTAGAACTATATGTGCATAAAAGTTTAACTTGCCGCCTTGTTGATAATACATAAGTAGTGTGGGTAATTGATGGTACCAATTGATGTATAAATGACTCGCCTTTGATTGGTTGTAATGGCCCTTAACTTGTGGAAGTGGGGACTATTTTATTTGCTTGAGGACAAGCAAAGACTTAAGTTTGGGGGAGTTGATAAGTGGGGATTTTGACTCCCGGTCCGCACTTTGTGAGCTTCTGTGCCTTTTATTGCCTTGAGTTTAGATTACTTCTTTTTGAGTTGGATTTCATCTCGGGAGTCCATCTTCCAATATTCCTGAAATTTAGCATATTTCATCAGTTTTGGGAACACAATTCAATGCTTTTAGGCTAAAACAAAAGCTAAAAGGTGCTAATAAGTAGTCAAAATCTTCACTTATCACCCACCAGTTGTACTCAAATCGACACCTTACAACGAACCCATCTTAATCACAATAGCTAGGCCACCAGCCAATCTTCCTAAGTTCGTGCTTACCAACCAGATATAAGAATTTTCCTCGTACCACAAATGAACAATTGGAAGATTTAACACTGCATCTGTTCCTGAGACTAGACAACACATCGCGATGATAATCAAGCATCCATAGCCCTTCGTAATCCATCTGCAGCATCATAGATTGTCGGCGCGTAACGAAAGAGTGCACCACATCACATATGAACAAATAGGAAGAATAAAAATTGTAGGTTTCAATCTGAAACAAGGCCGCACGATAAGTAAAGAAGAAAGGGAAATTTTCCTAAATGCCATGTAGCCTCCCGAAGATAGGTATGCACGTCAACATACCGATCCGCAAGACTCTACTAGACACTTGCTCATGACTCGGAGAACCTACGAACACAATGCTCTTATACCAACTTATCACGACCCAAAATACACTCGTCGTGATGGCACCTAACCAGACCCATTAGGTCATCCAATTAACAGTTAACCCAATTCTAATAAAATAAATGTGATCAACAAATGATATGACTGGATTCATACAAAATCCCAAGAACTGGTAGTACGAGACATGAGCTACTAAGACTAGATTGTTGTATGAAATAAATATAACTTCTGTTTGAAATGTACTTAAACAGAATTCAACTCTAGAAATACCCAGGGACAAGTGGTAGCCATATCCAGAAGGCACGAACATCTTTAGAGTCAGCCGCAGTCATCACCCCATGCTCCGCTCCAAAATCTACATGCAAGGTGCAGAAGTGTAGTATGAGTACAACCTACCCCATGTACTCAGTAAGTATCTTGACTAACCTCAGTGAAATAGTGACTAGGCCTTTTGGTTAAAAGATACTCACTGATATAACCTGTACAATAAACGAGCAATAGAACAATGATACAATATAACAAAGATGAGTACACGAAACAAATATGCGAAGCAATAAATGAGTACTAGAAGAGATCACAATTTAACATTTCCCAATATCTCAACCAATCTTTTCCTTAGAGAGATAATCAACAAACCACGATAGAAACTCCATAACTTTCATAGTGTGAGAAACGTACTTAATATATCAAGTCAATGGCACGTCAACACCCTTTGTGCATTTATATCATCCTCACCAAATACGTGTGTAACAGTGCCAACCAGGTGGCAGAAATGTTAATAACAGTAATGACAAAGTAGGAAATACACAAGTAGCAACAATGAACAAGGAAATACATATGGGCAACGATAATAGACTAGGTTGAATGCATATGAGTAATGACAGCAATTACGAAAGAGGAACATAAACTTCACCTAACTAGCATGGTAGAAGGCCTAGATGTAGATATAATAAATAAAAAGGGAAAGCGTGATCTTTATAAGATAACAAGTAGAGGCATGAATGACTAACATGGTAGAAAGCTTGTACTAAAGTGAAACAAAATAGAAACGACATGGATGTAGATATAACAGCAGGAAGGGAGGCATGATATTTGCAAGTTAAGCAGATATATGGTATGGACAACACATCAACAATCAAGATAGAGGACAAAGATAGAACATCAACGACAACTGATGTAGATAACATAGGTGCAACAGTAATAACTCCCGGTAAAGGCATAAATGCGCACACAAGGAAAAGATATCACAACATAAGGCATGTCCCTCGTCCTCGCCTGCACGGAAACACCCTGCGTGCTTTACACTTCTCTTCTCATGATAAAATATATAAAATGGCACGATATCACCCTTCGTGCTTTACACTCTCCCTCACATGATAATATTTATGCAATGGCACGGCATCACCCTTCGTGCTTTACACTCTTCCTTACATGATAATATATATGCAATGGCACGACATCACCCTTCGTGATTTACACTCTTCCTCACCAAGAATATGTATATCAATGACAAACAAGGTAGAAAGCATAAATAACGTCAGGGAGAGTGGTTAAACGAATATTCCAAATGAACCCCAGTCACAACTTTCAAGCCAACAATAGTTCAATAAACCCTCAAGAACCTTATTATTCAAGTATTTCAACAAATCTCTAGAATAATCTACAAAACGAGTGTAGAATCTAATATCTCAAGAATAACGGTCGTAGAAATGTATTAGTGATCAAGCATAATGATGACCGAATTAGACACATTAATGTTTCTAAAAATTCTGACAAATTTTAATCAAGTTATAATAAACTAAATCTTGGTTTCTAACATTTAATTCCATATTCTTAGTGATCTAGAAGTCAAGTAAGACATGAAGCAAGAAGGTCACAAAATTCTACAAGGCGCAATTTATAGTATAATTACCCCCGAGCATGTTTAACCTTGGCACATGCATATATTCTTGTCACCTCATATATGTATCACCCCCGCATGTAGCAAATAATGTCAATTAGTAGAAAAAATTCCCTCAACAAAGATAGGCAATACACTTACCTCAAAAGAGCCAAATCGATACCCTAGAAGCGTCATCCCGCTCAAATCATCCTCAGAACGGCTCGAAACTAGCCAAAGGAAACTCAAAGGCATCAAATAATACCTAAGGAAACAATTCCAAATGATAAAGGTCGAATCTTTGATCAAAATCCTAAAGTCAACTAAAAGGTCAAACTTGGGCTCACCCCTCGGAACCCGACGAAACTCACAAAATTCGACAACCCATTCAATTACGAGTCCAACCATACTAATTTTACTCAAATCCGACTCTAAATCGATGTTCAAAACTCAAAAATTCCCTTTAGGAAATTTTAGACGAAAACCCCCAATTTCTCTTTTGAAACCCTCGATCAAATGCCAAAAACGAAGATATATTCATGATACATAATAAAAAATGAGTAGAGAACGCTTACCCTAATCCACATGGTGAAAATTGCTTCAAGAATTTGACGAGCGCAAAACACATACTTAAATATGCTCGCTAGTCGAATATAGTATAATATAATATCGTATCCACATGGATTGGAGTTAAACAGTATTATCATAGTTTGTATCTAGATTGCTATCCAAGATAATCAACGGTTGAGAATTATGTGATTAAAAACTAAAATTTACTAAGAATCTAGAGCTAATTGACTAATGACAATCAAACAAAAGTAGCAAGGAAGATATCAATGGGAGAAAATAGGGGTTGATTGGATAGGTGCAAGATAATTGTCTGGGATTTAACTCTAGTTAATTCACTTCTAATGTTTAAGTGAGTCTCTCGAATTCACTCAATTATTAGTTCAAACGTTTAGTAGAAACTCCTCTCTCGATTAAGTCTCAAACTCACAATATGAACCAATTTAAGCTCGATGAAGATATGCAAGAGTTCGTAGTGGTTTGGTTTTTAGGAGAACCTCTCTCGATTATCCTCCTAACTAGGTATAAACAATAATTCAACTAGTCACTTTCGATTACTAAGAATAATTAATGAATTCAACCAACAAGATAATGCAAAGATATCACAAGTATGTCTCTCTCGATTACATGAACATGTGAATATAGATGCAATAATTAAAATATCCAAAATGATTCAATGTATAAAAACTAGAGTTAATATCAATAAAAAATTATCAATACACCAAAACCATCAAAACCTAAAGGGAACTACTCCATGGATATGGAGTAATTCATCACAAATCTGGTTAAAGTAAGGAAAAATATAAAACGATCCAAACTCTTGTCTTGAGTGAGGACTGAATGATGAATTCCTTGTGCTTTTGCTTCTGCCCCTCCTCCTTAGCCTCCTTAGGTCTTAGATTTGTCAAAATTCCTAAAAATAACGTTTTACATGTATTTATACCAAGTAGGGTCGAGCTCAAATGAAACCACCTTTTCCTACGCAAATTAGGACAATTACTCTGTAAAATTTGACCAAGCGCGCCGCATGGGGCGACGCGCCAGGCGGGGCGGAAGTGGGAAACTTCAGAGAGCTCAACAATTCACAAGTAACAGGATTTGCACTAGCGCGTCACATTAGTGCGTCGCATTAGTGCAAATTTCTCAGAGTACGGATTTTGCTTTGATTTTGACATCCAGACTTGGTCCTCGATCTCCGAACACGATTCTGGCTTAATCCCTTGGGCTTTTACTTAGACTTCAAAGCTCCAAATAGCTCAAATTCATTCTGTAATAGCTACATAGCTCGAAATCCTCCTACAAGGCATAAAATACACAATTATTGTAGAACACTAGCGATTAAAGCTCAAACTCAATTAAAGTGCAGTAAATTAGAGTGCAATAAGCGACTAAAACACGAGATTATAAACTACCATCAATACCCCACACTTAAACCATTACTCGTCCTCAAGCAATCAAACTACACTTCATAAAGACACGACCTTTTTAAATAACTCCCATAACTCATCAAACCAAGAATATTTAAAATAGATTAAGCACAATAACGTAACATCATAGCCTCAAAATATGACTCAAAAATACCACATATTTTTCACAACCTGCTCACTTATTCTAACATAGAGGTCAACAACATTACCTCCCTTCGTGAATCGTGTGCCCTCACATAACAATATAGAGAAGTTACACACATAATAAAAGTTAAGAACAATTAGGAACACAAGATAGAAAGATTTCACTTACTCTCAGAAACAACTTTCATATGCCCCAAAAGATGCACCATAGGTTTGCCAGTAGTGTACTACTCTACTAATTAAGTTCATTCAGTCAAGGATCAAGTAGGACTTTAATTGGTTGTAATGTAAGCTGCGGGATGGGTCAGATACATTTAGATATAAGAGTGACTACACCTCCCTAATCACTTTAATACATACACTTTGCCTTTCAAAACCCCACACTTATGTCAAACCATAACTCCACCTTCACATCAATTTATATTAACTCCCTACTTCTTTAAGCACAATTACATCAAGATTTATCACTATCATGGAATATTTCTTTTTCAATTCAAGTGGCTCTTACTTTTTCAATACAGTACACCTTTCTCCTTATTTCATTAGTTCTACTCAAAAGCCAAACCAACCACACCACACTTCAACTTTTACAAAGTTCATAACAAATTTATGTGCTCATGGAAGGTTAAAGGTTCAAATAGATGGTCAATTCAAAAACAATGGGTAAGGCTTGTAATGTGATTGCCAAAGAAACACGATTACATGCTCAAAGGGGTTAACTAAGATACATAACAATTAGGTGGGTAAGAGCATATAACTGGTTCAAAAAAAGAAATGCCTAAATCACTTCCAAGACTGAACAACACTACTATTTCGCTTTGCAAACACACGGGGCAAGTTCTACACAACAAATGCAATGCACAGAAAACACAAAACCTTACACACACATGGCATATAACTCACTCAAGATTGGACTATCAAGACACTCTAGTAAGAGCAGTTAAGCAAAGTTAAAATTATACAATTTAAAGTGCTTATGCAAGAGTCAAAAACTGAGCCGAAGCGTCACAACTAAAGCACTAACTATTCCCAAGGTATAATAGAGTCAAGAGATATCGCCTTCAATTCAAAACACATCACACGATTTCCTACTATTCAGTAAAATAAAAACTAACTATACCCAATTCAAACAAAACCCTTGGAAAAGAACCGCGGCATCCCTCAAGAAACCCGTCGAATGACATCCATCATCGGGAAAAGTCGAAAATTTTAAATTTTTATGGGTTTTTCTCATTTTTCTATCTCTCACTACTAAAACAACAAAACTAAATTACAAACACATATACATACAACATACAATTTTCCCCACCCCACACTTTAAGTTGTGGCATGCCCCCATGACACACAATTAAAAAGTATAAGGTAAAAGAAACTTCCCTGAATTTTCAGTCGGGGTCTGAGTTGAAGTCGGGCTCCATTCCATGCGTCCAAACCAATGCATATATCCATGCGGCCAGCATCTTCTCAACCTTCTTGGGGTACACCTCACACTTATCTTTTCCACTCATCGCAACCTTTTCTTTCGAGCTCTTCAGTTTTCACTCAACGCTTGCAGCCGGCTTCTCCTTTTTCACCCCCGTTTCTACATTCATCTCAAAAGTTATAGTCTCCTCACCCAACTCTAATCATGAGTCTTCTCTCGTGTATGTCTAAGATTTCTCTGCCCATTGGTAAGAATGGTATTCCCAAGATGAGAGGGACCTCCATATTCACTACTATAAAGTCTAAAGTAAATACCAAATTATCTACTCGCACTAAAAAATCTTGCACTATCCCCTCGGGTATCAGAGTTGTTTGGTCATCCAGCTACAAAGATATTGGTATCGACCTTATCTCTCTAATTTCATTATCCAGCTTCCTATAAATATACAAAAGCATTAGATTAATTGAGGCACCATAATCACATAAAGACTTATCAAAATTAATAGTGCCTAAAGAGCAAGATATAATAAAACTCCCTGGATCTCCACACTTTTGTGGGAGTTTATTTTGCAAGATTGCACTGCAATGCTCTGTGAGCTTGACCACTGAGGTCTCTTCTATCTTCCTCTTATTTGTAAGGATCTCCTTCAAGAACTTAGCATAAGCTGGCATTTGGGAGAGCACCACTGTGAATGGCAAATTTACATTAACTTGTTTCAGCATATCTAATAATCTCTCAAATTGCTTGTCCATCTTCTCTCTATAAAGCTTTTGGGAAAAGGTAGAGCATGCATATGCTCGCTCTCATTAGATTTCTCCCTTCTTGAAGTTTGCTCTTTCTTTTTTTGCTCACCTCCTTTCTTGCATTTCTTCTTCTTATCAATTTTATTTTTTTAGCTGCTCCCCACTTTCTTTTTCAGAAATCACCTCTTTTTGGATTGGAGTGGGATCTTCCAACACTTACCCGCTTCTCAAGGTCACAACATTTACCGTTTCCTTGGGGTTTCTTTCATTATCAGTTGGCAAAGTACCTGGGATCCTTTCAGACAATATGATGGCAATTTGTCTCACTTGCTTCTCTAAGTTTTGCAGCCCTGTGCCATGTTCTTTGATAGTTGCACCATGCATCTAACCACTCATATGTCTTGACAATAAAGGACTTCATCAGATCTTCTAGCCCATGCTGATTGGATTGTTGAGGTTAAAACTGCTGCCTTTGCTGATTTTTGAAGCCTAGAGCTCATTGTCCATGGAATCTGGAGTTGTTTTGTTGCCATGCATTTGCAGTACCCCAGATGAACTCCGTGAAAAACCGGGGTGCTTATGACCCATTGCATTAAAGTAATAATTCCCCACAGCATTTACATCCTCAGTTGAGGCCTGACACTCATGAGTAGGGTGTCCTCTTCCACATATATCACAAGTTGCATGATTCGCACTTTGTATAGAAGCTAAGGTTAGTTTCCTTACCTATTTCGCCATGGCATCAAGATGTACCTGCACAGATGTGTTAACATCAACCTGGTGAACACCATTCGCCTGTCTTCTTTCAACACTTTTAGAGGGCCACTGATTTGCATCTTCAGATAATTCATCCAGAATAATGACTATCTCCTCTAGTGTCTTTTTTATCAAAGGGCCTCCAGCTGCATTACTCAATATTCTACGTGAGGCCGGTGTCAAACCATCCCAAAAATCTTGGAGTTGCATCCAAAGTTTAATTTCGCTATGTTGATGCTTCAAACACAGTTTCAGTCTCTATCTGGCAGAAGTTATGGATTTCTCTTCTAAACTTGCCCATCTTAGCTGAGGAGAAATATTTATCAAGAAATTTTCTAGTCATCTCCTGCCATGTTCTAATTGATCCCCGAAGCAAGGTTCTAAGCCACTGCTTTGCATCATCTTTGAGTGTGAAGGGGAATGTCCTTAAATACATTGTATCTTGTGACACACCATTATATTGGAAGGTGTTCATACTCTCCTAGAAGTCCATTAGATGTGTATTTAGATCTTCGTTTGGCTTCCCTCTGAAGACACAACAATTCTGAAGAGTTTGGAGCAACCCTTGCTTCAATTCGAAATTGTTCACAGCCACTAAAGGTGGTCTAATACTTGATAAGCCTTGGTTGTAGACCAGTCTAACGTAATCACCAAGTGGTCTCCCTGCTCCGGGAGTTATGTTTCTGAATTGGTCTACACCCACGGGTCGATTATGAGCAATTCTCCGAGCCCTCTCCTCTTCATAGACAAAGTGTGCATTTCAAAAAGCATCTTCCTCCGCATCTCATACAGCTCTTTCTCATTGTTGGGCTGCCTCTCTTGCATCCAAATCAACATTATCATCATCTCCAGCCATAACTTCTTTGGTTGAGGATTGTCAAACTTCTCTATATTCTCAGGGAGATTTCTTTTCTTCCTCAACTGTCGCAGTTATTTCTCAATTTCTGGTTCATATGGTAGAGATTCTTTCCCAGAAGAGCGAGTCATGCACCGATATAACCTGTAGCCCGCGCACAGTTAAAAAGAACCAACGTAAAACGAAAATAAAATAAAATAAAAATTCCCGAATTAGCACTACAAACTATTTCAAATACTATTGATTGCCAATCTCCGGCAACGATGCCAAATTTGACGAGCGCAAAACACACACTTAAATATGCTCGCTAGTCGAATATAGTATAATATAATATCGTACCCACATGGATTTGAGTTAAATAATATTATTATAGTTTGTAGCTAGATTTCTATCCAAGTTAATCAACAGTTGAGAATTATGTGAATAAAAACTAAAATTTACTAAGAATCTAGAGCTAATTGACTAATGACAATCAAACAAAAGTAGCAAGGAAGATATCAATGGGAGAAAATAGGGGTTGATTGGATAGGTGTAAGATAATTGTTTGGGATTTAACTCTAGTTAATTCACTTCTAATGTTCAAGTGAGTCTCTCGAATTTACTCAATTATTAGTTCAAACATTTAGTAGAAACTCCTCTCTCGATTAAGTCTCAACCTCACAATATGAACCAATTTAAGCTCGGTGAAGATATGCAAGAGTTCGTAGTGGATTGGTATTTAGGAGAACCTCTCTCGATTATCCTCCTAACTAGGTCTAAACAATAATTCAACTAGCCTTTTTTGATTACTAAGAAGAATTAATGAATTCAACCAACAAGATAATGCAAAGATATCACAAGTATGCCTCTCTCAATTACATGAGCATGTGAATATAGATGCAACAATAAAATTACCCAAAATGATTCAATGCATAAAAACTAGAGTTAATATCCATAAACAATTATCAATACACCAAATCCATCAAACCCTAAAGGGAACTACTCCATGGATATGGAGTAATTCATCACAAATATGGTTAAAGTAAAGAAAAACATAAAATAATCCAAACTCTTATCTTGAGTGAGGATTGAATGATGAATTCCTTGTGATTTTGCTTCTACCCTCCTCCTTAGCCTCCTTAGGTCTTAGATTTTTTAAAAGTCCTAAAAATAACGTTTATACATGTATTTATACCAAGTGGGGTCGAGCTCAAACGAAATCACCTTTTCCTACGCGAATTAGGACAATTACTGTGTAAAATTTGACCAGGCACGCCGCATGGGGCGATGCGCCTGGCGGGGCGAAAGTGGGAAACTTCAGAGAGCTCAACAATTCACAAGCAGCAAGATTTGCACTAGCGCGTCGCACAGTGCGTCACATTAGTGCAAATTTCTCAGAGTACAGATTTTGCTTCGATTTTGATATCCAAACTTGGTCCTCGACCCCCGAACACGATCCCGGCTTAATCCCTTGGGCTTTTACTTAGACTTCAAAGCTCCAAATAGCTCAAATTCATTCTGTAACATCTATATAGCTCGGAATCCTCCTATAAGGAATAAAATGCACAATTAATGCATAACACTAGCAATTAAAGCTTAAACTCAATTAAAGTGCAGTAAACGAATAAAATACGAGATTATAGCTTACTATCATAATCACCTCAATCCGAGCTCCACAACTCCAAATATGTACAAATGGCTTAAACCATAGAAATAGAGTACTTTATATTCACTAGACAGAAATACCCTATGCCATCGCGTAATTACCCATCCGAATGCGATGATTACCTCCATTTGAATTATGCGATAGTAACAAATACAATGCGAATGCAAAGAAGAAACAGCCACTACCCAGCTCAGCCCAAACCACTACGCGAATGCGTGAGTACATACGCGAACATGATGCACAATCTGCAGCAGCCTACGCTAACGAGTCTGAGGACTCACGAACGCTATGAAGTAGAAATACTATGCTCCAATTTTCTCTTATGAGATCTCACCTCTAAGTCTGTGATCGCGAAGAACCTTTAGTGCACAAGACTTCAGCAGAAACCAGCAATGCGATATGAAGAAGAAATGGTCTGAAATGGATTTGAAACACGCCTGAGCCCCTCGGGACCACGTCTGAACATTCCAACAAGTCTCGTAATATAACACCAACGTACTCGAGGACAAAAATAACACATAACAACATCGAAACGACGAATCACACCCAAATCAAAATCAATGAACTTTGAGCTTTCAATTTCCAAAACTCGCGTCGAAACATATCAGATCAACCTGGAATGAACTCAAATTTTGCACACAAGTCCCAACTGAGATATCAAAGGTATTCCAATCCCTAGAACAACAATCTGAATCTGATATCCTCAAAGTCAACTTTTGGTCAAACTTATAAACTTTTCAAACCTTCAAATTTCTAACATTCGCCAATTAGTGATGAATCCTTCTAGAAATATCCAAATGGAAATCCGGGCATACGCTCGAGTCCAAAATAACCATCCGGACCTAATGGAACCATCAAAACTCCAATCCGAGATCAAATGCCAAAAAAGTCAAAATTGGTCAACTCTTCCAACTTAAAACTTCAATCATTAAGTTCATTATTCCAAATCGATTCCGAATAACCTGAAAACCAAAATTGACGATTCAAATAAGTCATAATACATCATGCGGAGACACTCGTGCCCTCAAACTACCGAGCGAAGTGCAAATGCTCAAAATGACCGATCGGGTTGTTACAAGTTGTTAGTTCATCGCGTTCTCGTCTTTTATATTCCAATCTCGTCTTTTATTTTCCAATGTTTATCATCATCTACTTGTTATTTTGGGCCCAGTTCGGAGGATTATTCGGGGGGTTGTGGCCTCAAAATATCATTCTCATCGGCCCTATTCATAATAAATTCACTGAATTCGTATACTCCGACAAGTGCAACATTGTTCCCCTTTTCGAAAGAAAGGACCATCAGTAATGTAATCAAGTGAATAAATCAGTGAAAATAATCGTTGGACCACGCTTCCAAACCCACAGTTAATACAATATTTAATCAAAAGGGGCATCATCAATGGCAAACATTTCCAGCCAACAAAATGGTATCAACTTGGGATCATAATGGCAAGAAACAGTAAGCCATAAAGGGCTACAAGGAGTCTTAAAACATGGAGGAAAAATCTGCAGGTAGTAGTGAAGTCAGACGAGCTGAAAGATTGATCTTGAATCGGATCCCGACAACAAACAGTAGTAACAAAGTGTTATCATAACCAAACGCACACAAACAGTCATAGGGAAATGCCAAGAAGATTAAAATAGTCATGGGGGTCGCTGGAAACTTAAATCCGGCCAGATTCGAAACACCCAAACCCTCCTTCCGTTTGACGGCTAGCATCGCCACTCCCACGACGAACATCTTCGGAGCAACGACACTAAAGGATCAGATCAGAAGTCATTGGAGTTCACTCCCCCTCTGGTTAGATCTTGCAATAGCAGGCCCTTTGGTGAAGCAGCAAGGAAGAGAAGTGAATGTGGTGAGGGAGGAGATAGTGTGAATCGCCGTGGTTTCCAAGCCATCACCAAAAATCTCCCAAGAGAGAGAGGGCTGAAGGGTGAGCGATTGTCTTTTCTCAAGAATGAGAGAAAGAGATAGATATTAGAGTTTTGTTGGGGGGAAATCAGTTGTAGTGTTGGGTGTTTGTTTTTTGTGTGTATTGTATATAGTATGTGTCTATAGGAAGATATGTGATAAAATTTGGGGACCAAGTTTGAATTAAAAAAAAGGTAAAAATGTAAAAGAAAATATGGTCAAAGATGAAAGAAGGTCAAGTCAAATCGATTGTCACATCAATGTCATGTCGCGTCAATGTCTGGTCACATCAAATGTCTTGTCACATCGGATGTTAATAGGACATCAGGTTCGATAGAATTTGATCCGTATTTTTTAATTAAATTCTACTAGCTTCTGTGTCGTTAATAGACTTTGCTATATAAAAAATATTTATTTAATCCAGAGACATTATAGTATTTATTTGAAATTGTAACTACTACGATGCGGTAGTAATTATCATTTTGTTTTTTTAAATGACAATAAATTGACAGAGTATCCTAATATTTGAAAAATAGGACAATTATCAATAAATTGTTTCAAATTTAGATAATGCGCAAAAAACTATATTTTTATCATCTTTTACTAGAACGCCTGCCGAAGTTAATTTTTAACTACAGAGGGTCAAAATTGAGTATCAACAACTAGCATGAAAGAATAAGCTCACGTAGTCATACTATTGATTCAAACATAATGCATAGAAGGCACACAACCAAACAAGACTTAATGAAAGCCTAGAGTCCAACCCAAACATGAATATGTCATGACCCCAATTTTCCTCCGTAGGATATCGTGATGGCACCTAGTCTCTAAGATTAAGTAAGCCTAACATACATGCAGAATATAACTGAGATAATGATAAAACTCTCAAATACTCAACAACTATTGTAAAGAAAACTTCGCAACTCAACATAAACAAATTTCCCAAAATCTGGTGATAACAAGTCACAAGCTCTATGAGTAAGTATTGATCATCTCTATACAACAATGTCTAAAATAAAGGAAAGAAAAGTGAAGTAGACTAGATAGAGGGGGACTCCGAGGCCTGCGGACGCTGGCAGGTATACCTTGAAGTCTCTGAAGCTGAGCCCATCTCAATGGTGCCTGGATTGGTAAGAGGTACCTGGATCTACACAAAATGATGTGCAGAAGCGTAGCATGAGTACACCACAACGATACCCAGTAAGTGCCAAGCCTAACCTCAGTAGAGTAGTGATGAGGTCAGGTCAATCCCCTACTGGAATAAATAAGAAACTGAAAAGGCATACAACAGTGTAATAATGATAACAATGGAAATGAAACAATAAGGAAATATACCAAGATTAACTATACTGAACTAAGGCAAATATTGCATCATGGAAGGAAACAAGGAATGACATGCCAAGGATACAAAGCAACCAAACACAAGTGAAGTAACAGAAAGTATCAACAAGAATCACTACCGAGGTATCGCCTCGTAGTCTCATATCACAATAACAATTCACAATCTTTTCTTATATTACCGCGAGAGCCTTGAATTTAGTTTTGAAAATTATTTTTCCTGAAATAGCTTCCTGCGTTTTAGCGCACCTTAGACTCTGAGGGATGCGGTGCGTAGCATAGAGAGCAACTCACCATAAAGTCTCCTTAATAGTTGCGCCTACGCGCCAAGATGACCATCAAATGAACTTGTTAGATCCTGCCCATTTAGTGCAGAAGTGTAGCATGGGTACGTAAATCAACGCGTGCCCAGTAAGTATCTAGCCTAACCCTGGAGAAGTAGTGACGAGGTATCTACATTGACACTTACTAGTAGTCCAATAAATAAAATGCAGGAATCATAAATAGGCATGAAATACAACAAGGTCAATAGAATAAGGTACAGTAGATAACAAAATCCTTTAACATCAATTATATATTAAAATTCCCCCAAGGCCACATGCTATCTCAACAAATAGGAACCCTCAATTAGATATCCTATCTCATGTCATAAAGAAAGTATTACGTAATTTCCAAGTTTAATTAAGAGGGTAATCTCGTGGGTACTCAGACTCTTAGCGATTTTATGCACGAATTATGTCGAGGTCGTTCGGCCCAATCCATAGTCATATATATACATTGTCGAGGTCGTATGGCCCGATCCATGGAAGCATCCCATAATATATATAAATACCACCGAGGCGTTCGGCCCGATCCATAGGAATAAGAAAAATCTTCGGATTTGTGAATTATGTATTTACAACTTCAAAGTAAGCCCACAAAAGAACACAAATTCTCATCAATGATTAACAGTCCGCCAAATCTCTAGATAATGAAGCTCAATTTAACATAATCTTTAACCAGATTCTTACTATTTAATTCAAGCAATTTAAACTAGCAAATTGAGTTCAATTAGTGCAAGTAAGAACATAATAAAGACCTACGTCTACCCAGACATAACATGAATCTAGCTACGTACGAACTCTCTTCACCTCGTGTGTACATAGCCCCCACAATAGGTAGCACATATCAAATACATCACCTAGGTGGTAGTTTCCCCCTCACAAAGTTAAACAAGAGACTTACCTCACTCCAAAGTTCCATAACCGGCTCCAACGCCTCTCTACCACCTCAAACCAGTGCACATCGATCCGAAACTAGTCAAGCAATCATGAAAACCAATAAAAATATACTCCACCACTCATAATTGATTAATTTATAATAATTTCCAACTCCGCTCGAAAAGTCAACAAAGTTAACTCTCAGGCCCATGTGCCCGAATTCCGAAAACGTTTGAAGATAAACTTTACCGATAATGCCACAAACTAAAATATATGATTTATTCCTAATTTCATATCTAATTTCGTGGTCACAATCCAAAAATACCATTTCTAGGTTTTCTTTCAAAGATTCCACAATTTCTATCACATTCCACATTAAAATCCATAAAATAAATCCAATAATTTAACTCACAATACATAAAAATCACTTACCTCATGGTTGATGATGAAAATCTCCTCAAAATAGCTCCCCAAATTCGGCCATCCAAGTGCAAAATAAGAGAAATGAGAACTAAGTCCTATTTTAAAAACAAGTCTGCCCAAGTCCTTCTTCTTAGCGATCGCAGAAATACCTTCACGATCGCTATAACGACCCGGCCGATCGTTTTGAGTATTGTAGCCCAATTCTCTCATTTACTGCTTATTCTGTGATTAATTGTTATTATGTGACTTGTCGGGGTAGTTGGTTTGGTTTAGGGGATATTTCGAAATGAATCGGGACACTTAGTCCCAAGGTTGGAAGTCTAAGCTGAAAGAGTTGATTGGATGTTGACTTATATATAAATGTCTCCGGAATGGAGTTTTGATGGTTCTGATAGCTTCGTAGAGTAATTTTGGACTTAAGAGTGTGTCATGATAGTGATGTGGAGGTCCGTAGGTGATTTTGACTTGAAATGGCGAAAGTTGGAAAATTAGAAGTTTGGAGAGTTGACTTTGTGGTTACCGGACTTGGATTTTGGTTTCGGAAGTTGGAATATGTTCTTAGTATCATTTATGACTTGTGTGCAAAATTTGAGGTCAATCGGAGTTGATTTGATAGGTTTCGGCATCGAATGTAGAAGTTAGAAGTTCATAAGATCATTAAGCTTGAATTGATGCACGATTCGTAGTTTTAGTGATGTTTGATGTGATTTGACGCTTCAAGCGAGTTTGTATGATATTTTAGGATTGTTTTGTATGCTTGGTTGAGGTCCCGAGGGCCTCGAGTGTGATTCGGATCATGTTCGCCGCATTTTGAACCTTGGAAGATTTCTGATTTTGTTGGTGTTGGTTTTCTTGTGCGCGATCGCGAAGTGTTATTGTGGCAGCTGGGATATTTTTTCTATGCGTTCGCGAGATTGGGTCTGCGATCACGTATGTTTGAGAGGCAGTGAATCGCGAACGCATGGGTCTAGTCGCGTTCGCGAAGAGGAAAAGAGGAGATTGGGTTCACGCGAATTTATTCTTCGCGATCGCGTAATGATGTCTGCGATCGCATAGTTCTGGGATTTTGTGAGTCGCATTCACGTGTACTTATACGCGTTTGCATAGCATAAATATTTGGCAGCGTAGGATTTGTGCTTCACGATCGTGAAGCATTTTTCGGTGATCGCGAAGAAGGACATCTGGGTAGACTCTTAAATATCAAAAACAAGGGTTTGAGTTATATTTCAATTTGATTTTGGGAGCTCGGATTGAGACGTTTCTTGGGGAGATTTTCAAGAGAGTGATTGGGGTAAGTGATTCTAACTCGGATTTGGTTATATTACATGAATATATCATTGATTTCATCATTTAATTAGTATTTTGGGTTGAAAATTGGGGAAACGTTGTAGAAACTTCCTAGGCTTTAATTTGAGGATTTGAAGGTCAAGTTGTGATCAGATTGGAGTAATTTAGTATAGGTGGACTCGTGTTTGAATGGGTGTATGGATTTTGTAACTTTGGTTGGGTTCCAAGACGTGGGCCCGGGGTTGACTTTTTGAGTTGACGTTTTGACTTTTGATTAAAAACTTAGCATTTTCATATGGAATTGATTCTTATAGCTTGTGTTGATTGTATCGAGTTGTTTGTGGCTAGATTCAAGTCGTTTGGAGGCCGATTCGCGAGGCAAAGGCTTATTGGAGTAGAGATTTGCACGGCTTATTGGAGTAGAGATTTGTAAGGTAGGTAACACTTCTAAACTTAGTTCAGAGGGTATGAATCCCTTAATTACGTGTTATGTGATTGTGTTGAGATGATTCACATTCTAGGTGAGGGGCGTGTGGGCGTGCACCGTAGGAATTGTGACTTGGTCGATTCCGTGGAACTATGTAGTCATATAACTTGTTATTCTCCACGTATTTCCCATATGTTAAAGAAATTGAGTTGTGATTCATGTTAGAAATCATGCTTAGGCTATATATTGGTACTGTTGGGACCCACAGAGGTCGTGTTGCTGTTGAATTATTTGCTTAATTTGTTATTATGTACTTAGTCACAACTATCATTTGCATATTATATCTCAGTCTCTATTGTCATTTATTGATACATCATATCATCATTGTTTGGGCTGATTATCATGACACTTGTGAGCCCGAGAGACTGGAGAGATTGATGACTGAGTGAGGCCGAGGGCCTGATTGTGAGGATGTTTATAGGATCGG
The DNA here is from genome assembly GCF_000715075.1 of Nicotiana tabacum. Classification (NCBI taxonomy): domain Eukaryota; kingdom Viridiplantae; phylum Streptophyta; class Magnoliopsida; order Solanales; family Solanaceae; genus Nicotiana; species Nicotiana tabacum. The sequence continues at coordinate 42,488,161 of NC_134102.1, forward strand.
GTTGCGCACCACAACAAACTTTATTGATTCATGCCATGATTGGCTTATTATAGCGCTTGGGCATGATCCGCCCCTCCAGAGTCTGACTCACCAGTAGTGAGCGCAGGTACCTACTGAGTGCGAGTGCGAGTGTCGAGAGCGACTGCCGGGCGATTGGGAGGAATGAGTGACTGTGAGGACCGAGTGATTGTGAGGAATGAGTGACTGTGAGGATTGAATGAATGGGAGGACTGAGTGAATTGATACCTAGCGAGTATGCATATGATTTTATCATTGTTTTGTATTACAGTTGGCATGCATAATTGACATATAGATATAGAGATGTATCATTCCTCATTTTAGTCACACTTGGCATATTTTTATCTGTCTTAAACATAAACTGTTAAACTTGAAAGCATGTCTACATTTCTGTACTGTTAAATTCTGTATTTGGACTGTGCCTGTGGAGCTCATCATTGTTTTAAGCCCAAGGTTAGTCTTGTTACTTATTGAGTACATTGGGTCGCTTGTACTCATACTATACTCTGCACTTCGTGTGCAGATCCAGGTACTTTCGGGTACGTTGGTTGCTGATTTTGGAGCTTTATCAGTTCGGAGATTTTCGAGGTAGCTGCTTTGGTTCCGCAGACCTTAACTCTCCTCCTTTATCTTTTAGTTTTATTTATAATGTTCTACCTTCCTAGACAGTGTTTCAATAGTCAGACCATGTTATTGTATAGATGCTCACGTACTCAATGACACCCGTATTTTGGGAAAATATTTTATTGAGTCGCGGTATTTTCGTATCAGTATTTCTGAGATTTTACTCTTAAACTTATTTTGTTATGTTTTCAAATTTAAAGATGCGTAGTTCATTATGATTGTCGGCTTGCCTAGTATTGCAATAGGCACTATCACGACATGTGGGATTTGGGTTGTGACAATCGTGAAGGCCAAAAATCAGCTACCCCAGATTCACTCTACGCGAACGTGACAGAAACAACGCGATCACGAACCTCTACCTAAACAACCTACGCGAATGCTAGCCTAGCTCCGTGAACGCGAAGGCCAAGCCTTCCTTCCTCAAACCAACACCTTATGCGATCGCGAACCAATCCCTGTGATCGCGAAGAACAGCATTCCTAACCCAGGCCACCTTGCTAACATTTTGCGTTCGTGGCTCCATCAACGCGAATATGATGAACCAACTAACCAAGCACTGCGATCATGAGCCCATGTACGCGATCGCAAAGAACAACTTCCCAATCAACACTACGCGATTGCTATGAACAAATATGACACCAGAAACCAGCAGCTTCAAGAGAAGGCGAAATGATCCGAGACCACCCTGAATTACACCCGAGGCCCCCGGGACCCCGTCCAATCACACCAACAAGTCCCAAAACATAACATGAACCTGTTTGAGGCCTCAAATCACACCAAATAACATAAAAACTACGAATAGACGACCGATGCCTTTCTTTAAACTTTTAAACCTCGACGAACACGTCTGAATTACACTTAAACATTCTAGAATGACGCCAAACTTTACGTACAAGTCATAGATCATAATATGAATCTATTCCAAGGCTCGAAACCACGAACGGACATAGATAACACCAAAGTTCACTCCAAACCAAACTTAGGAAATTCTTTAACTTTTAAAATGTCACTTTCTATAATAAGCGCTAAAATGCTCTCGGATAACACGATACTTAACTGGAACTTACGCCCAAGTACGAAATCACCATACGAACATATTGGAACCTTCAAATCCTAATTCTGAGATCGTTTACTCAAAAGTAAAACCTTGGTCAACTCTTCCAACTTAAAGCTTTCGAATTGAGAATTTTCCTTCCGAAATTCAATTCCAACCACACATACAAGTCGTAAAACATGAAGTGAATCTGCTCAAGGCCTCAAACTGCCGAACGACGCGCTAGATCTCAAAATTACTAGTTGGGTCGTTACATCTTTGTTCAAGGACAAACTCTGATATGCATGATACTGGAATTCATCCAACTCAGTCAAATGTGCAACCCGCAAGTTAGCGGCTACATCGAAATCAAGATTTAGCTTCTTCAAGGACCACATTGCCTTGTGCTCCAATTCCATCAGAAGATGAAAAGCTTTTTCGAACACCAACCAACATGGGGACATTTTGAGAGGTGTTTTGTAAGCCGTTCGACATGCCCATAGAGCATCATCTAGCTTCTTGGACCAATCCGATCGATTTTCATTCACCGTCTTTGACAAGATACTCCTTATCTCTCAATTGAAAACTTCCACTTAACCACTTGCTTGCGGATGAAAGGGGGTTTTCACTTTGTGAGTGACACCATATTTTTCAAGCAAAGTATTAAAAGCCTTATTGTAAAAGTGCGACCTGCCATCACTTATGATTGCCCTAGGAGTTCTGAATATTGTATATATATGATATTTTTCAAGAAAGAGATGACACTCCTATCTTCATTATTAAGTAAAGAAATGACTTCAACCCACTTAGACACGTAATCCGCAACCAAAATGTAGGTATTACCAAAGAAAATCACAAAAAGGGCCTATGAAATCAATACCCCAAACGTTGAAGATGTCAATCTCCAAGATGGTTGCAAGTGGAATCTCATGTTTCTTTGAAATCCCACCAGATTGTTGACATTCATCACACTCCTTACTAAATCATTTGCATCTTTGTAAAGAGTAGGCCAATAAAAACCACAGCTTAGGACCTTTGCCCTCGTTCTTGATCCCCCATGGTGACCATCATAAGGTGAAGAATGACAAGCCCCAAGAATGACACTTTGCTCTTCATCCGGCACACATCTCCTAATCACGTCGTCCGTGCAAATCCAAAAAAGGTACGGTTCATGGTTATCAAATGAGAAAGGCTTGAGGCTCAAATGGGTTGACTAGGGATAACAACATTGGTAGGTAATGGAGAATTCAAGAGGGTCAAGGAAATCCTACAATCACTTCTCAAGCCAAGCAAAACTTACGATTTTTCCTTGAAACACATTCGGGTCAAGTTCTAGACCATTCGCACGGGTACTTGGACTTGAAACAAAAACATCTCACCTCTCACGCAATTGGATTATTAAAGAGTATAGAGTCGAGGGCCCACAACAACCACATTCAAGATTTGAAAATCACTATGGTTCGATTAAACCACTCGATGATTGCCTAAGTCAACACAAGAGTCAAAAAATCACTAACTAGGGCTATTTCTTTCGAAAAGACTTGTTTTTAATCATAAGCACGTAGTTAAGTGTGTTGGTACCAAGTGAAGCATGTTTGATTCTTTGAACATAACTTAATTAGGTCTTTTTATTCATTAATACTACTATTATTACCTAAACACCAAGACGGACTCAGTCCCTTAAGAAGGTTGTCACTCCATCCATCGTTGGGAAGAGTAACTCAGTTCACACAAAAATTACCTTTGGAAAGAACTGCGGCATTAAGAAAACCAAAGGCTTATTATCTATTGAAACACAAAAAGAAGCTATTAAATCAGAAAGAAGGTACTGATTCAAAAAGAACCTAGTTAGTTAAACACTAACTAATAAGAGAACACATGTAAAAAAGCTACAAAGCAAAAACTATCGACAGCATAATGAATATATATAATGAAAGAAGATATATACATAATGAGGGAGGAAAAGAGAGAATATATACAGAATAAGGAAAAAAAGAAAATAATGTGAGTTATTACAAACCAATTATCTCAGAATCATCAAAATATATCAAATAAACTCCACCCCCTCCCCCGAATAAAAATAAACATTGTCCCCAACAAAATAAGAGTAGAGGAAGGGTAAGAGTGAAGAAATCTCCCTATGGCTCCTTGGCCATCTCTGTGTCCACAGCAGCATCACCGACCTTAGTCTCATCCAACTAGATCTTATCATCATCAACTTCGGGCATGACTGGGTTGGTGAACACCTGACGTACTACCTCGGTAGTGTCAGCAGCAAGGTCAGGCTCCTCAGACTGGCCAACTGGTGCTGTATGTGCAGTAGGATCTGGGCCTAGGTTGTGCGGGTCAATCAACATGTCAAATAGAATGTCTCCGGCTGCTGCAAGCTTGGTAACCTGCCTCCAGAGCTTTTCTACTGACTTCTTGGAGGCTTGGGGCTTCCACATCTTCTTCACCTCCTTGCCCAGCTCTTCTATCACTGACCCATGCTGCACCAAAGTGGCCATGATTGTGTTCTCATTCTCCAAGGGCTTCTTTAAGGTTTCTTCAACTATAGGGGGAATATGGGGTGCCAGAGCGGAGGACCGTGCTGCCTGGATATGTCAGACAGCTTTGCAGTAGTTGTCTGCATCTAGTTCTTGAGGATCGCTAGTGTTTGGGAGACTCGCAGCGGTGATAGTAGAGCAGTGTGCATCGACACCGGCTTCAAAGCCGAGGTGGAACCTGTAATGGGGTTGCTGGAAGCATTTAGGAAAAAGGTGAGGGCATAGTTGCTACGCTGGCTGAAGGCTCTGCTAACATAGATGGCATATTGACTGTCTCTGTAGCTAACACATGTAGCTCATCATACTAGCCTATGGTTGTAGTCGGCTGACCCTTTTTCTTAGGGTTGTGTGCATCCATCAACGAATACTATGAGAAGGGCTTCTTCACCCGCACCTTCATATCAAAATATCTCGGATACACCTATGCATTCGTAAGATACTCAGTAATGGTGTTGGGATACGAGTAGGAGGTATCAACTTGCCTGGCAACCACATATATGTTGGCCGACATCATGACACCCATATGATCGGGTACCCGGCCATGATGGAGGTGACTAGAATGACTTGCGGGATAGGAAAATTTGTCTCATTATGACACAGGTCGAGTCGGATACATACAAAGGTATGCCACCCCTTTGCCTCAAAACTCAGGGTGTTTCTGTGAATAGACACCCTGGCAGTAATCCATGGTGGTGGTGGCCCAGGAGCTGCCAGAATATCTGCTAGCCATGGGCGAGCTGCATCTCCCATTGCCAACTTCTCCAAATATTGTGCGGGCTCAACATCATCAAACACCAAGTAGGTGTTCAATGTGTGCTGGTCAAAACGCACTTTCAGGTTCCTCACTTTAGTTATCTTTGTCCCTTTCTTGATGTGTGCCACATTGGTGTAGAATTCCCGGACAAGATATTTCTTTACATCCATTACGCTATGGGTGAACCACATCCACCCCATCCGCTCTCGGAACTGCCTCAAGACTGTCGGGTTATACTTTTCTAGATCTTGTAATTAGAACTATCACTCAAGAGTGAGCGACCTCACCGGCCACCACCCACGGAAGCTAGTGAAGGTAGCCAAACTGACGAATCGGTTCTCCCAAACCTCTTTCTTCTTCGACCGCTCAAGGCCAGCAGCTGTAGTATCTCCCCCTCGGCCATCATCTGGGATGTCATCAACTGTACTCACTGATGCCTCAGGGACCGGTGTAAAGGAGGGCTCGGAAGCCTGACTAGCACTTTCTGAACCCTCGGAGGTTCTATGTGATGATGATGGCTCGTCCTAGAGTTGATAGCTTCCTGGTGGCTTTGATTGATTAGCCGAATGCTCTTGAACCGAGTAGCCCTCCGATGCTTCCCTAGATAGGGCATAAGAATTGGATTCGGAGGGCTCAATATTTCTCCCTCGCTTGGTTGTAGCCTTATTTGTGATTATATTTTGGAGGGTGAGGGGTAAAACACTCTTGCCTCAACCCCTGGAAGGTTCACCCCTACCCTTTGACGTATCACCTCTGCCTCGAGATCTAACCATTTTCTGTACCAAGAAACAATAGGTGTTAGTTGTAATTCAAGTGCAAACATATAAGAACATACCATAGAGACAGGGAACAATATAGTGTAAAACATGCTTGCAGGGCAGGGGAGTGCGGTCCGCAAAATTATTAGTGCGGCCGCAGACTGGGCATTACGGACCACAAAATTTAACCTTGCAGGCGTAGAATTGGATTGCAGTGTACATAATTGTCATTGCGGCCGCAGCTCAGATACCACCAATATGCCAACTCTCTGATAACAGAGAATGGGTTGTTTTGCTGCTGCAATCACTTTTCTGCGGTCCACACATTTTCCATTGTGGCCGCACATGTGAGTCATCAAATTGACAACTCTCTGATAACAGAGAACTAGTTGTTCTGCGACCGCAATGGGATTTCTGCGTTTCGCACATTTTCATTACGGCCGCAGAATCATGCTTGACTAAAGTACCTTAATTTCAACTTCTTCGGACTGCACAATTTCTTGTGCGACCGCATAATTCAACACAATAACGATCAAAGTTCTAAGGTTTGCAATATTTGCACAAATTTGACATGGTGGTAGTGTATAATAATGAAAACCTATTTACCCATTTTCCATAGAGCAAGTACTAGTTGACCCACTACAGTTTTAACCCCACATGGTTGTATAATTGAATTTTACTAACAATTGGCCTAAAACTAACTAACAAGTTGTAAATTCAATTAAAAATTAAGAAATTCTACAAGTAATTGAGGCATACCAGATTTGAAGTAGTGCAAATGAGTGATCACAAATGTTGAGTGTGTGTGGCAGATGATTTACCAGATGATTTTAGTGTTTTAGACTTGTGAATGGTCAGAGAGGGAAAAAAGTAACAGTAGCCCTAGTTATTCTATTTATACTGGATGATTTTGACTGAGGGAAAGAGAGTTGAGTGCGGCCGCAGAATTCCCATTGCGGTCTGCACTCTGTTACTTGGGGGCTCAGAAGTGCTTTTGTGCTACGGTCCGCAGAATTTTCTGTGAAGCCGCAAATTTTGTTGCGGAACACAGATTTTGTCTTGCGGCCGTAGTTTGGCCATTTCTCTGATAAACCAACTTCAGAGAGTTATCATTTTTCTCTTTCAGATTCTGCGGCCGCAATGAAAAATGTATGGACCGCAATAATCTCATCGCGGTCACAGAACAACTAGTTCTATGTTATGAGAGAGTTGTCAATTTGATGACTCACAGAAAAGTGATTGTGCCCGCAAATAACCTATTCTCTGTTATCAGAGAGTTGGCATATTGGTTTTGAAGTATGTTGAAGGAATGAGCGTACTTTACAGGAATTATGCCCAAAAGATTGGCCAAGTGTGGAAAGAATTACGGACCACAAATGCATTGTGCGAACCACAAAATACCGGCATGATGAGTTTGGATCGTATGTTTCGTATGAGGTTTCCATTCATTTGAGTGCATATATTATAATTTAAGAGCATTTGGGGAAGTTGTTTGACTATTTCATAGTTGGGTAAGCGCTTGGCAGAGTCTTCGGAGTGTTCTATGACCAATATTGCATGAGTTTTTGAAGTATTCAGCTAAATAGTCATACGGGATCGGGGCATGCTATAGAGATATGGTACTTTGGATTTCCGATGAGGTGTTCTATGGCTTCGGGCTATGTGGGGGAGTCTGCTAATGACGATCAGATTGTAGGATCATGCGTTGTATTAGTTTCCGGGATGAGGAATTCCTTAGTCTATGTTATGTGTTTCTCTCTTATGTTATGACGGATTGTGAGGGTTACATGATTCTTCACATGCATATTGTAATCATGTTTAGGACTTATGGCGTTAGGGGTGAGATGGCCCTCGTGATATTGACTTGCTTATTTCACCATAGTTGTGCTTGTCTTTCTTAGTATTGTTGTGCCTAAACATCTTCCCAAACATATATTGGTGCACTCTATCGTGTTTGATGTTGATGCACATGTGATCAGTGAGCCCGAGTATTATGGCTCGATGGGTACCCTATGTGGGCTGATATGATGGTATCGGGTTGTGCGCCGCAACAGTACCGTGAGGAAATGTAACTCCTTATGCTTATTTCGTGTATTTTTCTTTCACCTTGTTGAAAATATTTCATATGAAAATGTTAAAATTACCCTGTCTGCTTAACTGGCTTAGTAGTCGTCTTATTAAACTTTCCTACCATTATGTATCATGTCTGAATTATTACTTGTTGAGTGTACGAAACCGCGTTATGTGGGGCTCCATATGATTTTTGTTGAGACTTGCCGGTTGGGCTGCTTGTATTGGCTGAGATGAGGTTTCTAAACCTGAGATTTTCACTATCGTATTGGGATAAGGAATATTTGGAAGAATGATACTATATTTCTGCTGAGGATTTGGGCAATGGTCCAGGTCGGAAGAGTGAGCTTCTTGGCTTATTGATCAGATGAGTGGTTAAGAAATTTTGCGTGTTTATTTTATCATCGACAGTGTATGAAGGTTTTGAAAAAGGTTCTAATCGATATGAGGCTTACTACCGGTACCAAATTTGTTTTTGGGCAGCCATGGTGGTCAACAGTTACTGCTGTGAGCATTAGAGTGATGGGGTGTATCATCTGATTACATCTTGGATTGTGGTTATGACTTAGTACAACTTGTTCAGACTTATGCAATGTGTAGATGCAAGATTCAGGCATTGTAAGGAATTACAGATATTGGAAATTTGGGTTCTAAGGCTTATGAGCTAAGGTTGAAGTAAGGATCTCCAGTTATATTGTGTTGGCAGGCTTATATGGAGCAGGGTGACGTGGGATCACCCCCGGATATGTGCATGTTAAGGTTACACCGTGGTTGAATGGCCTTGGAACGACTCTTGGCAAGTTTGAAGATGAACTGACATTTAAGTGGGGGAGAATATATGAACCCGATCGGTCGTTTTGAGCATTTGCACTTCGCTCAGTAGTTTGAGGGTATGAGTGTCTTTGCATGATGTATTATGACTTGTGTGAATCGTCGGTTCTGTTTTTCAGGTTATTCGGAATCGATTAGGAAGAATGAACTTCATGATTGAAGCTTTAAGTGGGAAGAGTTGATCAAATTTGACTTTTTAGCATTTGACCTCAGATTGGAGTTTTGATGGTTCCGTTAGGTCCAGATGGTGATTTTGGACTTAGACGTATGCCTGGATTTGCATTTGGATATTTCTAGAAGGATTCGACATTAATTGGCAAAAGTTAGAAATTTGAAGGTTTGGAAATTTTATAAGTTTGACCGGAAGTTGACTTTGAGGATATCAGATTCGAATTGTGGTTTTGGAGATTGGAATAGCTTCAATATGTCATTTGGGACTTGTGTGCAAAATTTGAGTTCATTCCGGGTTGATTTGATATGTTTCGAAGCGAGTTTTGGAAGTTGAATGTTCATTAATTTTATTTTGGGTGCGATTTGAGGCCTCGAGTAGGTCCTTGCTATGTTACGAGACTTGTTGGAATGTTTGGACATGGTTCCGAAGTTCTCGGGTGTGTTTTGGATCAATTTCGGACCATTTGTTGTTTATATCGCATTGTTGGTTTCTGCTGAAGTATGGTACACTAAAGGTTCTTTGCGATCGCGGATATAGTGGTCGGATCATGTAAGGGAAAATTAGAGCAGAGTATTTCTTCTTCTTTGTGTTCATGAGTCCTCAGAAGCGTTCACGTAGGCTGCTGCAGATTGTGCATCACGTTCGCGCATGTACTCACACATTTGCATAGTGGTTTGGACTGAGGTGGGCCTTGGTAGTTTCTTCTAGGGTATCGATTTGGCTAAATTGAGGTAAGTGTCTTCCCTAACTTTGTTGAGGGAATTTTTGCTACTAATTTAAATTATTTGCTACATGCGGGGGAGGGGGATGATACATATATGAGGTGATGAGCATATATGCATCTGTCAGGGTTAAGCATGCTCGGGGGTAATTATATTATAAATTGGGCCATTTAAAATTTCGTGACCTTCTTGATTCATGTCTTACTTGACTTTTAGATTACTAAGAATATGGAATTAAATGTTAGAAACCAAGATTTAGTTTATTTTAACTTGATTAAAATCTGACAGAATTTTTAGAAACATTTATGTGTCTATTTCGGTCATCATTATGCTTAATCACTAATACATTGCTACGGACGTTATTCTTGAGATATTATATTCTATACTCGTGTTGTAGATCATTCTTGAGATTTGTTGAAATACTTGAATAATAAGGTTCTTGAGGGTTTATTGAACTATTGTTAGCTTGAAATTTGTGATTGGGGTTCATTTGGAATATTCGTTTAACCACTCTACGTGACATTATTTATGCTTTCTACCTTATTTGTCATTGATATACATATGCTTGGTGAGATAGAGTGTAAAGCACGAAGGGTGATGTTATGCCATTGCATACATATTTTCATGTGAGGGAGAGTATAAAGCACGAAGGGTGACGCCGTGCCAATTCATATAATTCATCATGTGAAGAGAAGTGTAAAGCACGAAGGGTGATATCGTGCCATTGCATATATATTATCATATGAGGGAGAGTGTAAAGTAGAAGGGTGATGCCGTGCCATTTCATATATTTTATCATGAGAAGAGAAGTGTAAAGCATGAAGGGTGATGCCGTGCCATTTCATTTGAGAGTAAAAGCACGAAGGGTGATGCCGTGCTATTTCATTTATATTACCATGCTTTTATATTATTATGAGTTCATGGCATGAAGGGTGTTTCCGTGCAGGCGAGGACGAGGGACATGCCTTATGTTATGATATCTTTTCCTTATGTGTGAATTCATGCCTTTACCGGGAGTTATTAATGTTGCACCTATGTTATCTATATGACTTGTCATTGATGTTCTGTCTTAGTCCTCTATCTTGATTGTTGATGTGTTGTCCATACCTTCTATCTGTCCTTCCTTCCTGCTGTTATATCTACATCCACGTCGTTTCTATTTTATTGCACTTTAGTACATGCCTTCTACCATGTTAGTCATCCATGCCTCTACTTGTGAGCTTATAAAGATCATGCTTTCCCTTCTACAATGCTAGTTAGGTGAAGTTTATGTTCCTCTTTCCTAATTGCAGTCATTACTCCTATGCCTTCAACCTAGTCTATTACCGTTGCCCATATGTACTTCCTTGTTCATTGTTGCTACTTGTGTATTTCCTACTTTGTCATTACTATTATCGGCATTTCTACTACCTGGTTGGTACAGTTATATGCACATTTGGTGAGGATGAGATAAATCCGTGAAGGTGTTGCCGTGCCATTGACTTGATATCTTGTGTACGTTTCTCACACTATGAAAGTTATGGAGTTTCTATCATGGTTTGTTGATTATCGCTCTAAGGAAAGGATTGGTCGAGATATTGGGAAATGTTAATTTGTGATCTCTTCCAGTACTCATTTATTGCTTCGGATATTCGTTTTGTGTACTCTTCTATGTTATATTATAGTATTGTTATTTCTAGTTTACTGTACAGGTTATATCAGTGAGTATCTTTTTAATAAAAAGCCTCGTCACTACTTCACCAAGGTTAGTCAAGATACTTACTGAGTACATGGGGTCGGTTGTACTCATACTACACTTCTGCACCTTGCATGCAGATTTTGGAGCGGAGCATGCAGGTGATGACTGGGGATGACTCTAAAGATGTCTATGCCTTCCGGATGTGGCTACCACTTGTCCCTAGGTAGTTCTAGAGTTGAATTCTTTTTAAGTACATTTCAAACAGAAGTTGTATTCATTTCATATCCGTTTTTTTTGCAACAATCTAGTCTTAGTAGCTCATGTCTCGTACTACTAGTCCTTGGGATTTTGTATGGAATCCAGTCATATCATTTGTTGATCACATTTATTTTATTAGAATTGTGTTAACAATTAATTGGCTGACCTAACGGGTCAGGTTAGGTGCCATCACGACGAGTGAATTTTGGGTCGTGATACAACTTTTCGAGGGCGACATGATTGACCACCAGAGTCACAACCGAAGTGGTTCCCGTACTCATGTCTAGACGGATATAGGAAAATACATGTCTGAGCCTACTATATTATTTTTAAAATTATTTTCCACAATCAATATCCCCAAAACATTTTTTCAAACAGTCTTTCAAAATCAAAAACCTTCTTTCAAATCATTTTCAAGAGTAATTTTCCAAAATTATTTTTAAAACAAAAATCATTTCAAAAACATGTCACTTTACTAGCTTATTTTTTATGTTATATTATTTCGCTAACGACTTCACTCCTCTAGTCTTGTGAGGTACTATCATACGAAGTCTCTTTCGAAAGACGACATTTGGGGAAAGATTGAAGACAAATCCCTCATCCATCCCCGCTTCGTACTTCCCGTGCTTGGATGTACCCAAAACGTAAAGTATAGCAAAGTAGAAGATATATGTGTTTTCCTGCTTGCTTTAATATTATCTATTTTCTAACCACTTAGGTAATTGCATCTAGTTAATAATTGGTAATCCGTAATATTGTATGTTAAGCGAGTTCATAAAATTGTGAATGTATGCTATGTTGTTGAATACATTCATAATGTGATTGATATACATTCAATTAGTTAAATTAGGCATACATTGTAGAGACCCGGCCGGTGGTTTTGAGTATTTTAGCCCTGTTCCCCTATTTACTATCTCCTATATGCTATATTGTGGCTATGCGACTTCCTAGGGTGTTTGGTTTTGGTTTTGGTTTCGGGTGAGTTTTGAAGTGAAATGGGACACATAGTCCCTAAGTTGGAGGTTTAAATTGTAAGAGTTGACCGTAGTTTGACTTGTGCGAAGATAACTCCAGAATGGAGTTTTGATAGTTCCAATAGCTCCATATGGTGATTTTGGACTTAGGAGCATGTACGGATGTTGATTTGGAGGTCTGTAGGTCGTTTCAATGTGAATTAGCGAAAGTTGAAGAGTTGAAGGTTTTGAAGGTTGGAAAGTTTGCCTGGGAATTGACTTTATCAATATCGTGGTCGAATTTCGATTTTGGGGGTTTGGATAGGTCCGTCATGTCATTTATGACTTGTGTGCAAAAATTTGAAGTCAGTCGGAGTTATTTTGGTATGAATCGACATTAGTTTTGAAATTCGGAAGTTCATAAGTTCCTTAGGCTTGAATTGATGTGCGATTCATGGTTCTATTGTTGTTTGATGTGATTTGAAACTTCGAGTGTATTTGTATGATGATTAAGGACTTGTTTGTATATTTGGTTGAGGTTTCGGGGGCCTCGGGTGTAATTCGGACCATGTTCGGCGCATTTCGGAACCTTGAGGATTGCTGAAGCTACTGGTTTTCTAGAGGTCTGGTTTCCTTCTACGTGTTTGCGAAGGTTGTCCCACGTCTGTGTGGACTCTTCAGGGGTTGCTAGAAATTTACCGTTCACGTTCGCGAAGGTTCAGTGTATTTCTGTATCGCGATGGCGGACATGGGGTCGTGTTCGTGAAGGTAAAAGGCAGGCTGGGGACCTCACGTGTTTGCTTTACGCGTTTGCGTATGAGGGGTCGCGCTCGCGTAGGCTTGGGATCAGTGTTCATCGCGTTTGCGAAGAGGATTTTTGCAGCTGTGTATTTTTGTGCATCGCGAACGCGAGGCACATTCCGCGTTCGCGAAGAAGAAATCATTGGACAGCAAAATAAAATTTCAAAACGAGGGTTCTATCTCATATTTCATAATTTGGACCTAGAGATCTCGGTGTGAGGCGATATTTCGAGGGTTCTTCAAGGAAATTATTGGGGTAAGTGATTCTAACCCGGATTGGACTATAATTCATGAATCTATTACTATTTTTATCATCTAATTAGGGATTTGAGTTGGAAATTTGGGGAAAATGGTAGAAACTTCCTAGACTTAATTATTGAGTTTTGAAAGGCGATTTCAGGTTCAATTTGAGTAATTCATGTATGGTTGGGCTCGTTATCGAATGGGTGTTCGGATTTTGTAATTTTGGTCGGGATCCGAGACGCGGGTCTAGGTTGACTTTTTTAGTTGACTTTTTATTTATTTGTAACGATCGTAATTTTATTTTTCGAATTAGTTTCCTATAGTTTATATTTATAGTATGAAGTTGTTTTGGCTAGATTCGAGTTGTTCGGAGTTAGATAATCGAGGGAAAGGCCTACTAGTGGATTGAGTTAGCGTGATTTGAGGTAAGTGACTTACCTAACTTTGTGTGGGGGAATTACCCCTTAGGATTGGTGTTTTTTGCGATAAATGTGATATGTGAAAGCTGTGTACTCAAGGTAACAAGTGTGTACACGGGCTAAATGTGAAAATTACCAGTTTTAGCTATGTAGATTCCTTTCATGCCTTAATTGAGTTATCTTATCATGTTATATTTGTCATCATTAGTCTATTTTCACATGTTCTACTTGTCTTATCTCTTACTTGCTAATTGCTCTACATGTTTGGTTGAAGTTCTTATTTCCTTTATTTCGTATTCATTATTTAACTGTTGAACTCTTTACTTGAAGTTGTTATTCTTGGAATATATTGTTGTTGAAATTGGTATTGATTTATGAAGGCCGTGCTTTGCATTGAGGCAAAAAGTTAACTGACGAGCTTGAAACACATACCTAAATTATGCTCGCTAATCACATATAGTATAGTATAATATCGTATCTACAAAGTATTAATTTAAATAGTATTCTCATAGTTTCTAGCTTGGTTGCTATCCAGGAGAATCAACAATCGAGATTTATATGATTTCTAACTTAAATTAACTAAGAGTCTAAAGCTATTGACTAACGATAATCGAAACAAGGAACAAGCAAAGAAGGTTATCAATGGGAGAAGATAGGGGTTTGATAGGATAGGTGCAAGATAATCGTTTGGGATTTAACTCTAGATAATTCACTTCTAATGTTTAAATGAGTCTCTCGAATTCACTCAATTATTAGTTCACACGTTCATCAAAAACTCCTCTCTCGATTAAGTCTCAACCTCGCGAGATGAACCAATTTAAGCACGTGAAGATATGCAAGAATGCGTAGTTGGAAAGATATCACAAGTTATGCCTCTCTTGATTACATGAACAAGTGAATATAGATGCAACAATTAAATCATCCAAAAGCGCTTCAATAAATAAAACTAGAGTTATACTCCACAAACAATCATCAATACACAAAATCCATCAAACCCTAAAGATAACTACTCCATAAATATGGAGCAATTCATCACAAATAAATTAAAGTATATGAAAACATAAATTCAATCCAAACTCGGGTCTTGAGTGAAGAAGGAAGATGAAATCGTTGTGCTTGTATTCTTCCAACTCCTCCTTAGCCTTCTTAAGTCGAAAGTATGTCAAAAGTCCAGAAAATAACATTTTCCATGTATTTATACCAAGTAGGATCGGGCCCAGACGAAACCACCTTCTCCTAGCCGAAATAGGATTTTCACTCTGAAAAAACTGCACAGGTGGGGCAACGCGCCATGCGGGGCATTAGTGGGGAAATCCAGAGAGCTCAACAATCGATAGGCAGCGGGATTTGGGCAGCTTAGGTGCCCCACGCGCTGCGGCTATAGGAGTTTCTTAGAGTGTTGTTTTTTGCATACGTTTTGATGTTCAGACTTGGTCTTCTACCCCGAACACGATCCCAGCTTAATTCCTTAGGCTTTTACTCAGACTTCGAAGCTCCAAATATCTCGAATTAGCTCCACAACATCTACATACCTCGGATTCACTCATAAAAGGCATAAAACACACAATAAGTGCAAAACACTACCAAATAAAGCTCAAACACTAATAAAGTGCAGTGAAATAGAGTGCAATAAGCATCTAAAACATGTAATTATAGCCTACCATCAACACCCAACACTTAAACCATTACTCGTCCTCGAGCAATCAAACTATACTCCATATAGACACGGCATCTTTAAACAACTCTAGTAACTTATCACACCAAAATATTTAAAATAGACTAAGCACAATACCGTAACATTCTTGCCTCAAGATTTGACTCAAAAGCACCATGCATTTTTCACAACCCGCTCACTTACTCTAACATAGAGGTCAACGACATTACCTTTCTTTCAAGAATCAAGTGCTCTCACACAACAATAGAGAGTTACACACACAATAAAATTTAAGAACAATAAGGAACTAAGATAGAAAGAATTCGCTCACTCTCAGAAACAACATTCATGTGCCACGAAAGACGTACCATAGGCTTGCTCGTAGTATACTACTCTACTAATTGAGCTCATTCAGTCAAGGATCATGTAGGACTTTTAATCGATTTTAATATAGGCTGCAGGATGGGTAGGATACATTTAGATATAAGAGTGACTACACCTCCCTAAGCATTTTAATACATATAATTAATCATTCAAAACCCCACACTTATGTCAAGCCATAACTCTACCTTCACATCAATATACATTAACTCCCTACTTCTTTAAGCACAAATACATCAAGTTACCACTAACAAGGAATATATTTTCACAATCATACTCTTATGTTTTTGTTTTTCCTTGCCTTTTCAATTCAAGTGGCTCTTACCTTTTCAAAACAGTGCACCTTTCTTCTTAGTTCAATAGTTCCACTCAAAATCCAAACCAACCACCCCACACTTCAAATTTTACAAAGTTCATAATAAATTCAAGTGCTCACGAGAGGTACAAGGTTCAAATAGATGGTCAATTCAAAAAAATGGATAAGGCTAGTAATGTGGTTGCCAAAAAAACATGATTACAGGCTCAAAGGGGTTAACTATGATACATAACAATTAAGTGGACAAAACCATATATCTGGCTCAACAAAGAAACGCCTATATCCATTCCAAAACTGAATAAAATTACCATTTCTCTTTGCAAACACACATGGCAAGTTCTATACATCAAATGTAGTGCACAGAATAACACAAAACCTCACACACACATGGCACATAACTCGCTTAGGATTGGACCATCAAGACACTCTAGTCAAAACAGTTAAGCAAAGTTAAGCTAATACAATTTAACATACTTATACAAGAGTCAAAATAGAGCCTAAGCATCGCAACTAAAGCACCCACTATTCTCAAGGTATATAAAGTCAAGAGATATTGCTTTCAATTCAAATCACAGCACAAGGTTTCCTCCTACTCTACAAAACAAAAACTAACTACACCCAGTTCAAACAAAACCCTTGGAAAAGAACCGCGGCAAAAAGAAAAACCAAAGGAGATTATTGCACTACCTATAAAAGCAAAATTTTGGTCTTTTTTCTTTCGACTTTAATCCCTCAAGAAACCTATTGATTATATCCATAGTTACGAAAAATCAAAAATTTTAAACTTTTTATGTTGTTTTTCTATCTCTAACTACCACAACTAGCAAACAGAAAACTAATATACATACATACATACAAATATCACCCACCCCACACTTTAAGTTATGGCATGTCCCTATGACACACAATTAAAAAGCATAAGGTAGAGAGACTTCCCTGAATATCTAGTCAGGGTCTGAGTCAAAGTCAGGCTCTATTCCTCGCGCCCGAACTAATGCATACATCCATGCATACAACTTATTCTCATCCTTCTTGGGGTACACCCCACACTTATCTTTCTCGCTCACCGCATCCTTCTATTTAGAGCCCTTCACATTCCACTCAACACTCGCAGCTGTATTTTCCTTTTGTACCCCCTTTTCTACATCCATCTTGAAAGTCACAGTCTCCTCACCCACTCTAACCATGAGTTTTCTCTTATGTATATCCAATATTTTTATACTCGTTTCTAAGAATGGTCTTCCTAGGATGAGGGGGACCTCCTTGTTTTCCTCCATTTTCACCACTATAAAATACACCTGAAATACGAACTTATCCACCCGAACTAACACATGTTCCACTATCACCCCGGGAATTAAAGTTGATTGGTCTGCCAGCTGCAAAGATATGGGTGCAGACCTTATCTCTCCGATCTCCTTCTCTAGTTTCCTTTAAATAGATAGAGGTATTAGATTAATTGAGATACCATAATCACATAAGGACTTATCAAAATTAATAGTTCGTAAAGAGCAAGGTATAGTAAAACTCCCTGGATCTCCACACTTTTGTGGAAGTTTATTTTTGCAATATCGCACTGCAATGATCTGTGAGCTTTACCACTGAGGTATCCTATATCTTCCTCTTCTTTGTAAGGATCTCTTTCAATAATTTGGCATAAGCAGACATTTGTGAGAGCACTTCTGTGAATGGTAAGTTTATATGAACCTGTTTCAGCACATCCAGAAATCTCCCAAATTGCTTCTCCAGCTTTTCTCTATATAGCTTTTAGGGGAAATTTAAAGTAGGCATATGCTTGCTCTCATCATGTTCCTCCCTTTTCTAAGTTTCTCCCTTCTTCTTCTTTTCAGCTTTCATTAGGACTTTCTTTTTCTTGTCCTCATAATTCTTCAGCTGCTCCCCACTTTCTTTTCCAAGTTTCACATCATTTTGGATCGGGGTAGGATCTTTCAACACTTGCCCACTTCTCAAGGTTACAACATTCACTGTTTCTTTGGGATTTCTCTCAGTATCAGCAGGAACAAACAAAGTTCTTGGAATCCTCTCAGACAATACTGTTGCTAGTTGTCCCACTTGTCTCTTTAGGTTTTGAAAATATGTGCTCAGTTCTTTGATAGCTGCTCCATGGGCGTCCGACCTCTCATCTGTCTTGATAATGAAGGCCTTCATGAGATCTTCTAAGACAGAATGAATGGGATATTGAGGCTGATATTGCTGCCTCTGTTGATTTGGGAATGCTGAGCTCCTTGTCCATGGGGTCTAGAGTTATTTTGTTGCCATGCATTCACGGTAACCCCAGGTGAACTCCATGAAAAACCGGAGGTGCTTCTAACCCATTGCATTAAAATTGTAGTTTCCCACAGCATTCACTTCCTCAGTTGAGGCTTGACACTCATGAGT
Source organism: Nicotiana tabacum (assembly GCF_000715075.1). Classification (NCBI taxonomy): domain Eukaryota; kingdom Viridiplantae; phylum Streptophyta; class Magnoliopsida; order Solanales; family Solanaceae; genus Nicotiana; species Nicotiana tabacum. The sequence continues at coordinate 42,506,789 of NC_134102.1, forward strand.
ATGGTGTCCTCTTCCACATATATCACAGGCTGCATGAGGCTCACTTTGTATTGTAGCCAAGGCCGACTTCCTTATTTATTTAGCCATAGCATCAAGCTGTACCTGCACAGATGTATTAGCATCAACTTGGTGAACACCAGTTGATCTTCTTCTTTCAACACTCTCAAAGGGCCACTGATTAGCATCTTCAGATAACTCATCAAGAATTGTAACTATCTCCTCTGGAGTCTTCTTCATCAACGGGCCTCCAGTTGTATTGCTCAATGTTCTACGAGAGTCCGGTGTCAATCCATCCCAAAAGTCCTGGAGTTGCATCCAGATTTCAATTCCCTTATGTTGATACTTTCTAACAATCTCCTTAAACCTTTCCCATGCTTCAAAAATAGTTTCAGTCTCTTTCTGGAAGAACTTATGGATTTCTCTTCTAAACTTGCCCGTCTTAGCTGATGAGAAATATTTATCAAGGAATTTTCTGGTCATCTTCTCCCATATTCTTATTGATCTCGTGGGTAAGCTTCGAAGCCACTGCTTTGCATCATCTTTGAGTGTGAAAGAGAATGCCCTTAAGTACACTACATCTTATGACACTCCATTATATTGAAAGTTGTTCATAATATCCTCGAAGTCCATTAGATGTGTATTTGGATCTTCGTTCATCTTCCTTATGAAGACACAACAATTCTGAAGGGTTTAAAGCAGCCCTTGCTCCAATTCAAAATTGTTAGCAATTAGAGGTGGTTTAACACTTGATAATCCTTGATTGTAGACCAGTCTAGCATAATCTCCCAATGATCTCCTATGCATGGGAGATATATTTCTGAATTGTTCTGCAGCCAAGGGTTGATTCTGAGCAATTCTCTGACCCCTCTCTCCTTCATAGATAATATGTGCATCTCTAATAGCTACTTCCTTAGCATCCTGTGTGGCTTTTTGTCGTTGTTATGTTGCCTCTCTCACAGCCAAATCTACATTATCATCACTGTTTTCAGCCATAAGTTCTTTGGTTTAGGATTGCCCAACACTTTCTAACGTCTCAGTGAGATTTCTTTCCTTCATCAATTGTCGTAGTTTTGTTTCTATCTCTCACTCGTATGGTAGAACTTCTTTCGCAGAAGCTCGAGTCATGCACCAACCTCAACCTGTAACCTGCGCACAGTCAAAGGATACCAAACGTAAAAAGGAAAAAGAAGTTCCTGAATTAGCACTACAAACTATTTCAAATACTATTGATTGCCAATCCCCGGCAACGATGCCAAAACTTGATGAGCTCGAAACACACACCTAAATTATGCTCGCTAATCAAATATAGTATAGTATAATATTGTATCCACAAGGATTGGATTTAAACAATATTCTCATAGTTTCTAGCTTAGTTTCTATCCAGGAGAATCAAAAATTGAGATTTATATGATTTCTAACTAAAATTAACTAATAGTCTAAAGCTATTCACTAATGACAGTCGAAACAAGGAACAAGAAAACAAGGTTATCAATGGGAGAAGATAGGGTTTATATAGGATAGGTGCAAGATAATTGTTTGGGATCTATCTCTAGACAATTCACTTATAATGTTTAAGTAAGTCTCTCGAATTCAGAAATTATGCCTCTATCGATTACATGAACAAGTAAATATAGATGCAACAATTAAATCCTCCAAAAATGCTTCAATACACAATCATCAATACACCAAATCCATCAAACCCTAAAGAGAACTACTCCATAGATATAGAGCAATTCATCACAAATATAATTAAAGTATAGGAAAACATAAATTCAATCCAAACTCAGGTCTTGAGTGAAGAAGGAATGATGAAATCTTTGTGCTTGTATTCTTCCAACTCTTCCTTAGCCTCCTTAGGTAGAAAGTATGTCAAAAGTCCAGAAAATAACATCTTTCCATGTATTTATACCAAGTAGGGTCGGGCCCAGATGAAACCACCTTCTCCTAGCCGAAATAGGATTTTCACTCTGTAAAACGTGCACAGGCGCGCTGCATGGGGCGGCACGCCATGCGGGGAATTAGTGGGGAAATCTAGAGAGCTCAACAATCAATAGGCAGCAGGATTTGAGTAGCCGTGGCGCCCCACACGCTGCGGCTGTAGAAGTTTCTTAGAGTGTTTCTTTTTGCTTGCGTTTTGACGTCCACTTTTGGTCCTCGACCACCAAACACGATCCCGGCTTAATCCCTTAGGCTTTTACTCAGGTTTTAAAGCTCCAAATAGCTCAAATTAGCTCCACAATATCTACATAGCTCGGAATCACTCCTACAAGGTATAAAACACACAATAAGTGCAAAACACTACCAATTAAAGCTCAAACACAAATAAAGTATAGTGAATTAGAGTGCAATAAGCGACTAAAACACGTAATTATAGCCCACCATCATTAAGTTGTTAAATACTATTCTTGCTATGTTATTCCCTATCGGTTATTATTTTTGAGAATCTTATGTACTTTGTGGTTGAGCCATGTGCTCTTTATTGTGAAAACACTGTTATTGTTGGTTTCTCTGGCAAGTTGTGACATTGGGCACTTGAGGTGCGATTTGTGATACGTTGTGATATTGATACGCATGCGGTGGTATACGATTTTGGGGTTAAAATGCATGCGTTGAGATAAGGTGGGCTTGATACGCATGCCTAGTAGGGAAATTACTAGAAGCCATGCAGTGTAAAAAGGTAGGCTAAAACGCGAGATGCTATTTCGGAAAAATGATTTTCAAAACTAAATGCAAGGCCCCGTATGATTTTCAAAACCAAATTCAAGGCTCCCACGGTGATATACAGAAAGATTGTGACTTATTCTTGTGATTTGAGGCTACGAGGCGGTACCTCAGTAGTGACTCTTGTTGATATTTTTCTATTGTTGCACTTGTCTTTGGTTGTTTTGTTCCCTTAGCATATCATTCCTTGTTTTTCTATGTGTTGCATTATTTGCTTTAGTTCTGTATATCTAACCCTGATATGTTATTTGTTGTTTCAAGTTCATTGCTTCCATTACTACACTGCCATACACTTGTACAATTGCTTTTCTTATTTATTCTAGTAGGGCCTTGACCTGACCTCATCACAACTCTACCGAAGTTAGGCTTAGAACTTAAAAGGTACTGTTGTGGTGTACTCATGCTATGCTTCTACACATAATTTTGTGCAGATCTAGGTATTTCCTATCAGACCAGGCATTAGTGAGTTGAATCCGTACGTGGAGACTTCAACGTACACCTGCCAGCGTTCGCATGCCTCAGAGTCCCCCTCCACCTGGATTATTTTATTTCCATATCCTTATTTAGACACTAATGTATAGAGATCTTCAGTTTCACTTCATAGAGCTTGTGACTTGTATTTTGCCAGGTTTTGGGCTATTGTATATATTATGAGTTGTGGAGATTTTCCTTATATTAGTTGTTGAGTTTTGAGACTTTAATTATTAATTCAGTTATTTTCGCATATCTGCTAGGCTTACCTAGTTTTATAGACTAGGTATCGTCATGACATCCTACGGAGAAAAATTAGGGTCGTGACAAGTTGGTATTAGAGCTGTAGGTTCATAGGTGTTATGAATCACAAGCAAGTTTAGTAGAGTCTCGTGGATCGGTACAGAGACGTCTGTACTTATCTTCGGGAGGTTATGGATTTGTTAGGAAATGTTTTACTTCTTTGATTCCTTATCGTACGAATTTGTTGACTTCGAAATTTTAAATCTCTATCTTTCTATTCTCTCATAGATGGTGATGACACGTACAACTGGATTGGATAATCAGACACCCGCACCCGCATGATAGATATGCGAGAGGCCATGGCCGGTGCAGAGGCCGAGGACGGCCATGTGGTGCAGCCAGAGCACCTACACAAGCTGCTACAGAGGAGCCACCAGTAGCTCCAATTGACGATCAGGCACCTGAGACGCCTGCTACTACCCCAACACTTCAGGAGACCCTCGCCTAGTTTTTGAGCATGTTTGGCACTCTAGCTCAGGCAGGGTTGATCCCACTTGCTCTAGCCACATCTCAGGTGGGGGGAGGAGCATAGACTAATGCCGCCCATACCACTAGAGCAGTGGGTCCAGGTTGACCTTGTCCTAGAGGCCATACCAGTCATATATTATTCCCTTCTTATCTAATCCATTCTTTTAAAAATATTAAATTGCATTCTTCACATCTTGTGCACCAATTTCAAAAAATGAAAGTCATTTCATACATTTTTGTATTTACCTTTTACTACACATGCACATAAATATAAATGTATTTCATTATTCATTTGCCAAAATTAATTGTCCTTTAGTTAATTTATTTTCATAATGTTTTTGTAAATATTAACCAACTCGCTTCTTACACTATTCATTACATAAAAAAAACTATTCAAAGGTAATTCCTTTTTTCATATCAATTATTTTATAGACACGTTTTTTTACAATAGTTGATCTTGTTTACAACTAAATTCTTTCGAAATTATTTCTTTCAACTAAAAGTCATTTGGTTAATTTGTAAATACTTTAATTGATGATACACTTCACTTAGTCATTAAAATTTAACTCTTTCACGTACTTTCTTTATCCACATCATTGCACATAAATATCCCTAGTTTTACCGTGTGACGTTCACATTCAATCATTCTTCATTCCAAATCATTTTCATAATTCTTTGTAAATATTAAATTAATCATTTTTTTGAACCTTTCCTCACTTACTTTCTTTATCACCATCCTAGCACATATTCTGTTGCACATAATCATTCTTTTTGCCACATGTGCCAAGTCGTATATTCTCTGCTTCAAGTTGTATACTCTTTGATTCAAGCTGTATATTCCTTGCTTTAAGTTGTATATTCTTTGTTTCACATCGTATATTCTTTGTTGCATGCTTCAAGTAGTCTATTCTTTGTCATGCGATTCAACAGGTATATTCTTATCATGCGCTTTAAGCGGTATATTCTTTGTCATATGCTTTAAGTGGTATATTCTTTGTCATCCGCTTCAAATGGCGTATTCTCTGCCATGCTCGTGCTGTATATGCTTCCCACATATCTATGTTGTATATTCCGTTACATATGACTGTATTGTATATTCTTTGTCACATGTTTTTGGTGCTGCCTTATCAAATTGTCGTCACTTTTCTTTCGACTTTTGGTCGTACAGGGTTGTCTTTTCACCCCTCCGAACCTTCTTTGAAAACTCTCTAGTTTCAGAGATTGGCATACGAGGTTAACTATGTACCATCTCACAATTATCCATAACTCATGTTCGAATCTAGGTAAATCTACTTTTTGAATTTCTATGCCATCATATATACAATCTTGCAGCTTGCTTTAGCTGAATAAATCCCCACATATCATTTACTTGCTACATATTCTTTGTATATCTATTGTATATTCTTTGCCTGCCATTGTTATGTATCTTTCATCTGCTACATATGTCTTCTACTTGTTATCCACAACTAGGTTCTCATTGTCTGACTAAACTCTGGTTGACTTGTGTTGAACCTTGGACCTTCCAAATACACATGCCTATTCCGGTCCTCATGGCTCTCCATCATAATCATACCATCACTTGGACTCTGCCGTCCTTTTTCTTTTTAAAAAAACAAAATACGTCAATCTGACTTGGTACATTTTCCACTGAGTTGACATATTCTTCTCGATCATACCTCACACTTTCACCGATTTTCATCAATTGAGACATATCCATGCGCTACGCTACCATCTAGCTCTTATTCAAGATCTACCAGTCTCCACACACCCACCCACCCAAGAATTCTCACTCATAATCACAATTCTTCTCAAAGAACAATTTCTCATTCTTTATAACCATACAGATTTCACATAATCTCAGTAGTTGGCCCGAACTACGTTTTGACATAATTCTTGCCCTGGAAAAATGCGTAGGCAACCCTACATAAGGTTTCAATCTCCCCACTGTTTCAAAATAATTTTGTCAGTATGGAAAACTAGGGCAGCGTTTTTAGAACAGTGCAATGATGCTCGCAACCCAGAAATCTTTGAGAGTGTCAACCTAACTTCACCCAAGAATCCAAACATCAAAATACCATACCAACCTTACTCTGACCCTCATCTGACTTAAATCCCAACATATGGGATGCAATTCCTTTCTTCAAACATCTGGCTATGGAGTCATCGTGTTCACTCCTACTTCCTATATTCAAAGATTCAATACAAGTCAACCCATTTTGTTACAGGGACAAGTTGTTAGTTAGCCTTCAAGAGGTGTCATGTTCGCACGACTCGGAAAAACAAAGAAGAACAAGTGAAGCCTCAAATCAACACGAATCAATTTCCCTCCCTCGAACTAAGAATTTTTCTTTGGACATATGAGGGACACCATAATTTCTAGAACCATCATGGAATGCCGATATTGCATTTCCGATCACGACCAGATACACCTCTGGCTGCACGGCCTAACCTTGCACCCTCTTAATTTTATAATCTCACCAAGAGGGACTCTAACATTATCTGCTCTGAGTTTTGCAGGTACATCATCCTAGGCACTTCACGGGAGATATCATCTAGACTTGGACTTTCTGGAACATCAGTCAGATAGTAGGGGAGTAGTAGTTTTACAATGAACTCCATCATTTCTCATGATTTAATTGCTCTAAAAACATTTCTATACTCAGATCAGAACATCGTTCCCGGTTGTCAATCGGGGACTATCATCAAATGGTTTATGTGAACAACCGAAAGGTGCATTATCCTGGTTAAGCACAGGAAATAGCATCCGACATCGGACATTATGGAACACCAATCGAACAATTAGGGGAGTGTTAGTTACAATTCTTAATTTCATCATTTATGACGACATTACTCTCATAATATTTCTATATCTACATCAGATAATCGCCTCGGCTATTAGCTGGGGATGATCACCAAAAGGTTCCTGTGGACAGCTGGAAGGACGCAACAATATATCCATGCAGTCAATTAGGAGACAACCACAACAACTGTCTCACAAACAGTCAGGGGCATAAGCAACTATTCAAAGGAGCAGCTGGGGCACATCTTCTAGAGGGAGTCACTCCACCCAATCATTGGTACAATGAGGCATCGCTCCGAGTTTGTCTAAACCCTTGCATTTCATACATAGCTTTGATTCAATTAATATAGTTGCAATACCTTGAAGTAGGAGAGTAAAAGAAGTGTTGAAGCCCATACATCTCATACTCTCACATCTTCACGAACTACACGTACCTGATTCTTGACCTTGTGTCAAGATACGTAGGCGACCCATCATGAGTCCGATCTTTCTTGTCTTTAATTGGACGAGTCGGTCAAGTCTAGCAACTTGGGTCACATTTGACTGAAGATCCTTGCGAAAGGGTCATCTATGAAAAAAATGTAAAATGTATACATCTTCCCCTGGTGCTTCGAAGTCTTTCTGTAAACATCAAAGGAAAATCAAAATCCAAAATATATTCCTGCATAATTCCTTCTTGAGGAAATTCAAAAATCTGAAACATCTTCTTTTATCCCTAATCTTCCCGAACTACGCCTGACCAGTTTCTCATTTCGACGAGATACATAGGCAACCTATGGGTTCGGTCTTATTTTTCAAAAAATTAAAAAAAAATTATCAATCAAGGACCCTTCCCGGGTTCGATCTCATTTTCTAAAAAATCAAAAAATCATCAATCAAGGACCCTTCCTGAGTTCGATCTCATTTTTCAAAAATTTAAAATAATACTCCCATCGTGCAGAGAGTTTTCTATCTTGTCACTCCCATCACGAAGAGATTTGCATCCTATCTATGCTCCGATATCGCATCCGAACGGAACACAGCCCATCTTATATTCAGCGCTCATATACGGAATAGTATCTATCCCCGTCTAACAATTAATGCTCCTATACAAAATGGTACACAACTCATCATTTTACTTTCATCTCAGTGCTCCTTAACAAAATGGTACCCAGCCCTGTCAAACAATCAATGCTCCTATACGGAACGGTACACAGCCCGTCATTTTACTTTCCTGTCAGCGCTCCTAAATGGAACGGTACCCAGCCACGTCTAACAATCAATGCTCCTATACGGAATAGTATGAGCCCCGTTATTTTACTTTCCTATCAGCGCTCCTAAACGAAATGGTACCCAGCCCCGTCTAACAATCAATTCTCCTATACAGAATGGTACACAACCAATCATGTTACTTTCCTATTAGCGCTCCTATACGTGTCACGACCTAAAACCAATTGTCGTGATGGCGCCTATTATGGAACTAGGCAAGCCAATTACTCAACTATTCCAACATAACCAAAAGCTTTAAAAAAAAATACGAAAGCAATATTTAAGGAAAATCTTCGAAAATAGAAATAAATACGCAACCCAATACAATCTCTCCCAAAACTGGGGTGTCACCGAGTACATGAGCATCTACAACAGAAGATAGTCTAATACGATGTCTAAAGAGTAAAGACTGAAATACAAGTAAAGATAACAAATGAGGGTCAAGGTCTGCGAATGTCATGCAGCTACCTCGATAGTCTCCTGAGATCCTGACTCTACACTTAGCAGCCAGCTTGACCGGAAACACCTGGATCTGCACACGAGGTGCAGGGTGTAGCGTGAGTACAACCAACTCAATAAGTAACAAATCCAAACTTTGGACTGAAAGTAGTGACGAACTCAACCGACACTGTTAAATATAGAAATAACAGTGCAGAAACGTAGGCATGATTTCAAGTTTAACAAAAAACTCAAAACAGTAAAATAGATCAAATTTGAATGATAAGAAGAATATAACTTCTCTACTTCTACATGCCAATGCACATGCTATATGTGATGCACCATGCTGACAGCCTCATGTGTTCACACTCTCAATTTCTCAATCACTCAGTACTATATATGGCCAATCCGACCTAGGGAAGGTCCATCCTGGAATATATACATCGACTAACCATCAGTCACCCAGTACCGAGTAGGGCCAATCCGGCCCATGGGGAAGATCCATCCCCAGGTATATAATTCTTCGGACAAGATCCATGTCCAGGGAAGATCCATCCCTCAATATAATCAACTACGCTCACTGGGGGTGTGTGTAGACTCCGGAGGGGCTCCTTCAGCCCAAGCGCTATCATAAATCAGTATACCCGCTGCGGCGTGCAGTCCGATCCCATAAATGTCACTCATAATCAGGCCCTCAGCTTCACTCAGTCATCAATCTCTCTAATCTCTCTCACGGGCTCTCCATATCAATGAAACTAGTCCGAAAACAATGATATAATGCATCAATAAATAACAATGGAGACTGAGATATGATGTGAAAGGAATGAATATGACTGAGTATGAAATATCAATGAAATCAGTAAGATAACTGCAAGAAACGATGACTATGTGTCTCAACTATACCGGCATATAGCCTAGACATGATCTCTAGCATGTTTAACAGCTTAATTACTTTATCACATGTAGAAAACACGAACATCAGCAAGATAAGTCCACTATATAGTTCCATGGAATAAACCAGGACATAATTCTCACGGTGTACGCCCGCACGCCCGTCACTTGGCATGTGCGTCACCTCAACACCAATCATATAATGCATATTTCGGGGTTTCGAACCCTCAAAGCCAAGTGTAGAAGTGTTACTTACCTCAATCCGAGCAAATCCCTACTCCAATACGCCTTTGCCTCGCAAATCGGTCTCCAAGTGGCCCGAATCTAGCCACAAACAGTACAATACAATCAACACGGGCTAAAAGAATCAATTCAATAAGAAATTACTAAGTTATAACTAAACCATCCGAAATTGGTTAAAAACCACCCCAGGCCCACGTCTCGAAATCTAACAAAACTCACAAAATCCAAAAGCCCATTCAACCACGAGTCCAACCATACAATTTTTATCAAAATCCAACACCCAATCGTCACCCAAATCCCCCAAATCAACTCTCCAATCCCTAGCCTATCAACCGAGTATGAGTACTGTGCAAAAATCCTAAAACGCTCTCCGTATGAGGGAAGTTTCACTACAGTAACTACCCGACAAAAATGGACGGTTCTCCACCGTCAACCAGTGAAAAGCCACTAGACGAAGCATCAAAGGAGTGCCTTAACAATACGCACAACCCATTCAAAATAGCTTATTCAAAAACTTCCCAGCTGCTACAGATCTAGGAGAAGGTGCAATGAACACTGTAGCACGCAGTCGCCTGGGAGCTTCAGAAATTCCCCAAGTCATTCTGGGTCAAATTGCATGATTACAAGCCATGGAGTTCTTTCTCCAACACAAGAGCGACCTCTTTGCCAAATTTCAGAGATTTTTAAAGCCAAAATCATCATTTCTAATCTTCTGCAATCCGGCGAGCAACAGTCGGTCGCAGACGGTGCTCTGGTGAACCAAATTTCCCAAGACCAATGCCAAACAACTTCTTTCAGGAGATTATTCAACACACTTCAAACCCAATGTTCATTGAACCAATCCCCACAACAAAGAACACTGATAGTGCGAACACACCAAGTGTTCGACAGAATGACACTTTCATTTCTGGGCCAAATTGTGGCCATTTGATCATTGGAAATCCTCCTACAACACCTAAGGAGAAGGCCTGCAATGTTTCAGACCAATCCAATGTGAGATTTGATCGCCACGATCAGCTAAAGATCCCAGAAATGCACCAGTTGGCCGGAGATGATAATCAGGCGATCCAAAATGGCCAAGGTCAATGCAAAATTATTAGTTATGCTGAGGAGATTGATAATGTTCAATCAGACTGCCATTACAATGAACCAATCGACGCAACAATGCAAAATACTATTACAACAACCTTAACTGTCTCAGGCAATTGTCAAGAAAAAACACAAGCACACTCTCTCCAAAGTGATGATCATACCCTGTTTGCCACACGGTTTTCTAACTTAACTATGCTCTGTACTACTGCTATGCCTGTGCCTCTTATATAACAAAACCAGAAGGAAACCTTTGCAACAAATGTGCAGACTGTAACCCCTACCTCCCTTCTTCAATCTCATAATTTTACACACAAAGATCCTAAGGAAAAAAAGTGTCACAACACCTGGTGCTTTACATGGTGTTATGAATGGAGAACCAAAGACACAAACTAACCAACAACAGTCCAAAAAGCCTCCACCAAACCCCACAAATAACCACCCTAAGATCTCAACAAACTATAATCGACCCACCAAGAAGATAACCCTACAGAACCAACATTCCCAAACACCTGCTACTGTTCCATTGACCTCTGCTATCAACAAAGATGATCCCCAACCTTCAGGGTCAAAAGAACAACCCAAAAAGACACCAAACAATGTTGAACCACCCCCACCCACAGTCACTCACTCATATGCCACAAAGATTAGAGCAAGGTTTGAAGCTGAGAGAACCCCAATGTCCTTCACCCCTCCTAAACTTACAACAAAGCAAGGTATGCCTGCAGTAATTTTCAAGAAAGAAGACTACATGGTCAATCTAGCTACTAGATGCTAGTATACAGTGGTAGGAAACTTTTTCAATACCATGCCCAGAATGGAAGTCATTAGAAGAAGCTTGTCATGACCCAAAATCTATTAAAGGTCGTGGTGGCACCTAACGCTGCTCTCAGGCAAGCCAACAATTGAATAATTAACTTTATTACTCATTTTAGTACTTTTGAAATCATAATTTCCTTCGATTAATATGTAAGAGATGAAATTTACAAGTGAGTGGCAATATTTTTACAACTTTAATACAGAACAACTCAAAAGCATCCCCAAAATCCGATGTCACGAGTGCATGAACATCAACGAGGAATGTAAAATAAAATACAGCATCTGTCCGGAATACAAATTTGGATAGAAGAAATATAAATACTCTGAAGGAGACTCTGCCGGCTGCATGTCTTAATATGGAATACAGCTCACGTAAGTCCCCACATGCATACACACCTCTGCTCTCACAAGGCCACTAGTAACATATGTACCTGCACAAAAATATACAACAAGTGTAGTATGAGTACGTAATCAACGTTTACCCAGTAAGTATCTAGCCTAAACCCAGAGGAGTAGTGACGAGGGGTTGACATCGACACTCACTAGTGGTCCAAAAATATCAGGTACAGTAAAGAGGTAAGTAAATATTAGGCAGAGTAAATAAATGAGATAAACAAGTATAAATTGTGTGGTACAAATCCCTCTCTTTACGATTAAACTCGAGCTCTCCATTAGAAATTCCCTCCTTAACCGGAACATATATATAGATATAGTAAGTCTCATCAAATAGAATGTAATAATCCAAATCGGGAAAAATCATAGATACACTGGCTTCTTGCCAAATATTACGCATGATTCCATGAGGATATGATATAGGAAATGCCGAGGCGTACGTCCCGATCCAACATAAATATTTAAACCGTGCACTGCCGAGGGTTGAACGGCATGAACCATAGATGCATCTATTAAACTGCCGAGGCGAACGGCCCACTCCCATAAGAGTGTGGTACATAAATCCTGCCGAGGCGAATGACCAGATCCCATAAGAGTGAAATACATAATCCTGCCGAGGCGAACGGCCCGATCCCATTAGAATAAGAGGCTTTGACGGGTCCTTGACCTCACTTACGAATAAACGTGTGAGTTGTAATTTCTTTAAAAAACACCTTTCAATGAAACATATATATATCCCAAAAACATGCCGTAAGAGGAGTAACATTATTCGGTGACTAATCATGAACTCGTGAAGTCTCTACAAAAGCAATTCTAGTCTCAAGTATTAATGTAAAAAGAGGAATTTAATAGGTGAGAGACTGCTCAAATAGTACAGCTATAGCATGATGTGAACCTAAGTCTACCTGGATAATAACATGAATCTAACTACATATGGACTCTCGTCACCTCATGCGTACGTAGTCCCCGCAACAAGTTGCACACATTAAATATATCACCTAGGGGTAGTTTTCCCCTCACAGAGTTAGACATGAGGCTTACCTCGCTCCGAAATTCTATAACCGGCTCCAAAGCCCTCTAACACCTCAAACTGATGCTCGTCGCTCCAAAACTAGTCAAACAATGTGCAAACCAATAAAGATATACTCTAATACTCATAACAAATCAATTTAGACAAATTCCCAACTCCGTTCGAAAAGCTGATAAAGCAACCCTAGAACCCACGTGCCCGAATTCCGAAAATGTTCGAAGATAAACATTACCCATAACATTACGAACTCAAATATATGATTTATTCTCAATTCCATGCCCAATTCATGGTCAAAATCCAAAAATATTAATTTCTAGATTTTCTACCAAAACCCCAAATTTTCCACAATTTCCCCATGAATTTCTATGTTAAAATCTATATAAAATCCAAGTATTTAACTTTCAATAGGTAGGAATCACTTACCTTGACATAGATGATGAAGATGCAGCTCCAAAATCGCTCCTAGGTCAGCTCCCATGGAGGAAATGAGATGAAATGAGCCAAACCCGATTTTGCAAACTTATACACTGCCCGGGCGACCCTTCTTCGCATTCACGAGCCCCCATCGTGTTCGTGATGAACAAAATTCTCAAAAGCCATTTTCAAACTCTTCTTAGATAGCCTCTAGTATAATGGTCATAACGTTTTGTACAAAACTCCAAATCACAAATGGTTTGACTTTATGGAAACTAGACAACAAGGGCTCTAACTTTCATATGTTGATACTCTCCCAATTCATTATAGATTTCGAGATATAAGTTTCCAAAGTTAGCCCTGTGCCGCAGAGATTTCCAAACTCTTCTTGGACAGTCTGTAGTGTATCCACAGTAACGTTTTATACACAACTCCAAATGATAAATGGTTACCTTGCGGAAAAATAGACACCAAGGGCTACAACTTTTATTTTTAGATCATCTGCAAATTCGTTATAGATTGAGAGATATAATCTTTCGAAGTCAGACGACGGACAACAGAAATTCCTTCTTCGCGAACGCGAAGAACAAAGTCCCAGCAGCAAAATCCTTCTTTGCGAACGCGAGAGGCTCCTCACGAACGCGAAGAACAACACCAGAACCAGCAGTATCAAAACACCCAAACTTGGTCCGGAACCACCCTGAATCACACCCGAGGCCCCCAGGAGCCCGTCTAATCATACCAACCAGTCCCAATATATAAAACGAACCTGCTGGAGGCCTCAAATCACATCAAACAACATCAAAACCATGAATCGCACCCCAATTCAATCTTTATGAACTTTATAACTTCAAACTTCTACTTTTGACGCCAAAATCTATCAAATCAAGTACGATTGACCTTTTACTTTTCTCACTCTCACTTCCGAAATCAGAATCGGACCCCGATATCAAAAAGTCCACTCCCGGTCAAACTTTCCAAAAACCTTCAAATTTTCAACTTCCGCGAAATGACCCTGAAATGACCTACGGACCTCCAAGTCCACATCCGGATGCGCTCCTAAGACCATAATCACCATACGGTGCTATTCCCAGACTCGGAATCCTAAACGGACATCGATAACATTAAAATACACTTCAACCTATATTTATGAAATTCTTCCAAAATGCCAACTTCCATAATAGGCGTCAAAATACTTCCGAGTCATCCAAAACCCGATCCGGATATACGCCCAGGTCCAAAATCATCATACAAACCTGTTGGAACCTTCAATTCCCGATTCCGAGGTCGTTTACTCAAAAATCAAACTTTAGTCAATTCTTCCAACTTAAAGCTTCTGAAATTAGAGTTTTCTTTCCAAATCAACTCTGAACTTCCTGAAATTAAATTTCGATCACACGTACAAGTCATAATACCTGAAATAAAGCTACTCAGGGTCTCAAACCGCTGAATGATGCGCTAGAGCTCAAAACGACTGGTCGGGTCGTTACATTCTCTCCCACTTAAACATACGTTCATCCTCGAACGTGCTAAGAACTGCTCTGGAGTTATCTGAAATCATTGTTTAACACCTCGTGCACCTACCCGTGCTACCACAACCTAGTTGAGTACATTAGCTGGAGCAAACCTGAAAATCCTCCTTTTTATTTAGTCAAATAAGCCTTAGAGCAAAATCCCAACATCTGGAATTCTCTACCAGGTCTGTTTCCAACATACGAACACTGTATCCATCACTACATGATGTTCCAACACATGATTGTATACTCTCACTGAATTTCACACCCTGCACCACATTATTCACATGACCATAATAACGTCCTCTGATAACAATAGCCAGAATTCCACAAATCTGATGCTCACAACACACCTCATGAAGCATATAAGTCATGTTTCTACTCTCACAATACTGCCACAATAGAAGAGATGTGTAGAAACTCATAACCACCTACTGAATCACAACTCATGGAGTCTCTCCTCCCGACAGAAACCACTACCTTATTCTGGACTGAATATCGATATTTACTCGTTAATGTGCCTCATATAAATCTGATCGCACTGATCCCAGGTCCAATGATCTCGTTTCACCCAGTACAAGCTGCTCAGGAAATAAGCCACCTCGGATACTGCAAAAGCCTCATATGATGCCACATTGTGCTAACAAGATACAAACTCGGACGTGATACATAAGGAAAACGAACTCTGGAATGAACTACTCGACCCACCTAACTAATTTAATAATCGAAAAGATATTATGAACCTTCCTCAGAAATGAGACACAAAACACACAAGAATAGCTATGGGAAATTGTACTCAATATCACTCTATTGCGGGGTGTAACCCGATCGACACATGATACCATTGTGGCATGCAACCCGATCGAACCATGATACCCGTGGCGGCGTGCCACCCGATCCATACAACATATCCGTGGTGGCGTGCCACCCGATCCAACCATATACCCATGGTGGCGTGCCACCCGATCCACACAAAATAATCTAAAGAAAACACACATCGAGCCATAATGCTTATACTCACGAAATGCCCGAATATCAACCATAAGCACGCCAAGTGCATAATACAAATCCTGGGGAGACGGGTAGCGCCACACGCTATGAAACTCAAGCACAACTAAGGCGCGATAATGACCTGCATCTCGAGAGCCATTCTGCTCACATTACATTACAAGCTTCACGGAACCTCATACCGATTCTGATCGTATCATACTGGGCCAATATCCTTCCAAAGATCCACAATAACCTTTTTCCATGACACACAATAACAACCATTAAATCTGGAACAAACATCATGCAGTCCACAACCCAAGGAATAGAACGCCTCTCTGGCATAAACTCACACGTTAGGGGCATCACCAAAATCTCCATACTTAGTTTCAATCTATAACAATCAAGTGACTACCACTCCACTTCGATATAAATCTCCCAGTGGGGTTGCTCTCACAACCATTCCGCACCAGGTGGCAACGACTGCATTCCCATACCACCGACCGTGCAAATCTGTAAGGTAATTCAAAATCCACAAACCAATACACAATGCCTCTTCCAGCGAACACCATTCTCAGGCGACACTAAGATAACACATGCTTACTCTAAACATCTGAATTCTTCCCTACTCATCCGAGCCTGTGACATTTTTGACAACACCGGATCGTGACCTTGATCCTTAATTCAATTTTTCCATGTCGCTCCTTGCATTTAAAATGTCGCTATGCGAAAATACAAGAATTCATCATAACTCCTGAACTACTAGTAGAATGAACAGTTCATTGGCTAGAAAACCCTTTGTTCATCTCATTTCAGAAGGATCAATGCAACACGCAACTGGACCCCAACCCGCAGAAAATACAAACCTCAAGATGTGGTCTAAACCATCGCGACTCTTCCGGAGATCCATTACACCTCAAAGCCATTTGAATCAAATACTCTCTCAATTCAAACAAGTTGTGGTGACGCTCAAACCCACGTATACAACCACAAACCACCTGTATGGCTTCACGCTGAAGGAGCTAATCACTGCCATCGTCATGCGGATTCAACTATTACTAACCAATCCAATTCCTTTAAATTTACTCTTGACTTTCCTTAGAAATAATAACAGCTCCAATCAAAGCACAATGAAATAAATCTGCCCTCAATTCATCTTGAGTGACCCGAATCGCGAGACCACATCATCTCAATACCCATAAATCACCGCATACCTTCATCATGTGCACAATGGCGTCTCCAACCGGTATACCCATGCCACAAGACTTCCCACAATTTCCGGAATTGTTTCTTCCTTTTCCCAAATACTGCACCGCTTATCCGATAATAACATAGAACACTTCAAGTCCCATTCGCAATCCGCTGCAGAACTAGATCCTTAACCATACAACGGACCCGAAATCCTTAAGTACCAGACTTAAATTCTTGAACTCACTGAACCGTTGTGAAGAGTCACCCACTCTGACCTGGTCTCGAATGTAACAAACTTCAACACTCTACTAGCACATGAACACACTCTCCAAGAAGCAACCACCTGAATTCGTTTCCTTGTACATTACATCCGTAAGAAGCATAAACTCGGAGTCTTCCCAAATCCTGCACCTCAATCGATAAGGCGGAATATAGCACACATTTATCAATTTCTCTACTCGAATTACCCCTGATGTTTCCTTTTATTAGTCACAAATAATCCACCAATGCACCGATAACCAAAAGCTGCACAAGCCGACAACCACTCGATTCAATAGTGGACGGTGGGGCTCCCCCACTTAGATTTAAGCTATAATCACAAAATATTGAGCCCACAATGATTCCTTCTTCTCGATTACCATGATCTTGCTCCGTTATCCCGCTAAATTTCTCTAAGTATTTTGTTAAATCTCGTCATGAACATTCTGAATCATCAGCCACGATCTCCTATCCGACCTCTTTCTACGACATTATATAGGTTCGTTCCTTCCTCACTAACATCAACTAAGAGTTCAACAATATCATCCGAACTCAAGTCATACCGCATCTGTAACAATAGTCAAATCTTCACACACCTCTTCATCCCAAGCAAACTCTTTTCTGCCTTATTCACTCTTTCTCCATACGGTAACCATCATTCCAAGAAAATACGTATACCAAATCAACTTCCATCACGGTTCCCAAACCGTTATACACTTTCTTAAGGTACGTGGCAATTCCACCACCGAATCCATATGCTACTCTGCCTCTCCCACTTCGGTCAAACCATCTCCTTTAAGCAACTTCCCGACTTTCGCTTCTCATACTTGGCCTACTAGTAAATTAACCACCGCAAGACACCTCCCCATGTCCTTCCTCATTTTTTGTTACCCAAATGTTATATCAAATCAAAATCCATCTCTGTAGCACCTGAACTAACAAATTACTACCAATTCTAAGTCTCCTAAAAGATCATTTTTTTCGAGCCATCAATATTGGAATTACCCATTCGATCTTGAACCGCTGCACACCGCTATTTCCGCTGCACACTACTATCTAACAACCGTCCCTCAAGCACCATTTCACAACACCCTGCTCCAAAGGCAAAATCAAAGAAGATCATAACACCGGTGAACTGTAATGCGTTCAAATAAGGACGACGACGACGCATCACAATGAAAATTCCACCAAGCTAAAAAATACCAACTCTCGTTACTCCACCAACCCAACCTGCACATTCGTAGTCTGATTGCTTATCCTTTGCTGGAATCAAATATTGAACCTCTGAATCACACACAGAGATAAATCTCATTTCAAGTAATTCATTACGCCGACACATAAACGAGCACCCTACCATTACACCAAAACCGTGCATAGCCTCAAAACCGTAGGAATTACCGATACTGAGCTGAAATGACAAAACCTCCTTTCGCAAGAAGACGATAATAACTTGTTTGAATGCGCAGGGAGAAACATCCTGCTCCACGTCTGTAGTACTACTGAAACTCTTTGATGCCCAATTGACACAAGCGTTCAACATTGTGTAAGAATGAGTAGGAAGAAAATAAAGGCACAAGACTTAATGGAATCAAACCGCACGATAAAAGAATCAAGAAGGGAAATGCTCCTAACAGCCCTGTAGCCTCTAGAAGATAAGTACAGACATCTCCGTACCGATCCGCAAGACTCTACTAGACTTGCTCATGACTCGTGAGACCTAAGTGAACCTAGTGCTCTGATACAATATTGTCACGACCCAAAATCCATTAAAGGTCGTGGTGGCACCTAACGCTACTGTCGGGCAAGCCAACAATTAAATAATTAACTTCATTACTCATTTTAGTACTTTTGAAATCATAACATCCTTCGATTAATATGTAAGAGATGAAATTTATAAGTGAGTGGCAATATTTTTACAACTTTAATACAGAACAACTCAAAAGCATCCCCAAAACTCGGTGTCACGAGTGCATGAGCATCAACTAGGAATGTAAAATAAAATACAGTATCTGTCCGGAATACAAATTTGGACAGGAGAAATATAAATAATCTGAAAGAGACTCTGCCAGTTGCGGGTCGTAATATGGAATGCAGCTCACGTAAGTCCCCGCATGCATACACGCCTCTGCTCTCACAAGGCCACTAGTCACATATGTACATGCACAAAAATGTACAGCAAGTGTAGTATGAGTACGTAATCAACGTGTACCCAGCAAGTATCTAGCCTAACCCCAGAAGAATAGTGACGAGGGGTCAACATCGACACTCACTAGTAGTCCAATAACATTAGGTACAGTAAAGAGGTAAGTAAATATGAGGCAGAGTAAATAAATGAGATAAACAAGTATAAATTGCGTGGTACAAATCCCCTTCTTTACGAGGAAACTTGAGCTCTCCATTAGAAATTCCCTCCTTAACCGGAGCATATATATAGATATAGTGGGTCTCATCAAATAGATTGTCATAACCCAAATCGGGAAAAATCACAGATACACTGGCTTCTTGCCAAATATTACGCACAATTCCATGAGGATATGATATGGGAAATGTCGAGGTGTACGACCCGATCCAACATAAATATTTAAACTATGCACTGCCGAGGGTCGAATGGCACGAACGATAGATGCATATATTAAACTGCCGAGGCGTACGACCCGCTCCCATAAGAGTGTGGTAAATAAATCCTGCCGAGGCGAACGGCCCGATCCCATAAGAATGAAATACATAATCCTGCCGAGGAGAAAGACCCAATCCCATAAGAGTGAAATACATAATACTGCCGAGGCGAACGACCCGATCCCATTAGAATAAGAGGCTTTGATGGGTCCTTGATCCTACTCACGAATAAACGTGTGAGTTGTAATTTCTTTAAAAAACACCTTTCAATGAAACATATATATATCCCGAAAACATACCGTAAGAGGAGTAACATTATTCGGTGACTAATCATGAACTCGTGAAGTCTCTACAAAAGCAATTCTAGTCTCAAGTAGTAATGTAAAATAGAGGAATTTAATAGGTGAGAGACTGCTCAAATAGTACAGCTATAGCATGATGTGAACCTAAGTCTACCCGGACAATAACATGAATCTAACTACATACGGATTCTCGTCACCTCGTGTGTACGTAGTCCCCGCAATAAGTTGCACACATTAAATATATCACCTAGGGATAGTTTCCCCCTCACAGAGTTTGATATGAGACTTATCTCGCTCCGAAATTCCATAACCGGCTCCAATGCCCTCTAACACCTCAAACTGATACCCGTCGCTCCAAAACTAGTCAAACAATGTGCAAACCAATAACGATATACTCTAATACTCATAACAAATCAATTTAGGCAAATTCCGAACTCCGTTCGAAAAGCCGATAAAGCAACCCTAGGGCCCACGTGCCCGAATTCCAAAAATATTCGAAGATAAATATTACCCATAACATTATGAACTTAAATATATGATTTATTCTCAATTCCATGTCCAATTCATGGTCAAAATCCAAAAATATCAATTTTTAGGTTTTCTACCAAAACTCAAAAGTTTCCACAATTTTTCCATGAATTTCCATGTTAAAATCTATATAAAATCCAAGTAGTATTTAACTTGCAATAGGTAGGAATCACTTACGTTGACATAGATGATGAAGATGGAGCTCCAAAATCGCTCCTAGGTCGTCTCCCATGGAGGAAATGAGATGAAATGAGACAAACCCATTTTTGCAAACTTATACACTGCCCAGGCGACCCTTCTTCGCGTTCGCGAGCCCCCCATCGCGTTCGCGATGAACAAAATTCTCAAAAGCCATTTTCAAACTCTTCTCAAACAACCTCTAGTATAATGGTCATAACCTTTTGTGCAAAACTCCAAATCACAAATGGTTTGATTTTCTGGAAACTAGACATCAAGGGCTATAACTTTCATATGTTGATCATCTCCAGTTCATTGTAGATTGCGAGATATAAGCTTCCAAAATCAGTCCTGTGCAGTAGAGATTTCCAAATTCTTCCCGGACAGTCTGTAGTTTATTCACCATAACCTTTTTTACACAAATCTAAAAAAATGGCTTACCTTTCAGAATACTAGACACCAAGGGCTACAACTTTCATTTTTGGATCATCTCCAGATTCGTTATAGATTGAGAGATATAATCTTCCGAAGTCAGACGACGGACATCAGAAATCCTTTCTTCGCGAACGCGAAGAACAAAGTCCCAACAGCAAAATCCTTCTTCGCGAACGCGAGAGGCTCCTCGCGAACGAGATAAACAATACCAGAACCAGGAACCAGCAACATCAAAACACCCAAACTTGGTCCGGAACCACCCTGAATCACACCCGAGGTCCCCGGGACCCCGTCCAATCATACCAATAAATCCCAATAAATAATACGAACCTTCTCGAGGCCTCAAATCACATTAAACAATATCAAAACCATGAATCGCACCACAATTCAAGCTTTATGATCTTTAGAACTTCAAACTTCTACATTCGATGCCGAAACCAATCAAATCAAATTTGATTGACCTCGAATTTTGCACAAAAATCATAATTGATATTACAGACCTACTTCCACTTCTGAAATCAGAATCCGACCCCGATATCAAAAAGTTCACTCCCAGTCAAACTTTTCAAAAACCTTCAAATTTTCTACTTCCCCCAAATGACCTACGGACCTCCAAATCCATATACGGATGCGCTCCGAAGACCAGATTTACCATACGGTGCTATTCCCAGACTCAGAATCCCAAATGAACATCGATAACATTGAAATACACTTCAACCCAAATTTATGAAATTCTTCCAATATGCCAACTTCCATAATGGGCGTTAAAACGCTCCCGGATCATCCAAAACCCGATCCGGACATACGCCTAAGTCCAAAATTATCATACGAACCTGTTGGAACCTTCAAATCCCGATTCTGAGGTCGTTTACTCAAAAATCAAACCTTAGTCAATTCTTCCATCTTAAAGCTTCCGAAATTAGAATTTTCTTTCCAAATCAACTCCGAACTTCCCAAAATTAAATTCTGACCACACGTACAAGTCATAATACCTTAAGTGAAGCTGCTTAGGGCCTCAAACCACTGAACGATATGCTAGAACTCAAAATGACCTGTCGGGTCGTTACAAAGCTTTATAACCCAAACTAAACTTAAGGGAGGAGTCAAGATTGCACATTTCAATGCCAAAATTGTCTACATTGATTTGGATAATGAATATGATCATGCTATAGTTTGAAATAAGCAGTTTATGTACATCCAAGGACAAATGATGAAACTTGAGGCATGGAACCCTCTCTTTAAGCCAAATGAAGATTCTCTAATGGTGCCTATTTGGATTGTCATTCCTGAACTTCCATGGCACTTTTACTTCATGGAGATCCTTACTCCACTACTGTCTCATGTTGGGAAAGCCTTATTTCTGGATCTTGCATCATTTCAAAAGACAAGAAGAAGTGTTGTTAAGGTTAAAATGCAGATAAACCTCACTAAGGACAGACCACATCATGTTTGGTTGGGTTATGATGAAAATTATGATGAAAATGGTGATGGTCAATGGATAGAGATACAGTATGAGAGCATTCCTAATTATTGCTCCTATTGTAGGCTCCTAGGTCACAATACTCATGCATGCTCAGAAAAAGCCAAGCATGAAGATATGCAGAAGAGGAAATAAGGTGCAAGAACCAATGAGCAAATCATGCAACAGGAAAAGACTACAACAGAGGCACAACAAGCACACCAATTACCAAAGCAACAAAACCAAGACACTCAGCAAAATCAGACTCCTCAACACCAATAGCAGGCCAAACATCAAAAAGCTGCAGCACCAGATAATGAGGAACACCAGAACTCAGGGTTAAACCCTCCACAAGAGGAATGGCAAACACAGAAAAGCAGGAAATTCAAAGGAATTGCATAGAATAACACCGAAAAGTAGCAGGCAGTGTATATTGCTAAACAGACTAATGTTCAGTAGCAACAGAATCCACCAAAAGAAAATGCACAACAGGCCATCAAGCTATCAGATATGACCTCTAACAATCCTCCAGCTCACCTGGAGAGGAGTAATGATTCTGGTGCCCAGAACCCCCCCAATTTCCCTATTCCCCCAAGTGATGAAGTCAATAGAGGAATGGATGAGTGTGATAAGGCTCTAAATAAGGGGGGTTTTCTCATGTTCTGCATGAGTGTGCTAAGGCACAAATGACTGAACCTAGGTTGGACGTTGCCACTACTACTACTAATGATGCTGCTAATCAGGTTCCTTTGGTTATTGTCACCTCTGAGGAAGAAGTTGAAGCTCAACTAATAAGAAAGGCAACTGGCCTGGAAAATGATGAGTACAGTCCTACCTTATCAGAGGATGAGCTTGAAAATGGTAGGGATGGGGATGATGAATACAGTGATGAGGAAGATCAGCATGGTAACCTCCTTATCAAGAATGTCAATGGAGATGAACATCAATACCAACTCATAGATAAATAAGGACCAAGGTTTAAACAGCCTTCACCAAGATTAACTAGAAGCAGAGCAGCTACAGCTCCCAGTAACAACAAAAAGTCTAAAAAAACTCTCAGTTCTTAATGATTAGCACAATCATCTGGAATGCAAAAGGTATCAGAATCTCTGGAGCCATAGAAAGACTCAAAATTATGAAACAAATCCACAACCTCTATTTCATTGCTGTTCTTGAACCATTTCTTGATACCAATTACCTCAACTACAACAGAATTCAGCTTGGCATACAACATGCAGCTTCCAATGTCAACAATAAGTTTTGGACTTTCTGAAACCAAGATTTCAATGGTACAGTACTGGACACTAATGAGCAACAGCTGACTATTGAGCTAAGACATGTTAAAGCTTGCCAAGTTTTTCATATGACTACCATCTATGCTATATTCAAACAAAGCATGAGAATACCTTTGTGGAATACTCTAAGGCACAAATCCTCTTGTGATGTGCCTTGGTGAGTCATTGGTGATTTTAATGTTATTGCCTCTGTCGAAGAAATTATTCGAGGTCTCCCCTATCAGATGAAGAAAAGCATTGAATTATTGTACATGATTGAAGACTGTGACTTAGTGGATCTTGGATTTTATGGCCCAAGATACACTTGGTCCAATGGAAGGGGTTCTTGTTCCATTGTCTCAAAAAGACTAGACATGGGATTTGTTAATGATAATTGGTTAGCCTCCTTTCCTTCCACCACAATTGCACATTTAGCTGCTACTGGATCAAATCACTCCCCTTTGTTAATGTAAATGCATGTGAGACAAGAAGCCAATCAAAAGTACTTCAAATTTTTAAACTGCTGGGTTGACAATGATATCTTTTTGCCTCTTGTTCAAAAGACCTGGGAGGTGGAAATTATAGGGAATCCTATGTGGATATTTCATCAGAAGCTCAAAACTACTTCTAGAGCTTTGAGCAACTGGTCCAGGGAACAGTATGGTGACATTTTTCAAAAGCCAAAAGAATTTGAACAAAAGATGAAAGAAGCAGAAGAGAGATGGCTAAATTCCAATGACCCTGCAGATAGAACAATCTTGTATGACCCTGCATTTGAAAGTTGAAGAAGATGTTTTGAAATAAAAGACATAACTGCAATGTTTTAAATAAGGTGATGCAAATACAAGATATTTTCACAGTCTCATAAGAGGGAGAAGAAGGAAGCTATACATTCATAAGATCAAAGATGAGGATGGTGACTGGATACATGGAGATGAACAAATTGGCAATGTTGCTTGTGACTATTTTGAAAAACTCTTTACCGAAGGTAATGGTTTTATCAAAGAAGATCTACTCAAGTGTATTCCAACCATTCTCAATCAGGAAGATAATGCAAAACTTATCATAGACCCAACCATCCAGGAAATCAAAAATATGGTTTTCTCAATGAACCCTACTACTGCAGCTGGTCCAGATGGTATGAATGGTAAATTCTACCAATCATGTTGGGAAATTATCAAAATTGATCAGTTTAGAGTTGTACTGGCCATTTTTGGAGGAGCTATTATGCCAAGATATATCACCAATGCTTGCCTTGTTCTTCTACCTAATGTTGAATTTTCCAATTCCCTTACAGAGTTCAGGCCCATCAATTTAAGCAATTTCATTAATAAAATCATTTCCAAAGTCATCTGCACTAGACTTGGCCCTATCTTACCTAAGATCATCTCAACCAACCAGTCTGGCTTTGTTAGAGGCAGAAGCATCACTGAAAACATAATACTAGCCCAAGAGATAGTTCAAGGCATCAAGAAACCTAACTAGGGGGCTAATGTAGTTATTAAACTTGACATGGCAAAGGCATATGACAGAGTGTCTTGGAGTTACACATGTATCATGCTTCGAAGAATGGGATTCTGTGAAAGTATCATAGATATGATTTGGAGAACAATGTCAAACAACTGGTACTCTGTTATTGTGAATGGTACTAGATAAGGTTTTTTCAAATCCACAAGGGGTCTCAAACAGGGGGATCCACTTGCTCCAGCTCTTTTCATTTTGGGTGCTGAATTATTATCTAGAATGCTGAACAACTTAACTCATGACCAATTTTTCAATGGATTCTATATGGAGAGGAATGGTCCACATATAAACCACCTCAGCGTTGCTGATGATGTGATCATTTTCACATCTGGTACTAGAGCTTCTTACAGAGAATAATGACTGTTTTGAGGGACTATGAAGACACTTCAGGCTAGAAGATTAACAATAAATAAGAGTCATTTCATGGTTCCACCTTGTGTTTTCCATTACAATATCACCAGAATTAAGCAAATCGCAGGCTTCAACAGAAAAGAATCCCCCCTTACCTATCTAGGATGCCCACAATACATAGGAAGGAAGAGAATCATACATCTCAATGGCCTCATCCAAAGTAGTCGACAGAATCAGAGGTTGGCAAGGCAGACTCCTTTCATATGGAGGAAAAGTCAATCTAATTAAGTATGTTCTGCAATCAATGCTGTTCACCTGCTATCTGCAGTCTCTCCACCAAAGACTGTTACGAAGCAAATTGAAAAGTTGGCAGCCAATGTTTTCTGGGGTATGGAAAAGGACAAGAAAAAATACCACTGGGCATCATGGAGCAAGATGTCATTTCCATTTAATGAAGGTGGCATTGGGGTAAGATCTATTAAGGATATCTGCAAATCAATGGAATACAAGCAATGGTGGAATTTCAGATGTAAACCATCACTGTGGAGTGAGTTACTCATGGCCAAGTATTGCAAGAGATCACATCCAATCTCTAAGAAATAGGACACTGGCCAATCTCAAGCTTGGAAAAGTCTTATGACCAACAAGCAAAAATGTTGAATAACATATTCAATGGAGACTTCATTCAGGTGATGGCAGTTTTTGGTTGGACAATTGGCTTGGTACAGGCCTTCTAGCATCACACAGAACTGGAGGTGGCAGATCTGGCAAGATTGCAGTCTCACAATTTTGGGACTCAGGGCAATGGAATATACAGAAACTTAATGAAATAGCCCAATCCCATCAAATTGATCACATTATTCAAGTTCCTATTCACTACAATTAACATATCCCTGATAAAGCTATCTGGACTCCTAATGTTTCTGGGAATTTTACTTGTTCTTCTGCTTGGGATGTCATAAGGAAGAAGAAACAACACCTGTTGTCTAACAAAAAGACTTGGCAAAAAAAAACTCCCATTCAAATGGTCCTTTTGTCTATGGAGAGCAATAAGGAACAAATTACCAACAGATGACAAAGTTATTGCATTTGGTAATCCTACTGTCACTAGATGTGTATCCTGCATCAAACCTCAGGGTGAATCAATTGATCACATATTTAGTAATGGTCACTTTGCTAGAGCAATTTGGAGCAAATATACATGCATCACAGGAATGCAGATTGAACACCTACCCCTGAAGCTTACACTGATGAAATGGTGGTTACAACAAAGCAAGAATGCAGTACATCAAATGCTCATAGACACCACCCCTACTATCATCTGCTGGAATATTTGGAAGAACAGATGTAATGCCAAATATGGAGGCAGACCTTCATCCATGACCAGAGTCCTGTACTCCATTGACTCTGATATTCAAATCGTCCTCAAAACCAGTTATCCCCACATAAACTGGCCCTCCAAATGGAATGCTCTATACATTATGGTTGAAGAGCTAAAGCATGTCACCTCCATCACCAAAGTTGTGTGGAAGAAGACACACAAAATTTTTGTGAAAATTAATAGTGATGGTAGTGCTCTCAACAATCCAGGAAGAATTGGCGCTGGTATCATTGTAAGAGACTCACAAGGTTCCTTTATCCATGCAATAGCCAGCCCCCTTGGTGAAGGCACTAATAACCTTGCATAAACTAAAGCTGCAATTATTAGTGTCCAATGGTGCCTGGACAGTGGTTTCACCAAAATTCATTTAAAAGTTGACTCTGCTCTGTTGGTA
Organism: Nicotiana tabacum; assembly: GCF_000715075.1. Lineage (NCBI taxonomy): Eukaryota > Viridiplantae > Streptophyta > Magnoliopsida > Solanales > Solanaceae > Nicotiana > Nicotiana tabacum. Next base: position 42,534,508 of record NC_134102.1, read on the forward strand.
CATTGGATCAGCAGCAACTCTGAACCACCATGGACATTATAGATGCACATACAGAAGCTGAAGGATCTCTGTCAACAATGTGAGGAATTCAGATGCTCTCATGTATACAGGGAAGCTAACTTTCCAGCAGATTCATTGTCCAAACTCAGCCATGAACTCCAATAAATAAAATGCTACAACACTGTACTTGACCTACCTTCCCACATCAGAGGTCAAGTCAGACTTGATCAGCTGGATACCCCTGCCTTCAGACACAAACTGACAAACAGAATTCAGTAATCATCTGAAAATGCTTCCGTTTCCAGCTATTCTAATGCTTATGTTTAAACACCAGGAATACATGGGGACAGTCCTATCACTCCAAGACAATTGCTCAATGGAAATACAAGGAACACAATTTGTTGAAAACATTAGGGGAGTGAACACTGAAGCACCAATTTACACTAACAGTCTTTTCCTTTTTGCAGTTTCATTATAATGTGGTATGCAATGTATCTTGATCCTTCTTCTAATATGGTTTCTACATCTGAAAAAGGTTAAGAAATGGAGGCAGACCATTGGAATCTGATAATTGCACAACCAAATGAATCCCTTAAGCAGTTGTGCACCACAATAATCCCACCCCAGCACAGCACAACCACTCATTACATTACAAACCACAACCAACACAACTTGCCACTCAGAACCCATAAGAACCTGGGTGACAGTTCCACCACTCAACCTCATAAGAAGGAAGAATTTAAGGATCATCATATGCAACATCCTCAATATGATGCAACTGTTTTACATGTCTCCTTGACCAATGTCCTACAACCTCCCTTTCTTAACCAACAGAACACCCTCATCACTCACAAACCAGCCTTTCTGAATGTTTTCAGAACACGCAAGAACCTGAGAGCTGACTCTTTTCTTCTAACATGTTTGCTAATTTTGGTGGTACTAATGACAAGTTCAGATTATTGCTGCCTCTGTAAGGTGTGGTGTTAGCATCTCTGATGTTCAATATCTTGCAAATGCACCAATTGTCTTGGACCTATCATAGGGAGCATGTCAACTTGACACAATTTAGACACAAAAACACTTACATAAACAGTGTTGCAGGCTCACATTGGACACTTCAAAAATCAATACTGAAACACCCAGCAATTTCATCAACCTATCAGCAGCAGTACTTGGCCACCAGTTCTCAGCAGCAGAAACCCCCCTACAACATCAGCAACTCCAGAAGCCACAAGCCATCACTTCAACATACAAGCCCCAAGAATTTTTAGATGTTAGAAACAGGACAATGCTCACAACATCTAGAAACCTCTACACATGTTTTTTGCCACACTTTCTAGGGAGTTTCTACACCTTCTCTAGTTGTAGAACTTGTTGTATATGGAAGGTAACCTTCCAACTCATTTGCGTAATAGATTTAGGTTCAGTTTTGCATGATTGTATTGTTGACCTAGGCTTACTTCACCTAGTTTTTGTATACCCAATTGCCTATCAATGTTGGATAGACAATTGGTACATCATCTTAGGTCTCACTACACATAACTTTCAGGTTTCATTTGGTTGTCAGATTAGGACGACCAGGTGTACTTTCATCTTATTCTGGAGGTCAGATTTATGCCTCCCTCCTTTGTTGTACTTTATTTTACATATATGAAAATCAATGCTTTTCCAAAAAAAAAATCTCTAGCCTCAAACTCCCAAATTACACCTCAAAAACACCCAAACTAGGTGGAAAATCAATGGGGATACAAGATTATTGATAAAAACAAGCACAAGGGGCTTACTTCAAGAAGCCCCTCAAAAATCCTCTCGAACATCGCCCTTGTCCGAGCTCAAAATGTTTGAAAATGAAGAAAATCGTGAACCCTTATGTTTTTAATTCATTTTAGCAAAACCACTTATGCGGTTCACTTGACCGCATCTGCGGCCTTTCACGATTTTGCGGTGCCCAGTCCGCATATGCGAACACACTTCTGCGATGGGTCGTCCGCTTCTGCGAAGCTGCCTCACCAAGCGCCCATGCGCTTCTGCGATCCCATACCCGCATCTGCGGACACGTAGGTGCGGAAAGGACCTCGCACCTGCGACCTCTGCCAGCTTCCTTCTTGACCGCTTCTGCAGTCCCTTTCTCGCTTCTGCGAGCTCGCATCTGCGGTTCCCAATCTGCATGTGCGATTGCACCAGCAGTTGCAAATCTTCAGCAACTCTTCAACTTCAAATCTCATTCTGAAAATCATCTGAAATCAACCTCAGGCCCCCGGGACCTCAACCAAACATACCAACAAGTCTTAAAACATTATACAAACTTAGTCAGACCCTCAAATCACCTCAAACAACATCAAAAACACGAATCGCACATGGATTCAAGCCTAATGAACTTTGAATTTCTAAATTTCTACAACTGGCGCCTAAACCTATCAAATCACGTCTGATTGGCCCTAATTTTTGCACACAAGTCAGAACTGACACCACGGACCTACTCCAACTTCTGGATTCGGAATCCGACCCTGATATCAAAAAGTCCACTCCCAGTCAAACTTTCCAAAAATTTAACTTTCGCCATTTGAAGCTTAATTCAACTAGAGACCTCCAAATCACAATTCAGACACGTTCCTAAGTCCAAAATCAGCTAACGGAGCTAACGGAACCATCAAAATGCAAATACAGTGTCGTTTACACATAAGTCCACATCCGATCAACTTTTTCAACTTAAGCTTTCCATTATGAGACTAAGTGTCAAATTTCATTTCGAAAACTCTTCGGACCTGAACCAACTAATCTGATAAGTCATATAACTACTATAAAGCACAAAATAAACTGTAAATGGGGGAACGGGGCTACAACTCTCGAAACGACCGGTCGGGTCGTTATATCCTCCCCCTCTTAAACAAACGTTCTTCCTAGAACGGGCCTAGAAACATACCTGGAGTCTCAAAGAGGCATGGATATCTACTTCGAATCTCCCGCTCGGTCCTCCCAAGTAGACTCATCCATGGGCTGACCTCTCCATTGCACCTTCACTGAAGCTATATCCTTCGACCTCAACTTCCGAACCTGCCGATTCAAAATGGCTATCGGCTCCACATCATAAGTCAAATCACCATCCAATGAACCGTGCTGAATCCAAAACATGAGACGGATTGCCAACATACTTACGGAGCATAGAAACATGAAATACTAGATGCACACCCGACCAACTAGGTGGCAAGGCAAGCTCGTAAGCCACCGCCCCAATCCTTCGAAGCACCTCAAATGGCCCAATGTACCGAGGGCTCAACTTCCCCTTCTTTCCGAACCTCATAACACCCTTTATGGGTGAAACCTTCAGCAGGACCTTCTCCCCAACCATGTAAGAAATATCACGGACCTTCCTGTAGGCATAACTCTTCTGTCTGGACTGCGTCATGCGAAGACGCTCCTGAATCAATTTAACCGTGTCCAATGAATCTTGAACCAAGTCAGTACCCAATAGCCTAGCCTCCCCGGCTCGAACCAACCCACCGGAGATCTACACTGTCTCCCATACACAGCCTCATACAAAGCCATTTGAATGCCCTACTTGTAGCTGTTGTTGTAGGCAAACTCTGCGAGTGGCAGAAACTGATCATAAGAACCCCCAAAATCAATGACACAAGTGCTTAGCATGTCCTCCAATATCTAAATAGTGCGCTCGGACTGTCCGTCTATCTGAGGGTGAAATATTGTGCTCAAATCAACCTGGGTGCCCAACTCTCGATGTACTACTCTCCAGAACTATGATTTAAACTGTGCGCCTCGATCTGAAATGATGGACACTAGCACACCGTGATGAACCATGTCCTTATGGACAAGCAAATGGGGATCATCATATTGGCGCTCTTTGATGCGATCATATAAGGAAGACCAAGAAATCACACAAGCTAGAACCCGACCGAGCTCCGAAATACCCAATCTCACGAACTGGCTGGCCAAATCCTGAACATCAAGTGCAAGAGGTCTCTCTCCTATGGGAATGATTTCTACTCAAGGCATTGACCACCACATTGGCCTTCCCGGGATGATACAGAATGGTGATATTATAGTCCTTTAGCAGCTCCAACCATCTCCGCTGCCTCAAATTTAGATCCTTCTATTTGAACAAGTGTTGGAGTCTCCAATGATCTGTAAACACCTCACAAGACACATCATAGATATAATGCCTCAAAATCTTCAGTGCATGAACAATGGTAGCTAACTCTAAATCATGAACATGGAAGTTCTTCTCATGAGTCTTCAACTAGCGCGAAGCATAAGCAATCACTCTACCCTCATGCATCAAGACACACCCAATACCGCTCTGAGAAGCATCACAATATACTGTATAAGAACCTGAAGCTGAAGGCAAAACTAGAACTGGAGCTATGGTGAAGGCAGTCTTGAGCTTCTGAAAGCTCTCCTCACACTTATCCGACAACCTGAAAGGAGCACCGTTTTGGGTCAATTTGGTCAAGGGTAATGCAATAGACGAGAAGCCCTCCACGAAGCGACGATAATAACCGGCCAAGCCAAGAAAGCTCCGAATCTCCGTGCCCCAAGAATGCCACTGAACCGAGACAAAACTCACACTTGGAGAACTTGGAACAAAGCTTCTCCTCCCTCAACCGTTGCAACACAATCCTCAAATGACGGGCATGCTTCTCTTGGCTACGAGAGTACACCAGGATATCATCAATGAACAATTTGACAAATGAGTCAAGATAAGGCTAAAATACAGTGTTCATCATATGCATGAACGTTGTTGAGGCATTGTTCCGCCCAAAAGACATCACAAGGAACTCATAATACCATAACGGGTCCTGAATGGTGTCTTTAGAATATCTAAGTCCTGAATCTTCAACTGGTGATACCCAGACCTCAAATCAATCTTGGAGAACACCCTCGCTCCCTGAAGCTTGTCAAACAGATCATCAATACGCGGCAAAGGATACTTGTTCTTGATTGTAACTTTGTTCAACTGCCTATAATCAATGCACATCCTCATAGTGCCATCCTTCTTCTTCACAAGCAGAACTGGTGCACTCCAAGGCGACACACTAGGTCTAATAAATCCCTTATCAAGGAGTTCATGAAGTTTCTCCTTCAATTCTTTCAACTCAGCTAGTGCCTTACGATACGGTGGGATAGAAATGGGCTGAGTGCCCGGTACCAAGTCAATACCGAAGTCAATGTCCCTGTCAGGCGGCGTGCCTGGTAGATCTGCAGGAAACACATCCGGAAACTCCGGCACTATTGGAACAGAATCTATAGTGGGAGAATCAGCACTAACATCCATCACAAAGGCCAGATAAGATAAACAACCTTTCCCAACCATCCGCCAGGCCTTCAAATATGAAATCAATCTGCTGGGAACATAGTCTAGAGAACCTCTCCACTCAATCCTTGGCATTCTAGGCATCACCAACGTCACGATCTTAGCGTGAAAATCTAGAACCACATGACAGGGAGACAACCAATCCATACCCAAAATCATGTCAAAGTCCACCATACTAAGCAACAAAAGATCAACTCTGGTCTTTAATCCCCCAATAGTCACCACACATGACTGATATACACGGTCCAAAATAATAGTATCGCCCACGAGCGTAGAGATATAAATAGATGAAACTAAGGAATCACGGGGCATATCCAAATAATGAGCAAAATACGATGATACATATGAATAAGGGGAACCAGGGTCAAATAATACAGAGGCATCCCTGGTTTGAGCACATCTATAGTGGCTCACAAGCTACCTACCGATCCCATGTGTCCATCTGTAAAACAGAAACTTAGAAAAATCAAGCCAGATATGAGTTTGAAAATAATAGAGGAAGTCACTAAGAAATCAAAGCCAAGGTTCTTAAGGTAGTTGAGTATTCGACTTGGCTGGCCAACATCGTGCCAGTCCCAAAGAAAGACAGGAAGGTCAAAGTGTGTGTCGACAATCGGGATTTAAACAGAGCAAGTCTCAAAGATGATTTTCCATTGCCCAATATACACATACTGATCGACAACTATTCTAAGCATGAACTCAAGTCTTTTGTGGATTGCTTCGCGGGGTATCATCAGATATGGATGGATGAAGAAGATGCCGAAAAGAAAACCTTTATCACACCATGGGGAGTGTATTGCTATAAAATGATATCGTTTGGCCTGAAGAATGCTGGAGCCACGTACATGAGAGATATGACAACTATTTTCCACGACATGATACACAAGGAAATAGAGGTGTATGTGGATGACGTCATCATCAAATCGAGAAAAAGCATAGATCATATAGCAGACTTAAAGAAATTCTTTGATCGACTTAGAAGATACAATCTGAAATTGAATCCCGCAAAGTGTGCCTTCAGAGTCCCCGTCGGGAAATTGCTAGGATTCATCGTCAGCCGCTGAGGGATTGAATTGGACCCGTCAAAGGTCAAAGCTATCCAGGACTTGCCACCTCCGAAGAACAAGAAAGATGTGTTGCGTTTCTTAGGGCGTCTCAACTACATCAGCCGTTTCATAGAACAATCAACTGTGATCTGTGAACCGATTTTCAAAATGTTGAAGAATGATGCTGCAACTAGTTGGACTGAAGAATGTCAGAAAGCCTTCAACAAAATCAAGGAATATTTATCTAAACCACCTGTTCTGGTCCCACCAGAACCATGGAGACCTTTGCTGCTTTATTTATCCATACTAGATGGGGATTTTGGTTGTGTTATGGGACAACAAGATGAGATGGGAAGGAAGGAGCATGCCATATATTATCTAAGTAAGCAATTCACGCCCTATGAAGCACGGTACTCTTTTCTGGAGTGCACCTGCTACGCATTGACATGGATAGCTCAAAATTTGAGGTACTACTTCTGTGCCTACACCACATAACTCATATCAAGGATGGATCCGCTAAAATACATCTTCTAGAAACCCATGCCTACGGGAAAGTTAGCAAAATGGCAGATATTGCTGAGTGAGTTCGACATCATCTATGTAACTCAGAAGGCGGTCAAAGGATAAGCGTTGGCGGATCATTTGGCAGAAAATCCTGTAGACAGAGAATACGAACCCTTGAAAATGTATTTTCCTGACGAGGAAGTATCATTCATAGGAGAAGATATCACTGAAGTATATGAGGGTTGGAGAATGTTCTTTGATAGAGCTGCAAGCTTCAAAGGAGTGGGTATCGGAGCTGCCTTAGTGTCAGAAACATGCCAACACTATCCAATATCCGCAAAACTCAGGTTTCCATGTACCAACAATATGGCAGAATATGAGGCCTGCATCTTAGGACTCAGGTTAGCCATTGACATGAATGTTCGGGAATTACTGGTGATGGGAGATTCCGACCTTTTGGTACATCAAGTTTTAGGAGAATGGGCTACAAAGAATATCAAAATATTGCCATATTTGTACTGTGTACAAGATCTGATCAAGAGATTCACGAAGATAGAATTCAAACATGTTTCGAGGGTCCAGAATGAGTTCGCAGATGCATTGGCCACTTTATCTTCCATGATACAACACCCAGACAAGAATTTCATCGATCCCATCCCAATAGGAATTCATAAGCAGCCAGCTTATTGTGCTCATGTTGAAGAAGAAAGTGATGGAAATCCATGGTTCCATGACATCAAAGAATACTTAGCAAAAGGAGAGTACCCGGAGCACGCAAATCAAACTCAGAAATGCACACTCCGAAGGTTAGCCAACCACTTCTTTCAAAGCGAAGGAATTTTGTATAGAAGGACTCCAGGCTTAGGGTTGTTGCGATGTGTCGATGCCAAGGAAGCATCCAGATTGCTCGTGGAAATACATGCCGAAACTTGCGGACCACACATGAACGGCTTTGTCTTAGCTAAGAAAATAATAAGAGCAGGATATTTCTGGATGACTATGGAAACAGACTGCATCAAGTATGTCCAGAAGTGTCACCAATGCCAGATACATGCTGATATGATACGAGTGCCACCCAATGAACTCAATGCAACAAGTGCACCCTGGCCTTTCTCTGCATGGGGGATGGATGTCATCGGTCAAATCGAACCCGCAGCTTCAAATGGCATAGGTTAATTCTAGTGGCCATAGACTATTTCACAAAATGGGTTGAAGTCGCATCTTACAAGGCTGTAACTAAAAAGGTCATTGCAGATTTTGTTCGGTATCGCATTGTTTGTCGATTCGGGGTACCAGAATCAATCATCACAAACAACGCCGCCAACCTTAATAGTGATTTGATGAAGGCCATGTGTGAGACCTTCAAGATCAAGCATAAGAATTCCACAGCATACAGGCCGCAAATGAATGGAGATGTAGAAGCCGCCAACAAGAATATCAAGAAGATATTGAGGAAAATGGTAGATAATTACAAATAATGGCACGAGAGGCTACCATTTGCTTTGCTTGGATATAGTAACACGGTTCGCACATCAACAGGGGCAACTCCTTACCTGTTGGTCTATGGTAGTGAAGCAGTTATTCCTGCCGAAGAAGAAATCCCTTCTCTAAGAATCATACAAGAAGCTGAGCTCAGCAATGCAGAATGGGTACAAAGCCGCTATGAACAACTAGCCCTCATTGATGGAAAGAGAATGAATGCAGTATGTCACGGTCAACTCTACCAGAACAGAATGGCAAGAGCTTTCAACAAAAAGGTCAGACCAAGGCAATTCACACCGGGGCAGTTAGTGCTAAAGCGAATTTTCCCGTATCAAGATGAAGCTAAAGGGAAATATTCACCCAATGGGCAAGGTCCCTACATGGTTCATCGAGTATTAGCAGGAGGAGCACTTATACTTGTAGAAATGGATGGAGAGATTTGGCCAAAACCTATCAACTCAGACACAGTCAAGCGATACTATGTTTAGGATTGTTTACATTTCTTCATTTGATGTAACTGAACTATGCTTGACCTGATTCCCGTTTAAGAGGGGATACGTAGGCAGCCCTATGGGTTCGGTCACATCTTAATAAATTCTTCATTTTTGCCATGATCAGAAACTGGGGCAGAATTTTGAGGAAGACCCTCAAAATTCTAAAGCAAGTCCAGCCAACTTCGTCATACGCGGAACCGTCAAAGGGTTGCATTTAAATTGGGGCAAAATTTTGAGGAGGACCCTCAAAATTATAAAGCAAGGAGGTTGCAATGTCTCTAAATGTGTCACAGTCACCAGTTCATCTAAATTATTTGATATCATATACTGCAATACATTTCAAACAACTATATTTTTTGCAAATAATTTATCAAATGCATTGCATATTTTTCGAAAATATTGTTTCTATGACAACCAGATGTTTCCCAGGGTAACTCAAACAGGATCCCAAAATGGGAGTAGAGGCCGAGCAAGAAGACAAAAGCACGAACCAACCTTCCCCCACAAAACTCATAATTTTTCAGGCACAATAAAACAACATTATCTGCAGATACATCAAGTCACTACCTTCATGACGAAAAATTACCTAGTGCAAACACCTCCAGCTAAGAAATACTTTACTTTCTCACTATCACTCATTGTTCTCTTGTATAAGGCTAAGCATTGCCTTTCTTCGCATGAGACTAAGCATTGTCTCTTCTTATTGCATGAGGCTAAGCATTGCCTCCCCAATTGCATAAGGCTAAGTACTGTCTTTCCCTGCATGAGACTAAGCATTGTCTCTTCTTCTTGCATGAGGCTAAGCATTGCCTCCCTAATGGCATTAGACTAAGCACTGTCTCCATGAGACTAAGCATTGTTTCCTCTTCTTGCATTAGGCTAAACATTGCCTTTCCTTGCATGAGACTAAGCACTGTCTCCCCTAATTACATAAGACCAAGCATTGTCTCCTCTTCTTGCATAAGTCTAAGCAATGCCTTTCCTGCATGATACTAAGCATTGTCTCCTTTTCTTGCATGAGGCTAAGCATTGCCTCCCTAATTGCATAAGGCTAAGCTTTGACTTTCCTGCATGATACTAAGCGTTGTCTCCTCTTCTTGCATGAGGCTAAGCATTGCCTCCCTAATTGCATAAGGCTAAGCACTGCCTTTCCCTGCATGAGACTAAGCATTGTCTCTTTCTTTGCATGAGGCTAAGCATTGCCTCCCTTCTTGCATAAGGCTAAGCATTGCCTTTCTCTGCATGAGACTAAGCATTGTCTCCCTCTTTGCATGAGGCTAAGCATTGCCTCCCTAATTGCATAAGGCTAAGCATTGCCTTTCCCGCATGAGACTAAGCATTGTCTCCTTCTTTTCATGAGGCTAAGCACTACCTCCCTTCTTGCATAAGGCTAAGCACTGCCTTTTCCTCAAGATTAAATACTATCTCCATTACGCTATCTAAGACTTGGCACTATCCTCTATTCACCTGGGCTAAGCACTGCCCTCATCTTAAACAAGACTAAGCCTTGTCTTATTTCATTTCGCATATGACCAAGCATCATATCTTTGCATTTCATGGGCTGAAACATCGCCATTTTGTCCAAAGGCGTCATAGTCCAAAGGCATCATCCTTATAGACGAAAGACACCATTCCATGGCCTGAGGATCTCAAAGTGCATATCATCATTCAAAGGCGTCATAGTCCAGAGGCACCATCCTCATGGCCCGAGGATATCATTCCATGGCCTACGAATCCCTTATTACACGATTCATGGCCCAGGACGTCATAGTCTATGGACATCATCCTCATCGTCCAAAGACAACTTTCATGGTCCAAAGGGAATTTGCATCATGTTTAAATTCTCGCAATAATCCATATATACTTGCATGCATCGTATTTTAAATTTTGCAGGTAATCCAGGAAGTAACTGTTCTTCAAATGGGAGCAATCTTTGCTCCGGTTTTCGTTCATAACGTTCACATCCTGCAATTGTTTCAACGTAACCAACCACCATCCCCTATGACCGTTCAGATAATCGCTCTATGATACATCTATAATGTTTCATAGTCACATTCATGATTTCGCATAAATTCATCTGACATTGTCCTACCCAAAAGAACCCTTTCCAAAACATACGACCATTCCTATAACAATTCCATCGGTTTCGTTCACCATTGGATCCAGAACTACACACAGCCTGATTCTCGTAACACCAGGGATATGTAGGCAACTCAAGAACTAGGGTTCGGCCCCCATTTTTTCCAAATCACATCATCCCTCATTTAATTCGGCCAAAATTTGTTATCTTTTTCTTTACCCGACAATTCTTTCATCATTCCCGGGTAAAGAGGGGCATTTGTTGATACCCAATTTTGCCCTCATATTTTTAAATAAGTGTATATACTTTCAAAATATCATTTTGCATCATTATTTAATTTACAAGATTTATGCAAACATTTTCTATAATTTTTTATAATTTTAAAGCTTTAAAATAAATTTTCTTGCATTTAAATTGTTCAAATATTTATTAATTACCCTTTAAATTAGTTTGTGATGACTCAATCATCCAATTTATTATTTTGCACCCATATATATGCTTCATGATATTTTACTTTATTTTACATAATTATATTTTTGTATTTTTAGGATATTTACATAATTTTGCAATAATAGCCTATGTGCTATGCATAATTATATTTTTTACATTATTTGGTCTAAAATCATATTTTTATATTTTCATAATGTTAAGTTATTATTTTTTAATCATTTTATTGCAAAAGTAGTATTTTATTATCTATTAATTATTTTTATAAATTATTTTAAAAAAAATAATGTTTTGTGTATTTAATTTATAGCCCAGTGTAAGGCCAATTCTGGACCAATTCAATGGCCCAAACACCCAAATCTCTTGACCAACCCCCTTAAGCCCAATCCAAACGACCCTTTATCCCTGACCCAGTCCAATAACCCGCCCCAGCCTTTTTGTTTTATCCTAGCCGTTGATCTCTTAAGATCAACGACCCACAATCAACCCCTCCTTTTAATTACCCTAGACCTGAAACCCTAACCCCATTATTATTGTGACGCCGCCTTTGAATCCTCTCTTCTCCTCTCCTCAGAAACCCTAGCCGACCTCTCAATTTTCTCCAAATCTGTCTCAATCATGGATTCCTTCCATGATTTCCTCACCTTTTATGTGTTATCTCGGTACTACTTGCAAAGCTATGGTATCACTTAGTACTTGCCTAAATATGGCAAGTACTATCTCTCAGAATTCGGCCATTCAACTTCAATCGCTTGAATCTGGACAATATTTAGTCCATATACATCACGACCATGGCTATATGGGTTCGATTAGCCAAGATTTCCGACCAATTTCGATTTTTGTCAACTAGGGTTTACCTATTTTTTCCCCAATCCGACTTTTCATTGTTTCTGTATGTTATTACTTCCTTATTTGTGTTTGATTTTACAGTTTTCCTTATTTACTTGTTCAATTTCTGTCACTATATAAACCCCTCCCCATTCCCCTTTGATTTAGACGGGAATCACTATTTTTTTACTAAAACTTGGAGCTTTGTTCTGCTATTCCCTCATTCTCTTGTTCTGTTTTTTGTTTTTGGCCGGCTGAAAGCCAAGGCCACTAAGATTTTGTTATTCAACCTTCTCTTGGTACGAGCATTGCCGGGGGTTCCTTTGAAGCTCTTGGGAACTTTGACGCATTACGATTCTGGGTTCTTGTGGAATTTTGTTCTTTATTATTGTCCGTTTAACTGGTAAGTCACTTGACCTTTTGCAATTTCGTTTATATGTGTCTGTGATTTGCATATGTTCTCACTTCTGAAATTCATAGCTTAATGTGTTTATGGTCTACTCTTGTGTGCAACTCTGCTAGCTTTACAGTAGTTTAAGTCTCTTTAACATTCAATTTCACATAATGTTGCTAGCTCTGAAACATGCTTATGCCTAATTTGAGTAATTTAGATTCTCTTAATTCCGTTTAGCCAATGTGTTCTGAGCTATTTCTGTGTGTGATCTTTACACTTGTTTGAACCTATTTAGTACTTAAGTCTACCTAAAACTGTCAATTCTGTTATTTGAATGTGCTTCATCTGAATAATTTGGACTTTCTTTAGTTAATTAGTCTATTGTGTCAATACCTGAATGCTTACATTTACTATCTGACATGAATCTCTGTAATGGTAATCTTGCATATGTAGTGTGTTCTAATCTGTGTTAAGACCCTTTTCTATCAACCATGACTGGCTCCCTTGTTAATATGTCCATCAGCATATTTTTGGCTCATTTGATTCACTATCCCTTCTGTAGTAATTGTCCTAATTTGTGCTTCCCTACCATGTCTAATGTTGTTTCTTAATGTGAGTTAACATGGTCATCTTGTAACATTAGGATGTATGCTTAGCATAATTTCCAACCATGTTTCAACTTGTTTGGTATCATGCACCTGTGTATGATAATCTTTTGTAATCCTGCAAACTTGTTTCTCCTTTAACTTTTTCAATATGATTCTGCCTATGTGTTGTTTTGCTAAGTGATGAACTTGTATCTAAGCCTTGTTGGCCTTTTGATTAACTATTCTGTGTTTTAAAATTTGCTATGTCTGCTTCCTAAAACTAAGTACAATTCTGTCCCTTAACCATTGTCCACTCTCCCTCACTTGTTACCTATAATATCTTGAACTTCTCATTCTTAGCCGGCTGAAAGCCAAGGCTCTTACTACTGACTTTCCTAGTGTGAGCACTGCTCGGGGTCCATTTGAGACCCTTGTGAACTCTGATACACTAGAATTTGGGTCTTTAGTCACTCTCTGAAACTTGAACTACCCAGCTCAACCCTTTCTCCCAATTATCTGCTGAATATCTGAGCTGATTGGTTTAAGTGATTCCATGCTTGGCAATATGGTTATATCATTTGGCTTTGGGCTCTTCTATGGATTCTGGGTTGTGTTGATGAATAGGGTTCCTTGTCGGAAGACTGGGTATGCTGTATGAAAATTGCTGAAGGCCCAAACAGTGCTGGGTATTCCTTTTGGGCCTGTTGTGGTCTTACTCTCATTATTTGTATATATTTGTAATCATATTCATTATTGGGCCTTTAATAACTTTGTATAAACAGTTGGGGTGTTAGTAAAAAAAAAGGGAATGGGTAGATTCTTAATATTTGCGTACACAACGGTAGACAATATGCCTATAGAACTCAGTGATTTACTTGCTATATATGATATTTAATCACTATGTGCACTATAGAAATCATGACATTAGGGTAAGCACACATACACACCTATTGTCTGCTAGCATACGTGAATTCAAAATGCTACAATTATGCTCACTGCTACGTGCTACTAGAAAATCTGCCTATAGGAATAAATGTCATTGATTTCAATTCGCATCAGCACATTCACTAGAAATCATGCCTATAGGATTTTTATTATCCCGTTTGCCACTGTTCACCTAGAAAATATGCCTATAGGGTTAAGGTATGATAATAAAATCGGCTCTAAGTGCTAATCATTAGAGATCCTGCCTATAGGGTATAATTACTCGCCCTAATTTGTTAATGTTGAACTGCTCAAATATTGTTTATTGCTTATTCATGCTATTGTTATAAAGCATAAGTAATTCTGGGGCTTTTTCTCCAATAGATTTTACTGTCCTTTACTGCGTAGATTACCTAAGCATACGTTTAATAACTTGAATCCTACGATCTCAATAATCAGCTTGTAACAACTGTATAATCCTTTCTATGAGCAACACCTTGCATCTGAAACTGCCTATATGTTTTAATTTAAAGTCACATAGAAATCATATCTATAGGGCCTAAGGTTCTTAATTCTGAACTTCCTAACCTGAACATTTTGTTTCGCGTGCATTTGTTGCTTAAGTGTGGAGGCTAACTTGAGCCCTTAACTGTCCATATTTGAAGTCCAATGTGTTTTTGTATGTCGCCTAGTTGTAACATTTTGAGCAGCCTAGGTAAAGTCTATAGCTACCTAAATAGAGGTCCAAAACCTCCTGGACCATAAGTATGGGACGGGTAATGCATGCACAGGGCATGACTTAGAATTGAATTGGAGCGCTTTTAGGTAAACAACTTTAACATAGTAATCGGGTAGCAGGAGATGATAGTTTGTGCCCGCTGAATAATATGAGCAACTCCCTACCCCAAGGGAGTTCCGAAATTTTATTTATGTTGCACGGGGTGATCCTTTAGGCTAAAAAACATAGGACCCCTCCCCCCCCTCCCCTTTCCTTTCTATGTTTGCTATTAGAACTGGAATAGTTGTATCTCTATATTCGTATTAAGATTTGTTTTGTAATAAAATTCTCTGACCTTTATATTTTCTTTTCTTATTTGATCACTTAGCCTAATCCACATAATTTTAAGTTAGGCCGGGACCCACAGTTGTGGACCTCGAAGAGTGCCTAACACCTTCTCTTTGAGGTAATTTGAGCCCTTACTCGATCTTTGGTGGCGTTGACTAGTCAAACACAGTTATCTGCACAATAGGTGCCCTAACACACCTTAAAATCGTTAGGTGGTGACTCTTCTTTTAGCACTCTATCTCCCACTCTAAAAAAGAGTTGTTACCACATCGAGGCCCGCTTTCGCGAGAAAATGGGGCGCGACAATGGTGATCTGTGGCTAATTATGCATTAGACGCATTTCTGTTTGGGCCTTACAGTGAAATTCGAGCAAGATGGTTATTGGGGTGTTGAATTGTTGATTGAGCATTGGTTATGGTCTTTCCGGGCTGTGGTGTCACGACCCAAAATCACCAAAGGTCATGATGGCATCTAACACCGCCGTCAGGCAAGCCAACCGTGATTTAATCAACTCAATTTCTCATTTTAGTATTTGAAATCATAAAAAAAATTTCCTTAATTAAATAGTAGAAATAGAATTACAGGGAAAAATGATAATGACTACGTGAACTACAATAACGAACAACCAGTAAAAATCTCCAAAACCTGGTGTCACTAGTGCACGAGCATTTTCTAAGGAATACAATAATAATATTACAACGTCTGTCCCAAATATAATAAGATAGAATAAACTAAATAGTATGATAGAGACTCAGTGGACTGCAATGCGTAGCCTGGAATACAGCTCACATAAAGTCTCCTCAACAGGTGCTCTTACACGCCAGGATGATCACCAAATGAACATGTCAGTTCCTGCACATTTAGTGTATAAAAACAGCATGAGTATGTAAATCAATGTGTACCCAGTAAGTATATAGCCTAACCCTGGAGAAGTAGTGACGGAGGGGTTCAACATCGACACTTACTAAAGGTCCAATAAAGCAATATAATAAAATTTAAGCAGATATACAGCGTACGATAATAATAAGATAAATCTGTAAGGTTCATAATCTTTCAATTATTTTCTTTAAAGTATTAATTTCTCGATCTTGTATCCTGCCTTAACAGCTCAAAAATTATCAAGTGCCAATCTCGAATAAATAAGGAACATCGTATAATATGTCGAGCATCTGTAAAAAGATTAACTCGTGAATATTCAGACTACTAGCGATATAACGCACGATTCTGCCGAGGTCGTTCGGCCCGATCCAGAATAACGTGTATACTGTCGAGGGTCGAGCGGCATGAACCATAGATGCATCTGTATACTGCCAAGGTGTTCTCCCCGCTCCACAAGAAAAGGGAAGGAAATTACTGAATTACGAGACATGTGTTTACAATACAGCACATGAGCACAACAATGAATTTAATCTTTCTATTTCTCAATTTACTAGCCCACAACTCAAAGTGTTAAGTCCTAGCCTGGTGTACATATAATTACTTATAGATTTATTTCGATTATAACTTCGATTAATTAAGTCAGGAGAATGGATTCAAATAATATAATTAGTACATGATATGGTCCTAAATCTAACCGGACATAAACATGTATTAGCTATGTACGGACTCTCATCACCTCGTGCATACGTAGCACCCACAACTAGTTGCACATAGCAATAATTATTTCCCCCTCACAGAGTTAGACAGTAGAATTACCTCACTCCAAAATTTCATAACCGGCTCCAAGGCCTCTCTAACGCCTCAAACCAAAGTCTGTCGATCCAAAACTATGCAAACAAGGTGCAAACCAGTCAAAATATACTATAATACCCATAATTAATCAATTTATATTACTTCATAACTCCGCACGAAAAGTCTATAAAATCAACCCTCGGTCCCACGTGCCCGGATTTAAAAACTTTTCGAAGATAAACTTTACCCATAATACCACGAACTCAAATATATAACTTACCCCAAATTCCATGTCCAATTTCGTGGTTAAAATCCAAAAATACAAATTCTAGGTTTTCCACAAAAATTCCACAATTTCTACTAGTTTCCATGCTCTAATCCACATATAAACCATATATTTAACTTGTAATAGATGGGAATCACTTACCTTATGTTTCTTGATGAAAATATCCTCTTGAAGCTCTCCAACATTGCCCCAACCAAGTGAAAACTGGAAGCAAAATGGGCCAAATCCCGTTTTTATAAAAACACCTTTGCCGAGATGACCTTCCCCTTCTACGTCCTTTTAGTCACTTCTGCGGCTCCGCACCTGCGTACATTCCCATCATAGATGCGGCTTTCTATTAAGCTCAGCCAAGTCCGCTTCTGCGGAGAAAAACCCGCTCCTGCGGTCACGCTTCTGCAGCGCCCTGACCGCTCCTGCGGTCTAGCTTCTGCGGAGCCTTGACCACTCATGTGATCCAATGCCAAAGACCTATCCCGGCTGAAGATATATTCTTAGATTTATAATTACTACTCCCTCCATTTCAATTTATGTGAACCTATTTTCTTTTTAGTCCGTGCCAAAAAGAATGACTCATTTTCTTATTTGGAAACAATTTACCTTTATACAACGATTTATAGCCACACAAAATATATGTGCCTCATTTTACACCATAAGTTCAAAGTTTTCTCTCTTTTCTTAAACTCTGTGCTCAATCAAATGGGTTCACATAAATTGAAATGGAGGAAGTATATATTTACATCAAATTACTTAGCTAAAGATAATTACAAGTAATCATTTGTAAAAGTAAAATTATTAACCTAAAACATAAAGAAGATTATCTGTTGCAATATGCGTAAACCACTATTAATTTATTTAAGTTAAATCCTCATGATTATCTGCATAGCAACTTGCCTTTATTTCTCATCATCTATCTTCAACTTGCCACACTAATTTGACTTCATTTCGTTTCGAGTAGAATAAGGTGTTTACCCTCAAAATCGGATAACAATTGAATTTGTTAGTGGTTTAAAGGATGTGCGGATTAATTTGATACTTGAACGATAAATTTGATAGCAACTGAAATTAATAACGATAAATTAACTGCAAACCACACGAATTGGATAATTTCAACCTAGGAAAGTTGGCCACCCTCGAGCTGGATGTACTTTGATTGACACCAAGATACCAAAGAATAAGAACTTAAAGAACAACGGTAATGTATTGCTTATGAGTTTATATTACAATGTCCTTCATGAATTGTGAGGCCCCATTTATATATTAGAGGAACCTACTTTTAATATTGTATTCTATTATTTTATAAAAGGTAAAAAGGTCCTTGATTTGTTGACCGTTGGTCCCTTTTTTGGTATGTTCCGTGATTTTCGCTGTAATGTCCGATTAGTTGCGGAAATTTCGGACCCTTGTCGGATAAGATGGATATATGTTCCTTGAGACCATTATAACCGGGACCGGTATGACCTCGGTAAACTCAAAAGCAAGTCGGGTGGTTTCGGTGACTAATTCGGTAAGGCAGGAATCGATCTCCGGGATTTTATCACCATCTCTCGATCCCAAACTGTTGTGCTGGATGCTCGGTCAAATCTCGAGTTCGATTTTATCCATATACAGATAGTCCCCTCATTTTTCGGAGAGTAAATGACGAGAAACGATATGAGCTCCCGATTCTTACTTCGATATAATATGACGTAGGCGACAAAAATCATGATATAAAGTCTCCTCATTTTTTGGATAGTAAATGATGAGAAACGATATGAGTTCCCGATTATCACTTCGATAAATCATGATGTAAGCGACAAAAAACATGACGTAAGCGACAAGAATAGTTGAAACGTCCTGTCGGTCCAGTTTTTAAGGCATTAAATGCTTGTCAGTCGCTGGTCGGCCACTCCCAGATGTTAACCGTCGCTTGGAAAACTATAAATACCTTTTCCTTTGTTCATTCAAACGTTACATCTAAACCTTCTGTCCTCGTATCTAAGAGATTTCAACATTTCTAAGCTCTTTTATTCTGGCTTTCTTAGATTTTTCATAAAAGTTCTTTATTTGCCAATCATCCATTGTTCTTCACTTAAACCGTATTTCCTTCTTCAAAATCTGTTTCCTAAAAAGAAACTCCCTTTGCTTCGCGACCGGTTGCTTAGAAAAATGTTTTGTCTGTTGCTGCCGAGGAACCGGCACCGGAACCTCCTCTTAAAATGTTCATCCCCGGGGGGTGCCCGATCAATGCTGATTTCAAAATCGAAAAGCCATCCCCAGTACCAGGTCGGTGTGAAGCGGTCTCGAGGTATATCTATTCGATCATCGAGGATGTTCTCTCTGAGGTGAAAAGGGATTGCAACTGGGCCAACAAACATGTAGTGGTCCCTAAACCCGACGATGCTATCACCACCCATGTGGAGGGATTTTTTAAGTGTTTACACTTATTCCTTCACGATGGGTCCTTTAGACCCATTCATCATTGATATTTGTAAAAGATACAATGTGACCCTCGGTCAAATTCATCCTTCTTTCTGGAGGATCGTAATCCTCCTCTATTTTTTCGTAAGCAAGATCGAAGGATACCCTTTTACCATCGATCATCTTATGTGCCTATACAGTCCCCGACTCTATCAAAGGGGACTGATCAAGCTCGCCCATCGGTCTAGTAAGGATCCATTCTCGAGCATAGACGAAGATCGGGATTGAGGCTGACTAGGTCGATTCGTCCGAGTGAAGACTTCAGATTTGATCCCAGACGAGCAAATGTCGTTCCCTAAAAAGTGGAATATGTCACGTAATTATGCTCTTGCTTTCGAGTTTTATTTTATTGCTTTTTCTCTCCTCATCGGTGTTCTATGGTGGCGCAACTGTTGCTCGGATCCCGAATGCAATTCCTCGACTCAAGGAGTGGGTCGAGGGCCTCGTATCCCAAAGGCCCTATTTCGAGCGACGTGGCGCGAGCTTTAAAAGGATCGACGGGAGGCCCGTTCCCATGGTGAGAACCTTTTCGTAACCGATAATTGGTTTCCTGTTTTCACAACTATGTTCTCATTTTGTTCTATTTCCTTTTACAGGTTTATCAAAAGACGTTACAATGAGGCCTCCATCCGGCAGTGCCGATGTCCCCACCGAGTCCCCTACTCTGGGACAGAATTAAGAGAATAAACGAAAAGGGGCTCCCAATTCTCCGAACCCTAAGAAAAAGAGGCCAAGAAAAAGATTGGCACGAAAACCCAAGGAAAGCACTAGTGCTTGGGCACCGTCTCCGGATTCACTCTATCGATTGAGGGATGAGTCTGATGGGGAAGGAGAAGACTTCGATCTAGTGGCCAGCAAGCCGCCACAACTTGAAGGGCAAGGGGCCTCCATACCAGAGGGGGGCGAGGCCGATCTTCATCAAATTTGGTAGGTCGAGGAGGAGGCAGGTACTGAAGATTCTCGGTGTGCGGGCAAAGCCCCGCAGAAAGCACTTGGTCCGATTGAAATTGCCGAATCGCCCTCATTTACAGAGTCGATTTTCAATGAAGCCCAAGCCGCAAAAGAATGCCCCATTGAAGGGGCGCATGGATCGGACGACCTTTTCTGCGTCTTTTTCGATGGCGTGGATTCGACAGCCACGAAGGATGTCGCCGGGTTGGGTGGCTTAGAGATAATGAGGAAAAGCCAATCCCTAGATGCAAACGGGCCTTCCTCAAGCCCAAAATTAGTCAGTCAATTTCCTGCTCTGACTGTATATCCCGATCGGAAACGTACCAGTGTTATTTCCCTTCCTGAGGATGCTCGGGCTCTTTCCGCCGCCGTAGGGGTGGCTAGTTATCTTCGGTGTCTGGTGACCAAGGATGAGCAGGCCTAGAAGGACAAAGTGGGTACACCCTGCCTTTATAACAAAGCACAACAGGCTCTGAACCGAGTAACTTCATGCTTTCCTAAGTGAATTCTTTGATTTACATGTAGATTTTTTCGTAAATAACTTAATGTTTCCTTTTGTGCTCTTAGGCCTCGGTGCTTCATCACGAGACCTTTTTAAGGTACCGGGATGAGCTGAAACAACTCGAAGCTGAAGTTTGATAGCTCAGTGAGAAACGAGACACCTTCAAACTTCTTAGAGAGTAGTTCAAAGGGGAGGTTAAGAACTTTCGTGCCGAGCTGTAAGTTGCTCGGAGGGAACACATTTATTTGGTCGAGCAGGTAAATGTTTTTGAGGTTAGTGAAGATGAACTTGATTCGGTGACTGATGGTCAAAATCTACAGGTCCAGCAAAAACTCGATCGGATTGCCCAGCTTCGAGATAAAATGGATATAGTCAAAGCTGAGGCCGAGGAATAGAGAGGAAGAATGGATCGCCTGGCCTTGAAAAAAGAGACTGCTTGGGTACAACTAAATTCAGCTGAAATTTAGCTTAGAGCGGCAAAGGAGAGGGCTGAGGTTCAGACCAAAAGGTTTGAAGAGCACCAGTTGCAGTTAGGCTTGGTCGCCTCTGATCGAAAAATCTTGCCAAGGAGCTCGAAACGCCCAAGTCAGTGGCCGTAATGGTCAAAGCCGATGCCGATGAGATGGTGGCCCAATATAAGGATAATGTCGAGGCGGCCCAGGACCTTGTAAAAAGTCTCAGCATATGAAGTGGCAATCCCGAAGGGAGGCCCTCGAGGAAGTTCACGCTCAGGGCTTTGACTTATCGGCTGAGATTGTGAATGACAAGGTGCTCGAAGCCAAGGCCGTGAAGTTGGCCTATCCCAAGGAGGAAGATTCCAAGAACTCAAGCAGGTCCGAGGGTGGAGAAGACCCCGAGAATCTCGGTGATGAGGCGGGCTCCGGCTAGGATGAGGCTGCTTAAGTGCCTCTATTCGATTTCGCCTTCTTTTTTTTTTTGGTATTTTGTTCTTTTTGTCAAGGCTAGTTATGCCTTCGTAAAGACCATATATAATACAAGTTTTTTCGATAGTTCTTGAGTTTTTCCTTTGCCTTTCTCTTTATGTTTTGTAAAGATAAAAATGACTTAGCATTAAATAGTTAGGTCTTGTTCGGGGTTTTCGAACATGCCTTGCATTTGATTTTTCTTTAAGGAAATGTGGAAATTTGGTATGATCAGAAATTTTTCCCAAAGTACTTATAATTCCTTAGATTGTAATTTTGCCGAAGGTGCCTTTTGTTACGGACTTCGGACGTCTCTGAGCCGTTTTAATATTCATAGCCGTAGCTTTTTCGAGTTCGGGCAACGCCAAATTGGCTTCGTGCCCTTGGGCTTTTACATCCCAGAGTGGTCGTAGCCTTTTAGTTCGGGCAATTACAAATAAGCTTTGTGCCTTCGGGTTCCGTTATCCCGGAATGGCCATAGCCTTTTAATTTGGGCTATGCCAAATAGGTTTTATTCCCGCGGGCGTTTATATCCCGGAATGGTCGTAGCCTTTTAGTTCGGACAATGCCAAGTAAGTTTCGCGCCCTCGGGTTCCATTATCCCGGAATGACTGTAGCCTTTTAATTCGGGCCATGCTGAATAGGCTTTGTTCCCTCGGGCTTTTATATCCCGGAATGGCCGTAGCCTTAAGCTATATGCCCTCGAGCTTTTATATCCCAAAATGGCCGTAGCCTTTTGATTTAGGCAATGCCTTAGGTGGCAGTCCCCGAATGAAGTGGCTCTTGGGCTCGATGTCTTCGGGGAACCAAACAAAAAATCTTCCTTCAGAGGATAGGAACTTTTATTGAAAAGGCATAGACTTCCTTTCAATTTTGTGCGTAATATACAAAGTTAAACTTATATTTTGTGTCTGGGCTCGGGCGATCTATGTGGGCACGGTTCAATCGACCGTTTGGCCTTTACAAAGAATCTTATTGACCGAACCTAGATTGTTCGAGCACAAGAAAAAAAATCATTCCCCCCAGATTATGCCGGATTATGCCCTAAGCCTCGAACACTATTGACTTCGACTCTAAGTTAGCATGATTTTACTGTTACGTCGTTCAAATCCTTGCCGAAAAATCCATTTGGGACAAAATCGAATCAAAAGAAAAAGAGTGCAACGCGTGCTTTCAGGCTTAAAAAATTATGTTGGGTACCTGCAAGTGTTAGTCAAAAAATGGAACTGAGTAAAAGAAGGTGATTGGCGTCGTACCTTAGTAGTAATATCGCTTCAAGTGGGTTATGTTCCAGTTATTCGGTAATTGTTCACCGTTTATTATTCCGAGTTTGTACGACCCTTTCCCAGTGGCCTCGATAATTTGATATGGACCCTCCCAGTTTTCCTTCGCTCGGATTTCGAGTGATCGGCGTAACCTTCCTTAGTACCAAATCTCCGATATTAAAGTGTCGAAGGTTGGATCTCCGATTGTAATATCTCTCGATTCATTATTTCTGGGCTGCCATTCGGATAAGGGCGACATCACGCCTTTCATCTAGTAGTTCTAGACTCGTGTTTATGGTCTCGTTATTTATTTCTTCGGCAGCATATCAGAACCTGAGACTCGGTTCTCTGACTTCCACCGGTATCAGAGCTTCGAGTGCTATAAACCAGTGAGAACGGGGTTGCTCCGGTACTAGATTTTGAAGTCGTACGATATGCCCACAGGACTTCGGGCAAGATCTCCTTCCATTTTCCATTGGCGTCGATAAACCTCTTTTTGAGGTTTTGGATTATGATTTTATTGGTGGATCCTGCTTGTCCGTTCCCACTAGGGTGGTAGGGAGTTGATAAGATCCTTTTGATCTTATGGTCTTCGAGAAATTTGCTTATTTTGCTGCCAATAAACTATTTCCCATTGTCGCATACGATCTCGGCCGGTATTCCGAACCGACATATGATATGGTCCCATATGAAATCGATGACCTCCTTCTCCCTGACCTTCTCATATGCCTGGGCTTCCATCCATTTAGAAAAATAGTCAGTCATAAATAAAATAAATTAGGCCTTACGGGATGCTCGTGGAAGCGGGCCAATGATGCCCATCCCCCATTTCATGAATAGCCACGGTGACAAGACCGAATGCAACAGCTCTCCGACTCAATGAATCATTGGAGCATGCCTTTGTCACTCATCACATCTTCGTACGAATTCCTTCATATCTTTTTCCATATTGATCCAGTAGTAACCGTCCCTGATTATTTTACGGACCAATGCTTAGGTACCGGAATGATTTTCGCAGGTGCCTTCGTGAATTTCCCTTAGAACGTACTCGGTATCTCCCGGTCCTAAACATATCGTGATCTGGCCATCGAACATTCTTCTAACTAAGGTTCCATCCTCAGACAAACTAAATCGGGCTGCCTTTTTACGTAGGGCACTCGATTCTTTTGGATCTGAGGGCAATTTTTCGATTTTTAAGTATTCTATGTATTTGTTTCTCCGATACCATGTTAGGCTCGTTGAGTTTATTTCGACATGGCCCTCTTCAACTACCGACCTTATTAGTTGTACGACTGCCCCTGAATTCAGCTCATTGTCTTCTAGCGACCACCCCAAATTAGCGAGGGCATCGGCCTCGTTGTTTTGATCACGAGGCACGTGTTAGAGAGTCCATTCCTTGAAACGGTGTAATGTTACCTGTAATTTATACAAGTATCTTTGCATTTGTTCTTCTCTCACCTTGAACGTCCTATTAACTTGGTTTACCACAAGGAGGGAATCTTACTTGGCTTCGATCACCTCCGCCCCCAGGCTTTTGGCTAGTTCTAGACCTGCAATCCTGGTCTCATATTCGGACTCGTTGTTAGCCAATTTTATAGTTCTCATAGATTGTCTAACTATATTGCCCTTTGGTGTCTTTAACATGATGCCGAGTCCGGACCCCTTCGCGTTCGAGGCACAATATGTAAAGAGGGCCCAGATCCCTAAAGAAGTCCCCGAGTTCAATAATAGCTCTCTTTCGACTTCGAATACCAGCGTCGGCGTAAAATCAGCCATAAGTCTGCCAGAATTTGAGATTTAATGACGGTTCGGGGCCGATATTCAATATCGTACCCGCTGATCTCAACGGCCCACTTGGCTAACCGTCTCGAGAGTTTGGGTTTATGCATTATATTCCTTAATGGGTAAGTAGTCACAACACGTATAGGGTCGCATTGAAAATACGATTTCAACTTCCAATAGGCACTTAGCAAGGCAAGCGCCAATTTCTCTAGGTGAGTGTATCTAGTTTCGGCCTCACCTAAAGTTCTGCTAACATAATAAATTGGAAATTGCGTACCTTTTTCTTATCAGGCCAGGACTCCACTTACCGCTATCTCTGAGACCGCCAAGTATAGGTATAGTTGTTCATCTATCTTCGACGTGTGGAGTAGTGGCGGGCTCGATAGATATCGCTTGAGCTCTTCCAAGGTCCGTTGGCATTCCGGAGTCCAGGAGAAGTTACTTTTTTTCTTCAATAATGAGAAGAATCGGTGACTCTTAACGAAGAACCTCGAGATGAATCGTCCCAGAGCGGCTATACGTCTGGTCAGCCTTTGCACGACCTTTACATTATCTACGATCGTGATATCTTCAATGGCTTTGATCTTATCGGGGTTGATCTTGATTCCTCAGTTGGATACCATGAATCCGAGGAATTTACCCGATCCAACTCCGAACGCACACTTCTCTTGGTTCAACTTCATGTTGTATTTTTTCAATACGTTGAAGATTTCCTGCAAGTGTTTTAAATGGTCCTCTGCTCGTAGGGACTTAACCAACATATCGTCAATGTAAACCTCCATTGATTTTCCTATTTGTTCTTTGAACATCCGATTTACTAGGCGTTGGTAAGTGGCACCGGTATGTTTTAACCCGAATGGCATTATGTTATACCAGTGTGTGTCGTATTTAGTGATAAAAGAGGCTTTTTCCTGATCACCCGGGTTCATCTGTATTTGATTGTACCCGGAGTAGGCGTCGAGAAAACTGAGGATATCATGGCCGTCCGTAGCATCGATCATGCGATCGATGTCGGGCAAAGGGAAGGAGCCCTTGGGATATGCTTTATTCAAATCCTTATAGTCTACACACATTCTTAATTTATCCCCTTTATTAGGAACTACCACTACATTTGCTAACCAATTCGGGTATTTAACTTCTCGAATGAATCATATTTTAAGGAGTTTAGATACCTCATCCTAGATGAAAACATGTTTGACTTCGGATTGGGGCCTCCTCTTCTGCTTGACCAGGTGGAGCTTTGGATCCAAGCTTAGCTTGTGAGTGGTTATTTCTGGTGGTATCCCTATCATATCGAGATGGGACCAAGCAAAACAATCTTTGTTAGCTACAAGAAATTGAATGAGTTTTTTCTTGAGCTCGAGTTTTAACCCCGTGCCTAGGTATACTTTTCGATTGGGCAAGTGTTCGCTTAGCACGACTTGCTCCAATTCCTCGACCATTGATTTTGTAGCGTCAGAATCGTTGGGGTCTATGAAAGACCTGGGGACTCCGTAGTCACAGTCCTCTTCTATCCCTCGCTCCTCCGATTCTGTCAAGGTTGGTATCGATGATTGCTATTTGGCCACTTTTTCTACCACTGGATTCAGATTCTTAGACACCGAGAGTGTGGATGCCGTGATCACCTCTTCGACCGCGAACACCTCCTTAGCGGCTGATTGTTTCCCGTAAACTGTTTTGATTCCTTCGGGCATCGGGAATTTCAGCACCTAGTGTAATGTCGACGGTATTACTCTCGTGTTGTGAATCCATGGCCTTCCGAGCAAAGAGTTGTATCTCATATCCCTTCGATTACATAGAACTTGGCTTCCTGAATGGTTCCGGTGATGTTCACCAGTAATTTTATTTCCCCTTTAGTGGTTTCACAAGCCATATTGAACCCGTTTAGGACTCGGACTACAGGTACGATCTGATCTCGTATGCCGAGTTGTTACCTGCCCCTCGATCTGATGATGTTGGCCGAGCTACCTGGATCAATCAACACACGTTTAACTCGATATTTATTTATGAGTACTGATATTACCAGTGCATCATTGTGTGGTTGTGCGATCCCCTCTGCGTCTTTGTCGTTGAACGACAAGGTTCCTTCCGGTAGGTAATCTCGAGCTCGTTTCTCCCTTGTGATGGAACGTTTGGTGCACTTCAGCATCGGTCCCTGGGGGATATCGACCCCATCGATGATCATGTTTATGACGTGCTGGTGTTCCTCTGGTTTGGTTCATTTATTAGAATCCCTGTTCCTGAAATGGTTCTTCACCCGATGACTGAGGAATTCTCGGAGATGTCCGTTGTTGAACAGTCGGGCTACCTCTTCCTTTAATTGTCGACAATCTTCCATTCTGTGACCATGAGTGCCATGATATTTGCACATTAGGTTAGGATCCCTTTGGGCTGGATCAGATTGCAAAAGTCATGGCCATTTGGTATCTTTGATGTGTCCGATGTCGGACACGATATAAGAGGCATCGATGCCAAAATTGTACTCTGATAGCCTTGGTGCTTCTTTAGAACCGATGGGCTTGTCGAAGTCTTTTTACTCATGAGTCCTCGGTTGTTCTGTTCTCGGTCATTTCTTCTTTCATTTCTCATAGGGTTTCGCCCGGACCTACGGCTTCTCCCGTCCCTACTGTATGGTTGATACCGATCCAGGTTTGATCTGGGTTCATGATCGGTGTCTCTCTTGACTCGGTCGATGATCCTGACGGGGTGTACGGATCCGGAAGGGATCCCAAGCTGGTCATCTTCGACCCTGATTTTCGATTGGTACCGGTTATGGACATCGGTCCAAGTGATTGCTGGATATTTTAGCAAGTTTTGTTTCAAATGTTGTGAAGCCAGCGAGCTTTGAACGTTGAGTCCTTGGATGAAAGCTTGAACGGCCCAATCGTCTGCGACTGGGGGCAAATCTATCCGTTCCATTTCGAACCGGGATATGAATTCTCTGAGCATCTCGTTATCCCTCTATTTTACACTGAAAAGGTCTCACTTCCTGGTCTTAACCTTTATAGCCCCGGCGTGTGCCTTTACGAAGGAATCTGCAAGCATAGCAAACAAGTCAATAGAATTGGGAGGCAGGTTGTGATACCATATCATAGCTCCTTTTATAGGGTCTCCCCGAATATTTTCAATAGGACAGACTCGATCTCTTCATCCTCCAAGTCGTTCCCTTTGATGGCACATGTGTAGGAGGTCATATGCTCATTTGGGTCGGTCATTCCATTGTACTTAGGAATCCCGGGCATGCGAAACTTCTTGGAGATCGGCTTTGGAGCCGCGCTCGGGGAAAAAGGTTTCTGAATAAATTTCTTGGAATCCAGGCTCTTCAGTGTTGGGGGAGCTCCCAGGATTTGGTCGACCCTGGAATTGTAGATTTCTACCTTTTTATCATTGGCTTCGATTTTTATTTTCCCCCGATTCTATCCGTTTCGTCAATTCTTCGAGTAATTTCATGATATTGGGGTTAGTCCCTGATTCACTCTCGCTCGTTCTTTTCGAGGTTGGTTCATTCATGCGGATGGCTTCCCGGGGGAGCCCGGGTTCATTCCTGCTCGGTGTTCGACCTTGGCTCTATAATTGAGTTATCGCCGTCTGTTGAGCCTGTAGCATTTCGAAGATCATACGCAGGTTGATCCCATCATTTTTGCCGTCGTGCTTGTTTTGAGCAATCGAACGCACTTCCCTGCGAATGCTGTTTTTGGGTTCGGTGGGCTGGTTTGTGTCGATGGCCATATGTGAACAGGCGTCGATGGAAACCACCACCTGGATTCTACCAAGATCGCTCGGTGTTGCCTCGTTACCAAGAGCTGCATTGTTGTTCCTACCATGGTGGCCGGATTCTGCGTCTATGTTTAGAGGGACAGACTGCGGGTTTGACATTCCGATCCTGACCTGAAATCAGAAATACTTCAAAGAGCAAGTGTAAAATGGGGTGTGTTATGATGATTTGTATCAAATTGCCGCTATTACCCTTAGCCCCACGGTGGGCGCTAAACTGTTTACCCTTAAAATCGAATAACAATTGAATTTGTTAGTGGTTTAAAGGATATGCAAATTAATTTGATACTTGAACGATAAATTTGATAGCAATTGAAATAAATAACGATAAACTAACTGCAAACCACACGAATTGGATAATTTCAACCTAAGAAAGCTGGCCACTTTCGAGCTGGATGTACTTTGATTGACACTAAGATACCAAAGAATAAGAACTTAAAGAATAACGGTAATGTATTGTTTATGAGTATATATTACAATGTGCTTCATGAATTGTGAGGCCCCATTTATATACTAGAGGAACCTACTTTTAAGGTATTATTCTATTATTTCATAAAAGGTAAAAAGGTCCTTGATTTGTTGACCGTTGGTCCTTTTTTTTGTATGTTCCGTGATTTCTGTCATAATGTCCGATTAGTTGCGGGAATTTCAGACTCTTTTCGGATAAACTGTCAATATGTTCCTTAAGACCATTATAACCGGGACCGGTTATGACCTCGGTAAACTCGAAGGCAAGTCTGGTAGTTCCGGTGATTAATTCGGTAAGGCAGAAACCGATCTATGGGATTTTATCACCATCTCTTGATCCCAAACTATTGTGCTGGATGCTCGGTCAAATCTCGAGTTCGATTTTAGCCGTATACAGAAGGTTTTGCCCATTAACAAGTTCAAAACTCAAGTGTTACTTCTTCTTCTTGTCGGAAGAAGTCCTATATTTGGATTTAACTTATTTACATTGATATTACAATTTTTTACATAATTAGTATATTTTAATATGTTATAAATAATAATATGTCTTAACACTTTGAGTTACTAATCTCATTTTTTAAAAGTAATTATTTGTAATTATATTATATATTTTAATAGTAAGTGGAAAATCATTCCTGTTGTGATATGTTGTTAGTAAATTAATCTAGTTAATTAGGATCTACTCCTTTTTATCTCTTTATATGAGAGATTTGGTTTCTCTTGTTTAAATCTTTTACTTTTGTTAAACTTTTAATTTATCGAGGTTTTTTTTAATCATCTTTTCTCTTTACTAAAGGAAAAGGAACGTCTAAAACGAAAAGATGAGGAAGTTTCTACTTGGCATTTATTAAGTTTGTGATGGTATTACTAGGCTGCCTACAGCCTACAAAGGTTGCCTCAAGTAATATATATATATATATATATATAAGTAAATAACTTAATATCCAATAATAATATAGATTTAAGTACATTACACCAAATTTAATTTTATTAAGTGCATTACACCAAATGTTTTCTATTTGAGGAAGAACTCACTGATATACAGACACGGTCTTAAATTTACATCAATATTTAAGTCGTTTTCCTCCCCGTTAAAAAATATTACCTTTTTTTCCCTAATAACGATTTATATATATTATATTACTGCATAAAATAGTACCTTTAAATCAAACCTAACACCAAGCCTAAACCAATCTTTCATGTTGATTAATGTGCAGATTACAAAAATATCCATTGTTTATATATGTTTTAAATGAAGAAAAAAAAACGACCAGAAGCAAAATAACACCAAAACTCAATTAGGACGAAATGGTAATTAAACCTTAAAGCGCTAAACAAAATCCTTGTCAGTCATTTCCATTTTCTACCTCTTCATTGCTTTTTCTGTTTTTTCCCCCCTTTTTATTCCACCTCTTCACTGATCCTTCTTCTTTTTGGATTTAAGTCATATGGCAGCGCACTTTCTCTATACTATCCGCTACTGTTAGTTATAGTAGATTAGTCAATATTTTTACGAGGTTAAAGTTTATGATTACAATGAGACTTACATAAATTATCTTTTAAATGACCTAAGTAAGTAGATGTTTTTTAAAACTCAAAAAGTATTGCTACGGTCATTGGCCGTTGAAATGGATGGAATCTAACAAAAAACATCATTTGGTTGAAAAATAATATCAAAGATTTCTGCACATTAATAAGGTAAAGTTGAAAAAGGCAATGTAGACAAGAAAATCTCATCGTGTGGAAGTTTTATATACTTTTTTCTTACAGTACTCTTTACAGTATTTTCATACTTCATCTTAATTAACAAGATAGTCATTTCGCAGATTGACTTGAATAATAGCTATATACATGTTCTAGTTTCCCTCTTTAATTCTAATTAATTAAGTTAATCTCGGTAGCATAATAATGTTTAAGTAATGACCAAGTCAACCTTATAAAGACTTGATTGAACTTTGAAATCCACTGATTACCTATGCCGTCATGTTGGCCAAATAAAAAGTTTAAAATGAAATTAGAAAAATCATACAAGTTGCTGCTGATAATAATAGTTGGTGCCAGGTGATAAGCACTCAGATTAACATATTTGACTCTGCTTATTATTGATAAGTACAAGGGGGAAAAGTTGAACCGCGAATCAAGTGGATGGATTCAAAGTAAAATTATTTTATGAGGATTTGCTTTTCAATTTCCATTACCCTTTTGATAATGAAAGTCGACTAGAACATCTAACCTACCCGCTGATATTTATGTCCCTATTCAAAAGTGACAGCTTCTTTTTATAGATAATATATACAATTATTTTTTATGGATCATGAAACATTATTTTACAATATTAGTTTCAAAACTTATATCCTACCCCTCTCGTACCCCCACATTATAACCATAATAAAGTTCTAGTTAATTTCGGACCGAGCGGGCCTACATTAATAGAGGTTTACATAATGGGCAAGCCTATGGTACCGTTTGCGTGCATGTGACTTCTTTGAGAGAGTGAGTGATTTTTCTTCATATGTGTGAGTCCTTAAAATATATTCGATCATGTGATTTGTATGTGTGGACTGCTTACTCTTTGTTTTATTACGAGGGCACATGGTTTCACGAAGGATATGTAACATTATTAGACCTCTCTGTTAGATTAAGTATTCAAGCCTCGGGTGCATTGTGAATTTGAGTTAGTTTTCAAGGCTAGGATTGTTATAATCATGTTGTTCCTCTATTAGATGTTTTAAAATTGGGCATAAGTACGGGAAGTGTATTTTGATAGCATATGCTAGAACTTAATTGTTGCTATCAACCATGGTCATAGGTGTAGTGTGTTGTAAATGTGTGACTTGTTGGGTCCTTGAAGAAGAATTGTTTGGTTGGTTGACTCGAGGGCGAGTAATATTTAAGTGTGGGGTGTTGATGTCGTGCTATAATTTCATATATTTTGACGTTATTTACCCTACTTGCTTATTGTTTGGATGCTAATTTGTGTGACCATCACGATTAATGAGCTTATTTCACGTGTAGGAATGCTTGGACATGAATTGGAGAAAAATTGCACGAAATGGCACCTTAGAGCTACAAAATGGTGCAATAAAAGAAGGCGTGCAAGGCA
This sequence comes from Nicotiana tabacum, assembly GCF_000715075.1. NCBI lineage: Eukaryota > Viridiplantae > Streptophyta > Magnoliopsida > Solanales > Solanaceae > Nicotiana > Nicotiana tabacum. The sequence continues at coordinate 42,566,871 of NC_134102.1, forward strand.
ATGTAAAGTCATGGCCATAGACAGTGCCATGCATTGTCCATGGCACTGTCATTGGCGCCGCAGATAGTGCCTCACGCAGAAATACAGGTGCCCCAGAGAGTGTCTCGCGCTGATGATGCTATCCGAGCCAATTTTATTTCCTCCTTAGTTTTGGACGTGGACACGTTAACCCTACCTTATAAATACCTCTTAAAGTTATTTTTTTAGAGAGGGTGGACGTTTTTAGAGAGGAGATTCGACCCAAGGAGGCAAGAACACGCTAGGAGCAAGGAGGAGAATTCTTCTACGAGTTTTCATTTTCTTCTTCCTATTTTCATTATTCAAGTGCTTTAAGAGGTATAAGGATCAAAATAATTCAATTAAGAATAAAAGGAGATAGACTTGTAATGTGGGTGCCAAAAGAAAGTCTTATAGGAGGGATAATTTTATTTGTGATAGACAACAAAACTCAAAAGGATCAAAGAAAGCCTAAGATCACTTTTCAAACCGAGCAACACCTAGGATTTTGATTCAATTCACATTTCGGGCAAGTTCTAGACCCAAATGCAATAACATGGACTATGCAAAGAACTCACTTCACACATGGCACATGACTCACTAAGGACGGTCCCATTCGGACTCTCAATCAAATAAATATTCACACAGCCAAGAGATATATTAAGCATGAAGCACAAACTAAACACAAGTTAAGAAACCGAGACATAGGAGTTATACCACATGCTATTCATTTCTACCAAGGCACCATTATATATTTAAAGCTAAGGGAAGGTGAAACACATGCTAGAACCTAAGTAGGTGTCACGATCCAAAACCTAACCCGTCGTGATGACGCTTATCGTGGAACTAGGCAAGCCACAACTCAACAATTTCAACCCAGTAAAACACTCTTTTAGAAATAACAGCGGAATAATTTATATTAAAGAAAAGCCATTTTAAAACAGAATTTAACAAAAATATAGTACAATCGATTCCAAAAGCGGGGTGACACTGAGTACATGAGTATCTATACCAGGAGCAGTCTAATACAATATCTAAGGAATAAGAACTGAAATACGGATAAGATAATGATGGAGAGCCAAGGCCTGCAAACGCCATGCAGCTACCTTGATAGTCTCCGGAATCAGTTGCTCAAATATCAACACCCGCTATGACCGGTAACACCTGGATCTGCACACGAAGTGCAGGGTGTAGCGTGAGTACAACCAACTCAGTAAGTAACAAAAATAAATAAAGAACTGAGAAGGTAGTGACGAGCTATACAAATACAGTTCATTTTCAATAATTCTAGCAAAGAATAGACATGCTTTCAAATCCGGCAGTTTAAGTCAAATCAGTTTTATACAGTTAAAGTGCAGGTAATCCGGATATAGAATCTTTCATAAATTTCACAACAATGACAGATAGAAACTAAGTGCATCAACAAATGGAAAACAAGTACAACCTCTCAGGGAAACAGTCACTCAACTCGTCACAACAACTCAATCACTCGGCTCTCAGCCCTCAGTACTCACACTCAATAGGTACCTGCGCTCACTAGGGGTGTGCAGACTCCGGAGGGGCTCCTTTTAGACCAAGTGCTATATTGTTGTGGCGTGCAGCTCGACCCAATCATATACGTAGCCATAAGGCTCGTTGCAGCGTGCAACCCGATCCATATACCCTCACATAGCTCACATCTCGGCACTCAGGCCCTATCTTAGTCACTAACTCTCCAGCCCTTTCGGGCTTTCAGAAATCATACAAATCAGCCAAAAGAGATAATAACAAGTGTCAATAAGTAAACAAAAGGAAACAGAGATATGACTTGCAAGTAGCACTATGACTGAGTTCAAGACAGCAAATAGCAGTTAATTCAACAAGTACTCGATCGTTGCGGGTCCCAACAGTGATAACATATGGCCTAAGCATGGTTTCTAACATAAATGACAGTCAAATTTCTAGAAGACAAAGAGAACATGTAATTAACAATAAGCTATTCGACTTTACAGTCTCACGGGATGGACTAAGTCACAATCCCCCACGGTGTACGCCCACACGCCCGTCACCTATCATGTACGTCACCTCCAAAATAATCACATCATACCAAAATTTGGGTTTCATACCCTCAGGTCCAGATTTAAAACTGCTAATTACCTCAAACCGCGTAAAATCCTACTCTGAAATGCCTTTGCCCCTCGAATCAATATCCAAACGTCCCGAATCTAGCCACAAGCAGTACGATATATTTAATATAGGCTAAAAGAATCAATTCCACAAGAAAACACGAAATTATAAGCCGAAATCCGAAATAAGCTCAAACGGGCCCTTGGGCCCACGTCTCGAAATTCGACAAAAGTCACAAAATGTGAACACCCATCCACTCACGAGTCCAACCATACAAGAATTACTCGAATCCAACCTCAAATCACCTTCCAAAACTCGAAATTTTAGCCTATGAAGTTTCTACAAGTTTTTCCCAAATTTCCAACTCAAATCCCTAATTAGAAGATAAAAATAGCAATAGATTCATGAAATATAGTCCAATCCGAGTTAGAACCGCTTACACAAACAATATCCTTGAAGAAATCTCGAAATATCGCCTCACACCGAGCTCTCCAACTCCCAAAATCGAAATGGGAAATCAACCCTCGAAATCCTATTTGTTGCCCATTAAACTCGCTTCTGCGAGCCTTCAACTGCACCTGCGAAAAATCCATTGTAGGTGCGAAAATGACTTAAATGGCTGGGACCGCATCTACGAGATTTGGGCCGCACCTGCAAGCCCGCTCCTATTGTTCGACTTCCGCATTTGCGACCCTCGCCCAGGCTGCCCATACCGCTCCTGCGACCATCACTATGCATCTGCGGATGCGCAGGCACAACTCCCTTCTTGCACCTGCGCTCAAAGACCTTCTTGACCAAAAGAGCACTTGCGCCCTTCACTCCGCACGTGCGATCCCGCACCTGCGGTCTCCCCACCGCAGGTGCAAAACACCAGAAACCAGCAAAGCCTCAACAATTGCATAAGTCCAATATTTCATCCGCTAAGCACCCGAACATACCCGAGGCCCCCGAGACCTCAACCAAACATACCAACCAGTCCTAAAATACCATACGAATTTAGTCGAGCCCTCAAAACACGTAAAACAAATGCTAAAAATACGAATCACCCTCCAATCTAAACTTAATGAACTTCGAAATTTTCAAATTCTACAAACGATGCTGAATCATACCAAACCACGTCCGATTGAACTTAAATTTTGCACACAGGTCATATTCAACATTACGGACCTACTCCAACTTTCAGAATCGGAATCCGACCCCAATATCAAAAAGTCAACCCCCGGGGTCAAACATCTCAAAAATTTGACTTTCGTCATTTCAAGCCTAAATTAGCTACAGACCTCAGAGTCACAATCCGGACACGCTTCTAAGTCCAAAATCATCAAACGGAACTAACGGAACCGACGAAACTCTATTCCGGAGTCGTCTTCACATCAAATAAGGCCTAAGGAAACAATTCCAATTGATAAAGGTTGAATCTTTACTCAAAAGCCCAAAATCAACAAAAAGGTCCAACCCGGGCCTGTGCCTCGGAACTCAACGAAACTTATAATATACGACAGCCCATTCAATTACGAGTCCAACCATACTAGTTTCACTCAAATCCGACTCCAAATTAATGTTCAAAACTCAAATATTTACTTTATGAAATTTTAGACAAAACCCCCAAAATTTCACTTTTAAAAGCATCAACCAATTGCCAAAAACAAAGATATATTCATGAAATGTAATCAAACATAAGTAGAGAACACTTACCCCAATCCATGTGATGAAAATCACTTCACAAATCGTTCAAATCCGAGCTCCCCAACTCAAAATATGACCAACTGAACAAACCCTTGATTTATATGCTTCTACCCAGTTGTTCTGCCTCGTTTCTCATGACAAACGATCCCAAAACTCACTTTTGATGCCTCTAATGGACTCCTTGTGAAATTCCAGTCAAGTTATGATTTTGAATCACTCCATTTAGCCTTATAATGAAGGAGATATGTTAGTTTCAATATTTGCAAATAGTGTAAATTTTTAAATACGAATTCAGTGACAATGTCGTAATTAATCTGAAAAACATCTCGCAACCCAACCTTTAGTAAATTGACCATAAATTCTTCATACGATGTCGAAACTTGATGATTCCAGTTGCTATAGTTCCAAAATTATGCTACGGATCTAATGCTTCAATCAAAATAAAAATTGGAGCTCATTGTATTAATGTGGTACCATTTATGCTTGAAGAAACGACGTCGAAACATTAAAAAAACGAGCGCAACACAACCCAAACCTATCTGAAACTCACCCCAGCCACTCGAGACCCCGTCTGAATATACCAACAAGTCCTATAATATAATATGGACTTACTCGAGGCCTCAAATCACACATAACAACATCAAAATGATGAATCACACCTCAATTCGAATTTAATTGAACGTTGAACTTTCAACTTCCAAAACTCGCGCCGAAACATATCAAATCAACCCGAAATGAATCCAAGTTTCGCACATAAGTCCCAAATAACATAACAAAGCTATTCTAATTCCCGGAACCATATTTCAAATTCGATATCCTTAAAGTCAACTTCCGGTCAATATTATGAACTTTCCAACTCTTCAAATTTCCAACTTTCGCCAATTAGTGCCGAATCCTTCTAGAAATATTCAATTGTAAATCTGGGCATACGTCCGAGTCCAAAATCACCATACGGACCTAACGGAACCATCAAAACTCTAATCCGAGCTCAAATGTTAAAAAGTTAAACTTGGTCAACTATTCCAACTTAAAGCTTCAACATTGAAATTCATTCTTCCAAATCGATTCTGAACAACCTGAAAACCAAAACCAACAATTCACACAAGTCATAATGCATCATACGGAGCTACCCATGCCCTCAAACTACTGAGAAAAGTGCAAATACTCAAAACAACCGGTCGGGTCGTTACACCTCAATATCAATGATACTAGAGTCAACAAAATCTATACCCTCGATGTCCTTGGATGTCTCTAGTCTCACATCTTCAACATCGACATCCTCAAATTGTAGTTGGCTAGGTTGTTGATGTTCTACTCTGACCTCCTCCATTATCACCTCAAATTCATGCTCTTCTTCGCTTCTATCCCCAATATTGGCTTGTTGAGCATTAAAAGCTTCAACCACTTGACTCACTTGAGCCTCCAAGTTGCGAATAGTTGCCTCTTGCCTTTCTATCTGCAGTTATTTCTCATTATTTTATTTCAGAAAGCACTTTAACATATCCTTGATCTCCTTCAGGTCTGCATCCCCAGGTTCTTTGTTCCTATTAACTTCAGAATAAAAAGTAGAACCATCATAGTAAGGGGTTGGGGGAGGATAAGAAGTATAAGCACAACCATGAAAGTTATCATCTTGACCACCACACACATCACACACATTCCAGGTATCAGAGCAGCAGATGATGTCGTCCACACACATCACACACATTTCGGTCCGAACTTAGCTTGAGGGGAAAACCTATAGATTATGGTAAAGAGTACCACATCGGTAGCTGAAAAAAATTAAGAACCTACGTATGATGTGTATGAATACTTTAATGGTGAGAGGTCTTTGAGGATCGTGCTGACTTGACTCAACGCAAACATTATCACGCAATGTTAAAAATATTTTTGGACTCCACCAGATAATTATCACCCGGTCGCTCGGATATAATCTTTTATATATACTAATTTTTTTCTTAAAAGATAATACATAAACAACGGGTGGCACCCCAAGTCACAATATGATTGTAGGTTCCATGGTTGAAGTCTTGAAGTTTTAGAGAGAAGGCACAAGATCGAGTCTCGGTATTGTGGTCCAAATGTTCCTTTGTAGCCTTTTTCCATTTTCTTTCTTTTCTTTATGTTACTTTTGTTAATTTTTCTTATTTTTTTCATCTTTGTTATTACTTTTTTCGTACAATCCAATTTTTATTTATTTATATTGTATATTTGCTTTATTTTTCTTTTTCTACAATAATAAATCTAGTGTAATCCGACAAATGGGGTCTGGGGATGGTAGTTTGCATGCAAGCCTTACCCCTACCTTGCGAGTGTAGAGATGCTATTTTCGATAGACCCTCGGCTTAAGAAACACAAACAGGAAGCAACCAACAATAACAACACAAGAAAAAAACAAAGACGCTATGTGTAATAACAAAGATCTAAAAGTAAGAAGTTCAAGAATACTACTAACAAAACTGGTAAGAATGATACAACATGGAATAACAAAGATCTATGAATACGAAAATATAAGAATAGTACTAATACTACTGGTACGATTAGGAGAAACTTTCAACTACCTATCAACCTACAATCCTAATTCTCGACATCCACACCTTCCTATCGAGGGTCATGTCCTCGGTAAGCTGAAGCAATATCATGTCCTGCCTAATCACATCTCCCCAATACTTCTTTGGCCTACCTCCACTCTTCCTCAAACCCGCCATTGCCAACCTCTCACATCTCCTAACCGGGGCATCGATGTCTCCTCATCACGTGTCCAAACCATCTCAGCCTTGATTCCCGCAATTTGTCTTCCGCAGGTGCCATTCTCACCTTGTCCCTAAATAGCTTCATTCTAATCTTATCTTTCCTGGTATGCTCACACATCCATCTCAACATCCTCATTTCTGCTACTCTCATCTTCTGGAAATGGAATTTCTTGACTGGCCAATACTCAATACCATACAACATAGTCGGTCTAACTACCACTCGGTAGAACGTGCCCTTGGTGGCACATTCTTATCACAAAAAATACCAGATGCGAACCTCCATTTTATCCATTCCGCTCCAATACGATATGTAACATCCTCGTCAATTTCCCCATTACCTTAGATAACAGACCTAGGGTACTTGAAAATATCTCTCTTGGGAATGACTTGTCTTTTTCTGGATCTTTAAATTTTATTTGGATGTAATTTTAATTATTTTTCTCTTTTTATCCATTTAATGTTATTTTATTAATTTCAGAATATTTTAGAGTAGCGTGTCAAAGGCATAATAAAATATTAATCAACTATATATAGATTATTTTAAAGCAAATTGATCACTAGTGAAAGAGATTGAATTAGAGTGTATATTCAGTCGATTTGATCTGTTTTGGATTAAGTCGGTTCGATTCAATCCACCTTTAATTTATTCAATCCAATTTAAAAGATTTTTTTATGCATAAGCGAATATGTGATATGCCCCTTTAATCTATATATAGTTGATTAATATTTTATTATGCCTTTGACACGCTACTCTAAAATATTCTGAAATTAATAAAATAACATTAAATGGATAAAAAGAGAAAAATAATTAAAATTACATCCAAATAAAATTTAAAGATCCAGAAAAAGACAAGTCATTCCCAAGAGAGATATTTTCAAGTACCCTAGGTCTGTTATCTAAGGTAATGGAGAAATTGACGAGCGCTTATGCATAAAAAAATCTTTTAAATTGGATTGAATAAATTAAAGGTGGATTGAATCGAACCGACTTAATCCAAAACAGATCAAATCGACTGAATATACACTCTAATTCAATCTCTTTCACTAGTGATCAATTTGCTTTAAAATAATGACACCGGTAGCCATCAAATCCTGAATCCACCTCTGGTGCCACAATATTAATATCTTCGGAGAGTGGATTTGGAGTTTCTACCTAGCATATAATACGTTCGAAAGAGTATTACTAGGCTAGCTACAGCCTATAAGAAAGCTTGCTATCTAATGATAATAACGTAATATCTAATACTGTAAATTTGAGTATTTTTCACCAAGTGTAATGTTATTTTCAAGGAAGAACCGCTAACATGCAGTCGTCTGCCCTTTACATCAATCAATTGAAGTCGTTTTGCTTCCCAATTTAAAAAACAATAGCACCTTGTTTGACTGTTTGGTAACTGACAAATGCTGCTATCTAGTCATAATAAATTAATACCTGCTAATACATATTTAAATATTATACACCGAGAAAGGAAGATTTGCAAATAAACAATCTTATATCAATCGATTGAAATCGATTTCCTTTCCATTAAAAAATGTATCGACTGAGATACATGTTCCATCGATTTGGAACTCATGGAAGGGACTAAATCCTAAAGATTATTTATATTTGTACTTAATGTTTATATCAACTCAATAATTATAATACACATAGCTTATATTAGAATCAAAACTATAAGATAAAATTCATCATTTATAACGATCTGACCGATTATTTTGAGTTCTTGCATTCCATTCGGTTGTTTGAGGCATTGAGTAGCTTAATATAATGGAGTATAACTTGCGTATATTGTTGGTTTTGACTTTCGAGAAGTTCGGGATTGATTTGGAAGAGTGATTCTCAATATGGAAGCTTTAAGTTGGAAGAGTTGACTAAGGTTTGTCTGAGTAAACAACCTCAAAATCGGATTTGATGGTTCCAATAGGTTCGTACGGTGATTTTGGACTTAGGGAATGTTCGGATTGAATTTAGAGGTTCCTAGAAGGTTTTGGCTCTATTTGTTGGATGTTGGCAATTTGAAAGTTTGGAGAGTTCATAGGTTTGATTGCACTTTGGTTTTATCGGGGTCCGGTTGGTGTTCCAAGACTTTGGTGAGGTTCATTTAGTGAATTGGAACTTGTCTAAAAATATTGATTGTGATCCAGAATGTCTAAGTATGATTCAGACGCATTTGGCGAAGTTGGAATGTTTGAAACTTAAGAGAATGATTTAATTTTCGATTCTTGGTTTGACATTATTTGTGGTGCTTCAGGCCTTTGGATAAGTTTGGATAATGTATTTGTACTTGCTGGTATGATTGGACGGGGTCCCGAGGGGCTCGAGTTTGTTTTGGGTCATTGATTGAGAGACTAGCTAAGTTAAGGCTTTAAAGTTTAACCACGGTCAACATCGGGTCAAGACGACATCATTTTGGTATTTTTGAGTGAGCGAGCATGTTCACAGCGTATTTTATGATTGAAACACATCTATAGTTTATATCCGGAAAATTTCGAATGAGTTTCGGGTGCTAAAACTAAGATTTTGCAATTGCTGAATTTTCTAGTGCGACAATTTCAAATACCGGTTATATCCCTGAGTTCATCCATAAATTTCAGACTTCCTTTAAAATATCAAAATATTATATTTGTAACGACCCGAAAGGTCGTTTTGAGTACGAGCTCCCCTTTTTATGATTTGAGACCTTTTCACAATGCTATTTGATACTTTATGACGCGTGCGTGGTCCATGTTGATTTCCAAAAAGTTTAAATGTGATTTTTTAAAGAAAACTTGATTTTTGAAATTGAAAATGGCTAGAGTTGACCACAATCAGTATTTTTTGTAAATTACCTCGGATGGGTATTTTGACGATTCTGATGGTTCGTATGATGATTTTAGACTTGTACACATATTTGGTTGGGGTCCCATGTGACCCTGAGGCCGTTTCGACACTTAATGTGAAAAGTTAAAATTTTGAAGTATGAACTCTAAAATTCTTTGAGTTTTGGTGTTTCATTCTTGATTTTAGACATTATTTTGATGATTTAAGCTTACGAGCAAGTTCGTATTATGTTATTATACTTATGTGAATGTAGGGGTTGGAGCCCGAGGGGATCGAGTGAGTTTCAGGCTATGCCGGGTTTGTCGCGGTTGGAGTGGAAAGGTACTTTAGATTATGTTCCTAACAGGGTGGTGTCCTTCCTTAAGGCACAACGGATGGTTGGGAAGGAGTGTGATGCATATCAAGACTTTGTGAGAGATGTGAGTGTTGATACTCCTACTGTTGAGTCAGTTCTGATAGTGAGTGATTACCTAAATGTATTTTCGGTGGATCTTCCGGGCATGCCGCCCAACAGGAATATCGATTTTAGTATTGAGTTGCTACTAGGAACCCGCCCCATTTCTATTCCACCATATCATATGGCCCCAGTAGAGTTGAAGGAGTTAAAGGAGCAGTTGCAACAGTTGCTTGATAAGGGTTTCATTAGGCCCAGTGTGTCACCTTGGGGGGTGCTTCGGTCTTGTTTGTAAGGAAGAAGGATGGTTATATGCGTATGTGTATTGATTATCGCTAGTTGAACAAGGTTACAGTGAAGAACAAGTATCATTTGCCATGCATTGATGACCTATTTGATCAGCTACAGGGTGCTAGAGTATTCTCAAAGATTGATTTGCGGTCAGGCTATCATCAGTTGAAGATTTGGGAGCTGGATATTCCGAAGACTGCCTTCAGGACTCGATATGGTCATTATGAGTACCTTGTGATGTCATTTGGGCTGACCAACACCCCAGCAACATTCATGCACTTGATGAACAGTGTATTCCGGCCTATCTTAACTCATTCGTCATTGTGTTTATTGATGACATCTTGGTGTACTCCCGAAGCCGAGAGGATCATCAGCAGCACTTGAGGACCGTGCTCCAGACATTGAGAGAAAAGAAATTATATGCAAAATTTTCAAAGTGTGAATTCTGGCTTGATTCTATGGCATTTATGGGTTATGTCGTGTCGAGTGAGGGGATCCAGGTAGATCCGACGAAAATTGAAGGAGTTCAGAGTTGTCCTAGACCATCTTCAGCTATTGAGATCTAGAGTTTTCTTTGTTTGGTAGGGTATTACCGTCGATTCATATAGGGTTTCTCATCTATGGCATTTATGGGTGTTGGTGTAGCCTACGGATTCTGGGTCTTATACTGTGTACTATGATGTGTTGCGTGTTAGCCTCGTTGCGGTTTGATGCAAGACAGTAGGGTGATTGCCTACGCATCTAGACAACTGAAGGTGCATGAGAAGAACTATCTTGTCCACAACTTTGAGTTAGCAGCTATTGTTCATGCCTTGAAGATCTGGCAGTACTATTTGTATGGTGTCCCTTGTGAGATCTATACCGACCACCGGAGTCTACATCACATGTTCAAACAAAAGGATGTTAACTTGCATCAAGAGAGGTGATTGGAGTTGCTTAAGGTCTATGATATCACCATTCTGTATCATCGCGGAAAGGCCAATGTAGTGGCTGATGCCTTGAGTCGTAAGGAAGAGAGCTTGGGTAGTTTAGCATTTCTACCGGCAGCGGAGAGGCCATTAACATTGGATATTCAGGCCTTGGCCAACCAGTTTGTTAGATTGGATGTTTCGGAGCTGAGTCGAGTTTTGGCATGTGCGGTTTCTCGGTCTTCTCTATATGATCGTATCAGAGAGCGTCAGTATGAAGACCCCTATTTGCTTGTCCTCAAGGACACGGTTCAGTACGGCGATACTAAAGAGGTCACTATTGGGAATGACGGTGTGTTGCAGATGCAGGGCAGGCTATGTGTGCCCAATATAGATGGTTTGCGGGAGTTGAGTTGATTCTTTAGGAGGCTCACAATTAGCGGTACTCCATTCATCCGGGTGCCGCCAAGATGTATCAGGACTTGAGGCAGCACTATTGGTAGAGGAGAATGAAGAAGGACATAGTGGAGTATGTAGCTCGGTGCCTAAATTGTCAGCAGATGAAGTATGAGCATCAGCGGCCAGGTGGACTACTTCAGAGGCTAGAGATTCCAGAGTGGAAATGGGAGCGGGTTACTATGGATTTTGTTATTGGGCTCCCATGGACTAAAAGGAAGCTCGATGCAGTATGGGTGATTGTGGATAGGTTAACCAAGTCGGCTCATTTTATTCCAGTGGTGACTACTTATTCATCAGAGTAGTTGGCTCAGGTCTATATTCGCGAGATTGTCAGACTTCATGGCGTGCCGATATCCATCATCTCTAATCGGGGTACACAGTTTACATCGCGGTTCTGGAGGACCGTACATCATGAGTTAGGCACGCGGGTTGAGTTGAGTACAATATTTCACCCTCAGACGGACGGACAGTCCGAGCGCACTATTCATATATTGGAGGATATGCTCTGTGCGTGTGAGATGGAGTTTGGGGGTTCTTGGGATCAGTTCTTGCTTCTTGCGGAGTTTGCCTACAACAACAGCTACCATTCGAGCATTCAGATGGCTCTATATGAGGCCTTGTATGGGAGGTGGTGTCAGTCTCTGGTGGGTTGGTTTGAGCTGGGTGGGGCTAGGCTATTGGGTACAGACTTGGTTCAGGATGCTTTGAAAAATGTTAAATTGATTTAGGATCGGCTTCGCACAACCCATTCTAGACAGAAGAGCTATGCGGATCGGAAGGTTTATGACATTGCATTCATGGTTGGGGAGCGGGTTTTGCTGCGGGTATCCCCATGAAGGGTGTTATGAGGTTCGGAAAGAAGGGCAAGTTGAGCCCTAGGTATATCGGATCTTTTGAGATTCTTGAGAGGATTTGAGAGGTGGCCTACAGGCTTTCACTACCACCTAATCTAGCTGTAGTTCATCCAGTATTCCATGTTTCTATGCTCCGAAAGTATCACAGCGATCCGTCTCATGTGTTGGATTTCAGCTCAGTCCAGTTAGATAAGGATTTGTCTTATGTTGAGGAGCCGGTGGCTATTTTGGATAGGCAGGTCCGAAAGTTGAGGTCAAAAAACATTGCTTTAGTGAAGGTTCAGTGGAGGGGTCGACCAGTCGAGGAGGCGATATGGGAGACTGAGCATGATATGCGTAGCCGTTATCCTCATCTTTTCACCACTTCAAGTATGTCTATACACTCGTTCGAGGACGAACGTTTGTTTTAAGAGGGGGAGGATGTAACGACCCGGCCGGTCATTTTGAGTATTTTAGCCCTGATCCCCTATTTACTGCCTCCTCTATGCTATATTGTGGTTATGTGAATTGCCAGGGTGTTTGGTTCTGATTTCGGGTGAGTTTCAGAGTGAAATGGGACACACAGTCCCTAAGTTGGAGGTTTAAGTTGTAAGAGTTGACCGTAGTTTGACTTGTGTACTCCGAAATAGAGTTTTGATGGTTCCAATAGCTTTGTATGGTATTTTAGACTTAGAAGTGTGTTCGGATGTTGATTTGAAGGTTTGTAGGTCGTTTCGGCGTGAATTGGCCAAGGTTGGAAAGTTCAAGGTTTGGAAGGATAGAAAGTTTGACCGTGAGTTGACTTTATCCATATCGGGGTCAGATTTCAATTTCAGGAGTTGGGATACGTTCGTCATGTCATTTATGACTTGTGTGCAAAATATGAAGTCAATCGGAGTTGTTTTGGTATGAATCGGTATTAGTTTTGAAATTCGGAAGTTCATAAGTTCCTTAGACTTGAATTGATGCGCGATTTGTGGTTCTATTATTGTTTGATGTGATTTGACCCTTTGAACATGTTTGTATGATAATTTAGGACTTGTTGGTATGTTTGATTGAGGTCTTGGGGGTCTCGGGTGTAATTCAGACCATGTTCGGCGCATTGAGGAACCTTGAGGATTGCTGAAGCTACTGGTTTTCTACAGGTCTGGTTTCCTTCTACGCATTTGCGAAGGTTGTCCTATGTTCGTGTATAGTCTTCAGGGGTTGCTAGAAATTTACCCTTCGTGCATTCGCGAAAGTTCAGTGTACTTGTGCATTGCGATCGCGGATAGGGATTCGCGTTCGCGAAGGAGAAAGGCGGGTTGGGGACCTCACGGGTTTGCTCTACGTGTTCGCGTATGAGGGGTCGCGTTTATGTAGGCTTGGGATTAGTGTTCATCGCGTTCGTGTGGGGGATCTCGCGTTCGCGAAGAGGATTTTGGTAGCTGTGTATTTTTTGTTTATCGCGAATGCGAGGCACATTCCACGTTCGCGAAGAAGAAATCGCTGGGCAGCAGAATAATATTTCAAAACGAGGGTTCTATCTCACATTTCATAATTTGGACCTAGAGAGCTCGGTGTGAGGCGATATTTCGAGGGTTTTTCAAGGAAATTATTGGGCTAAATGATTCTAACCGGGATTGGACTATATTTCATGAATCTATTAATATTTTCATCATCTAATTAGGGATTTGAGTAGGAAATTTGGGGAAAATGGCAGAAACTTCCTAGGCTAAATTTTTGAGTTTTGTAAGGCGATTTGAAGTCGAATTTGAGTAATTCTTGTATGGTTGGAATCGTTATCGAATGGGTGTTCGAATTTTATAATTTTGGTCGGGTTCCGAGACACAGGCCTGGGTTGACCTTTTGAGTTGACTTTGTATTTCTTTGTAAAAATCATAATTTTATTGTTCGAATTAGGTTCCTATAATTTATATTTATAGTAAGAAGTTGTTTTGGCTAGATTCGAGTCGTTCAGAGTTGGATAATCGAGGGAAAGACCTACTAGTGGATTGAGTTAGCGTGATTTGAGGCATGTGACTGGCCTAACTTTGTGTGGGGGAATTACCCCTTAGGATTGATGTTGTTTGTGATAAATGTGATGTGTGAAAGTCGTGTACTCAAGGTGACAAGTGTGTACACGTGCTAAATGTGAAAATTACCGGTTTTAGCTATGTAGAATCTTTTCATGCCTTAATTGAGTTATCTTATCGTGTTATATTTGTCATTATTAGTCTATTTTCACATGTTCTACTTGTCTTGTCTCTTACTTGCTAATTGCTCTACATGTTTAGTTGAAGTTCTTGTTTCCTTTATTCCGTATTCATTATTTAACCGTTGAACTCTTTACTTGAAGTTAATATTCTTGGAATATCATGTTGTTGAAATTGGTATTGAGTTATGAAGGTCATGATTCGCATTGAGGCAATGTGTTAAGTAGTGATATACTATTCTTGCTGAGTTATTCCCTACCAGTTATTATTGTTGAGACTCTTATGTACTTCGTGGTTGAGTCATGAGCTCCTTATTGTGTAAACACTGTTATTGTTGATTTGTGTGGCAAGTTGTGATATTGGGCACTTGAGGTGTGATTTGTTATACGTTATGATATTGATACGCATGCGGTGGTATATGGTTTTGGAGTTGAAGTGCATGCGGTGAGATAAGGTGGGCTTGATACGCATGGCTAGTTGGAGAACTACTAGAAGCCATGCAGTGTGATAAGGTGGGCTAAAATGTGGGAAACTATATCAGGAAATTGATTTTCAAAACTAAATGAAAGGCTCCCTCGGTGATATAAGAAAAGATTGTGATTTATTCTTTTTATTCAAGGCTATGAGGCGGTACTTTGGTAGTGACTCTTATTGATATTTTCCTATTACTGCACTTGTCTTTGGTTGTTTTGTTCCCTTAGCATATCATTCCTTGTTTTTCTCTGTGTTTCATTATTTTTTTTAGTTCCGTGTAGCTAACCCTGATATGTTACTTGTTGTTTCAGGTTCATTGCTTCCATTACTACATTGCCATACACTTCTCATTATTTTTCTTATTTATTCCAGTAGGGCATTGACCTGACCTCGTCACTACTTTACCGAAGTTAGGCTTGTAACTTACTGGGTACCGTTGTGGTGTACTCATGCTACGCTTCTGCACATCTTTTTGTGCAGATCCAGGTACTTCCTACCAGACCAGGTATCAGTGAGTTGAGTCTGTACGTGGAGACTTCAAGGTACACCTGCTAGCATCCGCAGGCCTCGGAGTCCCCCTCCACCTGAATTATTTTATTTTTCTTATCCTTATTTAGACACTAATGTATAGAGATATTCAGTATCACTCATAGAGCTTGTGACTTGTAGTTCGCCGAGTTTTTGACTATTGTAAATATTCTGAGTTCTGGAGATTTTCCTTAAATTAGTTGTTGAGTTTTGAGACTTTAATTATTATTTCAGTTATTTTCGCATATTTGTTAGGCTTACCTAGTCTTAGAGATTAGGTGCCGTCACGACATCCTACGGAGGGAAATTGGGGCCGTGACATACATAAAATAAAAACATGTAATCTTTCAAAAAATAAAATAGATAATTTTGTCTTTGTCTTACAATTGTTGAGAAATTTTTTGAATCATTCTATATGTAAATTGTTCTTTAATTGACACATCTTAAGTAGGAAATTATAGTTGGACTATCATACCATTCTTTGAGAAACTTAGGCCTTGTAGTCATTCGGGTTTGGCTCACATAATTGTGTTCCGAGACCATGATTCTAAAATTAGTCTTTAGTTACTCATCGAATAATAATACATTGTTAACACAAATATTTTTCTTGTATTGATACAATAATTGTTTATGTCATAAATACTTCGATACATCTTTTTCTATACCATATTCATTAAATTAATTCTTTTAGTTTATCCATTATATACTAAGATTGCTCAAACGTTGTCCTTTTCCATTTTTACCAATCATTTAGAGTAAATTTCTATTTTTATGTTTTAGCTTTTTACTTAAATAGTTAATCTTTGTGCATAAAGCATATATTTCCAAAGTATATCTTTAATTAATATTCATTTAGTCAATTTACGAATATTGCACTTATCCTTTAATGTTCCCTTATATCTTTATTTCTTTAGCAACTTCTTACACTACAACAAATTCGATTATCAATGATAAATTATTTTGTCGCCTAAAATTCATATTTCGTCACAAAAAACTTTTTTTGACGAAAATATTTTTGTCAATCATTCGTCCTTAAATGCAAGTCACTAAAGGTATACAAAGACAACTTAGTGATTCGTCACTAAATAAAGTTATATTAACTACGAAATTAATTTTTGTCTCCAAATGTATAGTATTTGTGACAAACTTATTTGTCAAAAAAAGTATTAAAAAGTGTAGTTGATAGTATGTTTTCGTCACTAAAGAAGTCATCAATACCGACGAAACTACCTTATCACTAACTATTTAGTTTAATTAGTGACAACATTAATTGTCTATAAAGTTATATGTATTTCGTAGTGGAACAAATTTAACTCCGTCACTAAAAACTACCTATTATATACAAAAAGATATTTCGACCCTAAATATAAAAATTAGTGACAAATTTGCTTTAATAAAATTGGCTTATAATTTTGTAGCTAAAACTATCATCTCATCGCTAAAAACATTGCTATTACTGACAAAATAAAATTGTCACTATAAATTATCATGATAAATGACAAATAAAATTATCATAAAATACAAAGTTACTTTGTAGTCAATAAAGCAGTTCTGAGAAATAGAAATATATAAGAACCTTTCATTGCTAAAAAGTCAAACAATATAAAGTATTCTAATATACATTATAATACATTTTCTATGTATATATACATGACCTAAAAAATAACATAAAAGATCTCCAAACTGTTCCTTTGCCTTCAAACTCCTCCTAGTATGTGGTTGACTTCATTTCCTGTTGTTGGAGAACTGTATCCTTCATATATTAAAAATAAAATAGCAAAGGATCAAAAGAGAGAAAGAAATTAGAAAATTCTAATAATAATCCAATTATAATTTATCAAAACAATCAAATGCAGAAGTAAAAGATAGCACATACAATGGCAACCAGATGTTGGTAAGAAATTCAACAAGACCTTAAGACTTGACAAATATAATTTTCTGTAACTATCAAAGATTAGCATTAGTATGAGATAATTCTAACAAGGCTACTTAATGAGTTTACTTAATGCTTATATAGTGGTGTTACTAATCTAAGCTTGCTGACAACAAGAACATCTAATTATTTTAAAGATAAGATGTAGCTCTTACATAGTTAAAATTGAGATATGCCAAAATTTCACAATGGTGATAATGCTTAAACATCAACAAAGAGAGGAATGGCGTATCAATAATTCAAAAACATCCTCTTTATCAATCACATAATACAGAGACACAAGTTCTCAATTGTGTAACAATCAAGCATTCATTATATTGAAACCATATAAAATTTGCTCTATTTTAAACTTATCATATTTTTCAAAATAACTCATTACATTTCCAATAGTATCAGAATTTGTGACATGAAATACTAGATAGGAAATTTTCGGGAACTAATCAGACCATAAATTTAGTAACCATGACATATAACTTATATGATCTTTTACACAGACAAATTGAGAAATACCCTGGAGCAATGATTGAACTTCCTAGAGGAACCAAATTCAAGAAAAATATTCTCTATCTGAATACCTAAGCATTGTGAAGTGGGAACATACCTTGATTGAAGTTAGAGAAAAGAACTCCTCATTAGCGTAATGCTGCATCCAATTGAATTGTAGATGCTGCTTTGTTCAGCAATTTAAGGAACTACACGAAAGCAGGATAACGATAACAACACTAAGGGAATATAAAATACAAAGGAAAAGAGTTAACAATCTAACAGTCACACTAGGGTGCAACAATAGATTTGCTGAAAAAGATGCATGTTAGAGTAAGGAAAAAAAATTCAAGTGGTAGCACTAATACAGAATGTTGATACCCTTGCATGTCCCTCTATGGAGTAATGAAGAGTTCACCATTAACAGATTCAAATTCGAAGAAAATACACCGGCCATCCTTATTCATAGTGGTTGGAAGTTCTCTCCAAACTACTAGGTCAAGGGTTCAAGGTTGGTTGACAATCTCAAAAAACTTATAAAAGAAACGATTATGCAGACAGAAGGCAATGATAGTAAAGAAAATTATCTCTTCATTAGAAAAATGTATCAATAGCCAGTTAGGACATATCAAGTCCACTTATTCAAGTAAAAAATTTAAATGTAGAAAGGTCAGATTAGCACATTTGTCTAATAGTTAATTCTACCAGTTTAACTCCTCACTAAGAATAGACTAGAACTTATTCTGAGCCTCAGCATGTCCCATCATTTTAGCATGCATCCAACTTCCATTATATAAGGAAAAAAGGAGATAGGTGCACAGTCAAAAGGTGTTCCCCAACCATCTTTTTCTACCGAGTGAATACCAAAAAGAAATAGCCTCTAAAACTAACACAGTGAAGTCCAGGATCCCAAATGGGTGCATATAAAAATTTTAGTTGCAGCACATGCGTTCTAGTTTTTAGAATAGCCATGGTACTTATTTGACGTGTTTGTTGAAAAAATTGAACTTTAGCCTCTCTACCACAACATGTTAGTTCAGCTTAACTATTCTTCACCCCACTCTGCCCACCCCCTAAAAAAGAACGAAATTGTATATGACATAATTGATATTAAGTTGCCAATCCAAAAGAGAAGCAAAAGTATTAATGTTATATACAATTATTACTGTCTCAACCATATCCCAAGTCGTACAGGATTACTGAAAAAGATATTTATATGCAACGAGCTTATGGACAAACGCACAAAAACTCTAAAGATATAAGGTCATTCAATTAAAGTGACATTAAGAGTCTAACCTCAATATTAGGCCCTCATCCCTGCACATAAAATTTAACAAATTGCTAATATGTTCAATGAAAAAGAAAAAGTTTAACGAATAAGTAAAAATAAGGCTTCGACAATGCAAAGTAAATCACATAAACAAGGAATGAAAGGCTTTTCATTCTAGTGCTATAACAACAAAGTTCTGTTAAGCTGAGATTTGGTAAAACATACAACACCTATAAGTTAGATGCATACCTGTCCCTAGATAAATAATTACAATGAAAAGAAAACATAATATGGTCTAATAGACAAACTCCAAATCAAAAAGCATTTCAATAAACCTAAAGTACAAAATTGGGGAATTTTAATCAGCAAATTATTTTTAAACCACAAAGGCACTTTATGGTTGAAACAAAAATAATATTGTTGCCAGTAATATAATTTAGTAATATAACTCAAGGACACTTTATAGATTACCTGAATAGTATTAATTAAAACATTTAATTCAAGAGTTTAAATTATTAGTGAGATTCAATTAAGTACAAACTTTTTATTTTACTGTTGATTTACTTTTTTTACCTCTGGAAGTTCAATATATTGTTCTATATTTAATTTAAATGCATAAAAATTTATGTCTTAATTCATGTAAATTAATCACAATTAAATTAGTATATTGACTATTTTAAATTTGTGTGATTTTGAAAGTTTGATTACGTTAAAATAATATATCGAAAAATAAAATTTATCATAAATTTTTCTTTTTAATGATGTTAAATATTTCCTCCCGTTAAATTCTTCGATGATAAAGTTATAACTTTTGTACTTCGTAATTTTTATTATATGATTTCATTGTTCATTTATTTGTTTACTGTATAACTTATACTTAATATTATATATTTAATTTAACATCATCGACTTTACATAATTCTATATATTTTATGATCAATTCATATACTATGAATTTATTCATTTTTTTCAAATTTATTCTTAAGTTAAAATTAAATTATCATTTTCATAACACAATATCTAAGAATTCATATTCTAGTATGCTTTGCTTAATGAGTAGCATAAAAAAAGTTCAAATTTAACTTTCTTCAAACTTACGTACTCTCGGATATAGTATAATGTGATTAAATGATAAATCCCGAAAATGTGTTCCCTAATATGTGAAAACAAATAGAGAAGAGAAGATTGGGCTCAATTCAGCCTTGATTAAATTGAAATAGAGTTCGATAGGGCTCAACTCAACTTGGTATTATAAAAGCTAACTCGCTCGATACTAAAATAGGCTATGTTGGGATCGGCTCGATGTTAAGGCCTCAAATAACCAAATTAAGAAGGAAATGAGTAAATAACTCTATGAACCTAGATCTATAACATGACACAAGTCTGATACACTTCGTATAGTTTTAAATTAAACTACTATTAGAGCTTGCGCTGTCACGAACCGAAATTCCCACCTTCGGATCGTGATGGAGCCTAACATTTTACTTGCTAGGAAAGTCAACGTTAGAATGATATTAACCAATTTTTAAACAATCTTTAAATTTATTAATAACAAAAAAATAAACGCGGAAGTAAGGTCTGAAATATAGTGATTAATCCATAAAAAATAACGGTGTCTAAATATGTCACGACCATAAAACCTAACCTGTCATGATGGTGCCTATCGTGGAACTAGGCAAGCCGACTCATTTTCAAACAAAATCGATATTTTCATTTCCAAGATAATTTCGATATTATTTAACATAAAAACTTCATTTAAGGAGTTCAAATCAAAGAAAAATAAAAGTACGCAGAAGGAAAAGCCCGACATCGGGGTGTCACTAGTCATGAGCATCTACTACAATCTGTCTAACAATATCAAGGCTAACTCAGCCTGAAAAATAGCTAAATACAACTAGAGGAAGATAAGAGGGAGAAGAGCAGGGGCTGCGATCGCCAAACAGCTACCTTGCTATCTCCAAGAAAATCTGCAACCAGAACACTCAATAACCACTACCGTGTCCAGCTACACCTGAATCTGCACATAAGGTGCAGGGAGTAACGTGAGTACGCCAACTCAGTAAGTAACAATAATATTTGATAAAGAATAAGAGAAAAATAATTATTATAATAATTAATTTATGATTAAAAATAATTTATGATTTTTCAAGTAAGCATGCAAACAATTAATTTGACGACGTATAGACACTCGTTACCTCGCCTATACGTCGTTCACATGCAATTCATATAACAAATAATTTAAGGGTTCTATTCCCTCAAGTCAAGGTTAACCACGACACTTACCTCGCTTTGCAGATTCCAATCAATTATTAAACCACAACTTTTCCTTTTAAATTTTCCTCTGAAAGCTTCAAATCTATTCACAAACAATTCGATATATTCAATACGAATCATAGGAATTAATTCCATACGAATTTATAAATTTTCCGGATAAAAATTTGAAATTCATTAAAATATTCGGCAGTGGGACCCATGTCTCAAATCTCGAAAAAACTCGCGAAATCCGAACATCCGTTCCGATACGAGTTCAACCATACCAAATTTGTCCAATTCAGATATTAAATGGACCTTCAAATCTTAAATTTTTATTTTTGGAAGAATTTATAAAAATCTAATTTTTCTTCCATAAATTTACGGATTCATGATATAAATGAGTATGAAATCATGAAATATAATCAATATAGGATAAGGAACACTTACCCCAATATTTTCCCATGAAAATCGCCCAAAAATCGCCTTACCCGAGCTCAAAAATGGGAAGAAATTGAAAATGGGTCGAAACCCCATTTCTAGAATTTAAGTTCTGTTTCTGGGATTTTTACCCTTCGCGTTCGCGAAGGTACTCTCGCGAACGCGAAGTACAATTTGTGTTGTCCAATTTTTACTCTTTGCAAACGCTATGCTTGCCTGGCTTGGCCTTCGCGAGCGCGAAGGCTAATTTTTCCTGGCCAGTCTCTTTCCCTTCGCGAACGCGAGGCTTCTATCGCAAAGGCGAAGCTTTGAACCTCAAGCCTTCGCGAACGCGGTCGCTATGTCGCGAACGCGAAGCACAAAACGTGCTAGCCCCAATTTGCTCTTCGCGTTCGCGAGAGTACATTTGCGAACGCGAAGAAGAACATACTAGAAGCCTGAAATATGCAGAAAACCAGATTTCTTAAGTACGAAAACATCTCGTAGCCTATCCGAAACTCACCCGAGCCCTCGGGGCTCCAAACCAAACATGCACACAAGTCCTAAAATATCATACAAACTTGTTCGCGCGATCAAATCGCCAAAATAATGCCTAGATCTACGAATCGGACACCAACTCAAAGGAAGTTTTCAAGAAAACTTTAAAACTTATACTTTTTACAACCGGACGTCCGAATCACGTCAAATCAACTCCGATTCTCACCAAATTCGGCAGACACATCATAAATATTATAGTGGACCTATATCGGACTCCGGAATAAAAATACGGACCCGAGGTCAATAAATCCAACATAAGTAATTTCTTAGAAATCATTAAGCTTTCATGCTATTAATTTTTCATCAAAAATTCCATATCTCGGGCTAGGGATCTCGGAATTCGATTCCGGAAATACGCCCAAGTCCCAAATCACGATACGGACCTACCGGAATTGTTAAAATACTAATCCGGGTCCGTTTGCTCAAAATGTTGACCAAAGTCAACTTAGTTGAGTTTTAAAGCTCTATTTCCTATTTTAATTATTTTTCACATGAAAAGTTTTTCGAAAATTTTTACGGATTGAGCACACAAGTCGAGGAATGATAAATGGTACTTTTCGAGGTTTTAGAACACAGAATTACTTATTAAATTTAAAGATGATATTTTGGGTCATCACAATATTTTTAATAAATTACCAGTTTAATACAATACAATTCATATAATTTTGTATTGTTCTTAAAATTTAACTTGACTTTATTTTGTATGACTTTCTTAAATTATATCGATATTTAAATTTATTAATAATATTTTTGAGTATTATGTATTTACTTAATTTTATCAAATAAATTTAAAGCGTAAATAGAATCACATTATATCTATTCTCCTCTTTTATACATTAGTTTTTGTTCTATAATATCTTAATTTGTTTTCATTTAGTGTTTATATATAATACGAATATTATTATATTATTTTTCTAAATAATGGTGTTGAATTAGTTCAAAGGTTCAACAGAGAAATTCTTTTTTAAAATGTCATAAATCTACTAATTATTATAATTATAATTATTTTTGTATTATTTTCAAAAAGAAATTAAATTGAATTCTTCTTCCCGTTTGTATTTAATATGAAAGTTCAACATTTTTATTAAAATTACTACATAATAAGTTAATTATATCTTTATATATTTTATTTATTTCTTAAAATTATTGTTTATGTTTTTGTCTTTAGTTTTACCTATTATAATATTTTTAGTTACATGATCTTATCCATATAGCATGACCATATGAATTACTATTATTCAAAAACTTTCTCATCTCAAAACATAATTTATTCTTATCATTTTGTATATCTCTAAATTGAAGTTATTTATTTATATATTTTTTCTTTTTTTATAATAGTTTTCCTTCAAAATATTCAAATATTTAATTATTTTTAATTTAAATAAAAAAAGAGTAACTAATTATTAACTAACCTAACTAATTTTGTCCTAAAATTTGACACTTGTTGAATTTTTGTTGTTACACTTGGTATCATCACATTGATTTGCTTCTCATATTCTACATAGATAGATAGATATTTACACTTGCTATGTGAGGGAAATTTTAAACAATAAAATCATGTTAATAATATGAATTACCTATATAATATACCTAACAATTGCTCATCTCTAGTAAAGTAATTTTGAAATAATTTGAAGCTATACAATAAAAAGGTAAAGTAAAAGAAAAATGAAAAAATTATGTATATTAATTAACGTAGGCTCGTTAGATATTTGGAAATATCAAATATAAAATTGAATTTGATACCATAATATCTACTGCAAAGTTTAAGTCGTCGCTATATAAATATTGTATATTTTATGACAAAACTTTGTTGTCACTAAGTTACGGTTTGATTAGAGACAATAAAATTATTGTCACTAATTATTTATACTTTTAGTGACAAAAAGTAAGGTCACAAAAAAGTATACAATTTTATGGCTTACACCATTTAGTTACAAATTTTGAACCGTCGCTATTTGGCAATACATTTTTAGTGACGAAACCTTTTCGTATCCAAAGTTCAGCTAATTATAAGACAAATAAATTTCCGTCACAAATTGTATGCAACATTGCTGACGAAACTAATTTGTCACGAATAATTTTACTTTTGTGGCTGATACTACACAAAAAATGACGCCAACTTTTTTTTGGTGGGAAATTTTTGTGGACGCAATTTTCACCACGAAATTTTATATTTCGTCACAAAAAGTAAATGGCACATGTATTTAAAGATGAAATGTAATTTATGTCGCAAAAAGTAAACAATCGGTGACGAATTTTGTATCGTAGCTAATAATTTTGTAGCTAAATACCACTTTTGTTGTAGTGTTATACATGTTCATTCATTTTAAAACAAATTCTTTCATACTTTATTTACTAGACTAAAAGTGTAAGATATAGTGTTCGTATATCCTTTAACCTAGTCTTGCATTGTGTCTTCTAAACTTGGTGCTGAGGGTATGAACCCCTGAATATACGTGTTATGTATTTGGTGTTGAGGTGACTCACATATTAGGTGATGGGTGTGTGGGTATGCACCGTGTGAATCATGACTTGGTTGACTCTGTGGTACTGTGTAATTACCTAATCTTATTTGTATCCATGAAATTTCTACGTGCTAACGTAATTGAGATGTGATCCATGTTAGAAACCATGTTTAGGCTATATTCTTATCCTGTTGGAACCCACTGAGGTCATTTTTGTTGTTGAGTTATTTGCTTAAATCGTAATTACACACTCAGTCATATTCATTTATTTGCATATCATACCTCAGTCTTTATTATCATTTGTTGTCACATCATGTTATTATTGTTAGGATGATTGGCATGAGATTTGTGAGCCCGAGAGACTGGACAGATTGATGACTGAGTTGGGGTCTGAGGGCCAAATTATGAGTGATATTGAGGGGATCGGGCTGCACGCTGCAGCAGGCCCTATGGGCTTTATATAAATTATTGGTGGGATCGGGCTGCATGCAGTAGCAGGCCACATTGCCGTTATATGTATTATTATTATATGGATCGGGTTGCACGCCTCAGCAAGCCCTATGGGCTTTATATATATTATTGATGGGATCGGGCGGCACGCTGCAGTATGTCATGATGGCTTATATTGGTGCTTGGGCAGGATTCACCCCTCAGGAGTCCGACATACCAGTAGTGACCGCAGTATTTATTGATTCATGATATGATGGAGCTGCACGCCGCATCAGGTACCGTGTGCTGAGTGATTGAGCGTGATGAGTGGGAGTGGGCGGCACTGATATTGAGTACTTTGAGAGTGTGAGTACATGAGTTCATCATTGGAATACATTGCATTTGACATCCATACTTGATATGCAGGCATAGATATGCATTTCCTCATGTCACACGGTTTTGTGACATTTATGACTTCACATGCACATTGACATGTAGGCATAGAGATGAACTTTATTCGTACTATCTGAGATTGAAACATCTTATCTATTTTTGAAAGTTTTTGGAAAAAATCATAGATTATTGACTTGCTCATATTTTTGTGATTTCGGTAAAAGATTTGGGTTTTACTGTTATACTTGAAAAACATGTCTATTTTTTCGTAACTGTGAACGAGCTAAGCATTATATTTTTGAGTTGTTTCTTTTACTACTTTTATTATACTGTTATGAGTTATTGTTGGCTATTGGTGTTGGACTCTGACCGTTGTCCAAGATCGTCACTGCTTTCAGCCTAAGGTTAGGTTTGTTACTTATTGAGTACATGGGGTTAGTTGTACTTATACTACACCTCTACACCTTGCGTGTAGATTTTAGATGCTGATATTGCTGTGTATGACGGGAGATGGCATTAAAGATGTACCTGCATTCTGGTCATAAATGTCTCTTGTTCTTGGTAGCTTTAGAATTATTAATTTGTCCATGTATATTTCGAACAGATGATGTATTTATTTTATACCAACTTGGTAAACTCTAAATCTTAGAAGCTCGTGATTTGTACTACCAGTCCCTAGAAATTTTTTGTATAAAAGTTCAGTTATATTATCACTATTTATGTCAAACAATCTCATTTGAATTGTTTTATTGTTAGCTGGCTTACTAGCGGGATGTGTTAGATGCCATCATGACTAGTTAGAGTTTTGGGTCGTGACAAGTTGGTATCAGAGCTCTAGGTTCGTATGTTCTACGAGTTATGAGCAAGTGTCTGGTAGAGTCTTGCGTATCGGTATGATGACGTCCATACTTATATTCGAAAGTCTACAGGGAATTTAGGATAAACTTTCCATCGTTCTTTCTTGTGCAACATTGATTCAACTTGAAGCGTATCTCTTTGAATTTCTTTCACTCACTCGTATGCGCATGTGAGTGCTCGGTATCAGTTGTACATTGATGGCTTGTGGATTCCATGGATGAGGTGCGAGATGTGTTTTTCATGTTTTAGTGATGGGCCAGTCTGGAGGACTTGAGGCACGGTTTGGACCGCAGCTTAGGCTCAGTAGTTTCAGTTATGTGAGCATGTGCATAAATCTCAACACATGATATATAAATAGAAACTGTGATTTAAATAATTACAACTCTCAAAACCCGGTAGAAATAAGTCACAAGCTTTTAAGATAAAATAGTAAGTGTTTCTATACATCAGAGTCTAAAGGGAATAAAGAAAACAACATAATAAGGATAGAGGAGGACACTGAGGTCTGCGGAAGCTAGCAGATATACCTTGAAGTCTCCATGTACAGTCCAACTCACTAGTAACTGGCCTGGTAGGAAGAACCTGGATCTGCACAAAAAGATGTGCAGAAGTGTAGTATGAGCACACCACAACAGTACCCAGTAAGTGCCAAGCCTAACCTCGGTAGAGTAGTGACGAAGTCAGGTCGGGCCCTACTGGAATAAAAGGAAATGAGGCAAAAAATATAATAATACAATGAAGTGACTGAGACATGAACAACGTGAAATTTCAGTAACAGCACAGCAAAAAGAGGAAAACAACATGGACGCTCCCGAGGTATCACCTTGTAACCCCAAATGTAAATGCGCAACAGGGGGATCTCCCGAGGTACCGCCTCAAAGTCCCAAAAGTAAATATGTAACAGGGAGATCTCCCGACGTACCGCCTCATAGTCCCAAAAGTAAATATGCACAACAGGGGAATCTCTCGAGGTACTGCCTCGTAGTCCCAAAAGTAAATATGCACAACAGGGGGATCTCTCGAGGTACCGCCTCGTAGTTCCAAAAGTAAATATGCACAATAGTGGGATCTCTCGAGGTATCGCCTCATAGTCCCAAAAGTAAATATGCACAATAGGGGGATCTCCCGAGGTACCTCCTTGTAGCCCCAAAAGTAAATATGCAACTCATAAATTAGGAACAAGGAATTTACGGCAAGGAATCCTACAATTTAAGACCGAATACAGTAATCAAGGAAACAGTAAATTCAGATAACCATGTTGCACGAATTTCAAGTAAAGGTTAAGACACATAGACATACGATACTAGGCTAACATAACAGCTATACATGCTAAGGCAACTCAGTTAAGGAATTCAAAAGAAATCTACTCAACAAGAATCGAAATTTCCACAATTAGACCATGTACGCACTCGTCACCTCGCGTACACGGCACTCACATATCACAAATTATTATAGCAGTACCAAATCCTAAGGAAATTTCCCCCACACACGGTTAGATAAGTCACTTACCTCAAATCTCACTCACTCAATCGATAAGGATGCCTTTCCCTCGATTTTCCGACTCCGACCGGCCCAAATCTAGCTAAAGGCAATTACATACCATGAATACAACTACAAGAAACTAGTTTAAATAATAAATCTATGAGTTTAGCAAAGAATCAAAAAATCGCCCCAAAAGGTCGACCCGGGCCCATGTCTCGGAATCGGATAAAAGTCACACAATACGAACACCCACTCGACATCGAGTTCACCCATACCAAAATTACTCAATTCCGATACAAAATTCTCGATCAAAACCTCAAAATTTGGCATAGTGATTTTCCACTCTTTTTCACAACTTTCACAACCCAAATCCATAATTAAAGGAAGAATAAAGGAAATCTTAGTGGGAATTAATCAAAAACGAGTCAAGAATCCTTACCCAAATATTTTCTCTGAAAAACCCTCAAAATTTTGTCTCAATCCGAGTTCTCTAGGTTCAAAAATGGAGAATAAAATTAAACCATCAAAATTGGCCCATTTCTGTCCAGCGAAATCGCTTCTGCGAGCCCACAACCACATATGCGGCTCCGCACATGCGGAATTTCCATCGCAGGTGCGCTTCTAACTTAGCCCAGGCATGTCCGCATATGCGGACCCAAATTTGCATGTGCGCTTCCTCTTCTGCGGCCAAGGAACGATTCTACAAACGCGCTCCTGCGGATCATGTCTGCTTCTGCGATCAACAGGCCTCCCAGGCCTTTCTACATCTACGCTCATTCCTCCGCAGAAGCGAATCTGCTTCTGCGGTCTTCCCATCGCACCTGCGACCATCGGCCATCCTCATTATTTTGCATCTACGATCGCTCGCTCACTTCTGCGAGCTCCAACCTGCTGTCACTCTTGCGGATGTGCGATTGCACCAGAACTGGTGCCTTTAGCCATTCTCACAAGTCAATATTTGATCTGTTAACCATCCAGAATCCACCCGAGGCCCCTGGGACCTCAACCAAACATACCAACAAGTCCTAAAATACCATACGAACTTAGTCGATCCTTTAAATCACATAAATCAACGCTAAAAATACGAATTAAGCATTGATTCAAGCCTAATGAACTTTAAAACTTTAAACTTCTACATCCGATGCCGAAACCTATCAAATCAAGTCCGATTGATCTCAAATTTTGCACACGAGTCATAATTGATATTACGGACCTACTCCAACTTCCGGAATCAGAATCTGACCCCGATATCAAAAAGTCCACTCCCGGTCAAACTTTCCAAAAATCATCCAATTTTCGAACTTTCGCCAATTGACGCTAAAATGACCTACAGACCTCCAATTCAACATCCAAACATGGTTGATTCAAACTATGGTTGATTCCTACAACTTAAACTTCCATTTTAGGGACTATGTGTCTCATTTCACTCCGAAACCAAAAACAAATCCTCTCGGCAAGTTACGTAACCACAAAATGAAGTAGAGGGAGCAATAATTAGGGGTTTGGGGCTAATGATCTCAAAAAGACCGACCGGGTCATTACAATGCGAGTTCATAAAGTTATGCACGTATGCTATGTTGTTGAATACTTTCACGACCCAAAATTCACTATTGATCACGATGGAACCTAACGACGTCGCCAGGCAAGCCAATGGTACTTAATCAACTTAATTGCTCATTTTATTATCTTTGAAATCGTGAATCCCATTAAATAAGTAGAGTGATGTCTAGTACTCGTAGAAAAACCCGTGGTCTTTATTT
The DNA here is from genome assembly GCF_000715075.1 of Nicotiana tabacum. Classification (NCBI taxonomy): domain Eukaryota; kingdom Viridiplantae; phylum Streptophyta; class Magnoliopsida; order Solanales; family Solanaceae; genus Nicotiana; species Nicotiana tabacum. The sequence continues at coordinate 42,596,617 of NC_134102.1, forward strand.
CCAACTTCCGTATAAAAATATGAATTACAAGGTGAAATAATGATCATTACGTGAACTACAATAATGAACCTCCAGTAGAAACCCCCAAAGCCCGGTGTCACAAGTGCTTGAGCATTTACTAAGGAGTACAATAATAATACAATATTTGTCTGGAATATAAATGCGACGGGATAAATTAAATAGTACGATGGAGACTCTATAGACTGCAATGTGTAGCCCAAAATACAGCTAACATAAAGTATCCTCAATAGTTGCGCCTATGTGCCAAGATAATCACCAAATGAACATGTCAGATCCTGCACATTTGGTACAGAAGTGCAGCATGAGTATGTAAATCAACGCGTACCCAGTAAGTATCTAGTCTAACCCCGGAGAAGTAGTGATGAGGGGTCGACATCGACACTTACTAGTGATCTAATAAATCAACATCGTAAATCATAAGCAGATAAGGGTCACAACAGTAGTAGTGAGGTAAAACTGTAACTAACACAATCTTCCAAAATTTCTTTTAACAATATCAATTTCTCAATCTTGTATTCTATCTCAACAGCATAGAAATATCAAGTGTCAATAACAAACGTATAAGAGATACCTAAAATGCAAGGCATCACTAGAAGGAAAATCTCCCGAATATTCGGATGTCTAGAGATATGACGCACGATTATGCTGAGGTAGTACGGCTAAATCTCAGAAAGAGTATGGTACTGCCGAGGCGATCGGTCTGAGGGTCGAGCAGCATGAACCATAGATGCATCTATTATATTGCCGAGGCGAACGACCCGCTCCCATGAGAGTATGGTACATAATCCTGCCGAGGCGTTTGGCCCGCTCCACAAGAAATGAAAGGAATTATCAAATGACGAGACACGAGCTTACGATACTGTATATGAACACAAGGTGAGTATAACCTCTGTCGTTTCTCAAATAACTTGCCAATCACTCAAGGTAATGAGGCTCGGCTTATATATATGTGTATATTTCTAAATCAAGTTCCATTATAATTTCAATTAATCAAGCTAGTAGAATGAGTTTAAATATTTCAGATATTACATGGTAAAGTCCTAATTCTACCCGGACATGAACATGATTTAGCTACGTACGGACTCTCATCACCTCGTAAGTACATAGCACCCACAACTAATAGCACATAACAATTACATCACCTAGGGGGTAGTTTCCCCCTCACAAAGTGAGACAAGAGACTTACCTCGCTCCGAAATCCCATAACCGGCTCCAACGCCACTCTAACACTCAACTCCAAGCCAAACGTTCCGAAACTAGTCAAACAATCATGGAAGCCAATGAAAATATACTCCGACATTATAATTAATTACTTCATAACACTTCCCAACTCCGCTCAAAAAGTCAATAAAGTCAACCCTCAGGCCCACGTGCCCGAATTTCGAATTTGTTTGAACATAAACATTACCCATAATATTAAGAACTCAAATATATAATTTATTCTAAATTCCATATCCAATTTCGTGGTCAAAATCCAAAATACCAAATTCTTGGTTTCTTTCAAAATCTCTCAATTTCTATTAATTTCCATGTGTTCATGAAATATAATCAAAAGTGGTTTAGAAATACTTACCCCCAAGAGGTGGATGAAATAGCTCTCCAAAATCGCCCTAAAGTCGGCTCTAAGAGAGAAAATGAGATGAAATGAGCAAATGCTGTATTGGCTAGCATATATATTCTGCCCAGTCGATTTTCCGCACCTGCAGAACTCCTTGCGCTTCTGCGGCTTCCCCCAAGATGCCAGCTTTCCGCTTCTGCGAACATCCAATCGCAGATGCGCGTCCGCTTCTGCGGAAACCACCCGCATCTACGGACTCCCCAGCTCGTGTACCGCTCCACACCTGCGCGACCATGACCGCAGCTGCGGCTCTGCAGATGCGCTATAACACCCGCACCTGCGATATTCCAGCCCCAGACCATTTCTGCTTCTGCTCTCCTCCGCCCGCATCTACGAGCCCGCAGGTGCGGTAAATTCCCCGTACCTGCGAATCCAACCAGCCTCAATCCCAAGCGCTTTTGCGACCCTTGAACCATGTCTGCGATCTCGTACCTGCGGCCATAACCTCGCATGTGCGATCACACCAGAAGCCTTAAGCTTCAGCCATTCCTTAAGTCCAAAACTAGATCCGATTCCAATTCGATTCGCACTCGAGGCCCCCGAAACCCCATCCAGCCATACCAACAAGTCCTAAAATGCGATACGAACTTAGCTGAAGCCTCAAATCACGCCAAACAACATCAAATCTATGATTCGACGGTCAAACCTTTCTATAAACTTTCAAACTTTGCCGAACGTGTCTGAATTACACTTAAACATTCCGGAATGACGCCAAACTTTACGGTCAAGTCTATAAATCACGATACGAACCGATTCCAAGGCTCGAAACTCCAAACGGACATCGATAACATCAAAATCCACTTCAAACAAAACTTATGAAATTCTAGAACTTCCAAATTGCCAACTTTCCATAATAGGCACAGAAATGCTCCCGGACCACCCGATACTCAACCCGAACATACGCCCAAGTCTGAAATCATCATACAAACCTATTGGAACCTTCAAATCCTGATTTCGAGGACGTTTACTCAAAAGTCAAATCTTAGTCAACCCTTCCAACTTAAAGCTTCCGAATTTAAAATTTTTCTTTCCAAGTCAACTCCGAACTTCTCAAAATTCAATCTCGACCACACGTACAAGTCATAATACCTGAAGTGAAACTAATCAAGGCCTCAAATCGTTGATCGACACGCTAGAGCTAAAAATGACCGATCGGGTCGTTACAAATACATTCATAATGTGATTGATATACATTCAACTAGTTAAATTAGACATACATAAAATAAAAACATGTCATCTTTCAAAAAATAAAATAGATAATTTTGTATTTGTCTTACAATTGTATGAGCATCTTTTTGAATTATTTTATATGTAAATTATTCTTTAATTGACACATCTTAAGTAGGAAATTGTAGTTAGACTATCATACCATTCTTTGCGAAACTTAGGTCGTGTAGTCATTCGGGTTCGGCTCACATAATTGTGTTTCGAGACCATGACTCTAAAAATGGTCTTTAACTACTCATCCAATAATAATTTATTGTTAGCACAAATATTTTTCTTGTATTGATACAATAATTGTTTATGTCATAAGTATTTTGATATAGCTTTTTCTATACCATATTCATTGTTTATTCATCAAATCAATTCTTTTAGTTTATCTATTAAATACTAAGATTTCGCAAACGTTGTTCTTTTTTACTTTTACCAATCATTTAGAGTAAATTTCTATTTTTATATTTTAGCTTTTCACTTAAATAGTTAATCTTTGTGCATAAAGCATATTTTTCCAAAGTATATATTTAATTAATATTCAATTAGTCAATTTACGAATATTCCACTTATCCTTTATATGTTCCCTTATATCTTTATTTATTTAGAAACTTCTTATATATGTTCATTCATTTTAAAACAAATTCTTTCATACTTTATTTACTAGATTAAAAGTATAAAATATAGTGTTCGTACGTCCTTTAACCTTGTCTTGCATTGTGTCTTATCCTTCATTAAATTTTTTTACTTTAGTCAAATCATATATTGTTCCCTTCTTATCTAATCCATTCTTTTAAAAATTGCATTCTTCACATCTTGTGCACCAATTTCAAAAAATAAAAGTAATTTCATACATTTTGTTATATACCTTTTACTACACATGCACATAAATATAAACGTATTTCATTATTCATTTATCATAATTAATTATCCTTTAGTTAATTTATTTTCATAATTTTCTTGTAAATATTAATCAACTCTATTCTTATCCTATTTATTACATAAAAAAACTATTCAAAAGTAATTTCTTTTTCCACTCTTGATCAATCATTTTGTAGACACGTTTTCTTACAATAGTGGATAACTTGAACCCTTACTTATAATCTCAACGGTTTCGTAGACCATAATCAAATGTACATGTCACGACCCCAATTCTCTCCGTAGGATATCGTGATGGCACCTAGTTTATAAGACTAGGTAAGCTTAACATTCATGCAGAAATAACTGAAATAATGATTAAAGTCTCAATAACTCAATAACTAATAAAAGGAAACTCCACAGCTCTCCCCAAAATCTGGTGAATACAAGTCACAAGCTCTACAAGATGGTACTATATATCCCTATACATCTGTGTCTATAGAAGGATAAGAAATGAAATAAACTAGATAGAGGGTGACTCCGAGGCCTACGGACGCCGGCAGGTATACCTTGAATTTTCCGAAACTAAGATCTCCTCACTAGTCCCTACACTCGTAGGAGGTACATGGATCTGCACAAAAGGATGTGCATAAGCGTAGCATGAGTACACCACAACGGTACCAGTAAGTGCCAAGCCTAACCTCGATAGAGTAGTGACGAGGTCAGGTCAAGGCTCTACTGGAATAAATAAGAATCTGAACAAGTGTATAACAGTGGAATAATGATAACAATGGAAATGAGACAATAAAAAAATACACTGAGATTAGCTACACTGAACTAAGGCAAATAATGCACAACGGAAGAAAAAAAATAAGGATTGTTATGACACGGAACAAAGCAACAAACACAAGTGAAGTAATGGGAAAGTATCAACAAGGATCACTACCGAGGTACCGCCTCATAGTCTCAAATCACAAAATATTTCACAATCTTTTCTTATATCACCACGGGGACCTTGCATTTAGTTTTAAAAATTATTTTTTCCAAAATACCTTCCCGCGTTTTAGCCCACCTTATCACACCGCGTTGCGTAGTTACCTTACTAGAAACACACGTATCAAACCCACCTTAAACCACCGCATGCGTTTTTACCCCCAAAACCTTAAACCACCGCATGCGTATCAATATCACAACATATCATATATCGCATCTCAAGTGCCCAATTTCACAACAAGTAGCCCATGGCTCAACCACAATATGTACAAGAGTATCAACATTAACAACCGAAGGTGAATAACTCAACCACAATAGTATTTCACAACTTTACAACTTTGCCTCAATGTGAATCACGACTTTCATAACTCAATATCAATTTCAACAATAAGATATTCCAAGAATAACAACTTCAAGTAAAGAACTCAACAATTAAATAATGAATACGGAATAGAGGAAGTACTTCAACTAAACATGTAAAAATAATTTAACAAGTAAGGAATAAGACAACTAGAGCATGTGAAGATAGACTAATGATGATGAATATAATATATTAAGGTAACTCAATTAAGGCATGAAAGGAATTTACATATCTAAAACATGTCAATTTGCATATTTAGCCCGTGTACACACTTGTCGCCTTGCGTACACGGCTTCCACACATCACAATCATCACAAAACAATATCAATCCTAAGGGGTAATTCCCTCCTCCCCCTCCACAAAGTTAGGCAAGACACTTACTTCAAAACGCGCTAACTCAATTCACTAGTAGGCCTTTCTCTCGATTTTTCAACTCTGAATGGCTCAAATCTAGCCAAGACAACTTCATACCATAAATATAAACTATAGAAAACTATTTCAAATAATAAAGTTATGATCTTTACAAAGAAACAAAAATTCAACTCGGGCTCGCTGGTCACATTCCGTTCGACGTGTGGATATGGATCCATCCCCATAGGGTCGCTTTTTCATGTTTCTGTCTTGATGGCATATACACAAGTTGTAATAAATGATAAATTTCTTGTTTTTCTGATATGAGATCCGATGTGGTGAGTTTTGAGCATAAGATGGAAGCTTTGACCATATAAGTAAATCCTTTAATTTATGTCATATCTTGCATACTGTATGCTTTCTAAGTCATACTCTAACATGCTATTTGATGCCACTGTGATATGCTTTAGACTTGATAGACGTGATAGGACTATCCATGATGAGTTGATATCTCTTGATATATTCCTTTACAATATCATATATCTTTTCATCGTCTTGCTGTATATAAATATGAATTGTACAAGTTTGTTTGTTAGTAGGTATTACATGACTTGAACCTTGTCACTATTTCACCGAATTTAGTCTTGATATTTATCGAGTACACGTTACCGTGTACTCATACTATACTTTTACACATTTTATGCAGATTCTGGCATTGGCTCGAGGGGACCTCGGGAGGGTGGCCCAGTAGCTGGTATAGGAGACTTTGAGGTGCATGATCGCCCACAGACTCTCCTTGCTTCCTTTATCATATTGATACTAACATTTAAGATATTTTTTGTAATATCGAGAGATTCCATTATATCTTATTTTAGAGCTCTTCTTTCTCCCTCCCCATTAGGTCATGGAAAAAAATAGTCAAAATTAAACTGCGGCTAATATGAAATGTATGGAATCTAGCAAGAGAACACCATTTGGTTGAAAAATCAAAGATGATAGGGATATCTGTTAAAGTTGAAAAAGGAAATTTAAGAATTATAGACAAGAAAATCTCATTATGTGGAAGTTTTGAAGACTTCCTTTACTTGTAGTCTTTTTAATGTTTCATAATTCATCTTGACAAGATTAAGAAGCTAAGTCGCTTCTGCAGACTGACTTTATAGAGGTTCTAGTTCTAGTTTTTCTCATTATTTTCAATTAATTGACTCTTGATAACATAGAATACTATTTAAGTTATTATTTTGTGGTTTGAATTATTTTCTTGTATTTTTAGGAAACCCATAATCCCTATAGGTTTAGGAAAACCCATTGTCCTAATAGATGTGAAAAAGAAAAACCTATTGTCCTTGTCAAATTCGGAAACCTTTCTCTTATAGGTTTGAGACTATTTGAAATCTATATATAGGGGTTGTAGTTGGGAATTCTATAGATTGTATTGTGCTTTTGTTCTGATCCACATTGGAAAACTATCTCTGTTCCATTTTCAGTCTATGGAAGATTAGGATGAAATCGTCCCTGGAGTTACAAGGGTTATGGAAGGCAATTGATGAGAATTTTTCTGAAGAGATAAAAGAGACAGAGAAGGCAGACCTGAAGGAGAGGGCTTTGAGTGCGATCTTCATGAGTATTATAGATAGCGTTCTTCGAGTAATTGCTGAAGAAACTTCTGCAACAATGGCATGGAAGAAGCTGGAAGATTTGTATTCTAAGAAATCGCTGACAAACCGCCTCTACCTGAAAAAGAGGTTATACAATCTCCGTAGGAACAAAGGTACTCCTGTTAAAACTCATGATGAGTTTAATTCAATTATAATGGACCTGAAGAACGTGGATATAAAAATTGAGAGTGAGGATCAGGCCTTGATTGTGTTATGTTCTTTACCACCGTCTTATGACAATTTTGCCGGTACGATGCTATATGGGAAAGACAGTATTTCACTGAAAGATGTTAGTAATACACTAAAATCTAAAGAGTTGAAAAAGAGCTTTCCAAACTGCAGGATTGAGGGTGAGGGTCTTGTAAGTAGAGGAAGAACACAACAAACGGACTTTTACAGGAAACCGTTAACCTCCAGATCGAAGTCTAGAGCAAGGAAGCATAACTGTTATGAGTGCGGGGAGCAAGGTCATTACAAGAGAGAGTGTCCCGAGCTGAAAGAGAAAAGAGGAAAGCAGAAAGTAGATAATTCACCAAATATTGTTAACACTGGAAATAATTCTGATGATATTGATTATATAGGGGAAGTCTGTGCCATGTGTTCTAGTTATGGGCAAAATTCTTGTGTTCTTGATTCTGATGCTACTTTCTACATGTGTCCACACAAGAATTGGTTTGCAACTTACAAGAAGATCAGTGGGACTGTCTACATGGGAGATGAAAATCTATTACCAGTAGAGGGGATTGGTAACATCAGATTTAGAATGTTCGATGGAATTATCAGAAACATTGAGTGTTGGCATGTTCCTCGGATAAAGAGAAATTTTATCTCTCTTTCGACATTGGATGATCAAGGGTATAAGTTTCACTCAGAGAATGGAATACTTAAAGTGTGTAAAGTCTCTATGGTGCTCATGAAGGGTAAACTGCATTCTAAATTGTATCATTTTCAGGCCATTGTAGTTAAAGGGGAAGCTGTTGTACCTTCTAGGAAAAGTGATTTGAATCAGATTCAGTTGTGGCACTTGCGACTTGGTTATATGAGTGATAAGGGATTGTCTTTGTTGAGTAAGCAGAATTTGCTGATTGGGTACAACAATCAACTTTTGAATTTTTGTGAGCATTGTGTGTTTGGTAAACAGGCAAGGGTAAATTTCAGCAAGAAGGCAGAGAACAAGACCAGAGACAAGTTAGATTATATACATTCAGACTTGTGGGGTCCAAATAGAGTTCCCTCCAAGAGTGATGCCAGCTATTTTATGACTTTGATTGATGATTACTCAAGGATAGTGTGGGTATATTTTCTGAAAATAAAAGATGAGGCATTTTCGATATTTGTTAAATGGAAGACGATGGTTGAGAGACAGGCGGAAAGAAAAGTTAAGCGTCTTCGAACTAACAATGGGTTAGAATTTTGCAATTCTGAGTTCGATAATTTCGGCAGCAGCGAGGGCATAGTGAGAACGTGTGAATAGAATGCTTTGTGATAGGGCATGGAGAATGCTTTCACACTCATGTGCTAGCAAAGATTTTTGGACTGAAGCAATTAATACATCTTGTTATTTGGTCAACAGATCTCCATCCACATCTATTGAGTTCAAAACTCCTTTTGAGGTATGGTCCGGTTTGCCTCCTGATTATTCAAATTTAAGGATATTTGGTTATGTTGCTTATGCTCATGTGAGGGATGGAAAACTTGAGCTGAGGGCAAAGAAGTGCATATTTCTAGGGTATGCAAATGAAGTGAAAGGTTATAGGTTGTGATGTACAGAATAAAAGACTCCAGGGCTAATTATCAGTAGAGATGTGACATTTAATGAATCTGCCTCACTGGACGGTCAGAGGGAGAAGGCAATTACAGAAATAGATCAGGGTGTTAGTGACCGCATAGAGCTAGAAATTGAATCTCTAATAGCTTAGCCCTGTAGTTCTAAAGTATAGGAAGTGGAGGAGGTGCAAAATATTGATCACGATGACAACGTTGATACACATGCGCAACAACAAACATATAGCATTGCAACAGGCAGAGAGAAAAGAGTGATCAACCGACCACAAAGGTTTGCAAACGTAGTTGATGGGAATCTTCTTGGATATACAAATCCCGTGGGATTTGCTTTGGCAATTGCAGAGACCGTTGATGCGTTTGAGTGTTATAGCTATCCAGAAGTTATTCAGAGTACAAAATCAAATCGACAGATTAGTGCTATGGCTAAAGAGATTGAGTCTCTTAATAAGTTTAGGCGTTCCCTAGACTTGGTTGATGTGTGTGGCAATAGGTAGAGCCCTTGCGAGGGCTGAGGGCAATGTAGGGAGATGTTGTTCCTTTTGGTGAAGAGAATTCAAGCCAAGGGGAAGATTTATTATTTTGTGGCTTGAATTATTTCCTTATATTTTTAGGAAACCCATAATCCCTATAGGTTTAGGAAAACCCATTGTCCTAATAGATTTGGGAAAGGAAAATCTTTTATCCTTGTCAAATTAAGATCTATATATAGGGGTTGTAGTTGGGGATTTTATAGATTGTATTGTGTTTTTCTTCTCATTCATAGTGAAAAACTTTCTCTACTTCTGCCCCGAGGATTAGGCTTAGCCGAACCTCGTTAAATTCTTGTGTTGATTTTTTCTTCTCTATTTGCTTTACGTGTAATTGTGTGCTAGTTAACCCACGATTTTGTGCAACATAAATTATTAATTAAGTCAAGCTTATAGCATTTTAAATAAGACTTGATTCAGCAGTAGTACCTATCCCACCATCATAATATGTACAAAGACATGATGGAGAAATGTTCAAAATAAAGTTAGAAAATACATACAACTTGCTGCTGCTGATAAGCACTCACATTAAGATATTTGGGTTTTATTTTGGGGGGGAGGGGGGGGGGTGATTAGTACTAGAGGAAAACAGCTAAAACGTGAATCAAATGGATGGATTGATGTATAATTTATTTTATGAGCAATTGTTTTTCAATTTCCTTTTTGTCATATTGATAATGAAGCTCAACTAGAACTCTTACCTAACACATTTTGATGTCCTTATTCTGAAAGTGCTTACAGCTTGATTTCATCATCTGCTATACTCTGTTTATTCAAGGGTCTTTTTCTAAGTTGCAGCGTCTTATCTTTTCGAAAAAAATGGATTTGATTTTTCTCTTGTTGTGGCATGTTGCCCTGTTAAAAGAAACCTTTTTACCTACATGATTTTGCATACTTCCACTTTTGTTTTTAAATAGGACTCCCTCTATTTCAATTTAGGTGATGTAGTTTGATTCGGTACGGAGTTTAAGAAGAAAAAAAAATAATTAAAACTTGTGGTATTAAATATTTATGGGGTAAAAACTTTGTGGGGTCATGACATTTGTGTGGTTATAAAAGCTTCTAATTAAGGGTAAATGTGTAAAATAAAAAGTTTAAAGTTGAATTATTTCTAAATTTAGAAACATGTCCTTTATTTTGGAACAAACTAAAAAGAAAAGTACCCCATTTAATTTTAAATGAAGAGAGTACTTGTTTAGCCTGAAGATATATTCTTAGATTTATAATTTCTATATATTTACATGAAATTAATTAGCTAAAGATAATTACAAGTAATCGTTTGTAAAAGCAAAATTATTAACCTAAAACATAAGGAAGATTATCTGTTGCAATATGCGTAAACCACTATTAATTTATTTAAGTTAAATCCTCATGATTATCTGCATAGCAACTTGCCTTATTTCTCATCATCTATCTTCAACTTGCCACACTAATTTGACTTCATTTCGTTTCGAGTAGAAGAAGGTTTTGCCCATTAACAAGTTCAAAACTCAAGTGTTTCTTCTTCTTTTTGTTAGAAGAAGTCCTATATTTGGATTTAACTTATTTACATTGATATTATAATTTTTTACATAATTAGTATATTTTAATCTGTTATAAATAATAATATGTCTTAACACTTTGAGTTACTAATCTCATTTTTTAAAAGCAATTATTGGTCATTATATTATATCTTTTAATAGTAAGTGGAAAATCTTTCCTGTTGTGATATGTTGTTAGTAAATTAATCTAGTTAATTAGGATCTACTCTTTTTTATCTCTTTATATGAGAGATTTGGTTTCTCTTGTTTAAATCTTTTACTTTTGTTAAACTTTTAATTTATCGAGGTTTTTTAAAATCATCTTTTCTCTTTACTAAAGGAAAAGGAACGTCTAATACGAAAAGATGAGGAAGTTTCTACTTGGCATTTAGTAAGTTTGTGATGGTATTACTAAGCTGCCTACAGCCTACAAAGGTTGCCATCTAGTAATATATATATATATATATATATATATATATATATATATATATATATATATATATATATATATAAAAGTAAATAACTTAATATCCAATAATAATATAGATTTAAGTACATTACACCAAATTTAATTTTATTTAAGTGCATTACACCAAATGTTTTCTATTTGAGGAAGAACCCGCTGATATACAGACACGGTCTTAAATTTACATCAATATTTAAGTCGTTTTCCTCTCCGTTAAAAAATATTACCTTTTTTTCCCTAATAACGATTTATATATATTATATTACTGCATAAAATAGTACCTTTAAATCAAACCTAACACCAAGCCTAAACCAATCTTTCATGTTGATTAATGTGCAGATTACAAAAATATCCATTGTTTATATATGTTTTAAATGAAGAAAAAAAAACGACCAGAAGCAAAATAACACCAAAACTCAATTAGGACGAAATGGTAATTAAACCTTAAAGCGCTAAACAAAATCCTTGTCAGTCATTTCCATTTTCTACCTCTTCATTGCTTTTTCTGTTTTTTCCCCCTTTTTATTCCACCTCTTCACTGATCCTTCTTCTTTTTGGATTTAAGTCATATGGCAGCGCACTTTCTCTATACTATCCGCTACTGTTAGTTATAGTAGATTAGTCAATATTTTTACGAGGTTAAAGTTTATGATTACAATGAGACTTACATAAATTATCTTTTAAATGACCTAAGTAAGTAGATGTTTTTTAAAACTCAAAAAGTATTGCTACGGTCATTGGCCGTTGAAATGGATGGAATCTAACAAAAAACATCATTTGGTTGAAAAATAATATCAAAGATTTCTGCACATTAATAAGGTAAAGTTGAAAAAGGCAATGTAGACAAGAAAATCTCATCGTGTGGACTTGATTGAACTTTGAAATCCACTGATTACCTATGCCGTCATGTTGGCCAAATAAAAAGTTTAAAATGAAATTAGAAAAATCATACAAGTTGCTGCTGATAATAATAGTTGGTGCCAGGTGATAAGCACTCAGATTAACATATTTGACTCTGCTTATTATGATAAGTACAAGGGGGAAAAGTTGAACCGCGAATCAAGTGGATGGATTCAAAGTAAAATTATTTTATGAGGATTTGCTTTTCAATTTCCATTACCCTTTTGATAATGAAAGTCGACTAGAACATCTAACCTACCCGCTGATATTTATGTCCCTAGTCAAAAGTGACAGCTTGATTTCATCATCTTCTTTTAACTTTTTCCAAGGTTTCTTTTTCAGGTTGCAGATTCTTATCTTTATGTCCCTATTCAAGGTTTATAGATAATATATACAATTATTTTTTATGTATCATGATTATATGATGTTTGGATTAAAAGATTGGTGAATAGGAAATGAAGGGAAGAAAATAGAGTGAAAGTGAGCTCCCTTCTGCTTTGAAAAGAGCAAGTGTTTCTCATTAGTGGTGGAAAGAAAAGCGAATGTGCTTATATTGAGAAAACACTTCTCTTGGTGTTAAATGAGTTGGAAAGAAAGTAAGCCTCGCGGCGTTGTCATCGCTCGGCTCCGTCTCCGTCTCCCGTCAAAGATTGATTGATTAATTTTTTTGGACAGAATTTCTTTCAATTATTTATTTAGTTAACGAAAATTCAATCCGGAATAACCCAGAACCAGCGACGCGACCCGATCCGTTTCTTTCCCGGATTATTTTAAATCTTTTTTCCCGAAATATTTCAAACGGGAAATGTTCCCACCTGTTCCAACAACCATGGCTGTTTCTGAAAAGGTTGCAAACCTTTTCAGAAATTGTACCAGAAAATGGCTATATATATGCCTTTATCATAGAATCTTTCTTTACGAAATTTTCTGATCTTCTTCTTCTTCTTCTGCACAAAATTTTCCAGTGTGTTTTACAACCATTGAGTGGTTCGAAGTTCATCAGAGTTTTTGGTACCAATACACTGGTGAGTTAAATCGTTCTATCCTAAGAGGATAATATTTCAGCACCTCGGGGTACTTGAGGGGAATAATTTTCTTAAGGACACAATGTGCATTCAGTGGGCTCGATTTATTCCGAAATTATTTTCAAATATTATTTCGACATTCTGTTGTTGCTAACTTTATGTGTCTGTTTTCTATTTTAGAAAGTTTATTGTTTCATTATTCATTATAGTAATACAAATTGGCAAACAATCTTAAGAAAATTATTTTATATATTATAATATGTATTATGTTTTTGGAGATTAAACCTGTGTGGTTTTCTACTCCTTCTGAATTTTTCTTTTCTGATTTGAAGATATTAAAATTTCATCGGAGTATTAAAATTCAGAAGCGATTTGAAGAAATAAAAACTTCATTGTTTTCTGTGAAACAGTGTATAAAAACTATGGTTTATTTATTAAACGTAATGTTTATCATTAATTACAGTACTGTTTATTGTACTATTTTTTTCCATTAATTGAACTCTTCTGATGTTGTCAGTGAGAAATGGAAAATGATAATGGAAATCCTTCTTCGACTGTTGCGACAACGGCGATAGCCTCGTCAAGCCAAACTGTTGTGCCACCGGCCGAGAAATCGGGGAAATTTTCTGGAGCCAACTTCAAAGGATGGCAGCATAGGGTATTCCTCTGGCTTACCATATTTGGTATGCAGAAATTCACCGGCGAAGAACCTCCAGTGCATGCCACGGACATGCCAGACAATGAGAAATTTATGATTGTTGAGGCGTGAAAACAAGCAGATTTTCTTTGCAAAGGCTACATCCTAAGTGCTTTGGAGGATGACTTGTACAATGTCTACGGTGCTATGAAAACTTCAAAAGAATTATGGGACGTACTTGAGAAGAAGTACAAGACTGAAGATGTATGCTTGAAAAAATTTGTGGTTGCCAAGTTTCTAGACTATAAAATGATAGACAGCAAAACTATTGGAATCCATATTCAAGAGCTTCAACTTATTTTTCACGACTTTATTGCTGAAGGTATGGTAGTGAATGAAGTATTTCAAGTGGTTGCAATGGTTGAAAAATTGCCTCATTCTTGAAGAGATTTCAAAAACTATCTTAAGCACAAATGCAAAGAAATGAAGTTGGAAGATCTTGTGATTCGTCTCAAGATCGAGGAAGACAACAACACAGCCGAGAAGAAGTCTCGTGAAAATTTAACGATTATGGGAGATAATATCATTGAAGCGACTACTCCTAAAAGTAAGAAGAGGAAGAGGTCTTTTGGACATACTATGGAGCAGAACAAGAAGAAATTCAAGGGTAACTGCTACAATTGTGGAAAAGCTGGTCACAAAGCCCCTGATTGTCGTCTCCCGAAAAACGATAAGAAAAAAAGACAGGCTAACATAGTGGAGAAGAATGATGACATCGATGATCTGTGTGCAATGCTTTCGGAATGCAACCTAGTGGAAATCCAAGGACTGGCGGATTGACTCTGGAGCCACTCGACATGTTTGTGCTCTCAAAGAAGCATTTACGACTTACTCTACTGCCGGTCCCGAAGAAGAACTTTCCATGGAAAATACTGCAACAACCAAGATTGAGGGTTATGGGAACATATTCCTGAAGATGACTTCCGGCAAGGTGTTAACGCTCAACAACGATCTTCATGTTCCTACTATTAGGAAGAATTTAGTTTCAACTTCTTTACTTGTTAAGAATGGATTCAAATGTATATTTGTATCTGACAAAGTTGTTGTAAGAAAGAATGAAATGTATGTTGGAAAGGGCTACCTCACAGAGGGTCTTTTCAAACTCAATGTAATGGTTATTGACAGTATTAATAAAATTTCAGCTTCTTCTTATTTATTGGAGTCAAATGATTTATGGCATATTCGTTTAGGACATGTCAATTACAAAGCCTTGTGGAAGTTAATTAATTTAGAAGTATTGCTTAAATTCGAGTGTAATAAATCAAAATGTCAAATATGTGTTGAATCTAAATTTGTAAAACATCTTTATAAGTCTGTTGAAAGGAATTCAAATCCTTTAGACTTAATTCATACTGACATTTGTGATATGAAGTCGACACCATCTCAAGGTGGGAAAAAGTATTTTATAACTTTTATTGACGATTATACTCGATATTGTTATGTTTATTTGCTTAATAGTAAGGATGAAGCAATTAAAGCATTTAAGCAATACAAAAATGAAGTGAAGAATCAATTGAATAAAAAGATCAACATGATTAGAAGTGATAGGGGTGGAGAATATGAATCTCTATTTGCAGAAATATGTTTGGAATATGGAATTATCCATCAAACTACTGCCCCCTACACACATCAATCCAATGGAATTGCGGAAAGGAAAAATCGGACATTAAAGGAAATGATAAATTCTTTATTAATAAGTTCTGGATTACCGCAGAGTTTGGGGGGGAGGGGGGGAAAGCTATCCTTACAGCTAACTGAATACTCAACAGGGTACCCCACAACAAAACGCAATCTATTCCATATGAAAAATAGAAAGGAAGAAAACCAACTTGAAATATTTCAAAGTATGGGGGGTGTGGTAAAAATCGGACAAAAAATTGTGGATTGTGTTTTCATTGGATATGCTACAAAGAGTAAAGCATGTCGGTTTTTGGTTCATAAATCTGATAATCCCGAAATTTATGTTAATACGGTAATTGAATCAGATAATGCTGAATTCTTTGAAAGCATATATCTGTATAAAATTGAATGCGAGTCGTTAAGTGAAAGACCTAAATGGCCACGGGAAGAACCAAAGGAAAATACTCCAAGTGAATAAGATCCAAGGTGTAGCAAACGTCAAAGAACATCTACTTCCATTGGACCCGATTTTGTGACATTCTTGCTTGTAAATGAGACTCAAACTTTCAAAGCAGCTATGTCCTCTTCTGATTCAGCATTTTGGAAAGAGGCAGTCAATTGTGAGATTCAATCAATTTTGGATAACCATACATGGGAATTGGTTGATCTTCCTCCAGGAAATAAGCCTTTAGGTTCGAAATGGATCTTTAAACGGAAAATAAAAGCTGATGGCACTATTGACAAATATAAGGCAAGACTTATTGTCAAAGGTTATAGACAAAAGGAAGGCCTTGATTACTTTGACACTTACTCGCCAGTAACGAGGATAACATCTATTAAGGTGTTAGTGGCACTCGCGGCCGTGTATGGTCTTTAAATCCATCAAATGGATGTTAAAACAACTTTCTTAATTGGAGAATTGGAGGAAGAGATTTACATGGAACAACCTGAGGGTTTTGTGGTTCCGGTAAAGAAAAGAAAGTGTGCAAACTGGTTAAGTCGCTTTATGGACTTACACAAGCACCTAAACAATGACATACCAAATTTGACCAAACAATGTTGGCAAGTGGGTTTAAAATCAATGAGTGTGATAAATATGTTTACATTACAAACACTCCAGGTCATGAAGTCATTGTTTGTTTATATGTTGATGACTTGTTGATAACGAGCAAAAATATGGCAGATATAAATGCTACTAAGTGCATGTTGGCTAGCAAATTCGACATAAAAGACTTAGGAGTTGCTGATGTGATCTTAGGAATCAGAATTCACAAGACTCCACAAGGTCTAGCATTATCACAGTCTCACTACATTGAAAAAGTACTTGACAAGTTCAAGTATTTGGATTTCAAGATTGCCAAGACTCCAATTGACGTGAGTTATACACTTCAAAAGAATGAAGGTGAACGTGACTCACAACTGGACTATGCAAGAGTATTGGAAAGTTTGATGTATATCATGAATTGTACGCGACTAGATATAGCATGTTCTATTAGCAAACTGGGTCGGTTTACAAGTAATCCCAATCAAATACATTAGATGGCAATGAAACGAGTTTTGGGGTATCTGAAACATACCCAAAATTATGCTTTGCATTATAACAAATATCCCTCTGTGATCGAGGGATATAGTGATGCAAATTGGATCACCGGATCATTTGAAGTTAAATCCACGAGTGGATATATTTTCATAATTGGGGGTAGAGTAGTGTCTTGGAAATCATCCAAACAAACGTGCATCGCCCGTTCTACAATGGAATCTGAATTCATAGCTTTTGATAAGGCCGGCGAAGAAGTTGAATGGCTCCGAAATTTCTTAGAAGATATTTCATTTTGGCCCAAACCTTTGGCACCTATATGTATACATTGTGATAGTCAAGCGGTAATAGGCAGGGCAGGGAGCGTTATGTATAACGAAAAATCTCGTCACATACGACGGAGACATAATACCATTAGACAACTACTCTCTAGTGGTGTTATCACGATTGAGTACGCAAAGTCAAGAGATAACGTGTCGGATCCACTTACAAAAGGCCTATCTAGAGAGGCAGTTAAAAATCATCGAAGGGAATGGGATTAAGGCATAGGACAAGTCATCATGGCAGTAACTCTACCTAGCAGACTGAAGATCCCAATAGCTAGGTTCAAAGAGAACAAACAAAGTTATGAATGACGGTTCAATATTGTCAAATAACTCAACTCATTCTCGTGATGAAGACAATGTTCATAAATCGAGGTAAAGCATTAAGGCTTTTTGATGAGTCAATAAAGCTTAAAGCTTTTTAATGATTTGCTAAGTCTGGCAGGATATGACCAGATAGTGTGTCTATAGGATTACACGTTTAGAAATCACCTATGTGAGTGTGAAGTGTAAGCCGCTTCAAGAGGAATGAAAGTAAAGGCCCATTCTCTAAGCACTCATGAAACCAGGCGGTGTTCATGGCTGAAACGAACACAACCGTGAGAACCATAGATGGTTAAGGATTGATTGTGTGACTTATGTTGTCTAGGTATACAACAAAGCTCGACGGTTCAAAGATATCAAATCTACCGATTGACCGACTATATCCGATATAAGTTCACTACGGAAAGTTCAAAGGGAAACCTACTTATCCAGATGCAACTAATCCTTGCATGTAAATCACACACTCGTCCGTGCATTCCTTTGTCTTATAGCCATTCCCCATTCATGTGGGGGATTGTTGGGATTAAAATATTGGTGAATGGAAAATGGAGGGAAGAAAGTGGAGGGAAAGTGAGCTCCCTTTTGCTTTGGAAAGAGCAAGTGTCCCCTATTGGTAGTGGAAAGAAAAATGAATGTGCTTATATTGAGAACACACTTCTATTAGTGTTAAATGGATTGGAAAGAAAGTAAGCCTCGCGCCGTCATTGTCGTCGCTGGTTCAGTTCGGCTTCGGCTTCGGATTTGGTCAAAGATCGACTGATTGATTAATTTTTTTGGACAAAATTTATTTCAATTATTTAATTAATTAACGAAAATTCAACCCGAAATAACCCATGACCAGTGACGCGACCCGATCCATTTCTTTCCCGGATTATTTTAAATCCTTTTTCCCGGAATATTTCAAATGAGAAACGTTCCCACCTGTTCCAATAACCATGGCTGTTTCTGAAAGGTTGCAAACCTTTTCAGAAACAGTGCCAGAAAATGGCTATAAATATGCCTTGATCTCAGAATCTTTGTTTACGAAATTTTCTGATCTTCTTTCTCTTCTTCTGCACAAAATTTTCTAGTGTGTTTTACAACCATTGGGTGATTCGAAGTTCATCAGAGTTTTTGGTACCAATACATTGGTGAGTTAAATTGTTCTATCCTGGGAGGATAATATTCCAGCATCTCAGGTACTTGAGGGGAATACTTTCCTTAAGGACATACTGTGCATTCAGTGTGCTCGATTTATTCCGAAATTATTTTCAAATATTATTTCGACATTTTGTTGCTTCTAACTTTCTGTGTCTATTTTCTGTTTCAGAAAGTTTACTGTTTCATTATTCATTATAGTAATACAGATTGACTAACATATCAAATTTTACAATATTAGTTTCAAAACTTATATGGTTATGTACATAGCAACTTGGCCTTCCTCGTCATCCATCTTCAGCTAAACTCATCTATTTATACTTCAAGACTATGGTTATCTAGAGAGCAACTTGCCTTTCCTCATCATCCATCTTCAGCTTGCTACTAAAGTGACTTCATGTCGTTTTGAATAGAAGAAGGTTTTTCCCAATAAGCTCAAACGCTGGTGGATCGTTTAGTATTAGGAATAACCCCAATATTTTCGGGACAAAGATACTCATCTCTCAAAATACTTTAAGAAAGCCAACATTAAAGTTGAAAATAGTTAAAAATAAAATTCAAGTTTGTTTAGTTTCAAATCAAACACATGTCTTAAATATACATATATCTCAGTTTAATTCAATGAACCAAAAGAAATACTAGTAATGTATTAAATAATCCTAAAATTACCAACTGTAATATTATAATCAATGCATTGTTATTCTAATGTATAATTTTATCCGCGAAATAGACGACATTTTAGGTTTTTCCCTTTTTTTCTATTGGAAGAAGCCCAACTTTTTGTCCTCAACTTCTGTCGGTTGTAGTTGTTGTACGTGGGGTAGGGTAGGGGGTTTTAGTTGGAGGTTCACCTGATGTAGTCTCTTTTTTTTTCTTTAGCAAAAACACAGTTGCAGACACATAAATTATAGTACTAATGAGTCCATCTCCATCATATGATGGCACTTATAATTGTAAGGGGCAATTATCTTTGTTTTTGTGATATATATGCTTTTAATAAAGTAATCTAATTAGGACCTAGTTTTTTCTTAAAAACAAAAATTTCCTCCTTTCTTTTAGTTTGTGAAACTTTATGGAGTTGTTTAATCGATTTTTATAAATACCCTGGCGACATGGGGATACATAATGAATATCAAAAATTAACTTGTGGATCGTGGTAATTGGCCACTCAGAACTTAGGTTGAGGGAAAAACCTATAGATTATGGTAATGAGACATGCAGAATTAGTTCGAGGAGAAAATTATTGGGTGTGCAAACAAAGAGTACCATATCGGTAGCTGAAAAAATTAAGAACCTACGTATAATGTGTATGAATACTTTTAACGGTGAGAGGTCTTTAAGGATCGTGCAGACTTGACTCAACGCAAACACTATCACACAATGTTTAAAATATTTTTGGAATCCACCGGACAATTTAAGAAATTACATATAAGTAAAATATAAGTTGATTTCTCCTCTTTTTTTTTTCTCTAATAATTTATTTATTACTAGAAGCAATGGACCATTGGTTTGACACACATGGACGAATCTATGTATGGAATTGGGGGCGGCACGCCACCCGGTCGCTCGGATATAATCTTTTGTATATACTAATTTTTTTCTTAAAAGATAATACATAAACAACGGCTCACAATATGATTGTAGGTACCATGGTTGAAGTCTTGAAGTTTTAGAGAGAAGGCACAAGATCGAGTCTCGGTATTGTGGTCCAAATGTTCCTTTGTAGCCTTTTCCCATTTTCTTTTTTTTCTTTATGCTCCTTTTGTTAATTTTTCTTATTTTTTTCATCTTTGTTATTACTTTTTTCGTACAATCCATTTTTTTTATTTATATTGTATATTTGCTTTCTTTGTCTTTTTCTATAACAACAAACCCAATGTAATCTCACAAGTGTGGTATGGGGAGGGTAGTGTGTACGCAGACCTTACTTCTACCTTGTGAGGATAGAGAGGCTGTTTCCAATAGATCCTCGGCTTAAGAAACATAAACAGGAAGCAACCATCAATAACAACACAAGTAAAAGCAAAGACACTATGTGTAATAACAAAGATCTAAAAGCAAGAAGTACAAGAATACTACTAATAAAACTGGTAAGAATGACACAATATGGAATAACAAAGATCTAGGAACACGAAAATATAAGAATAGTACTAATACTACTGGTACGATTAGGAGAAACTCTCAACTACCTATCAACCTACAATCCTAATTCTCGACCTCCACACCTTCCTATCGAGGGTTATGTCCTCGGTAAGCTGAAGCAATGACTTGTCCTTCCTAATCACCTCTCCCCAATACTTCTTTGGCCTACCTCCACCCTTCCTCAGACCCGCCATGGTCAACCTCTACACCTCCTAACCGGGGCATCAATATCTTCTCATCACGTGCCCGAACCATCTCATCCTCGATTCCCGCAATTTGTCTTCCACAGGGGCCACTCCCACCTTTTCCCTAATAACTTGATTCTATTCTTATCCTTCCTGGTATGCCCACACATCCATCTCAACATCCTCATTTCTGCTACTCTCATCTTCTGGACATGGGATTTCTTGACTAGCCAACACTCAGCACCATATAACATAGTCGGTCTAACTACCACTCTTTAGAACTTGCCCTTAAGTGTTGGTGGCACATTCTTATCACACAAACTACCATATGTGGCCCTGCATTTCATCCACTCCGCTACAATACGATGTGTAACATCCTCGTCAATCTCCCCCTTGCCTTGGATAATAGATCCAAGGTACTTGAAATTACCTCTCTTGGGAATGACTTATCTTTTTCTGGATCATCAAATTTTATTTGGATGTAATTTTAATTATTTTTGTCTTTTTATCCATCTAATGTTATTTTATTAATTTCAGAAGTTTTTTAGAGTAATGTATCAAAGGCATAATATAATACTAATCAACTATATATAGATTAAAGGGGTGCATCACATATTCGTTTATGCATAAAAAAAATCTTTTAAATTGGATTGAATAAATTTAAGATGGATTGAATTAAACCGAATTAATCCAAAATAGATCAAATTGACTGAATATACACCCTAATTCAATCTCCTTCACTAGTGATCGGTTTACTTTAAAATAGTGGCGCCGGTAACAATCAAATCCTGAATCCGCCTCTTGTGACACAATAATAATATTTTCGGAGAGTGGATTTGGAGTTTCTACCTGGCATATAACACGTTCGAAAGAGTATTACTAGGCTGGCTACATCCTATAAGAAAGCTTGCTATCTAATGATAACAAATTAATATCTGATACTGTAAATTTGAGTATTTTACACCAAGTGTAATGTTATTTTCAAGGAAGAACCGCTAACATGCAGTCGTCTACCCTTTACATCAATCAATTGAAATCGTTTTGCTTCCCAATTTAAAAAACAATAGCACCTTGTTTGACTGTTTGGTAATTGACAAATGCTGCTATCTAGTCATAATAACTTAATACCTGCTAATACATATTTAAATATTTTACACCAAGAAAGGAAGATTTGCAAATAAACAATCTTATATCAATCGATTGAAATCGTTTTCCTTTCCATTAAAAAATGTATCGACTGAGATACATGTTCCATCGATTTGGAACTCATGGAAGGGACTAAATCCTAAATATTATTTATATTTGTACTTAATGTTCACTGTATACGGTTAAAACCGGGCCCATCCGATTTTACTATTTGACTGAGACCGGGAGGTTGCATCGAAAGATGGCCTCGTAACGGAACAGACTAAATCACGAGGATAAGGTACCGAGTTCAGAATCGAGGTACCGGTCGAGATCGATGCTAGTAGCGATCGAAACCAAATGAGACCGACATCGAGCAAGATCGAAGATAGCACAATAACAGAAAGGCGAGATATCCGTGACTGGTCGAGGATCATGGCGTAAATCTCGAAACGGATCAAATCAGAAACGGTTAATTAGCTAATCATGGGATTTTCTTCTGTAATTAGAATTATACCATAAGTAGAATTCCTCTACCATTTAAAGAGAGGTTCTAATCATCTGTAACACACATTGTTCGCAGATATCAAAGCAATATAATTCTCTTTCTCAATTATACTATTGTTCATCAGCTTGTTATATTTTAATTGTTCTTACATCAACCAGTTCGAGGGTATCCAAACTCGAGGGCTGAGTTCCATTCTAACACTGGTTTACTTTACTTTATAGTTCATTTCTATTATTAATCTTCATATTTATCAATTGGTATTAAGTGAAATTATGTATCCTTAGAACCACATTATAAGTTTAATTGTTATCCAATTTTAAGGAAAAACAGTTTGGCACCCACCATGGGGCCAAGGATAATAGTGATTGCTTAATACTGATTTCGATAACACATACTGATTTACATTTGTTCTCATAAGAATCTCTGTTTTCAGGATAAACATGTCAAACTTACAAGTAGTGCCTACACATGGTGACAACGACCTCGGATTTTACGGGGAAAATGACAATATAGCTTCCCCAGGGATCGAGGCGCCTCAGGCTGACCTCGAGGGAGCACCACTTACAAATCTCGTCGATGTCAGTTCGCCTGTCGCCCTAAATGCAAATTTGGGCGTTGATCCCGAAGGTAGTGTACGCAGGGAATTCGATTAGGTGGTCGAGGTATGCAGGGCAGAGAAGATGGTGGATTTAGCCTCTAATTGATATTCGAAATATTACAGACTTAACAAGCCGCTATAGCATAACTATAAAATTAACACCGAACACCGAGTAGGATCGAACCAGAAATTGTCCATAGGACCGAGCCTGTGCCGGAAAGGTCGAACGCTAACGAATTGGGGTCTGACCCCGCCATTATGAAAATGCTCGAGGAGCTCACTAAACAGATTGAATTGAAAGAAAAGAAAATCGAGGCAAATGATAAGAAAGCAGAGACATACAACTCCCGGGTTGACCAAATACCGGGGGCACCGCCGATTCTAAAGGGTATGGATTCAAAGAAACTCGTACATAAGTCTTTCCCTCCAAGTGCAGCTCCGAAACCCATTCTGAAGAAATTTCGAATGCCAAAAATTCCTAAGTACAATGGGACTACCGACCCTAATGAACATGTCACTTCTTATACATGCGCAATAAAAAGGAATGACTTGGAAGACGATGAGATTGAATTTGTTCTACTAAAAAAATTTGGAGAAACCTTGTCTAAATGAGCAATGATATGGTACCACAATTTTCCGCCTAATTCCATCGATTCCTTTGCCATGCTTGCAGACCCCTTCGTAAAGGCACATGCCGGAGCAATAAAGGTTGCGACTAGGAAGTCGGACCTCTTCAAGGTGAAACCAAAATACAACAAAATGTTGAGGGAATTCATATCTCAGTTCCATATGGAACGCACCACCAGGCATAGACGATTGGGCTGTTAAATCCTTTACTCAAGGTTTGAATGAACGAAGTTCGATGGCATCACGACAACTAAAGCAGAATTTAATTAAATATCCAGCGGTAACCTGGGTCGATGTACATAATTCGTACCAGTCAAAGATCAGGGTCGAGGATGATCAATTGGGGACCCCTTCCGGTTCCGTTTATCCAAATAGGCCCGTCGACAAAACTCAAAGGGATATCGACAGAGAACCCCGGTCGAACAGAGATCGGTATCAACCATACAATGCAGATCGTAGAAACAACGGCCCAGGATGCAATCCCATCCGAAATGATCGAAGGAACGATCGAGGACAGAGCTCTCGAGGGCTCATGAGCAAAAGTGGCTTCGATAAACATGCCGATCCCACAGAAGCACCACGATTATCAGAATAGAACTTCAGCATCGACGTATCAGGTATTGTGTCAGCCATTGGGAGAATCAAAGATACTAAATGGCCTAGACCCCTACAAACCAATCCACCCCAAAGAAACCCCAATCAAATATGCAAATACCATGGTACACTAGGTCATAGAACCAAAGACTGCAGACAATAAAAGGAGGAGGTGCCCTGTCTATTCAACGAGGGTCACCTTCGAGAATTCTTGAGCGACTGAGATAAAAACCATTTCAGAGACAGGGATGCAAATAGGAAAAACGAGCAGGAAGAACCACATCACGTGATTCACATGATAGTTGGTGGGGGTCGATATTCCACAAGGGCCCGTGTTCAAACGCACTAAAGTATCAATCACCAGGGAAAAATGAACTCGAGACTATGCGCCAGAAGGAACTTTATCATTCAATGATGAGGAAGCAGAAGGGATCTCACAAACCCACAATGATGCTTTGGTAATCTCTATCCTTATAAATAAAATTCAGGTTAAACGTGATTTAATTGATCCAGAAAGCTAGGCCAATATTATTCGATCGAGGGTCGTGGAGCAGCTCGGCCTACAAGATCAGATCGTACCCGCAACTCGGATTCTCAATGGCTTCAACATGGCGAGTGAAACAACTAAAGGTGAAATCATCCTACCAATAAATGTAGCCAGAACTATTCAAGAAATAAAGTTCCATGTGATCGAGGGCGATATGAGATACAATGCACTGCTCGGAAGACTCAAGATTCACAACATGAGGGCAGTTCCCTTAACCCTTCACCAAATGCTGAAGTTCCCAACACTGGATGGAGTAAAAATGATGTATGGGGAACATCATGCTGCCAAAGAGATATTCGCGGTCGACGAAGTAATACCGGTATCGGCTCTTTCATCAACAAAGGGATCAGAGTCCAAAGGAAAATAGGAAGCTAAATAGCAACCACAACCACCAACCTCGACTAAGTCGGAGAAGAAGAGAACGGATAAGGACGATGACTACTGGACCCCTCGATCCTTCATAATCCCTGAGGATTCTGATGCCACCAAATAGACAATCGAAGAGTTGTAGCAAGTCATACTGATCGAGCATCTACCCGATCGGAAGGTATACTTGGGTACGGGATTAACCCCCGAGCTCAGGGAAAAACTTTAAATTTCTTATCAATAATATGGATTGTTTTGCTTGGTCCCACCTAGATATGACAGGGATCCCGCCGGAGATCACTACACATCGACTGAGCCTGGACCCGAGGTTTTGCCCGGCAAAACAAAAGAGAAGGCCCCAGTCCGAGGTAAAACATGCATTCATCAAGGACGAGGTAGCCAAACTTCTCAAAATAGGATCCATTCGGGAAGTAAAATATCCCGAATGGTTAGCAAACGTAGTCGTAGTCCCTAAAAAGGGAAATAAACTTAGAATGTGCGTAGACTATAAAGATTTAAACAAAGCATGTCCTAAAGACTCTTTTCCTCTACTGAATATCGATCGCATAATCGATGCCACGACCGGCCACGAGATCCTTAGTTTTCTCAATGCCTACTCCGGGTACAATCAAATACAAATGAACCCGGAGGATCTGGAAAAGACTTTGTTCATCACTAAGTACGGCACCTGTTGTTATAATGTAATGCCATTT
Organism: Nicotiana tabacum; assembly: GCF_000715075.1. Classification (NCBI taxonomy): domain Eukaryota; kingdom Viridiplantae; phylum Streptophyta; class Magnoliopsida; order Solanales; family Solanaceae; genus Nicotiana; species Nicotiana tabacum. The sequence goes on from NC_134102.1 coordinate 42,622,955, forward strand.
GGACTAAAAACTTCTGGTGCCACTTATCAACGCTTAGTAAATTGAATGTTTGAAGAACAAATAGGTAAATCAATGGAGGTTTATATTGACGATATTCTAGTTAAGTCCCTGCAAACAGAGGACCATTTGACACATTTATAGGAGACCTTCGATATACTAAGGAAATACTAAATGAAACTCAACCCGGAGAAATGTACATTCGGTGTCGGCTCGGGCAAGTTCCTCGGCTTTATGGTATCAAATCGAGGGACAGAAATCAACCCCTATAAGATTAAGGCAATCGAAGACATCACAGTCGTGGACAATGTTAAGGCCGTACAAAGATTAACAAGGCGCATAGGCCCTAGGTCGATTCATCTCGAGGTCTTCAGATATAAGTCACAAGTTCTTCTCACTGCTCAAAAAGAAGAACAATTTTGCATGGACCCCGGAATGCCAACAAGCATTGGAAGAATTAAAGCGGTGCCTCTCAAGCCCGCCACTGCTTCATACTCCGAAAGCGGACGAGCAACTCTACTTGTACTTAGGAGTCTCAAAAATCACGGTAAGTGGGGTCCTAGTTCGAGAAGAGCAAGGTACGCAATTTTCTGTTTACTATGTTAGTCAAAATTTAGGTGAGGCTGAGACCCGTTACCCATACTTAGATAAATTAGCGCTTTCCCTAATAAGCGCCTCTAGAAAATTAAAACCATATTTTCAGTGTCACCCAATCTGTGTGGTGACTACTTATCCCCTTCGCAATATTTTTCATAACCCCAAACTTTCAGGCCGATTGGCCAAATGGGTTGTCGATATCAGTGGGTACGATATCGAGTATCGACCCCGAACGACCATCAAGTCTCAAATCTTAGCGGACTTCGTGGCCGACTTCATGCCAGCCCTTGTATGCGAGGTCGAAAAGGAAATATTATTAAAGTCGGGTACATTATCGGGGGTGTGGACCCTCTTCACAGACGGCTTTTCGAACATGAAGGGGTCCGGGCTAGGCATCGTTTTGAAGCAGCCCACGGGTAATACAATTAGACAAGCTATCAAAACTTCCAAGTTAACTTACAATGAGGCCGAGTATGAGGCCATGAATGCAGGTCTCGAGCTAGCTAAAGGTTTGGGAGTAGAGGTTATCGAGGCCAAATGTGACTCCCTGCTTATGGTAAACCAAGTCAACAGAACCTTCGAGGTTCGAGAAGATCAAATGCAGAGGTACTTGGACAAACTACAGGTGACTCTACATCGATTTAAATAATGGACCCTACATCATGTGCCTCGAGAACAAAACAGCGAGGACGATGCCCTTGCAAATTTGGGGTCATCATTCGAAGACAACGAGATTAGCTCGGGGACTGTCGTACAACTTTCAAGGTCAGTAATCAACACCACAAGTATGACCTGGGATTGGAGGAACAAATATATCGAGTACCTAAAGAACAGGAAGCTTCCATCGGATCCTAAGGTATCGAGGATTCTACGTACGAAGGCCTCACGATTCACATTGGCCGAAGATGGAAAACTATATAGAAGAATGTTCGATGGACCATTGGCAATATGTTTGGGACCAGGAGATACTGACTACGTCCTACGAGAAATCCATGAGGGCACCTACGGAAATCATTCTGGTGCTGAATCATTGGTTCACAAAGTCATCAGAGTAGGATACTATTGGGCCGATATAGAAAATGATACAAAAGAGTTTGTTCGGAAGTGCGATAAATGTCAAAGTTATGCGCTGATGATTCACCAACCCGAAGAGCAACTCCACTCAGTCTTATCCCCATGGATATTCATGAAATGGGGAATGGATATCGTCGGCCCTCTACCATCGGCCCCAGGTAAAGATAAATTTATTTTGTTTATGACTGACTATTTCTCTAAGTGGGTTGAAGCACAGGCTTTCGAGAAAATTAGAGAGAAAGAAGTCATAGACTTCATCTGGGACCATATTATATGCCGATTCGGGATGCCTGTCAAGATCGTATGCGACAATGGAAAGCAATTCGTCGGAAGCAAAGTGACAAAGTTTCTCAAAGATCACAAAATAAAAAGGATCTTGTCGACGCCATATCATCCTAGTGGGAACGGACAGGCCAAATCGACAAACAAGACCATCATTCAAAATCTAAAGAAGAGATTGAACGACGCTAAGGGAAAATGGAGAGAAATATTGCCCGAAGTCCTTTGGGCATATCGAACAACGTCAAAATCCAGTACGGGGGCAACACCGTTCTCTTTAGTATATTGCGCCGAAGCTCTGATCCCGGTTGAAGTCGGGGAACCTAGCGTCAGGTTTCTATATGCAACGGAGGAGTCAAATCATGAGGCTATGAATACAAGCCTTGAATTGCTAGATAAAGAATGGGAAGCCGCCTTCGTTCGAATGGCCGCACAGAAACATCGGATCGAAAGGTACTACAATCGAAGAGCTAATCTTCGAAACTTTCAAATAGCGGACTTGCTTCTGAGGAAGGTCACCCTCAATACTCGAGACCCAAACGAAGGAAAACTTGGCCCGAAGTTGGAGGGACCGTATTAGGTCCTCGATATCATCGGAAAGGGATCCTAAAAACTTGGCACAATGAACGGCGAACAATTACCAAACAATTGGAACATATCACTCTTCAAATGATATTACTGCTAAGGTACGACCTTCTCCATTTTCATTTATATTTTATACTAACCATTTGCAGGTGTTTAATCGAAGACACCAAAGGATTCTTCAAACACAAAGTATTTAGTTCTGAAAGCACGCGTTGCACTCTTTTTCCCTTACACTGGTTTTTGTGCTAAATGGGTTTTTCCGGCGAGGTTTTTAACGAGGAAACCATTGTTCGTGCTAACATAGAGAAATTCAACAGTATCCGAGTCTCTTTTACAATCAACCTCGAATACTGGGGGGCATCACCCTCAGATAGTTACAAGGAAAATACTTCGTGTCGACAAGGTCTCGATAGTTAAAGGACCAAACGGTCAAATGAACTGTGTCCGTGTAGATTACTCGAAGCCCTAATGACAAAACATGTACGCATGTATAATCTATTGAAAGAAGTATTTTTCCTTTCCAGATGTTCCATGCCTTAGGGAAATTTATACTTTACAATTTCATACTTATGATCTATTGTGGAAACTGGCTTAAGGGCCGATCACAACTGAAGTTCAAACAATTTACCCGATACTCGCCGTCTAAAAACTCGACATGATCGAATTACTAAACCTCGAAATCGTAAGATCTTAAAAAGGCAATCCTCGATTTTATAGGCCACGGCCACCCCACTTGGGGACTGACATTTCGAACGAGTTCGAAGTATAGCAGGGAAACAAGCCTAAGGGGCAAATCCCAAACTAAAGGTTACGGCCAAATTAACACAGTTCAGAGACATCCAAATTCCGTTATAAAATAGGCCTTCAAATATTCTCATAAACCATTTTAAAAAGGAAACCCTCGGCTTAATTACCAAGGGTCTCGATAATATCGACCCTCGAAAAACCCTAAGGGGTAGCGAATTCTTCAAACTCCCGGACAATTTTGTGCTAAGGCATAATAAAGTAAAGGATTTCGATAACACCAATCCTCGAAAAACCTAATGGGTACAAATTTATCTCGTGCTAAGGCATGACAAATTTTTGTGATTAACTTTTCAAGCAGAAAAAAGGGAAAAGCCATTCTTTTGGGGCCATATCGGCCTAATTCAAGAGCCTAAGGACCATTTTTTTTTGAGTTTGAGAAATCGTTCTTACACAACTAAAACCTAAGGGTCACTCTACTTCGAGTTCGAGCAAGTACTTACTCGATTTTAAAGACTACACTGGTTCAACTTCGGTCTAGTTGCCTAAAGTCCCAAATGTGTGAGCAAAATCTCAATAAGGCATGAAGGCATGAATGAAATAGAATTTTCACGAGGCAGGAAATAGAATAAAGATAAGTCAAAGAGAAAAAATATATTTTATATAAACGAAAATATTTACAAAGATCGATTAGGGTCCCGCATAAAAAATCAAAAAAGAAAAAGCCTAAGATCCCTAATTTTCCTCAGGGGCATCTTTTTCTCCATCGAGGTCCTCCCCATTCTCGGATTCGCTCTTGCTACCATCATCATCATCATCATCAGAAGAGGCTAGCGCTCTAGCATCAGCTTCATGCTCTTTAGCCTTTATCTCGTCGGTAAGATCAAAACCTTGAGCATGGATCTTTTCGAGAGTTTCCCTCCGAGATTGGCATTTGGCGAGTTCAGCAATCCAATGTGCTCGAGTATGAGTGGTCTCGTCAGCCTCTCTCTCTTGGAATTGAGCGGCTTCAGGATCGGCCCGGTAGACGGCCACAATCGCCTCTACCTTAGCCTTTGCCTTTTCAGCTTCAGATTTGACCTTTGCAAGTTCGGAAGCCAACCGAACCTCGAGTTCCTCTATTTTCTTTCCCTGAGCTGAGCTCTTCTCCTTCATGCCTCGAATCTGACTTTCGACCAATGAAAATTGGGCTCGAGCAACCTATTTTCAGCAGCAAAGCGGTCCATACTTTCTTTCCACCCCAAGGTCTCCGCCTTTATCATGTTGACCTTCTCGCGGAACTACTCGATCCTCTCAACCTTCTGCTACAATTGTGAGATTGAAATGTTAGCCACCGTTCCCGAATTGAGCCCATGAGCTTTTAAGATTTTTATTACCTGCTCGATCAGGTCGGCTCAGCTCTGCTCTGGACTTTCAAAACGCCTCCTGATGGACCACCAAAGCCTATATGTAAAAAAGAAAGGAAATTAGACATGAAGAGAAGAAATAAACTAAGTATGATATCGATAAAGGGAGTTGAGACTCACCCGATTCAAGGCCTATTGAGCCTCATCGAGGAGACTTGATGCTTCACTCAGTTTGGTAGCATCCTCGACCCCGATAAAGTAACCACGCAAGGGGTCCTCCCCTCCATGGGCCCCGTCTACTTCGGGAGTCCTCGTATCTTGGGCCTCCCGAATTGCCTCCTTGGAAAACGCAGGGAGAATCGGTGAGTCTCCAATATTTATTGCCCCAAGTGAGCCACTTGGGGCGTTGTCCTCGCTGCGAAGGGCCTCGGAGCCGGCCCCTTCAGACATACCCGCCTTTCGCTCATCTCGGCAGGAGGCATCTTCGATCTTCGACGACTCTGGGACTTTGCCCAAGTCCTTTTCCAAGACCCCCTCAGCTCGAGGCGGAATCTCCTCAACCACCACCGACTCAGCGGCCTTTGGGGCCTCGATGGTTTTCTTTACTCAGGACACTAGTTCCGAGCCATCATCTTCATCTTCTTCTTCTTCCTACCTTAGCCGTTGAATCACATCCGCAGGTAGGGCAACTGTGCCTTTCTTCATCTTACGAACCGGATTCTTTTTAGGCTTTGGATCCTCGTAGGTTGAGGTCCTTTTCCTCTTCTTATCCTTCACCGGCTTTAGAACCGGGGTCGAAGTCTCCTCCTCACCAGAAGAGGGCCTCATGACTTCATCCTTGCCTAGGCATGTACACAAGAAAATTGAATAAGCAGAAGAAGGGCATCTTAATCAAATCCTCAAATACACAAAAAGTGGGCTTACCATGATTTTTGGCCTCCCATCGGCCCTTTGCTAAATCGGGCCATGAGCGCTCGGCGTATGTAGAGGGCGAGGCCAGGTTCCGAACCCAGCTCTCGAGGTCGGGAATCACACGGGGCATCCAAGCGACCGCTACATCATGGAAAAAGACATCAATGAGAAAAGACAAAGGAATAAATAATACATGGAAGCTAACAGTGAGACGGTACTTATGATTCATGTTCTATTTCTCAGGAAATGGCATCTTCTCGGCTGGGATTAAGCCGGAAGTCCTCACTCGAGCGAACCAGCCCATCCAGCCTCGATCCTTGTCCTTGTATATGCTCGAGACCAGCACTTTGGTAGCCCGACGTTGGAGTTTTATTAAACCGCCTCGATAGAGGCGGGGACTATACAATCTGATAAGGTGATCGAGGGTGAAAGGGAGACCCTCAACTTTGCTCACGAAGAATCGGAGCAGAATAACAATTCGCCAAAAGAAAGGATGGATGTGGCCTAGGGTTATTTGATATTGACGGCAAAAATCAATGATGACGGGGTCGAGGGGGCCCAACGTGAAAGGGTAAGTATAAACACTTTGAAACCCTTCCACATGGGTGGTGATGTCTTCTTTGGGGGTCGGGATCACCACCTCTTTGCCCTCCCGGTTGAAGTCTTTCTTTACCTGCTTAAGGTATCCTATTGTTATCGATCATATATACCTTGACATTGGCTCGCATCGACCAGGAATCGACGAGGCTTTATCGGTCTTGAAATTGGAGTTTAGCGCGCACTCCCCAGGAATGCATTCCTCAAGACGGGGTTCCACTGGCGTTTTCCCGCCGACCGGTTGAGAAGATGAAGCAGCTTCTATTTGTGGTGCCATTTTTGATGTTTTTGCCATTTTTGTGTACGTTTGAAGAAGAGGAAAATAATAGGACTTGACGTTTGAGAAAAGATTAACAACAAAACCTAAAGATTTGTAAAAGGGAAGAACTTTAGAGATGTAAAAGCTTTGGAGATTAGAAGGAAGTGAAAGTAAAGTTTGAATCAATGAGGAAGGGGTCTATTTATTGGATTCACGGTGACGGTTCAAAGGCACTAGTGGTCGACCACCAACTGACATTCATTAATGACTTGGGGGACTGTACCGACGGGATATTTCAGTCACTCCCATCGCTTACGTCACGAGGATGATGTCATGACAGGCCGAGGTAGAAATTCGAAGGCTTAATTCGTTTCTTGTCATTTCACTCCAAAAAAGGAGGGGACTATCTATATACGGTTAATATCGGGCCCACCCGATATTACTATTTAACCGAGACTGGGAGGTTGCATCGAAGGATGGCCTCGTAACGGTACAGACTAAATCACGAAGATAAGGTACCGAGCTTAGAATCGAGGTACCTGTCGAGATCGAGGCTAGTAGTGATCATAACCAAATGAGATAGACATCGAGCAAGATCGAAGATAGCACAATAATAGAAAGGCGAGATATCTGTGACTGGTTGAGGATCATGGCGTAAATCTTGGAAAGGATCAAATCAGAAATGGTTAATTAGCTAATTATAGGATTTCCTTCTGTAATTAAAATTATACCATAAGTGGAATTCCTCTACTATTTAAAGGGGGGTTCTAATCATCTGTAACATACATTGTTCACAGATATCAAAGCAATATAATTCTCTTTCTCGTTTATACTATTGTTCATCAACTTATTATATTTTAATTATTCTTACATCAACCAGTTCGAGGGTATCCAAACTCGAGGGCTGAGTTCCATTCTAATACTGGTTTGCTTTACTTTATAGTTCATTTCTGTTATTAATCTTCATATTTATCAATTGGTATTAAGTGAAATCACGTGTCCTTAGAACCACATTATAAGACAAATATCTTGTATTAAGGGAAAACATTTACATCAACTCAATAATTATAAGACATATATCTTGTATTAGATCAAAACTATAAGATAAAATTCATCATTTGTAATGATCTGACAGATTGTTTTGAGCTCTTGCATTCCATTCGGTGGTATGAGACACTGTGTAACTTCATATAATGTAGTATAACCTGCGTATATGGTTGGTTTTGACTTTTCGCGAGGTTCAGGTTTGATTTGGAAGAGTGATCCTCAATATGGAAGCTTTACGTTGGAAGACTTGACCAATGTTTGACTGACTAAACAACCTCAGAATCGGATTTGATGGTTCCAATAGGTTCGTACGGTGATTATGGACTTAGGGTATGTTCGGATTGAATTTAGAGGTTCCTGGAAGGTTTTGGCTCTATTTGTTGAATGGTGGAAAATTGAAAGATTTGAGAGTTCATAGGTTTGACCGCACTTTGGTTTTATCGGGGTCTGGTTGGTGTTCCAAAACTTTGGCGAGGTTAATTTAGTGAAGTGGAACTTGTCTACAAAGTTAGATTGTGATCCAGAATGTCTAAGTATGATTCAGACGCGTTTGGCGAAATTGGAATGTTTGAAACTTAAAAGAATGATTTGATTTTCGATTCTTGGTTTGACATTATTTGTGGTGCTTCAAGCCTTTGGATAAGTTTGGATAATGTATGATTGGACGGGGTCCCGAGGGGCTCAGGAGTGTTTTGGGTCATTGATTGAAAGACTATCTAAGTTAAGGATTTAGAGTTTGACCACGATCAACATCGGGTCAAGATAACATCTTTTCAGTATTTTGAGTGAGCGAGCAGGTTCATAGCGTTTTTTATGATTGAAATGCATATATAGTTTATATTCAAAAAATTTCGAATGAGTTTCAGGTGCTAAAACTAAGATTTTGCAACTGCTGAATTTTCTGGTGCAACAATTTCGAATACCAGTTATATCCCTGAGTTCAGCTATAAATTTCAGACTTCCTTTAAAACATCAAACATTATATCTGTAACGACCCGATAGACCATTTTAAGTACGAGCTCCCCTTTTATGATTTGAGACCTTTTCACAATGCTATTTGATACTTTACGACTTGCGTGCGTAGTCAATGTTGATTTCCGAAAAGTTTAAATGTGACTTTTTAAAAACTTGATTTTTAAAATTGAAATGGCTAGAGTTGACCACAATCAGTATGTTTGGTAAATGACCTCGGATCGGTGTTTTGATGATTCTAGTAGGTTTGTATAATGATTTTAGACTTGTAAACATGTTTGGTTGGGGTCCCGGGTGACCCCGAGGCCGTTTCGACACTTAATGTGAAAAGTTAAAATTTTAAAGTATGAACTCTAAATATTTTTGAGTTTTAGTGTTTCATTCTTGATTTTAGACATTATTTTGATGATTTGAGCTCATGAGCAAGTAATTATTATGTTATCATACTTGTGTGAATGTAGGGATTAGAGCCCGAGGGGATAAAGTGAGTTTCAGGCTATTTTGATAAGAACTTGGATTGCTGGTGTTGCAGACCTCGCATTTGGGATGGTCTGTTCGCAAAATGCGAGCCTCGCATTTGCGAGTACTATCTCGCATTTGCGATAATGGGGAGGTGTTAGGCAGCTATTTGCGAAGCTTAGATCGCATTTGCGAGGGGGCCTGCCTTCGCATTTGGGAGTTCATTATCGCATTTGCGACTCTGGGAGTTTCTAGCCTTCGCAATTGTAAAGCTTTATAGCATTTGCGACATCAGGGGGCTCAAGGACTGTTTACATTTGCGATCAGTTGTATGCTTTTGCGAGCATCGTAATTGCGAATAAGAGTTTGCAATTGCGATATCTGCAGTTGAGTAAAAGGTTGGGATTTCGGGATTTAGCTTATTTTATTCCATCTATGAAACCTAGACTCCACATAGAGACGATTTTGGAGAGTAATTTCTTTCCAAATTCATAGGTTAGTAACTTTAACTTGTTTTTGTTCAATTTTCATTATATTTCCATAGATTTTCACTATTAAACCTAAGATTTAATAGAGTAGAAATGAGGCTTTTGGGTAAAAATTTAGGATTTTATAATTTTGAGATTTAAACATCAAATTGGGATCAGATCTTGAAATAAATTACATATTTGGACTCGAGGTGAATGTGTAATTGGAATTTGATCTTAATTTTGGATTTTGACCACGTTGGCCCAGATTGACTTTTTGTTGACTTTTCCAAATATGTTAAAGATCGAACCTTATTTATACTAGGGTAGTTTGAAAAGCTTGTTTTGACTTATTTGAGTAATATTTGACTAGATTTGGGTGGTTTGGAAGATTTTTCTAAAGGGAAAGCCGTGTTGGATGGTTGATCTTGTTCCGGAAAGAGGTAAGTATCGTGGTTAACTTTGATTTGAAGGAATTGGTACATGATTGATCTATTTTCTACTTGATCTATGTGTGGGAAAGGAGTATATGCAAGAAGACGAGTGTATATATGTTGTCATGGGCGTTGCACCCTATTTTGCACTGGTCAAAACAAGATTCAATTTGTGGTTTCTCTGTTGTTGATGAAAGAGAGTCGCCACCTAATATATAAAGGTATACTAGGTTATCTATTTAATTACTAAAGTTATATTCTTTATTAGTCTGCTAACAGGTGAGATTATGGGTAGGAGTTCTTGTTCTTTTAAGGGAAAGGTGTTAGGCACCCCTTAAAATCTACCTGAGGTTGCTCCATAGGACTTTGACTAGATTTAGAATTAATTATTTATATTATGCCTTAACTAATGCTCTAAGGGTACGGCTTACCGTATATTAGGACATAATACTTACGAAGGGAGGGTGTAGTTTAAAAGGATATGAATTTATAGAGAAAAATAATGTTAGTGCATATATGCTTGAAAAGAGCTTTTAAACGAGTATATAGGATGTTTGTATTTCAAGAAAAAATATGTAAAAGGGAAAACTAAATTAAAACACTTTGTTCCTAAAGCATGGAAGTGCATATTATTTTAATGAGATGAAGGTGCTATGAAAGTAAGCCTAAGATATACCTTGGCTTTTAGACTTGAAGAAAATCGTTAGAAAATCTTTATTTTTTGGGCAACAACACTTTAGTTTAGAAATGATTTGATTTCCCTTTTGAAGATCAAACTTGCGATTCAGTTTGGTTTTTGTTTTTTTTGAAATAGGAGATGCCGTCTCTTGCTAAACTCTTGGGATTCAAAATATTTAAGAAAATGTTAGCGAAAACATAGCATTTTAATGATACAAATAACTTATGATTAGCGAATGGGAGATTAGTTACTAACTAACAACCTTTTTAAATCCTATGTTCTTTAAGGCTTGGCTAAGATTTATTTGACTTAAGATATAAAATAAAGCATTCAATCCAATATATAATTGTTGTTTACATGTGAGATAAAACAACAACAACAAGAACGTAGCAAAATGCGACAAGGCAATAAGGCTAAGACAATTAAGCAATATATAATAAAGGAGTTTAAAGGAGAGGGTTGGATTCTGATATTTGGGCCTCAAAGAGGCAGGACCAACAGTAATAGGGATGGGCGACAGCTGGCTTCGAATTTCCAAAAAACACAGCAATGCTGGACTTGGGCCTAAGTTCCTTAATAACTCAACAGGCCCAACCAAATGTACATGTAGAAAAAAAAGGTCATTAGATACATATCTTGTATACTCAATCATGCATGAAACACATAAGTAAATGATTGGAGAAAAATATAACAAACTATAAATACTCAAATACTATGAGAACTTATACTAATGTGGCGGTTATATATGGTAAATAAATTACATTGAAAAAATTTCGTTGTCATTAAATACTAAACCCAAAGAGAATAACAAGTGTCAATGAATTAAGGGCTAAGGAGAGAGTTTCACTCAAGGGCGATGCCCCCTTTGAATCCCCCGAAACTTGTACAAGGTTCTCCTACAAGTGTCAATGGTGAAGACGACGACTCATTTGTACAAGGTTCTCCTATTAGTTGAGCAGGCAGTTTGCTATATACATGGCTTCCATTGATGAAGCCAACGGTCCATTTTGTACAAGGTGCTCTGATTGTTTGAGCAGGCGGTTTGCTATGTACAGGTTTTTATCGTATCAGCAGTCTGACTCCGAGGTACCTGCAAAGGATTCAAGGATTAGCCTTAGTTGTACCAGAAAAATTCAAGTAAAGGTGAAAGAGAGATAATCTTAGGCAAGTGGCAGATCTGTAATTTGCCCAGTGTGGTCTCAATGCTTCCTTGCTTCCTGCTGACCCTGCACTCAAAGAAATAGTTGGAGTGGGGAAGTTGGTTTGTGTCGACCACAATGTTGGCTTGCCCCTGCCTTAGATATAGTCGCGCCGCGAAGTTCGGTAGGTGGAACAAATTACTGTATTTATAGAAAATATTTTTAAAATACTTTGTTTTAAGGCAAATGTCGTCGTTCCGGATTATGACATGTTATGAAAATTTCTCCACATGTGAGCGTATCTTCTTGATAACTTTATCTCGTTGATGTCGATACTTCGCGATGCTTGATGATGCGGCTGCTTGCCGTTGTGACTGCGTCCTAATTCAAAATAATGCATTACAAAGGATATGACCGAACCCTTTCAGGTTTCCTATATATCCAAAACGGAATCAGGTCTGAACGTAGTTCGTGGATGATAAAAATATGATAAATATGACTGAGTCCGATTTAGGCATCCAAATGGAACCATATCAAGACGTAGTTCGATTACAATAGATGCAAAATGATGAGATTATGAATGAAATGGCATAGTCTGACTCAAATTACCTACGTATCCAAATGGAATCAGGCTAGGACGTAGTTCAATTACAAAGGATGACTGAATCCGATGAGGATTGCCTACGTATTCCTTTCTAAGGAAATCAAGTCGGCGTAGTTCCTGACCAACATACAAAAGTGATATTTGTTTTTTTTTCTATTACAAAAGAAAGGGGGAGAGAAACTGAACCCTACATGGGTTTCCTACGTAATCCTCCGTGGGAAGTCAGGTTGAACGTAGTTCTGTTACAACAAAAACCTAATTATATTTATCTTCAAACATAGTATTTCTTGATGCGTCTGAGTTGATAGGCTTCGTGTTGATTCTTCCGTCCATTTCTGCCAAGATTAGAGCTCCACCCGACAATGCCCGGTGAACTACGTAAGGACCTTGCCAGTTTGGTGCGAAATTTCCTTTAGCTTCCTCTTGGTGAGGAAAGATTTTCTTCAAGATCAACTGCCCCAGTGCGAACCGGCGAGGCTTCACTCTCTTGTTAAATGCACTGGCCATCCTATTCTAATATAACTGACCATGGCATACTGCATCCATTCTTTTCTCGTCAATGAGCATGAGTTGCTCCTGTCTGACCCGTATCCACTCTGCGTCATCCAATTTTCCCTCTTGAATAACCCTTAAGGATGGTATTTCGACCTATGTCTTTATCATGGTTTCAGTGCCGTATACTAACATGTACGGCGTTTCCCCAATGGATGTTCTCATGGTTGTCCGATAACCTAGTAACGCGAAAGATAGTTTCTCGTGCCATTGCCTGTGATTGTCCACTATCTTTCGTAGAAACCTCTTGATATTCTTGTTGGCTGCCTCGACTGCCTCATTCATTTATGGTATGTAGGCTGTGGAATTGTGGTGGACAATTCTGAAGTTCTCGCACATTTATCTCATCAGGTCGCCATTGATGTTAGCGGCATTGTTAGTGATGATATACTCCGGTATTCTAAATCTGCAGACGATGTTGTTCCGGACAAAGTCTGCCACTACCTTCTTTGTGACGGCCTTGTAAGTAGATGCCTCGACCCATTTGGTGAAATAGTTGATAGCTACCAAGATGAAGTGATTCCCATTTGATACGGCGGGCTCTATAGGTCCAATCACGTACATGCCCCAAGCGGCGAACAACTAGGGTAAACCCATTACGTTTATCTCATTTGGTGGAACCCAGATGAAATCCCCGTGAATCTGACACCGGTGATACTTCTGCACATAGCGGATACTGTCACTTTCCATAGTCATCCAAAAGTATCCAGCTCTCAAGATCTTCTTGGCTAATGTGAACCCATTCATGTGAGGTTTGCACATTCCTGCATGTATTTCTTCCAATAACTTAGTTGCCTCGATAGCGTCTACACATCTCAACAAACCTAAATCTGGGGTCCTCATGTACAGGACTTCTCCGTTGAGGAAAAAGTGGTTTTGTAACCTCTTGAGGGTTCGCTTTTGACCATTAGTAGCATTCTTTGGGTATTCTCTGGTTGCAAGGAATTTCTTGATATCGTGATACCATGGTTTACCATCTGGTTCTTTATTTATATGGAAGCAATAGGCATGTTGATCCCCGATCTCTACCTCGATAGGGTCGATGTAGTTCTTGTCTGGATGCTGAATCATAGATGATAGAGTTGCAAGGGCGTCAGCGAACTCGTTGTGAATCTTGGGGACGTGCTTGAACTCAATCTTCGTGAACTTCTGGCATAACTCCTTCATGTAGTGCAAGTACAGAAGTATCTTGACACTTTTTGTGGACCATTCCCCTTGGACTTAGTGTATCAATAAATCAGAATCACCTTTGACCAAAAGTTCTTTAATGTTCATGTCGACTACCATTCTGATCCCAAGGATGCATGCTTCGTATATTATTGGTACAAGGGAATCTTATCTTTACCGATGTTGGATAGTGCTGTCCAGATTCCGAAATCAGGACTGCCCTAATTCCGACTCCATTAAAGTTTGTTGCTCCATCGAAAAACATTCTCAATCCAGGGTACGATTCTACAATATCTTCTCCAGCAAATAATACTTCTTCATCGGGAACATACTTAGTACGTGGCTCATAATCCCCATCCACCGAATTTTCTGCCAGGTGGTCGGCTAAAGCTTACCCCTTGATAGCCTTCTGAGTTATGTACACATTGTCAAATTCGCTGAGGAGAATTTTCCATTTAGCTAGATTTCCGGTATGCATCGGCTTATAGAAGATGTAATTGAGCGGGTCGAGCCGAGATATTAGGTGTGTAGTGTATGATGACATATAATGCCTTAGTTTCTGGGCAATCCATGTTAGAGTGCCACAAGTGCGTTCTATCAAAGTATACTTGCCCTCGCATGGCGTGAACTTCTTACTTAAGTAGTAGATGGCCTGCTCCTTTCTCCTAGTTTCGTCATGTTGTCCCAACACACAATCGAAGATGTTATCCAGGACTAACAGATATAGTAACAATGGCTTCCCGGGCTCAGGGGGAACCAATACTGGTGGATTTGACAGATATTCTTTAATTTTGTCAAAGGGTTTCTGGCACTCTTTTGTCCATTTTATGGCAGCATCCTCTTTCAGCAACTTGAAAATGGGTTCACAAATTACCGTGGACTAGGCTATGAAGCGACTGATGTAATTCAGTCTACCTAGGAAACTCATTAAATCTTTCTTGCTCTTTGGGGGTGGAAATTACTGAATGGCCTTGATTTTTGATGGATCAAATTCTATCCCCTTCCTGCTTACAATAAAGCCCAATAGTTTTCTAGCAGGGACTCCAAACGCACATTTTGCCGGGTTCAATTTCAAACTGTACCTTCACAGGCATTCAAAAATTATCCTCAAATCGTCCAAGTGCTTCGAACTCTAGACTTGATGATGACGTCATCCACATACACTTCAATCTCCTTATGAATCATGTCGTGAAAAAGGGTTGCCATGGCCATCATATAGGTGGCGCCGGTGTTCTTGAAACTGAACAACATGACTCTATAACAATAAATTCCCCGTTCCTCGTGCATCAAGATTTGGTGATACCCAGCGAAACAATCCACAAACGACTGTATTTCATGCTTCGCTCAGTTGTCGATGAGGATGTGGATATTTGGCAAAGGGAAATCGTCCTTTGGGCTAGCTTTGTTGAGATCTCGATAATCCATGCATATTCTGATCTTTATGTCTTTCTTGGGTACTGGGATGATATTTACCAACCAGCTGGGATAATTAGTGACCCTTTCCACATTCGCCTCTATCGTCTTGGTCACTTCTTCCTTTAACCTCAGACTTAAATTAGGTTTGAACTTTCTGGGTTTCAGCATGTCATCATACAACCATACGAACACATTGATGTATTGTTTGAGGAGCTCAACCAGTTTTACCTTCTGCTCGGCATTTAAATGAATGCTGATTATGGTTTCTTTCACGTCTTCTTGACTTTCAAGGTTGATCACTTATGTTTCTTCGAGGTTGGGCTTTTTCTGACTCTCCAGTTGTTCGATATCCTACGAGAGATTGTCTGGCATCATACTCTCCTCATACTTCTCGTAATCTGGGTCATTGCGCTCGATAGTTTTGTTAAATGTCACAATTGTGGAACGCGAGTTTTTTGCATTTTGATTGCTGAAAAAAAGCTAAATATAAATGAAGCGGTAAATAAAGTTGCAATATTTTGAGAAAAGCATTCTTTTTATTTCATCAAAAGAGGAACGTCTAAAGCATTCAAAAGAGGCAAATGACAAAAAGGTATAGACACGGTGCAAGCCTCAATTGACCGTGTGCTTTTAAAAAAAACTTTTATAGTTCCATACTACCAAGACTCCTGGCGAACCAAAGATGGACTGCTGGTCCAATTCCACAGCTCTTCTCCTGGTTCGACATCCCTGATAATCGGTGTCTTGATGTTAGTCCCTTTATTGAATTCTTTGATCATATTCACGAACAGCTTTCCGATCCCGTCGATGATATCATCTTCTGGTATGAACAGCTTTGAAACATGCTCTATTACAAAAACCTTTTTCACGGAACTACCGGTATGAACTTTCCCCACCGGAGGCTGATATTGTATGACGACCCTTCCTTTCTTCCCTTAGGTTCAATTGGCTCTGTGATCCCGTTCGACCTAGCTCCCAAACCTGTTCTTAGCTTGTATTCATATTTTATTATCTCCGTCATATCTATCTTTGATCTATACGGCGGCCGCATTCCCAAGTTTTGTTTAGTATCTTCCATTTCGGTAGTTTTCATGATTTCCACTGCATGGAAAGCAACTCCGTCCAACCCTTAAATAAATGGAACAACATGCTCCAAATAAGTAGAGTGGACCCACTCGTCGTGGACCATAATCTCCTGATATCCCCACTCAAATTTCATGTATTGGTGTAAAGTAGATGGGACGACCCCTGCCATGTGTATCCAGGGCCTTCCCAGCAGTAAGTTGTAGGAAGAAGGGATATCCATTACTTGAAACAATATGGGAAATTCGACCGGCCCGATCTGTAAGGCCAAATAAATTTCTCTGATGGCATCCTTCTACGAACCATCAAAGGCACTTACCCTCATGTGGCTTTTCTTGACTTCCCTCAAATGGATTCCTAACTCCCGTAAAGTAGAGAGCGGACAGATGTTGACTCCTGACCCTCCATCAACTAGCACTTGGGACACCACTTTGTCCCCACATTTGACAGTGATATGAAGAGCTTTGTTGTGACTTGCGTCTTCAACAGGAAGTTCGTCTCTTCTTAAAGTGATCATACTTGCTTCGACCATTTTACTAATTGTCACAGCCAGTGCCTCACTGATGGTGTTACTTGGTACACTTACCCCACTTAGTACTTTTAACAGGCCGTCCTTATGACTGTCGGACCTCATTAACAAGTCCATGATTCATATCTGTGCTAGAGTTTTCTTCAGCTGCTCCTCTACCGAGTACTCTTTGGTCGACATTCTCTTCCAGAACTTGGCTTCTTCTGGGTCTGTTATGTTCCTTCTTTGAATTTTCTCTCTTTCGAAGTTCCCTCGATTGGCATCTTCAGGAGCGTAGCATCTCCCAGGCCTAGTCATACCATGGGTTGCGGTAGAGTCTATCATTTTGGCCTTCCCTTTCTACTGGTACATCCATGGGATGGTTTTGTATTCCCGACTCTCTTCGTCCTATGTAGCAATGACATATTATTACTGATAAGTTTGAACTGTCACTGTAGGTCTTACCTGTACTGTAATCATTGGAGCCCTTTGAGGAGGGATCTTGGCGGTTTTTGCATTTTTTATAGTGATAATTGTTCCCTTTAGGTCATATTCTTCGTCCAATGTGATCATATTGACCCCCTGATTTTGGTGATTCTAGCAGCGGATTGCAATTCATAATGGACGGCGTCAGAGTGCACTGAATGGATCCGCTCTTGATTAGTGTTTAAATCTCATTTTCCAGCTTAAAATAATCTTCAGTATCATGCCTATGTACATTGGAATGGTACATGCACCTTTTAGTTGCATCAAAATACTTGGAGGGATATTCAGAAACCCTTCCTTCTATCGGATGTATCAATCCTGCTCTTCTCAATCTCTTGAACAATTAGGCCAGAGGCTCAGCAATCGGGGTATAATTTCTAGGACCCCTCTCTTCAAAATTGGGATGAGGGCGTGGTGCATAAGCGGGTCAGTTTTAGTGAGTAGTGGTTTGGACATGAGCATATGGTCGTTGCGGGTTCGGTTGTTATTGACTCGAGGAGGGTTGTATTGTGGTTGAGGATGATAATATGGATGGGTGTTATAGACTGGAGCATAAGTGGGTAGTGGTGAATGATTGTTTGGGGAATAGGAAGTGTTTCATGATGTGGGCTGGGTTGATAGTAAGGGACGACTGCTGAGACCTCCTCTTTCTTCTTCTTTCGGCTACCGATTGACCCTGATTGGATGGCCTTGTTGGCCGCTTGCAGTGCTGCCATGGATTTTACTTTACCAGGTTTTATACCCTTTTCTAATAAATCTCCCATCTTGACCAGCTCGAGGAATTTCTGTCCTATCATTCCTAGCATTTTTTCAAAGTATATCCCTTCCTGGGCTCTGATGAAATACTTGGTTAATTCACTGTCATCCAACGGAGGTTGTGCCCTGGCGGCCTCTGACCTCCACCGACGTGCATATTCTTGGAATGACTCAGATGGTGTTTTCTGCAGGTTCACCAGTGCGAACCTATTGGGAGTAATCTCTGTATTGAATCGAAAACTATTCATGAAGTCCCTTGCCATATCTTGCCAAGTTCTCCAATTTTGCAGATCCTCTCAAGTATACCAGGTAAGTGCTTCTCCCGTCAGGCTCATTATAAATAACTTTATTCTCAGCTTCTCATTCCTCCCTACTCAGACTAACTTATCATAATATGCCCTCAAATACGCGTGGGGATCACCCGTCCCATTGAAGATATTGAACTTTGGAGGCTTATACCTTGCTGACGGATGAATACACAGATCTTCGTAGTCCAAACTTTTACTTGCTCGGGCAACATGGAGGTTCTTCATTTGTTTTCTCAAGATTTGCGGATGCTCATATACTGATTCTTCTTCCTTACGCCTGGCTTCACTCTCCATCTCGGCATATTGGTTAATCTCATAAGGCACTCTGACCATGACAGGCGCTGTAAAGGTAGGTTTAGAAATGGCATATACAGGGGGAACATATCGCTCATGAGCGGTGGTATCTGCCACATGTATGTGCTGGTTTGGGTGAGTGGTAAAAGTGACTCCGTCATGAGGAGGGGTCTGAGTTGTATTGGTGGTGATAGGTGGGTTTTGTGGTGTCTGAACATACTGTGGTACGTAGAGAGTGTGGATAGGGGGATTTGGTGGGTTTGCGGTGGTTACTGGAGGTATGACTTGAGTGGCAAGAACTAAAGTTGGGGTGTTGTTGTTTTGACGTGATGTGAAAGGAAAATGGTCAGGAATTGAATCCATAGAAGGAAAACGAGTTAGTTGAGGAAGCTTTGTCACATCTAGATGTGCTAGTTCCCTGATATGATGTACTTCCTCCCTTAGACACTTTATTTCCTGGGCCATCCTTGCCACATGTTCATCATTCCTGGTATCGTCCTTCTCCCCCGATCGCCCCGGGCTGTCAGCTATGACCAGAGCATGTTCTGTCGGGTTTTTTGTAGCTGGCATCTTTCCCTTTGATCTTAGATTGTACGGTAGTTCCACCAGTTTCGGGTTAAAATAAACTAACTTTCCTTTTCTCTTGGGGGGAATAATAAAGCAAAAGAAAAATAAGAAGAAAGAAAAAAAAAAGAAACAGGAGTCAGTTTCTTTATTTATACAAGCGTGAAATCACACAGAGATATTAATTCACGCATTAAGGCTAGCGTGTTTTCTAGAATTCATGGGGACCTCTCATTATCGGAGGTAGGCCTAAATCTTAGGTGTTTGACAAATATTTAGACTTGGCACATTCAGATCCGAAGCAAGTTTATTTTCATTGATAATTTGGACTGAGATAAGAGGGAACAAAGATTACATCAGTGTTTCATAGAACTGTATGAACTTGGTCAAATTTCTCTTTTGGAAAGAAAAAGAAAACCGGGGATATGGTACAAAGTGGGAAAGAAGGGGAAATCAAACAACTCTAGTAATGATCTCCGGAGTCATTTACCATCTCCTCTTCTTCTTCTTCTTCTTCTGGTTCTTCCTCCGGATTTTCCTCCGGGTCTTCTTCAAACTCCTCCTCATCATCGTTGAACTCCGACCCCTCCTCTGGATCTTCTTCTGGCTCTCTACTATACTCTATTTGGATGCACTCCACTACCCGGTCATCATCTTCAGCAGGTGGAAACATGTGATCGATGGATCCTAGGACTACTTGATGGTGCATTGAAGTAGTCACAAGGTAATGTGGCAGGATCTCATGGTAAATTTGCAAAGCAGCTACTGCGTCCTCTAGCCAGGCTATACCCTCTCTGTTGGGCCGGACTAGCTCATCTTCCTCGTTAATCCAGACATAATACTCAGTGCACCATGAGTTTTGACCCATTGACATTGTGACCATGTTGTTCCACTCTTCTTGGAGCCTAATTATCCTTGGGATCGGAATCTATCCATTGTACTCATCCTCGTATAGCGTTGTCCCTGTCCACATAGGCACATCCTGGATCATCCTGAACTTTCTGAGAACCGGCAGGGATGAGTATGGTTAAATGCCCTCAAGTCCGATTAACTCAATGAAGTATTTTTTAGGAGTCCTTAAGATTGCTCTTCCACCTAACCATGATAGCTTCCAGTTGATCCAGTCACCACTCAGATTGGTCAGCATTTCCCTTCACTCTTCTTGCCCATGTGGGGAGACCCAATGTCACATCCTCTCGTTGTGGTTGCGGATCATGTTGCTAACGACCACAAAGTAGTAAATGGTGGCCTCTCGCTGGAAGAAATATTTGGTAGCCCAGATCTGAAGTAGCAAGTTACAACCTTTATAGAAATCATACCCTCGTGCACATATGTACAAAGTAGCTTGAAGGTTGCCACAGAAAGTCGCCAGAACCACGGGTAATAAGTTGATGTTGATCCGACCCCTTCTTTGCGGGAAGACTAATAATCCCAACAGTGCCAATGAGAAGGTGATAGGCCTGAGACTCTCCCATATTTCTTGGTCAGATTGAAACTCTCCCAAATACCACTCATAGCTTTCACGGTGTCCAAACTTGTCGAACAGCTAGTCGAGGCTCACCCATCCGTCCTCGATATTTCTCAAACCCCGACTGTTGGCCGGGCCTAAGGCATTCCTAGAGCAGATAACTGGGCATAGTAACTGGTAGTATTAGCTTCCTTCCATTGAACGACAGCTCCGTGAAACTAGTAACTTCTTCCAATGTCGGTACTAACTCACAGTCGGCAAACTTGAACACCACCTTAGCCAGATCCCAAAACTCTATCAATAGGCGAGTGAGCACTATGTCTGCTCGAATGTTCAGCAAAGCGGTCATTGCCCTAGGTGAATCCGAACCACATCTCCGTGTTCTCGGTAAATGTTCTTCCACCACTGCTTCAACTTGTGTGGCGCTCCCATCACCATGTTAATCTCAGGGATGTTTTGGTTGATTTTCATTTTCTGAGGAAGGTAAAAGAAAGGTGTTTGGTAAGTGTTTCTTCGGATCTTTAAGTGCCTTGTTAGGTTTTGTTTGTCTTTCCACAGAAGTCATGTCGTTGGGTGCATGACCCGTTGACATTATAGTCGCTTTCCTAATTGTGTGTCGATGCCAAGGACCGACTCGCTTAAGGTTTATGCAGTATGACCTATTCTTGCAAGAGTAGAGTGTTTCCTACTTTTGAATTGGATTGAAAGCTGCTAGAAGTTATGTCAGTTGACCTGACAAAACCATTCTCTGAAACTAGAGAGTTTTGAAAAGAAGGTTCGGAGGGGTGTAAAAGACAACCCTCGCGTGCCATTGTGAGTGATAGTGTACGACCAAGACTCGATAGGAATAAATGTGATGACAATGATATTAAAGCAATAACAGATAACAGTGTGGCAACAATAAGTATGATAATAAGCATAAGGAGCAAATAAAGCAGGTAACCACGTAATTGTAATTTTATCTACAATTAAGGCAACATACAAATAAATCTAAATACCAAATTTAGTCTTAGTCTGCTAAGGCCAGAACATAAGTGTGAAGTCCTCAGCAGAGTCCCCATATTGTTGCACCCTACTTTGCACTGGTCAAAATAAGATTCAACTTGTGGATCCTCTTTGTTGATGAAAGAGAGTTGCCACCTAATATTTAAAGGTATACTAGGGTACCTATTTAATTACTAAAGTCATATTCTTTATTAGTCTGCTAACGGGTGAGATTACGGGTAAGGGTTCTTGTTCTTCTAAGGAAAAGGTGTTAGGCACCCCTTAAAATCTACCTGAGGTAGCTCCATAGGACTTAGACTAGATTTAGAATTAATTATTTATATTATGCCTTAACTAATCCTCTAAGGGTACGACTTACCGTATATTAGGTCAAAATACTTACGAAGAGAGGGTGTAGTTTAAAAAGGTATGAATTTATAGAGAAAAATAATGTTAGTGCATATATGCTTGAAAAGAGCTTTTAATAGAGTGTATAGGATGTTTGTATTCCAGGAAAAAATATATAAAAGTGAAAACTAAAATAAAACACTTTGTTCCTAAAGCATGGAAGTGTATATTATTCTAATGAGATGAAGGTGCTCTGAAAATAAGCCTAAGATATACCTTGGCTTTTACACTTGATGAAAACCGTTTGAAAATCTTTATTTTTGGGTGACAACACCTTATTTTCGAAATGATTTGATTTCCCTTTTGAAGATCAAACTTGCGATTCAGTTTGGTCTTCCTTTTTTTGAAAGAGGAGCTATCGTCTCTTGCTAAGCTTTTGGGCTTCAAAATGTTTAAGAAAAAGTTAGCGAAAACATAGCAGTTTAATGATACAAACAACTTATGATTAGCAAATAGGAGATTAGTTACTAACTAATACCCTTTTTAAATCCTATGTTCTTTAAGGCTTGCCTAAGTTTTATATGACTTAAGATATAAAGTGAAGCATTTAATCCAAAATATAATTGTTGTATACCTGTGAGATAAAACAACAACTAGAATGTAGCAAAATGCGACAAGATAGTAAGGCTAAAGCAATGAAGCAGTAAATAATGAAGAAGTTTAAAGGAGAGGATTGGATTCTGATATTTGGGCCTCAAAAAGGTAGGACCAACAGTAATAGGGACGGGCGACAGCTGGCTTCGAATTTCCAAAAAATACAGCAATGTTGGACTTGGGCCTAAGTTCCTTAAGAACTCAACATGCCCAAACAAATGTACATGTAGAAAAAAAAGGTCATTAGATACATATCTTGTATACTCAATCATGCATGAAACACATAAGTAAATGATTGGAGCAAAATATAACAAACTATAAATACTCAAATACTATGAGAACTTATACTAATGTGGCGGTTATATATGGTAAATAAATTACATTGAAAATATTTCGTTGTCATTAAACACTAAACCCAAAGAGAATAACAAGTCTTAATGAATTAAGGGCTAAGGTGAGAGTTTCACTCAAGGTCGATGCCCCTTTTGAATCCCCCGACACTTCAAAGTTCCCAAGGGTCTCAAGGCCCAGGTCAATATTTGTGCGGGGCAGAGCAGTCCAACCTAGAGTTAAACTCTACTCCCAAATACCCCTAACCACTACGACTCATTTTTCCCCATATGTTTAAATGCCAATGATGCTCTTTCAATGTAAACCAACTACCATAATACTCCCTATCACATAGGTATACTTCTTTCTTGACAGAATAATATAAGGACATAGAAATAGTTTCACTTTTTATAACTATATTTTCAATACTAAGTGAATGAAACACACATTAGTCAAGTGTGAAGGTTAGGAGCACCATAATGTTACTATTAAAGAACCAAACAGTTGGGATCACTTCTTAAGGATAGATAAAGAGCACACAGTTCACATATGCAGCAACCCAGACATAAAGATGCCTCTGTCCTAGCAGACTGATCACAGATTGGTTAGCTCAGGTCTTGCCACTACCACATACATAGGTTAGCAATACTACTTCGAACTCTTTAAAGCATCGACAAAGGTTCAGAAAAATAGTCATAGTTAGCAACCTCTACATGTGCTTTTAAAGATACCGGAATATAATTAGAACTCTTAGCATGACTACATGTTTATAGATTCAAACATGGAATTCCTAAAGGTGCTTAATAGGATCACAAATTACCAATCTTACTTTATTTTGGAATTGATGGCAGAACCATATCTTCATAAGAGAATTAACCTTATGTTGAAATAGGTAAACTATTATGTCCAAGCAGTAGCAATAAGAAATTTCTCTTAGGATTTACAGACCAGGTTCAGTTCAGATAACAGGGAAAGAGGGGACTGAGTGTAGTTTCAAAACAATGTACAGGAATATGAAATCATGTAGACAAACAGAGGTACACGTAGAATTTTCATTCACCTACACGTAGATACTCCAAATAAGGTTAGTATCTTACAATAAATAGGGAGAGTTTCACTTATTATGAGACCAAGTCAATAATGTCATAAAGGGAGTTAAAGACAAGGAAGATATTGTACCAAACAGGTTTAACTCAGCCGTACAGACTAAGATTAACATATAAACATAATGTATTTATCCTCAGCTTGTAAAACGGTTATCATTCAACTATAGAAAACATGGCTATAACCTATTTTATGAAAGATAAGTTGATCATAATAGAAAAATATGCAGAAGGGTTACTGATGTGCATAAAGGTTCACCTTAATGAGACTATTTCATATAGAGAGTCGTAGAGATGCATCTAACAATTATACACACACATAAGACTGTTGTAGTAATGACTCAGAATCTGCTCTTAGAGTTAGCAAACAATTATATAAAGAAGGAGATCATTTAAATACTTAAACTTTACATGCTTCAGCTAAATGATGAGGGGTTGAACTATGAGCTTTCAGGTTTGTTCTAGTTGGAATTATCAAACAAAAATCTCGACTACAGAACAATAGAATGCAAAAAATGGTGTGATAGGGATAGAGATCACAGCAGAATCATTAAATGAAAATCTGAAGTCTAGGCAAACACGAGAAGTCATTGAGGCATATTAAGAAAACTTAATCATGTAAACTATCTGGATTCAGAATAGAAGTCAGTAAGGTCACATAATAACTTAATCAATACCAATTAGAGATACTCAAAAGTATGACAAATGACCACAAATTAAAAGCACATCATCATGAACTGAAAATAACATCTATACACTAATAAAAGAGAGAAACATGTCCATCATATTCGAGTAAGACAGTCAAAAGTGAAAGGGTAGAGGTGCACTGACCTTTTCTAGGGCAGCAGACCAAACATGGATTCTTTCTTAGCCATATAGGATCAAGAGCTCAAACTTCGACCAGTGTAAGCCTCGGAATCAAAAAGAAATTAGAAGCGAGTTAGAAAAAACCCTAGCTTGATTTTTTTACTACTCAGAACTAAAATTGATATTTTTCTGTGTTTTTAAGTGATTTTGTGGTGTGTCTCTTGTTCTAGGTGAGAGCATTGAAGGCTCCTTTATAGTGGCATTAAATGCCTCTAGGGTTCAAAAAAATTCAAATCTGATAGTGGAAGATGACGATGAGCTAAAGATGTGAGCAAACTGAGTGAAATCAGAGAAGAGTAGAGGTGAAAACAATGAGGATTTTTTACCTGAGAAGAGAGAGATTGATCGTTGAAGGCAGAAGACCATCGGTCAAGACTTAGAACCTAGAGCTCACTGCATTTTATCTCTGGGTAAATAATCCTCATAATGAATCCTCTGAAAAACTCCATGCATGCTCCGATTTGATGGAGCAAGAGAGGATTTAAGCGATATGAAGTTACATCTTCAAGCTAGGGCTTCAGATTTGAGGGGCTTTGAATTTAATGACGGGAATAGAGAAGATCGGCTAGATTCGTGGATGTAAGGGCAAAGGGGATGATTTGAAGACCAAATTTGTGATCTTTCACGAATTAGTGCAAGGACTGTGATTGATTAGGGTTGATGGGGTTTGAGAGACGGAAGAGAGAAAAGGGAAACTAGGGAGGTTGTTTTGGGAAAGAATGAGCTAAGGTTGGGGTGTCTCCAGGTTAAGAATGGGAGATGGAACGGGAGCCATTGGATCATTGTGATCAACGACTCTGATATTGTGATGCCCCAAACCTGGGGAGGCGAGACCGGTACCCGTTGCCTCACTTAATCGAGCGTACCAACCTGAGACGGAGGGACTTTCAACATACAATGTCATACTTTGGCCATAGGGCCACATTGCAAGATAATTTGCAAAACAAAATATAAAACTGAATGCAAACTAGCTCTGACTGAACATCAATATAAAGATGGGTCGACAAGGCCTTCATAACTACTACAACTGACAAACCAAAAAAATATACATACGAGGCCTACAAGCCCAATTCACTGCACTGACTGGCAGGATATATCTACAAGCCTCTACTGATGGATGTATTGTGGTCGGAACAGGGCCCCGACCTACCTATAATATATATATATATATATATATATATATATATATATATATATATATATATATATACATACATACATACATACATACATATGTACTCAAAACCCTAAACCGGGCAACTCCGAAGGACGTGGAGCTACCGATCAAGCTGAACTAGAATAACACCTACTAAGGAGGTCTACCCATCTGTCTATCTGAACCTGAATGCATGAAATGCAGTGTTCCCGAAAAAGGGATGTCAGTACGAAATAATATACCGAGTATGTAAGGTAATATAACATAAAGCTGAAACTGAACTGACAATATAATGACTGAAAGTAACTGGGAGTCAAAGATTATCTGGAGATATACTTACCTGTTGATACTGACTCAACTCTCTCAATATAGTAAGTAAAAAAGTTGTTCGGCCCTATAAGGCTCGGTACGAGTAACTGCTCGGTCGTAGTAGGCTCGCTCATAGGCGCTTAGCCATATTAGGCTCAGTATCTCGACCATTCTGGGCTTGCTCATAGGCGCTCATCCATAGTAGGCTCGGTATATAACTTACCATTTGATCTGAGGTTGCCCAATAGGGGCCTGGCCACCGATTATAGCTTAATGGTAGTGAAAATACTGTAATGCTGTATATATATAGATTCTCTGCTATCTTGGCTAAAAAAAGACAATACTAAACTGAATATAAAGTCACAATAAGGGAGAATACTATAACTTATGACACTAGGATAATGTACATAAGTTCAGGAATACGACTTCTCTTTATGTCTCGTTATCAAAGCATGTAGTTACGGAATCATACCAAAATGAAGAAAATATTTAGCCTTAACATACATTATCACAATCATTCCAATAACCACGTTGAACTCGTCTCTTCACACCTTAATCTACAACAACGATAATAATATTGTCATTAATTTACGAAAGGTACAACTATAGCACAACGAACAACAAGCTTATATTATATTAAAACGGGCAGCATCTCCCTTATAATCCTTACTTCCTTCCAATTCGAGACAACACCAAAAATACAAGAACACAACAATAAAAACATATATACATCATTTTCCAATGTTATATCCATCTCAAAATACCACAAAATAGCCCACAAAACAGCCCAACATACCCCTATCACTTCATACACAAAATGACAATCATAGTAGTGTCAAACAATCCAAAAATCTTAGGACGAATGACCAGCCCACCACCCCGAATTTGTGTGGTGTTTCTCCACACACTTTCCCCTCCAAAACTCCATAAAATAGTAGAAAAATACATAATCCAACAACAACACAAAACAGCCCACAAAACAGTCCACTACATGTTGAATAACTCAAACTCACGGCATCCGATCACCTTTCCGTTAGTTCTTGCAATTATAGAACGAGTTTCTATACTTTTCCAGAAGAAAAAATGGATGAAAGAGAGTAGTTTACTTACCTTATTTGGTGAATATCTAAACTCCTATCTTGGTATTTCAACTCTTAGGTTTTCCTCCAACTAGAACTTGAAAAGAAGAGAAAATCAATTAGGGCTTGTGTTGAATATTTGGGAGCCTTTTGCACGGGATTATCTCTGGTTTTGATGCTCTATAATGAGTGTAAAATATGAAGAAAATAATCCCCTAAAAGGTCTCTTTGTACGACCTGAAATAGCCCATTTTTGGACATATTTAGTCCTCTCATTTAAGCAAGTAGGTGATACACCTACTTGTCACCTATGCAGTCTGCACAGTCTCGCCAAAATACATATATCTCTCTCTACTCCGATGTCGTATTCACAAAAGTCTTAATGATTTAGAAACTAGATTCATAGATATTCAATTTTATGCGTGGATCACCCCGTAACTCTAAGTATATTGGGAGAAAAGCTCAGTGACATTTGACCCAAAACTCTAACTTGTGATGACTTTCATCGACTTTTGTTCTACAACTCGCTTGACTTCAAAACTTAACACATGACTATCATACGACTAAAATAACTCATAACATAATCCTCTTATCATTTCAATAACCCTAGTCTCACCCCAAAGGTACGGGTTATAACATTCCCAACTTGTCGACTTTCGACGAAATATTATTTTCTTCAATTCCTTTAGCTTCTGAACCTTCCAACCCTCTTTGTACTTATTGTTCATGATCTTAAATATTTGTAACCTCCAAGGTAACATTATTAACTTACTTTATATACTTTTAAAAATGATCTCATTTTTGGTCTTACATCAGTTTGCTTACGACGTAGTTTTACGTACGAAAATATGAGGTGTAACAGATATTTCGGAGATAAAAATGATTATTGGGAAAAAGGACGACCGCTGGATCTCTTGTAATCCAATGGTAGAGATAAATCACTGATGGATATTGAAATAAAAGGAAAAAATTAGTTTAATTGTGGATCGTTGATCATTTGGATCAACGGTCCAAACGAAGTATGTTTCTTGTGTGAGTGCTTGAGAGCGATGATGTGCCACTTTGTTATTGGCTTAAACGAGATGGCCTGGATCGCCAAGGTCGATGGGAGGGGTAATTTTCGGACAGGGTTAGGTGAGATTGGGCTTATGTTTTGGGCTGAAATTGATTTAAAAGATAGCCACTTTGTCTTTCATAGAGAATTGCAATTATAGCCTTTAGCCTCTTTTGATCCCTTTTATACTTAAATTAAATAGGCTTAATAATTTTTAATAAAATACAGTAAAATTATAATTATTATATCCATTACTAAATATTTTAATTAATGTTTTTATAAATACTTCATTTTTCGAATTATAGCATTAATTTTCAAATTATTAACATAGTAGTCTAATTAACTAGAAATTAGGGAGTAATTCATTAATTATAAGGCCTATGTGATGTATATAAAAGTTATTTTAATAATTTTAAAATAGTAAATATATTTGTAATTACATAGTACTAATACTAAGTGATTAATTTTAAAACTAATACTTAATTAATTTGCATAAATATTTATTGATAGAAAATACATTCAAAATATTTATTGTAAATTATTAAGTGCAAATAAATTAATTTTAAAAGGGAGGGTCAAAATTAGCCATCAACAATGGGTATAAGCATGCAAGGTGTTCAAGCTTACGTCATGCTTTAAATTATACTATATCTTTTCCTATTTTATGGTTTTCTTTATTATGTGCCCTTACCTGATTCATATTTTTCTTGACACATGTATGCCTTCACTTGTTAACTGTCTTCCTTTGTCACATGCTTCTATTTGCTTTATGCTTTGATTCAATGTATGACTTTACTTGTTACATGCCCTTTCTTGTTATTAGATAGATACTTTTACCTGCTTTATGTCCTTATTTTCCTTATTATCTTTACATGTTCCTTGTTTTACTCTATTGTGTTATATTGTATTGTGTGACCTTAGATTTTTCTCGTATTACGACTTATTTAAGTCTTGTTGGTATACGTTGTGAGGCTAGTTCTTGGATATTGTATTGTTTGACCTTCCTTTTTCATGCTTGTACTTCCTTAGTAAATTTATGCATTCTAGCACTCTTTAATATTATGGTGTGAGACTTGCCTTATTGATTATTACTAGGCATTTTCAAATGAGTTGATATATTGGGATCAGGTTGCACATTGAAATAGTATTGTTACTGATATCGGGATTGAGTTACGCACCACAACGTTATTGTTGATGATATTGGGATCAGGTTGTGCGCCACAACGGTATTGACACTTGTTGCTATTGATATTGGGATCGTGTTGCATGCCGTAATGAAAAGGATGTCTTGCAGTTATTCTTGGATGTTATGCTCCGCTACAGTGTTGTGTTATGAGGCTGTGATGTGATGATATTTTGGGGCCCTTTGTTATCTATTCTCTTATTTCGTTCACTATATGTTACTCGTTTTTCTATATTGCTATTGCTTATATGCTAATTACTCGTACAGGATTACAGTGAGTATCTTGTCATAGCCTCATCACTACCTCATTGAGGTTAGGCTCGACACTTACTGAGTACATGGGGTGGGTTATACTCAAACTACACTTCTGCACTTCTTGTGCAGATCTCAGTATTGGTCCCAGTGGCGTTCAGAGATGATTTGCTCATGCCCTTTTCCAAAAGACTTAAGGTAGTGTTGCTTGGCGTTTGCAGACCATGGAGTTCCCTTCCTACCTCTACTTACTGTTTATTATACCGGACAATATTGTACTTTTCTTTGCAGATTTGTGTTTAGTACTTCTAGTGGCTCCTGTACTTGACACCCAATTCGGGGAATAGTTTTTTACAGCATTGGTTGTAGCATTATTATACATTTTATGAGATTTCACTCTTATTCCTTATTATGATATTTTTAGTTGTTACATTGCGCCATCACCACCCCATGGTTGAGATTTTGGGTCGTGACAAGCCGGTATCAGAGCCCTGGTTTGCATAGGTCTCACGAGTCATGAGCAAGCTTGGTAGAGTCTTGAGGATCGGTACAGAGACGTCTGTACTTATCTTTAGAGGCTATAAGGATTTAGGAAACTTCACTTTCTTTTTTCTCTATCATGCAACTTTGTTCTATAATGAAGTTTGAATCTTTCTTCTCTTATTCTTTCATAGATGGTAAGGACATGTGCTTCGTCTGCAACTGATCAGGAGCTGGAGGCCCAAATTGTATCCACTACCAGGGGTAGAGGCTGGGGTAAGAGCAAAGGCAGAGGTAGAGCTAGAGCTCAGCCTAAAGCACGCGTAGTGGCACACATAGTCGAGCCTTAGTTTTCTCCAGAGGACGAGATGCTGGATCAGGTTGAGCCGGTAAGACTAGCTCATGCCCTAGAGGGGTTTATTGCTACCCTAGTGCTTCAGAACGCCTTAGTCTGTATGGTTGGCTTTATGGAGAGTATGGCTCAGGCCGATGTGTTTCCTATGGAACTGACTTCTTCTTAGGTCGGGTGAGGAGTTCAGACTCCCGCTACTCATACCACAAAGAAGATGGCTCGTGGTTATCAAACACCGGGAGTTCTACCAGTTGGGGTGGTTCGGCTTGTTATTTCTATACAACATGCGGACAGGCCCGCAATGTCAGCTAATGAGCTAAAGAGGTTGGACAGTTTCACCAACTTGTTTCCTTAGTGTTGCACCTTCAGAGGATACCCAAGACTTCTTCGACCGTTGTCATGAGATTTTATGCAACTTGAGACTATTGGAGTCCAATGGAGTTGATTTCACTATCTTTCAGATAATGGGTTAACCAAGAGGCGGTGGAATGTTTTTGAGCTGAGCAGGCGAGTGGGATCACCTCCTCTCATATGGGCTCAGTTTTCGCAGTTGTTCTTGGGGAAGTTCATCCCACTCACTCAGAGAGATAAGCTATGCAACCAGTTTGAGCATCTTCAACAGGGTAGTATGACTGCTACTCAGTATGAGACTAGATTTGTTGATTTGTTTGAGACAAACAACTATCATGATCCCTACTGAGAGGGAGAACGTGCAAAGGTTTATAGAGGGCCTTACATATGGCATCATACTTCAGATGGCCAGGGAGACCGAGAGTGAGAATATTATTACTCGGGTAGTAGAGATCGCTAGGAGGATTGAGCGCATTAGAGGCCAAGCGTGAGAGACGACCTCTAATAAGTGGCCCTGTTATTTTGGAAAATTCAGTGGTGCCTCATCTGGAGGCAGGGGTTCCTTCGGTAGAGCTTATTTTATCAGGCCGGCACAGCCAACACTATATGTTACACAGGGTACATCAGGTTGCCGTAGTGCTTATAGACCTCGTTCCTAGCAGCTAGCATTCAGTGCACCCCTAGCTCCCATTAGTGCATCACTGATTTAGAGTTACTACGGTGGTTATTTGGGTCGTCAGGGACAGCCTTAGATTCAGCAACCACACCAGCCGAGAAGCTATTTTGAGTGCAGAGATGTGGGTCATATCAGGAGGTATTTCCCAGATTGCAGATCAGTATGGCATAACATGGTACTCATGCCATGATTTTGGCACCGGTTGCTTTACTACCATCTCAACCAGCTAGAGGCGGGAGTCAAGTAGCTAGAGGTGGAGGCTATCCAGATAGAGGTAGAGCAAGTTAGTGAATGATCATCCTAGAGGTGGAGGACAGGTTAGTGGGGCTCAACCTCGTTGTTATGCATTTCCGGGTAGGCCCGAGGCGAAGTCGTCCTATGCAGTTATCATAAGTGTTATCTCAATCTGTCATAAAGATTCTTCTGTGTTATTTGATCCGGGTTCTACATATTCCTATGTATCTTCATATTTTGCATCGCACTTGAGTATGTCTCGTGATTTAATAGTAGTTGATCGGGTGTACTGCCTTGGGTTGTTACTATTAATGGGTTTGATACTATATTTCATCTTTTGTTATTGGATATAGAGGTTATTCTTGATATGGATTAGTTATCCCCGTGTCATGCTATCTAGGCTCCATGCTAAGACTGTGGCCTTAGCCATGCTGAGGTTACCTAGATTAGAGTGAAGAGTGATCCTCGGTCATTCATCTACTAGTGTGGTTTCATTTTTAAGACTCGGCGTATGGTTGAGAAGGGGTGTTTAGCATATCCGACTTACATCCGGGATTCTAGTGTAGAGGTTCCTCCTATGAATTCAGTACGGATTGTGAAGAAGTTCCCAAAGGTACTTCCTACAGATTTGCTAGTTATGCTACTTGACAAGGATATTGAATTTTGCATTGATTTGATGACAAGGATATTGAATTTTGTATTGATTTGGTTCTGGGCACTCAGCTTATTTCTATTCTACCATACTGTATGGCTCCAGTAGAGTTGAAGGAATTAAAGGATCAGATGAAGGATTTGTTTGACAAAGGATTCATTAGACCGAGTGTTTTACCTTGAGGTGTGCCAGTGTTATTTGTTAAGAAGAAGGACGGATTGATGATGATGTGTATTGACTATCGTCAGTCAGGTGAATATTAGGGCATAAGATGTCCCTAAGATAGCTTTTAAGACTCGTTATGGTCATTAATATTTCTTGGTGATGTCATTTGTCTTGACTAATACTCCAGCAGCCTCCATGGATTTGATGAACCGAGTGTTCAATCCTTATTTGGTTTCCTTTGCGGTTGTCTTCACTGATCATATTCTGGTTTACTCTCATATTAGGGAGGAGCACGAGCAGCACCTACAGATTGTACTTCAGACTTTGAAGGATTGTCATCTTTATGCCAAGTTTTTGAAGTATTAGTTTTGGTTGGACTCAGTTGCCTTCTTGGGTCATGTTATGTCTTCTGGGGATATCAAGGTGGATCCCAATAAGATTGAGCAATTCAGAATTGGCTTAGATCTACTTCAGCTACGAAGATTCGGAGCTTCTTGGGTTTGGCGGGCTACTATCACCGTTTCGTGGAGAGATTTTCATCTATCTCAACCACATTGACCAAATTCACCCAGAAGGGCACTCTTTTCAGATGGTATGATGAGTGTGAGGAGAGTTTCTAGAATCTCAAGACCGTCTTGACTACAACTCCAGTATTGGTGTTACCCATAGGTTCAAAGTTTTACACTGTGTATTGTGATGCATCGCGTATTGGACCTGGTGCGGTATTGATGCAGGATGGTAGAGAGATTACCTATATGTCTCACCAGTTGAATATACATGAGAATAACTACTTCATGCATGATTTGGAGTTAGTAGCCATTGTGCACACTCTTAAGATTTGGAGGCATTACTTATATAGCATTCCATGTGAGGTCTACACCGATTATCAGAGTCTCCAACAACTAAATTTGAGGCAACGAAGATGGTTGGAGTTATATAAAGACTATGATATCACCATATTATATCATTCGGAGAAGGCTAATTTGGTGGCCGATGCCTTGAGTCGGAAGGCGGAGAGCATGGGCATCTTAGCATTTATACCGGCAGTGGAGAGGCTATTGGCTATGGATGCTCATGACTTTGCTAATAGGTTCGTGAGGTCGGATATTTTGGAGCCTACTAGGGTTCTTGCTTATGTTGTGGCGCAGTCATCTTTGTTGGAGCGCGTCAAGGCTCACCCGTTTGATGATCCTCACTTAATATTGGTGTTGAAAGATACAGTACACTAGGTGGTACTAAGAAGGTTGTGATTGGGGATGATGGTTTTATGAAGCTTCAGGGCCGAATTTGTGTTCGAACGTTGATGGGTAAAGAGAGTTGATCCTTGAGGAGGCTCATTGCTCACGGTATTCTATTCACCCAGGTCTCATAAATATGTATTGTGACTTGAAGAAGCATGATTGGTAGCGGAAGATGAAGAAAGACATTATTGGACATGTCTCTCGTTGCTTGAATTGTCAGCAGGTGAAGTATGCACATCAAAAACGGATGGTTTGACTCAGAAGTTAGTGATACATGAGTGGAAGTTGGAGTGCATCACTATGAACTTTGTGTTAGGCTTACCACAAAATTTGAGGAAGTATGATATTGTTCGGGTCATTGTGGACCAAGTCCGCATAATTTATTCTAGTGATGACTTCCGACACTGTAGAGCGGTTAGCGCAGATCTACATCAGTAAGACTATTTGCCTCCACGGTATGCCTATTTCTATCATTTTAGACTGTGGTACGCAGTTCACTTCACACTTTTAGAGACCTGTACAGCGTGAGTTGGGCACACAGGTTGAGTTGAATACTGCATTTCACCCTTAGACGGACGAGCAGTCCAAGCGAACCATTCAAGGTTTGGAGGATATTATAAGGGCTTGTGCCATTGATTTCGGAGACTAGTTGGATCAATTTCTCCCATTAGTGTAGTTTGCATACAACAACAACTACCAGTCGAGCATCCAAATAACTCCATATGAGGCCTTATATGGGAGGCGATGCCGTTCTCCAGTTGGTTGATTTGAGACTGGTGAGGCTATATTGTTGGGAACATATTTAGTTCATGATGCACTGGAGAAGGTGAAATCGATTCAGGAGCGGCTCCATACAACACAGTCCAGGAAAACATGTTATGCTGATAGGATGGTTCGTGATGTGGCTTACATGGAGGGTGAGAAGGTTCTTCTCCAAGCTGCACCTATAAAGGGCATGCGATTTGGGAAGAAGGGCAAGTACAACCCGAGGTTCATTGGTCTATTTGAGATGTTTGAGAGAGTTGGGGAGGTTGTTTATTAGCTTGGGTTGCCTCCCAGCCTAGAAGGGTTACATCTGGTATTTCATGTTTCTATGCTTCGGAAGTACCATGAAGATAAGTCTCATGTTTTGGACTTCAGCACGGTGCAGCTTGATGAGGATTTGACTTATGAGGAAGAGCCGGTGGCTATTCTAGATCGGCAGGTTCGAAAGTTGAGATCTAAGGATATTCCTTCTGTGAAAGGGTAATGGAGAGATCATCCAAATAAGGAGGCTACTTGAGAGTCTGAGTCCGACATGAGCAGTAGATATCCACATCTTTTTACTAGTCCAGGTACAATTCTATGTCGATTCAAAAATGAACGTTTGTTTTAGAGATGGAGAATATAATGACCTGATAGGTCGTTTTGAGTACTAGCACTTCTTTTATAACTTGAGGCCTTTCATAGAGCTATTTGATGATTTATAACTTGCGTGCGTGGTCCGTGTTGATTTCCAAAAAGTTCAAATATGAATTTTAAAAAACAAACTTGATTTTTGAATTTGAAATGGCTAGAGTTGACCATGGGCAATATTTTTGGTAAACGACCTCCGATCGGTGTTTTGATGATTTCGGTAGTTTTGTATGATGATTTTTGACTTGTACACATTTTTGGTTGAGGTCCAGGGTGACCAAGTCCGTTTCGGCGCTTAATGTGAAAAGTTGCAATTTTGAAGTATGAACTATAAAATTCCTTATATTTTGATGTTTGATTCTTGATTTTATATGTTATTTTGATTATTTGAGATTATGAGCGAGTCCGTATGATATTATTATTCTTGTGTGAATGTTCGGATTGGAGTCCGAGGAGCTCGGGTGAGTTTCGGATAAGTTTCGGGCAGTTTTGATAAGAATTTGGAATGCATGTGCTGCAAACCTCGCATTTGCGATGGTCTGTTCGCAAATGTGAGCCGTGCATTTTCAAGTGCTAGCTCGCATTTGCGATATTAGGTAGGTGTTTGGAAGCTTCATATTTTTGAAGCTTAGATCGCATTAGCGAGGGAGCCTGCCTTCACATTTGCGAGTTCATTGTCGCATTTGCGACTCTGGGCATAGTAGACTTTGCTTTTGCGAAGCTTTATTTGCATTTGCGGAGGTTCTTGCCTTCGCAATTGTAAAGGTTTTATCGCATTTGAGACATTGGGGGGGCTTAAGGATTGTTCGCATTTACGATCAGTTGTTCGCATTTATGAACATTGCAATTGTGAACAAGACTTCGCAATTGCAACACCTGCAACAGGGTAAAAGATTGGAAATTCGGGATTTAGCTCATTTAAATCCATCTTTGAGACCTAGACTCCACATAGAGGCGATTTTGGAGAGCAATTTCTTCCGCACTTTATAGGTTGGTAACTTTAACTTATTTTTGTTTAATTTCCATTACTTTTACATAAATTTTCAGTATTAAACCTAAGATTTCATATAGCATAAATATGACTTTTGGATAGAAATTTAGGATTTTGTAATTTTGAGGTCTAGACCTCGAATTATGGTCGGATCTCGAAATAAATCACATATTTGGACTGGGAGATGACTGGGTAATTGATATTTGGTCTTAACTTCGGATTTCGACCACGTAGCCTGAGTTGACGTTTTCAAATATGTTAAAGATTGAACCTTTTTTAAACTAGTATAGTTTCTAAAGCTTGTTTTGACTTATTTGAGTAATATTTGACTAGATTTGGATGGTTTGGAGGCTTGTTATAAATGTAAAGCCATGTTGGATGATTGATCTTGTTCTGGAAAGAGGTACGTATCGTGGTTAAACTTGATTTACGGGAATTAGGACATGATCAGTCAATTTGCTATGTGATCTATATGTAGGGACGACATATATGCAAAATGATGAGTGTATATACATTGTTATTGGTATTAGAATGCGGGGTGGTCTAGCTTATTACATGCTTTATATTATACTATGTATTTTTCCTATTTCGTGCTTTTCTTTATTATGTGCCATACTGATACATGTTTTTCTTGACACATATATGCTTCACTTGTTAACTGTCTTCCATTTTTACATTCTTCCATTTACTTTATGCTTTGATTCAATGTATGTCTTTACTTGGTACATACTCTTCCTTCTTATTAAATAGATGTTTTTACCTGCTTCATGTCTTTATTTGCCTTATTATTTTTACTTGTTCCTTGTTTTACTCTATTGTGTTATGTTATATTGTGTAACCTTATATTGTTTTCATGTTACAACTTGTTTAAGTCTTGTTGGTATATGTTGTGAGGCTAGTTCTTGGATATTGCACTGTTTGACCTTCCTTGTTCGTGCTCGTACTTCCTTGGTAAATTTATGCATTCTAGCTCTATTTAATATTATATTGTGAGACTTGCCGTGTTGATTGTTACTGGGCATTTTAAAATGAACTGACATATTGGGATCGGGTTGCATGCCGCAACAGTACTATTATTGATATCGGGATCGGGTTGCGCGTTGTTATGATATTGTTATTAATATTGGGATTGTGTTTTACGCCATAACGGTAATGACACTTGTTGGTAATGATATTCGGACCAGGTTGCACGTCGCAACGGTAATGACACTTGTTGGTAATGATATTCGGACCAGGTTGCATGTCGCAACGGAAAGGATGTCTTGCAATTATTCTTGGTCGCTATGCTCCGCTGCAGTATAGGGTTATGAGGCTGTGATATGATGATATTCTGGGGCCTTATGTTATCTATTATCTTATTCCTTTCTTTATGTTTTTACTCGTTTCTCTATATTTCTTTTTCTTTTCTGCTTATTACTTGTACATGTTTACAGTGAGTGTCTTGTCATAGTATCGTCACTACCTCTTCGAGGTTAGGCTCAAAATTTTTGAGTACATGTGGCCGGTTGTACTCATACTATACTTCTGCTCTTCTTGTGCAAATTTCGGTGTTGGTCCCAGTGATATTTAGAGGTGATTTGCTCGGACCCTTTTTCAGGAGACTTGAGGTAGTGCTGCTTGGTGATCGTAGACCCTGGAGCCCCCTTTTTCAGGAGACTTACTGTTTATTGTACCAAATAGTATTTGTAATGACCCGATCGGTCGTTTTGAGCGTTTGCATTTTGCTCGGTAGTTTGAGAGCATTAGTAGCTCCGTATAATGTATTACGACTTGTGCAAATCTTTGGTTTTGGTTTTTCAGGTTATTCGGAATCGATTTGGAAGAATGAAATTCATGATTGAAGCTTTAAATTGGAAGAGTTGACCAAGTTTGACTTTTTAATATTTCACCTCGGATTAGAGTTTTGATGGTTCTGTTAGGTCCAGATGGTGATTTTGGACTCGGGCGTGTGCCCGTATTTGCATTTAGATATTTCTACAAGGTTTCAGTACTAATTGGCGAAAGTTAGAAATTTGAAGGTTTGGAATGTTCATAAGTTTGACCGGAAGTTGACTTTGATGAAATTGGGTTCGGATTGTGGTTTCGATAACTGAAATAGTTTCGTTATGTCATTTGGGACTTGTGTGCAAAATTTGAGTTCATTCCGGGTTGATTTGATATGTTTCGGCACGCGTTTTGGAAGTTGAAAGATTCAAAGTTCATTAAGTTTGATTTGGGGTACGATTCATGATTTTGATAATGTTATGCGTGATTTGAGGCCTTGAGTAGGTTCGTGTTATATTATGGGACTTGTTGGTATGTTCGGACGGGCTCCCGAGGGGCTCGGGTGAGTTTCAGATAGGTTTGGGTTGTGTTGCGCTCGTTTTTTATGTTGCGACGTCGTTTTTTCAAACATAAATGGTACTACATTAAGCAAATGAGCTCCAATTTATGTTTTGATTAAAGCATTAGATGCGTACCATAATTACGGAGCCATAGCAAAAAGAATTATCGAATTCGAACATCGTATGAGTGAGTTATGACCATTTTAGTGTAGGAGAAGAAAGGTGGTGCTGGTGCTTCGCAGATGCGAAGTTGGGTCCGCATCTGTGACCCCGTAAGTGCGAAAGATGGATCACAGATGCGAAAATTACAGCTGGCAGACCGCAGGTGTGGAATTTTAGCGCAGAAGCGAATTTCTCTGTGTATTAAAAAAATCAGGCTGCGTTTATTTAGTATTTTGAGTATATCTTGAATTCTAGAGCTCCGATTGAGGTGATTTTCACGGCGTTCTTCTCGTGTTTTCATGGCGGTCAGTAACTAACCTCAGATTTTGTATTTTAACATCATTATTCTAGTTCATTTATGAATTAACCCATGTTTTGATCGGAAAATTGTGGGTTTTATCCTTAAAACTTAAGGGGATGAAATTTGTAGATTTAGAGGTCGATTTGAAGTCGGATTTGAATTGAGATAGGTATTTTTGACTCAGTTTTGATTATTTTACACGATTTCATCTTTGATTTTGGTATTTAAATGGTGAATCTAAAAGAGAAATTGGGGGTTTTGTTTAAACATTCCTAAAGTGAATTTTTGAGTTTTGAACATCGATTCGGAGTCGGATTTGAGTAAAATTAGCATGGTTGGACTCGTATTCAAATGGGTTGTCGGAATTTATGAGTTGGGTCAGTTTTCAAGGTGCGGGCCCGAATTTGACATTTTAGTTGACTTTGGGCTTTTGATTAAAGATTTGACCTTTATCATTTGGAATTGTTTCCTTAGGCATTATTTGATGTATTTGAGTTTCTTTTGGCTAGTTTTGAGCCGTTTGGGGGTCAGTACGCACGGGATGGCATTTTTTGGGGCATCGTTTGGCTTGCTCGGTATTGCATTTGACTTGTTCGAGGTAATTAACACTTCTAAATTTGGTGCTGAGGGTATGAACCCCTGAATATACGTGTTATGTATTGGTGTTTTGGTGACGCACATTCTAGATGACGGGTGTGTTGGCGTGCACCATGTGAATTTTGACTTGGTTGTTTCTGTGGTACGGTGTAGTTACTTGATCTTGGTTTTATCCATGAGGCCTCTACATGCTAGAGTGATTGAGCTGTGATCCATGTTAGAAATCATGTTTAAGCTATATGCTTATTCTGTTGGGACCCATTGAGGTCATATATGTTGTTGAGTTATTTGCTTAAATTGTAATTACATACTCAGCCATACTCATTCATTTGCATATCATATCTCAGTCTCTGTTGCCATATATTGATATATTATATCATCATTTTTTGGCTGATTTTCATGACATTGTGAGCCCGAGAGACTGGAGAGATTGATGACTGAGTGAGGCTGGGGGCCTGTTTGTGAGTGATATTGATGGGATCGGACTG
The DNA here is from genome assembly GCF_000715075.1 of Nicotiana tabacum. Classification (NCBI taxonomy): domain Eukaryota; kingdom Viridiplantae; phylum Streptophyta; class Magnoliopsida; order Solanales; family Solanaceae; genus Nicotiana; species Nicotiana tabacum. The sequence continues at coordinate 42,663,476 of NC_134102.1, forward strand.
CACGCCGCAGAAACTACTACTGATTCATGATGGGATCGGGCTGCACGCTGCAGCAGGTATTATTGATTCATGCCATGATTGGCTTATTATAGAACTTGGGCTGGATCTGCCTCTCCGGAGTCTGCACATCCACAGTGAGTGCAATTTCTATTGTTTACATTTGGGCTGGATCTTCCCTGTACAGTATTGAGTGACTGAGTGTGAGGATTTATTTATATTTTGATTGGATCTGCCCTATACAGTAGTGAATGACTGAGTGTGAGGATTTATTTATGTTTGGGATGGATCTGCCCTTGGCTGGATCTGCCATGTACAATGCTGAGTGACTGAGTGTGCTGAGTATTGAGCGTGATCAGTGAGAGTGCGCGACAGTGAGATTGAGTACTCTTAGAGTGGAAGTACATGAGTTCAACACTGAGATGCATTGGATTAGACATGCATACTTGAGATACAGGCATAGAGATGCATTTTCTCGTGCCGCCCGGTTTTGGTGACATTTATGATTTCACTTGCATATTAACATGTAGGCATAGGGATGTACTTTCTTCATGCTATCTGAAAATGAAACATCTTATTTATTATTGAAAGGTTTTTGAAAAAAATCACAGTTTTCAGACTTACTCATATTTTTGGCGATTTGGTGAAAGGAATTTGAGTTTTACTAACATCTTGGAAAAACATGCATATTTCCCATAATTGTGAACGAGAGGAGTATCATACCTCTGAGTTATTTCTTGTACCATTTTTATTATGTTATTATAAACTTTTGCCGGTTATTGGATTTGGACTCTAACCCTTGTCCCAGCTCGTCACTACCTTCAACGTAAGGTTAGGTTTGTTACTTATTGAGTACATGAGGTCGGTTGTACTCATACTACACTTTTGCACCTTACGTGCAGATGTTGGATGTTGATGTTGCTGTGTATGACAGGAACTGGATTTGGAGATGTGCCTGCGTTCTGGTCATAGTTGCCTCTTGATCTTGGTAGCTTTAGAATTTTTAGTCCATTCAAGCATATTTCAAACAGATGATATATTTTATTTCGTAGCAGCTTTGTAAATTCTAAATCTTAAAAGCTCATGATTTGTACTACCAATCCTTGGAAAATGTATAAAGATTCAGTTATTTTATAATTCATTTGTCTCAATAAATCTCATTAAATTGGATAGTTGTTAATTGGCTTACCTAGCGGGTTGAGTTAGGTGCCATCACGACTAGTTGGATTTTGGGTCGTGACAGTATTGTACTTTTCATTGCAGACTTGTGTATAGTACTTCTAGCGGCTCATGTTCTTGTGACACCAAATTCTGGGAATAGTTTTAGACAACGTTGGTTGTAGCTTTACTATACATTTTATGATATTTCACTCTTATTCCTTATTATGATATTTTTAGATGTTGAACTGCTTTATTTATTGTTGCTAATGTTGGCTTGCTTAGCAAGCGGTGTTAGGCGCCATCACGACCTCATGGTTGGAATTTTTGGGTCGTGATAATATGTCTCTTATATTAAGGCCAATTTTGGTGATTCAAAAGGCTATCTTGGGTGGAATCTCGCAAGAATTATGTTGGGCTTGTCAAAGGTTAGTTTCGAAATAATCTAGCATCTAATTCGGGTTGGGACAACTGCTGTATTTTTTACTTATTTCGGGGTTTAGTCACTTTTTGTCATAAAGTTTTGGAGCTCGGGAAGAGGCAAAATTTTAGGATGTTTTCATCATTACTCTATGGGTAAGTAATTTCTACTTGTATTTAATTATATATCTTGATTCCCTATGAATTTATACACATAAAACATGTGTTTTTAAAGAGAAATTTTGGGGGTTTTATCTACAATTTAAGAGCGTATAAATTGGGGATTTGGTAGTCGATTTGGACTCGATTTTGGAATCTAATCATATATTTGGACTCGTGGAGTTATGGATAGTCGGGATCTACCCCTTGACTTGGGTTTGACCATGAGGGTCCGGGTGACTTTTATTGACTTTTCGAGATTTAATTAAATATTGAAACTTTATTGTTTGAAATTGATTCCTATGGTCTTGTTTGACGTTGTTGAGTTGTATTTGACTTGTTGAATTGGTCATAACTAATTATTTTGCCATATTGAACTTCTTGGTCAAGCCGTAGTCATATACTTGTCTTATTGATTCGTGATTTGTTGGTTAAATGGCTTATATCATTCATGAGAAATACTAAGATAAGACTTTTGAATTATGAAATTGCTTATTGAATTTGTTGAGATAAATTAAATTACATGATTAGCCGAGCCATCTTTTAGCCTTAAGTGCTTTTATCCGCATGACTATTATTATGATTTGGTGACTTTAATTATGTTGTCTCATACATATATCTATAAGTTTGAGAGTTAAATATTGTGAAAATATGAGAATTTTGGCACCACATATATTATGAGAAGATGTTGGTTACTGATGATGTTGTGTGGATCGAATTGCACGCTATAACGTTATTATGTGTGGGTCGGGTGGCACGCCTCCATGGGTACATGTGTGGATCGAGTGGCATACTGTCACAAATATATTTGTAGATCCGGTTGCACGACGCGATGTTATTATATTTATTTGTATATCAGGTTGCACACCGCAGCGGTGCTTGAAATGGTACCGTCCCTCCGGAGTCAGGTGATTACCCATGTAACTTTAGGCCCTGTGAGCACAGGCACTGAGATTGGTGCTTGTTTGGACACTTGATAAGTATTGTGTGTGTGTGTGTGTGTGTGTGTATATATATATATATATATATATGACTGTTGACTGGGCATTTTGTGATTGTAAAAAATAAAGATAATTGATATTGTGATATCTCCCTTGTTCGAGCATGCATTGGTCGCTTAGACTCATCCAGTTGCTCTTATATTATGTGTGATCCGTATCATGATTATAGAAAGAGTTGAGATAATTAATATTGTATTCTATTTTCTTGTCTGAAAAAACATGTCTAAATTTTAGTTTTTACTGAGTTTCTATTGGCAGACCCGTTTGAAGATATCATGTCTTATTCCATGTTCTATTTATGCTTCATATACTTATTAAATAATTAGTAGGTATCAATATCGACATCTCGCCACTACTTTTTCGAGGTTATAGCTGATACTTATTGAGTACCATAGTTTTGTACTCATACTATACTTCTGCATATTTTGTGCAGATTCTGAGACTGGTATTTGCAGTACCCATTGAGTGAAATTGGAGTATGTTATTGGAAACTTCGTGGTGAGCTGCTATACTTGATGTGATCCGCAGCACATAGAGTCCATCTTCCCTACTTATTCATTTATGTCTATGTATTTCTTTTCTAGACACATATTATTGTTCAGTTGAAACTTGTTGCTCTTATTATATGCTCGTGATGTAGTGACACCAGTTGTGGTTGTATTTAGACCTTATCATTGATTATAAATTAATGATATTGAATTGAGATTTATTCTGCATTGTTATTTATATCATGAAACAGTTAAAGGCTTAATAATTGGAATATTTTGTTGTTGTTGAGTGTAGCTTGCCTGGCGAGCGGGTTAGGCGCCATCAAGGCCTTGATGGGATTTCGGGTCGTGACATCATCTTTTCCAAGACCTATCATGTTAAATCATCAAAAAAGTAATCCAGAAGCGAAAGAGTACCTAAATCCCGGAGAATGCTTGAGATCCTTTAAACTGTAGTTATTAGTCTTCCAAACCAAGACGTGAGCCACTCTCATTTTTCCAACGATGGAATATTAGAAGAAAAAAAATCATATGTCCGATTTGGAAATCATAATCCATTTAAATTAGAATTACATCTTTATGTAATTCTAATTTAGTGCATCATCAAATTAGAAGTAACATCCAGGTATCTACACATAAGATCTCATACGTTATGAGGTGTCGTATAGTCCCATTTAACTTTAACTTTAATAGATTACTTTTAATTTGGGTCAATCATTTAACAATAACAACCAATATATAATTATTTTTAATACAACATATATGAAATCCATAAATTCTAACATCTTATAAATGAATTGTTTTATGACTTAACAATGATTAATTTATTTATTTATTTAAAATTAATTTGTTAAATTATTTAATTTGGCGTAAATACTGAGATAATATTTCCCTTATCTTACCTTCCTGAGTTAGCATATTGTCGTTATTCATATAATTCCAATTATTATGTAAATTCATATACTCAGCTCTTTTTTTATAAACATAAATGCTAGAAGTATCGTACTCCCTTTTAATCACTAAAGGGCCTTCATTTTTTTAAAGAAAAATGTGTACAATCTATTACGCGTGTCAGATAAACAAATGACTCAGAGAATTTCTTGTAACTTGATTTTAATGTAGTTAATTAAAATTGGATAGTGAACACGGCTCTATCACAGAATACAAAATGTTTGATGTCCTTAATTTCTAGGATCTGTTTACCGGAGGTAAGTTAATACTTAATGTTTTCTTTTACTCTCAATTTGTTACATAAATACCATTTTACTCCTCCAGATTTAAGTGTAAAATTTCCATCTAATGTTAAGAAAACTTAGAAACGAAGAGTTCTTTCTTCAAATTGTTATCTAACATGACATGATATTAACATAAGAATAGTTGAAAGTAAAAACTATGACATGGAAGATTAGTGGTCCTCAAGTAAATAGAAATTAAAGAAGTGTAAACGCTTTTTAAGGGTTAATAGTACTTTAGTCCCCCAGTTATTGGTAAATATTTATTTTAGTCCTCATGAAATCTAACTAATCACATTTACCTTTAAGCTTGCATTTTTACTCCATAATTGGTAGTAATATAGTTCTAAAAACATATCTAAGCATAACATATTCCCTAGAAAAAGGGATAAAAGAACACATATTTAATTAATTGAAGGTTAAATGTGTCATGCCCCGAAACAAAGGTGAGACGTGACGACACCTAACCTATAGTAACTCGTTGAATGAACCCTGTGCTAGCAGTCCGAAAGTACTACCGAGCAAGCTGATCATGTTGAAGTCTGATAATCCTTACATAATATAAATCTGGAAACAATTTAATAACATCTGACAAAAAAATTTAAAGATCTAGACCCTATACGACAAGTCATGAGCCTCTATCTGAATAATCTGTAAGGCCCCGTAAAATCATCGCGGAGTTGAGCAAGGAGTTTGTTGAATTTTGAAGGTCGTTTTGCGGACCACTCTGCGATCGCATATCCCTTTCGCGATCCATATTTTCCGTCGCACATTTGGCATGAAGAATTTTGTTGGGTCATTCTACGGCCGCATAAGTGGTCTGCGGACCGCAGACCGGTCCAGACCAGCCCAGTTCTTGGCATCATTTTCGTGGTCTATTTTGCGGGCTGCATATCTGTTATGTGATCCATTCGGTGACCGAAGATCTGAGTTCGAAGAGTCTATTTTTCTATTTTATTACCCGATCCCATTTCTTATAAAACGACTTTGGGATTATTTTGGTCGGGTTAATCACATATTTTAGAGTGAGGGGAGTGCTTTAGAAAGGGAGGAAGGAGCCACAAGTGCATTGATCATCAATCCCTGCTCCAATCTTGAAGATTCAAGGGAATTATTTACTAGACCACTATCTATCCGGGTAAGTTCATGTTCTATACCACCCATACAAGTTATTTTAGGGTCTAAGTATATTGTGGAATTGGAATTAGGCCATGCATGTGCCAATAGCTTGTAGTATGTGGGGTTAATGAACTATTTTGGGTAGTCTCTTGTTGAAATTTGACTAATGCTATGCTTTGTAAGTATTTCCAATGTGTTTTAAGCCTTTACATATTTATGAGTTGAAATTGTGTATTGCCCTTTTTGGAGAAAAGTATTTCGAGAACAAATGATGTGTTACACGGTTATGATTTTAACTTATGCTTCGATTGCCAATCATTTTACTCCATTTCTTGGAAATAAATCCATTGTGTTTAAAATATTCATTGCTAATAAACCTAAAATTGTGATTTCTGGAATATTCTATTTGTTGATATTTATGATGATGATCCACGAAAGTAAAGAAATAAAAGTGTGGAATATGAGATACGGCCACCGTTCCATGAATGAGGAATCATAAGTATGGCCAAGAGAGCCAAGGAAATATTATTTATATATATATATAGTGTGAAAGATAAAGAGGTGAATATAAAATATATTTGTACTTTTGTTTCCCTTATGTGCAAAACAAAAAAAATATTTTCTTGGGAGTATCATTAGTCACCGAGGAAGGGCAGGTAGGAATAACCTAAACCTGAAACTACACGTGCCGATGTAGAGTGCATTGCGATTATTCCCCTTTTTTGGGATGAGATTGTTGTGATGAGAATATTCCCCTTTATTGGGAGGAGGTGATTACTAGAAAAGGGTGATGTCGATCCACACGGTATTGTGGTGAGACGACCTAGTCGGTCGGGTCGTGATCGGACGCCATGTCGCACATATGGTGGTGATTGTGTTGGAAATTGTAATTGAAATTATGCTTGAGATAATGATTGAAGTTCGTGATAGTAATTGTGATTGTGGTTGATGTCTTCGGGGAAGACGGCCTAGCTGATCGGGTCGTGATCGGACTCCGTGCAAAATACATGGTGGCATATCTATATCGGTACTAATGATCTCCCAACTAAAAATATATATTCATTTTATATTTTGAAAATTGTTATATTTTAAATGGGCATTTGGATATTGTTGATTGTGACTTGTTGTTTCTATGATTTTTCCTTTCTTATATTGGCATTCTATTTTGAAAGAGGACATGTAGCTTTACATACTAGTACTATTCCACATCTACTAATGTCCCTTTTGCCGGGGGCACTGCATCTTCAATGAATGCAGGTGGTTCGTCAGCCGGTGGTTTTAATCCTCGTTAGCAGTTACTCTCTATTCAGCAGATTTTGGTGAGCCCTACTCTATTCTGGGTTTCATGTTATTTGACATTGTAGTTTACGTTTTGAGGTATAGCCGAGGCTTTGTCGTCGGCACTTCTTTACTACTCTTCTGTTGTACTTAGAGGCTTCGTAGACAGGCTGTGGGTGGTGTTTGATGTTGGGAATTAAACTAGTAAGTATTGATATTTGGAAAAACATGTTTTTCACCATATCTATAAACTTGTAATATTTTTGGGAATCATAAATGAATATCCTTTGAGTAATGGAAAAATTATGTGGAATACTTGACTTTTCTTATGTTTATCACTTGTATTGATTATTATATTGTTAATGGGCTAGGTGGGGTAGAAGGCATCTAGCAGGCTTGCTTGGCTGGGATATCTTGGTTGAGCGCCGGTCGCGCTCCCCGAGGTTGGGGTGTGAAATAATTTGAGTACATAAGTCTTCGGGGCATCCCGTTCGAATAAAATAAGTGTCTAATAACAGCTAATGGTCAGAAAAGAATGATGATACCGCTAGAAAGAACCAATGGCTCACCACCGAGTCTATTGAATCTGTCTCTAGCCATGTGACGACCCGATAGGTCGTTTTGAGTACCAACGTTAATTTCTACGTTCGGAGATCTCTCATAGCTCCATTTGGTATTATATGACTTGCGTGCATGGTCCGTGTCGTTTTCAAGAAAGCTTTTATGTGAAATTTTGAAGAAAACATGATTTTTGACTTAAAATGAGGTTAGAGTTGACCACGATCAACGTTTTAGGTAAATGACCTCGCATCGGTATTTTGACGATTCCGGTAGGTTCGTATGATAATTTTAAACTTGTACGCATGTTCGGTTGGGGTCCCGAGTGACCCGAGCGTGTTTCGGCGCATTATGTGAAAAGTTGGAAAATTGAGTTCGTAAGTTGAAATTTTGAGTTTTGATGCTCGATTCTTAATATTTGATATTTTTAGTTAGCGGGCGAGTTTGTATAATGTTAATATACTCGTGTGCATATTCGGTTTGGAGCTTGAGGGGCTCAGGTGAGTTCCGGATACATTGCGGACTGATTTAGAACAACTGATACATAGTTGTTGTTGGTGTAAACTTGCAGGTCTCGCATTTGCGAAGACCTAGTTGCAATTGCGAGCCTTGCATTTGCGATGTCAGGCTCTGTCATGACCCCAATTTTCCTCTATAGGATGTCATGATGGCACCTTGATCTAAGACGAGGTATGCCTAATATACATAAAGGATTAACGAAAATAATAATAAAACTTCCAATTAAACCAACAGCTATCATAAAAAGGACTCCACAAAACAACTGAACATAACACCCAAAATCTTGTGAGACCGAGTCATAAGCTCTACACGAGTATACTCAAACATACCTAATACATCAGTATCTATTACAGGAGTATGCAATAGAAACTAAGATAGAAGGTGACTCTGAGTCCTGTGAACGCCGGCAGGTATACCTTAAAGTTTTCTATCCAAGCTCAACTCACGGATGCATAGGCTAGAATGAACTGCCTGGATCTGCACAAAAAGATGTGCAGAAATGTAGTATGAGTAAACCACAACGGTACCAGTAAGTATCAAGCCTAACCTAGGTAGGGTAGTGACGAGATCAGGTCAACACACCTACTGGAATAAATAAAGAAACTGAACAGGTATAATATAGTATAATAATGGAAACAATGAAAATGATACAATGAAGAAATACAACAAGAATAGCTACACTGAAATTAAGGCAATAAAGGCATCACGGAAGAAGAACATAATAAGAATGCCAAGGAAACCATGCAGAAAAAACACCAGTGATGTAAATGAAATTTAGCAACAAGAATCACTATCGAGGTAGCGCCTCGTAGTCTCATTTCACAATAAAAATCACAATCTTTCCTTATATCACCGCGGGACATTTAGTTTTGAAAATTATTTTTCCAGAAATAGCTACACGTATTTTAGCCTACCTTATCACACTGCATGACTTCAAGTAGTTCCCCTACTAGCAACACGCGTATCAAACCCAGCTTATCTCACCGCATGCGTATCAACCCTTATCCTTATACCACCGCATGCGTATCAATATCACAACATATCACAAATCGCACCTCAAGTGCCCAAAACCAATACTTTCCAAAGAAGTCAACAATAACAATGTTTCCACAATAAATATCCCATGGCTCAACCACAATACGTACAAGAGTCTCAACAATAGCAACCGAAAGTGAATAACTCAACAAGAATGGTATTTCAACAATTTACAATTTTGCCTCAATGTGATTACGACTTTTACAACTTCAACACCAAAACTCAACAATAAGATATTCCAAGAAATAACAACTTCAAGTAAGGTAACTTAACAGTTAAATATTTAACAAGGCAATGAGAAAACAATAACTTCAACTAAGCATGTAAGGATAAATAACAAGTAAGAGATGAGACAAGTATTAACAATGTCAAGCGAAGAATGTAAGGATGGATTAATGATGATGAACATAACATTATATGACAATTCAATTAAAGGCATGAAAAGAATCTACATAGCTTAAACCGGTCAATTACCATATTTAGCCCATGTACCCACTCGTCACCTTGCGTACACAACATTCACGTACCACAAATAAGAAAGAACAACACCAATCTTAAGGGATAATTCCCCCACACAAAGTTAGATAAGACACTTACTTCACAACACATTAACTCAATCCACTAGTAAGCCCTTTCTGCTAATATCCAACTCTGAACGGCTCGAATCTAGCCAAAATATCTTTATACCATAAATACAAACCATAGAAAACTATTCCAAATAATAAAGTTGCAATCTTTAAAGAAAATCAAAACGTTAACCCCGGCTCACGTCTCGGAACCCAACCAAACTTTCAAAATCCGAACACCCATTCGATAACGAGTCCAACCATACCAATTCCTATCTCAAATCGACCTTCAAATCCTCAAAATATAGTCAACTATTTCACAATATTTCTAAATCTTTCCAACTCGAAACACTAATTAAATGATAAAAGGATGATGGATTCATGTATAATAGCCAAATCCGAGTTATAATCACTTACCCCGATCAAATTCCTTGAAATCCCTCTCAAAATCGCCCAAAACCGAGCTCTCTAAGTCAAAAGATGAATAATGAAATAAAACCCTCGTCTTTAGCCTATTCTGCCCAGCGATTTCCGCTTCTACGAAATATAGGTCGCTTTTGTGACTCCGCATTTGTGGAAAATCATCGCAGATGCGGCTTCATTAAAGCTCAGTGAATTTTGCTTCTGTGGTCCACCAAACGCATCTGCGCTTCCTCTTCTGCGGACATAGATCGCACCTGCTGTCCCAAGTTAGCAGGCAAGACTCCGCTTCTTCGGAAGGAAAATCGCATATGCGGTTGCGCACCTGCTCAAGGATCTCCGCACCTGTGGACCCAGCTCACCCAGCCCCATCTCTAATCTGCGATGACTCCCCCACGCCTGTGTGTCCTCACATGCAGCCACTCCCACTGCTGGTGCGATGAAACCAGACTTCAGCAACCTTCAGCTATCAACAAGTCCAAAAAATGATTCGATTTCAATCTGATTCGCATCCGGAGCCCCCGGGACCCCGTCTGAATATACCAATAAATCCCAAAACACATAACAAACCTACTCGAGGCTAAAATCACATCAAACAACATCCATTCTACGAATCGCAACCCAATTCAAACCTATTGAAACCATGAACATCAAACTTCCAAAACTAATGCCGATTCATACCAAACCAACTCCGATTGACCTCAAATTTTGCACAGAAGTCATAAATGACACAACGGACCTATTCTAACTTATGTAATCGGAATACGACCCCGATAACAATAAGTCAACTCCCGGTCAAACTTCTCAATCTTCAACTTTCTAATTTTCGCCAATTCAAGCCAAAACGACATACGGACCTCCAAATCAATATCCGGACATGCTCCTTAGTCCAAAATCACCATACGAAGCTATCGAAACCATCAAAACTCTATTCTAGAGTCGTCTACAAAAATGTCAAACTCCAGTCAATCGTTTCAACTTAAGCCTCCAATTTTGGGACTAAGTGTCCCATTTCACTCTGAAACTCATCTGAAACCAAAGCCAACCACCCCGGCAAGTCACATAACCACAATATAACATAGAGGAGGCAATAAATAAGGGAACAGAGCTAAAATACTCAAAACGACTGGTCGGGTCATTACATCCTCCTCATCTTAAAATAAACGTTCGTCCTCGAACGAGTATAGAGACATACCTGAAGTGATGAAAAGATGAGGATAACGGCTACGCATATCATGCTCGGTCTCCCAAATTTCCTCCTCGACTGGTTGACCCCTCCACTGAAACTTCACTAAAGAAATGCTCTCTGACCTCAACCTTCGGACTTGCCTGTCCAAGATGGCCACCGGCTCCTACACATAAGACAAATCCTTGTCCAATTGGACTGAGCTGAAATCTAACACATTGGACTGATCACCGCGATACTTCCGGAGCATAGAAACATGGAATACCGGATGAACTATAGATAGACTAGGTGGAAATGCAAGCTTGTAGGCCACCTCACCAATCCTTTCAAGAATCTCAAAAGGTTTGATATACCTAGGGCTCAACTTGCCCTTCTTCTTGAACCTCATAACACCCTTCATGGGAGAAACCCGGAATAAGACCCGCTCTCCAACCATGAATGCAACATCACGAACCTTCCGATCCGCATAACTCTTATGTCTAGATTGGGCTATATAAAGTCGATCCTGGATCAACTTGACCTTCTCCAAGGCATCTCAAACTAAATCTGTGCCTAATAACTTAGCCTCTCCCGACTTAAACCAACCAAATGGAGAACGACACCATCTCCCATATAGGGCCTCATAAGGAACCATCTAAATACTTGATTGGTAGATGTTGTTGTAGGCAAACTCCGCAAGCGGCAAGAACTAATCCCAAGAACCACCAAACTCCGTAACACAAGCACGAAGAATATCCTCCAATACTTGAATAGTGCGCTCGAATTGTCTGTCCGTCTAGGGGTGGAATGTTGTACTCAACCCGTGTGCCTAACTCATGATGAATGGCTCTCCAGAAGCGCGATGTAAATTTTGTACCCCGGTCAGAGATGATGGATAGTAGCACGCCATGAAGTCGAACAATCTCGCGAATATAGACCTAAGCTAGTTGCTCTGAAGAATAGGTAGTCACCACTAGAATGAAATGAGCCGACTTGGTCAACCTATCCACAATCACCCATACAACGTCAAATTTCTTTTGAGTCTGTGGGAGTCCAACAATGAAGTCCATGGTAACTCGCTCCCATTTCCACTTGGGAATCTTAAGTCTCTGAAGCAAACCTCCTGGCCTCTAGTGCTCATACTTCACCTACTGACAATTTAGGAACCAAGCTACATACACCACTATGTCCTTCTTCATTCTCCTCCACCAATAGTGCTGCCTCAAATCCTTATACATCTTAGCGGCACCCAGATGAATGGAGTACCACGAACTGTGGGCCTACTAAAGAATCAACTCACGTAATCCATCCACATTGGGCACACATAATCGTCCATGCATCCACAACACACCGTCATATCTGATAGAAACCTCTTTGGCATTACCGTGCTGAACCGTGTCTTTAAGGACAAGCAAATGGGGGTCGTCATACTGACACTCTCGGATGAGATCATATAAGGAAGACCGAGAAACCACACAAGGAAGAACCCGACTAGGCTCCAAAACATCCAATCTGACAAACTGGTTGGCCAAGGCCTAAACATCCAGCGCCGATGCCCTCTCTGTTGCCGGTAGATATACTAAACTACCCAAGCTCTTTGCCATTCGACTCAAGGCAACGGCCACCACATTGGCCTTCCCAAGATGATATTGAATAGTGATATCATAGTCCTTAAGAAACTCTAACCATCTCCGCTACCGCAAGTTAAGATCCTTCTATTTAAACAGATGTTGTAGACTCCAGTGGTCGGTATAGACCTCATAGGGGACATCGTACAAATAGTGCTACCAAATCTTCAAGGCATGAACAATAGATGCTAATTCCAAGTCGTGGACAGGATAATTTTTCTCATGAACCTTCAGTTGTCTAGACATATAGGAAATCACCCTACCATCTTGTATCAACACTGCGCCAAGGCCAACACATGACGCATCATAATACATAGTGTAAGACCCCAAACCTGTAGGCAACACCAACACTGGGCTGTAGTCAAAGTAGTTTTGAGCTTTTGAAATCTCTCCTCACACTCCTCGAACAATCTGAAAGGAGCACTCTTCTAGGTAAATCTGGTCATAGGTGAAGCAATAGATAAGAAACCCTCTACGAAACAATGGAAATACCCGGCCAAACCAAGAAAACTCCGAATCTTCATAGCTGACGATGGTCGAGGCCAACTCTGCACTGCTTCAATCTTCTTCAGATCTACCTTGATTCCCTCACTCGACACTATATGACCCAAAAATGCCATCGAATCAAGCTAGAATTTACACTTTAAAATTTTTTCATACAACTTCTTTTCTCTCAAGTTCTAGAGCACAATCCTCAAATGCAGCTCATAATCCTCCCGGTTGTGAGAGTACAGCAAGATGTCGTCAATAAACCCAATGGCGAATGAATCACGATAGCGCTGGAATACACTCTTCATTAGGTGCATGAATATTTCTAGGGCATTGGTCAGCCCAAATGACATCACAAGGAACTCATAATGACCATACCGAGTCCTAAAAGTAGTCTTCGTAATATCCAGATCCTGAATCTTTAGCTGATGATAACCTGACCGCAAATCCATCTTTAAGAACACTCTGCACCTTGTATCTAATCAAATAAGTCATCAATGCGCGGCAATGGGTACCTTTTCTTCATCGTAACCTTATTCAACTGCCGATAATCAATACACATGTACATAGAACCATCTTTGTTCTTTACAAAGAGAACCAGAGCACCCTAAAGTGGCACACTAGTCCAAATGAAACCCTTATCAAGTAACTCTTGCAACTGCTCCTTTAACTCCTTCAACTCCGCTGGGGCCATACAATATGGTGGATTAAAAATGGGCCGAATTCCCAACAACAAGTCAATACCAAAATTGATATCCCTATCGAGCATCATACTGGGAAGATCTGCCGGAAATACATCTGGGAAGTCTCTCACTACCGGAACTGACTCAACGGTAGGAGTATCAGCACTGACATCTCTCACAAAGGCTAGGTATGTATCACACCCATTCTTAACCATCTGTTGTGCCTTAAGGAAGGACACAACCCTACTAGGAACATAATCCAAGGTACCCTTCCGCTCCAACCACAATAAATCTAGCATAGCCAAAGTCACCATCTTGACATGACAATCACGAATAGTATGATAGGGTGACAACTAGTCCATGCCCAAGATAACATCAAAGTCTACCATACTGAGCAACAATAGATCAACCTGATCTCAAAACCGCCAATAACAACTAAACATGACTGATATACACGGTCCACAACAATGGAATCTCCCACAAGCGTGGACACATAAGTAGGAGAACTCAAAGAATCATGAGATATACCCAAATACAGAGCAAAGTAAGATGATACATATGAATAAGTGGAACCTGGATCAAATAAGATTGATGCATCTCTATGACAAATTGGAACAATACCTGTGATAACTACGTCTGATGCAATCGCCTTCGTCTTACCCAGAAAAGCATAACATCTGGACTGACCTCCCCCTTTAGGGCGACCCTTACCTACCTGACTTCCACCCCTACCTGGCTGTGCAGGTAGAGCAGCAATTGGAGTAGTAACCATGCCCTGAGAAGTCTGGGGACCCTGTAGAATACATGGAGCCTGAGTAGTTGGTGGAGGTGCACCCATCCTGAGTCTGGGGCAGTCCCTCACCATGTGATGAGTGTCACCACACTCAAAACAAGGTCTCGGAGGACGTGGCTGCTGAAATTGGATCGGACCTGGTCGGTTGGACTGACTACTAAAAGCACCCCGTACAGGAGGTGCACTAGACAGTGGCAGTGCATAATGGGCAACTTGAGACCTGGGAGTAGCCTGAGTACCACTAGAAGCTGGAAGTACTGAATGAACTGGATAGATCACACAGCCTCTGCCATGAGGGGCTACAACTGGGGCACGAGCACCACTATATCCGCCTGAATCTTGAGGCCTCTTGGCCTCCCTGTCCTCTCTCTCACGTCCCCGCATACCCTCTAATCTCCATGCGATCTTTACCACCTGCTGATATGAGAAAACAATAACTTCAACTAAGCATGTAAGGGCAAATAACAAGTAATAGATGAGACGAGTATTAACAATGTCAAATGAAGCATATAAGGATGGATTAATGATGATGAATATAACATGTTATGACAATTCAATTAAAGGCATGAAAAGAATCTACATAGCTTAAACCGGTCAATTATAATATTTAGCCTGTGTACCAACTTGTCACCTTGCGTACACGGCTTTCACGTACCATAAATAACACAGAACAACACCAATCCTAAGGGGTAATTTCCCTACACAAAGTTAGGCAAGACACTTACCTCACAACAAGCTAACTCAATCCACTAGTAAGCCCTTTCTGCGGATATCCAACTTCGAACGGCTCGAATCTAGCTAAAATAACTTTATACTATAAATACAAACCATAGGAAACTATTCCGAATAATAAAGTTGCAATCTTTAAAGAAAATCAAAAAGTCAACCTCGGGCCCGCGTCTCGGAACCCAATCAAACTTACAAAATCCAAAAACTCATTCAATAACGAGCCCAACCATACGAAAATTACTTAATTCTGATCTCAAATCGACCTTCAAATCCTCAAAATATAGTCTATGAAGTTTTCACAATTTTCCCCAATCTTTCCAACTTAAAACACTAATTAAATGATAAAACAACAATGGATTCATGTATAATAGCCAAATCCGAGTGAGAATCACTTACTCTGATCAATTCTTTGAAAATCCCTCCCAAAATCGCCCTAAACCGAGCTCTCTAAGTCAAAATATGAAGAATGAAATAAAACCCTCGTCTCTATCCTTTTTTGCCCAGCTATTTCTGCTTATGCAGAATATAGGTCGCTTCTGCAACTCCGCATCTGCGAAAAAAACCATCGCAGATGCGGCCTTATTAAAGCTCAACAAATTTTGCTTTCGCGGTCCACCAAAAGCATCTGAGCTTCCGCTTCTACGGACAAAGACCGCACCTACGGTCCCAAGTCAGTAGGCAAGACTCTGCTTCTGCGGAAGGAAAATCGTATTTGCGATTGCACACCTTTTCAAGGATCTCTACGCTTGCGGACCCAGCTCACCCAGCCCCATCTCGCATCTGCGATGACTCCCCCGCACCTGTGTGTCCGCACCTGCGGCCACTCCTACCGCAGGTGCGATGACACCAGACTTCAGCAATCAACAAGTCCAAAAAATGATCCGATTTCAATCTGATTCGCATCCGGGGCCTCTGGGACCCCGTTCCAATATACCAACAAATCCCAAAACACATAACTAACCTACTCGAGGCCTAAAATCACATAAAACAACATCGATTCTACTAATGTAGATTCATACCAAACCAACTCCAATTGACCTCAAATTTTGCACACAAGTCATTAATGATACAACGGACCTATTCCAACTTTCAAAATCAGAATCTGACCTTGATATCAATAAAGTCAACTCCCGGTGAAACTTCTCAACCTTCCAAACCTTCAACTTTCTAACTTTTGCCAATTCAAGCCAAAACGACCTACAGACCTCCAAATTAATATCCAGACACGCTCCTAAGTCCAAAATAATCATACGAAACTATCAGAACCGTCAAAACTCCATTCTAGGGTCATATACA
Source organism: Nicotiana tabacum (assembly GCF_000715075.1). NCBI lineage: Eukaryota > Viridiplantae > Streptophyta > Magnoliopsida > Solanales > Solanaceae > Nicotiana > Nicotiana tabacum. The sequence goes on from NC_134102.1 coordinate 42,680,209, forward strand.
TAGAAGTCAAACTCCAATAAATCCTTTCAACTTAAGCCTCAAACTTTGAGACTAAGTTTCCCATTTCACTCTGAAACGCATCCGAAATAAAATCCAACCACCCCGGCAAGTCACATAACTATAATAAAACATAGAAGATGAAATAACTAGGGGAATAGGGCTAAAATACTCAAAATAACTGGCCGGGTCGTTATAGGCTCGCAAACGCGAACATGGGCTGGGGGCTGGGACTTTGCATTTGCGAAGTGAAGTTCACTTTTGCGAATAGAGATGAGGTCGCATTTGCGATTATAGTGTCGCATTTGTGACGTAGTGCCTATGGAGAAAACTTCGCATTTTCAAAGTATTACCTGCATTTGCCATTGGGGCTATTCGCAAATGCGATGATTATGTCGCATTTGTGATTTCTGCACACTATGACACTGATCACAATTGTGAACAGTTGTTCGCATTTACGGACATCATAATTGCGAATAAGAGTTCGCAATTACGACATCTGCAGCTGGGTAAAATATGAGGGAATCGGGACTTAGCTCATTTTTACACCATTCTTCAACTCTAAGCTCTCTATAAGCGGTTTTGATGAACATTTTCTCCCAAAATACATTGGTAAGCAACTTTAATTAGTTTTCCATCAATTGCTATTACTTTTCCATGAATTTTATCATAAAATCCATGAATTTCAAGGTAAGAATTAGGGGTTTTGGGTAGAATTTAGAAATTTTATAAAATTAAAATTTAGACCTCAAATTGAGGTCATATTTTGAAATAAATCACATAACTGGGCTCTGGGTAAATGGGTAGTCGGGATTTGATCAGAATCACGGATTTCGACCAAGTGTGCCCGGGGTTGACTTTTGTTGACCTTTTCGAATATGATCAAAATTGAACCTTTTTCATTCGTGAGTAGTTTCTAAAGCTTATTATGAATTGTTTGAATGATAATTGGCTAGATTCTGTTGGTTTGGAGGCTTGTTTGAAAGGAAAAGTCGTGGTTAATTATTGATTTGGTTGTGGAAAGAGGTAGGTATCACGGTTAACTTTGACTTGGGGGAATTATGATAGAATCGAGTCTATTTGTTATGTGAACTATATGTTAGGGATGGCGTATATGTGAGATGATGGGTGCATATGTGTTGGCCATAAAATAAGCATGCGAGTGAAATTTGCCTTAATTGTACCATGTTATTTCATTCACTATGTATTCCATGCCTTGGATAGATTGCTTATTCTTTGACTTCAAGTTATTTCTTATATTGAATTGTTGAAATATTGGTTGTTGAGAATGTGGAAATTGTAATCAGTTGTTGGCTCTAACTGTGGAATTCAAACTATTGTTGAAGTGTATTTACTTCCCACCTTGCTTGATATTTGTTGTTGTTGTTGTTGTTTCTTGGTGAGGAAGAGTGAAGGGCAAGAAGGGTGTTGTCGTGCCTCGTTTGCATATTGATATCATTGATTGAGTGATTGTGAGGTTAAAAGCATGAAGAGTGATGTCGTGCACATTCTTATTTACACTATATGGTGAGGATGAGAGTAAAATCACGAAGGACGATGCCGTACACTTGCATATATGACATATGGTGAGGGTGAGAGTAAAAGCACGAAGGGTGATTTCATGCACGTGCATTTATGATATATGGTGAGGATGAGAGTAAAAGCACGGAAGATGATGCCGTACAATTAGTTGATTTTATTGCTTGACTTGGAAATCGATATATGAACTTTACTCGATGGTTTTGGTTCTTATTTTGAAAGTGGTTTACTCGGTGACTTTTGCTTAATGTTTCTGTGTGCTGCCCCTTTTCTACATGACCTTACCCTATTGCTACTTTTGATGCTTTAATTGCCATTCTGTTGGTTTATGTACATAACTGCATAGGTTTTAGTAGGTGTCTTGTCTTAGCATCGTCACTACCTCGTCGGGGTTAGGCTCGACACTTACTGAGTATATTATGTTGATTGTACTCATACTACACTTATGCACTTCTTGTGCAGACCCGCTGGTGCGAACAAAATGTATATCTGCAAACGTGCTTCTGTGCTGCCAACTCCACATATGCGGACTCCCTGCCCAGGTCAAGTTTCACTTTTGCGGACTCCTCCACGCACCTGCGACCACACACCTGTGGTCAAATTCCACAAGTGCGACACACCAGAACCAGTTGTGCCAACCTTCACCCAAATAATCCGAAATCTATCTAAAATATTCCTGGACCCGAGACCTCATCCAACCATACCAATCCGAGATCATCTATACAAAAGTCAAACCTTGGTTAACTCTTGCAATTTAAACTCCCAGCCTTGGAACTAAGTGTTCCAATTCACTTCCAAACCTTCTCAAAACAAAATAAACTATCCCCGCAAGTCACAAAACAACAAAAATCATGCAGGAATCATCAAATAGGAAAATAGGTCTCAAATACACAAAACGATCGGCCAGGTCGTTCTCCCCCGCTTAAACAAACGTTCGTCCTTAAACGTGTTTAGAGTCATACATTAGATGTCAAAAAGATAAGGATATTTGCTTCGCACATCATACTCGGTCTCCCATATCGTCTCCTCGGCCGGTTGACCTCTCCGCTGAATATTCACTGATGCGATATCTTTAGACCTCAACTTCCGAACCTGCCAATCCAATATAGCCACTGGTTCTTCTTTATAAACTAGATTTTCATCCAACCTCACTGAACTGAAATTTGACATATGTGATTGATCCTCATAATACCCCGGAAGCATAGAAACAAAAAATACTGGATGAACTCCCGAGAAGCTGGGTGGCAAAGCAAGTTTGCAGGACACCTCACCAACTCTCTCCAACACCTCGAATGGACCAATATACCGAGGGCTCAACTTCTCATTCTTCCCAAATCTTAGCAAGCCCTTCATAGGAAAAATTTGGAGAAGAACCTTCTCACCCTGCATGAAAGCTACATCACGAACCTTCCTATCAACATAATGCTTTTGCCTAGACTGTTCTATACAAAGCCGTTCCTGAATCAATTTCCCCTTTTTCGAAGCATCACGAACCAAATATGTGCCCAACAATCTAGTCTCACACGGCTTAAACCAACAAATCGGAGAACGACATCGCCTCCCACATAACGCCTCATACAAAGTTATTTGGATGCTCGACTGATAGTTGTTGTTATATGCAAACTCCACTAATGAAAGAAACTGATCCCACTGGCCTCCGAAATCCATAACACAGGCACTCAACATATCCTTCAAAATCTGAATGGTCTGCTCGGACTGTCATCCGTCTGAGGGTGGAATGCAATACTCAACTCAACCTGTGTGCCCAACTCATGCTAAACCGCTCTCTAGAAGTGTGAAGTAAACTGAGTATCGCGATCTGAGATAATAGAAACTGGTACACCATGCAAGCAGACAATCTCTTTGATGTAGATCATAGCCAACTGCTCGGAAATGTAAGAAGTCGTGACTGGAAAAAAATACATAGACTTCGTCAATCTATCCACAATGACCCAAATAACGTTAAATCTCCTCAAAGTCCGTGGCATACCTACCACAAAATCCATTGTAATACTATCTCACTTCCACTCCCGTATCTCAATATTCTAAATCAAACCACCTGGTCTCTGATACTCATTCTTGACCTACTGGCAATTCAAATGTCGTGCTATATATCCGACAATGTCCTTCTTCATCCTTCGCCACCTATAATATTTTTTTCGAATCACGGTACATCTTCGTAGAATCTGGATGAATAGCATACAGCGAACTAGGAGCCTTCTCAAGAATCAAATCTCTCAAGCCATCGACATTAGGAAAACAAATCTGTTCCAAAATCCACAATACACCATCATCACCAATAGTCACCTCCTTAAAACCACCTCACAGCACCATGTTTTTAAGGACAAGAAATGATCTAAAATTACAACAACGAAATCCCTAGGTAAATCCCCAAATTTGCAAGTCCCCAAGTAAATTTTTAAGAAAACATTCGCATCTAAATCCACAACAACAAAATTCCCAAGTAATTTCCTAGGTAAGAAAATCTCCAAGTAAATTTCCAAGAAATAAATCCTCATGTAATTCCACAAACCAACAATACCCAGCTAATTCTCCAATTAAGAAAATCCTAGGTAATTCCCTAGTAACTATCCACAACTAAATTTGCAGGTAGCTTTACTTGGGGAATTTTCTACAAATGTGACGACCCGACCAGTCATTTTGAGTATTTTAGTCTTGTTCCCCAATTTATCACTTCTTCTAAGTTTATTTGTAGTTATGTGACTTGCCGGGTGATTGGTTTAGTTCCGGAGACAATTAAGAGTGAATTGGGACACTTAGTCCCAAGGTTGGAAGCCTAAGTTAAAAGAGTTAACCGGAATTTGACTTTTATGTAGACGACTCCAGAATGGAATTTTGATGGTTCTGATAGCTCCATATGGTGATTTTGGACTTAAGAGTATGTCTGGATATTGATTTGGAGGTTCGTATGTTGTTTTGGCTTGAATTGGCAAAAGTTAGAATGTTAAAGGTTTGGAAGGTTAAGAGGTTTGACCGAGAGTTGACTTTGTTGATACCGGGCTCGAATTTTGGTTCCGAGAATTGGAATAGGTCCGTTATGCCAATTATGTATTGTGTGAAAAATTTGAGGTTACTCGGAGTTAGTTTGATATGTTCGAAATTAGTTTTAGAAATTGGAAGTTCATTAGTTTCATTAGGCTTGAATTGTGGTGCGATTCGTTATTTTGATATTGTTTGATGTGATTTGAGGCTTCGACTAAGTTTGTATCATGTTTTAGGACTTGTTGGTATGTTTGGATAGGGTCTCGGGGGTGATTCGGAATGACATCGGGTTAGGAATTGGACTTATGCAATTTCTGTTGGCAGCAGTTCTGGTGTAACCGCATCTGCGAGATTTTGGTCGCAGGTGCAGAGCTGCAGAAGTGACCAAGTACTCGCAGATGCGAGAAATGGGAATGCAGCTTTGGAGCGCAGGTGCAGAGGTGAATCCGCAGAAGCGGATTTTGACTAAAGGACTAGGGATCGCAGAAGCAGAAGGTCTCCGTAGGTGTGGTAGCGCAGAAGCGATTGTGCGACCGCAGAAGCAGTCCTGCAGGTGCGAAGATGGGACCACGGGTGCGATAGTTCGGGAGCTTAAGTGAATTCCACAGGTGCGAAATTTTGACCGCAGAAGCGACAAATTAGATCGCATATGCAAAAATCCTGGGCAGAAGGATTTAAATGAAGGGTTGTTCTTTTCATTCAACCGCTACAAGATCAACGTTAGCGGGGTCTTCAAGCAACCGAAATACGCCGGGATTGAAAATGATAAAGTGTTCCTTTTCGGGATTTCTCTCATTTTAGACATTGGAAGCTCGTCTAGGGGTGAGTTTTGTGAGGGTTTTGGCTACCATTATAGAGGTAAGTGAAGATTCATCACTTTTAATGATAATTATTATTTACCCACTGATTTTTACGCCTAGATTATGAGTGTTTGAGGTGAAATTTAGCGAAATTTTGGACTATATTGGAGAGTAAGATTTGGGATTTAAGGGTCGATTTGTGGTTGGAATTGGACGATTTTGGTATGCTTGGACTCGTAATTGAATGGGAGTTCGAATTTTATGAATTTTGTCAGGTTTCGATGTGTGAGCCTAGGGTTGACCTTTTGGGTTGACTTTTTGATTTTGGTTAAAGATCTTAGCTTTATCGTATGGATCTATTCCTATAGCTTGTATTGATTATATTAAGTTCTTTGTGACTAGATTCAAGTCGTTCGGAGGCCAATTCGTGAGGAAAGTTTTGTTGGAGCGTTGTGTTGCGGGATTTGAGGTAAGTAACATATCTAAACTTTGACTTGAGGGTATTTAACCTTAAGGATTACATTGTATGATTGATATTGTGGTGACGTACGCGCTAGGTGATGGGCGTGCACCAGTTTGTTCATGGTTTGGGGAGGCCTTTAAGCTATTACCGGGCTTGTTTTGCTATCATATCATGTTATCTCTGTGTTTCCTCTACTTGATTGATTATTTGAACTGTGAATCATGTTAGACATCATGTCTAGGCAATGTCCTAACTGTTTAAGACTTGTTAGGGCTATTCTTATTGTCTCTGAGCTATGTACCTTATTTGCACACATGTTCTCATTCATGATACTAAATCCGTGAATAATATCTTTGTCTCAGTACTTCTTATTTGATTCCTCACATGTTGCTGATACCGCTTAAGAGTAATTCTGTTAAACTGAGTACTTGAGATGTGTTTATCTAAAACTTGAATGGAAAATGACTTAGTTTACGCCTTAGAGCCGATTTAGTACTGCTTTTGAGGTGACGCATACGCCATGCCCACATTGGGCTGAGTGTTATTGTTTTGGGGCGATGCATGCACCAGGCCTCACTATTGGGATAAATAATTATGATTAGTGCTTGGGCAAGATCCAACCCTCAAGAGTCTGACATACCCGTAATGGGCGCAGGCACAATATTTCACATATGTGCTTGATGGTGGGCAGTTATGCCAGGCATCCGTACAATGCTAAGTGTATATATTCTTGATGAATCCATTGCGATACAGTTGATTGACATGTATACCGGACATGTAGGCATAGAGATGCACTTTCCTCATGTTACCTGATAATTGCTTTATCTGTTTTGGGATTTAAGTGTTATACTTGAAAGCATGCCTAAATTACTGAAATGTGGACAAGCTGCACTTGATATTATTGAGCTACTATTCCCACGGTTTATCCTTTACTTTCTGAACTGTTATCAATTATTGCTATTAGCATTGGATTATTGTTCTGAGCTTGTCACTGCTTTCAACCCAAGGTTAATGTTGTTACTTATTACGTACATTGGGTCAATTGTACTCATACTACACTTTGCACTTCGTGTGCAGATCCAGGTACTTTCGGGTGAGGTGATTTTTAGACTTGAGTCGTTGCCAGCTTTTGGGAGACTACGAGGTAGCTGCCATATCGTCCGTAGTCCTTGAAGTTCTCTTCCTATTATATTTATCTTTACTGTTCTTATATTCAGACAGTTGTATTAGAGGATTTTTCTTGTACCTTGTTATTCAATAATGCTCGTGTACCCGTTGGCACCATACTTTGGGATTGGTTGTAGTATCATTTTTGCTTTATTCTCAGATAATTTTTATGACATTCTTTCGTTGTTGGGTTATTAGACCATGTTATTCTATTTTCATTGATATCATGTTATTGTTGGCTTACCTAGCGGGTTGGGTTAGGTGCCATCACGGTTTGTGGATTTGGGGTCATGATAAGGTTGGATAAGAGCACTAGGTTGCTTAGGTCTCATGAGTCACGAGCAAGTTTAGTCCAGTCTTACGGATCGGTATGGAAACTTTTGTACTTATCTTCGAGAGGCTATCGAACTATTAGGAAACTTCATTTTCTTGCATTCTTATCATGTGAATTTGTTAATTCCGAAGTTTGAAACTTGACTCTTCTATTCTCTCACACATGGTGAGGAGACGTGCACCTGGATCAGGTGGACGATGACCAGTACCACAAGCTAGGTCCGCGGTAGAGGCCGAGATGTGGCTCATGCTACAGCTAGAGCATCACTTGTAGAGCCACCAATTGAACCAGCTGAGGAACAGATACCAGATGTTGTTGAGCCGGTGGGACCAGCTCGGGCACCAATTGTGCCCATCGTGATTCCAAGCCTTCAGGAGGCCTTAGACCAGATATTGTCTGTATGTACGAGCTTAGCACAAGAAGTCTCAGTTTCAGCTACACCAGCCAATTCTCAGGTCGGGGGAGGTGCTCAGACTCCTGCCGCCCGTACTCTAGAGCAGGTAGCTCAGGGACTCCAGACACTGGGGAACTACCAGCACAGCTGGTTTTTTCTGCTCGACCGAGGTTGGCCCACCTATGAGTGATGAGGAGCAGAAAAGACTAGAGAGGTTTAGGAGGCTTAAGCCTTCAGAGTTCAGTGGGGAGAAGTTAGAGAATGCTCAAGAATTCTTAGACCGGTGTCAGTGGATTCTTCGCACAGCGGGTATTTTGGAGACCAATGGAGTTGCATTTACTACCTTTCAGCTGACAAGGGCAGCCTACAGATGGTGGCATGCCTATGAGTTGAACAGGCCCATTGGCGCAGTGCCATTTTCATGGCATGAGTTCTCCATTCTCTTTTTAGAGATGTTTATCCCACAGACTCGCAAGGAGGAGCTGCGTATAGATTTTGAGCAGCTACGCCAAGGAGATATGATTGTGAGTGTGAGATGAGATTCGTAGATTTGGCCTGTCATGCTATATAGTTGGTTCCCACATATAGAGAGAGAGAGAGAGAGAGATAGAGAGATGATCAAGAGTTCATTGATGGCCTTAACTATGGACTACGTTACAGTTTGGCCCGAGAGGCCAAGACGGATGTTAGGTTTGACCAGGTGGTCGAGATTGCTAGGTGCTTGGAGTCAGTTCGCAAACTTGAGAGGGAGGGCAAGAGGCCCCGTGGATTTTATGGTTTCAGTGGTACCTTATATAAGGTCAGTCACATCACAACAGAGGTCGTTCTACATGCCCGCTCAAATGGCTCATTTGGGTCATCATGGTGCATCAACTAGTCATGGTTCATATAGTTCTCGTCCGGGTCAGTCATCTTTCAGTGGCCTCTCAGCTCAGAGTTCATCCTGTGCTCTATCAATTCATGGTTCATCAGTACCAGGTTCTTCTAGCGGCCATTCTAGGTCTCGGGGTCCGATTCAAGCCCCACCATCATTTCCAGCTCGAGGTTGTTACGATTGTGGAGAGTTGGGGCATGTGAAGAAGTATTGCCCTTATCACTACAAAGGTCCAATGTAGCAGGGAGGCCAGTCTATGACCTCTATACCAGTTGCTTCATCACCCGATCGGCCAGCTTGGGGTGGGACTCAGGTAGTTCGAGGTCGCCCTAGAGGGGGAGGTCGATCAGGTGGTGGTCAGGCTCGATGTTATGCTTTTCCTTCCAGTCCAGAGGTAATTGCTTTAGACGCAGTGATCACATGTATTGTTTTAGTGTGCCACATAGATGATTCCATATTATTTGACCTTGGTTCCACTTATTCATATGTATCATCGTACTTTTCTCGTTATTTGGATACGCCTCGTGATTCCTTAGTTACGCATATTTATGTATCTAGACAGGTGGGTGATTCTATTATTGTGGATCATGTATATCGGTCTCGTGTGGTGACTATTGGGGGATTAGAGATGAGTGTTGATCTTTTACTCCTTATCATGATTGATTTTAACATGATTTTAGGCATGGATTGGTTGTCACCGTGTCACACTATACTGGATTGTCACGCTAAGACTGTGACATTGGCGATACAGGGTTGAGTGGAAAGGTTCCCTAGATTTTCCCCAGTATAGTGATTTCATATTTGAAGGCACAACGGATGATTGGGAAGGGATGTCTGGCATATTTGGCTTGTGAGGGATATTAGTGTTGATACTCCTACCATTAAGTCTATTCCAGTAGTGAGAGACTTTTCGTATGTGCTTCCTGCAGACCTGTCGGGCATGCCACCTGACAGGGACATTGATTTTGGTATTGACTTGGTATCGTACACTCTGCCCATCTCTATTCATCCACATCGTATGGCACCAGCAGATTTGAAGGAATTGAAAGAATAGGTTCAAGAACTACTTGATAAGGGATTCATTAGGCCTAGCATATCACCTTGGGTTTCACCGGTTTTGTTTATGAAGAATAAGGATGGTACTATGTGGATGTGCATTTATTACAGGCAGTTGAACAAAGTTACAATTAAGAACAAGTACCCAATACCGCGAATTGATGACTTATTTGACCAGCTTTAGTGTGCTAGAGTGTTCTCTAAGATTGATTTGAGGTTTGGTATCACCAGTTGAAGATTCAGGATTCTGATATTCTGAAGACGGCATTCAGGACCCGCTATGGTCATTACGAGTTCCTTGTGATATCTTTTGGGCTGACCAATGCCTCAGCAACATTTATGCATCTGTTGAATGGTGTATTCTCGGCATATCTTGATTATTTTGTCATTGTATTCATTAATGGTATACTGGTGTACTCACACAGCCAGGAAGATCATGAGCAGCATCTAAGGATTGTACTCCAGACATTGAGGGAGAAGAAGTTATATGCTAAATTCTCCAAGTGTGAGTTTTGGCTTGATTCTGTGTCATTCTTGGGGCACGTGGTGTCCAGTGAGGGGATCAAGAGATCCGAAGAAGATTGAGGCAGTTCACAGTTGGCTCAGACCGTCTTCAGCCATTGAGATTCAGAGTTTTCTCGCGTTCACTGCCTTCACATAATACAATTAACACAAATGACTCCAATCCGATAGGGGTAGTTCCCCCATACAAAGTTAGGCAAGATACTTACCTCAAAGAAGCTAGACTGATACTCTAAAATGACCTTTTCGAGTGAAACAACCTTTGGACGGCTCAAATCTAGCCAAAATAACCTCAAATCATAAATAAAACTCATAGGAAATAATTATAGATAATAAAGCTTCGATCCTTAATTAAACAAAAAAGTCAACCCCCTGGACCCGCATCTCGAAACCCGATAAAATTTACAAAACCCGAACACCCATTCCGATACGAGTTCAACCATACCAAAATTATTAATTTCAGACATCGAATCCCCCTTCAAATCCTCATTTTACATTTTTGAAAGTTTTTCTCAAAATCCTCATTTTCCCCAACTCAAACCACTAATTAAATAATAAAAATAAAAATTTAATCATGAAATACAATAAATTTCGGATAAAGAACACTTACCCCAATCGAACACGTGAAGAACCCCTCAAAAATCGCTCAAATCCGAGGTCTCTAGCTCAAAAGATGAAAAATGGGGAAAACCCATGATTTTGGAAATTATATTCTGTTGCACAGCGACTTACAAATCCCAATCGCGGAAATGCAATTGCGATCGCGAAGAAGGAATGACTAATTCCCCAAAAATGCATTACGTGATCACGAACAAATGCATGCGATCGCGAAGAAGGGAACAACTGCTGCCCCAAGAAATGTACTACGTGATTGCGAATGAGTACATGCAATTGCGAAGGAGAAAAACATACCCGTTGCTAAGGCAGAGCTACGCGAACGCGGAACATGGATCGCGAACGCGATGAAGGAGAACTTACATGTACGTGATCGCGAAACACTCCCTGCGAACGCGAAGAACATTTTCTGCCTGCCACCAAATTACACTACGCGAATGCGGCTGTTTCATCGCGAATGCGATGAAGAACACCAAATACCAGCAAATCAGCAGGACAACAATATGGAGACATCGCCCGTAGCCCATCCGAAACACACCTGAGGCCCCCGGGACCCCGTCCGAACATACCAACTTGTTAAATAACATAACGCGGACCTACTCGAGGCCTCAAATCACATCAAACAACGTCGAAGCTACAAATCGTACCTCGAATCGAACTTATGAACTTTTAAATCTTCCAACTTTCAAAACTCGTGCCGAAACATATCAAATCAACCCGGAATGACGTTGAATTTTTGCATGCAAGTCCCAAATGACATAACGGAGTTAATCCAACTCTCGAAAGTGCAATCTGAGCCCGATATCAACCAAGTCAATTGCCGGTCAAACCTCTCAACCTTCCAAAACTTCAACTTTCCAATTTTCGCCAAAATGCTTCAATTTATCATATGGACCTCCAAATCCAAATCCGGATGTATGCCTAAGTCCAGAATCATCATACAAAGCTATTGAAATCATCAAATGCCATTTCGGATTCATCTACAAAAAATTCAAATTCCGGTCAACTCTTACTGCTTAAGTTTCTAAAACAAGAATCCTTCTTCCAAATTGACCCTGAATCATCCGAAAACCGAACTCGACCACACACGCAAGTCATAACACAAAATACGAAGTTGCTCGAGACCTTAAGGCGCCGAACGGGATGCAAATTCTCAAAACGATCGGCCAGGTCGTTACATCCTCCCTCTCTTAAATAATCGTTCGTCCTCGAACGTTTCAAGAACTATTCCAAAGTCATCCAATCACTGAGTGGACTTACCATACATACACCCGTGGGTAACTCCACGTCACCCCAACTACATAAGCCCGACAACACCATCTCAACTAAAGATTTTTCCTTCCACAAATACCAATAAGCCTTAGAACCAAATTTCTCACCATTCGATCATTTCCAAAAGACCTGATTCCTACATTAACACATGGTATCAGCCTCAACCAGCTGCTACAACTTATGCCTACACCTACAAGATACAAACACACGGTGTAACACACTACACATATGTCCATAACAACATTTCTGATCACACTAGTTGTCCATAATCAAACCCAGCACCGGCAATTAACTTCATATCTGCTAGAACCTTGTTCCAAACCTTCACAATACTGACAATGATGCACGAAACATGAAGACCTCATAACTATTCACCCGAATCAACAAGTCACACCTAATGACACATGGGCACATACCTCGCAAGCTAAAACCAAATAAGCACAATGCGAAAGTGACTGAGTATGCAAAGAGAAACACATGAGAGAACTACTGAACAAGCCTGACAGGTACAGCTCCCTATCAGTATCATATTACGAATCAACTCCACAAGGGAGAATCAAGGCATATGAACTAATCACAAGGATCCCATCCTAATATGACTCCAACATGGCCCGCAACCTAGTTCAAACATATCAAATCGCATGAAAATGCGAGGACCCCATCCTCAGCTCTGAATCACAAGTAAAATACACATCATACCAACCGAAACCTTCCATTAATTCAATTTCGCTAACAAAATCATAACACATACTAAACCCCCATACCGGTAGAGCATCTAAATCGCAAATCGTAACCAACCATCCAGAAATCGCATCAAAACTACCAAAATGAGTGACAGAAAATCACTTCTAGCCTCACAGCTCTCAATAACGAATAAAACAAAACGATAACATGGGCTACCACTATAGAATCTCCCAACAGGGGCGAACACATAAGTAGAGTACAAAATCACTAAACTCACCCGTATGTGAAGTAACATAGGAGGACTTACCCCGATAACCAGAACTGAAAAAAAATATGAATGATGCACCTCTATAACTAATCGAAACCATACATGTACAACATTATCTAGTGCAGCGGCCTCAGCCCTACCGTAGGGAGCACATCAACGGGTCGGGCCTCCCCCTCTTGGGTGCCCTCTACTCGTCTCACCTGCACCCTAAGCTAGCGGTGCAGGGATATTAGTAATTGGAATAGAACTCATAGCCCGAATACCCCGTGGTGACACATCTGTCTAAAATCTAGGACAATCTCTCACAATGTGGCTGGTATCTCCACACTCAAAGAAACCTCTCTGCTGACATGGCTGTGGAAGATGTCCGATACGGGTACCCTAAGACCTACGGGTACTTGAAATACCGTGCGAAGCCTGAAGTGCAAACTGAACTAGCTGACCCATAAAACCTCTAACATGTCGTACTCTGCCCCCAAAATAGGGACCAGTAGATCCTCCTGGTCTACGAGGCCTCTTAGCCTCCCTTCCCTCTCTCTCCTAACCCTGCATGCCCTCTAATCGGCAAGCGATCTTTACTACCTGCTGAAATGGAACATCCGACACCAACTCCCGAGTCATGTTGAATCGAATATCATAACTGAGACCCTTAATGAACCTGCGGACTCGCTCTCTGATAGTAGAAACCAAAGCAGGTGCATGTCTGGACAAATCACCAAATCTAACATCATAGTCTAACACTGACATAGTGCCCGGACGCAACTGCTCAAACTCCATGTGCCATGCATCCCGAAGGGTCTGAGGAACAAACTCTCTCAAGAACATCTCTGAAAAGTGAGTCCATGAAAGTGAAGATGCATCGGTCGGACTACTCAACTCATACACTCGCCACCACTGATATGTCGCTCCCTTAAGCTGGAACATAGTAAAAGCAACCCCACTCGTCTCCATAATACTCAAAGTGCAGAGAATACAGTGGCACTCCTCTAGAAAACCCTAGGCATCCTCTGAAGCCAAACCACTGAAAGTAGGAGGTTGATACTTCTTGAACCTCGCAAGTCTTAAATGATCCTCCCCCATTGCCCCTGCCCTGACCTCAGGCTGAACCCGAATAACAGGCTATACCGAAATCATACCTGAAACTTGACCAATGTGAGCCCGCTGCTCTGGAGTATCGGCGGTAAGAGTTTGAGCTCCTCCCCCAATTTGCGAAGTAGCTGATGCAACTGGAATCAACCCTGCCTGAGCTAATGTACCAAACATGCTTAGGAATTACGCTAAAGTCTCCTGAAGTCTGGGGCAACAACAAGCACCTCGGATGCCTGTCCCCCAGCCGGAGCTACTGGCGACTCCTCAACTGCTGCTCTGACAAGTGCTCTAGCTGTAGCACATGCCCTTCCTCGGCCTCTACCTCGGCCTTTGCCTCAGCCCCTAGCAACACTGGCTTTGGGGTAACGTCAGTAGTAACTGTAGCTCATATCCTTACCATCTATGAGATAATAGAATGACAAAGGCTCAAACTCCGAGATTAATAAACTTGCACGATAGGAATGAAAGAAGTGAAGATTTTCCCTAATTATTGTGTAGTCTCTCGAAGATAAGTACAGACGTCTCTATACCGATCTGCATTACTCTACTAAACTCGCTTATGACTCGTAACACCTATAAATCTAGAGCTCTGATACCAACTTGTCACGACCCCAATTTTCTTCCGTAGGATGTCGTGACGGCACCTAGTCTCTAAGACTAGGTAAGCCTAACACTTACTGAATTAATAGTAAAACTCAACCATCAACTGATAAATATGAAATAGAAATATCTATACAAAACAAACAATCCCAAAATCGGTACAAGTCATAAGCTCTACTGAGTTTGCTAGAAAATTCCCAAATACAACTATTTCGAATAGAAATAAATAGTACAAGAGGATGTTTTAGAAGGTGAATCTGAGGCATGCGAACGCGATGGCAGGTTTACCTTGAGTCTCCACAGCAATGCTCGACCATCTAGCTAATAATCAACAACATCTAAGGCACCTGGATCTGTACAAAAATATGCAGAAGCGTAGCATGAGTACACCACAGCGGTACCCAATAACTATCAAAACTAACCTCGATGGAGTAGTGACGAGGAACAGTCAAGATACCCACTAGACTAAACAACCTGAACAAGTATAAATGTAGAACTAACAGAGAATAATATCAATATAAAGCTAGGCATGATGACAATAATAATACAATGTTTGTAATAGGAACTAAAAGCACCTGTTAGCAATGAGACACAATAGGTAATTACATTATAGAGTAAGTTGAACACAATTCAAATCCGGTGAAACCAAATAAAGGAAAACAAGTGACAACTCAATAGGAACAACCGCTTTTACACCAGGTTTATCCAAAAAATTTCACGAGGTACCAAACCTCAAAATCACAAATCACGGGTCCTAATTCGTGAACCCTATTCACTTGGCATCTTGTGCCTACATTACAATTCATAATAGTACGAACAACTCACGTACCAAGGGAGTGACAATATCTAGTATCCGCATGGACCACTCACGTTCCAACAATAATAATGACTCATGACTGCACAGACAACTCACATGCCAACAGGATAACTCTCACACATAAGGCAAGTACACGGGAGTACATGTAAATGGTCAAAACATCAGGGTTCATCTACTTAGACCAATATGGGTGATTTATTTACGTGTATGATTGTGCAAGCGTTCTACCACAATTCAAGTCAACAAGTAAGAGTAGAGACAATGAATGGCACATAAGAAATGATCACCACAAAATGTACAATGTAATAAATACAGTAATGAAATTGAAATAATGAATAGTATAATAAGATTAGCTACACATAACTAAGCAAATAGTGCAACACAGAGAAAGACAATTAATAGTATGCTAAGGAAACAACGATCAAAGACAAGTACAAAAGAATAGGGAAATGTCAACAAGAGTCACTACCGAGGTACTGCCTCGTGGTCTCAAATCACAAAATGAATCACAATCACCGCGGGAGCATTTACACTTAGTTTGAAAATCATTTTTCCCGAAATAGCATCCTGCATTTTATCCCACCTTATCACACTGCATGGCTTCTACTAGTTCCCCTACCAGCCACGCGTATCAAGCCCACCTTATCTCACCGTATACATTTCAACACCCAAACCTTATACCACCGCATGCGTATCAATATCACAATGTATCACAAATCGCACCTTAAATGCCCAAAATCACAATTTGCTAGAGAAACCAAACAATAATAGAATTTTACAATAAGGAGCCCACAACTCAACCACAATGTACAGCAGCAACAACAACAATAATAACACAAAAATACGGTAAGTAAATCATCACAAGAACTTCAGAACATAAAGAAATGGAAGAACGGGCTTGCAAAGAAAGACACAACAGGGTATAGTGGTCTCAACAAGAATAGCTCAACAAGGGAGATATAATGTCTAACAATGATTCCACAAAAGTAAAATTTGACGACAAGAGAGATAGCATGAATCAATGACCCCAAATAAGAATATGTCAATAATGAAAGGGATAACAAACTTCAATTAAAGCTAAGAAATTACGGAAGAGATAATAGTAATTTTAATTAAGGTTAAGCAAATTACGGAAGAGATACGAATAACTTTAATTAAGGTTAAGCAATTATGAAAGAGATAATAATAACTTCAATTAAGGTTAAGCAATTACGGAAAGGATAGCATGACAATAAAATAGGCAACAACTTCAATTAAGGCACATGAGAGTTTAATCGGCAATAAGGGTAGAACATGAAGCAATTAATTTCAATAAAGACACATAAGGGTGAATTTAGTAAATGGGAGATTTAACATAACAAAACAACTTCATATCTAATGAATATAAGAACCTAAGGGCCCTAAACAGTCAAATTTCTACAAATAAGCCCGAGCACGTACTCGTCACCTCGCGTACACGGCACAAATGAGTCAAATCCTAAGGGGCTAGTTCCCCCACACACAAAGTTAGGCAAGATACTTACCTCAAAGAAGCTAGATTGATACTCTAAAATGACCTTCTCGAGTGAAACAACCTCTGGACGGCTTAAATCTAGCAAAAATAACCTCAAATCATAAATAAAACTCAAAGGAAACAATTCCGGATAATAAAGCTTCGATCTTTAATTAAAACAAAAAAGTCAACCCATATGTCAACCCCGCACCTCAGAACCCAATAAAATTTAAAAATCCCGAACACCCATTCCGATACGAGTTCAACCATATCAAAATTATCAATTTTTTATATCGAATCGCCCTTCAAATCCTCATTTTACATTTTTGAATGTTTTTCTCAAAATCCTCATTTTCCCCATCTCAAACCACTAATTGAACGATAAAAATAAAGATGGAATCATGAAATACAATAAATTTCGGATAAAGAAAACTTACCCCAATCGAACACATGAAGAACCCCTCAAACATCGCTCAAATCCGAGGTCTCTAGCTCAAAAGATGAAAAATGGACAAAACCCACGATTTTGGAAATTATATTCTGCAGTCGAGCGATTTACAAATTGCGATCGCAGAAATGCAATTGCGATCACGAAGAAGGAATGACTACTGTCCCAAAAATGTACTACATGATCGCGAATAAATACATGCGATCGCGAAGAAGGGAACAACTGTTGCCCCAAAAAATGTACTACGCAAAAACAAATGAGTACATGCGATCGCGAAGGAGAAAAAAATACCAGTTGCTAAGGTTGTGCTACGGGAACGCGGAACTTGGAACGCGATGAAGGAGAACTCACATGTATGCGATCGCGAAACACTCCTTGCAAACGCGAAGAACATTTTTTGCCTGCCACCAAATTACACTACGCGAACGCGGTGTTTTCATTGCAAATGCGATGAAGAACACTAGATACCAGCAAATCAGCAGTCCAACAACATGGAGACATCTCCCGTAGCTTATCCGAAACACACCCGAGGCCCTCGGGACCCCATCCGAATATACCAACTAGTTCCATAACATAACATGCACCTACTCGAGGCCTCAAATCACATCAAACAACGTCGAAGCTACGAATCGCAACTCAAATCAAACTTATAAAATTTCAAATCTTCCAACTTCCAAAACTCGTGCCGAAACATATCAAATTAACCTGGAATGACATCGAATTTTGAATGCAAGTCCAAAATGACATAAAGGAGCTAATCCAACTCTCGGAATCGCAATTCGAACCCGATATCAACCAAGTCAACTCCCGGTCAAACCTCTCAACCTTCCAAAACTTCAACTTTCCTATTTTCGCCAAAATGCTTCAATTTATCCTACGGACCTCCAAATCCTAATCCGGACACACGCCTAAGTTCATAATCACCATACGAAGCTATTGAAATCATCAAAATTCCATTTCAGAGTTGTCTACACAAAAGTCAAATTTTGGTCAACTCTTATCGCTTAAGCTTCTAAAACAAGAATCCTTCTTCCAAATTGACCCCGAATCATCCGAAAACTGAACTCGACCATACACACAAGTCATAACACATAATACGAAGTTACTCAAGACCTTAAGTCACCGAACAGGATGCAAATTCTCAAAATGACCGGCCGGATCATTACAAGCACAGTCTAGACAGAAGAGTTACGCTCATCGGAAGGTTCGTGATGTTACATATATGGTGGGAGAGAAGGTATTGATCAAAGTTTCACCCATGAAGGGGGTGATGAAGTTAGGGAAGAATAAAAAGTTGAGCCCTCAGTATATTGGCCCTTTTGAGGTGCTTGAGAGGATTAGAAAGGTTGCCTACAAGCTTGCATTACCACCTAGTCTATCGGGTGTTCACCCAGTGTTTCATATTTCTATGCTCCGGAAGTATTATGATGATTCGTCTCATGTTTTATACTTCAGCACGGTTCAGCTAGATGGGGATTTGACTTATGATGTGGAGCCGGTGGCCATTTTGGATCGGCAGGTTCAAAGGTTGAGATCAAAGAATATAGCTTCGATAAAAGTTCAGTAGAGAGGTCAGCCAGTGGAGGAGGCTACTTAGGAGACTGATCGGGAGATGCAGATCATCTAAACACACTTATTTGAGACTCTAGGTATGATTCCAGACTCGTTCGAGGATGAACATTTGTTTAAGAGGGGGAGAATGTGACGACCCGGCCGGTAGTTTTGAGTATTTTAGCTTCGTTCCCCCATTATTGCTTCTTCTAAGTTCATTTGTTATTATGTGACTTGTCGGGGTGGTTGGTTTAGTTTCGGGGATGATTCGAAGTGAATTGGGATACTTAGTCCCAAGGTTAGAAGCACAAGTTGAAAGAGTTGACCAGAGTTTGACTTTTATGTAGACAATTCCGCAATGGAGTTTTGATGATTTAGATAGCTCTGTATGGTGATTTTGGACTTAGGAGTATGTCTAGATATTGATTTAGAGGTCTATAGGTCATTTTGGCTTGAATTGGCGAAAGTTGGAAAGTAGAAGGTTTGGAGGTTGAGAGGTTTGACCGAGAGTTGACTTTGTTGATACCGTGCTTGGATTTTGAGTTTTAAAGTTAGAATAGTGATGTTATGTCAATTACGACTTGTGTAAAAAATTTGGGGTTAATCGGATTGGTTTGATATGTTCGGCATTGGTTTTAGAAGTTGGAAGTTTATTAGTTTCATTAGGCTTGAATTAGGGTGTGATTCGTGATTTTGATATTGTTTGATGTGATTTGAGGTTTTGACTAAGTTTGTATCATGTTTTAGGACTTTTTGGTATGTTTGGATGGGGTCCAGGGGCATCGGGGGTGATTCAGATTGAAATCGGGTTGTGAATTGGACTTATGCAATTTCTGTTGGCAGCAGTTCTGGTGTAACCGCACCTGCAAGGTTTTGGCCGCAGAAGCAGCTAGGTACTCGCATATGCGAGAAATGGGAAGGCAGCCTGGGAGCACAGGTGCGTAGGTGAATCCGCAGAAGAGGACGCGCTCCTGCGCAAGAAGATCCGCAAAAGCAGATTTTGACTGAAGGACTGGTAATCGTAAAAGTGGAAGGTCTCCGCAGGTGCGGTAGCGCAGAAGCGATGGTGCGACCACAAAAGCGGTATCGCAGGTGCGAAGAGGGGACCGCGGGTGCGATAGTTTGGGAGCTTAAGTGAATTCCGCAGAAGCGGTTTCGCAGAAGTGACGAATTGGATCGCAGATGCAAAAAGCTTGGATAGAAGAATTTAAATGAAGAGTTTCGGGATTTCTCTCATTTTGGACTTTGGGAGCTTGGCTAGGGGCTAATTTTGAGAGGGTTTTGGCTACTATTGAATAGGTAAGTGAAGATTCATCACTTTTATTGATAATTATTGTTTACCCATTGATTTTTACACCTAGATTATGTGTGTTTGAGGTGAAATTTGGGGAAATTTTGGACTATGTATTAGAGAGTAGGATTTGGAGATCTAAGGATCGATTTCTGGTTGGAATTGGACGGTTTTGATATGATTGGACTCGTAATTGAATGTGTGTTCGGATTTTATAAATTTTTTCGGGTTCCAAGGCATGGGCTCGGGGTTGACATTTTGGGTTGACTTTTTGATTTTGGTTAAAGATCTTAGATTTATCGTATGGAATCGATTCCTATAGCTTATGTTGATTATATTAAGTTGATTGTGACCAGATTCGAGTCGTTCGGAGGCCGATTCGTGAGGCAAGGGTTTGTTGGAGCTTTGAGTTGGGGGCTTTGAGGTAACTAGCACATCTAAACTTGGACTTGAGGTTATTTAACCCTAAAGATTACGATGTATGATAGATATTGAGGTGACGTACATGCTAGGTGACGGGCGTGTGTGCGTGCACCAGTTTGTTCATGGTTTGGGAGGGCCTTTAGGCTATTACCGGGCTTGTTTTGCTATCATATCATGTTATCTCTGTGTTTCCTCTACTTGATTGATTATTTGAACTGTGAATCATGTTAGACATCATGTCTAGGCAATGTCCTAACTGTTTAAGACTTGTTAGGGCTATTCTTATTGTCTCTGAGCTATGTACCTTATTTGCACACATGTTCTCAGTCATGATACTAAATCCGTGATAATATCTTTGTCTCAGTACTTCTTATTTGATTCATCACATGTTATTGATACCTCTTAAGGGTAATTCCACTAGGACGAGTACTTGATATGTGTTTATTTGAGACTTGAATGGTAAATGACTTAGTTTGGGTCTTAGAGCCGGTTTGGTGCTGATTTTTAGGTGACGCGTACGCCAGGCCCACATTGGACTAAGTGTTACTCCCTCCGTTTTAATTTATGTGAACCCATTTGACTGGGTACGGAGTTTAAGAAAAGAGAGAAGACTTTTGAACTTGTGGTGTAAAATGAGACACATATATTTTGTGTGGCTATAAATCATTGCATAAAAGTAAATTCTTGCCAAATAAGGAAAGAGGTCATTCTTTTTGGCACAGACTAAAAAGGAAATAGGTTCACATAAATTGAAACGGAGGGAGTATTATTTTTGGGAGAGGCGTGCACCAGGCCTCACTATTGGGCTAAATAGTTATGATTAGCGCTTGGGCAGGATCTGCCCCTCTGGAGTCTGATATGCCATCAATGGGCGCAGGCATAGTATTTCACATATGTGCTTGATGATGGGGAGTTATGCCAGGCACTCGTACAGTGCTAAGTGTAAATATTCTTGATGAATCCACTGTGATACTATTGATTGACATGTATACCTGACATGTAGGCATAGAGATGCACTTTCCTCATGCTACTTGATAATTGACCTATTATATTTGTGTTGGGCTTTAACTATTATACTTGAAAGCATGCCTAAATTACTGAAATGTGGACAAGCTCAACTTGATATTATTGAGCTACTGTTCCCACGGTTTATCCTTTATATTCTGAACTGTTATCGATTATTGGTAGTGGCATTGGATTTTTGTATTGAGCTCGTTACTGCTTTCAACCCACGATTAGTGTTGTTACCTATTGAGTACATTGGGTCGGATGTACTCATACTATACTTTACACTTCGTGTGAAAATCCAGGTACATCCGGCCGAGGTGATTTTCATACTTGAGTCGTTTCTAGCTTTTGGAAGACTACGAGGTAGCTGACATATAATCTGCAGTCCTTGAAGTTCTCTTCCTGTTATCTTTATCTTTATCGTTCTTATATTCATACAGTTGTATTAGAGAATTTTTCTTGTACCTTGTTATTCAGTAGTGCTCGTGTACCTGTTGACACCGATTTTAGGATTGGTTGTAGTAGCATTTTGGCATTATTCTCAGATAATTTTATGACATTCTTCCGATGGGTTATTAGACCATGTTATTCCATTTTCATTGATATCATGTGATTGTTGGCTTGCCTAGCGAGTTGGGTTAGGTGCCATCATGACTTGTGAATTTGGGGTCGTGACAACAAATTAACAAAGAGATTTATTATTGTTTATTTCCATGCGGATTTACCTATAAAAATTGTATTTGCAGATATTTCTCCAAATATTCCCCAGGTAATCTTTTGGCGTAGAGTGGCACAAAATTCACATGCGAATTTTCCTTGAAAAATATGTTTTGCATGTAAAATATTCAAGAATTTAGGAATTTTAGATTTTCGCATGAAAATCCGAATAAAATTCCTTTGAAAAAAACTCCAGGTAAAATTCTTAGGTAATTTGTAATTTTTTAATATCTCCTTGAAAGGACTAAGCCATGGCTTCTTTGGGGTGTTAAGAATGAGAAAATCACGTTCTAGCACATATTTATAGACCTGGGGGCTAGTGGGCCATGCAAAGCTCATGCATTTGCCACGCAAATCCTGAATCCTCCCCCTCTTCTTTTGGTCTCGTTCAAGAAGTGGCCATGCAGGTTGCGTAGGTGGCTTGCATGGGCCATGCAGGCTGTGAGCATGCTCTGTTACCCTTTAGTAACATAACATTTTATAGGGATATCGAAATAGCGAACGATTTGAAGTTCAGAAAACCAAACTCAAGGAGTTTCATTTGATATATGAATGATAGCTTAATTTGATACACACTAGGATATATAATCATTTGAAATCAGGACATGTGCGACCATGTTCGCTTTCTTCTCTTGAATAAATTCCTATCGGAAAAGAGCCAAGTATACCTTTGTACTATGAGAAAAGATTTAAATATACCCCCCGTTATACTTTGGGTCCAAATATAGCCCTGCCATAAAATTATTAGTTCAAATGCCCATCTTCTGTTAAGTTTGTCCAAGGTGGACATCTAATCCTACATGACACTGACATTTGATGAGGTGGATGCCACGTGGCATGCCACCTCACCGTCCCTAACCCATTTTAGCCCTACATCTATTTATTTTTTCACCACTAAAATTTTCTTCACCTCCTCCACCATTGCTACCATAACTACCACCATGAACAATATTAATTTTCAGCTAGTCAACTCAGACCAAATCGGAGTATTTGAACAGTATGACACTGAATCCTGCCCATCTGCAAATGCTTTGAGTACTTGGGTTTGCAAAAAAATACTTCAATTAGTCACCCCCCAATATCACGCACACTAGTAGTACACAAAGAGATTATCTAGTTTCTCGAGGAAGAGAACTTTATTTGAAATTTGAGAAGCTTCGGATTGTATTGAATCCAATGTGAGCGATGAGTGAGAAACAAACATATATAAAAAACTAAACTTTGAAAAATAATATTTTTTACGGCGGCGGTAATGGTAGCAATGGAGGTGGAGGGGAAGAAAATTTTAGTGGTGGAAAAAAAAGAGAAAGAAGGGGTAAAATGGGTTAAGGGGGTTGAGGTGGCATAACACATGGCGTCCACCTCATCAAATATCAGTGCCACGTAGAATTGGATGTCCAACTTGAACAAACTTAACGGAAGAGGGATATATTTGAACAAATAGTATAACTACAGGGGTATATTTAGACCCAAAGTATAACGAATGATATATTTAAACCTTTTATCATAATACAAGGATATATTTGGCCCTTTACCGAATTCCTATTTATTCCATAACACCTCTTCCCTCTTCCAAACATTCATAATATCCTCTAAGCACAAGATTTAGATATTATACACCTTCATAATTTTCCAAATTAGTCATAGAATGTTACGGGGTTTACAAAATATGTTAAACCATATAGCATAAGGATCAAAATTAAAATTTATCAATAATTGAGGGACCAAAAGAGCTATTATCCCTTTTTTTAAATCTGGTCAATATAAGAGTGAGGATAATGATAGCACAGTTTGCAAGTTACATTAAATGTTTATACTAATTCGGCTGCCTTTCATATATATGGACCTACGTATCTTACCAAATTCTTGTCTTCAGCAGCCATAAGAAAAACAAATTAATTGCCAACAACTCATATGAAGTCACTCTCAGCAGTCAAATTTGGGTTGTGTGCCTAGATGACTAGCTCATTTTCCGAAGTGTTGGAAGAGTCATTAAGTCCTTTTCTTCAGCAAAAAGACGACTGAAAAAGAGTCAAGATTTCGTGCTCACAGATTACGTGGCGATCTCCTAATCTTTAAGCCCTTATTAGTAACAGTTTTTCCTTAGTTCCAACTTATGTTACATCGTTTACTAGGTAGATTAAGAAAAAAATTATTTTTGACATTTATGATTTCAAACAAGTTTTAGATATTTATATAACTTTAAAACATCTTATAAAGTGTAAATGAAAAATTTTTTGAAGTTAAATATTCTTTCTGAGACAATCTAAAAAAAAGTATGTCATATAAAGTGAAGCGAAAAAAATAATTAATTGACTTTAACGTTACGATGCTTAATTAGGCCAATTCACTGCTATATCATTTCCTTTAACAACAATGCATTTGTACATAGTAATTATACTTAAACGAACATTCCGTTCAAGTGTTAATTAAAAGGTTGAAGTTGTTAGACATTTCCTATTAAGGATTAATCTAGGTTTCTTTCTTACTTATATGCTTTGCAATAAATAACCTAGTTTTTAGAAACGTAACCGGTTGCACGGTGTGACCTGACCATCATTAAATAACAAGTGTTGTGATAAAATCAAACCAAGAACAATCAGGATTCAAATCATAACAAAAGCAAAAAAAAACGTTAAATGTTTCATCTCATTTAGCAAAGTGGTAGAATTAATACTAAAACACTTACTGATTAAAAATAGCAAGTGCCCCGTAAAATAATCTAAATTTTTACAAGCCGACTCAAACACAACTATTACTAAATAAAAAAGTAACACATACCACATTTTGCTTAATTGAATGACAATACACAAGAAAATGAAGATGGCGTATGTAGAAGTGATCAATAATTAACCTCCCTTTTCTTGTGTTTGTCTAACCTCTTCTTTACGATAGTTTATGACTTTATGATGGCTATAAGTACCGTCAATTGCTCATGTAACTGAATATTACTTCTTGTTTTTGGTCTCCAACTAAAATAGAATTCCCATCCTTAAGTTTGATCTAGGCAAACCATGTTTCATGAGCTCAAATGTAGGATCTCTAACCATTGTTTGGTTTAAGATTATTGATTGATTATGAGAAGGAACTAATAATAGAGAAGACGTGATATTCAAATAAACCTCCACTATTTGAATTGTCCTTTTGTGATCCTATACTTCAATTATTTTGTTCTCCTTAAAAATTAATCAATTATGGTGGGACATAAAAACCTCCACCAGTTGAATACCACTTATGGTTTTTTCCTAGGAAATATACTTGGAACAAGCTGTCAGATAGCTGCCCCATTCTTGCTTCAAATAAGTCGGGAACTAAGGGGTTTAATAAATGGAAATGGAGTGTGAACAAATTTATTGTATGTTTTATTAATTTAATTGGTTGGATTATGAATCAATATTAAAACATGCTAATTAAAAAAAATTTCTCAAAATAATTTTATATATCATGCAAAGCACAGTGAAAACTGGGACAAATTAATAACACGTTTATCTTGCCCTACTGTAATCCCTAGCTTATTTTTCACCCTCTTTTATTCTATAATAAATCTTCCTTGATGTCGGTGTCTTTAGTAGGTCTGCAATAATGCAGAGAATCCCAAGTCTTTCCTTTGTAACCAAAAAGAAGGAATAAAACAAGGACAATCAATCTTCTTTGTTGCTTCTTTAGGTTGCTTCTCCGCCCTTTCTTCCCATAGTCCAAGTGGTAGAGTCAAGAAAATAAGTGGAGCCAGCCGTCGTCTTATATTTTGGAGTTGATTCTTTTTACAGCAAAACATTAAGATTAGTACAATGAACTTCGATTCACTTAGGGATCGTTTTTGGTTGTGTATCCGAGCAATTAATCTTAGCATAAAATACTGCATAAGATTTATATAATACTCTCCCCGTTTCAATTTATGTGAACGCATTTGACTAGGCACGAAATTTAAGAAAAGAGATAAAACTTTTAAACTTGTGGTGTAAAATGAGACGCATATATTTTGTGTGGCTATAAATCATTGAATAAAAGTAAATTATTTCCAAATAAGGAAAGTGTTCATTCTTTTTGGCACAGACTAAAAAAAAATAGGTTCACATAAATTGAAACGGATGGAGTACAATGTTTGGTTGACCACGTAAGAAAAAAAATTAATCTCCTCATAATTAATGTATTGTAATTGGTTGACAGTATTAAACAATACTTGTATATACTATAATTTATATATCATTATATACGGGATAGAATATGGAATAAGAATACGCGTATAAGCAGCACTACAAAAATTAAATTATTTCTTCATAAAAAAAACATACTCTTTTAAAGTAAGTAATCCATGTAAAATAATACCTTTATGCTCACTACATAACAATCTTTTCATTATTAATTGTCAGCATTATAATCCTCTACTAACTAGCTAGTAAGTGAATCAAATGACCCCTCATCAAAAATTCGTATAAACGTATATACGGTCAAAATAGTTTTGCCCTTCGTATAATTAGTTCAGATTGGAACATGATGGACCGACTTCATAATATCGAGATGATATCTGAAACCAAGTTATAGAGCTCAAGATTCGGAGACCGGTCAATACCGAACCTGATTCAATACCGAACTCGAGTCAATACAGAGTTCGAGTCGATATCGAGCTTGAGGTCCGGAGCTCGATCAGTACCGAGACCAACTAACATCGAGTTATGAGATAAAGAGCCGTTGAAGCCGCACTAGGGGAGAGAATCTCGGGGTGAGTTAAGGAAAAGTTAATTAACTAATCTATCATGGGATTTTCACTATGCATTTTTAATAATATACAAAGTAGGTTCTTCCACTATATAAATAGTGGCTATTATTTTTGTAAAAGGGACCGAACATTCAGAGGTGAAAATATTGATACACTCACATTCTAAAGATTATTACGCTGATATAGAGTTAAGATTATCCCTTTTTGAGTTTGAACATTAATCTATTTTGCTTGTTTATAAATCATTCTCTGCTCAATTAGGTTTGTATTTCATTCCTTTATACAGTCAATATTCGATACTTTTCTACTTACTTTTTTGATTTATACCAAGCTATACCACGTATCCTTAGAACTACGTATAAATTCAACTCTATCCGTTTTTTGAGTAAACAGTTTGGCGCCCACCGTGGGGTTAAGGATAATAGTGGTTATTTGGTACGAATCTCTGTGAAACACACTATTTTATATTTGCTCTTGGAAGTGTCTCTGATTTCAGGTGAAAAATGATGAATTCTCAATTAATGGCCTTATTTATCGACAACGAAGTTGGCCTTCAAGATGAGAACAACAACTTAACCCCCAGGGGTGGAAGGCCACTCGTCGATCCCATTGAAGCTCGGGTCGGAGAGCCAATAGACATTAATTCATATGTGGCCATCGAGGCAATCCAACGTTCCGACCCTAAAAATAGTATTCATGGTGGAACTCGATCTGCAGCTCGAAATACTCAAAACGCTGAGGAAAACGGAATCAGCTTGCGTATGATTTTCGAAATGTTGCAAGTTCAACAAGTAGCAATAACCCAGTGGCAGAGCCAAACCCAGACACCAACCAGACTCAAGCTCAGTCCACCCCAAGAAGTAACCCACAAAATGGGGCCAGTTGTCGTAAGGTCAAATGAGCAAGAATCGGGGACTAATCCCGAAATTGTTAAAATATTCGAGGAACTGACAAAACGAATAGAGTCAGGAGAAAGGAGGATTGAAGCAAATGACAAAAAAGTGAAAACGTATAACTCCAGGGTTGATCAGATCCCGGGGGCACCACCGATATTGAAAGGCTTGGATTCTAAAAAATTAGTAGAAAAGCCCTTCCCCCTGAGCGCAGCTCCGAAACTAATCCCCAAGAAGTTCCGCATGTACGAAATTCCTAAATATAATGAAATGACCAACCCCAACGAACATGCCACCTCTTACATATATGCCATTAAAGGGAACGATCTAGAAGACGATGAGATCGAATCTGTATTATTGAAAAATTTTGTTGAAACCCTGTCAAAGGGAGCAATGATATGGTATCATAATTAACCATCTAACTCTATCAATTCTTTTGCTATGCTTACAAATTCTTTCGTAAAAGCACACGCTGGGGCCATAAAGGTCGAAACCAGGAAGTCTGACCTTTTCAAGGTAAGACAAAAAGATAATGAGATGCTAAGGGAATTCGTATCTCGTTTCCAAATGGAACGAATGGATGTACCGTCGATCATAGACAATTGGGTTGTTCAAGATTTTACTCAAGGTCTAAATGAACGAAGCTCGATGGCTTCACGATGGTTGAAGCAGAACCTGATCGAGTACCTAGTTGTTACCTGGGCCGATGTACACAATCGGTATCAATCGAAGATCAGAGTTGAAGACGACCAGTTGGGTTCTGGGTCCATTATTAAAAGGGACATCAACCGAGAACAAAGGCCGATCAGGGACCGATACCGGCCATATAGTGGAGATCGTAGGGGTAACGAACCAAGACATAACTCCATACAAGGCGATAAAAGAAGTGATCGAAGCCAAAGGTCTCGAGGGCTGATGAACAAGAATGGGTTCGATAGGCATATCAGACCTAAGGAAGCACCACGGTTATCAGAGTATAACTTCAACATCGATGCACCCGCCATCATGTCGGCTATCGTACACATCAAAGATACTAAGTGGCCTCGACCTCTGCAAACTGATCCAACCCAGAGGAATCCCAATTAAATATGCGAATATCATGGCACTCATGGCCGCAGGACGGAATATTGCAGGAAATTAAGAGAGGAGGTAGCCCGATTTCACCTTCGAGAATGTTTAAGTGACCGGGCCAAAAACCATTTCAAAAATAGGGATTTCAGAAGACAAAACGAACAAGAAGAGCCACAACACATCATCCACATGATCATTGGTGGGATCGATATCCCCTAGGGGCCAGATCTTAAACGCACTAAGATGTCGATTGTAAGAGAGAAGCGATCTCGGTCTTAAGATTACACACCTAAAGGAACCTTGTCCTTTAGTGATGAAAACACAGAAGCAATCATGCAACCCCATAACAATGCACTGGTAATATCTGTACGTATGAATAAAACTCAAGTTAAACATGTGTTAATTGATCCAGGTAGTTCGACCAACATTATTAGATCG
This sequence comes from Nicotiana tabacum, assembly GCF_000715075.1. Lineage (NCBI taxonomy): Eukaryota > Viridiplantae > Streptophyta > Magnoliopsida > Solanales > Solanaceae > Nicotiana > Nicotiana tabacum. The sequence continues at coordinate 42,709,752 of NC_134102.1, forward strand.
AAGGTCGTAGAGCAGCTCGGTCTACAGGACCAGGTCGTACCTGCAACCCTGGTTCTAAACGGATTCAATATGGCATGTGAAACTATTAAGGGCGAGATAATTCTGGCAATAAACGTGGCCGAGACCATCCAAGAAACAAAGTTCCACGTGATCGAAGGCGACAAGAGGTATAACTCTCTTTTTAGGAGATCATGGATCCACAATATGAGAGTTGTACCCTCGAGCCTCCACCAGGTTCTGAAATTCCCAACATCGGAGGGAGTCAAAACGATCTACGGAGAGCAACCGGCCACAAAAGGAATGTTTGTCATCGATGAAGTAATTCCGATATCTTTACTATCATCGACCAAATGATCAGATTCGAAGGGGGAACGGAATACCAAGTAATCACAAACGTCAGCCTCGAACCCAACTAGGGAATCAGAAGACTGGCGAAGATGATGAATATGGGGTCCCTCGACCCTTCGTGGTCCCCGATAATTCTGACGCTACCCAATCAACGGTCGAAGAACTGGAGCAAATCATGTTAATCGAACATCTTCCCGAATGAAAGGTATACATGGGCACGGGGTTAGATCCCGAGCTCAGGAAAAAGCTTATTCAATTTCTTATAGCTAACATGAACTGTTTCGCTTGGTCCCATCTTGACATGGCATGGATCCCACTGGGAATCACCACTTCTAGGTCAAACATGCCTTCATCAAAGATGAGGTAACCAAACTTCTTAAAATAGGATCCATTCGGGAAGTAAAATACCCCGAATGGCTATCAAATATGGTGGTAATCCCTAAAAAGGGGAACAAACTTAGAATGTGCATAGATTATAAAGACCTCAATAAATCATGCCCTAAGGATTCTTTTCCTTTGCCTATTCCACGAGACTCTCAGTTTTCTCGATGCCTATTCTGGGTACAACCAAATACAGATGAACCCGGAGGATCAGGAAAAGACCTCGTTTATCACTAAGTACGGTACCTACTGTTATAATGTGATGCCATTCGGTCTAAAAAATGCTGGTGCAACTTATCAACACCTAGTAAATCGAATGTTCGAAAAAACAAATAGAAAAATCAATGGAAGTTTATATTGATGACATGTTAAAATCCCTGGAAGCAGAGGACCATTCAAAGCATTTGCAGGAAACTTTCGACATACTAAGGGAGTATAATATGAAGCTCAACCCCGAAAAATGTGCATTCGGGGTTCGCTTGGGCAAGTTTCTTGGTTTCATGGTGTCCAATCGAGGAATCGAGATTAACCCCGATAAAATCAAAGCAATCGAGGACATCACAATGGTAGATAATGTAAAGGTCGTACAAAGGCTAACGGGACGGATAGCCGCCCTGGGACGATTCATTTCGAGATCCTCAGATAAGAGCCACCGATTTTTCTCTTTGCTAAAGAAGAAAAGCAATTTTGCATGGACTCTGGAATGTCAGTTGGCTTTGGAAGAACTAAAACGGTATTTATCGAGCCCGCCGTTGCTTCATACCCCGAAGGTAGACGAAAAACTTTATCTATATTTAGCTATCTCGGAGATAGCGGTAAGTGGAGTCGTGATTCGAGAAGAATGAGGTACGTAATTCCCTATTTATTATGTGAGTCGAACTTTAAGCGGGTCCGAAACTAGGTATCCACACTTCGAAAAATTAGCGCTTGCTTTAATAAGCACCTCTAGGAAACTAAAATCATATTTCCAGTGCCATCCGATACATGTTGTAACAACTTATCCTCTTCGAAATATTTTGCACAAACCCGAGCTTTTAAGTTGATTGGCCAAATGGGCCATAGAAATCGGCAGGTACGATATCGAGTATCGACCCTGAACCACTATCAAATATCAAATCTTAGCAGACTTCGTGGCTGACTTTACGCCGGCCTTCGTACCCGAGATTGAAAAGGAATTACTCATAAAATCGGGTGCCTCTTCGGGAGTTTGGACCCTCTTTACCAACAGTGCCTCGAACGCAAAAGGGTCCGGACTGGGCATCGTACTAAAATCGCCCACAGGTAATGTAATTAGACAGTCTATCAGAACTACAAAATTGACTAACAATGAGGCCGAGTATGAGGTTGTAATTGCAGGTCTTGAACTAGCTAGAAGCTTGGGAGTTGAGGTTGTGGAGGCCAAGTATGATTCCCTCCTAGTGGTAAACTAAGCTAATAGGACTTTTGAAGTCCGAGAAGATCGAATGCAGATATGTTTGGATAAACTACAAGTGACTCTACATCGATTTAAGGAATGGACTTTGTAACATGTACCACCAGAATAGAATAGCGAGGCCGATGCTCTTGCAAGCTTAGGCTCATCGGTCGAAGATGACGAACTCAACTCGGGAACTGTCGTATAATTCATAAGGTCGGTGATCGAAGAAGGACATGCCGAAATAAACTCCACAAGTTTAATCTGGTATTGGAGAAACAAATATATAGAGTACTTCAAAAATGGGAAGCTTCCATCATATCAAAAAGAATCGAGGGCTCTACGCATAAAAGCAACGCGGTTCACCTTCTCCAAAGATGGAACACTATTTAGGAGGACGTTTGATGGACCACTGGCAATATGTTTGGGACCGGGAGATACCGAATACATCCTACATGAGATTCACGAGGGCACTTGTGGGAATCATTCTGGTGTCGATTCGTTGGTCCAAAAAACAATCAGAGCAGGATATTATTGGGTCGAGACAAGGATGCTGGACAAGGATGCGAGGGAGTTCGTTCGAAAATGCGACAAGTGCCAAAGGCATGCGCCCATGATTGATCAACCCGGGGAACTTTTCCACCTGGTACTATCTCCATGGCCTTTCATGAAATGGGGAATGCACATCGCCGACCCACTCTCATCGGCCCCAGGTAAAGCTCAGTTTATTTTGTTTATGACTGATTATTTCTCTAAATGGGTTGAAGCATAGACTTTCGAGAAAGTCAGAGAAAAAGAAGTGATAGACTTCATTTGGGACCACATCATATGTCGATTCAGGTTGCCATCCGAGATTGTATGTGATAATGGAAAATAATTCACCGGCAGCAAAGTAACTAAATTTCTCGAAGACCATAAAATCAAAAGGATTCTACCAACACCTTATCATCCCAGCGGGAACGGACAAGCCGAATCAACCAACAAAAGCATCATCCAAAATCTTAAGAAGAGATTGACCAACGCCAAAGGAAAATGGAGAGAAATACTACCCGAGGTCCTATGGGCATATTGCACAACATTGAAATCTAGTACCGGAGCAACGCCATTCTCGTTGGTCTATGGCACCGAAGCTTTGATACCGGATGAGGTCGGAGAACCTAGCATCAAGTTTTGATATGCGACAAATGGGTCAAATAATGAGACCATGAACACGAGCCTAGAATTATTGGACGAAAAACGAGAAGCCGCTCTCGTCCGATTGGCTGCCCCAAAACAACGAATCGAAAGGTACTATAATCGAAGAACCAATCTTTGATATTTTAAAATCGGGGACTTGGTGCTAAGGAAAGTCACCCTCAACACCCGAAATACGAATGAAGGGAAACTGGGTCCGAACTGGGAAGGACCGTATCAGGTTCTTGAAATCGTCGGAAAAGGATCCTACAAGCTCGGTGTGATAAATGACAATCAACTACCAAGCAATTGGAACGTGTCACACCTAAAATGATACTACTGCTAAGGTATGACCCTCCCATGTTCAATAATATTTCGAAACTAACCCTTGCAGGTGTTCGACCAGAAACATGGATGGATTATTTAACTCGAAGCCTTTAGGCCTGAAAGCACGTGTTGCACTCTTTTTCCCTTAGACCGGTTTTGTCCCAAATGGGTTTTTCGGCAAGGCTTTTAATGAGGTAACCATTGATCGTGCTAACTTAGAACAATTCAATAGTATCTGAGGCCTCTTTACAATCAACCTCGAATAATGGGGGGCATTGCCCTCAAATAAGTCAAGTTCGATGCAAGAAAGTTACTTCATGTCAAACAGGGTCTCGATAGGAAAAGGTGTAAGGGCCAAATGGTCAAATGAACCATGTCCGTGTAGTTTGCTCAAGCCCTGGCACAAAATATGAACACATGTGCGATGACTTATAAAGAGAAATTTCTTCTTTACCGATATCTCATACCTCAGAAAGATCTTCCTACTTCATGTTCCAACAGGCTTAAGGACCGACCATGACGGGAGTTTGAAAAATTACCCCATAAATCGGGAACTTCCAACTAAAAAATCAATGAGATCAAGCTCCATACGGCCCACATTACTTCGAGTTCGAGCAGACGCTCACTCGACTATTAAGCCTAAGGGCCATTCTTAATTCGAGTTCGAGCAAACACTCACTCGATCATAAAGCCCAAGGGCTACATTACTTCGAGTTCGAGAAAACACTCACTCGACCATTAAGCCTAAGGGCTACATTAGTTCGAGTTCGAGCAAACACTCACTCGACCATTAAGCCTAAGGGCTACATTACTTCCAGTTCGAGCAAACACTCACCCAACCAGAAAGCCTAAGGGCTGTTTTCATTTCGAGTTCGAGCAAACATCTCACTCGATCATAAAGCCTAAGGGCTACATTACTTCGAGTTCAAGCAAACACTCCCTCGACCATTAGTAATAAGGGATACAGTACTTTGATTTGGAGTAAACACTCACTCAACCATTAAGCCTAAGGGCTACATTAGTTTGAGTTCGAGCAAACACTCACTCGACCATTAAGCCTAAGGGCTACATTACTTCGAGTTTGAGAAAACACTCACTCAACCAAAACGTCTAAGGGTTGTTTTCATTTCGAGTTAGAGCAAACACTCACTCGATCATAAAGCCTAAGGGCAATATTAGTTCGAGTTCGAGCAAGCACTCACTCGACCATTAAGCCTAAGGTCTACTCATTACTTCGAGTTCGAGCAAACACTCACTCGACCATAAAACCTGAGGGTTGTTTTCATTTCGAGTTCGAGCAAACACTCACTCGACCATAAAGACTAAGGGATACATTACTTCGAGTTCAAGCAGATGCTAACTCAACTATTTAGCCTAAGGGCTACTCTTAATTCGAGTTCGAGCAAACACTCACTCTATCATAAAGCCCAAGGGCTACATTACTTCGAGATCGAGCAAATACTCACTCGGTCATTAAGCCTAAGGGCTACATTAGTTCAAGTTCAAGCAAACACTCACTCGACTATTAAGCCTAAGGGCTACATTACTTCGAGTTCGAGCAAATACTCATTCGACAATAAAGCCTAAGGGCTATTTTTATTTCGAGTTCGAGCAAACACTCACTCGATCATAAAGCCTAAGGGATACATTACTTCGAGTTCGAGCAAACACTCACTCGACAATTAAGCCTAAGGGCTACATTACTTCGAGTTCGAGCAAACACTCACTCAACCATTAAGCCTAAGGGCTACATTAGTTCGAGTTCGAGCAAACACTCACTCGACCATTAAGCTTAAGGGCTACATTACTTCGAGTTCGAGCAAACAATTACTCGACCATAAAGCCTAAGGGCGGTTTTCATTTCGAGTTCGAGCAAACACTCACTCGACCATAAAGCCTAAGGTCTACATTACTTCGAGTTCGAGCAAATGCTCACTCAACTATTAAGCCTAAGGGCTACTCTTAATTCGAGTTCGAGCAAAAACTCACTCGACCATAAAGCCTAAGGGTTGTTTTCATTTTGAGTTCGAGAAAACACTCACTCGACCATAAATCCTAAAGGCTACATTACTTTGAGTTCGAGCAGACGCTCACTCGACTATTAAGCCTCGAACTTATGAACAATATTTTTATAAGGCATGAATGAAACAAAATTTTCACAAGGCACATAATGAAATAAAGGCAAGTCGGAAAAGAAAGAGATCTTTATATATATGAAGATATTTACATGGTCCGATCAGGATCCTACGCAAAAAATCAAAAATGAAAAATCCTAAGGTTCCTGATTTCCTCCGAGGGAAGTTTCTTCTCCATCGAGGTCCTCCCCTCTCTCGTACTCGCTTTTGCTCTCGTCTTCATCATCATCATCTTCGGAGGCCAGCACTGCAGCTTTAGTTTCATGCTCTCTAGCCTTTTTTATCTCGTAGGAAAGATTGAAACCCTGAGCGTGGATCTCCTCGAGGGTTTCCTTCTGAGATTGGTGTTTGGCGATTTCAGCAATCCAATATGCTCGAGTTTGAGCGGTCTCGGCTGCCTCTCTCGCTTGGACTTGAGCGGCTTCAGCATCAGCCCGGTAGACGGCCATGATTTCCTCTGCCTTGGCCTTTGCCTTTTCGGCTTCATATTTGGCCTTTGCAAGATCGGAAGCCAACCGGGCCTCGAGTTCCTCTATTTTCTTCGCCTGAATCGAGCATTTTTCCTTCACGCCTCGAAGCTGACTTTCGGTCGATGACAATTGGGATAAAGCAGTTTCTTTTTCTACAGCAAAGCGGTCCATACCTTCTTTCCACCCCATGGTCTCCGCCTTTATCATGTTGACCCCCTTACGGAGCTGCCCGATCATCTCGATATTCTACTGAAGCTGTGAGATTGAAATGTTAGCCACCATTCCCGAATCGAGCCCGTGAATTTTTAAGATTTTCATTACCTTCTCAGTCAGGTCAGTATGATCTTGGTAATCCTTGGCCAACTCGGCTCGGAGATCCTTGATCTCCTCTTCTCTTTGCCCACAGAGAAGTTTAAGGGCATTTTTCTCATTTGTGAGCCCTCGGAGGTCGGCTTCATACCGACTCAGCTCAGCTCGAGACCGAGAAAATGCTTCCCGATTAAACGGTGAGGCCTACGCAGAAGGAAGAAAAGAAGTTAGACAGGAAGAGAAAAACAAACACAAGGGTATTACCAACAAGGGGAGTAAAGGCTTACACGATTCAGAGCTTGCTGCACTTTGTTGAAAAAGCTCGATGCCTCACCCGAGTCCTTTCTCGAGACCTCCAAGTCGCTCAGGCCGGTATCATCCTCGACCCCGGTAAAATAATCATGGAAAGGATCTTCCTTTCCATGGATTCCTTCAACGGAGAGGTCTTCAAGGCCCGAGCCACTCGAATCATCTCCTCGGAAAACGAGGGTAGCATCGGGGAGCCTCCAATTTCTATTGCCCCAAGTAGATCACTTAGGGCGATCTCTCTATCTCGAGGAGCCTCGAGATCAACCCCCGCAGCCGTACCCACCGTTGGCTCATTATGGTGGGAGGCATGCTCGATCCTCGATGGCTCGGGGACTTTGCCCGATTCTCTTTCCGAGGCTCCCTCATCTCGAGATAGAATCTATGCAGCCTTCACCGATTCAGTAGCCTTTGGGGCCTCGGTGCTCATTCTCACTCGAGCTACCAGCCCGAAATTGTCTTTTTTCTCTCCTTCGTCTTCATCCCTTAGACACCGAACATAGTCTTCGGTCAGGAGGATGTTGTTCTTCATTGGCTTATGAGCTGTCCTCTTCTTAGGTTCGGGATCCTCGGAGGTTGAGATTGTTTTCCTCTTTCTGTCCTTCACCGGTTTTGGTGCCGGGATCGAAGTCTCCCCCTCACCAGATAAGGGCCTCATGACAGCATCTTTGCCAAGGCCTGTATGAAAGGAAATTAAGTAAGAAATGCTTCAAGCAAAATCGTCAAAAATATGGAAAAAGGGGCTTACCATGAGTTTTGGCCTCCCATCGGTCCTTTGATAGATCGCACCATGAGCGCTCGGCATACGTAGAGGTCTAAGTTAGGTCCCGAACCTAGCTTTTGAGGTTAGAAATTACACCAGGCATCCAAGCAACCGCTACATCACGAAAAAAGATATCGATAAGAAAGAAACAAAGGAACAGAACAATAAATAGGAGCTAATAGTGGGATTGTACTTACGCTTCATATTCCATTCCTCGTGAAATGACATCTTCTCGACTGGGATTAGGTCGGAAGTCCTCACTCGAACGAACCGGCTCATCCAACCTCTGTCCTTATCCTCGTCTATGCTCGAGAATAGTACTTTGGTAGCTCGGCGTTGGAGTTTTATTAACTCGCCTCGATAGAGGCGATGGCTGTACAACCTGATATGGTGGTCGAGGGTGAAAGGCATCCCCTCGACTTTGTTTACGAAGAAGCGAATCAGAATAACAATTCGACAAAAAGAAAGATGGATTTAGCCTAGGGTTATTTGGTACTGGCAACAAAAATCAATGACAACGAGGTCGAAGGGGCCCAACGTGAAAGGGTACGTGTAAACACTTAAAAACCCTTTCACATGGGTGGTAATATCTTCTTCGGGAGCCGGGATCACCACTTTTTTGTTCTCCCAGTTACAATCTATCCTTACCTGTTTAAGGTATCCCTTAGTTATCGAGCACATATACCTCGATACTGGCTTGTATCGATCGGGAACCGACGAGGCTTTGTCGATCTTAATATCAGAAGTGAGAAACCCCCCCCCCTCGGAAATACACTCCTCAGGTCGTGGCTCAACCAGTGTTTTGTCGCCGGTAGGCCGCGATGAAGAAGCGTCTTCTTTTTGAGGAACAGTTTTTGATGTTTTCGCCATTTGGATTTGAAGTTGAAAATAGAGGGAGATGACAAGATTTGGTGTTCTAAGAAGAGATTTACAGTAAAAATCACAGATTTGCAGAAAAAGAACTTAGAAGATTTGGAGATTGGAGATCTCAAAGTAAAGAATGGTGAAAAGATGTGCTATTTATAGATTTGGCGATGACGGTTCAATATCAGCAGTGGCCGACCATCATCTGACACACATTTAATACCGTCATGGTTGGAATTGATGCAAACGTCAGTGTATATCTAGTCATATCGTTGGAAAATCATATCGTTTCTCGCCACATTCTTCCCGAGAAACGAGGGGACTATCTGTATACGGTCAAAACAGTTTTTCCCTTCGTATAATTATTCCAGATTAAAACATGATGCATCGAGGGTCGTCTTCATAATATCGAGATGATATCCGAAGCCAGGTTATCGAGCTCAAGATTTGGAGACCGATCAATACTGAGCCTGAGTCAATACCGAACTCGAGTCAATACAGAGTTCGAGTCGATATCGAGCTCGAGGTCCGGAGCTCGATCAGTACCGAGACCAACCAAGATCGAGCTATGAGACAAAGAGTCGTTGTAGCCGCACTAGGGGAGAGAATATCGACGGGAATTAAGGAAAAGCTAATTAACTAATTTATCATGGGATTTTCACTACGTATTTTTAATAATATACAAAGTAGGTTATTCCACTATATAAAGAGTGGCTATTATTTCTGTAAAAGGGATCGGACATTCAGAGGAGAAAACATTGATACACTCACATTCTAAAGATTATTACATTGATATAGAGTTGAGATTATCCCTTTTTGAGCTTGGACATTAATCCATCTTGCTTGTTTATATATCATTCTCTACTCAATTTGGTTTGTATTTCATTCCTTTATACAGTCAATATTCGATATTTTTCTACTTACTTTTTCGATTTGTACCAAGCTATACCACGTATCCTTAGAACTACGTATAAATTCAACTTTATCCGTTTTTTGGGTAAACATAAATTGCCCGCATAATAGTTCTCTAAGGGGAGTAATTAAAGCTCAATCTATCAAATGTACAAAATAGTTAAAGATTAAATTTGAAACTTTCAGTTAAAGATGATGAAATATTTAAGTAAACAAAAAAAGAGAACTTAATGATGAGAAGGATAAAAACAAAAGGAAATTGTGTTGTGACAGGATAAATAGTCTCTTCTCAATTGACAATGACAATAGAGCAAGCCTCAAAAAATAAGGATGTAAGACGGCTACCTAAGTGATCACACGTGCTTTTCCAATTTCCAAATTAGAGCACACAAAAAAGTTTGGTTGAAGGCAGCTAAGCTTGTTTCATTAGTTGTCTCTGTTTATTATTAACTTGAAAAGACCTCCACTTTTATTTGTCTCACCTAAATTTTGCTTTATCTCGCGTCTCGACAGAAAATGGTTTTACTGGCCCTTGCCAGGTTCAATGTCATTTCAATAGGATCTACAGACAAAAGAACATCACCTTTAAAAAGTTTCCCACCATATATAAAGTATATATGATAAATATTAAAAAACTTTATATTGAGATCTGTTTTTATATTGAGATCTCTTAATGCACCTGATCAATATTAAAACATTTATAAATACTCAGTGATATTCTCAGGCCACCATAGAATGTTGGAATCCAAAGTATATATATGCCTTAAATAGACCAAACATTCCAAGGATAGCAAAAACTTTTATTTGCAAAAACTGCGTAGCTAGTTATAAAAAGTTTAAGTCACTGAAATTCTCATGATCATGTATTTTATAGAGAGGAGCCGCTTAAATATAACCATCACGTGCAGTAAAATTCTCCATTAATAAGGTTAATTAGGATGGTTTTGTGGAAAATAATCCAGCTGTATTGATTTGACTTAGTTAAGTTTTGACATATACTATATGAGAAGTGGCAGTGAAAAGGTTAGAGAAAATAGAATAAGTGAATGGAATACAGTTAATTAATTCTACTTACATTTGCATTAGGACATATCGCATTTGCATTTCAACTTATCACATCTGCAATTCTTTTGAAATCAATAGGACATGCTGTTTGGAGTTTGTACATAACTTGACTACTTCATAGTATATATCTTTTACATCTCACAAACACATTTGAAATCCTGACTTCCACTAGGCCACTCTTTGCCATATAAAACACAGTTAAATTTTTTTTATTTCCACTCCATCAATAAATAAATAAGATTTCAAATGTGTCAACATCAATACAGCTTAATCACAATAAAGATCAGCTTAAGCTCAACTCTTTCATCTCGTGAGAGAGACACCAACTCTCTGTTTCCAACCAAATCACGTACGCTTCTTTTCCTCCTTCAATTCATGCCTAAAAAAGTTAGTATGGTATTTTTTGCTTCCAACACATTGCTTTGTCACCATATTCTGTCCTTTTCTCTAATGGACTTTTTTTACTACGTGCGTACTGACCCCTTATTAGTATTTTCTCTTCTTTCCTCACGTAACATCTCAATTACGCTGTTAAAAACCCATAGCTACACTCTATAAATACCTCACCATTTCCCCTTTTCTCTTCAACATTTCTTCCATATCTTCCACCCCCAGAAGAAAAAAAAAGAAAGATTTCCTTCTCTTCTCCTCTCACTTAACTTCACCTTTTCCCGAAACATATATAATTTCTGTGAAACTTGTGGGACATTGCTTCCTCGCTAAACTTCACAATATTTTTTGCTACGGAAAAATCCAATGGCTTGCTTAAACATTGACAAAATGGTTTGTACACTTTTCTATGCTTTCCATTCTAAACTGGCCAACTTCCTATATCTTTAGTTTGATGTTTATTTCAATGCATGGGCGTAAAGATCTTCTTTTTTCCCTTTTGTATTTAATTTGTTCCTTTCCCTGTTCATGATAATTTGGATCTTTTTTGCTTTATGATTTCTAATTCTTTCCATCACAATTAAAATGGCCAACTTCGTCTTCTCTAATCGTTTTGATGTTTTTCAAAATGGTCCGGTTTTTTTTCTTCTTTTTTATTATGGCTTCTCATTCTCAGATAGTCACGTCTTTTTCTTCTTCTTTTTTCCACATATGTACATTCCAAAAGTATTAAAAAATTGTTGTTTCGTAAGAATAATTAATATAGTATATTCTGTGTGATGCATGAGTTTCTGTTTCATGTTTATTGCAAATAAAGACGAATTCATAATATACCGCCAAGTAGTTCAGAATTAGAATGATTTTATTATATACTCTTCTATACATATTTTTTTTTTTTATATGTATACATGATCTAGGTCAATATCAATGGGTTCAGTTGAATCCACAGAAACCGTCCTAAATCCATCAAACTGTTCTACTATCTCTAGTCATTGTACCAAGTGATATATATGTTTGGTATTTTCATTTCCAACTTCGCTCTAGAATATGTAATTTAGTAGCATTGAGAAGAAGAAAAAGCCATAAAAATGTTGTCACGGTCTCACGGGAGTCTTGTCATGCTTGACTTGCCGTGTAGGTTTTTTACTAAATACGTAGTAGAAATTCTAGTTCATCGAGAGTCTGCAATAATACTATTTTGCTATATGATGAACTTTCTGTCATGGCTTTAATACGTATAGAAATACTTATAAAGGAGAATTCAAACACGTCAAGTAATATTGTAACTTAGCGAAAGATGTGCTACAATAAAGACAACGTTGTTTGTTGCTTTTAAGACTTCTTAGTTTTCTTAACACAGATAAGAATATCATTTCACTTTAACGTTATAGAAGGACCACACAATACGTCATCCACTGATCCATGTATGTAAATACATACAGCTGGTTGTCTATGCAGGTCGAAGGATAAAAATGGGGACAAACACTGAATCTTGGTGTAGTTTTAGCTTAAGGTTGTTTTGGTAATAAGTAAAGCTAGTAACAGAAGAGTTATTTTCCTATATATAGTAAATCTATTGCAAAAGCATGCTACGTAATTGCCATAATACGCGTCCAAAATAATCAGTAGGAGTTTACGTTTTATTAAGCACTAGCCGTGTAAAAAATAGTTATACAATTGTCCACTTTAAAGCTGTTAAAAGCAGGTAATTTTATATAATATCATTAATGAGTAACTTAGGATAAAAGGTACGTAACTTGTTATACCAAATTAATTTACATTAATAGTATAAAAATCATTACCTTGTCAGTATATCTTTAACTTAAATCCAATTAACTGGAGAAGTCCAGCAACTTTGTGTTTATGCAGATAATGATAACTCGTTTATATTGCTTTTCTCCTATAGTACAGGTTAAACCAAAAGTAAGAAACTGATTTTCCAATATAGCAAATGGAAAGTAAGAATTATTCCCACATGACGCGAAACGAATAATCGTAGTGTTTAGGACAGCATCTCGTGTGGGTAATTAATATAATTAAACTAGCTAGTTCAAACCAGACAATGGCAGTATAAATGATTCCTTCACAGAGCAGAATAACAGCGTACTGAGTAGTCATAAAATTGTCAATTCATGAATATTCTTTCTTAATTAAGCTGTTGGACGCCTTGGTAAAAACTAAATTAATTACTCCTTATATTCCATCTTAACGGCTAATGCATGTTCTCCCATAATATTTTTACAGTGTCATAAGCCAGAGAATCAAAAAGATGAATACACCTTTGATGGAAGTGTGGATAAGCATGGTCAACCTGCCGTGCGTGCGAGGACTGGGAGGTGGTTTGCTGGTGTTCTCTTACTTGGTAAGCAAATTTTTAATTGATAATCGAATACAAATGATAATATGGAGTAGTAGATCATCATCCAACCGAAATACCAGATTTTTGCTTGTTACAACTTTAACAGTTATTGAAAAATAACTATTTCTTTTATCTTTTAAATTAATATCAGTGAATCAAGGTCTAGCCACGTTGGCATTCTTTGGTGTTGGAGTCAATCTAGTACTATTTCTGACTAGAGTTATGGGTCAAGACAATGCTGAAGCAGCCAACAATGTGAGCAAGTGGACTGGGACAGTTTATATCTTCTCTCTCTTGGGAGCTTTCCTCAGTGATTCCTATTGGGGAAGATACAAGACTTGTGCTATTTTCCAAGCCATTTTTGTGGCTGTAAGTGAAATGTCTCAATTCACAACTCAATTATTATCTTTAAAATATTTAGGTACTAATTAAGATTTTGTTCTTGCAGGGAGTGGTTTCACTTTCATTGACTTCATACATTTTCTTAGTCAAGCCTAAAGGTTGCGGAGACGAAAGTAACCCTTGTGGGTCCCACTCGACTATAAGTGTCGCACTCTTCTACGTGTCTATTTACTTAATTGCCCTTGGGAATGGAGGGTATCAGCCTACTATTGCAACATTTGGAGCTGACCAATTTGATGAAGATCACCCTCAAGAGAGTCACTCAAAAGTGGCTTTTTTTAGCTACTTTTACTTGGCATTAAATCTTGGATCTTTGTTCTCAAATACCATCTTAGGCTATTTTGAAGATAAGGGAATGTGGACTTTAGGCTTTTGGGCGTCGGCTGGCTCTGCCATTTTGGCATTAGTATTGTTTCTTATTGGAACACCTAGGTATAGGCACTTTAAACCTACAGGCAACCCTTTGTCAAGGTTTTGTCAAGTGGTTGTGGCTGCTACTAGAAAATGGAAAGTTGAACAACCTAGAAGGGGAGATGAACTATATGAGGGTGAAGGACAAGAACCTGCTGAAAATGGAAATAGAAGAATTCTCCATACAGATGGTTTCAAGTAAGTTATTTTAATGAAATTTAGTACTTGCTATTTATTTTATGACACTCATTCTTTTTTATTTTCCTTAAAAAAAAGAATGACACTTTATATCTTACCCTTAATGATATACTCTTAAAGATCATGATATGTTTAAAATCATAAATTCTAATTAGGAAACTTAAAATATATGTTATTTTTCGCCAGTCAAACACCGTTATATAATAGGCAATGGACGGACTATGTTTTGCATTGTTTTGATATACGATATTATTTGGTTTTGGTATTATAGATTCTTGGATAAAGCAGCTATAATCACATCAAAAGATGGAGAAAACAACCCATGGCGTCTTTGTGCAGTATCTCAAATTGAAGAAGTGAAATGCATATTGAGATTACTTCCAATATGGCTTTGCACAATACTGTATTCAGTAGTGTTTACACAAATGGCCTCTCTGTTTGTGGAACAAGGGGCTGCAATGAAAACAACAGTCTCAGGCTTTCATATTCCTCCAGCAAGCATGTCTAGCTTTGATATTCTCAGTGTTGCAGCATTCATTTTTATCTATAGAAGAGTTCTTGATCCCCTTGTTGCAAGATTAAAGAAGTCTGCTCCAAAAGGATTGACAGAGCTCCAAAGGATGGGAGTTGGACTCATCATTGCTATTATGGCAATGGTAGCAGCAGGAATCGTTGAGCATTTCAGGCTAAAATCTGCGGACAAAGATTGTTCAAGTTGCACGAATTCAAGTTCATTAAGTATTTTTTGCCTAAAATTTACTTGGATCAAGATTATCATGATTGTATTTTCATGTGCTAAATTTGATCAGGCTAAAATCCGCGGACAAAGATTGTTCAAGTTGCACGAATTCAAGTTCATTAAGTATTTTCTGGCAAGTTCCTCAATATGTACTTATTGGAGCATCAGAAGTATTTATGTATGTGGGACAATTGGAGTTCTTCAATGGACAAGCACCTGATGGATTGAAAAGCTTTGGAAGTGCACTATGCATGACTTCAATTTCACTAGGAAATTATGTCAGCAGCTTATTGGTTTCTATTGTCATGAAAATTTCAACTACTGATAAGATGCCTGGGTGGATACCTGGAAATCTCAACAAGGGTCATTTAGACAGATTCTATTTCCTTTTAGCAGCATTGACAGCAGCTGATTTTTTGGTCTATCTTATTTGTGCTAAATGGTATAAGTACATTAAGTTTGAAGAAAGAAGCATTGAAAAGCTAAATGGAAACAAGCAAGGAGATTTCAAGGTCTAATAAGCTTGGGGAGAGAAAATAAAAGACTCTATGATACCAACTATTTACATTAATAATGACAATTTAGGATTAGAAGAGATATTGTATGATATGTATTTAGTGCAAGGAGACTAGAGAAGCGCATTGTTACTGTTCTCTAAGTTGAGCACAAGATGTTTTGTTGGAATCAATTGATGATGCCTAAATCAATTATATTGATTTTTTGTGACAATTTTTGACTTATTTATTATTAATATAGAAAGTTAAGATTGGACTAATTTACCTTTTGTAGTATACTCTTTTCTTTAATTAATTTTGTAAATGTTACTTGCTTGGTCATCCTAATTACTATGTAATAGGGGTGGCAATTTGAGCCAAAACCCATTTGACCCGCTCAACTCGTCCAAGGTTGGGCTGATTATTGACCCGCCCATTTGTTGAATTCAATCTATCTTCACCCAACCTATTTCAGTCCATCTAAAGTTGGGCTGATTTTCAGCCCAAATTGATAAATGGGTAATTTTGTTAAAATAACTTTAAAATATATATTTTTGGTTGGATATGTTATATATAACCACAACAAGAGAAAAAAAGTCTTATTTGATAATTAAACAATTCATAAGAAAATAATAGGGAATTTTATAGCTTTACCCACAAAAGCTAAACTAATTATCCTTACCTATTCATTAGTTTTTCTATCTACCAAATTAATTATTCTTCCTACCCATTGTAGATTTTGTGGGTAATATTATTAGTGAAAGGAGATATGGGAATCGTGATTGTGGCTATGCTTTCATAAAGTTAAATGGAAAGTCATAAGAGGCTATTGTTAAACCGTGAGATTAAATTGTGCTCGCAAGAGACTATTGTTAAACCCGTCCAAGATTGGACTAATTATTGGCCCGCCCATTTGTTGAATTTAGTCTATCTTCACCCAACCTATTTTAACTCATCTAAAATTGGGCTGATTTTAAGCCCAAATTGATAAATGGATAATTTTTCTAAAATAACTTTAAAATATTTTTTTTGGTTGGATATGTTATATATAATCATAACAAGAGAAAAAACATCTTATTTGATAATTAAATAATTCATAAAAAAATAATAGGGAGTTTTATAGTTTTACCCACAAAAGCTAAACTAATTACCCTTACCTGCCCATTAGTTTTTCTACCCACCAAACTAATTACTCTTCCTACCCATTATAGCTTTTGTGGGTAATATTATTAGTGAAAGGAGATAGGGGAATCGTGATTGTGGCTATGCTTTCATAAAGTTAAATGAAAAGTCATAAGAGGCTATTGTTAAACCGTGAGATTAAATTATGCCCACAAGAGGCTATTGTTAAACTCGTCCAAGGTTGGGCTAATTATTGACCCGTCCATTTGTTGAATTCAGTCTATCTTCACCCAACCCATTTCAGTTCATCTAAAGTTAGGCTGATTTTCAGTCCAAATTGGTGAATGAGTAATTTTGCTAAAATAACTTTAAAATATTTTTTCTTGGTTGGATATGCTATATATAACCATAACAAAAGAAAAAGAGTCTTATTTGATAATTAAACAATTCATAAGAAAATAATATGGAGTTTTATAGCTTTACCCACAAAAACTAAACTAATTACCCTTACCTACCCATTAGTTTTTCTACCAACTAATTACTCTTCCTACCCATTGTAGCTTTTGTGGGTAATATTATTAGTGAAAGGCGATAGGGGGATCGTGATTGTGGCTATGCTTTCATAAAGTTAAATGGAAAGTCATAAGAGGCTATTGTTAAACCGTGAGATTAAATTATGCCCATAATTTATTCTTGACACATTACATGAGGAGGAGGGAAGCAAGAACTTGAAAAAGCCAACAAGAGGTGAAATAGTAGGCTGCCCATAAAAGTTAAGTATCGAGAAGAGAGAAATAATTATTATTTTCATCATCTACTTCTAATACAATAAATAACATCTCTATGGAATTCCATCTAACACCTCTTTGAAGAAAAACAATTGTAAAAAGTATGAGAACTTTGTTAAAATATTTAAAAAAGGATCCAGTTAAAAATTTTAAAATGATCCAATTATAATATCATATTGTATATTATAACAATATATTATTGTAGTAAACTATATAATATTGAATTATATATTATATACCAAATAGCATACAATATATGAAAATAATATTTTATGTTCTTCATTCGACATTATGCTATTACATTAAAATAGTATACTATTTTGGTATATTGTATACTATTACAGTATACTGTTGCAGTATATTGCATATTATTACAATATACCATTATAGTATATTATATACTATAATAGTATACAGTTGCATGATAGCTATATACTCCTGCAGTGTATTGTATACTGTAATGATATACTGTTAGGTAACCATGTTCTTCTTTGATTATTACATTATACCATTGCAGTATATTGCATACTATAATAGTATATTATTGCAATATAGCTATATATTCCTACAATAAATTTTATACCATAGCAATATACTCTTAGGTAACTCTATTCTTCTTTGATTTTCAGTTGAAAGATTCGATCTCAATTACCTCAATCACATCAAATTTCAGTATGAACTTCCAGAAGGTACTATAAGCAATATTTAATAACACCCACTTTGAATCAAACAAGAAATCTTCAAAAATAAAAATTAAGCTTCAAGCCAACAATGGTGGATATTCAAATACACATAAAAATTCATATTTGGGAAGCTTACTTGAAGGTACTATAAGCAATATTTTATAGTACCCACATCGAATCAAACAATAAATTTTCAAAATAAAATTTTAAATTCAGGAGCTTCAAGCTCAACAATGGTGGGTCTTCATACACATACAAAAATTATAAGGAAAGGAGGTAGAACAATAGCTTGGGTTGACCCTCTTAATAAAGATCGATTTGGTAGAGAAGAAGTAGATTCATTCAAGTCCACTACCAGGTAAGCTTGCAAAAATGAAGCAGAATATTTTTAACATTCTGTACTTCAAATGAGAAGTCACATAGCTAATGGGTGGGCCGGATAAATAGCTTGGGCTGCATAGGTAGCAAATGTAAATAGTTTAGGCTTGGGTATTAAAGGGTAAATAGTTTGGGCTTAATGGGTATAAAGTGATATTTTTCCAAAATAATACACATTAATTAAAGCTTGGTAAGAGTTGGGGGGTTGGGCTATGAAATAAATTTTAGCCATACTTGACCAAATTCATCTCCGCCAAATACCCGCCCATTTATTGATGCAACTCATTTTGATCCGTCAAAAATTAGCCAACCCGCCCATTTGGCACCCCCATGTACCAATATCTGTCTCATCATTAAAGCAAATATTGTGATCAAATCTTTCGATCTTTTCTTCAGAAGCATCACCACAATCGGACCTTTTTTTGCCGTGTCCAACCCCACCAATACCATTCCAGGCTTTTTCTAAATTTATAAAGGAATAATTTACATAAATAAGTCGAAAGATATTATTTACCAATAATAACTATAAATTATGATCTAAGCCTGAAAATATTACCAATGATATACCAATTCAAAAATCTAAGCAAAAACAGGAAGGGATTCTGGAACGAGGCAAATCTCAGTCAACTTTTAATAAATGATACGCCCAAAAATTAGTTTTTACATACGGTGAAAATGTGTAGAGGGTAACGAGCCTTAAGCATATGTATTTAACGTCTAGATTTGACGGGATATCGACTTTTATTTACACTGAAAGCACTATATAATGAATGCACCTTCAGTTTGAATTTTCAACTTCAAAAGAAGGCGCTAGGAGTTAATTGCGCCTTCAGTCAACTGATTTGACTGGTAAATCAGTTTTTTGAAGGCACATGTATAGCACCTTCGTTCAGAAATAAATCAAAAATAGATATTATTTTCCAACAATCAGCCACGAAATTATGCTCTAAGCTAGAAAATATTACCAATGACATACCAATTCAAAAACCTAAGCAAAACCATGGAGTGATTCTTGAAATGAGGCAAATCTCAGTTAATTTTCAATAAATAGTACGCTCAAAACTTAGTTTTCACAAATGGTGAAAACGCATAGAGGGTAACAAGCCTTCAATATATGTATTTAACGTCTAAAATTAGACAGAACATCGACATATGTTTACACAGAAGGGGCTATATAATGAATGCACCTTCAATTTAAATTTTTAACTTCAAAAGAAGGCGTTGGGAGTTAATTGCGCATGCACATGTCGCACTCTCATCAATGCGCCTTCCCTGAAATGTTACACCCCTCCCCTCTTCTCCCATTTTAATAAATGCCCCCCTCCACAACCTCCATTACTGCCCCTCGGTTTTCTTCCTCTATCTCTCCCAAGAAAAACACTGAGTCCCTTAAAAGAAAATGATACAAGAATCTTTGAAGGTGAGGGAATACTTTCATCCGAATAAATTGCAGTTTCAAGCAGGTTTTGAAGCATTTTACACTTTCATTCTGCGTTCCCTGGGGCGCAACTTCCAGGTGTAAGATTTTTTAGCGCCAGGGCTAGCGCCCCGCGCTACCCTGGGTGCTGGGTGACGGACTTCACTCCTATTTCATCCGAAATAAGGTTTTGACGGCTCTACACACTCCCAACTCGTATAAAAAGAAGTCTAAATCTATTTTGGAGGGGGAGATGCCACTTTGAGAGGAAAATACAAGCACGAATTACTCGGGAGCAAGGATTCTCAGTTTTTCTTCATCTTTCTTACTCCCTCGATTTCAATTTATGTGAACATGTTTGACTGGGCACAAAGTTTAGGAGAAAATAAAGACTTTTGGAATTTGTGGTGCTAAACAAGTCGAAAAGGGGTCCAGAGTATTTGTGCGGTTATAAAAGCTTCTCTTAAGGGTAGAATTGGAAGTTTAAGCTAAATTGTTTCTAAATTCTGAAAGGAGTCATTCTTTTTGGAACGGACCAAAAAGGAAATAGCTTCATATAAACTGAAACGTAGGGAGTAGTATTTTCAACTATTCAACACTTACAAAATTGTTTGGCTTTATCATGAGTGGCTAAAACCTATAAATTCTGGGGTTATGATTTAGCCATGAATATTGTTGTTTGAAGTTGACTTGACCTTGATTATAATTCGTTAATATATGGTTGTTTCTTCAATTATGTGA
This sequence comes from Nicotiana tabacum, assembly GCF_000715075.1. Taxonomy (NCBI): domain Eukaryota; kingdom Viridiplantae; phylum Streptophyta; class Magnoliopsida; order Solanales; family Solanaceae; genus Nicotiana; species Nicotiana tabacum. The sequence goes on from NC_134102.1 coordinate 42,730,341, forward strand.
TTAACTGCTTAATTATCTGGCCAACAGTTAGGTTCTATTTAGTATATATGCTATGCTTGGGAAAGCTACGTCTAAATTAGAGAAGAATTAAAGAGGGCATGATCTTAACTCTTATTGAGGGGCAGATTTGTGGTTAGGATAGGAATATACCTAGTCACCATGCTCAATTTGAATATCGTAATCTTAATGCGTTCTTAATAGATTTATTCCATAGGAATATAGACATTAATCTATTTTGAATAGGCGAGTAGTAATTTGGGAGAATACTACGAGAGCAATTACTCAATTAATTAGCAATCATAAGCAAATTTTATGAAAGGGAGAATTAATTAGAGCGCAATATGATTGGTAAATCGATCACAACCCTGGAATATTCATCTCTACTAAATTCTTAATAACCAATTTTTGTTAGATCAATTAGTTGATAGTTATATTCATTGCTTAGTATACTCATACTTTTAAACTCTGATTGACTCGACTGAATAACAATCTTGGTGAAATTAGTGGGTAGTTGACATAAGTATCTGTGGGTTCAATACTCGACTTATCAATTTATTACTTGTATAACCATGTATACTTGCGTGTGCATTTGGAAGCGACAAGTTTTTGGCGCCATTTTCGGGGACTTGAATATTGACTACTTTACTAACTTTTACTTTAGTTGTTTATTTCATCAAGTCTAATGTATCTATATTGGTTGCTTTGCTCTCAGGAACTTTGATTAAATGCGAACATTCAAGAGCCAGGATAGACTTCAAGGCTTTGACCCCGAACCTGAAAGAACATATTTCACATGAGGTTAAAAGAAGCAAGGGACACAGATAATCTTCATGCACTTTTTCAATTACCTGTGAACATGGCAGACGAGAAACATATGATTGTTCAGGAGGTGTCGATGCCTAGCATTTCTAATGTCACCTTCAATATTGTGAAGTCCAGAATCACTAGACACTTTGAGCTAAAACAGAGCATGATCTAGTTACTACATGCAAATGAGTAGTTTATGGGCTTTCCACACGAGGAACCACAACAACACATTCTGAACTTCTTGGAGATTAGTGATACTTATATCACTAACGGAGTCACCCTAGACTATTTAAGGCTCACAATGTTTCCGTTCTCTCTGTTGGGCGAAGCAAAGCGGTGGTTGAAGGCGGAACCGGCAAATTCTATTACATCATCAAATGATCTGGCTAGAAAGTTTTTGGCACGGTTCTTCCCTTCAGGAAAAACTGCAAAGATCAGAAGTGAGATAGTCGCCTTTAAACATAAATCATACGAGTCTTTATATTCATCTTGGGAGAGGTTCAAGGGTGTGCTCAGAGATTATCCTCATCACAACTAGACAAATGAAGTGTTGGATTATACCTTCATAGAAGGGCTACATACAGAGACACAAATTGTGGTGGACGCTGTAGCGGGAGGTCAAGAGTAGGAGAAAAGATTTGATTAAATTTATGCATTATTGAACAAATTCTCCAAAAGTAATCCTGACTCGTAAGGAGAGATGGGCAGATACTGTAACGATCCGACTGATCATTTTGAGTATTTTAGCCATGTTCCCCCATTTATTGTATCCTCTATGTTATACTGTCATTATGTAACTTGCCGGGGTGGTTAGTTTTGGTTCGGGAGAGTTTCGAAGTGAAATAGGACACTTAATCTCAAAGTTGGAAGCTTAAGTTGAAAGAGTTGACCGGAGTTTGCCTTTTATGTAGATGACTACGGAATGGAATTTTGACAGTTCTAATAGCTTTGTATGGTGATTTTGGACTTAGGAGCGTGTCCGGATATTGATTTGGAGGTTCGTAGGTCGTTTTGGCTTGAATTGACGAAAGTTGGAAAGTTGAAGGTTTGGAACATTGAGTAGTTTGATCGGGAGTTGAATTTATTAATATCAGGTCCAGATTTTGATTCTGAAAGTTAGAATAGGTCTGTTTTGTCAATTATGACTTGTGTGTAAAATTTGAGGTCAATTGGAGTTGGTTTGGTATTTTCGACATTAGTTTTAGAAACTAGAAGTTCATGAGTTCCTTAGCTTGAATTGAGGAGCGATTCATCGTTTTAGTGTTGTTTGATGCGATTTAAGGCTTCGAGTGAGTTTGTATCACATTTTAGGACTTGTTGGTATATTCAGACGGGGTCCCAGGGGCCTCGGACATGTTTCGAATTGAGTTTGGACCATTTGTTCTTGAAAGAGGACTGCTGGTTTTTCCTATTCTGGTTTCCTTCCACACGTTCGCGAAGATTCTCCCGCGATCACATAGATTCCTTAGGGACTACTAGGATTTTACTCTTCGCGTTCACGAAGTGAGGGGTGCGATCCCGAAGGTTGAGGAGCTTGTGCAGATAGAACTCATGGATGTGACCGCGTTCGCGTATAAGGTAGGAGAGTCGGTGCTGAGGCTCTTGTTGTTCTTTGCATTCGCGTGGTGTTGTGCGCGATCGTGTAGACTTGGGAGCTCCTGCCATCACATTCACGACCGTAGTCACGCAATCACGTGGTGTCTTTTTTGAGCTGAGGAGATTTGTTCTCCGCGATCGCGAGTGTTTGTCTGCGATCTCGAAAGAGGATAACTGGACAGCAATGTTAAGTTTAAAAAATGAGGGTTTTATTTCATTCTTCATCTTTTGGACTTAGAGAGCTCGGTTTGTGCCAATTTTAAGAAGGAGTTTTAAGGAAATGATTGGAGTAAGTGATTCTAACTCGGATTTGATTATTTTACATAAACCCATCATTGTTTTTACCATTTAAGTTGGGAAAAATTATGAAAATTTTATAGACCGTATTTTGAGGATTTTAAAGGCGATTTGAGATTGGATTGGAATAATTTTAATATGGATGGACTCATTATCGAATGGATATTCGGATTTTGTATGTTTGGTCGGGGTTCGAGACGCAAGCCCGACTTAACTTTTTGAGTTGACTTTTTAATTTTCTTTAAGATTGCAGCTTTATTATTCAGAATAGTTTCTTATGGTTTGTATTAATGGTATAAAGTTATTTTGGCTAGACTTGAGCCGTTCGGAGTTGGATAATCACGTAAAAATCTTACTAGTGGATTGAGTTAGCGTATTTTGAGGTAAGTGTCTTGTCTAACTTCGTGTGAGGGAATTATTCCATAGGATTGGTGTTGTTTTGTGTTAATTGTGGTATGTGAAAGTCGTGTACGCAAGGTGACGAGTGGGTACACGGACTAAATGTGGTAATTAACCGGCTTGAGCTATGTAGATTCTTTCATGCCATTAATTGAATTGTCATAACATCTTATCTTCATCATCGTTAACCTATCCTTACGTGATTTACTTGACATTGTAAATACTTGTTTTATCTCTTACTTGTTAATTTCCTTTACATACTTAGTTGAAGTTATTGTTCTCTCATTTCCTTATTAATTATTTAACTACTGTGTTCCTTTACTTGAAGTTGTTATTTCTTGGAATATCTTATTGTTGAATTATGGTGTTGAAGTTATAAATGTCGCGATTCTCATTGAGGCAAAGCTTTCCATTTGTTAAAATACCATTCTTGTTGAGTTATTCAGTCCCCATTGCTATTGTTGAGACTCTTGTATATATTGTGGTTGAGCCATGAGCTATTTATTATGAAAATACTATTGTTGTTGACTTCTTTGGCAAGTTGTGGTATTGGTCACTTGAGGTACGATTTGTGATATGTTGTGATATTGATACGCATGAAGTGTTATAAGGAGAACTACTTGAAGCCACGCAGTGTGATAAGATGGGCTAAAACGCGGGAAGCTATTTCAGAAAAATAATTTTCAAAACAAAATGTAAGGCTCTCGCGGTGATATAAGGAAAGACTGTGATTTGATTTGTGAAATGAGACTACGAGGCGGTACCTCAGTAGTGATTCTTGCTGATACCTTTCATTTACATCACTTGTGTTTTGTTTGCATCATTTTTTTGGCATTCTTATTATGCGTTTTCTTCCGTGATGTCTTAATTGCCTAAATTTTAGTGTAACTATACTTATTAGATTTCTTCATTGTATCATTCCATTGTTTCAATTATTAAACTGTAATATACATGTTTAGTTTTTTTAATTTATTCCAGTAGGTGTCTTGACCTGACCTCGTCACTACACTGCCGAGGTTAGGCGCGATACTTACTTGGTATTATTGTAGTGTACTCATACTACGCTTCTGTACATCTTTTTGTGCAGATCCAGGTACTTCATACCAGCCTAGGCACCCTTGAGTTGAGCTTGGATCAGAGACTTCAAGGTATACATGTTGGCGTCCGCAGGTCTCGGAGTCACCCTCTATCTAGATTCTATTTCATTCTCCTTTTTATATATACTATTGTACAAGGATGTTCAATATACTCGTGTAGAGCTTGTGACTCGGTATCACCAGATTTTTGGTGTTATATACAGTGTATTGACTCATGTATACTTCAATATACTATTGTTTAGGGTGTTATGTTCAATATACGACATCCTACAAACGGAGATTGAGGTCGTGACAGACACACAATTCAAAAATGTGTAGGGTGTTGACACTCAATTTTGATCCTTCGTATTTAAAAATTAACTTCTGTAGGCTAAAAGAATAATAAAATATAGCATTTTGCACATTATTTATCTCTTATGCAATTTATTGATAATTATTCATATTTTTACAAAATATAGGAATTTTTTTATTTTATTGCAATTAGTTAAATACTACCATTTTGTGCATATTTCTAAATTTTAAATAATTTATTCATAATTATCCTATTTTTCAAATATTAGGATATTCTATCAATTTATTGGCCTTTCAAAAATAAAATAATAAGTTACTACATCTTTGTCGTTGTAGTCGACATTTTCAAATAAATACTACAAGATTTTCAAATTAAATAACCATTTCCTAATTTTAGCACAGTCTAGTACTTATATGGAAGCCAATAGAATTTATTTTAAATACGGATTCTGTCTAGTTAAATTAATGTCTCATTAGCATCCAACGTGACAAGATATTTAATTTAACTAGACATTGATGTGACATGACATAATGATGATACTTTTTTACACAATGGGTAAAGACCCATTTATTTTGTCCTACTCTAAATCTTGCCCCATAAGTTTTGTACCCACACCCACTATACAAATATACTACCCAACACAGTTAAAAACCATAAGTATTATAAGAAATATCAAATTATGGTGGATGTCTACTCTTCCTCCATGATCTTCATCTCAAATGCTTAATGACATATTCAATGATATATTTTCTATATTTAATGACATATTCAATGACATATTTTTTTTACTTTTTATGCCTATATGAAGGCCTTGTAATAGATAGGAAAATACACACATTTGAAGAAGAAATAAGAATCTCTTCTATCTTTCTCCATATATCTCTTAGCTTGTTTTTTCTTGTTCCATATTATTACTTTGAGTTATATTTTATAACACGTTATCAGCACGAGACTCTACCGTCTCAAGAAGCTCTTTGAGAAAACTAAGGTATAACTTTTCTCCTCTTTTAATTATGACTAATATTATGAAAAGAAAGTTCATTGCCCTTGAAATTTCGGGCAAGAACTATATGACATGGGTGTTAGATGCTGAAATCCATTTAGATGCAATGGGTCTTGGAGATGCCATTAAAGACAAAAATAAAGTATCTACCCAAAACTGTGCAAGGCCTTGATTTTCTTGCGCTATCACCTTGATGAAGGGTTGAAGATAGAATATCTCACAGTCAAAGATCCACTTATTTTGTGAAATGGCTTAAAGGAAAGATATGATAACTTAAAGTTGGTCACTCTTCCACAAGCACGATATGATTGGGCTCATATGAGACTCCAAGACTTTAAGTCTGTTTTTGAATATAATTCTGCGATATTCAGAATTACTTCTAAATTGAAACTCTGTGGAGATACTATCACTGATTATGATATGCTTGAAAAAACGTTCACAACGTTTCATGCCTCCAATATGGTCTTGCAACAACAGTACTGAGAGAAATATTTCAAGAAGTATTCTGAGTTGATTTCTCTTCTCCTTGTGGCTGAACGAAACAATGACTTGCTTATGAGAAATCACGAAAATCGACCCACTAGGTCTACACCATTGCCTGAAGTGAATGAGGTATATTCCCATTATTCTAAGCGAGGAAAAGATCGTGGCCGTGACCGTGACCGTGGCCAAGGAAGAAATTTTCCTGGTGTTAATCACCCCCTCAAAGAAAAATAACCACCAAAAGTGGAAAGGGCCAAAGGCAAATGGTTTAGAAACTGAATGTTATCGTTGCGGTGAAAAAGGGCATTGGGCAAATATTTGTCGCATACCAAAATATTTGGTTGAGCTTTATCAAGAATCTCTAAAGGATAAAGCTCCTAAAGCTAATTTTGTCTATGACAATGAATTTGACATCACCCACTTGGACGTGGCAGATTGTTTTGAGCACCCTGATGGAAAAATAAACCACTCGATCGGTAATGGATCTATGGTTAAAGATGATTGAGCCTTTTGATTTTTATGTTTTTCTATTCGTAGTATCTAATGAATAAACATCATGTAATTTTTATTGCACTTAATAATACTTCTTATGTAGTTTTTAAAAATATATGTATTTCCTAAATTTTATAAATTTCACAAACAAGGAGTAATATCTTAGTAATTAGTGTCCTAGTCTCACTGATCTTTTAATTCCTTTTAATTTTTCTTTACGTTACTTTAATTCTCTTTAAGATGAGGTTTACAAGCACCCTCGAACAACTTTTGTTACTTCACCCTTAATTGTTTTTTTCATGTACTTATAATTGTATTATTTTTGCTGCGTAATTATTTGTATAATAATTAGAATTTTCTAGAAAATGAATTAAAAGGTCACTATTGAATTATTGGTTTAACTTTATTTCTTTTCCTTTTTTCTCTAAAAATATTAATATTTATTCATATACTTCTTTTGTATGTCAAACCATGGGAAGCAAATATGGATATCTTTCAAAGCAAACTTGGATCAAAGTTCAATTGTAAGAATATTTGCTTAATTGATTCATGTACAACACATACAATATTCAAAGAGAAGAAATATTTCTCTCATTTAAGTATGTGTAAGGCAGATGTTACTACAATTTCTGGTAGTAGTAATCTAATTGAAGGCTCTGGAAGAGCTAATATAATTCTGCCTAAGGGAACAATACTTATCGTCGAAATGGATTTCATATTGAGACAATAGATGAGAATAATCTCGAATATCTCATCGTTACCAAGAATGTCTCTGGCCAGAAAAGGGTTATTGAGAAGTTCTCGTCTTTATCTTGTGGCCTGTATTGGACAAGAATTAGTGCAATTGAGGCACATTCTATCGTAAACCAAAAGGTTTCTAATTCTAATACTTTTGTACTTTGGCATGATCGATTGGGACATCCTGGATCAATTATGATGAGACGAATTATAGAGAACTCAAATGGGCATCCATTAAAGAATTTAAAGATTCTTTTAAATAATGAGTTTTCTTGCACTTCTTGTTATCAAGGCAAGTTGATTATTAGACCATCACCAACAAAGGTTGGGATTGAGTCCCCTGCATTTTTGGAACGTATACAAGGGGATATTTGTGAACCTATTCACCCACCTAGTAGGTCATTTAGATATTTTATGGTCTTAATAGATGCATCTTCTAGATGGTCTTATGTGTGCCTATTTTTATCTCGCAACCTGGCGTTTGCAAAATTAATGGCACAAATAATTCGATTACGGGCATAGTTTCCAAATAATTCAATTAAATCTATTCGACTTGATAATGCTACTGAGTTTTCATCCCAAGCATTTAATGATTATTGCTTATCAATTGGGATAAAAGTGAAACATCCTGTAGCTCATGCTCACACTCAAAATGGCCTTGCAGAGTCATTGATTAAACGCCTGCAATTGATAGCAAGACCGCTACTCATGAAAATGAAATTACTCACTTCTGTTTGGGGTCATGCCATTTTACATGCAACAATACTAATTCGTCTCAGACCGATAAATTATCATAAATATTCCTCGTTGCAATTAGTTTTGGGTCATGAACCTAATATATCCCATCTAAAATTTTTTAGATGCGTTGTATATGTGCCTGTAGCACCGTCATATCGCACCAAGATGGTTCCCCAAAGAAGGTTAGGAATATATGTTGGGTTTGAATCGCCCTCTATTATTCGCTACCTCGAAACATTAACGGGAGATTTGTTCACTGCTCGATTTGCAGATTGTCGATTCGATGAGGCATTTTCCCCAAAATTAGGGGGAGAAATTGGTAAAATCAAACGGGAAATTTCGTGAAAAAATTCATCATTATCTCATCTTGATCCACGTATCTCTATTTGTGAAAAAGAGGTGCAAAAGATTATCCATTTGCAGAAAATAGCAAATCAAATGCCACATGCATTTACGGATCTGAAAAGGATAACGAAATCACATATCCATGCAGAGAATATTCCAATCCGTATTGATGTCCCTGTTAGAAAATCTTCTAGTGTCATAGCTAATGAGTCAAAAACACGCCTAAAGCGTGGTAGAGGCATTGGGTTCTAAGGATCGAAATCCTAGAAAAAAGAAAATAAATGATCAAGATGACACTACGAAAGAGCCTTATAAAGAAACCCATGATTTAACCAATCCTGAAATTCATGAGGATATCGATGAACCTGAGACTCAAGAAAATAAGGAACTATCAATAAACTCAATCAATATTGAGACAGATTTGAATCGATTGAATATAACTATGGATTATGTATTTGCATATAATGTTGCATCTAGCATTATGCAAGATAATGAGGATCTTGAACCTCAATCCGTTGGAGAATGTCGACAAAGACGTGATTGACCAAAATGGCAAGAAGCAATCCAATCTGAGTTGGATTCACTTGCGAAACGTGAAATTTTTGGGTCTGTAGTCCAAACACCTAATGGTGTTAAACCTGTTGGCTATAAATGGGTCTTTGTACGTAAAAGGAATGAGAAAAATGAAGTACAAATATATAAGGCACGCCTTGTTGCACAGGGATTTTCACAAAGGCATGGTGTCGATTATGAAGAGACGTATTCTCCTGTTATGGATGCTATAATACTCTGTTATCTCATTAGTCTTGCTGTCCATGAAAAGCTTGACATGCATTTAATGGATGTGGTTACAGCCTACCTTTACGACTCACTTGATAATGAAATATACATGAAAATTTCTTATGGATTTAAAATGCCTGACGCACATAATTCAAAGTCCAGGAAAATATTTTCAATCAAATTGCAAAGATCTTTATATGGTCTAAAGCAATCAGGAAGAATGTGGTATAACTGCCTTAGTGAATATTTATTAAAGGAATGTTATATAAATGATGCCATTTCTCCATGTGTTTTTATAAAGAAAACAATATCGGAGTTTGTTGTACTTGCCGTATATGTTGATGACATAAACCTTATTGGAACTCCTACAGAACTCCAAAAGGCAATTGATTATTTAAAGAAGGAATTCGAGATGAAAGATCTCGGAAAGACAAAATTATGTCTTGGTTTACAAATTGAACATTTGGCAAACGGGATTTTTGTTCATCAATCTGCCTACATAGAAAAAGGCATTGAAACGGTTTTACATGGATAGAGCACATCCATTAAGTACTCCGATGGTTGTTCGATCACTTGATGTGAATAAGGACCCGTTCCGACCTCAAGAAAAGAATGAAGAGCTTTTTGGTCCTGAAGTATCATATCTTCGTGCAATTGGTGCACTAATGTATCTTGCTAACACTACAAGGCCTGGCATAACTTTTTTAGTTAATGTCTTAGCAAGATATAGCTCTGTTCATACAAAGAGACATTGGAATGGAATCAAACACATATTGCGGTATCTAAAAGGGACTACCGATATGGGCTTATTTTATGACAATGATTGCAGTCCCGATCTTGTTGGTTATGCAGATGCTGAGTATTTATCTGACCCACATAAGACTCGATCTCAAACAGGTTATGTGTTTACCTGTGGAGGTACTGCAATATCTTGGCGATCGACTAAGCAATCAATCGTGGCTACTTCATCTAATCATGCTGAGATAATTGCTATTCATGAAGTAAGTCGAGAATGTGTATGGTTGAGGTCTGTAATACACCTAATTCGAGACAAATGTGGTTTGAAGTGTGACAAACTACCCATAATTTTGTATGAAAATAATGCAGCATGCATAGCTCAATTGAAGGGAGGATTCATAAAAGGAGATAGAACAAAACACATTTCACCAAAGTTATTTCACACATGATCTTCAAAAGAATAGTGATATCAGTGTGCAACATATCCGTTCAAGTAATAATAAGGCTGATTTGTTCACCAAATCTCTACTGACGTCAACCTTCAAGAAACTAGTGTACAAGATTGGGATGCGAAGACTCAAGGATGTGAATTGATGCTCTCATCAGGGGGAGTTAATACGCGGTGTACTCTTTTTTCCTTACAAGGTTTTGTCCCACTGGATTTTTTTGCTAGGTTTTTAACGAGGCAACCAAAAAACGTATTCCTAAACATGTGTACTCTTTTTCCTTCACTAGGATTTTGTTTTTCTAATAAGGTTTTAACGAGACATATTATCTATGGACATCCAAGGAGGAGTGTTATAAGAAATATCAAATTATGACAAATGTCTACTCTTCCTCCATGATCTTTATCTCAAATGTTTAATGAGATATTCAATGACATATTTTCTATGTTTAATGATATATTCAATGATATATTTTATTTACTTTTCATGCATATATAAATGCCTTGTAATAGATAAAAAAATACACACATTTAAAAAAGAAATAAGAATCTCTTCTATCTTTTTTCATATATGTTTTATCTTATTTTTTCTTGTTCCATATTATTACTTTGAATTATATTTTATAACAATAAGATCTTTTTATCTTCAAAAACCCTAGATCTCCTCGTTCTTAGATTAACAGTCGCAACTCCCCATTTTTTGCCTGTCTCTTATCTTTGAGAGAGAACACCCTTTTCGATTTCCACTGCCGCCGGCCATCCGCCGGATTTGACCACCGGCGGGTCTGGTCGGCCATTCGCGACCACCACTGCACCCTCCCCTTCTTCCCGCTCTTCTTCGTTCTCATTCAGACGCTGCCGCTGCTCCATCTCCATGGCCAAACGTTGGCCGAAAATTTCCAGATCTGGCCAGAAATAGAGCTGACCTCGGCGACTTGTTGATCTCCGCGTTTGGTCGTTGTTCTGGTGCTAGCGCCGTTGAAGCAACGCCTCTGAACTTGTCGTTTGGGCTGTTCTTTGTTGTTTTCTCACGCCGGAAATGCGCCAATCTGGCCAGAGCTGGCTGTTATCGGCGAACCCCTTTTTATCTCTGCTCTTCGTTCGTTATTTATGTGCTGCTATATGAAATCCAGATCTGAAAATGGTTTGTTCGCTAATCGGATTTTGACATATCCAGCCGGAAATTTCTCCGGCAAGCTATGTATTCTTCGACTACTGTTCTGACGTGGTTGTGTTCTGTTTTTCCGGACTGATTAATTCCTATTTTAGCACTGTTATGCTTTGATATTTTGAACATTAGGACTTAGTTCCATCTCTGTTTGGTTGTTTCTCCATCACTGTTGTTGCCTCATCATTATCGCCACCTCGTCTTGTTCTTTGGTAATTTTCATCTAATTTGGGCGTTAATATTGTTCAGCAACCTTAATATCGTCCCGGGTGTGTTTTGGAGATTTGTTCAAGCAGTTGTTTTCCGCATGACCTTTGTGACTTCTGTTTGCAATATGTTCAACTATTCAATGCAGGTTTCATGGTTGTTGTCTTAATGTCCGGAATGTTGGCTTGAACAATGTCATTACACTAGTGGACGGAGGCCGATGAAAACAAAATAAACATCGTGTTTTTGAGGCCGTGACCCTCCGATTGACACTCTGGATTGGGCCCAAATAACGAGGTGATGATGATAAACACCGGAAAAGGAAAAAAAACGAGAACGCGAACCAACAACCTATGGAAGACGATACGATTAGCCACCGGAGTGGTTCCTATTCTAATATCTAGACGGATATTAAAAATACATATCTGAGCCTCCTATAACATTTTAAAACTATTTTTCAAAAATCTTTTCCAAAAATATTTTTTTAAACAATCTTTCAAAAATAAAAACATTTTCAAATCACTTTCAAGAGCAATTTTTCAAAAAATATTTTAAAACAAAAACCATTTCAAAAATATGTCACTCTATTAGTTTGAGTCTAACATATTAATTTACTAATAATTTCATTTCTCTTATCTTACGAGGTACTTTATCCGAAACGCTTTGAAATGATGACGCTCAGAGACGAAGACGAACTGTAACAACCCGACTACTCGTTTTGAGTTTTAGCGCGTTGTTTGATAGTTTGAGGCCTTAAGTAACTTCACTCTATGTTTTACGATTTGTACGCATGGTCGGAATTGAATTTTGAGAAGTTCCGAGTTTATTTGGAAGGAAAATTCTCAATTCGGAAGCTTTAAGTTGAAAGAGTTGACCAATATTTGATTTTTGCACAAACGATCTCGGAATTGGGATTTGGAGATTTCAATAGGTTCGTATGATGATTTCGGACTTGGGCGTATGTTCGGGTGGAGTATCGGGTGGTCCGGGAGCATTTCAATGCTTATTATGAGAAGTTTGTATTTTCGAAGTTTAAGAATTTCTTAAGTTTGATTTGAAGTGGACTTTGATGTTATGGATGTTCGTTTGGCATTCCAAGCCTTGAAATAGGTTCGTATCATAATTTGTGACTTGTGCGTAAAGTTTGAAAGTTTGAAAGTTTGAAATGACTTGTGCGTCATTTCGGAATGTTTAAGTATGATTCGGACGTGTTCGTCGAAGTTTGAATGTTTGAAAGTTGAAACAAGGATTTTGATCATTGATTTGTAATTTTGATGTTATTTTTGACATTTCGAGCCTTTGTATAAGTTCGGGTAAGGTGTTGGGACTTGTTGGTGTGATTGGACGGGGTCCCGGGGGCATCAGGTGAGTTTCAGATCATTTCTCCATGTTTTTCTGTTGTTGTTGCTGGTTCTGGCTTTGTCCTTCGCGAACGTGTAAGGGAGATCGCATTTGCGAAAAAAGGATTTTTGAGCTGCTGGAATTTGCTCATCGCGAACGCGACATAGGGGTCGCGAATGCGGAGAAGAGGCTGAGGTAACCTACGCGAACGTGACTTGGAGGTCGCGAACGCGAAGATGAAAGGGGAGCTGGGGGTCTGGAGGAGCTAAGCCTCCGTGAACGCGGCTAGAGGACCGCGGGAGCGAAGAAGTGGGTCGTGGAGGCATCACAAACGCGGGATGGCGACCGCGAACGTGAAAGAGGATTTTTGGCAGCTGGACTTTTGGCCTTCGCGATCGCGAGGGTGTTTCTGCAATCGCGAAGAAGCGAGTTGCTGGGCAGACTTGTTTTATTGCTGGTTTTGGTTTATTTCTTCCACTTCTCTCATGGTTTGGGAGATTTTTGGAGCTCTTGAAAAGGGGATTTTCATCATTTATTACAAGGTAAGTAATTTTCACATATTGTAAGTTAATTTTATGGATCCTATAAGGATTTAACATAGAAATTTATGGAAATTGTGGGATTTTTGAAAATAAACCTAGAAATCGTATTTTCGATTTTGACCAGAAAATTGGACATGGAATTAAGAATAGATCATATATTTGAGTTCGTGGCATTATGAGTAAAGTTTATCTTCGAAAAGTTTCTGAATCCGGGTATGTGGGCCCAAGGATTGACTTTGTTGAATTTTCGAGCAGAGTTGAGAATTATTATAAATTAATTAATTATGAGTGTTGGAGTATATTTTTATTAATTTTCATGTTGTTTGACTAGTTTTCGATCGTTTGGCTTGAATTGAAGAGTCAGAGAGACATTGGAGCCGGTTATGGAACTTCAGAGCGAGGTAAGTCTCCAGTCTAACCATGTGAGGGGGAAAACTACTCCATAGGTGATGTATATAATATGTGCTACTTGTTGTCGGGGGCTACATACGCACGAGGTGACGAGAGTCCGTACGTAGCTAGATTCATGTTATGTCCGAGTAGACTTAGGTTCCTGCCATGCTATAACTGCACTATTTGAACTCAATTTGCTAGTTTAAATTGGTTGGATTAATAAGTAAGAATTTGGATAAAGATTATCTTAAATCGAGCTTCATTGTCTAGAAGTTTGGCGGACTGTTAATTATTGATGAGAATCTATATTTTTTTATGGGCTTACTTTGAAGATGTAAATACATAATTCGCAAATCCAAAGAGTTTTCCTATTCCCGTGGATCGGGTCGAACGCCTCGACGATATTTATATATATTATGGGATCCATCTATGGATCGAGGCCGTACGACCTCGGCAGTGTATATACACGACTATATGGATCGTGCCGAATGACCTCGGCATAATTCGTGCGTAAAATCGCTAATAGTCTTAGTACCCACGAGATTATCCTCTTCATTAAACTCGAAAATTACGTAATACTTTCTTTATGACATGAGATCAGATATCTAATTGAGGGTTCGTATTTGTTGAGGTAGCATGTGGTATTGGGACATTTTAATTGATAATTGATGTTAATAATTTTTTTTATCTACTGTTCCTTATTCTATTGCTCTTGCTATATTTCATGCCTATTTATGATTCCTGCATTTTATTTACTGGACTACTAGTAAGTGTCAATATCGGCCCTTGTCACTACTTCTCTGGGGTTAGGCAAGATACTTACTAGGTACGCGTTGATTTACGTACTCATGCTACACTTCTGCACTAAATGTGCATGATCTGAAATGTTCATTCAATGGTCATCCTGGCGCGTAGGAGCAACTATTGAGGAGACTTTATGTCACGACCCAAAATCACATGTGCCGTGATGACGACTATCGCGATACTAGGCAAGCCGATAACTCACGAAATACATTCATCTTTAATTCGAAACATACTGAAATAGGTTTAAGTAAATAAAATCTCATAATAACTGGATGGAAAAACCGCAACGCAATACAGAATTTCTCAAAATTTTGGTGTCACTGAGTACATAGGCATCTATACAATAATATGGTCTGACAACTGAAACACTGTCTAGGAAGGTAGAACAATATAAATAAAACTAAGAGATAAATGAGGAGAGTCAAAGTCTGCGGACGCCAAGGCAGCTACCTCGATAGTCTTCGAACTGAATAAGCTCCAACACTAGCAACCTCCGTGCCCGGAGGTACCTGGATCTGCACATAAAGAGCAGAGTATTGTATGAATACAACTAACTCAATAAGTAACAAGACTGACCTTTGGATTGAAAGCAATGACGAGCTCAAGCATTACAGTCCAAATACATAGTTTAACAGTACGGAAATGACAGGAAATATGACAATAATATCTCACAGAAACTCATAATTTGTTGGTACACAGTACATGAATATAGATATGCTTCGAGGTGTAACAGTTAAGCTCAGTGCAAATAAAATATGCCAAGTATGACTGATATGAGGAATATTACATCTCTATATCTACATGCCAATGTGCATATCACATGTGATGCAACACAATGAAAACCTCACGTACTCACACTCTCAGAGTATTCAATCTGAATGTCTCAATTCTCCCTCATCACAATCAGTCACTCAGCACTATACGGTACCTGCGCTCACTGCTAGTATGTCAGACTCTGGAGGGGAGGATCCTGCCCAAGCGCTAATAATAAGCCAATCTAGCATGCTGCGACGTGCAACCCGATCCCATAATGATAAAGCCTATAAGACCTGCTGCGGTGCGCAGCCCGATCCATATATAAGCCATAAGGCCTGCTGCGGCGTCCAGCCCGATCCACAAATCTCACTCACAACACGACTCTCAGGCCCCGACTCAGTCATCAATCTCTCTAGTCTTCCGGGCTCACAATTATTATGCCAATTAGCCCAAACAATGATATATAACACAACAATAAATAGTAATAGATACTGAGATACATTATGTAAATGGTGGATGTGATTGAGTACAAAATTGCCATCTAAGCAGATAATTCAACGACGGAAATGACCACAATGGGTCGCAACAAGATAAGTATATACCCTAACATGATTTCTAACATCAATTTGCAACTCAATTACTCTAACGCATAGAGATCACATGAATAGCTACAAGGTTTCATGACTACATAGTACCGCGGAATCGACTGAATCACAATTACTACGGTGCACGCCCACACGCCCGTCACCTAGCATGTGCGTCACCTCAAGACCAACCACATAACACGGAATTCAGGGATTCATACCACCGGAACCAAGTTTAGAAGTGTTACTTACCTCAAACTGTGTAAATCTCTACTCCAAGAAGCCCTTGCCTCACGAATCGGCTTCCGAACGCCTCAAATCTAGCCACAAACAACTCGATACAATCAACACAAACTATAGGAATCACCAATCAAAGGCCAAAAATGAAGATAGATTCATGAAATATAACCAAAATGGAGTAGATAAAGCTTACCTCAGTCCTTGTGGTGAAACAATCGGCTTAAAACCGCCTCAATCCGAGCTCCACAGCTCAAAATATGCTAATATGAACAAAACCCTAGATTTATTGCTTCTGCCTAGGCATCTTCGCATCTGCGAAACAATAGTCTCTTCTACGGTGTCGCTTCTATGACCAAAACCTCGCTTTTGCGGAAACAACAAGGAAACTGACCACTCGCACCTGCTGAAAACTCACCCGCTTCTGCTATATCGCAGTTGCAATGCAAAACACGCATCTGCGTGCAAGTCTCGCTCCTGCGCCTCAACCCTCGCTTCTGCGATAACGCAGATGCGACCCAAAACCTCGCATCCCTTTTATGCTCCTGTGACCACTAGTCCGCATCTGTGCCCATAATTTCGCAAATGCGGAAACAACAACACCTGCCCCTCTTCAACATGCAACATGAGGAAAAATTGAACCGAATCATGTCCGAAACTCACTCGAGCCCCTCGGCATCCCGTTCGAACGTACCAACTGACGAGCAAAGAAATATATCAATGGCCTTGGGGCATTTTAATTGATAATTGATGTTAACAAATTTATTTTATCTACTGTTCCTTATTCTATTGATCCTGCTATATTCCATGCCTATTTAAGATTTCTGCATTTTATTTATTGGACTACTAGTAAGTGTCAATGTCGGCCCCTTGTCACTACTTCTCCGGGATTAGGCAAGATACTTATTGGGTACGCATTGATTTACGTACTCATGCTACACTTCTGCACTAAATGTGCATGATCTGAAAGGTTCATTCGATGGTCATCCTGGCGCGTAGGAGCAACTATTGAGGAGACTTTATGTCACGACCCAAAGTCACATGTGCCGTGATGGTGCCTATCGCGATACTAGGCAAGCCGACAACTCACGAAATACATTCATCTTTAATTCGAAACATACTGAAATAGGTTTAAGTAAATAAAATCTCATAATAACTAGATGAAAAAACCGCAACTTAATACAGAATTTCTCAAAATCTTGGTGTCACTGAGTACATGATCATCTATACAATAACATGGTGTGGCAACTGAAACACTGTCTAGGAAGGTAGAACAATATAAATTAAATTAAAAGATAAAGGAGGAGATTCAAGGTTTGCGGACGCCAAGGCAACTACTTTGATAGTCTACGAACTGAATAAGCTCCAACACTAGCAACCTCCGTGCCCGGAAGTACCTCGATCTGCACATGAAGTACAGAGTGTAGTATGAGTAGAACCAACTCAATAAGTAACAAGACTGACCTTTGGGCTGAAAGCAATGACGAGCTCAAGAATTACAGTCAAAATACAGAGTTTAAAAGTATAGAAATGACACGAAATAGGACAATAATATCTCAGAGAAACTCATAATCTGTTGGTACACAGTACATGAATGTAGACATGCTTCCAGGTTTAACAGGTAATCTCAGTGCAAATAAAATATGCCAAGTATGACTGATATGAATAATATTACATCTCTATATCTACATGCCAACGTGCATATCACATGTGATGCAACACAATGAAACCTCACGTACTCACACTCTCAGAGTACTCAATTTGACTGTCTCAATTCTCGCTCATCATAATCAGTCACTCAGCGCTATACGGTACTTGCGCTCACTGCTGGTATGTCAGACTCCGGAGGGGAGGATCCTGTCCAAGCGCTAATAATAAGCCAATCAGGCATGCTGCGACGTGCAACCCGATCCCATAATGATAAAGCCTAAAAGGCCTGCTGCGGTGTGCATCCCGATCAACATATAAGCCATAAGGCCTGCTGCGGCGTCCAGCCCGATCCACAAATCTCACTTACAACACGACTCTTAGGCCCCAACTTAGTCATCAATCTCTCCAGTCTCTCGGGCTCACAATTATCATGCCAATTAGCCCAAACAATGATATATAACACAACAATAAATAGTAATAGAGACTGAGATATAATATGTAAATGATGGATGTGATTGAGTACAAAATTGCCATCTAAGCAGATAATTCAACGACGGAAATGACCACAATAGGTCGCAACAGGATAAGTTTATACCCTAACAATTACTACGGTGCACGCCCACACGTCCGCTACCTAGCATGTGCGTCACCTCAAGACTAACTACATAACACGGAATTCAGGGATACATACCATAAGAACCAAGTTTAGAAGTGTTATTTACCTCAAACCGTGCAAATCTCTACTCCAATAAGCCCTTGCCTCACGAATCGGCTTACGAACCCCTCGAATCTAGCCACAAATAACTCGATACAATCAACACAAACTATAGGAATCGTCAATCAAAGGCCAAATATGAAGATAGATTCATGAAATATAACCAAACCGAGTAGAGAAAACTTACCTCATTCCATGTGGTGAAACAATTGCCTCAATCCGAGATCCACAGTTCAAAATATGATAAAATGAACAAAACCCTAGATTTATAGCTTTTGCCTAGGCATCTTCGTTACTGCGAAATAATAGTCGCTTCTACGACGTCGCTTCTGTGACCAAAACCTCGATTTTACGGAAACAACAAGTCTATTGACCACTCGCACCTGCAGAAAACTCACCCACTTCTCTACATCATAGTTGCAATGCAAAACGCGCATCTGCGTGCAAGTCTCGCTCCTGCACCTCAGCCATCGCTTATGCGATAACGCAGATGCGACCCAAAACCTCGCATCCCTTTTACGCTCCTCTGACCACTAGTTCGCATCTGTGCCCATAATTTTGCAAATGCGGAAACAACAACACCTGCCCCTCTTCAACATGCAACATGAGGAAAAATTGAACCGAATCATGTACGAAACTCACTCGAGCCCCTTGACATCCCGTTCGAACATACCAACTGACGAGCAAATAAAGATATTAATGGCCTTGGGGCATTTTAATTGATAATTGATGTTAAAAAATTTATTTTATCTACTGTTCCTTATTCTATTGATCCTGCTATATTGCATGCCTATTTAAGATTATGCATTTTATTTATTGGACTACTAGTAAATGTCAATGTCGGCCCTTTGTCACTACTTCTCCGGGGTTAGGCAAGATACTTACTGCGTACGCATTGATTTACGTACTCATGCTACACTTCTGCACTAAATATGCAGTATCTGAAAGGTTCATTCGATGGTCATCCTGGCACGTAGGAGCAACTACTAAGGAGACTTTATGTCACGACCTAAAATCACATGTACCGTGATGGCGCCTATCGTGATACTAGGCAAGCCGACAACTCACGAAATACATGCATCTTTAATTCAAAACATACTGAAATTGGTTTAAGTAAATTAAATCCCATAATAACTGGATGAAAAAATCACAACTCAATATAGAATTTCTCAAAATCCGGGTGTCACTAAGTACATGAGCATCTATACAATAACATGGGCTGACAACTGAAACACGGTCTAGGAAGGTAGAACAATATAAATAAAACTAAGAGATAAAGGAGGAGAGTCAAGGTCTGCGGACGCCAAGGCAGCTACCTCGATAGTCTACGAACTGAATAAGCTCTAACAGTAGCAACCTTCATGCCCGGAAGTACCTGGATCTGCACATGAAGTGCAGAGTGTAGTATGAGTACAACCAACTTAATAAGTAACAAGACTGACCTTTGGACTGAATGCAATGACGAGCTCAAGCATTACAGTCCAAACACATAGTTTAACAGTACGAAAATGACAGGAAATATGACAATAATATCTCAGAGAAACTCATAATCTGTTGGTACACAGTACATGAATGTAGACATGCTTCGAGGTTTAACAGTTAAGCTCAGTGCAAATAAAATATGCTAAGTATGACTGATATGAGGAATATTACATCTCTATATCTAGATGCCAATGTGCATATCACCTGTGGTGCAACACAATGAAAACATCACGTACTCACACTCTCAAAGTACTCAATCTGAATGTCTCAATTCTCGCTCATCACACTCAGTCACTCAGCACTGTACGGTACCTGCGCTTACTACTGGTATGTCAGACTCCGGAGGGGCGGATCCTGCCCAAGCGCTAATAATAAGCCAATCTGGTCTGCTACGACGTGCTACTCGATCCCATAATGATAAAGCCTAAAAGACTTGCTGCGGTGTGCAATCCGATCCACATATAAGCCATGAGGCCTGCTGCAACGTCCAGCTCGATCCACAAATCTCACCCACAACACGGCTTTTAGGCCCCAACTCAGTCATCAATCTCTCCAGTCTCTCGGGCTCATAATTATCATGCCAATTAGCCCAAATAATGATATATAACACAATATTAAATAGTAATAGAGACTAAGATACAATATGTAAATGATGGATGTGACTGAGTACCAAATTCCCATCTAAGCATATAATTAAATGACGGAAATGACCACAGTAAGTCGCAATAGGATAAGTATATACCCTGACATGATTTCTAACATCAATTTGCAGCTCAATTACTCTAACGCATAGAGATCACATGAATAGCTACAAGGTTTGATAACTACACAGTACCGCGGAATCGACCAGATCATAATTACTACTGTGCACGCCCACACGCCCGTCACCTAGCATGTGCGTCACCTCAAGACCAACCACATAACACGAAATTCAGGGATTCATACCATCAGAACCAAGTTTAGAAGTGTTACTTACCTCAAACTATGTAAATCTCTACTCCAATAAGCCCTTGCCTCACGAATCGGCTTACGAACGCCTTGAATCTAGCCACAAACAACTCGATACAATCAACACAAGCTATAGGAATCATCAATCAAAGGCCAAAAATGAAGATAGTTTCATGAAATATAACCAAAACGGAGTAGAGAAAACTTACCTCAGTCCTTGTGGTGAAACAATCGGCTCAAAATCGCCTCAATCCGAGCTCCACAGCTCAAAATATGCTAAAATGAACAAAACCCTAGATTTATAGCTTCTGCCTAGGCATCTTCGCATCTGCGAAACAATAGTCTCTTCTACGGTGACACTTGTGAGACCAAAACCTCGCTTTTGCGGAAAAGGCAAGGCAACTGACCACTCACACCTGCGGTAAACTCTCCCGCTTCTGCTACATCGCAATTGCAATGCAAAACGCGCATCTGTGCGCAAGTCTCAGTCCTGCGCCTCAGCCATCGCTTTTGCGATAACGCAGATGTGACCCAAAACCTCGCATCCCTTTTATGCTCCTGCGACCACTAGTCCGCATCTGTGCCCATAATTTCGCAGATGCGGAAATAGCAGCACCTGCCCCTCTTCAGCATGCAACATGAGGGAACAATGAACCGAATCATGTCCGAAACTCACTCGAGCCCCTCGGCATCCCGTTCGAACATACCAACTGACGAGCAAGGAAAGATATCGATGGCCTTGGGGCATTTTAATTGATAATTGATGTTAACAAATTTATTTTATCTACTGTTCCTTATTCTATTGATCCTGCTATATTTCATACCCATTTATGATTTCTGTATTTTATTTATTGGACAACTAGTAAGTGTCAATGTCGGCCCCTTGTCACTACTTCTCTGGGGTTAGGCAAGATACTTACTGGGTACGCGTTGATTTACGTACTCATGCTACACTTCTGCACTAAATGTGCATGATCTGAAAGGTTCATTCGATAGTCATCCTGGCGCGTAGGAGAAACTACTAAGGAGACTTTATGTCACGACCCAAAATCACATGTGCCGTGATGACGACTATCGCGATACTAGGCAAGCCGACAATTCACGAAATACATTCATCTTTAATTCGAAACATACTGAAATAGGTTTAAGTAAATAAAATCTCATAATAACTGGATGAAAAAACCGCAACGCAATACAGAATTTCTCAAAATCTTGGTGTCACTGAGTACATGAGCATCTATACAATAACATGGTCTGACAACTGCAACACTGTCTTGGAAGGTAGAACAATATAAATAAAACTAAGAGATAAATGAGGAGAGTCAAGGTTTGCGGACGCCAAGGCAACTACCTTGATAGTCTACGAACTGAATAAGCTCCAACACTAACAACCTCCGTGCCCGGAAGTACCTGGATCTGCACATGAAGTGCAGAGTGTAGTATGAGTACAACCAACTCAATAAGTAACAAGACTGACATTTGGACTGAAAGCAATGACAAGCTAAAGCATTACAGTCCAAAATACAGAGTTTAACAGCACGGAAATGAGAGGAAATATGACAATAATATCTCAGAGAAACTCATAATCTGTTGGTACGCAGTACATGAATGTAGACATGCTTCCAGGTTTAACGGGTAAGCTCAGTGCAAATAAAATATGCCAAGTACGACTGATATGAGGAATATTACATCTCTATATCTACTTGCCAACGTGCATATCACATGTGATGCAACACAATGAAAACCTCACGTACTCACACTCTCAGAGTACTCAATTTGACTGTCTCAATTCTCGCTCATCACAATCAGTCACTCAGCACTGTACGGTACTTGCGCTCACTGCTGGTGTGTCAGACTACATAGGGGAGGATCCTGCCCAAGCGCTAATAATAAGCCAATTTATCCTGCTGCGACGTGCAACCCGATCCCATAATGATAAAGACTAAAAGGCTTGCTACGGTGTGCAGCTTGATCCACATATAAGCCATAAGGCCTGCTGCGACGTCCATCCCGATCCACAAATCTCACTCACAACACTGCTCTTAGGACCCAACTCAGTCATCAATCTCTCCAGTCTCCCGGGCTCACAATTATCATGCCAATTAGCCCAAACAATGATATATAACACAACAATAAATAGTAATAGAGACTGAGATATAATATGTAAATGATGGATGTGATTGAGTACAAAATTTCCATCTAAGCAAATAATTCAACGACGGAAATGACCACAAAGGGTCGCAACAGGATAAGTATATACCCTAACATGATTTCTAACATCAATTTGCAACTCAATTACTCTAACGCATAGAGATCACATGAATAGCTACAAGGTTGGATGACTACATAGTACCGTGGAATCGACCGAATCACAATTACTACGGTGCACGCCCACACGCCCGTTACCTAGCATATGCGTCACCTCAAGACCAACCACATAACTCGGAATTCAGGGATTCATACCATCGAAACCAAGTTTAGAAGTATTACTTATCTCAAATCGTGCAAATCTCTACTCCAATAAGCCCTTGCCTCACGAATCGACTTACGAACCCCTCGAATCTAGCCACAAAACTCGATACAATCAACACAAACTATAGGAATCGTTAATCAAAGGTCAAATATGAAGATAGATTCATGGAATATAGCCAAAATCGAGTAGAGAAAACTTACCTCATTCCATGTGGTGAAACAATCACCTCAATCCGAGATCCATAGTTCAAAATATGATAAAATGAACAAAACCCTAGATTTATAGCTTTTGCCTAGGCATCTTCGCAACTGCGAAACAATAGTCTCTTCTACGGCGTCGCCTCTTTGACTAAAACCTCGATTTTGCAGAAACAACTAGGCAACTGACCACTCGCACCTGCGAAAAATTCACCCGTTTCTGCTATATCGTAGTTGCAATGCAAAATGCGCATCTGCGTGTAAGTCTCGCTCCTGCGCCTCAGCCATCGCTTCTGCGATAACGCAGATGCAACCCAAAACCTCGCATCCCTTTTACGCTCCTGTGACCACTAGTCCGCATCTGTGCCCATAATTTCGCAAATGCGGAAACAACAACACATGCCCCTCTTCAGCATGCAACATGAGGAAAAATTGAACCGAATCATGTCCGAAACTCACTCGATCCCCTCGGCATCCCGTTCGAACGTACCAACTAACGAGCAAAGAAAGATATCAATGGCCTTGGGGTATTTTAATTGATAATTGATGTTAACAAATTTATTTTATCTATTGTTCCTTATTCTATTGATCCTGCTATATTTCATGCCCATTTATGATTTCTGCATTTTATTTATTGGACTACTAGTAAGTGTCAATGTCGGCCCCTTGTCACAACTTCTCCGGGGTTAGGCAAGATACTTACTGGGTACGCGTTGATTTACGTACTCCTGATACACTTCTTCACTAAATGTGCATGATCTGAAAGGTTCATTCGATGGTCATCCTGGCGCGTAGGAGCAACTACTAAGGAGACTTTATGTCATGACCCAAAATCACATGTGCCGTGATGACGCCTATCACGATACTAGGCAAGCCGACAACTCACGAAATACATTCATCTTTAATTCGAAACATACTGAAATAGGTTTAAGTAAATAAAATCTCAAAATAACTGGATGAAAAAACCGTAATGCAATACAGAATTTCTCAAAATCGTGGTGTCACTGAGTACATGAGCATCTATACAATAACATGGTCTGACAACTGAAACACTGTCTAGGAAGGTAGAACAATATAAATAAAACTAAGAGATAAAGGAGGAGAGTCAAGGTTTGCGGACGCCAAGGCAGCTACCTTGATAGTCTACGAACTGAATAAGCTCCAACACTAGCAACCTCCGTGCCCGGAAGTATCTCGATCTGCACATGAAGTGTAGAATGTAGTATGAGTACAACCAACTTCATAAGTAACAAGAGTGACCTTTGGACTGAAAGCAATGACGAGCTCAAGCATTACAGACCAAATACAGAGTTCAAAAGTATAGAAATGACAGGAAATAGGACAATAATATCTTAGAGAAACTCATAATCTGTTGGTACGCATTACATAAATGTAGACATGCTTCTAGGTTTAACAGGTAAGCTCAGTGCAAATAAAATATGCCAAGTATGACTGATATGAGGAATATTACATCTCTATATCTACATGCCAACGTGCATATCACATGCGATGCAACACAATGAAAACCTCACGTACTCACACTCTCAGAGTACTCAATTTGACTGTCTCAATTCTCGCTCATCACAATCAGTCACTCAGCACTGTACGGTACTTGCGCTCACTGCTGGTATGTCAGACTACGGAGGGGAGGATCCTGCCCAAGCGCTAATAATAAGCCAATCTAGCCTGCTGCGACGTGCAACCCGATCCCATTATGATAAAGCCTATAAGACCTGCTGCGGTGTGCAGCCCGATCCATATAAAAGCCATAAGGCCTGCTGCGGCGTCCAGCCCGATCCACAAATCTCACTCACAACACGGCTCTCAGGCCCCGACTCAGTCATCAATCTCTCCATCCTTCCAAGCTCACAATTATTATGCCAATTAGCCCAAACAATGATATATAACACAACAATAAATAGTAATAGATACTGAGATACATTATGTAAATGATGGATGTGATTGAGTACAAAATTGCCATCTAAGCAGATAATTCAACGACGGAAATGACCACAATGGGTCGCAACAGGATAAGTATATACCCTAACATGATTTCTAACATCAATTTGCAACTCAATTACTCTAACGCATAGAGATCACATGAATAGCTACAAGGTTTAATGACTACATAGTACCGCGGAATCGACTGAATCACAATTACTACGGTGCACGCCCACACGCCCGTTACCTAGCATGTGCGTCACCTCAAGATCAACCACATAACACGGAATTCAGGGATTCATACCATTGGAACCAAGTTTAGAAGTGTTACTTACCTCAAACCGTGTAAATATCTACTCCAATAAGCCCTTGCCTCTCAAATTGGCTTACGAACCCCTCGAATCTAGCCACAAATCTCGATACAATCAACACAAACTATAGGAATCGCCAATCAAAGGATAAATATGAAGATAGATTCATGAAATATAACCAAAACCGAGTAGAAAAAACTTACCTCATTCCATGTTGTGAAACAATCGCCTCAATCCGAGATCCACAGTTCAAAATTTGATAAAATGAACAAAACCCTAGATTTATAGCTTTTACCTAGGCATCTACGCAACTGCGATACAATAGTCTCTTCTACGGCATCGCTTCTGTGACCAAAACCTCGATTTTGCAGAAACAACTAGGCAATTGACCACTCGCACCTGCGAAAAACTCACCCGTTTATGCTACATCGTAGTTGCAATGCAAAACGCGCATCTGCGTGCAAGTCTCACTCCTACGCCTCACCCATCGCTTCTACGATAACGCAGATGCAACCTAAAACCTCGCATCCATTTTACGCTCCTGTGACCACTAGTCCGCATCTGTGCCCATAATTTTGCAAATGTGCAAACAACAACACATGCCCCTCTTCAGCATGCAACATGAGGAAAAATTGATCCGAATCATGTCCGAAACTCACTCGATCCCCTCGGCATCCCGTTCGAACGTACCAACTGACGAGCAAAGAAATATATCAATGGCCTTGGGGCATTTTAATTGATAATTTATGTTAACAAATTTATTTTATCTACTGTTCCTTATTCTATTGATCCTGCTATATTTCATGCCCATTTATGATTTCTGCATTTTATTTATTGGACTACTAGTAAGTGTCAATGTCGACCCTTTGTCACTACTTCTCCGGGGTTAGGCAAGATACTTACTGAGTACGCGTTGATTTACGTACTCATGCTATACTTCTCTACTAAATGTGCATGATCTGAAAGGTTCATTCGATGGTCATCCTGGCGTGTAGGAGCAACTACTAAGGAGACTTTATGTCACGACCCAAAATCACATGTGCCGTGATGACGACTATCGCGATACTAGGCAAGCCGACAATTCACGAAATACATTCATCTTTAATTCGAAACATACTGAAATAGGTTTAAGTAAATAAAATCTCATAATAACTGGATGAAAAAACCGCAACGCAATACAGAATTTCTCAAAATCTTGGTGTCACTGAGTACATGAGCATCTATACAATAACATGGTCTGACAACTGCAACACTGTCTAGGAAGGTAGAACAATATAGATAAAACTAAGAGATAAATGAGGAGAGTCAAGGTTTGCGGACGCCAAGGCAACTACCTTGATAGTCTACGAACTGAATAAGCTCCAACACTAACAACCTCCGTGCCCGGAAGTACCTGGATCTGCACATGAAGTGCAGAGTGTAGTATGAGTACAACCAACTCAATAAGTAACAAGACTGACCTTTGGACCGAAAGCAATGACGAGCTTAAGCATTACAGTCCAAATACATAGTTTAACAGTACGGAAATGACAGGAAATATGACAATAATATCTTAGAGAAAGTCATAATTTGTTGGTACACAGTACATGAATGTAGACATGCTTCGAGGTTTAACAGTTAAGCTCAGTGCAAATAAAATATGCCAAGTATGACAGATATGAGGAATATTACATCTCTATATCTACATGCCAATGTGCATATCACCCGTGATGCAACACAATGAAAACCTAACATACTCACACTCTCAGAGTACTCAATCTGAATGTATCAATTCTCTCTCATCACACTCAGTCACTCAGCACTGTACGGTACCTGCGCTCACTACTGGTATGTCATACTCCGGAAGGGCGGATCCCGCCCAAGCGCTAATAATAAGCCAATCTGGCCTACTGCGACGTGCTACCCGATCCCATAATGATAAAGCCTAAAAGGTTTGCTGCAGTGTGCAACCCGATCCACATATAAGCCATGAGGCCTGCTGCGACGTCCAACCCGATCGACAAATCTCACTCACAACACGGCTCTCAGGCCCCAACTCAGTCATCAATCTCTCCAGTCTCTCGGGCTCACAATTATCATGCCAATTAGCCCAAACAATGATATATAACACAATATTAAATAGTAATAGAGACTAAGATACAATATGTAAATGATGGATGTGATTGAGTAGAAAATTGCCATCTAAGAAGATAATTCAATGACGGAAATGACCACAGTAGGTCGCAACAGGATAAGCATATACCCTAACATGATTTCTAACATCAATTTGCAGCTCAATTACTCTAACGCATACAGATCACATGAATAGCTACAAGGTTTGATGACTACACAGTACCGCAGAATCGATTGGATCACAATTACTATAGTGCACGCCCACACGCCCGTTACCTAGTATGTGCGTCACCTCAAGACCAACCACATACCACGGAATTGAGGGATTTATACCCTCGTATCCAAGTTTAGAAGTATTACTTACCTCAAACCGTGCAAATCTCTACTCCAATAAGCCCTCACCTCACGAATCGGCTTCCGAACGCCTCGAATCTAGCCACAAACAACTCGATACAATCAATACAAACTATAGGAATTAATTCCATATGAAAATGCTAATTTCTTAATCAAAAGTCAAAAAGTCAGCTCAAAAAGTCAATTCTGGGCCCACGTCTTGGAATCCAACAAAAAGTATAAATTACGAATACCCATTCAACCACGAGTCTAACCATACCAAAATTACCAAATTTCAACTTCAAATCGTCACTCAAACCTCCAATATTTACTCTCCAATACATGGGTCAAAATCCCCAATTTGTTCACTTCAAAAACACCAAGTCTATGGGGGGCAATTCAATGGGTATTCAATATTAACGGATAAAAATAACAAAAAGTGGCTTACCTCTTTAAATCCCGTGAAATCCATCTCAAATATTTCCTCCAACCGAGCTTGCAAAGTCCAAAAATAAGAATCTCGAAAACCCTTCGAAATATAATCTACTTAGGCCTTTCGCTTCTGCGTTAAAAAATCCGTATCTGTAGAACCACTTTTACGGTGAAAAATATGCATCTGCGGAAGTCACTTATTTCCTCACAAATCCGCACATGCGATCCAATATTCGCATCTACGCCCAAACGTTCGCTTCTGCCAAGCCAACCTCTCCTACCCATCTTCGCATCTGCGAGCTCGCAGATGCGGAAAATCCCTCGCACCTGTGACCACTGGCCAGATCCTTCAAGCCCGCACCTGCGACCCCTGGCTCGCTTCTGCGAGCTCGCACCTGAGACCAATCCACTGCAGGTATGGTCACACCAGAAATGCCTAGGTTCAGCAACTTCCTAAGTTCAAATTTCAAACCGATAACAATACGACATCCATCCGAGGCCCCCGGGACCTCAACCAAATATACCAACAAGTCCTAAAAAATGATACGCACTTAGTTGAGGCCTCAAATTACATAAAAAAATATCAAAAACACGAATCGCACTCCAATTCAAGCCTAATGGACTTTTGAATTTCTAACTTCTACATTAGATGCCGAAACCTATCAAATCAAATTTTGCACACAAGTCATAAATGACACAACAGACCTATTCCAACTTCCAAAACCAAAATCCGAGCCCGGTAACCACAAAGTCAACTCTCGGTCAAACTTCTCAACTCTCCAAACTTCTAATTTTCCAACTTTTGCCATTTCAAGACAAAATCACTTACGGACCTTCAAATGACTATCCGGACACACTTCTAAGTCCAAAATACCCTATGGAGCTATCAGAACCATCAAAACTCCATTCTGGAGCCATTTACACTTAAGTGAACATCTAGTTAACTCTTTCAACTTAGGCTTCCAACCTTGGGACTAAGTGTCCCAATTCATTCTAAAATATCCCCAGAACCAAATCAATCACCCCGGCAAGTCACATAACAACAATTGAGCACAAAATAAGTAGTAAATTGGGGAATGGAGCTACAAAACTCAAAACGACCGGTCGGGTAGTTACATCCTCTCCATCTTAAATAAATATTCATCCTCGAACAGATCTAGAATCATACCTGGAGTCCTAAATAGGCGTGGATATCTGCTCCGCATCTCCCGCTCTATCTCCCAAGTAGCCTCGTCAACTGGCTGACCTCTCCACTGCACCTTCACTGAAGCTATGTTCTTTGACCTTAATTTTCGAACCTACCGATCCAAAATAGCCACCGGCTCCACATCATAAGTTTAATCACCATCTAACTGAACTGTGCTGAAATCCAAAACATGAGATGGATCACCGACATACTTTCGGAGCATAGAAACATGAAATACTGGATGAACACTCGATAGATTAGGCGGCAATGCAAGCTTATAAGCCACCTCTCCAATCCTCTCAAGAACCTCAAAAGGCCCAATATACCGAGGGATCAACTTGCTCTTCTTCCTGAACCTCATAACACCCTTCACGGGTGAAACTCTGAGTAATACTTTCTCTCCCACCATTTAAGCAACATCGCGAACCTTTCGATCGGCGTAACTCTTCTGTCTAGACTGCGCCGTGCGAAGCCGATCTTGATTCAACTTAACCTTGTCCAAAGCATCCTGAACCAAGTCAGTACCCAATAGCCTAGCCTCACCCGGCTTGAACCAACCCACTGGAGAGCGAGACCGTCTCCTATACAAAGCCTCATACAGAGCCATCTAAATGCTCGATTGGTAGCTGTTGTTGTAGGTAAACTCTACAAGCGGCATAAATTGATCCCAAGAACCCCCAAAATCTATGACACAAGTGCATAGCATATCCTCCAACTTGGACTGTCTGTCTGTATGAGGGTGGAATGCCATACCCAACTCAAGCCGTGTGCCTAACTCTCGCTACACTACTCTCCAAAACTGCGATATAAACTGCATTCCCCGATCTGAAATTATGGACATCGGCACACCGTGTTGGCGAACAATCTCCTGGATGTATATCTCTGCCAACCACTCTAAAGAATAAGTAGTCTCAACAGGAATGAAATGCGTGGACTTAGTCAACCGATCCACAATCACCCAAATAGAATCAAACTTCCCCGAAGTCCGTGGGAGCCCAACGACAAAATCCATGGTTATATGTTCCCATTTCCACTCTAGAATTTCAAGCCTCTGAAGCAATCCACCCGGTCTCTGATGCTCGTACTTCACCTGCTGACAATTTAGGCACCGAGCTACAAACCCCACTATATATTTCTTCATCCTCCTCCACCAATAGTGCTGCCTCAAGTTTTGATACATCTTTGCAGCTCCTGGATTAATAGAATACCGCAAACTATGGGACTCCTCAAGAATCAAATCACATAACACATCTACATTGGGCACACAAATCTGACCCTGCATCCGCAACACACCATCATCCCCAATAGTAACCTCATTGGCACCACCGTGCTGAACCGTGTCCTTGAGGACAAGCAAATGGGGGTCATCATACTGACGCCCTCCAATGCGATTGTCGCTCCCCATTTTCTCGCGAAAGGCAGGCTTCGACGTGTGACAACTCTTTTAAAGGAGGTATTAAGAGAGAAGAGTCACCACCTAACGATTTTTAAGGTGCGTTAGGGCACCTATTTGTAAATAACTATATTTGATTAGTCTACGTCACCAAAGATCGGGTAAGGGCTCAAATTACCTCAAAGAGAAGGTGTTAGGCAGTCTTCGAGGTTCACAACTGTGGGTCCCAACTGAAATTTAAACTATATGCATTAGATGATTATGCAAGGTGATCAAACAAGCGAGGAAAGGTATAAAAGTTAAAGACTTTATTATAACACATAAGAATAGATGATCAGTACAAATCTTAAAGGCTACAAAGGGTACAACGACATTAGCCTACGTTAAATAACTAAGTGTGGATAACAAGTATATAAAGAAAAAAAGGGGGAGGGTCCTAAGCTTTTTAGCCTAAAGGATTACCCCGTGCAACATAAATAATACTTTGCAACTCCCTTAAGGTAGGGTGTCTCATATTATTTAGCGAGAATAGACTATAACTTCCTGCTACCCGTTTACTATATTCAAGTTGTTACTTAAGGCATTCTAGTCCAATTTTAAACCGTATCATATGCGTGCGTTACCCGTCCCATACATATGGTCCATGAGGCTTTGGACCTACTATGAGGTGGTTCTAAACTCAACTTAGGTTACTCAAACGAGAAAGCTAAGCGATATTCAAAACAGATATGATTTCACGTAAAGACAATTAAAGGCCCAAGTTAGCCTCCACACATAGACAATAAATGCATGCAGCCGAATAGGCAGTAAATGGTTTCAGAATTAAGACTTAGAGTCCTATAGGCATGGTTTATTAGTGATTCTGAATTCCAGCATCGTATGTGCAACGTTATTTCTCTCAAAGGCTTAGGCGAGGAGGTAGTAAATTGTTTGTAAACTCAGAATTATCAGCGCTAATTTTATAAATATATGTCTAGGCAGATGACATTGTCCTATAGGCATGGTTTCTAGTAGTGGCATAACTAAGCAATGAAATAGTTTTCAAAGTCTAACATTAAAAACATTGACCTCATGAACAATTTTAAGCGAGTGACAATATCCTATAGGCATGATTTCAAAAAATTGACAATCAGATTTGATGTTTTTATAACACTTTATTCCTATAGGCATGTCATCTATGCAGAGTAGTATAATAAAAACAGCAGAGGTAGTTGATTAAAAGATTAGAGCCCCATAGTTATGATATCTGTAAGGGCAGTACACTAGAGTAATAGAAGCAATTGACCAATTGATTATTTGAAGTCCTATAGGCATGGTATCTACTTCAAAAAAAACATATGTTATACATTCTATAGGCATGCTATCGATACACACAATAGTAATATAGAAGCGAGGATGGAAAACACTTGGACTAACGTATTTGAACAATGTACAAGTGAGGTGTGCATGATTCCTATAGCCATGATTTCTATTGAAGTGCAGAAATAAAACGAGTTAAACAAAATAGCACATAAAGCACATAGACCCTATAGGCATGTTTTCTACCCTTTCACGTAGATATTAGAATACCCCAACCTCATTTTCATTAATCTCCCCATTATTCGTTATTACAAATTATTACAGGCCCAAACAATGAGTACAATTACATAAAGGAACAACTGCAGGCCTGGGAACATGCCCAAACAAAGTAACCTAGTATTGACTGGGTCTTCAACAGACTTTCTCTCACACGAATAGCAGGCCCAGATCCAAACTCATCTCAAACAAGATAGTATGCCTATTTTGCATAGCCCGAGGCCGTACATGAACTCATGTGAAGCCCAACAAATGCAGATTGACCACTTAAACCAATTAATAAACCACACATGAAAAACAATTGAACACCCCTGAAGCAATGTTTCACAAAGACATGATTATATGACACTTAGCAAGATTCACCTATACACATGGGCATTTTAGAAACAAGAGTGCCATGATTGATTAGGCAAAGAACATGAGAACTAGGAGAATCAATAAGGCTTAATCTTCAACAAGGGGGTTTTACACAGAAGACAACATAAGTTCATGCATGAGCCATTACTCAACAAAAGAATAGGGGTAATATGCGGCAACCAGTCAAACACTAGAAAACTTCATAGGCATATTTACTTAGGGTGAACACATACAATGCCAAGTTTCATAAACCAAGCTTAAAGCATGATCTAGAACTAGTTGAGGAGACTTTAGCTAAGAGACTTAATATGAGAACGTGGTAGAGTCATAGACAAGGACAAGTGGGATACAACAGAATGTCTATGATCCTATTGAGAGTAGCATAGCAGAACATAGTCATGAGAAAATACTTAATATGAGATAACTTTAACATGCTAAGTATCAGTCGATACCAGGAGCACTTATGAAAAATAAGCAACATGTCAATTTCAGATTAACAGGACAGCCAAGCATCAAACTTTGTACTAGTTGACCACACATAGAAGAAAGGCCAGGCATGCGATTTACCCTAAGGTCTCAAACAATACTCAAGAGCACATGATTGCATAAGTCAAAACATACATTAGAACTTAAATGGTATGGAAACATGCCTTAGCTAATCGATGCAATCTCAGAAACTTAGCAGGTTGGACATGAATGACTCAATGTGGTCTGAAACACATGCATTGATTTATCATAAAGATACAGGACAAGGCAGGGAACACACATTAGTTTACAAGTAGCAGGGAAATCATGTTTAGGCTAATAATATAATTAGGAGTTAATTCTAGAAAAGTATTAAGTTACATATGAATGATTCAACAAGAATTAGAAGAGGTTCTGGGCATGACTCGACTCTTCACAAGAGTACATAACAAGGCAAGAAGCTAAACTCAGAACAAGTAACAATAATAAGTAGTCGAGCACACAAATGAGAGAAAACAGGCTTAAGAAAACACAATCAAGGCAACAAATAGGCAAATTCGATTACTAGAAGGTATAGAGCCTTAAGAAGAGCTTCAGAGTATACAATAACGTTTTGATTCATAAAAATCTCGTAGACATAGATATGCAGAACAAGAATTCAAACGAAAGAGAATGGAATTGCAAAGGTCATAGAGACTTACCAGTTATAGATTAATGAACAAGTAAACACGAGGAATAATTTCAGCAATACTCTAATGTCAATAGCAAACTGAAATAGTAGAAACTAGGAATCTCCGTGCGTCAGAGTTCCCAAGGGTTTCGAATAAACCCCGGGCAGTGCTCACAGTGAGAAAGGTTCGATAATCGAATTTCGGTGGCCTTGGCTTTCAGTTGGCCAAGAAATTGAGCCTCAGAGTTGTATAAGATGAATAAAAATAAGAGAGTAGTAGTAATATTTTTAGTGATCCCCCCCTTTGGGGAATCAGGGGATGGGTTTGTATAGTGGTAAAATTAAACACACAAACAAGGAAAAACAATCATTTAAACATATAAAGGAAAGAATAGCATGAAAAATCGATTCAGAATCAATTTAGGATCTCAAAAACGGAGAACAAAAACAATAAAAGATCTCACTAAATCGGATCCATATGGCCTGGTAGTGAGTGTATCAAGTCAGAAACATGAAGATAATATAAAATCGGAGTTGAACGAACACTAATGACTTAGCTTCCACAAATAATCGAGTACCAAATACTTGTAATGTTTAGGAGAAGGTAAGAAACTTCGTATGTGCAAGAAAGGAAAGGAATCATGGAAGATTTCCATGTGATATCGGATTGGGACTGGGATTTTAGTGGGGGCGGCTAGGGTTTCTTTTAGAGAAGAGAGGACAAGAGGATTTTAGGGCAGCGGTCTCAGGGAAATGGGCGTTAGTGTTTGGGGTTGGGTAGTTTAAATATGGGTGATGGCCTGTGGGCTGTTGATCTTTGAGATCAACGGCTGAGATATAAAGAAAGAGCAGGGCGGGTCGTTTAAAACGGGTACCGACCGAGTTAATTAAAGGGGTTGTTTGGTTTGGGCTGGGGGATAGGGCTAATGGTTTTGGGCGTTTGGGCTATTAAATTGGTCCGGAATTGGCTCCAAATTGGGCTACAAATTAAATACACGAAAAATTATAAAAGAAAATTTGTAAGAAGTAACTAACAAATAATAAAAATATTATTTATGTAGTAAGATTCTTTAAAATAATAGTTTAACATTATAAAAATATAAAAATACTATTTAGGCAGAAATAATATAATAAAATATAATTATGCACAACATATGGGCTATTACTTCAAAATTGTGTAAAATAGCTTAAAAATGCAAATATGATTATATAAAATAAAGTAAAATATTATAAAACATATATGTGAATGCGAATAATAAATTTGGATGATTAATTCCTCACAAAATAATTTAAAGGGGTAATTAATACATATTTAAATAATTTAAATGCAAGAAAATTAATTTTAAAGATTAAAACATTAAGGAAAATTATAGAAAATACTGATTTGACCTCTATAAATTGGGTAATAATGCAAAA
The DNA here is from genome assembly GCF_000715075.1 of Nicotiana tabacum. Taxonomy (NCBI): domain Eukaryota; kingdom Viridiplantae; phylum Streptophyta; class Magnoliopsida; order Solanales; family Solanaceae; genus Nicotiana; species Nicotiana tabacum. Next base: position 42,766,279 of record NC_134102.1, read on the forward strand.
GTATATGGAATACTTTATAAAATATAAGGACAAAATTGGGTATCAACAACTGCCTCTCTTTACCCGGGAATGATGAAAGAGTTGTCGGGTAACGAAAATGATGACCAATTTTGTCCGAAGTGAGTGGGGAATGATGTGTTTTTGAAAAAATGGAAGCCGAACCCTGATTCCTCAGTTGCCTACATATCCCTGGTGTTACGAGAATTAGGTGTGTTTCGAAAAGGATTTTTTGAATATGATAACGTCGTGAGTAACAGATCATTTTAGGTGGAGCTATGAATGCGAATTTGATCGTTACAGATGTATACGGAAAATATTTGAATGGTTATAGAATAAAGGGTAATCAATTGCGGATCATCGGTTACGTTTGAGGTGCTTGAAGGATGTGAACATTGTGAACGGAAACCAGAGCGAGAGTTGCTCATGTTTGTTAAACGGTTACCTTTCGAGTTACCTTCAAAACTTAAACACGATGCATGCGAATATATATGGGTTATAGCAAAAAATTTAAACATGATGCAAATTCCCTTCAGACCATGAGAGTTGTCTTCGGACGGTGAGGATGATGCCCTTAGACTATGACGTCTAGGGATATGAAGAGTATGATAAGGGATTCGCAAGCCATGAAATGGTGTCCTCTGGCCACGAGGATGGTGCCTCTGGACTATGACACCTTTGAATAATAATATGCAATTTCGAGAGATCCTCAGGCCATGGCATGGTGTCTTCGGGCTATGAGGATGGTGCCTTCAGACTATGACGCCTTTAGATAATGTGGCGATGTTTCAGTCCATGAAATGCAAATATGCGGTAGTATCAATCGTTTGATAGAGGAAACAGGTGGCACTTAGTCATATGCAAGAACGAGATGAGACAAAGCTTAGTTTTGTAAGAAATGAGGGCAGTGTTTTAGCCCGATGCAAAGAGTGGAGACAATGCTTAGTCTCATGCAGGGAAAGGCAGTGCTTAGCCTTATGTAACGGTGAAGTAGTGCTTAGCCCTATGCAGTATGGAGGCGGTGCTTAGCCTCATGCAAAGAATAGAGGCAGTGCTTAGTCTCATGCGAGAAAAGGCAGTGCTTAGCCTTATGCAATGATGGTATGCAATGATGGAGGCAATGCTTAGCCTCATGCGAAGAATGGAGTCAATGCTTAGTCCCGTGCAAACGAAGGCAGTGCTTGACCTTATGCAATAATGTAGGTAGTGCTTAGCCTCATGCAAAGGATGGAGACAATGCTTAGTCTCATGCAAGGGAAGGCAGTGCTTAGCCTTACACAATAATGGAGGCAGTGCTTAGCCTCATGCAAGGGAAGGCAATGCTTAGCCTTATGCAATAATGAAGGCAGTGCTTAGTCTCATGCAGTGTAGTGGAGAAAGTGCTTAGTATCATGCAAGGGAAGACAATTCTTAGCCTTATGCAATGATGGAGGCATTGCTTAGCCTCATACAAAGAATGAAGACAACGCTTAGTCTCATGCAAGGGAATGCAGTGCTTGGCCTTATGCAATAATGGGGGCAGTGCTTAGACACATGCAAAGGATGGAGACTTTGCTTAGTCTCATGCAAGGGAAGGCGATGCTTAGCCTTATGTAATAATGGAGGCAGTACTTAGCCTCATGCAATGTAGCGAAAATAGTGCTTAGTCTCATGCAAGGGATGGCAGTGCTTAGCCTTATGCAATGATGGAGGCAATGCTTAGCCTCATGCAAAGAATGGAGACAATACTTAGTCTCGTGCAAGGGAAGGCCATGCTTATCCTTATGCAATGATGGAGGCAATGCTTAGCCTCATGCAAATAATGGAGACAGTGCTTAGTCTCATGCAAGGGAAGGCAATACTTAGCCTTATGCAATAATGGAGGCAATGCTTAGTCTCGTGCAAGGGAAGGCAATGCTTAGCCTTATGTAATGATGGAGGCAATACTTAGCCTCATGCAAAAAATGGAGACAGTGCTTAGTCTCATACAAGGGAAGGCAGTGCTTAGCCTTATGCAAAGATGATGGCAGTGTTTAGCCCTATGCAGGAAGAGTAACGATTAAATGTGAGAGGGAAAATGATTCTTAGCTTGACGCGTTTGTGCTTGGCGACTTCTGTAGGTGTGAAGATAGTGATCTTATTATTTTATTTATTTGCGGACGTGCTTGTTATGTTCATTGTTCCTGCATCCAACGAAAAATCTTGAGTTGTGGGGGGAAAGGTTGGTTCGTGCTTTCGATTCTTTGTTTTGTCTTGAGGTTTTGTTTGAGTCACCCTGGGTAACGTCTGGCTACTATAAAAAATGAAATTTTTGGAAAATGTGCATTTGCGCGATAAGTCGTTTATATTAAAATGCAGTTTGTTCAAAATATGTGATGATGCAAATAATGTTTGAATCAGAGCATGTGACACATTTTGAGACATTGCAACCTCCTCAACTTGGAATTTTGAGGACCCTCCTCAAAATTCTGCCCCAGTTTAATGCCTACTTCTGGCAATACTCTTCTTGCTGATCCTTGAGATCTGACAAACTCGAAATCTTGCCCAGTTTCTGACCATTGAGAGGAAGGAAGATTTTATTATGATGTGACCGAACCCACAGGGCTGCCTACGTATCCCCTCTTAAACTGGAATCAGGTCAAGCGTAGTTCAGGTTACATCAAATAGAAAGTGCAAACATAGTCTTAAACATAATATCTATTGACTGCGTCCAAATTGATAGATTTTTGCCAGATCTCTCCATCCATTTATGCAAGTATAAGCGCTCCTCCTGTTAGTACTTGGTTAACCATGTAAGGGCCTTTCCAGTTGGGTGAGAATTTCCTCTTTTCTTCATCCTGATGTGGGAAGATTCTCTTCAGCACCAATTGCCCCGATGTTAATTGCCTTGAACTGACCTTTTTATTGATAGCCCTTTCCATTCTGTTATGGTAGAGTTAATCATGACACATTGCATTCATTATTTTGCCATCAATGAGAGCTAGTTGTTCGTACTGGCTCCATACCCATTCCGCATCGCTGAGCTCGGCTTCTTCTATAATTCTTAAGGAAGGGATCTCTACTTCGGTGGGATAACAACTTCGGTCCCATAGACCAGTAGATAGGGAGTTGGCCCAGTTGATGTACGGACTGTGGTGCGGTATCCGAGCAAAGAAAATGACAGCTTTTCATTCCATTGCTTGTAGTTGTCCACCATTTTTCTTAATATCTTCTTGATGTTCTTGTTGGCGGCTTCTACGACTCCATTCATTAATGTCCTGTATGCTGTAGAATTTCGATGCTTGATCCTGAATGTTTCACACATAGTTTTCATCAGGTCACTGTTGAGATTGGCGGCATTGTCAGTAATGATTGACTCAGGCACATCGAATCGACAAACAATGCGATCCTGGACAAAATCTGCCATGACCTTAGTCACAGTCTTATAGGACTGTAAGGCCTCGTAAAATTTCGTAAAGGAATTTAAGGTTTCGTGGTGCCGAAATAGGCTTATGTGTTTGAGGATTGTAGCGGCTCGGACCTTTTGGGTTGAACAATGCACTGGTGAGTAAAAGAAAATTTTGGGCAGAAAAATATATTTCTGTGGCCCACTATGCGGCCGCATAATCACTCTGCGGACCGCATAATGGCCGCAAAGTGAAGCAGCTTAGGCAAGTTTGGAGAGCAGGTTTGCGGTGCATTATGCGACCGCAGACCAGTTCTGCGATGCATTATGCGGTCGCATATGCGACCTCAGATCCTGTTCCAGAGCTTCATTTTTTGGGTTTTTATGACCCGACCCTACTTCATTAAATAGACGTTATGTACCATCTTTTGAGCAAAAACCTGATATTTTGAGAGATAGAAAGTGCTCTAGAGAGGGAGAGAGTTCCTCAACCAATTGTTCCTCAATTCATACTCAAATCTTAGAAGATTATCAAGGAAAGCACACTAGGTCTTCATCCTAGAGGTAAACTTCTACATCCTAAACCTCAATTTAGAAATTTAACTAGGAATGGGTAATTGGTAAGATAAATTTTGGGGATGAGAGTTGTTTATTTTGCATGCATGTGTTATTAAGGGATGTAGGGAGATTTTTGAGCTAAAATGATAAAGAATGGGTTGTGGGATGATAGGATCCTCCATGAAAGGGCCTTAAAACCTTAATGCACACCTAGTATTTGATAAAATGCTCAAAGAAGCTAGATCCATGAGTATCTTCCTAATTTTGGTTAAATTTGTTACATTTCTACAATAGATTGAAGTTGCTAAGATTTTCGTATCATTTTAGAGTTTAAGAAAGCTCAAGTGAGGTATGTTGGATAAATTCGTCTCTTAGAATTGAACCCCGCAATGTCTTTGTAAGTCTCGTGATGCCCTTTATAAATTGAATTTCTGTCAAATAAGCCTTGTGTCGAAATAATTATGTGTTCAATGTGTATTCCAAAGATTTTTGTTATGTTAAGTTAATGTTTGAGGATTTGGTTTAAGTATGGGTTGTGTGTTACTATGTTATGATTTGAAAGCGTGAATTCTTATGAAAGCTACCATGTCAGTTGTGTAAGAAGTCATATGTGCCTAAGACTCTAATTTGCTCAAGGATGTGATTAAAGTCTTAATGTTGAAAGGACTTGTTGTTGATTATTCATGATAACAATTGAAAATGGGATAATGAGCTGAATTATGAAGTATGACCAATGTGCGTAGAATGATATTGCGTTATGGCCAATGATGTCAATAAAATGAATGACAAGTAAAGGAATATGAATTGAGTGGTAAATACTTTTAATAACAAATGCTCTGGGAGTATCTATTAGCCACCGAGGAAGGGTAGGTCGGAACAACCTAACCCCGAAACTACACATGCTGGTGTAGGAGTTATTGAGGGGTAAATCCTCGTGTTAATGTGATGAGACTGTTTCCCCTTAAATGGGATGAGATTATTGGTAGCTAGATGTGATGTAATGTAAACCCACACGGCATTATGGTGAGATGGCTTAGCCGATCGGGCTGAGATCGGACGCTATGCCGCGCACATGGTGGTATTGTGAGTGTATGTCTCTAGGTGAGACGGCTTAGCCGGTCGGGCTGAGATCGGACTCCGTGCGAAAACACGGTGGTATATCGGTGCTAAAGATCTCCCAACTTAAATTACCGCAACCTATGTGAAATTTACATTTCCCCTAATGTGGCACTTTGATCCCGGTTGAGTCTCTTACTGATATCATGTTTATTCTCCATTTACTATTGCTCGTTCTATTGAGAGGGTGTTTAGTTTTACATACTAGTACTATTTCATATGTACTAACCTCCCTTTTGCCCGGGGCGCTGCATCTTTAATGGATGCAGGTGGTTCCATAGCAGGTGGTATTGATCAGTGATAGCAACACACCCTCTCCTCAGCAGATTTGGTGAGCCCCACTATATTTCGGGGTCCCGTATCTTCTATCCTTTATACATAGCATTTTGAGGTATAGCCGGGACCTTGTTGCCGGCATTGTCATAGCACTCTTCTATTCCTGTTAGAGGCTCTGTAGACATAGTGTGGGTTGTATCTGTTTTTGGGAAAGTTAAACTAAAAATGTTGTAATGGTATCATCTGTTCCACTTTAACTATGATTATACAACGCACTGTTTTGAAGACTTGTTAATGCCGTAACTAATGGATATGAACCGGTGTTGTTCACATGAGTCTTATTGATTTATTAATGAAATGTATTCTTCTCTTTATGTGTGGGTGAATTGGGTAGACGGCACTGTGCAGGCTTGCTCGACCGAGGTAACTCTGTTGAGCATCGGTCGCGCTCCCCGAGGTCGGGGCGTGACAAGGACGCGACATCAACCTATTTTGTGAAGTAGTCTATGGCTACCAAAATGAACCTGTGTCCGTTTGAAGCAGCGGGTTCAATAGGTCCGATGACATCCATGCCCCAAGCAGAGAAAGGCGATGGTGAACTCGTTGCATTGAGTTTTTTGGGCGGTACTCATATCATATCAGCATGTATCTGGCATTGTTGACACTTTTGAACATATTTGATACATTCTATTTCCATAGTCATCCAGATATACCCTGCTCTTAATATCTTCTTGGCTAAAATGAAACCGTTCATGTGAGGTCTACAAGTTCCGGCATGTATATCTTTTTAGCAATCCAGATACTTCCTTGGAATCGACACATCGCAGTAATCCCAAATTAGTAGTCCTTCTATATAGAGTTCCCCCGCTTTGAAAGAAATGGCTTGCCAATCTTCGAAGTGTGCGCTTCTGAGTGTGTGTAGCATTCTCTGGGTATTCTCCCTTTTCTAAGTATTCCTTGATGTCGTGGAACCATGGATTTCCGTCAAAATCTTCTTCAACATGAGCACAATAGGCTGGCTGCTTACGAATTTCTATTGGGATAGGGTCGATGAAATTCTTGTCTGGATGTTGTATCATGGAAGACAAGGTAGCTAATGCATCTGCGAACTCTTTCTGAATCCTTGGAACATGTTTGAATTCTATCTTCGTGAACCTCTTGATCAACTCTTGTACACAGTGCAAGTATGGCAATATTTTAGTATTCTTAGTAGCACATTCTCCTAGTACCTGGTGTACCAATAGATCAGAATCTCCAATTACCAGTAACTCCTGAACGTTCATGTCAATGGCCAACCTGAGTCCCAAGATGCAGGCCTCGTATTCTTCCATATTGTTGGTGCATGAGAACCTGAGTTTTGCGGATATCGGGTAATGTTGACCGGATTTTGATACTAAGACAGCTCCGATTCCCACTCCCTTGAAGTTTGCGGGTCAGTCGAAGAACATCCTCCACTCATCGTATGCTTCGGTAATATCTTCACCGACAAACGACACCTCCTCGTCGGGAAAATACATCTTCAGTGGTTCATATTCTCCGTCTACAGGATTCTCTACCAAGTGATCGGCCAATGCTTGCCCCTTGACTACCTTCTGAGTTACATAGATGATGTCGAACTCACTTAGCAATATCTGCCACTTTGCTAACTTACCCGTAGGCATGGATTTATGAAAGATGTATTTTAGTGAATCCATCCTTGATATGAGATATGTAGTGTACGCACAGAAATAATGTCTCAACTTCTGGGCTATCTATGTCAGAGCACAACAGGTGCGCTCCAACAAAGAGTAACGGGCCTTGTAAGGTGTGATCATTTTGCTCAGATAATATATCGCTTGCTCTTTCCTCCCCGTTTCGTCATGTTGTCCTAGAACGCAACCAAAGGCTCCATCCAACATGGACAGATAAAGCAGCAGAGGTCTTCCTGGTTCTGGCGGGACCAACACGGGCAGTTTAGATAAATACTCTTTGATTTTGTCGAAAGCTCTCTGGCATTCTTCAGTCCAGCTTGTTACAGCATCTTTCCTTAGCATCTTGAAGATTGGCTCATATATCACCGTTGATTGTGCTATAAAATGGCTGATATAATTGAGGCGTCCTAGAAAACTCATCATATCCTTCTTATTATTTGGTGGTGGCAAGTCTTGGATATCTTTGATTTTTGACGGGACTAACTCAATACCTCGGTTGTTGACGATGAAACCTAGCAACTTTCCAGCAGGGACTTCGAAGGTACATTTTGCGAGGTTCAACTTCAAATTGTATTTTCTAAGTCGGTCTAAAAACTTCTTCAGGTCTGCTATGTGATCTGAGCTCCTTTTGGATTTGATGATAACATCATCCACATACACCTCTATTTCCTTGTGTATTATATCGTGGAAGATAGTCGTCATGGCCCTCATGTAGGTGGCCCCAACATTCTTCAAATGAAACGACATCATTTTGTAACAATATATCCCCCATGGTGTGATAAAGGCATCTTTTCGGCATCATCTTCGTCCATCCAGATCTGATGATATCCCGCGAAGTAATCCACAAAAGATTGGAGCTCATGCTTGGCTCAGTTGTCGATCTGTATGTGTATGTTAGGCAATGGGAAATCATCCTTAGGACTTGCTCTGTTCAGATCTCGGTAGTCGACACATACCCTAACTTTCCCATCTTTCTTCAAAACTAGGACAATGTTGGCTAACCAGGTCGGGTATTCGACCACTCGAAGAACCTTGGTTTTTATTTGCTTGGTGACCTCCTCTTTTATCTTCAAACTCATATCTGGATTGAACTTTCTGAGCTTCAACTTTACCGGTGGACAAATGGGATTGGTAGGTAGCTTGTGAGCTACTATGGATGTGCTCAACCTAGTCATATCATCGTAGGACCATGCGAAAATGTCCTCATATTCCCTTAGGAACCTGATATACTCTTCCTTTTCTGACGGTGATAGATGAATGCTTATACGAGTAACCTTGACTGTTTCAGTATCCCCTATGTTAACAACCTCAAATTCCTCCAAATTAGACTTTGGTTTGTTTTCAAAGTTCTCTACTTCTTTGACAATTTTCTTAGGTATTATATCATCTTCCAGATCTTCCGAATCACTATCATTATGTTGCGTTGTCTCATTACATGTCACAATCATAGGTTCACCAAGATATGTAATAATATGCTGAAAAGAACGTAGAAAGATTATAATAAATACGAAAAACAATAATGAATTGATAAAACTTTTAAAAATGTCAACAAATACGACTCCATGGCTCGAGTAATTATTTCAAAATAAAATACTGAAAATGTCTTAAATGCTCAAAACAACTCAAAAATAAGTTATGCTAATTTGCCAGGCTACCCAGGAACTCGGCGAGCCCGAGATGGTGCGGCGGTCCAGTTCTTGAGAATAGGTCCTTCTCCCACTGTCTAAATGGTAATGTCTTCCTCCTCCTCAACAATTGCACAACAGTCCATGTCTTCTTCATCCAGAAACAACTTCCTCATACCAGCCAAAATCTCATCTTCTTCGGATCCCCACATCACGTCAGCTTGACGGAACGTCTGGTGCAAAGGTGGTATGTGTTGTTCCAGCGGATATTAATTGGCGCGCCATGGTGGTATCCAATCCTGATACTCTTGCACGATATATTCATATCTGAGTCCAAAGGTCATGCCATGATACTGTGGTTGTACAGGTTTAGTGATCCCCAGAAGCTTTTTGCCAAGACCCTTGCTTGGTTCATATCCCCTCCAGAGCAATATGCTTTCTATTTTCTTGCTCCACTATCGATCCTTTTCAATTGCATTCACCCGCTCAATGCGGTGATATGTTTCTCTGTCCAACTTCCTCCTATTTTCGATGATTGGGACAGTTTGGATGGATTAGATAGGGTTGTTTCCGTCTCCATGAATGATCACCTCCTGATGATTTCACTCGAACTTCACAACCTAGTGCAGAGTGGAAGCCACTACCCCAGCTACATGTATCCATGGTCATCCCAACAGTAGGTTGTAAGTAGCAGATATATCTAGCACTTGGAACTCAACATCAAACCAAGTCAGACCCATCTATAGATCAAGGTAGATTTCCTCGATAGTGGCTCTCTGGGGTCCGTCGAACGACTTCACATTCATGCTTCCCATCCGTATCTCATACAGGCCCTTACCTAATATTTTTAGAGTGGTTAGTGGGCATATGTTCAGGCTTGAGCCTCCATCTATCAAGACCCTGGCATTGAAATTGTCCTCAAATTGCACTGTGATGTGTAACGCCTTGTTGTTACTCAATCCTTCTGGCGGTAACTCATCTTCGTGGAAAGTAATTTTATGACTCTCCAGTACCTGTCCGACCATGTTAGCCATCTCTCTACTAGTGATGCCGGCGGGCACATAAGCTTCACTTAACACTTTCATCAATGCATTCTTGTGTGCGTCTGAGTTTTGCAACAGTGATAAGATGGATATCTGAGGGAGGGTCTTGTTCAGGTGGTCAACAACAGAGTATTCCCTTGCTTGTATCTTCCTCCAAAGATCATCAGTGCTAGTCTCAACAACATGCATCTTAGGTGCAGCTACTTTACTCACTCCTCCCAGATTTTCAGGTGTGTAAACTCTGCCAGTTCTAGTCATACCTTGCGCGAAACCTGTTTCTTCCATTTTGGCTTTTCCCTTTTTTCTTGATTCTGCAACATAATCCCATAGGATGGCATCAGGCTCGTTAGATGGTGTGGGAGCTACCATTACAGTGAAGGGTGTAACTACCTCAACCTCAAATGGTGCTTGGGTTTGTACCACGACTGACGTGAGGGTGACTAGAGATGTTTTGGGAGTGTCTCCTTCTCGAATTAGTCCAATGGACCCTTCCTGATCCCATTCCTCATCAGTTTCTATTACGTTCACCCCCTCACCCCTATGATTTGGGAGAGGGTTATTGAGGACATTCAGTGTAGCTTCCTTTGCTTGTATAACCTTAGTGTCGATCAATGTCTGAATCTTGTCTTTCAACATGAGACACTCTTCAATGGTATGACCCTTCATGCCTGATGATAGGCACATATTTTGTTAGGATTGATCCACTGGGAAGGATTCTCAGCAGTAACAATAGGAATAGGGGTAACGTAACCAGCGACCTTCAGTCTTTCATACAGTTAGGCTATGGGTTCATCAATTGGGGTGTATTGTCTGGGAGTTCTGCGATCGAAATTTGGACGTGGCTTTGGGTAGTTTTGGCAGGCGGGTGGAGGTGAATGGTAATATATAGGTTGAGTGTTGTAGGTATGGTAGGTGGTGGCAGGGTATTGGTATTTTGGGGGTGAGGGTTGATATGTGGGTGGAGGTGTTTGGTATGAGAGGGGAGATTTAGGGTCTTAGACTACCATCACAATGCCCACTTCTTTCTTTTTTGAGATACCTCCTGATTGCAAGGCTTTATTTCTGGCTTGCAGCGCCTCAAAATTAGTCACCATCCCATTCTTGATTCCTTATTCTATCCACTCTCCTAACTTGATGGTGTCTGAGAACTTGTAATTCTCGATGACCATCAACCTTCCATAATATTGCAGATCTTGAGCTCTAACAAAGAACTTGTTCATTTGTTCTTCTTCAAGCGCTAGCCTTACCTTTGCGGCTTCTGACCTCTAACATGTAGTATACTCGCGGAAGGTTTCTGTCGGCTTCTTCTTGAGGTATTGGATATAGAAAATGTCTGGCGTGCTCTTTGTGTTAAACTGAATTTGCCCATGAAATCTGATGCTGTACTTACCCAATTTGCCCACTTCTTCAGGTTTTGACTAATATACCAAGACATGGAATCTCCTGTAAGACTCCGCATGAACAATTTCATGCGGACTTGTTCGTTCTTACCTACTCCTACAAGCTTGTCACAATAGGTTCTCAGATGCACCTTCAAATCACCAATGGCTTCAAACATTTTGAACTTGGGAGGTTTGTAACCCTCCGACAGTTCCACATCTGGCTGAATACACAGATCTTCATAATTCAGACCTTCAACGCCTTTACCACCTTCAACGCTCTGGAATCTCCCTATATGTTTCTTGAGTTCCTCTGCCATGTTTCGAATGAGCAGGTCCTTCTTAGTAGGTTCAGGTATGTACAAGGGTTGCTGTGGGGTATGGGGTAAGGTTTCCACATATATCAGATTGCTTTGATGAGTTCCTAGAACTTGGGTATATGGGTGGTCGTTGGTTGAGTTTTGGGGATCGGGAGAAGGTTGCGGTGCATTTTGGGGAGTGTGGTAAGTAGTGGTTTGTGGGTATTGAGTTGGATGATGGTGATGTTGTTGAGGGGTTTGCACTGGCAGTGGGTTAAGGTTTTGGGGAGGTGCGGGATTATGATACTGGTGTGGTGCGGGAGGATTTGGAGCTATGGGTGGTGGATTCTAGTTTTGTGTGTTTTGTGATGGTGTTTGGTTTTGGGTAGTTGGATTTATCTGGTTGACGTCGGGGACATTGAGAGTGAGTGAAAGGTTTGCTAGATTTCGGACCTGCTCAAGTTCGCCCTGTAACTCCAGGAATTTTTGCTCCAAACGTAAGACTAATTAATTCTGCCCCGGGGTGCTTCTACCATTTGAAGTTTCAACATTTTCTGCCACAATAGCATTATCTTTCCGGATATCTCTTAAATCATCCATTTTCTTTTTGCCCTTGCCTTTGCTTTTCGGGTCGCTAGGTGGAGGAGGAGGTGGAGGACCTCTGGATCTAGTGTGGTATATTGATGATGCTAGTATGCACGAACCAACCTTTTGGAGTGGGAATAAATAAAGAAATAAAAATAAAAAGGTAACCAAGTCAGTAAGGTAAAATAAAGGAGTATTTGCAATATTTAAACATGTTTCGTAAAAGTCATGCAATGATTCGCGTCCTAATTTGGGGACCTCATTGTGCCTGACGTAGGCCTAAGCGACACACAAACTTGGAGAAAATTTATGCCAACGTTTGCTTCATTTCATTAGTGCGGAGATAAGCCAAAACAATCTCTTACTAAATCGACAAATAATAAAATCACTAATGGCATTAAGCCTTATTACATCGAAATCTAATCTAAGCTAGAAAGCGGTAAAGAACATCATTTACTTGGTCCCTGAAGGACCTTCTCCATGATTGGCTCTCTTGACACCATCAATCATGTTTCCCAAATCGCGCATGTCCAGCAATAAGTAAGCCTTTGCCATCTTTCCCCCTTCATCACCATTCATGCCTTGAAAATCCCAAAGTCTCTTTCTCATCTTCCCTTCTAGCTCCATTAGCCCTTGATCCAAGTATTCTAACCTCTCTGTTGACTTAGTGGAAATCTCTTTCCATTCCCTTATCGCCTCAATGTTTTCTTTATGTTGTTCGAGATGCTTAGCTTCGGACTCGAACACCCTTTTGCGTAGCCTCTTGTACTTCACCTATGCCTCAACCACTTCATCTATGACCCTATCCTTCAGATTGACTCCCGGTTTGATGTCCCCAGCTATGTCGTCTTCCAGCCATGCTAGATAGTAGTACAAATGGACAGGCGTGATACCTGTCTGGCTCAATAGTTTCTCCTTCTACAATGATCTTTTGGTTCCACATGTGTTGCGCTTCGAACTTGAATGAGAGGACATCTCCCTTGAAATCAGCCTTGTAGTGGACCATGTTGGAAACCCGAGGTATGACTTGTTTCCTTCCAGGTTGCCTCATTTCCCTTATAGGAGAGTAAGGGTAGATGCCTCGTAGCCCGATCAGTACCAAGTGAGTAGCCCCTTTTGACCTGATGATGAACTCACTACTAGGAAACCATTCAAACATCCAATGCACTTGCTCGTCTGTCAAATTGCTGAAGAAACACACCCAACTCACAGTATTTCCAGGCTTTGCAAACCTGTCGGGAATAAATGTCATTTTCTTTGGGTGATGATTGTCTATGTAGTCATTTAGTGGCCTTCGCATAAGCTATTGATGATACTCACCCCTCTGAAAGTGTTCTAATAGCCAGACTTGTAGTAGTAGATTGCAACCTTGAAAGTGTCTGAATCCATGCTTACACCGATCCAGAGCATGGTATATCTCAGCTAAGATCATTGGGACGATAGTATAACCTTGTCCCACGATGCCATCCATTAAGGTCCTGGCGACCATGGCTAAGAAAGTGTGAATCCTTCCTCCTTGCTTCGGAAAGATCAACAACCCCAAGAAGCAGACAATAAAAACATAAACTCGATGATGCATCCATCCTAAAGAAGTAATGTCTAGTTTATCATGATTAAGAAAATATGATTTTCTATGCCTGTAGTGCTCGTAAAGAAACTTAAAAGGGATGTATGATTTCTTTAGACAGAGCAGTTCATCATTCTTCTTAAAACCCAACATTTTCAAAAAACCATGGGGAGTGCGATTTTCTAGGACTAGCAGTCCCAGACTATCCCATGGTAACTTGGCGAAACCCTCTATTTCTTCCAGGATAGGAGTCATTTCTATATTGCCAAATTGAAAAACAACTCTTTTCTCATCCTAGAACATGGTAGCAGACTCAATAAATTCCCTATTTGGTTGAATGTTAAGCAAAGACGGCAGGTTACCCAATACTATCCTCACATGATTTTTATCATAAAGTGAGAGGTCTTTCCACCAGTCAATTAGCAATGGAGGGATAGTTTGGACCATACCGAACCTGGGGACTTCGTGCTTCATTTCTGTAAACAGATAAAACTTAGCCCTTTCCCCCTTCTAGATCCGACTATTTACGCACTAACAATCAACATGTTGACATATTTTCTCCAAGTAATGCACATAACATGATAGTGTCCTTTTAGATTATGGAGATCCCGTTGGACTTTGGACAAGGTTTTATCTAAGCGAGTTGTTACGTCAATGACGTCTCAATTCGTACTAGGTTCAGCATGATGCATGTACATTTCAAATCGAAATGTGGTTTCTAGAAGGGTCTAGACTGGTACTCTCAAGTGGACAACTTGAGGAAAGGAACGGGATCGTCGACTGCACCACTGATCGACTAGTCTACCAAAAATAAGCCTTTTCGATTTAAAAGAGTATTTTCAGGAAAGCGCGGACACTCATCAAGCGCCGTTATTTTGATAATAAGCACGGGTGGAGTATGATGTGGAGCATGCTTTATGCAGAAATATTAACTAGTTGTCAAGTATTTGCATGATAAAAGTGCATAAAACAGTAAATAATATGATAAAGACGAACATGAGAAGGAAAAGAAGAGAAAAGAAAAGAAAGGCAAAAAAAGAGAAGTCAGTTTAACTCATGAAAATATGCGAGAACGTAATGAAGTAGATAGAGAAATAGGGATGGGAGAGTCATGATAGAACAGTCTTAGACAAGATGAGGGAAACGGAGAGAGGACGTACATCTCATAGCAAATAAAGGGAAATAAGGGAGGGGATGTACATGTTATAGAAAATTAAACAAATAAAGGAATATAAGGGAATAGATGTACATGTTATAGAAAATTAAACAAATAAAGGAAGATAAAGGAAGGGATGTACATGTCATCAAATATATCCGTTAATCCACATAAGTCAACTTCGTTATGGTAAGAGCCTAAGTGTAACTCCCCAGATGATTTGCTATGCTGCCACGCCCCATTTTCTCATGGAAGGCGGGATTCAACATGTGACAACTATTTTAAAGGAGGTATTAAAAGAGAAGAGTTTTCACCTAACGATTTTAAGGTGCGTTAGGGCACCTATTTGTAAATAACTCTGTTTGATTAGTCTACGTCACCAAAGATCGGGTAAGGGATCAAATTACCTCAAAGAGAAGGTGTTAGGCACTCTTCGAGGTCCACAACTGTGGGTCCTGGCCGAAATTTAAACTATGTGGATTAGATGATTAGGCTAGGTGATCAAAAAAGCGAGGAAAGGTATAAAAGTTGAAGACTTTATTATAACACATAAGAATAGATGATCAGTACAAATCTTAATGGTTACAAAGGGTACAACGACATTAGCCTACATTAAATAACTAAGTGTGAATAACAAGTATATAAAGCAAAAATGGGGGAGGGTCCAAAGTTTTTTAGCCTAAAGGATCACCTCGTGCAACACAAAGCACGTAGACCCTATATGCATGTTTTTTACCCTTTCATACAGATATTAGAATACCCCAACCTCCTTTTCATTAATCTCCCCATTATTCATTATTATAAATTATTACATGCCCAAATAATGAGTACAATTACATAAAGGAACAACTGCAGGCCTGGGAACAGGCCCAAAACAAAGTAACTCAATATTGACTGGGGCTTCAACAAGCTTTCTCTCACATGAATAGCAGACCCAGATCCAAATGCATCTCAAACAGGATAGTATGCCCATTTTGCACAGCTCGAGGCCATACATGAACTCATGCCAAGCCCAACAAATACGGATTGACCACTTAAACAAATTAATGAACCACACATAAAAATAAATTGAACACCTATAAAGCAATGCCTCACAAAGACAGGATTATATGACATTTAGCAAGATTCACCTAAACACATGGGCATTTCAGAAAGCAAGAGTGACAGGATTGATTAGGCAAAGAGCATGAGAACTAGGAGAATCAATAGGGCTTAATCTTCAACAAGGGAGTTTTACATAGAAGACAACATAAGTTCATGCATGAGCCATTATTCAACAAAAGAATAGGGGTAACATGCCGCAACCAGTCAAACACTAGAAAAATTCATAGGCATATTTACTTAGGGTAAACACATACAATGCCAAGTTTCAGAAAACAAGCTTAAAGCATGATCTAGAACTAGTTAAGGAAACTTTAGCTAAGAGACTTAATATGAGAACATGGCAGAGTCATAGACAAGGACAAGTGGGATACAATAAAATGTCTAATATGAGATCCTATTGATACTAGCATAGCAGAACATA
The DNA here is from genome assembly GCF_000715075.1 of Nicotiana tabacum. NCBI lineage: Eukaryota > Viridiplantae > Streptophyta > Magnoliopsida > Solanales > Solanaceae > Nicotiana > Nicotiana tabacum. Next base: position 42,782,460 of record NC_134102.1, read on the forward strand.
GTCATGAGCAAATACTTAATGTAAGATAACCTTAACATGCTAAGTATCAGTCGATACCAGGAGCACTTATGGTAAACAAGTAACATGTCAATTTTAGATTAACAGGACAGGCAAGCATCAAACTTTGTACTAGTTGGCCACACATAGGAGAAAGGCCAGGCATGAGTTTTACCCTAAGGTCTCAAACAGTACTGAATAACACAGGATTGCATAAGTCAAAACATACATTAGAACTTAAATGGTATGGAAACATGCCTTAGCTAATCAATGCAATCTCAGAAACTTAGCAGGTTGGACAGGAATGACTCAACAAGGTCTGAAACACATGCATTGATTTATCATAAAGATACATGACAAGGCAGGAAACACATATTAGTTTACAAATAGAAGGGAAAGCATGTTTAGGCTAATAACATGATTAGGAGTTAACTCTAGAAAAATATTAAGTTACATATGAATGATTCAACAAGAATTATAACAACTCCCGGGCATGGATCGACTCTTCACAAGAGTAAAGAACAAGGAAATAATGTAAACTCAGAACAAGATACAATAATAAGCAGTCGAACACACACATTAGATCAAACAGGCTTAATAAAACACAAGCAAGGCAAAAAATAGGCAAATTCGATTACTAGAAGGTATAGAGCCTCAAGAAGAGCTTCAGAGTATACAATAACATGTTGATTCATAAAAATCTCAGAGACATAGATATGCAGAACAAGACCTCAAACGAAAGAGAATGGAAATTGGCACTTACCAATTACAGATTAATGAACAAGTAAACACGAGGAATAATTTCAGCAATACTCTAGTGTCAATAGCAAAACGAAATAGTAGAACCCAGGAATCTCAGTGCGTCAGAGTTCCCAAGGGTTTCGAATGAACCCCGGGCAGTGCTCACACTGAGAAAGGTTCGATAATCAAATTTTGGTGGTCTTCGCTTTCAGCTGGCCAAGAAATTGAGCCTCAGAGTAGTATAAGATGAATAAGAATAAGAGAGTAGTAGTAACTTTTTCAGTGACCCCCCTCTGGGGAATTAGGGGAGGGGATTATATAGTATCAAAATTAAACACACAAACAAGGAAAAACAATCATTTAAACATAAAAAGGAAAGAATAACAAGCAAAATCAATTCAGAATCAATTTAGGAGGAATCATGCAAACCCTAGTTCAAAACGGAGAACAAAAACAGTAAAAGATCTCACTGAATCAAACCCATATGGCCTGGTAGTGAGTGTATTAGGTCAAAAATATGAAGATAGTACAAAATTGGAGTTGAATGAACACCAATGACTCAACTTCCATAAATAATCAAGTACCAAATACTTGTAATGTTTAGGAGATGGTAAGAATCTCCGTGTGTGCAAGAAAGGAAAGGAATCATGGAAGATTTCCATGTGATATCGGATTAGGACTGGGATTTGAGTGGGGGCGGCTAGGGTTTCTTTTAGAGAAGAGAGGATGAGAGGATTTTATGGCGGCAGTATGAGGGAAATATGTGTTAGGGTTTGGGGTTGGGTAGTTTAAGGATGGGTGATGGCCTGTGGGCCGTTGATCTCTGAGATCAACGACTGAGATATAAAGAAAGAGCGGGGCAGGTCGTTTAAAACGGGTACCGATCGGGTTAATTAAAGGGGTTGTTTGGTTTGGGCTAGGGGATTGGGCTAAAGGTTTTGGGCGTTTGGGCTATTAAATTGGTCCGGAATTGGCTCCACATTGGGCTACAAATTAAATACACGAAAAATTATAAAAGAAAATTTATAAGAAGTAATTAACAAATCATAAAAATATTATTTATGTTGTAAGATGATTTAAAATAATAGTTCAATATTATAAAAATATAAAAATGCTATTTGGGCACAAATAATGTAATAAAATGTAATTATGCATAACATATAGGCTATTACTGCAAAATTATATAAAATAGGTGAAAATAATAAATTGGGATGATTAAGTCCTCACAAACCAATTTAAAGGGGTAATTAATACATATTTAAATAATTTAAATGAAAGAAAATTAATTTTAAAGCTTAAATAATTATAGAAAATTATAGAAAATACTTATTTGACCCTTATAAATTGGGTAATAATGCAAAAGCATATGGAATACTTTATAAAATATGAGGACAAAATTGGGTATCAACAACGATCATATAACGAAGACCGAGAAACCACACAAGCTAGAACCCGACTGGGCTCTGAAACATCTAATCTCACGAACTGATTGGCCAAGGCATGAACATCTGATGCAAGCGGTCTCTCACCAAGATGAATAAATGCAAGGCTACCCATACTCACCGCCTTTCTACTCAAGGCATCAACCACCACATTGGCCTTCACGGGATGATACAGAATAGTAATATCATACTCCTTTAGCAGCTCCAACCATCTTCACTGACTCAAATTTAGATTATTTTGTTTAAACAAGTGCTGGAGACTCCGATGATCCGTAAATACCTCACAAGACACACCGTATAGATAATGCCTCCAAATCTTCCATGGATGAACGATGGCTGCCAACACCAAATCATGAACATGGTAGTTCTTCTCATAGGGCTTCAACTGGCGCGAAGCATAAGCAATCACTCTACCCTCATGCATCAAGACACAACCAATACCAATCCGAGAAGAATCACAATACACCGTATAAGAACCTGATGTTGAAGGCAAAACTAGAGCTAAAGTTGTGGTCAAGGAAGTCTTGAGCTTCTGAAAGCTCTCCTCACACTCATCTGACCACCTGAATGGATCAACCTTCTGGGTCAACTTGGTCAATGGTGCTGCAATGGACGGAAACCCTCCACGAAGTGACAAAACTATCTAGCCAAGCCGAGAAAACTCCGAATCTCAGTAGCTGAAGACGGTCTGGGCCAACTCTCAACCGCCTCTAACTTCTTTGGATCCACCTTAATCCCCTTACTGGACACCACGTGCCCCAAGAACGCCACCGAACTGAGCCAAGACTCACACTTGGAGAACTTGGCATAAAGCTTCTCTTCCCTCAACCTTTGTAGTATAATCCTCAAATGCTGGGCATGCTCCTCCTGGCTACGTGAGTACACAAGGATATCATCAATGAATACTATGAAAAACGAATCATGATATGGGTAAAATACACTGTTCATCAGATGCATGAATGTTGCTGGGGCGTTGGTCAGCCCAAATGACATCACAAGAAACTCATAGTGATAATAGCGGGTCCTGAATGTCGTCTTCAGAATATCCGAGTCCCGAATCTTCAACTGGTGATCCCCAGAACTCAAATAAATCTTAGAGAAGACCCTTGCTCCCTGAAGCTGGTCAAATAGATCATCAATGCACGACAAAGGATACTAGTTCTTGATTGTAACTTTGTTCAACTGCCTATGTCTATGCACAACCGCATAGTACCATCTTTCTTCTTCACAAGCAAAACTGGTGCACCCTAAGGCGACATACTAGGCCGAATAAACCCCTTAAAAAGGAGCTCCTGAAGCTGCTCCTTCAATTCCTTCAACTCTGCTTGTGCCATACGATATAGAGGAATAGAAATGGGCTGAGTGCCTGGAACTAAGTCAATACCAAAATCAATATTCCTGTCGGGTGGCATGCCCGACAGGTCTGCAGGTATCACATCGTGAAAGTCTCACACTACCTGAATAGAATTAATAGTAGGAGTATCAGTATCTGCATCCTTCACAAAGGCCAAATATGACAAACACCCCTTCCCAACCATCTATTGGGCCTTCAAATAAGAAATCACCCTACTGGGAACATAATCTAAAGAACCTCTCCACTCGATCCTTGGGAACCCCAACATTTCCAACATCACGGTCTTAGTGTGATAATCCAGAATAGCATGACATGGAGATAACCAATCCATACCCAAAATCACATCAAAATCAACCATAATAAGCAATAAGAGATCAACTCTAGTCTTAAATCCCCTAATAGTCACTACACATGACTGATACACACAGTCCACTACAATAGTATCACCCACTAGTGTAGATACTTGAACAGGTGAAACTAAGGACTCACGGGGCATATCTAAATAACGAGCAAAATACGATGATACATACGAATAAGTGGAACCAGGGTCAAATAATATAGAAACATCCCTGTGACATACTGAGATAATACTTGTGATCACTGTTTCAGAAGCAACGGCCTCCGACCTAGCAGGAATAGCATAGAATCGAGCCTGACCACCACCTGATCGATCTCCCCCTCTAGGGAAACCTCTAGCTGCCTGAGCTCCACCCTGAGCTGGCTGAGCGGGTGGTGATGTAACTGGTGCAGAAGTCATGGCCTGACCCCCTACTGAACTGGACCTCCCAAGAGACGCGGACAATACCTCATAACATGACCAAGCTCCCCACACTCGTAGCACCCTGATCCGTCAATGGTGGTGGGGACTGAATCGGACCTTGAGAACCTGAATAAATTTTAGAAGAACCCGGCACAGATGAACCCTGATTTGATGGAGTACAAAATGAACTCTGAGCTGGGAGGGCACTGAGAGATGACTGACCCAGACGAGAACTGTATGAACCATGGCTAGTTGATGTGCCACGATGAAACCGGATGAGCCATCTGAGCGGGCCTATAAGGACAACCCCTGCTGTGGTGGGACTGATCCCCAGAAGAAACGCTGCTGAAATCATACAAACCACGAGGCCTCTTGGCCTCCCACTCCTTACGATCCTGACTATGGTCCAACTCTAGCCGCCTAGCAATATCAACAACCTCGTTAAACATAGCACCTGATACATTTTCTCAAGTTGTAACAAAGTGCACTCCATAGTTGAGGCCATCAATGAACCCCCTAATTCTCTCCCTCTCTGTGGGAACCAACCAAACCGCATGACGATCCAAATCTGAAAATCTCATCTCGTACTAGGTCACAAACATGACCTCCTAGCGTAGCTTCTCAAACTGCCTACGCAACTCCTCCCTGCGGGTCGGTGGCACAAACTTCTCCAAGAAGAGAACGGAGAACCTGTGCCATGAAAGTGGTGCATCGCCGGCTGGCATGCTCCGCTCATAGGTCTCCCACCATCAGAAGGCTACCCCCATCAGCTGATAAGTAGTAAATGAGACCCCGCTAGTCTCCAGAATACCCGCCGTGCGAAAAATCCGCTGGCACCTATTCTAGAAGTGTTGAGCATCCTCTAACTCAGCCGAACTAAATGATGGAGGCTTGAGCCTACCAAATCTCTCTAGTCTATTCCACTCCTCATCACTCATAAAAGGACCCACCTAGGACTAAGAAACTACAACCGGCTGGGCTGGTCGTACCCCCGGTGTCTGAAGTCCCTATACCACCTGCTCTAGAGTACGGGCGATGGGTGTCTGAGTACCTCCTCCGGCCTGAGAAGTGGATAGTGCGACCTAAACTGAAACTGCCTTAGCAAGGCTAGCGCAAATAGTTAATATTTGGGCAAAAGCCTCCTAAAGGCCTGGAATCACAATAGGCACAGCTGGCGCCTGAGCTGGTCCCACCGGCTCGACTACATCTAGAATTTGCTCCCGGGCTGGAGCAACTGGTGGGTCTACAGGTACTGCTCTAGCTGCTATACGAGCTGCACCTCGGCCTCTACCGTGACCCCGACCTCTCGTGGCCCTAGTTGTTGGTACTGGTGGCCGTCTGTCCGGTCCAGTGGCACGTGTCCTCACCATCTGTGAGAGAATAGAATAACAGAAGTTTAGTTCCCGAAATAAGCAAATTCGCATGAAAAGAACACAAGAAAGTGATGTTTTTTCTAAGGGTTCAGCAGCCTCTCGAAGATAAGTACAGACGTCTTCGTACTGATCCGCAATATTCTACTAAACCTACTCATGACGCGTGAGACCTATTAACCTAGGCTACAATACCAACTTGTCACGACCCAAATTCACATGTACCTCACAATACAAGGCAAAATGACAAATCACAAAATACATGCATCTTTAATTCGAAACATACTGAAATCGGTTTAAATAAATAAAATCTCATAATAACTGGATGAAAACACCACAACTCAATACAGAATTTCCCAAAATCCGGGTGTCATTGAGTAAATGAGCATTTATACAATAACATAGTATGACAACTGAAACACTGTCTAGGAAGGTAGAACAATATAAATAAAACTAAGAGATAAAGGAGGAGAGTCAAGGTCTACGGACGCCAAGGCAACTACCTCAATAGTCTCCTAATTGAATAAGCACCAACAGTAGCCACCTCCGTGCCCGGAAGTACCTGGATTAGCACACGAAGTGCAGAGTGTAGTATGAGTACAACCAACTCAATAAGTAACAAGTCTAACCTTTAGGCTGAAAGCAGTGATGAGATCCACCAATACAGTCCAAATATAGAGTTTAACAGTACAGAAATGACAGGAAATATGACAATAATATGCTGAGTTAAGCTCAATGCAGATAAAATATGCTAAGTATGACTGATATGAGGAATATTGCATCTCTATATCTACTTGGCAACGTACATATCACATGTGATGCAACACAATGAAAACCTCACGTACTCACACTCTCAGAGTTCTTAATCTGACTGTCCCTATTCTTACTCATCACACTTAGTCACTCAGCACTGTATGGTACCTGCACTCATTGCTGGTATGTTAGATTTCGGAGGGGCGGATCATGTCCAAGTGCTAATAATAAGCCAATTTGGCCTACTGCGGCGTGCAGCCCGATCCCATAATGATAAAACCTAAAAGTCCTGCTGCGGCGTACAACCCGATCCACATATAAGCCATAAGGCCTACTACGGCATGCAACCTGATCCACAAATCTCACTCACAACATGGTTCTCAGGCCCCAACTCGATCATCAATCTCTCCAGTCTCTCGGGCTCACAATTCTCATGCCAATTAGCCCAAACAATAATATAACACAACAATAAATATTACAGAGACTGAGATACGATATGCAAATGATGGATGTGCCTGGGTAAAAAATTTCCATCTAAGTAGATAATTCAGTAGCAGAAATGACCATTGTGGGTCGTAACAGGATAAACATATAGCCTAACATGATTTCTAACATGAATTTGCAGCTCAATTACTCTAACACGTAAAAATCACATGAATAGCTACAAGGTTTGATGACTACACAGTACCACAGAATCAGCCGGATCACAATTACTTTGGTGCACACCTACACGCCCGTCACCTAGCATGTGAGTCACCTCAAGACCAACCACATAACATTGAATTCAAGGATTCATACCCTATGAACCAAGTTTAGAAGTGTTACTTACCTCAAATTGTGCAAATCTCTACTCCACTAAGCCTTTGCCTCGCTAATCAGCCTCCGAACGCCTCATATCTAGCCACAAACAACTCGATACAATCAACACAAGTAATAGGAATCAATTCCATATGAAAATGCTAAGTTCTTATCAAAAGTCAAAAAGTCTACCCCAAATCCACATCTTGGAATCCAACAAAAGTTACAAAATCCGAACACCCATTCAACCACGAGTCCAACCACAATAAAATTACCAAATTCTGACTCCAAATCATCACTCAAACCTCTAATTTTTACTCTTCAATACATGGGTCTAAATATTCAATTTTTTCACTTCAATAACACCAAATTTACTGGGGGAAATTCAATGGGTATTCAATATTAACGGATAAAAATAAGCAAAAGTGGCTTGCCTCCATAAATCCAGTGAAATCCCTCTCAAATATAGCCTCCAACCGAGCTTGCAAAGTCCAAAAATGAGAAAATCTCGAAAACCCTTCGAAATATAATCTGCCCAGGCCTTTTGCTTCTGCGGCTGACAATCCGCGTCTGCAGAACCGCTTTTGGGGGGTGAAAACTCTGCATCTGCGGAAGTCACTTAAGTCCTCACAATCAGCACCTGCGATCCAATATCCACATATATGGAAGTACTTCTGCGCCCAAACGTCCGTTTCTGCGAAGCTAACCTTGCCTACCCATTTCTGCATCTGCGGAGCCTAGTCGCATCGTGGGCTCGCAGATGCGGAAAATTCCTCGCACCTGCGACCACTAGCTAGATCCTTCAAGCCTACACCTGCGACCCCTGGCTCACTTCTGCGAGCTCGCACCTGCTACCAATCCCCTGCAGGTGCGATCACACCAGAAACCCTTAGCTTCAACAACTTCCTAAGTCCAAATTGTAATCCGATAACGATCCGACATCCACCCGAGGCCTCCAAAACTTCAACAAAATATACCATCAAGCCCTAAAATATGATACACACTTAGTCAAGGCCTCAAATTACATCAAACAACATTAAAAACACGAATCGCACCCCAATTCAAGCCTAATGGACTTATGAACTTGTAACTTCTACATTTGACATTGAAACTTATCAAATCAACTCATATTGAACTCAAATTTTGAACACAAGTCATAAATGACACAACAAACCTATTCCAACTTCCGAAACCAAAATCCAAGCCCGGTAACCACAAAGTTAACTCTCGATCAAACTTCTCAACTCTCCAAACTTCTAATTTTCCAATTTTCGCCATTTCGAGCCAAAAATCACCTACGGACCGCCAAATGACTATTCATACACACTCCTAAGTCTAAAATCACCCTACGGATCTATCAGAACCGTCAAAATTCTATTCCGGAGCCATTTACACATAAATCAACATTCAGTAAACTCTTTCAACTTAGGTTTCCAACCTTGGGACAAAGTATCCCAATTCATTTCGAAACATCCCCAAAACCAAATCAACCACCCCGGCAAGTCACATAATAATGATTGAGAACATAATAAGCAGTAAATGGTGGAACAGGGCTACAATACTCAAAACGACCGGCTGGGTCATTACACTTTATGGTGAGCAACTTCTACATTCGATGGCGAAACCTATCAAATCAACTCCGATTGACCTCAAATTTTTCAAACAAGCCATAAATGACACAACGGACCTATTCCAACTTCCAAAACCAAAATCAAATCCCAGTAACCACAAATTCAACTCTCGATCAAACTTCTCAACTCTCCAAACTTTTAGTTTTCCAACTTTCGACATTTCAAGCCAAAATTACCTACGGACCTCCAAATCACTACCCGGACACACTCCTGAGTCCAAAATCACCCTACGGCGCTTTCAGAACCATCAAAACTCTATTCTGTAGCCATTTACATATAAGCCAACATCCGGTCAACTATTTCAACTTAGGCTTCCAACCTTGGGACTAAGTATCCCAATTCATTCTGAAACATCTTCAGAACCAAACCAAAAAACTCTGACAAGTCACATAACAACAATTGAGCACCGAATAAGCAGTAAATAGGGGAATGGAGCTACAACACTCAAAATAACCGGCCGAATTGTTACACTTTATAGTGAGCTACTATCTATGCAACGCACCGTAACCCTCAGAGTCATCATCTTATTTATTTACTTTATCCTGTCTATTTCATATTCCAAACAGATGTATTGTTATTATTGTTCTATTTAGTAAATGCTCATGCACTTGTGACACCGGGTTTTGGAATATCCTAGTGGTTGTTTATGGTTCGATTCAATATTGTCATCTTTTACTTTATATCTCATTAATGTTTTAAGTATTCATGATATTTAAATGCATTGACTTCTTTACTTAATAAAACTTATGATTTCAAAAATAATAAAATGAATAAATAAGTTGGTAGATCACCGTTGACTTGCCTAACGATGATATTGGGTGCCATCACGACCTATAACGAGTTTTGGGTCATGACAGCTTGGTATCAGAGCTCTAGGTACACAAGCCATGAGCGAGTCTAGTAGAGTCTTGCAGATCGGCATGGAGACATCTGTACTTATCTTCGAGAGGCTACATGGCTGTTAGGAGCACTTCCCTTCTTGATTCCTCATCGTGCGGTTTGGTTCCATTGAAGCTTATATCTTTATTTCCTTCCTACAGATTCTTATACGATGTTGAGCGCTCATTATCAATTGGGCATCGAGGAGTTGTAGTGGTACTGCAGATGTGGTGCAGGATGTTTCTCCCTGCGTATTTGAGCGAGTTATTATCATCGTCTTGTGGAAGGGGTTTTGTCGTTTCAGCCCTATGCTAGTGTTGCCTATGGTTTTGAGGCTATGCACAATATTTTATGATGTTCATGCGTTGTTATCGCATAGTGTCAGTGTGAATGGTAAAGTTCTTATCTATGTGCCGCAACAGTGAATGGCTCGAAAGAAGGATTACTCAGTTCATGCTTTAGAAGTTTGCCATTTAAGTCTGGTAGAGGAAAGGCAATTGGACTACGGATGTTCAGGCTTTGGTTGACGGAGTAGCGAGACTTGATATTTTTGAACGTGGTGGAATTCTCATTGCAATGTGGTGTCGTTGTCCTTGTTGGAATGCATTAAGGCTCATCAGCGTTATGGTCTCCTTTGAATTTCCTCCGAGGTAGGGTGTTGTGGAATGGTGCCTAAGTAGCGGTTATCAGAGATGGCGATATATGTCAGCTTCAAAGTAGGAACAGTATGTATAGCGTAGATGGCCCGAGAGAGAGAGAGATGATATTCGAGGAGGCCTAGAATTGGTAGCAGTTTATTAGTTTGGGTGCTACATAGATGGATTATGATTGGAGGCAGTATTTGTGCAGCAAAGGGGGATAAAGGACATGGTGTGAAGTGTCTCGCGGAGGTTGAAATTACTAGAGGTCGAGTAGTTGGTTTCGGAAGGTGGTTAACTCAGAGTGGGAATGTTAGCATATCGTATGGATTTCATGGTAGGATGGTCACATGCTTCCAGAAAGCTTGGCGCGACTACGGGCATGGCGAACAAGAGACTAAGTATGTGTAATTTCTTTGAGATAGTGGCTTTGTGCTTCAGAAGTTTGAATATGACGCAAGGTGTTGCTTGGGATGTAATATGACTTTGAGTTTTGGATGTGTCATTGGACCTTCATTTGATGTTGATAGGAATGAGCGGGTGCTTTCGACTGGTGGGCGAGCGCCGATGTAGGAGGATTAATTGATTTTGGGATGGCTGTAATCAGGGCAATATCATTGGAAGATGTCAATATGAGGTTACACAGGTGGGCTATCTCCTGTGAAGTGTTAAGAGTTGTGTGATTTCTAGTAAAGGTCCTTTGAAGAACTTTATTTTTTGTCCAACATGAAGTATAAACTTCGATGTGAGCTGGGATAGCTTAAATAACATGATGTAGCGGTCAGGAGGTCAATTGTGTGTTTAGAGATGATAATTTGAGGTATGTTATACAAGTGTAACAAGAGATTGCGAGGAAATTGGCGGAGCGACAGTGTGAAATCATGGTAACCGAGGAGGATAAGTCATTGTGAATTATGGATTTATGTGATTGTGGCTTAAAGCTAAGTGGGGGATCCCACCGTCTACTATTGGGTCACGTGGTTGTGTTCCTTGGTAGTATCAGGTTATCGATACATTGGTAGATTGGTTATGACTAAGGAAAGAAAACATCAAGGGTAATTCGGGCAAATGACTTGATGATTGTGTGCTGCATTTTGCCTTATCGATTCCTGTACAGATTTTTGGATGACTCAGAGTGTATGCTTCTTGTGGATGTGATGTACAAGTAAAAGAATTCGTCCGATTATTTCTTTGGAAGTATTCATGTGCTAGCAGAGCACCAATGTTGGTTATACATTCGGGACTAGGTCAGAGTGGGTGACTCTCAACAATGATTCTAATGGGTTGAAGAATTAAAGTGCGATGTCCAAGGATTTTGGGTTCGTTATGTGGATGAGGACAGAGTTTTGCAGTAGAGTATGAAGAATACTTGGGGAATTTCTAGGTCAGAGTGGGGAGTTTTGCACCAGGTCTACGGTGTAGTGTTAGAGAAACAACTTCGGATTCTCAAAGGGTCTTCCGGAAGGGGTGTATCGGTTGAAGATACTATAAAGTGCACGGGGAGGATATGAGATGGCTTATGGGTATCGAGATGATGTGGTCTCATGATTTGAGTCACTCGGGATGAGTGTTGTTTAAGGTCCGTTAAGTGTCTAAATAAGACTATTGTTCCAAGGACAAGTCAAGAGTAAATTAGAAGAAGTTGAGTCAGTTAGTAATGGTTTGAATTTGCATGGTTGTGGAAATGATCAGTTCCTTCAGGGTGTTAAGTTATACACGTGATTCGTGGTTGTACGTGCAGGCTTGGTAGTCACTGTAATTTGATTAATTTTGGATGTCTTTGATTTTGATGGCCTTGTTGTGAGTAAATGGATCCCAGAAGAGTTTTGACGGTTTAGACTATGACTCGAGGTTTGTATTTTCTGCGGTTGTGGGAATTCGGTTGCGTGTTGCGATTGCTCTTCCGAAATGAGTTGGGTGAAAGGGGTTCTAGTCGACGAAGTGTTTATTCTTCTGATTATTCAGGGGTCATGATGAAATTCTTGTACTCTCGCATGGCGGCATGATAGGTGCAGTGAGTGGTATAGAAATTGGAAGTTGAGGATCAAGGTTATGGTTTAGTTTTGATAAGAATGTCCCGATCTCGGAGGAGCATGGGAAAGGATTCAGAAGTTCAGAGTAAGCTGGCGTTATCTTAATATCACCTAAGGACAGTGTTCTAAGGAAGAGGCATTGTGCAATAGTTTGTGGATTTTTAATTGGCATTATAGAAATGGCATGGTCGATGGCCATTGATGTTCAGATTTCACTACTTGGTGTATAAGGTTGTGGGAGTATATCCCACAGGAGGACCGCATAAGTGTGACGTGTTAATATTTGATTGTTAGAGACTGAGACCGGGTACGAAAAATCTCGATACCGTAGTTGATTGGAGAGTTTATGTCTGAGGGACGCTCTATTCCTTTGGTAGTGGACTGTGGAAGTTTGTTCTGGATTGGACGACTACTTGTATGTGTCATGAATAGGGTCATTATGGATCCTTGAAAGGTTTTTGGCCTAGTATGGGATGATCAAAATTGGCTTGAGGTCCATTGGTAGATCTAAGGTGAATGCATGCTCTTCGTTAAGTCGTATGTGTTCATTCAGCATAGCATTGCTTATGGGTGATTCTTCGAGCATAGTGGATCATATTCCTAGCGTCGTTTATTTTTGGTGCTACTCTTTTATGTCATATATGTTACGAGGCAGATTGATTATTCGCGCGTGTGTGGTGATCCGACATAGCTTGTGGTATTATATGCACGAGATGGCTTCCAAGATGTCTGTCGTTTGATACACCTTAGTCGAGCTTGGATTTTGTAGCACATGACGTTATCCGTCTCCCCAAGGTTGTGTTTATGCACTTGGCATGCTTGTGGTTAATATTCGGGCATTTCGTGGGTAGGAGCTGTTTGGATCGGTAGATACTTTCTTATTGATGGTTATGTATGGATCGGGTGGCACGCCGCCACGGATATCATGTTTGGATCGGGTTGCACGCCGCAACGATATTATGTATGGATCGGGTAGCATGCCGCCACATGTATCATGTGTGGATTGGGTTGCACGTTGCAACAATGAAATGTTAAGTACGGTTCCTTATACTTATTTTGTGTGTCTTGTTTCTAATGTCTGAGATAGGTTCATAGCATCTGTTCGGCCATTTTATTCGCTACGCGGGCTGGTTAGTTCCTTGCTAGAGTTTGTTCTTCCTTATGGGTCATATTTGAGTTGTGGATTGATGGCGTCATATGAGATTTTAGATGGTGTTTGAGGGGGCTTATTGCCGGAGCAGCTTGTACTGGGTAAGACGAGGTTGTTGGACCTGAGATTAGTGTGATCGGGTTTATGTAGGGTATATTAAGGAGAAAATGTCACTATTCAGTTCAGAATGAGGTAATAGTTCTTTTTAAGTGGAGAGACTCCATAATTTATTGATTTGGTAGGTGGTTATGAGCGTTTAGGGGTCGCTTTCATCATTGCAGTATCACGAGGGTTGGATCAGGGCCTATGCGCGTTATAAGGCATACTACGGACAATAAGTTAGTGGATTTGCAGTTTCTACGGTCGGAGGGTAATTTTATGGGCATACGAATTATGCGGTGCATTGTGGGGTTTCTACATGGGTGCATGATCATATTTGTTATAGTGGGTTGAGATTGATACGGCGTTCGTATGTTAGAATCGGGTCTTGTGGAGAATTCTGGATGTTGTAATGTTGTTCTAAGGCTTGTTGGCTAAGGTAAAATGGAAGGATCTTCAGTCTGGCTCGAGCTAATGTTCTCATGTAGGTTATGGTGGCACGGGTAGGTGCACGAAGTGTTAAACAATGATTTAGGGCAACTTTGGAGCAGTTCTTGGCACGTTCGAGGACGAACGTATCTTTAAGTGGAGGAGAATGTAACGAGCCGACTGATCATTTTGAGCTATAGCGTATCGTTTGGCAGTTTGAGGCCTTGAGTAACTTCACTTCATGTTTTACGACTTGTACGCATGGTCGGAATTGAACTTCGGGAAGATCAAAGTTGATTCGGAAGGAAAATTCTCAATTCAGAAGTTTAAGTTGGAAGATTTGACCAAGGTTTGACTTTTGTGTAAACGACATCGGAATTAGAATTTGAAGGTTGCAATAGGTGCGTATGATGATTTCGCACTTGGGCGTATGTTCGGGTTGAGTATTGGGTGGTCCGGGAGCATTTCAATGCTTATTATGGGAAGTTGGCATTTTGGAAGTTTAAGAATTTCCTAAGTATGATTTGAAGTGGACTTTGATGTTATGGATGTGCGTTTAGGGTTCCGATCCTTGTAATTGGTTCGTATCATGATTTGTGACTTGTGAATAAAGTTTAGCGTCATTTCGAAATGTTTAAGTATGATTCGAATACGTTCATCAAAGTTTGAATGTTTGAAAGTTGAAAGAAGGATTTTGATCATCGATTCATAATTTTGATGTTATTCATGGCGTTTCGAGCCTTTGTATAAGCTCGGGTAAGGTTTTGGGACTTGTTGGTGTGATTGGACGGGGGTCCCTGGGGCATCAGGTGACTTTTGGGGTGGTTTCGGATCATTACTCCATGTTTTTCTGCTGCTGTTGATGTTTCTGGTTTTGCCTTCTCGAATGCGTAAGGGAGATCGTGTTCGCGAAGAAGGATTTTTGGGCTGCTGGATTTTCTCAACGCGAACACGACACAGGGGTCACGAATGCGGAGAAGAGGTTGAGGTAGCCTAAGCGAATGCGACTTGGAAGTCGCAAATGTGAAGAAGGAAGGGATGTTGGGGGCCTGCAGGAGCTAAGCCTTCGCGAATGTGGCTGGAGAACCGCGAACGCAAAGCACTGGGTCATGAAGGCATCTCAAATGTGGGATGGCGACCGTGAACACGAACGCAAAGGAGGATTTTTGTCAGCTGGACTTTTGGTCTTCGCGACCACGAGGTTATTTCTGCGATCGCGAAGAAGGGAGTTGCTGGGCACACTTATTTTATTGTTGGTTTTGGTTCATTTGTTCCACTTCTCTCATGGTTTGGGCGACTTTTGGAGCTCTTCAAGAGGGGAGTTTCATAATCTATTGCAATCTAAGTAATTCCCATATATTGTAAGTTAATTTCATGGATTGTATAAGGATTTAACATGGAAAATTGTGAAAATTGTGAGATTTTTGAAGAAAAACCTATAAATCGTATTTTGGATTTTGACCAAAATATTGGACATGGAATTAGGAATAAATTATATATTTGAGTTCGTGGCGTTATGGGTAAAGTTTATCTTCTGAAAGTTTCGGAATTCGGGCAATATGGGCCCGTGTTGAATTTTCGAGCGGAGTTAAGAATTGTTATAAATTAATTAATTGAGTGTTGGAGTATATTTTTATCGGTTTGAATGTTGTTTGACTAGTTTCGGGTCGTTTGGCTTGAATTGAGGAGTTAGAGAGGCATTGGAGCCGGTTATGGAACTTTAAAGCGAGGTAAGTCTCCTTTCTAACCCTGTGAGGGGGAAAACTACCCCTAGGTATTGTATTTGATATGTGCTACTTGTTGTTGGGGGCTACGTATGCACGAGGTGACGAGAGTTCAGACGTAGCTAGATTCATGTTATGTCTGGGTAGACATAGGCCTTTATCATACTATTACTTGCATTATTTGAACTCAATTTGCTAGTTTAAATTGTTTGGATTAATAAGTAAGAACTTGGTTAAAGATTATGTTAAATCGAGCTTCATTATCTAGAGGTTTGGCGGACTGTTAATCATTTATGAGAATTTATATTCTTTTATGGGCTTACCTTGAAGTTGTAAATACATAATTCGCAAATCCGAAGAGTTTCCCTTTTCTTGTGGATCGGGACGAACGCCTCGGTGATATTTATATATATTATGGGATGCATCCATGGATCGATCCGTACAACCTCGGCAGTGTATATACACGACTATATGGATCGGGCTGAATGCCCTCGGCATAATTCGTGCGTAAAATCGCTAGGAGTCCGAGTGCCCACGAGATTAACCTCTTAATTAAACTTGAAAATTACGTAATACTTTATTTATGACATGAGATCGGATATCTAATTGAGGTTTCCAATTTGTTGAGGTAGCATGTGGCCTTGGGGGCATTTGAATTTGATAATTGATGTTAACGGATTTTGTTATCTATTGTTCCTTATTCTATTGATCCTACTGTATTTCATGTCGATTTATGATTCGTGCATTTTATTTATTGGACTATTAGTAAGTGTCGATATCGACCCCTCGTCACTAATTCTTCGGGATTAGGCTAGATACTTACTGGGCACGTGTTGATTTACGTACTCATGCTACACTTCTGAACTAAATTTGCAGGATCGGACACGTTCGTTCGATGGTCATCCTGGCGCGTAGGCTCAACTACTGAGGAGAATTTATGGCGAGCTGCTCTCTATGCTACGCACCGCAGCCCTCATAGTCTATATCTTATTTGTTTACTCTGTCCTGTCTATTTCATATTCCAGACAAATGTATTATTATTATTTACCTCTTTAGTAGATGCGCATGCACTCTTGACACCGAGTTTTGGAATATTCTAGTGGTTGTTTATGGTTCAATTCGATATTGTCATCTTTTACTTTATATGTCACTAATGTTTTAAGTATTCATGATCTTTAAATGCATTGACTTCTTTACTTAATAAAACTTATGATTTTAAAAATAATAAAATAAATAAATAAGTTGGTAGATCACCGTTGGCTTGCCTAACGGCGACGTTGGGCGCCATCACGACCTATAGTGGGTTTTGGATCATGACAGAACCCTGTTGAAACCCTGCTTCATACTTACCGTTCTCATATGTACTCAAACGCAAATCATAGTAAAGTCGTAGATAGATATTATATTTGCTTGCTTGCTTTAATATTATCTATTTGCTAAACACTTAGGGAATTGCATCTAGTTAGCGGGTTAATCCGTAATATTGTATGTTACGCGAGCTCATAAATTTTGTGCATGTATGCTAGGTTGTTGAATACATTCATAATGTGGTTTGTGATTGATATACATCCAACTAGTTAAACTAGACATAATTGAAAATAAAAACATATCACCTTTCAAAAAAATGAAATAAGTACTTGTCTTTGTCTTAAATTATATGAACGCATTTTCGAACCACTTTACGTATAAAATTATTTCTTTAATTGACACATTTAAGTAGGGAATTGTAGTGGGACTATCATACTATTCTTTGAGAAACTTAGGCCTCGTAGTCATTAGGCTTGGCTCACATAATTTATGTTTCAAAACCATGACTTGAGTGTTGGTCTTTAGTTACTCATTGAATGATATTTCATTTTTTAGCGTGGATATTTCTTTGTATTGCTGGGATAATTTTCTATATCATAAACATTTTGATACATTTTTCCTATACCATATTCCTTCCATTCATCAAATTAATTCTTTTGGTTTATCCATTATCTACTAAGATTGTTCAAAGATTATTCTTTTCCACTTTTACCAATCATTTAGAGTAAATCTCTATTTTGTTTATCCTTTCACTTAAATGGTTAATCTTTGCAGATAAATTAAATTCTTCCAAATGATATTCTTTAATTAATATTCATTTAGTCAATTTGTAAAAATTCCACTTATTACTACATATTATCTTACACTCTCATCCCTTAAACAACTTCTTGTACAAATTCATTCATTTTAAAACGCAATTCTTTCATACTACATTTATTTAATTGAAGTGTAAGACATTGCGTTTGTATATCATTTAACCTTGTCTTTTTCGTTGTTATTGTTCCTTATTATATTTTAGCTAAATACAAACATTATCCTCTATTCACTTAATTTATTCTCTAAAATACCAAATTCTTCTTTTAGGTCTTGTGCATCGATTTCAAAGAATATAAATTATTTCATACACTTTGTTCATTTAGTTTTACTACATGTGCATGTGAATATAAATATTTTATTATTTTCTTGCTATATCTAATTGTCCTCTATTTAATTTAACTTTTTAATTATTCTTGTAAATATTAATCAAGTCTTTTCTTACCCTATTCATTACATAAAAGACTTTTCAAAGGTAATCCCTTTTTTTCACTCTTGATCAAATTATTTTTTAGGCACGTTTTCTTACAATAGTTGATCTTGATTATAATGAAATTCTTTCGAGATTATTCCTTTTAACTCAAACTCATTTAGTTAATTTGTAAATACTTTACTTGATGATATACTTCACTTAGTCATTAAAAATTTAACTTTCTCACATACTTTCTTTATTCACGCCCTTGCACATATTTTGTTGTACATAAATATTTCTAGTTTTACCATGTGACATTCACATTCAATCATTCTTCATTCCAAATTATTTTCATAATTCTTTGTATGTGTTACTAATCATTCTTTGAACCTTCCCTCATTTGTTTAATCGAGTCCATCGGAACCATATTTTGTGGATCTTGAGGGATGCTTAACTCATTCCCCTCGAGATAATTTGAACACTTACCCAGAATCTCAATGGTTTCGCAGATCATAATTGAAGTGTATATTACGTAGTATTGTATAAGTGTCCTAGTATACCTTAAATACTAGGTGGCGACTCTAAACTTTAATTAACCTTGTAGAGTACTATAAGCTATAGTTTGTTTTATCTTGTGCAAAATAGGGTGCAACAACATGATGACTCCGCTGAGGATTTCAGTTTCTAACCATAGCGGAGTTGATCAATTACTTGAGGGATTTTAGGTTCTCTAATACTCCAACTTTCATTCTTTCTGTCGCATGCTTCAAGTTGTATATTCTCTATTGCAAGTTGTATATTCTTTGCTTCAAAGTTGTATATTCTTTGCTTTGAATCGTATATTCTCTGATACAAGTCGTATATCCTTTATGGTATATTGTAACGACTCGGCCGGTCATTTTGAGAGTAGTAGCTCTGTACCCCTATTTATTTCTCCATCTACTTTATTTTGTAGTTACGTAACTTGCCGGGAGGATTTGTTTTTGGTTTCGGAGTGAAATGGGACACATAGTCCCTAAAATGGAAGTTTAAATCGTAGCAATCGACCGTAGTTTGAATTGTGTGAAGACGACTCCGAAATGAAGTTTTGACAGTTCCAATGGCTTCGTAGGGTGATTTTGGTCTTAGGAACGTGTTCGGATATTGAATTGGAGGTCCGTAGGTCATTTTAGCGTTAATTAGCAGAAGTTGGAAATTGGATGGTTTTTGGGAAGTTTGATCGGGAGTGGACTCTTGATATCGGGGTTGAATTCTGATTCCAGAAGTTGGAGTAGGTCAGTAATGTCAATTTTGATTTATGTGCAAAATTTGAGGTCAATCGGACTTGATTTGATAGGTTTCGACATCGGATGTAGAAGTTTAATGTTCATTAGGCTTGAATCGATGCGCAATTTGTGTTTTTAGCATTGTTTGATGTGATCTAAATGCTCGACTAAGTTTGTATGATATTTTAGGATATGTTGGTAAGTCTGGTTAAGGTCCCTGGGGTCTCGGGTAGATTCCGGATGGTTAACGGATCAAATATGGACTTGTGGGAATGGCTGAAAGCACCAACTCAGGTGTAATCGCACCTGCACACGATTGATCGCAGGTGTGAGCCCGCAAAAGCAAGCAACTAGGCGCAGATGCGGGGCTGGGGGAAATAGCTAGTGGTCGCAGATGCGACGTGAAGGCCGTAGAAGCGGAGTCGCTTCTGCGAAAGAGTGATCGCAGAATCGAACGAGTGCGTGGGAGGCCAATCTGCAGAAGCGGACGAGTTGGCGCAGATGCGCACACGAAGAAGCGGTCTATGAACAGCAGAAGCGAAAATGGGTGAGGAACCTAGGAAAGCAGAAGAAGCTGGGAGCCCACAGGTGCGAGGGAAACTGCAGAAGCGGATAAGTTGACGCTTCTGCGAAGAAGAAGATGCGGCTAAGTGTCCGCAAAAGCGGAAGTGCTGGGCAAACTCTATTAATTAAAAGGTTCGGGATTTTTATCATTATTGAACATTTTGAGCTCGAGTTTGGCAATTTTTGAGAGAATTTTCGAGGGATTTCTTGAGTTAAGTCTCTTGTACTTATTTTTGAACAATAATCTTGTTTTCCCATTGATTTTTCCACCTAGATTGTATGTGTTTAAGGTAGAATTTGGGAGTTAGAGGCTAGGGATTTGAAGAGTTTAATTTGGGGATTTGAGTGGCGATTTGGTGTCGAATTTTGGTAATTTTGGTACGGGTGAACTTGATATCGAATTGGTATTCGTATTTTGTGACTTTTACCCGATTCCGAGATGTGGGCCAGGGGTGACCTTTTGGGGTGATTTTTTTATTCTTTGCTAAAGTCGTAGATTTATGATTTAAATTAGTTTCTTGTAGTTGTATTCATGATATGTAATTGCTTTTGGCTAGATTTGGGCCATTTAGAGTCGGAAAATCGAGGGAAAGACATCCTTATCGATTGATTGAGCGAGATTTGAGGTAAGTGACTTGTCTATCTTTGTGTGAGGAAAATCCCCTAGGATTTGGTACAGTTGTAACAACATATGATATGTGAGCGCCATGTACGCGAGGTGACGAGTGCGTACACGGGCTAAAAGTGGAAATTCTGGTTTTTGCCGAGTTGTCTTCTTTTAAATTCCTTAACTGAGTTGCCTTAGCATATGTAGTGATTATGTTTAGCCTAGTATCATTTGTCTACGTGCCTTAACTCTTACTTGAAATTGTGCAACATGCTTAGTTGAATTACCTGCTTCCCTTGATTTGAATTAAATCTTTAACTATAAGATTTCTTACTGTAAATTTGTTGTTCCTTCGGTTATCTGTTGCATATTTACTTTGGGACTAAGAGGCGGTTCCTCGGGAGATCCCCCTATACTGCATATTTACATTGGGACTACAAGGCGATTTCTCGGGAGATCCTCCTGTAAGGCCCCGTGAAAGTTTTTCTAAAAACCGGGGTGCCGTGATGCCGGGGTAGGCGTAGAGGTTAATAATAGTAGAAATTATTCACGGCCAGCTTGCTTTCCACAGTTTGGACTTTTTGGATTGAACAATATGCTGGGAAGTTGAAGGAAACTATTTGGCAGAAATAGGCATTTCTGCGGCCCATTATGTGGCCTTATAATCACTCTGCGGGCCGCAGAATGGCCGCAGGGTGAAGCAGCTACTTGGGCTATTTTTTATGTCAATTTCGCGGCCAGTTATACGACCGCACAACCATTTCGCGGGCCGCACTTTGATCGCATAATCAGCCTTAGGATTTTTGCAGAGGGAGGTTCTGCGGTGCATTATGCGACCGCAGAACAGGTCTGCGGTATGCATAACTACCGCAGAACCAGGTAGGTTTTTTCCAAATTTTGGCACCATATTATGCGGCCGATATGCAGACCACATATCAATTCTGCGGTCGCATATGCGACCGCATACCCTATTCCGGAGGTTCATTTTGGGGTTTATAAACCCGACCCTACTTTGATAAAACATATGCCATAGTCCATTTTTGAGCAAATTTCTAATATTTTTAGAGTTAGAAAGAGTTCTTAGAGTGGGGAAGTAACCTTTAACCTAATATCCAACAATTCTTGATCAATCCTTGAAGAATTTCAAGAAAATATTCATCCTAAAGGTAAGAATCTATGCCCTACCTCTTAATTTCAAAAATCTTCTAAAAAAGGGGATAATTAGAAAGACAATTCTTGGGTATGGGAGTTGTTATCTTGCATGCATGTGTTATCAAAGAATGTGGGGAGATTGTGCGCTAAAAATGGTAGAGAATGGGTTGGGGAGGTTGTGAGCTAAAAATGGTAGAGAATGAGTTGGGAAATGTAGGAATCTTTCACAAAAGGGCCTTAAAAACATTAATGCACACCTAGTGTTTGATAATGTACTCAAATGAGCTAGAATCATGACCATCTTCCTAATTTTGGTCCAACTTGTTATATTTCTAAAATAGATCGAAGTGCTAAGAATTTTGGAACGTTTTAAAGTTTTAAGGAAGCTCAATTGAGGTATGCTGGCTAAACCCCCTTCTTCTTAGAATCAAATCCCATAGTGTTCATGTAATTGGTGTAAGTCCTAAATTGATCATAATAGAATTGGCTATTCCGATTGTCCTTGTGTTGAAGGATATATGCTCAATATGTATTGTAAATGCTTAATCATATCACCTTATCATTGAGGACATGTTCGAAATATGGAATGTGTGTTAAAAATGTTAAGCCTTCAAGTCTAGATCGAAATAAAGGTTGTTATGCCAAATTGTGTGAAAAGCCTCTATGTGCCTAAGATTCTCAAATTTATCATATGTGAATTTAATGTCTTGAATGGGAAGCCTTATTGTTGTTGATAATGATAATGATGTTTGAATGTGGAAAGGGAAAACTGGAATTATGAAATACAGTCAAGTGCCAAGAATGACCTTATAATTGTGGCCACTAGTGCCAATGAATTGAAAGGGTGTGAAAGAATTATAATGTGAGATGATTGACTGAAATGGTAATATCTCGGGTGAGACGGCCTAGCCGATCAGGCCGTGATCGTACGCCATGCCCCACACATGGTGGTGACCGTGCTGGAAATTATGATAAAATTGTGGTTATGGTTGATGTCTTAAATGAGATGACCTAGCCGATCGGGTCGTGATTGGACTCCATATAAGAATACGGTGGTATTGTGAATTATGGTATATCAGCACTAATGATCACCCAACCTAGTAATATGGAAATTGACTTGAGAACTTGTGTGATCCTTATTTGATGTTTTAGTATTGTTTGAAGCTCTTATTGAACTCATAACTGTTTCCCCCTTGTGTTATTATCCATTCTATTGAGATGGTGCTTAGTTTTACATACTAGTACTATTCGACAGTACTAACGTCCCTTTTGCCGGGGGCGCTGCATCTTTAAATGGATGCAGGTGGTTCCATAGCAGGCAGTGTTGATCAATGATAGTAGTACATCCTCTTCCCAACAGACTTGGTGAGCCCCACTTCATCCCGGGGTCATGTATTGTATCGTTTGTTCATATTATTGTCACGTTTTGAGGTATAGCCGGGGCCTTGTTGCCGACACTATCATAATTCTCTTTTTTATCTCTTAGAGGCTCCGTAGACACTATGTGGATTGTACATGGGTGCTAGAAACATCAACAGATTATGTTGTGTTTTGATCTTTTGTTTCACTCGAATCATAAGAATGTGTGTATCTTAAAACTTAAAAGTGATGTAACCAATGAGACGATCTAGTATTGTATATATGATCTTCCTACTATTTAATTAATGAAATCATGTCTTCTCTTGATCATGAGTGAGTTGGGTATAAAGTATCTAACAGGCTTGCTCGACCGGGTTCACTCGGTTGAGCGCCGGTCGCGCTTCCCAAGGTTGGGGCATGGCAAACTTGGTATCAGAGCCTAAGATTTCAAAGTGTCCTAGGATGTCTCAGAGCCGTGTCTAATAGAGTCCTTCTTATCGGTGTATTGTCGACCACAACTATAATTATGATGCTATTTGGACATTTAGGAATAATACCCTTCTTTGATATTCTGGATCGTGCGATGAAACAGATTGTGAAACTGTTCCTCCTCTAACTCGTGCATTCCTTTAACTTTCAGTACATGGCACCTAAGAAGAGAGCAAGAACTGGCCAAGGAGCCAATGCCGCCTCAGGAGTGGCAGTTGACCCTTTATTTGATGACGCGGGTGAATACCCGAGGGGTGAGGATAATCCCCCGACTGCTACACTGCTTGATTCCACTATACCTGATTAGGCCATACCAGTTCCTGCACCTACTGAGGGTGCAACGGACCCTCCAACTGATATTCCGGTTCTACCTCCAGTCCCAGCTTCCAATTCGAGTATATCTGACGAAGATCTTAGGTGAGCTATCCAGATGCTGACACAGATAGTGGCTTCTCAAGCCTAGAGATCAAATATTGCACCCACTTCTTCTAGCCCACAAGGGGATTCTAGTGGTTCTAGGGTGAACATGTTTCTTCAGTTAGATCCTCTGGTGTTCACGGGTGCTAATCCCATGGAGGACTCACAGGACTTCATTGATGAGATGCATAAGACTCTCCGTATTATGCGCGCTACGGAGATAGAGGGAGTGGAGTTGGCCGCCTACCACCTGAAAGGGGTGGCCTATTCTTGGTTTGAGTTGCGGGAGGACTCTCGGGAGAAGGGGAGCCCTCCAGCAAGGTGGAGTGAGTTTGCTGACACTTTCATGGACCATTTCTTGCCTACTGAGACTAGGGCAGCCTGTGCCACAAAGTTTGAGAACCTTAAACAAGGTAGTAAGAGTTTGTGGGAGTATCACATGGAATTCGCGCGTCTATCTAAATATGCCATTATCATGTTGCCTATTATGGAGGCTAAAGTGTGCCGGTTTGTGCAGAGCCTTAGCCCCTTAGTTATCAATGAGGCTTCCACAGCTGCCTTGAATTATGATATGAACTATGGGAATATGGTAGAATTTTCTCAAGCTACAGAGAACCGTAAGTTGAAGAACAGAATGGAGCGAGAGGGTAGCAGTAAGGCCCGGTCCGCGGGCAACTTTGGGGAGTCATTTGGTGGGGGAAGATCATCTTTTAGGGTAGGGTCATCAGGGACATCCCGGTCTTTTGCTCAGTCTTCATCCAGTGCACCATCTGAGGGCCCAGTCAGCAGCATAGGAGTCGTTTTAGGCCCAATCAGGGAAGCCAGGGACCCCACCAGCAGTGCCAATCAGGAGGAATATTCTAGCAGCAACGGAGGCCCCCATGTACCAGGTATGGGAAGATGCACTTGGGGATCTGTTACATGGACCTACCTGTATGTTACGGGTGTGGATTGAGGGGTCATATTCAGAGGGAGTGTCGTTCATCCCGCCAGGGTACGGGCAGGGGCACAGTGCAACCATCCAGTTTTGCAGCTGCTACATCTTTAGCACCCCCTCCAGCTCGAGGCACTCCAGCACCCGTAGGGCGTGGTGCATCTAGGGATGGTGCGCAGAGTTCAGGAGGACCCAACCGTTCTATACTATGAGTGGTTGCCAGAGTGCAGAGGCTTCTCCAGATGTTGTCACAGGTATATTGACTGTCCAATCTCATGATGTATATGCTCTTAGTGATCCCGGTTCTACTTTGTCCTATGTGACCCCTTATGTTGCTATGGAGTTTCGGATAGAGCTGGAATAACTTCCTGAGCCGTTCTCTGTATCTACTCTGGTTGGCGAGTCTATTATGACCGCACGGGTTTATAGGGGTTGTGTTGTCACGGTACGTGGTCGGGACACCGTGGCCGATCTCATTGAATTGGGGATGGCCGATTTTGATGTAATTACGGGAATGGATTGGCTTTATTCATGCTTTGCCAAGATCGATTGCCGAACTAGAATAGTGAGGTTTGAATTTCGAAATGAGCCAGTTGTTGAATAGAAAAGGGATGATGTGATGCCAAAATGTAGGTTTATTTCTTACCTTAAGTCCACGAAGATGATTTATAAGGGGTGTATCTATCATTTGGTCCGGGTTATGGACACCGATACTGAGGCACCTACACTCGAGTTTATGCCAGTGGCGAATGAAGTTTCGGAGGTATTTCCTGATGAGCTCCCTGGGATTCCGCCATACAGGGAGATTGATTTCGGGATTGATGTGATGCCAGGCATGCAACCTATATCTAATCCACCCTACAGGATGGCACCAACATAATTAAAGGAGCTAAAGGAGCAATTGAAGGATTTGTTAGAGAAGGGTTTCATCCGACCGAGTGTGTCACCATGGGGCGCATCGGTTCTCTTTGTGAGGAAGAAAGATGGATCACTGAGGATGTGTATTGACTACCGGCAGCTCAACAAAGTCACAATCAAAAACAAGTACCCGTTACTAAGAATTGATGATTTGTTTGATCAGTTACAGGGTGCTAGTTACTTCTCCAAAATTGATTTACGGTTCGGGTACCACCAATTGAATATCAGGGAGTAGGATATTCTGAAAACAGCTTTCAGGACCCGGTATGGGCACTTTGAATTTATGGTAATGTCTTTTGGGCTAACAAATGCCACGACAGCTTTCATGGATCTTATGAATATGGTTTTCAAGCCTTTGCCCGATTCTTTTGTGATAGTGTTCATTAACGATATTCTTGTGTATTCACGAGGTTGAGAGGGCCATGCCGATCATCTCAGGGCAGTTTTACAGACTCTTCATCAGCACCAATTATATGCAAAATTTTTAAAATGTAAATTTTGGCTCGAATCTGTCACATTCTTGGGTCATGTTGTCTCTAGAGAAGGAATTAAGGTTGATCCTCAAAAGATTGCAGCAGTGAAGAATTGGACTAGACCTACAACACCAACCGAGATTCATAATTTCTTGGGCTTAGCATGGTATTACAGGAAATTTGTGGAGGGGTTCTCTAATCTTGCCTCTCCGTTGACTAAATTGACTTAGAAAGCAGTTAAGTTCCAATGGTCCGATGCTTGTGAAAGGAGCTTCCAGTAGTTAAAATCAAGATTGACTACAGCGCCGGTGTTGACCCTGCCAGAGGGTACAAATGGGATTGTGGTATATTGCGATGCTTCAAGGATCGGGCTGGGGTGTGTGTTAATGAAACACGACGAGGTTATAGCTTATGCTTCTAGGCAACTCAAGAATCATGAAAAGAACTATCCAACAAATGACTTAGAACTTGCGGCGGTAATTTTTGCATTGAAGATTTGGCGTCATTATTTGTATGGGGTCCATGTGGATGTATTCACGGACCACAAAAGTTTTCAATATATTTTCAAACAGAAGGAGCTGAATCTGAGGCAGAGAAGATGGCTTGAGTTACTCAAGGATTATGACATCGATATCCTATATCACCCGGGGAAAGCCAATATGGTGGCAGATGCTCTTAGCCGGAAATCTATGGGTAGTTTGGCTCACTTGGAGGCATGTCAGAGGCCGTTGGCCAGGGAGGTTCACCATTTAGCTAGCTTGGGAGTTCATCTTGCGGACTCCATTGAAGGAGGGGTAATTGTGCAAAATAGGGCTGAATCACTGCTCGTCGTGGAAGTCAAAGAGAAGCAATACGACGTTCTATTGTTGGTACAACTGAAGGAGGGGATTCATAAACATAAAACTATGGCTTTTACTCTTGGAATAGATGATGGTACACTAAGGTACCAAGGTCGGCTAGGTGTTCCAAATGTAGATGGTCTATGGGAAAGAATCATGATCGAGGCTCACACTTCCAGGTATTCCGTGAACCCGGGCTCTACAAAGATGTATCATGATCTCAAGGAAGTCTATTGGTAGAATGACATAAAAAAGGAATGTGGCAGACTTTGTGGATAGGTGTCTGAATTACCAGCAAGTAAAGGCCGAACACCAACGGCCTGGTGGGTTGGCACAAAACATAGAAATTCCAATATGGAGGTGAAAAATGATTAATATGGATTTTGTGGTAGGATTACCACGCACTCCGTTGGAATTTCTATGTTTTGTTGGAATCTTCACAAAATCCATATTAATCATTTAATCAATTCTATTGTGGCCCTAGATTAATCATCAGAAATTTTCTCATGAGGTCACAATAGGTGTTGAGAAAATTTCTGATATTTTTGGAGTGAGAAAGAGTTCTTAGAGTGGGGAAGTAACCTTCAACCTAATATCCAACAATTCTTGCTCAATCCTTGAAGATTATCAAGAAAGTCTTCATCCTAAAGGTAAGAATCTATGCCCTAGCTCTTAATTTCGAAAATCTTATAAAAATGGGGATAATTAGAAAGACAATTCTTGGGTGTGGGGGTTGTTATCTTGGATGCATGTGTTATCAAAGAATGTGGGGAGGCTGTGAGATAAAAATGGTAGAGAATGGGTTAGAGAATATTGGAATCTTTCACAAAAGGGCCTTAACAACATTAATGCACACCTAGTGCTTGATAATGTACTCAAATGAGCTAGAATCATGACCATCTTCCTAATTTTGGTCCAACATGTTATATTTTTAAAATAGATCGAAGTGCTAAGAATTCCGGAATGTTTTAAAGTTTAAAGGAAGCTCAATTGAGGTATGTTAGCTAAACCCCCTTCTTCTTAGAATCGAATCCCACGGTGTTCATGTAATTGGTGTAAGTCCCAAATTGATCATAATAGAATTGGCTATTCCAAATGTGCTTGTGTTGAAGGATATATGCTCAATATGTATTGTAAACACTTCATCATATCACCTTATCATTGAGGACATGTTCAAAATATGGAATATGGGTTAAAAATGTTAAAACTTCATGTCTAGACCGAAATAAAGGTTGTTATGCCAAATTGTGTAAAAAGCCTCTATGTGCCTAAGATTCTCAAATTACTCATATGTGAATTTAATGTCTTGAATGGGAAGCCTTATTGTTGTTGTTAATGATAATGATATTTGAATGTGGAAAGGGGAAACTAGATTTTTGAAATACGGCCAAGTGCCAAGAATGACCTTATAATTGTGGCCACTAGTGCCAATGAATTGAAAGGATGTGAAAGAAGTATAATGTGAGATGATTGACTGAAAAAGGTAATGTCTCGGGTGAGTCGGCCTAGTAGATCGGGCCGTGATCGGACGTCATGTCGCACACATGGTGGTGACTGTGATGGAAATTATGATGAAATTGTGGTTATGGTTGATGTCTCAAATGAGATGACCTAGCTGATCGGGTCATGATCGAACTCCGTACTAAAAGTACGGTGGTATTGGAATTATAGTATATCGACACTAATGATAACCCAACCTAATAATATGAAAATTGACTTGAGAACTTATGTGATCCTTATTTGATGTTTTAGTATTGTTTGAAGCTCTTATTGAACTCATGACTGTTTCCCCCTTGTATTATTATTCATTCTATTGAGATGGTGCTTAGTTTTACATACTAGTACTATTCGACAGTACTAACGTCCCTTTTGCCGGGGGCGCTGCATCTTTAAATGGATGCAGGTGGTTCTATAGCAGGCAGTGTTGATCAGCGATAGTGGTACATCCTGTTCCCAATAGAAATGGTGAGCCCCACTTTATCCCGGGGTCATGTATTGTATCTTTTGTTCATATTATTATCACGTTTTGAGGTATAGTCGGGGCCTTGTTGCCGACACTATCATAACTCTCTTTTGTATCTCTTATAGGCTCCGTAGACACTATGTGGGTTGTACATGGGTGCTAGAAAAGTCAAACAGATTATGTTGTGTTTTTATCTCTTGTTCCACTCGAATCATAAGAATGTGTGTATCTTGAGGTAACGGTTCTTGCCAAATGGAGAAACTCCGTGAGTTATTGATTTGATGGGTGATTATGAGTTCTTGCGCATCTCTTTCATCGTTGCAGTATTGTGAAGGCTGAGACCGGGTTTATATGTGTTATGAGGTATACTACGGGCATCGGGTCAATGAAAGTTGGCATTTTTAAATTTTAAGGATTTCTTAAGTTTGATTTGAAGTGAAATTTGATGTTATCGATGTCCGTTTGGGGTTTTGAGCCTTGGAATAGGTTTGTATCATTATTAGTGTCTTGCACGCAAAATTTGGCGTCATTCCGGGATGTTTAAGTGTAATTCGGACGCGTTCGACGAAGTTTAAAGTTTGAAAGTTTAAAGAAAGGTTTTGATCGTCGATTCATATTTTTGATGTTGTTTGGAACGATTTGAGGCTTCAACTAAGTTCGTATCGTGTTTTAGGACTTGTTGGTATGGCTAGATTGGGTCCCGAGGTCCACAGGTGCGAATCGGATTGGAATCAGATCGAGTTTTGGACTTAAGGAATTGCTGAAGCTTAAGGCTTCCAATGTGATTGCACTTGCGAGGTTATGGCCACAGGTGAGAGACCGGGATTTTCGAGGGTTTAATTTCATAATTTATTTTGGGACTTTGAGAGCTCGGTTTGAGGCGAAATTTCAAGAGATTTTCGGAGAGGACTTTGGGGTAAGAAATTCTAACTCATTTTTGATTAATTCACATGAATCTATTTATGAGGTTGGATTTGAATAATTCTTGTATGGTTGGACTCGATATCGAATAGGTGTTCGGTTTTTATAATTTTGGTCGGGTTCCTAGACGCGCGTCCGGGATGACCTTTTGGGTCGATTTCTCAATTCTTTGCAAAAATCATAATTTCATTGTTTGAATTAGTATCCTATAGTTATATTTATAGTATGAAATTGTTTTGGCTAGATTAGAGCCGTTCAGAGTTAGAAAATCAAGGGGAAAGCCTTCTAGTTGATTGATTTAGCGTGGTTTGAGGTAAGTGGCTTGCCTAATAATGGTAGGCTACAATCTCGTGTTTTAGTCACTTATTGCACTCTAATTCACTGCACTTTATTCATGTTGGAGCTTTAATTGATAGTGTTTTGCACTTATTGTGTGTTTTATGCCTTGTAGGAGTGATTCCGAGCTATGTAGATGTTATTTAATGAATTCGAGTTATTTGGAGCTTTGAAGTCTGAGTAAAATCCCAAGGGATTAAGACGGGATCGTGTTCGGGAGTCGAGGACCAAGTCTGGATGTCAAAAATCAAAGTTTAATCCATACTCTGAGAAATCCCACTGCTGCGACGCGTGGGGCGCCGCGGGTGTGCAATTTCCTGTTGTCTGTCAGAACACAGCTCTCTGAATTTCTCCACTAATGCCCCGCATGGCGCGTCGCCCCATGCGGCGCGCCTGTGCAATGTTTACAGAGTGAAAATCCTATTTCAGCTGGGAGAAGGTGGTTTCGTCTGGGCCCGACCCTACTTGGTATAAATACATGGAAAATGTTATTTTCTGGACTTTTGACACATATTCGACCTAAGGAGGCTAAGGAGGAGTTGGAAGAACACGAGCACAAGGATTTCATCATTCCTTCCTCACTCAAGACCCGAGTTTGGATTGAATTTATGTTTTCCTATACTTTAACTTTATTTGTGATGAATTGCTCTATATCTATAGAGTAATTCTCTTTAGGGTTTGATGGATTTGGTGTATTGATGATTGTTTGTGGATTATAACTCTAGATTTATGTATTGAAGCATTTTTGGATGATTTAATTGTTGCATCTATATTCACTTGTTCTTTGCATTATAATGTTGGTTGAGTTCATTAATTTTTCTTAGTAATCGAAAGATTCTAGTTGAATCATTGATTAAACCTAGTTAGGAGGATAATCGAGAGAGGTTCTCCTAAAGACCAATCCACTACGCATTCTTGCATATCTTCACGTGCTTAAATTGGTTCATCTTGTAAGGTTAAGACTTAATCGAGAGAGGTGTTTTTGCTGAACGTTTGAACTAATAATTGAGTGAATTCAAGAGACTCACATAAACATTAGAAGTGAATTACCTAGAGTTAGATCCCAAACAATTATCTTGCACTTATCCCATCAAAACCCTATCTTCTCCCATTGATAACCTTCTTTGCTTGTTCCTTGTAGCGATTGTCATTAGTCAATAGCTTTAGATTCTTAGTTAATTTTAGTTAAAAATCATATAAATCTCAATTGTTGATCATCTTGGATAGCAACTAAGCTAGAAACTACGAGAACACTGTTTAAATCCAATCCATGTGGATATGATTTTATACTATACTATATTTGATTAGCGAGCAGAATTTAAGTATGTGTTTTACACTCGTCAAATTTTGTCGTCGTTGCCGGGATTGGAAATCAACAGTGTTTGAAATAGTTTGTATTGCTAATTCAAGAATTTTTTCTCTTTTTACGATTGGTGTTCATTGACTGTGCGCAGGTTAAAAGTTAAGGTTGGTGCATGACTCGGGCTTCTGTGAAAGAAGTGCTACCATACGATCCTGAGATAGAAAAACAACTGCGATGGTTGAGGAAGGAAAGAATTCTCACCGAGACATCAGAAAAGGTTGGGCAATCCTCAATCAAAGAAACTATGGCTGGAAACGGCGATGATAATGTAGATTTAGCTGCAAGAGAGGCAGCCCAACAACAGAAAAAAGTTGCACGGGATGATGAGGAAGCAACTATCAGAGATGCACATATTATTTATGAAGAAGAGAGGGGTCGTAGAATTGCTCAGAATCAACCCTTGGTTGCAGAACAGTTCAGAAATATAGCTCCTATGCTTGGGAGACCTCTGGGTGATTATGCTAAACCGGTCTACAATCAAGGATTATCAAGTGTTAGACCAGCCCCAATTGCAGCTAATAATTTTAAATTGAAGCAAGAGTTGCTTCAAACTCTTTAGAATTGTTGTGTCTTCAGAGGGAGGCCAAACGAAGAACCAAACATACGTCTAATGGACTTCGAAGAGATTATGAACACCTTTCAATACAATGATATGTCACAAGATACAGTGTATTTAAGGGTATTCCCTTTTTCTCTTACTGATGATGCAAAACAGTGGCTTCGAAGCTTGCCCACGGGATCAATTAGAACTTGGGAGGAGATGACCAAAAAATTCCTTGATAAATATTTCTCCTCAGCTAAGACGGGCAAGTTTAGAAAAGAAATCCATAACTTCTACCAGAAAGATGCAGAAACTATTTTTGAAGCATAAGAGAGGTTTAAGGAGATTGTTCGAAAGTGTCAACATAGCGGAATTGAACTCTGGATGCAACTCCAGGACTTTTGGGATGGATTAACACTGGGCTCGCGTAGAACATTAGGCAATGCAGTTGGAGGCCTGTTGATGAAGAAAACTCCATAGGAGATAGTTACAATTCTTGATGAGTTATCTGAGGATGCAAATCAGTGTCCCTCTGAGAGTGATGAAAGAAGAAGATCGACTGGTGTTCACCAGGTTGATGCTAATACATTTGTGCAGGTACAACTTGATACTATGGCTAAAGAAATATGGAAGCTGACCTTAGCCTTGATACAAAATGAGCCTCACGCAGCTTGTGATATATGTGGAAGAGGACACCCTACTCATGAGTGTCAAGCCTCAATTGAGGAAGTAAATATTGTGGGAAACTACAATTTTAATGCAATGGGTCAGAGGCACCTCGATTTTCATGGAGTTCACCTGGAGGTACTACGAATGCATGGAAACAAAATAACTCTAGACCCCAGGGATAAGGAGCTCCAGCATACCAAAATCAGCAAAGGCAGCAATTTCAGCCTCAACAACCCATTCAGCCTGCTTTAGAGGATCTAATGAAGGCCTTCATTATCAAGACATATGAGAGGCTAGATGCAATGGAGCAGCTATCAAAGAGTTGGGCACATCTTTTCGAAACCTGGAGTGACAAGTGGGACATATTGCAACAATATTATCTGAGAGGGCTCAAGGGACTCTCCCCGTTGATACTGAGAGAAATTTCAAAGAAACAATGAAAGTTGTAACTCTGAAAAGTGGGCAAGTGTTGAAAGATCCCACCCCAATCCAAAATGATGTGAAACTCGAAAAAGAAAATGGGGAGCAGCTGAAGAATGATGTTGATAAAAAGAATAAGGGTCAGATGAAAGATGAGAAAAAGAAGAAGGGAGAAACTTCGAGAAGGGACGAACATGATGGGAGCTAGCATATGTTTGCGATACCTTTCCCTCAAAGGCTATATAGAGTTAAGTTGGACAAGCAGTTTGGGAGATTTTTGGATGTGCTAAAACAGGTTCATGTAAACTTACCATTCACAGAATTGCTCTCACAAATGCCTGCTTATGCCAAATTCTTGAAGGAGATCCTGACAAAGAAAAGGAAAATTGAGGAGACCTCAGTGGTCAAGCTCACAGAGTATTGCAGCGCGATATTGCAAAATAAACTCCCACAAAAGTGTAGAGATCCAGGAAGTTTTACTATACCTTACTCTTTAGGAACTATTAATTTTGATAAGTCTTTATGTGATTCTGGTGCCTCAATTAATTTAATGCCTCTATCTATTTACCGAAAACTAGAGAAGGAGATTGGAGAGATAAGTTCTGCACCAATATTATTGCAGCTGGAAGACCAAACGACTATAATACCCGAGGGGATAGTGGAAGATGTGTTAGTTCGGTTGGATACGTTCGTATTTCCTATGGATTTTATAGTGGTGAAAATGGAGGAAAACAAGGAGGTTCCCCTTATTATAGGAAGAACATTCTTAGCAACGGGTAGAGCAATATTGGATATACACGAGAGGAAACTCATGCTTAGAGTGGGTGAGGAGACTGTGACTTTTGAGATGAATGTAGAAAAATGGGCACACAAAAAAACAGCTGTGAGTGTTGAGTGGAAAGTGAAGGGCTCGAAAGAGAAGGTTGCGGTGAGCGAAAAAGATAAGTGTGGGGTGCACCCCCAAGAAGGCTGAGAAGAAGCTGTCTACATAGATGTGCGCATTAGTTCGGGCGCGAGCAATGGAGCCGACTTCGACTCAAACCCCGACTAGATATTCAGTAAAGTTTCCTTAACCTTATGCTTTTTAATTGTGTGTCATCGGGACATGCCACAACTTACACTGTGTGGCGGGGGATGTATGTTTGTATGTATATTAGTTTTATTTTTGTTAGTTGTAGTAGTTAGAGATAAAAAAAATTGAAAAAAAAAACACAAAAATGTGAAAATTTTTGATTTTTCCCGACGATGGATATCATCGACATGTTTCTTGAGGGATGAAAGTCGAAAGAAAAAGACAAAAAGATTTTCTTTTTTATAGGTAGTGTATTAATTCCCCCTTGGTTTTCTTTGTGCCTCAGTTCTTTTCTAAGGGTTTTGTTTGAACCGAGTGTAGTTAATTTTGATTTTTTAGGAGTAGGAAACCTTGTGCTATTAATTGAATTGAAGACAATATCTCTTGACTTTATGATGCCTTGAGAATAGTGAGTGCTTTAGTTGTGATGCGTAGGCTCAGTTTTTGACTCTTGTATAAGTACCTTAAATTGTATGATCTTAACTTTGCTCAACTGCTTTGACTAGAGTGTCTTGATAGTCCAATCCTGAGTGAGTTATGTGCCATGTACGTGTGAGGTTCTGTGTTATTCTGTGCATTGCATTTTATGTCTAGAACTCTCCCCGTGTGTTTGCAAAGCGAAATAGTAGTTTTATTCAGTCTTTGAAGTGATTTAGGTGTTTCGTTGTTGAGCCAGTTATATACTTTACCCACCTATTTGTTATGTATCGTAGTTAACCATTTTGAGCCTATAATCCTGTTTCTTTGGAAACCACAGTACAAGCCTTACCCATTTGTTTGAATTGACCATCTATTTGAACCTTATACCTCTCGTGAGAACTTGATTTTGTTATGAACTTTGTAAAAATTGAAGTGTGGGGTGGTGGTTTGGCTTTTGAGTGGAACTAATGAAATAAGGAGATGGGTGCACTGGTTTAAAAAAAATAAGAGCTACTTGAATTGAATAAGGAAAGAAAAGAAAAAAAATATAGTTGTATTGTTGTACAAAATATTTCTTGATAATGGTGACTCTTGATGTAATTGTTCTTAAAGAAGTAGGGAGTTAATGTATATTGACGCGAAGGTGGAGTTTTGGTTTGACATAAGTGTGGGGTTTTGATTGGTTAAATGTATGTATTAAAGTGCTTAGGGAGGTGTAGTTACTCTTATATCTAAATGTATCCTACCCATCCCGCAGCCTACATTAAAACCAATTAAAGTCCTACTTGATCCTTGACTGAATGAGCTCAATTAGTAGAGTAGTACACTACGGGCAAGCCTATGGTACGTCTTTTGTGGCATATGAATGTTATTTCTGAGAGTGAGTGAATTCTTTTAATATTGAGTTCCCAATTGTTCTTAAATTTCATTGTGTGTGGAACTACTCTCTATTGTTGTGTGAGGGCACTTGATTCGTGAAGGAAAGGTAATATCGTTGACCTCTGTGTTAGAGTAAGTGAGCGGGTTATAAATAATGCGTGGTGTTTTTGAGTTAAATCTTGAGGCTAGGATGTTACGGTATTGTGCTTAATCTGTTTTAAATATTCTTGGTATGATGAAAGTTGTTGAAAAAGGTCATGTCTATGTGAAGTGTAGTTTGATTACTTGAGGACGAGCAATGGTTTATGTGTGGGGAAAATTTCCCTTTGGATTTGGTATTGTTGTGATAATTGTGATATGTGAAAGCCGTGTACGCAAGGTGACGAGTGCGTATATGGACTAAATGTGAAATATTCAGTTTTTAGCTATGTAGTTCTCCTTCATGCCTTAATTGAATTATTTTAACATGTTATAGTTCTCATAATTAGTCTATTCCCCATGCCTACTTGTCTTATCTCTTATTGTCCTCCATGTTCAGTTGAATTACTTACTTTCTTTTATTCTGTATTCTTTATTTGGCTGTTGAATTCGTACTTGAAATTGCTATTCTTGGAATATCATGTTGTTGAATTTGGTATTGAGTTGCAAAGGCCGTGGTTC
Source organism: Nicotiana tabacum (assembly GCF_000715075.1). Lineage (NCBI taxonomy): Eukaryota > Viridiplantae > Streptophyta > Magnoliopsida > Solanales > Solanaceae > Nicotiana > Nicotiana tabacum. Next base: position 42,819,052 of record NC_134102.1, read on the forward strand.
CTATTGAGGAAACATGTAAGTTGTGAGACATCATTTTATTGAGTTACTCTCCAGTTGTTATTGTTGAGACTTGTATACATTGTTGTTGAGCTGTGGGCTCCTTATTGTGAAATTTTGTTATTGTTTGGTTTTCTGGCAAGTTGTGATATTTGGGCACTTGAGGTCCGAATTGTGATAAGTTGTGATATTGATACGTATGCGGTGGTATAAGTTCTGGGTGTTGAAACGTATGCGGTGAGATAAGGTGGACTCAATACACGTGGCTAGTAGGGGAACTACTAGAAGCCATGCGGTGTGAAAATATGGGCTAAAACGCGGGATGCTATTTCGAAAAAATAATTTTTAAAAGTAAATATAAAAACTCCTACGGTGATATAAGGAAACGTTATGAGTTATTTTTATGATTTGGGACTACGAGGCGGTACCTCGGTAGTGGCCCTTGCTGATCTTTCTTTATTTGCTGTAGTTGCTTTGGTTGTTTGTTTTCTTAACATGTTAATCTTTGTTTTCTTCCGTGTTGTATTAACTGTCTTGATTATGTGTTGTTAATTTTTGTAAATTTCCTTATTGCTTTATTTCCATTGTCTTTATTAGTATATCATTATATCTTTCGCCTTAGTTTCTTATTATCTACTCTACCTAGGTTAGGTTTGGTACTTACTGGGTACCGTTGTGGAGTACTCATACTACACTTCTACACATCTTTTTGTACAAATACAGGTACTTCCTATCAGTCCTGGCATTAGTGAGCTGAGGTTTATTTGGAGACTTCAAGATACACCTGCTCACGTCCGCAAGCCTCGGAGTCCCATTCTATCCTGTTTTTTCTTATTTCATTACATTATCTTAGACAGTGATGTATAAAATTGTTCAGAATTATTACTAGATCTTGTGACTTATACTTCAACAGGTTTTGGAGATTTGTACAATTTGAGTTACCGATTTTATTTATGCAATTGTTGAAGTTTTAAGATTATTAGTTGTTATTTCAATTATTCCGCATATTGATAAGCTTACCTAATTTTAGAGAGTAAGTGTCGTCACGACTTCCTACAGAGGGAATTTGGGGTCGTGAGAGTAACAAAGCCGCCAACATAGACCCAAAAGCACATCTACAGTAATAAAGACCCAATATAAGATAATCATCAAAGAACAAAGATGAAAAACCTTTTCTAGAACCAAGAAAAATGAATATCAGATACTGGAGTTAGAACCAAGACAAATGAATGTCGGAATTTAAGCTTTTAGCTTCGTCCGAAATATCCGGCCAGATCTGGAAGGTCAGAATGAAAATAACATTGCAACGAAGCTTTAGCTTGTTGTCATAGGCATTTCCATGGTAGATCTCAAAAATGCCGGCTGCCGGAAAGCATGGAAGTTACCAAAAAACATTGAGCTCACTGGAAATAACAGCAAAACATATGCAATCGCCGGTAAACACATGGGTCGCCGAAAAATATGGAGTCTCAAAACAAATCATCGAGAAAAAATGTCTCTGGCCAGATTCGATCTATAACCTACAAAGGTCGGCTAGATCTAACAAGATCTAAGCACAACGAAGAGAAATCGAAGAGTCGTCGACGACAGTGGTCTGAGTTCCAGCCAGCGAATGACAGTAGCATAAGAGAGAAAGAGAGATGAGAGAAAACAGTAAAGAAGAAGAGGGGTTGTTGCCAGCCATCGCCGGTGATGAACTCCGGCAGACGGCAAGAGGACTACAGTCATGGGAGTTGAGAGAGCTGATGGTCTCTCTAAAATGAGAAAGAGAGAGTGATGGGCGGCTGTCTTGGTCTCTCAAAAGTTAAGAGGGATGAGATGATAAAAGGGGTTGGCGACAGATGTAAAAATGTGTTTCTTTTTGTATAGTGTAAAATGTAAGTGGGGTGTGTGGAGGTTGTATGGGGTAAAACTTGGGGACTAAGTATCTGAAGGTCCCATGGAAATACCTCACTATGGGAACGCAGTGGAACTCCAGCAGTGTGCTACTAAGGAAGGATTCAGCATCAAGAAAGCATATTTATCTCTCTGTCCATAGTACCAAAAGGTCCCTTGAAAAAACCTCACTATGGGAACGCAGTTGATACCAAGACATCAATTTATCCTTTGGCTTGCAGTTCGACAACGATTGGCTACAATTGATAGACTGGAAAGGTAGGGGGGTCATGTTCCTAAAGAATGTATTTTATGCAATCAAATGAGGATGAAACCTTTACAAACTTGTTCTTTGGTTGTAAACTATTCAAGACATATATGGTCTACCTTACTACGATGGATAGGAGAGCCCAGGAAGGTAAAGACATGGAATGAAGAAATAGACTGGATGGCTAAAAGAATGCGGGGCTGTAGAGCTAAACAAGAAATTTTGAGATGGTTGTTTGCCGGTACTGTATATCATGTCTGGCATGAACTAAATGCTCGAAGGTTCCAACAGGAAAAGCAAGAGAGTGCATAAAAATTGCGAGAAATTGTCCTCCAGTTGCATACTAGAGGGCAGAGATGTCATAAATGGCTGAAAATATTAGAGAGTCTGAATTGTTTTCCTATATAAAAGTAGCAATTTCTTTAGTTTCCCCTGTATAATTGGTATTCTACTTAGATAGGTATTGACTAAAGAGGGCTAGTCGTAGAGTACAAAAGGACTAGAGTATGTACATGTATACACTTGGTTGAATAAATTTTTTATTGTTTGACCTAAAAAAGATAATCTAATAAAATACGAAACTTCGTTCCTAGCAAAGTGTTCACTTCTTTTCAGATTTCATTTGATTTGCTGTAGATTGGATGATGAAAAAATAAAGAATAAAAATGATTTCATGACTATTTGATTTGCTTTATTAATTTTATAGAAATTATTTTATTGGCTATATTGCTTTGATAAACGAGATGCCAGTTAAATTTTATTAAAGCAACATTATCTCTCATTTTTTCAAATAAGTTATACCACATCTCGTCATGATTAATATTCTTTTATTAAAGCAATGTTATCTCTAATATACTCAAATAAGGTAGATCATAATTCGATATGATTAATAGTTTTTAATATTATACATACATCGTACGAGTTCCATACTAATATCATAAAACCACAGCGAATGTGACAATCGTCAAATTGCATATAAGACAAGAAGCCCACAACAACCTCTCTTAAAATGATAACCGTTGTTGAATTGGTGCCGAGAATCTTACTTATCTCTTTTGTTTTTCTAGTCATTTTAATTAAGGAAAATCTACAACAACAACAATAATTATGTCTCTGTTTCAAATAAAATTATGTCGATGATATGAATTTTTTACTGTTTTCTTTAAATTGGAGGGTGCTCACCACTATAGCAACCCACTCTTGTCTAAAAAAAAAGAATATATATATATATATATATATATATATATATATATATATATATATATTAGTAATACAATAATATAAAAATATTATTTAATATTAAAAGTTCTCTAATAAATTTAAAGCTTATATCTAACTAGTAAGTATCGCCTATATGGACCTTCTTATTCTATTGTGTCATCTCTTTAGCTAAGTTTGCATTGATTCCAAGGATTTGTTGGTCTTTTGAGACAAATTGCTTACATGTGATTACGGGTCTACCTCATTCCTTTGTAACAACTTCATTCACCATATTTTCATATCTATCGACGGTGCATCTGTAGGGTGACTCAAGACATCACCAAACCAATTCAAGCGATCTTCTCTTATTTATTCTCAATGTGTGCTACTTGCATCTTATGGAGAATATGATCATTTTTAATATTATCTAATCTTGTGTGACCGCAAATATATCTTAGCATTCGCATCTCTGCAACATTCATCTTGTGGATATGTTGGATTTAGCAGCCCAATATTCAGAACCATATAACATTGATGGTCTTATAATTGTTCTATAGAACTTACCTTTCGCATTAGTATGAATTCTTATATCACATAACACCCCAATTTCTCTATTTTAACATTTAGGTTTTAATCCTATGGGTATCTCTATCTACCATTCCATTCTCTTGAAACAACGAGCCTAGATATCTAAATTATTTTTATTTTGGTACCGTAATCTCATCTAGGCTCACCACTAATTTTATTTTTCTCATGTTGACTAAACTTGCATTACATGTATTCAGTCTTACTTTTACTTATCCTAAAGCCTTTACTCTGCAAGGTGTTTCTCTATAGCTCAACCTTTTGGTTGATACCTTCACTAGTTTCGTCAATTAACACAATGTCATCAGCAAATAGCATACACCATAGGACCTTATGTTGTATTACATTCATTAGATCATTCATGACTAGGTTAAATAAATAGAGGCTCAATGTCGAACCTTGCTGAACCCACTATTATATATAAAAAGACTCATTTGTATCTCCTACTACAGTTTTCATGCTAGTGACGACTCATTCATACATGTTCTTTATGATATTTATATATTTAATATGAATTTCTTTCTTCTCCATCACCCACTAAAATACCTTGTGTGGAATCCTATCATATGTTTTTTCTAGGGCAATAAATGCGTATTGATGGAAGAGGCACATATTAAACGGAGATGATAGACTTACTACTCCATAAACTGTTGAACGAGGATGGAGACAGAAGCATTGTGCTAGGTGATTTGGAGCACTCCAAGAGTCGGTATGACTTGGGTATTGTAGACATATTAAGATAGATGAGGATGAGGGGGTGATGCGTAAGATGAGCAGGGGTAGAGCGACTAGGCCAGACAAATTCCGGTAGAATTTTGGAAGAACGCAAGCCAAGCGTGGGTTTGAAGTGGCTTACTAGGTTGTTTAATATCATTTTTAAAACGAAGAAAATGCCCGAAGAATGGAGGTGAAGTACAATGATTCCATTATACAAGAACAAGGGAGATATCCAAAATATGGGTATAGTACTACTGAGTCACACTTTAAAGGTTTGGTAGATGGTAGTGGAAGTCAGTGTGAGGAGGAGTGTCTATTTTGCGAGAATTAGTTCGGATTAATACCAAGGCCTTCGACTACAAAAGCTATTGATCTAGTGAGGAGGTTAGTGGAGAAGTATAAAGAAAGGAAGAAGGACTTGCATATAATGTTCATTGATCTTGAAAAAACATACGATAAAGTCCCGAGGGAGATTATGTAGAGGTGTTTGGAGGTTAGCATCATTCCGGTAGCATACACTAGGGTGATTAGGGATATATATGGTAGTGCCAAGACTCGGGTGAGGGTTGTGGGAGGTAACTCAGAACACTTTCCAGTTATGATGGGGTTGCACCAGGGATCGACTCTTAGCCTGTTTTATTTACCTTGGCGATGGACATGCTGAGGCCGTACATCCTAGGGGAGGTTCCACAATGCATGTTATTTATTGATGACATAGTGTTGATTGACGAGACGCGGGGTGAGGTTAACCCAAGGCTGGAGATGTGGAGACAGACCTTGAAATATAAAGGTTTCAAGTTGAGCAGGACCAAAATAGAATACTTGAAGTGCAAATTTAGTGATGGAACTCATGAAGCAGACGTGGATGTGAAGCTTGATACTCAAGTTATCCCCAAGAGAGATAGTTTTAAGTATTTTGGGTCTTTAATCTAAGGTAGTAGGGAGATTGAAGAGGATATCACACATTATATTGGAGAGCGATAGATGAAATAGAGGTTTATATCTGTGTTTTATGTGATTAGAATATGCTACCAAGACTTATGGGTAAATTCTACAGAGTGGTGGTTGGACTAACTATATTGTATGGGGCTGAATGATGGCCAGTCAAGAACTCTCATATTCAGAAAATGAAAGTAACAGAAATGAGGATGTTGAGATGGATGGGTGGGTGTACCAGGAGATATAATATTAAGAATGAATTTATTCGGGACAAAGTGGGAGTGGCCTCCTTAGAGGACAAGATGCGAGAGTCGAGGCTAAGATGGTTCGAGCACGTTAAGAGGAGAAGTATTGATGCTCCTGGACAAGAAGAGGTCGAGGTAGGCCAAAGAAGTACTGAGGAGAGATGATTAGGAAGGATATGGTTCGGTTTCAGCTTACTGAGGACATAACCCTTCATAGGAGGGTGTGGAGGTCGAGAATTAGGGCAGAAAGTTGGTAGGTAGTTGAAAATTTTCCTTTTTCTTACCAGAATTACTAGTAGCACTCATGTACATTTATATTCTTAGATCTATATTACGTCATGTTGTTTAGTTCGCTTCAGTTATCGTATTTCCTTGTTGCTATTGTTTGGTACTTCTTTTTCTTTAATTCTTTTTCATCTCACTTTTTTTGAGCCGAGGGTCTATTGAAAATATCCTCTCTACCTTCCCTAGGTAGGAGTGAGGTTAGCATACACACTACCCTCCTTAGACCCCACCAATGATAATATACTGAGTTCGTTATTATTGTTGTGTAAATATTTCTTCCTTTCATGCTAAATTTTCATCAATCTTCTTAAAGAATATGGTCTATTGTCAATCTTATCATGTTCCTAAGTCTATTCTCTATCAATCTTTCCTAAAGTTTTATTGTATGACTCATGAGTTTAATGCCATGATAGTTCGAACAACTGTGAATATGTAACGACCCGATCAATCATGTTGTGTATTTGCGTCCTGTTATCCCTTTTGATGATTCAAATGTGTAATTTTGGCTTTATGACTTATAGGGTTGGCTAGTTTCGTTCTGGGAAATTTTTGGGTTGAATTGGACCCTTTGGCTCTTGATTCAGAAGCCTAAGTTAGAAATATTGACTAAAGTTTGACTTTTGTGAAAATAATCCCGGAACGGTATTTTTATGGCTCCAATAGGTTCGTATCATAATTTTAGACTTGGGCGTATGCCCGGAATTGAATTCGGAGGTTCGTAGGTTGACTTGTGTTGTTTTGTCGAAAGTTGGCAATTTGAGGTTTAGAAGATTTCTCAAGTTTGACCGCAGGTTGAATTTTATCTATCGGGCTCAGAATTTGGATTTGGGACTTGAAATATGTCTATTATCTTATTTAGAACTTGTCTGCAAAATTTGGTGTCATTTGGAGTTGATTTGATATGATTCAGACACTTGGTTGTAATTCTAAAGGTTCTTGAACTTTTCTTTGAAATTCATGCGTTTTGATGTCCGATTCGTACTTCCAGATGTTAGTTTTGTGTTTTGATAGCACGAGCAAATTCGTATGATGTTATTAGACTTGGTGGATATTTGGTTTGGTGCTCCGAGGGCTCGGATGAGTTTCGTACGCGTTTCAAAATGGTTTTGACTGAAAACAAGACTGCTTGTGTGCTGGTGCTCTGATATCGCAATTGTGAGCACCAGCCTTGCAATTGCAAAGTGGGCATGGGAGGTCAGATTTCGCAAATGCGACTTCCCCCTTTGTATTTGTGAAGTCAGTTTAGGCTTGAGTTGGGTCGCATTTACGGCCATTTGGTCACTTTTGCAAAGATGGCAACTTCGCAATTGCGAAGCCTTTGTTGCAATTGCAACATTTGAAGAGGCTGTCAGGGTTCGCAATTGCGATCCCTGTTCCATAATTGTGAGGGTTCGCAAATGCGAACTCAAGGTCACATTTGCGATACCTGCAGCTAATGAAAAGGGGTAGGAGTCGGGATTTAGGTCTCATTTTTCATATCTTAGAACCCTAGACTTGGTAGGAGGCGATTTGGAGAGGGAATTTTCATCTACAAATATTGGATAAGTTATTTTTTTCAAAGTTTTAAAAAATAAAGATTTGAGTTTTGAGAGTCAATTTGGACTCGGATTTGAAAATAAAACACATATATGGACTCGTGGAGTAATGAGTAGTCGGATTTGGACTCGAATTTCGATCGGACGAGCCCGAGATTAACTTTTGTTGACTTTTGGGAAAATATGTAAAGACCATAGCCTTATCTATTGTAATTGATTTTTCTTGCATTGTTTGATGATATTAATTCACTTTTGTTAGATTTGATCCATGTGGAGGAGACTTTTAGGGGAAAAGCTATATTCGAGGGTTGATTTGGCCTAGTTGAGGTGAGTATCTTGCCTAACTTTGTGTAGGAGAAACTATACCTTAGGATTTGGCTTGTTTGTGCTAAATTGACCAGTTTAGACTTTTAGACTTCTTCCATGCATTTAATTAAATTTGTTATAACATGTTACATCTTTCATTGTCAAATTTCCTCTCACATGCTCTAATTCACGTTGTTATTAATTGTCCTACCTTTTGTAGTTGTAATTGCTCTCATATGCTTTAGTTGAAGTTACTACTTCTCTTTTTATTTTTTTACTCTTTTATTGTTAAATTACGCTTACTTGAAGTTGTTATTTCGTGAAATATCTTCTTGTTGGGTCATTGATATTAAAGTTGTTGAAGCCATGGGTTGAGGTTGAAGATGTTAATTGTTGAGTATTTCTCATTTATTTTGTTGTTATTGAGATTCTTGTGCACATTTTGATTTAGCCATGGGCTCTACGTTGTGGTAACATTGGTATTGTTGATTTTGACAAGTGTTGTGGTGTATGGGCACATGTGGTGCGAGTTGATTATTGTGTTGTGATATTGATACGCATGTGGTGGTATAAGGAGAGGGGTTGATACACATGCAGTGAGATAAGGTAGAAATTTATACGCGTGTTGCTAGTAAGAGAATTACTTGAAGCCACGCGGTGAGATAAGGGGACTAAAATATGTGTAACCATTTCGGAAAGATATTTTCAAAAATAAATGCAAGGCTCACATGGTGATATAAGGAAAGATTGTGATTGAAATTGTGAAATGTGAATATAAGGTAGAACCTCTGTTGTTATTCTTGTTGTAAATTCCATGCTAAAAGAGGCTTGTTGGTTGAGCAGTTCTTGTTATTTTCTTCATTTGTCGTACTTGTAATAGTCTTTGTTGACTACTCGTTGTTTCATCATGTGTTCACTGCTTGTTTCCTTTACCGTTTAAATTTCCGTTGTTAACTTACATTATTGAACTGCCTATTTTTCATTTACTTCCTCGCTTTCCATTATTAGATTATACTATATTCTGTTTAATGTTTTTATCCTAGTAGGTATCTTGACCTGGCCTCGTCACTATTCTACCAAGGCTAGTCTTGACACTTACTGGGTGCCATTATGGTGCATTCATACTACACTTTTGCACATATTTGTGCAGATCCAGGTACATTTACCCATGCTGGACGCCAGTGATTGATTAGCTATTTTCGGAGACTTCAAGATATACATGTTCAATATTTCGCAGGCCTCGAAATTACCTTCTATATTTAGATGTTCTATTGTTTATTTCCTATTCAAAACAGTATTGTATTTTGAAAATTTTAATGCGCTCGTTGTAGAGCTTATGACTCAGTTCTACCAGATTCTGCGAGTTATTTGTCAGTTGTATCTATTGGGGTTTATTATGATAGTTTAATAGTTTAATTGATGTTTAAGTTATTGTTTCTGCTATCTTTCAATATATGTTAGACTTACCTCGTTTTAGAGACTAGGTGTCAGGGTATTCTTACTCCACTTTTTGGGTATCGTACCACTTCTTAGTATACATTAAATAGCTTGGTAAGCCATTCTACTCCAACCTCCTCAAGATATTTCCAAACCTCTACAAGAATACTATTTAGACCCCGAACTTTTCTAATCTTTATATTTTCATGGCATACATTATCTCTGTCGGCCTATTTCGATATAGCTTAATTTTCTATCGCATACAGACGTCTGCATGTCTAAAATATTATTCTCTTGGTTCAAGCTAAGCAATTAATCAGAATATCCTCTCCACCACTCATTGATCTCATTATCTCCTATCAATACTGGTTGAGATCATCCTTATTATACTTCGCCTGTTTTAATTTTTTTACCCTTCTTCTTTTTCGGTCTTGCTATTTTAAATAGTTTTTCTCTCTTTCTTGCGTCCCTAGCTTTTGGTACAAGCCATTTTCTCTCTCGATCTTTACTAATAACCTTCTTAGCTTCCTTCTTAGCTCTCTTGTATTCTTTAAAGTCGTTTTCGTCTTCTGCTTAACACTCTCTTTTAGGTTTAATAACTCTTTGTGCCTCCTTATTCAACCACCAGAATTCATGTGGGCGAGGTCCTGGACCTTTAGACACACCTAGCACTTTTGGTGCTACTTCTTTAACGCAACTTGATATTTTCTTCCCCAAGATGTCTACGTCTCCCTCTATATTCCAAGCTGCCTTCTACTCCTTTATATTACTTTAATAAACTAGTTGTCTATGATGATTTCATTTTTCTTTCTAGTCTTTTTATTTTTTTATATTTGCAGAACTATGTAATAAGATCCTTCTTTAATAGACCTTCCATCCTTAACCAGATGGATAAGGATTCGAGTCCTTAGAATAAAACAATCTTAAGTAGGGATTAGGGAGCTATTCGTTTTTAATAGTTCTATGTGGTGCAACTTTGAATTTACGGGCCCAAAGAGTTCCGAACACCGGGTGAGAAATCAGAAAAGTATATGGTTAATTCGATTTGTGGTACAAAATAGATTTCTCTAGTCGCTATGAATCTTTTTAATTGCTAGATGAGTAGATGGTAATCCGTAGTTTCTTTACGTTGCTCAACCGAAAATGAAAGGACTGCAATAGCTACTCTTATTCTTGATTAACCGTGTTAATAGTTGCATAGCTTTAACTTTACTACTAATTTTATTTTTCATAAAGAACAAAAATAATGAACCATGATACTAACATTAACCAACTAATGAATCGATCCTAAGAAAGTAACTAAAGGCCAATGCTGAAACAAGCAAGTACTTATGTGCAATTGGATCGATCATCTTTTTTTGTTCGAGTTGTAAAGGTCTAAAGATGGGAAAAAGAGGAGAAAGAAAGATCTGATAAAATTAGAATTTCGTCTTACTTGAGGTCATATGTACTCGACGATCTTTCCTAAAAAGTAATCAAAGCGTATGATGCTCTTTAGATATATTATTTTTTTGTCTATGATAATATTTCATATTTTTTATCAAAACAAATAGAACTTTGAGTAAATAGAATTCAAGTTGCTAGTAGGTTCAAATGTCAAGTTGCTAGTAGGTTCAAATGTCAAGTGCAGGGGCAAATTTAACTTGGAAGTTACGTGATCGGTTAATTCGGTAGCTTTGACTCAAAGTATTAGGAAATTCACTTAATATATATAAATAAATTATCTAGAATCTAATAAATAATTTTAAAAAAATAATAGATCTAGAATTCATAAACTTAAAATCTTGAATTCGCATCCAGACTCAAGTAGAGCCAAATTGAGTCGAACCTAAACTTAATCGAACTTCAACAGCACTAAGTCGAGCCGAGTCAAAATTTGAGTCTTAACTCTTAAATGTTGTTCTTTACGTCTTTGGCTATGTCTTTAGGTTTACATTAACTATAAGCTAATTGATTAACAAATATATTAAAATAGTCATCAATTTGAGAGTTGAATATAATTGGGACGGAAGTGCAGATAAAAGTAGAACCTACATCAAAAGGTAACAATATAATAACTTGAGGGGTGACGACGAAAGTTTAGCTCCCAAGTCTTAAGACACATATAAAAGAGTAAATTCCATCTTGTCCCCCTTAAGCTTTTAGAGTAAGAAAATAATACCCCTCACTTTTTGACTGGGAAAGGTAACCCCCCTTGACCCAAAAGTCAACCCCCGCAAAAATATAAACTTGGTGGAAGTGGTATTATGACCTGATACATAAGCGAATTTCAATAATTGCTGGACAACGATCCTCCAGCAATGTCATTTGCGAGGATCCTTTTCAGGTTTAAACTTACGCGAGGTTTGTTGTCTTCTCTTATTCTCTATATCCATTCAAAGACTTCTTATATTAAGCCTTGGATCAGCCGTTTGATATTTTTATAACGCAATTTAACAGAACAACGTAATAATAGGAAGGTCTAGATTTAATTCATAAACTGACAAATAACAATTACAATAATAATACCAGATATGAAAAAGATTCAGAAAGAGGAAAGATTGAAAGAGGAAAAGAAGTTAAGAAGAATTACATAGAGGATAAAAGAGAATAGGGAAATTTCTTTAACTTTTTCCACCCAATTCCAATATCCACTACTCACTAAATAACAATTTCCCCATATTGCTTTTCCATATAAAGTCAGTTAATTTCTAAGAGGGCTTTTTGACCCGACCACTTCGTCTAACAGAGTTTATTGGCCCAACACTATCCAAGTCTTGTTGATTGTCTATTTTATTTGGGTTAAGCCCACTCACAGGTGTAACATTAATCTCTTCCCCGACAAGAACCTTGTCCTCAGGGTTCTGGGAGATCATGTCTAAAGGATCTCGAACTTGCAGCGAAGTGACCTTGTCACGACCCAAAATCTAATTAGTCATGATGGCACCTAACTCAACCTGCTAGGTAAGCCAATTTATCAATTATCCAACTCAAGGAGATCTACTGAGAAAATAAATGATGATATAACTGAACTTTTATACAAAACTCCTAAGGATTGGTAGTACAAATCATGAGCTTCTAAGATTTAGAGTTTACAAAACTGGTATGAAATAAATACATCTTTGAATTGTACGTAAATAGATTTTTATAAATCTAAAGCTACCATGAACAAGAGGCAGCTACAACAGGAACACTGATACATCTTCAATGCCATCTCCCGCCATACACAGCAAAATCAGCTCCAAAATCTGCACGTAAGGTGCAGAAGTGTAGTATGAGTATAATCGACCCCATGTACTCAATAAGTAACAGACCTAACCTTAGGTTAAAAGTATTGACGAGCTTGGACAACGTCAGAGTCCTACACTAACAGCCAAGAATAACTCGTAACAATATAATGAAACAGTATAAGTAAACTCAAAGATATGATGCTCAACTCGTTCATAGTTACGAAAAATAGGCATGCTTTTCAGGTATAATAGTAAAACCTAAATCTTTCACCGAACTCACCAAAATGTGAGTATGTCAGAAAAACTGTGATTTTTCCCAAAAGCTTTCAACAACAGACAAGATGCTCCATTATCAGATAGCATGAGAAAAGTACATCTCTATACCCACATGTCAATGTGCATTTGAAGTCATGAATGTCACAATACCGTGTAGCATGAGGAAATGCATTTCTATGCCTACATGCCAAGTATGCATGTCAAATATAATGCACGACAGTAATAAACTTATGTGCTCATACTCTCAGAGTATTCAACCTCACTCAGTACGCTCAATTACTCAGCACCTCCCAATCACTCAATACTCTCAATCACTCAGTCACTCGGCACTCACACTCATTCGTACCTGCGCTCACTGCTGGAATGTCAGACTCCGGAGCGGCAGATCCTGCCCAAGCGCTAATATAAGCCAACATGACATGTTGCGGTGTGCATCGCGATTCCAAAAAAATTCCAGCTCAACTTTTACCCTTCGCAGTCGCGACCATTTCCCCACGATCGCGATGAACAAATTCCAACAAGCTTGCCCAACTCTTCCAGACTGCCTCTAGTATAATAGCCATAACTTTTTTTACAAAACTCCAAATGACAAATGGTTTGATTTTCTGAAAACTAGAGCCAAGGGCTACAACTTTTATTTTTGGGTCATCTTCAAATTTCTTATAGATTGCACGATATAAGCTTCCAAGTTGGATTAGTGACAGCAGAATTTCTTCTTCGCGAACGCGATGATCTCTCCGCGAAAGTGAATCACAGGCGCCTTTTCCCATTTTTCTTTTTGCGAACGCGACCCAAAGTCCACGATCGTGATGTACACTATTGTAGCTAAAAACAACAACTAAAAATGGCCTAAAAATGGTCCGAAACCACCCCAAAACTCACTAGAGTCCCTCAGGACCCTGTCCGAACACACCAACAAGTCTCAAAACATATTACGGACCTACTCGAGGCCTCAAATCACACATATTAACATCAAAATCCTGAATCGCGCCTCAAATCAAACTTAATGAACTTTGAATCTTTCAACTTCCAAAACCCATGTCGAACCTTATCAAATCAACTCGGAATGAACTCCAATTTTGCACACAACTCCTAAATGACATAAAGAAGCTATTCCAATTACTGTAATCACAATCCGAACCCGATATCATCAAAGTCAACTCCCGGTCAAACATATAAATATTCCAAATCTTTAAATTGCCAACTTTGTCAAATAGTGTCGAAACCTTCTAGGAATATCCAAATGCAAATCTGGTCAGAGGCCCAAGTCTAAAATCACCATCTGGATCTAACAGAACCATCAAAACTCTGATCCGAGGTCAAATACTCAAAAATCAAATTTTGTCAACTCTTCCAACTTAAAGCTTCCTAGTTGAGAATCTTTCTCCCAAATCAATTCCGATTAATTTGAAAACCAAAACCGACGATTCACACAGGTCATAATACATCATATGAAGCTACTCAAGACTTCAAATGGCCGAACGGAATGCAAATGCTGAAAACAACCTATCGGGTCGTTATATTCTTCCGCACTTAAACATACGTTCGTCCTCGAACGTGCCCAGAGTCAATCCAAAGCAATCAAATCGCCGCGTAACCTTACCATGCACATACCCGGGGGTGATCCCACGTCACCCCAATCCATGTAAGCCTGACAAACACAACATAAGTGAAGATCATTACTTTAACCTTAGTTCGTAAGCCTTAGAACCTAATTTCCAACATCCGAAATTCCTTATAAGACCTGAATCTCGTACCTACACACTGTATAAGTCCGAACAAGTTGTATCAATTCATATCCATAACCGAAGATATAATCACATAATATACCACATAACTCGCATACTCATAGCAATAATTCCCGATCATAGTAGCTGCTCAAAATAAACCCAATACCAGTAATAAGCCTCATATCAAATAAAACCTCATTCAAAACCTTCGTACACTGCCGATGATGAATGAAACACGCAAAAACTCATAACCACTCATCAGATAAATAAGTCATGGAGCTCTCTCACTCATCTGATAAGAACCAAAGCCAAATTCTTAGCCAACTTCCGATATTACTCTTCTAGACATACCGTAATCAAATCTGATAGTATCCTAATCAAATCTGATAGTATCCATTCTAGATCCAATGGCCTTATCTCATCAAACACAACTATTCTATTGACATGCCACACCAATACAACCTAAAGTCACAACCATGCAATTTGTGCACCAACAAGCAATAATTCAAATGTACTCAAATATGGAAAATGATCCAAATGAGAGAATCGTCCGACAAGCTCAACAAGTACCACTACAAATGCATTGCTATGAACCCGTCACACATAGTAGAACCAATACACACAAATCTATCACAAAGGATCATATCCCAACATAACCCCATTGCAATACGTGGCCCTATCCAAACACCGGTCCATATAAAATACCGCAAGCCATAATTCTCTAAATCAATAACTACACGCAATTCGACATCAAATACACGAAGTGCATGATCATCACCATGGAGAAACGGATATCACAATATACCACCAATAGGAAAGACCATAACCAAGGCACAATCAGCCATTCAACACCCCAATAACCATCTCGCTCGAATTACACTGCATGGCCTAAACAGAAACGCATATAATGTGCAAGTAACCAACAAATCACAACCCATCGTAGCATAGAAGAGTAACACATAGAACATATCAGATACAAATAAGATCAATTCTAACCGAATGGCAAATCCCTCAATAATAGTAGTACGGAGTCAACCAATTCGACCCGATGTAGAATACACATCCTCATTAGGCCTACCAATGAGACCCCAAATCAACCTTGGTCATCCACAAATAGATAAATAGCCCTCCGAAAGTCCACAATGACCTAACCACAACACATACTACCATCTGGCTAACATTGGCCACATCTTCACATTCCACAACTACGAAACAATCTTATTCTAAGAACTCTCAATCTCCAAATCCATAGAACACACGAATCACCATAGCTGATCCCAAATCCACCACTCGAATGTCTAATACATCTCTCATGCACGATCATCTCATGAGGAATACTTCTATAATTCTTCTGCGCCACATAGAAAAAATCTGAATTTTAGCAGTCGATCAACCAAGTGAGTACCACAATAACAATGAAGCATCTGTAAGTCAAACCTCAGTGCGCACTTCTGAATGTACACTCTTCTCAGGTAATACCAAATAGTGCCAACAGTTTTTCTCACCATCTGAAATCGTCTATGCTGCATAAACTCATGACCTTCCTTTTGAAACCGAATCGTATACTTGCACATGCAAATCCCAATCTCACACCACGCACTGCCTCTATTAGGCCATCATATGAAAATACGAGAACCTCATTATCAACTCTAAGTCACAAGAAGACTACATACGTAATTAGCCAGGACCCTTTCACATGATCTCATCCAGTAGAAAATCACAATACGCAACATACTCCTCATGCCAGTAGGAAATATCCATCTCAAACCGTGGTAAAAACCATTGAGAACACTTTGAAATCCATCTGCACATAACCAAGCTATCAGAACTGAATTTCTCTAACTCAACCAAGCCACAAAGGTCGCCAAATCCAAGAGTGTTGCCATAAAATACCTGTAAAGCCTCACCTCATCGCAAGAACCAAACGAACTGAGCATACCATTACCATACTAATCTAACCTACTGCCAAGTTGTCCTATTTCCTCCAAGTTTCTTCTGAATTGCCTTCAAGTTGACACTTCTCCTCGCCATAATACCACGATCCTCAACCAAAACTCACCACACGAGACCCTAGCATGAAACCACGTCTCCCTAAATCCCATAAGCTACTGTATTCCCATTTAAACACTCAAAGTACGACATCTGAGATACCCACTATAAAGAAACCTTATGTGAATCTAAAATTCTTTCCTTTACCTTTCTGACACTAAAGTGTAGGATCCATAATGATACAGAAGAACTACAAGTCCCTCCACTATCCAATGCAAGTCTCGGATCTTAGCCATATACAAATCCGGAAAATTCTCAAATGCCACATATGAATCTTGAACCCATTAGAACCTCCTCGAGGGTCCTCCACCCTATCCAATCTCAAATGCGCCGCCCAAACGAGACGAACGACATGTGCTCATTAGCACACCAACACCCAAAGAAGTAATCCACACCTCTAATCAACCGAGTGAATCCCTACTCCATGCATACTACAATCCGTCACGAATAACAAACTCAAATCATCCCATGATTTCCATATGCCTATAAAGTGTAATATATCCCGTATTCAAAAATTTCCTCACTCGAGTCATCCTCGATCTCAACCGTTGCAAGTCATAACTGATTCACAAGTATACCTCACACCGAAACCAATACAACACATAACCATAAAATCAAATTGTTGATGGTAGACTCCCCCACTTGGCTAAGCCACTGAATAAAACATCTGGTAATGCAAAATACCCATACTCTATTACTGTCATAATCCCGCACTGAAATCCAACTAAATCATTCATAAGCTCATGCAACACAAATCGTAAAATACCTCAAATTATCTGCGAAGCTCGCATTCATCCTCGTGACAGTCAAGTCAACTTTCGCAACCGTTCCATACTCAAATTGCAACACATATAACCCGCAGGTAGAAAACTCTCCACACAATCATCATAAGGATCACACATCTGTAGATTACCCCGTAGGTGATAACCCACCTGCTTAGCCTCAAACTGAAATCTATCTATACCCTTTCATAGACACCATTACTATGCAATCACTTAATGTTCCTGAGTCTAAACTCATCCACAAGACATGCGAATCTACTTCGTTCCAAAAATAACGACATGAAAGATCCCTCAACATGATCATAACTCGAGACTGTACAACACATCAAGATAGAAATCAAGCACCCAATAGTCCTTTTCACATCTCAAGCAAACTTTTCTCGTCACATTCAAACCATCTGAACATATCCCGCAGTCACATCATACTCATCATATACCTATCCAACCACTCACCGAGCCATAAATTCTACTCATATGGATACTACCGGACATATAAGTCCAAAAGCGCATGCTCACACAACTGAAATTGGTGAGCCTAAGCTGCGATCTAAACCTGTCGACAAGTCCTCTAGACTGGCCCATCACAAAAATACAGAAGACGCATCTCGCACCTCATCCATAGAATCGCAAGTCGTCGATGCACCGCTAATATCGAACGCTCACATAACATACGATTGAGTGGAAGGAATTCAAAGGGATATGCTTCAAGCTGAATTAATGTCGCACGATAAGTAATGAAAGATGGGAAGTTTATCCTAAATGCCCCGCAGCCTCTCGAAGATAGGCATGGACGTCATCATACTGATCCACAAGACTGTACTAGATATTTGCTCATGACTAGTAGAACCTATGAACCTAGAGCTCTGATACCAACTTGTCACGACCCAAAATCCAACTATTCGTGATGGCACCTAACCCAACCCGCTAGGTAAGCCAATTTATCAATTATCCAACTCAAGGAGATCTACTGAGAAAATAAATGATGAAATAACTGAACTTTTATAAAAAAGATCCCCAAGGATTGGTAGTACAAATCATGAGCTTCTAAGATTTAGAGTTTACAAAACTTGTATGAAATAAATACATCATCTATTTGAAATGTACGCATATTGATTTTTATAAATCTAAAGCTACCATGAACAAGAGGCAGCTACAACTGGAGTGCGGGTACATCTTCAATGCCAACTCCCCCATGCACAACAACATCAGCTCCAAAATCTGCACGTAAGGTGCAGAAGTGTAGTATGAGTACAATCGACCCCATATACTCAATAAGTAACAAACCTAACTTTAGGTTGTAAGCAGTGACGAGCTTGGACAACGGTAAGAGTCCAACACCAACAGCCAAGAACAACTCATAACAATATAATGAAATAGTACAAGTAATAGTCAAAGATATAATGCTTAGATCGTTCATAGTTACGAAAAATAGGAATGTTTTTCAAGAGTAACAGTAAAACCCAAATCTTTCACCGAAGTCACCAAAATGTGAGTATGTCAGAAAAACAGTGATTTTTCCCAAAAACCTTTAGCAACAGATAAGATGCTCCATTATGAGATAGCATGAGAAAAGTATATCTCTATGCCTACATGTCAATATGTATGAGAGAAGTCATAAATGTCACAATATTGTATAGCATGAGGAAATGCATCTCTATGCCTACATGCCAAGTATGCATGTCAAATGTAATGCACCACAGTGATAAACTCATGTACTCATGCTCTCGGAGTATTCGACCTCACTTAGCACGCTCAATCACTCAGCACCTTCCAATCACTCAATACTCTCAATCACTCAGCACCTCCCAATCACTCAGCACTCTCAATCACTCGGCACTCGCACTCATCCGTACCTACGCTCATTGCTGGTATGTCAGACTCCGGAGTGGCAGATCCTGCCCAAGCGCCATGACATGATGCGGCGTGCACCCCGATCCCATCATGAATCAATAAAGCCTGCTTCCACGTGTAGCCTGATCCCACCATGAATCAATAAATCTGTTGTCGCGTGCAACCCGATCCCATAATCATCACTCATAATCAGGCCCTCATCGTCACAGTCATCAATCTCTCCAGTCTCTCGGGCTCACAAATCTCATGCCACTCAGCCCAAACAATGAAAAATTGATAATAGAGACTGAGATATGATATGCAAATGAATGAATATGACTGAGTGTCTAATTACAATGTAAGCAAATAACTCAATAGCATAAATAACCTCGGTGGGTCTCAATAGAGCAAGCATATAGCGTAAACATGATTTCTAACATGATTCACAGAACATATAATCAAACAAGAAGAGAGAACATGGAGGTAACAGGATATAATAGCAAAACAAGTCCGGTCATAGTCTAATAGTTGACTAAAATCATGATTTGCTCGGTGCACGCCCACACGCTCGTCACCTACCATGTGCGTCACTTTAATACATCTCTTATAACACAGTTCCTAGGGTTAAATACCCTCAAATCCAAGTTCAAATATGTTACTTGCCTCGAACAAGCCAAATCCAATACCGAGCAAGCCGAACAATACTTTAGAAATGCCATCTCGCGTGCATCAACCTCCGAACGGCTCGAAACTAGCCAAAAGCAACTCAAATACATCAAATAATGCCTATGGAAGCAAACCCAATTGATAAAGGTCGAATCTATAATCAAAAGCCCAAAGTCAACCAAAACATCAAACTTGGGCCCGTACCTCTGAACCCGACAAAACTCATAAAATCCGATAACCCATTCAATTACGAGTCCAATCATACAAATTTTATTCAAATCTGACTCCGAATCGATGTTCAAAACTCAAAAATTCAGTTTATAAAATTTTAGACAAAACTCCCCAATTTCTCTTTTGAAATCATCAACCAAGTGCCAAAAACGAAGATGGAATCACGGAATAAAATCAATACCGAGTAGATAATACTTACCCCATTTCATGTGGTGAAAATCACCTCAATCCGAGCTTTATAGCTCAAAATATGATAAAATGAACTCAAAATACCAAAATTTGATGTTTTAATGCACTTCCAGGAGTCTCTCTTCGTGATCGCGGTCTCCAACATCGCTATCGCGATTCAAAAAAAATTCCAGCTCAACTTTTACTATTCACGATCGCGACCATTCCCCCACGATCGCGATGAACAAACTCCAACAAGCTTGCCTAACTTTTCCAGATAGCCTCTAGTATAATAGCCATAACATTTTTTACAAAACTCCAAATGACAAATGGTTCAATTTTTCTTAAAACTAGAACCAAGGGCTACAACTTTTGTTTTTGGATCATCTCCAAATTCCTTATATATTGCACGATATAAGCTTTTAAAGTTGGATCAGTGACAACATAATTTCTTCTTCCCAAACGCGAAGATCACTCTGCGAACGCGATTCACAGGCACCTTTCTCCCATTTTTCTCTTCGCGAACGCGACCCAAAGTCCACGATCGCGATGCACACTGCTGTAGCTAAAAACCAACACTTAAAAATGGCCTAGAAATGGTCTGAAACCACCCCGAAACTCACCCGAGTCCCTCAATAAGTCTCAAAATATATTACGGACCTACTCAAGGTCTCAAATCACACATATTAACATCAAAATCACGAATCGTGCCTCAAATCGAACTTAATGAACTTTGAATCTTTCAACTTTCAAAACTCGTGTCGAACCTTATCAAATCAACTCGAAATGAACTCCAATTTTGCACACAAGTCCCAAATGACATAACGAAGCTATTCCAATTCCCGAAACAAAAATCCAAACATTATATCATCAAAGTCAACTCTCGGTCAAACATATAAATATTCCAAACCTTCAAATTGCCAACTTTCGCCAAATAGTGCCGAAACCTTCTAGGAACATCCAAATGCAAATCCGGGCATACGCCCAAGTCCAAAATTATCATCCAGACCTAACGGAACCATCAAAACTCCGATCCGAGGTCAAATACTCAAATGTC
This sequence comes from Nicotiana tabacum, assembly GCF_000715075.1. Classification (NCBI taxonomy): domain Eukaryota; kingdom Viridiplantae; phylum Streptophyta; class Magnoliopsida; order Solanales; family Solanaceae; genus Nicotiana; species Nicotiana tabacum. Next base: position 42,840,439 of record NC_134102.1, read on the forward strand.
AAACTTGGTCAACTATTCCAACTTAGAGCGTCCTAGTTGAGAATCTTTCTCCCGAGTCAATTCCGATTAACCTGAAACCAAAACCGACGATTCACACAAGTCATAATACATCATATGAAGCTACTCAAGACTTCAAATGGCTGAACGAAATTCAAGTGCTCAAAACGACCGATCGGGTCGTTATAGTCATGCATATCTGAATTTCCAACACAGCAACGCAGCTTAGAGACATGAAACACAGGGTGAATATGAGCATCCTTTGGTAATTCAAGCTTGTAAGCAACATCCCCAATTCATCTGATAACTTTAAATAAACCAAAGTAATGCGTTCCCAACTTATGATATCGCTGTAAGCGAAGAGACTGCAGCATGGAAGATTTTAGCTTAACATATACCCAATCTCCAATTGCAAATTCAACATTTTGATACTTCTTATCTACATATTCCTTCATACGTTGTTGGGCCTTTGATTAAGTTATGCTTCAACAAATCCATAACTTCTTCCCTTTGAATCATGTAACATTCTACCAATTCTTTGGAAGAAGTGCCAAGCACATACCGAGCTATGATGGGCGGTTCTCTGCCATACAAAGCTTGGAAATGGGTCATAGAAACAACGGTCTGATAGGAAGTATTGTACCAAAATTCGATCCAAGGTAATAATGGTGCCCACTCATGTGGGGTATCAGCCACAAAGCAACGATCAATGCTTCTGATTGGCCATCAGTTTGTGGGTGATAGGCCGTGCTCATGGAGAGAGTAGTACCTTGTATTTTGTGGATTTCCTTCCAAAATATATTTATGAACCTTGGGTCTCAGTCAGTGAGAATAATTTTAGGGTGGCCATGAAGTCGAATGATTTCTGAAACAAAGGTCGCAGCTACAATATAGGCAGTGAAAGTGGCCGACAGGGCAATACAATGACAATATTTAGAAAGACGATCCACAATGGTAAGAATAGTAGATTTACCCTTCGAGCTGGGAAGAGACGTGATAAAATCCATTATGACCTCCTCGAAAACCAAATCTAGAACAGGTAATGGTTGGAGAAGACATGTTGGATGTTTAAGAATGTCTTTCATCTCCTGGCAGGTCTGGCAAAAAGCAACAAAGGTTTTGACATCTTGTCTTAAACCCTTCCAATAAAAAAAACTACTCTTTGGAAAGTTTCGGATATCCCAGCGTGACCACCAACCAGCGAAGAATGAAACTACTTGAGCAATTCAACGTGAAGAGGGGAATCGGATGGAATAACCAATCTACCGTTATACAAAGGAAGACTATCTTTAAAGAGGAAAGGGGAAGGAGTCTCCGCTTCCTCATGAATACTCTATTTCCAAGCCAACAACTCATTATGATTCACATTTTCTTGCCGCAAATTAGCTATTAAATCAAAGGTGCAGCTAGAAATGGCATGAAAGGAAGCTGCAGGGGTCCGAGATAAAGCATCAGCTACTAAATTGGTCTTTCCAGGCTCGTACAAAATGGTAAAATCATAACCAACCAATTTAGTCAACCATTTTTGTTGCTCAGGGGTCTGAATAACATGTTTTGTTAAATTCTTAAGGGGATGTTGATCTGTGTGAATGACAAAATGGCGACCCAACAAATACTGATGCCATTTACTAACAACCTGTGTGATTGCTAACATATTATTCTAGTAAGATGAGGCTTTCTGTATACGATGACATAACTTTTGACTAAATAGGCAATTGAGTAGCCTTGTTGTGATAATACTGCACCAACCCCAATACGTAAAGAATATGTTTCCACATAAAATTCTTTAGAGAAATCGGGCAAAGATAAGACTGGAGCAGATTCAAGGGCACTTTTCAAGGCCGCCTCAAATGCATGTTGTTGTCGTTCAGTCCAACCAAAGGCATCCTTTTTAAATAAATCCGTTAATGGACCATCCACTGTGCATATTGATGAATGAAACATTGGTGATACCCAACGAGACCCAAGAAACTACGCACTTCTTTGATAGACCTTGGAACTGGTCAATTCTTAATCACCTCAATTTTGGCCAGGTCTACAGCCAATCCTTGAGAAGATATGACATGGCCCAAGTAATCAATCCTCTAAAGTCCAAGTAGACATTTGGATTGTTTGGCGACTAACTTATTCTCCCGCAGTAGACGAAGAACAACTGCTAGGTGTTCCAGATGGTTTTCCCATGTACCACTATAAACCAAGATATCACAAAAAAGAACTATGAGCAATTTCCTGAGATACGGTTTAAATACCAAGTTCATAGTTACCTGAAAGGTAGAGGGAGCATTAGACAACCCAAATGGCATGACAAAAAATTCGTAATGCCCTTCATGTGTTCAGAATATTGTTTTCGGAATATCGTCAGGGCGAATTCGAATATGATGATAGCCAGATAGTAAATCCAGTTTCGAAAAATATGTGACACCATTCAGTTCATCAAATAATTCATAAATGGTAGGAATGGGAAAGAGATCACTCATTGTGATGGAATTAAAGTCCCGATAATCAACATAGAAACTGCATGTATAATTTTTCTTCCGAACCAATAGCACTGGGAAAGAAAAGGGACTGGTGCTTTGCCTGATGATACCTTCTTTCAACATCTAAGCCACCAAATCTTCCATGATTTGTTTTTGAAAATAGCGATAACGATAAGGTTTGACATTCACAGGCTCAAAGTTAGGATGTAGATGTATAGCATGGTCTTGGTCACGCGATGGGGGAAGATCATGGTCTTGCAAAACACATCCTGATACTCGAACATAACTGCAGTAAGATCAGAGGGGTAAGTATTTCAAGAAGGACTTGAGTCATGAATTACCTCAAGCCGATAGAATAAAGCAATCGCATCCACTGAAGTTAAACGTCATAATCCTTGAAGTTGAACATCAATAGGAGGGTTCCCCACCCAACTATGTCTAGTATTATGTAAAGAGAATTCAAATGTGCGTTGACTATAATCAGTAACCACCAGTCCTAGAGTAGCCAACCATGAAACTCCCAAAACAATATCTGAACCATGCATAGAGAGCACATACAGATCTAAAGTAAGGGTGCAACCTTGAATGGTGAGGTTAACCGCTCGAGTCACACCTTCACATTTGAGTCATTGACCACTACCCACCACAACTGGAAAATTAGAAGTGCGATCAACTATTAGGTTCAAAAACTTAGCAACTCGAGGCCGAATAAAATCATTGGTGCTCCCTCTGTCCAAGAGAACCTGTACTGAAGATCTATTAACATGTCTAGTAAAATACAATATAGTCAGAGAATTACCACCTGCTAGATCATAATATGAAATTGTAGAATGAGATTTTACCTCAAGAGACTGCAATTCATCTACCAGCATATCGCCAGGGATAAAGGATTCAGGAACTCAATCATTGGAGTCATCCTCTATAAGTAACAATTGAGGAAATTTTTTGCACTTGTGAGAGGCTGAGTATTTCTCATCGCAATAATAGCACATGCTTTTTCATGCCGTTGTTAAATTTCTGCTGGGGTTAAGCGTTTCGGTGGAATTTTAAAGGTCGAAGTGGAGGAAAAAGGTGGTGGTTGTAAGGCTAATGTGGAAGGAGGAGTTGGCAGCAATGGCGGGTTAGAAGTAGAATGAGTAGGTAAAAGAGGAGGTTGTTTGGAGTAAGAAAATTATGTATTATTTCCCTTGGCTACCAAATATTTTTTCTCATACTTATGGGCTAGAGAAATAGCTTGCTCCGGTATAGTTAGTTCATCTACCAAAACATCAGTCTAAATATCTGTCCTCAACCCAAAAATAAAATATTGGATCAAAAAGTGATCCGGCAGGGCCACAGTTTCGGTGGAAATAGCTTCAAATTTGGCTAAATATTCAACCATAGTGGTCGAATGACAGTTTTCCCAAATTTCCCTCTGGCTTCTGTAAGGAGCATTGTTTGAACCAGCAAAGAAATTTTTCCGCGAAATGGTCCCAGTTGATCAATTGCTTATTTTTATAAAGCCACTGGTACCAATCTAAAGCTTCTTCATCTAGATAAAATGAAGCAAGGATTACTTTTGAGAATCCTCAATGGAATAAAATTCGAAATACCTCTCTGCTTGGAAGACCCAGGCCTCAGCATTATCACCATTAAAATGGCCAAACTCCACTAGTGCCGATTTATGGCGTAAAGTAGGATAGGACACCCCGTGTGATGATTGGCATAGCGTTGGTTCAGGACTATGATGACATGAAGGTTTAAGTCTGGGTGAACGCTGTTGTAAAGAGAAAGCAGCCATTTGAGACAAAATATCTTACATGACCTTTTGATTTTGTGCCAGAGCTGTTCGAAAATCAGCAAGGTCGCATGAAAATCCAAACTGTGTTTCGCGTATCTCCATCAACGATTCATCAGAACATTTGTTTCTCAAGTCCGGAATCACAGACAAGTCAATGAAAGCACCAAATTTTATAACCCAATTTAATAGAGCAATGTAATAACAGGAAGGTCTAGATTTAATTCATAAACTAACAAACAACTATTACAATAATAATCCTAGATCTGAGAAAGATTCAGAAAGAGGAAAGATTGAAAGAGGAAAGATTGAAAGAGCAAAGGAAGTTATGAAGAATTACCGAGAGGATAAAACAGAATAGGGAAATTTCTTCAACTTTTTCCACCCAATTACAATATCCACTACTCACTAAATAATTATTTTCCCACGTTGCTTTTTCAGATAAAGTCAGTTAATTTCTGAGAGGATTTTTGACCCGATCACTTCGTCTAACAGAGTTTGTTGGCCCAACACTGTCAAAGTTTTGCTGATTTGCTATTTTATTTGGGTTAATCCCACTCACAGGTATAACAAATACTACAAGGATTGCTAATATCATTCTTCTTTAAAATGAAATTCATGGCTGACTGTTCCATTTGAAATTTCAAAGAATGACCTTCGTCAAAGGAAAGGGCTAGAAATAAAAAAGGACTTGCTACTTGAGAATGAACTATAAACTTATTTCATAAATTTGAATTTGTCTATCATTTCCTTAATGTTGTGTCTGTCAATGATTTTCTTTCTAATTACTTATCTTCATGTCATCTCACATTCACTCTAAAATTTATATATTAATCGACTATATCTTGGTTTAACAAAAACATGTTTCATATGCAGGTAAGAAATTTTAAATACGATTTTTTTTTAAATCATGTAAAATAGATCAAAAACTGATGAATCTCCATTTCGAGAAGATATAAAATATAAATAATTGTAGTTCTTACAAAAGACCCTTCATGAAAAATAACAAGATGACAACAAATTATCAGGTTGTAATGAAAGATAAAATTATAGTTTATCCTTAAATATTTCCCTACAAACAAGGGATAATAATGACATTTTATAAACTCCGGCAAGATTATTTTTTATATTTTGGGTTGACTTTGGGTCAGAGGGGGGTTCTCTTTCCCATTCAAAAGGTGAGGAGGTATTGTTTTCCTACCCTAAAAGGTTAAGGGGTTAAGATAGAATTTACTCACATATGAAATGTATTGCTTGAGCTATCATACCATGAAAAAAGGGCCAAAACTATCCGTGAAGTATTGGAATTGGTATAAATGTGTTCTCTGTCCACCTATTTGAATAAAGATGCCTCCACCATTATTCTTTTGGCTCAACATTACTCTTATTACTAACAGAATTTACTGAAAAAAAAGAAAACTAAATTAATATCGACGTGCCACCGACCTATTGGCCTACCCGTAACCCGCGCGAATATTGACCCACCCCGATTTTAAAATACAACTCTCTCTCTCTCTCTCTTCTCCAAGTTCCACCTATGCTTCTCTGCCATTTCCGTTTCAATGAGTGTTATTATACAACTTGTATGCCTACAATACATGAGGCAAACCCATATTTGAGTTCTCTATTAGAATCATTTTTATGAAAGATGGAAGTGACACTTTTCTTCTTTATGCCAAAAAATTTAGATTTTGTTTTGGTTGTATAATGGGTATTCTTCATTGTATAAGTGCTTACTCGAATTTTTGGGGGCTTTTCTTCACTATTGTTTTTCGTTCTTCCGTGAAATTTTGAGGATTCTTTTACTGTAATGTAATGTGTATTTTTATTTTTAAATTTGTATCGTTATTTGTTATATTAATATTCCGCTTTTTTGTTCTATGTAACAGGTATTATGAAATTGTACATTTCACACACATTGGGTTTATATGATGTACTAATAATAGTTGGTAATTTTTTAGATAATGTCTTCACTAGTATTTGTTTTCTCTTCTGAACTTGTTATCATGGATTACATTTTCTGGATCAGATTACTATGCAAAATCTAGTAAAAGAAGAGAATTCTTTTATTCATAATTTGCAAGTGAGATGGGATGTCAGTGTTTGTTGCTATTTTTGATGAATTCGCTGGTGGATTCTGCATAGGCAACAACGAGGACAAGAAGACACACAGAGAGGTGTTTTAGAATCGGAGCGGGTCAATATTCATGTGGGTTACGAGTGAGTTTAATTATATCTGGGGTGGGAATTAAGTTAAGTCAATGGGACGATGACACATGAATATTAATTTAATTTTTTTTCCAGAAAATTTTGTTAGTAATAAGGGTAATGTTGGGCCAAAAGCATAATGGCGGGGGCATTTTTATTCAAATAGGTGAACAAAGGGTATTTTTGTACCAGTTCCGATACTTCAGGGGTAGTTTTGGTCCTTTTTCGGATCATACCACGATATTGTTGGGTTTAATTTAATAAATAAAAGAGGTGTGAATGGGTCCTCAAACCCCACTAGTGGGATTTCACTAGGTCGTTGTTGTTGTTGTTGTAAAAGAGGTGTGAATGGGAAATAGAGGAAAAGAATTGGAGGGAACGAAAAGTTTAAAATGTTCCTTTTTACTAAGGTACTTTGTCCCTCATAGAAAAATAAAAAGAAAATCCTTGTGCTTATATAGAGAAGCACTTCTTCTAGCTCTTAAAGAGTTGAGAAGAGAGCAAGCCTCCTGCCATCGTCGTTGTCGCTCGACTTAGGCTTCTACTTCAGATGATCTGATTGATTGTAGTTTTTTGGACCAAATTTATCTAATTTCCTTTTTCCTTAAATTATTCGTACAAAATTTTAAAAGTAAAATTCATATTTTAAATTAATTAATTCTGATGGTAATTTTTTAATTGAAATTCGCGAATTTCACAAACGTTCTCCCCTTCTCTTCTCTGTATTTCTGCATTGTTTTCAAGAAAAAAGTAAGCATCGAGTGTGGTTTGCTCCGCTATTTGCGTTCGCCGAAGTTCTATGATTCGTAGTGCCTTTATCATAGAATAAGTATTCTGTTCATGGGAGGACTTAATTATATAATATTATGCATTATATAACTTTTCTCATCATAATTGGGCAATAGTGAGGGGATTAAATTCCTTAAGGACACACAAGCAACTTGTAGACTTGGAATTATTTTCTGTTTTATTTATTGAACTAATGTTTCTTTGTTTCTCTGATTTTTCATTTTTGAACATAGCATAGTTAACAGATACTACAATTAACTAACTAATGAATCGAGCTTAAAAAAGTTAACTAAAGGCCAATATCGAAACAATCAAGTCTTTGGTTGTGTTTATAGAAACCCTATTGTATAGGGTAAAATTGGTTCACATTAAATACTCGAATGGCATTTCCATAATATTATCCGCAAAAGTAATTCTATTACTTATTAACTTGCCAACCCTCTCTTCTTTCTCCTACACGCTCTTCTCTCTCTTCGACGGTCTTAAGTCTAACGGTAATCTCCATCGGCAAATTTCTCCAGTGCCGGCACCGGTGTGGACGGCTAAACCAAGTAAGCACACCCCCCTCCTCTCTCTCTATCTCTCCCTCCGTCTTTCTCTCTTTCTTTCCCCTTTTTGCTTTTCCCCTCTTCTTAACCCTAGCAATAGCTAGGTTGGCGACCGTCGCACCACCGACACCGCTCCGTCTTTCTTGTTATTTTTCAGGATTCAACCCCAACCCCCTCCTATATGCTTCCTTTCTTCTTTATACTTTTTCCAGACCACTGTTTCTCGGAATGTCACTGTTTTCGGAGACTTTTATTTGGGCCACCATCAGATCTATGTGTCATATGTGGTGACGGAGACTGTCCCACACTCGTCTCTTTTTCTTGGTCCCGTGGTGTGTTGTGTGTTATGTGTTTTTCAGGTAGCACTTTTTTGGTGGCTGTTTGGTGATGGGTAGGAGGTTCACGCGCAAACACAGTAGAGCAGGCTGGCTAGCAATCACAAGGGCTGGACGTCGGGTTTCACAGCATCGGGAGTATAGCTAGTCTAAAGTCCAGGTTCATTTTGCGGGAATTGGTACCTCCCGATGCCTATTTCTCTTTCTCTTGTGTTAGTTAATTTGTTGTTGTAGTAGTTCGTAATATTTGTTACTTTTGGGTTTGGACCTTTGCTTGTCTTTAGTTGCATTTGTTTGCCTAGACCACCGTAGGTAGATCGGTTGTGGTTTGTAATGGCAGAGTAAGGTCATGTCCTCGGGGTGGGCGGGTGGAGGGGTGGGGGTAGGACACAGGTCAGGGGGTGGGACGGGGACCAGAGAGGGTAAAGGCAATAAGGGAGCCTGTAGGTTGAGGATTGGATCGTGGAATATAGGGACGTTGATAGGTAAGACTATAGAGCTGGCAAAGATTCTACAGAAGAGGAAGGTCAATATAGCTTGTGTTCAGGAGACCAGGTGGGTTGGAAAGAAGGCAAGGAATGCGGGCAGGTTTAAATTGTGGTACTCCGGACACGTGAACGGCCAGAACGGAGTAGGTACTTTGGTGGATAGGGAGCTCAGAGAGTCAGTGGTAGAGGTTAGGCAAGTGAATTATAGAGTGATGACGATTAAGTTAGTAGTTGGAGGGATCACTCTGAATGTCATTAGCGCTTACGCGCCACGGGCTTTGACGTGAAGGTTAAGAGGCACTTCTCGTAGGTGTTGGATGAGGTAGTGCAGGGTATTCCACATACGGAGAAGTTATTTATAGGAGGAGATTTCAATGGTCATATTAGGTCGTCTGTTGGAGGCTATGGTGAGGAGCACAATGGCTTCGACTTTGGGGGATAAGAATGGATGAGGTACTTCACTGTTGGATTTTGCTAGAGTCTTTGAGTTGGTGATCGCGGAATCTAGTTTTCCAAAGAAGGAGGAGCATTTTATTATTGTCTGAAGTATGGTGACTAAGACTCAGATTGATTATCTCCCCCTCAGGAGGTGTGATAGGGGGTTGTGCGAGGATTGTAAGGTGATCTCGAGCGAGAACCTCACGACTCAACATAGGCTCCTAGTGATGGACGTCGGTATCTTGATAAAGAGGAGGAAGAGGTTTGTACGGGGTCAACCGAGGATCAGGTAGGGTTCTTTGACTAAGGATAATGCGAAGGAGTTAGAGGGGCGGCTGACAGCTATGGGTACCTGGAAGAGTGATGGGGATGCTAGCATTATATGGACGGCGATGGCAGACTGTATAAGGGAGGTGGCGAGAGAGGTGTTAGTGATCCCGAAGGGCTACTCTGGCGGGCACCGCAGAAACTGGTGGTGGAATGATGTGGTCTAAGGTAAAGTGGAAGCAAAGAATGCGACGTACCTTACGTTAGTGGAGAGCACCGACGAGGAGCAGAGGGGAGCGAACAAAGTAAGGTATAAGGAAGCTAGGAAAGAGGCGGAATTAGAGGTCATGGAGGCTAAGATTGTTGCGTTTGGTCGATTATACGAGGAACTAGGGGCAAAGGTGGGAACAAAAAGTTATTTTAGCTGGCTAAAGCAAGATAGAGGAAGGTTCGTGACTTGGATCAAGTGAGGTGCATCAAAGACGAGGAAGGTAGAGTATTGACGGAAGATTCCCAGATTAAGCATAGATGACAGGCGAACTTTCATAAACTTCTGAATGAAGAGGGGGGCGGTAACATCAAGCTAGGGGAGTTGGGGTACTCCGAGAGTCACCGAGACTTTAGGTACTGTAGGCGCATTATGGTTGAGGAGGTTGTGGGAGCTTTGTGTAAGATAATTCGGGGTAAAGCGACCGGACCAGACGAGATTCTAGTAGAATTTTGGAGGTATGTGGGTAAAGTAGGCTTGGAGTGGCTGACTGGGCTGTTTAATGTTATTTTTAGGACGAACAGGATGACAGATGAGTGGAGATGTAGTATGATGATTCTGATATACAAGAACAAAGATGATATCCAGAATTGTAATAACTATAGGGGCATCAAGTTGTTAAGGCATACCATGAAAGTTTGGGAGAGGGTAGTGGAAGGGAGGATAAAGAGGATGGTGTCTATTTCTGGAAACCAGTTCGGGTTCATACCGGGACATTCTACTACGGAAACTGTCCACCTTATTATGAGGTTGGTGGAACAATACAGGGATAGGAAGAGAAATTTGCACATGGTGTTTATTGACCTAGAGAAGGCGTATGACAAGGTCCCTAGGGACATTCTTTGGAGATGCCTGGAGATGAAAGAGGTGCCAGTAGCGTACACTAGATTGATAAAGGATATGTATGATAGAGCTAAGACTCGGGTCAAGACTTCGGGAGGTGACTTAGAGATTTTTTTGGTGGTTATGGGGTTACACCAAGGATCTGCATGCAGCCCGTTCTTATTTGCCCTGGCAATGGACGCCCTAACACACTACATTCAAGAGGAAGTGCCATGGTGTATGTTGTTCGCTGATGATATAGTTTTGATTGATGAGAGGCGAGGCGGCGTTAATGAGTGACTGAGGTTTGGAGGCAGGCCCTGGAGTTCAAAGGTTTCAAGTTGAGTAGGACTAAGACTAGTTCCACGTGTCATTCTATCATTTGAGTATTTAACAACAATAACAACAACAACACACTCAGTAAAATCCCACTAGTAGGGTGTGGGGAGGGTAGAGTGAACACAGACCTTACCCCTATCCTGGAAGGGTAGAGAGGCTATTTTTGGGAGACCCTCGACTCAACAAAAGAGTTAATAATATCATAAAAGAAGCAAAAGAATAGATCTGTAACAACAAAAGAAGCTAGAAAAATAATAACAACGTTGTAAGAGACAACAAATAAGTGGAAGGGCAATAACACAATACTATGCAAAACAAAAAAAATAGTATGAACATAACATACACCACTAACAGACCTAGATAAAACTCTATCAGACTACCCAGTACAAAGAGGGAAAATTACTCAACTACCCCCTAGCCTACAACCCTAATACTCGACCTCCATACATTCCTATCAAGAGTCATGTCCTCAGAAATCTGAAGCTGCATCATGTCCTTCCTGATCACCTTGCCCCAATACTTCTTAGGCCGGCCTATACCTCTTCTTTTACCTACTAAATCCAACCGCTCGCACCTCCTAACTTAGGTATCTACGCTTCTTCTCTGCACGTGCCCGAATCATCTAAGCCTCGCTTCACGCATCTTGTCGTCCACGGGAGCAACTCTACCCGCTCCCGAATATCTTCATTCCTAATCTTATCCAGTCTAATTTGCCTGTATATCCATCTCAACATCCTTATTTTGGCTACTTTCATCTTCTGGATATGTGAATTCTTGACTGGCCAACACCCAGCCCCATACAACATGGCCGGTCTAACCACTACTCTGTAAAATCTACCTTTGAGTTTTGGTGGTATATTCTTGTCATATGACTCTAGATACTAACCGTCATTTCATCTACCCCACCCCAATACGGTGCGTGACATACTCGTCGATCTCCCCATCTCCCTGGATAATTGACCCTAGATACTTGAAACTTTCTCTCTTGGGGATGACTTGTGAGTCGAGCCTCACTACCACACCCGCTTCCCCCGTCATGCCGCTAGACTTATACTCTGAAGCGAGTGGAAACTAAGACCGAGGATAACAGCTTTGGTTGGCATCGGGAAGACCCCGAAGGGAATATTGTTAACAAGGACAAACAAATATTTGCCACCCGATGACATTCAATGAAGAATATTCCTCAGTATCAAATCTGTTACAGAGGATTTTGGTATTCATAGCCCGTCGTTATATATTCATCAATGGCCCCCATTATTGTCATTTAATAGGGGCTTGATCCTAGGACCTTGTTCCCTAGGTATAGCTATAAATAGTGACTTTAACAGCCATTGTGACACACAAAAAATCTAACAAACGTATGCTACACATTATTTCAAGCTAACTAATACTGGTTTTTAGTCTAACAATATTCTTATTGCTGTCTTAGGAAGTCTTGATCCCGGAAACAAGTTGTCTGCTATTTTATCTCAATTTCAATGTTAAGTCTTACATTTTATTTAATTTACTTATCTTCTTGGGATCAAATTAATTCGCTTGTCTATAAATAATGTTATAAATTCAAATACACCGTTTTATGAGTAAATAGTTTGGCGCTTACCAAGGGGCTTAGACAGTTGCTTAATTGAGCTGATCCTTGCATCTATTACTAATCTATTTGAATCTTTATTTCTTAGCAAAAAAACGTAAATGATGGCAGATAACGATGTCAACATCGTACACAACGGGGAAGCCAAGAAAACCTGCCTCAACACGAGGATTCGATCAGCGACACCCGCATAGAGGAGGACGTATCCATACCAGTTCATGGCGGGTGATATCCATGACACGTACGTGAAGTGACTCCTCGTGATGCCAAAGATGAGCACGTTGCGAAAATGGTGAGGATCTTGAGAGAATAACAAAAATCTATCATGGACCATCTCTCACGGCAAGACCAGTCCATGCCAGAATTGAGGCAAGCGTTGTCGGGTTTTTCCAACAACGCGAATGGAAGAGGTCCAGTTCCTCCCGCTGCTCCCGCAAATCAAACAGCGCAAAGGGTTGATACCAACCCCGAGGGGTGAGGTCAGTTTCGACGGGTCCGGGGGGAGTGACAGTGAATCTAGTAACAACAATAGTAATGATCCCTACAAAATCAAGCTCATGTGGTTTATGAGGGAAATAAATGCCCGAATGGACCAAATTCCGAGCGCATCGCCAGTGTTAAAGGGGCCGGATTCAAAGAAATACACCCAGTTTCCATTCAAGCCAAGCACGACACTAGAGTTAATTCTGAAGCGGTTCAAAATGCCAGATGTACCAAAATATGATGGAACTTCGGATCCTCAGGAGCACATCACCACCTATATAACAGCGATAAAAGGAAATGACTTAGCTGCACATAAAATTGAGTCAGTCCTGCTAAAGAAGTTCGGAGAAACCCTCACGAAGGGGGATCTAACACGATACTCACTTTTACCCTAGCACTCAATAGATTCCTTTGAGATGCTCGCAAATTATTTTATCAAGGCCCATGCCGGGGCAAGGAAAGTATAGGCCCGGAACGACGACATATTCAGCATTGCGCAAGGAGAGTCCGAATTATTGCGGGAGTTCATGACCAGGTTTCAGACCAAAAGGATGATGCTACCGGTCGTGCAAGATGAATGGGCAGCTGAGGCATTTACTGAGGGGCTGAACCCAAGGAGCTCTGACGCCTCCTGAAAACTGAAAGAAAGCCTGCTCGAGTTCTAGGCAACTACAGGGATCGAGAAAAGAACACTGATAAGTCGAAAATTGATTTTGACGCAGATCGACAATCTTCTAAGGGTCGATTTTTGCCCTACGAAAGGGCCGAAGGACGCGACAGAAGATTTCGGTCGGCAGATAGGTTTGCTCTTGATAAGAGAACTGATTGTGACCCAAATAGCAGGTCATTACAAGATAAAAAGATTTTATGGTTCCCGGGATTCCATCTATCCCAAGCTGTCCGAGTACAATTTCAATGTTAACATAGTGGAGCTGGTATCAGTGATGAGGAACATTAAGGAAGCACGGTTCGTGAGGCCGATGAAATCCAATCCCAGCCAGATGGATCCTAATCTATGGTGTGAGTATCATGGGACTACGGCCATCTCAGAGAATTCTTAAGCGACCGGGTAAAAATAACTACGGCCGCAACCGGGACAACGCAGAGCCCTTAAAGATAGGAGAAGATCCTCCTTGAATAACGATCAACATGATTTTTGGGGGGGAACGGGATTAATGGTGTGGCCTTTTCAGCAGCAAAAATGACAAAGGTATCGGTGACTCATAGAAAAAGACTCCGGGAAGTAGCCGAGCACGATATCACCTTCACATATGAGGACGTCGATGGACTTCTACTACCGCACAATGATGCCTTGGTAATTTCTCTTAAAGTTTTAGATTTTAAAATTAAACATGTTTTGGTGGACCTAGGAAGTTCAGCCAATATCATTCAATAGAGAGTGCTGGAGCAAGCAAAGCTAACCGGAAGCATCATTCCGATAACAAAGCTCCTCGTCGAGTTCAACTTAGTAATTGTGACAACCCGAGGGGAGATCCTGCTGCCCACAAATGCCGAAGGGGTCATGAAGACTACCTTGTTTGAGGTAGTGCACTGCGGCATGGGCTACAACATTATTCAAGACAGACCATGTCTACATGAGATGAAGGTTGTGCCATCAACATATCATCAACTTCTGAAATTCCCAACTCCATAAGGAATCAAACAAATAAGAGGAGATCAACCAGAGGCAAGGGAGATGAACAAGATCTTGATTTCCAACTGTAAAGGGAAGGAACACATGACATATCAATTAGAGGAACTGACGCCCGCTCCCAAATCAAACGAAGATGGCAAATTGGAGGAGCCGTCAGAATTCTATCAGGTACCAAGGTATTTCCAGGTATCGGAAGAAACGATCGCAACCAAATCCACAATGGAAGAACTCGAACATATGGCATTATTCAAAAAGTTCCTAGAAAGGAAGTTCCACTTAGGGATAGGACTGAATCCCGAGCTCATGTCATAATTTATAAAATTTCTTAAAACTAATGTTGATTGTTTTGCATGGTAAGACGCGGATATTACAGGTATCCCTCTAGAGGTGGCTGTGCATAAGTTAATCCTGGACTCCAGCATCCCTCCGATAAGGCAAAAGAAGCACCTGATTGCAGAGGTCAGAAACACATTTGTCAAAGAAGAGGTAACTCGATTGCTCGATATTGGTTCAATCCGGGAGGTAAAGTATCCCGACTAGCTAGCTAACGTAGTAGTAGTTCCAAAAAAAATAATAAATTTCACATGTGCATAGATTATAAGGATCTGAATAAAGCATGCCTGAAAGACTCGTTCATATTGCCAAAAATTGATCAAATAACTGATGCAACGGCCGGGCACGAGTTGATGATTTTGCTCGATGCCTATTCCAGGTACAACCAAATCAAAATGAACCCGAAGGATCGGGAAAAAATTTCGTTCATAACGAATTTGGCACATATTGCTACAATGTGATGCCCTTCGGGTCTAAGAACACCGGAGCCACTTATCAGAGGCTCGTGAACAAAATGTTCAAAAAGCAAATAGGGAAAACAATGGAAGTTTGCATAGATGATATGTTGGTTAAGTCTTTGAACGCGGGAGACCATCTCAAGCACCTCCAGGAAACCTTTGACATCCTAAGGAAGCACAACATGAAGCTTAATCTCGAAAAGTATGCATTCGAAGTCAGCTCCGGTATATTATTAGGTTTCCTGGTGTCACAAAGGGGGATCGAAATCAATACCGATAAGATCAAATCCATCGAGTACATTCCAGACCAATTGACAAATGTGAAAGAAGTCCAAAGGCTAACCGAAAAATTGGCCACTCTAAACAGGTTCATTTCTCGGTCCTCAAAAACATACCATCATTTCTTCTCACTTCTAAAGAAGAAGCACAACTTCGAATAGACTCCGGAATGCCAGCAGGCCCTAAAAGATCTGAAATGGTATTTATCAAGCCCTCTGTTACTATCAAAACCGGAGTAAGGTGAACATTTGCTAATATACTTAGCGGTGTCGGAGGTAGCGGTAAGTGCTGTTCTAGTCCAAGAAGATGAAGGTACGCAATCTCCTATTTATTATGTTGGCAAAATTTTAACGGGAGCGGAAACTCATTATCTGCACCTCGAAAAATTAGCCTTAGCTCTCATAGTCGTCGCTCGAAAGCTTAGGCCTTACTTTCAATGCCACCCAATAGCCGTGGTGACAACTTTTCCCCTGCAGAATGTCCTTCACAAACCTGAGTTGTCAGGTCGACTAGCCAAATGGAATTTGACATCGAATATAAATCAAGGACTACGATCAAATCACGAGTTTTGGCCGACTTCAGTCCCGGGTTGGCGCCTTTGACCACCAAAGAAGCGTTGATGGTGTCGGAAATGACATAAGAAGTTTGGACCTTGTTCACGGACAGAGCTTCCAACGTGAAATGGTCTGGGCTCGGGGTAGTATTAATCACGCCCTCGGGAGAAGTCCTGAGGCAGACAATAAAAATTGTGCCCTTGACTAATATTGAAGCCGAGTATGAGGCTTTGATTGTAGAACTTGAACTGGCCCGGGGACTAGACTCCGAGGTCATCAAAACCAAATATGATTCCCAACTAATGGTAAATCAAGTATATGGAATCTTCGATACAAAGGAGGAACGCATGCAACAATATGTGGTGAAAGTTCAAACTCTACTCGCACGATTCAGGGAATGGTCAATTTCTCACATCCCAAGAGAAGAAAATGCAGAAGTGGATGCATTTGCCAATCTAGGCCCATCCACAAAAATAAAGGGATCAGATTCTGGTATGGTCATACATCTCATGCACTCGGTATTAGATGTGGACGGTTATTATGAAGTAAATGTGACTAATTTGGTCACGGACTGGAGAAATGAAATCATTGACTTCCTTGAGCACAAACAATTGCCCGAAGACCCGAAGGCATCCTAGGCACTCCGCACCAAAGCAACTCGTTACAGCTTCTGGGGAGGATAGTTGTATAGAAGGTCATTCCAAGGCCTGTTGGCCTGGTGTTTAGGAGCCTCCGAGACTAATCTGTGGAAACCATTTAGGTGCATACTCGTTGGTGCTAAAATTAGTTAGGGAAGGATACTACTGGCCCCGGATGGAATAAGACGCCAAGGCATTCGTTCAGAAATATGACAAGTGTCAACGCCATATGTCGTTAGTGCACCAACCGGTAGAGCTACTGCACTCAGTATTATCCCTATGGCCATTCATGAAATAAGGAATGGACATAGTCGGTCCGCTGTCACCGGCTCCTAGTAAGGTAAGGTTTCTTTTGATTTTAACTAATTACTTCTCTAAGTGGGTTGAAGAAGTCCTTACCAGAAAATTGGCGAGCGCGAAGTGGTTGATTTCCTGTGGGAGAACATGATTTGCCAGTTCGAAATACCGAAGTAGATTGCCTGCGATAACGGGCCACAATTCATAGGTGCAAAGGTCATAAAATTCCTTGAAGACTTGAAAATCAAAAGAATCACATCTTCGCCATAATATCCAAGCGCAAATCGCCAAGCAGAATCGACAAATAAGGTGATTATTCAAAACCTCAAAAAGAGATTGGAAGCATCCAAAGGCAAATAGCCTGAAGAATTACCAAGTGTATTATGGGCATACCGGATGACGGCCAAGTCAAGCACTAGAGAGACACCTTTCTCTCTCGTATACGGAGCAGAAGCTCTGATTCCGATGGAAGTAGGAGAACAAACCTTGAGGTACTTTCGGGCGGATGAAGAAACCAACAACAAAGCATTGCTAGTCAAACCAGAGCTGCTTAATGAACGCATGGACTTAGCGCACATAAGGATGGTGGCTCAAAAACAAAGAATGGAAAGGTACTATAATCGAAGGGCCAATCTCCGCTATTTCAAAGTGGGAGACTTTGTTTTAAGAACGGTGACTCAAAACACCCCGGAGCTCAATGCAATAAAGCTGGGTTCAACATAGGAAGGCCCCTACCAGGTTTCACCTCTCCCCGAAAAAGTATCATACGAACTAGAAAACCAAGAAAGAGTCAAATTGTTGAGCAGCTGGAACATGACTCACCTCAAAATCAAAAGGTATTATTGCTGATGAGCACCGCTTACACTGAAAGTATGTGATGCACTCTATTTTTCTTCGTCCAGTTTTTGTCTCAATTGGATTTTTCTGGCAAGAGTTTTAACGAAGCAGCAACAAAAAGCATACTACGAAGGAAATGTCATCGGCAGAAATAAGACCTTTAAATGTCAGGGCAAGAAAACGATAAGCTACTGGGGGTGGTTAGATAATCCTTGGCTAGGTAGAAAAGTTCCTAATGGGAAACAAAGCTTGCTATCGGACCAAAGATTAACCAACCATTCACTAGTGGAATTCTTAAAGGAGCAAGACTTCCAGTATTCCAATTTGCATTCTTCGCATTCGAAAACTGGAGGGGAGGAATGATATGAGAATACGAAAACCTGATTTCCACAGAAACTGGGACTACGAAATCCAGGAACAAAAGTGTCTCATCGGGACCAGGGGCTGCGCAGCTAGCCCCGTAGAAATAAGTTGTACAAATTAGCCATGTGTAACAACAATTTCTTTTCGAATAACAAAACGAATGCTTATGTTCTTTTCAAGATAGAAGGAATAAAATAAAGTCCTTTTATTTTTATCTTGTTTCTTGTCCAAATAATGAATTGATTTTATCATTTGAAAGTTAATCAAGTACTTCAAATGATAGAGTCGGAATGAACAAGAGACGTCCTTTTAAAGAGCACCGTAAAAATAAGAGGGGCCTCTCTTATGAAACCCTCACAGTAAAGGGTTGGTTCCGTGTTACACCCCATATTTTTGTACGTGAAATTACGCCATAAATAAATTAATGGAAGCTCGGAAATGAGATGTTACATCCCGCATTTTCGTATGTTAAAGTTTCGTCGTAATCTAATCGACGTAAGTTCGGGAATGAGATTATTTTGAGATTATAAGTATTATGCTATTTTAGACAAGTAATGAGTAAATTCGTGAAGGTGCGAGGGTAAGCAAATCAAAGAAAATGAGTTTCGTCAAAGATGGCATTTTGGGATAAAATTCGACCCAAGCTAAAATATCCGGTATTTATGGACTGGTGCCATACAAGGTATCACATGACCATGATAGTCAGGTGTATAAGGTGTGTTAAAAATAAGTAGTATTTTAAGTAATTTGAGATGATTTTTAATTATGTGGAAAATTAATTAATTGTTGGATTAGTGAGAGATTAATTAAGTAATGAAGCTAATTAAGAAATTAAAACAATTTGGATAAGTTTAAGGGGGGGCTTAACGTGGCAGCCCTCAATTTCAAGATTTATGACTCATAAACATTAACTTGGTGGCAACTTGAGAGGATTTTGGTTGCTAAGTCATCAAAGAAGTGGGTCCCACACCCAATTATATAAAAAACCTCTTAAGACCACAAAATTAAGGGCTTTTGACTACATGAAATACGGATGGAACTCCTAAAGAAAGGGAATGGGAACGTTACTGCTTCAGCAAATTCAAAAAGTTTGCATTCTAATCTTTAGTACGTGACTTTATGCAAACAAAATCTCTTAGCATCTTAGCATCGTGAGATGTAGCAATTTTAAGGGAGTACGGTGCAATCTTTCGCAAGAATATCATATGGATTTTTTCCTACTCCGATCTCGCTGTTACGTGATTTGTTGGATTGTCAAGAGAATCGGCTCAGGTATGTTAAGGCTATCCCTTCTCTCTTTTTGGCATGATCTATACGACACGAACGAAACGAGCAAATGCATAATTTGCATAAATGAGTTTATTCATAGAAATATTATGGGTATTTATATTCTTGATTCCCCATGTGAATTATTATTATATCTTTTGTTCATGGGTCTCAGAAAAATATATATTTGATAAAGTTTATCCGAAAGATATATTGATTTTATGACATTCCAAGAAAATCTTATTAACGTATTTCTTATGCATTTCATGCATTTATATATGTACATTGACCCATGACTAGATGGCGTTATATACGCGTATATTATATGTATATGGGATATGAGAAAAGGTTATGGCGTTATATACGTACTATCACCTGATCGGCTGGTATACGTTAATCATTTGCCCACAGTAGCTGAGATGATATAATGGGATGCCCTCAGAGGCTTGATGATGTTATGAACACATATACCTATGCATGGTATGATATTTATACGCATATGCATGACATTATAATATTAAATGATTCACAGAGCTATTCAGATATACATGTTGAATTTTTTACTCCATGTTTCTCTCATGTTTATTGTTTATTAATTTTCATTCCTTACATACTCGGTACATTATTTGTACTAACGTCCCTTTTGCCTGGGGATGCTGCGTTTCATGCCCGCAGGTCCTGATAGACAGGTTGAGAGTCCTCCAAGTAGGCTACCAGCTCAGCGGAAGGTGTTGGTGCACTCCATTTGTTCTGAGTTGTTTATGTGGTCAGTATAATTAGGACATGTACTGATTAGTATGGTGGGGCCCTGTCCCGACCTTTATGATATTTATATACTTTTAGAGGCTTCTAGACATATGTCGTGTACGTGAAAGATTATACGATTTTGTCGGCCTATGTTTTGAGTTTATAAATGATCACGTTGGCCTATTAGGCCCGTATGTCACGTGTATATGATGATGTAATAAGAAAGATACGTTATGTTGGTACTCGGTTGAGTAAGGTATTGGGTGCCCATCGCTGCCCATCAGTTTGGGTCGTGACATTCCGGAAGAGCTTATGCCCAAAACCCAAATGTTATCGAGGAAAAATGCACCCGAAGCCTTGCATAATTCGACGCAAAAAAGTAAACTTTGCTCAATGCTTAAATGAAAAGCACTTTATTTATCAAACATGACAAGTATCACAAGTATAAAAATACATAAAGAAAACAACAAAGGAAAAAGAATGAAAAATACTAAACTATATCACTCCAGAACTCGGAGGAAGAGAGGCATCAGCATCCCTAGAACTCGGGGGAAGAGGAGCATTAGCGCCCCTAGGAGAAGTAGGCGGATCTGCCATCGACTCGGAATCTTGGCCTTCATCATTGTCCTCTTCAAGTTCCTCCTTGGTTCCCAAGAACTCGGAATCAGAACCAGAAGAGTCAGTTACATTAGGCTGAGCCGTGAGGCGCCTTCGAGCAGTTAACTCCAGCTCTCGGGCCTTAGCGATTTCATCGTCAATATCAATGACGCCCGCTTTGGCCTCTTCCAAGGTTTTAGTCCTCATGATATACATAGAATGTGTTTTCTTTATGATGAGTGAATCCGCTCGGCACTGAATCTTTTATTTAAGCCGATCAACCTCGGTCGAAAGGCCATCTCACTCGGATCTCGTGGCCCTAAGGCTGAGATCAAGGTCACAGATAGTGGTTATATGAACCTTATAGTGTTCCATGACCCTCTTACACTTATCCTCCAGCTGGGAATGCTTCTCCTCAGCAGCAGTAGCCTCTTCAGCTTTGGAATTCAAGGCTGACTCTAAGTTATTCAATCTCTTAGTGCAAGTAGCCCCGCGCTCGGCAGCAGCAAGCACAACATTTTGGACCTCAGACCATTTGACCTTGGATTCTTAAAACTGTACATTTAACTAAGAGGCTTCTTGGCTGAGGGCCATCACTTCCTGCTCACTCTGCTGCAACCGAGCCTCTAACTCACCATCTTCAGTAGCTTTTGCTTCCAACACTGGGAGACGAGCAGCAATTTGGTCCCTTCCGGCCAATAGTTGATCCCGCTTGAACTTACGATTTTCTTTGTCAAGGATCAACTTCTGAAGGCCCTTGGAAGCAAGGAAGTTGGCCTGCGAAGCAAAGCCCAAGTTAGAAACTCTGTCATAGCAAGTCAAAAGGAAATAAATAGTAAAAAGAACAAGTACAATATCGTTACTACATTGTGCATGGAATTATATATCATACACTCCCCCGAAAGAGAGTTTATTTTCTTCTTATCTTTTTGTGAATCCATTGGCTTCAGGTAATTGGCGAGTTCCACCTGTCAGGACAAGAGATGGAGCTCGGTAGATACCGAGAGGGAGACACTCCTCCTCCTCTGGGGATCTGCAGAAGGGGGCGAATAGTTGTGCCCAAAATTCCCATGGTATGGGGACTAGGGATGAGGGACATCCTCCTCTCAGGTGTCTGCGGCTAGTAGGGGTGACGTAGCAGTTACTGGTGACGAATTATGGCCGGCGTGGAAGGAGATAAAGTTATGGTGGTATGGGTTGAGAAGCAGCTGCGGCAAAGGCAGTGCTGGTTATTAGTTGCTCACCAACCAAAGATGGAAGAGGCCCGATACTCAGCCTCATAGAATCAGGAGCAGCAACTGGGACTGAAAAGGGAGAATTGGCATTCTCCACCAAGTCAAACTTTTCCTAGAGCGCTTGGGCATCTTCCCTATTTGGGGTTATAACCTCTTCAGATTGAGCATTATATTGAACTGATGAAGGTCGTTGTATCCTTCGTAGGGAAACCCCTTCATCACTGGCTTCCTCATCATCATCATCATCATCAATCACTACAATGACTGTGGATGGCTTGGGCACGACTTTCTTCAGCTATTTATTCTTGCCCTTGGCCGAGGAAGAATGATACCTTTTTGGTTGCTTGTTCTCCGGCCGCGGACTCTGAGATGAAGAGCTTGCACCGGAAGTTGATCTGATGGTGTCAGATCGGGTGAAAGCCTCCTTCAGCAACCTTGCAGCCTCCGCGGGATCAGCCAAAATATCCTACTCATGGATGGTAATAGAGCCCCGTAGGAGACCTGAATTCAATGAAAAAAGGTTAACCAATTTTCTTACGCACAAAAATGAGATGAGAACAAAATCAATTTCATGAGTGAACTTACCATGATTTTTGGCCTTCCACCTGTATTTGGGGGCCAATTCTTTCCATCGGCGGGTCTCACACATGGTAATATCTAGAATCTTTTGAACCTACTGGTCTAAGCCTTTAACCCTTGGTGGTGTCCACCGAGTTGCTGAAATAATGAAAGAGAAGGATCAACAACGACATGAAACAATCTTTTTTCAGGAAAAAAAAAAAGACCGACTTTGAACTTATGTGTATGAGTCCAAGACTCGGGGAAAGATGGAGTTGTGGCCGGGTGATACGAACGCGAAAGCAAAAATAACAAGAACACAAATAAAAATGAGAAAGATAGAATTTAGCAAAAAACTAATTAGGAAAATTGAAGAACACTTGAAATCAAATACAAATACCCTTCAATTTAAATCCTAGTCAACCCTAAACTAAAGGATAACCCTCAAGGGGAAGAATCCCCACAAAATCCACCTTAAAGGTTTTCAATCAATAATGGAATTCATCATACACTCACTCAAGGAGTTCATAATATCAATATCAAAATAAGCTAAGTCTAAAATAAGAGCCTTAATGGCTATTTATACTAGGGAGCTAAATATTACAAGTATAGCCACCAAATGTAATGTAGTCTTTAATTTGTTGAAATTGCACATATAGTCTCCCCGTGATGAAAGTAGCCTCCAATTAGAATCCAAATCGCTCGACAGCTATCTAGATTGTATCATTTTCCCTCCCTTAAAATAAATTTGTCCCCGAATTTGGACCTTTAAGCAAAAGAAAGGGAGCTTCCATTAGTAAAATTTCAATTTGGACATAAACAAGTGCCTCAAACTAACGAGCAAACCATATGTTAACGGATTTATTGTAAATCCAAGCATCCAAGCCAATAAGTAAGACAAATCAACCATTCAAACCAAAATCTAATGATACTCATGGACAAAACAAAGCATAAAAGGTAACCAAAAGATGAGAATTATCATGAAATACCTCCAATCTACACACCAAGTGTGCCCCAATATAAGAATCATCAAGAAAAGTATTAACTCTCGTAGCTTTATCAAGTCCAAGCATAAGCATAAACCAAATAAACAAGCCATTCTTGAATTCAAGCCGACATGAAAAATCAAGAATAAGAATGATATGTTCAAACAAAACAAGTTTCTTAGCTTCGCCAATATTATCATTCAAGAAAGATTTAGCATATTTTTTCTTAAACTCATAACACCAATCCACATGAAAGTTATTAACTTGTTTTAAACACAAAGCACTAGTGTAATGGAATAAATTAGCTCTATCAAATATATGAGTGAAAAAAGTTAGAAAGTTTACACCAAGTAAAGAACTTTCTTCTTTTTCAAAAAGTTTAGCTTCCAAAACAATCTTATTAGTAATCTCAAACGACTTCTTAAAAATGGAACCTTTGATTGGTAAATCCAAATCAAACTAAAAAGATTCCATCTCACAATCAAACAAGAAAGAATCAAATGGCTTAAAGCTTAAAACTTTACCACTCAATTCACCTTCAAATAAGCAATCATCACCAATTAAAGAATGATCCTCAAAATAGAAAGCATGAATAATAGGAATCAATGGATCAAACTCAACAAAATCACATAAAAATACAACCTTTCTGCTTTTCTCAACCTCAATCTGATTCTTCATAAGAAAATAGGTCATTCAAACTATCAAAACAACTAGAATCACTATCTAGTGTATCTTCACAACTCAAAGAATCATTAGAATCAATAAATGTACCCAAACTAACACTTGAAAGAATGTCCCTCACTTGAACTCTCTTGTTTTCTCTCTTCTTTCTTTTCAATTTTTTCTTTTCCTTCTTTATTGACTCTCTCACTCAATTCTTTCATATGCCTATAGTCTTCACTCACATGAAACGGAGTCAAAGGAGTAAGGACTATTTTTTTTCATTTTCCTCAAAAGAATATTTATTAGTCATTCCATCATGGAGAGCATCCTTCTCATATTGCCATGGCCTCTCGAACAATAAATGACATGATTGCATGGGCACTACATCACAAAGAATATCATAAACATACTTTTCAATTTTGAAACTCTCTAAGACTTGTCTAGTCACTTTAAGTTCACCACATTCATTAAGCCATTGGAGTTTATAAGGATGAATATGTCTTTGAGTCTTCAAGTTCAATTTGTCAACTATAGAAACACTAGCAACATTAGCATAACTATCACCATCAATAATCAAAGAACGCACTTGATCTTTAATTTTACACCTTGCATGAAACAAGTTCTCTCTTTGGGTCATATCTTCCATCACTTGTGCACTCAACACTCTCCTAACAACATACAAAGGTAAATTAGGAGTGTCATATTCTACTTCATCATCACATTCGGCCTCCTCTTCTTCACATGATTCTCTACTTTCTTCCCTTTCATAAGCTTCTTCCATAAAGATTATGGTTCTTCTATTAGGACATTCACCCATTTTATAACCATATCCTTGACATTTGTACCACCTATTAGAGTTAGGATTTTGGAAATAAGGTTTAGAATTGTTACCTCCCTCCTTAGCCTCCACCTTTGGTTTGCCTTTGTCATTTTTGCACTTGGAGTCAACTTTTGGCTTGTTGTCATTTGGAAGAGATTGCCAAATTTCCTTGTTTTTACTCCATGGAGTTTGTAACTTTTGAATTTGCTCTCTTTGAGTTGCCTCTCTTCTTGGAGTTTATTTTTAATTTTGATAGCCCCTTGGAGTGCCTCATGTATAGTAAAAATTTGTGCAAAGTCATTTGGCTAGAGATTTCATGCTTAAGCTCCGCCAAAAATCTAGAAATCATGAGTCTTCAATTATCATCAAGATTAGCTCTAACTCTAGTTGTCTCCAACTCTTCAATGTAAGCCTCCACATTCTTGTTTCCTTGATTCATGTTGTAAAATTTGGTAAGCAAGTCATTCACATACTCTTCGGGCACAAATCTTGCTCTCATAACCACCCTAATAAACCCCCAAGAATCAATAGCAATATCTCCATTTCTATTTCTATCTCATTTCTCTTTCTCCCACCAAGAAGAAGCATAACCAACAAGTTTAGAAATGGCATGCTTGAACATCTTTGTATCAGATACATTGTTAAGTTCAAACATCCTTTCTATTTGTATTTTCCATTCTAAAAATTCCTCGGGGTCACTACTTCCCTTGAAAGTAGGAAGTGAAGTCTTGATGTTATTAAGATCCCGGTCTTCTTCATATTCCCATCTTCTACCATGTTCTTCATTACCAACATTTCCATCATAACTATAATCATAAGCATCATTCAAGTTTCTATCTTGATAATTCCTACCATGCCTTCCACCTCTCCCTCTAAAGCCTCCTTGTCCATTCCTTCTAGGTTGGAGTCTAACCGGTTCATCATATTGCTCGTCATAGTCTAAATCATCATCAAAGTCATTCTGCGGTTGTTGTGGCCTAAGTGATTATTGTTGATGCTTAACTCTTTCTTGTCTACCTTGTGAAAGTGGACCTTGTCTTCGTACTTGATTGTTATCAACTTGTGGTTGATTGATTAGGCTTGCAATGTGTGGTGCGGTAGGAGTAGAACTTATTTGTGGTGTTGAACTAGTTCCCACTCCTTGGTTAAGATTAGGTGACAAGCCTTGCCATTGGTTAAGAAGGTTGTCATGTGACTTGACCATATATTCCATGTTGTCAACTTTTATAATCAAAGCTTGTAAAGCCTCCAAAATGGTCTCATTAGAGACTCCCTCCTTTGGAGTTGAAGTACCTCAAATATTCAAAGACATAGTACCTACAAACAAAGAAAACAAGTTTAAAAAAATTAAAAGACCTCTACAATTCACTCCCTTAGTGTATCCCTCAAATGTTTCACTCAAGTTTTTTCACTCGTATATCACTCTTGTGCACTTGGCTTTTAGGCATGCACTCTAAGAATCTCACCACTCAAGCCTTTTTCCACTCTTGGATGAATAACCAAAGTTGATATCAAACTCAATCAAGGCACTTTCAAGTGGTTCTTCCAACTTTGGGGGTGAGAATGGAGTTTATGTGACTCAATAAAGAAGCTAAAATAACTAACGGACAACGGAAACAAGAAATTAACAACGAAACAAAAAGAGAAAAGCACAAATTAAAAGTAGCATGAAATGAGATTAACGGATCAAATTAACTAGATTAACACAAGTAGAACTAATTACTAATGTTAACTAGCCATGGAACACAATATAATGAAAAGGAATTGAAAATAACTAAAATGGCCCAAAACAGAAAGCTGAAAATTTGCAAAATGCACAGTTGCAGCACACTGTTCATCATCTTCAACCTAGAGCTAGCATTGAATTATTCCCTAAAACCATTTCAAATATACTCCAAACAGCCCCAAATTTTAGATTTAGGCTCATCAAGACGTACCCGATCCTTTGCAAGAACACCCACTTGAGACAAATCTCATTTGCGGAAACTCGATTTTATGTATATATGTTTTTTACTTTGAAGCTTCGCTTGAGCTGCAATGGCTGTCCAATCCTTCTTCAAGTTTTAGTCAACCAAATCAATAGAGACTCGCATTTTTAGACTCAAAAATTAGGCCCAATGAAGGAGTTAAACAAACAGTTAGCTTCACAAATGTTTCGCCGCAACAACGAACTTCAATGATGGAAGTTTTAGCTTTCTCATTCAAGTTTTGAGCTATCAGATTAATAGGTATCCTCTAAATGGACTCGTAATTTAGCAGCAACCACTCCAACATAAAGCAACCAATTTCAGCTTCTTTTTTTTTTTTAAAATACAACTCTTTACTTGAAGAGCACAAACTCACAGATCTGAAAATTTGTGAGCCAAATACTCAAATCAAGTCCGCAGCTTGCACAAGTGCTTTTTTGTAGTAATAATTCAAACCAGGTATGCAAGTTTCTCACTAGATCTGAGATTTTAGAGAATCACAGCTATGATTTGATTTGCTATAACCCTGCAGCTCAAATTCGTTCCTCTCAAATCAGTCTTCGAATGCTTGAGTCACAGCTTACGATTCAATCGATTCTTTTTTCCTTTCTTTTTTTTTTGGATATGAAAATTAGTGCAAATAATCAAAGAATTTATAGAAATAAATCCTTTAACCTTTGCTCTGATACCAAGATGATACGAACGCGGAAGAAAAATTAACTAGAACACAAATAAAAATGAGAAAGATAGAATTTAACAAAGAACTAATTAGGGAAATTGAAGAACACTTGAAATCAAACATAAATATACTTCAATTTAAATCCTAATCAACCTTAAACTATAGGATAACCCTCAAGGGGAAGAATTCCCACAAAAGCTACCTTAAAGGTTTCCAATCAACAATGGAATTCATCATAATAATTACTCAAGGAGTTCATAATCTCAATATCGAAATAAGCTAAGTCTAAAATAAGAGCCTTAATGGCTATTTATACTAGGGAGCTAAATATTACAAGTATAGCCACCAAATGTAATGTAGTCTTTAATTTGTTGAAATTGTACATATAGTCGCCCCGTTATGAAAGTTGCCTCTAATTAGAATCCAAATTGCTCGACGGCTATCTAGATTGTATCACCAGGATAATATCCCTGGTGGAAACAACGACAAATCACTCCATCTATCCACGGTCGTTATCGTCATCCATGCTGGTGAGCAAAGCATGGTGGCCACGTTTGCTAAAATTTATGACTCCCTCACGGAAAATCTTGGAGGAGTAGAGATTCATCATGCGAGCGCAGGTGAGCTCCTCCTTCGTCTCCTGGCACAACCGCCGTAGACAGGCCACCGTTCGCCATACAGAAGGACCCACTTGTGCCAAGCAAACCTCGTATTTGTAGCACAACTCCAAAATCATGGGGTTAATTCCCCCACTCCCAAGAAAATGCACCCAAAGTAAATGGGTACGTATAAACGTACATGAAGCCCTTCTTAGAGAAGGTTACTCGCTCCACCAGTTCGGGAGCAATGATGTTCAGATCATGACAATCACAATCCTCGTTCACAATAGAAATGCTGGAAAGGCGGATGGAAGACGGGTATATGCCAACATCCCAAGTGCGAGAACTTGAAGAAGGGAACTTCTCTTCGAAGTCCTTGGTTGTGTTGAGTCTTTTGGGAATGATGGTGCTCACCGTAGGGGGTCAACATCAACAGTGATTTCTTTGTCTTTGTTCTCCTTCGAACCCCCACCAGAGAGAAAACCTAAGTTCTTGGAAGAAGAAGTCATGATCAACAAAAGGTGATAAGAGTTCTTTAAAGAAGAAGATTAAAAAAGAGTGAAAGCAGAAAAGAGTTGAATGCAAAGAAGTTGAGAGAGTTTGTAGAACTGTGAAGTATAAAAGAAGAAGAATGAGGCGTATAAGTAAAGGAATATGCGGCTAAAATTGTGGCCATGATTACCTCAAGAACCGACGAAAATATTGCTAAATCATGGAGTAATACATGTTTGGGGTATTAAATGCGGAGAGACATATTCAAAAGGGTTTAGAAAATTTTTCACCAAGAAAGTAATCTTCACCAACTTCCCGATAACACAAAGATGTGCCACTGGAAAGCAGGGGAACTATATGTATATGGTAAAATTGGTTCACATTAAATACTTGAATGATAGAATGACACGTGGAGCCGGAGACAGACGAAAGATGAAGCGAGTAAAAATCAAGATTGGGGACAACAACTTCGGTTGACACCGGGCAGACCCTGAAGGGAACATTGTTAACGAGGGCAAACAAATATTTTCCACCAGATGACATTCAATGAAGAATATTTCTTAGTATTAAATACAGAATCCGTTACAGAGGGTTTTGGCATTCATAACCTGTCATTATATATTCATCAATGGCCCCCATTATGGTCATTTAAGATGGGCTTGATCCTAGGACTTTGTTCCCTAGGTATAGCTATAAATAGTGACTTCAATAGCCATTGTGACACACGAAAATTCTAACAAACTTATGCTACACATTATTCCAAGCTAAATAATACTTTATTTTTTGTCTAACAATATTCTTATTGCTGTCTTCGGAAGCCTTGCTCCCGGAACCAAGTTGTTTGCTATTTTATCTCGATTTCAACGCTAAATCTTTCATTTATTTAATTTATTGATCCTTTTAGATCAAATCGATTCGTTTGTCTATAAATCACGCTATAAATTTAATTATACCATTTTACGGGTAAACACACATATCTTTGTTAATATACATTACGTAATGATAACTAACTAATCCCCATGGTGCAATTGGATCTTTTTTATTTTATTTTTTCGTGATGTCAAGGTATGAAAAAGGGGAGGGAAAGAAAGGCTGATAAAAAAAAGTTTTAAACGAATAAAATTCAAGTTGTTAGTAAGTTCCAGATATCAAGTGCAGCCAAATCAGGTCGAACCTAATTTGTTGTCTCAATTGAGCTAAATCACATTCACACCTATTGTGTTTCTTGACACCAAGCCTAGCCGAGTTAAATCAAGTGGAATTCGAGTCAACTCTTAAATGTTGTTCTACACGTTTTCCACCCTGCCTTTAGGAATTATTACACTTTTTAATAAGCAAATTGATGAAGAGAAATATTTTAAAAAACATCAATTTGAGAGTTGAATATAATTGGGAGGAAAGTGCCGATAAAAATAGAATCTACACCAATAGGTACGATAGCAACTTGAGGGGTGACGACAAAAAAGCTTAGCTCTTAAGACAAATTTTTATTATAGTTTCCAGCTCGTAAGATGTATTGCTTGCGTGTTTCCAGCTCGTATTATCGTTGCGAATCTTTTATTATAAAAGGAAAGAAGATATGATTGTGTTGACGAAAGAGCCGAACGCTGACTGAAAGCACCTTCAAGAATTCGCATTCGGTAAAATCCCCTTTTCTCTTCTCTCTCTTGAATTATCTCATTATACGAAATGTGAGTTTCTGTTTGAAATACTGATATAGAAGAGGATGTATTTTGGGAATTTCAAGATTTGCAAATTTGAAGCTCTAATTATGATGGGTTTTTGTGGGATTTAAGGGTTCCCTTTGTAGCTGCACTATACTGGGTCGAAATTTTAAAAATAAAGATTTTTGAAACTTATGGTATAACGGTTACGAGTAAAATGAGAATTTTGAAGTTAAATTATGTTTAAATATAGAAATATGTGCGTGACTAAAAAAGAAAGTGATGTTGTAAGTTTACTTAATGGCTAAGATACAAAAGGGGTTCTACCTAATTTTAGTGAGAATGTCGAAAATGTAAAGGTATAGAATGGATATAAATGATGAGTTAACGGAATTATGGTATCTTAGTGTAGTTATATAGTCCCGAAAATGAAAAAACATTGTTTGAAAGATAGGAATAGGATGAAAATGAGGCATAATGGTTGTACTGTAAGTGCACAGAGCTCTGAAAGGCATTTCCCAGTTTGAGAATTACTTGTACTTTCTTGTTTCAGGGTGGTGGGTGAAAATTGAGAGAAATGTATATTTAGGATTCATATTGACCACCCCAACTAGTTGGGGTTGAGGCGTAGTAGTAGCAGCAGCAGTTGTTGCTTTTAGAGTGGTAGTTCTTGTGACTAATTCTTTTTAGAATAATTTGTCGATTGTCTATGTTGCTCGGATCCTCAAAAAATGCCGGCGCACCTGTGTCATATCCTCCAAAAATGCAGAACTTTTGGAGGATTTGAGACACACCCGGCGGTATTTTTGAAGGTCCCGAGCAACATACTCTATTGTTCTGTTAAGCTTTTGGATGTGATTAGCAAGCTTAGCCTAGGGTGGTCATATAATTGGGAGTGATCTATGTGAAGGAAAAGTCCGTTCAGTTGCAGAGGCATCTTTCCCCTGTCTTTTAAGTTTGTTCGTTTTGCAGCTTTAAATTGTAAAAGACTTCACCTGCCCCTCTTCTGTCTCATATCCAACCTGTTTCGTTTGGCTCTAACAGAGACTGTATATTTGGTGAATGCTCCCACTCCAAATTGGTTTAGTCTTATTCTTGCCTTCGGTATAGCATTCCACCCATTTCTTCTAAGCACTTATGATGTTACATAACGATCTTCGCCAGCTTTATCACAAGAAGTTATTATATCTAATATGCTTGCCTACTATTCTTTAGTATGCACTCTAGCTATGTGTTCTAAGTAGCTGGGATGTTATTCCCTCATTATACCGACAGGAAGTTGTTGTTTCAGGATGTTGCAATTAATGTGGCTGTTAATGCATTTTCCGATTCCTGAATTGAGGTTTTCAAACGGATGGGAATCTTTGTTTATCAACTTGTATTGGTCACAATAGTTGAAAAGCCAAAATTCATTGATAATATGGATCTGCAGTGCATGTTTATAGACGGCCCGATACTTGTCAAAAAATTTCATCTAGACACTAAACAGGGGTCCAACCTATTTAACACCTTTTGTCGTTGAAAATGTGTCTATTTAACACATTGGTGACGACATAAGGTGTTCAATATTTCGAACTCGAACCCCTGCTTTAGGTGTCCAAATTAAAATTTCTGACAAGTTTAGAGGTCCGTCTATGTATTCTGCTTTTTTTGGAGGATCATGAGAAGCATTCTTTCTCTGTCTGTTTCACTAGATATTGGTATATAAACTCTAGGTTTTCTTCTCCTTTTCTTTGTGGAAGATGCCTAGAACTGCATGTGTGGTTGTTTATATATGTAAGCATCAGTTTGGAACCTTTGTTTCTCTAATTTGGAATACTTCTTGTATTCGGGATTTTTCCCAAATTATCAATAATATTTATACTGTATAAAAGAAAGACAATTTAGCCTCAAGCAGGGAGGGGGGATATGGTACTCCGGATGCTGGAAATTCTTGGTTTGAAAAGGCAAAGCAAATATTAATCAGCTGATTTAGTTCTTTTCTTTCTTTACTTTGGACGGTTTGATTAATTCTTTGAAGTATGGTTTCATATGTGGAAACACAGTCCTCATATGTTCCAAACTGATGATCTCCCTCTTATCTATTTGATCTTTAAGAGACTTAATGATATAGGCAAATTCGGGGCCTCTAGCTTCATATTTCTATCCAAACTTTTGCTGCTGTTATAGTAGCCCACCTGTTTTTAACACGTGGACAGCGGAATAAAGCAATCTGTTTTAGTAAAAAGACATTAGCTTGTATTCATTTCTTTTTTCTTGAGCTGAGGGTCTATCGGAAACAACCTCTCAACCTTCCCAGGGTAGGGGTAAGGTCTGCGTACACACTACCCTCCCCAGACCCCACTTGTGGGATCCCACTGGGTTGTTGTTGTTGTTGTTGTTGTTGTTGTTGTTACATTAGCTTGTATACCAAAAAAGTAAGAGATTGAACGTCAACTGGGGGCATGTAGAAACTAAATATGTAAATTTATGTCTTCCAAGCTGTAACTGTATGCACATATGGAGTTCTGAAAGCTAGTTAACCAGTTTGCAGAAGTTAAACTCCAATAAATCTTTTGCTTGAAAATAAAGAAGGTAGAGAGAGGTAGGCAGGACATTTGCCCCACAAACTTATCACTGAAACATGGTTTTATAGTTGTCCCTCCTTCATCGAGATTGAACAATGATGCAGTTTATGCTATGCTTTCAATGTTAATCGTGGTTATCATATGTAAGTCAGTGATTGTCTACACATTGCTTAATAGTTTGATATTTCTCTTGTTACAGAAACTATGGCTTAGAGGAGTGTCCGTTGTCCAAAAGTATTAATTGGCAAAAGTTCATTTTTTCCTTGGGGACTATCTCATGTTATGTCTAGTTTATTTTTGTTAATATTTTGAGTCAGAACCTTTTTGGTTTAGATCATGTTCAGAATGAAAGTGGAAGTGGTATACTAAAAGAAAGTGCCAATATAAAGAAGGAACTTGAAACTAATTTAATATGCTGCTAAACTCTATAAGTTCTCAGAGTCTTGATTATAGTAATCACCATTGTTGATAAACACGCTTTACTTCGTTCATATTTTAGAATTTATTTCCTTTATATTCTAATTCAATTATCTAATACATACAGGAGGAAGATAGTTATTATATGGATAAGAAAGAATTTAGAAAGGAAATTTCTGAAGAAGTGACAAGGGAGTCACTAATTGCCATATCTTATTCTGAACCAGAGAAGGATCTTTGTGTTCGATCTAGACCTGGAAACTGCCACGCTGAGAATGTTGTTAAAGCGCTAAATGCTGATGGAGATGATAAATACTCTGAGCTGATCTCAATTTCCTACGAAGAGTCGCCAGACCCTAAAGTTGAACTCAAGGGCTAAATTAAAAAACTGGATTGCTCATCCAGCTCTGTGTAAAACACTTCCTTTGCAGCATGTTGTTTGTTACACATACAGAACTGGATTTAACTTGAATTTGCAGTGTTCCCCATGGACTCTACCCTATAAACTCTTTTGTTATAATCAACCTAAACCAAAATCAAGCACACAAGTGCTTCACCAACTGTTTGATTTTCTTTGTATTTAGATTTGGTGCATTTTTTCTCAAGTTTGAGCTGCAGAACTTTGTCAAGAGTCACTCACCTGGAGTGTCCATTTTTCCCCTTTCATTTCCCAAGTATAGCTGTTATTTGGTGCCCAAGCTCGTGTTTTTGTAGCTTTGTTTAAATCATATAACGACGTCTGTGCAAATATTGTGCTTTCCTTTTGACTGATCAATTCATTCCAGCTGCAGAGCCTACTTCGTATGACATGTGAAAGCATCTAGTATCACTATGTATTTACTTATTGAGGTTGGGAAGAGAATGTTTTGTTAATGACTTGTGAAAGCATCTATTATTATATACTTATTTATTTTTGCTGGTAGGCTTAATAACTGGAAAAAGCTGGTTTGCTTCATTTAAAGCTAAGTTGACACCCCATTTCTTCTTTCTTCCAGATGCCGATTGTAGTGAAAACAGAACAACTTGAAGGGAAGTGCAGACCTTAAAATTGTTCTCTCTTGAAAAACTTGTATGTCAGCAGGGGCAATTATATTGTGAAAGCATCCTAAGTTTCACATGACAGTTGAATTTTAGTGCAATGGAAGGTCTTGTTGCAGTAGGCAGCTAATAAATGCAACACTACGATCGTATGAAATACTCTTTTTCGTTTATACTTTATGTATCTGGTATCCAAAGCTCACTAGCTGGATTAATCCAAACTCGTAACGTGTAGGGCCATAAAGATATTAATGCTCTCATCCATTCTACCACACTTCTTGGTAGTATTAAATACCTATTTTTGGCAAGAGTTACGTGTATGTGATATAATTGGCTGATAATAGGTGATCAAATGGCGAGGTGACATGTGGAACCGAACACAGGCAAAAGGTGACTCAGCAAATAACTGGCACCGGATGCGAAACGTGGAACCGACACTAGATGGATCGTGAAGGAAGCATAGTTGATATTAAAAATTCAAAGGTTTGACGTCGGATAGCATTTAATGAGCAACCCTTACAGAGAATATATGTATTCAAAGCCAGTCGTTATGCACTCATCACTAACGTTTTTATGCTCATTCAAGAGGCGCTTGATTTTAGGATCTTTCCTCCCTAAGTAAGGCTATAAATAACAGGATTAACAACCATTGGGGGGGGGGGGATATAAAACATTCTGCATACAAAAGTTGTAATTTATTCTCTTATGACACTGAATTCAAACACTTGAATATTATTGCTCTTGTCATCGGAAAGGCTAAAAGTCTTTAGGCAGGCTTGTTATCTTCTTTAATTTCATACATTAGTCTAATTTTCGTTCTTATTTATTTATTTATTAATTTTTGATCAAATCGATTCGTTTGTCTATAAATCACGTTATAAATTTAACTGTACCGTTTGACAGTAAACAAGTTGGCGACCACCGTGGGGCATAGACAGCTGCGTAATTGCTTTGATCCATTCATTTGTTACTAATAAGTTTCGATTTTTTCCTTAGTAAAACAAAGATATGGTAGCTAATGATGTCAACGATGCTCACATCGTTGGAGCACGCGATGAACGTGAAGATGTGTCCCAACGTGATGACTCGATCAGCGAGACCAACAACGAAAGGGATGAAACAACCCTGGTTCATGAAGGTCAGTACCCTCGGCATGTGCGGGCCCAACTCCTAATGAAGCGGAAGATGAACACATTGTTGAAACGATCAAACACCTGAGAGAACACTAAAGAGCAATCATGCATCAACTCTCAAGGAAGATTGGATGATGACGGAGTTAAAACAAGCATTGTCGAGTGCTTCCAATAATGCGAATGGAAGGGCCCCAATTCCTCCCAGTGTTCCTGCAAATCAAACGACTCAAAGAACCGATAACAACTCCCTAAGGGACGAAGTCGATTTCGACGAAGCCGGAGGGACCGGTAGTGGATCGGAGAACAACAACTTAAATGATACTTTCAAAACCGAGCTCATCAAATTCATGAGACATATTAATGAACGAATGGATCAAGGTGCGAAGGTGTTTCATGCTCAGATGGATCGGATTCTGGGTGCCCGCCGGTGTTATTGGGTCCAGATTCAAAAAAGTACACAAAATTACCGTTTAAACCAAGTGCGGTACCAGAGTTAATCCCGAAGAGATTCAAGATGCCGGACATACCAAAGTATGATGGGCCTTCGAATCCGTAGGAGCACATCACAACCTACACCACGGCAATGAAAGGAAACGACTTGGCTCAACATGAGATCGAGTCGGTTCTATTGAAGAAGTTTGGCGAAACCCTCACGAAGGGGGCCTTTTTGGCTTGGACCTTTCTTGCTCCAGCATGAGCTTTCTGCCATTCTCTCTTACCCGAACATTCAATCGATTCTTTTGAAATCCTTACAGATTCGTTCATCAAAGCTCATGCCGGAGCAAGAAAGGCCCAGGCCAGAAAGGCAGATATATTCAAAATTTCTCAAGGCAAATCCAAGCTGCTGCGAGAATTCGTGGTTCGGTTGCAAAAAGAAAGGATGTTGTTACCAGCGGTTCCAGATAAATGGGCAGTGGAGGCACTCATGAAGGGTCTAAATTGACTGAGTTCCGATGCCTCTTGAATACTGAATGAGAGCTTGCTCGAGTTTCAAGAAACCACAGGGGAGGATGTCCATAATCGCTACGAGACAAAGATAAGGATAGAAGATGATCAACTTGTCTCTTTGGTGTTATCCAAAGGACGGGATCGCGATAAAAATCAGGATAAGTTTAAAAATAACTTTGATGCAGATCGGAGGTCTTCTAGGGGTCGTTTTCTACCACACGAGAGGACCAAAGTGCATAGCAGTAATGGGTTCCAGTCATCGAATAGGTTTGCCTTCGATAAAAGGATGGATCGTGGCCGGAATGGCAGATCCTTACAAGATAAAGAGGAGCCCGGGTCCCGAGATCCCGTACACCCCAGGTTGTGAGATTACAACTTTAACATTATCCTGGTAGAATTGGTGTCAGCGATGAGTAGTATCAAAGAAGCATGATTTTCAAAACCAATCCGATCGGATGCTATCCAAAGGGTTCCTAACTTGTGGTGTGAATTCCATGGGACTCACGGCCACAGAACTGGGACTGCCGACATCTTTGCAAAGAGGTGGCGGCATTGTTAAAGAATGGCTATCTTAGAGTGTATTTAAGTAACCGCGCCAAAAATAATTATGGTTGAAGCAGGGACAATGCGGAGCCATCAAAGACAGCAGCAGAGTCACCTGGGATGACTATCAACAAGATATTCATAGGATACAAGGTCAGCGGGGTAACTCTTTTAGCAGCAAAGAAAATGAAGATATCGGTGACTCACGACAAGAGGGTCCGGGAAGTCTCGGAAGATCACATCACCTTCACGGAGGAGGACGCTGACAAACTTCTTCTACCACATAATGATGCTTTAGTAATCTCTCTCAATGTTTTAGATTTTAAAATTAAGCGTGTTTTGGTTGATCCAGGAAGTTCAACTAGCATCATACAATGGAGAGTTCTGAAGCAAGTGATATTAACAGAGAATATCATTCTGATGACAAGACTTCTAGTTGGCTTCAATCTAACAAGCGTGACTATGCGAGGAGTAATTTTGCTACACACACATGCTGAAGGAGTAAAAAAGACGACTTTGTTCGAAGTGGTAGATGGCGACATGGGCTATAACGTGATCCTCGAAAGATCGTGGATACACGAGATGAAGGATGTGCCCTCGACTTATCACCAATTGTTGAAATTTCCGACGCCAAAAGGGATCAAGCAAATAAGAAGAGACTAACCAGTGGAAAGGGAAATGAACGATGTAACCATTTCCAGCAGCAAAACCAGGAAATAACAATTACAGGAACTGATGCCTTCTCCGATCCAAATCAAAGACGATAAAAATGGGGAGTCATCAAAATTATATTAGGTACCGAGGTCTTTTCAGGTATCAGAGGAGATGGATGCGACCAAATCGATCACAGAAGAGCTCGAACAAGTGGCTTTGTTCGAGGAATTTTTGGAAAGAAATTTTATTTGGGAACGGGGTTAAGTGCCGAACTCAAGTTAGAACTTATAAATTTTCTTAAAGCTAACATTGACTGTTTTGCGTGGTCGCACTCGGATATGACAAATATTCCATTAGAGGTAGCGGTCCATAAACTTATTCTGGATCCAAACTTCTAAGCCGGTAAGGCAAAAAAAGCACCCAATAGCAGAGGTTAGAAACATGTTTGTTAACGAAGAGGTAACCCGGCTACTCAATATCGGTTCAATCCGAGAGGTAAAGTATCCGGATTGGCTAGCTAATATAGTAGTAGTGTGTAAGAATAATAACAAATTTAGGATTTGTGTAGACTATAAGGATTTGAATCAGGCATGCCCCAAAGACTCTTTTCCATTTTCAAACATTGATCAAATGATTGATGCTACATACTGGCATGAGTTGATGAGTTTTCTTGATGCTTATTCCATGTG
Source organism: Nicotiana tabacum (assembly GCF_000715075.1). NCBI lineage: Eukaryota > Viridiplantae > Streptophyta > Magnoliopsida > Solanales > Solanaceae > Nicotiana > Nicotiana tabacum. Next base: position 42,878,938 of record NC_134102.1, read on the forward strand.
TAATCATATTAGGATGAACTCGAAAGATTAAGAAAACACTTCTTTCATCACGAACTTCGGCACATATTATTATAATGTGATGCCTTTTGGGCTTAAAAACACAGATCAAAACTTGATGCTCTAGGGGTTTTTTTTTCAGGTCGTTTGGCTAAAAGGGTAGTAGAAGTTAGCGAATTCGATATTGAGTACAAAACTAGGATTGCAATAAAGTCACAAGTTTTGACCGACTTAGTGGCTGATTTCAGTTCGGGACTAATGCCTTTGGCTGCTAAGGAAGTAGTGTTGGTATCGAGAACGGCGTCGGGAGTTTGGACCTTGTTTATAGATGGATCCTTCAACGTAAAAGGGTTCGGTCTCGGGGTATTTATAATCACACCCTCGTGGGAAACCCTAAAACAAGCCATTAGAATTGTACTGTTAACTAACAATGAAGCCGAATATGAGGCTTTGGTTACAGGACTTCAAGTAGCTCGGGGACTAGGTTTTGGGTCATCGAGATAAAATGTGACTCCTATCTAGTGGTAAACCAATTGTATGGGATTTTCGTCACAAAGGAGGAGCGCATGCAACAGTACTTGAACAAGGTTCAAGTATTACTCGTACGATTTAGAGAATGGTCAATCGTCCATATTCCGAGGGAGAAAAATGTGGAAGCAGACACATTGGCTAATTTGGGGTCATCCATGGAGATGAAAGGATCTGATTCTGGTACGATCGTCCAATTGATGTATTCAGTGTTGGATGCATACGGTTAATGCGAAGTAAATTCAACCAACTTAATTTGGGACTGGATGAACGAGTTCATTGAATATATCAGACATGGTAAATTACCCAAAGACCCAAAAGCGTCCCGGACACTACGAACAAAAGCGGCTCGCTATTGTCTTATTGATGGATGATTATACAGGAGATTATTCCAAAGAGCACTAGCTTGGTGTCTAGGGGCCTTGGAGGCGTACTACGAGATGAGAGAAGTCTATTAAAGAGTCTGCAGAAACCACTTCGGTGCAGACTCGTCAGTTCTCAAGTTAGTCAGCGCTGGCTATTATTGGCGTCGGATGGAACAGGATGCAAAAGCATTCGTTCAAAAGTGGAACAAACGTCAACGTCATGCATAGTTAGTGCATCAACTAGTAGAGCTTTTTCATTCAATCGTGTCCCCATGGCCATTCATGAAATGGGGAATGGACATAGTTGGTCCTTTATCACCGGGCCCCGAGAAGGTAAGATTCTTTTTAGTTTTAACCGATTATTTCACGAAATGGGTTGAAGTAGGTCCTTGCCAAAAGATCGGAGAACGCGAAGTGGTTGACTTCATATGGGATCACATAATCTCCTGATTTGGAATACCAAAGGAGATTGCTTGTGACAACGGGCGGTAGTTCGTCAGCCAACAAGGTAATTATTCAAAACCTTAAAAAGAAGTTAGAAGATTCTAAGGGCAAGTGTCTAGATGAGCTACCGGGTGTTTTATGGTCATACCGGACCACGGCAAAGTCAAGCACGGGTGAAACACCCTTTTCGCTCGTTTACTGCTCGGAGGCTCTGATACCGGTGGAAGTGGGGGAGTCGACCTTGAGGTTTTCCCAAGCGAACAAAAAAGTAAAATAATGAAGCATTGCTGCTGAATCTAGGCTTGCTTGAAGAACACCGGATCTGGCATATGTGAGGATGGTAGTACAAAAGCAAAGAATGGAAAGGTATTATAATCACGTGAAAAACCTCTGATATTTCAAAGTTGGATATCTGGTTCTAAGGAAAGTTACTCAAAGCACTCGAGAAGTCAATGCCGGGAAGCTGGGACCAACATAGGAAGGATCTTACTGGGTTTCAGCTATAACCGATAAAGGCTCATACGAATTAGAAAATCAAGACAGATTCAAATTACCGAGCAATTGAAACGTGACTCACCTCAAAAGGTACTATTGCTGAAGATCCTTGATGGCACTTAAAGTATGTGCTGCACTTTTTTTTCTTTCGACCAGTTTTTGTCCCAGTCGGATTTTTCTGGCAAGGTTTTTAACAAGGGAGCAACGTAAAGCATATGAATGATCATCAGCAAAGGCAAGACCTTTAATATCATAACACTAAAGTTCTTCCACCGATGGGATCGATGATCTTGAGCTCGTGTGGTAAACAGCTTGTGGATGGTTAAATAATCTTTGGTTCAATGGTGAATCTCACCTCCCAAAACTCAAACAGATTATTTAACCGTTCACAAGTTGTCTCCACCGATGAAGCAACAGTATAAAGTATAAAATGAAAGAAAAGGCCTTCGATGAATGCAAGACTTCCAGTGTTCGAATTCTCATATTTAGCATTCGAACACTGGGGGAAGTAATATATGTTACAGCACCAAGAATGCCATGAAGATCGATAGCTGTTAGAACCGGGATCAATATTTTATCAGGACCAGAGACTGCATGATCAGCCCCTAGAAATAAGTTATACAAGTTAGCCACATGTATTGGAAGATTTATTTACTTAAGCAAATAAATATTTATGTAAATATACTTTTAAAGATAGAGGGGATAATCAAAGTCCTTTTATTCTTGTTTTATTTCTTGTCCAAATTATAAGTTAATTTATTTTTCCATTTGAGAGTTAACAAAGACTTCAAATGTTTATGCAGTAATGAACATGAGACATTCTCTTCAAGAGCACCGTAAACATAAGGGCTCTCTCTTTTGAAACCTTCATAGTAAAGGGTAGATTCTGAAAGTGTTTATGCCCGAAATTAAAAGCTATCGGATGCAAAGATATTCCTGAAGCTTTATCAATTAAATGTGAAAAGAATATTTTTGCACAACACTTAAGCAAAAAGTTCTTTTATTTATTAAAGTACCAAACTTAGTAAAAGGTTTTGGCAAAATTACAAAAGATAAAAATAATTATACATTATTCTTTGCTGCTAGAACCCGAAGGGAGAGAAGGGTCTTCATTTCCCCCGATGGAAAAAGGTTGTTCCACTGCCAGTTCAAGGCCTTCATCTTCTTTGGTTTACCCTTTGGATCTCGAATACTCATAATTAGTATTCGTGGAGTCAGATGCAACGGGCAGAGCGGGAAAGTTCTCACGAGTGGTTAGCTCCAGTTCCTGGGCCTTGGCAATGCAGTCATCAATGTTGGCAATGCCTTCTTTGGCCTCCTCCAAAGCCTTCCTATTCATATGATCCATGGCATAGGTCTTCTCAAAGATGAGGGAATCTTCTTGGTCGTGGAGTTTGGCTCCGAGTTTGTCAATTTTGACCTGGAGTTCTTCATTTTCAGACTTCATCGCATTGAGTCTGGAATCAAGCTCAACGTTGGTGGTTGAGTAAAGTTAGTTTTGCTTCATGACTCTCTTGAGCCTCTCTTTCATTTTGGCCCTCTTTTCCTCTGCAGCATGGGATTCCTCGGTTCTGCCATGCAAACCAGCCTCCAAGTTACAAATTAGTTCCATGAAAGTTGATTCACGTACGGCAGCAGCAGTCACAACATCATAAAGTTCAGCCCACCTAGCCTTTGCTTCCTTTAGGTTCTCATGAAAATGGGCAGCTTCTTGGTTATGAGCCATCTTGTCTTGCTCCAACTGCTGCAATAGTGCCTCGAGCTTATCTATTTGGGCAACTTTGGCCTCCAGCACCGGGAGGCGCTCAGCGAGTTGATTCCTCTCAGCCAACAGTTGTTCTCGTTCTGAAGCAAGCTCTTACTTGTCTAGAATCAACCTTTGCAGGCCCTCGGAGGCAAGAAAATTGGCCTGAAAAAAGGGATAAGATCAAGATTATTACTTAGAAGTGTAAATAGAAAGAAAGTAGAAAAAGGTGAGATTATTACCTGTGAGGAGCAGTGTATGCTATTGTTTATTATGCACCCTCTAGAAAAGGAGTCCATCTTTTTCCAATCCTTCACCGAAGCCAACGACTTCAGGTAATTAGCAAGCTCCACCGGCTTGGAGAGAATATGGAACTCTTTCAAAACCGAAAGAGTAGCACTTCGCCTCCTACGAGGATCTTGAGAAGGGGTCGAGTACGTATTTCTCAAGTTCCTGTGGTCGGGAGATCATGGAGGAAAAACATTCCCTACTTGTTCGGCTGAATCCAGTGGAAGAGAAGGAGTCAAAGCTGGTGGAGAAGGGGCAGCTGTTGTCGGTGGATAAGGAGTCGTTGGTGTGGACAGAGAAAAAACAATTGTGGTATAAGGAGTGGTATTTGTTGCTTGCTTAGAAGTTGATGGCAGAAGGAGGTTAGGGGCCGAGCTCCTCTTACCAGAGACGACAATAGGGGTCGAAAAGCGAGAATCGGTATTCTCAACCAAGTCCATTTTCCCCCAGGGCGCCTGAACTTCATCTGCTGGTGGGTTTTGAAGCTCCCCGAGCTGAGCATCCGATTGAGCTGATGAAAGTCTTTTTCTCCTTTGAAGGGAAGCCTCTTCATCACCGAGGACCACTATGGCCGGATCAGTTGGTGTTCTCTTTATTCGTTTCTCCTGAGTCCTAGTCGAAGAGGAACGTCTCCTCTATGGTTTCTTATTTTTGGGTTGGGGACTCTAAGATCAGGCACCCTCACTAGAGGCTCGAGAAGATCCACGAGCCCTGCTCCAGTTAAGGGCATTCTGCAGTACTCGCTTGGCCTCCTCAGGGTCATCAAGAGCATCGATGTCGAGGCACATGGCAGAACCCCCGGAAGCCCTATACAAGCAAAACACCGGTTAGTAAATTATTCTTAATATGTTTTACACAAATAATATTGAAAGAAAGAGGAATTTTTCTCACCATGGTTCTTGGCTCTTCACCCGTATTTGGGATTCATTTGTTTTCACCGCCGGGATTTCGGAGTTGTAATATCCAGAATTTTCTAAACCCATAGGTCTAGACCGCGAACCCGCGGTGGTTCTTAGTGAGTAGCTGAAACGAATGGAGTAAAAAATCAGCAAAGCAAGAAATTATCTTTTTACGGAGAAAGGAAACGGACACCCGAAGACTTACAGAAAAGATTCCATGATTCGGGAAAAGTTGGAGTTGTGATCAGAATTATGTTCCTAGTAGCGATAACAACGAACCATTCCATCCATCCACAGTTTTTTTCATCATCTACACTGGTGAGAATAGCGTGGTGACCACGCTTGTTGAAGTTTAATACTCCCCAACGGAAAATCTTAGGGGAGTAAAAATTTATCATATGTGCGAGAGTTAGGGTTTTACCGGTCTCGATGCATAACTGACGAAGTCAGGCCACGGTACGCCATATGGATGGGCCTACTTGTACCAAGCAAACCTGGTACCTGTGGAGAAATTCCAAAATTATTAGGTCAAGCCCTTCATCCGATCCCAAGGTGAAGGGATCCATATTAAAGGGATATGTATAGATATACATAAACCCCGCTTTGGAGTAGGTAACTCGTTCTACCCCATCTGGGTTGAAGATTTCGACATTGGAGTGGCACTGTAATATTTATTTTTCCAATACTTTCGCTAATCTGTATATCAGTGATGCATTGCTTTCTTCAATTCATACTAATGAACATTTGTTTATTATATACTATAAAATAAGTTAAATAATGCCAAGAATCTCTACAAATTGTAATCTCAAGCACATTGTTCCTTACTAATTCTGTATTTCGTTTGGTTGTTAGTACCAGAAGCTTAATTATATTTTTTGGTTAGTTTTATTTCACTACAGATTTAGCAGCTACTGATACTGTATTTTGATGCTTCTATTTTCTTATGTTGCTGATTTTTATTGGGTGGAGTCTCGGTGGTGCTGATTGGTGTGCCACTGCTGTTCTGGGATGATGCTAATCCTTCTCTGTTTTTTCTTCAATTTTTGTTATCTACTGCAGTTCCTGTTTTACTTTGTGATACTGCTATGCGGCCCCGTTAGTTTCAATATTTGTTTTGGGATTTTTCTGTTAGTTCTTTGACTTTTATATAGTGAAGGCTAATAGTATTCATTGTTTACAAAGATAAAGGTTTTTTATTTCCACTATTACATATAAAGGACAAATATATATTTGCCTCTATACTTAAGGGACTATATAGGTCTTTTCCCCCAAAGTTTTAGCCAAACGCTATAGGATTTTGTCGAACCCATATCTAATAGCTAGCCCACCTCCGCCCTAAAGATACACTTGATCAACTTCAGAGGGATACGCCTATGAATTCGATCGGTTTATCTGTTTCCCACCCTATCTCTAAAAGGGGCAAAGAAACTAGAGTTTATGTACCTTATTTCATCCAAGAACCTGAGCTTACCAAAAGCTCATTTTCAATAGAGTTGGGATTTATGACTTGGGAAAAGATGATGGTATCCATTTTGTCTGTGTTATTGGGTTTAAGATGGGTGCTTGGAAGTGTAAATTATTGGTACTATAAAAAAATGAAGTTGGGAGAAATCCAGCAATCCTAATCATTTCATCTCCTCTATTGTTTGAGCAATTTATGCAAAATATCCATTGAGCTTAAAATAATTACCACATCCTACCCATTTAAAAATTATTTAAAATATATATCTATGCAACTAAAAGTAATTACCCCTATCTACCCACCCATCCCAACTTTTTTTACTTATATGGATTGGCTTAGCTTGATTTGGCTTAGCTTTGTTTGACTTCGCTTGAATTGGCTTGGCTTGGCTTGGCTTGATTTGGCTAGAATTGGTTTGGCTTGACTTGAATTAGCTTGGTTTATAGTAGCTTAGTTTGGCTTCATTTGGCTAGGTATTAAAAAAATAGGCAGGGGCGGGTAAATATTTTACCCTGCACATGTATTTGCTAAACTTCCCCTTTTTGTTTCCGGGTAATATCTCTCTCTAATAGGAACATGTCAGAAGTCTTGGAGCACGTTTTGTGAATTCAATTACATCTATTATTTTTCTTCTCTCTATAATAGCTATCTTATCGATAATATATTACCTTTCAAATCGACCTTTTATGTTATATTTGTCTTCTCAATAATATTTTTTTTATCTATAACAATAATAACCATCTTTATAACACGCTTTTTGTAACATTTTCTCTAAAGAAGTCATTTTTACAGAAATAGAATCTCTAAAATTACGAATTATAAGCCTAGAGATTTTGACTAAATATTTTGAAATTATAATACATCATTATGACGAAAAATAATACATGAATACATAGTAAAAGAGAGTAAAATCTATGAAACAAACTACAACTATAGATTTTCATCAATCTTAAGAAAATATAATTTTCAAGTAACTTTAAAATGTGTGTCTTATAGTTTAAAATCATTGTACATTTAGTTCTAAATTTATTAATGTAATAACTCGGTTGGTCATTTTATGTATTGTAGCCCCTTTCCCTAATTTATCGCTTCTTCTATATTCATTTGTGGTTATGTGACTTGCCTGTATGGTTGGTTTGGTTTCGGGGATGTTTCTGAGTGAATTGGGACACTTAGTCCCAAGGTTAAAGGCTTAAGTTGAGAGAGTTGACCGGAGTTTGAGTTTTGCATAGACGAATCCGGAATAGAGTTTTGATGGTTCCAACAGTTTCGTATGGTGATTTTGGACTTACGCGTATATCCGGATATTGATTTGGAGGTCTGTAGGTTGGTTTGAGGCTTTTTGGCGAAAGTTGGAAGGTAGAAGGTTTGGAAAGTTGAGAGGTTTGACCAAGAGTTAACTTTGTTGATGCCGGGGTCGAATTTTTCTTTCGGGAGTTGGATTAGGTCCTTGTGTCAATTTTTACTTATGTGCAAAATTTGAGGTCAATCGGAATTGGTTTGATATGATTAGACATTGATTTTAGAAGTTGAAAATATTTTAGTTTCGTTAAGCTTGAATTGGGGTGTGATTCGGGATTTTGAGGTTGTTTAATGTGATTTGAGACTCTGACTAGATTCGTATCATATTTTAGGACTTGTTGGTATATTCGGATGAGGTCGCCGGTGGCCTCGGGGTAATTCGGATTGCACTCGGAATTATATTTGGACTTAGGAAATTGATGAAGCTTAAGACCTCGCAGATGCGAAGTCGCAAGAGCGACAGGCTTGTCGCAAGTGCGGAGATTTGATGGGCTTGGCAGAGACCGCAGATGTGAGGCATTTTCCTCATCTGCGATCCCACAGGTGCAAAGAAGATTACCGTAGAAGCGGATTTGGGAAGGAGAGGATGGAGTCGCAGAAGCAGAGTGTCTCCGCAGGTGCGGACAAGTAGGAGTGAAGGGTGGACCGCAGAAGCGGTCCTGCAGGTGTGCATCTCGAGCCACAGGCGCGCTTGGTCCGGTGTCTAAATGATTTTTGCAGATGCATAAATTTGACCGTAGACGCGGTTCCGCAGAAGTGTAGAATTTGATCGCAAATGCGATTTCACTGGCAGAAACTATAAACAAATGGTTTCGAGTTTTTCTCTTATTTTGGACTTGTGGAGATCGGCTAGGGGCGATTTTTGAGAGGGTTTTGGCTACAATAGAAGAGGTAAGTGACAATTCATCACTTTTATTGATAAATATTATTTGCCCATTGATATTTACATCTAGATTATGTGTGTTTAAGGTAAAATTTGGGGGGTTTTGGACTAAGTATTGGAAAATAAGATTTGGGGATTTGAGGGTCAATTTGTGGTCGGAATTAGATGATTTTGGTATGGTTAGAATTATAAATGAATGGGTGTTCGGATTTTGTGAATTTTGTCGGGTGTTCAAGCCCGGGGTTGACTTTTTAATTTTTGTTAAAGATCTTAGCTTTAATATATGGAATCAATTTCCATAGATTGTATTGATTATATTAAGTTGTATGTGACTAGATTCGAGTCGTTCGAAGGCCGATTCGCGAGGCAAGGGTTTGTTGGCGGATTGAGTTGCGCGCTTTGAGGAAAGTAACATTTCTAAACTTGGAACTGAGAGTATATATATCCCTAAAAATCATGTTATTTGGGTTATGTTGGGGTGATGCACAAGCTATGTGACGGGCGTGTGGGCGTGCACCGTTGTAATCATGATCCGAATGAATTCTTATACTGTGTTGATATCAAATCTTATTTTATCAGTGAAATCCCTACTTGCTAGAGGAATTGAGTTGTGATTCATGTTAGAAATCATATTTAGGCTATGTGTTTGAGCTGTGATTCATGTTAGAAATCATATTTAGGATATGTGCTCATTCAATTGAGACCTAATGAGGCTATTTCTGTTGTTTCGAGTTATCTACTTTAACTATAAGTATATATACTCAGTCATGGTTCATCATATGTATAGCATATCTCAGTATTTATTTATCATTCATTGTTACATCATATGTTATCATTGTTTGGGCTGAGTTGTATGAGATTTGTGAACCCTTGAGACTTGAGAGATTGATAAGTGAGGTGGGCCTGAGAGCCGTGTTATGAGTGATAATGTAGATCAGGCAGCACGCCAAAATAAGATATTATTATTATTATTATTATTATTATTATTGTTATTATTATTATTATTATTATTATTATTATTATTATTATTATTATTATTATTATTATTATTATTATTATTATTATTATTATTATTATTATTATTATTATTATTATTATTATTATTATTATTATTATTATTATTATTATTATTATTATGTGGATTGGGCTGCACGCCGCAGCAGGCCTTATAGAATTTTGATTAGTGCTTGGGCAGGATCCGCCCCTCCGGAGTCTGACATACCAGCAGTGAGCGCATGCACAGTGATATATATATACATGTTCTTTGGTGAGGGGGTGATGAGCCAGGCACCTGCACAATGCTGAGTGATTGTGTGTATGTGTGATGAAGTGGGCAATTGACAGATTAGGTACTCTGAGATTATGAGTACCTGGGAATATTATTGTGACCTCATATATTTAACATGCATATTGACACGTAGGCATAGAGATGTACCATTCCTTATGCTAGCTATACTTGGCATGTTCTTATCAGTGTTGGTCTTCAATTATGAACTTGAAAGCATGTCTAAACTTCTGTACCATAAACGATCTAATTATGGAAATTTCTCTGAGTTATTTACAGTCATTGTCATTATTATACCTATGTTGTCATTATATTGGTTCTAACTGTAACTATTGAGCTCATCACTGCTTTCAGTCCAAGGTTAGTTCTGTTACTTATTGAGTACATGGGGTCGGTTGTACTCATACTACACTCTTCACTTCGTGTACAGATTCAGGTGTATCTGGACATGGTGATTGCTAGATTTGTGCTAGTACCGGCTCGGAGACTTTGAGGTAGCAGCTATGACACCCGCAAACCTTGAATCTCATTCCTTTATTTTCTTTTGTACTATTATATTACTCAACAGTTGTACTAGAGTTTTGGTTTATGTTGATACTTAGTAGTACTCATTATACTCATTGACACCAGATTTTGGGGTAGTTGTAGTAGCATTTCAGTTATTTTATCAGATGTTTATGAGATTTTCCATTGTTGAGCTTATTAAATCATGTTTTTTTAAATGCTTAACAGTTATGTGATTGTCGGCTTGCCTAGCAAGTGTGTTAGGTGCCATCACGATATGTTAGGATTTTGGATCGTGACAAATTGGTTTCAGAGCACTAGGTTGCTTAGGTCTCACGAGTCATGAGCAGGCTTAGTATAGTCTTGCGGATCGGTACGGATACATCTTTACTTATCTTCGAGAGGCTACCAAAATATTAGGAGACTTCACTTTCTTGTACTCTTAACATGCAGATTTGTTGATTCCGGAATCTGAACTTGTATTTTTCTAGTCTCTCACAGATGGTGAGGACACGTACAACCTGATCAGGTGGACGACCACCAGTAACACCAGCTAGGGCCACAAAAGGCCGGGGCCATGGTAGATGCCGAGGTGCGCACGTACTACAGCTAGAGTAGCACATGTAGAGCCACCAGTTGCTCCAGCTGAGGAGTAGATACCAAATGTTGTTGAGCCGGTGGGACCAGCTCAGGAACTAGTAGTGCCCATTATAATCCTAGGCCTTCAGGAGGCTTTGGCCCATATTTTAACTGTATGCACGAGCCTTGCTTAGGTAGTTTCAGTTCCGGCTGCACCAGCTACTTCATAGGCCGGGGGTGGTGCCCAGACTCCCACCGCCCGTACTCCAGAGAAGATAACTCAGGGACTCCAGACACCGGGGGTACTACCAGCCTAGCTGGTTGTACCTGCTCGGGCCGAGATTGGCCCACCTATTAGTGATAAGGAGTAGAAGAGAATATAGCGGTTTGGGAGGCTTAAGCCTCCAGAGTTCAATAGGGCAGAGTCAGAGGATGCTCAGGATTTTATAGATAGGTGCCAGCGGATCCTTTGCATAGCGGGTATCTTGGAGACCAATTGGGTTGCATTCACTACATTTTAGTTGATTAGGGCAGCCTACAGATGGTGACAGGCTTACGAGTTGAGCAGGCCAGCCGACGCCGCACCGCTTACATAACATGAGTTATCAATTCTCTTCTTAGAGAAGTTTGTCTCACAGACTCGCAGAGAGGAGTTTCGTAGGCAGTTTGAGTAGCTACGCCAGGAAGGTATGACAGTGACTCAGTATGAGATAAAGTTCTTAAATTCGGCCCGTCATGCAGTGTGGTTGGTTCCTACTGAGAGAGAGAGAGAGAGAGAGAGAGAGAGAGAGAGAGAGAGAGAGAGAGAGAGAGGATCGGGAGGTTCTTTGATGGCCTCAACTATGGCCTACATTTCAGTTTGGCTCGAGATGCCGAGACAGATGTTAGGTTTGACCAGGTGGTCGAGATTGCTAGGCACTTGGAGTAGTCTCACATGCAAGAGCGCGAGGAGAGGGAGGGAAAGAGGCCCCGTGTTTCAGATAGTTTTAGTGGTACCTCATCTGGAGGTCAGTCACATCACAGCAGAGGTCATCCTTATAGGCCTGCTCAGATGGCTCGTCCGTTCCATCGTGGTGCATCAACTAGTCATGGTTCATACAATGTTCATCCGGGGCAGTCATCTTTCAGTTCCCTCCCATCTCAGAGTTCATCCCGTGCTCCATCAGTTCAGGGCTCGTCAGTACCAGGTTATACTAGTGGTTATTCTGGTTCTTGAGGTCTAGTTCAAGCCCCACCACCATCTTTGGATCGTGGTTGCTTCGAGTGTGGAGAGTTGGGGCATGTAAGGAGGTATTTCCCTCATCTTATGAGAGGTCCAGTTCAGTAGAGAGGTCAGTCTATGACTTTTGCATCAGTTACTTCACCGCCCACTCAGCCATCTCGGGTTGGGACTCAGGTCGTTTGAAGTCGCCCTAGAGGGGGAGGTCGATTAGCAGGTGGTCAGGCCCGATGCTATGATTTTCCTGCCAGGCCAGAGGCAGTCGCTTTAGACGTAGTGATCACAGGTATTGGTTTAGTGTGCCATATGGATGCTTATGTATTATTTGACCTTGGTTCCACTTATTATTATGTATCATCATACTTTGCTTAATATTTGGATATACCCAGTGATTCCTTAGCTATGCATGTTCATGTATCTATACCGATGGGTGATTCTATTTTTGTGGATCGTGTATATCGGTGGTATATAGTGACTGTTGGGGGATTGGAGATGAGATTTGATATTTTACTGCTTAGCATGGTTGATTTTAACATGATTTTAGGCATGAATTGTTGTCACCATGTCATGCTATTCTGGATTATCACGCTATGACCGTGACGTTGGCGATGACGGGATTGCCTAGGATTGAGTGGAGAGGCTCCCTGGATTATCTTCCTTGTTGAGTGATTTCATACTTGAAGGCCCCTTTGATGGTTGAGAAGGGATGTTTGGCATATTTGGCCTTTGTGAGGGATGTTGGTGCTAATACTCCTACCATTTAGTCAATTCTAATAGTGCGAGACTTTCCAGATGTGTTTCCTACAGACCTGCAGGGTATGCCACCCGACAGGGACATTGATTTTGGTATTGATTTGGTGTCGGACACTCAACCTATCTTTATTCCTTTGTATCGTATGGCACTAGCAGAGTTGAAGGAATTAAAAGAACAACTTCAGGAGCTAATTGATAAGGGATTCATTAGGCCTAGTATGCTTCATTGGGGTGCACCAGTTCTTTTTATGAAGAAGAAAGATGGTACTATGAGGATGTGCATTGATTAAATGCAGTTGAACAAAGTTACAATTAAGAACAAGTACCCATTACCGTGCATTGATGATTTATTTGACCAGTTTCAGGGAGCTAGAGTGTTTTCAAAGGTTCATTTGAGGTATGGGTATCATCACATAAAGATTCGGGATTTTGATATTCTGAAGACAGCATTCAGGACCCGCTATGGTCACTACGAGTTTCTTGTGATGTCTTTTGGGCTGACCAATGCCCCAGCAGCATTTATGCATCTGATGAATAATGTATTCCGTCCATATCTTAATTCTTTTGTCATAGTATTCATTAATTATATATTGGTGTACTCATGCAGCCAAGAGGACCATGAGCAGCATCTGCGGATTATACTCCATACGTTGAGGGAAAAGAAGCTATATGTTAAATTCTCCAAGTGTGATTTTTGGCTTGATTCTGTGGCTTTCTTGGGGCATGTGGTGTCCAGTGAGGGGATCAATGTGGATCTGAAGAAGATTGAGACAGTTCAGAGTTGGTCCAGACCATCTTCAGCTACTAAGATCTAGAGTTTTCTTGGTTTAGGCAGATATTATTGCCATTTTGTGGAGGGTTTCTCGTCCATTTCTGCACCTTTGACTAGATTAACCCAGAAGAGTGCCCCATTCAGGTGGCCTGATAAGTATGAGGAGAGATTTTAGAAGCTCAAGACTACCTTGACCACAACTCTAGTTCTAGTTTTTCCTTCAATATCGGGTTTTATATGGTTTATTATGATGCTTCTCGGATTGGTATTGGGTGTGACTTGATATAGGAAGGTAGGGTGATTGCTTATGCTTCGCGTCAGTTGAAGCCCCATAAGAAGAACTACCTCGTTCATGATCTTGATTTGGAAGCTATTGTTCACTCATTAAACATTTGGAGGTACTACCTCTACGGTGTGTCTTGTGAAGTATTCACAGATTATCGGAGTCTGCAGCACTTGTTTAAGCAAAAGGATCTCAATTTGAGGCAGCAAAGGTGGTTGGAGCTGTTAAAAGACTGTGATATCACTATCTTGTATCATCTCGGAAAGGTCAATGTGGTGGATGATTCCTTGAGTAGGAAGACTGTGAGTATTGGTAAGCTTATATATATTCTAGTTGGTGAGAGACCGCTAGCATCAGATGTTTAGGCCTTGGCCAATCAGTTCGTGAGTTTAGATGTTGAGCCTAACCGGGTTCTTGCTTGCATGGTTTCTCGGTCTTCTTTGTATGAGCGCATCAGAGAGCGTCAGTATGATGACCCCCATTTACTTGTCTTTGAGGACACGGTGCAGCACGGTGATGCCAAGGAGGTTTCTATTGGAGATGATGGGGTGTTACAGATGCAAGGTCGAATTTGCGTGCCTAATGTGGATGGGTTATAGGAGTTGATTCTTGAGGAGGCCCATAGTTTGCAATATTCCATTCATTCAGGCGCCGCCAAGATGTGTCAGGACTTGAGGCAACACTATTGGTGGCGAAGAATGAAGAAAGATATAGTGGAGTACGTGGCTCGATGTTTGAACTGCCAACAGGTAAAGTCGAGCATCTGAGGTCGGGCGGTTTACTTCATAGACTTGAGATTCTGTAGTGGAAATGGGAGTATATTGTCATGGGATTCGTTGTTGGGTAATTGTGGACCGGTTAACTAAGTCCGCACATTTCATTCCGGTTGTGACTACCTATTCTTCATAGCAGTTGGTTAAGATCTATATTCGTGACATTGTTCGTCTTCACGGTGTGCCGGTGTCCATTACTTTTTATTGGGGAATGCAATTCACATCGCAATTTTAAAGATCAATGCAGTGAGAGTTGAGCACACAGGTTGAGTTGAGTACAGCATTTCACCCCTAGATGGATGGATAGTCCGAGCGCACCATTCAGGTCTTGGAGGATATACTACGCGCTTGTGTTATGGATTTCGGGGGTTCTTGGGATCAATTTCTACCACTTGTAGAGTTTGCCTACAACAACAGCTACCAATTGAGTATTCATATGGCTCCTTATAAGGCCTTATATGGGAGGCAGTGTCATTCTCTAGTTGCTTGGTTTGAGCTAGGAGAGGCTAGGTTATTGGGTACTGATTTGGTTCGAGATGCTTTGGAGAAAGTCATATTGATTCAAGATCGGTTTCGTACAGCACAGTCTAGACAGAAAAGTTACGCTAATCGGAAGGTTCGTGATGTTGCATATATGGTGTAAGAGAAGGTATTGCTCAAAGTTTCATGCATGAAAGGTTGTGATGAGGTTCGGGAAGAAGGGCAAGTTGAGCCTCGGTATAGTGGCCCTTTTGAGACGCTTGAGAGGATTGGAGCGGTATCCTACAAGCTCGCATTGCCACCTAGTCATCGGGTGTTCACCCAGTGTTTCATGATTCTATGCTCCGGGAGTATTATAGTGATCTGTCTCATGTTTTGGATTTTAGCACGGTTCAGTTAGCTGGGGATTTGACATATGATGTGGAGCCGGTGGCCATTTTGGATCGGCATATTCAAAAGTTGAGATCAAAGAACATAGCTTCAATGAAAGTTTAGTGAAGAGGCCAGCCAGTAAAGGAGGATACTTGGGAGATCGAGCGAGAGATACGGAGCATATATCCACACCTATTTGAGACTCCATATATGATTCTAAACCCGTTCGAGGACGAACATTTGTTTAAGAGGGGGGGATGTAATGACCCAACTGGTCATTTTATGTATTGTAGCCTCGTTCCCTCATTTATCTCTTCTTCTATGTACATTTGTGGTTATGTGACTTGTCGGGTTGGTTGGTTCGGTTTCGGTGATGTTTCGGAGTGAATTTGGACACTTAGTCCCAAGGTTGAGCTTAAGTTGGAAGAGCTAACCGGAGTTTGACTTTTGCGTAGACGACTCCAGAATGGAGTTTTAATGGTTCCAATAGCTTCATATGGTGATTTAGGACCTTAGGCATATGTCCGAATATTGATTTGGAGGTCCGTAGCTTGATTTGAGGGTTTTTCGCGAAAGTTGGAAGGTTGAGAGGTTTGACCAAGAGTTGAATTTGTTTATGCTGGGCTCGGATTTTGGTTTCAGGGGTTGGAGTAGGTCCGTTGTGTCATTTATGACTTGTGTGCAAAATTTGAGGTCAATCGGAGTTGGTTTGATATGATTCGACATTGGTTTTAGAAGTTGGAAATACATTAGTTTTGTTAGGCTTGAATTGGGGTGCAATTCGTGATTTTGATCTTGTTTGATGTGATTTGAGGCTTCGACTAGGTTCGTATCATTTTTTAGGACTTGTTGGTATGTCTGGATGGGGTCCCGAGGGCCTCGGGGGTGATTCAGATTGAAATCGGAATTATATTTGGACTTAGGGAATTGCTGAAGCTTAAGGCTTCTAGTGTGATCACACCTGTGCGTTCTTGACTGCAGGTGCGGAGATTGGCTGGGCTTGACAGAGGCCTTAGATGCGAGGCATTTTCCGTATCTGTGAGCCCGCAAGTGCGAAGAAGTTTACCGTAGAAGCGAATTTGGGCAGGAGAGGCTGGAGTCGCAGCAGCGGAGTGTCTCCGCAAGTGCAGACGCGCAGGAGCAAAGGCTGGACCGCAGAAGCGGTTTTGCAGGTGCGCATCTCGAGATGTAGGTGTGCTTGGTCGGGTATCTAAGAGATTTTCGCATATGCGTAAATTTGACCGCAGAAGCGGTTCCGCAGAAGCGTAAAATTTGATCCCGGATGCGATTTCACTTGCAGAAACTATAAACGAAGGGTTTCGAGTTTTTCTCTCATTTTGGACTTCTGGAGCTCGGCTAAGGGCAATTGTTTAGAGGGTTTTGGCTACAATTGAAGAGATAAGTAAAGATTTATCACTTTTATTGATAAATATTGTTTGCCCATTAATTTTTACACCTAGATTATGTGTGTTTAAGGTAAAATTTGGGGATTTTTGGACTATGTATTGGAAAGTGAGATTTGGAGATTTGAGGGTCGATTTGTGATCAGACTTGGATGATTTTGGTATGGCTGGACCCGTAATTGAATGGATGTTCGAATTTTGTGAATTTTGTCGGGTTCCGAGGTGCTAGCTCGGGGTTGACGTTTTGGGTTGACTTTTTGATTTTGGTTAAGAATCTTAGCTTTATTGTATGGAATCGATTCCCATAGCTTGTATTGATTATATTAAAATATTTGTGACTAGATTCAAGTCATTCGGAGGCCGATTCGTGAGGCAAGGATTTGTTGGAGCATTGAGTTGCGCGCTTTGAGTTAAGTAATACTTCTAAACTTGGAACTGAGGGTATATATCCCTGGAAATCTTGTTATTTGGGTTGTGTTGGGGTGACTCACATGCTAGGTGAAGGACGTGTGGGCGTGCACCGTGGTAATCATGATCCGAGTGGATTCTTACACTATGTTGATATCAAGTCTTGTTTTATCCATGAAATCCCTACTTGCTAGAGTAATTGAGTTGTGATTCATGTTAGAAATCATGTTTAGGCTATCTGCTTATTCAGTTGAAACCTAATGAGGTTATTTCTGATGTTTCGAGTTATCTGCTTTAACTGCAATTATATACTCAGTCATGGTTTATCATTTGTATATCATATCTCAGTCTCTGTTTATCATTCATTGTTACATCACATGTTATCATTGTTTGGGCTGAGTGGTACGAGATTTGTGAACCCTTGAGACTTGGGAGATTGATGACTGAGGTGGGCCAGTGAGCCATGTCATGAATGATATTGTGGATCGGGTTGCACGCCAAAATAGGCCATATTGGCTTTGCTATTATTATTATTATTATTATTATTGTTATTATTATTATTATTATTATTATTATTATTATGTGGATCGGGCTGAACGATACAGCAGGCCTTATAGGTTTTATATTAGCGTTTGGGCAGGATCCGCACCTCTGGAGTCTGACATATCAGCAGTGAGCGCAGACATAGTGATATATACACGTGCTTTGGTGAGGGGCATTTATGCCAAGCACCCCTACATTGCTGAGTGACTGTATGTGTGATGAGTAGGAATTTGAGATATACAGGTTGAGTACTCTGAGAGTGTGATTACCTGGGAATATCACCGTGAACTCATACATTTGACATGCATATTGACACATAGGCATAAATATGTACCATTACTCATGCTAGCTATACTTGACATGTTCTTATCAGTGTTGGTCTTTAATTATGAACTTGAAAGCATGTCTAAATTTCTGAACCATGAATGAGCTGATTATGGAAATTTTTCTAAGTTATTTACTGTAATTGTCATTATTATACATGTATTGTCATTATATTGGTTCTGACTATATTCTATCGAGCTCGTCACTGCTTTCATTCCAAGGTTAGTTCTGTTACTTATTGAGTACATGGGGCCGGTTGTACTCATACTACACTCTTCACTTCGTATGCAGATCCAGGTGCATCTGGACGTGGTGATTGCTAGATATGTGCTAGTACCTGCTCAGAGACTTTGAGGTAGCAGCTATGACACATGCAGATCTTGACTCTCCTTCCTTTATTTTCTTTAGTATTGTTCTATTACTCAAACAGTTGTACTAGAGTTTGGGTTTTTATTGATACTAAGTAGTGCTCATTGTACTCGTTGACACCGGATTTTGGGGTGGTTGTAGTAGCATTTCAGTTATTTTATCAGATGTTTATGAGATTTTCCGCCATTGAGCTTATTAAATCATGTTTTTTTAAATGCTAAGTAGTTATGTGATTGTCGCCTTGCCTAGCAAGTGTGTTAGGCGTCATCACGAAATGTTGGGATTTTAGATTGTGACACTTAATAATGTATTAGCTTTCTTTACTTTTTAACTGTCATGACCCGAAATCCAACTAGCCGTGATGGCACCTAACCTAACCTTATGTTGAAAGTAGTGACGAGCTAGAACAAAGATCGGAGTCCCACACCAATAGCCAACAAGAGTTCATAACATCATACCGAAAATGCTAAAATAAGTAACTCAGAGATATAGTGCTCAGCTCGTTCAAAATTCCGAAAAAATAGGCATGTTTTTCAAGTATAACAGTAAAGCCCAAATCTTTTACTGAAAGCTCTAAAACATAAGTTTGAAAAATCGTGATTTTCTTTCCAAAACTTTTCCACGGGTAAATGTTTTATTATCAAATGGCATGAGGAAAGTACATCTCAATGCATACATGTCAATGTGTATGAGAAGTCATGAATGGTGTGATACCATACAGCAGTAGGAAACTACATCTGTGCCTGCATGTCTAGTGCGTATGTCGAATGCGATACCACATAGTGAACAACCATATGCATACTCTCAGAGTATCAATCCACTCATTCATCACAGTCACTCAATCCTCCCAATTGCTCGGCACTCAATAGGTACCTGCGCTCATTGTGGGTTTGCAAACTCCGGAGGGGCTCATTCAGCCCAAGCGCTATAACTGAGACATGATATTTCAATAAATAGCAATAGAGACTGAGACATGATATGCAAATGAATGAGTATGACTGAGTATGTAACTGCAATTTAAGCAAATAACTCCGCAGTAGATATGACCTCAGTGGGTCCCAACAGAATTAGGAAATAACCTAAACATGATTTCTAATATGAATCACAGCTCAATTACTCTGACAAGTAGAAATATCATGGATAGAAACAAGATTAGGTAACTATACAGTACCACAGAAATAACTGAGTCATAACTCGCCCGGTGCATGCCCACATGCCCGTCACCTAGCAAGAGCGTCACCTCAACACCTAAACACATATCACATATATTCAGGGGTTCATACCCTCATCACTAAGTTTAGAAGTGTTACTTACCTCGAACAAGCCAAATCCAATACCAACAAGCCAAACGATGCTCCAAAATGCCATCTCGCACGTAACGACCTCCGAACGGCTCGAAACTAGCACAAATCAACTCAAATACATCAAATACTGACAAAGGAAACAAACTCAATCGATAAAGGTAGAATCTATAATCAAAAGCCCAAAATCAACACAAAGGTCCAACCCGGACCCGCTCCTCGGAACTCGACTAAACTTATAAAATCCGACAACTTATTCAATTACGAGTCCAACCATACTAGTTTCACCCCAAATTCGACTCTGAATCGATGTTCAAAACTCAAAAACTCACTCTTTTAAACTTTAGGCTAAAACCCCCAATTTCTCTTTAAAATTCATAATCCAATTACCAAAAATGAAAATAGAATCACGAAATATAATTAAAATCGAGTATAAAGCACTTACCCCAATCCTTGTGATGAAAGTTTCCTCTAAAATCGCTTCACCCCGAGCCCCAAATCTCAAAATATGATAAATGAACCAAAAAACTCGATTTAATAGCTTCTTCCCAGAAATTCCGCATATGCGGTCACACTGTAGCATCTGCGACCCCTGCTTCTGCGGTAAAATGCTTCGCTTTTGCAAAAGCAGCTTGGTTCAGTACCCCTCGCACATGCGGTAGCAAGACTCTGCTTCTACGAACACCTTCGCGCCTGCGCTTCAATTCGTCGCACCTGCACACTCGCATCTGCGCCACATTCTCTGCTTCTGGGATCTTCCTCAACCAGCCTCTTCTCGCTTCTGCGATGGACAACCTGCATCTGCGAAGTCGCTTCTGCAACCAAGACTCCGCAAATGCGGCACACGAGTACCAACAAATCTTTAACAATGCAACAAGATGAAAAATTATCCGAACCACGTCCGAAACTCACCCGAGCCCCTCGGGACCCCGTCCAAATATACCAACAAGTTACATGACACAATATGAACCTACTCGAGGTCTCAAATTACTCATAACAACATCAAAATGATGAATCGCACCTCAAATCAAACTTAAATGAACTTTGAACTTTTAACTTTCAAAACTCGCGTCGAAACATAACAAATCAACTAGGAATGAACTCAAATTTTGCACAGAAGTACCAAATGACATAACGAAGCTATTTCAATTTCCAAAACCACAATCTGAATCTGATATCCACAAAGTCAACTTCCGGTCAAACTTGTGGACTTCCAAACCTTCAAATTTCCAACTTTCGCCAATTAGTGTTGAATCTTTCTAAGAACATCCAAATGCAAATTCGGGCAGATGCCCGAGTCCAAAATCACCATTCGGACCTAACAGAACTATCAAAACTCTGTTCTGGAGTCACATTCACAAAAGTCCAACTTGGTCAACTCTTCCAACTTAAAGCTTCAACGATGAAATTTATTCTTCCAAATCTATTCCGAATAACCTGAAAACCAAAACCGACAATTCACACAAGTCATAATACATCATACGGAGCTACTCATTCCCTCAAACTACCGAGCGAAGTGCAAAAGCTCAAAACG
The DNA here is from genome assembly GCF_000715075.1 of Nicotiana tabacum. Classification (NCBI taxonomy): domain Eukaryota; kingdom Viridiplantae; phylum Streptophyta; class Magnoliopsida; order Solanales; family Solanaceae; genus Nicotiana; species Nicotiana tabacum. The sequence goes on from NC_134102.1 coordinate 42,900,247, forward strand.
AATAGTCGGGTCATTACAATCTCCCCCACTTAAACATATGTCTGTCCTCGAACGTGCCAAGAGTCGTTCCAAAGCCATCAAATTGTCGTGTAACCTTACCATGCATATACCCGTGGGTGATCCCACGTCACCCTAATTCATATAAGCCTGACAACACCACCAAACTGAAGATCCTTAATCCAACCTTAGCCCATAAACCTTGGAACCCAATTTCCAACATCCAGAATTCCCTACAAGATCCGAATCTCGCATGCACACACTGAATAAGTCTAAACAAGCTGTATCAAGCCATAACCATAGCCCAAGATGCAATCACATGATATACCACATAACTTAAATACTCATAGCAATAATTTTCTACCACAATAACTGCTCGAAGAACACCCGGTACCGGTAATAAACCTCATATCAAACAAAACCTCATCCTAAAACCTTCGTACACTTCCAATGATGAAAGAAGAACGCAGAAACTCATAACCACTTATCATATCAACAAGTCATGGAACTCCCTCTCCTTCGACAAGAACTATAGCCAATTTCTAAGCCGATCAACGACATTATCCTTCCAAATATACCGCAAACTAATCTGATAGCACCCATTCTAGGTCTGATGACCTCATCTCATCACACAACCACTCTAGTGACATGCCACGTCAATACAACCTAAAACTACAACCCGCTCAATCCGTGCACCAATAAGCAACAACCCAAATGTACTCAATCATGAAAAATGACTCAAACGAGAGAACTATCCTGCAAGTTCAACAAATACCACCACAACCGCAATGTTACAAACCCATCTTACATAGTAGAACCAAGACACATGAATCTAACACAAAGGATCATATCCCGACATAACCCAACTGCAACACGTGACCCCATCCAAACACGGGTCCATATGAAATACCTCAAGCCACCATGCTCAAAATCAACAATTACACGCAATTCGACATAAAATACACGAAGTGTATGACCATAACCACGGAGAAGCAAATAGCACAATATACCACAATCCGGAGAGAACATAACCAAGGCGCAATCAACCATTCGACACCCCAATATACCATCTCGCTCAAATCCCGCTAAAAGACCCAAACAGAACTGCACCATGTGTTCTTATAACCAACAAATCACAACCCCTCGTAGCATAGATGAGTAACACATAGATCATATCAGAACATGAATAAGCCCAACTCAAATCGAATGGCACATCCCCTAATAATAGCAGTACGGAGTCGACTAACCCGACCCGGTGTAGAATACACATCCTCGTTGGGCCTACCAATGGGCCCCAAATCAACTCTGGTCATCCACAAATAGATAAATAATCCTTCAAAAGTCCACAATGACCTAACCATAACATATACTACCATCTGGCTAGCTTTGACCACATCTTCACCGTCCACAACCACTAAACAATCTGCTTCTGAGAACTCCCAGTCTCCAAATCCATAGAACACACAAATCACTATATCTGATCCCAACTCTACCGCCTGAATGTCTAACACATCTCTCATACACGATCATCCCACGAGGAATAAATCTATAATTCTTCCGTGCCACATAGTAAAATCTGAATATCAGCAGTCGCTCAACCAGGTGAGTATCGCAATACCAATGAAACATCTGTAAGTCAACACTTAGTGCACCTTCTGAAAAGTATGCTTTCCTCAAGCAATACCAAGTAGTAATACCATTCATCTAGTCATCTGAAACTGCCCATGTTGTTTAAGAATTCATGCCCTTCCTTTCAAAACTAAACCATGACCTTACACATGCAAATCTTAATCCGACACAACATACTGCATCTATCATGAATATGAAAAGTACGAGAATATCATAATCAACTCTAAGTCACAAGCAAACTACATACTCAATTAGCCAGGAACCTTCCATTTGATCTCATCCAGGAGAAAATCACAACACGCAACATGCTCCTCACGCCAACAGGAAATATACACCTCGAACCATGGTAGAACCATTGAGAATACTTTGAAATCCATTTGCACATAACCCAACTATCATAACTGAATCGCTCTAACTCAAACAAACCATGAAGGTCGCCAAAACCCAAGAGCATTGATACGAAACACCTGTAGAGGCTCACCACATCATAAATACCCAAAGAACCAATAATATCCATTACCGTGTTGATCCAAGCTATTACCAAGTTGTCCTATTTCTCTGAGTTCCTTCAGAATTACCCTCAAATGGACATTTCCCTTGCTATAACACCACTATCCTTAACCAAAACTCACCCCCACGAGATCCTAGCATAAAACCACACCGCCCTAAGGCCCATAAGCCATTGTATTCCCTCTTAAGCACCTCAAAAGTACCACAACCGAGACACCCACTCTGAAGAGACCTTCTGTGAATCTAAAGTCGTTCCATTCACCTTCCTGATACTGAAATGTAAAATCCGTAATGATATAGAAATATCACAAGTCCCAACACTATTCGATGCAAATCTCAGATTCTAGCCATATACAAGTCCGAAAAATTCTCAATTGCCACATATAAATTTTAAATCCATTAGAACCTTCTCGAGAGTCATCCACTCTGCTCAAATCTAAATTCACCGCCCAAACAGGCCAAACGACTTGTGCCCCATTAGCACAACAACACCTAAATAAGTAACCCCTCCCCCCCTAACGCAACCGAGCAAAGTCCTACTCTATGCGTACTATTTCTTCCACAAAAACAACTCAATCATTCCATGATCCCATATACCCATAAAGTGTGACATAACCCGTATCTAAAAATTCCTTTACTCGAGTCATCCTCGATCTCAACCTCCGCAAGTCACATCTGATTCACAAGTATGCCTCAAACTGAAACCAGCACAACACATAACCATGCAATCAAATCGGTGATAGCAGACTCCCCCACTTAGCTCAAAGCCATGGAATAAAACATCTGATAACTCATAATACCCACACTCTATTACTTCCATAATCCCGCACCGAATTTCAACTCAATCCTTCATAAGCTCTTGTAACACAAATCATCTAATACCTCAAATAATCTATAAATCAGGCATTCATCCTCGTGACGGTCAGGTCAACTATTACAACCGATCCAACTCAAATCGCACAAATATGGCCCATCGATAGGAAAGAAAGCCTCCACATAACATCATAAGGATCACACATCCATAAATTACCCTGCAGGAGATAACCCGCCTGCTTAATCTTAAACCGACATCTCTATATACCCTTCACAGCCACGACTAATACGCAATCTCTCAATCTTCCTGAGTTTGAACTCATCAACAAGAGATGAAAATTTACTTTGTTCCGCAAATAAACAACGTGAAAGATTCCGCATTACGATCATAATTCGAGATTATACAACACATTAAGATAGAAATCAATCACCTAATAGTCTTTTTTACATCTCAAGCAAACTCTTCTCATCACGTTTCAACCATCTGAACACATCCCACAATCATATCATACTTCATCACATAGTCATCCAACCACTCATCGACCCACAAATTCCACACATATGGATACTACCGGACATATAATTCCAAAAGCATATACTCACACAACTGAAACTACCGAGCCTAAGCTGAGGTCTAAACTTGGCCTCAAGTCCTCTAGACTGGCCCATCACCGAAACACAGAAGATACATCTCACACCTCATCCATGGGATCCACAAGCCGTCGATGCACAGCTGATACCGAGCATATGCATACGAATGCGTGGAAGGAATTCAAAGAGCTACGCTTCAAGCTGAATCAATATCGCGTGATAAGGAAAGAAATATGGGAAGTTTATCCTAAATGCCATGTAGTCTCTCGAAGATAGGTATGAATGTCATCATACCGATCCGCAAGACTCTACTAGATATTTGCTCATGACTTGTAGAACCTATGAACCTAAAGCTCTGATACGAACTTGTCACGATATTAAATCCAACTGGTCGTGATGGCACCCAACCCAACCCGCTAGGTAAGCCAGTTAACAATAAACCAGTTCAAATAATATTTATTAAGAGGAGGAATGATAATACAACTAAACTATTATAAAAAGAGTTCCTAAGGACTGGTAGTACAAATCATAAGCTTCTAAGATTAGATTTTTTACAAGACTGAATTACAATAAGTACAACATCTGTTTGAAATATAATTGAACATAGTTCGAGTCTAATGATACCAAGGACAAGGGATATCCATAACTGGAACGCAGGTACATCTTCAAATCTAGCTCCCGCCGTACGCAAAAAACATCAGCATCCAAAATTTGCACGCAAGATGCAGAAGTGTAGAATGAGTACAACCGACCCTATGTACTCAATAAGTAACAAACCTAACCTTAGATTGAAATTAGTGACGAGCTAGAACAAAGATCGGAGTCCCACACCAATAGCCAACAACATTTCATAACATCATACTGAAAATGTTAAAAGAAGTAACTCAGAGATATAGTGCTCAGCTCATTCAAAATTCTGGAAAAATAGGCATGTTTTTCAAGTATAACAGTAAAATCCAAATCTTTTACTGAAAGCTCTAAAACCTGAGTAAGTTTGTAAAATAGTGATTTTCTTTCCAAATCTTTTCCACATGTAAATGTTTCATTATCAAATGGAATGAGAAAAGTACATCTCTATGCCTACATGTCAATGTGTATGAAAAGTCATGAATGACATGATACCGTACAACATGAGGAAAATGCATCTCTATGACTGCATGTCAAGTACGCATGTCGAATGCGATACCACATAGTGATCAACCATATGCATACTCTCAGAGTATCAATCTACTCATTCCTCCCAGTCACTCAGTCCTCACAGATACTCAGTCCTCACAATCACTCAATCCTCCTAATCGCTCGGCACTCAATAGGTACATGCGCTCATTGTGGGTGTGCAGACTCCGGAGGGGCTCCTTCAGCCCAAGCACTATAATAAGCCAATCATAGCATACATCAAAATAACATATTGCGGCGTGAAGCCCGTTCCCATAAGTATCACTCACAATCAGGCCCTCAGCCTCACTCAGTCATCAATCTTTCTAGTCTCTCGGGCTCACAATGTCATGAAAATCAGCCCAAAATGATGATATGATGTATCAATAAATAGAAACAGTGACTGAGATATGATATGCAAATAAATGAGTATGACTGAGTATGTAACTGTAATTTAAGAAAATAACTTCAAAGCAGATATGACCTCAGTGGGTCCCAACAAAATCAGCATATAGCCTAAACATGATTTCCAACATGAATCACAACTCAATTACTCAAACACATAGAAATCTCTTGGATAAAAACAAGATTAGGTAACTACACAGTACCACAGAAATAATCGAGTCATAACTCACACGGTGCACGCCCACACGTCCGTCACCTAGAAAGTGCGTCACCTTAACACCTAAATACATATCACGTATATTAAGGGGTTTATACCCTCAGCACCAAGTTTAGAAGTGTTACTTACCTCGAACAAGCCAAATCAAATACCGAGCAAGACAAACGATGCTCCAAAATGCCATCTCGAGTGTACCGACCTCCAAACGGCTCGAAACTAGCACAAAGCAACTCAAATACATCAAATACTGCCAAAGAAAACAAACTCAATCGATAAAGGTCAAATCTTTAATCAAAAACCCAAAATCAACCCAAAGGTCCAACCCGGGCCCGTGCCTCGGAACTCGAAGAAATTTATAAAATTCGATAACACATTCAATTACGAGTCCAACCATACTAGTTTCACCCAAATCTGACTCTGAATCGATGTTCAAAACTCAAAAACTCACTCTATGAAACTTTTGGCTAAAACCCTTAATTTCTCTTTAAAATTCATAATCCAATTACCAAAAACGAAAATAGAATCCTGAAATATAATCAAAATCGAGTATAAAATATTTACCCCAATCCTTGTGATGAAATTTGCCTCCAAAATCGCTTCACCCCAAGCCCAAATCTCAAAATATGATAAACGAACCAAAAACCTCAATTTTATAGCTTCTGCCCAGAAATTTAGCATATACGGTCACACTGTCGTATCTACGACCCCCGCTTCTGTGGTAAAATGCTTCACTTCTGCAAAAGCAGCTTGGCCCAGCACCCCTTGCACCTATGGTAGAAAGACTCCGCTTCTGCGAACACCTTCGTGCCTGCACTCCAATTCGTCGCACCTGCGCACTCGCATCTACACCACATTCTCCGCTTCTGCGATCTTCCTCACCCAGCCTCTTCTCGCTTCTGCGATGGACAACCCGTATCTATGACCAAGACTCCGCAGATGCGGCACACCAGTACCAGCAAATCTTTAACAATGCAACAAGATGAAAAATGATCTGAACCACGTCGGAAACTCACCGGAGCCCCTCGGGACCCCTTCCGAATATACCAACAAGTTCCATGACATAACACAGACCTACGCGAGGCCTCAAATCACTCATAACAATATCGAAACGATGAATCGCACCTCAAATCAAACTTAAATGAACTTTGAACTTTCAACTTCTAAAACTCGCGTCGAAACATAATAAATCAACTCGGAATGAACTCAAATTTTACACACAAGTCCCAAATGACATAACGAAGCTATTCTAATTTTCGGAACCACAATCCGAATATGATACCCACAAAGTCAACTTCCGGTCAAACTTGTGAACTTCCAAACCTTTAAATTTCTAACTTTCTCCAATTAGTGTCGAATCCTTCTAGGAACATCCAAATGCAAATCCGGGCATATGCCCGAGTCCAAAATCACCATCCGAACCTAACAGAACCATCAAAACTCCGTTTCGTGGTCAAATTTACAAAAGTCCAACTTGGTCAACTTTTCCAACTTAAAGGTTCAACGATGAAATTCATTCTTCCAAATCGATTCCGAATAACCTGAAAATCAAAATCGACGATTCACACAAGTCATAATATATCATACGGAGTTACTCATGCCCTCAAACTACCGAGCGAAGTGCAAAAACTCAAAACGACCGGTCGGGTCGTTATATTAACTAGTGAAATATGCATATCTTTTGAGATTTTAAATAAGGTAATTTTTTAATCTTCTATAACATTCAAGAATAAAAATATTGACTTTTTGATAATTGTTATCTATAACAATCAAATAATATTTAAATATTAAATAATATTATAGGTGTTTAACATCCAATAACTATAAAAGTTAAAAAAAAAAATATCGAAACAGTCGAAGTTGTTGTAGGAATATTTGACTATATACACAATGTTCAATGCAAAGATATCATCAACAAGTTCTAGTGAACTTAGCAAAGATCATTAAAATTTAAAATGTATAATTAAGTTTTAAAACCATACTTTCATAAGTGTAATGAATTCAACTGTAAAAATATAATGGTTTGAACGCATCAATCTTATATTTTTTATCCAACACTATGTACACATACGTAAAGAAAAACAGATATACATATAACAAAATTACACTTATTCTGAATATACTAATTCTAAGTTTTAAATTCGCTTGTACTAGAAGCAACCTGTGCTTGAGGTTTCTTTTACACTTTCATTTCCTTCCTAGTAGTTAATTTCACTCTTCTTCTATCAATGGAAAGAAGATTCCAGACCAAAATTTAGAAGTCTTCTATCTAAGGTATCACATAAGGAACTATGTTCTATTATTGTCGGCTTTACAAGATTTTGAAGCCATCTCCAAGTTCTCTAGTGTTTTGGTAATCTTGGAATTACATGCAACATATAGTTTTCGATATGACAAATTAAAAAAAGGAAAAATAATACTAATCAGGGTTGTACATGGATCGGGTTGGTTCCGATTTTATCAAAACCAAACCAAACCAACTATATCGGTTTTGATTGGTTCGGTTTTGTCGGATTTTTTGGGTTTTTCAGATTTTTTTGTTACATGAATATTATTTCAATCTTACTTTGTTAAAGTTATAGATAAAGTTTTGATAAATGAATATATATTTAGTAAAAATTAAAAAAATTAACAAATATATAATCTATTAAAATATTCTTATGGAAAAATATTTTTAGTAACACATGGTAATTCTTTTATTAGCCGTCTAATAAGAATATTTTGTTGATGTACGCTTCAAAGTTAATCGATGTTAATAAATAAACATAAAAATTAATCTGATAACTAAATAATGATATGTTCTATTTAATTTTAAATTATGAAAATACCATTCCAAATTCGAAAAAGATATAAGAAATCTTGACTTATGAATATGGAAGAACAAAGAGATGATTGGCGTATTTCAATAATACTTAATAAAAAAGTGATACAATAAAATATAATCATGTCACTTATAAAATATTTACAAGTAAATTTTTATAATAAGTACTAAATGGTAACCAAATAAATATGATAACTGACTTATTAGCATGTGTCAAATTACAGTGATAAAATCTTTACGGTATTACTCCCTCCATTCACTTTTAGTTGTCCACTTTGGATTTTTCACGCCTCTTATGAAATAATAAATAAAGTGCATAATTCTTATGATACTCATATTAATTGGTGTATAATCTTAATGGATTTGGAATGAGTAATTAATGCTAAGGGCAAAATCAAAAAAATAAATTATTTTTCTCTTAATATGCAAAAAGTGACAAGTAAAAATAAAAATTTATTTTCGAATACTTACAAACGGAGTCGTATATAACTTAAGTCCACACTTGTGAATGTGTTCGTTAGTGTATTCTACAGAGTGCCATTGCGGGGGGGGGAGAAAGGGGGGGGGGAAGAGAAAAAGAAGTCCATTGTGTTATAAACCTTTTATTAATTCGAAGAAAAGCGTTTTTATGTATTGCACTTTCCTTGGCCTTAAAAATGATATCTTCAAATACTATTTAGCCAACTTTAGATGGACCATAGTGGAGAATAATCATCATTTGATGCAAAACCCACCTTAAAGTAAGAGGAGCTGATTACTTACTTCTTATGATTCGGAGATATACCCTGGAAACATCAGAGAGCTACTACATAGTATCAAGATATTGTTCGATCGACAATAATGTTGGTAATAATGTACGTAGTTGACGTTTATCTATGTAATGTAAAGCACACTTTTATATGCTTCTCTCAAATATAACAATTCTGGTTGTCGGCAAATGTAACACTGAAGACAGATTACAAAGGAACATGTAAGATTAATATAAGAAAATATTGTATTTCAAATCATGATAATCTCCTTCATGACTCACGACAGTAATATCATTTCATTACAATTTTGCAGTGGTTGTCTCTAAGCTTATCACCTTCTTTGCATGTCTCTCCCTCTTTCCATATACAATAATGAACAAAATTCATTTGTGGTCCGTCTGTAAAATATTCCATATTTCTTCTATTTGCTCTATTTTAGCTTCCACAACATATGAAATGTGATAAAACACTCCAGCAACAAAAGAGATACAAGAGAATCGAATATGCAAATAAAATATCCTTTTTGTGCAAGAAGAATAACAAGTCAATAAAGACATCTTTTGTATTAGCAAAATAAAGACAAGTCAGCTAATATCAAACAACTTCCACTTATTCATGTGACGTAAGTTCGTTGTTAGTAGGCAAAACCCTTCACTTCAAAACAATCATGTTTCTGACTATTGAAAGTGAACGTTAAAGCTTTGAAGCTAATCTTCAAGTATTTCTTTCAAGTTTCCTATAAAATCAGCAATCCTAGGTAATATGGAACTAAATCTCTCCATATAAAACACAAAGAGAATGACACCTTTTTGTAAGAAAGAAAACTCTTATATGTTTCTAACATCCATCTAAAGTCCTATTGTGGATATTAACTTATCTTTTCATCTATCATCTTAATGTATGGTGTACTCAAATAGGTTAGCTTGACATTTCATCTAAACAATACTACTCATAAAGTGATATGTACAAGTATTATTTGTTCAAAAGAATGAGAAGTTCTTCCAACTATTAGTAATAACTACTGCAAACCCAATCTTTCTTGCAGCTTGGTTTGACATTACGCATAGCAAATTACAAAGGTAACGATATCTTTGCCATAAAAAAAGGTCCTTGCCCTTCTGTTCTTATTTTAGAAATTAAATAAGTTAATGCTTGATGCCAAGCTCAGTACATAGAAATTAGTTATTCCACTCTTGCGATATCAATACAAGAATGGAGCATTGCACGCTGATTCTTCAGCTTTTGGAACTCCAATAGCAGAGCATGAAGACATACAAAAACAACCCTAGTTGTAGCCAAAACTATAGTTTTTGACCAGATATTAGCTTAGCACAAAGCGACCCTTACATGAATATGTAGAGAGCATATGACAGCGTACAGAGAAATTACTCTCCTACATAAGTACTCCAGAAATTACTCTCCTAGGTGTTAAAGAGCCATCAAGGTGTCAAAAAACTACCACTGTTTTTTTTTTCTTCCTTTTGATAGGTAAAGGATAACCACACAATTAATAAACCGTCATCCATGCAAATTGTGATATATAAGAAAAAACACATAAAATAGTGAAAATTTTCATAAAATGCGAAGAGAATAAAATAAGTGGCAAAGCCAGAGTGCGACATTCAATTGAGGGAGCAGCTTCACCAGAAATATTGAGAATGAAACGTTATTGAACTAAATTGATGAAGCATCCTGCAAGCAAGGGACGCAATAGCAGAAGGCTGATTCCGGGTTTCGACTACTTCCTTGCTATTCTGTTCCCAAGGCAATTAAGAAAGCAATTTTGAAGAATCAATGTCAAAATCGAATTTTTAGCCAAAATTATCCCTTATCTTTAGGGATAGGTTTAACTTTGTCCTCTAAATATAACCCTTAATACTAGTTATTTTAAATTTTGAGCACTTTTAGTTTCACCGTTAAAAACCTAATAGAGAAATAACACGTGATCTGCACGTGATGTGTGAAAAGAAATACCCGCTCTTTCACCCCCTATTCAGTCGATTTTTCTCTTTTTTCAAGAGCCTCCCTTCTCCAATTCACTCATTTGATCTCTATTATGGTAGGTATTGTATCTCTATTATAGTAGGTAAAAAAACCCTAGCATTCTTGATAATATTTCAAGTCTTTACTACTTGCGATCCCAGCAATGATTATTAGGAGCAATGATGAAATAACCCCTAGTTATGGTGAGTGTTCTTGCTACTTGTATTTTGTAAATATTCCTTCTTAATTTGTTTTCGAAATCTCCACTATTTTTACAATACTTTACTGTCTTTTGAAGTTCTATAATATTGTGGTCCTTATCTCGAATTTTTTAAGTTCTGCTTTTGCATAGCCTTTGTAATTGCAGTCCTTTTTCATATAGTATGTCTAAATAAACTTTCAAATCTTTTTTGTTTATGCAGATCCTTTATACGAGTAATTATTTTACCATTAAAATAGCACATGGTGGTTTAATGAAACTCAAGCCCACAAGACATTATGTTGGGGGCAGAATGAACTTTATTGACTATGTCAATGGGGCTGAACTAAAGTTGTCTATATTCAAATCTATGGATGAATTATGCGGTTATGGGAATGACTCGGTAACTTTTTGGCACAAGCCCAGGAGGCTAGGTGACAAAATGAGGCTAGTTTCAACTGATAAGTAAGTCAACGTTGTTGCAAAAAATATTCCCAGTGATCAGGTAGTTGACGTGTACTTTAAACATTTGGATTCGTATATAGAAATGGGTATTGAGGATGCTATCTATGAGGGACAAAGCAATTCAAGGAATGATAATCATGTTACTGTTGGAGAACATCAAAAAGATGATAAGTGGGCTGTGGACTTGCTAAAGAAAATATATAGTTATAGGAAATGGGATCTGACAGGAATTCCTTGCAAGCATGCCATTGCTGCAATTTGGGCTAAAAAAGATGAGATTAATTCATATGTTCATGATTGCTATAAGGTGGAAACATATAGAAGGGTCTATGACTTTGCTATTCTATCTATGAATGGTCAACATATGTGGCCTAAGTCAAGCAATGTGCCTCCTTTGCCTCCACAATTAATAAGAACAAGCACAATAGGAAGAAAGCAAAAACTAAGGAGAAAGAACCAGATGAAGTAGGAGCAAGTAGAACTAAAATGAAAAGAAAGCAGAACTCCTTGCTTTGTAGCTTATGACATAATGCTGGCCACAATAAAAGAACATGCAAATTTAATATTGTTCAGCCAGATTCCCAAGTTGATGAGCGTTCATCTTATGCTCCTGCCTCTCCAACTCGTGCAAAGCTTCCGGTATCAATACCATACAATTGAATTTTGTTTATTGAATTATTATGATATGAACGAGTAATAGTACCATATATTTTGTTTGCAGGTAAGAAGAGGACATGTGGTGCATAAACATATGCAATGTACTCAAGAATTTGATTGTTAACATGACTGGAGTTCTAGTATTGTTGCTGCTGAAATGTTGATATTTTGTTGCTGAAATGGTGATATTTTGCTGTTGAAATGTTGGAATGAGTACGTTTGCCGCTGAAATGCTGAATTTTTGCTGTTGATCTGCTGATTTTCGCTGTTGAAATGTTGATTTGCTGCTAAAATGCTGATATTTTAGCTATTGAAATGCTGGAATGCTGTATTTTTCCCACAGAAATACTGATTTTGCTGCTGAAATGCTGATTTTGTTGCTGAAATGCTGATTTTGGCCGCTGAAATGCAGATAGCTTTGCACTTTGAATGCTTTTCTACTGCTGGAATGCTGATTTTTGCTGCTGAAGTGCTGATTTTTGCCGCTGAAGTGCTGATACACTTGCAGTTTGAAACTTTTTTAGCATTACACATTTTATAAAGAATATTCTGTTAGTTTTTTAATTGAAGTTATGATTTTCTGTTAGTGAGACTAAAAGTGATCAAAATTTGTAAATTTAAAAGGACAAATAGTGCTAAGGGTTATATTTAAAGGACAAAGTTAAACCTACGCAGAAGATAAGGCTGATTTCGGGTTTCGACTACTTCCTTGCTATTCTGTTCCCAAGGCAATTAAGAAAGCAATTTTGAAGATTCAATGTCAAAATCAAATAACATAAGTGTTGTATGAAAACAATTTCTAGCTTCTTCGAATAATCGCTCAGAAATTCAAGGAAAAATTCATACCCAGATGAAAAACCCACTTTAAATAGACCCGAAAGGGGGGGAAAATCACCTGGTATCCAAATAGCATAATCCAGGCAAGTTACCCGCTAGAAGAAAAAATAAAGTTGAGACAGTAATTGAGAGCGTCAGAAAATATTCTACCTTAAGGAGTTAGTGGAGAAGCGACATATATTGTTTATGGAATAGAAAGAGGAAGAAGGAAAATCCCCAAAGCAATAATCTTACCGTTCAGTAGTACGGAGCAAGCGAACACGGGTTGGAGGAGGAGAGAAGCGGTGTCAGTTCGTCCGCCCGGCCAAATGACTAACTCAAATACATGGTTGTTCTGTAGGAGAATGATAGACGCATATACTTTATTAGATGAAAAGTCTAACATGTCCTTAGTTCCGAATTTGACAGGGAAGCAGATACGTTGAGACTTTGAGTCTTAGCGCCTGTTTGGCCAAGCTTTTGAGGTCAAACGTACTTTTTTTCTCAAAAAAATACTTTTTAAAAACTTTGAATTGTTTGACCAATACAGAGAAGTATTTTTGGTTAACAGAAGAAGCATTTTTTCTGCTTTTGGAAAAAAATAGAAAATTCTAACTTCTTCTAAGAAACAGAAGCAGAAGTAGGAAATTAATTTATTCATGACAAAACTATCCTCAACATAATTTATATTTTTCAAATTATCCCTTACTAATTTAAGTTTTTTCGTTTCATTTTTGTTTTTAGTTTTTACCATTCTATTAAAATTAAAGATATTATATATATGAATCATATTGTAACTTTTCAAATTCTATATTTACTTTTCTTATTTTTGATTTTTTTCTTTGTGTAATGTCTTGTAACTTTCCAAATTATCTTCTTCTTTTTTCACACTAAAGCAAATTATCTACATCCTTCTTTGGATTATCAATTCTCTTCCTACAAAAAATCATTTATAATTTCTTCTATTATATGTTATTAGTTCCCGAATCTTTAAAACAGTTATCAAATTTAATTTGTGAAAATGACCTACAAATAGGTAATAAATTTACAATTGCATTGCATAATCTATCTATATATTATTAAAAGAAGAAGAAAATGTATCCACATTAAGTCAAGTGACAACCTCACAATAGGCCAATTGGCAATTTAGGACAAAGTTAGTAAGATTAGGTAAAAATTAATTTCTTTTTAAATTTAAATGTAAAAAAAATTAAATTATACATTATGTATTGTTAATAATTAGTTACTCTTTTTAAATTAGTTTAAACATAATTAACTATTTATTTTATGATTTATTTTATATATTTAAAATTATTTCTATTTTATGCTCAATACCATCTTTCAACACTCAGAATTATCTAGTTACAACTACCATGGCTATACATAATTTCATCCGATGATATTCTTCTACAGAGATTGATAAAGAAGATGAGCCTTCTGATATTCCTTTAGAAATGCGAGGCAAGTCTTCTACTAATATGGGACATTGTGTGATAAAAGTAGCGATGAAATTGTTGAGAAATATTATCATGTATGAGTGACTTTACTTATTATTTCATGATGGATTATCAATATATAGTAATTTGTGGATAGACTTCTAATTTATACTGGATGATGTATTTTAGTTATTCAAATCATCATATAACAATAAGTAATTATACTAGATAATATCATATGCTTTGGTATAACTATATATATATATAATTGATTTAAATCTGTAATATGTTTGTTTACTTTATATTTTAATTAAATTAAATTAAATAATAATAAAAGTCTCTTACGATAAATATTTAAGTTCATTTTTCTATTTAAAAGAATTATAAGACCTTGATACTATCTCTTTTGGTAATTTAATACTCAAAAGTACTTTTTAAAAAGATTGGCCAAACCCAATTTGTTTACCAAATGTTGCAAAAAATACTTCTTAAATGAATTGACCAAATACAAATATATTTTTTTCAAAGTACTTCTAAAAAAAATATTTTTCAAAATAAGCAGATTTTGACAGCTTGACCAAACAGGCTCTTAAGCTCTTCTATATAATAAAAATATTTTTTTTTTTATATCCGGATTCAGGTCCAACAAAAGGCAAGACATAAAATGAAACTCAAACTAAGAAATGACGATAGCAAGAAAAGAAGGAAGTCATTTTTTCAGAGAAATTTTCTTTGGTGTTTAGTTACCATCTTTTCTATCAAAATGAGGAAAATGACTTCTCTTTCACTTATAGGTAAACGTCAATTTCCTTACTACTCTTTTAACTTTTAAATTTATATCACTTTTCCAACTAACATTTAGATATTATTATTGTTGGATTTTAGTTGAGGCGTGAATAGAAAATGGAGGAAAATAAAATATTAGAAATAATTTCTTTTTACAAAAGAACTTTGTCCCTGTTAGAAAGGAAGAGGAAGATTATTGTGTTTATATATATAGAAGCACGTCTTGTAGCTCTTAAATATTTGAGAAGAAAGCAAGCTGCGTGCCGTCATCATAGTCTAGGTAGGATTGGATTTAGTTTGTGTGATGACTTAAAATGTCATCTTTAAATTTAATAAGTAATTATGTGTTCTACGACCTCGAAAAGCACCATTTATCATTTCTCGACTTGCGTACGCAGTCCGTACAATTTTCCGGAAAGTTTTATGTGAAAAATGGATTAAAATATGAATTAGAGCTTTAAAACTCAACTAAGTTGACTTTGGTCAGCATTTTGAGCAAACGGACCCAGACCAGTATTCTGATAATTTCGGTAGGTCCGTATCGTAATTTTGGACTTGGGCGTATGCTCGAAATCGAATTCTGAGGTCCCTAACTCGAGATATGGAATTTTGATAAAACATTAAAAGCTTGAAAGCTTAATGATTTCTAAGAAATTACTGATGTTGGATTTATTGACCTCGGATCCGTATTTTACTTTCGGAGCCCGATATAGGTCCACTATAATATTTATGACTTGTCTGCCGAATTTGGTGAGAATCGGAGTTGATTTAACGTGATTCGGACGTCCGGTTGTAAAAATATAAGTTTTAAAGTTTTCTTAAAAACTTCCTTTGATTTGGTGTCCGATTCATAGTTCTAGGTGTTATTTTGGTGATTTGATCGCGCGAGCAAATTCGTATGATATTTTGGGACTTGTGTGCATATTTGGTTTGGAGCCCCGAGGGCTCGGGTGAGTTTTCGGATAGGCTACGAGATGTTTTGGACTTTGAAAATCTGGTATTTTGCTGCAGCAGGTGTTCTGGCATGTCTTTCTTCGCATTCGCGAAGGTACTCTCGCTAACGCGAAGAGTAAACTGGGCAGCTGAAGTTTTCTTCTTTGCGAACGCGAAGCGATGGGGGCATTACCCTTCGCAAATACGTAGTGTTAGGCATACCTGGGGGCGGGTTGATCATTCCTTCATCGCGAACGCGAAGGCCAGGGTGGGAAAGCCTTCGCAAACGCGAAGGAGGACTCGCGAACACGAAAGCCACGGGCTGCTACTCATCGCGAATGCGACAGGCCCTTCGCGAACGCGAAGAAGGCCTGACCCCTATGACTTAAAACAGAACCAAAACGGGAATTTTTCCATTTTCACAAACCCTCAATTATAACTCGGCTTAGGGGCGATTTCAAAGAAGTTTTTCACGATTTCGAACTGGGTAAGTGTTCTTTATCATATAGTGATTGTATTTCATAAATCTAAGCCTATATTCATCATTTATTTCGGATTTAGATGGAAGAAACTGGAATTTTTGTAAAACTTTCCAAAAGCAAAAAATTAAGATTTGAAGGTCCATTTGATATCGGAATTGGACAAATTTTTTATGGTTGAACTCGTATCAGAACGTGTGTTCGGATTTCATGAGTTTTTCCTGGATTTAAGACGTGGGTTCCACTGCCAAATATTTTAATAAATTTTGGATTTTTATCCGGAAAATTTATAAATTCATATGGAATTAATTCCTATGATTAGTATTGAATATATTGAATTGTTTGTGAATAGATTTGAAGCTTCCGGAGGCAAATTTAAAAGGAAAAGTTGTGGTTGAATAATTGATTTGGAATTTGCAAAGCGAGGTAAGTGTCGGGATAACCTTGACTTGAGGGAATAGAACTCTTAAACTTTTATTATGTGAAATGCTTGTGAACGACGTATAGACGAGGTGACGAGTGTCTATACGTCGTCAAATTAATTGTTAGCCTACTTACTTGAAAATTCATAAATTATTTTAAATCATGAATTAATTGTTATAACATTTGTTTCTCTCCTATTCTTTGTCAAATATTAATTCTTGAATTCTTGCATTAATTATTACATGCTATTAAAATTATGTGTCTTAATTGTTATTTGACATTTAGCATATTAAATATTAAACTGTCTATTTTCTCTCTGATTTCTATAATAACTTGCTATTTGTCATTGTTTGTTTCATAATTAAATTATAATTATTATATGCTTGTTGTCTCATAATCTTATATTAATAGTTGCATTTATTGGAGAAATTTTTTCTATGAGAATTGGTAAATGAATATATTGGAGGAGCGGGTTGTACGCCGCAACAACATTGATTTGGTAAATATATATATTGGAGGATCGGGTTGCACGCCGCAACAGACTTATTAAAAAGTCCATATTGGAGGATCGGGTTGCACTCCGCAACAGACTTATTAAAAAATCCATATTGGAGGATCGGGTTGCACGCCGCAACAGACTTACTAAAAGTCAATATTTGGGGGATCGGATTGCATGCCGCAACAGACTTATTAAAAGTCAATATTTGGGGGATCGGATTGCATGCCGCAATAGACTTATTTGAAAGTCTATATTTACTGGATTGAAATAAATATATGATAGACTTGATTAAAAGGAATATATTGGGAGAGCGGGTTGCTCGCTGCAACAGAATTAAATGTGAATATATTGTGAGAGCTAGTTGCACGCTGCAACAGAATTGATGGAAATGATAATTGGTTATGACTGCTGAATTGGCTTCAATTATTATAAATGAGTTACCTAATTTATTTCTATTATGTGTTGTTGTTACTAATATTGCGTACAGGTTAATGTAAGTGAACCGCCTTAGCCTCGTCACTACTTCGTCGAGGTTAGGCTCAGCACTTACCAGTGCATGGGGTCGGTTGTACTGATACTATACTCTGCACTTCTTGTGCAGATTTCAGAGTTGGTCCCAGCGGCGTACCATAGACTTGCTCTGATTTCAGCTACTAGAGGAAACTTGAGGTATAACTGCACGGCGTCCGTAGTTCTGAAGTCCCCGTCTATTTTACTTTAGCTGTGTATTTATTTTCGAACAGTTTTATTTTATTCAGACCTTTATTTATATTATTCTAGAAGCTCGTGCACTTGTGATACCAATTCTGGGATGGTATTTAGATACTGTTGTTTATTTATGGATTATTCACTATATTTCAGACTTTACTTCCGCATTTATTTCTTTGTTATTAATAAATTTAAAAATTATTTTAAAATAGATAATATTATTTTAACGTTGGCTTGCCTAGCAAGTGAAATGTTAGGCGCCATCACGGTCCGAAGGTGGGAATATCGGGTCGTGACAGTTGTTATCAGAGCACTAGGTTACATAGGTCTCACGAGTCACGAGCAAGCTTAGTAGAGTCTGATGGATCGGTACAGAGACGTCTGTACTTATCTCTCAGAGGCTATGGAGTTTAGGAACAATTTCACTTCTTTCATTCCTTATCGTGTGGCATTGATTTATCTTGAAGCATATATCTCATATTCCTTTGTATCCACTCGTGTATGATATTGCGCGCTTGGTATCAGTTGTGCGTCGACGGTTCATGATGCCGCAGATGGACTACGAGAGAGCCAGAGATGCTCAACATTGCCTCAACATGTGGTTCCAACTGAAGATGCTGACGTATTGAGAGATCAACCAGTGAATCATATGAGGGGTGCAACAGACCTTGGCATCTGGTTGATTTATACGAGCTGTGAAGGTTATTATTGTGGATTATCGGACGCGGTGAACTATGACTTCGCGCCAAGTAGGGGGAGTCCACTATCAATGGATGGACATGTTTAAGGCCTGAGATTTTGTAGAGGATAAGGTTGGGACTTGCGGTATGTCCGCCTACTTAATAATCCTATACTTCAGTACCAAAGGATTTAGAGAAACAACTTTAATTATAGAATGTCTACTCAGCGTGGACGTCATGGTTACGGATTTTGGGGTGCTTTGGAGGAAGTACAGTGGTTGACGAGATTCTGGACTATGTGGTTCGTGCTAAGATTCGCCTGTATGGAGCTCTACTTTTGTGATCGTTGTGTATAAATAGGGGTAAGGGTTACCCCAAAGAAGATTCGAAGAGTATGTTAATAAATGGGTCAGCTCAACAGTGTTGAGTCAACATAACAAAAGAAGAAATTGGCCTTGAGAGAGATAATTCTCCACAGGTGTCCGTGGCAAGCCTATGAAGAGGGCAGACCAGCCAATGCAACACCGCCCGCTTGGCTCAGTTCTCAGAATGCTTTTGAAAGAGTTTGTTTCCCGGACTCTCCATAATGCGTGGCGCATAGGGTTTGAATGGTTGCGTCAAGTCACCATGATGGTGTCATAATATGCCATCAGGTTCAATAAGTTAGCCCGTCATATTCCTACTTTGCTTCCTACATCCAGAGAGCGAGTCCACAGACTCATTAAAGGACTCAATTATGATCATAAAATTTTGTATGATTCGGGAGCTACAGGCTGATACTTCATTTTCACTAGTGGTAGAAATTGACAAGATATTAGAACGTGTTCGGGGTGAGGGAAAAGGAAACTAAGGAGACCAAGACGTCTCGAGGTTCTGGGGGATTCAGTGGATTCTACTCTGCGAGTATAAATCATTATGGCGGGGGCTCGGGCAGTTGGCCAGCCCAGTTCGCACATCAGATTAATCGAGGTGCTCCAGTAAGTTCTTTTAATGCACCACCGACATGAGTTTCCTACAATGGTTATTCCAGTTATCTGGCACAGACTTCATATGAGCAGCCAAACCCGCAAAGGGGTTGTTATGAATACGGTGATACTAGGCACATCATGAGAAAATTGTCCCAGACTTGGGAGAGACATATTTCATCAAAGCACTCAGGCTACGTTTCCCATTGCAGTTACTACACCACCCACACGACCAGTTAGGGGTGGAGGACAAGGTGTCCTAGAGGTGGAGGCCCAGCCGTTGTTATATTTGTTTTATGGTATGGCGGAGGTCGTTACATCAGATGGTGTCGTTATAGGTACGACCTCGATTTAAAATAAAGGAATAATTTCCTTAACTTGATTCGGTTCTGAGTATCAAGACGAGTCCTCCTATTGTGCTCCACTTATGAGTGAGCTTTGTAATTCTATAATCTACTTATGTGTTTACTCATGTTGGGAGATTCTATAGAGATAACTACGCCTATCATTCCATGTTGGTCACTAATAAGAGCTGTGAGGCTAAATGTGGCTTTCTGCTACTCATTTCGGTAAGTTTTGATGTAATTTACTGATAATTAATTACAAATTATGAATTATATGCCCTACCAGTGTGGGGTTCATTATGTGTTGTGATTTTGTTTAACGAAAGTTATTTAAAAGGAGAAAATGGAAAGTTTTGATTGGCAAGAAGTGCATATTACTTGTGATTCAGAACTGAGGCTGAGGTCCTCACATTTTAAAATAAATTGATATGTTTAAATCGGGCTATGAGCTACGGTGGAAGTTATATAAGGACGAGATCCTTGTGATAAAAATTCTTGTGTTTAAATTCTCCCTTGTGAAATTAAATTTGTACTATAGTACTAATAGGGAGTCATGTCTGCTAGGCTTATTTGAAAATTTTTGTATGAAATTCTCTGTGCATACTTGCCAAATTCGTGTTATAATATTGAGTTGTAACCTACGAGTTAGGTTCCCACCCAGGTGGCGTTAAATGTGACTCATTAATTCGGGTAAATAATTATGAGGTATTCATGCCTTGCGTCTCGTTATTAGTATTGTGAAGGTTTGAAACGAGATTTTTGTTAACATGAAGTTAATTGACGATTCTGTAATTGATTATGAACAACTATTAAGACCAGATTGACCCAGAAGGGTGCCCCATTTAGATGGTCAGACGAGTATGAGTTGAGCTTTCAGAAGCTCAAGACTGCTTTGACTACGACACCAGTGTTGGTATTACCCACAAGTTCAGGATCTTATACTGTGTATTGTGATGCATCTCACATTGGGCTTGGTGCAGTATTAATGCAAGATGGAAGGGTGATTGCATATGCGTCGCGGCAGTTGAAAGTTCACGAGAAGAATTATCCTGTTCATGACTTAGAATTGGCAGCCATTGTTCATGCGCTGAAGATTTGGAGGCATTACCTCTACGGTGTCTTGTGTGAGGTATTTACTGATCATTATAGCCTTCAGTACCTGTTCAAACAAAAAAATCTTAATTTAAGGCAGAGAAGATGGTTGAAGCTGTTGAAGGACTATGATATCACTATTTTGTATCACCTCGGAAAGGCCAATGTGGTGGCTGATGCTTTGAATAGAAAGGCTATGAGTATGGGCAGCCTTGCATATATTCCGGTTGGTATATTTCGGTTGGTGAGAGGCCGTTAGCTGCAGATATTCAGACTTTGGCCAATCAATTCGTGAGGTTAGATGTTTCAGAATCTAGTCGGGTTCTAGCCTGCACAGTCGCTCGGTCTTCTTTATATGAGCGCATTAGAGGGCGACAGTATGATGATCCTCATTTGCTTGTCCTTAAAGACACGGTGCGGCACGGTGATGCCACACAGGTTGCTGTGGGGGGAGATGGAGTTCTGCGAATGTAGGGTCGTATTTGTGTGCCTAATGTGGATGGGCTTCGTGAATTAATTCTTGAAGAAGCACACAGTTTCAGGTATTCTATTCATCCAGGTACCGCCAAAATGTATCAAGATTTGCGGCAACATTATTAGTGGAGGAGAATGAAAAAAGATATAATTGCATATGTAGCTCGGTGTCTGAATTATCAGCAAGTTAAGTACGAGCATCAGAGACTTGGTGGTTTGCTTCAGAAGTTAGAAATTTCTAAGTAGAAGTGGGAGCGTATCACTATGGATTTTGTTGTTGGGCTCCCACAGACTCAGAGAAAATTTGACGCAGTTTGGGTCATTGTGGACAGATTGACCAAGTCAGCACATTTTATTCCAGTGGCAGTTACCTATTCTTCAGAGAGGTTAGCTGAAATTTACATTCGTGAGATTGTCCGCCTTTACGGTGTGCCCGTGTCTATTATTTCAGATCGAGGTACGCATTTTACCTCA
This sequence comes from Nicotiana tabacum, assembly GCF_000715075.1. Taxonomy (NCBI): domain Eukaryota; kingdom Viridiplantae; phylum Streptophyta; class Magnoliopsida; order Solanales; family Solanaceae; genus Nicotiana; species Nicotiana tabacum. The sequence continues at coordinate 42,922,544 of NC_134102.1, forward strand.
CATTTCTGGAGGGCTGTACAGCGTGAGTTAGGCACGCGGGTGGAGTTGAGTACAGCATTTAATCCACAGACAGACGGACAGTCAAAGTGCACTATTCAAATATTAGAAGATATGATCCGCGCTTGGGTTATAGACTTTGGAGGTTCTTGGGATCTTTTATTGCCACTTGCGGAGTTTGCTTATAATAATAGCTACTAGTCGAGCATTCATATGGCTTCATATGAGGCATTATACGGAAGGCGATGTCGTTCGTCAGTTAGCTGATTTGAACCGGGAGAGGCTCGGTTGTTGGGTACCGATTTGGTACAGGATGCTTTGGATAAGGTCAAAGTTATTCAAGATCGACTTCGCACAACTCAGACTAGGCAAAAGAGTTATGCCGACCGTAAAGTTTGTGATATTGCATTCATGGTTGGAAAAAGAATATTACTCCGGGTTTCACCTATGAAAGGTGTAATGAGGTTCGAAAAGAAGGGCAAGTTGAGCCCTAGGTATATTGGACATTTTGAAATTCTTGAAAAGGTGGGTGAAGTAGCCTACAGGCTTGTATTACCACCTAGTTTATCAGCGGTTCATCCGGTGTTCCATGTGTCTATGCTCCGGAAATATCATGGTGATCCGTCCCATGTGTTAGATTTCAGTTCAGTCCAATTGGACAAAGATTTGACTTACGAGGAAGAGCCGGTGGCTATTCTAGCCTGGCAGGTCCGATAGTTGAGGTCAAAGAGTTATCCTTCAGTTCGGGTGTAATGGAGAGGTCAGCCGGTAGAGGCATCTACCTGGGAGTCTGAGTCGGACATGCAGAGTAAATATCCACACTTATTCACCAGCTCAGGTACTTTTTCTTTCTAACTCTGTTCGAGGACGAACGTTTGTTTTAGAGGTGGAGAATGTGATGACCCAAAATGTCATCTTTAAATTTAATAAGTAATTCTATATTCTAAGACTTCTAAAAGCACCATTTATTATTCTTCGACTTGCGTGCGCAATCCGTATAATTTTTTCGGAAAGTTTTATATGAAAAATGGATTAAAATGTGAATTAGAGTTTTAAAACTCAACTAAGTTGACTTTGGTCAATATTTTGAGCAAACAGACCCGGATCAGTATTCTGACAATTTCGGTAGGTCCGTATCGTGATTTTAGACTTTGGGCGTATGCCCGAAATTAAATTCCGAGGTCCCTAACTCGAGATATGGAATTTTGATAAAAAAATTAAAAGCTTGAAAGCTTAATAATTTCTAAGAAATTACTGATGTTAGATTTATTGACCTCGGGTCTGTATTTTGGTTTCGGAGCCCGATATAGGTCTACTATAATATTTATGACTTGTCTGCCGAATTTGGTGAGAATCGGAGTTGATTTTACGTAATTCAGATGTCCGGTTGTAAAAATATAAGTTTTAAAGTTTTCTTGAAAACTTCCTTTGATTTGTTGTCCAATTCGTAGTTCTAGGTGTTATTTTGGTGATTTGATCGCGCGAGCAAGTTCGTATGATATTTTAGGACTTGTGTGCATATTTGGTTTGGAGCCCCGAGGGCTCGGGTGAGTTTCGGATAGGCTACGGGATGTTTTGGACTTTGAAAATCTGGTATTTTGCTGCAGCAGGTGTTCTGGCATATCCTTCTTCGCGTTCGCGAAGATACACTCGCGAATGCGAAGAGTAAACTGCGCAGCTAAAGTTTTCTTCTTTGGAACGCGAAGGCTTGGTCGCGAACGCGAAGCGATGGGGGCAGTACCCTTCTTGAATGCGAACAGCTCCTCGCGAACGCGTAGTGTTAGGCACACCTGGGGGCGGGTTGATCATTTCTTCATCGCGAACGCGAGCAATGCCTCGCGAACGCGAAGGCCAGGGTGGGAAAGCCTTAGCGAACGTGAAGGAGGACTTGCGAATGCGAAAGTCACGGGCTGCTACTCATCGCGAACGTGACAGGCCCTTCGCGAACGCGAAGAAAGCCTGACCCTGTGACTTAAAACCTAACCAAAACGGGATTTTTTCTATTTTTCACAAACCCTCAATTATAACTCGGCTTAGGGGAAATTTCAAAGGAGTTTTTCGTGATTTCGAACCGGGTAAGTGTTCTTTATCAGATAGTGATTGTATTTCATAAATCTAAGCTTATATTCATCATTTATTTCGGATTTAGATGGAAGAAATTGAAATTTTTGTAAAACTTTCCAAAAACAAAAAATTAAGATTTGAAGGTCCATTTGATATCGGAATTGGACAAATTTTATATGGTTGAACTCATATCGGAACGGGTGTTCGGATTTCATGAGTTTTTTCGGGATTAGAGACGTGGGTCCAACTGTCGAATATTTTAATAAATTTCGGATTTTTTTCCGAAAAATTTATAAATTCATATGGAATTAATTCATATGATTAGTATTGAATATATTGAATTATTTGTGAATAGATTTGAAGCTTCCGGAGGCAAATTTAAAAGGAAAAGTTATGGTTGAATAATTGATTTGGAATTTACAAAATGAGGTAAGTGTCGGGGTTAACCTTGACTTGAGGGAATAGAACTCTTAAATTTTTTGTTATGTGAAATGCTTGTGAACGACGTATAGGCGAGGTGACGAGTGTCTATACGTCGTCAAATTAATTGTTTGTCTACTTACTTGAAAAATCATAAATTGTTTTAAATCATGAATTAATTGTTATAATATTTGTTTCTCTCCTATTCTTTGTCAAATATTAATTCTTGAATTCTTGCATTAATAGTTACATGCTATTGGAATTATGTGTCTTAATTGTTATTTGACATTTAGCATATTAAACATTAAACTGTCTATTTTCTCTCTGATTTCCATAATAACTTGCTATTTATCATTGTTTGTTTCATAATTAAATCATAATTATTGTATGCTTGTTGTCTTATAATTTTATATTAATTGTTGCATTTATTGGGGAAATTTCTTCTATAAGAATTGGTAAATGAATATATTGGAGGAGCGGGTTGCACGCCGCAACAACATTGAATTGGTAAATGTATATATTGGAGGAGCGGTTTGACGCCACAACAGAATTGATTGAAATGAATATATTGAAGGATCGGGTTGCACGCCGCAACAGACTTATTAAAAAGTCCATATTGGAGGATCGGGTTGCACGTCGTAACAGACTTATTAAAAAGTTCATATTGGAGGATCGGGTTGTACGCCGCAATAGACTTATTAAAAAGTCCATATTGGAGGATCGGGTTGCACGTCGCAACAGACTTACTAAAAGTAAATATTTGGGGGATCGGATTGCACGCCGCAACAGACTTATTAAAAGTCAATATTTTGGTAATCGGATTGCACGTCGCAATAGACTTATTTAAAAGTCAATATTGGGTGGTCGGATTGCACGCCGCAACAGACTTATTTGAAAGTCTATATATACTGGATTGAAATAAATATATGAAAGACTTGATTAAAAGGAATATATTGGGAGAGCGGGTTGTACGCTGCAACAGAATTAAATGTGAATATAGTGTGAGAGTGGGTTGCAGCTGCAACAGAATTGATGGAAATGATAATTGGTTATGACTGCTGAATTGGCTTCAATTATTATAAATGAGTTATCTGATTTATTTCTATTATGTGTTGTTGTTACTAATATTGCGTACAGGTTAATGTAAGTGAACCGCCTTAGCCTCGTCACTACTTCATCGAGGTTAGGCTCAGCACTTACCAATACATGGGGTCAGTTGTACTGATACTACACTCTGCACTTCTTGTGCAGATTTCGGAGTTGGTCCCAGTGGCGTACCATAGACTTGCTCGGATTTCAGCTACTAGAGGAGACTTGAGGTATAACTGCACAGCGTCCGCAGTTCTGAAGTCCCCGTCTATTTTACTTTAGCTGTGTATTTGTTTTCGGACAGCTTTATTTTATTCAGACCTTTATTTGTATTATTCTAGAAGCTCGTGCACTTGTGACACAAATTCTGAGATGGTATTTAGACACCGTTGTTTATTTATGGATTATTCACTATATTTCAGACTTTACTTCCGCATTTGTTTCTTTGTTATTAATAAATTTAAAAATTATTTTAAAATGGATAATATTATTTTAGCGTTGGCTTGCCTAGCAAGTAAAATGGTAGGCACCATCACGGTCCGAAGGTGGGAATATCGTATCGTGACAGTTTGATATATATTTTGGACCAAAATTATTTATTTATTTCCATTATTTATTTGCTCCTTTTAGGTTATTTTTTGCGCAGAATTTTAATGTTAAAAATTCGCAATTTTCTTTCTCCCAATGGTAATTTTTAAATTGAAATTCGGGACCGAATAGATATGAATGAACACTTTCGTCAACAGACACTGCCTTGTTTTCGAACAGGCACCTTCGCACCATTTCAACTTCAATTGGTTGGCTATAAATTCAGAGGCTTGACCTCATTTTACTCCAAAAAATCTGCAATCACGTTCCTCTTTTTTCTGCATTTCTGGATTGTTTTCAAATCAAAGGGCAAGTGTCAAGAGTGATTTGCTCCGCCATTTGAATTCGCTGAAGTTCTGTGATTTGTAATGCTACTATCATAGAATAGTTTTCCGTTCTATCCTGTGAGGAATTAATCCAAATACCTTGAGCAATAGCGATGGAATTAAATTCTTTAAAGGACACATAAGAAACTTATGGGTTTGGAATATTTTTTTCTTTTATTTTTTGTTTGTCTTTTATTTTCTGCTTTTCTGTTAATGAACACAATTTTATTAACAATTATTAATATTTAGTACTCAAAATTTTCATTAAAAACACTCTGATTTAATCTTTAGTATATATTTTCTCAGGAAATACTTTTCGCTCAACCAAAACACCTGGAATATTTTCCATGATAAAATGACTTATCATGCCACACACTATGTATATTACGTTTTCTTCTAATTGTTTCATCCATGATTCAATTAGATGTCATGAATGAGTCCTTGAGGCATAGATATGTTCTGCCTGCTGTTTACTTAAATCATAATTAATTGATTTACTTCCTATATTTCTATAATCTTTCATTTTGTTTTGGCAACCTAATAAGGCTAAGGGAATATTTCAAAGAATTGGACGATAAAACTTTTCATTGTAGGTCAATTGAGTAGTTTATTTAAGGAAATCTTACAAAAATGTCTCAAATAAATCCCAACTTACTAACCTCTAACCATTAATCATAAACTTATCAAAACTAGCCAAGCACAAATAAAAATTGAAAACCCAAATAAATAAGGTTCTTTCTCTCCAAGAATCACATGCAAAAATCTCCTTCCATATTTCTAAGCGTGATCAGCAACATTAGATGCAAGACGGAAAGGAAATTTCATGGATGAGGTAGCAAATAAGGTGATGAAATACAAAAAATATATATATACAAGATTCCAAAAATCTAAGCAAAAAAGGGACCTTTTTCAATAGGTGTGGTTGAAATTCATTGAAAACATATATATGAATCAACATAAAAAATTGAGGAAGACTGGAGGTGATTTGGACTGATTTGATATCAAAATTTGTAGTTAAAATCGAGTTCACAAAATTCTTCTGCGACACATGTATCACGCGTGTATCTCACACACACGTATACATGGATATACATGTGATACACATTTGATACAAATATGATACATATGTAATACACATATCATTTTTTTTATGTTAATCTTCTACTTCTAATTTTCAATTCAAACTACCTTAAAACTCCACTAAATCAATCCAAAACTGAGATTCAAGCTCCTTAAGATGTACCCAATCTATTCTAATAACACTCATTCAAAAGAAAGCAAAACTTTATCCATTTTTGGCTACAAATAGCTAATTGGCTAATATTAGTAATATTTAGAAATATTAATAATATTTTATGAATTGACCAATTTTATAAGAAGTTACTTATAAATGGACATAGCTGATAGTTTCCCTCTGCTTAAAGCAATAACAATGATGTCAGCTTATGCGTTTCCATGTCAAATAGGCATTTCGATAGTGGAATAAACACTTCACGCTAAAAGATACCAGATAAGATACTATTCTTTTTTTGTTCGATAATAGTGGCATGAGGGCCGGCGCGCACACCTCGACTACTTTCACGGGATATCTGTTATCTCCTACTAGCACAGGTACTGAGTAACTTTATCCAGCAAGGCTTGGACAGATGAGAAATAATCACTTTATATTTTTGCTTTCGTTGAAATTTGAATGATTCTGAACCTACTTTATTGACCACTAAGCTACACTTTTGAGCGCCATTAACATACTATTCTTTCAAAGATACTAGTCCAATCGCTAGTTACTAGCCTCAAGTTTTAGAAAACATCATTGGACAAGATAACAAGTGCATCTTTTACAAATAAAAAACGAGTACCTACTACATTAAGTCATCTAACAGAAACCTAGGCACAAAGAATGCCTAAAACATAAGTGCCTATAAGGCATATAGTACCTACTTATTGTTCAATTTTCTTGAGCTTGGTCAAAAAGGTTAGCACCAGAAAGTGAGAACGTCACTAAAATAAAGATAATTCTATTTTTAGTCAGCTAACTGAGGATCTAATAGATAAAATTGCTTCCCTCATTTTTCTTCCCATCCTAAATTTGTTCTCAAAGGTCTTTGCTTCTGCGTAGAAATAAACTCTCCAAGTTTATGACCAACATACGGCTTATGCGAAAGAGAATAACACTTACCAAAAAAATAATCCACTTTCCTAAAATCTAATCCAGACCAGAGATAAACCTACGTCAAGATAATTCCATCTCTGAAACACTTCGATAATGCTTCCAAATAACGAATCCGAGCACACCAAGCCATTTCCTTCATATAATATAAATTTGTTGCTTTTCTTTTGGTTCTTGTTTTAGGTCATGTTATGTCAAGTCTTAAAAATGTAAAAACATAGCTGGTTTAGCCACTTTTTGGACCAGCTATTAGAGTTTAGCCAGTTTTTCAAATGTGTGAGCAAAGTAGCCACCAGTCTGAGTAAATTGACGTTTTGCACCTAACTATGATACAGAACAGAACTCCAGCAATAGGAGTTCGAAGTTTTGACAAGGGGAACTCTAACACAATATGCTAGACTTCAAACTCCAAAAACGATTCCTCGTGTTTGAACTTTTACTAGTTCAAACTCCAGGATCGACCCCTAGTGTTTGAACCTTTACTAGTTCAAACTTCAGGAACGATTCCTAGAGTTCAAACATTTAGTATAGGAAATCTGGATTGGTAATTTATCTCCTTAAATACTAACTCTGAAATGGCTATGTTCTCATTGGTCAAATGACGACAACGACTGTCTTCTCCTTCGATCACTAACTTCCATGTTGCAGTAGCAGAGGACTTTTGAAACCAAACAAGGAGTAAATAGTAGGTGAAGAGATTAGTTACAGCTAATAGAGATGGATTTGACCACTGATCGGTCGAACTCCAGGTACGACATTGCAGCAGGCGCGAAGGAGAAGAATAAACCAAGATTCAGCATATGATACTAGGGTTTTACCTTTACAGATTTCGAACTCCAGTACACGGTAGTGGGTTTTCACCTAAGAGAATTTTTGAACTCGAGTACGGTGTGCTAGAGTTACACTTGTCAAAGCTTCAAACTCCAACACCAATTTTCTAGAGTTTATCCCCTATTTTAGTGTTGGGGGTATTTTTGTCCAAATATTTTTCCATGTGAAAGGAGTGGCTAATGATATTAGCTTTTTAAATACCTGCTAAACTCTAACAGCAGGGGTTAAAAGTGGCCATTTTTCAATTTCTCCCCTTAAAAGCTCTCCTGACCCTTTTTCACATTGCTAGGGTGGGTATATTTCGGTCCGAACCGAAAAAATCGATCGAACCGAAAATATTTTTATTTCGGTTATTCGATTTTTTCGGTCTCGGTTTAAAATTTTAAAATTTCAATTTTTCGGTTCGTTTTCGGTTATTAGTTTATTTGGTTCGGTTAACCGAAAAACCGAATTATTAGCAAACCAACAAATTTTAGGTTGGTTTCAGTCTAATTTATCAAAATTTTGAAACAAAACTAACAAATTCGTCAGTCCAATTATTACATAGAGAGAGCCCAACATAATAATATTCAAACCGAACCGAAATTAGAAAACCGAATTGAACCGAACTTATTTCAGTTCGGTTTCGATTACTACTTTTACAAAACCAAAAACCAAATAACTGAACCGAATTTCTTAAAATCGAACCGAACCGACCGAACACCCACCCTTACACATTGCACTTTGCTAATTCGGACAAAAAGGACTGTAGAAGGCATTTATGTTTGGTAGTAGTGTTATTGTTACAGTACCAGAAGCTTGCAGGAGGGTTTTAACAGATGATGAAGCCTTTAAGCCTGGGTGGCCAACTTCCACCATGAAACTAATTGGGGAAAAATCATTTATCGGTATCCCATATGAGGAGCATAAACATTTAAGGAAACTCATAGCTGCATAAGTGAACGGGCACGAGGCATCATCGATGTACATAAAATACATTGAAGAAAATGTAAGATCAGCACTGGAGAAATGTGCATCCATGGGACAGATAGAGTTCTTAACAGAACTGAGAAAGCTTACATTTCAGATTATAATGTACATTTTTCTAAGCTCTGAAAGTGAACAAGTCATGGAGGCTTTGGAAAGGGAATATGCAACTCTAAATTATGGTGTTAGAGCTATGGCTATCAATTTTCCTGAATATGCTTATCATTAAGCACTTAAGTTAATGTTCATAGTACCTCTTATCATATTGTTTATATCTTTGACATTTCATTTCATTTTCTTGTGTAGGCATATAAATTTTATTGGAATTAAATCAGTAAAATAATTTGGACTATATTTTAAAATTCAAGATATATTAGTTCAAATAAATTTATTGGGCTAATATAATTGGATTAGTTATATAAGTCCAACATATATGGATTAAATAAATAAATCTTAATTCATTGGGCTAGCCCAGTTAATTGGGCTAAAGTGATGAGCTCACTTAATTAAGCCCAAGATATCATCTTCCTAGAGGCCCAGCTTGGTGTCACATGTCAAATGACGTGGCACGTCAAGTCAAACGGAAGAGCCAACGGATCATGCCACGTGTCAAAATGACAAGGTATGCCAAGTCACATTAAAAGGCCAATGAAACTGTGCCATATGTGCAAGTGACTGTTTTGGCCAATTAAATGCAGCATTGTCACTCTTCAATCTGATTGGTCGGAAAGAGTTTGTTCTTATCATAACTCTTCCCTCCCACAACTATAAATAGGGGTCTTCATAATCCAAAAAAGGGACCAGAAGTTATAACAAGAAGCAAGAGGGAGCTCGTGGATCAAACGTTGCGGATTTCTCTAAAAGCTACAAGCATTCAAGTGTTTTAAGGATTAAAAGATCAAGACGAAGCTTCAAGAACAAGCTGCAAGCCCTTGGATTAAAAGTACGTCAAGATCAAGATCAAGCTTTAAGCACTTGGATTAAAATAAAATAAAATTCAAGATTAAGCTCGGAGGCTCTTTTATTTACTGTTGAAAAGAAGAATCATAGGATTCATACAGATTGTAACACTCAATTATTTGAAATAAAATACTACGATTGTTGCAATAATTTTCGGCCTGATTTTATTTTCTCGACGTAATTTATTGTTTACAAATTCTGGCACACCCAGTGGGACAATCTCTACCTCCCATCTCAACTTTTCAATTATCAAAGTTCAAGAACATTGAAATGGCTTCAAAGAAAATCAACTCGAGTTCAACTTCCACCAAGGCTGCTAATTTCAGGTTCTATGCTGATGTAGAAAGCATCCTCGATGTTACCTTTGGAAGCTTTGGACCAGTTACGAGGAGTAAAGCAAGCTCGTTAGGACAACAAGCACCCCAAGTGTCGTCCGCATCAACCCCTATTTTCGCATCTTCATCCTCAAAAGGAGCAAGATCTTCCACAAACATACCCGAAGGAGGAAGCGATGTTGCTGAAAAGATCAAGAAAACTATTGCTCTGCTTGACCTCTCCGGATCCAAGAACTCGGTTGTGAAGGAAGATGATGATGCTTCAAGTGATGGATCCTCCCCACTTACACCACATAGCGTGAGCCAATCAAGGATCAATCTATATGAAAATCCATGCTACTCTCCATCGTCCACGACAATCATGTAAGCCATGGTGACAAACACTTCATCTGTGAAGGAGCACTTGGCAAATTTGACGGAAGCAATCGCTGGCTTGACCAAGTGCATGCAAAATCAAGATGCTAGAATCGACAAGCTAACAGATAGGGTGGGAATCTTGATGGAAGAAGAATCCACCCATGCACCTGGCAAACTCCCAGAAGTTCAAGAGATTGATCCTCCCCCCACGACAAGTTGCATCCACTAAGAAAATTTCAGTCTCTTCGGAAGGGATGATTCCAATCAATCAACTAAAGGAGTTCATTGAAGGGACTATAAAAAACAAATATGAAGTCGCTTCCAGGTCCTCCTTTACCTACGCAAAGCCGTACACTTCAAGGATCGATATGTTGAAGATGCCTGCTGGCTATCAACCTCCAAAATTTCAACAGTTTGATGGCAAAGTCAATCTAAAGCAACATATGGCACACTTTGTTGAGACATGCAACAATGGTGAGACTTATGAAGATTATCTCGTCAAGCAGTTTGTCCGCTCATTAAAAGGAAAATACTTTTGATTGGTGTACGGACCTCGAGGCTGGATCTGTTGATAGCTGGGATCAACTAGAGCAAGAGTTCCTCAATCACTTTTATAGCACGAGACGTATTATGAGTATGATAGAACTTACAAATACTCATCAACGAAAGGGTGAACCAGTTATCGACTTTATCAATCTTTGGAGGAATGCAAGCCTTAACTGCAAAGACAGGCTTAGGGAAACTTCAGGCATAGAGATGTGCATCCAAGGCATGCATTGGGGATTGCGCTACATCTTGCAAGGTATCAAGCCTAGCACATCTGAAGAACTTGCAACTCGTGCCCATGACATGGAATTGAGCATGGCCTCTGCTGGAAATGAAAGGTTGCCCATCTTTAAACCTCGCAAGGGGAACGACAAGCAAGAAGTCAGGAAGTGGGGCAAGTTCGTACCCAAGCCTGAAAGCAAAGAAGCTATGAATGTCAACACATCACCTGTAAAATTCACGATGAAGGTGAGCAAAAAGCAGAGTATGAAATCCATTTCGTTTCAAGATAAGCCAAGTGAAAAGTTGACTCTAAAAGAAATGCAAGAGAACGAGTACCCATTTCTGGATTCCGATGTGCCAGCCATTTTCGAAGAACTCCTCGAGTTAAATCTCATTGAGCTTCCAGAGATGAAGCTACTAAATGAAGCTGGGAAAACAAATGACCCAAATTACTGCAAATACCATCGAATTGTAAGCCACCCTCTGGAGAAGTGCTTTGTCTTCAAGGACAAAGTTATGGACTTGGATCGCGAAAAGAAGATCGTGCTTGAAGATGAGAAAGAAAGCGCAAACCAAGTATCTATCACCTTTGGCTCATTCAGTCCGGATGAATTATGTGGTTTTAAAGAAAGTAAAGATGAAGTATTACTGGAGAACGACAAAGCTGAAGTCAATCAACCTGATGATGATGAAGGTTGGACGTTGGTGACTCATCGTAGGCACCACAAAAAGAGCCCACGAAAAATATTAGTAGAACAACCAACAAGGAAAATGATGGTAAAACAACCAAGGAGATGGAATCCGGTTAAGCACCTAAAGAAAGCAAAAGTGGAGATGCACCACTCTCAAAAGCCATGAAATCCAGTGACCTTGGAGGAGTTTTTACCAAGTTGGTTCCACATGAAGATTTCCCATGGGAGTATCGATGACTCTTGTTGTCATACTGACGAAGGGAAAGAAAAGAGTGATGACCTACCGTTGGCACCATCTCCAGAAAAGCTCATCGAGTCTATCCATCAAGAAGTTAACACGTGCGAGAAAAAAGTTACGTTCACAAATGACGACCTTCTACTAGGTGACACTCTTCATAACTGCTTGTTGTACCTGGTTGGCTATATGCGTGATTAAAGGGTAAATTAAATTTTGGTTGATGGAGGATCCTCAGTGAACATCTTGCCAATTCGCAATGTGAAAGAACTTGGTATTCCCATGAACGAACTCTCTGAAAATCGTGTGATGATCCAAGGATTCAACCAAGGGGGGCAAAGAGCCATAGGTGCAATCAGGTTGGGAATCACCATTGAAGATATGCAATCAAGTGCATGGATGCATGTGATCAATGAAAAGACTTCATACAATGTCTTGCTCGGAAGGCCTTGGATACATGAGAATAAAGTGGTTCCATCTACCTACCATCAATATTTGAAGTACTACGAGGGTGAAGTCGAGAAGAAGATAGTTGCTGATGATGAGCCATTCACCGAGGCTGAGTCACACTTCGCCGATGCAAAGTTCTACTTGAAGAATAGCATTGTGAAGGAGCTAAAAGCTGATGATGGCATGAAAAGCAAGAATGACGAGTCCACAATTAAAAGAGCTGAGGTGATTGTTGGTAGAGCCAAAGTTGTTACTGAGGAGGTACAACCCAACGCGAATAAGTCTCATAGAGGGGATATTGTGTCTTATGGAAAGAAAGTAAGTCATGTACTCCAATATGTCCCTAAAAGAAAGAAAAAAAGATGAAGGCGAATCATCTAATCTCCAAACTAACATGCTAAAAGAGTTAACTCTTCCGGTAAAATGAATTGATGCAGTAAAGTTGTCCTCAAAGCCCTTGCAGGGTTTGTAGCCCAAAATCGTTTGCAGAATGTGGCACTCCCTACGAAGCGAACAGATGAAGGTTTTGATCCTAATACTTACAGGCTATTTGCAAAAGCTGGATACAATCCCAATAAGCCGTGAAAGTTAGGGAAGCTCCCATCAGAAGATGCGATGAGGCAACCACGTGAAGGTTTGGGATACAAGCAACCGTCACCAGTGCGCATATCCATAAGAAGGGCGAGCAACAATTATATCACTGTAGAAGACGAATCTGTCGCTTCTAACAGGCCTTCAGTCTTTGATCGACTTGGAAAATCAACTGTGAGAACTTTTGTATTTGAGAGATTGGGTCCATTAAAGAAGAGGAATAAGTTCCATAGAAATTATCTAAATACAAAAACAGTCGCTTTGCCCAAAATTCAGAAGATCTCTAAAGATTTTCAAAGTTAAGTTACTTTTAGAATGAAGCAACAAATAAAAGTCATGATTTCGTGTGATGAGGTACTAAAGGTGAAGCCATACACTGTGGTCTACACTAAAGAACGTGATGAAGACGAAGAAAGTGTGGGTTTTTTGTATCATGTTACTGCACAAGGCGAGCATGGTGTTTTTATCTCTAATGGAGGATGACGAGAAATTGGACGATGTTTCACCGTGTTATCACATATCCTTCAATGATGGGGACCCTCAAGAAGATGAAGATGCGAAAGATGCTCCCCCGAAACTTGAAGAAGGGGTGAAGGCAACGATTGATGCCTTAAAAGAAGTTAACCTTGGCACTGATGAAGAACCAAGACCCACCTACCTAAGTGCTTTACTAGAAATTGATGAAGATATTGAGTTACCCAAGGAGTTTAGGGATGTCTTTGCTTGGAGTTACAAAGAAATGCCTGGCTTGGACCCTAAAGTAGTAGTCCATCACCTTGCAGTCAAGAATAGTGCTCGTCCTGTTAAGCAAGCTCAAATGTGCTTTAGGCCAGACTTTGTTCCCATGATAGAAACCGAAGTTAACAAACTCATTGAAGCTGAATTTATTCGGGAAGTTAAATACCCAAAATGGGTTTCAAGTATTGTCCCTGTAAGGAAGAAGAATGGCCAGATTCGAGTATACGTTGACTTCAGGGATCTCAACAATGTGTGTCCCAAAGATGAATTCCTGCTCCCTATTCCAGAGCTGATGATTGATGTTACTACTGGTTACGAGGCAATGTCTTTCATGGACGGTTCGTTGGGCTATAACCAAATTCACATGGCGCCAAAAGATGAAGAGCTTACTGCATTCCGTACCCCCAAGGGCATTTATTGCTACAAGGTAATGCCTTTTGGCTTGAAGAACGCTGGTGCTACTTACCAAAGGGCTATGCAGAATATTTTTGATGATTTTCTCCACAAGAATGTCGAATGCTATATTGACGACTTGGTGGTAAAATCAAGAGAGAAGAGCGACCACTTGAAAGACTTGAGAATGGTATTCGAGTTGCTCCGGAGATACCAACTTAGGATGAATCCATTGAAATGTGCCTTTGGAGTTACTTCTAGAAAGTTTCTTGATTTCATTGTCCGACATAGAGGGATCGAAATTGATCAAGCCAAAGTGGATGCCATTTTGAAAATGCCTGAGCCTCGGGATATTCACGAATTGAAAAGCCTCCAAGGAAAGTTAGCGTACCTTAGGAGATTCATCTCAAACCTAGTTGGGAGGTGCCAACCATTTAGTCATCTTATGAAAAAAGGTGTCCCTTTCAAATGGGACCAAGCGTGTAGCAATGCCTTTGAGAGCATTAAATCCTACTTGGTGAAGCCTCCAGTTTTGGCAGCCCCTATACTTGAAAAGCCGCTAATACTATACATTTCAGCACAAGAAAGGTCTATTGGAGTGCTGTTGGCCCAAGAAAATAGTGAAGGGAAAGAAAACTCCCTTTACTACTCAAGATTAAGCTCGGAGGCTGTTTTATTTACTGTTGAAAAGAAAAATCAGAGGATTCATAGAGATTGTAACATTCAATTATTTGAAATAAAATATTACGATTGTTGCAATATTTTTCGGCATGATTTTATTTTAAGGAAACTCATAGCTGCATAAGTGAATGGGCACGAGGCATCATCGATGTGCATAAAATACATTGAAGAAAATGTAAGATCGGCACTGGAGAAATGGGCATCCATGGGACAGATAGAGTTCTTAACAGAACTGAGAAAGCTTATATTTCAGATTATAATGTACATTTTTCTAAGCTCTGAAAGTGAACAAGTCATGGAGGCTTTGGAAAGGGAATATGCAACTCTAAATTATGGTATTAGAGCTATGGCTATCAATTTTCCTGGATATGCTTATCATAAAGCACTTAAGTTAATGTTCAATAGTACCTCTTATTATATTGTTTATATCTTTGACATTTTATTTTATTTTTTAGTGTAGGCATATAAATTTTATTGAAATTAAATCCGTAAAATAATTTGAACTATATTTTAAAATTCAAAATATATTAGTTCAAATAAATTTATTGGGCTAATATAATTGGATTAGTTTTATAAGTCCAACATATATGGATTAAATAAATAAGTCTTAATTCATTGGGCTAAAGTGATGAGCCCACTTAATTAAGCCCAAGATATTATCTTCCTAGAGGCCCAGTTTGGTGTCACGTGTCAAATGACGTGGCACGCCAAGTCAAATGGAAGAGCCAACAGGATCATACCACGTGTCAAAATGACAAGGTATGTCAAGTCACATTAAAAGGCCAATGAAACTGCGCCACATGTGCAAGTGACTGTTTTGGCCAATTAAATGCAGCATTGTCACTCTTCAATCTGATTGGTCGGAAAGAGTTTGTTCTTATCATAACTCTTCCCTCCCACAACTATAAATAGGGGTCTTCATAATCCAAAAAAGGGACCAGAAGTTATAACAAGAAGCAAGAGGGAGCTCGTGGATCAAACGTTGCGGATTTCTCTAAAAGTTACAAGCATTCAAGTGTTTTAAGGATTAAAAGATCAAGACGAAGCTTCAAGAACAAGCTGCAAGCCCTTGGATTAAAAGTACGTCAAGATCAAGATCAAGCTTCAAGCACTTGGATTAAAATAAAATAAAATTCAAGATTAAGCTCGGAGGCTCTTTTATTTACTGTTGAAAAGAAAAATCAGAGGATTCATAGAGATTGTAACACTCAATTATTTGAAATAAAATATTACGATTGTTGCAATATTTTTCGGCCTGATTTATTTTAAAGAAACTCATAGCTGCATAAGTGAATGGGCACGAGGCATCATCGATGTGCATAAAATACATTGAAGAAAATGTAAGATCAGCACCGGAGAAATGAGCATCCATGGGACAGATAGAGTTCTTAACAAAACTGAGAAAGCTTACATTTCAGATTATAATGTACATTTGTCTAAGCTCTGAAAGTGAACAAGTCATGGAAGCTTTGGAAAGGGAATATGCAACTCTAAATTATGGTGTTAGAGCTATGGCTATCAATTTTCCTGGATATGCTTATCATAAAGCACTTAAGTAGTTAAGTTAATGTTCAAAGTACCTCTTATCATATTGTTTATTTCTTTGACATTTCATTTCATTTTCTAGAAAGAATTTAAATTCTATGCACTAACAATGTAGAAAATATTTACACTATCATGTCACTTATAAGGTACTTACAGGTAAATCTTTATAATAAGGATCAATTAGTAACATGTTAAAAGTAGTAATTAACCTACTATCACATGTTATACTAAATGGCTAGCGTAAAGTGTTGAAATGTGAACAATATAAACTTATTGTTGCGGCCAAACGCACACGCAAGTATACGCGATCGTCAAGTAATAAAGTGACTAAAAGTCGGACTTCGAACCCACGAGGACTTGTGATTAACTATTAACTAAATTAGAATATCCTAATTATCTGAACAAGGATTAAACCCAAAAGTAGTGCTAAAGTAATTAAACTAAAAAGAAAATAACTAATGAACTTTAAACAGAGGAAGAGCAGATTTTTATATTATCAATGTGATGAAAACGATCTAGGGTTATGGGCTATCTAACATTCTTATTGTATTCTTTAATTGAATTGACTAACTAATTTATCTACTTTATTGGTTAACAGAGTTAATATTGCTCATAAAAATATGTCGAGTTCTTACTCACCTATTCAAACTAACCTAACGCCTATATGTCTATGGAATTAGAACTAACAAGAACGCATTTATAATTCCTGTAAATCAACCAAGCAAGGCAATCAGGTATATGTCTATCCTAACCGTGAATCCGTTCCCCGATGCCAGGTTCAAGAACTTGCTCTACTCAATCCTATGTGCAATCTAGAATTTTCACTTTCGAGTTCAATTCTAGATTCGTAGATAGTATTCAATTGGTGATCAAGCAATCAAATAATTAAGTGCAGGATTGAATAAATAAACTAATACAATAAACTAAGAAATTAAAATCAATATTCGAATAACAATAGTCATGAAAGAACCACAACCCTAGAACGTAAAAATTTAGCTCCACATAGATATGGTAGCAAAACAACAAATTATACAAAGAAACATAAAAATTACTAAGTTTGGTGGAAGAAAAGATGAAACCTGACCTCCACGGCGGCTATGTGCTCTCCCTTGGTCAAAAGTTACTATAAAAAATGTTCTTCCATCAAAATAGGTTTAGGTTGACTTTTCTATGAGTTGGGGGCGTCTTGGGGTCGAAATAACCGAGTCCCGGTCGAAATAGGACATGTTCCCGTTTTGAGCGTCCAGGGCAGCGTGGGGCGCTGGCCCTGGCGCTCAACTTTCCAACTTTCTGTTTTGTGACGCTGTCGGTGGCCCTCAAATGTGCACTTTTGTCTTTTCTTCCCATTTTCGCTCCAATTCGCGCACTTTCATCCCAAATCGCA
Organism: Nicotiana tabacum; assembly: GCF_000715075.1. Taxonomy (NCBI): domain Eukaryota; kingdom Viridiplantae; phylum Streptophyta; class Magnoliopsida; order Solanales; family Solanaceae; genus Nicotiana; species Nicotiana tabacum. Next base: position 42,940,121 of record NC_134102.1, read on the forward strand.
TCTGAATAATTCCTACATATAGAAATATCACAAATTAGCACAAATCATTATATTATGCATCCGAAATCTACGAGACATGAGCATAATGCGAGGCAATATGCATCAAAATAAGCATACATTAAGTCGAATATCAATACCCCACACTTAAGCGTTGCTCGTCCTCGAGTCAACCAACAAACTACTCTATCTTTGAGCACTCTATACCAATGATCATGGTTGATAGCAACAATTAAACTCCATCATATGCAATCACATATACTTCCCTTTACTTATGTCATTTTTTAAAAATATTCAAACAAAGACAACATGCTCACAACAATCCTAGCCTCAAAAATCAACTCAATGTCCCAATGCACTTGTGGCTTGCACACCCAATATCCTAGAGAAGTCTAATAATGTTACATATCCCTAGTGAAACCATGTGCCCTCACAACAAAAGGGAAGAGAGTAAGTTAAATCCACACATCTGAATCTCATTATCAAATATAGTTTAAGGACTCACTTATATATAAAAAGAAATCTCTCACTCTCACAAAGAAGTCATATGCATGCAATTGGATATTGGTACCATATGCTTGCCCTTAATGTAAATCTCTCATAATGTAGGATCGCTCGATCTAAAATCAATAAGGACTTTTTTGTGGTTGTAATGTGGGCTAAGGGACGGGTAGGATATATTTAGGAATAGTGGTTCACCCTCCTAAGCACTTTAACACATCACCAAATAACTTAAGAGCAAATTCTTCAATCCACTTCAATTTCACAAACAATATTACCCCAAAAAATATACCCTTTTTTCTTTAAGCACTATCGTTCTTTACACTCCACTAGCAAAAACAGGATATTTATTCATCTACATTTTTTTTTCTCAGATTTGTTTCTCTTTTTTTTTCCAAATTTTTCTTCTTCTTTTTTCCTTTTTCAATTTTCAATAGTGGTGTATTATTTTACAAAATAAGCGCACCCTTTTTTCTTTCATTGGTTCCACTCAAAAGTCACCCCACACTTAGTCCCTTATTACTTCGTTTAGCGCTCATTTCACAATTAAATTGATTTAAGAGGTAAAAGGATCAAAACAATGTCAATTAAGAACAAAATGGTATAAGCTTGTAATGTGGGTGCCAAATAAAAGTCTATAGGCTCAAAAGGGTTAACTAGGGATAAATTTTATTTGTGATAAGCACTAAGCTCAAAAAGATCAAACAAGGCCTAAAATCATTTTTCAAACCGAGCATCACCTAACATTTCGCTTCAACTCACATATCGGGCAAGTTCTAGACACAAGTACAATACATAGACTACACAAAAACCTTATCACACATGGCACATGACTCACTAAGGACGGTCCCATTCCGACTCTCAAACAATGCAAGTTTTTACGGAGCCACAAGATATTAAACATTAAGTACAAAGTGAATATAAGTCAAGTAAACGAGCCATAGGCGCCACAAAACATGTTATCCAATTTATAAAGGCATTATGATCAATTTTAAAACATAGGTAAGGTACTACACATGCCAAAGCCTAAATATGCTACTATCAAACAAGTCAAGAGCGCCTAGGAATCTCATATTTCTTCCTCCATTTATTTTCTAAATTCTAATCTACTCTAAAAATTAAAAAACTACTACCCGGTTCAAAATACATCACATGGAAAAGAACCGAGACACAAAGAAAAATTACGGGGGATTATTGCTACCTAAGGAAAAGTAAAAGACATTTTTTATGTGTTTTTCTATTTTTTATTTTTTTTATTTAGACTTTAATCCCGAGAGAAAACTGTTTAGGAGATCCATCGTCGGAAAAATTCCAATTTTGTTTTTCAATTTTTTTTAATTTTTTAATTAATCACATAAAATACTACACTACTCTAAAAAAAACAAAAATACTAAAATGAAAAAAAATAAGAAATTAACATACTAATATAATACTTCTAATGAACTTAAGGAATTCTTTCACCCCACACTTAAAAGAGTGCAGTGTCCCCAATGCACAAATAAAAGGGGAAAAAAATAACGAAGGTGGACAAGAAACTCTATGAAAGGCCAAAGGTCGAAGCACTAGCAGCTCACGGGGTACTCAAACTTCTCTCAAGAATGGTCTTTTGTGCGGGTACCTCATACTAGTTCTAACCATCTGGCTCGCTTTTGCACGCTTCCAATGACTTTTCTTCCTATGCTCGTAATCCTACAAAACAAAACAACACTACAAAAATAATAAAATAAACAAAAATAAATAAAGCAGTAGAGCTGAGTTACCTCCCAACAAGCGCCTAATTTAACGTCGCGGCACGACGTGAACCACTTTTTGCCTCCACCTCGAATTTATGAATTGAGCCCCTAACATGGCATCCAGTTTGCGGCTATACTCCAGTGGTAAGGCTACAAAGATAACCAGGCCAAATAATAAAATTTTTACTCTACACCTCTCGGCCTTTAGATGAGGAATATAATTTTTGCTTTTTGGCACGACAAATTCAAGAATATAGGCACTCTCATCCTCACTCTTTGACTCCCCCATTGGCTCAGATAGCTTGATTACTATCTTACTATCTAAACACAATGTTAGAAAAATGATTGGAATGAGGACCAATACGCCATAACTCTAGAATTTTATTACTTTTTACATCCTCATATTTACATACAAAAGAGTCTTCAAATATAACATTATCTGCTTCCTCACATGGCTCTAGTGTACTTTTCTTAACATGGGCATCATCAACAAAAATATGCTCGAATGATTGGCTCTCCACTTTTAGCTCCTCAATTTGGCGTATAAGCTCATTTTCAGCTTTACACAACTCATTACTATTTTGTTGGGCGTTAGACGCATCAACCTTTGTATTCAATTGAGCCTCTAAGTCGTGAATAGTAGTGCCAAATTTATCGATCTCTTGTCCCAATTCAGCTTTTCCTTCTATAAAGTATCTCATCTTATTTGTAATTTCCTCAAGTTGAGCCTCATATATTTCTAATCTTTCGGATTGTTCCACCAACGAATATGCTCAAAATCTCTACTTTTTCAAAATTGTCTTCTTGCTGGAACTCGCTCTCTTCATTCAATTCTTCCATATTGACCTTCATTTTTGTGATTGTTGCCCTCATTCTTTTCATATCTTTTTGTAGTTCATCTTGCTGCTTTGCTACTTGCCTCAATATATCCCTAATATATGCATCACGATCCATATCTTGCACTTCATTGCCCTATCAAACTCACAAATACTGTTAAAAAGATCATAATATGGGCTCAGAGAAAGATAAAAAGAATTAGGACAATTATCCCAATGACCACCTTGATCACCACATATATTATAAATATTACACTCACAGGATTGAGATTGTGCGCACAACTCGCTCCCGGGAAAATTCTGACAATATTTTCATCAGAGGGGTCCTCCACAATATGGACAAGGATCATCAAAATAAGAATAACCATCATTCGAACGATTTTTATTCCAAGATGCCATGCTAAAATAAAAAAAAAATACTAAACTAAAACAAAAAAAAAACATGAACAGATAAAATAAATAAATAAATATCTAATCTAGAAAAATAGCTAATTTCTAAGTCCCCGGCGACGGCGCCAAAAACTTGTTGCGGCCAAACGCAACACGCGAGTATACGTCAAGTAATAAAGTGACTAAAAGTCGGACGTCGAACACACGAGGACTTGTGATTAACTATTAACTAAATTAGATTATCCTAATTATCTGAACAAGGATTAAACCCAAAAGTAATGCTAAAGTAATTAAACTAAAAAGAAAATAACTAATGAACTTTAAGCAGAGGAACAGCAGATTTTTATATTATCAATGTGATGAAAACGATCTAGGGTAGGGTTATGAGCTATCTAACATTCCTATTGTATTCTTCAATTGAATTGACTAACTAATGTATCTAGTTTATTGGTTAACATGGTTAATATTGCTCATAAGAATCTTACTCGCCTATTCAAACTAACCTAACGCCTATATGTCTATGGAATTAGAACTAACAAGAACGCGTTTATAATTCTTGTAAATCAACCAAGCAAGGCAATAAGGTATATGTCTATCCTAACCGCGAATCCGTTCCTCAATGCCCAGGTTTAAGAACTTGCTCTACTCAATCTTATGTGCAATCTAGAATTTCCACTTTCGAGTTCAATTCTAGATTCGTAGATAGTATTCAATTGGTGATCAAACAATCAAATAATTAAGTGCATGATTGAATAAATAAACTAATACAATAAACTAAGAAATTAAAATCAATATTCGAATAACAATAGTCATGAAAGAACCACCCTAGAACGTGAAATTTAGCTCCACATAGACATGATAGCAAAAAAATAAATCATACAAATAAACATAAAAATTACTAAGTTTGGTGAGAGAAAAGATGAAACCCGGCCTCCACGATGGCTCTGTGCTCTCCCTTGGTCAAAAGTTACTATCAAAAGCGTTCTTCCATCAAAATAAGTTTAGGTTGGCTTTTATATGAGTTGGGGGCGTCTTGGGGTCGAAATAACCGAGTCCCGATCGAAATAGGACAGGTTCCCATTTTAAGCGTCCATGGCAGCGAGGGGCGCTGGCCCTGGCGCTCAACTTTCCAACTTTCTATTTTGTGCGCCACGGACAGCGCCCCACGCTAGGGCTGCTTATCGGGCGGATTGGGCAGTTAATTACTCTTAACGGTTTGGCTTGACGATTATCGGCTTTTAAATATATTAATCTGCTAGTCACCCGATAAGATATCAGGCGGATTGGTATCGGTTTAGCTCTTATCGGGCGGTTTATCGGCCTAATTCAATCTATATTGCGTGCATTAATTGTTTGTTGACCGCCTAGCATACAAATTCAGAATAGAAAATTATACATTGAGTCCAAACATACATGTCTGTTAACGCCTACATAAGAATGATGTAGTGAGTCATGTGTTGTAGAGTGAAAAAAAATGTGGCACAACACTGCTGTTCTTCTATTAAACATAGACAACAGGCATTAGTTTAAAAAAATCAAAGCAGAGGTGAACCGTAGACAGCAACTTAAACAATCTTGTTGTAGGGTGGGAGAATAAGCTAAGCTAAGCCAAACCTGGGATCTTCTGATGCATAGTACGTAAGAGTTCTGATTATTTAGGAATTAGGCATTAGAACTTAGAGATAGAGCACTGGAAGAAGTGGAAGGGTTTTTGATATTTAATATATATATATATTCTTAACGGGTTAACGGATTATCCGTTAAGAAAATTGAATAATCCGCCCTCAAACCGATAAGCCGTTAATAAAAAAATTTCAATCTGTTCCCCGTCCGTTAAACCGTTAACCCGATACCAATAAGCCATTAAGCTTCGGTTTCGGTTCGGTTTTGAACGCCCCTACCCCACGCTGCCAGTAGCCCTCAAATGTGCACTTCTGCCTTTTCTTCCCATTTTCGCTGCAATTCGCGCACTTTCGTCCCAAATCGCATCTGAATGATTCCTACACATAGAAATCTCACAAATTAGCATAAATCATTATATTATACATCCGAAATCTACGAGACATGAGCATAATGCGAGAAAATATACACCAAAATAAGCATACATTAAGTCGAATATCACTTATTTTCATGTGTTTACATTAGTTCATGAACTAGAATATTAATTTAGTACATGTTTTAGAGTATGAACACATTGATGTACTTTGGAAGATATAATGTCTAGTAGTATCATCCATGTACCTTAAAAGATGTGAGATGTGGACTTAGTTATTATGTTTACATGTAGTGTAGGCTAGATAGGCTAGATACATAAAAGATTTCTCCTATAAATAGCCATATATTCCTAGCCATTGGGAGCAAGTCAAGTTAAATAGAAATCATCATTTCCTCCACTTTCTTCTTTGTGGGTTTTGAGCATTCATTTATGTTGTCTTGCTCTCCCAAATTTTCTAACATTGTGATATCAGAGCCGGTGTGTTTGAGAGTCAACCAAACTTGAAGAGAAAATGATAAATTGTAATGGAACTCCATTTCAAATTCCTATGCTCACAAAAGAGAACTATGGAAATTGGTGTATCCCCTTGCAAAAGAGAAGAAATTTGAATACTATACTTGTCATAAATTTGATCACTTTTCCGCTTGAATATTATACTTGTCATAATATCCGCTTGTATTATACTTGTCATAAATTTGATCATTTTCCTAGGAATGTAAAAATAATGTGGAGAAAAAAAAAATTATGGAGAGCAAAAATGAAGATGGAGATGGTATTTTAGTTCTCGCTTGCAAAAGAGAAGTGTAGAGAGAAATCAATGGTACCTTGACTCCGGTGCAAGTAGCCATATTTGTGGAAAGAAGAATTTATTTGTGGGAGCTTGAAGAACTAAAAGAATTGAACTTTTAGAGACTCTTCGCGGGTTAAAATCAAAGGAAAAGGTACGATTTTAATTCGCTTGAAAGATGGTAGTCACCAATTAATTTTTAGTGTTTTGTATGTACCGGAGATGAAAAGTAATATTTTATGTTTGGGACAACTTTTGGAGAAAAATAATGATATTCATTTGAAAGATAAAAAGTTATTCCTGAGAGATGAAAATGGGAGATTGTTAGTCAAAGTTCCTATGGCTAATAATAAAATGTTTGTTTTGAAACTTCAATGTGATGTTCCAAGGTGTTTGCTTTCATGTACCAAAGATTCATCTTGGCTTTGACATATGAGATTTGGTCATGTGAATTTTGATAGTCTAAGGTTGATGAAGAAAGAAAGCACGGTGAATGGATTGCCAACTATTGATCATCCTAGCCATATTTGCGAAGGATGTCTCTTTGGAAAGCAAGAAAGAAAAAGCTTTCCTAAAGAGTCTTTGACTAAAGCACTATGCCCATTGGATTTGATTCACATGGATGTGTGCGGACCAATCAAGTCATCTTCACTTGGTAAAAGTAATTTTTTACTTTTCATTGATGATTTTTCTAGAAAAACTTGGGTGTATTTTTTGAAGGTGAAATCGGAGGTGTTTGATACTTTCAAAAAATTCAAAAGCATGATGGAGAAACAAAGTGGCTATCAAGTTAAGTCATTGCGGTCTGATAATAGTGGAGAATTCACTTCAAATGAATTCAAGGTTTTTGTGAAAATAATGGAATTCGTCACTTTTTGACTGTTCCAAGATCACCACAACAAAATGGCATCGTGGAAAGAAAGAAATGGACTATTCTCAACATGGCCCGGAGTATGTTGAAGAGCAAAAATATGCCAAAGGAGTTTTGGGCTGAAGCAGTTGCATATGCAGTGCATTTGTCAAATCAGTGTCACACCAAGAGTAATCGTGACAAAACACCTCAAGAGGCTTGGAGCGGTTTCAAGCCAAAAGTTGGTCATTTGCGAGTTTTTGGGAGCATTGCCTATGCACATATGCCGGATGAGAAGAAGTCCAAGCTTGATGATAAAAGTGAGGTATGTTTTCATTGGTTATGATCAAAGTTCTAAAAGTTATAAATTATATAACCCAAGAAATTGCAAGATCACCATAAGCAGAGATGTTGAGTTTGATGAAGATAATGCTTTTGAATGGAAAACTAAAGAGCAAGACTACTCTTTTAGTCCTTTATTTGATGAAGATGATGATGAAGTTGCGGAGCAGCCTATCACACCACATTCAACACCTCAAGCACAAGTTCAAGAAGAAGATGAGTTAAGTTCAAGTTCTTCAAGTGAAGTGCCTCAGAAAACTAAAAGTCTTCATGAGTAAAATACGAAAGTGGTAAGAAAAGATTTATATGATTTGACTGACTTTTGTTTGTTGATGGATATTGAGCCTTTAACTTATGAAGATGCTTCCCAAAATGTCAAATGGAGAGATATTATGGAAGAAGAAATCAAGGCAATCAAGAAGAATGATACTTGGGAATTAGCCATACTTCCAAAAGGTAAAAGCATCATTGAAATCAAATGGGTGTACAAGTGAAAGAAAAATTCCAAGGGTAAGGTGGAAAGGTACAAACCAAGATTGGTTGCCAAGGGATACAAGCAAAAGGCCGGTATTGACTATGATGAGGTATTTGCACCGGTTGCTCGTTTCAAAACAATTCGTTTTATTATTTCTTTGGCGGCTCAAAATCAATGAAAATTTCATCAAATGGATGTGAAGTCGGCTTTCTTGAATGGTGTTTTGGAGGAAGAGGTTTACATTGATCATTCTTTGGCTACAAGGTTGAAGGACATGAAAATAAAGTTACGGAGCTTGAGCACGTGAAGTCACAAGATAAAATTGCGGATATTTTCACCAAGCCGTTGAAGATTGAGCTCTTTCAAAAGCTAAGGATGGCTCTTGGAGCGATGAAAAAAGTTTAGGGGGGATGTTGAAATGTGAACAATATAAACTTATTTCCATGTGTTTACATTTGTTTGCATAAGTTCATGAACTAGAATATTAATTTAGTACATGTATTAGAGTATGAACACATTGATGTACTTTGAAAAATATAATTTCTAGTAGTATCATCCATGTACCTTGAAAGATGTGAGATGTGGACTTAGTTATTATGTTTACATGAGTGTAGGCTAGATACATGAAAGATTTCTCCTATAAATAGTCATGTATTCCTAGCCATTTAGAGCAAGTCAAGTTGAATAGAAATCATCATTTTCTCCACTTTCTTCTTTGTGAGTTTTGAGTGTTCATTTGTGTTGTCTTGCTCTCCCAAATTTTCTAACATAAAGAATCTTTACATTGTTAATGTACATAACTTAAATCTTTCTGGAAAAAACACGAAAATGTCCTCTTTTCACATTGAAAGCATCCAACATTATGTTTTACTAGAAAATTGAAAGCATATATATTTCAGGCACGTAAAAAGCTTGTGGCTATCTTCCAAACAATCGCGGATGAGAGAAGAGAGAAGGAAGCAAAATGAGCCTACAGAGAAGAAAGAGATATGAATATTCTGTTGGAAGTTGAAGATGAGAATGGTAGAAAACTGAATGATGAGGAAATCTGATGTTCTAATAATGTACCTTAATGCTGGTCATGAATCTTCTGGTCACATCACAATGTGGGTTACTATCGTTCTGCAGAAACACCCCGAGGTCTTTAAAAGAGCTAAGGTAGTCAAGACTTCATCATTTCAAAAAAGTAAATAGTCACCTTAAAGTTTGTTATTTCTCAAGAACATGTTTTGTTCTAAAAATGGGCAGAGCAAGGGGCAATTGTAAAAAGTAGGCCAACTGACCAGAAGGGTGTGACAATAAAAGAAATTAGGCAAATGGACTACCTGTCAAAGGTAACTTTCTGTTTATTATCAACACTATGCGTAGTTTTTTTTTCTCCAGCCAATTCCATGTACCTACCAAAATTCATCCGTAATCTTGAATCTTGAAGGTGATCGATGGAACACTTCGTGTTGTTGCCTTCTCCCTTGTAGTCTTCCGATACATGGTAAGTTACAATCTCGTTCGTCTTACATTTTGCTTCAGTAAAACCACATTGTGGCTGACGGACTGGACTCGCTTGGTTTCCAGGATATACTATTCCAAGAGGACGGAAAGTTTTAGTATGGTTTAGGTTTGTTCACTTGGATCCTGACATCTACAATGACCCAAAGGAGTTTAATCCTTCTAGATGTGATGTAAGTTTAAAAGCCATCTGTTTCACCTCCCTGAACACCCTGTCCACCCCCCACCCCACCCCAACCCTATAACACCAACCACTAATTAGAAAGTATAAACGTTCTTACTTTTCCTATTTGTTACTCTTTTTTGATGGCTCTCTAGGTCGTTTAACGTCATTTTAGGACGAAGAAGATGCCTGAAGAGTGGAGGTGGAGTACGATGGTTCCGTTGTACAAGAACAAGGGATATATCCAAAACTGCAACAACTATAGGGGGATATCAAGTCGTTGAGCCATACGATGAAAGTTTGGGAGAAGGTGATAGAAGGGAGGATGAGAAGGAGTGTGTCCATTTTCGCGAACCAGTTTGGTTTCATGCCGGGGACGATCGACTACTAAAGCCATCCACCTGGTGAGGAAATTGGTGGAGCAGTATAGGGTGATGAAGAAGGCCTTGCATATGTATTCATTGACCTAGAGAAAGCTTATGACAAAGTCCCGAGAGAGGTTCTATGGAGATGTTTGGAGGCTAAGGAAATGTTTGTAGCGTATATTCGAGTGATTCAGGACACATATGATGGAGCTAAGACACGGGTAAGGACAGCAGGAGGAGACTCTGAATACTTCCCAATTGAAATGGGGTTGCATCAGGGATCAGCACTTAGCCCGTTTTTGTTTTCGTTGGCAATGGTCGCATTGACGCGACTCATTCGAGGGGAGGTGCCTTGGTGCATGTTATTTGCAGATGACATAGTTCTGATTGATAAGACACGTGGTGGTGTTAACGAGAGGCTGGAGGTTTGGAGACATACCCTTGAGTCTAAAGGTTTCAAGTTGAGCAGGACCAAGACAAAATAGTTAGAGTGCAAGTTCAGCGGTGTTACTCAGGAAGCAGACGGGGATGTGAGGCTTGATACGCAAGTCATTCCCAAGAGAGAGTTTAAAGTACATGGGGTCTGTGATACAGAGTGATGGGGAGATTTATGAGGATGTCACACATCGTATCGGAGCAGGGTGGATGAAATGGAAGCTCGCTTCCGGTGTCCTGTGCGATGAGAATATGTCGTTAAAACTTAAAGGTAAGTTCTACAAGGTAGTGGTTAGACCGACTATGTTCTATGGGGCAGAGTGCTGGCCAGTTTAGAACTCCCATATCCAGCAGATGAAAGTAGCTAAAATGAGGATGTTGAGATGGATGTGTTGACATACAAGGTTAGATAGAATTGGGAATGAAGTTATTCGGGACAAGGTGGGAGTGGCCCATGTGGAGGAAAAGATGTGAGAGGCGAGGCTGAGATGGTACGGGCATGTTAAAAGGAGAAACACATATGCCCCAGTTAGGAGGTGTGAGAGGTTGGCCTTTGGGGATAAGAGGAAGGGTAGAGGTAGGCCAAAGAAGCCTTGGGGAGAGGTGATCAAACGGGACATGGCACAGCTTGAGCTAACCGAGGACATGACTCTTGATAGGAGGGTGTGGAGGTCAAGAATTAGGGTAAAGGTTTAGAGATAGTTGAGTGTTTCCCTTTGTCTTCCTTAGTTCAATAGTATTAGTGTTAGTATGGTATCCCTTTTATCCTTAGTTTGTTATTACCACATATCTTGTACTGTTATTACTTGCCATCAGTACTCCCTTAGTTTGCTATCACTACATATCTCGCACTGTTATTACTTGCTATCAAAACTTCTTTCATCTTCTCCTTTGCTATCTTGGATTTAGTTTTCTAAATATCTTGTATTGTTATTACTTGCTATCAGTGCTCCTTCCATCCTTTCTTTTAGAAGGGGGTCTACCGAAAACAGTCTCTCTACCCTTCCAGGGTAGGGGTAAGGTTGCGTACATCATACCCTCCCCAGACGTCACTTGTGGGAATACACTGGGTTGTTATTGTTATTTTGTTATCCTTTTATTTGCTTTTTCCTTCCTGATCTTTAGGGTCTTGCACCCAAAGCATGACCTTTCCTTCCTTTTGGAGGGGGAAGCAGATTGTCCCCAGGAAATGATCTTGCCAAGCTAGAAATATCTATCTTTCTTCATTATTTTCTTCTAGATTACGAGTGAGTCAAATTTGCAAAAGCTTTCTTTTTCTCCTTCCTGTCTGCTTTTTGGTACTTCACTTTTTTGGTTGATTACTTAATGCTTATTTCTTGTGTTTTGCAGGCTTGAAAGGCAAACTCCTTGCGTACTTGCCTCATTGCAGGCCTAAAGATAACTGCTTGGGTAGAGTAAGAAGTGTTTCATCAACTGCAAGTGCATCGGCAGAATAGCAGAAGGAACAAGAAAACCAATCTCTCTCTCTCTCTCTCTCTCTCTCTCTCTCTCTCTCTCTCTCAGTATGGAAATTATGATATGGGGAAAGCAATGGCCAAAATTCTTTAGTTGGGAGTAGGTAGAAAATGCAAAAGAAAAAGGGAATCTGGCTGATGTAGAATCTTAAGAGTAGAATCTTAGGATGTACAGTAGCAACTACAACAGGACAGGTGGAATAGGATGAACTTACATTTGAGTTGGGTTGGGTGAAAGAAGGAGAGAGGGGTTGGAGAAAGAGGATCAACGGGGAGTAGTTAGGAAGCCAAGGAGAGGCACGTTCGGGTTTTTGAAACCTACCCTCCGGAACTTTTCCTTCAACTAATTTTTGGAAGTTTCATATCACAGATTCAACATATTCATGTGCTGATAGAGCAAGGTACATGGAGACCGGTAAATAAGAAAAATGGATACAATACTGAAGATCAAAGTAACCCCACTTTGTTACCATTACAAGATTAAAAATAACTATCACCTGTCATGCCCCTATAAAGAATTCACAAAGTTAACCATGAGAAGGTGCTTCGTACCTTGCCAATACCACTGACTTCTGACCACTCATGCAGCCTTCTATCAAGTCTTTTTCCTGCCTGCTTAATCTCAATTCAGAAAATGTTTCATTTTAATGTGGGCATATATAAACCATTAAGGAAGAAAAGAACAGAAGCTAAAGCAGTAAAAAGAACACAGCTGACAATTACAAACTGCTAAACTTCACTTGAAACTTGCTGTGATCAAATTACTGACCATATTACCAGCTGGGGCAGGGAGGTCGATGCTTACTAGTGGAAATATGTAGAACTAATGAAGCACTTTGAGGATGGAGGAATCAGGTTTCGAAGTCAAATGGGGCTACGAGACAAACATGTAGTATACATGCATCATACAATGGGAAGAGAATACTGCTACTTATTGCAATGTCAATGTGTAAAAACTTGGAATCTTGGATAATAAGATATCCTGTCCAAAGTCAAAAGATGTACCCTAGCGATATTTTTTGAAAGACAGGACATCACCAGGCCTGTGGATAGAAACAAACATAAAAATAAAAAAAATTCATACATACTCATTTTTTCCTCAGCAGACATGGCAGTAGCTGGTGTAGTGCTTCACAAGCATGGCTGGTAAGATAACATTCACAGCTTAAAGAAGACACTTCTCCGGGTAATGTTTCAAGTTCATGGTTGGAAAAACCACCTAACCTACACTGCAAAGCCATCACCTCCTTTTGCAACATTGATCACTCCAGATCTGCTGCTATATAGAGCAATAAAAGAAAAACTTGCAACCAACAGTAAATTTAGTACTATAGTAGATAATAAAAACCAAAACAGATAGGAATAATTCAGCTTTTTGCACGCTCAATTCTATTTCACCACATTTTAATACTTCGCATCTGAATGATTTCAACTAGAAGATGTGTTCTACTAGGACATGGGCTCAACTTGGTCGTACTTACTACTCTATTATTTCATCAATCATGAGAAATGCAAGATACTGAAGAATTTCCTGCCTTCTTGGGGTTTGCAACCATGGGGCTTCTTTTTCTAATTATGACTATGATTGGGCCCTACACGCTAGAGTAAACAGGAGGTACTCCTTCCTATTGACAAGCCTAATACAACGGAAATTAATGCATGAGTGAGCTGCAAGTTAGAATGATAGAAATGGCATATCATCAAAGGGTGAGAGCTATAAGCCAATGGCAGGAAACACCATCTGCAAAGTATAATTTACACAGAACAGCTCGAAGTAATTATAATTGCTCTCACCAGCTTGTAGACCCCAAGCCCACGTAGTTGCTAATTTTCGATTTGCAGATTTTTAAAGCATAATCACGCATTTGATAACATTTTTGCCTTCAATTGACAGAAAGTACCCTCTTGGAGCTACATAATTTCTCAATTCAGGAATTAAAAAGCTAGTAAGCTAAGCAAACATCACAACTGTTATTTTTCAACTTTAAATCTGAAACAGAAATTAAAGAGCATAATCTACTTAAAAGCTCTGAAAGATCATTGTTCTTATATGAGACTAAACAATTTACCAATATGTAGAAGAGTATAACGTAGGAAGGCGAAAATCTAACATGTATAAAAGATAAGAGAAGTTTCCTTACATGGAGCTAGAAAATATCTCAGTTCAGGTTAAAAAGCTAGGATGCTAAGCAAACATCATAAGTTGTTATTTGTCAATGATTTCAAGCCTGAAACAGAGACATTCACCAATATGATAAGCAAAAACAAGTTAGATGTTCATCTTCCTACATTGTACTCTTCTAAAGATGGTCCAAACTGCTGAACTTGAGAAAAAAACAAACACAAGCAGTTAAAATCTGCTCCATTGGAGAATTGATAGCAATAGAAGTTAAAAATGCAGCATGGGGGAGATATGTATATAATAAGCCAGAAAGGGGTAAGGTCTGCGTACACACTACCCTCTCCAGACCCCACTTGTGGGATTCCACTGGGTTGTTGTTGTTGTAAGCCAGAAAGGCAATAAAAAAAGAGAAACTTATTGAAGAATTCAACTAATATTGAAAGATACCATAATTTATGCCCAATTCACTTACAAAGTTCCTACAAAGAAACAGTGCGTCTATAAAGTGATTCATCATCACTTTCCTCCTCTTCTGATACATTATCACTGCCTGACATTTCTAACTTCCCACCCATACAAAATGATGGACCGGAACTTTCAGGCACTATATAATCACCATACAATCTCTCTTCAAATCTTTGGTCACTGCAGTTGAGAAACCAAGCCAAAGAACATTTGATTCCCTTGCTTTGCAACCTCTGGTACCTCGGCTTGATTCTTAATTCTAAGCTATAAGTGAAATAGTCCGGAAAGTCCACAAGTTCTTCCATTGGCCTGCCTATATCACTCTTGAAAAAGTAATAGCCATTTTTCATGAGGCCAACTTGTAAAGCAACTAACTGAGGACATTTTATAATCATCTTAGCCACATCATCAGCTGAAAAACCCCGTCCAAGAAGGAACTCTACAGGTTTCAATATAACATGCTGTTGAAGGCTAACAATTTGCGGCATCCTCTCAATTACACGAGCAAACCCATCAGTATCGATCTTAAGCTTCAACTTAAGGAAATACTGTTGTGATGACAGCTTAGCCTTCAAAGGCAAACCAAGAATTTGCGGATATTGTGCAATAACAGAAGGCAGAGCTTCCCTGCTAATTCCAAAACTAAGCAAGCAATTTACATTCACTTTCACTGTCTGTTCAAGATCATATCCAAGTAGATACGCCCGTTTCTCGATCATCCTTGCTAAAATTTTCTTCGGCAAACCCAACGAAAGCAAATAGTCCACAAACGGTTTAATCATGGTCCCAACTCTCATCCCCAATAAATATGGATATTGTGTTACAATTGGCCCTATATCCCTCGGATTAACCCCTATACTGACCAAGTAAGCTACTGAAGTACTCATCGTTCCCTCGAGCTTAAACCCTAACAACTCTGGGTATTTCATTAAAACATATCCAATATCAAGCTTCTCGATATCAAGCCCCCGTAAAAATTTGACAACTGGAACAAGCTCCACTACAACACTAGCATTCAAACATTGTGGATAACTTTTAACAAATTCACCAAGACTTGACCTTTGAATCCCTATTTTTTCTAAATATGTCAAAACAGGGATTACATTTTTCCTCACACTATATCCAACCATTAAGGGATACTCATTAATATCATCAATTGTTAAACCAATATTCTGCAGAAATTCGACACGTTCACGCATGATTTCAACTGTGGATGGCAATTCTTGATCCTCTAATTCATTAGTGACTATGCCTATACTTTTTAAATAGTCAGAAATTATAACTCTTGAGACAAGTTTTTCTTTATTCTTTTGCAATATTCCCCATGTTACTGAAGGCATTTCATACTCGGGGAATTTTTTTGGCGACTGAGTTGAAAAGGGTCTCTGATTTATAGACCTAGGAAGATGAATAAATATTTTTTGAGGTTTTTGGTAGGCTTTTTCAAGAATTATCTTCAAGAATGTATCTTTTCTTCTGAAAATTGAACTCATTATAGAGAATCCTTAATTTTTTGAGTTTAAAACTGTTATAGAAAAAAAAAAAAAAGGATAAATAGAAATGGATGTGGAGGGGATTAAAGATTTACCTTCATTCAAAAACGAAAGAAGCTCACCTCCATAGCTTCAAAGGGAATAGAGGGATTTGGTGTCAAAGACGAGGAGTTAACTTTCTTTATTTTCCCCAATATGTTTCGCGTTAGAAACAATGGTCGCATCAGTAACTGCGTTTTATAAAGGGGACTAGTTACCAAGAGGACTATGCCCCCGGTGGAGAGTCAAATGGGCGGGTTTTGCTAAATTTGGACGAGTCAAGATGGGTTAGGTTAATAAATTGGTCATTGTTCAATCCAGTTCAAAGTGTATTTGGGCTAAGATGAGCTGGGTCAAGATAGGTTAAACAAGGTATTTTTTTATTCTTATACACTATTTAAAACCTTATTACAAAAGATATTCATGTTTTGATATTTATTCGACCTAAACATATTTTAGTTACAAAATATATACAATCCATCTTAAAAGACACCAAATCCATTATTTGTGCGTTCAATAAAGAGATTTAGTTACACCTTTTTTCTTTTTTCTCTCATTTCCTCTCTCTTCTCTCTTTCTTATAACACAAGATTGGCCCATTTCCATATTTTAAAATTAGAGCGAGAAGGGGCAATTTGTGAACGGGACTGTGTCATTTTAAAATTAGAAACGCTTCTGGAGCAGCTTTTTCATTTTTCGCAAAATTGTACAAAGTTTTTTTCTAATGACATCCAGTTGGTTCTACCAAAAATTGAGGAAAAGACATACTCCATTTTTTAGGCAGTTGACATACCAAGTCTAATAAATTTAGTAGTATTGGTTGACGACTTCAATGGAGGAAAAGACATACTCCATTGAAGGTGCACATACTTTTCAAACAGGCTTGATGTTTACAAATTGGATAAAAATAAAGAAAAAGTGTTTCGCCCAGACAAGGAAGAGAACAGTTATTTGTTTCGTCTTTTTTCTTCCACGCCATTGAAATGCATTAGCTCAATACTCTTTTGGACCCTATGAAGTTGACAACTTCAAGATGTATAGAAAATTGGTTGATGATTGATGGTCCCATGAGTCATGACACGATTGCTTTCAGAGCGTCTTTGATATATCGGTATTTGAATGAAAAACCCAATTCCTTGGCCCTCGATGGAATCACCTTCTGCCCATCCAACACTTAAAATACACATTACCAGGCATTTGGATAATATTTGGTTGAAGTTAATGGGAAAAAAATAAAAGTATAAAAGTATAATATATACATAATAGTTATATATTATACAACTTATCTATAATTTTCATATATTATTTCTACCCAGTTATATACAACTACAATATCATACAACTTAAATACAATTTTTATACAAATTTTATACAATATGTCTTTTGTATATTTTGTATTTGATTTATACATAGTAAAAATAATTGGGAATACAACTAATTATATATTATACAATTTATCTACAACTTTCATATATTATTTCTACACAATTATATACAACTACAATATGATACAACTTAAATACAATTTTTATACAAATATTGTTCAACTTCCATACAATATTTAAGTAAAAAAAATATATATATAAACAATAAAATATAATTTTTCTACAAATTTACTACAACTTTACTACAATTTCGTAAGTATAATGTATGTCATGTCGTCTTCTTCTTTTTCGAGTTTCAATCTGAAATGCAACTAAAATCAAGTCTAATCTTCACCAAAACACCCTCAAAATTGAGATATAAACTCCAAACAATATTCCTAATTGTTTGCAACAACACCCAATTCAAACAAATAATGGTTTTTGAAAACCCAAATTCGAATTCAAAACTTTTTAATGGCTGTCAATGATGGAATTGCTGCTCTATTTTTCTTTGCTCTACATTACTGGAATTAGGGATTGAGAGATATAGAGAGAGACGTAGAGAGAGAGAGAGCGCAAGAGGGAGAGAGAATAAGGATGGAAAATAATTGATTTCTAATATAAAGGGATACTCATTTAATTCATAAAGTGTATATAATTGGTAAATTTGTATATAGGATGTAATTAAATTGAAACTTGAGTAGGGGGGTAATAAAGTTTCAAATAGTGTATAAGAATATAAAAATCTCGCTAAACAATGAATCAAAACCCAACCCGCCCAACTTGACCCATGTTTTAGAACCATGCTCATCTTGCATAAATAAAGCCTTTTACCTTTCATACACCTATGTATAAAAGGTAAATAAATACTATTAGTATTTTGGGAATCAAAAAATATTTTCTTACATAACAAATTAGTATTTAAAATGTCTAAGTTGAAAAAATATTTTGCAGGTGGGGTGGATGGTGCAGAAAAATGAAAAAACAGAAAATTAAAAATACAAAAAAAAATAAAAAAATTGCGAGGGGTGGGGGTGGTTGGGGTGGTGCAGAAAAACGAAAAAACAGAAAACAGAAAATTAAAAATACAAAAAAAAGTTTTTAAAAAAAATCAGGTGGGGTGGATGACTAGATGGTGCAGAAAAACGAAAAAATAGAAAATTGAAAATTGAAAATACAAAAAAAAAAAAAATATATATATATATATATATATATATATATATATATATATATATATATATATATATATATATATATATGTAAATTTCTAGATAAGTTGGGTTGAAATCCCTTTGTTTTGGGGTGAGCTTCATGGGTTGTAATTGGGCTACTTTATGGGTCAGAATGAACTATAAAAAATAATGGGTTAACTTGGGTTCAGTCCAAATTGACCCATGAGCTAAAATGGTATAGCACAACCCATTAATCTCTGGGCGGGTTGGGCGAATTGGATGGGTTTGGGCTTAAATTGCCACCCCTAGCCCTAACCCAATTGCATAGTCAAGATTGTAAAGTTTGACTACCTCATTTGTTTTGCCCTAGAAGTATAATTGTAAATTATTTTTGAACATTCAATAATATTGTTGAGTAGCTTTTTTGCAACTCATATGTTTATTCCTCTTAAACTCTTAAAAATACAATACGTTTTAGTAATAGGTAATAATAGAGCAGTCTATAATCAAGAATCTCAAACCAAATGCAGAAATTTTGATGAAGTTCATGAAGAACCTGCAAAATATTGCAACTGTTGAGTACTATGCGAATGATGCACGAATTTATTTAAGTTTCAGCTAAGATCTGATCATGAGTGAAAGTTTTATTTGTGATGTACACATGAATCCTTGACCTACAAAATAAATGAACTATAAAAAAATTACTAGTGTATATCGTTCTTCTTTGTATGATCTAAAGTGAATCTCTCACTCTTCTTCTTCACATGGTCGGCAAGAGGAGGAGGCCTTTGCTTTTGCTTTAGGCCCTAACTTTTGAGGGGCCCCATTTCCTAATAATAGTACATGTATATGCTATTTTTTTCTAACAAAAATTAAACACTATGGTATAATAACTATAGAAAAACTATAAAAAGGTAAGTAAACTTTTGGAATAGCACTTAATATGTAGAAAAAAAAATTAGGTAACAACAATAACTCGTTTAGATCCTAACTTTCCTTTATATAAATTATTCTAGGTCTATTGGAATAAATAAGCTAAATTATACTTCTTATATTTTACTTCTTACGAAGAACTTATACTTTTATCTTTTTTTTCCCCTTGTCCAAGTATATTATTATTCTATCAAATACAAGCCCTGTAGTGCATTGCACATTTTTAATTACATTCTCTCCTTTTCACTGTTTCAAGCATTGCAATAAGCAAATTTACGTAGTGATACTCTAATTTGATATAATTAAAGTTATCAAAGTCAAGAATCAAGTTCAGTTATTCTAATTTTATTCTATTATCTTTTTTCAATCTAAATTTTGTTATTTTTATATTTTTATTTCATAAGTATATTATGCCTTTTATATTTTTCTTACCTTAGATCAACAATATATCAATATATCAAAAAATATTTAATGAATTTGATGTATATTATTAACTAAAAAGGAATTATTAGAAAAAATCAATTATTAAAAGAATAATTAACAATAATGCAACTCAAGCACGGAGGGTGTGAAGATTTTCTTATAGATGTTTAAAATAAAGGCTTATTATTATAGTTTGACTTTAGACAACCAAATTTATTGAACCGTGTTGCTTCTTCATCTTAATATTTCTAATTTATGCTCCAAAACTGAAGAAGTTCTTTCTTTTTCATAATTCTTTTATTTTCTTTAGTTACTTAGTAAGCCTTGTAAAACATGAATTTCTTTATTTGATGAAATTAGCCTTTTTCATCACCCAATGAGCCCCATTTTTTTTTAATGGTCTCTAGTTGTACTTTTTGTCCAACCTTATTTTTCTTTTAAAAAGTTAAAAAATAGTAGTTTAATTATTATTTTACATTATAACGTGACTTTTGGTCCATTTGTTATTCATGTCAGAATAAATGATGTTTAAAAACTATTCAAATATAAATAAAGAGTTTTGTATTTTCAAATGATTATTGTTTTCAGTTTTATACGCTTTTAATGTTTCTCTTTCTATATTTGGATTTCTCTAAAATTTAATTTCTGACATTCTGCGTGAGATGGAATCAACCATCTACGTTCATATCTTTTGAGCTGTAAAATATTTTCTTCCTTGTACATATTTAGTGTAACGATCCGATCGGTTGTTTTGAGTTCTAGCGCATCATTTAGTGGTTTGAGATCCTAAGCAACTTCACTTCAGGTATTATGACTTGTACGCATGGTCGGAATTTAATTTCGGGAAGATCGAAGATGATTTGGAAAGAAAATTCTAATTTCGGAAGCCTTAAGTTGGAGGAATTGAATAAAGTGTGATTTTTGAGTAGACGGCCTCAGAATCGGGATTTGAAGGTTCCAATAGGTTCGTATGATGATTTTGGACTTAGGAGTATGCCCGAAGCGGGCTTGGGATGACCCGAGAGCGTTTCAGTGCCTATTATGGAAGTTGGCATTTTTGGAAGAATTTCCTAAATTTGGATTGAAGTGCATTTCAATGTTATTGATGTCCGTTTGGGATTCTGAGTCTGGGAATAGCTCCGTATGGTAATTCTGGTATTGGAAGTGCGTCCGGATGTGGATTTGGAGGTCCATAGGTCATTTCGGGGTCATTTGACGAAAGTTAGAAATTTGAAGGTTTTGGAGAATTTGACCGGGAGTGAACTTTTTAATATCATGGTTGGATTCCGATTCCGGGAGTTGGAGTAGGTCCGTAATGTCAAATATGACTTGTGTGCAAAATTTGAGGTCAATCGGACGTGATTTGATAGGTTTCGGCATCGATTGTAGAAGTTGAAGTTTCAAAGTTCACTAAGTTTGAATTGGAGGGTGATTCGTATTTTAAGCGTTGTCTGAAGTGATTTAAAGGTTTGGTATATTTGGTTGAGATCACGAGGGCCTCAGGTGGATTCCAGATGGTTAACGGATCAAGTTTGGACTTGGATGAAATGCTGAGGCAGCTGATACCCGATGCAATCGCACCTGCATGAAAAGGGTCGCAGGTGCGAGCCACGAGTCGCAGGTGCGAAGGAGAGGAGGCTGGTTAGCAACCGCAGGTGCGGAACATTTGGGCACACCTGCGAAGGCGCGGGTGCGAAGTGGGCAACGCAGGAGCAAGCGATGGGCGCAGGTGCGACGCATGGACCGCAGAAGCGGACGCGCAGATGCGCTACATGGAGCACAGATGCGGGAATGTTGGGCTGAGCTTGAACCGCACCTGCGATGGAATTTCTGCAAGTGTAGAGCCGCATAAGTGGCTAGTGCACCGCAGGTGCGAGGATCGCTGGGCAATGAGGTTTTATAAAACGGGATTTTGGCTCAATTTCACTTCATTTCGTCCACGGGAGCCGATTTTGGAGCACTTTTGGAGTGCCATCTTCATCAACTATAATGGGGTAAGTGATTTATTCACATTGTGAGTTAAATACATGGTTGTTACATGTATTCATGCATGAAAATTTGTAAAAATTTGAAATTTTGAAGAAAAATCTAAAAATTGGTATACTTGGATTTTGATCACGAATTTGGGCATGAAATTGAGAATAAATTATATATTGGAGTTCGTAGTGCTATGGGTAGTGTCTGTCTTCAAAAATTTTCGGAATCCGGACACGTGGGCCCGAGGGTTGCTTTATCAATTTTTCGAGCGGAGTTGGAAGTTGTTATAAATTGATTAATTATGAATATTAGAGTATATTTTGATTGGGCTGCACCTTATTTGAATAGTTATGGATCAACGGGCATCTGTTTGAGGTGTTAGAGAGGCTTTGGAGCCGGTTATGAAATTTCGGAGCGAGGTAAGTCTCATGTCTAACTCTGTGAGGGGGAAATTACCCCTAGGTGTTGTATATTGATGTGTGCTACTTGTTGTGGGGGCTACGTACGCGCGAGGTGACGAGAGCCCGTACGTAGCTACATTCATGTTATTGTCCGGGTAGGCTTAGGTTCACATCATGTTATAGCTGTATTATTTGAGTAGTCTCTCGCCTATTAAATTCCTCTGTTTTACATTACTACTTGAGAGTAGACTTGTTATTGTAGAGACTTCACGAGTTCAAGATTAGCCACCGAATAACTTTACTCCTCCTATGACTTTTTTCTTATATATATATACACACTTCATTGAAAGGTCTTTATTAAAGAAATTATAACTCACACGTTTATTCGTGAGTGGGGTCAAGGACCCGTCAAAGCTTCTTATTTTAATGGGATCTGGCCGTTCGCCTCGGCAGGATATTGTATTTCACTCTTATGGGATCGGGCCGTTCGTCTCGGCTGGAATTTCTATTTCACTTCTTATGTGATTGAGTCATTCGCATCGGCAGGATTTATGTACCACACTCTCATGGGAGCGGGCTGTTAGCCTCGGCGGGTTAATTTATTTATTATATGGTTCGGGCCGTTTGACCCTCGGTAGTGCATAATTTTATTATTATGTTGGATCGGGCCGTACGCCTCGGCATTTCCTATATCACATTCCCATGAAATCGTGCGTAAAACTTGACAAGAAGCCAGTGTATCTGTAAATTTCGGATTCGAATTAACTTGATGAGTTTAACTATACATATATATATATATGCTCTGGTTAAGGAGGAAATTTCTAATAAAGAGATTGAGTTCCTCGCAAAGAGAGAGGATTTGTACAACGTGATCTATATTTGTCTATTTCACTTACTTACCCTGCCTTATATTTGCTACCTCTTTACTGTACTTTATGTTGTTGGACCACTAGTGAGTGTCTATGTCGACCCCTCATCACTACTTCTCTGGGGTTAGGCTAGATACTTACTGGGTACACGTTGCTTATGTACTCATACTATACTTGCTGCACAATTTTGTGCAGGTACATATATGTCTAAAGGCCATATGAGAGCAGTGGCATGTATACATGCGAGGATCTAGGTAAGCTACATTCCATTGTCGACCAGCAGCCAGCAGAGTCTCCTTTAGAGTATTTACATTTTTCCTGTCCAATTTGTATTCCGAACAGCTCCTGTATTTTATTTTATATTCCTATTTAATGCTCATGCACTTGTGACACTGGGTTTTGAGATGATTATGGGTTGTTCTGTATTGAATTTGTTAAAAGTATTATTATTTACTCTGTAAATCCTCATTCTTTACTATTTAAATTGAAGGAAAATATGATTTTAAAAATAACAAAAATGAGAACCCAATTAAGTAATTATTGTTGGCTTGCCTGGCAGTGGTGTCCGGCGCCATCACGACCTTTATGGATTTTGGGTCGTGACAACATGGTATTAGAGCACTAGGTTCACTTAGGTCTCACGAGTCATGAGCGAGTCTAGTAGAGTCTTGCAGATCGTTACGGAGACGTCTGTACTTATCTTCGAGAGGCTACAAGACTGTTAGGAGCACTTCCCTTCTTGATTCCTCATCGTGTGATTTGATTCCTTTGAGGCTTATGCCTTCATTTCCTTCCCATTCAATCTTATGCGACGTGAAGCGCTTGTTATAAATTTGGAATCGAGGAATTTTAATGGCAGTACTGATGTAGAGCAGGATGTTTCTCCCTGCGCATTCGATTGGGCTGATGTCGTCGCCTTGTGGAAGGATGTTCTGTCATCTCAGCTCAGTAGTTGTATTTCTGATGGTTTTGGGGCTATGCACCAATTGCTATGATGTTCACGAGTTGTTATCGTTCAGTATTAAAGCAATAGTAGGATACTTGTCTACGTATAGGGGCAATGAATGAATTAAAATGAGGTTTTTCTCAATGCGTGATTCAGAGGTTCAGTGTTTTATTTCTAGCGGAGGGAAAGGCAATCGGACTAAGAATGTTCAGGTTGGATTGATGGAGTAAAGAGACTTGGTATTTTCGAGTGTGGTGGAATCTTCATCTGAGATGTGGTGTCGTCGTCCTTTATTGAATGTGTTAAGTTCGCCTGTATTATGGCCTTCTTCAAATCGCCTTTGGGGCAGAGTATCGTGAATGGTGCCAGGGAAGCGGCTGTCAAATGTCGCAGTGTGCTGTGGTTCAGAATCGAATCGGTAATCCTATTGTTGATGGCTCAAGAAGGATGATCTTCGGAGAGGTTTAGAGTGGTAGCGATCTATTGGTTCGAAGTGCTACAGAGGTGGATTTAATATACGGCCACAACTGAGCATTTATGGGGAAGGACATGTGGGAGGTGTCTTGCAATGGTTAAAATTTTAGGAGGCCAAGTGTGTGAAGCAGAAGTCGGGTAGTTGCTTAAAGGAGAGGGTTTGACCAAAGCGGGAGAGTGGCAGAGTAGCATATGGGCTTTGTGGTAGGATAGCCATACGCCTTGAGAGAAGCTTAGAGAAATTTGGGAATCGTGATGGGCAGTGACTAGGCCCATGGATTTTATTTGGATGCAACATGACTTCGAGTTTGGAATGCGTTGTTGGACTTTTAGCTGATGTCAATGGGGAAGGAGGAACCTTGGCGGGTCCCATGGTTATATAATTGTAGCTTCAAGCTAAGTGGGAGAGCCCCACCGTCTATGATTGGATTGCGTAGTTGTCAAATTGTGCGGTTTCTGGTTATCGATGTATTGATGGGTTATTACGACTAAGGAAAGAAAACATCAGTGGTAACTTGAGAAAAGGATTTGAGGAATGTGTTCTATCTTTGGCCTTATCGGTTCATACTCAGGTCTTGGGTAGACTCAGAGTCTATGCTTTGTGGGGATGTGATGTATAAGGAAAGGGATTTAACCGGTTGCTTATTCGAGAGGGTGTTCATGTGCTAGCAGAGCCTTGGAGTTTGATTATATTCGGGGACAAGTTAGAGTAGGTGACTCTCAACAATGGTCCTAGTAGGTTCAAAATTAAAGTGCGGTACCTAAGGATTTTGAGCTAGTAGTATGGTTAATTATTTGAGCTATTGCAATAGATTATGAAAGGTGGCTTGGAGTATTCTACATTATCGTCGGTCTATGGTATGGAATTCGAGGAATGGGAGAAAATAATTTCGGATTCATAGAGTGATTTTTAGAATGGGTGTACCGGTTGAAGATGCGAATAAGCGCATAAAGAGGGTATGAGATGGTTCGTGGGTTTTAGAGACAACGTGGTCTCATGAAATAAGGTCACTCAGGATGAGTGCAGATTTGGGTTCATGATGTTTTGAATGGGGCTATTATTATTCCTAGGGCAAGTCCAGAGTAAATTAGAAGAAGTCGGATTCGGTTAGCTATGGTTGAATTGGCATGATGGTGGCAATGATCAGTTCCTTCAGCGTGTTGAGTTATACATTAATTTGTGGCGGTACGTGCGAGGTTTAACGACCGACGTAATTGATTTTATTTGGAGGCATTCGATTATTATGGCATGTTATGTGTAGATGGATACCGGAAGAATTATGGTGGTTTAGACCACCACTCGAGGATTGTATTTTTTGCGGTTATGGGGATTCAGTCACGTGTGGCAATGGTTCTCCTGAAATGAGTTAAGTGAAAAGTTTCTGTATGATGAAGTGTGTACCCTATTGGTGGTTCGGGAGTTATGATGAAATTCTTGTACTCTTGCATATTGGTATGTTGGGTGCAGTGAGCGGCATGTGAATTGAAAGTTGAGGATCAAGGTTGCAGTTGATGTCGACAAGAATGTCACGAGCTCGGATAAGCAGGGAAGAATTCAGATGTTTAGAGTAAGCTAGTATTGTCCTTAGCGTCACCTGAGATCAGTGTCCTGTGTAAGAGGCTTTGTGTACTGATTTGCAGCTTCTTGATTTGCTTTACAACATTTGTGTGACCGGTGGTATGGATGTGCAGACTTGTTACCTAGTGCGGAGGGTCGTGGGAGTGTATCCCACGGGAATATTGTATAAGTGTGACATGTAGTCACTTGATTGGTTAAAGATTTAAAACCAAGTATGGAGATTTTGGTACTATCGCTAATGCGAGAATTTATGCATGAAGGGCGCTTGGTTCATTTGGTTGTGGAATGTGGAAGTTTGTTCCGGATTTGACGGCTGCTCTTATGTGTCGTGAATAGGTCATTGTGGGTCTTTGAGGGGCTATTTAGCCAAGCATGGTATGATCAGAATCGGTTTGAGGTTTGTGGATGGATCTAAATGTGAATGTGGGCTCTATATCAGGCCGGATGTGTTCATTTCAGCATAGTGTTGTTTACGAAGGGTCTTCGGGCCTTGGATGATTATTTCTGTCGTCAGCTATTTCGTGTAATCTATATTATACCATGTGGGTTATGAGGTGGTTTGATTATTCGCACTCGTATTGAGGTCCCGTATGGTTTGTGGTATTATTTGAGCATGATGGCTCTCGAGATGCTGATCATATATCGCACCTTAGTTGTGCTTGAGTTTTGTAGAACGTGATGCTACCCGTCTCCCCAGGATTTGTATTATGCACTTGTCGTGCTTATGGTTGATATTCGGATATTTCGTGAGTATAAGCTTTACGGCTCGATGTGTGTGTTATTTAGATTATTATGTGTAGATCGGGTAGTACGCTGCCACGGGTATATGGTTGGATTGGGTGGCACGCAGCTACGGATATGTTATTTGGATCAGGTGGCACGCCGCCATGGGTATCATGGTTGGATCGGGTTGTACGCCGCAACGATATCATGTGTGGATCGGGTTGCACGTCACAACAACGTGTTTTTTAGTATAGTTTTCCATATCTATTATTGTGTGTTTTGCTTCTCATTTCCTGAGGAAGGTTCATAACATCCTTTCAATTATTTAATTAGTTATGTGGGTTGGGTCGTTCTTTCCAGAGTTTATTTTTCCTTATGTATCACGTTCGAGTTTGTAGCTTGTTGGCACATTGTGGCATCATACGAGATTTTTGGCAGTGTCTGAGGTGGCTTATTGCCTAAGCAACTTGTACTGGGTGAGATGAGATTATTGGACCTGGGATCAGTGCGATCAGATTTATATGAAGCATATTAAAGAGTAAATATTGTTATTCAGTCCATGATGAGGTAATGGTTCTTGTCGGGAGGAGAGGCTCCATAAATTGTGAATCGGCAGGTGGTTATGAGTTCTACACATCTTCTCGGTCGTGGCAGTAATGCAAGAGTTAGAACAGGACTTATATGAGTCATGAGGTGTGTTATGAGCATCAAATTCGTAGGTTTTCGGTTGTTGTTATCAGGGGATATTATTATGGTCATGTAAATTATGCGGTTCATGGTGTGGATTCCGTGAAGGTATGCGAACATGTATTTGTGCATCATGTAGTGATTAATACGGCGTTCGTATGTTGGAAACGGACCTGGTAGAGGATTTCATATGTTGGAATTTGGCTCTAAGGCTTATTTGACTAGATAAAAGGGAGGATTTTCAGGGTTTCTCGAACAAATATGCTCAACTAGGTTATGGTAAAACGGGTAGGTGCACGAGGTGTTAAACACCGATTTTAGACAACTCTAGAGCAGTTCTTAGCACGTTTGCGGACAAACGTATGTTTCAGTGAGAGAGAATGTAACAACCCGATCAGTCGTTTTGAGCTCTAGCGCGTCATTCAGTTCTTTGAAACCCTGATCAACTTCACTTAAGGTATTATGACTTGTACGCGTTGTCGGAATTTAATTTCGGGACGTTCGGAGTTGATTTGGAAAGAAAATTCTAATTTCGGAAGCCTTAAGTTGGAGGAATTGACTAAAGTATAATTTTTGAGTAGACGACCTCGGAATCATGATTTGAAGGTTCCAACAAGTTTGTATGATGATTTTGGACTTAGGCGTATGCCCGGAGCAGGCTTTGGAAGATCCGGGAGCGTTTCAGCGCCTATTAGGGAAGTTGGCATTTTTGGAAAAATTTCCTAAATTTGGGTTGAAGTGCATTTCAATGTTATTGATATCCGTTTAGGATTCCGAGTCTGGAAATAGCTCCGTATGGTGATTCTGGTATTGGGAGCGCATCCAGATGTGGATTTGGAGGCCCGTAAGTCATTTCGGGGTCATTTGGCGAAAGTTAGAAATTTGAAGGTTTTGGAGAGTTTGACCAGGAGTGGGCTTTTTGATATCGGGGCCGGATTCCGATTCCGGGAGTTGGAGTAGGTCCGTAATGTCAAATGTGACTTGTGTGCAAAATTTGAGATCAATCGAACGTAATTTGATAGGTTTCGACATCGATTGTAGAAGTTGAAGTTTCAAAGTTCACTAAGTTTGAATTGGAAAGTGATTCGTGTTTTTAGCGTTGTTTGATGTGATTTAAAGGCTTGACTAAGTTCGTGATGTGTTTTGGGACGTGTTGGTATATTTGGTTGAGGTCTCGAGGGCCTCGGGTGGATTCCAGATGGTTAACGGATCGCGTTTGGACTTGGATGAAATGCTGAGGCAGCTTATACCTGGTGCAATCGCACCTGCGTGAAAAGGGCCGCAGGTGCGAACCATGAGTCGCAGGTGCGAAGGAGAGGAGGTTGGTCAGCAACCGCTAGTGCGGAATATTTGGGCGTACCTGCGAAGGCGCAAGTGCGGTGCATGGACTGCAGAAGCGGACGCGCAGATGCGCTACATGCAGCGCAGATGCGAGAATGTTGGGCTAAGCTTGAACCACACCTGCGATGGAATTTCCGCAGGTGCGGAGCCGCAGAAGCGGCTATTGCACCGCTGGTGCGAGGATTGCTGGGCAGTGAGGTTTTATAAAATGGGATTTTGGCTCATTTTCACTTCATTTCGTCCATGGGAACCGATTTTGGAGCACTTTTGGAGTGCTATCTTCATCAACTATAATGGGGGTAAGTGATTTCTTCACATTGTGAGTTAAATACATGGTTATTACATGGATTCAAGCATGAAAAATTGTAAAAAATTTGGAATTTTGAAAAAAAAACCTAGAAATTGGTATTCTTGGATTTTGATCACGAATTTGGGCATGAAATTGAGAACAAATTATATATTGGAGTTCGTATTGCTATGGGTAGTGTTTGTCTTCGAAAAATTTCGAAATCCGAGGATGTGGGCCCGAGGGTTGCTTTATCAATTTTCCGAGCGGAGTTGAAAGTTGTTATAAATTGATTAATTATGAATATTAGATTATAATTTGATTGGACTGCATCTTATTTGACTAGTTATGGATCAGCGAACATCAGTTTGAGGTGTAAGAGAGGCTTTAGAGCCGATTATGAAATTTCGGAGCAAGGTAAGTCTCCTGTCTAACTCTGTAAGGGAGAAATTACCCCTAGGTGTTGTTTATTGATATGTGCTACTTGTTGTGGGGGCTACGTACGCGCGAGGTGATGAGAGCCCGTACGTAGCTACATTCATGTTATTGTCCGGGTAGGCTTAGGTCCACATAATGCTATAGCTGTACTATTTGAGCAGTATCTCACCTATTAAATTCCTCTATTTTACATTACTACTTGAGACTAGACTTGTTATTGTAGAGACTTCACGAGTTCATGATTAGTCATTTAATAATTTTAATCCTCTTACGGCATATTTCCGTGGTATATTCATTGAAAGGTTTTTGTTTAAAAAATTACAACTCACATGTTTATTCGTGAGTGAGGTCAAGGACCCGTCAAACACACACACACACACACACACACACTTCATTGAAAGGTTTTTGTTAAAGAAATTACAACTCACACATTTATTCGTGAGTGGGGTTAAGGACCCGTCAAAGCTTCTTATTCTAATGGGATTGGGCCATTCGCATAGGCAGGATATTGTATTTCACTCTTATGGGATCGGGCCGTTCGCCTCGGTAGGAATTTGTATTTCACTTCTTATGGGATCGGGTCGTTCGCCTCGGCAGGATTTATGTACCACACTCTCATGGGAGCGGGCTGTTAGCCTCGGCGGGTTAATTTATTTATTATATGGTTCGGGCCGTTTGACCCTCGGTAGTGCATAATTTTATTATTATGTTGGATCGGGCCGTACGCCTCGGCATTTTCTATATCACATTCCCATAAAATCGTGCGTAAAACTTGGCAAGAAGCCAGTGTATCTGTAAATTCCGGATTCGAATTATGGTAGCCACTTGATGAGTTTCACTATACCTATATATATCCTCCGGTTAAGGAGGGAATTTCTAATGAAGAGCTTGAGTTCCTCGTAAAGAGAGGGGATTTGTACCACGTGATTTATATTTGTCTATTTCACTTACTTACTCTGCCTCATATTTGCTACCTCTTTACTGTACCTTATGTTGTTGGACCACTAGTGAGTGTCAATGTTGACCCCTCGTCACTACTTCTCTGGGGTTAGGCTAGATAATTATTGGATACACGTTACTTATGTACTCATACTATACTTGTTGTATATTTTTGTGCAGGTACATATATGTCGAAAGGCCATGTGAGAGACGTGGCGTGTATACATGCGGGGATCTAGGTAAGCTGCATTCCATTGTCGACCCGCAGCCAGTAGAGTCTCCTTTAGAGTATTTACTTTTTTCCTGTCCAATTTGTATTCCGGACAGCTCCTGTATTTTATTTTATATTCCTATTTAATGCTTATGCACATGTGACACCGGATTTTCGGATGATTATGGGTTGTTCTGTATTGAATTTGTTAAAAGTATTATTATTTACTCTGTAAATACTCATTCTTTACTATTTAAATTGAAGGAAAATATGATTTCAAAAATAACAAAAATGAGAACCCAATTAAGTAATTATTGTTGGCTTGCCTGGCAGTGGTGTCCGGCGCCATCACGATCTTTATGGATTTTGGGTCGTGATAACATGGTATCAGAGCACTAGGTTCACTTAGGTCTCACGATTCATGAGCGAGTCTAGTAGAGTCTTGCGGATCGTTACGGAGATATCTGTACTTATCTTCGAGAGGCTACAAGACTGTTAGAAGCACTTCCCTTCTTGATTTCTCATCGTGCGATTTGATTCCTTTGAGGCTTATGCCTTCATTTCCTTCCCATTCAATCTTATGCGACGTGAAGCGCTTGTTATAAATTTGGAATCGAGGAATTTTAATGGCAGTACTGATGTAGAGCAGGCTGTTTCTCCCTGCGTATTCGATTGGGCTGATGTCGTCACCTTGTGGAAGGATGTTCTGTCATCTCAGCTCAGTAGTTATATTTCTGATGGTTTTGGGGCTATGCACCAATGGCTATGATGTTCACGAGTTGTTATCGCGCAATATTAAAGCAATGGTAGGATACTTGTCTACGTATATAGGCAATGAATGAATTGAAATGAGGTTTTTCTCAATACGTGATTCAGAGATTCAGTATTTTATTTCTAGCGGAGGGAAAGACAATCGGACTAAGAATGTTCAGGTTAGATTGATGGAGTAAAGAGACTTGGTATTTTCGAGTGTGGTGGAATCTTCATCCGAGATGTGGTGTTGTCGTCCTTTATTGAATGTGTTAAGTTCGCCGGTGTTATGGCCTTCTTCAAATCGTCTTTGGGCCGGAGTATCGTGAATGGTGCCGGGGAAGCGGCTGTCAGATGTCGCAGTGTGCTGTGGTTCAGAATCGAATCGGTAGTCCTATTGTTGATGGCTCGAGAAGGATGATCTTCGGAGAGGTTTAGGCTAGATACTTACTGGGTACACGTTGCTTATGTACTCATACTATACTTGCTGCACATTTTTGTGCAGGTACATATATGTCTAGAGGCCATGTGAGAGTAGTGGAGTGTATATATGCGGGGACCTAGGTGTGCTGCATTCCATTGTCGACCCGCAACCAGCAGAGTCTCCTTCAGAGTATTTATATTTTTCCTGTCCAATTTGTATTCTGGACAGCTGCTGTATTTTATTTTATATTCCTAGTTAATACTCACGCACTTGTAACACCGGGTTTTGGGATGATTATGGGTTGTTCTGTATTGAATTTGTTAAAAGTATTATTATTTACTCTGTAAATCCTTTTTACTATTTAAATTGAAGGAAAATATGATTTCAAAAATAATAAAAATGAGAACCCAATTAAGTAATTATTGTTGGCTTGCGTGACAGTGGTGTCCGGCGCCATCACGTCCTTTATGGATTTTGGATCGTGACATTTATTTTTTCTTTTCTAGTTGTTTGATATATTGTATTAACTGTGTATCTCTAATGTAATTATATAAACTACTAATAATTTAAGCTATAATTTTGGATAATCTGAATTTTTAAAAAATTGGAAATTTGTTCTTTTTCTCTTCAATTCCACTTATTTATACCTTACAATTTACGAGAGTATCACAAAAATAATATAATGATAGTGGAAGTGAAATTGAAATTGAAGAGGTTTTACTCTTCGAGAAACTAAATAAGACAAGTTGCTGGTAAGATTTTATAGAATTTCAGCAAACTGTATCATCTCAGCGGTGAAAGTGATTGTAAATTAGATTAATTCAATTATGCAACCAAAAAATTCTCATATTTATCCATTCAGCAGTCACCCCACCATGCATCAATTTTGAGCACTCATTATTCACAAAAATTGATCTTTTAAATTTTTTTTACAGGTTTTCTAAGGATTTGGCTACAGTTAGGACATAACATAAATCATAAAGTTTAGGTAGCCCCCAGTTGTACAACACACTTAGTGAACTACATCATACGTGTTTAACAGAAAGTTTGAATGGGCCCATCTTTTGTTTCTTGACTTCATCCGCTGAGAATTGCGGCAGAAATGAATTGGAAAAGATAATGATACTCTCTTTAAGCATCAGGCAGGCATGTTGATGAAACAGGCGAGCGAAGGACCTCAACTGTTGCTTCTAATATAAGAGAAAAAGGGTCAAATATACACCTTTACTTTGAAATATTATTCGCATTTATTATACGTTATACTATCGGGATATATCTACCTTTAACGTTAACCAATCTTTTTAAAAATGTCCTTCACTTAACGAAAAGTCACCAAATTAAAAAAAATTATATTTTAAAAAAAAACTCATTTATAACCCGGTTAAACCCCTTTTATTTACTACATTTCTTCCTTACATATTAGTCATCTCCTTCGTAGTCACTTGTTAAACTCAAAAAGCGAAAGACATAGAAATACCGAAAATCATATATTCATTTATACATTGAGTCCCAATTCTTTTAATATCCTTATTGTATGTTTATTATATTCTACCTTTTCCAATTTTTTTTTTTTCTTCTAGCTTCTCTCTTTATTTTTTTTCCACCATGTCGAACTGTACCAAGTATTCATCATGATTTTATTTCTACCATGACTTAAATATTTATAGCATCTTATTAGGTTGGCAGTTCTGAATTCTTAAAGAAGCTACCGAAGTATAACTTCCTCCAACTGTGAGCCTTTAATGATGAGTATTCACGCACCATAATTTTTTTATTCTGCTTTAAGCATTTGGGTAACAAGTAATTATCGTCAAATCACCCCTTAAGACTCAAAGTTAGATTCCAAGATATAGGATGTGATATTGATAATTCTTAGTAACAACTGAACTTATAATGAACAAAAATTAAAAAATAATTAGAGGAGATTCAATTTAATATCAAGCTACAGTCCGAGGAATTCATCAAGAATGAAAGAAAGTATACCAACAAGTTGGAAAGCAACTTAACAACATAAGTATACTAACTTAATGTATTAACTAAACATAAGTGCTATTAAAGTATATATCAGTTGTTACCAACATACTAACTAATTGTCAAGTGTGTATTACATTAAACATAGGAATGCCATATTATAACCACACAAAAAAAAACTGAAAGTGATAACATGTCATCCTAATGCCACCATGAACAACTAATAACAAAAAATATAAATTCTTACTAATCCTACTTCCACCCTCATTCTCCATCTCTCTCTAAATAAATAAAATGTGTTAAGACATCTTAGAAATCTAGGTTTTGTATTTTTAAATAATGAGTTTAACGGGTTTGGATTAATAATTTTTTTTTAAAATAATTATTTTATTAATCTGGTGGCTTTTCGTTAGGTGGAGGGTATTTTTAAAAAGTTTGACTAACGGTAAGGGTAAATATGGTCCCGTAGTATAACAGATGGTAGATATGAATAATATATCAAAGTAGAGGGGTATATTTGGCTCTTTTCCCTTTATAAAGTTCACTAGTTACTAGTGGCCCAAGCTAAGTAATAAAATTAAATTAGCAATAATTTATTTAGATTATGCCTTTTTTTATATTTCCTATTGTACACTTGCTTTGCCCAATCATATTAGTCATAACATATGTCTTATGAAAAGAATTATGATCTATAATGGAGCATTCAATACTTGTTGTATTTTTGGTGCTTGATTATTTTCTTTTATTTTCTTGTATTTTCTTTCTTGCTACATTAATCTAAAATATAAGAGGCTTGGTAAAAAATTAAAATTTTAAATAAATATATTCAGACTTAAAACACCATCATAACGCTGATACAAATACTAAAGATTTATCTTCCAATTGCCCTCTCTTATTTTGCTTCTGAATTTGGTTGTAACATGTAACTTTAGCAATGCAGAGTATTGTATGGGATAAAATTGATGAACGACATGTGGATGCTCGTTGAGTTGACACGTGGCAGTGAAGACAAGTAAGATATGAGTCAGCAAATAGCTGGCACCGGTTACGAACATGTGACCGGTGTTGAATGAGTTTTGAAGATGTTGGAACCGAAGACGAAAATCTGAAAGGAACATATCGGTCGAAAAAGACAAAATTCAATGAGCAACTATTACAAAGAATTTTTGCATTTATACTCAACCTTTATGCAACCACCAAGAGAGATTTTATTAGTTATATTTGATTTTTAATAAATTATTGCAAAAACTATTACTAACAGTTTTTAATAAAAAAGCATGGAGAAAATTTTTTTAATGTTTTTTTTTTAGTCCGTGCCAAATTATAAAAACAAAAATTAAATTGACCTTTTATTATAATTGTTACACCTTGTGCGTCCCAAGGTGATGCAATGAATATGAGACTAGTTAATCATGATTTAAATGAGTTTAAAGTCATAATATGACTATATACGATGTTTGGATAGAAAATATATGGTTTGAGAAAAATGGGATTAAAGTTGCGGAAAAACCGACTAAAGATTTGTCTTGTAACAGAGCTTTTTGAGAAATAACTTTCATGTGCTATATGGGGTATTTTTGGAACATATTATATATCAAATTGCATATCTACAAGTCTAGTTTCCAACGCATTAAACCGTTCGTCGATACGATGTGGGAGTAGAGAGATATCCGCATTTTTGCGAGACTACATAAGTAGCTCGGTTGGGACCCACTTGAGACGACCACCGACCTTATGTCTTTTAAAAGACGTTTCAGCCTCAAATCGGGTCATTTCTCAACCAAATTTCGTCCACAAGCTCTCCAAAACCCTCCCTAACATATCCTAAGATTCCAAGAACCAAACTCAAGGGAAATCAACTCAAATCATCATCAAAGGTGTTAAAGACTACAAGAAAATACTTCTATGATGTAGTGGTGTGATTGAGGGCTATTGTGAGCTACGTCGAGATAGGGTTTCGAGTTGTAACTTCTGTCCAAGGTATGTACAACCTCTTGTTGATTGTGCTTAAGGTTAATCTTGTGTTGGTTATTTTGTTTGAGTGAATAATCATAAGATAGCACTTGAAAGAACATGGTATATGATTATCTTTTTGATTGGACTGTTTTGTGGCTAAATATATGGTTTGTGGTGGCTGGAAATTGTGAAAAATAATTTGATAATGTTGTGGCTGTTGTTGTTAAGTTTTTCTAGGTATTAATTAAGTTGATTGAAGAAGAAAAGATGAAAAACAAGTGATTGACGATAAAAATTTAGGTGCTAGACGTATGGGGCTGTTTTGGAAGGTATTTTGTGGATGTTTTGAACTAGAAATAAAATAGTACATATAAGTATGATGTTTTGAATGTTGTAAACTAATTTATAGAATAAGAGTTGGATTCAATTTATATCTTGTTATGAGTAAAATCGAGCTTTCCGCTCAATATGATTGCTAAGATAATCGGAGATACTCATATTGGAGTATATTGTTGTTGTTGTTGTTATTGTTATTATTGTTGATTATAATTGTTGTTGTTGTTGGGCTGTTGATGACCCTTAGTGATCTTTGGGATGTATTAAAATAGGGTAGTTGCTGCCTGATTTACCTTAAGCCATACGACTAGCCAAATACGATGGTACATAATTATATGTTAACGGCAATATCATTTCACTTGTTGTGGATGCAAGAAGTTGGGTTGAGCTTAGTTGGAGATCATACAGGTATGTTAAGGCTATCCCTTCTTTCCTTTTGGCATGATCCATATCATACAATGAAACGAGCAAGCACGCCACTTTCACAAATAATTCTATTCTTAGAAGTACTAAGGTTGCCTATGTTCTTGATTCCCCATATGTCCTACTATCATATCGTCTGTTCATGGGTCTCATGACATTCCGAGAGATCATATTGGCTTACTTTATTATGCATTGCATTCATTTATACATGTACATTGACCCATGACCAGATGACATTATATACGCGTATATTATATGTATATGGGGTACAGGGAAAGGTTATGACATTATATACGCACCACCACCTGATCAGTTGGTATAAGTTCATGATTTTGCCCACAGATACCGAGTTGATATGATGGGATGCCCTCAGAGGCTTGATGATGTTATGTACGCATATACCTATGCATGATATGACATTTATATGCACACGCATGACATTATAAATATTTTCATGATTCACAGAGCTATTCAGACTTACAGGTTGAGTTCTTTACTCCATGTTTCTTTCATGCCTTACATACTCGGTACATTATTCGTACTGACGCCCCTATTGCTTGGGGGACCTGTGTTTCATGCCCGCAGGTGCAGGTAGACAGGATGACAGTCCCCCTTCTTAGGATCCTTGCTCAGCGAGAGTTGGTGTGCTCCATTTGATCCGGAGCTGCTATTGGGTTTTGGTACAATACTTTTGTATACATATAAGGGTATGACGGGGCCCAGTCCCGTCCTTCTATTAGAGGTTTGTAGACAGTCATCTATAGTTGGATAGTATGTGGCCTTATCGACTCGCCATACTGTATTCCGCATGTATATGCATATATGTCTTTTGAATATGTCTCTTCACGTATGTTATTCACATGATTCAGGAGTTTAGGGACAGATGTTATGCATGACCTATACTTATTTCATGTTTATATCTTAGACGTATGCTTAGGGGTGTTTGGTAGGTAGAACTCGGGCACTCGTCAAAGTCCATAGGTTTGGGTCATGATAAAAGTGGTATCAGAGCAGTTCCATCCTAGGGTTGTCTACAGACCGTGTCCAGTAGAGTCTTGTTTATGAGTGTGTTGTGCACCACAATTATAAACAGGAGGCTACATGACATATAGGATGTTACCCTCCCTTCTTATATTAGATCGTGTGATATAAGAATTCATTTTTCTAACGTTATGTTATGTTTTCAATGATACACAAGAAGGCTACAGCCGCCCAAAAGAGAAAGTCCGTGGATGATGAGACTCCAAGTCAAGCGCCACGAGTTACCAGGGCTCGGGGAGAGTCACATAGTGAGACTTCATCTCAGACTTCACATACCCTACCCTCTCCGGAGGAGATCTGAGGGGCATCTACTCCAGCGCTAGCCCCAGTACCCTCAGTTCCTCAGCCAGATGTATAGGGTCTGGAGATAAGAGATGCTATTCAGCTATTGACTTGATTAGTGGCCGTACAGGCTCGACGCCAGGAGGTAGGTATCGGTCATGCAGATAGGGCCATCAGTGTGGGGGTTCGCGATTTCATTTATTTGGACCCTCCCGTATTCATTGGAGCAGATCCAAAAGAGGACCCTTAGGTATTTACTGATAGGATGCAGAGAACTTTGAGGGTAATGAAGGCCACTGCGACTGAGTCAGTTGAGCTAGCTTCCTATAGAATTCGGGATGTTGCAGTTAATTGTTACGAGTCTTGGGAGTTGTCCAGAGTGAGGATGCCTCTCCAGCAGTATGTGAAGAGTTTATAAAGGCTTTTCTTTGTCATTATTTGCCACCAAAGCTTAGACCGGCCAGAGTTGATAGGTTCTTGACCCTTTGACAGGGTAATATGAGTGTTGGGGAGTACAATCTTTAGTTTGATACTTTGGCTAGGTATGCTCCCACTATTGTAGCTAAGATAGAGGATTGGGTTCACCGGTTCGTGATGGAGTTGGAGCTGCACCTGCTTAATGACTGTATGTCGGTCTCACTTCAGCCATGTATAGATATTTCTCGTATTCAGGCATACGCTTAGGGTGTAGAGGAGCGTAAGAAGAAGCAGAGGGTCGATCGTGAGCATGATAGGGGCCAGAGTAAGAGAGCAAGATCTTCAGGTCCTTCTAGTGAGTTTCGAGGTGGTCAGCGACAACAGTACCCAAGGTATCCAGCCCAACCATCGGCTAGTGCACCCCCTCATTTTTCCTATAGGAGATTTGATCGTTCTACATATTCGGGGTCCAGTCAGAGTTCCAGGGCCTCTAGTTCTCTGTATAGGGGTGAGTCAAGTCAGATGAGGCCAACCTTGCCACGATGTGCTCAATGTGGTAAGAAGCATGCCGGGCAGTGCCTTGTAGGGTTGGGTGTTGTTATACTTGTGGTTATCCAGGCCACGTTATGAGAGATTGTCCGACGAGAGGTGGTGTAGGTAAAGTTCTATCAGCGAGATCTGTAGCTAGTTCGTCATCATCAGTACGCCCCCCTGGGTAAGGTTCGCAGGAACCAGCTTGTCATGGTAGTGGCAGAAGTGGAGAATCTATCTCGAGCGGTCCTCAAAACTGTATTTATGCATTAGCGGGTCGACAGGATCAGGAGTCATCACCTGATGTTGTTACAGGTATATTATCAGTCCCCTCATATGATGTATATACATTGATTAATCCAGGTTCCACCTTATCGTACGTCACTCCGTTGGTTGCTAGTAAGTTTTGGATAGAACTTGAGTTAGGGATCCATTGATAGCTA
Source organism: Nicotiana tabacum (assembly GCF_000715075.1). Taxonomy (NCBI): domain Eukaryota; kingdom Viridiplantae; phylum Streptophyta; class Magnoliopsida; order Solanales; family Solanaceae; genus Nicotiana; species Nicotiana tabacum. The sequence goes on from NC_134102.1 coordinate 42,979,428, forward strand.
GATGGGTATATAAAGACTGTATAGTAGTAGTTCATAGTCGCTCTACAATAGTAGACCTGATTGAGTTAGATATGGTGGAATTTGATGTTATAATGGGTATGGATTGATTGGCTTCTTGTTATGCTAACGTTGATTGTAGATCAAAGATGGTTCGGTTCCAGTTTCCAGGGGAGCCAATTCTGGAGTGGAAAGGTAATACTACATCCCCAAGAGGTAGGTTTATTTCCTATCTTAAGGCAAGGAAGATGATCAGAAAGGGCTATATTTTTCACTTAGTTAGGGTACAAGATGTGAAAGCAGAGTCACCGACACTTCAGTCTATCCCGGTGGTTAATGAGTTTCCCTATGTTTTTCCCGATGAGCTTCCAGGCCTTCCGCCAGAGCGGGAGATTGAGTTTGGTATTGACACATTACCAGATACCCAGCAGATATCTATTCCTCCGTATAGAATGGTACCTGTAGAGCTGATAGAGTTGAAAGAACAACTGAGAGATTTGCTTGAAAAAGGCTTTATCAGACCCAGTACATTACCATGGGGAGCACCTGTGTTATTTGTAAGAAAGAAAGATGGTTCCTTGAGGATGTGTATTGATTGCATGCAGTTGAATAAGGCGACGATCAAGAATAAGTACCCGCTCCTGAGAATTGATGATTTATTTGATCAGTTATAGGGTGCCAGGTGTTTCTCGAAGATAGACTTGAGGTCTGGGTACCATCAAGTAAGGGTTAAAGAGAAAGATATTCTGAAGACAACATTCAGGACCAGATACATGCACTTTGAGTTTCGAGTTATGTCGTCCGGGTTGACCAATGCCCCAACAATATTCATGGACTTGATGAACTGTGTGTTCAAACCCTTTCTAGATTAGTTCGTGATTGTATTTATAGATGATATTTTGGTTTACTCCCGTTCAGAGGCTGAGCATGTAGATCATTTACGTACTATACTTAGAGTTCTACAAGAAAGGAAGTTGTATGCAAAATTCTCTAAATGTGAATTCTGGTTGAATTCTGTAGCCTTCCTTGGTCATATTATTTCAGGTGAGGGTATCCAGGTTGATACACAGAATATTGAGGCAGTGAAGACTTGGCCTAGACCCACGACACCGACGGAGGTTCGTAGCTTCCTGTGTTTGGCAGGTTATTACAGGAGATTTGTAGAGGGATTTTCTTCTCTTTCAGCACTATTGACAAAGTTGACTCAGAAGGCAACTAAGTTTCAGTGGACTGATGCTTATGAGCGGAGTTTCCAGGCATTAAAGGACAGATTGACTTCGGCACCAGTTCTGACACTTCTAGAAGGGACCGATGGTTATGCTATCTATTGTGATGTTTTGGGCATTGGATTGGGTTGTGTATTGATGCAACATGGTAAGGTTGTCGCTTACGCTTCTAGACAACTAAGAAACCACGAGAAGAATTACTCGACCTATGATTTAGAGTTAGCCGCGGTGATTCATGTACTAAAGATGTAGAGGCATTATTTATATGGCATTCATGTTGATATCTCTATGGACCATAAAAGCCTTCAATATATATTCAAGCAAAAGGAATTGAATTTACGTCAGAGGCGATGGTTGGAGCTACTGAAAGACTATGATGTTGATATTTTATACCATTTAGGGAAGGCGAATGTAGTAGTCGAAGCGCTCAGCCGTAGATTTATGGGTAGCCTATCATATTCACAGCCAGAGAAGAGTGAGATAGCTCGTGAGATTCATCATCTAGCTAATCTTGGAGTTCGATTACTAGATTTAGGTGGTACCAGAGTTACCTCAGGACACGACAACATCCTCTCTAGTAACTGAAGTGAAGGAACGCCAGTATAAAGATCCTGTGCTAGCTTACTATAGAGATACAACCCCTCAAAAGGAGAAGACACAATTTGAGATTACAGGAGATGGAGTCCTTAGATATCGAGATCGATTATGTGTTCCTAATGTGGCAGGGTTGCGCCAACAGGTTATGGGAGAAGCTCACTATTCTCGTTATTCTATTCATCCAGGAGCGACGAAGATGTATCATGATATCAGGGGAATATACTGGTGGGACAGAATGAAGAAGGATATAGAAGAGTTTATTGCTCAGTGCCCTAATTGTCAGCAGGTTAAGATTGAGCATTAGAAACTGGTAGATTATTGCAGGCTATAGAGATTCCGACTTGGAAATGGGAAGTGATTAATATGGATTTCATCATAGGCTTATCTCGTACTCAGTGTAAGTTCGATTCTATATGGGTTATTGTTGATAGACTTACAAAATCAGCCCATTTTCTGCATGTCAGGACTATGTATTCAGCAGAGTATTATGCAAGGCTTTACATTAAGGAGATAGTACGACTTCATGGTGTCCCTATATCTATTATCTCAAATAGAGGTGCTCAGTTTACAGCTAATTTCTGGAGGTCCTTCCAAAAAGGATTGGGGACTCATGTAAGTCTTAGTATAACATTTCATCCCCAGACAGATGGTCAGGCTGAGCGTACTATTCGGATATTGGAGGATATGCTACAGGCTTGTGTGATGGACTTCAGGGGTAGCTAGGATGATCATCTTCCACTTATTGAGTTCGCATTAATTATAGTTATCATTCCAGCATTAGATGGCTCCATACGAAGCTCTTTATAAATGGAAGTATAGGTCTCCTATCAGATGGTTCGAGATTGGGGAAACTAAGTTAGTAGGACCAGAGTTGGTACATCAGGAAGTTGAGAAGATTAAGCTTATAAGGGAAAGGCTATTAGCAACTCAGAGTCATCAGAAGTCCTATGTAGATAATTGACGACGAGACTTGGAGTTTTAGGTTGACGACTGGGTATTCCTAAAGGTATCACCGATGAAAGGCGTTATGAGATTCGGTAAGAAAGGAAATCTTATCCCTCGATACATTGGACCTTATAATATTATACGCAGAGTAGGCCAAGTAGCATATGAGTTAGACTTGCCTTCCAACTTAGAGTCTATACATCCAGTCTTTCATGTGTCTATGCTCCGTAAGTGTATTGGAGATCCCTCTAAAGTCATTCCAGTTGATGATGTTTAGGTTACAGAGCAACTATCATATGAGGAAGCTCTCATTGCTATACTAGATAGACAAGTTCGGAGATTGAGAACTAAGGATGTAGCTTCGGTTAAAGTACTTTGGAGAAACAACAATGTGGAGGAGATGACTTGGGAAGCTGAAGAAGAAATGAAGACTAGGTATCCTCACGTTTTTCCTCTTCCAGAGGAGGATCGGACTGAGACATCATAACCTTTAGGTACGTATATGATACTTGACTTTTATGTTAGTTATTGTTATTGGTCGTGTGAGGCCATTGGTGTTATTGATGATTGTGGCCCTGTGTGGCTTTGTATTGTTGGGTTTTCTATGTGACATGTTAGTAGTAGTACCATTACAGAGGATACTCTGCCAAAATTTCTATAGATTTCTAGGAGTTTAACATTCGAGGACGAATGTTTCTAAGGGGGGAAGATTGTTACACCGTGTGCGTCCCAAGTTAATGTAATGAATATGATACTTGTTAATCATGATTTAAATGAGTTTAAAGTCATAATATGGATATATATGATGTTTGGATAGAAAATATAAAGTTTGGGAAAAATCAGATTAAGTTGCGGAAAAACCGACTAAGGATTTGCCTTGTAACTGAGCTTTTTGAGCAATACGTTTTGTATGCTATATAGGGACTTTTTGGGACATATTATATACCAAATTGAATATCTATGAGTCTAGTTTCCAACACATTAAACCATTCATTGATATGACATCGTAATAGAGAGATATCTGCATTTTTGCGAGACTGCGTAAGCAGCTCGGTTGGGACCCACTTGAGACGACCACCGATCTTACGTCTTTTAAAAGATGTTTCAGCCTCATATCGGGTCATTTCTGACCCAAATTTCGTCCAAAAGCTCTTCAAAACCCTCCCTAACATATCTTAAGATTCCAAGAACCAAACTCAAGGAAAATCAACTCAAATCATCATCAAAGGTGTTAAAGACTACAAGAGAATGCTTCTATGATGTTGTGGTGTGATTGAGGGCTATTGTGAGTTAAGTTGAGATAGGGTTTCAAGTTGTAGCTGCTGTCCAAGGTATGTATAACCTCTTCTTGATTGTGTCTAAGGTTAATCTTGTATTGTTTGAGTGAAAAACCATAAGATAGCACTTGAAAGAACATGGGATATGGTTGTCTTTTTGGTTGTACTATTTTGTGGTTAAATATATGGTTTGTTGTGGCTGAAAATTGTGAGAAAAATTTGATAATGTTGTGGCTGCTGTTATTAAGTTTTTCTAGGTGTTAATTAAGTTTATTGAAGAAGAAAAGATGAAAAACATGTGATTGACGATAAAAATTAAGGTGCTAGACGTATGGGGCTATTTTGGAAGGCATTTTGTGGATGTTTTGAACTAGAAATAATATAGTTCATATAAGTATGATGTTCTGAAGGTTGTAAACTAATTTATTGAATAAGAGTTGGATTCAATTTATATCTTGTTATGAGTAAAAGCGAGCTTGCCGCTCAATATGATTGTTAAGATAATCGGAGATACTCATATTGGAGTATATTATTGTTGTTGTTGTTATTGTTGATTATAGTTGTTGTTGTTGGGCTGTTGATGACCCTTAGTGGTCTTTGGGATGTATTAAAATAGGGGAGTTGCTGACCGATTTACCTTAAGCCATACGACTAGCCAAATACGATGGTACGACATTATATGTTAACGGCAATATCATTTCACTTGTTGTGGATGCAAGAAGTTGTGTTGAGCTTGGTTGAGTAATAAGGAAAAGATCATACAGGTATGTTAAGGCTATCCCTTCTTTCCTTTTGGCATGATCCATATCATACAACAAAACGAGCAAGCACACCACTTTCACAAATGATTCTATTCTTAGAAGTACTAAGGTTGCTATGTTCTTGATTCCCCATATGTCCTACTATCATATCGTCTGTTCATGGGTCTCATGACATTTTGAGAGATCATATTGACTTACTTTATTATGAATTGCATTCATTTATACATGTACATTGACCCATGACCAGATGGCATTATATACGTGTATATTATATGTATATGGGGTATGAGGAAAGGTCATGTCATTATATACGCACCACCACCTGATCAGTTGGTATAAGTTTATAATTTCGCCCACAGAGGCTGAGATGATATGATGGGATGTCCTCAGAGGCTTGATGATGTTATGTACGCATATACCTATGCATGGTATGACATTTATACGCATACGCAAGACATTATAAATATTTTCATGATTCACAGAGCTATTGAGACTTACAGGTTGAGTTCTTTACTCCATGTTTCTTTCATGCCTTTTATATATTGATTTTTATGCCTTACATACTCGGTATATTATTTGTACTGAAGCCCCTATTGCTTGGGGGACCTGCGTTTCATGCCCGCAGGTGCAGGTAGACAGGCTGATGGTCCCCCTCCTTAGGATCCAAGCTCATCGAGAGTTGGTGTGCTCCATTTGATCCGGAGCTGGTATTGGGTTTTGGTACGATACTTTTGTATACATATAAGGGTATGACGGGGCCCAGTCCCGTCCTTTATATAGTTTTACACTTTATTAGAGGTTTGTAGACAGTCATCTATAGTTTGATCATATATGGTCTTGTTGGCTCGCCTTACTGTATTCCGCATGTATATGTATATATGTCTTTTGAGTATTTCGCCTCACATATGCTATTCACCTGATTCAGCAGTTTAGGGGCAGATATTATGTATGACCTACACTTATTTCATGTTTATATCTTAGACGTATGCTTAGGGGTGTTCAGTAGATAGAACTCGGGCACTCGTCAAAGTCCATCGGTCTGGGTCATGACAATGATAAAGTTACGTAAAAGAAAAATGAACTAATACTTGTTTACCCGTAAAACGGTACCGTTAAATTTGTATCGTGGTTTACGTGAATTAATTTGATCCAAGAATAAAATAACGAAGAACAGAAATAAATTAATTAAAGAAACTTAAAGAAAATACAAGCCTGATTGTGAAAAGAGCCTCTCTGAAAGCAAGAGTAAGAACAAATATTGAGCAGAAAGAAAGAATGTAGTTAATAGAATAAGAGTACGTTTAGCCTTTTCGCGTACATATATTTTCGTATCCTTGTAATGAATACAGATTCTTCTATTTATAGTTAAATTCAAGGAGACAAGACCCTCAAATGAAGATCTTCTTTAATATGAATAAAATCCCTCTTGATGGCTGCATAATGGTTGATTATTAATGCAAAGATTCTTTGTGACGGCTGCTCATTGAATGATGTCTTTTCCAACTTATATCTTCCTTTCAGATTTTCATCCCTGGTTCCAGCGTCTTCGAAACTCATTCAGCACTGGTCATATGTTCATAAGCGGTGCCAGTTATTTGCTGACTCATATCTTACTTTTCTTCACCACCATATGTCAAATCGACGATCATCCACCTGTTGTTCGTCACTTTTACTCCATACAGATACTCTTGGACAGGCAGGTTCAAAAGTTGAGGTTAAAGAATATCGCATCAGTGAAAGTTCAGTGGAGGGGTCATTCGGTCGAGGAGGCGACTTAGGAGACCGAGCATGATATGCGCAGCCGTTATCCTCATCGTTTCACCACTTCAGGTATGTCTCTATACTCGTTCAAGGACAAACGTTTGTTTTAAGAGGGATTTTATTGTAACAACCCGTCGGTCGTTTTGAGAGTATTAGCCCCGAACCCCTAATTATTTCTCCCTCTATCTCATTTTATGGTTACGTGACTTGTTGGGAGGTTTGTATTTTAGTTTCGGCGTAAAATGGGACACATAGTCCTTAAAATAGAAGTTTAAGTCGTAAGAATTGACCGTAGTTCGAATTATATGAAAACAACTCCGGAATGGAGTTTTGATAGTTCCAATAGATTCGTAGGGTGATTTTGGTCTTAGGAGCGTGTTTAGATGTTGAATTGGAGGTCTGTATTTCATTTTAGCGTCAAATGGCGAAAGTTGAAAAATTGGATATATTTTGGAAAGTTTGACCAGGAGTGGAGTTTTACTGCAGGTGCGAGCTCGCAAAAGTGAGCATTTGGGCACAGATACGGGGCTGGAGGAAATGGCATATGGTCGCAAGTGCGACGTGAATGCTACAGAAGCAGAGTTGCTTCTGCGGAGGAATGACCGCAAAAGCGGAATTGGGCATGGGGCTGGGTTCCGCAGTAGCGGCTTGGAGGCTCGCAGAAGCTGAGTCTGCAGGAGCAGATGAAGAGACCACCGGAGCGAGGGAAGCCGCAGAAGCGGGTATGTTATCGCTTCTGTGACGCTGCATAAGCGGAAGTGCCAGACAGAACACTTAAATAGAAGGGTTCACGATTTTGCTTCATTTTAAACATTTTGAGCTCGGGTTTTGGAAATGTTTGAGAGAATTTTCGAGGGAGTTTTTGAGGTAAACCACTTGTGAACATTTTTATTCAATAATTTTGTTTCCTCATTGAATTTTGTATTTAAGGCGGAATTTGGGAGTTTGAGGCTAGGGATTTAGAGAGTTTAATTTGGGGATTTGAGTGGCGATTTGTTATCGGATTTTGGTAAAATTGATATGGTTGGACTCGTGGTCGAATGTGTGTTTGTTATTTGTGACTTTTACCTGATTCCAAGACGTGGGCCCAGGTCGACTTTTGGGCAGAATTTTTAATTCTTTGCTAAAGTCGTAGTTTTATTATTTAAATTAGTTTCTTATAGTTATATTTATAATATATAATTGTTTTGGCTAGATTCGAGCCGATCGGAGTTGGAAAATCGAGGGAAAGGCATTCTTATTGACTGATTGAGCTTGGTTTGAGGTAAATGGCTTGTTTAACCTTGTATGGGGGAAACTCTCCTTAGATTTTGGTACTATTATGGTATTTGCAATACGTGAAGGCCGTGTACGCGAGGTAATGAGTGCGTACTCGGGATTGAATGTTGAAAAATCCGGTTCTTGCTGAGTAGTTTTCTTTTAAATCCTTAACTGAGTTGCTCTAGCCTGTGTAGTCATCATGTTTAGCCTAATGCCGCATGTCTACGTGTCTTAACTCTTATTTTCAATTTGTGCAACATGCTTAGTTGAATTACTTGCTTCCTTGATTCTTGTATTCAGACTTTAACTATAGGATTTCTTGCTGTAAATTCGTTGTTCCATAAGTTATGAGTTGTGTATTTACTTTGGGACTATAAGGTGGTACCTCGGGAGCTCCCCCTGTTGCATATTTACTTTTGGGACTACGAGGTGGTACCTCGGGAGCTCCCCTTGTTGTATATTTACTTTTGGGACTACGAGGCGGTATCTCGGGAGCTCCCCCTGTTATGTATTTATATTTGGGACTACGAGGTGGTACCTCGGGAGCGCCCCTATTGTTTTATCTCTATTTGTTGTGTTGTACCTTTCTGTAAATTCTCATTGTTCAATTCTCAGTCATTTCATTATATTATTATATCTTCTTCCTTGTTTCCTTTTTAGTCCAGTAGGGCCCTAACCTGATCTCGTCACTACTCTACCGAGGTTAGGCTTGGCACTTATTGGGTACCGTTGTGGTTAGGGGTGGGAATAATACCAGCCGAACCGACAAAAACTGGCCGAACCATAAATTTCGGTTTTTTTTGTGTCGGTTTAATCGGTTATTCGGTCGGTGTACGGTTTATAAATTATTAAATTTCGGTATTCGGTGCGGTTTACGGTTTTAGTGTTCCGGTTTTCGGTTAAATCAAAAAATCGAAGTTAATAATCGTTGAGTACTAGAGTTACCTTTCTTATCCGTTTGTTCTGATGTCTTGCTGATTCTGATTGTTGTGCTCTTTCTCCGTGCAAAGTGCAAACTATGCTGCCTTCAGGAAGAAGTATTATTCCCATACTCATCTCACTGATGTGTTTAGATTGTCTCTTTCTGTTTTTCGTTCTCCTGTGGTGAAGTTCCCATACCCATACTCTCGCTTTCCTTCAACAATTGTAAGATGCTTATGAATCTCAGTGTTTCGTAGTTTTACTCATTTCATGGCGAGTAGTAAGTATTACCTGAGGATGAGGGAATTTGTGGAGCATAATCTATGCTTTTAGTGCCACAACTGGATTCATCTCCTTTCTGGTTTGTATGTAATAAGTTATCCACCTCGACACTATCAAGGTGGATATCCCTGTTAATAACCGTAAAAATCTTGCACCGTTAATAATAGAAAAACTAAACCGAAAATAACCGAACCAAACCTTAAAAAAACTACACCGAACTGTAAATACTTTGGTTTAGTTTGGTTATTAATATTACAAAACCGAAAATCGATAAACCGAACAGTACTTTCATACGAACCGACCGACGCCCATTCCTAGTTGTGGTGTACTCATACTACACTTTTGCACATCTTTTTATGCAGATCCAGGTTCTTCCTACCAGGCCAGATACCAGTGAGATAGCCATGCGTTGAGACTTCAAGGTACTTCTGCCAGCATCCGCAGACCTCGGAGTCCCCCTCTATCCTTACTATGTTATTTTCTTTCTTATGTTCCTTAGACTCTGATGTATAGAGACACTTAGGCCTCATTTGTTTGCACTTAATGGAGGTCTGAATCTTAATCATTTAGATCTCAGATATTAAGTGCATTTATTTTTAAAGTCTGAATCTTAATTATTCAGATCTTAATCGTTAAGTGTGTTTATTTTTTTTGCTTCACAACCATTTAATGGGTTTGAATAGGTCTATATGATTAAGATCTATAACAGAGACTTAATTTCATTAAGATGCTATCATCCATATTTATTATTAACTGATGCAACCGCCTACCATTATCAACTACTACCATACTTAACCACCACCACCATACTCAACCACCACCACCATCATCCTCAATCATAGCCGCCACCATTGTCGACTACCACCACCCACCATCCCCATTACTCTCACCACCATCATTCTCAATGACAACCAATACTCATCCACCTCAACTACCTCAACTAATCACCCCATCACCATCAACAACCATAGCTGTCACTGCCCATCATTATAAATTATCATGACCCACCACCATCTTCCTTAATCATAACTACCACCACCCGCTATTATTAACTATCACAATCCACTACCAACATCCTCAATCATAATAGCTATCACTATCAATCACCACTAACTACTACCCTAAACTACCACCATCAACCAAATCTACCACCAACCAAATCTACCACCAACTACCACTTTTAGTTAGCATTCACAAGTACTATCATTAGCCATCACCATCATCAACTATCATATTTTAAAAAATTATATATTTTATTGATGGAATGTTTAGATTAATTAGTATTTTATTTGAATTTTATGTTTATTAATTTTTAAATAAAGGTAAATTTTATACATTCAGATGTTAAAAATCAAATAGTCTTAATCATTTAGTATTCAAATCTTAATACACATCTTAATATTCAGGTGTGTATTCAGATTCAGATGTCTTAATCTTAACACACATCTTAATATTCAGACGTGTATTCAGATTCAGACGTCCTAATCATAAAAAAAATAAATGAGGCCTTAGTATTTCTTTTTAGAGTTTGTGACTTATTTCTACCGGGTTTCGGAAGTTGTAATTATTTTGAATCGTAGTTTTTATATATATTTCATATATTGAGATTTGAGTTCAGTTTTATATTCTGTTATTTTGCACAAATGTTAGGCTTTCCTAGTCATAGAGATTAGGTGCCGTCACGACATCCTACGGAGGAAAATTTGGGTCGTGTCATTTATTCATATTAAAGAAAATAATATTTCGTGGTGCCGAATTTGGCTTACGTGTTTGAGGATTTTATAAATTCTTCGCGGCTCGGACTTTTTGGGTTGAACAATGCACCGAAAAGTAAAGAAAAATATTTGGCAATGAAATGCATTTCTACGGTCGACTCTACGGACCGCATAATGGACGCAGAGTGAAGCAGTTAATTGGGCCAGTGGGAAGCAATTATGCAGTCGACTATGGGCATGTGGGAAGCAATTATGCGGTCGACTATGCGATCGCATAATAGTTATGCGGACCGCATAGTGACCATAAACACATGCAGATTTTGGTCGTTTTGGACACCAATTATACGACCGATATGCGGTCCGTATAACAATTATGCCACCGCAAAACCTGTTCCGGAGCTTTATTTTTTAATTTTTAAAACCCGACCCTACTTTATTAAATACACGTTTTGGGTTATTTTTGAGGCATAATCTGACATTTTAGAGTGAGAGAGAGTGCCCTAGAGTGAGAAGGTGTTCTTCAATAATTGTTCTTCGATTCTTGCTCAAGTTTTTGAAGATTACGAAGGGAAACTCACCAGATCTTCATCCTAGAGGTAAGATTCTACACCCTAACCCTCAATTTCGAATTTTGTCTAGAAATAGGTAATTAACAAGAGAATGTTTGGGCATGAGAGTTGTTTTATTTACATGCATGTATTATCAAAGGGTGTTGGAAGATTGTTGAGCTAAAAATGGTAAAGATTGGGTTGTGGGATGATGGAATCCTCCATAAAAGGATCTTGAAACCTTATGCACACCTAGTGTTTGATAAAATGCTCAAATGAGCTAGAACCATGATCATCTTCCCAATTTTGGTTCAATTTGTTATAATTCTAAAATAGATTGAAGTTGCTAAGAATTTCGGAACATTTGGAGTGTAAGTAATCTCAAGTGAGATATGTTGGATAAACTCTTCTCTTAGAATTGAATCCCACGATATTCATGTAAATTATGTAAGTCCCGAGTGATTCATTATAAAATTGGCTATTTCGAGTAAGATTGGGTTGAAAGATATATGTTCAACAAGTATCCCAAATGCTTTATTCATGTTATTTTATCAATTGAGGATGTGTTAAAATATGGGTTGTGCATTAATAATGTTTCGACTTCAAGTCAAGTTCAAACGAAGGCTATTATGCCAAATTTTGTGAAATATCTCTATGTGCCTTAGACTCTAAATTGCTCACATGTGTATTACACATCTTGATTTGAATTGTATTTGTTGTTGTTGTTGATGATGATATTTGAAATTGAAAAGGGTGAGCATGAAATACTGAATATGGCCAACGTGCCAAGAATGATCTTATAATTATGGCCATTAGTGCTAATAAAATAAAAATATGTGAAAGTAATATAAAATGCGATGATTGATATAAAAAGGTTGATGTCTCAAATAAGACAACCTAGCCGGTCGGGTCGTGATCGGACACCATGCCGCACACATGGTGGTGATTGTGCTGGAAATTATATTTGAAATTGTGATTGTGGTCGATGTCCCTAATGGATAGCGTAGCCGATCGGGTCGTGATCAGACTCCGTGTTAAAGACGGTGGTATTGATATTAAGAGTATTTGTGGTTGATGTCTTGAATAAGATAGCCTAGCCGATCGGGTCGTGATCGAACTGCGTACTGAGAGTACGGTGGTATTGGTATTGTGAATAATGTTACTGGTATTGTGAATAATGGTATTGTGGACAATGGTATATCGATACTAAAAATCTCTCAATGTGAGATATGAAAATTGATTGGAACACTGTATTGATCCTAAATTAAGGTTTGATGTTGATTAAAGCTTTCATTAACATTATGATAATCTTGTTTGTATTATTTAGCATTCTATTAAGAGGGTGTTTAGTTATATATACTAGTGCTATTTGATAGTGCTAACGTCCCTTTTGCCGGGGCACTGCATCTTTAAATGGATGCAGGTGGATATTGATCGGTGATAGCAGTTCACCTTCTTCCCAGCTGACTTGATGAGCCCCACTTCATCCTGGGGTCATGTATCTTTTGCTCTTTATGTATTCTGTTTGATATATAGCCAGGACTTTATTGCCGGCATTATCATTGTACTCTTCCTTATCTATAGAGGCTCCGTAGACATAGTGTGAGTTGTGTATTGGTGCTGGGAAAGACAAACTATTTTATGTTGTGATTGTATTATTTGTTCCATTTGAGACTTTAAAAATGATAAAAACTATTGGTAATGAATTGGTATTGTAGACATGGTCATGTTTTGTCTAATTAATGAAAATATGCATTATCTCCATTTGTGGATGAGTTTGGGTAGAAGAAAATCTAACAGGCTTGCTCGGTTGGGTTCACTCGGTTGAGCGCCGGTCGCGCTCCTCGATTTTGGGGTGTGACAAACTTGGTATCAGAGCCAAGTTTTAAAGTGTCCTAGGATGTCTCGGAGCCCTGTCTAGTAGAGTCCTTATTATCGGTGTGTTGTCGACCACATCTATAATTAGGATGCTACATGGGCATTTAGGAATAATACCCTTCTTTCATGTTCTTGATCGTGCGATAAAGCTGGTTATAAGATTGTCCCTCCTTTAACTCCTAAGTTGCTCTAATTTTCAGTATATGGCACCTAAGAAGAAGGCAAAGAACTAGCCAAAAAGCCAATGTCACCCAGGAGTGACAATTGATCCTATAATTGATGGTGCGGGTGAGCACCCGAGGAGTGAGAATATTCCTCCAGTTACTACACTGCCTAACTCTACTACAACTGATCAGACCGCACTTGTCCCTACACCTACTGAGGGTGCAACGGCCCCTCCAACTGATACACTAATTCCACCTCCAGTTCCATCTTCCGATTCTGGTGTTTCTGATGTTTATCTTAGGGGAGCCATACAGATGTTGGCTCAGATAGTGGCATCCCAGGACCAGAGATCAAATATTGCACCCACTTCTTCCAGTCAGCCAGGGGATTCTACTAGTTCCAGGGTGAACAGGTTTCTCTAGTTGGATCCTCCAGTGTTCACGGGTACTAACCCAGAGGAAGATACCCAGGACTTCATTGATGAGATGTACAAGACTCTCCGAGTTATGGGTGCTACTGAGATAGAGGCAGTGGAATTAGCCTTCTATTGCCTGAAAGAGGTGGCTTATTCTTGGTTTGAACTATGGGAGAAGTCCCGTGAAGAAGGGAGCCCTTCGACGAGGTGGGGTGAGTTTGCCAATGCCTTCATTGATCATTTCTTGCCTGCCGAGACTAAGGCAGCCCGTGCTGCTGAGTTTGAGAACTTGAGGCAAGTTAGCTTGAGTGTGTGGGATTACCATATGAGATTCGCGTACCTGTCTAAGTATGCTATTTACATGTTGCCCACTATGGAGGCTAGAGTGCACCGATTTGTACAGGGCCTTAGTCCCTTGGTAATTAATGAGGCCACTACAACAGCCTTGAATTCTGATATGAACTACGGAAAAATGGTGGCATTCGCTCAAGCCACAGAGACCCGCAAATGAAGGAACAAAATAGAGCTAGAGGGTAGTAATAAGGCCCGATCTACGGGCAATTTTGGTAGTTCTTCTGGTGGCGGCAGGTCAGCCTTTAGAGGAGGGTCGTCAGGGCCATCACAGTCCTTTGCTCAGTCTTCAGCTAGTACACCGCCATTAGGGCCCAGTCAGCAGCAACAGTGGAGCCGCTTCAGGCCTAGTCAGGGCAATAAGGGATCCAATTAACAGGGTCATCTTGGTGGTAGATTCCAGCAGAAGAGGAGGCCCCCATGTCCTAGGTGTGGAAAGATTCACCTAGGAATATGCTACATGGACTTACCCATATGCTACGGATACAGATTGAAGGGTCACATTCAGAGGGATTGTCGTTCGTCCCGCCAGGGTGCGGGCAGGGGCATGGCACAACCGGCCAGTTCCGCAGCTACTACATCCACAACACCTCCTCTAGCTCGAGGTACTCCAACACCAGCAGGGCGTGGTGCAGCTAGGGGTGGAGCACGGAGTTCGGGAGGATCCGGCCGTTTCTATGCTATGAGGGGTCGCCAGAATTCAGAGACTTCTCCAGATGTTGTCACAGGTATATTGACTGTCCAATCTCATGATGTATATGCTCTTATTGATCCCGGTTCCACTTTGTCATATATCACACCTTATGTTGCTATGGAATTTGGGATAGAACCAGAACAACTTTATGAGTCGTTCTCTGTATCTACTCCGGTTGGTGAGTCTATTTTGGCCACGCGGGTTTATAGGGATTGTGTTGTCACGTTGTGTGGTCGGGACACCATGTCCGATCTTATTGAATTGGGAATGGTCGATTTTGATGTAATAATGTGGATGGATTGGCTTTATTCTTGTTTTGCCAAGCTTGATTGCCGAACCAGAACTGTTAGGTTCGAATTTCCAAATGAG
The DNA here is from genome assembly GCF_000715075.1 of Nicotiana tabacum. Classification (NCBI taxonomy): domain Eukaryota; kingdom Viridiplantae; phylum Streptophyta; class Magnoliopsida; order Solanales; family Solanaceae; genus Nicotiana; species Nicotiana tabacum. The sequence continues at coordinate 42,994,590 of NC_134102.1, forward strand.
CCAGTTATTGAATGGAAGGGTGATGATGTACTGCCGAAGGGTAGGTTTATTTCTTACCTTAAGGCCACAAAGATGATCAACAAAGGATGTATTTACCAGTTGGTCCGAGTTATAGACACCGATGTTGAGGCACCTACACTTGAGTCCGTGCCTATTGTGAATGAATTTTCGGGAGTCTTTCCGGATGAACTCCCTGGGATCCCACCAGACAGGGAGATTAATTTTAGGATTGATGTGATGACAAACACACATCCTATATCTATTTCTGCCTATAGAATGGCACCGGCAGAATTGAAGGAACTAAAGGAGCAGCTGAAGGACTTGTTTAGAAAAGGGTTTTATCCAGCCAAATGTGTCGCCTTGGGGTACACAAGTCCTTTTTGTAAGGAAGAAATATGGGTCACTGAGAATGTGTATTGACTATCGGCAATTTAATAAGGTAGCAATCAAGAATAAGTACCCACTGCCAAGGATAGATGACTTGTTTGACCAATTGCAAGGTGCTAGGTACTTCTCCAAAATTGATTTACGATCCGGGTATCACCAATTGAAGATCAAGGAGCGGGATATTCCGAAAATAGCTTTTAGGACCCGGTATGGGCATTTTGAGTTTCTAGTGATATCTTTTGGGCTAACAAACGCCCCATCAGCCTTTATGGATCTTATGAATCGAGTTTTTAAGCCATTCCTTGACTTTTTTGTGATGGTGTTTATTGGCGATATTCTTGTATATTCACGAAGTCGAGAAGACCATGCCGATCATCTCAGGGTATTTCTGCAAACCCTACATCAACACCAGTTATATGCAAAGTTTTCAAAGTATGAATTTTGGCTTGAATAAGTCATATTCTTGGGTCATGTAGTTTCTAGTGAGTGAATTAAGGTTGATCCTAAAAAAATTTCAGCTGTGAAGAATTGGCCGAGGCCTACCTACAACTCCAATAGAGATTCACAGTTTCTTAGGCTTAGCTGGATATTACAGAATGTTTGTGGAGGGGTATTCTACTCTTGCCTCTCCATTGACTAAATTGACACAGAAGGCAATTAAGTTCCAATGGTCAGATGCTTGTAAAAAGAGTTTCCAGGAATTGAAAGCAAGATTGACTACAGCACCAGTGTTGACTCTACCAGAGGGTATAGATGGATTTGTGGTGTATTGTGATGCTTCAAGAATTGGGCTTGGATGTGTATTAATGCAACATGGGAAGGTGATAGCTTATGCTTCTAGGAAACTAAAGAATCATGAAAAGAACTATCCAACATATGGTTTAGAACTTGCGGCAGTGGTATTTGCATTGAAAATTTGGCGTCATTATTTATATGGGGTCCATGTGGATATATTCACGGACCATAAGAGCCTTCAATATATTTTCAAACAGAAGGAATTAAATCTGAGGCAGAGAAGATGGCTTGAATTACTCAAGGATTATGACATTGATATTTTATACTATCCAGGGAAGGCTAATACTGTGGCGGATGCTCTTAGCCAAAAATCTATGGGTAGCTTAGCACACTTGGAGACATATCAAAGGCCATTGTCCAAAGAAGTTCACCGATTGGATAGTTTGGGAGTTCGTCTTGCGGACTCTAGTGAAGGAGGGGTAATTGTGCAAAATAAGGTTGAATTATCGCTTGTTGTGGAAGTCAAAGAGAAACAATACAACGATCCATTGTTGGCGCAATTGAAAGAGGGGATTCATAAACATAAGACCATGGCCTTTTCTCTTGGCATGGATGATGGTACACTAAGGTACCAAGGGCGACTATGTGTTCCAAATGTGGATGGTCTCCGTGAAAGAATTTTGACTGAAGCTCACACTTCTAGGTATTCTGTGCACCCAGCTTCTACAAAAATGTATCATGATCTTAAGGAAGTCTATTGGTGGAACGATATGAAGAGGAATATGGCAGACTTTGTGGCAAGATGTCGGAATTGTCAGCAAGTGAAGGCCGAACACCAAAGGCCTGGTGGGTTGGCACAAAACATAGAAATTCCAATGTGGAAATGGGAAATGATTAATATGGACTTTGTAGTAGGATTACCGTGCACTCCGCGCAAGTTTGACTCAATTTGGGTGATTGTGAATCGACTCACGTAATCAACACACATTTTGACGGTTAAGTCTACCGACACAGTGGATCAGTATGCTCAGTTGTATATTAAAGAAATAGTCAGGTTGCATGGCACCCCAGTTTCCATCATATCTGATCGGGGAGCACAATTCACTGCTAATTTTTGGAAGAAATTTCAGCAAGGTTTGGGCACTCAGGTGAATCTTAGTACAACCTTTCACCCGCAGACTGACGGGAAGGCAGAGCGGACTATTCAGACGCTTGAGGATATATTGCGTGCTTGCATTCTAGACTTCAAAGGTAGCTGGGATGATTATTTACCACTCATAAAATTTGCATACAACAATAGCTATCACACTAGCATTCAAATGGCACCGTTCGGGGCTTTATATGGTAGGAGATGTAGATCTCCCATTGGGTGGTTCAAAATTGGGAAAGTAGAGTTAATAGGGCCATACCTCATGCATCAGGCTATGGAGAAAGTTAAAATCATTAAGGAGCGGTTGAAGACTGCTCAGAGTCATCAGAAATCTTATTCGGATGTTCGTCGTAGGGATTTGGAGTTCAAAGAAGATGATTGGATATTCTTGAAAGTTTCCCCCATGAAAGGGGTAATGCGATTTGGTAAGAAAGGGAAATTGAGTCCGAGGTATGTCGGACCGTACAAAATCATTCAGAGGATCGGTGAGGTGGCGTACAAGCTCGAGCTACCACCTGAGATGTCATTAGTACACCCGCTATTTCATGTGTCTATGTTGAAGAAAGTAGTTGGAGATATGACACTCATTGTTCCGGTTGAGACTATTGAGGTAAATGAGAAATTGACTTACAAAGAGATTCCAGTTTCTATTATTGATCGGCAAGTCCGAAAATTAAGAAATAAAGAAATTGCCTTCGTGAAAGTGTTATGGCGAAACCAATAAGTTGAAGATGCTACTTGGGAAGCCGAGGAAGAAATGATGAAAAAGTATTCTTATTTGTTTGAATGACCATGTATTTATAAAGTTGTGATTTAGAAAAATTATAAGACTTACTTTTTATGAATTTTGTATCATTTGAACAATTGGCGTTAAGGGCGTTCCTTTTTGGAAATATATTGCTTATGAGGCCACAGTTAGTGTTGTTTTGTATTATGTTATGTCGTTATATTATGTATATGTTGTTAGGATGTGTTTCTGGGACTCTCTAACAGGTGGATAAGCCTAATTACAAGGGAAATTCTGGCAAAATATTTGGAAATTTAGTGAGTTAGTGAAATTTGGGGCTGCTGGAGTGTGGTATGAAAAACAACTGAGTTGCATAAGATGCGAATGATGGATTTTTCCCTCATTCGAGGACGAATGATCCTAAGCAGGAGAGAATGTAACACCCTGGAAAATTTCGAAGTACTTAAGTGTAAAGCCCGGTAAAATTTGCAAAAGAAAATAATGTTTCGTGGTGCCGAATTGGGCTTACGTGTTTGAAGATTTTATAAATTCTTCAAGGCTTGGACTTTTAGGATTGAACAATGCACCGGAAAGTAAAGAAAAATTTTTGGCAATGAAATGCATTTCTACGGTCCATTATGCGACCGCAGAATCACTCTGCGGACCGCATAATGGCCGTAGAGTAAAGCAGGTAATTGGGCATGTGGGAAGCAATTATGCGGTCGACTATGCGATCGCATAATAGTTATGCGGACCGCATAGTGACCATAAACACATGCAGATTTTGGTCGTTTTGGACACCAATTATGCGACCGATATGCGGTCCGTATAACAATTATGCCACCGCAAAACCTGTTCCGGAGCTTTATTTTTTAATTTTTAAAACCCGACCCTACTTTATTAAATACATGTTTTGGGTTATTTTTGAGGCATAATCGGACATTTTAGAGTGAGAGAGAGTGCCCTAGAGTGAGAAGGTGTTCTTCAATAATTGTTCTTCGATTCTTGCTCAAGTTTTTGAAGATTAAGAAGGGAAACTCACTAGGTCTTCATCCTAGAGGTAAGATTCTACACCCTAACCCTCAATTTCGAATTTTGTCTAGAAATAGGTAATTAACAAGAGAATGTTTGGGCATGAGAGTTGTTTTATTTACATGCATATATTATCAAAGGGTGTTGGAAGATTGTTGAGCTAAAAATGGTAAAGATTGAGTTGTGGGATGATGGAATCCTCCATAAATGGACCTTGAAACCTTATGCACACCTAGTGTTTGATAAAATGCTCAAATGAGCTAGAACCATGATCATCTTCCTAATTTTAGTTCAATTTGTTATATTTCTAAAATAGATTGAAGTTGCTAAGAATTCCGGAACATTTAGAGTTTAAGGAAGCTCAAGTGAGGTATGTTGGCTAAACTCTTCTTTTAGAATTGAATCTCACGATATTCATGTAAATTATGTAAGTCCCGAGTGATTCATTATAAAATTGGCTATTCCGAGTAAGATTGGGTTGAAAGATATATGTTCAACAAGTATCCCAAATACTTTATTCATGTTATGTTATCAATTGAGGATGTGTTAAAATATGGGTTGTGCATTAATAATGTTTCGACTTCAAGTCAAGTTCAAACAAAGGCTATTATGCCAAATTTTGTGAAATATCTCTATGTGCCTTAGACTCTAAATTGCTCACATATGTACTACACACCTTGATTTGAATTGTATTTGTTATTGTTGATGATGATGATATTTGAAATTGAAAAGGGTGAGCATGAAATACTGAATATGGCCAACGTGCCAAGAATGATCTTATAATTATGGCCATTAGTGCCAATGAAATGAAAAAATGTAAAAGTAATATAAAATGAGATGATTGATATAAAAAGGTTGATGTCTCGAATAAGACAACCTAGCCAGTCGGGTCGTGATCGGACACTATGCCGCACACATGGTGGTGATTGTGCTGGAAATTGTATTTGAAATTGTGATTGTGGTCGATGTCCCTAATGGATAGCGTAGCCGATCGGGTCGTGATCGGACTTCGTGTTAAAGATGGTGGTATTGATATTAAGAGTATTTGTGGTTGATGTCTCGAATAAGATAGCCTAGCCGATCGGGTCGTGATCGAACTCCGTACTGAGAGTACGATGGTATTGGTATTGTGAATAATGGTACTGGTATTGTGAATAATGGTATTGTGGACAATGGTATATCGATACTAAAAATCTCCCAATGTGAGATATGGAAATTGATTGAAACACTGTCTTGATCCTAAATTGAGATTTGATGTTGATTAAAGCTTCCATTAACATTATGATAATCTTGTTTGTATTATTTGTCATTCTATTGAGAGGGTGTTTAGTTATACATACTCGTGCTATTCGACAGTACTAACGTCCCTTTTGTCGGGGGCGCTGCATCTTTAAATGGATGCAGGTGGATCCACAGCAGGAGATATTAATCAGTGATAGCAGTGCACCTTCTTCCCAGCTGACTTGGTGAGCCCCAATTCATCCCAGGGGCATGTATCTTTTGTTCTTTGTGTATTCTGTTTGAGGTATAGCCGGAGCCTTATTGCCGACATTATCATTGTACTCTTCCTTATCTATAGAGGCTCCGTAGACATAGTGTGAGTTATGTATTGGTGCTGGGAAAGACAAACTATTTGGCTGCCGAGAAAGTTACACCGTTGATCTCGTTCCCCCAGAAAATCATGTTGACAGTTAGTCGAGCAGGGTCTTCCCCTATCTTCGAGGGTTCTGCGTTGTCTCGGTTGTGGCCTAAATTATTCTTGGCCAGGTCGCTTAAACATTACCTGAGATGGTTGTTCTTCAACAGCTTTGCCACCTCTTCGTGCAGATATCGGCAGTCCCTAGTTCGGTGGTCGTTAGTCCCATGATATTTGCACCATAAACTAGGATCCCTCTAGCTGGGATCGGATCTCATTGACCTCGGAAACCATGATTCCTTGATGTTTCTCATTGCCGACACCAGCTCCACTACGCTAAATTTTCCTTTCTTACCAAATCACATTACACCCTTCATGGGGGGAACCTTCAAGAATACCCACTCATCTTCCTTGAACTCCAAATCCCTACGATGAACATCCGAATAGGACTTCCGATGACTCTGAGTAGTTTTCAACCGCTCCTTAATGATCTTAACCTTCTCTATAGCCTGATGCACGAGGTTTGGTCCTATCAATTCTGCTTCCCCAGTCTCGAACCACCCAATGGGAGATCTACATCTCCTACCATATAAAGCCTCAAACGGTGCCATCTGAATGCTAGCATGATAACTATTGTTGTAGGCAAATTCTATGAGTGGAAAATGATCATCCCAGCTACCCTTAAAGTCAAGAATACAAGTGTGCAACATATCCTCAAGTGTCTGAATAGTTCGCTCTGCCTGTCTGTCAGTCTGTAGATGAAAGGCTGTACTAAGATTCACCTGAGTACCCAAACCTTGCCGAAATATCTTCCAAAAATTAGCCGTGAACTGTTCCCCCAATCAGAAATGATAGAAACTGGAGTGCCATGCAGTCTGACTATTTCTTTGATATACAACTGTGCATACTATTCCGCTGTGTTGGTAGTCTTAGCCGACAAGAAGTGTGCTGATTTCTACAGTCGATCCACAATCAACCAAATCGAGTAAAACTTACGAGGAGTACGAGGTAGTCCTACCACAAAGTCCATATTAATCATTTCCCACTTCCATATTGGAATTTCTATGTTCTGTGCCAACCCACCGGGCTTTTGGTGTTCGGCCTTCACTTGCTAAAAATTTGGACATCTCGCCACAAAGTCAACTACATTCCTCTTCATATCATTCCACCAATAGACTTTCTTAAGATCATGATACATTTTTGTAGAGCCTGGGTACACGGAATACCTGGAAGTGTGAGCCTCAGTCATGATTCTCTCCCGGAGACCATCTATATTTGGAACACATAGACGCCCTCGGTACCTTAGTGTACCATCACCCATTCCAAGAGAAAAGGCCATGGTCTTATGTTTATGAATCCCCTCTTTCAATTGTGCCAACAATGGATCGTTGTATTGCTTCTCCTTGACTTCTATAACAAGCGATGATTCAACCTTATTTTGCACAATCACCCCTCCTTCACTAGAGTCCGCAAGACGAACTAACAAACTAGCCAATCGGTGAACCTCCTTGGCCAGTGGACTTTGATATGCCTCCAAGTATGCTAAACTACCCATAGATTTCCGGCTAAGAGCATCTGCCACAATATTAGCCTTCCCTGGATGATATAGAATATCAATGTTGTAGTCCTTGAGTAACTCAAGCCATCTTCTCTGCCTCAGATTCAACTCCTTCTGCTTGAAAATATATTGAAGGCTCTTATGGTCTGTGAATATATCCACATGGACCCCATAAAGGTAATGACGCCAAATCTTCAATACAAATACCACCGCTGCAAGTTCTAAGTCATGTGTTGGATAGTTCTTTTCATGATTCTTGAGTTGCCTAGAAGCATAAGATATAACCTTTCCATGTTGCATCAAGACACACCCAAGTCCGATTCTCGAAGCATCAAAATATATTACAAACCCCTTTGTACCCTCTGGTATGGTCAACACTAGTGCCGTAGTCAATCTCAATTTTCAACTCCTGAAAGCTCCTTTCACAAGCATTTGACCATTGGAACTTAACCGCCTTATGTGTCAATTTAGTCAATGGAGAGGCAAGGGTATAGAATCCCTCCACAAACTTTCTGTAATATCCAGCTAAGCCTAAGAAACCGTGAATCTCTGTTGGAGTTGTAGGTCTAGGTCAATTCTTCACCGCTGCAATTTTCTGAGGATCAACATTGATTCCTTCACTAGAGATGATATGACCCAAGAATGTGTCAGATTCAATCCAAAATTCACACTTTAAAAACTTTGCATACAACTTGCGTTGATGCAAGGTTTGCAAAACTGCCCTGAGATGATCGGCATGGTTCTCTCGATTTCCTGAATATACAAGGATATCGTCAATAAACACTATCACAAAAGAGTCAAGGAATGGCTTGAAAACCCGGCTCATAAGATCCATGAAAGTTGCCGGGGAATTTTTTTAGCCCAAAAGACATTATCAGAAATTCAAAGTGCCCATATCGGGTTCTAAAAGCTATTTTCGGAACATCCTGCTCCCTGATCTTCAATTGGTGATACCCGTATCGTAAATCAATTTTGGAGAAGTACTTAGCACCTTGCAATTGATCAAACAAATCATCTATCCTTGGTAGTGGTTACTTATTATTGATTGTGACCTTGTTGAGCTGCCGATAGTCAATATACATCCTTAGTGACCCATCTTTCTTTCTTACAAAGAGAACCGACGCGTTCTAAGGTGACACACTCGGTCGGATGAAACCCTTTTCTAACAAATCTCTCAGTTGTTCCTTTAACTCCTTCAATTCTGCCGGTGCCATTCTGTAGGGCGGAATAGATATAGGTTACGTGTCTGGTATCACGTCAATCCCAAAATCAATCTCCATGTCTGGTGGGATCCCAGGGAGTTCTTCCAGAAAGACCTCCAAAAATTCATTCACAATTGGCATAGACTCAAGCGTAGGTACCTCAGCATCGGTGTCCGTGACCCGGACCAAATGGTAAATACACCCCTTGTTGATCATCTTCGTAGCTTTAAGGTAAGAAATAAACATACCGTTCGGCACCACATCATCTCCATTCCACTCAATAACTGGTTCATTTGGAAATTCGAACCTAACGGTCCCGGTTAGACAATCAAGCTCGGCAAAACATGAATAATTCTAGTCCATCCCCATTGGCCATTATCACATCAAATTGACCATCCCCAATTCAATGAGACCGGCCATGGTATTCCGACCATGCAACGTGACAGCACAATCCCTATAAACTCGCGCGACCAAAATAGACTCACCAACCGAAGTAGATACAGAGAACGGCTCATGAAGCTATTCCGATTCTATCCCAAATTCCATAGCAACATAAGGAGTGACGTATGATAAAGTGGAACCGGGATCAATAAGAGCATATACATCATGGGATTGGACAGTCAATATACATGTGACAATATCTGGAGAAGCCTCTGAATCCCGACGCCTCCGCATAACATAAAATCTATTGGGTCCTCCCGAATTATGTGCACCTCCCCTAGCTACACCACGCCCTGCGGGTGTTGGGGTGCCTCGAGCTGGAGGTGCTGTGGATATGGTAGCTGCAGAACTAGCTGGCTGCACTGCACCTTTGCCCATGATCCAGCGAGACGAGCGGCAATCCCTCTGGATGTGACCCCTCACACCTCACCCATAGCATATAGGTAGGTCCATGAAGCAGACCCCATAATGCATCCTCCCACACTTAGGGCATGGGGGCCTCCGCTACTGCTGGAACCTTCCTCTAAATCGACCCTGCTGGTGGGGTCCCCTGTTGCCCTGACTGGTCCTGAAATGACTCCACTGCTCATGACTGGGCCCTGGTGGCTATGCACTCATCGAGACTGGGCGAAGGACTGAGATGGCCCTGATGACCCTCCTCTAAATGCCGACCTATCATTACCACCACAGGAAGAACCACCAAAGTTGCTCGCAGACTGGGCCTTGCTGCTACCCTCACGCTCCATTCTATTTTTCAGTTTACGGTTCTCTGTAGCTTGAGAAAACGCCACCATCTTTTCATAGTTTATATCAGAATTCAAGGCAGCTATAGCGGCCTCATTAATAACGAATGGGCTAAGGCCCTGTACAAACCAGCGCACCCTGGCCTCCAAAGTGGGCAACATACGAATAGCATACTGAGTGAGAGTGATATTTTAAGATCGGGCTGCATGCCGCAACATGTTATATTGATTACATTTTATGGGATCGGATTGCACGTCGCAGCGATATATTGATTACATTTATGGGATCGAGTTGCACGCCGCAATGAGCCTTATGGCTATTTATATATTATGGGATAGGGCTGCACGCCGCAGCGATATAGCGCTTGGGCTGAAGGAGCCTCTCTGGAGTCTGCACACCGCCAGTAAGTGCAATCGACTATAAATACGGATTGGGCTGCACACCGCAGCGATATAGCGCTTGGGCTGAAAGAGCCCCTCTGGAGTCTGCACACCCTCAGTGAGCACAGTCGACTATAAATACGGATCGGGCTGCACGCCGCAGCAGGTATTGTACAATGCTGAGTAATTGTGTGTGGTGAGAATAGTGAGAGAGAATGTGAAACAATGAGATTGAGTACTCTGAGAATGTGAGTACATGAGCTCATCATCGAGATGCATTGCATTTGACATGCGTACTTTAGATACATGCATAAAGGTACATTTCCTTTTGCTACCCAGTTTTGGGGACATTTACGGTTTTACTTGTATCTTGACATGTAGGCATAGAGAAGTACTTTTCTCATGTTATCTGAAAATGAGACATCTTACTATTTGTTGAAAGGAGTTTTGGGAAAAATCACAGTTTTCAAACTTACTCGTATTTTGGCATTTTCGGTAAACGATTTGGATTTTCACTGAGGTACTCAAAAAGAAATGCCTATTTTTATAGAACTGTGAACGGACTGAGCTTTTTTTTATTTTGAGATACTTCTTTTGTTACTTGTACTATACTGTTATGAACTGTTGTGAAATATTGATGTTGGACCCGACCTTTTTTTGTTAGCTCATCACTACTTTCAATCTAAGGTTAGGTTTGTTACTTATTGAGTACATGGGGTCGGTTGTACTCATACTACACTTCTGCACCTTGCGTGCAGATGTTGGCTGCTGATGTTGCTGTGTTAGATGGGAGTTAGATTTGAAGATGTACTTGCGTCCCGGTTATAGCTGCCTCTTGTTCGTGGTAGCCTTAGATCTATAAAACTCTGTTTATGTACTTTTTCAAATAGACGATGTATTTATTTCATTTCCGCTTTGTAAACTCTATTCTTAGAAGCTCATGATTTGTACTACCAGTTCTTGGGCAATGTATCAAATCCAGATATTTCTTTACTTAATTGCTTTATAAATTGTTATTGGAATTGGTTAGTGGTTATTTGGCTTACCTAACGGGTTGGATTATGTGCCATCACGACTAGATGGATTTTGGGTAGTGACATGTTTTGATTGCGCGAGCGAGTTCGTATGAGAATTTTGGACTTGTGTGCATGTACGATTTTGAGCCCCGAGGGCTCGGGTGAGTTTTGGATAGCCTACGGACCTTTTGAACTTTGGAAAAATCTGGTTTTTCTGCTGCAACTGTCATTTGGTACATAGTGCTTTGCGATCGCGAAGAGATAATGGCGAGCTATGATTTTTACTCTTCGCGTTTGCGAAGAGAGGCACGCGATCGCGGAGGGTTTGCTCACAGTGCATTGCGAACGCGTAGGTATGATCGCATCCGGAAAGAGGAAACGGGACAGACACTAGGCACTCAAATTTGTGCTTCGCGATCGCGTAAAGCCTCCCGTGATCGCGTAAGTCTGAAATGTCATGCTTCGCGTCTGCGTATGGATCATCGCGTTCACGTAAGGTAAATTGGTAGCCTGCATAAATAGTGCTTCGCGATCACAAAGACATTTTCGCGATTGCGAAGAGTAAAATTAAACTGGTCAGAAATTGTTCTACGCGATCGCGAATGGATTTCCGCGATCGCGATGAGTAAATCCCTATACACCAGAACATAAGTTCTGGAAATTGGATTTCGACCCATTTTTCATATCCGCGATTTAGAGCTCGAGAAAGATGATTTCAAAGGGGTTATTCACAAATTTGAACTTGCTAATTATTTCTTATCCTATATTGGTTATATTTTATAAACCCATGTTTATATTCATCGTTTATTTCGAATTTAGATGGAAGAAATTGAAATTTTGGTAAAACTTTCCAAAAATAAAAATTTAGGATTTGAAAGACAATCCGATGTCGGAATTCAATAATTTTAGTATGGTTGAACTCGTATCGGAACGGGTGTCCGAATTCCGTGATTTTTTGTCGAGTTCCGAAAAATGGGCCTCGCATTGACTTTTTGTAGACTTTTCCAAAAATGACTTAAATTAAGCCTCTTTCGAATTGTGAATAATTTCTAAAGTTCAAATTGAATTATTGGTAAATAATTTGCTAGGTTTGATTGGTTTGGAGGATAATTCGAAAGGAAAATCCGTGGTCGAGTGATCAGTTGAAATTGCAAAACAAGGTAAGTGTCGTGGTTAATCTTGACTTGAGAGAATAAAACCCTTGAATTATTTGTTAAGTGAATTTCATGTATAATGATGTATAAGCGAGGTGACGAGTGCCTATACGTCGTCAAATTGATTGTTTGCATATTTATCTGAAAATCATAAATTATTTTAAATCATGAATTAATTATTATTTTAATTATTTCTCTCATATTTCTTGTCCAATATTATGTCCTGAATTCATGCTATAATTGTTACATGCTTATTTGAATTATGTGTCTTAATTGCTACTTGACATTTAGCACATTAATTATTAAATTGCCTATTTTCTTTCCGGTTTTTACAATTAATTGCTACTTGTCATTACTTGTTTCCTAAATAAATCATAATTTTTGGTATGCTTTGTTGCCTAATAATTTCTTATTATATGTGGTATTTATTGGAGTATTTGTTTACATTTAAGAATTGTTAAATTATATTGTTGGATCGGGTTGCACGCCGCAACAGATTTATGTTAAATTTATATTGTTGGAGCGGGTTGCATGTCGCAACGGATTTATTTAAAGTTTGTGTTGTTGGAATGGATTGTATGCCTTAACGATATTTAATTGAGAGATTATTTTATTGGATTGGGTTGCACGTCGCAGCGAAAATTAATTGAAGGATTATTACTGCTGAATTGACTTCAGTTATCGATATGATTTACCCGTCTTATTATTATTGCTATTATTATTATTATTATTATTATTATTATTATTATTATTATTATTATTATTATTATTATTATTATTATTATTATTATTATTATTATTATCATTATCATTATTATTATTATTATCATTATTATTATTATTATTATTATTATTATTATTATTATTACTATTACTATTATTATTATTATTATTATTATTATTATTATTATTATTATTATTATTATTATTAGTTATTATTATTATTATTGCGTACAGGTTAATGTAAGCAACCTGCCTTAGCCTCGTCACTACTTCGTCGAGGTTAGGCTCGACACTTACAGAGTATATGGGGTCGGTTGTACTTATACTAGACTTTGCACTTCATGTGCAGATACCGGAGTTGGTCCCAGCGGCGTACTGTAGATTTGCTCGGATTCAACTATTAGAGGAGACTTGAGATATAGCTGCACAATGTTCGCAGCTCTAAATTCCCCTTCTACTTTATCTTAGTTGTGCGCTTTCTTTCAGATAGTTTTATTTTTATTCATACCCTTGTTTGTATTATTCTAGAAGCTCGTACACTTGTGACTCCAGTTCTGGGATGGTATTTAGATATCGTATTTATTTTGGTTTGTTCACCTAAATTCAGATATTATTTCAGTTTTTGATTTCATTACTATTTAATTAAGATTAATTGTTAAAAATGGTTAAATTATTCTAACATTAATTTTTTAGCAAGTGAAATGTTAGGCGCCATCACAGTCCCGAAGGTGGGAATTTCGGGTCGTGACAAGTTGGTATCAGAGCACTAGGTTACCTAGGTCTCACGAGTCACGAGCAAGCTTAGTAGAGTCTGAAGGATCGGTACAAAGACGTATGTACTTATCTCTCAAAGGCTATGAAGTTTAGGAACAATATCACTTCTTTCTTATTCTGTCGTGCGATTTTATTCTATCATCGATGATTGAGCCATTCTACTCTTATTCTCTCGCAGATGGTGCAAACATGTAATACATCTACCGACGGACATGAGCTAGAGTCCCCAGTGGCAACTATGATCATGGATAGAGGCCGAGGCAGAAGCAGAGGCAGGGGCAGCTCCCAGCCTCGAGCTCGAGCAGCAACACCTGTTGTGGAGCCTTAGGTGGATTTCGAAGTGGAGGTTCCAGCTCAGACAGTACCGTTTTAGGTCCCAGAAGGATTCATAGCTACTCCAGTACTTCAGGACGCTCTAGTCTATTTGGTGAGCCTAATGGAGGGTATGGCCCAGAATGGTAAATTTCTAGTGGCACCAGCCGTCTCACAGGCTGGGGGAGGAGCACAAACTCCCACTACTCCTGCTCCAGAGCAGATAACTCCCCAGTATCAGGCTCCAGCAGTTTCGCCAGTTGTAGTTCAGCTACTTGTTGCAGCACAGGCCGGTGATAGACCCGCCATATCTTCTGAGACTTTATTGAGATTGGACAAGTTTACTAAGCTCTTTCCAGTTCACTTCAGTGGTATACCTACTGAGGACCAACATGATTATCTTGACCGCTTCCATGAGGTATTGAGGAACATGGGAATAGTTGAAAGCCACATGGTCGATTTTTCTGTGCTTCAGATGACTGGTTCCACCAAGAGGTAGTAGAGAGATTATGTATTTACTAGACCAACTGATTTGCCTGCACTTACCTAGGAGCAGTTCTCATAGGTATTTCTAGAGAAGCTTGTTCCTATTACACTGAGAGAGGAATACAACAGGCAGTTTGAGCGTCTCCAGTAGGGTAGTATGACTGTTGCTCAGTATGAGACCCGATTTGTGGACTTAGCACGTCATGCCATCGTCTTGCTTCCTACTGAAAAGGATAGAGTGAGGAGCTTCATTGATGGACTCACTTACACTATCATGCTTCAGATGGCCAAGGAGACAGGGAGTGATATTTCCTTCCAGACAACCATGAATATTTCTAGGCGGATCGAGTTAGTTCGTGCTCAGGAGAGATGGCCAGTGTCAGACAAGAGGCCCCGTTATTCCGGTAATTTCAGAGGCGCCTTATCTAGAGGCAGGGATACTTATGGTAGGGGTCATCCTCCCAAGGCATTTTATTCAGCACTTCAGGCATCTTACGGTGCTTCAGGGAGTCATGGTCCTATTATACCTTACTCTAGGCAGCCATCATTTAGTGCACATGCAGCTCCTATCAGTGCACCACCACTCCAGAGTCACTACAACAGTTATCCAGCTCGTTCGGGCCAGCTTCAGCTTCAGCAGCCACAACAACAGGATGGGTATTTGAGTGTGGGAACATTGGTCACATCAAAAGGTATTGCCCCTAGGTTGTCGAGCAATGAATCTTAGCAAGATTCTCGTGCCATCATACCGGGATCGGTTGCTTCACCGCCTGCCCAGCCAGCTAGGGGCAGGGGTCAGGCAGTTAGAGGTGAAGGTCAGGTTGTTAGAGGTGGATGCCAGTCAGTTAGAGGCCATCCCAGAGATGTAGCTCTAAGTGGTGGGGCCCAAACCCAATTTTATGCTTTTCCAGCTAGGCCTGAGGCTGAGTCATCTGATGTCGTGATCACAGGTATTGTTCCAGTTTGCCATAGAGATGCTTCAGTTCTATTTGATCCAAGATCTACTTATTCCTACGTGTCTTCCTATTTTGCTTCGTATCAGGTTGTGCCTCGTGATTCTCTAAGTGCTTTTGTGTGTGTGTCCATATAGGTGGGAGATTCTGTTATGGTAGATCATATCTATCATTCGTGTGTGGTTACTATCGAGAGTCTTGAGACTATTCCACCATACCGTATGGCCGGCCCCACCGGAACTAAAGGAATTAAAGGAGCAGTTACAAGACTTGCTTGACCAGGGATTCATTAGACCTAGCGTATCACCCTGGGGTGCATCAGTGTTATTTGTAAAGAAGAAAGATGGTTCAATGCGGATGTGTATAGATTATCGGCAGTTGAACAAGTACACTATCAAGAACAAGTATCCATTGCCAAGAATTGATGACTTATTCGATCAGCTTCAGGGTGCCAAGGTGTTTTCAATGATTGATTTGAGGTCTGGTTACCATCAGTTGAGGATTAGGGCATCTGATGTCCCTAAAACAGCTTTTCGGACTCGGTATGGGCATTATGAATTCCTAGTGATGTCATTTGGGCTGACAAATGCCCCAACAACATTTATGGATTTGATGAACCGGGTGTTCAAACACTATTTAGATTCTTTTGTGGCTGTATTCATTGATGATATCTTGATTTACTCCAGCAGTCGAGAGGAGCATGAGCAGCATTTTCGGATTGTGCTTCAGACTTTGAAAAATAATCAAGTTAGACTCAATTGCATTTTTGGGTCATATTGTATCAGCATAAGGCATAAATGTGGATCCTAAGAAGATTGAGGCAGTTCAGAATTAGCCTAGACCTACTTCAGCTACAGAGATCTGGAATTTCCTGGGTTAGAAGGTTATTACCGACGGTTTGTGGAGGGGTTTTCATCCATAGCATCCCCAATGAACAAATTGACCTAGAAGGAGCCCCATTCAGATGGTCAGACGAGTGTGAGTTGAGCTTTCAGAAGCTCAAGTCTGCTTTGACTACGGCGCCAGTGTTGGTATTGCCCACAGGTTCAGGATCTTATACGGTGTATTGTGATGCATCTTGCATTGGACTTGGTGTAGTATTAATGCAAGATGGCAGAGTGATTGCATATGCGTCGCGACAATTTAAAGTTCACAAGAAGAATTACCCTGTTCATGACTTAGAATTGGCAGCCATTGTTCATGCGCTGAAGATTTGGAGGCATTGCCTTTACGGTGTCTCATGTGAGGTATTCACTGATCATCATAGTCTACAATATCTGTTCAAACAAAAAGATCTCAATTTGAGGCAGAGAAGATGGTTGGAGCTGTTGACAGACTATGATATCACCATTTTGTATCACCCCGGAAAAGGCAAATGTGGTGGCCGATGCTTTGAGTAGAAAGACTGTGAGTATGGGCAACCTTGCGTATATTCTGGTTGGTGAGAGGCCGTTAGCTGCAGATGTTCAGACTTTGGCCAATCAGTTTGTGAGGTTAGATGTTTCAGAGTCTAGTCGGATTCTAACTTGCACAGTCGCTCAGTCATCCTTGTGTGAGTGTATTAGAGAGCGACAATATGACGATCCTCAGTTGCATGTCCTTAAGGACACGGTGTGACACAGTGGTGCCAAACAGGTTGCTGTGGGAGATGATGGAGTTTTGCGGATGCAGGGTCGTATATGTGTTCCTAATGTGGATGGGCTTCGTGAATTAATTCTTGAAGAGGCCCACAGTTCCCGGTATTCTATTCATCCAGGTGCCGCCAAAATGTATAAAGATTTGCGGCAGTATTATTGGTGAAGGGGAATGAAGAAGGATATAGTTGCATATGTAGCTCGGTGTTTAAATTGTGTGCAAGTCAAGTAAGAGCATCAAAGACCTGGTGGTCTGCTTCAGAAGTTAGAAATTACGGAGTGGAAGTGGGAGCGTATCACTATGGATTTTGTTATTGGGCTCCCATGAACTCAGAGAAAGTTTGATGCAGTATGGGTCATTGTGGATAGGTTTACCAAGTCAGCACATTATATTCCAGTAGCGGTTACCTATTCTTCCGAGTAGTTAGCGGAGATTTACATCCGCAAGATTGTCCGCCTTCACGGTGTACTCGTGTCTATCATTTCTAATCAAGGTACGTAGTTCACCCCGCACTTTTGGAGAGCTGTACACTGTGAGTTAGGCACGCGGGTTGAGTTGAGTACATCATTTCATCCACAGACAGACGGATAGTCAGATCGCACTACTCAAATATTGGAAGATATGCTTCGCGCTTGTGTTATAGACTTTGGAGGTTCTTGGGATCAGTTCTTGCCACTTGCGGAGTTTACCTATAATAACAACTACCAGTTAAGCATTCAGATGACTCCGTATAAAGCATTATGTGGGAGGCAATGTAGTTCGCCAGTTGGCTGGTTTGAACCAGTAGAGGCTTAGTTGTTTGGTACCGATTTGGTACAGGATGCCTTGGATAAGGTCAAGGTTATTCAGGATCGACTTTGCACAGCTCAGTCTAGGAAAAAGAGTTATTCTAACCGTAAAGTTCGTGACGTTGCATTCATGGCAGGAGAAAGAGTATTGCTTCGGGTTTCACCTATGAAAGGTGTAATGAGATTCGGAAATAAGGGCAAGTTGAGCCCTAGGTATATCGGCCCCTTTGAAATTCTTGAAAGGGTGGGTGAAGTATCCTACAGACTCGCACTACTACCTAGTTTATCAGCAGTTCATCCAGTTTTTCATGTATCAATACTCTGGAAATACCATGGTAATCCGTCCCATGTATTAGATTTCAGCTCAGTTGGACAAAAAATTGACTTATGAAGAGGAGTCGGTAGCTATTCTAGCCCGACAGGTCCGACAATTGAGGTCTAAGAGTTATCCTTCAGTTCAGGTGCAATGGAGAGGTCAATCGATTGAGGTAGCTACGTGGGAGTCCGAGTTGGACATGGGATATCCACACCTTTTCACCGGCTCAGGTAATTTTATAATTCCGTTTGAGGACGAACGTTTGTTTTAGAGGTGAAGAATGTGAAGACCTAATATTTCATCTTTAAATTTAATATTCATTTAGGTGTTCTGAGACCTCGAATATAACCTTTAAACATTCCTCGACTTGCGTGGACAATCCGTAAATTTTTTCGAAAAGTTTTTATGTGAAAAATTGATTAAAATATAAAATAGTGCTTTAAAACTCACTTAAGTTGATTTCGGTCAATATTTTTAGCAAACGGACCCGGATTAGTATTTTGACAGTTTTGGTAGGTCCGTATCGTGATTTGCGACTTGGGCGTATGATCGAAATTTAATTTGGAGGTCCCTAACTCGGGTTATAGCCAATTATTGAAAATTAGAAGTTTGAAAAGAGTTTCCAAGTTTGACTGATGCTTGACCTTGTTGATACCGGGTCCATATTTTGGTTTCGAAACTCGGTATAGGTCCATTTCTATATTTATGACTTGCCTGCCAAATTTGGTGCCAAACGAAAGTGATTTGACGTGATTCGTACGTCCGGTTGTTAAAAATAGAAATTCTTAAGTTTCATTGAAAATTCAATTTGGTTTGGTGTCCGATTCTTAGTTCTAGGTGTTACGTTGGTGTTTTGATCATGCGAGCGAGTTTATATGAGGTTTTTGGACTTGTGTGCATGTACGGTTTGGAGCACCGAGGGCTCGGGGGAGTTTTGTATAGCCTACGGACCTTTTGAACTTTGGAAAAATCTGGTTTTTCTGCTGCAACTGTCATCTGGTGCATTGTACTTCGCGATCGCGAAGAGATAATGGCGAGCTATGATTTTTACTCTTCCCGTTCGCGAAGAGAGGCACGCGATCACGGAGGGTTGGCTCACAGTGCATTGCGAACGCGTAAATCTCGTCCGCGAAGAGGAAACGGGGCAGATGCTGGGCACTCAAATTTGTGCTTCGCGATTGCATAAAGCCTCCCGCGATTGCGTAAGTCTGAAATGTCATGCTTCACGTTCGCATATGGATCATCGTGTTCCGATAAGTTGGGATTTTGACTACTTATTAGTACCTTTTTACTTTTGTTTTAGTTCGAAAGCGTTTAATTGTATTCCCAAAAACTGATGGAATATGCTTAATTGCAGGAATAATTGAAAAATGAGCCACTAAGATGAAATTCAGCTCAAGAAGGAGTGATCTGAACTCAAGGATAAAATCAGGCACAAAAGCTCAAAGTGCGGACCATAGATTTTCATCTGCGGCCGCAAATTGCAAAGGAAAGTTTATCAGATCCCAAATACAAAGTGCGGTCCGCACATGAAATGTGCGGCCGTAAAAGTTAAACAAGATCGGAACTTCAGAGTGTTCTCATCCGAAGCTCAAAGGAAGTGCGAACCGCACAATTATTGTGCGGCCGTAGAAGTTAGCTACGCGGTCGCACTCAGAAATGTGCGGTCCGCAGAAGAGCCCTGTGCGGTCCGCAGAAGAGCCCTGTGCGGTCGCACTCCGAAATATGCGGTCCGCAGAAGAACCCTGTGCGGCCGTACCCAGAAAAGTGCGGACCGCAGAATATGAGAGATGCGGCCGCGGTTCAGAATTGTGCGGCCGCAAATTTAAATCCTGTCAAGACTGAAGCAGAGTGCGGACCGTACATGGAATGGTGCGGCCGCAGAACCTCCGAAAGGGCAATTTTGTTCGAAATTCCAGCACTATATAAATAGAAAAGTTTCACTTTTTTAGAGCAACTTTTGGAACTTTTGGCATCAACAGCCGTTTACTTTGCTTCTTTTAGTTATTTTTGCCATTTTGAGAATTTTGAATATTAGTTTTATCATTTCAATCATTAATATGGGTTTAATTATCACTTTTTCTTTTTCATCTCCTAATTTAAGCATGAGTAGCTAGATTTTCACTAGGGTTGCGACCCAACCCTAGGGTGTGAGGGTGTTTGATTTATTGCTTGTTTATGGTTGGGTGTTGATTATCTAGCCTTGTTCTTGCTTTTATTTGAAGATTTAATGGTTGCAAATATTTTCTCATGCCTAATTGACTTGGTCTCTACTTGAGAAAGAGAGACTTATAGCCTGTTTGGCCAAACTTCTAAAATCAGCTTATTTTGAGAAGTGCTTTTCTCAGAAGTACTTTTTAAAAAAGTGCTTTTGGTTAGAAGCAGTTTGTGTTTGGCTAATTAATTTAAAAAATACTTTTGAGCAGTAATTAGTATTTGTCCAAGCTTTTGAAAACTGCTTCTAAGTGTATTTTTCTCAAAAGTGCTTCTCAGAAAAGTACTTTTGGAGAGAAGCTACTTTTTTCTGCTTCTCAAAAACTGCTTCTGCTTCTCCTCAAAAGCATTTTTTTCCTTCCAAAAGCTTGGCCAAACACCTCAATTTTTGGCCAAAAGTGCTTTTGACCAAAAAAGCACTTTTGGCCCAAAAAAAGCTTGGCCAAACAGGCTATTAGTCTAGAAAAACTTGGCTAGCAAGAAATTGGGTCAATCGAGAGATTGATAAACCCAATTAAAGGGTTGAACCTAGAGATAGTACAACCCGACTTGAGCTTATTATCAACTACTTTGTTCAATGCCATTTGAACTTGAGAAACACAAATTGGGCAAAATCACTCTCTGACCGAGAGGTATTGAGTGGATACTTGAGTGTTGATAGCTATAACACATCCCGACCAAGAAAACAAACTTTAATACTTACAACCCATTAAGCGAACACCTAGGTGAAGGTCATAGCCCTAGGCCTTTTTACTATTTAAAAAACAAACAACTATAATTTGCTAGTTTTAATTCTTAGTTGTTATTCTTGGTTTAAAATAGATTTAAAAACAAACTAACTTTTGCGGAAGTGTAATCCGAGATAATTCAAGCTCATTCACTCGAATATATACTCCTAAGCCCCATTCATAACTCCCTGTGAAAAATCGACCCCGACTCCTTCTTGGGTACTATTATTGCTCCGACCGTTTCACAATCTCAAATAGAGGTGTGGCTTGGACGAGATCACGTTCGCGTAAGGTAAATTGGCAGACTACGTAAATTATGCTTCGCGATCACGAAGACATTTCCGCGGCCGTGAAGAGTAAAATTGAATTGGTCAGAAATCGTTCTACGCGATCGCGAATGAATTTCCGTGATCGCGATAAGTAAATCCATGTAAAGCAGAACTTAAGTTCTGGAAATGGGATTTCGACCCATTTTTCATATCCGTGATTTAGAGCTCGGGAAAGACGATTTCAAAGGGATTTTCACGAATTCGAACTAGGTAATTATTCCTTATCCTATATTGATTATATTTTATAAATCCATATTTATATTCATCGTTTATTTTGGATTTAGATAGAAGAAATTGAGATTTTGGTAAAACTTTCCTAAAACGAAAATTTAGGATTTGAAAGAGAATCCGATGGTGGAATTCGATAATTTTAGTATGGTTGAACTCGTATCGGAACGGGTGTCCGGATTCTGTGATTTTTCGTCGGGTTCCAAAAAATAGGCCCACATTGACTTTTTATTGACTTTTTCGAAAATGACTTAAATTAAGTCTCTTTCGAATTGTGAATAATTTCTAAAGCTCAAATTGAATTGTTGGTAAATAATTTGCTAGGTTTGATTGGTTTGGAGGATAATTTGAAAGGAAAAGTTGTGGTCAAGCGATCACTTGAAATTGCAAAACAAGGTAAGTGTCATGGTTAACCTTGACTTGAGGGAATAGAACCCTTGAATTATTTGTTAAGTGAATTTCATATGTAATGACGTATATGCGAGATGACGAGTGCCTATACGTTGTCAAATTGATTGTTTGCATATTTATCTGAAAATCATAAATTATTTTAAATCATGAATTAATTATTATATTAATTATTTCTCTCATATTCCTTGTCCAATATTATGTCCTGAATTCAAGTTATAATTGCTACATGCTTATTTGAATTATGTGTCTTAATTACTACTTGACATTTAGCACATTAATTATTAAATTGCCTATTTTCTTCCCGGTTTCCATAATTAATTGTTACTTGTCATTACTTGTTTCCTAAATAAATCATAATTTTTGGTATGCCTTGTTGCCTAATAATTTCTTATTATATGTGATATTTATTGGAGTATTTGTTTATATTTAAGAATTTTTAAATTATATTGTTAGATCGGGTTGCACGCCGCAACAGATTTATGTTAAATTTATATTGTTGGAGCGAGTTGCACGCCGCAACGGATTTATTTAAAGGTTATGTTGTTGGAACGGGTTGCAAGTTGCAACAGAATTTAATTGAGAGATTATATTGTTGGATTGGGTTGCACGCCGCAACAGGTTTATTTCTAAGTTTATATTGTTGGAGCGGATTGCACGCCGCAAAGGAAAATAATTGAAGGATTATGACTGCTGAATTGACTTCAATTATTGATATGATTTATCCGTCTTTCCTCTATTCCTGTTATTGTTGTTATTATTATTATTATTATTATTATTATTTTATAATTATTTATTATTATTATTATTATTATTATTATTATTATTATTATTCCTATTATTATTATTATTATTATTATTATTGCGTATAGGTTAATGTAAGCAACCTGCCTTAGTCTCGTCACTACTTCGTCGAGGTTAGGCTCGGCATTTACAGAGTACATGGGGTCGGTTGTACTCATACTACACTCTGTACTTCTTGTGCAGATATCAGAGTTGGTCCCAGCGGCGTACTATAGATTTGCTCGGATTCAACTATCATAGGAGACTTGAGGTATAGCTGCACAACATTCGCAGCTCTGAAGTCCTCTTCTACTTTATCTTAGTTGTGTGCATTCTTTCAGACAACTTATTTTTATTTAGACCCTTGTTTGTATTATTCTAGAAGTCTGTGCACTTGTGACTCCAGTTCTGGGATGGTATTTAGACATCGTATTTATTTTGATTTGCTCACCTAAATTCAAATATTATTCCAGTTGTTGATTTCATTACTATTTAATTAAGATTAATTAATTATTAAAAATGGTTAAATTATTCTAATGTTGGCTTGTCTAGCAAGTGAAATGTTAGGCGCAATCACGGTCCCGAATGTGGAAATTTCGGATCGTGACAGTAGCGTTGTAGATTCTATTTATTTCATCTGTTGCAGATATTGCACGATCATGTATCGAAAAACCTACTGATCATGATAGTCGAGTTTCTTATCTATAAATGGAGCACTATTCCATTGGTATCATAACACTTAGAAAAAAAAACAAGCAGAATGCTTAATATGTTGGGCCTTATATTAGGAGTCTAGAAAATACGGCGTTGTAAAATGTAATTTCAAAAGCAATTTATATATCTTATTTGCCAAACGAAATTTGTGCTAACGGCATCTCCGACCCCGCTATTTGCTCAATTTGTGATGAAATTGCATTTAAAAGTACGATTTGCATTTAAATGGAATTGTATCGTTGAAGTTTTTTTAAAGCATCGAGTCACCTAGACGAGGCTAGGGACCATTTTTGTAATAATAATAATAATGTCACATGCACAGTTACGAACACAAAAGCCAAAGGAACTAACCCCTAGACGCTCCATTATATTAGTGTTGCATTTGTACATTCCAGTTGGTGGTGGAACCCAACGTAATGAACAATAGTAATCTTAAGTCTGGGTACATAAGACTCCAACAAGCTTACAAGTTCTGGCCAGGAATTTGGCAATTGATGGATATCAATATATGTTGTTGTACACCTCATGAGAATGAGATAGGCGCTGAAATGTGACATTCCCTCCATGTCGCTACGTATTTCTCATCTTCCAAAGTTCCCACACTTCAATTCCTCCTCTAGAGACAACTTAAATTTCCAAGCTCGCCAAATGATAAAAGAGATCTTAATTGGTAGACCCTTAACCCATATAAACTTAGCAAGCTGCCACTTAATTCCCTTAGCTCGAACATAATCCCAGGCAGATTGCACAGAAAATGATCCCTTAGACGTAAGTTGCCACCATACCTTGTCTCTCCCTCTAGCAGCATCACCACTAATAACATTGTCCAGCACATTAGTGGCAGCAATCTTCTTATTGCTTCTTCATTCCATTGGCCATCAGTGATAACATCTTTGACGCTATTGTAGTACAAAATACAAATCACATTGACACCGCGTCGGCACTACAAAGTACTATGGACCAAGAGATGTCCTATTGTCATACCATAAATGCGATGAACGTGCACGGGGCTGCCAATATATTTCGTGGTTGACTAGAGCATGAGCTTGTAACATTTTCCGCCAAACATACGACCCCTCTTTGTAAGGAACAATAGCACAATAAATTTTCTTGCAATACTTATTGGCCATATAAGTTCTACGCAATGAATCTCTCGATCTAAAGTTCCACCATAATTTACAAAATAGAACAGTAAAAATATCAAATAAAGACCGAAAACCCATACCTCCTTCCGCCATGGGCAGACATAAAGCCTTCCGTGACGCCCAATGCCTACATGAATCTTCTTGAGAATTCCTCAAAAAGAAGTTGGCAAAGATGCTACGTAATTGATTAATTACACTATCCAATGGATACACTGCCGATAAAAGATGAATAGGCATGGTTTGAAGAACATGCGATATCAATATAGCTCTTCCTCTGAATGATAGCATCTTGCCTTGCCAACTCTTCAACCTGCTCGAAACTTTATCCACCAAACAATCATAATAACACTTCTTTCTCTTCTCATAAAAAATAGGACAACCAAGATATATGAATGAGAAGTTCTTCTGGATTTGGGTAATTCTCTCAACCTTGCACACTATCTAAGTAGGGACACGTTCATGCAAATATATTGCACTCTTATCCTTATTCACCTTCTGCCCCGATACCTCTTCATATGCATGAAGTACCCCCATTATCCACTGTAAGGAATCTTCATCCGGCGATGTAAAGAGTATTGTGTCATCAGCATATGCCAAGTGATTAATATCCAGGCACCATTAATCTAGGCATTCGATATCCACTATATACATTAGTTTCGTGTAGTGCATTAAGAGCCCTTGACAATACCTCCGCCGAAAGAATAAACAAAGTAGGCGACAAAGGATCACCTTGTTTTAAACCTCTAGTAGATTGGAAGAAACCATGAGTTTGGCCATTGAACATAATAGAGTATCAATTAGAGGACACCAACTAAAAAAATCATATCAACCACCTCATGATTGAACCCCATCTTTCTCAAAACCTGTGTAAGATAAACCCATGACACCCGATGATATGCCTTTGCCATATCAAATTTGATCACCACATTAGCTTCTTGCGGCCTGTTCTTAATATCTCGGACAATCTCTTGAGCTAACAAATTGTTCTCCACAATACTTCTTCCCCTAACAAATCCCGCTTGATTGTTCTCCACAATACTTCTTCCCCTATCAAGTTGGGAAGAATATGAGCAATACGATCATGAAGTACTCTAGAGATAACCTTGTTGACAAAATTGCTAAGACTAATAGGACGACTTTCTATTAGCCGACTGTATAGGGTAAAATATGATATGACACGTGGCTGACTTAAAAGGAGGACATGTGGAATCCAAGATGGGATGGTTGAGGTCCGAACGCAGGCACTGCGCTTGTCGGCGGAACAGATAATGTTCATAAAAGTGTATTAAATGCCCTGCGTCCGGTAGCATTTACTAAGGAATATTCTACAGCATTAAGAGCGACGGTCCGTTACAGAGAATTTGACATTTATGCTCAACATTATATCTTCATCAATGACCCTCATAATTGGCGTTAAAGGAGGGCACGATCCTAGGACCTCTTTCCCTAGGCATAACTATAAATAGTGAGCTCAGTTACCATTGTAAGGGACACGAATTTTCTGGCAAGAACATATACTATATTCTATACAAAGCTCTATACAATTTCACTTTCTAGCTTTTAAATCTCATCATTGCTGTGTTCGGAAATAGTGTTCACAGAATCATCATCTTTGCTATTTCATCTACATTCTAAGGCTAAGTATTGTGTA
Organism: Nicotiana tabacum; assembly: GCF_000715075.1. Taxonomy (NCBI): domain Eukaryota; kingdom Viridiplantae; phylum Streptophyta; class Magnoliopsida; order Solanales; family Solanaceae; genus Nicotiana; species Nicotiana tabacum. The sequence goes on from NC_134102.1 coordinate 43,020,939, forward strand.
TTTCCTCAATTATTATATTATTTCAAGATCAAATTAGTTCACTTGTCAAGAAACCATATATAAATTTAACTGTACCATTTTACGGGTAAATAGTTTGGCGGCCACCGTGGGGCCTAGACACTCGTGCAATTAAATTGACCCTTGCCTTTTTTACTAACGTATTTTGACAATTTTTGTCTTAGAAAAAATCGCAAAAAATGTCAGATAACACTGTTAACAATGCACACAACCTCGAAATTCGAAGGGATCAACATCATTTCGAGGACTCAATCAGTGACACCCGCAATGAGGGGAATGACGCCATGCTGGTGCATGACAGATGGTACCCTCGACAGGTTCGGGAAAGATCTTCCGATGATGCTGACGAGGAGCAAGTAGCGGATGCTGTAAGGATCCTGCAAGTGCAACAGGCAATCATTCTAGGCCATCTCACGCGACAGGATTAAGTTATGATGGAACTAAAGCAGGCGCTATCAGGTGCTTCGAATAATACAAACAGGTGCGACCCGGTTCCCCCCATTGTTCTCGCAGACCAAACAACGCAGAGAGTCGACAACAACACTCCTAGGGGTGAAGTTGGCTCCGATGGGGCTGGGGGGAGCAAATCAGGTCTTAACAACGAGAATGATTCATTCAAGGATGAGCTTTTATGCTTCATGAGGGAAGTAAACGCCTGTATGGATCAAATCCCGGGTGCACCACCAGTATTAAGTGGCCCAAACTCGAAGAAGTATGTTCAATTACTGTACAAGCCAAGTGCGGCACCAGTACTGATCCCGAAGCATTTCAAAATGCCCGAAGTTTCAAAGTATGATGGAACTTTAGACCCACATGAACATATTACCACCTACATAACGGAGGTGAAAGAAAATGATCTAGCTCCTCATGAAATCAAATCTGTGTTGCTAAAGAAATTCGGAGAAACTCTCATGAGGGGAGCCCTAACGTGGTATTCATTACTGCCCGATCATTCCATAGATTCTTTTGAGATGTTCGCGGATTCTTTCATTAAAGCTCATGCCAGGGCCAAAAAGATGAAAGCTCGGAAGGCCGACATATTCAGAATCGCATAAGGAGAATCGAAATTGTTACGAGAGTTTGTCACCCGATTCCAGAAAGAAAGAATGTTGCTCCCGGTCGTCCCGAATGAATGGGCAGCTGAAGCGTTCACCAAAGGATTGAATCCAAGAAGTTCAGACGCTTCCCGAAAGTTGAAGGAAAGCCTGCTTGAGTTTTAAGCAACAACCTGGGTAGATGTTCACAACCGGTACGAGTCAAAGATAAGGATCGAAGATGACCAGGTCGGTTCTACATCATCAGCCAAAGGACGAGAGAAGAACAAAGAAAAACCAAAGGATGACTATGACGCAAATAAGCGGACTTCGAGGGGTCAGTTTTTGCCCTACGAGCATACCGAAGGCCTTGGCAAACATTTCCGAGCAGAAAACAAGTTCACCGCTGACGGAGGGACTGATCGTGGTCGAAATAATAGATTGATTCAAGATAAACAAATGTCAGGGCCTCAAGACCTTCCTTACCCCAGGTTGTCAGAATATAACTTCAACGTCAGTGTAGTGGAACTGGTATCATCCATGAGGAACATTAAAGAAGCACTATTCTCGAGAACTATGAGGTCCGATTCCAGCCAGAGGGATCCCAATTTATGATACGAATACCATGGGACGAACGGTCCCCGGATAGGGGACTGCCGACATCTTCGGGAGGAGGTGGCAACGCTATTGAAGAATGGTCATCTTCGAGAATTCTTGAGTGATCGAGCTAAGAACAATTACGGTCACAACAACGCGGATTCTTCGACAGCAGAAGAAGAAGCCCCACGCCAGACGATCAATATGATCTTTGGGGGAACGAAATTAATGGGGTCACCTTTTCGGCGGCAAAGAAGACTAAAGTATCGATAACTCACAGCAAAAGACTCCGGGAGGACGATATCACTTTCACAGAGGAAGATGCAGATGGATTACTGTTACCACACAATACTGCACTGGTAGTCTTTTTAAATGTGTTAGATTTTAAAATTAAGCGTGTTCTAGTGGATTCAGCTAATATCATATAATGGAGAGTATTGGAACAAGCTAAACTCACTAGAAGCATTATTCCAGCGACAAAACTCCTCGCTGGATTCAACCTTGCGAGCGTGACTACCCGGGGGGAGATCTTGCTGCTCACAAATGCTGAAGGAGTAATGAAAACAACTCTCTTCGAAGTAGTGGATGGTGATATGGGATACAACATCATCTTAGGAAGGCCGTGGTTACATGAGATGAAAGCTGTACCTTCAACGTATCACCAGCTGCTGATGTTTCCAATGCCCAAAGGAATCAAACAGATAAGAAGTGACCAACCGGCAGTAAGGGAGATGAATGCAATCTCAGTTTCCAGTAGCAAAGGGAAAGAGCGCACGGCATAGCAATTATAGGAACCGGTACCTACTCCCGAGTTAGAAGAGGTTATTCCAGGGGTAGAGTCATCATAACAGTATCAGGTGCCGAGATATTTCCAAGTTCCGGAAGAAACGGACGCAATAAAATCCACGACAGAGGAACTAGAGCAAGTTTCATTATTCGAAGAATTCTTAGAAAGAAAATTTCACTTGGGAACAGGACTGCACCCCGAGCTCAGGTCTGGTTTTATTGAATTCCTTAAAATTAATGTTGATTGTTTTGCATGGTCGCACAAGGATATGACATGTATCCCGACGGAAATAGACGTGCACAAGCTGAGTTTGGATCCCAACGTACCTCCGGTACGATAGAAGAAGCACCCTATTGTCGAGGCCTGGAATACATTCGTCAAAGAAGAGGTGACCCATTTGCTTAAAATTGGTTCGATCAGAGAGGTAAGATATCCAAACTGGCTAGCCAATGTAGTAGTAGTTCCTAAGAAGAACAATAAATTTCGTATGTGTGTAGACTATAAAGATCTTAATAAGGCATGCCCGAAACATTCGTTTTCGTTGCCAAATATCGATCAAATGATTGATGCCATAGCCGTGCACGAGTTAATGAGTTTTCTTGATGCTTATTCCGGGTACAACCAAATTAAGATGACCTCGGAAGATCAGGAAAAGACTTCATTTATAACAAATTTCAGTACATATTGTTATAATGTAATTCCCTTCGGGTTGAAAAAATATCGTAGCCACTTATCAGCGGCTCATAAATAAGATGTTTGAAAAACAAATAGGAAAAACCATGGAAGTTTATATAGACGATATGCTTGTTAAGTCTTTGAATGCAGGTGACCACCTTAAGTATTTGAAAGAAATATTTGATATCCTGAGGAAGCGTAACATGAAACTTAACCCCGAGAAGTGCGCGTTAGGGGTCAGCTCCGGTAAGTTCCTGGGATTTCTGGTCTCACAAAGGGGAATTGAAGTAAACCCCGACAAAATCAAGGCCATAGATGATATCCCAGACCAGTTATCAAACGTGAAGGAAGTCCAAAGATTCACGGGAAGGTTAGCAGCTTTGAGCAGGTTCATTACCCCGTCGTCGAAAAAATGTCATCGTTTTTTTACATTGCTCAAAAAGAAGAACAATTTTGAATGGACGCTGGAGTGCCAGCAGGCTTTGAGGGACCTGAAGAAGTACTTATCAAGCCCCACATTGCTCTCGAAACCAAAAGAAGGCGAAACATTACTAGTGTATCTCTGGGTTTTAGAAGTTGTGGTAAGTGCGGTTTTAGTCCAGGAGGATGAAAGTACGCAGTTTCCTGTTTATTACGTTAGAAAAATTTTAATGGGAGTAGAAACTTGCTACCCACATTTGGAAAAACTAGCCTTAGCTCTTGTAGTCACCGCTCGAAAGCTGAGACCCAATTTTCAATGCCACCCAATAGCTGTGGTGAGTATTTTCCCTTTGCAGAACATCCTTCATAAACCCGAGCTCTCGGGAAGATTGGCCAAATAGGCCGTCGAAATGAGTGAATTCGACATAGAATATAAACCGAGGACTGTAATTAAGTCACAAGTCTTGGCTGACTTCGTGGCCGATTTTAGTCCGGGACTGCTACCTCTGGAAACTAAGGAGGCAGTAATGGTGTCGGAATCAACATCAGGGGTTTGGAACTTATTTACGGATGGGACCTCGAACGTAAAAGGGTCCAGGCTCGGAATAGTTTTAATCGCGCCTTTGGGGGAAAACGTAAGGCAAGCCATCAACACAATCCATTTAACTAACAATGAAGCAGAGTATGAAGCTCTGATTGCAGGGCTTGAATTGTCCCAGGGACTTGATTTCAAGGTTATAGAAATCAAATGCGACTCACAGCTGGTGGTAAATCAGGTTTACGGGATCTTTGATACCAAATAAGAACGTATGCAACAATACGTGGTAAAGGTCCAGGCTCTTTTGGCATGATTCCGTGAGTGGTCAATAACTCATATCCTGAGAGAGGATAATGCATAAGCGGATGCGTTAGCAAACTTAGGTTCATTGACGGAAATAAAGGGATCGGAGTTCGGAACGGTGGTACAACTGATTAGCTGAATCCTTGACACGGATGGCTACTACAAGGTAAATATGGCTAGTCTGGTCTGGGACTGGAGGAACGAAATAATCAACTACCTCGAGTACGGGAAGTTGCCCGATGATCCCAAAGCATCACGAGCGTTATGCACCAAAGCTGCACGTTATAGCTTCAGGAAAAGCCAATTGTATAGGAAATCTTTCCAGGGCCTGCTGGCCCGGTTCTTAGGAGCGTCAGAAGCTGACTATGTCATGAGAGAAATGCACGAAGGGATATGCGGCAATTACTCAGGCGCAGAGTCTTTGGTGCTAAAATTGATACAGGCAGGTTATTACTGGCCTCGCATGGAACAAGATGCCAAAGATTTCGTACGAAAATGTGATAAGTGACAACGCTACGCATTACTAGTACATCAACTGGCAGAACCATTACATTCGGTTCTGTCCCCATAGTCGTTCATGAAATGGGGGATGGATATCGTCGGACCGCTGCCACCGGCTCCCGGAAAGGTAAGGTTTCTTTTAATTTTGATTGATTATTTTTCTAAATGGATGGAAGCAGGTTCTTATCAGAAGATCGGAGAATGCAAAGTGGTCGATTTCCTGTGGGAAAATATAATTTGTAGGTTTGGAATACCAAAAGCGATAGCATGCGACAATGGGCCATAGTTTATAGTGCAAAAGTTATAAAGTTCCTTGAAGACTTGAAAATAAAGAGAATCATATCTTCGCCTTATCATCCGAGCGCAAACGGTCAAGTGGAGTCAACAAACAAAGTGATCATTCAAAACCTCAAGAAAAGGTTGGAAGCAGCAAAAGGCAAATGGCCTGAAGAGTTTCCCTGAGTTCTATGGGCCTACCGAACAATGGCCAAATCAAGTATAGGAGAAACTCCTTTTTACCTTGTATACGGTGCTGAATCCTTAACCCCGGTTGAAGTAGGCGAACCCACTTTGAGATACTCTCAGACAAATGAAAAATCGAATAACAAAGCAATGCTAGTCAACTTGGAACTGCTCGAGTGACGCGGGGACTTAGCGCATGTAAGAATGGCAACTCAAAAGTAGAGGATGGAGCGATACTACAATCGAAGAACCAATTTCTATTTTTTCAAATTAGGAGACTTGGTTCTAATGATAGTAACACAAAATACTGGGAGCTCAACGCAGGAAAACTTGGTCCAACGTAGGAAGATCCCTATCGGATTTTAGCTATCACTAGGACAGGTTCATACGAGTTAGAGAACCAGAATGGGGACAAGTTTCCCAGCAACTGGAATGTGGCACACCTCAAAAGATATTATTGCTGATGAACAACACTCAAACTGAAAGTATGTGCTGCACTCTTTTTCCCTTCGTTCAGTTTTTGTCCCAATTGGGTTTTGCTGGCAATGTTTTTAATGAGGCAGCGACATAAAGCATACTACGAAGACAACAACAATAAGACCTTTGATTGCAAGGCAAACGAACAAGCTCCCACCCAATGACGATTAGGTAATCTTTAGTTCGATAGAAAATTACCACCGGGAAGTTAAGTTTGCTACTGAACAGAGGTTACCTCACCGTTCACGGGCACAAACCGCCAGAGGACTGTTAGGTATTCTTTCGCTCGATAGCATGGATTCCTAAGGGGAAACAAAATATCTTGCCAAGTGAAGGATCACCTAGAAATTCATTGGCGGGACCTTTGAAAATACAAGTCTTCAAGTGTTCCAATTTACATTCTTCGCATTGAAAAACTGGGGGGGGGGGGAATGATATGAAGATAAGGCAACAATGACTGCCACATCAATCGGGAACAAAAATTCGGAAATAAAATGCATCATTAGGACCGGGGACTGCGCAGCCAGCCCCATAAAAATAAGTTGTACAAGATAGCCACAAGTAATGTTAATTTCTTTTCTGCATAGCAAAATGCTTATGTAATTTCTGAAAATAGAAGGAATAAAATGAAATCTTTTTGCTTTTATCTTGTTTCTTGTCTGAGCGATGAGCTGATTTTGTCATTTGAAAGTTAAACAAGTACTTCAAATGTTAGTGCCATATTGAACATGAGACGTCCTCTTCAAGTGCACCATAAACATAAGAGGGCCATCTCTTATAAAAATCCTCACGTTAAAGGGTTGGTTCCGGAAGAATCAATACTCGAAATCCAAAATGCCATCGGGGAACAATACACCCGAAGTCGCATATAAAAAGGACTCAAAAAGCAAATTTGCGCAAATATTCATAGAAACCCTCACTAAAAGGGAAACTTGCGCAAATATTCATAGAAATCCTCACGTAAAAGGGAAACTTGGACAAAAATTCATAAAAACCCTCACGTAAAAGGATAATATTCGGAACCAAAATGCTTCGTAGAAAAGGCATCCGAGACTACACATAGTAAAGCGCAAATTGAACAACATACGCGAAATACTTGAGCAAATGCAAAAGTTAAAAGCTTGCATGGATATTCAAACGAAAGTAAGACTCAAATGATATTTGAACAAAACTATATCTTTATTCACAAGAACGAGCCAAAACGTTACAAGTACAAAAAGAGAAAAGAAAAGCTAATCTACAGCACCTCCGGGACCAGGAGGAAGAAAAGTATCCGTATTGCCGGGAACAGTAAGTGGTCCCGCTGATGGCTCAATGCTTTCCCCAGTTTGGTCTTTGCCCTCATCGCCTTCCAATCCTTCTTCGGTTTCCAAAAATTTGGAATCGAAATCAGAAGAACCTGGAGCAATAGACTGTGCCGGGAGCCCATTTTTTGCTGCCAACTCAAGCTCTCGGGCCTTAGAAATTTCGGCATCAACATCAATGATACCAGCTTTGGGATCTTCCAAGGTTTTTCTCCTCATGATATACATAGAATATATTTTTTCAATAATGATGGAAGTCGTTCGGCACTTAAGTTCTTCTTTGAGTTGAATAACCTCGGCGACAAGGTTTTCCCGAGCAGATCTAGTAGATTGGAGGCTGGCGTCGAGCTCGCGGACAGTTAAAATAAAGAACCTATTATGCTTAATAATTTTCTTGTACTTCTCTTCTAGCTGGGCATGTTTCACCTCCACGGCAGCAAGCTCTTCATTTTTAGAGTTAAAGGCTACCTCCAAGTTAATCAATCTTTCAGCGGAGGCAACCTCATGGTCGGCTGCAGCAAGAACGACGTTTTGAACTTCTGTCCATTTGGCCTTGGCCTCATTGAATCTAAACCTTCAGCGGCCTAATTTTTTGGCTAAGGGTTACCACTTCTTGCTCACTTTGCTACAAACGAGCTTCCAAGACAGCGGCCTCAGCAGCTTTGGTTTCCAGTTCCGAGAGGTAGAGAACAGTCTGGTGCCGCTCTGCCAAAAGTTGATCCCATTTAGAAGTAAGTTCTTCCTTCTCACGAATCAACATTTGAAGGCCCTCAGAATCAAGAAATATGGCCTATAAAACAAGAAGAGGTAAAACTTAGAATACATTCATACTAAAGTAGAAGAAGTGACGATGGAAGAAAAGAACGTACCGTTGCGACATTGTGCATGTCATTATTCAACAAGCACTCTCCTGAAAGTGCCTGAATCTTTTCCCAGTCCTTTTTTGAAGCCAAAGGCTTCAGATAATTAGCAAGCTCCACCGGCCGGAACATCAAGTTGTACCCGGTAGAGACCGAAAGAGTAAAGTTTCTCCTCCTTTGTGGATCTTCAAAAGGGGCGGCATAATTTTGCCCCAAATTCCCATGAAGTGGGGACTGTGGAAGAGGAACACCTTCTTCACGATCAGATGCGACCGATGGAGGTGATATAGAAACTATTGTTGGAAGAGTGGTTGAATATGGAAGTGATGTAGCAGTTGTTGGTGTTGGTGAAGGTGGAGATGGAGCTGATGAAGTTGAAGAATGAGAAGCAGCTGCATCAAATGCAGTGCCAGTTGTTGAATGCTCGCCAACCAAAGATACTTAGCCCCCATCACCGGTTACAACAATTGGGGCCCGAAAACGGAAGTTGGCATATTCCACTAAATCAGATTCTCCCCAAAGTGCTGAAACGTTGCCTTCAGTTTGTGCAATTATCTCAATAGGTCGAGCATCCTGTTGAGATGATGAGGATCGTCTCCTTCTATGTAAAGAAGCTCCCTCATCACTACCTTCTTCTTCATCATCGATCATCACAATGTCTATGACCGGCCCGGAAGGAGAACCAGTTATCCACCGGAGATGACTCGGGGGCAGCAATCTTTGCCCTTTTATTCTTTCCCCCGGCCGCGGAGGAATGTCTTCTCTTTATTTGTTTATCCTCCTGCCCGGGACTCCGTAAATAAATATTTGCACCAGAAACAGGCATGGAGATACCAATTCGAGTAAGTGCTTCCTAAATTAGCCTCATTGCATCAGCAGGATCAGCCAAAACGTCCTCCTCCGTGATAACAACAAAGCCTGCAGGTAGACCTATCTCCGTGAACAAAGTCAGTAGGGTTCAACCAAGTCCTTCATATGCAAAAATGGAAATAAGGTAAATTAGAGTTACTATGATTTTTGGCCTTCCACCCATATTTAAGGGCCAGTTCTTTCCACGAACGAGTTTCAGGTGTTGTGACGTCCAAAATCTTCTGAACCCACCGATTCTAAACTTCCACCACCGGTGGGAGCCATCGAATTGCTGAAACATACAAAGGGTGAAAAGATGATACGGCCACAGAAGAATATCTAATAAGAGGAATATTATACAAAGAGCTTACAAGTGCAGTTCCATCAACCGGAAAGGATGAAGCCATTGTCGGAATAATGTCGCCGGTGGCCACTGCAACGAATTGTTCCATCCACCCACGGTCATTGTCATCATCCATGCTAGATAACAAAGCATGGTGGCCACGCTTGCAAAGGTAGAGACCGAAAGAGTAAAGTTTCTCCTCCTTTGTGGATATTCAAAAGGGGCGGCATAATTTTACCCCAAATTCCCATGAACTGGGGACTGTGGAAAAGGAACACCTTCTTCACAATCAGGTGCGGCCGATGGAGGTAATATAACAACTGCTGGTGGAAGAGTGGTTGAAGATGGAAGTGATGTAGCAGTTGTTGGTGTTGGTGAAGGTTGAGATGGAGCTGATGGGGTTGAAAAATGAGAAGCAGCTGCATCAAATGCAGTGCCAGTTGTTGAATGCTCGCCAACCAAAGACGGAAAAGACAAGGTACTTAGCCCCCATCATCGGTTACAAGAATTGGGGCCCGAAAACGGGAGTTGGCATATTCCACTAAATCAGATTCTCCCCAAAGTGCTGAAACGTCGCCTTCAGTTGGTGCAATTATCTCAACAGGTCGAGCATCCTGTTGAGATGACGAGGATCGTCTCCTTCTATGTAAAGAAGCTCCCTCATCACTAGCTTCGTCTTCATCATCGATCATCATAATTTCTATGACCGGCCCGGAAGGAGAACTAGTTATCCACCGGAGATGACTCAGGTGCAGCAATCTTTGCCCTTTTATTCTTTTCCCCGGCCGCTGAGGAGTGTCTTCTCTTTATTTGTTTATCCTTCGGCCCGGGACTCCGTAAAGAAATATTTGCACCAGAAACAGGCATGGAGATACCAATTCGAGTAAGTGCTTCTTGAAGCAGCCTCGTTGCATCAGCAGGATCAGCTAGAACGTCCTCCTCGGGGACAACAATAGAGCTTGCAGATAGACCTAGTTCCGTGAACAAAGTCAGTAGGGTTCAACCAAGTCCTTCATATGCAAAAATGGAAATAAGGTAAATTAGAGTTACTATGATTTTGGCCTTCCACCCATATTTAAGGGCCAGTTCTTTCCACGAACGAGTTTCGGGCGTTGTGACATCCAAAATCTTCTGAACCCACCGATTCTAACCTTCCACCACCGGTGGGAGCCATCGAATTGCTGAAACATACTAAGGGTGAAAAGATGATACGACCATAGAAGAATATCTAATAAGAGGAATATTATACAAAGAGCTTACGAGTGCAGTTCCATCAACTGGAAAGGATGAAGCCATTGTCGGAATGATGTCGTCGGTGGCCACTGCAATGAACTATTCCATCCACCCACGGTTATTGTCATCATCCATGCTAGATAACAAAGCATGGTTGCCACACTTGCAAAGGTAGAGACCGAAAGAGTAAAGTTTCTCCTCCTTTGTGGATCTTCAAAAGGGGCGGCATAATTTTACCCCAAATTCCCATGAACTAGGGACTGTGGAAGAGGAACACCTTATTCACGATCAGGTGCAGCCGATGGAGGTAATATAGCAACTGTTGGTGGAAGAGTGGTTGAAGATGGAACGATGTAGCAGTTGTTGGTGTTGGTGAAGGTGGAGATGGAGCTGATGGGGTTGAAAAATGAGAAGCAGCTGCATCAAATGCAGTGCTAGTTGTTGAATGCTCGCCAACCAAAGACGGCAAAGACCAGCTACTTAGCCCCCATCATCAGTTACAACAATTGGGGCCCGAAAACAGGAGTTGGCATATTGCACTAAATCAGATTCTCCCTAAAGTGCGAAAACATTGCCTTCAGTTGGTGCAATTATCTCAACAGGTCGAGCATCCTGTTGAGATGATGAGGATTGTCTCCTTCTATGTAAAGAAGCTCCCTCATTATCAACTTCTTCTTCATCATCGATCATCACAGTGTCTATTACCGGCCCGGAAAGAGAACCAGTTATCCACCGGAGATGACTCGGGGGCAGCAATCTTTTCTCTTTTATTCTTTTCCCTGGCCGTGGAGGAATGTCTTCTCTTTATTTGTTTATCCTCCGGCCGGGGACTCCGTAAAGAAATATTTGCACCAGAAATAGGCCTGGAGATACCAATTCGAGTAAGTGCTTCCTGAAGCAGCCTCATTGCATCAGCAGGATCAGCCAGAACGTCCTCCTCGGGGACAACAACAGAGCTTGCAGATAGACCTAGTTCCGTGAACAAAGTCAGTAGGGTTCAACCAAGTCCTTCATATGCAAAAATGGAAATAAGGTAAATTAGAGTTACTATAATTTTTGGCCTTCCACCCATATTTAAGGGCCAGTTCTTTCCACGAACGAGTTTCGGGCGTTGTGACATCCAAAATCTTCTGAACCCACCGATTCTAACCTTCTACCACCGGTGGGAGCCATCGAATTGCTGAAACATACTAAGGGTGAAAAGATGATACGGCCATAGAAGAATATCTAATAAGAGGAATATTATACAAAGAGCTTACGAGTGCAGTTCCATCAACTGGAAAGTATGAAGCCATTGTCGGAATGCTGTCGTCGGTGGCCACTGCAACGAACTGTTCCATCCACCCACGGTTATTGTCATCATCCATGCTAGATAACAAAGCATGGTTGCCACACTTGCAAAGGTAGAGACCGAAAGAGTAAAGTTTCTCCTCCTTTGTGGATCTTCAAAAGGGGCGGCATAATTTTACCCCAAATTCCCATGAACTAGGGACTGTGGAAGAGGAACACCTTCTTCACGATCGGGTGCGCCCGATGGAGGTAATATAGCAACTGTTGGTGGAAGAGTGGTTGAAGATGGAACGATGTAGCAGTTGTTGGTGTTGGTGAAGGTGGAGATGGAGCTGATGGGGTTGAAAAATGAGAAGCAGCTGCATCAAATGCAGTGCTAGTTGTTGAATGCTCGCCAACCAAAGACGGCAAAGACCAGGTACTTAGCCCCCATCCTCGGTTACAACAATTGGGGCCCGAAAACAGGAGTTGGCATATTCCACTAAATCAGATTCTCCCTAAAGTGCGGAAATGTTGCCTTCAGTTGGTGCAATTATCTCAACAGGTCGAGCATCCTGTTGAGATGATGAGGATTGTCTCCTTCTATGTAAAGAAGCTCCCTCATTATCAACTTCTTCTTCATCATTGATCATCACAGTGTCTATTACCGGCCCGGAAGGAGAACCAGTTATCCACCGGAGATGACTCAGGGGCAGCAATCTTTTCTCTTTTATTCTTTTCCCTGGCCGTGGAGGAATGTCTTCTCTTTATTTGTTTATCCTCCGGCCGGGGACTCCGTAAAGAAATATTTGCACCAGAAACAGGCCTGGAGATACCTATTCGAGTAAGTGCTTCCTGAAGCAGCCTCGTTGTATCAGCAGGATCAGACAGAATGTCCTCCTCGGGGACAACAACATAGCCTGTAGGTAGACTTAATTCTGTGAACAAAGTCAGTAGGGTTCAACCAAGTCCTTCATATGCAAAAATGGAAATAAGGTAAATTAGAGTTACTATGATTTTTGGCCTTCCACCCGTATTTAAGGGCCAGTTCTTTCTACGAACGAGTTTCGGACGTTGTGATGTCCAAAATCTTCTGAACCCACCGATTCTAACCTTTCACCACTGGTGGAGCCATCGAATTGCTGAAACATATGAAGGGTGAAGAGATGATACGGCCATAGAAGAATATCTAATAAGAGGAATATTATACAAAGAGCTTACGAGTTCAGTTCCAAGCAACCGGAAAGGATGAAGCCGTTGTCGAAATGATGTCGCTGGTGGCCACTGCAACGAACTGTTCCATCCACCCACGGTCATTGTCATCATCCATGCTAGATAACAAAGCATGGTGGCCATGCTTGCAAACGTTTAACATTCCCCCGCGGAAGATTTTGGGGGAATAGAGATTCATCACATGAGCTAAGGTTAGCTCCTCTCCTGTTTCTTAGCACAAGCGTCGGAATCAGGCGATCGTCCTCCACACTGAAGGACTTACCTGTGCCAAACATACCTGGTAGCAAAGGCAAAACTTCGCAATCACGGAATCAAGCTCTCTTCTCAAAGAAAACTCACCCAAAGTAAAGGGATACATGAAAAGGTATGTAAAACATTCCTTGGGAAAGGTCACTCACTCCGATAGATCAGGAGCGATAATCTCCAACTCATTGCAGCGGCAGTCCTCCTTCACAGCAGGAATACTAGAAGGACGAATGGAAGAAGGGTACCTACTAACAGCCCATGTATGAGGGTTGCCAGTAGGAAATTTCTCTTCAAAATCCTTCGAAGTGCTAAGCCTTCTTGGGATGATGGAATCCACTGTTGGAGGAACGAAATCCTCGATTTTATTCTTATTCTTTGTAAAACCACCACCTTTGGAGGAAGAAGCCATTGGAAAAGAAGAAGACAAAGATTTTATGTTTGGAGAAAAGTAGAAAAAGGATGGAAAACAAAGATGCAAATCAGAAGCTCAAGCAATTTTGAAACGCTAAGGAAAATAAAGTTGCGTATAAGTAAAATCTTGGCGCCTAAATTCATGGCCATGATTACCTCGATAATCGGTAAAGGCGGTGATAAATCATTGGATGACGCGTGTTCGGGGCATTAAATGTGGAGAGACGTGCGTCTAATCAACTGTCAGAGACCTTCAGAGGGAATTATAGTAATTCCCACCAAAACGGTGTCTCTACCAACTTCCCGGTAACACAAAGTTATGTCACCGAAAAGTAGGGGGACTATCTGTATAGGGTAAAATATGATATGACATGTGGCTGACTAAAAGGATGACACATAGAATCCAAGATGGAATAGCTGAGGACCGAACACAGCCACTGCACTTGTCATGGGGACGGATAACGTTCATAAATATGTATTAAATGCCCTGCGCCCGGTAGCATTTACTAAGGAATATTCTACAACATTAAGAGCGACAGTCCGTTATAGAGAATTTTGCATTTATGCTCAACGTTACATCTTCATCAGTGACCCTCATAATTGGAATTAAAGGATGGCACGATCCTAGGACCTCTTTACCTAAGCATAACTATTAATAGTAAGCTTAGTTACCATTGTAAGGGATACAGATTTTCTGGCAAGAACATATACTATATTCTATACAACGCTCTATACAATTTCACTTTCTTAGATTTTAGATCTCATCATTGTTGTATTCGGAAACCGTGTTCACGGAATCATCATCTTTGCTATTTCATATACATTCTAAGGCTAAGTATTATGTATTTCCTCAATTATTATATTATTTCAGGATCAAATTAATTCACTTGTCTAGAAACCATGTATAAATTTAACTGTACCATTTTACGGGTAAATAATGATACAATATCCTTCTTAGGTAACAACCAAATTGGTGTGTGTCACATAGTGTGGCAAAGATCTTCCTGAAAAGAGAACTCTCACCACCAACAATAAATCATCCTTTATAATTTCTCAAGAAGATTAAAAAAAATCCAGTAAAACCATCGGGGCCACATGCACTTTCACCATTCAACCCAAACACTACACCTTTAACCTCATCTTCATCTTCAGTTGTGATACAAACTAAGGGTCCAACAAACTGTATAGAGAACCAGGTTCTCTATTAGATCCCACAAAACACACAGACATAGTAGTTAATAATTAACACAATAGAGTTTTACGTGGAAAACTCCCAGCTCACGGGATTAAAAATCATGACCTACACTCGTAGGATTTCAACTTCACTACTAAGCAAACTTCATATTACAAACTATTGTAACCTAGGAATTAACCTCATAATCCCTCACTAACTTGTAATAACTCTATTACAAGCCCCTTTACAATAACTCTATTACAAAACTTACAACTCGACTAACTCTAGCCAAGACACAAACACAAGGTTTATGGTTTTACAAAAGGTTTCCTACACAATGCTTCTAGATAAGCTAAGTATGAATTACAAGTAAATCACTTTAACAAAGGTACAACACAACTAAGGACATATAATGACTCAATGCAGGAAACATGTCCTTTTTTATGTTGTTATTTGTTCTTGATGCCTTGAATGTCACTTACAGATTGGCAACACACTTGAGAAGGAGCTTGATGAATTCTGGAATGTGCAAGTAGGATGTTTTGCCTTTGCTTCATGTTAATATTACATAAGTGACATCACTCGAATGATGTAAGCATGTTTGGTACAAGGGCATTCCCCATAAAGTGACTGGTGCACTGTATACACTGTTGCGTGTGTGCTGAGGCACAGTTGCAGCCACTTTACAGTTGTGGCGAGTTGTCTGGTACAGTCAGCAAGAGTCCTTATCTCTTCATTGGCAATATTTTGAGCTTCAATAAGTTGAGAGATGGTGGAATTGATGCCAACCCCTCTTTTCTTATCGATGCTCACACATTCTTATAAGGTGGGCTTAGAGAAGATCTGCTTGTGAGTACCCACCGTAGCCTTTCCTAAAGGGACTTTGAAGAACTCAAATACTTTGGTGAGTAGAAACCCGTAGGGCAGCCCATGATTACCATCCTTGAAATCTACCACTTTCTTCATATGCTCAATTATGATACCCGATAGATTGATAGTGGAGTATGCATCCAGTGCTTCCATGAGGAACAGGTCTGCTCCTGACGTAATGGAACGCCTTTCTGCACGAGGGAGCAGAACCTTGTTCACTATCTCGAATAACAATTGGTACACTAGAAGGAAGGACTTCTTGTGTACCTGTTCCCCCTGCTGCACTGCATCATCCTTCAAGATGGCATTTCTGAAGTTTGAAGAACAAGTCCCCTCAATGGAGGATATTCCTTCAATAGGCACACCCAAGATGGTTCCCAACACATCTTCATCTAACACAAAGTCAACCCCATTCACTTTCATGCAGATGTTATCATCCTCGACTGTGAAGAAGTCGGCATAGAAACTGCGCACCTCTGCCTCATACACCTTAGGACTCTTATTTGTGAACAGATGTGTCCACTGTTGAAAGTCACAGATATCAACCAGTTGGCGCATCCCTACCATGTCAAGAATATCAGAGGCAAATGTTTTTCCCCACAACACCTTCTAGTTTTTCCGATTTTCCCTTCATCTATTCTTGGCCACACCCATCTTGGCTGTCTTGGAGGAACCAGGTTACTCATTGGCACCAGCCTTCCGTTTTACTAATTTTTGCACACTCTTCTCTTTCTCTACAGATTTCTCAGACACCTTCTCAGACACAGATTTCTCAGACACTTTCTCAACAGACTCCTCAGCCATTTTCTTGCCAGACTCTCACATTTCAACGTTGCTAACCTCCATCATTCTCACAGATGACTCTTTCCCAAACTTTGGAACAGTAGGTTTCTTAGAGGACTTACGAACTAAGGAACTGGGTTCCTCCTCTACCTCGTCATCAACGTCGACAACAAGTGCTTTAGGTACTACCTCTTAATGTACTAACTTTTCACCATTTACCAACCTTCTCCACTTCTTTTCTTTCATACTTTTCTTTAGAGCTAACTCAAGAGCTTCCTTACTTTGCAGCCTAGTAGTAGGTCTTTTAGGAGGGGGCGTTTTGGGAGTTGCCCTTATACTCCTAAAACTAATAAATCTTGCAAGGGCCACATTGTCATAGTCCTCTTTACTACCTTCATTCTCTTCCTCAGACAGAGATCTCATCTCAGGAGCAACAATAGTCAATGGATCAGCATAGAAATGAGGGGAAGGAGCGGGATCAATATTGACCTGGGGTTCTTTTGAAGAACATGGGGTTTCATCCCAAGTAGGAGCAGAGGGCTCCTCTTGGGCAGAGGGATTAGGTCCCTCATGTGGTTCCCCAGTAGTACTTTCAGGTGCCAGATTCTCGACAGGCACCAGTTCCCTACCCTTTCCATGTAGACTATCACCTTCCCCCTGAGACTTATTAGTTTCAGACACATCTTCATAACCACCAACCAAACATCCTTCAGCAGCTATTGACAACATATTCTCTATGGACTCTTGTTCTTATAACCCTAAGGTAGACTCATAAGGCACAAGAGGAGTATTATCTGTAGGATCTACAACATTCAAATCGAGACCTGGGGTAGTCATTGTTGATTCATCACCAGTATGAACCACACCTTGTTGTTCCTCAGAACTCTCTTCCAAACGAAGACTGGAATCTTCCTGATTTTCTTCTCCCTCTACTATTTCTCCCTCATCCATGTTTTTTGACGAGGTAGAGGAAGAGTTCGTAGCCACAAACCTCTTGGGATTCGAAGTTTTGTGACTCCGATGAGAACCATAACTTGATTGGGTTGGAGAAGATACAGTGGGTGGTTGGGAATCTTGCTTAGGGTTTGGACTGGGTGGCGTAGGGTACTTAGACTCTGTCACTGGTGCTTCAAGAGATGAAGATACAATGGGGACAATACTGGGGACATTTTAGGCTTTGAGATTCTCAGACATTATTGAGTGTAATGAGAGTTTATGACCGAAGAGAGTGTTTGGTTGTTGAGAGAAAAGGGAAATTTTGGCTTTTGATGAGAACAATTGTGAGAGTGACAGAGTTTCGGTTTATTAAAAGGGGGTGAGGGACCGGTTGGGAATGAGTATTGATTTTCTGGGTAGACGGGTCATTTTGTAATGGGTAGGACGCTTGGGTTCCAAAGAAAAGAAACTGACAATTTAATGATGTGGCACCTTTTTTACCCGTTTAAAAAGTTATGCATGAGAGTACAAAGGAACTATTAACCCGTGTCAAAGGAACCAGGTTCCCTAACATATTTTCTAAATGTGAGCCTCATCCTTTTGCCAAAGTGCAATACATTAGCTACTCATTTGCTCTGTAATCACCATGTGTGTCTACCTATAACGGTATAGAAATGAGTTAGGCCTTGCCAAAAAATACTTTTTAGCTGTTTTACATGTACATTTCTTTTATAGCTAATCATCGAGGGACCAGGTTCTCAGCTTGATTTTATCAACCCAAGTGCCAGATGATTCTTTTCAAAGTGCTCTCTACTTAATGCTTTGGTGAAGGTGTCTACAATCTGATCTTCTGTGTAGCAAAACTTCATGCAGATAAGCCCTTTTTCAACATTGTCTATGAGAAAATGATGTCACACATCAATGTGCTTTATTCTCTTATGCTGAATTGGGTTCTTTTCCATGTTGAGATCACTGGTGTTATCACATAGTAGTGGCACATAATCATAAAATACGCCAAAATCCTCTAACTGCTGCTTGATCCATAATAATTGAGCACAAAAAGAGGCAGCTGCCACATACTCAGCTTCTGCAGTTGAAAGAGCCATTGAGTTTTGTTTTCTTGTACCCCATGAAATGAGACACGATCCCAGAAAGTATGCCATGCCAGAAGTGTTTTTCCTATCCACCAGATAACTAGCATAATCAGCGTTAGCATACCCGATCAAGTCGAAATTGCCTCCTGAGAGGTAGTAGAGAACCGGGTCCTGCGTTCACTTTAGATATCTCAAGATTCTCTTGGCAGCCTTCAGATGAGATTCATTTGGATTTGATTGAAACCTGGCACATAGCCCCACACTGAAAATGATATCTGGTCTGCTTGTTGTGAGATACAAGAGTGACCCAATACCTCTGTACATGGTCTCGTTCACAGGGGAACCGGGTTCATCCATGTCCACTCGAGTGGCGGTGATAATAGGAGTGTCAATGACTTTTGAGCTTTCCATTTCAAATCTCTTCAAAAGCTCTTTGATGTAATTCTGTTGACTTATCATTGTGCCCTTAGGAGTTTGCTTGACTTGCAGGCCTAAGAAAAAATTCAATTCCCCCATCATGCTCATTTCAAACTCACTTCCCATAAGCTTTGCAAACTCTTCACATAGAGAATTATTTGTTGCACCAAAGATGATGTCGTCAAAATAAACTTACACAATGAGCAGGTTCCTCCCCCGTTTTTTTAGAAATAAGGTGTTGTCAATTTTTCCTCTTGTAAAACCATTTTCTAGGAGAACTTTGGACAACCTTTCATACCATGCGCGAGGAGCCTGCTTCAGCCCATATAAGGCCTTGTCAAGTTTAAAAATATGCTCAGGATGCTCATGACATTCGAAGTCAGGAGGTTGCTTGACGAAGACTTCTTTTAGAAAGCCATTCAAAAATGTACTTTTGACATCCATTTGGAACAATTTGAATTCCATATGAGATGCAAATACAATAAGGATTCTGATGGCCTCCATTCAAGCAACTGGGACAAAAGGTTCATCATAGTCAATCCCTTCTTCTTGATTGTACCCTTGAACTACCAGCCTTGCTTTGTTCCTTGTTGTGTTCCCAAACCCATCAAGTTTCTTTCTGAATACCCACCTGGTTCCTATAAAAGTTCTATCAGTAGGTCGAGGAACCAGGTGCCATACGTTGTTCCTCTCAAATTGATGGAGTTCATCTTGCATAGCAGTAATCCAGTTAGCATCTTTCAATGCTTCCTTGATATTTTTAGGCTCAATTTGAGAAAGAAAGGCTGAGAAGGCAAGTGAGTTTCTCTACTTCAATCTAGTTTGGATCCCTGACTCGAGAGGAGTGATCACATTTTGAAGAGGGTGTGAAATTTTGTGCTTCCAGTTAGACACCTGAATCTCATTATGAGAGGGTAGAGGTACTTCAACAAGGTCTTCACTTGGATCTTCTTCACGAAAGCAAAAAACACTGGAAAAGTTTCATCCTTGGTTTTGAGGAACAAGGTCCAGGTGAATCTAGAATAGTCATCCACTATAACAAAAATGTACTTCTTTCCTCCTCTACTTGGCACCCTCATAGGTCCACACAGATCCATATAGAGGAGATCGAGTGGCCTTGAGGTGCTAACATCCTTTTTGGGCTTGAAAGAAGACCCGACTTGCTTTCATTTTACATATGCATCACACACATTGTGGTCTTTGAAACTTGACATCGGCAGGCCACGAACCAGGTCCTTCCTGACCAGATTTTTCAGCAACATAAAGCTTGCATGACACAATCTTTTGTGCCATAGTTCAGCATCATCATCAACAGCACTCAGACAAGTGAGATCCACATTTTGCAGGGACTCAAAATCAGCAACATAAATGTTCTTGTATCTTTTTGCCATAAGGACCACTTCACCAGTCACAAGATTTGTGATTGTGCAGACTTTTGACACAAATTCCATTTGTTTCTTTTGTCGCAGATTTGGGAAACACTCAGTAGGCTATAATTCAAGCATTCATATAGTATATATTTTCAA
The DNA here is from genome assembly GCF_000715075.1 of Nicotiana tabacum. Taxonomy (NCBI): domain Eukaryota; kingdom Viridiplantae; phylum Streptophyta; class Magnoliopsida; order Solanales; family Solanaceae; genus Nicotiana; species Nicotiana tabacum. The sequence continues at coordinate 43,041,299 of NC_134102.1, forward strand.
TTGAGTGAGTGAATGACTTCCCAATTCTTTCTACTCCCAGAATGTATCACTTTTTGCCACTGCCTAAGAACACACTCCCTCCTTACAGGGCTTTGAGTGAAAGGAAATCACTGATGCTTCCAGTCATGTGCTTAGAACAACCACTATCCATGTACCATCTTTAGATGCTTCCTTTTACTGCTCCCTACACAAGAGAATCAAGGATTAGACTTAGGAACCCAAATAAGTTTGGGTCCCTTATAATGAGGAAAGGGTCGAATTAAACTTTTTTTTCCAGGCAGGCAGTATACGTTTTTTAACGGACCAGGTTCCTTAGCAGTAGTTACCTTTTCAACAAATACCTTATTTTTCTGTTGGGACTGAATTCTAGCCTTACAATTTTCATTAAAGTGACCAGTGTTGCCACAGTGAGTGCAAAGCCAGTTATCAGGGACAATAATATATTTGCTATGTGGATTGTAAGGAGTCTTTTTCCTTTGGAACCCCGACTCCCTGCATGTTACCACCATTCCTTGTATACATGGCATCAATTATATCTGAGGACCAGGTCCACTTTAGAGATTTTTCGAGGTCATTTTTAACTTTGCCTAGATCTTCTTGAAGTTGTCTGTTTCTTTCAAGTTCAGCACACACACTAAATTTCACATATTGAAGTTCATTTTCAAGCTTAATGTATGCCTCACTTGCAACTTCCCTCCCCTTTTGGACAAACCTAGAATTGTTTTCCCTTTTTAATTCCTCTATTGTTTCTTTTAGGTCCATGAAGACTATTAACAAGTCGTCTCTCTCATTCTCTATGTTTTCAACCTTTTTAATCATAACACTTTTTTCTTTCACTAGATTCTCGATGGTTTCTTTTAGGTCGGCCACTACAACTACCAAATCATCTCTCTCATTTTCTATCTCTCCTAGCTCTATAGTTAAGGCATTTTTATCGTTTATAAGATTGTGATAAGTGTCAATTAAAATATTTTCCAAAGACATAAGCTTTTTTTGAGAGTAAGACTTCATATTTCTTTGAACGTCTAGAAAGTTTACCTCATCATCATCATTATCTTTATCATCATTAGATTTTGCCATCAGGGCAAAGATGGAATCATAATCAGCTGCTTCACTTTCGACTACCATCATGGAGGTGTCACCTTGTGCATCATCTTCTCCAGATTCGCTGGAAGAGTCTCCCCATGCAGCAATAGCTTGTTTCACAACATTGTTAGCAACTTCTTTTCTTTTAAATCTTTTGTCCGGAACCGAGTTCCTCTTGGTTTCTTTATCTGTGTTGTGCTTGTACTGGTCTTGCTTGAGAAGGGGACAATCCTTGATGAAATGTCCTGGCTTCCCGCACTTATGATATAAGTCATGTCCTCTTGGCTTGCTGGAGCTTCCCTTCTTTGGAATACCTCCATTTTTGCGGACCATCTTCTGAAATCTCTTTGTCAAGTAAGCCATATCGGTATCCTCACCACTTGATTCATTGTTGACTGTTTTGAGGACCAGATGTTTCTCCCTTTTGGGCTCTATTCTCTCATGATCCTTTTTTTTCTTCATTTAATAAGTTTTTAAATTACCAATGAGTTCATCAATGGTTAGCTTTTGTAGATCCTTTGCCTCCGTGATAGCATTTACTTTGCTTTCCCAGGAACCAGGTAATACGTTAAGTATTTTTCTGACAAGTTTGTTCCTTGGAATGATTTCTCCTAGGGAATAGAGCACATTGATGATATAGGTGAAGCGAGTATGCATGTCCTGAATGGACTCATTTTCCTTCATCCTGAAGACTTCATACTCAGTGGTTAGCATATCAATATTCGACTGCTTGACTTCAGTTGTCCCTTCGTGTGCTGTTTGGAGAGCTTCCCAGATCTCCTTGGCATATTGACAAGCATAAATCCTGTTGTATTCATCTGGCCCAATACCACAGACAAGGATTTTCTTTGCTCGAAAGTTCTTCTCTATAGCCTTGCGGTCAGCATCATTGTATTCCTTCCTAGACTTGGGAACTGTCACTGCTGGTTCCCCAATGGTTTTCATAGGAACGAAGGGACCATCACAGATAATATCTTAGAGCTCTGAATCTTCAGCCATGATAAAATCATGCATCCTTGTCTTCCACCATCCATAGTATTGGCCATTGAATCTTGGTGGTTTGTAGGTGGATTGACCTTCTTCAAAGTTTGGTGGAGCAACCATGAGGATCCATTCTAGGTGTTAGCCTGATAGAAAGAACCTGCTCTGATACCAATTGATACAAACTAAGGGTCCACCAAACTGTATAGAGAACCAGATTATCTATTAGTTCCCACAGAACACACACACACAACAGTTAATAATTAATACAATAGAGTTTTACGTGGAAAACTCCCAGCTCACGGGATTAAAAACTATGACTTACACTCGTAGGATTTCAACTTCACTACTGAGAAAACTTCAGATTACAAACTATTGTAACCTAGGAATTAACCTCATAATCCCTCACTAACTTGTAATAACTCTATTACAAGCCCCTTTGTAATAACTCTATTACAAAACTTACAACTCGACTAACTCTAGCCAAGACACAAACATAAGGTTTATGGTTTTACAAAAGGTTTCCTACACAATGCTTCTAGCTAAGCTAAGTAGGAATTAAAAGTAAATCACTCTAGCAAAGATACAACACAACTAAGGCATATAATGACTTAATGCAGGAAACATGTCATTCGTTATGTTGTTCTTTGTACTTGACGCCTTGAATGTAACTTACAGATTGGCAACACACTTGAGAAGGAGCTTGATGAATTCTGGAATGTGCAAGTGTGATGTTTTGTCTTTGCTTCATGTTAATATTACATAAGTGACATCACTCGAATGATGTAAGCATGTTTGGTACAAGGGCATTCCCCATAAAGTGACTGGTGCACTCTATACACTATTGCGTGTGTGCTGAGGTACATTTGCAGCCACTTTACAACTATGGGGAGTTATCTGGTACAGTCAGCAAGGGAACTGATGTCTATCTATTCCCTCTGTTGTTTCTTTGACTCTGAGTGTTGGAACATGTCTCAGACTTGAGACTTGTTGATCTTGAGCACTTTGAGGATGTGGAGCAGGTTCCCCATCTGGTTTTTAAGATTAAGTTTGGTAGATCATCAAAATATAACAGGACACATAACTTATCAAGTTGGCACCCTTACAATATCCTCATTCTGCTCATCAGTAACCATTTCTGGCACATACATTAATGTGTCAAAATTAGCTGACTGCAATTCTTGGCTAAATTGTTCCTGATAGAACCATAGAGCTTCATTAACCATCTCTTCCTTCTCTATTAGCCAATCTCCATTTCTGTCTTGTATTCGATAAACCTATAGCTTTCTTCTCCTGCCATTCACATGGGCATGAAAGAATTTTGTGTTTCTTTCACCTTCTTTGAACCATTGTATTCCCGCCTTTGGCTTCCAAAACTCCTCTTCATAATGCAAGAACTTTTTCAGATCTGCTTCAGCCCTTTTAAGAGTTGTCCTATTCTCCATCGTCGGGGCCATTTCTAGTTGATACTTGTGATGACCCAAAAGGTCATTTTATGTTTTAGAACTCGAATCTACGCTCTTACACCTTAAAAATCTCATTTTACCCTCCTTAATTTGCGTGCGTAGTCCGGGCATATTTTCGGAAAGTTTTTATGTTGAAAACTAATAAAAATAAGAATTTTTGCCTTAAAAGTTAATTTTAGTTGACTTTGGTCAACATTTTTGGTAAACAAGCCTGGATCTGTATTTTGACAGTCTCGGTGGGTCCGTATCAAATTATGGGACCTGGGTGTATGCCCGAAATCAAATTCGGAGGTCCCTAGCTCAAGTTATGAAGTTTTGATGAAAAATTAAAAGTCTGAAAATTAATTATTTCCAAGAATTGATTGATGTTTGGCATTATGACTACCGGGTCCATATTTTGGTTTCGGAGCCCGGTACAGGTTCATTATGATATTTAAGACTTGTCTGTGAAATTTGGTGAGAAACGGAAATTTGACGTGGTTCAGACATCCAGTTGAGAAGATAGAAATTTTAAAGTGTTCTTGAGAATTTCATTTGATTTAGTGCTAAATTTGTAGTTCAAGGTGTAATTTTGGCAATTTGATGGCGCGAGCAAGTTCATATGAAGTTTTAGAGTTGTGTGCATGTTTGGTTTGGAGCCTCGAGGGCTTGGGTGAGTTTCGGTTAGGCCACAGGATGTTTTGGACTTTGGAAAATCTTATTTTCTACAGATTCTGGTGTTTTGGCATGTCCTTCTTCGCGCTCGCAAAGCCCCTCTTGCGAACGCGAAGAGTAAACTGATGAGGCCGGAAATTTCTTCGGTCACGAATGCGAAGTTATGGGGGCATTACCCTTTGCGAACGCGACGAGCTCATAGGAAACGCGTAGTGTTAGGCACTAGGGGGGAGAGTCAGTGTTTCCTTCATCGCGAACGCGAGCAATGCCTCGCGAACGCGAAGGCCAGGCGGGATAGCCTATGCGAACGTGAACACTGTCTCGCGAACGCGAAGGCTTGGCAACCAATGCTCATCGCGAACGCGATGCACACTATCGCCCAGCACTTAAAACAGAATCAAACACGGGTTTAAGCCATTTCTTCAACAGTTTTCAAGAACCAAACGGGTAGGGGAAATTTTCAAGAGTCATTTCTTTCCCCAACGCGTTGGTAAGTGATTCTAAACCATTTTCTTTCAATTACCCATTACATTACATGAATTATCAACCTAAAATCTAGAGTTTTCATGGTAGAATTAGGGGTTAGGGTAGAAACTAGGAATTTCGCAAATTTGGGGATTTAGACCTCAATTTGAGTTCAGATTCCAAAACCAATTAGATATTCGGGCTCGGGGGTGAACGGGTAAATGGATTTTGGTTCGAACCTCGGGTTTTGACCAGGCAGACCCGGGGTCGATTTTTTGACTTTTTAGAGGAAAATTTGGGAAATTTAATTTATGAAATATAATTGATTCCTTTAGCAATATTTGATATTATTGAGTTATTTTTGAATAGATATGACTGGTTTGAAGTTGAATTCTAAAGAAAAAGCTGTGATTGAGAATTAAGTGGCATTCGGAGTGAGGTAAGTGTTGTATCTAACCCTGACTTAAGGGAATTAGGAACCTTAGATTATTTGTTATGTGAAATTCATGTGAGCTAAGTATATGTGAGGTGACGAGTACTTATGCGCCGCCAATTTACCTATTTTCCCTGTTTTCTCCCGTTTTTCTTATATTGTCTCTTTCCTATGCCTAATTGCTACGTCTTTATACTAGTGTTGTCAAATTGATCGTTCTTATCATGTTTATGGATTTTCTAGTGATAATTGAGTATTTATTTCAAAGTTGAGATTGATATTGTGGAACCAAATGTTGCAAGTAAGTTTTGTGCTAGTTATTCTATATCTCTGTTGTTATTTATTCATTGCATTATGGTAAGGGAGAGTGTTAATACACGAAGGGTGATGCCGTGCCATATTATGAGTGTTAATGCACAAAGGGTGATGTCGTGCCATATTATGAGTGTAAAGGCACGAAGGGTGACGCCGTACCATATTGTGAGTGTAAAAGCACGAAGGGTGATGTCATGCCATATTGTGAGTATTAATACACGAAAGGTGATGTCGTGCCATGACATGAAATTTAATGCACGAAGGGTGATGTCGTGTTATTTTTATTGATTTTATGGTGAGATTGAGAGTAAAAGCACGAAGGGTGATGCCGTGCATTTTTCCTTTACTATATTCGTGGTCATGTTGATTTGTATTAAATTGGTTGTCTCAGTTCTCATTCTGATGTAGCTCCTTACTTCGTATTTTCCCTCAGCATGTATCCCCTCTCGATAATTCTTGTATAGCTCTTCATTACTGTTATTTGTATATACACTGTTAAATTGTACATGTTGATTTGTAGGTGCCTTGCCTTAGCCTCGTCACTACTTCATCGAGGTTAGGCTCGACACTTACCAGTACATGGGGTCGGTTGTACTGATACTGCACTCTGCACTCTCTGTGCAGATTTTGGTACCGGCTCGAGTTGATCGAGATTTTAGCTGTTGGACCCGCTATCCGGAGACTTAAGGTAGATCTGTCGGCGTTCACAGACCTTGAAGTCCCCGTCTATCTTTTCAGTTTTACTGTTGCTTTCAACTAAATAGTTGTATTTCTTTCTGACTATTACTTGTAATGAATTCTAGAATGCTCGTGAATTGTGACTCCAGATCCGGGTAGTAGTGATTAATGCAGTCTTAATATTATTCCGCACTCATTATATTTTATCTTAGCTAATTATTGTTATTTACTGAATGGAAATAAGGATTTGGTTTAATGATTCTCTAACATTGGCTTGCCTAGCAAGTAAAATGTTAGGCGCCATCACGGTCCCGACGGTGGGAATTCCGGGTCGTGACAAGTTGGTATCAGAGCCCTATGTTGCCTAGGTGTCATGATTCACAAGCAAGCTTAGTAGAGTCTGGAGGATCGGTACGGAGACATTTGTGCTTATCTTCTAGAGGCTATGAAGTTTAGGAATAAATTTCACCTCTATTCTCCGTTGTCGTGCGATTTTATTTTCTCAATACTGATTGAACTCTTCTACTCTTATTCTCTCGTAGATAGAGAGAACACGTACCGCTTCCTCAACTGAACAGCAGCCAGAGCCTCCAGTGGAAGCTCCTACGAGGGGCAAAGGTCGAGGCCGAGGCCGTGCTAGAGGCCGAGGCAGGGGCAGAGCTCAGCCAAGAGCCCGGGCAGCAGTTCCAGCAGTGGAGCCTCAGATAGATATTGATGAGGAGGTTCCACCCCTGACTGTTCCTGCCAGACCAGCTCAGGTTAGGGAGGGGTTCACTGCCACCCCAATACTTCAGGACGCTTTGGTCCGTTTGGTGGGCCTTATGGAGAGTGTGACCCAGACTGGCGCATTTCCCATGGCACCAGCAGTCTCTCAAGCTGGAGGAGGAGCCCAGACTCCCACTACTCCCGCTCTGGAGCAGATAGCTCCCCTGTATCAAGCTCTAGCAGCTCAGCTAGTCGGAGTAGTTCAGTCGGTTGTTGCGGCGCAAATCGGTGATGGGTCAGCTATGTCTTTTGAGGCTTTGTGGAGATTGGATAGGTTTACCAAGCTCTTTCCTGTTCACTTCAGTGGTACTACTACAGAGGATCCCCAGGAGTATCTTGACAGCTATCACGAGGTTCTATGAAACATGGGTATAGTGGAGACCAATGGGGTCGACTTTGATGCATTTCAGATGACTGGTTCCGCCTAGAAATGGTGGATAGATTATTTGTTGACCAGACCAGCTGGTCGCCTGCTCTTACTTTGGACCAGTTCTCTCAGCTCTTCATAGAGAAGTTTCTGCCTATCACATTGAGAGAGGAGAGTCACCGTCAGTTTGAGCATCTCCAGCAGGGCAGTATGACTGTTACTCAGTATGAGACTCGTTTTATGGATTTGGCATGTCATGCTATTCTTCTGCTTCCCACCAAGAGAGAGAGGGTGCGGAGGTTTATTGATGGTCTTGCTCAGCCTATCAGATTGTAGATGTCTAAGGAGACTGGGAGTGAGATTTCTTTTCAGGTGGCTGCTAATGTCGCCAGACGAGTCGAGATGGTTCTTACTCAGGGAGGTCAGGGGTGTGACAAGAGACCTTATTATTCCGGTGAGTTCAGCGGTGCCCCATCTATAGGTAGGGGTACTTTTGGTAGAGTCCATCCTCCCATGCCATTTCATTTAGCACTCTAGGCATCCCACTATGCCTCAGGTGGTCGTGGTCCTCATATGCCTTATTATTCCGACTAGCTAGCCTACAGTGTACCACCAGCTCCTATTAGTGCACCTCTACTCCAGAGCTATTAGGGTGGTTATTCAGGTCGGCAGGGTCAGTTTCAGGGTCAGCAATCACAACAGCCGAGGTTATATTATACTTGTGGTGATCCGAGGCACATTTCTAGATTTTGCCCTTGGGCAACGGGTAGATCATATCATCAGAGTTCTCGTGCCATGGTTCCGGCACCAATTACTGCACCACCTGCTCAGCCAACCAGCCAGAGGCAGGGGTCAGGCAGCCAGAGGTAGAGGCCAGACTATTAGAGGTAGAGATCAGGCAGTTAGAGGTGGAGACCAGCCAGTTAGAGGCCATCCTAGAGACATAGTTCAGGGTGGTGGGGCCCAGCCCGGTGTTATGCTTTCCCAGCCAGGCCTGAGGCTGAGTCATCTGACGTTGTTATCACAGGTACTGTTTCAGTTTGCAGTAGAGATGCTTCAGTTCTATTTGATCCGGGGATCTACTTACTCCTATGTGTCATCCTATTTTGCTTCCTATTTGGTTGTGCCCCGTGATTCTTTGAGTGCTCCTGTGTATGTGTCCACACCAGTGGGAGATGCTATTGTTGTAGATCGTGTTTATCGTTCATGTGTGGTCACCATTGGGAGTCTTGAGACTCTTGTAGATCTTTTACTTCTCGACATGGTTGATTTTGATGTCATACTGAGTATGGATTGGTTGTCACCTTATCATGCTATATTAGATTGCCACGCCAAGACGGTGACCTTGGCCTTGTAGGGGTTGCCTCGATTAGAGTGGAGAAGGACTATTGGCCATTCTACCAACAGGGTTATCTCTTATGTGAAGGCTCAGCATATGGTCGAGAAGGGGTGTCTAGCTTATTTGGCTTATGTCCGCGATTCTAGTGCGGAGGTTCCTTCCATGGATTCAGTGCCAGTTGTTCGTGAGTTTCCAGAGGTGTTTCCTGCAGACCTGCCGGGGATGCCACCTGACAGGGATATTGATTTGTGTATTGATTTGGCCCCGGATACTCAGCCCATTTCCATTCCGCCATACCACATGGCCTCGCCAGAGTTGAAAGAATTGAAAGAACAGTTACAGGATTTGCTTGATAAGGGCTTCATTTGACCTAGTGTCTCACCCTGGGGTGCACCTGTGTTGTTTGTGAAGAAGAAAGATGGATCGATGAGGATGTGTATAGATTATCGGCAGTTGAACAAAGTCACCATCAAGAAAAAGTATCCGTTGCCGAGGATTGATGATTTATTTGATCAGCTTCAGGGTTCCCAAGTGTTTTCGAAGATTGATTTGAGATCTAGCTACAATCAGTTGAGGATTAGGGCATCCGATGTTCCTAAGATAGGTTTTCGGACTCGGTATGGGCATTCTGAGTTTCTAGTGATGTTATTTGGGCTGACCAATGCCCTAGCAGCATTCATGGATTTGATGAATTGGGTGTTCAAGCCCTACTTGGATTCCTTTGTGATCGTGTTTATTGATGACATATTGATCTACTCCCGCAGTCGAGAGGAGCATGAGCAGCATCTCAGGATTGTACTTAAAACTCTGAGAGCCAACCAGTTATATGTTAAATTTTCAAAGTGCGAGTTTTGGTTGAGTTCAGTTGCTTTCTTGGGTCACGTTGTATCAGCAGAGGGTATTGAGGTGGATCCTAGGAAGATTGAGACAGTTCAGAACTGGCCTAGGCCCACATCAGCTACAGAGATTCGTAGTTTCTTGGGATTGGCAGGCTATTACCGTCGGTTTGTGGAAGGGTTTTCATCTATAGAAACTCCATTGACCAGATTGACCCAGAAGGGTGTCCCATTCAAGTGGTCAGAAGAGTGTGAGGCGAGCTTCAAGAAGCTCAAGAAAGCTTTGACTACGGCACCGGTATTAGTGTTATCCACAGGTTCAGGCTCTTATACAGTATATTGTGATGCATCTCGTATTGGTCTGGGTGCGGTATTGATGCAGGGTGGCAAGGTTATTGCATATGCTTCTCGGCAGCTGAAGGTTCACGAGAGGAATTACCATGTTCATGATCTAGAGCTGGCAGTCATTGTTCACACCCTGAAGATTTGGAGGCACTATCTTTATGGCGTGCCATGTGAGGTATTCACGGATCATCGAAGCTTGTAGTATTTGTTCAAGCAGAAGGAACTCAATTTAAGGCAGAGGAGGCGGTTGGAGCTATTGAAAGACTATAATATCACCATATTGTATCATCCCGGGAAGGCCAGTGTAGTGGCTGATGCTTTGAGTAGAAAGTCATCTAGTATGGGTAGTCTTGCTTATATTCCAGTTGGTGAGAGACCGCTTGCATTGGATGTTCAGGCCCTGGCCAATCAGTTCGTGAGGTTGGATGTTTCTGAGCCCAGCCGTGTTCTAGCTTGTACATTTGCTCGGTCTTCTTTGTTTGAGCGTATCAGAGATCGGCGCGATGACGACCCTCATTTACTTGTCCTTAGAGACACAGTGTGGCACGATGGTGCCAAGAAGGTTACTGTTGGAGATGATGGAGTTTTGAGGATGCAGGGTCATATTTGTGTGCCTAATGTGGATGGACTTCGTGAGTTGATTCTTGAGGAGGCCCACAGTTCCCTATATTCCATTCATCCGGGCGCCGCCAAAATATATCAGGACTTGCAGCAACATTATTTGTGGAGGAGGATGAAGAAGGATATAGTTGCATATGTAGCTCGGTGTCTAAATTGTCAGCAAGTCAAGTACGAGCATTAGAGACCTGGTGGTTTGCTTCATAAGATAGAGATTCCTGAGTGGAAGTGGGAGCGTATCACTATGGATTTTGTTTTTGGACTCCCACGGACTCAGAGGAACTTCGATGCCGTTTGGGTCATTGTGGACAGGCTGACTAAGTCAGCGCACTTCATTCCTGTGGCAGTTACTTATTCTTCAGAACGGTTGGCAGAGATTTACATTCGTGAGATAGTCCGTCTTCATGGTGTGCCCGTGTCTATCATTTCTGATCAAGGTACACAGTTCACCTTGCACTTCTGGAGGGCAGTGCAATGTGAGTTGGGTACGCGGGTTGCGTTGAGCACATCATTTCATCCTCAGACGGACGGTCAGTCCGAGCGCACGATTTAGATCTTGGAGGATATGCTCTGCGTATGTGTTATAGACTTTGGAGGATCGTGGGATCAGTTCTTGCCCCTTGCAGAGTTCGCCTACAACAACAGCTACCAGTCGAGCATTCAGATGGCTCCCTATGAGGCATTATATGGTAGGCGGTGCCGGTCGCCAGTTGGGTGGTTCGAGCCGGGAGAGGCTCGGTTGTTGGGCACAGACTTAGTACAGGATGCCTTGGATAAGGTCAAGATTATTCAGGATCGACTTCGCACACCTCAGTCCAGGCAGAAGAGTTATGCCGGCAGCAGAGTTCGTGAAGTTGCATTCATGGTCGGAGAGAGAGTGTTGCTTCGGGTATCACCCATGAAGGGTGTAATGAGGTTCGGAAAGAAGGGCAAGTTGAGCCCTAGGTATATCGGACATTTTGAGATTCTAGAGAGAGTGGGAGAAGTGGCTTACAGGCTTGCATTGCCACCTAATTTAGCCGTTGTTCATCCGGTATCCCATGTGTCCATGCTTCGAAAGTATCATGGCAATCTGTCATGTATTAGATTTTAGCTCTATCCAGTTGGACAAGGATTTGACTTACGAGAAGGAGCCAGTGGCTATTCTAGCCCGACAAGTTCGCTAGTTGAGATCAAAGAGTTGCCCTTCAGTTCGAGTGCAGTGGAGAGGTCGGCCTGTTGAGGCAGCTACTTGGGAGTCCGAGTCCGACATGTGGAGTAGATATCTCCACCTTTTCACCACCCCTGATACTTTTCTATGTCCGTTTGAGGACGGATAATTATTTTAGAGGTGGATAATGTGATGACCTCGAATCTGCGCTCTTAAGCCTTAAAATCTCATTTTTACCCTCCTCGATTTGCCTGCGCAGTCCGAGCGTGTTTCCGAAAAGATTTTATGTTGAAAACTAATGAAAATAAGAATTTTTGCCTTAAAAGTTGATTTTAGTTGATTGCAGTCAATAGTTTTGATAAACGGGTCTAGATCCATGTTTTGACGGTCCCTGTGGGTCCGTATCGAATTATGGGACCTGGGCATATGCCTGGAATCGAATTCGGAGGTCTCTAGCTCAAGTTATGAATTTTTGATGAATAATTAAAAGTCTGAAAATTAATTATTTCCAAGAATTGATTGATATTTGGCATTGTGAGTACCGGGTTCATATTTTGGTTCCGGAGTCCGGTATAGGTTCATTATGATATTTAAGGCTTGTCTGTGAAATTTAATGAGAAACAGAGTTGATTTGACGTGATTCGGACGTCCAGTTGAGAAGATAGAAATTTTAAAGTATTTTTGAGAATTTTATTTGATTTGATGCTAAATTCGTAGTTCTAGGTATTATTTTGGCGGTTTGATCGCGCGAGCAAGTTCGTATGATGTTTTTAGACTTGTGTGCATGATTGGTTTGGAGCCCCAAGGGCTCGGGTGAGTTTCGGTTAGGCCACAGGATGTTTTGGACTTTGGAAAATCTGGTTTTCTGCAGATTCTAGTGTTCTGGCATGTCCTTCTTCGCGTTCGCGAAGGTCCTCTCGCGAATGCGAAGAGTAAACTGATGAGGCCAGAATTTTCTTCTTCGCGAACAAGAAGGCTTGGCCGCGAACGTGAAGCGATGGGGGCATTACCCTTCGCGAACGCGAAGCGATGGGGGCATTACCCTTCGCGAACGTGACGAGCTCATCGCGAACGCATAGTGTTAGGCACTGGGGGGGGGGGGGGAGTCAGCCTTTCCTTCATCACGAACGCGAGCAATGCCTCGCGAACGCGAAGGCCAGGGGGGATAGCCTACGCGAACGTGAACATTGTCTCGTGAACGCGAAGGCTTGGCAGCCAATGCTCTTCGCGAATGCGACAGTAGCCTCGCGAACGCGATGCACACTGTCGCCCAGCACTTAAAACAGAATCAAATACGGGTTTAAGCCATTTCTTCAATATTTTTCAGGAACCAAACGGGTAGGGGCGATTTTCAAGAGTCATTTTCTTCCCCAAAGTATTGGTAAGTGATTCTAAATTATTTTCTTTCAATTACTCATTACATTTCATGAATTATCAACCTAAAATCTAGAGTTTTCATAGTAGAATTAGGGGTTAGGGTAGAAACTAAGGATTTCGGAAATTTGGGGATTTATACCTCAATTTGAGATCGGATTCCAAAATCAATTACATATTCGGACTTGGGGATGAATGGGTAAATGGATTTTGGTCCGAACCTCAGGTTTTGACCAAGCAGGACCGGAGTCGATTTTTTGACTTTTTGGAGGAAAATTTGGGAAATTTAATTTATGCAATATAATTGATTTCTTTAGAAATATTTGATATTATTGAGTCATTTTTTAATAGATATGAGTAGTTTGGAGGTAAATTTTAAAGGAAAAGCTGTAATTGAGAATTAAGTGGCATTCGGAGCAAGGTAAGTGTTGTGTCTAACTCTGACTTGAGAGAATTAGGAACCTCAGATTATTTGTTATATGAAATTCATGTGAGCGGCGTATATGTGAGGTGACGAGTACTTATGCGCCGCCAATTTATCTGTTTTCCATGTTTTCTCCCATTTTTCTTATATTGTCTCTTTCCTATGCCTAATTGCTACATGTTTATACTAGTGTTGTTAAATTGATCGTTCTTATCATGTTTATGGATTTTCTGGTAATAATTGAGTATTTATTTCAAAGTTGAGATTGATATTGTGGAACCAAATATTGCAAGTAAGGTTTGTACTTGTTATTCTATCTCTCTGTTGTTATTTATTTATTACATTATGGTAAGGGAGAGTGTTAATGCACGAAGGGTGATGCCGTGCCATATTATGAGTGTTAATGCACAAAGGGTGATGTCGTTCCATATTGTGAGTGTAAAAGCACGAAGGGTGATGCCGTGCCATATTGTGAGTGTTAATGCATGAAGGGTGATGCCGTGCCATATTGTGAGTATTAATACACGAAGGGTGATGCCGTGCCATGATATGAGAGTTAATGCACGAAGGGTGATGCCGTGCCGTTTTTATTGATTTTATGGTGAGATTGAGAGTAAAAGCACGAAGGGTGATGCCGTGTATTTTTCCTTTACTGTATTTATGGTCCTGTTGATTTGTATTATATTGGTTGTCTCAGTTCTCATTCTGCTGTTGCTCTTTACTTCGTATTTCCCCTCAGCATGTATCCCCTCCCGATAATTCCTGTCTAACTCTTCATTACTGTTATTTGTATATACACTGTTAAATTGTACATGTTGATTTGTAGGTGTCTTGCCTTAGCCTCGTCACTACTTCGTCGAGGTTAGACTCGACATTTACCAGTATATGGGGTCGGTTGTACTGATACTGCACTCTGCACTTTCTGTGCAGATTTTGGTACCGGCTCGAGTTGATCGAGATTTTAGCTGTTGGACCTGCTATCTAGAGACTCAAGGTAGATCTGTCGGCGTTCACAGACCTTGAAGTCCCCATCTATCTTTTCAGTTTTACTGTTGCTTTCAACCAGACAGTTGTATTTCTTTCAGACTATTACTTGTAATGAATTTTAGAATGCTCGTAAATTGTAACTCCAGATCCGGGTAGTAGTGATTAATGCAGTCTTTATATTATTCCGCACTCATTATATTTAATATTAGATAATTATTGTTATTTACTGAATGGAAATAAGGATTTGGTTTAACGATTCTCTAACGTTGGCTTGCCTAGCAAGTGAAATGTTAGGCGTCATTACGGTCCCGACGGTGGGAATTCCGGGTCGTGACAATACTCATGTGCGCGCCATTATGATGTCCTCCATTGATGCAATCTGCTGGAAAATATTACCATATGTACTCTTACTCCATTGGGATATTCTTGAGTTTCTTATTAAACATAACAAACGGATCCCCTACTCCATCAGCACTCCAATTTGCCCTCTCACAGTCTAGAAAAGTATCGTGCTTCACCCAGAAATTCAAAAATTTAAAAGGCTTGATGATATAAACCTCATCTTTTTTAAACACGACCAACAGTGGGGAGTGATCAAACTTCAGACCCCACACGAGCCAAATGTTCAACTTCAACTTTTGTATACAATTCCAACAATGCATGATTACCCGGGCAACGATCGAGCCTTTTTAATATAAAATCCTCTTCTATACGACCATTCCACCACGTAAAGATGCTAGCTACCCGATGTGAAGCCCAAATCAACGACATTGCAATTACTAATTGTGGCAGCGAACTCCTCATACTCTGGAGAAAATACGGGCAGTACGTCCACCATACTTCTCCTGATCAGATAAAATGACATTAAAATCACCCCCAATAAACAATGGCTTAGTGTTGTCTGAGGCAAAGTACTGCATATATAGAATCCCACAAACCAATTCTATCCTCAGTGTTACACTTAGCATACACAAGCGTCGGTCGCATCAATTAATTCTCTATCTAGATCGATGTTGATGATACAACTTAAGAGCTAAGTGTTGATCATTATTTTGAATCTCTTCAACCACGTAATTACAATCAACAAACACCCAAATTTGCCCATTTGCATTAACAAAAGCTTGCTCCATTCCAAGCCGTCTCCGAAAAGCTTCAATTCTAGTTCGATTTGTGAACGGCTCCATAAGAGCAATAAGTGAAAAATGGTGCTTTTGATTCAATTGCACTACTCTTTCAAAAGTTTCGTGTGTATTAACGGATCGGAACGAATATTCCATATTAGGGCCTTATCCATTGATCAATTCCGCTTCAACGACCCCGACGCCGATCTAATATATAGGTTGAGTTCTAGGAGGTGGCGAGTTGGTATTTTTGCCCTGCCTTTTTGTAGTCTTTGGTGGTTCTTGCTTCTCCAAAGAGGAGTAAAATTAGATGTTTTCCAAATTTAAAAAAAAAGAAGAAGTGAAATTCACATTGGAGCTACGTTAACGTCCAATGCAATTATAAATGGCTTGCTAATAGAAAAGGTACAATGGATGCAAAGTATATCGGAAGGTGAAATCACCATATTATATTTCATTTAGTAGATGATTAAATTAGGACATTTTCCTTTTTGACGTTACTTCCATGTTATCCTAGAGGTGTGAAATGACATGTTGGGCCACATCTGGGTGGCTTAAAACGGGTTGGTTATAACCCGTTCAAAATTTTGTTGAGTCAAGATGAACGGGATAATTGGCGGGACAATGAATCCTAACTCAACTTGTCCACTTCAAAACCATTTTTTATTTTATCCATTTTTTATAATTTATTTAATTACCAATTCAACAACAACAACAACAGCACAGTATAATCTCACTAGTGGGGTCTGGAGAGAGTAGTGTGTACGCAGACCTTACCCCTACCCTGGGGTAGAGAGGCTGTTTCTGATAGACCCTCAGCTCATTCCCTCCAAGAACTCCCCACCTTGCTCTTGGGGCGACCGAACTCACAATCTCTTGATTGGAAGTGAAGGGTGCTTACTACTATAGCAACGCACTCTTGTCTAACTAATTGAACATTATAGATCTACTTTATTTTTATATGTTTCGATAAATTTTATCGGCTTTGAATATGATTTACCATAACATACACCAAACACCTGACATGTGAAATGAATCAAGAAATTACTTATACATGCAATAAGTGCAATAAAAGAAACATTAATTAGCACATCATTGTACATATCATATTATACTAAAATAGGAAGCTCACAAGTGTAAAGTTTGATTACCAAAATGCCCAGCTATAGCTGGATGACCATTTTCTCCTTTACATAAATACCACTTTTTCTATAATATAGTTGTACCAAAAGGTAAAATTACCTTCCAATAAGTAATTAATAAGGTTGTACTACAATGAATCAGGTGAACAATTTATTGTATCAGCCAAGCACTTAATGCAGTATATTCAATGTTTTGGAAGAGCTTTCATCTTCCAATACTTATTACAAATAATGGTTCAGATTCTTTAGAATGTTATTTACTATATTCCACCATTTTCAGCTTTCTCTATTTTGTGGTCCGATGATGCTTCCCGTTGTTTATTCAGCATGCTTTAAGTACTCTTTGATCTACCTTTCTAGCTCTTTATATTTTAATGTCGTTATGTGCATATATGTGTGTGCGCTTGTGGTAAATTCGCAGTGGGCCTTTTGGGAGGTTGTCATGGTTTATGTAAATTGATATATATATATTGAACATCTCAATGAAGGTTGAAATACCAAAATCTTCCTATAAAATACTATTAAATACTATTGGTATAATATTTTTGGACAAATTATAAATACCCATTATAATAAATACTATATTAGATATAAAATCAATATAATGAATGTGATACAATTACAGAAAATTCATTGTAATAAATACAACTAATAATGTTAATTTATTAAACATATTATGCATGTATAACAATTCTTTAAAGCTAGCATTTGCATAAAAAATTATCTTCTCTTTTTATTTCTCTTAGCTTGAATTTTCAGATTTTATGATTTATTAATGCAATTCTTTTTTTATAAACGCAGTCATAATTCAAAACGTTTTACTATCCAAGTATAAAATAGAAAGATATCATACACTAATAAATAATAGTCATGCCCTCTAAATTATTTTTTCCTTCTCCTAATTAATATCAACATAATTTATATTCATGTATGTTTATTTGATGTTCGGCTAAAAAATGCATATATTTTACTATTGTTGACTCACATTCTAGTATATATAATCATCTTCTGAGTGTTAATTATATTATTTTATGCTTAATATTATATTTTAACAATGTAGGAATAAAGCGGTGTGAAGATAAAGAGATTTGGAGCAAAAATGAATAAAATGTGAAGAAAAAAAGAAAGAAAAATAAAGGAAGAAGACAAGGGGGCACCTTTGGTGTTTGTCCCCCAAATTGGAAGATAAAAGAAAGAAGAGAAACAACACTAAGGCAAAAATTGAAAGAGGGAACAAACGTGAAACCTTTCTGGTTTTAGCGTCGGGGCCTGTCCTGGACCCTACATGCGTTATTTTTTCTATTTCACCCGGGACAAGGTTATTTCGGCCCTATACGGCCCCAATTCGTATAAAAGGGGTCCTAAACTTATTTTGGAGGGTGAAGAACGTTATTGAGAGTAACGTTTGACAAGGGGAGAGTACAGAGCCGCCGTGGAGGCCGTGTTTCATCTTTTCTTCCACCAAAGTTAGTAATTTTTATTTTTTTTGTATGATTTGTTGTTTGGCTACCATGTCTATGTAGAGCTAAACTTCACGTTCTAGGGTTGTAGTTCTTTCATGACTATTGTATTCAGATATTGATTTTGCTTTTTTGATTTATCATATTGATTTATTTATTCAATCTTGCGCTTAATTATTTAATTGCTTAATCACCAATTGAATACTATCGACGAATCTAGAATTGAACTCTGAAGTGAGAATTCTAGATTGCACATAGGATTGAGTAGAGCAAGTTCTCGAATCCAAACATCAGGGAACAGATTCACGGTTAGGATAGACATATACCTAATTGCCTTGCTTGGTTGATGTACATGAATTATAAATGCGTTCTTGTTAATTCTAACTCCATAGACATATAGGCATTATGTTAGCTTGAATAGGCGAGTAAGAACTTGACAGATTCTTATGAGCAATATTAACCATGTCAATCAATAAACTAGATAAATTAGTTAGTCAATTCAATTGAACAATACAATAGGATTGTTAGATAGCCCATAACCCAAGATCGTTTTCATCGCATTGATAACAAAAATATCTGCTCTTCTTTTGTTCAGAGTTCACTATTGGTTTTTCTTTATTTTAAGTAGTTTATAATCAAATACTTCTAGGTTTAATCCTTGTTCAGATAATTAGGATAGTCTGATCTAGTTAATAGTTGATAACAAGTCCTCGTGGGTTTATTACTTGACGACCGCATATACTTGCGTGTGTATTTGGCCGCAGCAAGTTTTTGGCAACGTTGCCGGGGACTTAGAATTAGCTATTTTTCTAGATTAGACTTTTACTTTTATCTTTACATTTTTTTTACTTTCCTTCTCTTTTTGTAAATATTTTATTTTTATAACTATTTGATTTTTCTCTTAGTGTTTTTCTAGTTTTCTCAACATGACATATGGAGATGAGATATACGGAGGTAAGGTTATTGAAGAAGAGGCTTGGTTGACGGAAGACTTTTATAGCCCGTATTTTTGGGCTTGTCATGGCCTGACCTCTTGGAGATCTAAATTTGAATATGGGAGTAAAGGTTGGTATTGGGACAAATATTCTCGATTAGGAGAATATGTGGAACGATTATGTCTTCTAACAACGTTGGTAAATGATTGGTCTAAGGAGAGAGTTGATCTTGCACATGAAATTGATAGGTTTGGCTTGGTTGTGCATAACTTGGATGCATATTTGAATGCAAAGGTTGATGCGTGTAACGCTCAACAATTTAATGATGAGTTATGTGAAGCTGAAAAAAATCTTCTAGACCAAATTGAGGAGCTAAAACGAGAATACCAATCATTAGATCATATTTCCCTTGATGGTGCCAATGTTGGGAAGGGTTCTCTAGATTCATGTGAGAGAGTAGATAACATAACTTTTGCAGACTCTAGTAAATGTAAATATGAGGATGCAAATAATAGTAAAATTCACGAGTTAGGGCGCATTAGACCTCATTCTAATTATTTTTTCACATTGTGTTTAGATAGTAAGATAGTAATCGAGCCATCTGAGCCTATGAGGGAGTCAAAGAGTGAAGATAAAAGTGCCTATATTCTTGAATTTGTCGTGCCAGAGAAAAAAAATTACATTCCTCATCTAAAGGACGAGAAGTGTAGAGTGAAAATTTATTACTTGGCCTGATTTTCTTTGTAGCCCTACCAAAAGAGCATAGCCACAGACTGGATGCCCTGTTAGAGGTACAATTCATAAGTTCAAGGTGGAGGCAAAAAGTGGTTCATGTCATGCCGCGACGTTAAATTAGGCGCTTGTTGGGAGGCAACCCAGCTTTACTGCTTTTTTTGTTTTTGTTTTTTTTTATTTTTTATTTTTTATTTTTATGTTATTTTTGTTGTATTTGTTTTTGTTTTGTAGGATTATGAGTATAGGAAGCAAGGCCATAAAATGCGCAAAAGCAAGCAGATGATTGGAACTAGTGTGAGGTACCAACACAAAGGACCATCCTTGGGAGAAGTCTAAGTACCCCGTGAGCTACTTGTGCTTCGACCTTTGGCCTTTCTGGGAGTTTCTTGTCCACCCTCCTTAATATTTTTGCTTTATTTGTGGATTGGAGACATTGCATTCTTTTAAGTGTGGGGTGGGAGAATTCCTTTAGATCATTAGTAGTATTATATTAGTATGTTAATTTCTTATTTTTTTCAGTTTAATATTTTTGTTTTTTATAGTAGTGTAGTATTTTAGGTGATTAATTTTAAAAAGTTTTAAAAAAAGGAAAAAAAATAAAAAAAATTGGACTTTTCTTGACGATGGATCTCTTAGACAGCTTTCTTGAGGGATTAAAGTCTAGCAAAAAAATTGAAAAATAAAAAAAATTATACAAAAGTATGTCTTTTTGTGCTTTAGGTAGTAATAATTCTCCGTTATTTTTCTTTGTGTCTCGGTTCTTTTCCATGGGATGTAGTTTGAACAGGATAGTAGTTTTTCAATTTTTAGAGTAGATTAGAATTAAGAAAATAAATGAAGGAAGAAATATGAGATTCCTAGGTGCTCTTGACTTGTTTGATAGTAGCATATTTAGGTTTTGGCATGTGTAGTACCTTCCCAATATTTTAAAATTGATCATGATGCCTTTATAAATTGAATAGCATATTTTGTGGCGCCTATGTCTCGTTTACTTGACTTATGTTCACTTTGTACTTAATGCTTAATAACTTATGGCTTTGTGAATACTTGAATTTTGAGAGTCGGAATGGGATCGTCCCTTAGTGAGTCATGTGCCATGTGTGGTAAGGTTTTTGTGTAGTCTATGTATTATACTTGTATCTAGAACTTGCCCGGTATGTAAGTTAAAGCAAAATTTTAGGTGATGCTCGATTTAAAAAATAATTTTAGGCTTTTTTGATATTTTTGAGCTTATTGCTTACCATATATAAAAATTATCCCTAGTTAACCCCTTTGAGCCTATAGATTTTATTTGGCACCCACATTACAAGCCTATACCCTTTTTGTTCTTAATTTATATTGTTTTGATCCTTTTACCTCTTAAAGTACTTTAATTGTGAAATGAGCGCTTAAAGAAGTAAGAAGGGACTAAGTGTGGGGTGGCTTTTGAGTGGAACCAATGAAAGGAAGAAAGGTGTACTTGTTTTGTAAAAGAATACACCACTAGCGAAAATTACAAAAGAGAAAAAAATAGTTGAAAAAAAAGAGAAAAATAAAAATAAAAATAAAAATATGTAGATGAATAACTTGATATCTTGTTCTTTCTAGTGGAGTGTAAATGACGATAGTGCTTAAAGAAAAAGGGAATATTTTGGGGGGTAATATTGTTTGTGAAATTGAAGTGGATTGAAGAATTTGCGCTTAAGTTATTTGGTGATGTCTTAAAGTGCTTAGGAGGGTTAGCCACTATTCCTAAAATATATCCTACCCGTCCCTTAGCCCACATTATAACCATAAAAAATTCTTAATTGATTTTAGATCGAGCGAGCTTATATTAGTAGAGATTTACATTAAGCGCAAGCGTATGGTACCAATTGCATGCATGTGACTTCTTTGTGATAGTGAGAAATTTCTTTTATATACAAGTGAGTCCTTAAACTATATTTGATCATGAGATTCGGATGTGTGGATTCGACTTACTCTCTTCGCTTTTGTTGTGAGGGCACATAGTTTCATAAGGAATAGGTAACATTATTAGACTTCTCTAGGATGTTGGGTGTTCAAGACATGAGTGCATTGGGACGTTGAGTTGGTTTTTGAGGCTAGGAGTGTTGTGAGCATGTTGTCTTTATTTGAATATTTTTGAAGAATGACATAAGTAAAGGGAAGTGTATGTGATTGCATATGTTAGAGTTTAATTATTGCTATCAACCATGATCATTGGTGTGGTGTGCTTCAAATGTGTAAATGTAAAGTGCTCAAGAATAGTGTGAATTGTTGGTTGACTCGAGGACGAGCAACGTTAAAGTGTGGGGTGGTGATGTTCGGCTAAAAAATACATATATTTAACTATTATTGCCTCACATTCTAGTACATATAATCATCTTTTTAAGTGTTAATTATATTATTTTGTGCTTAATATTATATTTTAACTGTGTAAGAATAAAGTGGTGTGAATATAAAGAGATTTGGAGAATAAATAAATAAAACGTGAAAGAAAAAAAGAAAAAAAAAGAAGAAGACAAGGGGGACACCCTTTGGTATTTGTCCCCCAAATTGGAAGACAAAAGAAAGAAGAGAAACAAAGCTAAGGCAAAAATTGAAAGAGGGAAAAAACGTGAAACCTTTCTGGTTTTAGCGCTAGGGCCTGGCCCGGATCTTGCGTGCGTTATTTTTCCTATTTCACCTGGGACAAGGTTATTTCGGCCCTACACGGTCCCAACTCGTATAAAAGGGGACCTAAACTTATTTTGGAGGGCGGAGGACGTTATTGAGAGTAACGTTTGACAAGGGGAGAGCATAGAGCCGCCGTGGAGGCTGGGTTTTATCTTTTCTTCCACTAAATTTAGTAATTTTTATGTTTCTTTGTATGATTTATTGTTTGGCTACCAAGTCTCTGTGGAGCTAAACTTTACGTTCTAGGTTTGTGGTTCTTTCATGACTATTGTATTTTGTCACGACCCAAAATCTCACCCGTCGTGATGGAGCCTATCTCGATACTAGGCAAGCTGTTAATGTCACTAAACTACAATTTCTTTTAAGTTTGAAAATATAATATTTAAATACAATACAAAATCTTCCAAATACAAATACAAGCACTCTCAAAAACCTGGTGTCACTGAGTACATGAGCATCTAATATGAATACAAATCTGGAAAAGTACGGTCTAATTTAGTCTAAGACCACAATACAGTAATACAGAGATAGGGAAGGAGAGACAAGGTCCTGCGAAATATGGCAGCTACCTCTAAATCTCTGAAAAATTAGTTGTACGGAAGAATCAACACCCGCTATGTCCGGGAACACCTGAATCTGCACACGAAGTGCAGGGTGTAGTATGAGTACAACCAACTCAGCAAGTAACAATAATAACTAAGGAACTGAAGAAAATGACGAGCTACACAGTTATAGTTCACTTTCAGTAATTCCAGCAAAGAATAGACATGCTTTCAAATCGAGCAGTTTAAGTCAAATTAATTTTATGCAGTTCATGTAATTCGGATATAAAATCCTTCAGAGATTTCACAACAATGACAGATAGCAACCAAATTCAACAACAAATGCAAAGCAAGTACAACCTCTCATGCAACAATCACTCAACTTATCACAACGGCTCAACCACTCGGCTCTCAGCCCTCAGCACTCACACTCAATGGGTACCCGCGCTCACTGGGAGTGTACAGACTCCGAAGGGGATCCTACAGCCCAAGTGCTATAATTTGCACGGACAACTCACGTGCCATAATATAATATCTAGATCCGCACGGTCAACTCACGTGCTGCACGACCAATTCACGTGCTATAGTATAATATAAGGATCCGTACGGCCAACTCACGTGCTATAGTATAATATAAGGATCTGCACGGCCAACTCACGAGCTATAGTATAATAAAAGGATTTGCACGGCCAACTCACGTGCTATAGTATAATATCTCACAATCAGGCCCTCGGACTCACTCAGTCATAAAGCTCTCCGGTCTCTAGGGCTCTCAACAATCATGAAATCAGCCCAAACAACAATGATATGACACATCAATAATGAATAATAGAGACTGAGACAAAATAATCAAGTAACTATGACTGAGTATAAAATAATAATTTAAGCAAATAATTCAACATGTACACGACCTCTGTGGGTCCCAACAATACCAACATATAGCCTAAACATGATTTTTAACATGACTTATAGTCAAATTTTCACAACACATAGAGAACACATAATTATCAACAAGTTATTTAACTTTACAGTTTTTACGGGACGGACCAAGTCACAATCCCCTCGGTGCACGCCTACATGCCCGTCACCTAGCATGTGCGTCACCTCCAAAATAATCACATGATACGAAAATCCGAGGTTTCATACCCTCAGGACCAAATTTAAAACTGTTACTTACCTCACACCGTGTAATTCTTTATTCCGCTATGCCCTTTCCATGAGAATTGGTCTCCAAAAGCCTCGTATCTAGCCATAATTAATTCAATTCAGTCAATACCAATTATTGTAATTAATTCCATAAGGAGATACTAATTTTTCTAATAAAATCCGAAATTTACTCAAAAATCGCCCATGGGGCCCACGTATCAGAACCCAAAAAAGTTACATAATATGAACGCTCATCCAACCACGAGTCCAACCATATAAATTTTACCAAAATCTGACACCAACTCGACCCTCAAATCTTCAATTAAAGCCTATGAAGATTTCTACCATTTTCAACCCAATCCATACCCATTTGAACTTAACAATATTTTTACAACCTTGTTGGTATGTATACATAATACTCTTATACCCAAGAATCATAATATAAATTACCCATTTTTACTCAAAACCCGAAATTGAAGAATTGAGGAAAGAAATTCTTACCTCTTTGAAGCCCTAGCAAGATCCTTGTGAAATCTTCAAACCTTGAACAAGAATTGATGGATAAATGACTAAGTCTTCACTTTCTCCCTCTAAAATGCTCTCACCTCTCTCTAAAATATTAGATTTTGACTAAAAAATAAGCGTCAATGGCTATAAATCGAAGTTGGGTCGAGTCAAAAATTAGAAAGAATGGAAGCTCTGACACAGTTATGCGGTCGCATATGCGATCGCATAACAGGTATGCGGTCCGCATACCGACCGCATAATTTGGCCTCCAAAGCTGGGCGTTACTGACCTGTTCTGCGGTCATTATGCGGTCCACATACTTGTTCTGCGGTCGCATAATGCACCGCAAAATAGGTCTGCGGTCGCATAGTGCACCGCAGATTTTCCTCAAATCTTGCTCCTCTCCTGGTCCACTTTGCGACCATTATGCGGTCCGCAGAGTGATTCTGCGACCGCATAGTGATCGCAGAAATGACCCTTTTCCGAATAAAATTTTCCTTTACACATCGGTGTATTGTTCAAAATTTCTCCGAGGTCGTTACACATAAGTCAACATCCGGCTAACCTTTTCAACTTAAATTCTAAACCTTGGAACCGGACCCAAACCAATTACCCCGGCAAGCCAAATAAAAACTTTAATTCATAATTTAAGCAGTAAATAGGAAAACAGGATTATAATACTCAAAACGACCGGCCGGGTCGTTACATATTTAGATATTGATTTTGCTTTCTTGATTTATCATATTGGTTTATTTATTCAATCTTGCTCTTAATTATTTAATTGCTTTATCACCAATTGAATACTATCGACGAATCTAGAATTGAACTCGAAAGTGGGAATTCTAGATTGCACATAGGATTGAGTAGAGCAAGTTCTCGAACCCGGACATTGGGGAACGGATTCGCGGTTAAGATAGACATATACCTAATTGTCTTGCTTGGTTGATGTACAAGAATTATAAATGCGTTCTTGTTAATTCTAACTCCATAGACATATAAGCATTAGGTTAGATTGAATAGGTGAGTGAGAACTCGACAGATTCTTATGAGCAATATTAACCATGTCAATCAATAAACTAGATAAATTAATTAGTCAATTCAATTAAAGAATACAATAGTAATGTTAGATAGCCCATAACCCTAGATCGTTTTCATCGCATTGATAACATAAAAATCTACTCTTCTTTTGTTCAGAGTTCACTATTTATTTTTCTTTATTTTAATTAGTTTAGAATCAAATACTTCTAGGTTTAATCCTTGTTCAGATAATTAAGATAGTCTGATCTAGTTAATAGTTGATAACAAGTCCTTGTGGGTTCGATACTCTCTTATCACTTTATTACTTGACGACCGTGTATACTTGCGTGTGAGTTTGGCCGCAACATTATTTATAGAGTAATATTCTCCTTTTCAATAGAATGACTCTCTGAACTTCTTATCTTCTTTGTCTTTTCAGGTCTTGAATATTTTGAAAAAAGAATGATGTTTTCATGCAGGACCTGTGGAGATGCATTCCATCACCGAAAGTGGCATACGAGATGTAAGACTCACAAGTTTTGAGTTTTTTCGGAGAACGACCAAGCATTATCTTATTCCATATATGTTATTTTTATAATTCCAAATTTTAAAAGCTTGACTTAATTCTACCAAAGTAACTTCAATCTCTTTGCATTTTCCCTTTCCTTTAGAGAACTTCCATATCGAGAGAGTAATATACTCTTTGATTATCCATTTCATGTTATGATGCATTTATTACTTGATTTTATTTACTTTCACGTACTAAATTACTGAATGATTGGTCCTTATTATCTTTTCATGATTTGAGATTATTTTAAACAATGATAGGAAGAAGTGTGACTATATTATATTGAAAATTAAGTTAGCATATGACTGACATTTTAGACCATTCAATTTGAAATTTATTTAGACTTTGAGTTACATTGTTAATATTTTTTTTTTAATATTTATTTTTATAATTAAACACGTTTTTACTTAAATTTTTTTGTACAAATTAATATGGGATTCACGCGCAATGCGTGTGTTCAAAAACTAGTCAAAGTTAAAAAGTATGAGTTCGAAGCTATACTATAGTTAAATTGGTTTACCACAACATACACTAGAAATATGTGTTCTACATCCGTCCCTGCATGACATATGCATCTACATGACGGAACAAGCATTAGGATTTTCATCACTGAACCACTGAGGGGCATATACATAGTGAACAAAATATGGAGCTACACCCTCTTTGTTTTTTGCTTCTACTTTCTTCACTTCGTTAAATTCAACAATCTTTTCTGTCGTCGTTTTCACTTCAACTGTCACTTTTTCCTTCTTTTCCTCCTCTTTCTTCTTTATAATTTCTGCGTGTTTGCGGAAAGTTTTTTGCACATATGTCACAACTTTTTCTGACTCAAGAACTGTCTCAACTGTTATAGTTTGAGCTTTGAAGTCTGTTTTCACGTTATGAATACCTGCAAAAAAAAAAAAGCATACATAGATGTTGAAATTATTGAAATAAAGTATCTCTGATAACACTAAAGATCTTGGTGGACTATGCATAGAGTTTTACCTTTGTGTTTGAGTAGCCTCTTCTTTAGGTCAAGTTCACACTTGTTGCAATGCATGTAAACTTTCAATGTTGTTGTCTTAATACTTTCCTTCAAGATCCAACAGAATTAAGTCAATCAAGGATCAACTCCTAGTTAAATAAATAATGCTTCTTATTGTACAATTTTTTTTTTATCTATTTTGTTTTTCACGAATTATTGCATTATGAAGAAAATGAGAATAAGCGTGTCTGATATGGCAATAGTCATTTTCCATAAAAATATTTTTTATGAGAGTTATTTCTGGTGCTTCGTTACCACAAAATATTTTTCTTAGAAACCATTTGTCATCGCAAGGGAGAAAAATGCTTCTCTTAGTTTTCGGTAGAAGTCATTTGCCTCACTTGTCATATATATATATATATATATACATGCAGGCAAATAGGGTAGCAGATGTGCTGGGTCGCTTTGGAAGATCAAGGACTATATTTGGAGTTGAAATGGATACACTATTTTGGACCGTTCCTCCTATTGATGCTTTGTTTACTTTGTGCAAGGACCTTTATGCACTACCAGATATTAGGCAATTTTTGATCGATAATTCTGGTCGAAAAATGTTATCGGAGTTTCGACGCCATTTTTGACCACCATGGTTGGACACTTGTTCACATTTAGTTTGCCTTTTTTGTTTGTAAATATTCGACCACCTTTTCTACAAAAGTAGTAAGAAACTTTCGTGCGAAAACCTGCAAAATTAGCTTCTGACGGTAATAATTGGTTAGGAAAGTCAATTCTTTTCTTTGACCAACAATTAAAAAAATTAAGGTTCCAACTGAAGTTGTCGGACTTTTATTTTTTTGAGATCTGATTTATTAACGACGCTGATTGATCGACCCGATTCGGTCTGTCATTGTAAAAATACAAAGTCTAATTTATTTTTTCAAATCCAATTCTGTTCTATTTCATTCTCCCTCTTTCCCCTCTCTATATCTCTCCTCTCTCTCTCTTACTCTCTCTCTACTTCTAAAATTGCAACAGAGCTCTTTTTGGTTAGTCTCTCTCTCCCTCTCTCTCATCCATCTTCTATGCGGTAGAGCTCATTTTGCTTGTTACCTTGCCCCGGGGCGGATTTAGGGGCGGAAGAGGTTCATCCGAACTCCTTTCGTCGAAAAATTACACTGTAAATATAAGGCAAAATCTATTTTTCACTTCTATATATTAAGTTTTGAACCCCCTTGACACAACCCAAAAGTGTAGTTCAGTGGTCAAGGGGGTTCAAAATCTTTGAAAGGTCATACGATCAATTCCCACTAGCTACTATCTTTTTTTTTTTCGAACCTCCTTCGTGGAGATCCAGCCTCCGCCGCTGACCTTGCCTTTATTTTTTTTATTTTTTTATTCTTTTTCAGTTACATGTTGCAATGACAATCAGGAGGAACTTGGCAGATCTTCGGCGGACTCCGGCGGCAACAACGACAATGTAGTAAGTACTTTTTTTTCTCTTTATTTGTTTTAGTACCTAATTCGATTTTATTGCTAATATTTCTATTTTCTATTTAGATTTAAAGAACATCTAATTTATTTTCTCTTTACTTATTTTTTGTATCCAATCTAGTTTAGTGATTAATGTCGCCCTTGGAAGCATCTTAGATAGTGTATTTTTGAAAGACTCGACATACCATGAGAAGCACCCTCCATATCTCTGCCTCTCTTTCCTTAGCCGGAGCTTTGCCCATTTAGTTTGCTAGGTTAGAATGAATTATGTGGATTTGATCATTCATTAGTCATATTCGGACTTTATACACATACACGCATAATCAGATTTAACTAGTATAATTATAGACATAGATTTTAGGATGAATATGGAATTTTGAGTGTCGGAGAATTTTAATTTGAAAGAATATAATATATTTTGAAAGTGTTTGGCATAATGCTAAATAAATTTCAAAATAGAAACCTTTAAAAGAACTTAACTTATTTATTTAAGTGTTTGACATAATGCTATGTAAAATTTTAAAATAGGAACCTTTAAAAGAATTTAACTTATTTATTAAAGAGTTTGGTATAATGCTGTAACGACCCGCCCGGTCGTTTTGAGTATTTTAGCCCCGATCCCCTAATTATTGCCTCATCTATGTTAAATTATGGTTATGTGATTTATTGGGGGTGTTTGGTTTTGGTTTCGGATGAGTTTTGGAGTGAAATGGGACATATAGTCCCTAGGTTGGAGCTTTAAGTTGAAAGAGTTGATCGTAGTTTGACTTTTGTGCAGATATCTTCGGAATGGAGTTTTGACGGTTCCAATAGCTCTGTTGGTGATTTTTGGACCTAGGAGAGTGTCCGGATGTTGATTTGGAGGTATGTAGGTCGTTATAACTTGAATTGGCGAAAGTTTGAAAGTTGAAGTTTGGAAGATTAGAAAGTTTGATCGGGAGTTGACTTTATTGATATCGGGGTGGGATTCCTATTTTGAAAGTTGGAATAGGTCCGTCGTGTCATTTATGACTTGTATGCAAAGTTTGAAGTCAAACAGAGTTGTTGTGGTATGAATCAGCATTAGTTTTAGAATTCGAAAGTTCGTAGTTTCATAAGCTTAAGTTGTAAGAGTTGACCGGAGTTTGACTTTTGTGTAGACGGCTTTGGAATAGAGGGGTTCCAATAATTTCGTATGGTGATTTTGGATTTAGGCGTATGTCCGGATGTAGATTTAGAGGTTCGTAGGTTAGTTTGGTATTTTTGGCGAAAGTTGGAAAGTTGAAGGTTTGGAAGGTTGATAGGTTTGGCTGAGAGTTGACTTTATTGATATCGGGTTCGAATTTTAATTCTGAAAGTTGGAATAGGTCTGTTGTGTCATTAGGACTAGCATGCAAAATTTGAGGTCATTCAGAGTTGATTTGGTATGGTTCAGTATGGGTTTTAGAAGTTGAAAGTTTATTAGCTTCCTTAGGCTTGAAGTAAGGTGCGATTCGTGATTTTGATGTTGTTTGGTGTGATTTGAGGCATTGAGTAAGTTCGTGTTATGCTTTAGGATTGGTAAGTGCGATTAGATGGAGCCTCGGGTGTGTTTCGAATTGAGTTTGGACTATTTTTGGGCTTGAATGGACTGTTGAAGAGTTTGGCTTCTGGCATTTTCGCATTTGCGGTGGCTTGGCCGCAGATGCGGAGCTGCAGGTGCGGCCGTTTGAGCACAAGTGCGGAGGAGGAGGCTGGCGGAGGTAGTCCGCAGATGCGGAGCTGCAGGGCGCAGGTGCGTAAGCGTAAATGTGCAATAGCTTCCGCTGAAGCAGAGCCACAAAAGCGGATGGATGGGGGATTAGTTGTTTCCGCATCTGCGATGGTATTTCTGCAGACGCAGCATCGTAGGTGCGAATATATGGACCGCAGGTGCGATTTTGCTGGGCAGAATTTAATAGCGAAGGTTTGGTCATTTTTCTCATTTTTTGAATTGTGGAGCTCGGTTTAGGGCAATATTTTGAGTGTTTTTCATCACAATTGAAGGGGTAAGTGATCTCTACTTAATTTTGGAGTTAGCTATTGATTATCCATTGATTATTACATCTAATTTATAATATTTTAAGGTAGGATTTTTGGACTATGATATTGGAGAGTCGATTTGAGATTGAAATTAGATGAAGCACATATTTTAGGACTCGTATCGTAGTGGGTATTCGGAATTTGTGAATTTGGACGTGTTCCATGATGCAAACCTAGGGTTGACTTTCTGATTTTGATTAAGGATCTTAGCTTTAGCATTTAGAATCGTTTCCTATGTCTTTTATTGATGATATTAAGTTGTTTTGGATTGATTCGAGCCATCCGGAGGATGTCTCACGCAGGAAGGGCTTTCGATTTAGCTTGCTTGAGGTAAGTATCTTACCTAAACTTGGTTGAGGCACTAGTTGCCTGAATCATTTATGATAGTTACGTGCTATGGGTGGCACACATATGTGGGCTACGCCTATGTGCGTCCACCGGGTTATATTTCATGCTTGGGATAGTGCTTAGGCTATGATATGCCTTAATTTGATTGCTAAGCTTTATACTGTGATGTTTCTCCTATTTGTACCCTTTTTGTGAGCTATTTGTATTATATTTGAGGTTACGTTGAGGTTACTCTCCCGATTGAACATGATAAATTGCTACTTTCGTGATGTATTTGCCGGATTGAGTTATGATAGCACACTTTGTACATGCATACATTTTAGCATGTCATTTATATCAGTCAAGGAGTATGAAACTTGATATTTATTGATCATGTACATGTATTCTTGTATATTTGCTTTCTGTGTGATATGATCTGGACTGGTAGCCAGTGACCACGTCGGGCGGATTGTGATATTGAGACTGTGACCACGCCAGACGGATTACGATTATTGGTACGTGAGTTGTCCGTGCGGATCTAGATATTGATATTATTAGCACGTGAGTTGTCCGTACGCCACGTGAGTTGTCCGTGCGCCACGTGAGTTGTCCGTGCAGCACGTGAGTTGTCCGTGCAGCGTGTGGATATGGATCCATCCCCCTAGGGTCACCCTCTCATGTTCTTTCTTGATGATGTACACACGGTTGTTGAGAAAAACTGATAAGTGGTTTGGTACTGAAATAGTAATATTGAGGAAACGTTTGTCGGTGTTTGATTCGGTTGTTGCATTTCATCTTTACTTGCGACTTCCTTGACTGCTATATGCTTTATTTGCATATCTTCTTTATATGCTGAATTTTTGACTGAGCAGAGTACATTAAGTAATTGTGTGTACCAAGATGGTTATTTCTGTGATTCATGACTTCAACATATTGTTGTTCTGTACTTGTTGGATTTATGAATTGTACAGGTGATTAGCGAGTATTATTATAATTCTTACTTTTATTACCTCGCCGAGGTTAGTTATGATACTTGCTGAGTACATGGGGTCGATTGTACTCATAGTACTCTCCGCACTTAATTGTGCAGATCCAGGTGTCGGACTGAGTTGTGGCTAGCTGTGAGGTGTTGTTGTGAGCATTTTGGAGAGACGAGGTAGAGTTGCATCCCGACCGTAGTCTTGGTGTCTCTTTTCCTTTTGTACTGTTATTTTCATTCAAACAGTATCAATATTCTGTATTCCAGACTTGTACTTTTTATTAGAGCTCATGACACTGTATTACCATTTCTTGAGCGTTATTGTATTTCAAATCAGTTATTCATGTTAATACCATTAGACTTGTACTATTTCTATGCTATTTCTGTTATTACGTTCCGTTGTTATGTTGACTTGCCTAGTAAGTGAGTTAGACACCATCACGATCGGTTGTGGTTTGGGATCGTGATAGTTTTTGACCGAATTTGTCGGAATAGTGATTCTGACCAATAATTTTTCGACTGATCAAATTTTGTCGAAAACGTCGAAAAATAAAATTTTTGACCGTTTTCAATGATTCCGGTGGTCAAAAATTGCCTAATTTCTGGTAGTGATGGGACTATTTCAAATCAACTAGTCCCAATTTGTAATAATCTTAGTTAAGACTACTTGTCATGCTTTCAATAAAATCCATCTCCTTTAGCAAAAAAAAAAAAAAAAAAAAAATTTCTATTTCATACTATTTATTCTAGCTAACACTTGAACATTTTTATTAATCTTAAGGACGCAAATATCTTAACAAAACACTCTCCGATTTGATAACTATGAGTAACTGCTCATAAAAAGTCAGATTACTTGCTTGAGAAATAAGATTGATTACTCAACAGGTTAAAACATACTAATAATACGAAATTCTTTACACTATTAGTATATATAAAATTACTACCAAAACAATACTAATTTCCGATGAAAATATCTGATTGAATTTGTTGGTAACATCTGACAAAATCCATAGGAAATTGGCTAGTCGGTAACGTTTCGATAGACTTTCCGATCGAAAAGCCCTTCCCAACAAACCAATTTTCGTTCAAATATCCATATATATATATATATATATATATATATATATATTTGGTAGTTTTGTATTATATGCCTCTATGTTTTATTTAGTAAGGTATATGCCTGCTTACCTTTTTCACTTCCTTCGTCTTTTCAACGTCTTTAACCTTCGTCTGGGATACAATTTCGACTTTCTTTTTACTCCATTTCTCTAAGCGTTGATGAATTTTCTTTGCGTCGATAGCTCCTTTTACTGCAACTTCATCTTTCTCAAGTTTCACATCCACAGTATGAACTCCTGGAGCCATGTTAAGTTGTCATGTCAAAGCAGTGGTGACTGATGAAAATACAGAAAACAAAAGCAAGATTCTTGAACAAAGGAAGAAAAACAGGAAAAGAAATTTCATTTTTTCAAACAATAAAGGGAAAGAGGTCAAAATTACTACTCTATTGTATGAAATATTTTAATTTTACCTTTTCGTTATACTTTAGACCATTCATGTTTTGATTTTACCAATTCATATTATTTCCGTTAGTCAACCATCTCGTATTTGTCTTAAACTTAACATATTGTAACTTTTTAAACTATAGTCAAAAGCAAATAAGTTTATTTGGACCTTTTTTCAAAATATTTTGACATTTGAAATCCAGGCTCAGTCCACATCGGAGACTTATTAAGAATAAGGACAAATACTAACAAATTTAAATATTCCGTATTAATTAATTATAATAAAGGGATCAATTTGGACAGCCTTTTCCATTAAAGAATCTTTGAACTGTCACTTTTCAATACATTGTTTTCATCTTTTTAATAGTCATCCCTTGCTTAAGGGAAGGTCTAGCATATAATTTTCTTCTTCTTGATCGAATTGCTCTATCTCTCATCCAGCCCTTCCTCCAAAACGGCGGATTGGACTTGAAAAACTAACGTAGTACCAATAAAAAAAAAGAAATAAAGAAATAAATAAGTTAAAATTAAAGTTACCTTGGGTCCTCATTAGAGGTCTTCTAATATCATGTGCACATTTTGGGCAGTGGAGACGAACTTTGTAAATTGCAGTGATTACCTCTATCTTTTTCTCTTCTTTAGACATGGCGACCCCTCAGCATTTACTAAAAAGAATAGATCAGAAAAAGGATTGTTCATTCCTTTGATTTCGTTAAAGTACTTGGCAAGAAAATTGGTTGGTGGGAATTAGCAGCCGGTAGTTTACTAATATGTGGAAACTTCATGCATGAGAATTTGAATTTAATTAGTAGTAGGTTGTAATCTTTTGTACCTAAAATGGTCATAGGAAACAAAAAGATTTGGCATCTTTTTTTTTTTTCTTCACCTCCTTTTTCAGTTTAATTTTTATTTATATAGCTATATTTTATTTTTCACTCAATGTCGGTATCTGTTTTAGGGTCCTGACAAATCGAACTTGCCTCAAGGCCCACTAAAAAAGGAAAGCGCTTCATATCAAAAATAGAAAAAAACTACACGACTAAGCCACAAATAAAAACACTTTACCTACCAACAATTAGCCATTAAGTCATGCTACCAAAAATAGCCATAAAAAGTAACCAATAAATTCTTTTTTGATGTGTATGGTTAAAATACATTGAATATACGTAGTTGAGGCAATATACAAAAAATTGAGGAAGATTGGAGGTAATTTAGATTAGTTTGAAGTCAAAATTCGTTAGCAATGATACAAACATTCAAAAAACCTAGACACAAAAGATTCTTTTAATGAGTATGATTGAAATTCGACGGAGATAATACAATATACAAAAATTGAGAAAGATTGGAGGTGATTTGGAATGGTTTGGAATCAAAATTCATCGTCGAAATCAAGCATAAATTTGGAGTCAAAATTCATTGTTGAAATCAAATTTAATTTTTTTTCCTGCGGTATATGTATCTAACTTGTATCTCATGCATAAGTATACATGAATATACATGGAATACACATTTGATACATATGTCACTAGATCCTTCATACTCTTACTAAAGTACACTTAAGACTCAACCAATCTTGAAAGTTCCGTGGACAACTGGCATACCTTGAATCTAGCCTGCAATCCTTTTGCACTTCTCTTATCAAATTTCTAGTTAGAGTGAGAGCTATACACACGTGATACATGAAAGATACACAGTGTGATACACATCTCATCTTCTTCCATGTTCATCTACTACTTCGAGTTATCAATTTAAACCACCTCAAATCTGCACCAAATTATCTCAAAATTAATGTTCAAGCTCCTTAAGATGTTTCTAACATAATCGAATAACATCCAATCGAAATAAATCACAATTACACAAATTTAAAATTTTAACCCAAGCACCAAGTTTGTTCAATGGGTTCCATTGGAGTTTTTCTTCTTCACTTTCCAAGTTTCTTCATTGATTAGTTCAATCGTTTAGATGGTTCTTATGTCAAATAAGCTCATGCCAGCAGTGTGTCTAGTCTTTCACTTAATCGAATAACTTATTGGAACCACTAACTCCCTTGGGTCTCAATTTGTTAAAGGTAAATATTGTAGTAGGTACCATCCTTTTTTCGGGAAATGGACTGCTGGACAATCTCATAGTTAGCAAGCCATGTGCAAGATCAGTATGAAATGGAACAGAATATTCTTTGGAGAATTGGGAAAGGCGATATCAGATTTTGGTATGATAACCGGACTAATTTTGGTTCATTAGGTAGCAGTCTCGATGATGATGTCGAACATGATAACACAAGACTTTGTGAAGTTTTCACAAATGGAGAATTGGACTGGTCGTGCCTCAAGATTCATCCTCCAGAATCTGTCAAAAATATGTCCCTTTCTACTCAGTTTTCCCTAGAACAAGAACTTGAGGATAGCCCAGTTTGGACTGTCAATTAAACTAGGAAATTCTCTGTTGCCTCCGCTTGGAACTGCTTTAGACAGAGAAATGAAGTTTCAACCTTTGATTCTAATTTGTGGCATAAGGATGTGCCTTTCAAGATTTCTTTCTTGGCATGGAGGGCGGTCTATGATAGAGTGTCTAATGATGACAAAGTAGCTAGATTTGGCTACCCGCTGGTCTCCAAATGTTGTTATTGTCCAGCACTTACTATGTTGCCAGGAGCTGAAACATGTGAACACTTTTTTCTACCGACCATTTTTCACAAGAACTCTGGGGTCTCTTTGCTGGATTGCTGGAAATTCCTTTTTCAAAATTTTCAATAAGAGTCTTAATCTTAACTGCTGGAATTTCAGAACAAAGAACTCTATTGTCTCATACGTCTGTAAGATTTTGGTCCCTATTATTCATTAGGAGTTGTGGAGGTCCAGATGCAGCAGTAAGTATGATACAGAAAGGCCTTCTATAACTAGATCTTATTCCTTTGTTTCTTTCAACATTGTGCAGATTGTAAATTCTCACTTTAAGATTAGTTCAGTTGGAAGTTCATGGGAGGACATATGTAATGTAATGACCCAATTTGAGCATATGAATTCAGTTAGGTGGTTTTAGATCACGAGTAGCTTCATATGATATATTATGACTTGTGTGTATCGTAGGTTTTGGTTTTCGAGCGGTTCAGGATCGATTTGCAAGAATGATTCTCAATTAGGAAGCTTTAAGTTAGAAGAGTTGACCAAGTTTAACTTTTATGTATTTGACCACGGATCGGAGTTTTGATGGTTCCATTAGATCCAGATGGTGATTTGGACTTGGGCGTATGCCTGGATTTGCATTTGGATGTCTCTAGAAGAGTTTTGGCTTTAAATGGCGAAAGTTGACAATTTGAAGGATTGGAAAGTTCATAGGTTTGGCCGGGAGTTGAATTTGATGTTATTGGGTTCAGAATGTTGTTTTGGAAGTTGGAATAGGTTCATTATGTCATTTGAAACTTGTGTACAAAATTTGAGATCATTCCGAGTTTATTTGATATGGTTCGATACGAGTTTTGGAAGTTGAAAGTCCATTAGTTCATTAAGCTCGATTTGAGGTGCGATTCGTATTTTTGATGTTGTTATGCATGATTTGAGATATCAAGTAGGTCCGTGTTATGTTTTGAGACTTTTTAGTATGTTCAGACGGGATTCTGAGGGGCTCGGGTGAGTTTCGGACGGGTTTCAGATTATTTCGGATCATGTTGGTTATTGATGGTTTTGGCAGGTACCTGGTGTGGTCGCATCTGCGGAGGATTGAACGGAGATGTGAAGCCACACCTTCAGAGGGCTTTGCGCACCTGCGGAATTTGGGTCAGACTGAGGGTTTGTGCTTCTGCGCTTGAGGGACCGCACTCTGCGGCTGACTTGTCGCAAATGCGGTCAACGATCTTTTGAGGGATTCTCGCAGATGTGATAAGGGGACTGCATAAGCGGTTGTCGCAAATGCGACTAAGTAACCACAAATGCGGATTCCTTGAAAGGTTATATTATATATCGAGGGTTTGGTTATTTCATCATAGTTGGAGATTTAGAGCTCGGTTTTAGGTGATTTTGGAGAAAATTTCCTTATTTGGACTGGGATAAGTATTTAAAACTCGATTTTGATTATTTTACATGTTTCCATCTTCATATTTGGCATTTGGTTGGTGAATCTAAAAGAGAAATTGAGGGTTTTTGTATAATCTTTTCTAAAATTGAATAATTGAGTTTTGAACATCGATTCAGAGTAAGATTTGAGTGAAATTAGTATGGATGGACTCGTATTCGAATGGGTTATCAGAATTTGTGAGTTTTTTCTGGTTTTGAGGTACGGGCCCGGGTTGACTTGTTGGTTAACTTTGAGTATTTGATTAAAGATTCGACCTTTATCGTTTGGGTTTGTTTCTTATGGCATTATTTGATATTTTTGAGTTGCTTTTGGCTAGTTTCGGGCCATTCGGAGGTCGGTTCGCGCGGGATGGCATTTCTAAAGTATTATTTTGGCTTGCTCAGTATTGGTTTGGCTTGTTTGAGGTAAGTAACATATCTATAATTGGATTTGAGGGTAACTATCCTTGAGAACTATGATATTTAAGATGTGTTAGGGGTGGCGCACATGCTAGGTGACGGGCATGTGTGCGTGTACCGAGGTATTCATGATCCGGGTAGTTCTTAGGCTATTATATGCCTTGTTTTGCTATCATACTTCTTTGATTTCATGTTTTCTCCACTTTTATGACTATTTGAGTTATTATCCATGTAAGGGATCATGTCTAGGCTATCTGTGTAATTATTTGAGGCATGATAAGGCTATTTTTGTCATGTTGAGCTGTTTGCCATAGTCATAGTTATAATGTTCAGTCATGATAGTTATATCTGCATATTATATCTCTATTTTCGTGCACTTCTAGTATGATGTCTCACATTTTATTGGAGTCCTTGTACGTGATACGAGTTTGAGCTGAATTTGTGGCACTTTGTGTTATTTCGTGTCGTGTAATTAAATTTTATTTCTGTGAGATGTTGGCATATGCAAACTTGAGCAGATTGATGAATGACATGGGCCATAGAGCCGTATTGTGAGTGATATTTGGTTCGAGTTGCACGATGTAACAGTTATATTGATATTGAGGTGGCGCGTACATCAGGCCACACATTGGGCTAAGTGGTACTGATTTTGAGGCTACGCGTGCACCAGACCACACGATTAGGCTATATGATATTGATTAGCGTTTGGACAAGGATCCGCCCCTCTGAAATTTGATATTAAGATGAGCGCATGCACAGTGATTATTATGTGTTTTGGTGAGGGGCATTGATGCCAAGCACCCGCACAATGCTGAGTGATTGTGTGTGATGTTAAGGGGCTTTGGGCCAGGCAATTGTACAATGCTGAGTGATTGTATGTGTGATGAAGTGGGGCATTTGAGCCAGGCACCTTGAGTGTGCTGAGAGTGAGTGTACTTGATGATATCACTGTGAAATTATTTACTTGATTGGTATGTTTGACATGTAGGCATAGAGATGTATTTTCCTCATGCTAGATGGTAATATGACATTTGATGACTTGACATGTATATTAATATAGGCATAAAGATGTATTTTACTTGTGCTAAATGATAATATAACATTTGATGACTTGTCATGTATATTGACATGTAGGCATGGAGATGTATTTTTCTCATGCTAACTGGTAAAAAAAAGGTCTTATCTAATGTTGTGAATTGGAAAAACACAGTTCTTTTTATAAAATCATGTTTAATTGATTTCAGGGGTAAGATTTGGAATTTGACTATTATACTTGAAAAATATGTCTACTTTCCCTGTAACTGTGAACGAGCTGAGCATAAAATCTTTTAAGTTATTCACTTTTACTGTCTTCATTATATTATTACGAGTTGTTATTGGCTATTAGTGTTGGACACTGACCATCTTCTGTGTTCGTCACTGCTTTCAACTTGAGGTTAGGTTTATTACTTATTGAGTACATGGGGGCAGTTGAACTTATACTATACTTCTGCACCTTGCATGCTGATCTAGGAGTTGAGGCTGCTGTGTATGATGGGAGCTGGCATTGAAGATGTATCTGCTTCTCGGATATACACTACTAAAAAATAGGCAAAACCCGTCAAAAGAATACCGACTGAAATCGGTCGGGAAACAAACTGACCGAAGTCGGTCAAAAAATAAGTAAATTGGTCGCAAAAGTCAAAGAAAATATTTCTGACAAGGAAAATAGTGGTCCCACAACAAAGATATAATATTTTCGATCGATTTCGGTCGGAAATTAGTGAATCTTTGACCAAGACCTGGTCATACTTGCATATTATCTACTAAAATAATATTTAATTAAAACTTTTCAAATCTACCAACCGAAATCGGCTGGTATATTTCAAATTATTTTTTAATTAAATTTTTCCGACCGAATTCGATCGGAAATTTAATTTTAAAATTTATAAAATATTTATTGAATGAGCTTTTAAATAAATAATATATATATATATATATATATATATATATATATATATATATATATATATATATATATATATATATGTGTGTGTGTGTGTGTGTGTGTGTGTGTGTGTGTGTGTGTGTGTGTGTGTGTGTGTGTGTGTGTGTGTGTGTGTGTGTGTGTGTTTTTTTAAATTACTTTTATATGGGTATGTATGTATGTATGTATGTATATATATATATATATATATATATATATATATATATATATATATATATAGAACTAAAGTTGTATCCAATTATATTAAGTTGTTGCTAAAACTTAAATATTAATTGTAATGACCAGATCGGACTAAGTGGGGCCGGCATTTAAATTAAATAATTTAGTACTACATCTTATCGATATTTAAATTAAATAATTTTTTTTAACATTAAATTACCGACTGACTTCGATTGGTATTTAATTTAAATATTTTTTTAATTTAACATTAAATTACCGACCGAATTCGGTTGGAATGGTCGTGGTCAAACGGGTCAAAGGCCACTTAAACTTACCGACCGAAATTTTCGACTGAAGTCGGTCGGAAATTTTTAATTTAGATCTAGCCCATACATGATTTTCTCCATTTCGCCTCTTTTCTCTATCTCTCTTCCATCTGTCTTCTTCTCCTCCCCACTGTCGCGATTCCCCCAAATTCCCACCAAAAATCAACTCCTATCTCCCTCCTCACCCAAAAACAAAGCACATAGAAGTCTCCCTCCCCTCCCCCGTCACTGTTCCGCCGGCCCCACTACCTTCCGCTACCCTCCGTCACTGTTCCGCCGGCAACACTGTGTTCCGCCACCCTCCGCCACCCAATATCAAACTCCCTATCCTAGCATTTCAAGGTTAGTTATATATATTTTTCAATTTAAGTAATTTTAATTATTTTAATTCTATAAATTAGGGTTTAGTTAATATTTAATTAAATTTAGTGGCATAATTGTGAGTTGTCTTGTCATTGAACCTTTAAAATATTTCATGTGTTATCATTTATCATTTAGGATTGTTCATATTAGAAGAGTTCATATTTGTACTCTAGCCCCTCTTTATGATTGGTATTTTATGTAATTTTGGACTTTTACATTTCGGAAAACATAGATGCATGTCTTAGGTGCTAATAGCATTTCAAGGTTAGTTATCTACATTTTTGAGTTGTGGCCTATTTTTTCAGAACAAGGATGAAGAAAAGAAGATATCCCTGGTAAGGCCTTTAAGTGCCAACTATAGCCTGCAGCAATGCACTTAAGTCTATTACTATATCTTTCTGATATATTTCTGATATTTCTATTCAGGTGGATACTGTTAGTTCCGCCAATATTGCTGTATTTGTAAATAATAATTCTGCAAAATATAAGTTATCGTAATGAAACAGTAATTAATTCGAGTCCACTGAATTCATAGTGTTTTCTTAAGGAATTTAATCCACTCCTAGTACCCAAGGTTATGGATTATTTCCTCCCAAGATAGAACGAATAACACACTGGTGTAGTGGTACTTCAAACCCCAGTGTTTCAGCGAACACAGTTCGGTAGCAAATCATACTTACAGTTGCTTTGTTTGAAGTTAAAAACAATGCAGAACGAAGGAGTAGAAACTCAGAAAATCGCATGGAAATGCTGAGAGGAAGGAGTGCAATGTATAGCCAAATCTGTTGAGCGATTTCAGTCTTGTGTATTGTGTGTGTCTTTCTTCAAGAGCTGCTGCACATATATATAGCAGTCAGTGTTGAAGAAGAACAATCGTCCACCCTCCATGGTGGAGCAAGCATTAACTTATTTGTGGAGCAAGCACTTGTTTGTGGAGCAAGCACATTCATGGTGGGAAGAGCATTAGGCGGCTGCCTGGTGGTTAATACACGGATTGGAAAATATCCGTTACAAATGCGGATAATCTTACGTTAATATTTACCATTAACAAATAAATTTGGTTCAAAAAATTAATCAATCAATCGATCATTTGACCAAATCCAAATCCAAATCCAAATCCAAATCCAAATCTAAATTCGAATCCGAATCCGAAGCCGAAGCGGTAGCCGTAGCCGTAGCCAAAGCCGAGCCGAGCGAGCGACGACGGCGACGACGCGAAGCTTGCTTTCTTCTTAATTCTTTAAGAGCTACAAGAAGAGCGATTATATAAGTACCCACCAAAAATATTTTCCTCTTCCAATATGGGACAATGTCTCATTGTCAAGAGGGGAAAACTTAAAATTTTACTCGAAAATTTCATTTTCCCTCCATTTCCCATTCACCCTCATTTTAAGACTATTTTATCTTAAAAACAAAAAACCTCAACAATCCCTCACATGAATGGGGAATGTCTATATCACGGAAGTATGCATGGAAAAACTGTGTGATTTACAAGCAAGAATTAATCGCATCTGGATAAGCAGGTTTCCCTTTGAACTTTCTGTAGTAAACTTAAGTCGGATATACTCGGTCAATCGGTAGATTTGATATCTTTGAACCGTCGATCTTTGGTGTATACCTAGATAACCATAAGTCACACAATCAACCCTTAACCGTCTTTGGTTCTCATTGTTGTGTTTGTTTCAGCCATGAACACCGCCTAGTTTTATAAGTGCGTAGAGAACTGGCCTTACAAAGTTCTCCTTGAAGCGGTTGACACTTCACACTTACATAGGTGATTCCTAAATGTGTCATCCTGTAGATACACTATTTGATATACCCCGTATCAAATTTAGAAATCATTAAAAAGCCTTAATGCTTTATCCTTGGTACTGAACATTGTCTCATCACGAGAACGGACTAAAATTTTATTTGACAATGTTGAACCGTCATTAATGACTTTGTTTGATCTCCTTGAACCTAGATCTTGGGATCTCCAGTCTTCTAGGTAGAGTTACCTCCACAATGACTTGTTCTCGGCCATAGCCCCATTCCCCTTGATGATTTCTCAACTACCTCTCTAGTTAGGCCTTTTGTAAGTAGATCCGACACATTATCACTTGACTTTACATAGTCAATCGTGATAATTCCTCTAGAGAGTAATTGCCTAATGGTTTTATGTCTTCGTCGTATATGACGAGATTTATCGTTATACATAACGTTCCCAGCCCTTCCAATTGCCGCTTAACTATCACAATGTATGCATATTGGTGCCAACGGTTTGGGCCAAAATAGAATATCTTCCAAGAAATTCCGGAGCCATTCAACTTCTTCACCGGCTTTATCTAAGGCTATGAATTCAGCCTCCATTGTAGAGCGGGCAATATATGTTTGTTTGGACAACTTCCAAGATACCGCTCCTCCACCAATAGTGAATACATATCCACTTGTGGACTTAGAATCAGTTGAACCGGTGATCCAATTTGCATCACAGTATCCCTCAATCACCGCAGGGAATTTACTGTAGTGCAAGTCAAAGTTCTGGGTATGTCCTAAATATCCCAAAACTCGTTTCATTGCCATCCAATGAGATTGGCCTAGATTTCTCGTATATCTACTCAGTTTACTTATAGCACAAGCTATATCTGGTCGTGTACAATTCATGATATACATTAAGCATCCCAACACACGAGCATAATCCAATTGTGATATGCTTTGGCCTTTATTCTTTGCTAATGCAAGATTCACGTCAATTGAATTCTTTGCAACTTTAAAGCCCAAGTGCTTGATTTTTTCAAGTACTTTCTTAATATAATGAGATTGTGACAATGCCAGACCTTGAGGAGTCTTATGGATCTTAATTCCCAGAATTAAATCAGCAACTCCCAAGTCTTTCATATCAAACTTGCTATTGAGCATACATTAAGTAGCATTTATGTTGGCAATGTCATTACTCATTATCAACATATCATCCACATATAGGCAAACAATGACTATGTGATTTGGAACATTTTTAATGTACACACATTTATCACATTCATTTATCTTAAAACCATTTGACAACATTGTTTGGTCAAATTTCGCATGCCATTGTTTGTGTGCTTGTTTTAGTCCGTAAAGAGACTTAACAAGTCTACATACCTTCTTTTCTTTACCTGGAACCACAAACCCTTCAGGTTGTTCCATGTAAATTTCATCCTCCAACTCTCCATTTAAGAAGGCCGTCTTAACATCCATTTGATGAATTTCAAGACCATACACTGCAGCTAATGCTACTAACATTCGTATGGACATAATTCTTGTAACTGGAGAGTATGTATCAAAGTAGTCTATACCTTCTCGTTGTCTATACCCTTTGTCTATGAGTCTTGCCTTGAATTTATCAATAGTGCCATCATCTTTGATTTTTCTCTTAAAAATCCATTTAGAATCCAAAGGTTTATTTCCAGGAGGAAGATCAACCAATTCCCATGTATGGTTGTTCAATATGGATTCTATTTCACTATTGAATGCCTCTTTCCATAACAATGATTCCGAAGAAGTCATAGCTTCTTTAAATGTTTGAGGCTCATTCTCCATTAAGAAAGTCACAAAATCTGGTCCAAATAAAGTAGACCTTATTTGACGTTTACTACGTCTTGGATCCTCCTGATTACATATTCTTTCTTTTGTTTCTTCCCAAGGTCGTTTAGATCCTTCACCAAACGACTCACATTCCTTTTTATATGGATATATATTTTCAAAGAACTCAGCATTATCTAATTCTATAATCGTATTATTATGAATGTCGGGATTTTCTGATTTATGAGCCAGAAATCGATATGCTTTACTGTTTGTCGCATATCCTATGAAAACACAATCAACGGTTTTCGGTCCTATCTTTACCCTTTTGGGTTTAGGAACTTGCACTTTTGCCAAACACCCCCACAATTTAAAATAATTCAAGTTGGGCTTCCTTCCTTTCCATTTTTCATATGGAATGGATTGTGTTTTTCTATGGGGCACTCGATTTAATATTCGATTAGCCGTAAGAATGG
Source organism: Nicotiana tabacum (assembly GCF_000715075.1). Lineage (NCBI taxonomy): Eukaryota > Viridiplantae > Streptophyta > Magnoliopsida > Solanales > Solanaceae > Nicotiana > Nicotiana tabacum. The sequence goes on from NC_134102.1 coordinate 43,086,039, forward strand.
CTTCCCCCCACAAGTTCTTTGGCAAACCAGAACTTATCAACAATGCGTTCATCATCTCCTTTAATGTGCGATTTTTTCTTTCCGCAATTCCATTAGATTGGGGCGTGTAAGGGGCTGTTGTTTGATGAATAATTCCATATTCTAAACATATTTCTTCAAAAGAAGATTCATATTCACCACCCCTATCACTTCTTATCATTTTTACTTTCTTGTTAAGTTGCGTTTCAACTTCATTTTTGTATTGCCTGAATGCGTCTATTGCTTCATCTTTACTATTCAGTAAGTAAACATAGCAATATCGAGTACCATCGTCAATAAAAGTTATGAAATACTTCTTTCCACCGCGAGATGGTATTGACTTCATGTCACAAATATCTGTGTGAATTAAGTCTAAAGGATTTGAATTCCTTTCAACTGACTTATAAGGATGTTTAACATACTTAGATTCCACACATGTTTGACATTTTGATTTTTCGCATTCAAACTTAGGCACTACTTTCAAGTTAATCATTTTCCGCAAGGTTTTATAATTGACATGACCCAAACGTACATGCCATAAATCATTTGACTCAAGTAAGTAAGAAGAAGCTGAAATATTATTATTATTTTCCACAATTATTACATTTAGATTCAAAAGGCCCTCGGTGAGGTAACCTTTTCCTACAACTATTTCATTCTTACTTATGACAACCTTGTCGGACACAAAAATACACTTAAAACCGTGCTTAACAAGAAGTCTAGTAGAGACTAAATTATTTCTCATTTCGGGAACATGAAGGACATTGTTCAAAGTCATGACCTTGCTAGAAGTCATTTTCAGAAATATCTTCCCATATCCTTCAACTTTTGCTGTTGAAGTATTTCCCATATAAACTGTCTCTCCGGGTCCAGCAAGAGCATAAGTAGCAAAAGCTTCTCTAACTGCACAATCATGGCGAGTGGCTCCTGAATCAAACCACCACAATTTAGGATTTCCCACCAAGTTATATTCAGAAAGCATGGAACACAAGTTATCAACATCATCATGGTTTACTACTATGTTTGCTTGACCCCTTTTCTTGTCTTTCTTCGGAGCACGACATTCCGTAGATTTGTGTCCGATTTTCCCACAGTTGAAGCAGTTTCCACTGAACCGCTTCTTGCTTGGGTTGTATTTCGGACCAGAAGCCTTCTTCCTCTTTTTGTTATTTTCAACAATATTTGCTCCCATTATTGTTGAATTTCCACGGCCTCTCCTTTCAGCAGCTTTATTGTCCTCTTCGATTCTCAACCAAACAATGAGATCTTCAAGGGACATTACCTTTCGTTTGTGTTTCAAATAATTTTTGAAGTCCTTCCACAACGGAGGCAACTTCTCAATCATTGCTGCTACTTGGAATGCTTCATTGATGACAAGACGTTCAGCAAGTAGATCATGAATAATCACTTGCAATTCCTAGACTTGGGTAATAACAGACTTGCTATCTACCATTTTGTAGTCCAAAAATTTTGCGGCAACGAATTTCTTCATCTCGGTATCATCAGTTTTATATTTCTTTTCAAGCGCATTCCACAATTCTTTTGACGTCTCCACGCCACTGTATACATTATACAGATTATCATCCAGTCCGCTAAGAATATAATTCTTGCATAAAAAATCAGAATGCTTCCACGCTTCAATCACGATAAAGCGTTTATTCTCTGGAGTTTTATCTGGCAGATCAGGAACATCTTCCTTGATGAACTTCTGTAGACATAACGTAGTTAAGTAGAAGAACATCTTCTGCTGCCAGCGCTTGAAATCAATCCCGGAAAATTTTCCGGGTTTTTCTGCTGTTGCCAATGCCGGTGTTCGGCTTGTCGATGCGTTGGCAGTCACCATCGGAATAGCTTGGTTTTCGCTTTCAGTCGTCATTTTTTTCTGGAAAACAAAAAATGACACAAACAAACGTTTAATACACGTTTTCAAACTGGAGTAAAAATCACGTAGATTTTAATCTCCAACAAAACGCCACGAAGGCTTTACTCTCCAAAACGGGAGTACACAAAACCACAAAGGTTTTAATTTGCATAATAATAAGAATAACACAAATATAGAAATAAATATTAAATTCCTTAAGATTGTTAGTCCCGCCAATATTACTGTATTTGTAAATAATAATTCTGCAAAATGTAAGTTATCGTATGGAAATACTGAGAGGAAGGAGTGCAATGTATAGCCAAATCTGTTGAGCGATTTCAGTCTTGTGTATTGTGTGTGTCTTTCTTCAACAGCTGCTGCACATATATATAGCAGCCACTGTTGAAGAAGAACAATCGTCCACCCTCCATGGTGGAGCAAGCATTAGCTTGTTTGTGGAGGAAGCACTTGTTTGTGGAGCAAGCACATTCATGGTGGGAAGAGCATTAGGCGGCTGCCTAGTGGTTAATACACGGATTGGAAAATATCCGTTACAAATGCGGATAATCTTACGTTAATATTTACTATTAACAAATAAATTAGGTCCAAACAATTAATCAATCAATCGATCATTTGACCAAATCCAAATCCAAATCCGAATCCGAATCCGAATCCGAATCCGAAGCCAAAGCCGTAGCCGTAGCCGAAGCCGAGCCAAGTGAGCGACGACGACGACGACGGCGCGAGGCTTGCTTTCTTCTTAACTCTATAAGAGCTACAAGAAGAACAATTATATATATACCCACCAAAAATCTTTTCCTCTTCCAATATGGGACAATGTCTCATTGTCAAGAGAGGAAAACTTAAAATTTTACTCAAAAATTTCATTTTTTCTCCATTTCCCATTCACCCTCATTTTAAGACTATTTCATCTTAAAAACAAAAAACCTCAACAATCCCCCACATGAATGGGGAATGGCTATATCACGGAAGTATGCATGGAAAAACTGTGTGATTTACAAGCAAGGATTAATCGCATCTGGATAAGTAGGTTTCCCTTTGAACTTTCCGTAGTAAACTTATGTCGGATATACTCGGTCAATCGGTAGATTTGATATCTTTGAACCGTCGATCTTTGTTGTATACCTAGACAACCATAAGTCACACAATCAACCCTTAACCGTCTTTGGTTCTTATTGTTGTGTTCGTTTCAGCCATGAACACCGCCTGGTTTAATAAGTGCGTAAAGAACTGGACTTACAAAGTTCTCCTTGAAGCGGCTAACACTTCACACTTACATAGGTGATTCCTAAACGTGTCATCCTGTAGATACACTATTTGATATACCCCGTATCAAATTTAGAAATCAGTAAAATGCCTTAATGTTTTATCCTTGGTACTGAACATTGTCTCATCACGAGAACGGACTAAAATTTTATTTGACAATGTTGAACCGTCATTAATGACTTTGTTTGATCTCCTTGAACCTAAACTTGGGATCTCCAGTCTTCTAGGTAGAGTTACCGCCACAATGACTTGTTCTCGGCTATAGCCCCATTCCCCTTGATGATTTCTCAACTACCTCTCTAGTTAGGCCTTTTGTAAATGGATCCGACACATTATCACTTGACTTTACATAGTCAATCGTGATAATTCCTCGAGAGAGTAATTGCCTAACGGTTTTATGTCTTCATCGTATATGATGAGATTTACCGTTATACATAACATTCCCAGCCCTTCCAATTGCCGCTTGACTATCACAATGTATGCATATTGGTGCCAACGGTTTGGGCCAAAATGGAATGTCTTCCAAGAAATTTCGGAGCCATTCAGCTTCTTAACCGGCTTTATCTAAGCCTATGAATTCAGCCTCCATTGTAGAGCGGGCAATACATATTTGTTTGGACGACTTTCAAGATACCGCTCCTCCACCAATAGTGAATACATATCCACTCGTAGACTTAGAATCAGTTGAACCGGTGATCCAATTTTCATCACAATATCCCTCAATCACCGCAGGGAATTTACTGTAGTGCAAGTCAAAGTTCTGGGTATGTTCTAAATATCCCAAAACTCGTTTCATTGCCATCCAATGAGATTGGCCTAGATTGCTCGTATATCGACTCAGTTTACTTATAGCACAGGCTATATCTTGTCGTGTACAATTCATGATATACATTAAGCATCCCAACACACGAGCATAATCCAATTGTGATATGCTTTGGCCTTTATTCTTTGCTAATGCAAGATTCACGTCAATTGGAGTCTTTACAACTTTAAAGCCCAAGTGCTTGAATTTTTCAAGTACTGTCTTAATATAATGAGATTGTGACAATGCCAGACCTTGAGGAGTCTTATGGATCTTAATTCCCAGAATTAAATCAGCAACTCCCAAGTCTTTCATATCAAACTTGCTATTGAGCATACACTTAGTAGCATTTATGTTGGCAATGTCATTACTCATTATCAGCATATCATCCACATATAGGCAAACACTGACTATGTGATTTGGAATATTTTTAATGTACACACATTTATCATATTCATTTATCTTAAAACCATTTGACAACATTGTTTGGTCAAATTTCGCATGCCATTGTTTGGGTGCTTGTTTTAGTCCTTAAAGAGCCTTAACAAGTCTACATACTTTTTTTTCTTTACCTGGAACCACAAACCCTTCAGGTTGTTCCATTTAAATTTCTTCCTCCAACTCTCCATTTAAGAAGGCCGTCTTAACATCCATTTGATGAATTTCAAGACCATACACTGCAGCTAATGCTACTAACATCCGTATGGACGTAATTCTTGCAACTGGAGAGTATGTATCAAAGTAGTCTAGACCTTCTCGTTGTCTATACCCTTTGACTACGAGTCTTGCCTTGAATTTATCAATAGTGCCATCATCTTTGATTTTTCTCTTAAAAATCCATTTAGAACCCAATGGTTTATTTCCAGGAGGAAGATCAACCAATTCCCATGTATGGCTGTTCAATATAGATTCTATTTCACTATTGACTGCCTCTTTCCAAAACAATGATTCCGAAGAAGTCATAGCTTCTTTAAATGTTTGAGGCTCATTCTCCATTAAGAAAGTCATAAAATCTGGTCCAAATGAAGTAGACCTTATTTGACGTTTACTACGTCTTGGATCCTCCTGATTACATATTCTTTCTTTTGTTGCTTCCTGAGGTCGTTTAGATCCTTCACCAAACGACTCACATTCCTTTTTATACGGATATGTATTTTCAAAGAACTCAGCATTATCTGATTCTATAACCGTATTATTATGAATGTAGGGATTTTCTGATTTATGAACCAGAAATCGATATGCTTTACTGTTTGTCGCATATCCTATGAAAACATAATCAACGGTTTTCGGTCCTATCTTTACCCTTTTGGGTTTAGGAACTTGCACTTTTGCCAAACACCCCCACACTTTAAAATAATTCAATTTGGGCTTCCTTCCTTTCCATTTTTCATATGGAATGGATTGTGTTTTGCTATGGGACACTCGATTTAATATTCGATTAGCCGTAAGAATGGCTTCCCCCCACAAGTTCTGTGGCAAACCAGAACTTATCAACAATGCGTTCATCATCTCCTTTAATGTGCGATTCTTTCTTTCCACAATCCCATTAGATTGGGGCGGGTAAGGGACTATAGTTTGATGAATAATTCCATATTCTAAACATATTTCTTCAAAAGGAGATTCATATTCACCACCCCTATCACTTCTTATCATTTTTACTTTCTTGTTAAGTTGTGTTCAACTTCATTTTTGTATTGCCTGAATGCATCTATTACTTCATCTTTACTATTCAGTAAGTAAACATAGTAATATCGAGTACCATCATCAATAAAAATTATGAAATACTTCTTTCCACCGCGAGATGGTATTGACTTCATGTCACAAATATCTGTGTGAATTAAGTCTAAAGGATTTGAATTCCTTTCAACTGACTTATAAGGATGTTTAACATACATAGATTCCACACATGTTTGACATTTTAATTTTTCGCATTCAAACTTAGGCAGTACTTCCAAGTTAATCATTTTCCACAAGGTTTTATAATTGACATGACCCAAACGTACATGCCATAAATCATTTGACTCAAGTAAGTAAGAAGAAGCTGAAATATTATTATTGTTTTCCACAACCATTACATTTAGATTAAAAAGGCCCTCGGTGAGGTAACCTTTTCCTACAAATATTTCATTCTTACTTATGACAACCTTGTCGGACATAAAAACGCACTTAAAACCGTGCTTAACAAGAAGTCCAGTAGAGAATAAATTCTTTCTCATTTCGGAAACATGAAGGACATTGTTCAAAGTCATGACCTTGCTAGAAGTCACTTTCAGAAATATCTTCTCATATCCTTCAACTTTTGCTGTTGAAGCATTTCCCATATAAACTGTCTCTCCGGGTCCAGCAAGAGCATAAGTAGCCAAAGCTTCTCTAACTGCACAAACATGGCGAGTGGCTCCTGAATCAAACCACCACAGTTTAGGATTTCCCACCAAGTTATATTCAGAAAGCATGGCACATAAGTTATCAACATCATCATGGTTTACTACTATGTTTGCTTGACCCCTTTTCTTGTCTTTCTTCGGAGCACGACACTCCGTAGATTTGTGTCCGGTTTTTTCATAGTTGTAGCAGTTTCCACTGAACCGCTTCTTGCTTGGGTTGTATTTCGGACCAGAAGCCTTCTTCCTCTTTTTGTTATTTTCAACAATATTTGCTCCCATTATTGTTGAATTTCCACGGCCTCTCCTTTCAGCAGCTTTATTGTCCTCTTCGATTCTCAACCGAACAATGAGATCTTCAAGGGACATTACTTTTCGTTTGTGTTTCAAATAATTTTTGAAGTCCTTCCACAACGGAGGCAACTTCTCAATCATTGCTGCTACTTGGAATGCTTCATTGATGACAAGACCTTCAGCAAGTAGATCATGAATAATCACTTGTAATTCCTGGACTTGGGTAATAACAGACTTGCTATCTACCATTTTGTAGTCCAAAAATTTTGCGGCAACGAATTTCTTCATCCCGGCATCTTCAGTTTTATATTTCTTTTCAAGCGCATTCCACAATTCTTTTGACGTCTCCACGCCACTGTATACATTATACAGATTATCATCCAGTCCACTAAGAATATAATTCTTGCATAAAAAATCAGAATGCTTCCACGCTTCAATCACGATAAAGCGTTCATTCTCTGGAGTTTTATCTGGCAGATCAAGAACATCTTCCTTAATGAACTTCTGTAGACATAACGTTGTTAAGTAGAAGAACATCTTCTACTGCCAGCGCTTGAAATCAATCCCGGAAAATTTTCTGAGTTTTTCTGCTGTTGCCAATGCCGGTGTTCGGCTTGTCGATGCGTTGGCAGTCACCATCGGAATAGCTTGGTTTTCGCTTTCAGTCGTCATTTTTTTCTGGAAAACAAAAAATGACACAAACAAACGTTTAATACACGTTTTCAAACTGGAGTAAAAATCACGTAGATTTTAATCTCTAACAAAACGCCACGAAGGCTTTACTCTCCAAAACGGGAGTACACAAAACCACAAAGGTTTTAGTTTGCAGAATAATAAGAATAACACAAATATAGAAATAAATATTAAATTCCTTAAGATTGTTAGTCCCGCCAATATTGCTGTATTTGTAAATAATAATTCTGCAAAATGTAAGTTATCGTAATGAAACAGTAATTAATTCGAGCCCACTGAATTCACAGTGTTTCCTTATGGAATTTAATCCCCTCCTAGTACCCAAGGTTATGGATTATTTCCTCCCAGGATAGAACGAATAACACACTGGTGTAGTGGTACTTCAAATCCTAGTGTTTCAGCGAACACAAAGTTCGGTAGCAAATCACACTTACAGTTGCTTTGTTTGAAGTTAAAAACAATGCAGAACGAAGGAGTAGAAACTCAGAAAATTGTATGGAAATGCTGAGAGGAAGGAGTGCAATATATAGCCAAATCTGTTGAGCGATTTCAGTCTTGTGTATTGTGTGTGTCTTTCTTCAACAGCTGCTGCACATATATATAGCAGCCAGTATTGAAGAAGAACAATCGTCCACCCTCCATGGTGGAGCAAGCATTAGCTTGTTTGTGGAGCAAGCACATTCATGGTGGGAAGTGCATTAGGCGGCTGCCTGGTGGTTAATACACGGATTGAAAAATATTTACAAATGCGGTTAATCTTACGTTAATATTTACTATTAACATATAAATTTGGTCTAAAAAATTAATCAATCAATCATTCGAAGCCGAAGCCGAGCCGAGCGAGCGACGACGACGACGGCGCGATGCTTGCTTTCTTCTTAACTCTTTAAGAGCTACAAGAAGAGCAATTATATATATACCCACCAAAAATCTTTTCCTCTTTCAATATGGGACAATGTCTCATTGTCAAGAGGGGGAAACTTAAAATTTTATTCAAAAATTTCATTTTCCCTCCATTTCCCATTCACACTCATTTTAAGACTATTTCATCTTAAAAACAAAAAACCTCAACAGATACTGCCTTGGAGAATTACGAAAGAGCGCTTATGGGGTTCTCACTTTCTGTGCAGTCAAATTCTGCACTTGATGGTACAAAAGATATGAACATGATGATTAGACTTCCGGACAAATTAGACATATTGCTTAAGGTGAGGTTAATTTATTTTGGTTAGTTAACTTAAAGAATCGTCAAGTTATCTTCTTATTATTAATTCTAATGACACCATTAGAATCATTAGAGAATTCTATATTAGTTTCTTCAGGTGTATGGTTAACATCATAAATGTGAAGTATCAGGCACTAATATCTAGTTATAGGAGTTTTCTGGGTAGTTGCGCATCTGATATGTCCCTAACTTACTACTTTTGAAAGCTGGGAATACGGTCAATTATACTTGAGCTTATGAAGGATGCAGCTAAATTCGATGATCCTGCTATCTTTCAAGGTAAGATTAAGGCTAGTTGTTTGGTTAACCTTTTCCCTGTAAATAACTCAGATCACTTCCTGGAATTTGTCACTCCTTAGCTGTATAAGTTTTGTGTTTCTTCTGTTCGTAACTTTGCATCCCCTGGATGTCTTAATGATATTTCTCTTCATCAAAAAAGAAAAGAGTAAGGGAAAGAGTGGGGAAACAAAGAGGTTTTAGATTATGCTCTTCATATATTGAGGTAAAAAGTACTTCCCTGCAGTGAGTCCTTCATACGAAGAAGTGACCATGGATCTCCTAGCTGGCGGTCACAATGAAGGGCCAGCAGTTTTAGCAAAGGTTTTGTAGCCGGTTAACAATGAGAAAGTATATCCATTGTAAGTTATTTCACCTACGAAGAGCTCATAACAATTCATCATTTTTTCACTTTTCATTTTCAGCATCCCCTTTCACTCTTCTATTACAGATACTATGTGCTATGTGATACCAAGCTGGACTATTTCATACTTACAGTGCATTGCAAACACGAAATGGCAGTAAGTCTACTTCACTGTGTTGTTTTGATGTTTTTTTGGCATATTTGTATTATCATCAGGATCTCAATGGACCCCAAAAAGAAGAATATGGTATTAATACATCATTTTATCAGAGCGGCAGAGGCTAGCTAAGAAACTAGTAATATATTTCAGATATTTACATCTCAGTTTGCTGCTAAACTTCTGCAGTAGAACTATGCCTGAACAATAAATAAATGATGTTATAATATTAAACTACTGATGATTGACAGATCCAAAGAGGAGATGTAACCATACTGTTGGACCCTTACTACAACTTGGTTAATTTCGAATGGCAAGGAAAGGTAAGCACCCTCCACTTCCAATCAAGAGGTTGTGAGTTCGAGTCACCCCAAGAGCAAGTTGGGGAGTTCTTGGAGGGAGGGAGCCGAGGGTCTATCGGAAACAGCTTCTCTACCCCAGGGTAGGGGTAAGGTCTGCGTACACACTACCCTCCCCAAACCCCACTAGTGAGATTATACTGGGTGGGTTGTTGTTGTTGTTGTAAGGAAAGGTAAACTCCTTCGTGTATTTAGCTTTCACAATAATTAGTCAACCAAACTTTTCCCTCTCCTAACTTATATGTAACTTTTTATCTTTTGCCACAGCTTTACCAGTTCAAGTCTGTGCGAGTGAATTTACCGGATCAAGTTCTTGTAAAAATGTATAATTTTATATTTTAACAATACCGACCGATTGCGGTCAGAAATAAATAATTTAATTTCCGACCGAATTCGGTCGGTAATTTAAAAATAATTAAAAAATATTTTTAACAATACCGACCGAATTCGGTCGGATTTAATAATTTTAGAAAAATGAATAATTAAATTACCGACCAAATTCGGTTGGTAATTTAAAAATAATTAAAAAAAATATTTTTAACAATACGTCGGTCGGTAAAATTAATTTGTGTCAGACATTTGGTCAAACTGCGTTGACAGTTACCGACCGACTTCGGTCACTCCCTGTTTGCGACCATTATTTTATCGACCAATTGTAAACGGTCGGAAATCGGTCGATTTTTGTTGGATTCCGACCGATTTCGGTCGGTTTTTCTGGACGCTTTTTGGCAGTTTTTTAGTAGTGATAGCTATCACTTGTCCTTGGTACTTTTAGAGATTGCATTCTATTTATGTATATTCCAGACAGATATTGTAATTATTTTCATACCAGCTTTGTAAATTCAAGTCTTAGCGGCTCATGACTTATACTATCAATGCTTGGATTATTGTGTAGAAGTTCAGTTATTTCACTTAATGAGTTCTTATTTATCTTTATTAGAATTGTGTAATTATTGTTTGGCTTACCTAACGGGTTGGGTTAGGTGCCGTCATGACTAGTGGAATTCGGGTTAAACTCTTTGAGGTATCATTGTTTGAAAGATGCGGGAAGGTGGTTTCTTGGCTAAGTCCCCATTATTATTTGTCAAAATGAATAATGATGGAAGTTGTGTCAATGGGATGTGTGGTGGAGGAGGAGTGGTTCGAGACAACCATGGTAAAGTGCTGATGGCTTACTCAATGCCTTTGGGTCACGGAACCAGCAACTGGGCTGAAGCTGTTGCTTTCTTGTTTGGCTTGAAGTGGTGCATTGAACAGGGTCATGTGTTAATTATTGGCAAGACTGACTCTTTATTGCTTCATAGATGCATTATGGGTGAGTGGAGAATTGAGGGCAATGTGAAGGAGATAAGGAAGTTAATGGAAGGTAGAAGCATTTTTACTAAGCACTGCTTTAGAGAGGCCAATCAAGCAACAGATAAAATGGCTTCTTTATGTCATCAACAAGAAGTAACTCATATTTATACATGTTTTTAGACAATGCCAAGACAAGTTAAAGGTTTACTAAATTTAGATAGGTGGCAATTACCATCTTTCTAAGTCGAAAAGAAAAGGTCTAGTGCTCTTGTCTATGAGTCACCTTGACCACATCAACTTTATTATCACTGGGTAATGCACCCCCTTTTGTTGTTTTATAATCAGTTCTTGATCAAACATATGAGATGTAATAGAAGGTCAGGCTATCCCCTTCTTCTACAAAGTGTATTCTGTTTTGAAGTGGTAATAAAATCCTGACTTGGAATTAAAAAAAAGAGTAATTGGTTAATAATGACAGTATTTTATAAATTGATTAATATTGGTAGAAATTTTCATCTGAAAGGTTGAAGTAGTTTTTTCATTTTAATTTCTAGGACTCAAATTTGAAATATCTAATTAAGGGCGAAGAGATATATCCTACTCATTCCACGACAACCCTTGGTGGTATTTCTTTAGCTATATATTAGCCAAAAAAACCTCTTAGCTACTTAAACTTACACCACTTTTTTTTTTCCGGTAAACAAACTTTCACCTTTTTCATTTGAACACTTCAACTTATCCATTTGCACAATAATAAATCCCTCCACTAGAACATGTATCTTAATTGCCAGACATAAATTACATGTCAGATATAAAAGCTATTTATTACTTGACATTTGTTATCTATGGGTCCCAAGTGTTTTCAAAATTAATTTACTAAAATTTTAATTTGGTACTAAAATCATAAATAATTAAAAAGGACGACAAAATGTAAAAATAAAAGAAAAAAACGCATCCCCTTTCCTGTCTCTCCGTTAAGGGTGAAAATTAGGTCGGGTCGGGCTCAGGATCGGCCTCGGTTCGCGGGCTAAGTGGGCTAAACGGGCTGGGACTGTTAGGCCCGCTAGAGATGGGCTCGTTCCGGTCTCGTAGGCCGGTTCTTAGTTAGGAACCATTATGATCGGTCCCGTTTGGCCCGCCAAGAGACCGGAACCGGATCGGTCCCTTGGCGGGCCAAACGGGCCGGACCCGGGATTGGCCCGGCCCCCTGGGTTAAGTGGGCTAAATGGCTAAACAGGTTGGGACCGTTAGGACCGCTAGAGGTGGGCTCCTGCCGGTCTCGTGGGCCGGTTCTTAGCTAGGAACCGTTAGGACCGAGCCCGTTTGGCCCGCCAAGGGACCGAAATTAGACCGGTCCCTTGGCGGGCCCAACGAATATTTTTTTTAAAAAAGAAGCCGTTTGGCTTGTGAAAAAAAGAGTTGTTGGGGGTTTAAAAAATAGCCGTTGGCTATTTAAAAAATAGCCATTCAATCCTCCCCTCCCCCTCCCAACTTAATTTTAACCCCAAACTTTTTATTATTATATTTTCTCTATTTTCTACTATAAATACCCCCCATTCTTTTATTTTCTTACAAAATCAATATCAATCTATTAAAATCTCTCTCTAATTTTCTTTTATACTTTCTACAATTGTTTACTTTATAAAAAAAAATAGTAAAAAAATTTTGAGATTGCTACTATTACTTACTTTATTCCAAAAAATATTGAGGTTGTTACAATTTGTGAAAAAATTGTGAAGTTTGTGAATTGAAGTCTTCAAGTCTTCAACGATAATCAAATTTCAACAAGTTGTTTGTCAATTCGGTAAACTCGTTCCAACTATTAAGTCTTAATATTATAGTTTTGTTTGTTTTATTTATTTTTTATTACTTGATTAATTAAGATGTCTTTCTTAAGAAATATTTTTGGTAAAAATAAGAATAAGGGAATATCCAAGACTGGCAAATCTAGTGGTACTGTTGTTCCTCTTCCCCTGCCCCGGCTCCCCGAACCAAACCCCATACCTACACCTGATATTCTTGATACCGATAATAGTTTATTACAATTTTGCGACACTGAATTTTACCATAATATTGCACCTGATGAACATTTAGACCATGAATTAATGAATGCTCTCTATTCTAATAATTATAATACTATTGATGAAAATGATGATGAGAAAATTGATCTTGATGAAACTCAACCGGACGGTGATACACTATTAGTCCTGCTCCTGATATTGACCTAAGTAGTGATAACCATGCTAATCTAAATGATGACCCATCTGATACTCTCGTTACTGCCCCTACTTTTTCTAGAGAACCTACCAAATGGCAGGAAACATCTCCTGTTTGGCTATTTTTTACTCAATTAGTTTCAAAAATAAGGCTAAGTATAAAACTTGTGGTATGAAGGTAGCTTTTAAATATACTGGATCATGGTTGAGGACGGGATCTTTGGCTAGACACATAAAAAAATACCCTAAAGATAACGTCAGATATCAACGTCTGAAAGCTCTGGCCGAGGGAAAAAGTGTACCTAGTCCTAGTCAGGCTGACCCTAGTACCAGTTCAAATTAATTTCAACCGGAAATTAACACAGTTACCGATGATATTTTATATTATGATCCAAAAAACGATCGGAAAGAATTGGCAAAAATGATAACTTTTATGTGCTTACCCTATAGTTTTTCTTCTGACCCTGCGTTTGTGCATTATATTAGAAATTTTTTTAATCCTACTTATAAAGGTTTTCCTCCCACAACTGTAAAGAGCTATATTTATAAATATAAGCATGAATATAAATAATATTTGCGCTATTTATTTACTCATATAAATTGTCGTGTTGCTATTACAACTGATATTGGTAGAAGTAACACGACATTGCTTTGAATATTCTTTTATAATATTTTTGTCTTTAAATTTGAGTTAAAAAATTATTTCACAATTCTATAATAGATTTACTAGGCATTGCCTTAGATATTCTTTTAACATCTTTTTGTCTCTAATTTCTATTTAATTATTAAAACAATTACTGCTTAGCCGTTGGGCCATTCTCCCATGAATTCGGTTCACCCAAACTCCCAGAAAATCCAACTTATTTTCTTTATTTTCACTTTTCTCCTTTATTTCGCTCCCTTCTCTCCCTATCTCTTCTTTTTGATTTTTTTGTTCTCTCTCTTCTAATTCCTGTCCCGCCCAACTTCCAGAGAAAAATGGACTTGGCAAAAATCTGTCTACAGATGCCTTATATGGACAGAATTTAAGTTTTCTTAGTGCTAAAAATAGATAAAGTTTTTTACTCTTTTGAAATTACATATAGAATTGTTGATGATGACGATTGATTCTATAAACACATTGTTTGTTTTAAAGTATGGTGAAGTTAAGTGGTGGCTGATGGTATTTGGCAGTAGATCTAATAACGATTAGGTCGGGAATCCAAATTAGAGTACGAGTTTGAAAAGTAAAAATGTTTAAGCAATAACAATAAGGAATTGAACAACTAAAACTAAGGGAAAGAAAATAAAGGATATGGGAAAATTCAAGGAAAGAATTTTAAGAACTTCCAAAAACGCAAGTTCTATAGCCTTAACAAGATCAAAGCAACAACATCTTAATTTATTGAAGAAATCAAACGCCTTTACTTAAAACCAAATCAAAACAATAGATTCGGATCTTGACCGCCTTACGAGTAAGTTGAGACAATAATTAATAACTAGTATTAATCGCCTTCTAAGAATACCACAAAGGAATCAAAGATATCACAATAGAGAAGTAATCTTACTACCTTGAACTATGAACTAGTAAAGGTTGAAAGATAAATCTCAAAGCACAAGTAACAAAAGTTCAAAAGAACTCTCAAAGTATGATATACTTAATCAATAATGAAGTATCTCAATGAATGAGAAGAACTCCTTGTTTATAGGAGTAATAAGGCGTAAAAAGTCCTTAAAATTAGGTAGGGTGGCTGCTAAGGGATCAAAAATTTATTACAATTAGGTAGGGTGGTTGCTAAGG
Organism: Nicotiana tabacum; assembly: GCF_000715075.1. Lineage (NCBI taxonomy): Eukaryota > Viridiplantae > Streptophyta > Magnoliopsida > Solanales > Solanaceae > Nicotiana > Nicotiana tabacum. Next base: position 43,101,048 of record NC_134102.1, read on the forward strand.
AGTAAGAAAAGTCATTAAAATTAGGTGGGGGGAGGCAAATCCCTTTGGGGGCAGATTTGGACCTTAAAACTACTAGTTTGGGCCATTGATTTGAACTCCAATTGGGCTCCTTTTGAAACACCCCATTTTGAACCTCTTTTAAGCTCATTTTGACTTCAAGGGCTGATTTAGTGATTCAATCTTCCTCCTCTTGAACTTCAATATGAACCACCAAATAATTGTAAAACTTGGACAATTCATCTCCTTTGGGCTTGAGCTCTTCCTCTACAATTAAAAGCTTATTTATTTGTCATTGAAGTCTAGCAATCTTAGTCTGCAACTCTTTAGCTTGAGATCTCGTAAATGACTTTCTTGGAGCTTCCAAAACTCTGTGTGTCCTTGATGCTATCACCTAGCCAATTCACATCCTTTATCCTTGAGCTCTTTCTCCCAATTAACAACTTCTTTATTTGCACTTGAAGTCTAATGGCCTTGTTTTGCAACTCTTTAGCTTGACATCTTGATAAAGGCCATCTTTGAGATTCCAAAGCTCCATCCTTATCCTTGAATAGATTTGAGCTTCCTATGATGCTATCATTCTCCTCTTCTTGAAGAAAATTCGTCCTCGAATTTCGACCTTGCAAGAAAAAGAAAACATGCACTAGTAAATTGCATCCACTAATATGAAAAAATAGTACAAATAAAATAAGATAGTGACCATGTATCTATTTAACCCAATTAATCCTAATAGGTATAAATACTCCCTTATAAAGCATATGGACATCATCATCTCAATAAAATTTATGCTTACCTCGATCAATACAATAAAAACCTCTCTTAGATGCGCCATGCAATGGAACTTGCATTTCGATCTTGTCGGTAAGGTAGTCCATAGGTATACATGACAAAGAAATTATAAAAGATTAACCACACACCCATTTAATATAAGTATCTCTACCACATATATCAAAGAAGATACTTTCATGATATAGCCAACTATCTATAATTACAAATCTCATGGATTCCTCTACATGAAAGAGTATTTGATCACAAGTATTACAACAATCATACATATCCTCTTTACTAGTAACAAATACTTTTACAAGCTCACAATGAACATGACTTGAAGAATGACTCCCCATCATACAACAAAATCACATTCTAGCAATTATCACATGAAAACTCATTAGCCACTTGAATAAGAGAAGAAGAAATATTTAACTCATTCGCAAGCCTCTTCTCATAAATTTCATGTTCTTTCCATCAAGTTGGAATACATAATCATCTATGTCATACACAATTTCAAAAGGAAGCAAATTACTATTGCACTTTAACTTAAATATTACAGTTAATGACTTGATGTGCATCAAAATATCATTATCCACAAAAATTATAAAGTCACCAACATAAGAAATAAGAGTATAATTCATTACTTCCAAAAATACCTTAGGTATTCTAGAAAGGATAAGAATGCAAATAAACCAATTATACATACCATACTTGGACTTAATTACCAATGGAACATCATCACCTTATATTCTTTTATTCAATGGTTCCAACTTAGCAATGCTTTTAGGCAACTCCATGTCATAAACTTGTAAATAAGGATCAAAATAGTCAAAAGATTCAATAACAAAGAATTTGACCAAGCTTTTATCTTCCATCATCCAACAAGAATTTATTTGGCCAAATTCATGTTGGAATCCAATTGGATCATTTGACACCATCTCTTGTGCCTTACCTCCCATTTCAAAAGGTCTTTCAACATTTGGCTGCACAAAATCACAAGAACTAATACAAGAAAGAGTTAATGGGTTAGGAAGTAAAGAAAACTTTTTCTTGCTTACACTCTCTTTGGCTTTTATCTCAAGACTAACTTTCTCCTCACCCTTAGCCTCTTTTCTCTCACTAAAGTTTTTTTCTTTTTCTTCACTCAAACCCTCTTGCTTTTCTCTCTCTACCCCACAGACTTTTGTTATCTCATTACCTTCTCTCTTTTCTTTTTTCTCAAGATCACTCTTTACCTCACTTGATATCCCACTCTTTTCACTCAAGACAACCTCTCCTTTTTCCTCTCTTGGAATGTCAACATGCACTCCCTTACTCCTCTCATTCTTTTCTCCATCATATTTTTTCATATTCTCTTTAACATTCTTTTCATCTTCACAAATTTGTGAGGGATTCAAAGGCCCAAGAAGGAGTTTCTTTGCATTAACCTCAAAAGAGTATTTATTTTTTTCCATACTATATGAAGCACTTCTATAGACATACCATGGCCTTCCCAACAAGATATGAAAACTATTCATGGGAATGACATCACACCAAATCACATCCTCATACCTTCCAATAGAGAATTTCAATAACACTCTTTTATCTACCTTTATTCCTTTCAACATGTAGGGTTCAATATGTTCAACACAAGATAGGTTTAATTTCTCAACCATATAAGTGCTAATTAAGTTATAGCCAAATGCTTTGTCAATTCTAAGGGTATAAATTGAAGACATCACTTTAGCTCTTGTTTGAAAAATAACTTTACCATTGTCTTTCTTCCATTCAGTATATTGTAAGTTCGGCTTTTCAAGTTGTTGAGTCATAGTTCTCCTCTTTCTACTGTAACTACTTGTTTGAGACATTTTGACATAGATTAAAGGAAATATGTATCTCTAAAATTTGGCTTTTTTCCTATAATGCTCTTACCTCTCTTTGCCTTTTTTTCTCTCTCGAAATAACCTTTGAATAAAATACTTTGTAGATTTATAGTTAAACCCAACTCGTATGAAGTTCATAGTAGTAAAATTCAGATTTTTCGGGGAACTAATGAAAGAAGAACCAAATTCAAGAACTACTAGGCTTGGTTGAAAAATTATCAAGAAAAAAATCTTGATAGAACCGCTCTGATACCACTTGATAACGACTAGGTCAGGAATCCAAACTAGAGTAAGAGTTTGAAAAGTAAATGCGGAAACAATAACAATAAGGAATTGAACAACTAGAACTAAGGGGCAAAAAATAAAGGATATGGAAAATTTCAAGGAAAGAATTCCAAGAACTTTCAAGAACGCAGGTTCTATAGCCTTAACAAGATCAAAGCAACAACATCTTAATTTATTGAAGAAATCAAACGCCTTTACTTAAAAGAAAATCAAAATAATAGATTCGGATCTTGACCGCTTTACGAGTAACTTGAGACAATAATTAATAACTAGTATTAATCACCTTCTAAGAATACCACAAAGGAATCAAAGATATCACAATAGAGAAGTAGTCTTACTACCTTGAAATATGAACTAGTAAAGGTTGAAAGATAAATCTCAAAGCACAAGTAACAAAAGTTCAAAATAACTCTCAAAGTATGATATACTTAATCAATAATGAAGTGTCTCAATGAATGAGAAGAACTCCTTGTTTATAGGAGTACTAAGGCGTAAAAAGTCCTTAAAATTACGTAGGGTGGCTGCTAAGGGATCAAAAATTCATTACAATTAGGTAGGGTGATTGCTAAGGAGTAAGAAAATCATTAAAATTAGGTGGGGGCAGCCAAATCCCTTTGGGGCAGATTTGCAACTTAAAACTACTAGTTTGGGCCATTGGTTTGGACTCCAATTGGGCTCCTTTTGAAACACCCCCTTTTGGACCTCTTTTAAGCTCATTTTGAGCCCTTTTGGTAGACTTTAAGTGCTGATTTAGTGACCCAATCTTCCTCCTCTTTGACTTCAATATGGACCACCAAATAATTGTAAAACTTGGACAATTCATCTCCTTTGGGCTTGAGCTCTTCCTCTACAATTAAAAGCTTTTTTATTTGTCATTGAAGTCCAGCAACCTTAGTGTGCAACTCTTCAGCTTGAGATCTCGTAAATAGCTTTCTTGGAGCTTCCAAAACTCTATGTGTCCTTGATGCTATCACCTAGCCAATTCACATCCTTTATTCTTGAGCTCTTCCTCCTAATTAACAACTTTTTTATTTGCCCTTGAAGTCTAATGGCCTTGTTTTGCAACTCTTTAGCTTGACATCTTGTTAAAGACCATCTTTGAGATTCCAAAGCTTCATCCTTGTCCTTGAATAGATTTGAGCTTCCTACGATGCTATCAAGATCAACTGGTGGAACCACCACCATCTTTTAATATCTCTCTTTTGGCCAGATCTATTTTCGTGAATAGAGGATATGATTTTCTTTGGCTGGAAAAAATGAGCTATAGTTGGTTACCAAGATAGAAGTTAGGAATGGGTGGCGTTGGAAAGTGTGGAGATTCAGATTCAAGTATTTTTAAATTAAAATAATTTGCTCGACGCGCTTTTTTTAAATGATTAACATGCACGTCGCCCACATCAGCTGGTTCTTTACCATATAAGCACGATCAACAGTCAAAGGGTGTATTGTTGTGCAAATGAATGAGTTGAGGTGTTCAAATAGGAAAGATGAAAGCTTGTTTACTAGGATGAAAAATCAGTACAAGTTTGTGGTGACAACGTCGCTTTGTCTTTATATTAAGGGGAAAACTACCCAAACTATCCGTCCGTAAACATTTTTAACCCAACTAGCCCAAAATAAAGTATCTACTGAAAATACCCAAATATCATTTTAATCCTAAAAGTTTTCAATTAATGGCAGTTTCTCTTCACTCACCTTTTTTACTCTAGGATGCTCTTTACTGGTAGATTACAACTTATAGTTCATTTAAATATGCTCATCGATGAAGAGAGATTTATTAAAATATGCCTAATAAAATTTCAATCTGCAAGCTAATGACAATCCAAGTACAAAAAAGTTAGAAAAGAGATAAATGAAAATTATAAATGCAAGTATTTTGATACAGTAACTTAGTAAAATAATTTGAAAAGTGAAGAAGATGAGCTAAAACTCTATTAAAAACTATTGAAGCTCGCTTAAGCTTGAGTTTGAAAATTTGGATTTTCGAAATTGAAATTTATTACAAGTGGATGTTGTTTGAATAGATTGGGTAAATCTCAAGGAGTTTGAAACTTAATTTTATGATGAATTGGTGGAGATTTGAGGTGGTTTGAATTCAATCTTGATCTGAATTGGAAGTAAAAGATGAACATAGATGAAGATGAGATGTGTATCACATTATGTATCATCCGTATATCACTTGTATATTACTTATGTATCATGTGTATACCCTATATTTCTCTTGTATATCCATATATACATGTGTCTGATATATATGTTTGATACATGTTTGATACATGTGCCATAAAGGAACTTTTTAAACTTGAATTTAATTATAAATTTTGATACCAAACAAGTCCAAATCACCTCTATTCTTCCTCAATTTTTATATATTTCCTTATCTACATGTTCTCAACGAATTTCAACCATATCCATTAAAAAAATTCTTTTGTGCCTTGTTTTCTTTTTTTGAAAGAATTATGCCCCTTATCACTTGGCCCAACAGCCCAACCGAAAATGGCCCAGGTTTGAAGTCCTTATTCGGTTTGGACCAGGTTGTACATAATCTAAAAGAATCTTTTTAGCCTTTAGCCCATTATTAAAGAAACAATTTTAGTTTTATTTTTAATTTTCTTTTTTCTTCATTCCCAGCACACTCACATTTCTCTCCACTCACCTCTCTTTACTTTCTCTTTCCTTTCTCTTCTATAACTCATAGAGATCAGAATATATATAGATCTTAAACTTGATTTAAAGCATTTTCTACTAAATTGTTAAATCTTTCAAAATATTTGTATCTCGATCGATGGGTGTCCAGATTTAAAATTGACGTTTATTGCGGCCAGATTCGAAACTCCATCGAAGGAGCTTTGAAGCTCGAAGTTCAACTCAGATCCAAAAAATGTTTCTCTAAAGCGATTGAGTTAAATTTAATATTGTTGTGAGAGCTTGTAGTAACTTGAATCTAGAGTGTTGGGTTTGATTAACGTTGGTTTGGAAATCATACCATTTGAAAAAGGAAGCTGAATATTGTCACGACTCCAAAATCTCACCTTAGGAATCGTGATGGCATCTAGTTCCTAGGACTAGGTAAGCATAACACATGCTGAGATTTAACAGAAATAACAACTTAATTAGTAAGTATACAACTGATAAATGACATAATAAAGCTGAAACTAAACAATATTCATGCATCCCCAAAATCGGTAGTACGGAGTCATAAGCTCTACAGAAATACACTAGAAATCTCTAAATACAATACTGTTCTAGAATTCAAATGGTAGTATCAATGAAAGGCAGTAGAAGGTGACTTCGAGGCCTATGAACGGGATGACAGGTATACCTTGAAGTCTCCTCAGCAACTCAAAGCATCTAGCTAATGTCCGACACACTCCGAGGTACATGGATCTGCACAAAAATATGTGAAAGAGTAATATGAGTATACCTCAATGGTACCCAGTAAGTGTCAAGGCTAGCCTTAGTGGAGTAGTGATGCGGTACAAGTCAAGACACTCACTAGACATGAAAATCTGTGCAGAATATAAGTATAAAGCCAACAACAGAAATAAAATCAAAAGATGGCAACAAAGAGTAAATATGTGATAAAACAGTAAAATAATCAAAATACAGTTAGAATACAAGTGAAATAAATTAAGGAAAACAATAACAGTTTAAATCATCAAGCTGTTCCAACAAAACATTTACAACAAGAACCACTCCGAGGTACCATACCTCATAATCACAAATCACATGTTACAAATCACAAATTTTCCTTATAACGCTACGTGAGCCGTACATTTAAAAAAATATTTTCCTTAAACAGCTTCATGCGTATAAGCCTCCTTATCTCGCCGCATGTCCTTCAAATGAAGTAATTTCCCTTACTTGCAACATGCGCATAAAACTCTCTTATCTCGCCGCATGCGCATCAATATCACCACCCGTATGCTGCCACATGCGCATCTTGTCACAACACAATAATCAACTTGCCCGACACGTGCCCATATGCCACAATATTTCCAAAAAAATAATACCAATATCACAATAAAATATAGCCCACGACTCAACAAAAATATGTATAAGAATTTCAACAACACATAATAAAATGGAAAATAACTCAACAATGAAAGATATTCCAAATAACGACAATGTCACGACCCCAAAACCCTAACCAATAGTGATGGCGCCTAACACACTTGTTAGGCAAGTCAGACATAATAATAATGAACCATAATAGCAGAAATGACAGAAATAACATAAGTTTGAATCCTTAATATAGCATAGTAATGCCAATACATGATAAATCCTCTAGAACTAGTAAATACTGAGTTATGAGCTCTAAAATGAAAATACAAGTGTGTAAAATCAAATACAATACTGTCTGAAATAAAGACAACAGTAAATAAAAAAAGAGATGCCAAGACTACGGTCAAGAATGTAGCTCTACATTGTCTTTCGATGATCAACTCCGATATAAGCCGCAACTACCGATAATTGGGTCCGACACCTGGATCTGCACAATTAGGTGCAAAGTATAATATGAGTACAACCGACCCCATATACTCAACAAGTATCATAACTAACCTCGGCGAGGTAAAAGCATCAAGGATTACTACTGATACTCGCTAAAACCGGTACAGTTCATAAATTTAACAGGTACAGAACGATAACACGATTAAGTCATAAAGCAGAGAAAGAAAAATCTCGATGTGCACAGTTCATCAAGTACTCTGCTCAATCAATAATCTATCATATAAAGATGATATGCAAGTAAGTCAGGTAAATAACCAAGAAAATTGCAAGTAAAGATGAAATGCAATAACCAAACAACACTGGCCAGATTTTCCTTAGAATTTCCATAACATCACCAAAACACTGATCAATTTTCCTCAATGCGCGTGTACACCATCAAGAGAGAACACACGAGATTATTATATTTTATTGCATTCAATTATAATTAATTAAGTTTAATTAAGTTAATTCTTAAAGGGGTTAAAAGCTCAAGAAGGCTACAATTATAATTAATCAACTAAACTCAATGTGGCTATGTGTTAAAATCCATTTAAGCTATTTTGGCCCAAATATACGAGTCCAAACGCCCCTGACCTAGTCCAGACCCACCCTTCCTATTCCATGTTGGCGATCTGTTCCCTCTCATTTGAGCCAATGACATCTTTCCACATCCCCATCTTCCACACTTATAGAGAAAGCACAAAGAGATCTGAATCGTTGATCTAACTAATCAACGGTCCGCAATTAATTTATGTTTTCTCCTTTCTTTTAATTATCGCCTAAACCTCATCTCCACCGTTGGATTACAAATGTCCAACGACCGTTTTCATAATAAAACTTTTATTAATTCTTATACTCTGAAATATCGGGATCGTTGATCAAACGTTCCAACGACCCAGATTCTATCACTCACTTTAAACCTACCAAACACCCCTAAACCCTATCATTCTCTCACCACCCAGCCACCCTCATTTCCCTTTCCTCTCTCCTTTCTCTCATCCATCAGCCCATAGATCTTCAAAGGCCTGACACAAATTTATGCAAGGTCACAAGATTCAACTTCAAATCATTCAATATGCGAATCCAACCGGTATATTTCCATTATCATCAGCGAATCCAGTCGGATCCTTGTTCCTAGGTAAATCCATGTTGCTTTTCCCCTATGTTCTTCACTGATTTCACCTTTATTGCTATCATCATCCGACTATCGTCTCTTTTCACAACCTATTTGAATTAATTGGAACCCTAAGTGGCTTTAATTCCACTATAAAAGGGGCATTCAATCTCTTCACTTACCACACATAAAATACTATCCAAAACACAAAAGAGTTAAAATTTAAAGTTTTCTCACTAAATGCCCTCTCTAATTTTTTTATTTTCTTTCTCTTCTTTGGTGTGGGTTCAACTGCTATAGTTTGAGTTCAACTGCTATATTGGCCTTAAGTTCGGATCACTGAAACGGCTGTTGAACACTTCCTTACTTGGTTTTCTGCTCTAAAGAAGGTCAATATACACTGACCTCCCTCTCTTTATTTCAAATTAGCTATTTGCGATATCTTCCTAGCTAGTTTTCTGTTGTTTTTGAAGTGTGTCAATATTGTAGGGTTATGCTTGTTGTTTCATGCTTGGCATGCTATTTTTTTGACGATCTGATAGTTTTCTAATGTTGCTATCTAGTCTATATTGTCGACAGGTTTCATTCCTCATAGTTTAGCCCGAATAAATATATTGTTGGTAGTCTTATGAACCAATCCTGTGGAACCGTTTGACTAATTGGATTGATTCTATGTCTCTTTTGTGTGCAAGTTAAGTGATGGCTATACTACCATGTTAGTTACTTGATTGAACCATGCCCTTAAGTTCTCCCTGATATTTTGTTAAGGCTCCATGTCTGTTGTGTTTGTGATGTCATGCTAAATGTTTTCAGTTCGCCAATTGTCTATACCATCATATTGAATCTGCTTGACTTTAGGTGGCAGTTTACTCATGCTACTATTATGACATGATTTCTATATTCTTCTTGACAAAAGAAAAACCATGTAATGAACCTGTTAGTCAGTTAGAAAGACTGTCCTCAAACTAAACACAACCTGTTGAGACTGATCCCTGTAGTGAGTTTGCTACTTTCCCTCTCATGACTATTTTAGCTTTTTGTGAGATTCCTGCTGCTACATTAATGACTTTGCACTAGAGTTTACATCTGTCATGCCAATCCATTCTATGTTCATAAAATATCCTATGACTTTAGTTTGAGAGACTGTATGTTTACATCTATGTGTTAACTCTTTACTTGCCTGTGTTCTGACTTTGCTATGGTGGTGTACTTGGTTTGAATTTGTGAATATTTCCCATTAACGGATCTGTTCCCATCGCTTGTGGTGATCTGTTCTCATGACTTCAATTGTTAAGCTTAACTATGACATCACACTATCCTGATTCCTATGTGCCTGTCATGATAACTGGTATATAAACCACAAATTGAGTCCTGTTGATATGCCATGCGAGTAACCTGCCTACATGTCCAAATGTTGGTTCATTGTGACCTGTTTGCCTTGTCAAGTTAAAATGAGTGTTATCACCTATTTGCCTTATGCCCGATAATGTCATTTTTTGTAGGGGCTTAACCTGATTTTGTTTAAGTCCTATAGTTAGAAAGCTTGATGACTTATGTGTTGTATATTAGTCCATTAGGATTGAGTAAGACTAAGACTAATTCTTTCCTATTTAATGAATCTGTTGCCCTGACTAGTTGGCATGCCCCTTTAGGAATTCTGAAAGGAATAATTGTCACGACCCAAATATCTAACCAGTCGTGATGGCCCCTATCATGGAATTAGGCAAGCCGATAATCTCAATATGCTTTCAATATATAATAGAGGTGAGCTAAAACAATTAAACTAACTGAAGGTTTACAGAATAACGGGGTAAAAATCTAAAACACAAGTGCAGAACGATAGCCCGATATCGGGGTGTCACTAAGTCATGAGCATCTAACAACCAATCTAGAAACAGAGTCTACTACAGTCTGTGCCAAATGCCAATACAAGAGAGAAAAGATAATAAGAAAGGAGAATCAAGGACTGCAGACGCCGGCAACTACCTCGTAAGTCTCCGATAATCAGCTCGCGCACGAGTTCAGCGACCGCCAGAACCGTACACACCTGAATCTGCACATGAAGTGCAGGGTATAGCATGAGTACAACCAACTCAGCAGGTACAAGAATTAAATAAGGAACTGAGAAGCAGTGACAAGCTATATAAAAAAATACAGATCATTTAAAAAGTTTTCAGTAAAGAGTGAACATGCTTTCAAATCCGATGGTATAAGTCAAATCAGTTTGAGCTCAAGTAAAACAGATATGAATCTTCAAGAAATTTCACAACAACAACAGATAACAACTAAGTGTAACAATAAATAAAAGCAAGTACAACCTCTCAAGGCAGCAGTCACTTAACTCATCTCAACAGCTTATACTCTCGGCTCTCAGCCCTCAATACACGCTCTCAATATGAACCTGCGCTCATTGGGGGTGTACAGACTCCGGAGGGGCTCCTTCAGCCTAAGCGCTATATTGTTGCGGCGTACAGCTATATATATATATATATATATATATATATATATATATATATATATATATATATATATATATATATATATATATATATATATATATATATATATATATATATATATATATATATATATATATATATATATATATATATATATATATATATATATATATATATATATATATATATATATATATATATATATATATATATATATATATATATATATATATATATATATATATATATATATATACCTCACAGCTCGCAGCTCGGCACTCTAGCCCTATCTCAGTCACTAAGCTCTCCAGCCCTTCGGGCTCACAGAATATTATAATAATTATCCCAAACAGAGAATACAACAAGTATCAACAAGAAATGAGAGGGAACAGAGATATAACACACAAGTAAGACTGTGATTGAGTACAAGACATCAATTAGCAGTCAATTCAACAAGTATACGACCGCTGCGGGTCCTAACAGTGATATTATATGGCCTAAGCATGGTTTCTAACATGAAAGGCAATCAATTGCTCAAAGACAAGGAAAAACAAGTAATAACAATGGCTATTCGACTTTACAGTCTCACGGGACAGACCAAGTCACAATCCCTCACGGTGCCCGCTCACACGCCCGTCACCTAGCATGTGCGTCACCTCCAAATATTCACATCATATCAATTCTCGGGGTTTCATACCCTCAAAACCAGATTTAAGACTGTTACTTACCTCAAACCGCACAAAAATCCTACTCCGCAATGTCCTTGCCCCTCGAATCAATCTCCAAACGCCCCGAATCTAGCCACAAGTAGTACGATATAATTAATATAAGCTAAAAGAATCAATCCCACAAGAAAACACAAAACTATAAGCCAAAATCTGAAATAGGCTCAAACCGCCCCCGGGCCCACGTCTCGAAATCCAACAAAAGTCACAAAATATGAACACTCATCCACTCACGAGTCCAACCATACAAGAATTACTCAAATCCGATAACAAAATCCCATTCAAAACCTAAAAATTCTAACTCAAGAGTTCTTCCTCTTTTTCCCCAATTTCTCACCCCAAATCACAAATTAGATGATAAAAGTAAAGATGAAATCATGGGATTTAACTAAAACCAAGTAAGAATTACTTACCCCAATCAACTCCACAAAAATCCCTTCAAGAATCGCCAATTCCGTTTTCTCTAGCTCAAAATATGCAAAATGGGTCCAAACCCTCATTTTTGAAATTAATATTGTCTGCCCAGATTTCCTTCTTCGCTAACACGACCGTCCTCTCGCGTTCGCGTAGGCCAACTCAAACTGCCTCCCAGTTTACTCTTCGCGAATGCGATCAACGGTTCGTGAACATGAAGCTTTACAAGCTCAACTCATCGCGAACGCGGCCCATACCTCGCGAACGCGTAGACCAAAGACCTGGGGTCCCCAGCTGCCTCACTTCTCTTCGCGAACATGACACTCCTCACATATTCGCGATGCACACGCAGACCACACCTTCATGTCCTCTACTTCGCAAACGCGAAGAACAAAATTTTCCCAGCTCACATTAACCTTTCGCGAATGCGAGGCTCCTCTCGTGAACGCGTAAGAGGAAGGAAACCAGAAAATATATGCCAGCAGATATCAGCCATCAACCAAAGTCCAAAAATGATCCGTTAACCACCTGAAACTTACCCGAGGCCCCCGAGACCTCAACCAAACATACCATCATGTCCCAAAATACTATACGAACTTAGTCGAATCCTCAAACCACCTCAAATAACATCAAAAATACGAATCACCTTCTGATTCAAACTTAATGAACTTAAACATCCAATTTCTACAACCAATGCCAAAACCTATCAGATCACGTCTGATTGACCCCAAATTTTTCACACAAGTCATATTCAACATTACAGACCTACTCCAACTTCCGGAATCGGAATTCGACCCTGATATCAAAAAGTGAACCCCCGGTCAAACTTTTCAAAAATTTGACTTTCACCATTTCAAGCCTAAATTAGCTACATACCTCAAATTCACAGTACAGACACGCTCCTAAGTCCAAAATCACCCAACGGAACTAACGAAACCGACGAAACTCCATTTCGAAGTCGTCTTCACCCAATTCTGTTTTAGGGACTGTGTCCCAAATCACTCCGAAACCAAAAACAAGACCTCCCATCAAGTCACATAAGCAGAAACAGATACGGGAAAACAATAAATAGGGAATCGTGGCTAATATACTCAAAACGACCGGCCGGGCCGTTACATCCTCCCCCTTTTAAAATAATTATTTGTCCTCGAACGAGCATAGAGACATACCTGAAGTGGGGAAAAGATGAGGATAACGGATGTGCATATCATGCTCGGTCTCCCAAGTCGCCTCCTCGACCGGCTGACCCCTCCATTGAACCTTCACAAAAGAAATATTCTTCAACCTCTGCTTTTAAACCTGCATATCTAAGATCGTCACCGGCTCCTCAACATAAAGATAAATCCTTGTCCAACTGGACTGAGCTGAAATCCAACACGTGAGATGGATCGCCGTGATAATTCCAGAGCATAGAAACATGGAATACTGGATGAACTCCTGCTAGACTGGGAGCTAAGGCAAGCTCATAAGCAATCTCCCCAACAGATCGCAATATCTCAAATGAACCGATAAACCTCGGGCTCAGCTTGCCCTTCTTTCCGAACCTCATAACACCCTTTATGGGTGACACTCGGAGCAAGACCTGCTCTCCAACTATGAATGCAACATCGCGAACCTTCCGATCCACATAACTCTTTTGTCTGGTCTGGGCTGTGCGTAGTCTATCCTCAATCACCCTAACCTTCTCTAAAGCATCCTAAACCAAGTCTGTACCCAATAATCTAGCCTCGCCCGGCTCAAACCAACCCACTGGAGACCTACACCGCCTACCATACAGAGCCTCACACGGTGCCTTCTGGATGCTCGGTTGGTAACTGTTATTATAAGCAAACTCCGCTAGAGGTAAGAACTAATCCCACGAAACCACAAACTCCATCACACACGCACGGAGCATATCCTCTAATATCTGAATAGTGTGCTCGGACTGTCCGTTCGTCTAAGGGTGAAATACTATGCTCAACTCCACTCAAGTTCCTATCTCATGCTATACGACCCTCTAGAATCGTGATGTAAACTACGTACCCTGGTCAAAAATGATAGATACCGGTACGCCATGAAGCCTGACGATCTCGCGGATATATACTCGAGCCAGCTGCTCGGAAGAATAGGTAGTCATCACAGGAATGAAATGAGCTGACTTGGTCAGCCGGTCCATAATCACCCAAACTGCGTCAAACTTCCGCTGAGTCCGTGGAAGTCCAACAACGAAATCCATAGTGATCCGCTCCCATTTCCACTCCGAAATCTCTAACTTCTGAAACAACCCACCTGGTCGCACTGATGCTCGTACTTCACCTGCTGGTAATTTAGGCACCGAGCTACATACTCCACTATGTCCTTCTTCATTCTCCTACACCAGTAATACTGTCTCAAGTCCTGATATATCTTCGCGACACCCGGATGAATAGAATACCGTGAACTGTGAGCCTCCTAGAGAATCAACTCATAAAAATCATCTACATTAGGCACACATAGCCTGCCTTGCATCCTCAATGCATCATCATCCCCAATAGTGACCTCCTTAGCATCACCGTGCTGGACTGTGTCCTTAAGGACAAGCAGATGGGGGTCATCATACTGACGCTTCCTGATACGATCATAAAGAGAATACCGAGAGACCACACAAGGCAATACTCGACTCGGCTCAGAAACATCCAATCTAACAGACTGGCTAGCTAAGGCTTGAACATCCAATGCCAATGGCCTCTCTGATGTTGGAAGATATGCTAAGCTCCCGAAACTCTCCGCCCGGTGACTCAAGGCATCGGCCACAACATTGGCCTTCCCGGGATGGTATAAAATGGTGATATCATAGTCCTTAAGAAGCTCCATCCACCTCCGCTGACGCAAGTTAAGATCCTTCTATTTGAACAGATGCTACAAACTCCGATGATCAGTGTAAATCTCATAATGGACCCCGTACTAATAGTGCCGCCAAATCTTTAAGGCGTGAATAATAGTTGTTAACTCAAGGTCGTGGACATGATAGTTCTTCTCATGGAGCTTCAATTGGCGTGAAGCATAAGCAATCAATCTACCCCTGCATCAAAACACACCCAATGCCGTTCCACGAGGCATCACAATATACTGTGTTAGAACCAAAAGCTGATGGTAGAACCAGAACTGGAGCCGTGGTCAAAGCAGTCTTGAGCTTCTGAAAGCTCTTCTCGTACTCCTCCGACCACCTGAAAGGAGCACCCATTTGGGTCAATTTGGTCAAGGGCGATGTAATAGATGAGAAACCCTCCACAAAAAGATGGTAACATCCCGCCAACCCAAGAAATCTCCGAATCTCTGTGGCTGAGGACGGTCTGGGACAACTCTGCACCACCTTTATCTTCTTCGGATCCACCTGAATAACCTAACTGGACACCACGTGCCCCAAGAACGCCACTGAACTGAGCCAAAACTCACACTTGGAGAACTTTTCATAAAACTTCTCCTCCCTCAATCGCTGTAACACAATCCTCAATGTTGAGCATGCTCCTCCTGTCTACGAGAGTACACCAGGATGTCATCAATGAATACAATAATGAATGAGTCGAGATAAGACTGAAACACACTGTTCATCAAATGCATAAATGCTGCTGGGGTGTTGGTCAACCCAAAAGACATCACAAGGAACTCATAATGGCCATATCGGGTCCTGAAAGCTGTCTTAAGAATATCTGAGTCCCGAATCTTCAGCTGGTGATACCCTGACCTCAAATCAATCTTGGAGAGCACCATCGCTCCCTGAAGCTGGTCAAACAAATCATCAATATGCGGCAAAGGATACTTGTTCTTGATTGTGACCTTGTTCAACTGTTTGTAATCAATGCACATTCTTATAGTACCATCCTTCTTCTTTACAAATAGAACTAGTGCACCCCAAGGTGACATGCTAGGCCGAATAATCCCCTTATCAAGGAGTTCCCGAAGTTGCTCCTTCAACTTCTTCAACTTAGTCGGTGCCATACGGAGTCCCTGTACCACCTGCTCTGGTGTGCGGGCGACGGGAGTTTGAGCACCTCGCTCGGCCTGAGAAGTGGCTGCTGCGGCCGGAATAGAGACTTCCTGAGCAAGACTAGTGCACGCGGTCAAAATCTGAGCTAAGGCCTCCTGAAGGCCTATAATCACAATGGGCATGGGTGGTGCCCGAGCTGGTCCCATAGGCTCATACACAATTAGAGCATGCTCCTGAACTGGGGCAACTGGTGGACCTGCAGCTAATGCCCTAGCTTCTGTGCGAGCTGCACATCTGCCCCTACCGCGGCCTCTACCGCGACCTTAGCCTCTCGCGGCCCTGACTGGTGGTACTGGTGGTTGTCCATCCTGCCCCATAGTATGCGTCCTCACCATCTGTGAGAGAATTAGAACAACAAAAATTTAGTTACTAGAATCAAAAGATTCGCACGGCAAAAATTCAAGAATGTGAAGTTTCCTAAGGGTTCGGCAGCCTCTCGAAGATAAGTACAGATGTCTCCATACTGATTTGCAAGACTCTACTAAACTTGCTCATGACTCATGAGACCTATGTAACCTAGGCTTTGATACCAACTTGTCACGACCCAAAATCCTAACGTGTCGTGATGGTGCCTATCGATGGTACTAGGCAAGACGAATCTAAGAAAAATACTTCCAATGTTTCATAAAAGATAAGTCAAAAGCTTTTACATGACAGAGTTTTCCTAAAAACATGAGTTAAACTTAAAATACAGTGCGAAAAAAATGGTCCCAAACATCGGGTGTCACCAAGTCATAAGCATATAAACAACCAGTCTAAGAAATAGTGTCTACAAGAGTCCGTGTCAAAATACCAATACAGAAAGAAACGATAACAAGGAAGGAGAGACAAGGACTGAAAATGCCGGCAACTACCTCGTGAATCTCCGATACTCAATCACGCACGAAATAGGGGTGGGCGTCGGTCGGTTCGGTCGGTTATTATGAAAGTACGGTTCGGTTTATCGGTTTTCGGTTTTGTAATATTAATAACCAAATCAAACCAAAGTATTTACGATTCAGTGCGATTTTTTTAAGGTTCGGTTCAGTTATTTCCGGTTTAGTTTTTCGGTTATTAACGGTTCAAGATTTTGATATCCGATGTAGACTACGGATCTTTAATTATAGTAAATTCTTTCACTATTTCTAGTTGGCAGTCCGACACTCTCGAAACACCAGTTATACCACTAGATTTTTAGCCTTCGTAATGCATGAAAAAAAAACAGAAAAAAGATTGCAGAAAAGAATGCAAATCTCAAATAGTAGAGCATTCTGCAAATGCAACTTCCCAGCTCAAAGAACCAAAGACTAACACCTAATTTGGGCATTTGGGCTTAGTAAGACTAATAGGCTAATATGCTAATAGGCTTAGGTACATATGGGTTTGGGTGACTTGGGCTTCATATGGGTATGGGTAGCGTAAGTCTGTAGGCCGAAAATTTTGGGTATGAGTCCAAAATTTCGGTTTTTCGGTTTAACCGAAAATCGAAATACCAAAACCGTAAACCACACCAAAAAACCGAAATTTAATAATTTAAAAACCGCACACCGATCGAATAACCGTTTAAACCGAAACTGAAAAATCAAAATTCATGGTTCGGCCAGTTTTTTCGGTTCGGACGGTATTATGCCCACCCCTAGCACGAAATCAACGTCTTGCGTGACTGAAAATACCTGGATCTGCACACGAAGTGCAGGGTGTAGTGTGAGTACAACCAACTCAGTAAGTAACAATAATAATTAAGGAACTGAAAGGTAGTGACGAGCTATACAAATACAGTTCATTTCAATAATTTCAGCAATGAAAGTAGACATATTTCAATTCCGAAAATTTAAGTCAAGTCAGTTACACCTTACCAAGTTCAGGTAAAACCGAATACAATATTTTCCAGAAGTTTCAGAACAATGACATAAATCATTTAAGTGCAGCAACGAATGAAACAAGTGCAACCTCTCAGGGCAACATTCCCTCAGGCTCTCTCAATAGCTCAACACTCGGCTCACAGCCCTCAATACTCACACTCAATAGGTACATGCGCTCACTAGGGGTGTACAGACTCCTGAGGGGCTCCTATAGCCCAAACGCTATAATCTGCACGGACAACTCACATGCTATAGTATCAACATGTGGATCAGCACGGACAACTCACGTGCTGCACGGACAACTCACGTGCTATAGTATCAATACCTCACAAACAGGCCCTCGGCCTCACTCAGTCATCAACCTCTCTAGTCTCACAGACCTCAGTAATAAAAAGGGAATCAATCCAAACCATAATGATATAATGTATCAACAATGGATAGCAGAGACTGAGGTATAATATGCAGGTAATACTACGACTAAGTACAAGTAACAATAAGCATGAAGGTTCAATAGGTATCACGACCTCTGGGTTCTTTACAGCACCCACACATAGCCTAAGCATGATTTCTATAGCACAGAAAGGGCACATAGCTAACAACAAGCTAATTCAACTTTTCAGTTTAATAGAATGGACAAAGTCCTAATTCCCACGGTGTACGCCCGTCACGTAGCATATGCGTCACCTCCAAAATACTCACATAATACAATAATTTGGGGTTTCAAACCCTCAGGACCAGATTTAAAATTGTTACTTACCTCAAACCGCACAGAACTCTACTCTAAAGTGCCTTTGCCTCGCGAATCGGCCTCCAAACGTCTTGAATCTAGCCACAAGCAGTACAATACAATCAATACGGATTAAAGGAATCAACTTATAAGAAAAATACGAAATTATAAGCCAAAATCCTAAATTAGCTCGAACCCGGCCCCTAGGCCCACGTCTCGAAATTCGACAAAAGTCGCAAAACCCGTAAGCCCATTCACTCACGAGTCTAACCATATCAAATTTACTCAAATCCGATAACAAAATCCCATTCAAAACCTCAAAAATCTAACTCAAGAACACTTCCTCTTTTTTCCCAATTTTCCACCCCAAATCACAAATTAGATGATGGAATTAAAGACATAATCATGAAATTTAGCCAAAACCAAGTAAGAATCACTTACCCCAATCAACTCCACAAAAATCCCTTCAAGAATCGCCCAAATCCATGGTCTCTAGCTCAAAATATGAAGAATGGGTTCAAACCCTCGTTTTTGAAATTAAATACTGTTGCCTAGATTTTCTTCTTCGCAAACATGACCGTCCTCTCGCGTTCGCGTAGACCAATTTGACTGTCTCCTAGTTTAACCCTTCGCAAACGCGATACTTTACCAACTCTGACCTTCGCGAATGTGACCCATGCCTCGCGAATGCGTAGACCAAAAGGTTGGGGTCCTCAGCTGCCTCACTCCTATTCGCGAACGCGACACCACTTCTGCTTTCGCGATGCACACACAGACCATACCTTCGCGTTCGCGTCCTCTTCTTCGCGAACACGAAGTACAAAAATTCTCAGCTCACAAGCACCCTTCGCGAACGCGAGGCTCCTCTCGCGAACACGTAAGAGGAAACCAGAAAAGCACAACAACACACATCAGCCATCAACCAAGGTCCAAAAATGATTCGTTAACCACCCGAAACTCACCCGAGGCCCCAAGACCTCAAGCAAATATATCATCAAGTCCCAAAATATCATATGAACTTAGTCGAACCCTCAAATCACCTCAAACAACATCAAAACGTGAATTACACACGGATTCAAGCCTAATAACTTTGAAATTTCCAAATTCTACAAACGACGCCGAAACCTATCAAATCATGTCCGATTGACCTTAAATTTTGCACACAAGTCACAAATGACCCCACAAACCTACTGCAACTTCTGAAATCAGAATCCGACCCCGATATTAATAAGTCAACCCCACGGTCAAACTTTTCAAAAATTCGACTTTTGCCATTTCAAGCCGAATTCTACTCCCGACCTCCAAATCACAATCCGGACACGCTCCCAAGCCCAAAATTATCCAACGGAGCTAACGGAACTATCAAAATTTAAATTTGAGGTCGTTTACACATAAGTCGACATCCGGTCGATTTTTTTTTCAACTTAAGCTTTCAATTAGGAGACTAAGTATCTCAGTTCATCCTGAATTCTCTCCGGACCCAAACCAACTAACCCGATAAGTCATATAACAACTATACAACACAAATGGAACAGTAAATGAGGGAATTGGGCTACAACTCTCGAAATGACCAGCCGGGTCGTTACAATCGGCCTCGATCGAGGAAAGCTTATCGAGCCAAAAAATTGAAAGCCAGAATATCCGCAATTGAGCGAGAATCTCGGCGGAAATCACAGCGCATATCAATGAGAGGCCAATTAATTAATCTATCATGTGATTCCTTGCTGTATTTAAAGATTATATTACGAATATGACCTCTCCACTATATAAAGGGGGGTCTGATTATTTGTAAGGGAGATTCATAGAACATAAAGCAATATACTATCTTTCTTCCGGTTTTGATATTTAGTCATTTTGTTCTTCTATCAGCTACTCTCCATTCAATTTGAGGGTGATAAAACTTAAAGGCTTAGGCTAATTAATCCATTCGCTATTCTCCATTCAGTTTGAGGGTGATAAAACTTGAAGGCTTAGGCTAATTAATCCATTCGGTTTGCATTCATTTCTTTCACAATTAATTTCGATATTCATTTATATATTTTCTCAATTTGTACCGAATTATACCAAATATTCTTAGAACCGCATATAAATTCAATTGTCATCTGTTTTTTGGGTAAACATACATAAAGGAGGAACGCTCATGACATTAGTTGTCTTTGATCGAAGCGCGGTACTGATTTTACATATCTTGTTGATCGAAACAATTTCTTTGTTTGTTGAACTACAAAAAAAAAAAGTATTAAAATTCTAAACTTCATAAGAAAATATAGCTTAAGGGGATTACCGTTCCTATTCAAAAGGTGGAGGAGGTATTATTTCTCAATCCTTGAAGTTTAGGGAGGTTAAGTGAAATTTACTCATTGAATTGGGCCATTTAATTTCAAAAAGAAAAAGACAAAGAAACGAAGGAAAAGGGTATTGACGTTTGACATTAAGAAAAATAATGTTCACTCTATATCATTGAATTTATGCTAGCGGTTGACTAGTTGTTTCGATAATATTCGATTGAAATTGGAATAGAGTATTTAAAATTATGATTGAAAAAAGAATATTTGAAAGCTGTTTCAGTTGTATTTTAGATATATAAATATTACTTGAAATTTTTTTAAGATGAGTAAAAACTATTATTTCAGCTGAAATACTTCATAAACAAGTTTTCTAATATTTCATCGGTATTTCAAATATTAAACTTCATTATTTACAAAAACTGAGGACGAAACTAGTATTTGCAAATACTAAATTGTTATATATGGCCAACCAAACTAGCCTATGAATGTTTTTTTCGTTAGGCAAAGATTCCAACTTTTTTTTTAGGCTACGCAAAGTCATAAATTTAAAGCAAATAATTTGGAACTAAAAGGCACCAGCCACATAGACAAAGACAAGGCAAATTTCACAACATACAGATGTTAGAACAGTTGCCAACTTTTCAGTTAAGAAATTAGCGGACATCGTGAAAATCTAGGTTCTTTTATATGTCCTCAAACTTTCCAAAGATGGAAACTACATTAAATAAAAATAGAAAGAAGAAGACTAAAGAATTGGATCATTTTAAAGAAAAAAGAAAAAGAAAAAGAAAACTAGAAGCAATGGTGCTCGAGAAAAGTCTACCAATGACTGCAGGAGATTCAGAATGCAGTTATGCCAATAACTCAATCCTCCAGGTTGTTTTTTCTATAGCAAAGAAAAGAAAAAAGGTGTTTTGAAACTTTTTGAATGATATTCTTTCGTAGTCTTTCCATCGATTCATGCTTGTTAAGATAAAGATTAATCGTTCAAAAGATATGTAATTTATATTATAGATTAATATGCATCATTACAAAAGGGAATGTTTTGATTAGTATTTCGTACTATAGATATATTACAATATTCCATAGTTGTTCTAGTAAAAGTAGTTCCTAATTTGTCGTGGAACGTCATAAATAAAGGAGGAACCGTAAAATATATTATATAATATTACATCATGCATCCTACTTACTTTCTTTGCTACATAATCCACCACTTAAATACACGTTTTGTTCCCTGAAGTTGTGCCAAATCTTAGGGTCTTTCGAAACTCTTTTGAGTCTAGGACTATTTGAAACCCTACAGTTTACGTGGGAGACTCCCGTCGATATCACTATACTGTAACCCTTAATACTCAAACTTGTTGAATTTTAGTCTTTCTTGAATTGATTTTTTCGACTTTAAATTTTCAGAGAACAGTGATAGTAAAGGCAAAACCTGTGTTAGAAGACACAGTAAAAAATATGTTCAAGAATGGTGACTTTCCAAAGTGTTTCACAATGGCAGATTTGGGTTGTTCTTCAGGACCAAATACTCTTTTATCCATCAGCAATGTTATTGACATGGTTCATAATTTGTACAAAGAAAAAAACAAGTCTGATGAGCCACCAGAATTTCAAGTGTATTTGAATGATCTGCCAGATAATGATTTCAATAGTGTGTTCAAATCAATTCCATATTTTCTTGAGAATTTGAAAAAAGAGAAAGGAGATAAGTTTGGAAATAATTGTTACATAGCAGGAGTTCCTGGTTCTTTTTATGAAAGGCTTTTTCCTAGCAACAGCTTGAACTTTGTTCATTCCTCCTATAGCCTCCATTGGCTTTCTCAGGTGATTAATCTCTTGAAACACATATGTCATTAACCAAGTTCATCAATATTACTCAAATTAATTACCCACACAATGGCAAGAATTAAAGTCTAGTACCTAGTTTTCTAGGAGATTTAAGCCCAAAATATGCATGGTAGATTTTGACTCTAAAGCCTTTACCCTTACGGTCTAACTTTATTGCACGTATTGTCCGTACGTTTTGGCCAAATAAACCTAGAATTTATCTACTGGGATATGTCACATCGAACTTGTGCTATGTGTTACATAACACTTTGCTTTAATTCTACTCCCTATCCGATGTGAGATTATCTAAAAGTATCATGTGCACCTTCTGAAGAAACTTGCTAGCCTAAAATTTTACCAATCCTTCTCCTAATTCGTCCTCATCAGTCTACCCTCTATCATGGACTTAACACACCATTAAATATTGATCATATCAAATCAAATTCAAAAACTACATAACTTTGGTCCTCTTAAAATGAATAAACAATTTCATCAATAAAATAAGAGTAAAGTTAGTTTGGGTGGTGCGAACAAAGTTTCATTTTAATAGCTGAAAAATGAAGAAGAAGGAAACTACATATAAATTATAGAGATACTCTTCATGGTTGGACCTTTAGGGAAAACCGTAAAGATATGGCTTACACCAAAATAAATAGTATTACACCATTGTTAAGAGTATTTTTGGCTTGGCTGAGCCCAACAGTAGACAACAACAATAACAACAACAACCCAGTATAATTTCACTAGTGGGGTCTGGGGAGGGTAATGTGTACGCAGACCTTACCCCTACCCTGGGGTAGAGAGGCTGTTTCCGATAGACCCTCGGCTCCCTCCCTCCAAGAACTCTCCACCTTACTCTTGGGGAGACTCGAATCACAAGCTCTTGTGGAGCCCAACAGTAGAATATATGGAAAATTTACATACTTTTTCTTTTTGGATCTTATATACACATTTTCCTCATGTACACATTTTAAAAATGGATATTAGCAGGTTCCAAAAGGGTTGGAGAGCAACAAGGGAAGTATATTTATATCAAAGTCAAGCCCTCCCCAAGTACTAGAAGCGTATTTAAAACAATTTGAGAAGGATTTTTCAAGCTTTCTACACTTTCGTTCTCAAGAACTAATTAGTGGAGGGCATATGGTCCTTGTGTATGTTGGTAGGAGCAGTCCAGATCCAAAAAACTATGATTCTTGTTGTTTGATGGATTTGCTAACAAAGTCACTTGTTCATTTAACAGCCGAGGTTATTCACATGTTCTTTAAATATCTGACATTTGTTTTTCTTTCCAAACATGTTTGGCGACAAAAGTTATTTTTCAAAAAAATATTCTCATGAGAAAATTTTATTTTCTGGTGGTGATTGCTTACTAAAAACGGAAACATATTTCATCAAAAGGGAGAAAATGCGAAACCACCTTTTCCAAAAAAGAATATTTCCATGAGAGTCATTTTTGGTGTTTGATTAGCAGAAATGGGAAATATATTCCATAAAAGGGAGAAAATACAGAAGTCGTTTTCCTTACGATTATCTTTTTTAACTTTTAACATCATATTACTTTCTTCAATGTATTAGCACTTAGACTATTAATCTCTACAAGTTAAAAGTTTATCCAAACAATCTTCCATTTGCTAATATTTTGTTTTTAATCACTAGCCAATTAACATCATAAAATATTTTCAATGGAAAAATAATTTCCTGTCATACCAAATACACTCTGCAGACTAACTTTATATTTAAAGTTTAACACTTGTTGTTATGGAAGCAGGGCAAAATCAAAGAAGATGAAATTGATTCATTTAACATGCCTTCTTATACACCATACGAAGAAGAGATAAAGAAGATCATACAAATGGAGGGATCATTTACTCTTGAAAGACTTGAAGCCTTTGAGAGTGATATGGCTGCCATTGAGAACCCTAATGGCAAACATTTTGAGGATAGTGCCAAATTAGCAGTTAAGACTATAAGAGCTGTTACTGAGGTTATGTTGGCTTCTCATTTTGGAACCTCCATAATTGATAATCTATTCGAGATTTATATAAAGTATGTCACTGAATATTTATCGATGGGTAGTACGATAAAGTTTTTTAACATCAGTCTATGCTTGCAAAAAATTTGAGACGTGACACCTGATAGAATAGTCGATGTGCACGCGAGTTGATTCGAACATATTTGTTAATAAAAAGAGTTTTGAGAGGTCAATAGGCTCCTCTTTTTGGATGATTAATGCTTCCTTTAAAGGTAATAATAGGAAATATGAATAAGTTAATTTTGGGATACATCTTGAAATTTTATCTGAAGAATTTCTACATTTTGTGGAATTTATTTTCCAGGATAATTAAATTATTTGTCTTTATAAAAGTTAGTCTTGACTTTTTGTACAGCAACAATTTGTAAATCGCAATGAAATAAGTTAAAAGAACATGTTTTTATAAATTTATACCAGATGATTTTTACGTCAACGTCAATATCTCCTATCAAAATCAAAGGGAAGATAACGAAGAAAGATGGATAGCTATAGTATCAATAGTGAGACTATAATTATGCCAGACACATGAATCTATATTTATCTGCAATCATATATAAATCAATGTACTACAAGGCACCAGATAAAGAAAACAAAGGGGGTAATAAGATCATTATCAACATCAATAGCGAAAAATTATAAAATTTCATTTGAACTCATTTCTATACGAACTTGAACTATAATTCAAACTATAGGGGTAAGATATGGGGAACTATAATTATAATATCATCATGCTAGCCACCAATATGTGTTTTACCAGCCTTGGAACTCTCTCTTGTAAAAGGTGTATAAATCTCTATATTTTCTGAATTTTTCGGTGCATCGTGAAATTCTCCAATTTGTACAAATCCATTAGCCTATTCTTCGTTACCAATTCCTCCAACTCAAAATCATGAACCTTGTCGAAAAGTCCATATGATCCCATCATTATCATATCCCATATTTCAACTTGAACTTTAATTTCCCATGCCACACTCGGATCGTCATATTTATCATCATTCCCTAATTGAAATGGACAATTGAATCTTTTCTGCTGAATTTCTGATTTGTATATCACCAACAGTGACCACGTGTACTCACACGTTAAAGTCAATATACAAGTTGTTGCTTAACCATGAGATTTTGTGTTCAAATAAGCTTCCTTGAGAACTTTCTTAGGATCAATTTCAAAAATGGTTATATTGATATTTCAAAAACAGACAAATTCAAAAATAAAGAAGATAAAGAACACCAAAGTTAAACGTGAAAAGTCCTTCAAATCGAAGGTAAAATCACGGGATTACAAAGATCCAAACAACTCCACTATAATAATAAAAGCGTTATAAAAGTTTTCTAAATTAGCTACACAACAAGTGCCAAATAGGGAACGATGATTGGCTAAAATACATATAATATGACATAATTTGCATCACATTTTAGTGTAATGTTAGTGATATTTTAAGTACATTATGAAGTTTTGAACTTAAGTGTATTGTTTATGCGTGTAGGAGCTATTGGAGGTAGAATGGGGTAGAAGTGCATGATTTGTTGCAAGTATAGGAATGGAGTTCACCCTCTGTCGAGGAACAAAGTTAGAGTCGAACAACAGCAGGCGAGGAAACTAACTGCGTCGCGTCCGGGAGCGCACTCAAGGCTTGTGCAATGTCAAGCGCGCCTCGCGCAAGATGACACCAAAATCAGGCATGCTCCCCATTTTGTCGCGGCGCACATAAATTTGGTGGGATTTAGATTGCGGCGCACTCACTGCCTCTCAAAGCCAAGTTTTTCCTACTTTGGTTGGATTTGATTAAAATCATCTAGAATTTTTCTCAAACCTATAAATAATCACTCACTTTTGAAGGAAAATTTGACCTTTGTGAAGGAGAGACATTGCTGAAGCAAATTAGGAGATGAAAATGATAGAGTTTTTCTTCTTTCCTCTTATTATTTGTACCTTAAGCATTAATATGATTATTAACGTGACTATGAGTGGCTAGTTCTTTTCGTTCTAGGGTTATGGGTGCTACGTGAATGTTGATGTCCGAAAGTTGGAATTCACGACTTTAATTTTATTATATTGGTTTATTTATTTGATCCTACACTTAAATTATTTTACTGTATAGCTAACAGTAAAATACTATCTATGAATCTAGAATTGATCTCAAAAGTAGAAATTAAAGATTATATATAGGATAAAATAAAGCAAGTTCTTGAACCTGGGCAACGGAGAACAGATTCGCGCATAGGATAGACATATACCTAATCACCTTGCTTAGTTGATATATTGGAATTATGAACGCATTTTTGTTAGTCATAATTTCACAAACATATAGGTGTTAGGTTAACTTGAATTGGCAATTAGTAAGGAATCGATCGATTCTTACGAGTAATACTAACCATATCAATAACCAAACTAGTAAATCAATTAGTCAGCTTAAGCAGTTAATTCAACAAATTTCACAACTCAAAACCAACAACCAGTCGTGATGGCGCCTAACTTACTTACTAAGCAATCCAACATAACAATAACCAAAAATAACAACAGAAATAGCAGAAATAGTACAAGTCTAATGCTAGTGATATAAACAACTACATTGAAATACAATACCCCCCCCCCCAAGAACTGGTAAATACAGAGTCATGAGTTCTAAGACGAAAAGACAAGTCTGAAATACCAAATAACAATACTGTCTAAATGCAATGCGATAATGTCACGCCCCAAACTCAAGGAGCGCGACCGGCGCTCAACCGAGTGAACCCGGCCGAGCAAGCCTGTTAGATACCGTCTACCCAAACTCACTCATGCTTAAAGAGAGTACATATTTCTATTAATTAGATAATAAAGAGATCATATATACAATATCAAATCATTTCCATCAGTTACTTCATTTTAAAGTTTCGAGATACACACATTTTCATAGTCTGAAGTAGAATAAGTAATTGAAACACAACATAACTTATTTAACTTTCCCAACACCAATATACAACCAACATTATGTCTACGAAGCCTCTAATAGATAGGAAAGTGTACTACGATAGTTGCGGCAACAAGGCCCCGACTATACCTCAAATACAATACATAAGGAATAAAAGATACATGACCCCGAAGTGAAATAAGGCTCACCAAGTCTGCTGGGAAGAGGGTGTACCGCTATCACTGATCAATGCCACCTGTTGTGGAACCACCTGCATCCATTAAAGATGCAGTTCCCCCGGCCAAAGGGTCGTTTATACCGTCGAATAACACTAGTATGTATAACTAAACACCCTCTCAATAGAATGAATAATAATACAAGGAGGAACAATCATAAAATCAATGGAAGCCTCGAAAAATACCAAAAAAACAAGTATGAACCAAATAAGTTTTCAAGTAAATTTCCATATTTTTTGGTTGGAGATCCTTAGTACCGATATACCATCATTCACAATACCACCATATTTTTAGCACGGAGTCCGATCACATCTCGATCGGCTAGGCCGTCTCATTTGAGACATCAACCACAATCACAATTGCAATTGAGTACGCATAAGATATATGTAGATATGCCTTTCCAAAGTTTGGTCTTATGCGTACTCATTCGGAACTTTAGTCTATCATGTAATTTTCCAAATTGACTTAGACTTAGGCCTCTCCTTAGACCCCACAACACTTATAATATGCCTCGTACACATATTATTATATTCAATTGATATCCATCATATTAATAGTCCTCGTCTGCACATAAAAAAATATAATTAGCACACATCAACTTTCTTAATAGCGCTTAAGTACTTCAAAATTTTTCAGGGTGCTACATTCTCCCCCATTTAAGATCATTCGTCCTCAAATGAGGGCCAAAGTCCACTATTTGTATCCGATGTGACTCAACTGTCATACCACACGCGGACATTCCCAAATTTTGAATAACTCTCCAAATATCTAAAAGTTTCGCTAGAGTCTCCCTTGTAAGTGGGCCTATCCACCTGACAGAGAACCCTAGAAACACATCCTAGCAACATATACATAATCCAATGACATAACATAACACAAAACAACGCCAATCATGGCCTCATAAGTAACATATAACCAAAAAGGAACACCTTTAACATCAACTATACAAGTGATACAAAATTCATAGGCGACAATTTCATAGAATGATTACATAGCTATTCAAACAAATAGGGATACTTCTTCTTCATCTCTTCTTCGGCCTCCCAAGTAGCCTACTCAACCTGCTAGTTTCGCCATAACACCTTCACAGAGGTAATTTCTTTATTTCTCAGTTTTCGGACTTGCCTATCAAGAATGGCAACTGAAATTCTTCATAGGTCTGTCCTTCATTAACCTAAAAAGTTTCAATTGGAACAATAAGCGATAGATCTCCGACTACCTTATTCAACATGTCTATGTTGAATAATGACATCTCAGGTGGCAGCTCAAGCTTGTATGCCACCTGACCAACTTTCTGAATGATTATTTACTGTCTGACATACCTTGGGCTCATTTACCTATGAGTGACAAATGAGTGACAAATGATCATCCCAGCTACCCTTGAAGTCAAGAACAGAAGCACGCAACATATCCTCAAATGTCTGAATAGTCCGCTCTGCTTGCCCGTCGGTCTGTGGATGAAAGGTTGTACTAAGATTCACTTGAGTACCCAAACCTTGCTGAAATTTCTTCCAAACGTTAGACGTGAACTGTGCCCCTCGGTTAGAAATGATAGAAACTCGAGTGCCATGAAACCTGACTATTTCCTTGATATACAACTCAGAATATTGTTCCGCTGTGTCAGTAGATTTAACTAGCAAGAAGTGTGCTGAGTTTGTGAGTCGATCCACAATCACCCAAATTGAGTCAAACTTGCGCGGAGTGCGCGGTAGTCCTACCACAAAGTCCATATTAATAATTTCCTATTTCCATATCAGAATTTCTATATTCTGTGCCAACCCACCAGGCCGTTGGTGTTCGACCTTCAGTTGATGACAATTTGGACACCTCGCCACAAAGTCCGCCACGTTCCTATTCATGTCATTCTACCGATAAACTTCCTTGAGATCACGATACATCTTTGTAGAGCCCGAGTGCACGAAATACGTAGAAGTGTGAGCCTCGGTCATGATTATTTCCCGGAGACCATCTACATTTGGAACACATAACCGCCCTTGGTACCTTAGTGTACCATTATCCATGCCGAGCGAAAAAGCCATAGTCTTATGTTTATCAATCCCCTCCTTCAATTGTACCAACAATGGATCATTGTATTGCTTTTCTTTGACATCCCCAACAAGTGATGATTCAGCCCTATTTTGCACAATTACCCATCCTTCACTAGAGTCCGCAAGACGAACTCCCAAACTAGCCAACCGATAGACCTCATTGGCCAACGGCCTTTGATATGCCTCCACGTGAGCCAAACTACCCATAAATTTCTGACTAAGAGCATCCGCCACAACATTGGCCTTTCCCAGGTGATATAGGATATCGATGTCATAATATTTGAGTAACTCAAGCCATCTTCTCTGCCTCAGATTCAGCTCCTTCTGTTTAAAAATATATTGAATGCTCTTATGGTCCGTGAATATATCCACATGGACCCCATAAAGGTAATGACGCCAAATCTTCAATGCAAATACCACCGCTGCAAGTTCTAAGTCATGTGTTGGATAGTTATTTTCATGATTCTTGAGTTGCCTAGAAGCATAAGTTATAATCTTGCCATGTTGCATTAATACACACCCAAGCCCGATCCTTGAAGAATCGCAATATACAACAAACCCATATGTACCCTTTGGTAGTGTCAACAATGGCGCCGTAGTCAATCTTGATTTCAACTCCTGGAAGCTCCTTTCACAAGCATCGAACCATTGGAACTTAACTGCTTTCTGAGTCAATTTAGTCAACGGAGAGGCAAGAGTAGAGAACCCTTCCACAAACATTCTGTAATACCCTGCTAAGCCTAAAAAACTACGAATCTCTGTTGGAGTTGTAGGCCTCGGCCAATTCTTCGCAGTTGCAATTTTCTGAGGATCAACCTTAATTCCTTCACTAGATACTACATGACCCAAGAATGTGATAGATTCAAGCCAAAATTCACACTTTGAAAACTTTGCATATAACTTGTGTTGATGCAGGGTTTGCAGAACTACCCTGAGATGATTAGCATGGTCCTCTCGACTTCATGAATATATAAGAATATCGTCAATGAACACTATCACAAAGGAATCGAGGAACGACTTGAAAACTTGGTTCATAAGATCCATGAAGGCTTCTGGGGCATTTGTTAGCCCAAAAGACATCACCAAAAATTCAAAGTGCTCATATCGTGTTCTAAAAGCTATTTTTGAAACATCCTGCTCTCTGATCTTCAATTGGTGATACCCGAATCGTAAATCAACTTTGGAGAAGTACTTAGCAGCTTGCAATTGGTTAAACAAGTCATCTATCCTTGGCAGTGGGTACATATTCTTGATTGTGACCTTGTTGAGATGCCTATAGTCGATACGCATTCTTAGTGACCCATCCTTTTTCCTTATAAAGAGAACTGGTGCACCGTAGGGTGACACACTCGACCAGAAGAAACCCTTATCTAATACATCCTTCAATTGTTCCTTTATTTCTTTCAATTCTGTCGGTGCCATCCTGTAGGTTGGAATAAATATAGGTTGCATGCCTGGCATCACATCAATCCAAAAATCAATCTCTGTCTGGTGGGATCCCTGAGAGCTCTTCCGGAAAGACTCCCAAAAATTCATGCACAACAGGCACAGACTCGAGTGTAGGTGCCTCTGCATTAGTGTTCGTAACTAGGACCAAATGGTAAATACACCCCTTGTTGATCATCTTCGTGGCCTTAAGGTAAGAAATAAATCTACCCTTCGGCACTACATCATCACCCTTCCAATCAAAACTGGCTCATTTGGAAATTCGAACCTAACAGTCCTGGTTAGGCAATCAAGCTTGGAAAAACAAGAAGAAAGCCAGTGCATCGCCAATATTACATCAAAAATGACCATTCCCAATTCAATAAGATCGACCATGGTGTCTCGACCATACAACGTTACAACACAATCCCTATAAACCCGCGGAGACAAAATAGACTCACCACCCAGAGTAGATACAGAGAACGACTCATGAAGTTGTTCTTGTTCTATTCTAAATTCCATAGCAACATAATATGCCACTTCTTTCAGGCGGTAGGAGGCCAATTCCACTGCCTCTGTCTTAGTAGCACGCATAACTCGGAGAGTCTTGTGCATCTCATCAATGAAGTCCTGGGGGTCCTCCTCTGGGTTAGTACCAGTGAACACTGGAGGATCTAACTGAAGAAACCTGTTCACCATGAAACTAGCAGAATCCCCTGGCTGACTGGAAGAAGTGGATGCCACATTTGACCTCTGGGCCTGAGAAGCCACTAGCTGAGCCAACATCTGTATGGTACCCCTAAGATCAACATCAGAAACATTAGAATCGAAATTTGGAACTGGAGGTGGGACTGGTATATCCATTGCAGGCATCGTTACACCCTCAGTAGGTGTAGGTACAGGTGCGGTCTGATCAGTTGTAGTAGAATCAGGAAGTGTAGTAACTGGAGGAATATTCTTACTCCTTGGGTGCTCACCCGCATCATTAAATATAGAATCAACTTCCACTCCTGGGGTGACATTAGCACTTTGGCCAGTTCTTCCCTTCTTCTTAGGTGCCATATACTGAAAGTTAGAGCAAAGCACGAGTTAAAGAAAAAACAATCGTACAATCAACTTTATCGCACAATCGAGAACAGGAAAGAAAGGTATTATTCCTAAATGCCCATGTAGCCTCCTAATTATAGATGTGGTCGACATCACACCGATAAGAAGGACTCTACTAGATATGGCTCCGAGACATCCTAGGACACATTAAAACCTTAGGCTCTAATACCAAGTTTGTCACGCACCAAACTCGAGGAGCGCGACCGACGCTCAACCGAGTGAACCCGGCCGAGCAAGTCTGTTAGATACCATCTACCCAAACCCACTCATGCTTAAAGAGAGTACATATTTCCATTAATTCGACAATAAAGAGATCATATATACAATACCAAATCATTTACATCAGTTACTTCATTTTAAAGATCCGGGATACACACATTTTCGTAGTCTGAAGTGTAATAAGTAATTCAAACAAAACATAACTTGTTTAACTTTCCCAGCACCAATACACAACCCACACTATGTCTACAGAGCCTCTAATAGATACAAAAGAGTACTACGATAGTGCCGACAACAAGGCCCCGACTATACCTCAAATATAATACATAAGGAATAAAAGATACATGACCCCGAAATAAAATAGGGCTCACCAAGGTTACTGGGAAGAGGGTGTACCACTATAACTGATCAATGCCGCCTGTTGCAGAACCACCTGCATCCATTAAAGATGCAGCGCCCCCGGCAAAAGGGACGTTAGTACCGTCGAATAGCACTAGTATGTATAACTAAACACCCTCTCAATAAAATGAATAATAATACAAGGAGGAACAATCATAAAATCAACAGAAGCCTCGAACAATACCAAAACATCAAGTTAAGAACCAAATAAGTTTTCAAGTAAATTTACATATTTTTAGGTTGGAGAACCTTAGTACCGATATACCATCGTTCACAATACCACCATATTTTTAACACGGAGTCCGATTACGACCCGATCGGCTAGGCCACCTCATTTGAGACATCAACCACAATTACTATTTTAATTTCCAGCACAATCACCACCATGTATGCGGCATGACGTCTGATCATAACCCGGTCGACTACGCCGTCTCATCTGAGACATCATCCTTTTCGTTCAATCATCTCATTTAATAAGTCTTTCACATGTTATCATTCCATTGGCACTAGTGGCTATAATTATAAAGTCATTCTTGGCACTTGGCCGTATTTCATAATTCAAATCCTTTTTCCACTTTCAAACGTCACCATCGTCATCAACAACAACAAGGCTTTTCAATTCAAGACTTTAAATAAACATGTGAGCAATTAAGAATCTTAGTCACATAGAGTCTTTTCACAAAATTTGGCATAACAACCTTCATTTGAACTTGACTTGAAGTCTTAACATTTTCAACACACATCCCATACCCTGAACACATCCTCAAATGATAAGATAACATGATAAAAGCATTTGGAATTCATATTGAACATATATCTTTCAACACAAACATATTCAGAATAGCTAATTTTATAATGATCAATTTAGGACTTACACAAATTACACGAAACCGTGGGATTCAATTCTAAGAGAATAGTTTGGCCAACATACCTTGTTTGAGCTTTCCTTAAGTTACTACAACGCCCCAACACTTCTAGAAATAACAATATATAGGAAGATAGTGAAAATCGGTTAATAATTAGAATGATTCCCATGATGTAACTCTCTTAGGAATTTTGTCGAACACCTAACATGCAAAATAGACTACAAGGCTCTACAATGGAAATACCTTCCTCCCTCAACCAATTTTATCAAGAAACTACCCAAAATGGTTCATTAACTCCACATACTATAACCTAGTGTCACATGCATGGCCTATTTCTAATCCCACAATATATTTGAACTCATAACCTCTTGCATGAAAGTTTAGGAGTAGGGCTTACCCGGAAAGATGATGATCTAGTGATGTGCTTCCTTGATTCTTGAAGATTGGTATAAGATTGGATGATTGGGATGTTTGGTTTTCTCCTTCTCTCTCTAAAATGCTTTTACCTCTCTCTAGACTCACCAGAAAATCATCTCAAATTAATCCCCAAAGGCTATTTAATAAAATGGGGCCGGTATATAAAAAATCCAAAAATTGCACAGCCACGCCGCATGGGGCGCCACAAGGCGTGGTGCAGTGGTGAAAAATGTGCCCAGAAATGAATTTGCGAAGTGTTCTGAAAATCCCTACGGGCGCGCCGCATGGGGCAGCGCGGTAGTGTCACATTCTTCCATCATTTTGTAATTTGGTCATAACTTCTTGTAGGGGTGTCCAAATGACGAACGGTTTGAAGCGTTAGAAACTAGACTCGAAGATCTTATATTTGATAGGTTGTTCATCACATAACTCCTTATATGTGTGTGTATATATGCTCGTCTAAAGTTTGGTCTTGTGCGTACTCATTTGGAACTTTAGTCTATCATGTAATTTTCTAACTTGACTTAGATTTAGGCCTCTCCTTAGACCCCACATCACTTATAATATGCCTCATACATTTATTATCATATCCAATTGATATCCATCATATTAATAGTCCTCGTCTGCACACAAAATAATATAATTAGCACACATCAACTTTCTTAATAGAACTTAAGTACTTCGAAATTTTCTAGGGTGCTACAGATAATATAAAATGAAAAGAGATGCCAAGACTGCGGTCGAGATGGACCTTAATCTCATCTCTCCAAAGATAACTCAGCAATAAGCCTCCGCTACTAGTGGCTCGGTCCAACACCTGGATCTGCAGAATTAAGTACAGAGCGTAATATGAGTACAACCGACTCCATGTACACAACAAGTATCTGGAAATTTTTGTGCTTCACGATCGCGAAGAATTTTCCGCGATCGCATAGGGTAAATGACTGGGCAGCAGATTTAAGTTCTGATCCCATTTTCCATTTTTGACAATTTGGAGCTCGGGGAGAGGCAATATTCGGGAGATTTTCAAGGAAAATATCGGGGTAAGAGTTCTTAACTCAATTTTGATTAAATTACCCGAATCTATTATTATTATTATCATTAAATTAGTGTTTTGGGTTGAAAATGATAGAAATTTTATATACTTTAAATTGAGGATTTGAAGGCCGAGTTGTGGTCGAATTTGAGAAATTTTGGTATGGTTGGACTCGTGGTTGAATGGGGGTTCGGATTTGGTAATTTTTGTCAAATTTCGAGATGTGGGCCCCATTGTTGACTTTTGGTTGACTTTTCGAGTAGAGTTGGAAATTTTTATAAATTGTTAAATTGTAAGCATTGGAGTATATTTTGATTAATTTACACGTTGTTTGACTAGTTTCGAATCGTTTGGCTTGGAATTGAGGAGATATGAAGGAGTTCAGAGGTTGATACGCGCGGAATGGAATTTCAGAGTATTGTTTATCTTTCTTGGCATTGGATTCAGCATGTTTGATGTAAGTAATTTTTCTAATCTTGGAGCTGTGGGTATGAACCCTGATTATACGTGTTATGTGAATTGTTTGGAGGTGACGCATATGCTAGGTGACAGGCGTGTGGGCGTGTACCGTAGAAATTGAGGCTCAGTCGATTTTGTAGAGCTGTATAGTCAACTAACTCGTATATTTCCATGTATTTGTATGTGCTAGAGAAACTGAGTTGTGACTCATATTAGAAATCATGCTTAGGGCAAATGTTGGTATTATTGGGACCCACTGAGGTCATTTCTGGTGTCGAATTATTTGTTTAAATTGTAATTCATACTCAGTCATGTTCATTCATTTCATATCATCTCTTAGTCTCTATTGCTATTTATTGATTCATCATATCATCATTTTGGGATGATTTTTATGACATTGTGAGCCCGAGAGACTAGAGAGATTGATGAATGAGTGAGGCCGAGAGCCTGATGGTGAGGATTTTTATGGTATCGGGTTGCGCGCCGTAATATGTTTTATTGACTTATACATGATTGGCTTGTTATAGCGCTTGGGCTGAAGGAGCCCCTCCGGAGTCTGTACACACCCTCCAGTGAGCGTAGGTACCTACTGAGTGCGAGTACCGAGAGATTGGGAGGATTGAGTGACTGTGAGGACCGAGTAACTGGGAGGTCTGAGTGAAATGATACACTGAGAGTATGTATATGGTTTTATTACTGAGTTGCATCGCATTCGTCATGCACACTTGACATACATGCATAAAGATGCATTTTTCCTCATGCTTTATAGTATCACGTCATGCATGACTTTTCATACATATTAAAATGTAGGCATATAGATGTAATTTCCTCATGCCAATTGAAAATGAAACATTTACCCATTGAAAAATTTGAAAAAAATCACAGATCTCAGACTTACTCATATTTCGGTGACTTTCGGCAAAAGATTTGTTTTTTCTTATTATACTTGAAAAGAAAATGATTATTTTTCTAGAACTGTGAACGAGCTGAGCATTTTATCTCTAAGCTACTTCTTTTATTACTTCTATTATGTTGTTATGAATTGTTGTTAGCTATTGGTGTTGGACCCCGACCTGTGTTCCAGCTCGTCACTACTTTCAACCTAAGATTAGGTTTGTTACTTATTTAGTACATGGAGTCGGTTGTACTCATACTACACTTCTGCACCTTGTATGCAGAAATTTTAAGTTGATGTTGCTGTGATCGACGGGTGCTGGATTTGAAGACGTACCTGTGTTCCGGTCGTAGCTGCCTCTTGTTCATGGTAGCCTTAGATTTATAAAAATCTGTTTATGTACATTTCGAACAGATGATGTATTTATTTCACACCAGTTTTGTAAATTCTAATCATAGATAATCATGATTTGTACTAACAGTTCTTGGAGAGTGTATTAGGGTCAGTTAAATATTAATTGAACTGGATAATTGTTAATTGGCTTACATGACGGGTTAGGTTAGGTGCCATCACGACTAGGTGGATTTTGGGTTGTGACATCATGACTAGGCGGGGGAAGGGCTAGTGCCGAGTGCGAGTGCCGGGAGATTGGGAGGATTGAGTGACTATGAGGACTGAGTGAAATGATACTCTTAGAGTATGCATATGGGTTTATTACTGAGTTGCATCGCATTCGACATGCACACTTGACATACAAGCATAAAGATGCATTTTTCCTCATGTTGTACGGTATCACGTCATTTATGACTTCTCATACATATTGACATGTAGTCATAGAGATATATTTTCCTCATGCCATTTGAAAATGAAGCATTTACATGTTGAAAGATTTGAGAAAAATCTCATATCTTAAAATTACTCATATTTCGGTGACTTTCAGCAAAAGATTTGTTTTTTCTTATTATACTTGAAAAGAAAATGATTATTTTTCTAGAACTGTGAATGAATTGAGCATTTTATCTCCGAGCTACTTCTTTTATTACTTCCATTATGTTGTTATGAACTGTTGTTGGTTATTGGTGTTGGGCCCTGACCTATGTCCCATCTCGTCACTACTTTCAATAAAAGATTAGGTTTGTTACTTATTGAGTACATGTGGTCAGTTGTACTCATACTACAATTCTGCACCTTGCGTGGAGATATTGGATACTGATGTTATTGTGATCGACGAGAGATAGATTTGAAGACGTACTTGTGTTTCGGTCTTATCTTCCTCTTGTTCATGGTAGCCTTAGATTAAAAAAAATCTATTTATGTACATTTCGAACAGATGATGTATTTATTTCACACCAGTTTTGTAAATTCTAATCTTAGATGATCATGATTTTTACCAACAGTTCTTGGAGAGTGTATTAGGGTCAGTTAAATATTAATTGAACCGGATAATTATAAATTGGCTTACATGACGGGTTAGGTTAGGTGCCATCACGACTAGGTGAATTTTGGGTTGTGACATCACGACTAGGCGGGGGAAGGGCTAGTGCCGAGTGCGAGTGCCGGGTGATTGGGAGGATTGGGTGACTATGAGGACTGAGTGAAATGATACTCTTAGAGTATGCATATGATTTTATTACTGAGTTGCATCGCATTCGACATGCACACTTGACATACAAGCATAAAGATGCATTTTTTCTCATGTTGTACGATATCACGTCATTTACGACTTCTCATACATATTGACATGTAGTCAGAGAGATGTATTTTCCTCATGCCATTTGAAAATGAAGCATTTACCTGTTGAAAGATTTTAGAAAAATCTCATATCTTAAAATTACTCATATTTCGGTGACTTTCGGCAAATGATTTGAGTTTTACTGTTATACTTGAAAAGAAAATGTTTATTTTTCTGGAACTATGAACGAGATTAGCATTTTATCTCTAAGCTACTTCTTTTAATACTTCCATTATGTTGTTATGAATTGTTGTTGGCTATTGGTGTTGGACCCCGACCTGTGTTCCAGCTCGTCACTACTTTCAACCTAAGATTAGGTTTGTTACTTATTTAGTACATGGAGTCGGTTGTACTCATACTACACTTCTGCACCTTGCGTGCAGATATTGGATGCTGATGTTGCTGTGATCGACGGGAGATGGATTTGAAGACGTACCTGTGTTCCGGTCGTAGCCGCCTCTTGTTCATGGTAGCCTTAGATTTATAAAAATCTGTTTATGTACATTTCGAACAGATGATGCATTTATTTCACAATAGTTTTGTAAATTCTAATCTTAGATGATTATGATTTGTACTAACAGTTCTTGGAGAGTGTATTAGGGTTAGTTAAATATTAATTGAACTGGATAATTGTTAATTGGCTTACATGACGGGTTAGGTTAGGTGCCATCACGACTAGGTAGATTTTGGGTTGTGACATCACGACTAGGCAGGGGAAGGGCTAGTGCCGAGTGATTGGGATGATTGAGTGACTATGAGGACTGAGTGAAATGATACTCTTAGAGTATGCATATGGTTTTATTACTGAGTTGCATCGCATTCGACATGCACACTTGACATACAAGCATAAAGATGCATTTTTCCTCATGTTGTACGGTATCACGTCATTTATGACTTCTCATACATATTGACATGTAGTCATAGAGATGTATTTTCCTCATGCCATTTGAAAATGAAGCATTTACCTGTTGAAATATTTGAGAAAAATCTCATATCTTAAAATTACTCATATTTAGGTGACTTTCGGCAAATGATTTGACTTTTACTATTATACTTGAAAAGAAAATGTTTATTTTTCTGGAACTATGAACGCGATGAGCATTTTATCTCTAAGCTACTTCTTTTAATACTTCCATTATGTTGTTATGAATTGTTGTTGGCTATTGGTGTTGGACCCCGACCTGTGTTCCAGCTCGTCACTACTTTCAACCTAAGATTAGGTTTGTTACTTATTTAGTACATGGAGTCGGTTGTACTCATACTACACTTCTGCACCTTGCGTGCAGATATTGGATGCTGATGTTGCTGTGATCGACGGGAGATGGATTTGAAGACGTACCTGTGTTCCGGTCGTAGCTGCCTCTTGTTCATGGTAGCCTTAGATTTATAAAAATCTGTTTATGTACATTTCGAACAGATGATGCATTTATTTCACACTAGTTTTGTAAATTCTAATCTTAGATGATTATGATTTGTACTAACAGTTCTTGGAGAGTGAATTAGGGTCAGTTAAGTATAAATTGAACTGGATAATTATTAATTGGCTTACATGACGGGTTAGGTTAGGTGCCATCACGACTAGGTAGATTTTGGGTTGTGACATCACGACTAGGCGGGGGAAGGGCCAGTGCCGACTGCGAGTCCCGAGTGATTGGGAGGATTGAGTGACTGTGAGGACTGAGTGAAATGATATTCTGAGAGTATGCATATGATTTTATTACTGAGTTGCGTCGCATTCGACATGCACACTTGACATACAAGCATAAATATGAATTTTTCCTTATGATATACGGTATCTCGTCATTCATGACTTTTCATACATATTGACATGTAGGCATAGAGATGTATTTTCCTCATGACATTTGAAAATGAAGCATTTAACTGCTGAAAGCTTTGAAAAAAATTTCAGATCTCAAACTTACTCATATTTCGCTTACTTTCGGCAAATGATTTGAGTTTTACTATTATACTTGAAAAGAAATTTTTTATTTTTCTGGAACTATGAACGAGCTGAGCATTTTATCTCTGAGCTACTTCTTTTATTACTTCCATTATATTGTTATGAATTGTTGTTGGCTATTGGTGTTGGACCCCGACATGTGTTCCATCTCATCACTACTTTCAACCTAAGATTAGATTTGTTACTTATTTAGTACATGGAGTCGGTTGTACTCATACTACACTTCTACACATTGTGTGCAGATATTGGATGTTGATATTGCTGTGATCGACGGGTGCTGGATTTGAAGACGTACCTGTGTTCCGGTCGTAGCCGCCTCTTGTTCATGGTAGCCTTGATTTATAAAAATCTGTTTATTTACATTTCGAATAGATGATGTATTTATTTCACACCAGTTTTGTAAATTCTAATCTTAGAAGCGGAGATTTTATAGAAATTTAGTTATTTTACTCATTTACTTTTATTATTCTCATTTGAGTTGTGTTGTCTGTTACTTGACTTACCTAGCGAGTTGGGTTAGATGCCATCACGACTAGATGGATTTTGGGTCGTGACAAGTTGGTATCAAAGCTCTAGGTTCATAGGTTCTATGATTCATGAGCAAGTGTCTAGTAGAGTCTTGTAGATTAGTATGATGTCGTCCATACCTATCTTCGAGAGGCAACAGGGCATCTAGGATAACTTGATCAAGGAAATTTCTGGATGCATGATGTATTACAACATGAAACATAACTCTCTGAATATCTTCCACGCATTTGTGTGCACATATGAGCACTCGGTATCAGCTGTGCATCGCCATCTTGTGATTCCATGAACGAGGTTCGATATGTGTATTATGTGTTTTGGTGATGGGCCAGTCTGGAGGACCTGAGGCCAGGTTTAGACTGCAGCTTAGGCTCGGTAGCTTCAGTTGTGTGAACTTGTACATTTGGACTCATATGTCCGGTTGTGTTCCTATGAGTGGAATTTATGACTCGATGAGCTATTGAATGGCTATGTGATGAGTATGATGTGACTGCAGGATGTGTTCAGATGGGTTGAATGTGACAAATAAAGTTTACTTATGAGTCAAAAGTTTGTTACTAGGTACTTGATTTCTGTCTTGATTTGACGTAGAGTTTTGAGTTGTGAGTGTATCGAAGGATTTTTAACCTTATTTAATTGTGGAACAAATTAAATTCTCATGTCTTGTTAATGAGTTTGGTCTCAAAAAGATTAAGTGATCGCGAAGTAATTTTGGCTGCGAAAGGTATAGCAAGATGCCAATTTAAGGCTAAGCAGGTGGGTAATCTCCTGCAAAGTAATCTATGTAGGTGTGTTCCTTATAATGTTGAGTGGAGAGTTTCTTTTCAACCAGTGGGGTGTATGTGTTGAGATTTGAATTTGAATCTGGTTGAGAAAGTTGACTTGAGTGTCAAGAGAATGAATGAGAGCTTAAAGGATGATTGCGGTATTTTATGGTTGCTGTTACATTAGCTTGTGAAGCATTTTCGTTGAACTGACTGTAGTGTTATGGTAGTAATAGAGTATGAGTATTGTGAGTTATTGAGTGTTTAATCCATGGCTTTGAGCCAAGTGGGAGGAGCCTTCTATTGACCATTCAATTTCATGGTTATATATTAAATTTTAGCTTTGGTATGAGACATACTTGTGAATCAGTTATGACTGCAGAGCTCAAGATCGAGGATGACTTGAGTAAGAAAATTCCTGGATACAGGTTATATTGCATTTATGAATATATGAAAATCATGGGATGAGTGAGTTGTTATTTGTGGCGGATGTGGTGCGCACAAAGTATGAATTTAATTGGTGGTGTTAAGGCAAGGTTACTTTTTTGGGTGTTGTTGTGCTGATGGGGCATGTGTCTTTCGACCTGTTTGGGTGGTACAATTTAGATTTGATCAAAGTGGGTTACTCTCGAGAAAGTTCTAATGGGTTCGAGATTTATATATAGAAATTGAGAATTTCTCCAGACTTGTGTATAGATAAAATCAGAGATTTACATTTGATGGTGTTGGGACTTGCAATAATTTTGTATGACTATGGATTCTACATTACAATATAAGAAATGGAAAAGAACAATTTTATATTCACATAAGGTATTTTCAGAGTGGGCGTTTTGGTTGTGGTACTTTTGTGGTTGCTTAAGAAGAGTACATTGTCTTATGGGCCTTAGAACGGTTTTGTTTTATGTAATGATGTCTTGTCGTGGGTAAGGATCATAGTGTTCTGACAAGGAAAAATGTCAACTTGAGGGTGATTCAGAAGAAACTCGGAGAAAATAAGACAATTGGGTAGTAGGCTAGACCAGTATGGTAATGGTATGCTCGGTTCTTTTGGGTAATTATGATGTGGTGCAGCTCTACAGATATTTTGGTGGCAATATGTTTGGGTTTGGTGACCTGCGTGGCTTGGTCGAGTTAGAGGAATTCAGTTCTGATAGCTTGGTTATGTGCAAATGGATTTCAAAGTGTTCTTGATAGTTTGTACCATGGTTTGAGCTGGATTTTCTCTACCGGTGTGGGAAACGTTTTGTGTATTATGATTTCCTCCTGGAAGGAAGCAAGAGGATGGTTTCTAACTAACCGAGTATGTAAATTGCTGGTGACTCAGAGTTGATAATGAGATTTTGGTGCTTGTCACATGATGGCATGATAGATGTGGTCTGTTGTGCGGGATTAAGATTTACATGTACAAGGTGGCAGTTCATTCCTGAAGGGAAGGTAATGAATTCTAGACAAAATGGTCAGTTTCAGATATTTAGATGAATGTTATAACTGCTCGGTAATCGCTGAGAAGGGTGTGCATTTCAAAAGGCGCATTGTGTTTTGACTTACGGATGTTCATCGGTATTGAGGTACTCACCTCGTTGATAGACTACTTATATTCAAATTATTGCTATATGGCACAGAATAATTATGAAAGTATTCCTCGTAGGATGATCGTGCATGAAAGATGTGTTAGTTATTCGAGTGCTGGAGTTGGGATCAGTTACGGTGATTCATGTGTTCTATGAATTTGGAGACTGGGAGTTCTCAGAAGCATATTGTTTCAGGGTTGCGACTTGTTTGAGGTGAGTGTTTTATTTTAACTCAGCAGAGGCACTAATTGCGTTAATTATTTGTGATAGCTACGCGCTATGAATGTGCATATATGTGAGGTTTAAGCCCATGTGCGGGCGTCAGAGCAAGTATTTATACTCGGAAGAATGCCTATGCTATGAGGCTAATTCCCTGAATAAACTTGGTAGTTGTTTTTTCTGCATTAACTTGCCAAATTGAGTTGTGATAGCACACTTTGCATATGCCTAACCTATGACGTGTTATTTATACCAGTCGAGGAGAATAATAGTCTTATTTCATTTATCATATAGATATGTACTTAATTGACTGCTCATGTATAATATGCTTAGACTGGAGGCCTGTGACCATGCCATGCGGTTGATGTTAATGTGAGCTCTAGGAGAGTTGGTTACTATTATTAGATTTGTGTGTCTTGGTTCTACTATATAGGATGATATCATAGCATTGCGGTAGTGGTGGTGTTTGTTGAACTTGGGAAACGGTTCTCTTCTTTGAGACATTTTCTATTTTTGGGTACACAGATTACACATTTTGTGGCTTGAATTATATTGGTGGGGCGTGTCTGTGAAATATTTATGTTTGATAATATAAGGTCATTGGACCTAGAATGGATACTATTAGGTTTGATTACAGCGCGTTGGAAGAATAATTTAGAATTCATCTTAAACAATTGGCTATGGTACTTGTTGAACTAGGGAAGCTTTGTGAT
Source organism: Nicotiana tabacum (assembly GCF_000715075.1). Classification (NCBI taxonomy): domain Eukaryota; kingdom Viridiplantae; phylum Streptophyta; class Magnoliopsida; order Solanales; family Solanaceae; genus Nicotiana; species Nicotiana tabacum. The sequence continues at coordinate 43,145,372 of NC_134102.1, forward strand.
CCGGTGAGTGGTTGTGAGTTCTTGTATGTTTCTTTCATTATCGGCATTGTACGAAGGTTTTGGAACAAGGTTCTGTGGAATGTGGGGTTTAATACTAGTACTTGGTTAGTTTGGAGTAGTTACTATGATCGGGAATGGTGCTGCGAGCATGCAAGTTGTGTTGTATGTTATGTGATTATATCTGGGGTTATAGCTATGGCTTGATACATATTGTTCAGACTTATACAGGGTGTAGATGTGAGATTCGGGTCTTGAAAAGAATTCTGGATGTTAGAAATTGGGCTCCAAGTTTTTGGACTAAAGTTATAATAATGATCTTCAATTATGTTGTATTGTCAGGCCTATATGGAATAGGGTGGCGTGTGATCACCCCCGGGTACGTGCGTGGTAAGGTGGAGTAGTGATTTAAAGGCTTAGGAACAACTCTTGGCACGTTCGAGGACGAACATATGGTTAAGTGGGGGAGAATGTAACGACCCGACCGGTCATTTTGTGTATTTACGCTCCTTTGAACTATTTGAAGTCTTGAATAACTTTATATGATGTATTATGACGTGTGTGAATTGTCGGTTTTGATTTTCAGGTGTTTCGGGATTAGTTTGGAAGAATGAATTTCATGTTGGAAGCTTAAATGATAAGGGTTGACCGGAGTTTGACTTTTGAGAAAAGGACTCTGGAATGGAGTTTTGATGTTTCAATAAATCCGTACGGTGATTTCAGACTTAGGAGTGTGTCTGGATATTTATTTGGAAGTTTGTAGCTAAATTAGGCTTGAAATGGCAAAAATAACAAATTGAAATTGGAAGTTTCACCAGGGTTTGACTATTTGATATCGGGGTTGGAATCCGATTTTGGAAATTGGAAAAGTTTCGTTATGTCATTTATGATTTGTACGAAACATTTGAGTTCATTCCGGGTTGATTTGCTTTGTTTTGGCACGAGTTATGGAAGTTGAAAAGTTCATCAAGTTTGAATTGAGGTGCGATTCATCGTTTCGATGTTGTTATATGTGATTTGAGGTTTCGAGTAGGTCCGTAATATGTTTTGAGACTTGTTAGTTGCTAGTTTTTGGCTATAGTGGTGTACAGTGTAATAGCGTGGATCTAGCCGCGATAGCAAAGAGAAAAATAGGAAAAATGGAGTAGTGCTATGCGATCACAGAAGCCTTCAAGCGATCGCATAAAATAAAATCTTTGCTGCATTAACCCTACTTTGGAAACTTATATCTTGTAATTTATAAGGAATTTGGAGATGATCCAAAAATGAAAGTTGTATCACTTGATGTCTAGTTTTCAGAAAAGTAAACCATTTATCATTTGGCATTTTGTACAAAGAGTTATGACTATTATACAAGAGGCTGTCCGGAAGAGTTGGACAAGACTGTTGGAACTTTTTCATCGCGATCGCGGGGGGAAGGGCCGCTATCACATAGAGTACAAATGCTCTAGAAATGCTTTTGCTTCGCGATCGAGAAGAAATTTCTGGGATCGCTTAGGGTAAATGACTGGACAAGAGATTGAAGTTCTGAAAATGGGACAAATTCCATTTTTGAAAATTTGGAGCTCGGGGAGAAGCGATTTTCGGGAAATGTTCAAGGGAAACATCGGGGTAAGAGTTCTTAACTCAATTTTTGTTAAATTATCCGAATTTATTATTATTTTTATCATATATTAGTGTTTGTGTTGAAAATGATAGAAATTTTATAGACTTTAAATTGAGGATTTGAAGGCCGAGTTGTGGTTTAATTTGAGAAATTTTGGTATAGTTGGACTCGTGGTTGAATGAGGGTGCGGATTTGGTAATTTTTATCAAATTTTGAAACGTGGCCCCACCGTTGACTTTTGGTTGACTTTTCGAGCAGAGTTGGGAATTTTTATAAATTGTTAAATTGTAAGTATTGGAGTATATTTTGATTAATTTGCATGTTATTGGACTAGTTTCAAATCGTTTGGCTTGAAATTGAGGAGATATGAAGGCATTCAGAGGTTGATATGCGCGGAATGGAATTCCAGAGTGTTGCTTATCTTGCTCGGCATTGGATTCAGCTTATTCGAGGTAAGTAACTCTTCTAAATATGGAGATGAGGGTACGAACCCTGATTATACGTGTTATGTGAATTTATTGGAGGTGACGCACATGCTAGGTGACGGGCGTGTGGCGTGCACCGTAGAAATTGAGGCTCAGTCGATTCCGTAGAGTTGTATAGTCTATTAATTCGTATTTTTCTTGTATTTTTATGTGTTAGAGAAACTGAGCTGTGACTCATATTAGAAATGATGCTTAGGCAAATGTTGGTATTAATGGGACCCACTGAGGTCATTTCTGCCGTCGAATTATTAGTTTAAATTTTAATTTCATACTCAATCATGTTCATTCATTTTATATCATATCTCAATCTCTACTGCTATTTATTGATTCATTATATCATAATTTTTGTCTGATTTTCATGACATTGTGAGCCCGAGAGACTGGAGAGATTGATGACAGAGTGAGGACGGGGGCCTGATGGTGGGATATTTATGGGATCGGGTAGCGCGCCTATCACGACCAAAACCGATGGGCCGCAATGGGCACCCAATACGTTACTGAACAGAGTACCAACATAACATATCCTTTGTATCATACTATCATAGGTAAATGAGTTGGAAAAGCTGTCGTGAGATAACTAGTGTAAAACATGAGGGAATACTCGACATAGGACGACCCAACATGATATACTAACTTATACATATGACATACAGGCCTATAAGACCGACATAATCCTTTGCATACTCAAAACATAGGCCGATAAGTCCATACAAGTCTCCATATACATGACATATGTCTACAACCCTCTAAGAGTACATAAATGTCATAAAGGTCGGGACAAAGCCCCGCCATACTAATCAATATATGTCTAAATCATACTGACCAAATATGCAACTCCGGAGCAAGTGGAGTGCAGCAACACCTTCCGCTGAGCTGATACTCTACTAGGAGGACTCTCAACCTGTCTATCAGGATCTGCGGGCATGAAACGCAGCATCCCCAGGCAAAAGGGACGTCAGTACAAATAAAGTACCGAGTATGTAAGGCATAAAAGTAGTATATAAATGACATGAAATAACATGGAGTAAATAACTCAACCTGTAATTCTGAATAGCTCTATGAATCATGAAAAATTTATAATATCATGCATGTGCATATAAATGTCATACCATGCATAGGTATATGCGTACATAACGTTTTCAAGCCTCTGAGGGCATACCATCATATCATCTCAACCACTGTGGGCGAAATCATTATCGTATACCAGCTGATCAGGTGGTGGTGCATATATAACACCATAACATTTCTCAATACCCCATATACATTTAATATACCTGTATATAACGCCATCTGGTCATGGGTCAATGTACATGTATAAATGAATGCAATGCATAATGAAGTAAGTCAATAAGATCTCTTGTAATATCATAAAATCAATATGCCTTCGGATAAACTTTAGCAACTTACGTATTTTTATGAGGCCCATGAATAGAAGATATAATAATAGGACATATGGGGAATGAAGAACATAGGCACCTCTAGTACTTCTATGAATAGAGTTATTTACGATACGTTTGCTCATTTCGTTTGTATCATATGGATCATTCCAAAAAGAAAGAAGGGATAGCCTTAACATACCTTAACTCCATTGAGTCCTTAATACCTTTCAAGCAATTCTTCAAACAACTCAACTCAATCTACCATAACATAAAGGGATTCAAAATCAATGTTGAGTAAAGGCTAAGTCCGCAACTTAAACTAGTAGCTCGTTTATGTAAATTTGGGCAGCATCTCCCATGTAACAAGAGCCTCCTCCAATACAATATACCAACAACAATGACCAGAGAAATCCATCAATACATAATTATCAATAACAAGACACCATATAACAACAAGTCACAACTACTTCACGACGAGAGGCAAGCTTCGATTGGAATCCGTATACCCCTTATAGACTTCTTAATTTAACGTCATTCATTATTGATTCCAGCCTTATACCATATATCTATAACAAATAAAAAAATCCACAACTCCAATTATCCTCAATTAGCAACTTTATTCACTAGTTCATGTTTAGTCCATCCATTTAACTCAATCAATGTTAAGATAACCTTAAGAACATGAAAGAACACACTATAATTACCTCATATAGTGTATGCAAGTCGAAATCCATGTTATATTTATCTTACAACAGTCCAACACACCCCAATCACTTCATACCCAAAACGACAACTACGGTAGTGTCGAACACCATGAAAATGTTACAAAAAATGACTAATCCACCATTTCTCCATTATGTGGTGTTTCCCACACCATTTATCCTAAAAAAACTCCATTAAACACCAGAAAAATGGACAGCCCAAAAGCAACACTAAACAACCCACAAAATAATCCACTACAAGGCAAATAACTCGAACTCATGGCTTCCGATCACCGTCCCGCGAGTTCTAACTATTAGAAAATAAATTTATCAACCTTTCTTGATATTTAAAAGATTAAATACAGAAATTAGGCATTTTATTAACTATTAAATACCTTCCAAAACTCAAACTACAAAGAAAACGAGAGGCGATATAGCGATACTTACGTCGTAGGGATCGTTTTAATATTTTCGCTACTTGATTTCGTGCCCGGGATGATAATCTTGTTTGAAGCACTTGTAGAGAGATTAAGGGTAAGGTTAGGGGTGTTATTTTTTTGTGCTATATGGAAATATAGAGAAAAAGACTAGATAAGGGATGTAAATATCCAATTTTGTAAAAAGTCAAAAAGGTGCTACTTGGCACCCTATCATTGGCCCTTCTTCATACGCTTATATCTTTTTATCCAGATGTCGTATTAATGAACGGTTAAGAGAGTTGGAAATTAGATTCCAAGACCTTCAATCTGGTATATAATATGTCCCAAAAAGACCTAATATAATACACAAAATGTATTGCTCAAAAAGATTTATTTGAAGGCAAATCCTTAGTCGGTTTTTCCGCAACTTAAATTCGATTTTTCCCAATCTTTATATTTTATATCTAAACATCATATGTAGTCATATCATGACTTTAAATGCATTTAAATAATAAATAACAAGTCTTATATTTATTTTAACTTACTTAAGACTTCGGTAAACCTTTTTTTATCCATGTAGAAGGATTTCGTCCTTTTTGAGCTTACATTAGATAATCCTATAATAAAAGTGACGTCTGAAGTACGGGGTGTAACAACATGTTACCTTATAAAAATTATTCCCCGAATCTTAACTCTTAAAGGTTTGCGAAAATGGGGTGTAACATTGTTAAATCACTTTATATACTTTCAAAGAGGATCTCATTTTTAATCTTACATCAATTGACTTACGACGTACTTTCACGTACAAAAACATAGGGTGTAAAATCATTCCCCCCTTTGGAACATTCATCCTCGAATGTTGACTGATGTACTTCTCATTCTCATAGCCTATTTATGGCTCTTATGAATACTTTAATATTGTCCTTTGCCATCTAGGCAATTGTTCTACGAATAAATCCAAAGGCTAGGGCATTCCCCCCTTTAGGCCTCTTTCTCACGCCACGACTCGTGGTCGGAATTATTCCAATATTGTAACTATTTCTATCTTATATCATGTAGTATGTAGGACTTTGTCCTTGTATGTGGGCCTATGCAACTCTTCTCTCCTTTTTCCTTCAGCTTTTACCCAATCTCTTGACCTCACTTTGTGAACATATACAGAACTATGCCAAGATGTTCCTCGGGGCATATATAGGTATGTTGAAGTTCTTCGCTTGGTACTTTGTCGAATTCGCCACTATTGTTATATTTTATTTCTTAGCCTTGGTTATCTGTCCTTATGGCTTTAGTGCATCTAGGTAGGTCGTACTGTACTATAACACTTACTTCGGCTTATTATTACTGAGATGTGCTACACAACTCTAGGTTACTTTCTCACTGCTTATCCCATATTCTGTTAGCGCAACCCTGTCACATTAGGAACACATAATCGCCCTCGATATACGAGGATTGCATCTCCTATAATCTCAAATGGTGTCTTCTCCTTTTGATAGGTTGTATCTTTGTAATGAGCTATCACAGGATCTTCATACGGGCATTCCATCACTTCAGTTACTAAAGAGGATGTTGCCATGCCCTTGTAACCACCGACCGATCATTTTGAGTATTACAACCCCGCTTCCTCATTTACTGCTCAAATTGTACTTTACAGTTGTTGTGTGAATTACCGGGGTAATTGGTTCGGGTCCGGTGAGGTTTTGGAATGAATTGGAACACTTAGTTCCAAGGTTTAAAGCTTAAGTTAAAAAAGTGACCGTGTTGACTTATGAGTAAACGACCTCGGAATGGAGTTTTGATAATTCCAATATCTCCGTATGGTAATTTTGGACTTAGGAACGTGTCCGAAAAATTATATGGAGGTACGTAGTGGAATTCGGCTTGAAATGCCGAAAATTGAATTTTTGGAAAGTTTGACCGGGGGGTTGACTTTTTGATATCGGGGTCGGAATCTAGTTCTGGAAATTTTGATAGGTCCGTAATGTGAAATGTGACTTGTGTGTAAAATTGGAAGTCATTTCAGATTGATTTGATGTGTTTCGGCACAAGATAATAAATTTGAAGTTTCAAAGTTCAATGAATTCGAATTGAGGTGTGATTCGTCATTTCGATGTTGTTATGTGTGTTTTGAGGCCTCTAGTAGGTCTACGTTATGTTATGAAACGTGTTGTTATATTTGGTTGAGGTCCCGAGGGAATTGGTATATTTTTGGATCATTGGTTGAGAGATTTATAAAGTTAAGAAATTTGAGAGTTTGGCCATGGTCAATATCGGGTCAAGATGACCTCTTTTCAGTATTTTGAGTGCGTGAGCAGGTCCCTAGCGTGTTTTATGATTGAAATTCATATATGGTTTGTGTCCGGGAGATTTCGGATGAGTTTTGAGCGAGACCGGATATTTCGGCACTCTAATATTATTCTGGCACTTTCGGGGACGCGGACCGCGCATTTTTGGGTGCTGAGGTGAAGGAGGGAGTGGTGCAGATTCGCCGGTCCGACTTCAGAAGCCTATAACTTTTGATCTACAAGGAATTTTGAGATGATTCAAAAACAAAATATGTAGCCCTTCGTGTCTAGTTTCCAGAAAGATAAGGAATTCATTATTTGGACATATGTAGAGAAGGTTATGGACAAAATACTAAATCCTGGTAGTGTAGCCACCTAACATTCGCAGCCGCGGTGGGAATTCCGCGGATCGCGGTGAGGCATTCGCGGGGGCGGTGAAAATGCACGGTCAGCGTATTGAGAATCCGAGAGGTGCACTATATATCCGAGGTTTAGGTTATTATTTCATTTTTGGACTTTGGGAGCACGGTTTGAGACGATATTTCGTGGGTTGTTCAAGAAATTCATCGGGGTAAGTGATTCTAACTTAGATTTGGTTAACATACATGAATATATCATTGTTTTCATCATGTAATCGGTATTTTGAGGTGGAAATTTGGGGAAAATTGTAGAAAGTTCATAAAATGAATTTTCGAGATTTAAACACTGATTCAAAGTCGGATTTGAGTGAAATTAGTATGGTTGAACTCGTAATTGGATGGGTTATCGGATTTTGTAAGTTTCATCCGATTCCGAGATGTGGGCCCCACGGGTAACTTTTGGGCGTAATTTTGATTTTCTGGAAATATTAGTATTTTGATATGGAATTAATTTCTATAAATTTTGTGGGCTGAATCAAGATTCGAGGCATTCGAGAGTTGATACACGCATAATGGGATTTCTGGAGCATTGTTTAACTTGCTCGACATTGGTTTCGGCTTGTTCGAGGTAAGTAACTCTTCTAATCTTCGAGTTGAGGGTATGAACCCTGAATATATGTATTTCATGAATTGTTGGGAGGGGACGCACATGCTAGGTGACGGGCGTGTGGGCGTGCACTATAGAAATTGTGGCATAATTATTTATGTGGAATTTTGTAGTTAAATGATCTTGGCATTTTCCATGCGATTTTATGAGTTAAAGAAATTGAGTTGCAAAGCATATTAAAAATCATGTTGAGGCTATGTGCCAGCATTATTGGGACCCACAGTTGGAATTATTACTGCTTTCAAACTATTCATATTTTTGGCAACTTCGGCAAACGATTTGGGTTTTCACTAATGTATTTGAAAGGAAGAATTATTATTTTTTGAAATCATGATTTGGCTAAGCATTTTAGCTCTGAGTTACTTCTGGTATTATTTTTTTTATGTTGTTATGGACTGTTGTGGACTATTGGTTGTGGACCCAACCTTGATGGAAGCTCGTCACTACTTTCAACCTATGGCTAGGTTTGTTACTTACTCAGTACATGGGGTCGGTTGTACTGATACTACACTTCTGCACGTTGCGTGCAGATGTTGGTTGTTGTTGTTGCTGTGCTCGATGGTTGCGGGACTTGAAGATGCACCTGCATTCCTGTTGTAGCTGCCTCTTGTTCAGGGTAGCCTTAGATTTATAAAAGCTCCGTTTATGTGTTATTCAAACAGACTATGTATTTATTTCATTTCCTCTTTGTATACTCTATTCTTAGAAGCTGTTGATTTGTACTACCAGTTCTTGGGGAATGTATAAGGTTAAGATAATTATTTATTTAAGTTTCTTTAATAATTGTTATTGGAATTGGATAGTTGAAAGTTGGCTTACCTAGCGGGCTGGGTTTGGTGCCATCACGACTAGTTGGATTTTGGGTCATGATAGTCGTGAATAGAATCTCTGATACCACCTGAATCTAGTAATCAAACTCAAGCTATCTCACTCTTCTCTGGCTGTAAATATGATAGGCTACCCATAGATGTACGGCCGAGGGCGTCGACTACTACATTTACCTTCCCTGAATGGTATAAGATATCAACATCATAGTCTTTCACTAGCTCCAACCATCGCCTCTAACGTAATACATTGTTACTAGGCTCACGTCGCATCGGGGAACATCTGAAGTGATTTTCCTGATCCACCTAGGGGTGATACTATACTTCGATAACCGTACTTCATATCATCCCAACATGATTCATCTTATGAGGGTATTCTAATACCATGCCATCCATGAAATCCCTTTTTTTTAAAACATTACTCAATCAAAGGCCTAAACGTCATCCTCTTATCTATCACAATTACACCCTTATTCGACTACCAGGGCTGCATTTCATCTCTTCTAATTGCTCCTATTCTTTGACTCCTCTAAGTTCGTTCAGACTGTATCGATCTTTCTATAACTTATGGAAACCATCAGCTCTCTTGTTTTGATGGGGCTTAATTTCGAGGCCTTACCTGTTCTCGTCACCTTCTCACTCACCTTTTCATACCTTTACTCTTATCTACCTAAAACCTTGTCACTCTATCATACTTTATCTTGCGACCTACACATATCTATTTATACTATTCGTAATCTTCCTTTCAATTGCTAGCACCATAGATTTTCTTTCGTGCCTTCTCAATTGTCTTTAAATGTAAACAATGACTTTTCATGGTCGTTCTGCCACTTGTTGCATAAATACTTGGCTCATCTTAGTGTCCACATAAGTTGGAATTCCATGCAACCCATATGATCTTGAATATCACGTTTTGATTTTTTTTCTTCTTCCCGTTCATTAGCCACGATAGGTGCCACTTTCTTATTGAGTGCATACAATGTTATAGTGGGGCTGTTATTATAAGTCCATTTCTTATTTATGTCACTATGCTTAGGTGGAAGCCTTCTTCCTTATTTCCTCAGCTAGTCTTTCTTTGTAGTATTTAAGGAGACCTTCTTGCTCTTGTAAAGTTACGAGCTTGTTATATTGTATACCCGAAGGAATTTTCAATGTTCTTACTTGCTTACAAATATCCTTAGTTACATACATCCGTGCCCTTGTGCTCGTAGGGTTACTTCTGACCTCAAATTTTGATTGTCTCCTTTGTGTCACTTTCTCTTATTTCCGTAACACTTATACAATACCTTTATTTACTCCAACTCCTATCTGAATATTTCTCAAAGGTTACGACGTCATATTTGCGGGACTGAATTCACTATGTTTGGGTTCACTACGTCTATCTTGCATGATCTATTTATTTATCCCTAACCTCTTGTCTAGCCATAACTAGGCTCTTCGTGAATCAACTACAGACTACTCGTTGGTCCATTGTCATATCTATTCTGCATAACCCCTCTTGGGTTATGTCCTTTGTCTTAATTTACCTCTCGTACGGGATCCTTATGTATCAAGTGTTCATTCCCACTTATTTATCAATATCATCGGGTGCGGAACTCTTACTGCTTCTCCCCGGTGTCATGCTTGCATAATGTTCTGGAGTCATATCATATATGTAGGATATGAATAGATGCAATCTCATTCCTTTCACCTTTTTACCGCATTCTTCGTTTCCTTCTAGTAATCATGTTTTAGTCATGACTTTATGACTTATACTCTTTTATTGCCTTAAGGCCTGTAACCTCTTATATTTTCCTTCACTTAACTATACACTCTATCATCCTGTCATATTTTTATTTATTGTTATCCCTCATTTATCATATCTTACTCATGACGCTTCATTTAATATCTTCTTATTCTCCGGATAATATTTTTGTCTATCACTTTATTTTGAAAACATCAACAAAACATTCTTTCACTTTTAGCTCCACTTGCTTCATATCACTGGCTCTTCGGGATGCCTAACATTTTTTTTACTAAGGGCTAGATTCATACTAAGGTAAATATTTATCCCCTCTAGGATCCCACTGCCTATCTTCTGAAATTTCTAAATAGTCTAGTATTCATATCTGACTATAATATTCTAGAGCTCACCATCTGGGTGTCTCACAAGGAGATCTATTACCACATTTGCACTATCCTTTGGAAATGTTAGTTAATGATAACAATCCATCCACAATTTTGGGTTACTCTAAACTAACTTGATCATGATATCCCATCCTTCTCTTAAACAATATCTGTTAGCTCCCATAGGGCATAATTGAGATGGGTGTGGTCAATTGTATATATCTCCGTTACTGTTGAAAGTAACTCAGAATGCTTATTTTTCTCTGCTTGAATTGTAAATACGACTAATCTTCATTAACTGGGTACCTTGTACCCTTCTTCACCTTGCTTCTTTTACTTGTTAGAACTTGTGTCTACCTTCCAATTCTCTTATTCCTTTTTACCATACAAGTGGATAGATATTCTTGCCTTAGGGCTCCTTATCAAGAAGCTTACACATCTTAGTACACACATGATCTGCTGAAGACCTCACATTTACTTATCATAAGCATGATGCAAAATTGAGTTCCTCTGACTCAACTCTTCCGCAACCACATTCAATCTCTTACGAACTGTCTTTCTAGATGTAGGTATCATTGTATTACAAATAAAATAAAATTTAGGAGTGACAGTCCTAAATGCCATGTTGCCTCCTGCTTATAAGTGTGGTGCACAACACACCTATAAACAAGACTATACTAGACACGGCTTGTAGACTCCCTAGGATAGAACTGCTCTGATACCACTTTTGTCACGACCCAAACTGATGGGCCGCGACGGGCACCCGGTACCTTACTCAACCGAGTACTAACGTAACATATCTTTTGTATCATACTATCATCGGTAAATGAGTTGGAAAGGTTGTCTTGAGATAACTAGAATAAAACATGAAGGAATACTCAACATAGGACGACCCAACATGATATACCGACTTATACATATGACGTACGGGCCTATAAGGCTGACATAGTCCTTTGTATACTAAAAACATAGGCTGACAAGGCCATAAAAGTCTCCATATACATGACATCTGTCTTTAAGCCTCTAAAAGTACATAAATATCATAAAGGTCAGGGCATAGCCCCGCCATACTAATCAATATATTGCTAAATCATACTGACCAAATATGCAACTCCGACGCAAGTGGAGTGCACCGACACCTTCCGCTGAGCTGATAATCTACTAGGAGGACTCTCAACCTATCTATCGGGATCTGCGACATGAAACATAGCATCCCCGGGCAAAAGGGATGTCGGTACAAATAAAGTACCGAGTATGTAAGGAAAGAAAGTAGTATATAAAAGACATGAAAGAAACATGGAGTAAATAACTCAACCTGTAATTCTGAATAACTCTGTGAATCATGAAAAATTTATAATGTCATGCATGTGCGTATAAATGTCATACCATGCATAGGTATATGCGTACATAACGTCATCAAGCCTCTGAGGGCATCCCATCATATCATCTCAGCCATTGTGGGCAAAATCATCAACGTATACCAACTAATCAGGTGGTGGTGCGTATATAATGCCATAACCTTTCTCAACACCCATATACATATAATATACGCGTATATAACGCCATCTGGTCATGGATCAATGTACATATATAAATGAATACAATGCATAATGAAGTAAGTCAATAAGATCTCTTGGAATGTCATAAAATCAATAGGCCTACGGATAAACTTTAGCAACTTACATATTTTTTTGAGACCCATGAATAGAAGATATAATAATAGGACACATGGGGAAACAAGAACATAGGCACCCCTAGTACTTCTATGAATAGAGTCATTTATGAAAGTTGTACGTTTGCTCGTTTCGTTTGTATCATATGGATCATGCCAAAATTAAAGAAGCGATAGACTTAACATACCTTAATTCCATTGAGTCCTTAATACCTTCCAAGCAATTCTTCAAACAACTCAACTCAATCTATCATAACATAAGGAGATTCCAAATCAGTGTTGAGTAAAGGCTAAGTCCACAACTTAAACTAGTAGCTCAATTATGTAAATTTGGGCAGCATATCCCCTGTAACAAGAGTCTACTCCAATACCATATAACAACAAAAATGACCAGAGAAATCCAGCAATATATAATTATCAATAACAAGACATCATATAACAACAACAAGTCACAACTACTTCACGACGAGAGGCAAGCTTCGATTGGAATCCGTATACCCCTTATCACCCCTTAAAGACTTCTTAATTTAACTTAAAAATATCGTTAACATTATAATGAAATCATTCATCAATGATTCCATCCTTATACTATATATCTATAACAAAACAAATAATCCACAACTCTAATTATCCTCAATTAGCAACTTTATTCACTAGTTCATGTCTAGTCAATCCATTTAACTTAATCAATGCCAATATAACCTTAAGCACATGCAAGAACACAATATATTTACCTGCTACAGTGTATGAAAGTCGAAATTAATGTTAGATTTAACTTACAACAGCCCAACACACCCCAATCACTTCATACCTAAAACGACAACTATGGTAGTGTCAAACACCCTGAAAATGTTACAAAGAATGACTAATCCACCATTTCGCCAATATATGGTGTTTCTCCACAAAACGTATCCACCAAAAACTCCATTAAACATCAGCAAAATAGACAGCCCAAAAGCAACACGAAACAGCCCACAAAACAATCCACTACAAGTCAAATAACTCGAACTCACGGCTTCCGATCACTATCCCGTGAGTTCTAACTATTAGAAAATGAATTTATCAACCTTTCTTGATATTTAAAAGATTAAATACAGAAAGTAGTAATTTTATTAACTATTAAATACCTTCCAAAAATCAAACTACAAAGAAAAAGAGAGGCGATATAGCGATACTTACGTTGTAGGGTTCGTTTTAATGTTATCGCTACTTGATTTCGTGCACGGGATGATAATCTTCTTTGAATCACTTGTAAAGAGATTAAGAGTAAGGTTAGGGGTGTTATTTGGTCGTGATCTCTGGGAAAATGGAGAAAAAGACGAGATAAGGGATGTAAATATCTCATTTTTTTAAAAGTCAAAAAAGTGCTACTTGGCACCCTATCATTGGCCCTTCTTCATACTCTTATATCGTTTTATACGGACGTCATATTAATGAACGGTTAGGAGCATTGGAAACTATATTACATGAACTTCAATTTGGTATATAATATATCCCAAAAAGACCTCATATAACACACGAAATATATTGCTCAAAAAGCTTCATTACAAAGCAAATCCTTAGTCGGTTTTTTCGCAACTTAAATCCGATTTTTCCCAATATTTATATTTTATATACAAACATCATATATTGTCTTATCATGACTTTAAACTCATTTAAATCATGAATAACAAGTCTCATATTCATCTTAACTTACTTAAAATTTCGGTAAACCTTTCTTATCCTTGTAGAAGGACTTCGTCCTTTTTGAGCATACATTAGATAATCCTATAATAAATGTGACGTCTGAAGTACAGGGTGTAACAAGATGTTACCTTAGAAACATTCTTCCCCGAATGTTAACTCTTAAAGGCTTGCAAAAATGGGGTGTAACATCGTCAAATAACTTTATATACTTTCAAAGAGGATCTCATTTTTAAGCTCACATCAATTGAGTTACGACGTACTTTCACGTACAAAAACATGGGGTGTAACAGCGCCGCAACATGTTTTATTGATTTATGGCATGATTGGCTTGTTATAGCGCTTGGGCTGAAGAAGCCCCTCCGGAGTCTGTACACACCCCTAGTGAGCGCAGGTACCTACTGAGTGCGAGTGCCGAGCAATTAGGATGATTGAGTGACTATGAGGACTAAGTGACTGGGAGGATTGAATGACTGTGAGAATTGAGTAAAATGATACTCTGAGAGTACGCATATCGTTTTATTACTGAGTTGCCTTGCATTCGACATGCACACTTGACATACATCCATAGAGGCATAGAGATGTATTTTACTCATGCCATTTAAAAATGAAACATTTACCTGTTGAAAGCTTTGAGAAAAATCACAGATCTCAAACTTACTAATATTTTAGTGACTTTCGGCAAAAGATTTGAGTTTTACTGTTATACTTGAAAAGAAAATGTTTATTTTTCTGGAACTGTGAACGAGCTGAGTATTTTATATATGAACTACTTCTTTTATTACTTCCATTATGTTGTTATGAACTGTTATTGGCTATTGGTGTTGGACCCCGACCTGTGTTCCAGCTCATCACTACATTCAACCTACGATTAGGTTTGTTACTTATTTAGTACATGTGGTCGGTTGTACTCATACTACACTTCTGCACCTTGCTTGCAGATATTGGATGCTGATGTTGCTGTGATCAACGAGAACTGGATTTGGAAACGTACCCGTGTTCTGGTCGTAGTTGCCTCTTGTTCATGGTAGCCTTAGATTTATAAAAATCTGTTTATCTACATTTCGAAGAGATGACGTATTTATTTCATATCAGTTTTGTAAATTTTAATCTTAGAAGCTCATGATTTGTATTACTAGTCCTTGGGGAGTGTATTAAGGCCAGTTAAATATTAATTGAATTGGATAGTTTTTAATTAGCTTACTTGACGGGTTGGGTTAGGTGCCATCACGACTAGGTGGATTTTGGGCCGCGACACCAAAAATCACCCACCCAGAAAAAACCTTCGCATTTGAGCCCGCACCATCACGGAGACGATGAAGAACACAGCCTACACGAACGTGACCTGTACCTTGCGAATGTGTCCACAGTCTTTCCATCTCCCAACCGCTTCGCGAACATAGATCCCCACCGTGAATGCGTAGAAGGGAGATCACCCAACCCACTCCAACCTTCCGGGAATGCGAATGTGATCACCTTGTCACGATCGCGAAGAAAGAAACCAGACCTCAGCAATCAGTAGTCTAAAACATGGTGAAATTTTCTGAAACCCATTTGAAACACACCCAAGGCCTCCGGGACTCTGTCTAATCACACCAACCAATCCCACAACATAACACAAACCTACTTGAGGCCTCAAATCACACAAAAAAACATTAAAACCATGGATCGCACCTCAATTCAAACTTTAGGAACTAATCAAAATTTTCAAATTCAAAACTTACGTCGAACAAGACTAAACAATTCAGAATGATCTCAAATTTTGCATGCAAGTCCCAAATGACACAAGAGACCTATTCCATCTCCCGTAACCATAATCTATAACTGATACCATCAAAGTCAACCTTCATTCAAACCTATCAACGTTCCAAACCTTCAACCTTTTAATTTTTGCCAATTCAAGCAAAAACAACATAAAAACCTCAAAATCCAAATTTGAACATACGACTAAGTCCAAACCACCATACAGACCTATTTAATTCATCAAAACACCATTTCAGGGTCGTCTACAGAAAATTCGAACTACGATAAACTGTTACAACTCAAGCATCCAACCTTAGGACTAAGCGTCTCAATCCAATCCAAAACTCTCCCGAAACAAAACAAACCACCATGGCAAGTCACATAATCACAAATACATATATGTAAGGCATCAAATAGTGGAAATATGGCTAAAATACGCAAAATGATCGGCCGAGTTGTTACATTCTTCCCTTAAGTAAATATTCATCCTCGAATGAGTCTAGAATCATACCTGGAGTCTAAAAAAGGTGAGGATATCTTCTCCACATCTCCTGCTCGATCGCCCAAGTAGCCTCCTCGACCGGCTGACCCCTCTAATGAACCTTCACCGATGTTATATTCTTCGACCTCAACTTTCAAAACTGCTGGTCCAAAATGGCCACCGGCTCCACATCATAAGTCCAATCCTGATCCAACTGCACCGTGCTCAAAGTCCAGAACATGTGGGCCACCTCTCCCACTCTTTCAAGCACCTCAAAGAACGAATATACCTAGGGCTCCACTTGCCCTTCTTCCCGAATCTCATCACACCCTTCATGGGCGAAACTCTGTGCAAAACTTTCTCACCAACCAAAGATGGAACATCACAACCCTTATTGTCAATATAACTCTTCTTTCTGAACTGTTGTGTATGAAGCCACTCCTGAATCAACTTCACCTTCTCCAAAGCATAACGGACCAAATCAGTGCCCAACAACCTAGACTCCCTAAGCTCAAACTTACCAACCAGATAACGACACCGTCTCACATATAAGGCCTCATAAGGAGCCATCTATATACTCAACTAATAGATGTTTTTGTAGGAAAATTCTACCAATGGTAGAAACTGATCCAATGATCCTTCTAAATAAATGACATAGGCTCATAATATGTCTTCCAAAATTTGAATAGTGTGCTCGAACTGCTCATTCGTCTGGGGGTGAAGTGTTGTACTCAGCTCGACCTGTGTGCATGCCTCACACTACATTGCTCTCCAAAAATACAATGTAAATTGCGTGCCTTGATCTGAGATAATAGACACGGGCACACCATGAAGGAGAGCAATCTCCCGAATATAAATTTGAGCCAGCTGCTCTGAAGAGTAGGTAGAAATGACTGGAATGAAGTGTGTAGACTTATCAGTCTATCCATAATGACCCATTATGCATTGAATCTCCTCAAGTCCGTGGAAGCCCAACTACAAAATCCATAGTGATACGCTCTCATTTCCACTACGGAATATCTATCCACTAAAGTAGACCACCCGGTCTCTGATGCTCATACTTCACCTGCTGACAATTCAAACACCAAGCAACATACTTAAAAACATCCTTCTTCATACTCCGCCACCAATAGTGCTGCCTCAAATTACGGTACATCTTCGTGGCTCCTGGATGAATGTAATATCGCAAACTATGTGCCTCCTCAAGAATGAACTCTCGCAACCTATCCACATTTAGAACACATATCCGGTTCTAAAGCCTCAATACCCCATCATCACTAATAGTAACCTCCTTGGCATCATCGTGATACACCATGTCCCTTAAGACAATAAAGTAGGGATCATCATGCCGATGTGCCTTGATGTGCTCAAACAAGGACGACTACGATACAACACAAGCAAGAACCATGCTAAACACTAAAATATCCAACCTTATGAACCGATAAAGCCTAAACATCTAGTGCTAATAGCCTCTCCCCAACTTGAATACAAGAAAGACTGCCCGTGCTATCAGCCATCCTACTCAAAACATCGGCCACCACATTGGCCTTCCCCAGGTGATAAAGAATGGTGATATCATAGTTCTTTAGTAGCTCTAACCACCTTAGTTGCCTCAATTTTAGATCCTTTTTCTTGAATAAGTTCTGGAGATTCCTATGATATGTGAACACCTCACGAGACATGCTGTAAAGATAATCCCTCCAAATCTTGAGCAAATGAATAATGGTTTCTAAGTACAAATCATGTACTATGTAGTTTTTCTCATAGTGATTCAACTGACGTGAAATATAAGAAATCACTCTACTCTCCTGCATCAACACACATCCAATGTCAATTATTGAAGTATTACAATATAATGTATTAAAACTCGATCCTAAAGGGAAAACCAGAACAAGAGTTGTAGTCAAGGTAATCTTCTGCTTTTGAAAGATCTCCTTACACCCATTAGACCACCTGAATAGGGAACCCTTATGTGTCAATCTAGTCAATTGGGCTATTATATATGAAAACCCCTCCACAAAACAACGATAATACCCAACCAATTCATGGAAGCTGCGGATATCAGTAGCAGTAGATGGCTTGGGCCAACTTTGAACTACCTCAATCTTCTTCAGATCCACCTTAATCCCCTCACTGGACACCACGTGGCTAAATAATGCCATCGATTCTAACCAAAACTCACACTTGGAGAATTTAACATATAGCTTATTTTTCCTCAAAGTTTGGAGCACGATCCTCAAATGCTGCTCATGATCCTCCCAGTTGCGATAATAGACCAATATATCATCAATGATATGGCTTAAATACGCCATTCATCAAGTGCATAAAATCTACTAGGGTATTGGTCAACACAAAAGACATCACCAGAAACTAATAGTGACCATAATGGGTCCTGAAAGACGTCTTCAAAATATCTGAAGCCCGGATCATCAACTGATGGAACTCCGATCTCAAGTTAATCTTCGAGAATACCCTAGCACCCTGAAGCTGATCAAACAAATTATCAATACATGATAGTGTCTACTTGTTCTTGATAGTAACCTCGTTTAACTACATGTAGTCAATGCATATCCTCATAATACCATCATTCTTCTCCGCAAATAGTACTGGTGAA
The DNA here is from genome assembly GCF_000715075.1 of Nicotiana tabacum. Lineage (NCBI taxonomy): Eukaryota > Viridiplantae > Streptophyta > Magnoliopsida > Solanales > Solanaceae > Nicotiana > Nicotiana tabacum. Next base: position 43,164,390 of record NC_134102.1, read on the forward strand.
CCCGAAGGTGACAAACTAGGACTGATGAAATCCTTATCAAACAATTCTTATAGTTGTTCCTTCAACTCTACTAGTGACATGTGATAGAGATAGGCTGAGTGCCCGCACAAAATCAATACCAAAGTCAATATCCTTGTTAGGTGGCATGCCTGGTAGGTCTACAGGAAATACATATGGGAACTCTCTCACTACTGGTACTGACTCAATAGTAGGAGTATCAACACTAACATCTCTCATGAAGGCCAAATACGCCAACACCCCTTCTCAACCATCCATTGAGCCTTCAAATGTGAAATCACTCTACTATGAGTGTGACTATATGAACCTCTCCACTCCGCCTGGGCAACCCTGGTATCTCCAATGTTACGATCTTGGCATGACAATAAAGAATAGCATGGTATAGAGATAGACAATACATACCCAAAATCACTTGGAAATCAAATATACTATGATATAAAATATCGACCCTAGTCTCAAAACCCCCAATGATAACCACACATGAACGATACACACCATCCACCATAATAGAATCAACCACCGGTATAGATACATGAGACATGCATATCCAAATAATAAGAAAAATAGGATGACACATAAGAGTAAGTGGAACCAGGGTCAAATAACACTGAAGCATCCCTATGGCACACTAAACAAATACATGTGATCACAACGTCGGAAGCACCACTTGACTGACCTCCCCCTCTAGGGAGACCTCGAACAGACGGAGCCTCACCCCTAGTTGGTTGTGCGGGTGGTGTAGGTATTGGTGTTGAAATCATAGGCCGGGAGTTTTAATGTGGAACCCTACTAAGAAATCTAGGAAAATCCCTCTAGAGGTGGCTCAAGTCTGTACAATGGAAACAACCCCTCCTATGAGGCTGCTGACCCTGATAACAAAAATAATTGCTCGTGGAACCCTGAGCAGATAGAGCGCAGTAAGAACTCTGTGTTGGTAGTGCAGTGAATGATGATTGAACTGGTCGAGCACTGTATGAGTTGTGGCTAACCGATGAACTATGAGGAATCTGACAAGCTACTTGACTGGCCTCTAAATGAGGCACCACCAAAACTACCTGACCATGGGGTCTCTTAGCCTCCCGCTCCTCTCGCTCAAGCCTATGAATATGCTCCAACCGCCTAGCAATCTCAACCACCTAGTCAAACCTAGCATCTGTATCAGACCCTTGAGCCAAACTATAATGTAGAGAATAATTGAGGCCATTAGTGAACCTCCTGCTCTTCTCCCTCTCACGGGGAACCAACCATACTACATGACATACAAAATCTGTGAATCTTATATTGTACTGGGTCACAGTCATATCCCTCTGAGGTAGCTGCTCAAACTCCTCATGCAACTCCTCTCTGTAAGTCCGTGGGACAAATTTCTCTAAGAAAAGAACTGAGAACTTTATGCAATGTAAGTGGTGCTAAGCCAGTAGGCTAGCTTGACTCATCGATCTGCCACCATATGTAGGTTGCCCCTATTAGCTGAAAAGTAGTAAATATCCTCCATTGGCATCCATAGTACCTATTGTGCGAAGAATCTGATGATACTAATCAAGAAAACTATAAGAATCCTCTAACTCTCCTCCTACTGAACTTGGGAGAATGAAGCATCTTAAATCATTGCAACCTCTTTTGCTCCTCATCAGTCATAGATAGATTAACCTGGCCCAATCAACAACAACTGGCTGAATTAGTAACACCCTTATTGTTTGATACCCTTGAGCTAGCTGCTCCGGTGTATAACTGGTGGGTGTCTAGCCTCCTCCCCCAAATTGTGAGGTAGCTGGTGCAATTGGTATCATATCCACCTGAGCCAAGTGATAAACGGCCAAAAATACATATTATTCGATGTACTTTTATCTCATAACTTGTGTGGTTACGGTATGTTACATGGGTTTTTGTAGAGAATTATGCTCATTATGTGCATTCTTATGTGTAGGAACAAGTTGGAAAAAATGTGAGCAAAAGAAGTTGATTCATGACCAAACGACAAAAGAAGGACCTTGCTCGTTCACTCTCGCGTGTACACGAGATAGTGAAGGAGCTATTGAGGCAAAGCTTGGAAAACAAACAACGAAGTATAGCAAAAAGTCATGGAAGTACACGAGAGACCTAGAAGAAAAAGTAAAAGAGAAAAACTTTGCTCGTTCACTCTCACGTGCGCACGAGAGAGTGAACGTGCTAACCTAAAAAGGTTGTTTTGAAGTGGGCTTGTATTATCTCACCCCATGCTAACCCCATCCCATATCAATAGTCTTTAAACTCACTTTTGTGGAGGAGGGACATGACATGGAAATGAGGGACATAACTTGTGAAGGAGGAATGTGACTTTTGAAGGGAAGAAGACATTGGGAACATTGTTGGAGGAGAAAATCATCGAGTTCTTTATTCCTTCGTCTTTTCTTTGTAATTTGTTTATGCAAAATACTTGGAAAATTATTTCTACGAATATGAGTGGCTAAGCACTCTAGTTTCTAGGGTTGTGGTTGACATGTTTATTAACGTTTATTAATTACATCTCTGTTAATTCGAATTATTATTTTGTGGTTGTTTCTTTAATTCTAGTTTTAACTTGTGAATTGTGATAGCTAATAGTTCACCCCACTATCTATGTTATGCTTGGGAAAGTCGTGTTTAGTTTAGAGTAGAATTAGAGAGAGCTTGTTTCTGAACTCGTGGCTCGGGGGAAGCTTTCGCAGTTAGGATAGGAATATACCTAACAATCTTGCTTAATTGAATACCGTATTATATTCGTTCATGAGACTCAATACCATAGGAATATAGGATTGATATATCGTGGATAGGTGAGTAGTATTGTGGGAACATGGTATTTATATAAACGATTCGGTCAATTAGCAAACCATAGATAATCTGGATTAACAAGTGTGATTATTGAACTTAATAGTATTGATAAACCCACCACAACCTCACCATACACATTTGCATTCTTGATAAATTAGTTGTTACTTGTTTAATTTCTGCAATAGTAGATTAATATAAAAGCATCACTCTTGATTATCTTGGACAATTAGCTGATTTTAGTTTTCTTAGTTAACAATTGATCTAAGTCTCTGTGGGTTCGATATTCGACTTTCGAGTCACTTTATTACTTGACGGCCACGTATACTTGCGTGTACTTGGGGGAACCAACAAGATTTTAGCCTCGTTGTCGGGGACTTAGTTATTGATTGTTTATTTAAGTTAAGCTTTTATTCGTTATTTGTTCAAGTTTAATTTTTAGTTTGCTTTACATTTGATAACGCATGCTCTTCTCTTGAATGCAGAGGAGTAGAAGCGCAAACAATCTCCTTCCTCTTGATCCTGAAATCGAACAAACACTTCATAAAGTGAGGAGGGAAGTCTAATCTAGAACTAGAATTGAAAGAGAGTTGGACATCGTAGTTCAACCATAACCAATAGAGATGGCAGTAATGAAGAGCGTCCGGTGATAGAAGCTGCAAGGCCCAATAAGCATGAGATCATGGGTCACATTAAACTCAAACAGTACACGGTATAGCTGATTGAGTCCACAGGGCAATATGTGGGTCTATCTCATGAAGATCCACAGAGGCACATTCAGAACTTCCTGGAAATTACGGACACTTACAATTATCCAAACGTTTCCAAGGACAATGTCAGGCTGACACTGTTTCCATTTTCACTGCTGGGGGAAGCTAAGGAATGGTTGCAAAAGGAGCCCACGAACTCAATCCACAATTGGGATGATCTAGGAAGGAAATTCATAATCAAGTTTGTTCCCACTAAAAAGACAAAGTCGCCGAGGATCCAGATTCTTGGGTTTCAACAATGAGATTGTGAGACTCTTCATCAAGCTTGGGAAAGATACAAGAAGCTACTCAAAGACTTCCCACATCATTATCAAACTGATAAGATGTTGGGTCACACTTTCGTTGATGGGTTGGATGAGGCATCAAAGATGAATCTTGACTTAGCATGTGGTAGTAGTTGCATGGCAAGACCGTATAGTGAGATCCAGATCCTGCTAAACAATTTCACTGCTAATGATAATATTTGGCAAGGAGATGGGGAACCATGAAGAGCACTTAAACAAAAGGCAGCAGGTGTGATCGAGCTTAATGATTTCTCAGCCATGTGGGCAGATATAGCAAGATTAGCAAATAAGATGAACAAAATGACAATACACCAAGCACAACAGATGTCTACTTGCTGCGAGTTATGTGGTGAAGGTCACACAAGTGACATATGCCCCGTGAATGCTGAATCCATCTACTATGTGGGGCAACAAGCTTGAGTGCCGATGAATCAAAATGCTCAATATGCTAACACATACAATCCGAACTTGAGGAATCATACTAACACCTCTTGGGGTGGAAACCATGCGATCATGCCTCAAGCTAATTACAATCAGCCATCTAAACCCCTACAACAATCAGAAGAGAGTTTGACTGATATGATGAAAAAGCTCTTACTAGACAATAAGAAAGTTATGGCTGAGAATCAACAATTGCGCACAGAGTTCAGAAATCTAGAGAGGCAGTTTTGGCAAATGGCTAACAATGAGAATACTAGATATGCTGGAGCTTTCACAAGTGATACAAAGAAAAATCCTCAAGTCAATACAGTGACGTTGAGAAATGGGAGAGAGTTAGTAGAAGTGCCTAAGAAGAAAAATGAGTTGTCTAGGCTCGAAGAAGAAAGAGTGCCAAAACCTGTAGAGCTACATGAGATAAACAAAATAGAGTCTAAGCAAATATCAGAGAGGTGACACCTCCTTTTCCTCAAAGACTGAGAAAGAAGAATGATGACCACATGTTTCACAAATTTTTAGATATGCTGAAGCAGATACACTTGAACATCCCTTTGGTGTACATGCTCCGTGAGGTCCCAAAATATGCAAAATATATTAAGGATATAGTGGAAGATAAGAGGAGGTTAACTGAATTTGAGACCGTCGCACTTACTGAGGAGTGCACTTCCAAGATTCAACATAAACTTCCACAAAAGCTTAAGGATCCGGGTAATTTTACCATCCCCATGAGGATTGGTGAAATTGATGTTGGTAGAGCCTTGTATGATTTGGGTGCAAGTATCAATCTGATGCCGTTGTCAGTGTTCAAACAATTGGGCTTAGGAGCTCCGAGACCCACCACGATGCTGCTACAGTTGGCTGGCAGATCTTATGTTTATCCTGAGGGGGTAATTGAGGACGTCTTGATGCAGATTGGGAAGTTTATTTTCCCTGCAGATTTTATTATCCGAGACTACGAGGCTGATGAGTTAGTTCCTATCATCTTGGGACGACCTCTTTTGGCCACTAGAGATGACATTATCAAAGTCGAAGAAGGTAAGATAATCCTGAGGGTGGACAGTGAAGAAGCAGTCTTCAATGTATATCGAGCCATTAAGTTGCCTCGTCATTACGAGGACCAGGCCATGATTTTTGTGGTGGAGATAAATGAACCAGTCGTAGAGCCAAGTGCATTTAAAGAAGATGCACTAGAAAAGGCATTAATATTGTTCCATGACTTGGAACTTAAAGAAGAGGTTGAGGAGATGTTGCAAATTCTGGATGCATCTTGTGAATGCATAAGAGAAAGATCCCAGTTTGAGCCTCTGGATAGGCCAATCGGCATGCCCCCTAGACCCTCAGCTGAGGAGGTTCCAAAATTGGAACATAAACCCTTACCATCTCATCTTCATTATGCATATTTGGGTAGTTCTAACACTTTACCTGTGATTGTTTCTTCTCAGTTATCTAAATTGCAGGAAGCAAACCTCTTAAGGGTGTTGAAGGAACACAAGCATGCCATAGGTTGGACAATGTCTGACATAAAGGGTATTCTCCATGCATTCTGCATGCACAAAATACTCATGGAGGAGGGACACAAGCCTAGCATGGAACATCAACGCCGCCTAAATTCAATCATGAAAGAGGTGGTAAGAAAAGAAGTGATTAAGTTGCTCGACGCAGGTATAGTATTTCCCATCTCCGATAGTAAGTCGGTAATCCCTGTTCAATGTGTACATAAAATGGGGGTATAACTATTGTAGTGAATGAATAAAATGAATTAATCCCAACTAGGACTGTGACTGGTTGGCGAGTATGCATAGATTATCGGAAGTTGAATAATGCTACATGAAAATATCACTCCCCCTCCCCTTCAATGATAGGTTAGCCGGACATGAATACTATTGTTTCCTTAACGGCTATTCGGGGTATAATCAGATTTCTATTGCCCCAGAAGATCAAGAAAATACCACTTTTACATGCCCTTATGGCACCTGCGACTTTTCAAAGGCGTATGATGGCTAGTTTCACTGATATAGTGGAATGGTTTGTGGAGGTCTTTATGGATGATTTTTCTGTGTTTGGTTCTTCTTTTGATGAATGCTTTACCAATCTTGCTAAAGTGCTTGCTAGGTGTGAGGAGACTAATCTGGTACTGAATTGGGAAAATGCCATTTTATGGTACGTGAAGGTATAGTGTTGAGACACAAGGTGTCAAAAGATGGACTGGACATTGACAAAGCTAAGGTGGAAGCGATTGAAAAGTTTCCACCACCGATTTCAGTGAAAGAAGTTAGGAGTTTTCTGGGACATATAGTTTTTTATCGCCGATTTATAGAGGATTTCTCAAAAATTTCCTCTCCTTTGTGCAGGTTGTTAGAGAAGGATGTGCCATTCAAGTTTGACGATGCTTGTCTGAAAGCATTCGAGGAGCTGAAAAAGAAGTTAGTGAATGCACCAATCATACTGGATCCTGACTAGAAAGAGCCATTTGAGCTAATGTGTGAAGCTAGTGATGGTGCAATTGGGGTCGTGTTGGGCTAGAGGAGGAGCAAAATGTTTCACTCCATTTACTACGCAAGCAAGACTCTTACTCCTGCTCAAATAAATTATATTGTGACAGAAAAGGAGTTGCTTGCTATAGTGTGGGCGTTCGATAAATTTCGGGCCTATTTGGTTGGCACCAAAGTCATCTTCTACACAGACCATGCAACCATCGGGTATTTGTTCGAAAAGAAAGATGCTAAACCAAGACTAATACGTTGGGTTTTACTTTTGTAAAAATTTGACTTGGAGATCCGAGACCCCAAAGGAACAAAGAATCAAGTGGCTGATCACTTGTCCAAGTTAGAAACTCGGAATCATGTAGCTGGGGGAGATGTCATCAAGGAAACCTTTCTGGTTGAGCAATAATTGGCCGTTACTGCTAGGGAAGTTTAATGGTATGCAGATTTTGTAAACTATAAAGCAAGTGGAGAAATGCCGCCTGATCATGAACCTTATGCAAAAATGAAGTTCTTGCGAGATGTGAGATCATATGTGTGGGATGAGCCGTTTCTGTTCAAATCTTGTACCGATCAGTTAATGAGAAGATGTGTGCCCGAATCTGAAATAAATGCTATCTTACATGATTGTCATGCATCGCTTTATGGTGGTCATTATGCAGGTCACAAAATGGCAGCTAAGGTGTTGCAATCGGGTTGTTATTGGCCTAGGGTGTTTAAAGACGCCCATGAGTTCGTGAGGAGGTGTGATAGGTACTAGATAACAGGAACAATCACGAAAAGGCATGAGATGCCATTGCACGGTATTATGGAGGTTGTAATTTTTGATGTTTGGGGAATTGATTTTATGGGTCCGTTTCCCTTGTCTAGTAGGTGTAAGTACATTTTGGTGGCCGTTGACTATGTGTTGATGTGGGTGTAGGCCTTTGCTCTTCCTACCAATGATGCCAAGGTTGTAGTCAACTTTGTGAAAAATAATATCTTTACAAGGTTCGGCACTCCGAGAGTGATGATTAGTGATGGGGGCACCCATTTCTGTAACAAGCGATTGGACAACGTCTTAGCGAAATACGGGGTCAAACATAAGGTTGCGACTACTTACAATCCTCAGACTAGTGGACAAGTTGAAGTGTCAAAGAGAGAGATAAAGCATATTCTATAGAAGACGGTTAGTGCAAGTTGGAAAGATTGGGCTGCAAATCTTGATGATGCTCTATGGGCATACCGGAATGCCTACAAAATTCCAATCGGAACCTCCCCTTACAAGCTAGTTTATGGGAAGGCATGCCATTTACCGGTGGAACTTGAGCACAAGGCCTATTGGGCGATAAAGAAGTTGAACTTTGATGCATACATAGTGGGTAGAAAACGGTTGATGCAATTGAACGAGCTTGATGAGTTTCGCTTGCACGTGTATGAGAATGCCAAGTTATATAAAGAAAAGACCAAGCGCTGGCATGATAAGAATATCCATCATCACGAGTTCGAACCGGGCCAATTGGTTCTCTTGTTCAATTCGAGATTGAGACTCTTTCCGGGGAAGCTCAAATCTAGATGGTTTGGCCCGTTTGGGGTAGTGAGAGTCACTCCACATGGTGCAATTGAGTTTTGCATCTTAGGTGGCAAGAGAACGTTCTTAGTGAACGGAGAAAGAGTAAAGCACTATTATAGGGGTGACTTTGATCGTCAGAAGTCGAAGGTGTTACTTGCCAATGATTAGACGAGATTTTGTGTCGTGTCGCGACATTAAATCAGGCGCTTGTTGGGAGGCAACCCAACTTTACTGCTTTCTTATATTTTTATTTTTTATTATATTATTTTTGTAGTGTTTGTTTTTGTTTTGTATAATTATAAGCATAGGAAGCAAAGCCATTGGAAGAGTGCAAAAGCGAGCTAGATGGTGAGAACTAAGTGTGGGGTGTCCACACAAAGGACCATGTCTGGGAGAAGTCTGAGTACCCCATGAGCCGCTATTGCTTCAGCTTTTGGCCTTTCAGGGAGTTTCTTGTCTACCCTCGTTATTGTTTTGTTTTATTTGTGCATTGGAGATACTACACTCTTTTAAGTGTGGGGTGGGAGAATTCTCTAGATAATTAGTAGTAGGATATTAGAAAAATGTTAACTTCTTATATTTGTTTTCGTTGTTGTGTAGTGTTTTAGTATTTTAGTAGTTATGAAAAAAATCGAAAAAAAAGTAAAAATATTGGACTTTTCCCGACGATGGATCTCCTAGACAGTTTTCTTGAGGGATTTAAGTCTAAGAAAAAAGGACAAAAAGATTTTCTTTGTATATAGTGTAGTAATTCCCCCTTGGGTTTTCTTTGTGCCGCGGTTCTTTTCCAAGGGTTTTGTTTGAACCGGGTGTAGTTAGTTTTACTTTTTAGGAGTATGAGCCATTGTGTTGATTTTTGAATTGAAGCAATATCTTTTCACTTTGTTATGCCTTGAGAATAGTGAGTACTTTGTTTGTGATGCTTAGGCTCAATTTTTGACTCTTGTATAAGAACCTTAAATTATATGATCTTAACTTTGTGTAACTACTTTGACTAGAGTGTCTTCATGAGTCCCATCCTGAGTGAGTTATGTGCCATGTGTGTGTGTGTGGGGGGGGGGTGTTATTCTGTGCATTGCATTTGATGTCTAGAACTTGCCCCGTGTGTTTGCAAAGAGAAATAGTAGTTTTGCTCAGTCTTGGAATTGATATAGGCATTTCTTTGTTGAACCCATTATATGTTTTACCCGCCTATTTGCTATGTATCGTAGTTAACCATTTGAGCCTGTAATCCTATTTCTTTAGCAACCACATTACAAGCCTTACCCGTTTGTTTGAATTAATCTTCTATTTGAACCTTTTCACCTCTCATGAGCACTTGAATTGTAATGAACTTTGTAGAAGTTAAAGTGTGGGGTGGTTGGTTTGGCTTTTGAGTGGAACTAATGAAATATAGAGAAAGGTGCACTATTTTGAAAAAGTAAGAGCCACTTGAATTAAAAAAAGAAAGAAAAAAAAGTAGTTGTATTATGTGAAAAATATTCCTTGATAGTGGTGACTCTTGATGTAATTGTGCTTAAAGAAGTATGGAGTTAATATGCATTGATGTGAAGGTGGAGTTATGGTTTGACACAAATGTGGGGTTTTAAATGTCAAAGTGTATGTATTAAAGTGCTTAGGGAGGTATAGTCACTCATATATCTAAATATATCATGCCCGTCCCGCAGCCTACATTACAACCAAATAAAGTCCTATCTGATCCTTGAATGAACGAGCTCGATTAGTAGAGTAGTACACTACGGGCAAGCCTATGGTTCATCTTTTGTAGCATATGAATATTGTTTCTAAGAGTGAGTGAATTCTGTATATGTTGAGTTCCTAATTGTTCTTGAATTTTATGTGTGTGGAACTACTCTCTTTTATTGTGTGAGGGCACTTGATTCATGAAGCAAAGGTAGTGTCGTTGACCTCTATGTTAGAGTAAGTGAGCGGGTTGTGAAAAATGCGTGGTGCTTGTGAGTCAAATCTTGAGGTGAGGACGTTACACTATTGTGCTTAGTCTATTTCCAATATTCTTGGTATGATGAGTTATGAGAGTGGTTTCAAAAGGTCGTGTTGTCGTAAAGTGTATAAAGTTGCTCGAGGACGAGCAAGTGTATAAGTGTTGGGTGTTGATAAATGGCCAAAAATGCATATTTGTCGGTGTACTTTCATCTCATAACTTGTGTGGTTACGGTTTTTCCATGAGTTTTTGTAGTGAATTATGCTCATTACATGCATTCTTATGTGTAGGAGCAAGTTGGATGAAATGTGAGCAAAAGAGGTTGATTCGTGACCAAAAGACAAAAGAATGACTCTGCTCATTCACTCTCACGTGCACACGAGAGAGTGAACGAGCAATTGAGGCAAAGCTCGAAAAAGAAACAACGAAGTTTATCAAAAAGGCATGGAAGTGCACGAGAGACCTAGAAGAAAAAGAAAAAGAGAAGAACTTTGCTTGTTCACTCTCGTGTGCACACGAGAGAGTGAACGAGCTAATCTAAAAAGGTTGTTTTGAAGTGGGCTTGTATTATTTCAACCCATGCAAACCCTATCACATATAAATAGTCTTTAAACTTACTTTTGTGGAAGAGAGACGTGACTTGGAAAAGAGGGACGTGACTTGGAAAAGTGGGACGTAACTTGTGAAGGAGGAGCGTGACTTTTGAAGGGGAGAAGACGTTGGGAACATTCTTGGAGGAGAAAATCATCGAGTTCTTTATTCCTTCATCTTTTCTTTGTAATTTCTTTATGCAAAATACTTGAAAAATTGTTGCTACGAACATGAGTGGCTAAGTACTCTAGTTTCTAGGGTTGTGGTTGACATGATTATTAACGTTTATTAATTACATCTTTGTTAATTCGAAATATCATCCTGTGGTTGTTTGTTTAATTCTAGTTTTAACTTGTGAATGATTGTATCTACCAATTCACCCTACTATCTGTTCTATGCTTAGGAAAGCCGTGTTTAGATTATAGTAGAATTAGAGAAAGCTTGTTTCTGAACCCGTGGCTTGGGGGAAGATTTCGCGGTTAGGATAGGAATATACCTAACAATCTTGCTTAGTTGAATACCGTATTATATTCATTCATGATAGACTCAATACCATAGGAATATAGGATTGATATATCATGGACAGGCGAGTAGTATTGTGGGAACATGCTATTCATATAAACGATCCGGTCAATTAACAACCATAGATAATCTGGATTAACAAGTGTGATTATTGAACTTAACAGGATTGATAAACCCACCACAACCCTAGAAACTTCATCTCCTCTGAATTACAATCTCATCATATGCATTTGCATTCTTGATAAATTAGTTGTTACTTGTTTAATTTCCGCAATAGTATATTAATAGAAAAACATCACTCTTGATTATCTTGGACAATTAGTTGATTTTAGTTTGCTTAGTTAACAATTGATCTAAGTCTCTGTGGGTTCGACATCCGACTTTTGAGTCACTTTATTACTTGACGGCCACATATACTTGTGTATACTTGGGGAACCAACACCAAGCTCATGGACATGCTCAAGATCTGAGCCAAGGCCTCCTGAAGACAAAATATAACAATAGGTACCACTGGTGTCTGAGCTGGTCCCACCGGCTCAACAGTATCAGGAACTTGCTCCTCCACTGGAGCAACTTGTGGCTCCAAACGTACTTCTCTAGCTGTGGTGCGAGCCCCACCTCGACCTCTACCCCATCCTGATTGATGGTACTGGTGCATGTCTGCCCGATCCGAATGAACGTTTCCTCACCATATGTGAGAGAATAGAAGTGTAAGGGTTCAAAATTATGATTTAATAATCTGCACCACAAGAATGCAAGAAAGTGAAGTTTTTCCTAAACGTTTATGAGCCCCTAGAAGATAAGTACATGCGTCTCTTTACCGATCTGCAAGACTCTACTAAACTTCTTCATGACCCGTAGAACCTATGAACCTATGGCTTTTATACCAACTTGTCATGAACTAAAACCACCAACTGGTCGTGATGGCGCCTAACTCACTTGCTAGGAAAGCTGACATAACAACAACAGAAAATAATAACAGAAATAGCAGAAGTAGTATAAGTTTCATGCCAAAGATATAAACAAATTCATCAAAATACAATAATCCCCCCCCAAATTTGGTAAATACAGAGTCATGAGCTCTAAAATGGAAATACATGTATGAAATACCAAATAACAATACTGACTGAATGAAAGCCAATAATATAAAACGAATAGAGACTCCAAGACTGCGGTCGAGATGAAGTTATACCTTGTCTCTCCAAATATAACTCAGCATCAAGCCTCAGCTACTTGAGACTCGGTCCAACACCTGGATTTGCACAATTAAGTGCAGAGTATAGTATGAGTACAACCGACCTCATGTACTCAACAAGTATCATAACTATCCTCAGCAAGCTAATAGAAGCAAGAATTATAAATTATACTCGCTAATCACATGTACAATTCATAAATCTAACAAGTACAGAACAATATTATGATCAAGTCATGAATCACAGATAAAAACACCTTGGTGCACATGATAACATAACGTACTCTACTCAGTCAACAATCTAGAATATAAAGAAGATATGCAAATAAATCAGGTAAACAACCAAGGAAATTGCAACTAAAAATGAAATGCAATAACCAAATTAGGCACTGGCTAGCTTGTCCTCATAACTTCAATAACTGAACCAAACCACTAGTCAACCTTTATCAAACCATATGTATACCATTTAGAAGAAACATGAGAGGGTGACCCTAGAAGGATGGATCCATATCCACACACTGCATGATGTAGTCACGTGCTCGTAATCACAATTTTCACAGTGTGGTCGCGTGCTCATAATCATATCTGCACGGCATGGTCATGTGCTCATAATCATAATCCACGAGGCGTGGTCACATGCTCATAATCATAATATGCACGATATGATCACGTGCTACAAGCCCAAGCTATATCGCATAGAAAGCAGATATATAAGAACACATGAACATGATAAATGAATATCAAATTTCATACTCCTGGAATGGTGTAAGTGACATCCTAAGGTGTATGCATGTACAGAGTGTGCTATTATAGCTCAAATTAGGTAATTGCATCATGATACTAGTAATTATCAGGTTCAATCGGGAGATTAACCTCTATGTGACCTCAAACATGGTTCAAATATCTCACAACAAGGGTACAAATATAAGTAACATAATAGAATTAAGCTTAGAAACCAATTTAAGGAATATCATAGCCTAAGCACTACCTAGAGCATGAGTAATACCCCACACATGTGCGCTACCCATAGCACGTATCTATCATAAATAACTCAGGCAACTATTGCCTCAACCAAGTTTAGGTAAGATACACACATAAAGCAAGCCAAATCTCTACTCTAAGAAGCCCTTCATGCGTGAATCAACCTCCGGACAGCTCAAATCCAGCCAAAATAACTTCATAATATCAATAGAAGCCATAGGAAACAAGCCCAAACAATAAATCTAAGACCTTTGTTCAATTATGCAAAGTCAACCAAAAAGGTCAACCTCGGGCTTGCACTCCGTAACCCGACAAAACACACAAATTCTGAATATCCATTCCAATACGAGTACAAATATATGTGTTTCATCCAAATTGGACCTCCAATAGACCCTCGTATCATCAACTTTTACTTTAAAAACATTTTTACTAAAATCCCCATCAATCAGTAAAATCATGGTTGGAATCATGAATAACGAACAAATTCAAGTAAACAATACTTAACCTAATCCAAATCGTGAAAATCTCCTCCAAATTCTATAACGACCCAGCCGATTGTTTTGAGTAATTTAGCCTTGTTTCACTATTTTATGATTCACTTATGTGCATTTGTGGTTACGTGACTTGCTAGGGTGGTTGGTTTGGATTTGGAAACGTTTTGGAGTGGCTTGGGACACTTAGTCCCAAGGATGGGAGCTTAAGGTGTAAGAGTTGACCGGAGTTTGAATTTTGTGTTGACGACTCCGGAATGGTGTTTTAATTATTCCAATAGTTTCGTATGGTGATTTTGGATTTAAGCATTTGTTCGGATTTGGATTTGGAGGTCCATAGGCTGGTTTAGGCTTGTTCGGCAAAAATTTGAACTTGGAAATTTTATTTAGTCCCTTAGGCTTGAATTGAGGTGCGATTCATGGTTATGATGTTGTTTGGATGATTTGAGTCCTCGAATAAGTTCATGTTATGTTTTGGGTTTGGTTGTTGTGATTGGACGGGGTCTTAGGGCCTCGAGTGAGTTTCAGATTGATTTCGGATCATGTTTGATGTTATTGCATTGCTGAAGTTTTGCTGGGACTGGTGGTTTTGCATTTTCGAATGTATGATCATGTATGCGAGTCAGCAGAAGCGAATTTGGCTAGAGGAGCTAGGGCTTCACAGATGCAAAAGGCTCATCAGAAAAATAGGGACGTACCTGCGATGGGAGACTACACAAGCGGGTGCGCAGGTGCGAGTGGGTTGACCGCTGAAGCGTTTGGTCAGGACTCTAGTGGAACTCGCAGATGCGAGCTTCAAACCGCAAATGCGGTACCACAGAAGCGACCAAGTGACCACAGATGCAAAATCACTTGGCAGGATTTATATTTCGAAGAGTTTGGTCACTTTTCATTATTTGGAATTGTGGAGCTCGGTAAGAGGTGCTTTTGGGAGATCTGTCACTATAATTTTAGAGATAAGTGAAGTTTATTCAATGTTGATGATAGAAATTTATTGCCAATGAATTATTTCATCTAGTTTACTACGATTTTAGAGAGTGAGATTTGATGATTTGAGGGTCGGTTTGAGGTTGGAATTGGATGAAACTCATATATTTTTACTCGTATTCGAATGAGTGTTCAGAATGTTTGAGTTTAGTCAGGTTTCGGGGTGCAAGCCCAGGGTTGACCTTTTGGATTGACTTTCTAATTTTGGTCAAAGATCTTAGCTTTATCACTTAGAATCATTTCATATGGCTTTGATTGATGATATTAAGTTCTTTTTGCTAGATTAGAGTCGTTCAGAGGTCGATTCACGTGGAAAGGGATTTTTGGAGTATTAAGTCGCCCGTTTTGAGGTATGTAACATATTTAAACTTTAATTTGAGGGTAATTATCACTGAAAACTATATATTTGAGATGTTTTGGGGGTGACACACGTGCTAGTGACGGGCTTGTGTGCGTGAACCGGGGGTATTTATGATCTAGGTAGATTTTAGACTATTATGGGACTTGTTTTGCTATCATGCCTCGTTATACACGTGCTTTCTAAACATGTATGATTATTTGAGATCTGATTCATGTTAGAAATCATGTCTAGTCTATGTGCTTATTTGTTTGAGACATAATAGGGATATTCTTGCTATTTTGAGCTATTTGCCTTAATTGTACAAATATAAGTAACATAACAGAATTAAGCTTAGAAACCAATCTAAGGAATATCATAGCCTAAGCACTACCCAGAGCATGAGTAATACCCCACACATGTGCGCTACCCATAGCACGTATCTATCATAAATAACTCAGGCAACTATTGCCTCAACTAAGTTTAGGTAAGATACACACATAAAGCAAGCCAAATCAATACTCTAAGAAGCCCTTCATGCGTGAATCAACCTCCGGACAGCTCAAATCCAGCCAAAATAACTTCATAATATCAATAGAAGCCATAGGAAACAAGCCCAAACAATAAATCTAAGACCTTTGTTCAATTATGCAAAGTCAACCAAAAAGGTCAACCTCGGGCTTGCACTCCGTAACCCGACAAAACACACAAATTCTGAATATCCATTCCAATACGAGTACAAATATATGTGTTTCATCCAAATTGGACCTCCAATAGACCCTCATATCATCAACTTTTACTTTAAAAACATGTTTACTAAAATCCCCATCAATCAGTAAAATCATGGTTGGAATCATGAATAACGAACAAATTCGAGTAAACAATACTTAACCTAATCCAAATCGTGAAAATCTCCTCTAAATTCTGTAACGACCCAGCCGATTATTTTGAGTAATTTAGCCTTGTTTCACTATTTTATGATTCACTTATGTGCATTTGTGGTTACGTGACTTGCTAGGGTGGTTGGTTTGGATTTGGAGACATTTTGGAGTGGCTTAGGACACTTAGTCCCAAGGATGGGAGCTTAAGGTGTAAGAGTTGACCGGAGTTTGAAATTTGTGTTGACGACTCTAGAATGGTGTTTTGATTGTTCCAATAGTTTCGTATGGTGATTTTGGATTTAAGCATTTGTTCGGATTTGGATTTGGAGGTCCATAGGCTGGTTTAGGCTTGTTCGGCAAAAATTTGAACTTGGAAATTTTATTTAGTCCCTTAGGCTTGAATTGAGGTGCGATTCATGGTTATGATGTTGTTTGGATGATTTGAGTCCTCGAATAAGTTCGTGTTATGTTTTGGGTTTGGTTGGTGTGATTGGACGGGGTCTCAGGGCCTCGAGTGAGTTTCAGATTGATTTCGGATCATGTTTGATGTTATTGCATTGCTGAAGTTTTGCTGGGACTGGTGGTTTTGCATTTTCGAATGTATGATCATGTATGCGAGTCAGCAGAAGCGAATTTGGCTAGAGGAGCTAGGGCTTCACAGATGCAAAAGGCTCATCAGAAAAATAGGGACGTACCTGCAATGGGAGACTACACAAGCGGGTGCGCAGGTGCGAGTGGGTTGACCGCTGAAGCGTTTGGTCAGGACTCTAGTGGAACTCGCAGATGCGAGCTTCAAACCACAAATGCGGTACCACAGAAGTGACCAAGTGACCACAGATGCAAAATCACTGGGCAGGATTTATATTTCGAAGAGTTTGGTCACTTTTCATTATTTGGAATTGTGGAGCTCGGTAAGAGGTGCTTTTGGGAGATCTGTCACTATAATTTTAGAGATAAGTGAAGTTTATTCAATGTTGATGATAGAAATTTATTGCCAATGAATTATTTCATCTAGTTTACTACGATTTTAGAGAGTGAGATTTGATGATTTGAGGGTCGGTTTGAGGTTGGAATTGGATGAAACTCATATATTTTTACTCGTATTCGAATGAGTGTTCAGAATGTTTGAGTTTAGTCAGGTTTCGGGGTGCAAGCCCAGGGTTGACCTTTTGGATTGACTTTCTGATTTTGGTCAAAGATCTTAGCTTTATCACTTAGAATCATTTCATATGGCTTTGATTGATGATATTAAGTTCTTTTTGCTAGATTAGAGTCGTTCAGAGGTCGATTCACGTGGAAAGGGATTTTTGGAGTATTAAGTCGCTCGTTTTGAGGTATGTAACATATTTAAACTTTAATTTGAGGGTAATTATCACTGAAAACTATATATTTGAGATATTTTGGGGTGACACACGTGCAAGTGACGGGCTTGTGTGCGTGAACCGGGGGTATTCATGATCTAGGTATATTTTAGACTATTATGGGACTTGTTTTGCTATCATGCCTCGTTATACACGTGCTTTCTAAACATGTATGATTATTTGAGATCTGATTCATGTTTGAAATCATGTCTAGTCTATGTGCTTATTTGTTTGAGACATAATAGGGATATTCTTGCTATTTTGAGCTATTTGCCTTAATTGTACACATACTCTCAGTCATGATGCCATAACCATGTATGATATCTCCACCTCAATATTTTCTTATTTTGATTTCTCACATGTTGTTGATGCTTTATATGTAAAACACTATTGAATTGAGTACTGTGAGATGTGGTTAACTGAGATTAGAGTGGTTGATGACTGAGCTTGGGCCATAGAGCCGACGTGGTATTGATTTTGAGGTGACACGTACGCCAAGACCATTTTGGGCTAATTAGTACTGATTAGGGGCGACGCATGCACCAGGACCCACTATTGGGCTATGTGATATTGGTTAGCGCTTGGGCAGGATCCAGCCCTCCAGAGTCTGACATGCAAGTGGTGAGGAAGAGTGATATATATATATATATATATATATATATATATATATATATATATATATATATATATATATATATATGCTTTGGTGAAGGGCATTATGCCAGGAACCCGTACAGTACTGAGTGTAGTTGTGTGTGATGGCGAGGGGCATTGTGCCAGCCACCATGAGCGTGCTGAGTGTTGTTATGCTTCATGGTTTCAGTTTGATGATATTGACTTGACATGTATATTTGACATGTAGGAATAGATATGTGCTTTTCTCATGCTAGCTGGTAAATGAAATATCTTGTATACGTTGGGATTTGAAAACTAAATAGGAATTCCCAACAAGGGATAACTACGTCATGAGCAAGATGGAATAACACAACATGGGATCTTCACGAATAACTTTTATTGGGTATACTATATTCGGAACATACGTAACTATAGATTCATGCCATTGAAAGAAGAGAAATAGACTTTATATACCTTTTGTCAACTGTTCAACAACTCAATATGCTTAACCTGAGCAGCACCTCAATCTACAATCAATGGTAATGACACTATTATCAAACTACGAATGATACAACTATCATATATCGAACGACAAGTTTATTGTATAACAAAATGGGAATCATATCCCCTATTTCTTTTACAATCCTTAGGTTTCCAATAATAACAATCACAACAACCAGAAACTACACATTTAGCTCTTCAACCAACACAAATGATACGTCGAGCGACAAGCTCGGGCTACAACTAGTAAAGCTACACTTTAAACCCTTCTTTCATTAAAGGTACATAGAAACAACAAAAATACAACATACTCAAGTCTTACATCATTATTTCTACCCATAATACAACATATAAGCAATTCCAAAGTAGTCCAGCAAATACATCAAGCAATATACGTCTTTTGAAACCCGATTCCGCAAGTTCTTACTTCCACAAATTAAACAACACTTAGATATGCTCAAATATATGTAGAAGAAGGATATTCTTACCTTAAACAACAAGAACAACCCATAAATTGAGCTTACTTCAACTTGAAGGAATCCACTAATTTACTACAACAAGATAAGAACAAGCTTATACGAGTACTATGATCTTTCCAAAAGAAGAATTACCTCAAAACCTTGGTGGGATTTTATTGAATGATAGGGAGATGATTTTGGAGAATTTAAGGAGCTTAAGGTTCTGTTTTGGATGAAAAATGAGGAGTGGAAAGGGATGCACCAATTTATAACATCAAAATAATCTCCACCGCCTATGTGGGTCCCAATGGGGTTGTCTACACAATCCGGCTAAAATGTGCACATCTCCCTACCCTGACGTCGTATCGATGGACGGTTTAATGCATTAGAAACTAGACTAATAGACCTTTAATTTTATGGGTGGCTCAGCTAAAAATATATTTGGGGAAAATTTTAGTGACATCAGACCCAAAATTTACTAAACTTATGAATATAACTTTCGATAACTTTTCCCGACTTTTTTTTTAAAGATTTGCTTGAATTACAACACTTAACACACGACTATTATACAATTAAAACACCTTATAACACTAACTTCTTAGAATGTTAAGAACTCCTAGTATTACTTCAAAAATACGGGTTATAACGTAGGCAAGTACCTCTGATATACAATCTGTAAGTCACTCCATAAGTTAAAAGTTTCATGAATATTCACCCGCTTCGATTCATTTAACCTCTAACCATTCATACACTCACGAAACATAGTCTTAATCACTTATAAACTTACGAATAGCCTAGCTCTCCAAGCTTACGACAACTAACTCACGACATACCTTAACGTGTGAAAGATGCGTGGTGTAAGAAGTTTGACGTTAAATTATTTTCAAATATATAAATGGATCGTTCTTTTTTAAATTTAGTGATAAGGTATATAGGGTAAAATTAATTCATATGAAATACTTGTATAATAGAGCAACACGTGGAACCAGAGACAGAAGGAAAGATAGATGGAAAGCGAGACAGGTGGAAATCAAGTCCAGGGGCCGCAATCTCGGTTGTCCCCGAAGGGAATGTTGTTCATAAAAACAAATAAATGTCTGCCACCCGATAGCATTCAATGGAGAATATTATGCAATATTAAATACATAGTCCGTTATAGAGAATATGGCATTCATAGCCTGTTATTACACATTCTTCAATGTCCCCCATAATTGTCATTTAAGAGGGGCTTGATCCTAGGACCTTATTCCCTAGGTGCAACTATTAATAGTGACTTCGACAGCCATTGTAATTTACATGAATTTTCTGACAAACTTATGTTATATACTATTCAAAAGCTCAATAACACTTCATTTCTTGTTTATTGATATTCGTATTGCTGCCTTCGGAAGCTCTGCTCTCGGGACCAAGCTAATTTTTTTCTTATATCGTTTTCAACGCTAAGTCTTGCATTTTATTTAATTTATTTATTATTTTGGGTTCAAATTGATTTGCTTCTCTATAAACTCAATTGTACCATTTTACGGGTAAATATTTTGGCGCCCACCATGGGGCTTTGGCAGTTGTAAAATTGAGTTGATCCTTGTATGTAGCACTTACCTGTTTAATTCTTTGTTTCTTAGCAAAAAAGCTTTAAAATGGCAGTTAACGATATCAACATCACGCACAACGTTAAGGCTCTAGGAAATCAGCCTCAACACAAAGATTCGATCAACAATACTTGCAATGAGGTGGATGAAGCCACGCAAGTCCATGACGGGAAATATACGCGACATGTTCGGGAGGCAACTCTTGATGATGCTAAAGATGAGAACGTTACGGAAACAATGAGAATCTTGAGGGAACAAAAAAAGTCTATTATGGGCCATCTCTCACGACAAGATCAGGTCATGACAGAGTTGAGGCAAGCGTTGTCGGGTACTTCCAACAACAAGAATGGAAGAGGTCCAGTTCCTCCCGATACTCCCACAAAACCAAATAGCACAAACAATCGATAACAATACCCCGAGGGGTGACGTCGGCTTTGACGGGGACGGGGGAACGAAAACAGATATGGTAACAATAATGGGAATGATCCCTTTTAAACCAAACTCCTACAGTATATGAGGGAAATAAATGCCCAAATGGATCAAATCCCGGTGCACCACCAGTGTTGAAAGAACCGAACGCAAAGAAATACACCTAGTTGTCGTTCAAACCAAGCGCAGCACCGAGTTAATCCCAAAGTGGTTAAAAATTCCAGACGTTCTAAAATATGATGGGACCTCGGATCCTCAAGAGCACATCATCACCTATAAAATAGAGGTTAAAGGAAACGACTTAGCTCTGTACGAGATTGAGTCAGTCTTGCTGAAGAAGTCCAGGGAGAACCTCACGAAGGGGCCCTTGACATGGTATTCACTTTTACCCGAGCACTCAATAGATTCCTTCGAGTTGCTCGTAGAGCTTTTTATCAAGGAACATGCCAGTTCCAGGAAGATGCAGACCCGAAATGCCGACATATTCAAACTTGCACAATGAGAGTCCGAACTGTTGCGAGAGTTCCTGACCAGATTTCATAAGGAAAGGATGCTGCTATCTGTCGTTCTAGATGAATAGGCAGCTGAGGCATTCATTAAGAGGTTGAACCCGAGGAGCATTGATGCTTCCTGGAAACTAAAAGTAAGTCTTCTAAAGTTCCAGGAAACAACATGGGTGGATGTCCACAACTGCTACAAATCAAAGATAAGAATACAGGATGACTAGCTCGGTTTCCTGGCATAAATCAAGGTTCGAGACCGAGAAACAATTAAGGAAAAGTTGAAGGATGATTTGGACGCAGATCAATGGTCTACTAAAGGTCAGTTTTTTCCCTACGAAAGGCCTGAAGGATGCGGCAGAGGTTTTCGGTCTGCGGACAGGTTAATTACCGATAGGAGAGTTGGTCGTGGACAGAATAACAGATCGTTGCAGGATAAAGAGATGTCAGGTTCCTAAGACTACATCTACCCCATACTGTCCGAGTATAGTTTCAACGTCAACGTGGTGGAACTTATATCGATGATGAGGAACATTAAGGAAGCACAATTATCGATACCGATGAGATCCGACCACAGTCATCTGCACGAGGAGGTGGCATCATTGCTGAAAAATGGCCATCTCAGAGAGTTCTTAAGCAACCGGCCTAAAAATAACAAGGTCGCAAACGGGATAATGTGGAGCCCTCAAAGACGGGAGAATATCCTTCTCATCTAACAATCAACATTATTTTTTAGGGGAACGATATCAATGGTGTAACCTTCTTGGACATAAAATGATAAAAGTATCGATAACCCATAGCAAAAGACTCCAGGAAGTCGCCGATGATGATATCACCTTCACAAAAGAGGATGCCGATGGACTCATACTATTGCACAATGATGCGTTGGTAATTTCTCCTAATGTTTTAGATTTTAAAATTAAACGTGTTTTGGTGGATCTAGTAAGCTCAGCGAATATTATCCAATGGAGAGTGTTGGAACAAACAAAGCTAATAGGAAACATCATTCCGGCCACAAAGCTCCTTGCCGGGTTTAACTTAGCAAGTGTGACAACCCGAGGGGATATTCTGCTGCCTACGAATGCCGAAGGGGTAATGATGACGACCATGTTTGAAGTAGTAGATGGCGATATGGGGTATAACATTATTCTTGGAAGACCATGGCTACACGAGATGAAGGTTGTGCCGTCAACATACCATAAACTTCTAAAATTCCTAACTCCAGAGGGAATTAAAAAAATAAGAGAAGATCGACCGATGGTGAGGGAGATGAATGCAATCTCGATTTCTAGTAGCAAAGGGAAGGAACATGTGGCATAACAGTTACAGGAATCGATGCTTGATCCCGAGCTAAATGAAGGCGACAAATGAGGGGAGTCGTCAGAATCCTATCAGGTACCAAGGTATTTCTAGGTTCCAGAAGAAATGGACGCAACCAAATCCATAGCGGAAGAACTATAAACAAGTATAATTGTTTGAGAAATTCTTGGAGAGGAAATGCCACTTGGGGGCATGACTAAACCCCGAGCTCAGATCAGGTTTTATAGAATTTTCTAAATTTAATGTTGATTGCTTTGCATAGTCGTATACGGATATGATAGGTATCTCACTAGGGATGGCCGTGCAAGAGTTATGTCTGGATCCCAACATCCCTATGGTAAGGCAGAGGAAACATGTTACACCCCATATTTTTGTACGTGAGAATACGTCGAAAGTCAATTGATATAAGCTCAGAAATAAGATTATATTTGGAAGCATATAAAGTAAGTATATCATGTTAACATGGAGGTTATAAATATTTAATATCCTGAATAACGAGTACCAAGAGGGTTGGAATGCTTAGAAGCTAAACCAATTGAAGAAAATACGTTTCGTCGAAAGTCGACAAGTTTGGTGTTGCACCCTGTGCGTTCTAAGGTGATGTATAACGAATATGAGACTTGTTAATCATGATTTGAATGAGTGTAAAGTCATAATATGAATATATATGGTGTTTGGATATAAAATATATAGGTTGGGAAAAATTGGATTTAACTTACGGAAATATCGAGTTAAGATTTGTCTTGTAACGAGCCGTTTTGAGAAATTATATTCGTATGCTTTATGAAGTCATTTTGGGACATATCTCATACAAAAATGAAGGTATTGCAACATAGTTTCCAACTGTCCAACCCATATATTCATACGACATCGGGGTCGAGAAATATGAATTTTTAAAGTAGGGTCACCAAGTCACGTCGCCGCACTTCGGAGAAACAGGCAGATTTATAGGCCAAGTTGCGATGCACTTTTCTCCCAATATATTGAGAGTTACATGGATATATATATATATGGAAATAAATCCCTATGTGTCTAGTTTCCAACTCTGTAAATCGCTTGTCAATACGATATCGGAATAGATAGATACAAGTGTCCGAAGTGGCACTGCTCAAGCTGCAAAGCAGGCAGCTTACCCACCTGCTTGGAGAATTGAGGCGGTAGTCTTATTCCCTTATATATTGTCATCAATACAGATGTTACTCACATAAATACACTATCAATAATTGAGGCAGAAGTCTTATTCCCTTATATATTGTCATCAATAACCCTCAATCACACCAAAATCTCAAGATGACAAGAACCAAACTCAAGGAAACAACAACTCAAATCATCATCAAAGATGTTAAAGACTACAAGAGAGTGCTTCTATGGTATTGTGGTGTGATTGAGGGCTATTGTTAGCTAATTTAAGATGGGGTTTCTAGTTTTAGAAGCTATACAAGGTATGTATAACATCTTATTGATTGTTCCTAAGGTTAATCTTGTGTTGGTTGTGTTGTTTGAGTAAGAAAACTATAAGATGCACTTGAAGGAACATGGGATACGGTTGTCTTTTTGGTTGGACTGTTTTGTGGCTCAATATATGGTTTGTGGTGGCGGGAAATTATGATAAATAATTTGATAATGTTGTGTCTGATATTTTTAAGAATTTATAGGTGTTAATTAAGTTGGTTGAAGAATAAAATATGAAAAACAAGTGATTGACGATAAATATTAAGGTGCTAGACGTATGTGGCTATTTTGGAAGGCATTTTGTGGATGTTTTAAACTAGAAATAATATGGTACATATAAGTATGATGTTCTGAAGGTTGTAAACTAATTTATGTAATTAGAGTTGGATTCACTTTATATATTGTGATGAGTAAAAACGAGCTTGCCGCTCAATATGATTGTTAACATAATCGGAGAAACTCATATTGGATTATATTGTTGGTGTTGCTATTGTTGGTTATAGTTGTTGTTGTTGGGTTGTTATTGACCCTTAGTGGTCTTTGGGGTGTATTAAAAATAGGGGAGTTGCTTCCCTATTTTCCTTAAGCCATACTACTAGCCAAATACGATGGTACGATATTATATGTTAACGGCAATATCATTTCACTTGTTGTAGATGCAGGACGTTGTGTCGAGCTTAATTGAGTAATAAGGAAGATATCATAAAGGTATGTTAAGGCTAAACCTTTCTTTCATTTTGGCATGATCCAGTAACTACATGTGCTTGATAACGAGACATAAAGAGAAGTTCATATTCCTGCATTTATGTACATTGTCCTAGTCTCCTAAGTTACAGCATTCTCCCTTATCGGGACTTCATATTTAGTTTAGTTTTGTCTTCTTTCAGCCAAGAGAGCAGAGAGTCTATATATGTGCAGTATCACATTATTTTCACTACCATCAAGTTATAATCGATGGGCAGGCCCTATTGGGAAACCTCTGATCAGATGGTCAGTTATATACCGAGCCTACGGTGGCCGAGCGCCTATGAGCGAGCCCAGAATGGCCGAGATACAGAACCTAGTATGGACAAGCGCCTATGAGAGAGCCTACTACAGCAGAGCAGTTACACATACCGAGCTTTATAAGGCCAACCATCTATTTTACTTAGTATATTGAGAGAGTTGAGTCAGTATCAGCAGGTAAATATATCTTCATATTATCTTTGACTCCAGTTACTTTCAGTTATTATATATCAGTTTAGTTTCAGCTTTCAGTTATTCTGTTGCCTTACATACTCGGTGCATTACTTCGTACTGACATCAATTTTGCTGGGGACGCTGAATTTCATGCCTGCAGGTCCTGATTGACAGTTGGACAAACCTTCCAGTAGACAGAGTCAAACATCAGCTTGGTTGGTAAGCTCCACTTCCTCGGAGTTACCAAGTCTAGGCCTTGGAGTCCATTTTATATATTCAGGTTTGATGGGTAGGTCGAGGCCCTGTCCCGACCATGGTACAGTTCAGTTATCTCTAGAGGCTTGTTGATGAGTCCTGTATATACTTTATATCAGTAGATGTTCATGGCGGCTTCATCGGTCTGCACAGTTAAATATATCAGCTTTTGGGTATGTTTACCCCACAAATAAGAGAGACGTTATTTTCAGACGATTCAGAATATGGCCACATCGGCCTAGGTTGAGGGTTACCCCTCCAGAGTTCACAGTTACATAGCGGTACGCTCGGGCCGAGTACAACACCGGGTGCCATCCACGCCTCTTCAAGTTTAGGGGGTGACAAACTTGGTATCATAGCAGTTCTGTCCTAGGGAGTCTACAAGACGTGTCTAGTAGAGCCTTGTTTATAGATGTGTTGTGCACCACATTATAAAAACAGGAAGCTACAAGGCATTTAGGAGTATGTTACCCTTCTTTCAAATACACATCGTGCTTTAGAGCTGAGTCATAAGAGTTCGAGCCAAGACTTATGTTTGCTAATTATAAGGATGCTTGCAATTTGATAAACTACAGCTAGACAGAGGCCTAATACAACAGCAGATAAGGGCATTAAAAGAGAGAAAATTCTTGATGACGTGGCCCTGTTTGAGGCCCTATTAGATCGTGCATACCAGATGGCGCACTCTAGAATATAACAGTCAGATATGAATACTAGAATGTCCAGAAAAATCTCAAAAGACAGGCAGTGGAATCCTAGAAGGGATAAATATTTACCTTTGTATGGCTCCAATCCCTAGTAAAGTGAGAATACTAGGCGACCCGAAGAGCCAGTGGATAGAGCAAGGGGAGCTAACAGCGAAAGAATGTTTTGTGGAAGTTTTTAGAAAAAGGTAATAAACAGAGATATTAGCAGGAGAATAAGAAGAGAGTAAATGAAACATTACGAGTAAGATGTGATAAAAGGGTGGTAACGGTAAATCATAATATGATATGATGACAGAGTCTATATTCAAGTGAAGGAAAAGACAAGAGGTGACAGGCCTTGAGACAATAAAAGGGTATAGGCCAAAAGTCATATCTTCATTTTTAGAAATGAGTTGGTCACTCCAATGTGATTACCAGAACAAAAATTTAGACCCCCGAAGTAAGAGAAATCAGCATGGGCTAGTGAACAAGATAAACCGAACATCAATTAGGGACTGAGTAATTTGATAATAGTCGGCATCATGAGAATTTTAGATTACTCCGGTGATAATAGAATGGACAACAGAAGAAGTTTCATGGGAAATTCATAGAATGGTCATTCAGGAAGACGCTTCCCTAAAGTAAGCAATGTGAGCAAAGTAAAGGTTAAGGGACTATATGGGCCAGTTATACTTAGTGTCACCCTCGTGAGTAAGGAATTTTGTTATCCTTGGTACAGAAGGATTACTACAAGGCGAGTAAGGGTCATCGATAATGTGAAACGACGCCGATGATGAAAAGGTAAAACATCTATAGGTAGATCCTCGTGGCTCCCAACTTTTAGTACTCCTTAAAGGGGGGATATGGAGTGATATGACATTAAGTCAGAATTATATGGTTCTAGTAACTATGGAATGGTAAAGGAAGAATGTGATAAAAATGAGAAAGGGATGAGATTGCACTTATTCAAAGCCTACAGATATGCTACGATTCCAGAACATTATGCAAACATGACTTCAAGGAGAGGAAGTAAGGGTTTCTGCCCGAGATGTTATTGATAGATAAAGAGCCAGTGTGAGACATAAGTTAAGACAAATGAAATGACCCAAGAACGATTACGCGAAATATTGATATGATAATGGGTCAACGAGTAGTTAGTATTTGATCTAGGAAGAGGCTAGTTATGGTTAGACAAGAGGATACAGACAAATCAATAGATCGTGCAAGATAAACATAGTGAACCCTAACATGGGGAATTCAGTCTCGCAAATAATGATATCGTGACCCTTAAGATAAATTTAGATAGGAGTTGGGATAGTAAAGGTACCGTATGAGTGTTACGGAAATAAAAGAGAGTGCCACCGGGAAGACAGTCAAAATATCAGTTTAGAAGCAACCCCACAAGCACAAGGGCGTGGAGGTAAGTAACTATGGATAATTATAGGCGAGGAAGGACATCAAAACAATTCCGTCGAGAATACAATGTAATAAGCTCGCCACTTGACAAGAGTCAGAGGATCCTCCCTAAGTACTACAATAAAAGACTAGCTAAGGAAATAAGGAAGAAGGCTTCAACCTAAGCACAGTGACCTAAAGAGGAAATGGTCTTGTGACAACAGTCTCACTATAACATTGTGTGCACTCTATAAGAAAGTAGGATTCGAGATCATGTGAGTTACACGGAAAATCAGTCATGCGTGGGATCTAAGAAAAACTAAGTATGCATGCTACAAGGGGTAGAAAGACTAGGAAAAGTAATAGCCTACATTTAAAGAAAGCTGAGAAGAAATGAAAGTAATTATTCGAACAATGATCCATAAATAGTTACGTTATGAATGCACTTAAGATTTCGGAGTATTATCCATGCAGCATATATGTTGACAATCATACAGCCATAGAAGACTCTGGTATAAGTTAAAAGAAAAGAAAAGAATTGAGTCCAAATCATAGATAAAGGATTGAATTGTTAGATGATGGTGTCAAGGGTATTCCATAGCGTCCATAAAAGGCTAAAGTAATAACTAATACAATGGGCCGCAAACTGGAAGATGGCTTAAGCATACATAAAGGCTGATCAGAAAGAAGAGGAAACTAAAGAGTTATATCAACTAAGTAAATCAGGAGTCTGATTGTTGGACCCAGAAAATTATAGAAATCATTATTGAGAACATTGCAGAATTACTCTAATATCAGAGGTACAAGAGAGATAATACAACAACCATATTATATAACGGCTCTACGATAAAGCCAATTAGAAGAAGTACCAGCCTCATAAGAAGTCAGTATGAAGCTCCTACTCGATTGTGTATGCACCAGAGCTGCAAGTATTATAATAGAGCTTCAAGTTGTGGATGTGAATTATACCTATGTGGAAGGAATGTCATGAGAGAGATAGAAGACGTGATGCGAGATTTTAAGGTAAGTAAGGTAAAGGTGAACAACGTACGAGATACTCAGGTGTAGAAGGTTGCGAATAATATAAATAGATATGTGTAGGTCGCAAGCTAAAATATGGCAAAACGACAAGGTTTTAGAAGACAAGAGTAAGGATAAGGAAGGGCGAGTGAGATGGTGACGAGAATGGATAAGTCCTCAGGATTAAGCCCAGGAAAATAAAATAGAAGAGATGGAATGATGCCCTGGTAATAGAATAAGGGTGTAATTGTGATAGATAAAGGATGACGTTTGGGCCTTCGATTAAGTAAAAATTTGAAAAAGGGGCATTTCAAGAATTGTACAGCATTAAAATACCCACGTAAGTGAATCACATTGGGATGCTATAAAATACACGTATGGAAGTATAGTATCGGCCTCAGGTAGATCAGTTTAATCATTTCAGATGTTCCCCGAAGAGACGTGAGACCTAGAGGCAGTGTTACATAAGAGGTCAAGTTATCAGTGGTACATTATAGATCAATATTGAGGTGAATCAACAATGTATGGATAAAAGTTACAAAGTATGATATGAGATTAGGTTGTCATCCTTAAGATGAACAGTAATGGGGAAGCATTAAAAGTCATAGATTTTACATATGGGATAAGAAACGAGAGTAACCTGGAGTTTGGTAGTAGACCTCAGTAACAATAAACCGAAGTGAGAGTTATGGTATAGTATGACTTACGTAGATAAAGTAAATCCATAGACGCCCAGAGGGACATCTTGTCATAATTTTGTATATGTTCACAAAGTAAGGCCTAGAGATTGGCTAAAAGCTGGAGGGAAGAGTTGCATAGTCGCACATACAAGGAAAAAGTCGTATAAACTGCATGATAGAAGGTAGCAACAGTTAAGAGATTAGAAGATTTCAGACCACAAGTTGTGGTGTGACAAAGAGGCCTAAGGGGGGAATGCCCTGTCATTTGGATTGATTCATAGAACAGCTACCTAGATGGCAAGGACAATATTAAAGTATTGGTAAAATCTATTGCTTAAGATATAGATAAGTTTGCATCAGCCAACATTCGATGACGAATGTTCCAAAGGGGGGAATGATGTTACACCCCATATTTTTGTACGTGAGAATACGTCGTAAGTCAATTGATGTAAGCTCAGAAATAAGATTATATTTGGAAGAATATAAAGTAAGTAAATTATATTACCTTGGAGGTTATAAATATTTAAGATCATAAATAAAGAGTACCAAGAGGGTTGGAAAGCTTAGAAGCTAAACCAATTGAAAAATAATAAGTTTCGTCGAAAGTCGACAAGTTTGGTGTTATACCCTGTGCGTCCTAAGGTGATGTATAATGAATATGAGACTTGTTAATCATAATTTTAATCAGTGTAAAGTCATAATATGACTATATATGATGTTTGGATATAAAATATAAAGTTTGGGAAAAATTGGATTTAACTTACGGAAAAATCGAGTTAAGATTTGACTTGTAATGAGCCATTTTGAGAAATTAAATTCGTAAGCATTAAGATGTCATTTTGGGACATATCTCTTACAAAAATGAAGGTATTGGAACATAGTTTCAAACGGTCCAAACTATATATTCATACAATATCGGGGTATAGAAATATGGATTTTTAAACTAGGGTCGCCAAGTCACGTCGCCGCACTTCGGAGAAACTGACAGGTTTATAGGCCAAGTTGAGACGCAGTTTTCTCCCAATATATTGAGGGTTACATGGAGTTTCCAAATCTTTAAACCATTTGTCAATACGATATCAGAGTAAAGAGATACAAGTGCCCGAAGTGGCACTGCTCAAGCTGCCACGCAGACAGCTTACCCACGGGCTTGGAGAATTGAGGCGGTGGTCTTATCCCCATATATCTCATCATCAATACAGATGTTACTCACACAAAACCACTCTCAATATCTCCAAAATCTTCCCTAACATATCTGAAGATCACAATAACCAAACTCAAGTAAACAACAATTCAAATCATCATCAAAGATGTTAAGGATTACAAGAGAACGCTTCTATGGTGTTGTGGTGTGATTGAGGGCTATTGTGAGCTAATTTGAGATGGAATTTTGAGTTGTAGCTGCTTTTCAGGGTATGTATAATATCTTCTTGATTGTGTATAAAGTTAATCTTATGTTAGTTGTGTTGTTTGAGTGAAAACCCATAAGATGCACTTGAAGGAACATGGGATACGGTTGTCTTTTTGGTTGGACTATTTTGTGGCTTATGTTTTGTGGTGGCTGAAAATTGTGAGAAATAATTTAATAATGTTGTGGCTCATATTGAAGTTTTTCTAGGTGTTAATTAAGTTGATTGAAGAAGAAAAGATGAAAAACAAGTGATTGACGATAAAAATTAAGGTGCTAGACGTATAGGGCTGGTTTGGAAGGCATTTTGTGGATATTTTAAACTAGAAATAATATGGTACATATATGTATGATTTTCTGAAGGTTGAAAACTAATTTATGTAATAAGAGTTGGATTCAATTTATATATTTTTATGAGTAAAAATGAGCTTGCCGCTCAATATGATTGTTAAAATAATCGGAGAAACTCATATTGGATTATATTGTTGGTGTTGCTACTAGCCAAATACGATGGTACGATATGATATGTTAACGGCAATATCATTTCACTTGTTGTAGATGCAGGACGTTGTGTCGAGCTTAATTGAGTAATAAGGAAGATATCATAAAGGTATGTTAAGGTTAAACCTTTCTTTCATTTTGACATGATCCAGTAACTACATGTGCTTCATAACGAGACATAAAGAGAAGTTCATATTCCTGCATTTATGTAAATTGTCCTAGTCTCCTAAGTTACAACATTCTCCCTTATCGCGACTTCATATTTAGTTTTGTTTTGTCTTCTTTCATCTAGGAGAGCAGAGAGTCTATATATGTACAATATATCATTATTTTCACTACCATCAACTATAATCGATGGGCAGGCCCTATTGGGCAACCTCTGATCAGATGGTGAGTTATATACCGAGCCTACTGTGACTGAGCGCCTATGAGCGAGCCTAGAATGGCCGAGATACACAGCCTAGTATGGCCAAGTGCCTATGAGAGAGCCTACTACATATGTATATTAGCTTTTGGGTATGTTCACCCCACATATGAGAGACGTTATGTTCAGACGATTCAGAATATGGCCTCATTGAGCTCGGTTGAGGGTTATCTCTCTAGAGTTCCCAGTTAGAGAGTGGTACTCTCGGTCCGAGTACGGCACCGGGTGCCGGCCACACCTCTTCAAGTTTGGGGCATGACAAAACACCTTATTACTGAGGTCATAAATAGGTTTGTCAAATATGAGGTACTCTATTGCTTGATATCGGTTCAATCTGAGAGGTAAAGTATCCCGACCGGCTAGAAAATGTAGTAGTATTGCCAAAAAAGAATAATAAATTCCGCATGTGTGTAGATTATAAGGATCTTAATAAGGCGTGCCCAAAAGGCTTATTCCTATTGCCAAATATTGACTAAATGATTGATGTGACTGCCAGGCATGAGTTGATGAGTTTCCTTGATGCCTATTTTGAGTAAAACCAAATCAAAATGAACCCAGAGGATCAGGAAAAGAAATCGTTCATAACGAACTTTTGCACATATTATTATAATGTGATGCCTTTCGGGATTAAGAACCCTGGAGCCACTTATTAGAGGCTTGTGAATGAAATGTTTGAAAAACAATTAGGTAAAACAATGGAAGTTCACATAGATAATATGTTGGTTAAGTCTTTGAACGAAGGTGATCATCTTAAATACCTCTAAGAAACCTTTGACATCCTAAGGAAGCACAACATGAAGCTTAACCCCGAAAAGTGTGCATTCAGAGTCAGCTACGGTAAGTTCTTGGGTTTATTGGTGTCACAAAGGGGGGATCGCAGTAAATCCAGATAAAATTAAATCCATCGAGGACATCCCCGACCAGCTATCAAATGTGAAAGAGGTTCAAAGTTTAACAGGAACACTAGCCGCTTTATTCAAAAAAATGTCATCACTTCTTCTCACTTCTGAAAAAATAAGAACATCTTCGAATGGACTATGCAATACCAGCAGGCTTTGAAAGATTTGAAAGGTATTTATCGAGCCCTCTGTTACTATCAAAATAGGAGGAATAAGCGCAGATGCTGATTTACTTAGTGGTCTCAGATTTAGCGCTAAGTGATGTTTAATCCATGAAGACGAAGGTACTCAATCCCCCATCTATTATGTTACTAAAATTTTAACGGGAGTGGAAACTCGCTACCCATACCTCAAAAAATTGGCATTAGCTCTCGTAGTAGCCGCTCGAAATCTTAGGCCTTATTTTCAATGCCACCTGATAGCTGTGGTAACAACCTTTCCCCTGTGGAATATCCTTCAGAAACCTGAACTTTAAGGTTGACTAGCCAAATGGGCAGTCAAAAGGAGTGAATTTGACATAGAGTATAAACCCAGGACTACGATCAAGTCATAAGTTTTGGCCGACTTTGTGGCCAATTTCAGTCGTTGATTGTTGTCTTTGGTCACCAAAGAAGCGGTGATGGTGTCTGAATCGACATCGGGAGTCTGGACATTGTTCATGGATGGAGATTCTAACGTGAAAGGGTTCGGGCTTGTGGTAGTACTAATCACGCCCTCGGGAGAAACCCTGAGGCAGGCCAAAAGAGCTATTCCCTTGATTAACAATGAAGTCGGGTATGAGGCTTCGATTCTAGGACTTGAGTTGGCCCGTATATTGGACTCTGAGGTCGTCGAAATCAAATGTGATTCCCAACTGGTAGTAAATCAGGTATGCAGGATCTTCGACACCAAAGAGGAACGCATGCAACAATATGTAGTGAAAATCCATACTCTACTCGCACGGTTCAGGGAATGGTCAATCACCCATATCCCGAGGGTAGAAAACGCAGAAGTTGATGCGCATGCCAACTTGTGCTCGTTCACAGATATGAAGGGATCCGACTCCAGTACGGTTGTATAGATCATGCATTCGGTATTGGATATGAATGACTATTGTAATGCGACTAATTTTGTATGGGACTATAGAAATGAGATCATTGACTATCTTGAGCATGACAAACTACCTAAAGACCCCAAAGGCATCCCGGGCGCTACGCACTAAAGCAGCCCGCTACTACTTCAGGGGAGGTCAATTGCATAGAATGTCTTTCTAAGGCCCGTTGGCCTAATGTTTAGGCGCCTTCAATGCTAATTACGTCATGAGAGAAGTTCATGAAGGAATTTGTAGAAATCACTCGGGCGCAGACTCGTTGGTATTAAAGCTTATTAGGGCACGATACTACAGGCCCCGGATGGAACAAGACGCTAAGACATTTGCTTAGAATTGCGACAAGTGACAACGCCACATGCCGTTGGTGCATCAACCAGCATAACTATTGCACTCGGAATTGTTGCCCTAATCATTCATGAAAAGGGGGATGGACATAGTCGGTCCGCTGCCACCGACTCCCGGTAAGGTAAGATTTATTTTGACTTTAATTG
This sequence comes from Nicotiana tabacum, assembly GCF_000715075.1. Lineage (NCBI taxonomy): Eukaryota > Viridiplantae > Streptophyta > Magnoliopsida > Solanales > Solanaceae > Nicotiana > Nicotiana tabacum. The sequence goes on from NC_134102.1 coordinate 43,198,899, forward strand.
AATATTTTTCTAAGTGGGTCGAAACAGGTCCTTACCAGAAAATCGGTGAGCGCGAAGTGGCTGATTTCCTGTGGGAGAACATAATTTACAGGTTTTGGGATACCAAAGGAGATAGCCTGCGACAATAGGCCATAATTTATAGGCACAAAGTTCACAAAATTCCTCGAATACTTTAAAATCAAAAGAATCACGTCTTTGCCATACCATCTGAGCACAAACGGCCAAGCAGAATAGACAAACAAAGTGATTGTTCAAAATCTCAAAAAACCGATTGGGAGCAGCCAAAAAAAAATGGCCTGAAGAGTTACCGGTAGTGTTATGGGCATACAGAACAACAACCAAGTCAAGAACATGAGAGACACATTTCTCCCTGGTATACAGAGAAGAAGCCCTGATCCTAGCGGAAGTGGGAGAACCTATCATGAGATACTTCCAGGCAGATGAAGAAGAAAACAACGAAGCATTGTTGGTCAGATTGGAGGTGCTCGATAAACACAAGGACTTGGCACATATAAGGATGGTGGACCAGAAACAAAGAATGGAAAGATACTATAATCGAAGGGCCAATATCTGTTATTTCAAAGTAAGAGACGTGGTTTTAAGAAAAGTAACTCAAAACACCCGAGAGCTCAATGCAGAAAAGCTTGGTCCAACGTGGGAAGGCCCCTACCAGGTTTCAGCTGTCACCAGGAAAGGATCATACGAATTGGAAAATCAAGACAGAGTCAAATTGTCGAGCAACTAAAATGTGGTTCAACTCAAAAGTCATTATTGTAGATGGGGACCGCTTATACTAAAATTATGTGCTGTACTTTTTTTACCTTTGTCCAATTTTTGTCCCAATTGGTTTTTTCTAGCAAGGTTTTTAACGAGGCAACAACGGAAATCATACTATGAAGGAAATGCCATCAGCATAAATAAGGCCTTTAAACAATAAGGCATAGAAACAACAAGCCACTACGGGATGGTTAGATAGTCTTTGGATTGATATCAAAGCTCCTAACGGGAAACAAAGCTTGCTATCGGACCAAAGGTTATCCGACCGAACGAGTGCCCCTTCACTTCAAGCCTCTAGGGGGTGGTTAGATAATCTTTGGCTTGGTAGCAAAGTTCCTAACGGGAAATGAAGATTTCTATCAGACCAAAGATTATCCAACCATTCACTAGTGGAATCATCAAAGGAACAAGACTTCCGGTGTTCAAATTCAAATTATTCGTATTCAAACACTTGGGGTAATGATATGAGAATACGGCAACATGACTGCCACATAAATCGGGACTACGAAACCTGAGAACAAAGATGTATCATCGGGACCGGGGAGTGCGCGGCCAACCTTGTAGAAACAAGTTGTACACATTAGCCACAAGTAATGGCAATTTCTTTTCAGCATAACAAAAGATTATGTTCTTTTGAAATAGAATGAATAAAGTAAAGTATTTTTATTTTTATCTAGTTTCTTGTCCAAATGATGAATTTAATTTAACATTTGAAAGTTAATCAAGTACTTCAAGTGTTAGTGTCGGAAAAAATAGGAGACATCCTCTTCAAGAGCACCGTAAACATAAGAGGGCCCTCTCTTATGCAATCCTTACAGTAAAGGGCTGGTTCCAAAAGAATTTGTCCAGAATCCAAATGTCATTAGGGAAAAATACACCCGAAGCCTTGTATAATTTGACACAAAAAAGTAAATCTCGCGCAATGCTTAAACGAAAAAGCACTTTTATATAACAAAAGTTCCAAGCAGCACAAGTACAAAAGTATGAAAAGAAAAACAAAGTGAAAAGAAAGCAAAAAACTAAACTACTGCGTCCCCAGAACATGGGGGAAGAGAAGCGTCTGCGCCCCCCTCCCCCTCCCCCCTCCCGGAGAAGTAGGCGGATCTTCTGCCAGCTCGGGACCTTGGCCTTCATCATCAACTCCTTGAAGTTCCTCCTCAGTTCTTGAGAATGCAGAACTGAAATGAGAAGAGTCAGTTGCATCAGGTTTAACCTGGAAGGGTCTTTAGAGCAGTTAACTCCAACTCACGGGCCTTGGCTATCTAGGCATCAAAATCAATGAATCCCACTTTGGCCTCTTCCAAAGTTTTTCTTTTCATGATATACATAGAATGTGTTTTTTCAATAATGAGGGAATCCTCTCACCGCTGAAGCTCTGACTTAAGCAGATCAAACTCAGTCGAAAGGCTATTATGCTTTGATCTTGTGGCCTGAAGGCTGAGATTAAGGTCACGGATAGTGGAGTTATAAACTTTATTGTGCTCCATGACCCTCTTATACTTCTCTTCCATCTGGGCACGCTTCTCCTCAGCAGCAGCAACCTCTTTAGCTTTGGAGTTCAAGGTTGCCTCCAAATTATTCAGTCATTCAGTAGAGGCAGCCTCGCTCTCGGCAGCAGCAAGAACACCATTTTGGACCTTAGACCATTTAGCCTTGGCCTCTTGAAATTGTACATTTAATAGTGCGGAATTTTGGCTAAGGACCATCACCTCCTGCTCACTCTGCTGCAACTGAGCCTCCAACTCACCAGCTTCGGCAGTTTGTGCTTCCAGTGCCGGGAGGCGAGCATCAATTTAATCTCGCTCGGCCAACAGTTTATCTTGCTTGGATTTGAGTTTTTCTTTATCGAGAATCAAATTTTGAAGGCCCTCAGAATTAAGGAAGTTAGCCTACAAAGCAAAAATTCAAATCAATAATTCTGTCATAGCAAAACTAGAAGAAATAGTAAATGGATGAAATATTGTGTTGTTATCGTGTTGTGCATGAAATTGTATACTATACACTCCCCTGAAAGAGAGTGTATTTTATTGTTATCTTTCTCTGAAGCCAGAGGCTTCATATATATGGCGAGTTCCATCGGCCGGGATAGTAGATGGCACTCGGTGGAAACCGAGAGGGAGACGTTCCTCCTCCTCTAGGATCTGCAGAAGAGGGTGAATAGTTATGCCCTAAATTACCATGGTCTAGGGACTGGGGAAGAGGGATTTCCTCCTCTTGGGTATCTACGGCCAGTGGGGGTGATACAACAATTGCTGGTGGTGAAAGCATGGCTGGAGAAGAAGGATATGAAGTTGATGGCATTGTGGGTTGAGAAGCAGCTGCGGAAAAAGCAGTGCTAGTTATTGGTTGATCATCAATCGATGATGGAAGAGGCTTGGTACCCAGCCTCACAGTACCGGGAGCAGCGACTAGGACTCGGAAGCGAGAATTGGTATCCTCCAATATATCGCACTCTCCCTAGAGCGCCTGGACATCATCCTTGGTTGGTGTTATTAGCTCTTCAGATTGAGCATTATGTTGATCTGATGAAGGTCATTGTCTCCTCTGTAGGAAATCCCATTCATCACTAGCTTCCCCATCATCGTCAATCACCATAGTGGATGCGGCTGGATCAGGCGCGACATTCTTTACCCTTTTATTTTTACCCTCTGCCGTAGAGAAATATCACTTTTTTGGTTGCTTGTTATCCAACCATGGACTCCAAAAGGAAGCAACCTGCACCAGAAGCAGGTCCGATGGCGCATGTTCGGGTGAAGGCCTCCTACAGCAACCTTGTCATATCTGTGGGATCAGCAAAAATGTCCTACTCGGGGACTGTAACAGAGCCCTGTGGAAGACCTGAATTCAACAGAAAGATAAGTTAGCCAATTTTCTCATACGTGAGGTAAAAACAAGATTACTTCGAAAATCAACTTACCATGATTTGTTTCCTTCCACCCGTATTTGAGGGACAGTTTTTTCCACCGGCGGGTCTTAGGCGTGGTAATATCCAAAATCTTCTAGACCCACTGGTCCAAGCCTTCAACCCTAGTTGTTGTCCACCGAATTGTTGAAATAGTGAAAAGAGAAGGACCAGTAACAACATGAAACAACCTTTAATTAGGGAAAAGATAGACGTTGAACTTACGTGTACGAGTCCATGAATCGGGAAAAGATGGAGTTGTGGCCGGGATGATGTCCCTGGTGGAAAATACAACGAACCGCTCCATCCATCTACAGTCGTTGTCATCATCCATACTGCTAAGCAAAGCATGGTGACCACGTTTGCTGAAGTTTATTAGTCCCCCACAAGATATTGGGGGAGTAAAGATTCACCATGCGGGCCAAGGAGAGGTCTTACCCTATAACCTGGCATAGCCACCGTAGACAGGCTACCGTCCGCCATACAGAGGGGCTTACCTGTGCCAAGTAGACTTGATACCGGTAGCAAAACTCCAAGATTACGGGGTCAAATCCCCGCTCAATGAGAATGGGCCCTAAGTGAAGGGATACGTGTAAACATATGTAAAACCCTTCTTATTGAAGGTTACTCACTCCGCCGGACCGGGAGTGATGATGCTAAAATCATGGAAACCACAGTTCTCCTTCACAGCAGAAATGCTAGAAGGACGGATAGAAGAATGGTATCTGCCAATAACCCATGTGTGGGAGTTAGTAGAAGGAAACTTCCCTTCAGAATCCTTGGATGTACTGAGCCTTCTAGGAATAATGGTGCTCATCGTAGGAGGGGAAGCAGCATCGGTGCTTTCTTTGTTTTTTGAATAGCTTGTGTTCTTAGAGGAGGAGGCCACGGTTAGCATAAGGAAGTAAAAATTCTTCGAATAAGAAAGTTAAGGAAAAGTGAAAGCAAGAAAGAGTTGAGTAAGAAAAGTTGAGAGAGTTTGAAATATTGTGAAGTTTAAAACAAAATAAAAAATGAGGCATATAAGTAAGGGAATAGGCGGCTAAAATCGTGGCCATGATTACCTCCAGAACCGGCGAAAGTATTGTTAAATCATGGAGTGACGCATGTGCAAGGCATTGTATGCGGTGAGACGTGCGTCTAATCAAGCGCCAGAAATGTTTCAGAGGAGATCAGAAAATTTTTTGTCAAGAAAGGTATCTTCACCAACTTCCCCATGACACAAAGATGTGCCGCCTGAAAGTAGGGGATTATATGTATGGGATAAAATTGGTTCATATTAAATATTCGTATGAGCGATACGTGGAACCGGAGACAGACGAAAAGCGAGACAGGTGAAAACTAAGACCAGGGGCAGCAACTTCAGTTGGCACCAGGAAGCCCCCGAAGAGAATATTGCTAATGAAGACAAACGAATGCCTGCCACCCGATAGCATTCAATGAATCATATTCTGAAGTATTAAATACACAGTCTGTTATAGAGAATTCTGGCATTTATAGCCTGCCGTTACATATTCTTCAATGGCCTCCATAATTATCATTTAAGAAAGACTTGATCCTATGACATTGTTTCATAGGTGCAACTATAAATAGTGACTTCAACAGTCATTGTAAGGGACACCAATTTTCTGACAAACTTATGCTATATACTATCAAAAGCTCAATAAGACTTCATTTCTTGTTTATTGATATTCGTATAGCTGCCTTCGGATGTTCTGCTTCCGGGGAGCAAGCTATTTGTTGTCTTATATCGTTTTCAATGGTCTTGTATTTTATTTAATTTATTTATCATTTTGGAATCAAATCGATTCGCTTGTCTATAAACTACGTTATAAATTCAACTATACATTTTTACGGGTAAACATAAGTAAAGCGAGTCCTATAAATTAAAACAGAGAAAGTAACATTATGTGTCAAAAGTACAAACATGTAGGCGCTAAACTACATTCGCCACAAGAACTAGCTGATATTAAGCTAGCGTTTGGCCATAGATTCCCAAATTTGTTAGGAAAATCTGATTTGAGTGAAGTTTGGTTTGAAGATGAAAATGTGTTTGGACATCAGTTTTCAAAACATATTTCCCAAATTTATTTTGAAAAAATCTGAAACATGACTTGTACCCACAAGTTTTAAAAACTATCACAAATACCCAACAATACCATTATCAATAACATTCATTATATTATCGCAAACCATAGTCCTAAACATAAATAAATTTGATACAAAATTATCATTTTTATAATGAACTACATAATACACTATCAGATGACCGAGAAGAAGAAGCAATATTATTACAAAATAATAAATGGTGGGCTCTTTTATAAAATACAGAAGTTTGGGGTAATTTTTAAAAAATGTAATAGTGATATTTTGGCCCAAAATAGCTGGTTTTGGGATTTGAGATTTGAGATTTTGCCAAAATGTATGCAAAATCTCTGGCCAAACATATGTTTGCCAAATAAAACCCAAATTTATTTTGGCAAAATCTATGGTCAAACGGGTCCTAATTTGGCGAACTTCTTTAGAAGAACTTCTTGAGACTTATTACAAATTGAAAGAAAAAAAAAAGACTTGATTTTAACGCCTTCTCACTGGCACAATTTGCCTCTGCAAACTACTGACCATTTTTTTTTTTTTACATAGTTTAGGTTTGTTGCATGTATAATTTGAATTGTCACATTCTTTATCATTAACTAGTGAAGTTTGAGGAAAAAAACAAAACAGAGGAAGCATTATCAGAAGTTCAAAAATGCTCTTCAATTCCATAAATAGCTTTCTCTCCCCATTTGTTGTCTTTGAATATTATAGAGCTCAAAAGGACACACTAGCCCCTTTTTCGGTATTCTAATTATGAACTTCAGCTTTCTTTAAAAAGGCAACACTTACTCACTTTCACACACTTTTCTTTACACTACTACAACTTTCTCACTTTCTCTTTGAAATCCATGTCGTATGATAAATGAAACTATTATGCCATAAAGTGAAAATACATAAAAGACCTCCCTTAAAAGTAGTCTCGTTTTTCCAATTATGACTTAAAAATTTGTAGGGGTCCCTGAACGATTTTCAAGTGATATTAACATCCCCTTATAACGCCAGCATCAATGAAATTTGTGTTTTATGTAGCATCTGTTCAACCAAGACAAGTTGTTTGACAAATATTATTTGATTGGATCAAGTGTAAATATAACATAAAAGATTATTTTGAGATCAAAATGTACACTGCACGTATTTTGGATATACAACTCTATGAATGTACCCAAAAAATCGGATAACAATTGAATTTATACGTGGTTTTAAGGATATGCGATATAATTTGATACAAAGTGAAAAATATGAGAAAATAAATAGAAACACAAGTGCAAACCACACAGATTAAATAACTTAAGCCTTGCAAAGTTAACTTCCTTCCAATTTGAGAATGATATTATTGAAGCCAAAATAATATGAAGTCTGTTGTAATATGTCACATGTCCTTTTAAGTCTGTTGTAATATGTCCCTTATGAATTACTAAGTTCCCCATATATATTGAGGGAGAGGAAACTCTTAAAATATTATTTTATAAGAAACTAGGTAGACCGTTAGCTCCTTTTTTGACTTAATTCCGTGATTTTTGCAATAATAATTGATTAATGGCGAGAATCACGGATTCTTGCCGGATGAGATGGCGAAGCTTTTTCTCGAGGTCGTTAGAATTAGGATCGGTCGTGCCCTCGGTAAACTCGAGGGCAAGTCTGATGGTCTTATCGAACTTCGAACCTCTATATCGAGCTCGGTTTCATTTGTAACTTCTCTATTGGAGATCTGTCGAACCCGGTCTATTGTTCCACATACTCGACCGAACATCGAACTCGATTTTACCCGTATACAGATAGTCCCCTCATTTTTTGTAAACAATAAAAAACGATATGAACCCTAGATCCTTACTCCGATAAATCATAACGATGACGATGGATACATGACGTAGATGATAAGAACATTAGCAACGTCCCATCAGTCCGGTCTTCGAGGCATTAAATGTGTGTCAGTTGACGGTCGACTTCCTCGAGAGATGAACCGCCGCTTGAGAAACCTATAAATACCCTTTAACCCATTTGTTATAACCTTTACACTTCAAATCCTTCTTGTTTCTGAGAAAACTCCATCTTCTTCATCTTCTGGTTTCCCCATTGTTGACCTCAAAGCTTCCCCTTATCAACAAACTTTTTCCTTCATTTTTCTATACAAATGGCCAAGACTTCAAAGTCTGTTCTTCAAAAAGAAGTACCTTCTTCTTCAAAACCTTCTGATATCGTTCCTCATGATGCTACTGAGGAACCCCCTTTGAGATCACACGTCCCTATTAGGTGCCCTACAATGGCTGACTTCAAGGTTGAGAATACGTCCATGGTACCGGGTCGATGTGAACCGGTCTCGAGGTACATATGTATGATTACTGACAGCATACTCGATAAGGTTAAAGAGGATTGCAACTGGGTAGGCAAACACGTTGTGGTCCCTACCCCTAAAGCATCAATTATCACCCACATGGAGGGTTTCTTAAGTGTTTACACTTATCCTTTCACGTTGGGTCCCCTCGATCCGGTTATCATAGCCTTTTGCAAAAGGTATGATGTGACTCTTGGACAGATACATCCTTCATTTTGGAGGATCTTTATTCTTCTCCGATTCTTTGTGAGCAAGGTCGAGGGATTTCCATTCACCATCGACCATCTCATGTGCCTGCATAGCCCTCAACTTTACCGAGGAGGGTTAATTAAGCTTGCGCGCCGAGCCACCAAGACCCTGTTTTAGAGTATCGACGAGGATCGAAACCGGAGATGGTTTGGTATATTTGTTCGAGTAAGGACCTCGGACTTAATCCCGAATACAGACATGCCATTCCCTCTAGAAATGGAACATGAAACGTAAGTTTAGCTTTGCCTTCGAGATTCCTTTTTTTGCTTTTTATTCTGTTTGGTATTTCATCGATATTATGTGATGCAGCTTTTGCCCAAATATTGAACCTTGTTACCGAACTTAAAGAGTGGGTCGAGGGAATTGTGACACATAGACCTTACTCCGAGAGCTTATGGCGTGAGCTCTTGAAGGGTCGATGGGAGGCCCGTAATCATGGTAAGGGTTTTTCCTTAACACTATATCTGATCTCATTTTTCATCATCAGCCTCTGATCCGTTATACTATCATTTTGCAAGTTTAGGACAGGACGTCGAGATAAGGCCTCCATAAACTGATGATGATATACACGCTGATCCCCTTGCCTCGAAACAAGCCAGAGAAAAGAATAAAAGGAAAGCCTCGAGTCACTCGGACTTTTAAAATAAAAAACAGAGGAAGCGGCCGGCTCATAAGCCTAAGAAAGCTGGAACCCGAGAATTCTCATCGGACTCACTCAATCGATTGAAGGATAAGTCCGAGGAAGAAGAAGATTCTGAGTTGGCGGAACGCGTGAGAAGCGACTTCGAATTGCCTCGAGCCTTTGAAGCCATGGAAGAAACAGTGGCTGAAGTCTCCGATAGGGTCGATACCGTTTCGGCCCGAACTAGTGAGGTCGATAAGGAAAATGTGGCCGGTACATATTGATCAGAAGATAATGCACCCAAAGAGGTACATAGGATGATTGACCTTTCTTGGTCGCCCTTGTTTACAAATTCTATGATAAACGTGGCTTAGGTGTTGAGAGGTAACCTTGGCGAAGGGGCCCAATGGGTAGCCGATCCTTTCCATAATTTTTTTGATGGCATGGATTCCGCTGCTTCGGAGGATATAGCCAGTTTAGGTGACTTATCGGTACCGAGGAAGATATCATCCCCGAGAATTGGCAGATCCTCTACAAGCCCGAAGTTAGTGAACCAGTTTCCCACTCCGAGTGTTGGTCCTACTCGGATGCGTGTCATTTATATGTCCATCTCGGGGGATGCCCGGGTTCTTTCTACGCCGGTGGGAATTGCTAGTTACCTTCAGTGCTTAGTGACCAAAGAGGATCAAATAAAAATGAACGAGGTAGATGTGCCCTGTCTTTTCAATGAAGCTCAACAGGCGCTGAATAGGGTAATTTCATATATCCCTTTATTATATAGTTAGATTCAATAGTGAATAGTCCAAACATCTTCCTTTGTGCTTGCAGGCCTCAGTTCTTCATCATGAGGACTTTCTTCGATTTCGGGAGGAGTCCAAGCGCACGAGGCCGAGACTCGAGAGCTTGCCGATAAGAAGGATACTTACAAGCTTCTTAGTGAAATGCTTCAGGCTAAGTTAGAAGCGGCTAGGAACGAGCATGCCGGTTTGCTTGAACAGGTAATACAAATATTCAATATTGATGATGACGGTCCAGATACATTTGCTAATGACCCGAAACTACAAGCTCAAAAGAAACTAGACCAGATCGGGCAGCTTCGGGTAGAGGTGGACGCGGCGAAAGCTGAGACCGAAGAATAGAAGAAAAATATGGACCGTCTAGCCTCGGAAAAGTAAACTTCCCAGGCACAGTTGTCTTCTATTGAGTTTCAACTTCGGGCTGCAAAGGAGAAGAGCTCGGCTCAGACCAAAATGATTAAGGAACTCAAATCTCAACTGAGTTTAGCTGTTTCTGGCCAAGAGAATCTGGCTAAGGAGCTCGAGACTGCAACGTTAGAGGTCATTACAGTCCGGAACAAAGCTTACAAAGGGATGTCCCAACTTAAGGTTGATGCCAAGGCTATCCAGGAGGAGGCAAAGATTATGGTGAAGCATGCGTGGTGGGAATCGCGAAGGAGGACCCTCGAGGATGTCTATGCCCAGAAATTTGACATATTGAACGAAATTGAGAACACCAAGGCATGCGAGGCCAATGCTCGAAGGCTAGCCTTTCCCGAAGAGGATTCCTATGCGTCTAAAGAATCAGGTGAGTCCGGTGGCGAGGAAGACCCCGAAGGTGATGATGCAATCCCCCGTGAAGATTAGGCCATTCAACAATTTCTGTTGAGGCAATCTGGCTTTTGTATATAACATTTAATGGGGCTATCTCAGCCTTTGTAAAATTTTTGATACATATATAAGTCTTTTCCTTTTCATAGCTTTCAAATTTCCTTTTTTCTTGTTTACTGTCACGGCCCAAAATCCCACCACAGGCGTCGTGACTAGGTAAGCCAATTTTCATTACATTTCGAAGCCATTTGTTTTTGTTTAAATACTAATATCGAAACTAATAGCGGTAATAATTACAACAAGCTCCCAAGATGTCACGACCCAAAATCCCACCATAGGTGTCGTGACAACACCTAGTCTATAAGACCAGGTAAGCCGATTTCCATTATGTATTAAAGCCATTTTATTTTGAATTAGATAAGTAATCAAGACTAACAGCGGAATAAATATGAATATACAACATTCCAAGACTAGTAGTACTTAGTTACGAACGCTAACAGAATACGTGGAATGATCACGAGGGCCGAATATACAATATTGTTTGATTAAAAATTAAAACTACAATGAAACGAAAAGACTTCAAGGGGCTGCGACGACCAAGCAGCTCTACCTTGAATCCTTATGATCCCGCTTTAACTCTGCTCAAGTCCGATATCTTCAATACCTGGCTCATTACAAAAATGTGCAGAAGTGTAGTATGAGTACACTATGGTCGGTACCCAATAAATATCAAGACTGACCTCAGTGGAGTAGAGACGAGGTACAGTCAAGACACTCACTAGTCTAATAACCTGTGTAATATAATATATAAAATAATAGGGAACAAATAACAATAAGGGTAATAAAACAACCAGCGTTATGCACAGCAAGGCAACAAGAACAACATTCATATCGCTCAACATGTAATAAATACAAGTACACTCAATTAAATCAAGATCTTCAAATAAATGTCTTGCATATATAATTCTTACAAATAACTCTCTTTCAAATATAATTTTCTCAAATAATCATCTTTCAAACATAATTCGTTCAATAAATCTTATCAAATACAATTTTCTCAAATAAATATCTTTCAAATAAAATTCTTTCAATAAATCTTTTCAAATATAATTTTCCCAAATAAATATCTTTCATATAATACTTTCTAAGTAAAAATCCTTCCAAATAAATATTTTGAGTATAATTCTTTCAATAAGAAGTCACCATGTGATACCTCATTTCATAATCTTAAAAATACGGGTCTCACCCCATTTTAATATGTATCAATGGCACTTCGTGCCCATAATTAAATGATCATATTTTTCGGCACCTCGTGCTCTCATTTCATATCATAACTGCACAGACAATTCATGTGCCAAATATCATTATCATTTACCCACAGCATCTCGTGCCCACATTTCATATCACAATTGTACGGATAATTCAAGTGCCAATATCCTCATTATTTACTCACGGCACCTCGTGCCCACATTTCATTTTATAATCCGCCTGGCCATAGCCACATGCTCTCAATTTCAACATAAATCAGATTTTTTATCAATTTAGTAACAACAAGACAAATTTCATAAGGCATAAAAATAAACACAAAAAAATCACAATATCACATGAAAATCACCAACACCAGAACTCCACATCATCACATATCGCCCCTGACAATAGCCATCCTTATCTCTCCTATAGCCACCCTTATCCCTCCACCCTGACAATATCAATAGCCGCCTTTATCGCTTCTATAGTCACCCTTATCGCCACATAATATCAACGGTGAAATGACACCCTTATCTCCTCAAAATAATAACTCACACAACACAATAATTTACACGAGAAATTATCACGGCAACATACAAAATCAACTCATATCACAATTTGCCCAATGGCCACAACAAATTCCAAGGATATAGCAAAATTAAATAAATTTCACAACAAATAGCCCAATGACCCACACAATGTATATAAAACCTCAAAAACAATCAACAGAGATAGAAAAATAATCAGCATAGGGCACACCTTCTTTATTCCAGATTTAGATAATTGTATTAACACCTCTTTTTAAGTTCATTTACTTAATTATTTGCAGAGGAAAATAAATCCATAATGAAATTAAATCCCACGAATATCAAACAATCAAACTCACTGAATTCACATAAATATACAGGTAACATGCACATCAAATTATCATATAAAAACAAATTCAATAAATGCGAATTGAAGCATGGCAAACAGATGAGTAAATAAATGCCAACAATTATCCAATTTACTACACAATATGCCCAAAACTTTAACTCAATAAAATGTGCACATATAAGTCTGAGTACGTACTCGTCACCTCACGTACAAGGCTTTTTACATTTCACAAATGGCACATAAGATTCGATGCCTAAGGGGTAATTCCCCCACTCAAGGTTAAAAAAGATACTTACCTTTTTGAAGTTAGGCAGATATTCCAAAATAGCCTTTTTGCTTGAATTGACCTCCGGACAGCTCAAATCTATCCAAATTAATTGTATAACTTCATTAAAATTCATCGGAAATAATTCCGGATAATAAACTTCGACTAGAAAATTTATTCTAAAAAGACAACGAAAGTGAACGTGGCGCCCGCCTCTCAGAACCCGGCGGAAGTTTTACGAAATCCGAACACCCATTCCGATACGAGTTCAACCATACCAATTTTATCAAATTTCGATAACAAATCAACCTCAAAATCTTAAATTTAAAGTCTATAAAATTTCTTCCATTTTCAACCCAAAACACTAATTTAATTATAAAAACAACAATAGATTCGAGTAATTTAACCAAAATTGAGTTAAGAACTCTTACCCCGATCTTTCCCTTGAAAATCTCCCTAAAATCGCCTCTCCCCGAGCTCCAAATTGTCAACGATGGTCCCATTTTCTGAACATAAATCTGCTGCCCAGTCATTTCCACTATGCGATCATGGCAATACACCCCCGATCGCGAAGCACGAAAATTTTCCAGCCCTTTTTTACTCTATGTGATCGCGGCCATTCTCCCCTGATCGCGAAGAACAAATTCCCCAACAACCTTGTCCAACTTCTTCCAGACAGCCTCTAGTATAACAGTCATAACGTTTTGTAAATAACCCCAAATAATAAATGATTTAACTTTCTGAATACTAGACACCAAGAGCTACAACTTTCTTGTTTTGATTATCTCCCAATTCCTTAAACATTTGGATATATAAGCTTCCAAAGTCAGCCATGTGCAACACAAATTTCTTCTTTCGCCATTTCAAGCCAAATTCCTATACAGACCTCCAAATAATTTTTCAGACACGCTCCTAAGTCCATAATCACCATACGGAGCTATTGACATCATCAAAATTCTATTCCGGAATCGTTTTCTCAAAAGTCAACTCTCCGGTCAACTCTTTCCATTTAAGCTTCTAAATAAAGATTGTTCATTTAATTAAATTTTGAATCTTCAATAATTCAAACTCAACCACACCCGTGGGTCATAATACATATTGCGAAGCTGCTCGAGACCTTAAGTCACTGAACGGGGCATTAATTATTAAAAGGATAAGTCGGGTCATTACATTCTCCCCCTCTTAAACAAACGTTCGTCCTCGAACGTGCTAAGAATTATTCTAGGTCACACAATTGATGATTTTACTTTTACACATATACTTATGGTTGATCCCATGTTATCGCATTTGAGATAAGCCTGACAACAACATCTCAATTGAGATTATTTCTTTTACCCATATTTATAAACCTTAAAACCAATTTCTTACACTCTAAACATTTTCAAAAGGCTTGACTTTCACATCAACACACTATATTAGTCTCAACTGGCTATAGTAACTCGTGCCTACGCACACATCAACCTTCTTGATAGTGTTGAAGTACTTCAAAAAATTTCTAGGGTGTTACATTCTCCCCCGCTTAGGATCATTCGCCCTCAAATACATAACATAACTTATCTTTTCCTTTGCAAATCTCACATCCTCCAAATTTTACTAACTTCCAAATTTTCCAGAATTTTCGGCAGAGACTCCCCTGTAATTAGGCCTATCCACCTGCCAGAATATCACCAAAACAACTCCTAACAACACATCCACAATCCAACAAAACACCACAATGTATATATCAATAACAATAATCTCAGCATTACAAGTACTGCATTATCATAATGATATCAGGACATGAAGCACATCATACGTATGCCCATCACCACATCCCTGGTCTTAAAAGTTGTTCATAATTAATTCCAGCATCATCAATTAACCTCATATTAACCAAAACCTCGTTCCAAATTTTCACAACACTGACGGATGTGAGGCATGAATATCTCATAATTATTTACCCGAATTAACGAGTCACATTTAATGCCACCTGGGCACCCACCTTATAGGCTAAAACTCAATGTCTACAGCATAATTATGGCTAGATAAGCACAGAAAAATATATAAGGATTATCAAATAAGCCTAACAGGAATGACTCCCTATTTATACTATAGTACAATTTAATTTCACAAAGGGAGAATTTCAAACTCATAAAAATCTTCACCACACGGACCTCGTCCTTATACCACTTCCACTGCGACTTGTAGCCCGGTTTAAATATTTCTCATCATATATAAAACGTGTGAGGATCTCGTCCTCAACTCCGAATCACAAGTATTTTGCACATTGTGCCAACTGAAATTTTTCATTTCCTTTCTTTCTTCTTTTCAATATATTTCGTAAATAGTTTTCACAATGCATAATGAACCCTCATACCGGTAGGGCATAAAATTCATAAAATTGGAATCAATTATTCCGAAATCACATCAAAACCCACTGTAGTGAATAATAAAAATTACTTTTGGACTTATAGCCCTCAATAGTGTGCAAAAATAAAAATGAAAGACTCGGGTTGTCATAATCAAATTTCCCAGCATGGATAACATATAAGTGGGTCACAAAATTACGAAGCTCACCTATAAGCGGAGCATAATAGGAGGACTCGCCTCAAAATTCATAACTGAATCAAATTAAGGAATATATACTTTTATAACAGATCAGGATCATACCTGTAACTACACCATCTGGTGTATCGGCCTCAGCCAATTCATAGCAATTATAACAACGGGTCGGGTCTCCACCTCTTAGGCTCCCTCTACCTGCCTGTCCTCCACTTCTAAATGGCTATGCACGTGGAGTATTAACTGGAATAAAGCTTGTAGCCGGAGTATTCTGATGAAATTTGCCTCTCCCAAATCTGGGACAATCTCTCATGATGTGCCCAGTATCACCACACTGATAACAACCTCTTTGCAGGTTTGGATGCTCATACTGAGTCTGTGCCAGATAACTAGAATAACCATTATAGAAACCCTGTGTCGGTGATGTATTAAAAGAACTTACTATAGCACCTCGAGTATTGTGACCCTGCTGATACAGAAATATAGAATTATTAAGGACGCGGGAATACCGCAAGCCCTAACATCATCCCATACAAATCTCACATCTTAATCATATACAAGTTTCGGAGTAAATTTCAATACCACATAAATACATCTCAAGCCAAAACTGATATAATACATGACCTCGCAATATGATCGTTGATAGTGGACTCCCCTCACTTGGCGCGAAGCCATAGGACACAGTCCGATGATGCACAATACTAACCTTCACCGCTCGTACGTCACCAGTCATAAGACACATCAAGCCATTTATTGGGCGCATGTCATCCTCGTGACAGACAAAATTGCTTCCTCGAGTGCCTTGACTGCTAGTATGTACCTTTCACTAAATGGAAATCCCATACGAACTATATAATCTTTAATGCCATCAACTATCTTCACATCTACATCCACCTCGTGACCCTACCACGATTGTGACGATTTGGCAACAAATTAAACGTTCTTAAGATCGTACTTATGAACCAGATGTAAGAACTTGCTGCACCCCAATGTGCAACAACTGAATGATCTCTCAATACTTACACATCCTCTATCTGGACATCACGTGGTAACAATGGTTGAGCAATACAAGCTCCCTTATAACCCCTCGATAGTATCACGAACCATTGGCGCATAGTCGATATCGAGTGCGCAATTTCATACACGAGTGGATGCAAAAGAACATAAGATATATGCTTCAAGCTGAATAAATGCCGCACGATAAGGAATGAAAGAAGCGGAAGCTTTCTAATAGTTTCGTAGCCTCTCGAAGATAAGTACAGACGTCTCCGTACCGATCCGCAAGACTCTACTAGAATCGTTCGTGACTCGTAGTACTGAGTCACGAACTCTAACTGAATACGTGGAATGATCACGAGGGCCGAATATACAATACTGTTTGATTAAAAATTAACACTACAATGAAATGAAAAGACTCCAAAGGGCTGCGATGACCAAGCAGCTCTACCTTGAATCCTTACGATCCCGCCTTAACTCTGCTCAAGTCCGATATCTTCAATACCTGGCTCTGCATAAAAATGTGCCGAAGTGTAGTATGAGTACACCATAGTCGGTACCTAGTAAGTATCAAGACTAACCTTAGTGGAGTAGAGGCGAGGTACAGTCAAGACACTCGCTAGTCTAATAACCTGTGCAATATAATATATAAAATAATAGGGAACAAATAACAATAAGGGTAATAAAACAACCAGCGTTATGCACAGCAAGGCAACAAGAACAACATTCATATCGCTCCACAAGTAATAAATACAAGTACACTCAATTAAATCAAGATCTTTAAATAAATGTCTTGCACATATAATTCTTAGAAATAACTCTCTTTCAAATATAACTTTTTCAAATAATCATCTTTCAAACATAATTCTTTCAATAAATCTTTTCAAATATAATTTCCTCAAATAAATATCTTTCAAATACAATTCTTTCTACAAATATTTTCAAATATAATTTCCCCAAATAAGTATCTTTCATATAATACTTTCTAAGTAAAAATCCTTACAAATAAATATTTTGAGTATAATTCTTTCAATAAGAAGTCACCCTATGACACCTCATTTCATAATCTTAAAAATACGGGTCTCACCCCATTTTCATATATTTCCATGGCACATCGTGCCCATAATTAAATCATCATATTTTCTTGGCACCTCGTGCCCTCATTTCATATTACAACTGCACAGACAATTCATGTGCCAAATATCGTTATCATTTACCCACATCATCTCGCGACCACATATCATATCACAACTGCACGGACAATTCACGTGCTAATATCCTCATCATTTACTCACGGCACCTCATGCCCACATTTCATTTTATAATCCGCCTGGCCATAGCTACATGCTCTCAATTTCAACATAAATCATATTTGTTATCAATTTACTAACAACAAGACAAATTTCACAAGGCATAAAAATAAACATAAGAAAATCACAATATCACATGAAAATCACCAACACCACAACTCCACATCATCACATATCGCCCCTGGCAATAGCCACCCTTATCTCTCCTATAACCACCTTTATCTCTCTTATAGCCACCCTTATCCCTCCGCCCTGAAACTATCAATAGCAACCCTTATCGCTCCTATATCCACCCTTATCGCTCTGCCCAGACAATATTTCAACAAACACAGTAACAGTGAAATGCCACCCTTATACCCACATATTAGAAACGGTGAAATTACATCCTTATCTCCTCAAAATAATAACTCACACAACACGATAATTTACACGGAAAATTATCACAGCAACATACAAAATTAATTCATATCACAATTTGCCCAATGGCCACAACAAATTCCAAGGATATAACAAAATCAAATAAATTTCACAACAAATAGCCCAATGTCCCACACAATGTATATATAAAACCTCAAAAATACTCAACAGAGATAGAAAAATAATCAACATAGGGCACACCTTCTTTAATCCAGATTTAGATAATTATATTAACACCTCTTCTTAAGTTCATTTACTTAATTATTTGCAGAGGAAAATAAATTCATAATGAAATTAAATCCCACGAATATCAAACCATCAAACCCACGGAATTCACATAAATATACATGTAACATGCACAACAAATCATCATATAAAAACAATTCAATAAATGCGAACTGAAGCATGGCAAACAAATGAGTAAATAAATGCCAATAAGTATCCAATTTACTACACAATATGCCCAAGACTTTAACTCAATAAAATGTGTACATATAAGTCCGAGTACGTACTCTTCACCTCGCGTACACGGCTTTTCACATTTTACAAATGGCACATAAGACTGTATGCCTAAAGGGTAATTCCCTCACTCGAGGTTAAGCAAGACACTTACCTTTTTGAAGTTAGGCCAATATTCCAAAATAGCCTTCTTGCTTGAATTGACCTCCGGACAGCTTAAATCTATCCAAATTAATTGTATAACTTCATTAAAATTCATCAAAAATAATTCTGGATAATAAAACTTCGAATAGAAAATTTATTCTAAAAAACAACGAAAGTCAACGTGGAGCCCACCTCTCGGAACCCGACAGAATTTTTACGAAATCCGAACACCCATTCTGATACGAATTCAACCATACCAATTTTATCAAATTTCGATAACGAATCGACCTCAAAATCTTCAATTTAAAGTCTATAAAATTTCTATCGTTTTCAACCCAAAACACTAATTTAATGATAAAAACAATAATATATTCGAGTAATTTAACCAAAATTGAGTTAAGAACTCTTACCCCGATCTTTCCCTTGAAAATCTCCCGAAAATCGCCTCTCCCCGAGCTCCAAATCCGCAAAGATGGTCCTATTTTTCGATCTTAAATCTGCTGACCAGTCATTTCCTCTATGCGATCGCGGCAATACACCCGCGATCGCGAATCACAAAATTTTCCAACCCTTTTTTACTCTATGCGATCGCGGCCATTCTCCCCCGATCGCGAAAAACAAATTTCCCAACAGCCTTGTCCAACTTCTTCCGGACAGCATCTAGTATAAAGGTCATAACCTTTTGTAAAAAACTCCAAATAATAAATGGTTTAACTTTCTGCATACTAGACACCAAGAGCTACAACTTTCTTGTTTTAGTTATCTCCCAATTCCTTAAACATTTGGATATATAAGCTTCCAAAGTCAGCCTTGTGCAACACAAATTTCTTCTTTGCAATTTCCAAACTCTTCCCGGACAGCCTATAATATATCAATCATAAATTTTGGTACACATCTCCAAATAACAATTGGTTTGATTTTCTAAAACCTAGACACAAAGGGCTACAACTTTTATGCTTGGATAATCTCCAAATTCCTTATAGATTGCGAGATATAAGCTTCCAAACTCGGGTCAATGCAATAAAAAATTTCCTCTACGCGATCACGAAAGCCTTCCGCGATCGCATTACACGTGCCATTTTTTTCCATTTTGTGCTTCGCGACCGTGGTCAATTCCACGCGATCGCATAGCACACTGCTATAGCCAAAAACCAGCAACTATAAATGGCCTAGAAATAGTCTAAAACCACCTGAAACTCACCCAAGCAACTCGGGACCCCGTCCGAACATACCAACAAGTCTCAAAACATATTACGGACTTAGTCGAAACTTCAAATCACATCAAAAAATGCTATAACCACGAATCATACCCCAATTCAAGCCTAATGAACTTTGAAATTTCAAATTCTATATCTTGTGTCGAAATACATCAAATCAATCCGGAATGACTTCAAATTTTGCACACAAGTCATAATTGACATAGCGAAGCTATTCCAATTTCTAGAATTGGATTCCGGCCCCGATATCAAAAAGTCAACCCCCCGGTCAAACTTCCCAAAAATTCATCTTTCACCATTTCAAGCCAAATTTCTCTACAGACCTCCAAATAATTTTCTGAACACGCTCCTAAGTCCATAATCACCATACGGAGCTATTGACATCATCAAAATTCCATTCCGAAGTCGTTTGCTCAAAATTCAATCCGGTCAACTCTTTCCGTTTAAGCTTCTAAATAAATATTGTTCTTTTAATTAAATTCTGAATCTTCATTAATTCAAACTCGACCGCACCTGCGGTTTATAATACATATTGAAAAGCTTCTCGAGACCTTAAGTCACTGAACGGGGCATTAATTCTTAAAACGACAAGTCGGGTCGTTACATTTACTTGTATTCATGAGGGCCAAAATGCCATAAAATATTTTAGGCTATGTACGATAATTCGAACAAGTCTAGTCTTTGCCTTACTTTGTTTTAAGGCGTTTTGGGGATTCGATGTTATCAGAACTATTTCCCCAAGTAGGTAGCCGAGATTCTAGTTTGCCGAGGGTAGTCTTTAGAACTAGGCAATGCCAAATAAGCATCATGTCCTCCAGTGTTTTTAACGCGAAACGGCCTTAGCCTTTAAATCCGGAAAATGCCAAATAAGCTTTATGCCCTTGAGTTTTATTAACTCGGAACGGCCTTAGCCATTAAATTCGGGCAATGCCAAATAAGCTTTACGCCCTAGAGTTTTATTAACTCAGAACGGCCTTAGCCTTTAAATTTGGGCAATGCTAAATAAGCTTTATGCCCTAGAGTTTTATTAACAAGGAACGGCCTTAGCCTTTAAATTTGGGCAATGCTAAATAAGCTTTATGCACTTGAGTTTTATTAACTCAGAACGGCCTTAGCCTTTAAATTCAGGCGATGCCAAATAAGATTTATGCCCTCGAGTTTTATTAACCCGGAACGGCCTTAGCCTTTAAATTCGGGAGATGCCAAATAATCTTTATGCCATCGAGTATTGTTTAACATAGAACGTCCTTAGCCTTTTAAGTTAGGCAATGCCTACAGTCCCCGAGTGAAGTGAATATTCGAACTCGGATTAAGGTGGCCATCGAGCTTGGCATCGATCGACAGTTTACCTTTAGGCTCGATGCCTAGTCCCCCAGTAAATGTTCGAACTCGAATTTAAGATTCCCCTTAGGCTTGATATGTTTAAGTGTAGGAAATTTCTTGAGAAATGCAAGAAACATTTTTTAGGACGAGATGTTTATATGCAAAGAAGGCTCTTTTATTCTTGCGCATAATAGTTGTACATGTTTAGTGTCAGGGCTTGATTGATTTGAGTGGGAACGGTTCTTTTGACCGTTTGTCCCTTATAATAAATCTTATTAATCGTGGCCCTTTAATCACGAGGATCTCCCCCCCCCCCCACCCAGTGTTTGAGGTTGACCGAAGAGAGGCCTCGAATGTTGTCATGATCATTGCAACCGATTCGTAGTCGGTTTTTGATTTTAAGTTAGCACGATTTTACTTGGAGAAAACACCTTGCAAAAAACCCATTTGGGACAAAATCGGTCCAAGAGAAAATAGTGCAATGCGTGCTTTCAGACCTAGGTTCTTGTATCGTCCGTTGTAGTTTGCCTGCAAGTGTTAGTTTGAAATGTAAACAAAAATAAAAGAGAGAATAGGGTTCGTACCTTAGTAATAATATCGCTTAAAGTGAATTATATTCCAGTTGTTCGGTAATTGCTCGCCGTTCATTGTTCCGAGCTTATAAGATCCCTTTCCGATGATCTTTATAATTTGGTGCAGTCCTTCCCAGTTCGTCCCCAGTTTCCCTTCGTTTGGGTTTTGGGTGTTCAGTGTAACCTTTCTTAATACTAAGTCCCCAGTATTGAAATATCAAAGGTTAGCCCTTCGATTATAATATCTCTCGATCTGCTATTTTTGTGCGGCTAAACGGACAATGGCGGCTTCGCACCTTTCATCTATTAGTTCCAAGATCGTGCTCATAGTCTCGTCATTTGATTCCCTTGTTGCATGTCGGAATCTAATGCTTGATTCTCTGACCTTGACCGATATTAAAGCTTTGGTGCTGTAAACCAAAGAAAATGGTGTGGATCTGGTACTGGACTTCGATGTTGTACGGTATGCCCATAGGACCTCAGGTAGCATTTCTTTCCATTTTCATTTGGCGTCGATCAACCTCTTTTTTGAGGTTTTAGATTATAGTTTTGTTGGTGGATTCTTCTTGTCCGTTCGCACTATGGTGGTAAGGAGTTGATAAGATCATTTTGATCTTATGGTCTTCAAGAAACTTGCTTACTTTGCTGCCGATAAACTGCTTTCCGTTGTCGCACACAATCTCGGCCGATATTCCGAATCGACATATAATGTGATCCCAGATAAAATCGATGACTTCTTTTTCTCTGACCTTTTCATATGCCTGTGCTTCTACCCATTTAAAAAAATAGTCATTCACAAAAAAAATAAATTGGGCCTTACTGGACGCCTGTGGAAGCGGGCCAACCATGTCCATCCCCCATTTCATGAACGGCCATGGTGACAAGACCAAATGCAACATCTCTCCTGCTTGATGAATCATCGGAGCATGCCTTTGGCATCCATCGCATTTTCGAACGAACTCCTTAGCTTCTCTTTCCAGGTCGATCTAGTAGTAACCTGCTCTAATTATTTTTCGCACTAGTGATTCGGCACCTGAATGATTTCCACAAGTACCCTCGTGGATCTCCCTCGTAACGTACTCAGTATCCCTCGGCCCTAGATATTTTGTGAGTGGACCATCGAATGTTCTTCTAAATAAGGTTCCATCTTCGGCTAGGCTAAATCGGGCTGCTTTTGTACGCAAGGCCCTCGATTGTTTTGGGTATGAGGGAAAATTTCCGGTCTTGAGATACTCTATTACTTGTTCCTCCAGTCCTAAGTTAGGCTTGTCAAGTTGATCTCGGCTTGGCCTTTTTCCACCACCGATCACATAAGCTGCACGACTTCCCCTAAATTGAACTCGTTATCTTCGACTAACGATTGCAAGTTAGCGAGGGCATCAGGTTCGCCATTTTGATCCCGAGGTACGTGTTCACAGTCCATTCTTTGAACCGATGTAATGTCACATGTAACTTGTCTAAGTATCTCAGCATTCGTTCTTCTCTAACCTCAAATGTTCTGTTAATTTGGTTTACCACAAGGAGGGAGTCGCACTTGGCTTTGATCACTTCTGCTCCCAAGCTTTTGGCCAATTTGAGGCCTGCAATCATGGCCTCATATTTGGCCTCGTTGTTAGTTAATTTCACAGTCTTAATAGATTGTCTAATTATATTACCTATCGGTGGCTTTAGTACGATACCAGGTTCGGATCTTTTGGCATTCGAGACCCCGTCTGTAAAGAGGGTCCAGTTTCCCGAAGAATTCCCCGAGTTAACCAATAACTCTCTTTCGACCTCAGGTATCAGGGCCGGTGTAAAGTTGGCCATGAAGTCTGCCAATATTTGGGACTTAATGGCGGTCTGAGGTCGATATTTAATAGCGTACCCACTTACATCCATGTCCCATTTGGCCAATTGGCCCGAGAGTTCGGGTTTATGCATAACGTTCCTTAACGGGTAAGTAGTTATGACACATATGGGTTTGATATTAGAAGTACGGTTTTATCTTCCTCGAGGCACTTAGCAAAGCGAGCGCCAATTTTTCCAGGTGGGGGTATCTAGTTTTGGCCTCACCCAAAGTCTAGCTAACATAATAAATAGGAAATTACGTACCTTGTTCATCATTGTCATGATTTATTGGAGTAAGGATTGAGGGTTTATATCATTTTTTATCGATTACTCTCCAAAAAATGAGGGGACTATCTGTATACGGGTAAACTCGAGCTCGATGCGCGATCGAGTACGTGGAACAATAGACCGGGTTTAGGAAGAACAAGGTACGCAATTTCTGATTTATTATGTTAGCCGGACCTTGGGTGAGGCCGAAACTAGATACCCCCACCTGGAAAAATTGGCGCTCGCTTTGCTAAGTGCCTCGAGGAAGCTAAAATCATACTTACAATGTCACCCCATATGTGTCATAACTTCTTACACGCTAAGGAACATTATGCATAAACCCAAACTCTCGGGCCGGCTGGCCAAATAGGCAGTGCAAGTAAGTGGTACGATATTGAATATCGACCTCGGACCACCATTATGTCCCAAATATTGGCAGACTTCATGGACGACTTTACATCGGCCTTGATACCTAAGGTCGAAAGAGAGTTATTGGTTAACTCAGGGACATCTTAAGGAAACTGGACCCTCTTTACAAACGGGGCCTCGAACGCGAAAGGCTCTGAACTTGGTATTGTACTAAAGCCACAGGTAATATAATTAGACAATCTATTAAGACTGTGAAATTAACTAACAACAAGGCCGAATATGAGGTCATGATTGCAGGCCTCAAATTAGCCAAAATCTTGGGAGCAGAGGTGATCGAAGCCAAGTGCGACTCACTCTTTGTGGTAAACCACATTTACTGAACATTTGAGGTCAAAGAAGAACGAATGCTGAGATTCTTAGACATGTTACAGGTGACATTACGTCGGTTCAAAAAATAGATTGTGCAACACGTACCCCGGGATCAAAACAGCGAAGCTGATGCCCTCGCTAAATAGGGATCGTCGGTCGAAGATAATGAGTTCAATTCAGAAGAAGTTGTGCAGCTAATGAGATCGGTGGTGGAAAAAGGCCACGCCGAGATCAACTCGACAAGCCTAACTTGGGACTGGAGGAACAAGTACGTAGAGTATCTTAGGACCGGAAATTTTCCCTCAGACCCAAAAGAATCGAGGGCCTTGCGTACCATCATACTATTTTCAAAATGCTATGATAACTGCTCCAGGAAACCCAACGTGAAAGGGTAAGTGTAAACACGTAAGAAACCCTCCACGTGGGTGGTAATTGATTCTTAAGGGGTAGTGACCACTACATGTTTGCCTACCCAGTTGCAATCCTATTTAACCTTATCGAGGATGTTGTTAGTAAATGTACATATGTACCTCGACACTGGTTCACATCGACCCAGTACCGTAGGCGTATTCTCAACCTTGAAGTCAGCCACATTAGGGCACCTAGTAGGGAAGTATGATCTCAAAAGGGGGTTCCTCAGTAGCATCATGAGGAACTGTAACACCCCGGAAATATTTTAAAGTACTTAAGCGCTATTAAGAAAGTTGATGTACGTTAATTATATTATTTTGTGTGCATACAAGGACTATTAGTATAATAGATATCAATTGGATATGATAATAAGTGTACGAGTCATAATATAAGTAATGTGAGGTCTAAAGAAAGCCCTAAGTCTAAGCCAAGATGGAAATTACGTGATAGACTAAAAATCCAAATGAGTACGCACAAGATCAAACTTTGGACGAGCAGTTATGACCAAATTACCAAAGGCTGGAAGAATGTGATTCTGCGGTCAGATGTGCAACAGCAGAATCATTATGCGAACCGCAAAACTGATTCTATGACCACAAAATGGTCGAAGACCTGACCACTGCAGCCCAGTTCTGGGCATCAGCTTTGCGATCCATTATGCAACCTGCATACCAATTGTGCGGTCCATTATACGATCGCACACCTGAGTTCGGAGGGTTAATTTTTTTATTTTCATAACCCGACCCCATTTTGATAAATAGACTTTGGGGCTTATTTTGGGCAAATTATATGAGGTTTTAAGAGAGAAGTGATAGTTTTCTAGAGAGAGGAAGTAGATGAAGTATTTGTTTCACCAAGATCTTGTTCAAGCCTTGAAATCCAACAAGGAAATCTCACAAAATCTTCAATCAAGAGGTCAGATTCAAACCTCTAGTCTTCAATTTCGAGTTTGGGGTAAAAGAAGGGTGATTGGAAGTATGATTCTTGGGTGTAAGATTATTATGTATATATGCTTCTGCCAATAAGGTTTGTGGGAAGATTGTTGAGCTCAAATAAGTAAAGATTGGGTTGTGGAATGAAGGAAATCTTATAGAAGAACCTTGTAGCCAAATTTGCACAACTAGTGTTTGATAAAATGCTCAAAAGAGTTGAAACCATGAATACCTTCCTAATTTGTGTTCAATTTGGTTATGTCTCAAAATAGATTGGGATCGCTAAAATTTCAGGAACATTGTAGTAATTTAATTAAATCTCAAAGCGAGGTATGTTGGCTAAACTACACTCTTAGAATTGAATTCAATGTTGAGCTCAAATAAGTAAAGATTGGGTTGTGGAATGAAAGAAATCTTATAGAAGAACCTTGTATCCAAATTCGCACAACTAGTGTTTGATAAAATGCTCAAATGAGCTGAAACCATGAATACCTTCCTAATTTGTGTTCAATTTGGTTATGTCTCAAAATAGATTGGGATCGCTAAAATTTCAGGAACGTTGTAGTAATTTAATTAAATCTCAAAGCGAGGTATGTTGGCTAAACTACTCTCTTAGAATTGAATTCAATGATGTTCCCGTAAGTTTCAAGTATTGTTGTCTCAAGTTCCTTATTCTATGCTCTGAGTTGTTCCCAATAAATTCGATTGTCTCGAATAAGTAAAGTGTCGAGAATTATGTATTCAAAACGTGTTCTGAATGTTCCTATCACATTATGTTATCTTTTGGAAATGTGTTCAAGAATGATATGTGTATTAAAATGCTATGTCTTTGAGTTGTGTTTCAAATAAAGGTTATGATGCCAAATTATGTGAGAAAACTCAATATGCTTAAGATTCTTAATTACTCGATTATAATATAAACTTGTGCTTCGATTGCCAATCATTTTACTCCATTTCTTGGAAAGAAATCTATTGTATTTAAAGTCTTCATTACTAATGAACCTAAAGTTGTGATTTCCAGCATATTCTATTTTTTGGTATTTATGATGATGACCCATGAAAGGAAAGAAATAAAAGTATGGAATATGAAATACGACCACCGTGCCATGAATGATGAATCATATGTATGGACAATAGAGCCAATAAAATAATGATGTTGAAAGTGATTGAAAGTGCCAATTAGGCTATATACGGTATGATAAGTTATGAGGTAAACATATTTGTATTGTTGTCTCCTTTGTAAGAAAATCAAAAATATTTTTGGGAGTATCGATAGTCACCGAGGAAGGGTAGGTTGACATAACCTAACCCCAAAACTATACGTGCCGGTGTAGGAGTAGATTGTAATTATTCCCCGTATTTGGGGTGAGATTGATGTGATAAAATTATTCTCCTTAATTGGGATGAGTTGATTGATATAAAAGGATGATGTCGATCCATACGGCATTGTGGTGAGATGGCCTAGGCGATCGGGTCATGATCGGACACCATGCCACACACATGGTGGTGATTGTGCTGGAAATTATAATTGAAATTGTGATTTTTGTTGATGTCTCGGATGAGACGGTCTAGACAATTGGGTAGTGATCGGACTCCGTGCTAAAAATACGGTGGTATTGGTATTGTGAATATTGGTTTTGTGAATATTAGTATTGTGAACAGTGGTATTACGAACAATGGTATATCGATGCTAAAGATCTCCCAACCAAAAATAATATTATCATCATATTTTGATTATCACTTCCTAATGTTATCTTCATATTTTGGAAATTATTATGTTTTAACTTGGCATTTGAATATCATTGATTGTTGATTATGACTTGCTGCTTCTATGGTTTTCCCTTTCTTATATTGGCATTCTATTTTGAAAGAAGACTGTTTGCTTTACATACTAGTACTATTCCATATGTACTAGCGTCCTTTTTGTCGGGGGCGCTGCATATTCAATGGATGCACGTGGTTCATCAGCAGACAGCTTTGGTCCTTGTTAGCAGTCACTCTCTATTCAGCAGGTTTTGGTGAGCCCTACTCTATTCAGGGCCTGATGTCATTTGAGTTGTACGTTGTGTTTTGAGGTATAGCCGGGGCCTTGTTGCCGGCACTTCCATACTACTCTTGTGTTGTACTTAGAGGTTCCGTAGATAGGTTGTGGGTGGTGTTTTATGTGGAGAATTGAACTAGAAATGTTAGTATTTGGGAAATATATTTTTTTTATTATATCTATAAACTTGTAATATTTTGGAAATTATGAATGAAGTTGTTAATGGATATGAAATGGGAGTTGTTAATAAAATCTTTTCAATGTTTGATTAATGGTGTACATCTTCTGTTTATTCATGGATGAGTTTGGGTAGAAGAAAATCTAATAGGCTTGCTCGGCCGGGTTCACTCAGTTGAGCGCCGGCCGCACTTCCCGAGTTTGAGATGTGACAAACTTGGTATCAGAGCTTAAGGTTTTAAAGTATCCTAGGATCGGAGCCGTGTCTAGTAGAGTCCTTCTTATCGGTGTGTTGTCGACCACATCTATAATGAGGAGGGTACTTGGATATTTAGGAATTTCACACTTCTTTGATACTCCATATCGTGCGATAGAGCTCAAGATGGGAAGCTAATTTCCTCGTTATGTCTCATTTTCCATATGAGTAACCCACGGGTTAGAGTCATCAAGGAAGGAATGAAAGAACCAGTTTCTAAATGAAGTATCCTTGTCCCTATTAATGTTATCGTGCCACCGGATCATGTGGTAAGAGCACCTAAGAAACGAAAGATGGTTGTTTGTACCAATAAGCTGGAATGTTTGATTTGTAAGAAACGCCACTTGGGGACGTGTTGAATGACTCTTGAAATACGTTATGATTGTGGAGTCGAGGGGCATCAAGTAAGGTACTGCCCTGTCAATCTAAAGTTATCAAGTAATTCACTCCTATCTATATCGTTATGAACACCACATGACTCTTCCTTGTTGTATATGTGCACCGATATTGAAGAGCTCTCATAAACATGGTCTTAACAACATGTTGAATCACAAAATATTGCATGTACCTACTCTTTGAACGAGATGCATTTTTTGTGAATCCACTCTATCACAAATTCTCTTATTTACAACCTCTTGTGGAATTGAGCTCTATAATTATGTCCTTGAATTAAGTTATAACTCTAGGATTAATACTTCCCACTTACTTTCCTAAATTCTCAACAAGGGACTATACCTGATGAATTTCTTACGGAACCTTTTGATTCAAATGGATAACATCTGCTCATTGTGCCTATGCACGCACCACCATAATATTTACCTATGTGGTATCAAATCTAATGTAAAGCAGCCTAGTATTGACATCCTTCTTGAGCCACTCTTTTTATGTCTGGTGTATGTGGCTCATATGGTTTGAACAATCACTTTGTTCCTTGGTGTATATTATCATGAATCCCTTTCACCGTCTAGTAACATGAGAGCATATTGATTTGAAAGACAAGTTCGTCGTATCTCTAGTCCTCTCACATAGGATCAACTATTGGCAAAGGTTAAGTTGTGAGAATGATAATAATCTCGCAAGTGTTCAACTTCTTTTTTTCAACCTCCTGGGTTTGTGGCATAGATTCCTTGTGTCAAATACGGTTAAGAGCGTAATGCAACTTCGTGTATCTTCAAACCCATATCACATTCAGGGTGTTAGAATATTCTTATTTCGATTTAAATTGATTTTTCCTACATTCCAAGAGGCGACTAGTGTCACATACTTGGCTATCTCTCTTTGAAGCCTACTATTGCCGAACAAGGCACATATGGAATGAAACAATTGTTGTTGTCCTTTTCATGACTCATTTCTTTTAAATCTCAGAATCATGAACATAGTCCCTAAATAATCAATGCCTACTAGGCAACTCTATGCCTTATTTGTCGAATCAATGATGTCATCACAATGATTAACCATGCCAGTGCCATTGGTAGTAACCTTTATGTATCTTAGGATATAACTTCTTGAAATACCCTTCTCGGTACCTTGATGGATTCTTGAATAATCCAGCCGAATCTCGAACCTCGTTGTTACTATTTTTAGTAAACCCATGGGGGTTAAAGGTTCAATCATGTCAAAGAAGAAGCATCATTCCGTGATCAAATATATTGGATAGAAAGTTTTATGGTCATATTCATGCTAGCACATCTTAGAGTAATTGTTGGAGGTCGCAAAAGTTTTAGTTTGGGTGTTCGGCGTAGAGATTTAGAATTGAAGAAAGTGAACGGGTTATTCTCAGTATTTTCTCCATGAGGATGTTATATGAATTGATAATAGAGGTAAAGTATGTGTAATCACAATTGGCCATATAAACTCTTGAAGGAAATAGGCCAAACTATGAGTATGATGTTTCCCTATTATTGTCTTCCGTGTACCCGGTGTTTCATGTGTCTATGTCTAAGGAGGTAATTGGGAATCCTTTGTATATCGTTCCGGTGGAGGTTATTGAAGGTGAGGTTAATGGATAGTTAGCTTATGAAAAGTACCTAATTGTCATCCTTGTTAGATTAGTCTGGAAGTTGAGATTGCCTACGTTAATGTGTTATGGCAAAATCTGTAAGTCGAGAAGGTCACCTTGAAGGCCGAAAGTGTTGTGGAAAGAAAATATTTTCTCTTTGTTGTATAGCAAGTGGTTGTGATTTGAAAGGTCCTTTCTATGTGTTATGATTTAAATATGTGCAGCTCATGTCCAGATATCACTTCTGATAGTATAATACCTATAATGATGAGATTAATGTTGTTGATATACATTGTGATGCTTTGTCGAGTTGTGGATGTGTTGATAGGGTGATTTTAGTGATTCTCTGGCATGTGGAAATACCCAGTTATAGGGGAAACTCTTTCGAAATTTTTAAGAATTTATAAAGATAGCTGAATTTTAAGGGCCATAAGTAAGATGAGATTTTGGAAAGGAAGTATAAGACCCATGTAGTCATAAGTGCCTATGCATAATGATTGGACGTAAATGGATGGTAACTCTATTATTAGAAGTTACTTGTAAAACATTCTAAGATGAATGTTCTTAAGTGGGGGAGAATGTAACGCCCCGAAATATTTTGAAGTACTTAAGCGCTATTAAGAAAGTTGATGTACACTAATTATATTATTTTGTGTATAGATGAGGACTATTAATATAATGGATATCAATTTAATATGATAATAAGTGTACGAGGCATATTATAAGTGATGTGGGGTCTAAGGAAAGCCCTACGTCTAAGCCAAGATGGAAATTACATGATAGACTAAAATTCCAAATGAGTACGAATAAGACCAAACTTTGGACGAGCATATCTACATATATATATATATAAGTAGTTATGTGATGATCAAACTATCAAATGAAATATCTTCGAATCTAGTTTCTAACTCTTCAAACCGTTCGTCATTTTGTCACTCCTAAAAGAAGTTATGACCAAATTACCAAAGGTTGGAAGAATATAATTCTACGGTCAGATGTGTGACCGCAGAATCATTATGCGAACCGCAAAACTGATTCTACGACCGCAAAATGGTCGCAGACCTGACAAGTGAAGCCCAGTTCTGGGCATCAATTTTGTGATCTATTGTGCGAACCGCATACCGATTGTGCGGTCCATTATGCGACCACACACCTGAGTTAGGATGGTTAATTTTTCTATTTTCATAACCTGACCCCATTTTGATAAATAGGCTTTGGGGCTTATTTTAGACAAATTATCTAAGGTTTTTAGAGAGAAGTGAGAGTGTTCTAAAGAGAGGAAGTAGATGAAGTGTTTTTTCACCAAGAGCTTGTTCAAGACCTGAAATCCAACAAGGAAACCTCACAAGATCTTCACTCAAGAGGTAAGATTCAAACCTCTAGTCTTCAATTTTGAGTTTGGGGTAAAAGATGGGTGATTGGAGTACGATTCTTGGGTGTAAGAGTATTATGTATATATGCTTCTACCAATAAGGTTTGTGGGAATATTGTTGAGCTCAAATAAGTAAAGATTGGGTTATGGAATGAAGGAAATCTTGTAGAAGAACCTTGTAGCCAGATTTGCACACCTAGTGTTTGATAAAATGCTCAAATGAGTTGAAACCATGAATACCTTCCAAATTTGTATTCAATTTTGTTATGTCTCAAAATAGATTGGGATTGCTAGAATTTCCGGAATGTTGTAGTAATTTAAGGAAAGCTCAAAGCGAGATATGTTGGCTAAATAACTCTCTTAGAATTGAATTCAATGATGTTCGCATAAGTTTTAGGTATGGTTGTCTCAAGTTCCTTATTCTATGTTCCGAGTTGTTCCCAATAAATTTGATTGTCCCAAATAAGCAAAGTGTCGAGAATTATGTATTCAAAATGTGTTCCGAATGCTCCTATCACATTATGTTATCTTTTGGGAATGTGTTCAAAAATGATATGTGTATTA
Source organism: Nicotiana tabacum (assembly GCF_000715075.1). NCBI lineage: Eukaryota > Viridiplantae > Streptophyta > Magnoliopsida > Solanales > Solanaceae > Nicotiana > Nicotiana tabacum. The sequence goes on from NC_134102.1 coordinate 43,231,437, forward strand.
AAATGCTATGTCTTTGAGTTGTGTTTCAAAAGCAGGTTATGATGACAAATTGTGTGAGAAAACTCAATATGCTTAAGACTCTTAATTGCTCATATGTGTACCTAAAGTCTTGATTTGAAATGTCTTATTGTTGATAATCTATAAAGATGGCTGGAAGTGAAATAAGTGAATTGGGGATATAAAGTGTGGCCAACGTGCCAAGAGTGAAAGTTATACTTGTGGACAATGGTGCCAATAAAATGAAATGATGTGATAAAGATTATGAAAAGAGCTTTGATTCAACTGTTCTAAAATTGACTTCGAAAATAGAATTGCCTTAAAGCTTATGAACTCAAGTGATGCTCATATGTGGCTGTTTTAACTAATGTTATTCTTTATAAGTAGTTTCGATGTGTTTTGCGTTCTTACATATTCGTGAGTTGAAATTGTGTATTTCCCTTTTTGGGGAAAAAGCATTTCAACAATAAATGATGTGTTACTCGGTTATGATTTTAACTTGTACTTCGATTGCCAATCATTTTATTCCATTTCTTGGAAAGAAATCCATTGTGTTTAAAGTCTTTATTACTAATGAATATAAAGTTATGATTTCCGGAATATTCTATTTGTTGATATTTATGATGATGACCCATGAAAGGAAAGAAATGAAAGTGTGGAATATAAAATACGGCCACCGTGCCATGACTGATGAATCATATGTATGGCCAAGAGAGCCAATGAAATAATGATGTTGAAAGTGGTTGAAAGTGCCAATGAGGCTATATACGGTATGAAAAGTTATGATGTAAACGCATTTGTATTGTTGTCTCCTTTATAAGAAAATCAAAAATATTTTTGGGAGTATCGATAGTTACCGAGGAAGGGTAGGTTGACATAACCTAACCCCGAAACTACACGTGCCGGTGTAGGAGTAGATTGTAATTATTCCCCATATTTGGGATAAGATTGATGTGATAAAATTATTCCCCTTAATTGGGATGAGTTGATTGATATAAAAGGATGATGTTGATCCATACGGCATTGTGGTGAGATGGCCTAGGTGATCAGGTCATGATAGAAAATCATGCCGCAAACATGGTGGTGATTGTGTTGGAAATTATAATTGAAATTGTGATTGTTGTTGATGTCTCGGATGAGATGGCCTAGCCGATCGGGTCGTGATCGGACTCCGTGCTACAAATACGGTGGTATTGGTATTGTGAACATTGGTATTGTGAACAGTGGTATTGCGAACAATGGTATATTGGTGCTAAAGATCTCCCAACCAAAAATAAAATTATCATCATATTTTGATTATCACTTCCTTGTGTTATCTTCATATTTTGGAAATTATTATGTTTTAACTTTGCGTTTGAATATCATTGATTGTTGATTGTGACTTGCTGCTTCTATGGTTTTCCCTTTCTTATATTGGCATTCTATTATGAAAGAGGACAGTTAGCTTTACATACTAGTACTATTCCATATGTACTAACGTCCCTTTTGTCGGGGGCGCTGCATCTTCAATGGATGCACATGGTTCATCAGTAGGCAGCTTTGGTCCTCGTTAGCAGTCACTCTGTATTCAACATGTTTTGGTGAGCCCTAATCTATTCTGGGCCTGATGTCATTTGAGTTGTACATTGTGTTTTGAGGTATAGCCGGGGCCTTATTCCCGGTACTTTCATACTACTCTTGTGTTGTACTTAGAGGCTCCGTAGACAGGTTGTGGGTGGTATTTGATGTGGGAAATTGAACTAAAAATGTTGGTATTTGGGAAATATATTTTTTTCATTATATCTATAAACTTGTAATATTTTGGAAATTATAAATGAAGTTGCTAATGGATATGAAATGGGAGTTGTTAATAAAATCTTTTCAATGCTTGATTAATGGATTACATCTTCTCTTTATTCATGGATGAGTTTAGATAGAAGAAAATCTAACAGGCTTGCTCGGCGGGGTTCACTCGGTTGAGCGCCGGTCGCGCTTCACGAGTTTGGGGCGTGACAGGAATGTTATCAGAAGGTTTTGAAGAAGAAGGTACTTCTTTTTGAGAAATAGACTTTGAAATCTTGGCCATTTCTATAGAAAAACGAAGGAAAAAATTTGTTGATAAGGGGAAGCTCTGAGGTCATCAATGGGGAAACCAGAAGATGAAGAAGATAGAGTTTTCTCAGAAACAAGAAGGATTTGAAGCGTAAAGGTTTTAAAAAATTGGTTAAAGGGTATTTATAGGTTTCTCAAGCAGCAGTTCATCCCCGAGGCGGCCGACCGCCAACTGACACACATTTAATGCCTCGAAGATCGGACCGATGGGACGTTTCCATTGTTCTTATCATCTATGCCATGCATCTATCGTCATCGTCATGATTTATCGAAGTAATGATCGAGGATTCATATCGTTTTTTATCGATTACTCTCCAAAAAATGAGGGGACTATTTGTATACGGGTAAAACCTAGATCGATGCTCGGTCGAGTATGTAGAGCAATAGACCGGGTTCGACACATCTACAATAGAGAAGTTACAAATGAAATCAAGCTCGATATCGAGGTTCGAAGTTCGACAAGACCATCAGACTTGCCCTCGAGTTTACCGAGGGCATGACCGATCCTGCTTCTAACGACCTCGAGGAAAGGTTTCGCCAGCTCATCCAACAAGGATCCGTGATTCTCGCCATTAATCAATCATTATGGCAGAAATTACGGAATTAACTCAAAAAAGAAGCCAACGGTCTACCTAGTTTCTTATAAAATAATGGAGCTTCATCTCCGTCAATATATATGGGAAACTTAGTAATTCATAAGGGATATATTACAAAGACTTAAAAGAACAACATACTATCTTTTTGAGCTTTGTTCGTGTTATTTTGGCTTCAATAATATTATTCTCAAATTGGAAGGAAGTTAACTTTGCAAGGCTTAAGTTGTTCAATATGTGTGGTTTGCACTTGTGTTTCTATTTATTTTCTCATATTAAATTATATTTTTTACTTTGTATCAAATTATATCACATATCCTTAAAACCACGTATAAATTTAATTATTATTCGATTTTTAGGGTAAACAATGAGATTAACAATTCTTTCCAAATGACTTTTTCTCTATGACAGGTACCCTCATAGTTGTTAGCTTTAAGTTTTAATGATGACAAATTGAGAACATCTACTGATTCAATATTGTTACCAGGAATAACAAGAAAGAGGCAGCAAACAAATGGAGCTAAATTGTCGTGATTGATTTATTCCTAAAGGAAAGAGGAGCAGAGCAAACAAAGGAAAGAAGCCAGGGACAAGCGGAACAAAATTGAAGGTGATTAATGATTCCGGAAGGAAGGAGGAGCGAAGGAAGGGGAAATCGATACTAAAAATTGTCAAATCCGAAGATGACTTGTAACGATCCAATCGGTCTTTTTATGTATTTGAGCACCGATTCTCCATTTGATATTTCCCGTGTGCTCGATTGTTATTTTGAGACTGGCAGAAATGGTTGGTTTGGTTCCGAGAAGGTTTCAGAGTAAATTAACACACCTAATCCCGTTATTGGAGGCTTAAGTTGTAAAAGTTGACCAAGGTTAAAGTTAAATTCAATCATATAAAAATCAAAGAGAAGATAACTAAGCTCCATGAATTAGTGTTTTAAAAGGTTTTTTGGGACTAGCCTCGGGGTTTGTCCCGGGGTGCGGCACTATTAAAATACCTTAACGCTCACGTGCGGGGCTTAGTTCTGTGAGACTTTCACCTCAAAGCGTACAATTGTGCGCCTTAAACATACCTAACTCTCATTGCTTAGGGCTCGCCTAATAGTTCCTATACAAATAATATGTCAAATTTATTAATTAGTACTATTGACCCTCAAAATTCTTCAACAAATTGATGATTAAAGTTCTATTCATCACGAATATGAAGATTAAGAATAGATCTAATAACGAACCATAGTATTGCATAAATCGTGAGGGTGAATATTATTTGAATATTCTTTTTGAAAATACATAGCCAAATTTTATATCTTTACTTGCTAGATCTTCATGTTTTCGTTCTATGTCCCTCAAAATTATCGGACTTTTCTTATTTTGCTATCTCAAAGTAATTTTATATTTATTCATGAAGGAATAATATTTTAAATTGCGGTATTGATGAAATTTATCGAGTATGTACTTTTCGGGAGGTAAAATGTATAGTTTGATAATATTTTTTAAGAAATTATAATTTTTAATTGTTTGAAAGTTAAGACGTTATAGTTGATTCGGCTTATTAAGCAACACCATCATATAAATAACCTGCTTAGTAAGTAACACATGTAATTAAAGTGCATAACGAAAATTGTCAATAGATATACAATTATAGACAACCTATTGCAATTGTTTAGACAAAAGAAAGATTGTATATGTACGATCAAAAACCCCCAAAAAATCACAAGACCTAATTTTATTAGGGATGTGCATTTTTCCCCTTTTGAAACTCATTTGGGTTATGGGTCAAATCACATTAAGGAAAAAATAGATTTAATGGGTATGACCCATTTAAGCTTATGTGGTATTTATTTTTGGATTTGAAAAATTAAATTTTATGCCATGTCATATTTATGGTAGGGTTTGAGCCAAAATAACTTTTAAGCAATAATGATAAAGTTTAGTTACTTTTAAGTGACAAAAAATAGTTAAGTGACTTTAGTGAAATTAAAAGATAGTTGAATGACAAGAGTGGGTTGCTCTAGTGGTGAGTATCCTCCATTTTCAGCCAATAGGTTGTGAGTTCGAGTCACTGCAAGAGCAAGGTGGGAACTCTTGAAGGAAGGGAATAAAAAAATAGTTAAATAACCATCATTGAAATTAACCCCAATTTGCCTTCGCAAACTACTGTCTTGCTTTTTCCTTAAATGACTTTTTCCCGGAATGGTTATCCAATTTTCGAAATGTTGTTCGATATTCTCAATTATTTTCATTATGCATTTGTTTTGCAGTCTCGTACTAAATAGTGACTCATAAAATCGCTTAAACTAAAAATAATCGGCGAATATAAAATATATATATACTTCGTATATAATATATGTATACTAATTAGAAAAAGTAAACAGTAAAATCAGCTAACTATTTGTGTAAATTTGCCTTTTCAAAAGAGAGTTACTACCTTTATACTTACTATACTTTGACCTGCTCTTCTCTAAGCTACTACCTATAGTACTTCAACTAATCAACTTTACTTTTAGACTCCAACAAATATGGGATGGTTTTGTCAAGCATATCCATCTATTTATTGATCTACGATGACATAAGATTTAAGGAACCATATAATAAGAAAAAGATTTATGTTAAATACACTGACATTGTAAATATTTGTTTATATTATTAGTGTATTTTGATGTATTATACTTATTATGTAGCTACCATTTTTATTTATTACCAAGAGGTAACCAATTATAATAATTATCATGAGAACTGTCTGTCATAACCAATGGTATAATTGAGTAAATATATATATATATTTACTCAATTATACTATATATATATATATATATATATATATATATATATATATATATATATATATATATATATAGGGAAATAAGAAGATTACGAACATATTTCGGGGTCTTTACACAAATAAATGGCCGGATGAATTATTTATTTTTCCTAGCGGGTATACATAAATTACATACTCAGTTATACACATATTATATATAAATTATACATATATTATATATCCATCAATATATATATACACACACTCAAACTCATCGATTTACGAATTTGAAGGCATATTTTACATCATACGTTCGTAAAAGAACCAAAGAATTAATTTTTAGAGCTAACACATACATATTCTTTGTAGTTACACAAACAATAATGTATCTAAGCACAACCATAAAACGAACTATAGACGCAAAATATGGGCAACTATAACTGTAATACCATCACGCTTGCCATCAACACGATGTAACCCAACCTTGGAACGCTCTCTTGCAAAAGGTTTATAATTGTTTTTTATTTTCTGAATTCTGCAGTACATATTTAGCAATCTTATGTGCTGTATACGGGTAAAATCGGACCCATTGATTATCTCGGTTTCCCGGTAGGACAAACAGGATTTGAACGTGATCATGAAGAATCGAAGTCTAGGCGAAAAACCTCTCACATCGAGGATCGAGCAAAACATCCGCCCTCGGAAGCATCGGGGCCATATCTCCCAGGTCCAATTCGAGTCCCACAACTTCTGAGTGCATTACCAAAAGGCCAAACACGACTAACAAAGAGTCATGACATCCGTGCCCAACCGGATGTCACGGCGTAAATCTCGGTACGTATCAGCACTGAATCAGTGATTAGCATAAAGAAAAAAATTTATCCTTTTTTAGAATTGTACTTAGGGTAAAACTCCCCTACTCTATAAAGGGGAAATAAACTGTTTATTAGACACATTGTAACACGTATCAAGGTAATTTATTCCAATTCACTTTGTTATTCAAAGTTCTTATTTTTGTTCTTAAGTTATTCATAAGAGCAAGCTTGAAATCGAGGGCAAGTTCTTCATCGAGCCATGAACCGAGCTCGGAATCACCCTTATTATTGGTTTGGCCATTTATTATGGCCTTCAGTTGCTTAATCAAACGTTATTAACCATTTGTATTGAATTAATCCACATATCCTTATAACCACATATAAATTTAATTGTTATCCATTTTTTTAGGATAAACAGTTTGGCGTCCACCGTGGGGCTATGGATAATAGTGGCAATTTGATAAAAGATTCCATAACGCACTTTGCTTTACTCTTGTTCTTTGAGATTTTAATTTCAGGTAAATTTAAGAATGTCAAACTCTCAATCTATCCACTTGAATGTTGATGCTGAGTCTGGAAGGACCATGGCGAGAACAACAATATAATGCCCAGCGACGAGGTTCCCCCTGCTGACCCCAACGGAGCCCCGATCGCAAACCCGATCGATGCCAACTCCCATGTGGCCATCAACGCTAACCTTCCCAATAACCCAGAAAACAACGTTCGTGGAGGAGCCACGTCGGTGGCCAGAGGTACGCACGACGGTGAAGGTGATGGGATCAATTTGCGGGTGATCTTCGAAATATTACTAGATAAACATGTGGCAATAGCCCAGTTACAGAACCAAAACCACACTCCCAGCAGAGTTGAGCCCCAACCATCGCGGGAAAACACCCCAAGAAATGAACGAACCTCGGGAAGGCAGGGTGAAGTTGAAGCCGAGGCCAACCTCGGAATAATAAAGATGCTCAAGGATGTCACGACCCAATTTCTCTTATAGGTCGTGATGACACCCAACGTTACCACTATGAAAGCCAAAAGTGAACTAACCGTGTGATTATTTCTTTTAAAAATTTATAAATGGTTGACTTTTTTAGTTATTGGATAGATAATAAGTGAAACATTAAATAACATGAGAATTAAACGGTTTTAAAAGCAAATGAGATAAAGCAATTAATCAAAAATCACCAAGTGACTACTAGCATAATCTCCAAGACCTGGGGTCACAAGTGTATGAGCTAATAGTAGAATATACAAAAATAAATACTACACGACCGTTTGAAGGGAAATAGATAGAAAGAAAAAGCAAAAGAAAGACTTTGGGTGCTCCAGGATAGCTCTGAAGGCAGCTCACCGCAAAGTCTCGAGGTAATCAGGAGTGAGCACCGGGAAGATAACCATATGCACCTGCCTCAGATCCTGCACAGGTAGTGCAGAAGTATAGCGTGAGTACATAAATAAAATATACCCAGTAAGTATCAAGTCTAACCTCGAAGAAGTAGTGACGAGAAGTCGATTTCGATACTTACTATGGGCTAATAATAAAATACTGAAATTCTAACTAAGCATGGGATATGTAAATGAAAATAAAACTCAACAACATGAAATAAATAAACAGTTCTTTCACCGATAATAATTCCCAAATCAATTTCCATCATTTAATCATTTAACCTCTTAAGCCAATAAAACGATTTCAAATATAATTAGGCTCCAAGTATTACTACGCACGAATTATGCCCAGGACGTACGACCCGATCCAAACTGCATATATATATATTGTGTGCACTACCGAGGGTCGAACGACAAGAACCATAGATGCATCTATTAACCTGTCGAGGCGAACGGCCCGCTCCCATGAGAGTAGTGGAATTTACCTTGCTCGCGAAAAATACTTGCGACGCGAGTGAACATAGATTTTTCAATTATCATAATAGTGCGTACCTAGCTCCCCAAATAAGTAATTTACAACAAAACATATCTAAGGGGATAAGTTCCCTCTTACAATGTTAGAAAAGAGACTTACCCCGTTCTCAAGTTCACTTTCGGTTCACAAATATACTTTAAACCCTCAACTCGGTGCCAAATGACTCGAAACTAGTCAAATGTTATATAAAATAGTCAATACATATTAAAAGTTCATATCCTAACTATTAAAGTGATTTCCCAACCCTAATTGAACAATTCCTAAAATTTACCCCCGGGCCCACGTGCTCGGATTCTGGAAATATTTTTGAAGAAAGTTGTTACTCATAACCTCACGAACTCAAATATGTAATTTTTACTAAATTCCATAACCATTTTTGCGATTAAATCTATTTTTTTTTAATCAAAAACCAAGATTTTTCATCTAAACCCATTATTTTACAAATTGTACATGTTAAATCTACCTGTAATCTATGTATTTAACTCACACTGTGTAGAAATTACTTACCTCAAAGTGTTAGTTGAAAACCTCTCTTTAAGAGATCTAAAACTCGCCCAAGGATTGAAATAAATGAGCTCAAGATGCCTAAGTCCCGTCTTAAATGAGGTTCTGCTTTCTGCGATTTTCGCACCTGCGGAGGGTTGCCCACTTCTGCGGCTCCGCATCTACGGATAAGTCATCATAGATGCGGCCCTTGCTCAGTGGCCTACTTCCACTTCTGCGGACCTTTGGCCCGCTTTTACGGGTATAACGACCCGACCGGTCATTTCGAGAGTTGCAGCCCCGTTCCCCCATTTGTTTATACTCACTTTGTCTTTACTTTTGTTTTATGGCTAATCATGGTAGTTGGTTTGGGTCCGGAAGGACTTCGGAATGAATTTAGACACTTAGTCTCATAATAGAAACCTTGAGTTAGAAAAGTTGACTGGATAATACTTATGTGTAAACGACCCCGGATTTGGATTTTGATGGCTCTGTTAGCTCCGTTGAGAGATTTTTGACTTAGGAGCATGTTCGAATTGTAATTTGGAGGTCTGTAGTAGAATTAGGCTTGAAATGGCAAAATTTGGAATTTTAGAAGTTTAACCGGGGTGGACTTTTTGATATTGGGGTCGGATTCTGATTTCTGAAGTTGGAGGAGGTTCGTAGTGTCATTTATGACTTTTGTGCAAAATTTGAGGTCAATCAGATATGGTTTCAAAGTTCATTACGATTGAATTGGAGTGCGATTTGTATTTTTGATATTGTTTGAGGTGATTTGAAGGTTCGACTAAGTTCGTATCGTGTTTTGGGACTTGTTGGTATGTTTGGTTGAGGTCCCGGGGACCTCGGGTTAATTTCGGGTGGCTAACGGATCAAAGTTGGATGTTCAAGGATTGATAAAGTGTGATTCTTGTTTGTGTAATCACACATGCGGATGTGGAACCGCAAGTGCGAGCCCGCAGAAATGGGAAGGAAGCCACAGAAGCGGCCAAGGAAATAAGGCAGTAGATAGTCGCAGGTGCGATGGTTTTTCCGCACCTGCGTGACCGCAGAAGCAGATTTGGCCGTGTAGCTTGTCTCCGCAGAAGCGGATATTTGTCTCGTAGAAGCGAGTCCGCATGAGCGGAAACTTGGATGCAGGAGAAAAGTTAGCCGTAGAAGCTGGCTCTGAGGTGCACCTGCAAGGGCACAGAAGCAGCTAAGTTGTCGCAGGTGCGGAAATCCTGGGCAGAACCTATATAAACGAAGGTTCCGAGATTTTTGCCATTTCTAATATTTTGAGCTCGGATTTTGGAGGTTTTTGAGAGGATGTTCAAGGGTATTATTGAGGTAAGTTCCTTGAGTTCATTTTTCTTCAATAATCATTTTTCTCCACTAATTTTCCATCTAGTTGGTGTGTTTTTGAGGTGTAATTTGGGGGTTTGAGGCTAAGGATTTGGAGAATTGATTTTGGGGATTTAAATGGCCATTTAGTGTCGGATGTTGATGAAATTGGTATGACTAGACTCGTGAGTGAATGGGCTTTTGGGTATTGTGACTTTTGTTGGATTTCGAGACGTGGGACTGGGGGCGGCTTTTGGCCAATTTTAGATTTTGGCTTATAATTTCGTATTTTTCTTGTGGAATTGATTCCTTTAGCCCGTATTGATTGTATTGTACCGTTTGTGGAAATATTCGGGACGTATGGAGGCTGATTCGCGAGGCAAAGGCATATTGGAGTAGAGTTTTGCTCGGATTGAGGTAAGTAACAGTTCTAAATCTGGTTCTGAGGGTACAAAACCCCGAATATTATGTTATGTGATTAATTTGGAGGTGACGCACATGCTAGGTGATGGGCATGTGGGCATACACCATTGAAATTGGACTTGGTCTATTCCTTGGAAATTGTGAACACAAATAGCTTGTTGCTAGCTCTATATTCTCCATGTGTTATAGAAATTTAACTGCAATTCATGTTAGAAATCATGCTTAGGCTATGTGTTGATACTGTTGGAGCACACAGTGGTCGCGTACATGTTGAATTACCCATTATTTGTTGTTTGCACTCAGTTTTCAGATGCTTCTTGTATATCATACATCAGTCTCTATTATTCTTTGTTGATACATCATGTTATTGCTGTTTGGGCTGATTTTTATGATTTTTGAGAGCCCGAGATACTGGAGAGGTTGGTGACTGAGTTAGGGCTTGAGTGCCGAGTTGTGAGCGATATGTATATATATTTGGATCGGGTTTCACACCGCAACGAACCTTAGGGCTGTATATATGTGGATCGGGATGCATGCCACAACGAGCTTTAGGGCTGTATATATGTGGATCGGGTTGCATGCCGCAACGAGCCTCATGGCTATTTATATATTGATGGGATCGGGCTGCATGCCACAAAGATATAGCTCTTGGGCTGAAGGAGCTCCTCCATAGTCTATACACCCCTAGTGAGCGCATGTACCTATTGAGTGTGAGTGTTGAGGGCTGAGAGCTGAGTGATGAGCTATTGAGAAAGGCCGAGTGATTGTTGACCTAAGAGGTTGTATTTGCTTTCATTGTAGTTGCACATAGTTGCCATATATCACTGTTTTGAAATCTTCTGAGAGATATTTTTATCCAGTTTTACTTGAACTTGGCATGTATAAACGGATGTTACTTAAATTTCCAGATTTGAAAGCATGTATATTTTTCGTTGTTGAGACTACTGAAATTGAATTATAAATGTGTAGATCGTCACTATCAAAAGTTCTTTATTTAGTATTGTTACTTACTGAGTTGGTGGTATTCACGCTACACGTTGTACTTTGTGTGCAGATCCAGGTGTTCCCGGTCATAGCGGGTGTTGATATTTAAGTCGCTGATCCTGGAGGCTATCGAGGTAGCAGCATGGCGTTCGCAGACCTTGACTCTCCTTCGTTATCTTTATTCGCATTTCAGTTCATATTCCTTAGACATTGTAGTAGACTATTCCCTGGTATAGATGCTTATATACTCGGTGACACCCCGGTTTTGGGGGAGATTTGTATTGCATTGTGGATTTATTTGTGTTTCACAAAGGTTTTCTTAAATATTAACTGTTTTCCATATAATTTTCAAAGCTTTTACTGTGTTGAGATGGTTGAGTAGTGGATTTCCTAGTTCCATGATAGGTGTCATCACGACGGTTAGTTTTTGGGTCGTGACAGCGGGTCCACTCCTGCGACGCACATGCCGCACATACGGCTCAGGTCGCTCCTGCAATTTCTTCTATTGCACCTACGAGGTCACAGGTGAGCATGCCCACCCGCATTTGAGGTTCCTCGGTTGCTCTTCCTAAGCCGCTTCTGCAGCTTCTTGCTCACTTCTGCGAGCTCGTACCTGTGGCTAGCCCTCCGCAGGTGCGATTATACGAGAAGCCTAGTTCTTCAGTTGCTGCCTCTAAGTCCAAGGTTGGTCCGTGCTTAGTCCGATTGACCCCCGGGGGCCCACCCAAACATACCAACAAGTGTGAAATTATAAAACAGACTCGCTCGCACCCTCGGAATACATGAAACAACAACGAAACTAAGAATCATACACCAAACCAAAGTGAATCAACTTATGAACTTCAAGTTCTTCCAACTCGCTCCGGATGCATCGCATTATACTTAGACTTCGCGGATCGACACCAAATTTTGTGTGCAAGTCTTAAATCATCATACGAAACGTTTCCCAGGCTTGGAATCCCAATTGGACCTCGATCACACCAAATCCTACTTCAACTCAAATTTAAAGATATTTAAAACCTTCAAAGAGCCAACTTTTACTATTAGGCGTCGAAATGCACCTGGGTCATCCAAAACTCGATCCGGACATATGCCCAAGTCCGAAATCATCATACAAACCTATTGGAACCATCAAACCCCAATTTTGAGGTCGTTTGCTCAAAACGTTGACCAAAGTCAAGCTTAGCCCTTTTGCCAACCTTAAGGAATCAAATGTTCTGATCTTATCCCGAAACCTTCCAAATCCCGAACTAATCATCCCCGCAGGTCATAAAATAATAAAAGCACATACGTGGAGTCGTATTTAGAGGAACGGGGTTCTATAAAGCAAAATGACCGATTGGGTCGTTACAGAGGAACTGACAAAATGGGTGGAATCGGGAGAAAAGAAGATCGAAGCCAATGATAAAAAAGTGGAGATCTATAACTCCAAGTTTGATCATATCCCAGGAGCACCGCCGATATTGAAAGGCCTAGATTTCATGAAGTTCGTCTAAAAACCTTTCCCTCCAAGCGCAGTTCTGTTACTGATCCCAAAGAAGTTTTGTATGCTCGAAATTCCAAAGTATGGTGGTGTCAACCAAAGGGGCAAGAAGTTCTGGCCACAGATCCGAATGAACACGTGACCTCCTACACGTGTGCCATCAAGGTAAATGACTTGGAATATGACAAAATTGAGTCGTTTCTACTGAAAAAGTTTGAGGAAACCCTGTCTAAAGGAGCAATGATATGGTATCACAACCTGCCCTCTAATCCCATCGATTTGTTTGCTATGCTTGTGGATGCCTTTGTAAAATCTCACACCAGGGCCATCAAAGTCGAAACCGGAAATCAGACTTCTTTAAGGCCAAGAAAAGATATAACAAAATGCGCAGGAAGTTCGTGTCGAGGTTTCAAATAGAAACGATGGATCTGCTCCCGGTTGCGGATGATTGGGCTGTCCAAGCTTTCACTCAAGGACTCAACCCCTAAACCTATTTAGCTTCACTACAGCTAAAACAGAATTTGATAGAGTACCCGGTGGTAACTTGGGATGATGTCCATAACAGGTACCAATCGAAAATCAGAGTGGAGGATGATCAGTTCGGGGCCCCCTCTGGGTCCGTGTATCCTATAAAAACTAATGACAGGTCTAAAAAAGTCATTGATCATGAACCAAGACCGAGCAGAGATCAATACCAACCGTATGGCGAAGATCGAAAGGGTAGTGGATCCAGATGTAACCCAACAAAGAATGAAAAGATAAGCGATCGAGGTCCTAATAACAGGGGACTCATAAGTAAAAACAGTTTCGATAGGACTATCGGGACCAGGGAGGCACCGAGGTTATTGGAGTATAACTTCATCATTTATGCTGCCGGCAACATATCAGCTATCGGACACGTCAAAGATACCAAATGGCCTCGGCCATTGCAGTCTGATACTACCCAAAGAGACCCCAACCTGATGTGTAAGTATCATGGCACCCACGGTCATAGGACCGATGACTACCGACAGTTAAGAGAAGAAGTGGTCTGGTTATTCAATAACAGACACCTCCGGGAGTTTCTGAATGATCAAGCCAAAAATCACTTTAGGAATAGGGACTCCAATAAGCGGGCCGAGCAAGAGGATACTCATCATGTCATCAACATGATCATCGATGGGGTCGACATCCCCCAGGGGTTAATGCTGAAGCGCACTATAGTGTCCATTACACCTGAAAAATGAACCCGAGATTACATGCCGGGGGGGGCCATCTCTTTCAACGATGAAGACGCTGAAGGCATCATGCAACTGCATAACGATGCCCTAGTAATTTTTGTACTCATAAATAAATCTCAAGTGAAGCGTGTGTTGAGTGATCCAGGTAGCTCGGCCAATATCAACAGATCGAGGGTCGTAGAATAGTTGGGTCTATAAGACAAAATAGTGCCAGCGGTCCGGGTCTTAAACGGATTCACCATGGCATGTAAAACTACTAAAGGGGATACAACCCTACTGGAACCACTCAGGAAACAAAGTTGTACGTCATTGAGGGTGATATGAGGTATAACGCTCTATTCGGAAGCCCATGGATTCACAACATGAGGGAAATACCCTCGACACTGCACCAGGCATTGAAGCTCCCCACACCGGGAGGGATCAAAACAGTTTATGGAGAATAGATGGCCGCAAAATAAATGTTCGCAGTTGATGAGGTGATCCCGATATCTTCCCTCTAGATATCAAAGAACCCAGAATCGGTTAGGAAAGAAGAAACTAAATAGCACTCACTGACACCAATCCCGACCGAACCGTAGAAGCAACAAGCAGGCGAGGATGATGATTACGGAGTTCCCAGGTCGTTCGTCACCCCTAATGATTCTGATGCCACCAAGTGAAAGGTCGAGGAGCTGGAACAATTCATATTGATCGAACATTTTCCTGATTGGAAAGTATACTTGGGCAGGTTAACTCCCAAGCTCAGTAAAAAACGCATTGAATTCCTTATAGCCAACATGGATTAATTTGCTTAGTCCCTTCTTGATATGACAGGGATCCCTCCAGGAATAACTACTCACAAGCTGAGCTTGGATCCGAAGTTCCACCTAGTTAAGCAGAAGAGGAGGCCTCAGTCCGAAGTCAAGCATGCATTCATCAAAGACGAGGTATCCAATCTCCTTAAAATAGGTTATATTCGGGAAGTTATGTACCCGGACTGGTTAGCTAACGTAGTGGTAATGCCTAAAAAGGGAAATAAATTAAGATTGTGTGTAGATTACAAAGACTTGAACAAGGCATGCCCTCAGGACTCTTTTCCTTTGGCTAACATCGATCGCATGATTGATGCGACGGCCAGCCATGAGATACTCAGTTTTCTTGATGCCTATTCCGGGTATAGCCAAATCCAGATGAACCCGGGAAATCAAGAAAAAACTTCCTTCATCACTAAATTTGGCACCTATTGTTATAATGTAATATCGTTCGGACTAAAAAATGTTGGTGCCACCTACCAACGCCTAGTAAACTGGATGTTCGAAGAACAAATAGGAAAATTAATGGAGGTTTACATTGACGACATATTAGTTAAGTCCCTGTGAGCAAAGGACCATTTGGAACATTTGCACGAAACCTTCGACATTCGGAAGAAATATAATACGAAGCTGAACCCGGAGAAATGCACATTCGGGGTCGGGTCCGGGAAGTTCCTTGGATTCATGGTATCTAACCAGGGAATCGAGATCAATCCCAAAAAAAATCAAAGCTATAGAAGACATCACTGTGGTGGACAATCTCAAGGTCGTACAAAGGTTGACCTGGCGTATAGCCGCCCTAGGCCGGTTCATATCAAGGTCCTCCGATAAGAGCCACCGGTTCTTCTCATTATTGAAGAAGAAAAATAACTTTTCGTGGACCCCAGAGTGCTAGCAAGCTTTGGAAGTACTCAAACGGTACCTTTCGAGTCCACATTTGCTTCATACTCTGAAGGCAGACAAGCAGTTGTACCTGTACTTAGAGGTATATGAGATAACAGTAAGCAGAGTCTTAGTCCGGAAAGAGGAAGGTACGCAATTTCCTATCTATTATGTTAGCAGGACTCTAAGCGCCTCCAGGAAGTTAAAGTCATATTGTCAATGCCATCTCATATCTGTCATAACTACTTACCCATTGAAGAACATAATGCACAAACCCGAGCTCTCGAGATGATTGGCCAAATGGGTCGTGGATTAGCAGATATGATATCAAATATCGACCCTCAACCCCCCATCAAATTGCAAGTTTTGGCAGATTTCGTGGACGACTTCATACCGGCCTTAATACCCGAAGTCAAAAAAGAATTGTTGTTGACCTCGGGGACTTCCTCGAAAATCTTGACCCTCTTTATGGATGGTGCCTCGAACGCAAAAGGGTTCGGACTCGGCATCGTGTTGAAGTCGTCTATGGGTAACGTAGTTAGGCAATTTATTAGAACTGTGAAATTAACTAACAATGAGGCCGAGTATGAGGCCATGATTATAGGTCTTGAACTAGCTAAAAGCTTGGGGTCTAAAGTGATCGAAGCTAAATATAATTCCCTCATTGTGGTAAATCAAGTCAATGCGAAATTCAAAGTGAAAGATGAAAGAATGTGAAGATACTTGGATAAACTACAGGTAACGCTGCTTCGATTCAAGGAATAGATCCTACAACACGTGCCTCGGGATCAAAAGAGTGAGGCTGATGCGTTGGCGAACTTGGGTTTGTCAGTTGATGACGATGAATTCAGCTCGGGAACAGTCATACAACTCATGAAATCAGTAGTGGAAAAAGGCCATGCCAAGATAAACTCAACAATTTTAACTTGGGAATGGAGAAACAAGTATATAGATTATTTAAAGACTGGGAAGTTACCCTCGGATCCCAAAGAATCGAGAGCTCGGCGCACGAAGGCAGACAGGTTTAGCTTGTCCGATAATACTCTATTCAGAAGAACGTTTGATGGCCCACTAGCTATATGCTTGGGGCTGGGGACACCAAATATGTTTTGAGGGAAGTTCATTAGGCCACCTACAGAAACTATTCGGGGGTAGAATCTTTGGTTCCTAAGATAATCAGAGCTGGCTATTATTGGATCAACATGGCGAAAGATGGGAAGGACTTTGTGCGAAAATGCGACGGCTGTCAGAGGCATGCACCAATGATCCACCAACCTAGGGAGTTTCTAAACTCGGTCTTGTCGCCTTGGCCGTTCATGAAATGGGGAATGGACATCATCGGTCCCGTACAATGGGCACCGGTAAGGTTCAATTTATACTATTTATGATGGACTATTTCTCTAAATAGGTCAAAGCTCAAGCGTTCGAGAAGGTCCGAGAAAAAGAAGTCATCGACTTCATTTGGGACCACATAATATGCCGGTTCGGTATACCAGCCGAGATAGTATGTCATAACAGGAAACAATTCATCGGCAGCAAGGTAAGCAAATTTTTCGAGGACCATAAGATCAAAATGATCTTGTCAACACTCTATCATCCTATTGGGAACTGATAGGCAGAATTGACGAACAAGACAATCCTTCAAAACCTTAAGAAAAGGTTGGCCGATGCCAAAGGAAATCCAGCCTGAAGTCTTCTAGGCATACTGCACGACCTCAAAATCCAGTACCGGGGACACCCCATTTTCGTTGGTCTACGATGCCGAAGCACTAATATCAGCCGAGGTGGGAGAACCGAGCCTCAGGTTCCGATATACAATCGAAGAATCAAACGGCGAGGCCATAAGCACGAGCTTAGAACTACTGGATGATAGGCGCGAGGCTGCTCTAGTCCAGTTGGCCACCCAAAAGCAGCAGATAGAAAGATATTACAACCGAAGAGCCAACCTCTGACACTTCAACATCAGGGATTTGGTGTTAAGAAGAGTAACACAGAACACGTGGAACCCGAACAAAGGGAAGCTAGGACCGAATTGGGAAGGTCCATATCGAGTCATCGTGGTTACCGGTAAAAGTTCGTATAAACTCGAACCACGAAACGACACGCAACTACCAAACAACTGGAACATGACCCACTTAAAATAATATTACTTCTAAGGTACGACCTCATTCATTTTTATATTTTATTTTTATTATGAGTTGGGCTATCATTTGCAGGCAACAGCCAAAGGAGAGTGTAGTTGTTAGGTCTGAAAGCACGTGTTGTACCTTTTTTTCCTTAAATCGATTTTGTCCCAAATAGGTTTTTCGACATAGTTTTTAAATCGTGCTAACTTAGAATCGAAGACCGATTTTAAATAGGAGGAAATGGTCGCATCAACAGTATTTGATCCCACTCGACGATTGACCTCGAATACTGGGGGACATCACCATCGGGTCATGATTTTTAGCAAGGAAGGAAACTCTGTGCTCGAACAGTCTAGGATCGGTAGTTAGGATTTATTGTAAGGGCCAAACGGTCAAATGAACCGTGCTCGCATAGGTCACCTAGACCATAATACGAGCTTTTAACACGCTTACAATCTTGTACGTTATACATAGAAATGAAAGAAAGTGTCTACCTTGCCAACAAATATTTTTTGCTTCTTAAAAGTATCGAGCCTAAGGGCTATTCCTACTCAGGATTTATCGATCCCAAGGGCCACCCTTATCCGAGTCTAAAGGGCTACCCCCACTCGGGGATTGCAGTCCGAGATAAACTCGGGTGGCTCAGGTTATCAAAACTAGGAGGCACAAAACCTATTAGGTAGTGCCCAAACCTAAAAGGCTAAGGCTACCCTAAAAACGGTTCGGAGACATCCGAAGCCCGTAATCAAAACATAAGGCCTTCAACAAAATTCAAAACTTGTTCAAAGGTTACCCTCAGCAAAGATACAGTCTAACAACATTTAAAGAAGCATCAGGGGTAAATTTTCGTTCACTCTGAGCTTACACATGTTCGAGAGAAAATTGCATCGAGGGAATGTCTTGTTCGGACCTACGAAAAGTGACTTATTACTACGTTTGATTCTGTGCTAAGGCATTAGAAATATTTGCAATAGAAAAATGATGCTAAGATAATAGACTTGCACATTGCTAAAAGGGAAATATTTTATATTCCGAAATATCTTTACAAAGTCCCAACAAAAATGGCCTCAACAAAATATATGTACAGGATACAAAAACCAAAAAAAATAATCCTAAGGCATATACGCCTAATCTTCACTAGGACCCGACTCATCACGAGAGTCATCAGGGCCTTCGGGTTCTTCGGAGCCTTCTTCATCTTCAGGTTCAACAAGTTTTTTGGCCTCGACCTCAAGTCTTTTTGCCTCCTCGATCTTAGCTGACAGGTCGAAGCCTCGGGCATAGATCTCTTCGAGGGTCTCCCTCTGGATAGCCATCTTACGTACTCGGCAGTATCTTCAGGCGAGCCTTGGCTGCTTCGACATCATCCTTATAATGGTCCACCATCTCTTCAGCATCGGCAGAGGTTGTGCATAACTGAGACTTTATAGCTTCACATTTGTTACCGAGGGCGTCCCGCTCTGCTAGAGCCGAGCTCAATTATGATCCCAGTTCATCAATCAACTGGGATCGCTTGTTGGCTTTTTCTTTTGCTACCCGGAGTTGAACCTCTACCGATGCCAATTGTGCCTGGGCGATTTCTTTCTCTGAAGCTAGCCGGTCCATTTTGAACTTCCAACCATCGTCCATGGCTTGGACCTCCTTCATTTCAGCTCAGAGTTGGTCGATACGATCAATCTTTTGTTGAACCTGTGAGGCTTGGTCATTAGACGCCATGGCTCAGTATTCATTGCTAACTTCAAAAACCTTTATCTTTTCGACCAGATCGACATGTTCTTGCCTTAGGATCAAAGCCTCCTTTTGAGCCTCATCCAGCTTGGCCTGAAGGGCCTTGATGGCCCCTCTGTGTTGCTCGCTGAGAAGCCTGTACATATCTCTTTTCTCGGCATGCTCCTTAACCTCAAGCTCAAGCTCGTTAACCTCAGCCAAGTACCAAAGAAAGATTTTGTGATGAAGTACCGAGGCCTGAAAAGGGATAAAATAGTATGAGAAATATCAAAAACTAAGTCAAAGTTCGGAAGAGCATAACGATGCCTTACCCTATTCAGCGCTTGTTGTACTTTGTTGAACGGGAACGACACGTCCACCTCATTTATTTTTGCTTGGTCATCTTCGTCCACCAGGCATCGGAGGTAGATCATTACTCCCACGGGAGCACAAAGAACCTGGGCATCCTCCGGGACAGTGATGATTATCGACCTCTTATGGCCGGGATATACACTCGGGGTGGGGAACCGATTGATTAACTTTAGGCTCGAGTTCAGCCCACCGACTTCTAAAGACGGATCCTTTCTTGGCACTTCCAGGTCACCCAGCCCAGAAAAGTCTTCTGGGACAGACGAGTCCACGCCATCGAAAAAGGAACGAAGGGGATCATCGACGCCATGAGCCCCTTCGTTAGACCTCTCCTTCCCTGCTCGGGCCTCCTCGAGCATGGACTCGGTATAAGAAGGCGACCCTGATATCTCTATTACATCGGGCACCTCCTTCAGAGTGTAGCCGGCATCCCGAAAAGTCTCAGCCCCGGTCTCCTCATCAACCTCCCGAGTTTGAGAGAGATCGGCACCATGGATCTCCTTCTCAACAGCTTCCTTCTCCTCTGGAGAAGTCGGCCAGTGGGCCACAAAACAATCGTCTTCCTCGGGCTCATCTCTGAGCCAAAGAAACGAGTCTGAGTCGGGCGCTCGAGAGCTAAAACTTTCCTTTGGCTTACAAGCCAACCTTTTCTTTGGCTTTTTCTTCTTCTCTGAGCTAGGGGAGCTCGAAGCCTTCCCTTTCTTCTTTTCCCCCGCTGCAGCATCGAGCTTCCCCAAAGCGGAGGGGTTAACGGATAAGGACACATCCTCGTTCCCTCTTGAAGGCCTAAGTTTAATGGTCTTAGGCAAACCTACAAAAAGAAGAGTGAAGAAAAGAGAGTATGTACGATGCGAATGGGAAAGCCCGATGTTACCTATTCGGGGAAGGGTCTTACCGTGAGAACGGAGACCCCTCGAGAGTTTTTGCCATGTGCGATCACAATAAGACATATGTGAACAAATACCCTCGATCCACTCCTTGACTCGAGGGGTAGCGCTTGGGACTCGAGCGATGGCTGCACCATCACAAGTACCAGTGAGTAAAAGGGAGATTAACGTAAAATGGCGTTCAAAGGGAAACTGTACTTACGAGATGCATTCTCGGGGAATGGAATGAACTCGGGGGGAACCATGTCTTCAATCTTCACCGGAACAAACTGTCCATGCTAGCCCCGGTACCGGTCCTCATCGATACTCGAGAATGGGGCTTTGCTAGCCCGACGTGTGAGCTTTATTAGTCCCTCTTGGAAGTTCGGGGATTGTATAGGCGGAGTAGCTGATCGATGGTGAACTATCGGGATTCGGTCTTGTTCACGAAGCAACGAAGGAGGATCACGATCCTGCACAGCGAAGGGTGGATCTAACCGAAGCATATTTCGTACCTCTTGTAAAAGTCTAAGATAATCAGTTCCACCGAGCCCAATGTGAAGGGATAAGTATAAACAATTACATACCCCTCCACATGGGTAGTGATGTCGTAGTTAGGCACGGTCCTCATCGATACTCGAGAATGGGGCTTTGCTAGCCCGGTATATGAGCTTTATTAGTCCCCCTTGGAAGATTCGGGGATTGTATAGGTGGAGTAGCTGATCGATGGTGAACTGACGGGATTCAGTCTTGTTCACAAAGTAACAAAGGAGGATCACGATCCTCCACAGCAACGGGTGGATCTGACCGAAGCATACTTCGTACCTCTTGTAAAAGTCTAAGATAACCAGTTCCACCGAGCCCAATGTGAAGGGATAAGTATAAATACTTAGATACACGTCTACATGGGTAGTGATGTCGGCGTTAAGACCAGGGACTACTACATCCTTACCCGCGTAGTTGCAATCCTCTCGGATCACGGGAATGCCGTCTTCGGTAATGAAGCATATATACCTTGATACTCGTTCGCCCTAACCCTGCACCGATGAAGGCTTTTTGACCTTAAAGTCATCTATGATTGAGAAGCCCCCGGGGATGAACATTTTTAAAGGAGGCTTGGGAGTAGGTTCATCAGTAGCTGCGCCTAGAGCAGACGTCTCGAGGATGACTATATCATGAATGACCACCTCGGTTTCAGCGGTCGATTGGGAAGAAGAAGAAACGACTTGTTTAGGAGCAGAATTTGATGTTTTAGCCATTGTTATCTGAAAAAGCTTAAAAGGTCTAAGAAAAGGTGTTGAAATATGAAGAGTCAAGTGTGCTGATTTGGGTTAAAACTAGGTAAAAACCCGAAAATTACTGAGAAAATTTGAAGAAGAGAGGTAAAGATATGAAAGTATGAAGAAGGTAAGTAACAACTTTAAGAATCGAAGGTAGAAGCTTGGTCAAACGGTGAAAAATGAACGAAGAATGAACGCTTTTATAGAGGTTTCGTGATGCTTCGCATTCAGAGGTGACCTGCCGATGGCTGACACGTGTTCAAAGTCAAAATGACGTGACTGATGGGATATTTCGGCTTCTTTGTCGTTTCTGTTGCGTCGTATTAAAGAAGGAGATGAAAAGTGATAAGTGAGGATTTTGACTACTTATTAGCACCTTTTAGCTTTTGTTTTAGTCTTAAAGTATTGAATTGTATTCCCGAAACTGATGAAACGTGCTAAATTGCAGGAATGTTGAAAGTTGGACTCCCGAGATAAAACCCGACTCAATAAGGAGTAATCTAAACACAAGGCAATAAAAGACATAGAAAATACAAAGTGCAGACCGCAGATGATGAAGGAAAGCCCATCAAAATTTCTAGCAAATTGCGGACAACACAAGAATTATGCGGACGCAAAAGATGAGTTGAGATCAACTTTAGAGAATGTGCAAACTCCAAAATCCAAGTCCTTCAGAATTGTGGACAGCACAAGAATTGTGCGGCCACAGAAGTACAGGTGCAGACCGCAGAAGAACAAGTTGTGGCCGCAGTAATAAATTTGCGGATCGCAAAAATGATGCCTTGCAGTTGCAGTCAAGAACTGTGCGGCCGCAGAACTCCAGCTCCTGCTAGATGAAGAATTTTGCGGACCGCACATGGAATTGTGCGGCCGCAGAACCTCCCAAAGGGTATTTTTATCCGAAATTGTCAACTTTGTATAAATAGAAGAGTTTCACGAAATTAGGTCATGTTTTGACATTAGCAAGTCCTGTAGACGTTTTTCTTTACTTCTTAGGCAACTTTAGCTTATTTTGGTGATTTAACATTGAATTTCTCTATTTTAATCTTTCAATATGAGTTTTATTATCTTTTCCTCTTTGTTTTCTTCTACACCCACTATGAGTAGCTAGATTTTTACTAGGGTTGTCACCCAACCCTAGTGTGTAAACCTTATGGGTAATTACTTTTATGCTTGTTTATGAATGGATGTTTATTATTTAGCTTGGTTCATGCTTTAATTGTGGAATTAATGGTTGCAAACATTAATTCATACCTATTTGACTTAGTCTCTTCTTGAGAAAGAGGGACCTAGTCTAGGTTAACTTAGTTAATAAAGAATTGGGTTAATTGAGAGATTGATTAGCCCAATTAAAGGGTTCAACCTAGAGATAGTAATAACCCGACTTGAGCTCTTATCAACCGTTTTAGTAGATACCCATTTGGTTTTAAGAAAGAAAAACTGGGCAAAACCACTTTTTGATTTAGAGGTATTGAGTGGGCAATGTAGTGTTGTGAGCTATAATACACCACAATCAATAAAACGGGCATAAAAGTCTTTATCCCATTAGGCAAACACGTAGATCATGGTCACAGTCCTAGGCTTTTTTATATCTTTGGAAAACACTCAAAAACAATCTTCTCTAGTTTTAAATCTTTAGATTTGCAATTGTTAGCTTAATTTTAGAAGTAAAAACAAAACCATATTTGTGGAAGTGCAATCTAGATACTTCACTTACATATTCCGAATATATACTACTAACTCCCATCTTAGCTCCCTGTGGATTCGATCCCGACTCCTTGTTGGGTTTTATTATTGCATACGACCGTGTGATACCTCTTGTGAGGTGTGCATTTGGACGTGATCAAAAAGCATTAGTTGTTTCTCATTGTTTCAGTAAACCTCCTCTCTAAACAACGAGGGGACTATCTGTATACGGGTAAAATCGAGTCCGTTGAACATCTCAGTTTCCCGGTAGAACAAACAGGACTGGAGCATGATCATAAGGAATCGAAGTCTAGGAGAAAAACCTCTCACATCGGGGATCGAGCAAAACATCCGCTCTCAGAAGCATCGGGGCCACATCTTTCGGGTCCGATTCGAGTCCCTTAATTTCAGAGTGCATTACCAAATGGCCAAACATCACTAACAAATGACATTCGTGCCAAATCGGATGTCACGACGTAAATCTCGGCCCGTATTAGCAGTGAATCAATGATTAGCATAGAGAAAGATTTTTCTCCTTTTTTAGAATTGCATTTAAAGTAATACTCCCCTGTTATATAAAGGGGAAACTAATTGTTCATTAGACACATTGTAACACACATATCAAGGTAATTTATTTCAATTCTCTTTGTTATTCAAAGTTCTTATTTTTGTTTTTAAGTTCTTCATAAGAGCAAGCTTGAAATCGAGGGCAGGTTCTTCATCGAGATATCAACTGAATTCGGAATCACTCTTATCATTGATTTGGCCATTTATTATGTCTTTCATTTGCTTAATCTAACGTCATTAACCATTTGTATTGAATTAATCAACATATCCTTATAACCTCATATAAATTCAATTGTTATTCATTTTTTAGGGTAAACATATGCTAACATCTTGGAATTCTCCGATTCTTACAAATCCAGTAACCGATTTTTCGTTACCAATTTTTCCAATTCAAAATCATGAATATTATCGAACAATCAATATGATCCCGTCACTATCATATCCCCTATTTTAACGGCTGGAACCTTAACTTCCTCTACCACTCTTGGATCATCAGATTTATTCCCTAATTGAAACGGATGATTTAATCTTTTTTGCTGAATTTCTGATTTTATACTATTACCCCATCTCTTTTAACAACAAACCCGTTGTCTTCAGTGTTGACCGCGTGTACAATATTAACGTTAGAGTCAAAATACAAGTTGTGGATGAAGCTTTAGACTCTGCGTTCAAATAAAAATCATTGAGAACTTTCGTACGGTCAATTTGAATTATCTTGTTTGTTTTGCTTGTGAACAGATAATTCGGCGTCTGAAAGCAACTCTCGCATATTCTCCAACTTCGATGCACTTTCTGGCCCATCTACCAACGTCGTAGGCTACGCCAGTGGTCTGTTCATTTATGCAAATAAGATATGCATCTTCTCCCGGAGGCACTTTGTTATATCGGCAAAAGGGTCAAATATACACACCTATTATGAGAAAAACGTTTAAATATATTATTCGTTATATTTTGGGTTCAAATATATCTCTAATGTAATATTATTGTTTCAAATATACCCCTCTTCTGTTAAGTTTGTCCAAGGTGAACATCAAATCATACGTGGCATTGACATTTGATGAGGTGGATGCCACATAACATGCCACCTCAATGCCCATAATCCACATATAAAAAAACTAAACTTTGAAATACAATATTTTTCATGATAGCGGTAATTGTTGCAATAGTAGTGGAGGAGAAGAAAATTTTAGTGGTGGAAATAAAATAGAAGGGAGAAAAAAATGGGTTAGGGGCGCTGAGGTGGCAAACCATGTGGCATCCATGTCACGACCCAAAATCTCACTCGTCGTGATGGCGCCTATCTCAATACTAGACAAGCCGATAGACAAGCCGGCAATCTCAATAAACCACATATCCTTTAAATTTAAAAACATAATGATTAAATTCAGCGGAAAAAATCTCACAAGTACAAATATAAATACCCCCAAAACCCGGTGTCACTAAGTGCATGAGCATCTAATATGAATACAAGTCTGGAAAACACAGTCTATAATAGTTTGAGACCAAATACAGTAAACAAGGAGATAGGGAAGGAGAGACAAGGTCTGCGAAACACGGCAGCTACCTCTGAATCTCCAAAAAGTCAACTGTATGAGAGAATCAACACCCACTATGTCCGGGAGCACCTTGATCTGCACACGAAGTGCAGGGTGTAGTATGAGTACAATTAACTCAGTAAGTAACAATAATAAATAAAGAACTGAAGATAGTGACGAGCTACACAGTTATAGTTCATTTTTAGTAATTCCAGCAAAGAATAGACATGCTTTCAAATCCGGCAGTTTAAGTCAAATCAATTTTACACAGTTCAAGTTCATGTAATCCGGATATGGAATCTTTCAGAAATTTCACAACAATAACAGATAGCAACTAAGTGCATCAACAAATGAAAATCAAGTATAGCCTCTCAGGACAACAATCACTTACTAGGCTCCCAGCCCTCAGCACTCACACTCAATGGGTACCCGCGCTCACTGGGGGTGTACAGACTCCGGAGGGGCTCTTACAGCCCAAGCGCTATAATCTACATGGACAACTCACGTGCTATAATGTAAATATCTGGATCCCCACGGATAACTCACGTGTTATAATATCAATATCTCACAATCAGGCCCTCGGCCTCACTCAGTCATAAATCTCTCTAGTCTATCGGGCTCTCAATAATCATGAAATCAGCCCAATCAACAATGATATGATGCATCAATAATGAATAACAGAGACTGAGATAAAATATGCGAGTACAAATGGAGACCGAGTACAAATAGCATTTAGCAGGCAATTCAACATATAACGCGACCCCTGTGGGACCCAACAGTACCAACACATAGCCTAAACATGGTTTCTAACATGATTTACAGTCAGATTTCTTCAACACATAGAGAGCATATAGCTAACAAGTCATTCAACTTTACAGTTTTACGGGACGGACCAAGTCACAATCCCATCGGTGCACGCCCATAGGCCCGTCACCTAGTATGTGTGTCACCTCCAAAATAATCACATGATACAAAATCTGGGGTTTCATACCCTCAAGACCAGATTTATAACTATTACTTACCTCAGAACGTAAAATTCTTTACTCTGCTATGCCTTTGCCTCGCAAATCGGCCTCCGAATGCCTCGAATCTAATCATAAATAATTTATTTCAGTCAATAAAATTTTATAATTTAAGTTAAAAAAGTTGATCGGATGTGGACTTATGTGTAAATGACATCGGATTTGAATTTTGATGATTTCAATAGCTCTATATGGTGATTTTGAATTTAAAATCGTGTACGGAAAAATTTTTAGAGGTCTGTAGTGGAATTAGGTTTGAAATGGCGAAAGATAAATTTTTAAAAAGTTTGACCGAGGGTTAACTTTTTGATATCAGGGTCGAAATCTGATTCCTGAAATTTGAATAGGTCTGTTATGTCATTTATGACTTGTGTGCAAAATTTGAGGTCAATCGGACGTAATTTGATAGGTTCCGGAGTCGTTTGTAGAAATTGGAAATTTCAAAGTTCATTAGGCTTGAATTGGGATGTAATTGATGATTTTAGCGTTGTTTGAGGTGATTTAAGGATTTGACTAAGTTCGTATGATGTTTTAGGATGTGTTGGTGTATTTGGTTGAGGTCCTGGGGGCCTCGGGTGAGTTTCGGACGATAAACGGATTATTTTTGGCCTTTGGGAGATAGCTGATAGCTGCTGCTAATTTTCTTCTGGTTTCCTTATACGCGATCGCATAAGTTCATCCGCGATCACGTAAGCTAATTTGGGGCACAAGTGACTTTGTTCTATGCGGTCGAAGAGTAAGAAACATGATCGCGTAAGTGTATTAGGCGCTGCTTCGCGAACGCGTGAATAAGTCCGCGTTCACGTAGGAGTAATTGAGCAGAAGAGTAGGTGAGGCAACTGCTCTACGTGATCGCATGAGGCTGGATGTGTTCACGTAGGTTTGAGAGGCAGTGATCAGTGATCGCTTAGGTCATTCTGCGTTCGCGTAGGCTAGAAGTGTGGGCAGTCTATTTTGTGCTTCGCGATCGCGAAAATAGCCATTTTCATAATTTGAGCTAGAGACCACGGATTTGGGATATTCTTGAAGGGATTTTCCTAGAGTTCATTCGGGTAAGTGTTTCTTAATTGGTATTGGTTAAATTACCCGAATCCATGGTTGTTTTTAACATTTAATGGGTGAATTAAGTTGAAAAATTTAGAAAAACCCTTTTGGTTTAAATTGAAGATTTGAGGGTCGAGTTGAGGTCGGATTTTGATAAAATTGGTATGGATAGACTCGTGGTTGAATGGGCTTTCAGATTTTATAACTTTTGTCAGGTTCCGAGATATGGGCCCTACGGACAATTTTTGGGTTAAATTTCGGATCTTTATGGAAATATTATATTTTCATATGGAATTAATTCTAATAAAATTTTATTGACTGAAATGAATTATTTGCGACTAGATTCGAGGCATTCGAAGGCCGATTTGTGAGGCAAAGGCATATCAGAGTAAAGAATTTCACGTTCTGAGGTAAGTAACAGTTATAAATCTGGTCCTAAGGGTATGAAACACCGAATTTTGTATCATGTGATTATTTTGGAGGTGACGCACATGGCTAGATGACGGGCTTGTGGGCGCGCACCGAGGGGATTGTGACTTGGTCCGTTTCGTGAAACTGTAAAGTTGAATAACTTGTTGTTAGCTATATGCTCTCTATATGTTGAAAAAATCTGATTGTAAATCATGTTAGAAACTATGTTTAGGCTATGTGTTGGTACTGTTGGGTCCCACAGAGGACGTGTTATATGTTGAATTGCCTGCTAAATGCTATTTGTACTCAGTCTCCATTTTTACTCGCACATTTTATCTCAGTCTCTGTTATTATTATTGATACATCATATCATTGTTGTTTGGGAGTCGATTTCATAATTATTGAGAGCCCGAGAGACTAGAGAGATTTATGACTGAGTGAGGCCGAGGGATTGATTATGAGATATTGATACAATAGAATGTGAGTTGTCCGTGCAACACGTGAGTTGTTCGTGCGGATCCACACATTATAGCACGTGAGTTATCCATGCAGATTATATCGCTTGGGATGTAGGAGCCCTTCGAGAGTATGTACACCCCCAGTGAGTGCGGGTACCCATTGAGTGTGAGTGTTGAGGGCTAGAAGCCCAGTGAGTGATTGTTGTCCTAAGAAGCTGTCCTTTCTTTTCATTTGTTGATGCACTCAGTTTCTATCTATTATTGTTGTGAAATTCATGAAATATTCTATATCCGGATTACATAAACTTGAACTATATGAAATTGATTTGACTTAAATTGCAGGATTTGAAAGCATATCAATTCTTTGCTGGAATTACTGAAAATGAACTATAACTGTGTAGCTCGTCACTATCTTCGGTTCTTTATTTATTATTGTTACTTACTGAGTTGGTTGTACTCATACTACACCCTGCACTTCGTGTGCAGATCCAGGTGCTCCCGGACATAGCGGGTGTTGATTCTCTCGCACGGTTGACTTTTCGGAGATTCAGAGGTAGCTTCCGTGTTTTACAGACCTTATCTCTCCTTTCCTATCTCCTTATTTACTGTATTTGGTCTCAGATTATTATAGACCGTATTTTCCAGACTTGTATTCATATTATATGCTCATGCACTCAGTGACACCGGGTTTTGGGAGTATTTATATTTGTACTTGTGAGATTTCTTCTGCTGAATTTAATAATTATGTTTTAAAATTTAAAGGATATGTGATTTTTTGAGATTGTCAGCTTGTCTATCGGCTTGCCTAGTATTAAGATAGGCGCCATCACGACGGATGAGATTTTGGATCGTGTCAAATAGGTATCAGAGCCTAGGTTACATAGATTTCACGAGTCATGAGCAGATTTAGTAGAGTCTTGCGGATCGGTACGGAGACGTCTGTACTTATTTTTGAGGGACTGCCAAACCCTTAGAAAAATTTCACTTTCTTGTATACTATCGTGAGGAATAGATTCAACTTGAAACATAACTATTTTAATTTCTTCCACGCTACTCGATATCAGTTGTGTATCGATGTCTTGTGATTCCATGAACGAGGTTCGAGATGAGTATTCTGTGTTTTGTTGATGAGCCAGTCTGGAGGACTTGAGGCCGGGGTTAGATCGCAGCTTAGGCTCGATAGTTTCGATTGTGAGAACTTGTACATTTGGACCCATATATCCGGTAATCTCCCCACGAATAGTTTTATGGCTCGATGAGCGATTGAATGACTATATGATAAGTATGATGTGACTATGGGATGTGTTCAGATAGGTTTAATGTGACGAATAAATTTTGCTTATGACTCAAGAGTTTGCTATTGGGTACTTGAATTCTGACTTGATTTGATGTATAGTCTCAAGTTGTGAGTGTATTGAAGGATCTTCCACATTGTTAAATTGTGGGCAAAATTAAATTCTCATGTCTTGTCAATGAGTTTGGACTCAAGAAGAGTAAGTGATTGTGTAGTAATTGTGGTTGCGAATGGGCATTTCTAATGTTGATGGCTCAAGAAAGATGATCTTCGAAGAGGCTTAGAGTCGGTAACATTTTATTGGTTCAGGTGCGACAGAGATGTATTTTGATTTGATGCAACAGTCGAGCAACAAAGTATGAGGGAAGACATGATGCGAAGTGTTTCGCGGTGGTTGAAGTACTAGCAGGTCAAGTAGGAGAAGTAGAGGTTGAGTAGTTGCTTAAAGGAGATGATTTAACCGAAGTAAGAGTGGCAGATTAGCATATGAATTTTGTGGTAGGGTAGTCGCGCGCCTTGAGGAAGTGTAGAACGGTTTGGAATCGTGATAGAATTTGATTTGGCCTACGGACTTTATTTGCAATAATGGTTACTATAAGAAGAAAGATTGAATACAGCAGAAAGGAGTTTGTTTGAAATAAAGAGGGATGTGAAGATCTGATTATCGTTTCAGGCGCAATATGACTTGAGTTCGTAAGGTATTGTTGAACTTTCAGTCGATGTCGATAGGGAAAGTGCAGACTTATACAAATGGTAGGTGAGCATGAACTCAGGAGAATTTACTGATTACGTGGTCGTTGCACCCAGTGCATCATCTTTGGAAGATGTCGGTAAGGAATTCCACAGGTGGGTTATCTCCTGTGAGCAGTTAGCGGTGGTGTGATGTTGATGAAGCTTATGCGAGGAATATTACTTGCTACCCGGTAAGAGGTCGAGTGTGTGACTGTAGCTGGTGATTCAGAATGTTCATGAAAAGCTTAACAAAAGACTTCGAGAAGTTTGGCGGGTTAACGATGCGAGATCATGGTAATTGAGAAGGAGAAATCCTTGCGGGTTCTAAGATTATATAATTGCAGCTTAAAGCTAAGTGGAGGATCCTACTATTGACAATTTGATTTCATGGTTATGTGTTAAAATTTTAGTTTTAGTCGGACACATACTTGTGGATCAGTTATGACTTGCAGATATGGAGATAGAGGATGACTCGAGTAAGGAAATTTCTGAATACGGGTTATATGGCACTTTATAGAAATACAAAAATCACGGAATGATTAAATTGTTATTTTTAAGAACGTAGTGCATACGAAGTATGAATTTTATTGGAGGTGTTAAGGCAGGGTTACTTCTTAGGGGGTTGTTGTGCTAATGGGGATTGTGCCTTTCAGCCCGTTTGGGCGGTGCAATTTAGATTTGAGCAAAGTAGGTGACTCCCGAGAAAATTCTAATGGATTTGAGAATTATATATAGCAATTGAGAATGTTTCCGGACTTGTGCATGGATAAAATCTGAGATTTCCATTTGAAGGTATCGGGACTTGCGGTAATTTTGTATGACTATAGATTTTACATTTCAGTAAAAGAAAGGAAAGAGGAATAATTTTAAATTCGCATAAGGTATTTTCAGAGTGAGTGTTACGGTTGTGGTATTTATAGAGGTGATTAAGAAGAATACAGTGTATTATGGGTCTTAGGGTAGTGTAGTTGTATGTTAGGATGTCTTGTAATGTGCTTTGGGTAAGGATCGTGGAGTTCTGACAAGGAGAAGTGTCAAATTGAGGTTAGTTCAGAAGAAACTCGGAGAAAATAGGACGACTGGGTAGTAGGCTGGACCATGTTTGGTAAGGTATGACCATATATGTTGAGGCTCTACGGATGTTTTAGTAGAAATATTCTTGGGTTGGTGACCTGCGTGGCTTGGTCGAGTCAGAGGAATTTAGTTCAAATATCTTGGTTGTGTGAAAATGGATTTCAAAGTGTTCATGATGGTTTCTACCATGGTTTGAGCCGGATATGTCCTATCGACGTGAGGAACATGTTGTGAATTGTGATTTTCTCCTGTTTGGGAGCGAGAGGAAAGTTTCTAACTAACCGGGTAGGTAAATTACCAGTGACTCAAAGTTGATAATGAAATTATTATGCTTGTCACGTGATGACATGATAGATGTGGTGTATTGTGCGGGATGAAGATTTGCATATACAAGGTGGCAGTTCATTCTTGAAAGGAAGATCATGAATTTTGGACAGAATGATCAATTTCAGATAATTAGATGAATGTTATAACTGCTCAGTAATCCCTGAGAAAGGTGCGCATTTCAAAAGGCACATTGTGTTTTACCTTACGGATGTTCATTGGTATTG
This sequence comes from Nicotiana tabacum, assembly GCF_000715075.1. Classification (NCBI taxonomy): domain Eukaryota; kingdom Viridiplantae; phylum Streptophyta; class Magnoliopsida; order Solanales; family Solanaceae; genus Nicotiana; species Nicotiana tabacum. The sequence goes on from NC_134102.1 coordinate 43,263,928, forward strand.
TAATACTCACCGTGTTGATAGACTACTGATATTCAAATTATTGCTATATGGCACGGAAGAATTATGAAAGTATTCCTTATGGGAAGACCGTAAATGGAAGATGTGTTAGTCATTCTAGTGCTGGAGTTGGGATCAGTTACGATGATTCATGTGTTTGATGAATTTAGAGACTGGGAGTTCTCAGAAGTATATTATTTCGGGTTGCGGCCTGTTTGAGGTAAGTATTTTATTTTAACTCAGTGACACCGGGTTTTGGGAGTATTTATATTTGTACTTTGTGAGATTTCTTCCGCTGAATTTAATCATTATGTTTTCAAATTTAAAGGATATGTGGTTTATTGAGATTGTCGACTTGCATAGTATTGAGATAGGCGCCATCACGACGGGTGAGATTTTAGATCATGATAATCCACCTCATCAATGTCAGTGCCACGTAGGATTGAATCTCCACTTTGGACATACTTAACGGAAAAAGGGTATATTTGAACCAATAGTATTACGCCAGGGGTATATTTGAATCCAAAGTATAACGAATGGTATATTTAAATATTTTCTCATAGTACATGGCTATATTTGACCCTTTTCCGTTGTTATATTTTGGTATGTAAAATGTGCCAGCCGCTCTTTAGACGCTCGTCTATATCTATATCGCCTTCAATATACATCTCCTCTATATCCCGTCTATAGTATCTGTTGATATTTGTCTCGTCTTTAACAACTTATCGAGACTATTAAGTGAAATTCATATAAGAATGTTTGCCCTTAAAAATGGATAATAACTGAATTTATATGCGGTTTTAAGAATATGTGGATTAATTCAATACATGTGATTTATGACGTTAGATAAGCAAATAAAAAATAGAATAAACAGCCAAACCAGTGGTGATATTGAATCTAGGCTCAGTTAAGTGCTTAATAAGTAACATGCCTTCAGTTTGGAGCCAACACTTAGAATAACTTTTAGAAAAGTAAGAACTTTGAATAACTTTTAGAAACAGAGAAAAACAAATGTATATTGCCTTGGTATGTGTGTTACACAGTGTCTATTTCATAATAAACTTCTCCTTTATATAGTAGAAGAGTTTTATCCTAAGTACAATTCTAAGAAAGGTAAAGATCTTCCTTTTCGCTAATCACTAATCAACTGTCGATACAGGCTGAGATTCAAGACGTGATATCCGATCGGGCACGGATATCATGGACCTTTGTTAATCATGTGTGAGCGTTTGGCAATGATTTCCGAGGTCTCGGAATTCAAATAAGGTCCGGGGGCATGGTCTCGATGGCTCCGGGGGCAGGTGCTTTGTTCAGTCCTTGATACGGGAGGTTCCCAGCTTTGATATTGATTCCTTATAGTTACGTCCCTGCTGTTAGGATATATTATAAACCATGCGGATTGTTATAGTATTATTTATGGAATAATTATTTATTCATTTATTCAATTCATTAAAGTTTTATTTTACATAGATCATGTATTTGTCTATGTATCCATTGCTTATATAGTAGATGATTTAGTGTATAGAGTTTAGCTTATACACGGAAGATTAAATCATCGGTTCTTATAAGTCATAAAGTTTATGTTCACAATCTAATGATGGAATTGGACAAACTATCGGCATGGTTGTAGCACAAGATTAAATATAATATATCTTGATTATGGGAATTGGGTTAATTCCGACTTCTTGTGCTAGTACATTTTGTATGTATTCAACGGATCAAGTAGAGATAAGTATTTTATACAGACTTAATAAAATAATTTTTCTAGTCCATTCAATATACTTATACTCTTAATCTTGATATAATTATTATTAGTTGTGTGTGTCATTTAATATTTTGATTTATTAAAAGGCGAGATCCTTTCGTGGGTCAATAAGCCTGGTAAATTGGACAATAATGATATACATTGGCGAAGTAATAATTATTTGATAGAATCCATGTCTCGGTTTTTGAGATTGATTATACTCCTTTATGAAAGCTTATAAGTTTTCATGTGTAAACCCGACCGGTGGATTTTGTATCTGACACATGAAATAAGTTAAGCGAAAGTCTAAAGAAAGTAATCGATAAATTAAATTGTCAGTAATTTAATTGGATTGATTAGGATCTGAATCTTAATATGGGGATTCAAATAATATTTTATGAAAGAATTTTAAAATTGAACTAAGGAGTGCAATTACGAATTTTTAGTGAAATAATTCGTAATTTTTTATGGTAGAAATTAATTTATAATTTTAAAATTAATTCCATTAAGAAGCCTTGTTAATTAAATTATGTGGTTCCTACTGTGCCTAAATAATAGGAAATAAAGGAAACCTTTCCTTAGTGGAAGAAGAAAACCTACCATATTTTGGAAAAAGGGTTTTAACCTAAAAAAACGTGGCTATATATACTCCATATAGGGATGGCCATTTTTTGCACTAGTTTTACACATTGTTTTCCTTTGAAATTTCGCCCACCCGAAATTCTCTCTTTTCGGATATTATTTGGATAATACGGTAGAAGACTGTGGAGGTTTTTCTTAAATCGCGGTCTTGCAACTCTGAAATTGGAGACTGAGATTAAATTACTTTGTTCACGCTTCAAGAGGTAACTCGAATAATCTCTGTATGTGCCAATTGTTTAATTTACACGTGGATATGATACTGTAATTGCTTCCACTGCGATATATAATCCATCAATTGGTATCAGAGCCTACTCACGTCTAATTAAATGATTAAGATGAACATGAAAATGTAGTATCATGTTAATATGCAAGTTTTGAATTAAATGATGCGATATTTTTTAGCATGAATATTTGTTCCGAGTATTATGATTATTCTGAAAATCATGTAATATATCTGCTTATTGTTGATGATATTTGATTAGAATAATCTGAAAATATTGTTGATCCGAGGAAAACACAAAAGCCACTTTTTCGCCGAATTGGCCAGAAATCGGAGGTCAACATGTTGACTGACTCCGATATACCTGAAACTTGGCAGGTCCATGCGAAACGGCCCAGTGATCAATACTCATGATCTTTGCTCATGAGTTAAGCCAGTTTTCTGGCTTTCGAGGTCGTTTAGATGGTGTTTTGGACGTTTTTAAAATTTTCTGAAAATGTTTTTAAAACGTTTTTGAGTTGTTTTAAATCCAGTGGTGGTAGGGATCGTTTTCTATGGACTCCAGGGTTAAATTCTGGTGATATAATTATTTTACACGTTGATGTAGGTCTTCTTCCTTATCGGATAAACTCATTATAGATAATCACTAGGTTATACTAGTTGTTGATTACTTGTATTTACTCTCCATCTGAGTATGCATGTTGGTTCAGTGGGATTAGTATATTGAATGTTGATATTCACTTGACTTAAATTAACAGTTTACTCTCCATCTGAGTATGTCCTGTTTAAATTCATGTAGTGAATAATCTGTCATAACATATGTATATTGCAAGAATAGCTTTTTTCCCATCGAAACTTGTTGTTCAAGGTGCATGGATTATACGTATGTAATGTGTTTTGAATTTTACTATTCAATAATACATGACTAATTTTTATCTATTTATTTAATTATCTCTCAGATTAACAATGACTGCTTTCAATCCCCTTACTGCTATTCTTACTCAAAACAAACTTGAGGTTCCGAATTATGTTGATTGGAAACGAAACTTAGATATTGTCCTAATTGCTGAAGAGTACAAATTTGTGCTTGATGAGGTGTGTCCAGAAAAACCTGGAGATGATGCTACGGATGATGAACAGAAAGCTTACTAAAAATGGGTTAAGGCTGATGAGATGGCATAGTGTTGCATTCTGACATCTATGTCAAATGTTCTGCAATATCAGCATCAGTCTATGGAGTCTGCTTATGACATTCTGGAAAATCCCAAAGAAATTTTTGGAGATCAGAATCGTGCGGCTAAGCAGACTGCCATGAAAGCTCTTCTGAATACCAAAATGGTTGAAGGTTCATATGTTAGGGACCATGTTCAAATGGTGATCAGTCTTCTGAATGAACTGAAGGTCCTTGGAGCTAACATTGATAAGGATACACAAGTTGACATGATCCTGCAGACTCTGCCTGACAGTTTTCAGCAGTTTCGCCTGAATTATAATATGAACAAAATGGATTTGTCACTTGCGAAATTGCTGAATGAGCTGCAGTCGGCAGAGACTATTATCAAGCAACAAGCTCCTCATGTGTCATTGCATTTTGAGGTAGGTTCTTCTTCTAAGCTATGTCCGTATAGAAGAAGAAAAAGGTTCAAAAACCCTCTCTTGGAATTGTAACTTCTGGTGTGAAAAAGGCTAAGGGCAAGTGCTATCACTGCAAGAAGCCTGGGCATCACAAGAAGCAATGTTCGGATTATCTGGCCAAGCTGAATAATAAACCAGGTGATTTATATCTACTTGTCGTTAAAACTCTTTTAGCGGCTGTTTCTATCATGTCATGGTGTATAGATTCGGGAGCCACAAATCATGTCTGCACTTATTTGCAGGGGTTTCAGGTAACGTGGTGGCTAAGTAGAGGAGAAATCAATGTTTATCAAGCATATGGTTAGGCGGCCCCAGCTTTAGCATTAGGAAATATTGGTATTTCGTTTGGTAGTGATAGAATATTAGCTTTAAATGACACATTATATGTACCTTCCGTTAGAAGGAATTTAATTTCGGTTTCTAGCGCTATGAGAGATGGTTATGACATTAATTTTCATGATATTGATAAATGTGTAATTAGCCATAATAAATGTTATCTCTCTTTGGCTATATTGATTAATGGTCTTTTTATTGTTGATTCTATTCCTAAACCGTTACAACCTAAAGAACTGAATTATATTGATTTACCAAATAAGAAAAAACGTTCTTCTGAATTGAGTGAAACATATTTATGGTACTTGCGTTTGGGTCATATAAATCTAAACAAAATTTCAAGGTTGGTTAAGGATGCACCTTTAAGTTCATTAAAAGTGCAGACACTACCAACTTGTGAATCTTGTTTAGAAGGAAAAATGACAAAACGAAATTTTCCCTCAAAAGAAAATGGAGCAAGTGATAAATTAGAATTAATCCATTCTGCTTTGTGTGGAGCAATGAATGTCCAGGCAAGAGGTGGTTTTGAGTATTTTGTGACTTTCACATATGATTACTCAAAGTATGGATATATTTATTTGTTTTGTCGAAAGTATGAATATTTTAAAAAGTTCAAAGAATTTAAGACAGAGACTGAAAAGCGATATAATATATATATCAAGACACTATGATCTGGTCATGGTGGGGAGTACCTCTCCGCGGAATTCATTAGTTATTTATCAGAATGTGGAATTACCTCTCAATTATCTGTACCTGGAACTCCACAACAAAATAGTGTAGCTGAAAGAAGAAATATGAATCTTATGAAAATGGTTAGATCAATGATGAGTTATTCCAGTTTGCCTTCGTCCTTTTGGGGACATGCCTTAGAAACAGCAAATTACGTTCTGAATTTAGTTCCTTCAAAGTCAGTACCTTTGACCCCTACAGAATTGTAGACTGGTACAAGCCTAATCTGCGGCATATTCGAGTTTGGGGTTGTCCGGCACATGTACTAAAAGGAAAAACAGATAAATTAGAGGCGAGAACGGATGTATGTGTGTTTGTGGGTTATCCAAAAGGGACGAAAGGTGGTTTATTCTATTGTCCTAAAGAAAAGAAGGTAATTGTTAGCACAAATACCAAGTTTCTTGAAGAGGACTATTTGATGAACCATGTTCCTAGAAGTAAACTTGTTTTACAGAAACTTAGCAAAGGAATGGAAATTCAGTCATCTGAAAAACAAAACGACCAGATGCAAACCCCGGAAGTCGATTTTGACATACCATTGCATTTTAGTAGTGGGAGAAATGTCAATAGACTTGATATCCCACAAGAACAAGTGCCTGAAGTCATACTACCACAAAGTAGTGGGAGTTATGTTGAGCAAACTGCACAACAGGAAGAAGTCATTGATATCCCTATGGATAACATGGAGACCCAAGTTCCTGATAATGATGTGGTTCAACCACAAGATCATAATAGTGTAGTTGCAACTGATGTAATGTGTAGTCATAGTGGGAGAGAAATAAGACAGCCAGTTCATTATACGCTCTTGGGATAATCATATGAAAGGATCCATGAGAAGCCAACTTCCGAACCTGTCAATTATGACAAAGCACTACATGATAAAGATGCGGATAAATGGGTTGCTGCTATGAAATTAGAGATGGGGTCTATGTACTCTAATCAAGTTTGGGATCTTGTAGAACCACCTGATGGGGTTAAACCCATTGGATGCAAGTGGATCTATAAGAAAAAGAGAGGTGTAGACGGATAAGTGCACATTTTTAAAGTAAGGCTTGTAGCGAAAGGGTTTACTTAGAAAGAAGGGATCGATTATGAGGAAACCTTTTCGCCGATAGCCATGCTTAAGTCTATTAGGATTCTCTTATCCATTTTCTGCTCATTATGATTATGAGATTTGGAAAATGGATATCAAGGCAGCTTTTCTTAATGGAAGTCTTGATGAGTGCATCTATATGATGCAACCAGACGGTTTCGTGGAAACTGGCAAGGAACATTGTTGTGTAAGCTTAAAAGGTCCATTTATGGACTGAAAGAGACATATAGGGCATGGAACACTTGTTTTGACAAGGCGATTAAAACTTTTGGTTTTGATTAGTGTCTTAACGAGTCTTGTGTATACAAGAAATGGGATGGGGACAAAATGGCGTTTTAATCTTATATGTAGATGACATATTGCTCATAGGAAATAATGTAGGCATGTTGGGTTCAGTTAAACAGTGGTTGTCCACGCACTTCGATATGAAAGATTTGGGAGAAGCGACTCATATCCTTGGGATCAAGCTCTTGTGAGATCGCAAGAAAACGATATTAGGCTTATCCCGGGCTCATTGATATAATACTCTCCAGGTTTAGCATGCATGATTCCAAGAAAGGATTTCTCCCTTTCAGGCACGGAATTTCTCTATCTAAAGATCAGTCTTCTAAAAGTGATGAAGAGATAGAAAAGATGAAGGTAGTCCCTTATGCATCTGCTATGGGGAGTCTGATGTATGCTATGTTATGTACTAGACCTGATATCTGCTTTGTTGTTGGCGTTGTTAGCAGATTTCAGTCTAATCCTGGGGGAGAGCATTGGACATCGGTTAAGTATATAATCAAGTACCTGAAAAGGACTAGGGATTACATGCTAGTCTACCATTCATATGACTTTATGCCTATTCGGTACACAGATTTCCAATCAGATAGAGATTCTAGAAAGTCTACCTTGGGAAATGTGTTTACTCTCGGAGGTGGAGCTATAAGTTGGAGGAGCATCAAGTAAACTTGTGTTGATGATTCCACCATGGAAGACGAAAATCTAGCAGACTTTGAGGCAGCCAAAGAGGCGGTTTGGCTCGGGAACATCCTAAGAGAGTTGGGTGTGGTTCCCTCGATTCAAGCACCAATAACACTTTATTATCATAATAGTGGTGCGGTTGCAAATTCGAAGGAGCCACGAAGTCATAAAAAAGAAAAGCACATTGGGCGTAAATATCATTTAATTCGTCAGATAGTGCAAAGAGGGGATGTAGTAGTCACCAAAATTGCGTCGGAGAACAACTTGGTGGACCCATTTACTAAGAGCTTGCCACAGAAGACTTTTGATAGGCATGTAGACGGAATGAGTGTCAGAATTAAAGACGCATGGTTATGAGTCTAAATGGGAGATTGTTAGGATATACTATAAACCTTGTGTGTTGTTATAGTATTCTTTATGGAATAATTATTTATTCATTTATTCAATTCAATAAAGTTTTATTTTAAATAGATCATGTATTTGTCTTTGTGTCCATTGCTTATATAGTAGATGATTTAGTATATAGAGTTTAAGTTTATACACAGAAGATTAAATCATTGATTCTTATAAGTCATAAAGTTTATATTCACAATCTAATGATGGAATTGGAAAACCCATCGGAATGGTTGTAGCACACGATTAAATATAATTTATTTTGATTATGGGAATGGGTTAATTCCGACTTCTTGTACTAGTACATTTTGTATGTATTCAACGGATCAAGTAGAGATAAGTATTTTATACATACTTAATAAAATAATTTTTTTAGTCCATTCAATGTACTTATACTCTTAATCTTGATATAATTATTATTAGTTGTGTGTGTCATTTATTGTTTTAATTTACTAAAAGGCGAGATCCTTTCGTGGGTCAATAAGCCTGGTAAATTGGACAATAATGATATACATTGGCGAAGTAATAATTATTTGATAGAATCCATGTCTCGGTTTTTGAGATTGATGATACTCCTTTATGAAAGCTTATAAGTTTTCATGTGTAAACCCGGTCGGTGGATTTTGTATCTCACACATGAAATAAGTTAAGAGAAAGTCTAAAGAAAGTAATCGATAAATTAAATTGTCAGTAATTTAATTGGATTGATTAGTATCTGAATCTTAACATAGGGAGTTAAATTTCTTAATTGAACTAAGGAGTGCAATTACAAATTTTTAGTGGAATAATTCGTAATTTATTATGGTAGAAATTAATTGCAAATTTTGAAATTAATTCCATAATAAGAAGCCTTGTTAATTAAATTCTGTGGTCTCTACTGTGCCTAAATAATAGGAAAAAAGAAAATATTTTCATAGTGGAAGAAAAAAATCTAACAGGTTTTGGAGAAGGGTTTTAACCTCAAATACGTGGCTATATATACTCCATATAGGGTTGGCCGTTTTTTCACTGGTTTTACACATTTGTTTCTTTTGGAAATTCGCCCACCCGAAATTCTCTCTTTCCAGATATTATTTGGGTACTACGGTAGAACACTGTGGAGGTTTTGTTGAGGTCGTGGTCTTGCAACTCTGGAACTGGAGACCGAAATTAATTTGCTTTGTTCACGCTTCAAAAGGTAGCTCGAATAATCTCCGTATGTGCTAATTGTTTAATTTATACGTGAATATAATACTGTAATTACTTCCGGTGCGAAATATAATCCATCACTTGCTTCATTTGCTCCACGAGAAAATCAGGGTGCTCATAAGCCCCGATTTTGCCGGTACACAAAGAGAATTCAAAAAAGAACTGGAGTATTACACCTAGGATTTAAACTGTGACCTAAAGCAATTTTCAAATCCACTTTACCACTTCAATAGAATCTTTTCTTGTATATATCACGGGAATTCACCAGTTGATACAAAACAACACTACTTGAGCAGTGCAATTTATCTGAAAAATCACCTTAAAACCTAAACTTGAGAAACCAAAACTCACAAAAGGAAAGTAGAGACAAGTCGGAGAGAAAGAATGCGGGGGACTTTGTTTTTTCTTTAGAAGTTACCTCTGCATCAGAAGGGAAAGATTAAAAAAAATATAAAAACACAATCCGATACGTTTTTAAATTTTAACCCATTGTAGCACATTTGTATACAGCTAAAGCACAAAATATTTCTGTCTTACTAAAACTAATTACATCTATTTATCAACTTAAAGAACCAACGTAACCAGATTTCCCATTAGGTTGTCATTGCAGAGTTGACTTGTCCTTGCATGGTAGCCGATCCGGCCTGTATTCTTCTTCTTCTTTTTTTCAGTCCCGACGCAGTATTCTTCAACGCTGTCTTCCCATCCACGGGGAGAAAAGATTCACCACCACCAACGCGGAAAGCCTTAACTGACTCTAAGGACAGAATTAAAGAGTTGTGCTCTCTGGCGACCGTGAGGGAGGCTATTGTGAATTGTCCACGATCTATTTCAGCAATGATCACAAAAAAATTTCCATTTTGCGGGCCAACCAAAATAGGGGAAGTAGGATATCTCGCGGAAACCACGGGTTCAAGTGTGGGCAATTTCTTTTTAAGACTCTCTGAACGTAGCCAACTTTGACGGCCAATATCATATCCATACAAGCGCAGGCTATGAGTGAACCAATATAATGTATTATTACTGAACACCGCCGGTACGTGTGCGGTAACAAAGTTCAGCGCGGAGGCGTCGGCTTCACAACCTTCCAGACCTTTTGGAGGAGGATCCCAAGTACGTCGTCGCCACAAATCAAGGGAATCAAGGCCTAGAGTAGGGCGCAATTCACCACTAGTAAAGTCAATAAACAGCACGGAACCCACATCCAAGGAATAATACACAATTTCCGTTGGCTCCTCACCATCTTCTTTTTCCACAAGAGCAGCTCTATGGGCATCATAGCTTTCAAAATTTTTGATATGCGGCATCAGGTATTTCCAAGATTTTTCATGGAGGTCGTAAACTTGACCACATCTTTTCCAAATTGGATTCTCATGCTTATCACCCCATGCGTAGTGCTCAGTGCCGGCCACAGCATATAGCTTTCTACCAACGGCAGCGAGGAAGGGCTTGCTACGGGAAATATCCATGGGAGATGATACGGGTTCCCAAAGGTTAGGGTCAAAAGAATGTTTGATGATGTTATGTTTATGCAATTGGGAACGAACAATAGCCCTGTCATCACCATAACTGTATCCACCAATCCAGTAGATGTCTTCATCACCAACTACTGTCCAGCTTCCTGCAATTCCATAAGTTTGCCGACAGAGCTTCGCAACAGGTTCAATTGTTTGCCTTTCACCTCGTTTGCCATCCTCTTTTGTCATCACGATACGAAACCACAATTCTTCCCTCTTTCCGTAACCGCGGAGATACAAAACATCTGGTGACCCCCTCTCCTTCGAACCATCTCCTACTTCCATTGCTCTTCAGATCTAATTAAGTCGCGCAACTGGGTAATTTTCATGACTGAAAGTATATATTATAAATTAAACAAGTTATGCTTTACATGCACGCAACCTACTCCTACAATATTTTGGATTCATTAACAGGTTTAGGAAATATAAACGGACCTTCTTTTTTAACTAAATTCTAAAATAATTTTTTAGAATATTAGAATTAGAGTTCAGGTAACTGCATTTTTTTATCCGATCCTCTTTTAAAAAGGAAATAAAAGAGAAAGGATTTTTGAGAAAACAATTCACTTACATATATTATTATTATATGTATGGGGAAGTGAGAGGTTAATACGTGATTCTTTAAGTCTAATTATACGTTAGAAGCATGTAAATAGATATTTTTCCATTAGATAGTAAAACATTGGATCTTGCTAAAATTTCTCCTATTCAAATAAAAAAAAATATGAAATAAAAAGTAAAGAAATTTATATCGAAAAGGAAACAAAAGAGAAGAAATAAGTGAAAATTGCGGTATATATTCCTTTTTCCTATTCTTTCTGGTTATCCCATTTTTAATCTTCTTCTTTGTTTTTTTCTTTTCTACTCATCAGCCTCCGTCCCATGTTCTCCTTTCTAAGGAGAACGGAGTACTTCACTTCTGTTGTAAATAGTGTATGGATAGATTTCCATACAAGATATTTATCCTTATACTATGTAAAGTTGACTTTTATAAGCTATCTCTTACCTTTTTATTTATCCGAAAAACGGATAAAGTTGAATTTGTACGTAGTTCTAAGGGTACGTGGTATAACTTGACACAAATCATAAAGGAAAATAGAAATATCGAATATTGACTATAAAGAATGAAAAATAAACAAAGTTTGAGGGATGATGATTTATGAATAAGTAAGATGAAACAATGTATAAAGCTCAAAAGGATAATCTCTCAATATGGGAGTGTATCAACAATATTAGAGTTATAGTGTATCAATGACTTGATAGATCCCTCTTTACAGAAATAATAGACATTCCTCTTATAGTGAATAAATCCTACTTTGGATATAATTAAAAATATATAGTGGGAAACACTTGATAAATCAGTTTTTCCCTAATTTTCGCCTAAATTCTCTCCTTTAGTGCGGATGTAACAGCTCTTGTCTATGATCCGATGGAAGTTTCCCGTTCTTGAAGTACTCTATATATTTATTTCTCCAATCCCAGGTTAGACTTGTGGAGGTTATATCGGCATGACCTTCTTCGATTATCGATGTCACGAGTTGTACGACAGTCCCCGAGTTGAGTTCGTCATCCTCGACCGTAGAACCTAAGTTTGCAAGAGCGTCGACCTTACTGTTCTGTTCTCGAAGCACATGTTGCAAAGTCCATTCCTTAAACCGATGTAGAGTCACTTGTAATTTATCCAAGAACCTTTGCATTCGATCTTCTCGGACTTCAAAAGTCTCGTTGACTTGATTTACCACGAGGAGGGAATCACATTTAGCCTCCACGACCTCAGCTCCCAAACCTTTAGCTAATTCAAGACCTGCAATTACGGCCTCATACTCGGCCTCATTTTTAGTCAATTTTATAGTTTTAATAGACTGTCTAACTATATTACCTGTGGGTTATTTTAGTACGATGCCCAGCACGGACCCCTTTGCGTACGAGGCACTGTCCGTAAAGAGGCTCCAAACTCCCGAAGTGGTACCCAAATTTATTAGTAATTCCTTTTCAATTTCGGGTACGAGGGCCGGCGTAAAGTCAGCCACGAAGTCCGCTAAAATTTAAAATTTAATAGCGGTTCGAGGTCGATACTCGATGTAGTACCCCGCCGATCTCTATGGCCCATTTGGCCAATCGACCTGAAAGCTCAGGTTTGTGTAAAATATTTCGTAAAGGATAAGTTGTTACAATATGTATCGGATGGCACTGGAAATATGGTTTTAATTTCTTAGAGGCACTTAGTAAAGCAAACGCTAATTTTTCTAAGTGTGGATATCTAGTTTCGGCATTACCTAAAGTTTGACTCACATAATAAATAGGGAATTGTGTACCTCGTTCTTCTCGAACTAGGACTCCACCTACCGCTATCTCTGAGACAGCTAGATATAGATAAAGTTGTTCATCTACCTTCGGGGTATGAAGCAATGGATGGCTCGATAAGTACTGTTTTAGTTCTTCTAGAGCCTGCTGACATTCCGGAGTCCACGCAAAATTGCTTTTCTTCTTAAGTAGAGAGAAATATCGGTGGCTCCTATCCGAGGATCTAGAGATGAATCGTCCCAGGGAGGCTATCCGTCCCGTTAGCCTCTGTACGACCTTTACATTATCTACCATTGTGATGTTCTCGATTGCTTTGATTTTATCGGGGTTAATCTCAATTCCTCGATTGGATACCATGAAATCGAGAAATTTGCCTGAACCAACCCTGAATGCACATTTTTCGGGGTTGAGCTTCATATTGTATTTCTTCAGTATGTCAAACGTTTCCTGCAAATACTTTAAATGGTCCTCTGCTCCCTAGGGATTTAACTAACATATCATCAATATAAACTTCCATTGAGTTTCCTATTTGCTTTTCGAACATTCGGTTTACTAAGCGTTGATAAGTTGCATTAGCATTTTTTAGACCGAATGGCATTACATTATATTAGTAAGTCCAGTACTTAGTGATAAACGAGGTCGTTTTCTCATCCTCCAGGTTCATATGTATTTGGTTGTACCCGAAATAGGCATCGAGAAAATTGAGAGTCTCATAGCCGGTCGTGGCATCGATCATACGATCGATATTAGGCAAAGGAAAAGAATCCTTAAGGCAAGCTTTATTTAGGTCTTTATAATATATACACATTCTAAGTTTATTCCCCCTTTCAGGGACTACCACCACATTTGCTAGCCATTCGGGGTATTTTACTTCCCGAATGGACCCTATTTTAAGAAGTTTGGTTATCTCGTCTTTGATAAAGGCATGTTTGACCTCGGACTGGGGCCTTCTCTTTTGTTTTACCGGATTGAATTTTGGGTCCAAGCTTATCTTATAAGTGGTGATTCCCGGTGGGATCCCTGCCGTGTCGAGATGGGACCAAGGGAAACGGTTCATGTTAGCTATAAGATATTGAATAATCTTTCTCCTGTGCTAGGGATCTAACCCCGTGCCCAGGTATACCTTTCGTTCAGGCAGATGTTTGACTAGCGTGACTTGCTCCAGTTTTTCGACCGTTGATTGGGTAGTGTCGGAATCATCGGGGACCACGAAGGATCGAGGGACCCTTTGCTCATCATCTTCGTCAGTCTTCTGATTTTCTAGTTGGGTCGAAGCTGACATCTGTGATTGCTATTTGGCATCACGTTCCACCTTCGAGTTCGATCCTCTTGCGGCCAGTTGTTCTCCGTACATTATTTTGACTCCCTCCAATGTTGGGAATTTCAGAACCTGGTGGAGGGTCGAAGGTACAGCTCTCATATTGTGGATCCATGGCCTTCCAAAAAGGGCGTTGTACCTCATATCGCCTTCGATTACGTGAAACTTCGTTTCTTGGATGGTTCCGGTCACGTTTATCGACAAAATTATTTTGCCTTTGGTAGTTTCACATGCCATATTGAATCCGTTTAGAACCAGAGTTGCGGGTACGACCTGGTCTTGTAGACCGAGCTGTTCTACGACCTTCGATCTAATAATGTTGGCCGAGCTACCTGGATCAATTAACACATGCTTAACTTTAGTTTTATTCATAAGTACAGATATTACCAGTTCATTATTGTGAGGTTGCATGATGTGAGGTTGCATGACCCCTTCTGCATCTTCATTATTAAAGGACAAGGTTCATATGGGTGTGTAATCCTGAGTTCAAGGTCGCTTCTCTCTCATAACCGACATCTTAGTGCGTTTAAGCACCGGCCCCTGAGGGGTATCGATGCCACTGATGATCATATGGATGATGTGTTGTGGCTCTTCCTTTTCGTTTTTCCTACCAAAATCCCTATTTTTGAAATGATTTTTGGCCCCATCGCTTAAAAATTCTCGAAGGTGCCCTTTATTGAATAACCGGGCTACCTCCTCTCTTAGTTGCCTGCAATCTTCCGTGTTTTAGCCGTGACTGCCATGATATTCGCATATTTTGATTAGGATTCCTCTAGGCAGGATCGGTCTGCATAGGTCGAGGCCATTTAGTATCTTTTATGCATCCGATAGCTGACACGATGGCGGATGCATCGATGCTGAAATTATACTCTGATAACCGTGGTGCTTCCTTAGGTCCGGTATGCCCGTCGAACCCATTTCTGTTCATCATCCCCCGAGACCCTTGGCCTCAATCACTTCTTTTATTGCCTTGTATGGGGTTACGTCTTGGTTCGTTCCCCCTATGGTCTCCACTATATGGTCGGTATCGGTCCCTGATCGGCCCTTGTTGTAGATTGATGTCCCTTCTAACAGCGGATCCAGAACCCAATTGATCGTCTTCGACTCTAATTTTTGATTAATACTGATTATGCACATCGGCCCAAGTAATAGCTTGGTACTCGATCAGGTTATGCTTCAACCTCCATGAAGCCATCGAACTTCATTCGTTTAGACCTTGAGTGAAAGCCTGAACAGCCCAATCGTCTGTGATTGGTAGCAGATCCATTCGTTCCATTTGGAAACGAGATACGAACTCCCTTAGCATCTCGTTATCTTTCTGTCTTACCTTGAACGGGTCCGACTTCCTGGTCTCGACCTTTATGGCCCCGGCATGTTCTTTTACGAAAGAATCTGCAAGTATAACAAAAGAATCGATAGAGTTAGACGGTAAATTATGATACCATATCATTGCTCCCTTTGTCAGGGTTTCACCGAATATTTTCAGTAACACAGATTCGATCTCATCGTCCTCTAGATCGTTTCCTTTAATGGCACATGTGTAAGAGGTTACATGTTCGTTGGAGTCGGTCGTTCCATTATATTTAGTAATTTCAGGCATGCGAAACTTCTTTGGGATTGGTTTAGGAGCCGCGCTCGGGGGGAAAAGGCTTTTGTACGAATTTTTTGGAATCTAGGCCTTTCAATATCGGTGGTGCCCCCGGGATCTGATCAACCCTGGAGTTATGCGTTTCTACTTTTTTGTCGTTTGCCTTGATCCTCCTTTCTCCTGACTCTATTCGTTTTGTCAATTCTTCGAACATCTTAACAATTTTGGGATTAGTCCCCGATTTTTGCTCATTTGACCTTACTATAGCTGGCTTCATTCTGTGGGTGACTTCTCGAGGTGGACTGGGCTCCTGCCTACTCGGTACCTGGGTTTGACTCTGCAACCGAGCTATCACTACCTATTGAGCTTGCAACATTTCAAAAATCATACACAAGCTGATTCTGTTTTCCTCAACGTTATGGGTATCTCGAGCTGCAGATCGAGTTCCACCATGAATGCTATTTTTAGGGTCGGAACGTTGGTTTGCCTCAATGGCCACATGCGAATTAACGTCTAATGGCACTTCGACCCGAGCTCCAACAGCATCGATGAGCGGCCTTTCTCCCCTGGGTGTCAAGTTGTTGGTCTCATCTTGAAGGCCAGCTTCATTGTCGATAGGTAAGGCCATTAATTGAGAGTTCGTCGTTGCTAATCTGAAATTAAAGACACTTCCAAAAAACGAGCGTAAAATGGTGTGCTTTGCATAGAATCGTATCAAATAACCACTATTATCCTTAGCCCCACTGTGGGCACCAAACTGTTTACCCGAAAAATGGATAGAGTTGAATTTGTACGTAGTTCTAAGGGTACGTGGTATAACTTGACACAAATCATATATGGAAGTAGAAATATCGAATATTGACCGTAAAGAATAAAAAATAAACAAAGTTGAAGGGAGGATAATTTATGAATAAGTAAGATGAAACAATGTATAAAGCTCAAAAGGATAATCTCTCAACATGGGAGTTTATCAACAGTATTAGAGTTATAGTGTATCAATGACTTGATAAATCCCTCATTACAGAAATAATAGCCATTCCTCTTATATTGAAGGGATCCTACTTTGGATATAATTAAAAATACATAGCGGGGAACCCATGATAAATCAGCTTTTTCCTAATTTCCGCCTAGATTCTCTCCCTTAGTGCAGCTGTAACGGCTCTTGTCTATGAGCTCGATCTTGATCGGACTTAATATTGATCGATCTCCAGATTCAAAGCTCGATATTGACTTAAGCTAGATATTGATTCAGGGCCCGGTATTGATTCGGGCTCGGTATTGGTCGGTATTTGGCTCTTAAACTCGATAACAACGCTTCGCATCAGAGTTCGATTTGGACTCGAGCTCGGTAATGACTTCGAGCTCGGTATTTGATCGGACCTTGAAACTCGAAGCTCGGTAACCTGGCTTCAGATCTCATCTCGATATTATGAAGACACTCTTTGGTCCATCAAGTTCCCATCTTGACCAATCATATGAAGGTCGAAACCGGTTTTGACCGTATACACTATTCTTGCCTATAAAAGCTTGTGTAACGCAATGGTGAAAAACACTCCAGAAGAAGAGAAAAGCTTTGCTACTAGAAATTAAAATGCCTAATTTTCGGCTGTCAAATCAGTCGAAAATCAATTTTTTCCGAGGATTACCGACCGAAGAAGGTCGGTCGAAAACACGTGGTCGCAAAAAATTTATGACCGAATCGGTCGGAAGTTTCCGACGAATTTAGTCGCAAAATAAAAAATTAAATTTGCGACCGAATCTGTCGGAAGTTTCTTGTTTATATATGACTAAATTATTTTTATTTTATAATACATTATCAGCGCGAGGCTCTAATATTATCCTTATCCTCGTTAAGTTGGGCCATATTTTATTAAGGTATGTATCATTATATTCATTTGATATATGGCAGTGCATATTACATGCTCACTATTTGCATATATTACTTATAAATATATTTAGTGAAACTATCAGTTATATCAACTCATAAGCAAATTAGTGCAAAGATTAGCCAATTTATAAAATATTGTCAATACTAGCCAAATTATACCAACATTAGCCAATTAGCTAAATGTAACAAAAAAATTAAATTTTTTGCTTTCTTTTGAGTGGGTGTTATTGGAATAGATTGGGTACATCTTAAGGAGTTTGAATCCTAGTTTTGGGATAATTTGGTAGAGTTTTGCGATTGTTTGAATTTAACATTCGAAGTAGAAAATGAACATGAAAAAAGATGATTTGTGTATCATATATGTATCATATGTGTATCAAATTTGTATCACATGTATATCCATGTATAGTTGTGTGTGATACATATTTGAGATTAGTGGTGTGTTTGGGATGAAGAAAAATATAACCTGCTGACAATTCAAACATCGTACAACATGCTCAACAATCTCTTTCTTCATACTTTTTCGCCAGTAATGCTGCTTTAAATCACTGTTCATCTTCGTAGCACCTGGGTGAATGGAATACCATGAGCTATGAGTCTCCTCAAGAATCAAAACTCTTAAGCCATCCACATTAGAAACACAAATTCGACCCTGAAGCCTCAATACCCCATCATCACCAATAGTTATCTCCTTAGAATCACTGTGCTGCACCATATACTTAAGGGCAAGCAAGTGGGGATCATCATACTAACGAGCCTTGATACGCTCAAACAAGGACGAATGTGATACAAAATAAGCAAGGAATCTATTAGGCTTCCAAATATCCAATCTCACGAACCTGTTGCCCCAAAGCCTGAACATCCATAGCCAAAGGCCTCTCCCCAACAGGAATAAAAGCAAGACTTCGTATACTCTCCACCTTCCTACTCAAGCCGCCGGTCACCACATTAGCCTTTTCCAGATGATAAAGAATGATGATATCATAGTCCTTCATTAGATCCAACCACCTTTGTTGCCTCAAGTTCAAATCCCTATGCTTGAATAGAAGTTGGAGACTCCGGTGATCCGTGTACACCTTACAAGACATGTCATAAAGATAATGCCTCCAAATCATGAGTGCATGCACAATAGCTGCTAACTCCAAATTATGCACCGGCAAAACCAGAACTGGAGCTGTAGTCAAGGCAGTCTTGAGCTTTTGAAAACTCCCCTCACAATCGTCAGACTACCTGAATGGGGCACCCTTCTGAGTCAACTTAGTCAATGGGGTTGCGATAGATGAGGACCCATCCACAAAACGACGATAATACCCAGCCAACCCTAGGAAACTATGGATCTCTATAGCGGTAGAAGGTCTAGACCAACTCTGAACTGCCTCAATCTTCTTCAGATCCACCTTAATCCCCTCACTGAACACTACATGACCGAAGAATGCCATCGAGTCTAACCAGAATTCACACTTGAAAAACATAGAATATAACTTTTTCTCCCTCAAAATCTGCAGCACGATCTTTAAATGCTACTCATGCTCCTTCCGGATGTGAGAATACACCAATATATCATCGATAACTACAATGATGACTGAATCTAGATAAGGCTGAAATACGATGTTCATAATGTTCATGAAAGATGTTGGGGCAATGGTCAACCCAAAAGACATCACCAAGAACTTATAACGCCCATAATGGGTCCTGAAGGCCATCTTAGGAATGTCTGAAGCCATGATCTTTAACTGATGGTAACCTCATCTCAAGTCAATCTTCAAGAATGCCCCTAGCACCCTGAAGCTGATCAAATAAATCATCAATACACGATAGTGGATACTTGTTCTTGATGGAAACCTTGTTCAATTACATATAGTCAATGCACATCCTCAGGGAACCATCTTTCTTCTTCACAAATAGTACCAGCGCATCCCAAGATGAAACACTTGGACTGATGAAACCCTTATCAAGCAATTCCTGAACTGCTCCTTCAATTCCTTCAACTCTGCTGGTGCCATGCAATATGGTGGAATAGAGATAGGCTGAGTGCCCGGCACCAGATCAATACCAAAATCAATATCCCTGTTGGGTGGCATACCCGACAAGTCTACATGAAATATATTTGACAACTCCCTCACTACTGGAACTGACTCAACAATAGGAGTATCATCACTAATATCTCTCATGAAGGAAAAATACACCAAATATTCCATCTCACTAATCCGTTGATCCTTCAAAAATGAAATCGCTCTACTGGTAGTGTGACCAAGAGAACCTCTCCATTCTAGCCTCAGCAACCCCAATATAGCCAACGTCACGATCTTAGCGTGACAATCAAGAATAGCATGATACGGAGATATCCAATACATACCCAAAATCACCTCAAAATCATCCATATTGAGCAGTAAATTATCAACCTAGTCTCATAACCCCCAATGGTAAACACACAAGACCGGTATACGCGATCTACCACAATAGAATCACCAACAGTCATAGACACATGCATAGGAATATCAAGAGAACCACGAGGCATATCCAAATAATGAGCAAAGTATGATGACACATAAGAATAAGTAGAACCAGGGGCAAATAACCTTCAAAATCACCAACCATATTTGTTGCCTCAAATTCAAATCTTTCTGTTTAAACAGATATTGGAAACTAGTAAGGAAGTAAGAGTGTGTGGTAGTATCAAATGGAGTTCGCGCGTTTGTCTAAATAGGCCATTCTCATGTTGCCTACTATAGAGGCTAGAGTGCGCTGGTTTGTGCAAGGCCTTAGCCCCTTGGTTATCAATGAGGCTGCTACAGCTGCCTTGAATTCATATATGAACTATGGGAAGATGGTAGCATTTTCTCAAGATACAGAGAACCGTAAGTTGAAGAACTAAATGAAGCAAGAGGGTACCAGCACGTTTTGGTCCGCGGGCAACTTTGGGGAGTCATTTGGTGGGGAAAGATCAGCTTTTAGGGGATGGCCATTAGGGCCATCCTAGTCTTTTTCTCATTCTTCAGCCAGTGCACTGCCAGCAGGGCCCAGACAGCAGTAGGGGAGTCGTTTCAGGCCTAATCAGGGCAGCAGGGAACCCCACCAGCAGGGCCGATCAGGAGGGAGATTCCAGTAGCACCGGAGGCCCCCATGCCCCAGGTGTGGGAAAATGAACTTGGGGATCTGCTACATGGACCTACCTATATGGTACGGGTGCAGATTAAGAGGTCAAGTTCAGAGGGAGTGTCGTTCATCCTGCCAGGGTGCGGGCAGGGGCACAACACGGCCATCTAGTTCTGCGGCTGCTATATCTTCGGCATCCCCTCCAGCTCGAGGTGCTCCAGCACCAGCAGGGAGTGGTGCAGCTAGGGGTGGTGCGCAGAGTTCAGGAGGACCCAACCGTTTCTATGCTATGAGTGGTCTCTAGAGTGCAAAGGCTTCTCCAGATGTTGTCACAAGTATATTGACTGTCCAATCTCATGATATATATGCTCTTATTGATTGCGATCACAATTTGTTCGATACCAAGTTCTCGTGCCAATTCCAAGCCTGCAATCATAGATTCATACTCTGCCTCATTGTTAGTGATTGGATAAAATTTTATTGCTTGTCTTATGACTTCACCCGAGGTGGAATTAAAACTATTCCTAAACCTGCTCCTTTAACATTTGAAGAATCGTCAGTAAATAGGGTCCAAGTCCCCGAATTAGCTCCAGTAAACACCTGTAGTTCCTTCTTTGCCTCAGGAACTAAATTCGTGCTAACATCTGCCAACACATGCGATTTTATCGCTGTTCTAGGCTGATATATGATATCATACTCGCTAAGTTCTATTGCCCATTTAGCTAATCTACCTGATAATTCTTGTTTATGCTGTATATTTATTTGGGGGAAAGCAGTTATAACAGAAATAGGATGACATTGAAAGTAAGGTCGTAACTTCCTAGATGCCATAATTAACGCTAAAGCAAGCTTTTCTAGGTATGGATACCGTGTCTCAGCATCTAGTAAAGACTTACTAACATAATAAATTGGGAGTTGTTTACCTTTATCTTCTTGTCACGACCCAAAATCCTAACCTATCGTGATGACGCCTATCTCAGTACTAGGCAAGCCGATAACGTCAATAACCCACGATTTCCTTTAAGTTTGAAAACATAATGTTTAATACAATACAAAAAATCTAGCAAATTCCGATACAACACTCCCAAAACCTGGTGTCACTGAGTACATGAGCATCTATACATTACAAGTCTAGGAAAAATCTGGTCTTTAATAATAATTTGAGACCAAATACAATAACAAAAGGATAGGGAAGGAGAGACAAGGTCTGCAAAATATGGCAACTACCTCTAAATCTCCAGAAAATCGACTGTGCGAAAGAATCAACACCCATTGTATCCGGGATCATCTGGATCTGCACACAAAGTGCAGGGTGTAGTATGAGTACAACCAACTCAGTAAGTAACAATAATAAATAAAGAGCTGAAAGTAGTGACGAGCTTCTCAGCTAAGTCCAAATACAATACTTTCCAATATAAAAGAGTAGGCATGCTCTCAAGTTCAACATTTAATATTTCTCAAAAATTTCATATCAAATTTGACTGACACAGAAAATAATGTTTTTTCCAAATTTCCAAATATAGTGATATATGACAGCTGAAATGCAGCAAATAATGCAATCAATGCATCCTCTCAGAGTAATAATAACTCAGTCCTCCCATTCACTCCAACCTCACAATCACTCTTTCCTCACAATCACTCATGCCTCACAGTCGCTCATTCCTCACAGTCACTCATTCCTCACAGTCACTCAACACTCAGCACTCGCACTCAGTAGGTACCTGCGCTCACTGGGGGTGTGTACAGACTCCGGAGGGGCTCCTTCAGCCCAAGCGCTATATCAAGCCAATCATAGCATAGATTAATAAAACATGCTGCGGCGTGCAGCCCAATCCATAAATATTCTCACAATTAGGCCCTCGGCCTCACTCAGTCATCAACCTCTCCAGTCTCTCGGGCTCTCATAAATCATGATAAGCAACCCAAAAATAGTGATATGATGCATCAATAATAAATAAGAGAGACTGGGGTATGATATAAAATGAATAAACATGACTGAGTGAAAAATTAAACAAATTATTCAACCACAGAAATGACCCCAGTGGGTACCAATAATAACAACATATGTCTAAACATGATTTTTAATATGAGTCTCAGCTCAATTTTTCCCTATCACGTAGAGAATATACGGATATCAACAGATAATTCAACTATACAGTTCCAAGGAATTTGACCAAGTCATAATTCCTACGGTGCACGCTCACACGCCCATCACCAAGCATGTGCGTCACCTCAAAACCACTCACATAACACATAATCCGGGGTTTCATACCCTTAGAACCAAATTTAAAACTGTTACTTACCTCAAACAGTGAAATTCTTATTCCGCTAAGCCTTTGCCTCGTGAATTGACCTCCAAACGCCTCAAATATAGTCACAAATAATTCGTCTCAGTCAATAAAATTTATTGGAATTAATTCCATAAGAAATTACTAATTTTCCATAAGAATTCAAAATTTAGCTCAAAAATCGCCCGTGGGGCCCACGCCTCGGAACCCGACAAAAGTTATAAAATTCGAAAGCTTATTCAACCACGAGTCTAACCATACCAATTTTACCAAATCCGACCTCAAGTCGACCTCCAAATCTTCAAATCTTATTTTCAAATCCCTAAGTTCAAACCCCCCGATTTACACCTCAAAAACATGTAATATAGTCAGATTATTCGATGATAATTCAATATTATGAAGTAGAAATGATCACAAGGGACTTACCTCAAGTTTTCTCATGAAAACCTTGCTCAAATATCGCCCAACCCAAGCTTGATATGCCCCAAAATGGCAAAAGCTCGGGACTCCTCCAATTTTATTTTGTCCAGGCACTGTCGCACGTGCGACCAGACTAGTCGCATCTGCGGTCTCGTAGGGGCGACTAAATGTCCGCATCTGCGATCCCCCAAAAGGTTCCCTCCGCTTCTGCGCGTTCCTATTCGCACCTGCAATCTCGCAGGTGCAGAAATTTCTTCGCACCTGCGACTACTGCTCCTCTTCACATCTGGTCCCTTCTGCGATGGCTGATGCGCACATGTGACTTCGCACCTGCAATCAGACCTCCGCAGGTGCGAAAATACCAGAAGCAAAATTTCCAACAATGGTCTTAAGTCTGAATTTGATCTGTTAACCATCCGAAACTCACCCGAGGCCCCCGAGACCTCAACCAAATATACCAACAAGTCCTAAAACATCATACGAACTTAGTCGAACCCTCAAATCACCTCAAACAACGCTAAACCCATGAATTACATCCAAATTCAAGCCTAATGAACTTTGAAATTTCCAATTTCTATAACGACTCCGAAACCTATCAAATCACGTCCGATTGACCTTAAATTTTTAGAATCGGACCTATTCAAATTTTTAGAATCGGATTTCGAACCCGATATCAAAAAGTCAACCCCCGATTAAACTTTCCACAAATTCGACTTTCGCCATTTCAAGCCTAATTCCACTACGGACCTCCAAATAATTTTTCGGACACGATCCTAAGTCCAAAATTACCATACGGAGCTATTGGAATTATCAGAATTTGAATATGAGGTCGTTTACACATAAGTCCCTATCCGGTCGACTTTTCTAATTTAAATTTTTAATTATGAGATTAAGTATCTCATTTCACTCCGAATTCCTTCTGGACCCGAACCAACTAACCCGATAAGTCATAAATCAACTGTAAAGCATAAATTGAGCAGAAAATGGGGGAACGGGGTTATAATACTCAAAACGACCGTCCGAGTCGTTACATTTCTCGTACCAATACCGCACTTACCGCCACTTCTGACACAGCGAGGTAAATGAGCAATCTTTCATCGTCTTTTTGTTTGTCTAACAAAGGCAAATTTGATAGATAATACTTTAGGTCCTTGAGAGCTTGTTGGCACTCGCCAGTCCATTCAAACTGATTTTTCATTTTCACCATTAAAAAGAATTTAAAACTTTTTTATGACGACTTTGATATAAATCTCCCAGAGCTGCTATCCTGCATGTTAATCCATGCACTTATTTCTTGCTCGTGAGTATATCTAGCATTTCCTCAATAACTTTGATCTACACAGGATTCACTTAAATACCTCTGTTAGAAACAAGAACACCTAAAAACTTACCTGAAGCCATGCCAAAAGCATATTTTTCTAGGTTTAACTTCATATTGTACTTGCGGGGAATCTCAAAAGTGTTTTACAAGTGTTGAGAATGATCCCCTGACTGTGTTGACTTGACCAACATATCGTCTATGTGCTGCCCACAAAAAGATTATGCGGCCGCATAATGGACCGTATAATTGTCCAAAAAGTTTTCCGGACATCTTCTTCAGTCTGCGGCAGATTTGCGATCCACATGTCAGTTCTGCGACCACAGAATGGGCCGCAGAAAAGCCCTGCTCTTCTAATATTTTTCTTCAATGCCCCAACGCACCAAAAAACCTCAAATTCCTTGGCGAAATTTTACGGGGCCTTACAATACAACCTTGGCTTAGGGAGGTAGGATACCAATTGCCCCAACTACCTCATAGGATGAAGGAGGAGCCTAAACTCACGCTGCCCATACACCAGAGAAGCTAGCTCAGGATTATCAGACACCAGAGGTTTTGCCAATTCAGCTAGTTATTGTTGCTCGTGCCGAGGTTGTGCCATCTTTTAGTGATGAGGAGCATAAGGGGTTGGAGTGATTTTAGAGGCTTCATCCTCCTCAGTTTAGTGGAGGAGAGTCATAGGATGCTCAGGGCTTTCTTGAGCAGTGTCATCATATTCTTCGCACACCGGGTTTTGTGGACTCCAATAGAGTTGACTTTTACTATTTTTCAGCTGATGGGGCAAGCCTACCGGAGGTGGCAGACCTATGAGTCAGACAAACTATCTGGCATAGCACCACTTACATGGCATCAATTCTCATTTCTATTCTTAGAAAAGTTTCTCCCACAGACTCATAGAGAGGAGTTGTGCAGAGAGTTTAAGCATTTACGCCAAGAGGGTATGACTGTGACCCAATACGAGATGAGATTCGTGGAGTTGGCATGTCATGCAATATTTTTCGCCCCTATTAAGAGGGGGAAGATCAGGAGGTTCATTGATGGCCTCAACTATGGTCTACAATATGGTTTGGCTCTAGAGGTCGAGACGGGATGCTAGGTTTGACCAAGTGGTTGAGATTGCTAGGCATTTGGAGCATGTTCGCAGGCTTGAGTAAGAGGAGCGGGAGGCCAAGAGGCCCTGTTGTTTGGGGGTTTTGGTGGTACCTCATCTAGAGGCTAGTCACATCATAGAAGAGGTCCGTCCCTTAGAGTCATTCAGGCAGCTCATCAAATTCCTCATGGTTCATTAGTTAGCCATAGTTCATACAGTGCTCGCCCTGTACAGTCATCATTTAGTGTGTTGCCAGCACAGAGTTCTTACCATGCTCAATCTTTGCAGGGTTCCACAGACAGTTAATCAGGTTATAAAGGTCAGTAGCCGTGTTTGAGAAAGGGTTGTTTAAGTGTGGAGACTTAAGTCATCTCAAAAGGGATTGCCCCTGACTTCTTAGTAGATCCCCACAACATAGCACACAACCAATGGTTTCAACACCAGTAGCTACACCACTCACACAACCAGCTAAAGGTAGGGCTTAGTCAGTTCGACGTCGCCCTAGAGGGGTAGGTTAGTCAGGTGGCAGATATGCTCGTTGCTATGAATTTCATGCTAGGCCAGAGCAATTGCTTCCATAGTCGTGATCACAGGTATTGTTTCACTATGCCACAAGGATGATTTACTACTATTTCACCTTGGTTCCACCTATTCTTATGTGTCATCATATTTTTCTCATTATTTGGATATGCCTCGCGCTTCTCTTGGTATTCATGTTCATGTATCCACCCCAGTGGGTGATTTTATTGTAGTAGATCGTATATATCGGTCTTCTGTGGTTACTATTGGGGGTTATAAAACTAGAGTTGATCTTTTGTTGCTCAGTATAGTTGATTTTGAGGTGATTTTGGGTATGGATTGGTTATCTTAGTACCACTCTATTCTTGATTGTCATGCTAAGACCGTGACATTAGCTATGTCGGGGTTGTTAAGGCTGGTGTGGAGAGGTTCTCTTGGTCACACTCCTAGTAAAGTTATTTCATTCTTAAAGGCTCAACGAATAATTGAGAAGGGGTGTTTTGCGTATTTGGTCTTCATGAGAGATGTTAGTGATGATACTCCTACTATTGAGTTAGTTCCAGTAGTGAGGGGGTTATCAAATGTGTTTCCTTTAGATCTGTCGGGTATGGCACCCGATAGGGATATTGATTTATGTATTAATTTGGTACCGACCACTCAGCCCATCTCTATTCCACCATAGCGTATGGCACCATCGGAGTTGAAGGAATTGAATGTACAATTACAGGAATTGCTTGATAAGGATTTCATTAGGCCTAGTGTGTCACCTTGGTGTGAATCAATGCTTTTTGTGAAGTAGAAAGATGGTTCTATGAGGATGTGCATTGACTACAAGTAGTTGAATAAGGTTACTATAAAGAACAAGTACCCAGGGTGCTAGGGTATTCTTGAAGATCCACTTTAGATCGGGGTACCATTCAGTTTAAGATCAGGGTACCGTCAGTTGAAGATCAGGGCATCAGATAATCCTAAGACAGCTTTCAGGACCCGATACGGGCATTATGAGTTTCTGGTGATGTCTTTTATGCTGACCAATGACCTAGCAACTTTCATGCACTTGATGATATATTGGTGTATTATCGCAAATGAGAGGACCATGATCATCACTTGAGGATCGTGCTCCAGATTGTGATTGCGAATAAGTTATATGCTAAATTTTTCAAGTGTGAGTTCTCGTTAGACTCAGTGGCATTCTTAGTTTGCGTGGTGTCTAGTGAGAGGATTAAGGTGAATACGAAAAAGATTGAGGCAGTTTAGACTTGGCACAGACCTTGTAGCACTATAACGATTCGGAGTTTCCTAGGGTTAATTGGGTATTATCATCATTTTGTGGAGGGTTTTTATCTATCACAGCCCTATTGACTAGATGGACGCAGAAGAGTGTCACATTGACTAGATTGACTATAGAAGGTTACCAATTCAGGTGGTCTGATCAGTGTGAGAAGAGCTATCGGAAGCTTAAGACTGCCTTGACTACAGCTCCAATTGTATTTTTGCGTTAGGGATCAGATTCTTACATTCTCTGTTGTGATGCTTCACGGGTAGGCATTGGGTGTGTCTTGATGTAGTATGGTATAGTGATTGCCTATGCCTCATGTCAGTTGAAGCCCCGTGAGTAGAACTACCCAGTGCATGGTTTGGAGTTAGCAGCCATTGGTTACGTGCTTATGATTTTGAGGCATTATCATTATGGTGAGTCTCGCGAGGTATTCACGGACCACATGAGTCTCCAACATCTATTTAGGCAAAAAGATTTGAACTAGAGGGAATGGATGTGGTTAGAGCTACTGAAGGACTATGATATAACCACTCTTTATCATCTGGAAAAGGCCAATATGCTGGCTGATGCCTTGAGTACGAAGACGGAGAGCATGATGAGTCTTGCTCTTATTCTAACTGGGGAGATACCGATGGCTTTGGGTGTTCAAGCTTCGGCCAACACGTTTGTGAGGTTAGATATTCAAAGACTACTAGGGTTATATCTTGTGTTGTATCACACTCGCATTGTTTGAGCACATCAAGGTGTGTCAATATGATGATCCCCACTTACATGTCCTAAGGGACACGGTGATGCTATGAGGGCGACTAGTAGTGATGATGGGGTATTGACGCTTCAAGCCGAATTTGTGTGCCTAATGTGGATGCCTTGAAATAGTTTATTCTTGCGGAGTCATATAGTTTGTAGTATTCCATTCATCCGGGTTCCGTGAAGATATATCGGGGTTTGAGGCAGCATTATTGGTGGCGAACGATGAAGAAGAATATTGTTGAGTATGTTGCATGGTGTTTGGATTGTCAGCAGGTGAAGTACGAGCATCAAAGACCTAGTGGTTTGTTTCAGAGGCTTTATATCAATTACATGCTCATGGACTGATAAAAGTGATAATCTAAGTAGTACGCATGTGCAAAGCATGCTACCATAGTTCAAATTAGGCGATTACGCCACAAAAGTAGCGATTAACATGTTAAAAGAAGATATTAACGAACGATTAACTTCTAACATGATTCACTTAGCTCACAATGAAGGTACAAACATAAGATGTATGATAGCATGAATCTTATAAATCAATTCAAGGCATGACATAGCCTAAGCACTACCACGAGCATGGATAAAACCATTGTGCACACACATGGGTTTAACCCCTCGCATGTCCACCACACGTAGAACATAGTAAACACTAATAACTCAGACAACTAGTACTTCAACCAAGTTTAGGTAAGATACTTACCTCAAGCAGGCTAAATTAATACTCTAAAAATCCCTTCCCGCGCGAATCGACCTCCAAATGGCCCGAATCCAACCAAAAATATGTAAATAACATCAATAAAGGCCATAGAAAACAACCTCAAGCAACAAAGATTTGATCTTAGTACAAATTCACAAAGTCAACCAAAAAGTCAATCCGAACCCGCACATCGTAACCCGACAAAAGTAAAAAATTCCAAATAATCATTCAAATACGAGTCCAACCATACAAGTTTCATCATATTCTGACTCCGAATCGGGTTTCAAATCCCCATTTTTCATTATAGAAAAGTTTTTCCAAAACCACTAATTTTTCACACTTAGATTCACCAACCAAATGCTAAAATCAAGGATGGAATCATGAATAATAATCAAATCCAAGTCAAAAATTGTTACCCCGATCCAAATCATGAAAATTTCCTATGAAATCACCCAAATCCGAGCTCCAAATCTCAAAATATGATAAAATGGGTAAAAGTCCAAAAATTCAACTCTCAAAAAGTCTGCCAAGGTGTTACTTTCTCAAATGTTAGACGTTCCTCACATTAGCAAAGCACAAAATGATGACTACCTAAAATATACCTTCGCATTCACGGACACCACCTCGCGAATGCGATTAAGAACACCCTGACCATACGTGAACGGGTAGGCAAACCACCCCCAGCACCAAGCTGCTTCGCAAATGCGCAGCTCAGCAACGAACGTGATGACAGGCAACTGCCGATCCCACACTTACCCTCCACGAATGCAACTGCCTTGTCGCAAACGCGATGAAATTATACACCAGCAAAATCTACTTTAGAAAATACTCAAGGTGGTCCTAACCCCACCCCAAGCCCTCCGGGACCCCGTCCATTCATACCATCAAGTCTATAATCCCTATCCAGACCTAACCAAAGCCTTCAAACACATACAGTAACACCATAACAACGAATAAAATTTAAAATCGCAAATAGAACTTCTCATATGTTCAAGAACATTCAAACATTGAACCAAGAGTCTGATATAAGCCAAACCAATCTGGAATGAACCCAAATTTTGCATACAAGTTCTAAATAACAAAACGAATCTGAATCAAAATCCGAATCCGATAATATTAAAGTGAGTCCCTGGTAAAACCTATGAACCTTACAAAACTTTAAATTGCCAATTTTTGCCAAACAGAACTAAATCAATCCAGGAACCTCCAAATCCAAAACTGTACATATGCCTAAGTCTAAAACCACCATACAAACCTATTGATCTAATCGAAACATCATTCCGTGATTGTTTATACAAAAGTCAATTTTTAATCAACTCTTACAACTTAAGCTTTTGACCATGGAACTAAGTGTTCCAATTCACTCCAAAATCTTACGGAACCCAATACATATATGGGAAGCATAAAATAATATAACAAGACTGAAATACATAAAATGACCAACCGAAACATTACAAGAAATCATGTGACTAGTTGTTTGGGTAGATATGTTAGAGATCACTAGTATGAAGGTTCTTATATTCTTGAGGTTTAGAGATCAAATATTTTAGAGGTAGAACTATCTTCTTTGATATGGTCAGTGAGAGGGTATTTTTGACTATGTAGTTGGGTCTGTGTATATGATATAGGTAACATGATGAAATTGGCTCTTGATAAGAAACATGGTTAGCAATATTTGAATTGGGCTGAGTATGACTAAGTGTAGTAAAACACATCT
The DNA here is from genome assembly GCF_000715075.1 of Nicotiana tabacum. Classification (NCBI taxonomy): domain Eukaryota; kingdom Viridiplantae; phylum Streptophyta; class Magnoliopsida; order Solanales; family Solanaceae; genus Nicotiana; species Nicotiana tabacum. Next base: position 43,294,654 of record NC_134102.1, read on the forward strand.
TACGAATGCATTTTGAATGCGAAGTATGGTTAGAGAGGTTGTAGGAATGGTTTCTTTTTGTTCGAACGATAGTCAAGTTAAGTAAGAAATTCAAAAATTTACAAATGTTAGGTATCAAATGCGTTTGGGTTCAACGAGGTTATACTAGGTCATGTGCGACTTGTACTGATGAAGGACTTGAAGGTAAAGGATACAATATGTAGCTTCTCTGTATTTGATTATATATTGATAAGATATCAATAATTGATATGATAGATTGTAAAGTTTTTGGGATATGCATGACTGGAAGTTAGAACGAGTCACTCTGGATTTGTGGAAGACTTATTACCTATTTGGAAAAGGTTTTAAAATAGGTTTGGTGACCACTAGTAGGCAATTGTGATAGCTTGTTCTTCACTGAAATATATCAGCTAGACAGTGCACGGTGTCATACGGATATATCATTAGGAATATTTATAGTTATATGAGATACTTGCTTCTATCAAATTTTGTTAGTGTGACGGTCTACAATATGATTATTGCAGTTGCGCCGTGTGCTTTTCGGTTTGAAAGTTGGTTTGAGTTGGTTTGCTTATCCACTACCTGACAAACAGTTTGAGTGGGGTATATAAACATCTGGAGACCTGTTACGAAGGGATACCATAAACTCGCGGTGTCATTGGAGTGATCAGTTGTTTTATACAGATTTAATATATTTGGGTTACTGCTTGGATAGTGCACAAACCATATCTCTTGATGTTCCTTTTATGTGAAATGGCGTGGCTTATTGGTTGAGTAGCTTGTACTAGATGAGACGAAACTAACAAAATTAGAATTAGTGCAATAAGATTTGGATAAGGTTATGTTGGAAGGTAATGATATTAGACAGATTAGGACAAATAATTGTTCTTATAGGATGAGAGAAATCCATGATATATTGTTATGATATTTGGTTATGAATTTTTACATATTTTATATATTATTAGCAGTATTGTGAAGGCTTGAAAAAAGGATCTATTTGAGTTGAGATATGTTTTTCGACATCGGGTTTCGTAGTGAGCAATTATTACGACCAAGACATATTGTTATGTATTTAGAAGGTGTTGGTTATATCATGTAGTTATATTCCGGTAGTTCATTTATGACTTAATACAAGTTATTCGCATTGAATTGGTAAATATGTACAAGAAATGGATTTTTGAGGAATTTTCATGTGATAAAGAAAGATTTATGAACGTACGGACAAAGGGTGGTGAAGACATACTCAGTTGAGGTGTACTTTTGATATTATCTATATGGAGGTGGCATGGGATCACCGACGCGAATGTGTATGATGAGTTTTTATTGTTTCTTGACGGTTTCAACAAGATTAGTGGCATGTTCGCTGATCAATATATTTTTAAGTGGGATAGAATGTACTGACCGACCGGACATTATAAATTTTAGGACCCCATTTCCCTGTTTAAACATCCAGTAGATTCATTTAGTGCTTTATGACTTACAGTCATGCGTGGCTTGGTCCTAAGAGTGATTTTGAACAATTAGTTCCTAACTTATATCAAGGGAGTTGATCAAAGTTAATATATTTTGTAAATGAGTTTGGATTCATGATCTGAAGGTTCCTATAGGTTTGTAAGATAATTTTAGAGTTGTACGTTTTTTCGGATTACCACCCAAAGATCTCGGGAGTTATTCAGATGTATTTTGTGAAAGAATAAATTTGAAGAAGTTAGGAAAGTTCATAAATTTGGTATGGGCCTTGATTTTAAGTTTCGATATTTTTTTATGTTTTCTGAAGCATTGGACAAGAACGTATAGGGTATACAGACCAGTCGGGATGGTTTGAAAGGGTTCCGAAGGGCTCAGTCGAGTTTTGGGTATTTTGAAAGTAATTTCGAAGTACAAAATTGGAGAAACATGCATCAGATGTGGAGGCCAAGAAGGACGCTTCACATCCACCATTTGTTGCTAGTCGGGATGATGACTAAAGCTTGGACGCTTCACGTCCGACATGGCATCATATCCCTAAAGCTGAAATTTCAGCATTCGGCTAAAATCCTATATTTTGTACTTGAACTTTATGTTATTATTTTGGGAGCGAGGGAGCTCATATTAAGGCAATTTTCACCTAAGACGATGGGGTAAATGATTCTTTCTCAAATCAATAATTATAACATGAATCTAACATCAATTCTTCCTTAGAATCAAGGATATAACTGAGAAGAAGAGGATTTTTTACTTGAATGTTAAGAAAGTTATTTTAGTATTTTTACAATAGACTTATACTCATATTTAGAAAATAATTATAAATTTGGACTCGTGCGGTCATGAGTCAATAAAATCTGACTTTTATTTTAGGATTTGACTATGGGAGCATGTGATTGACCTTTTGTTAACTTTAAGATGTTTCAAAGTTTTGGGTCATGATAAGTTGGTATCGGAGCCTAGGTTACATAGGTCTCACGAGTCATGAGCAGGTTTAGTAGAGTCTTGCGGATCGGTACGGAGATATCTGTACTTATCTTCGAGAGCCTGTCGAACCCTTAAGAATCCTCACATTCTTGTATTCTTGTTGTGCGGACTTGTTGATTCCGGTAACTAAACTTCTGTATTATATTCTCTCACAAATGGTGAGGACACGTGCTACCGGACAAGACAGATAGCCACCAGTACCAGGTGCTCCGTAGAAGCGGCTTGGTGGCTCGCAGAAGCGAGTCCGCAGGAGTGGAGGAAGCCATAGAAGTAGGAATGTAGCCGCTTCTGCTATATCGCAAAAGCGGCTAAGTGGCCGCAGAAGCAAGAATACTGGGCAAATTATTTAAAAATAAGGGTTTGCTATTTTGCGTCATTTTAAACATTTCAAGCTCGGGTTTGAGCGATTCTTGAGAGGATTTTCGACAGGTTTTTTGAGGTAAATCACTTGTGCTAATTTTTGATCAATAATCTTGTTTTCCCATTGAATTTCTCACCTAGTTTATGTATATTTATGGTGGAATTTGGGAGATTGAGGCTAGGGATTTGGAGAGTTTGATTTGGGGATTTGAGTGATGATTTGGAGTCGGATTTTGGTAAATTTTGTATGGTTGAAATCATGGTTGAATGAGCTTTCGGGTTATGTAACTTTTAGGGGATTTTGAGATGTGGGTCCAGGGAGTCGGTTTTTGAGTGGGCATGCACCGTAGGAATTGTGACTTGGTCAATTTCACTAAACTATGTAGTTGAATAATCTGGTGATTATCTGTACATTCTCCACGTATTAGAAAATTTGAACTGTAAATCAAGTTAGAACTCATGTTTAGACCATATGTTGATACTATAGGGTCCCACAGAGGTCTTGTACATGTTGAATTATCTACTAAATTGTTGTTTTTTACCTAGTCATGGTTTTATTTGTATATCATATCTCAGTCTATATTGTTCCTTGTTGATACATTATATCACTTCTGTTTGGGCTGATTTTCATGATTTCTGAGAGCTAGAGAGACTGGAGATGTTGATGACTGAGTAAGATCGAGGGCGTGATTGTGACGATATTTATGAGATCCGCCTGCACGTCGCAGCATGTTTTATTGATTCATGCCAGACTAGGCTTGTTATAGCGCTTGGGTTGAAGGATCCCCTCCGAAGTCTGTACACACCCCCGGTGAGCGCAAGTACCTACTGAGTGCTAGCGCCGAGTGACTAATGCTGAGTGCCGAGTACTAAGAGATTGAGAGGAATGAGTGATTGTGAGGTTGGAGTTAATGGGAGGACTGAGTGATTGTTGCTCTGAGAGGATGCATTTGCTTTTCATTTTTGATGCACTTCAAGTGTCATGTATCACGGTCTTGTAATTTCTGAGAGATGATATATTTACTTTCACTTGAAATTGCCATGGATTAACTAATGTGCCCTAAATAGTCAAACTTGAAAGCATGCCTACCTTCCTATGTTGAAATTACTGTAATTGAACTATAACTGTGAAGCTTGTCACTACTTTCAGTTCTTTATTTAGCATTGTTACTTACTGAGTTGGTTGTACTCACGCTACACCCTAAACTTTGTGTGCAGATATAGGTGTTTCCGGACACGGTGAGTGTTGATTCCTTTGCATAGTTGATCGTTTGGAGATTTCAAGGTAGTTGCTCGGCATTTTCGCAGACCTTGTCTCTCCTTCCCTATCTTTCCGCTTTATGTATTTAGTTTCAGACTATTATTGATAGTACCCGTAGATTTGTGATGTTTAGACGCTCATGCACTCAGTGACACCCCGATGTTGTGAATTGCTATATTGGTTTCGACTTTTTATCCATTTTGTTTTTTTTGACTTTTGTTGATTAAAACCTATGTTATTCTTATTTTTCATTTTAAAATGTGGAAGTATTTTGAAGTGTCGGCTTGCCTAGAACCATGTTAGGCGCCATCACGACAGCTGAGTTTTGGGTCGTGACACTCCACCGAAGAGAAGGCCAGAGTTTTCGAGGACATCGATGTTAGAAAACCTGTTGGTAAGAAATTTGAGCAAGGGGGATTTTACTGAGAAAGATGAATTTTGCAGTATGTTCTAAGGAAATTCGAAGAAGATGATGAATTTGTAAAAGTTAAGGGTAAAAGTGATGAGTGATATAGAAGTTTATACACGGCAAAATTCGTGGTCATGATTACCTTAAAAACTGGCGAAACAATCTTTTGAATCATGGGATAACACGTGTTCAGGTTATTAAATACGAGAAGATGTGCGTCTTTTCATGTTTTAGAAACCGTTCAGGAACTTTCCCACAAAGAAAAGGGGTGTCATCTACTTCCCCACAACACAAAGCTTTGTCACCAGAAAGTAAGGCGAATGTCTATATGGGGTAAAATTGGTTAGCGACTGTTGGACCAATGACTAGATATCACGTTGAAATAAAGATAGGTAAGATATAAGTCAGCAAATAGTTAGCACCGTATATGAGCATGTAACCAGTGCTGAGTGGCTTTCGAAGGCTTGAAACTGAGAACGAAGGTTTAAAAGTAAGACATCAATTGGAAAAATAGCATTCAATGAGCAGTCGTTACAAGGAATCTCTTTATTAATGATCAACCGTTATACAAATATCAATAGGAGTTTTATTCTCATTCAAGGAGGGCTTGATTTTGGGATCTTGTCTCCCAGGATAAAGCTATAAATAGGAAAACCTGCATTCATAGTAGGACAAAAAATCATTTGTACTCAATTCAATAATTTGCTCTCACTTAATAAAATTTATTTCTTTTTTTTTTGTTCTTAATATCATTCTTATAAAAACTGGCAAAACAATCTGTTGAATCATAGGATAACTCGTGTTCAGGTTATTAAATACGAGAAGATGTGCGTCCTTTCAAGTGTTAGAAACCGTTCAGGAACTTTCCCACCAAGAAAAGGGTTGTCATCTACTTCCCCACAATACAAAGTTTTGTCACCAGAAAGTAAGGGAAATGTCTATATGGGGTAAAATTGGTTAGCGACTGTTGGACCAATGACTAGATATCACGTTGAAATAAAGATAGGTAAGATATGAGTCAGCAAATAGATAACACCGGATATGAGCATGTAACCAATGCTGAGTGACTTCCGAAGGCTTGAAACCGAGAACGAAGGTTTAAAAGTAAGACATCAGTTGGAAAAATAGCATTCAATGAGCAGTCGTTACAAGGAATCTCTTTATTGATGATCAACCATTATACAAATATCAATAGGAGTTTTATTCTCATTCAAGGAGGGCTTGATTTTGGATCTTGTCTCCCAGGATAGAGCTATATATAGGAAAACCTGCATCCATAGTGGGACAAAAAATCATTTGTACTTAATTCAATAATTTGCTCTCACTTAATAAAATATCATGCTTTTTTTTTTGTTCTTAATATCCTTCTTATTACCGCTTCCGTAGAGGATCATCATACAACCATACATATATTTCCTTTGAGTTATTTACATAATCTTGGTCCTATTCTTGTATATTAAATATCTTTAGATCAAATTAATTCTCGTGTCTATAAACCACGTTATAAATTTAACTCTACCATTTTACCGAGAAATAAATGTGCACCTTATTATGGATTCAATTAATTCTCATGTTTCGGGATTGTATGGTAGCACTTCTTTTGTAGTAGCTCGAATCATGTACTAATCTAAACCTGTTATCTACGTACAGTCAACGAACACCAAACGTAAAAAGAGAAAAATAAAATAAAATAAAAAGAAAAATTCCTGAATTAACACTGCAAACTATTTCAAACACTATTGATTGCCAATCCCCGGCAGCGACGCCAAAATTTGACGAGCTCGAAACATATACTTAAATTATACTCGCCAATTAAATATAGTATAGTATAATATCGTATCCACATGGATTAAATTTAAAGAGTATTCTCGATTAACACTACAAAGATATCACAAGTTATGTCTCTCTCGATTACATGAACAAGTGAATATAGATGCAATAATTAAATCATCCAAAAATGCTTTAATATATAAAACTAGAGTTATAAACCACAAAAAATCATCAATACACCATATCCATCAAACCTTAAAGAGAACTACTCCATATATATGGAGAAATTCATCACAAATATAATAAAAGTATAAGAAAACATAAATTCAATCCAAACTCGGGTCTTGAGTGAGGAAGGAATGATGAAATCCTTGTATTTTTCTCCTTCAACTCTCCTTAGCTTCCTTAGGTCTAAAGTATGTCAAAAGTCCAGAAAATAACGTTTTTCATGTATTTATACCAAGTAGGGTTGGGCCCAAACGAAACCACCTTCTCCTAGCAGAAATATGACATTGGCTTTGTAAATATTACACAGGCGCGCCGCATGGGGCAATGTGCCATGCGGGGCATTAGCAGAGAAATCCAGAGAGCTCAACATCTGTCAGGCAACATGTTTTGTACAGCTGCGGAGCACCATGCGCCGTACCATGTGCCGCGGTGGTAGGATTTTCTTAGAGTACGGTTCAAACTTCAATTTCTGATGTCCAGACTTGCTCCTCGACCCCCAAACACGATCCTGGATTAATCCCTTGGGCTTTTACTCATACTTAAAAGCTCCAAATAGCTAGAATTACCTCCACAACATCTACATATTTCAGAATCTCTCCTACAAGGCATAAAACATGAAATAAGTGCAAAACACTGTAAAGTGCAGTGAATTAGAGTGCAATAAGTGACAACAATACGAGATTATAGCCTACCATAAAGTTCCTAATTACATTACCGTAGGTGGTTTTAATATGATGCCCAGCCCGGACCCCTTCGCGTTGGAAGCACCGTCCCTGAATAATGTCCAGATCCCTGAGCTAATCCTCAAAGTGTGCAGTAATTCATTCTCAACATCGGGGACCAAGGTCGGCGTAATGTCGGCCACAAAGTCAGAAAAAATCTGAGATTTTATGGCGGTTCGGGGTTTGTACTCGATATCGTACCCTCTAATTTCTACGTCATATTTGGCCAACCGGCCCGAGAGCTCAGGCTTATGCATGACATTCCTCAGTGGGTACGAAGTCATGACATATATGGGGTTCCATAGAAAGCATGATTTTAATTTCCTAGAAGCGCTTACTAAGGCGAGCGCTAATTATTTGTCATGCCCCGACCACGTGGAGCGCGACCGATGCTCAACAGAGTTACCCCGGTCGAGTAAACTTGCACAGTGCCGTCTACCCAACTCACCCATAAACAAAGAGAAGAATACAATTCATTAACTAGATAGTAAGAAGTCATCTGAATAACACCAGTTCATTTCCATTAGTTACGTTATTAACAAGTTTCTAAAACATACATTGTACAATCATAGTTAAAGTGGAACAGATGATATAATTACAACATTTTTAGTTTAGCCTTCCCAAAAAGAGATACAACCCACTCTATGTCTACGGATACTTTAACAGGAACAAAGGAGTGCTATGATAGTGCCGACAACAAGGCCCCTACTATACCTCAAAAATTCTATGTGCAAAGGATAAGAGACACAGGACCCTGAAATGAAGTGGGGCTCACCAAGTCAGTTGAGGAGAGGGTGTGCTGCTATCACTGATCAATGCCACATGTTATGGAACCACCTGCATCAATTAAAGATGCAGCGCCCCCAGTAAAAGGGAAGTTAGTACATATGGAATAGTAATAGTATGTAAAACTAAACACCCTCTCAGTTGAACGAGCACCAGTAAACGGAGAATAAAACATGAAATAAATAAGAGACTCAGATAGTAACAAGGTATCAAGTTAGGGAAAGGTAAATTTCAAGTAAGTTTCAGTAGTTTAAGTTGGGGTATCTTCAGCACCGATACACCATCGTGTTTTAGCACGGAGTCGGATCACAGCCCGACCGGGTAAGCCTTCTCACCCCGAGACATACACTCACGATACCACTATGTGCGCGGCATGGCGTCTGATCTCAGCACGATCAGCTAAACCGTCTCACCACAATGTCGTGTGGGTCGACATCACATCACATCTCACTAGCAATAATCTCATCCCATTTAAGGGGAAACATCTCAACACACAAATCGCATCCCATATAGGTGAAACAATTTCATCACATTAACATGGGGATTTACCCCTCAATCACTCCTACAACGATACGTGTATTTTTGGGGATAGGTTGTTCCGACCTACCCTTTCTCAGAGGCTAAATGATACTTCAAAGGCATTTGTTAGTAAAATGATTTACCACTCATTTCATATTCTTTTACAAGTCATTCATTTTATTGGCACCATTGGCCTTACCGCAATATCATCCTTGGCACGTAGGTCGTACTTTATAATTCATGCTGACTATTTCACTTTCAAACATTAACACTGATTGTCAACAACAAACATTTCTATTCAAGACTTTTAAGCACACATTTGAGCAACTTAGGGTCTTAGGCACATGTGATTTCTTACACAACTTGATATGATCATCTTCATTTGGGCTTGAGTTGAAGTCACAACATTTCAATACATGCTCATACTTTGAACACGCTCCTAAAGAATAACATAATACGATAAGAATATTTCCTAACACATTTTGAACATATTCATATATATACATCTTTCGACACCAAACTTATTCAGAAAAGTCAATTCATAATGGACAACTCATGACTTACAAGAACATCATAGGAATTCTATTCTAAGAGAGAAGTTTAGCCAACATACCTTGCATCGAGCTTTATAAATTACTACAATGTTTCGGAAATCTTAGCCACTTCGATCTATTTAGAGATATAGCAAAATTGAACACAAATTAGGAAGGAGTTCATAGTTCTAGCTCACTTGAGAATTTTATCAAACACTACCTGTGCATTAATGTTTCAAGGTCCTCCTATGGTGGATTCCTTCATCCCACTACCCAAATGAGCTCAACAATCTTTCCACTACCCTTGATGGTACATACATGTAAAATAAACAACTCTCACACCCAGTAATTTGATTGGCTTGTTACCTATTTTCAGTTAAAATAACGAAATTGGGGGCTAGGGAGTAGAATCCTTCCTCTAGGATGAACACCTAGTGAATTATTTTTGTAAATTCTTCAACCTTGAGCAAGAATTGATGAATGATAAGCTTATGAACTTCCACTCTCACTCTATGGAACTCACTCTCTCTAGAAATAAATTTTAACCTTCTAAAAAGACCCCTAGGACTGTTTTCTAAGAATAGGGTCGGGTTCAAAAATTAGAAAAAATGTAGCCCCGATGCAGATCTACTGTCGCATATGCAACCGCATAGCACTTTTGCGGTCCGCAAAATGGGTCGCATAATGGCCCTCCATAACTGGGCTCCCATGCCTCACTCTGCACCGGTCTGCGGTCCGCAAAACTGCCCTTCAGAATTTTTTGTACTGGGTCTGTGATACGTTATGCGGCCCGCAAAATAATTATGCGGCCGCATAATGGATTGCATAACATTTTTCAAGATTTCTGCATCAGTCTGCGGCATATCTGTGGCCCGCAGATCGGTTCTATGACCGCAGAATGGTCCACAGATACGCCCTGCACTTCCAAAACCTTTCTTCAATTCTACAATGCACTGTTCAACCCAATGCATAAGTCTACTTCGGCACCACAAAACCCCAAGTTTTAGGTAAAATTTTACGGGGCGTTTCATCCTCCCCCACTTAAGATCATTTGTCCACGAATGAGGTCTATAATCCGCCATTAGGAACCAATGTAACTCAGCTGCTATAACACACCAACAGTTCTAACTTTTGACTAACTCCCCAAATTTCCAAACTTTTCGCCAGAGTTTCTCTTATAACTGGGTCTATCTAACTGTTAGGAAATCCCTGAAACCAACACTAACAACAAATACATGAACCAATAACGTAACATAACATAAACATAATGTCAACTGTGGCCTTACGAGCAGTATATGACCAAAAGGAAAGACCCTTAATATCAACTATACAAATGATACATAATTTATAAAAGTTAAACTCTTAGCATTTTCATAGCACACAACTTTATAAATACATGACTATTCAAACAAATGTGGGTATTTCTTCTTTATTTCTTCCTCGGCCTCCCTGGTAGCCTCTTCATCTTGCTAGTTCCGCCATAGTACATTCACGGATGCAATTTCTTTATTTCTCAACTTAAGAACTTGCCTATCAATAATGGAAACTATATTTTCATCATAAGTCAATTATTCATCAACCTCAATAATCTCAACCGGAACAATAAGTATCGGATCTCCGACCACCTTCTTCAACATGGATACATGAAATACCGGGTGAACTAAAGACATCTCTAGAGGTAGTTCAAGCCTGTAAGCCAGCTGACCAATCCTCTGAATGATGTTGTACGGTCTAACATACCTCGGACTCAATTTCTCTTTCTTACAGAACCGCATTATACCCTTCATAGCGGAAACATTCAATAATACCCAATCATCTTCTTTGAACTCCTAATCCGTACGACGAACATCTAAATAGGACTTCTGATGACTCTGAGTAGTTTTTAACCATTCTGTAATGATCTTAACTTTTTCCATAGCTTGATGCACGGGGTCTGGCATTATCAACTCCGCTTTCACAATCTTGAACCACCCAATGTGAGATCTACATCTCCTATCATATAAAGCCTCGAACGGTGCCATCTGAATGCTATCATGATAACTGTTGTTGTAGGAAAACACTATGAGCGGCAAATGATAATCCCAACTACCTTTATAGTCAAGAACACAAGCGCGCAACATATCCTCAAACGTCTGATTAGTGCGATCTGCCTGCCCGTCAGTCTAAGGGTGAAAGGCTATACTCATATTCACTTGAGTACCCAAACCTTGCTAAAACCTCTTCCAAAATTTTGCCGTGAACTGTACCCCTCAATTTGAGATAATAGAAATTGGAGTGCCATGCAACCTGACGATTTCCTTGATATACAACTTAGCAGGATGTTCCTCTATGTCGGTAGCCTTAACAGGTAAGAAGCGAGCTGATTTTGTAGAGCCCGCGTGCACAAAATACCTAGAAGTGTGAGCCTCGGTCATGATTCTTTCCCAAAAACCATCCACATTTGGAACACATAGACGCCCTTGGTACCTTCGGGTACCATCATCCATGCCCAGAGAAAAGGCCACGGTCTTATGTTTATGAATCTCCTCCTTCAATTGTACCAACAATGAATCGTTATATTACTTCTCCTTGACTTCCACCACAAGCAGTGATTCAGCCTTATTTTGTACAATCACCCCTTCTTCACTAGAGTTCGCAAGATGAACTCCCAAACTAGCCACCAGATGAACCTCCTTGGCCAAAAGCCTTTGATATGCTTCCAAGTGAGCCAAACTACCCATAGATTTTCGGCTAACAACACCCGCCATAACATTAGCCTTCCCCGAATGACATAGGATATAGATTTCGTAATCATTGAGTAACTCAAGCCATCTTCTCTGCCTATGATTCAATTCCTTTTGTTTGAAAATATATTGAAGACTCTTATGGTCCGTGAATATATCCACATGGACCCCATAAAGATAATGACACCAAATCTTCAATGCAAATACCATCGCCGCAAGCTCTAAGTCATGTGTTGGATAGTTTTTTTCATGATTCTTGAGTTGCCTAGAAGCATAATCTATGACCTTGACATGTTGCATTAATGCACACCAAAGTCCGATTCTTGAAGCATCACAATACACCACAAACCCACTTGTACCCTCTGGTATGGTCAACACTGGTACCATAGCTAATCTTGATTTCAACTATTGGAAGCTCCTTTCATAAGCATCTGACCAATGGAACTTAACCACTTTCTACGTCAATTTAGTCAACAGAAAGGCAAGAGTAGAGAACCCCTCCATAAACTTCCTGTAATACCCCGCTAGGCCTAAGAAACTATGAATTTCTGCTAGGGTTGTAGGTCTAGGCCAATTCTTCACAACTGCAATCTTCTGAGGATCAACCTCAATTCCTTTCATAGAAAAGACATGACCCAAGAACGTGATAGATTCAAGCCAGAATTCACATTTTGAAAACTTCGCATATAGCTTGTGCTGATACATGGTCTGTAGAATAGCCCTGAGATGACCAGCATGGTCCTCTCGACTTCGCGAATATACAAGTATATCGTCAATAAACCCTATCACGAATGAGTCAAGAAATGGCTTGAAGACTCGATTCATAAGATCCATGAAAGTTGTCGGGGCATTTGTTAGCCTAAAAGACATTACCAGAAATTCAAAGTACCCATACCGGGTCCTGAAAGTTGTTCTCAGAATATCCTGCCCCCTAATCTTCAATTGGTGATACCCGAATATTAAATCAATCTTGAAGAAATACTTAGCACCCTGCAATTGGTCAAATAAATCATCTATCCTTGGAAGTGAGTATTTATTCTTGAATGTGACCTTGTTGAGCTGCCCATAGTCAATACACATTCTCAGTGACCCATCTTTATTTCTTACAAAAAGGATTGGTACGCCCCAAGGCGACACACTCGGCCGGATGAAACCCTTCTCTAACAAATCCATCCGTTGTTCCTTTAGCTCCTTCAATTCCGTATGTGCCATTATGTAGGATGGAATAAATATAGGCTGCATTCCTAGCATCCACTCAATCCCAAAATCAATCTCCCTGTTTAGCGGGATCCTAGGGAGCTCAATCGGTAAGACTTCCAAAAATTCATTCACAACCGGCACAGATTCAAGTGCAGGTGCCTCAACATTGGTGACCGTAACCTGGTCCAAATGGTAGATACACCCTTTCTTAATCATCGTTGTGGCCTTAAGGTAAGAAATAAATCTACCCTCCAGCACCACATCACCCCCCTTACATTCAATCACTGACTCATTTGGAAATTCAAACCTAATGATTCTGGTTTGACAGTCAAGCTTGGAAAAACATGAATAAAGCCAATCAATTCCCATTATTACATCAAAATCAACCATTCCCAATTCCATGAGATCGGCCATGGTGTCCCGTCCACGCACCGTGACAACACAATCCCTATAAACTCGCACGGCCATAATAGACTCACCAATAAGAGGAGATATAGAGAACGGCTCGTGGAGTTATTCCAGTTCTATCCCAAATCCCATAGCAACATCAGGAGTGACATACAATAAAGTGGAACCGGGATCAATAAGAGCATACACATCATGAAATTGGACATTCAATAAACCTACGACAATATCTGGAGAAGCCTTTGAACTCTAGCAACCCCTCATAACATATAAAAGGCTAGGTCCTCCCGAATTATGTGTACCACCCCTAGCTGCACCACTCCCTGCGGCTGCTAGGGTTCCTCAAGCTGGAAGAGGTGCTGCGGATGTAATAGCTGCAGAACTGGCTGGAGGTGAGACGAACGACAATCCCTCTAAATGTGACCCCTCATACCATACCCGTAACATATGGGTTGGTCCATGACGTAGGCCCCAAAGTGCATCTTCCCGTACCTAGGGCATGGGGGCCTCATTAATAACCAAGGGGCTAAGGCCCTTTACAAACTGGCGCACTCTAGACTCCATAGTGGGCAACATGTAGATAGCATATTTTGACAGGCGCGCGAATCTCATATGATAGTACCACATACTCATGCTACATTGCTTCTGGCTCTCAAACTCGGCGGCACAGGCTACCTTAATCTTGGCAGGCATAAAATGGTCAATAAAAGCATCGGCAAACTCACCCCACCTCATCAGAGGGCTTCCCTCCTCATGGGAGTCCTCCCACATTTCAAACCAAGAATCGGCCACCCCCTTCAGGCGGTAGGAGGCCAACTCTACTCCCTCCGTCTCAATAGAATGCATAACTCGGAGGGTCTTGTGCATCTCGTCAATAAAATCCTGGGGGTCCTCCCATGATCAGTACCTATGAAAACTGGAGGGTTCATTTGGAGAAATTTGTTCACTCTGGAATAAGCGAAATCCCCTGGCTGACTAGAAGAAGTGGGTGCAACATTTGATCTTTGGGCCTGGGAAGCCACTATTTGAGCCAACATTTGTATGGCTCCCTATCAAATACACCAGGACCGAAAGTTGGGGCTGGAGGTGGAACTGGAATATTAGATGGAGGGATCGTTGCACCCTCAGTAGGTGTAGGGACTAGTGCGGTCAGATCAGGTGTAGTGGAATCAGGCAGTGTAGTAGCCGGGGGAATGTTTTCACCTCTCGGGTGCTCACCCGCATCATCAAGTAAAGGACCAACTGCCACTCCTGTGGCATTGATTCCTCGGCCAGTACTTTCTTTCTTCCTAAGTGCCATATCATATACTGAAAATTAGTGCAATGCACGAGTTGAAGGAGGAACAATTTTACAATCAGCATTATCGCGCGATCTAGAACATCAAAGAAGGGTATTATTCCTAAATGCCCATGTAGCCTCATAATTCTAGATGTGATCGACAACACACCGATAAGAAGGATTCTACTAGACATGGCTCCGAGACAAGGGACACTTTAAAACCTTAGGCTCTGATACCATGTTTGTCATGCCCCGACCTCGGGGAACGCGACCGGTGCTCAATAGAGTTACCCTGGTCGAGCAAGCCTGCACAGTGCCGTCTACCCAACTCACCTATGAATAAAGAGAAGAATACATTTCATTAATTAGATAGTAAGAAGTCGTGTGAATAACACCAGTTCAATTCCATTAGTTACGTTATTAACATGTCTCCAAAACAATACATTCTACAGTCATATTTAAAGTGGAATAGATGATTATTACAACATTTTTAGTTTAACTTCCCAAACACAGATACAACCCACACTATGTGTACGGAGGCTCTAACAAGAAAAAAGGAGTTCTACGATAGTGCCGGCAACAAGGCCTCAGCTATAGCTAAAAAATGCTATGAACAAAGGATAAAAGACACATGACCCCGAAATGAAGTAGGGCTCACCAAGTCAGCTGAGGAGATGGTGTGCTGCTATCACTGATCAATACCACCTGCTATGGAACCACCTCCATCCAATAAATATGCAGCGCCCCCGGCAAAAGGGATATTAGTACATATGGAATAGTACTAGTATGTAAAACTAAATACCCTCTCAATAGAACGACCAACATTAAACGGAGAATAAAATAAGAAATCAATAAGAGACTCAGACAGTAACAAGGTGTCAAGTTAGGGGAAAGGTAACATTAAAGTAAGTTTCATTAGTTTAAGTTGGGAGATCTTTAGCATTGATACACCACCGTATTTTAGCACGAGGTCCGATCTCAGCCAGACTGGCTAAGTCTTCTCACCCCGAGACATTCACTCATGATACCACTATGTGCGCGACATGGCATCGGATCTCAGCCCGATCAGCTAAGCCGTCTCAC
Source organism: Nicotiana tabacum (assembly GCF_000715075.1). NCBI lineage: Eukaryota > Viridiplantae > Streptophyta > Magnoliopsida > Solanales > Solanaceae > Nicotiana > Nicotiana tabacum. Next base: position 43,310,383 of record NC_134102.1, read on the forward strand.
CAATATGTCATGTGGGTCAACATCACATCACATCTAGCTAGAAATAATTTCATCCTATTTAATGGGAAACATCTCAATACACCAATCTCATCCCATATAGGGGAAACAATCTCATCACATTAACATGGGGATTTACCCTTCAATAACTCCTACACCACAATAGTTGGCAAGTCTATTGTGGCCGCACGGGTTTATAGGGGTTGTGTTGTCACGGTACGTGGTCTGGACACCGTGCCGATCTCAATGAATTGGGGATGGTCGATTTTGATGTAATTATGGAAATGGATTGGCTTTATTCATGTTTTGCCAAGCTCGATTGCCGAACTACGACTATGAGGTTTGAATTTCCAAATGAGCCAGTTGTTGAGTGGAATGGGGATAATGTAATGCCAAAAGGTAGGTTTATTTCTTAACTTAAGGCCATGAAGATAATTAATATGGGGTGTATCTATCATTTGGTCCGGGTTACGGACACCGATGCTGATGAGCTCCCTGGGATTCCGCCAGACAGGGAAATTGATTTTGGGATTGATGTAATGCCAGGCATGCAACCTATATCTATTTCCCCCTACAGAATGGCACCAACATAATTGAATGAGCTAAAGGAACAATTCAAGGATTTGTCAGAGAAGGGTTTCATCCGACCGAGTGTGTCACCATGGGGCGCACCGCTTCTCTTTGTGAGGAAGAAAGATGGATCACTGAGGATGTGTATTGACTACCGGTAGCTCAACAAAGTCACAATCAAAAACAAATACCCATTACCAGAAATAAATGATTTGTTTGATCAGTTACAGTGTGCTAGGTATTTCTCCAAAATTGATTTATGGTTTGGGTACCCCCAGTTTAAGATCAGGGAGCAGGATATTCCGAAAATATCTTTCAGGACCCGGTATGGGCACTTTGAATTTTTGGTAATGTATTTTGGGCTAACAAATGCACCGGCGGCTTTCATGGATCTTATGAATCGAGCTTTCAAGCCTTTTCTCGATTCTTTTGTCATAGTATTCATTGACGATATTCTTGTGTATTCACGGGGTCGAGAGGCCTATGCCGATCATCTCAGGGCAGTTTTGCAAACTCTTCATCAACACCAATTGTACGCGACATTTTAAAAATGTGAATTTTGGCTCGAGTCTGTCACGTTCTTGGGTCGTGATGTCTCCAGATATGGAATTAAGGTCGATCATCAAAATATTGCAGCGGTCAAGAATTTGCCTAGACCTACAACACTAACCGAAGTTCACAGTTCCATGGGTTGAGCAGGGTATTACAGTAAGTTTGTGGTAGGGTTCTCTACTCTTACCTCTCCGTTGACTAAATTGACTCAGAAAGAGGTTAAGTTCTAATGGTCCGATGCTTGTGAAAGGAGCTTCCAGGAGTTGAAATCAAGACTGACTACGGCGCTAGTGTTGACCCTGCTAGGGGGTACCGATGGGTTTGTGGTATATTGCGATGCTTCAAGGATCGGGTTTGGGTGTGTATTAATGCAACACGGCAAGGTTATAGCTTATGCTTCTAGGCAACTCAAGAATCATGAAAAGAACTATCCAACACATGACTTAGAACTTGCGGCGGTGGTTTTTGCATTGAAAATTTGGCGTCATTATTTGTATGGGGTCCATGTAGATGTATTCACTGACAACAAAAGCCTTCAATATATTTTCAAGTAGAAGGAGTTGTATCCGAGGCAGAGGAGATGTCTTGAGTTACTCAAGGATTATGACATCGATATCCTATATCACTCGGGGAAAGCCAATATGGTGGCGGATGCTCTTAGCGAGAAATCTATGGGTCGTTTGGCTCACTTGGAGGTATGTCAGAGGCCGTTGGCCAGGGAGGTTCACCAGCTAGCTAGTTTGGGAGTTTTTCTTGCGGACTCTAGTGAAGGAGGGGTAATTGTGCAGAATAGGGCTGAATCATTGCTCGTTGTGGAAGTCAAAGAGAAGCAATACGATGATCCATTGTTGGTACAACTGAAGGAGGGGATTCGTAAACATAAAACTATGGATTTTACTCTTGGCATGGGTGATGGTACACTAAGGTACCAAGGGCGGCTATGTGTTCCCAATGTAGATGGTCTCCTGGAAAGAATCATGACCGAGGATCACACTTCTAGGTATTTTGTGCACCCAGGTTCTACGAATATGTATCATGATCTCAAGAAAGTCTATTGGTGGAATGACATAAAAAGGAATGTGGCGGACTTTGTGGCAAGGTGTCCGATTTGTCAGCAAGTGAAGGTTGAACATCAACGGCCTGGTGGGTTGGCATAGGACATAGAAATTCCAATGTGGACGTGGGAAATGATTATTATGGATTTTTTGGTGGGATTACCATGCACTCCGTGCAAGTTTGACTCAATTTGGATAATTGTGGATCGACTCACGAAATCAGCACATTTCTTGCCAGTTAAATCTACCAACATAGCGGAACACTATGCTCAGTTGTATATCAAAGAAATAGTCATGCTGCATGGCACTCCAGTTTCTATCATTTACAATCGAGGGGCTCAGTTCACGACAAATGTTTGGAAGATGCTTCAGCAAGGTTTGGGTACTCAGGTGATTCTTAGTACAGCCTTCCATCCACAGATAGACGGGCAGGCAGAGCAGACTATTCAGACAGTTGAGGATATGTTGTGTACTTGTGTTCTTGACTTTAAGGGTAGATAGGATGATCATTTTCCACTCATGGACTTTATTTATAATAACTACTTTCAGGCTAGTATCCAAATGGAACCATTTGATGCATTGTATGGTAGGAGATGTAGATCTCCCATTGGGTGGTTCGAAATTGGGGAAGCAGAGTTGATAGGACTAGACCCGTGCATCTGGATATGGAAAAAGTTAAGATCATTAAGGAGCAATTGAAGACTGCTCAGAGTCGTCAGAAGTCCTATTCGGATGTTCGTCGTAGGGATTTATAGTTCAAAGAAGATGATTGGGTATTCTTAAAAATTTCCCCCATGAAAGGTGTAATGCAATTTGGTAAGAAAGGGAAATTGAGTCCGACATATGTCCGACCGTACAGAATCATTCAAAGGATAGGTGAGGTGGCGTACAAGCTTGAGCTACCACCTGAGATGTCATTAGTGCACCCGGTATTTCACGTGTCTATGTTGAAGAAAGTAGTTGGAGATCCGGCACACATTGTTCCGGCTGAAGCTATTGAGGTTAATAAGGAATTGACGTTTGAAGAGATTCTAGTTTCTATTATTGATTAGCAAGTCCGAAAGTTGAGAAATATAGAAATTGCATCCGTGAAAGTGCTATGGTGAAACCAACAAGTTGAAGAGGCTACTTGGGAAGCCGAGGAAGAAAAGAAGAAAAAGTATCCTTATTTGTTTGAATAGCCATATATTTATAAAGTTGTAATTTATGAAAATTCTAAGAGTTACTTTCTATGAATTATGCATCATTTGTACAGTTGATGATAAGGGTGTTCCTTTCCTCAAAATATATTTCTTGTGAGGCCACAGTTGGCGTTGTTATGTGTTATGTTACGTCAGTGGTTTACGTATATGTTTTAAGGATGTGTTTCTGGGTCTCTCTGACTGGTGGATAGGCCTAGTTACAGGGAAACTTTGGAGAAATTTGGGGGAATTTAGGGAGTTAGTCAAATTTGGGGCTGCTGGTTTGTGGTATGAAAACGGAGTTGCATAAGATGCTAATAGTGGACCTTGACCCTCATTCGAGGATGAATGATCTTAAGTGGGGGAGGATGTAAGGCCCCGTGAAATGTTTTCATAAAAATCGGGGTTTTGTGATGCCGGGGTAGGTGTAGAGGTTAATAATAGTAGAAATTCTTCGCCACGAGCTTGCGCGCCGTGGTTCAGACTTTTTGGATTGAATAGTGTGCTGGGGAATTGAAGAAAAATATTTGGCAGAGATAGGCATTTATGCGGCCCATTACGCGGCCTATTATGTGGCCGCATAATCACTCTGCAGGCCGTAGAATGGTCGGAGAGTGAGTTAGTCTTCTAGGCCATTCTTTATGTCAATTTTGCGGCCCATTATGCGACCGCAAAACCATTTTGTAGGCCTCACTCTAATCGCATATCCACCTTTATTATTTTTGCGTAGGGAGGTTATGCGGCGCATTATGCGACCGCATAACAGGTCTGCGGGCCGCATAACGACTGCAGACCCAGACATATTTTTCCAGTGTGTTGACATCAAATTGTGCAGCCGATATACAAACCACATATCTATTCTACGGTTGCATATGTGATAGCAAATCCTGTATTGGGCCTTCATTTTTGGGGTTTTAAACCCGACTCTACCTCGTTAAAACATATGCCATAGTCCATTTTTGAACATATTCCTGATATTCATAGAGTGAGAAAGGCTTCTTAGAGTGGGGGAGTAACCATCAACCTATTATCTATCAATTCTTGCTCAATTATTGGGGACTAACAAAGAAGTCTTCACCCTAAAGGTAAGAATCTATGCCCTAGCTCTTAATTTCGAAAATCTTCTAAAAGAGGAGTAATTAGCAAGACAATTTTTGGGTGTGGGAGTTGTTATCTTGCATACATGTGTTATCAAATAATATAGGAAGGTTGTGAGCTAAAAATGGTAGATAATGGGTTGAGGGATGATGGAATCTTTCGTAAAAGGGCCTTAAAAACCTTAATGCACACATAGTGCTTGATAATATGCTCAAATGAGCTAGAATCATGATCATCTTCCTAATTTTGGTTCAACTTGTTATATTTCTGAAATAGATTGAAGTTGCTAATAATTCTGGAATGTTTTAAAGGTTTAAGGAAATTCAATTGAGGTGTGTTGGCTAAACCTCTCTCTTAGAATCGAATTCCACGGTGTTCATGCAAGTTATGAAAGACCCTAGTTGATCATTATGAAATCGGTTATCCCAAGTAATCTTGTGTTGGGAGATAATGTTCAATATGTGTTTCTAATGCATTTATTCATGCTAGGTTATCATTTGAGTATATATATTCAAAGTGTGGCTGTGTGTGTTATAATTGTTACGATTTCAAGTTATGCTTGAGTGAAGGTTATCATGCCAAATTATGTGAACAAAATCTCTATATGTCTAAGACTCTTAATTCTTAAATGCTCTCATGTGTACCTAAAAGCCTTGAATTGAAGAGTCTTGTGGTAGATAATGGTAATGGTGTGTTAAAATGTAAAGGGGAGCATGAAATATGAAATTTAGCCTAGTGCCAAGAACAATATTATAACTGTTGCCATATCCCAGTGCCAAGAACAATATTATAATTGTTGCCATAAGTGCCGATGAATTGAATAGATGTGAAGAAAGTATGACGTGAGATGATTGATATAAAATGTAATGTCTCGAGTGAGACGGCCTAGGTGATCGGGCCGTGATTGGATGCCGTGCCGCACTCACGGTGGTGATTGTGCTGGAAATTGTGATTGTGGTTAATGTCTGAAATGAGGCGGCCTAGCCGATCGGGCCGTGATCGGACTCCGTGTAAAAGTACGGTGGTATTGTGAATGATGAAAAACTCGGAACTAATGAGCTCCCCACCTAAAAAACATGGAAATGGTGTTATTAGATCCCCGCATATTATTGTGCATTCTATTGAAATGGTGTTTAGTTATACATACTAGTACTATTCGATAGTACAAACGTCTCTTTTGCCGGGGGCGCTGCATCTTTAATGGATGCAGGTGGTTCCACAGCATGTAGCATTGACCAGTGATAGCAGTACACCTTCTTCCCAATAGACTTGTGAGCCCCACTTCATCCCGGGGTCACATATTGTATCTTTTGTTCATATTATTATCACGTCTCGAGGTATAGCCGGGGCCTTGTTGCCGGCACTATCATAACACTCTTTTGTATCTTTTAGAGGATCCATAGATACTATGTGGGTTGTACATGGGTGCTAGAAAAGTCAAACAGATTATGTTGTGTTTTGATCTCTTGTTTTACTCAAATCATAAATATGTGTGTATGTTTGAACCTTAAAATGATGTATCCAATGAGATGATTTAGTACTGTATATATTAACTTCCAACTATTTAATTAATGAAATCCTATTTTCTCTTGATCATGGGTGAGTTGGGTAGAAATTTTCCACAGGCTTGCTCGACCGGGTTTACTTGGTTGAGCATCGGTTGCGCTTCTCGAGGTTTGGGCATGACAGTGAAGTTAATTCAGGAGCGACTTCATACACCGTAGTCCAGAAAAAAGAGTTATATAGATAGGAGGTCTCGTGATGTGTCACTCATGTTGGTGAGAGATCCTTCTTAGAGTTTCATCCATGAAGGATGTGATGATGTTCGGTAAGAAGGTCAAGTTGAGCCCTCGATATATTGGTCATTTTTATATTTTTTAGAGAGTGGGTGAGGTGGCCTACAAACTTACATTGCCACCCAGCTTATCGGGAGTTCAGTCGGTGTTCCACGTTTCTATGCTCCGAGTGTATTATGGTGACCTGTCACATGTGTTAGACTTTAGCTTAGTGCAATTGGACAAGGACACGTATCAGAATGGGCGTTCTGAATTTGTGAGTTTTGTCGGATTCCGGGGTGCAAGCCCGTGGTTGACTTTGCATAATTGAACCAAGATCGTAGTTTTATCATTTGGGCTTGTTTCCTATACTTTTATTGCTATTAGTTTCTCTGCACGTGTATTACGTTAATTTTTTATTGAATAGATATATCAAATACTAAAAATAACTAATGCATATATATTTTATTTAATTATAAATTACAAAGTTAAATGCACCAAAAGATAGCATAATGTAACCTTAAGATCTTTTATAACTAAAGTCAAAATTATTCTGCTCGACCAACTCTATCTCTAACTTCTATTCTTCTAGGCATCATGGTATCACTTATACTTCGATATATCTCGCTTTTTAAAATCAATTGCTCCAATAGAAAATGTCGAAAGAGATATAGTTTGATTAACTTTATGATCTTCTCCATATTATTCACGAATAACAATATCAATTGTGTCTTAGTATCATTATTTTCTCAAGGTTAATTGCTCTTTTCTACAATATTTAAGCATCAATTTTTATATTTTAATGTACATGTCAGGCACAACATCTTCAATTTTATCATATATACATATAAGTAATATTTATTTATACATCAACAAATTATAGAGTTCAAATCTCATCGGTGAATATGAAAGGTTGAACTGCATAGCAATAATTATTTTTAGTAATTCTTATCTACAGAATAAAATTAGGTAACCATAAGATAAAATTAAGGGCAAATATCCACAAACCCCTGGTATTATTCAAAATTATTCGATTTCTGATTCTCCAATAAACTCTTAGATCTTGATATCTTCCTCGAAGAGAAGGCCGCAGTTCGAGATCAAACACGCATTCATCAAAGCGAGGTATCTAAATTTTTGGAAATAGGTTCCATTAGGAAAGTTAAATACCATGATTGGTTAGCTAACGTAGTACTCGTACCTAAAAGATGGAGCAAACATAGGATGTGTGTAGATTACATGGATCTAAACAGGGCGTGTCCGAAGTATTCTTTCCCTTTTCCTAACATCGATCGAATGATCGACGCGACAGTCGGACACGAGATACAGAGTTTTCTCGATGATTATTTCGGGTACAACCAAATTTGGATGGACCCGGGCGATAAAGAAAAGACTTATTCATAACCAAATTCGGCACCTAGTGTTATAACATAATGCCATTTGGGCTAAAGAATGTCGGTACCACGTACCAACGTTTGGTTAACCGGATATTCGAAGAACAAATAAGGAAATCAATGGAGGTTTATATTGACGATATATTGGTTAAGTCCCTGTGAGCAGAGGACCATATGAAATAATTGCAGGGAACTTTGGACATATTAAGGAAGTACAACATGAAGCTAAACTCGGAGAAGTGTGACTTCGGGGTTAGCTCGGGCAAGTTCCTCAGGTTTATGGTATCTAACCGGGGAAATGAGATCAACCCAGACAAAATAAAAGCTATAGAGGATATCACCGTAGTTGACAACGTTAAGTCGGTACAATGACTGACCGAGCGGATAGCCGCATTGGGCTGATTTACTTTGAGATCGTCGGGTAAGAGCCATCGGTTTTTTTTATTATTGAAAATGAAGAACAACTTATCTTTGACCCCGGAGTGCCAGAAAGCCTTAGAAGAACTCAAGCGATACATGTCGAGCCCTCCCTTGCTACACACTCCGAAGGCAGATGAACAACTATAACTCTACTTGGCGGTTTCTGAGGTGGCGGTAAGTGGTGTCCTAGTTCGGGGAGAAGAAGGTACACAATTTTCCTATTTATTATGTTAGTAGGACCATAGGCGATGCCAAAACAACGTATCCATACTTAGAACAGTGCATTGGGGAGTCGAAGAAAAGTTTTGGAATTGCAGGGCATTTCCGCGGCCCATTTTGCGGTCGCCGAACTGATCTGTGGACCGCAGATATACCGCAGACTGAGACAAAAATCTGGGCAAATGTTTTGACCATTATGTGGTCCATTATGCGGCTGCAAAATCATTTTATGGGTTGCAACCCAGCATGAAATTTTCTGGAGTGAAGTTCAGCAGCGTATTATGAGACCGCAGAACAGGTTTGTGGACCACAAACCGGTCGCAGAGTGGGGCAGTATTGCCCTGTTCCGAAGGGCCAATATGCAGCCTATCTTGTGTACCGCAGAAGCCTTATGCAGTCGTATATGTGACCGCAGATATGTGATGGGTCTCCATTTTATGATTTTTATAACCCGACCCCATTTTGATAAATAGCCTTTTGGGCTCGTTTAAAAGGCAAAAAAATTGATATTTTTAGAGAGAAGTGAGAGTGTTCTAGAGAAAGGAAGAAGCTCAAGTGCTTTGTTCATCAAGATCTTGTCCAAGCATTGAAATCCAACAAGGAAATCTCACAAGATCTTCACTCAAGAGGTAAGGTTCTAACCCTAGTCTTCAATTTCGAATTTGGGGTAAAAGATGGGTGATTGAGAGTATGATTCTTGAGTGTGAGAGTATTATGTATACATGCATGTACCAATAAGGTTTGTGGGAAGATTGTTGAGCTCAAGTGGGCAAAGATTGGGTTGTGGAGTGAAGGAAATATTGTAAAAGAATCTTGTAATCAAATTTGCACATCTAGTGTTTGATAAAATACTCAAATGAGCTTAGACCATGAATATCTTCCTAATTTGTGTTCAATTTTGTTATGTCTCAAAATATATTGATGTTGCTAGGATTTTCGGAACATTGTAGCAATTTAAAGAAAGCTCACAGCGAGGTATGTTGGCTAAAATTTCTCTCTTAGAATCGAATTCCATAATGTTCCCGTAAGTTTCAAGTATAGTTGGCTCAAGTTCCTAAAAAAAATTCGCAAAGGAAAAGTAAGGTTTCAAGTATGGTTGGCTCAATTTGGAGGTCAGGTTTGCGGCGCATTATGCTATCGCAGACCAGTTCTGCGGTGCATTATACGACCACGGAACAGGTATGCGGGCCCCATAATGACCGCATACTGAGTCAGTCATGCCTAGGTTTGGAGGCCAATTATGCAGCCAATTCTTCGGACCGCAGAATCATTATGTGGTCGCACATGCGATCGCATACTCTGTTCCGGAGCTTCATTTTTGGGTTTTTATAACCTGACCCTATTTCGATTAAATAGATGCAATGGACCATTTTTGAGCTAAAACCTAATATTTTGAGAGTGAAAGAGTACCCTAGAGTGGGAGAGTGATCTTCAACAAACTGACCTTCAATTTGTACTCAAATCTTTGAAGATTAACAAGGAAAACTCAATAGGTCATTATCCTAGAAGTAAGATTCTACACCCTAGCCCTAAATTTCGAAATTTATCTAAGAATGGGTAATTAGCAAGACAATTCTTGGGTATGGGAGTTGTTTATTGTGCATGCATGTGTTATCAAAGGGTGTAGGAAGATTGTTAGCTAAAAATGGTAAAGAGTGGGTTGTGGGAAGATGTAATCCTCCATAAAATGACCTTGAAACCTTAATGCACACCTAGTGTTTGATAAAATGCTCAAATGAGTTTGAACCATGATCATCTTCCTAATTTTTGTTCAACTTGTTATATTTCTAGAATAAATTGAAGTTGCTAAGAATTCTGGAACATTTTAGAGTTTAAGGAAGCTCAATTGAGGTATATTGGCTAAACTCTTCTTTAAGAATTGGAACCCCAATATCCTTGTAAGTTCCAAGATATTTATTACAAGTTGAGTATTCCGAATACGTTTTGTGACAATGATATATGTTTAATTTGAGTTTCAAATGCTCTCATGATATTGTGTTATAAATTGAGGATGTTTTCCAAACTATTGATTGTGTATCCACGTGTTATGATTCCATGTTGTGATTTATGTGGAAAACTATTATACCAAATTTTGTAGAGATTGTGATTAGGGTTACACCTCCACCCGCATATATTGGGGTGAGGCGGCAAGGTCACTTTGTGTATGATTTTGGTATTGTTATTCCACCACCATCCACGAATATATATTGGGGTAAGTGGGCATGTCCGCTTTGGGTGGGTATTGGTATCGTTAATGCATTCCCACCCGCATGTATTGGGGTGAGGCGGCATGGCCTCTTTGTGTATGTTTTTGGTACTGTGGTTATACCTCCACCCACGTACATTGGGGTGAGGCGGCAGGGCCGCTTGAGTAAAGTTTTGGTATTGTGTTTACACTTCCACCCGCATACATTGGGGTGAGGCGGCGGGGCCGCTTTGTGTGAAAATGGTTATAGAGGATCTCATCTTGAATTCTATAAATGTTAATGACAACTCTTGATAAGCTTGTTTTGCTTTAACCGTCTATCTATGCTATTCTATTGTCTCCTTGATTTATCATATTCATACTGTATTTTCGAGTTCTTAAATTGTTGTTTGGTTTTCATACTAGTAATATTCAACACGTACTAACGTCCTTTTTGCCGGGGGCGCTGCATCTTTAATGGATGCAGGTGGTTCCACAGCAGAGGATATTGACAAGTGATAGCGGTGCTCATTCTTCCAAACTGAATTGGTGATCCCCATCTCATTCTGGGGTTGTGCATCTTTTATTTCGTATGTGTAATCGTGTTTTGAGGTATAGCCGGAGCCTTGTTGCTGGCACTATCATTGTAATCTTTGGTATTTTAGAGGCTTTGTATGCATAGTGTTGGTTGTGTATGGGTGTTGGGAATGTTAAACAAGTGGTGTTGTGATTAAATCACTTGTTCCACTTTGAACCGTGAAGGGGTGTGTGTGTGTTCTGAGACATATTAGTGGATTAACTAATGGTAATGAATTGGTATTGTAGACATTATCACCTTATTGTCCAATTAACGAAAATATGTATTATCCTTATTTATGGATGAGTTTGGGTAGAAGGAAATCTAATAGGCTTGCTCGGCCGTGTTCACTTGGTTAAGCGCCGGTCGCGCTCCCTGAGTTTGGGGCGTGTCAAACATGGTATCAGAGCAAGGTTTTATAGTGGCTTAGGATGTCTTAGAGGCGTGTCTAGTACAGTCCTTATCGGTGTGTTGTCGACCACATCTATAATTAGGATCCTACTTGCGCATTTAGGAATAACACTCTTCTTTCATGCTCTCGATCGTGCGATAAAGCTGATTGTATGATTGTTCCTCCTTTAACTCGTGCGTTGCTCTAATTTTCAGTATGTGGCACCTAAGTAGATGGAAGGAACTAGCAAAAGAGCCAATGTCACCCAGGGAGTGGCATTTTGATCCTATATTTGATGATGCTGGTGAGGGCCCGAGAAGTGAGGCTATTCCCCCAGTTACTACACTGCCTGATTCTACCACAAATGATCAGACCGCACTGTCCCTACGCCTACTAAAGGTGCAACGGTCCCTCCAACTGATATTTCAGTCCCACCTCCAGCTCCAGCTTCAGATTTTGGTGCTTCTGATGTTGATCTTAGGGGACTCATATAGAAGTTGGCATAGAAAGTGGCTTTTCAAGCCAAGATATCGAGTGTTGAGCCTACTTCTTCCAGTCAGCCAGGGGAATCTGCTAGTTCCAGGGTGAATAAGTTTTTTCAATTAGATCCTCCAGTGTTTACGGGTACTAATCTCGAGGAGGACCCCCAGGACTTCATTGATGAGATACCCAAGACTCTCTAGGTTATGCATGCTACAAAGACGGAGGGAGTGGGATTGGCCACAAACCGCTTGAAAGGGGTGGCCTATTCTTGGTTTGAGTTGTGGGAGGAATCCCGTGAGGAGGGAAGCCCTCCAGCATGCTGGGGTGAGTTCACAGATGCCTTTATGGATCATTTCTTTCCTGTCAAAATTAAGGCATCCCGTGCCGCTGAGTTTGAAAGCCTAAATCAAGGTAGTATGAATGTGTGGGAGTATCATATAGAGTTTGCGCGCCTGTCCAAGTATGCCATTTACATGTTGCCCACTATGGAGGCTAGAGTGCGCCAGTTTCTACATGGCCTTAGCCCACTAGTTATTAATGAGGTCTCTACAACTGCCTTGAATTCCGATATGAACTATGGTAAGAGGGTGGCATTTGCTTAAGATGCAGAGACCCGCAAATTGAAGAATAGAATAGAGCGTCAGAGTAGCAGCAAGGTCCAGTGTGCGGGCAACATTGGTGGTTCTTCCGGTGGTGGTGGTTGTAGGTCGACATTCAGGGGAGGGTCATCAGGACCATCTTAATCATTCGCTCAATCTTCGATGAGTGCATATTCATCTGGACCCAGTCGGGGCAACAGGGGACCCCACCAGCAGGGTTTCCTTGACAGAAGGTTTTAGCAGCGGACGCTCCTATGCCCTAAGTTTGGGAGGATGCACTTTGGGGAATGCTTCATGGACCTACCTATATGTTATGGGTGTGGCGTGAGGGGTCACATTCAAGGGGATTGGTGCTCGTCTCGCCGAAATATGGGCAGAGGTGTGGCGCAGCCAGCTAATTCTGCAGCTACTACATCCATAGCACCTCCAACTCGTGGCACCCCTGCACCCATAGGCCGTGGTGCAGGTATGGGTGGTGCACAAAATTCGAGACAACCCAGTAGATTTTATGCTATGCGGAGGCATCGGGATTCAGAGGCTTCTCCAGATGTTATCACAGTTATATTATCTATCCAATCCCATGATGTATATGCTCTTATTGATCCCGGTTGCACTTTATCATATGTCACTCCTTATGCTGCTATAGAATTTGGGATAGAATCGGAACAACTTCATGAGCCGTTCTCCGTATCTACTCTGGTTGGTGAGTCTATTTTGGCCGCACGGGTTTATAGGGATTGTGTTGTCACGGTGCATGGTCATGACACCGTGGCCGATCTTATTGAGTTGAGTTTGATGTGATAATGGGGATGGATTGGCTTTATTCATGTTTTGCCAAGCTTGATTGCCGAACCTGAACTGTTAGGTTCGAATTTCCAAAAGTGCCAGTTATTGAGTAGAAGGGTGACGATGTAGTGCCGAAGGGTAGGTTTATTTCTTACCTTAAGGCCACGAAAATGATCAATAAGGGGTGTATTTACGGACACAGATGCTGAGGCACCTACACTTGTGTATGTGCCTGTTGTGAATGAATTTTTGGGAGTCTTTTCGGATGAACTCCCTGGGATGCCACCAAATAGGGAGATTGATTTTGGGATTGATGTGATGCCAGACACGCATCCTATATTTATTCCACCCTATAGAATGGCAACGGCAGAACTGAAGGAGCTAAAGGAGCAATTGAGAGATTTATTAGAAAAGGATTTTATCCGGCCGAGTGTATCGGCTTGGGACGCACCGGTCCTGTTTGTAAGAAAAAAAGATGGGTCACTCAGAATGTGCATTGACTATCGGTAGCTTAACAAGGTCACAATCAATAATAAGTACTCCCTGCCAAGGATATATGACTTGTTTGACCAATTGCAGGGTGCTAGGTACTTCTCCAAGATCGATTTAAGATCTGGATAACACCAATTGAAGATCAGGGAGCAGGATATTATGAAAACAGCTTTTAGAACCCGATATGGGTACTTTGAATTTTTGGTAATGTAATTTGGGCTAACAAATGCCCACAAGCTTTTATGCATCTTATGAATCGAGTTTTCAAACCTTTTCTCGACCCCTTTGTGATAGTGTTTATTGACGATATCCTTGTATATTCATGCAATCGAGAGGACCATACTGGTCATCTCCTAGTATTTTTGCAAACCCTATATCGTCACAAGTTATATGCAAAGTTTATGAAGTGTGAATTTTGGCTTAAATCTGTCACATTCTTGGTTCATGTAGTCTCTAGTGAAGGGATTATGGTTGATCCTCAGAAGATTGCGGCCGTGAGGAATTGGCCGAGGCCTTCAACTCCAACAGATATTCGCAGTTTCTTAGGCTTAGCTGTGTATTACAGAAAATTTGTGGAGGGGTTTTCTACCCTTACATCTCCGTTGACTAAATTGACTCAGAAAGTAGTTAAGTTCCAATGGTCAGATGCTTGTGAAAGGAGTTTCCAGGATCTGGAATCAAGATTGACTACCGACACTATCATTGTACTCTTTGAGGTATAGCCGAGGCCTATCATTGTCGTGTTTTGAGTTATAGCCGTAGCCTTGTTGCCGGTACTATCATTGTACTCTTGGGTATTTTAGTGTCTTTGTAGACATAGTGTGGGTTGTGTATGGGTGTGTGGAATGTTAAACAAGTTGTGTTGTGATTAAATCACTTGTTCCACTTTGAACCATGAAGGGGTGTGTGTGTGTGTGTTCTGAGACTTCTTAGTGGAGTAACTAATGGTAATGAATTGGTATTGTAGACATAATTACCATATTGTCTAATTAACAAAAATATGTATTATCCTTATTAATGGATGAGTTTGGGTAGAAGAAAATATAATAAGCTTGCTCGGTCGGGTTCACTCGGTTAAGCATCGGTCGCGCTGCCCGAGTTTTGGGCGTGACAAACTTGGTATCAGAGCAAGGTTTTAAAATGTCCTAGGATGTCTCGGAGTCATGTCTAGTAGAGTCCTTCTTATCGGTGTCTTGTCGACCACATCTATAATTAGTATGCTACTTGGGCATTTAGGAATAATACCCTTCTTTCATGTTCTCGATCGTGCGTTAAAGCTGATTGAATGAACTGGACAAAGAGCCAATGTAACCCCAAGAGTGGCCGTTGATCCTATATTTGATGATGCTAGTGAGCACCCGAGAGGTGAGGATATTCCCCCAGTTACTACACTTCCTGATTCTACCACAGATGACAAGACCGCACCTGTCCCTATGACAACTGAAGGTGCGACGGTCCCTCCAACTGATATTCCAGTCCCGCCTCCAGCTCCAGCTTCAGATTCTGGTGTTTCTGATGTTGATCTTAGGGGAGCCATACAGATGTTGGCACAGATAGTGGCTTCTCAGGCCTAGAGATCGAGTGTTGGGCCTACTTCTTCTCGACAACGAGGGGAATCTGCTAGTTCCAGAGTGAATAAGTTTCTTCAGTTAGATCCTCTAGTGTTTATGGGTACTAATCCCGAGAAGGACCTCCAGGACTTCATTCATGAGATACCAAAGACTCTCCAGGTTATGCATGCTACAGAGATGGAAGGAGTGGAGTTGGCCTCCTACCTCCAGAAAAGGGTGGCCTATTCTTCGTTTGAGTTGTGGGAGAAATCCCGTGAGGAGGGAAGCCCTCCGGCAAGGTGGGGTGAGTTCCCAGATGCCTTTATTGAACATTTTGTGCCTGCCGAAACTAAGGCAGCCCGTGCCGCTGAGTTTGCAAGCCTGAATCACGATAGTATGAATGTGTGGGAGTATCATATGGAGTTTAAGTGTCTTTCCAAGTATGCCATTCACATGTTGCCCACTATGGAGGCTAGAGTGTGCCAGTTTGTACAGGGCCTTATCCCATTAGTTATTAATGAGGCCTCTACAGCTGCCATGAATTTCGATATGAACTATGGTAAGATGGTGGCATTTGCTCAAGCCACAGAGACCCGCAAATTGGAGAATAGAATGGAGCGTCAGAGTAGAAACAAGGCCTGGTCCGCTGGAAAATTTGGTGGTTCTTCCGGTGGTGGTGCTGGTATGTCGGCATTCAGGGGAGGGTCATCAGGACATCTTAATCATTCACTCAGTCTTCGATGAGTGCACAAACATCTTGACCCTGTCGGGGAAACATGGGACCCCACCAACAGGGTTGCCTCGATTGAAGGTTTTAACAGCGAAGGCTCCTATACCCTATGTATGAGAGGATGTACTTTGGGGCACGCTTCATGGACCTACCTATATGTTATGGGTGCGGTGTGAGGGGTCACATTCAGAGGATTGCCGCTCGTCCCGCTGACATATGGGCAGAGGTGCGGCGCAACCAGCTAATTCTACAACTACTACATCCACAGTACCTCCAACTCGAGGCACCCCAGCACCCGTGCGCAGGGCACGGTGCAGCTAGGGGTGGTGCACAAAATTTGGGAGGACCCAACAGATTTTATGCTATGTGGAGGCGTCGGGATTCAGAGGCTTCTCCTAATGTTGTCATAGGTATATTGTCTATCCAATCCTATGATGTATATGCTCTTATTGAACCCACTTCGACTTTATCATATGTCACTCCTTATGTTGCTATGGAATTTGGGCTAGAACCAGAACAACTTCATGAGCCGTTCTTCATATCTACTCTGGTTGGTGAGTCTATTTTGATCGCGCAGATTTATAGGGATTTTGTTGTCACGTTGCGTGGTCGGGACACCGTGGCCGATTTTTTTGAGTTGAGAATGGTCGATTTTGATGTGATAATGGGGATGGATTGGCTTTATTCATGTTTTTCCAAGCTTGATTGCCGAAATAGAACTGTTAGGCTCGAATTTCCAAAAGAGCCAGTTATTGAGTGGAAGGGTGATGATGTAGTGCCTAAGGGTAGGTTTATTTCTTACCTTAAGTCCACGAAAATGATCAACAAGGGGTGTATTTACCATTTGGTCTGGGTTACGGACACCGATGCTGAGACACCTACACTTGAGTCCGTGCCTATTGTGAATGAATTTCTTGGAGTCTTTCCGGATGAACTCCATGGGATCCCACCAGATAGGGAGATTGATTTTGGGATTGATGTGATGCCAGACACGCATCTTATATCTATTCCACCCTACAGAATGTCACCGGTAGAATTGAAATAGCTAAAGGAACAATTGAGAGATTTGTTAGCAAAGGTTTTCATCCGGCCGAGTGTGTCGCTTTGGGGCCACGGTCCTTTTTGTAAGAAAGAAATATGGGTCACTGAGAATGTGTATTGACTATCGGCAGCTTAATACGGTCACAATCAAGAATAAGTACCCCCTCCCAAGGATAGATGACTTATTTGACCAATTGCAGGGTGGTAGGTAGTTCTCCAAGATCGATTTATATCCAGATATCACCAATTGAAGATCAGGGAGTAGGATATTCCGAAAACAACTTTTAGAACCCGATATGGGCACTTTAAATTTGTGGTAATGTATTTTGGACTAACAAATGACCCAACAGCTTTCATGGATCTTATGAATCGAGACTTCAAGCCTTTTCTTGACTTCTTTGTGACAGTGTTTATTGACAATATCCTTGTATATTGATGCAATCGAGAGGACCATACCGGTCATCTCCTGGTATTTCTGCAAACCCTATATCATCACAAGTTATATGCAAAGTTTGCGAAGTGTGAATTTTGGCTTAAATCTGTGATATTCTTGTCATGTAGTCTCTAGTGAAGGGATTATTGTTGATCCTCAGAAGATTTCGGCTGTGAGGAATTGGCCGAGGCGTACAACTCCAACAGAGATTCGCAGTTTCTTAGGCTTAGCTGGATATTACAGAAAATTTGTGGAGGGGTTTTCTACTCTTTCCTCTCCATTGACTAAATTGAATGGTTAGATGCTTGTGAAAGGAGTTTCCAAGAGCTGAAAGCAAGATTGACTATGGCACCGATGTGACCTTACCAGAGAGTGCAGATGGATTTGTGGTACATTGTGATGCTTCTAGAATTGTGCTTGGTTGTGTATTAATGCAACATGGTAAGGTGATAGTTCATGATTTTTGGCAACTCAAGAATCATGAAAAGAATTATCCAACACATGACTTAGAACTTGCAGTGGTGGTATTTGCGTTAAAGATTTGGCGGCATTACCTTTATGGGGTCCATGTGGATATATTCACGGACCATAAGAGCCTTCAATATATTTTCAAACAGAAGGAGCTGAATCTGAGGCAGAGAAGATGGCTTGAGTTACTCAAAGATTACGACATCGATATCCTGTATCACCCGGAAAAGGCCAATTTTGTGGCGGATGCTCTTAGCCAAAACTCTATGGGTAGTTTGGATCACTTGGAGGCACATCCAAGGCCATTGGCCAAGGAAGTTCATCGATTGTCTAGTTTGGAAGTTCGTCTTGCAGACTCTAGTGAAGTAGGGGTGATTATATGAAATAGGGTTAAATCATCGCTTGTTGTGGAAGTCAAAGAGAAGCAATACAACGATGCATTTTTTAGTGTAATTGAAGGAGGGGATTCATAAACATAAGACTATGGCTTTTTCTCTCGGCTTGGATGATGGTATGCTAAGGTACCAAGGGCGTCTATGTATTCCAAATGTGGATGGTCTTCGGGAAAGAATCATAACCGAGGCTCACACTTCTAGGTATTCGGTGCACCCGGGCTCTACAAAAATGTATCATGATCTCAAGGAAGTCTATTGGTGGAATGCGATGAAGAGGAATGTGGCAGACTTCGTGGCATGTTGTCCGAATTGTCAGCAAGTAAAGGCCGAACACCAATGGCCCGGTGGGTTGGTACAGAACATAATTCCTATGTGGAAGTGGGAAATGATTAATATGGACTATGTGGTAGGACTACCGTGCACCTCATGCAAGTTTGACTCAATTTGGGTGATTGTGGATTGACTCACAAAATCATCACACTTTATACCGGTTAAGGCTACCGACACAGCGGAACAGTATGCTCAGGTGTATATCAAAGAAATAGTCAGGTTGCATGGCACTCCAGTTTCCATCATATCTAGCCGGGGAGCATAATTCACTGCTAATTTTTGGAAGAAAATTCAGCAAGGTTTGGGTACTTAGGTGAATCATAGTACAACGTTTCACCCATAGACTGATGGGCAGGCAGAGCAAACTATTCAGACGCTTGACGATATGTTGTGTGCTTGTGTTATAGACTTCAAAGGTACGTGGGATGATCATTTGCCACTCATATAATTTGCCTACAATGATAGTTATCATGCTAGTATTCATTTGGTGGTATGAAATTGGGGAAGCAGAGTTGATAGGGCCAGACCTCGTGCATCCGACTATGGAAAAACTTAAGATCATTAAGGAGCGGTTGAAGACTGCTCAGAGCCGTCAGAAGTCCTATTCGGATGTTCGTCATAGGGATTTGGAGTTTAAAGAAGATGATTGGGTATTCATGAAGGTTTCACCCACGAAGGGTGTAATGCAATTTGTTAAGAAATGGAAATTGAGTACGAGGTATGTCGGACCGTACAGTATCATTCAGAGGATCGGTGAGGTGGCATACAAGCTTGAGCTACCACCCGAGATGCCATTAGTTTACAGGATGTTTCATGTTTGTATGTTGAAGAAAGTAGTTGGAGACCCGACTCTCATTGTTCTGGTTGAGACTATTGAGGTTAATGAGGAATTGAAGTATGAAGAGATTCTAGTTTCTATTATTGATCGGCAAGACCGAACGTTCAGAAATAAAGAAATTGCCTCCGTGAAAGTGTTATGGCGAAACCAGCAGGTTGAAGAGTCTACTTGGGAGGCCGAGGAAGAAATGAAGAAAAAGTATCCTTATTCGTTTGAATAGCCATGTATTTATAAAGTTGTGTTCTATGAAAATTCTAAGGGTTACCTTATATGAATTATGTATCATTTGTACAAATTGACGTTAAGGGTGTTCCTTTCTTGCAATATATTGCTTGTGAGGCCACAATTAGTGTTGTTTTGTATTATGTTACGTCGTTTGATTATGTATATGTTGTTAGGATGTATTTCTGGGGTTCTCTAGCAGGTGGATAGGCCCAGTTACAAGGGAGACTCTGCCAAATGTTTTGGAAATTTAGGGAGTTAGCCAAAGTTTGAAACTATTGATGTTTGTTAATTAACAATCGACTTAATTTGAATGCTAAAGACGGAAGTTGACCCTCATTCGAGGACGAATGATCCTAAGTGGGGGAGAATTTAAGGCCCCGTAGAAAAAAATCGCAAAGGAAAAGTAAGGTTTCCTGGTGCCGGACTAGGCTTACGTGTTTGGGTTGAACAATGCATTGAGGAGTAAAGGAAAATTTGTGGCAGAGAAATGCATTTAAGTGGTCCATTATGCGACCACAGAATCACTCTACGGGTCGCATAATGGCCGCAAAGTGAGGGAGGGAAGGGCCAGTTTGGAGATCAGGTTTGCGGCGCATTATGCGAACGCATATCAGTTCTGCGGTGCATTATGCGACCGCATAATAGGTCTGCGGGCCACATAGTGACCGCAGACCAAGCAGATGTTTTCCAATTTTTGGCACAAAATTGTGCGGCTGATATGCGGACCGCATATCCATTATGCGGTCGCATATGCGACCGCATACCCCGTTCCGGAGCTTCATTTTTGGGTTTTTATAACCCGACCCTACTTCGATTAAATAGATGCAATGGACCATTTTTGAGCTAAAACCTGATATTTTGAGAGTGAGAGAGTGACCTGGAGTGGGAGAGTGATCTTCAACAAATTGTCCTTCAATTCTTGCTCAAATCTTTGAAGATTAACAAGGAGGACTCACTAGGTCTTCATCCTAGAGGTAAGATTCTTTACCCTAGCCCTTAATTTCGAAGTTTATCTAAGAATGGGTAATTAGCAAGACGATTCTTGGGTATGGAAGTTTTTTATTGTGCATGCATATGTTATCATAGGGTGTAGGAAGATTGTGATCTAAAAATGGAAAAGATAGGGTTGTGGGATGATGGAATCCTCCATAAAAGGACCTTGAAACCTTAATGCACACCTAGTATTTGATAAAATGCTCCAATGAGCTAGAACCATGATCATCTTTCTAATTTTGGTTCAACTTGTTATATATCTAAAATAGTTTGAAGTTGCTAAAAATTTCGGAACATTTTAGAGTTTAAGGAAGCTCAATTATGGTATGTTGGCTATTAGTGGAGTTGGGAATGTTAAACAAGTTGTGTTGTGATTAAATCACTTATTGCACTTTGAACCATGAAGGGGGGGGGGGGGGGGGCGTGTGTGTTCTGAGACTTATTAGTGGAGTAACTAATGGTAATGAATTGGTATTGTATACATGATCACCTTATTGTCTAATTAACGAAAATATCTATTATCTTTATTCATGGATGAGTTTGGATAGAAGGAAATCTAATAGGCTTGCTCGACCGAGTTCACTGGGTTGAGCGCTGGTCGCACTTCCCGAGTTTGGGGTGTGACAAACTTGGTATCAGAGCCAGTTTTTAAAGTGTCCTAGGATGTCTTGGACCTGTGTCGAGTAGAGTCCTTCTTATCGGTATGTTGTTGACCACATCTATAATTAGGATGCTACTTGGGAATTTAGGAATAATAGCCTTCTTTCATGCTCTCGATACTGCGATAAAGCTGATTGTGAGATTGTTCCTCCTTTAACTCGTGCATTGCTCTAATTTTCAGTACGTGGCACCTAAGTAGAAGCCAAGAAATAGCCAAAGAGCCTATGTCACCCCGGGACTGGCAGTTGATCCTATTATTGATGATGTTGGTGTGCACCCGAGGGGTGAGGATATTCCCCATGTTACTACACTGCCTGATTCTACCACAGATGATCAGACCGCACCTGTCCCTACGCCTACTAAAGGTACAATGGTCCCTCCCACTGATATTCCAGTCCCACTTCCAGCTCCAGCTTTGGATTTTTGTCTTTATGATGTTGATCTTAGGGGATCCATACAGATGTTGGCACAGATAGTGGCTTCTTAGGCCCATAGATCGAGTGTTGGGGAATCTGCTAGTTCCAGGGTGAATAAGTTTCTTCAGTTAGATCCTCCAGTGTTTACGGGTACTAATCCCAAGGAGGACGCCCAGGACTTTATTGATGAGATACATAAGACTCTCCGGGTTATGTATGCTACCGAGACGGAGGGAGTGAAGTTGGCGTCCTACCACCTGAAAGGGGTGGCCTATTCTTGGTTTGCGTTGTGGGAGGAATCTCATGAGGAGGGAAGCCCTTCAGCAAGGTGGGGTGAGTTCACAGATGCTTTTATGGATCATTTCTTGCCTGCCGAAACTAAGGAAGCCTGTGCCATTGAGTTTGGAAGCCTGAATCTGGGTAGTATGAATGTGTGAGAGTATCATATGGAGTTTGCACGCATGTCCAAGTATTCCATTCACATGTTGCCCACTATGGAGGCTAGAGTGCGCTAGTTTGTACAGGGCCTTAGCACATTGGTTATTAATAAGGCCTCTACAACTACCTTCAATGCTGATATGAACTATGGTAAGATGGTGGCATTTGCTCAAGCTACAGAGACCCGCAAATTGAAGAATAGAATGGAGCGTCAGAGTAGCAGCAAGGCCCGGTCTGCGGGCAACTTTGGGGTTCTTCCGATGGTGATCATAGGTCGGCATTCAAGGGAGGGTCGTCAGGACCATCTTAATCATTCATCAGTCTTCGATGAGTGTACAGTCATCTGGACCCAGTTGTGGCAACAGGGGACCCCACCAGTAGGGTCGCCCAGACAGAAGGTTTCAATAGCGGAGGCTCCTATGCCCTAAGTGTGGGAGGATGTACTTTGGGTTATGCTTCATGGACTTACATATATGCTATGGGTGCGGTGTGAGGGGTCACATTCAGAGGGATTGCCGCTCGTCCCGCCGAAATATGGGTAGAGGTGCAGCGGAGCCAACTAATTCTGTAGCTACTACATCCACAACACCTCCAGCTCGAGGCACCCCAGCACCCGCAGGGCGTGGTGCAGCTAGGGGTGGTGCACAAAATTCGGGAGGACCCATCAGATTTTATGATATGCGGAGGCGTAGGGATTTAGAAGCTTCTCCAGATGTTGTCACATGTATATTATCTATCCAATCCCATAATGTATATGCTCTTATTGATCCCGGTTCCACTTTATCATATGTCACTCCTTATGTTGCTATGGAATTTGGGATAGAACCGGGACAGCTTCATGAGTCGTTCTCTGTATCTATTTCGGTTGGTGAGTCTATTTTGGCAGTGTGGGTTTATAGGGATTGTGTTGTCACGTTGCTTGGCCGGGACACCGTGGCCGATCTTATTGAGTTGAGAATGGTCGATTTTGATGTTTATGGGGATGGATTGGCTTTATTCATGTTTTTCCAAGCTGGATTGCCGAAACAGAACTGTTAGGTTCGAATTTCCAAAAGAGCCAGTTATTGAGTGGAAAGGTGATGATGTAGTGCTGAAGGGTAGGTTTATTTCTTACCTTAAGGCCACGAAAATAATCAACATGGGGTGTATTTACCATTTGGTCCGGGTTACGTACACCGATGCTGAGGCACCTACACTTGAGTCTGTGCCTGTTGTGAATGAATTTCCAGGAGTCTTTCCGGATGAACTCCCTAGGATCCCACCAGACAAGGAGATTGATTTTGGGATTGATGTGATGCCAGACACACATCCTATATCTATTCCACCCTACATAATGGCACCGATAGCATTGAAGGAGCAAAAGGAACAATTGAGAGATTTGTTAGAAAAGGGTTTCATTCAACCGAGTGTCTCGACTTGGGGCGCACCGGTCCTTTTTATAAGAAAGAAAGATGGGTCACTGAGAATGTGTATTGGCTATTGGCAACTTAACAAGGTCACAATAAAGAATAAGTACCCCCTGCCAAGGATAGATGACTGATTTGACCAATTGCAGGGTGCTAGGTACTTCTCCAAGATCGATTTAAGATCCGGATATCATCAATTGAAGATCAGGGAGAAGGATATTCCGAAAATAACTTTTAGAACCCGATATGGGCACTTTGAATTTTTGGTAATGTCTTTTGGGCTAACAAATGCCCCAGCAGATTTCACGAATCTTATGAATTGAGTCTTCAAGCCTTTTCTAGACTCCTTTGTGATAGTGTTTATTGACGACGTCCTGGTATATTCATGCAATCGAGAGGACCATGCCGGTCATCTCAGGGTAGTTCTGCAAACCCTATATCAACACAAGTTATATGCAAAGTTTGCGAAGAATGCATTTTGGCTTAAATATATCACATTCTTGGGTCATGTAGTCTCTAGTGAAGGGATTATGGTTGATCCTCAGAAGATTGCGGCTGTGAGGAATGGACCGAGGCCTACAACTCCAATAGAGATTCATAGTTTCTTAGGCTTAGCTGGGTATTACAGAAAATTTGTAGAGGGGTTTTCTACCCTTGCCTCTCCGTTGACTAAATTGACTCAAAAAATAGTTAAGTTCCAATGGTCAGACGCTTGTGTAAGGATTTTCTAGGAGCTAAAAGCAAGAATGACTACGGCACCGATGTTGACCTTACCAGAGGGTGCAGATGGATTTGTGGTATATTGTGATGCTTCAAGAATTGGGCTTGGGTGTGTATTAATACAACAGGGCAAGGTGATAGCTTATGCTTCTAGGCAGCTCAAGAATCATGAAAAGAATTATCCAACACATGATTTAGAACTTGCAGCGGTGGTATTTGCGTTGAAGATTTGGCGTCATTACCTTTATGGGGTCCATGTGGATATATTCACGGACCATAAGAGCCTTCAATATATTTTCAAACAGAAAGAGAGGCAGAGAAGATGGCTTGAGTTACTCAAAGATTACGATATTGATATCCTGTATCACCCGGGAAAGGCTAATTTTGGGCGGATGCTCTTAGCCGAAATCTACGGGTAGTTTGGCTCACTTGGAGGCATATCAAAAGTCATTGGCCGAGGAAGTTTATTGATTTTCTAGTTTGGGAGTTCGTCTTGCAGACTCTAGTGAAGGAGGGGTGATTGTACGAAATAGGGATGAATCACCGCTTGTTGTGGAAGTCAAAGAGAAACAATACAATGATCCATTTTTGGTGCAGTTGAAGGAGGGGATTCATAAACATAAGACTATGGATTTTTCTCTCGACTTGGATGATGGTACACTAAGGTACCAAGGTCGTCTATGTGTTCCAAATGGGGATGGTCTCCGGGAAGGAATCATGACCGAGGCTCACACTTCTAGGTATTCCGTGCACCCAAGCTCTACAAAAATGTATCATGATCTCAAGAAAGTCTATTGGTGGAATGACATGAAGAGGAATGTGGCGGACTTTGTGGCAAGATGTCCGAATTGTCAGCAAGTAAAGGCCGAACACCAATGGCCCAGTAGGTTAGCACAGAATATAGAAATTCCAGTGTGGAAGTGGGAAATGATTAATATGGAGTTTGTGGTAGGACTACCGCGCACCCAGCGCAAATTTGACTCAATTTTATTGATTGTGGATCAACTCACGAAATCAACATGCTTTTTACCGGTTAAGGCTACCGACACAACGGAACAATATGCTCAGTTGTATATCAAAGAAATAGTCATGTTGTATGGCACTCCAGTTTCCATCATATCTGATCGGGAGCATAATTCACTGCTAATTTTTGGAAGATATTTCAGCAAGGTTTGGGTACTCAGGTGAATCTTAGTACAACCTTTCACCCGCAGACTGACGGGCAGGCAAAGCGAACTATTCAGACGCTTGATGATATGGTGTGTGCTTGTGTTCTAGACTTCAAAGGTAGCTGAGATGATCATTTTCCACTCATAGAATTTGCCTACAATGATAGTTATCATGCTAGTATTCATATGGCACTGTTCGAGGCTTTATATGGTAGGAGATGTAGATCTCTCATTGGGTGGTTTGAAATTGGGGAATCAGAGTTGATAGGGCCAGACCTCATGCATCAGACTATTGAAAAGGTTAAGATCATTAAGGAGCGGTTGAAGATTGCTCAAAGCCGTCAGAAGTCCTATTCGAATGTTCGTCGTAGGGATTTGGAGTTCAAAGAAGATGATTGGGTATTCTTGAAGGTTTCCCCCATGAAGGGTGTAATGTGATATGGTAAGAAAGGGAAATTGAGTCTGAGGTATGTCAGACCGTACAAAATCATTCAGAGGATCGATGAGGTGGCGTAGAAGTTTGAACAACGACCCGAGATATCATTAGTTGACCCGGTGTTTCATATGTCTATGTTGAAGAAAGTAGTTAGAGACCCGACACTTATTGTTTCAGTTGAGACTATTGAGGTTAATGAGGAATTGAAGAATGAAGAGATTCTAGTTTCTATTATTGATCGTCAAGTATGGAAGTTGAGAAATAAAGAAATTACCTCTTTGAAAGTGTTATGGCGAAACCAGTAGGTGGAAGACGGAATTTGACCCTTATTCGAGGACGAATGATCCTAAGTGGTGGAGAATGTAAGGCCGCGTAAAAAGAATTTCGCAAAGGAAAAATAATGTTTCGTGGTGCCGGACTAGGCTTACGTGTTTGGGTTGAACAAAGCATTGAGGAGTAAAGGAAAAGTTTTGGCAAAGAAATGTGTTTCTGCGGTCCATTATGCGACCACAGAATCACTCTGCGGGCCGCATAATGGCCGTAGAGTGAGGTAGGGATGATCAAGTTTGAGGTCAGGTTTACGGCGCATTATGCGACCGCAGATCAGTTCTGCGGAGCAATATGCGACCGTAGAACATGTCTGCGGGGCACATAATGATCGCAGACTAAGTCAGTCATGCCCAGGTTTTGAGGCCAATTATGCGGCCTACTCTATGAGTCGCAGAATCATTATGCGGTTGCCTAGGCAACCGCATACCCTGTTCCGGAGCTTTGTTTTTGGATATTTATAACCCGACCCTACTTCGATTAAATAGATGTAATGGAGCATTTTTTTTAACTAAAACCTGATATTTTGAGAGAGAGAGAGTGCCCTATAGTGGGAGAGTGATCTTCAACAAATTGTCCTTCAATTCTTGCTCAAATCTTAGAAGATCAACAAGGAGAACTCGCTAGGTCTTCATCCTAGAGGTAAGATTCTACACCCTAGCCCTTAATTTCGAAATTTATCTAAGAATGGGTAATTAGCAAGATAATTCTTGGGTATGGTAGTTGTTTATTATGCATGCATATGTTATCATAGGGTGTAGGAAGATTGTGAGCTAAAATGGTAAAGATAGGGTTGTGGGAGGATGGAATCCTCCATAAAAGGACCTTGAAACCTTAATGCACACCTAGTGTTTGATAAAATGCTCAAATGAGCTAGAACCATGATCATCTTCCTAATTTTGGTTCAACTTGTTATATTTCTAAAATAGATTGAAGTTGCTAAGAATTCCAGAATATTTTAGAGTTTAAGGAAGCTCAATTGAGGTATGTTGGCTAAACCTTTTTTTAGGAATTGGAACCCCAATATCCTTGTAAGATCCAAGATATTTATTACAAGTTGAGTATTCCGAATAAGTTTTGTGACAAAAATATATGTTTAATTTGTGTTTCAAATGCTCTCATGATGTTGTATTATAAATTGAGGATATGTTCCAAACAATGGATTGTGTATCCACGTGTTATAATTCCATGTCGTGTTTTATGCAGAAAACTATTATACGAAATTGTGTAGAGATTGTGATTGGGGTTACACCTCCACCGCATATATTGGGGTGAGGCGGCATGGCTGCTTTGTGTATGATTTTCATATTGTTGTTGCACCACCACCCACATATATATATTTGGGTGAGGTGGCATGGACACTTTGTATGGGTATTGGTATCGTTGATGCATTCCCACCCGCATGTATTGGGGTGAGGCGGCATGGCCGATTTGTGTAGGTTTTTGGTAATGTGGTTATACCTCCACCCGCATACATTGGGGTGAGGCGGTAGGGCCTCTTGAGTATAGCATTGGTATTGTGTTTACACCTCCACCCGCATACATTAGGATGAGGCGGAGAGGCCGCTTTGTGTGAAAATAGTTACTGAGGATCTCATCTTGACTTCGATAAATGTAAATGACAGCTCTTGATAAGCTTATTTTGTTTTAACCGGCTATCTATGCTATTCTATTATCGCCTTGATTCATCATATTCATACTGTATTTTCGAGTTCTTAAATTCGTGTTTGGTTTTCATACTAGTACTATTCGACATGTACTAACGTCCATTTTGCTGGGGGCGCTGCATCTTTAATGGATGCAGGTGGTTCCACAACGAAGGATATTGACCAGTGATAGTGGTGCTCATTCTTCCCAGATGACTTGATGAGCCCCATCTCATTCCGAGGTTGTGTATCTTTTGTTTAGTTTGTGTTATCATGTTTTGAGGTATAGCCGAAGCCTTGTTGCCGGCACTATCATTAAACTCTTTGGTATTTCAGAGGCTCTGTAGACAGAGTGTGGGTTGTGTATGGGTGTTGAGAATGTTAAACAAGTTGTGTTGTGATTAAATCACTTGTTCCACTTTGCACCATGAAGCGGTGTGTGTGTGTATGTTTGAGTATGTGTGTGTGTGTTCTGGGACTTATTAGTGGAGTAACTAGTGGTAATAAATTGGTATTGTAGATATGATCACCTTATTCTCTAATTAACGAAAATATGTATTATCCTTATTCATGGATGAGTTTGGGTAGAAGGAAATCTAATAGGCTTGCTCGGCCGGGTTCGCTCGGTTGAGGGCCGGTCGCGCTCCCCGTGTTTGGGGCGTGACACTTGACTATTCCGAATGAGCCTTATATCAAAAGATATATGTTCAAACTATAGGTTGCGTATTAAATTTTTATGTCTTTGAGTCATGTTTCAAATGAAAGTTAGTATGCCAAATTGTGTGCGAAAAACTCGTTATGCCTAAGACTCTTAATTGCCCTTATGTGTACTTATGGTCTTGATTGAAAATGTCTTATTGTTGATAATCTATAAAGATGCTTGAAAATAAAATAATTGAATTGGGGATATAGAGTGTGGCCAACATGCCAAGAATGAAAGTTATAATTGAATTGTTGTCTTGATTTGTTGAAAATACTATTGGAGATTTATATAATGTGAAAGATGACGATGTAAATACATTTGTACCTATATTACCTTTGTGTGAAAAAACTAAAATAATATTGTTGGGAGTATCATTAGCAAACCGAGGAAGGGTGGGTTGTAACAATCCATACCTAAAACTACACGTGCCGTTGTAGGAGTAGATTGTGATTATTCCCCTTATTTTGGATGTGATTGATGGGTTGAT
The DNA here is from genome assembly GCF_000715075.1 of Nicotiana tabacum. NCBI lineage: Eukaryota > Viridiplantae > Streptophyta > Magnoliopsida > Solanales > Solanaceae > Nicotiana > Nicotiana tabacum. The sequence goes on from NC_134102.1 coordinate 43,339,568, forward strand.
ATTATTCCCCTTAATTGGGATAGAACTGATAATAGTTGTGAATTGGAAACGTGAACCCACACGGCATATGTGGGGAGGCGGCCTAGCTGATCGAGTGGAGATCGGACGCTATGTTGCGCACGTGGTGGTACTACTCTTGGTAACACCTTTTTTCCGCATCACATGTCAAACCACATTGTTCGTGGGGAGATGGCCTAGCCGATCGGGCTTCGTGATAAAAATACGGTGGTATATTGGTGCTAATGATCTCCCAACCAAAAATATATATTAATTTCGTATTTCAAAAATTCTTAGGTTTTGACTAGGCAGTTGGATATGGTTAATTGTGACTTGCTGTTTCTATAGTTTTCCCTTTCTTATATGGGCATTTATTTTGAAAGAGGACACTTAGTTTTACATACTAGTACTATTCTATATGTACTAACGTCCCATTTGCCGGGGGGCTGCATCTTCAATGGATGCAGGTGGTTCATTAGTGGGCAACTTTGGTCCTCGTTAGTAGTTACTCCCTATTCAGTAGGTTTTGGTGAGTCCTACTCTACTCCAGGCCTGATATCATTTGATATTGTACTTTGTGTTTTGAAGTATAGCCGACGCCTTATTTCCGGCATTTCCATATTACTCTTTTGTTGTACTTAGAGGCTCCGTGGACAGGTTGTGGGTGGTGTTTAATGTGGGGAATTGAACAAGAAATATTGGTATTTGGCAAACATGTTTATTTCATTATATCTATAAACTTGTAATATTTTGGAAATTATGAATGAAGCGACTAATGGGAATGAAATGGGAGTGGTTAATGAAATCCTTTCAGTGTTTCATTAATGGAGTGCATCTGCTCTTTATTCATGGATGATTTTGGGTAGAAGATATTTGGCAGGCTTGCTCGGCCGGGTTCACTCAGTTGAGCACTGGTCGCGCTCCCTGAGATCAGGGCGTGACATATATACACACTCAAGATCTGAGCCAGAGTCTCTTGAAGACCATCGGCTCAAAAATTTTTGTAACTTGCTCATCCACTTGAGAAAGTGGTGGCTCTACAGGTGTTGCTCTACCTGTAGTGCGAGCTCTACCTCGACCCCGGCCTCTTACGACTCCGACTAGAGGCACTAGTGCCTGCTCGTCGGATTTGGCTGAACGTGTCCTCTCTATCTGTGAGAGAAAATAGTAAAGGTTCAAACTTTAGAATTAATAATTTGCAAGACAAGAATGGAAGAAAGTGATGTTTTCCTAACAGTTCAGTAGCCTCTCGATGATAAGTATAGACGTCTCTATACCGATCCACAAGACTCTAATACACTTGGTCATGACCCGTAAAACGTATGAACCTAGGACTCTAGTACCAACTTGAAATGACCCAAAACTACCTATCGGTCGTGATGGCATCCGACTCACTTGCTAGGCAAGATAAACATAATAAAAGCCGAATAAGATAACAAAAATAACGGAAAGAGTGCAAGTCTAAAGCTAATAAAATAAATAATTGCGTCAATACCTAAAAATACCTAAGAACTAGTAATACAGAGTCATGAGTTATAAAATAGAAGTGCGGGTTGAAATACAAAATAAAAATACTATCTTTAAATAATAACAATAACAAGTGAAATGGAAAGAGACGCCAAAGACCGTGGTTGAAATGTTGTTCTACCTCATCTCTCGGCAAACCCATAGCAAGAACCACATAAACTCACGGCTCATTTCAACATTTGGATCTGCACAATTAAGTACAGAGTGTAGCATGAGTACAACTGACCCCATGTACTCAGTAAGTATCATAACTAACCTTAGCGATACACGCTAATAACCGGCTCAGCTCATGAATTTCCACAAGCACAGAACAAAAATACCATCAAATCATGAAAACACCAATAAAGTCACCTTAATTCACATGAGATAGTATGCTAAACTCTGTATCAGTTAACAATCCATCATATAGAGAAGATTTTCTCATAAAACAAGTACACAACCAAGAAAACTTCCAAGTAGATAAGGAATGGAAAAACCGAACCAAACACTGATCAGTTTTCCTTATACCGGGTATACACCATGAAGATAGAAACATGAGAGACTGACCCCAGGTGGATGGATCCTTATGAACACGCTGCACGGAAAACTCACGTGTTGCACGGATAACTTACGTGCAAATTATATCAATGGTATGTACAACTCACATGTCAATAATAACAACCGCGTGGAAAACTTACGTGCCTACAATAAAAACTACTCGGATAACTCACGTGCTATCATATCTCGGATCCGCACGGACAACTCATGTGATATCGTAACCCAACCGCACATAAAACTCATGTGCTATAATATCTCAACCGCACGGACAACTCATGTGCTACCACTATAATCCATTTAACTTAGAAAGCATGTATACAAGATTACATGTAAATTAACAATGTATATCAAATTTTATACTCATGGACTAGTATAAGTGACATGCTAACGTGTATGCATGTCCGAAGTGTGCGACCATACTGCAAATCAAGCAATTACATCACAGAAGTAGCAATTATACAGTTAAATTCGGAGATTAACCTATATGTAACCTCAAACATGGTTCATATAGCTCACAAAAGGGGTACAAACATAAGAAACATAACAATATGAAGCTTAACAATCAATTCAAGGCATACCATACCCTAAGCACTACCCCAAGCATGAATAATACCCCGGTATAGGTACATGGGCTCAACCCCTCACATGCGCGCCACCCATAGCACATATCCATCACTAATAGCTTAGTCAACTAGTGCCTCACCCAAGTTTAGGTAAGATACTTACCTCAAGCAGGCTAAATCAATTCTCTAGAAATCCATTCTGGTATGAATCAATATCCGGAAAGCTCGACTCTAGTCTAAATAACTTAATAACATCAATAAAAGACATATTAAAAAACCCCAAATAATAAATCATCCTACTTTAACTAAAAATCATAAAGTCAACCAAAGATTCAACTCGGGCTTGCCTCGCGGAACGTAACAAAAGTCATAAATTTCAAACATCCATTCACATACGAGTCCAACCATACAAGTTTCATCCAACTCCGACTCCGAATTGGGGTTCAAATCCTCGCTTTTTTGTTTTAGAAAAGTTTTGCCACAATCCCAAATTTTCTTGGCTTAGAATAACCAATCAAACACCAAAATTAAGTACGTCGTAAGTCAACTGATGTAAGCTCGAAAATGAGATCATCTTTGAGAGTATATAAATTCGGTTAATCATGTCACCTTGGAGGTTACATATATTTAGGATCATGAATGACAAGTACCAAGACGGTTGGAAGGTTTAGAAGCTAAATTAATAGAAGAAAATATATTTCATCAAAAGTCGGCAAGTTGAGAATGTTAAAACCGTACATTAAGGGTAAAACTAGGAGTGCTTAATATACTAAGGATGCGTCTTTTAAGTTAATTGAATTATATAATAATCGTATTTTATGTTTTGAAGTCAAACAAGTTGTAAAACAAAAGTTGGCAAAAGTTATCGCAAGTTACGTTCATAACTTAACTAAAATTTGAGTCTAATGTCACTAAGCTTTTCTTCCAATATAGTTGTATTTACAGGGTTATCCACACATAAAATTGAAGATTTACTAGTCTAGTTTCCAACTCACTAAATCATTTGTCGATACGACATCGAAGTAGAGGGATATTTGCATTTTTGCGAGACTGTGTGTGCAGCCCCTATGGGACCCACTTGGTCGGTGGCCGACATTCACCTATTTTATCTAGTTTTTGGGATGAACTTTGATCATTTTCGACCTCCTTCGATCCTAACTCTAAAAAGCTCCCAAACAGTTCCCCCAAGGCTCCAAACAAATTAAAAAAAAAATTACACCATAACCCAACATCAAAGATTGCCAAAGGGGAAGAAATGTTGTTATCTTTTCTTGAATTGTTTTAAGGCCCCTATTGGGCAACCTCTGATCATATAGTAGGGTATATACCAGCCTACTGTGGTCGAACACCTATGAGAGAGCCTAGAATGGTCGAGATATAGAGCCTAGTATGGTCAAGCCCCTATGAACGAGCCCACTACGGCCGAGCAGTTACACGTGTCTAGTCTTATAGGGCCGGACAACTATTTTTAATTACTATATTGGTAGAGTTGAGTATGTATCAGTAGGTAAGCATATATTCAAATCAACTTTGATTCGCAGTTACTTTCTATTATTAAATTATCAGTTTAGTTTTACATTTTAGTTATTCTATTGCCTTGTTTCATACTGACGTCCCTTTTGCCGAGGACGCTACATTCATGCGTGCAGGTCCTGATAGATACACAGATAGTCCTTCCCTGTTGATAGATCCAGACATCAACTTGATTTATAAGATCAACTCCCCCAGAATTACTAGGTGTAGACTTTGGAGTCCATATTTTATATACAACTTTGATGGGTAGGTCGAGACCCTATCCCGACCATGATACAGTTTTTTAATCTCTAGAGGCTTGTAGATGAGTGTTGTATATTTTTGTAGGTCAGTATTATGGCCTTGCCATCCCTATGTACATGTTCAGTTTGGTATTGTTTGTTGTAGACGTTCATGACAACCTCATCAGCCTACATAGTTATGTATATGAGGTTTTGGGAATGTTTGCCCCTGATAGAAGTTTTTTTCCAGATGATTCAGAATATGGCCACGACGTCCTTAATTGGTTTTGTCAGCTTGCAAGTGGGACCTGTTGGCCTATGTTAAGGGCTACCCCTTTAGAGCTCACAATGAATGAGTGACACACTTGGGCCGAGTATAGAACCAGGTGCCGGCCACACCTCCCCGGGTTTGGGGGCATGACAAAAGAGCCATGCGATGTGAGTTTGGCACATAGGTCGAGCTGAGTAAAACATTTCATCCCAAGATAGACAGACAGTCTGAGCATAATATTCAGTTTCTACCGCAAGCAATGTTCGCCAACAACACCAGCCATCCGCCGAGTATCCAGATGTCTCTGTTTGAGGCCTTATGTGGGAGAATATGTTCTTCTCTGTTTGGTTGGTTTGAGTCTAGGGAGGCTAGGTTGTTGGGAACTGACTTGGTTCGTGATGCTTTGGAGAAGGTAAAATTAATCCACGAGCAACTTCGTATAGCGCAACACAGGAAAAAGATTTATGCTGATAGGAGGGATCGTTATGTGGTATTCATGGTGGGTGAGAGGTATCTACTTAGATTTTCACCCATGAAGGGTGTGATGAGGTTCGGGGAGAAGGGAAGTTGAGCCCTCGGTATATTAGTCCTTTGGAAGTTCTAGAGAGGGTTGGTACAAGGATTTGACTTATGTTGACAAGCGAGTAGCTATTTTGGACATTTAGTTCGAAAGTTGAGGGCGAAGAACATCATGTCGATGAAGGTTTAGTGGAGAGGTCAACCGGTCGAGGAGGCGACTTGGGGGACCGAGCATGATATGCAGAGCCAATATCCTTACCTTTTTGGCACTTTAGGTATGTCTTTTTACTCGTTTGAGGACGAACGTTTGTTGTCCGACTGGTCGTTTTGTGTATTTGAGCCTCGCTACCCCTATTTGATGCTTCCCGTAGGTGAATTTGTTGTTATATGACTTTCAATGATGGTTGTTTTGGTTTTGGGGTGGTTATGGATTGAATTGGAAAACATAGTTCGTACTTTGGAAGCTTAAGTTGGAAGTGTTGACCAACTTTGACTTTTGTATATTTGACCTCGAATTGGAGTTTGGATAGTTTTGTTAAGTCCAGGTGGTGATTTTGGACTTCGGCGTATGTCCGGATTTTGATTCGAAGCTTCCTAGGTTGAATTGGCTCTAATTGGCAAAAGTTGGAAGTTTGAAGGTTTAGAAGTTCATAGGTTTGACTCATAGTTGACTTTGTGGCTATCGTGTTCAGATTTTGGCCTTGGGACTAGGAATACGTCCGTTTTGTCATATGGAACTTGTGTACAAAGTTGGTGTCGTTGCGAGTTGGTTTGGTAGGAATCAGACACTTGATTGTGATTTTAAAAGTTCTTGTGTTTCAATGTGATTTCTATGCATTTTGGTGTTCGATTCATAGTTTCCAATGTTATTTTAGTATTTTGAGCTCGTGAGAAAGTTTGTATGATGTTTCGAGACATATGTAAATGTTTGGTGTGGAGCCCCGAGGGCTCGGGTGAGTTTCAGATATGTTTCAGACCATTTTGGATTGAGGTTCATTGTTTCTTGATTTGCTAGTGTTTCTGGTCTCGCAAATGCGAGAACCAGTTTTCATTTGCGGGCCTCGCATTTGTGAGGCATAAATCAGATTTGTTAAAGTTGGCATGGGGTTTACTGGCTTCGCAAATGTGAAGCCTTGCCCGCAAATGCGACTTCTGCAACTGAACATAAAGTTTGGATTTCGGGACTTAGTCTCATTTTATCACATTTTGGGCCTTAAACTCGGTAGGAGGAGATATTTTGAGGGTAATCACATATAGAAATTGGGTAAGAGGTATTTACTCAATTTTGATATTATTACTTTATTACTTATGGATTTTAACATCAAAATCAAGAATTTTGAAGGGAAATTTTGGGGATTTTTTACTATGTTGTGAAAAATAAAAATTTGAGATTTAAGAGTTGAATTAGACTCGTATTTGATAACCAATCAGATATTATGACTCGTGGAGTTATGTATAGTTGAGATCTACCCCTCGACTCAAGTTTTGACCGGGCGGGGTTGACCTTTGTTAACTTTTTGAGAATTGGGTCAAGATTTCAACTTCATTAATCGAAATTTATTTCTCTTACATTGTTTGACATTAATCAAAATTTATTTTTCTTAGATTTGAGCTGAGCGGAGGTCAATTTTAAAGGAAACCCGTCTTAGTGTATTGTTTGAGGCAATTTGAGGTAAGTATCTTGTCAAACTTTATGTGGGAGAAATATCCATTAGGAATTGATTTAAAATGTACAATTGTGTTAAGTGAAACGACGTGTACACGAGGTGACGAGTGTGTACACGGGGGTATGTGTTGTTTATGACCAGATTGTACCTTAGGCTATTAATATGCCTCGAATTGGGATTATTTTCTATATGACACATGCCTTATTATTGAATATTTCTGCACTCATATGCTATTGTCATTTTCTTGTGCACCTTGTTGTTGAGCTGTGAGCTATATCTTGATGTGACTTTGTGTATTGTTGTTTTGTGATTTTTGGCCCATGTGAACATGTTGTGGGGGTTGATTTATGTTATGTGGTGTATAAGGGTGGCGAGATGCGCATGCAATGACATAAGGGAGGCATTTCAATGTGATGTACATGCAACGATATAAGGGTGTCTATATATGCATGTTACGGTGGTACTCGATTAAGTAAGGCACTGGGTGCCCGTCGCAGCCCATCGGTTTGGGTTATGACAAACTTGGTATCAAAGCAGTTTTGTCCTGGGGAATATATAAGTTGTGTCTAGTAGAGTCTTGTTTATGGCTATGTTTTGTACCACACTTATAAGCTGGAGGCTACAGGGCATTTAGGGCTGTCACTCTTTCTTCTTACTCTAGATCGTGTGGTAGAGATCAGTTGTCAGAATTCAATCTCCTAAATTCTATTTTATTCGTAATACAAGGATACCTATATCCAGAAAGACAGTTGGTAAGAGATTCAACATGGATGTAGAAGAGTTGAGTCAGAGGAACTCAATTTTGCATCATTCTTAGTATGAGTAAATGTAAGGTCTTCAGTAGATCATGTGTGTACCAAGATGTGTAAGCTTCTTGATAAAGAGCCCTAAGGCATGAATATCTATCCACCCATATGATAAAAAGCAATGAGTGAATAAGAAGATAGATACAAGTTTCAACAAGTAAAAGAAGCAAGGTGAAAGGGTACAAGGTACCCAGTTAGTGATGATTATCAGTATTTATTATTCAGGCAGAGAAATATAAGCATTATGAGTACATTTCAATAGTAACAGAGATATATACACTTGACAACACCCATCCCAGTTATGCCCTACGGGAGCTAACAAATATGCTTTAAGAAAAGGATGAGATATCAAGATCCAGCTAGGTTTAGAGTAACCCAAAATGGTTGATCGATTGTTATCGTTGGCTGGCATTTCTGAAGGATATTGCAAATGCGTTAATAGTTCTCCTTGTGAGACACCCAGATGGTGTACTCTAGAATAGTGTAGTTAGATATGAATACTAGAATGTTCCAAAATGCAGAAGATAGGCATTGTAACCCTGGAAAGGATGAATATTTACCTTAGTATGACTTCCGTCCCTAGAAAACAGAGAATGTTAGGCGACCCGAAAAGCCAGTGAGATGGCGCAAGGGGAGCTAAAAGCAAAAGAATGTTTTGTTGAAGTTTTGAGAATAAGTTAAAAGACAAAAATATTAGCAGGAGAATAAGAAGAAAGTAAATTAATCATTATGAGTAAGATGTGATAAATGGGTGATAATAGTAAATCAAAATATGATAGGATGACAGTGTCTATAGTCAAGTGAAAGAAAAGACAATAGGTGATAGGCCTTAAAGAGTATAAGACATATAATCATATCCTTATTTTGAGAAATGAGAAGGTGATTCCAATGTGATTACCAAAATGATAAGCTAGACTCTAGTGTAATAGAAATGTCACGTCCCGACCTCGGGGAACGCGACCGACGCTCAACTTAGATAACCCAGCCAAGCAAGCCAACTTGATGCCTTCTATCCAACCTTACCCATGAACAATATAAAAATCAATAACAAGAGATATACATGAGAAGAAGAAAGTAAATGAATCATTATGAGTAAGATGTGATAAATGGGTGGATAAAAATCAATAAAAAGAGATATACATGAGAAGAAAAACGTAAATTAATCACTATACTAGTTTATAGATATAATAAAAACATGCTTTCTAAATACCAACAATTTTAGTTTAAGTCCCAACACCAAACACCACCCACACTATGTCTACGGAGCCTCTAAGTACAACGAAAGAGTAATATGGAAGTGCCGGTGACAAGGCCTCAACTATACCTCAAAACATAAAGTACAACATCAAGTGACATAGGGCCCAAAGTATAGTAGGGCTCACCAAAACCCACTGAATAGAGAGTGACTGATAACGAGGACCAAAACTGCTAGCTGATTAACCACCTGCATCTATTGAAGATGCAGCACCACAGGCAAAAGGATGTTAGTACATGTGGAATAGTACTGGTATGTAAAGATAAATGTCCTCTTTCAAAGTAGAACGCCAATATTAGAAAGGGAAACACCATGAAAGCAAAAAATAACAATCAATGATACCCAAATGCAAAGTTAAAGCATAACAATTTTACAAATACAAAAATAATATATATATTTGATTGGGAGATGATTAGCACCGATATACCTCTGTGTTTTTTGCACGGAGTCCGATCACGCCCGATCGGCTAGGCCATCTCCCCACGGACAATGTGGTTTGACATGTGATGCGAAAAAAGGTGTTACAAAGAGTAGTACCACCATGTGCGTAACATGACGTACGATCTCCACCCGATCGACTAGGCCTCCTTTCCACATGTTCCGTGTGGGTTGATTTTCTCGTTCATAGCTAATATTAATCTCATTCCAATTAAGAGAAATAATCACAATTACATCAATATTTCAATATCATACCAACTTAGGGGAATAATTACAATCTACCCCTACACCAGCAAGGGTAGTTTCGGGTGTGGGCCTTATGACCCACCATTTCTCGGATTGCTAATGATACTCCCAAAAATATTTTTTTGTTTTGCTTGCAATGGAAGCAAAAGTATAGATATATATTTATATTCACCTCATTACCTTTCACACTATATAGCCTCGTTAGTAATTTCAACCATTAACAACATCATTATTATTTCATTGTCCCTCTTGGCCATACTTATGATTCTTCTTTCATGGCACAGTGGCCGTTTTTCACATTTCACGCTTTCATTTCTTTACTTTACAGGATCATCAACATAAATATCAACATATAGAATATTCTAAAAACCACAATTTTAAGTTCATTAGTAATGAAGGCTTTAAACACACTAGATCCCTTTTCAAAGTATGGAGCACAATGACTCGTAATCGCAACACAAGTAAAAAAAATCATACGCGAGTAATACATCGTATCTTTTTAAATACTTCTTCACAAAAGGGTAACACACAATTTCCACCCTTGAGTACGTAAGACTTCAAATTACATTGGAAATATTTATAAAGGTGGGCATGGTGATTTATGATTCAAACACGATTTCAAATCAAATGCACTAGCTACAACAACCATGGTCACGTTTTTTATCTCACTCTAGTTATTTCACTTTCAAATGTCAGTAACAGTAAGAGCATTTGGTATTAAGGCCTTGAGCATGAATATGAACAATATGGGTCTTCGGCGCATTGGGTTTTCTTTCATTATTAGGCATAACATCATGCAATTAAAAACATAATTGAAATCATAATATTCTGGCACATGGGTCACATTTGAAAGCATTCCCGAAGGAGAGCACAATACGATAGGAGCATTAGGTACATATTTATAGTACATATCTTTCAACAGAAGTTTATTTGGAATAGTAACAGTTGTATAGGATAAATCGGAACATAAGAATTAGGAACTTGGGCCAACTATACTTGAAACTTACGGAAACATCATAGAATTCGATTCCAAAAGATAAGTTTAGCCAGCATACCTTGCCCGAGCTTTCCTTACGTTACTACAACTCCCAAACACTTCTAGCAATAACAATCTATAGGAAGATAGCCAAAATCGGTTAATAATTAGAAGGATTCCCATGGTGTAACCCTCTCAGGAATTTTGTCAAACACCTAGTATGCAAAATAGACTACAAATCTCTACAATGGTAATCCCTTCTGCCCTCAACCAATTTCAACGAAACTTCCCAAAACAGTTCATTAACCCCACATCCTACATGCTATTGTCACATGCATGGCCTAGTTCCAATCCCACAATATACTTAGACCCTAAAATAACTTGCATGGGTGGTATAGGATAGGAACTTACCCGAATAGATGGTGGTCTAGTAAGTGGCTTCCCAGATTCTTGAATATTGGTGCAAGAATGGGTGCTTGGAATGCTAGGGCTTCCCCTTCTCTCTCTAAAATAATCTTACCTCTCTCGAAATTTACCATACATTCGTTTCAAAATGAGCCCAAAGGCTACTTATCAAAATAGGGTAGTAATATAAAACTAGGAAAATGAACCCTCCGAACTCAGATTTGCGGTCGCAGAATGGACCGCATAATAGATATGCGACTCGCAAACTGGATCGCAAAAATAATGCCAAACACTGGGCTGGTCTAGATCAGTCTGAGACAGGTCTGCGGTCCGCATACCCCTTATGCGACCGTAGAATGGATCACATAATAACAATAAAATTCTTCATGCCAAATTTGCGATGGAAAATGCAGACCGCGAAATGGATATGCGATCGCAGAATGGACCGCAAAATGACCTTCAAAATTAAACCATTTTTCTTTTCAACTCTGTGACGGGTATGCGACCCGCAGTATGGATCTGCGGTCATGAATGTGACCGCATAACTTGCCCTTCAGAAAACATTTCCACCAATACCTCAATGATTTCTTCAACCCACCAATACCTAGACAATTAACTACTACCTCTGTACACATCACCCTACCTCGGCACCACAAAACTTTAATACCTTGGATAAATTTTATGGGGCCTTACATCATCCCCCACTTAGGATCATTCCTCCTTGAATGAGAAGAAGAGTCCGCCCAGAACACTCAACATAATCCATTTCTCCTTTCACACATCATAGGCCCCCAATTTGACTAACTCCCAAATTTTCAGAAAATTCGGCAACATCTCCCATGTAATTGGGCCTATCCACGTGCCATAGAACCACCAAAATAACTCCTAACAACACATACACAACTCAACAAAGCATCACAATATATATTAATAACACCGACCTCAACACTAAGGGCATTACATTAACAGAAGTAGTATCTTAACATGAACTGTACACATTTAAATCATAACACATAGAAAGTACCTTTTGAACCATATCCATTTGGCTCTACAAAGAAGTAAGAATATTTCCTTTCCACAACACTTTTGGCCTTCCAGGTGATCTACTCGACTCACAGACTTAGCTGTTGCACCTGGCGGAGGCAATGTCAACTTCCGGTCTCATCTACCAAGGATGATAATTAGGGACCTCTCACAAGCCAATTATCCTTTGACTTATCTTTAATAGCTCCCGCCAGAATGATAGACAAAGGACTTCTAACTACCTTCCTTGACATAGACACTTGAAACACCGGGTGCATAGAGGACCATGATAGGGAAACAACATACTCATAGCTTGGCCTATTTATTTTAAGATTCCATAAGCCCCAATGTGCGCTACACCTACTTTACCTTTATTAACAATTCACATAATATCTTCATGGCGAAAATCTTAAGAATAACCTGTTCACTTTCTTCAACTCTAAATATCTATATCAGACACCCAAACTAAACCCTTGGCGACCTTCAACCATTATTATATGATGTGGTAGAATGAATATGACTATAGAGTTCCTACCCAATATGTTCGATCACAGAATGATGCTTCTTCTTTGACATGCTGAACCTACTATTATCGGTAGATTTAATACAAGGAGTAATAACGGGGTTAGAGATTGAGCTGGAATTGTTAAGGAATTCATCAATATGCTAAGCAAGGCATTATAGGAGGCTATATCCTAAGGGATGTGAAGGTTACTAGCAATAGAGCTGACATGATTAATAATTGTGATGACATCATCAATTCGACAAATGGGACATGGATTTATGAAGTGGGAACCATGTACATGATAGCATGGGAACCATGTGCATGATCCCGAGATGCGTATGAACTGAGCCATTTCAGACATGTGACATATGGGAGGCATGATTGGGAGGATAAAGACATAAGCATCCGTTATTTTTAGAAGAGTGTGAGTTATGAAGGGGACAATAACAATTGTTTCATTCCATATATCCCTTGTTTGGAAATACTAAGCCTCAAGGAGAAATAGCCAAGTGCGTGATACCAGTTGCCCACTTGAGCGTGGGGAAAATCGGTCACAAGCCCACGAGGTTGATCAATTGTGAGATTATTATTATTTTGGTAGCTTACCACTCTCCCGATAGTTGGTCTTATACTATAGGACTAGATATACGATTGTCTTGATCCTCAAACTAAATATGTTCATGATAGGGGCCTAAAAATCTAAAACATCTAATTTCAACCTTTCAAGAGTGGAACCACATAGCTAGCACATCTTACTATTGCGATAAAATCATCTATTGGATAGAGATAATGAACACTTTGCTATGAGCTAGACATGTTTCTGTAATAGTAACTCTCGGGATGGACTACTCGGCCACTTCATGGGCAACTACAATACTATGAACAAAGTGATTTACTCACTGAGGCATAATCCAAGTGGACATGGAAGTTATACTAAGATGGGCGAACAATAGATATTCCAATGACAAATTTGTGAGAATCCCAAGTTTTAGAGGAACTTTATACGGACAAATGACCCTTTCAATTGACATGTACCCATATGATAGGTGCTGAGATATGCTCTCATGTTACTAGGCAGTGAAAATGGTTTATGATAATGCTCATAAAGGGAGTACAGTGATTGTTCAACCTATATGAGTCACATGCACGGGATAGAGAGAGTGGCTCAAGAAGGATCTCAATACTAGGCTGCATTACATTAGATTTGATACCACATAGGTAATCTTTATGATGGTGCATGCATAAGCACAAGGGAGCCAAAGTTATCCATTTGAATCAGAAGGTTCTATAAGAAATTCAATAGGTAGTCCTTTGTTGAGAATTTAGGGAAGCAAGTGGAAAGTATTAGCCTAGGGTTATAACTCAATTCAAAGAAAACATTATAGAACTCAATTCCTCAAGAGGTTGCAAGTAAGATAATTGTGATAAAGATGCTTGACAAATGATACGTCTCATTGAAAGAGTAGATATAGAGAACGGCTCATAAAGCTATTATGGTTCTATCCCAAATTCCATAGCAACATCAGGATTGACATATGACAAAGTGGAACCGGGATTAATATGAGCATATACATCATGAGATTGGACAGTCAATATACCTGTAACCACATCTGGAGAAGCCTTTGACTTTTGAAGCCTCCTCATAGCATAAAACTTATTGGGCCGTCCCGAGCTCTTGATACCACCCCTAGGTGCTCCACGCCCTGCGGGCGCTATATTGCCTCGAGCTGGGAGAGGTGTTGTAGATGTAGTAGCTGCAGAACTGGTTGGCTATGCCGTATCCCTGTTCATGCTCTGGCGAGACGAACGACAATCTCTTTGAATGTGACCCCTCATACTACACTCGTAGCATATATTGGTACCATAGTGACATACTCCCAAATGAGATATCCCACACTTTACACAACGGGGATGAGGTCCGCTAAACTGACTCGCCCCACTGACCTAATATTCACTCTTTTTGAATACATCATAAGCATCCCCCTTATTCTTCATCTAGGCCTCCAATATGGGAGTAAAAATCCCTGTACCAGTTTGCTGTGTAGTTATTTGGAATTTCCCAAACCTGCCACCCCTAACATGCTGCTGAGAATACTCACAACACGATTCCAAATGTCCCTCCCCACATATTGGGAAGATCAGGAAGGTGTACCCAACCTAGGGAATTTTTTCTTCTTGTGCGCCCTCTTTCCGCAGCCATAACATATTTCAAGAGTCATCCAGCATGTTCCCAGGTGACATTTCTTGCAAATCAAACAATCTTGTTCATTACTACCAACAACCCTCTTTCGTTTCTTAGATGCTCTCACCACACGATCCGATGGTGCGGTGACATTGGTAGGAACAAGGACACTTCCCTTAGCAACAAGTTCTTCCAATCCCTCCACGGCTTGACGCATTCTCCCAACAAACTCTTGTACAATTTCCCCTAGATTCAATGGCGGGGTCATTCCTTCCTTGTTGCTTCAAACACGTGGATTACGCATCTGGAAAATGAGACATAACGAGGAAATTAGCTCCCTATCTTGGGCTCTATCGCATGATCTGGAGTATCAAAGAAGTGTGAAATTCCTAAATGTCCAAGTAGGCTCCCTGTTATAAATATGGTCGACAACACACCTATAACTACTCTACTAGACACGGCTCCGAGACATCCTATTACACTACAAAACCTTAGGCGCTGATACCACGTTTGTCACGCCCTGACCTCGGGGAGTGCGACCGACGCTCAACCAAGATAACATGGCCAAGCAGGCCTATTTGATGCCTTCTATCCAACCTTACCCATAAACAATATAAAAATCAATAACAAGAGATCTACATGAGAAGAGTAATGTTCTCCACATTCCTTTTCCATTATTCAAAGAGGTTCATTTAAGATTTCCAAAATATTACTAGTTTATAGATGTGATAAAAACATGTTTGTCAAATACTAATACTTTTAGTTTAATTCACAAAACCAAACACCACCCACATTATGTCTACGGAGCCTCTAAGTACAACCGAAGAGTAATATGGAGTTGAGTAGGGCTCACCGAAACCTGTTGAATAGAGAGTGACTACGAATGAGGACCAAAATTGCCAGCTGATGAACGACCTGCATCCATTGAAGATGCAACACCGCTGACAAAAGGGATGTTAGTACATGTGGAATAGTACTAGTATGTAAAACTAAATGTCCTCTTTCGAAATAGTACGCCAATATTAGAAGGGGAAACACCATGGAAGCAACAAATAACAATCAATGATATCAAAATGCCAAGTTAAAACATAAAAATTTTAAAATATGAAAATTATATATATATTTGGTTGGGATATCACTACCACTAATATACCACCGTGTTTTTAGCACGGAGTCCAATCACGCTCGATCGACTAGGCCATCTCCCCGCGGACAGTGTGGTTTGACATGTCATGCAAAAAAGGTGTTACCAAGAGTAGTACCACCATGTGCACAACATGGCATCCGATCTCCACCCGATTGTCTAGGCCGCCTTCCCACATATGCCGTGTGGGTTGACTTTCCAATTCACATATAATATAAAACTCATCCCAATTAAGGGGAATAATCACAATCACACCAATATTTTAATCTCATCCCAAATAAGGGGAATAATCACAATTCACCTCTACACCGGCATGTGTAGTTTCTGGTGTGGGCCTTATGACCTACCCTTCCTCGGTTTGCTAATAATTCTCCAAAAACATTTTTTTTGTTTTAAACACAAGGGAAGCAAAAGTACAAATATATTTTTATATTCACCTCACAATATAATCTCATTATTAACTTCAACCATTCACAATATCATTATTATTTCATTGGCCTTGTTGGCCATACTTATGATTCTTCTTTCATGGCACAGTGGCCGAATTTCTCATTTCAAGCTTTCATTTCTTTACTTTCAAGGATCATCAACATTAACATCAACATATTGAATATTCCGAAAATCATTACTTTATGTTCATTAGTAATGAAGGCATTAAATACATTAGATCCCTTTTCAAAGTATGGAGCATAATGACTTGTAATCACAACACAAGTAAAAAGAATCATAAGCGAGTAATACACTGTATCTTTTTAAATACTTCTTCACAAAAGGGTAACACACAATTTCCACTCTTGAGTACGTAAGACTTCAAATTACATTGGAAATATTTATAAAATTGGGCATAGTGATTTATGATTTAAACACAACTTCAAATCAAGTGCACTAGCTACAATAACCATGGTCACGTTTTATATCTCACTCTAGTTATTTCACTTTCAAATGTCACTAACAGTAAGAGTATTTGGTATTAAGGCCTTGAGCATGAATATGAACAATAGGGGTCTTCGGCACATTGGGTTTTCTTTCATTACTGGGCATAACATCATGCAATTAAAAACATAATTGAAATCATAATATTCTGACAGATGGGTCACATTTGAAAACATTCTCGAAGGAGAGCACAATACGATAGGAGCATTAGGTACACATTTATAGTACATATCTTTCAATAGAAGTTTATTTGGAATAGTAACAGTTGTATGGGTTAAATCGGAACATAGGAATTAGGAACTTGGGCCAACCATACTTGAAACTTACGGGAACATCATAGAATTCGATTCCAAAAGATAAGTTTAGCCAACATACCTTGCCCGAGCTTTCCTTACGTTACTACAACTCCCAAACACTTCTAGCAATAACAATATATAGGAAGATAGCCAAAATCGGTTAATAATTAGAAGGATTCCCATGGTGTAACCCTCTTAGGAATTTTGTCAAACACCTAGTATGCAAAATAGACTACAAATCTCTACAATGGTAATCCCTTCCGCCCTCAACCAATTTCAATGAAACTACCCAAAATAGTTCATTAACCCCACATCCTATAAGCTATTGTCACATGCATGGCCTAATTCCAATCCCACAATATACTTAGACCCTAAAATAACTTGCATGGTTGGTATAGGATAGGAATTTACATAAATAGATAGTGGTCTTGTTAGTGGCTTCCTTGATTTTTGAAGATTAGTGCAAGAATGGGTGCTTAGAATGCTAGGCCTTCCCCTCTCTCTCTAAAATACTCTTACCTCTCTTTAAATTTACGAAAAATTCTTTTCAAAATGAGTTCCGAAGGCTATTTATCAAAATGGTGCCGGGTTATAAAAATAGGAAAATGTACCCTCTGAACTCATGTCTGGGGTCGCGGTATGGACCGCATAATAGATACGCGGCCCGTAAAATGGGCCGCGAAAATGATGCCAAGAACTGGGCTGGTCTGGACAGGTATGCGACTGGTCTGTGGTCCGCAGACCACTTATGCAGCCGCAGAATGGAACATCAAATAATCCAACAAAATTCTTTATGCCAAATTTTTGATGGAAAATGCTGACGGCTAAATGGATATGCGATCACATAATGGACTACAAAACTACCTTCAAAATTCAACCATTTTTCTTCTAAACTCTGCGACGGGCATGAGGCCCGCATAATGGATCTATGGTCGCAAATTTGACTGCATAATTGGCCCTTAAACAAAGTTTTTCCACCAAAACCTCGATGCATTCTTCAACCCACCAATACCTAGAATATTAACTACTACCTCCGTACATATCACCCTACCTCGGCACCACAAAAGTTGAATCCCTTTGCAAATTTTATGGGGCCTTACAAGAAATTAGTATGGGCTAGTGAACAAGCTAAACCAAACATGAACTAGGGACCAAAGGATATGATAATCGTTGGCCTCGTGTGAATATTAGAGATCGCGTTCTGGCAATAATAGATTGGACAACAGAAGAGTCACCTTTGAAGGTCTTTCAGGAAGACATTTTTCTAAAGCAAGCAATGTGAGCAGAGTTAAGCTTAAGGGGCTAAGGGTGAAAACTACAATAGGTGTCACCCTCGTGCGTAAGGAATTCAGTTATCCCTAGTACAAAAGGGTTACCGCAAGGCGAGTAAGATGTTAGTGAAGATGTGGAAAAAAAATGCTAAAGATGAAGAGGTAATTATGGCATAGTAAAAGAAGAATGTTGTAAAAAGGCGAAAGGAATGAGATTGCATTTATTCAGATCCCCTACAAATATGATATGACTCCGGAACATTATGCAAGCACGACACTGGGGATAGGCAGTAAGTGTTTCCGCACCAAGTGTTATTGATAAATAAGTGCGAATAAACACTTGATACATAAGGATCCAGTATGAGAGGTAAGTTAAGATAAAAAAAAAATAACCCAAGAGAGATTACACAGAATATAGATATGAGAATGGAGAAACGAGTAGTTAGCAGTTGATTCAGTAAGAGTCTAGTTATGGCTAGATAAGAAGATACAGATAAATCAACAGATCGTTCAAGATATACATAGTGAAACCTAACATAGGGAATTTAGTCTCGCAGATATGATGAGATCGTGATCCTTGAGAAATATTAAGATAAGAGTTGGGGTAGTTAAAGGTACCATATAATGTTACGAAAATAAAAGAAGGTGCCACCAGGGAGATAGTCAAAATTTTAGTACAAAAGAAACCCCACGAGCACAAGGACACATATGTATGTATCTAAGGATAATTATAGGTGAGTATGAACATAAAAACTTTCTTTGGGTTTATGATGTAATAAGCTCGCAGCTTTACAGGAGTCAGAGGGTCTCCCCTATGTACCACAATAAAAGACTAGTTGAAGAAATAAGAAAAAAGGCTTTGAACTAAGCATAGTGACCGAAAGAAGAAATTATCTTGTAACAACAGTCTCACTATAACATTGTATGCACTCCATATGAAAGTGGCACCTATCGTGACTAATGAACGAGAAGTAAAAATCAAAAGTAATATTCGAGATCATATGGGTTGCATGGAATTCCAATATGTGTGGGAACTAATATAAGCCAAGTCTTTATGCAAAAAGTGGCAGAATGACTAGGAAAAGTAATTGCTTACATTTAAAGACAACTGAGAAGGCATAAAAGGAAATCTATGGTGCTAGTAAGTTAAAGGACTATTGCGAGTAGTATAAATAGATATGTGTAGGTCGCAAGCTAAAGTATGGTACAGCGATAAGGTTTTTGGTAGATAGGAGTAAGGATAAGAAAAGGTGAGTGAGAAGGTAACAAGAATAAGTAAGGCCTCAGAATTAAGCCCATCAAAACAAGAGAACTTATGGTATTCATAAGTTATAAAAATCTTAGTATAGACTGAATGAAGTCAAAAGAGTTTGAAACTAGTAGCTTTTAGAAGAGATGGAATGCTGCCCTGGTAGTAAAGTAAGGGTGTAATTGTGAAAAATGATAAGAGGCTGACATTTAGGCCTTTGATTGAGTAATGCGTTAAAGAAAAAGTATTTCGTGAATTGCAGGGGATTACAATACCACCCACCCATAAGATAAATAACATTGGGTTGCTATGAAATATGGTTATTGAAGTATAGTATCATCCCTGGGTGGATCAGATAAAATCACTTCATATGTTCCTCGATGAGACATGAGCCCTCATGACAATATATTACGTGAGAGATTTTAACTGATGAGTGGTAAATTATAGCTCAGCATTAAGGTGAATTACGAATAGATGGATAAAAGTTGCAGTATGAGAGGAGATTAGGATGTTATTCTTTAGCTGAATAGTAATATGGAAACATTAAAGGACTAAATTTATACTTATAGGATAAGTAGTAAAAGAGTAACATGGAGTTGGGTAGCAGACCTCGATAATAATAAACTGAAGTAAGAGTTATGATATAGTATGACCTACCTAAATTTATTAAAGCTATAAGCATAGATAACCGAGGCTATGAAACAAGATATAGTAATAGTCGTAAGTTCGACAAAGTAGCAAGCGAAGAACTTCAATTCACCTATAGATTCCTAGAGAGACGGCTTGTCATAGTTTTGTATATGTTCGCAAAGTGAGACCTAGAGATTGGCTAAAATCTATAAGGAAAAAGAGAGAAAAGTTGCATTGGCGCACATACAAGGACAAAGTCGCACAAACTGCATGACATATGGTTGGAATAGTTACAAGATTGGAAGAATTTCGACCACAAGTCGTGGTGTGAGAAAGAGGCCTAAAAGGGAAAATGCCCTGGTGTTTGGATTTATCCATAGAACAGTTGCCTAGATAGCAAGGAAAGTATTAAATAATTTGTAAGAGCTATAGGTTATGACGCTAATAAGCGCATCTGTCAACATTCGAGGACGAATTTTCCAATGGGGGGAATGATGTTAAACCCCATGTTTTCATACGTGAGAGTATGTCGTAAATCAATTGATGAAAGCTCAGAAATAAAATTATATTTGGAAGCATATAAATTAAGTTAATCATGTTACCTTGAAGGTTACAAATATTTAAGATAATCAATAACAAGTACCAAGAGGGTTGGAAGGCTTAGAACTAAACAAATTGAAGAAAATAAGTTTTCGGAAGTCGACAAGTTGGGTATGTCAAAATATGTACTTTTGGGGTGAGACTAGAGTGATTAACATCATAAGGAGGTTGTGTTATGAGTTATAATAGTTTTATGATATTCATATGTTGAGTTTTGAAGTCAAGAGAGTTGTGGAACAAAAGTTGGCAAAGGTCATCACAAGTTACATTCATAAATGTGCTAAAAATTATGTGAAATGTAGCAGAGAAGTTCTCTCAATATAACAAGGACTACGAGGTGATCCACCTATAAAATTGAATTTTTAGGATTCTAGTTTCCAATCCATTAAACCTTTCATTGATACTATATTGGATTAGAGCGATATTCGCATTTTTGCGAGACTGCGGAAGCAGCTCCCTATGGGACCTACTTAGGCGGTTGAGATATCTTGATATATATGTGATGCCTAAAACCCGTTTGAACTCGTTGTATTTCACTCTATTCAGACCATAGACATCTAAAAACTTCTCTCAATGTTCTCTCATAACCCAAAACCGAATCCAAGGGCAAACAACATAAATAAGGTGTCGGAAATCCCGTGGCGCTAGTGAGTTTCTTGTTCTTCTTGTGGTTGCTTATTTTGGTTTGGTTCCAGCTCCTGTCGGGAGTTGTTTAAAGTGTTTTATGTTCTGTAAAATACTCTCCCAAGGTTTTTATATCTACCCTAGGTGATTTCAAGTCTTCCAAAGTGATTCTAGTGCCGAGAAACCCGAATTGATTGCTAGTTTCGCTTCCTTGTTCTTGTGGCTGCGTTGGAAGGATATTCATGGTTAACTAATCTCAAATTGGAGTTGTTAATATTTTTAAATGCAAGGATCCTCTTACTATATATTTATTTAAGTTTATCCAAGTTACAGCTAAGTCGATGAAGCTAGAACTTGTGATATATCGATCGAAAGGCTTATTAGTAATGCTATTGATTGTTTGACTATTTGTGAGGTTTTCATGCAGAGTTTTATTGATGGATAAATTATGGAATAACCTGAGTTTATTGTGTTGTTATTATCAATATTTACCTGAATATTAATAAGAGGGAAAAATTTCAAAATATTGTGTTATTAGACATGAACCGAGCTTGCCGCACAACGTGTTATTGTGCGGGTTGTGAGCTGTTTGTTGACTTTTAGTAATTTATGGGATGTAGTAAAAACAAGGGAGGTGCTGTCCATTTTCTTGTATAATATTGGTTTCGAAATATGATAGTTACAATGCTTATATGATGACGACGACGAAATAGGTTTACTCATTGTAGACGTAAGAAAATCATATTGAGCTTGGTTGACGATTGGAGAGAATATGTCAAAGGTATGTTAAGGCACTTCCTTATTTCTTTTGGCATTAGCTAAGTGAAATGAACCTAAATGATATGCTATTTCATAACGGATCTACACCTAAAAGTTGTTCTTTCCTTATAAAGTTATTCTAATCAAGTATGTACGATCCTTGAATCCTATTGAGGTTCATATTAATGGTATGGATGTCCATAATGTTAATCGAAGGTGCTACGACCTTACATCACTCCGAAAGGTTTAGAATGTGATTTTATGCGTCCAACATGAATTATATATATGTATCTATTTTAGTCTGCCGAGACGTGCTATAGTCGGTTGGGTACGACACCTATTGTGCAACCAATGATTATATGGGTTTTACTGAGCTCCACGTGGCCGTGTACGATTCTACCGAGCCTTACGATGGACGGGAACATTTTTACCGAGCCTATTACGGCCGCGTACGGTATGATGGTGATGATGCCCATAGAGGCGTATGTTTTTAGAAGTATATATATATATATATATATATATATATGTATCATGCATTTCATGTCAGTCGCCCTCAAAGGCACTCAGATGTTACATGTTGTATATTCTCTATTTCTCTTTACATTACTGTTCTTATTTATGCTTTCCTACCTTACGTACTTGGTATTTTATTTGTACTGACGTCTCTTTTTCCTGGGGACACTGCCTTTCATGCTCGCAAGTCCGAATAGATAGGTTGACAGTCTTCCTAGTAGGCTATCAGCTCAGCGGAAGGTATTGGTGCACTCAATTATTTTCAGAGTTGCTTATTTGGTCAGTATGCTTCGGACATGTATTCATTATTTTGGCGGGGCCCTGTCCTCACCTTTAGGACCTTTATGTACTTTTAGAGAGTTGTAGACAGATGTTATGTATATGGATACTTATATGTCCTTGTTGGCCTATGTTTTGAGTGTACCAATGATCATGTCGGCCTTATAAGCCCGTATGTCATATGTATAAGCTTGTATATCATGTTGGGTCGTCCTATATCGTGTATTCCCTTATATTTTATTCTGATTAATTCATGACGGCCTTTTCAGCTCATTTAGCCATGATTGTACGGTAAGAAAGATATGTTACGTTGGTACTAGGTTGAGTAAGGCACCGGGTGCCCATCGCGACGGCCCTTCGATTTTTGTCATGACACTCCAAGTAGGCTAGCTTGACCGAGTTATCTTTGTTGAGCGCAGGTCCTGCTCGCTAATGTTGGGGCGCGACAAGCTTAGTATCAGAGCCTAAGGTTTTAAAGTATCTTAGGATGTATCTGAGCCAAGTCTGATAGAGTCCTTCTTATCTGTGAGAAGTCGACCACATCTATAATTAGGAGGCTACTTAGGCATTTAGCAATGTCACCCTTCTTTGGCATTCTTGAACATGCAATAGAGCTTGATTATAAGACTGTCCTTTTAACTCATGCGTCATTCTAATTTTTATTACATGGTACCTAGGAAGAAGGCAAATAATAGAAGAAGGGAAAATGCCACCCCAAGAATTGCAGATGATGTAGGGCTCGATGCTATAGGTGTGCACATAAAGGGTTAAGGCACTCCCCCAACAAATGCATCTCCCACTTCAAGTACCCTTGCTGAGATTCCGGCTAAGAATGTACCGACGCCTCCCGCAATTGATACTCCAACTCCACCTCCAGTTTCATTCCCCGGTCCTAGTACTTCAGATTAAGATATTAGGAAAAACATTCAGTTGTTGACTCATATTAGGGCTTCCCAAGCTCAGAGATTGAATGCTACATAAATACTTCCAATCATCAAGGGGATTCAGCTAGCTCCGGGGTGAATAGATTCCTACAGTTTCATCCTTCTGTACTCACAGGTACTAAGCCCAAGGAGGAACCACGTGAGTTTATTAATGAGATGCACGTCTCTCTGCATTTCGTATGTCGTTTATACAAAAACAGTGGAACTGACCTCTTACCACCTGAAGGAAGTGGCGTATACTTGGTATATGTTATGGAAAGAGTCCTGCCTAGATGGTGACCCTCAATCTAAGTGGAAGGAGTTCACTTATGCTTTTATTGATCATTTCTTGCCCGATAAGACTAGAGTAGCCCGTTACGCTAATTTAGAGAGTTAAAAGAATGGTAATATGAGTGTGTGGGAATACCACCCGAAGTTCGTGAATCTTTCAAGTTATGCTTCTTACATGTTTCCTACCATTGAGGATAGGGTGCGCCGATTTGTGCAGGGACTTAATCCTTTGGTAATCAGTGAGACCTCCATAGTCTCGTTGAACTATAATATGAACCACGGCAAGATGATGGCATTTGCTCAATCTACAGAGACCCGATAATTAAAAAGCACGATAGAGTAGGACAATAATAAGAAGGCCCAGTCTACGGGTAATTAAAGTGGCTCTTACAATGGTGGTGGTAGTGGCAGTGTAAAGGAATCGTTCAGGTGAGGGTCAACCGGATCGTCATAGTCAGTTGCTCAGTCTTCAGCTACTGCACCATTATCAGGGCTCGATCAGCAGCAGTGGGGTCGTGTCAGGCCGAACAAGGGAAATAAGGGATCTTAGCAGCAGGTTCAATCAAGTAGGAACTTTCAGCCACAACAGAGGCCCTTATGCTTTAAGTGTGGGAGGCAGTATCCGAGAATATGCCACATGGCCTCATGTGTATTCTATGAATACGGTCAAAGGGGCGATATTTAGAGAGACTACCTCTCATCTTGCCAGCAGCCAGTAATGGTATGGCACAACCGGCCTATTTAGAGGCTACTACTTCCATATCACCTCCATCCTCTCTTATAGGGTACTCCGGCACCAACAGGGCATGGTGCAGCTAAAGGTATTACACGGGGTTTGGGAGGGTCTGGTATGTTCAATGCCATGATTAGTCGCAAGAGTTCTGAGGCTTCTCCAGATGTTGTCACTTGTATATTCACCATTCAATATCATGATGTGAATGCTCTTATAGATACCAGTTCTACATTATCATATGTCACTCCTTACGTTTCCATGGAATTCAGGATAGAATGGCCATGCGGGTTTATAAAGATTGTATTGTCACAATGCCTGGTCGATACACCACAGCTGACCTCATCGAATTGGTGATGGTTAATTTTTATGTGATAATAGGGACGGACTGGCTTTACTCGTGCTTTGCTAAGCTTGAGTCTCGAAGGGAGATGATGTCGTGCCAAAGGATATGTTTATTTCTTACCTTATGGTAATGAAGATGATCAACAGGGGATGTATCTACCACTTGGTCAGGGTCACAGACACAGATGTCGAGGCACCGACACATCAGTCCATACCAGGTGTGAATATATTTTTGAGGTCTTTCCTAATGAGATTCCTGGAATTCCATGAGATAGGGAGATTGACTTTGGGATCGATATTTTGCGGAGTATACAACCTATATCAATTCCACCCTACAAAATGGTCCCGGCAGAATTGAAAGACTTGCTAGAGAAATATTTCCTCCGACCACGTGTGTTGCCAAGGGGTACATCAGTTCTCTCTATAAGGAAGAAATATGGCTCATTGAGGATGTGAATCGACTACCGACAACTCAATGAGGTCAAAATCAAAAATAAGTACTCATTGCCCAGGATATATGACTTATTTGATCAATTGCAAGGTGCTAAGTACTTGAGGTCAGAGTATCATCAATTGAAGAAAAGGGAGAAGGATATTTTGAAAACATACTTTAGGACTCGGTATGGGCACTTTGAATTTCTGGTAATATTTTTCGGGCTGGAGAATTCCCTAGCAGCTTTCATGGAACTTATGAAACGCGTCTTCAACCCTTTTCTTGATTCATTTGTGATAGTGTTCATCGACGATATCCTTGGGTATTAGGGAAGTCGATAGGACCATGCCGAACATATCATGGTAGTTTTGCAAACACTGGATCAAGTCCATGTCTCGACCCAAATCCCACCAAAGGGGTCGTGATGGCACCTAACTTTCAAGACTAGGTTAATCAATCACATCAAAAATATTAAACCGTAAAAACATGATATAATAAGACTATATTGAATAAAACATCAGAAATAATGATAACGTAAGCCAAAATGGAAATACACAATACAACTCACCAAAACCAGGTATATAGAGTCATATGTTCTAAATCGAGTACATAAGAAATCTCAGATACAATACTGATTCAATGTGAAAATAATAGTATCAACATAAAGAATGAGACTCTAAGGGACTGCGCCGGTCATGTAGCACTAACTTGAATCCTCACAAATATCGTGCTCTCTCTCTATCTAAGCTCCCTGCCTCCAACACCCGAATCTGTAAAACAATATACATAATTTTAGTAAGAGGACACCACAATCAGTACTCAGTAAGTATCATGACTAACCTCGGTGATGGATTGACAAGGTTTGTGCCATGTGATACTCACTTGTCAAAAGAACACGTGCAATATGTCAATAACTGGAAACAACAATATGTAGTGAAAACCAATACCAACAATCTTGTTAAAACATGTGATAACTACTCGGCTTAGGATAAATCCATATTTGACAAACAAATCATCAAGTAGAAATAGAGGAATATGATAACATGTCAAATATGACTTACAAACTTATTGAAATACATGACAATGTTTAAAGAATGTATGTATATGGTTAAGAATGTCACACTCGTACCACCATATAAACCTCATCCAATTGCCTTTCTTATATATCCACATGTGCAACAAGAATCATGAAATGCCACCCTTATTCTGCAACATGTGCATAGTCAAGATCGCCACCCTTACGTCACATGTGGAAACCCAAGAACGTCGCCCTTATTCCGTAACATATGGAAAACAATAATCACTATCTCATGGAATATACCTTATGCCAACACCCAATCAATCCACCAAAATATGTACACATGTGCCATAATAATCAAAATACAATAGGCAAAATTACAATTGAAGACATAAGCTCATAATTTGAAAACTAGATGCACAAGGACATGACAATTAATAAAATGAGGATGGGTGTTCAAATATCTTTCCTGAATACAACAATATCAATTGTAACAATCAAGTTCATGTAGTCACAATGTAATTAAACATGTTTCATGTAAATCATGTCATAAAAAATAAGGCATATTAGAAGCCAAAGGTCTAATCCATTAAAAACACACATAACCCCCGTGCACATGCTCGTCAACTGCGTATACGTCATTTTTCACATAACAGAATTAGGAAAATAAGTGTCATATTCTAAGGGGTATTCCTCCACATGAGGTTATGCAAAATACTTACCTCAGGAAGCTCAAATCAATCCTGTACTATATCCTTTCCTTTAAAAATCACCTCCGTCCGACTCAAATCTAGCCAAAATAACTCAATAACATTCAACAATGTTATAGGAATCAATTCCAAATAATAAATTCCCAATCCTTATCCAATTCCCCAAAGGTCATCAAAAAGTCAACTCGGAGACTACACAGTCAAAATTCGATTCAAGGGGTAGATCCCAACTACCAATAACCCCAAGAGTCAAAAAGGTGATTAGATTCCAAGATCGAGTCCAATTTGACTCTCAAATCACCAAAATTTATTTCTAAAAACTAATTAAAAACACCTTAAAAATCCCCTTCCAAATTCCATGATTTAAGTGTAAATATTTGTGGGATATCAAGATATAATATCACAAAGAAGTGACAATCGCTGACCCACCTGCCTTGTGTGAAAATCCTCTTCAATAATTGCCCATCTCCAAGTGTAGGGTTAAAAATATGAGAAAATAGGTCTAAGTCCCAAAATACCTTCTGAATAATAAGCTGTGTAATTCACAATTATGACAAGGGGTTTGCAATTCTGAGCCTCACAAATGCGAGAAATGGCTCGCAAATGCGAAGTGGATCCCTCTGTTTCAGATATTGCAATTGTTGTTACATCCCACATTTTCACATGTAAATTTGTGTCATGAAGTAATCTACATAAGCTCAGAGATCATGAATATTCTGAAGTTCACGAGTGTATAGAATAACGCATACTACATGTTGGAGGGTTTAGAAGTTAAACGAATAGAAGCAAATACGTTTGATAGAAAGTTGGCAATTTGGGAATATTATAACCCGTACTCTTAGGGTGAGACTGGGTGATTAAGTTGATAATATTGTTAACTTATCAGGTATTTTTGTTGTATGGTATTCGTGTGTTAAGTGTTGAAGTCAAAAGAGTTATGAAATAAAAGTCGACAAAAGTTGTCGCAAGTTACGTTCATAATTTTACTAAAGACTTAGTTCTAGTTCTAACAAGAATTCTCTCAATGTACTTTGATTTACGGGAAGATCCATACATTAAATCGAATATATATGAGTCTAGTTTATAACTCATTAAATCGTTCGTCGATACTACGTTGGAGTAGAGAGATATTCACATTTTTGCGAGACTGCCCAACCAACTCCCTTTGGGACGCACAAGGTCAGTTGAAGATTATCTTGATATATAAAGTTGTGACCTTCGTCTCCAAGCCTCATTTTTGACCCAGATCAGACCTAATACTCTCTCTAGACGTTCTAAAGCTATCCTTAGTGTTTAGAAACCAAATTAATGGTGAAGAAGGTGAAACAAGTGGATTCAAGCCTTAGGAACCCGAACTACACGATAGTTTGCCGCTCTCTCTCTTCGTGGACGATTGACGAAGACATAGCAACGGATTAAGCTCTGAAAATTGGGTAATTGAGGTGCTATAAGGTATGTTCTTCACCCCTCTCCTCGGGTTAAGTCATTTTTAGGCTATAGCAAGCCTAGATGTTGAAGGAAAACTTGTTAAACTTGAAGTTGGAAGTATGTTTGAGCTGTTGTGCGTATGAGACTGTTTTGGAATGTTTTTGAGTAGGATTCAGCTGCTTATTTATGTAATATCTTGGATGTTATGTTTTGATGTTTTTATTGTTACTTTTTGGATTAATTTGAATGGGAAGGAAGTAATATATGTGCTGCCCAATATTTTGAAAATCGTAGGTGTATTGTTGTTTATTGTTGGACAGTTTGGGATGCTCAATATGAGTGATGTTGATGTTATTTGGGCTATCTGGTGATTGATCTAACTTATGGGAAGTCATATAAATAGGGGAGGTATTTTCCGTTTTATTGTAAAATAGGTTATGGTCGATATATAATAGTTACGATGCTTAAATAACAACGATAGGCCGTGAAATTTACATAGCTTGAGGTTGGGCAGTGTATACAAGATATGTAGGGCTATCCAAAGATACTCCACTCTTAGAAGCTAGCAGTACTTATGTTGTTTTCCTTCTAATGGAAAGATTGATGTTGATGTTGCTTATCTTATTCTTATGTATCAATTATTATTGGTATCTACCGATTCCTATAAGATTCATGATTATGAGTAAGCTATAATAACATATATGGAGGTTACCGACCTTATGCCGCTCCAAAAGTGTCAGAGTGTGATTCCACGAGTCCAACATGCATTATATATATGTGTCTATTTTACTCTACCGAGTTACGATATAGTCCGCTGAGTACAACACCTATTGTGCAAAAACTGTTCATTTGGGTTTTATCGAGCTCCACATGGCCGGGTACAATTCTACCGAGCCTTATGATGGTCGGGAAAATTTTATCGAGCCAATTACGGTCGGGTACGATATGATGATGATGATGATGCTCACAGACGCAGATGTAAGAATTGCAAGTCTCGTGTGTGTGTGTGTGCATATATATATATATATATATATATATATATATATATATATATATCTTGAATTTCATGTCAGTCACCCTCAGATACACTTAGATGTTATAGGTTGTATCTTCTCTATATATCTTTACATTACTGTTCTTATCTATGCTTCATGTCTTACATATTCAATACTTTATTTGAACTGACACCTATTTTATTTGTGGATGTTGCATGTCGTGCCGTAGGTCCTAATAGATAGGTTGACGGTCCTCCCTATTGTCTATCAGTTCAACAGGAAGTGTTATTGCACTCCACATGCCTTGGAGTTTCCTTTCGAGCCAATATACTTATGTACATATGTTTATGGGTATGACAAGGCTTATCCCGACCTTATGAAGTTTATGTATTCCTTAGAGGCTTGTATATGGATGTCATGCATAGACGTTTTGTTCAGCCTAGTAGGCATGTGACCTCATGTATATCATTTTTGGGTTGTCCATTGTCGAGTATTCTTTATGTTATGTTTGGGATATCTCATGACAGCCCCTATGGACCATTTATGCATGATAGTATGGCAAAGGATATCTTACGATAGTGCTCGACAAGTAAAGCCTGAGTGGCCGTAGCGGCCCTCTAGTTTGGGTCGTGACAAATATGGTATCAAAGCAGGTATGTCCTAGGGATGTCTATAAGCCGTGTCTAGAAGAGTTTTTTATGGGTTTGTTGCATGCCACATGTATAAACAGGAGGCTACGAGACATTTAGGGTGGTTACTTTCCTTCATGTTCTAGATCGTGCGATAGAACCGAGTCATAAGGAATTAAAATTTAACCCTAATACTTTTTGTTTTAAAGCTGAGAGATGACTTCCAGTGGAAGGACTACAGGTGAACCAAGGGCTATGACGAAGATGGAGGTGGGAGTAAGTTACTCCATTGAGACAGACCCGTCTATGGTTATGTCCTCTATTGAGATGGACCCATCGGAGATTATGCCCTTTGTCGAGAAGGAAGGAGGGCAACACAAGTGTTGACTAGATCAGTGGATCCCTGTACCCCATGCTATGATGGCTATCCAGAGGATGTAGGGTCTTCTATGGAATTGAGAAGTGCATGGTCTTGGGAATCAGTTAACCAGAATTTGCCCGTGTCAACAGAACAAGACCCAGAAAAGGGTATTGGTCGGAACATGAGGGTTAGAATAATGGGTACTTTTATAGGATTCCCAAGTGGTGACAAATAACAAGTGGAAGGACAACGGATTGGAGGACTTTCTCCATTTATGTTAGAATTGTTTGTGCCAAATTAGGGCTCCAGGATAGGGCCATGGCAAGGTTCACATGCATCGAGATCTCGGTAGCAGAGTGAGTTATAATGGAAGGTATACTTACCATTTTAATAAAAATATCTTTATACTATTGATTGTGATCTTGAAATATCATATGTTATATTGTGATGATAATTCATAAAACTTTGGCGGTACGGCTTAAGAGGGTAAAGAGTAATCTTAAAGGGAGAGACTTAGATGGGATTTTCAGTTGATAGTTAAGACCATGCTTATATTGCGGTGAAGGGTAAAATATGAGTGATTGACTAGTAAGGTAACGATATGTTTAGATAAAGGTTGTGTTTTCCTTAAAAAGGGATCACGAAAAGTATACGTTTATGTGGTAGATTGATAGTTAGTGTTCATCTACGCAAATGTAAGTAATGAGTATTGTGAGTGATTAATAAGATGCAAAATGCATAGAAGTTTGAGGTGAGGTACAAGTAATGGAATGAGAAATAGATCATGGTTTATAAGAATTACGGTGTTTAACGTCTAATAATAATATGATATAAAGATACGAGATTCTTACAATGGTAATTACATTCTTTTTTATGCCAGTAATGATTAAAAGGTATAGATAGGGTTAAAAGGTAACGTTTGATACTCGATGAGTTATAACGCGATAGAAGTAGTAAAGGCGAACAACAAGGACATAATAGGAAAGTATCTCGGGAAACCCTACAGTTAGAGGGTTAAGCAACAGAGATATATGAGATGACCACAAATAAGATTACCTAAGGCAGAAGGAATTAGAAATGGAAGAATATCACATGATGCTTTAGAATAAACATAAGGCAAAATGTTAATGAAGGACTAAATAAAAACCAAATGGAACACGACAAGTAAAGACAAGGAAACTATGAAGAGAAATGGTGATGACAAGACTCGAAGGAAAGCTTTAATTGTGTGACATCATGTCGTGTAGTTCTAAGAACATACCTTGCTAGCCAACTAGACTAGTAATTTACTTAAAGGACAAGTTCTCGCAAGCCCAACTTAATGGGTGTATCGCCTTAAATCAATAGTAAGAAAGTGAAGTAACTATGTAAATATAACTTATTAGAGATTGATATTTCAAAGACATAATGGTTCTAACGTTAGCAAGTACCTAAAGGAATGTAAGGCCCCGTGAAATATTTCCTAAAAACTGGGGTTGGGGAATTGAAGAAAAATATTTGGCAGAGATAGGCATTTCTGCGGCCCATTATGCAGCCGCATAATCACTCTGCGACTGCATAATGGCCGCAGAGTGAGGCAGTCTTCTGGGCCATTTTTTATGTCAATTTCACGGCCCATTATGCGACCGCAAAACTATTTCACCAGCCGCACTCTGATCGCATATCCTGCTTTGAGATTTTTGAGGAGGGAGGTTCTGCGGCGCTTTATGCGACCGCAGAACAGGTGTGCGGGCCGCATAACAAATGTAGACCCAGAGAAATTTTTCACTTTTTTTTGGCACCAAATTGTACGGCCGATATGCGGACCGCATATCCATTTTGCGGTCGCATATGCGACCGCAGATCCTGTTTCGGGGCTTCATTTTTGGGGTTTTTAAACCCAACCCTATTTCGTTAAAACATATGCTATAGTCCATTTTGAGCAAAATTTCCGATACTTTTAGAGTGAGAAAGAGTGCTTAGAGTGGGGGAGTAACCTTCAACCTATTATCCATTAATTCTTGCTCAATCATTGAAGATTATCAAGAAAGTCCTCATCCTAAAGGTAAGAATCTATGCCCTTGCTCTTAATTTCGAAAATCTACTAAAAGGGAAGTAATTAGCAAGGCAATATTTGGGTGTGGAAGTTGTTATCTTGCATGCATATGTTATCAAATAATGCAGGAAGGTTGTGAGCTAAAATGGTAGAGAATGGGTTGAGTGATGATGGAATTTTTCGTAAAAGGGCCTTAAAAACCTTAATGCACGCCCAATGCTTGTTTACATGCTCAAATAAGCTAGGATCATGATCATCTTCCTAAGTTTGGTTCAACTAGTTATATTTCTAAAATAGATTGAAGTTTTTAAGAATTCCGGAATGTTTTAAAGGTTTAAGGAAGATCAATTGAGGTATGTTGGCTAAACCCCTCTCTTAGAATCGAATCCCACGGTGTTCATATAAATTATAAAAGACCCTAGTTGATCATTATGAAATCGGTTATCTCGAGTAATCTTGTGTTGAGAGATACATGTTCAATATGTATTTCAAATGCATTTATTCATGCCATGTTATCTTTTGAGTATATATATTCAAAGTGTGGTTGTGTGTATTATAATTGTTACGATTTCAAGTTATGCTTGAGTGAAGGTTATCATGCAAAATTATGTGAAAAAAATCTCTATATTTCTAGGACTCTTAATTACCCTCGTGTGTGCCTAAAATCCTTGAATTGAATAGTTTTGTGGTTGATAATGGTAATGGTGTGTGAAAATGAAAAGGGGAGCATGAAATATGAAATTCGGCCAAGTGCCAAGAACGGCATTATAATTGTGGCCATAAGTGCCGATGAATTGAATAGATATGAAAGAAGTATGATGTGAGCTAATTGACTAAAAAAGGTAATGTCTTGGGTGAGACGGCCTAGCCGATTGGGCCGTGATCGGACGCCATGTTGCACACATGGTGGTGACTGTGCTGGAAATGATAATTGAAAATGTGGTTATGGTTGATGTCTCAAATGAGTCGACCTAGCCGATCGGGTCATGATCGGACTCCGTGTAAGAACACAGTGATATTGTGAATTATGGTATATCGGCACTAAAGATCACCCAACCTAATAACATGGAAATTGACTTGAAAACTTATGTGATCCTTATCTTGATGTTTTAGTATTATTTGAAGCTCTTATTGAATTCTTGACTGTTCCACCTTGTATTATAATTCATTTTATAGAGATGGTGTTTAGTTTTACATACTAGTACTATTCGACAATACTAACATCCTTGTTGCCGGCTGCGCTGCATCTTTAAATGGATGCAGGTGGTTTCATAGCAGGCAGTGTTGATCAGCGATAGTGGCACATCCTCTTCCAAGCAGACTTGGTGAGCCCCACTTTATCCCGGGGTCACATATTGTATATTTTGTTTATATAATTATCACGTCTCGAGGTATAGCCAGGGTCTTGTTGCCGCCACTATCATAACACCCTTTTGTATCTTTTAGAGGCTCCATACATACTATGTGGGTTGTACATGGGTGCTAGAAAAGTCAAACATATTATGTTATGTTTTGATCTTTTGTTTTACTCGAATCATAAGAATGTGTGTATTTTTGAACTTTAAAATGATGTAACCAATGAGATGATTTAGTATTGTATATATGAACTTCATATTGTTTAATTAAATAAATCATGTCTTCTCTTGATCATGGGTAAGTTGGGTAGAAAGTATCTACAGGCTTGCTCGATCGGGTTCACTCGGTTGAGCGCCGGCCGCGCTTCCCGAGGTTGGGGCATGACAAGGAAAGCTTGGGATGTGGAGAGTTTTTATGCAACTTAGTAGGGTTATAATTATAAAAGTGCCCGATTTTATATAGCAAGAACAAGCAACAGGATGGGGGCGACCATGGTAAGTTAATTAAATTTATAGTTTTCATAAGGAAGCCTCATACTACAAGATAAATAAGTCTAGGGTTTCAACCAGACATATGTCACCCCATACATCCGGACAGCACGTGAATTGCCTCAACAGAAGGAGCATATCTTGGAAAGTATTAAGTCGCCAAGAAAGAAGAACCATAATAGGATGTGAGGGTAGCAATTAGACCTATAAAATAGGAGAATCCAAAAATGATAGTGTCCCGTGGGGGGGGGGGGGGGCACGAGAAAGTGAAGTACATTCGTTAGATAAAGTAGAAAACCAGAAAGTGAAGTGAGCTCTAACCCGAGACTGTAGAGAGTTCCTAGTAAGGATGTAAGGAATAACCACGAAAGGTGGACTAGAGAGTTCAACGAGGATATAACAAATATTTTATTAGTTATCACCCATCGGGCATGTTAGTCGAAGAATGGAAAGCAGTGATGCTGTTGTAGATTATACACGTAAGGAAACCCGAAGACATAAGTGCTAAGGCGGATGGAGCATACTACGAGTAGTTAAAAAAATGAGATCGCTTGACCAAGTGGACGAAGGAAAACTAAAGGAATTATGAGCCTTCATTAATAGTACCACCATCATGTGAGCACCTCACACATAGAGAAAAATCACATAGTGAATATGCCAGGATATTTAAAATAGCAGAAACTCTACTATTTAAATAGAGAAAGACAACATCGTGATGAGTACGGTGACATAAACTGCCCTAAAGTTATAAACAAGTATCCTTCTACATCAGTATAATAATCAAATCGTGGGTGATACCCAGAAATTGCAACAAAAGGCAGTAAATCCCAAGTTAAATTAAGTTGACGAGTAAATTATAGAACCTTGAGAGTGACATTACAAATTGCGATCAAAGGATATCCGATCCAGTAAGGAAGAAAACAGTTACAAGAAAGGCCAAAAAGCCATGAGAGTTATATGGCTAATATATGACATTGGAAATCCAAGGAAGGACTTAATGGTATTGACAGTCTACTAGTAACGGTAAGACGTAAGCGCGAGGAGTATAGGTAGATAGGAGCTATGAAGGAAAAGGGACTGCGACCAACAAATCCTTGTGAAGGTATGTGGTAACAAATAACTTTCGAGGGTTAAATAATGATCAAGTGGAATGTATGAACCAGAGAAGATGGGTGGTATTAACCTTGTAAATAAAAGGCAACTTGCAAAGAATCACTTACCATAATGGTACTAGTTCCAATATCCTGATAACCATTATTAAGAGCTGGGCGGGGACATAAGTGACATTGTTCAAGGAGGCTTTAGAATATAAGCTAAGAATGTAATGCCGAAATTGAGGCAGCTTAGTATTGATGGAAATTTTGCAAAACGTTCAACGGCAAGAAGTAAGGAGGCGTAACCCTCGGTCATGAATTGATGATCACACAAACATTAGCTAAACCAATAGAAAAGATCAGATTATGTTGAATATATAAATATCCCCAAAAGACCAAAGTTCAAAATATGCGTAAGCGTTCAAGGGCATGCCACCTAAGAAGCTCAACCATAAGAGAAAGAGTCGACTACGAGGAAAAGAAGTCCACAAGTAAAACCTTGTTAAAAGTTATAAAAGGCTCGAACACTAAGGAAATTACTGGATGAAAGAAGCGATGAAAGAAGTAGAATCAACCCTATAAGGTAACAGTCACCCGTAATGATTTCTTGACACATGAATACAAGCCCATATAGCCCTATAAGAAGCACAGGATTGTATGAATGGTTATATTTTGCAGTGAAATCTGCGACTTAACCCCCATGGGTTTTTACATTCGAGGACGAATGTCCTTAAGGGGGAGGGGATGTTATGTCCCACATTTCACACATCAAAGTGTGTCATGAAGTATCGACATAATCTCAGAGATCAAGACTATTCTCAAGTTTACGAGTGTATAAAACAAAGCATACCACATGTTGGAGGTTTTAGAAGTTAAACGAATAGAAGCAAATAAGTTTCACCGACTGTCGGCAATGAGGGAATGTTATAACCCATACTTTGGGGTGATTCTAGGTGATTAACATGATAAGATGGTTATATTATGAGGTATTTTAGTCGTATGATATTCACGTGTTATGTCTTAAAGTCAAACGAGTTATGAAACAAAAGTTGTGGCATGTTACGTTCATAATTTTACTGAAAATTTAGGTCTAATGTTACCAATTTTTTTCTCTCAATGCACTTTAATTTACGATGTGATTCACCCACAAATTGAATACGTATGCATCTAATTTCCAACTAAGCAAACCATTCATCAATACGACATCGGAGTAGAGAGATATTCGCATTTTTGAGAGACAACGCAAGCAGCTCCATTTGGGACCCACAAAGTCGGTTGAGGATTATCTTTATATAAAGTTGTAGCCTTCGTATCCAAGACTAATTGTAGACCCAAGTCAGGCATAATACTCTATCTAGACCTAATAAATATATCCTTATGGTTTGGAAGCCAAATCAAAGGTGGATAAAGTGAAACAAGTGGATTCAAGCCTTAGGAACCCGAACTAGTCGATATTTTACCGCTTTCTTTCTTCGTGGATGATTGAGGAAGACATAGCAACGAATAAAATACTGAAAATTGGGAACTTGTGTGGTATAAGGTATGTTATTCACCCCTCTCCTTTTGTTTAGTCGTTTTTAGGCCATAGCAAGCCTAGATATTGAAGGAAAGCATGTTAAACTTCAAGTTGGAAGTATGTTTGAGGTGTTGTGCGTATGGGACTGTTTTGGAAGGTTTTTGATATAGGTTTCGGCTGTTTCTAGAAGTAGTAGAAATGATGTGTTGTTTTTATGTTGTTCTTGTCGTTTTTGGTGTTGGTTTGAATGTGAAGGAAGTGATATAGGCGCTGCCAAATTTTCTGCAAATCGTAGGTGTATTATTGTTGATTGTTGGACTATTTGGGAGGCTTAATATGAGTATTGTTGATATTTTTTGGACTGTTTGGTGATTTTTGTAACTTGTGGGAAGTCATATAAATGAGGGAGGTGCGGCCCTTTTTATCGTAAAATAGGTTCTGATCGATATATAATAGTTACGATGGTTAAACGATAACGACAATATAATTTCTCTTATTGCAGACTAAGAAGCCGTGACATTTGAATTGCTTGAGGTTGTGAAGTATATACAAGGTATGTAAGGCTATCACTTTGTTTCTTTTGCAGGACTCCGATTGCACGTATTGTAAATGAACAAGCTTCCAAAGATACTCCACTCTTAGAACCTACTAGTACTTACATTTTTTCCCTTCTTATGGAAAGATTTATGTTTATGATGCTTATCTTATTATTATGTATCAAATGTTGTTGGTATTTATTGATTCCTATAAGATTTATGATTATGAGTTAGCTCTAATAATGTATTCAGAGGTTGCCAACCTTACGTCACTCCGAAAGGGTCAAAGTGTGTTTCTATGAGTCCAACATGCATTATATATATATATATATATATATATATATACTATACCGAGTTACGCTATAGTCGGTTAGGTATGGCACCTATTGTGAAACAATTGATCAGTTGGATTTTACTGAGCTCGACGTGGCCGGGTACGATTCTACTGAGTCTTGTGATGGCTGGGTACGTTTTACCGAGCCTATTCCAGTCGCCCCCAGAGACACTCAGATGTTACAGGTTGTATCTGCTCTATATCTCTTTACATTATGATTCTTATCAATGCTTTCAGCCTTACATATTCAGTACTTTATTCGTACTGATGTCTCTTTTATTTTTGGACGCTACATGTCGTGCTGCAGGTCCAGATAGATAGGTTGACGTTCCTCCCAGTAGGCTACCTGTTCAACAAGAAGTGTTGCTACACTCCACTTTCCTCAGAGTTGCCTTTCGAGTAGGTATACTTATGTACGTATGTTTATGGGTATGACGGGGCCTGTCCCGATCTTACGATGTTTATGTATTCCCTAGAAGCATGTAGATAGATGTTATATGTATAGATGATTTGTTCGGCCTTCTAGGCCTGTGTATCTCATGACAACCCTTCTGGCTCATTTACGCATGACAGTATAGTTAAGGATATGTTACGTTAACGCTCGGCAACTAAGGCCCAAGTGCCCGTCGCGGCCCTCCGGTTTGGGTCGTGACTATTGCGTCCAAGAAGATCGCAAATGCGACCAAGTTTCACAAATGCAGACTTCCCTTTGTAATTGAAGATATCGCATTTGCGACTTCACTGCCTCACATCATAAAATGCGAGGTCTGCAGCACCAGCAAAAATCTAAACATCTCCATACTAATTCGAAACCAATCCGAAACTCACCGGAGCCCTTCGGGCCATGTACCAAACATCCACACAAGTATATAAATCCCATATGAACTCGCTCGCAAGCACAAAATATCAAAACAACATCCCTAACCACAAATGGAACAACAAAATTCATTATGCAAACCTTCAAATTCAAGAACTTCAGTATTCACAACCAAACGTCAAATTCCTACCAAACCAACTCGGAAGGAGATCAAACATTGCAAAAATATTTCAAATAAGAAAACGAACCTATTTCAAGTCCCAAAACGAACATCTGAACTTGATAGCCTCAAAATTAAACTAGTGGTAAAATTTATGAGATTTCTAAGCCTCCAAATTGCTAACTTTTGGCAAAAAGAGCCAAATCATCCTAACAGCCACCAAATCCATATATGGCATACTCCTAAGTCCATAATCACCATACGAACCTACTAGGGCCATCAAAACATGAATCGTAGGTGTTTAAAACAAAAGCCAAGCCTTAATCAACTTTTATAACTTAAACATCTAACGATAAATTTAGGTGTTCCAATTCGCTCCAAAACCTTTCAAGAACCAAACTAACCATCCACGCAAGTCACAAATCAACAATTAAGCACATGAGAAACATCAAATAGGGGAATATGTCTCAAATACACAAAATGACCGACCATGTTGTTACATTTTGCCCATCTCAAACAAATATTCGTCCTCGAACGAGTTAAGAATCATACCTGAAGGGCCAAAAGGATGAGGATATCTGCTCCACATATCATGCTCGATCTTCCAAGTTGCCTCTTTAATTGGTTGAGCTCTCCAAAACACCTTCACCAATGCAAAATATTTAAAATTGAGTTTCTGGAACTACCGATCCATAATGGCCTCCGCTCCTACTCATATGCCAAATTCCCATCCAATTGCACTGTACTGAAGTCCAAAACATGGGACGTATCTTCCCGATACATCCAAGGCATAGAAAGATGGAATACATGTGAACTCTCAAAAGACTAGGAGGCAAAGAAAGTCTATAACCATCCTCGCCAACTCTGTCCAACATGTAAAAAGGTCCAATAAACCTCGGTCTCAACTTTCCCTTATTCCCAAACCTCATCACACCCTTCATGGGCCAAACTCTAAGAATAACCTTTTCGCCCTCTATGAAAGCCACATCATGAAATATTTTGGTCCGCATAACTCTTCTGCGAGGACTGCGTGTGCGATGCTTCACATGAATAAACTTCACCTTCTCCAAAGTATCACGGACCAAGTCTGTGCCGAATAACCTTGCCTAGCAGGGCTAGAACTAATCAAATGGAGAATGACACCGCCTCCCATATAAGGCCTCATATGGAGCCTTTTGAATACTCCACTAATAGATGTTGTTGTAGGTAAACTCCGCTAAATGTAGAAATTGATCTCACTGACGTCTAAAATCAATACGGCATGCCCTCAACATAACCTGCTTGCCCAACTCACGCTAAACTGCCTTCCAAAAGTGCAATATAAACTGGTACACCATACAGGCGGACAATCTTCCTCATATAGATCCTAGCCAACTGCTTTGAAGTGTAGAAAGTCATGACCGAAATAAAATACACCGACTTGGTCAACCGATCCACAATGACCAAAATAACATAAAACTTCCTCAATGTCTGTGGCAACCCTACCACAAAGGTCCATTGTAATGCTCTCCCTCTTCCACTATGGTATATCAATCTTCTGACTCAAACTACCCGATTTTTTATGCTAATACTTGACATGTTTGCAATTCAAACATCTATAAACATTCCCAATAGTGTCCTTCTTCATCCTCTTCCACCAATAATGGTACTTCAAGTCATGATATATTATTGTGTCACACTCGACCATGAAGCCGCAAAATGCCATCATCACAAATAGCCACCTCATTAGCATCACTGTGATGAACCATGTTCTTAAAGAAAAGCAAGTGGGGATGTACATACTAGCAATCCTTAATGCGCTCGAACAAGGACGACCGGGATACAACATAACCAAGGATACTGCTCGGCTCCGAAATATCAAATCTCACCAACCTATTGGACAACACATAAGCATTCATAGCTAAAGGCCTCTCCCTAACTAGAATGAATCCTTACCACCCGATTCTCTCCACCTTCCTACTCAAGGCGTCTGCAACTACACTAGCCTTCCCTGGATGATAGAGAAAAGTCATACCATAATCCTTCAATAGAACCAACCACCTCTGTTGCCTCAAATTCAAATATTTCTATTTAAATAGATATTAGAGACTTTTATATTCATATAAACCTCACAAGACACACCATATATGTAGAGCCTCCAAATCTTGAGCACGTGTTCACTAGCTTTGTTGTGATGACCCTATAGGTCATCTTATATTTTAGAACCTAATTATACGCTTTAAAGCCTTACCTTATTTTAGCTTTCCTAGATTTCCATGCACAGTCCGGGTGTTTTTTCGGAAAGTTTTTATGTTAAAAAATGAGAAAATATGAAATTTTTGCCTTAAAAATCTATTTTAGTTGACTTCGATAAATAATTTAAGAAAACGGACCTGAATTTATGTTTTGACAGTCCCAGTGGGTCCGTATTATGATTTAAGACTTGGGCTTATTCTTGGAATCGAATTCGGAAGTACCTAGCTCGAGTTATCGCACTTTGTTGAAATTTGAATGTTAAAGGCTTAATGAATTTGAAAGTTTGACCAATGTTTGACTTTTTGGATATCAGGTCCGTATTTTTGTTTCGGAACCCGGTATAGGTCCAATACTATATTGGTGAGAAACGGAGTTCGTTTGACGTGATTCAGACGATTGGTTGTGAAAATAGGAGTTGCAAAGTTTTCTTAAAAATTTCATTTGATTTGATGTTCAATTCGTAGTTCTAGGTATGATTTTGGCAATTTGATTGCGCGAGCAAGTTCGTATGATATTTTTAGACTTGTGTGCATAGTTGGTTTTGAGCTCCGAGGGCTCGAGTGAGTTTCAGATAGGTTACGGAGTGGGTTAGAATTAGAAAAACGCAGCTAGTGTTTCAGTTCTGGTGCAGGCCGCTGATCTCGCATTTGCGGGATCAAGCATCGCATATGCGACCTCTGATGGGTTCGCATCGCAGTTACAGTTTTGGGCCACCTTATGTTCGCATTTGTGAAAAAATGCTTCGCATTTGCGTAGTGGGTCAGGGGGGTACAGGATCGCAATTGCGATCAGGTGGTCGCATTTGCGGAAGGTCAGAGTTGGCATTTTCGTACAATTCATCGCAAATGCGATGAAAGTAGAGATGTGAAGATCTTCGCATTTGCGGGGTTCGCATTTGCGAACTCCATGTCGCAAATGCGACATCTGCAACTAATCAAAATGGGAATTAGACGGGATTTTTGTTCATTCTCTCAAATTTTCAAAACAAGAAACCCTAGAGGTGATTTTTCGAAGAAGCTTTCTTCCCCAAATCATTGGTAAGCGATTCTAAACTAGTTTCTTTTAATCTTTCACTACATTTCCTACGATTTCAATCAAAAATCTTGAGTTTTCATGGTGGAAATTGGGGGTTTTGGGTATAATTAGGGATTTTTTGTAAAATGGGGATTTAGACCTCAAATTGAGGTCGGATTCCAAAATAAATTACATAACCAGGCTCCTGAATGAATGGGTGTTCATATTTTGTGACTTTTACCCGATTCTGAGACGTGGGCCCGGGGAGGCATTTTTGGGCGATTTTCTAATTTTTTGCTTTAGCTTCGATTTCATTTATTAGATTAGTTTCTTATAGTTGTATTTATGGGCCATTCAGAGTCGGATATTTATGAAATGGCATTGTTACCGATTGATTAAGCTTGGTTCGAGGTAAGTGGCTTGCCTAACCTTGTGCGGGGGAAATCCCTTTTGGATTTGGTACTATTGTGATATGTGAACCCCGTGTACGTGAGGTGACGAGTACGTGTATGGGCTATTTGTTATAAAAACTGATTAATTTTACTGAGTAGCAACCTGTTTTTCCTTTAATTAGAGTTATACCGTTTAAATGAGTATTGGTCTGTTTTTATTCTTAATTGAGCTATTCTAATATGTGTAGTTATCCTATTTAGTCTAATATTAAATGTCTAGCTTTAACTGCTTATTTGAACTCTGTGAAGCGTGCCTAGTTGATTTCCTATTTTTCCTTGTTCATTATCAATATAACTGTAGAAATCTTGCTGTTAACTATTGTATTTATCAGTTTGAGATGTGTGTTTACTTTTGAGACTACGAGGCACTTCCTCGGGAGGTCTCCCCGCACATTTACTTGTGAGACCACGAGGCGGTTCCTCGGGAGTTCTCCCTGCTCATTTACTTTTGAGACTACGAGGCGATTCCTCGGGAGTTCTCCCTGCACATTTACTTTGGAGACTAAGAGGCGGTACCTTGGGAGTTCTCCCTGTAAATTTAATTTGGGTCTACGAGATGGTATCTCGGGAGATCCCCTGTTGTTTACCCCTATGTGTTGTACTGTTGCTTTGTTGTGTTTCCTTTTTTTAAATTTTGGTCTCTCATTATACTGTATATTCTCCTGCCTTATTTATTATTTACCAGTGGGCCTGACCTGACCTCGTCACTACTCGATCGAGGTTAGGCTTGGCACTTACTGGGTACCGTTGTGGTGTACTCATGCTACTCTTCTGCACATGTTTTTGTGTGCAGATCCAGGTACCTCTTACCAGCCTTGCTATTAGTTGTGTATTTGTTATTATTTCGGAGACTTCAAGGTACATCTGCTCGCGTTCGCAGACCTAGGCGTCCCCCTCTATTCTCTCCTATCTCTTCTACCTTCCGTACTCCTTTTATTAGACTCTGGTGTATAGAGATACTAGTTTCCCTTCTATAGCTTGTGACTTACGATGTTCCAGATTTTGGGAAGATTGTGTATTTATAGTGTATTGGTTATTGTACATGCCAAGCGAAATTGTTAATAGTTATTCAGTTATCCACTCCTGTTAGTTGCCAAGTTTTACTTTCATTTTTTTTGGTTGTTTTTTGTAATTTGATAAGTTTACCTAGTCGTAGAGACTAGGTGCCGTCATGACATTATACGAAGGGAGTTTGGGTCGTGACAAGTTGGTATAAGAGCTCTAGGTTCATAAGTATCATGAGTCACAAGCCGGTTTGATAGAGTCTCGCGGATCTGTACGGAGACGACTGTACTTATCTTCGGGATGCTATGGAACTGTTAGGAAAAATTACACTCCTTGATTCCTTATCGTGCGAAAATTGTTGACTTCAAAATTTTAAACTTCTGTATTCTATTCTCTCACAGATGGTGAGGACACGTATAGGCGAATCTGATAACAATGCACCTGCACCCCTTACTAGAGCCGCGAATGGCCGGAGCTGGGGTAGAGGCCGAGGACGTCAACGCGGTGTAGCTAGAGCACCCACACGAGCTGCTATAGAGCAGCCCCCAGTAGCTCCAGTCGGAGAGCAGACACCTGAGGTACCTGTTGATGCACCAGTCTTCCAGGAGACTCTAGCCCAGTTTATGAGCATGTTCAGCACCTTAGCTTAGACTGGAATGATTCCACTTGATCCTGTCACATCTCCGACCGGGGGAGGAGCACAGAATCCCAGCGCCGGTACCCCAGAGGAGCGAGTTCAGGTAGACCAGGATCCAGAGATCATACCAGTACAACCAGTAGCTCCAGTTCAGCCCGAGGTTAGGGCAGTAGTTTCTGAGGCGTCAGAGGATGCCGATGGTATAAGAAGTACCACCCTCCTACCTTCAATGGATTGGCGTCAGAGGATGCCGAGGGTTTTCTTGAGGAGTGACACCATATTCTCCGTACATTGTGTGTATCAGAGTCGAGTAGGGTTTATTT
Organism: Nicotiana tabacum; assembly: GCF_000715075.1. NCBI lineage: Eukaryota > Viridiplantae > Streptophyta > Magnoliopsida > Solanales > Solanaceae > Nicotiana > Nicotiana tabacum. The sequence continues at coordinate 43,384,402 of NC_134102.1, forward strand.
TACTACATTCCAGCTTAGAGGAGCAGCCTATCAGTGGTGGCGTGCTTATGAGTTGAGTAGTCCGACTGTGGCAGCTTCACTTACATGGACTCAATTCTCGGACATGTTCTTGAGGGATTATATTCCCCAGAGTCTCCGTGATGTGTGGCACACAGAGTTTGAATGGTTGCACCAGGGAACCGTGACGACGTCAGAATATGCTATCAGGTTTAGTGAGTTAGCCCGTTATGCACCCATCTTGGTTCCTATATTTAGAGAGCGAGTCCGCAGATTCATCAAAGGGCTCAATTAAGATTTTTTTTCAATATGTATGGCTCGAAAGTTGTAGACTGACATTCCATTTCAGCAAGTAGTAGAGATTTCTAGAATGTTAGAACGTGTTCGAAGTGAGGAAATGGAGTCTAAGGGGGGCCAAAAGGTCTCGAAACTCTTGAGAATTCAGTGGATTCTACTCTGTAGCTATGACTCATCATGGCGGAGGCTCGGGTAGTCGGTCATCCCAGTCCACAATTCAGAATATCTGTAGTGCTCCAGTTCATACTTTTAGTGCACCACCAGCACGAGGTTATTTCAGTTATACAACATAGACTCAGCACGAGTTGTCGCGACCTCAAAGAAGTTGTTATGAGTGTGGTGATACTAGGCACATCATGAGAGATTGTCCCAGACTTGGGAGATGCGAATTTTATCAAAACATTCGGGCTACAAGCTCTATTCCAGTTACTACCCCACATGCACATCCAGTTTAGGGTGAAGGACATATGGGTAGAGGGCGCCCTAGAGGGGGAGGCCCATCCAGTTGATATAATTGCTATGGTATGGCCGAGGCCACCACAACAGATGGTGTCATTACAGGTACGATCCCGATTTGTTATAAAGGAATATTTTCCTTAGTTTGATTCGGCTCTGAGTATCAAGGCGAGTCCTCCTATTATGCTCCACTTATGGGTGAGCTTCGTAATTCTATAACCTACTTATGTGTTTACCCCTGTTGGAAGATTTTGTTGCGATAGCCATGCCTACCATTTTGTTTTGTACCTTATTGAGGGCTATGAGTCCAAAAGTGACTTTTTGTTACTCATTACAGTGAGTTTTGCAGTGATTTTAAGATAATTGATTACAATTTTATGAACTATATGCCCTACCGGTATGGGGGGGTTCATTATGTGTTGTGAAATTATTTCACGGAAAGTATTAACAAAGAAGAAAGAAAAGATATGAAAAAAACATTCATTTTGGCACAATGTGCAAAGTACTTATGATTCAGAGCTGAGGAAGAGATTCTTGCATTTTAATATGATGTGAAATGTTTAAACAGGGCTTTAAGCCGCGGTGGAAGTTATATAAGGACGAGATCCTTGTGATGAAAATTTATGTGTTTTAAATTCTCCCTTTTGTGAAATTTAATTTGTATTATAGTACTAATAGGGAGGCATGCCTGTTAGGCTTATTTGATAATTCTTTTATGCGTTTCTGTGCCATATTCGTGCTGTAATTATTGAGTTTTAGCACACAAAATGTGACTCGTTAATTCGGTTAAATAATTATGAGGTATTCATGCCTCGCGTGTTGCTGTCAGTGTTGTGAAAAAATTGAAACGAGGTTTTGGATAATGTGAGGTTAATTAGCGATGCTAGAATTAATTATGAATAACTATTTGGCTAGAGATGTGGTTGTGGGTATACATATGATGTGTGCGTAGGCACGAGTTGCTACAGCCGGTTGAGACTAATACCGTGTGTTGATGTGAAAACAAGGCATTTTGAAAATGTTTCGAAATAAGAAATTGGTTTTAAATTTTGTAAATGTTGATAAAAGAGATAATCGCAACTAAGATGCTAATTTCATACTTAGCCGTATGTCCGGTTTTAGATTTGGAAGTCCATAGGACAATTCGGCACATTTCGGCGAAATGTGGAAAAAAATGAAGTTCTTGAAATATTCATAAATTTGACCGTAAGTCGATTGGTTGATAACGAGGTGGGATTTTGATTTCGAAAATTTGAACAGCTCCAATACGTCATTTTATGACTTGTGTGCAAAAAATATTGAAGTCATTCCAGATTTATTTGATATATTTCGGCGTAAATTATAAAAGTTGGAAGATTTGAAAACTCATAATTCTATTCGATGCGCGATTCGCAAATTTGGCGTTGGATGTTCACGCCTTAGCCAGACAGTTTGTGAGGTTGGATATTTCTAAGCCGAGTCGAGTATTGGCTTGTGTGGTCTCTCGATCTTCTCTTCATGATCGTATCGGGGAGCATTAGTATGATGACCCCCATCTGCTTGTCCTTAAGGACACGGTCCAGAATGGTGACGCTAAGGAGGTCACCATCGGGGATAATGGTGCATTGAGGATGCAGTGCAGGCTATGTGTGCCTAATGTAGATGGTTTGCGTGAGTTGATTCTCCAGGAGGCTCACAGTTCGCGGTACTCCATTCATCTGGGTGACGCGAAGATGTATCGGGACTTGAGACAGCACTACTGGTGGAGAAGAATTAATAAGGACATAGTGGAATATGTAGCTCGATGTCTGAATTGCTAACAGGTGAAGTATGACTTTGAAAGTTAAAGGCTTAATGACTTTGAAATGTTTGACCAATGTTTGACTTTTTGGATATTGGGTCCGTATTTTGGTTCTGGAACCTGGTTTAGGTCCAATACTATATTTATGACTTGTCTTCACAAATTTGGCGAGAAATGGAGTTGGTTTGACGTGATTCGGACGTCCGGTTGTGAAAATAGAAGTTTCAAAGTTTTCTTAAAAATTTCATTTGATTTGGTGTTCAATTCGTAGTTCTAGTATTATTTTGGAGATTTGATTGCGCGAGCAAGTTCGTATGATATTTTTAGACTTGTGTGCATAGTTGGTTTAGAGCCCCGAGGGCTCGGGTGAGTTTCGGATAGGCTACACAGTGGTTTGGACTTAGAAAAACTCAGCTGGTGTTTCAGTTCTAGTGCACGGCTCTGATCTCGCATTTTCAAGATAAGGCATCGCATTTGCGATCTCTGATAGGTTCGCATTTGCGAGCAACTCATCGCATTTGCGAAGAGTAGCTGGGCCACCTTATGTTCACATTTGCCAAAAAATGCATCACATTTGCGAAGTTAGTCAGGGGGGTACAGGATCACAATTGCGATAAGGTGGTCGAATTTGCGGAAGGTCAGAGTTCACATTTGCGAACAATTCATCGCAAATGTGATGAAAGCAAAGATGTGAAGGTCTTCGCATTTGCGATTGATTTTTCGCATTTGCGAACCCAGGTCGCAAATACGACATCTGTAACTGATCAAAATGGGACTCAGACGAGATTTTGGTTCATTCTCTCAAATTTTCAAAACAAGAAACCCTATAGGCGATTTTGCAAGGAACCTTTCTTCCCCAAATCATTGGTAAGTGATTCTAAACTAGTTTCTTTCAGTATTTTACTACATTTCCTAAGATTTCAACCAAAAATCTTGTGTTTTCATTGTGGAAATTGGGGGTTTTGTGAAGAATTAGGGATTTTTGTAAAATGGGGATTTAGGCCTCAAATTGAGGTCGGATTCTAAAATAAATTACATAACCGAGATCGTGAGTGAATGGATGTGCATATTTTGTGGCTTTTACCCGATTGCGAGAAGTGGGCTCGGGGATACTTTTTTGGGAAATTTTCTAATTTCTTGTTTTAGCTTTGACTTCATTAATTAAATTAGTTTTTTATAGTTGTATTTATGATATGTAATTGATTCTCACTAGATCCGGGCCATTCGAAGTCAGATATTCGAGGAAAGGCATTGTTATCGATTGATTGAGCTTGGTTCGAGGTAAGTGGCCTGTCTAATCTTGTGAGGGGGAAATCCCCTTAGGATTTGGTACTGTTGTGATATGTGAGCACCACGTATGTGAGGTGACAAGTACGTACACAGGCTATTTGTTGTAAAGCCTGATTTATTTTATTGAGTAGCAACTTGTTTTTCCTTTAATTTGAGTTATACCGTTTAAATGAGTATTAGTCTGTTTTCATTATTAATTGAGATATTAGAATATGTGTAGTTATCCTATTTAGTCTAATATCGCATGTCTACATGATTTAATTTCTTATTTAAACTCTATGAACCATGCCAAGTTGATTTCCTATTTTTCCTTATTCATTATCACTATAACTGTAGACATCTTGTTGTTAATTGTTGTATTTATCGGTTTGAGTTGTGTGTTTACTTTTGAGACTACGAGGCGGTTCCTCGGGAGTTCTCCCTACACATTTACTTTTGAGACTACGAGGTGGTTCAACGGGAGTTCTACCTGCACATTTACATTTGAGACTACGAGGGGGTTTCTCGGGAGTTCTCACTCCACATTTGCTTTTAAGACTACGAGGCGGTTCCTCAGGAGTTCTCCCTGCACATTTACTTTTGAGACTACTACGTGGTTCCTCGGGAGTTCTCCCTGCACATTTACTTTTGAGACTACGAGGCGGTACCTCGAGAGTTGTCCCTGCATATTTACTTCTGAGACTACGAGCCAGTATCTCGGGAGTTCTCCCTGTATATTTACTTTTGAGACTACGAGGCAGTACCTCAGGAGTTCTCCCTATATATTTATTTTGGGACTACGAGACGGTATCTCGGGAGATCCCCTGCTGTTTACCCCTGTGTGTTGTATTGTTGCTTTGTTGTGTTTTCTTTTGTTAAATTCTAGTCTCTCATTATACTGTATATTCTCCTGCCTTGTTTATTATTTACTAGTAGGCCTAACCTGACCTCGTGACTACTCTACTGAGGTTAGGCTTGACACTTACTGGGTACCATTGTGGTGTACTCATGCTACTCTTCTGCACATGTTTTCGTGTGCAGATCCAGGTTCATCATACCAGCCTCGCTATTAGTTGTGCATTTGCTGCTGTTCCGGAAACATCAAGGTACATCTGCTCACATCCACAAACCTAGGAGTCCCCCTCTATTTTCTCCAATGTCATTTACCTTCCGTACTCCTTTTATTAGACTCTGTTGTATGGAGATACTAGTTTCCCTTCTATAGCTTATGACTTACGATGTTCCGGGTTTTGGGAAGACTGTGTATTTATAAAGTATTGGTTATTGTACATGTCGAGCAGCATTGTTACTAGTTATTCAGTTAACCACTCATGTTAGTTGCCAAGTTTTACTTTCGTTTATATTTTGTTGTTTTTCGCAATTTGTTAGGCTTACCTAGTCGTAAAGACTGGGTGCATCACGATGTTATACGGAGGGAGTTTGGGTCGTGACAGATGTACCGAATAGTTCTTCTCACGAGGCTTCAACTGATGAGAAGCATAGGCCATCACCCTACTATCTTGCATCAATACACACCCGAGGCCAATATGCAAAGCATCAAAATAAACTGTATATGATCACGATCCCGAAGACAAAACCAAAATTGGAGCTGTAATCAAGGCTGTGTTGAGCTTCTATAAGAGCACCCTTGTGAATCAACAAAGTCAATAAGGCTTCAATTAATGGAAAGACCTCCACAAATTGGCGATAATACCCTACCGAACCTAGAAAACTCTTGATATTTGTGGCTGTAGAAGGTCTTGGCCAACTTGGAACTGCCTCTATCTTCTTCAGATCCATCTTAATCTGCTCATTGGACACCACGTGGCCCAAGAATGCCACTAAATCCAACAAGAAGTTACACTAAAAAAATTTAGCATATAACGTCTTGTCCCTCAAAATCCATAGCACCGTCCATAAATGCTGCTCATGCCCTCCTTACTATAGGAATACACCGGGATACCATTAATGTACCCAATGACAAATGAGTCATAATATGGCAGGAACTCATTGTTTATCAAATACATGAATATTACTGGGACACCAACAAAAAATCATAATGCCCCTATCGAGTCCTGAAAGAAGTCTTAGCAATGTCTAAATACTTAATCTTCAACTGATGGTACCCCAATCGCAAGTCAATCCTTGAGAACAATCTAGCATCCCGAAGCTGATAAAACAAATCATCAATGCATGGTAGTGGGTACTTATTATTGATGGTAACCTTGTGATATTGCATGTAGTCAATGCACATCCTTATGGATCCTTTTTTTTCTTCACAAGAAATATTAGTGCGACCTAAGGTGAAACACCCAGCCTGATAAAACCTTTATCTAGCAGTTCTTGCAACTATTCCTTTATTTCTTTCAACATTGCTAGAGCAATGCAAAAGGTGGAATAGATATGGGATGGGTGTTTGGTGCTAAAGCTATACAACAATCAATATTCCTATCAGGTGGCATGCCCGGTAGGTCTGCATGCAACACATTTGGAAACTCTCTTACTACGGGGACTAAATCAACCATAGGAGCCTCATCAATAACATCTCTGCCAAAAGTTTGTCATGCACCCCTTCTCAACCATTCGTTGAGCCTTCAGAAAAAAGACCACCATACTAGGAATATGACCCAAGGAACCTCTCTACTCCAACATCGGCAACTCTGATATAGGCAATGTGACAATCTTCGCACGATAATTAAGAATAGCATGGTATGAAGATAACCAATCCATACCCAAAATCACATCAAAATCTACAACATTAAGCAATAGAAGATCAAATCTAGTCTCATAGACCCTAATAGAAACCAAACAAGAATGATAAACATAATCCACCATAATTGAATTTCCAATGGAAGTAGATACATAAAAAGGAATATCCAAAAAATCACGAGATGTATCCAAACATGAAGTAAAATAGGATGATACGCATGAATAAGTAGATCCTGGATCAAATAAACTGAAGTATCTATATGACAGACAGGAACAATACCTGTAATGCCTGCGTCTGATGCGGCTGCCTCAGTCGAACCATGGAAAGCATAACAACAGGTCTGACCTCCCCCCAGGACGACTTCTACCCACCTGTGCCTCACCTCTAGCTGGCTATGCCGGTGGTGTAGCATTTGGAGCGAGACTCATAGCGTAAGTACCATGTTGAGGTACACAGATATGATGCCTAGGACAATCTCTCACAATGTGCCTAATATCACCACACTAAAAATATCCTTGATGCTAGTATGGCTCCTGTAACTGAGTCTTCCCTGGACGACTAGAATAAACCGTTGTAGGTACCCCGTGAAACAGGTCAACTGAAGAATGACTGACCGGTAAATGCCCTGGAATCTATGGCTAGCTAGAGCACTACGTGAAACATGAAGTACAGACTAAACTGGTTGACTAACAAAACCTTTACCATGATGGATTTTGCCCCAGAGTAGGAGCTACTAAAAACTTCAAAACCACAAGGCTTTTTAGTCTCCATACCATCCCTCTCCCTCCCATGGATACGATCAAACCCCCAGTAATCTTCACAACCTGATGAAATGCAGTCTCGGTCTCCATCCCTCATGCCATTCAGAATCTAAGGTTGTAGGTGGATGTAAGGCCCCATAAACATTTCCTAGTGACTTAAGATTTTAAAGAGCGCCAACGTTATTTGGGAATAACGCATTCAAGTATTAAAGGAGACCTATGGGATAGATCCACATCATTTTGAAATGAAAATGTATCTTTAAGGTGTTTTTGAACGTACAAAGGTGTTTTGTGAATTGCAAGAATTTGTGTGGAATTTGTTGGATACATTGAGTGGAAAGAATGTCTCAATTAGCATCGAATACGACATCAAACAAATCCCACTCTTAAAATATAAATACTTAGGCGGTGACATACCTATCAAATTAAAGCCCTTTCAGTCTAGTTTCCAACACATCAAACCGTTTGTCATTTGGATAGGTATATTGAAAGTTATGGCTATTTTACCAGACCTAAGCCATATGCGCACCCAGATGCGCGGCCGCGCATATAAAGGGGGTTTCTACCTCGTGTGCACAGCCAGATGCATGGTCACTTGACCAGGTGCATGCCACGCACGTAGGAGCCCTATAAATACCCATAAGGCTGGGTAGAGAGAGGGGCTAATGTGCTTTCTTTGAGTTAGGGCTTGCATATCAAGGGGAATACGTCCAAAACCTCCTTCCCATGAACCAAGGTAATGTTTTTGGAGTACTTTTGAGTTGATTACTACTCCTAAACACTCTTATTAACTAGGATTAATCTTGAAGATCCATAGATTTCTATTCAAATCCCCGAATTGGTCAAGAACACTACAAGTTGGGACTTTCAAGACTCTCACTACAAAAGGTATGTCCACCATCTCTAAGTAATTCATTGTGATTATTCTTGTATGAAATATGTGTTAGGACTTATGGGATGGTGATTCGAAGCAACAAGTTCCTAACCTAGGTTGTGTTGGCATTTGTAGAGATTGTCAAATGGTTTAATTGATGAGATTGATTGTTTGGGAGTGAATTGTTCAGCATGCATGTGCTAATAGAAGTTGTGGATGGCCTAGAGGTGAATGTGAAGTGAATTATTGGTGTGGAAGGTGATTTTTAGGTGAATAAATTCCGTTGTAGAAAGATATGCACATTAGATGTTTGATAAAAAGTATAAATTACGTAATGTATAGAAATCTTGTTAATATTGGTGAAATTGTGTTGCATTGATGTAGATTGAAGTTGATTAGTATGGTGGAATGTCCTAGTATTATTAAGGGGTGAATTCTAGGTATGTTGGCTAAACTACTCTCTTAGAGTTTAATTCCATAATACTCCCATAAGTTTCAACTATGGTTGGCTCAAGTTCCATATTCGCATGTTCCGAGTCGTTCCCAATAAATTTGATCGTCCCGCGTAAGAAAGTGTCAAGAATTATGTATTCAAAATGTATTCCGAATGTTCCTATCACATTACTTTATCGTTTGGGAATGTGTTGAAGAATGATATGTGTATTAAAATTTTATGGCTTGAGTTGTGTCTCAAATGAAAGTCCATTATGCTTAACTTGGAACGAATACTCCATGTGTCTAAAACTCTAATTGCTTATGTGTACCTAAAGTCTTGATTTGAAATGCCTTGTTGTTGATAATCTATAATGTTGCTTGAAAGTGAAAGAAGTGGATTGGAGATATAATGTGTGGCCAACGTGCCAAGATTGAAATTTATACTTGTGGTCAATGGTGCTGAGGAAATGAAATGATGTGAGAAAGGTTATGAAATAACCCTCGATTCAACTGTTCCAGCCTCGATTCAACTGTTCCAAACTAACTTCGAAAATATATTTGCCTAAAAGCTTATGTACCCAAGTCATGCTCAAATGTGGTTGTTTTAACTAATGCTATGTTTTGGAAGTATTTCCAATGTTCTTTGAGCTCTTATATCTTCATGAATTGAAATTATGTATTGCCCTTTTTGATGAAAACTATTTCAAGAAAAAATGATGTATTACACGTCTATAATTTCAACTTGTGCTTCGATTGCCAATCATTTTACTCCATTTATTGGGAAGAAATCCATTGTGTTTAAAGTTTTCATTACTAATAAACCTAAAATTGTGATTTTCGAAATATCCTTTTTGTTGATATTTATGATGATGATCCATTAAGGTAAAGAACTGAAAGTGTGGAATATGAGAAACGACCATCGTGCCATGAATGAAAAATCATAAGTATGGCCAAGAGAGCCAAGGGAATAATGATGTTGTGAATGGTTGAAAGTACTAACGAAGCTATATATTTAGTGTGAAAAGTTAAGAGGTGAATATAAAATATATTTGTACTTTTTGGTTCCTTATGTGCAATAATAAAAAGGTTTTTGGGAGTATCATTAGCAAACCGAGGAAGGGTGGGTCATAAGGCCCACACCCAAAACTACACGTGCCGGTGTAGGAATGGATTGTGATTATTCCCCTTATTTGGGATGAGATTGAAATATTGATGTGATTGTGATTATTTCCCTTAATTAGGATGAGATTATTGATATCCCTGGATTTAAAATCAACCCACACGGCATTTGTGGCCTAGCCGATCGAGTGGAGATCGGATGCCATGTTGCGCACATGGTAGTACTACTCTTTGCAACACTTTTTTATCATATCACATGTCAAACCACATTTTGTGTGGAGATATGGCCTAGCCGATCTGGCATGATCGAACTCCGTGCTAAAAACACGGTGGTATATCGGTGCTAATGATCTCCCAACCAAAAATATATATTATTTTTGTATTTTGAAAATTGTTGTGTTTTAAGTGGGTATTTAGATATTGTTAATGGTGACTTGTTGTTTCTATGGTTTTTCCCTTTCTTATATTGGCATTCAAGTTTGAAAGAGTACACTTAGCTTTATATACTAGTACTATTCCATATGTACTAACGTCCCTTTTACATGGGGCACTGCATCTTCAATGGATGCAGGTGGTTTGTCAACGGGAGGTTATGATTCTCATTAGTAGTTACTCTCTACTCAGCAAATTTTGGTGAGCCCTACTCTGTTCCGAGCTTCATGTTAGTTGATGTTGTACTTTATGTTTTGAGGTATAGCTGGGGCCTTGCTACCAGCACTTTCATTCTTCACTACTGTAGTACTCAGAGGCTCCGTAGATAGGTTGTGGGTGGAATTTGATATTGGGAATTGAACTAGTAAGTGTTGGTATTTTGCAAACATGTTTTTCCTCATATCTTTAAACTTGTAATATTTTGGAAATCATAAATTGATATATTTTCAATAATGCGAAAAGAATGTGGAACACTTTATTCTCCTCATGTATATCTCTTCATATTGATTTTATATTGGTCATGGATAAGATTGGATAGAAGGCATTAAGTGGGATTGCTTGGCCGGGGTATCTCAGTTGAGCATCGGTCGCGCTCCTCAAGGTCGGGGAGTGACTGTTAAACCCTCAATGCTCTTTTTCTGAGCACATATTGAGGGAGCCGCTTTACAAGATTACTCTGTAATCCTCGTAGCATGCTCAGACACAGTCAAACCCCTTGGTGCAAATGCTTAAACTCATTGTGCAATTTGTCCTTGCAGGTTTGTGGAATACACTTCCTCGAGGACAGATCAGAGAATTGGGACCATGTAAGTGGCGCTCCACTACTTGGCCTACTCACCTCATAAGTCTACCACCATCTGTATGCAAGCCCTATCAACTGAAAAATAGTAAACTCGACCACACTTGACTCCACCAAACCCAAGGTATGTAGAATGCGATTACACTGATCCAAGAAACCTTATGCATCCTCAGAAGCCCCTCCACTTAACAAGGGAGGAGGAAGTCTCTATATCCTCTCCAACCTCTTCTGGTCCTCAGCAGGCACCACTAGTCCTACCTCGAGCTGAACTGTAACTAACGGCTGCATTGGCATAACACTCGGTATTTGATAAGCATGGGCTAGATGCTCTAGTGTACGTGTAGCGGGAGTTCGTGCGCCTCCCCAGTCGGTGAAGTAGCTGGTGCAACTGGAATTAACGGTGCATGGGCCAAACTTTCAAACATACTCAAGAAGTGAGCCAGAGTCTCTTGAAGTCCTAGTGCAGCAATAGGTCCCTTGGGTGCATGCTCAATATGCTCGGGATCCTGCTCCTTAAGTGGAGCTACTGCGGTTCCACCGCCGCTACTCTAGCAGTGGTTATAGCTACGACGCGTGCCCCACCTCAGCCTCTACCTCGGCCCCAGCCTCTCGCATCTCTAACAGAGGGCCCTGGTGCCTGCTCAGTCGACCCTAAAGAATGTGTCCTAATTATCTGTGAGAGAATAGAAGAGTAAAGATTCAAACTTTGGAATAACAAATCCACACGAGACTGAATAAATTATAGTGAATCTTCCTAACAAATTGGTAGCATCTTCAAGACAAGTACAGACGTCTCTGTACCAAACCACAAGAATATACTAGACGTGCTCATGACTCTTCGAACCTATGAACCCAGAGCTATGATACCAACTTCTCAAGACCCAAATCCTACCTAATGGATCGTGATGGTACCTAACCTTCAAAACTAGGTAAGCCTATCACATAAATAGCATTAAATCATCAAAACATGATATAATTAGACTGTATTCAATGTAACAACGAAAATAGTTATAACGTAAGCCAAAATGGCAATATAAAAAATAACTCCATGAAACCAGGTAGTACAGATTTATGAGCTATAATTCGAATACTTAAGAAGTCACAAATATAATACATTTTGAATGTTGAAATAACAATACCAACATAAACGATGGGACTCCGAAGGAATTTTGATAATCATGCAGCACTACCTTTAATCCTCACGACCAGTGTGTCCACATTGTCGAAGCCCGCTGCCTCCAACACCCGGATCTGCACAATAATAAGCAGAAGTATAGTATGAGTGCATCAAAATCAGTACCCAGTAAGTATTAAGACTAACCTCGATGAAGTGGTGACGAGGTTCAAGTCTTGTGATACCCACTAGTCAAAAGAACCTGTGCAATATGTCAATAACTGAAAAAATGAATATATATCGGAAAGCAATACCAACAATCTTGTAAACACATGTGATAACAACTCGACGTAGGAAAAATCCATCGTTGACAAACAAATCATCAAGTAGAAATATAGACATATTATAGCATGTCAGATACCACTTAAAAACTGGTTGAAATACATGATGAAGTTTAAAGAATGTATGTAAATGGTTAAGAATGTCACCCTCGTACCACCACATAAATCTCATCAAAGTGCCATCTTTATTTTGCCGCATGTGCAAAAATAATCAAGAAATGCCACATATGCACAAAAACAATCACAATTACACAGAAAAGACCTCATGCCAACACCCACTCGATCCGCCTAACATGTCCACATGTGCGATAGTCATCACAATGCAAAATGCCAAATTACCATCAAAGACATAAGGTCATAATTTGTAAACTAGATGAACAGGGACACGTCAATGTATAAAATGTGGATGGGTGTTCAAATATGAACCATCACTATAGCTAAATCAATGGTAAATCAAGTTTATGTAGTTACAAAGTAATTAAGAATGTTTCATACAAAGCATCTAAACAAAATAAGGCATATTAGAAGCCTAAGGTCTAATACGGTCAAAACCAAACATAATACTAGTGCACACGCTCATCACCTTGCGTACACGTCGCTTTTCACATAATATAATTAGGCAAATAAGACTGAATCCGAAGGGGTAATCCCCCGCAAAAAGGTTAGGCAAGATACTTACCTCAATAAGCCCAAATTAATCCTCTATAATATCATTTCCTTTAAAAATCACCTCCATCTAACTCAAATCTAGCAAACAATAACTCAATAAAACCAAACAATGCTATAAAAATCAATTCCAAACAATAAAGTCTCGATCATCACCCAATTCTCCAAAGGTCAACAAAAGACAACCCCAGGCCCACACAGTAAAAATTTGAGTCAATGGATAGAGCCAAACTAACCAGAACCCCACGATTCCAAATATGTTATTAGATTCCAAGGTGGAGTCTAATTCGACTCTCAAATCCCCAATTTTAATTTTTAAAAGAATAGTCAAAAACCCAAAAAATTCCCTTCTAAATTGCAATATTTACAAGTAAATATCCATGTAAAATCAAGATATAATATCAAAATCAAGTGAAACTCTCTTACCGACTTGCATGTGTGTAAATCCTCTTAAAACATTGCCCCTCTCAATGTGTAGGGGTTCAAAATATTAGAAAATAGGTCTAAGTCCTAAAATTCCTTCTAAATAATAAGTTGCGGAAGTCGCAATTACAATAAGAGGTTCGTAATTGCGAGTCCGGTAAATGCGAGAAATGGCTCGCAAATGCAAACTAGATCCCTCCGCCTCTAATATAGAAATTGCAACCAGGAAGCTCGCAAATGCGACCAAGTGTCCAAAATGCGGACTTCCATTCACAATTGCAGATTCAAAGTTTGCCTACACTGCTTCACAAATTCAAAGTTTGCCTACACTGCCTAACCTGTCGAATGTGATCGTCACTCCGCAAATGCAAGCACAACCTCGCAATTACGAGGTCTGCAGCACCATCAAAAATATGAACTTCTCCAAACTAATCTAAATTAATTTGAAACTCACCCGAATCCCTCACTCCCCAAACTAAAAATACACACAAGTATATAAATCACACATGAACAATCTTGCAAGCTCAAAACATAAATAAAATATCCATAACCATAAATCTAACACCAAAATGAATGCAAACCTTAAAATTCAAGAACAACAATATTCAAAACCAAGCATTTGATTCCCACCAAACAAACTCGGAATGAGACTAAACTTTGCAAACAAGATCCAAATGACAAGACGAACATATTCCATGTATTGGAACAACCACCTAAGCTCGATAGCCCCAAAGTCAACTCATGGTTAATCTTTCGAAATTTCTAAGCCTTCAAATTTCCAACTATCGGCAAAAAGATCCAAATCATTGTAGGAACCTCCAAATTCGAATCCCGGAATACGTCTAAGTCCAACATAGCCATATGAACATATTGAACTATCAAAACACAAATCTAAGGTCGTTAACATAAAATCGAAATATTGGTCAACTACTATAACTTAAACTTCCAACAATGGAACTAAGTGTTCCACATTACTCTAAAAACTTCAAGAACAAAACCAACTATCCCTGCAAGTTACAAAAAATATAAGTAAGCACAAGAGATGCATCAAATAGGGGAACGAGTCTCAAATACAACAAGAATATCAATTGGGTCGTTACAATCTGTCGCTTTCTTGGGTCATGTTGTCTCTAGCGAGGGAATAAAGGTTGATCCTCAGAAGGAAACAACTGTGAAAAATTGGCCGAGACCTACGACTCTGATAGAGATTCACATTTTCTTAGGCTTAGCTTGGTATTACAGGAGGTTTGTGGAGGGATTTTCATTTCATGCCTCTCTGTTGACCAAATTGACACAAACGATAGCTAAATTCCATTGGTCAGATGCTTGTGAAAGGAGCCTCCAAAAGTTGAAGTCGAGATTAACCACGACACCTATGTTGACCTTACTGGAAGGTATGGATAGGTTTATCATGTATCATTATGCTTCGAGGGTTGGACATGGGTATGTATTAATACGACAAGGAAAAGTGGTCGTTATTCTTCAAGAAACCTCAAGAACCATGAGAAGAATTATCCAACTCATGACTTAGAGCTTGCGATAGTGGTGTTTGCATTGAAGATATGGTGTCATAATCTGTATGGGGTCCATGTTGAATTTAAGGCAAAGGAGATGGCTTGAAATACGTAAAGACTACGATATTGACATTCTCTATCATCCGGGGAATATTAATGTTGTGGCGGATGCTCTTAGCCGGAAATAATTAGCATTTTTGCTCACTTGAAGGCACAAGAAAGGCCGATGGCGTAGGAAGTACATCAATTGGCTAATTTAGTGGTCTCACTTATGGACTCTAGCGAAAGTAGGGTAAAACAACAACAACAATAACAACCCAGTAAAATCCCATATGTGGTGTATGGGAAGGGTAGTGTGTACACATACCTTACCCCTACCCGAGGGGGTAGAGAGGTTATTTATGAAAAAAAGACTATATCAGTACCATCAATAGAAAAATGAAGAAATGCTGACAGCAACATATGAGCGGAAGTAGGGTGATTGTGCAAAATAGAGTTGACTCATCACTGGTTGTGGAAGTTAAGGAGAAATAGTATGACAACCCTTTCTTGGTACAATTGAACGAGCGAATTCATAAACACAAGACCATGGCCATTTCTCTTGGCATGAATTGTGGCTAAATGCCTGAATTACCAGCAAGTGAAAGACGATCGTATTTTGGCACAAAATATAGAAATTCCTATGTGAAAGTGGGAGATGATCAGCATAGACTTTGTAGTAGGTTTAACTCACACACCTCATATTTTTAACACAGTTTGGTTGATTGTCGATCGACTCACGAAGTTAGCACATATCTTTCCTATTAAGGTTGCTGACACAGTGCAACATCATGCTCAATTGTATATCAAAGAGATAGTTAGATTGCATGGCACTCCAATTTCCATCATCTCGAACAGAGGGTGCAGTTCACTGCTAAATTTGCAAAAATTTCAGCAAGGTTTGGGTACTCAATTGAATCTTTGAACAACTTTCCATCCACTGATTGACAAGCAAGCCGAGTGAACTATACAAATATATAAGGATTGCGTGCATGTGTTCTTGACTTCATGGGAAGCTGGGATAATCATTTGTCGCTCATTGAATTTGCCTATAACAACAGAAACCATGCAATCATTGAAATAGCACCGTCCGAGGCTCTATATGGTAGGCCAGACCTTGTGAATCAAGAAATGGAAAAGGTCAAGATCATCAAGAAGCGGTTGAAAACTGCTCTAAGTCACCAGATGTCTTATTCGGATATACGACACAGAGATTTAGAGTTCAAAGTGGATGAGCTGGTGTTCTTGAATGTTTTCCCCATGTAACGCATAATGCGATTAGGGAAGAATGGAAAACCAAGCCCAAGGTACATTGGACCTTATAGAATCTTGCATCCGGTATTTCACATATTTATGTTAAAGAAAGTGGTTAGCGATACGTTGCTCAATGTCCCTTAGATACTATTGAAGTTAATAAGGGCTTGACCTATGAAAAGGTTCTTATCGCCATCCATGATATATAAGTTTGTCTGTTGAGAAATAAGGAGAGTGCCTCCGTCAAAGTGAAATGGTTAAACCAACAAGTTGAAGAGGACATCTAGGAAGCAAAAGAAGATATGAAGAAAAGCTATTCCCATTTGTTTGTAGAGCTAGTTGGCCGTGTTTAAGAAATACTAGAAATTTATTTTCCATGTACTGTGTTTTGTGTCACGCCCCAAAGATATGACCCTGAAATGAAGTGGGGCTTACCAAGTCTGCTGGAAAGAAAGTGTTCCGTTATCACTGATCAGTGTCTCATGTTATGGAACCACCTGCATCCATTGAAGATGCAGCGCCCCCGGCAAAAGGGACATTAGTACATATAGAATAGTACTAGTATGAATGACAAAATACCCTCTCAATACAATGATAAATATTACGAGCGAGTAGAATCAAAATAGCAGTGAATCCTCAAACAACATCAAACCTAAAATTAGGATCAAGACAATGTTCAAATAAATTTTCATATTTTAATTTGGGAAGTCTTTAAAACCAATATGCCACCATTCATGATTCAAATATTCACAATACCAATACTACTGTATATTTAGCACGGAGTCCGATCGCGACCCGATCGACTAGGCCATATCTTTAAAGACATCAACCACAATTATAATTTCCAGCACAATCACCACCATGTGTGCGGCATGGCATCCGATCATGACCCGATCGACTAGGACGTCTCCTTAGAGACATCAACCTTTTTATACCCATCATCTCATTTCATACTTCTTTCACATCTTTTCATTTCAGTGGCACTAGTGGCCACAATTATAAAATTATTATTGGCACATCGGCCGTATTTAAGATTTCATGCTCACCTTTTTCACTTTCAAACATCATCATCATCATCCACAATAAGGCATTTCAAATCAATGTTTTTAGTACACATGCGAGCAATTAAGAGTCTTAGGCACATATAGATTTTTCACAAAATGTTGCATAATAGCCTATGTTTGAACTTGACTAGAAGTCGCAACCCTATTAATGCACACCCCATACTTTGAACATAATCTCAAATCATAACATTACATGATAAAAATATTCCGGGGATACATATTGAGAATATATCTTTTAGTACAAGCTTATTCGGAATAGCCACTTTCATAATGAATAATTCGGGACTTACATAAATTACATGAATACCGTGGGATTCAATTGTAAGAGAAGAGTTTAGCCAACATACCTCAATGGAGCTTCCTTAAACTCTAAAATGTTCTAGAAATCTTAACTTCGATCTATTTTAGAAATGTAACAAATTGAACCAAAATTAGGAAGATGATCATGGTTCTAGCTCATTTGAGCATTTTATCAAACACTAGGTGTGCATTAAAGTTTCAAGGTTCTTTTATGGAGAATTCCATCATCCCACAACCCATTCTTTATCATTTTTAGCTCAACAATTTTCCTACACCCCTTGATAACACATGCATGCAAAACAACCAACTCCCATACCAAAGAATTATCTTACTAATTACTCATTTCTTCTTAACTTTCGAAATGAAGGGTTAGGGTGTAGAATCTTACCTCTAGGATGAAGGCCTAGTGAGTTTCCTTGTTAATCTTCTAAGATTCGAGCAAGAATTAAAGAACAAATTGTTGAAGAACTCTCTTCCACTCTAGGGCACACTCTCACCCTCAAAATATCAGGTTTTGGTAAAGAAATGATACATATCGTCTATTTAACAAATTAGAATCGGGTTATATAAACCCAAAAATGAAGCTCCGGAACAGGATATGCGGTCGCATATGCGACCGCATAATGGATATGCAGTCCGCATATGGGCCGCACAATTTGGTGCCCAAAGCTGATGTCGCCTGCCTATGGTCTGTGATAATTATGCGGCCCTTAGACCTATTATGCGGTCGCATAATGCACTGCAGACCTTCCTCCATGCTGCCCCGCCTCTACTTCACTCTGCGGCCATTATGCGGTTCGTAGAGTGTTATGTGATCGCATAGTGGGCCGCAACAATGACTTCTTCTGCCGAAAATTTTCCTTTACTCCTCAGTGCATTGTTCAATCCAAAAAGTCCATTTTGCTCTAGTATCCTCAAACACGTAAGCCTACTCCGGCACCACGAAATCTTAAATTTCTTTGGTTAATTTTACGGGGCCTTACATTTTGAATTTGTAAAGATTATGCTCTTGTGTTCTTAATGGTTATGCAATGAATATATTTTCACGGTTGATGTTTCCCGATGTGCGTAATGCTTTGTTAGGTCATGAGATGTGTTTGAGTGATGAACCAAGTCATGCTTGGTATCTATAGCCGACTCTAACCCTCATTCGAGGACAAATGATCCTAAGCGAGGGAGAATGTTTGGCCCCGTAAGAGTTCGCTAGGGATATAAGGTTTTATACTTAAAAAGTCATGCTATTATGCTCGGAAGGTTGTATGACAAGTTTCGGCTCGCAAGCTAGCCACAGTACATATTTGTGGACTGCAATGCGTTGCAAAGTGGGAAGAAGAATTGGAATGAGAGGTAAATTTCACGACCAATTATGTGGACCCTGAATTAGTTTCGTTGATCACATAATCATCACGAATAGGTCAGAAGCAAACTAAATTCGAGGGTCTTTTTGTGGTGGGTTATGCGGACTACATAGCCATTTCGCGGACTGTAGATCCATCGCAAAATTTTTTAGGCCAGCTAGGGAAATATTTTAAGGAGATTTTGCGGTCCAATGTGCAGACCATGGAACTTTTATGCAGACCGCAGATCAACTATCCTCAAACATGTAACCCTACTCTGGTTCCACGAAACCTTAAATTCCTTTGCAAAATTTTACGGGGCCTTACATTCTCCCCCCACTTAGGATTATTCGTCCTCGATTGAGTGTCAAAATCTGTCATTAGCATTCAATATGGCCCTACTATTAATTCACACACACCAGTAGTTTCAAAATTTGGCTAACTCCCTAAATGTCAAAAAACTTTCCAGAGTCTCCCCTGTAACTAGGCCTATCCACCTGTCAGAGAATCCCACAAACCAATCCTAACAACATGTATATGAACCAATGACATAATATAGAATAAAAATAACGTCAATTGTGGCCTTACGGGCAGTATGCTACCAAAACGGAACACCTTTAATATCAGTTGTACAATTGATACATAATTCATAGAAGATAACTCTTAGCATTTTCAAAGAACACAACTTTATAAATACATGACTATTCAAACAAATGAGGGTACTTCTTCTTCATTTCATCCACGACCTCCCAGGTGGCCTCTTCAGCCTGTTGGTTTCGCCATAACACTTTCACGGAGGCAATTTCTTTCTTTCTCAACTTTTGAACTTGCCTATCAAAAATAAAAACTGAAATCTCTTCATAAGTCAATTCCTCATTAACCTCAATAGTCTCAACCGGAACAATGAATGTCGGGTCTCCAATTATTTTCTTCAACAAAGACACATGAAATACCTGGTGTACTAATGACATCTCAGGTTGTAGATCAAGCTTGTATGCCACCTCGCACTAATGATTCTCTATGGTCCGACATACGTCATACTCAATTTCCCTTTCTTACCAAATCGCACTACACCCTTCAGGGGGGAAAGTTTCAAGAATACCCAATCTTCTTCTTTGAACTCCAAATCCCTACGACGAACATCTAAATAGGACTTCTGATGACTCTGAGCAGTCTTCAACCGCTCCTTAATGATTTTAACTTTTTCCATAGCCTGATGCACGAGGTCTCACCCTATCAACTCAGCTTCCCAAAT
The DNA here is from genome assembly GCF_000715075.1 of Nicotiana tabacum. Classification (NCBI taxonomy): domain Eukaryota; kingdom Viridiplantae; phylum Streptophyta; class Magnoliopsida; order Solanales; family Solanaceae; genus Nicotiana; species Nicotiana tabacum. Next base: position 43,404,638 of record NC_134102.1, read on the forward strand.
CACGAACCACCCAATGGGAGATCTACATCTCCTACTATATAAAGCCTCGAAAGGTGCCATCTGAATACTAGCATGATAACTATTATTGTAGGCAAATTCTATGAGTGGCAAATGATCATCTCAGCTACCTATGAATTCTACAACACAAGTGCACAACATATCCTCGAGCATCTAAATTGTCCGATATGCCTACCTGTCCGTCTATGGGTAAAAGGTTGTACCGAGATTCAACTGAGTACCCAAACCTTGCTGAAATATTTTCCAAAGATTAGTCGTGAACTGTGCCCCTCAATCAGAAATGATAGAAACTAGAGTGCCATGCAACTTGACTATTTCATTGAGATACAACTGAGCATACTGTTTCACAGTTTCGGTAGCCTTAACCGATAAAAAGTTAGCTGATTTCGTGAGTCGATCCACAATCACCCAAATCGAATCAAACTTACGAGGAGTACAAAGTAGGCCTCATAGAATTTTGTAAAGGAACTTAAGGTTTCGTGGTGCCGAAGTAGACTTATGTGTTTGGGGACCTTTTGGGTTGATCAATGCACTGGGGAGTGAAGGATGATTTTTGGCATAAGAGGGCATTTCTGCGGCCCACTATGCAATCGCAGAATCACTTTGCAGATCGCATATTGGTTGTGGAGTGAAGCATATGCTAGGCAAGATTTGGAGGAAGTCAGTAGTACATTATGCGACTGCAGACCAGTTAAGCGGTGCATTATGTGACCACATAACGGGTCTGCGGGCCTCATAATAAAGGCAGACCTAAGCTGGCGACATCAGCTTTGGCGGCCAAATTGTGCGACTGATATGCGGACTGCATATCCATTTTGCGGTCGCATATGCAACCGCATATCCTGTTCTGGAGCATCATTTTGGGATTTTTATAACCCGACCCTACTTCGTTAAATAGATGATTTGTACCATCCTTTGAACAAAAATATGATATTTTGAGGGTTAGTGAGTGCCCTAGAGTGGGAGAGAGTTCTTCAACAATTTGTTCTTCAATTCTTGCTCGAATCTTGGATGATTAACAAAGAAAACACACTAGGTCTTCATCCTAGAGGTAAGATTCGACACCCTAGCCCTTCATTTCTAACGTTAACTAGAAATGGGTAATTAGTTAGATAATTCTTTGGTATGGGAGTTGGTTATATTTCATGCATGTGTTATCAAGGAGTGTAGGAAAATTGTTGAGCTAAAAATGGTATAGAATGGGTTGTGGGATGATGGAATCCTCCATAAAAGGACCTTGAAACCTTAATGCACACCTAATGTTGGATAAAATGATCAAATGGGCTAGAACCATGAACATCTTCCTAATTTTGGTTCAATTTGATATATTTCTCAAATAGATCGAACTTTCTAAGAATTCCGAAACATTTTAGAGTTTAAGAAAACTCAATTGAAGTATGTTGGCTAAACTCCTCTCCTTGAATTAAACCCCACAGTATTCATGTAATTTATGTAAGTCCTGAATTGTTCATTATGAGAATAGCTATTCCGAATAAGCTTGTGCTAAAAGATATATTCTCAATATGTATCCCCAAAATATTTTTATCATGTTATGTTATAATTTGAGAATATGTTCAAAGGATGGGATGTGCATTAATAATGTTGTGACTTCTAGTCAAGTTCGACTTCTAGTCTATGTGCCTAAGACACCTAATTGCTCACATGTGTACTAAAAACAATGATTTGAAATGCCTCATTGTAGATGATGATGATGATGTTTGAAAGTGAAAAAGGAGAGCATGAAATCTTAAATAGGGCCGACGTGCCAATAATGATTTTATAATCGTGGCCATTAGTGCTAATGAATGAGATGATGGGTATAAAAAGGTTGATGTCTCTAAGGAGACGGCCTAGATGATCAGGTCATGATAGGATGCCATACCGTACACATGGTGGTGATTGTGCTAGAAATTACGATTGTGGTTGATGTCTCTAATGAGATGGCGGAGCTGATCGGGTCGTGAAAGGACTCCATACTAAAAGAACGGTGGTATTGGTATTGTTAATATTGGAATCGTGAATGGTGGCATATTGGTACTAAAGACCTCCTACCTTAAAATATGGAAATTTATTTGAATATTGTCTTGATCCTAATTTGAGGTTTGATGTTGTTTGAGGCTTCCACTAATATTATAATTGTACTTGCTCATATTATTTATCATTCTATTGAGAGGGTATTTTGTCATTCATACTAGTACTATTCCACATGTACTCACGTTTCTTTTGTCGGGGGCACTACATCTTTCATGGATGCAGGTGGTTCCACATCGGAGGATATTGACCAGTGATAGCGGTTATCATTCTTTCCAACTGACTTGGTGAGCCTCATCTCATTCCGGGGTTGTGCATCTTTTGTTTTGTATGTGTTATCGTGTTTGAGGTATAGCCGGAGCCTTGTTGCCGGCACTATCATTGTACTCTTTGGTATTTTTAGAGGCTCTGTAGACTTAGTGTGGGTTGTATATGGGTATTGGGAATGTTAAACAAGTTGTGTTGTGATTAAATCACTTGTTCCACTTTGAACCATGAAGGTGTGTGTTTTGAGACTTATTAAACGAAGCAACTAATGGTAATGAATTGGTATTGTAGACATGATCACCTTATTATCTAACTAACAAAAATATGTATCTCTTTATTCATGGATTAGTTTGGGTATAAGGAAATCTAATAGGCTTGCTCGATCGGGTTCACTCAGTTGAGCGCCGGTCGCGCTCCCCGAGTTTGGGAAGTGACAAACTTGGTATCAGAGCCTAAGGTTTTAAAGTGTCTCAGGATGTCTCGGAGCCGTGTCTAGAAGAGTCCTTATCAATGTGTTGTCGACCACATCTATAATTAGGATGCTACTTGAGCATTTAGGAATAATACCCTTATTTCATGTTCTCGATCGCGCGATAAAGTTGATTGTAAGATTTTTCCTCCTTTAACTCGTGCGTTGCTCTAATTTTCAGCACATGGCATCTAAGAATTAGGTAAAAACTGGCCAAAGAGCCAATATCACCCCTCGAGTGGCAGTTGATTCTATATTTGATGATGCGGGTGAGCACCTGAGGGGTGAGGATATTCCCCTAGTTTCTACGCTGCCTGATTCTACCACAGTTGATCCGACCGCACCTGTCCTTACACCTACTAAAGGTGAAACGGTCCCTCCAACTGATATTCCAGATCCACCTCCACCTCCAGCTTCCGATTTCGGTGTTTATTATGGGGATCTTAGGGGGGCCATACAGATGATGTCTCAAATAGTGGCTTTCCGGGCGTAGAGATCAAATGTTGCACCCACTTCTTCTAGTCAGCCAGGGGATTCTGCTAGTTCTAGGGTGAACAGGTTTCTCCAGTTGGATCCTCCAGTATTCACGGGTACTAACCCGGATGAGGACCACCAAGACTTCATTGATGAGATGCACAAGACTCTCCGAGTTATACGTGCTATCGAGACAGAGGCAGTGGAGTTAGACTTTTACCCCCCGAGAGAGGTGGCATATTCTTGGTTTGATCTATGGCAAGAGTCCGGTGAGGAAGGGAGCCCTCCAGCGAGGTGGGGTGAGTTTGTCGATGCCTTCATTGATCATTTCTTTCCTGCCTAGACTAAGGCAACCAGTGCTACTGCATTTAAGAGCCTGAGGCAAGGTAGCTTGAGTGTGTGGGAGTACCATATGAGGTTCGTGCACCTCTCCAAGTATGTTATTTACATGTTACCTACTATGGAGGCTAGAGTGCACCGGTTTATGCAAGGACATAGTCCCTTGGTAATTAATGAGGGCGCTATAATAACCTTTAATTCTGATATGAAGTATGGAAAGATGGTGGTATTCGCTAAAGCCACAGAGACCCGCAAATTGAGGAACATAATGGAGCGAGAGGGTAGTAATAAGTCTCGGTCTGCGGGCAAGTTTGGTAATTTTTCTGGTGGCGGCAGGTCAGCATTCAGGGGAGGGTCTTCAGGGCCGTCTCAATCCTCTGCTCAGTCTTCAGTTAGTGCACTACTATCAGGGCCTGATCAGCAACAGTGGTGCCGTTTGAAGCCCAGTCAATTCAACCAGGGCTCCTACCAGCAAGGATGGCATGGTGGTAGATTCGAGCAGTAGCGAAGGCCCCCATGCCCTAAGCGTGGAAAGATGCACTTAGGAATATGCTACATGGACTTACCCATATGCTACGTGTGCGGATTGAGGGGTCACATTCAGAGGGATTGTCGTTCGTCCCGCTAGGGTATGGACAAAGGCACGTCACAACCAGCCAGTTCTGTAGCACCTCCTCCAGCTTGAGGCACTCCAACACCCGCAGGGTATGGTGCAGATAGGGGTGGAGCACAGAGTTCGGGAGGATCCGGCCGTTTCTATGCTATGAGGGGTCTCCAGAATTCAGAGGCTTCTCCAAATATTGTCACAGATATATTGACTATCCAATCTCATGATGTGTATGCTCTTATTGATACAGGTTCCACTTTGTCATATGTCACTCCTTATGTTGCTATGGAATTTAGGATAGAACTGTAACAACTTCATGAGTCGTTCTCTATATCTACTCCGGTTGGCGAGTCTATTTTAGCCACGTGGGTTTATAAGGATTGTGCTGTCATATTGCGTGGTCGGGACACCCTGGCCGATCTCATTGAATTGGGAATGGTCGATTTTGATGTAATAATGGGGATGGACTGGCTTTATTCTTGTTTTGCCAAGCTTGATTGCCGAACCAGGCTTGTTAGGTTCGAATTTCCAAACGAGCCAGTTATTGAGTGGAAGGGTGATGATGTACTGCCGAAGGGTAGGTTTATTTTTTACCTTAAGGCCACAAAGATGGTCAACAAGGGATGTATTTACCATTTGGTCCGGGTTACAGACACTGATGCTGAAGCACCTATGCTTGAGTCGGTGCCTGTTGTGAATGAATTTTCGGGAGTCTTTCCAGATGAACTCCCTGGGATCCCACCAGACAGGGAGATTGATTTTGGGATTGATGTGATTCCAGAAACGCATCCTATATCTACTCCACCCTAGACAATGGCACCGACAGAATTGAAGGAACTAAAGGAGCAGCTGAAGGACTTATTAGAAAAGGGTTTGATCCGATCGAGTGTATCGCCTTGGGGCGCACCGGTCCTCTTTGTAAGGAAGAAATATTGTCAATGAGAATGTGTATTGACTATCGGCAGCTCAACAAGGTCACGATCAAGAATAAGTACCTACTACCAAGGATAGATGACTTATTTGATCAATTGCAAGGTGCTAAGTACTTCTCCAAAATTGATTTACGATCTGGGTATCACCAATTGAAGATCAGGGAGCAGGATATTCCAAAAACAACTTTCAGTACCCGATATAGGCACTTTGAATTTTGGTAATATCTTTCGGGCTAACAAATCCACCCGCAGCTTTGTGATAGTGTTTATTGACGATATCCTTGTATATTTATGCAATCGAGAAGACCATGCCAATCATCTCAGGGTAGTTCTGCAAACCCTATATCAGCACCAGTTATATGCAAAGTTTTCAAAGTGTGAATTTTGGCTTGAATCTGTCACATTCTTGGGTCATGTCGTCTCTAGTGAAGGAATTAAGGTTGATCCTCAGAAAGTTGCAGCTGTGAAGAATTGGCCAAGGCCTACAACCCCAACAGAGATTCACAGTCTCTTAGGCTTAGCGGGTTATTACAGGAAGTTTGTGGAGGGGTTTTCTACTCTTGCCTCTCCTTTGACTAAATTGACGCATAAGGCAATAAAGTTCCAATGGTCAGATGCTTGTGAAAGGAGTTTCCATGAACTGAAAACAAGATTGACTACGACACCAATGTTGACCTTACCAGAGGATGCAGATGGATTTGTAGTATATTGTGATGCTTCAATAATTGGGGTTGGGTGTGTATTAATGAAACATGGCAAGGTGATAGCTTATGCTTCTAGGCAACTCAAGAATCAGGAAAAGAACTATCCAATGCATGACTTAGAACTTACAGTGTTGGTATTTGCAGTGAAAATTTGGCGTCATTATTTATATGGGGTCCATGTGGATATATTCACGGACCACAAGAGCGTTCAATATATTTTCAAATAGAAGGAATTAAATCTGAGGCAGAGAAGATGGCTTGAGTTACTCAAGGACTACGACATTGATATTCTATAACATCCGGGGAAGGCTAATGTTTTGGCGGATGCTCTTAGCCGGAAATCTATGGGTACTTTAGCACACTTGGAGGCATATCAAAGGACATTGGCCAAAGAAGTTCACTGATTCGCTAGTTCGGGAGTTCGCTTTGCATACTCTAGTGAAATAGTGGTGATCGTGCAAAATAGGGATGAATCATCACTGGTTGTGGAAGTTAAGGAGAAGCAATACAACGAACCATTGTTGGCACAATTGAAAGAGGGGATTCATAAACATAATACCATGGCCTTTTCTCTTGGCATGGGTGATAGTACACTAAGGTTCCAAGGGCGTCTATGTGTTCCAAATATAGATGGTCTACGGGAGAGAATCATGACCGAGGCTCACACTTCTAGGTATTCTGTACACCCACGCTCTACAAAAAATGTATCATGATCTTAAGGAAGTCTATTGTTGGAATGATATGAAGAGGAATGTAGCAGACTTTGTGGCGAGATGTCCCAATTGTCAGCAAGTGAAGGCCGAAAACCAAAGGCCTGGTGGGTTGGCACATAACATATCAATATGGAACATACTTCTGAGTAGATCCCCACAGTAGAGCACACAACCTATGGCTTCAGCAGCAATAGCTACACCACTCACACAACCAACTAGGGGTAAGGCTCAGTCGGTTCGAGGTTGCCTTAGAGGGGGAGGTCAGTTAGGTGGGGGACATGGCTGTTGCTATGAAATTCTAGCTATGCCAGAGGATGTTGCTTCCGACATTGTAATTAGCGGTATTGTGCCACAAAGATGCTTTAGTATTATTTGACCTTGGTTCCACCTATTTATATGTGTCATCATATTTTGCTCGTTATTTGGATATTCTTCGTGATTCTCTTTGTTTTTCTTTTCATGTATCCACACCGTTGGGTGATTCTATTATGGTGTAACGTGTATATCGGTCTTGTGTGGTTACCATTGGGGGTTATGATCCCAGAGTTGATCTTTTATTGCTTAATATGGTTGATTCTGAGGTGATTTTGGGTATGGATTAGTTATCTCCATACCACTCTATTCTTGATTGTCACGCTAAGACTGTGACATTGGCTATGATGGGGTTAGTGAGGCTGGAGTGGAGAGGTTCTCTTGGTCACACTCATAATAAAGTGATTTCATTCTTGAAGTCTCAATAGATGATTCAGATGTGGTGTTTTACGTATTTAACCTTCATGAGAGATGCTAGTGATGATACACCTACTATTGACTGAGTTCTAGTAGTGAGGGAGTTCTCTTATGTGTTTCCTATAGACTTCTCGGGCATGCCACCCGACAGGGATATTGATTTTGGTATTGATTTGGTACCGACCACTCAGCCCATCTTTATTCCACCATACCGTATGGCAACATTGGAGTTTAAGGAACTAAATGAACAATTAAAATAATTGTTTGATAAGGACTTCATTAGGCCTAGTGTTTCACCTTAGGGTGCATCCGTGCTATTTGTGAAGAAGAAAGATGGCTCTCTGAGGATGTGCATTGACTACAGGCAGATGAATAAGGTTACTATGAAGAACAAGTATCCATTATTGCGTATTGATGATTTATTTGATCACCTTAAGGGTGACTACGGTATTCTCAAAGATTGACTTAAGATCGGAGTATAATAAGTTAAAGATCAGGGCTTCAGATATTCCTAAGATAACTTTCACGACCCGTTATGGGCATTATGAGTTTCTGGTGAGGTTTTTTAGGCTAACCAATGCCCCGGCAACATTCATTCACTTAATGAACAATGTATTTTAGCCTTATTTGTATTCTTTTTTCATTGTGTTTATTGATCATGTATTGGTGTATTCTCGCATAAGGGAGCAGCATGATCAACACTTGAGGATTGCGCTCCAGCTTTTGAGGGAGAAGATGTTAGATGCTAAATTTTCCAAGTGTGTGTTCTGGTTAGAATCAATGGAATTTTTGGGTCACGTGGTGTCCAGTAAGAGGATTAAGGTGGATACGAAGAAGATTGAAGTAGTTGAGAGTTGGCACATACCTTCTAGAGCTACAAAGATCGGGAGTTTCCTAGGGTTGGCTAGGTATTATCATCGTTTTGTTAAGGGGTTTTCATCTATCTCAACCTCATTGACTAGATTGACGCAGAAGAGTGCCTCGTTGACTTGATTGACGACAAAACGATTCCCAATTAAGATGGTCTGATGAGTGTAAGGAGATCTTTCAAAAGCTTAAGACTGCCTTGACTACTGCTCCAATCATGGTTTCTCCTTCAGGATCTGGTTCTTACACTTTCTATTGTGATTCTTCATGTGTTGGCATTGGGTGTGTGTTGATGCAAGTTAAGCACCCTGGAAAATTTTGAAGTACTTAAGCACTATTAAGAAAGTTGAAATGCTAATTATATTATTTTGTGTGCAGACGATGACTATAAATATGATGGATATCAATCGGATATGATAATAAGTGTACTAGGCATACTTTAAGTGATGTGTTGTCTAAGAAGAGCCCCAAGTCTAAGTCAAGTTGGAAATTACATGATAGACTAAAGTTCCATATGAGTACACACAAGACCAAACTTTGGACGAGAATATGTACATATGTATAAGAATTTATGTGATGGTAAACCTATCAAATGAAATATCGTCGAGTCTAGTATCTAACGCTTCAAACCGTTCATCATTTGGACACTCCTACGAGAAGTTATGACCAAATTTCCAAAGATTGGCAGAATGAGATTCTGGCAGTCCGAGGAAGGGTTTTTTCAAGTGTGGATACTTAAATCATCTCAAAAGGGATTGCCCCTTACTTCGGAGTAGATGCCCACAGCAGAGCACACAACCTATGGTTTCAGCCCAAGTAGCTACACCATTCACACAACCAACTAGGGGTAGTGCTTCGTCAGTTCATGGTCGCCCTATAGGTGGAGGTCAGTCAGGTGGCGGACATGACCGTTGCTATGAATTTCTATCTAGTCTAGAGGATGTTGCTTCTGACGTTGTGATCATGGGTATTGTTTCAGTGTGCCACAACGATGCTTTAGTATTGTTTGACCTTGGTTCCACATATTCATATATGTCATCATATTTTGCTCATTCTTTGGATATGCCTCGTGATTCTCTTGGTATTTCTTTTCATGTATCCACATCGTTGGGTGATATTATTGTGGTGTATCGTGTATATCGGTCTTGTGTGGTTACCATTAGGGGTTATGATCCTAGAGTTGATCTTTTATTGCTCAGTATGGTTGATTTTGAGGTGATTTTGGGTATGTCACACTAAGGCTGTGACATTGGCTATGACGGGCTTAGTGAGGCTGGAGTGGAGAGGTTCTCTTGGTCATACTCCTAATAAAGTGATTTCATTCTTGAAGTCTCAACGGATGATTGAGATATGGTGTTATGCATATTTATCCTTCATGAGAGATGTTAGAGCAGATACTCCTACTGTTGAGTGAGTTCCAGCAGTGAGGGAGTTCTCAGATGTGTTTCCTGTAGATCTATCGAGCATGCCACCTAGCAGGGATATTGATTTTGGCATTAATTTGGTACCGACCACTCAGCCCATCTTTATTCCACCATACCGTATGCACCACTGGAGCTTAAGGAACTAAATGAACAATTATAGTAATTGCTTTATAAGGACTTTATTAGGCCTAGTGTTTCACCTTGGTGTACATCCGTGCTATTTGTGAAGCAGAATGAAGGTTCTGTGAGGGTGTGCATTGACTACATGCAGTTGAATAAGGTTACTATCAAGAACAAGCATACATTATCGTATATTGATGATTTATTTGATCAGCTTCAGGATGCTATAGTATTCTCAAATATTGACTTGAGTTAGGAGTATCATCAGTTGATGATTAGGGCTTCAGATGTTCCTAAGTCAACTTTCACGACCTATTATGGGCATTATGAGTTTCTTGTGATGTCTTTTGGGCTAACCAATGCCCCAACAACTTTCATTCACTTGATGAACAATGTATTTCAGCCTTCTCCATTCTTATTTCATTGTGTTTATTGATGATATATTGGTGTATTCTCGCAATATGGAGGAGCATGATCAATACTTGAGGATCATGCTCCAGCTTTTGAGGGAGAAGATGTTAGATATTGAAATTTTCCAAGTGTGAGTTCTGGTTAGAATCAGTGGAATTCTTGCGTCACATTGTGTCCTGTGAGAGGATTAAGGTGGATACGAAGAAGATTGAGGTACTTGCGAGTTGGCACATACCTTCTAGAGCTACAAAGATCCTATGTTTCCTAGGGTTGGCTGGGTATTATCATCGTTTTGTCGAGGGATTTTCATCTATCGCAACCCCATTGACTAGATTGACGCAGACTAGTGCCCCGTTGACTAGATTGACCATAAAAGGGTTCCCAATTTAGGAGGTCTGATGAGTGTGAGGAGAGCTTTCAAAAGCTCAAGACTGCCTTGACTTGGTTTCTCCTACGGGATCAGGTTCTTATATCTTCTATTGTGATGCTTCATGGGTTGGCATTGGGTGTGTGTTGATACATGTTTAGCACCCCGAAAAATTTCAAACTACTTAAGTGCTATTAAGAAAGTTGATATGGGCTAATTAATTTATTTTGTGTGCAGATGAGGATTATTCATATGTTGGATATCAATTGGATATGAAAATAAGTGTACGAGGCATATTATAAGCGATGTGCCATCTAAGGAGAGCCCTAAGTCTAAATCAAGTTGGAAGTTATGTATATCGATATATGTATAAGCATTTATGTGATGGTAAACCTATCAAATAAAATTTTGTCGAGTCTACTTTCTAATGCTTTAAACCCTTCGTCATTTAGACACTCCTACGAGAAGTTATGGCCAAATTCCCAAAGATTGGCAGAGTTTTCTAGTGTTGGCTGGGTATTATCATCGTTTTCTGGAGGGGTTTTTATCTATTGCAACCCCATTGACTCGATTGACGCATGAGAGCACGCAACCTACGGTTTCAGCACCATTAGCTACACCACTCACACAACCAACTAGGGGTAGGGTTCAGTCTGTTGGAGGTCGCCCTAGAGGGGGAGATCAGTCAGGTGGCGGACATGGCCGTTGCTATGAATTTCTAGCTAGGCCAGAGGAAGTTGCTTCTAACATTGTGATCAGAGGTATTGTTTTAGTGTGCCACAAGGATGCTTTAGTAATATTTGACCTTGGCTCCACCTATTCATATGTGTCATCATATTTTTGCTCATTATTTGGATATGCCTCGTGATTCTCATTGTATTTATTTTCATGTATCCACACCACTAGTTGATTCTATTGTAGTGGATCATGTATATAGGTCTCGTGTGGTTACTATTTGGGTTTATTAGCCTAGAGTAGATCCTGTTTTACCCAATATGGTTGATTTTTAGGTGATTTTGGATATGGATTGGTTATCTCCGTAACACTCTATTCTTGATTGTCACGCTAAGACTGTGACATTGGCTATGCCGAGGTTATTGAGGCTGGAGTGGAGAGGTTCTCTTGGTCACAATCCTAATAAAGTGATTTTAATTCTTGAAGTCTCAACGGATGATTGAGATGTGGTGTTTTGCGTATTTATTCTTCTTGAGAGATGTTAGTGCAGATACTCCTACGGTTGAGTAAGTTCTAGTAGTGAGGGAGTTCTCAGATGTGTTTCCTGTAGATCTATCGAGCATGCCACCTAGCAGGGATATTGATTTTGGTATTGATTTGGTACCGACCACTCAGTCCATCTTTATTCCACCATACCGTATGCACCACTGGAGCTTAAGGAACTAAATGAATAATTATAGTAATTGCTTTATAAGGATTTTATTAAGCCTAGTGTTTCACCTTGGTGTACATCCGTGCTATTTGTGAAGCAGAATGAATGTTCTGTGAGGGTGTGCATTGACTACATGCAATTGAATAAGGTTACTATCAAGAACAAGCATACATTATCGTATATTGATGATTTATTTGATCAGCTTCAGGATGCTATAGTATTCTCAAATATTGACTTGAGGTAGGAGTATCATCAGTTGATGATTAGGGCTTCAGATGTTCCTAAGTCAACTTTCACGACCTGTTATGGGCATTATGAGTTTCTTGTGATATCTTTTGGGCTAACCAATGCCCCAACAACTTTCATTCACTTGATGAACAATGTATTTCAGCCTTCTCTATTCTTATTTCATTGTGTTTATTAATGATATATTGGTGTATTCTCGCAATATGGCGGAGCATGATCAATACTTTAGGATCATGCTCCATCTTTTGAGGGAGAAGGTGTTAGATATTGAATTTTCCAAGTGTGAGTTCTGGTTAGAATTAGTGGAATTCTTGGGTCACATTGTGTCCTGTGAGAGGATTAAGGTGGATACGAAGATGATTGAGGTAGTTGCGAGTTGGCACATACCTTATAGAGCTATAAAGATCTGAAGTTTCCTAGGGTTGGGTGGGTATTAGCATCATTTTGTGGAGGAGTTTTCATCTATCGCAACCCCATTGACTAGATTGACGCAGACTAGTGCCCCGTTGACTAGATTGACCACAAAAGGGTTCCCAATTTAGGAGGTCTGATGAGTGTGAGGAGAGCTTTCAAAAGCTCAAGACTGCCTTTTCTTGGTTTCTCCTACGAGATCAGGTTCTTACATCTTCTATTGTGATGTTTCATTGGTTGGCATTGGGTGTGTGTTGATACATGTTTAGCACCCCGAAAAATTTCAAACTACTTAAGTGCTATTAAGAAAGTTGATATGGGCTAATTAATTTGTTTTGTGTGCAGACGGGGATTATTCATATGTTGGATATCAATTGGATATGATAATAAGTGTACGAGGCATATTATAAGTGATGTGCCGTCTAAGGAGAGCCCTAAGTCTAAATCAAGTTGGAAATTATGTATATCTATATATGTATAAGCATTTATGTGATGGTAAACCTATAGAAATGAAATTTTGTCGAGTCTACTTTCTAACGCTTTAAACCCTTTGTCATTTAGACACTCCTACGAGAAGTTATGGCCAAATTCCCAAAGATTGGCAGAGTTTTCTAGTGTTGGCTGGGTATTATCATCGTTTTCTGGAGGGGTTTTTATCTATTGCAACCCCATTGACTCGATTGACGCATAAGAGCACGCAACCTACGGTTTCAGCACCATTAGCTACACCACTCACACAACCAACTAGGGGTAGGGTTCAGTCTGTTGGAGGTCGCCCTAGAGGGGGAGATCAGTCAGGTGGCGGACATGGCCGTTGCTATGAATTTCTAGCTAGGCCAGAGGAAGTTGCTTCTAACATTGTGATCAGAGGTATTGTTTTAGTGTGCCACAAGGATGCTTTAGTAATATTTGACCTTGGCTCCACCTATTCATATGTGTCATCATATTTTTGCTCATTATTTGGATATGCCTCGTGATTCTCATTGTATTTATTTTCATGTATCCACACCACTAGTTGATTCTATTGTAGTGGATCATGTATATAGGTCTCGTGTGGTTACTATTTGGGTTTATTAGCCTAGAGTAGATCCTGTTTTACCCAATATGGTTGATTTTTAGGTGATTTTGGATATGGATTGGTTATCTCCGTAACACTCTATTCTTGATTGTCACGCTAAGACTGTGACATTGGTTATGCCGAGGTTATTGAGGCTGGAGTGGAGAGGTTCTCTTGGTCACAATCCTAATAAAGTGATTTTAATTCTTGAAGTCTCAACGGATGATTGAGATGTGGTGTTTTGCGTATTTATTCTTCTTGAGAGATGTTAGTGCAGATACTCCTACGGTTGAGTAAGTTCCAGTAGTGAGGGAGTTCTCAGATGTGTTTCCTGTAGATCTATCGAGCATGCCACCTAGCAGGGATATTGATTTTGGTATTGATTTGGTACCGACCACTCAGTCCATCTTTATTCCACCATACCGTATGCACCACTGGAGCTTAAGGAACTAAATGAACAATTATAGTAATTGCTTTATAAGGATTTTATTAAGCCTAGTGTTTCACCTTGGTGTACATCCGTGCTATTTGTGAAGCAGAATGAATGTTCTGTGAGGGTGTGCATTGACTACATGCAATTGAATAAGGTTACTATCAAGAACAAGCATACATTATCGTATGTATGATTTATTTGATCAGCTTCAGGATGCTATAGTATTCTCAAATATTGACTTGAGGTAGGAGTATCATCAGTTGATGATTAGGGCTTCAGATGTTCCTAAGTCAACTTTCACGACCTGTTATGGGCATTATGAGTTTCTTGTGATATCTTTTGGGCTAACCAATGCCCCAACAACTTTCATTCACTTGATGAACAATGTATTTCAGCCTTCTCTATTCTTATTTCATTGTGTTTATTAATGATATATTGGTGTATTCTCGCAATATGGCGGAGCATGATCAATACTGTAGGATCATGCTCCAGCTTTTGAGGGAGAAGATGTTAGATATTGAATTTTCCAAGTGTGAGTTCTGGTTAGAATTAGTGGAATTCTTGGGTCACATTGTGTCCTGTGAGAGGATTAAGGTGGATACGAAGAAGATTGAGGTAGTTGCGAGTAGGCACATACCTTATAGAGCTACAAAGATCCGAAGTTTCCTAGGGTTGGCTGGGTATTATCATCGTTTTGTGGAGGAGTTTTCATCTATCGCAACCCCATTGACTAGATTGACGCAGACTAGTGCCCCGTTGACTAGATTGACCACAAAAGGGTTCCCAATTTAGGAGGTCTGATGAGTGTGAGGAGAGCTTTCAAAAGCTCAAGACTGCCTTGACTTGGTTTCTCCTACGGGATCAGGTTCTTACATCTTCTATTGTGATGCTTCATGGGTTGGCATTGGGTGTGTGTTGATACATATAGCACCCCAAAAAATTTCAAACTACTTAAGTGCTATTAAGAAAGTTAATATGTGCTAATTAATTTATTTTGTGTGCAGACGAGGATTATTAATATGTTGGATATCAATTGGATATGATAATAAGTGTACGAGGCATATTATAAGTGATGTGCCGTCTAAGGAGAGCCCTAAGTCTAAATCAAGTTGGAAATTATGTATATCTATATATGTATAAGCATTTATGTGATGGTAAACCTATCAAATGAAAGATTGTCGAGTCTACTTTCTAACGCTTTAAACCCTTCGTCATTTAGACACTCCTACGAGAAGTTATGACCAAATTCCCAAAGACTGGCAGAGTTTTCTAGTGTTGGCTGGGTATTATCATCGTTTTGTGGAGGGGTTTTTATCTATCGCAACCCCATTGACTTGATTGACGCATGAGAGCACGCAACCTATGGTTTCAGCACCAGTAGCTACACCACTCACACAACCCACTAGGGGTAGGGCTCAGTCGGTTGGAGGTCGCCCTAGAGGGGGAGATCAGTCAGGTGGCGGACATGGCCGTTGCTATGAATTTCTAGCTAGGCCAGAGGAAGTTGCTTGCAACGTTGTGATAAGAGGTATTGTTTTAGTGTGCCACAAGGATGCTTTAGTAATATTTGACCTTGGCTCCACCTATTCATATGTGTCATCATATATTTGCTCATTATTTGGATATGCCTCGTGATTCTCATTGTATTTATTTTCATGTATCCATACCAGTGGTTGATTCTATTGTAGTGGATCATGTATATAGGTCTCGTGTGGTTACTATTTGGGTTTATGAGCCTAGAGTAGATCGTGTTTTACCCAATATGGTTGATTTTTAGGTGATTTTGGGTATGGATTGGTTATCTCCGTACCACTCTATTCTTGATTGTCACGCTAAGACTGTGACATTGGCTATGCTGAGGTTATTGAGGCTGGAGTGGAGAGGTTCTCTTGGTCACAATCCTAATAAAGTGATTTTAATTCTTGAAGTCTCAACGGATGATTGAGATGTGGTGTTTTGCATATTTATCCTTCTTGAGAGATGTTAGTGCCGATACTCCTACTGTTAAGTAAGTTCCAATAGTGAGGGAGTTCCCAGATATGTTTCCTGTAGATCTATCGAGCATGCCACCTAGCAGGGATATTGATTTTGGTATTGATTTGGTACCGACCACTCAGCCCATCTTTATTCATCTATCGTAACCCCATTAACTAGATTGACGCAGACTAGTGCCCTATTGACTAGATTGACCACAAAAGGGTTCCCAACTTAGGAGGTCTGATGAGTGTGAGGAGAGCTTTCAAAAGCTCAAGACTGGCTTGACTTGGTTTCTCCTACGGGATCAGGTTCTTACATCTTCTATTGTGATGCTTCATGGGTTGGCATTGGGTGTGTGTTGATACATGTTTAGCACCCCGAAAAATTTCAAACTACTTATGTGCTATTAAGAAAGTTGATATGTGCTAATTAATTTATTTTGTGTGCAGACGAGGGTTATTAATATGTTGGATATCAATTGGATATGATAATAAGTGTGTGTGGCATATTATAAGTAATGTGCCGTCTAAGGAGAGCCCTAAGTCTAAATCAAGTTGGAAATTATGTATATCTATATATGTATAAGCAGTTATGTGATGGTAAACCTATCAAATGAAAGATTGTCGATTCTACTTTCTAACGCTTTAAACCCTTCATCATTTAGACACTCCTACGAGAAGTTATGACCAAATTCCCAAAGATTGGCAGAGTTTTCTTGTGTTGGCTGGGTATTATCATCGTTTTGTGGAGGGGTTTTTATCTATCGCAACCCTATTGACTCGATTGACGCAGGAGAGCACGCAACCTACGGTTTCAGCACCAGTAGCTACACCACTCACACAACCAACTAGGGGTAGGGTTCAGTCTGTTGGAGGTCGCCCTAGAGGGGGAGATCAGTCAGGTGGCGGACATGGCCGTTGCTATGAATTTCTAGCTAGGCCAGAGGAAGTTGCTTCTAACATTGTGATCAGAGGTATTGTTTTAGTGTGCCACAAGGATGCTTTAGTAATATTTGACCTTGGCTCCACCTATTCATATGTGTCATCATATTTTTGCTCATTATTTGGATATGCCTCGTGATTCTCATTGTATTTATTTTCATGTATCCACACCACTAGTTGATTCTATTGTAGTGTGTCATGTATATAGGTCTCGTGTGGTTACTATTTGGGTTTATTAGCCTAGAGTAGATCTTGTTTTACCCAATATGGTTGATTTTTAGGTGATTTTGGATATGGATTGGTTATCTCCGTAACACTCTATTCTTGATTGTCACGCTAAGACTGTGACATCGGCTATGCCGAGGTTATTGAGGCTGGAGTGGAGAGGTTCTCTTGGTCACAATCCGAATAAAGTGATTTTAATTCTTGAAGTCTCAACGGATGATTGAGATGTGGTGTTTTGCGTATTTATTCTTCTTGAGAGATGTTAGTGCAGATACTCCTACGGTTGAGTAAGTTCCAGTAGTGAGGGAGTTCTCAGATGTGTTTCCTGTAGATCTATCGAGCATGCCACCTAGCAGGGATATTGATTTTGGTATTGATTTGGTACCGACCACTCAGCCCATCTTTATTCCACCATACCGTATGCACCACTGGAGCTTAAGGAACTAAATGAACAATTATAGTAATTGCTTTATAAGGACTTTATTAGGCCTAGTGTTTCACCTTGGTGTACATCCGTGCTATTTGTGAAGCAGAATGAAGGTTCTGTGAGGGTGTGCATTGACTACATGCAGTTGAATAAGGTTACTATCAAGAACAAGCATACATTATCGTATATTGATGATTTATTTGATCAACTTCAGGATGCTATAGTATTCTCAAATACTGACTAGAGGTAGGAGTATCATCAGTTGATGATTAGGGCTTCAGATGTTCCTAAGTCAACTTTCACGACCTGTTATGGGCATTATGAGTTTCTTGTGATATCTTTTGGGCTAACCAATGCCCCAATAACTTTCATTCACATGATGAACAATGTATTTCAGCCTTCTCTATTCTTATTTCATTGTGTTTATTGATGATATATTGGTGTATTCTCGCAATATGGAGGAGCATGATCAATACTGTAGGATCATGCTCCAGCTTTTGAGGGAGAAGATGTTAGATATTGAATTTTCCAAGTGTGAGTTCTGGTTAGAATTAGTGGAATTCTTGGGTAACATTGTGTCCTGTGAGAGGATTAAGGTGGATACGAAGAAGATTGAGGTAGTTGCGAGTTGGCACATACCTTATAGAGCTACAAAGATCCGAAGTTTCCTAGGGTTGGCTGGGTATTATCATCGTTTTGTGGAGGAGTTTTCATCTATCGCAACCCCATTGACTAGATTGACGCAGACTAGTGCCATGTTGACTAGATTGACCACAAAAGGGTTCCCAATTTAGGAGGTCTGATGAGTGTGAGGAGAGCTTTCAAAAGCTCAAGACTGCCTTGACTTGGTTTCTCCTACGGGATCAGGTTCTTACATCTTCTATTGTGATGCTTCATGGGTTGGCATTGGGTGTGTGTTGATACATGTTTAGCACCCCGAAAAATTTCAAACTACTTAAGTGCTATTAAGAAAGTTAATATGTGCTAATTAATTTATTTTGTGTGCAGACGAGGATTATTAATATGTTGGATATCAATTGGATATGATAATAAGTGTACGAGGCATATTATAAGTGATGTGCCGTCTAAGGAGAGCCCTAAGTCTAAATCAAGTTGGAAATTATGTATATCTATATATGTATAAGCAGTTATGTGATGGTAAACCTATCAAATGAAAGATTGTCGAGTCTACTTTCTAACGCTTTAGACCCTTCGTCATTTAGACACTCCTACGAGAAGTTATGACCAAATTCCCAAAGATTGGCAGAGTTTTCTAGTGTTGGCTGGGTATTATCATCGTTTTGTGGAGGGGTTTTTATCTATCGCAACCCCATTGACTCGATTGACGCATGAGAGCACGCAACCTATGGTTTCAGCACCAGTAGCTACACCACTCACACAACCAACTAGGGGTAGGGCTCAGTCGGTTGGAGGTCGCCCTAGAGGGGGAGATCAGTCAGGTGGCGGACATGGCCGTTGCTATGAATTTCTAGCTAGGCCAGAGGAAGTTGCTTGCGGCGTTGTGATCAGAGGTATTGTTTTAGTGTGCCACAAGGATGCTTTAGTAATATTTGACCTTGGCTCCACCTATTCATATGTGTCATCATATATTTGCTCATTATTTGGATATGCCTCGTGATTCTCATTGTATTTATTTTCATGTATCCACACCACTAGTTGATTCTATTGTAGTGGATCATGTATATAGGTCTCGTGTGGTTACTATTTGGGTTTATGAGCCTAGAGTAGATCGTGTTTTACCCAATATGGTTGATTTTTAGGTGATTTTGGGTATGGATTGGTTATCTCCGTACCACTCTATTCTTGATTGTCACGCTAAGACTGTGACATTGGCTATGCTGAGGTTATTGAGGCTGGAGTGGAGAGGTTCTCTTGGTCACAATCCTAATAAAGTGATTTTAATTCTTGAAGTCTCAACGGATGATTGAGATGTGGTATTTTGCGTATTTATCCTTCTTGAGAGATGTTAGTGCCGATACTCCTACTGTTAAGTAAGTTCCAGTAGTGAGGGAGTTCTCAGATATGTTTCCTGTAGATCTATCGAGCATGCTACCTAGCAGGGATATTGATTTTGGTATTGATTTGGTACTGACCACTCAGCCCATCTTTATTCCACCATACCGTATGCACCACTGGAGCTTAAGGAACTAAATGAACAATTATAGTAATTGCTTTATTAGGAATTTATTAGGCCTAGTGTTTCCCCTTGGTGTACATCCGTGTTATTTGTGAAGCAGAATGAAGGTTCTGTGAGGGTGTGCATTGACTACATGTAGTTGAATAAGGTTACTATCAAGAACAAGCATACATTATCGTATATTGATGATTTATTTGATCAGCTTCAGGATGCTATAGTATTCTCAAATATTAACTTGAGGTAGGGGTATCATCAGTTGATGATCAGGGCTTCAGATTTTCCTAAGTCAACTTTCACGACCTGTTATGGGCATTATGAGTTTCTGATTATGTCTTTTGGGCTAACCAATGCCCCAGCAGCTTTCATGCACTTGATAAACAATGTATTTCAGCCTTCTCTATCCTTATTTCATTATGTTTATTGATGATGTATTGGTTTATTCTCGCAATACGGAGGAGCATGATCAATACTTTAGGATCATGCTCCAGCTTTTGAGGGAGAAGATGTTAGATATTGAATTTTCCAAGTGTGAGTTCTGGTTAGAATTAGTGGGATTCTTGGGTCACATTGTGCCATGTGAGAGGATTAAGATGGATACGAAGAAGATTGAGGTAGTTGCGAGTTGGCACATACCTTCTAGAGCTACAACGATCCGAAGTTTCCTAGGGTTGGCTGGGTATTATCATCGTTTTGTGGAGGGGTTTTCATCTATCGCAACCCCATTGACTAGATTGATGCAGACTAGTGCCCCGTTGACTAGATTGACCACAAAAGGATTCCCAATTTAGGAGGTCTGATGAGTGTGAGGAGAGCTTTCAAAAGCTCAAGACTGCCTTGACTTGGTTTCTCCTACGGGATCAGGTTCTTACATCTTCTATTGTGATGCTTCATGGGTTGGCATTGGGTGTGTGTTGATACATGTTTAGCACCCCGAAAAATTTCAAACTACTTAAGCGCTATTAAGAAAGTTGATATGTGCTAATTAATTTATTTTGTGTGCAGACGAGGACTATTAATATGTTGGATATCAATTGGATATGATAATAAGTGTACGAGGCATATTATAAGTGATGTGCCGCCTATGGAGAGCCCTAAGTCTAAATCAAGTTGGAAATTATGTATATCTATATATGTATAAGCAGTTATGTGATGGTAAACCTATCAAATGAAAGATTGTCGAGTCTACTTTCTAACACTTTAAACCCTTCGTCATTTAGACACTCCTACGAGAAGTTATGACCAAATTCCCAAAGATTGGTAGAGTTTTCTAGTGTTGGCTGGGTATTATCATCGTTTTGTAGAGGGGTTTTTATCTATCGCAACCCCATTGACTCGATTGATGCATGAGAGCACGCAACCTATGGTTTCAGCACCAGTAGCTACACCACTCACACAACCAACTAGGGGTAGGGCTCAGTCGGTTGGAGGTCGCCATAGAGGGGGAGATCAGTCAGGTGGCGGACATAGCCGTTGCTATGAATTTCTAGCTAGGCCAGAGGGAGTTGCTTGCGATGTTGTGATCAGAGGTATTGTTTTAGTGTGCCACAAGGATGCTTTAGTATTATTTGACCTTGGCTCCACCTATTCATATGTGTCATCATATTTTGCTCATTATTTGGATATGCCTCGTGATTCTCTTTTTATTTATTTTCATGTATCCACACCACTGGTTGATTCTATTGTAGTGGATCATGTATATAGGTCTCGTGTGGTTACTATTTGGGTTTATTAGCCTAGAGTAGATCCTGTTTTACCCAATATGGTTGATTTTTAGGTGATTTTGGATATGGATTGGTTATCTCCGTAACACTCTATTCTTGATTGTCACGCTAAGACTGTGACATTGGCTATGCCGAGGTTATTGAGGCTGGAGTGGAGAGGTTCTCTTGGTCACAATCCTAATAAAGTGATTTTAATTCTTGAAGTCTCAACGGATGATTGAGATGTGGTGTTTTGCGTATTTAGCCTTCTTGAGAGATGTTAGTGCCGACACTCCTACTGTTGAGTAAGTTCCAGTAGTGAGGGAGTTCTCAGATATGTTTCATGTAGATCTATTGAGCATGCCACCCAGCAGGGATATTTATTTTGGTATTGATTGGGTACCGACTACTCAACCCATCTTTATTCCACCATGCCGTATGCACCAGTGGAGCTTAAGGAACTAAATGAACAATTATAGTAATTGCTTTATAAGGACTTCATTAGGCCTAGTGTGTCACCTTGGGGTGCCTCCGTGTTATTTGTGAAGCAGAAAGAAGGTTCTGTGAGGCTGTGCATTGACTACATGCAGTTGAATAAGGTTACTATTAAGAACAAGTATTTATTACCATGTAATGATTATTTATTTGATCAGCTTCAGGGTGCTACGGTATTCTCTAAGATTGACTTGAGATCGGAATATCATCAGTTGAAGATCGGGGCTTCAGATATTCCTCAAACAGCTTTCACGACTCGTCATGGGCATTATGAGTTTCTGGTGATGTCTTTTGGGCTAACTAATGCCCCATCAATATGACATTATTTCTCGGTATGGTTGACTTTGAGGTGATTTTGGGTATGGATTGGTTATCTCAGTACTACTCTATTCTTGATTGCCATACTAAGACTGTGACATTGGCTATGTCGGGGTTACTGAGGCTGGAGTGGAGAGGTTCTCTTGGTCACACTCCTAAAAAAGTGATTTCATTCTTGAAGTCTCAACTGATGATTGAGATGTGGTGTTTTCCGTATTTAGCCTTCATGAGAGATCTTGGTGCTGATACTCCTACTGTTGAGTGAGTTCCAGTAGTGAGGGAGTTCTTAGATGTGTTTCCTGTACATCTATCAGGCATACCACCCGACAAGGATATTGATTTTGGTATTGATTTGGTACCGACCACTCAGCCCATCTTTATTCCACCTTACTATATGGCACCAGTTGAGTTTAAGGAACTAAATGAACAATTATAGTAATTTCTTGATAAGGACTTCATTAGCCCTACTGTGTCACCTTGGTGTGCATTTGTGCTATTTGTGAAGCGGAAAGATGGTTCTATGATTAAGTGCATTGACTACATGAAGTTGAATAAGTTTATAATAAAGAACAAGTATCCATTATCGCGTATTGATGATTTATTTGATTGGTTTCAGGGTGCTACGGTATTCTTAAAGATTGACTTGACATCAGAGTATCATTAGTTGAAGATCAGGGCTTCAAATATTCATAAGACAGCTTTAACGAGCCGTTATGGACATTATGAGTTTCTGGTAATGTCTTTTGGGCTAACCAATGCCCCGACAACTTTCATTCACTTGATGAACAATGTATTTCAGCCTTATCTCTATTCTTTTTTCATTGTGTTTATTGATGATATATTGGTGTATTCTCGCAACAGGGAGGAGCATGATCAATACTTGAGGGTCGTGCTCTAGCTGTTGAGGGAGAAGATGTTAGATGTAGAATTTTCCAAGTGTGTGTTCTGGTTAGAATCAGTGGAATTCTTGGGCCACATGGTGTCCAGTGAGAGGATTAAGGTAGATACGAAGAAGATTGATGTAGTTGAGAGTTGGCACAGATTTTCTAGAGCTACAAAGATCCGAAGTTTCCTAGAGTTGGCTGGGTATTATCATCGTTTTGTAGAGGGGTATTCATCTATCGCAACTCCATTGACTAGATTGACGTAGAAGAGTGCCCTGTTGACTATATTGACAACAAAAGGGTTCCCAATTAAGGTGGTCTGATGAGTGTGAGGAGAGCTTGCAAAAGTTCGTGACTTCCTTGACTACTGCTCTAGTTGTGGTTTCTCCGTCAGGATCAGGTTCTTACATCTTCTATTGTGATGCTTCATGTGTTGACATTGGGTGTTTGTTGATGCAGGGTTTGCACCCCAAAAAATTTTGAAGTACTTAAGCGCTATTAAGAAAGTTGATGTGTGCTAATTATATTATTTTTTATGAGGACGAGGACTATTAATTTGATGGATATCAATTGAATATGATAATAAGTGTACGGGGCATATTATAAGTGATATGCTGTCTAAGGAGAGCCCTAAGTCTAACTCAAGTTAGAAATTACATGATAGACTAAAGTTCCAAATGAGTACGAACAAGACCAAACTTCGGACGAGCATATCTACATATGTATAAAAATTTATGTGATAGTCCACCTATCAAATGAAATATCGTTGAGTCTAGTTTCTAGCACTTCAAGCCGTTCGAAACTCCTATGAGATGTTATGACCAAATTCCCAAAGACGGGAAGAATGTGATTCCACCAGTCCGAGGAAGGGTTGTTTCAAGTATGGAGACTTAAGTCGTCTCAAAAAGAAATGCCCCTTACTTCTGAGAAGATCCCCACAACAGAGCACACAACTTATGGTTTCAGCACCAGTACGTATACCACTCACACAACCAACTAGGGATTGGGCTCAGTCGGATCGAGGTCGCCCTAGAGGGGGAGATCAGTCAGTTGGTGGACATGGCCGTTGCTATGAATTTCTAGCTAGGCCAGAGGAAGTAACTTCCGACGTTGTGATCAGAGGTATTGTTTCAGTGTGCCACAAGGATGCTTTAGTATTATTTAACATTGGTTCCACCTATTCATATGTGTCATCATATTTTGCTCGTTATTTAGATATGCCTCGAGATTCTCTTGGTATTTCTTTTCATGTATCCATTCCGCTGGATGATTCTATTGTGATGGATCGTGTATATCGGTCTTGTGTGGTTACCAATTGGGGTTATGAGCCTAGAGTTGATCATTTTTTGCTCAGTATGGTTGATTTTGAGGTATTTTTCTATAAGGATTGGTTATCTCCGTACCACTCCATTCTTGATTGTCATGCTAAGACTATGACATTGTCCATGCCGGGGTTACTGAGGCTGGAGTTGAGAGTTTCTCTTGGTCACACTCCTAATAAAGTAATTTCATTTTTGAAGTCTCAACGGATGACTGAGATGTGGAGTTTTTGCGTATTTAGCCTTCATGAGAGATGTTAGCGCTGATACTCCTACTGTTGAGTGGGTTCCAGTATTGAGGGACTTCTCAGATGTGTTTTATGTTGATCTATCGGGCATGCCACCCGACAAGGATATTGATTTTGGTATTGATTTGGTACCGACCACTCAGCACATCTTTATTCCACCATACCGTGTGCACTAGTGGAGGTTAAGGAACTAAATGAACAATTACAGTAATTGCTTGATAAGGACTTCATTAGGCCTAGTGTGTCACCTTGGTATGCATCCGTGCTATTTGTGAAGCAGAACGATGGTTCTATGAGGATGTGCATTGACTACAGGCAGCTGAATAAGCTTACTATCAAGAACAAGTATCCATTACCGTGTATTGATGATTTATTTGATCAGCATCAGGGTGCTACGGTATTCTTAAAGGTTACTTGAGATCGAAGTATCATCAGTTGAAGATCAGGGCTTTAGAGATTGCTAAGACAGCTTTAATGACCCGTTATAAGCAATATGAGTTTATGGTGTTGTCTTTTGGGCTAACTAATGCCCCGACAACTTACATTCACTTGATGAAGAATGTATTTCAGCCTTATCTCCATTCTTTTTTCATTATGTTTATTGATGATATATTGGTGTATTCTTGCAAGAGGGAGAGGCATGATCAACATATGAGGATCGTGCTCCAGCTTTTGAGTGGAGAAGATGTTAGATGTTGAATTTTCCAAGTGTGAGATTTGGTTAGAATTAGTGGAATTCCTGACTCACGTGGTGTCCAGTGAGAGGATTAAGGTGGATACGAAGAAGATTGAGGTAGTTGAGAGCTGGCACAGACCTTCTAGAGCTACAAAGATCTAGAGTTTCCTAGGGTTGGCTGGATATTATCATCGTTTTGTGGAGGGGTTTTCATCTATCGCAACCCCATTGACTAGATTGACGCAGAAGAGGGCCCCGTTGACTAGATTGACCACAAAAGGGTTCACAATTAAGGTGGTCTGATGAGTGTGAGGAGGACTTTCTAAAGCTCATGACTTCCTTGACTACTGGTCCAATTGTTGTTTCTCCTTCGGGATCAGGTTCTTACATCTTATATTGTGATGCTTCATGGGTTGGCATTGGGTGTGTATTGATGCAGGTTTAGCACCCCGAAATGTTTCGAAGTACTTAAGTGCTATTAAGAAAGTTGATGTGTGCTGATTATATTATTTTGAGTGCAGATGAGGACTATTAATATGATTTATATTATTTTGAGTGCAGATGAGGACTATTAATATGATTGATATCAATTGTGTGCAGACGAGGCATATTATAAGTGATGTACTGTCAAAGGAGAGCCCTAAGTCTAAGTCAAGTTGGAAATTACATGATAGACTAAAGTTCCAAATGAGTACACATAAGACCAAATTTTAGACGAGCATATCTACATATGTATAAGAATTTATGTGATGGTCCACCTATCAAATGAAATATCAACGAGTCTAGTTTCTAACGCTTCAAACCGTTCGTCAATTATACACTCCTACGAGAAGTTTTGACCAAATTCCCAAAGACTGGAAGAATGTGATTCTGCCAGTCCGAGGAAGTGTTGTTTCAAGTGTGGAGACTTAAATCATCTCAAAAGGTATTTCCACTTAATTCTGAGTAGTTCCCCACAGCAGAGCACACAACCTATGGTTTCAACACCAGTAGCTACACCACTCACACAATCAACTATGGATAGGGCTGAGTCGGTTCGAGGTCACCCTAGAGGGGAAGATCAGTCAGGTGGCGGACATGGCCGTTGCAATGAATTTCTAGCTAGGACAGAGAAAGTTGCTTCCGACGTTGTGATAGAAGGTATTATTTCAATGTGCCACAACGATGCTTTAGTATTAGTTGACCTTGGTTCAACCTATTCATATGTGTCATCATATTTTGCTCATTATTTGGATAAGCCTCGTGATTCTCTTGGTATTTCTTTTCATGTTTCCACACCGGTGGGTAACTCTATTGTGGTAGATCATGTATATCGGTCTTGTGTGGTTACTATTTGGGGTTATGAGCCTATAGTTGATCTATTTTTTCTCAGTATGGTTGATTTTAAGGTGATTTAGTTTATGGATCGGTTATCTCAATACCACTCTATTCTTGATTGACACGCTAAGATTGTGAAATTGGCTATTCCGGGGTTACTGAGGCTGGAGTGGAGAGGATCTCTTGGTCACACTCCTAATAAAGTGATTTCATTCTTAAAGTCTCAACGGATGATTGAGATGTGGTATTTTGTGTATTTAGCCTTCATGAGAGATATTAGAGCAGATACTCCTACTGTTGAGTGAGTTCCAGCAGTGAGGGAGTTCTCAGATGTGTTTCCTGTAGATCTATCGGGCATGCCACCCCAAAGGGATATTAATTTTGGTATTGACTTGGTACCGACCACTCAACCCATCTTTATTCCACCATACCATATGCACTAGTGGAGTTTAAGTAACTAAATGAACAATTGCAAAAATTGCTTGATAATGACTTCATTAGGCCTAGTGCGTCACCTTGGGATGCATCCGTGCTATTTGTGAAGCATAAAGATAGTTCAATGAGGATGTGCATTGACTATGGGAAGTTGAATAAGGTTACTATCAAGAACAAGTATCCATTACCGTGCATTGATAATTTATTTGATCAGCTTCAGGGTGCTACGGTATTCTCAAATATTGACTTGAGATTGGAGTATCGTCAGTTAAAGATCAGGGCTTCAGATATTCCTAAGACAGCTTTCACGACCCGTTACAGGCATTATGAGTTTATGGTTCATTCACTTGATGAACAATGTGTTTCAGCCTCATCTGTATTCTTTTTTCATTGTGTTTATTGATGATATATTGGTGTATTCTCGTAACAGGGAGGAGCATGATCAACACTTGAGGATCGTGCTTCAGCTTTTGAGGGAGAAGATATTAGATGCTAAATTATCCAAGTGCAAGTTCTCGTTAGAATCAGTGGAATTCTTGGGTCACGTGGTGTCCGGTGAGAGGATTAAGGTGGATACGAAGAAGATTAAGGTAGTTGAGAGTTGGCACAGATCTTCTAGAGCTATAAAAATCCAGAGTTTCCTGGGGTTGGCTGGGTATTATCATCGTCTAGTGAGGGATTTTCATCTATCGCAACCCTACTGACTAGATTGACGTAGAGGAGTGCCCTGTTGACTAGATTGACCACAAAAGGGTTCCAAATTAAGGTGGCCAGATGAGTATGAGGAGAGCTTTCAAATTATAAAGACTACCTTGAATACTCCTCCAGTTGTGGTTTCTACTTCGGGATCAGGTTCTTACATCTTCTATTATGATTCTTCATGGGTTGGCATTGGGTGTGTGTTGATGCAGGTTTAGCACCACAGAAAATATCAAAGTACTTAAGCGCTATTAAGAAAGTTGATGTGTGCTAATTATATTATTTTGTGTGCAGACGAGGACTATTAATATGATGGATATAAATTAGATATGATAATAAATGTATGAGGATAATAAGTGTATGAGGCATATTATAAGTGATGTGTTGTCTAAGGAGAGCCATATATCTAAGTCAAGTTGGAAATTACATGATAGATAAATGTTTCAAATGAGTACGTACAAGACCAAACTTTGGACGAGCAAATCTACATATGTATAAGAAGTTATGTGATGGTAAACCTATCAAATGAAAGTTCGTCGAGTTTAGTTTCAAACTCTTCAAACTATTCGTCATTTGGACATTCCTACAAGAATGTGATTCTGCCAGTCCGAGGAAAGGTTGTTCCAAGTGTGGAGACTTAAATCATCTCAAAAGGGATTGCCCCTTACTTCTGAGTAGATACCCAAAATAGAACACACAACCTATGGTTTCAGCACCAGTAGCTACACCACTCACACAACCAACAAGGGGTATGGCTCAGTCGGTTCGAGGTCGCCCTAGAGGGGGAGATCAGTCAAGTGGCGGATATGGCCGTTGCTATATATTTTTAGCTTGGTCAGAGGAAGTTGCTTCCGATGTTGTGATCAGAGGTATTGTTTAAGTGTGCCACAAGGATGCTTTAGTATTAGTTGACCTTAGTTCCACCTATTCATATGTGTCATCATATTTTGCTCGTTATTAGGATATGCCTCGTGGTTATTTTGGTATTTCTTTTCATGTATCCACACCACTGGATGATTCTATTATGGTGGATTGTGCATATCGGTCTTGTGTGGTTACTATTGGGGGTTATAAGCCTAGAGTTGATCTTCTATTGCTCAGTATGGTTGATTTTGAGGTGATTTTGGCTATGGATTAGTTATCTCTGTACCACTCTATTCTTGATTGTCACGCTAAGACTGTGACATTGGCTATGACGGGGTTAGTGAGGCTGGAGTAGAGAGGTTGTCTAGGTCACACTCCTAATAAAGTGATTTCATTCTTGAAGTCTCAACGGATGATTGAGATGTGGTGTTTTGCGTATTTAGCCTTCATGAGAGATGTTAGTGCTGATACTCCTACTGTTGAGTGAGTTCTAGCAGTGAGGGAGTTCTCAGATGTGTTTTGTATAGATCTATCGGGCATGCCACCCCACAAGGATATTGATTTTAGTATTGACTTGGTACCGACCACTCAGCCCATATTTATTCCACCATACCATATGCACCTGTGGAGTTTAAGTAACTAAATGAACAATTACAGTAATTGCATGATAGTGACTTCATTAGGCCTAGTGTGTCAACTTGGGGTGCATCCGTGCTATTTGTGAAGCAGAAAGATTGTTCTATGAGGATGTGCATTGACTACATGCAGTTGAATAAGGTTACTATCAAGAACAAGTATCAATTACCGTGTATTGATAATTTATTTGATCAGCTTATTTGTTTTAACGAAAAAAGAATAAAGAAAGTCCCGAAGAGCGGAACGGCCAAGGTGCTACGGTATTCTCAAAGATTGACTTGAGATCGTAGTGTCATCAGTTAAAGATCAGGGCTTCAGATATTCCTAAGACAGCTTTCACGACACGTTATGGGCATTATGAGTTTATGGTGATGTCTTTTGGGCTAATCAGTGTTCTTGTTTCATTATTTTTATTGATGGTATATTGGTGTATTCTCGCAACAAGGAGGAGCATGATCAACACTTGAGGATCGTGCTCTAGCTTTTCAGGGAGAAGATGTTAGATGTTGAATTTTCCAAGTGTGAGTTATGGTTAGAATCAGTGGAATTCTTGGGTCACGTGGTGTCCAGTGAGAGGATTAAGGTGGATATGAAGAAGATTGAGGTTGTTGAGAGTTAGCATAGACCTTCTACAGGTACAAAGATCCGGTGTTTCCTAGGGTTAGCTGGGTATTATAATCGTTTTGAGGAGGGGCTTTCATCTACCGCAACCCCATTGACTAGATTGACAAAGAAGAGTGCCTCATTGAATAGATTGATCACAAAAGGGTTCCCAATTAAGGTGGTCTGATGAGTGTGAGGAGAGCTTGCAAAAGCTCATGACTTCCTTGACTACTGCTCCAGTTGTGATTTTTCCTTCGAGATTAGGTTCTTGCATCTTTTATTGTGATGCTTCATGGGTTGGCATTATGTGTGTTGATGCAGGTTTAGCACCCCGAAAAATTTCGAAGTACTTAAGCGCTATTAAGAAAGTTGATATGCGCTAATTATATTATTTTGTGTGCAGACGAGGACTATTAATATGATGGATATCAATTGGGTATGATAATAAGTGTACGAGGCATATTATAAGTGATGTGGGGTCTAAGGAGAGCCCTAAGTCTAAGTCAAGTTGGAAAATACATAGTAGACTAAAGGTCCAAATGAGTACGCACAATACCAAACTTTGGACTAGAATATCTACATATTTATAAGAAGTTATGTAACGGTCAACATATCAAATGAAAAATCGTCAAGTCTAGCTTCTAATGCTTCAAATCCTTTGTCATTTGTACACTCCTATGAGAAGTCATGACCAAATTCCCAAAGACTGGCAGAATGTGATTTTGCCAGTCCGAGGAAGGGTTGTTTCAAGTGTGGAGACTTAAATCATCTCAAAAGGGATTGCCCCTTACTTCTGGGTAGATCCCCACAGCACAGCACACAACCTATGGTTTCAGCACCAGTAGCTACACCACTCACCCAACCAACTAGGGGTAGGGCTTATTCGGTTCGAGCTCGCCCTAGAGAGGGAGGTCAGTCATATGGCGAACATGGCCGTTGCTATGAATTTCTAGCTAGGCCAGAGGAAGTTGTTTCCGACGTTGTGATCAGAGGTATTGTTCCACCTATTCATATGTGTCATCATATTTTACCTTGGTTCCACCTATTCATATGTGTCATCATATTTTACTCATTTTTTGGACATGCCCCATGAGTCTCTTTCCTATTTATGTATTTACACCGGTGGGTAATTCTATTGTGGTAGATCATGTATATCGGTCTTGTATGGTTACCATTGGGGGTTATGAGCCTAGTGTTGATCTTTTATTACTCAGTATGGTTAATTTTGAGGTGTTTTTGGGTATGGATTGGTTATCTCTGTACCACTTTATTGTTGATTGTCACGTTAAGATTGTGACATTGGCTATGACGAGGTTACTGAGGCTGGAGTGGAGAGGTTCTCTTGGTCACACTCCTAATAAATTTATTTCATTCTTGAAGTCTCGACTGATGATTGAGAAGTGGTGTTTTGCTGATACACCTACTGTTGAGTGAGTTCCAGTAGTGAGGGACTTCTCAGATGTGTTTCCTGTAGATCTATCAGGCGTGCCACCCGATAAGGATATTGATTTTAGTATTGATTTGGTAGCGACCACTCAACCCATCTTTATTCCACTATACCGTATGCACCAGTGGAGTTTAAGGAACTAAATGAAGAATTACAATAATTCCTTGATAAGGACTTCATTAGGCCTAGTATGTCACCTTAGCGTGCATCTGTGCTATTTGTGAAGCAGAATGATGGTTCTATGAGGATGTGCATTGACTACTGGCAGTTGAATAAGGTTACTATCATGAACAAGTATCCATTACCGTGTATTGCTGATTTATTTGTTCAGCTTCAGGGTGCTACGGTATTCTCAAAGATTGACTTGCGATCGGAGTATCATCAGTTGAAGATCAGGGCTTCAGATATTTCTAAGACAGCTTTCACGACCCGTTATGAGCATTATGAGTTTCTGGTGATGTCTTTTGGGCTAACCAATGCCCCGACAACATTCATTCACTTGATGAACAATGTATTTCAACCTTATCTCTATTCTATTTTCATTGTGTTTATTGATGATATATTAGTGTATTCTTGCAACAAGGAGGAGCATCAACACTTGAGGATCGTGCTCCAGCTTTTGAGGGAGAAGATGTTAGATGTTGAATTTTTAAATTGTGTGTTTTGGTTAGAATCAGTGGAATTCTTGGGTTACGTGGTGTCCAGTTAGAGGATTAAGGTGGATACTAAGAAGATTGAGGTAGTTGAGAGTTATCACAGAACATCTACAGCTACAAATATCAAGAGTTTCCTAGGGTTGATTGGGTATTATCATCGTTTTGTGGAGAGGTTTTCATCTATCCCAATCCCATTGACTAGATTGACGCAGAAGAGTGCCCCGTTGACTAGATTGACCAAAAAAGGATTCCCAATTAAGGTGATCTAATGAGCGTGTGGAGAACTTTCAAAAGCTCATGACTTCCTTGACTACTGCTCCAGTTGTGGTTTCTCCTTCGGGATCAGACTCTTAGATCTTCTATTGTGATGCTTCATGGGTTGGCATTGGGTGTGTGTTGATGCAGGTTTAGCACCCCGGAATATTTCAAAGTACTTAAGCGCTATTTAAAAAGTTGATGTGTGCTAATTATATTATTTTGTCTGCCGACGAGGAGGATTAATATGATGGATATCAATTGGATATGATAATAAGTGTACGAGGCATATTATAAGTGATGTATTGTCAAAGGAGAATCCTAAGTCTAAGTCAACATGGAAATTACATGATAGACTAATGTTCCAAGTGAGTATGCACAAGACCAAAATTTGGACGATCATATCTACAAATGTAGAAGAAGTTATGGGATGGTCCACCTATCAAATGAAAGATCGTCTAGTCTAGTTTCTAAATTCCTAAAGACTGGCAGAATGTGATTCTGTGCTCAATTCCGCGACCACGAAATCATTATGCGAACCGCAAAAGTTGTCTGCGGACCGCATAATGGTTGCAGACCTGACCAGTCTAGCCCAATTCAGGACATCCATTTCATGGTCCATTTTGTGGTCCGCATACCAGTCATTCGGTCTATTCTTTGATCGCAAACCTGAGTTCGGAGGGTCCATTTTCCTATTTTTATAACCCGACCCCATTTTGATAAATAGCCTTATTGGCTCATTTGGAAGGCACAAAACTGATATTTTTAGAGAGAAGTGAGAGTGTTCTAGAGAGAGGAATTAGCTCAAGTTCTTTATTCATCATTGTATTGTCCGAGCTTTAAAATCCAACAAGGAAATCTCACAAGATCTTCACTCAAGAGGTAAGGATCTAACCCTAGTCTTCATTTTCGATTTTGGGCTAAAAGGTGGGTGATTGGATGTATGATTCTTGGGGGTAAAGTATTATTTATACATATATGTACCAATAAGGTTTGTGGGAAGAGTTTTGAGCTCGAATAAGTAAAGATTGGGTTGTGGAATGAAGGAAATCTTGTAGAAGAACCTTGTAGTCAAATTTGCACACCTAGTGTTTGATAAAATGCTCAAATGAGCTGAAACCATGAATATCTTCCTAATTATGGTTCACTTTTGTTATGTTTATAAATAGATTGAAGTTTCTAGGATTTTCGGAATGTTGTATTAATTTAAGGAAAGCGAAAAGCGGGGTATGTTGGCTAAACTACTCTCTTAGGATCGAATTCCATAATGTTCCCGTAAGCTTCAATAATTGTTGGCTCGAGTTCCTAATTCCTATGTTCCGGGTTATCCATTATAAACTTGACTATTCCGAATACGCCTTATGTCGAAATGTATATGTTCAAAGTGTTGATTGCGTATTAAAATGTTATGGCTTTGAGTCGTATTTCAAATGAAAGCTAGTATGCCAAATTGTGTTTGAAAAACTCGATATGCCAAAAACTCTTAATTGCTCATACTTGTACTTAAAGTCTTGATTGGAAATATCTTGTTGTTGATAATCTATAAAGATGCTTGAAAATGAAATTAGTGAATTGGGGATATAGAGTGTGGCCAACGTGCCAAGAATGAAAGTTATACTTGTGGCTAATGGTGCCAATGAAATAAGATGATGTGAGAAAGATTATGAAATGAGATTTGATTCAACTGTTCCAAAATTATTTCAAAAATAGAATTGCCTAAAAGCTTATGTACTCAAGTCATGCCCAAATGTGGCTGTTTTAACTAATGCTATGCTTTGTGAGTATTTTCAATGTGTTTTTTGTTCTTACATATTCGTGAGTGGAAATTGTGTATTGCCCTTTCTTGGGAAAAGTATTTCAAGAATAAATGGTGTATTACTTGTTTATGATTTTAACTTGCGCATCGATTGCCAATCATTTTAATCAATTCATGGAAAGAAAATCTATTGTGCTTAAATTCTTTATTTATAATGAACTTAAAGTTGTGATTTACGGAATATTATTTATGTTAATATTTATGATGATGATACATGAGAGGGAATAAATAAAAGTGTGTAATATCAAATACGGCCACAGTGCCTTGAATAAAGAATCTTGTGAATGGGCAAAAATGCCAAGGGAATATTGTTGTTGTTATTGGTTGAAAATACTAGTGGAGATTCATAAAATGTGAAAGATGATGAGGTAAATATATTTGTACCTATGTTACATTTGAGTGCAAAAAACAAAAATAATATTTTTGGGAAGTATCATTAGAAAATCGAGGAAGGGTGGGTTGTAACAACCCACACCTAAAACTACATGTTCCGGTGTAGGAGTGGATTGTGATTATTCCCCTTATTTGGGGTGAGATTGCTGGGTTGATATTTTCTCCTTAATTGGGATGAAACTAGTAATAATTATGGATTGGAAACGTCAACCCACACAGAATATGTGGAAAGGTGAACTAGCTACTCGGGTGGAGATCGGACACCATATTACGCACATGGTGGTACTACTCTTGGTAACACCTTTCTTTCGCATCACATGGCAAACCACTTTGTTCATTGGGAGATGGCCTATCCGATCGGGCTTGATCGTACTCCATGCTACAAACACGGTGGTATATCGGTGCTAATGATCTCCCAACCAATAATATATATTAATTTTGTGTTTTAAAAATTGTTATGTTTTAACTGGACATTTGGATATTGTTGATCGTGACTTGTTGTTTCTATGGTTTTTCCTTTCTTATGTGGGCATTCTATTTTGAAAGAGGAAAATTCGCTTTACATACTAGTACTATTCCATATGTACTAACGACCCTTTTGCCGGGGGCGCTGCATCTTCAATGGATGCAGGTGGTTCATCAGCGGGCAACTTTGGTCCTCGTTAGCAGTTACTCCCTATTCAGCAGGTTTTGGTGAGCCATACTCTATTCGGGGCCTGATATCATTTGATGTTATACTTTGTGTTTTGAGGTATAACCGGGGCCTTGTTGCCGGCATTTCCATATTACTCTTCTGTTGTACTTAGAGGCTCCGTAAACAGGTTGTGTGTGGTGTTTGATGTGGGGAATTAAACTAGAAATATTGGTATTTGGAAAACATATTTTTCATTATATCTATAAACTTGTAATATTTTGGAAATTATTAACGAAGCTTCTAATGGAATAAAATGGGAGTTGTTCATGAAATCTTTTCAGTGTTTGATTAATAGAGTGCATCTCCTCTTTATTCGTGAATGTGTTTGGGTAGAAGAAAATCTAATAGGCTTGCTCGGCCGGGTTCACTCGGTTGAGTGCCGGTCGCGCTCTCCGAGTTCGGGGCGTGACTGTAGGATGGTAGAGTTATTGCCTATGTTACACGTCAGTTGAAGCTCAATGAGAAGAACTACCCAGTGCACGATTTGGAGTTAGCGGCCATTGTTCGCGCGCTCAAGATTTGGAGGTATTATCATTATGGTGTGTCTCGCGAGGTGTTCACATACCACATGAGTCTCTAATATCTATTTAGCCAAAAGGATTTGAACTAGAGGCAACAGAGGTGGTTAGAGCTACTAAAGGACCATGATATCACAATTCTTTATCATATGTGAAATGCCAATGTGGTGGCCGATGCCTTGAGTAGGAAGGCGGAGATCATGAGGAGTCATTCTTTTATTCTAACTAAGGAGAGACCGATGGCTTTGGATGTTCAGGATTTGGCCAACAAGCTTGTGAGGTTAGATATTCAGAGCACAATAGGGCTATATCTTGTGATGTATCATACTCGTACTTGCTTGAGTGCATCAAGGTGCGTGAGCATGATGGTCCCCACTTACATATCCTAAGGGACACAATTATGCTAAGGAGGTTACTATTGGTGATGATTGGGTATTGAGTATTCAAGCCAAATTTTTGTGCCTAATGTGGATGGGTTGAAAGAATTTATTCTATAGGAGGCCTATAGTTCGCGAAAATCCATTCATCCGGTGCCGCGAAGGTGTACCAGGATTTGAGGCATCATTATTTATGGTGGACGATGAATAAGGATATTGTTGAGTATGTTGCACGGTATTTGAATTGTCAGCATGTGAAGTACGATAATTAGAGACCTAGCGGTTTGCTTTAGAGGCTTGATATCAATACATGCTCATGGACTGATATAAGTGACAAGCTAAGTAGTAGGCATGTGCAAAGTATACTACCATAGTTCAAATTAGGCGATTGAACCACAAAGGTAGCAATTAACATGTTTAAATAGGAGATTAAACAACGAATATCTTCTAACATGATTCACTTAGCTCACAACGAAGGTACAAACATAAGAAGTATGATACCATGAAGCTTAGAAATCATTTCAAGGCATAATATAGCCTAAGCACTACCCCGAGCATGGATAAAACCCTGGTGCACGTACATGGGTTTAACCCCTTGCATGTGCACAACATATAGCACATAGCCAACACTATTAACTCATACGTGCATCAACCAGGTTTTGATAAGATACTTACCTCAAGCCAGCAAAACCAATACTCTAAAAATCCCTTATCGCACGAATCGACCTACGAATGGAACGAATCCAACCAAAAATATGTTGATAACGTCAATAAATGCCATAGAAAACAAACCAAGCAACAAAGATTTGATCTTAATCCAAATGCACAAAGTCAACCAAAAAGTCAATTCGGGCCCGCACCTCAGAACTTGACAAAAGTCAAAAATTCTAAACACACATTCGAATACGAGTCCAAACATACAAGTTTCATCCTATTCCGACTTCGAATCGAGGTTCAAATCCTTATTTTTCATTATATAAAAGTTTTTCCAAATCCCCTAATTTTTCACACGTAGATTCACCAATCAAATTCTAAAATCAAGGATAGAATCATGAATAATAATCAAATCCAAGTTAAAAACACTTACCCCAATCCAAGTCATGAAAATCGCCTATGAATCTCCCAAAATGGGAAAAAGTACCAAAATGTAA
The DNA here is from genome assembly GCF_000715075.1 of Nicotiana tabacum. Taxonomy (NCBI): domain Eukaryota; kingdom Viridiplantae; phylum Streptophyta; class Magnoliopsida; order Solanales; family Solanaceae; genus Nicotiana; species Nicotiana tabacum. Next base: position 43,441,873 of record NC_134102.1, read on the forward strand.
CTCTTAAAAAGTCTGCCCAGGTTTTACCTTCACAAATACGACACGTGCCTCGCATTAGGAATATACAAAATGAGGAATACCTGAATATATATATTCGCGTTCACGGACACCACCTTGCGAACATGAGAACTCCTTGATCATACGCAAATGCGTAGGAAAACCAACCCCAACACCCAGCTACTTCGCGAATGCAGAGCCCAACAGCGAACGTGATGAAAGGCAACTGCCCAGTCCACACTCACTCTCCACGAATGCAACTGCCTTATCGCGAATGCGATGAAGGAATCAGACACCAACAAAATCTACTTTCCATAATGCTTTGGGTGGTCCTAAACCCATCCGAGCCCTCTAGGGACCCCTTCCATTCATAACAACAAGTCTATAATGACTATCCATACCTAACCAAAGCCTTCAATCACATAAGGTAAAACAAAAACAACGAATCAAATTCCAAATTGCAAATAGAATTTCTCATAAGTTTAAGAACATTCAAACATCGAACCAAGCATCCGATTCAAGCCAAACAATCCGGAATGAACCCAAATTTTACATACAAGTTCCAAATTAATGAACATATTCCTACTTCTGAAATTAAAATCTGAATCCGATAATATTAAAGTCAACCCTCGGATAAACCTATGAGCCTTACAAAACTTCAAATTGTCAACTTTCGTCAAATAGAAGTAAATCAACCTAGGAACATCGAAATCTAAATTTAGACATACGCCTAAGTTTAAAATTACCATACAAATCTATTGGAATAATTAAAACACCATTCCGTGATCGTTTGTACAAAAGTCAAATTTTGATAAACTCTTATAACTTAAACTTTTAACCATAGAACTAAGTATTCCAATTCACTCCAAAACCTTATCTAACCCAAACCAAATATCCCCTCAAGTCACATAACAGTAAATACATATGCGGGAAGTATCAAATAGGAGAACCGGGCTAAAATACATAAAATAACCGACCGAAACGTTACAAAAATATTTTGTGACTAGTTATTTGAGTAGATAGGTTAGAGATAACTAGTATGAAGGTTCTTATATTCTTGAGGTTTAGAGATCAGATATTTTAGAGGCAGAACTATCTCTTTTGATGTGGTCAGTGAGAGGGTATTTTTGACTACGTAGTTGGGTCTGTGCATATGATATAGGTAACTTGAAGGAATTTGTTCTTGATGAGAAACATGATTAGTATTTGAATTGGACTGAGTATGACTAAGTGTAGTAAAATACATCTTACATATGTCTTTTGAATGAGAAGTATGGTTCGTGAGGTTGTAGGAACGGTATCTTTTTTGTTCGAACGATAGTAAAGTTAAGTAGAACTTTAAAAAATTACAAATATTAGGTATCAGATGGGTTTGGGTTCCACGAGATTGTATTAGGTCATGTGCGACTTGTACGGACGAAGGACATGAAGGTAAAGGATATAAGATGTAGCTTCTCCGTATTTGAGTAGATATTGATTAGATACCAATAATTAATATGATGGATTGTAAACTTACTAGGATATGCATTAGTGTAAGTTAGAACGAGTCACTCTGGACTTGTGGAAGACTTATTACCTATTTTAAAAAGGTTTTAAAATAGGTTTGGGTGAACACTAGTAGGACGTTGTGATCGTCTGCTCCACACCAGATTTTATGAGCTAGACAGTGCAAGGTGTCATACGGATATATCATTAGGAAGATTTATAGTTATATGTGATACTTGCTTCCATCAAATTTTGTTAGCGTGACGGTCCACAATATGATTATTGCATCCACGCCGAGTATTTTTCTATTGAATGTTGGTTTGAGTTGGTTTGCTTATCCACTTCCTGACAGATAGTTTGGGTGGGGTATGTAAACACCTGGAGACATGTTAAGAAAGGATACCATAAACTCGGGGTGTCATTGAAATGATCAGTTATTTTTATACAAATTTGATGTATATGGGTTACTGCTTGGATGGTGCACGAATCATATCTCTTGAGGTTCTCTTTTATGTTAAATCTAGTGTGGCTTGTTGGTCGAGCAGCTTGTACTAAATGAGGCGAAACTAACAAAATTGGAATTAGTGCAATAAGAATTTGATAAGGGTAGGTTGGAAAGTAATGCTATTAGGCGGCTTAGGACAAATAATTGTTCTTATAGGATGAGAGAAATCCATGAAATATTGTTATGATAGTTGGTTAAGAATTTCTACATATTTTCTATATTATTAGCAGCATTATGAAGGCTTGAAAAAAGGATCTATTTGAGTTGAGATATGTTTTTCGACATCGGGTTTCGTAGTGAGCAATTATTACGACCAAGACATATTGTTATGTATTTAGAAGGTGTTGGTTATATCATGTAGTTATATTCCGGTAGTTCATTTATGACTTAATACAAGTTATTCGGATTCAATTGGTGAATATGTATAAGAATTGGACTTTTGAGGAATTTTCAAGTGATAAAGAAATATTTATGAGCGTACATGCAAAGGGCGATGAAGACATACTCAGTTGAGGTGTACTACTGATATTATCTATGTGGAGGTGGCATGGGATCACCGGCGCGAAAGTGTATGATGTGTTTTTATAGTTTCTTGACGGTTTCAACAAGATTCGTGGCATGTTTGTTGATCAATATATTTTTAATTGGGGGAGAATCTACCCACCCAACCGGTCATTTTCAGTTTTAGGACCCCATTTCCCTATTTAAATCTTCCAGTACGTTCATTTAGTTCTCCATGACTTACAATCATGAGTGGCCGGGTCCCAAGATTGATTCAAAACACTTAGTTACTAACTTAAGTTAAGAGAGTTAGCTAAAGTTAGTTTTTTATGTAAACGAGTTTGGATTCGTGATCTGAAGGTTCCTATAGGTTTGTATGATAATTTTGGATCTGTACATTTTTTCGGAAGAACCCAAGGATCTCGGGTGTGATTCATTTGTATTTTGTGAAAGAAACAAATTGAAGAATTTAGGAAAGTTCATAAGTTTGGGTTGGGCCTTGATTTTATGTTCTGATATTTTTCTATGTTTTTTTGAGGTGTTGGACAAGAACGTATAGGGTATACAGACTAGTCAGTATGGTTTGAAGGGGTACCGAAGGACTCAGCCAAGTTTTGGGTATTTGGAAAGTAGTTTCGAAGTACAAAAATTGCTGAAAATGCATCAGATATGGATGCCAAGATGGACGCTTCACGTGCACCCTTTGTTGCAAGCTAGGATGAAGACTAAAGCTTGACGCTTCACGTCTAACATGGCGTCCTATCCCCGAAGCTAAAATTTTAGCATTCGGCTATAAACATTATTTCGTAATTGAACTTTATTTTATTATCAGCGAGGGAGCTCAAATTTAGGCGATTTTCACCCAAGACGATAGGGTAAGTGATTATTTCTCAAATAAATAATTATAACATGAATCTATCATCAATTGTTTCTTAGAATCAAGGATATAAATGAGAAAAAGAGGATTTTTTACTTGAAAGCTAAGAAAGGTATTTTGGTTTTGACCACCGACTTATACTCGAATTTAGAAAGTAATTATAATTTTGGACTTGTGTGGTCATGAGTCTATAGAATCTCACTTTTATTTTAGTATTTGGCCATGTGGGCATGGGATAGTCTTTTTGTTAACTTTAAGATTTTCTAAAGAGATGAACTTCATAATTTGAAATTTATTTCTATATCTTTATTTTACTTTTTTATGTGCTCTTTGGGCTATTCCGACGGTAAAATTTGTGGTCATGATTACCTTAAAAACTGACAAAATATTGGTTGACTCATGGCATAACACGTGTTTGGGTCATTAAATACGAGAAGATATGCGTCCTTTTAAGTATTAGAAACCGTTCAGGAACTTTTCCGCCAAGAAAAGGGGTCTTATCTACGTGCCCACAACACAAAGTTATCATCGGAATATAGGAGGAGCAGTTGGGGTAAAATTGGTTAGCAGCAGTTGGACAAATGACTAGATGTCATGTGAAAATGGTGACGGGTAAGATATAAGTTAGCAAATAGTTAGCACCGGATACGAGCATGTAACTGGTGCTGAGTGAGTTGCGAATGCATTGAAACCAGGAATGAAGGTTTAAAAGTAAGACATCGATTTACATGTATCAATTACTCACCCGTTCCTTATCTTTTTCGGAGCAGCAAAAGATCAAACCCCACCCCACTCGACTCAAGCCGAGGAGTTCCAGATCTTAAGATTTTGAATTCCTACACCTGTTGAACTTTAAATTAGACTTAGTTGGATTTTTTCGCTAGGTATTTGACCAAATAGGATCATCCCGTTCCTATAGAACCTATCACTAAAATATACCTAGAGGGGGATAAGGCTAAGCAGAGCGGATGTTTTTGAGTATTTTAGAAAGGGTCGGTTAGGGAGAGTGGCGCAACCAAACATCATCCCAAAAGCAAATCAGCTTACCATTGCCCAACCAAAGTCTAGCCCAAGTTCTGCCTAAAATTCTCTCCGTAAAAAATAATACCCTTTTAGATGCAGGATATTTAAGAGGTGGGTTGGTCAATCCATTTTTGCCATTGGAGAGGCACTTAGCAGCCAAATATGAGCACCATGGAAAAATGGCATTCAATGAGCAGTCATTACAAAGAAACTTTTTATTGATGATCAACCGTTATACAATCATCAATAGGGGGTTTACACTCATTCAAGAAAGGCTTGATTTTGGGATCTTGTCTTCCTGGATAGAGCCATAAATTGGAACACTTATATCCATAGTGGGACAAAAAAACATTTGTACTCAAGGCTATAATTTGCTCTCACTTTATAAACTTACTTGCTTTTTTTGTTCTTAATATCCTTCTTATTACCGCTTCCGGAGAGGCTCATCATACAACCATACTTATATTTCTTTTTAGTTATTTTCATAATCTTGGTTCTATTCTTATCTATTTTATATTTTTGGATCAAATTAATGCACGTATCTATAAATCCCGTTACAAATTTAACTATACCATTATACGGGTAAACAACTGTGCACCTTATATATTTGAACAACTGTGCACCTTAATATTGTTACTAATTTAACTATACTGTTTCACCTTGTATGCAGATTTTGGAGCTGAGTTGTAGTGGAGTTCGAAAGTGAGCATTGAACACATATCAGTGTTAAGTCATGTATATAAAAAGATATGATATATTTTCTCATATCGGTGTTGTATTCCCATTCTTAGTTGTTAATGACTTGTAATACTACTTCATGGGTAGTTATTGAAATGTAGCACATTCGCTTCTTATTTATATGATTATCTTCTATTGTGGGTTATACTTGTGTTGGTTGGTTCGCCTAGTGGGTTGAGTTATGTGCCATCATATCACAACCCAATTTTCCCTATGTTTGGTATCGTGATGGCACCTAGTCTTAGAGATTAAGTAAGCCTAACATTAATTGAAACAACTACGTTATTTAAATAACATCTAACAATTCAAATAAAAATCTCTTACAACTCCCAAAATCGGTAATACAAGTCATAAGCTATACAGAGTGTTTGCTAGAAAACTTCTAAATACAACTCTCCAGAAATAAGAATAACAGTGCAAAACGAAAACTTGAAGGTGACTCCGAAGATTGCGAATGCAGCAGCAGGTTTACCTTGAGTCTCCATAGCAACGACCTACACAACTACTAACGATCAATACCTGGATCTGCACAAAAATGTGCAAAAGTGTAGAATGATCACACCACAGCGGAGCCCAGTAAGTATCAAGACTAACATCGGTAGAGCAGTAACGAGGAACAGTCAAGTCACCCATTGGTCTAATAAACTGAACAAATATAAGTATAGGAAACAACAGAAAAATGATATCAACATAAAGACTATGCAATATGGCTCACAATACAGAAGTGGCAATAAGAAAGAAAACAACAAGTATCAGTGGAATACCATAAAAATGACACAGAAAAGTGAATGGATCACAACCTAAATCCGGAATCATAAATACAGCAAGGATAAGTAATAACTAAGAAACTACAACCGCTTTTACATCAGGTTTTAGTCATCAAACTCCACGAGTTACCGCACCTCGGACAAATAACAACTCACGTGTCTCAATACCTTAACACTAACACTTGGCATCCTGTGCGCTCATAACCTCATAACCGCACAGACGACTCACGTGCCAATAGCACCATTCTCACATAGAAGGCAAGTAAACAAGGGTGAGCATCTATGCCCAATAATATCAAGAAAATCTCTTATCCGATATGAGTGCTTAACTACGTGTATGCTTGTGCAAGTGTCCTAACATAACCCATACCAGCAAATAAGCATAAGGAAAAGAACGGACAACACGTAGAATATTTTCTCACAGCATTCACAAGATAAAGCTCACACAGGTAAGTGTACCACTACACAATTATTAACAACAAGAAATGCCCTCAGGCCATCACAGATCACCACAAATCAATCCTTGACACAGCCTACCTTGTCTCGCCACGTGCGCAGTAATAAAGTATGTGCCCGCCTTGTCTCGCCACACGTGCATAACAATGTTCCCACCTTGTCTCGCCACATGCACAACCTATACACACACACACATATATATATATATATATATATATATATATATATATATATATATATATATCCCGCCTTGTCATGCCGCATGTGCAAATATCATTAACATCACTAGCACGGTAGAAACCTCGTGCAACCCCATAACAACAATCGCACGACAGAAACCTCGTGCATCACAATAACAACAATCGTACGGCAGTAACCTCGTGCATCACCACAAAAAAGTACAACAACAACAATAACAATAATACAAAGTACGAGAAGTAAATCACAAAGAAAACAGTAGGACCAATTCACAAGGATTAACCACAGTAAAGGATGTTGGGCGTAAGGAGAACAACTCAACAAGAAAAAACTAATATGTAGCGACAACCCCACAATATACATTTCAACAACAGGGGAGCTAACACGGGTCAAATAATTCCAAATAAAACAAGTCGACTAAGATATAGGATATCTAAACTTCTTATAAGGTTGAGAAATTATGAAGGATATTCAACAATTCAATTAAGGATAAAACGTGTAAAGATAATCCTAACCTCAATTAAGACTAAAAAATTATAGAATGAGATAATAATAATTCCAAATAAAGATCAGCAGTTATCAGAAAGATAGCATGACAATAGAAGAGGTAAAATCTTCAGTTAAGCCAAATAAAAGTCAAATAGGCAGTAAGAGTAAATTCTGAAGTAATTAATTTAAATTAAAGCATGTAAAGGTGAAATTAGTAAATAGAAACTTAATCATATTAAGAACAACTTTATATTCAGTGAATATAAGGACCAAAGATCCTAAAAGGACAACTTTCCACAAATAAATCTGAGCACGCACTCGCCACCTCGTGTACATGGACTACAATCAACATAGAAGACTCAAATCCTAAGGCAAAATCTCTCACACAAGGTTAGGCAAGATACTTACCTCGGACCAAGTTCAAACAATCCGTAAAAATACCCTTTTCTCAATTATCCGACTCTGAATGGTCCAAATCTATCCAAACACAATTGTATATCATGAATACAACGATAATAGACTTATCTAATTAATGAAATTTATATTTTAACCAAAATTCCGAAATTTACCCTAAAAAGTCGACCCGGGGCCATGTCTCGAAATCGGGTAAATATCACAAAATATGAACACCTATTCACTCACGAGTCCAACCATATATGAATTACTCAAATCCGACCACAAATCTCCTTTCAAAACTCGAAATCGTTATTGAAGAAGTTCTTCTAATTTTTCCTAATTTTAACCCCAAAAATCCGAAATTAAATGGAGAAAACAACTATGGATTAATGAAATACAACCAAAAATGAGTTAGTAATCATTACCCCAAAGCTTCCTCTGAAAATCCCTCGAAAAATCACCAAATTCCGAGCTCTCAAGTCCAAAAACGAAGAATGAAATCAAACCCTCGAATTTCTCTTTTCTGCCAAGGCGTGACCGCACCTGCGACATAATTAGCTGCATTTTCGCAACCGCATGTGTGCACGTCCAAACCGCACCTGCGCTTTTTCTCGCTTCTGCGCGCCACAATCCGCTTCTGCGGAGGTGCTGATGCGCACAAATTCTCTGCATCTGCGGAGGCTTCCAAGTCCAGCTCTTCTCGCACCTGCGCCTTCATCTTTGCACAAGCAACCATCGCACCTGCGCCCAAGGTCCGCAGGTGCGATTACACCAGAACGCAGACCTCTTCAAAACCACGAAAACCATCTGAAACTCATCCAAAATACACCTCGGGCCCCTGGGACCCCCGTCTAAGCATACAACCAAGTTCTATAACCTAACACGAACTCGCTCGAGGTCTAAAATCACATCAAACAACGCCGAAAATATAAATTGCACCAAGAATCGAACTTATAAATTTTCAAATCATCCAACTTTTAAAACTTGTGCCGAAACCTATCAAACCAACCCGGAATGACGTCAAATTTTGCAGACAAGTCCCAAATAACATAACAGAGATGTTCCAACTATCTGAATTGCATTCCGACCCCGATATCAAAAAGTCCACTTCCGGTCTAAATCTCCAAAAATTCGACTTTCATCATTTCAAGCCTAAATGAGCTACAGACCTCCAAAACACAATTCGGATATGTCCGAAGTCCAAAATCACCCAACGGAGCTAACGGAACCGGCGGAACTCCATTCTGGAGTCGTCTTCACACAATTAGGACTACGGTCAAAATTCTAAGACTTAAACTTCTATTTTAGGGACTAAGTATCCCAAATCACTCCGAATCATCCGGTAACTGAATACAACCATGCACGCAAGCCAATACACATAATATGAAGCTGCTCAGGGCCTTATGCCGTCGAACAGGACTTAAATTCTTAAAACGACCGGCCGGGTAATTACACATCACTATCTAGTGAAATTTCGGTCTTGACATTAATTGATATATAAATGTTTATATGAATAATAAATATTTTACATTTATAATTTATCCTTAACATCATGTGCTATAGTATTTTTTACTTCAATTTAAAATCGGAACAGAGCATATATATATATATATATATATATATATATATATACCCGCAGTAGCTTATAGGAAGGGCAAACCGTACGAAAATGATTAAAACGACAAAATGAAATAACCACCGACGGTGGAAAATCCAACAATTAGACTTGCCGAAAATGTGTAACATTAGAAGATTTCGCAAATCTTTTTGAAAACTAATTTTATTTTTAAATAATTTATAGGAGTTAGTCGAGAAATGATTGAAAACCAACCACCGACAGATATAAAGTGAATGACCAAGTTATCCAATTTAGTGGAACCAGTGTCAAGACTTTTGATGATCATAAATTTATATAGTACTAATTTTTCAGTGGCAAATCTAGACTCATTTATGAAACTCTCTCGTATTGGAAAGCTTCTGTTATTAGTTAATAAAGGTAAACCTAGATATATTTGTAGCAACAACGATTATAGCGACCCGACCGGATCTTTTGAATATTAGAGTCTCGACCCCTTATTTGGTTCTTCTCGTATATGTATTTGATATTATATGACTTGTGGGATTTAGTGATTTGGCTTTCGTGGGTTCAGGAGTGATTTGTAACACATAGTTCCTAGTTTGAGGATTGGAATTCGACGAGTTGACCAAAATTTAATTTTTGAGAAAACGATCTCGGATTGGTAATTTGAGGGATCCAATAGGTTATGATGATTTTGGACCTAGGTATATGTTCGAATATATTTTTGGATATTCCTAGAAGATTTTAACACTATTTGCCAAAACATGGCAATTTGAAGAATTTAAGAGTTAACAAGTTAGATCAAGAGTTGACGTTGAGGTTATCAGACTCTGACAGTTATACTGGAACATAGATACGTTAATATTATTGTATGGAACTTGTGTGAAAGTTTGGTTGAGATCTGAGATGTTTAGGCAAGAATAAGGTACTTGGATGGAAGTTTAGGAGTTTATGAACATAAGAGAGAGTTCAACATGTGATTTGGCCTTCGATTATGTCATGATCCAAAATACCATCTTGAGGATCGTGATCGCACCTAGTTCCTAAGACGAGGTATAACGAGATCAACAGAAATTACTAACTTAAATATTAATTGAAAATGTGAAGAGCACCATAATATAACCAACAACGGAATATCATAATCATAAATCCCAAATCCCGTCAATACTGAGTCATAAGCTCTACATAGAGTACACTAGATATGTCAAAATACAAAACTGTTTAAAAATAAAATAAACAGTAGCAAAGAATAATAGAAGGTGACTCTGAGGCATGTGAGCGGAACAACAGGTATACCTTGAAGTCTCCAAAGTAGCTCAGTTCAATCCACTAACGACCAGCACGCTTTGAAGTACCTAGATTTGCACAAACACATGTGTAGAAGAATAGTATGAGTACACCATAATCGATATCCAATAAGTATCCAGACAGACTTCGGTGGAGTAGTGACGAGATTCAAGCTAAGACAATCACTAGTCAAATAACATATGCAAAATATCAATATTGAACTAACAATGGAAAGCATAACAAATAAATAGCAACAAAGAATAAGCATGTGATAACACATAAAATTAACCAAAATTGGTGAAACACAAAGTGAAATCATTTAAGGAAAATAATGACGGGTTCAAATCATCAGCCTATTCCAGCACAAGAATAGCATCAAGAGTCATTTTTTGTAAATCGCTTCACGCGCATAAGCCCCCTTATCTCGCCGCGTGTGCATCACGATGAAATATTTCCCCTTTGTAGCAACACGCGCATAAGCCCCCTTATCTCGCCGCATGTGCATCAATGTACACACCACCCTTATGCCACCACATATGCATCTCATTCACAACACAACAATCAACCGCACCACACATACACATATGGCTCAACATCACCACAACAATAATAACAATATCACAACAAGATATAGCCCCCGGCTCTACAACAATGTGTACGAGAATCATAACAATAATATAAGGGTACGGAGAATGATCAACATTAAGAGTGCTTCATACAACAAACAAGTTCCAATTCAAGACATATTAATAGCCTAAGGTCTAATCCGGTCAATTACTACATATACTCCCGTTTACACACTCGTACATATATAATACAAATAATTCAATTAGACAAAATCCTAAGGGAAAATTTTACCCACCCAAAGTTAGGCAAGATACATACCTTAAATAAGCTAAATCAATACTCTACGAAGTCTTTCCCGCGCAAATCAACCTTCGGACGACTCGAATCTTGCCAAAATAACTTAATAATAGCAGTAAAAGTCATAGGACACAAGCTCAAATGATAAAGGTACGATATTGGTTCAATTATGCAATGTTAACCCAAAAAAGTCAACCTCGGTCTTGCACATATGATTGATTGTACTTGTACTATAACGTTGCACCTTGTATGAAGATTTTGGAGCTGAGCTGTTGTGGAGTTCGAGAGTGAGCATTGAACACATATCAGTGTTAAGTTATTAGCTGTCATTTGTTCATGTTAGCCTAGGATCTTTTATTTCTATTTATGTATATAAAAAGATATGATATATTTTCTCATATCGGTGTTGTATTCCCATTCTTAGTTGTTAATGAATTGTGATACTAGTTTATTATCTTCTATTGTGGGTTACACTTGTGTAGGTTGGTTCGCCTACTGGGTTGAGTTATATGCCATCATGTCAAGATCCAATTTTTCCTCTGTTTGGTATCATGATGGCACCTAGTCTTAGAGATTAGGTAAGCCTAACATTAATTAAAACAACAATGTTATTTAAATAACATCTAACAAGTTAAATAGAAATCTCTTACAACTCCAAAAATCGGTAATACAAGTCATAAGCTTGAAAACTTTAAAATAGAATTGTCCAGAAATAAGAATAACAGTGCAAAACGAAAACTTGAAGGTGACTCTGAAGCCTGCGAACCCAGCCGAGGTTTACCTTGAGTCTCCACAGCAACGACCTACACAACTACTAACGATCAATACCTGGATCTGCATAAAAATTTGCAGAAGTGTAGAATGAGCATACCACAACGGTGCCAGTAAGTATCGAGACTAACCTAGGTAGAGTAGTGACAAGGAACAGTCAAGACACCCACTGATCTAATAAACTGAACAAGTATAAGTATAGGAAACAGCCGAAAAATGATATCAACATAAAGACTATGCAATATGGCTCACAATACAGAAGTGGCAATAAGAAAGGAAACAACAAGTATTAGTGGAATACCATAAAAATGACACAGAAAAGTGAATGGATCACAACCTAAATCCGGAATCACAAATACCGCAAGGACAAGTAATAACTCAGAAACTACAACCAATTTTACATCAGGTTTTACTCATCAAACTCCACGAGGTACCGCACCTCGGACAAATCACAACTCACATGTCTCAATATCTTAACACTAACACTTGGCATCATGTGCGCTCATAACCTCATAACCGCACAGACGACTCACGTGCCAATAGCACCATTCTCACATAGAAGGCAAGTAAACAAGGGTGAGCATCTATGCCCAATAATATCAAGAAAATCTCTTATCCGATATGAGTGCTTAACTACGTGTATGCTTGTGCAAGTGTCCTAACATAGCCCATACCAGCAATTACGCATAGGGGAAAGAACGGACAACACGTAGAATATTTTCTCACAGCTTATACAAGATAAAGCTCACACAGATAAGTGTACCACTACACAAATATTAACAACAAGAAATGCCCCCAGGCTATTACAGATCATCACAAATCAATCCTTGACACAGCCTATCTTGTGTCGCCATGTGTGCAGTAATAAAGTATGTGCCCGGCTTGTCTCGCTGCACGTGCATAACAATGTTCCCACCGTGTGTCGTCACATGCTCAACCCTCCCCCCTCCCCCCCCCCCCACACACACACATATATATATATATATATATATATCCCGCCTTGTCACTCCGCATATGCAAATATCAATAGCATCACTAGCACGGCAGAAACCTCGTGCAACCCCATAACAACAACCACACGATAGAATCCTCGTGTATCACAATAACAACAACCGCACGGCAGAAACCTCGTGCATCACCACAAAAAGTACAACAACAATAATAACAATAATACAAAGTACGATAAGTAAATCAACTCAAAAACTTTAAATCACAAAGAAAACAGTAGGACCAATTCACAAGGAATAACCACAGTAAAGAATGTTAGGCGTAAAGAGAACAACTCAACAAGGATAAACTGATATGTAGCAACGATCCCACAATATACATTTCAATAACAGGGAAGCTAACACGAGTCAAATAATTCCAAATAAAACAAGTCGACTAAGATATAGGATATCTAAACTTCTTTTATGGTTGAGAAATTACTAAGGATATTCAACAATTCAATTAAGGATAAAACGCGTAAAGATAATCATAACATCAATTAACACTAAAAAATTATAGGATGAAATAATAATAATTTCAAATAAAGATCAGCAGTTATCAAAAAGATAACGTGACAATAGAAGAGGTACAATCTTCAGTTAAGCGAAATAAAAGTCATATAGGCAGTAAGAGTAAATCCTAAAGCAATTAATTCAAATTAAAGCATGTAGAGGTGAAATTAGTACATAGGAACTTAATCATATCAAGAACAACTTCATACTCAATGAATATAAGGACCAAAGACCCTAAAAGGCCAACTTTCCACAAATAAATCTGAGCACCCACTCGTCACCTCGCGTACATGGACTACAATCAACATAGAAGACTCAAATCCTAAAGAAAAATCCCTCACACAAGGTTAGGCAAGATACTTATCTCCGACCAAGCTCAAACAATCCGTAAGAATGCCCTTTTCTCAATTATCCGACTCTGAATTGTCCAAATCTAGCCAAACATAATTGTATATCATGAATACAACGATAATAGACTTATATAATTAATGAAATTAAAATTTTAACCAAAATTCACCCTAAAAAGTCGACCCGGGGCCACGTCTCGGAATCGGGTAAATATCACAAAATATGAATACCCATTCACTCACGAGTCCAACCATATACGAATTACTCAAATCCGACCACAAATCTCCTTTCAAAACTCGAAATATTTATTGAAGAAGTTCTTCCAATTTTTTCTAATTTCAACCCCAAAAATCCGAAATTAAATAGAGAAAACAACTATAGATTAATAGAATACAACGAAAAACGAGTTAGTAATCATTACCCCAAAGCTTCCTCTGAAAATCCCTCAAAAAATCGCCAAATTCGAGCTCTCAAGTCCAAAAACGAAGAATGAAATCAAACCCTCGAATTTCTCTTTTCTTCCCAGGCGTGACCGCACCTGCGACATAATTAGCCGCATTTTCGCAACCGCAGGTGCGCACGTCCAAACCGCACCTGCGCTTCTTCTCGCTTGTGCGTGCCACAATTCGCTTCTGCGGAGCCGCTGATGCGCACAAACTCTCTGTATCTGTGGAAGCTTCCAAATCCAGCTCTTATCGCACCTGCGCCTTCATCTTTGCACCTGCGACCATCTCACCTGCGCCCAAGGTCCGCAGGTGCGATTACACCAAAACGCAGACCTCTTCACAACAACGAAAACCATTTGAAACTCGTCCGAAATACATATCGGGCCCCCGAACCCCGTCCAAGCATACAACCAAGTTTCATAACCTAACAAGGACTCGCTCGAGGTCTTAAATCACATCAAACAACGCCGAAAATACAAATTGCACCAATAATCGAACTTATAAATTTCCAAATCTTCCAACTTCTAAAACTCGTGCCGAAACCTATCAAATCAACCCGGAATGACGTCAAATTTTGCAGACAAGTCCCAAATAACATAACGGAGATGTTTCAACTATTGTAATTACATTCCTACCCCGATATCAAAAAGTTCACTTCCGGTCAAAATCTCCAAAAATCGACTTTCATCATTTCAAGCCTAAATGAGCTACAGACCTCCAAAACACAATCCGGACACGCCCCCAAGTCCAAAATTACCCAATGGAGCTAACGGAACCGACAGAACTTCATTCCCGAGTCGTCTTTACACAGTTCTGATTACAGTCAAAATCCTAAGACTTAAGCTTCTATTTTAGGGACTAAGTGTCCCAAATCACTCTGAATCATCCGGTAACTGAATTCAACCATGCACGCAAGTCAATACACATAATATGAAGCTGCTCAGGGCCTTATGCCGCCGAACGGGACTTAAATTCTCAAAACGACCCCGAGTCATTACACATCACTATGTAGTGCAATTTCGGTCTTGACATTAACTGATATACAAATGTATACATGAAGAATAAATATTTTACATTCATAATTTATCCTTAACATCATGTGCTATAGTATTTTTTACTTCAATTTAAAATCGGAACAGAGCATATATATATATATATATATATATATATATATATATATATATATATATATATATATATATATATATATATATATATATATATATACACACACACACACACACACAAAGGGCAAACCGTACGAAAATGATTAAAACGACAAAATGAAGTAACTACCGACGGTGGAAAATCCAACAATTAGACTTGCCGAAAATGTGTAACATTAGAAGATTTCGCAAATCTTTTTGAAAACTAATTTTATTTTTAAATAATTTATAGGAGTTAGTCGAGAAATGATGGAAAACCAACCACCGACAGTGATAAAGTGAATAACCAAGTTATCCAATTTGGTAGAACCAGTGTCAAGACTTTTGATGATCATAAATTTATATAGTACTAATTTTTCAGTGGCAAATCTAGACTCATTTATGAAACTCTCTCGTATTGGAAAGCTCATGTTATTAGTTAATAAAGGTAAATCTAGATATATTTGTAGCAACAAGGATTATAACGATCCGACCGGATCTTTTGAGTATTAGAGTCTCGACCCCTTATTTGATTCTTCTCGTATATGTATTTGATATTATATGACTTGAGGGATTGAGTGATTTGGCTTTCGTGGGTTCAGGAGTGATTTGTAACACATAGTTCCTAGTTTGATGATTGGAATTCGACGAGTTGACCAAAATTTGACTTTTGAAAAAACGATCTCGGATTGGTAATTTTAGGGATATAATAGGTTCGTATGATGATTTTGGACCTAGGTATATGTTTGAATATATTTTTGGATATTCCTAGAAGATTTTAACTTTACTTACCAAAACTTAGCAATTTGAAGAATTTGAGAGTTTATAAGTTAAATCAAGAGTTGACGTTGAGGTTATCGGACTCTGACAGTTATACTGGAACATGAGATACGTTAATTTTATTGTATGGAACTTGTGTGAAAGTTTGGTGGTGATGTGAGATGTTTAGGCAAGAATAAGGTACTTGGATGGAAGTTTAGGAGTTTATGAACATAAGAGAGAGTTCAACTTGTGATTTGGCCTTTGATTATGTCATGATCCAAAATTCCACCTTGAGGATCGTGATCGCACCTAGTTCCTAAGACGAGGTATAACGAGATCAACAGAAATTACCAACTTAAATATTAATTAAAAATGTGAAGAGCACCGTAATATAACCAACAACGGAATGTCATAATCATAAATCCCAAATCCCGGCAATACTGAGTCATAAGCTCTATATAGAGTACACTAGATATGTCAAAATACAAAACTGTTTGAAAATAAAATAAACAGTAGCAAAGAATAATAGAAGGTGACTCTGAGACCTGTGAGCGGAACAACAAGTATACCATCAAGTCTCCACAGTAGCTCAGATCAATCCACTAACGACCAGCACCCTTTGAAGTATTAGTTTTGCACAAACACATGTGTAGAAGAATAGTATGAGTACACCATAATCGATATCCAATAAGTATCCAGACAGACTTCGGTGGAGTAGTGACGAGATTCAAGCTAAGACAATCACTAGTCAAATAACATATGCAAAATATCAATATTGAACTAACAATGGAAAGCATAACAAATAAATAGCAACAAAGAATAAGCATGTGATAACACATAAAATTAACCAAAATTGGTGAAACACAAAGTGAAATCATTTAAGGAAAATAATGACGGGTTCAAATCATCAGCCTATTCCAGCACAAGAATAGCATCAAGAGTCACCCTGCAGTACCACATAACATAATCACAAATCACCCTTATGATGCCATGTGAGCTTTACATTTAAAATATTTTCGGAAATCGCTTCACGCGCATAAGCCCCCTTATCTCGCCGCGCGTGCATCGCGATGAAATATTTTACCTTTGTAGCAACACGCGCATAAATCCCCTTATCTCGCCGTATGTGCATCAATGTATACACCACCCTTATGCCACCACATTTGCATCTGATTCACAATATAATAATCAACCGCACCACACGTACACTTGTGGCTCAACATCACCACAACAACAATACCAATATCACAACAAGATATAGCCCCCGGCTCTACAACAATGTGTACGAGAATCATAACAATAATATAAGGGTATGGAGAATGATCAATATTAAGAGTGCTTCAAACAACAAACAAGTTCCAATTCAAGACATATTAATAGCCTAAGGTCTAATCCGGTCAATTACTACATATACTCCCGTTTACACACTCGTACATATATAATACAAATAATCCCATTAAACCAAATTCTAAGGGAAAATTTTGCTCACCCAAAATTAGGTAAGATACATACCTTAAATAAGCTAAATGAATACTCAACGAAGCCCTTCCCGCGCAAATCAACCTTCTGACGACTCGAATCTTGCCAAAATAACTTAATAATAGCATTAAAAGTCATAGGACACAAGCCCAAATTATAAAGCTACGATATTGGTTCAATTATGCAAAGTTAACCCAAAAAAGTCAACCTCGGTCTTGCACCACGAAATCCGATAAAACTCACAAATTCTGAATACCCATTCTGATACTAGTCCAAATATATGTGTTTCATCCAAATCCGATCTCAAATCAACCCTCAAATCGACAATTTATGTCTTAGAAACTCCTTTTTTTTTTAAACTAAAATCTACAATTTCTTCAATTTGCTTCCTCAAACAATCGCTAAATTCCATATTGAAATCATTAAATATAAACAAATCTTGGTAAAAAATACTTACCTAAATCCAAATCGTGAAAATCCTCCCCCAACCCACCCCCCAAATCTCCCAAATCCGAGCACCCTAGCACAAAATGTAAAACAATAACCAAAACCCTCGAAATAGAGTACTTATGTGGTGTGCCCAGGTATACACTTCGCGATCGAGGAACAAACTTCGCTATCATGAAGAACGAACTCATCCAATTACTACCCCCTTCTTCGCGAATGCGATATCCCAGTCGCGAACACGATGCCTAAATCCATTGTCCCTACTCGAACGCGCCGTGTCTCCCGCGTACGCGAAGGCCAAAAACCTTATGCCTAGCCGGCCTTTCTTTCTATGCGAACGCAGCGTCCAGTGTGCGATCACGAAGGCCACAACCTCCCCAAGCTCCACAAATGTGCTCCCTCCTTCGCGAACGCAAAGGGCAAAACCCACCTGCCACCAGATTACCTTCCGCGAATGCGACACACTGGTCGCGACTGCGATAAACAAAACTAAGCACCAGCAAAACAGTTGTCCCAAAACAAGAGGAAATAGTTCGAAACCCATTCGAAGCATACCCGAGGCCTCCGTGACCCCGTCAAATCACACCAAGAAATCCCAAAATATAACACGAACCTACTCGAGGCCTTAAATCACACCAAACAACATCAAAACTGCGAATCGCACCTCTATTTATGTCTAATGAACAAGTTAACTTTTAACATCCCAAACTCATGCCGAACCATATTAATTCAACTCCAAATTCCCTCAAATTTTATATACAAGTCTCAAATGACACAACGGACTTCAAAAATTTTATATACTAAATCCCGGAACAAAAATATGAACTCGATATCCATAATGTTAACCCTCGGTCAAACCTATCAACTTTTTGTACCTTCAACTTTCCAACTTTCTTCCCTTTCAGACAAAACAACTTAGGAACATCCAAATCAAAAACCGAACATAAACGTTAGTCAAGAATCGCCATGTGAAGCTATTGAAACCACCACAACGCCATTCCGGAGTCATCACAAAAGTCAAACTCCGGCCAATTCTTACAACTTAAGCCTCCAACGAAGGGACTGAGTGTCCTTAATCAATCCAAAACTCTTCCGAAAATCAACCAACCACCTCGGCATGCCCCAAAATTGCAATTACATATATGGTCTGGTCATTACACTCTCCCCCTCTTAAACAAAAGTTTGTCCACGGACGTGTATAGAGAAATACCTAAAGTGCCAAAAAGGTAAAGATATCTGCTCCGCATATCATGCTCGATCTCTCAAGTCGCCTCCTTGGTCGGTTGACCTCTTCACCTAACCTTCACCAATGTGATATTAATCAACCTATACTTCCGGACCTGCCTGTCCAAAATACCCATCGGATCCTCAACAGAGGTTAACTCCTTGTCCAATTGCACTGAGTTAAAGTCTAATACATGTAAGGGGTCACCATAGTACATTCGGAGCATAGAAACGTGGAAAACTGGGTGAACTCCCAATAAGCTGGGTTGCAATGCAAGTCTATAGGCCTCCTCACCCAGTCTCTCAACAATCTTAAAAGGACAAATATACCGTGGGCTCAACTTGACCTTCGTCCTGAACCTCATCACACCCTTCATAGGGGAAACACTAAGTAAGATCCTCTCACCACCATGAGTGCCACATCACAAGCCCTCCTATATAAATAACTCTTTTGCCTGGACTGCGGTGTATGAAGTCGCTCCTGAATCAAGTTCACCTTCTCTAGAGCATCTCAAACCAAATCAGTGCCCAACAACATAGACTCCCCAGGCTTAAAGAAACAAACCAAAGAACGACATCGCCTCCCATATAAGGCCTCGTACGGAGCCATCTAGATGCTCAACTGATAGCGGTTGTTGTAGGCGAACACTACTAGCGGTAGAAAGTTATCCCATGAACTCCCGAAATCAATAACATAGGCACGTAACATGTCCTCTAAGATCTGAATAGTACACTCGGACTGAGCCTCTGTCTGTGGATGAAAAGCATTACTAAACTAGACATGTGATCCCAACTCACACTACATGACTCTCCAAAAATACGATGTGAAATTCATGCCCCGATCGAACATAATAGACACCGGCACACCATGAAGGCGAACAATTTCACGAAGATAAAGAGCAAGCTGCTTTGAAGAGTAGGTATTTATGACTGGAATGAAATTGGAAAACTTGGCTAGTCTGTCTACAATGACCCACACTACATCAAATCTCCTCAAGGCTCGAGGAAGCCCAACTATAAAATCCATAGTGATATACTCCCACTTACACTCCAGAATATCAAGTATCTGAAGCAAACCACCATGTCTCTGATTCTCGTACTTAATCTGATGACAGCTCAAACACTAACCCATATACTACACAATAATCTTTCTTCATTATTCTCCACTAGTAGCGTTCCTTCTAATCATGGTACATTTTTGCGGCGCTCAGATGAATGGAATACTGCGAACTGCAGGTCTCCTCAAGAATCAAGTCACCCAACCCATCCATATTTTGAACACAGTTCCGAACCTGTGGCCTCAACACCCCATCATCCCAATAGTAACCTCCTTGGCATCACCGTGTAGCACCATATTCTTAAGGACAAGCAAGTGGGGATCATCATACTGAAGCGCCTTGATGCGCTCAAACAAAAAAGACCGTGAAACACGCAAATAAGAACCAAGCAAGGCTCTGAAACATCCAACCTCATGAACCGGTTGGCCAAAGCCTGAACATCCAAAGCTAACAGTCTCTTCCTAGATCGGATAAAAGCTAGAGTATCCATTCTCTCAGACTTCCTACTCCAGGCATCGACCACCATATTGACCTTCACGGGATGAAAAAGAATGGTGATGTCATAGTCCATTAGTAGCTCTAACGACCTCCGTTGTCTCAAGTTTACATCTTTTTGCTTGAATAGGTGTTGTAGACTCATGTGATCCGTGAACATCTCGCATGACATTTCGTATACATAGTGCCTCCAAATCTCCAGTGCGTGACCAATTGTTTCTAACTACGAATAGTGCAATGGGTAGTTCTTCTCGTGAGAATTCAACTCACGCGAAGCATAAGCAATCACTCTAACCTCCTGCATCAACACACACCTAATGCCAATCCGTGAAGCATCACAATAGACTGTATAAGAACCCGAAGCTAAAGGCAAAACCAGAAGTGGAGTTATAGTCAAGACAATCTTGAGCTTCTAAATGCTCTCCTCACACTCGTCAGACGACTTGAATGGGGCTTCCTTATGAGTCAATCTAGTCAAAGTTGCTTCTACAGATGAACGCCTCTCCACAAAACGATGATAATACCCAGTCAAGCCAAGAACACTCCAGATCTATGTAGCGGTAGAAGATCTAGGACAACTTTGAACTGCCTCAATCTTTTTTAGATCAACCTTAATCCCCTCATTGGACACCACGTGTCCTACGAATGGCACTGAATCAAGAAAAAACTCGCATTTGGAGAGTTTAACACATAGCCTTTTCTCCCACAAAATCTGGAGCATGCTCTTCAAGTTCTGCTCAGGATCCTCCCAGTTGTGCGAATATACCAATATATCGTCAATGAACACGAAGATGAAGAAAACAAAATACGGCCGAAAGACGTTGTTCATCAAGTGCATAAAGGATGTTGGGGCATTGGTCAATCCAAAAGACATCACCAAAAACAAATACTGGCCATAGCGAGTCCGTAAAGACGTCTTCGGAATATCTGAATGCTTGATCTTCAACTAATGGTACTCCGATGTGAAATTAATCTTTGAGAATACCTTAGAACCTAGTAGTTGATCAATAAAATCATCAATATGTTGTAGTGGGTATGTATTCTTGACTTTAACATTGTTCAACATTTTGTAGTCAACGCACATCCTCTTACAGTTGCCTTTCTTCTTCACAAATAGAAGTGGATCACTCTAAGGTGAGACACTGTCTGATGAAACCCTTATCAAGCAACTACTGAAGTTGCTCCTTTAATTCCTTCAACTTCACCGGTGCCATGCGTTATGGAGAAATTGAGACGGGTTGAGTGCCCGGCACCAAGTCAATACATAAATCAATATCCTTCTCGGGTGGCATGCCCCATAGGTCTGCTAGAAACATATCTAGAAACTCTCTGACTACCGGAACTGACTCAACAGTAGAGGTATGAGCACTAACATCCCTCACAAAGGTTATGCATGCCAAGCGCCCCTTCTCTACCATCCGTTGTGTCTTCAGGAAAGACACCACCCTCCACTCTAACATCGGTAACCTCGTCATAGCCAACATCATGGTCTTAGCATAAAAATCAAGATCAGTGTGATATGGTGACAACCAATGCATGCCCAAATCACATCAAAGTCCACCATATTGAGCATCAAAATATAAAACATAGTCTCACAACCCCCGATAGTGACCAAGAAAGAGCGATGGACGTGGTCTACCACAATAGAATCCCCAACAGGCATAGACAAATAAAAATGGATACTCAAAGCATCTAGAGACATGTCCAAATATGAAGCAAAGTAGGAGGACACATACGAATAAGTGGAACCTAGATGTGATGACAACATCTTATGCAACCACCTCAGTCCAACTAGGGAAAGCATAACAATGGGCCTGGCCTCCTGCTCTAGAACATCCTCTATATGCCTGGCCTCCACCCCTACTTGGTTGTGCAGGTGGAGTAGCAACTGGAGTAGAAACACAGCCTAAGTACACCATGTGATGAGCGCAAAACACACACTTAAATTGTGCTCTCTAGTCAAAGATAGTATAGTATAATTATCGTGTCCCCATAGATTGGATTTAGACACTATTATCATAGTTTGTAGCTAGATTGCTATCCATGAGGATCAACAGTTGAGATATATATGAATTCTATCTACAAATAACTAAGAATCTAAAGCTATTGACTAATGACAATCGCAACAAAGGTAAGCAAGGAAATTATCAATGGAAGAAAATATGGGTTGTTAGGATAGGTGCAAGATACTTATTCGGGATCTAACTCTAGATAATTCACTTCTAATGTTCAAGTAAGTCTCTCGAATTCACTTAATTATCAGTACAAATGTTTAGTATAAACTCCTCTCTTGATTAAGTCTCAACCTCACAATATGAACCAATTTAAGCTTGGTGAAGATATGCAAGAATTCGTAATGGATTGGTCTTTAGGAGAACCTCTTTCGATTATCCTCCTAACTAGGTTTAATCAAGGATTCAACTAGCCTCTTTCTATTACTTAGAAGAATCTATGAACTCAACCAACAATATAGTGAAAATATATCACAAGTTATGCCTCTTTCGATTAAAAGAATAAGTGAATATAGATACAATAATTAAATCATCCAAAAACGATTCAAATACATAAAAATAGAGTTTAATCCACAAACAACCATCAATACACCAAATACATCACAACCCAAAAGGTTCTACTCCATAGACATGGAGAAGTTCTTCACAAATGAAATAAAAGTAGAGGAAAACATAAATACAATCCAAACTCGGATTTGAGTGAGGAAGAAAGGATGAAATCCTTGTGCTCTTGCTTCTCCTTCTTTTCCAAAGATTCCCTATGTCTAAGGTATGTCAAAAGTGTGTGAAAATGGTGTTTTGAGGTATTTAATCCGCCCGCATAGCAAATCTCGGATGAAACTAACCTTTCTTAGAAAAATAGGGCTTTTCCCGGACAGGACATGCGTGACCGCGCACCTGGTCGCGCACTTTGCACACCATTCTGCCCCAAGTGCTCGCCCAGTGCGCGACCGTGCACTTGGTCGCGCACCTGGGTTGTATAAGTTGGGAATTTGGGAAAGTGTAAAATATGAAAGTTGTAGCCCTTTTAAATAGATTTCCAATGATATTTGGTGGAGCTCAAAGGGATTCTGAGCAAAATGTTATGTGCATTTTACCCGACACTACGCAATATGCCTGCTTGATTCTTCGTTTCGTTCCACTATCATTCGTTGATCCCCGAACTCGATCTCGACTTAATCCTTGGGCTTTTACTCAAACTTCAAAGCTCCAAAATAGCATGAATTCATGCCATAACATCTACATAGATCATAATCACCCCTACAAGGCATAAAACACATAATAAGTGCAAAATACGCTTAATTAAAGCTCAACATAAGTAAAGTGCTGTGAATTAGAGTGCAATAAGCGACTAAAACACGATATTATAGCCTAACAACACCACGCAGGGGTCCACCCCTCCTATGTCTAGGACAATCCCTCACCATGTGCCTGATATCACAATACCTAAAGCAACCTCTATACAGGCATGGCTACTAGGACTGAATCTAACCAGACCGCTAGAATAGTCATTGCATGAACCCCGTGCAGAAGGTGCACTAGAAGATGGCTGTCCGAAAAGGGTACTTTGCGGTCCCTGAATAGCTAGCGCTATGCGAGAGCCTGAAGTGCAGAATGAACTGGTCGAATGATAAAACCTCTTCGTTGAGGAATTGAAGGTGCATAGTGGGAACCACAAAACCCTCCAACGTCTAGATTCATCATTTCCTCCCTATCCTCTTTTTCCTGATCGTGGATACGGTCCAACCTCTAGCGATATCCATAACCCGCTGAAATGGAGTATCAGTCTCCAACTCCCATGCCATCCCAAATCTGAGGTGATTACCAAGTCATTTAATAAATATGCAAACCCTTTCTCTAACAGTAGAAACCAAGGCAGGTGCATGATGAGATAACTTACAGAATCTCATAACATACTCGGACACAGTCATAGTCCCCTAGCTCAACAACTCAAACTCGGTGCGCAAAGTATCCTTGAGGCTCTGTAGAACAAACTACCAAAAAATATATATTAATGAACTGAGCCCATGTAAGTGGCGCTGCATCAGCTGTCCTACTCTCTTCGAAAGCTTTCCACCATCTATATGCCGACCCCATCATCTAGAAAGTAGTTAGGTTGACCCCGCTCACCTCAACTATGTCCATAGTGCGCATAATACGATGAAACTAGTATAGAAAACCATATGCATCTTCTGAAGCTGCACTACTGAAAGTAGGAGGAACTGGCTTGACCTCTTACTGCTCCTCCTCAGTGCCACTAGCTTGACCTTAGGCTGAACTGCTATAACTGTTCTACTGACATAACACCTGGAGCCTGATCAGCATGAGTCCGCTACTTTGAAGTATGGGCGGTGGGAGTCTAAGGTCGTCCCCCAACCTGAGAAGTAGCTGGTGCAACTGGATCAATCCTACTTGAGCCAAGGTACAAAATATACTTCGGAAATGTGGCAAAGTCTCCTAAAGTCTTGGGGTAGCAACAGGCGCCTCAGGTGCCTGCACCCTAACTAGAGCTACTGGTAGCTCCTCAGTCATGTCCCTAGCACGGCCCCTTGCTGCAGCACGCGCTCCGCCTCTGCCTCAGCCTAAGCCACTTCTAATGGCAAAAGGAGCACTGGGGGCAGCATCATCCCTAACTGAAGCTCATGTCCTCACTATTTGTGAGAGAATAGAAAGACAAAGGCTCAAATTTCCAAAATCAATAAATCCGCACGATACAGAATGAAAGAAGTAATTTTTCCTAATAGATCCGTAGACTCTCGAAGATAAGTACAGACATCTCCTTACCGATCAACAAGACACTACTAAACTTGCTTATGAATCATAGAAGCTCTGAACCTAAAGCTCTTATACAAACTTGTCACGACCCAAAATCCCACCTTGATAATCGCGATGGCATCTAGTTCCTAAGACTAGGTAAGCCTAACATATAATAAGATCAAAAAACAATTACCAACTTAATTATAAATTGAAAAACTGAAGAGTGCAATAATATAACCAACAACGGAATGCCATAATCATACATCCTAAAAACCCAGTAATAATGAGCCATATACTCTACAGAGAGTACACTAGAAATATCAAATTACAACACTTTTTGAAATAAAATAAGCAGTAGCAAAGGATAATATAAGGTGACTTAGAGGCTTGCAAGCAGAATAACGGGTATACCATGAAGTCTCCACAGCAACTCGGATCAATCCACTAATGACCAGCATGCTATGAAGTTCCTGGATCTGCACAAAATTGAGCAGAAGCGCATTATGAGTACAATATAGTCGATACCTAGTAAGTATCCAGACTAACCTCGATGGAATAGTGACGAGGTTATAGTCAAGACACTCACTAGTCAAATAGTTGTACAGAGTATCAATATAGAGCTAACAATGGAAAGCATAACAAATAAATCCCAAAGAATAAGCATGTGATAACCCAACATCATCTTAACCAAATTCGGTGAAACACAAAGTGAAATGCTTTATGGAAAACAATGACATGTTCAAATCATCAACCCATTCCAACACAATAATAACATCAAGAATCACCTCGCAGTACCATATAACATAATCACAAATCACCATTATGACACCACGTGATCTTCACATTTAATACATTTTCCCGAAACATCGTCACGTGCATAAGCCCCCTTATCTCGCCTCGTGTGCATCATAATGAAGTATTTCCCCTTACTAGCACACGCGCATAAGCCCCCTTATCTCACAGTGTGCTCATCAATGTACACACCACCCTTATACCGTCGCATACGCATCTCATTCACAACATAACAATCAACCGCACCATACGTGCAAATATGCCTCGACAACATCACAACAACAATGCTAATATCACAACAAGATATAGCCCCCGACTCAATCATAATGTTTACAATAAGCATAACAATAATATAAGGGCACGAGAAATGAACAACACTAACAGTGCTTCAAACAATAACTAAATTCTAGATAAAGGCATATTAATAACCTATGTTCTAATCCGGTCAATTGAGACACATACGCCCGTGCACACACTCGTCACCTCATGTACACGTCGTTCCACATAGTACAAAAAATGCAATTTTATCAATTTCTAAGGGGATGTTTCCCCCCACACATATTTAGCCAAGATACTTACCTAAAATAAGCTAAATCAATACTTTACGATTCCCTTCATGCAAATCAACTTCCGGATGGCTCGAAACTTGCAAAAACAACTTAATAATATCAATAAAAGCCATCGGAAACAAGCCCAAATCATAAAGCTACGATATAGGTTCAATTATGAAAATTCAACCTAAAACATCATCCTTAGGCCTTCACCCGAAAACCAAAACACTCATAAATTTCGAAAACCCATTTCGATACAAGTCCAAATACATATGTTTCATCCAAATCCGACCGCAAATCAACTCTCAAATAATCAACTATGTCTTAGAAAAGGTTATACTAAAATACTCAATCTCTTCAACTTGATTCATCAAACAATTATTAATTTCAAGGTTGGAATCATGAAATATAAACAAATCCGAGTAAAAACTACTTACACCCATCAAAATCGTGAAAACCCCCTCCAAAATCAACCAAATCCGTGCTCTTTAACTAAAAATGCGATAAAATAACCTAAAGCCTCGAAATAGAGGAATTACGTGGTTTACCCAGATATACACATCGCGATTATGGAACAACCTTTGCGATCATGAAGAATAAACTCACCCAGTTGTTGTCCCCCTCTTCGCGAATGCTATATCCCATTTGCGAACGTGATGCCTAACCCCACAGTGACTACACGAACTTGAAGACCAAAAGCCTGATGCCTAGTCGGCCTTCCTTTCTACGCGAACACAGCGTGAAGCTTGTGATTGCGAAGGCTACAACCTCCCCAAACTTTGTGAACGCGATCCCTCCTTTGTGAACACGAAGGGCCTAACCCACCTGCCACCAAATTACCTTCTGTGAATGTGACACACTGGTCGTGATCGCGATGGGCAAAACCATGTACCACCAAAACAACAGTCCCAAAACTAGAGGAAATAGACTGAAACCCATGCGAAACACACTCGAAGCCCCCGGGACCCCATCCAATCACCCTAACCAATTCCAAAACATAAGACAAACATGCTCGAGGCCACAAATAACTCCAAAAATATCAAAACTACGTATCACACCTCAATTCAAACCAATGAACTAGTCAACTTTAAACTTCCAAAACTTATGTCGAACTATATCAAATCAACTCGCAATGACTTCAAATTTTACATGCAAGGCCTAAATGACACAATGGAGCTATAACAACTCATAGAACAAAAATATGAAGCTGATATCCACAACATCAACCCTCGGTCAAACCTATCAACCTTTCAAACCTTTAACTTTCCAACTTTTCAAAATTTACACCGAAACAACTTAGGAACCTCCAAATCCAAATCTAGTTATACACCTAAATCTAGAATCACCATATAAATATATTGGAACCATTAAAATATCATCCTGGAGTCATCTAAATAAAAGTCAAACTCCAGTCAACTCTTACAACATAACCTCCAACCAAGGGACTAAGTGTCCCAAATCCTTCCAGAACTCTCCCGAAATCCAAGCAACCGCCATGGAACATTCCAAAATTGCAATTACACATATGTAAAGCATCAAATGGGGGAATCTGGGCTAAATTACTCAAAATGATCGGCTGGGCCATTATAGATTCTTAGATGTGATATTTCCGTATGTGTTTGGAGGCCCTTTATAGGATCACTTAGTGTTTATGAATCTTTTGCCGTGATTTGACGGGGTCTTGGGGCTCAGGTGAGTTTTGGCTAATTTGAAGATGTTTGAATGTGGCTGATGTGCTCGTATCAGGTGGTCTTCACAATCGTAGAGCTTGTCTTACGATCACGATAAAGGATTTGGGATGGGGAAGTGGGTCACCGTGTTCGCGATAATGGAGTCGTGTTCACGAAGAAGGAAGTGAGGACTGGATCTTAGCCTTCATATTTGCAAAGTGATCGACACGTTCGCCGAGAAGGCTAGGTAAGAGGCCTTCTC
The DNA here is from genome assembly GCF_000715075.1 of Nicotiana tabacum. Taxonomy (NCBI): domain Eukaryota; kingdom Viridiplantae; phylum Streptophyta; class Magnoliopsida; order Solanales; family Solanaceae; genus Nicotiana; species Nicotiana tabacum. The sequence goes on from NC_134102.1 coordinate 43,470,753, forward strand.
GTTAGGGGGCTTTTGGTCGTATTCTCATTGGGTGGGATTCAGGTGAGCTTCACAATTGTGAGGGTGCTTCCGTGATCGTGAAAGAGGACTTTTGGCTAAGGAAAATTGTTCTTCGCGAATGCGAGGCAGTGTATATGTTCACGAATGGTACTATTGGCAAGGGTGTTTTTGAGTTCTAATATCGGGACATAGCTCATTTTTTAACATTTTGAGTTTTGGAGAGCGTGCGAGGGAGAATTTTAAGGTGGATATCACTTCTATATTGGAGTATGTAATCTACGATTTGATTTGATCTTATATCTTGATTCCCTTTGAATTTCTACACCTTAAAAATAGATTTTGGAAGTGACAATTTGGGGTTTCAGCCTAATACTTAAAAGAGTAAAAGTTGAGGTTTGAGCATCAATTTGGATATGGTTTTAAAAACTAAACACATATTTAGGCTCGTGGAGTTATTGTCAAACGAGATACACTCCTAGACTCGGGTTTTGACCTTGTGGGCATGGGTTGATTGTTGTTGACGTTTTCTGAATTTATTGAAGATTGAATCTTTATTATTTGGAAATAACTTCTATGTGTTTATCTGACCTTATTGGGTATTATTTGTCTAGATTCGAGCTGGTTGGAGGTAATTTCTAAAGGAAAGGCGATCTTGGAGAGTTAATTTGCTTCCAAAGGTAAGTATCTTGACTAGGCTTTGCTTGAGGAAATCCACCATATGCAGAAGACCTTATTTGATTATTTGCTCTATTTTGGAGCCGTTGTATATGCGTGGTGGCAAGCGTATATACGAGTACCATGGGATATACATACTCAGATAGATTTCTAGTGCTATTTTCCCTTGATTTATTATCATATGCTATTTATGATCTGTTATATATCTTGTATGTCTATACGAGCTCTCTTTATTAAGATTGAAATCATCCTTGTGCTTCTATTTCCTTGTTGATTGGAAATGACTATTCTTGTCATCATGTTCGACCTGTCATAGTTGTAGTCATAAAGTTCACTTGCCTACATCCTTTTTGTATATTTCACATTTCCATACATCTTCTTGGTATTACTTATGGCGCATATACATAACTTTTGTATATTGAAACACTTACATGGATTGAGGTTGAGGAACGTGAGTCGTCCATGCATTTGCTATAGTTAGGGCACGTGAGTTTTCCAAGCAAATGATATTGTATGAGCAACTGAATTTTCCATGCGACTGATTTTGTTATGAGCACGTGAGTTGTTCGTGGAGCACATGAATTTGGTTCCGTCTCTCTTGATTAAGGTGATCACCCAATTTTCCTTGGGACTTGTGTTCACATATTTGTTTTACACTTGGGGAGTGTCGAACTTTTGAGAGAGTATTATTCTTTAATAGACATTATAGACTCTTACCCTTGGCATTAATAATAAGGCTCGGTGATGCATATCATCTTTATATAATGATTCGATAAACCAATGTGCGTTTTTATCATTTCTTATCTGAAGGATGACATTGTTGCTATTAATTGTACCGGATCATCTTATACATTAGTTCTGCTAGATTCTTGGGTTATATTTGTTTATATATTTTTCAGGTTATGATAGTAAGTATTAGTGTACGAATATCGTAACTATTCACCGAGGTTAATCTTGATACTTAGTGAGTATATCAGGTCAGTTGCACTCATTCTACACTTCTGTATAATTCTGTGTGAATCTAGATGTTGGCACTAGCAGAGCTGATGAGTATATCATTGCAGCGCTAGGAGACTTGAGGTAGTACAACCTGTAAATCTGCAAACATCGAAATCATATTCTTTTCTTATTTTGGGACTATTGCTTATTTTAGATAGCGTTGTATTATTTAGACTATCATATTTTTACACTTTTAGACATCATTTGCATGTTGACACCAATTTATAGGGTATTGTATTGTTGTTTCCTCTTTTTGCTATTGTTCTAGACTTATTTGTGCTATGATTCTCTATTGGACTTGTTATACTGCTTCAATTCTAATATTATTCGATTGTTGTGTGATTGGTTTGTCTGGCCATCGTGTTAGCTACCTTCACGACCATTTGGTGGGATTTTGGGTCGTGATAGCTTGGTATTAGAGCCTAGGTTGCATCGGTCTAACGAGTCCTGAGCATGTCAATTAGAGTCTTGTGGATCAGTATGGAGATGACTATACTTATCTTGTAGAGGCACTGGGACATTGAGAAAACTTCAAATTCTTTCATTCTCTATTGTGCAGTTTTGATTTATCCTAAAATTTGAATCTTTACCCTTGTATTCTCTCATAGATGGTAAAGACACATGCATCAGTCGTAGATGATCAGGTGCTAGAGCCCCATGTTGTTGTTGCCACTAGAGGCATAGGCAAGGCCAGGGGCTGAGCTGGGCTATCAAAAATCCAATCTTTACCCTTTTATTATCTTAAAGATTACTAGGACACATTTACTAGTCACTATTAATTAGGCGCCAGAGCATTAGGTTATGGCTACCATTAAAGGCAGAAGCCGAGGTAGTGGTTGAGCCTAGGGCACATGTAATATCAAATGCAGCTACTCACACTCGTGCTAGAGCAACATTAGTTGAGCCAGAGATAGTTCTAGATGATGAGCAAATTCAAGATAAGGATGAGCTGGTAGGGCCAACTCAGATTCTAGAGTGGTTTATTTCTACTAAGTACTTCGGTACGCCTTAGTATGTATGATTAGTTTCACTTAGACCATGGTCCAGGAAAGTGCACTTCTTATGGAACTAGCTACTTCTCAGGCTGGGGGATAAGCTCATACCCTAGCCACTCACACTCTAAAGTAGATCGTGCCTGAGTATTCGACCCCGGGAGTGTTAGTAGCTAGTGTGGTGTAGCCTATTATTCCTGTGTGGCCAAATGATAGGCCTACTATGCTTGTGGATGAGTAGAGAGGATGGATAGGTTTCACAAGTTACTGCCCATACACTTTTAGGGTGGCCATTCAGAGGATGCCCATGACTTCTTGGATAGGTGTCACGATATTTTATTCAATTTGGAACTTGTGGAGTCTAATGGAGTTGAATTCCCTACTTTTTAGCTTAGAGGTGGCGGTAGAATTACAAACATGGTAGGCCAGCAGGGACACTTCTTCTATAATATGTTTATTTTCATCTCTTCATGGAGAAGTTCGTCCTAACCACTACTCAGTGTGAGAAGAGGTTCACAGAGTTATCACGTTATGTAGCCTTTCAAATTCCCACTAGTAAGGATAAGGTGGGGAGGTTCATTGATGGTCTTCACTTCAGTATCAGGATTTAGATGGCTTGTGAGAACGAGACAGAGACCAATTTTCATTAGGAAATGGATATTACCAGGGGTTAGAGTGTATTCATATGTAGGGCAAAGAGGAGCATTATTCCAAGACGCCTCGTAGTACTGGAGGATTTTGTGGTGCCTCATCTGAAGGAAGGGGGTAATATGGTAGGGTGAATCATACCAGGACAATTCAGTCAGCACTCCAGATCTCCGTGGGCACCCAAGTTAGTGATGGTTCTTATGGTGTTCGTTCGGGATAGTTGTAATAGTGCACCTTCAATTTACGGCCCTTACAGTGCACCATTAAGACAGATTCCGTTCAGTGGGTATCCATATCGTAGAGATCAATCACACGTTTAGCATCCTCATCAGAGGGGGGGAATATTTTTAGTGTGAATTTGGGGCATATTATGATGCATTTTCCTAGGTTACAAAGTGCTTTACCATGGCAAGGCACTCATGGTATAGTTTAAGCCCCCAGTTGCTATTCCATCTGCCCAGCGAGCTAGAGGTGGAGGTCAGGCAGATAGAGGTCATCCTTGAGGTACAAGACATGCTCCTCATTATACTTTCATGGGTAGACCAGTGTTAGAGTTGTTTGATGTAGTCATTATAAGTATTTTGTCGGACTATCATAGAGATGTTACTTTATTGTGTGATTCAAGTTCTACTTATTAATATGTGTCCTCATACCTTACTTGTTATCATATTTAGATAATCACTTGGATATGCCTCACGATTCACTTAATATTCATGTTTACGTGTCTATACGGGTAGGGGATTCTATTGTAGTTGATTGGGTATACAGATCTTCTGTGCTTTCAATTAACAGGTATGATATGTTAGTTGATGTTTTATTGATGGATATTGTGGTTTTTGAGGTGATTCTAGGCATGGATTGGTTGTCTCCATATCATGCTATCGTGGGTTGTCATGCCAAGACTGCGATCATGCTATCGTGGGTTATCATATTTAGATAATCACTTGGATATGCCTCATGATTCACTTGATATTCATGTTTACGTGTCTATGCCAGTGGGGGATTCTATTGTAGTTGATCGGTATACTGATCTTATGTTCTTTCTATTAATAGGTATGATATGTTTGTTGATTATTTATTCACGGAGATTGTGGTTTTGAGGTGATTCTAGGCAAGGATTGGTTGTCTCCACATCATGCTATCATGGGTTGTCACGCCAAGACTGCGACTTTAGATATGCCAAGGATACCTAGACTATAGTGGAGAGGGACACTTGGCCATTCTAAAAGTAAGGTGATCTCTTTTCTGAAGGCTCAACGAATGGTTGAGAAGGGGTGTCAAGCATATTGGGCTTTCATTCAGGATTCTAGTGCAAAGTTTCCTTCCATGGGTTTCGTACCGATTGTGTGGTAGTGTTTGGAGATGTTTCCTTTGAATTTGCCAGGAATACAACCAAGTAGAGATATTTAATTTGGTATTGACTTGGTTCCGGGAAACCATCCCATATTTATTCTATCATATCGCATAACTAAGATAAGTTAAAGAAGTTGAAGGAGTTGATGCAAGATTTACTTAATAAGGGATATATTAGACTTAGTGTTTCTCCTTGGGGTGCCCTGGTGTTGTTTGTGAAGAAGAGGATGGTTCCATGAGTATGTGTATTAATTATAGGCAGTTGAACAAGGTTTATATCAAGAACTAGTGTCTGTTTGCTCGTATTGTTGATTTTTTTACCAGCTTCACGGTGGGAAGGTGTTCTATAAGATTTACTTGAGATCGAGTTATCACCAACTAAGGATTAGGTCTTCAGATATCTCTAAGAAGGCTTTTAAGACTCTTTATGATCATTATTAGTTCACTGTGACGTCATTCGGTTTGACTAGCACTCCAACGACGTTTATGGATTTGTTGAATATGGTGTTCAAGACTTAGTTGGACTCTTTTGTGATTGTGTTCAATGATGATATCTTTGTATACTGGTAGTAGGAAGGAGTATGAGCAACATTTGAGATTTGTACTTTTGCCTTTGAAGGATTAGAAACTTTATGCAAATTTTTCTAAATATGAGTTTTGGTTGGATCCCGTTGCACTCTTAGGCCACATTGCGTGTTGTGTTTGTATTAAGGTTGATCCCAAGAAAATTGAGGTGGTTTAGAGTTGTCCAAGACCTACTTCAAATACAAATATCATGAGTTTTTTGGGTTTGGTAGGCTATTGTCGTCGCTTTCTGGAGGGGTTTTGATTCATTACAACCCTATGACTAAGTTGACTCAGAAGGGTGCTCTTATCTGATGATCTAACAAGTGTAAGGAAAGTTATCAAAAGCTCGAGACTACTTCTACTACGGTCCCAATGTTAGTGTTGCCCAGGGATTTCGGGCCATACACTATGTATTTTGATGCTTTGCATATTGGTCTTGGTGTAGTGTCGATGCAGGGGAGAAGAGCGATTCCTTCTGCATCACAACAGTTGAAGCCTCATGAGAAGAATTATCCATTTCATGATATGAAGTTGGCAGCTATTGTCCATGCGCTTAAGATTTGGAGGCATTACTTGTATGGTGTCTCATGTGATGTTTACACTGATCACCAAAGTCTTCCGCACTTGTTCAAGAAAAAGGATTTGAATGTGAGGCAGTGGAGGTTTATTGAGTTGCAAAACTATTATGATATTTCTATCTTGTATCATCTGGGTAAGGAAAATGTAGTAGCAAACGTCTTGAGGAGAAAGGCAGAGAACATTGGGAGTTTGTCATGTATTCCAGATGAGGAGAGACCTTTGGCTATGGATCTTATGGCTTTCGCCAATATATTTGTGATATATGATATTTTTGAGCCTAGTATAGCACTTCCTTGTGTTGTTGTGTAGTCGTCCTTGTATGAGTGCATGAAGGTTCGCCAATATGATGACCCGCATTTGTTTGTGTTGAGAGATACGATATAGCAAGGTGGTGACAAGAAGATGGCTATTAGAAATTATTGTGTATTACAACTTCAAGGTCGGATTTGTGTTTCTAATGTTGATGGTATGAGGGAGTTGATTCTTAATAAGGCTCACAATTTGAGGTATTCTAATCATCTCGGTGTCACGAAGCTGGTGGATGATGAAGGACATTGTTAGTCTCATTTCATGGTGTCTAAATTGCCTGTAGGTAAAGTATGAACATCAGAAATCGGGTGGCTTGACTTAGAGATTCGTGACATTAGAGTAGAAGTGGGCTTGCCACGGACTTTAAGAAGTTTGATGCCATTTGGGTCATTGTTGATAGATTGACTAAGTCCGCGCATTTTATTCAAGTGATGACTTTCAATTCAGAGAAGGTGGCTCAGCTCTACATCTGAGAGATTGTTCGCTTGCATGGCGTGCATGTTTTTAAAATTTTGGATCGGGGAAATCAATTCACTTTGCACTTTAGGAGAGCTGTTCAGCAGAGTTGGGTACACAGGTGGATCTTAGCACAACTTTTCGCCCACAAACGGATGGCCAGTTCGAGCAGAGTATTCAAATCCTTTAGGATATGTTGAGAGCCTTTGTTATTGATTTCAAAGGTAATTGGGATCAATTCCAGCCATTGGAGGTGTTTGGTTACATCAATATCTATCAGTCTAACATTCAGATGGTTCCATATGAGGCTTTGTATGGTAGGCAATGTCGCTCTCCTATCGGTTGGTTTTAGCCCGACGAGGCTAAGTTATTGGCTATATATTTGGTTCGTCATTCTTTAGAGAAGGTGATATTCATTCAAGAGCGAATTTGTACAGCTCAGTCCAGGCAAAATATTTATGTGGACTAGAGGGGTCGTGATGAAGAATTTATGGAGTATGAGAAGGTAATTCTGAAGATTTCACCCATGAAGGGGGTGATGAAGATTGAGAAGAAGGGAAAGCTTAGTTCGAGATTTACTGGTCTATTTGAGGTGTTAGAGAGAGTTGGAGAGGTTTCATATAGGATTGCTTTATCTTGTACACTTTCGGGAGTTCATCCGGTATTTCATGTTTCTATGCTCCAGAAGTATCATGATGAAAAGTCGCATGTTTTGGATTTAAGCACCGTGTATTTAGACGAGCATCTAGATTTTGTGGCAGAGCTAGTGGCAAAATTTTGATAGGCATGTAGCAACCCCTTTAGGAGGGTGCTACTTACGAAACAAATCTAATTCACTACTTACAACATTCAAAAGATATTAATAAGAAAAGACACTCATAATAATGTAGTAGCGGAAATAGGCCCATGCGATAATGGTTTCAAGGTGCAATATTTGTTTTTGAAAATACACTTCGTTAAATTTCTTAAATGAAATACAATATAATATCAAAGTATCAAGATAATTTGATACAACCCTTCTTGAATAATCAACACGTTAAAGCAACTTCCTAACGAAATTATACGTTTCATTCGACATCACTGCAGACTTGTGTAAATTTCCTAGCGCATAAAGGAAAATTAGTCTTCTCCGTAATATGTATTTACAAGACAAAGTGTAAATTTAGCATATTACAAGACCTAGGTTATTAACACACCCTTAAATGGTAAATTAAGTCACCAAAATTACATTCATAAGTGTGACATATAGATTATGTACAAGTCCTAAAGCTATATAAAACCTAGGTGGATATGCCAATGTGATTTCCACAAAAGCTCCCGAAAGGTCTACTCCAAAAATTCCTTCTTCAAATCTCTTCTCGCACATTACCTACGACAGAAAATAACTATCGCTAAGCATAAAGCTTAGTGGTATATAAACATTAGGCTTGGAGTCATTATATTCTCCAATTCCCCTTTTCAATCATTGGTATCTCAAAGAAAACATAAATTTATAACGAGTAAACAAATATATCAAAAGTATCAAATATCAAACCTTGAAGTGTTTCCAAATATCAATTACAATGTTCAAGATTCAAGTGTCATGAAAGCGTATACTATCAATCTAAGAGAGTTTGCCAAATATCTATTTTTCGCCCAATATGTACGTCATGCCATCACACTAAGCATAATCAGATATCAAGATGGACCGACACCCCAAATAAAGTAGGATCGAAACCTAATAGTCAAGAAAATCAAGAACCATATTAAAAATGGCTTTCTAGTTTGTGCTTAACACAAGTAAGTTCTATAATTTAAGACGAACCAAAAATGCAAAGTCAAGATGGAAAATGATCCAAATCAAGATGCATGCTGAGGTGATTGACAAAGTCATTGCCACAAGAAGGATAAAGTCCCCAAAAAGATGCAAAATGATCAAGCAACCGTACAAGTGGGTGAGTTAGCGAATATCTTGCAATACTTGATATAACACGAATACAACGATATATATTGAAGACATGGGAAACAAAAGCTCAAGTTATTTCAATACATTCAAGAAAGTAAAAAGAGTACAACTTCAAGTTTATACACAAACCTTGGTGTTTTACCACAAAACAGTTCAATCACAACCTGAAGACGTTTGAATCGTCTACGGCATAGAGCAACAAAATCTGTCCACTTTTTCAAACACTTCTCCTTAGATTTTACAAGGGTATGTATACCTTAAATACATAATCAAATATCTATATACGTTCAGTAATTTCAACATGTCGAACTAAATATGATATTGGTGAAAATCATCGTAAATGTTTGCAACAAATATTCGAGAGAGTACTATTATTTTATGTTGTGACTCAGTTTTGAAGATATAAAAGACAAACTAGTCTGTGTGGTCTTAATTAAAGTTATATATATATATATATATATATATATATATATATATATATATATATATATATATATATATATATATATATATATATATATATATATATATATATGTCTTTTGGGACTTGTGCAATCTTGAAACACCCCCTAAAATTAGTTTCGTACAAAAGGTTATCCTCAAAATACTAACAGTGGGATATGGAGGGTTTGTGAAACAGAAAATCTGCGCAGCACATGCCCTGTACTTAATCACCCCTTTTTGGGTAAATACAAGAAAAACTATGTTTTGGAGCCCGAAAAAAATTTATAGAGCTATGAAATTGATTCAGAAAAGTTTGGATCACTTAAAAAGGAGTTTTATACAAAGAGATATGCTAAAACTACTAACAACGTTCCAATTCAAAAACGGATTTGGTAAATTTAACTCAAAGGTGAGAAGTAACTTGAGGCTCAACCACGGCAAGTCTTGCTAGTGATTTGGTGGTAGAATTTGAAAATATAAGAGGAGATTTTGAAGTTTTATTTTCCTAAAGAAAACGAAATTTGACGAGGTGGTTAGGGATATATTCACAAGGATGATCTATATCACCTTGGATAAGGATGAACAAAAGGTGGCTGCCCAAAGTTTTTCTTCTTTGGATAAATACAAAAGGGTGGCTGCCCTTAAATTTAAATATCTAATATATATTTCATAGCAATTTATCAAAGTGATATTAAGTATTAGACATAGCAACAACATGACTTCTGTGTACATATTAACACAATCTAATGTAGGCAATTTTCCTATATTGTCAAATTAATGTTTAGGAAATGCGAAGTAAAATCTATCCTAATTATAAAGATAGTCAATTGAGAATGTAAATATTAGTCTAAAAACTTTAGGGTGTTACAAGGCAGGTTGGGAAGTTAAGCTTTGGAGAGGACAACTAAGCTAAGAGGCTACTTGGGAGATCCACTCAGATATGAGAAGTAGATATCCACACTTTTTCAGAAGCTTAGGTATGTTTCTAAATCCATTCGAGGACAAACATTTGTTTTAGAGGGTGGAGAATGTAACGACACGACCTATCACTTTGTTTGTTAGAGACTTGTTTTCCTATTTTATGTTTTCCGCATGTGTATTTGATGTTATATGACTTGAAGGGATTGGTGATCTAGGGTTCCAATAGATTTTTGTGATAATTTTTGATTTTGGATATTTCTAGAAGATTTTGACTCTATTTGCCGAATGTTGGAAATTTGAAGGATTGGAGAATTCATAAGTTTGACCTATTGTTGACTTTGAGGTTATCATACTCTAATTATTGTTTCGGGACTTGGGATAGTTTCTTGTTGTTTTATGGAACTTTTGTACGTAGTTTGGTTGAGAACTTAAATGAGTGTTCAGTGTGATGTTTTTGTATGTGTTTTGAGGCATTGTATAGGTTTTAGTAGTGTTTATGTAGTTGTTGGTAAGATTGGATGGTGTCGTATGTGAATTGGCTGTGTTTCGGACCACTAGAGCATGTTTGAATGTGGCTGATGTGCTAGTGTTTGTCTCACAATCACGAAGAAGGACTTGGAGATGGTCCAGTTGTTCATCGCTTTGGCGATAGGAAAGTCTCAATTGCGAAGAAAGAGGTGAGGACTGAAGCTTAGCCATCGCGTTAGCAAAGGGATAGACGCGTTCGTAGAGAAGACTGGGTTCGAGGCCTCCACGTATGCGGGGCTTGAGGTCGAGTTTTCAAAGGTTGTGAGCCAGGTGTGCATAGCGATTGTGAGGGTACCACTAGCATGGGTGTTTTTGAGTTCTATTCGGGACTTAGTTTATTTTTTACCATTTTGAGTTTTGGAGAGCGCGAGGGGGAGATTCTTAAGAGGGATTTCACTATTATCTTATAGCTAATTAAGTACACTTGGATTAGATCGTATGTCTTGATTTCCCATGAATTTCTACATGTAAAATATGGAATTTTAAAGTGCAAAATTTGGGGGTTTTGCCTACAACTTAAGAGAATAAAAATTGAGGTTTTGATTATTTATTTTGACTTGAATTTGAAAAATAAGTAAATATTTTGACCAGTGGGGTGGTAAGTAAATGGGATCTATCCCTAGATTCAGGTTTTTACCACATGGGTGCGGGTTGAGGTTTGTTGACTTCTTAGAAATTAATTAAAGATTGAAACTTTATTGTTTGGAATTGACTTCTACGAGTTTATTTGGCCTTATTTGGCTAGATTTGAGTCGGTTGGATGTGATTTCTAATGAAAAGGCAATTTTTGAGAGTTGATTTGGCTTCAAAAGGTAAGTATCATGACTAGATTATTTGATTATCTACTATATTTTGGAGGCGTTGTATATGCATGGTGGCTTGCATTTGTACGAGTGCCATGGGCGATACATGGTCGGATAGATTTCTAGGCTATTTTATGCATTGATTTATATTCATATGTGTGTTCTTGTCATCACGTTCTACATATTGTCATCACGTTCACTGGCCTACATCCTTATATGTATATTTCTCATGTCCATACATCTTCTTGTTATTATTTACGGCACACATGCATGCCTTTTGTAAGTTGTTCGTGTAATTAGCATGGTTAAGACACATGATTTGTTCATACAAATGATATTGTATGTGCACGTGAGTTATCTATGCAAGTGATCTTGTTATGATCACGTGATTTTTCTATACAACGCATTTGTTCCTCCTGAGACCTTTGTACCTTAGGCCCTATGTGCGCAGATTTGTTGGGTACTAAGGGAGTGTCGGATGTTGGAGGAGCCTTATTCATGCACACATTATGGACTCTTATGCTATGCATTTATATTAATGCTCCGTGATGCATATCATCTTTATATATTGATTCGGTGAACTCACATTAATTATGTGAAAGCATGAAGTTGTTGTTGTTAACTGTACTGGATCATCTTATACACTATTTCAGCTAGATTCTTGTGTTGTATTTATTTATTAATTGTCTTGGATATGATAGTAAATATCAGTTGACCAATCTTACCACTAATTCACAAAGGTTAATCTTGATACTTACTGAGTACATTGGGTCGGTTGTATTCATACTACACTTCATAATATTTTTGCGCAGATCCAGATGTTGGCACTAGTAGAGTTGAGGAGTAGACCATTGCACTTCTAGGAGATTCTAGGTATTACAGCTTATTCATTCGCAGACCTTAAAGTCACATTCTTTTCCTATTTTGAGACTGTTATTTATTTCACACTGCATCATATTATTCACACTAATTTATTTTGATACTCTTAGAGCTCATGTACTTATTGATACAATTTTCTAGGGGATTGTATTAGTATTTCCGCTTGTTGGTGCTATTCTAGACTTGTTTATGCTATGAATCTCAATTGGACTTGTTATATTAATTTAATTCTATTATTATTCGGTTGTATTTTGATTGGTTCGCCTAACCGGCGTATTAGGTACCATCACGGCCATTGGTGTCATTTCAGGTTGTGACCTGGAAAACGTTGACCATAACTATTAATAGAGAAAAATTCTAGACTATTAAACAAAAGTTCAAGGGAAAATATGATTATTTTTCCTATATTTTTTATTTGATATAAACATCTGAGTGTAAACACATATCTACCACAAACTTATATCTAGTGCATACCAAGGAAAATTATTTTTAAACTAAAGAAAAAATACAACCATATGCATACACAAGAGACTTACCTCACAAATAATAACAACATCTCTCCTATGCAAACCCTAATAGCTCCAAATATTTCGTACACTTATTAAAACCTAACACCTGAAATGTCCCCATGCAAACACAACCCCTCGTGATCAAATATTTTGAATATTTACACGGAGAACCAGTGGTGAAGTGGAAGAAGCAGGATGTTCAATGCTCAATCATCCTACAACAATGACAATATGCAGTACTAGGAAATGTTTCATATGGAATACCTGTTATTGAAGAACTTCGAAAGGCTATTCCTATTCAGTGCGCGACTAAATAGCCTTGCTCTATTGGTTGAAAATAATCATGCATTGTTAGGTTAACATTGAATGAAGACTATGTTCATATATTGTCGAAGCATTCTTTCTACTTGAAAGCCGCTGGAGAGTTTTGGTAGATGAGATGCTTCAAGTGGAATCCATTGTTGAAGCATGAGTCAGAAAAGTAGACTGCAATTTCACGGATAACCTTTCATGAAGTCCCCCCAAAGTGTTTTGCAAAGGATTATGTAGTTTCATTAGCCAATGTTGTTAGAGATCCTTTATATGTTGCTTTTGCTTCACAGAATGGTAAGAGACCTGGTTGTGCTAAGGTTAAAGTATAGGATGATCTCCTTGCTTAGTTTCCCAAAAGAAATAAAATTGTTAAGGAAGATGATGAAAAAATAGAATGGGGAATCAATGTTGATACGAATCAAGTACGATTACGTGCCTAAATATTTGAAGACTTGTAGAAAACAAGGGCACAATGGTTGAAAGCGAACAAGAACATACGAATGAAAAGCAGATTGTAGGGACAATAGCCGCTACTACTATGTAACGACCTGGCCGGTCGTTTTATGCGTATGAGTCTCATTCCCCTATTTGATGCTTTTAGTATGTTTGTTTGTTGTTTCATGACTTGTGGAGGTGGTTGGTTTAGCTTCAGCGTAGTTTGAGAGTAAATCGAGAGACCTAGCCTCATTTAGGTAGCGTAAGTTATAAGAGTTGATCGAGATTTGACTTTTGAGTAGACAGTCTCGGATTGATGATTAGTAGTAGGGATCTACCCTTCGACTCGAGTTTTCAACATGTGTGCCTAGGTTGATATTTGTTGACTTTTGGGATTTGAATAATGATTTAAACTTTATTATATGAAATTGATTTTATGAATTTGTTTGACATTATTGGATTGTATTTTACTACAATCGAGCCGTTTGGAGTTGGATTTTTGACAATTTAGAGTTTTGGTGATTTATAGCTGCCAGATGAAGTTAAGTTTATTGGTTAACCTTATTAAGAGGGAAAGTACCTAGGTTTTACTTGTTTGCTATGTATTTAAGGGATTGGGGTTGGTTTATTTATGGGGTGAAATGTGTATATATGCTGACCAAGTTTACATCATGACAGAGGTAGATTGAGATACTTTATGCCTTCTTTTGATTATGTTCTCATATTGATTCAATATATCATTGGCATATATGACTTTGTTCTATCGCTTATTCATGTTAGATAGCAATCCTAGGTTAATGATTATTTATGAAGGCATATGATTCTTGATTGCTGAATTGCTTAAATCATTCGTAGTCATATAGAATTTCCATGAGCATATTTTCGCATGATTACTATTAAGTCCTTGTATATTTTTATATGTTAATTCTTGGGAATATGCATACATTTTGTATATGGATACGTGATTTGGATTGAGATTTGTGGCACAAAAGATAAGGTCGTGGGGATGAAATAGAGTTATGGCACATAGGACATGATTAACAGATATTTTATTAAAACTGAGTTATCAAGCTACGTTTTGCACTTGGATAAGGATCCGTCCTGCTAGAGTCAGGTGATTATCGATGTTGCTTTTGTCCATGTGAGCGTGTTGATACATGGATTGCGTATTGGGTCGATACATGAATTTTTATTAGGTTATGGTGATACATGCATTGTGTACCGGTTAGGTAAGGGATTGAGTTTGAGCATGCATAGATATCCTTGATTCATTTTGATGTATTCATTCAGATACTAATTATTGCAGGACATCTATATGTGCTAGTTAGGAGCCTCGATTCCGTTGATTGAATCATGTAATCGTTAAATACTATATCTAAGCATCGTTATGATTATCTCTTGAAATGGAAAAGCATGCTTTATACATTTCAACTATTGATATCTTTGATACTTGTTATTCATGAAATTATTTACTGTTTTGATTCTAAGCTCAATTATTTATATATGTGTTGTAAGTATCCTGATGCCATATCCTCGCCAATACTTGTTCGAGGTTAGACTTTGTACTTAATGCGTACTGACTATTGTCTACTAATACTATACTTTTACACATATGTTTGTGCGGATCCTCAAGTGGGTAGTAAAAGAGCCTCTTGTTGATCCTAGGCGTTCACTCAAAGAGTTAGAGTGAGCTTCACTCCATGGATTCATTTTGGAGAACCCGAATCCTTGTCCTTTTACCATTCCCAATCCATTTTGTTATTTCAGATAGTTTTGATCATATATTCAGACTTGTACTTATTTAGTAGTTGCTCATGTACTTATGCTACCAGCCCTTGGGGGTTGTACTGGTTTTGTCGTGTTATGATTGTATCATATATTTTACTATTTTGAGATTATTCTTGTCTTTATTTATGATATGACTCTACTAATTAAATGAATCTGAATTATATTTTGTTGATCGTGAGTTGCCTTTCTTAGCAAGTATAGCTAGGCGTCATCACTGCCTATGGTTGGATTTTGAGTCCACACAAGTTGGTATTAGATCCATATATTGTGTAGGTCTCACGAGTCATGAGCAGATCTAGTAGAGTCTCCTGGATCAGGGTGGAGATGTTTCTACTTATCTCCGAGAGGCTACAAGATGTTTGGTAGCTTCTCTTTCTTTCATTCTCTATCATGCAGATTTATTTATACCGATGTTTGAATCTTTGCTCTTCTATTCTCTCGCAGATGGTGTGCACACATTCATCATGATTAGCAGGGCTGACGCAGTATCCCAAGACAGGGCCACGAGAGGCAAGGGATGAGGTAGAGGTAGGGGTAGAGCACGTGTCACAATTAGAGACCCTGCTAAAGTAGCCACTGCGAGCCACTAGTAGCTACCGCTGAGGAGTAGGTTCATGATTAGGGTGAACCGGCTCGACCAACTCAATTCCCTGAGTGGTTTATCGCAACCCCAGTACTTCAGCATCCCCTTATTTTTCTTGTTAGGATTGTGGAGGGTTTGTCACATACTGGAGTACTTGATCTGGATCGCTCTTGCTGCCATGTATCGTACACCCCGAATAGTACTAATTGGGGGACATCCTCCCATGGTTGCTGTTAGGCTAGTATTGGAGGCTGCTATGTCTGAGGAGCATCGGGGAAAGTTTGATCAATTCAGGAAGATGGGTCTCCATAGTTTGATTGTGAGCTTTTGGCTAATTCATATGATTTGTTTGATGGTTGTCAAGAGATTATGTGGAATCATGGCTTGGTTAAGCCGAATGGCATCATTTTCACTACTTTCAAGCTCAAGAAGCCAGCCAAGAGGTGGTGGCAGTCATATGTGTGTAGCAGTGCAGCATGTCACTTCCACTCAATTGGGGTTAGTTTTCACATCATTCTTAGAGAAGTTCATTCCCATCACAAAGGAGGAGATGTGTGGCCTGATTGAGCATATTCAACAGGGTTGTATGTTTGTGACCGAGAATGAGATGAGACTCACTGAGCTATCTCGTAATGTAGCTTTTCTAATCCCTACCGAGGTTGAGAAGGTTATGAGGTTCACATAGGGTTTGAATTTTTGTATGAAAAATGTTATGTCTAGGGAGGCGGAGATAAGGACTACATTCCTTCAAGTTGGGAACATAGCGTGCAGGACTTGGCACATTAAGGGTCAGGGTAGGGAGAATATTGTGATGAGAGGTAAGAGGTCCCAATATTCCAGTAGTTTCAGTGGTACCTTGTCTTAAGGTAGGGATCATTCTGGCAGAGTCCATTCTAGAAAGGTCAGTTCATTCAGCTTATCAGCCCGCTTGTGGTACTCCAGTTAAGTCTTCATTCAATGCATTACCAGTGCATAGTTTCTACCATACTCCTTCAGTCTAGGATTCTTCAGATGGTACTCAAGCTACTAGAGGCAACCTCGATTTAACAGTTATTCTTAGCTCGAGGTTTTTTTGAGTGTGAGGAGGTGGGGCATATCAAGAAGGATTACCCCAGGCATGGTAGATGCGCAACACAACGGGATTCTCAGGCTGTGATTCCACTACCAGTTGTTACACCACTGGTCCTACTAGCTAGAGGGGGATCTGAAGCAGTTAGGAGACATCCTGGAGGAGGAGGTCAGTCGGGTAGAGTTCAGGCCCACTATTATGCATTTTTGGTTAGACCCGAGGAGGAGTCTTCTAATGTAGTCATTACGGGTATTGTTGCCGTCAGTCATAGAGATGCTTCAGTATTATTTTATTCGTATTCTACATATTCGTATGTATTATCATACTTTTCACCGCCTTTGGATTTGCCCCGTAGTTCTCTTGAAATCCATATACATGTATCTAAAAATGTTGGTTATTGTATTGTGGTGGATCATATGTATCGGCTCCGCGTGGTTACCGTTGGGGTTGTGACACTAGTGTATATCTCCTGCTGCTTAGAATGGTGTATTTTGATATGATTTTGGGTATGGATTGGTTATCTCCGTACTATGCAATTCTTGATTGTCGTGCTAAGATTATGATGTTTGCTATGCCAAGGTTGCCAATGGTGTAACAGAGAGGTTTTCTAGGCCATACTTCTAATAGAGTGATTTCATTTCCAAATGATTAACATATTGTTAGGAAGGGGTGTTTAGCATATCTGGCATTTTTTAGAGAATTTAGTGTCGATACTCCTATTGTTGAGTCAGTTCCAGCAGAGAGTGAGTTCCCAGATGTATTTCCTACAGACCTACCGGGCGTGCCACCTGTTAGGGATATTGATTTTGGTATTGACTTGGTGTCAGATACTCAGCAAATATCTTTTCCACTATATCGCATAGCTCCAGCTAAGTAGAAGGAACTGAAGAAGAAGTTGCAAGAGTGGTTAGATAAGTGGTTCATCAGGCCTAGTGTATCACGTTGGGGTGCACCAGTATTCTTTGTGAAGAAGAAAGATAGTTCTATGAACATGTGTATTCACTATAGGTAGTTTAACAAGGTGACCATCAAGAAAAAGTATTCATTGTCTCGTATTGATGAATTATCTTATCATCTTCGGGTTGCCAAGGTTTTTGAGAAGATTAAATTGAGATCGGGTTATCACTGGTTGAAGATTAGTTCTTCTGACATACGTAACACGACTTTCAAGACTCGTTATGCATACTATGAGCTTTTGGTGATGTCTTTTAGTTTGACCGATGCCATAGTAGCTTTCATGCATTTGATGAACAGTGTATTCCAACCTTATTTTGTCATTGTGTTAATTGTTGATATCTTGATGTTTCTTGATAGTGCTGAGCAGCATAAGTAGCATTTGAGGATTGTGCTCCATATTTTAAGGGAGAGGAAGTTTTAAGCTAAATCATCAAAGTGTGAACTTTGGTTTGACTCAATGGAGTTCTTGGGCTATGTGGTGTCTAGTGATGGGATCAGGATGGATATAAAGAAAATTGAGGCAGTTCAAAGTTGGATGAGACCTTCTACCGCTACGGGGGTCAGGCATTTCTTGTGTTTGGTAGGGTATTATCGTCGCTCCATAGAGGGGTTTTCATCTGTTTCAGCCCCATTGACTATGTTGACTCAGAGGAGTGCTCCTTTTAGATGGTTTGACGAGTGTTAGGAGAGGATTCAGAAGCTCAAGACTACTTTGAATATAACTCTAGTATTGGTATTGCCTTCATGTTCGAGGGTCTATATTGTTTATTGTGACGCTTCACGTGTTGATCATAGTTATGTGTTGATGCAGGATAGTAGTATCATAATAATTGAAGCTCCATAAGAAGAACTATCTAGTACATGATTTCGCACTAGAAGCTATTGTGCATGCGCTCTTGATTTGAAGGCATTACATGTATGGCATGGCTTGTGAAGTTTACACATATCATCAAACTCTTCAACATTTGTTCAAGCAAAAAGATTTTAATATGAGGCAGCAGAGATGTGAAGTTGTTAAAGGTCTATGATATCACTATCATGTATTATCCATGGAAGGTTAATATGGTAGCGTAGGCCTTTAGTAGAAAGGTGGAGAGTATAGAGAGTTAGGAATTTATTCTAGCTGTAGACAGGCCTTTGACTATGGATGATTAGTCTTTGCCCAGCAGATTCATGAGATTGGATATTTCAGAGCGCAACAGAGTTCGCACTAATACTTTTTCATAATTGTCCTTGTTTGAGCGCATCAAGGCTCATCAGTATGATCCCTATTTGCTTGTCCTTTTGGACATGGTGTTGCGAGGTGGTATTAAGGAAGTGGATATTGGTGATGATGGGGTATTTAGGATTCAAGATCAGATATGTGTTCCTAATATGGATGGTTAAGGGATTCATTCTTTGAGGAGGCTCATAGTTCATGGTATTCTATTATTCCAGGTGCTTCAAAGATGTATCATGTTTTGAAGCAAAATTATTGTTGATGAAGTATGAAGAAGGACATTCTTGTGTATGTGTTATAGTGTTTGAATTTTCAGTAGGTCAAGTATGAGCATGAGAGACTAGGTGGCGCATCAGAGGTTAGATATATCGAAGTGGATGTGGAAAGGCATAACTATGGATTTTGTGGTAAGGTTGCCATGAACTTTGAGGAGATTTGACACCGTTTGGATCACTGTGGACATACTGACCAAGTCTGTGCATTTAATTCCGATCACGACTTCCTACACAACTAAGTAGTTGGCTCAGATCTACATTAGAGAGATTGTCCTCCTGCATGGTGTGCTTGTTTCGATCATCTTGGATTGGGGATCTCAGTTTACATCGCACATTTGGAGAGTTAATCAGAGTGAGTTAGGCGTGTAGGTGGAGTTGAGCACGGCATTTCACCCTTAGATTGACGAACAGCCCTAGCAGATCATTCAAATCTTGGATGATATATTGAAATCATGTGTTATAGATTTCGGAGGCTAGTGGGATCAGATTATACCATTAGCATAGTTTGCCTACAACAAAAGCTACAAGTCTAGTGCCTAGATGGCACCATATAAGGTATTACATGGGAGGACGTGTCTCTCTCTGGTGGGGTGGTTTGAGTCGGGCAAGGCTATGTTGCTAGGTACATATTTGGTTAGTGATGCTTTGGAGAAGGAAAGTGGATTCAGGAGCGGCCTCGTACAATAGAGTCCATGCAGAAGACTTATGTTGATTGTAAGGTTCGTGATGTGGCTATCACGGAGGGTGAGAGGTTTCTTCTTAGAGTTTCACCTATGAAGGTGTGATGAGATTTGGAAACAATGTCTAGTTTAGACCTCGGTATATTGGTCCATTTGAAGTGTTCGAGAGGGTTGGTAAGGTGGCCTACAGACTTGCCTTGCCATTTAGCTTGTTAGGAGTTCATATGGTGTTTCATGTTTCTATGCTTTAGAAGTATCATGAAGATCAACCACATGGGTTAGATTTTAGTTATGTGTAGCTGGATAAGAATTTGGCTTATGAGGAAGAACCAATGGCCACTTTGGATAGGTAGGTTCAAAAGTTGAGGTCAGAATAGATTGCATTAGTGAAGGTTAAGTGGAGAGTTCAATCGGTCGAGGAAGTGAATTGGGAGACTGAACATAATATGCAGAGCAGATATCCCTATTTTTTTGGCATTCCAGGTATGATTCTGAACCCGTTCGAGGACAAACATTTATTTAAGAGGGGGAGAATGTAATGACCCAACAGCTCATTCTGTGCATTTGATCGTCATTCCCCTATTTGATGTTTTCCTTGTGCTTGTTTGTTATTTTATAACTTGCGGTGGTGGTAGGCTTGTCTTTGGGGAGGACTCATATTTATAATATTTTTATATCTATGGGTTCTTATGGTGATTTTTGTCTTTGTCGTATATCTTGATTTGGAGGTTCCTAGGTTGTTTTGCCACTATTTATCAAATATTGACAATTTGAAGGTTTGGAGAGTTTGTAGGCTTGAAAAGGATTTCACTTTGATGATATCGTACTAAGATTATTGTTTTGGGAAATCAAATAGGTTCATATAGAGGTTTGGAACTTCTCTGCGATTTTTGGTTGGAAACAGGAACGTTTAGGCATGATTAGGATGTGTTCGGTGAAGTTGGAAGATTAGGAAGTTAAGAGATGGGTTTTTGATATTCGATTCGTAGATATAACGATTTGGGTCTCTGTATGAGTTTGGAATAGGTAGTTGGACTTGCTATTATTATCGAACGGGGTTTCGGGAGGCTCAGGTGTATTCAGATTGATTTCGGATTATTTTGTTGTATGTTTGCAGAACAGGTTCTGGTGTGTCGCACTTACAGAGGTTTTGGTGTAGGTGCGAGGTCAACAGCCTATGTATTGTATCTGTGTAATTGAAGAAGAGGAGAAGCGTGTGCAAAACCAAAGATTGGCTTTAGCTTGGGAGTCAGCATGTGCGAACGTAGCTGTGCAGAAACACTTGTGCACCTATGAGAGTTGAGCGTAGAGGCAGCTCCGCAGAAGCTGTCAGTGTAGCACCGATGCGAAGGTTGATTGATTAAGTGGTGTTCGCATCTGCGAGGGAGATGCCACAGAAGCAACACCGCATGAGAGACCAGGATGTCCGCATAATCGAAAATCACTAGCAGAATGTTTTAATTTGAGGGTTTTGCTTATTTTCACTATTTGAGATTTGGATCTTTGTAAGAGGTGACTTTTGAGAAGAGCTTAATCACAACTTTGTGGATAAGTAATTTCCACTAAGATTGACTATATATTTTGAACTCCCATGGATTTATACACTTAAAACATGAGATTTTGGAGGGAAATTATGTAATTTTGTCTACAACTTAAGAGAATGAATTTTTGGGATTTGATAGTCGATCTGGACTTGATTTTTTAATCTAATCACATATTGTGATCTGTGGGGTTATGGGTATTCAGGATCTACCCATTGACTTGGGTTATGGGTATTCAGGATCTGTGGGCCTAGGTTAACTTTTGGGTATTTGATTAAAGATTTAAACCTTAATGTTTAAAATTGATTTCTATTGCTTTGTTTGACGTTATTGGGTTATATTTGATTAGATTAGAGACGTTTGGAGTTGGATTTTTGATGATTTGGCATTTTTGGTGATTTCTAGCATCCGGGTGGAGGTAAGTCTATTGGCTAACATTCTTAAGAGGGAAACCACCTAGATTTGATTTAATTGCTATGTGTTTAAGGGATTGAGGGTGGTGTATTGACGGTAGGCTATAATCTCCTATTTTAGTCGCTTATCGCACTCTAATTTACTGCAATTTTATTGAGTTTGAGCTTTCATAGCTAGTGGTTTGCACTAATTGTGTGTTTTATGTCTTATAGGAGTGATTCCGAGTGATGTAGATGTTATGAAAATAATTTGAGTGATTTGGAGCTTTGAAGTGTGAGTAAATGCCCAAGGGATTAAGCCGAGATCGCGTTCGGGGGTCGAAAACCATATCTAGATATCAAAAAGTTAAGAAAAATCCATACTCTGAGAAAACAACACACCCTCCACACATGGGGCTACAGCATCAATATCTAGATCCATACGAAAACTCATGTGCTGCACGGACAACTCACGTGCTAATTATATCAATCGCACAAACAACTCACGTGTCAAAATCACGATATTCTTGGCATGGTCACGAGTAAATATCATATTTCATACTCCTGGACTGGTATAGTGACGAGCTAAGGTGTAGGCATGTGCAAAGTGTGCTATCATAGCTCAAATCTGGAAATTACATCACGAAAGAAGCAATTATTTGGTTCAATTAAGAGATTTACCTCTATGTAGCTCCAACATGGCTCAAATAGCTCACAACATGGTACAAATATTAGAAATAATGACATCACGAAGCTTAGCAATCAATCCAGGCATATCATATCCTAAACCCTACCTCGAGCATGAATAAATACCCTGGTGCAATCACATGGGCTCAACCCCGCGCATGTGCGCCACCCATAGCACGTAGCTATCACAAATAATCCAGGCAACTAGTGCCTCAACCATGTTTAGGTAAGATACGTACCTCAAGCAAGACAAAACAAATACTGAGAAAGCCAAACAACACTATAGGAATTCCATCCCACGTGAATCAACCTCCGAATGACTCGAAACTAGCGAAAAGCAACTCTAAAACAACAAATAATGCCTCAGTAAACAAACCCAAGCGATAAAGGTTAAATATTTAATCAAATACTCAAAGTCAACTCGGGCATGCACATCAGAACACGACAAAACTTATAAATTATGACAACCCAATCGAATACGAGTCCAACCATAAAAATTTGAGACAAATCTGACTCTGAATCAATATTCATGTAATATAATCAAATCCGATTCAGAAATAGTTACCACAATCCATGTGGTGAAAATCCCCTCCAAAATTGCCCAAATCCGATCTATTTAGCTCAAAATGTGATAAAATGACAAAAACCTTCGTAATAGAGTACTTTATAATCACTGAACAAGGATACCCTTCGCGAATGCCGAGGAAACCTCGTGTTCATGATGAACAAAATACAATGCCTCAAAATTACTCAATGCGTTCGCGGTACAAACCATGAAAACGCGGAGAACACCGCTGCTAGACCTTGGCGAACTCGTCGCCTCCTGCGCAAACGCGATGAACAAAGCCTCCAACTTCCTTGATGTTACGCGAACGCAACACAACACTGCGAACGCGATGCCCCAAGCCTCAAAAAGCTGAGCGGACGCGATCATCCAGTCGCGAACTCGATGAAGAAAATCACCCAGCTCCCATAATACACTACGCGATCGCGGACTCTTCTTCGTGACTACGAAGAAGAATTGAAACGCAAGAAATCAGCAGAACACCAGCAATGCATGAAACTCCAAAATTGTCAGAAATCACCTCGAAACTCACCCGAGCCCCTCGGGACCTCGTTTGAACAATCCAAAAAGTCCCAAAACATAACACGAACATACTTTGAGGCCTCAAATTATCCATAACAATATCAAAATCATTAATCGCACCTCAAATCAAACTTAATAACCTTTTGAACTTTGTATTTCCAAAACTCGTGCCAAATCACATCAAATCAACTCAGAATGACCTCAAATTTTGAAAACAAGTTCCAAATGACATAACATGCGTATTCCAACTCACAGAACAACACTCCAAACTCGATAATACAAAAGTCAACTCTCGGTCAAACTTATGAATATTCCAAACCTTCAAATTGCCGACTTTCACCGAATAGTGCCAAAACCATGTAGAAACAACCAAATGCCAAATCGGGCATACGCCCAAGTCCAAAGTCACCATCCGGACCTAACAGAACCATAAAAGCTTCCATCTGAGGTCAAATACACAAAACGCAAACTTGGTCATCTCTTCTAACTTAAAGCTTTCTATTTAAGAATCATTCTTCCAAATCAATTTCGAACACATCGATTACCAAAACTGACAACACACACAAGTCATAATACATTATAAGAAGCTACTCATCACCTTAAGCCACCAAACTGAGTGAAAATTCTTAAAGTTACCGGTCGGGTCCTTACATTCTCCCCCACTTAAACATACGTTCATCCTCGAAAGTGCCAAAAGACATTCCAGAGCCATCAAATAAATAAATAAACTTACCATACACATACTGATGGGTGATTCCACATCACCACAATCCCTATAAGCCTGAAAACACAACCTAACTAAAGATCCTTACTTCAACCTTAGTTCACAAACCATAAAATCAAATCTCCAACATCTAAAATCCATTATAAGACCCGATTCCCGCATCTATACGGTGTATAAATCTAAACAAGTTGTATCAAGCCATAACCATGACCTTAGAAATAATCATACAAGATTCCACATAACTCAAATATTCGTAGCAATAAGTTTAGACCACAATAGCTGCACAAACAAATCTGGTAGCGATAAAAACCCTCATATCAAATAAAATCTTGTTCTAAAACTTTGTACACTACCAATGATAGAAGAAACATGCAGAAATTCATAACCACTCATCTGATCAACAAGTCGTGGAGCTTTCTCGCCCGACAAGAACCATTGCAAAATTATAAGCTAACTTCTCATATTATTCTTCCAAACGTACATTCTTCAAATTTGATAGTACAAATTTTAGGTCCAAAGCCATATATCATTCAGTACGAGCTGCTCGACCAACACACCACACCAGCAACACAGCAAGCCATATCCCATGCAATTCGTGCACCAAATAAGCAACAACTCAAATGTACTCAATAAGGGAAAGAGAATCAAATGAGAGAACTGTCCGGCAAACTCAACACATACCACAAGACGAAATGCCACGAGTCAACCTCACAAAGAAGAAACAAAACACATGAAATGAGCACACAGGATCCTACCCCAACATAATTTCACTGCGATGTGTGAACCACCCCAAACAACGGCCCACATGGAATACCTCGTGTCATGATGCCCATAACCAAAAACCATATGCATAACAACAACGACTACGCGAAGTACATATCATAACCCTAGAGAAATAGATAGCACATCATTCCACAAACAAGAAAACCATAACCAAGGCGTAATCAACCGTTCAATACCCCAAGAGCTATCCTGCTCGAATTTTGCCACAAGGCCCAAACATAACCGCATCATATATGTAAATAATCAATAGCCTGGGAACCCATTGTTGCATTGAAAAGCAATATATGGAACATATAACAACACGAATAAGACCAGCTCTAATCGAGGACACATTCTTCAGCAATATTTGTGCTGAGTAAACAAATCTGAAAATAATACACATTCCCGTTAGGCCTACTAGCGACCTCCAAATCAATTTCGATCCTCCTGAAATAGGTGAATAACCTTCCAAAGGACCTACTGAAACTTATCCATAACACAAGACATCAGTTATCTAACTCATGCCATATCTTCATAGTGCACGACCAAGGAATAGTCCACCTCTAAGACTCAGAGTCTCCAAATCACAATAATACAAGAATCACCATGTCCGATTCGAAATCCACCACTCAATGGCTAACACATCCCTCGTACGCAATCCTCTTACGAGAAATATTTCCATAATCCTTCCATGCTACATAGAAAAATTAGAACACTAACAGTCGATTAACCATGCGATTACTATAATACCTGCTAAGCATCTGCAAGTCAAAACACAATGCGCCTTCTAAAATGTGCACCCTTTGCAGGTGATACCAGATAGTGCCAACCTTTCTCTAAATATCAAAAACCATCCATACCGTCAAAAATTCATGTCCTTTCCTTCGAACGAAACCACAATCTCGTACATGCAAACCTCCATCCTAAATGTTGCACCTCAAATATCATGCCATCATAGAAAAATATAAGAAACCCATTATCAACCCCGAATCACAGACATGATGCATATTTTGTCACTCAGAGACCATCCAAGGTAAAATCATAACACACAACATACGCCTCATGCCGATTGGAGACATCCATCTCAAGTAGTGGTAGAAATGATCGAGAACTATTCAAAACCCATTAGCACAAGACCAAGCCATCAGAACTGAATACCTCTAACTCGACAAAGTCACGCAGGTCACCAAGCCCAAGAGTATTGCCACACAACACCAGTAATGCCTCACCACATCATGAGAACCAAAAGAACCGATCATGTCCATTACTATCTTGATCCAACCTACTACCAAAATGTCTATTTCTTCGAGTTCCTTCTGAATTACCTTCAAATTAACACTTTTTCTTGCCAATACACCACGATCCTTGAACAAAGCTCACCATAAGAGATACTAGCACGAAACTAGGATATCGATAGTTCTCTGGTCGTACCCAAACAATAATATTCCAAAGGGAAATGCACCTAAGATCAAGTATTTCGAACCGGCTTCCGTAGAAAATTAAGAGTCGTCATCCTAAATCCCATAAACCAATATATTCCCTCTTAAGCATCCAATAATATCGCAACCAAAATGCCCACTTTGAAGAGATCTTTTGTGAATTTGAAACTGTTTCTATAACCTGTCAAATGCTGAAATGAAGAATTAATAATGATATAGAAATATCACGAGTCCCGACATCATCCAATGCAAATCTCATATCTTAGCCATTTAAGGAAATTCCTCAAATACAACATATGAATCTTGAAGCCATTAGAACCTTCTCGAGAGTTATCCACCCTATTCTAATCTCAGATGCACCGCCCAAATGAGTCAAACGACGTATTCCATTAGCACACCAATAGCTAAAGAAGTAACCTCTCCTTAACATAACCGAGTGACTCCCTTTTCTTCGCATATTACATCAATTAACACTAACAAACCCAAATCATTTCATGGTTTCCACTTATCCGTAAAGTGCAATACATCACGCATCCGGAAATTTCCTTGCCCAAGTTATCCTCAAAACCATTACCTACAAGTCATAATCTATTCTCAAATATGCCTTAGACCGAAACCAAAAAAACACGGAATGATGCAGCCTGATCGTCGATAGCAAGCTCCCCAACTTGGCTCGAAGCCACATAACATAACATCTGATAATCCACAATACTCATACCTCATAACTACCATGATCTCCCAATATAATTCAACCGAGTCCTTCACAATACACCTATGTATTTCATAGACCGTTCATAAGGTTCATTCATATTATATTATATGCCTATGCATTTCATGTCCCATCCATAGGGTTCATAACACATCATTATGCACGTAACCATAAATAAACTGAACGCGACATGATTAACATTACATTTAAGTTCGCAAGTTCCCGGATCATTGGAACACTTCATATTCATCCTCATCATGGAGAAGCATAGCCCATTACTTTAGCAGATGTATGGTGAATCAATAAGACAATTTCAATGGCACATGGACCAAATTAGTTTTCATAAGATTTATCATCATTTAGCATAGGACATCTCTCTTTCACCTCATTATATACCCTCTTGTCAACTTAAGGTCATTAGCTAAATTCATGATTCTTTGGTACTTAGCATTGAAGTCATTTGCATTTATTATTTTAGAAGCATACATACTATGATTGAAACCATTGGGACATACAACGGCTCATAATTCTCATTTTGGCAAACGAGCGCATTTCATGTTCATACTATCACTTACCATTACTTGCCATTGGTGATCATAGGCCATTTAAAACATTTAGGAACACCACATCCTCTCCTCGTGAGGGCGTAGGAGCTTATAGCACATTGGAAACATACGTACAAATACGTTAATCTCATAACCTTTCATACCATATATCACTTCATTAGTACATTCAACTACTTACAACATCATTATTTCATTTGCTCGCTTGGCCATAAATATTATTCTTCATTCATGGCACTATGGCCGTATATCATATTCAACACTTTTATTTCTTTACTCTCAAGGATTATCATCATAAACATCAACATATAGAGTGTTCTTGAAATGCCTTTCCCCAATAGGGCAATACACAACTTCAACTCAAAAATAATATGTAAGAACTCAAAACATATTGGAAATACCTACCAAATATAGCCTTAGTTAGAACAACAACATTTGGACATGACTTGAGTGCATAAGCTTTTGGACAATTCTATTTTCGGAGTCAAATTGGAACAGTTGAATCGAGGCTCATTTCTTAACCTTTCTCACATCATTTTATTTCATTGGAACTATTGGCCAAAAATATAACATTCATTATTGTTATATCCCCAACTCACTCCTTCCACATTCAAGCATCTTTAATCACGGCTTTCATTGCACACATGAGTAATTAAGAGTCTTAAGCACATCGAGATTTTTTACACAATTTGGCATAATAGCCTTCATTCGAAACATGACTTGAAGTCATAACATCTTAACACACATCCCATACTTGAACACATTCTCGTATGATATCATAATATAACAAGAGCGTTCAGAACACATTTTGAACATATACATTTCGACACAAAGCATTTTCGGAATAGTCAATTTACAATGAATAACTTGGGACTTACAAGACTTTCATGGGATTCAATTCTAGGAGAGAAGTTTAGCCAACATACCATGCTTGAGCTTTCCTTAAATTACTAAAACGTTCCGAAAATCCTAGCAATCCCAATCTATTTTGAGACATAACAAAATTGAACACAAATTAGGAAGATATTCATGGTTTCAGCTCATTTGAGCATTTTATCAAACACTAGGTGTGCAAATTTGACTACAAGGTTCTTCTACGAGATTTCCTTCATTTCACAACCCAATATTTAATAATTTGAGCTTAACAATCTTTCCACAAACCTCATTGGTACATGCATGTATAAATAAAACTCTTACACCCAAGAATAATATTCCCAATCAACCATCTTCTACCCAAATTTGAAATTGAAAATTAGGGTATGGAACCTTACCTCTTAGATGAAGAACTTGTGAGGTTTCATGTTGAATTTCAAGGTTTGAGCAAGATTTTAATGAGCAATTAGCTTAGGGATTTCTGATCACTCTAGAGCATTTCTTCTCTATAAAAATATCATATATTCCCTTAAACAATGGCCCCTTACGTCTATTTATCTAGATAGGGTCAGGTTATAAGGATAGAAAAATGGACCCTCCGAAATGCTTTGCGAACTCTGTGGCGAGCTACAGACTGGGCTTCGCGAGGGATATAGCACAATTTAGCGTGCTACAGACCTTGCATCGCGAGCTCGATAGTGCGGTCTAGTGCGCTACAAACCTTGCACCGTGAGCTTTATAGCACGGTCTAGCGCACTACAGACCTTGCTCTGTGTTCTCTATAGCATGATCTAGCGCACTACAGACCTTGTGTTGCGGGCTTAATAGCACGGTCTAGCACACTACAGGCCTTGTGCCACGAGCTCTATAGCATGGTTTAACACTCTACAGACCTGGCTTCACAATGCATATAACACGGTCTAGTGTGCTACAGACCTGGCTTCATGAGGTCGAAACGATTCAACTTCCCAACACACTATTCAACCCAAAAAGACCGAAAATATAATAAATTAGCCTACCTTGGATCCACGGAACCTTAAATTCCTTAGCGAAATTTTTCGGGGCCCTTATAGTTGTTTCCTTGAATCTTCAAAATTGGAAAAGTATTGATGACCGAAATGGCTGGAGCTTCTTCCTCTCTCTCTCTAAAATACTCTCCTCTCTCTCAAACAACCATCGAATCCTTCTAAAATAACCCCCATGATCTTTTTATAAGAATAGGGTCGTATAAAATTTCCCAAATCTTAACTCTCCAAGTCGGGGTTGCGGTCGCAGATACGACCGCGAAATAGGTATGGAGTCCGAGAAATTGCTCTCCTAGACTGGCCTGGCCTGGTCAAGTCTGCGACCGAGAACCGGACCGCGAAATATCCTCAAATATTTTTCTATGCTGAAATGCGGTCCAAAGTGCCACCGCGAAATGAATATGAGGCCGCATAATGGACCGCAGAATAGCCCTCCAAACTTATATGCACACGTTTATGGGGCCTTATTGACTACTTCTTTTATGACAATTCGTACTCGAATGAGGAATAAAATCCGCTAGAAACTCCCAACATAACTTAACTCTTCATTAGCACTTCCCAAGTGGCATATTTGACTAATTCCCCAGATTTCCATAAATTTCGACAGACTTTCCTCTGTATTTGGGCCCATCCACCTGCCAGAGAGTCCCATAAATCAATCCTAACAACATATATATAATCCAACTGATGTCACATAGCATGAAAACAATACTGACCATAACCTCATAGGAATTATATTACCATACATGAGCATCTTAACAGAAACCGTACAAGTTGAATATAATTCTTAAAAAGAAAGCTCCTAACATTCTTTGAAAACACAAAAACATGGTTACACAAACAAGTGAGGGTATTTCTTCTTCATATCTTCCTCAGCCTCTTTTGTGGCCTCTTGAAGTTGTTGGTTTCGCCATAGCACTTTCATGGAGGCAATCTCTCTATTCCTTAACTTTCGAACATGTCTATCAAGGATGGCAACCGAAATCTCTCATATGTCAATTCTTCATTAACTTCAATAGTCTCTACTGGAATAATGAGTGACGGGTCTCCAACCACCTTCTTCAACATAGATACATGAAACACCAAGTGCACTAAAGACATCTCTAGAGGTAACTCGAGCCCTTAAGCCACTTGACCAACCCTTGGCAAGATTTTGTATGGTCGGATATACCTCAGACTCAATTTTCCTCTCTCTCCAAAATGCATTATGCCCTTCATGGGAGAAACTTTCATGAACACTCAATCATCCTCTTTGAACTCCAAATCTCTGTGACGTACATCCAAATAGGACTTCTGACAACTCTAAGCAGTTTTTAACAATTCCTTAATGATATTGTCCTTGTCCATAGCCTGATGCATGAGGTCTGGCCCTATCAACTATGCTTCCCCAACTTCAAACCAACCATTGGGAGATCTATATTTCCTACAATATATAAATCTTCGAACGGTGCCATCTGAATGCTAGAATTATAAATAAAAGTATGAGTGGAAAATGATCATCTCAGGTACCCTTGAAGTCAAGAACTCAAGCACACAACATATCCTCAAGTGTCCGAATAGTATGCTCTGCTTATCTATCCGTCTATGCATGGAAATATGTATTAAGATTTACCTGAGTACCCAAACAATGCTCAAATATTTGCTAAAAGTTAGTGGTGAACCGTTCCTCTCGATCTGAGATGATATAAAGTGGAGTGCCATGCAACCTAATGATCTCCTTGATACACAATTGGCTATAGTGTTCTACTGTGTCGGCTGTCTTAACATGTAAGAAGTGTGCTTATTTCGTGAGGCGATCCACAATCACCCAAACTAAGTCAAACTTACGAGACGTGTGAGGTAGACATTAGCACGAAGTCCATATTGATCATCTCCCACTTCCACATTAGAATCTTTATATTCTGCCCAAACCCACCAGGCCTTTGGTGCTCGACCATGACTTGCTGACAGTCTGGACAACTTGCCACAAAGTCCTCTACATCTCTCTTCATGTCATTCCACCAGTAGATCTCCTTGAGGTCATGATACTTCTTCGTATAGCCTAGGTGTACGGAATACCTTAAACTATGAGCCTCGGTCATGATTCTCTTTCAGAGACCGTCAACATGCATAACACATAATCTCCCTTGGTAACTGAGTGTACCATCATTCATGCCAAGAGAAAAAGCTGTGCTTTTGTGTTTATGAATTCCCTCCTTCAGCTGCACCAATAACAGGTGATCATACTGTTTCTCCTTGACTTCCACTACGAGTGATGATTCGGCCTTATTTTGCACAACTACCCCACCTTCGTAAGAGTCCGTTAGCCGAACTCCTAAACTAGCCAACCAGTGAACTTCCTTTTCCAACGGTCTTTGATATTCCTCCATGCGGCCAAACTGCCCATTGATTTCCAGCTAAAAGCATCTACCACAACATTAGCCTTCCCGGATTGTATAGAATATCGATGTCGTAGTCCTTGATTAACTCAAGCCATGTCCGTTGCCTTAGATCCAACTCATTCTGCTTGAAAATTTATTGAAGACTCTTATAGTCCGTGAATATTTCCACATGTAGCCCATACAAATAATGACGCCAAATCTTCAATACAAACATCACCGCCGCAATCTATAAGTCATGTGTTAGATAATTCTTCTTATGGATTTTGAGTTTCTTAGAAGCATAAGTGATCACCTTGCCCGGTTGCATTAATACACACCCATATTCGACCCATGAAGCATTAGAATACACAACAAACCCATATGTACCCTCATGCAGGGTCAACACATGTGTCATAGTCAACCCTTTCAACTTCAACTCTTGAAATCCCTTTTCATAAGCATCTGACTATTGGAATTTAACTGCCTTCTATGTCAATTTAGTCAATGGAGAAGCAACAGAAGAAAACCCCTCCACAAATCTTCTATAATACCCAGCTAATCCCAAGAAACTGCAAATCTATGTCGATGTTGCAGGTCAAAGCCAATTCTTTACTGCTGCAATCTTCTGGGGTTCAACCTTGAATACCTCACTAGCGACAACATCAACCAAAATATTTACAGACGCGAGCAAAATTCTCATTTTGAAAACTTTGAATACAACTTGTGATGATACAGAGTCTGCAGAACTGCCCTGAGATGATCAACATGGTCCTCTCGATTTCGTGAATATACCAGAATTTCCTGAACGAACACTATCACAAAAGAGTTGAGGAAATGCTTGAAGACTCGATTCATAAGATCCATGAAAGCTACTGGGGCATTTGTTAGCCCGAAAGACATCACCAGAAATTTGAAGTGCACAAACCGAGTCCTGAAATGTCACGCCCCAAACTCGGGGAGCATGACCCGCGCTCAACCGAGAGAACCCGGCCGAGTAAGCCTATTAGATTTCCTTCTACCCAAACTCATCCATGAATAAAGAGGAGATGTACTTCATTAATCATTCACTGAAAATATTTTATTAACAACTTCCTTTTTTCATTCTCATTAGCAGCTTCATTCATAATTTCCAAAATATTACGAGTTTATAGAATTAATGATAAACATGATTTCCAAATACCAACATTTCTAGTTCAATTCCCAACTTCAACCACAACCCACAACCTGTCTACGGAGCCTCAAAATATAACAGAAGAGTAATATGGAAATGCCATCAACAAGGCCCCAACTATACCTCAAAACACAGTACATGAGAAACAAAAGATACATGACCCCGGAATGAAGTGGGCTCACCAAATCAGCTGAAGAGAGTGAACTGCTATCACTGATCAATGCTGCCTACTGTTGAACCATCTACATCCATTAAAGATGCAGCACCCCGGCAAAAGGGACGTTAGTAATGTCGAATAACACTAGTATGGATAGCTAAAAGTCGTATTTCAAAATAGAATGCCCACATAAGAAAAGGCAACACATAGAAA
The DNA here is from genome assembly GCF_000715075.1 of Nicotiana tabacum. Lineage (NCBI taxonomy): Eukaryota > Viridiplantae > Streptophyta > Magnoliopsida > Solanales > Solanaceae > Nicotiana > Nicotiana tabacum. The sequence continues at coordinate 43,504,381 of NC_134102.1, forward strand.
CAACAAGTCATAATCAACAATATCCAAATGTTCAGTTAAAACATAATAATTTTCAAAATATGAACTTCATATACAATTTTGATTGGGAGATCATTAGCACTAATATACCACCGTCTTTGTTAGCACGGAGTCCGGTCATGCCCGATCGGCTAGGCCATCTCCCCACGAACAATGTGATTTGACATGTGATGCAAAGGAAAGTTGTTACCAAGAGTAGTACCACCATATGCACAATATGGCGTCTGATCTCCACCCGATCAACTAGGCCGCCTTCCCACATATGCCGTGCGGGTTGACTTTTCCAATCCACAAAGGTTCCAGTTTCATCCCAATTAAGGGGAATAATATCATAATTTCCCAAAGGTTCCAATTTCATCCCAAATAAGGGGAATAATCACAATCCACCCCTACACCGGCACGTGTAGTTTCAGGTGTGGGCCTTATGACCCATCCTTCCTCAGTTTTGCTAATGATGCTCCCAAAAATATTTTTGATTTGATTTGCAAACAGAAATATCGTAAATACAATTGTACTCACCTCAACATATTTCACATTATATACATTCTCATTAGTAATCCCACTCATTCACAACGCCAACATTTCCTTAGCTCATTAGGCAATTCACAAGATTCTTTATTCTTGGCACGATGGCCGTATTTCATATTCCACACTTTCACCTCTTTCAATTTCAAAGATCACCATCAAGTATCAACATATAAGATATTTCAAAAATCATATACTTCAAATCCATTTGAAATGGAAACTTCAAACACAAATGGTTCCTTCCCAAAGAATGAGGCATACCATCCAACAATAGAAACACACATGAAAATCATAAACAATCAATACACTATTTATTCTTACAATGCTCTTCCCTAGCAATGGCAATGTACCAGTTCAACACATGAGTATATAGAACTCGAATCACACTAGATATATTTATAAAGCAGAGCATTAGTTAAAGCAGCCAGTAATGGGCATGAATTGAGTACAAAAGCTTTTAGGTAATTCTATCTTCGAAGTCATTTTTAAACAATTGAGTCGAGGCTAATTTCATATTCTTTATCGCATCTTCTCAAATCATTGGCACTACTAGACACAATCATAACTTAAATTCTTGGCACGTTGGCCACACTCTATATCCCCAATTAACTTATTTCACTTCCAACCATCTTTATAGATTATCAACAATAAGACATTTCCAAATTAAGACTTTAGGTACACATATGAGCAATTAAGAGTCTTAAGAATATTGAGATTTTCTCACACAATTTGGCATACTATCTTTCATTGAAACACGACTTAAAGTCATAACCTTTTAATATGCAACCCATACTTTGAAAGTTACGGAAACATTATGGAATTCAATTCCAAGAGAGAAAGTTTAGCCAACATACCTCAATCGAGCTTCCTTAACTCTAGAATGATCCAGAATTCTTAGCAATCCCGATCTATTTTGAGACATAACAAAATTGAATCATAATTAGGAATATATTCATGGTCTCAGCTTATTTGAGCATTTTATCAGACATTAGGAAGATATTCATGAATTAAGAATATTGAGATTTTCTTCTACAAGATTTCCTTCACTCCACAACTCAATCCTTACTTATTTCAGCTCAACAATCTTCTCATAATTCTTACTGGTACATGCACGTATAAATAATAATCTCATACCCACAAATCATACTCCTAATCAACCATCTTCTACCCAAATTCGAAATTGAAAACTAGGGTATGGAACCTTACCTCTTAGATGAAGAACTTGTGGGTTTTACTTGTTAATCTTTCAAGATTTGAGCAAGACTTGATGAATAATTAGCCTAGGATTTCCTCTGCGGCCATTATGCGGCTCGTAGAGTGGTTCTGCGGTAGCATAATGGACCACAAAAATGCGTTTTTCAGCCAAATATTTTCCTTTACTTTCCGGTGCATTGTTCAACTCAAAAATTCCATCTTCAAACACGTAAGCCTACTCCGGCACCACAAAACCTTTAATTCACTTGCGAAATTTACGGGGCTTTACACTGAAATACTTCAAAAAATTTCGTGGTGTTACATGAAAGATATTTTCAGAATACACCTCTCCCTAATCTTCAATTGGTGATACCACGATCTTAAATCAATCTTGTAGAAGTACTTAACAACTTGCAACTGATCAAACAAATCATCTATCCTTGGCAGTATGTACTTATTATTGATTGTGGCCTTATTGAGCTGCCGATAATCGATACGTATGCTCAATGACCCATCCTTCTTTCTTACAAAATGAATTGGTGCGCCCCAAGGTGACATAGTCGGTCGGATAAAAACCTTCTCTAGTAAATCCTTCAATTGCTCTTTCAATTCCTTTAATTCAGTCGGAGTTATTCTATTTATTAGAATCGATATATGTTGCGTGCCTAGCAACACATTGACCCCAAAATCAATCTCCCTGTTTGGTGGGATCCCAGGAAGCTCATCAGGAAAGACCTCTGGAACTTCATACACAACTGGAAGTGCCGGGGCCAAGTCCCCGGATATACCTCAAAAATAATGTACAAGCAAAAAATATAACATAAGGGCCAAGATATAGAGTAGGACTCACCCAAATCGGCTAAAGGGAGGGTACACCCCTATCGAGAACTTGTTCTGCCTTCTGAGGTAGAACCTGCATCCATTAAAGATGTAGTGTTCCCGGCAATAGATACTTGAGTACATATAGAATAGTACTAATATGCAAAGTTACGTACCCTCACATGTAATTGAATGTCAACATAAGGAAAAGAAACGTGGGCGTAGGTAGAAAATCAATAATATTTTAAAATGCCAAGTAAAAAGTAAGAGAAAACAGGTAACCTTTTTTCAATTTTCAAATAAACAATAACATTTTTAGTTGGGTGATCATTAGTTACTGATAAAGAACCATATAACCACCATGTGCGTGGCAAGGCCTCCCATCTCGACCCGATGCTCTAAATTGTCTCACCACAATTTCGTGTAGATCGACGTGTTTAAGCTAGAAATGCTATACAATCATCCCAATAATAGGGCATTATCTAATCATGGTGCGAAAGGGTACTTGTCCCTAATCGACTCCTTCACCGGCATGTGTAGTTTTGGGTATAGGCCTTTACAACATACACTTTCTCGGTTACATAACAATACTCCCTAAAACATTTCATTTAAAGCAGTTCATAAAACCTTTTTTCTCATTTGTCCCTTGGGACATGCATCATCATACTCATATTGGCAAAATGGCAAAATTTCATCATAGCCACAAATACATAAGAGCTTAAAACACATAAAAGTATTTTAAAAAAGGATAACACAGAGATTTCATATCGAACATGAATTTAATTCATAAGCACTTGATAAATTATTCGTTTGAGGCATTTCAAAACAATGGGAATATGAACTTGAACAAACCATACTTGGAGTTTAAAAGGAGGTCATGAAATCCGATTCTACAAAAGGTGTTTAACCAAACATACCTTAATTGAGCTTCCCGAGGATCCCTACTATGTTCCACGACTCCTAATACTTCAATCTACATCAACAAATTCAATTGGGCCATTATTAGTAAGAATTTCCATGTTCTAAGCTATTTAGGTATATTATCAAACACTTAGGGTGCATACTTGTCTACAACCTCCTACAATGGAATTTCTTCACCCTACAACCAATTTGCATACCATCAATTCATATACAATCATCATTAGGAAATCAAAAACCTCCATTGGCGCATGCATGCCAAACAATTTATTCCCATACCACAAATCACATTTCATATTCTTCAAAAACATGCAATTTCAAGACTAAGAGCTCATGTCGTCCAATCACCATCCCATAAGCTCCTACAATAAAATCCTACCCTTAGTGTCGTTATTGAACATTGCATGTGAGCTAGGGGTGAAATTGTACCTTATTAGTAGAGGGCCTTGTGAGTTATTCCCTTGAGTCACCAATAATTGGGAAGGAACTGAAGTGTAGAAAAGTTTGGAGCTTTTCCCTCTCCCTCTCTAGAGTGCTCTATCCTTCAAAAAATCTGATTTCCTTTCTAAAATAACCCCCTTAGTCCTTTTATTATAATAGAATCCAGTGAGGAATTTCTAAGAGATACCCCTCCAAGGCACATATGCATTCGCGGAATGGATCGTGGAAATGCTTATGTTATCTGCAAATTGGATCGCAAAATGGACCTCCTGGTTTTGAAATGGAACTAGACAAATATGGGGTTAATCTTCGGTCTGCATAAAATTTTCATTGTCCGCACATTGGACCGCAAAATCTCCTTAAAACATTTCCCTAGATGGCCTAACCAATTTCGCGATGGATCTGCAGTCCGCGAATTGTCTATGTAGTCTGCATAACCCACCACTAAAGACCCTCAAATTTAGTTTGCTTCTTCCTCTATTTGTGATGATTATGTGATCAACGAAACTGATTCACGGTCCACATAATTGACTGTGGAATTTCCATCTCATGCCAATTCGTCTTCACACTTTGCAACGCACTGCAGTTCACAAATCTGTACCGTGGCAATATTGCAATCCAAAACTTATCCTACAACCTTTCGAGCATATTAGCACGACTTTGTAAGTATAAAACCTTATATCCCTAGCGAACTTTTACGGGGCCAAACATTCTCCCCTGCTTAGGATCATTTGCCCTCGAATGAGTGTTAGAGTCTGCTATAGATACCAAGCACGACTTGGTTCATCACTCAAACAAATCTCATGACATAACAAAGCATTACACATATCGGGCAACACCAACCATGGAAATATATGCATTGCATAACCATTAAGAACACAAGAGCATAATCTTTACAAATTCAAAATGTAAGGCCCCGTAAAAGTTTGCAAAGGAATTTAAGATTTCGTAGTGCCAGAGTAGGCTTACGTGTTTGACGATAGTAAATGAAAATGGACTTCTTGGGCTGAACAATGCACTGGGGATTAAAGGAAAATATTTGGCAGAAGAAGTCATTTCTGCGGCCCACTATGCAGTGGCATAATCACTTTGTAGACCGCATAATGGCAGTAGAGTGAAGCAGAGGTGGGGCAACTTGGAGGAAGGTCTGCGGTGCATTATGCAGTCTTCTGCGGTGCATTATGAGACCGCATAATAAGTGTGCTGGCCACATAACTACTGCAGACCCATGAAGGCAACATCAGCTTTGGGCACCAAATTATGCGGCAGATATGCGGACCGCATATCCATTCTACGATCGCATATGCGACTGCATATCCTGTTCCGGAGCTTCATTTTTGGATTTTTATAACCTGACCCCCACTTCGTTAAATAGACGATATGTACCATTTTTTGACCAAAAACCTGATATTTTGAGGGCGAGAGAGTGCCCTAGAGTGGAACAAAATTCTTTAACAATTTGTTCTTCAGTTCTTGCTCGAATATTGGAAGATTAACAAGGAAACTCACTAGGTCTTCATCCTGGAGGTAAGATTCTACATCCTAACTCTTTATTTCTAAAGTTAACTAGAAATGGGTAATTATTAAGATAATTCTTTGGTAAGGGAGTTGGTTATTTTGCATGCATGATAAAAAATGGGTTGTGGGATGATGGAATCCTCCATAAAAGGACCTTGAAACCTTAATGCACACCTAGTGTTTGATAAAATGTTCAAATGATCTATAACCATGATTATCTTCCTAATTTTCGTTCAATTTGTTACATTTCTAAAATAGATCAAAGTTGCTAAGATTTCTAGAACATTTTAGAGTTTATGGAAGCTACATTGAGGTATGTTGGCTAAACTCTTCTCTTATAATTGAATCCCACGGTATTCATGTAATTTATGTAAGTCCCAAATTGTTCATTATGAAAGTGGCTATTACGAATAAGCTTGTAGTGAAAGATATATGCTCAATATGTCTCCCCAAAATATTTTTATCATGTTATGTTATCATTTGCAAATATGTTCAAAGTATGGGCTGTGTATTAATAATGTTGCGACTTCTAGTCAAGTTCAAACGATGGTATTATGCCAAATTTTGTGAAACATCTCTATGTGCCTAAGACTCTTAATTGCTCACATGTGCACTAAAAATATTGATTTGAAATGCCTTGTTGTGGATGATGATAATGATGTTTGAAAGTGAAAAATGTGAGCATGATATCTTAAATAAGGTCGACGTGCCAATAATAATTTTGTAATTGTGGCCACTAGTGCCAATAAAATGAAAAGATGTGAAACAAGTATAAAATGAGATGATGGGTATAAAAAGGTTGATGTATCCAAGGAGACGGCCTAGCCGATCGGGTCATGATCGGATGCCATGCCGCACACATAGCGGTGATTGTGATGGAAACTATGATTGTGGTTGATGTCTCTAATGAGATGGCCTAGCCAATCGGGTCGTGATCGGACTCCATGATAAAAGTACGGTGGTATTGGTATTATGAATATTGGAATCGTGAATAGTGGAATATTGGTACTAAAGACCTCCCAACTTATAATATGGAAATTTATTTGAACATTGTCTTGGTCCTAATTTGAGGTTTGATGATGTTTGAGGCTTCACTAATATTATGATTGTACTCGCTCATAATATTTATCATTCTATTGAGAGGGTGTTTTGTTATTCATATTAGTACTATTCCATATGTACTAGCGTCCTTTTTACCGGGGGCGCTGCATCTTCAATGGATGCAGGTGGTTCCACAGCAAGAGATACTAATCAGTGATAGCGATATACTCTCTTCCCAGCAGACATGGTGAGCCCCACTTCATTTCGGGGTCATGTATCTTTTGTTCCTCGTGTATTGTGTTTGAGGTATAGCCGGGACCCTATTGCCGGCATTATCATAATACTCTATTGTATCTATTAGAGGCTCCATAGACACTGTGTGGGTTGTATATTGGTGTTGGAAAAGTCAAACTAGTAATGTTATGTTTGAATTACTTATTCCACTTCAGAATATGAAAAACAATGTGTGTGAAATTTGACACTTTAAAATGAAGTAACTATTGGTAAGAAATTGGTATTGCAGACATGATCACTTTATTGATTGAATAACAAAAATATATATTCTCTTTATTTATGGATGAGTTTGGGTAGAAGGAAATCTAATATGCTTGCTCGACCGGGTTCACTCGGTTGAGCGCCGGCCGCGCTCCCCAATTTTGGGGTGTCACAAACTTGGTATCAGAGCGTAAGGTTTTAAAGTGTCTTAGGATGTCTCGGAGCCATGTCTAGTAGAGTCCTTGTTATTGGTGTGTTGTCGACCACATCTATAATTAGGATGCTACTTGGGAATTTAGGAATAATACCCTTTTTTCATGTTCTCGATCGTCCGATAAAGCTGATTATAAGATTGTTCCTCCTTTAACTCGTGCTTTGCTATAACTTTCAGTGAATGGCGCCTAGAAAGAAGGCAAGAACTGGCTAAAGAGCCAATGTCACCCCAAGAGTGGCAGTTGACACTATATTTAATGAAGCGGGTGAGCACCCAAGGAGTGAGAATATTCCTCGAGTTAGTACACTGCCTGATTTTACTACATCTTATCAGACTGCACCAGCCCCTACACCTACTGAGGGTGCAACAGTCCCTCCAACTGATATACTAGTTCCACCTCGAGCTCTAGCTTCCTATTTCGATGTTTCTAATGGGGATCATAGGGGATCCATACAGATGTTGGCTCAAATAGTGGCTTCCCAGGCCCAGAGATCAAATGTTGTACCCACTTCTTCTTGTCAGCCAGGGGATTCTGCTAGTTATAGGGTGAACATGTTTCTCCAGTTGGATCCTCCATTGTTCATAGGTACAAACCAGATGAGGACCCCCAGGACTTCATTGATGAGATGAAAAAAGACTCTCCGAGTTATGCGTGCTATTGAGACAGAGGCAGTGGAATTGGCCTCCTACCGCCTGAAAGAGGTGGCATATTCTTGGTTTGAAATAAAAATCAACAAAAGCTGTCGCAAGTTATGTTCATAATTTTACTAGAGACAGTGTTACCAATATTACTCTCAATGTACTTTGATTTACGGAAAGATCCAACCATATAATGGAATAGCTATGAGTCTTGTTTACAACTCATTAAACCGTTCATCGATACTACATTGGAGTAGGGAGATATTAAAATATTTGCGAGACTGCACAAGCAGCTCCCTTTGAGATGCACAAGGTTAGTTGAGGATTATCTTGATATATAAAGTTGTGACCTTCATCTCCAAGTCTCGTTTTCGACCAAAATCAGACCTAATACTCTCTCTAGACCTTTTAAATCTATCCTTAGGGTTTAGAAACACAATCAAAGGTGGAGAAGGTGAAACACGTGGATTCAAGCTTTAGAAACCCGAACTGGTCGATAGTTTGCTGCTTTCTCTCTTCGTGGCTGATTGGGTTAGGTCATCTTTAGGCCGGAGCAAGCCTGGATGTTGAAGAAAAACATGTTAAACTTGAAGTTGGAAGTATGTTTGAGGTGTTGTGCGTATGAGACTGTTTTGGAAGGTCTTTGAGCTAGGCTTCGGCTGGTTCTTGATGTAGTATCTTATATGCTATGTGTTGATGTTGTTCTTATCACATCTAGGGTTAGTTTGAGTGGGAATGAATTGATATAGGTGCTGCCAAATATTTTGAAAATCGTAGGTGTGTTGTTGTTGATTGTTGGACAGTTTGGGAGGCTCAATATGAGTATTGTTATTGTTGTTTGGAATGTTTGGCGATTTTTCTAACTTGTGGGAAGTCATATAAATATGGTAGGTTCTTCCCTTTTATTGTAAAATAGGTTGTGGTCGATATATAATAGTTACGACGCTTAAATGACAACGATAGGCCGTGAAATTTGTATAGCTTGAGGTCGGGCAGTGTATACAAGGTATGGGAGGGTATCCTTTTATTTCTTTTGCATGACTCCGAATTTACGCAATATAAACAAATGAGCTTCCAAAGATACTCCACTCTTAAAAGCTAGAAGTACTTACGTTGTTTCCCTTCTAATGGAAAGATTGATGTTGATGTTGCTTATCTTATTCTTATGTATCAATTATTGTTGGTTTTTCCTAATTCCTATAATATTCATGATGACGAGTTAGCTCTAATAACATATATGGAGGTTACCGACCTTACGTCACTCCAAAAGGGTCAGAGTGTGATTCCACCAATCCGATATGCATTATATATATGTATCTATTTTACTCTACCGAACTGCGGTATAGTTGGTCGAGTACGACATCTATCGTGCAAAAACAGATTATTTGGGCTTTACCGAGCTCCACATGACCGGGTACTATTCTACCGAGCCTTATTATGGCCGGGTACATTTTACTGAGCCAATTACGGTCGTGTACGATATGATAATGATGATGCTCACAGAGGCGTATGTTATAAAAGTGTGTGTGTATGTATATATGCCATTTATACGCATATTCATGACATTATAAATGTTTTATGATTCACAGAGCTATTTAGACTTACAGGTTGAGTCCTTTACTCCATGCTTCTTTCATGTCTTTTATATACTACTTTTCATGCCTTACATATTCAATACTTTATTCGTACTGACATCTCTTTTATTTGTGGATGCTGCATGTCATGCTACAGGTCCTGATAGATAGGTTGACGATCCTCCCTGTAGTCTACCAGTTCAAGAGGAAGTGTTGTTGCACTCCACATGCTTTGGAGTTGTCTTTCGAGCCAGTATACTTATGTACATATGTTTATGGGTATGACGGGGCTTGTCCCAACCTTATGATGTTTATGTATTCCTTGGAGACTTGTTGACGGATCTCATGTGTATAGATGTTTTGTTCATCCCAGTAAACCTGTGTACCTCATGTATATCATTTTGGGGTTGTCCATTATCGAGTATTCTTTATGTTATGTTTGGGATATCTCATGACAACCCTTATGGACCATTTACGCATGATAGTATGGTTAAGGATATGTTACGTTGGTGCTCAGAAAGTAAAGCCCGGTTGCCCGTAGCAGCCCTCCAGTTTGGGTCATGACAAACTTGGTATCAGAGAAAGTATGTCCTATAAAAGTCTACAAGTCGTGTCTAGTAGAGTCTTGTTTATGGTTTTGTTGTGTGCCACACATATAAACAAGATGCTACGGGGAATTTAGGATGGTTACTTTTCCTTCATGTTCTAGATCGTACGATAGAACCGAGTCATAAAGAATGAAAATTTTAACCCTAATCCTTGTTTGTCTTATAGCTAAGATATGGCTTCCTCTGGAAGGACTACGGGTGATCCAAGGGTTGCGACGGATATGGATGTGGGAGTAAGTTACTCCATTGAGACAAACCTATCTGATATTATGTCCTCTATTGAGACGGATCCAGCAGAGATTATGCCTTTTGTCAAGACAGATCCGTCTGCGATATGAGATGAGTCACCACTACGGGAGTCTCCGACTCCGATGGTATCAGAGGAACCAAGAAGCTCTCTAGTATCACCACTTTTCCCTGTTGCCCTAGTTGAGCTAGAAGTAAGGATGGCAACACAAGTATTGACTAGATCAGTAGATCCCCCGAACCCCGTACTAATGATGGCTCTCTAGAGGATGTAGGTTCTTCTGAGGAATTGAGAAGTCCATGGTCTTGGGAATCAGTTAACCAGGATTTGCCAGCATCCATATAACAAGACCTAGAAAAGGGTATTGGACGGACCATTAGAGTAAAAATAATAGGTACTTTCATAGGATTCCCAAGTGGTGATAAACAACAAGTCGAATGACAACGGGTTGGAGGACTTTCCCCGCTTATGTTGGAATAGTTTGTTCCATATCAGGGCTCCAGGGTACGGCCATGGCAAGGTTCACATGCACTGATATCTCAGTACCAGAGTGAGTTATGATGGAAGGTATCGAGATCTTAGTACCGGAGATCTCAGTACTCGAGTGTGATCTTTAAATGTCATATGTTATACTGTGATGATAATTCATAGATCTTTGGCGGTAGGGTTAAAGAGGGAAAAGAGTATCTTAAAGGGAGAGTCTTAGATGGGATTTTAAGTTGATAGTTAAGACCACGCTTATATTGCGGTTAAAGGGTAAAATATGAGTACTTTACTAGTAAGGTGACGGTATGCTTAGATAAAGGTCGTGTTTTCCTTATAAAGGGATCACAAAAAGGATACGTATATATGGTAAATTGATAGTTAAAATTCATATACACAAATGTAAGTGATGAGTATTGTGAGCAATCAATAAGATGCTAAATGCTTATAAGATAGAGGTGAGGTATAAGTAACGGAATGACAAATAGAGCATGGTTTATAAGAATTACAGTGTTTAACATCTATAATGATATGATATAAAGATACAAGATTTTTACGGAGGTAAATATATTATTTTCAATCCCGGCAATTATTTATAGGGATATATAGGGTTAAAAGGTAACGTATGATACTCGATGAGTTATAACGCGATAGAAGCAGCAAAGGCGAACAACAAGGACATGATAGGAAAGTATATCAGGAAACCCTACAGTTAGAGGGTTAAGTGACAGAGATATATGAGACGACAACAAATAAGATTACCTAAGGCATAAGGAATTATAAATGGAAGAATATCACGGGAAGATTTAGAATAAACATAAGGCAAAATGTTAATGAAGGACTAGTTAAAAACCAAATGGAACACGACAAGTAAAGACAAGTAAACTATGAAGAGAAATGGTGACGGCAACCCAATGTTTATTCTAGACGTGGAGAGTTTTGACGCAACTTAGTAGGGTTATAAACATAAAAGTGACCGATTTCATATAGCAGGAACAAGCAACATGGTGAGGTAATCAAAGTTACAGTTTTCTCAAGGAAGCCTTATCCTACAAGATATATAATCCTAGGGTTTCAACTAGACATATGTCACCCCATATATAAGTCTAGGGTTTAAACCAGACATATGTTACCTCATCCTATAACACGTGAATTTCCTCAACAGAAGGAGCATATCTTGGAAAGTATTAAGTCGCCAAGAAAGAAGAACCATAATAGGATGTGAGAGTAGCAATTAGACCTATAAAATAGGAGAATCCAAAAATGCTAGTGTCTCCTAAGGGGGGGAGGGGGATCGACATAGTAGAATGTCTAAGCAGAAGTGTGATTCGCTTGATGAGTACAAAGAGATAGGATTTCAATCTAGCAAGCAGGCAAAGATGCATAAGACTGAAAGCAAGCAAGGCAAGGATGTGTGATGATGTGGGAGGAGCACGTAAATACGGAAGATAAATTAATTAGAAAGAAACTGAGGAATGGCATACAACCGAATCCTATACTTAAATAAACACGCATGGACCCAACAAAACTATTATGATTCCAGGACAAGGACGAACAGGCAAGGAAAGTAGAATAAGCAAAAAAGATACCTAGTGGCATATAAAGCATGATATGGAGAGGAATACAAGTGGCGTTCCCAGTAAGGATGTGAAGAATAACCGCAAAAGGTGGACTAGAGAGGTCAACGAGGATACAACAAAGATTTGATTAGTTATTACCCATCGAGCATGTTAGTTGAAGAATAGAAACCAATGATGATGTTGTAGATTATACACGTAAGAAAACCCTAAGACATAAGAGCTAAGGCAGATGGAGCATACTACGAGTAGTCAAAAAAAAGAGATCGTTGGACCAAGTGGACAGAACAAAACTAAAGGAATTATGACCTTTCATGAATAGTACCGCCATGATGTGAGCACCTCGCACATAGAGAACAACAACATAGAGAATACGCCAGGATATTTAAAACTAGAAAAACTCTACTATTTAAATAGACAAAAACACCATCGTCATGAGTGCGGTGACGTAAACTGCCCTAAAGTTATAAACAAGTATCCTTCAGCATCAGAATAATAATAAAATCGTGGGCGATACCCAGAATTTGGAACAAAAGACAGAAGAGCGCAAGTTAAATTAAATTCACGAGTAAATTATAGTACCCTGAGAGAGACTTTACGAATTGCGATAAAAGGATATCCGATCCAATAAGGAAGAAAACAGTGATAAGAAAGGCCAAAAAATCCATGAGAGTAATATGGTTACTATATGACATTGGAAATCCAAGGAAGGACTTAATTGTATTGAGAGTCTACTAGTAACGGTAAGCCATAAGCGCGAGGAGGATAGGGAGATAGGAGCTATGAAGAAAAAGGGACTGCGACCAATCAATCCATGTGAATATATGTGGTAACAAATAACTTTTGAGAGTTAAATCACGATCCAGTGGAATGTGCAAACCAGCAAAGATGGGTGGTATTAACCTTGTAAACAAAAGGCAACCTACAAGGAATCACTTACCATGATGGTACTAGTTCCAATATCTTGATAACCATGATTAAGAGCTTGGCGGGGACATAAATGACACAGTTCAAGGGGGGTTTATAAGTGAGGCTAAGGATGTAATACCGAAATGTAGGCAACTTAATAATGATAGAAATTTTTCAAAATATTCAACGACAAGAATTAAGGAGGCGTAACCCTCGGTCATGTATTGATGAGCACACAAACATTAGCTATACCAAAAGAAAAGATTAGACTATGTTGAATATATGAATATCCCTGAAAGACCAAAGTTCAAAATATGTGTAACCGTTCAAGGGAATTCCACCTAAGAAGCTGAACCATAAGAGAAAAAGTCGTCTACGAGGGTAATAAGTCCATAAGTTTAAACTTGTTAGAAGTTATAAAGGACTCGAACACTGAGGAAATTACTGGATGAAAAAAAGGATGAAAGAAGTAGAATCAACCCTATAAGGTAATGGTCACCCATAAATATTCCTTGACACATGAATACAAGCTCATATAGCCTTATAACAAACACATGGTTGTATTAATGGTTATATTTTGTAGTGAAATCTGCGACTTAACCCCCGTGGGTTTTTACATTTGACGACGAATGTCCTTAAGGGGGAGGATGTTACATCCGACATTTCACACATCAAAGTGTGTCATGAAGTATCGACATAAGATTGGATATCAATACTCTTCTATAGATTACAAGTGTATAAAATAATGCATAGCACATGTTGGAGGTTTAACAAGTTAAACGAATAAAAGAAAATAAGTTTCATTGAATGTCGGCAATTAGGGAATGTTATAACCTGTACTTGTGGGATGAGGCAGGGTGATTAATATGATAGGATGATTATGTTATGATGTATTTTAGTCGTATGATATTTGTGTGTTACATTTTAATGTCAAACGAGTTATGAAATAAAAGTTGACAAAAGTTGTCGCATGTTACGTTCATAATTTTACTGAAAATTTAGGTCTAATGTTACCGATATTTTCTCTCAATGTACTATAATTTACAGTGTGATCCACCCAGAAAATTAAATATATACGAGTCTAGTTTCCAACAAATTAAACCTTTCGTCGATACGATATCGGAGTAGAGAGATATTCGCGTTTTTGCAAGACAACGCAAGCAGCTCCCTTTAGGACCCACAAAGTCGGTTGATGACTATCTTGATATATAAAGTTGTGGCCTTGGTATACAAGCCATATTTTCGACCCAAATCAGACATAAAACTCTATCTAGACCTCCTAAATATATCCTTATGGTTTGGAAGCCAAATCATAGGAAGAGAAGGTGAAACAAGTGGATTCAAGCCTTAGAAACCCAAAGTAGTCGATAGTTTGCCGCTTTCTCTCTTTGTGGCTGATTGAAGAAGACATAGGAACAAATTAAACACTGAAAATTGGGAACTTGTTTTATAAAAGGTATGTTCTTCACCCATCTCCTTTGTTTGAGTCATATTTAGGCCATAGCAAGCCTAGATGTTGATGGAAAACATTTTAAACTTGAAGTTAGAAGTATGTTTGAGGTGTTGTGCGTATGGGACTATTTTGGAATGTTTTTGAGCTAGGCTTCAGATGGTTCTTGAAGTAGTAGAAAGGATGTTTTTTTTATATTTTGTTGTTGTCATTTTTGGTGTTGGCTTGAATGTGAAGGATGTCATATAGATGCTGCCAAATTTTCTGAAAATCGTAGTTGTATTATTGTTGATTGTTGGACTATTTGGGAGGCATAATATGAGTATTATTGATGTTTTTTGTGTTTTTTGGTGATTGTTGTAACATGTGGGATGTTATATAAATAGGGTATTTGCGGCCTGGTTTATCATAAAATAGGTTCTGGTCGATATAAATAGTTGCGACGCTTAAACGATAACGATAATATCATTTCTCTTATTGCAGACTAATGAGCGGTGGCATTTGCATAGCTTGAGGTTGAGAGGTATATACAATGTATGCGAGGCTATCCTTTTCGTTCTTTCTTTTGCAGGACTCCGATTTTACATAATGTAAATGAACGAGCTTCCAAAAATACTCCACTCTTAGAAGCCACCAGTACTTACATTTTTCCCTTCTTATGGAAAGATTGATGTTTATGTTGCTTATATTATTCTTATGTATCAAATGTTTTTGGTATTTATTGATTCATATAAGATTTATGATGATGAGTTAGCTCTAATAACGAATTCGGAGATTACTGACCTTCGTCACTTCGGAAGGGTCAACGTGTGATTCCATGAATCCATCATGCAATATATATATATGTACATATTTTACTATACCGAGCCACGCTATAGTCGGTCGAGTATGGCACCTATTGTGCAACAATTGATCAGTTGGATTTTACCCAGCTCCACATGGCCAGGTACGATTCTACCAAGCCTTATGATGGCCGAATACGTTTTACCGAGCCTATTCCAGTCGCCCTCAGAGACACTCAGATGTTACAGGTCGTATCTTCTCTATCTCTCTTTACATTACGATTCTTAACTATGCTTTCGGTCTTACATATGCAATACTTTAATTGTAATGATGTCCCTTTTATTTTTTGATGCTGCAGGTCGAGATAGACCGGTTGACGGTCATCCCAGTAGGCTACCGGTTCAACAGGAAGTGTCGTTGCACTCCACTTTCGTCGGAGTTGCCTTTCGAGTCGGTATACTTATGTATATATGTTTATGGGTATGACGGGGACTATCCTGACCATATGATGTTTATGTATTACTTAGAGGCATGTAGACAGATGTTATGTGTATAGATGTTTTGTTTGGCCTAGTAGGCCTGTGTATCTCATGTATATCATTTTGAGGTTGTCATGTATATCTCATGACAACCCTTCTAGCCCATTTATGCAAGACAGTATGGTTGAGGATACATTACGTTGGTTTACTAAAAATAAAGTCCAAGTGCCCGTCGTGGACCTCCAGTTTGGTTCGTGACAATTGTCACAAATGCGAACTTCCCTTTGTAATTGCAGATATCACATTTGTGACTTCACTGCATCACATCGGAAAATGCAAGGTCTGCAGCACCAGAAAAAAGATAAATTTCTCCATACTAATTCGAGACCAATGTGAAACTCTCCTGAGCCCGTCGGGTGTCACGCCCCGACCTCGGAGTGCGCGACCAGTGCTCAACCCAGATAACCCGCCCGAGCAAGCATGCTAGATTCCCTTCTACCCAACTTACTCAAAAATAAAGAGAAGATAAATTTCACTCATTAAGACCAGGAGGATATAAACAACACTAATTCCATTACCATTAGTTGTTTCATTTTAAAGTCTCAAAATACATACACTTTCATAATTGATGTGAAACAAGTGATTCCAATACACCAAGACTAGTTTTATTTTCCCAACGCCCATATATATATACAACCCACACTGTGTCTACAGAGCCTCTAATGTATACAAAACAATTATATGATAATGCCGGCAACAAGGCCATGACTATACCTCAAATGCAATACACGGGAAATAAAATATAGAAGACCCCGAGATGAAGTGGGGCTCACCAAATCTACCAAGATGAGGGTGTGTAGCTATCACTGATCAATACCACCTGTTGCGGATCTACCTGCATCCATTAAAGATGCAGCGTCCCTGGAAAAAGGGGCGTTAGTACATATGAAATACTACTAGCATGTATGACTAAACACCCTCTCATTAGAGCATGCAACAATACAGGAAGAATAATCGTAATATCAGTGGAAGAGTCCACAAATACTAAAACATCAAGTTAGGAGCAAGATACGTTTTCAAGTAAATTTTTATTATTTTAGGTTGGGAGATCTTAGAACCAATATACCACAGTGATTTTAGCACGTAGTCCGACCACGGCCAAATCTAATTGGCCGTCTCACCCGGAGACATCAACATTATCGCAATCACTATTACAGTTTCAATCATTATCTCAATTACAATTTCACGCACAATCATCACTATATGTGCGTCATGACGTCCGGTCACGACCCGTCGTGTGGATCGGTGTCACCCTTTTATAGCAATCATCTCATCCCAATAAAGGGGATAATTACAATCCATTCATACACCAACATGTGTAGTTTTGGGGATAGAATATTTTCACCTACCCTTCCTTAGTGGCTAACGATACTCCCAAAGTGTTCATTATTAAAAGGGTTTACAACTCATTTCAACAGCCTTTACACGTTTCTTAGTTTCATTGGCACTAGTGGCCCCAAACGTAATATCATACTTGGCACGTTGGTTGTGCTTCACATTTCAAGCTCACATATTTCACTTTCAACATCATCACCAGTTATCGACAACAAAGCATTTCTATTCAAGACTCTAAATACACATGTGAGCAAGTATGAGTCTTAAGCACATTGAGATTTCATACAAAATTCAGCATAATAGCTTTCATTTGAATCACGACTTAAAGTTATAACATTTAGATATGCAACCCGTACTTTGAATATATTCTCAAATGGTAACACAACACAACAAAGAACATTTCAAATACATATTGAACACATATATCTTTTGACATGAGGCTTATTCGGAATAATCAATTTATAATGAGCAATTCGGGACTTACAAGTAAATTGTGGGGTTCAATTCTAAAAGAGGAGTTTAGCCAACATACCTCGCCTTGAGCTTCCCTATAAATTACTACAATGTTCCGGAAACCTTAGCCACTTCGATCTATTTAGAGATATAGCAAAATTGAATTCAAATTAAGAAAGGGTTCATAGTTCCAGCTCATTTGAGCATTTTATCAAACAATATGTGCACATTAAGGTTTCAAAGTCCTCCTATGGTGGATTCCTTCATCCCCAACCCAATATCTACCACTTTGTAGCTCAACAACCTTCCTACAGCTTCGTTCATACATGCATGAATAGATAACATCCCCATACCTAAGAATTACTCTCCCCATTATCCATCTTCTACCCCAACTCGAAATTGAAGACTAGGGTATGGAACCTTACCTCATGGATGAAGACCTAGTGACTTTTTCTTGTGAATTCTTCAAAACTTGAGCAAGGATTGGTAAACAATTAGTTTAGAAACCCTCTTTCACTCTAGAGCACTTCTCCACTCTCAAATTATCACGTTTTTACCATACAAATGGTCTTCAATGACTAGATATCGAAATAAGGTCGGGTCACAAAATTAGAAAAAATGAAACCTTGATGTGATTCTGCAATCGCATATGCGACTGCATATCGCAATGGCAGTCCACAAAATGGACCACATAATGGTCCTCTAGAATTGGGCATTTCTGCCTCACTCAACGACAGGTTTGTGGTCTGCAGACCAATTCTGCGTTCGCAGAAAGGACCGCAGAACCTCTTTCCGAAATTTCTTATGTTGGCCTCTACGACGAATGTGCCGCTCGCGAAACGATTATGCGGTCGCATAATCGTCCCAAAATTAGCTCAAGTTTTTGTTTCATTCTGCGGCAGATCTGCGGTTCACAGATCAATTCTGCGATTGCAGAATGGATAGCAGAAATGCCCTACTCTGCCAAAAACATTCTTCATCTCCCCAACACTCTGTTCAACCCAAAAAAGTCAGTACATCTCTACAATCATGAACACCTAAGTTCACCTTGGCACCACGAAACCCCGGGTTTTAGGTAAAATTTCACGGGGCCTTACATCCTCCCCTGCTTAAGATCATTCATCCTCGAATGAGAGTCAAAATTCAGCACTAGCATCCAAATGTGACTCAGTTGCTATATCACACATAAGCAGTCCCAAATTTCTAAAAGTTTTGGTAGTGTTTCCCTTATAACTGGTCCTATCCACCTATCAGAGAATCCCAAAACCAGTCCTAACAGCCTAACCATATCACACAATGTAATACAACATAGAAAGAACATCAGCCACAATGCCATAAATATCATATTACCAAGAAGGAGTATCCTTAACATAAGTTGTACAGGAGAAACATAATTCATAGAAAGTGGACTACTAATATTTCATAGAACGCGGCTACCTAAATACATAATTATTCAAACCAATGAGGGTACTTGTTCTTTATTTCATCCTCGGCCTCCCAGGTGGCCTCTTCAACCTACTGGTTCCGCCATAGTACTTTCACGAAGGCAATTTCTTTATTTCTCAGCTTACGTACTTGCCTATCAAGAACGACAACTAGAATCTCCTCATAAGTCAATTCCTCATGAATCTCAATAGTCTCAACCGGAACGATGAGCGACAGATCTCCAACCACCTTCTTCAACATGGATACACGAACACCGGGTGCACCAAAGACATCTCTGGAGGTATTTCAAGCTTGTAAGCCACCTAACCAATTCTCTAAATGGTTCTGTACGGTCAAACATACCTCGGGCTCAATTTCTCTTTTTTACCAGACCATACTATACCTTTTATGGGGGAAACCTTCAAAAATACCCAATCACCCTCTTTGAACTCCAAATCCCTTCAACGCACATCCCAATAGGACTTTTGACGGGTCTAAGCCATTTTCTACCGTTCTGTAATGATCTTAACCTTCTCCATATCCTGATGTACGAGGTCTGGCCCTATAAATTCTTCTTCCCCAATCTCGAACCATCCAATGGGAGATCTATATCTCTTACCATATAAAGCATCGAACAGCGCCATCCGAATTCTAGCATGATAACTATTGTTGCAGGTATATTCTATGAGCAGCAAACGATTGTCCCAACTAACCTTGAAGTCAAGAACATAAGAGCGCAACTTATCCTCAAGCGTTTGAATTGTCCGCTCTGCTTGCCCGCTGGTCTGTGGATGAAAGGTTGTACTAAGATTCACCTGAGTACCCAAACCTTGATGAAATGTTTTCCAATAATTAGCCATGAATTGTGCCCCTCGATCGGAGGTAATAGAAATTGGAGTGCCATGCAACCTGGCTATTTCCATGATGTACACCTGAGCATACTATTCCGCGGTGTCAGTAGCCTTAATAGGTAAGAAGTGCGCTGATTTCGTGAGTCAGTCAACAATCATCCAAATGGTGTCGAACATGCGAGGCGTGCGAGGCAGTCCCACCATAAAGTCCATATTGATCATTTCCTATTTCAACATCGGAATTTCTATGTTCTATGCTCGTCTACTTGGCCTTTGATGTTCGACCTTCAATTGCTGACAATTTTGACATCTTGCCAAAAAGTTGGCTATGTTCCTCTTCATATCATTCCACTAGTAGACTTCCTTGGGATCATGGTACATCTCGTAGAGCCTGGGTGCACGGAATACCTGGAAGTGTGAGCCTCAATCATGATTCTTTTTCGGATACCATCTGCATTTGTAACACATAGTCACCCTTGGTACCATTGTATACCATAATCCATGCCAAGAGAAAAGGCCATAGTCTTATGTTTATGGATCCCCTCCTTTAATCGTACTAACAATGGATCATTGTATTGCTTCTTCTTGACTTCCACAACAAGTGATGATTCAGCCCTATTTTGGAAAATCACTCCTGCTTCACTAGAGTCCGCAAGTCAAACTACCAAACTACCCACCCGATGAACCTCCTTGGCCAACGGCCTTTGATATGCCTCAAAGTGAGCTAAACTACCCATAGAATTTTGGGTAAGAGCATCCACCACAACATTAGCCGTCCCTGGACGATACAGAATATAGAAGTCATAATCATTAAGTAACTCAAGCCATCTTCTCTGCCTCAGATTCGATTCCTTCTATTTGAAAATGTATTGGAGGGTATTATGGTCCATAAATATATCCACATGGTCCTCATACAGATAATGACGCCAAATCATCAATGCAAATACCACCGCCGCAAGCTCTAAGTTATGTGTTGGATAGTTCTTTTCATGATTCTTGAGTTGCCTAGAAGCATAAGCTATCACCTTGCCATGCTACATTAATACACACCCAAGCCCGATTATCGAAGCATCGCAATATACTACAAACCCATCTGTACCCTCTGGTATGGTCAGCACCGGTGCCGTAGTTAATCTTGCTTTCAACTCATGGAAGCTCCTTTCCAAAGCATCTGACCACTAGAATTTAAACGCCTTCTGCATCAATTTAGTCAACGGAGAGGCAAGGGTAGAGAACCCCTCCACAAATTTTCTGTAATATCCAGCTAAGCCCAAGAAACTACGAATCTCTGCTGGGGTAGTAGGTCTAGGTCAATTCTTCACAACTGCAATCTTCTAAGGATCAACCTTAATTACTTATTTAGAGACGATATGACCCAAGAATCTGACAGATTCAAACCAAAATTTACATTTCGAAAATTTTGCATACAACTAGTGCTGATACAGAGTGTGCGGAACCCCCCGGAGATGATTTGCATGGTCTTTTTGACTTCGTGAATATACCATAATTTCATCAATGAACATTGTAAGGCCCCGTAAAATGTTTCGAAAAAACACGATTTTTTGTAATGCCAAAGTAGGCGTAGAGGTTAATAATAGTAGAAATTCTTCGCGGCAAGCTTGCGAGCCGGGGTTTAGACTCTTCAGATTGAACTGTTCATTGGAGAGTTGAAGAAAATATTGGGTGAAGTAGGCATTTCTGCGGCCCATTCTGCGGCCGCAGAACCACTTTGCAGACCGCAGACTGGTCGCAGAGTGTGGCAGTTTTCTGGTGCATTTTTTAAGTCAATTTTGCGGCCATTATGCGACCGCATAACCATTTCGTGGGCTGCACTCTTGTCGTATATCCTGCCTTGGAATTTTTTGGAGAGAGGTTCAGCGGTGCACTACGCGACCGTGGAACCATTTTGCGGTGCATTATGCGATCGTAGAACAGGTCTGCGGCTACATAGTGACCGCAGACCATGTTTGCAGGCCACATAATGACCGCGGACAAGGTCAGTTTCTTTCTAGTTTTGGCACCCAGATTTCGCGGACCGCATAACCATGAAATTGAATCGAATCCCACGGTGTTCATGAAATTGAACTAAGTCCCAAATTGATCATTATAGAATTAGCTATTCCTAATCTGTTTGTGTTGAAAGATGTATGTTCAATATTTATTCTAAATACTTCATCATGTTATCTTGTCATTTGAGGACGTGTTCAAAATGTGGAATATGTGTTAGAAATGTTAAGACTTATGTGTTAGAAAGGTTAAGACTTCATGTCAAGATCGAATAAAGGTTGTTATGCTAAACTGTCCGAAAAGCCTCTATCTGCCTAAGATTCAAAATTGCTCATATGTGAATTTAATGTCTTGAATGGGAAGCCCTATTGTTATTGATAATGATAATGATATTTGAATGTGGAAAAGGGGTCTGGAATTATTAAACCCAAGTGCCAAGAATGACTTTTTAATCATGATCACGAGTGCCAATGAATTGAAAAGATATGAAAGAAGTATGATGTGAGATGATTGACTGAAAATGGTAAATTCTTGGGAGAGACGGCCTAGCTGATCGGGTCGTGATCGGACGCCATGCCGCACACATGGTGGTACTGTGCTGGAAATTATAATGAAATTATGGTTATGGTTGATGTCTCAAATGAGACGACCTAGCCGATCAGGCCAAGATCGGACTCCATATAAGAATACGGAGGCATTGTGAATTGTGGAATATTGGCACAAAGATCACCTAACTTAACAACATGGAAATTGACTTGAAAACTTATGTGATCTTTAAATTGATGTTTTAATATTATTTGAAGATCTTATTAAATTTTTGATTGTTCCTCTTGTGTTATTATTCATTCTATTGAGATGGTGTTTAACTTTACATAGTAGTGCTATTCGACGGTACTAACGTTCCTTTTGCCGGGGGTGCTGCATCTTTAAATGGATGCAGGTGGTTACATAGTAGATAATGTTTATCACAGATAGTGTTGCATCCTCTTCTCAGCGGACTAGGTGAGCCCTATTTCAATCCGGGGTCAAGTATTGTACCTTTTGTTTATATTGCGGTCACATTTGAGGTAAAGTGGGGGCCTTGTTGCCGGCACCATCTTTACTCTCTTTTAGACTCCGTAGACACTATGTGGGCTGTATATAGGTGTTGGGAATGTTAAACAAGTTATGTTATATTTGATCACTTGTTCAACTCGAACTATAAGAAATGTGTATTTTGAGACTTATAGGCGCAATTAGTAATGAAATGATTTAGGATTGTATGAATCAGCTTCCTACTATATAATTAATGGAATCAGGTCTTTTCTTGATCATGGGTGAATTGGTTAGAAAGTTTCTAATAGGATTGCTCGGCCGGGGTCACTCGATAGAGCGCCGGTCGCACTTTCCAAGGTTGGAATGTGACAAAACTTGGTATCTGAGCCTAAGGTTTTAAAGTCTCCTAGGATGTCTTGGAGCCGTGTCTGGTAGAGTCCTTATCGGTGTGTTGTCGACCACATCTATAAGTTGGGGGCTACTTAGACATTTAGGAATAATACCCTTCTTTGATATTCTAGATCGTGCAATGAAACTAATTGTGCAAATGTTCCTCCTCTAACTCATGCATTCCTTTAACTTTCAGTATATGGCACCTAAGAAGAGAGCAAGAATTGGCCAAGGAGCCAATGCCACCTTAGGAGTGGCAGTTGACCATTTACTTGGTGAGGCGGGTGAATACCCGAGGGGTGAGGATAATCCCCCGACTGCTACACTACCTGATTCATCTACACTTGTTCAGGCCACACCAGTTCTTGCACCTACTAAGGGTGCAGCGGTTCCTCCAATTGATATTCCAGTTCCACCTCCAGCTCTAGCTTCCGATTCTGGTGTTTCTGATGTTGATCTTAGGGGAGCTATCTAGATGCTGACACAGATAGTGGCTTCTTAAGCCCAGAGATTAAATGTTGCACCCCTTTCTTAAAGCCAACAAGGGGATTCTAGTGGTTCCAAGGTGAACATATTTCTTCAGTTGGATACTCCGATGTTCACGGGTGCCAATCCCGAGGAGGACCCACAGGGCTTCATTGATGAGATGCATAAGACTCTTCGGGTTATGCGCGCTACTTAGATGGAGGGAGTAGAGTTGGCCATCTACCGCCTGAAATGGGTGGCCTATTCTTGGTTTGAGTTGTGGGAGAACTCTTGGGAGGAGGGGAACCCTCCAGCGAGGTGGAGTGAGTTTGCCGATGCCTTTATAGACCATTTTTTGCCTGCCGAGATTAAGGCAGCCCATGCCGCAGAGTTTGAGAATCTTAAGCAAGGGAGTAAGAGTGTGTGAGAGTATCACATGGACTTTGCGCGTCTATCTAAATATGCCACTCTCATGTTGCCTACTATGGAGGCTAGAGTTCCCCGGTTTGTGTAGGGCCTTAGCCCCTTGGTTATCAATGAGGCCGCTACAACTACATTGAATTAAGAAATGAACTATGGGAAGATGGTAGAATTTTCTCAAGCTACAGAGAACCGCATGTTGAATAATAAAATGGAGCGAGAGGGTACCAGCAAGGCCCGTTCCACGGGCAACTTTGCGGAGTCATTCGGTGGGGGGAGGTCGGCTTTTAGGGCAGGGTAATTAGGGCCATCCCAGTCTGTTGCTCAGTCTACGGCCAGTGCACCGCCAGCAGGGCCCAGTCCGTAGCAGGGGAGTCATTTCAAGGACAATCACAACAGTAGGGGACCCTACTAGCAGGCCCGATCAGGAGGGAGATTCCAGTAGCAGTGGAGACCCCCATGCCCTAGGTGTGGGAAGATGAACTTAGGGATCTTCTACATAAACCTACCTATATGTTACGGGTGCGGATTGAGGGGTCATATTCATAGGGAGTGTCATTCATCCCGCCAGGGTGCGGGCAGGGGCACAGCACAACCATCCAGTTCTGCAGCTGCTACATCTTCAGCACCACCTCCAGCTCGAGGCAGCCCGGCACCAGCAGGGCATGGTGCAGCTAGGGGTGGTGCGCAGGGTTCAGGAGGACCCAACCATTTCTATGCTATGAGTGGTCGCCAGAGTGCAGAGGCTTCTCCAAATATCGTCACAGGTATATTGACTGTCCAAACTCATGATGTATATGCTCTTATTGATCCCGGTTCCACCTTGTCCTATGTTACCCCTTATGTTGCCATGGAATTTGGGATAGAATGGAACAGCTTCCTGAGCCGTTCTCTGTATCTACTCTGGTTGGCGAGTCTACTGTGGCCGCACGAGTTTATAAGGGTTGTGTTGTCACGGTGCGTGGTCGAGACACCGTGGCCAATCTCTTTGAATTGGGGATGGTTGATTTTTATGTAATTATGGATATGTATTGGCTTTATTCATGTTTTGCCATGCTCGATTGCCGAACTAGAACTGTAAGGTTTGAATTTCCTAATGATCCAGTTGTTGAGTGGAAGGGGGATAATGTGATTCCAAAAGGTAGGTTTATTTCTTACCTTAAGGCCACAAATATGATCAACAAGGGGTGTATTTACCATTTAGTCTGAGTTACGGACACCACTGATGAGGCACCAACACTCGAATATGTGCTAGTTGTGAATGAATTTCCAGAGGTCTTTCCTGATGAGCTCCCTGGGAGTCCGCCAGATAGGAGATTGATTTTGGGATTGATGTGATGCCAGGCACGCAACCTATATCTATTTCGCCCTACAGGAGGGCACAAGCAGAATTGAAGAAACTAAAGGAGCAATTGAAGGATTTGTTAGAAAAGGGTTTCATCCGACCGAGTGTGTCACCATGGGGCACACCTCTCCTCTTTGTGAGGAAGAAAGATGGGTCACTGAGGATGTGTATTGACTACCGGTAGCTCAACAAGGTCACAATAAAAAAAAGTACCCGTCACCAAGAATAGATGATTTGTTTGATCAGTTACATGGTGCTAGATACTTCTCCAAAATTGATTTACAATCCTAGTATCACCAATTGAAGATCAGGGAGAAGGATGTTCCGAAAACAGCATTCAGAACCCGGTATGAGCACTTTGAATTTTTGGTAATGTATTTTGGGCTAACAAATGCCCTGGCGGCTTTCATGGATCTTATGAATCGGGTTTTCAAGCCTTTTCTCGATTCCTTTGTGATAGTGTTCATTGACGATATTCTTGTGTATTCACGAGGTCATGAAGACCATGCCGATCATCTTAGGGAAATTTTGCAGACTCTTCATCAGCACAACATGTATGTGAATTTTCAAAGTGTGAATTTTGGCTCGAATCTATCACATTCTTGGGTCATGTTGTCGCTAGAGAAGGAATTAAGGTTGATCCCTAAAAGATTTCAGCAGTAAAGAATTGGCCTAGACCTACAACGCCAACCGAGATTCACAGCTTTTTGGGCTTAGTAGGGTATTAAAGGAAGTTTGTGGAAGGGTTCTCTATTCTTGCCTCTCCATTGACTAAATTGACTTAGAAAGCGGTTAAGTACCAATGGTCCGATGCTTGTGAAAGGAGCTTCCAGGAGTTGAAATCAAGATTGACTACAATGCCGGTGTTGACCCTGCCTGAGGATACAAATGGATTTGTGGTATATTGTGATGCTTCAAGAATTGGTCTTGGGTGTGTGTTAATGCAACACAACAAGGTTATAGAATATGCTTCTAGGCAACTCAAGAATCATGAAAACAATTATCCAACTCATGACATAGAACTTGCGGCGGTGGTTTTTGCATTGAAAATTTGGCGTCATTATTTGTATAGAGTCCATGTTGATGTATTCACGGACCACAAGAGTCTCCAATATATTTTCAAGCAAAAGGAGTTGAATCTGAGGCGGAGAAGATGGCTTGAGTTACTCAAGGATTACGACATCGATATTCTATATCACCCGGGGAAAGCTAATGTTGTGGCGGATGTGCTTAGCCAGATCTATGGGTAGTTTAGCACACTTGGAGGTATATCAAAGGCCATTGGCCAAGGAAGTCCATCGATTGGCTAGTTTGGGACTTCGTCTTACTGACTCTAATGAAGGAGAGGTAATTGTGCAAAATAGGGTCGAATCATCGCTTGTTGTGGAAGTCAAAGAGAAGCAATACAATGATCCATTATTGGTACATCTGAAGGAGGGGATTCATAAACATAATACTATGGCTTTTGCGCTTGGCATGGATGATGGTACACTAAGGTTCCAAGGGAAACTATGTGTTCCGAATGTAGATGGTCTCCGATAAAGAATCATGACCGAGGCTCACGCTTCTAGATATTCCGTACATCCAGGTTCTACAAAGATGTACCACGATCTCAAGGAAGTCTATTGATGGAATAACATGAAAAGGAATGTGGCGGACTTTGTGGCAAGGTGTCTGAACTGTCAGCAAGTGAAGGCCGAACATCAACGGCCTATTGTGTTGGCACAAAACATAGAAATTCCAATGTGGAAGTGGGAAATGATTAATATGGATTTTGTGGTAGGATTACCACGCACTCCGCACAAGTTTGACTCAATTTGGGTGATTGTTGATCGGCTCACGAAATCAGGTCATTTCCTGCCAGTTAAATCTATCGACACAGCGAAACAATATGCTTAGCTGTATATCAAGAAAATAGTCAAGCTACATGGTATTCCAATTTCTATCATTTTTGATCGAGGGGCTCAGTTCACAACCAATATTTAGAAGAAATTTCAGCAAGGTTTGGGTACTCGGGTGAATCTTAGTACAGCCTTACACCCGTAGACCGATGGGCAAGCAGAGCGGACTATTCAGACGCTTGAGGACATGTTGCATGCTTGTGTTCTTGACTTAAAGGGTAGCTAGGATGATCATTTTCCACTCATAGAGTTTACTTATAACAACATCTTCCATGATAGTATTTAGATGGAACCATTTCAGGCATTATACGGTAGGATATGTAGATCTCCTATTGGGTGGTTCGAGATTGTGGAAGATGAGTTGATTGGGCTAGACCTCGTGCACCAGGCTATGGAAAAAGTTAAAATCATTAAGGACCAATTGAAAACTGATCAGAGTCATCAAAAATCCTATTCGGATGTTCGTCGTAGAGACTTAGAGTATAAAAAAAATGATTGGGTATATCTGAAGGTTTCCCCCATGAAGGGTATAACGCGGTTTGAAAAGAAAGCGAAATTGAGTCCGGGGTATGTCGGGCCGTACAAAATCATCTAGAGGATCGGTGAGGTGGCGTGCAAGATTGAACTAGCAACCGAGATGTCATTAGTGCACCCGGTATTCCATGTGTCTATGTTGAAGAAGGTAGTTGGAGATCTGTCAGCTATTGCGCCGGTTGAGACCTTTGAGGTTAGTGAAGAATTCGTATATGAAGAATTTCCAGTTGCCATTCTTGATAGGCAAGTCCGAAAGTTGAGAAATAAAGAATTTTCCTCCGTGAAAGTGTTATGGCGAAACCAGCAGGTAGAAGAGGCCACTTGGGAGGTCGATGAAGAGATGAAGAAGAAGTATCCTTACTTATTTGAATAGCTGTGTAATCCTTTTTATGAACTTGTCGCCTGTGAATTTTGTATCACTTGTTCAGTTAATGTAAAGGTGTTTCTTTTGATTATATGTTGTTTACATGAGGCCACGGTTGGTGTTGTTATGAGTTATGTTAGATCGTTGGATTTTGTACCTATTTTTAGGATGTGAATTTGGGGCTCTCCGACAGGTGGATAGGCCTAGTTACAAATGAAACTCTAGCGAATTTTTTTGAAATTTGAGGAGATAGTTAAATTTGGGTCTGCTAGTGTGGGGTATGGGAAAAAAAACTGAATTGCATAAGGTGGTAATAATGGACCCTTATCCTCATTTGAAGATGAATGATCTTAAGTGGTGTTGGATGTTAGGCCCCGTAAAATATTTCCTAAAGACTCTGCTTGCCGTAATGCCAAAGTAGGTGTAGAGGTTAATAATAGTAGAAATACTTCGGATTGAATAGTGCGATGGGGAGTTGAAGAAATATTGGGCAGAAGTAGGCATTTCTGTGGCCGCAGAACAACTCTGCGGACCGAAGAGTGGTCGCAGAGTGGTGCAGTTTTCTGGGGCATTTTTTATGTCAATTTTGCGGCCATTATGCGACCGCATAACCGTTTTGCGGGCCGCACTCTTGTCGCATATACCACCTTGGTAATTTTTGGAGGGAAGTTCTGCGGTGCACTATGCGACCACAGAACCATTCTGCGGTGCATTATGCGACCGCAAAATAAGTTTGCGGACTGCATAGTGATCGCAGACCAGGTCAGTTTCTTTCCAGTTCTGGCACCCAGATTTTGCGGTCATTTTGCGGACCGCAGAACCTGTTCCGGAGCTTCATTTTTGGGATTTATTAACCCGACCCTATTCCGTTAAAACACCTACCTTTGACTATTTTGAGCTTATTTTCAGATATTTTTAGAGTAAGAGAGGGGGTCCTAGAGGAGAAAGTGATCGTCACCAAATTGCTCTTCAATTCTCACTTAAAACCTTGAAGATTATCAAGAGAGGCACCTAGGTCTTATTCCTAATAGGTAAGATTCTATCACCCCAAACTCTTAATTTCAAAATGTAACTATAATGGGCCATTAGTCAGGTAATTCATGGGGATGGGAGTGCTTACCTTGCATGCATGTATCCTTGAAGTGTGTGAGAAGATTGTGAGCTAAAAATGATAGAGAACTGGTTGAGGAATGATGGAATCTTCCACAAAAATGGCCTTAAAACATTGATGCACACTTATTGTTTGATAATATGCTCAAATAAGTTAAAACCATGTGCATCTTCCTAATTTTGGTTCAATTTTGTTATATTGCTAAAATAAATTGAAGTTGTTAATATTCCGAAACATCTTAGAGTTTTAAGAAGCTCAATTGATGTATGTTGGCTAAACCCCCTTCTTCTTAGAATCGAATTCCACGGTGTTCATGAAATTGATATAAGTCCCAAATTGATCATTATAGAATTTGCTATTCCTAATGTGTTTGTTTTTAAGGATGTATGTTTGATATTTATTCTAAATGATTCATCATGTTATCGTGCCATTTGAGGATGTGTTCAAAATGTGTAATATGAGTTAGAAATGTTAAGACTTATGTGTTAGAAAGGCTAAGACTTCATGTCAATATCGAATAAAGGTTGTTATGCCAAATTGTACGAAAAACCTCTATGCGCCTATGCTTCCCAAATTGCTCATATGTGAATTTAATGTCTTGAATGGGAAGCCTTATTGTTGTTGATAATGGTAATGATATTTGAATGTGGAAATGGGGTCTGGAATTATGAAATACGGCCCAGTGCCAAGAATGACTTTGTAATCGTGATCACTAGTGCCAATAAATTGAAAAGATATGAACGAAGTATGATGTGAGATGATTGACTGAAAATGGTAATGTCTTGGGTGAGACGGCCTAGCCGATCGGGCCGTGATCGGATGCCATGCTGCACACATGGTGGCATTGTGCTGGCAATTATGATGAAATTATGGTTATAGTTGATGTCTCAAATGAGAAGACCTAGCAGATCGGGTAGAGATCGGACTCCATGTAAGAATACAGAGGCATTGTGAATTGTGGAATATCGGCACTATGATCACCTAACTTACCAACGTGGAAATTGACTTGAAAACTTATGTGATCTTTAAATTGATGTTTTAATATTGTTTGAAGCTCTTATTGAATTTTTGAATGTTCTCTTATATTATTATTCATTATATTGAGATGGTGTTTATCTTTACATACTAGTGCTATTCAACGGTACTAACGTCCCTTTTGCCGGAGGCGCTGCATCTTTAAATAGGTGCAGGTGGTTACATAGCAGACAGTGTTGATCTCAGATAGTGCTGCATCATCTTCTCAGCAGACTCAGTGAGTCCCATTTCAATCCGGGGCCAAGTATTTTACCTTTTGTTTATATTGTGGTCACCTTTGAGGTATAGCCGGGACCTTGTTGCCGGCACCATATTTACTCTCTTTTGTATCTTTAGAGGCTCCGTAGACACTATATGGGCTGTATATGGGTGCTGTAAATGTTAAAAAAGTTATGTTGTGTTTGATCACTTGTTCCACTCGAACTATAAGAAATGTGTATTTTGAGACTTAAAGGCGCAATGACTAATGATATGATTTAATATTGTATGAATGAGCTTCCTACTCTATAATTAATGAAATCACGTCTTTTCTTGATCATGGGTGAATTGGGTAAAAAGTATCTAACAGGCTTGCTCGGCCGGGTTCACTCGGTTGAGCGTCGGTTGCGCTTCCCAAGGTTGGGGCGTGACAAACACTATAAAAAAAGGGTCAAGAAAAGGTTTGAAGACTCGATTCATAAGATCCATGATAGTTGTCGGGGCATTTGTTAGCCCAAAAGATATTACCATAAAT
The DNA here is from genome assembly GCF_000715075.1 of Nicotiana tabacum. Taxonomy (NCBI): domain Eukaryota; kingdom Viridiplantae; phylum Streptophyta; class Magnoliopsida; order Solanales; family Solanaceae; genus Nicotiana; species Nicotiana tabacum. The sequence continues at coordinate 43,535,777 of NC_134102.1, forward strand.
TCAAAGTGCCCATCCCGGGACCTCAAAGCTGTTTTCGGAATATCCTTCTCCCTGATCTTCAACTGGTGATACCCGGATGTTAAATCAATCTTGGAGAAAAACTTATCACCCTGCAATTGATTAAACAAGTCATATATCCTTGGCAGTGGGAAATTATTCTTGATCGTAATCTTGTTGAGCTGCCGATAGTCGATACACATCCTTAGTGACCCATCTTTCTTCCTTACAAAGAGGACCGGTGCACCCCAATGCGACACACTCGACCTAATGAAGCCCTTCTCTAACAAATCCTTCAATTGTTCCTTTAGCTCCTTCAATTCTGTTGGTGCCATTCAGTAGGGTGGAATAGATATAGGTTGTGTGCCCGACTTCACATCAATCCCAAAATCAATCTCCCTGCGGTGGGATCCCAAGGAACTCATCCGAAAAGACCTCCAAAAATTCATTCACAACAAGCAGAGATTCAAGTGTAGGTGCCTCAACATCGGTGTCTGTAACCCGAACCAAATGGTAAATATATCCCATGTTGATCATCTTGGTGGCCTTAAGATAAGAAATAAACCTACCCTTCGACACCACACCATACCCTTCTATTCAATAAATGGCTCATTTGGAAATTCAAATCTAACGATTCTGGTTCGGCAATCAAGCTTAGCAACATAAGAATGAAGCACTCCATCCCCATGATTACATCAAAATCAACCATCCTCAATTTAATGAGATCATCCATGGTGTCCCGACCATGCACCATGACAACACAGTCCCTATAAACCCGCACATCCACAATGGACTCACCAACCAGAGTAGATATAGAGAACCGCTCATGAATTTGTGACGGTTCTATCCCAAATTCCATTGCAACATAAGGAGGGACATAGGACAAAGTGGAACTGGGATCAATAAGAGCATATACATCATGAGATGGAACAATCAATATACATGTGACAGCATCTGGAGAAACCTCTACACTCTGGATAACACTCATAGCATAGAAATGGTTGGGTCCTCCCGAAATATGTGCACCATGCATAGCTACACCGCGGCCTGCGGGTACTGGATTGCCTCGAGCTGGAGGAGGTATTGTGGATGTAGTAGCTGCAAAACTGGCTGGCTGTGTCGTGCCCCTGCCCGTACCCTGGCAGGACGAATGGTAATCTCTCTGGATGTGACCCCTCTGTCCGCACCCGTAGCATATGGTAGGTCCATGTAGAAGACTCCTAGGTGCATCTTCCCACACATAAGGCATGGGGGCTTCTCTGCTACTGGAATCTCCCACCAGGCCGACCCTGTTGGTAAGATCCCCTGCTGCCTTGACCGAGCCTAAAATGATTCCACTGCTGATGACTGGGCCTTGATAGTGGCGCACTGACTAAAGACTGAGCAGAAGACTGGGATGACACTGATGACCCTCCCTTGAATGCTGACCCACCACCGCCACCACCAAAAGAACCACCAAAGTTGCCCGTGGATTGGGCCTTGCTACTACCCCCTTGCTCCATTCTATTTTTTCAGTTTGCGGGTATTACTATAGTTCATATCGGAATTCAAGGCAGCTATAGCAGCCTCATTGATAACCAAGGGGCTAAGGCCCTGTACAAACCGGTGCACTCTAGCTTCCATAGTGGGCAACATGTATATAGCATACTTGGACAGGCGCGCAAACCTCCTATGATACTCCCCCACACTCATGATAACTTGTTTCAAACTTTCAAACTTGGCGGCACAGGCAGACTAAGTCTCGGCACGCAAGAAATGATCGATGAAGGCATCGGCAAACTCACTCCATCTTGTCGTAGGGCTCCCCTCCTCGCGGGAGTCCTCCCAAATCTCAAACACAGAATAGGATACCCCTTTCAGGCGGTAGGAGGCCAACTCCACTCCCTCCGTCTTAGTAGCACGCATAACTCAGAGGGTATTGTGTATCTCATCAATAAAGTCATGGGGTCCTCCTCAGGATCAGTACATGTGAACACTGAAGGATCCAACTGAAGAAACCTGTTCACTCTGGAACTAGCAGAATCCCCCGGCTGACTAGAAGAAGTGGGTGAAACATTTGATCTCTAGTCTTGGGAAGCCAATATCTATATGGCTACCTTATGATCCCCATCAGAAACACCAGGACCGGAAGCTGGGGTTGAAGGTGGAACTGGAATATTAGTTGGAGGGATCATTGCACCCTCAGTAAGTGCAGAGACATGCGCAGTCTGATCAGGAGTGGTTGAATCAGACAGTGTAGTAGTCGAGGAAATATCCTCTCCCCTCAAACGCTCATTCGCATCATCAAGTAAATAATCAACTGCCACTCCTGAGGTGACATTGGCTCCTTGGCCAGTTCTTGCTTTCTTCATGGGCGCCCTGTACTGAAAATTAGAGCAATGCACGAGTTAGAGGAGGAAGAGCTTTATAATCATCTTTATCGCATGATCTAGAACATCAAAGAAGGGTGTTATTCCTAAATGCCTAAGTAGCCTCCTAATTATAAATGTGGTCGACAACACACCGATAAGGACTGTACTCTAGACACGGATCTGAGACATCATAAGATACTTTAAAACCTTAGGTTCTGATACCAAGTTTGTCACGCCTCGACCTCGGGGAGCGCAACCGGCGCTCAACCAAGATAATCCGACCGAGCAAGCTTGCTAGAGTGCCTTCTACCCGACTTACGCATAAATAAAGAGAAGATAAATTTCATTAATTAACACTAAGAGGATTCATGAAGAACATTAATTCTATTACCATTAGTTATTTCATTTTAAAGTCTTAAAATACATACAATTTCATAATTTAAGTGAAACAAGTGATTCCAATACACCAAGACTAGTTTGAGTTTCCCAACGCCCATAAATATACAACCCACACTGTGTTTACGGAGCCTATAATGGATACAAAATAATTCTATGATAATGCTGAAACAAGGCCCCGGCTATTCCTCAAACACAATACACGGGGAACAAAATATGGAAGACCCCGATATGAGGTGGGGCTCATCGAATCTGCTGGGAAGAGGGTGTGGTACTATAACTGGTCAATACCACCTTTTGCGGATCCATATGCATTTATTAAAGATTCAGTACCCCCGGCAAAAGAGGTGTTAGTACATATGTAATAGTACTAGTATGTATGACTAAACACCCTCTTATTAGACCAAGTAACAATACAGGAAGAACAGTCATAAGATCAATGGAAACCTCAACCAATACTAAAACATCAAGTTAGGAGAAAGATACGTTTTCAAGTAAGTTTCCATTATTTTTGGTTGGGAGATCTTAGTATCGATATACCACCGTTATTTTAGCACGAAGTCCGATCACGGCCCGATCGCCTAGGCTGTCTCACCCAGAGACATCAACCACATTCACAATCACTATTACAGTTTCAACCATTATCTCAATTACATATTCACACACAATCACCACCATGTGTGCGGCATGGCATCAGATCACGACCGGACTGGCTAGGTCGTCTCACCACAATGTTGTGTGGATCGACGTCACCCTTTTCTTCCAATCATCTCATCCCAATAAAGGGGAATAATTACAATCCACACCTACACCAGCATGTGTAGTTTCAGGGTTAGGCTATTTCAACCTACCCTTCCTCGGTGACAAACGATACTCCCAAAGTGTTCATCATTATAAGTGTTTACAACTCATTTCAACATCCTTACACAATTCCTAGTTTCATTGGCACTAGTGGCCCCAAACGTAATATAATACTTGGCACGTTGGCCGTGTTTCAAATTTCATGCTCACCTCTTTCACTTTCAAAGTCATCACGAATTATTTTCTAAAAGGGGAGTTTAGCCAACATACCTCGCCTTGAGCTTTCCTTAAATTACTACAATGTTCCGAAAACGTTAGCCACTTCGATCTATTTAGAGTTATAGCAAAATTGAATACAAATTTGGATAGAGTTCATAGTTCCAGCTCATTTGATCATTTTATCAAACACTAGGTGTGCATTAAGGTTTAAAGGTCCTCCTATGGTTGATTCCTTCATCCCCAACCCAATATCTACCGCTTTTTAACTCAACAACATTCCTACAACTTTGTTGGTACATGCATGCATAGATAACACCCCCACACCTAAAAATTACACTCCCTATTATCCATCTTCTACCCTAACTCCAAATTGAAGACTAGGGTATGGAACCTTACCTCTTGAATGAAGACCTTGTGACTTTTTCTTGTGAGTTCTTAAAGACACGAGCAAGAATTGGTAAACAATTAGTTTTGGACTCTACAACACTTCCCCACTCTCAAAATATCAGTTTTTTATCTTACAAATGGTCTTCAACGACTATATATTGAAATAGGGTCGGGTCACAAAATTAGAAAAAATGAAGCCCCGATGCGATTCTGCGGTTGCATATGCGATCACATAACACTTATGCGATCTGCATAATGGTCCTCCAGAAATGGGCATTTCTGCCTCACTCTGCGACAGGTCTGCGGTCAGCAGACCAATTATGCATTCGCAGAAAGGACTGCAGAATCTCCTTCCAAAATTTCTTATGCTGGCCTATGCTACAAATGTACGACCCGCGAAATGATTATACGGTAGATCTGCGGTCCGCGGATTAGTTATGCGATCGCATAATGGATAGTAGAAACACCCTGCTCTGCCAAAATTTTCTTTATCTCCCCAACGCTCTGTTCAAAACAAAAGGTCCATACATCTCTACAATCATCAACACATAAGTTCACCTTGGCACCACGAAACCCCGAGTTGGATATACAATTTCACGGGGCCTTACATTGGTCCATACACCAAACATCCACACAAGTATATAAACCACATATGAACTCGCTCGCAAGCACATAACATCAAAACAACATCCATAACCACAAATGAAACACTAAAATTCATTATGCAAACCTTAACATTCAAGAACTTCAGCATTCACAACCAAACGTCTGATTCCTACCAAACCAACTTGGAATGAGATCAAACTTCGTAAAAAAATTTCAAATAAAAAAACGGACCTACTCTAAGTCCCGAAATGAACATCTGAACTTGATTGCCTCGAAATTAAAGCAATGGTAAAATTTATCAAATTTCTAAGCCTTCAAATTGCAAACTTTTGGTGAAAAGAGCAAAATTATCCTAGGAAACACCAAATATATAACTGGGCATACTCCTAAGTCCAAAATCACCATAACAAACTATTGGGACCATCAAAAATTGAATATGAGCTCTTTAACAATAAATCTAAGGCTTATTCAACTTTTATGGCTTAAACATCCAACAATAGATCAAAGTGTTCTAATTTATTCCAAAACCTTCCCATAACCAAACTTACCATCCATGAAAGTCACAAAACAACAATTAAGCACATGAGAAGCATCAAAATAGGGGAACATGTCTCGAATACACATAATGACCAGCCAGGTTGTTACATTTTGCCCCTCTCAAACAAATATTCATCTTCGAACGAGTTAAGAATCCTGCTTGAAGGGCCAAAAATATGAGGATATTTTCTCCGCATATCATGCTCGATCTCCCAAGTCGCCTCCTCAATTGGTTGACCTCTCCAATACACCTTCACCGATGCAAAATCTTTAGACTTGAGCTTCCGGAGCTACCGATCCAAAATGGCCACCGACTCCTCCTTATAAGCCAAATTCCCATCCAACTGCATTGTACTGAATTACAAAACATGGGACGTATCTTCTTGATACTTCCAAAGAATTGAAACATGGAATACATGTGAACTCTCAAAAGACTATGAGGCAAAGCAAGTCTATAACCATCCTCGCCAACCCTCTCCAACAACTCAAAAGGTCCAATAAACCTCTATCTCAACTTACCTGTATTCCCGAACCTCATCACACCCTTCATGGGTGAAACTCTAAGAATAACCTTTTCGCCCTCCATAAAAGCTACATCACGAGACCTTTCGGTCCGCATAACTCTTCTGCTAGGACAAACCCGTGCGATGCCTCTATTGAATAAACTTCACCTTCTCCAATGTATCTTGGACCAAGTCTGTGTCTAATATCCTTGCCTTACTGGGCTCGAACTAATCAAATGGAGAACAACACTGCCTCTCATATAAGGCCTCGTACATATCCATTTGAATACTCAACTGATAGTTTCCATTGTAGGCAAACTCCGCTAAACGTAGAAACTGATCCCACTAATGTCTAAAATCAATGTTGCATGGCTTCAACTTAACTTGCTTGCCCAACTCACGCTTAACCTCCCTCCAAAAGTGCAATGTAAACTGAGTGTCGTGGTCGAGATGATAGAAATAGGTATACCATACAGGCAAACAATCTCTCTAATATAGATCGTAGCCAACATGTGCGATAGTCAACACAATGCAATATGGCAAATTACCATCAAAGAAATAAGCTCATAATTTGTAAACTAGATGCACAAAGACATGACAATATATAAAATGCGGATTGGTGTTCAAATATAAACCATCCCTATAGCTAAATCAGTTGTAAATCAAGTTCGTGTAGTCACAAAATAATTAAGCATGTTTCATACAAAGAATGTCAAAAAAATAAGGCATATTAGAAGCCTACGATCTAATACGGTCAAAACCAAACATAACACCAGTGCACACGCTCGTCACCTCGCGTACACGTCGCTTTGCACATAACATAATTAGGCAAATAAGGTTGAATTTGAAGAGGTATTTCCCCGCAAAAGGTTAGGCAAGATACTTACCTCAATAAGCCCAATCAATCCTCTACAATAGCCTTACCTTTAAACATAACCTTCGTCCGACTCAAATCTAGCAAACGATAACTCAATAACATCAAACAATGCTATAGGAATCAACTACAAATAATAAAGTCCCAATCATTACCCAATTCTCCAAAGGCAAACAATAGACAACCCTATGCCCACACGGCCAAAATTCAAGTCGAGGGATAGATCTCAACAAACCATAACCCCACGATTCCAAATATGTGATTAGATTCCAAGGCCGAGTCGAATTCGACTCTCAAATCCCCAATTTTATTTTTTAAAAGCATTGTCAAAAACCCCAAAAGTTCCCTTCCAAATTCCAATATTTACGTGTAAACATCCATGGAAAATCAAGATATAATATCAAAATCAACTGAAACTCTCTTACCGACTTGCCTTTGTGTAAATCCTCTTAAAACATTGCCCCTCACCACGTCTAGGGTTCAAAATATGAGAAAATGGGTCTAAGTCCTGAAATCCCTTCTAAATAATAAGCTGCAGAAGTCGCAATTGCAACAAAGGGTTCATAATTGTGAGCCTCGCAAATGCGTGAAATGGATCGCAAACGCAAGCTGGATCCCTCCGCCTCTAATATAGAAATTGTGACCAGGAAGCTCGCAAATGCGACCAGGTGTCCCAAATGCGGACTTACATCTGCAATTGCAGATGTTGCACTTACGACACCAGCTTCACAAATTCAAAGTTTGCCTACATTGCCTAACTTGTCGAATGTGATCCTCACTCTGCAAATGCAACCACAACCACGCAATTGCGAGGTCTGCAACACCATCAAAAAAATGAGCTTCTCCAAACTAATCTAAATCAATTCGAAACTCACCCGAGTCCCTCGTGCCCTACATAAAAAATACACACAAGTATAACATCACATAGGAACATGCTTGCAAATTCAAAATATAAAAATAAAATCCATAACCATAAATCTAACACCAAAATGAATGCAAACCTTAAAATTCAAGAACAACAATATACACAACCAAGCGTTTGATTCCGACCAAACAAACTCGGAATGAGACTAAACTTTGAAAACAAGATCCAAATGACAAGAAGAACATATTCCCTATCTTGGAACAACCATCTAATCCTGATAGCCTCAAAGTCAACTCATGGTTAATATTTTAAAATTTCTAAGCCTTCAAATTGCCAACTATCGGCAAAAAGAGCCAAATCATCCTAGAAACCTCCAAATCCAAATCCCAGAATATGCCTAATTCCAACATCACCATATGAACCTATTGAACTATCAAAACACAAATCCAAGGTCGCTAATACAAAATTCAAATATTTGTCAACTCTTATAACTTAAAGTTCCAGCAATGGAACTAAGTCTTCCAATTTACTCCAAAAACTTCCAGAACAAAACCAACTATCCCTGCAAGTTGCAAAACAACAACTAAGCACAGGAGATGCATCAAATAGGGGAACGAGTCCCAAATACACAAAAATACCGATCGGATTATTACAGTGTCGCTTTCTCAGGTCATGTTGTTTCTAGCGAGGGATTATAGGTTGATCCTCAGAAGGTAACAACTGTGAAGAATTAGCCAAGACCTACGAATCTGATAGAGATTCACATTTTCTTATGCTTAGCTTGGTATTACATGAGGTTCATGGAGGGATTTTCATTTCACGCCTCTCCGTTGACCAAATTGACACAAAAGGCAACTAAATTCCAATGGTCAGATACTTGTGAAAGGAGATTCCAAAAGTTGAAGTCGAGGTTGACCGCGGCTCCTATGTTGACCTTACTGGAAGGTATGGATGGGTTTATTATATATAGTTATGCTTCGATGGTTGGACATCAGTGTGTATTAATACAACATGGCAAAGTGGTTGCTATTCTTTAAGGAAACTCAATAACCATGAGAAGAATTATCCAACTCATGACTTAGATCTTGTGATAGGGGTGTTTGCATTGAAGATATGGTGTCATAATCTCTATGGAGTCCATGTGGAAATATTCACGAACAATAAGAATCTTCAATATATCTTCAAGCAGAAAGAGTTGAATTTGAGGCAAAGGATATGGCTTGAAATACGTAAAGACTACGATATCGGCATTCTCTATCATCCAGGGAATGTTAATGTGGTGACAGATGCCCTTGGCAGGAAATAAATGTATATGTTTGCTCACTTTGAGGCACAACAAAGGCCGATAGCGTAGGGCGTACATCAGTTGGCTAATTCCGTGTTCCGGCTTGCAAACGCTAGCGAAAGTAGGGTACAACAACAACAACAACAACCCAGTAAGATCCCACAAGTAAGGTATGGGGAGGATAGTGCGTATGCAGACCTGACCACTACCCGAGAGGGTAGAGAGGTTGTTTCTGAAAAACTCTCAGCTCAAGATGACGAAAAGAAACACTATATCAGTACCATCAACAGAAAAATTAAGAAACACTGACAGCAACATATGAGCGAAAGTAGGGTGATTGTGAAAAATAGAGATGACTCATGATTGGTAGTGTAAGTTAAGGAGAAGCAGTACGACAACCCATTCTTGGAACAATTAAAGGAGGGAATTCATAAACACAAGACCATGGATTTTTCTCTTGCCATGAATTGTGGGTAGGTGCCTAAATTCCCAGCAAGTAAAAGCCGTGCACCTGGTGGTTTGGCACAAAATATATAAATTCTTATGTGAAAGTGGGAGATGATCAACATAGACTTTGTAGTAGGTTTACCTCACACACCTCGTATGTACGACTCAATTTGGGTCTTTGTCGCTCGACTCACAAAGTCAGCACATATCATTCCTATTAAGGCCACTGACACAGTGAAATACTATTCTCCGTTGTATATCAAGGAGATATTTAGATTGCATGGCACTCCAATTACATCATCTCGGATAGAGGGCGCAGTTCACCGCTAAATTTGCATAAATTTCAGCAAGATTGGGGTACTCAAGTGAATCTTAGAACAACTTTCCATCCACTGATTGACGGGCAAGCCGAGTGTACTTTACAAACACCTAAGGATTGCGTGCATGTGTTCTTGACTTCAAGGGAAGCTGGGATGATCATTTGCCGCTCATTGAATTTGCCTATAACAATAGCTACCATGAAATCATTGAAATAGCATCCTTCGAGGCTCTATATGGTAGGTCAGACCTTGTGAATCAAGAAATGGAAAAGTTCAAGATCATTAAGAAGCAGTTGAAAACCGCTCTAAGTCACCAGATGTCTTATTCGGATATACGACACATATATTTAGTGTTCAAAGTGGATGACCAGGTGTTCTTGAATGTTTTCCCCATGTAAGGCATAATGTGATTTGGGAAGAATGGAAAACTAAGCCTAAGGTACATTGGACCTTATAGAATCTTGCATCCTGTATTTCACGTGTTTATGTTGAAAAAGTGGTTGGTGATCGGTTGCTCATTGTCTCTATGAAGTTTATTAAAGTTAATGATAGCTTGACCTATGAAGAGGTTCCTATCACCATCCTTTATAGATAAGTTTGTATGTTGAGAAATAAGGAGATTGTCTCCGTCAAAGTGATATGGTGAAACCAACAAGTTGAAGAGGACATCTGGGAAGCGGAGCAAGTTATGAAGAAACGATATCCCCATTTGTTTGTAAAGCCAGTTGACCATGTTTATGAAATATTAGAAATTTCTTTCCCATGCACTGTGTTTTGAATTTGTAAAGATTATGCTATTGTGTTCTTAATGGTTATACAATGCATATATTGACATGATTAATGTTTCCTGATGTACCTAATGCTTTGTTAGGTTATGATATGTGTTTGAGTGATGAACCAAGTCATGCTTGATATCTATAGCAGACTCTAACCCTTATTTGAGGATAAATGATCCTAAGCGTGGGAGAATATTTGGCCCCATAAAAGTCCGCTCGGGATATAAGGTTTTATATTTACAAAGTAATGCTAATATGCTCGGAAGGTTGTAGGATAAGTTTCGGCTTGCAAGCTGGCCACGGTACAAATTTGTAGAATGCAATACATTGCAAAGTAGGAAGAAGAATTGGCATGAGAGGGAAATTCCTTGGTCAATTATGTGGACCGTGAATCAGTTCCATTGATCACAGAATCATCGCGAATAGGGGCAGAAGCAAAATAAATTCGAGGGTTCTTTTGTGGTGGGTTATGCGGACTACATAGCTATTTCGCGAACTGTAGAGCCAACGTGAAATTGGTTAGTCCAGCTAGGAAAATTTTATAAGGAGATTTTGCAGTCCAATGTTCAGATCGTGGAACTTTTATGAAGACCGTAGATTAACCTCACATGTGTCCAGTTCCATTTCAAAACCAGGAGGACCTTTTCGCGGTCCATTTTGCAGATAGCAAAAGCATTTCCACGATCCATTCCGTGATTGCAAATTGGCCTTGGAGGGATATTTTTTGAAAATTCCTCACTGGATTATATTATAATAAAATGCCTAAGGGGATTATTATAGAAGGAAAATTAGATTTATATGAAGGATAGAAGACTCTAGAGAGAGAGGGAGGGAGAAGCTCCATACTTTTCTACACTTCAGTTGCTTCCCATTTAATTATTATTCAACGGAAGAAGTCACACGGCCTTCTAGTAACAAGGTAAAATTTCACCCCTAGCTCACATGAAATGTTCAATAATGAATTGAAGGGTAGGATTTTATTGTAGGAGCTTATGGGACGGTAATTAAAAGCCATGAGCTCTCAATCTTGAAATTGGATATTTTTGAAGAATAGCAAATGGGTTTTGTGGGATAGGAATAAATTGTTTGGCATGCATGTGCCAATGGAGGTTGAAGATTACCTAATGATGATTGTAGATAAATTGATGGTATGAGAATAGATTGTAGGGTGAAGAAATTCTATTGTAGGAGGTTGTAGACAAGTACGCACCCTAAGTGTTTGATAATATACCTAAATAGCCTAAAGCATGGAAATTCTTACTAATAATGGTCCAATTGAATTTGTTGATGTAGATTGAAGTATTAGGAGAAGTGGAATATAGTAGGGATCCTAAGGGAAGCTTGATTAAAGTATGTTTTTGCTAAACTCCTTTTGTAGAATTGTATTTCATGACCTCCTTATTAACTCCAAGTATGGTTTGTTCAAGTTACTATTTCTATTGTTTTCAAATGCGTCAAACGAATGATTTATCAAGTGCTTATGAATTAAATTCATAAGTAAAATGAAATCTCTATGCTCTCCTTTTTTGAAATACTTTTATGTGTTTTAAGCTCTTATGTATTCGAAGCTATGATGAAATGTGGCCATTTTGCCAATATGAGTATGATGATGTAGGTCCCAGTAAACAAATAAAAAAAAGGTTTTATGAAATGCATTAAATGAAATGTTTTAGGGAGTATTGTTATGTAACCGAGAAGGTATAGGTTGTAAAGGCCCATACCCAAAACTACACATGCCGGTGAAGGAGTCGATTAGGGATAAGTACCCTTCACACCATGATTAGATAATGCCCTATTATTAGGATGATTGTATTGCATTTCTAGCTTAAACACGTCTATCCACACGAAATTATGGTGAGACAATTTAGCGCATCGGCCCGAGATCAGACATCTTGATGCGCACATAGTGGCTATATGTTTCTATGTATATAAATAATGATCACCCAACTAAAAATGTTAAAGTTTATTTGAAAATTTTACAAATGTTACCTTTTTTTCTTATGTTTTAATTAGTATTTTAAAAACTACTGATTTTCTCCATATGCTCATGTTTTCTCTCCTTATGTTAACATTCAATTACATGTGAGGGTACTTAGCTTTGCATACTAGTACTATTCAATATGTACTCACGTCCCTTTTGCCGAAAACGCTGCATCTTTAATGGATGCAGGTGGTACATCAGAATCGGCAAGTTCTCGATAGGGGCGTACCCTCTCTTTAGCTGATTTGGGTGAACCCTACTCTATATAAGGGCCTTTAAGTTGTATTTTATGCTTTTACATTATTTTTGAGGTATATCCGGGGCCTTGGACCTAGAACTTCAAGTTGTGAATGAAGATCCAGAGGTCTTTCCTGATAAGCTTCATAGGATCCCACCAGACAGGGAGATTGATTTTGTGTTCGACGTGTTGCTAGGCACGCAGCCTATATCGATTCTACCCAATAGAATGGCTCTGGTAGAATTGAAGGAATTGAACGAGCAATTGAAGGATTTGCTAGAGAAGGGTTTTATATGACCGATTGTGTCTCTTTAGGGCGCACCGTTTCACTTTGTAAGAAAGAAGTATGGGTCATTAAGGATATATATCGATTATCGGCAGCTCACCAAGGTCACAATCAAGAATAAGTACCTGTTGCCAAGGATAAATGACTTGTTTGATCAGTTGCAAGTTGTTAATTACTTCTCCAAGATTGATTTAAGATTGGGGTATCACCATTGAAGATTAGGGAGCAGTGTATTCCGAAAATAGCTTTCAGGACTCGGTATGGGCACTTCAAATTTCTGGTGATGTCTTTCAGGCTAACAAATACCCCAGCAGCTTTTATGGATATTATGAATCGAATCTTCAAGCCTTTCCTCAACTTCTTTGTGATAGTGTTCGTTGACGAAATCCTTGTATATTCACGAAATCGAGAGGACCATGTTGATCATCTCAGGGCAGTTCTGCAGACTCTGTATCAGTACAAGTTCTATTTGAAGTTTTCTAAATGAGAATTTTGCTGGTGTTTGTAAATATTTTGGGTCGTGTTGTCTCTGGTGAGGTAATCAAGGTTGAACCTTAAATGATTGCAGCAGTGAAGAATTGACCTTGACCTACAACTCTTACAGAGATTCACAGGTTTTTGGGCTTGGCTGGGGTTTATAGAAGATTTGTGGAGGGGTTTTCTTCTCTTGACTCTCCATTGACTATATTGACACAGAAGGCAACTAAATTCCAATGGTCAGATGCTTATGAAAAGTGTTTTGACTACGACACCGATGTTGACTACCACATCATGGCCAGGTGCTTATGGAGTTGAAATGGTTGACTACGACACTGGTGTTGACTCTACCGAAGGGTAAGTATGGGTTTGTTGTGTATTATGATGCTTCAAGGGTCGAACATGGGTGTGTATTAATGCAACATGGCAAGGTGATCGCTTATGTTTGTAGGAAACGCAAAATCCATAAGAAGAATTATCCAACACACGACTTAGAGTTTGCGGCGTTTATTTTTGTATTGAAGATTTGGTGTCATTATTTGTATGGGGTCCACGTGGAAATATTCACGGACCACAAGAATCATCAATAGATTGTCAAGCAGAAGGAGTTGAATCTAAGGCAAAGGACATTGCTTGAGTTACTCAAGGACTACGACATCGATATTCTATATCATTTGAGGAAGGATAATATTGTCGCAGATGCTTTTAGCCGGAAATAAATGGGCGGTTTGGGTCACTTGGAGGCATACCAAAGGCCATTGGTAGGGGTAGTTCACCAGTTGGCTAGTTTGGGAGTTCAGCTTATGGACTCTTACGAAGTGGGGTGGTTGTGCAAAATAGGGCTGAATCATCACTTGTAGTGGAAGTCAAGGAGAAACAGTATATGACCCATTACTGGAGCAGCTGAATGAGGGAATTCATAAACACTAAACCACAACTTTTTCTCTTGGCATGAATGATGGTTCACTCAGGTACCAAGGGCGATTATGTGTTTCGCATGTTGACGGTCTCTGGGAGAGAATCATGACTGAGGCTCATAGTTCCAGGTGTTCCGTACACCTCGGCTCTATGAAGATGTATCATGACCTCAAGGAGATCTACTTGTGGAATGACATGAAGAGAGATATAGCGGACTTTGTGGCAAGATGTCCAAACTGTCAGCAAGTGAAGGTCGAGCACCAAAGGCCCAGTGGTTTTGTGTAGAATATAGAGATTCCAATGTGGAAATGGGAGATGATCAATATGGACTTCGTGCTTTATCTACCTTGCACGTCTTGTAAGTTTGACTCAATTTGGGTGATTGTGGATCGACTCACGAAATCAGCACACTTCTTACATGTTAAGACAACCGACATAGCAGAACGTTATGCTCAATTGTATGTCAAGGAGATCATTAGGTTGCATGCCACTCCGCTTTATATCATCTCAGATCAAGGGGCATAGTTCACCGCTAACTTTTAGCAAACATTTCAGTAATGTTTGGGTACTCAGGTAAATCTTAATATAGTTTTCCATCCATAGACCGATGGGAAAGCAGAGTGGACCATTCAGACACTTGAGTATATGTTGCGTGCTTGTGTACATGACTTCAAGGGTACCTGAGAAGATCATTTGACCCTCGTAGTATTAGTTATCATGCTATCATTCAGATAGCACCGTTCAAATCTTTATATGAAAGGACATATAGATCTCACATTGGTTGGTTCGAAGATGGGGAAGCAAAGTTGATAGGTCCAGACCTGATGCATCAGGCTATGGAGAAGGGCAAAATCATTAAGGAACGATTGAAAATAGCTCAGAGTCGCGAGAAGTCCTATTCGGATATGCGTCATAGAGATTTGGATTTCAAAGAGGATGATTGGGTGTTCTTGATAGTTTCTCCCATGAAGGGCATAATGCAGTTTGGGGAAAAAGAAAAATTGAGTCCGAGGTATATCAGACCATACAAAATGTTGTAGAGGGTTGGTCAAGTGGCTTATGAGCTCAAGTTACCTCCAGAGATGTCTTTAGTGCACCTAGTTTTTCATGTATCTATGTTTAAGAAGGTGGTTGGAGACCCATCACTCATTATTCAAGTAGAGACTACTGAAGTTAATGATGAATTGACTTATGAGAAATTTTAGTTGCCATCCTTGATAGACAAGTTCAAAAGTGGAGGAACAGAGAGATTGCCTATGTGAAAGTTCTATGGCGAAACCAACAAGTTGAAAAGGCCACCACGGATGCTAAGGATGATATGAAGAATAAATACCCTCACTTGTTTTTGTAACCATGTTGATGTGTTTTAAAAGAATGTTAGGAGCTTACTTTCTATATATTATATTCAACTTGTACGGTTTATGTTAAGATGCTCTTGTATGGTAATGTAATTGCTACGAGATTATGGTCAATATTGTTTTCATCCTATGTGACATCAGTTGGGTTATGAATATGTTGTTAGGATTGATTTATGGGGCTCTCTGAAATGTGGATACGCCCAAATACAGAGAAAACTCTGCCAAAATTTTTGGAAATCTGGGGAATTAGTCAAATATGGAACTTGGGAAGTGCTAATGAAAAGTTAAGTTTTGTTGGGAATTTCAGGTAGATTCTATTACTCATTCGAGGACGAATGGTCATAAAATAAGTAGTCAATAAGGCCCAGTAAAAGTGTGCATATGAGTTTGGAGGGCTATTCCGCGGTCCATTATGCGGCCGCATATTCATTTTGCAATCGCACATTGGACTGCATTTCAGCATGGGAAAATTTTTGAGGATATTTCACGGTACGTTTCTCGGCCGCAGACTTGACCAGGCCAGCCCAGTTTAGGAGAGCCATTTCTTGGACTGCATACCTATTTCGCGGTCGCATATACGACTGCAGACCCGGCTCGGAGTGTTAAGATTTGAGAAATTTTATCCGACCCCATTTTTATAAAAATACCTTGGGGTTATTTTAGAAGGCTTCAACGGTTGTTTAACAAATAGAGGGTATTTTATAGAGAGAGAGGAAGAAGCTCCAACCATTTAGCTCATCAATCCTTTTCCAATTTTGAAGATTCAAGGAAACCACTCACTAGGCCACCAATTATCGGAGTAAGTCTTTGTCCCATGTTTTCATGCAAGTTTGTTATGGGTAAAAGTATGTTGTGGAGTAGGATATAAGCCATGCATGTGCCGATAATGTTGATCAACGTAAATTAATTAAGTAGTTAGGAAATTGGGCGTAGGGTGAAGGAATTCTATCTTACAAACATGTAATCGAACTTGCACACTTAGTGTTGATGAAATGCCAATGATGGTTAAGTCTAAGAGTACCCTCATAATGAATATTCAATTTGATCATTTTTTCTATAGATTGAAGTTGCTAATAGTAGGGGGGGATGTGTAGTGATTATATGAGAGCTCAATCGATGTATGTTGGCTAAACTCTTTCTATAGACTCGGATTCCATGAAATTTTTGTAATCTTTGGTTATGGTTTGATAAATTTCATTATTCAATCATTACGGTTTAATTCTATGGTTTGATTATCCAAAAGCTTATGATTTGATTCATGTTCCAATTGCAAATTGCTATGGTCCACTTTTATGCTTATTCCCAATGTGTTTTGAACTCTTTCATGCTTATGAGTTGAAATTATGATTTTTCCTCAATGTTTCAGATGTCCTTAAATGTTTTAAGAATATCCTTGAAAAGTAATGAAAGAAGGAAAGTATGAATTATAAAATGCAGCTTCCGTGCCAAGAAAGAAGATTTACATGTGTGGCTAAAAGTGCAAATGAAATGAAATATATTATGAAGGGAAATGAGCTGAATATTCTTACATATACATTTTTGGGAGTATCGTTAGGTCACCGAGGATGGTTGGTTGAAATGACCTAAATCCAAAACTACACCTGCCGGTGTATGAGTGATTGAAGGATAAAATTCCATGATGATGTGTTGAAATTATTCCCCTTAATTGGAAAGAGATGATAGCTAGAAAGGACCTTGTAGACCCACACGACATTGTTGTGAGATGGCTTAGATGATCGTGCGGTGATCGGACATCATGCCGCACACATGGTGGTGGTGTTGTGTATCTATGTCTACCCGCACACATTGGAGTGAGACGGCTTAGCCGATCGGACGGAGATCAAACTCCATGACATATGCATGGTGGTGTGTCGGTACTAAAGATCCCCAAATTAAAATATTAATATTTACTTAAAGATTCACCTTGCTCTTCACTTGGCATTTTAATATTATTTGAGTTTCTCATTGATCTCATATTTCTCTCCTTTTATGTTAGTACTCTATTACATGAGAGAGTATTTAGCTTTATATACTAGTACTATTTCATATATACTAACGTTCATTTTGCCGGAGATATTGCATTTTTAATAGATGCAGGTGATTCCACAACAGGCGGCAACGATCATTGATAGCAATGCACCTTGTCCTAGCTGACTTGGTGAGCCCGACTTATTATCGGGGCCTTGTGTTTTTTGATCCTTGCACATAATATTTTGAGGTATAGCTGTGGCCTTATCACCAGAACTTTCATACTACTCTTTTATTCTGTTTAGAGTCTCTATAGACATAGTTGTGTTTTAATTTGCGAAATAGACTATAAATGTTGTTATCGGCAATTTTTGTAACATTGTTCTCCTCCATGACATCTACTTCATCACTCCGTGGAGTATTTATATTTTCTACCATTTTATCTGACCTATTCGTTGTTAGAGATCCTGTAATATTTGTTTAGGGAGCCCCATTATTCATTGTGATTTGGTCTTCCCAACGGACCTTCCTACTAATTCTTGGGTGATCTCCTTATTTACTGCTTCTTTGTTCCCAACTTATTTAGGAATAAGCTCTTTTTCTCAAGCTGTTTTCTTGATCAGAATGGAAATGACATTAGTTTTTATATTCCCATCCTCTATTGATACACATTCCTTGCTTCACATGTAATAATCCCCTCTTTACTAGAGTCACCAATCCCAGTAATATTAGAAAAATTTCTCAATGGCATATCATCAGTTTTAGCCTCTTCTTCATGGTTCAACACCACAAAGGAGTTACTGGTCTTCACCAATATTTCATTACCCTTTTAATTCTTAACTGCCAATTGATTCACATATTCTTCCTCTATAACATATCCACTCTTATCTCTTTTATATATATATTTGTTCTCCTTTGCTCCCACTCTTGCCTATCTTGGTTAAAAATAGGTTTCCCAAGTACTCTCCCGCTTGATAGGAATGTAGTATGTCAAAACAAAAAATCCCATCTTCGAACGTGATTGCTCCTAGTCGTACTTGCTAAGCAAGCCAACTAACAATCAATAAATATAGTCTAGATTCCTTTAATTAGCATAGTCATATGATAAATGAAGACAAGAATAATATCAAAATTGTAAAATATATTATATAGTCATAACATGGCCCGAACACAACCAAAATAGTACAACCCCAAGGACTAGTTGGTACAAGTAGACGAACAACTACCTAATAAGTACAAGTCTAAATCATTGATAAAAATTGTCTGAAATAGCATAATAGATAGAAAATGGTAAAAGGATAGAGATTCGGACACTGCAAAATAAATCCATGGACTACAACTTATCCTAAGTCTCTGAGTGAATGCCTAGGCTCAACAACAGGTTGTGCTAGTACCCACCTAAGGACTTGCATAAAAAGGTGATTAGAAGAATAGTATGAGTACACTACAATCAGCATCCAACAAGTATTAAGTCTAACCTAGAAGATGTAGTGGTGAGGCGATGGGCATCAATATACATACAACACAGATATACAAAAAGATCTTAGAAATGAAACATTAAATAATCTCATGAATAACAAGTATCAAAGATATCAACACTCGAAAGGTATAAAGTATGTTTCTCCAATTCAAGAGATAATCATAATGCTGAACAGATATACTAATTTAAAGATGGCATGCTTCAACTAACGGAGTCGAGTCTCACAATTAGCATATATGGATGTCATGAAACAATTAGCATCTAAATGAATACTCATAATGAGTCAAGGATATCTATGCATGCTCAAACTCTATCCCTTACCATCACCAATGCACGATCCATGTGCCACGATACATAATCCGTGTATCACTGTAACTCGATACAAAATCCATATATCGACTCGATACACAATCCATATATCAACCACACTCACAGGGCCCAAAGTAATATGAGTAATCACCTGACTCTAGAGGGACGAATCCTTATCAAAGCACAAAAAGGATCTTGATAGCTCACTTATAATAACATATCCATTTATCTTATCCATGTTCCATAACTGTATTTCATCCTCATGACCTTACCTTTCGTTCCACAAATCTCAGTCAAAATCAAGTATCCATGTACAAATATACATGCATATGCTCATGAATTATTATATAAAAGATGCATAAGGAATTAATAATAATTATGCATATATGTGCTCATAGAATTTCTATATGACATGGATAATTCAAGCAATTCAACATATCAAGAATAAACTTTCATGCCTTCATAAATAATAAATAATCTAGGCATGATCTTTAACATGAATAATAGAGCGGACGAAATCATATAAGCCTAATAAATCATGAATCAAAATAAGCATATAATGAAAACTAGACATAAAGTTTACGACCTGACCGGTCGTTCAGAGCATTTGAATTTATTTCGGTGGCTTGAGATCATCAATAGCATCATATAGTATACTATGACTTGCGTGTATTATCCTTTTTTGTATTTGAGGTGTTCGGAATTGATTTGGAATACTAATTTTTAAATAAGAAGCTTTAAGTTGGAAGAGTTGACCAAATTTGACTTTTATGTATTGGATCTCGGAACGGAGTTTTTATTATTATGTTCGGTCTGGATGATGATTTTTGACTTGGGCGTATGCTCGAATTTGCATTTGAATGTTTCTACAAGGTTTTGGCACTATTCAGCAAAAATTATTAATTTGAAGATTTGGAATATTCATAAGTTTGACCGATAGTTGATTTTGCTTTTATCGGGTTCAACTTATTATTCAGGAAGTTGGAATAAGCCCTTTATGTCATTTGAAACTTGTGTGCAAATTTTGAGGTCATTCCGAGTTGATTTGATATGACTCGGCACAAGTTTTGGAAGTTGAAAGCTAAAAAATTCATTACGTTTGATTTGAGATGCGATTCATGGGTTTAATATTTTATTGGGTAATTTGAGGCCTTAAATAGGTTCGAGTTATGTTTTGGGACTTGTTGGTGTGTTCGGACCGTGTCCTGAAGGGCTCAGTGAGTTTAAGGGTGGTTTCGAACGAATTCGAAGTTTCATGCATTCCTGGTGTTCTGTTGATTTCTAGTGTTTCGGTTCTTCTTCGCAATTGCAAAGATGAGGCCACAATCTTGTAGTGTATTATGGGAGCTGGGTGATTTTCTTCATCGCATTTGTGAAAGGATGATCACGTCCACATAGCATTGAGACCTGGGCACCGCGTTCGCAGTGTTGTGTCCCATTCACGTATCAGCGAGGGAGCTGGAGGTTTTGTTCATCGTGTTTGTACAAGAGGACGCATTTGCGAAGGTTTAGCATTGGTGTTCACCGCATTTGTGAGCTTTATGTTGCAAATGCGTAGAATAATTTTGAGGCAGTGTATTTTGTTCATCGCTAACGCGAGGTTTTTTCCTCGTTCGCAAAGGGTATCCCTGTTCAGTGATTATAACGTACTCTATTTTGAAGGTTTTGGTCAATCTATCACATTTTGAGTTATGGAACTCAGGTTTGGGTGATTATGGAGGAGATTTTTACCACATAGATTGGAGTAAGTATTTTTGACTCGGATTTGATTATATTACATGATTCCATCTTCAATTTTGGCATCTAATTTATGATACTAAAAGAGAAATTTGGGTTTTTTTTGTCTAAACATTTCAAAAGTAAATAATTGGGTTTTGAATATTGATTCGAAGTCTGATTTGAGTGAAATTAGTATGGTTAGACTCAAATTCGAATGGGTTGTCAGAATTTATATGTTTTGTCGGGTTCCGAGGTGCAGTCTTGGGTTGACATTTTTCGTTGACTTTGAGTATTTGATTAAATATTTGGCCTTTATCACTTGGGTTTGTTTTATATGGCATTATTTGAGGTTTCTGAGTTTGTTTTGGCTAGCTTCGCGCTATTCGGAGGTTGATTTGTGCAGGATGGTCCTAGAGTGTTGTTTGTCTTGCTCGGTATTTATTTTGGCTTCCTTGAGGTAAGTATCTTACCTAAACTTGGTTGAGGTACTAGTTGCCTAAATTTTTTGTGATAGCTACGTGCTATGGGTGGCGTACATGAGCGGGGTTGAGGCCATGTGCATGCATCAGGGTACTTATTCATGCTCGAGGTAGTGTTTAGGCTATGATATGCCTTGAATTGATTACTAAGCTTTGTACTGTGATGTTTCTTAGATTTGTACCCATTTTGTGAGTTATTCTAGCAATGTTGAGGCTACATAGAGGTTAAATCACCTAATTGAACTTGATAATTTCTACTTCCATTATGTAATTCCTGATTTGCGCTATCATAGAACACATTGAACATACCTACACCTTAACATGTCTCTTATACCAGTCATGGAGTATGAAATATGTTATTCTTTGATTATGTACATATGTGCAGTTGATATATGATTTTTGTGTGTTATGGTTTGTACTGGAAGCCTGTGACCACGCCGGGCAGATTATGATATTAACCATGTGACTACGGCAGGCGTATCTTGATATTGAGCATGTGACCGCATTGGGCGCATAGGGATTTGTAGCCTGTGACCATGCGAGGCAGATTGTGATATTGAACATGTGACCATACCGGGTAGATCATGATTAATGGCACATTAGCTATCTTTGCGTTTGATATTATTAGCATGTGAGTTGTCCGTGGAACACGTGTGTGGTCCGTGCGGATCTAAATATTGATACTATAGCACGAGAGTCATTCGTGCGGTTGATATTTTTTAGCACATGAGTTATCTGTGCAACACGTGAGTTGTCCGTGCGGTGTGTGGATATAGATCCAACCCCCCTAGGGTCACCAGCTCATGTTTCTCTCTTGATTGTTTGCACATGGATTGTGAGAAACCAATGGGCTTGTGGTCGATGTGAGTTCTGTGAGAGCTGGTTAATTCTTTGGTTTGGTTACAAATATTCTGATGTGGGCCTGAGAGCCGTGATGAGATTTCCATTGGGATCGGGTATTGCGTCGCAATGGAATGACATTTGATTATTGCATTTTCTTCTTTACATGCAATACTCCTTGACTATTTACCTAATGTTTTTGCATATCTTTCCTATAAGTTGGATTATTGACTAAACAGGGTACATTAAGGAAATTTTGTGTGCACTAAAATGGTCTTATCTGAATTTTCATGATTTTATCATATTACTGTTCTATACTTGTTGGAATTTATGAACTCTACAGGTGACTGGTGAGTATCATTTATAATTCTTGCATCTATTACCTCGCCGAGGGTAGTTACGATACTTATTTAATACATGGAGTCGGTTGTACTCATACTATACTACTGCACCATACATGGAGATCTTGGAGCTGATGCTGCTGATTATGGCGGGAGCTGGAATTGTAGACGTACCTAATTTCTGGACATAGCTACCACTTGTCCTTGGTAGTTTTAGATTTGTAATATATTATGTACATTTCAAACATATGTTGAATTGATTTCATACCAGCTTTGTAAATCTAAATCTAAGTGGCTCATGAGTTGTACTACCAGTGCTTGGGTTGTTATACAGAGATTAAGATATTTCTCTTATTAATTCATATTTTTCTCATTTGAATTGTGTTTATTATTATTTGTCTTACCTAGTGGGTAGGGTTAGGTGCCATAACGACTAGTTGAATTATGGGTTATGACAAGTTGGTATCAGAGCTCTTGGTTTATAAGTTCTACGAGTCCTGAGCAAGTGTATAGTGGAGTCTGGCAGATCGGTATGATGACGTACATACCTATATTCGAGAGGCTATAGGGCATGTAAGAAAAATTTCCCATCTTTCCTTCTTTATCGTGTGACATTGATTCAGCTTAAAGCGCATCTCTTTAAATTCCATCAACTCCCTGTATGTTATGTTAGCGCTCAGTATCAGTTTTATGTTGTCGTCTTGTAATGTCATGGGTGAGGTGCGAGATGTGTTCTTTGTACTGTGGAGTTAGCCTAGTCTGAAGGACTCGAGGTCAGGTTCAGACCACAATTTGGGCTCGGTGGTTCCAGTTGTGTGAGTATGTGCTTATGGACTCATATGTCCAGTAGCTTACCTAGGAGGCAGATAAATGACTTAGTGAGGGGTTGGATGGCTATATCATGACTATGATGTGACTGCGGGTTGTGTTCATATGGCTATATAAAGTTACATGGGTATTTCATGTTGTTCATTTTTTTAGATGAAGTAGATTCTTATGTTTTGTTGATGAGTTTATGTTTTGTTGATGAGTTTAGACTTAGAAGGATTTAACGATCACATTGTGGTTGCGACAAGGATGAGGTCGTGGAGAGATGCTAATTTGAGGCTAAGCAGGTAGGTTATCACCTGCGGGGTAATCTTTGAATGCATGATTATCATGATGTTATGTAGAGAGTTACTTTATACCTATGGGTTATATGTGTTGCAACTTGAGTTAGATGGCTTGAGGAAATTGGCTTAACTGTCACAAGGATGAATGTGGGGGTAACAGATGATTTGAGAAATTTTATGATTTGTGCTACGTGAGTTTGTGAAGGACACACTTGAATTGCAGTGCGAGATCATGGTAGTTATGGGTTATGAGTATTGTGGATTATCAGTTGTTATGTTCTGTGGCTTCGAGCCAAGTGGGGGAGAATGCTATCGATGATCAGGTTGCATGGTTCTATGTTGTATTGGTTTCGGTCTAATGCGTATTTGAGGATAGATTATGACTTGCAGATGATGGTTTTGAGGATGACTTGGGCAAGGATATTTCCGGATGTGTGATGTATTGCACTTTACGAATAAATGGAAACCTTGAAATGATTTGGGCTTGTTAGTCGTGATTGATGTAATGTGCGAAGAAAAGTGAGTCACTCGGTTGAGTTAAGGTGAGGTTACTTCTTTGGGTGTTTGTGTGCTAATGGAGCACAGGTCGTTCAACTCGTTTGGGCAGTGCATTTGAGATTAGAATAGGGTGGATGACTCTCGAGAAGGTTCTAATGTGTTCAAGATTTATATGTGGTAGTTGAGGAATTTCCTTAAATGGCTAAGATATTAGATTTGCAATGGATGGTATCAGGACTCACGGTATTGCTGTATCATTATTGATTCTACATTTCAGTATTTGAGAGGTTATAGAAATAGTTTCAGATTCATAGAAGGTCTCTTCAAAGTGGGCATTTTGGTTGCGATATTATTGAATGCTTAAAAGGGAATACAGTGGTTTATGGGATTTAGGATGACGTCTCTTAATTTTCTACAGTATCCGGCTCGAAATGCTTGATCTTATGTGCATTTCCCTGTGGAATATTATTGTTTGGGTACGATTAGACAACTATCGATATCGTGGTTTCATGCTAGTATCTCTTGTAGTGAGCTTTGATCAAGGATCATGGTGTATTGGCAAGGAGAAGTGTTAATTTAAAGGTAATTCAGAAGGAACTCAAAGAAATGGACAATTTGGTAGTAGGTTGGATCAACATGGTAATGGGTATGATCGGTTTTTTTGGTTCTAATGATGTGGTGAGGCACTACCGGTGTTTTGTGGCAATACTCTTGCGTTTGACGACCTGCGTGACTTTGTTGAGTTACAGGAATTCAGTTCTGATGGGTTGGTCTTGTGCTAATGGTTTTTGAAGAGTTCTCGATTATTTCTACCACTAATTGAGACGGATGTCACCTACCGGCATGAGGAGTATGTTGTGTGTTATGATTTTATATTGGATGGGAATCAAGTTGAAGGTTTCTGGCTGACAAAATATGCATCCTGTTTGTGATTCGGGGTTGATAATGGGGTTCCCATGGTTTTCTATGATGGTATGATATATGCCGTTCAACATTTGTGATTGAGGTTTGCATGTACGAGGTTGCGGTTTCGTTCTAAAGGAAGGACATGAGTTTTTGACAGTATGGATGGTTTTTGATTTTTAGAGGAAGGTTGGCACTGTCTGGTATTACCTAAGAATGGTGCACATTTTAAAAGGCGCATTGTGTTTTGACTTGCAGATGCTTAATTGGTATTACGGTAATCGCATGGTTGATCGACTGTTGGTGTTCCATATTCTATGTAGCATGGAAGGATTATGGAAGTATTTCTCGTGAGAGTATTGCGTATGAGGGATGTATTAGCCATTGAGTGGTGGATTTGGGATCGGACATGGCGATCTTGTATTATTGTGATTTTGAGACTGGGAGTCTTAGAGGTGGAGTATTCCTTGGTCGTGCACTATGAAGATATGGCCAAAGTTAGACAGCTGATGTTTTGTGTTATGGATAAGTTTCAGTGGGTCCTTGGGAAGGTTATTCACCTATATATGGAGGAAATTGATTTGGAGTCCACTAGTAGGCCTAACGGGAATGTGTATTATACATCGGGTCAGATTTGTTTACTCAGCACAACTATTGTTGAAGGATGTGTCCTCCATTAGAGCTGATCTTATTCGTGTTCTGATTTGTTCCATGTATTTCTTTTCTATACAACAATGGGTTGTCAAGCTGTTGATTATTTACATACATGATGTGGTTCTGTTTGGGCCTTGTGGCGAAATTTTAGCGGGATGGCTCTTGGGGTATTGAATGGTTGATTACGCATTGGTTATGGTCTTCTTATTTGTGGAATGATGTTCTATCCATTTATCTAGGGTTATGATACGAACTTCGTGCAGTCGTTGTTGTTATGCATATGGTTTTTGGTTGTAGGCATCATGACTCAAGGTATTCTATGTGGGCCGTTGTTTGGGGTGGTGCACACATCGCAACGAAGTTATGTTGGAACAGGATCCTTTGTGCTCGTTTTGTGTGTTTTGTTTCACCTTTGTGAGGCGGACTCGTGAAAATTCTTCTTGTGGTGATATATGTTGAGTTTGCAAGATTGTTCTCTCATGTGATTCTCTTTCCCTTATTAAGTACATTTGAGTTGTTGCTTGTTTGGTGCACGAATTGCACGGTATATGGCTTGATATGTTGCTGGTGTGATGTGTTGGCCGAGCAGCTCGTACTACATGAGATATGGCTTTGGACCTGAAATTTGTACTATCAAATTTGGAGAAGGTACATTTAGAAGAAGAATATCAGAAGTTAGCTTACAATTTTACATTGGTTCTTGTCGGGCGAGAAAGCTCCACGACTTGTTGATCAGGTGAGTGGTTATGAACTTTTGCATGTTTCCTCTGTCATTGGTAGTGTACAAAGGTTTAGAACAAGGTTTTATTTTGCTGGAGGTTTGTTATCGGTACCAGATTAGTTTGAGCAGTATTGTGGTCCAAAGTTAGTGCTACGAATATTTGAGTTATGTGGTATCACGTGTGATTATTTCATAGGTCGTGGTTATGGCTTGATACATCTTGTTCAGATTTATGCACCGTATACACGCGAGAATCGGGTCTTATAATGGATTCTGGATTTTGGAGATTCGATTCTATGGTTTGTGAATTGAGGTTGAAGTAATGATCTTCAGTTAGGTGGTGTTTTCAGGCTTATAGGGATTGTGGTGACGCGGGATCACCCATGAGTATGTGTATGTTGAGTCTATTTGGTAATTTGATGGTTGTAGAATGACTTTTGGCACCTTCGAGGACGAACGTATGTTTATGTAGGGAGAATGTAACCACCCGACCGGTCATTCTGAGAATTTGCATTCAGTCTGGTGGCTTACGGTGATGAGTACTTCATACGGTGTATTATGACTTGTGTGTGTTGTCGGTTTTGGTATTCGAGGTATTCGGAATTGATTTGGAAGAATGATTCTTAAATATGAAGCTTTAAGTTAGAAGAGATGACCAAGTTTATGTTTTGTGTATTTGACCTTGGATCAACACCCGAATTGACATTTGGTTGTTTCTACAATGTTTTTGCACTATTCGGTGAAAGATTGCAATTTTGACAGAGAGTTGACTTTGGTATTATCGGGTTTGGATTGTTGTTATTGGAGTTGGAATATGTTCGTTATGTCATTTGGAACTTGTTTTCAAAATTTGAGGTCATTCTGAGCTGATTGGATATGATTCGGCACGTGTTTTGGAAATTGAAAGTTTATTAAGTTTGATTTGTGGTGCGATTCATGGTGTTGATGTTGTTATGGTAATTTAAGGCCTCGAGTAGGTTCGTGTTATGTTTTTGGACTTTTTCGTATGTTCAGACGAGGTTTCGAGTGGCTCAGGTGAGTTTCAGGGTGATTTCAGACAATTTGGGAGTTTCATGCATTGTTGGTGTTCTGCTGATTTATGGTGTTTCAGTTTTTCTTCGCGATAGTGAAGAAGAGTCCGCAATCACGTAGTGTATTGTGGGAGCTAGGTGATTTTATTCATCGCGTTCGTGACTGGATGATCGGCTCCGCGTAGCTTTATGAGGCCTGGGACACCGCGTTCGCAGTGTTGTGTCGCGTTCGCGTATCAGCAAGGGAGCTGGAGGCTTTGTTCATCGCATTTGCGCAGGAGGCAACGCATTAGCCAAGGTCTAGTAGCGGTGTTCACCACGTTTTTAGGGTTTGTACCGCGAACGCGTAGAGTAAGTTTGAGGCATTGTATTTTGTTCATCGCGAACACGATGTTTCTTCCGCGTTCACGAAGGGTATCCCTGTTCAGTGATTACAAAGTACTCTATTTCGAAGGTTTTGGTCATTTTATCACATTTTGGGTTATATAGATCGGATTTGGGCGATATTCGAAGGGATTTTGACCACATGGATTGTGGTAACTATTTTTGAATTGGATTTTATTATATTACATGAATATCAATTCTGAGTCGGATTTGAGAGAAATTAGTATGGTTGGACTCGTATTCGAATGGGTTGTCAGAATTTATAAGTTTTATCGTGTTCTAATGTGCATGCACGTGTTAACTTTGAGTATTTGATTAAAGAATCGACCTTTATCGCTTGGGTTTGTTTAGTAAGGCATTATTTGTTGTTTTTGAGTTGCTTTTTGTTAGTTTCGAGCCATTCAGAGGATGATTCGCGTGGGGATGGAGTTCCTAAATTGTTTTTTGGCTTTCTCGGTATTTGTTTTAGCTTGCTTGAGGTAAGTATCTTACCTAAACTTGGTTGAGGCACTAGTTGCCTCGATTATTTGTGATAGCTACGTGCTACGGGTGGGGCACATGTGCGGGGTTGAGCCAATGTGCATGCACCTGGGTTTTTATTCATGCTCGAGGTAGTGTTTAGGGCATGATATGCCTGAAATTGATTGCCAAGCTTCGTGATGTCATTATTTCTAATATTTGTACCATGTTGTGAGCTATTTGAGCCATGTTGGAGCTACATAGAGGTAAATCTCTTAATTGAACCAAATAATTGCTTCTTTCGTGATGTAATTTCCAGATTTGTGCTATGATAGCACACTTTGCACATGCCTACACCTTAGATCGTCACTTATACCAGTCCATGAGTATGAAATATGATATTTATTGATCATGTACATGTATTCTTGTATATCTGCTTTCTGTGTATTATGGTTTGGACTAGTAGCCTGTGACCACATTGGGCGCATTGTGATATCGAGTCTGTGACCACGCTAGGCGGATTGTGATATCGATTTTGTGACCACGTCAGGTGGATATTGACATATAGCTTGTGACCTCAGTAAGAAGATCGAGATTTTTTGCACGTGATTTGTTTGTGCGATTGATACTATTAGCATGTTAGTTGTCCATACAGCACATGAGATTTTGGTGTGGATCTAGATATTGATGCTATAGCATTTGAGTTGTTTGTGCAGCATGTGAGTTTTCCGTACGGTTGCTATTATTAGCACGTGAGTTATCCGTGCAGCACATGGGTTGTCTGTGCAGAGTGTGGATATGGACCCATCCCCCTAGGGTCACCCTCTCATTTTCTCTCTTTATTGTGTACATGCATATTATGAGAAACCGACGGGTTTCTGGTTAATGCGAGCTTTAAGAGAGCTGGTTAATAGTTACTGGTTTGGTTTGGTTATTGAGATTGTGATGTAGGACTAAGAGCCATGATTAGATTTCTATTTGGATCGGGTTGCGCGCCGCAGTTGATTGTTATTTGATTATTGCATTTTCTTCTTTACTTGCAATATCCATTGGTTGTTTATCTTATTTATTTACATATCTTCCCTATATGCTAGATTGTTGACTGAACATGGGACGTTAAGGAAAATATATGTGCACCAAGGTGGTGTTATCTGAAGTTTCATGATTTTATCGTATTACTGTTCTATAACCTATTGGAATTTATTAACTCTACAGGTGATTGGCGAGTATCATTTATAATTCTTTCTTCTATTACCTCTCCAAGGTTAGTTACGATATTTATTTAGTATATGGGGTCGATGTACTCATACTGCACTTCTTCACCTTGTGTGCAGATCTTGGAGTTGATGCTGCTGATTTTGGCGGGAGTTGGCATTGGAGACGTGCCTGGTTTTCGAACAGATGTTGTATTTATTTGATACCATCTTTGTAAATCTAAGTCTTAGTGGCTCATGACTTATACTACCAGTCCTTGGGTTGTTGCATAGAGATTCAATTATTTCACTTATTGATTCATATTATTATCATTTGGATTGTGTTTACTCTTATGTGGCTTACCCAATGGGTTGGGTTATCACGACTACTTGGATTACCAGTCGTGACATAAAGTATCTCAATTCTATCTCGATCATGATGTAAACTTGGTAAGGGTATATATGCTCGCCACCCAGTATAAACAGCACCCTCAATCAGTTAAACACGTAGCAATTATATCAAACCTAGGTGGGTTCCCTCTTAAAAAGTTTAGCGAGTAGACTTAACTCCACCCGGAAGCCAAAAATCACAAAAATGCCAAATAGTCAAAAATCTAACTTTAAACGTCTCTAATCTAATCAAATATAACTCAACAACGTCAAAAAAAGTAATAGAAATCAATTATAAACATTAAAGTTTAAATCTTTAATAAAATTCCCAAAAGTCAACCCATGACCACACGGTCTAAACCCAAGTCAAGGGGTAGATCTTGACTACCCATAACCCCACAGATCAAAATATGTGATTAGATTCAAAAACCAAGTCCAGATCGACCATCAAATCCCAAAAATTCATCCTCTTAAGTTATAGTCAATCTCAGTGGAAATTACTTGTCCACAAAGTAGTGATGAAAATATCCTCAAAAGTCACCTCTTACAGAGCTCTAAATCTCAAAGAGTGAAAATAAGCAAAACCCTCGAATTATAACATTCTGCCAGTGATTTCCGGTTCTGCAAACATCCTGGTCTCTCATGCGACGTTGCTTCTGCGGTATCTCCCTCGCAGATGCGAGCTCCACTTAATCAATCAACCTTCGCTTCAGTGCTAAACTGTCAGCTTCTGCGGAGCTGCCTCTACGCTCACCTCTCATAGGTGCACAAGTGTTTCTACGCAGCTACGTTCGCACATGTTGACTCCCAAGCTAAAGCAAATCTTAAATTTTGTGCATGCTTTTCCGCTTCTTCAATTACACATATGCACTACATGGGCTGCTGACCTCGCACCTGCACAAAACCTCCGCAAGTGCAACACACCGGAACCTGTTCTGCCAACATGCAACAAAATAATCCAAAATCAATCCGAATCACACCTGAGCCTCTCGAAACCCCGTTCAATAATACTAGCAAGTCCAACTACCTATTCCAAACTCATATAGAGACCCAAACAATCATATCTACAAATCAAACACCAAAAACCCATCTCTTAACTTCCTAATCTTCCAACTTCATCGAATACATCCTAATCATGCCTAAACATTCCTGATTCTATCCAAACATCGAACACAACTTCCAAACCTCTATATGAACCTATTTGATGTCCAAAAATAACAATCAGAGTCCGATATCATCAAAGTCAACTCCTTGTCAAACCTACAAATGCTCCAAACCTTTAAATTGACAATTTTCGATAAATAGAGGCAAAACATCCTAGGAACCTCCAAATCTAGACATACGACAAATCCAAAAATCACCATATGAACCGATAGATATAAAAAAAATCATAAATATGAGACCGTCTATTCAAAAGTCTAACCTCCCCAAAGACAACCCTACAACCACTGCAAGTCACAAAATAACAAAGAAGCATACGAAAAACATCAAATAGCGGAACGAGGATCAAATGCACAAAATGATTTGTTGGGTCATGACATTGTCCCCCTCTTAAATAAATGTTTCTCATCGAACGGATTTAGAATCATACCTGGAATTCCAAAAAAATGAGGATATTTGCTCCGCATATTATGTTCGATTTGCCAATTCACTTCCTCGACCGATTGACCTATCTACTGAACCTTCACTAATGCAATCTGTTTTGACCTCAACTTTTGAACCTGTCTATCTAAAGTGTCCATTGGTTCTTCCTCATAAGCCAAATTTTCATCCAGTTACAAAGAACTAAAATCTAACCCATGTGATTGATCTTTATGATACTTCTAAAGCATGGAAACATGAATCACATATAAACTCCTGACAATCTGAGTGGCAAGGCAAGTCCGTAGGCCACCTCACCAACCCTCTCAAACACTTCAAATGGACCAATATACTGAGGTCTAAACTAGGCAGCCCAAGGTGATACACTAGGCCTAATGAACCACTTATCTAACCACGCTTGCAACTTCTCCTTCAGTTCCTTCCACTCAGCTAGAGTCATGCGATATAGTGGAAAGGATATGGGCTGAGTACCCGACACCAAGTCAATACTAAAATCAATATCCCTAGTAGGTGACATGCCTGGTAGGTCTGTAGGAAATACATTCGGGAATTCTCTCACTACTGGAGTTGACTCTACAATAGGAGTATCAACACTAAATTCTCTAACAAAAGCCAGATATGCCAAATACCCCTTCTTAACCATCTATTGATCCGTTGGAAATGAAATCACTCTTTTGGAAGTATGACCTTGAAAACCTCTCCGTCACACCATTGGCAACCTTGGCATAGCCAACATCATAGTCTTAGCATGACAATCAAGAATTGCATAGTACGAAGATAACCAATCCATACTAAGCAGAAAAAGATCAACACTAGTGTCATAACCCCCAACGCTAACCACACAAGGCTGATACATATGATCCACCACAATAGAGCCACCAACTGTTGTAGATACATATACAGGGATTTCAAGAGAACTACGGGGAAAATCCAAAGGCGATGAGAAGTATGATGATACATAGGAATATGTAGAACACGAATAAAATAATACTGAAGCATCTCTATGACTGACTGCAACAATACCCGTAATGACTACATCAGAAGCCTCCTCCTCGGGTCTAAACAAAAAATGCATAATAGTGTGCCTGACCTGACTGACCTCCTCCTTGAGGATGTCTCCTGACTGCTTGAGCTCCCTCTCTAGCTGGTAGGGCCAGTGGTGTAACAACTGGCTATGGAATCATAGTCTGATAAGCCCGTTGTGCTGCGCCTCTACCACACCTGGGGCAATCCTTCTTGGTATGACCTACCTCTCCACACTCAAAACACCCTCGAGCTAAGAATGGCTGCTGAATCTGAGGCTGCCTCTAGTAACTTGAGTACCGACTGAAGAACCCTGGACTGAAGGAGTATAGTAGGAACTATGTGCTAGTAATGCCTTGAATGAAGCCTTAACTGAAGCGCCACAAGCGGGCTGATAAGCTGAATGAACTGACCTGCTAGAATGGCCTCTCCCAGAATAATCCCTACCTCGAGACAAGGTGCCACTGAAACTACTGGAATGTCAGGACCTCTTTTCTCTCATCACAATGCCCTCCCTGCCCTGACCCTGAATGTGCCAAGTCATGCGCGCTATGTACACAACTTGAAGGAATGTAGTCTCTGTCTTCGCATCCCTATACATATTATTCTTCATACAAAAATTCAACCCCTCTATGAACCTCCTAACCTTCTCAACCTCATTGGGGATTAGAAAAGCTACATTACGAGATAGCTCAGTAAATCTCATCTCATACTCTGTCACAAACATACAACCCTATTGAATATGCTCAAACTGGCCACACATCTCCTCCTTTATAATGGGAATGAACTTCTCTAAGAAGGATGTGAAAACTAACCCCAATTGACTGGAAGTGACATGCTGGACTGCTACACACATATGACTACCACCTCCTCTGGCTGGATTCTAGAGCTGGAAAGTAGTGAAAATGGCCGTATTCGACTCAACCAATCAAAGATTCCACAGAATCTCTCGACAACCATCAAAGAAATCCTGTGAATTAGCAAAAGGATCACAATCAAACCATGGAGACCAATCTTCCTGAACCGATCAAACTTTCTTTGCTACTCCTTATACATAACAGCCTCCATTACTGGCCTAACAACAACTATGGGAGGATTTCCCCCAATTGGTACTACTCAGGGTGTATGATACATGGCGGCAACCTTCTCAGGAGTATGAGTAACGTGAGCATGTGCCCCTCCCCCGACCTGAGAAGTAGCAGGTTCTAGAGCAAGTACTCTACTATGTGAAAAACCCTCCACAATCCTAACAAGACAAACAAGGGCATCCTGAAGTATTGAGTTGCGATAAACCCCTCAGGGACTTGAGCTGGTCGAGCCGGTTCACCCAGATCAAGAACCTGCTCCTTAGCGGGAGCTACTGGTGGCTTCACAGTGGCTGCTCTAGCAAGGTCTCTAATGTGGCACGTTCTTCACCCTGGACTCTACCTCATTCCCCGCCTCTCGTGGCCTTGGCTTGGGGAACGGTGTCGGCCCAACTAATACTGATGAACGTGTCCACACCATCTGCGAGTGAATAAAAGAGCAAAGCTTCAAACATCGGTATCAATAAATCTGCAGGATAGAGAATGAAAGAAAGAAAAGTTACCAAACATCTTATAGCCTCTCGGAGATAAGTAGAAATATTTCCACCCCGATCTATGAGACTCAACTAGTCATGATCATGATTTATGAGACCTACACAACCTAGGGCTCTAATACTAACTTGTACCGACTCAAAATACAAACTTAGACCGCGATGGCGCCTATCTATACTTGCTAAGAAAGAAAACTCATGATCAACAAAATATAATTCATATTCCTTTAACTAGTAGAGTCATATCATAAACAAAGACAAGAATACTCTCAAAATAGTAAAATATATGATACAATCATAACATAGCCCGAACATGACCAAAACAGTAAAATACCCAAGGACTAGGTAGCATAAGTACATGAGAAACTACTAAATAAGTACAAGTTTGAATACAAGATCAAAACTATCAGAAATAACAAAATAGATTGGGAATGGTAGAAGGACAAGGACTCGGGTACACCAAAATGAATCCATGGAGTGCAGCTTACTCTAAGTCTTTGAGCGAACGCCTAGGATTAACAAGAGGCTCTTTTACTAACCACTTGAGGATCCGCACAAACAGATATGCAAAAGCATAGTATGAGTAGACCATAGTCGGTACACATTACGTATCAAGTCTAAACTTGAAGAAGTAGTGGCGAGGATATAACATCAGTATACTTACAACACAGATATAAATAATAGAGCTTAGAACCAAAACAGTAAATAATTTCATGAATAAAATGTATCAAAGATATCAATAGTTTAAAGGTATACATCATGCTTTTCCAATTCAAAATATAATCATAACAATGCTTAGATATAGTATTTAAAGATGGTGTGCTTCAATCAACGGAATCGAGGCTCGTAACTAGCACATATAGATGTCCTGCAATAATTAGTATCTAAATAAATACTTCAAAATGAATCAAGGATATCTATGTATGCTCAAACTATATCCCTTACCTAACCGGTACACAATCCATGTACCACGATACACAATCCATTTATCACTATAACCTAATAAAAATACACGTATCGACCAAATACACAATCCATGTATCAACACGCTCACATGGACAAAAGCAACATGGATAATCACCTAGCTCTAGCAGGACGAATCCTTATCCAAGTGCAAAAAGTAGCTTGATAGCTCACTTTTAATAAAATATCTGTTAATCATATCATGTGTGCAATAACTCAATTTCATCCGCATGGCCTTATCTTTTGTTCCACAAATCTCAGTGCAAATCATGTATCAATATACAAAATGTATGTATATTCCCAAGAATTTACACATAAAAATGTACAGGGACATAATAGTAATTATGCGGAAATGTGCTCATGGAAATTCTATATGACTCTGAATGATTTAAGCAGTTCAACAATCAAGAATCTATGCCTTCATAAATAATCATACACCTAGGATTGATATTTAACATGAATAAGAGAGCGAACTGAGTCATATATGCCAAACAAATAATGAATCAAGATGAGAACATAATCAAAACAAGGCTTGAAGTATCTCAATCCACCCCCCGTCATAATGTAAACTTGGTCAGCAAGTCAACCCCTAGGTAGTTTCCCTCTTAACAAGGTTAGCCAAGAGACTTACCTCCACCTGGTAGCTATAAATTACCAACCCTCCAAATTGTCGAATATCCAACTCCAAACGGCTCGATTCTAGTCAAATATAATCCAATAGCATCAAATAAATCCATAAATTCAATTTCATATAATAAAGTTTAAATCATTAATCAGATCCCAAAAAATCAACAAATGTCAACCCGGGCACACATGTTCAAAACCATAGTCGAATGGAAGATCCCGACTTCTAATAACCCCACGAATCAAAATATGTGATTGATTTCCAAAATTAAGTCCATATCAACCTTCTCATCACAAAAATTCTCTCTTATATTGTAGATAAAATCCCAAATATTTCCTACAAAATCTCATGATTTAAGTGAAGAAAACCATGGGAATTCAAAATATATAGTCAAATCAAAGTGAAAATTACTTACCCATAAAATAGTGATGAAAATCTCCTAAAACGTCGCCTCTTACAGAGCTCCAAATCTCAAAATAGTGAAAATAAGGCAAACCCTCAAATTATAACATTCTGTTATCGATTTCCACTTTTGCGGACAACTTGGTCGCTTCCGCGATGTCACTTATGTGGCATCTCCCTTGTTGATGCAAGCTCAAGTCAAAAAACTCACCTTCGCTTTTACGTTACATTGTCCACTTCTAGGAAGTTGTGTCTGCGCTCATCCCTCGCAGGTGAACCAGTGCTTCTGTGTAGCTACGCCCGCACATGCGATTCCCAAGACCAGGCCAATCTCTGCTTCTATGCATGCTTCCCTTCTTCTTAAATTATAAAGATGCACTACCTGGGCCACTTCTATGACCTCGCACCTGTGCGACAACCTCCACAGGTGCGATACATCAGATGTTGTTCTGCCAACATGCAATAAAATGATTTGAAATCATTCTGGACCACACTGTGCTTCCCATAACACCGTCTGAGCATACCAAGAAGTTTAAATATCTAGTCAAAACTCATCCAAAGACCCAAACCATCACGAATAATATCAAATCTATGAATCATAGACCAAAAATCCATCTCTTAACTTCCAAACATTCATACTTTGATGAACACATCCGAATCAAGCCTAAACATTCTGGATTCAAAACAAACTTGTGACACAAGTTGCAAACCACTCTATGAACCTATTTCAAATTACGAAACAACAATTTGAGTCTGATATCATCATAATCATCTCCCAATCAAACCTATGAATTCTCCAAACCTTCAAATTGCCATCTTTCGTCAAATAGAGCCAAAACATCCTAGGAACCTCCAAATTCAGACATATGACTAAGTCCAAAATAACCATATGAAACCCATTGGAACCAACAAATCACCAATCCGAGACCATCTACTCAAAAGTCGAACCTCGATCAAGTCTTATAATATATGCTACCTAAATGAGGCTATGTGTCTTAATTTACTCTCAAACCTCGTTGAAGCAAAACCAACCAGCTCCTCAAGTCACAAAACAAAAAATAAACATACTAAAAGTATCAAATAGGGAATGGGACTCATATGCATAAAACGACATATGGGTCATTACATCGTAGTAGTTGTTATTGTCCCTACAATCTGCTTTTCATTCGTATGTTCCTTTTCGCATTCTTCAAGTCTTTTGTGAAGTTCTGGATTTATTATTCGGCACTCCATATCATTGTGCTCTTTTTTTCTACAAGTCTTAAAATATTTAGGTATGTAATCGTACTTGATTCGTATCAACATTGACTCCCCATTCCCCTTTTTCATCATCTTCCTTAACAATTTTATTTCTTTTGGGAAACTAAGCAAGGAGATCAACCTACACTTTAACCTTAGCATAACTAGGTCTCTTATCATTCTTTGTAGCAAATAAACATGTAAAGGATCTCTATCATCATTGGCTAACGAAAATACATACTAATTAGCAAAAATCTTTAGGGAGGAGTTCAGGAAAGGATATCCATACAATTGCAGTCTATGTTTCTGAGTCATGCTTCAACCATGGATTCCACTTGAAGCATCTCATCTGCCAAAACTCTCCTGCAACTTTCAAGTAGAAAGCATGCTTCGACAATATATGAACATAGTCTTCATTCAATGGTAACCTAACAATACGTGATTATTTTCAACCAATCGAGCAAGGCTATTTATTCTCGCGCTGAATAGGAATAGCCTTTTGAAGTTCTTCAATAACATGTATTCCATATGAAAATTTTACTAATACTGCATATTGTAATTGTTGTTGGATGATTGAGCATTGAACATCTTTCTTGTTCCACTTCACCACTGGTTCTCCGTGTAAATATTCAAAATATTTGATCACGAGGGGTTGTGTTTGCATGGGGACATTTCAGGTGTTAGGTTTTAATAAGTGTACGAAATATTTGGAGCTATTAGGGTTTGCATAAGAGAGATGTGGTTGTGATGGCACCTAATATGCCAGTTAGGCTAACTAATCAAAAAACAACCGAATAATAATAGAATTAAATTTATATAACAAGTCTAATTGAGATTCATAGCATAAACAAGTCTAGAATAGCACCAACAAGCAGAAATACTAATACCGTCCCCTAAAAACTTGTGTCAACGAGTACATGAGCTCCAAGAGTATCAAAATAAAATAGTCTGAATAATATGACGCAGTGTGAAATAAATAACAGTCTCAAAATAGGAAAAGAATGTGACTTTGAGGTCTATTGATGAACAAGATGTAATACATAGAATCTCCTAGAATTGCAGTGGTCTACTCCTCCACTCTGCTAGTGCCAACACCTGGATCAGCACAAAAATATTATGAAGTGTAGTTTGAATACAACCGACCTAATGTACTCACTAAGTATCAATATTAACCTTTGTGAATTAGTGGCAAGATTGGTCAACTGATATTTACTATCATAACTAGAACAATTAATAAATAAATACAACACAAGAATCTAGCTGAAATAGTGTATAAGATGATCTAGTACAATTAACGACAACAACGTCATGCTTTCACATAATAAAAGTGAGTTCACCGAATCAATATTTAATGATGGTATGCATCACAGAGCATAAATATAAATGCACAACATAAGATTCCATAATGTGTATGAATGAATACGACTCCTCCAACATCCGACACTCTCTTAGTATCCAACAAATCTACGCACATAGGGCCCAAGGTGCAATAGGTGTCAGGAGGAACATATGTGTTGTACATACAACTCACGTGATCATAACAAGATCACTTACATATACAACTCACATGCTCATACAATATCATTTGTATGAACAACGCATGTGCCTTAGCCATGCCAATTGTACGAACAACTTACAAAAACCAGGCATATGCGCCATAAATAATAACAAGAAGATTTATGGACATGAGAAATATACATATAAGGATTTAGGCCATTGAACGTTATGATTACGACTATAACATGTAGAACGTGATGACAGCAACCAACATTTCCAATCAACAAGGCAATAATAGTCGAAGCATGATTTTTAGCATGATAAAGAGAGCTCACGTATTCATACAAGAGAGATAATAAGTCATAAATAGCATATGAATATAAATAGAAGCATAAAATAGCCTAGAAATCTACTAGACCATGTCTCGCCCGTAGCACTCGTACAAATGCAAGAAATCACATCCAACCAGCTCGGATCTAGCTGAATGATGCTCAATAAGGCCAAATAAACTCATAGAAGTCAATTCCAAACAATAAAGCTTCATTCTTTAATCAATTTCTAAGAAGTCAACAAAACTCAACCTGCACCCATGTGGTAAAAACCCGAATCTAGGGATAGATCCCATTTACCTACAACCCCACTGGTCAAAATATTTACTTATTTTTCAAAAACCCCAAATCTTGACTTCAAAATTCCATGTGTTTACGTGTAGAAATTCACGGAGAATCAAGATATACGATCAAATTCAAGTGTACTTACTTACCTCCAATATAGTAGTGAAATCCCTCTTAAGAATCTCCCCCTCGCGCTCTCCAAAACTCAAAATGGTGAAAAGTAAGCTAAGTCCGGAAATTAGAACTCAAAAACACACATGCCAGTGATACCCTTTGCGAATGCAGCCACTGCCTTGCGTTCGTGAAGCATAATCTGCCTCAACAAAAACTCCTCATACACGATTGAGGAGACCCTCGCAATCATGATGCACACCTGGTTCACACCCTTTGAAAACTCGACCACAAGCCCCGCAGACGTGGAGGCCTCAAACCCGGCCTTCTCTATCTCTAAAGTGATGAACAACCGGACCATCCCCAAGTCCTTCATCACGATTACAAGACAAACTCCACAATCTCAAAGCATACCAAACGCTAGCACATCAGCCACATCCAAACATGCTCCGGTGGTCCAAAACTCACCCGATCCCCATAGGACACCATCCAATCTTGCCAATAACTTCATAAACACTACTCGAATGTATCCAGGGCCTCAAAACACATACGAAAACATTGCATTTAAGAATCAAAGGCTAAATAACACTTTGAACACTCATTTAAGTTCATAAACTACTAAACTTCAACTATGCCTAGTTCATGACTAAGCACTTCGTATCTCAACAAAACTACGTACACAAGTTCCATACAACAACAAGAAACTATCCCAAGTTCTGAAACAATAATTAAAGTATGATAACCTCAAAGTCAATAATAGGTCAAACTCGTGAATTCTCCAATCCTTCAAATTGCCAACATTCAGCAAATAGGGTCAAATTCTTCTAGGAATATCCAAAATAAAAATCTAACATATGCCCATGTCAAACAATATCACAAAAATCTATTGAAACCCTAAATCACCAATCCATGATCATTTTCTCAAATGTAAAACTTTGGTCATCTGTTCCAATTCCAAGCCTCAAATTAGGAAGTAATTGTTCTCAATCACTCCTGATCCGCGGGATAGGAAAACCACCCATCCCTTCAAGTCATATAATATCAAATACACATGCGAAAAACATAAAATAGGAAAATAAGTCTCTAATAGTCGAAACGATAGGTCGTTTAGTTACATTCTTCACCCTCTTAAATAAATGTTTGTCCTCAAATGGACTTAGAAACATACCTAAGCTTCTGAAAAAGTGTGGATATCTACTCTTCATATCTGACTGGATCTCACAAGTAGCCTCTTAGCTTAGTTGGCCTCTCCAAAGCACTTTCATTGACACGATCTCCTTAAACCTCATCTTTTGAACCTGCCTTGTAACACCCTTAAGTTTTTAGACTAATATTTGCATTCTCAATTGATCATCTTTATAATTAGGATAGATTTTACTTCACACTTCCTAAACATAAATTTGATAATATAGGAAAATTGCCTACTTTAGATTGTGTTAATATGTACAAAGAAGTCATGATGTTTCTCTGTTTAACACTTAATATCACTTTGATATATTACTATGAAATACATTAGATATTTAATGTTTTGGGCAGCCACCATTTTGTATTTATCTAAAGAAGAAAAAGTTTGGGCAGCCACCTTTTATTCATCCTTATCCAATGTAACCACCTCTTCAGATTTCATTTTCTCCAGGAAAATAAAACCTCAAAAACTCCTCCTCTCCTATCAAATTCCCCCACCAAATCACCAACAAGACTTATCTTGGTTGAGCCTCAAGTTACCTATCACCTTTGAGGTAAGTTTACCAAATCCGTTTTTGAACTGTAACACTGTTAGTGGTTTTGGCATATCTCTTCATATAAAACACCTTTTTAAGTGATCCAAACTTTTCTGAATCTATTTTATAGCTCTATAATTTTTGTTCAGGATTCAAAACCTAGTTTTTCTTGTACAGGGCAGGTGCTGCCCAGATTTTCTGTTTTACAAACCCTCCATATCCCATGTTATAAAATGCCAAGATATATATCTACAACTATAATGAAGACCACACAGTTTAGTTTGTTCTTTTTCATCTTCAAATCTGAGTCACAACACGAGGCAGTGATACTGTCTAGAATTTCTGTTTCAAACATTTTGGGTAATTTTCACCAATATCATGTTTAGTTTGACATGTTAAATTACTGAACTTATATAGATATTTTATTATGTATTTAAGGTATATATATCTTTGAAAAAGCTAAGGGGGAGTTTTTGAGGAAGTGGACGGATTTGATTTGTCTAGGGCGTAGACGATTCGAACGTCTTCAAGTTGTGGTTGAACTATTTTGTGGTAAAACATCAAGATTTATGTATAAACTTTGTACTCTTTTTACTTGCTGGAATATTTTCAAATAACTTTATCTTTTGTTTCCATTGTCTTCAATCTATATCGTTGTATATGTGTTATATCAAGTATTACAAGAAATTCGCTAACTCGCCCACTTGTACGGATTGCTTGATCATTTTGCACCCTTGTTGGGACTTTGTCCTTTGTGTGGAAGTGACTTTGTCACTCATCTTGGCATGCCTATTGATTTGGATCTTTTTTCTATCTTGACTTTAGATTTTTAGTTCGTCTGAAAATATAGAACTTACTCGTGTTAAGCGCGAACTAGAAAGCCATTTTTAATATGGTTCTTAATTCTATTGACTATTAGGTTTTGACTCTACTTGATTCGAGGCTTCGGTCAATATTGATATCTGATTATGCTTAGTGTGATGGCATGACGTACATATTAGGCGAATGGATATTTGGCAAACTCACTTGGATTGATAGTATACGTTTTCTTGACACTTGAATCTTGAACATTATAATTGATATTTGGAAATACTTCAAGGTTCGATATTCCATACTTTTTATATAGTTGTTTACTTGTTATAAATTTATGTTTCATTTGAGATACCTATTATTGAAAAGGGAAATTGGAGAATTTAATGGCTCCAAGCCTAAAGTTTATACACCACTAAGCTTTATGCTTAGTGATAGTTATTTTCTATCGTAGGTAATATGCGAGAAGTGATCTGAAGAAGGCCTTTTTGGAGTATACCTTTCACGAGCTTTTGTGGAGATTACATTTGCATATGCACCTAGGTTTTATATAGTTTTGGGACTTATACATGATCTATATGTTACACTTATGTATGTAATTTTGGTGACTTGTTTTGCCGTTTAAGGGTGTGTTAATAACCTAGGTCTTGTAATATGCTAAATTTACACTTTGTCTAGTAAATATGTACAAAGAAAAATACTAGTTTTCCTCTATGCTCGCAAGTTTGAGATTCATGTACAATAAAAATTTGTAGTGATGTCAAATGAAAAGTATAATTTCGTTAGGAAGTTGCTTTAACGTGTTGGTTACTCAAGAAGGGTTGTATCAAATTATCTAGATACTTTGACATTGTATTTCATTTAAGAAATTTAACGAAGTATATTTTCATAAACAAATATTGCACCTTAAATCCATTATCGCATGGGCCTATTTCTGCTACTACATTATTATGAATGCCTTTTATGATTAATATCTTCTGAATGCTGTAAATAGTAAATTAGATTTGTTTCATAAGTAGAACCCTCCTAAAGGGGTTACTACATGCCTATCCAAAATTTTTCACTAGCTCTTCTACAAAAGCTAGCTAGATGCTAATCTAAATACACAATGCTTAAATCCAAAACATGCAACTTTTCATCATAATACTTCTAGAGCATAGAAACATGAAATACCGGGTGAACTCTCGAAAGAATATAAGGTAGAGCAAGCCTATATGAAACCTCTCCAACTCTCTCTAACACCTCAAATAGACCAGTAAATCGCGAACCAAGCTTCCCCTTCTTCTCAAACCTCGTCACTCCTTTCATGGGTGAAATCTTCAGATTTACTTTCTCATCCTCCATAAATGCTACATCACGACCCTTCTAGTCCTTATAACTCTTCTGCCTGGACTGAGATGTACAAAATTGCTCTTGAATCAATATCACCTTCTCCAACGAATTATGAACCAAATATATACCCAATAACTTTGCCTCAGCGTGCTAAAACCAACCAATAGGAGAACGACGTTGCCTAGCATACAAAGCCTCATATGGAACCATCTGAATGCTAGACAGATAGCTATTACTATAACAAAATACCCCCAATGGTAGGAATTGATCCCAATGACCTTCTAAATCAATAGCACATGCTCTCACGATATCCTTAAGGATTTGAATAGTCCGCTCGTACTGGCCATCCATTTGT
Organism: Nicotiana tabacum; assembly: GCF_000715075.1. Lineage (NCBI taxonomy): Eukaryota > Viridiplantae > Streptophyta > Magnoliopsida > Solanales > Solanaceae > Nicotiana > Nicotiana tabacum. The sequence continues at coordinate 43,579,750 of NC_134102.1, forward strand.
GGGTGAAAAGTTGTGCTATGCGCCACCTGTGTACCCAACTCTGCTGAACAGCTCTCCTAAAGTGCAAAGTGAATTGATGCCCCAATCCAAAATTATAAAAACATGCACACCATGCACGCAAACATTCTCTTTGATGTAGAGCAGAGCCAATTTCTCTGAAGTGTAAGAATTCATCACTTTAATAAAATGTGCGGACTTAGTCATGTAAGGCCCCGTAAGATTTCGCAAAAGAAAAATAATGTTTCATGGTGCCAAACTTGACTTACGTTTTTGAGGATTGCATAAATTCTTCGCGGCGAGCTTGCGAGGCACAACTCAGACATTTTGGATTGTACAATGTACTGGAAAGTAAAGGAAAAAAATTGGGCAGAAGAAATGCACTCCTGCAGCCCACTATGCGGCCGCAGAATCACTCTGCGGACCACATAATAGTCGCAGAGTGAGACAATCTTTTGGGCCATTTTTTATGTCATTTTCGCGGCCCATTATGCGGCCGCAAAGCCATTTTGTGGGCCGCACCCTGATCGCATATCCAACTTTGAGATTTTTCATAGGGAGGTTCTGCAGCACATTATGTGACCGCAGAACAGATCTGCAGGCTGTATAATGACCGTAAACCTAGTCGGATTTGCCTAGTTCTGGAGGGCAATTATGCGTCCTATTCTACGAACCGCATATGCGACAGCATACCCTTTTCCAGAGCTTCATTTTTGGGTTTTTTTATAACCTGACCCTACTTCATTAAATAGATGATTTGTACCATGTTTGAGCTAAAATATGATATTTTAAGGGAGAGGGAGTGCCCTAGAGTGGGAGAGTGATCTTCAACAATTTGTTCTTCAATTCTTGCTCGAATCTTTGAAGATTAACAAGGAAAACTCACTTGGTCTTCATCCTATAGGTAAGATTCTACACCCTAGCCCTTAATTTCGAAATTTACCTTAGGATGGATAATTAGCAAAATAATTCTTGGGTATGGGAGTTATTTATTTTGCATGCATATGTTATCAAAGGGTGTAGGAAGATCGTGAGCTAAAAAGGGTAAAGAACATAAAAGGAACTTGAAACGTTAATGCACACCTAGTGTTTGATAAAATGCTCAAATGAGCTAGAACCACAATCATCTTCCTAATTTTGGTTCAACTTGTTATTTTTCTAAAATAGATTGAAGTTGCTAAGAATTCTGGAATATTTTAGAGATTAAGAAAGCTCAATTGAGGTATGTTGGCTAAACTCTTCTTTAAGAATTAGAACCCCAATATCCTTTTGAGTTCCAAGATATTTATTACAAGTTGAGTATTCCAAATAAGTTTTGTGACAAAGATATATGTTTAATTTGTGTTTCAAATGCTCTCATGGTATTGTATTATAAATTGAGGATGTGTTCTAAACTATGGATTTTGTATCCACGTGTTATGATTCCAAGTCATGATTTATGTGGAAAACTATTATTCCAAATTGTGTAGAGATTGTGATTGGGGTTACATCTCCACCCATATATATTGGGGTGAGACGGCAGGGCCACTTGTGTATGATTCTTGGTATTCCATATCCCATATATATATATATATATATATATATATATATATATATATATATATATATATATATTAGGGTGAGGCGACATGGCCGCTTTGTTAGGTATTGGCATCGTTGATGCATTCTCACCCGCATGTATTGGGGTGAGACGGCATGGACGCTTTGTGTAGGTTTTTGGTATTGTGGTTATACCTCCTCCCGCGTGTATTGGGGTGAGGCAGCATGGCCGCTTGAGTAGAGTTTTGGTATTGTGTTTACACCTCCACCTGCATACATTGGGGGTGAGGCGGCGGGGTCGTTTTATGTGAAAATGGTTACAGAGGATCTCATCTTGAATTCTATAAATGTTAATGACAGCTCTTGATAATCTTGTTTTTGTTTAACCGGCTATATATGCTATTCTATTGTCGCCTTGATTCATCATATTCATACTGTATTTCTGAGTTCATTAATTGGTGTTTGGTTTTCATACTAGTACTATTCGACATGTACTAACGTCCCTTTTGCCAAGGGCGCTGCATCTTTAATGGATGTAAGTTGTTCCACGGTGGAGGATACTGACCAGTGATATCAGTGGTCATTCTTTCCAGCTGACTTGGTGAGCCGCATCGCATTCCGGGGTTGTGCATTTTTGTTTGGTATGTGTTATCGTGTTTTGAGGTATAGTCGGAGCCTTATTATCGGCACTATCATTGTACTCTGTTGTATTTTTAGAGGCTCTATAGACATAGTGTGGGTTGTATATGGGTGTTGGGCATATGTTAAACTAGTTGTGTTATGATTAAATCACTCGTTCCACTTTGAACCATGAAGGTGTGTGTGTGTTTTGAGAATTATTAAATAAGGTAACTAATGGTAATGAATTGGTATTCTATTGTCTAATTAACGAAAAATGTATTATCCCTATTCATGGATGAGTTTGGGTACAAAGAAATCTAATAGACTTGCTTGGTCGGGTTCACTCGGTTGAGCGCCGGTCGCGCTCTCCGAGTTTGGGGCGTGACAAGTCAATCTATTAACAATGACCCAAATGGCATCAAACTTCTTCAAAGTCCGTGGAAAGCCCACTTCTACTCTAATGTCATGAATCTCTAACTCAAGCCACCTGATTTCTGATGTTCATACTTCACCTACATGGAATTTAAATACCATAAAACATGACCAACAATGTCCTTCATCATTCGCCAGCTTCGTGACACCTCGATGATTAGAATACCTCAAACTGTGAGCCTTATTAAGAATCAGCTCCCGCAAACCATCAACATTAGCAACACAAATCCGACCCTAAAGTCGTAATACACAATAATTTCCAATAGCCATCTTGTTGTCACCACCTTGCTATATCATATCTCTCAACACAAACAAATGCGAGTCATCATATTGGCGAACCTTCATGCACTCATACAAGGACGACTGCATAACAACACAAGCAATGACTATACTGGGCTCAAAAATATTAAATATCACAAACCTATTGGCCAAAGTGATAACATCCATAGCCAAAGGTGTCTCCTCAGCTGGAATACATGCCAAACTACCCATGTTCTCTTCTTTTCTACTAAATATGTTCCTACTACATTTTCCTTACCCAAGTGATATAAGATAGTAATATCATAATAGTTTTGCAACTCAAGAAACCTCCACTTCCTCATATTCAAATCCATTTTCGTGAACACGTGCTGTAGACTCCTGTGATCTGTGTAAACATATCATGATGCAGAAGAAATCGCTCTTCTACCCTGCATCGACACTACACTAAGACCAACATGCAAAGCATCAAAATACACAGTGGATAGCCTGAAATCCTTGGGCAACACCAACGTTGGGGCTATAATAGAAGTAGTCTTGAGCTTTTGATAACATTCCTTGCACTTGTTAGATCATCAAAAAAGAGCACCCTTCTGAGTCAACTTAGTCATAGGGTTGTAATGAATGAAAACCCCTCTAGAAAGTGACGATAATAGCCTATCAAACCCAAAAAGCTCCTGATCTTTATATTTGAAGTAGGTATTGGCAACCTCTAAACCACCTCAATATTCTTGGGATCAACCTTAATACCAACACAAGGCACAATGTGGCCTAAGAATGCAACGGGATCCAACCAAAACTTCTATCAATGATGAAAGAAGGAGCATGAGCAATATTGTTGGAGCCAACCAAAGCTTCTTGCATAAAGCTCATGCTCCTTTGTGATATCAGTATACAAAGATATCATCATTGAACACGGTCACAAAAGAGTCTAGGTGAGCCTTGAACATCATATTAAACAAATCCATCAATGCTGTTGGAGCGCTAGTCAAACCAAATGATATCACATAGAACTAATAATGACCATAACGAGTCTTAAAAGTCTTCTTAGAGATATCTGAAGACCTAATGTTCAGTTGGTAATAACTTGATCTCAGGTAAATCTTACAGAATGCCTTACCACCCTGAAACTGATACAAAAAATAATCAATACGAGGAAACAGATACTAGTTCTTGATGGTAACCTTATTCAACTGCATGTAATCATTACACATTGTTGATACCCAATGTTTACCCTCATATTTTATAAATATCATGTATACTTTTAAAATATTATTTTTGCATTATTACATAATTTACAGTGGTCATATAAGTATTTTCTATAATTTTTCATAATTTTTAAAGATTAAAAATTGATTTTCTTGCATTTAAATTACATGAATATATATTAATTACCCCTTTAAATTAGTTTGTGATGTCTTAATCATCCAAATTTATTCTTTTCAACCATATATATATTTTATAACATTTTTACTTCATTTTATATAATTATATAGGTGTTTTTTGAGTTATTTAAATTTTTTAAAATAATAGCCTATATTTTGCAACTAATTGCATTTTTATTATTCTATTTAAGGTCAGAATAACTTTTTATATATTTAAACCCTTCATTTTTTATTTGTAAATACTTATTTGTTTAAATTATATTTTTTTTACTTAATTAGCTATTTTATTAATTTATTTTCTCTTAATTTCATTTTTTTTTAAATCTGGACCAATTAAGGTCCAAACAAATGAGCCCATTCTTGATCGACCCCCAGAAGTCCAACACCAATCGACCAAATAGGTCCGCCCCAGTCCACGACCCGTTACACCCGACCCAACTCATTTAAATCTTAGCCGTTGATCAAAATGATCAACGACTCATAACACTTCCCCTTTCTCATTATATCTGCTCAACCTAAACTCTAGCCCATTCTCAACCCCGCAGCCACCCTCAAACACTCCCTTTTGTCTCTCAAACCTAAACCCTAGGGACTGTAATTTTCTCACACTTGTTCTCTGCATTTTAACTCGAACCAGAAATCTTCTTAACTTTTCTAATGCTTACCACTCTGATATGGTAATACTAAGTATTGGTCCATATATGGAAGGTGTATTTCGCATAATCGAGTCCAAATGGGCTCGATCTTGAAGATCATGTGGGATTCCGGCTAGGTACATCAAAGGACACGGAGTATCTCTCCGATTTGGCACATATCCATCGAGTCCGGCTTGATTAAGGTTTGCCTTACTCGTTGCCCTAAATCCGATTTGAAATCGGTTTGCATGTGGTCTTTTTCTTATTCTGTATGACATATTTTCTTTCCTTATTCTGCGTTATTGGTCTTCTTTCAAATTTTGTTTACTTGTTATTACTACTATATAAACCCCTCCCCTAATTCCCTTTAGACAGATCTTAGTCACAGTTATTCTCTCACTCTCACTTATTCTATACTATTCTGAAACTTGAGCACTTGGCCGGCTGAAAGCCAGTGCCACCGGAATCCTCTCTACCCTTCTAGTTCGAGGACTGCTCGAGGCTCATTCGAAGCTCCTGTGAACTCTGACGCACTAGGGTTTGGAGTTCTTCTTGTTTTTCTTACTTTTCTACTGATTCTCCTCTAATTGTGGATAAATCGGCAAATTGGTAAGTGTTCAATCCCTTACAATTATGCGTCTTCCCTATTTGTGTTCATGTTTCTGAACATCTGTGTTATGTGGACCTTTGTGAGCAAATATGATATTGTGCCAACCTCACTTTGAATTTCTTCTACAACCCTTTATATGTAATCTACTATTACCCTGCAAATCCATTCCTGATCATCCCATATTGCAACACTGTTTTAATATCTAGCCAAACATGTTTCTCTGCTATTTGTAACTCTGACGATTGTATTCCTCGAATTATTAATCATGTACCCTCCAGTATTGCCTAAACTTCTAGTTAAATCTCAATGAATTTAGCTTCTTCTATTACACATGGTCAATTGGCATAAGTCTTGAAATCTGCCTGTCTCATTTACCTTAAATTGTTAGTTATACCCTGAGTTATTGGATTTTGAGTCTTTGTGTTACACCCAGTATGTTAAGTTGTTTGTCGACTGTTGTAAGACGACTCCCACCAGTCTGTTTGTTATATTGTTGAGGTTCTCATGATAGAAACTTGCATGTGAAATGGCTATCCTCTTAACTACAACTCTGTCTGTCTTCTATGATTAATGTTCCTAAGTCCAATGTCCCTTTGACTAGTTCTAAATCACGCCTAAAGCTTGATTTTTGAAACTTAGCATTGTATGTGTTCACTCTGTTTATTAAATAGACATGCCTCTTAAGTCTTCCTAGTGTGTGACTGCATTCAGCATGTTACACCCTTTCCCTTTGTTGAATAATTGCTCACTCATGAACTTATGTTGTTTTCTGTGTAAAATTTGCCTTGTTGAAAATAAGCCATGTTGATTCTCCTAGTTCTCATGTTCTCGACTAATTCAATGTTGTCAATTTTGCTTCTAAAATGTCATGTGAATTCTACTAGTTGTCATATAATCTTGTCGCTATGAGACATTGCTTCAGGGCTGTTTAATTGATTTCATGTGTGCTCCTTTAACTTATGTGGTTAAGTGGTCAATATGTAATTGTTGGGCTTGGTATACATTTATGTGTGGCCTTGGACTGTGCAAGGGGACACACTCTCCGGTTTGAAATGCGCTTGGATCTGGGCCTGCTATTCGTATTAAATGAAGCATGTCGAAGGCCCAGGCAATACTGAGTTACTCTTTTTGGGCATGTTCCTAGGCTTGCAGTTATTCCTTTATGTAATATTTGTACTTGTACTCATTATCTGGGCCTGTAATAATTTTGTAAACAAATAATTGGGGTGTTAATAAAATTGGAGGGAACGGGTATATTCTATTATTTTCATAAAAGGGTAGAAAATATGCCTATAGGGTCTACATGCTTTGTTTGCTATTTTGTTTGACATGATCTATTTCTACACACTCATAGAAAGCATGCTTATAGGAAATCACACACACTTCACTCAATTGTCTAAAGCATGTTTGAATATTTGCTATACTTGTTTCCAGGTCTAATATTGTCCATATTTAGACAACATACCTATAGGATACAATAACGCACGTTTTGCTTATGTTCCTCTAGATACCATGTCTATATGGTTGCACTTAATCAATCAATCAATTATTTCTATTGCTCTTAGCATGCTGCCCTTCTAGATACCATGACTATAGATTTTTTAAAATAATTAATCAACTGCTTCAATTACACTGCTCTTTTAGATATCATAACTATGAGATTTTAATCAACTAATCATTTACTTTGTTATTTCGTCGCATTTCCACACTTAGACAACATGCCTATAGGGATAAAGTATATAAAATCAATTTCAGTTATCAACTACTAGAAATCCTGCCTATAGGACAATGTCATATGCCTAGACACATATTTATAAAATTAGCTCGGATAATTCTGAGTTTACAAATAGTTTACTACCTCCTCGCTTAAGCCATTGAGAGAAATAACGTTGCACATACGATGCTGGAATTCAGAATCACCTAGAAACCATGCCTATAGGACTCTAAGTCTTAATTCTAAAACCATCTACTGCCTATTATGTCGCGTGCATTTGTTGTCTATGTGTGGAGGCTAACTTGGGCCTTTAATTTTCTTTACGTGAAGTCCTGTCTGTTTTGAATGTCGCCTAACTTTCTCATTTTGAGTAACCTAAGTTGAGTTTAGAACCCCCCATAATAGGTCCAAAGCCTCTTGTACCATAGGTATGGGACGGGCAGCGCGCGTATAGAATACAGTTTAGAATTGAACTAGAACACGTTAAGTAACAACTTCAACATAGTAATCGGGTAGCAGAAGATGATAGTTTGTGTCCGCTGAATAATATGAGCAACCTCCACCTTAAGGGAGTTGCGATGTATTGTTTATGTTGCACGAGGTGATTCTTTAGGCTAAAAAACTTAGGAACTCCCCCCCCCCCCCCCACGCGCGCCTTTCTTCTTTATATACTTGTTATTCATACTTAGTTATTTAACGTAGGTTAATGTCGTTGTATCCTTTAGGATTTGTACTGTCATCTATTCTTATGTGTTATAAAAAATATTCAACTTTTATACCTTTCCTTGCTTGCTTGATCACCTAGCCTAATCATCTAATCCACATAGTTTAAATTTCGGTCGGGCACCACAATTGTGGACCTCAAAGAGTGTCTAACCCCTTCTCTTTGAGGTAATTTGAGCCCTTACCCGATCTTTGGTGACGTAGACTAGTTAAATAGAGTTATTTTCAAATAGGTGCCCTAACACACCATAACAATTGTTAGGTGGCGACTCTTCTCTTTTAATACCCATTTAAAAGAGTTGTCACACGTCGAAGACCTCTTTCACGAGAAAATGGGGTGCGACAGCATGGCGACTCTACTGGGGAGTTACACTTAGGCTCTTACCATAACGAAGTTGACTTATATGGATTAACGGTTATATTTGATGACATGTACATCCCTTCCTTTATCTTCCTTTATTTGTTTAAGTTTCTACAACATGTATATCCCCTCCCTTATTTCCCTTTATTTGCTATGACATGTATGTCCTCTCCCTGTTTCCCTCATCTTGTCTAAGACTGCTATATCATGACTCTCACATCCCTATTTCTCTTCCTGCTTCATTAAATTCTCGCACATTTTCATGAGTTAAACTGACTTCTCTCTTTTTTCCTTTCTTTTATTTTCACTTCTTTTCCTTCTCGTGTTCATCTTTACCATATTATTTATTGTTTTATGCACTTTTACCATGCAAATACTTGACAGCTGGTTACTATTTCTGCATAAAGCATGCTCTACATCATACTCCACTCGTGCTTATTATCCACATAGCGGCGCTTGATAAGTGTCCGTGCTTTCCTGAAAACACCCTTTGTAGGCTTATTTGTTGTAGGCTAGTCGATCAACGGTGTAGTTGACGATCCCGTGCCTTTCCCTCTTAAGTTTTCCACTTGAGAGTACCAGTCTAGACACTTCTAGAAACCACACTCCGATTTGAAATGTACATGCATCATGCTGAACCTAGTACCGATAGAGACGTCATTGACGTAACAACCCGCTTTGATAAAACCTCTTCCAAAGTCTGATGGGATTTCCATAATCCTAAAGGACACTATCATGTTATATGCATTGCTTGCAGAAAATGTGTCAGCATGCTAATCGTTAGTGCGTAAATAGTTGAATCATGAAGGGAGAAAGGGCTAACTTTTATTTGTTTACAGAAAATGAATCATGAAGTCCCCAGGTTCGGTATAGTCCAAAATATCCCACCATTGCTAATTGACTGGTGGAAAGACCTCGTACCTTGTGATAAAAATCATGTGAGGAGAGTATTGGGTAATCTTCTCTCTTTGCTAAATATTCAACCAAACAGGGAATTGATTGAGGTCGCTACCATGTTCTAGGACGAGAAAAGAGCTATTTTTTGATTTGGCAATATAGAAATGACTCATTTCCTGGAAGAAATAGGGGGGTTGGCCAAGTTACCATGGGACTGTCCGGGACTGCTAGTGCGAGAAAATAGCACTCCCCGCGGTTTTCTGAAAATGTTGGGTTTTAAGAAGAATGATGAACTGCTCTGTCTAAAGAAATCATACATCCCTTTTGAGTTTCTTTACGAGCGCTACAGGCATAGCAAATCATACCTTATTTATCATGATGAGCTAGCCATTACTTCTTTAGGATGGGTGCATCACCAGGTTTATGTTTTTATTGTCTGCTTCTTGGGGTTGTTGACCTTTCTGATGCAAGGAGGAAGGATTCACATGCACTTAGCCATAGTCGCTAGGACCTTAATGGATGGCATCGAGGGATAAGCTTATACTATCATCCCAATGATCTTAGCCGAGATATACCGTGCTCTGGATCGGTGCAAGCATTGATTCAGACACTTTGAGGGTTGCAAACTATTGCTACAAGTCTGACTGTTGTAGTACTTTCAGAGGGGGACGTCAAACCAGGCATCAATCTAAAGGATAGGATCATAGATAAAGTGGTTGAGGCACAAGTGAAGTACAAGAGGCTACGCAAAAGGGTGTTCAAGTCCGAAGCTAAGCATCTGGAGCAGCACAAAGTAAACATAGAGGCGATAAGGGAATGGAAAGAGATTGCCACTAAGTCCACAGAGAGGTTAGAATACTTGGAGCAAGAGATAATAAAGCTATAAGGGAAGATGAGAAAGAGACTTTGGGATTGTCAAGGAATGAACAACGATCAAGGAGGAAAGCTGGCAAAGGATTACTTATTGCTGGACATGTGCGATTTAGGAAAACATGATTGATGGGGTCAACAGAGCCAAGCATGGAGATGGTCCTTCAGGGACCAAGTAGATGATGTTCTTTACCGCTTTCTAGCTTAGATTAGATTTTGATATAATAAGGCTTAATGCTATTAGTGATTTTATTATTTGTCGATTTAGTAAGAGATTGTTTCGACTTATTTCCGCACTAGTGAAATGAATCAAACATTGGTATCAATTTTCTCCAAGTCTGTGTGTCGTTTAGGCCTACCTCAAGCACAATGAGGTCCCCAAATTACGATGCAAATCATTGCATGACTTTTGTCAAATATGTTTAAATATTGCAAACACTTCTTTATTTCACATTACTGACTTGGTTACCTTTTTGTTTTTGTTTCCTTATGTGTTCCCACTCCCAAAGGTTGGTTCATGTATACTGACATCATCGGCATACCACACTAGATCCAGAGGTCCTCCACCTCCTCCTCCACCTAGCGACCCGAAAAGCAAAGGCAAGGACAAAGGAAAAATGAATTATTTAAGTAGTATCCGTAAAGACAATGCTACTGTGGCGGAAAATGTTGAAACTTCAGATGGTAGAAGCACCCCAGGGCAGAATGAATTGGTCTTACGTTTGGAGCAGAAAATCTTGGAGTTACAGGGCGAACTTGAGCAGGTCCGAAATCTAGCAAACCTCTCCCTCACTCTCAATGTCCTCGACATCAACCGAAAAATTCCAACTAACCAAAACCAAATACCGCCACAAAATACACAAAACAAGAATCCATCACACATAGCTCCAAATAATCTCGTACCTCCCCAGAACCTTAACCCGATGCCAGAGCAAACTCAATATAACAAGTTCACCATGGCCTTTCTCTGCTTGGGGCATGGATATCATCGGACCAATTGAACCCGCTGCTTCAAACAGACACAAGTTCATTTTGGTGGCCATAGACTACTTCACAAAATGAGTTAAAGTCGCATCTTATAAGACTGTGACTAAGAAAGTCGTAGCAGATTTTGTCCGAGATCGCATTGTTTTTTGATTCGGAGTGCCTGAGTCAATCATTACTGGCAATACCATCAATCCCAACAGTGACCTGATGAAAGCTATGTGTGACACATTCATGATCAAGCATCAAATTTCTACAGAATACAGGTCGCAAATGAATGGAGCCGTAGAAGCCGCCAATAAGAACATCAAGAAAATATTAAGGAAAATGGTAGACAACTACAGGCAATGGCATGAAAAGCTGCCATTTTCTTTGCTCGGATACCGTACCACGGTTCGTACATCAACGGGGGAAACTCCCTATCTACTGGTCTTTGGTACCAAAGATGTTATCCCTATCGAAGTAGAGAGCCTTCCTTAAGAATTATATAAGAAACCGAGCTCAGCGACGCATAATGGGCACGGAGTCGGTACGAACAACTAGCTCTCATTGATGGCAAAAGAATGAACGCAGTGTGTCATAGTCAACTCTACACGAACAGAATGGCAAGGGCATTCAATAAAAAGGTCAGGTCAAGGAAATTCACACCGGGGCAATTGGTGTTAAAGCGAATCTTCCCACATCAGGATGAAGCAAAGGGGAAATTCTCACCCTAACTGGCAAGGCCCTTACATGGTTTACCGAGTACTAACAGGAGGAGCACTTATACTTGCAGAAATTGATGGAGAGAGCTGGCCAAAACCCATCAATTCGGACGTAAACAAGAGATATTATGTCTAAGACTATGTTTGAAATTTTTATTTGATGTAACATGAACTACGCTTAAGTTGATTCTCGTTTAAGATGGGATATGTAGGAAGCCCTGTGGGTACGGCCACATCATAATAAAATCTTCCTTCTTATCTATGGTCAGAAATTGGAGCAAGATTTTGAGTTTGTCAGATCTCATTATGTCAGGGATCACCAAGAAGAGTATTGCCAGAAGTAGGCATTAAACTGGGGCAGAATATTGAGGAGGGTCCTCAAACTTCCTAGTTGAGGTTTCAATATCTCAAAACGTGTCACAGTCTCCGATTCAAACATTATTTGCATCATCGCACATTTTGAAAAAACTCCATTTTTATATAAACGACTTATGACAAATGCATATTTTCCAAATATTTCATTTTTTGTAGTAGCCAGACATTACCCAGGGTGACTCAAACAAGACCTCAAGACAAAAAGAAGAATCAAAAGCACGAACCAACCTTTCCCCCACAACTCACGATTTTTCTTTGGATTCGGGCACAATGAACATAACAAGCACGTCCGCAAATATATACATACAATAAGATCATTATCTTTACATCATCAAAAGTTGCCAAGCACAAACGCGTCAAGCTAAGATTGAGACTAAGCATAGGGATAAACACTACCATCATCATTGCATAAGGCTAAGCAATGCCTTCCTTTTCATGAGACTGAGCATTGTCTTCATTCTTTGCATGAGGCTAAGCACTGCCTCCATCATTGCATATTATTTGTATTATGTGGAACAATGTGTACATGAGGTGATGAGTGTGTACACGGGAGTATGTGTGGTAATTGACCAGATTAGACCTTAGGCTATTAATATGTCTTGAATTGGAATTTGTTTGTTGTTTGAAGCACTCTTAATATTGTTAATTCCCCGTACCCTTATATTATTGTTATGATTCTTGTACACATTGTTGAGAAGCCGAGGGCTATATCTTGTTGTGATATTGGTATTGTTGTTGTGGTGATGTTGAGCCATATGTGTATGTGTGTTGCGGTTGATTGTTGTGTTGTGAATGAGATGCGTATGTGGTGGCATATGAGTGGTGTGTACATTGATGCACATGCGGCGAGATACGGGGGCTTATGCGCATGTTGCTAGAAAGGAAAAATATTTCATCGTGATGCACACGCGGCGAGATAAGGCAGCTTATGCGCGGGAAGCGATTTCCAAAAAATGTTTTAAATGTGATGCTCACATGGCGTCATAAGGGTGATTGATTTGTGATTATGCTATGTGGTACTGCGGGGTGACTCTTGATCCTATTCTTGTGTTGGAATGGGATGATGATTTGAACATGTCATTATTTTCCTTCAATGATTTCACTTTGTGTTTCACCAAATTTGGTTAATTTTCTGTGTTATCACATGCTTATTCTTTGTTACTATTTATTTGGTATGCTTTCCATTGTTAGTTCAATATTGATATTCTTTATAGGTTATTTGAGTAGTGAGTGTCTTAACTAGAATCTCGTTACTACTCCACCAAGATTTGTCTGGATACTTATTGGGTACCGATTATTATGTACTCATACTATGCTTCTACACATTTTTTGTGTAGATCTAGATACTTCAAAGCGTGTTGGTCATTAGTGGATTGATCCGAGCTGCTGTGGAGACTTCATGGTATACCTGTTGTTCCGTTCACAGGCCTTAGAGTCACCTTCTATTGTTCTTTCCTTCTGTTTATTTTATTTCCAAACAGTAATGTATTTTGAGATTTCTAGTGTACTCTCTATAGAGCTTATGACTCAGTATTATCGGGATTTGGGATTTATGATTATGGCATTCCGTTGTTGGTTATATTATGGCTCTCTTCAACTTTTCAATTAATATTTTAGTTGGTAATTTCTGTTGATCTTGTTATACCTCGTCTTAGGAACTAGGTGTCATCGCGATCCTCAAGGTGGGATTTTGGGTCATTACAGAATCGAATGCCAAATCACACGTTGAACTCTCTCTTATGTTCATAAACTCCTAAACTTCCAACCAAGTGCCTTATTCTTTCCTAAACACCTCGGATCTCAACCAAACTTTCACACAAGTTCCATACAATAATATTAACCTATCTCAAGTTCCATTATAACAGTCAGAGTCCGATAACCTCAAAGTCAACTCTTGATCTAACTTATAAACTCTCAAATTCTTCAAATTGCCAAGTTTTGGCAAATAGAGTTAAAATCTTCTAGGAATATCCAAAAATAAATTTGAACATATACCTAGGTCCAAAATCATCATATGAACCTTTTTGATCCCTCAAATTATCAATCCGAGATCGTTTTCTCAAAAGTCAAATCTTGGTCAACTCGTCCAATCCCAAGCCTCAAACTAAGAACTAAGTGTTACAAATCACTCCTGAACCCACGAAAGCCAAATCATTCATCCCCACAAGTCATATAATATCAAATACATATACGGGAAGCATCAAATAAGGGGTCGAGACTGTAATACTCAAAACAACCGATCGAGTCGTTATAATCCTCGTTGCTACAAATATATCTAGATTTACCTTTATTAACTAATAACAAAAGCTTTCCAATACGAGAGAGTTTCATAAATGAGTCTAGATTTGCCACTGAAAAGTTAGTACTATATATTATGATCATCAAGAGTCTTGACGCTGGTTCCACCAAATTGGATAACTTTGTTTTTCAATTTATCACTGTCGGTGGTTGGTTTTCCATCATTTCTCGACCAACTCCCATAAATTATTTAAAAATAAAATTAGTTTTCAAAAAGATTTGCGAAATCTTCTAATGTTACACATTTTCGGCTAGTCTCATTGTTGGATTTTCCACTGTCGGTAGTTACTTCATTTTGTCGTTTTAAACATTTTCGTACCGTTTGCCTTCTTCTATAAGCTACTGCGGTTGTATATATATATATTCCGATTTTAAATTGGAGTAAAAAAATACTCTAGCACATGATGTTAAGGATAAATTATAAATGTAAAATATTTATTATTCATATAAACATTTATATATCAATTAATGTCAAGACTACAATTTCACTAGATAGTGATGGCACATAACTAAACCCACTAGGAGAACCAACCAACAGAAGTGTAACCCACAATAGAAGATAATCATATAAATAAGAAGGGAAAGTGCGAAATTTCAATAACTACCCAAGAACTGGTATCACAAGTCATTAACAACTAAGAATGGGAATACAACACCGATATGAGAAAATATATCATATCTTTTAATATACATAAACAGAAATACAAGATCCTAGAGTACCATGAACAAATGACAGCTAATAACTGAACACTGATATGTGTTCAATGCTCACTCTCGAACTCCACAACAGTTCAGCTCCAAAATCTGCATATAAGGTGCAATGGTATAGTACAAGTACAACCAATCACATATATTCAGTAAGTATCAAGACTAACTTTAATGAATTAGTGACAATATTAAGGTGCACAGTTGTTCCAATTTATAAGGTGCACATATGTTTACTCGTGTAACGGTATAGTTAAATTTATAATGTGGTTATAGACACGTAAATTAATTTGATCCAAAAATATGAAATAGATAAGAATAGAACCAAGATTGTGAAAATAACTCAAAAGAATTATAAGTATGGTTGTATGATGAGCCTCTCCAGAAGCGGTAATAAGAAGGATATTAAGAACAAAAAAGCAAGTTTATAAAGTGCGAAAATTATAGCCTTGAGTACAAATAATATTTTGTCCCACTGTGGATTCAAGTGTTCCAATTTATAGCTCTATCCGGGGAGACAAGATCCCAAAATCAAGCCCTTCTTGAATGAGAGTAATAGCCTGCTTGGTGAAGCTTGTTTTGGGGCCAAAAGTGATTTTGCCCAAAAATTAAGGTGCTTGGCCAAGATTTTAGATTGAAATAAGTGCTTTTGAGCAGAAGCAGAAACAGTTTTTGAGAAGCAGAAATAAGTAGCTTCTCTCCAAAAGAACTTTTCTCAGAAGCACTTTTGAGAATAATTCACTTAGAAGCAGTTTTCAAAATCTTGGCCAAACAATAATTACTGCTCAAAAGTGCTTTTCAAATTAATTAACCAAACACAAACTGTTTCTCACTAAAATCACTTTTTTGAAAAGTATTTTTGAGAAAAGCACTTATCAAAATAAGTTGATTTTAGAAGTTTGGCCAAACAGGCTATAAAACTCCTATTGATGGTTGTATAACGGTTGATCATTAATAAAGAGATTCCTTGTAACGACTGCTCATTGAATGCTATTTTTTCAACCGATGTCTTACTTTTAAACCTTCATTCTTGGTTTCAATGCCTTCAGAACTCAGTCAGCACCAGTTACATGCTCGTATCTGATGCTAACTATTTGTTGACTTATATCTTACCTGTCTTCATTTTCACGCGACGTCTAGTCATTCGTCCAACTATTTCTAACTAATTTTACCCCATATAGATAGCCCCCCTACATTCCGGTGACAAAACTTTGTGTTGTGGGGAAGTAGATAAGACCCGTTTTCTTGGCGGGAATGTTCCTGAACAGATTCTGACAATTGAAAGAATGCACATCTTCTCACATTAAATGACCCGAATATGTGTTATCCCATGATTCGACAAAATTCTTTGTCAGTTTTTAAGGTAATCATGACCACGAATTTTGCCGTCCGAATAGCCCAGAGAGCACATAAGAAAATAAAATAAAGCTATAGAAATAAATTTCAAATAATGAAGTTCATATCATTAAAATATCTTAAAGTTAACAAAAAGGCAATCCCATGCCCACATGGTCAAATCATAAAATAAAACTCAGATTCTATTGACTTATGACCACACGAGTCCAAATTTATAATTAATTTCTAAATTCGAGTATAAGTCGATGGTCAAAATACCAAAATAACTTTCTAAGATTTCAAGTTAAAAATCCTCTTTTTCTCAGTTATATCCTGATTCTAAGAAAATATTGATGATAGATTCATGTTATAATTATTGATTTGAGAAACAATCATTTAACCCATCGTCTTAGGTGAAAATCGCCTAAATCTGAGCTCCATCAATCCCAAAATAATAAAATAAAGTTCAAGTATTAAATAAGTTTTATAGCCGAATGCTGAAATTTTAGCTTAAGGGATAGGACACCATGGGAGACATGAACCATCCAAGCTATAGTCTTCATCCTAGCTTGCAACAAAGGGCGTACGTAAAGCATCCATCTTGGCCTCCACATCTGATGCATTTTTTTATAATTTTTTTTACTTCGAAACTACTTTCCAAATACCCAAAACTCGCCGATATTTATGAAGCCAAATATATTCAATATGAAAGTCATGATCTAATTATGTTTTGATAAATCATGCATGAGTTATGATGAGAGGTGGATGTAACGTAGGCTTGCTCGACTGGGTTCACTCGATTTAGCGCCGGTCGCGCTGCTCCAGTTCGGGGCGTGACATGGGCAGTTGCCTTTCATCGCGTTCGCTGTTGGGCACCGCATTCGTAAAATAGTTGGGTGCTAGTGTTGGTTTGCCTAAGCGTTCGCGTGTGGTCAGGGAGTTCTCGCATTCGCGAGGTGGTGTCCGTTAACGCAAAGGTATATTTAGGCGATCATCATTTTCTGTTTTGCTAATGCGAGGCATGTGTCAAATTTGTGAAGGTAACACCTGAGCAGACTTTTTAAGAGTTGAATTTTGGGATTTTTACCCATTTTATCATATTTTGAGATTTTAAGCTCGAATTTGGGAGATTTCATAGGCAATTTTCATGACTTGGATTGGGGTAAGTATTTTCTACTTGGATTTGATTATTATTCATGATTCTATCCTTGATTTTAGCATTTGATTGGTGAATCTACGTGGGAAAAATTAGGGGGTTTTGCAAAACATTTCTATAATGAAAAACGAGGATTTGAACCCCGATTCGAAGTCGGAATATGATGAACTTGTATGGCTGGACTCGTATTCAAATGGGTGTTCAGAATTTTTGACTTTTGTTGGGTTCTGATGTGCGGGCCTAAATTGACTTTTTGGTTGACTTAGTGCATTTGTACTAAGATCAAATATTTGTTGCTTGGTTTTGTTTTCTATTGCCTTTATTGATGTAATCAACAAATTTTTGGTTGGATTCGTGCCATTCGGAGGTCTATTCGTGCGGTAAGGTATTTCTAGAGTATTGATTTGGCTTGCTTGAGGTAAGTGTCTTACCTAAACTTGGTTGATACACTAGTTGTATGAGTTATTAGTATTGGCTATGTGCTACATGTTGTGCACATGCAAGGGGTTAAACCCATGTCCGTGCACCAGGGTTTTATCCATGCTGGAGGTAGTGCTTAGGCTATATTCTGCCATGAATTGATTTATAAGCTTCATGTTATCATACTTCTTATGTTTGTATCTTCGTTGTGAGATAAATCAATCATGTTAGAAGTTATTCATTGGTTAATCTCATGTTTAAACATGTTAATTGCTACTATTGTGGCGTAATCTCCTAATTTGAACTATGGTAGTGTACTTTCCATATGTCTACTACTTAGTTTGTCACTTATATCAGTCCATGAGCATGTAATTGATATCAAGCCTCTAAATCAAACCACTAGGTCTCTGATGCTCATATTTCACCTCTGATGCTCGTATTTCACATGCTGTCAATTCAAACACCGCATAACAATATCCTTCTTCATTGTCCGCTACCAATAATGATGCCTCAAATCCTGGTACATCATCACGGCACATGGATGAATGGAATACCGCGAACTATAGGCCTCCTCAAGAATAAAATCTTTCAAGCCATCCACATTAGGCATAGAGATTCGGCTTGAAGGGCTCAATACCCAATCATCACCAATTGTCACCTTGATGCGCTCAAACATGTGAGAGTGTGATACACCACAAGATATAGCCCTATTGTGCTCTGAATATCTAACATCACGAACTTATTGGCCAAAGCCTGAACATCCAAATCCATCGGACTCTCCCCAGTTAGAATAAAAGCAAGACTCCACATGCTCTCCGCCTTCCTACTCAAGACATCGGTCACCACATTGGCCTTTCCTAGATGATAATGAATGCTGATATCATGGTACTTTTGTAGCTCTAACCACCTTCGTTGCCTCTAGTTCAAATCTTTTGGCTAAATAGATGTTGGAGAATCATGTGGTCCATGAACACCTCGCGAGACACACCATAATGATAATGCCTCCAAATCTTTAGCGCGTGAACAATGGCCACTAACTCCAAATCGTGCACTGGGTAGTTATTCTCATGGGGATTCAACTGTCATGAAGCATAGGCAATCACTCTACTATCATGCATCAACACACACCAAATGCTAACCCATGTAGCATCATAATAAAAGATGTAAGAACCTGGTCCTAAAGGCAAAACCAGAACTGGAGAAGTAGTCAAGGTAGTCTTAAGCTTCTGAATGCTCTCCTCACACTCATCAGACCACCTGAATTAGGCACCCTTTTGTGATCAATCTAGTCAATGGGGCACTCTTATGCATCAATAAAGTCAATGAAGTTTGCGATAGATAAAAATCCCTCCACAAAATGATGATATTAACCAGCCAACCCTAGGAAACTCCGGATATTTGTAGATCTAGAAGGTCTATGCCAACTATGAACTGCCTCAATCTTCTCCGTATCCACCTTAATCCTCTCACTGGACACCACGTGACCTACGAATACCACTATCCTCAAGTACTGATCATGCTCCTCCCAGTTGCGAGAATATACCAATATATCATCTATAAACATAATGAAAAATGAATACAGATAAGGCTAAAATATGTAGTTCATCAAGTGCATGAAAGTTTCTGGGGCATTGGTTAGCCCAAAAGACATCACTAAAAACTCATAATGCCCATAGCGGGTCGTGAAAGTCATCTTAGGAATATCTGAAGCCCTAATTTGCAACTGATGATACTTCGACCTCAACTCAATCTTTGAGAATACCGTAGCACCCTGAAGCTGATCAAATAAATCATAAATATGCGGTAATAGATACTTGTTCTTGATAGTAACCTTATTTAACTACCTGTAGTCAATGCACATCCTCATAGAACCATCTTTCTGCTTCACAAATAGCACTAGTGCACCCCAAGGTGACACACTAGGACTAATGAAATCTTTATCAAGCAATTCCTGTAATTGTTCATTCAGTTCCTTAAACTCCGCTAGTGCCATACGATATGGTGGAATAGAGATGGGCTAAGTGGTCGGTACCAAATCAATACCAAAATTAATATCCATGTCGGGTGGCATGCCCGATAGATCTACAGGAAACACCTCTGAGAACTCCCTCACTACTGGAACTGACTCAATAGTAGGAGTATCAACACTAACATCTCTCATGAAGGCTAAATACACAAAACACCCCTTCTCGATCATGCGTTGAGACTTCAAGAATGACATCACTTTATTAGGAGTGGGATCGAGAGAACCTCTCCACTCCAGCCTTAGTAACCAGGGCATAGCCAATGTCACAATCTTAGCATGATAATCAAGAATAGAGTGGTATGGAGATAACCAATCCATACCCAAAATCACCTCAAAATCAACCATACTAGGCAATAAAAGTTCAACTCTAGGCTCGTAACCCCCAATGGTAACCACCCAAGACCGATATATACGATCCACCATAATAGAATCACCCGTCGGTGTGGATACATGAACAGTTATACAAGAGAATCATGAGGCATATCCAAATAATGAGCAAAATATGATGACACATAAGAATAGTTGGAAGCATGGTCAAATAATACTAAAGCATCCTTGTGGCACACTAAAACAATACCTCTGATCATAACGTCGGAAGTAA
Source organism: Nicotiana tabacum (assembly GCF_000715075.1). Taxonomy (NCBI): domain Eukaryota; kingdom Viridiplantae; phylum Streptophyta; class Magnoliopsida; order Solanales; family Solanaceae; genus Nicotiana; species Nicotiana tabacum. The sequence goes on from NC_134102.1 coordinate 43,600,396, forward strand.
CTGCCTCTGGCCTAGCTAGAAATTCATAGCAACGGGCATGTCCGCCACCTGACTGACCTCCCCCTTTAGGGCGACCTCGAACCGGCTGAGCCCTACCCCTAGTTGGTTGTGTGAGTGGTGTAGCTACTGGTGCTGAAACCGTAGGTTGTGTGCTCTGTTGTGGGGATCTACTAAGAAGTCAGGGGCAATCCCTTTTGAGATGACTTAAGTCTCCACACTTGAAACAAACCTTCCTCAGACATGGCTACTGACCCTGATAACCTAAATAACTATATGTGGAATCCAGCGCAGATGGAGCACTGTAAGAACTATGTGCTGGCAGCGCACTAAATGATGACTGAAGTGGGCCAGCACTGTATGACTGTGGCTAACTGATGAACCACGAGGAATCTGATGAGCTGCCTGAATGAGCCTAAGGGACGGCCATTGTTATGATATGACTAGCCTCTAGACGAGGTACCACAAAAACAATCCAAACCACAGGGCCACTTGGCCTCACTCTACTCTTGATCAAGCCTGCGAACATTATCCAAACACCTAGCAATCTCAACCACTTGGTTAAATCTAATACACGTCTCAGCCTCTAGAGGCAAACCATATCGTAGATCATAGTTGAGGCCATTAATGAACCTCTTGATCTTCTCCCTCTCAATAGGGGCGAAAAATACTACATGACATGCCAACTCTGCGAATCTCATCTCGTATTGGCTAACAGTCATACCCTCATGGCGTAACTTCTCAAACTCATTGCACAACTCTCTACGATTCTATGGGACAAACTTCTCTAAGAAGAGAATTGAGAATTTATGCCATGTAAGTGGTGTTGCGGTAGATGGTTTGTCTGATTCATAGGTTTGCCACCATTTGTAGGCTGGCCCCGTCAGCTGAAAAGTAGTAAAGTCAACTTCATACGAGTCCACAGGACCCGATGTGCGAAGATTCTGATGACACTGATCAAGAAAACCCTTAGCATACTCTGACTCTCCTCCACTAAACTAGGGAGGATGAAGCCTTTAAAATCACTCTAACCTTGTCTGCTCCTCATCAGTAAATAATGACCCAACCTCGGCACGAGCAACAACCACTGGCTGAACTGGAAAAACCCATGGTGTCTGAAAATCCTGAGCTAGCTGCTCTGGTGTATGGGCGGCATGAGTTTGGGCTCCTCTCCTAGCCTGAGAGGTAGTTATTGCAACTAGTATCATACCTCCCTAATCCAAGCTGGTATACACATTCAAGATCTGAGCCAGACTCGGTTGAAGACCATCGGCTCAAAAATATTCAAAACTTGCTCATCCATTGGAGCAACTGGTGGCTCCACAAGTGCTGCTCTAGCTTTAGTGCAAGCCCCACCTCGTCCCCGGCCTTTCACGACCCTAACTAGAGGAATTGGTACTCGCTCGTCCGATCTGGCTGAACTTGTCCTCACTATCAGTGAGAGAATAGAGTAAAGGTTCAACATTAGAATTAACAAATTCGCATGACAAGAGTGCAAGAAAGTTATGTTTTTCTAATAGTTCGGCAGCCTCTTGATATTAAGAACAGACATCTCTATACCTATCCGCAAGACTCTAATAAACATGGTCATGACCCGTAAAACCTATGAACCTAAGACTCTGATACCAACTTGAAACGACCTAAACCAACCTATCAGTTGTGATGGTGCCTAACTCACTTGCTAGGCAAGTCAAACATAATAAAAGCGGAATAAGAAAACAAAATTAATAGAAACAGTTTCGTCTAAAGCCAATAACATAAATAGCTACGTCAATATATAAAAATACCTAAGAACTAGTAACACAGAGTCATGTTTTTTAAAATAGAAGTACAGGTTGAAATACAAAATTAAAATATTATCTTAAAGTAATAACAATAACAACTGAAATGGAAAGAGACGCCAAAGACTGTAGTCAAAATGTTGTTCTACCTCATCTCTCAGCAAACTCACAGCAAGAACCACAATAACTCACGGCTCAGTCCAACACTTGGATGTGCACAATTAAGTATAGAGTGTAGCATGAGTATAACTGACCCCATGTACTCAGCAAGTATTATAACTAACCTCGATGATACTCGCTAATAACCTCCTCAGCACATGAATTTCCACACGTACACAACAATAATATCATCAAATCATGAAAACAACGATAAAGTCACCTCGATGAACAAGAGATAATATGCGAAACTCTGTATCATTTAACAATCTAGCATATAGAGAAGATATTCTCATAAAACAAGTATACAACCTAGAAAAATTCCAAGTAGAGAAGGAATAGAATAATTGAACCAAACACTGATCAGTTTTACTCATACCGTGTATATACCATCAAGACAGAAACATGAGAGAGTGACCCTAGGTAGATGGATTCTTATCCACACGCTGCACGAGCAACTCACGTACTGCACGAAAACATTACGTGCCAATAATATCAAGGACATGTACAACCCATGTGTCAATAATAACAACCGCACGGACAACTCACGTGCCTACAATAATAACCACTCGGATAACTCACGTGCTATCATATATCGGATCCGCACAGACAACTCATGTGCTACCAGTACAATCCATATAACTTATAAAGTACATATACAATATTACATGTACAAGAACAATGGATATCAAATTTCATACTCATGGACTGGTATAAGTGACATGCTAAAGTGTATGCATGTTCAAAGTGTGCTACTATTGCCCAAATCTGGCAATTACATCACTAAAGTAGCGGTTATCATGTTAAATCAAGAGATTAACCTATATGTAACCTCAAACACGGTTCAAATAGCTCGCAAAAGGGGTATATACATAAGAAACATAACAACATGAAGCTTAGCAATCAATTCAAGGCATATCATAAACCAAGCACCACCCCAAGCATGAATAATATGTTGGTATATGTACATGGGATCAAACCCTCACATGTGTGCCACTCATATTATGTAGTAATCACTAATAACTCAGGCAGCTAGTGCCTCAACCAAGTTTAGGTGAGATACTCACCGCAAGCATGCTAAATTAATACTCTAGAAATCCCTTCTGGCATGAATTAACCGCTGTACAGCTCGAATCTAGCCTAAAAAACTTATTAACATAAATAAAATACATATGAAACAACCCCAAATAATAAAGCTTCGTTCTTTAACAAAAAAATCATAAAGTCAACCAAAAAGTCAACTTGGGATTGCCTCACGGAACCCGACAAAAGTCATAAATTTCGAACACCCATTCAAATACGAGTCCAAGCATACAAGTTTCATCCAACTCCAACTCCGAATTGGGGCTCAAATCCTTGTCTTTTATTTTAGAAAAGTTTTGCCACAATACCCAATTTTCTTGACTTAGAATCACCAATCAAACACTAAAATCAAGTACGTCAAAAGTCAACTGATGTAAGATCGGAAATGAGATCATCTTAGAGAGTATATAAATATGGTTAATCATGTCACAATGGAGGTTACATATATTTAGGATCATAAACAATAAGTACCAAGAGGGTTGGAAGGTTTAGAAGCTAAATTAATTGAAGACAATAAGTTACGCCGAAAGTCGACAAGTTAGGAATGTTAAACCCATACTTTCAGGGTAAATCTAGGAGTGCTTAATATGCTAATGATGCCATTTTTAAGTCAATTTAATCATATAATATTCATTTTTTATGTTTTGAGGTCAAACAAGTTGTAAAACAAAAGTCGGCAAAAGTTGTCGCAAGTTACGTTCATAAATTAATTGAACTTTGGGTCTAATGTCACTAAGATTTGCTTCCAATATACTTCGAGTTACATGGTGATACACACATAAAATTTAATATTAACTAGTCTAGTTTACAACTCATTAAACCGTTTGTCGAAATGACATCGAAGTAGAGAGATATTCGCATTTTTGCGAGACTGCGCACGCAGCCCCTATGGGACCCAGTTGGTCGGTGGCCAACCTTCACCTATTGTTATCTCATTTTTGTGATGAGCTTTGATTATGTTTCGACCTCCTTCCATCCTCAGTCTTGCAAAACCCTTCCAAACAGTTCCCCCAAGGCTCCAAATAAATTTTAAAAAAATATCACACCATAACCCAAATGTGAAGAATAACTCCTATATGATGTTGTGATGTGAATAAGGATGATGGTGAGCTAAGTTAAGCTTTGGGTTATAATTGTATATAATACCTAAGGTATGTTTAACCTCCTGTTGGTGGTGCTTAAGGTTAATTACACATTGTTTATTGTGTTGGAGTGAATGTACAAGATAGTACTTAAAAAGGAGAAGAGAAGTTGTTATCTTATATTGGATTGTTTTAAGGACTTTATTGGGCAACCTCTGGTCAGATGGTAAGGTATATACCGAGTCTACTATGGCCGAGCACCTATGAGTGAGCCTAGAATAGCTGAGATACCGATCCTAGTATGGTCGAGCCCCAATGAGTAAGCCCACTACGACCGAGAAGTAACACGTCCGGACAACTATTTTTACTTACTATATTGAGAGAGTTTAGTAAGTATTAGTAGGTAAGCATATCTTCTAATTATTTTTCACTCTCAGTTACTTTCTGTTATTATATTACCAGTTTAGTTTTAGCTTTTAGTTATTCTATTGCCTTACATTCTCGATAGATTATTTAGTATTGACGTCCCTTTTGCCTAGAACACTGTAGTTCATGCATGCATGTCCTGATAGATAGCCCGATATACCTACCCAATAGACAAATCCAGACATTAGCTTGATTGATAAGCTTCACTCCCCTCGAAGTTACAAGGTCTAGACTTTGGCATCCATTTTTTATATACAGGTTTGATGGGTAGGTCGAGGCCCTATCCCGACCATGATACAGTTTTGTAATATCTAGAGGCTTGTAGACGAGTCTTGTGTATTTTGTATGTTAGTATTATGGCCAGACAAATGTACATGTTCAGTTTGATATTGTCGGTTGTAGACATTCATGGTAGCCTCGTCAACCTACATAGTTATGTATATATGTTTATGGGTATGTTTGCCCCTCCGATGAGATAGACATTTTTTCAGATGATTCAGAATATGGCCTCGTCGTCCTTGATTGGTTTTGTCACCTTGCATATGGGCCTTGTAGGTATGTTGTGGGCTACCCCTTTAGAGTTCACAGTGAATGAATGGCACGCTCAGGCCGAGTATGGAACCGGGTGCCGACCATGCCTCCCCATGTTTGGGGGTGTGAGAAAAGAGCCATGCAATGTGAGTTGGGAACACATGTCGAGTTGAGTACATCATTTCATCCCAAGATGGACGGGCAGTCCGAGCGTACTATTTAGATCTTTGAGGACATTTTGCGAGCCCGTGACATTGATTTTAGGGGTCAGTCGGATCAGTTTCTACCGCAAGAAGAGTTCGCCTACAATACCAGCCATCAGTCAAGCATCTAGATGTCTCCGTTTGAGGCCTTATATAAGAGATGATGTCCTTCTCTGTTTGGTTGGTTTGAGCTTGGGGAAGCTAGGTTGTTGGGAACTGACTTGGTTCTTGATGCTTTTTAGAAGGTGAATTGATTCATAAGCAACTCCGTATAGCACAAACCAGGTAGAAGATTTATGCTGATAGAAGGGCCCATGATGTGGTATTCATGGTGGGTGAGTGGTATCTACTCAGAGTTTTACCCATGAAGGGTGTGATAAGGTTCGGGGAGAAGGGCAATTTGGGCCCTTGGTATATTGGTCCTTTTGAAGTTCTAGAGAAGGTTGGTATAAGGATTTGACTAAAGTTGAGGAGCCAGTAGCCATTTTGGACATGAGGTCGAAGAATATTACATCGATGAAGGTTTAGTGGAGAGGTCAACTAGTCGAGGAGACGACTTGGGATACCGAGCATCATATGTGAAGCCAATATCCTTACCTTTTTGGCACTTTAGGTATGACTTTATACTCGTTCGTGGACGAACGTTTGTTACCCGACCGGTTATTTTGTGTAATTGAGCCTAGTTCCCAATATGTTTTGCTTAAGTTGGATGTGTTGATGAAGTTTGACTTTTGTGTATTTGACCTCGGATCAAGTTTTAATAGTTCTGTTAGGCCCAAATGGTGATTTTAGACTTAGGCATATGTCTGGATTTTGATTCGGAGGTTCCTAAATTGAATTGGCTCTAATTGGCAAAAGTTGGAATTTTGAAGGTTTGGAAGTTCATATGTTTAACCCATAGTTGACTTTGTGGTTGTCGGTTTCGGATTTTGGCTTCGGGACTTGAAATATGTCCATTTTGTCATATGGAACTTGTGTTCAAAGTTGGTGTCACTCCAAGTTGGTTTGGTAGGAATCAGACACTTGATTGTGATTTTAAAAGTTCTTGTGTTTCAATGTGATTTCTATGCATTTCGGTGTTCGATTCATAGTTTCGAATGTTATTTTAGTATTTTGAGCTCGCGAGCAAGTTCGTATAATGTTTCTAGACTTGTGTAGATGTTTTGTTCAGGTGAGTTTGAGACGTGTTTCAGACTATTTTGGATTGAGGTTCATTACTGTTGGTCTAGCAAATGCGAGAACCAGTTCGCATTTGCAAGGCATCAATCGCATTTTTGAAAGTTGGAAGGAGGTTACAGGCTTCGAAAATGCGACTTTTGCAGCTGAACATATAGCTTGGATTTCGGGACTTAGTCTCATTTCATCACATGTTTAGCGTTAGACTCGGTAAGAGGTGATATTTTGGGAGGAATTACATATAGCTATTGGGTAAGTGATGTTCACTCAATTTTGATATTATAACTTGAATACTTATGGATTTTAACATCAAAAACAAGAATTCTAAAGGGAAATATTTGGAATTTTTGACTATGTTCTGAAAAATAAAAATTTGAGATTTGAGATTTGAGAGTTGAATTGGGCTCGGATTTGAAAACCAACCACATATTATGACTGGTGGAGTTATGGGTAGTCGAGTTCTACCCCTCGAATCAAGTTTTGACCGGGCTGGCTCGGGGCTAACCTTTGTTGACCTTTTGGGCATTGGGTCAAGATTTCAACTTCATTAATCGAAATTGACTTCTCTTACATTGTTTTATATTAAGTCATTTTTAGCTAGATTTGAGCCGAGCGGAGGTGAATTTAAAGGAAACATAATTCAGAGTATTGATCGGGGCTATTTGAGGTAAGTATATCGTTGAATCTTGTGTTGAGGAATGACCCCTAGACATTGAATTGGGATTGTTTTCTATATGAAACATGCCTTATTATGTAATATTTCCCGCACTCATATGCTATTTTCATGTTCTTGTGCACCTTATTGTTGAACTGTGGGCTATATCTTGATGTGATTTTTGGTATTTTTGTTTTGTGATTTGTGGCGTATATGGACATGTTATGCGAGTTTTTTTGTTGTGAGGAGTATAAGGGTGGCGAGATGCTCATGCGGCGACATAAGGGAGGTATTTCATTGTGATGTACATGCAGCGAGATAGGGGTGGCTATATATACATAATGCGACATAAGGGAGGCATTCCATTGCTTATGTGCATGCCACAACATAAGGGTGGATTTAATGGTGATGGTACGAGTTATATCAGGGTGTTCCTTGATGTTGTTGATGTGATGGAACCGGGGTTGTTATTTTAATCACACATTTGTTTCTTAAATGTTTCCTACTTGTGTTTAATGAGTTTTAGGTTGATTTATGATATGATGTCACATACCCCGTTCCCATGATATTTTGTTGGCAAAAACGGATCATTATACATTGAGTTATTGTTACACATTCTTTGGGGTTGTTGATATTTGTTCTGTTGAGCTTTCTATTGTCAGTTTTTTTTTTATATTTTGCACATGTTATTAGTATCATGACTACAACCTCGTTACTACTCCACCCGGGTTAGATTTAATATTTACTGGGCATCGATTGTGGTGTACCCATACTATGCTTCTGCACATTCATTGTGTAGATCCAAGTACTTCGGATCGAGCTGATTGTTTGGAGGTGCTAGAGCTTCTTGGAGGCTTCAAGGTATCATTGTTGTTCCGTTCGCAGGCCTCAGAGTCACCCTCTTTACTTTCTTTTCTACTGTTTATGTATTCCAAACAATGTCGTATGCTTTGAGACTTGTTATGTATTCATTGTACAGCTTATGACTCATTTTTATCGGGTTTTAGGAAGTTGTTTATAGTACACATGTTTGGCAATATTATCATACTTTGCAGTTTTTATTCCTTGTAGAGCTTATATTTTAATTGACATCATTGTGTGATAGGCTTACCTACTCTAAGAGACTAGGTTTCATCACGACATCCTACAGAGAAAAATTTGGTCAGTGACAAGTTGGTTTCAAAGCCCTAGGTACATATGTTTTACGTGTCAAAAGCAGGAATAGTAGAATCTCACGGATCGGTACAGAAACTTTTGTATTTATCTTCGAGATTAAAAACAAGGCATGATACAGCCTAAATGCCAACCCAACATCGATAACCATGGAACATGAATATACACTCGTCACATCGCATATACATGGCCCCTGCATGCAGCAAAAAATATCATTTTTTTGAAAATATTTCCTCAAACCAAATCTAGGCAAGACATTTAGCTCACCAGGGCAAGTCTTCAACCTCAAATCGTGTCAAAAACTCATTTTAGCCTCCCAATCAATAAAACTTCAATCATTGCTAAATTTTAAAAAAGTCAATAAAATTCAACCCGGGCTCGCGATTCACAAAATGTCCAACATGAATTTACTTTTCACGATCGCAGCCATGAAGCTATCCGATCGCAATGAACAAACTTAAACAAACTTTCTCAACATTTTAGGTAGCCACTAGTATAACGGCTAATACTTTTTCATACAAAACTCTAAATGACAAAAGGTTTGATTTATGAAAACTCTCCATAAAGGATTACAACTTTTAATTTTGGATCATCTCCAAATTCTTCATATATTGCAAGATAAAAGCTCCCTAAGTCAGCCTAGTGACAGTAAAAAATTTCTTCTATGCGAATGCGAACAGTCCCTCTGTGAACGCACTTCATAAGACCAAAACTACACTTTACACTTCGCGAACATGGCCCAGAGCTCCGCGATCACGATCGTGGTGTATACACTTGTAACAAAAATCAACAACTGAAAAGGGCTTAGAAATGATCGAAAACCACCTTGAAACTTACTCGAGCCCCTCGGGACCTATTCTAATCATACCAACAAGTCCATATGCCAAATTCTAACTAATGCAGTGGCTCGAAATGCCACAAATAACATCAAAACTGAGAATCAAAGATCAAATTGTTCTCTTAACTTTCAGACATTCCAACTTCGTCGAACGAATCTGAGTCACACTTAGACATTCCGAATCACAACTAAACTACGCATACTAGTTCTAATAAACTAAAACCTATCCAAGGTTCTAAAATACCAAACAGAATCTGATAACATCAAATTTAACCTCCAGTCAAACCTAAAAACTCTCTAATTTTTCAAATAACAAACTTTCACCGGATAGAGTTGAAATCCACTAGGAACATCCAAAATTAAATCCGAACATACTTCTAAGTAAAAAATCACAATACGAATCTATTGAAACCATCAAATCCAATTCCGAGGTCATTTATTCAAAAGTCAAACCTCGATCAACTCTTTTAATTTTAAGCTTCCATAATGAGAATTACTCTTGAAAATGAATCATGTACCTCTCAAACATCAACACCAGTCATTCATGAAAGTAATAGTGCATCATATGGAGCAACTTAATGTCTCAAACCATCGAAGAGAATGCTAAAATTCATAACAATCGGTTGGGTCATTACATTCTCCCTACTTAAACACACGTTCATACCCGAACGTTCCTAGAGTTGTTCTAAAGCTTTCAAATTACTGTATAACTCATTATACACATATCTATGGGTGATCTCATATCACCTCAATTCATATACTCCCATTAACACAATCTTAACTGAAGATTCTTCCTTCAATCATACCTTACAATCCTTATAACAAAATTCTAACTCCCCAAACTCCCTCTAAGAACTGATTCTTGTATATAGAAATTTTATCAATCCCCACAAGCTGCATCAATCCATAAATATAGTTCTAAGATATAACCAAGAAGTGTAGCATATAACTCGTATACTAATAGCAATATCTTCTGGGCATAATAGCTGATATTACGAAACCCGGTACTACTAATATAGTTGATATCAAATAAAACCTTCTTCCAAGCCATCGCAACACTACAAATGATGAAAGAAATGTGTAAAAACTCATAACTGCTCATCAAATTAACAAGTCGTGGAGTTCTCTCACCCAACAAGAACCATTGTCAAATTCCGAGCTGACTAATAATATTTTTTTCCAAACGTACCTTTGGATGTTCTTTGAAGGTTTTGACTCTATTTTTCAAAAGTTGGCAATTTGAAGAATTGAAGAGTTCATAGGTTTAACCTAAAATTGACTTTAGTGTTATCGGCTTTGTCAAAAGTTGAAAATTTTCTAGAATTAGAGAGTTCTTAAAATTTATTGGGAGTTGACTTTGGTGTTATAAGGCTCCGAATATAATTTTTTGACCTTGGATAGGTTTATTTAATTGATTGAAACTTGTGTGCAAAGTTTTATTATAATCTGGAATGTCTAAATGTGATTCAAATGCGTTCGGTGAAATGTGAATGTGTGAAAGTTAAGAGAATGATTTGATCTTTAATTCTTTGTTTTGATGTTATTTGTGGTGCTTCGAGCTTTTGAAAAAGTTTGGATAATGTATTTGGACTTTTTGTATGACTAAACAGGGTCCCGAGGGGCTCGGGTGAGTTTTGAGGTAGATTTAGACCATATCGGTTGAGTTTTGCATTGCTAGTTTCTAGTGTCTCTGATGAGCTTCGCAATCATGGGATTGGAGTCACATATGCGTAGAGAATTTTAGGAGCTATGTCTTTTTATCATCGTGTTCGTGAGGATGGAGTCTCATTCGTGTAGTGTTGGGTCCCGAAAAATCACATTCACAAGGTATCTATTCGCGTAGAGGTACAGCCGGCAGGGGAGGATTTAGACATAGCATTCATGAAGGTCATGAACGACTTCGCAAAGTTTTGGGTAGACTAGTCATCACATTCGTGTAGATTTGGATTCCAGATCTTCGCGTTCGCTTGTTGTGCATCATGTTTATAAAGAAGGGCAGCGTGGCAGGTCACATTTTGTCAGAAATTGCCTGTTGGTTTTGTCCGACCAAGAAAAGCATGGGACTTAACCCCCAGGGTGGAACCCAACTGAAAGGCGCTAGACGGACTAAGGGAAAGCAAGATAAAGAAAGCAACTAGCCCTATGTGCAAAACCTTGCCGCGGGAGAGCCTTTCTCCAATGAGAATAAAGAAAGTTTTTGGGCAAGACAAGAAAGGAACTCGCCCTTTGACACCAAGGGATAAGAGCTGATTGTTGGCGATGACTTGGTGAAGGGAATCTATGAGAGAAGGTTCTCGAACCGGGTTACGACCGAATAGAGCGCGGAACTAACGAGTTCAGTTGTGCATCGCTATCGTATGGGTTTGGCTGTGATTGTGAAGGGTAATGCTGGAAGTGATATATGTTGTCTATATTCAGGACTTTGCTCGTTAATTCTTATTTTGAGCCCTAGACTTCGAAAGGAGGAGAATTTGAAGAGGAATTTCACTACCACTTGGGAGGTTTTGATCATCTTGAGGATTATTTCTAGGGAAAATAGTGTTGGGTGGTTGAATCTCTTCCGGAATGAGGTAAGTGTCTTGTCTAGCTTTGTTGAAAGAATTTTTCCTAATAAATAATATTATTTGCTAAATGCAGGGGTGATGCATACACGAGGTGACGAGCGTATATGTATGTGCAGGATAATCCATGCTCGGGGTAGATTATATACTTCTTTATGCCTAGTTGAAATTTGTGATCTTCTTGACTTGTATTTCACTTGATTCTAACATTAAATGAGTATAAATATTCATTCTATAAATCATATTTAGATATATGACATCTTAAATGAGCATGATAGGCTAATATTGAAACTCTTGATATACTTGAATTGATCGTACTCGTGTATTATACCACGAAAACATCTCTACACCAGTTATTCTTGTGCTACTTGAGCTTCTTTATTAATATTAAATATACGGACAAGTAAAAGTTTGCTACGTATTGAAGATTTTATAGTGACATAGTCAAACTAATATGCTCGGAAGGTTGTAGCATAAGTTTCGCGGCGAGCTACTGCAATTCATTGAGAATTTGGAAGAAGATCTGGAATGAGAGGGCGATTATGCGATCAGCTATGTGGATTGCGAATCTATTCCTGTGACTGCAGAATTATTGTAGATTAGGGATGAAGCAAACAAAATTTGAGGTTCTTTTCACGGTGGGTTATGCGGACTACATAGCTGTTTCGTGGACAACAGATCCATTGAGAAATTGGTAAGTCCACATGGGAAAATATTTGAAGCAGATTTCGCGATCCAATATGTGGACCGCATAACTGCTATGTAGACCGCATATTTGCCGCACATCTGTCCAGTTCCATTTCAAAACCTTGAGGAACATTTCGCGGATTGCAAAAGCATTTTTGTGGTCCATTCTGCGATTGCAGTTCTTTCTCGAAGTGATATTTCTAGGAAATTCGTAACTCGAATTTACTTTAATAAAAGGCCTAAGGGGATTGTTTTAGACAATTAATCAGATTACTTTGAAGAAGAAAGACTCTAGAAAGAGAGAGGGGAGGGAGGGAGATGCTCCAACCTTTGCTACACTTCAATTCTTTCCAATTTCTTGGAGATTCAAGGGAAGAACTCACAAAGCCTTTTACTAACAATGTAAGATTTCATCCCCTATATCACATGTAATGTTCAATAATGAGATTACAAGTAGGATTTTAATGTAGGAGCTTATGGGATTGTGATTGGAAGCAATGAGCTCTCAATCATGAAATTGGATGTTTGTGAAGAATAGGAAATGAGATTTGTGGGATGGGAATAAATTGTTGGGCATGCATGTGACAATAGAGGTTGTCAATTGCCTAAGGATGATTGTAGATGAATTGTTTGTATGGAAATTGGTTGTACGGTATAGAAATTTAGCCAGGAGGTTTTACAGAAGTACGCACTGTAAGTGTTTGATAAAATACCTAAGTGTCATGAAAATTCTTACAAATAATGGTCCAATTGAATTCTGTTGATGTATATTGAAGTATTACGAGTGGTGGAATGTAGTAGGGATCCTATGTAAAGCTCGATTAAGGTATGTTGTGGATAAACTCCTTCCATAGAATCGGATTTCATAAAATTGTTATAAATTCCAAGTATGGTTTGTTCCAGTTCATGTTCCTAATGTTTTGAATTGCATGTGCTTATGAATTCAATTCATGTTTCAATTGAAATCAATTTGCTTTCATTTTCGAAATACTTCAATATGTTGTAAGCTCTTACGTGATCATGTATTCTAATCTATGATTTTCCAATGTTTTAAATATCCTTGATGTCTGTTGATAAGCCTCGTCAAATGAATAAAGTGAAAGTGTGAAGATAATATGTGGCCATTTTGCCAAAATGAGAATAATGTGTATGTCCCAAAAATTTTGACTTGCGCTTCCGGAGCTACTGATCCAAAATGGCCACTAGCTCCTCCTTATAGGCCAAATTCCCATCCAACTGCAGTGTGCTGAAGTCCAAAACATGCGACGTATCTTTATGATACTTCCGAAGCATAGAAACATGGAATACGGTGAACTTTCAAAAGACTAGGAGGCAAAGCAAGTCTATTACCAACCTCGCCAACTCTCTCCAATAGCTCAAAAGGTCCAATAAACCTCGGTATCAACTTACCCTTATTTTCGAACCTCATCACACCCTTCATGGGCGAAACCCTAAGAATAACCTTTTTGCCCTACATGAAAGACACATCACGAAACCTTTCGGTCTGCATAACTCTTCTGCTAGGACTGAGTTGTGCAAAGCCTCTCTTGAATCAACTTCACTTTCTCCAAAAGCATCACAGACCAAGTCTATGCCCAATAACCTTGCTTCGCTGGTCTCTAACTAACCAAAGGGAGAACGACACTGCCTCCCATATAAGGCCTCATACGGGAGCCATCTGAATACTTGAGTGATAGCTGTTATTGTAGGCAAACTCCACTAAAGGTAGAAATTGGTCCCACTGACGTCTAAAAGCAATACTACATGCCCTCTACTTAACCTGCTTGCCCAACTCACGTTGAACCGCCCTCCAAAAGTGTAATGTAAATTGAGTGTCATGGTTAATATGATAGAAACAAGTACACCATACAAGCGAACAATCTCCCTAATATAGATCCTAGCATACTGCTCCGAAGTGTAGAATGTCATGACCGGAATGAAATATGTCGACTTGGTCAACAGATCCACAATGACCAAAAAGGCATCAAAATTCCTCAAGGTCTATGGCAACTCTACCACAAAGTCCATGGTAACACTCTCCCTCTTCCACTCCGGTATATCAATCTTCTGAAGCAAACCACCCAGTTTCTGATGCTCATACTTGATATGTTGGCAATTCCAACACCTAGAAACATACCCAACAATGTCCTTCTTCATCCTCCTCCACCAATAATGGTGTTTCAAGTCATGATATATCTTTGTGGCACCTGGATGAATAGAATACCACGAACTATGAGCCTCTTCAAGAATCAACTCCCTCAAGCCATCGACATTAAGAACACACACTCGACCCTGAAGCTGCAAAACACAATCATCATAAATAGACACCTCCTTAGCATCACTGCGCTGCACCATGTGCTTAAGGACAAACAAATAGGGATCATCATACTAGCGAGCCTTAATGTGCTCGAACAAGGACGACTGGGATACAACACAAGCAATGACTCTGCTCGGCTTCGAAATATCCAAACTCACCAACCTATTGGAAACACATGAACATCCATAGCTAAAGGCCTCTCCCTAACTGGAATGAATCCTAACGGCCCCATGCTCTTTACCTTCCTACTCAAGGCGTCTGCAACTACTCTTGCCTTCAATAGCTCCAACCACCTCTGCTGCCTCAAATTCAAATCTTTCTATTTAAACAGATGCTTGAGACTCTGATGTTCGTATACACCTCACAAGACATACCATATAAGTAATGCCTCCAAATCTCCAGTGTGTGTTCAATAGTTGCTAACTCCAAAACATACACCGAATAGTTCTTCTTATGGGGCTTCAATTGACGTGAATCATAGGCAATCACCCTACCATATTGAACAATACACACCCGAGGCCAATACACGAAGCATCAAAATAAATTGTATATGAACATGATCCCAAAGGAAAAACCAAAAATGGAGTTGTAATAAAGGTAGTCTTGAGCTTCTATAAGAGCACCCTTGTGAATCGACTTAGTCAATAGGGCTGCAATGGATGAAAACCCCTCAACATAAATTCGATAATACCCTGCCAAAACTAGAAAACTCTAGATCTTCGTGGTTGTAAAAGGTCTAGGCAAACATGGAACTTCTTTTATCTTTTTCCGATCCACCTTAATCCCCTCATTGGACACCACGTGACCCGAGAATGCCACTGAATCCAACCAAAACTCACACTAAGAAAACTTGGCATATGACTTCTTCTCCCTCAAAAGCTAGAGTACCATCCACAAATGCTGCTCGTGCTCCGCATTACTACAAGAATACAAAGACATAAATGTTGCTGGGACATTAGACAAGATAAATGGCATCAACAAAAAATCATAATGCCAATATAGCGTCTTGAAGGCAGTCCTAGGAATGTCTGAAGCCTTGATTTTCAATTGATGGTACCCCAATCGCAAGTCAATCTTGGAGAACAATCTAGCACCCCAAAGTTGATCAAACAAATCGTCAATGCACGGTAGTGGGTACTTATTATTGATGGTAACCTTGTTATATTGCTTGCACCCAATGCACATCCTCATGGAATCATCTTTCTTCTTCATAAGAAATACTGGTGCACCCCAAGATGAAAACACTCAGCCTGATGAAATCTTTATCTAGAAGTTCCTGTAACTGTTCCTTTAATTCCTTGAACACTGCCGGAGCCATGCAATAAGGTGGAATAGATATGGGCTGAGTGTTCGATGCTAAAGCGATACCAAAATCATAATTCCTATCAGGTGGCATGCCTGGTAGGTCTGCAGGATACATATATAAAAACTCTCTTATTACGGGAACTAAATAAATACTAGGAGCCTCAGCTCTAACATCCCTCAGCTAAGTATGCCATGCACCCTTTCTCAACCATCCGTTGAGCCTTCAGAAAAAGACCACCCTACTAGGAATATGACCCAAGGAACCTCTCCATTCCAACCTCGGCAACTCCAGCATAGCCATCATCACAATTTTAGCATGACAATCAAGAATAGTATGGTACGAAGATAATCAATCCATACCCAAAATCAAATCAAAATCCATAACATTAAGCAACAGAAGATCAAACATAGTCTCATAGACCCTAATAGAAACCAAACAATAATGATAGACATAATCCACCATAATCGAATCCCCAACGGGAGTAGACGCATAAACAGGAATATCTAGAAAATCATGAGATATATCCAAATATGAAACAAAATATGATGACACATACGAATAAGTAGAACCTAAATCAAATAAACTGAAGCATCTCTATGACAGACCGGAACAATACCTATAATGACTGCGTCTGATGTGGCTACCTCAGTCCTACCACAGAAAGAAAAATAATGGGCCTGGCCTCCCCCTCTAGGACGATCACTACCCAGTTGTGCCTCACCTCTAGCTGGCTATGTCGGTGCCGTAGCATCTGGAGCGAGAATCATAGCCTAAGTACCATGTTGAGGTACACCCATTCAATGCCTAGGACAATATCTCACAATGTGCCTATTATCACCACACTAAAAAATCCTCGATGCCTGCGTGGCTCCTGGAACTGAGTCTGCCCTGGACGAGTACAATAGCCGCTATAGGAACCCCGTGTAAGAGTTGAACTAAAGAATGATTGACCGGTATGAATGCCTTGGAATCTATGGCTAGCTAGAGCACTATGTGAAACGTGAAGTACGGACTAAACTGGTCGACTGACAAAACTTCTACCATAAAGGATCTTTCCCGTAGAGTAGGAGGCACTAAATGCTTCAAAACCACGAGGCTTTTTAGCCTCAAGTATCATCCCTCTCATGTCCATGGATACACTCTAACCTCCTAGAGATCTCCACTACCTGATGAAGTTTATTCTCAATCGCCATCCCTCGTGCCATCCAAAATCTAAGGTTGTATGTGGGACCCTCAATGCTCTCCCTCTCAGTAGAAACTAGGGAAATTGCTTTGCAGGATTACTCTGTAAACCTCATAGCATGCTCGGACATATTCAAACCCCCTGGTCTAAATGCTCAAACTCAAGGCGCAACTCGTCCTTGTAGGTTTGTGGAATAAACTCCCCCAAGAAAAGATAAGAGAACTGGGACCATATAAGTAGCGCTCTACTACTTGGCCTACTCGCCTCATAAGTATGCCACCATTTGTATGCATGCCCTGTCTACTGAAAATTATGAAACTCGACACCACTCAAATCCACCAAACCGAAGGTACGTAAAATGCGATAACACTGATCCAAGAAACTTTGTGCATCCTCATAAGCCCCTCCACTGAACTAGGGAGAAGGAAGTCTCTAAATCTTTTCCAACCTCTTTTTCTCCTCAGTAGACGCCGCTGGCACCCCCTCAGGCTGAACTGTAACTATCGGCTATATTTGCATAACACTCGGTATTTGATAAGCATGATCTAGTAGCTCTAGTGTACGTGCGGCGGGAGTTCGGGCACCTTCTCAGTCGGTGAAGTAGCCGGTGCAACTGGACTCAACCCTGCTTGGGCCAAACTCTCAAACATACTCAAGAAGTGAGCAAGAGTCTCTTGAAGTCCTAGTGTAGCAATACACCCCTAGGGTGCATCCTCCAGTGGAGCTACTATTGGTTCCACCGCCGCTACTCTAGCAGTGGCTCTAGCTGCGACGTGAGCCCCACCTCAACCTCTACCTCAGCCACGATCTCTCGCATCTCAAACAGGGGCCACTGGTGCCTGCTCAACTGATCCGAAAGAACGTATCCTAACTTTCTATGAGAGAATACAAGAGTAAAGATTCAAACTTTAGAATAACAATTCCGCACGAGAAAGAATGAATGATAGTGAAGCTTCCTATCATCTTGGTAGCATCTTCGAGTACAGACGTCTCTGTACCAATCCTTAAAACTCTACTAGACATGCTCATGAATCATAGAACCTATGAACCTAGTTCTCTGATATAGAAATGTCAGGATCCAAATCCTACCAAAGGGGTCGTGATGGCAACTAACCTTGAAAACTAGGTAAGCTAATCACATCAACAACATTAAATCATCAAAACATGATATAATTACTCTGCATTCAATGTAACAATAGAAATAGTTATAACGTAAGCCAAAATAGAAGTACACAATACAATTACCTAAAACTGTCATGCCTTAACCTCGGAGAGTGCGACCGGTACTCAATAGAGTTACCCGGTCGAGCAAGCCTGCACAGTGCCATCCACCCAACTCACCCATGAATAAAGAGAAAAACACACTTCATTAATTAGACAGTAAGAGGTCATGTGAATAACACTGATTCATTTTCATTAGTTACGTTATTAACAAGTCTCCAAAACAGTACATTGTTCAATCATAGTTAAAGTGGAACAGATGATACGATTACAATATTTTTAGTTTAACCTTCTCAAAAACAGATACAACCACACTATGTCTTCGGAGCCTCTAACTGGAATAAAAAGAATGCTATGACAGTACCGGCAACAAGGCCCCCGGCTATACCTCAAAACACTATGTAAAAAGGATAAGAGACACATGACCCCAAAATGAAGTGGGGCTTATCAGCTCAGCTGAGGAGAGGGTGTGATGCTATCACTGATCAATACCACCTACTATGGAACCACCTGCATCTATTAAAGATGCAACGCCCCGGCAAAAGGGAGGTCAGTACATATGGAATAGTACTAGAATGTAAAGATAAAAATCCTTTTAATAGAACAAGCAACAGTAAACGCAAAATAAAACATGAAATCAATAAGAGACTTAGACAGTAACAAGGTGTCAAGCTAGGGGAAGGGTAAATTTCAAGTAAGTTTCAGAAGTTTAAGTTGGAAGATCTTTAGCACCGATACACCATCGTGTTTTAGCATGGAGTCTGATCTCAGCCCGACCGGCTAAGCAGTCTCACCCCGAGACATACACTCATAATACCACCATGTGTGTAGCATGGCGTCCAATCTCAGCCGGATCGGCTAAGTCGTCTCACCACAATGCCGTGTGGGTCGATATCACGTCACATCTTGCTAGCAAAAATCTCATCCCATTTAAGAGGAAACATCTCAACACACCAATCTCATCCCATATAAGGGGAAGCAGTCTCATCAAATTAACACGGGGATTTACCCCTCAATCACTCTTACACCGGCACGTGTAATTTCGGAGGTTAGGTTGTTCCGACCTACCCTTCCTCGGTGGATAAACGATACTCCCAAGGTATTTATTATTATTAAAAGTATTTACCACTCATTTTATATTCTTTTACATGTCATTCATTTTATTGGCATGATTGGCCATAACACAATATCATTCTTGGCACGTTGTCCGTACTACATAATTCATGTTCACTATTTCACTTTCAACTATTATCACGGATTATCAACAACAAAAATTTCTATTCAAGACTTTAAGCACACATTTGAGCAATTTAGTGTATTAGGCACATGTGATTTCTTACACAATTTGATATGATAGCTTTCACTAGAATCACATTTTTAAATCATAACATAGTAACACACAGACCACACTTAAACCATATTCTCAAATAGTAACTCAACATAGCAAGAATCTTTGGAATACATATCGAAAGCATATTTATTTTGACGCAAGGCTTATTTGGAATAATCAATTTATAATGAGCATCATGGGACTTACAAGGCCATTGTGGGATTCAATTCTAAAAGAGGAATTTAGCCAACATAGCTCGCTTTGAGCTTTTCTTAATTCACTACACCATTCTTGAAATCCTAACACGCCGGTCTGCGGTCCGTGGACCTATTTTGCGGTTGCATAATACGCCGCAGAACTTTCCTCTGGGATTGTTTTGTGCTGGATCTATGAGGAGTTTTGCGGCCCGCAAAATGATTATGCGACTGCATAATAGACCGCATAATGATCCAAAAAATTGCCCAGATTTCTACCTCAATCTACGAAGAATCTGTGCTCCGCATATCAGTTCTGCGACCGGAGAATGGACCGCAACAACACCCTGTATTTCCAAAAAACAAATTCTTCAATCCCCAACACACTGTTCAACCCAAAAACTTTGAAACCCCGAATTTTAAGTAAAATTTTACGGGGCCTTACAAAATAGGTAGTACAGAGTTATGAGCTCTAAATCGAATACATATGAACTAATAAATACAATACATTTTGAATGTGGAAATAATAGTACAAACATAAAGGATGGAACTCCAAAGGAACTGTGACGGTCATGCAGCACTATCTTGAATCTTCGCGAGCAGTGTGCCCTCACTCTCTAAGCCCGCTGCCTTCAACTCCTAGATCTGTACAAAAATAAAAAGAAGTGTAGTATGAGTGCACCACAATCAGTACCCAATAAGTATTAAGACTAACCTCGATGAAGTGGTGACAAGGTTCAAGTCGTGTGATACTCACTAGTCAAAAGAACCTGTGGAGCATGTCAATAACTAGAAACAAGAATATATATTGGAAAGCAATACCAGCAATCTTGTAAAAACATCTGATAATAACTCGACCTAGGAAAAGTCCATATTTGACAAACAAATCATCAAGTAGAAACATAGATTTATTATAGCATGTCAAATACAACTTAAAAATTGGTTGAACTACATGATGAAGTTTAAAGAATGTATGTACATAGTTAAGAATGTTACTCTCGTACCACCACATAAACCTCATCAAATTTCAATATTTGTTTTGCTGTATGTTGAAAAACAATCAAGAAATGCCACCCTTATTACGCAACATGTGCAAACCTAAGAATGCCACCCTTATTTCGTCACATATGCACAACAACAATCATAATCTCACAGAAAAGACCTCATGCCAACACCCAATCAATTTTCCTAACATGTCCACATGTGCGATAGTCATCGCAATGCAATATGCCAAATTACCATTAAATATGTAAGCTCATAATTTATAAACTAGATTCACAAGGACATGACAATAAATAAAATGCGGATGGGTGTTTAAATATAAACCATCACTATGGCTAAATCAATTGTAAATCAAGTCCAGGTAGTCACAAAGTAATTAAGCATGTTTCATAAAAATCATGTCAACAAAATAAGGTTAGAAGCCTAAAGTCTAATACAATAATAACCAAACAAAACAATAGTGCAAGAGCACGTCACCTCACGTACACGTCGCTTTTCACATAACATAATTAGGCAAGTAAGTCTGAATCCGAAGGGGTATTCCCCCGCAAAAGGTTAGGCAAGATACTTACCTCAATAAGCCCAAATCAATCCTCTACAATATCATATCCTTTAAAAATCACCTCCGCCCGACTCAAATCTAGCCAAAAATAACTAAATAAAATCAAATAATGCAATAGGAATCAATTCCAAACAATAAATCTCGATCTTTACCCAATTCTCCAAAGGTCAACAAAAGACAACCTCAAGCTCACATGATCAAATCTCGATTCAAGGGATAGATTGCAACTACCCATAACTCCACGAGTCCAAATATGTGATTAGATTCCAAGACCGAGTCGAATTCGACTCTCAAATCCCCAATTTTAATTTTTAAAAGCATATTCAAAAACCCCAAAAATTCCCTTCCGAATTTCATGATTTGCGTGTAAACATCCATAGGAAATCAAAATATAATTTCAAAATCAAGTGAAAATCGCTTACCGACTTGCCTTGTGTGAAAATCCTCTTAAAACATTGCCCCTCTCCAAGTCTAAGGTTAAAAATACGAGAAAATGGGTCTAATTCCCGAAATTCCTTCTAAATAATAAGTTGCGGAAGTCGCATATGCAACCAGGGGTTCGTAATTGTGAGCTTCGCAAATGCGAGAAATGGCCCGCAAATGCGAATTGTATCCCTTCGCCTCTGATATCGAAATTACGACCAGGAAGCTCGCAAATGCGAACATCCATTCACAATTGCAGATGTATCACTTGCGACATCAGCTTCACATATTCGATATCAGCCTACTCTTCCTTTATGGATTTGATGAATCGAGTGTTAAGGCCATACATTGATTCGTTTGTCATTGTCTTCATTGATGAGATTTTGATCTACTAACGTAGCATGGAGGAGCACGAGTATTATTTGAGAGTGGTGCTTCAGACCTTGCGGGAACATAAGCTATATGCTAAGTTCTCCAAGTGTGAGTTCTGGTTGGATTCCATGGTATTCTTTGGGCATGTTGTATCATGCAAGGGTATTAAGGTAGACCCCAAGAAGATCGAGACAGTTCAGAGTTGGCCTCGTCCTACCACAGTGACTGAGATCAGGAGCTTCCTGGGTTAGCAGGTTATTATCGTCGGTTTGTGGAGGGCTTCTCATCTATTGCACCACCTTTGACTATATTGACCTAGAAGGGTGCTTCGTTCCGATGGTTCGATGATTGCGAGGCGAGCTTTCAGAAGCTCAAGACCACATTGACTTCAGCACCAGTGTTAGTGTTGCCTTCCGGTTCAGGGATGTATACTGTGTATTGAGTCGCTTCACATGTTGGAGTGGGTTGTGTACTGATGTAGAATGGGCGAGTTATTGCATATGCTTCACGTCAGCTGAATTCCCACGAGAAGAATTACCCGATACATGATTTGGAGTTGGCTGCGATTGTTCATGCACTTAAGATCTGGAGGCATTATCTTTATTGGGTATCCTATGAGGTTTACACCTATCATCGCAGCTTGCAGCATTTTTTCAAGCATAGGGATGTCAATTTGAGGCAGCGCAGGTGGCTTGAGTTACTAAAGGATTATGATATTACCATCCTTTATCACCCGAGCAAGGCTAATGTAGTTGTGGATGTCTTGAGCAGAAAGGCGGAGAGCATGGGTAGTTTGGCATTCGTTTCAGCAGAGAAGAGGCCACTAGCTTTGGACATTCAGTCCTTGGCTAACAAACTTATGAGGTTGGATATTTCAGAGCCCAGTCGAGTTCTTGCATGCATCGGTTCTCAGTTTTCACTATTCGAGCAGATCAAGGCCCACTAGTTTGATGATACACAAATGTTGGTTCTCAAAGAGACGGTACTACAGGGTGGTGCCAATGAGGTTACTGTCGTGAGGATGGTGTTCTGTGACTCCAGGGTCTCCTGTGTGTTGGCTTGAGGGAGAAGATCCTAGAGAAGGCACATAGTTCTCGGTATTCTATTCATCTGGGTGCTACGAAGATGTATCGCGGCCTGAGGCAGCATTATTCGTGGCATCCGATGAAGATAAACATACTAGAGTATGTGGCGAGGTGCCTAAATTGCCAGTAGGTCAATATGAGCATCAGCGACCAGGTGGTCTACTCCAACAGATGACTATACCTGAGTGGAAATGGGAGCACATTATTATGGACTTCATAGTTGCGTTGTCGTGAACCTTGGGGAAGTTTGATGTTATTTGGGTCATTATCAACAGGTTGACCAAGTCGGCACAATTCATTCTGGTTGTGACCGCGTACTCTTCAGAGAGGTTGGCCCAGACTTATATTCAGGAGATTGTTCGGTTGCATGGTGTACCTATTTCCATTATATCAGATAGAGGCCCTCAGTTTACTTCGCATTTCTGGAGGATAGTGCAGAGTGAGTTGGCGACCCGGGTAGAGCTCCGTACAACGTATGATCCGCAGACCGACAGGCAGTCAGAGCGGATAGTTCAGATCTTGGAGGATATGCCCAGAGCATGTGTGATTTACTTCATAGGGCAGTGGGATCAATTCTTGCCTTTGGCCGAGTTTGCTTATAACAACAGTTATCAGTCCAACATCGAGATGGCTCCATTTAAGGCTTTATATTGTCGGCGATGTCATTCTATCATCAGATGGTTTGAGCCCGGTGAGGATAAGTTGTATGGTACTGATTTGGTGAGGGATGCCTTGGAAAATGTAAATTTGATTCAGGAGCGGCTTCGCACAGCACAGTCGAGGCAGAAGAGTTATGCGGATCAGAAGGCACTTGATTTATCATTTCTGGTGGGCGATAAGGTTCTCTTTAAAGTCTCGCCGATGAAGGGGATCATGAGGTTCGGAAAAAAGGGCAAGTTGAGCCCAAGGTTTATAGGCATATTTGAGGTATTGAGGCGAGTTGAGGAGGTTGCTTATCATCTTACTTTGCCTCCTAGCCTATCGGGAGTTCGTCCGATTTTTCATGTGTCTATGCTCTGGAGATATCATGCCGACAGGTCACATGTGTTGGACTACAGCACGGTTCAGTTAGATAAGAGCCTGGGTTATGAGGAGGAGCCAGTTGCTATTGTTGATAGGCAGGTTTGCCAGTTGAGGTCCAAGAATATTTTCACGGTAAAGGTTCAGTGGAGGGGGAAACCAGTCAAGGAGGCTACTTGGGAGGCCTAGGAGGACATGTAGAGCAGATATCCACACTTATTCGGCACTTCAGGTATGATTCTAGACCCGTTCGAGGATGAACGTTTGTTTAAGAGGTGGAGAATGTAATGACCCGACCAGTCATTTTGCTTTCTAGATCTACGCTCCCCTAAATAAGACTCCCCATATGTGCTTTAACTGTTTTACGACTTGTGGGGATGGTTAGTTTGGTATTTGGAAGGGTTTGGGTTGAAATAGGAACACTTGGTTCCTTAAGGTAGGCAAAAAGGGTTAATTTTGACTTTGGTCAACGCTTTAGGTAAAAGACCTCGGAACAGAGATTTGGCGGTCCCAATAGGTTCGTATGATGATTTTGGACTTGGGCGTATGTTCAGATCGGGTTTTGGATGACCCGGGAGCGTTTCAGCGCTTAATGTTGATAGTTGGCACCTTGAAGGTTTTAATGTTCTTTAGATTTGGTTTGGAGTAGGTTTTGGTGTTATCGATGTCCATTTGGGATTCCGAGCCTGGGAATAGTTCCATATAGTGATTTGAGACTTGCACGCAAACTTTGGGGTCATTCCGAGTAGTTTAAGTATCTTTCGGCGCGTTCGGAGTAAGCTAGAAGAACTTGAAGTTAATAAGTTTATTCAATTTGGTTTAGGGTGTGATTCTTAGTTTTGATGTTATTTTATGCGTTCCAAGGGTTCGATCGAGTTAGTTTTATGATTTCAAACATGTTGGTATGTTTGGGCGGGGCTCTGGGGGCCTTCTGGTGTAATCGCACCTGCGGAGGGCTAGCCGCAGGTGCGAGCTTGCAGAAGCGAGACAGAAACCGCAGAAGCGGCTCAGCTTAGGCAGCCCAGAAACCTCAGATGCGGGCAAGGTAGGTGCAGATGCGTGACCACAGAAGCGGTCAAAGGACCGCATAAGCGGGAGCAAGCGCAGGAGCGGCTCGTCTACGTAGGAGCGGAATCACAGAAGCGAGACATTTTTTCGCAAATGCGAATTTTGGCCAGCCAAGGGAGGACCGCATCTGCGATGAGACATCCCCAAATACAGAGCCGTAGATGTGGTCAATGAACTGCAGAAGCGGAAAAATCGCTGGGCAGAACCTTCATTTAAGTCGAGACATAAGCATTTTGGATTCATTCATTGCATTCCTTGGGCAATTTTTGGAGCTCTTAGATAGGGGTTTTCACCTAGCACTTTAAGGTAAGTAATATTTATACAATGTAAGTTAAATATATAGATTATGGATAGATTTAACATGTAAAATTTGCGAAATTATGGATTTAGATAAAAAAAAACCTAGGTTTTGATAAAATGGGGTTTAACCACGAAAATGGTTATGGAATTGATTGAAAATTATATTTTTGAGTCCGTGAGGTTGTGGGTAACAAATTTCTTCGACAATTTCCGGAATCCTAGCAAGTGAGACCGGAGATGCATTTTAGGAATCCTTCAACTGGGGTTGTGTAATCACTCCAATAGTTAGAATATGAACTTTTGAACCTATATTGATTGATTTATTCAACATTTGACTAGTTTCGGATTGTTCGGCACCAAGTTAAGGCTTTATAGTGAATTTGAGGCCGGAAAGTGAGATTTGAGATGAGTTAAGTCTCTTGTCTAACCTTGAAAGAGGGAATTTACCCCATAGGTACTTTAAATTAATATTTGATTCTAATTGTGGGGGCTGTGTACGCACGAGGTGACGAGAGTCTGTACGTAACTACTATTCATGCTTATGTCGAGGCAGCTTAGGACCCAAATCACAGATTACTTGTAATGTTTACACCTTATTTGTTAGTTTAAGTGACCAAATTATATTAGAACTTGTTAGAGGAATTTTAAACGATTGAATTTTACTTACTTGAAATTTAGCGGCTTACTTGACCGTTAATAGAGATTTTATTACATTATGTAGTAGCCCTATTATAACGTTTAAGTTAAATGCTTATAAAGTATCCTCTCTTCTTGTGGAGTGGGTCGAATGCCTCGGCAGTATATAGATGCATCTATGGATCGTGTCGCACGCTCCTCGGGAGTGTAAACATTATTCTAGATCGGGCGGTATGACCTCGGCATAATCGTGCTTAATAATACTCGGAGTCTAATCATAATTGATATTATTTTGTGGCTTATGGGGTTACACCTATAAATGATGGAAATTTATTGTAAGGCCCCGTAAAAATTTATGGTATGGGCTCGTACCTTTTGGGTTGAACAATGCACTGGGGAGTAAAGAAAATATTTTGCTAGAAAAAGTCATTTCTACGGCCCACTAAGCAGTAGCAGAATCACTCTGCAGACCGCATAATGGCCGCAGAGTTAATCAGAGGTGGGGAAGCGTGGATGAAGGTCTGCAGTACATTATGCGACCGCAGACCAGCTCTGTGATGTATTATGCGACCATAGAACAGGTCTGAGGGCCGCATAACTACCACAGACCAAAGCAGGCGACAACAGTTTTGGGCACCAATTGTGCGGCTGATATACAGACCGCATGTCCATTCTGCGGTCGCATATGCGACCATAGATCCCGTTCCAGAGCTTCATTTTTGGGTTTTTATAACCCGACCCTACTTCGTTAAATAGACAATATGTACCATCTTTTGAGCAAAAACCTGATATTTTGAGCGTTAGAGAGTGCCCTAGAGTGGGAGAGAGTTCTTCAACAATTTGTTCTTCAATTCTTGCTCTAATTTTAGAAGATTAACAAGGAAAACTTACTAGGTCTTCATCCTAGAGGTAAGATTCTACACCTTACCCCTTCATTTCGAAAGTTAACTAGAAATGGGTAATTAGTAAATAATTCTTGGGTATAGGAGTTGGTTATTTTGCATGCATATGTTATCAAGGAGTGTGGGAAGACTGTTGAGCTCAAATAAGTAAAGATTGGGTTATGGAATGAAGGAAACTTTGTAGAAGAACCTTGTAGCCAAATTTTCACACCTGGTGTTTGATAAAATGCTCAAATGAGCTGAAACTATGAATAATTTCCTAATTTGTGTTCAATTTTATTATGTCTCAAAATAGATTGGGATTGCTAGGATTATTGAAATGTTGTAGTAATTTAAGGAAAGCTCAAATCGAGGTATGTTGGCTAAATTCCTCTCTTAGAATTAAATCCCACGGTATTCATGTAATTTAGTAAGTCCCAAGAGCTCCACTATAAAAAAGAATTGGCTATTCCGAATGAATTGTGTTGAAGTATATGTTCAATATGTACACCAAATGCCTTTATCATGTTATGTTATCATTTGATAATGTGTTCAAAGTATGAGTTGTACATTAAAGATGTTTCGACTTCAAGTCAAGTCCAAACGAAGGCTATTATGCCAAATTTTGTGAAAAATCTCTATGTGTCTAAGACTCTTAATTGCTCCCATTTGTGCTAAAAATATTTATTTGAAATGCCTTGTTGTGGATGATGATTATGATGTTTGAAAGTGAAAAAGGTGAGCATGAAATACTAAATACGGCCGACGTGCCAATAATGATTTTATAATTATGGCCACTAGTGCCAATGAAATGAAAAGATGCAAAAGAAGTATGAAATGAGATGATTGGTATAAGAAGGATGATGTCTCTAATGAGACATCATAGCCGATCTGGTCATGATCGAATGACATTCCACACACACAGTGGTAATTTTGCTGGATATGGTAAATTGAAATTGTGATTGTAGTTGATATCTCTAATAAGATAGCCTAGCCGATCGGGTCGTGATCGGACTCCGTACTAAAAGTACAGTGGTATTGGTATTTTAAATATTGGTATTGTGAACGGTGGCATATTAGTACTAAAGACCTCCCAACTTAAAATATGGAAACTTATTTGAACATTGTCTTGATCCTAATTTGAGGTTTGATGTTATTTGAGGCTTCCACTGATATTATGATTGTATTTGCTTGTATTATTTATAATTCTATTGAGAGGACGTTTTGTCATTCATACTAGTACTATTCCATATGTACTAACATCCCTTTTATCGGGGGCACTGCATCTTCAATGGATGCAGGTGGTTCCATAGCAGGACACACTGATCAGTGATAGCGGTACACCCTCTTCCCAGCAAATTTGGTGAGCCCCACTTCACTTCGGGGTCATGTATCTTTTGTTACTTGTGTATTGTGTTTGAGGTATAGCCGGGGGCCTTATTGCCGGCATTATCATAATACTCTTTTGTATCTATTAGAGGCTCTGTAGACATAGTGTGGGTGGTATATTGGTGCTGGGGAAGTCAAACTAGTTATGTTGTGTTTGAATTACTTATTCCACTTCAGACTATGAAAAATGTGTGTGAAATTTGAGACTTTAAAATGAAGTAACTAATGATAATAATGTGGTATTGTATACATGATCTCTTTATGGTCTAATCAACGAAAATATGTATTCTCTTTATTCCTAAGTGAGTTTGGGTAGAAATTATCTGACAAGCTTGCTTGACCGGATTCACTGGGTTGAGCACCAGTCGCGCTCCCCGAGATTGGGGCGTGACATTTATTTGGAAGTTATTAATTTATGAAAGAATTATTTTCTCCTGCAAGTTAATGAATTATTACTATCATTTACATAACTCGTGTTTATTTAGAATTTATGTATCCGTATTGTTAGCCCATAGTAAGTGTCGAAGTCGACCCCTCGTAACTACTTCTACGAGGTTAGACTTGATACTTACTGGGTACATGTTATTTATGTACTCACACTACGCTTCTGTTCTAATTGTGCAGGATCTGAGGCAGGTGCATCTGCCGGTCCTACTGGCGCATACCAGATATCCCGAGGCCTAGTGGTGAGCTGCTTCCTGAGCAGTTCCACACCACCTAGAGTCTCTCCTTTACATTTATTTATGTCTATTTTCAATTCAGACAGTGGCTAGAGTTTTGTATAATCTATTAGTGTTCATACACTTGTGACACCAGGTCTTATCACACACACTAGTAGGCATATGGTTTTGGATTATTCTATGGTTATGATTGCACCCAGCTGCTTTTGTCTATTTATTTGAAAAAATGTGGTTTCTTAACCTTTTATTTAATGGAATTTAATCACTTGGGAAACTTATTATAAGAGAAATAACATAGTTTAATTCATTGTTGGCTTGCCTAGGGGTAACGTTGGGCACCATCATGGCCTATAGGAGATTTGGGTCGTGACACTCACCTCCTTAGCATCATCGTGTTGCACCGTGTCCCTTAGGAAAAGCAAATGAGGATCATCATACTAACACACCTTGATGCGCTCAAACAAGGACGACCGTGATACAACACAAGCAAGTACCCTGTTGGACTCTGAAATATCCAACATTATGAACTAACTGGCCAAAGCCCGAACATCCATTGTTAACGGTCTCTCCCCAACTGGAATATAAGCAAGACTCCTTATGCTCTTAGCCTTCCTACACAAAGTGTTGGCCACCACTTTGGCCTTTTCCTGGTGATAAACAATGGTGATATCATAGTAGCTCTAAGCACCTTTTTTGCCTCAAGTTCAGATCCTTTTGCTTGAATAAGTGCTGGAGACTTTATAGATATGTGAACGCCTCACAAGACACGTCATAAAAATAATGCCTCCAAATCTGGAGCTCCCAATCATACCAACCTATCCCAAAAATACTCGAGGCCTCAAATCACACCAAACAATATCAAAACCATGAATCACATCTCAATTCAAGCCTAAGAAACTTCAAAACTTACGTCAAACATGCCTAAACAACACTGAATGGCCTCAAATTTTGCATGCAAGTCCCAAATAATACAATGGACCTATTCCATATCCCGGAACCACAATCTGAATCTGATATCAATAAATTCAACTCCCGATCAAACCTATGAATTCCCACATACGCCTAAGTCCAAAATCACCATACAAATCTATTGGAACAAGAAAAACAACATTCTTGGGTCGTCTACACAAAAGCCAAACTTAGGTCAACTCTAGCAATCTAAGCATCCAACCTTGGGACTAAGTGTCCTAGTTCAGTCTAAAACTATAACGTCTCGTAAAAATATCCTAATAATTTAAGTTTTTAAAGTGCGCCAATGGTATTTGGGAATAATATATTTGAGTATTAAAGAAGGCCTATGGAATAGAGCTACATTATTTTGAATTGATAATGTATATTTAAGGTGTGTTGGAACATACTAAGGAGTTTTGGGAATGGTAAGAACTTGTGTGGAACAAGTTAGACACATTAAGTAGAAAGGATGTTTCAATTGGCACAAGACCCAACTTCAAATGAATAGACCTCCCTCAATATAATGAGTTAGGCAGTGATCTACCTATTAACCTAAAGCTCTTTGAGTCTTGTTTCCAACGCATCAAACCGTTCATCATTTGGATATGTATAGAGAAAGTTATGGCCATTTTACTGGACTTGTGTCATATGCACGCCCAAATGCGCGGCCGTGCATTTTTTAGAGTTTCTGCCTCAGGTGCGCGGCCAAATCCGCGGCCGCAGACGTGGGAACTCATTAAATAACCCCAAGGATGGGTATAGAGAGGGGTTAAGTCATTTCTTCAAGACTAGGACTTTCTTTCCACCACCCATCCGGCCAAGGCTTCAAATACACATCTAAGGTGAGTTTTTAAGTGTGTTTTTATAATGATTTCACTTCTCAATCACTAGTTACAACAAAGTTTTGTATTGGATTCCATAGGATTTCTTCAAAATCACAAGAACACCCCAAAAGTTAACTTTCAAGATTTGGTCTACAAGAAATAATCTTTCACCCTTAAACCTACATGCATGGATTGTTAGTGAATAAATGAGCAAGGAATAAGTACTAGCACTTATGAGATGGTGATTGAAAGCCATAAATACTTAAACTAGATTATTGGGTGTGGTAGAGATTTTGTAATGAGTTAATTAGTAAAATTTGGTAGATGTGAGTTCATTGATGATTATAATGGTGCTAAGAAGGTAGTTAGTGGACAAAGGATGTTGTAGTATCTCTTGTTGGTGGTAAGGAGGTATTGTTGGAGGAAGAAATACCATTACTAGAGGTAGTTGCATGTTATGCACTCTAGGTGTTTGATAAAATACCAAAACGACCAAAAACCTGAAAATATTTACTAATATTGGTCCAATTAAATTATGTTGATGTAGATTGAAGTTGTAAGAGTAGTTGATGGTTTTAATATCGCTAAAGAGCTCCATCAAGGTATGTTGGCTAAACTTTCTCTCTTATAATCGAATTCCATAATATTTCTGTAAGATCAAGTATGATTGGCTCAAGATTCCTAACTTCTATATTCCGGGTTATTCCCTATAAATTTGATTATCCCGAATGAGCATTATATCAAAAGATAGATGTTCAAAGTATGAGTTGCGTATTAAAATGTTGTGGACTTGAATCGTATTTCAAATGAAAGCTAGTATGCCAAATTGTGTGAGAAAATCTTAATATTCTTAAGACTCTTAATTGCTCATATGTGTACCTAAAGTCTTGATTGGAAATATCTTATCGTTGCTAAACTATAAAGATAGTTGGAAGTGACATCAGTGCATTGGGGATATAAAGTGTGGCCAACGTGCCAATAGTGAAAGTTATACTTGTGGCCAATGGTTCAAATGAAATGAAATAATGTGAAAAATATTATGAAATGAGCTTTGACTTAACTATTCCAAAATTGACTTCGATAATATAATTGGCTAAAAGCTTATGAACTCAAATGATGCCCATATGTGGCTCTTTTTAGCTAATACTATGCTTTGTAAGTATTTTTCAATGTGTTTTGCATTCTTACATATTTGTGAGTAGAAATTGTGTATGATTTCAACTTGTGCTTCGATTTCCAATCATTTTATTTCATTTATTGGAAAGAAATCTATTGTGTTTAAAGCGTTCATTACTAATGAACTTAAAGTTGCGATTTCCGGAATATTCTACTTGTTGATAATTATGATGATGATCTATGAAAGGAAAGAAATGAACGTGTGGAATATGAAATACGACCATTGCGCCATGAATAAAGAATTATATGTATGGCCAAGAGAGCCAATGAAATAATAATGTTGTAAGTGGTTGAAAGTACGGATTAAGTGATATGTGGTGTGAAAGGTTATGAGATGTACGTATTTGTACTTTTGTTTCAAATGTGTTATGAAACGCATAGGTGTATTGTGTATGGAATCCTATGGACGGTCTATGAAACGCATAGGTATATTGTTTATGAAACCCTATGGACGATCTATGAAACGCATAGGTATATTGTGTATGGAACCCTATGGACAGTCTATGAAACGCATAAGAATATTGTGTTATGAAATCCTGTGGACGGTCTATGAAACGTATAGGTATATTATGTTATGAATCCTATGAACGGTATATGAAATGCATAGGTATATTATGTTATGAAATCCTGTGGACGGTCTATGAAACGCATAGGTATATTGTGATATGAAATCCTATGGATGGTCTAAGAAACACATAGGTATATTGTGTTATAAAATCTTGTGGCTGGTCTATGAAACGCATAGGTGCATTGTGTATGAGAAGTATAGGTGTACGGTATGAATAAACACTATAGACGGTCTATGAAACGCATAAGTGTATAGTATGATATGTGAACACTAAGGACGGTCTAATGAGATATATTATTAATGCAGACAATAGGTGCCACTTTTGTTGTCCTTGTTTGTACATGTTGTTTCAATTATATTATATTATGTGTTAAACGTATAGATCATATGGGCATTCTATTTTGAAAGAGCATTTCTAGCTATACATACTAGTGCTATTCGACAGTACTAATATCCTTTTTGCCGGGGGGCGCTACATCTTTGATGGATGCAGGTGGTTCTACAGCAGGCGGCATTGATCAGTGATAGCAATACACTCTTTTCAGCTCATTTGGTGAGCCCAACTTTATTTCGGGGTCATGTATCTTTTGTTTCTCATGTACTGTGTTTTGAGGTATAGTCGGGGCCTTATTACCGGCATTTCCATATTACTCTTCTATTGTACGTAGAGGCTCCGTAGACAGGTTGTGGGTTGTGGTTGATGTTGGCAATTGAACTAGAAATGTTGGTATTTGGAAATCATGTTTTTCATTAATTCTATAAACGCGTCATATTTTTGAAATTATGAATGAATCTGCTAATGGGAATAAAATGAGAGTTATTAATGAAATCTTTTCAGTGTTGATTAATGGAGTACATCTCCTCTTTATTCATGGATGAGTTTGGGTAGAAGATAATCTAACAGGCTTGCTCGGCCGGGTTCTCTCGGTTGAGCGTCGGTCGCGCTCTTCGTTTTTGGGGCGTGACAAAAACTTCCCTGAAACCAAACCAACCAGCCCGGCAAGTCATATTACCACAAATACAAATATGTAAGTCATCAAATAGGGAAAATGCTAAAATACTGAAAACGGCTAACTGATCGTTTATATATATATATATATATATATATATATATATATATATATATATATATATATATATATATATATATATATATAACAACATTAAGACTTAAAGGGAGATTTGCATAGAAGTATTAACCCAACACACTACATTGCATCTACTTAGCTAAATTTTTTTTAATTTACCATCGCATAGCCCATTATTTTTTGAAACAATGTTCACACACCAAATTTTCATGACATAAAATTTCAACCACAAACGCGTCAATAGCTCTCAACAACTACAACTTCCATAACTCAGCAATGAAGGTATTTCCATGAAATGGCAACTTTAAATTCAAATGCATAACATAAGCTCGATAACAAGAGAGGTAGCATGAAGTAGCAACTACGACTAAATGTATGATAATAACTCAACAATGAAAAGAATAACACGTAACAGCTACTAATAAATGCATATAAGAGTAACCTCGACAATGAAAAATAGAACATGTAATAACAACTTCAAGTAAAGCATGTAAGAATAAACTAGACAACTAAAGATAGAACAATTAATAACAACTTCAATTAAATGCTTATAAGTAACCTAAGAGTCTAAACTGGTCAATTTTCACATATAAGCCCGTGTACACACTCGTCACCTCTTGTACGCGTCTTTCACATAATTTAAAATAGTACAATCAAAATCAATCCTAAGGGGTATTTTCTCCACACAATGTTAGACAAGATACTTACCTCAAACAAGCTAAATTAATCTACTAATAAGCCCTTCCCACACAAATCCACTTCTAAATGGATCAAATCTAGCCAAAATAACTTTATATCATAACTAAAAGCCATAGAAAATAATTTCGGATAATAAAGATTCAATATTTTAATAAAATCAAAAAGTCAACCCCGGTCCCGTACCTCGGAACCTGGTAAAATTTCGAACACTCATTCTGATACGAGTCCAACCATAACAAAATCATGCAATTCTGACCTCAAATTGGCCTTCAAACCATCAATTTATGTTTTAGAACGTTTTTACTAAAATTCCCAATTTCTCCAATTTAAATCATTAATCAAACACTAAAATCGAGATTGTAATCATGAAATAATAACAAATCTGAGTCAAAAATACTAACCATAATTCTAGTAATAAAAATCTCCTCCAAAATCGCCTAGAACTGAGCTCCAAAACCTTGTGGGAAAAAGAATTAAATTTTGAAACAAGAAAAATAAAATACAGCAGTTGTCCCAGCTCGAATCAGGTCTTAGATGATCCCGAAACAATGCTAGAAAATGTCAAATTTCTGATGGATTTCAAGTGGGCAGACAATATACGTACAGAGCCTACAAGCCCAACAAACTGCACTAACTGACAGGATATGTCTACTGATGGATGTACTGTGATCGGAACAGGGCCCTGAACTACCCATAACCTATCTACATATATACACAAGATGTACACAAAACTTCTAGATCCGGCAACTCCGAAGAACGGGGAGCTTACCGATAAAGCTGAACTCGGGCAACACCTACTGAGGAGGTCTACCCGTCTGTCTGTCTGAACCTGCACGTATGAAATGCAGCGCCCCCAGAAAGGGACGTCAGTACGAAATAATGTACTGAGTATGTAAGGCAATATACGGAAAGCTGATACTGAAATGATAATCTGAACATATGCTTACATGCTGATACTAACTCAATTCTCTCAATATAGTAAGTAAAATAGTTGTCCGGCCCAATAAGGCTCAGTACATATATATAACTGCTCTGCCGTAGTTGGCTCGCACATAGGCACTCGGCCATACTAGGCTCTGTATCTCGACCAACTGGGCTCGCTCATAAGCGCTCGGCCACAGTAGGCTCGGTATATAACTTACCATCTGATCAGAGGTTGCCCAATAGGGGCCTGACCATCGATTATAGCTCGATGGTAATGAAAATACTGATGGTAATGAAAATATTGTAATACTATATATATAGACTCTCTGCTCTCTTGACTGGAATAAGAAAATACTCAATTTAATATTGTACTTACAAGACTAGGAAAAATATACCTGGAAATAAGCCTACAAATCATGCCAAGTTACCCTTTGAACTTGTTCAACAAGATGTGAGGCCTTGGATAAATTATTCATGTTACCCTTATTGACTAATTATTCTTGAACTTGGTTGTTTTTAATGAAAATTTCCCGAGTGATTTTCATCACTCTAATATGCACATACTAAGACCGCGAAGAACTTGTTACTTCCTAGGCGACATGCAACTTCACGTGATGTCACAAATAATATAAAATGAGTAGAGTATAATTGGATATGTATTTAATTAATTCAAACTCAAGATTAAGCCCCAACTCCTTATCAAACAAAAGTTGTGGTTTGAACGATTTACCTTATTAAATATACGTAATTCCCGGGACATGAATTTTTCTTTATGCCTCGTTATCAAACTCGTGTAATTACGAGATCATGCCAAACTGAAGAAAGGGTTTAGCCTTAACATACCTGGATTAAAGAAAAGTCTATATGATGTTCTTGGAAAAGGTTGCACCATACTTCTTTAGAATCGCAAAATTTTACATTGCTATGGTTCTAACAATTCTCGTTGGAATTGTTTGGTTGCAAGAAGTCACGTTGAAAACTTACAAGAATTCACTTCTGATTGTAACATTGTTTTGTATTGGAATTTTTAGAATTGAAATGTCTTGTACTCAAAATCCTAGAATGAAGTGTTGCTAACGTTCTGATGAAGTCTTTCAAATATGAAGTGTTGTATTCAAATTACTCTTACAGGTCTTGTTATTCAAAATGTAAGAATGAGGTGTCTTTTAATTATTAATTAGGTTGCCACCTAATCCAAAAATGACTAAGAGTCAGTTGTTTGAAAAGTGGCTTGCTGCCGCATAATCCTCTTGTTGGGGAATTTAAACTTTATCCAATAAGCAATACCCGGTAATTAATCAATTACCCGCATAATTAAGAATTATCTCAAATTACTTAAAATTCTACTTATTTTTAACACACTTTATACATCACACTATCACGGTCATATGGTATCTTGTATGGTACTAGTCCATAAATATCGGGTATTATAGCGCGAGCCGTATTTCGTCCCAAATCGGCAACCTTCAACGAAACTCTTTTTTTTTTAATTCGTGTACCCTTTATCTTTTATGGAACTTACTTATCGCTTGTTATAAATAGCATAAATACGTTAATCTCAAGATCATCTCATCCCCGAGTCTACGTCAATTAACTAAAGACGAAACTTTTAACGTACGAAAACGCGAGATGTAACATCCTTCCCCCCTTAGAAACATTCGTCCTCGAATGTCTACTCGTAGACACTTTGGGAAACTTTTTGCCAGAGTCTCCTCCGTACATTAGACTAAAATCACCCTGCACACAGCCAGAATATATAATATACATGCCACACATGGCCATTATAAATTCTGAGAGTCAAAAATGAGAGCTTACCTGATGACCTACTGGCCTGAATAGAGCTGTGCTGAGGTATCCCACCTAGAGCCATATCTTCAGTTTGAAATAGGTAGGGGTATTTAGACTTCATTTCTTCCTCCGCTTCCCACGTCATCTCTTCCACATTCTTGCTCCTCCATAAAACCTTCACGTAGGCTTTTCCTTATTCCGTTGCTTGCGAATTTGTCGGTCTAGGATGGCAACCAGAATTTCCTTGTATGAAAAGTCCTCTGTAATATGAACATCATCCGTGGGAACCACTCGGGTAGGATCGCCAATGCACTTCCGTAACATAGATATGTGAAAAATAAGATGGATAGAATCCAATTCCGAGGGAAATTCTAATTCATAAGCTACTTGGCCCACCCTCTGAATGATCCTATATGGCCCAATATACTGTGGGCTAAGTTTGCCTTTCTTGCCAAACCTCATCACACCCTTCATAGGTGACACCTTTAATAATACCCAATCATTAACCCCAAACTCTAAATCTCGTCACCGCACGTCAGAATATGACTTCTGACGATTTTGAGCTGTCAATAGTCGCTCCCGGATAAGCTTTAATTTTTCTATGGCCTGCTGAACCAGTTCCGGCCCATGTAACCCAGATTCTCCAACATCAAACCACCCTATAGGAGATCTGTGCTTACGCCCATACAAAGCCTCGTACGGAGCCATCTGGATACTGGAGTGATAACTGTTAGTATATGCAAACTCGATAAGAAGTAGATGTTCATCCCAACTTCTTTTAAAATCCAACACACATGCTCGTAACATATCCTCGAACGTCTGAATTGTGCGCTCGGCTTGACCATCAGTTTGTGGATGAAAAGTTGTGCTGAGATTCACCTGAGTGCCTAGACCTCTCTGAAATAACCTCCAAAAATGTGCTGTAAACTGGGCCCCACGGTCAGATATAATAGATACTGGTACTCCGTGTAGTCGCACTATCTCTTTAATATATAACGTTGCATAATCTTTTGTTGTATATGTAGATCTGACCGGTAGGAAATGAGCTGATTTTGTGAGCCTATCGACTATCACCCATATGGAATCGAATTTACGATGAGAACGAGGTAAACCCGTGATGAAGTCCATGTTTATCGCCTCTCATTTCCATGTCGGGATCTCTATAGTCTGCATTAGCCCTCCGGGCTTCTGGTGCTCTATTTTCACCTGCTGGCAACTAGGGCATTGAGCGAAATACTCAGCAATGTTCTTCTTCATATCGTTCCACCAATACACATCCTTAATGTCATGATATATCTTCTTCGACCCAGGGTGAATGGAGTACCACGAATAATGTGCCTCTGACATAATCCTGTCTCATAGTCCTGCTACATCTGGAACGCACAAACGATCCCTGTATCTGAGAACCCTATCTCCCTTGAGTTCTAACAATGGCTTCTTCTGCTACGGAACTCGCTCTCTCAACTCGACCAACTCTGGGTCCTCGTACTGCCTTTCTCTTTTACTTCAGCTTTGAGAGATAATTTTGCAGTATTTTGGAGTACAACTCCACCATTGCCAGAGTCTACTAACCGAACCCCCAAACAAGCCAATTGATGAATTTCTTTAGTTAATTGTCTTTTTTCGGCCTCTACATGTGCTAAGCTACCCATAGATCGGCGACTTAAGGCGTCTGCTACAACATTAGCTTTCCTGGATGGTAGAGAATGTTAACATCGTAATCTTTCAATAACTCAAGTCATCGCCTCTATCGCAAATTCAACTCTTTTTGCTTGAAGATATATTTTAGGCTTTTATGATTTGTGAATACATCAACATGAACACCATATAAATAATGCCGCCATATCTTAAGTGCATGGACAACCGCAGCTAATTCGAGGTTGTGGGTCGGATAATTCCGCTCATGCTTCCTTAACTGCCTTGAAGCATACGCAATTACTTTCCTATGTTGCATCAGGACACATCCTAACCCGACACCTGAGGCATCACAATACATCGCATAACTATCTGGACCCTCTGGAAGTGCTAGAACTGGCGCTGAAGTCAACATGTTTTTAAGCTCCTGGAAACTCCGCTCGCAAGCCTCCGTCCACTGAAACTTAGTTGCTTTATGCGTCAACTTCGTTAATGGTGCCGAAAGAGAAGAAAAACCCTCTACGAACCTCCGATAGTATCCTGCTAAGCCTAGAAAGCTATGAACCTATGTTGGAGTGGTAGGTCTAGGCCAGGATTTCACAGCCTCAATCTTCTGAGTATCTACCTTTATGCCTCCATCAGATACAACGTGCCCCAAGAATGCTACATACTTCAACCAGAACTCACATTTAGAAAACTTAGCATATAATTTACTATCATGGAGGGTTTGGAGTACCGCTCATAGGTGGTCCTCGTGCTCATCCTCTGAACGTGAATAAACCAAAATATCATCAATAAATACTATCACGAACATATCTAAATATGGACAAAATAGGTTGTTGACCAAGTCCATAAATATGGCAGGTGCATTCGTCAACCCGAAGGACATGACAAGAAACTCGAAGTGGTCATATCGGGTCCTGAAAGCTATCTTGGGGATATGTCTCTCCCGAACTCTAACCTGGTGGTACGCCGACCTCAAATCTATCTTTGAAAAGCATCTAGCTCCCTGCAACTGATCAAACAAGTCGTCTATCCTTAGAAGGGGGTACTTATTCTTAATAGTTACCTTGTTCAGTTTTCTATAATCGATACACATCCTCAGCGAGCCATCTTTCTTCCGCACAAACAGTATCGGTGCACCCCAAGGTGAAGTACTGGGCCTGATGAAACCTTTCTCCAGTAAATCTTTTAACTGATCCTTCAACTACTTCAATTCGGCAGGTGCCATTCTATACGGAGGGATAGATGTTGGTTGAGTTCCCGGAAGCAAATCGATGTCAAAATCAATCTCTCGCTCTGGGGGAATACCTGGAAGTTCATCTGGAAATACATCCGCGTACTCTTTTACTACTGGAATAGACTGAAGTGCAGGTATCTTAGTATCTATATCTCTAACTCGCACAATATGATAAATGTACCCTTTTGCAATCATTTTCCTCGGCTTCAGATAGGAAATAAACCTACCTCTGGGTGTCACTGTATTACCTACCCACTCAAGGACTCGCTCAGCCGGAAGATGAAATCTAGCTATCTTTGCTCGACAATCAACTATGGCATAGCAAGATGCCAACTAGTCCATGCCCATGATAGCATCAAAATCCAACATCTCTAGCTCAACTAGGTCAGTTGGGGTCTGACAACCACAAACTGATACCGTACAACCTCGGTAAACCCATCTAGCAATAATTGATTCTTCGACCGGTGTAGATACCTCAAAAGGATCACTTAGTATTTCAGGCACTATACCAAACTTCCCCGCGACAAATGGGGTAATACACGATAAAGTAGATCCTGGGTCTATCAAGGTATAAGCATCGTGAGAGCAAATGGTCAACATACCTGTCATAACGTCTGGTGAGGATTCATGGTCCTGTCGACCCGCTAACGCATAGCTACGTTTTTGGTTACCACCTGAACTGAAATCTCTACCTCTGCCTCGACCTCTACTAGCCGAATACTGAGACTCGCGCCCTGAAGGATGCACGAACATAGATGATCCTGTTGCTGAATTCGCTGGTTGCGCCATACCCCCAGAATCTCTATTTGGGTAATCTCGCATCATATGCCCCGGACGTCCACATGTATAACAAGCATCGGAACCGGTTCGGCATTGGCCTAAGTGTCCTCTACCACAGATGGCACACCGCGGTGGAAATGGCCATGTCTTCCCCGAACCTCACTGTCGCTGCAAACTTGACGCCTGGGAGCTTTCACCTAGTCCTGACTGAGTATAGCGGTCATACCTGTAACCCTGTAGCTGAGGTGGCGGAGGTCTAGGTGGCCGTTCGAAATACTGGGGCATGTAACTACCTTGAGACTGCTCCTGAGACCTGGCGAATCTCATCCTTTTATGCTGCCCTGAGTCAGTCCTCTCCGTACCATGCTACCGACACCTACCCCTTTCTATATTCTGGGCAAATGCCTGAATCCGGGAGATATCCATACTATCCTGTAATGTAGCGGTGGGACATGCCTCGGTCAACTCTGGGGACAACCCTACTATAAACCTGTGGATTCTATCCCGCATAGTAGCAACTATGGATGGTGCATATCTGGCCAATAAGTCAAAACAGAGACTATACTCTCGAACACTCATATTGTCTTGCTTGAGGGCTAGAAACTAATCGAATCGGGCCTGTCAGATCTCTCGCGGTATGTACTGTTCAAGGAAGGCATCTGAAAAATTCTCCCAAATAGCAGAAGGTGCATCATGTCCCCTGGACCTTTCCCATCCCTCGTACCAAAGGATGGCTATATCTCGGAGTCGAAAAGTTGCTAGCTCGACTGCCTCTTTCTCCTTGGCATGCATAACCCGAAAGTTCATGTGAAGCTGATCTATGAAATCGTGCGGGTCCTCCCTCTGATCTGTCCCCGTGAACTCTGGGGGACTTAAAGCAATAAACTCTCGGACCCTTGAACTCCTAGATCCCTCAGAAGGTCCTGCACTAGCGGATGCCCTAGCCTGTTGTTGGGTAGCTACCAACTATGCCAACAAATGTACCACACTCCTTAAGTCCTGATCTGATGGAAGCGGGGGGAACTGGATGTGCGGTCTCCCTAGGAATTTCCTCAGGTGGCGGAGGAGCCTGTAATGGCTAGGTAGGGGTCTCTCCCTGGGCCTCATATTGGGCCCCATCTACTAGGGGTACCCTGCTAGTCCCCTCACCTACTGTTGTTTCTCTCCTCTAGCTAGCCGTAGTCTTCGTAGTTACCTTCATCTATGCATACAAACGCCAACACGTAAGTTTAACTCAAATTTTCTATAACCCAATGCTACAGCACGATTTAGATTTGAAAGAAGGGTAACTAACTCCTAAATGCCCTGTAGTCCCCTGCTTATATAATGTGGTGCACGACACATCTTTAAACAAGACCCTACTAGATACGGCTTGTAGACTCCCTAGGCCAGAACTGCTCTGATACCACTTTTATCACGCCCCGAGCCTGGGGGCGAGTCCAGCACCCGGTGCCTCATCTATCCTTGCGTACCAACTTGTGACTTAGGAATTCTGGACATATAATGTCATACTTTGGCTAGGGACCACATTGCAAGATAATTTGCGTAGCAAAATATAAAACTGAATAGAGACTAACGCTGACTAAATGTAGACATAAAGTTGGGCCGGTAAGGCCGTCATAATTACAATAACTGACAAGCCAACAAAATATACTTACAGGGCTTACAAGCCCAACATACTGCACTAACTGATAGGATATGTCTACTGATAGATGTACTGTGATCGGAACAGGGCCCTTAACTACCCATAACCTATCTACATATATACTCAAGATGTATACAAAACTTCTAGACCCGGAAACTCCGAAGGACGGGGAGCTTACCGATAAAGCTGAACTCGGACAACACCTACTGAGGAAGTCTACACGTCTTTCTGTCTGAACCTGCACACATATAATGCAGTGCCCCCAGAAAGGGACGTCAGTACGAAATAATGTACCGAGTATGTAAGGCAATATACGGAAAGCTGATACTGAACTGATAATCTGAACATATGCTTACCTGCTGATACTGACTCAACTCTCTCAATATAGTAAGTAAAATAGTTGTCCGGTCCTATAAGGCTCAGTACATATATATAACTGCTCTGCCGTAGTAGGCTCTCTCATAGGCACTCGGCCATACTAGGTTCTGTATCTCGACCAACTGGGCTCGCTCACAGGCGCTCGGCCACAGTAGGCTCGGTATTTAACTTACCATCTGATCAGAGGTTGCCCAATAGGGGCCTGCCAATCGATTATAGCTCGATGGTAATGAAAATACTGTAATACTGTATATATAGATTCTCTACTCTCATGACTGGAAGCTCTCTTGACTAGAACAAGACAATACTTAATTAAATATTGTACTTACAAGACTAGGTGTAACTCTTTCTGGAAATGAGTCTACAAATCATGCCAAGTTACCCTTTGAACTTGTTCAACAAGATGTGAGTCCTTGGATAAAATATTCATGTTACCCTTATTGACTAATTATTCTTGAACTTGGTTGTTTTTATGAAAATTTTTCGAGAGATTTTCACTACTCAAATATGCACATACTAAGACCGCGAAGAACTTGTTACTTCCTAGGCGACATGCAACTTCGCGTGATGCCACAAATAATATAAAATGAGTGGAGTATTATTGGATATGTATTTAATTAATTCAAACTCAAGATTAAGCCCCAACTCCTTATAAAACAAAAGTTGTGGTTTGAACGATTTACCTTATTAAATATACGTAAATCCCGGGACATGAATTTTGCTTTATGTCTCGTTATCAAACTCGTGTAATTATGAGATCATGCCAAAATGAAGAAAGGGCTTAGCCTTAACATACCTAGATTAGGGAAAAGTATGTATGATGTTCTTGA
The DNA here is from genome assembly GCF_000715075.1 of Nicotiana tabacum. Lineage (NCBI taxonomy): Eukaryota > Viridiplantae > Streptophyta > Magnoliopsida > Solanales > Solanaceae > Nicotiana > Nicotiana tabacum. The sequence continues at coordinate 43,644,240 of NC_134102.1, forward strand.
AAAAGGTTACACCGTACTCCTTTAGAACCGCAAACGTTTACGTTGCTACGGTTCTAACAATTCTCGTTGGAATTGTTTGGTTGCAAGAAGTCACGTTGAAAACTTACAAGAATTCACTTCTGATTGTAACATTGTTTTGTATTTGAATTTTTAGAATTGAAATGTCTTGTACTCAAAATCCTAGAATGAAGTGTTGCTAACGTTCTGATGAAGTCTTTCAAATATGAAGTGTTGTATTCAAATTACTCTTACAAGTCTTGTTATTCAAAATGTAAGAATGAGGTGCCTTTTAATTATTAATTAGGTTGCCACCTAATCCAAAAATAAGAATGAGGTGTCTTTTAATTATTAATTAGGTTGCCATCTAATCCAAAAATGTCCAAGAGTCACTTGTTTGGAAAGTGGCTTGCTGCCACGTAATTCCCTTGTTGGGGAATTTAAACTTTATCCAATAATCAATTAGGTAGTATACCGCTACTCGATAATTAACAAACTACCCGCATAATTAAGAATTATTTTAAATTAGTTAAAATTCTACTTATTTTTACACACTTTATACATCACACTATAACGGTCATACGGTACCTTATATGGTACTAGTTCATAAGTATCGCGTATTATAACTAGGACCGTATTTCATCCCAAATCGGCAACCTTCAACGAAGCTCTTTTTTTTTTAATTCGTGTACCCTTTATCTTTTATGGCACTTACTTATTGCTTGTTATAAATAGTATAAATATGTTAATCTCAAGATTATCTCATCCCCGAGTTTACTTCAATTAACTGAAGACGAAACTTTTAACGTACGAAAACGCGAGATGTAACAATTATTTATTATTTTTTTGAAATATTCTGACTGAATAAGTCGAAAATTAAGAAATTAAGAAAATAACTAATTAAAATTCCGACCACTTCAGTCTCAAAACTATGAATTTCCAGGTCCAATTTCTGACCACTTTAGTCGGAAATCAGTCAAACAATTTGGTAAAATATAGTAGAATTTTACTGTATTTTAAGCCACATCCCCTGCCAAATCAAACAACCATTATCACAAATTTTCTATCAATTGAACCAAAAATAACAAGTATCAAACTTGTTTAAACATAACAAAACCAGTTATTCTATTAAACCACATAAAAATCTAAAGCATTTAACCAAAATGACATTACACCAAGTCTAAAATGAACAAAGTTTTGCAACAACTAATCAAGTCTAAATATCCTATTACACATTCCAAATTATTACTGACCCTCATAGGTTTCAGTCTCCTCATTATTAGATTCTTTCATTGTACGTTGTTTTCCATGGTTTTCCATGAATGTCTGCATCATAATTATTGTTTCTTGAGCATTATTTTATTGTTGAGACAATTCATTGATTTGCGTCCGCATAGTCTCAATTTCTTCGGGTGAAGCAGAAGCACCACTAAATAATGCGGCTGGACGACTAGACAACGGCTGCACTCCAAGTTCATAGACTCTACCTTTATTTATTTTCATGAAAAATAAAAAATTTATATTTGAATGAGCAAGAGAAGAAACATATAACTTGTGCAAAATAATATTAAAAGGAAGTCATATTTAAAAAATTACTAAAAATTTTATACCTTTATTTACTTCACCAGCTGCCTGTGTCCATACTGAATTCATATCTTCGAGCGTCAGTTGAGAATCGGGCTGAATTTGTTTTCACTTCTCCATTCTTCTTTTATACCCTTCCTGAAATATTGTTGACAAACATTATTTAAACGGATTAATCTTAACCAAGAATAAAGGTAGTATTGAATTTAGAATCTTACATATGTCTCTGATGTACGCGGTTTAACTCATCCTTCTCTTATACCATCCTTATTCTTCTTCTTATGTGTCTCCTCAAAGACAATAGCATGAGACACATTTTCCCATGTGCCTTTTCCTTATGTGTCTTCTTATGTTATTGTTGTTGTAATCGATGGGTGGGCCATAAAACTGATTGAACCTCCAGTGTGTAACGAACCACCCTTACTGGAGGCAATGTTTGCCTTCGCTTTTTCACTCCTCTGCTTCCATTCATCGGTATTCCACTTCTCTATTAGTTGAAGCTAGACATTTTCATGCAAACATAAAAGCATGCTCCCATTTCTCCGAGCAAAAAAATGAGTATTTTTAATCCTTTTCTGAGCTCTCTTCTCGAAATTATCATTCACCTGAATTTCATGCTGAGGCTGCCATACATACTTAGTCTGCAATTAAAACAAAAGTTATAAATATTATATGAATTATATTTATTCATACCTTTAATTGAAGCCACGTATTCATTCTGTTTTGGTATGGAATCTCTCTCCGGGAATGCCACGGCTCATGGAAAAATAGCTTCATAACTTCCACAACCATATGTGTGGCCTGAAAGGATGGCAAAAACTTGCATTATATATAAATTAAAAATTCGTTAAATATATGTAGATCTTTATTCTAATAAATAAAAATTAAATAATTACTTACTCGTCCCCATGGAGTACGATAATCAATCGATGCAAATGATTGTACTCTACACTTCCATCAACATACTGTCTCCGTGAAGGAGCAATTGAAGTAGTACTAGTAGATGGGGATGCAACCGCCTGAGATCTTCCAATATCCAATCTAGAAATACTAGGAGTAGATGATGACGGAGATGATAATGGAGTGGACGATGATGGAGGCAAAAAAGATAAACCATCATGCTGACTGTAATGCCCGCCCTGGGATAGAATCAATGGTGATCCATCATGCTGACTAGCAGGGACACGATGACTCAAAGGTGACAAATTAGGCGTGTGTATAAAATTAATAGTAGTGGAGGTTGAACCACCCTGGGTCGGCATGGAATAATATTGTAATGTGTTAGCCGGGGGGACTCTGAAAAACTTAGGTGGGAATGAAGTCGTTGACTAAGAATGACGAAGAAAACTAGGAGGAGGACTCATCCTAGGCATATGTGAAGGAATGTGATCAGTCGTAGATGGCAAAGTATTTTTTTCTTCTTAGATTGTTTCAGTTATTTACCCATAGAAGCCATCTGTGCAATTTAAGTAAAACAAATATAATAATAAAAAATTTAACATGTAATAATATAAAGCAATTCTTCTACATATTATAATAATTAAAAAAAGAACATATATAAAGTCCAACAAGATATAAAAATAAAATAATAACATAAGAAATCAAACAAGTCATAAACACACAAACAACTCAATCCTCATCGCTTTCTTCATATTGATCATATTCATTTTCATCATCATTTTTTTTTATTTTCATCATACAACTCTGCATCCTCGCTTTCTTCATATTCATCACTTGAATCTCCATCCTCATTTTCCATGGATGTTCTCCTCGTACTCACTTTGATTTGATCTAAGTACTGAAGGCTCGAATTCTTCATAAAGAACTTTATTATCCTGCAATTTACCTGCTAGTTCATCATCCACCATTGCTTCAACACTTGAAATGTCATTCTGGTACGCTACATCTAATGCATCCCCGACCTCAACACTACCCACGTGCTTTTTTTTTAATCACTACCCGTCATGCAGCTTTCTTCTTGCATAAAGTATAAGGTGCGTAATACACATGTTTCACATTGTGTACCTCCTTGTGTGCTTTATTTCAACTATTTTATACAGAGGATGCATCTTTGTAGCTCTAATAGGTGTTGGATCATACCATTTACACTGAAAGAGTACCAACCTTTTCTTCGGCCAACCAACACTATACTCGAGTTCTAATATCTCTTGAAGCACACCATAATAATCAATATCACCATCAGCTTTCACACACATGCCACTATTAATGATTTTTTTTGCACTTGGACTATTTCTCTGTATGGAACTTGTACCCATTGACGGAGTACTTAGACATCATTCTGACCTTAGGATTAGGTCCCCAAGAAATGTCACGCAAAAATGGATCATTTACGCCATTATCTGGATTACGAACCTATAGCGAACCCAATATATAAAAGTTAATTAGAAATTAAAAAGTACGTACAACTGATAATAATTTGCATTGAAAGAAACTTCACTAATACTTACAAAGTGTTTAAACTATTCTGCAAACATAGGATAAACATGATCATGCCTATTTGTACCAAAAAACCAACTGTCCCACAAATTTGAAACTTTCATTAGTTAAAATGATTGGAAATTGAGCTTAAATGTAAGTTGGCAATATAAATGTACATTTACGTATAATAAGGTTGGACCTCAGGACAATTTAGTAGAACATATGTTGTTGTTGAAGCTCCATCTCAGTCAAAAATTATGTTGGACTACGTTTTGGAACGCCATTTCCTGGTTGATTGAATATGGAAACGGGTGGTGCCAATGGATCGGGATTTCTACCATCATCATTCCGAACAGTTCTATTTCTTAAACATGGAACATCATGTACAAAATAATATGAACAGAAATAAGAAGTTTCTCTAGCCAGATATGCCTCACATATTGATCCCTCAATCCTTGATCTATTTTTCACGGTCTGCTTATATTTTCCAATCATCCTGCATAGCACGATTTTAAGATGAAATTGTCATGCCCCGAAATCGGGGAGCAAGCCTATTAGATTTTATTCTACCCAAAATCATTCATGAATAAAGAGGAGATGTACTCCATTTATCAAACATTGAAAAGATTTTATTAACAATTCCCATTTCGTTTTCATTAGTAGCTTCATTCATAATTTCCAATATATTACAAGTTTATAGATACAATAAAAAATATGTTTGCCAAATACCAATATTTCTAGTTCAACTCTCCATATCAAACACCACCCACATCCTGTCTACAGAGCCTCTAAGTACAACAGAAGAGCAGTATGGAATTGCCGGTAACAAGGCCCCGGCTATACCTCGAAATACACCAAAACCTGCTGAATAGGGAGTAACTGCTAACGAGGACCAAAATTGCCCGCTGATGAATCACCTACATCCATTCAAGATGCAGTGCCCTCAGCAAAAGGGACGTTAGTACATATGAAATAGTACTAGTATGTAAAGCTAATTGTCCTCTTTCACAATAGAATGCCAATATAAGAAAGGAAAAATCATAGAAGCAGCAAGTCACAAGCAACAATATCCATATGCCCAGTTAAAACATAACAATTTTCAAAATATGAAATTAATATATATTTTTGGTTGGGAGATCATTAGCACCGATAAGCCACTGTTCACAATACCACTATTCACAATACCAATGTTCATAATACCAATACCACCGTATTTTAGCATAGAGTCCGATCACGACCTGATCGGCTAGGCCATCTCATCCGAGACATCAACCACAATCACAATTTCAATTACAATTTTCAGCACAATCACCACCATGTGTGCGGTATGGCATCCGATCACGACCCGATCAGCTAGGCCATCTCACCACAATGCCGTGTGGATCGTCATTATCCTTTTATATCAATCATCTCATCCCAATTAAGGGGAATAATGTTATCACATCAATCTCATCCCAAATAAGGGGAATAATTTTATCACATCAATCTCATCCCAAATAAGGGGAAAGAACACAATCCACTCTTACACCGATATGTGTAGTTTCGAGGTTAGGTTATTTCAACTTATCCTTCCTCGGTGACTATCGATACTCCCAAAAACATTTTTGATTTGCGTACAAAGGAAACAGAAATACAAATGCATTTACCTCATAACCTTTCACACTATTTATAGCCTCATTGGCATTTTTATCCACTTACAACATCATTATTTCATTGGCTCTCTTGGCCATACATACGAGTCTTTATTCATGGCACAATGGCCGTATTTCATATTCCACACTTTCATTTCTTTCCTTTCATGGATCATCATCATAAATATCAACACTAGAATATTTCGGAAATCACAACTTTAGGTTCATTAGTAATGAAGACTTTAAACACAATAGATTTTTTTCCAAGAAATAGAGTAAAATGATTGGCAATCGAAGCACAAGTTAAAATCATACACGAGTAACACATCATTTATGCTGGAAACACTTTTCCCCAAAAAGGGCAATACACAATTTCAACTCATGAATATATAACAACGCAAAACACATCAAAAATACTCACAAAGCATAGCATTAGTTAAAACAAACACATATGCGCATCACTTGAGTACATAAGCATTTAGGCAATTCTATTTTCGAAAAAAAATTGGAATAGTTTAATCAAAGCTCATTTCATAATATTTCTCACATCATCTCATTTCATTTGCACCACTAGCCAAAAGTATAATTTTATTCTTGGCACGGTGATCACAATTTATACCACCAACTCACTTCTTTCACTTTCGAGCATCTTTATACATTATCAACAATAAGGAATTTCCAATCAAGATATTAGGTACACATATGAGCAATTAAGAGTCTTAAGCACATCGAATTTTTCTCCCATAATTTGGCATGATAACTTTCATTTGAAATACTACTCAAGGCCATAATGATACCACAGCGATCCACTACACTAAGCAACTTCAATCTACAATAACAACATTCAATGGGACCAATATTAGTAACAGATTTCATAGGTTCATTGTATTCATAAATTTCATCGCCAAGATTACCATTCATCTTCTCTCTTATTTTCTCAAAAGTACTATTCATGACATGAACTAGAGTTTTATAATCCAATCTTTCGACCGTTAAAACCTGGAATAAATGCTTCAAATACTTCTAACTACTCATAATAAACGAGTTTGAAGCATTGAAATTGCCTCTAGCAGATCAATCTTGAAAAATCACAACTTTGGTGATTTTTGTGTTCTTGAGGATATGATGATGAAATCTAGTATTTGGATGTAAGAATGATGTTAGAACTCATGTATATTGAGTAATAATCAATCCAAAATATCATTAATAACTTACCTTAGTTTATTGGACTTGATTTTAGCTCAAAATTGTCTCTTCACCATCAAGAACCCTAACCCCCAATACACAAAATACTTTCCTCCCCCGATTTTGTATTTATAAGCCCAGAATTCTGGGTTTCGGATACGTCCCTGGATGCTTCGCATCGCCACTTCACTCCTCTTTGAATCTCGGATGCGGACCTGGATGCTATGGTAGCACTTCACTACCAGCCTTTCTTTCGGACGCGGCCTCGGATGCTTCGCATCCGCAGACTCCTCCTCCAGCCTTTGGTAATTTGATCATAACTTCTTTTAGGAATGTCCAAATGACAAACGGTTTAAAGAGTTGGAAACTAAACTCAAAGGGATTTAATTTTATAGGTATATCACCACCTAAGTCTTTATAGTTTGGTAGAAGCATACATTTGAAGTAGGATATTATGCGAATTGAGACATCCTTTCCACTTAATGTATCCAACTTGTTCCACACAAATTCTTGTCATTCATAGAACTCCTTAGTATGTTCTAGCACATCTTAAACATATATTTTCATTTTAAAATAATGTGGTTCTATCTCATGGGTTTTCTTTAATACACGGACACGTTATTCCCAAATACCGTTGGCGCACTTTAAAATCTTAAATCATTAGGAAATTTTAACGGGTCCTTATAGAAATAATGTTTAACTAAAATACATAAGGACAATTGATTAAATATAATTACCTCTAGAAGGGATACATCTATCTACATTGAACTGGCTCTCCTAGCCGTGCCTCTTGCGCAAGGTGAATTGGAAGATGTTCCATGACATTGAAAAAACCAAGCAGGAAAATTTTCGTCAACTTGTTTAAAGTTAAGCGAATCTTAATGTCCATGTAAGCGAGGTTCTCCGCCCTCAATGTGCTAGAGCACAACTTCTTGAAAAGTAAGCATATCTCTGTGATAGGCTTTCATAGTCTATCAAGAAAAGCATTGAATGCAATAGGCATCAAAGATTCTATTAAAATGTGATAATCGTTGCTTTTCATAGATGTCAACTTTCCTTCTTTCATGTCAACACACCTAGATATGTTTGATGCATACCCATCAGGCATCTTCAAATTATTAACCCATTACAAATCTCTCTTCTCTTATACAAAGTGAATGTCTAACTAGCCTTAGGCTTCTGAATCTTGTTGTTCATGTCAAGTATAACTCAGCCTGCCTACAAAATTCTTTCAAATCCATCCTGGGCTTCAAGTTATCTTTTCTCTTGTTGCTTACATCCATCACAATATTAAACAAGTTACCAAAATAGTTCTTCTCGATATGCATGACATCAAGATTATACCAAAGAAGATTGTGCTTCCAATAAGGTAACTCCCAAAATATGTTCTGTTTTGTCCAGTTGTGTGCTACACTATTCCCCGATATCTTATTAGATAATAGATACTCTGTTACCTTAGGTAGATTCCTAAATCTGTTCCAAATCTCTTCAGGCGACAGGACATGTAATGGATCCTCATAATCAGTTTTGTTCTTCATAAATGGACTAGTATTTCTCCTAAACTCGTGAACCATTGGTAAGAAGCGGCAATGAAAGTCAAACCATGTGTTCTTGCCTCCATGTTTCAAAGTGAATGCCTTTGTATATTCCGTATAAATCGGGCAAGCTAACATTCCGGCAGTTGACCATCCGGACATCATTTCATAAATAAGAAAATTATTTATAATCCACTTCAAAGCAGCACTAAGTCTGAAGGTTTGCTTAGTTGATGCATCATACGTTTCCATACCTTGAAGCCACAATAACTTCAACTCGTCAATTAGGGGATGTATGTATACATCAATCAATATTTTTGAATTGCGTGGACCTGGAACAATACAAGTTAGAAACTAATATTGACTTTTCATACACAATTTGGGCGATAGATTATATGGCGTAACAAATGTTGGCCAACATGAATATGGTGCAGCAGACACTACAAATGGAGTGAATCCATCAGCACATAATCCCAGCCTAATATTTCTCGGTTCATTGACAAAGTCTGGGAACACCCTATCAAAATGATTCCATGCTTCTCCATTTGACGGATGACATAGCACACCATCTGGCTTTCTATATTCATATTTCCATCTCATATGAGGAGTGAAACTCATTGATATATACAACCTCTCTAACCTTGGTATAAGGGGTAAGTAGTGCATCACCTTCACTGGAACCTTCTTCTGTTTATCATTTGTGACTTCTTTGTAACGCGGCTGGTTACAAAATTTGTAATTTTCTAAAGTTGCATCATCCTTATAGAATAACATGCAACCTTTCTCATAATAATCAATCCTCTCCGATGATTGACACAAACTGGAAACCGATTTCTTTGCCGTGTAAAAATCTTTGGGCAAGTCAATCTATGTCGGATTAAGTTCATTCATAAGACTAATGATAGAATCTATGCCGGCTTGAGAAATAAAATTATCCGATTTAATACTTAGTAATCTAACTGTAACAGACTACTTGAAATGTGTTGAGCCTTCATCAAGCGGACGACTAGCCTCCTCTAACTGTTTGAAGAAACTTTTAGCCTCATCACTTGGTTCGGATTGAGTCCCTGGGAATATCTCAAAAGCATCCCTCATCATTTCAGTAAATTGAGAATTTTCAACATTATTATCCACTATGGAACTATGTTCTCCACCACCAAAACTCTAAAAATGAACATCATCTACACTAGCATGACTTTCTCCATGAAAAGTTCACACATAATAATTGTTCATAAACCGCTTCTTATACAGATGAACAGTAATAATATCGAGACCCAATAACTTAAGATACTTGCATTTCACATAAGAGCATCTAATCATCCCTTCGATAAGAAAATCATCAAGTGTCTTTACCTTAGCAATAAAGCTAGCAACCCCTTCTATAAATTCATCTTGTAACCCTGTACGATTCGGATGATTCTTATTATACATCCATCTACGATGCCCAAATTCCATCTACACATAGAAGAGAATTAGAAGTTGAAATATATTTATGTTATTTACACTAACTAATAAATTTTATTATATTATTCAAAGGTTACTTATCTAAATAGTTTAATTATATATTTTAGTGTAATCTGATATTTATCCATCTGATTTAGTAATCTAAAAAGGTTTTTGCATTTATCCAATTTCATTGACTTTTACTCACCGACTGAATATGTCGAAAATTTATTCCTGCAATTTTACGCCAAAATTAGCTACTAAAATTTTCGGAACAAAGTCAAAATATTTTAAGAAAAAAATAAATAATTTTTTTGTTATTTCCGACTGAAATAGTCGTAAATCTGCGATCTCTTTTTTCAGTCAGAATTTAGTCATTTTCTTGTAGTGAAACTCGTGTTTGATAAGCCCAGCCTGATCTTTGCGAGATTACACCCAAGATAGCCTCTTGAATCACCCAATTTGGCCTTAAAATTGATGTTTTAAAAGAAATCTAAAAATTTCAGAGACATAAATGGCATTTTCGTAATTACTTACAAGCAGCAAGAAAATCTTCATTTTAGCACCCCAAAACTCATTCTGAACCTCCCGGACACAAACCATATGCATTTCAATCATAACATACGCCACGAACCTACTCGCACACTCAACACACCGAAAAGAGGTCATGTTGAGCCGATATTGATCTTGGTCAAACATCAAATCCTTAACTTAACTAGTTTCTCAACCAATGATTCTAAACACACCCGAGACCCTCAGGATCCCGTCCAATCATACCAATAAGTACAAATACATCATTCAAACTTATTCAAAGCCTCAAAATACCCACAGAAATATCACAACAAAGAATCGAGGCTCAAACCGAATAAAATTTATCTTAAGTTGTTAAATCTCCATTCTTTCAAAAGAGTGTCTGAATCACACTTAAACACTTCAGATTACTTTCAAACTTTGCATACAAGTTAAATTCAACTATATAGACCTATACAAAGTCTCTGAAAAACCAATTAGAATCCAATAACATCAAAATCAACTCTTGGTCAAACTTATGCACTTTTAAGTTTCTCATATTGCCGACTTTCGATAAATAATGTCGAGTTCTTCTAGGAACCTTTGAAACCAAATCCGAACATACGTACAAGTCCAAATCATCATACGAACCTATCGGAATAATCAAAATCTGATTTTGAGTCCGTTTACTCAAAAGTCAAACCTTTGTCAACTCTTCCAACTTAAAACTTCTAAATCGAGAATCATTCTTCCAATAGATCACGAACCGCTCGAAAATGAAAACCAACCATACACGCAAGTCATAATACATAATATGAAGCTATTGAAAGTCTCAAACCACTGAATGGAACGCTAAACCTCAAAACGACCAGTCGGGTCGTTACACAAATATACAATAGTATAAAATATTACTTATTATAATTTTATATAATATTGTATAATATTATATACAAACGTCGGATTTCACCTTCAACTTCCTTTTCAATTGGTATGATTCTCAAAACAAATGTTAATCAAACTCAATCAACCCAGCTCTAGCTCTCTAGATTCAAGTTACTACAAGTTTTTTCAACATTTTTTAACTTCACCCAGTCGTTTTGCATTATGCTTTTTCAAATTTTAGTTGAACTTCAAGCTCCGAAGCTTCTTCAATAGAGTTACTCAGATGTGCAACCAACAAACAATCACGATTTCAAAAAACTTCAACTCCAGAGTTGGACACCTATCAATATAATCGAGATTCAAAGCAACAAAGTGAATCGAACAGCAATGTCAGAGGAATTTGGGGTGCGAAATCGTCCATGATAAAAGAGAAGAAAGATGATACGAAAAAAAAAATAGCCATAGAAATGGCCTTTATTGTTGGGCTAACGGATGAATTTCCTATTTTTGAAATTATATATAAAGTGGGCCAAACCAGGTAAATATGGGCCCAATTTGGATAGAATGTTCGACCAACTACTAGTGATAATAAATTTTTCTATTTTTGTTGGCACCCTAAGACTCAAAGATTAGACAGTTACCAAGACCATTTGGAGGGGGGGTTGGGAGGAGAGGCGGATCTAAGTTTTAAATCTTATGGGTTTAACTTTCAAAGTTTTTAATATTAAATCCATTATAATTTTAAAGTTATAGGTTCACATCTACTATTTTTGCAATATAATTTTAATGAATTTTTATATATAATTTTTTACTCTGCATCGAAAGTTATGGGTTCAATTGAACTCGTTGGTTCGACAGTAGATTCGACTCTGGTTGGGAGGGGACATAACTTGACTTTTAGTGTGTTGCCTGGGTTGAATTCCTGTTCCAGTATTTGCTCAACACTTGGTGCTCCTGTCTTTTTTTAAATTTTGGGTCCGCCTTTTACATAGCAGCTATGCATTGATATGTAAGTTCGATTTCTCAAAATATTTCAGTCTAAAACTTTGTTCACACGTCCAACAATGACACACCAAAATTAACTGTGTACAACCTTGCAAGTAGATTTATCATTCACAACAGACACTCTATATAAAGGCTATAAGGTCTCGCTAAATTAAATCAGCAAACTCGTGTAAGAAAATCTCACACTGCTAACAAATGGGTCTCAAAGGCAAGTTGATCTCTCAAATGGAGATGAAGTGTGCTGGAGATTTGCTTCATGAACACTTCAAATCAAATCCACACCAAACCTCCACCATGTCTCCTGATAAGATAACAAATTTCACGTTACATGAGGGTCAGTTGGGTAATACTGGTTCTGTTGTCAGCTGGAAGTATGTTCTCGGTAAGCCTCTATTTTCTTTCGAATTTTAATTTGCTTTGGTAGAAGTGATCGATTTCTCAGCTTTCTCTCTTCTTTTTATTTTGTAATATTGTAGGGTGTGTTTGGTACCAAAAAAAATATTGTTCTTGGAAAATATTTTCTTTGAAAAATAAGTGATTTCTTATTATTTTGTTCAGTGTTTGATTAAGTAGGAGAGAATAGTTTTTAAAAATATATAATTTAGGCAAACATTTTATGAGGCAAAATAGGAGAAGGGTGGTAGGTCGGGTCTAGGGACCGAGTAGCTGTTGCAAGGGGGTGTTAAGGGGGAGGGGGAGGGTGGGGGTTAGGGGTAGGGGCACAGGGTAGGGGTGCGGGTAGAGGTGGGAAAGGTTGCGAAAGAGTTTTGAAAAATATTCTCTCATTTTGGTCGGGAATTCATTTTTATCCAATTGAAAAAAATGTATTTATGCAAAAAATATTTTTCAAAATATTTAAACCAAGTAAACATGAAAACATTTAATTTTCCGTCATACCAAACACATCGGTAATATATTGCAATTTTCCGTGCAAATAAAGCGTAAAAGCAAAAAGGAGCAAATAAGATATGGTGTTATGAAAAGTCAGCTTTACATTACGCGCGTTCTAAAAGTTCAATTTCATTATATAGAGCACCTCGGAGTAGAAAAGTCAAAGTACCTAATTTTTATATAAATTTCAGTAAATATAAGTCTTTGAAATTAAATTATGTGAAATGTACAAACGACAATATAGTTAATAATTCAAATAATTTATATTTGAGAAATCATTGTGAAACAAAATAAAATTTATTTGACTTCTCAAATAGTAATAGTGTCACATAAAAGGACAGATTGATTAACTAGGGTGGACAAGGTTGAGAAAGAGTTTTGAAAAATATATGTCCTCCTTTTTGCAGGGAAGACATTTTCTTTCAATTGAAATAAATGTGTTCGGAAAATATTATTCAAAATATTTGAACGAACTAAACATGAAAAAAATGAATTTTCCGTGAAAATAAGGCGTAAATTTGTTCTGCATGTCCCATGTTTATTTAAAGTGTATCATGTATGACATGAGCTTAATGTTTTGTTTTTTCTCACTATGTTCGTTTTGACAACAGGAGGAAAAGAGAGGCATGCGAAGCAGGCCCTACACATAGATGATGCAAAAAAATCAATCACCTTCAATTTTCTTGAAGGTTATATGAATGAATTATACAAGTCCATGACACCACAATATAGAATCAATAATAATCTAGAATGCCATAAGTCTCGAAACCATCCAATGCAAGTTACAAGTCCTAACCATACGCAAATCTGAAAATCCTTAAATACCACTTAGGAGTCTTGAGCCCATTAGAACCTTCTCAAAAGTCATTCACCTTTATCTAATCCCCAATGCATAGCCAATATGCACCAAACATCCTGCTCTCCACCAACATATGGATATCCAAAATAAGCAACCAAACTATCTCTTTATTCCTTGCATACTACATCCACAACGAGTATCAAACCTTAATCATCCCAAGACCTCAATATTACCATAAGGTATAGTACATCATACATCCAACTAATACCTTGCTCTAAATAATCCTCGATGAAATCCTTCTCAAATCATAGCTAATCCACAAGCAAATCCTAGTATAAGAACTAATAAAAGGCATGGCCATGCAATCTGACAGTCGATAGCAGACTTCTCTACTTGGCTCGATGTCGTAGAACACATCATCTACAACCCACTGTACTCTTCCTTTATAACTGCCCCGATCTTGCACTGTTAACCAACTGGATACTTCATAAACTTATGTAACACCCGATATAAAAAACACTTCAATACTCTACTAAGTGCATACTCATCCTTATGGAAGTCGAGCAAACTTCGTCCAGCCTTATAAAATGTTAGTATATACACTCCGTTGAATAGAATCCTCTACGAGCAAACTTCCTCAAGCCCTCAAATATTCTCGTAGAAGATAACCCACCTGCTAGCCTCGAATCGACATCTTTTGATGACCTTACCACGGTCTCAATAACTAGGCAATAATCTTCTTGAGTCTATACTCATCAACCAGATACAAGAATCTGCTACATCCTACATATGAACAACTGATAGATCTACCAACACATCTATATCTACACCTGGACAACACATCGAGATGATTATCAAGCATCCATATCCCTTCGTAATCCATCCACAGAAACATAATTCATCGGTGCATAGAAGATATTAAGAGCGCAACATGACATGCGATTGAATCGAATAGAATCGAAGATAAAGGCTCCAAGCTTAAACAAGGTTGCACGATAAGGACATAAATAAGGGATGTTTACTAAATGACCTATAACCTCCCGAAGATAGGGATGGACGTCATCATATGAATCTGTATGTAAACCAAACAATATGAGTTACTACTAAACTGAGAGATTAATAATATATTTAATAAAACCTGTAACAGAATTCAATACAACTACCCAAGGCTGGTAGAACAAGTCATGAGCCACTATGATTTTGATTTACAAAGCTGGTGAAGTGAATAAATACAACATCTATTTGAAAGTTACATAAACAGAAATGAAATCCTAAGATACAATGAACAAAAAGGTAGCATGAATACGGTACATCTAAAATGCAAAGCTCTATCTTCACAGCTACGCAACTCCAAAATTTGCACGCAAGGTGCAAAAGTGTAGTATGAGTATAACCAACCCTATTTACTCAGTAAGTATCTTGACTAACCTAAGAGAAGTAGTGACGGAGTTTTTAAGTCGAATTATACTCACTAGTCAAATAACTTGTGAAGTAAATTAAAGACTGGCAACAGGAAGTATAGCAGAAAAATAGTAACCAAAATATCATCAGAATATACAGGTAAAGTCTTAGCTTCAACAAGACATCATTAACTATAATCTCACACATATGGTACCTCGTACCCACATTATCAATCACCCTTGCACGGCAAACACCTCGTGTCACAACATATGTAACACCTAAGCAAAAAGGACCGCGTGCTATAATACAATCCACACTTGCACGGTAAGGAACTCGTGTCACAATATAAATAATAATTGCACGGGAAAGACCTCGCGCGACATTATAATGTGATTCTGTATCAATTGTCATGCAAGTGTGATTTATATTATGGCACGATGTCCTTCTCGTGCAATTCTGACTTATATTGTGGCACAAGGTCCTTGTCTTTCTGGTGTGACATATGTTGTGGTACGAGGTCTTTGTCATGCAAGGGTGATTGATAATATGGGTATGAGGTGCCATATGTTTGCGACTCTAGTTAATGACTTGTTGTTGAAGTTGAGCCTTTACCTGTATTAAATTGTTATTAGTTGTTCTGATAAGATTTTGCTTATTATTGTTATGTTGAACATGATGAGCAAATCTTCAGACTTATGCTATATTTCCCTTGGGGATAGATATTCCTAGGATACGAACACGCATCCTGACCTTTTCTTGTAATGTGCCTTCATTGGGACGTGTACACTCTGTGATATATATGATCCTTTGAATGACTACTTGAAGTTTGTTGCTATACTTGATTTACCCATACTCATGCTTTATCCACACTTTTGTTGTTATCATATCCATGTTCACTTTATTGATGGGTTATGAGGATATGCGTCTTAAGGATAAAACCATAAACACACACATGTGTGAAGTATCAAAAAAGAAAACGGGGCGTTAGTTACACAAAATGACCGGTTGATTCGTTAGACGCGGTCACCATGACTAGCTCACATAAGCCTTCGCGATCGTGACGCTACCCAATCGATCAAAATAAAGGCACATGATAGTAGAAAAATTTGCAACTTCAGATTTTGTTCAACCACCGAAACTCACCAAGACTCCCGGGACTCCTCCAAGCAATTCCAATAATACTATACTGACCTATTCAAATGTCTCGAATGATGAAGCGAATGCAACTATTCAAATCAAAGTTGTTAGGGTCGATATAAGGAACTCTATAACTTCCAAATTACATGTAATGGTGCCGAAATACCTTCGAGCTCGTCCGGTTCCAAACCAACCATACATGTAAATCCAAATATCATATGAACCTACGAAAAGTCTTAAAATATGTAATGGCACATAACAGTACCAAACGAGAGATTGGATTATTACAGATAGTAGATCCAAAAGTACATCATATTAATTAATATAATGTTATTACCATTGGAAACGCTAACATAGAACTCATATGGAATATATATCACAACAAATAGTTTTATTTATTCATAAGCATTTAGAATGGCCATAATACTTCATCATACTGATGGGAACGGGAACAAATATCTATTTCCCGACATGATGAGGCTCAAGGTCTTTGAGGAGGCAAATAGCAAGTTCCAAAAGATCAAGGGGCTCTGGTATGTTTTCATTCAACTTCTCATATACAAGGGTCCAAGTCATCCAGTTTCCCTCTGCAGTCAGTTAATCGACGTAGACTCGGGAATGAGATTATTTTTGAGTTTATTAGTATTTATACTATTTATAACAGGTGATAAGTAAGTGTCGTGAAGGTTAGAGGGCAAACAAATCAAAGAAAATGAGTTTCGTTGAAGGTTGTCAATTTGGGATAAAATACAGTCCAAGCTATAATACCCGGTATTTATGGACTAGTGTCATACAAGGTACCACATGACCATGATAGTAAGGTATATAAAGTGTGTTAAAAGTAATTAGTATTTTAAGTAATTTGAGATAATTCTTAATTATGTGGGTAATTAGTTAATTATTGATTTAGTGGGAGATTAACAAGCTAATTAGGAAATTGTGGATAAGCTTAATACCTCCCAACGTGGCAGCAAGTAGGGGTTCTTAATCAAGCCTAATATTGACTAGGTAAGTTTTGGGGCTAGGTGGCATATTTAGGAAATTCTTTGGTTAAGTAATCCTTATCAAGTGGGGCCCACAACCACTATGATAAGAGACCTTCCTAATTCATTAAACGAAGATGGATATATCTACAAAGTAACAGATGAAAGTTTCAACAAAATTCATACAAAACTACAATGCTATAGCAGCGTGAGTTGCAAATTCTAAGGGAGTTCGGTATAATCTTTCTCAAAATTATCATACGAATTTTTCCTACTTCGATCTTGCCGTTACGTGTTTTGTCGTGATTGACATGTGTTAGAGGGATTATCAAGAGAATCGGCTCAGGTATGTTAAGGCTATCCCTTCTTTCATTTTGGCATGATCCATAAGATACAACGAAACGAGAAAACGCGCAACTTTCATAAATGACTCTATTCATAGAATTACTAAGGGTGCCTATGTTATTGATTCCCCATGTGTCCTATTATTATATCGTCTGTTCATGGGTCTCAGAAAATACGTAAGTTGATAAAGTTTATCCGAAGGTATAATGATCTTATGACATTCCGAGAAATCTTATTAACTTACTTCTTATGCATTTCATTCATTTATACATGTACATGGATCCATGACTAGATGGCGTTATATACGCGTATATTATATGTATATGGGATATGAAAAAAGGTTACGGTGTTATATATGCACCACCAATTGATTAGTTGGTATACATTGATAATTTCGCCTAGTGAGGCCAAGATGATATGATGGGATGCCCTTAGAGGTTTGATGACGTTATGTACACATACCTAGGCATGATATGATATTTATACGTACATGCATGACATTATATATGTTTCAGGATTCACAGAGCTATTTAGACTTACAGGTGGATTCCTTTACTCTATGGTTCTTTTATGTCTTGTATATACTTATTTTCATGCTTTACATACTCGGTACATTATTTGTAATAACGCCCCTATTTCCTAGGGCCTATGTTTGATGCCCGCAGGTGCAGGTAGATAGGCTGACGGTCCCCTTTCTTAGGATCCTTGTCCAGCGAGAGTTGGTATATTTAATTTGATCCGGAGCTGCTTTTGGGTTTTGGTACGATATGTTTGTATACATATATGGGTATGACGGGGCCCAGTCTCGTCCTTTATACAGTTGTACACTCTATTAGAGGTCTATAGACAGTCATGTATAGTTGGATAGTATGTGGCCTTGTCGGCTTCTAGTTTTGGATATACAGTTGTCTATAGCAACCTTGTCGGCTCGCCCTACCGTATTCCGCATGTATATGTATATATGTCTTTTGGACATGTTTTTCTCACTTATGTTATTCACGTGATTCAGCAGTTTATTGACTAATGTTATTCATGACCTACCCTTAATTCATGTTTATATCTTATACGCATGCTTAGGGGTGTTCGACAGGTAGGACTCGGGCACTCGTCATGGCCCATCGGTTTGGGTCGTGACCCCCTCCCCCATAGTCATTTTTTGTATGCTTGTTTGAACATAGATTAAAATAGGCCATATCTTGTAATCTTCAAGATTGGATCATTTATTAATGTATAACCCGCTTGCTTTCCTATGTATAATTCGTCTTCCTTAACTTATATGATCACATAGAATAGTTATAATCCAGTAATCCCACATAGCATAAAATTCGGTCGGGACTCACAGTTGTAGACCTCGAAGAGTGCCTAACCCCTTCTCTTTGAGGTAATTTGAGCCCTTACCCGATCTTTGATGGTGTAGACTAATAATTAACATAGTTATGTGCAAATAAGTGCCCTAACGCACCTCAAAATCGTTAGGTGGTGACTCTTTTCTTTTAATACCCTTTAAAAGAGTTGTCATGTGTTGAAACCCGCTTTCGCGAGAAAACGGGGCGCGACAACATGGCGACTCTGCTGGGGATATACTTAGGTTCTTACCAAAACGGTTTTTTTTGCTTATGTGGGATTTCTAAATTATTGAGTTGCTTTGTTTTATCTCTTTCATGTACCTCCCTTCTCCCGTCCCTCTGCTTGTTTACTTTCAAATTATGTACCTCCCTTTTCCTTTCCATTTTCCTTTAATCGCTTAAATATCTGATTATGTTAGAGGATTATGCTAACTACCTTTCTTTTCCTTTCTCTTTCTCTTTTTTATCTATTTATTTGCTTTGTTAAATTTTGTTCTTATGCGCTTTTTTACCATGCAAAATATCTGGCAACATGTTATTATTTTCGGATAACGCATGCTTTCAACATTATACTCCACTCGTGCCTATTATTAACATAGCAGCGCTTGATGAGTGTCCGCGCTTTTCTAAAAATACCCTTTTTAAAATGAAAAGGCTTATTAGCAGTAGACTAGCCGATCAACGGTGCAGTCGGCGGTCCCCTGCCTTTTCCTCTCAAGTCGTCCACTTGAGAGTATCCTTCTAGACCCTCTTAGAAACCGCACTCTGATTTAAAATGTACATGCATCATGTTAAACCTAGTACATATTGAAACGTCATTGACACATTAATATGCTTATATAAACCTTGTCCAAAGTCCAAATGGATTTCCACAATCCCAAAGGACACAATCATATTATGTGCATTACTTGGAGAAAACGTGCCAACATGTTGACCGTTATTGAGTAAATAGTCAAATTTGGAGAGAAAAGGGCTAACTTTTATTTGTTTGCAGAAAATGAAGTACGAAATTCCCAAGTTTGGAATGGTCCAGAATATCCCACCCCTTCTGATTGATTAGTGGAATGACCTTGCGCCATATGATAGAAACCACGTAAGAAGAGTGTTGGGTAATTTGGCGTCTTTGCTAAACATTCGATCGAACAGAGAATTAATTGAGGTAGCCACTATGTTCTGAGATGAAAAGAGAGATGTCTTCCGATTTGGCAATATAGAAATGACTCCTCTTATAGAAGAGATAGGGGGTTTCGCCAAACTGCCATGGGATAGTCGGGGTCTATTGGTACCAGAAAATCGCACTCCACGCGGTTTTCTGAAAATGCTAGGGTTCAAGAAGAATGATGAGTTAGGTTCCTTGAAGAAATCCTACATTCCTTTTGAGTTCCTCTATGAGCAGTATGGACACAACAAGTCATATCGCTTGCATCATGAGGAGTTGGCTATTACCTATTTGGGATGGGTTCACCGCTGAGTTTATGTCTTCATAGTCTGCTTCTTGGGTTTTCTAATTTTTCCAATGCCATGAGGAAAATTCACACTCGCTTGGCCATGGTCGGCAGGACTGTGATGGAAGGTATTGAGGGGCAGAAATACACCGTCATCCCTATGATACTAACTGAGATGTATCAGGCCTTGGATAGGTGTAAACATGGGTTTGGACATTTCGAGGGTTGCAATCTTCTACTACAAGTTCGGCTGCTAGAGCATTTCTAGAGGGAAAATTACCGCCAGGAGCTCTTGCGTAGACCACTGAATGACTACATCTCCAGTCATCATCCAAATAAGATGATATTTTTTATAGATATGTTTGCGAAGCCTGGGAATGCTGAAGGTTGGGTACGTTTCTTCAGTAATTTGACGGACGAACAATTGCATTAGATGTTCGAGTGATTTCCTAGTAGAGAGTTCATCATCTGGTCCAAAGGGACCACTCATTTGGTATTGATTGGGTTGCGAGGCATTTACCCTTATGCTCTTATAACAGTAATGAGGCAGGCTGGGAGGAAGAAGGTCATACCTCGGGTTTCCAATATGGTTAGTATAAAGCAGACTTCAAAGGAGATGTTATTCCATTTAAATTTGAGGCCCAGCACATGTGGAACCAAAAACAAATTATTGATGGAGAGACTATTGAACCAGAAAGGTACCACGCCAGTTTTATGAATTACTACCTCTCATGGTTGGAGGATGACATAACCGGGTATGTCAAACCGGGGGTCAATCTATAAGACAGAATCATAGATGAGATGGTTGAGGCTCAGGTGAAATAGAAGAGGCTATAGAAAAG
Organism: Nicotiana tabacum; assembly: GCF_000715075.1. Lineage (NCBI taxonomy): Eukaryota > Viridiplantae > Streptophyta > Magnoliopsida > Solanales > Solanaceae > Nicotiana > Nicotiana tabacum. The sequence continues at coordinate 43,665,640 of NC_134102.1, forward strand.
AGTGTTTGAATCTGAGGCGAAGCATCTGGAACAACATAAGATGGATATGAAGGCGATCAAAGAATGGAAGGAGATTGCGAACAAGTCGACAGGGAGGTTGGAGCACCTAGAGCAAGGGTTGATGGATCTGGAGGGGAAGATGAGAAAGAGGCTTTGGGATTGCCAAGGTATGGGCTACGATTAAGGGGGAAAGCTGGTGATGACTTACTTGCTGCTCGACATCCGTGACCTGGGAAGTGTGATTGATGGAGTCAAAAGGGTAAAGCATGGAGAAGGTCCTTCTGGGACCAAATAGATTAGGAGACAATGTTCTTTATTCCTTTCTAGTTAGATTTTGTTAGATTTCGATGTAATAAGGCTTCATACCATTAGTGACTTCATATTATTATTTTGATTTAGTAAAGATTGGTTTGATTTATTTTCGCATTAATGGAATGAAGCAATGTTGGCATAAATTTTCTCCAAGTCTATGTGTCGCTTAGGCCTACCTCGGGCACAATGAGGTCCCCAAATTAGGACGCAAATTATTGCATGACCTTATGTGTTACCTGCTTAAATATTGCAAATGCTCTTTTGTTTAGTCTCACTGACTTGGTTACCTTTTATTTTTCTTTCTTTTGATTATTACCATTCCCAAAGGTTGTTTCATGCATTTTGGCATCGTTAACATACCACACCAGATCCAGAGGTCCTCCACCTCCTCCTCCACCTAGCGACCCAAAAGAAAAGGCAAAGGCAAAGTAAAGATGGACGATTTGAGTGGTAATTGAAAGGACAATGCTACTTACTATAACAGAGAATGTGGAAACTTTAGATGGAAGGCGAACGCCATGACAAAATGAGTTGGTTATGGGATTGGAGCAGAAAATCTTGGAGCTACAAGGTAAGCTTGAACATGTCCGAAATATCGCAAACCTCTCCCTTACCTTGAATGTCCCTGACATCAACCATCACAACACCACCACCCAGAATCAAACACCACCCCAAAACACACAAACCCAAAATCCACCATCCTTAGTTCCACAAAACCCTCCCGCAACACATCAATACCACAACCCTACACCCCCTCAAAACAATAACCCTCCACCACTACAAACCCCTCAGTAACACCATCATCACACGAACTAGTACCAACAAACAACTACCTATCATAACTCACAGAACATGCCGCAACCTACCCCCAATGCACCTCAGACCTTAATCAATGATCACCCATACACTCAGGTTCCGGGAACGCACAAAGGCAACCCGATATACATGGAAACCCTACCACACACCTCATAACAAGCATTATACATACCCGAACCAACCGAGAAGGACCTGATTATCCGGAATATGACTGAAGAGCTAAAGAAACTGACAGGAAGAGTCTAGAGTATTGAGGGTGGAAAAGGTCTTGAAAGTTTAAATTAGGAAGATCAGTGTATCCAGCCAGACGTGGAACTACCGGAGAGTTACAAACCTCCTAAATTTGAGATGTTCGATGGCACCGGTGATCCTAAGGTGCATTTAAGAACTTACTGCGATAAGCTTGTATGAGTGGGCAAGAATGAACAAATCTTCATGAAGCTATTCATGCGAAGTCTCACCAGGGATGCTTTTATCCTGGTACATTAGTCAGAATCCAAAGAAGTGGGCAAACTGGGTAAGTATGGCATCCGATTTCATGAATAGATTCAAGTTTAACACAGAAAATGCGCTAGATGTTTTCTATATCCAGAACCTCAAGAAGAAGCCAACAGAAACCTTCCGTGAGTATTTTACTCGCTGAAGATTAGAGGCCGCCAAAGTGAGGCCGCCACTAGAAGACGAACAAATGAACAAATTCTTTGTCAAAGCTTAGGATCTATAGTACTATGAAAGATTAATGGTTATAGAGAATCACAAGTCCTCCGACATCATCAAGTTGGGAGAAAGAATAGAAGAGGGAATCAAGAGCGGTATGGTGATTGATTTTGAGGCGTTGCAAGCCCCGAATAAAGCCCTACAATCTGGGGGCTTTTTGAAGAAGAAGGAAGTGGGTGTCATGATTGTCACGCCCCGAACTCGGGGAGCGCGACCGGCGCTCAACCGAGTGAACACGGTCATGCAAGCCTGCTAGATACTTTCTACCCAAACTCATTAATGAATAAAGATAATACATATTTTCATTAATTAGATAATAAAGAGATCATGTATACAATACCAATTCATTACCATTAGTTACTTCATTTTAAAGTCTCTAATTACACACATTTTCATGGTCTGAATTGGAACAAGTAATTCAAATGCAACATAACCTATTTGACTTCCCCAACACTAATATACAACCCACACTATGTCTACTGAGCCTCTAATAGATACGAAAGAGTAATATGATAGTGCCGGCCATAATGCCCTGGCTATACCTCAAACACAATACACGAGGAATAAAAGATACATGACCCCAAAATGAAGTGGGGCTCACCAAGTCAGGTGGGAAGAGGGTGTACCGCTATCACTGATCAATGTCTCCTGCTGTGGAACCACCTGCATCCATTGAAGATGCAACGCCTCCGGCAAAAGGGACGTTAGTACATATGGAATAGTACTAGTATGAATGACAAAACATACTCTCAATAGAACGATTAATAATACAAGCAAGAACAATCATAATATTAGTGGAAGCCTCAAACAACATCAAACCTCGAGTTAGGACCAAGACAGTGTTCAAATAATTTTTCGTATTTTAAGTTGGGAGATCTTTAGTACCAATATGCCACCATTCATAATACAACCGTAATTTTAGCATGAATTCCAATCACGACCCGATCGGCTAGGCCGTCTCATCCTAGACATCAACCACAATCACAATTTCAATTACAATTTCCAGCATAATCACCACTATGTGTGCGGCATGGCGTCCGTTCACGACCCGATCGGCTAGGCTGTCTCACCATAATGATGTGTGGATCGACATCATCCTTTTCTACCAATCATCTTGTTTCATACTTCTTTCACATCTTTTCATTTCATTGGCACTAGTGGCCACAATTATAAAATTATTCTTGTCACGTCGGCCGTATTTAGTATTTCATGCTCACCTTTTTCACTTTCAAACATCGTCATCATCATCAACAACAAGGCGTTTCAAATCAAGGTTTTTAGTACATATGTGAGCAATTAATATTCTTAGGCACATAGAGACTTTTCACAAAATTTGGCATAATAGCCTTCGTTTGAACTTGACTTGAGGTCGAAATATTTTTAATGCACATCCTATACTTTGAACACATTCTCAAATGATAACATAACATGATAAAAGCATTTGGGATACATATTGAACATATATCTTTCAATACAAGCTTATTCGGAATAGCCAATTTTATAATGAACAACTCGGGACTTACATAAATTACATGAATACCGTGGGATTCAATTCTAAGAGAGGAGTTTAGCTAACATACCTTGCTTGAGCTTCCCTTAAATTACCACAACGTCCCAACACTTCTAGCAATTCCAATCAACTAGAGATATAATAAAATTGAACCATAATTAGGGAGAGATTCATGGTTTCAACTCATTTGAGCATTTTATCAAACACTAGATGTGAAAATTGGTTACAAGGTTCTTCCACAAGATTTCTTTCACTTCACAACCCAATCTTTACCCATTTGGGCTCAACAATATTTCCACAAATCTTATTGGTACATGCATGATGCATGTATACATAATAATCTCACACCCAAGAATCATACTCCCAATCACCCATCTTTTACCCCAAACTCGAAATTGAAGACTAGGGTTAGAACCTTACCTCTTGAGTGAAGATCTTGTGAGATTTCCTTGTTGGATTTCAAAGCTTGGACAAGATCTTGATGAACAAAGCACTTAGCTTCTTCCTCTCTCTAGAACAATCTCACTTATCTCTAAAAATATCATATTTTTACCTTCAAAACGAGCCCCAAAGGCTATTTATTAAAATGGGGTCGGGTTATAAAAATCAAAAAATGGAGCCCTCTCACAGATCTGCGATCACATATGCAACCGAATAATGCTTATGCGGTCCGCAAAATGGCCCGCATATTGGCCCTCAGGAACTGGGAAATACAGCCCCACTCTGCGACGAGTCTGCGGTCCACAGACCTATTCTGCAATCGCATATTGCGCCGTAGAACTTTGCTTTGAAAAATTTCATGCTGGATCTTCGATGGGTTATGCAGCCCACAAAAAGATTATGCGGCCACATAATGGACCGCATAATGTTCCGAAATATTTGCCCATCAGTATATCAGACACCTCCACAAACATATCAACTGTCATCTCCAAAATACAATTACCCCCACCACCTACCATACCTACAATACCTATCCTGCATATTATCATTCATCTCCTCCCGCCTGCCAAAACCACCCAAAACCTCGACCAAACATCGACTGTAGAACTCCTAGACAATACACCCCTATCGTCGAGCCCATAGCCCAACTATATGAGACACTAAAGGTCGCTGGTTATGTCACTCCCATTCCTGTAGCTACTATTGAAAATCCTTCTCAGTGGGTCAACCCTAACAAGACTTGTGCCTACCATTCAGGCAAGAATGTACATACTATCGAGGAATACCGTATGTTGAAAGATAACATCCAGACACTGATCGACAACAAGGTTATACAAGCAAAGAAGTATGCCTTGAATGTCTGTAATAACCCTCTTCCCGATCACAGGGGTGGGGGAGTGAATGTGATAGAAATTGATGAAGAGTGGGACTAGGAAGGATCCCTCGGGCGTTTTCGATAGGGAGACTCTCCCAAAATATCTCATGTCACCCTCTCGCCGATGGTGGTGTAGACCAAGGCACCGTTTGAGGTCGAGGTAGCTACACCCTTCATTGTGATGGTATCTTCTTTGCCATCCTACAAGTCTAATGATGTTCCATAGGATTATGTAGCGGAGGAAAGTAGAAAAGGAAAAACCAAGATGGAAGAGACGGTGCTGCACAGGGAATGACCAGAACCAACAGGGTTTACACGTCAGAAAATCTTGGGGGAACGAGTAAAGAGACTGCACCGAAACCACATATTGTGGAGATAGGAACTAATGATCTTTGGAGGAAGGTACAGATAAGGGAGTACTCTGTTGTTGACCACCTAAACAAGACTCCCGCCCAAATATCCATCTTGTCATTGTTGCAAAATTCATATGAACACAAGAATCCCTTGATGAAGGAGTTAAGCGAAGCTTAAGTACCTACCGGCATCACTAGTGGAGAGATGGAAAACATAGTAGGACAGGTATTGGAGAGTCACAAGATCACTTTCCATGAAGATGAGCTGCCGCCAGAAGGATTGAGTCATAACAAAGCATTACACATCACTGTGCAATATGAAGATAAGTTTATTGCTAGGATTCTGATTGACGGGGGTTCAAGTCCAAACATATGCTCGCTGACTTCTCTAAAAAGATTAGGTATAGGTCTACATGAAATATAGATGGGAAGCATCAACATGAAAGCATTCAACAAGTCTCAAAGAGATACTATTGGAGAGATTAACCTGAATCTGAAGATGGGCCCAAGTTGGTTTGATGTCGAATTCCAGGTGCGGGACATATCCACTACCTATAACATGTTGTTGGGATGACCATGAATACACGTGGTTGGGGCAGTTGCTTCTACTCTACACCAGGCCGTGAAGTTCGAGTGGAACTATCAGGAGGTGATTATCCATGCGGATGGAAGTAACTCTATCTACACCAACCAGACTATGCCATCCATTGAAAATAGAAGGAAGTTGGAAGGAGAGACATTCCATAACATTGATCGGGTAAACACAGTCGAGAAAGGGCGATGGTGGAGCAACAAGGTACTGAGCATACTGATGTTGTTGGGATACAAACCATGCAAGGGTCTTGTCCTAAGCTTTAAGGGATTGCAGAACTGATACGGCCACAATATCATGGCACAACCTTTGGTCGCGGATAAGAATACACCGTGCAGGAATATAATGATTGGATACCATCGTGGCGTGACTTCTACTATCCACTGGAACAAACCATATCACCGTTGCACCAGACATTCCGCCAAACTGATGTGATTTGTGGATGTGAGGGAGATGAGGTTTTGGCCCTGCATGAGGAATCTGTTTCAGGACGAGGAAGATATGGACTGCAGTGCAATCTTGGAGGAAGAGGAGGAAGACCTTTCCCTTCAGACAGTCGGAGATGGAGCTATTCTCAGGAACTGGACTGCTGTACCATCCCGGGTTCGCCGAGCACCTGGGTAGCCTGGCAGAATTAGCATGATTTCTTTAAAATATTATTTTTTTGGCATTTAAGAAATTTTATTGTGTTGTTTTGAAATAATTACTCGAAACATCGAGTTGTACTTGTTTGATAATTTTAAGTTTTATTTAATGCATCATTGCTTTTCGTTTATTTATATTATTATCTTTCTAAATTCCTTTTCAGTATGATTATTACCTGTCTTGTTGAATCTATGATTGTGACATGTAATGAGACAATGCAACATGATGAGAGTGATTCAAAAGATTGGGAAAATGATGTAATACCTGAGGAAATGTCAATGAAGTGAAATTTTTTGAGAACAAACCAAAGTCCAATTTGGAGGAAACTAAGGCGGTTGACCTAGGGGATTCTGAAACAATAAACGAAACTCACATTAGCATTCATCTATCACCGTCAGAGAAGTAAGAGTACATCAAGTTTCTAAAGGAATACGAGGATATTATTTCATGGTCCTATGATGACATGACATGATTAAGCATATCCATAGTGGCTTACAAGCTACCTACTAATCCCATGTGTCCACCGATAAAGCAGAAACTTAGAGCCCGTTTGGACATAAGAATTTTTTCACTTTTTTTCGAAAAATTTACACTTTTTTTTTCGAAATCAATGTTTGGCCATAAAATTTCCAATTTTCACTTGAAGATGAATTTTGGAATTTTTCGAAATTTTGAAAAACTCCAAAAAGTTGTTTTTAAAATTTTTCACTTAGATCTCTCACAAAACTTCAAAAACAATCCAAAATTATATTCATGTCCAAACACAACTCTAATTTTCAAATGCCATTTTTACTTGAAAATTATTTTCACGTTTCTTTTGAAATTTTGCAATTCTTATGTCCAAACGCCCACTTAGAAAATTCAAGCGAGACATGAGCTTGAAGATAAAAGAGGAGGTTACCAAGCAAATCAAAGCCAAGGTCCTTCGGGTAGTCGAGTACCCAACCTGGCTAGCAAACATTGTGTTGGTATAAAAGAAGGATGTGAAGGTTTGAGTATGTATCGACAACCAAGATCTGAACTAAGCAAGTCCTAAGGATGATTTTGCACTACCCAATATACACATACCGATCGATAACTGTGCCAAGCATGAACTCCAATCTTTCATGGATTGCTTCACAGGATACCACTAGATTTGGATGGACTAAGAGGATGCAGAAATGATAGCCTTCATCATGCCATGGGGAATATACTACTACAAAATGATGCCGTTTGGTTTAAAGAATGTCGGGGCAACTTACATGAGGGCCATGAATACTCTTTTCCACGATATGATACACAAGGAAATAGAGGTGTACGTGGATGATGTCATCATCAAGTCTAAGAGGAGTTCGGATCACATAGAAGACATGAGGAAGTTTTTCGACCGACTACGAAAGTACAATCTGAAGTTGAATCCTGCAAAATGTGCTTTCGGAGTCCTTGCCAGGAAATTGCTAGGTTTCATCGTCAGTTGCTGCGGCATCTAGTTGGACCCGTAAAAAGATCAAAGCTATTTATGACATGCCACCGCCAAAGAACAAGAAAGATGTAATGAGTTTTCCAGGATGCCTCAATTATATCAGCCGCTTTATAGCACAGTCAACGGTAATATCTGAGCCAATCTTCAAAATGCAGAGGAAAGATGCCGCGACAAGTTGGACTGAAGAGTGTCAAAAGGCTTTCGATACAATCAAGGAGTAATTGCCCAAGCAGCCTATATTGGTCCCACCGGAGCCCGAGAGACCTTTACTGCTGTACTTATCCATGTTGAATGGAGCCTTTAGTTACGTCTTGGGGCCATATGTCAAGACCGGAAGGAAGGAGCAAGCAATATACTATCTGAGTAAGAAGTTCACACCTTACGAAGCCGGGTACTCTTTGATGGAACGTACCTGTTGTTCCTTAATATGGATAGCCCAGAAATTGAGACATTACTTCTGCACATATACGACATACCTCATATTAAGGATGGATCTGCTAAAATACATCTTCCAGAAGCCTATGCCTACGGTCAAGTTAGCAAAATGGCAAATACTACTAAGTGAGTTCGACATCATCTATGTGACTCAGAAGGCGGTCAAGGGGAAAGCATTGACCGATCACCTGGAAGAAAACCACGTGGACGGAGAATACGAACCATTGAAGATGTATTTTCCCGACAGGGAAGTGTTGTTTATAAGGGAAGACATTACCGAAGCATATGATGGTTGGAGGATGTTTTTCGATGGAGCCGCAAATTTCAAAGGGGTGGGCATCAGAGTTGTTTTGGTATTAGAAATCGATTAACATTATCCAGTATCTGCCAAGCTTAGGTTCCCGTGCACCAAAAATATGGCAGAAATTGAGGCTTGCATTTTGGGACTCAGATTGGCCATCGATATGAATATTCAGGAGTTGCTGGTAATCGCAGATTCAGATTTGCTAGTACGTCAGGTACTCGGTGAATGGGCCACCAAGAACACCAAGATATTTCCATACCTACACTGTGTACAAGACTTGATCAAGAGGTTCACAAAGATAGAGATCAAACATGTTCCGAAAGTTCAGAACGAGTTCGCGGATGCGCTGGCTACCTTGTCTTCCATGATACAACATCCAGACAAGAACTATATTGATCCCATCCCAATACAAATCCGTAATCAGCTAGCCTATTGTGCTTATGTTGAAGAAGAGTTCGATGGAAATCCATGGTTTCACAATATCAATGAGTATTTAGAAATATGAGAATATCCAGAAAATGCTACGCATACCCAAAAGCGCACTTTTCAGAGATTAGCCAACCACTTTTTCCAAAGAGGAGGAATTCTATATAGAAGAACTCCCGACTTGGGTCTGCTACGATGTGTTGATGTCAATGAGGCATCTATGTTGCTTGAAGAGATACATGCCGGAACCTGCGGATCTCACATAAATGGGTTTGTTCTAGCCAAGAAGATATTAAAGGCATGGTGTTTCTCGATGTCTATAGAGACGGACAACATCAAATATGTACAGAAGTGTCATGAATGTCAGATGCATGCTTATATGATACAGGTACCACCCAATGAACTCAATGTAACAAGTTCACCCTGGCCTTTCTCCGCCTTGGGCATGGATGTCATCGTACCGATTGTACCCGCTGCTTCCAACGGAAACAGATTCATTTTGGTGCCCATCGATTTCTTCAAAAAATGGGTCGAAGCCGCTTCCTATAAAGTTGTAACTAAGAAGGTTGTAGCCGACTTTGTCCGGTATCGTATTGTTTGCCGATTCGGAGTACCCGAATCAATCATTACTGATAATGCTGCCAATATCAACAATTATCTAATGAAAGCCATGTGCAAAACATTCAAAATCAAGCACGGTAATTCTACAACATATAGGATACAAATGAATGGATTCGTAGAAGACGCCAACAAGAATATCAAGAAAATACTAAGGAAGATGGTGGACAACTACAAGAAGTGGCACGAGAAGCTATTTTTTGCTTTGCTCGGATAACGCACCATGGTCCGCACGTCAACTGGGGAAACTCCCTATTTACTAGTTTATGGTACTGAAGCTGTCATACCTGTTGAGGTGAAAATTCCTTCCCTGAGAATCATACAGGAGGTTGAGCTCAGCAATGCAGAATGGATACAGATCTAGTACGAGCAACTGGCTCTCATTGACGGTAAAATGATGAATGTTGTGTGTCATGGTCAACTCTACCAGAATAGAATGGAAAGGGCTTTCAACAAGAAGGTTAGACCAAGGCAATTCACACCGGGGCTATTGGTGCTGAAGCGGATCTTCCCGTACCAGGACGAACCAAAAGGAAAATTCTCACCTAACTGGTAAGGTCCTTACATGGTTCACCGAGTACTGACAAGAGGAGCTCTCATACTTGCAGAGATGGACGAGGAGATATAGCCGAAACCTATCTATTCAGATGTCATCAAGAGATTTTAAGTTTGAGAATGTACTTGCACTTTCTTTTTATTTAACATGAACTACACTTCACCTTATTCTGGTTTAAGAGGGGATACGTAGGAAGGCATATGAGTTCAATCACATTATAATAAGATCTTCATTCCCCTCTACAATCAAAAACCAGGGAATGATTTGAGTTTTCGTCAACCTCATTACGTCAAGTATCCCTAAGAAGATTATCCTTGAAAGTATTCATTAAACTGGGGAAGAATTTTGAGGGGGTCCTCCAAATTTCGAGTTAAGAAGGTCGCAATGTCTCAATGCATGTCACGGCCTATGATTCGACCAAATTACTTACCTTTGTGCATTATCTTTTAAAACAATTTCATCATCTATAAAAGATTTATCGCAAATGCATATTTTCAAAACTTCATTGCTGAAACTCATGATTTTTCTTTGGATGATGATGGTAGGATATAATATCGTATTTTAGTCACTTATTTCATTCTAGTTCACTGCACTTTATTCGTGTTTGAGCTTTAATTGATAGTGTTTTGCACTTATTGTGTATTTTATACATGTAGGAGTGATTACGAGTGATGTAGATGTTATGGAATCAATTTGAACTATTTGGAGATTTGAAGTATGAGTAAAATCCTAAGGGATTAAGTCGGGATCATGTCGGGTCGAGGACCAAGTCTGGACGTCAACAATTGAGATTTGATCTGTACTCTGAGAAATCCCCACTGCCACGGTGCGTGGGGAGCTGCGCTTGTGCAAATTCCTATTATATGTAAGATGTTAGCTCTCTGGATTTTCCCACTAGTGACCCTCATGGTGCGTCACCCCATGCGGCGCGCCTATGTATTCTTTACAGAGTTATTTTCCTATTTCGTCTAGTAGAAGGTGATTTCATCTGGGCCCGACCCTACTTGGTATAAATACATGGAAAAATGTTATGTTCTGGACTTTTGACACATATTCGACCTAAGGAGGCTAAGGAGGAGTTGAAAGAACATGAGCACAAGGATTTCATCATTCCTTCCTCACTCAAGACCCGAGTTTGGATCAAATTTATGTTTTCCTATACTTTAATTTTATTTGTGATGAATTTCTCCATATCTATGGAGTAGTTCTCTTTAGGGTTTGATGTATTTGGTGTATTGATGCTTGTGTGTGGATTACAACTCTAGTTTTATGTATTGAATCATTTTTGGATGATTTAATTGTTTCATCTATATTCACTTGTTCATGTAATTGAGAGAGGCATAACTTGTGATATATCTTTGAATTATATTGTTGGTTGAGTTCATTAATTCTTCTTAGTAATCGAAAGAGGCTAGTTAAATCATTGATTAAACCTAGTTAGGAGGATAATCAAGAGAGGTTCTCCTAAAGACCAATCCACTACGCATTCCTGCATATCTTCACGTGCTTAAATTGGTTCATCTTGTGAGGTTAAGACTTAATCGAGAGAGGGGTTTTTGCTGAACGTTTGAACTAATATTTGAATGAATTCGAGAGACTCATTTAAATATTAGAAGTGAATTGCCTACAGTTAGATCCCAAATAATTATCTTGCATCGATCCTATCAACCCCTATTTTCTCCCATTGACAACCTTCTTTGCTTGTTCCTTGTTGCGATTGTCATTAGTCAATAACTTTAGATTCTTAGTTAATTGTAGAGTTAGAAATCATAGAAATCTCAATTGTTGATCATCTTGGATAACAATCAAGCTAGAAACTACGAGAATACTATTTAAATCCAATCCCTGTGGATACTATATTATACTATACTATATTTGATTAGCGAGTATAATTTAAGTGTTTGTTTCGAGCTCGTCAAATTTTGGCATTGTTACCGGGGACTGACAATCAATAGTGTTTGAAATAGTTTGTAGTCCTAATTCAGGAATTTTTATTTTTATTTTATTTTATTTTTCTCTTTATACGTTTGGTGTTCGTTGACTGTGCGCAGGTTACAAGTTTAGAGTGGTGCATGACTTGAGCTTCTGCAAAAGAAGTGCTACCATATGACCCAGAGATAGAAACACAACTGCGACAATTGAGCAGGAAAGAGATATCACTGAGACATCAAAAAAGGTTGGCAATCCTCAACTAAAGAAACTATGGAGGGAAACGGTGATGATAATGTAGATTTGGCTGCAAGAGAGGCAGCCCAACAACGCAAACAAAGCTACACGGGATGTTGAGGAAGAAGCTATTAGAGATGCACAGAATATCTATGAAGAAGAGAGAGGTATCAGATTTAATCAACATCAACCCTTGTCTGGGAGACCACTGGGCGATTATGCTAGACCGGTATACAATCAAGGATTATCGAGCATTAGACCACCTCCAATTGCAGTAAAAATTTCGAGTTGAAGCAATGGTTGCTTCAGAATTGTTGTGTCTTCAGAGGGAAGCCAAACGAATTTCCAAACACTCATCTAATGAACTTCGAGGGAATTATGGACACCTATCAATACAATGGGGTATCACAAGATGCACTGTACTTAAGGGCATTCCCCTTTTCACTTAAATATGATGCTAAGGAGTGGCTTCGAAGCTTGCCCAGTGGATCGATTAGAACCTGGGAGGAGATGACCAGAAAATTCCTTGATAAATATTTCTCCTCGGCTAAGATGGGCAAGATTAGAATAGAAATCCATAACTTCTGCCAGAAAGAAACTAAAATTGTTTGTAAAGCATATGGGAGGTTTAAAGAGATAGTTATAAAGTGTCAACATAGCGGAATTGAACTCTGGATGCAACTCCAGGATTTTTGGGAAGTATTGACACCGGCCTCGCGTATAACATTGAGCAATGCAGTTGGAGGCCCTTTGATGAAGAAGACTCCAGAGGAAATAGTTACAATTTTTGATGAGTTATCCGAAGATGCTAATTAGTAGCCCTCTGAGAGTGCTGAAAGAAGAAGATCAACTGGTGTTCACCAAGTTGATGCTACTACATCTGTGCAGGTACAACTTGATGTTATGGCTAAAGAAATACGAAAGCTGACCTTAGCCTTGATACAAAATAAGCCTCATGTTGGTTGTGATATATGTGGAAGAGAACACCCTACTCATGAGTGTCAAGCCTCAACCGAGGAAGTGAATGATGTGGGAAATTGTAATGCAATGGGTCTAAGGCACCCTGGTTTTTCATGGAGTTCACCTGGGGGTACCACTAATGCATGGCAACAAAACAACCCTAGACCCCAAGGACAAGGAGCTTCTAGTTTTATGAATCAGCAGAGGCAGCAATTTCAGGCTCAACAGCCCATTCAGTCTGGCATAGAAGATCTCATGAAGGCCTTCATTCTGAAAACTGATGAGAGGTTTGAAGCTCATAGCTCAGCTATACGGGAACATGTAGCAGCTATCAAAGAGTTAGGCACATCTGTTCGAAACCTGGAGAGACAAGTGTGACAGATTGTAACAATATTATCCGAGAGGGATCGAGAAACTCTCCCCGCTGATACTGAGGGAAACCCCAATGAAACATTGAATGTTGTAACTCTGAGAAGTGGGCAAGTGTTGAAAGCACCTACCCCTATCCAAATTGATGCGAAACGTGTAAAAATAAAAGTGGGGAGCAGTTGAAGAATGATGTTGAGAAGAAGAAGAAAGGCCAGATGAAAGCTGAGAAGAAGAAGAAGAAGAAGAAGAAGAAGAAGAAGGAAGAAAACTCGAGAAGGGAGGATCCCGCGCTACCTTTCCCTCAAAAGTAATGTAGAGAAAAGCTGGATAAGCTGTTTGAGAGATTTATGGATGTGCTGAAACAGGTTCATGTAAACTTACCATTCACAGAAGTGCTCTCACAGATGCCTGCTTATGCGAAAATCCTGAAAGATATCCTTATAAAGAAGAGGAAAATAGAGGAGATCTCAGTGGTCAAGCTCACAGAGCACTGCAGTGCGTTATTGTAAATTAAGCTCCCACAAAAGTGTGGAGATCCAGGGAGTTTTACTATATGATAATTGGCTTAATGTATGCATATTTTGATGTATATTGCCTCACATTTTTGCTCATGTCTCGACGATTTGAGATGTTTAATATGATTATTTGTGCTAAATTTGGGTATTTCTATGTGTAGGGATCATTCGGATGCAATTTGAGACGAAAGGGCGCAAATTTGAGCGAAATTGGGACAAAAAGACAGAAAGTGAAATTTGAGGGCCATAGCCAGCGTGCGGTGCTGGCTGTGGCGCAATTTACAGCAGCTAAAATATTTGAGCGCCAGGGCTAGCGCCCCACGCTGCCCTGGACACTCAAGATGGGAAAGTTGTCATTTTTCGACTAGGACTCGGTTATTTTGACCCCTAGACGCCCCCAACTCATATAAAAGCCAACCTAAACCTATTTTAAAAGGGAGGAGGATGTTTTTGAGAGGAAAACACAAGCACAGAGCCGCCGTGGAGGCCGAAATTCATCAAGTTCCATCTTTCTCCCACCAAACTTAGTAATTTTTATGTTTCTTTGTATGATTTGTTGTTTGGCTACGATGTCTATGTGGAGCTAAACTTCACGTTCTAGGGTTATGGTTCTTTCATGACTATTGTTATTCGGATATTGATTTTGCCTTCTTGATTTATCATATTGGTTTATTTATTCAATCTTGAGCTTAATTATTTAATTTCTTGATCACCAATTGAATACTATCTACGAATCTAGAATTGAACTCGAAAGTGAGAATTCTATATTGCATATAGGATTGAATAGAGCAAGTTCTTGAACTCGGGCATCGGGGAACGGATTCGTGGTTAGGATAGACATATACCTAATTGCCTTGCTTGGTTGATTTACAAGAATTATAAATGTGTTCTTATTGATTCTAACTTCATAGACATATAGGCGTTAGGATAGCTTGAATAGGTGAGTAAGAACTCGACAGATTCTTATGAGCAATATTAACCCTGTCAACCAGTAAGCTAGATAAATTAGTCGGTCAATTCAATTAAAGAATACAATAGGATTGTTAGATAGCCGATAACCCTATATCGTTTTCATTATATTGATATCATAAAAATCTACTCTTTCTCTGTTCAAAGTTCATTATTTATATTTTTTTATTTAATTATCTTAGAATCAAATATTTTTAGGTTTAATTCTTGTTTAGATAATTAGGATAGTCTAATTTAGTTAATAGTTAATTACAAGTCCTTGTGGGTTCGACATCCGAATTTTAGTCACTTTATTACTTGACGACCGCGTATACCTACGTGTGCGTTTGGTCGCAACAAGTTTTTGGCGCCGTTGCCGGGGACTTATAAATTAGCTATTTTTCTAGATTAGATATTTATTTATTTATTTATTTATTTATTTATTTTATCTATTCATGTTTTTTTGTTTTAGTTTAGTTAGTATTTGTTATTTATTTTAGCATGCAATCTTGGAATAAAAATGTTCGAATGATGGTTATTCTTATTTTGATGATCCTTGTCCATATTGTGGAGGACCCCACTGGTGGAAAAATTGTCAGAATATTCCCGGGAGCGAGTTGTGCGCACAATGTCAATCCTTTGGGTGGAATATTTGTAATATATGTCGTGGTCAAGGTTGTCATTGGTATGGTTGTCCTAATTCTTTTTATCCTTCTCTGAGCCCATATTATGATCTTTCTAACAGTGTTTGTGAGTTTGATATGGGCAATGAAATGCAAGCTATGGAACGTGATGCATATATTAGGGATATTTTGAGGCAAGTAGCAGAGCATTAAGGTGAACTAAAAAAGATATGAAAAGAATGAGGCAGCAATCATAAGAATGAAGGCCAATATGGAAGAATTGAATGAAGAGAGCGAGTACCAGCAAGAAGTCAATTTTGAAAAAGTGGAGATTTTGAGCCATATGTTGCTGGTGGAACAATCCGAAAGATTAGAAATATATGAGGCTCGACGTGAGAAAATTACAAATGAGATAATATACTTTATAGAAGGAAGAGATTAATTGGGACAAGAGATCGATAAATTCGGCACTACTATTCACGATTTAGAGGCTCAATTTTATACAAAGATTGATGCGTCTAACGCCCAACAAAATAGTAATGAGTTGTGTAAAGATGAAAAGGAGCTTATACGCCAAATTGAGGAGCTAAAAGTGGAGAGCCAATCACTCGAGCATATTCTTGTTGATGATGCCCATGTTGAGAAAAGTACACTAGAGCCATGTGACAAAGCAGATAATATTATATTTGAAGACTCTTGTGTATGTAAATATGAGGATGTAAAGAGTAATACAATTCTAGAGTTAGGGCATCCTCATTCTAATTATTTTTTCACATTGTGTTTAGATAGTAAGATAGTAATCAAGCCATCTGAGCCTATGGGGGAGTCAAAAAGTGAGGATGAGAGTGCCTGCATTCTTGAATTTGTCGTGCCAAAAAGCAAAAATTACATTCCTCATCTAAAAGCTGAGAAGTGTAGAGTAAAAATTTTATTGCTTGGCGTGGTTATCTTTGTAGCCCCACCAAAGGAGCATAGCCGCAGACTAGATGCCATGTTAGGGGTACAATTCATAAGTTCAAGGTGGAGGCAAAAAGTGGTCCACGTCATGCCGCGACGTTAAATTAGGCGCTTGTTGGGAGGCAACCCAGCTTTACTGCTTTCTTTTAGTTTTAATTAATTTTTTTTTTCCTTATTGTATTATTTTTGTAGGGTTATTTTATTTTGTAGGATTTTGTGCATAGGAAGCAAAGCCATTGGAAGTGTGCAAAAGTGAGCTAGTCGGTTGGAACTAATGTGAGGTACCCACAAAATGGACCATCCTTGGGAGAAGTCTGAGTATCCCGTGAGCTGCTATTGCTTAGGCCTTTGGATTTTCAGGGAGTTTCTTGTTCACCCTTATTATTTTTACTTTATTTGTGCATTGGGGACACTACATTCTTTTAAGTGTAGGGTGGAAGATTCTCTGTTCTTTGTATAGTATTATATTAGTATATTGTTAGTTTCTTATCTTTTTATTGTTAGCTAGCTTCTTATTTTTAATAGAATAGTTAGTAGAATTGATGGTGTAGTATAGTAGTAGTAGTTTTAGTAGCTTAATTAAAAAAAGAAAAAAAAAGAAAAAATTAAAATTTTGTTTTTGGACTTTTCCCGACGATGGATCTCCTAGACAATTTTCTTGAGGAATTTAAGTCTAAACACAAAATTGAAAAATAAAAAATCCAAAAATATGTCTTTTTATTTTTGTAGCAATAATCCCCCGTGGTTTTTCTTTGTGCCTCGGTTCTTTTCCATGGGATGTAGCTTGAACCGGGTAGTAATTTTTATTTTATTTTTAGAGTAGGATGTAGGAAATAAATAGAGGAAGAATGATGAACCTAGGCACCTTTGACTTGTTTGATAGTAGCATATTCAGGCTTTGGCATGCGTAGTACCTTTCCTATATTTTAAAATTGATCATGATGCCTTTATAAATTGGATAGCATGTTTTGTGGCGCCTATGTCTTATTTTCTTGACTTATATTCACTTTGTACTTAATGTTTAATATCTTGTGGCTCCGTGAAAACTTGCATTATTTGAGAGTTGGAATGGGACCGTCCTTAGTGAGTCATGTGCCATGTGTGGTAAGGTTTTTGTGTAGTCCATTTTTTGTACTTGTGTCTAGAACTTGCCCGGTATGTAAGTTGAAGGGAAATTTTAGGTGATGCTTGGTTTGAAAAATGATTTTAGGCTTTCTTTGATCTTTTTGAGCTTAAATGCTTATCATAAATAAAATTTATCCATACTTACCCCTTTTGAGCATATAGTTTTTATTTGGCACCCATATTATAAGCCTATACCATTTTTGTTCTTAATTGACATTATTTTGATCCTTTTACCTCTTAAAACACTTTAATTGTGAAATGAGCGCTAAAAGAAGTAAGAAGGGACTAAGTGTATGGTGGCTTTTAAGTAGAACCAATGAAAGAAAGAAGGGTGCACTTATTTTGTAAAATAATACAGCACTAGCGGAAATTGAAAAAAAAAAAAAGAAGAAGAGAAAAATCTGGAAAAAAAGAAAGAAAAATATAGATGAATAAATTATTGTCTTGTTGTTGCTAGTGGATATGAATTAAAGTAGTGGAAAGAGGAAATATTGTTGGGGTGATATTATTTGTGAAATTGAAGTGGTGTTGAAGAATTTGCGCTTAAGTTATTTGGTGATGTGTTAAAGTGCTTAAGAGGTTGAGTCACTATTCATAAAATATATCCTACCCGTCCCTTAGCCCACATTACAACCATGAAAAAGTCCTAATTGATTTTAGATCGAGCGAGCTTACATTAGTAGAGATTTATATTAAGGGCAAGCCTATGGTACCAATTACATGCATGTGACTTCTTTTGTGAGAGTGGGCGATTTTCTTTGATATATGTGAGCATGAGATTCAAATGTGTGGAGTGATTTTACTCTCTTTGCTTTTGTTGTGAGGGCACATGGTTTCACGAGGCATAGGATGTTGGTGTTCAAGCCATGAGTGCATTGTGACATTGAGTCAGTTTTTGAGGCTAGGCTTGTTATGAGCATGTTGTCTTTGTTTGAATATTTTTGAAGTATGGCATAAGTTAAAGGGAAATGTGTGGTGATTGCATACTCTAGAGTTTAATTATTGCTATCAACCATGATCATCGGTATAGAGTGCTCAAAGATAGAGTTATTTGTTGGTTGACTCGAGGACGAGCAACGTTTAAGTGTGGGGGTGTTGATAATTCGCTTAATGTATGCATATTTTGATGTATATTGCCTCACATTTTTGCTCTTGTATCAAAGATTTGAGATGCTTAATATGATTATATGTGCTAAATTTGGGTATTTCTCTGTGTAGGGATCATTCGGATGCAATTTGGGACGAAAGGGCGCGAATTTGAGTGAAACCGGGACAAAAAGACAAAAAGTGAAATTTGAGGGCACATCCAGCGTGCGGGGCTGGCTGTGGCGCAATTTATAGCAGCTAAAATATTTGAGCGCCAGGGCTAGCACCCCACGCTGCCCTGGACGCTCAAGACGGGAAAGTAGCCTTTTTCGACTAGGACTCGGTTATTTCGACCCCTAGACGCCCCCAACTCATATAAAAGCTAACCTAAACCTATTTTAAGGGGGAAGGATGTTTTTGAGAGAAAAACGCAAGCCCAGAGCCGTCGTGGAGGCCCGAATTCATCAAGTTCCATCTTTCTCCCACCAAACTTAGTAATTTTTATGTTTTTTTGTATTGATTTGTTGTTTGGCTACCATGTCTATGTGGAGCTAAACTTCACGTTCTAGGGTTATGGTTATTTCTTGAATATTGTTATTCGGATATTGATTTTGCCTTCTTGATTTATCATATTGGTTTATTTATTCAATCTTGCGCTTAATTATTTAATTACTTGATCACCAATTGAATACTATCTACGAATCTAGAATTGAACTCAAAAGTGAGAATTCTATATTGCATATAGGATTGAGTAGAGTAAGTTCTTGAACTTGGGCATCGGGGAACAGATTCGTGGTTAGGATAGACATATACCTAATTGCCTTGCTTGGTTGATTTACAGGAATTATAAATGCGTTCTTGTTGATTCTAACTCCATAGACATATAGGCGTTAGGTTAGCTTGAATAGGCGAATAAGAACTCGACAGATTCTTATGAGCAATATTAACCCTGTCAACCAATAAGCTAGATAAATTAGTCGGTCAATTCAATTTGAAGAATACAATAGGATTGTTAGATAGCCCATAACCCTAGATCGTTTTCATTATATTGATATCATAAAAATCTGCTCTTTCTCTGTTCAAAGTTCATTATTTATATTTTTTTATTTAATTAGTTTAGAATCAAATATTTTTAGGTTTAATTCTTGTTTAGATAATTAGGATAGTCTAATTTAATTAATAGTTAATTACAAGTCCTCGTGGGTTCGACATCCGACTTTTAGTCACTTTATTACTTGACGACCGCGTATACTTGCGTGTGCGTTTGGCCGCAACACTATACCTTGCTCTGTAGGAACTATTCATTTTGATAAATCATTATGTGATTCTGGTGCCTCAATTAATCTAATGCCTCTATCTATTTACAGGAAACTGGAGAAGGAGATTGGAGAGATAAGGTCTGCACCAATATCGTTGCAGTTGGCAGACCAAACAACTTTAATACCCGAGGGTATAGTGGAAGATGTGTTAGTTCGGGTAGATAAGTTCGTATTTCCTATGAATTTTATAGTGGTGAATATGGAGGAAAACAAGGAGGTCCCCCTTATCCAAGGAAGACTATTCTTAGCGATGGGTAGATCTATATTAGATATACACGAGAGAAAACTCATGCTTAGAGAGGGTGAAGAGACTGTGACTTTTGAGATGAATGTAGAAAAGGGGGTGCAAAAAGGATAACCAGCTGTGAGTGTTGAGTGGAAAGTGAAGGGCTCGAAAGAGAAGGCTGCAATGAGCGAGAAAGATAAGTGTGGAGTGTACCCCAAAAAGGCTGAGAAGAAGATGTCTGCATGGATGTGTGCATTAGTTCGGGCACGAGGAATGGAGCCCGACTTCGACTCAGACCCCGACAAGATGTTCAGGAAAGTTTCCTTTACATTATACTTTTTAATTGTGTGTCATGGGGACATGCCACAACTTAAAGTGTGGAGTGGGGGATATTATATTTGTATGTATGTATATTAGTTTTCCTTTTGTTAGTTGTAGTAGTTAGAGATAGAAAATAATTGAAAAAAACATTAAAATTTTAAAATATTTGATTTTTCCCGACGATGGATATCATTCGATAGGCTTATTGAGGGATTAAGTTCAAAAGAAAAAGACAAGAAGATTTTCTTTTGTTAGGCAGTGTATTAATTCCCCCTTGGTTTTTCTTTATGCCGCGGTTCTTTTCCAAGAGTTTTGTTTGAACCGGGTGTAGTTAGTTTTTTTTTGTAGAGTAATAGGAAACCTTGTGCTGTGATTTGAATTGAAGAAAATATCTCTTGACTTTATTATGCCTTGAGAATAGAGAGTGCTTTAGTTGTGATGCTTAGGCTCAGTTTTTGGCTCTTGTATAAGTACCTTGAATTGTATGATCTTAACTTTGCTTAACTACTTTGACTAGAGTGTCTTGATAGTCTGATCTTGAGTGAGTTATGTGCAATGTGTGTGTGAGGTTTTGTATTATTCTGTGCATTGCATTTGATTTCTAGAACTTGCCCCATGTGTGTTTCAAAGCGAAATAGTAGTTTTATTCAGTCGTGCAAGTAATTTAGGCATTTCTTTATTGAGCTAGTTATGTGCAACCCACCTAATTGTTATGTATCTTAGTTAACCCCTTTTGAGCATGTAATCATGTTTCTTTGGCAACCACATTAAAAGCCTTACCCATTTGTTTAAATTGACCATCTATTTGATTCTTGTACCTCTAGTGAGCACTTGAATTTGTTATGAACTTTGTAAAAGTTGAAGTGTGGGGTGGTTGGGTTGGCTTTTGAGTGAAACTATTGAACTAAGGAGAAAGGTGCACTGTTTTGAAAAAGAAAGAGCCACTTGAATTGAAAAACAAAGAAAAAATATAGTTGTATTCTTGTGTGAAAAATATTCCTTGATAGTGGTTACTTGATGTATTTGTGCTTAAAGAAGTAGGGAGTTAATGTACATTGATGTGAAGGTGGAGTTATGGTTTGACATAAGTGTGGGGTTTTGAATGGTAAATTGTATGTATTAAAGTGCTTAGGGACGTGTAGTCACTCTTATATCCAAATGTATCCTGCCCATTCCGCAACCTACATTACAACCAATTAAAGTCCTATTTGATCCTTGACTGTATGATCTCAATTAGTAGAGTAGTACACTACGGGCAAGCCTATGGTACGTCTTCTGTAGCACATGAATGTTGTTTCTGAGAGTGAGTAAATTCTTTCTATCTTGAGTTCCTATCTTGAGGGCACTTAATTCATGATGGAAAGGTAATGTCATTGAACTCTGTGTTAGAGTAAGCGAGCGGGCTATAAAAAATGCGTGGTACTTTTGAGTCAATTCTTGAGGTGAGGATGTTACATTAGAGTGCTTAATATGTTTAAAATATTCTTGGTGTGATGAGTTATGAGAGTTGTTTAAAAAGGGCCGTGTCTATATGAAGTGTAGTTTGATTGCTCGAGGACGAGCAATGGTTTAAGTGTGGGGTGTTGATGGTAGTCTATAATCTCGTATTTTAGTCGCTTATTGCACTCTAGTTCACTGTACTTTATTCGTGTTTGAGCTTTAATTGATAGTGTTTTGCACTTATTGTGTGTTTTATGCCTTGTAGGAGTGATTTCGAGTGATGTAGATGTTATGGAATGAATTCGAGCTATTTGGAGCTTTGATGTCTGAGTAAACGCCCAAGGGATTAAGCCGGGATAGTGTTTGGGGGTTGAGGACCAAGTCTGGACGTCAAAAATTGAGATTTGATCCATACTCTAAGAAATCCCCACTGTTGTGGCACGTGGGGCACTACACATTCCTGTTGTCTGTCAGAAGTTAGCTCTCTATATTTCTCCACTAATGCCCCACATGGCCTGTCGCTCCAGGCGGCGCGCCTGTTTATTTTTTACAGAGTTATTTTCCTATTTCGTTTAGGAGAAGGTGATTTCGTTTGGGCCCGACCCTACTTGGTATAAATATATGGAAAACATTATGTTCTGGACTTTTGATACATATTCGACCTAAGTAGGCTAAGGAGGAGTTGGAAGAACACGAGCACAAGGATTTCATCATTCCTTCCTCACTCAAGACCCGAGTTTGGATCGAATTTATGTTTTCCTATACGTTAATTTTATTTGTGATGAATTCCTTCATATATATGGAGTAGTTCTCTTTAGGGTTTGATGTATTTGGTGTATTGATGATTGTTTGTGGATTATAACTCTAGTTTTATGTATTGAAGCGTTTTTGGATGATTTAATTACTGCATCTATATTCACGTGTTCATGTAATCGAGAGAGGCATAACTTGTGATATATTTGCATTATATTGTTGGTTGAGTTCATTAATTCTTCTTAGTAATCGAAAGAGGCTAGTTAACCTAGTTAGGAGGATAATCGAGAGAGGTTCTCCTAAAGACCTATCCACTACACAGTCTTGCATATCTTCACGTGCTTAAATTGGTTCATCTTATGAGGTTAAGACTTAATCGAGAGAGGAGTTTTTGCTGAACGTTTGAACTAATATTTGAGTGAATTCGAGAGACTCACGTAAACATTAGAAGTGAATTACCTACAGTTAGATCCCAAACAATTATCTTGCACCTATCCTATCAACCCCTATTTTCTCCCATTGATAACCTTATTTGCTTGTTCCTTGTTGCGATTATCATTAGTCAATAACTTTAGATTCTTAGTTAATTGTAGAGTTAGAAATCATAGAAATCTCAATTGTTGATCATCTTGGATAGCAATTGTCGCGCCCCTCTTTCTCGCGAAATCGGGTTTCGACACGTGACAAATCTTTTAAAGGAAGGTGTTAAAAGAGAGAGTTACCACCTAACGGGTTTGAGGTGCGTTAGGACACTTCTTTGCAAATAACTCTGGTTTAATCAGTTTGTGTCACCAAAGATCGGGTAAGGGCTCAAATTACCTCGAAGAGAAGGTGTTAGGCACTCTTCGAGGTCCACAACTATGGGTCCCGGTCGAACTTGAATTATATGAATTAGTCAAATAGTCAGAGAGAAAAAAAGAAGTTTGAAAAAAAAATTATTATTAGAAAGTCCTTGAGTAAACTCAGATAATTGGTTTAAAGACAAGATAGGGGTAAGTTTTTTAGCCTAAAGGATCACCCCGTGCAACATAAATAATACTTCATAACTCCCTCGAGGTGGGGTGTTACTCGTATTATTCAGCGGGCAAAGACTATCATCTCCTTCTACCTGATTACTATCTTTAAGTTTTTACCTAAAGCGCACTAGTTGATTCTAAACTGTGCCTTATGCGTGCACTACCCGTCCCATGCCTATGGTCCAGGAGGCGTTTGGACCTCTATTTTGGGTGGTTCTAGACTTAACTTAGGTTGCTCAAAATATAAAACTAGGCGACATACAAAACAAGTTGAACTTCATGTAAAAGCAATTAAGGGCTCAAGTTAGCCTCCACATTTAGACAACAAATGCACGCGAACAAATTTTCACATTAAACGTTAGACAATTTTAGGATTGAGGCAAATTAAAGCCATTAGGCCCTATAGACATGGTTTCTATGTGACCTGGATTTTGAACGTGCATACAGTTTTATATGCAAAGTATAATTTCTAAGTGACTACACAGTTGCCTACTAATTACAGGTTATAAGCGATTAAACCTATAGACATGCTATCTAGATGATTTACGCACTAATTGGCAGTGATAATATCAGGAGATATTCAGAATTACCCAGATTGATCCTATAGGCATGCTTTCTAATAGCGGCAGAGTTAAGCAATGAAGCAGTGTTGAAAGTTCAATTTTAGCACTTAAAGCAAGATTTCTACGATTAGCGATTGAAACTGATTTTAGCTCCTATAGGCATGTTTCCTAAATGAGCAATTATAACAACAACACATTAACCAATTAAACCTTATTGGCATGATTTCTAAAATGCAGATTTGGTAGAACATAAATTAACATAACACCTAATGAATATGCTGTAATGCACATTGAGACATTGGTCATTTTATTTTCTATAGGCATGACATCTAGCATGTAGAAACAGAATATGTAAAACGAATTAAATACCTATAGGCAGGTTATCTAACACACACAGTAGCAGAACATGTTCGAGCAAAGTAAACACCTATAGGCAGGATTTCTACTCGTTTCATGCAAATATTAAAATAAACCCCTTTTCCCAATTTTACTAACACAAATTGTTATTACAACATTATTACGGGCCCAATGAATGAAATAAATTACAAAGTTACAAAATAACTATTGTGGGCCTAAGACAGGCCCAAAGTATACCCAACCCAGCCAAGCCTTCCATTACATATCCAACAGGCTTTACCACAGCCCAGAAGTCATAGCCAATCATACCTAGAAAACAATCTTCATTTACACAAAAAAGCCAAAACCTAGTAGCCAAAGCTGATCAACAGCCATTTACATAAACCAATTGGTTTATTCAGTAGGTGAAAAAGGAGAGGCAGAGTTGAACAATTAGGAAAAAGTGGCCCAAAGAACCTTAGATCCTAATGTGTCAGAGTTCACAAGGGTCTCAAAATGGACCCCGAGCAGTGCTCACACTAGGGAGGTTGATAGAGAAGATTGGGGGGGCCTTGGCTTTCAGCCGGCCTAGAATTAGACTCATAACAAGAAACAATCAATGAAAAATAGTAATTGGTTTGGAAAAGCATTTGTAAACACTATAAGATAATCACATAATGAACTCAAGAAGCAAACTAACACATTGGGCAGGGTGACATATGATAAGAAACAAAGAGCCTGGGATTGCAAAGTCAACAGGCAAGGGCATTAGACTAGTAAAACCAAGTAATGCAATCAGTGTAGAACTTAAAGGATCAGATTATACCAAACTCAGGATTACACAGTATAATACAAACAGGATTAGATATCATAGAGGGCATCAGTCAAGGAGGATTAGTTTAAAGGATAACAGGTTGTTAGAGGTGCAGAATTGGACATGGCAAGAACACATAGAGTGGCAACCATAGTCATAGGAGCATACTACACTTAGAGTAAAGTCATAAACAATTTAAGGCATGCTAATAATGTCACGTCCCAAAACCGAGGAGCGCGACCGGCGCTCAACCTAGTGAACCCGACCGAGCAAGCCTGTTATATTTTATTCTACCCAAACTCATCCGCAAATGAAGATAATACATATTTTCATTAATTAGACAAAATGGTGTTCACGACTACAATACCAATTCATTTCCAATAGCTTTATCATTTTTTTAAAGTCTCAATGGACAAGTAATACAACCACAACATAACATATTTTGTCTTCCCCAGCACAAATACACAGCCCACACTATGTCTACGGAGCCTCTATAGATAAAGATGAGTACAATGATAATGCCGGCAACAAGGCCCCGGCTATACCTCAAACAGAATACACAAAGAACAAAAGATACATGACCCTGGGATGAAGTGGGGCTCACCAATTCAGTTGGGAAGAAGGCGTACTGCTATCACTGATCAATATCTCCTGCTGTGGAACCACCTGCATCCATTTAAAAGATGCTGCGTACACATTCAAAGTGATTTAAGAATGTCGATAGTACTAGTATGAAAACTAATCACTAATTTAAGAATTCAGAAATACAAGATGAATATGATGAACCAGTGCAGCAATAGAATAATATAGATAACCGTTTAAACCATAGCAAGCTTATTAAAAGCTATCAATAACATTTATAGGATTTAAGATGAGATCCTCTGTAACCATCTTCACATAAAGCAGCCCCGCCGCCTCACCTGATGTATGCAGGTGGAAGTGTCTGTACAATACCATAACTCTAATCAAGTGGCCCTGCCGCCTTACCCCAATATATGCGGGTGGATGTATAACCACAGTACCAAGAACCTATGCAAAGTGGCTATGCCGCCTCATCCCAATGTATGCGGGTGGAAATGCATCAATGATACCAATACCAACACAAAGTAGCTATGCCGCCTCACATCAATGTATGCGGGTGGTGGTGCCACAGTAATACCAAAACTATACAAAAAGCGGTCGTACCGCCTCACTCAATGTAAGCGGGTGGAGGTGCAGTCCCACAGTATCATAATCCCTTCACAAAGTGGCCATGCTGCCTCACCCCAATATATATGCGGGTGGAGGTGTATCACAATCACAATCTCTATACCATAATCCCCACACAAAGCAGTCATACCGCCTCACCCCAATGTATGCGGGTGGAGGTGTATCACAATCACAATCTCTACACAACTTGGCATATCAACTTTCACATAAATCACGACTAGAAATTATAACATGTGGATACATAATCCATAGTTTGGGACACATCCTCAATTTATAATGCAATAGGATAAGAGCATTTGAAACACGAATTGAACATATATCTTCATCACAAAACTTATCGGAATACTCCATTTATAATCAACATCTCGGAACTTACAAGGATATTGGGAATTCCAATTCTTAAAGAAGAGTTTAACCAACATACCTCAATTGCGCTTCCTTAAACTTTAAAATTTTCCAGAATTCTTAGCAACTTCAATCTGTTGTAGAAATATAACAAATTGAATCAAAATTAGGATGATGATCATGGTTCTAGCTCATTTGAGCATTTTATCAAACACTAGGTATGCACAAGGTTTCAAGGTCCTTTTATGAAGGATTCCATCATCCCACAACCCAATCTTTACCATGCTTAGTTCAACAATCTTCCTACACCGCTTGATATCACATGCTTGTAAAATAATCAATTCTCATGCCCAAAAATTATCTTGCTAATTATCCATTTTCAGATGATTTCGAAACTAGGGTTTAGGGTGTAGAATCTTACCTCTATGATGAAGACCTAATGAGGTGCCCTTCTTAATCTTCCAAATCTTGAGCAAGAATTGAAGAACAATAACTGAAGAACACCTTCTCACTCTAGGGCACTCTCTCTCACTGTAAAATATCAGATTATAGCTCAAAAATAACCAAAAACGTGTATTTAATGAAGTAGGGTCGGGTTTTAAAAACCCAAAAATGGAGCTCCGGAACAAGGTATGAGATCGCATAACTGATATGCGGATCGCATATCGGTCGCATAATTGGTTACAAAATAGCCAAAAGGATTGTCTGTGTATGCGGTCACTATGCTGTCCGACTGTTATGCGGTCGCATAGTCGACCGCATAGTTGCTTCCAACTGACCCAATTAACTGCCTCACTCTACGGCCATTATGCGGTCCGCAGTGTGGTTCTGCGGTCGCATAATGGACCGCAGAAATGCACTTTTCCGCCAATAATTTTTCTTTACTTTTTGGTGCCATTGTTCAACCCAAAAAGCCTAGTCCGGCACCATGAAACATTATTTTCTTTGCAAATTTCAACGGGCTTTACACTTAAGAACTTCAACATTTTTCCGGGGTGTTACAAATAATATCAATTAATCACTAGAAGTTTAGAATTAGGCAGAGAACATGGATTAAACCATATAATAAAGGCAGAACATTCGAATTATCAACAACACTAAACTAAAGATGCTTCATTCTGTCTAAATTAACTAAGTTAGGTGCAAAGACATTATTAGGCTAGCAATTATAGGCAGAATCAGACATAAAGAGAGTCAAGGGAATACATTAAGTCAAGCAGTTTCAAAGAACATGCTAACATAAGAGAATAAACATTGCGAGAGTTTAGAAACTAACAAGTGATTGTTCAATAAACAAGAAAAGAACAACAGTAAGGACCCAGAGTCTCAAATGTGTTAAGTTCCCAAGGGTTTCAAGAACCCAGGGCAGTCCTCACAGCCAAGAGATGGTCAGAAAAGTAGAAATCCGATGGCCTTGGCTTTCAGCCGGCCAACAGCCAAACAGAACAGAATAGTAAACAAATACAGAGTAGAAACCTCAATTTTTAGTGAGAGTTTTTTAGTGACTTTTCGTCTGTCCAAAAAGGGGAAAGGGAATGGGTTTATATAGTGGTAAAAATCAGCACATAATTAAGAAAATACAAATAATCAGACCATAAAAGGAAAGAAGAACACATAAATCAATTTAAAATCAAATTAGGAGAATAAGCTGGTAAACCCTAGTTTTTTAGGAAAAATAAATATCAACGGAATATACACAGAAACGGTAGCATAGGACGAATATAGACACAAATAATACTCAAAATCAGAGAATCAAACCAATTTTGGTTCGATTTGAAGAGATATGTAAACCCTAGTTTTTTTAGGAAAAATAAATATCAACGGAACATACACAGAAACGGTAGCATAGGACGAATGTAGACACAAATAATACTCAAAATCAGAGAATCGAACCAATTTTGGTTCGATTTGAAAAGATCTGTAAACCCTAGTTTTAGGGTAAGTAAGAATCAACAAAAAATGCACAAATATTCGTACTCACAATAGAACAAAGGATGAACATAGATAGAATAGCAGAAAGATTAGTGATTTGAACCTATTTTGGTTCGATCTTGTGGAGATCTGCTTGCCATGTTTAGGCAAGCAGTATAGGAGAGTAACCAATACCCGGAGGAGGTCATATATGGCAAGGAGTAGCCATAGAATACCATATTAGATGGGATTATGAGAGGATTTAGGGGGCGGCGGCTAGGGTTCTTAGGAGGGAGAAGGGAGGTGAGGAATATTAGGGCGGCGGACGGGGGAAAATGGGATTAGGGTTGGGGTTTGGGTTAGTTTAAAGGGGAGGTTTTGATATGGGTCGTTGATCTCAGAGATCAATGGCCACGATTAAAGGGTAGTTGGGTCCGGTTATTAGAAATGGGTCGCGACCGGGTTAGGGGTTGGGTTAATATGGTTTGAGCTAGGGGTT
Organism: Nicotiana tabacum; assembly: GCF_000715075.1. Classification (NCBI taxonomy): domain Eukaryota; kingdom Viridiplantae; phylum Streptophyta; class Magnoliopsida; order Solanales; family Solanaceae; genus Nicotiana; species Nicotiana tabacum. The sequence continues at coordinate 43,695,202 of NC_134102.1, forward strand.
GTTTGGGCTAGTGTTTTAGGCTTTAGGCCTTTGTTTGGTCCGAAAATAAGTTCAAGAGTGGGCTAGTTTTTAAATGCCCAATAATTTAGCAAACAATAATTTATAAAAGTAATTAATAAATAAAAAAATATTACTTGTGCACTAAAATGATTAAAAATAATAACTTAAATTAAAAAAATATAAAAAGTTATTTTTTGCATAAATAATGTAACTATACATGAATATAGGCTATTATTGCAAAAATGTGCAATTAGCTTTAAAAATGCAAATGTAATTATAAAAAATGCAGTAAAATATTTAAAAATATACATGTTGGTGTAAATGATAAGTTTTGATGATTAAATCATCATAAAAATAGTTTGAAGGATAATTATTGGATATGTATACAATAAAATACAGAAAGAAATTGATTTAAAGCCTTTAAAAATTATGAATAATTATGAAAAGATGCTTGTATAGGTGTATAAACTAAATGATAATGCAAATATACTATTTTGAAAGTATATATATATATTTTTAAAATATGAGAAAAAAAATTGGGTATCAACAGCAGCCCCTCTTTACCCGAGAATGATGAAAGAGTTGTCGGGTAATGAAATGATGACCGATTTTGACTGAATGGGGTGATTTGAAAAATGGAGGCCGAACTCCGGTTTCTGAGTTACCTACATATCCCTGGTTTTATGGGAATCAGGCCGTGTAGTTCTAGATCTAGCGGTAAACTGAGCCGATGGAGTTGTTGTAGGAATGGACAGGTTCTTCTAGATAGGACGACATCGGAGTTGTGAATGAATGTTCCTTGGAACGGTTATGGGTATTTTAACGGTCATCAAGTGGAAATGGGTAATGGATAGTGGTTGGCTGTATTTGAGGTAGTTACAGGGTGTGAATATTGAATTGAAACTGGAGCGAAGATTGCTCCCATTGGGAGAACGGTTACCTCTTAGATTACCTACAAAACTTAAATACAATGCATGCAGGTGTATATTGCAATAATTTAAACATGATACAAATTCCCTTTGGATCATGAAAGCTATTTGTGGATGATGGGGATGATGTCCTTAGACCATGATGTCCTGGGCCATGAATTGCGTGATAAGGGATTTGCAGGCCATGAAATGATGTTCTCGGGCCATGAAAATGGTGCCTCTAAACTATGACGCCTTTGAATAATGATGTGTGATATTGAGAGATCCTCAGGCCATGGCATGGTGTCTTCTGGCGATGAGGATGATGCCTTCGGACTATGACGCCTTCGGATAAAAATGGCGGTATTTCAGCCTATGAGATGCAAAGACATGATGTTTGGTTATGTGAATCGAAACAAGACAGAGCTTAGTCTTGTGTAAGATCGGGGGCAGAGCTTAGTCCCGAAGTAAATAATAGTGCTAGATTTCAAGTAGCATAGCATTTGGGGTTACGCAAGGAAAGGGAGAGCTTAGCCTTATGCGACTAGGGAGGCAATGCTTAGCCTCATGCGAAATGGAAGACAATGCTTAGTCTCATGCAAGGAGGAAGCATGGCTTAGCCTTATGCAAGATGGGAGACAATGCTTAGTCTCATGCAAGAGGAGGATGGCTTAGCCTCACGCAAGTGGGAGACAATGCTTAGTCTCGTGCAGGGGAAGGCAATGCTTAGCCTTATGCAATTGAGGAGGCAGGGCTTAGCCTCATGCAAGAGGGAGACAATGATTTATCTCATGCAGGGGAAGGCAATGCTTAGCCTTATGTAATTGAGGAGGCAGGGCTTAGCCTCATGCAAAGGTGGAGACAATGCTTAGTCTCATGCAGGGGAAGGCAGTGCTTAGCCTTATGCAATTGAGGAGGCAGGGCTTAGCCTCATGCAAAATAGAGACAATGCTTAGTTTCATGCAGGGGAAGGCAGTGCTTAGCCTTATGCAATTGGGGAGGCAGGGCTTAACCTCATGCGAAGGTGGATACAATGCTTAGTTTCATGTAGGGGAAGGCAGTACTTAGCCTTATGCAATTAAGGAGGCAGGGCTTAGCCTCATGCAAAATATAGACAATGCTTAGTCTCATGCAGGGAAAGGCAGTGCTTATCCTTATGCAATTAAATAGGCAGGGCTTAGCCTCATGCAAGATGGAGACAATGCTTAGTCTCATGCAATGAACAAATAATAAGTAGTAGCAGAGTATTTCTTAGCTGGAAATGTGTTTGCGCTTGGCAGCTTTGTCGTTATGAAGATAGTGATTCTTAGGTGTGCCCGAATTTGAGAATATTTCTTATTCCTACATCCAAAGGATAATCGTGAGTTTTACGGGGGAAGGTTGGTTCGTACCTCCGCCTGCCTACTTTTCTTTGCTTTGTATCGAAGTCCTGCTTGATTTACCATGGGTAGCATCTGGCTGTTTCATAAAAATAAAGTTTTCGAAAATGTGCGTCCATATGATTAATGTAAATACATTAGTATGCAATATCGGATAAATTAGATGAACCAATGACTGTGACACTTTAGAGAGATTACGACTCCCTTAGAATTTTGAGGGTCCTCCTCAAAATTCTACCCCAGTTTACTTAGGCGCTTCTCTGACCGTTCTCCATATGATAACGTTGGCTGGACTTGTTCCGGAATTTTGAGGGTCCTCCTCAAAATTCTGCCCCAGTTTCTGGTTGTGGGGAAAATGAAAATTTTATTGAATTATGACCAAACCCACAGGGTTGCCTACGTATCCCCTCTTAAACGGGAATCAGGTCGAGCGTAGTTCAATTACATCAGATGAAGAAATGCGAACATTCTAAACATAATATCTTTTGACTGCATCTGAATTGATAGGCTTTGGCCAAACCTCTCCGTACGTTTCTGCGAGTATAAGTGCTCCTCCTGTTAGTACTATGTAAACCATGTATGGCCCTTGCCAAATGGGCAAAAATTTCCCTTTGGCTTTATCTTGATGCAGGAAGATCCGCTTCAGTACCAGCTGCCCCGGTACGAACTGTCTAGGTTTGACCCTTTTGTTGAAAGCTCTGGACATCCTATTCTGATAGAGTTGACCATGGCACACTGCATTCATTCTTTTCCCGTCAATGAGAGCTAATTGTTCATAGCGACTTCTTATCCATTCTGCATAACTGAATTCAGCTTCTTGTATAATTCTTAAAGAAGGAATTTCAACCTCGGCAGGAATGACAGCTTCGGTACCGTAGACCAGCAAATAGGGAGTTGCCCCGGTTGATGTGCAGACTGTGATACGGTACCCCAATAAGGCAAATGGTAACTTCTCGTGCCATTGCTTGGGGTTGTCTACCATCTTCCTTAGTATTTTCTTGATATTCTTGTTTGCAGCCTCCGCGGTTCCATTCATTTGAGGCCTGTATGCTGTGGAATTCTTGTGCTTGATTTTGAAGGTCTCACACATAGCTTTATTAGGTCACTATTGAGATTGGCGGCGTTGTCAGTGATGATGGACTCTGGAACCCCGAATCAGCAAACAATACGATCTTTAACAAAATCTGCGATGACTTTCTTGGTTACAACTTTGTAGGATGCAACTTCGACCCATTTTGTGAAGTAGTCTATGGCCACTAAAATGAACCTGTGCCCGTTTGAAGCGGCGAGCTCGATTGGTCCAATGACGTCCATTCCCCAAGCGGCAAAAGGCCAAGGTGCACTCGTTGCATTGAGTTCATTTGGCAGCACCCGTATCATATTTGCGTGTATTTGGCACTGATAACATTTCTAGACATACCCGATGCAGTATGTTTCCATAGTCATCCAAAAATAACCTGCCCTCAGTATCTTCTTGTCTAAAACGAAACCATTCATGTGTGGTCCGCAAGTTCCAGAGTGTATCACTTCGAGCAGTTTGGAAGCTTCTTTGGCGTCAACACACCAGAATAACCCTAGGTCTGGGGTCCTTCTGTACAGAATTCCTCCACTTTGGAAAAAATGGTTGGACAGTCTTCGTAGCGTGCATTTTGTAGTATAATTTGCATGCTCCGGCTACTCTACTTTTGCCAAGTACTCCTTGATATCATGGAATCATGGATTCACGTCTGCTTCTTCTTCAACATGAGCGCAGTAAGCTGGATGATTATGAATCCTTGCCAGAATGGGGTCGATGCAATTCTTGTCTGGATGCTGTATCATGGAGGATAACGTGGCCAATGCGTCTATGAACTCATTCTGGATTCTCAGGACATGTCTAAACTCTATCTTCATGAACCTCTTCATCATCTCTTGCACATGATATAGATATGGTAATACCTTAGTATTCTTTGTAGCCCATTATCCCTACACCTGATGTACCAGAAGATCTGAATCACCAATTACCAGTAATTCCTCGATATTTATGTCAACGGCCAAATTGAGCCCCAATATGCAAGCCTCATATTCTGCCATGTTATTGGTGCACGGAAATCTGATTTTCACGGATACCGAATAATGTTGACCTATTTCTGACACCAAAACAGCTCCAATACCCACTCCTTTGAAGTTTGTGGCTCCATCGAAAAACATTCTCCATCCGTCGTAGGCTTCAACGATATCTTCTCCTACGAATGATACTTCTTCATCAGGAAAATATGTTTTTAGTGGTTCGTATTCTTCTCCTACAGGATTTTCCGCAAGATGATCCGCTAATGCTTGTCCCTTAACCGCCTTCTGAGTCATATAGACGATGTCGAATTCACTCAATAATATTTGCCATTTTGTCAGCTTCCCTGTAGGCATGGGTTTTTGTAAGATGTACTTCAGAGGATCCATCCTTGATATGAGATATGTGGTATAGGCACAGAATTAGTGCCTCAGTTTCTGAGCTATCCAGGTCAAAGCACAACAGGTGCGTTCCAGCAAAGAATACCATGCTTTGTAGGGTGTGAACTTCTTACTCAGATAGTATATGGCCTATTATTTCCTTCCCGTCTCATCCTGTTGTCCCAAGACACAACCAAAATCCCCATCTAATACGGAGAGATAGAGTAGCAGTGGTCTACCAGGTTCTGGCGGGACCAGGACTGGCGGTGTGGACAAATATTCTTTGATTCTATCAAAAGCTTTCTAACAGTCTTCAGTCCAACTGGTTGCGGCATCCTTCTTTAACATTTTGAAAATTGGCTCACAAATCACGGTTGATTGTGCTATGAAGCGGCTGATGTAATTAAGACGTCCCAAGAAGCTCATCACGTCTTTCTTATTCTTTGGAGGTGGCAAATCCTAGATAGCCTTGACCTTTTATAGGTCTATCTCAATTCCTCAGCGGCTAACGATGAATCCTAACAACATTCCTGCGGGGACCCCGAAGGCATATTTTGCGGGATTCAATTTCAAATTATACCTTCGAAGCCGATCAAAGAATTTCATTAAGTCTGCTATGTGATGTGTACTCTTCTTGGATTTGATGATGACATCATCCACATATACCTCTATCTCCTTGTGTATCATGTCATGGAAAATAGTTTCCATGGCCCTCATAGAAGTACACCCCCCACGGTGTAATAAAAGCTGTCTTTTCGGCATCCTCTTCATCCATCCAGATCTGATGATAACCCGCGAAGCAATCCACAAAGGATTGGAGTTCATGCTTGGCGCAGTTGTCGATCAGTATGTGTATGTTGGGTAACAGGAAATCATCTTTGGGACTTGCTCTGTTTAGGTCCTGATAATCGACGCATACTCTGACTTTCCCATCCTTCTTCGAAACTGGAACGATGTTAGCCAACCAAGTTGGATATTCAACCACTCTGAGAACCGTAGCTTTGATCTTCTTGGTGACTTCTTCTTTGATTTTTAGACTTATCTGGCTTGAACTTTCTGAGCTTCTGCTTTACTGGCGGACACATTGGATTGGTGGGTAGTTTATGAGCCACTATGGACGTGCTCAAACCAGTCATATCATCATAAGACCATGCAAAAATGTCTTCATATTCTTTCAAGAAACGGGTGTATTCTTATTTCTCTGATGGTGATAGGTGAATGCTTATGCGAGTTTCTTTGACTGTTTTGGAATCTCCAAATTGACTATCTCAGTTTCGTCCAGGTTGGACTTAGGCTTGTTCTCAAAATCTTCAACTTCTCTAACAATTTACTCAGGTATTATATCCTCTTCTTCTATTTCTTTCGAGTCACTATCCTTATGTTGCATTGTCTCATTACATGTCGTAGTTGTTGGTTCATCACGATAAGAAATAGTAATGCTGTAGAGAGAAAAATGTAGAGAATAGTAATAAATAATAAAATAGCAAACCATTCATAATTATCAAGATGTCAAACAAAAGAAATTTTTAATGATTCAAACAAATGTTTCAAAACAAAATACTGAAAATGTTTTAAAAATGCTCATAAGAATTATTTTCAAAATAAATGACACTAGCAGCTAGGCTACCCCGGAACTCGGCGGGCCCTTGATGGTGTGGCAGTCCAGTTCCTGAGAACAACTCCCTTCTCTACTGTCTGGATGACGAGGCCTTCTTCCTCCTCCTTCTCAACTATTACACTGCAGTCAATGACTTCATCTTCCAAGAATAGATTCCTTAAACCAGCTAGCGCTTCATCTTCTTCGGATCCCCACATCATATCAGCCTGATGGAAGGATTGGCTCAAATATGGTATCGGCTGCTTGAGAGGGTAATAAGGACAACGCCATGGTGGTGACCAATCATTATATTCTTGACAGGTGTAATATCCCAGTCCAAAGGTCGTGCCGTGATGTTTTAACTGTATTAGTTTGGTGATCCCTTGGAGATTCTTGCCGAGACCCTTGCCGGGTTCATACCATGTCCATGCCAATATGCTTTCTATTTTTCTACTCCACCATTTGTCCTTCTCGATCACGTTAACACGCTCAATGCGATGGTAAGTCTCTCCCCCTAACTTCCTTCTATTCTCCACAACCGGAATAGTCTGGTTGGTGTAAATAGCGTTACTCCCGTCTCCATGAATGCTCACCTCTTGATGATTCCTTTCGAACTTCACATCCTGATGCTGAGTAGACGCTACAGCCCCAGCGGCGAGTATCCAAGGTCGTCCCAATAGCAGTTTGTATGAGGCAGATATGTCAAGCACTTGGAATTCAACATCAAACCAAGTTGGACCCATTTGTAAGCAGAGGTTGGTTTCTCCGATTGTGTCCCTTTGAGACCCATCGAACGCTTTTACGTTCATAGTTCATGCTCGTATCTCCTGCAAACCTTTACCCAACCTCTTCAAAGTAGTCAACGGGCAGATGTTGAGACTTGAACCCCCATCTATCAAGACCCTGGAAATGAATTTGTTTTCATACTGTACTGTGATATGCAATGCCCTGTTATGGCTCAACCCTTCTGGTGGCAATTCATCTTTGTGGAAAGTGATCTTATGGCTTTCCAATACTTGTCCTACCATATTGGCCATCTCTCCACTGGTAATGTTGTTGGGTACATAAGCCTCATTCAACACTTTTATCAACGCGTTCCTATGTGCCTCAGAATTCTGCAGTAGTGATAGAATGGATATCTGAGCAGGGATTTTGTTCAAATGATCAACCACAGAATACTCCCTTGCTTTCACCTTTCTCCAAAGATCATACGGGCTGGATTCAATGATATGCTGCCTGGAAACGGCTTTTTTACTTGTTCCCCCCAAATGCTCGGGCGTGTAAAACCTACCAGTTTTGGTCATACCTTGTGCTGCACCAGTTTCTTCCATTATCCCCTTTCATTTCCTTCTCGCTTCTGTAGTATAGTCCCAGGGCACAACATTAGAATTAAAGGATGGTGTGGGTGCTACTATTATGGTGAATGATGTGGTCACTTCTACTTCAAACGGAGTTGGCGTGGCTTAGGGCGTTGTTATTTCAACTTCGAACGGAGTCGATGCGACTACCTCAACTTCAATCGGTGACTGTATTTGTACCACAATAGGCATGAGAGTGACTGGAGGCATTTTGGGATCATCCTCTTCTCAAAGAGCCCAATTGACCCCTCCGTGTCCCATTCTTCATCAGTTTCTATCACATTTACCCCCTCGCCCCTGTGATCCGGGAGGTGATTATTGCGGACGTTAGGTGCAGTCTCTTTTGCCTGTATAACTTTGGTATCAATCAGCGTCTGGATCTTATCCTTTAGAGTGCGACATTCATCAATAGTGTGATCCTTCATGCCCGAATGGTAGGCACATGTCGTATTCGGATTGTCCCATTGAGAGGAATTTCCATGGCGACAACGAGAATGGGAGTGACATAACCAGCAGCTTTTAATCTCTCACACAACTGGTTAATAGGTTCGGCAATAGGAGTGTATTGTCTGGGCGGCCTACGGTCGAAATTTGGCCTGGGTTTTTGGTAGTTTTGGCGGGCTGGTGGTAAGTGGTAATATGCTGGCTAAGTGTTGTAAGTGTGGTAGGCGGTAGCGGGTTGTTGATATCTAGGAGATGAAGGCTGATATGTGGGTAGAGGTGTTTGGTATGTGAGAGGAGACTTCGGACCTTGGGCTACCATCACAGTCCCTACTTCTTTCGTTTTTGATATACCCCCCGACTTCAAGGCTTTGTTCGTAACTTGGAGTGCCTCAAAATTTGTTACCATCCTGCTTTTTATTCCCTCTTCTATTCTTTCTCCCAATTTGAAGATGTCGGAGAATTTATGATTTTTAATAACCATCAACCTCTCATAATATTGCGGATCCTGGGCTCGGACAAAGAATTTGTTCATTTGTTCTTCTTCCAATGCTGGCCTTACTTTTCCAGCCTCTGATCTCCACCGAGTAGCATACTCGCGAAAAATTTCTGTTGACTTCTTCTTATGATTCTGGATATAGAAGATGTCTGGTGCATTCTCTGTGTTGAATCTGAACCGATCCATAAAATCTGATGCCATGCTTACCCAATTAATCCACTTCTTTGGATTTTGACTGATGTACCAGGATAGGGCATCTCCAGTGAGGCTCCTCATGAACAACTTCATGCAGATTCTTTCATCTTTACCAACCCCTATGAGCTTGTCGCAATACGTCCTTAGATGTACCTTTGGATCACTTGTCCCGTCGAACATTTCGAACTTAGGAGGTTTGTAACCCTTTGGAAGTTCTACGTCCGGTTAAATACATAAATCCTCATAGTTCAAACCTTCGATGCCTTTACCACCTTCAACACCTTGGACTCGACTTGTAAGCTTCTTAAGTTCTTCTGCCATGTTCTTGATGAGCAGGTCCTTCTCGGAGAATTCCGGTGTATACGGGTTTGTTGTGAAGTGTGGGGTAAGATTTCCACATATATAGGGTTAATTTGGTGGACTCTAGGGATTTGGGTGTAGTGGTGATCATTGGTTGAGTTTTGGGGATCAGGAGTAGGTTGTGGTGCATTTTGAGGAGTGTGGTCGATGGTAGTTTGTGGGTACTGGGTCGGATGATGATGATGTTTTGGAGGAGTTGGTACTGGTGGACGATTAGGATTTTAGGGAGGCGTGGCATATTGATGAGGTGCGGGAGGATTTTGCAGGTGCTGGTTTTGTGTGTTTTGAGGAGGTATTGGGTTTTGGGCATTTTGTTGGTTGATGTCGGGAACATTCAGGGTAAGGGAAAGGTTTTCCAAGTCACGAACCTGCTCAAGTTCCCCTTGTAACTCTAGTATCTTTTGCTCTAATCGTAAAGCCAAGTCATTACTTCGACCATCTGAAGTTTCGACATTCTCAGCGTGCGCAGCGTTGTCTTTTCTGATACCACTCAAATCGTCCATCTTAGCTTTTCCTTTGTACTTGGGATCACTTGGAGGAGGAGGAGGCAGAGGACCTCTAGATCTGGTATGATATGCTGATCATGCCAGTATGCACGAACCAACCTTAGAGGATGGGAATAAACAAATAAAAGAAGAAAAACAAAAGATAAACAAGTCAGTAAGGAGTATTAAAAGGATATTTACGATATTTAAACACGTATTGCGGAATTATAAATTCACGTCCTAATTTGGGGACCTCATCGTGCCCGAGGTAGGCCTAGCGACATATAGCTTTGGAGAAAACTCAATGCCGATAACTGCGTCATTTCATTAATATGATAAATAGACCAAATCTCTACTAAAACAACAATAATTATAAAGAGTCACTAGTGGCATTTGCCTTATTACAATCAAATTCTAAAACGAATCTAGAAAACATCATTCCTAATCTACTCGGTCCCAGAGGGACCTTCTCTAAGCTTGGCCTTCTTAGCCCCGTCAATCAGATTCCCCAGGTCGCGCATGTCCAACAGCAGATACACCCTTGCTAGATGTCCTCCTTCGTTTCCCTCTGCATTCTGACAATCCGAGACCATTTTCCTCATCTTTCCCTCAAGTTCCATCAAACCCTACACCAAATACTCCAAACTTTCTGTTGATTTTGTAGCGATTCCCCTCCATTCATTGATTTCTTCCATGTCCACTTTATGTTATTCCAAATGCCTGACCTCAGATTCAAAGACCTTTTTATGCAACCTCTTGTATTTGACTTGTGCTTCAGCAGCGTCGTCTATGACCCTATTTCTCAAATCAACCCCTGGCTTGAACTCTCCTGCTATGTCATCGGCCAACCATGATGGGTAGAAGTACACATGGCCGGTATGATACCTGTCTGGCTCGATGGTATCTTTCTCCACAATAATCTTTTGATGCCACAAGTGCTGTGCCTCGAACTTGAATGGAATGCCATTCCCTTGGAAGTCTGCTTTGTAATGAACCATTTTGGAAACTCGTGGTTTAACCTGTTTTCTCCCAGCATGCCTCATGACTCTGATAGGATCATAAGGATAGATTCCCCTTAATCCGATTAGCACTAGATTGGGAACATCTCTCGACCTGATGATGAATCCACTGCTAGGGAACCACTCGAACATCCAATATACCTTATCATCAGTCAAATTGATAAAGAAATGTACCCAGCTCACAGCATTTCCCGGTTGTGCAAACTTGTATAGGATAAAAGTCATTCTCTTCAGATGGTGATAAGCTATGTGGTCATTCCATGGTCGTCACGGAAATTCTTGATGGTATTGTCCTCTCTGAAAGTGTTCCAACAACCATATTTGCAGCAACAAATTGCAACCCTTGAAATGCCTATATCCCTTTTTGCAACGATCTAAGGCTCGGTACATCTCAGCCATGATCATCGGGACAACAATGTAAGTTTGCACTCAATTCCTTCCATTATGGTCTTCATGACCATAGCTAGGCGAGTTTGGATCCTTTCTCCTTGTATCGGGAATATCAGCATCCCCAAAAAATAGACAATGAATACAAAAACCCGGCGGTGAGTCCAACCCAAAGAAGTGATGGCAAATTCATCATGGTAAAGACGATATGACTTGCTGTGACCATAACGCTTGTAAAGGAAGTCGAATGGTATGTGAGATTTTATTCAGAAAGACTAACTCATCATTTTCCTGAAACCCATCATTTTTAGGAATCCTCGAGAAGTATGGTTTTCCGGTACCAACAAGCCAGGGCTATCCCATATGAGCCCAGCGAAGCCTCCTATTTCTTCTAGAAGGGGAGTCATTTCTATATCACCAAAATAGAAGACGGCTCTCTTCTCATCCCAGAACATAGTGGCAGCCTCAATTAACATATTGTTCGGCTGAATATCTAACAAAGAAGGTAAATTCTTGAGAACTCTTTTCACATGATTTTTGTCACTTGGCGAGAGATTTTCTCACCAATCTAGCAACAAAGGTGGGATACTTCGAACCATGCCAAACCTGGGGACTTCGTGCCTCATTTCTGCAAAACAAATAAAGTTAGCCTTTTCCCTCTCTGGATTCGACTATTTACACATTAATGATTAGCATATCGGCACGTTTTCTCCAAATAATGCACATATCATGATTTTACCCATTGGGATTTAAGAAAATTCCAGCGGGATTTGGACAAGGCTTGCCTTAGAGAGTTATTATGCGGACAATGTTCTAACCCATACTAGGTTTAGGCATGATGTATGCACAGTTAATATTAGAGTGGGTTTCTAGAAGAGTCTAGACCGGTACCCTCAAGTGGACAACTTGAGAGGGGAAGGCACGGAACCGTCGATTGCACCGCTAATCAACTAGTTTTACCGCAAATAAGCCTTTTCAAATTTAAAAGGGTGATTTAGGAAGAGCGCGGACACTCATCAAGCGCCGCTATGGTATTAATTATGCACAAGTGGAATATGATGTGGAGCATGCTTTATGTAAAGATAAAATAACATGTTGTCAAGTATTTTGCATGATGAAGATAGTAAATGCAGTATTAAATGAAACGTAAAGACATAAAAAGAAAGAAAAACAAGGAAGAAGTTAGTTCGCGCAATATGAATGAATTGTAATAAAGCAAGCAAGGGGGTAGGGGCAGGGAGAGTCATGATGTAGCAAATTTAAAAATAATTCGGAGCAAGTGAACATGACTAGAAAATAAAGGAAAACGCACATTGTAACCAAATTAAACAAAGATTTGCATATTAATACAAATTTAAAATAGAGGGAAATAGGGGAAAGGGTGTGCATGTATCCATAATAAGGGAAAATAGAAGCGGGATGTTCATGTAACGATAAAGAACAAGGAAACACATTCATCAAAGAAAACTAATTCATATAGACCAAGTTCGCTATGGTAAGAGCCTAACAAATATCCCCAGCTGAGTCGCCATGCTGTCGCGCCCCTCTTTCTCGCAAAATCGGGTTTTGACACATGACAACTATTTTAAAGGAAGGTATTAAATGAGAAAGTCGGCGCCTAACGAATTTGAGGTGCGTTAGAGCACCTATTTGCAAATAACTCCGGTTTAACCAATTTGCGTCTCCAAAGATCGGGTAAGGTCTCAAATTACCTCGAAGAGAAGGTGTTAGGAACTCTTCGAGGTCCACAACTGTGGGTCCCGACCGAACTTGAATTATATGAATTAGTCAAATAGTCAATGAGAAAAACAAGAAGTTTGAAACAAATTCATTATTAGAAAGTCCTTGAGTAAATACAGATAATTGTTTTAAAGACAAGATGGGGGGTCCTACATTTTTTAGCCTAAAGGATCACCCCGTGCAACATAAATAATACTTCGTAACTCCCTCGAGGTGGGGTGTTACTCGTATTATTCAGCGGGCACAGACTATCATCTCCTGCTACCCGATTACTATCTTTAAGTTTTTACCTAAAGCGCACTAGTTGATTCTAAACCGTGCCCTATGCGTGTACTACCCGTTCCATGCCTATGCCCCAGGAAGCATTTGGACCTCTATTTTGTATGGTTTCTAGACTTAGATTAGGCTGCTCAGAAATGATAAAACTAGGTGACATATAAAACAAGTTGGACTTCATGTAAAAGCAATTAAGGGCTCAAGTTAGCCTCCACACTTAGACAACAAATGCACGCGAACAAATTTTCACATTAAACGTTAGACAATTTCAGGATTGAGGAAAATTAAAGCCATTATGCCCTATAGACATGGTTTCTATGTTACCTGGATTTTGAATGTGCAGATAGTTTTGTATGCAAAGTATAATTTCTAAGTGACTACATAGTTGCCTACTAATTACAGGTTATAAGCGATTAAACCTATAGACATGCTATCTAGATGATTTACGCACTAATTGGTAGTGATAATAACAGGAGATATTCAAATTACCCAGTTTGATCCTATAGGCATGCTTTCTAATAGCGGCATAGTTAAGCAATGAAACAGTGTTGAAAGTTCAATTTTAGCACTTAAAGCAAGATTTCTACGATTAGCGATTGAAACTGATTTTAGCTCCTATATGCATCCTAAATGAGCAATTATAACAACAACACATTAACTAATTAAACCCTATAGGAAGGATTTCTAAAATGCGGATTTGGTAGAACATAAATTAACAGAACCCTATGGTCGTAGCACCTAATGAATATGTTGTAATGCACATTGAGACATTGGTCATTTTATTTTCTATAGGCATGACATCTAGCATGTAGAAATAGAATATGTTAAATGAATTCAATAGCTATAGGCAAGTTATCTAACACACACAATAGCAGAACATGTTCGAGCAAAGTAAACACCTATAGGAAGGATTTCTACCCGTTTCATGCAAATATTAAAATAAACCCCTTTTCCCAATTTTACTAACACCCCAATTGTTATTACAACATTGTTACAGGCCCAATGAATGAAATAAATTACAAAGTTAAGAAATAACTATATTGGACCTAAGACAGGCCCAAAGTATACTCAGCCCAGCCAGGCCTTCAATTGCATATCCTACATGCTTCACCACAACCCAGAAGTCATAGCCAAAACCCAGTAGCCAGAGCTGATCAACAACCATTTACACAAACCAATTGGTTTATTCAATAGGTGAAAAGGGAGGGGAAGAGTTGAACAATTAGGACAAAGTGGCCCAAAGAACCTTAGACCCTAGTGTGTCAGAGTTCACAAGGGTCTCAAAATGGACCTCGAGCAGTGCTCACACTAGGAAGGTTGATAGAGAAGATTTAAGAGGGGCCTTGGCTTTCAGCCGGCCCAGAATTAGACTCATAACAAGAAACAATCAATGAAAAATAGTAATAGGTTTGGAAAAGCATTTGAAAACACTATAAGATAATCACATAATGAACTCAAGAAGCAAACTAACACATTGGGCAGGGTGACATAGGAAAAGAAGCAAAGAGCCTGGGATTGCAAAGTCAACAGGGAAGGGCATTAGACTAGTAAAAACAAGTAATGCAACCAGTGTAGAACTTAAAAGATTAGATTATACCAAACTCTGGATTACACAGTATAATACAAACATGATTATATATCATAGAGGGCATCAGTCAAGGAGGATTAGTTTAAAGGATAACAGGTTGTTAGAGGTGCAGAATTGGACATGGCACAAACACATAGAGTGGCAACCATAGTCTTAGGAGCATACTACACTTAGAGTAAAGGTCTTGAACAAGTTAAGGCATGCTAATAACATCAATTAATCACTAGAAGTTTAGAATTAGACAGAGAACATGGATTAAACCATATAATCAAGGCAGAACATTCGAATTATCAACAACACCAAACTAAACATGCTTTATTCTGTCTAAATTAACTAAGTTAGGTGCAAAGACATTATTAGGCTAGCAATTATAGGCAGAATCAGACATAAAGAGAGTCAAGGGAATACATTAAGTCAAGCAGTTTCAAAGAACATGCTAACATAAGAGAATAAACATTGCGAGAGTTTAGAAACTAACAAGTGATTGTTCAATAAACAAGAAAAGAATAGCAGTTAGGACCCAGAGTCTCAAATGTGTCAAGTTCCCAAGGGTTTCAAGAACCCAGGGCAGTGCTCACACCCAAGAGATAGTCAGAAAAGTAGAAATCTGATGGCCTTGGCTTTCAGCCGGCCAAGAGCCAAACAGAACAGAATAGTAAACAAATACAGAGTAGAAACCTCAATTTTTAGTGAGAGTTTTTTAGTGACTTTTCGTCTGTCCAAAAAGGGGAAAGGGAATGGGTTTATATAGTGGTAAAAATTAGCACATAAGTAAGGAAATACAAATAATCAGACCATAAAAGGAAAGAAGAACACATAAATCAATTTAAAATCAAATTAGGAGAACAAGCCGGTAAACCCATGTTTTTTAGAAAAAATAAATATCAACGGAATATACACAGAAATGGTAGCATAGGACGAATATAGACACAAATAATAATCAAAATCATAGAATCAGACCAATTTTGGTTCGATTTGAAGAGATGTAAACCCTAGTTTTTTTTAGAAAAAATAAATATCAACTGGACATACAAAGAAACGGTAGCATAGGACGAATATAGACACAAATAATACTCAAAATCAAAGAATCAAACAAATTTTGATTTGATTTGAAGAGAACTGTAAACCCTAGTTTTAGGGTAAGTAAGAATCAATAAAAAATGCACAAATATTTGTACTCACAATAGAATAAAGGTTGAACATAGACAGAATAGCAGAAATATCAGTGATTTGAACCTATTTTGGTTCGAACTTGTGGAGTTCTGCTTGCCATGTTTAGGCAAGCAGTATAGGAGAGTAATCAATACCCGGAGGAGGTCATATATGGCAAGTAGTAGCCATAGAATCCCATATTAGACGGGATTATGAGGGAATTTAGGGTGCGGCGGCTAGGGTTCTTAGGAGGGAGAAGGGAGGTGAGGGATATTAGGGTGGCGGACGGGGGAGAATGGGATTAGGGTTGGGGTTTGGGTTAGTTTAAAGGGGAGGGTTTGATATGGGCCGTTGATCTCAGAGATCAACGGCCACGATTAAAGAGTAGTTGGGTCGGGTTATTAGAAATGGGTCGCGACCGGGTTAGGGGTTGGGTTAATTTGGTTTGGGCTGGGGGTTGTTTGGGCTAGTGTATTAGGCTTTGGGCCTTTGTTTGGTCCGAAAATAAGTTCAAGAGTGGGCTAGTTTTTAAATACCCAATATTTTAGCAAAACATATATTATAAAAGTAATTAATAAATAACAAAAATATTACTTGTGCACTAAAATGATTAAAAATAATAACTTATATTTAAAAATATAAAAAGTTATTTTTTGTATAAATAATGTAATTATACATGAATATGGGCTATTATTGTTAAAATATGGAATTAGCCTAAAAAATGCAAATGTAATTATAAAAAATGCAGTAAATATTTAAAAACATACATGTTGGTGTAAATGATAAGTTTGGATGATTAAATCATCATAAAAATAATTTGAAGGATAATTATTGGATATTTATACAATAAAATGCAGAAAGAAATTGATTTAAAGCCTTTAAAAATTATGGAAAATTATGAAAAATGCTTGTATAGGTTTATAAACTAAATGATAATGCAAATATACTATTTTGAAAGTATATATATATATTTTAAAAATATGAGGGAAAAAATTGGGTATCAACAGCAATCAAGCTAGAAACTACGAGAATACTATTTAAATCCAATCCCTCTGATTACGACTATACTATATTTGATTAGCGAGCATAATTTAAGTGTGTGTTTAGAGCTCGTCAAATGCAGGCATAACGGACAAAACAAGCACGTCCATAAATATATACAGCAAGACCACTATCTTCACACCGGCAAAAGTCGCCAAGCACAAACGCGTCAAGCTAATAACCACTTTTCTTTCTCATATTTAATCGTTGCTTTTCTTTGCATAAGGCTAAGCACTGCCCTCACTACATTGCATGAGTCTAAGAATTCCCTCCATTATTGCATAAGGCTAAACATTGCCTTCCTTTACACGAGACTAAACACTATCTCCATTACTTTGCATGAGGCTAAACACTGCCTCCATTATTGCATAAGGCTAAACATTGTCTTCCTTTGCATGAGACTAAGAAATGTCTCCATTACTTTGCATGAGGCTAAGCACTGCCTCTATTATTGTATAAGGCTAAACACTGCCTTCCTTTGCATGATACTAAGCACTATCTCCATTACTTTGCATGAGGCTAAACACCGCCTCCATTATTGCATAAGGCTAAATACTGCCTTCCTTTGCATAAGACTAAACACTGTCTCCATCACTTCGCATGAGGCTAAGCACTGCATCTATTACATCGTGTCACGGCCCAAACCGATGGGCCGTGATGAGTGCCCTGAGTCCTACCTGTCGAACACCCTTAAGCATGCGACTAAGATATAAGCATGAATAATATCTGCTGAATTACGAGAATAACATGCATGAGGAAAATATGTCCAAAAGACATATATACATATACGTGTGGAATATAGTGGGCAAGCCGGCAAGGCTGCTATAGACAACTATATACCCAAAACTGAAAGCCCACAAGGCCACATACTATCCTACTATACAAAACTGTCTACAGACCTCTAATAGAAATATAACTGTACAAAGACGGGACTGAGCCACGTCATACCCATATATGTATACAAGCATATCGTACCAAAATCAAAAGCAGCTCCGGATCAAGTGGAGCACGCCAACTCTCGCTGATCAAGGATCCTAAGAAGGGGGACCGTCAGCTTGCCTACCTTCACCTGCGGGCATGAAACGCAAGCCACGAGAAATAGGGCGTCAGTACGAATAATGTACTGAGTATGTAAGGCATGAAAATCGGTACATGAAATACATAGATGAAACATGGAGTAAAGAAATCCATCTGTAAGTCTGAATAACTTTGTGAATTCTGAAACATTTATAATGTCATGCACGTGCATATAAATGTCATGTCATGCATAGGTATAGGTGTACATAACATCATCAAGTCACTGAGGACATCCCATCATATTGTCTCGTCCACTGTGGGCAACATCATCAACATATACTAACTGATCAGGTGGTGGTGCGTATATAACGTCGTAACCTTTTTCTCATATCCCATATACATGTATATACATACATATACGTATATAACGCCATCTGGTCATGGGTCAATGTACTTGTATAAATGAATGAAATTCATGAAAAATATGTAATAATCAGTGAAGTGCATAAAAATATGTTACTAATCTCAATATACCTTTCGGATAAACTTTATCAACTACGTATTTTTCTGGGACCCATGAACAGAAGATGTGATAATAAGATACATGGGAATTCAAGAACATAGGCACCTCTAATACTCCTATGAATAGAGTCATTTATGGAAGTTGTGCATTTGCTCGTTTCGTTTATATCATATGGATCATGCCAAAAGAAAGGAGGGCTTAGCCTTAACATACCTGGAATAGGGAAAAATCCGTATGATATTCTTGGTCGAATTCTCGTTGAAGCAGAAATGTCACGTTCTAATTAAGGAGGATGATTCCTCTGTATAGTTAGCATCACCAAAACTTTTGTAGAAAATTAAGTAGAAGAGTACTACTCCCTTTTACAGTGTAGCTTACAAAAAGATAAAATGCAATGATTTGATTATCTAGGTTTGGACAATCCTATGGTGTGGATTCTAATTGTAGTGTTCTTTAATTATCAAGTACTGGCTAACGTTTTTGATTGTAAGAATGTCCAATATTTTGTTTGTAGGAATGGCTAATGTTTTGATTGTAGGAAGTGCTAACGTTCTTGTTATGAAGTGTTGTATCCAAAATACTTTTACAAGACTTGTTATTCAAAAAGTAAGAATGAAAAGTCTTCTAGTTATTAATTAGGTGCCACCTAATCCAAAAATGAGTAAGTCATTCTTTTAATATGTGGCTTGCTGCCCACGTTTTTCTTTTTTGGGGGGGGGGGGGAATCTCATCTTATAAATTTTATTAATTAATTAGGTAATGTCCCGTTAACCGATAATTTACCAATTACCCATATAATTAGAAATTATCTCAAACTACTTAAAATACTACTCATTTTTAATATACTTTACGCATCATACTATCGTGGTCATATGGTATCCTGTATGGTTCTAGTTCATAAATATCGGGTATTAGAGCTCGGACCATATTTTATCCCAAATCGACAACCTTCAATGAAACTCATATTTTTTAATTTGTGTATCCTATATCCTTCATGGCACTTACTTATTGCTTGTTATAAATAGCATAAATACGTTAACCTCAAGATAATCTTATCCCCGAGTCTACGTCGATTAACTGAAGATGAAACTTTAACGCACGAAACGCAAGATGTAACATCATTCCCCCCTTAGAAACATTCGTCCTCGAATGTTTAACTCCCCGGGATCTATATAACTTTGGCAGAGTCACCTTTGTAACAACACTACTACCAACGCTTCCTGTAGAAACTCTATAATTCAACGCCACATAGGACCACAATCATCAATAACGACAATGGCCTCACACGACCAATGACAATAACTAACACAAGAATCCATACACGTACCTTAAGGTTGTGATGTCTCAGTCGGACCCTTCTCTGGAGGAGGAAATAAGTAGGGATATCTAGACTTCATGTCTTCCTCGGCCTCCCAAGTCATTTATTCCACATTGTTGTTTCTCCAAAGTACTTTCTCCGAAGCTACGTCTTTAGTTCTCAATCTCCGAACCTGTCTGTCTAATATAGCAATGGGAGTTTCTGATAGCTGCTCTGTGACCTGAACGTCATCAACTGACACAACTCTGGAAGGATCTCTGATGCATTTACGGAGCATGGACACATGAAAGACTGGATGTATAGACTCCAAGTCTGAAGGCAAGTCTAACTTATATGCTACCTAGCCTACCTTGTGTATGATCCTATATGGTCTATTGTACCGAGGGCTAAGTTTTCCCCTTTTTCCGAATCTCATAACGCCTTTATCGGTGATACCTTTAGGAATACCCAATCATCAACCTGAAATTCCAAGTCTCGCCGTCGATTTTCCGCATAAGACTTCTGACGGCTTTGAGCTGCTAATAGCCTTTCCTGTATAAGCTTAATTTTCTTGATTGCCTGTTGTACCAATTCTGGTCCTACTAACATAGTTTCCCCAACATCGAACAACCCTATATGCGACCTACACTTTCGTCCGTAAAGAGCTCCGTATGGAGCCATCTGAATACTTGAATGGTAGCTATTATTATATGCGAACTCAATAAGCGGCAGATGATCATCCCAGCTACCCTTGAAGTCTATCACACAAGCTCGTAACATATCCTCAAGTGTCTGAATAGTACGCTCAGCTTGTCCGTCTGTCTGGGGATGAAATATTATACTAAGACTTACCTAAGTCCCTAATCCTTTTTGGAAGGACCTCCAGAAGTTAGCTGTAAATTGAGCTCCTCGATCCGAGATAATAGGGACAGGGACACCATGTAGTCGTACTATCTCCTTAATATAAAACCTTGCATAATCCTCTGCGGAATATGTAGTCCTAACGGGCAGAAAATTGACTTTGTAAGCCTATCAACAATCACCCATATCGAATCGAACTTACGCTGGGTACGAGGTAAGCCTACGATGAAATCCATATTGATTACTTCCTATTTCCAAGTCGGAATCTCCATAGCCTGCAATACTCCACCGGGTTTTTTATGCTCAATCTTAACCGGCTGACAGTTAGGACACTGAGCAACAAACTCCGCTATATCCTTTTTCATTCCGTCCCACCAATATACTTCCCTGATATCATGATATATCTTTGTTTCTCCTGGATGGATAGAATAACGAGAATAGTGAGTTTCTCCCATAACCTGCTGATGCAGCCCTGCAACATTAGGGACACATAATCGTCCTCGATATCTGAGGACCCCATCTTTTGTAATCTCAAATGGTGTCTTCTCCTTATGAGGGGTGGTATCCCTATAATGAACTAACGTAGGATCCTCGTACTGGCGTTCCTTTACTTCAGTTACTAGAGAGGATGTTGCCGTATCCTGAATAGTAATTCCAATATCACCTAAGTCCAGTAATCGAACTCCAAGGCTAGCTAGCTGATGAATCTCATGGGCTATTCCCCTCTTTTCTGGTTGTAAATATGACAGGCTACCCATAGATCTACGGTTGAGGGCATCGGCTACCACGTTCGCCTTCCCCGGATGGTATAAAATATCAATGTCATAATCTTTAAGTAGCTCCAACCACCTCCTTTAACGTAAATTCAATTCCTTTTACTTGAAGATATAATGGAGGCTCTTATGATTCGTATAGATATCAACATGAATACCATACAAGTAGTGCCTCCACATCTTTAGTGCATGAATCACTGGGGCTAACTCTAAATCGTGGGTCGGGTAATTCTTCTCGTGCTTTCTCAGTTGTCTAGAAGCATAAGCTACAACCTTACCATGCTGCATTAGTACACAACCCAACCCAATGCCCGAGGCGTCACAATAGATAACATAACCATCGGTCCCTTCTGGGACCGTTAGAACCGGTGCAGAAGTCAATAAGTCCTTCAATGGCTGGAAACTCCGTTCGCAAGCATCAGTCCATTGAAACTTTGCTCCCTTCTGAGTCAACTTTGTCAAAGGTGCTGAAAGGGAAGAAAATACCTCTACAAATCTCCTGTAATAACCTGCTAAACCAAGAAAGCTACGAACCCGCGTCGATGTCGTGGGTCTAGGCCAAGTCTTTACTGCCTCAATTTTTTCTGTGTATCAACCTGGATACCTTCACTCGAAATGATATGCCCAAGGAAAGCTACAAAGTTCAACCAGAATTCACATTTAGAGCACAGTACGCAAATGATCTGCATGCTCAGCCTCTGAATGAGAATAAACCAATATATCATCGATAAATACAATTACGAACAGATCTAAAAAGGGCCTGAACACAGGGTTCATCAAATACATGAATACTGCTGGGGCGATGGTCAAACCGAACGACATGACACGAAACGCAAAGTGCCCGTATCTGGTCCTGAATGTTGTCTTTGGAATATCTTCCTCCTTAACCCTTACCTAATGGTACCCGGACCTCAAGTCTATCTTTGAAAAACACTTGGCACCTTGCAACTGATCAAATAAATCATCAATCCTCGGGAGCAGGTACTTATTCTTGATCGTCACCTTATTCGACTGTCTATAATCAATACACATCCGTAAGGAACCATCTTTCTTCCAAACAAA
Source organism: Nicotiana tabacum (assembly GCF_000715075.1). NCBI lineage: Eukaryota > Viridiplantae > Streptophyta > Magnoliopsida > Solanales > Solanaceae > Nicotiana > Nicotiana tabacum. The sequence goes on from NC_134102.1 coordinate 43,717,587, forward strand.
TAACACAGGTGCTCCCCACGGTGATGTACTAGGTCTAATAAAGCCTTTTTCAAGCAAGTCCTTTAGTTGTTCCTTCAACTCCTTCAGCTCTACGGAGGCCATTCTATAGGAAAGAATAGATATTGGGTGAGTATCTGGTAGTAGTTCAATATCAAACTCAATTTCTCGCTCTGGCGGAAGACCCCGAAGTTTATCAGGAAAAACATCGGGAAACTAATTAACCACAGGGATGGACTGAATGGTTGGTGACTCTACTTCCACATCCTGAACCCGAACTAAGTAATAAATATATCCCTTTCTGATCATCTTCCTTGCCTTAAGATAGGAAATAAATCTACCTCTCGGCGACACTGTATTACCTTTCTACTCCAAAACAGGCTCCCCTGGAAATTGAAATCGGACTATCTTTGATCTACAATCAACGTTAGCATGACAAGAAGCCAACTAATCCATACCCATTATAACATCAAATTCTACCATATCTAACTCGATTAGGTCCGCTATGGTAGATCAACTATGAACCACTATTATACAACCCCTATATACTCGCTTAGCTACCACAAAGTCCCCAACAAGTGTAGATACCTCAAAAGGTTTAACCAATTCAGGTTTTATTCCAAACTTACTAGCAACCAATGGAGTAACATATGATAAGGTGGAACCTAGGTCAATCAGTGCATATACATCATATGAGAAGACTGATAATATACATGTAACAATATCAGGTGATGACTCCTGATCCTGTCGTCCTGCCAACGCATAAATGCGGTTCTGAGGACCGCTCGAGCTAGATGGTCCGCCTCTGCCTTTACCACGACTCATTGGTGCTTGTGAACCTTGCCCAGGGGGGCGTACTGATAATGATGAACCAGCTACAGATCTCGCTGGCTGAGCTATGCTTGCATCGCCTCTTGTCGGACAATCCCTCATAACGTGGAATGGATAACCACAAGTATAACAAACACCCAACCCCATACGACACTGCCCGGCATGCTGCTTACCACACTGAGCACATCGTGGCAAGGGCGGCCTCATCTGAATTGACTCACCCCTATAATGAGAACCTGATGCCCTGAAATTCTGACCAGACCCTGAATATGTGGAACGATCAAATTTCTTACCGCCAAACTGAATGGGTGCGCTAGCCGATAGCTGGGCTGGATACCTCAGGTACTGTTGCCTCTGACCACCTTGAAACTCACTAGAAGGACCCGAAGACCTCGCTCTCTTATTTTGGGCCTTATCATGCTCACAATCCATCCTCTGCTTCTGCCTATGCTCCTCTACACCCTGGGTGTATTCCTGAATACGAGAAATATCCATGTCTGCTGAAGTGAGACCGACGTAAATTGTTAAGCAAGTGCGGCTCTAATCCCATCACGAACTGGTGAACCCGATCCTCCATCTTAGATACAATAGTGGGAGCATACCTGGCCAAAGAATCAAACTGAAGACTGTATTCTCGAACACTCATGTTACCCTACCGAAGGGTCAATAACCTATCAACTCTGGTCCGTCTAAGCTTTGGTGGTAGATAATGACGAAGAAAAGCTTATGTAAACTCCTGCCATACTGCTGGAGGGGCATCCTCATCTCTGGACAATTCCCAAGACTCGTACTAATTAACTGCAACATCTTGGAGTCCATAGGAAGCTAGCTCAACTGACTCAGTCGCAGTGGCCTTCATTACCCTCAGCGTCCTCTGCATTCTATCAATAAATACCTGAGGGTCCTCGTTTGGATCTGCCCCCGTGAATACCTGAGGGTCTAAATTAATGAAACCACGAACCCTTGCACTGGCGGACCTATTTGCATGACCAATACCTACTTCCTGACGCCGAGCCTGTGTGGCTACTAATCGAGTTAATAACTGAATAGCATCCCTCATCTCCTGACCCGGTGCATCCGGCTGAGGGGCTGAACGTACAGGGGTGGGCGCTGGAGCTTGTGCCCCTCGAAGCTCTCCCGGAGAGAGCGAGGTATGTGAAGTCTGAGATGGAACCTCACTATGAGACTCTCCCCGAGCCCTAGTCACTCATGGCACTCGACTAGTAATCTCACCAGCCACGGACTTTCCCTTCTGGGCGGCTGTAGTCTTTGGAGGCATCGCTGAAAATATAACATATCATTAGGAACATGAATTCTTATATCGCACGATCTAAGATGAAAAGAGAGGATAACATCCTATATGTCCTGTAGCCTCCTGTCTATAAGTGTGGTGCACAACACACCCATAAACAAGACTCTACTAGACACGGTCTGTAGACAATCCTAGGACAGAACTGCTCTGGTACCACTTCTGTCACGACCCAAACCGATGGACCGTGACGAGTGCCTGAGTCCTACCTGTCGAACACCCTTAAGTATGCGACTAAGATATAAACATGAATAATATCTGCTGAATTACGAGAATAACATGCGTGAGGAAAACCTGTCCAAAAGACATATATACATATACGTGCGGAATACAAAGGGCAAGCCGGCAAGGCTGCTATAGATAACTATATAACCAAAACTGAAAGCCGACTAGACCACATACTATCCGACTATACATAACTGTCTACAGACCTCGAATAGAAATACAACTGTACAAAGACGGGACTGAGCCACATCATACCCATATATGTATACAAGCATATCGTACCAAAATCAAAAGCAGCTCCGGATCAAGTGGAGCACGCCAACTCTCGCTTATCAAGGATCCTAAGAAGGGGGACCGTCAGCTTGCCTACCTGCACCTGCGGGCATGAAACGCAGGCCCCAGGAAATAGGGCATCAGTACGAATAATGTACTGAGTATGTAAGGCATGAAAATCAGTACATGAAAGACATAGATGAAACATGGAGTAAAGCAATCCATCTGTAAGTCTAAATAACTTTGTGAATTCTGAAACATTTATAATGTCATGCACGTGCATATAAATATCGTGGCATGCATAGGTATAGGTGTACATAACATCATCAAGCCTCCGAGGACATCCCATCATATCGTCTCGGCCACTGTGGGCAACATCATCAACATATACCAATTGATCATGTGGTGGTGCATATATAACACGCCACTGTGGGCAACATCATCAACATATACCAATTGATCAGGTGGTGGTACGTATATAACGCCATAACTTTTTTCCCATATATATATATATATATACGCGTATATAACGCCATCTGGTCATGGGTCAATGTACATGTATAAATGAATGAAATACATGAAATATGTTAATAATCTCAATATTTCTTTCGGATAAACTTTATCAACTGCGTATTATTCTGAGACCCATTAACAGAAGATATAATAATATGTCACATGGGGAATCAAGAACATAGGCACCTCTAATACTTTTATGAATAGAGTCATTTGTGAAAGTTGTGCATTTGCTCGTTTCGTTTATATCGTATGGATCATTTAGCCTTAACAAACTTGGAGTATGGAAAAATCTGTATGATATTCTTGGTCGAATTCTCGTTGAAGCAGAAATATCACGTTATAATTAAGTAGGATGACTCCTTTGTACAGTTAGCGTCACCAAAGCTTTTGAAAATTAAGTAGAAGAGTACTACTCCCTTTTACAGTGTAGCTTACAAAAAGATAAAATGCAATGATTTGATTATCTAGGTTTGGACAATCCTGTGGTGTGGATTCTGATTGTAGTGTTCTTTAATCATCAAGTACTGGCTAACGTTTTTTATTGTAAGAATGTTAATGTTTTGTTTGTAGGAATGGCTAATGTTTTGATTGTAGGAAGTGCTAATGTTCTTGTTATGAAGTGTTGTATCCAAAATACCTTTACAAGGCTAGTTATTCAAAAAGTGAGAATGAAGTGTCTTCTAGTTGTTAATTAGGTGCCGCCTAATCCAAAAATGAGTAAGAGTCATTCTTTTAATATGTGGCTTGCAGCCACGTTTTTTTTTTGGTTTGGGGAGGGGGGTTAATCTTATCTTATGAATTTTATTAATTAACTAGGTAATGTCCCGTTAACCGATAATTAACTAATTACCCACATAATTAAAAATTATCTCAAACTACTTAAAATACTAGTCATTTTTAATATACTTTACACATCATACTATGGTGGCCATATGGTACCTTGTATGGTACTAGTCCATAAATATCGGGTATTATAGCTCGGACCGTATTTTATCCCAAATCGACAACCTTCAACGAAACTCATCTTCTTTAGTTCGTGTATCCTATATCCTTCATGGCACTTACTTATCGCTTGTTATAAATAGCATAAATACGTTAACCTCAAGATAATCTTATCCCCGAGTCTACATCGATTAACTGAAGACAAAACTTTAACGCACGAAACGCGAGATGTAACACATCGCATAAGGCTAAACGATGCTTTTCTTTGCATGAGGGTAGCACTACCTCCGTCACATTGCATAAGGTTAAACACTGTCTTTCTTTGCATAGGGCTAATCATTGCCCTCATAACTTTGGTTAAGGCTAAGCACTGCCTCCATCATTGCATAAGGCTAAACGCTGCCTTTCTCTACAAAGGGCTAAGCACTGCCCTCATCTCATACAAGGCTAAGCACTGCCCTCTCTCATTCTCGCATATGACTAAGCATCACTTGTTCCCTCTATCAAGCAATTATTATCAATGCATATATGCATTTCATGGGCTGAAACATTGCCACAATGTCCGAAGACATCATAGTCTGAAGGCAATCATCCTCAAAGCCCGAAAACACCATACCATGGCCTAAGGATCTCTAGAAACTACATATTATTTTTTAAAGGCGTCATAGTCCATAGGCACTATCCTCATGGCCCGAGGACATCATTCCATGGCCTGCGAATCCCTTATCATACGCTTCATAGCCCAAGACTTCATGGTGTAAGGACATCATCCTCATCGTCCGAAGGACGACTCTCATGGTCCAAAGAAAATTTGCATCATGTTTAAATTTTTGCAATAACTATATATATTCGCGTGCATCGTGTTTTAAGTTTTGCAGGTAATTCGGAAGGTAACCATTCCACACGTATTATTCTGTAAGCACTCAAATATTTGTCTTGTACATCCATAACGTTCAAATAAGCATTCATAGCCCTAGCTGAAATTATCCGTTACTTGTGATGCTATCCTATCCAAAAAAAAGGATCCTTCTTCGAAACGTATGACCTTTTTTATAATAACTCCACCGGCTCTGTTCACCGTTGGATCTAGAACTACACACGGCCTGATTTTCGTAACACCAGGTATATGTAGGAAACTCAAGAACCAGGGTTCAGCCCCCATTTTTTCCAAAATACCTCATCCTCGCTCATTCGGATAAATTGGTCATCATTTTCTTTACCCGACAACTCTTTTATCATTCTCGGGTAAAGAGAGGCAGCTATTGATACCCAATATTGCTCTCATATTTTATAAAGTATTCCATATATTTTAAAAATATCATTTTTCACTATTACCCAATTTATAAGGGTTATATAAGTATTTTCTATAATTTTTAAAGCTTTAAAAATAATTTTTTTGCATTTAAATATTTATTAATTATCCCTTCAAATTATTTCAGGATGATTGAATTATTCAAATTTATTATTTGTATCCACATGTATTTTATAATATTTTATTCTATTCTTACATAATTCTATTTGCCTCTGTCTACTATTTTACAATATTTTGCAATAATAGCCTATATTCTCATATTAATTACATTTTAATTATACTATTTATGTCAAAATATCATCTTCATATTTTTTACCTCTAAATTATTGTTTTTAAGTATTTAATGTCTTAAATAATATTTTATTTATTTAATAGCCATTTTTATAATTTATGTTAATAAATTTTGTGCATTTTAAATTATAACCCAATTTGGGGCTAATTTTCGGACTAATAAGGTCCAAATAAGCATGTCCATCCCAGTTGACCCCCAGAAACCCAAACCAAATGACCCTCTTTAAAAACCCGATCGCTAATCTAGATCGTTGATCTCTCAATATCAACGACCCACAATCACTCTACCTTCTCTCTGAAGAACCCTAGCCGCCTCCCCCTTCAATCCCTCCCCTAATCCCGTTGATAATGGGATTCCTCCATTATTTTCTTACCATATCTATGTTCCTCCGCTACTGGTCATGTGTTTGTGGTATTACCTAGGTACTTACCCAATTTTGGCAAGTAGCATCTCCTTGATCGGACTGGATCGACTTCAATCTTTGAGATTTGGACAGTATTTTGTCCATATACATGAAGAAGGGCCTGATTCCCCACAACAGTTGGTCGATTTCAAACATTGAGCCCTAAATAGGGTTTGGAATTCGATTTCTTTCCTTACCGATTACTTTACTGATTGTATGTATATTTTTCTTTTCTTGTTTATGTTTGCTTGACTTCTTTCCTTGTTTACTCGTTTGATTTAACTAAGATAAAAAACCCTTCCCTAATTCCCCTAAACGGACATGAACTACTATTTTCTCTCTTTCTCACTCATTCTACACTATTCTAAGATTGAGCTCTTGGCTGGCTGAAAGCCAAGACCACCAAAATACTATTTGAACTTTTTCAGAGTGAGCACTGTTCGGGAACTTGTCACACTAAGAACTATGGGGTTTTCTGCTGTGTTCTCCTTGTTACTGATAAACAAGCTGCTTGCACTTAGTTTCTATCTTATTTGCTCATTAATTCTGCAAACTGGTGAGTACTCTTGCAATTTTATTCTTTTTTGCTTGTGTTCAACTTGTACACTCATGTCATTTAGGCCTTTTGTGAATCAACATGCTATTGCTTGCCTAATTTTGTGTTCATGAATTATTATGTAACCCTGTGCCTTTCCAGCATATGAACTTGTTTGAACTGTAAGCTTAGATGCACGCCCATTATATATGTTCAATTTGAATGATTTATGATTACCTTCAGCCTGCTCTGTTATTCTGATCACCTATTGTTTGTCATGAGTCTTTTCTCATGCCTTGCTTTGGATTCATGTACTGAAATTCTTAGGTGATTATATCTTGCCCAGAACTTACTCAAGTGAACTTCTTTTGATGAATCCTTTATGTATGCTCTACTATTTTCCCTGCTTTATGCTTATATGAACATTATGTACTAATTACTGTCTCAATGTTTTAGCCAAAAATGTTGCTATATTGTTGAGAACTCTAATGTGGAGTGTGTTCAATCCTGCACTCATTAGTGTCTGCCTAAAACTTCTAATCGAACTTCAATATACTTAGCTTCAGAGTTGTTTTAATTTATTCCCATGTGTGATTCGTTAACTTATGTGGTTAAGTGGTTAATCTACAATTGCTGGATAAATGGGCCCTCCATTTGGGTGTGGTATGAGTTCGTGTGTAGCCTTGAGCTGTGCAATTGATACACTCTCCTGTTTGATATGTGTTTGGATCTGGGTCTGCCACTTATGTGAAAAGTGAGCATGTTGAAGGCCAGGCAGTATTGGGTTATTTTCCTTTGGGTCGGCTCTGTTTATTGGGCCTGCAGTCTTTTTAGTTTGTAATATTTGAACCTGTTTTTTTTTTATTTTGGGCCTATAATAATTTGTAAACAAACAATTGAGGAATTAGTAAAATGGGGGGGACGGGTATATTCTGTTCTTTGCATGAAAGGGTAGAAAATATGCCTTTAGGACTTTAATTTATTTATTTGCGTTATATGTTGATTTGCTTATCTGTTTACCTGGAAAGCATGACTTAAGGCTAATGAAGCGCAACGTTAGAAAGCATGCCTATAGGGATTAAAACAAGACTTGTTGACTGCCCATTGTCATACCTAGATACCATGCCTATAGGACCTCAATGTGTTGTTGCTGCTACTATCCTTATCATGTTGCTGCCTAGATAATATGCCTATAGGAATAAAATAAAACAAGTGTATGTTCTCAATTACTTTGCTGCTCGGATATTATTGTCTAGATACCATACCTATAGGATTTTGCTATTTATTATAGAAATCATGTCCATATGATCAAAAATGAATAACTATATGCTTTCAATGATCTCAAAACCAAGTCAACTAGAGATCATGCTTATAGCGTTTTAATGAACCATGTATTAAAATCGGCAGCTTGGTCGAAACAATCTACATGGAAACACAGCTTGTAGAACTCTAATGTCAATCCCTGAATTGATCAATCACATAGAAATCATGCCTATAGGTCTTACACCATTCATTACACTCCGACTTCAAATCCGTCCGTTTACAGCCGCTTACTTAGCAATTTAAGAATGTTGTTAGCATGAACCTATAATTGTTTGCATGCATTTGTGTCTATCTGAGGAGGCCAATTTGAGTCCTTAACTGTTAACTATGTGCAATCCTACTTTTTTTGATTGTGCGCCTAGTTTTATCATTTTGAGTGTCCTAAGTAAAGTATAGAACTACCAAAGTAGTAGGTCCAAAGCCTCCTAGACCATAGGCATGGGACGGGTAAAGCACGCATAGGACGCGGTTTAGAATTGAACTAAAAGGCCTTTAGGTAAACAAATTTAAGATAGTAATTGGGTTGCAGGAGATGATAATCTGTGCCCAATGAATAATATTAGCAACCCTTACCTCTAAAGAAGTTGCGAAGTATTATTTATGTTGAGCACAGGGTGATCCTCTAGGCTAAAAAATTTAGGATCCCTCCCCCATAGTCATTTTTTGTACGCTTGTTTTAACATAGATTAAAATAGGCCATATCTTGTAATCTTCAAGATTGGATCAATCGATTATTAATGTATAACCCGCTTGCTTTCCTATGTATAATTCGTCTTCCATAACTTATATAATCACATAGGATAATTATAATCCAGTAATCGCAAAGAGCGTAAAATTAGGCTAGGACCCACAGTTATGGACCTCGAAGTGTGCCTAACTCCTTTTCTTTGAGGTAATTTGAGCCCTTATCCAATCTTTGGTGGCGTAGACTAATTAAACAGAGTTATTTGTAAATAAGTGCCCTAACGCACCTCAAAAATTTAGCTGGTGACGCTTCTCTTTTAATACTCTTTAAAAGAATTGACACATGTCGAAACCCGCTTTCGCGAGAAAACAGGACGCGACACCTGCACCGCACCACTTAACTATCTTTTTTCAAAAAATATTTTCTTTTGTGAATATATGATATTAAATTATGAAATTTATATAAAAAAAATTTCTTGCTAATTAGTCATAATTTGATTTGACGAGACTCAGGTACGACGGTTCTCACATGCAAAAATGGGAACATGCATTATTGATCCTTTCCGACCAAATCTAGTCTTCTTTAAGATGAAATGTAATTAAAGAGTGGTTAGTATGAAAGACGTCATAGACTTAGTAAATCTTACTCCTGCAGTTGCTGCAATATCAGTGACCAACCTAGGCCTTAGCAAAGAATCAGGGAACTTGTTGAAATAATGTAAATCCAAAATTGATTGTTTTTATTTTTTTATTTGCGATACAATTTGTGAAGTTACATAATTTTATGTTGATATTACGGAAAAAAGTTTTTAAATTATTGGCAAAAGAACATGAAACTTTTTTCACATAATATAGAGAAGAAGAATACCGATAGCAAGCAAGACACCATAATGGGAGAAACCCTCATAGACCCGCACCCCGTCCCGCTCTACATCATTTTTTTAAAATTGTTTCAACACCCCCCCCCCCCCCGCATCGCATAACTTTAAACCCTCCCCTCCCAGAATAGCCTTAAACCCGCACTGCCCCGCACCCGACCGTCCCCGTTTGCCATCCCTAGGCACAAGTACCCCTTAGTAGTACTCTCAGCACTCTCACGATGCCTTGAATTATATTCTCAGCACTCTTATGATGCCTAGCTAAATACCCATGAATCATCACAGACATAACCATACACACTCAGCATTATATGGGTGCGTTACATAAGTCTCTCACCAAGCATATCTCGTGTGTCTGCAACCACAGGTTAATACCTGACTCTGGAGGGGCGGACCTAGCCTAGGTGCTGATTGGATCTAAGTCAACAATCAAAATCACTCAGCCCAATTTGAGGGCCTGGCGCACACGTCACCTCACTGTCAATACCACTCATCCTAACATGGAGTCTAGTGCACGTGTCACCTCACCATCAATACCAATATGGCTCTATGGCCCAAGGATAGTCATCAATCCGTTCAAGTCTCCACATGCCAACATCTCACCGAAATATAATTTAATATACCACATGGAATATACCAACGTACCACAATTAAGCTCAAACTCATGTCACGCACAAGGAAACCAATAACATATGAGATAACATATAAAAAGTATACATAGACAGAGATATAACACGCATATATAATATTATTACTGAAAAGTATGACTACGACTAAGACAAATAGCACAATATCACAAGAATAGCCCTACCATGCCTCAACAAATAAGCAAATAGCCTAGACACGATTTCTAACATGGATAATAACTCACGTAGTAATACATATGGAGAAAACACGATATCAAAGAAGCATGATAGTAAAACAAGACATATAATAGCCTAAGATCTACCCGGATCACGAATAACTACGGTACACGCATATACCCTCGTCACCATGCATATACGTCACCCCCAACATATAACAAACATCATATCCAATTGGGAATACCCTCAATCCAAGCCTAGACAAGATACTTACCTCATCCGGGCTAGACTTCAACCTCGATACGTCAAACCCTTGTTATAGTCCTCCAATCGAACAAATCCAAGCCAAACATCATCCAAGTGTCATGATCCAAGAACCCACCAAGTCGTGATGGTATCTAACCCGACCCGCTTGGTAAGACAAACAATATAAGTTAATACTAAGCTGAGAAATCAGCAATATATTTAATAAACAATGCAACCGAATTCAATACAACTATCCCAAGGACTGGCATTATAAGTCATGAGCCACTATGTCATAGATTTACAAAGCTGGTGAAAGGAATAAATACAACATTTGTTTGAAAATTACATAACCAAAAAATGAAATCCTAAGCTACCATGAACAAAAAGGTAGCATGAATTCGGCACGTGAGTACACCTCCAATGCAAAGCTCTATCTTCACATCTACTCAGCTCTAGAATCTGCATGCAAGGTATAGAAGTATAGTATGAGTACAATAGACCCCAAGTACTCAATAAGTATCTTGAATAACTTCAAAGAAGTAGTGAAGAGAGTTTTAAGTCAAAAGATGATCACGTTGCACAACCTGTACAGCTTAATAACATAGAGAAAATAGTCCAGATAGATAGTTGCAGAATAAAGAATGTCAACAACAAAGGTGCAAAATTGGGATAGGGTAATAAACAACTCTATCAATTAAACATGTTCAAAATATAAAACTTGCACCAACCCCGCTCACAAAGAGGTATGCACCATATAATATGTGTGCTCAATACTCATATACGATTGTAAAGCTATGCCCAACATGATCCAATTTTGTATCAATTGCTGAATAACACGTTCAAGAGAACTTTTCAAGAATCAAATATATCAATGCGTGATGACAACTTCCTTATCACATCAATCCGATATGCTACCAACAACTCAACAAACATGAGATATCAACCAATGCGAAAAAAACCATCTTTGGCCACAAATCATCAAGTAGAAGTGGGGCAAGTGATAGCATGTCAAATTCAACTAACAACTCATTAAAAATACAAGATAGAAACTGTTAAGAAATATGTATGCAATCAAAATATCAACCCCATTTCAAAACATAAACAACGTAAAGAAAGACACCCCTGAATCATCACATAACATCATCAACAATGTCACCCCTATTGTACGACATGCGCATATCGCCACCCTTATACTAAACAAAACATCAATAGTAAAATACCATCCTTATACTCCACACATCAACAATCAACCCGCAAAACATGTCCACATGTGCCATAATTATTTCAAAAAAAAATTAATGTCAAAACATCATCAATGGCATAGCTCATAATTTATCAATAACGTGCATAAGGACATGAAAATAATAAGAAAATATGATGGGTTCAACATATAAAATATGACTACGGTTAAATCCATTATAGCAACCAAGTTTAGGTACTCATACAAATGATCACATATGTATCACATAGTGCACCCATCCTAATCAAGGTAGAACACAAGAACAAGTATGGATATGTGTTTATAATATAGGTGTATCTATGTTCGAGGCAAATATATCCTAGTTTCTAAACTTGGTATAACGACTCGTCCGGTTATTTTGAGTATTTTAGCTCTGTTCCCCTATTTATTGCCCTTTATGTTTTATTGTAGTTATGTGACTTTCCGGGGTATTTGGTTTTGGTTCAGGTGAGTTTCGGAGTGAAATGAGATACTTAGTTTCAAAGTTAGAAGTTTAAGCTAAAAGAATTGACTGTAGTTTGACTTTTATGTAGACAACTCCGAAATAGAGTTTTGACGATTTTGATAGCTCCGTATGGTGATTTTGGACTTAGGAATATTTCTGGATATTAATTTGGAGGTCCGTAGGTCATTTCAGCTTGAATTGGCGATAGTTGGAAAGTTGAAGGTTTGAAAGGTTGAGAAGTTTGACCGGGAGTTGACTTTATTGATATCGGGTCCAAATTTTGATTCCGAAAGTTAGAATAGTTCTGTTGTGTTAATTATGACTTGTGTACAAAATTTAAGGTCGATTGGAGTTGAAATATTTCGGCATTAGTTTTAGAAGTTAGAAGTTTATAAGTTTATTTGGCTTGAATCGATGTGCGATTCGTGGTTTTAATATTATTTGATGTCATTTGAGGCTTTGAGTGATTTCGTATCATGTTTTAGGACCTGTTGGTATGTTCGAATGGGGTCCCGGGAGCCCCAGGTATGTTTCGGATTGAGTTCGGACCAATTGTTCTTAAAATGGGATTGCTAATTTTTCTGAGTCTGGTTTCCATCATTGCATTCGCAGAGGATGTGCCGCGATCGTGTAGAGTAGGTTGTGAAAGATGGAATTTTACTCCTAGCGTGTTCCTCGCGTGTTCCTCGCGTTCGCGCGGCCTGGAGGCTGATCGCGTAGGTTGAGGAAGCTGGTCATCGTGTTCATGACTGGATTCATGCGATCGCGAAGAAGGTTTTATGAGCTGGGGAAGAATTGTTCTCCGCGATTGCGAGTGTTTGTTCACGGTCGCGAAGGAGGATAACTAGGCAGCGGTGTTAAATTTCAAAAATGAGGGTTTTATTTCATTATTCATCTTTCGGACTTAGAGAGCTCGGCTTGTGGTGATTTTGAGAGGGATTTTCAAGGAATTGATCGAGGTAAGTAATTCTAACTCGGATTTGGCTATTATACATGAATCCATCATTGTTTTCATCATTTAATTAGTGTTTTGGGTTAGAAAAGTTGGAAAAAATTGTGAAAACTTCATAGACTATATTTTGGGGATTTGAAAGGAGATTTGAAGTCGGATTTTAATAATTTTAGTAAGGTTGGACTTGTTATCGAATGTGTGTTCGGATTTTATAAGTTTGGTTTGGTTCCGAGATGCAAGCCCGGGATTGACTTTTTGATTTTCTTTAAAGATTTCAACTTTATTATTTGGAATAATTTCCTATGGCTTGTATTTATGGTATAAAGTTCTTTTGGCTAGATTCTAGCCTTCAGAGTTGGATAATCACGGAAAAGGGTTATTAGTGAATTGAATTAGTATGTTTCGAGGTAAGTGTCTTGCCTAACTTTGTATGGGAGAATTACCCCTTAGTATTTGTGTTGTTTTGTGTTAACTGTGGTATGTCAAAGCCGTGTACGCAAGGTGACGAGTGAGTACACGAGCTAAATGTGGTAATTGACCGGTTTAAGCTTTGTAGATTCTTTCATGCCTTTAATTGAATTTGTATAGCATGTTATCTTCATCATCGTTAATCTATCCTTAAGTGATTTACTTAATCTATACTTTAATTGAATTTGCATAGCTTTGTAGATTCTTTCATGCCTCATCTCTTACTTGTTAATTGCCTTTACATGCTTAGTTGAAGTTATTGTTCTCTCATTTCCTTGTTAATTATTTAACTGTTGAGTTCCTTTACTTAAAGTTGTTATTTCTTGGAATATCTTATTGTTGAGTTATGGTGTTGAAGTTATAAAGGTCGTGATTCTTATTGAGGCAAGGTTGTAAATTTGTTGAAATACCGTTCTTGTTGAGTTATTCACTTTTGGTTGCTATTGTTGAGACTCTTGTACATATAGTGGTTGAGCCATGAGCTATTTATTATGGAAACACTATTATTGTTGACTTCTTTGGCAAGTTGTGGTATTGGGCACTTGAGGTGCGATTTCTGATATGTTGTGCTATTGATATGCATGCGGTAGTATAAGGATTGGGATTGAAACGCATGTGGTGAGAAAAGGTAGGCTTGATACACGTGTTGCTAGTAGGAGAACTACTTGAAGCCACGCGGTATGATAAGGTAGGCCAAAACGCGGGTAGCTATTTCGGAAAAATAATTTTCAAAACAAAACACAAGGCTCCCACGGTGGTATAAGGAAAGACTGTCATTTGATTTGTGAAATGAGACTACGAGACGGTACCTCGGTAGTGATTCTTGTTGATACCTCTAATTTACATCACTTGTGTTTTGCTTGTATCGTTTCCATGGCATTCTTATTATGTGCTTTCTTCTGTGATGTCTTAATTGCCTTAATTTCAATGTAGCTATTCTTGTTATAATTCTTCAGTGTATCATTTCCATTGTTCCTATTATCATACTGTACTATACCTATTCAGTTTCTTTATTTATTCCAGTATGTGTCTTGACCTGACCTCGTTACTACTCTACCGAGGTTAGGCTTGATGTTTACTGGGTACCATTGTGGTGTACTCATACTACGCTTCTGCACATCTTTTTTGTGCAGATCCAGATACTTCATACTAGCCTAGGCATCAGTGAGTCGAGCTTGTATCAGAGACTTCAAGGTATACTTGCCGGCGTTCGCTGGCCTTTGAGTCACCCTCTATCTAGTTTCTATTTCATTCTCCTTTTTATAGATACTGTTGTATAGGGATGTTCGGTATACTCGTGTAGAGCTTGTGACTCGGTCTTACCAGATTTTGGGAGTTATACTCATTTGTATTATTAAGTCCTTTTTTATGATAAATGTTGGCTTAATTGAGAGTTTTATTATTATTTTGCCCATTCTTCATGCATGTTAGGCTTACCTATTCTTAGAGGCTAGGTGTCATCACGATATCCTACAGAGGGAGGTTGGGGTCGTGAAAACTTGGTATCAGAGCTCTAGGTTCATAGGTGTTACTAGTCATAAGCAGGTTTAGTAGAGTCTCACGGATCGGTACAGAGACATCTATACTTATCTTCGAGAGGCGATGGAACTGTTAGGAAACTTCACTTTTTTTATTCCTTATCGTGTGCATTTGTTGAGTTTGAAATTCTGAATCTTTGCCTTTCTATTCTTTAACAGATGGTGAGGATACACCGCTGGATCCGACGATCAGACACCCGCACCCCCTACTAGAGCCGCAAAAGATCGGGGCTGGGGCATAGGTCGAGGCCGAGGAGGGGCACGTGGTGTAGCCAGACACCTGCCTAAGCTGCGACAGAGAAGTCACCAGTAGCTCCAGTTAGGAGGCAGGCACCTGAGGCGCCTGTTGCCACCCCTGCACTTCAGGAGACCCTCGCCTAATTCTTGATCATGTTTGGTACTCCAGTTCAGGCGGGGTTGATCCCACTTGCACCAGCCACATCTCAGGATGGGGGAGGAGCACAGACTCCTGCAGCATGTACCCCAGAGCAGCGGTTCCATGTTGACCAGGTTCTAGAGGTTATAACTGTGCTGCCAGTTGTCTTAGTTCAGCCTGAGATTAAGGCAGCAGCATCTAAGGAGGAGGATCTCAGACTCGAGAGGTAAAAGAAGTACCACCCTCCTACTTTCATCGGCCTAGCTACAGAGGATGCACATGGTTTTATAGAGAAGTGCCACCATATTTGTAACGACACGGTCGGTTATTTTGAGAAAATTAGCCCTAAACCCCTATTTATTGTTCCCTCTAATTTATTTTTGGGTTTTGTGACTTGCCGGGAGGATTTGATTTTGGTTTCGAAGTGAAATGGAACACATAGTCCCTAAAATGGAGGTTTAAGCCATAGGAATTGGCCGTAGTCTGAACTGTGTGAAGACGACTTCGGAATAGAGTGTTGACAGTTTCTATAGCTCCGCAGGGTAATTTTGGTCTTAGGAGCGTGTTCGGATGTTGAATTGGAGGTCTGTAGGTCATTTTAGCGCTAATTGGCGAAAGTTGGAAAAAGGGATAATTTTTGAGAAGTTTTACCTGGAGTGGACTTTTTGATATCAAGGTTGGATTCCAATTCCAAAAGTTGGAATAGGTCTGTAATGTCAATTATGACTTGTGTGCAAAATTTGAGGTCAATCGGACTTAATTTGACATGTTTCGGTGTCGGATGTAGATGTTTGAAACTTTGAAGTTCATTAGGCTTGAATCGACATGTAATTCATCTTTTTAGCATTGTTTGATGTAATTTAAAGACTCGACTAAGTTCGTGTGATGTTTTAGAACTTGTTGGTATGTTTGGTTGAGGTCTCGGGGGCCTCGGGTGGATTTCGGATGGTTAACAGATCAAATATTGGACTTTGAGCATAGCTGAAGCTTTGGTGTGTCTGGTGTAATCACACCTGCGCATTTTGGGCCGCAGGTGCAACACCACAGAAGCGGCCTTCGAGCCGCAAGAGCAGAATTGGGACTGTACAGCTGAGCCCGTAGATGCGGTCATGGCCCCGCAAAAGCGAGCTCGCAGAAGCAAGAAGATGGGCGCAGATGCGGAAGGTTTGCAGGTGCGATGGTGAGTTCCGCACCTGTGGTTGTGCAGATGCGAGGGAGAAGACCGCAGAAGTGGAGGCCCAACTCCAGCGGTAAACCGCAGAAGCGGTGCAATTTCTGCAAAAGCGAGACCGCAAATGCGGTCAAGTGATCCGCAGAAGCGGAAGTCCTGGGTAAACTCTATTAATTCAAGAGTTCGGGATTTTTGCTCATTTTAGACATTTTGAGCTCGTGTCTTGGCGATATTGAGAGCATTTTCGAGGGGTTTCCTGAGGTAAGTCCCTTTTGTTTATTTTTTATCGATAATCTTGTTTTCCCATTAATTTTTCCACCTAGTTAGTGTGTATTTAAGGTGAAAATTGAGAGTTTGAGGTTAGGGATTTAGAGAGTTGATTTGGGGATTTGAGTGACGATTTGGGGTCGGATTTTGGTAAAAATGGTATGGGTGAACTCGTGGTCGAGTGGGTGTTCGTATTTTGTGACTTTTACCCGATTTCTAGACGTGGGCCTGAGTCGACTTTTGGGCCTAAATTTTGATTCCTTGCTAAAGTCATAGTTTCATTATTTAAATTAGCTTCTTGTAATTTTATTCATATTATGAAATTGCTTTTGGCTAGATTTGGGCCATTCGGAGTCAGAAAATCGAGGGAAAGGCATCTTACCAATTGATTGAGTGACATTTGAGGTAAGTAATTTGTCTAACCTGGTGTGGGAAAAATCCCCTTAGGATTTGGTACTGTTGTAACGATTTGTGATATGTGAACGCCGTGTACGCGATGTGACGAGTGCGTACATGGGCGGATTATGGAAAATTCGGTTCTTGCTGATTTGTTATCTTTTAAAATATATTAACTGAGTTGTCTTCTTTTGAAATACATTAACTGAGTTGCCTTAGCATATGCAGTGATCATGTTTAGTCTAGCATCTCATGTCTACGTGCCTTAACTCTTACTTGCAATTTGTGCAACATGCTTAGTTGAATTACCTGCTTTCCTTGATTTGAATTAAATCTATAACTATAAGATTCTTGCTGAAAATTCGTGTTTTCCTTCGATTACCTGCTGCATATTTATTTTGGGACTGCGAGGCGTTTACTTTGGAGATCCCCCTATACTGCATATTTACTTTGGGACTACGAGGTGGTTCCTTAGGAGATCCCCCTGTATTGCATCTTTACATTTGATACTACGAAACGATACCTCGGGAGTGCCCCTGCTGTGTACCTCTATTTGTTGTGCTGTTATTTTTTTGAAACTTCTTATTGTGTAAATTTTCAGTCATTTCAAAATATTATTATATTTCCGCCTTTCTTTTCTTTTAAACCAGTAGGGCCCTGACCTGACCTCGTTACTACTCAACCGAGGTTAGGCTTAGCACTTACTAGGTGCCGTTGTGTCGTACTCATACTACACTCTGCACATCTTTTTGTGCAGATCCAGGTTCTTCCCACCAGACCAGATACCAGTGAGTTGGACCGCACATGGAGACTTCAAGGTATATCTGCCAGGGTCTGCAAACCTTGGAGCCATCTCTATCCCTATTATGCTATTTCCCTGATTCTCCTTAAGCTTGATGTATAGAGACACTTAGTATTTCTATTGGAATCTTGTGACTTGTGTTTACTAGGTTTTGGGTATTGGAGTTGTAATTACGGATTTGTAGTTTTATATTTATATATCTAGTATTGAGATTGGAGTTTCTTATATTATTCATTTATTCCGTAAATTGTTATGCTTACCTAATCTTAGAGACTAGATACCATCACAATATCGAGGAAAATTAGGGTCGTGACAATATTCTCTGTACCATGGGTATTGTGGAAACGAGCAGGGGTTGCTTTCACTACTTTCCAGTTGTCGGGAGCAGCGTACCAGTAGTGGTGGGCTTATGAAGAGGGTATCTCCACCGATGCGGCTTCACTCACATAGGCTTAGTTTTCAGAGATGTTCTTGAGAGAGTTCATTCCTCAGAGCCTTCGGGATGCATGGCTTGTGGAGTTTGAGAAGTTGTGACAGGGTGCTATGACCGTGTTAGAGTATGCTTTCAGATTCAGTGAGTTGTCGAGACATGCACCTACCTTTGTTTCCACAGTCAGAAAGCGAGTCCGTCGATTTATCAAGGGGCTCAACTATGGTATTAGATTCAGCATGGCTCGAGAGTTGGAAACAGATAGCCCATATCATCAAGTGGTTGATATCGCACATATATTGGAGGGTATGCATGGCTGGGAGAGAGTGGACAGGGAGGCCAAGAGGCCTCGAGATTCTAGGAATATAGTGGTGCCCGTGCCCCAATTGCAGCCCGTCATGGTAGAGGCTATGTGAGCCGTCCCGTTCATTCAGCACTTCTAGCTTCTAGTGTTACTCCGACTACTCCCAGGTCTCAGGTTGCCCATTATGCATCGCTACTGTCTAGAGCACCTCCTGCACAGGGTACTTTCAGCGGTCAGTCTAGCCGACCAGGCCTGAGTCGGTTTCAGCATCTGTATCCTCCGAGAGCTTGCTTTTGAGTGTAGTGATACTCATCATATGGTGAGGGACTGCCCCAGACTCGGGAGAGGTGCACCTCCACAGACTACTCAGGCTCCACGTATTCCACAGGGTCCCAAACTTCTCATACTGTGCTTACCACACCAGTTGCCGCTCCACCTGCACAGCCAGCTAGGGATGGAAGTCAGGCGGGTAGGGGTCGCCCTAGAGGGTAAGGCCAGGCCAAATGTTATGTTTTTTCGAGTAGGACGGAGGCAGTTGCATCACACTCAGTTGTCACATGTATTGTTCCGGTTTTTCATAGAGATGCATCAGTCTTATTTGATCCAAGCTCCACTTATTCATATGTATCATTTTATTTTGCTCCGTATTTGGGTATATCTCATGATTCTTTGAGTTTTACTGTTTATGTGTCCCCGCATGTGGGAGATTCTATTGTTGTTGACCATGTGTATCGATCGTGTTTAGTTATTATTGGTGGTTTTGAGACCAGGGTTGATCTATTACTACTCAGTATGGTAGACTTTGATGTTATTTTGGGCATGGACTGGTTGTTGCCTTATCATGCTATTATTGATTGTCACACCAAGAAGGTGACATTGGCTATGCCAGGTTTACTGCGGTTAGAGTGGAGGGGTACATTGGATTATGTTCCTAGTAGGGTTGTGTCCTTCCTTAAGGCACATCAGATGGTTGGGAAGGGGTGTGATGCATATCTAACCTTTGTGAGAGATGTCAATGTTGATACTCCTACCGTTGAGTCAGTTCCGGTAGTTAGAGACTATCCATATATATTTTTGGCAGATCCTCCGGGCATGCCTCCTGATAGGGATATTGATTTTGGTATTGACTTGTTGCCGAGCACTCAGCCCATTTGTATTCCACCATATCGTATGGACCTAGCGGAGTTGAAGGAGTTAAAGGAGCAGTTGCAAGAGTTAGTTGATAAGGGTTTCATTCGGCCTATTGTGTCACATTGGGATGTTCTAGTCTTGTTTGTAAAGAAGAAAGATGGTTCTATGCGCATATGTATTGACTATCAACAGTTGAACAAGGTTACAATGAAGAACAGATATCCATTGCCACACATTGATGACTTATTTGATCAGGTACAGGGTGCCAGAGTGTTCTCAAAGATCGATTTGCGGTCAGGGTATCATCAGCTAAAGATTCAGGATCCAGATATTCTGAAGACTGCCTTTAGGACTCGGTATGGTCACGATGAGTTCCTTGTGATATCATTTGGGCTGACCAATGCCTCAGTAACGTTCATGCACCTGATGAATAGAGTATTCCATCCCTATCTTGATTTATTAGTCATTGTGTTTATTGACGACATCTTGGTTTACTCCCGCAGCCGGGAGGATAATGAGCAGCATTTGAGGATTGTGCTCCACACCTTGAGAGAAAAGAAGTTGTATGCAAAGTTTTCATTGTGTGAATTCTGGCTTGATTCGGTGGCATTTTTGGGTCATGTGGTATCGAGTGGGGGGATCAAGGTAGATCCGAAGAATATTGAAGTAGTGCAGAGTTGGCCCAAGCCATATTCAACTACTAAGATCTGGAGTTTTCTTGGTTTGGCCGGGTATTACCGTCATTTCATAGAGCTACACCTATTACCAGATTGACCTAGAAGGGTGCTCCATTCAGATGGATTGAGGAGTGTGAGGAGAGCTTTCAAAAGCTCAAGACCGCTTTGACTACAACCTAGTGTTGGTGTTGCCTATGGGTTAAGGGTCTTACACTGCGCACTGTTATGCGTCATATATTGGCCTTGGCGCAGTGTTGATGCAAGACAGTAGGGTGATTGCCTACGTGTCTAGATAGCTGAAGGTTCATAAGAAGAATTATCCTGTCCACGGCCTGGAATTAGCATCTATTGTTCATGCCTTAAAGATTTGGCGGCACTATTTGTACGATGTCCCTTGTGAGGTCTATACCGACCACCAAAGTCTACAACATCTATTCAAACAGAAGGACCTTAACTTGCAGAAGTGGAGATGGTTAGAGTTGCTTAAGGACTATGAAATCACTATTTTATATCATCCTGGGAAGGCCAACGTGGTGGCCGATCCCTTGATTCGAAAGGCGGAGTGTTTGGGCAGTTTAACGTATCTACCGGCAGCAGAGAGGCCATTAACATTGGATGTTCAGGCCTTGGTCAACCAGTTTGTTAGATTGGATGTTTCGGAGCCGAGTCGAGTTCTGGCTTGCGTGGTTTCTCGGTCTTCTTTATATGATCGCATCAGAGAGCGCCAGTATGACGACCCCTATTTGCTTTTCCTTAAGGACACGGTACAACACAACGATGCCAAGGAGGTGTCTATCAGAGATGACAGTGTGTTGCAGATGCAGGGCCGATTATGTATGCCCAATGTGGATGGGTTACGTGAGTTTATTCTTCAAGAGGCCCACAGTTTGCGGTACTCCATTCATCCGGGTGTCGCTAAAATGTATTAGGATTTGGGGTAGCACTATTGGTGGAGGAGAATGAAGAATGACATAGTGAAGTATGTAGCTCGGTGCCTAAATGGTCAGCATGTGAAGTATGAGCATCAGAGGCCAAGTGGGTTGCTTTAGAGACTTGAGATCCCAGAGTAGAAATAGGATCAAGTTACCATGGATTTCTTTATCTCCCACAGACTAAGAAGAAATTTGATGCAGTATGGGTGATTGTGGATAGGTTTACCAAGTAGGCTCATTTCATTCTGGTGGTGACTACCTATTCTTCAAAGCAGCCGACTCAGGTCTATATTCGAGAGATTGTCCGACTTCATGGCGTATCGGTATCCATCATCTCTGACCAAGGTACGCAGTTTACGTCACACTTTTGGAAAGCCGTACAGTATGAGTTAGGCACACAGGTTAAGCTGAGTACAACATTCCACCCCCAGACGGACGAACAGTCCGAGCGGACCATTCAGATATTGGAGGATATGTTTTGTGCCTGTGTTATGGAGTTCGGGGGTTCTTGGGGATCAGTTCTTGCCGCTTGTGGAGTTTTCCTACAACAACAACTACCAATCGAGTATTCAGATGGCTCCTTATGTGGCCCTATATGGGAGACGGTGTAGTTCCCCAGTTTGCTGGTTTGAGCCGGGAGAGGCTAAGTTATTAGGTACGTATTTGGTTCAACATGCCTTGGAGAAGGTGAAATTGATCCAGGATCGGCTTTCATACAGCCCAATCTAGATAGAAGAGTTATGCAGATCAGAAGGTTCGTGATATTTCATTCATGGTTGGAGAGCGGGTCTTGCTCCGAGTTTCGCCCATGAAGGGTGTTATGAGGTTCGGGAAGAAGGGCAAGTTGAAACCCTAGGTATATCAGAGCTTTTGAGATTCTTGAAAGGATTGGTGAGGTGGCTTACAAGCTTTTCTTGCCACCTAGTCTAGCTTCAGTTCATCCGGTATTCCATGTTTCTATGCTCCGGAAGTATCACGGTGATTCGTCCCATGTGTTAGATTTCAGCTCGGTCCAATTGGATAAGGATTTGTCTTATGTTGAGGAACCGGTGGCAATCTTGGACAGGCAGGTCCGAAAGTTGAGGTCAAAGAGACTTGCTTCAGTGAAGGTTCAGTGGAGGGATCAACCTATCGAGAAGGCGACTTGGGAGACCGAGCATGATATGCGTAGCCGTTATCCTCATCTTTTCATCACTTCAGGTATGTCTCTATACTCGTTAGAGGATGAACGTTTATTTTAAGAGTGGGAGGATGTAACGACTCGGCTGGTTGTTTTGAGTATTTTAGCCCTGTTCCCCAATTTATTGCCTCCTCTATGTTGTATTTTGGTAATGTGACTTACCGGGGTATTTGGTTTTGGTTCGGATGAGTTTCAGAGATAAATGGGACACTTAGCCCCAAAGTTGAAAGTTTAAGTTGAACGAGTTGGCCGTAGTTTGACTTTTGTGTAGACGACTCCGGAATGGAGTTTTGACAGTTTCAATAGTTCTGTATGGTGATTTTGAACTTAGGAGCGTGTCCGGATATTGATTTGGAGGTCCGTAGGTCATTTCGGCTTAAATTGGCAAAAGTTGAAAAGTTGAAGGTTTTCAGAAAATATTATTTATTTGGATTGGGCGTAGTTGAAAATAATTGAGAATATTCTTTGGAGTTTATATCTCAATTTTAAGGGTGTTTAGTGAAGATCTTAGAGTTGATTTTGGCTGGATTTCCGATTGAAATTCGAAGAAGAAGAAGAAGAAGAAGAAGAAGAACACATGACATATAATATACATACAAAATTGCATTAAAATTATATTAAAGTTTGTATTATAGTTGTATGTAAATTGTATTTAAGTTGTATTCTGTTATAGTTATACTTTTTTTATTTGAATGTTATATGAAAGTTAAAAAGAGTTATATAATATATGAATTGTTGTATAAAATTTTTATTTAAGTTATAAATACTATCTTTTTATATAAAGTTGTAGATATGTATCAAAATTGTATTAAGAGGGGAAGTTTTGGTTGAAATTTTAGAGAGGAAGAAGAACACAACACATACAAAATATATACAAATCATATAGAAAATATATACAAAAGATATATTATATAAAATTTGTATGAAAATTGTATTTAAGTTGTATGATGTTGTAGTTGTATTTAACTAAGTAAAAAGAGTTAATACCCTAAAATTCTCCTAAACTATCACGTTTTTGTCAGTTTCATGCTTATACTATCCGGTGTCCCCAAAATCCCCTAAACTATATTCTCCTTCATATTAAAATACCCTCATTATATTTCTGATAGTGTGTATGTTAAATGCTCCAAATTATCAAAAATATTTGCCATGTGGCAATCCATGTGTGGGGTTAATTAATTTAATCTAAAAATTTACTTAATTAGTTATTTTAAATAAAAATCAAGTATTATCATAGGGATAAATATTCACCCAGTTAGAAAAAAAAAGGGATAGGATAAAAAAGAATTCCGTCAATTCCTCTTTTCTCTTCTCTCTTCCGATGATGGATACTACACCTCTCAGTAGCGATTTGCTCCATTAAGCTTCGTTGTAACCTTGATTATCTCCCCCCCCTCCCAATAACCCTCGATTGCTTAGTCTTATTTTGTTTTGTTCAAGATTAAGGATTAAAAATTAGGGCTTGCTGAAAAATCTAGGGTTCATTGGAGTTCTGACTGAGTGAAGATTATTGGTAAAACTTCAAGTTGCTTTGAAGAAGATAGCTATGCACAAGTACTACTTCTTTAAAAACTAGCTTCTTTGTTGCAAAATTATTGTATAAATTTTCTGGGTAACTTCAAGTTAATTTTACCAAAAAATTAGATCTTTTTTATGAGTTGTTGAATGAGTGTTTCTTCTTTCAAATAAATTCGGGTAATAAATGAAAGAAGAATAAAATGAGAAAGATAAAAAAATAGATCCAGTAATAACAAGAGAGGGAGATTTCAGATGGAACCAGACGGAGAAATGAAGAAGAATGGAGAAAAAATGGGGGGAAATGGTGAAAAAAAAGGAAGAAAGGTTTAATTAGTCGTTACATGCTGTCAGGTGGGGACCTTTTGATAGATTTTTCAGTAATCACGCGCGCAATAGCAAGTTATTACACACGAGTTGCCAAAAATATAACGAGGGTATTTCAATATAAAGAAAAATATAGTTTTGGGGGGGGGGTTGGGGATAGCAAATGGTTTTAGCAGGAAACTGACAAAAATGTGATAGTTTAAGGGAGGTTTAGGGTATTAACTCAAGTAAAAATAATATGTGAAATTTGTAGATAAGTTATAAATAAGTTGTATACTACATAATTAGTTGTATAAAATTTATTTTTAGATTATATGTTATTGTAAATGTATCAAATTTATATCATGGGTTGCTTGTCGGAGATGAAACAGGAGAAGGGTGATAGAGAAGATATGCAACTTCATAAGGTGTTTGGGAAGATGAGATGAAAGGGGTAATTTGCAAAGAAGATGAAATGGAGAAGATAGTTAAAGGATATAGTTGTAATTTATAGTGGTTTATTTTTCAACAAAAATAATGTCACATTTAAAAATTCGTCAAGAAAAAAGTGTCTTATGCACACTCTGGAAAGGTTGAGCGCGCAAGTTAATTTTCGTCCGCAAAAAATGTATAATAGAGATTTAGTTCATAGTTCATAGTTTATAGTTCAGGGAGTAACTTATGTATTTAGCCAAAAAAATTAAAAAAATACACGTCATTGTATATTGTATATATGCATGTGAGAATTAGTTGTTGAAACAAAAAGCCACGTATAAGCTAATTTACATTTTCACTTTGCTTTCACGCGACAAAATGGAGGTGAAACTGCTACACGACTTTTTGGATGCTAAACTATCGTTACTCTCGCTAGTGTGGTATTTGCAAGGGTTTAACGATGTTTGGTTATAATTATATATTTTTAGTGTATTTATTTATTTTATATTTTGGTGCTTTAATGTTAAATTATATTATATTTGTATTTAAATAAGTTTATTTTATGTGTAGGTACGTTGAAAACGAATTTGGGAGCAAAATAGAAATTTTATATGTATTTTATATATTACAAGAGTGGTTCGTGATTATTTGATGACGGAAAATATTATTATGTATAATTGTGCAATGTTTGAAGACAAAACAAAAGAAGACAAAATGAAATAATGCAAGGGATTTTTTAAAAAGAAGAGATAACGTTAATTTGAAGAGTTAAGCAGCAGAATTGAATTGAGGAAGCAGTCAGGCTACGCGAGGATATTTGCTCGCTAAAAGTTGGCGACGCACGGTGTAAGGCGAGCTGGAGACGCGCGGCAGAGCGGGCTAGGCGCGGTCAGTCGCGAGGTGACACGTGTCCGGGTTTTAAGTCTATTTCGTCTCCTTTTTTGTTTTGGACTGGATTATTTCGTCTAGGCCTTTTCCCTACACATATAAATAGTCATTAAACACTATTTTTTAGAGGAGACGGAGAGGGGACCGAGATTAGACCTGGGATTTTGACCTAAGGAGGCAAGAACATACTAGGAGCAAGGCGAAGAATTCTTCTATGAGTTTTTCACTTCCTTCTTCCTATTTCCATTATTGGTTATGAATTCTAGTATTGTAATTTTGCATACTATTATGAATAGCTAATTTGTTATTTAGAGTTTTGATAGAACCTTTTGTAGGATAAATTCTTGTTATGTTTTTTTTATAATTGAGCCGTTAGATTTCTCTACTTGTTCAACTACGTTATTATTGTGGTTGGTTGAAGAGCTCTCAATCGATTGTGCCTATTTAGTGTGTATTACTCGGAAGAGAGTGCATATTTAGGTAGTTGCTGAACAGCATCACTGCTAACGTATATGAGGGATCAATACGGAGGGTTTAAAAGTGGGATTAGGAATAACGAAACCTTGGTGCGATCCGAGTGAGTCGTACTTAGTGCCAGCTTGCGTAATTCGGAAGAATATGTCTAGTAAATTATGGTAGTTACTCGGGAGAGAATTACGACACTCATAGCGCTCATGATCGGTAGAGAAAACTTAGGCGAAATTATGGAAGGCATAGCGAGAAGGATTCCGACAATTGGAAAAATCATAACTCTAGACCTCCTTAGTCTTATCTCAAATTTTATCCTTGTTAGTTGATAATTTACTGCTTTTATAATAGTTGTGAGCTAATGAGTTAGAAATAAATATTATAATCTCTATAATTAGAAAATTGTTTGGACTTGTATTTTTTAGCAATATGGAACAGTTGTAGCTAAGCCTTAGTTCTCTGTGGGATTCAACTCCGAACTTGTAAACCGGATTATATTTGCAACGACCGCTTAGTCCTTTTTATAAGGCATAGTTAGGCGTGATCAAATTTTGGCGCCGTTGTCGGGGAACTAACGGTGTGTAGTTGTAGATGTACATATTGCTAGGTTTCAAGTTTGAACTTTTCTTTTATTTTATTTTATTTTACTTATTGATTTGAGAAACATGACATCTTGGAATTATGGAAGTTTAGGTATTGATAATTTTACTTTTGATCCGTATACATATTGTGAAGAAAATCACCAGTGACAAAATTTTTAAAATGTTCCTGAGAGCGAGTTATGTACACCAACTCAATCTTATTTGTGGAATATGTGTAATGTGTGTTGTGTCAAAATGGTCACTTTCATGGCTGTGCTTATATTTCTTGTCCTCCTCCAACCCCTTACTATGATGGTTCTACTTTTTCTTGTAAAGTTAATAAGAACAAAGAACCTGGGGATGCGGACCTGAAGGAAATCAAGGATATGTTAAAGTGCCTTCTGAAATAAAATAATGAGAAACAACTGCAGATAGAAAGGCAAGAGGCATCTATTCGCAATTTGGAGGCTCAAGTGAGTCAAGTGGTTGAACCTTTTAATGCTTAGCAAGCCAATTTTGGGGATAGTAGTGAAGAAGAGCGTGAATTTGAGGTGCTAATTGAGGAGGTCAGAATAGAACATCAACAACCTAGCCAACTACAATTTGAGGATGTCGATGTTGAAGAAGTGAGACTAGAGTCAGCCAAGGACATTGAGGATATAAATTTTTTTGACTCTAGTATCATTGATGTTGAGGATGTTGAAAGTCCTGAAGTTCATGTGTTTGAGCGCAATGGTCCTCATTCCAAACATTTTTCTACATTAAAATTGGATGATGATATGGAGATAGAGTCATCCGAGCCGATTGAGGAGTCAAGGAATGAGGAACAAAGTGCCTACATTCTGAAATTTTTCTTGCCTCAAAGTCAGGATTACACACCTCATGTAAAGGCCAAGAAGTGCTGAATACTACATTGTTTCCTTGGGACAGTTAGACTCGTTCCACCACCCCAGGAGTATAATCATAAGCTTGAATCAAAACTTGGGGTCCAATTCATATGTTCGAAGTGGAGGCATAAAGTGATTCACGTCGTGCCGCGACGTTAACTCAAGCGCTTGCTGAGAGGCAACCCAGCATTACTTTTTTTATTTTTTATTTTTTATTTTTTTATTTTTTATTTTTTATTATTGTATTATTCTTGTAGTGTTGTTTTTTATTTCTCAAGGTTCATGGGAAGCAAGGCCATTGGAAAAAAAAAAAGCAACAGCAACCCAGATGGTTGGAACTAAGTGTGAGGTACCCGCACGAAGGACCAGGCCTAGGAGAAGTCTGAGTACCCCATGAGTTGCTAGTGCTTCGGCCTTTGGCCTACGAGGGAGTTTCTTTTACCCTCTTATATTTATGGGTGTGCATTGGGGACAATGCACAATTTTAAGTGTGAGGTGAGGAGATTGTCTGGGTGACATTCTACACTATTTTAGTTGTGTTAGTTTAATTCATTAATTTTTTAAATTTTTTTGAAAAATAGAAAAGATTGGACTTTTCCTGACGATGAATCTCCTAGACAGTTTTCTTGAGGGATTAAAGTATAGCCAAAAAATTGAAAAATAAAAAAATAATAATACAAAAGTATGTTTTTTTTTTGTATTTTTTTAGGTAGTAATAATCCCTCGTGATTTTTTTTTGTGCATCGGTTCTTTTCCATGGGATGTAGTTTGAACCGAGTCATAGTTTTTATTTTTAGAGTAGAATAAGATTTAGGGAATAAAAGAAGGAAGATGAAATTCCTAAGCGCTTTTTGACTTGTTTGATAGTAGCATATTTAGGCTCTAGCATGTGTATTACCTTCCCTATAGTTTGAAATTGCTTATGATGCCTTATTGAGTCAGATAGCAGGTTTATTGACGCCTATGCCTCATATTCTTGACTTATGTTCACTTTGTGCTTAATGCTTAACATCTCGTGGCTCCGTAAATACTTGCAATTATTTGAGAATCGGAATGAAATCGTCCTTAGTGAGTCATGTGCCATGTGTGGTGAGAAATTTTATAGTCCGTGTCATTGCAGTAGAGTCTAGAACTTGCCCGGCATGTGAGTTGAAGCAAAATTTTAGGTTTTGCTCGATTTGAAAAATAATTTTAGGCTTTATTTGATTCTTTTGAACTTAATGCTTACCACGAATAAAAATTATTCCTAGTCAACTCTTTTGAGCCTATAGACTTTTATTTGGCAACCACATTACAAGCCTATACCCATTTGTTCTAAATTTTTATTATTTTGATCCTTTTACCTCTTAAAGCACTTTAATTCATGTGAAATGAGCGCTAGAAGAAGTACGGACTAAGTATGGGGTGGCTTTCGAGTGGAACCAATGAAATAAAGAAGGGTACACTTATTTTTTAAAGTAATACACCACTAGCGGAAACTGAAAAGGAAAAAACAAGAGTAGAAAAAAAAAAGAAGAAAAGAAGAAAAAATATAGATGAATAAATTATTGTCTTGTTCTTGCTAGTGGGATATAAAGTAAAGTAGTGCTTAAAGAAAGAAGGAATATTTTTAGGGTGTGATCTTGTTTGTGAAATTGAAGTGGATTGAAGAATTTGCGCTTAAAGTTATTATGTAATGTGTTAAAGTGCTTGGGAGGATGAACCACTAATCCAAAATATATTTTACCCTTCCCTTAGCCCACGTTACAATAATGAAAAAGTCCTAACTGATTTTAGATTGAGCAAGCCTACATTAGTGAAAGTTTACATAATGGGCAAGCCTATGGTACTTTGTGCATGCATGTGACTTCTTTGTAAGAATGAGGAATTTCTTTGATTTATCTGAGTCCTTAAAATATATTTGAGCATTTGATTCGAATGTGTGGATTCAACTTACTCATTTATTCTTGTTGTGAGGGCACATGATTTCGTGAGGGATAGGTGACGTTATTAGACTTCTCTCTATGATGTTAGGTGTTCAAGCCATGAGTGCATTGTCACTATTGAGTCATTTTTTGAGGCTAGGATTGTTATGAGCATGCTGTCTTTGTTTGAATATTTTTGAAGTTTGGCATAAGAAAAGGGAAGTGTATGTGATTGCATATGCTAAAGTTGAATTGTTGCAATTAACCATGGTCATTGGTGTAGTGTGCCTCAATTGTGTAAAAACAAAGTGCTCAAGGATAGTGTGAATTGTTAGTTGACTCGAGGACGAGCAACGTTTAAGTGTGGGGTAATGATGTTTGGCTATAATTATATATTTTTAGTGCATTACTTACCTTATATTTTAGTGCTTTAATGCTAAACTATATTATATTTGTGCTTAATTGACTTTAGTTTATGTGTAGGTACGTTGAAGATGAACTTGAGAGCAAAGTAGAGATTTTATGTGTATTTTATATACTACAAGAGTGGTTTGTGATTATTTGATGATGGAAAATATTATTATGTATAATCGTGCAATGTTTGAAGACAAAACAACAACAACAACAACAACAACAACAACAACAACAACAACAACCCAGTAAAATCCCATTAATGGGATCTGGGGAGGGTAGTGTGTACGCAGACCTTACCCCTACCCCGAAGGAGTAGAGAGGTTGTTTCTGAAAGACCCTCGGCTCCAAAAAACAAAAAGACAAAAGGACAAAAATGAGACAATATTAGTATCACAACAGCAATCATAGGAAAAATAGGAACACCATGAAATCCAGAAGAAAGATGCAAAGCAAAGGGAGACAATATTAGTATCACCACAACAATCATAAGAAAAATAAGAATACCATGAAATCTAGAAGAAAGATGCAAAACAAAAGCGATAGCTAGTAAATAGGACATGCACTGAAAAGTGAAATAGTAAGACACAATATTGCCACTAGCTATCTTAGACAAAAACCCTACATGGCTAGTCCCACAATGGTACGAAGTAAGGCACGACTCAACTATCTCCTAACCTACAACCCTAATACTCGACCTCCACATCTTCCTATCAAGTGTCATATCCTCGGAAATCTGGAGCCTCGCCATATCCTGCCTGATCACCTCTCCCCAATACTTCTTAGGCCGCCATCTACCTCTTCTCGTACCCTCCACAACCAGCCGCTCACACCTCCATACCAGAGCATGTGGGCTTCTCCTCTGAACATGTCCGAACCATCTAAGTCTCGCTTCCCGCATCTTATCATCAATAGGAGCCACGTGCACCTTCTTCCGAATATCATCATTCATAATCTTATCTATCCTAGTGTACCCGCACATCCACCGCAACATCCTCATTTCTGCTACTTTAATCTTCTGGATATGTGAGTTCTTAACGGGCCAACACTCAGCCCCATACATCATGGTTGGTCTAACCACCGCTTTATAGAACTTACCTTTGAGTATCGGTGGCACTCTCTTGTCATACAGGACTCCAGATTCTAACCTCCACTTCATCCATCCTACCCCAATACGGTGTGTAACATCCTCGTCGATCTCCCCTCCCCCCTGGATAACCGAACCAAGGTACTTGAAGTTGCCTCTACTCGGGATGACCTTGTGAATCAAGCCTCACATCCACGCCCACTTCCCCTGGCTCAGCGCTGAACTTTCACTCCAGGTATTCCGTCTTCATCCTGCTCAGCTTGAAACCCTTAGACTCAAGAGCCTGTCTCCAAACCTCCAGCCTCTCGTTAACACTGGCTCGCGATGTGAGACAAAATGAAAAAATGCAAAAGATTTTTAAAAAAGAAGAGAAAACGTTAATTTGAAGAGTTAGGCAGCAGAATTGAATTGAGGAAGTAGTCAGGCTACGCGAGGATATTTGCTCGCTAAAAAGTTGGCGACGCACGGTGTAAGGCGAGCTGGAGGCACGCGGCAGAGCAGGCTAGGCGCGGTCTGTCTCAAGGTGACGCGTGGTCCGGGTTTCAAGCCTATTTCATCTGCTTTTTGATTTTGGACTAGGTTATTTCGTCTAGGCCTTTTCCCTACACATATAAATAGTCATTAAACACCATTTTTTAGAGGAGACGGAGAGGGGACCGAGATTAGACCTGGGATTTTGACCTAAGGAGGCAAGAACACACTAGGAACAAGGCGGAAAATTCTTCTACGAGTTTTTCACTTCCTTCTTCCTATTTCCATTATTGGTTATGAATTCTAGTGTTGTAGTTTTACATACTATTATGAATAGCTAATTTATTATCTAGAGTTTTGATAGAACCTTTTGTAGGATAAATTCTTGTTATGTTTTTATATAATTGAGCCGTTGGATTTCTCTACTTGTTCAACTACGTTATTATTGTGGTTGGTTGAAGAGCTCTCAATCGATTGTGCCTATTTAGTATGTATTACTCAGAAGAGAGTGCATATTTAGGTAGTTGTTGAACAACATCACTCCTAACGTAAATGAGGGATCAATACGGAGGGTTTAAAGGTGGGATTAGGAATAACAAAATCTTGGTGCGATCCGAGTGAGCCGTACTTAGTGCCAGCTAACGTAATTCGGAAAAATATGTCTAGTACATTGTGGTAGTTACTTGGGAGAGAATTACGACACTCATAGAGCTCATGATCGGTAGAGAAAATTTAGGTAAAATTATAGAAGGCATAGCGGGAAGGATTCTGACAATTGGGAAAATCATAACTCTAGACCTCCTTATTCTTGTATCAAATTTCATCCTTGTTATTTAATAATTTTACTGCTTTATAATAGTTATTCGTTAATTAGTTAGAAATAAATATTATAATCTCTATAATTAGAAAATTATTTGGACTTGTGTTTCTTAGTAATATTGAACAGTTGTAGCTAAGCATTAGTTCTCTGTGGGATTCGACTCCTGACTTGTAAACCGGATTATATTTACAACGACCGCTTAGTCCTTTTTATAAGGCATAGTTGGGCGTGATCACTTAACTTTGGCCATGCTTTCTGCTAGACGCGATCAGATTTATTGCAGTTGTAACCTGATAAGTTTCAGTCAACACATTTAAATTAGTCTGTGAGATTGCTATATCAAAGGTTTCTGTACAAGTTGATGAATCTCAAAGAATATTACCCCAATCTAATTTCGTGTTCTGGAACACATGATTTCGCTTGTCCACTGAAACTTCCCTCTTCTTTTCTAATGTCAATTGCTCCATAACCCTGAGAAAAGAAAAAAACTTTAATTTCTGGTGCACTCATATGAGGTAGATATCTCTGTTTTCTGAGTTTATAACAGAAATATGTACCTTCTTATGAAGTTGTCTATTTTCATGTTGGACGAGAGTGACCTTCTTAGACAGTTCTATATTTTCATGATGAATAAGAGCTCTCTGCAGGATATTAATTAGAGGTGGTAGGTAATTAGAACAAGGGCAAATCAGCTTCTAATTAGAATCAAATTTATGTACTGTGATTAAAAAACCTTTTGATTTAATTCTTCTATCTCATCAGTTAGCATTTTTTCCTGCAAAAACGTGAAAGCTTGTGAAATATTAAACATTGATGTCATTAGTTAAATTATATGTTATGCCATATAAAAATTGGATAAGGAAGAGATTTTCTTGCCTTTCTAGTGCGGATATTGTTCAATCTCATTTCCAGTTGGTTTTCCAGAGTGTGGAGATCGCCGATTCTCATGCCTGAAAGTTCTTCACCCTTAAGTCTCCTGCAATATTTTACTTTGATAGTTGTTGACATTCTATAACTTTGCTAATAACCAAAGACATCAGCATAATACGTGTCATATTAGTCTTGCTTTTGTTTTACTAGTAAGTAATTAATTGGATATATATTTTTCATTCTTAAACGTGATTAGGATAAGATCATGCATCCTCAGTCCAGATTTAGATCAAGCATAAGCGTGGAAATTTATAGTATTAAACAAAGACAGAGGTCCCAAATTATTTTCTGAATGTGATGATCTTGATATATGTGGACATTTTGACAATTACAAACTGCCTTATATTTTCAAATGAATCTCACCAAATCCTTGTCAATAATTACAAAATCTTTGTATTGAAGTTCAATCTCTGGTAGATAGCTGTATCTTTTCTATTTCCTTTTAGGTATCCTTTTTGTTTTGGTCGATTGATTCAACATCAACGTAACAGCTGTTCAAGTAGAGCACACCAACTTCATCAGTAAGAGAGGACCTTTCACACTAAAATACACCTCTACTTTGGAGTGTTTTTTACATTTGTTACTACAATCAATGTTGATATATATGAGGAATAGCCAGAATGTCATGATATAATCACTACAAATGCTTATAAGAATTCATTTTGTAGTGTATATATATTCCCTTCAAATAATTTTTAGCTAATGTGCATCTACATTTAGAATACCTTCACTAGACATTGCGTATTTGTACAAAATATATATATGCATCGGCTAGGCGAAGGGGATATTATGCATGCTCTTGGAAAAAGTAATATGTGAACCTGTAGTTCTCTTGCAGATCGTCCATTTGCTGTCTCAGCCTTTTTGCCTCTGTCCGCCACAACTGGCAGTTAAGAAACATAGCCGTTTTAATGATGTTAAAAAGGAAACCAGCAATAATATTGTTGAGTGAAGCATTGCTTGGTCTTTGAAACATTTTTTTTTTTCTATTACAGTTTTTTGGTTGGTTAGAAGGACTTCATTTACATTTACCAGATATCTTTCGCAAGATACATATCCCTTCTAGGCATTTTCACATACCCAAGAGGAAAATCAGATGCTGCACCGCAACAGCAGATCAATATTTTGGAAGATCTCAAAGTGTATTCACTTTTTGGTTCTCAACATACAAGGTAGTGGTCAATACCAAAGCCCCCGACACCACAATGCGGCTTTAATTAAAACGCAAAAGGCATATTCTAACTCAGAAACCTTGTTGTTTCTGCCAATGGTTTTATTTTTACAGAGGGTCCGATGCAATTGAAATTTAGATTGAATTGAGCTAACTAAGTTCTGTTTAGACGATTATTAATGTTAGTGAAGTCGTGGATCTATAAGGAGTAAAATGAGTAGAAGATTACCTTGGCCTCTGAAAAGGGTGTCAACAATTGATGATGTTCCTTCTCTTCATTATATCTGTCAAATATTGATTTCATGCTGATAAGGAAAAGCTAAGATATTAGTCAATTGGAAGGTCTACATTGCCAAGATATTAAAGGTGGAAATTATGCTATTTGGTGATGAGGAGATTATAGCATGCGAACGTGTGATTACACACATGAGCAAATCAAGGAGCTTTGCCTCCTCTAATCCTATAGGAAGAATGAGAGTAACCGTTCTTTTACTACAGTTTTCACTGATCGACGAAGAACTTATACATGGGATTTTTGCTAGTCTAAAACTGAAAGAAAAGTGATCAAAAGATATAAAACAACCAAGATATTCCTACATGAGTTCATGCTATTAACTTGTAATGTTGCAACCAAAACACAAACAACATCTGTTTTGTATTTTTCCTTCCTCTTAACCAACAAAAGATGAAAAATTGTAGTGCTGGAAAACAAGCGGAGGAAATATTCTTCTTCAAGTCTCTCAGTTTACCTTAAATAAAAATGTCTATATATAGTGCCTTGATATTTATAAATTTTTTTCGAACTTGTACCTAGACCAGCAGGGTTGATCGAGGTATGAACTTATTGTGCTCAAGCACCCATTAACACCAACTTGACTCTAGTAGTTATATAGAAAACAGTAAGAGAACTAAAATAGAATAGTCAATACCCAGTAAATAAAAAGATCCCTTGGTGCTTTGGATCAAGGGCGAAAGTTAACGCTTGAGGAGTTTGGAGGAGCATAAGTACGATTCTTAAGCAAAGCATTCGCTACTTTTCCACAACACATTGACTTTCTCTTCTTTCCCTAATTCCATATCTAGTCTTATTCTTTCAATTGTTGATGTTTTCTTTGTGTTCTCTTCTTTTTTATGTTTCCTTTTTTATTTATTTGTCTCATTGTGGCACATAAAAACGAAAAAGTAAGAACTAAGAATTGATTGAAGCTAGAGAAATTGAAAAAGAAAAGAATGTGCCTCTCTTAATATTTTTTGTGGTTTTTGTGGCTCAAAAGAAAAACGTTTCGGGTACTATAAAAATGGAAAACAGAAAAGCGAAAAGCTTTTGCAATTATAAGAAATGATGCTATTATATATCGTTTTCAATAAGTAGCACAATTGTGACTTGACTAGAATTTTTTTAATAATGATATTATTATTAGTAGTTCATTGTGACTTGTATCTAGAAGTCTTTTTTCATAATGATAATATATTAACCGTAGATTTGTCATTAATTATTTTTACTGTCGCAAATAGTTGTGCACTTATACTATGCGATTGGTAGCACTTTACGTTCTACGTTATTTAACTCTAGAGTTCTCCCTTTCTCAAATACATGTACGTACAAAACTATCATTGTTACATCAATTTCTTAAAACATGAACCAAGTAAATTCATGTGCTAATTTGGATGAATCTAATTTTATTATTCCGCATCTTCCTTTAAAATAATTGATTCATTACAATAGGCATTTTGGGAAACATCAATCTTTAATGGCTGGCTAAAGATATCCATAACTTATTCTTGTGACTTTACCACCTTGAGTTCAAATTCTTTCTTGGATCTTCCTCGCTACCTTGTTCACAACCAATTTCATGAGAATCAAATGTTTCATATTTCCTCTTTTAACAAGCATTTGCTTGCAAAGCTTGTCTGGCTGATTCTTATTTCGGTTTTTCATGGACTCGCAAAAGTTTGGACAAGTTTATCAATGGTCGTGATCTCCAAATCCATGAACTCTTCTATTGTGACAACAATGCTAAATCATGAATCACGGATCGTTGAAGTTTTGCAGCTATAGAATCATCCATCAATTCTTCTTCGTCTCTCTCATCATCATTTGTCATTGTCATTATTACCTTTTTTCTGTCTTCATATATAGAAAGTATTGTTCTTGAATATCTCATCACCAAATCTATGATGAATGAGATTGAGGTTATCCATCTTTCTCATGGAAGTGACATTATTTGCTACCTATCTATTCAAGATTCTTCCTCATACATCTACTCCATATAGGTAACTGCTTTATCAGGATTATAAACGTCGGTGGGCTCCTTATCCTCAAATCTTTCAAAAGCTACTTAATTGCTATCTCGGTACGTAGTTCTACTACCTAAAAATATAATGTCTTCAGCTTCGTGCTTCCCCATCCCATCATCTAGCTAATCTCATTCACATTCGTTTTATTCTGAAGATCATTCATTTTCGAATCTTCGTCCGCATGTTTCTCAAGACAATTAACTTTGATGCCATAAGTTAAAAATTTTGGAAACGAAGAGGATTCTCAATCATGGTTTCTCTTCAAAATGTACTCTTCTTACTTCTCTCAACTTTCCTTAAAGAAAATGTCTATATATAGTACCTTGATATTTATAAACTTTCTTCGAACTTGTACCTAGACCAGCAGGGGTGGATCTAGATATGAATGTATTGTGCTCAAGCACCCATCAACCTACTGTTCATGAAACTGACTCTTGACTCTTACTATTCATGAACGACCTTTACTGTTCATGAAACTGACTCTTACTATTTACTTTACGACTTTTACAAAAAAACAAAATAACATAAAGAAAAGAAAGGAATCTAATATCGTAGTTATATAGAAAATAGTAAGAGAACTAAAATAGAATAGTCAATACCCAAATAAAAAGATCCATTGGTGATTTGGATCAAGGTCGAAAATAATTAACTCTTGAGGTGTTTGGAGGTGCATGAGTACGATTCTTAAGCAAAGCATTTTGTCACGTACTTAGTGTTGAACTAAGCACACATGCGGCACTTGACAACTTGTTCACGATCTAGAAGAGTTGATGGATGAAGGGGTCATTGCAAAACTTTTACTCCATTCGTTTCAATTTAGATGAGTTAGTTTGACTTGCCAAAAAATTTAAGAAAAAAAAGAACACTTTTGAAACATGCGGTCCTAAAAGCTTAAGGGACAAAAGTTTTGTTGGGTCATAGTATTTGTCTGGCTATAAAAGCTATAAAATAAAAAATTTAAAGTTGAATTGTTTCTAAATATAAAAATATATCATTTTTTTTTAAAGAGACTAATAAGAATGCATACATGATACTATACATGTATTTGGAAAAAAAAGGTGCACGTTAGAACAGTGTTGATAAGTAAATAGGTACCAATGGTCATTTTATTAAAGCCAAGTTGAGAAAATAAGTAAAAACACTTTCCTTCACTTCTCATCATGAGAATTTGATGATTTAAAGATGCTTCTAATAAAGTCTCCCCAAAATTTCCAACACTTTCATATTGATTCTCATACTAGCAGGCTAGCAGATCTTATCTTCTCAAGGCATGTCACCGATACAAAATTTCAAGAAATATAACCTATTCCAACAAAGGTAAGCCCTATGGTAAAAACCTCCTCATCCTAATTCATACATCATTTATATTCGTCTAGTACCCTGCAGGCGGAAGGACCAATTAGAAAGCTTTGTTAACTGCTGCTTAATTAAGATTGACGGGTATTATTTTCACCTAGCTCCAAGGATAATGAGTTAAATTAATTAATTAATTTAATTCTCCAAATTATTGTTAGTATATAATTACTTCTGTTCTAACTGAGCATATAATGTCTCAGCATTAAAGAACATGTTATTTATTTCCGCGATAGAAAACTTAATTAAGACGTAGTAGAGTAGACTAAGTTTCAAATCAGTCCTGCAAATATTTTGTATGGTTAATTTCGAATGAAATTTCTTTAATAAGAACCTGGAGTTTGAGTATTCATAGAGCCGACCAGTACTGGAAAAGATGGTTACTCCAACTTCAGCGTCGCAAAGGATGGCTAGTTCCTTGGCTTTCTTAATTAATCCGCTTTTCCGTTTTGAGAAGGTCACCTGCCTACTGGCCGGATTGTCAATTCTTCTGATCGCGATCTTTCCTCTTGCCATAATTTAACCCTTCACTGCTACAACGTAGAGCTTTACAGCTTCCAGCTTCTGCACACGAACCAAACTAAATTGGCTTTCAATGTCAATTGATAATTGAATTTATTGGTTAAATGGAAAAATTGCATATTTACGAGAAAATGATGAGAGGGGTGCTTACTGTTTGAGATGCTTAATTGGTTAGAAATTTATGGTCAGCGCGAGCAATACAAGGATGAAAAAACCGCTTGTTTTGATGAAACCCTATAATTCAAAAGTGGTTTATGAGTACGTGTGAGATGAGGTCATGGATAAACTAAAATACAGACAATAGAGTTGCTTAACAGCCAGACACTATCATATAGTATAGTAATATACTCTACTAATCGTACCTTTTCTCCATAACAACGCACATGAACCTAACACGCCTAAATTTTTTGGATGTTAGCGTACGTCGATTTAATTATTAAACGTTTTTAGGATAGTCTTGTAATTACAAGGAGACATACCATGTGATTACATTTCAGTCTAAGGAAATTTTATTATTTTTACTAAGCAAATGCAGCCTTTGGGGTTGGGAACAAGCTAAGCAACCATCTATATTAATAACCAATATGTCTTATCACTAAGACAAAATGGTTATTGATATAGAAGTTTACTTATTCCTACCAGAGGATGCTTTTCTCTGTCCAATATGTAAGCATGTATAGTTGGAGGACATGAACCATTACCTCCACTTTTCATGTTTTGGAAAGGGGTTTCCTCATTCCATGAGAAAAGCATAGGTATTTCAGCTCTGTACGGAATCAAAAGGTTGCCATTTTTGACTCGAGAAACAGAAATTAGGTGGAAAAATATTTTGAAAACAATTCTATATATAGCACATATAATAGTTGCGCTATACCTGTTTACTCGAAAAATAGATAGAGTTGAATTTATACATAGTTCCGAGGATATGTGGCGTAACTTAACACAAAATGCAAGGATAAATAAAAAGTGTAAATATAGATTGGGGAGAATGCTAAAATAGATAAGGTTATCAGGAACAATGAATCTCAGGATTCAACAAATAGAATCAATCTAAGAGATCTGAAAGAACGGTGTTTTTCTGTAGAAGAATATAGCCATTTTATTACAATGTAAGCCTTGGAAAAACTTGTTCTACAGAAATAGTAACCAAGCCCTTTTATAGTGGAGGGATTTGGCTCTAAACATAATAAAATAAATATTCAGTGGGAGACCCATGATAAATCAGCTTTTCCATAATTTCTGCCAAGATTCTCTCTAGTGGGATTGCAACGGCTTTTGTCTGTGAGCCCGATCTTGCTTAGAACCCTCGATTTTGGTTTGAGCTTGATTTCGGCTCGAACTCATGATCTTGGTTCGGGCCCGATCCTGGCTCGAGCCCTCGAATTGATTCGAGGT
This sequence comes from Nicotiana tabacum, assembly GCF_000715075.1. Lineage (NCBI taxonomy): Eukaryota > Viridiplantae > Streptophyta > Magnoliopsida > Solanales > Solanaceae > Nicotiana > Nicotiana tabacum. The sequence continues at coordinate 43,757,907 of NC_134102.1, forward strand.
CAATGTCGGTTGGTCTCTGGATTGTCAGCATGGTAGATTTTGATTCGAGCTTGGTAATGATATCGAACTTAACACGGATCGGCCTCCCTAGGTTCGAGGATAGTTTGCTCCACCTACGGGATCTCACTTTGATAAATCATCGTTTGAACTCGATCGGACGTGCTAAGGCCGAAACCTATTTCGACCATATACAGATAGTCCCCTCGTTTCTCAGAAAGAATGTGGCGAGAAATGATATGATTTTTTTTAACAGCTCGATCGGATTATATCTTGTCGTTTCCATCGGGTTCGACCATGACGCATCTGGTAGCTGTCCCGTCGATTTAGTCTTTCAAGGCATTTAACGCATGTCAGACGGTGGTCGGCCACTGTTGATATTGAACCGCCATCGCTTGGACCTATAAATAACCCTTTCTTTTATCTTTTACCATTTTTACATCTTCTATCTTCCAAATTTCCCAAGTTCTTCTTCGTACTCTCCATCTTACCAGTAAATTTGTGATTTCTTTCCGCAAAAATCCCTCTTCAATTCTACCAGATCTTTGTCCCTTTCTTCTACTCCCCACCTTTGAATTCTAAAATGGCAAAAACATCGCAAACCATTCCTCAGAAAGAGAAAGCTTCATCTTCACAGTATGCCGCTGATGAGACACCGGCAGATCCACGGCCTGAAGAGTGTGTTCCCGGGGCGTGTTTCCTTACTTCAGATTTTAAGGTCGATAAAGGTTCATCGGTCCCTGGCCGGTGTGAGCCTGTATCGAGGTACATGTGTTCGATAACCGAAAAGCACCTCGAACAGCTAAAGAGAGATTGCAATTGGGGTGAGAAAGAAATAATAATTCCTACGCCCGATGAAGATATCACTTCTTACGTGAAAGGGTTTTTGAATGTGTATACTTACCCTTTCACTTTGGGTCCCTTTGATTCGGTTATTATTGACTTCTGTCGACAATACCAAGTAACCCTAGGCCAGGTCCATCCTTCTTTGTGGGGGATCGTTATCCTGATCCGATATTTTGTGAGCAAGATCGAGGGGATGCCGTTCACCCTCGATCATCTTATCCGATTGTACCATCCTCGACTTTTTCGAGGGGGGTTAATAAAACTCCAGCGTCGGGCTACCAAGGCTCTGTTCTCGAGTATTGACGAGGACAGGGACCGAGGTTGGATGGGCAAGTTCGTTCGAGTAAGGACTTCGGACCTGATCCCGACTGAAAAGATGCCCTTTCCCGAGGAGTGGAATATGAAACGTAAGTGTGATCTTGCTGTTACTTCTATTTTCTTCTTTCATTTATTCTTTCATCGACACTCCCCTTCTTCTTGATGTAGCAGTTCCCTGGATGCCCGGAGCAATCCCTGATCTCAAGAACTGGGTACGAGCCCTAGTTTCGACCTCCACATATGCCGAGCGCTCATGGCGTGATTTGTCAAAGGGTCGGTGGGAGGCCAAAAATCACGGTAAACCCATTTCTCGAATTTTTTGATGATCCGAACGAGACGGTTTTCAAAATATTTTATATGCAGGTCTGGGTAAAGACACGGTTTTGATGCCATTGCCCAATGAAGAGGGAATTTCGGCCTCTGTTCCAAAGCCGATAAAGGAAAATAAAAGGAAGAGAGCCTCGGTTCCCGAATATCCAAAACCGAAGAAGAGGACGGCTCGTAAGCCGAACAAGAATGGCATTCCTTTGATCGTGGAATCCGTTCTGCTTCTAAGGGATGAAGATGAAGATGAAGAAGAAGAGAACGATGAATGCGCTCTGGCAGTCCGAACGAAGAGAACCACCGATGCCTCATCACCGGCTGGATCGATGATGCTCTATGAGGTTTCGCCTCGAACTGAAGATATACCGGAGAAAGATTCAGGTAGAGTCCCCGAACTATCGGATATCGAAGACGCATCTCATCGGAGTCAACCGGCAGGGGATATGATCGAAGAGCCCCTTGAACCCCTTCGAACCGAGGGGAACGCTCAAGGCGAGCCATTTGGGCCAGCAACAGTCGAGGATTCGCCTACCTTTCCCGCTTTTTCTGCAGGGGTGATTCTGAAAGCTCAAGCTCTGGGAGCCCTCGATCTAGACAGGCCTCACGATGAAGAATATCCCTTTCGTGACCTGTTTACCGGCATTGAGGACGTTGTCGGTACTAGTAATGAATCGGATCTTTTTCATGGATTGCGGCAGGCTTTGAATATAGTGAGCTTTTAAAACTATTTTGTCGGTACTATCTTCATGTTCGTTTTTCGTTAACTTCACTTCTTGTTTCTTTATAGGAATCGGTAGTTCATCGAGAACAATGTTCTCGGTCCCATAATGAGCTGCATCGATACGCGGCCGACCTACAACGGGCTACTGACGAGAGGAACTCCATTGGACTTTCCTTAGGGCAGAGAGAGGAGGAAATAAAAGACCTCCGTGCTGAGCTGGCTAAGGCCTATCAAGATCAGACCGATTTGTCTGAGCAGGTAATGATGCTTTTGAAAGCCTATGGGCTTGATACCGGAACGATAGCTAACATTTTGGTCTCACAGCTGCAACAAAAAATTGAGATGATCGGGAAGCTTCGTGAGGAGGTCGACGTGATAAGAACGGAGTCTTTGCGGTAGAAAGAAGGTATGAACCGCTTTGCTGCCAAAAAATAGACTGCTAGAGCCCAGTTATCATCGTCAGAAACCCAACTTCAGAAGATGAAGGAAAAAAGCCTGGTTCAAGCAAGGAGAATTGAGGAGCTTGAGGCTCGGTTGGCCTATGTTCTTGCCAAGGCCGAATCCGATGCCGAAAAGGCAAAGGCCGATGCAGATACGCTCGTGGCCGTCTACCGGGCCGATGCTAAAGCTGCCCAAGTCCAGGCAAGAGAGGCAGCCGAGTCCACCGATATTCGAGCGCATTGGGCCACCGAACTTTCTAAGTGCCGATCCAGAAGGGAAACTCTCGAGGAGATCCATGCCCGTGGCTTCGATCTCGCTAAAGAGATAAAAAGGGCCAAAAAACTCGAAGCTGATGCTGAAGCTCTGGTTTCATATGGCGATGATGATGACGATGAGAGCAAGAGAAGATCCAAAAATGGGGGGGAGCCTGATAAAGAAGAGACCGCTCCTGGTCGAGAAGTTTAGTTCTTAGTTTTTACGTTGTAATCTCCCATGCAGATAAATTTGTATATAGACATATTTCCCTTTTTGCCGACTCGCTTTTGTTTTCGTTTCCCATTTGGCGAGGACTTTATTCATGCCTTATGAATGTTTTCACAATGATTTAAACAATTTAATCAAGTTTGGACTTCGTAGCTTCTGTAACCGAGCGAGCGCTTACTCAAAACTTGGGCAATGTAGCCCTTTAGGCTTATTAGTTGTCAAGGATTCGATCTTGAAGAAATATAGCCCGTAGGCCCGTAGGCTTAGTCGAGTGAATGATTCGAACTCGAAGTAATGTAGCCCGTAGGCTTAATGGTCGAGTTAGTGTTTGCTCGAACTCAAAATAAAAATAGCCCGTAGGCTTAGTCGAGTGAATGATTCGAATTCGAAGTAATGTAGCCCGTAGGCTTAATGGTCGAGTGAATGTTTGCTCGAACTCAAAATAAAAATAGCCCGTAGGCTTAGTCGAGTGAATGATTCGAACTCAAAATAAAAATAGCCCGTAGGCTTAGTCGAGTGAATGATTCGAACTCGAAATAAAAATAGCCCGTAGGCTTAGTCGAGTGAATGATTCGAACTCAAAGTAATGTAGCTTGTAGGCTTAATGGTCGAGTGAGTGTTTGCTCGAACTCAAAATTAAAATAGCCCGTAGGCTTAGTCGAGTGAATGATTTGAACTCGAAATAATGTAGCCCGTAGGCTTAATGGTCGAGTGAGTATTTGCTCGAACTCAAAATAAAAATAGCTCGTAGGCTTAGTCGAGGGAATGATTCGAACTCGAAATAAAAATAGCCCGTAGGCTTAGTCGAATGAATGATTCGAACTCGAAGTAATGTAGCTCGTAGGCTTAATGGTCGAGTGAGTGTTTGCTCGAACTCGAAAATAAAAATAGCTCGTAGGCTTAGTCGAGTGAATGATTCGAACTTGAAGTAATGTAGCCCGTAGGCTTAATGGTCGAGTGAGTGTTTGCTCGAACTCAAAATAAAAATAGCCCGTAGGCTTAGTCGTCGAGTTTATCTTATTGCATAATAAATCTCAAAATAGAAGAATTTTTCCTTGGATATAAGACGCAGATAAAGAAGAGAACTTTCTTCGCACGTTATTACATGCCTGGGTTCGGGCCAATCTATATGAGCATGGTTCGCTTCGACCATTTGGCTCTTACAATTTTTCCTATCGGAACCCTGTTGTTGTGAAATAACTTTCTTGCGAGACCTCGGATATTGTTGTAAATGCTGCACAATCAATGGTTGCCTCATTAAAAACCTTGCCGAAAAACCCATTTGGGATAAAACCGGTCTAAGGGGAAAAAGTGCAACACGTTCTTTCAAATGAGAGAGCCATCTTAGCCCTTGTTCGGATTTCTGCAGGGGTCAGTTTTGAGATATAAACGAAAATGGAAAGGTTGTACTTTAGCAATAGTACCGTTTTAGATGTGATACATTCCAACTGCTTGATAGCTGTTTGCCGTTTATAATGCCGAGCCTGTACGATCCCTTTCCGATGTTCTCGAGCACCTGATATGGTCCTTCCCAATTCGGTCCTAGTTTTCCTTCGTTCGGATTTCGGGTATTAATGATAATTTTTCTTAACACTAAGTCCCCGGGCTTGAAATGGCGGAGCTTCGTTCTTCGGTTATAATATCTTTTGATTCGCTGCTTTTGGGCGGCCAATTGGACGAGAGCATCTTCTCGTCTTTCGTCCGATAGTTCGAGGCTAGTATTTATTGCCTCATTATTTGATTCTTCCATCGCGAATCGAAATCTGACACTGGGTTCACCAACTTTGACTGGTATCAATGCTTCGGACCCATATACTAAGGAGAATGGGGTCGCCCCCGTACTGGATTTTGACGTCGTCCGATATGCCCAAAGGACTTCGGGTAGTATTTCTCTCCATTTCCCTTTAGCGTCGTTCAACGTCTTCTTTAAGTTTTAAATGACAGATTTGTTCGTTGATTCGGCCTGTCCATTCCCACTGGGGTGGTATGGCATCGATAGTATCCTTCTTATCTTATGGTCTTCGAGGAATCTTGTTACTTTGCTGCCAACGAATTATTTTCCGTTGTCACACACTATTTTGGTAGGTATCCCGAATCGGCATATGATATGATCCCAAATAAAGTCTATAACTTCTTTCTCTCTTATTTTTTCGAACACTTGCGCTTCAACCCATTTAGAAAAATAGTCAGTCATAAATAAAATGAATTTGGTTTTACCTAGGATCGATGGTAGAGGGTCGACGATATCCATTCCCCATTTCATGAACGGCCATGGGGATAGGACTCAGTGGAGTTGCTCTCCGGGTTGGTGGATCATCAGCACAAACCTTTGACATTTGTCACACTTACGAACAAATTCCTTTGCATCTTTGCCCATATTGATCCAATAATACCCTGCTCTGATTAATTTTCGAACTAATGTATCGGCTCCAGAGTGATTCCCGCAAGTACCCTCGTGCACTTCCCGTAGGATATAATCGGTATCTCCCGGACCCAAGCATACTGCCAATGGTCCATCGAACGTTCTTTGGTACAGTGTTCCGTCCGAAGCCAACGTGAATCGAGCAGCTTTAGTCCGTAGGGTTCTGGAATCTTTAGGGTCCGATGGGAGTTTTCCATTCTTCAAGTATTCAATATACTTATTTCTCCAATCCCAGGTTAAGCTTGTAGAATTTATTTCGGCGTGACCTTCTTCGATTACCGATATCGAAAGTTGAACAACATTCCCCGAGCCTGAGTTATCTACCTCGACCGACGACCCCAAATTCGCAAGTGCATCGGCCTTATTATTCTGTTCCCGTGGTACATGCTGTAAAGTCCATTGTTTGAAATGGTGCAAAGTGACAAGCAGTTTATCTAAATACCTTTGCATTCTACCTTCTCGAATTTCGAAGGTTTTGTTTACTTGACTCACCACCAGCAAGGAGTCGTAATTGGCTTCAATGACTTCTGCTCCCAAGTTTCTAGCTAGTTCGAGACCTGCAATCATGGCTTCATACTCGGCCTCGTTGTTAGTCAACCTAATAGTTTTAATAGATTGCCTAATAGTGCTACCCGTGGGCGGTTTCAAAACTATGCCCAGCCCGGACCCTTTTACGTTCGAAGCCCCGTGCGTAAAAAGGATCCATACCCCCGATGATGTACCTGATTTCAACAGTTCTTTTTCGACTTCGGGTACGAGGATTGGCGTGAAATCGGCAACGAAGTCTACTAAAATTTGAGACTTGATGGCCGTTCGGGGTTGATATTCGATATCGTACCCACTGAGTTCGATGGCCCATTTGGCCAGTCGGCCTGATAACTCGGGTTTGTGCAAAATATTACGAAGCGGGTAAGTGGTTAACACATATATAGGATGACATTGAAAGTACGGCCTTAACTTTTTTGAGGCGCTTACCAGTGCAAGTGCCAATTTTTCTAGGAGCGGATATCTAGTTTCCGCTTCTCCTAAGGTTCGACTTGTATAATAAATGGGGAATTGCGTACCTTGATCCTCTCGAACTAGGACACCGGTTACGGCGACTTCCGATACTGCCAAGTACAAACAAAGTTTTTCGTCTGTTTTTGGAGTGTGGAGTAGTTGTGGGCTTGATAGATATCGCTTCAGTTCCTCTAATGCTTGTTGGCACTTCGGGGTCCAAGCAAAATCGTTCTTCTTTTTGAGTAGAGAGAAGAATTTGTGACTTCGGTCAGATGATCTTGAGATGAACCGGCTTAAGGTTGCAATCCGACCCGTTAGCCTTTGTACGGCCTTCACGCTGTTCACAACAACGATGTCTTTGATGGCCTTGATTTTATCGGGGTTAATCTCTATTCCCTGATGTGACACCATGAAGCTGAGGAACTTGCCCGAACCGACCCCGAAAGCACATTTCTCGGGGTTGAGCTTCATGTTGTATTTCCTTAAAATCTCGAACGTTTCCTGCAAATGAGTCAAATGGTCCTCTGCGCGCGGGGACTTAACTAACATGTCATCAATATAAACTTCCATTGATTTTCCTATTTTTTCTTCAAACATTTTATTTACTAGGCGTTGGTAAGTAGCCCCTGCATTTTTTAGCCCGAAGGGAATCACATTATAACAATACGTTCCATATTTGGTGACAAATAAAGTCTTTTCCTGGTCCTCCGGGTTCATCTGGATTTTATTATACCCGCAATAGGCATCAAGAAAAGTGAGGATCTCGTGGCCGGCCGTGGCATCGATCATGCGATAGATGTTGGGAAGCGGAAAGGAATCTTTGGGGAACGCTTTGTTCAAATCCTTATAGTCCACACACATTCTAAGTTTGTTCCCTTTTTTAGGGACTACAACTACGTTGGCTAGCCATTCGGGATATTTCACCTCCCGAATGGACCCTACTTTGAGAGGCTTGGTTACCTCGCCTTTTATGAACGCGTGCTTTCTCTCGGACTGGGGTCTTCTATTTTGCTTCACCGGTCTGAACCTGGGGTCCAAACTTAGCCGATGCATCGTTATGTCCGGCGGTATCCCTGTTATATCTAAATGGGACCAGGCAAAACAATCGATGTTATCGATAAGAAATTGAACGAGTTTCTTCCTGAGTTCGGGGCTCAACCCCGTTCCCAAGTATACCTTTTGCTCGGGCCAGTGTTCGATTAATATGACTTGCTCTAGTTACTCGATTGTTGATTTGGTGGTGTCAGAGTCATCGGGCATCACGAAAGATCGAGGGACCCTTTGATCATCATCCTCTTCGATCTTCTGGTTGTCTGGCTGGGTCGAAGCCGATGTCTATGATTGCTATTTGGTGCCCCGTTCTCCTTCCGGGCCCAATCCTTTTATCGGCAAAAGTGAGGACATTGGTTTAGCTTCGTCGATGACGAACATTTCCTTTGCGGCTGGCTCTTCTCCATACACTATTTTGACACCTCCCGTTGTCGAGAATTTGAGGGCCTGGTGTCGGGTCGAAGGTACAACTCTCATGTTGTGGATCCATGGCCTTCCGAACAAGGCGTTATATCTCATATCGCCTTCGATCACATGAAACTTTATTTCCTGGATAGTTCCGGTCACCTTTATTGGTAGGATTATCTCACCCTTGGTGGTTTCGCATGCCATATTGAACCCGTTTAGGACTAGAGTTGCGGGTACGATCTGACCCTGTAGGCCGAGCTGCTCTACTACCTTTAATCGGATGATGTTGGCTGAGCTACCTGGATCGATTAACACACGCTTAATTTTAGTTTTATTCATTTGTACGGATATTACCAGTGCGTCGTTATGAGGTTGGATGACCCCCTCTACATCTTCATCGTCAAAGGACAAAGTCCCCATAAATTCATAATCTTGAGTCCGAGATCGTTTTTCCCTCACCGTCGATATTTTAGTGCGTTTAAGTACTGGTCCCTGAGGGGTATCGATGCCTCCGATGATCATGTGGATGACGTGCTGCGGTTCTTCTTACTCGTTTTGCTTGCTAAAACCCCTGCTTTTAAAATGGTTCTTCGCCCTATCACTTAGAAATTCCCGAAGGTGCCCTTTGTTAAACAAGCGAGCTATTTCCTCCCTTAATTGCTTACAATCTTCCGTTCTGTGGCCATGGGTACCATGATATTCGCACGTTTGATTGGGATTTCTTTGGGCAGGATCGGTCTGCATAGGTCGAGGCCATTTAGAGTCTTTGATGCGTCCGATGGCTGACACGAGAGCGGATGCACCAACGCTGAAGTTATATTCTGATAATCGAGGTGTTTCTGTAGGATCGACATATTTATCGAAGCTGCTCTTACTCATAAGCCCCCAAGAATTTTGTCCTCGATCGATCCTTCGACTATTCCGAACTGCATTGCGTGCTGAACCATTATTCACCCGATCTGCGACATACGGTCGATATCGGTCTCTATTCGACCTTTGTTCTCTGTCGATCCTCTTTTGGTTTTTAGTAACTGTCCTGTTCTGATGAACGGGTCCGTACGGAGCTGCCAACTGATCATCCTCGACCCTAATTTTTGATTGGTATCGGTTATGTACATCTGCCTACGTTATCGTCGGATACTCGATCAAATTTTGTTTCAGCCGATGTGATGCTGTCGAACTTAACTCGTTCAACCCTTGGGTGAAAGCTTGTACCGCTCAATCGTCTGTCACCGGGGGTAATTCCATGCATTCCATTTGAAATCGGGATACAAATTCCCTCAGCAGTTCATCATCCCTTTGCTTTACTTTGAAGAGGTCTGATTTCCTTGTTGCAACCTTTATGGCACCAGCATGTGCCTTTACGAACGAATTTGCTAACATGACAAAAGAATCGATGGAATTCGGTTGTAAATTGTGGTACCAGATCATCGCTCCCTTCGAGAGGGTCTCCCCGAACTTTTTCAATAACACGGATTCGATTTCATCATCTTCCAAATCGTTGCCTTTTATGGCACATGTGTAAGAGGTGACATGTTCGTTAGGATCGTTTGTACCGTTGTATTTGGGAATTTCGGGCATACGGAATTTTTTGGGGATTGGCTTCGGTGCCTCACTCGACGGAAAAAGCTTTTGTATGAATTTTTTCGAATCAAGCCCCCTTATCATTGGTGGAGCCCCCGGGATTTGATCGACCCTGGCATTGTATGTTTCCACCCTCTTGTCGTTAGCTTCGACTCGTTTTGTGAGTTTCTCGAGTAATTTAGTAATTCTGGGAGTAGTCCCCGATTCCTGCTCGTTAGATTTCACTATGGCGGGCTCTGTTCTGGGGGTGACTTCCCGAAGTGGATTAGAATCCGGCCTGCTTTGTGCGTGATTTTGGCTCTGTAGCTGAGCTATCGCTACTTGTTGGGCTTGTAGCATCTCAAAGATCATACGTAAGCTGGTCTCCATTTCTCCCGTGTTTTGGGTATCTCGGGCTACAGATCGAGTACCGCCCTGAATGCTTCTTTCCGGTTCGGAGCGCTAATTTACCTCCAAAGCTATTTGTGAATTGACATCCAGCGGTATTTTGGCTCGAATTTCGGGTACTTCGATTTGAGCCTCGGTGCCATTGTTAAGTAGCCTTCCAGCTCCAGGTGCCAAGTTGTTGGTTTCATCTTGAAGGCCGGCTTCGTAATCGATTGGTGAAGCCATTTGATTGGTGGTTATTCACAGCTGATCCAAAATTCAAGATGTTTTTGGAAATGAGTGCAAGGCACAATGGCGTGTTTTTTTAGATTTGTATCAAACAACCACTGTTATCCTCAGCCCCACAGTGGGCACCAAACTGTTTACCCGAAACATGGATAGAGTTGAATTTATACGTAGTTCCGAGAATATGTAGCGTAACTTAACACAAAATGCAAGGATAAATAAAAAGTGTAAATATAGATTGGGGAGAATGCTAAAATAGATAAGGTTATCAGGAACAATGAATCTCAGGATTCAACAAATAGAATCAATCTAAGAGATCTGAAAGAACGGTGTTTTTCTGTAGAAGAATATAGCCATTTTATTACAATGTAAGCCTTGGAAAAACTTGTTCTACAGAAATAGTAACCAAGCCCTTTTATAGTGGAGGGATTTGGCTCTAAGCATAATAAAATAAACATTCAGTGGGAGACCCATGATAAATCAGCTTTTTCATAATTTCTGCCAAGATTCTCTCTAGTGGGATTGCAACGGCTTTTGTCTGTGAGCTCGATCTTGCTTAGAACCCTCGATTTTGGTTTGAGCTTGATTTCGGCTTGAACTCATGATCTTATTTCGAGCCCGATCCTTGCTCGAGCCCTCGAATTGATTCGAGGTCAATGTCGGTTGGTCTTTGGATTGTTAGCATGGTAGATTTTGATTCGAGCTTGGTAATGATATCGAACTTGACACAGATCGGCCTCCCCAAGTTCGAGGATAGTTTGCTCCACCTACGGGATCTCACTTTGATAAATCATCGTTTGAACTCGATCGGACGTGCTAAGGCCGAAACGTATTTCGACCGTATACAATACCTTTTTTTTAAACCCCTCCTAAATTAGGAGGATTGATAGTGTTTCCACACTTCCCCTCTAGTGTGACTCGAACTCAGGATCTAACGGTCGTGGATAGATGTATTTTTTACCAACTTGCGCTATACCTTAACGGGGCCGTTAAATTATAGTGCATGTATAATTTCCAAAGTATTATAGATATAATGAAAAACATGTTTCCCAAATAGCAACATTTCTAGTTCAATTCCCAACATTATACACCACCTACAACCTGTCTACGGAGCCTCTAAGTACAACTGAAGAGTAATATGGAAATGCCGGAAATAAAGACCCGGTTATACCTCAACCACAAAGTACATGAGAAACAAAAGATACATGACCCCGAAATGACGTGGGGCTCACCAAATCGGCTGAAAAGAGCGACTGCTATACTTCTTAGATGATGATCTTGTGATTAGCTTCCTTGATTATACATTTACATGACCGTCCTTAGTATTCACATATCATATTATACATTTATGGGTTTCATAGACTGTCCATAGTGTTTATTCATACCGTACACCTATACACTCACACACCATGCACCTATATGTTTCGTAAACCGTCCATAAGATTTCATAACATAATATTCATAGACCGTCCATAAGATTTCATAACACAATATACCTATGCGTTTCATAGACCATCCATAGGATTTCATAACACAATATACCTATGCATTTCATAGACCGTCCACAGGATTTCATAACACAATATACCTATGCGTTTCATAGACCGTCCTCAAGATTTCATAACACAATAAACCTATGCGTTTCATAAATCGTCCACAGGATTTTATAACACAATATACCTATGTGTTTCATAGACCGTCCATAGAATTTCATAACACAATATACCTATGCGTTTCATAAACTGTCCACAGGATTTCATAACACAATATACCTATGCGTTTCATAGACCGTCCATAGAATTTCATAACACAATATACCTATGTGTTTTATAGACCGTCCACAGGAATTCATTACACAATATACCTATGCGTTTCATCGACCGTCCATAAGATTTCATAACACAATATACCTATGTGTTTCATAGACCGTCCACAGGATTTCATAATACAATATACCTATGCGTTTCATAGACCGTCCATAGGATTTCATAACACAATATACCTATGCGTTTCATAGACCGTCCACAGGATTTCATAACACAATATTCATAGACCGTCTATAGGATTTCATAATACAATATACCTATGCGTTTCATAGACCGTTCACAGGATTTCATAACATAATATACCTATGCATTTCGTAGACCATCCACATGATTTCATAACACAATATACCTATGCGTTTCATAGACCGTTCACAGGATTTCATAACACAATATACCTATGCATTTCATAGACCGTTCACAGGATTTCATAACACAATATACCTATGCGTTCCATAGACCGTCCACAGGATTTCATATCACATTGGAAACAAAAGTACAAATATGTATATATCATAACCTTTCACACCACATATCACTTAATTCGTACTTTCAACCACTTACAACATTATTATTTCATTGGCTCTCTTGGCCATACATATGATTCTTTATTCATGGCGCAATGGCCGCATTTCATATTCCATACTTTCATTTCTTTCCTTTCATAGATCATCATCATAATTATCTACAAGTAGAATATTCCGGAGATCAGAACTTTAAGTTCATTAGTAATGAAGGCTTTAAACACAATAGATTCCTTTCCAATAAATGGAGTAAAATGATTGGCAATCGAAACACAAGTTAAAATCATACACAATTTTCATTCACGAATATGTAAGAACGCAAAACACATTGAAAAATACTTACAAGCATAGCATTAGCTAAAACAACAACATATGGGTATCACTTGAGTTCATAAGCTTTTAGCCAATTATATTATCGAAGTCAATTTTTGGAATAGTTGAGAAAAAGCTCATTTCATAATCTTTCTCACATTTAATTTATTTCATTGTCACCATTGGCCTCAAGTATAACTTTCACTATTGGCACGTTGGCCATAATTTATATCCCCAATTCACTTATTTCATACCTTTATAGGTTATCAACAATAATACATTTCCAATCCAGACTTTAGGTACACATATGAGCAATTTCGAGTCTTAAGAATATTGAGATTTTTTCACACAATTTGGCATACTAGCTTTTATTTGAAATACGATTCCAAGCCACAACATTTTAATACGCAACCCATACTTGGAAACTCACGGGAATATTAGGGAGTTCGATTTCAAGAGAAAAGGTTTAGCCAACATACCTTGCTTTGAGCTTTTCTTAAATTACTACAACGTTCCAAAAATTCTAGCAATCCCAATCTATTTTGAGACATAACAAAATTGAACCATTATTAGGAAGATATTCATGATCTCGTTTCATTTCAGCATTTTATCAAACACTAGGTGTGCAAGTTTAACTATAAGATTTCTACAAGATTTCCTTCACTCCATAACCTAATCTTTACTTATTTGAGCTCAACAATCTTCCCACAAACCTTATTAGTACAAGCATGTATAAATAATTCTCTTATACCTAAGAATCATACTCCGAATCAACCATCTTTTACCCAAATTCGAAATTGAAAACTAGGGTATGGAACCTTACCTCTTAGATGATGATCTTGTGATTAGTTCCTTGATTCTTAAAGATTGGTGCAAGATTGGTTGATTATAATGTTAGGTTCCCTCCTTCTCTCTCTACAATTCTCTTACCTCTCTCTAAAACCCTCAGAAAAATACCTAAAAATAAGCCCCAAAGCCTATTTATCAAAATGGGGTCGGGTTATAAAAAGAGAAAAATTAACCCTCCGAACTCAGCTATGTGGTCGCACAATGGACCGCATAATTGGTGTACGGGTCGCACAATGGTTGCACAAATTGGTGCCCAGAACTGGGCTGTTCTGGTTCATTCTGCGACTAGTTTGCGGTCTCATAACCATTTTACGATCGCATAATGGTCGCAGAATTGGTCGCAAATATCGCATTCTTTCAGCCTTAGGTAATTTGGTTATAACCTCTTGTAGAAATGTCCAAATGACAAACTGTTTGAAGAGTTGAAAACTAGACTCAAACCGCTTTGATTTGATAGGTAATACATCATATAACTCTTCATATCCAGAGAGGTATGCTCGTTTGAAGTTAGGTCGTGTGCGAACTCACTTGAAACTTCATTCTATCATGAAATTTTTCAACTTGCGTTAGCCTTGCGGCTCTTCTTAGACCATAAACCATTCTTAATGCACTTCATACATATATTATCATGATCAATTGATATCATTCATATAATAGTCCTTGTCTACACACAAAATAATATAATTATCACACATCGGCTTTCTTAATAGCACTTAAGTACTTCAAAATTTTCCGGGGAGTTACATTCTCCCCCACTTAAGAACATTCGTCCTCGAATGTTTTACAAGTCCCTTATAGGAATAGAGTTACCATTAATTTACCTCCAACCATTATACATAGGAACTTATGACTACCTCGGTCTTATATATTCTTTCCAAAATTTCAACTTACTTATGGTCCTTAAGATTTGGCTATCTTTACAAATCCTTAAAAATTTCGACAGAGTTTCCCCTGTAACTGGGCCTAGCCACCTGTCAGAGAATCTCATAAATCAATGCTAACAATATATCCATTACTCAACAATGCATCACAGTATATATCAACATCACGAATCTCAATATTACGTGCATTACATTATCTCAAGTAGCATCTGGACAATAACCGCACATATATAAATCGTAACATAAAGGGAGTACCTTTCGATCCACAATTATTTAACTATACACTCAAGTGGGAACATTTTATTTCCTTAACATTTTTGCCCCTCAATGTAGTCTCCTCGACTTACATACTTCGCCATAACACATTAACGGAGACAATCTCGACTCCCAGACTTTTCTAACAAGGATAGCAAATAGTTACTCCTCACAATCCCATTATCCATTAACTTCACCTTATTAGACATGGACGCATGAAATACCGAGTACACGGAGAAAAGTAATAGGGAAACATCATACTCATAGTTGGCCTATTTCCTTCAAGATTTCATAAGGACTAATGTAACTACACATACTTTATGTCTATTAACAATTCACATAGCATCCTCATGGAGAAAATATTAAGAATAACCCGTTCACTTTATTCAAATCTAAATTTCTATGCCAAACACCCAAACTAAACATTTGGCGACCTCCAACAATTTGTCTAAGATGTGCTAGCTTGAATATGACCATAAAATTTTCTATCCAATATATTTGATCACGGGATGGCACTTCTTCTTTGACATGTGACATATAGGAGGCATAATCAGAAGGATAAAGACATGAGCATCAGCTATTCTTGGAAGACTATTATTCATGAAAAGGACAACAACAATTGTTTCATTCCATATGTGCCTTGTTTGGCAACAGTAGGCCTCAAAGAGAAATAGCACTTATGTGACACCAGTCGTCTCCTGGAGTGTAGGGAAAATCAGTTTAACTTGAAATGAGTATATTCCAGTACCCTAAATGTGATATGGGTTTCAAAATTCATGAAGTTGCATTATACTCTTAACAGTAACTAGCACAAGGAATTTATGCCACAAGCCTACAAGGATGAAAAAGAAGTTAAACACTTGTGATATTATTATCATTCTGACAGCTTAACCCCTTTTCGATAGTTGATTATATATGAGAGAACTAGAGATACGACGAATTTGTCATTCAATTCAATATGCTCATCATAATGTTGTTTAACTTTCAACCATATTCGAGTAAAATCATGTAGATAGGACATCTTAATGTTGGGATAAAATCATGTATTGGTTAGAGAGAATGAACACTTTGCTATGAGCTATGAGCTATGAACATATTGCCATAACAATTCTCAAGTTGCAATACTGGGCCACTTCATGTGCAACTACAATACTAGTAACAAGTTTAGTTACTCACTGAGGCAGGATCTAGGTGGACATGAAAGTCATACTGAGATGGGCGAACAATTAGATCTTCCTGTGGTGAATTTGTGAAAAGCTCAAATTTCTCAGAAACTTTATACGGACAGGTGGCCCCTTCCAATTGACATGTACGCACATGATAGGTGCTGAGATATGCTCTCATGTTACTAGACTGTACAAAAGATTCATGATAATACTCACAAAGGAGTAAGGTCACTGTTCAAGACATATGAGCCACATATACCGGAGAAAGAAAGAGTTGCTTAAGAAAGGTCTCAACACTAGGTTGCCTTACATTAGATATGATACCACGTAGGTAATTATTACGATGGTGCGTGCATAGGCACATATGAGTAGATGTTATTCATTCGATTCAAAAGGTTCTGTAAAAAATTCATCGGATATAGTCCCTTGTTGAGAATTTAGGGAAGCAAGTGGGATGTATTAATCCTAGAGTTATAACTCAATTCAAGGACATAGTTATATATCTCAATTCCACAATAGGTTGTAAATAAGAGAATTTGTGATAGAATGGATTCACGAATAATACGTCTCGTTCAAAGAGTAGGTACATGCAACATTTTGTGATCCAACATTTTGGTTAAGACCATATTTATGTAGGCTCTTCAATATGGATGTACATATACAACAAGGTAAATAATGCGGTGTTCATAATGATGTACTAAGGAGTGACTCACTTGATGACTTTAGATTGACAGGACAGTACCTTAATTGATACTCCTCTACTCCACATCAAAAACATACATTAGTACCATAGTGACATACCCCGAATGACATCTCATACACTTCACACAACGAGGATGGGGTCCGTTAAACTAGCTCGCCCCACTTACTTGATACTTACCCTTTTTGCATACATCTTAAGTATTTCCCTTAGTCTTCCTCCAAGCCTTCATGGCGGGAGTAACAATCTCTGCAACATCTCATTGTATGGACTTTTGGAATTTCCCAAATCTACCACCTCTAACACGCTTATGAGCATACTCACAACATGACGCAAATTATTTTTGCCCGCATATCGGGCATACCGGAATAGGTGTATCCAACCTAAGGGTATTTGTTCTTCTTGTGCCCCCTCTTTCCACAACCATAACATATTTCAAGAATTATCCAACATAAACCGAGTGGCTAAACCCGAGTGGCTCTTCTTTCATACCAAACATTTCGGCTTATTAATGCCAATAATCCTCTTTCATTTCTTAGGTGCTCTGACCACATAAACTGGTGGCGGGGTAACATTAATAAAGAAAACATGGACACTTACCCTAGCAACCAGTTCTTTCATTCACTCCTCGCTTCCTCAAACTTGTGGGTTATTCATATGGAAAATGAAACATGACGAGGAAATTAGTTACCTATCTTGAGCTCTATCGCACGATATGGAGTATCAAAGAAGTGTGAAATTCCTTAATGTCTAAGTAGCCTCCCTATTATAGATGTGGTCGATAACACATCGATAAGGACTCTACTAGACACGTCTCTGAGACATCCTAGGACACTTTAAAACCTTAGGCTCTGATACCAAGTTTGTCATGCCCCAAACTCGGAGAGCGCAGCCGACGCTCAACCGAGTGAACCCGGCCGAGCAAACCTATTAGATTTTCTTCTACCCAAACTCATCCATGAATAAGAGGAGATGCACTCTATTAATCAAACATTGAAAATATTTTTTTCTTTTTTATTAACAACTCCCATTTCATTCCATTAGCAACTTCATTCATAACTTCCAAAGTAGTATAGATATAATGAAAAACATGTTTCCCAAATAGCAACATTTCTAGTTCAATTCCCAACATCATACACCACCCATAACTTGTCTACGGAGCCTCTAAGTACAACTGAAAAGTAATATGGAAATGCCAGAAATAAGGACCCGGCTATACCTCAACCATAAAGTACATGAGAAACAAAAAATACATGACCCCGAAATGACGTGGGGCTCACCAAATCGGCTGAAAAGAGCGACTGCTATCACTGATCAATGCCACCTGCTGTAGAACCACCTGCATCCATTAAAGATGCAGCGCCCCCGGCAAAATGGACGTTAGTACTGTCGAATAACACTAGTATGTATAGCTATAAATCCTCTTTCAAAATAGAATACCCATATGATCTATACGTGGAACACATAATATAGTGTAATTGAAATAACCTGTACAAACAAGGACACGAAAGTGGCACCTATTGTCTGCATTAATAATATGTCTCATTAGACCGTCCTTAGTGTTCACATAACAATTTTCACTCACGAATATGTAAGAACGCAAAACACATTGAAAAATACTTACAAGCATAGCATTAGCTAAAACAACCACATATGGGTATCACTTGAGTTCATAAGCTTTTAGCCAATTATATTATCGAAGTCAATTTTTGGAATAGTTGAGAAAAAGCTCATTTCATAATCTTTCTCACATTTAATTCATTTCATTGTCACCATTGGCGTCAAGTATAACTTTCACTATTGGCACGTTGGCCACAATTTATATCCCCAATTCACTTATTTCATACCTTTATAGGTTATCAACAATAATACATTTCTAATCCATACTTTAGGTACACATATGAGCAATTTCGAGTCTTAAGAATATTGAGATTTTCTCACACAATTTGGCATACTAGCTTTTATTTGAAATACGATTCCAAGCCACAACATCTTAATACGCAACCCATACTTTGAAACTCACGGGAACATTAGGGAGTTCGATTCCAAGAGAGAAGGTTTAGCCAATATACCTTGCTTTGAGCTTTCCTTAATTACTACAACATTACGGAAATTCTAGTAATCCCAATCTATTTTGAGACATAACAAAATTGAACCATTATTAGGAAGATATTTATGACCTCGGTTCATTTGAGCATTTTATCAAACACTGGGTGTGCAAGTGTAACTACAAGATTTCTACAAGATTTCCTTCACTCCATAACCCAATCTTTACTTATTTGAGCTCAACAATCTTCCCACAAATCTTATTAGTAGAAGCATTTATAAATAATGCTCTTATACACAAGAATCATACTCCAAATAAACCATCTTTTAACCAAATTCGAAATTGGAAACTAGGGTATGGAACCTTACCTCTTAGATAATGATCTTATGATTAACTTCCTTGATTCTTGAAGATTGGTGCAAGATTGGTTGATTATAATGTTAGGTTCTCTCCTTCTCTCTCTAAAATGCTCTTACCTCTCTCTAAAACCCTCAGAAAAATACCCCAAAATAAGCCCCAAAGCCTATTTATCAAAATGGGGCTGGGTTATGAAAAGAGGAAAATTAACCCTCCGAACTCAGCTATGTGGTCGCACAATGGACCGTAAAATTGGTGTGTGGGTCGCACAATGGTCGCATAAATCGGTGCCCAGAACTGGGCTATTCTGGTCCATTCTACGACCAGCTTGCGGTCGCATAACCATTTTGCGATCGCATAATGGTCGCAGAATTGGTCGCAAATATCGCATTCTGTCAGCCTTAGGTAATTTGGTCATAACCTCTTGTAGGAATGTCCAAATGACAAATGGTTTGAAGCGTTGGAAACTAGACTCAAAGAGCTTTCAGTTGATAGGTAATATACCATATAAATCTTCATATCCAGAGAGGTATGCTCGTATGAAGTTAGGTCTTGTGCGAACTCACTTGAAACTTTATTCTATCATGAAATATTTCAACTTGCCTTAGCCTTGCGGCTCTTCTTAGACCATAAACCATTATTAATGCACTTTATACATATATTATCATGATAAATTGATATCATTCTCATAATAGTCCTTTTCTACACACAAAATAATATATTTAGCGCACATCGACTTTCTTAATAGCGCTTAAGTACTTCAAAATTTTTCAGGGTGTTACAAATAATTGCGTCACTATTGGTTGGTTGTGAACTTATTTTAAAGCTGAGTTCATGGCTGATTTATAGGATAAGAGGCTAATTATGTACTGTTGGTTGTGTTTCTCGATTTGAAAGAAAAGAGAAGTCGGAAAGGTGTTTTAGTAAACTGAAAAATCTGTTTTGACTTGCTGAACTTGTGGACTACTATGGGGTTGTTTTAAAATTGTATTGTGGCTGAAAATTAGTAGGGATTATTGAATATGTGGTGGTTGATATTGTAGATAAATTCTGGAAGGAAAAAGGAGTTTAAAACTATAGTGGTTTAATCACAAACTGAGCTTGTTGCTCGTTGTACTATTGTTTGAATTGTTCTTACGTTGTTGAGGGGTTGAATGGATATGATTAGCTGTTGATTTTGATGATGTTGTTGTTTTGTGTTGTTTTGTATTCAGAGAAGTGAGGAAATATAGGGGAAGTGCTGCCCAATTCTCCGTAAGAGAGCTAATAGCTTAGAAATGTGTTTTGAGTTCTTCCATGGTATTAACCATACTTCATACCTTGATGTACTACGGGCAGTGTATATTTAATGGTTATCAATAAAGGTATGTTAAGGCTAAACCCTTTATTTATTTTGGTATGATCTCGTAACTACATGCGTTTGATAACGAGACATAAAGAGAAGTTCGTACTCCTGCATTTATGTACATTATTCTAGTCTTATAAGTTACATTATCCTATCTTATCGGGTCTTTATTTTCGGTTAAGAATTGTCTTCTTCCAGTCAAGAGAGCAGAAAGAAGGGTATTATTCCTAAATGCCCAAGTAGCATCCTAATTATAGATGTGGTCGACAACACACCGATAAGAAGGACTCTACTAGACACGGCTCCGAGACATCCTAGGACACTTTAAAACCTTAGGCTTTGATACTAAGTTTGTCACGCCCCAAACTCGGGGAGCGCGACCGGCGCTCAACCGAGTGAACCCGGCCAAGCAAGCCTATTAGATTTCCTTCTACCCAAACTCATCCATAAATAAGGATAATACATATTTTCGTTAATTAGACAATAAGGTGATTATGTCTACAATACCAATTCATTACCATTAGTTACCTCATTTAATAATTCTCAAAACACACACAAACCTTCATGGTTCAAAGTGGAACGAGTGATTTAATCTTAAGAAAACTTGTTTAATATTTCCAACACCTATATACAACCCACACTTAGTTTACGGAGCTTCTAAAAATACCAAAGAGTACAATGATAGTTCCGGCAACAAGGCTCCGACTATACCTCAAAACACGATAACACATACGAAACAAAAGATGCACAACCCTGGAATGAGATGGGGCTCACCAAGTCAGCTGGGAAGAATGAGCACTACTATCACTGGTCAGTATCCTCCGCTATGGAACCACTTACATCCATTAAAAATGCAGCGCCCCCAGCAAAAAGGGACGTTAGTACATGTCGAATAGTACTAGTATGAAAACCAAACACCAATTTAAGAACTCGAAAATACAGTATGAGGTGGAGAGTGGTGAGCACCCTCCACTTCCAACCAACCGGTTGTGAGTTCGAGTCACCCCAAGAGCAAGGTGGAGAGTTCTTGGAGGGAGGGAGCCGAGGGTCTATCAGAAACAGCCTCTCTACCTAGGGTAGGGGTAAGGTCTGTGTACACACTACCCTCCCCAGACCCCACTAGTGGGATTATACTGAGTTGTTGTTGTTGTTGGAAATACAATATGCATATGATGAATCAAGGATACAATAGAATAGCATAGATAGCCGTTTAAACCAAATCAAGCTTATCAAGAGCTGTCATTAACATTTATAGAATTTAAGGTGAGATTCTCTGTAACCATTTTCACACAAAGCGGCCCCACCGTCTCACCCCAAATGTATAGAGGTGGAGGTGTAAGCACAATACCAAATCTCTACTCAAACGGCCCTGTCGCCTCACCTCAATGTATGCAGGTGGAGGTATAAATACAATACCTATTTTCACACAAAGCGGCCCCGCCGCCTCACCCCAATATATATGGGTGGAAATGCATCAACGATACCAATACTTACACAAAGCGGCCATGCCGCCTCACCCCAATATATATATATGGGTGGTGGTGCAACAACAATACCAAAATCATATACAAAGCGGCCCGCCGCCTCACTTTAATATATGCGGGTGGAGGTGTAACTATAATCACAATTTCTACACAATTTGGCATAATAGTTTTCCACATAAATCACGACTTGGAATCATAACACGTAGATACACAATCCATAGTTTGGAACACATCCTCAATTTATAATACAATATCATGAGAGCATTTGAAACACAAATTAAACATATATCTTTGTCACAAAACTTATTCGGAATACTCAACTTGTAATAAATATCTTGGAACTTACAAGGATATTGAGGTTCCAATTCTTAAAGAAGAGTTTAGCCAACATTCCTCAATTTAGCTTCCTTAAACTCTAAAATATTCCGGAATTCTTAGCAACTTCAATCTATTTTAGAAATATAACAAATTGAACCAAAATTAGGAAGATGATCATGGTTCTAGCTCATTTGAGCATTTTATCAAACATTAGGTGTGCATTAAGGTTTCAAGGTCCTTTTATGGAGGATTCCATCATCCCACAACCCAATCTTTACCATTGTTAGATCACTATCTTCCTACACTCTTGATAACACATGCATGCTAAATAAATAACATCCATACCCAAGAATTATCTTGCTAATTACCCATTCTTATATAAATTTCGAAATTAAGGGCTAGGGTACAGAATCTTATCTCTAAGATGAAGACCTAGTGAGTTTTCCTTGTTAATCTTCAAAGATTCGAGCAAGAATTGAAGAACAAATTTTTGAAGATCACTCTCCCACTTTAGGGCACTCTCTCACTCTCAAAATATCAGGTTTTGACTCAAAAATGGTACAAATCGTCTATTTAACGAAGTAGGGTTGGGCTATAAAAATCCAAAAATGAAGCTCCGGAACAGGGTATGCGATCGCATATGCGACCGCATAATGCTTATGCGTTCCGCAGAATAGGCCGCATAATTTTCCTCCATAACTAGGTAAATTTGACTCGGTTTGCGGTCATTATGTGGCCTGCAGACCTGTTCTGCGGTCGCATAATACGTCGCAGAACCTCCCTCTGAAAAATCTCAAAGCTGGATATGCGATCAGAGTGCGGCCCGCGAAATAATTTTGCGATCGCATAATGGGCCGCGAAAATGACATAAAAAATGGCCCAAAAGACTGTCTCACTCTGCGATCATTATGCGGTCCGCAGAGTGATTCTGCGGCCACATAGTGGGCCGCAAAAGTGCATTTTTTCTGCCCAAATTTATTTTTCTTTACTTTCCATTGCATTATACAATCCTCAAACACGTAAGCCCAGTTCGGCACCACGAAATATTATTTTTCCTTTGCAAAATTTTACGGGGCCTTACAACCGACCCTACTGTGGCCGAGCGCCTATGAGCGAGCTTAGAATGGCCGAGATACAAATCCTAGTATGGTCGAACACCTATGAGCGAGCCTACTACGACAAAGCAATTACACGTTCTGAGCCTTATAGGACCGGACAACGATTTTACTTATTCTATTAAGAGAATAGAGTCAGTATCAGCAGGTAATCATACCTTCAGTTTATCTCTGACTCACAGTTACTTTCAGTTATTATATTATCAGTTCGGTTTTAGCTTTAAGTTATTTTCCCTACTAGAAAAATATTAATTTGCGACCGAAATTTTTGACTGATATTGAAGTAGTCGCTAATGTGACTTCTTTTGCGACCGCAGTAGTGGAAAAAAGATTGTATTATTATTATTATTTTTTTAAAAAGAATTCGACTAGTATTCTGACTAAAATAGTGGGAAAACAATGCGTCAAATCTCCCGCCTTCACTTTTGCGACCAATTCGGTCGGAAGATAAAAAGTCAATAATAATAGTTGACCAATTAAGCGACTGCTCTGGTCGCAAAATAAAAATTAAAAAGGTAAAAAAATATTTTAGTGGGTTTGTGACCGCGGTAGTCAGAAAGGTAAATATAATATTTCAGGCCAGAACCCTATTTCCCTAATTTCGGCCATATTTTTCCAATTTCCTCTATCTCTATCTCTCTATCGATATTTTATTTCTTCTGCGATTTCTCTTCCATTCCACCAGTGTTGTTGATTGTTCTACGATTTCTCTTCAACTCCACTTGTGCGGCTGATGGTGGCAAACGGCGGATGTCAATTTTCGACTAACGGCAGAAATTTAAAGAATATTCTTCGACTCTTGAAGACCAAATCTGCTCCAATTTCTCTTCCACTCCTCTTTTCGGTTAGTTTCTATCTATGTCTCTCTTTTTAAAATCTAGATATTTTGTGGGTTTAACATTATCTTAAGATGAAAAAGACATCTTATAGATGAAAGCAGAACGAATTATTTCGGCTAAATGAGTTTAAATGGTTATGCAGTAGTGAAGATTTATCCTTTTTACAGCTCAAATAACAAAATAGGTTTCAAGAGCTTGAGAGATCCGAAAGTTGTTCGTTTCTATAGCTATAAAAAAAGTAAATATTATACATATACTCCTCTAGTCCAGAGGATTTGGCGTGATAGCAAACCTCGAGATTCAAACGGAGGAATTACACACTTTCTCTTCAATTAAAAAATAAATTTAACCTCGTTATTGTAAATGGTTTGCTTATATTTCTGTTCAGTTCTGTTAAGTGGAGGTCTTAAACTTTTATACATTTTAATTGAAGGATGAGTTTTTAGAATCTGTTGCTATTGGAGGATATAGTATCTAAATGTGATGCAAATATAGTAAATAAGAGACTTATTGAGTTTTGAGTATAATGGAGGATAGAGGAGTATCGTGAATGCCCTTGCTCAACCGTTAGTATAACATAATTTAATGCTTAACTTAGTAAACAACTACTAATTTCATCCTCTTTCTGTTAGTATAACATTGGTGCACTTCATACTGTTAGTATAGCATAATTTAATTTCAGGAAGCCTATCAAAACCGTTTAGAGGAATCGCGTCAAAGTCAACTCGATTATGAGGATGGTAGATCAACCCAAGTGTCGCTCAATTATGTAGCTTCAATATGGACGCAATTGGTTGGTGGCGCAAAGAAAGGTAGAACCTACGGTCTTGGATCACAACATTCCGTAGGTCGTTCTACGATATTGTTGTCTGGTGATGCGAGTTATTCGCAGAATCACGAAGAAGTGGAAGCATTACGAAAAGAAGTTGAAGAGTTGAAGGAGGAACGTAAAGAAGATCACGTAAATTTTAACAAATTGCAGAGTATAGTGGAGAAATTTATGAGGACGTCCATTTGATACTTTGAATGGCGATGATGGCAGGGATAAGGAGTTTTAGTTTGTTGTGGTGGTGATGTTTGAAACATTATTATTTATTGTGGTTGGATATTTAGACTTGGTAATGTTTACACTTGACTATGATTGTATTATTTAAGACTAGATAGAACGGTGCTTGAATGTTTAACTCTTTTTGAATGTTTTAGTTAAAAATATTTATGTTTTCTATAGTTGTTTGCATTTTATTGATTTGATTGGTTGGAATGGAGAATTGATTGGTTAGAATGGTGGATTGATTGGTTGTCGTGGTGGATTAATTGTTTAGTTGCTGCATATTTAAATTGGCAGGTGCTGCTGCTTTAAAAGTACTGAAATCTGCCAAACAATTCCCAGTTTTCCGACTGATTTCCGACCACAGTAGTCGCAAAGCGCTTCAAAATTTTTCAGATTCAAGAACATTTGCGACTGCTGTAGTGGAAAAATTAAATTAAAAAAAATATTAAATTAGATCTGCGACCACAGTAGTGGGAAATATAAATAAATCAATAATTTTAAATTATTTTGCGACTACAGCAGTGGGAAAACACAAATAAAATAAAAAAACTTTATATTATTTGTGACCACTCCGGTGAGAAAGATTAAATAAAATTATAATATATATATATATCATTTGCGACTGAAGTAGTGGGAAAATTAATGTAAAATTAAAATTTTATTTAAATTATTTGCGACCGCGTCAGTCGGAGAGTTGATAACATTTATTAGTCGTTTTTCTATTTTGACTTTGAGACCGCGGTAGTCGCAAATTATGGACGACCTCGGTCGCAAACTATTTTAGACAAGCTATTTTGCGACTACGATTTTTTGGTCTGAATATAGTTGAAAATTAGCATTTTCTGACCGCTTTCCGACCGTTTTGATAGTCAAGAAATAGCTATTTTCTAGTAGTGTTTGATGCCTTACATACTCGGTATATTATTTCGTAGTGACGTCCCTTTTGCTGGGGATGCTGCAATTCATGTCTGCAGGTCCTGATAGACAGCTGGATAGACCTTCCCAGTAGACAGAGTCAAACATAAGCTTGGTTGGTAAGCTCCACTTCCTCGGAGTTACCAGGTCTAGACCTTGGCGTCCATTTTATATATACAGTTTTGATGGGTAGGTCGAGGCCATGTACTAACTATGATACAATTCAGTTATCTCTAGAGATTTGTAGACGAGTCCTGTGTATTTTATATATCAGTATTGTGGCCTTGCCAGCTCTGTGTATATGTTTATTTTTGTACTGCTGGTTGGAGACATTCATGGCGGCCTCGTCGACCTGCACAGTTATGTATATGAGCTTTTGGGTATGTTTACCCCTCAAATGAGAGGGGCGTTATTTTTAGATGATTCAGATATGGCCTCATCGGCCTTGATTGGTATTGACAGTTTGCAGGCAGGCCTTGTTGGCCTAAGTTGAGGGTTACCCCTTGTCATGCCCCGACCTCGGGGAGCACAACCGATGCTCAACCGAGATAACCCGGTCGAGCAAGTCTGCTAGATTTACTTCTACCCAAATCACCCATAAATAAATAGAAGGTAAACTTCATTAATTAACACCAAGAGGGTTCATGAACAACACTAATTCCATCACTATTTGTTACTTCATTTTTAAAAGTCTCAAAATACATACACTTTCATAGTTGAAGTGGAATATGTAATACACATACGACATTTCTATCTTGACCTTCCCAATACCAATACACAACCCACACCATGTCTACGGAGCCTCTAATAGATACAAAAGAGTACAATGATAGTACCGGCAACAAAGTTCCGGCTATACCTCAAAACATAATACACATACAACAAAAGATGCACGACCCCGAAATGAAGTGGGACTCACCAAGCCGACCGGAAGGAGAGTGTACCGCTATCACTGGTCAATGCCCTCCGCTGTGGAACCACCTACATCTATTAAAGATGTAGCACCCTCGAAAACAGGGACGTTAGTACATGTCGAATAGTACTAGTATGAAAACCAAACACCTATGCAAGGATTTGGAAATACAACATGAATATGATGAATCATGGTACCAATAAAAGGCTTAGTTAGCCGTTAAAGCCATAGCAAATTTACTAAAAACTTTCAATAACATTTATAAATTCTTAAGTCGGGGATCCTCTAGTACTACCTTTACACAAAGAGGCCCTGCCGCCTCACCCCAATGTATGCGGGTGGAGGTACAATCACAATACCAGAAACTCTACACAAAGCGGACCTACCGCCTCACCCCAATGTATGTAGGTGGAAGTATATTCACAATACCATAAACTCTACACAAAATAGCCCTGCTGCCTCACCCCAATGTATGCTTGTGGAGGTGTATTCACAATACCATAACTCTACACAAACCGGCCATGCCGCCTCACCCCAATGTATGCGTGTGGAGGTGTATTCACAATACCACAAACTCTATACAAAGCGGCCCTGCCGCCTTACCCCAATGTATGCGGGTGGAGGTGTATTCACAATACTACAACTCTAGACAAAACGGCCGTGTCTCCTCACCCCAATGTATGCGGGTGGAGATGTATTCACGATTCCACACTTCAGATTCCCAAAATGATAATAGTTGGTACAAAAAAGTTCCCTTTCAAATCAACCATTTGGCACCTTTGGCCTTAGCAAGAGTAGGTTCATAAGGTTTCATCATATGAGAAATAAGTTTTTAATCACATTGATTTCAAATAAGATTTTTTCCCCAAAGGGGTATAACATAATTAAGTCAAAAATAGAGAATCATTAACACACGAGGGTTCTGGCACATTATACCAATCGAAAATCAACTTTGCTAGTTTGAATACCCCACATCAGTAATGTTCCATATTCGAACTTCACACGATGGAGTTTTGTAAGAACCCGGGAATTCCAATACCAGAAAAAGAGTTTAGCCTTCATACCTCGCTTTGAGCTTTCCTTAATTCACTATACAGTTTCGAATATCCTAGCAACTTCGATATATTTAGAGACAGAGAAAAAATTGAACACAAATTAGGAAGATATTCATAGTTTCAGCTTATTTGAGCATTTTATCAAACACTAGGTGTGCGAATTTGATTACAAGGTTCTTCCACAAGATTTCCTTCACTCCACAACTAATTCAATACCAAGAGTTTACTCATACTAGTTCAATTACCTCCCCACCATCCTCATAGCTACATGCATGCATAAATAACAACTCTCATACCCAAGAATCATACTCCCATTCTATCTAAACTCAAAATTCAAGACTAGGGTTAGAACCTTACCTCTTGGATGAAAATCTTGTGAGATTTCTTGTTAAATTTCAAAGCTTGGACAAGATGTTGATGAATAAAGCACTTGTGGCTTACTTCCCTCTCTATAGAACACCCCTCTCTTCTCTCTAAAATGACAGGTTTTCACCTTCAAAACAAGCCCCAAAGGCTTTTAATCAAAATAGGGCCGGGTAAAAAAAAAATAGAAAAATGAAGCCCCGACACAGATCTGCGGTCGCATATACACTTCGGCAGTCCGCAAAATGGACTGCATAATAGCCCTCCGGAACTGGGCACTTTTGCCTCACTCTGCGACCAGTCTGCGTTTCGCAGACCAATTCTACGGTCTTATAATGCACCGCAGAACTCCCCTTCGAAAAGTTTTATGTTGGATCTGTGATGGGTTGTGCGGCCCATGAAATGATTATGCGGCCGCATACTAGACCGCATAATCGTCTGAAAATTTCCTAGATTTCTACTTCAGTATGCGGTCCGCAGATCAGTTCTGTGACCGCAGAATGGACCGCAAAAATGCCCTGCACTTCCAAAAATTTTCTTCAACTCCCCAACGCATTGTTCAACACAAAAAGTCCGAACCGCGGCGAGCTTGCGAGCCGCGAAGAATCTCTACAATTATCAATCATAAGCCTTACACCCCTCCAGAGTTTACAGTTATAGAGTAGTACGCTCGAGCTGATTATGGCATCGGGTGCTAAACATGCCTCCCCAGGGTTGGGACGTGACAAACTTGGTATCAGAGCAGTTCTATCCTAGGGAGTCTACAAGCCGTATCTGGTAGTTAGAGCTTTGTTTATAGATGTGTTGTGCACCACATTTTATAAATAGGAAGCTACAAGGTATTTAGGCGTTTGTTACCATTCTTTTAAATCCAAATCGTGCTATAGAGCTGAATAAGAGCTCGAGCTAGGACTTATGGTTACTAATGATACAAAGATACTTGCAATTAGAAAGATTACAACTAGATAGAGGGATAATACAACTACAGGTAAGGGCACTAATAGAGAGAGAATTCTTAACGATGTAGCCCTGTTTAAGGCCCTACTAGATCGTGCATACCAGATGTGCGAATTTCTAGCTTAAGACCCTAAGATGGGAGTATCAAACATACCCCACGAATAACATGCCATGGAACTATCAGAAGGTAAGAGTATAAGTTTCAACAGTTAACCAAAATAAGGTGAAAAAGGGTACGAGGTACCCAGTTAGTGAAGATTATTAGTATTTACAATTCAGGCAGAGAAATATAAGTATTTTGAGTTACCTTCAACAGTAACAAAGGCATGTACAATTTTCTACACCCATCTCAATTATGCCCTATAGAGCTAACAAATATAGTTTAAGAGAAGGATGGGATATCAGGATCCAACTGGGGTTAGAGTAACCAAAAATGGTGGATGGATTGGTAATGTCAACAGACATTTTTGAAGGATACTGCAAATATGGTAATGGTTCTCCTTGCGAGACACCCAGATGGTGCACTCTAGAATAGTACAGTTAGATATGAATACTAGAATGTTAAGAAAATCGAGAAGGTAGGCACTTGCATCCTAAAAGGGATAAATATT
This sequence comes from Nicotiana tabacum, assembly GCF_000715075.1. Classification (NCBI taxonomy): domain Eukaryota; kingdom Viridiplantae; phylum Streptophyta; class Magnoliopsida; order Solanales; family Solanaceae; genus Nicotiana; species Nicotiana tabacum. The sequence continues at coordinate 43,787,992 of NC_134102.1, forward strand.
TACTTTAGTATGCCTTGCGCCCCTAGTAAAGAGAGAATGTTAGGCGCCCCAATGAGCCAGTGAGATGGGGCAAGGGGAGCTAAAGTGAAAGAATGTTTCATTGAAGTTTTTAAAATAAGGTAATAGACAAAAATATTAGCAGGAGAATAAGAAGATGACCATTGAAGCATTGTGAGTAAAATGTGATAAATGGGTGATAACGGCAAATCAAAATATGACAGGATGATAGAATCTATAGTCAAGTGAAGTAAAAAACAAGATGAGACATGCCTTAAGACAATAAAAGAGTATAAGTCAAAAAGTTCATATCCTTATTTCGAGAAATGAGTTGGTGACTCCAACGTGATTACCAGAAAGAAAGGTTAGACACTAGAGTAATAGAAATCAGTATGGTCTAGTGAACAAGATAAACTGAACATGAATTAGGGACCAAAGTATTTGATAATAGTTGGCATCGTGAGATTTTCAGAGATCGTGTCCTGACAATAACAGAATGAACAACAGAAGAATAACCTTTAAAGGTAATTCAGGAAGACGCTTCCCTAAAGCAAGTACTGTGAGAAAGGTTATGCTTAATGCACTACGTGTGCCCGTTATACTAGGTGTCACCCTCGTGCATAGGAAATTCAGTTATCCCTGGTACAAAAGGGTTACCGTAAGGCGAGGAAGAGTTAGTGAAGATGTGAAACCACACCGAAGATGAAGAGGTAAAATATTTATAGGTAAATCTTCGTAGCATTAAATGTTAATCTCCCCTAAAGGGGAGAAGGTGGTGTGATATGGCATCAAGTCGAAATTATGTGGTTCAGGTAACTATGGAATTGTAAAGGAAGAATACGGTAAAAAGGTTAAAGGAATGAGATTGTATTTATTCAGATCCTACAGATATGCTACGACTTCATAACATTATGCAAGCACGATACTAGGGAGAGGCAGTAAGGGTTGATACTGCCTAGGATGTTATTGATAAATAAGTGTGAATGAACACTTGATACATAAGGAACCAGTACGAGAGGTAAGTTTAGACACATGACATAATCCAAGAGAGATTATGCAGAATATAGAGGCGAGAATGGACCAATGATTTGTTAGTAGCTGATTCCAGAAGAGCCTAGTTATGGCTAGACAAGAGCATACAGAGAAATCAGCAGATCATGCAAGATAAGCATAGTGAAACCCAGTATAGGAAATTTAGTCTCGTAGATATGAGATCGTAATCCTAGAGAAAAGTTCAGATAGGAGTTGGGGTAGTTAAAGGAACCATATAAGTGTTACAAAAATAAAAAAGAGTGCCACTAGGGAGACATTCAAAATTCAAGTTCAGAAGCAACCCTACAAGCACAAGGACGAGGAGATAAGTAACTAAGGATAATTATAGGTGAGTAAGAACTTCAAAAAATTCCTTCGGGTATATAATGTAATAAGCTAGCAGATTTATAAGAGTCAGAAGGTCTCCCTAAGTACTACAATGAAAGACTAGCTAAGGAAATAATAAAGAAGGCTCTAACCTAAGCATAGTGACCTGAAGAAGAAATGATCTTAGAATAATAGTCTCACTACAAAATTGTATGCACTCCATGAGAAACTATCACCTACCGTGACTAAGGAACGTGAAGTAAAATCAAAAGTAATATTCGAGATCATATGAGCTACATGAAATTCCCATATATGTGGGCACTAAGATAAGCCAAGTATTCATGTAACAAGTGGCAAAACGACCAGGAAAAATAATTGTTTACATTTAAAGACAACTGAGAAGGCACGAAAGGAATTAATCGATCTATGACCCAGAGTTAGTTACATATGACCGCACTTAAGATTTCAAAGTATTATCCATGTAACATATAGGTTGACATTCTTACAGTTATAGGAGACTTTTGTATAAGTTAAAAGGAAGAATTGGGTCCACATCACAGACAAAGGCTTGAAATGTTAGAATATTATAACATGGATGTTCCATAGCACCGATGAAAGGCTAAAGTAATAACTAATACCCTGAGCCGCAGATCGAAAGACAGCTTAAGCCTACATAAAAGCTGAGAGAGAAGACCAAGCTCGAGACCTGCGATAGCTAAGTAAATCAGGAGTCTGATTATTAGACCCACATGATTATAGAAATCGTGACTCAAAGCATTGCAGAATAACTCTTAATATCAGAGGTGCAAGAGAGATAGTACAAAGGCCATACTCCATAATAGCTCTACGATAAAGCTAGATAGATGAGTACCAGCCTCATAAGAAGTCAGTATGAAGCTCCCGCCAGATTGTGTATGCACCAGAGGTGCAAGTATTATAGTAGAGCTTTAAGGTGTGGATGTGAATTCCACCTTTGTTGAAGCGAGGTTATGAATGACACAGAAGATACGATGCGAGATTTAAAGGTAAAGGTAAAGGAGGTATGAGATACTCAAGTGTAGAAGGTTGTGAATAGTCCAGACTTCAGATATAGGGCTAGAAGCATTGTGATTCAGTATCCAGAAATAATAGTAGTATCATCAGTAACATATCTTTCAGCCTATGGTTTCCAGGTACCGAGAGGTCTAGTTAAGAGAGTAAAAAAGATTTAGAGACTAAGTGATGTCTCGCTTAAGGTTTTAGAATAACATAAGGAAGTCTATGGTGCTAGCAAGTTAAAGGAAGGTTGCGAGTAGTATAAATAGATATGTGAAGGTCCCAAGATATGGTAGAGATACAAGGTTTGAGGTACACAGGAGTATGGATAAGAAAATGTGAGTGAGAAGGTGACAAAAATAGGTAAGGCCTTGGGATTAAGCATATCAAAACAAGAGAGCTGATAATTTCCGTAAGTTATAGAAAGCTCAGTATAGCCTGAATGAACTTGGAGAAGTCTAAGACTAAGAGAATTTAGAAGAGATGGAATGTTGCCATGGTAGTAGAATAAGGGTGTAATTATGATAAATGATAAGAGGATGACATTTAGCCCTTCGATTGAGTAATGATTCAAAGAGAGGATATTTCCTAAATTGCATGGTATTAGAATACCCTCATAAGATGAATCACGCTGGGATGCTATGAAATACGGTTATTGAAGTATAGTATCGCCCCTCAGTGGATCAGGCAAATAACTTCAGATGTTCCCCAATGAGACGTGAGCCCTAGTGACAATGTATACGTTAGAGGTTTCAAGTTATCAATGGTAGATTATAGATCAATATTAAGGTGAATCAACAATAGATGGATAGAAGTTCCAAAGTATGAGATGAGGTTAGACTGTCATATTTAAGAGGAATAGTAATGAGGAAGAATTAAAGGACTTAGATTTATACATATAGGATAAGCGGCAAGAGAGTAACCTGAAGTTGGGTAGCAGACCTCAATAATAGTAAAACTAAAGTAAGTTTGACGGTATATTATTACCTATATAGATACAGTAATGCCATAAGGATAGATAAACTAGGCTATGAAATAAAATATAGCAATAGTCGTAAGTTCGACATAGTACCAAGCGAAGAACTCCAGTATACCTATAGATGCCTAGAGGGATAGCTTGCCATAGTTCTGTATATATTCACAAAGTGAGGCCTAGAGATTGGCTAAAAGCCAGAGGAAATAGGAGAGAAGAGTCGCATAGGCGCGTGTACAAGGACAAAGTCATACAGGCTGCATGACAGAAGTTAGAAATAATTAGGAGATTGGAAGAATTCCGACCACATGTCGTGGTGTGAGAAAGAGGCCTAAAGGATGGAATGTCCTGGCCTTTGGATTTTTTCACAAACAGTTACCAAGATGGCAAAGACAATATTAAGGTATTCATAAGATCTATAAGTTATGCGATTGATAAGCGCATCAGTCAACATGCGAGGATGAATGTTCCAGGGGGGGGGGGGGAATGATGTTACACCCCATGTTTTCGTACGTGAGAGTTCGTCGTTAGTTAATTGATGTAAGCTCAAAAATGAGATCATCTTTAAAAGTACATGAAGTAAGTTAATCATGTTACTGTGGAGGTTACAAATATTTATGATCATGAATTACAAGTACCAAGAGGGTTGGAAGGCTTAGAAGCTAAACAAATTGAAGAAAATACGCTTTGTCGAAAGTTGACAAGTTGGGAATGTTATAACATGTACTATTGGGGTGAGACTAGGGTGACTTACCATGATAAGGAGGTTATTTTATGAGTTATTTTATTCTTATGATAGTTGTGTGTTATGTTTTGAAGTCAAGGGAGTTGTGAAACAAAAGTGGGCAAAGGTCATCCCAAGTTACATTCATAAATATGCTGAAAATTAGGTCAAATGTAGCTGAGCGTTTCTCCCAATGTACTTTGAATTACGGGATGATCTGTCACGCCCCGAAATCGAGGAGCGCGACCGCCGCTCAACCGAGTAATCCCAGTCGAGCAAGCCTAATTTACATTAACCTCTCATCATAACTCATGCATGATTTACCATAACATAATAAGATCTTGACTTTCATATTAAATACACTTGGCTCAATGACCCATATTTTCTTTCTCGTGGTGGTTACAGAGCTCTTTAAATAGCTGTAAATACTGTGAACATAAATATATGACAAAACTCAAATCTTTAATTACATGACCCACAGTATACATGGAGCTTCTATGACAATGGATACCTATATACATAAAACGAACTAGACCCAAACACCTACTAGAAATGTAGCAGGCTCACCATAAGCTGAGTAGTGAAGAAGATCCCTATCAAAGATCCATATCATCCTGTAGAAGTATACCTACATCAATTAAAAGATGCAGCGCCCCGACAAAAGGGACGTGAGTACATATAAATAGTACTCGTATGTAAGGCAGTCAAAACAACATATGAAAATACGGTAACTCAAATAAGAGGCAAATAAAGTATATCAAGAAATTATGAAACATCCAATAAAATCACATTTCAAGTCTTATTATACTTGCATCCTTCTAACCTTCTTTTAGGATCAACTGCATCATATGAACTATACGTGGAATACATAATATAATATAATTGTATCAACATGTACAAACAATGCAAACGGAAGTGGCACCTTCCTCCCTTATTTTACACATACACATTTCGTAGACCGTCCTTAGTGTTCACATATCATATTATACGCCTATGCATCTCATAGACCGTTCACAACATTCACTTACACAATGCAAATACACCTATTCAAGGGCTTGGAAATACAACATGAATATGATGAATCATGGTAACAATAAATGGGCTTAGATAGCCGTTAACGTCAAGCAAATATATTAAGAGCTTCCACTAAAATTTATCAATATTAAGTCGGGGATCCTTTATAACCACCCTCATACAAAGCGGCCCTTCCGCCTCACCTCAACATATGCAGGTGGAGATGTATTACGATACCACAACCTCGACCCAAAGAAACGATGCGCCATACCCTAATATATGTGTGTGGAGGTGTATCACCGTACCACAATCCCAACACAAAGCGGCCCTGCCGCCTCACCCCAATATATACGGATGGAGGTGTATCACAATACTACAATCCCAACACAAAGCGGCCCTGCCGCGTCACCCCAATATATGTGGGTGGAGGTGTATCACAATACCAAAATCCCAACACAAAGCGGTCATGCCGCCTCACCCCAATATATGCAGGTGGAGGTGTATTCCACAATACCACAATCCCTATACATAGCGGTCCTACCGCCTCAACCCAATATATGTGGGTGGAGATATATTCCACAATACCACAATCCCTGCACAAAGTGGCCCTTCCGCCTCACCCCAATATATGCAGATGGAGGTGTATCACAATACCATAATCCCAACACAAAGCGGCCCTGCCGCTTCATGCCAATATATGCGGATGGAGGTGTATCACAATACCATAATCCCAACACAAAGCGGTCATGCCGCCTCACCCCAATATATGCAGGTGGAGGTGTATTCCATAATACCATAATCCCTACACAAAGCGGTCCTATTGACTCACCCCAATATATGCGGGTGGAGATGTATTCCACAATACCACAATCCCTACACAAAGTGGTCCTACTGCCTCACCCCAATATACGCATGTGGAGGTGTATCACGATACCATAATCCCTACACAAAGCGGTCCTACCGCCTCACCCCAATATATGCAGGTGGAGGTGTATTCCCAATCACAATACCATATTTAAACTCAAAGCAACATAGTTTGTCATTGCATTTAACATCGTAATTACTCTTATCATTGGAATACTTCATGTTCGTGCTCATCATGGAGAAACACAACTCATTACATTAGCGCATGTATGGTAAATCAATAAGTCGATTTCAATGGCACATGGGCCCAATTCCTTTTCTTAAGGTTCATCATCATTTAACAAAGGACATCTCATTATTCACTCCCTTGACCTCTTGAGGTCATAATCTAGGTTCATGACTCTTGGGGACTTAACAATCGAAGTCATTTACATACATTATTTTAGAAGCATACAACTATAGTTGAAACCATTAGGATATACAACACTTCAAAATTCTCATTTAGGCAACGATCACATTTCATGTTCATACTATCACTTATTTGTACTTGCCATGGGTGATCATAGAACATTAAGAGCATTTAGAACATTTAGGAACATCATAGTCTTTACTCGCAAGAACGTAGGGGCTTATAAGACATTGGAAACAAAAGTACAAATACGTACATCTCATAACCTTTCACACCCTATATCACTTAATCCGTACTTTCAATCACTTACAACATTATTATTTCGTTGGCTCTCTTGGCCATACATTTGATTCTTCTTTCATGGCATAATGGCCGTATTTTATATTCCACACTTTCATATCTTTCCTTTCATGGATCATCATCCTAAATATCAACATATACAATATTCCGAAAATCATAACTTTAGGTTCATTAGTAATGAAGACTTTAAACACAACGGATTTCTTTCCGAGAAATGGAGTAAAATGATTGACAATCGAAGCACGAATTAAAATCATAAACAAGTAACACATCGTTTCTTCTTTAATTACTTTTTCCCAAAAAGGACAATACACAATTTTCACTCACCAATATGTAAGAATGCAAAACACATTGAAAATACTCACTAAACATAGCATTAGCTAAAACAGCCACATATGGGCATCACTTGAGTTCATAAGCTTTTAGGAAATTCTATTTTCAAAGTCAATTTTAGAATAGTTGAATCAAAGCTCATTTCATAATCTTTCTCACATCATCTCATTTCATGGGCACCATTGGCAACAAGTATAACTTTCACTCTTGGCATGTTGGCCACACTTTGTATCCCCAATTCACTTATTTCACTTCCAACCATCTTTATAGGTTATCAACAATAAGACATTTCCAATCAAGACTTTAGGTACACATATGAGCAATTAAGAGTCTGAAGCATATTGAGTTTTCTCACACAATTTGGCATCATAACCTTTATTTGAAAAACAACTCAAAGACATAGCATTTTAATACACATATCATTCTTGAACACATTCCCAAAAGATAACATAATGTGTTAGGAAAATCCGAAACACATTTTGAATACATAATTCTCGACACTTTGCTTATTCGGGACAATCAAATTTATTGGGATCAACTCGGAACATAGAATAAGGAACTTGAGACAACCATACTTGAAACTTATAAGAACATCATTGAATTCAATTCTAAGATAGTAGTTTAGCCAACGTACCTTGCTTTGAGCTCTCCTTAAGTTACTACAACATTCCGGAAATTCTAGCAATTCAAATCTATTTTGAGACATAACAAAATTAAACACAAATTAGGAAGGTAGTCATGGTTTCAGCTCATTTGAACATTTTATCAAACACTAGATGTGCGAATTTGGCTAAAAGGTTCTTCTACAAGATTTCCTTCATTCTACAACCCAATCTTTACTTATTTGAGCTCAATAATCTCTCCACAAACCTTATTGGTACATACATATATAAATAATACTTTCATACCCAAGAATAATACTCCTAATCAACCGTATTCTACCCAAATCCAAAATTAAAAACTAGGGTATGGAACCTTACTTCTTAGATGAAGAGCTTGTGAGATTTCTTTGTTGGATTTCAAAGCTTGGACAAGATCTTGATGAACAAAACACTTCATCTACTTCCTCTCTCTAGAACACTCTCACTTCTCTCTAAAACACCTCAGATAATTGCTCCAAAATAAACCCCAAAGCCTATTTATCAAAATGGGGTCGGGTTATGAAAATAGAAAAATTAACCCACCGAAAGCAGGTCTGCGGTCGCATAATAGACCGCAGAATGGCTATGCGGGTTGCAAAATGCACTGTAAAATCGATATTAAAAACTGGGCTGTACTGGTCCACTCTGCGACCAGTTTGCGGTCGCAGAAGCACTTTCGCGATCGCAAAATTTTTTTTTGATCGCAAAATTGGTCGCAGAATCTCGTTTTTCCAGCCTTTGGTAATTTTGTCATTACTTCTTGTAGGAGTGTCCAAATGACGAACGGTTTGAAGCGTTGGAAACTAGAATCAAAGATCCGTATCATCCTATAGATGTATACCTACATCCATTAAAAAATGCAGTGCCTCCGGCAAAAGGGTCGTGAGTACAACATATGAAAATACGGTAACTCAAATAAGAGGAATATAAAGTATATCAAGAAATTACGAAACATCCAATAAAATCACATTTCAAGTCTTATTATACTTGAATCCTTCTAACCTTCTTTTAGGATCAACTGCACCATATGAATTATACGTGGAATACATTATATAATGTAATTGTATCAATATGTACAAACAATGCCAACGGAAGTGGCACCTTCCTCCCTTATTTTACACATACACATTTCGTAGACCGTCCTTAGTGTTCACATATCATATTATACACCTATGCGTCTCATAGACCGTTCACAACGTTCACTTACACAATATAAATATACCTATTCAAGGGCTTGGAAATACAACATGAATATGATGAATCATGGTAACAATAAATGGGCTTAGATAGCCGTTAACGTCAAGTAAATATATTAAGCGTTTCCACTCAAATTTATCAATATTAAGTCGGGGATCCTTTATAACCACCCTCACACAAAGCGGCCCTGCCGCCTCACCCCAACATATGTGGGTGGAGATGTATTACCATACCACAATCCCAACACAAAGCGGCCCTTCCGCCTCACCCCAATATATGTGGATGGAGGTGTATCACAATACCACAATCCCAACACAAAGCGGCCCAGCTGCCTCACCCCAATATATGCGGATGGAAGTGTATCAGAATACCACAATCCCAACACAAAGCGGTCATGCCGCCTCACCCTAATATTTACGGGTGGAGGTGTATTCCACAATACCACCATCCCTACACAAAGCGGTCCTACCGCCTCACCCCAATATATGCGGGTGGAGATGTATTCCACAATACCACCATCCCTACACAAAGTGGCCCTGCCGCCTCACCCCAATATATACAAATAAAGGTGTATCACAATACCATAATCCCAACACAAAGCGGCCCTTCCACCTCACCCCAATATATGCGGATAGGTGTATCACAATACAACAATCCCATCACAAACCAGTCATGCCGCCTCACCCCAATATATGCAGGTGAAGGTGTATTGCAATACCACAATACCAACACAAAGCGGTCATACCGCCTCACCCCAATATATGCGGGTGGAGGTGTATTCCTTAATACCACAATCCCTACACAAAGCAGTCCTACCGACTCACCACAATATATGCGGGTGGAGATGTATTCCACAATACCATAATCCCTACACAAAGTGGTCCTATCGCCTCACCCCAATATATACATGTGGAGGTGTATCAAAATACCACAATCCCTACACAAAGTGGTCCTACCGCCTCACCCCAATATATGCGGGTGGAGGTGTATTCCCAGTCACAATACAATATATAAACTCAAAGCACCATAGTTTGTCATTACATTTAACGCCGCAATTACTCTTATCATTAGAATACTTCATGTTCATGCTCATCATGGAGAACCACAACTCATTACATTAGCGCATGCATGGCAAATCAATAATTCGATTTCAACGGCACATGGGCCCAATTCCTTTTCTTAAGGTTCATCATCATTTAACAAAGGACATCTCATTATTCATTCCCTTGACCTCTTGGTTAATGACTCTTGGGGACGTAACAATCGAAGTCATTTACATACATTATTTAAGAAGCATACAACTATAGTTGAAACCATTGGGACATACAACACTTTGAAATTCTCATTTAGGCAACGATAACATTTCATGTTTATACTATCACTTATGTGTACTTGCCATGGGTGATCATAGAACATTAAGAGCATTTAGAACATTTAGGAACATCATAGTCCATACTCGCAAGAACGTAAGGGCTTATAAGACATTGGAAACAAAAGTACAAATATGTACATCTCATAACCTTTCACACCCTGTATCACTTAATCCGTACTTTCAACCACTTACAATATTATTATTTCATTGGTTCTCTTGGCCATACATTTGATTCTTCTTTCATGGCATAATGGCCATATTTCATATTCCACACTTTCATATCTTTCCTTTAATGGATCATCATCCTAAATATCAACATATACAATATTCCGAAAATCATAACTTTAGGTTCATTAGTAATGAAGACTTTAAACACAACGGATTTCTTTCCGAGAAATGGAGTAAAATGATTGACAATCGAAGCACGAATTAAAATCATAAACAAGTAACACATCGTTTCTTCTTTAATTACTTTTTCCCAAAAAGGACAATACACAATTTTAACTCACCAATATGTAAGAATGCAAAACACATTGAAAATACTCACTAAACATAGCATTCGCTAAAACAGCCACATATGGGCATCACTTGAGTTCATAAGCTTTTAGGAAATTCTATATTCAAAGTCAATTTTAGAATAGTTGAATCAAAGCTCATTTCATAATCTTTCTTACATCATCTCATTTCATGGGCACCATTGGCAACAAGTATAACTTTCACTCTTGGCACGTTGGTCACACTTTGTATCCCCAATTCACTTATTTCACTTCCAACCATCTTTATAGGTTATCAACAATAAGACATTTCCAATCAGCACTTTAGGTACACATATGAGCAATTAAGAGTCTTAAGCATATTGAGTTTTCTCACACAATTTGACATCAACACCTTTATTTGAAAAACAACTCAAAGACATAGCATTTTAATACACATATCATTCTTGAACACAATCCCAAAAGATAACATAATTTGATAGGAGCATCCGGAACACATTTTGAATATATAATTCTCGACACTTTGCTTATTCGGGACAATCAAATTTAATGGGAATAACTCGGAACATAGAATAAGGAACTTGAGACAACCATACTTGAAGCTTATGGGAAAATCATTGAATTCAATTCTAAGATAGTAGTTTAGCCAACATACCTTACTTTGAGCTCTCCTTACGTGACTACAACGTTTCGGAAATTCTAGCAATTCCAATATATTTTGAGACATAACAAAATTGAACACAAATTAGGAAGATATTCATGGTTTCAGCTCATTTGAGCATTTTATCAAACACTAGGTGTGCAAATTTGGCTACAAGGTTCTTCTACAAGATTTCCTTCATTCTACAACCCAATCTTTACTTATTTGAGCTCAACAATCTCTCCACAAACCTTATTGGTGCATACATGTATAAATAATACTCTCATACCCAAGAATCATACTCCTAATCAACCATCTTCTACCCAAATCCAAAATTAAAAACTAGGGTATGGAACCTTACTTCTTAGATAAAGAACTTGTGAGATTTCCTTGTTGGATTTCAAAGCTTGGACAAGATCTTGATGAACAAAACACTTCATCTACTTTCTCTCTCTAGAACACTCTCACTTCTCTCTAAAACACCTCAAATAATTGCTCCAAAATAAACCCCAAAGCCTATTAATCAAAATGGGGTCGGGTTATGAAAATAGAAAAATTAACCCACCGAAAGCAGGTCTGCGGTCGCATAATGGACCGCAGAAAGGCTATTCGGGTTGCAAAACGCACTGCAAAATCGGTGCCAAAAATTGGGCTGTACTGGTCCATTCTGCGACCAGTTTGCGGTCGCAGAACCACTTTCGCGATCGTAAAATTATTCTGTGATTGCAGAATCTCGTTTTTCCAGCCTTTGGTAATTTTGTCATAACTTCTTGTAGGAGTGTCCAAATGAAGAACGGTTTGAAGCGTTGGAAACTAGACTCAAAAATCCATATTATCCTGTAGAAGTACACCTACATCCATTAAAAGATGCAGCACCCCCGGCAAAAGGGACGTGAGTACATATGGAACAGTACTCGTATGTAAGGCAGTCAAAACAATATATGCAAATACGGTAACTCAAATAAGAGGCAAAAGAAGTATAGCAACAAATAACGAAACATCCAATAAAATCACATTTCAAGTCTTAGTATACTTGCATCCTTCTAACCTTCTTTTTGGATCAACTGCGCCATATGAAATATACGTGGAATACATAATATAATATAATTGTATCAACATTTACAAACAATGCCACCGGAAGTAGCACCTTCTTCTCTTATTTTACACACACACATTTTATAGACCGTCCTTAGTGTTCACATATCATATTATACAGCTATGCATCTCATAGACCGTTTGCAACGTTCACTTACACAATGCAAATACACCTATTCAAGGGCTTGGAAATACAACATGAATATGATGAATCATGGTAACAATAAATGAGCTTAGATAGCCGTTAACGTCAAGCAACTTTATTAAGAGCTTCCACTCAAATTTATCAATATTAAGTCCGGGATCCTTTATAACCACCCTCACACAAAGCGGCCCTGCTGCCTCACCCCCAACATATGCGAGTGGAGATGTATTACGATACCACAACCTTGACACAAAGAGACCATGCCCCTCACCCCAATATGCGGGTGGAGGTGTATCACTGTACCACAATCCGAATACAAAGTGGCCCTGCCGCCTCACCCCAATATATGCGGATGGAGGTGTATCACAATACCACAATCCCAACACAAAGCGGCCCTGCCGCCTCACCCCAATATATGCGGATGGAGGTGTATCATAATACCACAATCCCAACATAAAGCGGCCATGCCGCCTCACCCTAATATATGTGGGTGGAGGTGTATTCCACATTACCTCAATCCCTACACAAAGCGGTCCTACCTCCTCACCCCAATATATGCGGGTGGAGATGTATTCCACAATACCTCAATCCTTACACAAAGCGGTCCTACCACCTCACCCCAATATATACGGGTGGAGATATATTCCACAATACCAGAATCCCTACACAAAGCGGCCCTGCCGCCATACTCCAATATATGCGGATGGAGGTATATCACAATACCACAATCCCAACACAAAGCGGCCATGCCGCCTCACCCCAATATATGCAGGTGGAGGTGTATCGCAATACCACAATTCCAACATAAAGCGGTCATGCCGCCTCACCCCAATATATGCGGGTGGAGGTGTATTCCATAATACCACAATCTCTACACAAAGCGGTCCTATTGACTCACCCCAATATATGCAGGTGGAGATGTATTCCACAATACCACAATCCCTACACAAAGTGGTCCTACCTCCTCACCCCAATATACGCATGAGGAGGTATATCACAATACCACAATCCCTACACAAAGAGGTCGTACCGCCTCACCCCAATATATGCGGGTGGAGGTGTATTCCCAATCACAATACCATATATAAACTCAAAGCAACATAGTTTGTCATTACATTTAACGCCGTAATTACTCTTATCATTAGAATACTTCATGTTCATGCTCATCATGGAGAACCACAACTCATTACATTTGCGCATGCATGGTAAATCAATAAGTCGATTTCAATGGCACATGGGCCCAATTCCTTTTCTTAAGGTTCATCATCATTTAACAAAGGACATCTCATTATTCACAACCTTGACCTCTTGAGGTCATAATCTAGGTTCATGACTCTTGGGGACTTAACAATCGAAGTCACTTACATACATTATTTCAGAAGCATACAACTATAGTTGGAATTATTGGTACATACAACACTTCAAAATTTTCATTTAGGCAACGATCACATTTCATGTTCATACTATCACTTATGTGTACTTGCCATGGGTGATCATAGAACATTAAGAACATTTAGAACATTTAGGAACATCATAGTCTTTACTCGCAAGAACGTAGGGGCTTATAAGACATTGGAAACAAAAGTACAAATACGTACATCTCATAACCTTTCACATTCTATATCACTTAATCCGTACTTTTAACCACTTACAACATTATTATTTCATTGGCTCTCTTGGCTACACATTTGATTCTTCTTTCGTGGCACAATGACCGTATTTCATATTCCACACTTTCATATCTTTCCTTTCATGGATCATCATCCTAAATATCAACATATACAATATTCTGGAAATCACAACTTTAGGTTCATTAGTAATGAAGACTTTAAACACAATGGATTTCTTTTCGAGAAATGGAGTAAAATGATTGACAATCGAAGCATGAATTAAAATCATAAACAAGTAACACATCGTTTATTCTTGAATTACTTTTTCCTAAAAAAGGACAATACACAATTTCCACTCACGAATATGTAAGAATGCAAAACATATTAAAAATACTCAATAAATATAACATTAGCTAAAACAACCACATATGGGCATCACTTGAGTTCATAAGCTTTTAGGAAATTCTATTTTCAAAGTCAATTTTAGAATAGTTGAATCAAAGCTCATTTCATAATCTTTCTCACATCATCTCATTTCATGGGCACCATTGGCAACAAGTATAACTTTCACTCTTGGTACGTTGGCCACACTTTGTATCCCCTATTCACTTATTTCACTTCCAACCATCTTTATAAGTTATCAACAATAAGACATTTCCAATCAAGACTTTAGGTACACATATGAACAATTAAGAGTCTTAAGCATATTGAGTTTTCTCACACAACTTGGCATCATAACCTTTATTTGAAAAACAAATCAAAGACATAGCATTTTAATACACATATCATTCTTGAACACATTCCCGAAAGATAACATAATGTGATAGGAGCATCCGAAACCCATTTTGAATACATAATTCTCGACACTTTGCTTATTCGGGACAATCAAATTTATTGGGAACAACTCGGAACATAGAATAAGGAACTTGAGACAACCATACTTGAAACTTATGAGAACATCATTGAATTCAATTTTAATATAGTAGTTTAGCAAACATACCTTGCTTTGAGCTCTCCTTAAGTTAGTATAACGTTTCGAAAATTCTAGCAATTCCAATCTATTTTGAGACATAACAAAATTGAACATAAATGAGGAAGGTATTCATGGTTTCAGCTTATTTGAGCAATTTATCAAACACTAGGTGTGCAAATTTGGCTACAAGTTTCTTCTACAAGATTTCCTTCATTCTACAACCCATTCTTTACTTATTTGAGCTCAACAATCTCTCCACAAATCTTATTGGTACATACATGTATAAATAATACTCTTATAACCAAGAATCATACTCCTAATCAACCATCTTCTACCCAAATACAAAATTAAAAACTAGGATATGGAACCTTACTTCTTAGATGAAGAACTTGTGAGATTTCCTTGTTGGATTTCAAAGCTTGGACAAGATCTTGATGAACAAAACAGTTCATGTACTTCCTCTCTCTAGAACACTCTCACTTCTCTCTAAAACACCTCAGCTAATTGCTCCAAAATTAACCCCAAAGCCTATTTATAAAAATGGGGTCGGATTATGAAAATAGAAAAATTAACCCTCAGAAAGCAGGTCTGCGGTCGCATAATGGACCGCAGAAGGGCTATGCGGGTTGCAAAATGCATTGCAAAATCGGTGCAAAAAAATGGGCTGTACTGGTCCATTTTGCGACTAGTTTGCGGTCGCAGAAGCACTTTTGCAATCGCAAAATTATTCTGTGATAGCAGAATCGGTCGCAGAATCTCGTTTTTCCAGCCTTTGGTAATTTTGTCATAACTTCTTGTAGGACTGTCCAAATGAAGAACGGTTGGAAGGGTTGGAAACTAGACTCAAAGATCCATATCATCCTATAGAAGAATACCTACATCCATTAAAAGATGCAGCACCCCCGGCAAAAGGGACATTAGTTCATATGGAATACTACTCGTATGTAAGGTAGTCAAAACAACATACGAAAATACGGCAACTCAAATAAGAGGCAAATAAAGTATAACAACAAATAACGAAACATCCAATAAAATCACATTTCAAGTCTTATTATACTTGCATCCTTCTAACCTTCTTTTAGGATCAACTGCGCCATATGAACTATATGTGGAATACATAATATAATGTAATTGTATCAACAAGTACAAACAATGCCAACAGAAGTGGCACCTTCCTCCCTTATTTTACACATACACATTTCGTAGACCGTCCTTAGTGTTCACATATCATATTATACACCTATGCGTCTCATAGACCGTTCACAACGTTCACTTACACAATGCAAATACACCTATTTAAGGGCTTGGAAATACAACATGAATATGATGAATCATGGTAACAATAAATGGGCTTAGATAGCCGTTAACGTCAAGCAAATTTATTAAGAGTTTCCACTCAAATATATCAATATTAAGTCGGGGATCCTTTATAACCACCCTCACACAAAGCGGCCCTGCCGCTTCATGCCAACATATACGGGTGGAGATGTATTACGATACCACAACCTCGACACAAAGAGACCATGCGCTTCACCCCAATATATGCGGGTGGAGGTGTATCACCGTACTACAATCCCAACACAAAGCGGCCCTGCCGCCTCACCCCAATATATGCGGATGGAGGTGTATCACAATACCACAATCCCAACACAAAGCGGCCCTGCCGCCTCACCCCAATATATGCGGATGGAGGTGTATCACAATACCACAATCCCAACACAAAGTGGTCATGCCACCTCACCCTAATATATGCGGGTGGAGGTGTATTCCACAATACTTCAATGCCTACACAAAGCGGTCCTACCGCCTTACCCCAATATATGCGGGTGGAGATGTATTCCACTATACCATAATCCCCACACAATGCGGCCCTACCGCCTCACCCCAATATATACGGATGGAGGTGCATCGCATTACCACAATCCCAACACAAAGCGGCCCAGCTGTTTCATCCCAATATATGCGGATGGAGGTGTATCACAATACCACAATCCTAACACAAAGCGGTCATGTTGTCTAACCCTAATATATGCAGGTGGAGGTGTATCGCAATACCACAATTCCAACATAAAGCGGTCATGCCGCCTCACCCCAATATATGCGGGTGGAGGTGTATTCCATAATACCACAATCCTTACACAAAGCGGTCCTACCGACTCACCCCAATATATGCGGGTGGAGATGTATTCCACAATACCACAATCCCTACACAAAGTGGTCCTACCGCCTCACCCTAATATACGCATGTGAGGTGTATCACAATACAACAATCCCTACACAATGCGGTCCTACCGCCTCACCCCAATATATGCGGGTGAAAGTGTATTCCCAATCACAATACCATATATAAACTCAAAGCAACATAGTTTGTCATTACATTTAACGCCGTAATTACTCTTATCATTAGAATACTTCATGTTCATGCTCATCATGGAGAACCACAACTCATTACATTAGCGCATGCATGGTAAATCAATAATTCGATTTCAATGGCACATGGGCCCAATTCCTTTTCTTAAGGTTCATCATCATTTAACGAAGGACATCTCATTATTCACTCCCTTGACCTCTTGAGGTCATTATCTAGATTCATGACTCTTGGGGACTTAATAATCGAAGTCATTTACATACATTATTTCAGAAGCATAAAACTATAGTTGAAACTATTGGGACATACAACACTTCAAAATTCTCATTTAGGCAACGATCACATTTCATGTTCATACTATCACTTATTTGTACTGACCATGGGTGATCATAGAACATTAAGAGCATTTAGAACATTTAAGAACATCATAGTCTTTAATCGCAAGAACGTAGGTTCTTATAAGACATTGGAAACAAAAGTACAAATTACGTACATCTCATAACCTTTCACACCCTATATCACTTTATCCGTACTTTCAACCACTTACAACATTATTATTTCATTGGATCTCTTGGCCATACATTTGATTCTTCTTTCATGGTACAATGACCTTATTTCATATTCTACACTTTCATATCTTTCCTTTCATGGATTATCATCCAAAATATAAACATATACAATATTCCTGAAATCACAACTTTAGGTTCATTAGTAATGAAGACTTTAAACACAATGGATTTCTTTCCGAGAAATGGAGTAAAATGATTGACAATCGAAGCACAAATTAAAATCATAAACAAGTAACACATCGTCTCTTCTTGAACTACTTTTTCCCAAAAAGGACAATACACAATTTCCACTTACGAATATATAAGAATGAAAAACACATTGAAAATACTCACTAAACATAGCATTAGCTAAAACAGCCACATATGGGCATCACTTGAGTTCATAAGCTTTTAGGAAAATCTATTTTCAAAGTTAATTTTAGAATAGTTGAATCAAAGCTCATTTCATAACCTTTCTCACATCATCTCATTTCATGGGCATCATTGGCAACAAGTATAACTTTCACTCTTGGCATGTTGGCCACACTTTGTATCCCCTATTCACTTATTTCACTTCCAACCATCTTTATAGGTTATCAATAATAAGACAGTTCCAATCAAGAATTTAGGTACACATATGAGCAATTAATAGTCTTAAGCATATTGAGTTTTCTCACACAATTTGGCATCATAACCTTTATTTGAAAAACAACTTAAAGACATAGCATTTTAATACACATATCATTCTTGAACACATTCCCAAAAGATAACATAATGTGATAGGAGCATCCGAAACACATTTTGAATACATAATTCTCGACACTTTGCTTATTCGAGACAATCAAATTTATTGGGAAAAACTCGGAACATAGATTAAGGAACTTGAGACAACCATACTTGAAACTTATGAGAACATCATTGAATTCAATTTTAAGATAGTAGTTTAGCCAACATACCTTGCTTTGAGCTCTCCTTAAGTTACTACAACGTTCCGAAAATTCTAGCAATTTCAATCTATTTTGAGACCTAACAAAATTGAACACAAATTCGGAAGGTATTCATGGTTTCAGCTCATTTGAGCGTTTTATCAAACACTAGGTGTGCAAATTGGGCTACAAGGTTCTTCTACAAGATTTCCTTCATTCTACAACCCAATCTTTACTTATTTGAGCTCAACAATCTCTCCACAAACCTTATTGGTACATACATGTATAAATAATACTCTCATACCCATGAATCATACTCCTAATCAACCATCTTCTACCCAAATCAAAATTGAAAACTAGGGTATAGAACCTTACTTCTTAGATGAAGAACTTGTGAGATTTCCTTATTGGATTTCAAAGCTTGCACAAGATTTTGATGAACAAAACGCTTCATCTACTTCCTCTCTCTAGAACACTCTAACTTCTCTCTAAAACACCTCAGCTAATTGCTCCAGAATAAACCCCAAAGCCTATTTATAAAAATGGGGTCGGGTTATGAAAATAAAAAAATTAACCCTCAGAAAGCAGGTCTGCGGTCGCATAATGGACCGCAGAATGGCTATGCGGGTTGCAAAATGCACTACAAAATCTGTGCCAAAACTGGGATGTACTGGTCCATTCTGCGACTAGTTTGCGGTCGCAGAAGCACTTTCGCAATCACAAAATTATTCTGTGATCGCAGAATCGGTCGCAGAATCTCGTTTTTCCAGCCTTTGGTAATTTTGTCATAACTTCTTGTAGGACTGTCCAAATGAAGAACGGTTGGAAGGGTTGGAAACTAGACTCAAAGATCCATATCATCCTATAGAAGTATACCTATATCCATTAAAAGATGCAGCGCCCCCGAAAAAAGGGACGTGAGTACATATGGAATAGTACTCGTATGTAAGGTAGTCAAAACAACATATGAAAATACGGCAACTCAAATAAGAGGCAAATAAAGTATAACAACAAATAACGAAACATCCAATAAAATCACATTTCAAGTCTTATTATACTTGCATCCTTCTAACCTTCTTTCAGGATCAACTGCGCCATATGAACTATACGTGGAATACATAATATGATTTAATTGTATCAACAAGTACAAACAATGCCAACGGAAGTGGCACCTTCCACCCTTATTTTACACATACACATTTTGTAGACCGTCCTTAGTGTTCACACATCATATTATACACCTATGCGTCTCATAGACCGTTCACAACATTCACTTACACAATGCAAATACACCTATTCAAGGGCTTGGAAATACAACATGAAAATGATGAGTGATGGTAACAATAAATGGGCATAGATAGCCGTTAACGTCAAGCAAATTTATTAAGCGTTTCCACTCAAATTTATCAATATTATGTCGGGGATCCTTTATAACCACCCTCACACAAAGCGGCCCTGCCGCCTCACCCCAACATATACGGGCGGATATGTATTACGATACCACAATCTCGACACAATGAGACCATGAGCTTCACCCTAATATATGCGGGTGGAGGTGTATCACCATACTACAATCCCAACACAAAGCGGCCCTGCCGCCTCACCCCAATATATGCGGATGGAGGTGCATCACAATACCACAATCCCAACACAAAGCGGCCCTGCCGCCTCACCCCAATATATATGGATGAAGGTGTATCACAATACCATAATCGCAACACAAAGCGGTCATGCCACATCACCTCAATATATGCGGGTGGAGGTGTATTCCACAATACTTCAATGCCTATACAAAGCGGTCCTACCGCCTTACCCCAATATATGCGGGTGGAGATATATTCCACAATACCACAATCCCCACACAATGTGGCCCTACCGCCTCACCCCAATATATACGGATGGAGGTGTATCGCATTACCACAATCCCAACACAAAGCGGCCCAGCCGCCTCATCCCAATATATGCGGATGGAGGTGTATCACAATACCACAATCCTAACACAAAGCGGTCATGCTGTCTAACCCCAATATATGCAGGTGGAGGTGTATCACAATACCACAATTCCAACACAAAGCGGTCATGCCACCTCACCCCAATATATGCGGGTAGAGGTGTATTCCTTAATACCACAATCCCTACACAAAGCGGTCCTACCGACTCACCCCAATATATGCGGGTGGAGATGTATTCCACAATACCACAATCCCTACACAAAGTGGTCCTATCGCCTCACCCCAATATATGTATGTGAGGTGTATCACAATACCACAATCCCTACACAAAGCGGTCCTACCGCCTCACCCCAATATATGCGGGTGGAGGTGTATTCCCAATCACAATACCATATATAAACTCAGAGCAACATAGTTTGTCATTACATTTAACGCCGTAATTACTCTTATCATTAGAATACTTCATGTTCATGCTCATCATGGAGAACCACAACTCATTACATTAGCGCATGCATGGTAAATCAATAATTCGATTTCAATGGTACATGGGCCCAATTCCTTTTCTTAAAGTTCATCATCATTTAACAAAGGACATCTCGTTATTCACTCCCTTGACCTCTTGAGGTCATTATCTAGATTTATGACTCTTGGGGACTTAATAATCGAAGTCATTTACATACATTATTTCAGAAGCATACAACTATAGTTGAAACTATTGGGACATACAACACTTCAAAATTCTCATTTAGGCAACGATCACATTTCATGTTCATACTATCACTTATTTGTACTGACCATGGGTGATCATAGAACATTAAGAGCATTTAGAACATTTAGGAACATCATAGTCTTTAATCGTAAGAACGTAGGGGCTTATAAGACATTGGAAACAAAAGTACAAATACGTACATCTCATAACCTTTCACACCCTATATCACTTAATCCGTACTTTCAACTAGTTACAACATTATTATTTCATTGGATCTCTTGGCCATACATTTGATTCTTCTATCATGGTACAATGACCGTATTTCATATTCTACACTTTCATATCTTTCCTTTCATGGATTATCATCCTAAATATAAACATATACAATATTCCTGAAATCACAACTTTAGGTTCATTAGTAATGAAGACTTTAAACACAATGGATTTCTTTCCGAGAAATGGAGTAAAATGATTGACAATCGAAGCACGAATTAAAATCATAAACAAGTAACACATCGTTTCTTCTTGAACTACTTTTTCCCAAAAAGGACAATACACAATTTCCACTTACGAATATATAAGAATGAAAAACACATTGAAAATACTCACTAAATATAGCATTAGCTAAAACAGCCACATATGGGCATCACTTGAGTTCATAAGCTTTTAGGAAATTCTATTTTCAAAGTTAATTTTAGAATAGTTGAATCAAAGCTCATTTCATAACCTTTCTCACATCATCTCATTTCATGGGCATCATTGGCAACAAGTATACCTTTCACTCTTGGCATGTTGGCCACACTTTGTATCCCCTATTCACTTATTTCACTTCCAACCATCTTTATAGGTTATCAATAATAAGACAGTTCCAATCAAGAATTTAGGTACACATATGAGCAATTAATAGTCTTAAGCATATTGAGTTTTCTCACACAATTTGGCATCATAACCTTTATTTGAAAAACAACTTAAAGACATAGCATTTTAATACACATATCATTCTTGAACACATTCCCAAAAGATAACATAATGTGATAGGAGCATCTAAAAAACATTTTGAATACATAATTCTCGACACTTTGCTTATTCGAGACAATCAAATTTATTGGGAAAAACTCGGTACATAGATTAAGGAACTTGAGACAACCATACTTGAAACTTATGAGAACATCATTGAATTTAATTCTAAGATAGTAGTTTAGCCAACATACCTTGCTTTGAGCTATCCTTAAGTTACTACAACGTTCCGGAAATTCTAGCAATTTCAATCTATTTTGAGACATAACAAAATTGAACACAAATTAGGAAGGTATTCATGGTTTCAGCTCATTTGAGCATTTTATCAAACACTAGGTGTGCAAATTGGGCTACAAGGTTCTTCTACAAGATTTCCTTCATTCTACAACCCAATCTTTACTTATTTGAGCTCAACAATCTCTCCACAAACATTATTGGTACATACATGTATAAATAATACTCTCATACCCATGAATCATACTCCTAATCAACCATCTTCTACCCAAATCAAAATTGAAAACTAGGGCATGGAACCTTACTTCTTAGATGAAGAACTTGTGAGATTTCCTTATTGGATTTCAAAGCTTGCACAAGATCTTGATGAACAAAACACTTCATCTACTTCCTCTCTATAGAACACTCTAACTTCTCTCTAAAACACCTCAGCTAATTGCTCCAAAATAAACCCCAAAGCCTATTTTTAAAAATGGGGTCGGGTTATGAAAATAGAAAAATTAACCCTCAGAAAGCAGGTCTGCGGTTGCATAATGGACTGCAGAATGGCTATGCGGGTTGCAAAATGCACTACAAAATCGGTGCCAAAAACTAGGATGTACTGGTCCATTCTGCAACTAGTTTGCGGTCGCAGAAGCACTTTCGCGATCGCAAAATTATTCTGTGATCGCAGAATCGGTCGCGGAATCTCATTTTTCCAGCCTTTGGTAATTTTGTCATAACTTCTTGTAGGACTGTCCAAATGAAGAACGGTTGGAAGGGTTGGAAACTAGACTCAAAGATCCATATCATCCTATAGAAGTATACCTATATCCATTAAAAGATGCAGCGCCCCCGAAAAAAGGGACGTGAGTACATATGGAATAGTACTCGTATGTAAGGTAGTCAAAACAACATATGAAAATACGGCAACTCAAATAAGAGGCAAATAAAGTATAACAACAAATAACGAAACATCCAATAAAATCACATTTCAAGTCTTATTATACTTGCATCCTTCTAACCTTCTTTCAGGATCAACTGCGCCATATGAACTATACGTGGAATACATAATATGATTTAATTGTATCAACATGTACAAACAATGCCAACGGAAGTGGCACCTTCCACCCTTATTTTACACATACACATTTCGTAGACCGTCCTTAGTGTTCACATATCATATTATACACCTATGCGTCTCATAGACCGTTCACAACGTTCACTTACACAATGCAAATACACCTATTCAAGGGCTTGGAAATACAACATGAAAATGATGAATCATGGTAACTATAAATGGGCTTAGATAGCCGTTAACGTTAAGCAAATTTATTAAGCGTTTCCACTCAAATTTATCAATATTAAGTCGGGGATCCTTTATAACCACCCTCACACAAAGCGGCCCTGCCGCCTCACCCCCACATATACGGGTGGATATGTATTACGATACCACAATCTCGACACAATGAGACCATGAGCTTCACCCCAATATATGCGGGTGGAGGTGTATCCCCGTACCACAATCCCAACACAAAGCGGCCCTGCCGCCTCACCCCAATATATGCGGATGGAGGTGTATCACAATACCACAATCCCAACACAAAGCGGTCATGCCGCCTCACCCCAATATATGCGGGTGGAGGTGTATCACAATACCATAATCCCAACACAAAGCGGTCATGCCGCCTCACCCCAATATATGCGGGTGGAGGTGTATTCCACAATACCACAATCCCTACACAAATCGATCCTACCACCTCACCCCAATATATGCGGGTGGAGATGTATTCCACAATACCACAATCCCTACACAAAGCGGCCCTGCCGCCTCACCCCAAAATATGCGGATGGAGGTGTATCACAATACCACAATCCCAACACAAAGCGGCCGTTCCGCCTCACCCCAATATATGTGGATGGAGGTGTATCACAATACCATAATCCCAACCCAAAATGGTCATGCTGCCTCACCCCAATATATGCAGGTGGAGGTGTATCGCAGTACCATAATTCCAACACAAAGCGGTCATGTCGCCTCACCCCAATATATGCGGGTGGAGGTGTATTCCATAATACCACAATCCCTACACAAAGCGGTCCTACCGACTCACCCCAATATATGCGAGTGGAAATGTATTCCACAATATCACAATCCCTACACAAAGTGGTCCTACCGCCTCACCCCAATATACGCATGTGGAGGTGTATCACAATACTACAATCCCTACACAAAGCGGTCCTACCACCTCACCCCAATATATGCGGGTGGAGGTGTATTCCCAATCACAATACCATATATAAACTCAAAGCAACATAGTTTGTCATTACATTTAATAGTGCTTAAGTACTTCGAAATTTCCGGGGTGTCACATGATCCACCTACCAAATTGAAGATCTACGAGTGTAGTTTCCAATGGATTAAACTGTTCATTGATAAAACATTAGAGTAGAGCGATATTTGCATTTTTGCGACTGCACAGATTGGAAGGTGACATGTAGGTGCATCACCTAGTTGCCAAAAGGAGAGGTCTCAATTAAAAGCTCATAAAGTGACTAGAGAGGGGCGGCCTAGAGGGGAATTTGAAGGACATATTAAGTCATTTATTTCACTCATTTTTCAAACCAATCACGTTAGATTGAACCCCTGCAACTTCTCCCCAAAAATCCCACACAAACCCCAGGTGATTTCGGGTGAGACGATGTGATTCTAGTACCGAAAACCGCGGACAGCTTGCTAGTTTCTCTTTCTACTTCATGTAGCTGCGTTGGGGGAATGATTTTAGATTCAGGACTATTTTTTCATGGGTTCTACTCAGTCCAAGGTAAGTATATACTTCTCCTTCCCTTATCTATGCTTCTACGAGTTGTAACTCAATTGTAAAGACTAGACCTAGCAAGTTTCGAAAGAGTGGTATGCTGTTTGTTGTTGCATCACTGTTGGATGGTTGTGAACTTATTTTTAAGTTGAATTCATGGGTGGTTCATAAGATAAGAGGCTTAATTATGTACTGTTGGTTGTGCTTCTCAATTTGAAAAAAAAGACAAGTAGGAAACATATTTTAGTAGACTGAAAAGTTAGCTTTGAGTTGCTGAACTTGTGGGACTGTTATGGGATCGTTTTAAAGTTGTATTTTGGCTGAAAATTAGTTGGAATTATTGAATATGTGGCGGTTGATGTTTTTGATAAATTTTGGATGGAGGAAGGAGTTTAATACTATAGTGGTTTAATCACAAACTGAGCTTGTCGCTCGTTGTACTATTGTTTGAATTGTTCTTACGTTGTTGAGGGGTTGAATGGATAGTATTAGCTGTTGATATTGGTGATGTTGTTGTTTTGTGTTGTTTTGTATTCATAGAAGTGGGGAAATACAGGGGAAGTGCTGCCCAATTCTCCGTACGAGAGCTAATAACTTAGAAATATGTTTTGAGTTCTTCCATGGTATTAACTATAGTTCATACCTTGATGTACGTTGAAGTACTAGGGACAGTGTATATTGAGTCGTTATCAACAAAGGTATGTTATGGCTAAACCCTTCCTTCATTTTGGCATGATCTCATAACTACATGCATTTGATAACGAGACATAAAGAGAAGTTTGTATTCCTGAATTTATGTACATTATCCTAGTCTCATAAGTTATAGTATCCTCCCTTATCGGGACTTTATATTCAGTTATGTATTATCTTCTTCAAGTCAAGAGAGCAAAGGTTCTATATACATATACATTATTATAGTATTTTCACCACCATCGAACTATAATTGGTGGGAAGGCCCCTATTGGGTAGTATTATAGTAGTTTCACCACCATCGAGTTATAATCGGTGGGCAGGCCCCTATTGGGCAACCTCTGATCAGATGGTAAGTTATGTACCAAGTCTACTGTGGCTGAGCGCCTATGAGCGAGGCCAAAATTCCCAAGATACAAAACCTAGTATGGCCGAGCGCATATGAGCGAGCCTACGATGGCAGAGCAGTTACACGTACCGAGCCTTAATGGGACAGACGACTATTTTACTTACTATATTGAGAGAGTTGAGTCAGTATTAGTAGGTAAGCATACCTTCAGTTTATCTTTGACTCCCAGTTACTTTCAGTTATTATATTATCAATTCAGTTTCATCTTTCAGTTATTATGTTGCCTTACATACTCGGTACATTATTTTGTACTGACGTCCCTTTTGCTGGGGATGCTGCAATTCATGCCTGCAGGTCCTGATAGATAACTGGATAGACCTTCCCAGTAGACAGAGTCAAACATCAGCTTGGTTGGTAAGCTCAACTTCCTTGGAGTTACCAGGTCTAGACCTTGGAGTCCATTTTATATATACAGGTTTGATGGGTAGGTCGAGGCCCTGTCCTAACCATGATACAATTCAGTTATCTCTAAAGGCTTGTAGAAGAGTCATGTGTATTTTATATATCAGTATTGTGGCCTTGCCAGCCATGTGTATATGTTCAGTTTGGTATTGTTGGTTGGAGACATTCATGGCGGCCTCGTCGCCCTGCACATTTATGTATATGAACTTTTGGGTATGTTTACCCCCTCAAATGAGAGCAACGTTATTTTCAGATGATTCAGAATATGGCCTCATTGGCCTTGATTCGTATTGTCTATTTGTAGGTAGGCCTCATCGGCCTAAGTTGAGAGTTACCCTTCTAGAAATCACAGTTACATAGTGTGTGTTGGTTCCCCAAGTATACGTGGCCGTCAAGTAACAAAGTAACTCGAAATTTGGATGCCGAACCCACAGAGACTTAGATCAGTTGTCAACTAAGCAAAATAAAATAAATTAATTGTCCAAGATATTTAAGAGTGAAGTTTTTCTATTAATCTACTATTGCGGTAATTAAACAAGTAACAACTAATTTATCAAGAATGCAAATGTGTATGATGAGATTTTAATTCAGAGGATGTGAAAATTTCAAGGTTGTGGTTGATTTATCAATCATATTAAGTTCAATAATCACACTCGTTAATCCAGATTATCTATGGTTGCTAATTAACCGGATCGTTTATATGAATAGCATGTTCCCACAATACTACTCGCCTGCCCACAATATATCAATCCTATATTCCTATGGTATTGAGTCAATCATGAACGAATATAATACGGTATTCAATTAAGCGAGACTGTTAGGTATATTCCTATCCTAACCGCGAAATCTTTTCCCGAGCCACGGGTTCAGAAACAAGCTCTCTCTAACTCTACTCTAATCTAAATACGGCTTTCCCAAGCATAGCATAGATAGTAGGGTGAATTGGTAGCTACAACAATTCACAAGTTAAAACTAGAATTAAAGAAACAACCACAATATGATAATCCGAATTAATGAAGATGTAATTAATAAACGTTAATAATCATGTCAACCACAACCCTAGAACTAGAGTGCTTAGCCACTCATGTTCGTAGTAACAATTTTCCAGGTATTTTGCATAAACAAATTACAAAGAAAAGATGAAGGAATGAAGAACTCGATAATTTTCTCCTCCTAAAGTTATTCCACGTAATGTTCTTGCCTCTGGTCACAAAACTCTCGAAAAATGGTGTTTAATGACTATTTATATGTGTAGGAAAAAGATCCAAACAAAATAACTAAGTCCAAAACCAAAAAGGAGACAAAATAGGCTTTAAAACCCGTAACACCCTCGCTACAGGCCTCATGGCACGAGGCAAAATGCGAGCTTCTTCTCGCTGTAGCCCATGCGACACAAGCTCTATCACGCGCTTTAATCCTCGCCTGCTCTAATGCGAGAAAAGTAGCTCGCTACGCCTGCTGCTGCTTCGATTCAATTTTGTTGCCTAACATATCCAATTCACGTTTTTATTTTTTTTTTCAATTGTTCTTTTTGTCTTCTTTTGATTTGTCTCTTTTGTCTTCTTTTGATTTGTCTCTTTTGCCTTCCTTTGTAATGTTAAACTTTAATCCATATATATCCACTAATTAAATAATCATAACTCCATTCTTGTAGTATATAAAATACACATAAAATTTTTACTTTGCTCCCAATTTCGTCTTCAACGTACCTACACATAAAATAAACTCAATTAAGCACAAATATAGTATAGTTTAGCATTAAAGCCCCAAAATGTAAAGTAACTAATGCACTAAAAATATGGAATTATAGCCAAACATCACTCAAAAACCTATTAGTTCCCCAAGTATACGCAAGTATACATGGCCGTCAAGTAATAAAATGACTCGAAAGTCGGATGTCGAACCCACAGTGACTTAGATTAACCGTTAACTAAGCAAACTAAAATCAACTTACTGTCCAAGATGATCAAAAGTTTAACTTTTCTATTACAACTACTATTGCGAAATTCAAACACCTAACCAAGGGAGATATAGATTCCAAGGTTGTGGTCGGTTTATCAATCCTATTGAGTTCGTAATTACACCTGTTAATCCAAATTATCTATGATTGCTAGTTGACCGGATCGTTTATATATATAGCATATTACCACAATACTATCCGTCTATCCATAATATATCAACCATATATTCCTATGGTCTTGAATCTCACATGAATAAATATAATACAATATTCAACTAAGCAAGACTGTTAGGTATATTCCTATCCTAACCGCGAAATCTGTCCCCGAGCCACGGGTTCAGAAACAAGTTTCTCCAATTCTACTCTAATCTAGGCACGACTTTCCCAAGCATAACATAGATAGTAAATAGAACTCAACTGCTGGCCAAACAATTAAGCAATTATGCACAGAATTAGAGAAACAACCAAAGATGATAACTCGAATTAACGGTAATATAATTAATAAACTTCAATATTCATGACAACCACAACCCTAGAACGCATAATTGCTTCGTCTAAAGTCTCTCCAAATTCGGTCTCCCCTCATCTAAAAATTGTGTTTAAGGGCTATTTATAGGTGTAGGATAAAATTCTAGGCCTTCACGGCGGTTCTGTGCTCTACCTTTGTCCAATCTCCCCCAGAAAATGGTGTTTAATGACTATTTATATGTGTAGAAAAAAGGCCAAGAAGAAATAACCAAGTCCAAAACTAAAAAGGAGATAAAATAGGCTTAAAACCAGGAATACGTGAAGCACCTCACGACAGACCGCGCCTCGTGAGGAAACCTCTCCAGCGCGCTCCACCTCACTTTAGCCCTGGCAGCGCAAGATCAAACGCGAGATTTTTTGCTCGCCTCGCCTGACACTGTAGCTTCGTTTCACATTGTTGATTTGTTGCGTAATATTAACTTTATTCCTTATATCTCCACTGATTAAATAATCATAACTCCATGCTTGTAATGTATAAAATACATATAAAATCTCTACTTTGCTCTCAATTTCGTCTTCAACGTACCTACACATAAAATAAACTCAATTAAGCACAAATATAGTATAGTTTAGCATTAAAACCCCAAAATGTAAGGTAAGTAATGCACTAAAAATATGAAATTATAGCCAAACATCACTACCCCACACTTAAACGTTGCTCGTTCACGAGCAATCATACTACACTTTATATAGACACAACCTTTTTAAACAATTCTCCTAACTCATCACACCAAGAATCTTTAAAATTGACTAAGCACAAGAGTGTAACATCTTCACCTCAAGATTTGGCTCACAAGTACCATGCATTATTCACAACTCACTCACTTACTCTAACATAGAGGTCAATGACATTACCTTTCCTTCATGAATCAAGTTCCCTCACACAACAAAAGAGAGTAGTTCCACACACATTAAAATTTAAGAATAATTAGGAACTCAAGATAGGAAGAATTCACTCACTCTTATAAATAACATTCATATGCCACAAAAGATGCACCATAGGCTTGACCGTAGTGTACTACTCTACTAATCGAGCTCATTCAGTCTAGGATCAAGTAGGACTTTAATTGGTTGTAATGTAGGCTGCGGGTCGGGTAGGATACATTTGAATATAAGAGTGACTACACCTCCCTAAGCACTTTAATACATACACTTTAATATTTAACCCCATACTTATGTCAAACCATAACTCCACCTTCGCATCAATGTATATTAACTCCATACATCTTTAAGCACAATTACATCAAGAGTCACCACTATTAAGGAGTATTTTTCACAGTAATAAAACTATATTTTTCTTTTTGTTTTCAATTCAAGTGGCTCTTAATTTTTCAAAACCGTGCACCTTTATCATTATTTTATTAGTTCTACTCAAAAGCCAAACCAGCCACCCCACACTTTAACTTTTACAAAGTTCAAATCAATTCAAGTGCTCACGAGAGGTTAAAAGGTTAAACAAAATAGTTAATTCTAACAAATGGGTAAGGCTTGTAATGTGGTTGCCAAGGAAACAGGATTACAGGCTAAAAGGGGTTAACTACGTTACATAACCATTAGGCAGGTAAATTACACATAGCTGGCTCAACAAAGAAATGCCTATATCACTTCCGAGAGTGAACAACACTACTATTTCGCTTTGCAAACACACGAGGCAAGTTCTAGATATCAAATGTAATGCACAGAATAACACACAAACCTCCCACACATATGGCATATAACTCACTCAGGATTGGATTCATCAAGGTCAAAGCAGTTAAGCAAATTTAAGTGGTACTTATACAAGAGTCAAAAACTGAGCCTAAGCGTCACAACCAAAGTACTCACTATTCTCAAGGCATAACAAAGTCAAGATATATTTCTCCAATTCAATTCATCTCACCATGGCTCCTACTCTAAAAAAAATAAAACTAACTACACCCGTTTCAAACAAAACCCTTGTAAAGGAACCGCAGCACAAAGAAAAACCACGGGGGAATTACTACACTACCTACAAAGAAAATCTTTTTGTCCTTTTTCTTTAGACTTAAATCCCTCAAGAAAACTGTCTAGGGGATCCATCGTCGGGAATAGCCCAATTGTTCTACTTTGTTTTTCCGATTTTTTTCATAAGAGAATTCTCCCACCCCACAGTTAAAAGAGTGCAGTGTCCCCAATGCACAAATAAAGCAAAACAATAACAAGGGTGGACAAGAAACTCCCTGAAAGGCCAAACACTGAAGCAATAGCGGCTCACGGGGTACTCAGACTTCCCCCATACATGGTCCTTTGTGTGGGCACCCCGCACTTACTTCTCACCATCTAACTCGCTTTTGCACACTTCCAATGGCTTTGCCTCCTATGCTTATAATCCTGTAAAACAAAAATAAATACTACAGCAATAATAAGATAAAAAGTAAAAATAAAATAAAGCAGTAAAGATGGGTTGCCTCCCAACAAGCGCCTGATCTAACATCGTGGCACGATACAGAATCTCGTCTAATCATTGGCAAGTAACACCTTTGACTTCTGACGATCAAAGTCACCTCCATAATAGTGCCTTACTCTTTGTCCGTTCACTAAGAACGTTCTCTCGCCACCTAAGACGCGCAGCTCAATGCACCATGTGGAGTGACTCTCACTACCTCAAACGGGCTTGACCATCTCGGTTTGAGCTTCCCCGGAAAGAGTCTTAACCTCGAATTGAACAAGAGAACCAATTGGCCCGGTTCGAACTCGCGATGGTGGATATGCTTATCATGCCAACACTTGGTCTTTTCTTTATATAACTTGGCATTCTCATACGCATGCAAGTGAAACTCATCAAGCTCATTCAATTGTATCACCCGCTTTTTACCCGCTAAGTCTACATCAAAGTTTAGCTTCCTTATTGCTCAGTAGGCCTTGTGCTCAAGTTCCACCGGTAAATGGTATGCTTTCCCATAAACCAACTTGTAAGGGGAGGTTCCGATTGGAGTTTTGTAGGCGGTCCGGTATGCCCATAGAGCATCATCAAGCTTTGCAGCCCAATCTTTCCTACTTGCACAAACCGTCTTCTCCAGGATCTGCTTTATATCTCTATTTGAGACTTCAACTTGCCCACTAGTCTGAGGATGGTAAGCGGTTGCAACCTTATGTTTGACCTCATATTGCGCTAAGACATTATCCAAGAGCTTGTAACGGAAATGGGTGCCCC
Organism: Nicotiana tabacum; assembly: GCF_000715075.1. Taxonomy (NCBI): domain Eukaryota; kingdom Viridiplantae; phylum Streptophyta; class Magnoliopsida; order Solanales; family Solanaceae; genus Nicotiana; species Nicotiana tabacum. The sequence continues at coordinate 43,820,880 of NC_134102.1, forward strand.
TATCACTTATCATCACTCTCGGAGTGCCGAACCTTGTAAAGATATGCTTTTTCACAAACTTGACCACAACCTTGGCATCATTGGTAGGAAGAGCTATGGCCTCCACCCACTTCGACACATAGTCAACGGCCACCAAAATTTATTTACACCCACTGGACAAGGGAAGCGTACCCACAAAATCAATTTCCCAAACATCACAAATTTCAACCTCCAAAATACCGTGCAATGGCATCTCATGCCGTTTCATAATTGTTCCTGTTCTTTGGCACCTATCACATCTCCTCACGAACTCATAGGCGTCTTTAAACACCCTAGTCCAATAGAAACCCGATGGCAACACCTTAACTATTGTTTTGTCAACCGCATGATAACCACCATAAGGCGATGCATGGCATTCATGTAAGATAGCATTATTTTCAGATTTTGGCACACATCTTCTCATTAACTGATCAATAGAGGATTTGAACAGAAATGGCTCATCCCACACATATGACCTCACATCTCGCAAGAACTTCTTTTTAGCATAAGGTTCAAGATCAGGCGACATCTCGCCACTTGCCAGATAGTTCAAAAAATCTGCATACCACGGCACCTCTCCAGCAGTAATGGCCAACAATTGCTTATCCGGGAATGTGTCCTTGATGAAATCTCCCTCAGCTTCATGATTCCGAGTTTCTAACCTGGATAAGTGATCAGCCACTTCATTCTCTGTTCTTTTACGGTCTCGGATCTCCAAATCAAATTCCTGCAAGAGTAAAACCCAACAGATTAGCCTTGGTTTAGCATCTTTATTTTCAAACAAATACCTGATGGCTGCATGGTCTGTGTAGACGATGACTTTGGTGCCAACCAAATAGGCCGGAAATTTATCGAACGCCCACACTAGAGCAAGCAACTCTTTTTCTGTCACAGTATAATTTATTTGGGCGGGAGTGAGAGTATTGCTTGCGTAGTAAATGGAGTGAAATATTTTGCTTCTCCTCTGGCCCAATACGGCCCCAATTGCACCATCACTAGCGTCACACAACAACTCAAATGGCTCGTTCCAGTCAATAACCACTATGATTGGTGCACTCACTAACTACTTTTTCAGCTCCTCGAATGCTTTCAAACAAGCATAGTCAAACTTGAACGACACATCCTTCTCTAACAACCTGCACAAAGGAGAGGAAAGTTTTGAGAAATCCTTTATAAATCGGCAATAAAAACCTCCATGTACCAGAAAACTCCTAACTCCTTTCACTGAAATCGGTGGTGGCAACTTTTTAATTGCTTCCACATTAGCCTTGTCAACTTCCACTCTATCTTTGGATACCTTGTGTCCTAGCACTATACCTTCACGTACCATAAAATGGCACTTTTCCCAATTTAGTACCAGATTAGTCTCCTCACACTTGGCAAACACATTAGCAAGATTGGTCAAGCATTCATCAAAAGAAAGACCAAAGACAGAAAAATCATCCATAAAAACCTCCACAAACCATTCCACCATATCAGTGAAAATAGTTATCATATACCTTTGAAAAGTCACAGGTGCATTACACAACCCGAATGGCATTCTCTTAAATGCATAAGTGCCATATGGGCATGTAAAAGTGGTCTTTTCTTGATCTTCCGGGGCAACAACAATCTGATTATACCCCAAATAGCCGTCAAGGAAATAATAGTATTCCTGTCCGGCTAACCTGTCAAGCATTTGATCAATGAAAGGGAGAGGGAAGTGATCTTTTCGTGTAGCATTATTCAACTCCTATAGTCTATGCATATCCGCCAACTAGTCACAGTCTTAGTTGGGATTAATTCATTTTGTTCATTTACTACAATAGTCATACCCCCTTTTTAGGTACACATTGATCAGGGCTTACCCACTTGCTATCGGAGATAGGAAATACTATACCTGCGTCGAGCCACTTAATTACTTCTTTTCTTACCACCTCTTTCATGATTGGATTTAGGCGGAGTTGATGCTCTATGCTAGGCTTGTGTCCCTCCTCCATGAGTATTTTGTGTATGCAGAATGCAGGGCTAATACCTTTTATGTCAGACATTGTCTAACCAATGGCATGCGTGTGCTCCCTCAGTACCCTTAAGAGCTTATCTTCATGCAATCCAGACAAATGAGAAGAAACAATCACTGGTAAAGTGTTAGAATTTCCCAAATACGCATAATGAAGATGAGATAGTAAGGGTTTAAGTTCTAATTTTGGGGCCTCCTCAACTGAGGGTTTAGGAGGCAGGCCGATTGGCCTATCCAGAGGCTCGAATTGGGTTCTTTCTCGTATGTATTCGCACTATGCATCCATAATACATTTCCTCAACCTCTTCTTCAAGTTCTAAGTGATTGAACAACATCAATACCTTTTGTAGTTCATCTTCTTTAAACGCACTTGGATCTATGGCTAGTTCATTTATCTCCACCACCAAAATCATGGCCAGATCCTCGTAATGACGAGGCAACTGAATGGCTCGATATACATTAATAACTGCTTCTTTGTTGTCCACCCTAGGGATCATCTTACCTTCTCAGACTTTGATAGGGAATAACTCATCAGCCACGTAATCTAGGATGATAAAATCTGCAGAAAAAATAAACTTCCCAATCTGCAGCAAGACGTCCTCAATTACCCCCTCAGGATAAACATACGATCTATCAGCTAATTGTAGCATCACTATGGTGGGTCTCGAGGCTCCTAAGCCCAATTATTTGAATACTGACAACGGCATCAGATTGATACTTGCACCCAAATAATATAAGGCTCTACCCACATCAAATTCACCAATCCTCACGGGGATGGTAAAACAACCCGGATCCTTAAGCTTTTGTGGAAGCTTTTGTTGAATCCTGGAAGTGCACTCCTCAGTAAGTGCTATGGTCTCAAACTCAGTTAACCTCCTTTTATTTTCCACTATGTCCATAATATATTTTTGGGACCTCACGGAGCATGTACACCAAAGGGATGTTCAAGTTTATCTGCTTCGGCATATCTAGGAATTTGTGACACATGTGGTCTTCGTTCTTCTTTCTCAATCTTTGAGGAAAAGGTGGTGGCACCCTCTCTGATATTTTCTCAGGCTATGTTTTGTTTCTCTCATCTACCTCTACAGGTTTTGGCACTCTTTCTTCTTCGAACCCAGACTGCTCCTTTTTCTTCTTAGGCACTTTTACCAACTCTCTGCCATTTCTCAGCGTCACTGCATTTACTTGAGGATTTTTCTCTGTATTACTTGGAAGAGCTCCAGCAAGTTTAGTATTCTGATTTTTAGCCATTTGCCCAAACTGCCTCTCTAGATTTCTGAATTTTGTGCGCAATTGTTGATTCTCAGCCCTGACTTGTTGATTCTCAGCTATAACTTTCTTATTGTCTATCAAGAGCTTTTTCATTATGTCAGTCAAAATCTCCTCTGCTTGCTGTAGAGGTTGAGGTGGATGATTGTAATTCGCTTGAGGTCTGATATTCTGATTTCCACCCCAAGAGAAGTTAGGATGATTCCTCCAGTTAGGATTGTATGTGTTACCATATTGAGCATGTTGATTCATCGGCCCTCTAGCTTATTACCCCACGTAGTAGATTGATTCAAGATTCACGGGACATATATCACTTGTGTGACCTTCACCACATAACTCGCAGCAAGTAGACATCTATTGTACATGTTGCATCTATTGTGCGTGGTGCATTGTCATTTTATTCATCTGATTCCCTAATCTCTCTATATCTGCCCTCATTGCTGAGAAATCATCAAGCACGATCACTCCTGCTACCTTTTGTTTAAGTTCTCTTCGTGGTTCCCCATCTCCTTGCCAATTATTATCATTAGCAGTGAAATTGTTTAGCAGGATCTGGATCTCACTATACGGTCTTGCCATGCAACTACCCCCACATGCTGAGTCAGGATTCATCTTTGCTGCCTCGTCCAACCCATCAATGAAAATTTGACCTAACACCTCATTAATCTGAAAATGGTGTGGGCAGTCTCTGAGAAGCTTCTTGTATCTTTTCCAAGCTTGTCGAAGAGTCTCACCATCTCGTTGTTGACACCCAAGAATCTGGCTCCTCAGCCACTTTGTCTTTTTCGTGGGAAAAAACTTGACTAAGAATTTCCTTGATAGATCATCCCAATTGTGGATTGAGTTCGCAGTCTCCTTTTGTAACCATTCCTTAGCTTCTTCTATCAGTGAAAAGGGAAACAGTGTCAGTCTGACATAGTCCTTAGAAATGTTTGGATAATTGTAAGTGTCTATAATTTCCAGGAAGTTCTGAATGTGCCTCTGCGGGTCTTCATGAGATAGACCCACATATTGCCCTGTGGATTGAATCAGCTGTACCATGTACTGTTTGAGTTCAAAGTGACCACTGATATCAAGCTTCACAATCGCCTGAGTCATAAGAGCCTGATTGGGCCTTGTAGCCGCTATCACCGGACGCTCTTCATTACCCTCCATCTCTATTGGCTATGGTTGAACTACGGTGTCCAACTCTCTTTCAATTCTAGTTATAGCTTCGACTTCCCTCCTCACTCTACGAAATGTTCGTTCGATTTCAGGATCAAGAGGAAGGAGATTGTTTGCGCTTCTTCTCCTATGCATTCATGAGAAGAGCCTGCATTATCACAAATAAAATAAACTAAAAATTAAAACTTGAACAAATAAAAGCATAACTTAACTAAACAATCAATAACTAAGTCACCGGCAACGGCGCCAAAAACTTGTTGGTTCCCCAAGTACACATAAGTATACGTGGCCGTCAAGTAATAAAGTGACTCTAAAGTCGGATGTCGAACCCACAGAGACTTAGATCAATTGTTAACTAAGCAAACTAAAATCAATTAATTGTCCAAGATATTTAAGAGTGAAGTTTTTCTATTAATCTACTATTGCGGAAATTAAACAAGTAACAACTAATTTATCAAGAATGCAAATGTGTATGATGAGATTTTAATTCAGAGGATGTGAAAATTCCAGGGTTGTGGTTGGTTTATCAATCCTATTAAGTTCAATAATCACACTCGTTAATCCAAATTATCTATGGTTGCTAATTAACCAGATCGTTTATATGAATAGCATGTTCCCACAATACTACTCGCCTGCCCACAATATATCAATCATATATTCCTATGGTATTGAGTCTATCATGAACGAATATAATACGGTATTCAATTAAGCAAGACTGTTAGGTATATTCCTATCCTAACCGTGAAATCTTTCCCCGAGCCACGGGTTGAGAAACAAGCTCTCTCTAACTCTACTCTAATATAAACACAGCTTTCCCAAGCATAGTATAGATAGTAGGGTGAATTGGTAGCTACAACAATTAACAAGTTAAAACTAGAATTAAAGAAATAACCACAGGATGATAATCCGAATTAATGAAGATGTAATTAATTAACATTAATAATCATGTCAACCACAACCATAGAACTAGAGTGCTTAGCCACTCATATTCGTAGTAACGATTTTCCAAGTATTTTGTATTAACAAATTAAAAAGAAAAGATGAAGGAATAAAGAACTCGATGATTTTCTCCTCCAAAAGTTGTTCCACGTAATGTTCTTGCCTCCGGTTGCAAAACTCTTGAAAAATAGTGTTTAATGACTATTTATATGTGTAGGGAAAAGATCCAAACGAAATAACCAAGTCCAAAACCAAAAAGGAGATAAAATAGGCTTTAAACCCCAAAACACGCTCGCTACAGGCCTCGCGGCGCGAGGCCAAATGCGAGCCGCTTCTCCCTGTAGCCCATGCGACGCAAGGTCTGTCACGTGCTTTAATCCTCGCCTCGCCTGCTGCTGCTTCGATTTAATTTTGTTGCCTAACATTTCCAAATCACGTTTTTGTTTCTTTTTTCAATTGTTCTTTTTGTCTTCTTTTGATTTGTCTCTTCTGTCTTCCTTTGTAATGTTAAACTTTAATCCTTATATATCCACTAATTAAATAATCATAACTCCATTCTTGTAGTATAAAAAATACACATAAAATTTTTACTTTGCTCCCAATTTCGTCTTCAACATACATACATATAAATTAAACTCGATTAAGCACAAATATAGTATAGTTTAGCATTAAAGCCCCAAAATGTAAAGTATGTAATGCACTAAAAATATGGAATTATAATCAAACATCTCTCAAAAACTTGTTGGTTCCCCAAGTACACGCAAGTATACGTGGCCGTCAAGTAATATAGTGACTCGAAAGTCGGATGTCGAACCCACAGAGACTTAGATTAACCGTTGACTAAGCAAACTAAAATCAACTTACTGTCCAAGATGATCAAAAGTTTAACTTTTTTATTACAACTACTATTGCAAAATTCAAACACGTAACCAAGGGAGATATAGATTCCAGGGTTGTGATCGGTTTATTAATCCTATTGAGTTCGTAATTACACCTGTTAATCCAAATTATCTATGATTTCTAGTTGACCGAATCGTTTATATAAATAACATGTTCTCACAATACTATCCGTCTATCCATAATATATCAACCCTATATTCCTATGGTCTTAAATCTTACATGAATGAATATAATACAATATTCAACTAAACAAGACTGTTAGGTATATTCCTATCCTAACCGTGAAATCTTTCCTCGAGCCACGGGTTCAGAAACATGCTCTCTCCAATTCTACTCTAATCTAAGCACGACTTTCCCAAGCATAGCATAGATAGTAAATAGAACTCAACTGCTGGCCAAACAATTAAGCAATTATACACAGAATTAGAGAAACAACCAAAGATGATAACTCGAATTAACGGTAATATAATTAATAAACTTCAATATTCATGACAACCACAACCCTAGAACGTGAAGTTTAGCTCCACATAGACATGGTAGGAAAATAACAAATCATCAAGAAAAGGTAAAGATTACTAAGTTTGATGGAAGAAAGATGGAATCTGATGAATTTCGGCCTCCACGGCAGCTCTGTGCTCTCCCTTTGTCCAATTTCTCCCAGAAAATGGTGCTTAATGACTATTTATATGTATAGGAAAAAGGCCTAGACGAAATAACCAAGTCCAAAACCAAAAAAGAGACAAAATAGGATTGAAAACCGGAACACGCAAAGCACCCCGCGACAGACCGCGCCTCGCGAGGCAACCTCTCCAGCGTGCTCCACCTTGCTTTATCCCTGGCGGCGCAAGCTCAAACGCGAGCTTTTTTGCTCGCCTCGCCTGACACTATTGCTTTGTTTCTCATTGTTGATTTGTTGCCTAACTTTACAACTTCACGTTTTCTCTTCTATTTCAATTGACTTTTGTCTTCTTTTGTAATGTTAACTTTAATCCTTATATCTCCACTGAATAAAAATTATTCATAACTCCATGCTTGTAATGTATAAAATACACATAAAATCTCTACTTTGCTCCTAATTTCATCTTCAACGTATCTACACATAAAATAAACTCAATTAAGCATAAATATAGTATAGTTTAGCATTAAAGCCCCAAAATATAAGGTAAGTAATGCACTAAAAATATGGAATTATAGCCAAACATCACTACCCCACACTTAAACGTTGCTTGTCCTCGAGCAATCAAACTACACCTTTTATAGACACGACCTTTTTAAACAATTCTCCTAACTCATCACACCAAGAATCTTTAAAATAGACTAAGCACAAGAGTGTAACATCTTCACCTTGAGATTTGGCTCACAAGTACCATGCATTATTCACAACTCACTCACTTACTCTAACATAGAGGTCAATGACATTACCTTTCCTTCATGAATCAAGTGCCCTCACACAACAAAAGAGAGTAGTTCCACACACATTAAAATTTAAGAACAATTAGGAACTCAAGATGTGAAGAATTCACTCACTCTTAGAAATAATATTCATATGCCACAAATGATGGCTTGACCGTAGTGTACTACTCTACTAATCGAGCTCATTCAGTCTAGGATCAAGTAGGACTTTAATTGGTTGTAATATAGGCTGCGGGTCGGGTAGGATACATTTGAATATAAGAGTGACTACACCTCCCTAAGAACTTTAATATATACACTTTAATATTTAACCCCATACTTATGTCAAACCATAACTCCACCTTCGCATAAATGTATATTAACTCCATACTTCTTTAAGCAAAATTACATCAAGAGTCACCACTATTAAGGAGTATTTTTCACAGCAATACAACTATATTTTTCTTTTTGTTTTCAATTCAAGTGGCTCTTAATTTTTCAAAACAGTGCACCTTTCTCCTTATTTTATTAGTTCTACTGAAAAGCCAAACCAGCCACCCCACACTTTAACTTTTACAAAGTACATAACAATTCAAGTGCTCATGAGAGGTTAAAAGGTTAAACAAAATGGTTAATTCTAACAAATGGGTAAGGCTTGTAATGTGGTTACCAAGGAAACAAGATTACAGGCTCAAAGGGGTTAACTACGTCACATAACCATTAGGCGGGTAAACTACACATAGCTGGCTCAACAAAGAAACGCCTATATCACTTCCAAGATTGAACAAAACTACTATTTCGCTTTGCAAACACATGGGGCAAATTCTAGAGATCAAATGCAATGCACAGAATAACAGACAAACCTCACACACACATGGCACATAACTCACTCAGGATTGGATTCATCAAGATACTCTAGTCAAAGCAGTTAAGCAAATTTAAGTGGTACTTATACAAGAGTCAAAAACTGAGCCTAAGCGTCACAACCAAAGTATTCACTATTCTCAAGGCATCACAAAGACGAGATATTGCTTCAATTCCAATCACAGCACAGTGGCTCCTACTCCTAAATAATAAAACTAACTACACCCGTTTCAAACAAAACTCTTGGAAAAGAACCGCGACACAAAGAAAAATCAAGGGGGAATTATTACACTCCCTAACAAAAGAAAATCTCTTTGTCCGTTTTCTTTAGACTTAAATCCCTCAAGAAAACTATCTAGGAGATCAATCGACGGGAAAAATCCAATTTTTCTAATTTTTTTTCTTTTTCTTTTTTTTGATTTTTTCATAGCTACTAAAATACTACACAACTACGAAAACAAAAATAAGAAGTTAACATTTTTCTAACATCCTACTACTAATTATTTAGAGAATTCTCCCACCCCACACTTAAAATAGTACAGTATCCCCAATGTACAAATAAAGCAAAACAATAATAAGGGTGGACAAGAAACTCCCTGAAAGGCCAAAGGACAAAGCAATAGCGGCTCACGGGTACTCGGACTTCTCCCAAGGATGGTTCTTTGTGTGGGCACCCCCACTTAGTCCCAACCATCTAGCTCTCTTTTGCATACTTCCTACGGCTTTGCTTCCTCTTCTCATATTCCTACAAAACAAAAACAAACACTTTAAAAATAATATAAAAAACAAAAATAAAAGAAAGCAGTAAAGTTGGGTTGCCTCCCAACAAGCGCCTAATTTAAAGTCGCGGCACGACTTGAACCACTTTTTGCCTCTACCTTGAACTTATGAAAAATACCCCTAACCTGACATGGTCCTTTGGTTGGGATACAAAAATAAAAAGGCCAAGTAATAAAATTTTCACTCTATACTTCTCGACCTTTATATAAGGAATGTAATGTTTTCTATATAGAACTACAAATCCAAGAATGTAAGCAGCTTGTTCCTCTTCCATTGACTCCTCCAAAGGCTCAGATGACTCAACTTTGGAATTGTATTACTATTTACATCCTCATATTTACATGCACTAGAGTCTTCAAATATATAATTATCTACTACCTCATATGACTCTAGAACACTCTTCCCAACATTGACATCCTCAAGAAAAATATGGTCTAATGATTGGTATTCTTGTTTTAACTCCTCAATTTGGTCTAGAAGATTTTTTTCAGCTTCACACAACTCATCATTAAATTGTTGGGCGTTGAACGCATCAACCTTTGCACTCAAATCTGTATCCAAGTTGTGCAAACCCAAGCTAAACCTGTCAATTTCTTGTGCATGATCAACTCTCTCCTTCGACCAATTATTCACCAACTTCGTTAGAAGATAATGTCGTTCCGCATATTCTCTTAATCGTGAATATCTGTCCCAATACCAACCCTTATTCCCATATTCAAATTCAGATCTCCTAGCATTCAGGTCATGACAAGCCCAAAAAGACGGGATATAAAAGTCTTCCGTCAACCAGGCATCTTCATCAATAACCTTACCTCCGGATATTTCATCCTCAGATGTCATGTTGAGAGAACTATGAAAAATCAAATTGTTATAAAAATAAAAACATTTACAAAAATAAAAAATAAGCAAAACCTGTAAAGATAAAAGTAAAAGTCTAATCTAAAAATTAAAAATTTGAACAGAAATCAATTAAAAGCTTAACTTAGAGAAACAATCAAGAACTAAGTCCCCGGCAATGGCGCCACAAAACTTGTTAGTTCCCCAAGTACACACAAGTATACATGGCCGTCAAGTAATAAAGTGACTCGAAAGTCAGATGTCGAACCCATAGAGACTTAGATTAACCGTTAACTAAGCAAACTAAAATCAACTTACTGTCCAAGATGATCAAAAGTTTAACTTTTCTATTACAACTACTATTACGAAATTCAAACACGTAACCAAGAGAGATATAGATTTCAGGGTTGTGGTTGGTTTATCAATCCTATTGAATTCGTAATTACACCTGTTAATCCAAATTATCTATGATTGCTAGCTGACCGGATCGTTTATATAAATAACATGTTCCCACAATACTATCTGTCTATCCATAATATATCAATCCTATATTCCTATGGTCTTGAATCTATCATGAATGAATACAATATGGTATTCAACTAAGCAAGACTGCTAGGTATATTCCTATCCTAACCGCGAAATCTTTCCCCGAGCCACGGGTTCAGAAACAAGTTCTATCCAATTCTACTCTAATCTAAGCACGACTTTCCCAAGCATAACATAGATAGTAAATAAAACTCAACTGCTGGCCAAACAATTAAGCAATTATACATTGAATTAGAGAAACAACAAAAGATGATAACTCGAATTAACGGTAATATAATTAATAAATTTCAATATTCATGACAACCACAACCCTAGAACATGAAGTTTAGCTCCACATAGACATGGTAGAAAAACAACAAATCATCAAGAAAAAGTAAAGGTTACTAAGTTTGATGGAAGAAAGATGAAATCTGATGAATTTCGACCTCCTTTGTCCAATCACCAAGTCCAAACCAAACAGGAGACAAAATAGGTTTGAAACCCGGAACATACGAAGCACCTCGCAATGGACGGCGCCTCACGAGGCAACCTCTCCAGCGCGCTCCACCTCGCTTTAGCCTTGGTGGCGCAAGCTCAAACGCGAGCATTTTTGCTCGCCTCGCCAGACACTACTGCTTCGTTTCTCATTGTTGATTTGTTGCCTAACTTTACAAATTCACGTTTTCTCTTCTTTTTCAATAGACTTTTGTTTTTTTTTGTAATGTTAACTTTAATTCTTATATCTCCACTGATTAAATAATCATAACTCCATGCTTGTAATATATAAAATACACATAAAATCTCTACTTTGCTCTCAATTTCGTCTTCAACGTACCTACACATAAAATAAACACAATTAAGCACAAATATAGTATAGTTTAGCATTCAAGCCCCAAAATGTAAGGTAAGTAATGCACTAAAAATATAGAATTATAGCCAAACATCACATAGTGGTATGCTCGGGCTAGGTATGGCACCGGGTGCCGGCCACGCCTCCCCAGGTTTGGTGCGTAACAGATATGTGCGGAAGGGCTTGCCAAAGTTTTGATTTGCGTGTTTTGAGGTAAGTAACACATCTAAACTTTGATTTGAGGGTATTTAACCTTGAGAACCATGTTATGTGAAATATATTGGGTGACGTACATGCTAGGTGACGAGCGTGTGTGCGTGCACTGGTGTGTTCATGGTTTGGGAGGCCTTTCGTCTCTTACCAGGCTTGTTATGCTATCATATCATGTAATCCCTTTGTTTACTCTACTTGCTTGTTTATATGAATTGTGATTCATATTAGACATGATGTCTATGTTATGTAATAACAGTTTTAGACTTGATAGGGCTATTCATGTTGTTTTTGAGTTTAATACCTTATTAGCACACATGTTCTCAGTCATGAAATTATATCCGTTTATGATATCTGTGTTTCAGTACTTTTTATTTAATGCCTCAAATGCTATTGAGTATTTGAGATGTGTTTATTTGAGACTTGAATGGCAAATGACTGAGTTTGGGCCTTAGAGCCGGTTGGTACTGATTTTGAGGTGACGCGTATGCCAGGACCATAGTGGGCTAAGTGCTATTGTTTTGGGGCGACGAGTGCACCAGGCCTCACTATTGGGCTAAATGATTATGATTAGCGCTTAGGCATGATCCACCTTTTCGGAGTCTTACATGCCAGTTGAGGGCACAGGCACACTATTTTATATATGTGCTTTGATGATGGGCAGTTATGCCAGGCACCCGTACAATGCTAAGTGAAAATAAATGACGGATCCACTGTGATACTGTTGATTAACATGTATACTTGACATGTAGGCATAGAGATGTACTTTCCTCATGCTAACTGATAATTGGCATGCTTTATCTGTGTTGGGCTTTATCTGTTATACTTGAAAGCATGCCTAAAATTTTGAAATGTGAACAAGCTAAACTTGATATCATTGAGCTACTATTTCTATGGTTTATCCTTCACATTATGAACTGCTATTGGTTATTGGTATTGGCATTTGCTATTGAGCTGAGCTCGTCACTGCTTTCAACCCAAGGTTAATGTTTCTACTTATTGAGTACATTGGGTCGGTTGTACTCATACTACACTCTGCACTTCGTGTGCAGATCCAGATGCATCCAATCGAGGTGATATTTGGACTTGAGTTGTTGCCAGCTTTTGGGAGACTACGAGGTAGCTACCATATCATCTGCAGTCCTTGGAATTCTCTTTTTGTGATCTCTATCTTTACTATTCTTTTATTCAGACGGTTGTATTAGAGGATTTTGCTTGTATCTTGTTATTCAGTAGTTCTCGTGTACTCGTTGACACTAGGTTTTGGGGTTAGTTATAGCAACATTATGGTTTTATTCTCAAATACTTTATGACATTCTTCTGTTGTTGAGTTATTAGACCATGTTTAATGATTTCATTACTATTATTATTATGTCATTGTTGGAATACCTAGCGGGTTGGGTTAGGTGTCATCGTGACTTGTGGATTTTGGATCATGACAAGTTGGTATTAGAGCACTAGGTTGCTTAGGTCTCACGAGTCACGAGCAAGTCTAGTTGAGGCTTGCGGGTCTGCACGGAGACATTTGTACTTATCTTCGAGAGGCTATCAAACTATTAGGAAACTTCACTTTCTTGCATTCTTATCGTGCGAATTTGTTATTTCGGAAGTTTTAACCTTGACTAATCTATTCTCTCACAAATGGTGAGGACACATGCGACCAAATCAGGCGAACGACCACAGTACCACCAGCTAGGGCCGCGAGGGGTCGAGGTCGTAGTAGAGGTCAAGGTGTGGCTCCTACTACAGCTAGAGCAGACCTGTGGAGTAATTAGTTGCTCCAGGTGAGGAGCATGTACCAGATGTTGTTGGTCCGGTAGAGCAACTCAGGCACAAGTAGTGCCCATTGTAATCTTAGGCTTTCAGGATGCCTTAGCCCAGATTTTGACTGTGTGCACGAGCCTAGCTCTGGTGGATTCGGTTCCAGCTGCACAAGCCACTTCACAGGCCAGGGAGGTACCCAGACTCCCGTCACCCGTACTCCTGAGCAGCTAGCTCAGAGACTCCAGACACCGGAGGTACTACCAACCCAACTGGTTGTTGCTACTTGGGCAGAGGTTGGCCCCCCTAAGTGGTGAAGAGCAGAAGAGATTGGAGCATTTCGGGAGGCTTAAGCTTCTAGAGTTCAGTGGGGAGGAGTCAGAGGATGCTCAGGACTTTATAGACAGGTGTTAGGGGATTCTTCGCACAACGGGTATTTTGGAGACTAGTGGAGCTGCATTTACTACTATTAAGCTGACTGGGTAGCCTACAGATGGTGGCAGGCCTATGAGTTGAGCAGTCCATTTGGCACAACAACACTTACATGGCATGAGTTCTCAGTTCACTTCTTAGAGAAGTTTGTTCCACAGACTTGTAGAGAGGAGCTACGTAGAGATTTTGAGTAGCTGTGCCAAGGAGATTTGTCTGTGACTCAGTATGAGATGAGATTCACAAATTTGGCCTGTCATGCTATATGGTTGGTTCTATAAAGAGAGAGAGAGGATCAAGCGGTTCATTGATAGCCTCAACTATGGCCTACATTACAGTTTGGCATGAGAGGCCGAGATGGATGCTAGGTTTGACCAGGTGGTCGAGATTGCTAGGCGCTTGGAGTCAGTTCTCATACTTGAGCATGAGGAGCGGAGGGAAATAGGCCCCATGGATTTGGTGTTTTCAGTGGTACCTCATCTGGAGGTCAATCACATTACAACAAAGGTCTTCCTTACAAGCCCGCTCAGATTGACCGTCCGGTTTATCATGGTGCATCATCTAGTCATGGTTCATATAGTACTCGCTCGAGTCAGTTGTCTTCCAGTGCACTTCCATCTCAGAGATCGTACCATGCTCCATCAGTTCAGGGTTCATCAGTACTGAGTTCTTCTAGTGGCTACTCTAATTCTCGGGTCTGATGCAGGCCGCACTGTCATTTTTGGCTCGAGGTTGTTATGATTATGGAAAGTTGGGGCATGTGAGGAAGTATTGTCCCCGTCATTACAGAGATCCAGTGTAGCAAAGAGGCCAGTCTATGACCCCTACACTAGTTACTACACCACCCGCTCATGGTGGAGGCTGTGCGGGTCGAGGTAGCCCCAGAGGGGGAGGTCAGACATGTGGTGGTCAAGCTCGACATTATGCTTTTCCTGCCAAGTTAGAGGCAGTGCTTCAGACGCAGTGATCACATGTATTGTTTCAGGGTGCCATGGGGATGCTTCAGTATTATTTGACCATGGTTCCACTTATTCCTATGTGCCATCATACTTTGCTCGTTATTTGGATATGCCCCGTGATTCCCTACATATGTCTATCTATGTATCTATGTCGGTGGATGATTCTATTATTGTGGACCATATATATCAGTCGTGTGTGGTGACTACTGGGAGATTAGAGATGAGAGTTGATCTTTTACTGCTTAGCATTGTTGATTTTTTATGTGATTTTAGGCATGGATTGGTTGTCACCATGTCACGCTATTCTAGATTGTCATGCTAAGACCATAACAATGGCGATGCTAGGGTTGCCTAGGATTGATTGGAGAGGTTCCTTGGATTATGTTCCCACTAGAGTGATTTATATTTGAAGGCTCAACGGATGGTTAAGAAGGGATATCCGGCATATTTGTCCGTTGTGAGGGATGTTAGTGTTGATACTCCTATCGTTGAGTCAGTTCTGGTAGTGAGTGATTTTCCATATGTGTTTCCTACACATCTGTCGGGCATTCCCTCCCAATAGGGACATTAATTTTGATATTGACCTGGTGCCGGGCACTCAGTCCATCTCTATTCCTCCATATCTTATGAAACTAGGAAAGTTGAAGGAATTGAAGGAACAACATAAGGAGCTACTTGATAAGGAATTCATTAGGCCTAGTGTATCACCTTGGGGTGCACCAGTCCTGTTT
Source organism: Nicotiana tabacum (assembly GCF_000715075.1). Taxonomy (NCBI): domain Eukaryota; kingdom Viridiplantae; phylum Streptophyta; class Magnoliopsida; order Solanales; family Solanaceae; genus Nicotiana; species Nicotiana tabacum. The sequence goes on from NC_134102.1 coordinate 43,836,507, forward strand.
GTGAAGAATAAGGATGGTACTATGCGGATGTGTATTGGTTATAGACAGCTGAACAAAGTTAAAATTAAGAACAAGTACCCACTACCGCGCATGGATGACATATTTGATAAGCTTGAGGGTGCTAGAGTGTTCTCTAAGATTCATTTGAGGTCTCGGTATCACCAATTGAAGATTCGGGACACTGATATTTTGAAGATGGCATTCAGGCCCCGCAATGGGCAGTACAAGTTTCTTGTGATGCCTTTTGGGCTGACCAATGCCCTAGCAGCCTTCATGCATTTGATAAACAGTGTATTCCTTTCACGACCCAAACCGATGGGCTGCGACGGGTGCCCGAATCCTATATGTCGAACATCCTTAAGCATGCGTTTAAGATATAAACATGAATATTGTACGTGAGGGAAACCTGCCCAAAATACATATATACATAAACATGCGGAATACAGTGGGGCAAGCCGGCAAGGCTGCTATAGACAACTATATATCTAAAACTAAAAGCCAACAAGGCCACATACTATCAAACTGTACATAACTATCTACAGACCTCTAATAGAAATACAACTGTACAAAGACGGGACTGAGCCATGTCATACCCATATATGTATACAAGCATATCGTACCAAAATCAAAAGCAGATCCGGATCAAGTGGAGCACGCCAACTCTCGCTAATTAAGGATCCTAAGAAAGGGGGCCGTCAGCTTGCCTACCTGCACCTGCGGGCATGAAATGCAGGTCTCGGGAACTAGGGCATCAGTACGAATAATGTATTGAGTATGTAAGGCATGAAAATCAGTACATAAGAGACATAGATGAAACATGGAATAAGGAATTCCACCTGTAAGTCTAAATAACTTTGCACATCCTGAAACAATTATAACATCATGCACGTGCATGTAAATGTCGTGTCATGCATAGGTATAGGTGTACATAACATCATCAAGCCTATGAGGGCATCCCATCATATCATCTCGGCCACTGTGGGCAAAATTATCAACATATACCAACTGATCAGGTGGTGGTGCGTATATAATGCCGTAACCTTTTCTCACATCCCATATATACATATAAATATGCGTATATAACATAATCTGGTTATGGGTCAATGTACCTGTATAAAAGAATGAAATGCATGAAAATATGTTAATAATCTCAACATTCCCTTCGAATAAACTTTATCAACTGGGTATTATTCAGAGACCCATGAACAGAAGATATAATAATATGTCAAATGGGGAATCAAAAACACAGAGACCACTAGTATTTCTATGAATAGGGTCGTTTATGAAAACTGTGTGTTTGCTTGTTTCTTCTTGTATCATTGGATCATGCCAAAAAGAAAGAAAAGAATAGCCTTAACATACCTGGAGTAGGGAAAAATTCGTATGATATTCTTGAGAAGGTTTACACTGTATTCCCTTAAAATTGCAAAATCTATGTTCGATTTATAAAAGACCCGCACTCTTCTATGTTAGTTTCAGATTTCTTTCGATGTTGGCTTTAGGATGCATTTCGTTAGCTTCAGATTGTTTTCATGAAAAGTGTTTTCTAATCTCTCAAATGTTGAAGATATGAATCTTCTAATTTGTAAGATAAATATGTAGCCTTTTTGAAATTCAAGGCTTGTCTTTTAATTAGTTGCCACCTAATCCCAACATGACTAATGAGTCATTGTTTTGGGTGGTGATTGCTGCCACATTTTTTTTGGGGGGAAGGGGGGGTTAATTCTTATCTTATAATTTATTAATTAATTAGGTATTGTCCCGTTATCCGATAATTAACCAATTACCCACATAATTAAGAATTATCTCAAATTTCTTAAAATACTACTCATTTTTAATATACTTTATACATCATACTATCATGGTCATATGGTACCTTGTATGGTGCTAGTCCCTAAATATCGAGTATTATAGCTCGGACCGTATTTTATTCCAAATCGACAACCTTTAACGAAACTCATTTTCTTTAATTCTTGTACCTTTTACCTTTCATGGAACTTACTTATCACTTGTTATAAATAGTATAAATACGTTAACCTCAAGATAATCTCATCCCCGAGTCTACGTCGATTAACTGAAGATTTAACTTTAACGTACGAAAACGCGAGATATAACATCCTTCCCCCCTTAGAAACATTCGTCCTCGAATGTTTAACTCCCCAGGATGGATATATAACTTTGGCAGAGTCGCCTTTGTAACAATACTACTATGAACTCTTCCTGTAGAAACTCAATAATTCAACACCACATAGGACCACAATCATCAATAACGACAATGGCCTCACACGACCAATGACAATAACTAAAACAAGAAGCCATAGACGTACCTTAAGGTTGTGATGTCTCAGTCGGACCCCTCTACGGAGGAGGAAATAAGTAGGGATACCTAGACTTCATGTCTTCCTCGGCCTCCCAAGTCATTTCTTTCACATTGTTGTTTCTCCAAAGTACTTTCACCAAATCTACATCTTTAGTTCTCAATCTCCGAACCTGTCTGTCTAATATAGAAATGGGAGTTTCTTCATATGATAGCTGCTCTGTGACCTGAACGTCGTTAACTGACACAACTCTGGAAGGATCTCCGATGCATTTACGGAGCAGAGACACATGAAAGATTGGATGTCCAGTCTCCAAGTCTGAAGGCAAGTCTAACTCTTATGCTACCTGGCCTACCTTGCGTATGATCCTATATGGTCCAATGTACCGAGGGCTAAGTTTTCCCCTTTTTCCGAACCTCATAATGCCTTTCATCGGTGATACCTTTAGGAATACCCAATCGTCAACCTGAAATTCCAAGTCTCGCCATCGATTATCCGCATAAGACTTCTGACGGCTTTGAGTTGCTAATAGCCTTTCCTATATAAGCTTAATTTTCTCAATTGCCTGCTGTACCAATTCTGGTCCTACTAACGTATTTTCCCCAACATTGAGACACCCTATAGGCGACCTACACTTTCATCCGTAAAGAGCTTCGTATGGAGCCATCTGAATACTGGAATGGTAGCTATTATTATATGCGAACTCAATAAGCAGCAGATGATCATCCCAGCTACCCTTGAAGTCTATCACACAAGCTCGTAACATATTCTCAAGTGTCTGAATAATACGCTCAGCTTGTCCGTCTGTTTGGGGATGAAATGATGTACTAAGACTTACCTGAGTCCCTAATCCTTTTTGGAAGGACTTCCAAAAGTTAGCTATAAATTGAGCTCCTCGGTCCGAGATAATAGAGACAGGGACACCATGTAGTCATACTATCTCCTTAACATAAAGTCTTGCATAATCCTCTACGGAATATGTAGTCCTAACGAGCAGAAAATGGGCTAATTTTGTAAGCCTATCAACAATCACCCATATATAATCGAACTTACGCTGGGTACGAGGTAAGCCTACGATGAAATCCATATTGATTACTTCCCACTTCCAATTCAGAATCTCTATAGCCTGCAATAATCCACCAGGTTTTTGGTGCTCAATCTTGACCTGCTGACAGTTAGGGCACTGAAAAACAAACTCCGCTATATCCCTTTTCATTCCGTCCCACCAATATACCTCCCTGATATCATGATACATCTTTGTTGCTCCTGGATGGATAGAATAACGAGAACAGTAAGTTTCTCCCATAACATGCCGACGCAACCCTGTAACATTAGGAACACATAATCGTCCTCGATATATGAGGACCCCATCTTCTCTGATTTCAAACGGTGTCTTCTCCTTCTGAGGGGTGGTATCCCTATAATGAACTAACATAGGATCCTCGTACTGGCGTTCCTTCACTTCAGATACTAAAGAGGACGTTGCCGTATTCTGAATAGTAATTCCAATATCACCTGAGTCCAGTAACCGAACTCCAAGGCTAGCTAGCTGATGAATCTCATGAGCTATTCCCCTCTTTTCTGGCTATAAATATGACAGGCTACCCATAGATCTACGGCTGAGGGCGTCGGCTACTATGTTCGCCTTCCCCGGATGGTAAAAAATATCAATGTCATAGTCTTTAATTAGCTCTAACCATCTCCGTTGATGTAAATTCAATTCCTTTTGCTTAAAGATATACTGGAGGCTCTTATGATCCATATAGATATCAACATGAATGCCATACAAGTATTGCCTCCATATCTTTAGTGCATGAATCACCTCGGCTAACTCTAAATCATAGGTCGGGTAGTTTTTCTCATATTTTCTTAGTTGTCTAGAAGCATAAGCTATAACCTTACCATGCTGCATCAGTACATAACCCAATCCAATGCTTGAAGCGTCACAATAGATAACATAACCATCGGTCCCTTCTAGGAGCATTAGAATCGGTGCTGAAGTTAATTTGTCCTTCAATGCCTGGAAACTCTGTTCGCACGCATCAGTCCACTGAAACTTTGCTCCCTGCTGAGTCAACTTTGTCAAAGGTGCTAAAAGGGAAGAAAATGCCTCTACAAATCTCCTGTAATAACCTGCCAAACCGAGAAAGCTACGAACCTCCGTCGGTATCGTGGGTCTAGGCCAAGTCTTTACTGCCTCAATCTTTTGTGTATCAACCCGGATACCTTCACTCGAAATGATATGCCCAAGGAAAGCTACAGAGTTCAATCAGAATTCACATTAGAGAATTTTGCATACAACTTTCCTTTTTGTAGAACTTTGAGCACAGTACGCAAATGATCTGCATGCTCAGCCTCTGAACGAGAAGACACCAATATATCGTCGATAAATACAATTACGAACAGATCTAAAAAGGTCCTAAACACACGGTTCATCAAATCCATGAGTACTGCTGGGGCATTGGTCAAACCGAACGACATAACACAAAACTCAAAGTGCCCGTATCTGGTCTTGAATGCTGTCTTCGGAATATCTTCCTCCTTAACCCTTACCTGATAGTACCCGGACCTCAAGTCTATCTTTGAAAAACACTTGACACCTTGCAACTGATCAAATAAATCATCAATCCTCGAGAGCGGGTACTTATTCTTGATCGTTACCTTATTCAACTGTCAATAATCAATACACATCCGTAAGGAACCATCTTTTTTCCTCACAAATAACACAGGTGCTCCCCACGGTGATGTACTAGGTCTAATAAAGCCTTTTTCAAGCAAGCCCTTTAGTTGTTCCTTCAACTCCTTCAGCTCTACGGGGGCCATTCTATAGGGAGGAATAGATATTGGGTGAGTATCTGGTAGTAGGTCAATAGCAAACTTAATTTATCGCTCTAGCGGAAGACCCGGAAGTTCATCAGAAAAAACATCAGGAAACTCATTAACCACAGGGATGGACTAAATGGTTGATGACTCTACTTCCACATCCTGAACCTGAACTAAGTGATAAATAGAGACCATTCTGATCATCTTCCTTGCCTTGAGATAGGAAATAAATCTACCTCTCGGCGACGCCGTATTACCTTTCCACTCCAAAACGGGTTCCCCTGGAAATTGAAATTGGACTATCTTTGATCTACAGTCAACGTTGGCATGACAAGAAGCCAACCAATCCATACCCATTATAATATCAAACTCTACCATATCTAACTCGATTAGGTCCTCTACGGTAGATCGACTATGAACCGCTATTATACAACCCCTATATACTCGCTTAACTACCACTGAGTCCCTAATAGGTGTAGATACCTCAAAAGGTTTAACCAATTCAGGTTTTATTCCAAACTTACTAGCAACCAACGGAGTAACATATGATAAGGTGGAACCTGGGTCAATCAGTGCATATACATCATATGAGAAGACTGATAATATACCTATAACAACGTCAGGCGATGACTCTTTATCCTGTCGTCCTGCCAACGCATAAATGCGGTTCTGAGGACCGCTCGAGCTAGATGCTCCGGCTCTGCCTCTATCACGACTCATTGGTGCTTGTGAACCTTCCCCGGGGGCATACTGATAATAACAAACTAGCTACAGATCCCGCTGGCTGAGCTATGCTTGCATCACCTCTCTTCGGACAATCCCTCATAACGTGGCCCGGATAATCACAAGTATAACAAACACCCAACCCCATACGGAACTGCCCGGCATACCGCTTACCACACTGAGCACATCGTGGCAAGGGCGGCCTCATCTGACTTGACTCACCCCTATACTGAGAACCTGAGGCCCTAAAATTCTGACCAGACCCTGAATATGTGGAACGATCAAATCTCTTACCGCAAAACTGAGGGAGTGCGCTAGCCGATGGATGGGCTGGATACCTCGGGTATTGTAGTCTCTGACCACCTCGAAACTTACTAGAAGGACCCGAAGACCTCGCTCTCTTATTCTGGGCCCTATCATGCTCACGATCCATCCTCTGCTTCTGCTTACGCTCCTCTACACCCTGAGCATATGCCTGAATACGAGAAATATCCATGTCTGGCTGAAGTGAGACCGGTATACAATCATTAAGCAAGTGCAGTTCTAACCCCATCACAAACCGGTGAACCCGATCCTCCATCTTAGATATAATAGTAGGTGCATACCTAGCCAAAGAATCAAACTGAAGATTGTATCGAACACTCATGTTACCCTGCCGAAGGGTCAAGAACCTATCAATTCTGGCCCGTCTAAGCTCTGGTGGCAAATAATGACAAAGAAAAGCTTTTGTAAACTCCTGCCACACTGTTGGAGGGGAATCCTTACCTCTGGACAATTACCAAGACTCGTACCAATTAACTGCAACATCTTAGAGTCTATAGGAAGCTAGCTCGACTGACTCAGTCACAGTGGCCTTTATTATCCTCAATGTCCTCTGCATTCTATCAATAAATACCTGAGGGTCCTCATTTGGATCTGCCCCCGTGAATACCGCATGGTCTAAATTAATGAAATCACGAACCCTCGCACTGACAAACCTATCTGCATAACCAATACTTACTTCCTGACATTGAGCCTGTGCGGCTACTAATCGAGTTAATAACTGAATAGCATCCCTCATCTCCTGACCCGGTACATCCGGCTGAGGGGCTGAACGTACAGGGGCGGGCGCTGGAGCTGGTGCCCCTCGGAGCTCTCCTGGAGAGGGCGAGGTATGTGAAGTCTGAGATGGAATCTCACTATGAGACTCTCCCCGAGCCCTGGTCACTCGTGGCATTCGGCTAGAAATCTCACCAGCCATAGACTTTCCCTTCTGGGCGGCTGTAGTCTTTGGAGGCATCGCTGAAAATATAACATATCGTTAGGAACATGAATTCTTATATCGCATGATCTAAGATGAAAAGAGAGGATAACATCCTATATGTCCTGTAGCCTCCTGTCTATAAGTGTGCTGCACAACACACCCATAAACAAGACTCTACTAGACACGGTCTTTAGACAACCCTAGGACAGAACTGCTCTGATACCACTTTGGCATGACCAAAACCGATGGGCCGCGACGGGTGCCCGAATCCTACATGTCAAACATCCTTAAGCATGCGTTTAAGATATAAACATGAATAGTGTACGTGAGGGAAACCTGTCCAAAATACATATATACATAAACATGCGGAATACAGTGGGGCGAGCCGGCAAGGCTGCTATAGACAACTATATATCCAAAACTAAAAGCTGACAAGGCCATATACTATCTAACTATACATAACTGTCTACAGATCTCTAATAGAAATACAACTGTATAATGTCGGGACTGAGCCACGTCATACCCATATATGTATACAAGCATATCGTACCAAAATTAAAAGCAGCTCCGGATCAAGTGGAGCACGCCAACTCTCGCTGATCAAGGATCCTAAGAAAGGGGACCACCAGCTTGCCTACCTGCACCTGCGGGCATAAAACACAGGCCCCGGGAACTAGGGCGTCAGTACAAATAATGTACAGAGTATGTAAGTCATGAAAATCAGTACATAAGAGACATAGATGAAACATGGAATAAGGAATTCCACCTGTAAGTCTAAATAACTTTGCAAATCCTGAAACAATTATAACACCATGCACGTGTGTGTAAATATCATGTCATGCATAGGTATCAGTGTACATAATATCATCAAGCCTCTGAGGGCATCCCATCATATCATCTCGGCCATTGTGGGCAAAATCATCAAGATATACCAACTGATCAGGTGATAGTGCGTATAGAATGCTGTAACCTTTTACCACATCCCATATACATATATATACATATAAATACGCGTATATAACGCCATCTGGTCATGGGTCAATATACATGTATAAATGAATGAAATGCATGAAAATATGTTAATAATCTCAACATTCCCTTCGGATAAACTTTATCAATTGAGTATTATTCTGAGACCCATGAGTAGAATATATAATAATATGTTACATGGGGAATCAAAAACACAGAGACCCCTAGTATTTCTATGAATAGAGTCGCTGATGAAAATTGTGTGTTTGCTCATTTCTTCTTGTATCATTTGGATCATGCCAAAAAGAAAGAAGGGATAGCCTTAACATACCTGGAGTAGGAAAAAATCCGTGTGATATTCTTGAGAAGATTTACACTGTATTCCCTTAAAATTACAAAATCTCTGTTCGATTTATAAAACACCCGCACCCTTCTATGTTAGTTTCACATTGCTTTCGATGTTGGCTTTAGGATGCATTTCGTTAGCTTCATATTGTTTTCATGAAAAGCCTTTTCTAATTTCTCAAATGTTGAAGATATGAATCTTCTAATTTGTAAGATAAATATGTAGCCTTTTTCAAATTCAAGGCTTGTCTTTTAATTAGTTGCCACCTAATCCCAACCATGACTAATGAGTCATTGTTTTGGGTGGTGGTTGCTGCCACATTTTTTTTTTGGGGGGCGGGGGGGTTAATTCTTGTCTTATAATTTATTAATTAATTAGGTAATGTCCCGTTACCCGATAATTAACTAATTACCCACATAATTAAGAATTATCTCAAATTACTTAAAATACTACACATTTTTTAATATACTTTATACATCATACTATCATGGTCATATGATACCTTGTATGGTACTAGTCCCTAAATATCGAGTACTATAGCTCGGACCGTCTTTTATCCCAAATCGACAACCTTTAACGAAACTCATTTTTTTTTAATTCGTGTACCCTTTACCCTTCATGGCACTTACTTATCGCTTGTTATAAATAGCATAAATACGTTAACCTCAAGATAATCTCATCCCCGAGTCTACATTAATTAACTGAAGACAAAACTTTAACGTACGAAAATACGAGATTTAACAATTCCAGCCATATCTTGATTTGTTCGTCATCGTGTTCATTGACGATATCTTGGTGTACTCTCACAACCAGGAGCATCATGAGCAGCATCTAAGGGTTGTACTTTAAACTTTGAGGGAGAAGAAGTTGTATGCTAAATTCTCCAAGTGTGAATTATGGCTTGATTATGTGGCATTCTTGGGGCATGTGGTGGCTAGTGAGGGGATCAAGGTAGATAAAAAGAAGATTGAGGCAGTTTAGAGTAGGCCTAGACTGTCATCAGCTACAAAGATTCAAAGGTTCTTGGATTTGGCAAGATATTAACGTCGTTTTGTATAGGGTTTCTCGTCCATTGTTGCACCTTTGACAAGATTCACCTAGAAGGGTGCCCTATTCATGTGGTCTGATGAGTGTGAGGAGTTCTAGTTTTGCCGTCAACATCGGATTCATATATAGTTTATTGTGGTGCTTCGTGGATTGGCATCGGGTGTGTCTTGATGCAGGAGGGTAGAGTGATTGCTTATGCTTCGCGTCAGCTAAAGCCCCATGAGAAGAACTACCTCATTCATAATTTAGAATTGGCAGCCATTGTTCATGCATTGAAAATTTGGAGGCACTATCTCTACGACATATCTTGTGAGGTATTCATAGATCATCAGAGTCTGCAACACTTGTTTAAGCAAAAGGATCTAAACTTGAGGTAGCGGAGGTGGTTAGAGCTGTTAAAAGACTATGATATCACCATTTTATATCATCCCGGGAAGGCCAATGTGGTGGTCGATGCCTTGAGTAGAAAGGCTGTGATTATGGGTAGCCTTGCATATATTCCAATTGGTGATAGGCCACTAGCATAAGATATTCAGGCTTTGGCCAATCCGTTTGTGAGGTTAGATATTTCGGAGCCTAGCCGGGTTCTAGCTTGCGTGATTTCTTGAACTTCTTTGTATGAGCGTGTCAGTATGACGACCCCCATTTGATGGTCCTTAAGGACACAGTGCAACATGGAGATGCCAAAGAGGGTTCTATTGGAAATGATGGGGTGTTGAGGATGCAGGGTCAAATTTTTGTGCCCAATGTAGATGGGTTGCGTGAGTTGATTCTTGAGGAGGCCCATATATCGCGGTATTCTATTCATCCGGGTGCCGCGAAAATGTATCAGGATTTGAGACAACACTATTGGTGGAGGAGAATAATGAAAGATATAGTAGAGTATAAGAGGCCGGGCGGTTTGCTTAAGAGACTTCAGAGTCCCGAGTGGAAGTGGGAGCATGTCACTATGGACTTCGTTGTTGGGCTCCCACGGACGTTGAAGAAATTTGATGCAGTGTCGGTGATTATGGATCGGCTGACTAAGTCCACACATTTCATTCCGGTGGTGACTAACTATTCTTCAGAGCGGTTGGATCAGATCTATATCCACTAGATTGCTAGTCTTGATGGTGTGCCATGTCCATTATTTCTGATCGAGGCACGCAGTTCATATCGTAGTTTTGGAGAGCAATGCAGCGAGAGTTGGGCACACGGGTTGAGTTGAGTACAACACTCCACCCCTAGGAGGATGGTCAGTCCGAGTACTACACACTTGTGTTATGGATTTGGGGGGTTCATGGGATTAGTTCTTACCGCTCTTAGAGTGGGATCAGTTCTTACCGCTTGCAGAGTTTTCCTACAACAATAGCTAAAAACGAGTATTCAGATGGCTCCTTATGAGACCTTAAATGGGAGGAAGTGTCGATCTCCACTTAGTTGGTTTGAGCCGGGGGAGGCTAGGTCGTAAGGCACTGATATGGTTCGGGATGCCTTGGAGAAAGTCAAGTTGATTCAGGATCGACTTCGTACAGCATAATCTAGACAGGAGTTATGCTAATCAGAAGGTCCGTGATGTTGAATATATGGTGGGAGAGAAGGTATTGCTCAGAGTTTCGCCCATGAAGGGTGTGATGGGGTTTGGGAAGAAGGGCAAGTTGAGCCCTTGGTATATTGGCCCTTTTGAGGTACTTGAGAAGATTGGAGAGATGGCCTACAAGCTTGCATTGCCACCTAGCCTATCAGGTTCGCCTAGTATTTCATGTTTCTATGCTCCGAAAGAATTATGTTGATCCGTCACATGTTTTTGACATTAGCACGGTTCAGTTAGATGGGGATTTGACTTATGATGTTGAGTCGGTGGCCACTTTGGATCGGCGGGTTCGAAAGTTGAGATCAAAGAATATAGCTTCAGTGAAAGTTCAGGGGAGAGGCTAGTCAATTGAGGAGGCTACTTGGGAGACTGAGCGAGAGATGCAGAGCAGATATCCACACCTATTTGAGACTCCAGGTATGATTCTAGACTCGTTCAAGGACAAACGTTTGTTTAAGAGGGGGAGAATGTAACGACATGACCGGTAGTTTTGTGCATTGTAACCTCGTTCCCCTATTTATTACTCCTTCTATGTTTATTTGTGGTTATGTGACTTAACGGGGTGGTTGTATTGGTTTAGAGGAGGTTTCAGAGTGAATTGGGATACTTAGTCCCATGGTTGAAGGCTTAAATTGAAATAGTTGACCGTAGTGAGACTTTTGAGTAAAGGACTCTGGAATGGAGTTTTGACCATTCTTATAGCTTTGTATTGTGATTTTGGACTTAGGCGTATATCCGAATATTGATTTTGAGGTATGTAGGTTGATTTAAGGCGTTTTGGTGAAAGTTGGATGTTTAGAAGTTTGAGAGGTTTGACCGAGAGTTGAGTTTATTGATATTAGGTTCGGATTTTGGTTCCGATAGTTGGAATTCCATTGTTTCATTTGGTAATATTGTGCAAAATTTGAGGTCATGCGAAGTTGATTGGATAAGGTTCGGCATTGATTTTAGGAGTTGGAAGTTCATTAGTTTCATTAGGCTTTAATTTGGGTGCGATTCATTAGGCTTTAATTAAGGTTCGGCATTGATTGCTAGTTCGACTAAGTTAGTGTTGTGTTTTAGGACTTGTTGATATGTTCAGACTGGGTCCTGGGGGCTTCGGGTGTGATTCAGATCAAGTTCGGCTTCATTTTGGACTTTGTTGGACTGCTGAAACTGTGCATCTAATTTCCTTATACGTGATCGCGAAGGGAGGATCGCCATCACGAAGGGTCGTTTGGTGACTGGTGGAATTTATGCATCGTGTTCACGAGAAAGGGGACGCATTCGTGAAGGTTGGGGAAGGTTGTTCATCGCGAACGTGAGCTAGGTTTCGCGTTCGCATAAAAGGGAGGTAAGGCTCTGGGTGGCAAGTGTTTGTTCTCCGCGGTCACTAGACCTGGACCGCGATTGCAAAGCTTTAGGAGGTTTCGCCATCGCGTTCACGACTAGGTTATCACATTTGCGTAGGAGCTTGTGTCAACTGGTATCTTTTGTGCTTCGCGAACGCGAGGCATTTCCCGCGTTCGCGCAGAGGAATACCTATGTAGCAGATTTAAAATTCCATTTCAAAGGTTAGAGTATTATTTCATATATTGAGTTATAGAGTTCGGGTTTGGGCGATTTTGGGGGGATTTTCAAGATTTGGATCGGGGTAAGTGTTTTTGACTCGGATTTGTTATTATTTCATGATTCCATTTTTTTAGCATTTAATTAGTGAATTAAAGTGAAGAAATGGGAAATTTTGTGGAAAGTTTTCAAAATTGAAAAAAATACAGGTTTGAAGGTCGATTTGAAGCCGGAATTGGATGATTTTAGTATAGTTGGACTCGTAATCGAATGGGTGTCCGGAATTTGTAAATTTTTTCGGGTTCAGAAGTATGAGCCCGGGGTTGGATTTTTGATTTTGATAAAGATCGAAACTTTATTGTTTGAAGTTTTTTCCTAAGGTATTATTTGTTGATATTGAGTTATTTGTGACTAGATTCGAGCCGTTTAGAGGCCGATACATGTGGGAAAGGCTTGTCAAAGTTTTGATTTGCGCATTTTAAGGTAAGTAACACATCTAAACTTGGATTGAAGGTATTTAGCCTAGAGAACTGCGTTATATGAAATATATTGGGGTAACGTACGCGCTAGGTGACAGGAATGTGTGCGTGTACCGGTGTGTTGGGGAGGCCTATAGGCTATTACCGGGATTGTTTTGCTATCATATCATGTTATCCCCGTGTTTCCTCAACTTGCTTGATTATATGAACTGTGATTCATGTTAGACATGATGTCTAGGGTATGTGCTAACTGTCTGATACTTGGTAGGTCTATTCTTGTTGTTTCTGAGTTATATACCTTATTTGCACACATGTTCTCTGTCATGATATTATATCCGTGTATTATATCTCTATCCCAATACTTCTTATTTGATTCCTCACATGTTGTTGATACCGCTTAAGGGTAATAATGTTAAATTGAGTATTTGAGATGTGTTTATCTATAACTTGAACGGCAAATGACTGAGTTTGGGCCTTAGATCCGGTTTGGTACTAATTTTGAGGTGACGCGTATGCCAGGCCCATATTGAGCTAAGTGTTATTATTTTGGGGTGATGCGTGCACCAGGCCTCACTAATAGGCTAAATGATTATGATTAGTGCTTGGGTAGGATCCGCCCCTCCGCAGTCTGACATACCAGCAGTGGGAGTAAGTACAGTATTTTATATACATGCTTGATGATGGGCAGTTATGCCAGGCACCCGTATAGTGCTAAGTGTAAATATTCTTGATGGATCCACTATGATACTATTGATTGTCATGTATACTTGACATGTAGGCATAGAGATGTACTTTCCTCATGCTAACTGATAATTGACCTGCTTTATCTGTGTTGGTCTTTAAATGTTATACTTGAAAGCATGCCTAAATTTTTGACATGTGAACAAGCTAAACTTGATATCATTGAGGTACTATTTCTACGGTTTATCCTTCATATTATGAACTGCTATTGGTTATTGGTATTGGTATTGGTATTTGCTATTGAGCTGAGCTCGTCACTGCTTTCAACTCACGGTAAATACTGCTAATTATTGAGTACATTGGATCAGTTGTACTCATACTACACTATGTACTTCGTGTGCAGATCCAAATGCACCCAATCGAGGTTATTTTCAGACTTGAGTTGTTGCCAGCTTTTGGGAGACTACGAGGTAGCTGTCATATCGTCTGCAGTCCTTGGAGTTCTCTTTCTGTGATCTCTATCTTTTCTGTTCTTTTATTCAGACGGTTGTATTAGAGGATTTTGCTTGTATCTTGTTATTCAGTAGTGCTCGTGTACTCGTTGACACCAGGTTTTGAGGTTGGTTGTAGCATCATTATGGTTTTATTCTCAAATACTTTATGACATTATTCCGATGTTGAGTTATTAGACCATGTTTAATTGATTTAAGTATTATTATGGGATTGTTGTCTTACCTAGCGGGTTGGGTTAGGTGTCATCACGACTTTTTAATTTTTGGTAGTGATAAGGAGTCACGTAATCGCGGGGTGTGTTTTGGTGGCTGTCATTTTTGCTCTTCGCGTTCGCGATGCTGGTGTCACGTTCACGGAGAATGCTGGGCAGTGGCCTTTGTGTTTGCAACATGGGCATTGCGATCGCATGGAGGAAAGGGCGGATGGGGTTGCCAATCTTTTAGTCTTCGCGTTCTCAGGAGGGGGAGCGCATTCATGTAGGACAGTGGAGGTTATGCATCGCGTTCCAGTGTGCCAGACCGTATTCGCGAAGGGTAAGTTTTAGGCCAGTGTTGATTTGTACTTTGCGATCACGAAGTAGGTCCCGTGATCGCGAAGGGTATCGCTGGGCAGTGTTATAAGATATCATTTTGGTAATTTAAGCTCGTTTTATCATATTTTGAGATTGGGAGCTCGGATTTGGGTGATTTTTAAGAGGAGTTTTACTACTTGGATTGGGATAAGTGTTCTTGGCTCAGATGTATTATTATTCATGACTCCATCTTTGATTTTTGCATTGATTGATGGATCTAAGTGAGGAAAATTAGGGGTTTTGGAAAAACATTATAAATAAAAAAAATGGGATTTGTAACCTGATTCGAAGTCGGATAAGGATGAAGCTTGTATGGTTGGACTCGTATTCGAATGGTGTTCAAGATTGTTGACATTTGTCGGGTTTCGGGAGCCGAGCCCGGGTTGACCTTTTGTTAATTGATAAATATTGGAACTTTATTACATGGAATTTATTTCTATAACAGTGTTTGATATTATGGAGTTGTTTTTTGCTAGATTTGATCCATTCAGAGGCCTATTTGAGAGATAAGGGCTTGTTAGAGTATTAATTTGGCTTGTTTGAGGTAAGTGTTTTGCCTAACCTTATGTGGGGGAATACCACTTAAGATTTGGCCATAATTTCCTATTTGTGTTATGTAACGACCCGACCGGTCATTTTGAGCTCTAGTGTGTCGCTTGGCAGTTTGAGGCCTTAAATAGCTTCACTTCATGTGTTATGACTTGTACGCGTAGTCGGAATCGAATTTCAGGAAGTTCAGAGTTTATTCGGATGGAAAATTCTAATTTCAGAAGCTTTAAGTTGGGAGAATTAACTAAAGTTTGACTTTTAAGTAAACGGCCTTAGAATAGGGATTTGAAGGTTCCAATAGGTTCGTATGATGATTTTGGACTTGGGCGTGTGTTCGGGTTGAGTATCGGGTGGTCCGGGAGCATTTCGGTGCTTATTATAGAAAGTTGGCATTTTAAAAGTTTTAGAATTTCATAAGTTTGGTTTGAAGTGAATTTTTATGTTATTGATGTCCTTCTGAAGTTCCGAGCCTTGGAATAGGTTTGTATCGTGATTTGTGACTTGCACGCAAAGTTTGGCATCATTCCGGAATGTTTAAGTATGGATCGGACGCGCTCGTCGAAGGTTGAATGTTTGAAAGTTTAAAAAAAGTTTTGATCATCGATTCATGGTTTTGATATTGTTTGGTGTGATTTAAGGCCTCGAGTAGGTCCGTGCTATGTTTTGTATGATTGGACGGGGTCCCGGGGGCCTCGGGAGTATTTCAAATGTGTTTGGATGGTGTCGCACTCTTATTTGATGTTTCAGTGTCGTTTCATTGGGCATAAAAGTCATTATATTGATAAAATGATCTTTGACTTGTGATTTTATTAAACCATTTGATCTGTATTGTAATTACGAAGCCATAACAACAAGAATCGTCGAATTTCAATTTTGTATGAGAGAGTTATGCCTATTTCCGTGTTGGACAAAATTGCTAGTTTTTGGTGCGAAGCTTTGTTCTTCGCGAATGCGAAGAAGGATTTATGGGTTGACCGGTCAATGCAAAAAATTTCTCTTCGCGAATGAGAAGGTCTCCCGCGAAGGCGATGAAGAAAAATTATCTCGACATTGTTTAAAACCGAGAATTTTAGTATTTTGGGCATATCTTGAGTTCTAGAGCTCCGTTTGAGGTGATTTTCACAACGTTTTTCTCTTCTAAACAAGGGAGTAAATATATGACCTTTATTTTGATGTTTCTTCATTATTATTTCTGTTGGTTATTGTTTTTATTTGTGTTTGATTTGTAGAAATTGGGATTTTGAGCCCCAAAGTTGAATAATGGTAAATCCTTGATTTGAGGGTAGATTCATGGACGAAATTGGATGATTTTATTGATATAGACCATATGAATTATGGGTAATATTTATTTTTAATAATTTTCGAAATCTGGGCACGTGGGCCCGAGGGTTGACTTTATTGACTTTTCGAGCTTAGTTGGAAATTTTTATAAATAAATTAATTATGATGTTGGAGCATATTTTTATTGGTTTTTCATGATTGTTTGACTAGTTCGAATCGATGGGCATTTGGTTTGAGGTGTTAAAGAGGCGTTGGAGCCGGTTATAGAACTTCAGAGTGAGGTAAGTCTCCCGTCTAACCTTGTGAGGGGAAAATTACCCCGTAGGTGTTATATTCTTATGTGCTATATGTTGTGGGAGCTATGCACGTGTGAGGTGATGAGTGTCTATGCGTATGCTAGAATTCCTGATTATGTTCGGGTAGACTTAGGTTCACGTCATGCTATAATTGTACTATTTGAGTTATCTTTGCTCGTTTAAATTCCTTTATTTCGCGTTACGACTTGAGACTAGACTTGCATAGGGTGATAGACTCAATATTGTAGAGATGTGACGAGCTACTTGATAATTCGCGGAATAATTTGTGCTTCCCTTATGAATTTCTCTCGCGTTGTGCGTATTCATCGCAAGGTTTTTCTTAAAATTCATAACTCACACGTTTGTTCGTGAGTGGGGTCAGGGATCCGTTAAAGCTTCTTATTCTAATGGGATCGGATCGTTCGCCTCTGCAGGATTATATACCACACTCTTATGGGAGCGGGTCGTTCGCCTCGGCAGTATAATAGATGTATCTATGGTTCGTGTCATTCGACCCTCGGCAGTGCACACATACAATGAGTTGCATTCTATATTACGATCTGCAGGATACAGAGCCTCCATCAGTGTTATTTATATTCTCCTGTCTAACTTGTATTCAAGACAGATGTTGTATTTTATTATATTTCCTAGTTGATACTCATGCACTTGTGACACCGGGTTTTGGGGGTTCCTACTGGATGTTTAGTATGGTAGTTCACGTAATTATTATCATTTCACCCTGGAATGTTAATTTTATACTATTTAATTAATGGAAATTAATATTTCAAGCAATATAAATGAGTAATTAAGTTGATCAGTCATCGGTGGCTTGCCTGACGGCGGCGTTAGGCTCCATCACGACCTATAGTGGATTTTGAGTCATGACATGTTATGTGAAAAAGTGATATGTACACGACGTGTCGAGCATATACACGGGTGTTATGTGTGGCTTATGATCGAATTAGACCTTATGCTATTAATATACCTTAATTTTGGGGTGTATTTTATATGAAACATGCTCAATCACTTTGTAGCTATGTGAACATGATCACTACACTTGTTTTAGCCGTAGTAATGCTTTACTTGTTAAATACCCATCTACATTTTACTTGTCATATACTTGTGCACTTTGTTGATAAATTACGAACTCATATCCGTGATAAAACTTTGGTATTATCGTTTTGAGATTGTTGTGGCACATGTGGACATGTTGGGTTGAGCGATATGGGTGGCTATTGTGATATTGTCAAGGCGGAGCGATACGGGTGGTTATTGTAATTTTGTCAGGGCGTAGCGATACATGTGGCTATTGTTGTTGTGATAAAAACATAGGCACGAGGTGCCATATGTGTGTTTTTCTGTTTGATGACTTGTTTTTGAAGCAGAGCCTTTACTTGCATTGAATTATTATCACTTGTTCTGATGAGATTACTGTGATTGTTCTTCTGCTATATTTTCTGTTGCTAGTCTTTGATATATTGCACATGTTATTTGACTAGTGAGTATCACAAGACTTGAACATCGTCACTACTTCACTGAGGTTAGTCTTGATACTTACTGAGTATCGACCGTGGTGTACTCATACTATACTTTTGCAGATTTTTGTGCAGATCCACAATGTTGAAGGTAGCGAACCTAGGCAGTGAGAGATTATATTGACTGCGGGGATTCAAGGTAGAGTTGCATTGACCATCGTATTCCCTTGGATTCCTATCCTTATATTTATACTATCATTTTTATATCCGAACAGTATTTTACTTGAGAGATTCTTATGTATTCAGTTAGAGCTCTTGACTCTGTACTGCCTAGTTCTGGGATGGCATTTTGAGTATTTTCACGTGTATCCCGTGAAGGGACATATCCAGTGTTATGGTATAGGACTCACGTAAGACGTTGAGCATAATTTATGTGTGAAAATTTACTAAAATTATAATAAACAGTAATATAAATCTATAACTTTTATAACATAACGGGTTCAATAAAAAAACAAACAACAACAACAATCTAGTGTAATCCCACAAGTGAATGGATTGAATGCTAAAATCTTAAAGTTTGAACCCATAGAATTTAAATATTGGATCCGCCTTTGATCTCA
The DNA here is from genome assembly GCF_000715075.1 of Nicotiana tabacum. Lineage (NCBI taxonomy): Eukaryota > Viridiplantae > Streptophyta > Magnoliopsida > Solanales > Solanaceae > Nicotiana > Nicotiana tabacum. The sequence goes on from NC_134102.1 coordinate 43,855,562, forward strand.
AGTTATTTAGTACAAAATATTTAAAAACCGATGAGTCATTTAGTACAAAGTTTTAAGAAAACCACGAGTCATTTAGTACAACTTTTTTCAAAAAACACCATATAAGATTATTAAAACATGTTTTTGAGCAATAAAGTAAGAACTAAAGAATAATATGTAACTACACATTATAAAAACCATATAATATGATCCTTGGCTTCTTGCTTGCCTTGAAAGCCAATAAATAAACAACATATACTCTTCGTATATCTGCTATATATAATGAAAGAAATATTCAACAGGATAATAAATAATCACTCATGGAAAAAACAAGCTTATGCACTTCATCGGATCATCAGATTCTTTGTTAAGTATGCACCAAAAACTCAATGAAATTAATATACATGATGTAGTCCTCAACTGCACACTCAGTCAAACTATTCATGTTTCTTCGGGACTTGGGAATATTAAAAACTTACTATTCAAGAACACTATTAGCCACATTACTCCTATTCCAACAAAAAATCAAATACTTGCATTCTTAATAAATCATAGAAGTATTTAAGAATTTTCGTGTTCTAATGTCTTAAAACGTGCATGTATAAGATATGTAAAGAGTGAGGTAATGGAGTACCAATTTAAGAACATTAACCTATTTAGATCTTGCTCAATATTTATATTACATATACATATAGTTAATTGAACAACAACTGAAGGGGTTAATATGTAGCCAATAAGTGTGACTTTTAAATATCATGATCTTACTTTCCATGCTATTAAGAGCTTGGATCTTGTTACAGAGATGATTTTATCAACAAAATAAATATAAAAAAAATTTAAGTAATTTTTTCAACAAATATTTTGATCTTTTATCGAGGTAAATAATCAGACAAACAAAATCAGTGTTTATAGAAATACCATGAGACCATCAATATATAAAACACTTCAGCCCCTTATTAGGAAGGTGGATATACAGTACTCACTGCACAAAAACATATATAACACATAAAATAACGTTATTAAGACATTAAAATGAGAATCAACATTATAAAAAAGAGGAAAAATAATATATAAAGTGTATACGGTCAAAATCGGGTTCGCCTCTTGTGTGACTAATTGAGACTGAAATATGGTAGGTTAAAGTTCAACCTCGAATTATATCGAACCGAGGTGCGAAGCTATATCGTTAAACTCGAGACCATGTCATCGAACAAAATCGAGATCAGACGAGATCGAGAAAAATTGGCCAAGCCGAATAACAGAAGGACGAAATATCTGTGATCGGTTGTAGATCACAGTGGAAATCTCCACACATATCAAGGATAGGCCGATTGATTAGCATATCATGAGATTTCTTACCTTGTATATAATTGTATCAAGAGTAGGATTCCCCTACTATATAAAGGGGGTCTGTTCATTTGTAAGGAGGACACATTACGCAACATAAAGTAATATACTGTCATTTTCTAGCTTTTATCATCTTGTTATTCTGTTCATACATAAGTTGAGACATCTCTTGGATCAAGGGTGATCGAACTCGAGGGCCAAGGTTGTTCGATTTGGTAAACATTTTGGCGTAAGGCAGTTCAATTCGTGTCATTTGCATTAATTCTTTTATCGTCAATTTCAATTTTAATATGTTTCCTTAGTTTGTATCAAGTTATATCAGGTATCCTTAAAATCGCGTATAAATTCAATTGTTATCCGATTTTTAGGATAAACAGTTTGGTGCCCACCGTGGGGCTAAGGATAATAGTGATTACCTGGTACAAACTTTCATAACACAAACTATTTTACACTTATTCTTTGGAGTATCTTTGATTCCAGGATAAAAATGTCGAATTCTCAGTCAGCACCCCTACACGTGGATAATGATTTCGGTTACCACGATGAAAATGATAACATAGCACCAGGGAACAACGTACCTCCAGTTGACCTCGATGGAGTTCCAGCTGTAGATCCAATCGACGTCAGCTCGCATGTAGACATCAATGCAAATTTGGCCGTTGATCCCGAGAGTAGCATCCATAGAGACATTCGATCAGCCGCTCAAGCACACATGGTGGCGAAGAGCCTGCGGGTGATCATTAAAATGTTGCAGGCTCAACAAGCAGTGATAGGGTCGAATCGGTTTCAAGAAAATTGAACGAGAAGGAATCAGGGGCCGATCCTATAATCATGAAGATGCTCGAAGAACTGACAAAACGAGTTGAGCCAGGGGAAAAGAAGATTGAAGCAAACGACAAGAAGGTGGAAACTATAACTCCAAGGTCGATCAAATCCTGGGGGCACCACTAATATTGAAGGGTCTGGATTCCAAAACGTTCGTGCAGAAACCCTTCCCCTCGAGCGCTGCTCCCAAACCGATTCCCAAGAAGTTACACATGCCCGAGATTCCTAAATACAATGGAACGACCTACCCAAACGAGCATGTCATTTGTTACACATGTGCTATCAAAGGGAATGATCTAGGGGATGACGAGATCGAATCTGTCTTGCTAAAGAAATTTGGGGAAACCCTGTCAAAGGAAGCCATGATATGGTACCACAATTTACCACCTAACTCTATTGATTCATTTTCTATGCTTGTAGATTTTTTTGTAAAGGAACACGTTGGGGCCATTAAGGTCGAAACCAGGAAGTCAGACCTTTTCAAGGTAAGCCAGAAGGAAAACGAAATGCTCAGAGAATTCGTGTCTCGATTCCAAATGGGACGAATGGATCTGCCACCGGTCACCGATGATTGTGTTGTTCAAGCTTTCACCCAAGGACTCAATGTTCGAAGTTCAGTGGCTTTGTAGCAGTTGAAGCAGAATTTGATAGAATACTCAACCGTTACATGGGCCGATGTGCACAATCGGTATCAATCAAAGATCAGGGTCGAAGATGACCAGCTTGGGGCTTCTTCTGGGTCCGTTTATCCTATGAGGCCCGTTGATAGAATAAAGAGGGACATTGACCGAGAATCGAGGTTGAACATGGATCGGTACCAGTCATATAATGGAGATCGTAGAAGCAGCGGATCTGGGCGAAATCCTGTACGAAATGAAAGGAGGAGTGATCGAGGCCAGAGATCTCGAGGGCTTATGAGTAAGAACGGCTTCAACAGGCTATCATACCTAAAGAGGAACCATGATTATCAGAATATAACTTTAATGTTGACGCAGCCTCCATCGTATCGGCTATCGGATGCATCAAAGATAACAAATGGCCTCGACCTTTAAAAACCGATCCACCCCAGAGAAATTCCAACAAAATGTGAAAATATCATGGCACCCATAGCTACAAAACGGAAGATTGTCGACAGTTGAGAGAGGAAGTAGCCAGGTTGTTCAACGACGGGCACCTGCGGGAGTTTCTGAGTGATCGAGCCAAGAATCATTTCAGAAATAGGGATTCCAACAAACAAAACGAGCAAGAAGAACCTCAACACGTCATTCATATGATTATCAAAGGGGTCGATGTTCCCCAAGATCCGATGTTAAAATGCACCAAGGTGTCAATTATGAGGGAGAAGCAAACTCGGGACTACATACCAGAAGGAACCTTAACTTTCAATGACGAGGATGCAGAAGGAATCATACAGCCCCATAATGATACACTGGTAATATTTGTACTGATGAATAAAACTCGAGTTAAACGTGTGTTAATTGATCGAGGTAGTTCGGCCAATATCATTCGATCGAGGGTCGTAGAAAAGCTCGGCCTATAGGACAAAATCGTGCCCGCAGCTCGAGTGCTAAACGGATTCAACATGGCTTGTGAAACTACTAAGGGAGAATTAACATTACCAGTGAACGCAGCCGAGACCATCTAGGAGACCAAGTTTTATGTGATCGAAGGGGACATGAGATATAACGCCCTGTTCGGGAGACCATGGATCCATAACATGAGGCTTGTGCCCTCGACCCTTCACCAGGTACTAAAATTCCCAACACCGGAAGGGATTAAAAAAATCTACGGGGAGCAGCCCGCCGCGAAGGAAGTGTTTGTCGTCGATGAAGTGATTCCAATATCGACACTCTCATCGACAAAGGAGTCAGATTCGAAAGCAAAACAGGAAGCCAAATAGCAATCACAGACGCCGGCCTAAGAAGGGGACTGACGAAGACGATGATTATGGGGTTCTTCGATCCTTCATAGTCCCTGATAATTCCGACGCTACCAAATCAACGGTCAAAGAGCTGGAGCAGGTCATATTGATCGAACATCTGCCTGATCGAAAGGTATACCTGGGCACATGGTTAACTCCCGAGCTCAAAAAAAAACTCATTCAATTTCTTTCAGCTAACATGGATTGTTTTGCTTGGTCCCATCTCGACATGACACGATTCCCACCAGAGATCACCACTCATAAATTGAGCTTTGACCCAAAATTCCATCCGGTGAAGCAGAAAAGGAGACCCCAGTCCGAGATCAAGAATGCCTTCATCAAAGATGAGGTAACTAAGCTCTTTAAAATAGGGTCCATTCGGGAAGTCAAATACCCCGAATGGCTAGCAAACGTAGTAGTGGTCCCTAAGAAAAGGGAACTAACTAAGAATGTGTGTGGATTACAAAGATTTAAATAAGGCATGCCCCAAGGACTCTTTTCCATTGCCTAACATCGATCGCATGATCGATGCCACGGCCGGCCACGAGATCCTCAATTTTCTCAATGCCTATTCCGGGTACAACCAAATATAAATAAACCCGGATGATCAGGAAAACACCTCCATCATCACCAAGTATGGCACATACTGCTATACCGTAATGCCATTTGGATTAAAAATGCCGGTGCCACTTACCAAGGAATCAAGATCAACCCCGACAAGATCAAAGCTATCGAGGATATTACGGTAGTGGACAACATGAAGGCCGTGAAGAGGCTAACTGGGCGCATAGTCGCCCTGGGGAAATTCATCTTGAGGTCCTCTGATAAGAGTCATCGATTTATCTCATTGCTGAAGAAGAAAAATAACTTCACATGGACTCCGAAATGCCAACGGGCCCTAGAAGAACTTAAGCGATACTTGTCGAGCCCGCCGGTGCTTCACACGCCAAGGGAATATGAACAACTGTACTTATATTTGGCAGTATTAGGGATAGCGGTAAGTAGAATCCTTGTTCGGGAAGAACAACGTACGCAATTTCCGATTTATTATGTTGGCCGGGCCTTGGGTGAGGCCAAAACAAGATATCCCCACCTAGAAACATTGGCGCTCGCTTTGTTAAGTGCCTCTAGGAAACTGAAACCGTACTTTCAATTCCACCCTATATGTGTTGTGATAACTTACCCATTATGAAATATAATGCATAAACCCTAACTCTCGGGACGATTGGCCAAATGGGCCGTGGAAATCAGCGGGTACGATATCGAATATCGACCCCGAACAACCATTAAGTCTCAAATCTTGGCAGATTTCCTGGTCGACTTCACACCGGCCCTAATACCCGAGGTCGAAAGAGAGTTGTTGGTAAACTCAGGAACATCCTCGAGAATCTGGACCCTCTTTATGGACGGTGCATCGAACGCAAAAAGGTCCGGACTTGGCATCGTACTGAAGCCACCCACGGGCAACGTGGTTAGACAATCCATTAGAACTGTGAAGTTGACTAACAACAAGGCCGAATATGAGGCCATGATTGCAGGTCTCGAACTAGCCAAATGCTTGGGGGCGGAGGTGATCGAAGCTAAGTGTGACTCCCTCCTTGTGGTGAATCAGGTTAACGGAACGTTCGAAGTCAGGGAAGAACAAATGCAAATTTACCTAGATAAGTTACAAGGAACATTACATCGGTTTAAAGAATGGACTTTGAAGCACGTGCATCGAGATCAAAATAGCTAGTCTGATACCCTCGCAAACTTAGGGTCGTCGATTGAGGATGACGAGCTCAACTCATGGGCCGTTGTGCAACTCACAAGGTCAGTAGTCAAAGAAGGTCACGCCGAGATAAATTCCACAAGCGTAACCTCGAATTGGAGAAATAAATGCGTAGAATATATAAAGACCAAGAAACTTCCCTCAGATCCAAAAGAATCGAGGGTCCTGTGCACAAAGGCAGTGCGATTCACCTTGTCCAAAGACGGAACCTTGTTAAGAAGAATGTTCAATGGCCCACTAGAAATATGTCTGGGACCGGGACATACCGAGTATGTTCTGAGGGAAGTTCACGAGGGCACTTGCGGAAATCATTCAGGCGCCGAATCATTGGCTCAAAAAGGTAATCAGAGCCAGCTATTACTGGATCGACATGGAAAAAGATGCGAAGGAGTTTGTTCGAAAATGTGACAAATGCCAAAGATATGCTCCAATGATTCACCAACCCGGGAACTGCTGCATTCAGTCTTGTCACCATGGCCATTCATGAAGTGGGGAATGAACATCGTTGGCCCTCTTCAATGGGCACCAGGTAAGGTTCAATATTTCTTATTTATGACTGGCTATTTTTCTAAGTGGGTTGAAGCACAGGCATACGAGAAGGTTAGGGAGAAGGAAGCCATCGACTTCATTTGGGACCACATCATATGTCGGTTCGGGATGCCATCCAAAATTGTGTGTGACAACGGGAAACAGTTTATCGGCAGCAAAGTGACCAAGTTTCTCGAATATCATAACATCAAAAGAATCTTATCGAAACCTTATCACCCTAGCGGTAACGGGAAAGCCGAATTGACCAACAAAACCATAATCCAAAACCTTAAGAAGAAGTTAACCGATGCCAAAGGGAAATGGAAGGAGATCCTACCGGAAGTCCTTTGGGCATACCACACGACTGCGAAATCCAGTACCGGGGCTACTCCATTCTCATTGTTTTATGGCGCCGAAGCCTTAATAACGGTCGAATTCAGGGAACCAAGTATCAGATACCGATATGCAACAAAGGAGTCAAATGACGAGGCCATGAATACGAGCTTGGAACTATTGCATGAACGGTGTGAGGCTGCCCTTGTTCGATTGGCTGCCCAAAAATAACGGATCGAGAGGTATTACAATCGAAGGGACAACCTTCGATACTTTAATATCGAGGACTAATGCTAAGGAAAGTCACCCTAAACACCCGAAATCTGAACGAAGGGAAATTGGGTCCGAACTGGGAAGGACCGTACCAGATTCTCAAGTTCACCGGGAAAGGATCTTATAAGATCGGAATGATGAACGGAGAACATCTACCGAGTAATTGGAATATATCCTACCTAAAATGCTATTACTGCTAGGGTACGACCTCATTTCATTCCTTTTTTATTTCGGATTAACACTTGCAGGTGATCAACAAGAAGCGCCACAAAATTTTTAGGTCTGAAAGCACGCGTTGCACTCTTTTCTCCTTAGACCGGTTTAGTTCCAAATGGGTTTTTCGGCAATGTTTTTAACGAGGCAACAGTGGATCGTGCTAACTTAGAATCAAGTCCGATCATGAATCAGTGTCGAAGATCAATTAAACAATATCTGAGGTCCCTCTACAATCAACCTCGAAGAATACTGGGGGGTATTACCCTCGGATATGCATTACCTTCGGATATCAACTTTAGCGAGAAAATTACTTCGTAAAGGAAGGGTCTCAATAGGTAGGATTTATTGTAAGGGCCAAACGGTCAAATGAACTGTGCCTACATAGATTACTCGAGCCCAGGCATAAAACATGTACGCATGTATGACTGCTTTGCACAAGAATAAAGAGAAGTACTTTCCTTGCAATCATCTTATATTTTAAAATTATTCCTCTTTACATCCCTTAAAGGGTTTTGTACTTCCGATCTCCTAAAAATAACGAGCCCAAGGGCAGTCTATAACCGGAATACGAATGACCACTCCCTCACTCGGGGACCGCCGTCCGAAAAACTCGAACAGGCCCAAGTCACTAGGCCTCGGGGACATAAGACCTATTAGGCAACTCCCCGGTTTTTAAAGGCCACGGCCACCCCACTCGGGGACTGTTATCTTGGGCAAGCCCGGGTAGCTCAGGAAAACAAGTCCAATGGGAAGCTCCCGAACTAACAGGCTACGGCCAAATTAACACGGCTCAGAGACGTCCGAAACCTGTAACAAAAACTAGGCCTTCGAAAAAGAAACTTTTTCATAACCGGTTCTAAAGGCTACCCTGGGCAAACTACAATCTCGACTACCTACTTAGGGAAAAGGTTCCGGTAACACCGAACCCCCATGACGCCTTAAAACAAAGTAGGGCAAAGGCAAGGTTTGTTTGAACTTTTGAACAGAGCCTAAATTACTTTATGTTAAGGCGTTTCGGCCATTATGAATACAAGTAATAAAGCAAAGGAAAAATTTGAAAGCCAAAGTGGAAAGAAAGCCTTGTATATATAATCTTTTTACAAAAGCCAGAATAGCCCGATATAGAAATGTACAATGGCCAAAGCAGCCTCAAAAAGATGCAGAAAGCAAAAAAATAAAAACATCTAAAGGCCTAACTGGCTTAAGTGACTTGGTCCTCATCGGGGGTAGCGTCTTCACCCTCGGGGTCTTCCCCACCTTTAGATTTAGTTAAGCTCTCGGAGCCTTCCTCGGGAAAAGCCAGCTTCCGAGCCTTGGCTTCTTCTATCTTGGCATTCTCAATTTCCGCCAGTATGTCAAAGCCTTGAGCATGGACTTCCTCGAGGGCTTCCCTTCAAGCTTCCCACCATGCATGATCCACCATGCTCTTGGCATGTGCCTGAATATCCTCGACATCAACCTTGAATTGGGTCACTTTAGAATCGGCATTGGTATTGGCCACGACCACCTCAGATTTGGCCGCCTCGAGCTCCGTGGCCAGGCTCTCTTCGCCAGAAATAGCCGAGTTAAGCTCAAATTGGATCTCCTCAATCCTCTTGGCCTACACCAAGGTCTTCTCCTTTGGAGCCCGAAGCTGAGCCTCGGCTAACGCCAGTTGTTCTTGGACCACTTCCTTTTGCGAGGTTATGAGGTCCATATTTTTCTTGAACTCCTCGGCCTCACTTTGTATCGCGTCTATCTACACTTGGAGCTGCCTGATTTGTTCATGCCTTTGTCGAACCTGCATGATTGGATCGTTAGCCACTGAGTCCAGTTCGTCGTCACTATCTTCAAGTACTCGATTTACCTGTTCGGCCCACTAGATATGCTTCTTCCGAGTCGCTTCTAACTCGGTCTGAAGCTTCTCACTCAGAAGCTTATAAGTATCCCTCTTCTCGGTGAGCTCTCGAACCTCAGCCTCATGCTGGGTTAACTCCTCTCAGATTTGGAGAAAAACCTCATGGTGCAATACCGAGGCCTGCAAGCGTAAAGAAAGGTGTTAGGATTATTTACAACTTCAAATTTAAAATAAATAATGGAGAGACACTAGAAGTTACCCGATTTAAAGCGTGTTGGGCCTCATTGAAAAGGCAAGGCACTTTCACCGCGTCCATCACAGCTTGGTCCTCTTTGGTCACTAAGAAACTAAGGTAGCTAGCAACCCCCACGGGGACAGAGAATACTCGGGCATCCTCTGGGACAGAGAAAATTATCGACCGCCTACGGTCAGGCTTAACACTTGGGGCCTGGAACTGATCCACCAGCTTTGGGCTCGATGAAGACCCACTGATACTCGATGATGGTACCTTCCTTGGCACCGGCAAGTCACCAAGTCCGGTGACATCTTTTGAGGCAGTGGACTCTAACCCATCCAAGAAGTTGTGGATATCAGTCTCCCCTTGAGGCCCCTCGTAAGAATGACCTTCTAGCATACCGACCTTGCGTATCATGGCATCTGAGATCTCAGGGGACACAATAAGGTCGATCGCCCCAAGCTCGTCCCTCGGGACACCTACTTCTGCCTGAGAAGTGTCAGCCCACGTCTCTCTCTCGACCTCCCTGGCCTGGGGAAAAGAAGTCGCACCCCGTTTCGGTTCGCAGGTATCGGCCAATGCCTTCTCATCGGCCTCCTCAGTTCGAGGCAAAGCGGTCCGCACCCGAGCCACTAGCTCAGTCGGAGGATCGAGTCCGATGGCAGGACGCTGGTACTTTCCTTAGATTTATGCGCCAGCCTCTTCTTTGGTTTTTTCTTCTCCGAGTCTAGAGGGCTCGGGGCCCTTTTCCTCTTCTTCCTCGTCACCTTGCCTCGGAGCAGGGGACTCGAGAGGCATATCCTCATCCTTGGATGGAGGCCTCATAGCAATGTCCTTGGGGAGACCTACAAAAAAAAGAGCCGATAAGAATTCGACAACATAAGGAGAAAGTCACCTTATCGAACTAGAAAAGGAAACTTACCATGATTACGGGCCTCCCACCGACCCTTCGATAATTCCATCCAAGAACGCTCGGAGTATGGTCTCTGTGACATAAGGTCCTTGACCCATTCCTTGAGTTGAGGAACCATATCCGGCATCTGGGCCATATCTACAACACCAAAAACACCCATAAAAAAGGAGATAACAGGAAAAATAATAGATTAAATCTCGGGAAATGGCATGTCCTCGGCAGGGATCAAATCTGAAGTCTTTATTCGAACAAAACGGCCCATCCAACTTCGGTCCTGAGCCTCATCTATACTCAAGAACGGGGCCCTACTGGCCCGGCAAGCAAGCTTGACTAGCCCCCTTCGATAGAGTCGGGGACTGTAGAGACTCATAGGGTGATCGAGGGTGAAGGAACACCCTTTAATTTTATTTACGAAAAATCAAAGGAGAATCACTATTCTCCAGAACGAAGGGTGAATCTGGCCAAGAGTCACGTCGTACCTCTTGCAGAAGGCAATAATAATTGGGTCTAAGGGACCCAACATGAATGGGTAAGTGTAACTTGACTACTCAGGCGAAGGCACCACAACATATTTATTGGCCCAGTTGCAATCTTCTTTAACCTTGGTGAGGAGATCATCGGTGATCGTACATATACACCTCGACACCGACTCACATTGACCCGGTACCGAGGAAGTTTTTTCAATCTTAAAATCGGCAATGGTCTGGCACCTTGCAGGATCGAACTCATCAGGGTGTGGTTCAGCAGCAGCCCCGGCGCCGGTGGGCCGTGATGAAGAGGCGGCCTCCTTTTGCGGGACAGTCTTAGAAGTTTTCACCATTGTAGAATAGAAGAAAAGGAAATTAGGAAGGTATGTTCAGTGGTTTGCTAAAAGTTCAAGAAATTTGGGTGTAAGAGTTGGAGAGCAAAGGTATTTTTGAAGAAAAAGAATAGGAAAAGCTTTGAACGTAAAGTTTGAATAAATGAAAATTAGGATTTTTTTAACTTGCTGATGACGGTTCAGAACCCGTAGTGGCCAACCAGCAACTGACAGACATTTAATGCCTTGTTAACTAGACCGACTGGATGTTTCGATATCCGTTTGTCGCTTACGTCATGGCCCATCGAGAGGGGATTCGGAAGTTCATATCGTTTCTCATCATCTTCTCTCCGAGAAACGAGGGGACAATCTGTATACGGTCAAAACCGAGTTCGCCTCTTATGTGACTAATCGAGACTGAAATATGGTAGATTAAAGTTCAATCTCGAATAATATCGAACCGAGGTGTGAAGCTATATCGTTAAATTCGAGACCATGTCATTGAATAAAATCGTGATCAGACGAGATCGAGAGAAATTTGCCACGCCAAATAATAGAAGGACGAAATATCCGCGATCGATTATAGATCATGGCGAAAATCTCGGCACGTATCAAGGATAGGCCGATTGATTAGCAAATCATGAGATTTCTTACCTTGTATAGAATTGTATCAAGAGTATGACTCCCCTACATATAAGGGGGTCTGATCATTTGTAAGGAGGACTCATTACGCAACATAAAGCAATATACTATCATGTTCTAGCTTTTATCATCTTGTTATTCTGTTCATACATCTGTTGAGACATCTTTTGGATCAAGAGTGATCGAACTCGAGGGCCAAGGTTGTTCGATTTGGTAAACAGTTTGGCGTAAGGCTGTTCGATTCGTGTGGTTTGCATTAATTCTTTTATCGTTAATTTCAATTTTAATATGTTTCTTTAATTTGTAATAAGTTATATCACCTATCCTTAAAACCACATATAAATTCAATTGTTATCCGATTTTTAGAGGAAACATAAAGTGAAATAGATGGGTCAAGGTAACTCAACTTTTGCCAGCTAACTCCTAACAAATCTCCATGACTTCATTGCATTATCGGCGTTAGGTCCTAAATAGCCATAGAAATGAATGTTCAAATACTACACATTTTATTTCTGCATATGAACCTGGTCTATAATCGTAGATTAAATATAACTTTTCAAATTACTTATCTATCTTATGAGATTAACTAAGGAAATAAATGCATTGAATTAGAAATTATAAATTTATGCCTGCATATGAATTAAATGTAACTTTTCAACTATAGGCCAAAGAGAAAGAGAGACAAAAAGGTAAAGTTACCGAGTAGGAATCGATTGGAATGAAGCCCAACGTTCATAGTCGAAGCCAGATTGTAGATGGTATGTTAGAAAAACTGATAAATAAGTAAATGGAGGAGTGGAAAAGCTGATATTCATAAATTTGTAGTTATTGTTAGAAGGTGAAAGAGTTAAGTCTTCAATGTACATTTGAAAGACTGATATTAATCATGGAAGATGAAAGTAATTCTAAATTTAACTTTAGAAATATATTTGTCAGTTTTTCAAATCAAAACAATCTGTTCACATTGTAAATTTTATATATGTACTATACAATTTATTAAATATTGAAATGTAAATTTATATTTTAGTAAATTTGATGGGCATTTTCATATTTCAACTTTAGACTTAGTAGTCCTATTTAATTAATTAGATTTTAATTTAATGTAAGGGTAAAATGGTAATCCAACTTTGGAGGTAAGAGCTTCTCACTTTTAGTATAGCTAGTCCCTCTTCACGTGCGTTGCACATGTATGTTAAGTCAGGCAATATACAGTTGAATAAAATAATAGTAATATTATTAAAATAAAATTTTAAGTGAAATATTTCTCGCAAAAATCTTCATCAAATATTTTTCTCCACGCGAAACTTACCCAAATTAGCAAGATTGGACACTTAAAATTTGTGAAAATTCTTATGCTGTGAAAAATAAATCAATAATTAATATCTAATAAATCAAAAATACTAAGCAGCATCAGACACAAAAAATATTTAACTTCTCAAAATGTTGAACGCAGACATCTTTTAACGGTGCATGGATCAATAGATTTAGGCCATTCCTTCAATGTTATGGTAAAGATTTGAAATTGGCTCCATAGCAAATAGGCCAATACTCATATTTCTAAGTAGTTGTCCAATAATAAATAGACTATTTGCTAGAGGTATTCTTTTAAAAAAAATCGGATGATAATTAGCGTGGACTTTATTTAATTTAAGACTTTGAACAGAGACTCTTGTTAATGTATAATTAGCATAGGAACTACCGTACATGCTACATGAATACAACAAAATGTTATTACAACAGTAGTTTAAAAAAACCTAAAAATAAATAGAATATTAAGAGATACAAAGAAGTAACATAATTATCAATTGAATCAGGAAAAAAAATACACAGATTGAAGAATCATATTAGAACTCACGTGAGAATGGTTGTTATATGCATCGTATTGTCACACCTTATGTATTAATACTTTAATAGTTTTGAAGATACTCACCAAACATCCTTCCTTTCTTTTCCTTTCTCACAAGACGTCCAACATAATGTCTCTCATTACCAAAATGTTTGCCAATTGAATGGAAAACTTGTTATTTTTTTTTCAAGAAATTTATTAAAGTTACTTTTCTAGTCTTCGCAAGCTCTTTGTGATACAGGAAAATGCTCCACATTGGCCAGCTTTGTTTCCATTTTCCTATTTCCTATTCATAGCTCTGAAGTTATTTCTATCAGTGTTTACCCTCAAAATCGGATAACAATCAAATTTATAAGTGATTTTAAAGATACGTAAATTAATTTGTCACAAAGCGATAGATTGAACTATAAGTAAAGCAAACAATAATAAAAGTAAATTCAACCGTGTGATTCGAATAATTATAGCCTTGAGAAATAGATCTCACTCGAATTGAATATGATCCAAATAGTGAAATATAGAAAAACAGTAGCCTACAGAAAGAAAATAATATTATAATACTTTTAGGATGTGTGTTACCATGTCTATTACAAAGAATGAGACCCCATTTATATAGTAGGGGAGTCCTGCTTTAGGTACAATTTTATAAAAGGTAAGAAATCTCGTGATTTGCTAATTAGTTGGTCTCTTGTTGATACATACCGAGATTCTCTCCGTGATATCCGACCAGTTGCGGATACTTCGGCCTTCCGTTATTGGGTCCGATAATGTTTCCTCGAGCTTTGTTCGGAATCGGGATCGATTCCGGAGTCACGGGCTCGAAGATCTTGGAGACGTATGTTCTGACTTCGTTCTTTGGTTCGATGGAACCTGGGGTCGATCTTCAATCCATCACCTTTCGGTTCCGATCCATCATGCAATAGATGAGTCCGGTTTCGGCTGTATACAAATAGTCTCCTTATTTTTCGGAGTGTAAACGACGAGAAATGATATGAGCCCCCGATCCTGATCTCGATACTTCGCTTCAGAAATGAAAAAAATTGACGAAACGTCTCGTCAATCACATCTTAATGGCATTAAATATTCGTCGGTCGTTGTTCGGCCTCTACAGACTTTGAACCGTCATTTGAATACTATATGTACTCCATCTTTCATCCATTTAAACTTTACTTTTAAACCTCTTCTACTCTTGTTCTTTAAAAAATCTTTGCATTCTATAACACTTGTACCAGATTTCTTGAGGTTTTTGCAAGAATCTTTGCTTGTCTTCATTCAAAAACATTAGTGTAACCTTTTAATTTCCTCTTCTTCATCTCTATTCAGAAATAAATGGCGAAAACTTCTAAGACAGTTCCATAAAAAGAAACAGCCTCTTCCTGATGGGTGATCGACCGGTGCTGATTTCAAGGTTGAAAAGACTTCCTCAGTACCGGGTCGATGCTAGCCGGTCTAGAGATATATATGCTCGATCACCGACGGTCTCCTCTCCAATGTCAAAGAGGATTGCAGCTGGGTTGATAAACACGTGGTGGTGCCCACGCCTCAGGAAGCGATTACTACCAACATGGAGGTTTTTTTAAGTCTTTACACTTATCCCTTCACGTTGGGCCCCTTGGACACTTTCATCATCGCCTTCTGTAAGAGGTACAAGGTGACCCTTCTAGAGGATAGTAATTCTCCTCCGCTTCTTCGTAAACAAAATCGAGGGGTGTCCCTTCACCCTCGATCATCTCATGTGCCTGTACAGTCCCCGACTCTATCGAGGGGGATTAATAAAGCTTGCCCACCGAGCCAGTAAGGCCCCATTCTCGAGTATAGACGAGGATCGGGACCGAGGCTGGTTGGGCCAATTCGTCCGGGTGAAGACCTCGGATTCAATCCCGGCTGAGGACATACCATTTCCCGAGAAATGGATCATGAAACGTAAGTATAACTTTGCCTTAAAGATTTCGTTTAATGTTTTTTCTTTTTCCTCCCTTCTTATCGACGTTTTGTGGTGTAGATGTTGCTCGAATGCTAAATGCAGTTCCTCAACTCAAGGAGTGGGTCGAGGATCTCATGTCACAGAAATTCTATTTCGAGCGCGCGTGGCGTGAACTGTCGAAGGGCAGGTGGGAAGCCCGTTCCCATGGTAAGTTTCCTTTTCCGATTTAATAATATTTGATTTTTTCCTCGTGCCGTTGTGTTCTTATTAGTTCCATTTTCATTTTGCGGGTCTTTCCAAGGATGTTGGTATGAGGCATCCATCTGGTGGTAAGGATGTGCCTCTCGAGTCCCCTGCTCCGAGGCAGGGTGATGAGAAGAAAAGGAAGAGGACCCCGAGTTCTCCATGCTAGGAAAAAAAGAAAACAAAAAGAAGTCTGGTGCGTAAACCTAAGGGTAGCACCAGTGCTCGAGAGCCCTCTTCGGACTCACTCCACCAGCTCAGGGATGAGTCAGAAGAAGAAGAAAAAAACTCCAAACTGGTGGCCCGTGTACGGTCAGGGGTCGAGGTATGAGGGGCCGCCGAACCGGTGAGAGCTGAAACTGAATTACCTCAGCTCGAGGAGGTCAATGAGGGATCTTTAGCCTAAGCTTTCGACCCAGAAAGAGGCGAGGCTGCTTTGCCTCGAGATAGGGAAGCCGATAACGAGATCGTAGCCGATTCTTCCCGGACAGCGGATAGTGCTCCGAAGGGCATACCCAGAGTGATAGACCTCTCTGGTTCGCCATTATTTACTGAGTTTATGATCGCTGATGCTCAGGCATTGAAAGAACGACCCAGTGAAGAGCCACAAGGGGTGGTAGACTCCTTTCAAAACTTCTTTGATGGAGTAGACTCTGCCATTACAGAGGACATCATCGGGTTGGGTGATATACCAGTGCCGAAGAAGAGTCCATCATCGAGGACAAGTGGACCTACCTCGAGCCTGAAACTAGTCAACCGGTTCCCAGCCCCGAGTTTGAATCTTGACCGGAAGAGGTCAATCGTTATGTCCATTCAGGAGGATGTCGGGGTTCTTTCTGCCCCCGTGGGGTGGCTAGTTACCTTCGTTGCTTGGTGATTGAGGAGGATCAGTCTAAGATGAACGAGGTGGAAGTGCTTTGTTTATTTAACGAAGCCCAACAGGCATTAAATCGGGTAACCTCAGATACCTCCTAATAATTTCTAGTGTGTACTTAGATTATTTTTAGATGATCGTAACTCCTCCTTCTGTATTTGTAAGCTTCGGTACTCTACCATAAAACGTTCCTCCGATACCGAGAAGAACTGAACCAGTACGAGGCCGAGATTCGAGGGCTCACTGAGAAAAGAGATGCTTACAAACATCTTAGTGAGCAAAGAGAAAGGGAGGCTAAGGGCCTCCGGGCTAAATTATAGGTGGTTCGGAAAGAGCATTCCGACCTGGCTGAGCAGGTAAGAAGAATTTTTGAAGTTAGTGACGACGAATCGGTCACGGTGACTAACGGTTCGAACCCGTAGGTCCAGTAGAAGATCGATAAGATCGGACAGCTTCGGGAAGAGGTATATGCGGTAAAGGTTGAGGCCGAAGAATGGAAAAAGAACATGGACCGCCTTGCCTTAGAAAAGGAGACCGCCCGGGGCCAACTGCCTTCGGCTAAAGAC
Source organism: Nicotiana tabacum (assembly GCF_000715075.1). Lineage (NCBI taxonomy): Eukaryota > Viridiplantae > Streptophyta > Magnoliopsida > Solanales > Solanaceae > Nicotiana > Nicotiana tabacum. Next base: position 43,872,631 of record NC_134102.1, read on the forward strand.
CAGCTCCGAGGTATAAAGGAGAAGTCCTTGGTGAAGGCCAAGAAGATCGAGGAGCTCTAGTCCCAATTGAATTCAGCTATCTATGATCGAGAAAATATGTCCACGGAGCTCAAAGCGGCCAAGTCGGAGGCCAAAGTAGTTAAGGCCAATGTCGATGAGATGGTGGCCGTTTATAAGGCCGATGCCGAGGCTGCTCATGTTCGAGAAAAAGACATCACTGAGCATGCTAAATGACAATCTCGAAAGGAGGCCCTCGAGGAAATCCATGCTCGGAGTTTCGACCTATCAGCTGAGATCGAGAACGCCAAGGAGCTCGAAGCTGAGGCTAAAAGGTTGGATTATCCCGAGGATGATAATGACTCTGAGGGTTTAAGCGAGTCCGAAGGTGGGGAAGATCCCGAGGGTGAAGACGCTGCCCCCGCTGAGGACCAGGCCACTTAGGCCTTTAGATGTTTTTGTTTTTTGCATTTTTGTTGAGGTCGTTTAGCCTTTGTAAAAAATTTCATCGGGCTGTTTGGCCCTTGTAAAAAGAATTTTATATAAATATATAAGGCTTTCTTTCCCTTTCACGGCTTTCGAATTTTTTCCTTTGCTTTATTATTTATATTCACAAAGATCGAAATGCCTTAGCAAGAAATAATTAGGTTATGTTCGAAGATTCAAACAAACCTTGCCTTTATATTATTCTGTTTTAAGGCATTTTGGGCGTTCGGTGTTACCGAAAACTTCCTCCCAAAGTAAGTAGTTGAGATTATAGTTCGCCGAGGGTAGCCTTTAGAACCAGTTATGACAATTTTCTTTTCGAAGGCCTTGTTTTTGTTACGGGTCTCGGATGTCTCCGAGCCGTGTTAATATGGCCGTAGCCTTTTAGTTCGGGTGTCGCCAAGTGGGCTTGCTTTCCTGAGTTATCCGGGCTTACCTAAGATAGCAGTCCCCGTGTGGGGATGGCCGTGGGCTTTAAAATTTGGGGGTTTCCTAATAGGTCTTATACCCCCGAGGTCTAATAGCGTGTACCGTTCGAGTTTGTTTTCGGACGGCAATCCCCGAGTGAGAGAGTGATTGTTCGATCTCAGGTTAAAGCGGCCCTTGGGCTCGTTACCTTTAGGGGATCGAAAGCAGGGAATTCCTTAAGAAATGTAAATAAGAAACTTTTAAAAGACAAGATGATTACAAGGAAGAAACCTCTCTTTATTCTTGTGTAAAACAGTCATGCATGCATACATGCTTTATGCTAGGGCTCGAGCAATCTATGCGGGCACAGTTCGTTTGACCGTTTGGCCCTTGCAGTAAATCCTACCTATCGAGACCCTTCCATCACGAAGTAATTTCCTTGCTAAAGTCGATATTCGAGGGTAATGCCCCTAGTATTCGAAGTTGATCATAGAGAGAAGCTACGGATACTGTTAATGTGATCTTCGACACTGATTCATGATGGGTCTTTGATTCTAAGTTAGCACAATCCATTGTTGCCTCGTTAAAAACCTTGCCGGAAAACCCATTTGGGACAAAACCGGTTCAAGGGAAAAAGAGTGCAACGCGTGCTTTCAGACCTAAAACTTTGTACTGCTCCTTTTCGATCACCTGCAATTGTTAGCCCGAAATATAAATAAAATAAAATAAATGGGGTCGTACCTTAGCAGTAATATCATTTTAGGTGAGTTATATTCCAATTTCTTGGTAGTTGTTCACTGTTCATCGTTACGAGCTTGTAGGATCCTTTTCCGGTGATTTCGACGATATGATACGGTCCTTCCCAGTTCGGTCCCAACTTTCCCTTGCTCGGGTTTCGGGTTTTTAGTGTGACCTTTCTTAGCACTAAGTCCTCGTTGTTGAAGTATCGAAGGTTGACCCTTCTGTTGTAATGTCTCTCGATCCGTTGCTTTTGGGCAGCCAATCGGACAAGGGCGGCATCATGCCTTTCATCCAACAGTTCCAAGCTTGTATTCAATGCCTCATCATTTGATTCTTTTGTTGCATATCGGGATCTGATACTTGGCTCTCTAACTTCGACCGGTATTAGAGCTTCGGCGCCGTAGACCAATAATAATGGGGTGGCCCCGGTACTGGACTTTGAGGTCATATGGTATGCCCATAGGACTCCGGGTAGGATTTCCTTCCACTTTCCTTTGGCGTCGGTTAACCTCTTTTAGAGGTTTTGGAGTATGTTATTTTGGTCGATTCGACTTGTCTGTTCCCACTAGGGTGATACGGTGTTGGCAGGATCCATTTGATGTTATGATTCTTGAGAAACTTGGTCACTTTGCTGCCGATAAATTATTTTCCGTTGTCACATACGATTTCTGATGGCATTCCGAACCGACATATGATGTGGTCCCAAATGAAGTCGATGCCTTCCTTCTCCCTGACCTTCTCGTACGCCTGTGCTTCAACCAACTTAGAAAAATAGTCAGTCATAAATAATATAAATTGAGCCTTACCGGTTGACCATGGAAGAGGGACAACAATGTCAATTCCCCACTTTATGAACGGCCATAGTGATAAAATCGAGTGGAGCAACTCCCCGGGTTGATGGATCATCGGAGCGTGTCTTTGGCATTCATCACATTTTCGAACGAACTCCTTTGCGTCTTTTTCCATGTCAATCAAATAATAACTAACTCTAATTATTTTTCGAACCAGCGATTCGGCGCCCGAATGATTTCCACAGGTACCTTCGTAGATTTCCCTCAAAACATACCAGGTATCGCCTGGCCCTAGACATATTGCAAGTGGGCCATCAAATTTTCTTCTGAACAAGGTTCCGTCTTTGGATACGCTAAATCGGTCCGCCTTTGTACGCAGGGTCCTCGACTCTTTTGGATCCAAGGATAGTTTACTGGATCTGAGATATTCTACGTACTTAATCCTCCAGTCCCAAGTTAGGCTCGTCGAGTTGATCTCGGCATGGCCTTCTTCCACTACTGATCTCATAAGTTATATGACTTTTCCCGAGTTGAACTCGTGGTCTTTGACCGATGACCCCAAGTTAGCGAGGGCATCGGCCTTGCTGTTTTGATCCCGAGGTATGTGTTGCAAAGTGCATTCTTTGAACCGATGTTATGTCACCTGTAATTTGTCTAATTATCTTTGCATTCGTTCCTCTCTGACCTCAAATGTTCCATTGACTTGGTTTACCACAAGGAGGGAGTCGCACTTGGCTTCGATCACTTGTTCCACCAAGCTCTTGGCTAGTTCAAGGCCTGCAATCATGGCCTCATATTCGGCCTCGTTGTTAGTCAATTTCACAGTCTTAATAGATTGTCTAATTATATTACCTGTTGGTGGTTTTAATAGGATGCCAAGTCTGGACCCTTTTGCATTTGTGGCGCCGTCCGTGAAGAGGGTCCAGATTCTCGAGGAAGTTTCTGAGTTAATCAACAACTTTCTTTCGACCTCGGATATTAGGGCCGGTGTAAAGTTGGCCACAAAGTCTGCCAAAATTTGAGACTTAATCGCGGTCCGAGGTCGATACTCAATATCGTATCCACTTATTTCTATGGCCCATTTGGCCAGTTGGCCCGAGAGTTCGGGCTTATGCATAATGTTCCTCAATGGGTAAGTAGTTACGACACATATGGGATGACATTGGAAGTACGGTTTTAGCTTCCTAGAGGCGCTTAACAAAGCGAGCACCAGTTTTTCCAGGTGAGGGTACCTAGTTTCGGCCTCACCTAAGATTCTACTAACATAGTAAATTGGAAATTACGTACTTTGTTCTTCCCGAACTATGACTCCACTTACCACTATCTCTGAGACCTCTAAGTACAAGTACAGTAGTTTGTCCGCCTTCAGTGTGTGAAGTAGGGGCGGGCTCGATAAATACCTTTTGAGTTCCTCCAAAGCTTGTTGGCATTCCGAGGTCTACGAAAAGTCGTTCTTCTTCTTCAACAGTGCGAAGAATCGGTGACTTTTGTCGGATGACCTCGAAATAAATCACCCCAGGGCGGCTATTCGCCCGGTTAACCTTTGCACGGCCTTTACGTTGTCCACGACCATGATATCTTAGATGGCTTTGATCTTATCAGGATTGATATCGATTCCCCGATTGGATACCATAAATCTGAGGAACCTACCCGACCCTACTCCAAACGCATATTATTCTGGGTTCAACTTCATGTTGTACTGCTTCAGTATACTGAATGTTTCCTGCAAATGTCTTAAATGGTCCTCTGCTTGCAGAGACTTAACTAACATGTCGTCAATGTAAACCTCCATTAATTTTCCTATTTGTTTCTCGAACATACGATTTACTAAGCGTTGGTATGTGGCACCTGCATTTTTTAATCCAAATGGCATTACGTTATAACAGTACGTGCCATACTTAGTGATGAAGGAAGTTTTTTCCTGATCACCCGGGTCCATCCGTATTTGGTTGTACACGGAATAGGCATCGAGAAAACTGAGGGTCTTGTGGCCGGCCGTGGCATCGATTATACGATCGATGTTGGGCAAAGGAAAAGAGTCTTTGGGGCATGCTTTATTCAAATCTTTATAGTCTACACACATTCTTAATTTATTCCCTTTTTTAGGGACTACCACTACGTTTGCTAACCAATCCGGGTATTTGACCTCCCGAATATACCCTATTTTAAGAAGTTTAGATAACTCATCCTTGATGAAAGCATGCTTGATCTCTGACTGGGGTCTCCTCTTTTGTTTAACCGGATGAAACTTCAGGTCCAAGCTCAGCTTGTGAGTGGTTATCTCCGGTGGGATGCCTGTCATATCGAGGTGGAACCAAGCGAACAGTTTTCGTTAATTATAAGAAATTGAATGAGCTTTTTCCTGAGCTCGGAACTTAGCCACGTGCCCAGGTATACCTTTCGATCGGGCAAGTTTTCTCGCAATATAACTTGTTCCAGTTCCTTGACCGTCGATTTAGTGGCGTCGAAATCATCGGGGGCTATAAAAGATCTGGGAATCCCGTAATCATCATCCTCGACTTCCCCTTGTTTGTCCAAATCTGCCGAAGATGGTATCAGTGATTGCTATTTTGCCCCATTTTTTACTACCTGGTTTGGGCCCTTCGATGTTGAAACTGTAGATGCCGGTGTCACCTTTTCAACCGCGAACAGTTCTTTTGCAACCGGTTGTTCCCCGTAGACTGTTTTAACTCCATCAGGTGTTGGGAATGCTTGGTGCAGCGTCGAAGGCACCGCCCTCATATTGTGGATCCATGGCCTTCCCAATAGAGTATTGTATCTCATGTCTCCTTCGATCACATAAAATTTGGTCTCCTGGATGGTCCTGACGGTGTTTATTGGTAATGTTATTTCGCCTTTAGTGGTCTCACAAGCCATGTTGAATCCATTTAGAACTCGAATTGCAGGCACGACTTGGTCTTGCAAACAGAGCTATTCCACGACCCTCGATCGAATAATCTTGGCCGAGCTACCTGGATCAATTAACACACGTTTAACCCGAATTGTATTTATGAGTACAGATATTACCAGTGCATCATTGTGGGGTTGTACGATTCCTTCCGCATCCCCGTCGCTAATATATAAAGGTTCCTTCTTGTATGTAGTCCCGAATTCGTTTCTCCCTAGTAATGGATACTTTGTTGTGTTTCAACATCGGCCCCTGTGGGATATCAACTCCTCTGATGATCATGTTAATGACGTGTTGAGGTTCTTCTTGTTCTGTCTGTTTGTTAGAATCCCGATTCCTGCAATGATTCTTAGCTCGATCGCTTGAGAACTCCCGAAGGTGCCCATTGTTGAATAGACGAGCTACTTCCTCTCTCAGCTGTCGACAATCCTCCATTCTGTGATCATGAGTGTCGTGATATTTGCACATCTGGTTAGGATCCCTTTGGGTTGGATCGTACTATAGGGATCGAGGCCATTTGGTATCTTTGATGCGCCCGATAGCCGATACAATGGCTGTTGCATCGACATTAAAGTTGTATTCTGATAGCCTTGGTGCGTCTTTAGACCTGTCGAGGCCATTTTTGGTCAAAAGTCCCCGGCTTCTTTTACCTCGGTCGTTCCTCCTTTCGTTTCCCATGGGGTTTCGCCCGGACCCGCTGCTTATCCGATCTGCTTTATATGGTTGATACCTATCCCTATTTGGCTTCTGTTCATGATCGATCTCTTTCTTGACTCTGTCAAAGGTTCTGACTGGATAAACAAACCCCTAAGGGGAACCGAGTTGATCATCTTCGACTCTAATTTTTGACTGATACCTGTTATGCACGTCGGCCCATGTAACAGTCGGATATTCTACTGAGTTTTGTTTCAGCTGCTGTGAAGCCACCGAGCTTCGAATATTAAGTCCTTGAGTAAAAGCTTGAACAACCCAATCATCAGCGACCGGTGGCAGGTCCATCTTTTCCATTTGAAATCGAGATACGAATTCTCTGAGCATTTCATTATCCTTTTGCCTCACTTTGAAGAGGTCTGATTTCCTAGTTTCGACCTTGATAGCCCCAGCGTGTGCTTTCACAAAAGAGTCTGCAAGCATAGAAAATGAGTTAATAGAATTAGGGGGTAAGTTGTGATACCATATCATGGCTCCCTTTGACAAGGTTTCTCCGAATTTCTTCAGTAAGACGGACTTGATCTCATCATCCTCTAAATTATGAAGTGACATGCTCATTTGGGTCAGTCGTTCTGTTGTACTTAGGAATCTCAAGCATGCGGAATTTTTTGGGGATCGGCGTCGGAGCCGCACTCGGAGGATAGGGATTTTGTACGAACTTCCTAGAATCCAAGCCCTTCAATATCGGAGGTGCTCCTGGGATTTGGTCTACCCTAGAATTGTAAGTTTTCACCTTTTTTGTCGTTAGCCTCGATCTTCCTTTCCCTTGATTCTATCTGTTTTGTCAGCTCCTCAAGCATCTTTATAATTTCGGAGCTAGCCCCCGATTCATGTTCGTTTGACCTTTCTACGACCGATTTTTCCATGCGGGTGACTTCCCGGGGAGGATCTGGCCCAGCCCTGCTTGGTGCACGACTTTGGTTCTGTAACTGAGCTATCGCCGCCTGTTGAGCCTGCAACATTTAGAAGATCATTCGTTAGTTGATCCCGTATCCTTCAATGTTTTGTATGTTCCGGGTTACCGAACGGGCTCCATCACGAACGTTATTTTTGGGGTTGGTAGGCAAATTTGCATCGATAGCCACATGTGAATTAGCGTCGATCGGATCTGCGATCGGAATTCCAATGGGATCAGCAGGCGGTATCTCGTTACCGGGCGCTATATTATTATTTTCACCTTGGTGACCGGACTCGTTGTCAACATGCAGAGGTGCTGATTGTGAGTTTGACATTTTTGTATTTTAGCCTGGAATCAAAGACACTTTAAAAAACAAGTGAAAAATAGTGTGTGTTATGGAAATTTGTATCAAAGAACCACTATTATCCTTAGTCTCATGGTGGGCGCCAAACTGTTTACCCTCAAAATCGGATAACAATTGAATTTATAAGTGGTTTTAAGGATACGTGGATTAATTTGACACAAAGCGATAGATTGAACTATAAGTAAAGCAAACAATAATAAAGTAAATTCAAACTGTGTGATTTGAAAAGTTATAGCCTTGAGAAATAGACCTCACTCGAACTGAATATGATCCAAATAATGTCAAATACAGAAGAACGGTAGCTTGCAGAAAGAAAATAATATTATAATGCTTTTAGGATGCGTGTTACCATGTCTATTACAAAGAATCAGACCCCCTTAATATAGTAGAGGAGTCCTGCTTTAGGTACAATTCTATAAAAAGTAAGAAATCTTATGATTTGCTAATTAGTGGGTCTCTTGTTGATACATGCCGAGATTCCCGCCGTGACGTCCGACCAGTTGCGGATACTTCAGCCTTCCGTTATTGGGTCCGATAATGTTTTCTCGAACTTGTTCGGAATCAAGATCGATTCCGGAGTCACAGGCTCGAAGATCTTGGAGACGTATGTTCTGACTTCGTTCTTTGGTTCGATGGAACCTGGGGTCGATCTTCAATCCATCACATTTCGGTTCTGATCCGTCATGTAATAGATGAGCCCGGTTTCGACCGTATACAGTCAGAGAAAACTATTTGTTTCCTTAAACACATATCAGTGCAAGTCCATCTGGATTGAGAAAACTTTAGTGCCATCAAAACATGCGCAAAATAAATAAGTTGTTTGTAATTTTCATTAACCTTGCCTGCATTTCTAGTTCTTCGAAATAATATTAGACATTAAGTTTACTATGAATTTTTAATCCTAAGCCAAGCACATACACGCTTTAAATATTTGAAGTGTAATTTTCATGTGTAACATCTATCTTAACATTTGTAGAAATAAGATTTTAAAAATCACAAAGCACAATAATTAAATAATGAGTAAAGTAAAAAAAGATGGATGGATTTTGCCACTTTCTTCTTCAATCAACACCCTGAAGTCGATATCTTCCTGCTAAACTTTTTGATGCCAAAACGCATGATGTTGTGCCGGCTAATGGGGACGTTTTATGTCTACCTCAGGAAATGGCTACAAAAGACTTGATGCTCACTCTGTATTTTTTCAAAAAATCTGCAAGAAGTCCTACAATAAATTGCAAGAGACAAAGAGAGATCCGTAGTCGTGGATCATTAATTCCAAATTTGGTGTATGATTGGTGTTTCTGTTTCCATTCTTGTACTGCCAAGTATAAACTGTCATCTCTTTGCAAATCTTCTTAATATTCGTACATGTTAGTTTGTGTCACAATATAAAATCCATAGTAAAAAGGAGATCTGTGGTACTCTATTAATAAGTTAGAGAGAAAACATTGGCATGGTGCTTGTTCGGTTGCAATCAATTTTTTCCTGCAGTACAATAGGAATAAAAAAAGAATCTTTCCTATATTAATCACTAATTGGAATAGATGGCAATCAAGAGGCCACAATTTTTAACTGCAGCGCGCAAGTTTGAATATCAGCGGCCATCATTGCTTCCAATTTGAGCCTTCCCTACTCCTTGTAATCTATTAGCAGAAGGATATTTTTCTTCCTTTATTAGTTTAAAATTTTCCTCTAGATGTTCAGCTCTCTAATCTCTATGATCAGGATCAAAGAATATATGGTTTAACTGACTATTGATAAATCAATCTGCATACTATGGCCAGGGGCGGAAGGGGATTCACCCGAACCCCCTTCGCCGAAAAACTACACTGTATATATAAGACAAAATATATTTTTTACCTCTATATATTATGTTTTGAATTCCCTTGACATAATCCAAAAGCATAGTTTAGTAGTCTAAGGGGGTTCAAAAACTTTGTGGAATCACTAGTTCAATTCCCATTGGCCCCAATATTTTTAAATTTTTTAACTTATTTTTTTAACCCCTTTAGTACAAATTCTGCATCCGCCACTGACTATGGTATAATAGCATCACTCCATATTATGCTAGACATCAACCAACTACAATAGTTCTCCTCCTTTTTCCAACTTGGTGCCAGTATGCTATGCCAAACTCACACCGTAGAGTTTCTAATTATAATTGACTATTGATAGAAAAATAAATTGAAGCGTGAAGGAAACATAAAATAGGGATTGGATTTCCTAAGCGAACAACTTTAAAGCGAGCAAGGTACTTTTCCTTTCTGAACTTACCCGCTAAGAAAGGCTGCCAGGGGATTCACTGATGGAAGGGAGTTGGGTACATGGGAGCTCGTTGTTAAGATCCACAGCAATTGCTTTTAGTCATCCACATGAAATTATATGCATAGTGCTTTCTGAATTGTGCTTCTTGAACACTTTTGACGCTGTTTTTCTAAACTTTCGTGGGTTTCTTTCGGATGTTACGAAGCAGATATGCATTCTGCCAAATGAAAGCCTACCACTGTTTCGATAAGTTGCTCCCAACTTTTGTAGCGTCTTTTCGTTTGGGTTGTCGCTAAGCTAGTGTTTTTCGCATTTAAATTTTAGAAGGTCATTTAAGTAATTTAACTTTTAGAATTAGGGGTTCCTCCATTTAATATAATATAGAATATAGATATGACTAGGTGTCATCACATTCCATATGATAGAAATTTGGTTCGTGACATATATCATCATAACATTGTTACTAACTTAATAAATGGGCTTTGTTATTGCTATTGGGTGTTAGCTTGCCTAGCAAGCAAGTTAGGTGCCATGATAACCCTTGGTGAGATTTTTAGTTTGTGATGTTGATTCTTAATTGAAAGTTTTAAGTTGGAAGAGTTGATCAAGGTTTATCTTTTGAGTAAACGACCCCGGAATTGAGATTTGATGGTTTCAACAGGTTTGTATGGTGATTTTGGACTTGGGCGTAAGTTCGAATTTGAAATTGAATACTCCTAAAAGGTTTCGGTTCTATTTGTTGAAAGTTGGCAATTTGAGAATTGAAGAGTTTATAGATTTGACTGGGTTTGGTGTTATCTGACTCCTTGTTGCTGTTTTTTGGACCATGTAAAGGTTCATTTAATTGATCGGAACTTGTGTGCAAAGTTTGCTCTGATCCGGTTTGCCTAAGTGTGATTCAGACGCATTCGGTGAAGTTAGGAAGTTTATAAAGTTGAGAAATGATAATGTTTGATTTGATGATTTATCTATGCACTATAAAAAAAAACTGAAATTAGCTACGAATTTCATCGCTAATCTATCGCTAAATTGCTCATATCTAGCAGAATTTCTTGATAATATGTCGCTAATCCGTCGCTATATGAGATTAGCGACACATTTTTGTGTTTAGCTACAGAATTTGTTCGTCGCTAAAACCTGATTTTTTTAGTAGTGATGAATTTGGTGTTGTTAAGTGTCATTTGAGCTTTTGGATAAGTTGGTATTGTGTATATGGACTTGTTAAAATAATTGCACGGAGTCCCAGAGGGCTCGGGTGAGTTTCGCACCACCTAGAGCATGTTGTAATACTACTGAGTGGTTGCTGGTTTTGGTTAGTCGCATTTTTGCAACGGGTGTGTTGCAAATGCGAGCAACGCATTTGCGAGTGTTATAGTCGCATCTGCGGCTGAGGTCTATTGAAGGGAAGCTCGTAATTGCAGCTGGGCATGGTCAGGCGGGGCTTCACATTTGCAGATCCGGGGTCACATTTTCGAGCCCCATATCGCAAATTGACATTTGCAGCTGGATTGTGTAACGACCCGATCAGTTATTTTGAGCATTTGCACTTCGCTCGATGGGTTGAGTGCATGAGAAGCTCTTTATGATGTATTATAACTTGTGTGTATCACCGGTTTTGGTTTTCAGGTCCTTCGGGAGTTGATTTGGAAGAATGATTCTCAACTAGGAAGCTTTAAGTTGGAAGAGTTGACCAAGATTTGACTTTTAGGTAAACAGACTCGGAATCGGGTTTTAATTATTCCAAAAAGTTTGTATGATGATTTTTGATATGTCCACAAAGTTTGGTGAAAATCCGATGAGTTTTGGATAAGTTTGGGTTGTATGGTGATTGCTTTCGGTTTCGACGTCGATTTGAACATAAAGGTTACCATATTGAGCAAACGGCCTTTGATTCGTGTTTCGACTAACTATTATATCTGTATCGTAATTTTGGAACTATAGCAACTGGAATCATCAAGTTTCGAAATCGTATGAGGATATTATGGTCATTTTACTACGAATTGGGTTGCTAGATTTTTCAAATTAATTACGAAATTGCTACTGAATTCGTATGTAAAAATCTACACTATTTTCAAATATTGAAATCAACATATCTTCTTCATTATAAGGTCAAATGGAGTGATTCAAAAGTCTAACTTTACTGAAATGTCATGAGGAATCTATTGGAGGCATAAAAAGTGAGTTTTGAGATCGTTTGGCATAAAAATAAAATGAGGTAGAACAGTTGGGCAGAAGCATATAATATCGAGATTTTGTTAATTTGGTCATATTTTAAGTTGGGGAGCTCGGATTTGAGCGATTTTCATTACAAAAATTGGGTTAAGTGTTCTATACTCGTTTTTGGTTATATTTCATGAATCCATCTTTATTTTTGGCATTTGATTGATGATTTCCAAGTGAAATTTGGGGGGGTTGTCTAAAATTCTATAAAGTGAATTTTTGAGTTTTGAACATCGATACGGAGTCGGATTTGAGTGAAACTAGTATGGTTGGACTCGTAATTGAATGGGTTATCGAATTTTGTAAGTTTTGTCAGATTCCGAGGTACGGGCCCAGATTTAACTTTTTAGTTAACTTTGGACTTTTGATTAAAGATTCCACCTTTATCGATTGAGTTTGTTTTCTTTGGTATTACTTGATGTTCTTGAGTTTCTTTTGGCTTGTTTCAAGCCGTTCGGAGGTCGGTATATGTGGGATGGAATTTTTAGAGTATTGTTTGGCTTGCTCGGTATTAGGTTCGGCTTGTTCGAGATAAGTAACACTTTTAAACATGGTGCTGAGGGTATGAATCCCTGAATATACGTGTTATATGTTGGTTTTGAGGTGACGCACATGTTAGGTGACGGGCGTGTGGGTGTGCAGCATGTGAATTATGACTCGATTGATTCTGTAATACTATGTAGTTGCCTAATCTTGTGTCTATCCATGAAATTTCTATGTGCTAGAGTAATTGAGCTGTGATCCATGTTAGAAACCATATTTAGGCTATATGCTTATTCTGTTGGGACCCACTGAGGTCATTTCTGTTGTTGAGTTATTTGCTTAAATTGCAATTACATACTTAGTCATATTTATTCATTCGCATATCATATCTCAGTCTTTGTTATCCTTAATTGTCACGTCATGTTATCATTGTTTGGGCCGATTGGCATGATATTTGTGAGCCCTAGAAGCTGGAGAAACTGGTGACTGAGTTGGGGCCTGAGAGACGTATTGTGAGAGATATTGTGGATCGGGTTGCACGCCGCAACATGCCATATTGGATTTATATATATTATTATTATATGGATCGGGTTGCACGTCATTGCAGGCCTTATAGGCTTTATTATTATTAATGGGATCAGGCTGCATGCCGCATTATGTTTTATTGATTCATGATGGGATCGGACTGCACGCCGTAACAGCCTATGTTGGCTTATATTTGCGTTTGGGCAGGATCCACCCCTCCGAAGTCTGACATGCCAACAGTGAGCGCAGGTACTATACAGTGTTGAGTGACTGAGTGTGCTGAGTGATTGAGCGTGATGAGTAGGAGTGCGAGACATTGAGATTGAGTACTCTAAGAGTACGAATACATGAGTTCATCACTGTGATGCATTGCATTTGACAAGCATACTTAACATACATGCGTAGAGATGCATTTCCTCATGCTACACGGTTTTGTGACATTCTTGATTTCACATGCACATTGACATGTAGGCATACAGATGTACTTTTCTCATTCCATCTGTTGTTGAATGTTTTTTGAAAAAATTATAGTTTTCTGATACACTCATATTTTGGTGATTTCGGTGAAAGATTTTGGTTTTACTATTATATACATGAAAAGCATACCTATTTTTCGTAACTGCGAACGAGCTGAGCATCATATCTTTGAGTTATTACTTGTCCTACTTTTATTATATTATTACGAGTTGTTTTTGGCTATTGGTGTTGGACTCTTACCGTTGTCCAAGCTCTTCACTACTTTAAACCTATGGTTAGGTTTGTTACTTATTGAGTACATGGGGTTGGTTGTACTCATACTACACTTCTGCGCCTTGCGTGTAGATTTTGGAGTTTATGTTGTTGTGTATGGCGGAAACTGGCATTGAAGATGTACCTGTGCTCCGTTATAGCTGCTTCTAATTTTTGGTAGCTTTAGATTTATAAGTCTGCTTATGTACGTTTCGAACAGATGATATATTTGTTTCATATCAGCTTTATAAACTCTAAGTCTTAGAAGCTCACGGTTTGTACTACCAGTCCTTGGGGAGTTGTATAAAATTCAATTATTTCATTTTTGACTCTTATCATTAGCATTATATTGTGGTTTATTGTTAATTGGCTTATCTAGCGGGTTGGGTTAGGTGCCATCACGACTAGTTAGATTTTGGGTCGTGAAAAGTTGGTATCACAGCTATAGGTTCATAGGTTCTACGAGTCATGAGCAAGTGTCTAGTAGATTCTTGTGAATCGGTATAATGACGTCCATACCTATCTTCGAGAGGCTACAGGGCATTTAGGATAAACTTTTCATCTTTCTTTCCTTATCGTGCAATATTGATTCAGCTTGAAGCATATCTTTTTGAATTTCTTCCACTCACTTGTATGCGCATGTGAGCGCTCGGTATCAGTTGTACATCAACGGCTTATGGATTCCATGGATAAAATGCAAGATGTGTTTTCTGTGTTTTGGCGATAGTCTAGTTTGGAGGACTTGAGGCCCGGTTTGGACCGCAGCTTAGGCTCGGTAGTTTCAGTTGTGTGAGCATGTGCTTTTGGACTTCTATGTCGAGGGGTGTCCTTATGAGTGGGACTGGTGGCTCGGTTCGTGGTTGAATGGCTATATTATGAGTAGGATGTGACTACGGGATGTGTTTAGATGATTTGAACGTGACAGAGATTTTTCTTGAGATGTGAAAAGGACTATTGGATGCTCGATTTCTATGGATGTGTCATACAATCTTGAGTTATGAATTTTTTTGGAGAGATTCTTTTGTGTTATTTCATTTGTGGAAAGAAGTAGATTTTCATGTCTTGTTGATGAGTTCAGACTCAGAAAGATTAAGTGATTGCGTAGTAGTTGTGGTTGTGAAAGGGTATAGAAAGATGTCAGTTTGAGGCTAAGCAGGTGGGTTATCACCAGCGGAGTAATATACAGATGTGTGAACCTTATGATGTTATGAGGCTTTCTTTTCTACCAGGGGGTATAGGTGTTGCGATTTGAGTTTGGATTGGTTGAGAAAGTTGACCTAACCGTCACGAGGATGAATGCAAGCTTAGCCGATGATTTGAGGTATTATATGGTTTGTGTTACATAAGCTTATGAAGGATTTAGTTGAATCTCACTGCGGTATTATGGCAGTAATAGAGTATGGGCATTGTGAGTTATCGAGTGTTTTGATCTATGGCTTTGAGCCAAGTGGGGTAGTCTGCTATCGACGATTTGATTGCATGGTTATGTGTTGTATTGATTTTGGTCTGAGGCATACTTGTGGATCGGTTATGACCTGAAGAGGATGATTTTGAAGATGACTTGAGTAAGGAATTTATAGATGCATGATGTATTACACCTTATGGACATATGGACGTCTTGGCAATAGTTTAGGGTTGTTGTTCATGATGGATGTAATGTACAAAGAAAATGGATTCGCTCAGTTGCTTAAAGGTGTGGATTACTTCTTTGGGTGCTGGTGTGCTAATGGAGCACAAATCGTTCGGCTCGTTTGGGCTGTTCATTTGAAATTTGAATAGGGTGGATGACTCTCGAGGAAGTTCTAAGGAGTTTAAGATTCTTATGTGGCATTTGAGCATTTTTCGGATTTGCATATGGCTAGAATACGGGATTTGCATTAGATGGTGTCGAGATTCGTGGTATTTCTATATCATTATGAATTCTATATTTCAGTATCAGGAAGGTAAAGAAAATAGTTTTAGATTCACATAAGGTCTCTTCAGAGTAGGTATCTCGATTGTGGCACTTTTGGGGTGCTAAGAGGGAATACAGTGGCTTATGGGCCTTAGGGCGGTGTGGTTTTATGCTAGGATCTCTCGTGGTGAGCTTTGGGTAAGGATCATGGTGTTTTGGCAAGGAGAAGTGTCAACTTGAGGGTAATTCGGAAGGAACTAGGAGAAATAGGACAGCTTGGTAGTAGGTTGGATCAGCACGATAATGGATATGATTTGTTCTTTGGGTACTTATGATGTGGTGAGTCTCTACCAGTGTTTTGTGGTAATACTCTTGGGTTTGGCGATCTTCCTGGCTTGGTTGAGTTAGAGAGATTCAGTTCTGATGGCTTGATTATGTGCAAATAGGTTTCGAAGAGTTCTCAATGGTTTCTACCACGGTTTGAGAAGGATATTTCCTAGCGGCGTGAGGAGCATGTTGCGTATTATGATTTTCTCCTGGATGAGATGTAATGGAAGGTTTCTGACTGATCGGGTATGTATTCTTCTTGTGACTCAGAGTTGATTACAAGATTCTCGTGCTTTTCATATGATGGCATGATAGATGCGATGCGTCCTGTGGGATTAAGATTTGCATGTACATGGTGACAGTTTAGTTTTGGAGGGAAGGTCATGAATCTTGAACAATATGGACAGTTTCAGGTGTTTAGATAAATTCTATTACTACTTAGTATTGCCTGAGAAGGGTGCGCATTTCAAAAGGCGCACTGTGTTTTGACTTACGGGTGTTTCATTGCTATTGTTGTACTCGCCTAGTTGATCGACTGCTGATGTTCATATTTTGCTATGTGGCACGGAAGAATTATAGAAGTATTTATTGTGGGGATAATTATGTATAAGAGATGTGTTAGTCATTCGAGTGGTAGAGTTGGGATCAACTATGGTGATTCATGTGTTCTATGGATTTGGAGACTAGAAATTCTCATAAGAAGATTGTTTCGGGGTTGCAGACTGTGAAGATGTGGCCAAAGTTAGCTAGATGGTAGTACGTGCTATGGTTAGGTCATTGTGGACTTTTGGAGGGCCATTTATCCATTTGGGGATGACCGAAGCTGATTTGGGGGCCCATTGGTAGGCCTAATGAGGATGTGTATTATACACGGGGTCGGATTTGTTGACTAAGCACCTTTATTGGCGAAAGGTGTGTCATTCGGTTAGAGTTGAGCTTGTTTGTGTTCTGATATGTTCTATGTGTTACTCTTTTATGCTACGAGGGGTTATGATTTTTTGGTTATATGCACTCCCGATGCGGTTCTGTTTGGGGCTTGTAGTGGAATTCGAGCGAAATGGTTATTGGGGTGTTAAATGGTTGATTGCGCCTTGGTTATGGTTTTTTGGGCTTTGGTATATTGTATTGTTCTCTTATCCATGGTTATAGTCATGCACTTCGTGTTCTTAATGTCGAATTGCATGTGGTTGTTTATTTTGAGCATTGTGGCTTGAGGTATTTCATATGGACCGGTGTTCGGATTGGGTCATGCTTCACAACAGCGTTATGCTAGGATATGATCCTTTGTGCTTATTTCGTGTGTTATGTTTCCCCTTGTGTGGTGGGTTGATAGCATTGCGGATGTGGTGGTACTTGTTGAGCTTACGGAATGGTTCTCTCATTTGAGTCATTTTCCATTTTTGGGTGCATCCGAATTGTTGCATATTGATGCACGGATTGCACGGTTTGTGGCTTAAGTTTGTATTGGTGTGGCATGTCAGTAGAATGGCTGCATTTGATGAGGTGAGGTCTCTAGACCTAGAATGGATGCTATCGGAGTTGATTCCGGTATATTTGGAAGGATAATGCCACTGATCGGCTTAGAATTTGGCTATAATTCTTGTTGAGCGAGGGAGAGCTCCATGACTTGTTGATTTGATGAGTGGGTATGAGTTTCTGCGTGTTTCTTTCGTTATCGGCAGTGTACGAAGGTTTTGAAAGAGGTTTTATTTGATATGAGGTTTATTACCGGTATCAGGTTTGTTTTGAGCAGCTACTGCAATCAGGAATTATTGCTACTAGTATGTGAGTTATATGGTATATCATGTGATTACATCATAGGTCATGGTTATTGCTTGATAAAGCTTGTTCAAACTTATGCAGGGTGTAGATGCAAGATTCAGGTCTTGTAAGAAATCTTGGATGTCGTAAATTGGGTACCAAGGTTTGTGGGCTAAGGTTGAAGTAATGATCTCCAGTTATGTTGTGTTGTCAGGCCTATATGGAATAGGGTGACGTGAGATCACCCCCGGGTATGTGCATGGTAAGGTTACACAGTGATTTGACGGCTTAGGAAGAACTCTAGGCATATTCGAGGACGAACGTATGTTTAAGTGGGGGAGTATGTAACGACCTGACCGGTCATTTTGAGAATTTGCACTTCGATCGGTGGGTTGAGGGCATGCGTAGCTCTGTATGATATATTATGACTTGTGTGTATCGTCGGTTTTGGTTTGCAGGTGTTTCGGGAGTAGATTTGGAAGAATGATTCTCAACTATGAAGTTTTAAGTTGGAAGAGTTGACCAAGGTTTGACTTTTGGGTAAACGGACTCGGAATCGGATTTTAGTTATTCCAATAATTTTGTATGATGATTTTGAATATGCCCACAAAGTTTGGTTAACTTCCGATGAGTTTTGGCTAAGTTTGGGTTGCATGGTGATTGCTTTCGGTTTCGACGTCCATTTGATCATAAAGGTTACCATATTGAGTAAACAGCCTTTGATTCGTGTTTCGACTAACCATTATATCTGTATCGGAATTTTGGAATCATAGTGTCACGACCCAAAATTCATTAAAGGTCATGATGGAACCTAACACCGCGGTCAGGCAAGCCAACAATAAATGATTATCTTAATTACTCATATGAGTATTTGAAATCATAATTTTCTTTAATTACATAATACAAAATGGGATTTACAAAGTGAATGAAAATATTTTTCGCAACTACATTAATGAATAACCCATAAGCACCCCCCAAAAACCCGATGTCACAAGTGCATGAGCATCAACTAGGAAGTAAAATAAAATACAGCATCTGTCCGAAATACAAATTAGACAGCAAAAATATAAATAACTCCAAAGGAGACTCTGTCGGCTGCGGATCGTAACATGAAATGCAGCTCGCGGTAAGTCCCCGCATCATCCGCGCCTCCGCGCCAAAGGACCACCAGACATAAATGTACCTGCACAAAAATGTGCAGCAAGTGTAGTATGAGTACGCAAATTAACGTATACCCAGTAAGTATCCAGCCTAACCCCGGAGGGGTAGTGACGAGGGGTCGACATCGACACTTACTAGTGGTCCAATAATATCAGGTACAGTAAAGCGGTGAACAATTATGAGGCAAAGTAAATAAACAAAACAAACAAGTATACACACATGGTATAATTCTCCTCTTTACAATAAACTCGAGCCCTCAATTAGCAATTTCCTCCTTAACCGGAGCATATGTATATATATATAATGGACCTCACCAAATAGGTTAGTATAATTCAAATCAGGAAAAGCTCACAGATACACTGGCTTCTTGCCATATATTATGCACGATTTCATGAGGAAATTTTATAGAAATGTCGGGGCGTACGGCCCGATCCCATCATAATTTGTGCACTGTCGAGGGTCGAACAGCATGAACCATAGATGCATCTATTAAACTGCTAAGGCAAACGGCCCGCTCCCATGAGAGTGTGGTACATAAATCCTTCCGAGGCGAACGACCCGATCCCATTAGAATAAGAAGCTTAAACGGGTCCTTGACCCCCACTCACGAATAAACGTGTGAGTTATAAAATTTTGTAAGGAAAACCTTTCAATGAAAATGCATGGCGCGTGAGAAATCCGTAGGAGGAACACCATTATTCCGCAGCAAATCATGAAACTTATTAAATATCTAAAAATGCGAGTCTATCACTCTACGCATGTCTAGTCTCAAGTCGTAAAGCGAAATAAAGGAATTAAACGAGAAGGATAACCCATATAATACAAGTATAGCATGGTGTGGACCTAAGTCTACCCGGACAATGACATAAATCTAGCTACGTACGAACTCTCGTCACCTCGTGCTTACGTAGCCCCCGCAACAAGTAACAAATATCAATTACAACACCTAGGGGTAGTTTCCCCCTCACAGAGTTAGACATGATATTTACCTCGCTCCGAAGTTCCATAACCGGTTCCAAAGCCCCTCTAACACCTCAAACTAATGCCCGCCTATCCAAAACTAGTCAAACAATGTGCAAACTAATAAAAATGCATTCTAATACTCATAACAAATCAATTTAGACAAATTTCCAACTCCGCTCGAAAAGTCGATAAAGCAACCCTCGGGCCCACGTGCCCGGATTCCGAAAATTTTCGAAGATAAACATTACCCATAATATTACGAACTCAAATATATGATTTATTCTCAATTCCATGCCCAAATTCGTGGTCAATATCCAAAAATATAAATTTCTAGGTTTTTCTTCGAAATCCCAAACTTTTACTAATTTCCATGTTTAAATCCATTCATTTACCATGTTTTTAACTTGGAATAGGTGGAAATCACTTACCTTGTGATTGATGCAGGAAATAGTGCTCCAAAATCGATCCAAGATCGGCTCCCATGGAGGAAATGAAATGAAAGATGGTCAAATTCCCGTTTTAAACTTCACTGCCCAGGTCCGCCCTTCTTCGTGATCGCGGAAAGACCATCGCTATCGCGAAGGCCAAAGAAACACTGCCTCCAATTTCCTCTTCGCGTTTGCGTTATCTTGGTTGTATTCGCGAACATTTGTGACCACCACCCTTCGTGTTCGCGTTCCACCAGCCGCGTTTGCGAAGCCCAACTGCTCCAGGCCCCACTCCCTCTTCCTTCTACCCGTTCGCGGCAGCTCTCCCGCGTTCACGTAGGCTATTCCAGACCCTCTTCCGTGTTCGCGGCGCCCGTGCCGCATTCGCAATGAACAACCATCAGCAGCCCAAAAATCCTCCCTTAGCGATCACGGGACTCCCTTCGCGTTCGCGAAGGACAACATCAGAACCAGTAACAACAGCAGCCAAAACAATCCGAATTGATCCGAAACCACCCCGAAACACACCTGAGGCCCATGAGGCCCCGTCCTACCATACCAACCAGTCCCATAACATAACACAAACTTGCGTGAGGCTTCAAATCATATCAAACAACATCGAAATCATGAATCATACCCCAATTCGGGCTTAATGAACTTTAGAACTTTAAACTTCTACATTCGATGCCGAAACCTATCAAATCACGCCCGATTGACCTCAAATTTTGCACACAGGTGACATTCGACATTACGGACCTACTCCAACTTCCGAACTCGGAATACGACCCCGATATCAAAAAGTCCACTCCCGATCAAACTTCCCAAAACCTTCAAATTCCAACTTTCATCAAATGACCCCAAAATGACCTACAGACCTCCAAATCCACATCTGGACGCGCTCCTAAGACCGGAATCACCATACGGAGCTATTCCCGGGCTCGAAATCCCAAACGGACACTGATAGAATTAAAAATATACTTCAACCCAAATTTATGAAATTCTTCCAAAACTCCAACCTTCCACAATAGGCGCTGAAATGCTCCCGGTCATCCAAAACCTGATCCAGACATACGCCCAAGTCCAAAATCATCATACGAACCTGTTGGAACCTTTCAATCCTGATTCCGAGGTCGTTTACTCAAAAATAAACCTTAATAAATTCTTCCAACTTAAAGCTTCCGAAATGAGAGTTTTCTTTTCAAATCAACTCCGAACTTCCCGAAATTCAATTCCGACCACGCACACAAGTCATAATACCTGAAGTGAAACTACTCAAGGCTTCAAACCGCCAAACGACGGACTAGAGCTCAAAACGACCGGGCGGGTCGTTACACATAGCAACTGGAATCGTCAAGTTTCGACATCGTATGAGAAATTTATTGTCATTTTACTAATAATTGGGTTGCCAGATAGTTTAGATTAATTACGAAATTACCATTGAATTCATATTTAAGAATCTGCATTATTTCCAAATTTAGAAATCAACATATCTCCTTCATTATAAGGTCAAATGGAGTGATTCAAAAGCTTAACTTGGCTCAAATTTCATGAGGAATCCATTGAATCATCAAAAGCGAGTTATGGGATCGTTTGGCACAAGAAATGAGGCATAACAGCTGGGCAGAAGCATATAATATCGAGGATTTATTTATTTGGTCAAATTTTGAGTTGGGGAGCTCGGACTTGGGTGATTTTGGAGGTAATTTTAATCACATGGATTGGGGTAAGTGTTCTATACTCGGTTTTGGTTATATTTCATGAATCCATTTTCATTTTTGGCATTTGATTGATGATTTCAAAGTAAAATTTGGGGATTTTTATCTAAAATTTCATAAAGTGAATTTTTGAGTTTTGAACATCGATTTATAGTCAGATTTGAGTGAAACTAGTATGGTTGGACTCATATCTGAATGAGTTGTTATATTTTATAAGTTTTGTCAGATTTCGAGTTGCGAGCCCGGGTTTGACTTTTTAGTTGACTTTGGGCTTTTAATTAAAGATTTCACCTTTATCTATTAAGTTTGTTTCCTTTGGAATTATTTAATGTTCTTGAGTTGCTTTTGGCTAGTTTCAAGCTGTTCAGAGGTCGGTACGCGCGTGATGGTATTTCTAGAGTATTGTTTGGCTTGCTCGGTATTGGGTTCAGCTTGTTCGAGGTAAGTAACACTTCTAAACTTGGTGATGAGGGTATGAATCCCTGATCATACGTGTTATGTGTTGGTGTTGACGCACATGCTAGGTGACGGGCGTGTGGGCGTGCACCATGTGAATTATGACTCGGTTGATTCTGTAGTACTATGTAGCTACCTAATCTTGTGTCTATCCATGAAATTTCTACGTGCTACATTAATTGATCTGTGATCCATGTTAGAAACCATATTTAGGCCATATGCTTATTCCATTGGGACCCACTGAGGCCGTTTCTGCTGTTGAATTATTTGCTTAAATTGCAATTACATACTCAGTTATATTCATTCCTTCGCATATCATATCTTAGTGTCACTTATCCTTTGTTGTCACATCATGATATCATTGTTTGGGCTGATTAGCATGAGATTTGTGATCCCGATAGGTTGGAAAGATTGATGACTGATTTGGGGCCTGAGAGACGTGTTGTGAGAGATATTGTGGATCGGGTTGCACGCCGCAGCAGGCCATATTGAATATATATATATATATATATATAATTATTATACGGATCGGGCTGCACGCCGTAGCAGGGCTTATAGGCTTTATTATTATATATGGGATCGGGCTGCACGCCGCAGGTTTTATTGATTGATGATGAGATCGGGTTGCACGCCGCAGCAGGCCATGTTGGCTTATATTAGCGCTTGGGCAGGATCTGCCCGTCTAGAGTCTGACACACTAGCAGTAATCGCAGGTACCGTACAATGCTGAGTCATTGAACGTGATAAGTGGGAGTACGAGACAGTGAGATTGAGTACTCTAAGAGTATGAGTACATAAGTTCATCACTGTGATGCATTGCATTGGACATGCATACTTGACATACATGCATACAGATGCATTTCCTCATGCTACACGGTTTGTGACATTCATGATTTCACATGCACATTGACATATAGGCATAGAGATGTACTTTCCTCATGCCATCTGAGATTGAAATATTTTATCTGTTGCTGAAAGTTTTTGGGCAAAATCATAGTTTTCTGATACACTCATATTTTGATGATTTCGGTGAAAGATTTGGATTTTACTGTTATATACCTGAAAAACATGCCTATTTTTCATAACTGCGAACGAGCTGAGCATCATATCTTTGAGTTATTACTTGTCATGTGTTTTATTATATTATTACGAGTTGTTCTTGGCTATTGGTGTTGGACTCTGACCGTTGTCCAAGCTCGTCACTACCTTCAAACTAAGGTTAGGTTTGTTACTTATTGAGTACATGATGTCGGTTGTACTCATACTACACTTCTGCACCTTGCGTTCAAATTTTGGTGTTGATGTTGTTGTATATGGCGAGAGCTGGCATGGAAGATGTACCTATATTCCGATTATAGCTGCCTCTTATTCTTGGTAGCTTTAGATTTATAAATCTGCTTATGTAATTTTCAAACATATGATATATTTATTTCATATCAGCTTTGTAAACTCTAAGTCTTAGAAGCTCATGATTTGTACTACCAGTCCTTGGGGAGTTGTATAAAATTCAATTATTTCATTTTTTACTCTTATCATTATCATTATATTATGATTTATTGTTAGTTGGCTTACCTAGTGGGTTGGGTTAGGTGTCATCAAGACTAATTGGATTTTGGGTCATGACAAGTTGATAGTTAGAATTTCGGGATTTTTGCTCATTCTCTTATATATTGAATCTTATACTTGGAGAGGGGCGATTTTGCTTGGAGATTTTCATATAATACTTTGGGGTAAGTGAGTTTTACTCATTTTTGGTATAATTTCAAGAATCTACATGGATTATTAACGCCTAAAAAAATGGAATTTTGGGATGAAATTTGTGGATTTTGCCTACAATTTAAGCGAATGAAATTGAGGTTTTGAGCAATGATATAGACGTGGATTTGAAAGCAAAACACATATTTAGACTCGCAGGGTTATGGGTGATCAGGATCTACCCCTTGACTCAGATTTTTACCATGTAGGCCTAGGATTGACTTTTGTTGACTTTTTGAGATATATATATTAAAGATTAAAGATTTACTATTTGGAATTGATTCTTATAGCTTTATTTAATGTTATTGAGTTGTATTTGGCTATGTTCGAGCCGTTGAAGGTGATTTCTAAGGGAAAGGTGATGTTGGAAGGTTGATTTGGGTTTGTCAAGACAAGTATCTTACCTAATCTTGTTGTGAGGGAATAACCCTTAGGATATGATCTTATTTGTCTAATTGTATGTGTGAGAAGCGACGAATATGCGAGGTGACGAGCCTATATACGGGTGTTATGTATGATTCATGATTGGAGTAGTCTATAGGCTGTATCATGCCTTGTTTCGAATACTGCTCTTCCTGCTATCATGCTTTATATCTTTGTATGACAACATAAACTTCTTGAATCATGCTAGAGATCATGTGTAAGTCTTGATTTCCTGTTTGGACATGATACTCGTTATTGTATGTCGTACTCTCCTAACCTGAGTTATAGTTATACACTTCGCACATGCATACATCTTAGCATGCTATTTCATCAGTACATGAGTATGGGATTTGATTTCTGTTATTTATATACATATATTCTTGTATATACTTTATGTGTGATGGACTAAGTTGACAGCACTTGAGTGGTTCGTGCGGGTTGAGTAATTAAAGCACGTGAGTTATCTGTGCGGTTGTTATGATTATGGAACGTGAGTTGTCCATACAGCGTGTGGATAAGGATCCATACCCCTATGGTCACCCTCTTATGTTTCTCTCTTGATGGCGTACACGCGGATTGTGAAAAACGAATCGGTGGTTGGACTTTGTGTATCTTCTCTATATGCAAACTCTTTGAATGAATATATGATTTTTATCGCATATCTTTATGCTAGCTACGGAATATATACATGCCTTTATTACATATCTTCTCTATATGCTACTTTAATTGATGAAATGATTCACGGTATAAATCTTCTCTATATATTAGTTCGTATAACTTGACTTGTTTATCTGTGCATATCTTCTCTATATGCAAATATTGACGGTTATTTGATATTTCATGCATATCTTCTCTATATGAAATTACTGACGGTTATTCGATATTTGCATATCTTCTCTATAAGCTACATGATTTAAGAATTGATTCACAGTATATATCTTTTCTATATGTCAACTTGGGTAACTTGGCTTGCTTATTTATGCATATCTTCTTTATATGCAATTGTGATGATTTAATGATGTTAGGAGCATATCTTCCCTATATGTTGAGTTGTTAAACTGGCACGGAACCTGCGCATATTTTCTATATATATAATTTTTGACGAGTTATTTGTTATGAAACGCATATCTTCTCTATATGTTGAACAGTTAGTTTGGTTATAATGCTTGTGTATATCTTCTATATGTGCACCGATGGCCTTATCTATACTTCACGCTTAGATTTTGATAATGTTGTTGTATACATGTTTAAATTATTGAGCTGTACAAGTTAAGTAAAATGAGTATCTTTTGACTTAAAACTTCGTCGCTACTTCACCTAGGCTAGTATTGATACTTACTGAGTACATAAGGTCAGTTGTACTCATACTATACTTTTATACCTTGCATGCAGGTTTTGGTGGCTGAGCTAATGTAGATGGTGATGGCTAGCATTGAGATGTGCCAGCATTCCAGATTCAAGCTACCACTTGTTCATGGTAGTTTAGGACTTATAATTTTGTTTATTAAACATCAAACATATGTTGTATTTGTTCTTCGTATCCGAGTTATATCTTAATCTCAGCCGCTCATGACTTGTACTACCAATCCTTGAAATATTATATGGAATTCAACAATCTTATTTAATGATTGTTGATGATCTTTCATTTGTTGTTCGGCTTATCTAGAGAGATGAGTTAGGTGCCATCACGACTTGATAGGATTTTGGATCGTCACAGGAAATTAAACAGAAATGGCGGATTACGTTTCACTTATGGAACACGTCACCACGATTTTGAAATAGGGTGTCATACACGCTTCTTTTCCACGCCGAGTCCTCTACGATTTCTCGAATATTCATCAATAATTATTTAAAAAGTGGGGGACGCAGAAAGTGGGCCTATCACGTAAAAAATCCAAATATTGACACGTGGCAGATTATGCCAAGTTATATGTACGAGAACAATCAATTTGATTGGCAGGTCATTTGAAGAATGAATTTGAGATGAATTGATCCAAGATCTACCGCGATCATTGATATCAACTCTACTAAGGAGTCAACACGAGAAGGGATTACAGAGCAGTTGCAAATTCTTTAAGCGTAACATGCAAAAACGACAAGTAATGGAGATAACGTGCAAGCGAGACATTAGAAGACAATTACAAAAAATATTATTATTTAAATCCCCATTTCTCCCACTTTGTAACCATCTGAAAAACTCTTGAACTCTTTCGACTAATATACTGAATTATTACTGAGCAAGAAAAAGATCTTATAGTATAAGCAGAATCAATAAGAATTCTACTTTATTTTCATTTGATCTCAATATTTGCTCTTTATTTTTGGTACTGTTGTTATTCAATTCTACTATTTATATCTGAGGAAGTGAATCAATTCGATTGTTTGCAGCCTTGAAATACAAATTTAATTGATTTGGCCTATAAATTGAATTTTAGGGTAAACACTCTCCAACCTGCTTTCTTCTGTCCAATTCCTTTTTTTCTTTTTTAAAGAGAGTGATTTATTTGTTTGCACTTAATAAAAATCTAAATCTTAATCATTCAAATCCCAGTCATTAAGTGTATTTATTTTTAAATTTGAATCTTAATCATTCAAATCTCAAACATTAAGTAGATCTTTTTAATTTAATAATAATGTCTTGATAATATTATCATGTTATCAATGATATCTACAAAGACGATATTTCACTACCACCCTATCTACTTTCACCGTCACCTAACGATGTGCCGTTGTCAACACTATCAACTATTAGCACCCATAATTCACGACCACCATCCTCAACTACAACCCCTATAACTATCAAATCACCACAATTGCATTTACAATCATCACCATCAATTACCTTGTTACAGCCACCACTAATCAGCATCAGCCATAGCCATATATCGCTAACTATCATTACCGGTCGTCACCATCATTAGCTATCACCATCACCACCATAATTATCAGCCACCACCATCAACTACAACCATAACTATTACTATTCATCATCATCACCACTAGCTACTATCCACATTTATCACCATCAATTGCCATCAACACAAATTATCGCAATTCATTACCTACAACCATCACTGTTAACCATTACCACCACCAAGAATGATGTCAAATTTATATTTCTAATACTTTATTAATATAATATTAAGGTTAATTATTACTAATATTTTAATAAAATTTTATATTTTATTAATTTTCAATATAGACGAATTTGATACATTTTTATGCTGAAAAAATAAATAATTTTAATTACTCAGTATTTAAATTTTAATTCAATATCTTAATTTACAGATATGTATTTAGACTTATACGTCTTAATTTTTATACACATTTATTATTTTAATCTGTAATCAGATTTGACATCTTAATCTTTAAAAAAATAAATGGGGACTTAACTTTTTCTGTTAAGTGTGCATGTTCTTGTAATGCAGTGGTATGAAAAAAGCAGATACATAAGCACAATCCATGATTCTTTGTAACAAAATTCTCACAGGGAAATGAGTAAGCATGACATTCATTTGTTATGGTCTAGTTATGCAAGGATTAAAATATAGAGATTAAATATGCGATGAAAGTAGTTGTTTGGTACGAATCTCCATATAACACACCATTTTATACTTGCTCTTGGAAGTATCTTTGATTTCAGATTGAAAACGACGAATTCTCAATTAATGGCCCTACCTATCGACAACAAAGCTCGCCTTTAAGATGAGAACAACAACTTAATCCCCGGGGGCGGAAGGCCACTCGTCGATCCCGTTGGAGCTCGGTTTGAAGAGCCAATAGACGTAAATTCACATGCGGCCATCGAGGTAAACCAACTTTCCGACCCTGAAAATAGCATTCATGATGGAACTCGGTCTGCAGCTCGAAATACCCAAAACGCTGAGAAAAACGGAATCCATTTGCGTATGATCTTCGAGATATTGCAAGCTCAAGAAGTAGCAATAGCCCAGTTGTAGAGCCAAACCCAGGCACCGACCAGACTCGATCCCAGTCCACCCAAAGAATTCACCCATAAAACGGGGCCAGCTATAGTAAGGTCAAATGAGCAAGAATCGGGGACTAATCCCAAAATTATTAAGATGCTCGAATAACTGACAAAACGAATAGAGTCAGGAGAAAGGAGGATCGGGGAAAACGACAAAAAAGTTGAAACATATAACTCCAGGGTTGATCAGATCCCGGGGGCACCACCGATATTGAAGGGCTTAGATTCCAAAAAATTCATACAAAAGCCTTTCCTCCCAAGCGCGGCTCCTAAACCGATCCCAAAGAAGTTTCGCATGCCCGATATTCCTAAATATAATGGAACGACCGACCCCAACAAATATGTCACCTCTTACACATGTGCCATCAAAGGGAATGATCTAGAGGACGATGAGATCGAATCTGTATTATTGAAAAAATTCGGTGAAACCCTGTCAAAGGGAGCAATGATATGGTATCATAATTTACCATCTAACTCTATTGATGTTTTTGCTATGCTTGCAGATTTTTTCGTAAAAGCACATATTGGGGCCATAAAAGTCAAGACCATGAAGTTGGAACTATTTAGGGTAAGACAAAAGGATAACGAGATGCTAAGAGAATTCGTATCTCGTTTCCAAATGGAACGAATGGATCTACCACCAGTCACAGACGATTGGGTTGTTCAAGCTTTCACTCAAGGTCTAAACGAACGAAGCCCGATGGCTTCACGGCGGCTAAAGCATAACCTGATCGAGTACCCAACTATTACTTGGGCCGATGTGCACAATCGGTATCAATCCAAAATAAGAGTCGAAGACGACCAGTTGGTTCTGTGTCCGATTTTAAAAGGGATATCGACCGAGAACCAAGGTAAAACAAGGATCGATACCGGCCGTATAACGGAGATTGTAGGGGTAGCGAACCTTTACGCAAACCGTACGAGGCGCAAAGAGAAATGATTGAGGCCAAGGGTCTCGGGGGTTGATGAACAGGCATGGGTTCGATAGGTTTACCAGACCTAAGGAAGCACTTCGGTTATCGGAGTATAACTTCAGCATCGATGCAGCCGCTATCGTATCGGCTATCGGACGCATCAAAGATACTAAATGGCCTCGACCTATGCAGACCGATCCTGCCCAGAGGAATCCCAATCAAATGTGCGAATATTATGGCACTCATGGCCACAGAACGGAAGATTGCAGGCAACTAAGAAAGGAGGTAGCTCAGTTATTTAACAAAGGGCACCTTCGAGAATCTTTAAGTGACAGGGCCAAAAACCATTTCAAAAATAGGAATTTCAATAGACAAAATGAACAAGAAGAGCCACAACACATTATCCACATGATCATTGGTGGGATTGATACCCCTCTAGGGGCCGGTGCTTAATCACACTAAGATGACGGTTGTAAGAGAAAAGCGATCCCGGACTCAGGATTACACCCCTAAAGCAACCTTGTCCTTTAATAACGAAGACGCGGAGGGAATCATGAAACCACATAACGATACACAGGTAATATCTGTACTTATGAATAAAACTCAAGTTAAACATGTGTTAATTGATCCAGGAAGTTCGGTCAACATCATTCGATCGAGGGTCGTAGAACAACTCGGTCTACAAAACCAGATCGTGTTCGCAACCTTGGTACTAAACAGATTTAATATGGCATGTGAAACTACTAAGGGTGAAATAATCTTGCCAGTTAACGTTGCCGGAACCATCCAAGAAATGAAGTTCCACGTGATCGAAGGCGATATGAGATACAACGCCCTATTCGGAAGGCCGTGGATCCACAATATGAGGGTTGTACCCTCGACCCTCCACCAGGTTTTGAAGTTCCCAACATTGGAGGGAATCAAAACGGTCTACAGGGAGAAACCGACCGCAAAAGAAATGTTTTCCATCGATAAAGTAATTCCGATATCATCATTATCATCAGCAAAAGGATCGGATTCAAAGAAGGAACGGAATACTAAATAGCAATTACAAACGTCAGCTTCGACCCAATTAGAGAATCAGAAGACTGACGAAGATGATGAACATAGGATCCCTCGATCTTTCGTGGTTTCCGATGATTCCGACGCCACACAATCAACAATCGAAGAACTGGAGCAAGTCATACTAATCGAATATCTGCCCAAACGAAAGGTATACCTGGGCACGGGGTTAGATCCCGAGCTCAGGAGAAAGCTTATTCAATTTCTTATAGCTAACATAGACTGTTTCGCTTGGTCTCATCTTGACATGACAGGGATCCCACCGGGAATCACCGCTCATAAGCTAAGCTTGGACCCAAAACTTCACCCGGTAAAACAATAAAGGAGGCCCTAGTCCGAGGTCGAACGCGCCTTCATAAAAGATGAGGTAACCAAACTTCTTAAAATAGGGTTCATTCGGGAAGTAAAGTACCCCGAATGGCTAGAAAATGTAGTGGTAGTCCCTAAAAAGGGGAACAAACTTAGAATGTGTAAAGATTATAAAGACCTGAATAAACATGCCCTAAGGACTCTTTTCCTTTGCCTAATATTGATCGTATGATCGATGCCACGATCGGCCACGAGACTCTCAGTTTTCTCGATGCCTATTCCGGATAAAACCAAATACAGATGAACCCGGAGGATCAGGAAAAGACCTCATTTATCACCAAGTATGGGACCTACTATTATAATGTAATGCCATTTGGCCTAAAACATACTGGTGCAACTTACCAATGCCTAGTAAACAGAATGTTCGAAAAGCAAATAGAAAAATCAAGGGAAGTTTATATTGATGAGATGTTGGTTAAATCCCTGCAAGCAGATGACCATTTAAAGCATTTGCTGGAAACTTTCGACATACTAAGGGAGTACAATATGAAGCTCAATCCCAAAGAATGTGCTTTCGGGGTTGGCTCGGGCAAGTTTCTCGGTTTCATGGTGTCCAATCGAGGAATCGAGATTAACCCCGATAAAATCAAAGCAATCAAAGACATGACAGTGGTAGATAATGTAAAGGCTATACAAAGGCTAACAAGACGGATAACCGCCCTGGGACGATTTATTTCGAGATCCTCGGATAGGAGCCACCGATTTTTCTCTTTGCTTAAAAAGAAAAGCACGTTTTCATGGACTCCGGAATGTCAGCAGGCTTTGGAAGAGCTAAAATGTTATCTATTGAGCCCTCCGTTGCTTCATACCCCGAAGGCATACGAACAACTTTACCTATATCTAGCTATCTCGGAGGTAGCGGTAAGTGGAGTCCTAATTCGAGAAGAGCGAGGTACGCAATTCCCTATTTATTATGTCAGTCGAACTCTAGGAGAAGCCGAAACTAGATATCCACACTTAGAAAAATTAGCGCTTGCTTTAATAAGTGCCTTTAGGAAGTTAAAATCATATTTCCAGTGCAATCCGATACATGTTGTAACAACTTGTCCTCTACGAAATATTTTACACAAACCTGAGCTTTCAGGTCGATTGGCCAAATAGGTCATAGAGATCGGTGGGTACGACATCGAGTATCGACCTCGAACCGCTATCAAATCCCAAAACTTAGCGGACTTCGTGGCTGACTTTACGCCGGCCTTCGTAACCGAGAACGAAAAGGAATTACTGATAAAATCGGGTACCTCTTCGGGAATCTGGACCCTCTTTACGGATGGTGCCTCGAACGCAAAGGGATCCGGACTGGGCATCGTACTAAAATCGCCCATAGGTAATATAGTTAGACAGTCTATTAAAACTATAAAATTGACTAACAATGAGGCCGAGTATGAGGCCGTGATTGCAAGTCTCGAACTAGCTAGAAGCATGGGAGCCGAGGTCGTGGAGGCTAAATGTGATTCCCTCCCCGTGGTAAATCAAGTCAACGGGACTTTTGAAGTCTGGGAAGATCTAATGCAGAGGTACTTGGATAAATTGCAAGTGAGGTCGACGCTCTTGCAAACTTAGGGTCGTCGGTCGAGGATGACGAACTCAACTCGGGGAGTGTCGTGCAATTCATGAAATCAGTAATCGAGGAAGGTCATGCTGAGATAAACTCCACAAGTCTAAACTGGGATTGGAGAAACAAATATATAGAGTACTTCAAGAACAGAAAACTTCCATCGGATCCAAAGGAACGGAGAACTCTACGCACAAAAGCTGCACGGTTCACCTTATCCAATGATAGAATGCTGTTTAGAAGGACGTTCGATGGTCCACTAGCAATATGTTTGGGACAGGAGATACCGACTACATCCTACGTGTGATTCACCAGGGCACTTGTGGGAATCATTCCGGTACCGATTCATTAGTCCACAAAATAATCAGAGCAGGATATTATTGGATCGATATGGATAATGATGCAAGGGAGTTCGTTCAAAAATGCGACAAATGTCAAAGACATGCACCCATGATTCATCAACCCGGGGAACTTCTCCACTCGGTCCTAGCTCCTTGGCCTTTCATGAAATGGCGAATGGACATCGTCGGCCCCCTCCCATCGGCCCCAGTTAAGGCTCAGTGTATTTTGTTTATGAATGATTATTTCTCTAAATGGGTTGAAGCACAGGCTTTCCAGAAAGTCAGAGAAAAGGAGGTGATAGACTTCATTTGGGACCACATCATATGTCGGTTTGGGATGCCATCTAAGATTGTATGTGACAATGGAAAGCAATTCATCGGAAGCAAAGTAACCAAATTTCTCGAAGATCACAAAATCAAAAGGATCCTATCAACACCTTATCATCCCAGCGGGAACGGACAGGCCGAATCGACCAACAAAACCATCATCCAAAATCTTAAGAAAAGATTAACCAACGCTAAAGGAAAATGGAGAGAAATACTACCCGAAGTCCTATGGGCATACCACACAACATCAAAATCGAGTACCGGAGCGACACCATTCTCGTTGGTTTATGGCGCTGAAGCTCTTATCCCGGTTGAGGTCGGATAACCTAGCATTAGGTTTTGATATGCAACAAATGAGTCGAATAACGAGACGATGAACACGAGCCTTGAATTATTGGACGAAAAACGAGAAGCGGCCCTCGTCCGATTAGCCGCTCAAAAACAACGGATCAAAAGGTATTATAATCAAAGAACCAATCTTTGATATTTTAAAATCGGGGACTTAGTATTAAGAAAAGTTACCCTTAACATCCGAAATCCAAATGAAGGAAAACTGGATCCTAACTAGGAAGGGCAGTATCAGATTCTCAAAATCGTCGGTAAAGGATCCTACAAGCTCGGCGTGATAAACGGAAAATAACTACCAAGCAATTGGAATGTGTCGCACCAAAAACGATATTACTGCTAAGGTATGACCGTCCCATGTTCATTTATATTTTGAAACTAACCCTTGGAGGAGTTTGACCAGGAACATGGATGGATTAGTCAACCTGAAGCCTTCAGGCCTGACAGCATGCTTTGCACTCTTTTTCCCTTAGATCGGTTTTATCCCAAATGGGTTTTTCGGCAAGGTTTTTAATGAGGAAACCATTGATCGTGCTAACATAGAACAATTTGACAGTATCCAAGGCCTCTTTACAATCAACCTCGAATACTGGAGGGAATTACCGTCGAATATATCAAGTTATATCAAGTTCGATGCAAAGAAGTTACTTCACGACAACAGGGTTTCGATAGGAAAAATTGTGAGAGCCAAATGGTCAAAACGAACCATGCTCCTGTAGTTAGATCGATCCCTGGTACAAAAGCATGAACACATGTATAATGGCAAAGAGAAAATTCTCCTTTACCGATATCTCATATCTCAGAATCCATCCCCTATTTCGTGATCTATTATGCAAACAGGCTCAAGGACCGACCATTACCCTATAAATCGGGGATTGCCAAACTGAAAAATCAACGAGATCAAGCCCCACATAAAGCCCACGGGCTACATCACTTCAAGTTCGAGCAATCACTCACTTGACCAAAAAGCCTACGGGCTACATCACTTCGAGTTCGAGCAATCACTCACTTGACCAAAAAGCCAATGGGCTACATCACTTTGAGTTCGAGTAATCACTCACTCGACCATAAAGCCCACGGGCTATATCACTTCGAGTTCGAGCAACACTCACTCGACTATAAAGCCTAAGGGCTACCCCAACTTGAGTTTGAGCAACCATTCTCACTCGGGGACAATCTACGAAGCCCAAGGGCTACCTTATTTCGAGTTCGAGTAAACACTCACTCGACTACTAAGCCTGCCTACGGGCTACATCACTTCGAGTTCGAGCAACACTCACTTGACTATAAAGCCTAAGGGCTACCCCAACTCGAGTTTGAGCAACCATTCTCACTCGGGGACTATTTACGAAGCCCAAGGGCTACTTTATTTCGAGTTCGAGTAAACACTGACTCGACTACTAAGCCTACGGGCTACATTACTTCAAGTTCGAGCAATCACTCACTCGACTACTAAGCCTAAGGGCTAATTTTATTTCGAGTTCGAGCAATCACTAACTCGACCATAAAGCCTACGGGCTACATTACTTCGAGTTCGAGCAATCACTCACTCGACTACTAAGCCTAAGGGCTAATCTTATTTTGAGTTTGAGCAATCACTCACTAGACCATAAAGCCTACGGTCTACATCACTTCGAGTTCGAGCAATCACTCACTCAACCATAAAGCCTACGGGCTACATCACTTCGAGTTTGAACAATCACTCACTCGACTACTATGCCTAAGGGCTAATCTTATTTCGAGTTTGCGCATTCAGTCACTCGACCATAAAGACCACGGGCTACATCACTTCGAGTTCGAGAAACACTCACTCGACTATAAAGCCTAAGGGCTATCCCAACTCGAATTCGAGCAACCATTCTCACTCGAGGACTATCTACGAAGCCCAAGGTCTACCTTATTTTGAGTTCGAGTAAACACTCACTCGACTATTAAGCCTATGGGCTACATTACTTCGAGTTCGAGTAAATACTCACTCGACTACTAAGCCTACGGGCTACATTATTTTGAGTTCGAATAAGCAATCACTCAACTATTAAGACTAAGGGCTACTCTTACTTCGAGCTCGAGCTAACACTCACTTGGTTATAAAGACTACAAGGTCCAACTTCGATCAAATTGCCTAAGGCCTCGAACTTATGAAAACTTTCATAAGGCATGAATGAAACAAAATCTTCACAAGGCAGAGAATAAAACAGAGACAAGTCGGGAAAGGAAAAGAACTTTGTATATATAGAAGAAGTATTTACAACGTCCGATCAGGACCTTACAAAAAATCAAAATGGAAAAAACCCTAAGTTTCCTGGTTATCTCCAGGGGCAGTCTCTTCTCCATCGGGCTCCTCCCCGCTCTCAGACCCACTCTTGCTCCCATCATCATCATCATCATCATCGAAAGCCAAGGCTTCGGCATCGGCTTCAAGCTCTTTAGCCTTTTTTATCTCCTCGGTAAGATCAAAACCTCGAGCATGGATCTCCTCGAGGGTTTCACTCCGAGATTGGCATTTGGAAAGTTCAGCAACCCAATATCCTCGAGTTTGAGCGGTCTCGGCTGCCTTTTTTGCCTGTACTTGAGCGGCTTCAGCATCGGCCCGATAGACGGCCACGAATGCATCTGCCTCGGCCTTTGCTTTTTTGGCTTTAGATTTGGCCTTGGCAAGTACGGAAGCCAACCGAGCCTCGAGCTCCTCTATTTTTTTTGCTTGAACCGAGCTCTTCTCCTTCATGACTTGAAGTTGACTTTCGGCCGATAATAATTGGGCTCGAGCACTCTCTTTTTCTGCAGCAAGGCGGTCCATGCCTTCTTTCCACCCCAAGGTCTCTGCCCTTATCGTATCGACCTCCTCACAAAGCAGCCCGATCACCTCAAGCTTCTGCTGCAGCTGTGAGATCAAAATATTAGCCACCGTTCCCGAATCGAGCCCATGAGTTTTTAAGATTATCATTACCTGCTCGGTCAGGTCGGTCTAATCTTGGTATGCCTTGGCCAACTTGGCTCGGAGATCTTTGATCCCTTCCTCTTTCTGCCCATTAAGAAGTTTGAGGGCATTTCTCTCTTCTAAAAGCCCTCGGAAGTCGGCCTCAAGTCGGCTCAGTTCCGTTCGAGACTTGGAAAACTCCTCTTGATGAAGAGCTAAGGCTTATACGAAAAAGAGAAAACGTTAGGCAAAAAATGAAAAAATATGACATCGACAAAGGGAATCGAGACTTACCCGATTCAGGGTTCGTTGAACCTCGAAGAAAAGACCCGACGCGTCACTCGGGCCGGTAGTATCCTCAATACCAGTAAACAAATCACGAAAGGGATCCTCTCCCTCATGGTCCCCATCTACCTCGAGGGTCCCCAAAGCTCGGGCTTCCCGAATCGCCCCTTCGGAAAAAGCAGGGAGAGTAGGCGAGTCTCCGATTACTATTGTCCCAAGCGAGTCGCTTGGGACGTTCTCCTCAGTTCGAAGAGCTTTAAGGCCGGCCACTTCAGATATACCCACCATTTTTTGACTTTGGTGGGAGGCATCTTCGATCTCCAATGACTCGGGGACTTTGCCTGAGTCCTTCTCCGATATCCCCTCAGTTCGAGATGGAGCCTCATCAACCGCCATCGACCCAGCTGCCTTTGGGGCATCGATGGTTTTCTTCACTCGGGCCACCAGTATGGACTCGTCATTTTCTTGTTCTTCTTTGTCTACATCCCTTAGACGCCGAACAGATTCTTCGGTCAAAGGGATGATGTTCTTCCTCGGCAGTAGAGGACCTTTTTCTCTTGTTATCCTTTGCCGGTTTCGAAACCGGGGCCGAAGTCTCTTCCTCACCAGACGAGGGCCTCATGAATGCATCTTTGCCCATGCCTACACACAAGAAAATTGGTTTAAGTATAGGAAAGACATTTTGTTCGAATCATTGAAGACATGGGAAAGAGGCTTACCATGATTTTTAGCCTCCCATCGGCCCTTTGATAAGTCGTGCCACGAGCGCTCGGCATAAGTGGAGGTCGAAGCTAGGTCCCGTACCCAACTCTTAAGGTTAGGAATATCACCGGGCATCCAAGCAACCGCTACATCAGGAAAAAGGATACCGGTGAGAAAGAAACAGAGGAGCAAAACAATAGGAGTTAATAGTAGAAATTATACTTACACTTCATGTTCCATTCCTCGGGAAACGACATCTTCTCGGCAGGGATTAAGTCAGAAGTCTTCACTCGAATGAACCTGCCCATCCAGCCTCGATCCTTGTCCTCGTCTATGCTCGAGAACAACACTTTGGTCGCCCGGCACTGGAGTTTTATTAACCCACCTCGATAGAGGCGGGGGATGTACAATCTAATGAGGTGGTCGAGGGTTAAAGACATCCCCTCAACTTTGTTCATGAAGAAGCGAATCAGAATAACGATCTGCCAAAAAGAAGGATGGATTTGGCCTAGGGTTACTTGATATTGGCAGCAAAAATCGATGACAACAGGGTCGAGAGGGCCCAACGTGAAAGGGTAAGTATACACACTTAAAAACTCTTTCACATGGGTAGTAATATCTTCTTCGAGAGCCGGGACTATCACTTCTATGTCCTCCCAGTTGCAATCTTTCCTTAACTGCTTAAGATGTCCCAC
This sequence comes from Nicotiana tabacum, assembly GCF_000715075.1. Classification (NCBI taxonomy): domain Eukaryota; kingdom Viridiplantae; phylum Streptophyta; class Magnoliopsida; order Solanales; family Solanaceae; genus Nicotiana; species Nicotiana tabacum. The sequence goes on from NC_134102.1 coordinate 43,910,540, forward strand.
GGTTATCGAGCACATATATCTTGATACTAGCTCGCATCAACCAGGGACCGGTGAAGCTTTGTTGATCTTAAAATCGAAGGTAAGAACACACACCCCGGGAACACACTCCTCAGGTCGTGGATCCACCGGTGTTTTGTCGCCGGCGGGCCGCGAAGAAGAAGCTTTTTCTTTTTGAGGAATGGTTTTTTACGTTTTCGCCATTGGGATTTGATGATTGAAGATAGAGAATGATAACAAGATTTGGTTCTCGATAACCGAGGGCCATCTTAAGTAGTTAAGGAAAGATTGCAACTGGGAGGACATAGAAGTGATAGTCCCGGCTCTCGAAGAAGATATTACTACCCATGTGAAAGGGTTTTTAAGTGTGTATACTTACCCTTTCACGTTGGGCCCTCTCGACCCTGTTGTCATCGATTTTTGCTGCCAATATCAAGTAACCCTAGGCCAAATTCATCCTTCTTTTTGGCGGATCGTTATTCTGATTCGCTTCTTCGTGAACAAAGTTGAGGGGATGTCTTTAACCCTCGACCACCTCATTAGATTGTACATCCCCCGCCTCTATCGAGGTTGGTTAATAAAACTCCAGTGCCGGGCGACCAAAGTGTTGTTCTCGAGCATAGACGAGGACAAGGATCGAGGCTGGATGGGCAGGTTCGTTCGAGTGAAGACTTCTGACTTAATCCCTGCCGAGAAGATGTCGTTTACCGAGGAATGGAACATGAAGCGTAAGTATAATTGCCCGCGAACTCAAGGCAGTGAGGCAGTGGAAATCCGCAGCCGGATCCGCAGCCGCGGATGAAAGCCAAGCACGCAGGGTTAATTATGTAAATTTCTAGGCGACTAACCTAAACCTATATGAAGCCTAAACTCGCCTAGCAGTTGAAGATAGCTGGTTTTAGAAGATTTTAGACGCAAGAACAAGGGAGAGAAGACGGATAATTTCCTAAGAGTTTTCATCTTCTTCTTCATACTTCTATTTGTTGTTATGAATTATTTTAGTGATTTGTTTTCCATTAGTATGAGTAGCTAAATCTATTATCTAGGGTTGATGGAACCAATTGTTGGATGAAGTCTTGACTCGATTTTGTTATAATTGAGCCGTGTTTATTCTATGATTGTTCAACTACGTATTGTATTGTGGTTAATTGAAAGGGCCCTTGATTAATCGTGTCTAGTTACCTTGTGTTGCTTGAGAAAGAACACTTGGTTAGATTGTTGTTGAACAACACCACTTTTGGGTAAGTTAAGAGATTAATTACTTGAATTTAAAAGTGGGGTTAGAAATAACGAAGCTTTGGTGGGATAATTCTGAGTTGCATAAATTGTTAACTAGAGTAGTTCGAGAGAATGCTTCTAGTAAACTATCGTATTTGATCGAGAGATAATTGCGGTAGCCCGGAACTCATAATCCTTATAGAGTACTACGACAAGATTATAGCTAAATAGTTAAGAATTAATCCGGCAATTGGGAAAATCAATAGCCCTAGATCCTTTTACCCTTGAATTCAATTTTAGTCCTGATTATTGCTAATTTTATTGTCATTTTTCCTTAGCTAAATAAATTCTACTGATTATTCATAAAACTCTTGCATCCGGAAGTTGACTAAGCTTATCACTAGCATTATTTAAAGTTTTAGTAAATAGGTTAGTTCCTTGTGGGATTTGACTCCGGACTTGAACCGGGTTATATTTGCAGTGACCGCTTAGTCCTTTTTACATGGCATAGTTAGGCGTGATCAAATTTTGGCGTCGTTGCCGGGGAACTAACGGTGTTATTTATTACAACTTAGAAGAATTGCTAGGATTCTTAGTTTAGATCAATTTGTTATGGTGTTTAAATTTTTTCATTGAAATTCTCACGTTTGAATTCTCCTGTGACTCAGGTGTATGCCTAGAAGCTCTTCGAGGACTGGTGAACCTTTTGAAGGACTCTCAGACCCCGAGAAAGCATTCAGGGCATTAAATCGAGCTAACAAGAACAAACAGTTACAACAAAAACACACACTCGAAATTGAAATGGATAACGTGGACGATGTCAACAGAAATAATCAGAATAATCGGGTTGACCCAAACAATGGAGTGGTGGCACCTCTTGTGCCAGAAGCTGCTCTTTATGAATGGGCACAATCAAATGCTGATAACCTGGCCACCGCCATTGCTGTACCTCAGATACAAGCGGAGACATTCCAGATCACCAACAACATGCTGCATCTATTGCAAAATAAGGGACTGTTCTCCAGGTCATACATTAAAGACCCACAACAACATCTGAAGAATTTCCTATCAATATGTGTGACCCAAAGACAGCTGAATGTGACTCCTGAAGCCATCAAGCTATTACTGTTTCCTTTCTCTGTGACTGAAGAGGCTCAAACTTGGCTGAATTCGCTCCCAATAAACTCCATTGCCACTTGGGAAGAATTAGTCAAACAGTTCTTAAACAAGTTTTATCCTCCCAATAAGGCTGCAAGGCAGATTGATGAGATATTGCAATTCAGGCAGAAACCAACTGAGACCTTGTAAGAAACCTGGGAGAGGTTCAAGGGTATGCTAGTGAAGTGTCCACACCATGGCATTCCAGATCAGATGTTGGGACAGAGATTCTATATAGGTTTAGCAGACAGTTTGAAGGCCAATGTAGATGCTTCAGCTGGGGGTGCATTTTTTATCAAGACATTCACAGAGTGAAAGATTCATCTTGACAAGATAGCTCAAAATTCAGGCTGGATGACTAGAGGTACGACACTTACACCAATAGTGCATTCTGTTGCTCTTGACCCAAACAATTCCCATGCAGAGAATATAGCCACTCTCATGACCCAAATGAGCTTACTGACAAAGAAAATTGATGAGATGGGTACAAAGCAAGTGCACATTGTTGATACAACAAACGGAGGCTTGTGTACTCCTTGCATAAACCAGTCATATGTGTGCTCGTGGAGTGGAGAGAATGACAACCAGGGCTTCAGAGAAGACATGAATTATGTCAATAATTTTGGAGGTCAGAGGCAAGGTGGGCAACAATGGGGACCAGCACCAAACCAGCAGTACAGACCCAACCTGCCACAACACAACCCCAATTCTGGAGGCGCACGACCACAAAGTCAATTGTGCCTTATCAAAGGCAGCAAGGCTATAATCAGTAGCACCAGCAACAGTTGGCCTACCAACCACCTCATCAACAACAGGACAGCAACATGACAGAAATCAGGGGCATGCTGCAACAACTCATTGGGACAAATGGTAAGATGCAAGAAAAGTTAGCAGCACATGATTCGGCAATCAAAGGCATTGAAACTCAATTGAGATAGTTGTCTATAGCCTTGAACAATCGCCCACAAGGAACATTGCCTGCAGATACAAATATTAACCCAAAGGAACAGAACCCAAATCAGCTAATGGCAGTGAGTCTCAGGAATGGAAGAGATTTAGACAGAGAGCAAGAAGTTGCTCAATTTAGGAGAGAGACTACGCCAACTACTCCAATTACATTAGAGGCAGATGAGTCAGTAGAGCTCACCGAGGTTGTAATTAAACAAGCACAGGTTAACAAGGTAAGGAGAAGAACTGCGAACAAGTCTCAGAACATGTGGCACCTCTTGTGCCAGAAGCTTCCAACAAAGAAAAAACATCAAGTAGTGGACAGAGCTTGACTCCTACACCATTCCCTCAGAGATTGGCAAAACAAAAGAAAGATGATCAATACAGGAAATTCATGGAAATGCTTCGACATATTCAATTGAATATTCCACTAATGGATGCTTTGAGGGAAATTCTAGGGTATGCAAAAATGATGAAGGACTTGATGTCGCGGAAATTTGACTTCCAGGACCTGTCCACTGTAACTCTGACACAGACCTGCAGCTTGGTAGTGACAAGACCTATGGCCCAAAAGGTGTCTGATCCAGGTAGCTTCACTATCCCATGCACTAATGGGAGTTATGCTTTTGCTAAAGCATTGTATGACTTGGGAGCCAGCATAAACTTGATGCCCTTGGCAATCTATACAAAATTGGGCATTGGCAGAGCTAGACCGACCTCAATGTTGCTGCAACTGGCTGATCGCACAGTCAAAAAACCGACAGGAATTATTGATGATGTGCTTGTGCAAGTGGGAAATTTTGTATTTCCTGTAGACTTTGTTATTCTTGACTGTCAGGTGGATGAAGAGATACCCATCATTCTGGGAAGGCCATTCTTAGCCACTGGGAGTGCATTAATTGATTGTGAGACTGGAGAGTTAAAAATGAGGTTGAACAATGAAGAAATAATATTCAACGTTCAACAATCCATGAGGAGACACAGTGAATTTGCAAACTGCTCACTAGTGGAGGCCGTGGATGTGATACTGCAAGAAGAGGATGAGACCTTTAATGTCAAGGATCCACTAGAAGCCTGCTTGATGAATTTGGAAGAGATGGACGGTGAAGGGTTGGCAGAGTGGGTCATGGATCTCGAAGGTCAAGGATTCTGGAAAATGGAACCTCAGTTCGAGCCCCTACGCATAGAAGAGAGAGCAACACCACCTGCAAAACCATCAATAGAGGAGCCACCACAGCTGGACATGAAACCGCTTCCAGCCCACCTCAGGTACGCTTTCTTGGGGCCTAATTCTACTTTGCCTATTATTATATCATCTGGTTTGCTAGCTATGCAGGTAGAGCAACTATTACAGGTATTGCAAGAATGTAAGACTGCCTTTGGTTGGACCATGGCAGATATAAAGGGTATCAGCCCAACCTTTTGCATGCACAAGATTCTTCTGAAAGAGGGGCACAAACCTTCCAGGGAACATCAACGACGGTTGAACCCAAATATGAAGGAAGTAGTAAAGAAGGAAGTGATCAAGTGGCTGGATGCGGGTATCATCTTCCCCATCTCTGACAGGAACGGGGTCAGTCCTATCCAATGTGTGCCGAAAAAAGAGAGGAATGACGGTCGTACGAAATGAGAATAATGAGTTGATCTCGACTCGTACAGTCAAGGTGTGGCGGATTTGCATTGACTATCGGAAACTGAACACAGCCACTCGAAAGGACCATTTCCCATTGCCTTTCATTGACTAAATATTGGACAGGTTAGCTGGGCGGTCCCACTTTTGTTTCTTGGATGGATACTCAGGGTATACCCAGATCTCAATAGCCCCGGAAGATAGAGAGAAAACATCCTTCACTTGTCCATATGGCATCTTTTCCTTTCGGAGAATGCCCTTTGGACTTTGCAATGCACCGGCTACATTCCAGCGGCGCATGTTAGCCATTTTCACTGACATGGTGGAGGATATTATGGAGGTGTTTATGGATGATTTCTCCGTGGTGGGGGATTCATTTGAAGATTGTCTTCACAACTTAAGAAGAGTGCTCAAAAGATATGTGGAGATAAATCTGGTGCTGAATTGGGAAAAGTGCTATTTTATGTTACAAGAAGGAATAGTGTTGGGGCATCGAGTGTCCAGCAAGGACATTGAAGTCGACCATGCCAAGGTTGATGTGATTGAGAAGCTGCTACCGCCCACTTCGGTAAAGGCAGTGAGAAGTTTCCTTGGGCACGTCGGGTTCTATAGGCGATTCATTGAAGATGTTTTCAAAATTACTAACCCCTTATGTAAGCTGCTTGAAAAGGATCAGCCCTTTGTGTTTTCTAATGATTGCAGATTGGTTTTTGAGGAGCTGAAGAAGAGATTGGTGACTGCACCCATTATAGTTGCACCCAACTGGGAGCAACCGTTCGAGCTCATGTGCGACGTCAGTGATTATGCTATAGGAGCAGTCTTGGGGCAACGCAAAGACAAATTGATACACCCGATTTACTATGCAAGTAGGACGCTCAGCGGTGCATAGCTCAATTACACTGTAACGGAAAAGGAAATGCTGGCTGTAGTGTTTGCCTTCGATAAATTCAGGTCGTACTTAATTAGTTCAAAAGTTATTATTTAGATTGATCATGCAGCAATTAGGTACTTGATAACAAAGAAGGAGTCAAAGCCATGCTTGATTCGCTGGGTTCTTTTGCTACAAGAATTCGATCTAGAAATTCGTGACAGAAGGGGGACGGACAATCAAGTGGTAGACCACCTCTCAAGATTGGAAGGAGCTGAAAAGAGAATGGAGGTTGAAGACATAACATAGACATTCGCGGATGAACAGTTACTTGCTGTGACAATGGAGGAGATGCCATGGTATGCTGATATTGCTAACTATTTAGCAAGCGGTATTGTACCTTATGAACTGTCCTTAATTCAAAAGAAAAAGTTCTTCCGCGATTGTGGAGCCTATTATTGGGATGAACCTCTATTGTTTAAAATATGTGTAGATAACATGATCCGGAGGTGTATCCCCGAGAAAGATCAACCTTCTATTTTGTAGGCTTGAGATGCTTCACCATATGGTGGACACTTTGGAGGAATCCGGACAGCAACAAAAGTGTTGGAATCAGGATTGTATTGGCCTACCCTGTTCAAGGATGCCCATGCTTAGGTCAAAAGTTACGATGAATGCCAAAGGACAGGAGACATATCTCGCCGTCACGAGATGCCGATGACCACAATTCAAGAGGTGGAGGTTTTTGACATGTGGGGGATCGACTTTATGGGGCCGTTCGTTAGCTCGTCTGGTAACAAATATATATTGGTAGCGGTTGACTATGTCTCCAAGTAGGTCGAAGCGGTGGCTCTCCCAACCAATGATGCAAAAGGGGTAACAAGTTTCCTAAAGAAAAACATCTTCACGTGTTTTGGCACCCCAAGAGCTATAATCAGTGACGGTGGAACCCATTTTTGCAATAGAGCATTCGCATGTCTGTTGGAAAAGTATGGAGTTCGCCACAAAGTAGCCACACCGTACCACCCACAGACGAGCGGGCAAGTTGAAGTATCCAATAGGGAAATTAAAAGTGTCCTGACAAAGACAGTGAATGCAACAAAGACTGATTGGGCGAAGAAGTTGGATGATGCATTATGGGCGTACCGCACAACATTCAAAGCTCCAATTGGTATATCACCGTACAAGTTGGTATTTGGAAAGTCATGCCACCTTCCGGTAGAGCTCGAACATAAAGCACTTTGGGCACTGCGGCAGTTGAATCTGGATATAGAGACCGCAGGCACCGGCAAAGTCAATAAGTTACATGAGCTTGAGGAATTCAGGTTCCGTGCATTTGAGAATTCTAGATTATACAAAGAACAGATGAAAATGATCTATGATAAGCACATCTTAGATCGGGACTTCAAGCCCGGAGATCTAGTGTTGTTATACAACTCGAGATTGAGATTGTTTTCGAGTAAGTTGAAGTCTCGATGGTCAGGTGGAGCTGTAGAGATTGAATCCGAAGCTGGGACAAACAAGTTCACGGTAAATGGGCAAAGGTTGAAACATTACCTTGGAATGGTCGAAGAGAAAGGGGATAGAGTGGTGATAACTTTGGAAGAGCCCCAGTATGCGTACGAGGAGTGATAATGAAAGCCCGCATCATACCGCGACGTTAAATCAGGAGCTTCCTGGGAGACAACCCATGGTTTGTTGTAAATCCTCGTGCTGCGACGGTAACTTAGGCGCCTTTTGGGAGGCAACCCATTATTTTTCTTACTTTGTTTGTTGTAATTGATTTTGAACGACTTTAACCGATCTACTAGTGTGCAGGGCAAAAATTATGCACATCGAAAGGATTCGGGGGTCGAAATTAACCCGAGAATAGGTAAAAATACGGCAAAGACAAAAATTGGCTGGAGACGGAGATCCGCGGCAGCGAATTGGACCGCAGATATGGCCGCGGATTTTGGCCTGTGTTCTGTCCCCCGTTCGCGGCCGCCAATTAGACCACGGATATGGCCGTGGATTTTGGCCTGTGTTCTGCCCAAAATCCGTGACCGCGGATATGGGGCGTGTCCAGGTAAGTTTTTTTTTCCCTAACTTAAATGCCCACCACCCCCACTTCCCCCACTTCTCTTCTTTCCTTCCTAACTTCAAGTCCCCAAACCCTTATCCTTCCCCCCACAACTAAAACGCCCCCTCCCTTCCCCCATATTTTCCTTTCAACACAAGACTCTTCTCCTTCCTTCTCTTCTCCACTCAACCAATCTCCAACCTCCGTTCTTCTCAAGATCTCCAAGTAAGTAACATGATTCTATTCCTCTTTATTAGTATTTGTTTTGTTTTCAATTTTTTATTTTTTTTTTCCATTCTTTTACCTTGCTCTTGTATGTGTAGGATAGTAGAATCATGGGTACTCTTGTCTTGGTTTATGATTGTAGTATATATGTGGCATGTGAGGCTAATAGATTTGGTTTAATTGGGGGAAGACATTGTTGAGTTTGTGAGGAATGGAAGTTTAATTGGGGCATTAGGGGTAACTTGGGGGGTCTATGCACCTTAAGTGTATGTTGAATTGCCACAATGAGTTTGAATGTAAATTGTGACCAATTATGTGAGTGAAGTCTGAGTAACCGCCATTGGTTCCCATATTCCGCCGATTACTGATAGTAGTGTTTGTTGTGTAGGTACCATGACACCTTTAAAGAAGAGACGCACCACCGGAGCATCGTCAAGTGGTCATGGAGGTTCATCTCGGACACGGGCACCGGCCAGTGCAGCTCAGTTTGATCATACTAGGTTTGTCCCCAGAGCTGCCCAAGACCGTTTCAGTTTGAAGGCTAGTAAAAAACATGTACCGGAAAGGGGTATTGACAGTGCTTCCCTCCAGGATGAGTGCCCTAATATGTATCGGGAATTGATCAGGTGCAGGTTGGACAGCTTTTTCGAAGAGCCGGGGGAGGGTAACTTGTTGCTTGTCTGGGAGTTCTATGCCAACTGCCCCGAACATGAGGATAGAATATGCATTGTGCGACACATGAGGGTGGATGCCTCGATAGAAGCCATCAGGAGAGTGTATCGATTACCTGAATTTAATGGGGATGAGGATTTCTATGATACTTACAGGAGAGAACCCATCACATGGAACAGGTTTTTCAGAACTATCTGTGCACCAGACAAAGAGGTAGTGTAGGTTGTTCCGGGATCGAAGCTACACTCTGCCTCACTCACTTTTGAAGGAAAGTGTTGGTTGTACATCATTAACAGTCGCTTGTTGCCATCTCACAACACCATGGAGGTAAATGGTTCGAGAGATGCCTTGATATGGTGCTTCGTGAATGGCCACGACTTTGATGTGGCCAAGGTTATTCAGTCTGAGATGTTCGTCCGTTCACCACAGAAGAGGTATGGGTTCTTTTTCCCATATCTGATCACTAGATTGTGTCGGGCAGCAAGGGTGCTTGAGAACCCAAATGCGGATGGCAAGGTAAAGAAAGAAGCAAAGTTTCGGGCAGACAAACTAACCATCGGGAAAGACCCGGTGGCACCAGGGGCAACTCATAGTGATGATTCTAATGCGTCGGAAGAGGGCGATGAAGGGCAGGAGGAGGTGGAACCTGCCTCACCCCCACAGGAACAAGCTGCAGCGGCTGAAGGACCATCCCAGGTCAGACGGAGTACACGGATGACAGCCTTAGAACAAGACATGGCAGGACTGCGCACTTCCGTCACGGAGTTGGGGGCTAGAGTTGATGCTTTGTCCACCCAAAATGCGAAGTCAAAAAAGAAAATCATGGGTTGGCTGCGTGCGCTAGGGAGAGCATGTCATCTTGACCCTGGTACTGTCTCCGATCAAGACTGATCCACCAGGGAAGTTCCTTTACCTCACATTACTTTACTTTGTATGACATGGGTACATGCCATCTTTTTAAGTGTGGGGTGGGGGATACTTTGTTGTATGTTGTATGTAGATAGTTTCGTAGTTTATTTTTATAAATCAACTTCGACTTGGCCCGACGATGGATATCATTTGATGGGTTTCTTGAGGGACTAAAGTCGAAAGAAAGGAAAAAAAAACCAAAAAGATTTTCTTTTGTAGTAGTGTATCAATTCCCCCTTGGTTTTTCTTTAATCCACGGTTCTTTTCCAAGGGTTTTGTTCGAACTGGGTGTAGTTAGCTTTTTATTTTTAGTTAGGAACTTATGGGCTATGGGCAGAATTAGAATAGGATCCCTTAATTTCGTAATGCCTTGAATATAGCTGTTACTTTAGTATGACGCTTAGGCTCATTTGTTGACTCTTGTAAGAAGGCCTTAAAATGTATGTTCTTAATTTGGCTTAACTACCTGAGTGTTTGATGATCTAATCTGGAATGAGTCATGTGCCATGTGTGTGTGAGGCTTGTTATATTCTGTGCACGACATTTAACGCCTAGAACTTGTCCCGTGTGTCTGCAAAGCAAAATGGTAGTCTTGTTTAGTCTGAGAAATGATATAGGCATTTCTTTGTTGAACCATATATATACATACTCCACCCACCTATTTGCTATGTACCATAGTTAACCCCGTTGAGCCTGTAATCCTGTTTCCTTGGCAACCACATTACAAGCCCTATCCCTTGTTTGAATTGACCATCTTTTTGAACCCTTTACCTCTCGTAAGCACTTGAAATACTATGAATTTACAAAGGATAAAGTGTGGGGTAGTTGGTGGAGCTTTTGAGTGGAACTAGGAAAATAAGGATAAAGGTATATCTTGTTGGAAAAGCCACTTGTGGAAAAAAAAGAAGAAGAAGAAGAATAAGAACATTGTTAATAGTGTATCATGTTGATTGGTAATAATTCTTTAGTGGCTTTTAAGGTGATTGTGCTCAAAGAAGAAGTGTGGGGTCGTATATGTGGTGTTAAAGATGAAAATATTGGTTTAACTTAGGTGTGGACTTGATTGTAAAATAAATGTATTAAAGTGCTTAGGAAGGTGTAGTCACTATTATATATCCAAATATATCCTACCCAACCTGTAGCCTACATTACATCTTCCAACTGATACACCCACTCTGAAAGACCCCCTACGAATCCGAATTTTTTTTTCCATTTCTCCAATACTGCACCGCAGACCCGATGATAATTTAGAAATTCCCTAAGTATCCTTCACACTCTACTGGAAACCTAGTGCTCAACCACATAACGAACCCAAAATCCTTAGACACCGCACTTTAATTCTTGAACCCACTAGAACCTTTATTGAGAGTCACCCACTCTGACCTGGTCCCGAATATAACCAAACTTTAGGGCTCTGTTAGCAGTTAAACACTCCCAAAGAAGAAATCGGATGAATTCAATTCCTTGTACATCACATCCACAAGAAGCATAAACTCTGAGTCCCAAAATCTACACATAATCGATAAGGCAAAATGTAGCACACATTCATCAAGTCCTTTGCCCGAACGTACCGGTAACCAGAAACTGCATAGGCACATAACCACGTTGTCACACCCCAAAGCCTATGGTGCATTTTCAGTGGTACAAGAATATCATTTCTGAGGGTGAGTGAATTCTGTTCCTTTTAAAGTTCCTCAGTGTGTGTGAATTTTACTGATTGTGAAATGGGTCTCTTTTGTTGTGAGCAGGCACTTGATTCATGAAGGAGAGGTAAGTCTGGACCTATGGATTAGAGTAAGTAAGCCGGTTAGGAACATTGCGTGGCTAGAGGGAGTCAATTCTTGAGGTGTAGATGTTGCACTAATGTCCTCAATTTATGTGAAATATTCTTGGTGTGACTGAGTAGGGAAGTCGCTCTGTGAAGTTAGGCCTCTTAGAGTGTGGTTTGATTGCTCGGGGACGAGCAATGGTTTAAGTGTAGGGTGTTGATAGTAGGCTATATTTATGCAATTTAGACACTATTTACACTCTAATTTAGCCGCACTTTATTGATATTTGAATGCTAAATGATAATAAAATACTCTAATTAAGAATTTGATACTTTGCAGGAGCTACTCCGAGCTAGGAGGGAGCTAATGAGTGTTTTGGAGTTAACATGGAGTGTGGAAGGCCAATCGAAGGTTAGCCCGGTCGAAAAGGAGCGAGACGACCCCTCCAAGTGCGCGGCCGCGAATTAGCCCGCGAACTCAAGGCAGTGAGACAGTGGAAATCGCCGCGGACGGGCGGACGAAAGCCAAACACGCAGGGTTAATTATGTAAATTCCTAGGTGACTAACTAAACCTATATGAAGACTAAACTCGCCCAGAAGTGGGAGATAGCTAGTTTGAGAAGATTTTAGAGGCAAGAACTAGGGAGAGAAGACGGATAATTTCCTAAGAGTTTTCCTCTTCTTCTTCATACTTCTATTTGTTGTTATGAATTATTTTAATGATTTATTTTCCATTAGTATGAGTAGCTAAATCTATTATCTAGGGTTGATGGAACCAATTGTTGGATGAAGTCTTGATTCAATTTTGTTATAATTGAGCCGTGTTTGTTCTATGATTGTTCAACTACGTATTGTATTGTGGTTAATTGAAAGGTCCCTTGATTAATCGTGTCTAGTTACCTTGTGTTGCTTGAGAAAGAATACTTGGTTAGATTGTTGTTGAACAACACTTCTTTTGGGTAAGTTAAGAGATTAATTACTTGAATTTAAAAGTGGGGTTAGAAATAACGAAGCTTTGGTGAGATAATTCTGAGTTGCATAAATTGTTAACTAGAGTAGTTCGAGAGAATGCTTCTAGTAAATTATCGTAATTGATCGAGAGATAATTACGGTAGCCCGGAACTCATAATCCTCATAGAGTACTATGGCGAGATTATAGCTAAAGAGTTAAGAATTAATCCGGCAATTGGGGAAATCAATAGCCCTAGATCCTTTTACCCTTGAATTCAATTTTAGTCTTGATTATTGCTAATTTTATTGTCATTTTTCCTTAGCTAAATAAATTCCACTGATTATTCATAAAACTCTTGCATCCGGAAGTTGTCTGAGCTTATCATTAGCATTATTAAAAGTTATAGTAAATAGGTTAATTCCCTGTGGGATTCGACTCCGGACTTGAATCGGGTTATATTTGCAGTGAACGCTTAATCCTTTTTACAAGGCATAGTTGGGCGTGATCAATATGATTAGTCAAGATTGGAACATAATGGACCAAAGGTCATCCTCATAATATCAGGTATGAGATCCGAAGCCAGGTTAACGAGCTCAAATTTTTGAGACCGATCAAATACCGAACTCAAAGTCATTACGAGCTCGAATCCAAATCGAACTATGATGCGAAGCGGCGTTATCGAGCTTTAGAGCCAGAGACCGACCAATACCTAGCCCAAGTCAATACCGGGACCTGAGTCAATATCGAGCCCGAATCAATATCGGGCTCTAAATTTGGAAACCAATCAATACCAAGTCCCATCAAGATCGACCCATGGGACAAGAGCCGTTACAGACGCAGTCAGGAGAGAGAATCTCGGTGAAAATTTGGGAAAAGCTATTCTATCATTGGTTCCCCACTATGTATTTTTAATTATATCCAAAGTAGAATCCCTCTACTATAAGAGGGATGGCTGTTATTTCTGTAAGGATCCAACATTAAGGAATACATACACTCTTATATTCAGATATTACTATTGACGAAGAAATACAGTAGGGATTATCATCTTGTGAGCTTTATATATTGATTCATCTTGCTAGTTCATAAAATCGCTTTCTAATTCAATATTGGTTCGTATTTCATTCTTTACAAGTTAATATTCGATATACTTGTACTGACTTTTCGATTTGTGCCAAGTTGCACCACGTATACTTAAAACTACGTATAAATTCAACTCTATCCGTTTTTCGGGTAAACAATAATAAAGCAGGATTGCTGTGTAGTGAACTAATAATACATGTATTTTTACGTGAAAATTAGCTAATCTAAGGGGCGTTTTGTTTTTAGATACTCATATCCATGTATTGCCAATACATATATTCTTATTCCATATTCTATTGCATGTAACATATAAGTTATATCGGAATTCCATTTTTTGGTTTTAAATTTCGTATAAGTACTTGTGTGGAGTTTAATGCGAAAAACCAATGTGGTGTTGGTTATACGAAGATTATATTAGTAATGCAACCTTTAGTTTTAAAAATAATAATGTTGTATAAGTAATACAAAATTTTATGGAGATTAAAATTTCTTGTTACTTAAAACCAAAGGATCCCTAAGAGGTCGTTTGGTACGCGGACTAAGTTATTTCGGGATTATAATTTTGAAATTATAATCCATGGACTAATTTATCCCACCTGAGAGGTGAGATAATATAATCCCAAGTTTGATGGGATAAGGTGGGATAAAGAGGGTTATCCTGTATTAAGATTGGGATAAAATTTATACCATATTTGGTTGATGATATAAATTTATCACCGTCAACCAATAGTGGTATGAATTTAATCCCACATTAGGGGCGGCTCAAGTATATGAGGGGCCTAAAGCCAAAGTTTAATATGAGGCCTAAATTTTTAAAAGAAAGTTATAAGATATATTTTTATTTAAATTCTATTTTTCTAACTTTTTGAGATACGAAGTATTAATAAACACTACTAGAAAACCGTCCAGGAATACCGACCGAAATCGGTCGAAAAACTAAAAAAATCGACCAATTTCCGACCGACTTTAATCCGTCGTAATTAGGCTGGTCTGTAATAAATAGCGACCGAAATCGATCGCAAACTTCCGACCTAAATTTCGGTCGGTATTTGTAATTATGCAATTAAAAAATGGATTGTGTGGGAATCGAACCAGGATCTGTACTGTGGCAGGATACTATTCTACCACTACAGCATTGACATATTTTGGTTTAAGACTTTTTTTTATTTTATTTGTACTATTTAATTATATTTTTGCGCGAAAATAACCGACCGAAGTCGGTCGAATTTTTAAAATGACTAATTGAAATAACTAACCTTTTTGAATATTAATTTTAATTTATTTTATATGAAAAATCGACCGATTTAGGTCGATTTCTTAAAAAATAAATTCGCGGAACGCTAAAATAGTTTCCCGCATTTTTGCGCAAAAAAAAAAACAAACCGAAGTTGGTCAGTTTCGTAAATAAAAATTTAAAAATAAAATATTTTGAAAAACTGACCGACTTCAGTCGGTTTTTCGATCGGTTTTTTGACCGACCGAAGTCAGTCGATTGGTCGCGGTCAGTTTTGGCCGAATTTCTAGTAGTGAATCGTTTTTATAGCCAACTCATTTAATCTTTCTTGAAATATTGTTAATTTTAGATAAGATTTTGTAGAGCAATAAAAGTATAGAACTATTGAAAGTTTAAATTTTTGGAGAAAGAAGGTGAATAAGAATATTAAAGAGAAAGATAGAAAATATTTTGGAGTTTCTAAAATATGAAGAGATTGAGGAAAGAAAGATTGACTTGGAAAAATAAAAAATGGGAGAATAAAATTTTTACACATTATCTAACGAAGGAGTAAGAAGTAAAAAATTGAAATGTTGGGAAGACTATTCATCTACCCATGTTTAAGTAAGTAAAATTATTACTTTATTTTTGTATCTAAAGAGCTTCCTTTTATTTTATATCAAAAATCTTTTGTATTAAAAATACTAAATATTTTTTTTAAATACCTATATAAACCTATTATTTTTAAAAAATGGGCCCCAAAAATTTGGGGCTAAGGCTTTACTGCTCAACACATTAGAGCTGGTTCTGTCCCACACCTTATCCCACATCTTATAAATCTTCCCAACTAGAAAATCCATTGTGCTAAAGGTTCAGTTAATAACAAACTTGCATATGCCTTCACATAAATCTAAGAAAGCCTGTCCAAGCTTGAACTGAGAAAATAATTAATTACTCCGTACAGTAAGATCTTGATAGGTGGACTAGCTTATACTTGAAAACGCTAGACAGATAATATTCTCATAGTAGTGGTGGGCCAGGTGATCTCACATGACCTGCAGAAGTTTTCAGTCATTAGTTGGGATATGCATGTGATGCAGCAACTGCTCAAAAATCAAGAAAGAAAGGGTCTTCCAGAATGACGTAACGGACGACGGAGGAGGCATTATCTGGACAAGAAAACAAAGAGAAAAGAAATGCAAAAGAATCAAATTAGGCCTTGAACATTTCGCCTATGATAAAAGAGTATAAATAATTTGAGTATAGCTGGCATATGGCATACATGGTCTAATTAACCTCCTTTACTTTTAATGGTCGTTTGTGCTTACTATTAGTTATGCTGATTTTTTATTAATTGTTTGGTATGTTATATTAATTATATAATTGTCAATTTTATTATTTTATTCTGTGATAACTTATTCTGAAATTATTATTTCATCTGGCAGGTATAAGTTAACCCGGTACTATTTTTAATCCTAGAATAACTGTCACGACCCGAAATTCTCACCCTCGGGACCATGATGGCACATAATATTTCACTTGCCATGCAAGCCAACGTTAGAATAGTTTTTAACCATTTTTAACAATTCATATTAAATAATAACTCAGCAACTGAAATAACTGAAATAGAAGGAGGAAAATTGTAACAACAACGATATCTAGGTACAATCCCAGAATTGGTGTCACAAGTGCATGAGCGACTAGAATAATATAAACAATGGTCTGAATGAAAGTAAAACTGTCTGGAATGAGATAAACAGCTAGAATAAGGTAGAAGGGGATTTCAGGGCTGCGAACGCCGATCAGTTGTACCTCAAGTCTCCATTAAGCAATCAATTTGAGCAATCTACTGACCGTCGCTAGGACCGACTCCAAAATCTGCACAAGAAGTGCAGAGTGTAGTATAAGTATAACCGACCCCATGTACTTTATAAGTGCCGACGAAGTAGTGACGAGGCTAAGGCAGGTCACTTACAATAACCTGCACGTATTATAATAATAATCACAAGAAAGGAAACACAGAACGGTAAGGCAGTTAACTGATGAAAACAAACTTAATTCTCGAAATCAGTAGAACCAGAAACATCGTTCCTCAGTACCTCGTATGGAAACACTAAAAGCTAACACAATACAATAATGAATATAAAACACACAATTCGTTGCGACGCGCAACCCGATCCCACCGTACAAACACAATCCTCCCTTATTTTACCATATCATTATCAAGAATAACAAGTAAAATCCGTTGTGGCGCGCAACCCAATCCCACCATATAATCAAAATTAATATCATAACCCTCCCTTGTTTCACTATATCAATATCACATATAAAATCCATTGCGGCGTGCAACCCGATCCCACCATATCAATATCAATACTCCCTTATTCCACCCGTTGTGGCATGCAACCCGATCCATAAATAAAATTAATAAATGTAATCAACTCAACAACTCAATTCACAAGAATCTCTGCTATTAAAGAATTATGAAAGCAAAACCATAAAGGAATCTCGTACCAAGTCAAGAAATGCTACAATTAATACAAAATAACAAGACAAGTCAAATATATGACATTTAAAGTGTACAAG
Source organism: Nicotiana tabacum (assembly GCF_000715075.1). Classification (NCBI taxonomy): domain Eukaryota; kingdom Viridiplantae; phylum Streptophyta; class Magnoliopsida; order Solanales; family Solanaceae; genus Nicotiana; species Nicotiana tabacum. The sequence goes on from NC_134102.1 coordinate 43,927,827, forward strand.
TAAGACAATTAAGGCAAATACCAGTAAATCATGGAGCATGGAAGAAATGAGCATTTCAATATAAGGGAAAATAGTGACAATTAACAAGTTAAGTCATAGGAAGCAATTAAGACATGTAACAGTTAAGATATGGAACAAAATAATTAATGAAATACGGAAAAATATTTAAACAACCACTTTGGCGGCGTATATACACTCGTCACCTCGCATATACACCATTACACATGTAAATTACATAACATATAGTTCAAGGGTTCCTAATTCCCTCAAAAATCATAGTTAGACCCAATATTTACCTCACTCCGCAAGCAAATCAAAGCTCAACTAGGGCCTTTCCTATAAAATACGTCTCCGAACCAACCGAATCTAACCAAAATCGACCTAATATCAATAAACAATACGAGAAAAATCAATTACAATACATAAAGCTAAGATCTTTACACTTTTCCCAAAAAGTCAACAAAAGTCAACCCGGGGCTCGCTTGGTCAAAACCAGAGATTCGGAGTAAAACCCAATGACCTATTTACCTCCAAGCCCGATTATATAATTTGTTTCGAAATTCGACCTCGATTTGAGGTTTAAATCTCAATTTTATAAAAACTCCCAATTCTTCCCAAATCCCTAATTTTCTACTATGAAATAGCATAGATTAAGGTTATAAATCAATAGATGTTGATGAAAATAGAAGAAAATGAGTTAAAGTATACTAACCTATGAATTAGTGATGAAGTTTCTCTTCAAATTGCCTCTAGGCCGAGCTCTAATGAAAAGATGGTGAAAATGGGTGAAATCCCGTGTTTGGGATATTTTAAAGTCTGGGCGTCAGGTGTTCATCGCGTTCATGAGACACCTGATGCGATCGTGAATCAGCAACGGCCAAAGACCTACGCGTTTGCGAGGGGATGCATGCGTTTGTAATGGTCTGTCGCCCTTGGCCATCGCGTTCGCGTAGAGCAAACCCCAGATCCCCCTCCAAGGCCACTTACTCTTTGCGTTCGCATAGTGCTGGTCGCGTTCTTCGAAGGGTAATCCCACCATAGTTTGGCGTTCACATACAAAGCCTCGCGTTCGCATAGAAAAAAACCTCCCCAGCCTAGATTACTCTTCGCGACCGCAAAGAAGTACACACCAGATATCAGCAGTAGCCCAAAACCAGAATATTCTTCTAAGTTCAAATAGTCCGTAGCCTATCCGAAACTCACCCGAGCCCCTCAAACTCCAAACCAAACATGCACACAAGTGTAATAACATCATACCAAAGTCGCTCGTGCAATTAAAATACCAAAATAACACCTAGAACCACGAATTGGACATCAAAATGTATGAAATTTTCAATAAAATTTAAGAACTTTCAAATTCACAACCGAGCGTCCGAATCATGTCAAATCAACTCCGTTTTGAATCAAATTTTACAGATAAGTCAATAATAGTAAAATGAACCTATACCAAGTCTCAAAATCAAAATCCGAACCTGGTAGCTATGAAGTCAAACCTTAAAATTACTAGTTTTCAATAAATCACGCTAAATTAAGTTAGGAATTTCCGAATTCGATTTCGGACATACGCCCAAGTCCCAAATCATGATACGGATCCACCGTGACCGTCAAAATACTAATCCGGATCCGTTTATACAAAATGTTAACGTAGTCAACTCAAATGAGTTTTAAGGTAAAATTTCACATTTCCTTTAGTTGTTTTCACATAATTGTTTTTTGAAAAAATATACGGAGTATGCACACAAATCGAGGAAGGCTAAACGGAGCTATTAGAGGTCTCAAAACGCATAAATGAAGGCTAAAACCGAAAATGACCTATCGAGTCATCACAATAACTTATCCCTGGATTAGTAACCAAAAAATAGATAAGGCGGTACACACACACACACACACACACACACACACACACACACACACACACACACACACACACACACACACACACACACACACACACACACACACACACACACATATATATATATATATATATATATATATATATATATATATATATATATATATATATATATATATATATCCCCTTAGGCTGAACGTACTTATTGACTTATAAGGGAATAAAACATTAAGGACATTGAAATATGTTACAGCTTTAATACATGACTGTCTTCCTACTGGTACTGATTTGCAGCATACACTTCTCTCTTAAAGATGAATCTTTTGTTACAAGCTTCTAAACACCTTTCAAAAACTAGTAGCCCGGTCGCATCCAATAATTAAGCATAACCTATGTTGTTACTCCATTTGAATCACTAGCTATTTAATCTCTTCATAGTGTAAGTGATTAAGTACCCTATGCGCATGTTCATAAGATCTTGGTGCCAAATAATTCTCAACTTAAAGGAATACTTAGACTAATCTATCAAATATAAAGCAAGATTTTCCCGGAACTAATAGCAAATATCAACGGTGTGAATCAACACGACCCTAAAGTCCTGGCAGCAATATATTGTAGTAATTTAAACATAGTTGATGAGCTCTGAAATTCATAAGGTCTTAGTCTGTATGGGCATTCTAGACAGGTCAAAATAAGTCACTAGTCGAAGGTTTAGACCAAACGCAATTCATCACCATCTAGGCGTCTAGGTATTAGATTTGCTTCAATCGTAATCGTTGCCTAACCTAGACAAGTGGAGCGTATGATGTTGACGGTCCGAGGTAGAGCACCCATAGTTGGTTTATTTGACTCTCTTGAACAAACAAAACAATATACTTTGTGGCGTTTCTCTTATCACTTCATATCATGAGTGTAATGATTCGACTGATCGTTTTGTGTATTTGAGCCCTATTTTCTCTTTTTGAAGCTTCCCGTATATGTATTTGTAATTTTATAACTTGGGGGATAGTTGGTTTCGTTTCAAGGAGGTTTTAGATTGAATTGGATCAATTGGTTCTTAGTTTAGAAGCTTAAGTTGGAAATGTTGATTGCGGTTTGACTTTTATGAAAACGACCTCCGAAACGGTATTTTGATGGTTCCTATAGGTTCGTGTAGTGATTTTGGAATTAGGTATATGCTCAAAATTATATTCGGAGTTTCCTAAGCTAAATTGGCTCTTTTTTGCCGAAAGTTGGCAATTTGAGGGTTTAGAAATTTTCTAAGTTTGACCATGGATTGAATTTATGGCTATCGGGTTTGGATTTTTGTTTCAAGGCTTGTAATAGTTCCATTTTATCATTTGAGACTTGTTTGCAAAGTTTGGTATCATTTCGAGTTGGTTTGGTAGGAATCGGACACTTGCTGGTGATTTTAGCGATTCTTGAGCTTCATTGTAAATTTCTATGTGTTTTGGTGTCTGATTCATGGTTCCGATTATTATTTTGATATTTTGAGTACGTGAAAGAGTTCATATGATGTTATTAGACTTATGTGGATGTTTGGTGTGGAGCTCCAAGGGCTCAGGTGAGTTTCGGACGTGTTTGGGATTAGTTTGGTCATGTTCCATAGTTAATGGTGCTGGGCTGTTTATGGAGGTCTCGCAAATGCGAGATCCTATTCGGTTTTGTGAGGTAGGAATCACATTTGTGAGGTGGGATGGGGGCCCGCAGAGTTTGCTTTTGAAGAAACTGGATCGCATTTGCGATTGGGGCTCCTAGGCAGGGACGATCGTATTTGCGATCATGGAATCGCTTTTGTGGAGGGGATTGACTTTGCAAATGCGAAGTTTTGGTTGTTTACGACATCCCCTGTGTTGATCAGGCATCACACTTGTGATGCACTTGTCTCATTTATGGGGTTCGCATTTGTGAACCTTAGGTCACATTTGTCACATCCGCAGTTGAACAAAAGGTTGGAATTTCGGGACTTAGTCTCATTTATCATATTTTTGAGTCCTAGACTCGTTGGGAGGCGATTTTAGGACGTGTTTTTCATACAAAGCTATTGGGTAAGTGATTTTAATTCAATTTCAATATCATAATATGATTATTTATGAATTTTAACATTTAATTTATGGAATTTGAAGAGAATTTTGGGGAAATTTTTACTATATTTGGAAAAATGAAAATTTTATATTTGAGAGTCGAATTGGACTTGTATTTGAAAACCAAAATCATATTTGGTCTGGTGGGGTTATTGATAGTCAAGATCTACCCTCTGATTCGAGTTTTGAGTTGGCAAGCCCGGGCTTAACTTTTGTTGACTTTTGGAGAATTGTTAAAGATCTCAACTTTAATAATCAAAATTATTTTTTCTTGAATTTTTTGATATTATTAAGTCTTTTTTGGTTAGATTTGAGTCTAGCGGAGGCGAATTTTAAGGAAAAAACATTTGTTTTAGAGTAATAAATTGGCATAATTGAGGTAAATATCTTGCCTAACTTTGTGTGAAGGATACTTCCCCTTACGATTTGGTCTAATTGCATTAATTGTATTATGTGGAATGATGTGTATATAAGTTGATGAGTGTGTACATGAGCGTATGTATGGTAATTGACTGGATTAGACCTTAGGCTATTAATATGCCTTGAATTGGAGTTTGATTGTTACATGAAGTACTTTAGATTGTTGTTCATTCCCCGTACCCTTGTGTTATTGTTGTTATTATTGTACATATTATTGTTGAGTCATGGGCTATGTATTGTTGTGGTTTTGGTATTATTGATTGGGCGATTTTATGGCATTTGTGCACATGTGGTGCGAGTTGATTGTTGTGTTGTGAATGAGATGCGCATGTGGCGACATAAGGGTGGTGTATATATTGAAGCGCATGCGGTGAGATAAGAGGGCTTATGTGTGTGTTTCTAGTAAGAGAAAACTACTTCATTGTTATACACACACGGCGAGATAAGGGGGCTTATGCGCGTGAAACTATTTCGAAAAAATATGTTAAATGTGAAGCTCACGCGGCGTCACAAGGGTGATTTGTAATTATGATGTGTGGTACATCGAGGTGATTCTTATTGTAAATCTTGTGTTGGAACGACTTGTTGATTTGAACACATTATTTGTCTTAATTGATTTCACTTTGTGTTTTACTTGTTTTGGTTAAATTGTCGTGTTATCACATGCTTACTCTTTGTTGCCATTTATTGTTTATGCTTTCTGTTGTTAGTTCTATATTGATATTCTGGATAGGTTTTATTTCTAGTGAGTGTCTTGACTTGAACCTCATCACTATTCCACCAAGGTTAGTCTTGATACTTACTAGGTACCGTTTGTGGTATACTCATACTATACTTCTGCACATTTTAGTGCAGATCCAGGTACGTCGGATCGTGCTGGTCACTAGTGATATGAGCTGAGTTGCGGAGACTTCAAGGTATGCCTGTTGTTCCAACTCACAGGCCTCGGAATCACCTTCTAGTATTTCTTTGCTAATGTTTATCGCATTTCCAAGTAGTATTGTGTTTTGAGATTTCTTGGTGTATTCTCTATAGAGCTTATGACTTAGTATTACCAGGTTTTGGGATTTATGTGACTAATGTATTCCGATTTTGATTATGTTATGACAGTTTTTTGCTTTCATAAATATTAAAGTCATTGTTTGATTCTGTTGATCTTACTATGTGATAGACTTAACTAGTCTTAGAGACTATATGCCATCACGATCCTTAAGGCGAGATTTTGGATCGTGGCAAGTTGGTATCAGCGCTCTAGGTTCTTAGGTTCTATGAGTCATAAGCAAGTTTAGTAGAGTCTTGCGGATTGGTACGGAGATGTCTACACTAATCTTCGAAAGGCTACATAACTATTAGGAAATTCTACTCTTTCATTCATTATCGTGCATATTTTTTGATTTCGGAAGTTGAGCCTTTGTCATTCTATTCTCTCACAGACGGTGAGGACACGAGCTTCAGTTACAAATGACGCTACCCCCCATACCGGTATTGCTTGAGGACGAGGCAGAGATGACGTACTTGCTGCAGTGAGGGGCCATACTAGTGTCGCGACTGAGGTGCCACCAGTTGGGGATCAGGCACATGAGGTGCCTATTGCTACCCTTGGACTTCAGGAGACCTTAGCGTACTTCCTGAGCATATTCGGTACCTTGGCTCAGGCGGGATTGATCCCAGTTGCACCAGCTAATTCTCAGGCTGGGGGGAGGAGCTCAGACTCCTGCCTCTCGTACTCCAGAGCAGCGGGCTCATGTTGATCAGGCTCCAAGTGTTATGTTGGTGCAACCCGTGAACGTGGTTCAGCCTGAGGTCAGGCTAGTGGCATAAGAGAAGGAGCAGAAGAGGCTAGAGAGGTTCAAGAAGTACTTTACTCCTACTTTCAGTGGTGCAGCTTCTGAGGATGCACATGATTTTCTATACCAGTGTCACTGTATTATACGCACTATGGGCATAGTGGAGGTGAGCGGGGTCGACCTTACTACTTTCCAACTGACGTGATCGCCCTATATATATTGGCAGGCTTACGAGGAGAGTAAGGCCAGCTGGCGCAGCGTCACTTACTTGGGCTCAGTTCTCTGATATATTTTTGAGGGAGTTCATTTTGCAGACCCTAAGTGATGCGTTGCACACCGAGTTTGAGCAGTTGCGCCAGGGGGCTATGACCGTGTACAAGTATGCTATGAGGTTTAGTGAGTTATCTCGTCATGCACCTGATTTGGTTTCCATTGATAGAGTGAGAGTCCGCAAATTTATTGAGGGAGTTGGTTATGGGCTCGAATTTGGGATAGCACGGGTGTTGGAGACTGATACTTCATTTCAGCAGGTTATGGAGATCTCTAGGAGGTTGGAGTGTATCCGCAACCAGGAGAAGGGGGTAGGGAGGCCAAGAGGCCTCGAGATTTTAGAGGATTTAATGGTTCCCTCTTTTGTAGTTTTAGCTCGTGATGGTAGGGGTTATATCAGTCGACCAGTTCATTCTGCACTTATGGTTACTCACAGTGCTCCAGCCTTTCAGGGACCCCAGAGTACTCATTTTGGACAGCCATCTTCTAGTGGACCTCCTGCACGGGGTGCTTACAGCGTTATTATAGACGGTCGGGTCAGACTTAGTACCAGCAACCACGTCCGCAGAGAGGTTCTTTCTAGTGTGATGACACTAGGAACATGGTGAGAGATTGTCCTAGACTTTGGAGGGGTTGACCTCAACAGGATACTCACGCTATGGTTGCTGATCCAGTTGCCACTTCACCTGTACAGCCAGCTAGGGTTGAAGGACATGCGGGTAGAGGACGTCCTAAAGGGGGAGTTCAGGCCCATTGTTATGGTTTTCCTAGTAGAACTGAGGTAGTTGCATTAGATGTTGTCATCACATGTATTGTTTCGGTCTCTCATAAAGATGCATCCATTTTATTTGATCCGAGTTCCACTTATTCGTGCGTGTGATCCTATTTTGCTTTATATTTGGATATGTCTCATAATTCTTTGAGTAACCCTATTTATGTGTCTATGCCTGTTGGGGGAATCTATTGTGGTAGACTGTGTCTATCATTCGTGTCTGGTCTCTATGTATGATACTAGGGTAAACCTTCTATTACTCAGTATGGTGGACTTTGATGTGATTTTGGGCATGGATTCGTTGTCTCCATATCATGCTATTCTAGATTATCATGGTAAGACCGTGAAGTTGGCTATGCCGGGGTTGCCATGGATGGAGTGGATAGGTTAATTGGGTCATGTTCCTAGTGGGGTAGGTTCCTTTCTAAAGGCATAACAGAAAGTTGAGAAGGGGTTCTTGGCATACTTGCACTTTGTGAGGGATGTTAGTTCTTATACTCATACTGTGGAGTGAGTTCCGGTAGAAAGAGAGTTTCTAGATGTGTTTCTAACAACCCTACCAGGCATACCACCCGATAGGGATATTGATTTTCGTATTAACTTGGTGCTGGACACTCAACCCATCTCTATTCCACAATATTGCATGACACTATTGGAGTTGAAGGAGCTAAAAAAATAACTTCAGGAGTTGCTTGATAAGGGTTTTATCAGGCCGATTGTCTCGCCTTGTGGTGCTCCAGTTCTATTTCTGAAGAAGAAAGACGATTTTATGAGGATGTACATTGACTACAGGCAACTGAATAAGGTTACAGTCAAGAACAAGTACCCACTACCGTGTATTGATGATTTGTTCGATCATCTTCATGGTGCTAAGGTATTCTTGATGATTGACTTGATATCAGGGTACCATCAGCTAAAGATTCAGGCTTCACAAAATATTCTGAAGATGGCTTTCACGATCCTCTAGGGCCACTATGAATTTTGGTGATGTCCTTTGGGCTGACAAATGCCTCAACAACCTTTATGCACTTGATGAATAGAGTGTTCCAGTTGTATCTTTATTCCTTTATCATTGACTTCATTGATGACATTTTGGTCTATTCTCATAGCCGGGAGGATCATGAGCAGCACTTGAGGATTGTACTCTAGACTTTGAGGGATAAGAAGCTATATGCTAAATTCTCCAAGTGTGAGTTTTGGCTTGATTCAGTGGCATTCTTAGGCCACGTGGTGTCTAGTGAGGGGATTAAGGTAGATCCGAAGAAGATTGAGGCAGTTTAGAGTTAGCCCTACCCTTTTACTGCTACTGAGATTCGGCGTTTTTTAGGCTTGGCTGGGTATTATCGCCGTTTCGTGGAAGTTTTTTCATCCATCTCAGCTCTTTTGACTAGATTGACTCAGAAGGGTGCCCCATTCAGGTGGTCTGATAAGTGTGAGGAGAGCTTAAGAAGCTCAAGACAGCCTTGACTACAACTCCAGTTCTGACTTTGCCTTCAACATCGAGTTCTTATACAATCAATTATGTTGCTTCACCGATTAACATTGGATGTGTGTTGATATGGGAGGGTAGAGTGATTGCTTATGTTTCACGTCAGTTGAAGCCGTATGAGAAGAACTACCCAGTGCATGATTTAGAGTTGGCAACCATTATTTACGCGCTCAATATTTGGAGGCACTATCTCTACTAGTGTCATGTGATGTGTTCACAGATCATATGAGTCTTTAGTACTTATTCAATTAAAAGGATCTGAACTTAAGGGAACGAAGGTGGTTAGAGTTATTAAAGGACTATGATATCACCATTCTTTATCATCCAGGAAGGATAATGTGGTTGCCAATGCTTTGAGTAGGAAGGCTGAGAGCATAAGGAGTTTTTCTTTTATTCCAGTTGAGGAGAGACCATTAGCTTTGGATGTTCAGGCTCTGGCCAACAGGTTCGCGAGGTAGGATGTTTTGGAGCATAATCGGGTTCTTGCTTGCATGGTTTTATGGTCTTCTTTGTTTGAGCGCATCAAGGCACGTCAGTATGATGATCCCCACTTGCTTGTCCTTAAGGACACAGTGCAACGCGGTGATACCAAGGAGGTGATGATGGGGTGTTGAGGCTTTAGGGCTAGCTTTATGTACCCAATATGGATGGGTTACGGGAGTTGATTCTAGAGGAGGCCCATTGTTTACGGTATTCCATTCATCCGGGCATCGTGAAAATGTACCATGATTTGAGGCAGTGCTACTGGTGGAGAAGAATGAAGAAAGATATTGTGGAGTATGTGGCTCGTTGTTTTAACTGTCAGTAGGTGACGTACGAGAATCAGAGACCTGGTGGTTTGCTTTAGAGACTTGATATTTCGGAGTGGAAGTGGGAGCGTATCACTATGGATTTTGTAGTTGGACTTCCACGTACCTTGAGGAGATTCGATGTAGTGTGGGTCATTGAGGATAGATTGACCAAGTCTGCACACTTCATTACAGTCATGACTACCTACTCTTTAGAGAAGCAGGCTCAAATTTATCTTCGTGAGATTGTTCACATCCATGGTGTGTTGGTGTCTATTATCCCGGATCGAAGCACATAATTAACATCGCATTTTTGGAGAGTCGTACAACATGAGTTGGGCAAATAGGTCGAGCTAAGTATGACATTTCATCTATGGATGGACGGGTAGTCCGAGCACGCTATTCAAATCTTGGAGGACATGTTGCGTGCCTATGTTATTGATATTGGGGTTAATGGGATCAATTTATACTTCTAACAGAGTTCACTTACAACAACAACAATCAGTCGAGCATCCAAATGGATCCGTACGAGGCCTTATATGGGAGGCAATGTCGTTCTTTGGTTGGATGGTTTGAGCCCGGGGAGGCTAGGTTGTTAGGCGCTGATTAAGTTTGAGATGCCTTGGAGAAGGTGAAGTTGATTCAAGATCGGCTTCATAGAGCATAGTCCAGGCAAAAGAGTTATGTTTATCAGAGTTTTGCCCATGAAGGGTGTGATAAGGTTCGGGAAGAAGGGTAAGTTGAGCACTCGATATATTGGTCATTTTGAGATTCCTTAGAGAGTGGGTGAGGTGGCCTACGGACTCGCATTGCAAGCCATCTTATTGGGAGTTCATTCGGTGTTCCATGTTTCCATGCTATGGAAGTACTCTAGTGATCCGTCACATGTGTTAGATTTCATCTCGATGCAATTGGATAGGGATTTGACCTATGTTGAGGAGCTGGTGGCTATTTTGGATAGGCAGATTCGAAAGTTGTGGTCGAAGAACATTGCATCGTTGAAGGTTTAGTGGAGAGGTCAATTAGTAGAGGAGGTGACTAGGGAGACCGGGCATGATATCTGGACCTGTTATCCACATCTTTTTGGGAATTCAAGTATGTATCTATAATCGTTCAAGGATGAATGTTTGCTTAAGAGGGGGAGAATGTAACGACCTGACTGGTCGTTTTGTGTATTTGAGCCATGTTTCCCCTTTTTGAAGCTTCCGGTATGTGTATTTGTCTTGACTTGTGGAGATGATTGTTTTCGTTTCGGGGCGGTTTTGAATTGAATTGGATAAATTAGTTCTTAGTTTAGAAGCTTAAGTTAGAAATATTGACCGAGATATAACTTTTGTTAAAACAACCCTGGAATGGTATTTTCATGGTTCCTATAGGTTCGTATAGCGATTTTGGACTTAGGCCTATGCTCGAAATTGGATTCGGAGGTTCATAGGTTGAATTGCCTCTTTTTGCCGAAAGTTGGCAATTTGAATGTTTAGAGATTTGGGACTTGTCTACAAAGTTTGGTGTCATTACGAGTTTGTTTTGTAGGAATCAGACACTTGGTTATGATTTTAGCGATTCTTGAGTTTCATTGTAGTTTTCTATGTGTTTTTGTGTCCGATTCGTGGTTCTGGATATTATTTTGATATTTCGAGCACACCAGCGAGTTCGTATGATTTTTTAGACATGTGTGGATATTTGGTGTGGAGACCCAGGGGCTCGGGTGAGTTTTAGACGCGTTTCAGAGTTGTTTAGTCATGTTCCATAGTTGCTGGTGCAGGGCTGATGCTGCAGGCCTCACAAATGCGAGATTCTGTTCGCATTTGCGGACCTCACATTTACGAACCTCGCATTTTTGCGGTGGGTATCGCTGATAACGACAAGGTCGGGAATCCAAACTAGAGTAAGAATTTGAAAAGTAAATGCAGAAGCAATAAATTGAACAACTAGAACTAAAGGGCAGAAAATAAAGGATATGGGAAAATTCAAGGAAAGAATTCCAAGAACTTCCAATAACGCAAGTTCTATAGCCTTAACAAGATCAAAGCAACAACGTCTTGATTTATTGAAGAAATCAAATGCCTTTACTTAAAAGCAAATCAAAACAATAGATTCGGATCTTGACCGCTTTACGAGTAACTTGAGACAACAATTAATAACTAGTATTAATCGCCTTCTAAGAATACCACAAAGAAATCAAAGATATCATAATAGAGAAGTAATCTTACTACCTTGAACTATGAACTAGTAAAGGTTGAAAGATAAATCTCAAAGCACAAGTAACAAAGGTTCAAAAGAACTCTCAAAGTATGATATACTTAATCAATAATGAAGTGTCTCAATAAATGAGAAGAACTCCTTATTTATAGGAGTACTAAGGCACAAAAAGTCCTTAAAATTAGGTAGGGCGGTTGCTAAGGCATAAAAATTCATTACAATTAGGTAGGGTAATTGCTAAGGAGTAAAAAAAGTCATTACAATTAGGTGGGGGCGGCCAAATCCCTTTGGGGCAGATTTGGACCTTAAAACTACTAGTTGGGGCCATTGATTTGGACTCCAATTGGGCTCCCTTTGAAATACCCCCTTTGGACCTCTTTTAAGCTCATTTTGAGCCCCTTTGGTGGACTTCAAGGGCTGATTTGGTGGCCCAATCTTCCTCCTCTTGGACTTCAATTTGGATCACCAAATAATTATAAAACTTGGATAATTCATCTACTTTGGGCTTGAGCTCTTCCTCTACAATTAAAAGCTTCTTTATTTGCCATTGAAGTCCAGCAACCTTAGAGTGCAACTCTTTAGCTTGAGATCTTGTAAATGGCCTTGGAGCTTCCAAAACTCTATCCTTGTCCTTGATGCTATCATTCCCCTCTTCTTGAAAAGAATTCGTCCCCGAATTCGATCCTACATCAAACAAAGACAAGTCAGCAACATTGAATGTAGCACTTACTTGGAACTCACCAGGTAGGTCTAGCTTGTAAGCATTGTCTCCAATCCTTTCAAGGACTTGAAATGGGCCATCTCCTCTAGGGTGCAACTTTGACTTCCTTTTGGAGGGAAATCTCTCCTTTCTAAAGTAAACCCAAACTAAATCTCCAGGTTTAAAAATTACTTGTTTTCGACCCTTATTCTCTCTCAAGGCAGTTTGCTCATTTTTCTTCTCAATTGCAAGCCTTGTTTGTTCATGAATTTTTCTCATCATCTCAGCCTTTATCCTACCGTCAAGATTAACAATATCATTAGTAGGTAATGGTAATAAATCAAGGGGAGTGAAGGGATTAAAACCATAAACAACCTCAAAAGGAGACATACCTGCAGAAGAATGGATTGTTCTATTGTAAGCAAATTCAATCATAGGTAAGTGAGCCTCCCAAGAAGTTAATTTACCTTTCAAAACAGCCCTCAACATGTTTCTTAAGGTTCTATTAACTACTTCAGTTTGTCCATCAGTTTGTGGGTGACAAGAAGTAGAAAACAACAATTTAGTGCCTAACTTCCCCTAAAACACACGCCAAAAGTGGGCTCAAAAACTTAGCATCCCTATCAGTAATAATAGTTCTAGGTATACCATGCAATTTGACAACTTCTTTTACAAAAAGATCAGCAACATGTGAAGCATAATTAGTCTTTAAACAAGGAATAAAACGAGCCATTTTGGAGAACCTATCTACCACAACATATATACTATCCTTACCATACCTTGTTCTAGGCAAACCTAACACAAAATCCATAGAAATATCAATCCAAGGTGAAGTAGGAACAGGTAGTGGCGTTTAAAGACCATGTGGTAACACTTTAGATTTATCTTTTTTACATTCCAAACACTATGCACATATTGTTTCAACATCTTTTCTCATTCAAGGCCAAAAGAAATTTTCAGCAAGTATGTCTAGCGTCTTTGGGACTCCAAAGTGACCCATAAGCCCTCCACAATGTGCTTCCCTTACAAATACTTCACGTAAAGAGCAATTAGGGATACACAACTTATTTTCCTTAAAGAGAAACCCATCTTGGAGGTTAAACCTCTCAAAAGGACCCAACTTACAATCTGCAAAAATCTTTCCAAAATCAACATCATTAGCATAAAGTCCCTTGATTTGATCAAAACCCATCAATTTAGAAGTCAGGGTAGAAACTAAGACATACCTTCTTGAAAGTGCATCCGCAACAACATTCTCTTTCCCTTGTTTGTAAGAAATTACATAAGGAAAAGTTTCAATGAATTCAACCCACTTAGCATGCCTTCTACTAAGCTTACCTTGACTCTTCAAGTATTTCAAGGATTCATGGTCAGTTTTAATGACAAACTCTCTTGGCCACAAGTAATGTTGCCATGTGGCTAAAGCCCTTACCAAAGCATATAGCTCTTTGTCATAAGTGGAATAGTTCAATGTGGCTCCACTCAACTTCTCACTAAAGTGGGCAATAGGTTTAGAATCTTGCATCAAAACAGCACCTATACCTTTGCCAGAATCATCACATTCAATTTCAAAAGATTTAGAAAAATCAGGCAATTGTAACAATGGAGCAGAACATAACTTTTCTTTCAACAAGTTAAAATCATCATCTTGTTCTTTTCCCCATGTAAAAATCTTATCCCTTTTAATAACTTCAGTTAAAGGAGAAGCAATGGTGCTAAAGTCTCTCACAAACCTCCTATAAAAACTAGCAAGTCCATGAAAACTCCTAACTTCAGTTACACTCTTAGGTTTTGGCCATTCTTTTATTGCTTTAATTTTCTCTTCATCAACCTCAACTCCTTTAGAACTAACCACAAAACCCAAAAAAATCACACGATCCACACAAAAAGTACACTTTTTAAGATTAGCAAATAAGAGTTGCTTTCTAAGAACTTCAAAAACTTGTTTTAGGTGTTCTACATGCTCTTCTAAAGTGTTAGAAAAGATCAAGATATCATCGAAGTACACCACAACAAATTTTCCATGAAAATCCTTAAAGATATGATTCATTAATCTCATGAAAGTGCTAGGTGCATTAGTCAAGCCAAAAGGCATAACTAACCACTCATAAAGCCCATATTTGGTCTTAAAAGCAGTTTTCCATTCATCTCCAGGATTCATTCGAATCTGATGGTAACCACTTTTTAGATCAATTTTAGAAAAGATTTTAGATCCATGTAATTGATCCAACATGTCATCAAGACGAGGAATAGGATGGCGATACTTTACTGTTATCTTGTTGATTGCTCTACAATCCACGCACATCCTCCAAGTTCCATCCTTTTTGGGTACCAATAGGACGGGAACAGAGCAAGGGCTCATGCTCTCTCTCACAAAACCTTTCTCAAGCAGCTCCTCAACTTGCCTTTGAAGCTCTTTTGTCTCTTCTGGATTACTCCTATAAGCAGGCCTATTTGGGATTTGTGATCCAGGCACGAAATCAATTTGATGCTCAATGCCACGTAAAGGTGGCAATCCATTAGGAATATCTTCAGGAAAGACATCTTCAAAATCCTGCAAAAGAGAAGAAATACTACTTGGCAAAGAAGAAGTTAGTAACTCAGAATTAATCAAAACTTCTTTGTAAGTAAGTAGTATTATGGGCAACCCCTCTTTTCTTGCATTTAAACACTCTTTGGATTTTATATAAAAACTCTCTTTTTTTATTTCCTTAGCCTCTTTCCTCTCACCAAGACTTTCTATTTTTTCATTCAAGCCCCTTTTTATCTCTTCTCTCAAATTATTTCCCTCTCTCTCTCTTTCTCTCGGCCATCTCTCTTTTTTTTCAACTCTTGGCCTCCTTTCTTTTCTTTTTCCTCAAGCTCACTTTTTATCCCTCCCCTTGGTTTTCCCATTGTTTCCCTTAATCTCTTTTGATCTTCAAACACTTGAGAAGGAGATAAAGGTGCAAGAGTAAATTTCCTGCCATTTAGCTCAAGAGAATATCTATTCTTCTTTCCATCATGAAAAACATTCCTATCATACTGCCAAGGACGACCCAGTAAGATATGACAAGCTTGCATAGGGACTATGTCACAAAGAATATCATCCTCATATCTACCAACATTGAATGAAATCATGCATTGTTTGTTTACCTTTAGTTCACCACTATCATTTAACCATTGGAGTCTATAGGGAGTAGGGTGTTTCATGCATGCAAGTCCCAATTTTTCCACAAAGTATGAACTCACCACATTAGCACAACTACCACTATCAATGATCATAGAACAAGTTTTCCCCTTTATCCCACACCTAGTATGGAATATATTCTCCCTTTGTTCTTCACTATTGCTTCCCAAATTGATAGTCATAATCCTCCTAACTACCCCAATCATGCCATCATTAGGTAGTTCTATATCATCATCATTAATCACATCTCCCTCTTCTTCTCCCTCACTTTTTTCACTCTCATATCCTCCATCTTCTCTAAGAATGATGTTTCTTCTAATTGGACATTCATGCATCATATGCCCCCTTCCTTTACATTTATGACACTGAATAGAACTAGAAGGTGTAAAAGGTTACGAAGTCACTGCCACAAGAAGGACAAAGTCCCAACAAGGATACAAAATGATCAAGAAATCCGCACAAGTGGGCGAGTTAGCAAATATCATGCAATACTTGATATAACACGAGTACAAAAATATAAATTGAAGACAAAGAAAACAAAAGCTCAAGTTATTTCAAAACATTACAGCAAGTAAAAAGAGTACAACTTGGATTTTATACACAAACCTTTATGTTTTACTATAAAACAGTTCAACCACAACTTGAGGACGTTCGAACCATCTAAGCCATAGACCAACCAAATCCCTCCACCTTCCTGATACCAAAATGTAAAATCCATAATGACATAGAAATACCGTGAGTCTCGACACCATCCAATGTAAATCTCAGATCCTAGACATATACAAATCCGTGAATCCTCAAATACCACATATGAATCTTGAACTCATTAGAACCTTCTCGAGAGTCATCCACTCTGCTAATCTCCAGTGCACCGCCAAAATGAGCCAAATGACTTGTGCTCCATTAACACACAAACGCCTAAAGAAGTAACCACACCTTCGAGCAACGAGTGAATCCCTACTCTTTACACACTACATCCACCATGAATAGCGAACTTGGATCATTGCAAGATTTCCATATGCTTGTAAAGTATAGTACATCATGAATCTAGAAATTTCCTTCCCCGCACCATCTCAAGTCAGCCTACTCCAAGTCATAGCTGATCTACAATTATGCTCTAGACCCAAACTGATATAACACATGACCATGAAGGTCGTTGATAATAGAATCCCCCACCACCCTTGAAGCCATAGTACATAACATCCAATAATCCATAATACTCTTACTCCAAACTGCCATGATCCTGCACTATAATTAAGCTAAATTATTCAGAAGCCCATTGATGAGCTCGGAACACACACTTAAATTATGCTCGCTAGTCAAAGATAGTATAGTATAATATCGTATCCACATGGAATGGAGTTAAACAGTATTTTCGTAGTTTCTAACTTGATTGCTATCCAGAAGAATCAACAATTGAGATTTATATGATAAATAACTAAACTTTACTAAGAATCTAAAGCTATTGACTATTGACTATCGCAACAAAGGTAAGCAAGGAAGTTATCAGTGGGAGGAAATAGGGGTCGATAGGATAGGTGCAAGATAATTGCTTGGGATGTAACTCTAGATAATTCACTTCTAATGTTCAAGTGAGTCTCTCGAATTCACTCAATTATTAGTTCAAACGTTCAGCAAAACCCCCTCTCTCGATTAAGTTTTAACCTCACAAGATGAATCAATTTAAGCACGTGAAGATATGCAAGAATGCGTACTGGATTGGTCTTTAGGAGAACCTCTCTCGATTATCCTCCTAACTAGGTTTAATCAATGATTCAACTACCCTCTTTCGATTACTTAGAAGAAATAATGAACTCAACCAACAATATAATGCAAAGATATGACAAGTTATGCCTCTCTCGATTACATGAACAAGTGAGTATAGATGCAACAATTATATCATTCAAAACGCTTCAATACATAAAACTAGAGTTATAATCCACAAACAATCATCAATACACCAAATCCATCAAACCCTAAAGAGAACTACTCCATAGATATGGAGTAATTCATCATAAATATAATAAAAATATAGAAAACATAAATTCAAACCAAACTCGGGTCTTGAGTGAGGAAGGAATGACAAAATCTTTATGCTTTTGCTCCTCCAACTCCTCCTTAGCTTCCTTAGGTCTAAAGTATATCAAAAGTTCAGAAAATAATATTTTCCATGTATTTATACCAAGTAGGGTTGGGCCCAGACGAAATCACCTTCTCCAAGCCGAAATAGGATTGTCATTCTGTAAAAATTGCACAGGCACGCCGCATGGGGCGACGCACCATACAGGGCATTAACGGGGAAATCCTGTGAGCTAGTTCTAACAGGTAGTAGAAAATTTGCATAGCCGCGTCGCGCCGCACTAGTGAGGCTTTCTCAGAGTACGAATATTTCTTGCGTTTTGACGTCCAAACTTGGCCCTCGACCCCCGAACACGATCTCGGCTTAATTCCCTGGGCTTTTACTAAAACTTCAAAGCTCCAAATCACTCAAATTCATTTCATAACATCTACATAGCCCGGAATCACTCCTACAAGGCATACAACACACAATTAGTGCAAAACACTATCAATTAAAGCTCAATATGAATAAAGTGCAGTAAATTGAAGTACAATAAGCGACTAAAATACGAGATTATAGCCTACCATCAACACCCCATACTTAAACCATTGCTCTTCCTCGATTAATCAAACTACACTTCACATAGACATGAAGTTTTTCAACAATTCTAATAATTCATCATGCCAAGAATATTTAAAACAGATTAAGCACAATACCGTAACATCCTTACCTCAATATTTGACTCAAAAGCACCACACATTATTTATACCTCGCTCACTTACTCTAACATAGAGGCCAACGACATTACCTTTCCTTCATGAATCAAGTGCCCTCACACAATAATAGAGAGTAGTTCCACACACAATAAAACTTAAGAACAATTAGGAACTCAATATAGAAAGAATTCGCCCACTCTCCAAAAACAACATTCATATGCCACAAAAGACGTACCATAAGCTTGCTCGTAATGTACTACTCTACTAATTGAGCTCATTCAGTCAAGGATCAAGTAGGACTTTATTTGATTGTAATGCAAGTTGCGGGTCGGGTAGGATACATTTGAATATATATGAGTGACTACACCTCCCTAAACACTTTAATACATACACTTAACCATTCAAAACCCCACACTTATGTCAAACCATAACTCCACCTTCAAATCAACATATATCAACTCCCAACTTCTTTAAGCACAATTACATCAAGATTCACCACTATCAAAGAATATTTTGCACAATAATACACTATTTTTTCTTTCTTTATTTTTTCAATTCAAGTGGCTCTTACTCTTTAAACAGTGCACCTTTCTCCTTATTTAATTAGTTCTACTCAAAAGCCAAACCAACCACCCCACACTTTAACTTTTACACAGTTCATAACAAATTCAAGTGCTCCCGAGAGGTACAAGGTTCAAATAGATGGTCAATTCAAATAAATAGTTAGGGCTTGTAATGTGGTTGCCAAAGAAATAGGATTACATGCTCAAAGGGGTTAACTAAGATACATAACAATTAGGTGAGTTATGCTTATAACTGGCTCAACAAAGAAATGCCTAGATCACTTCCAAGACTGAACAAAATACCATTTCACTTTGCAAACACACGGGGCAAATTATAGACATCAAATATAATGCACAGAATAACTTGAAACCTCACACTCACATGGCACCTAACTCATTCAGGATCAGACTCATCACGACACTCTAGTCAAAGTAGTTAAGTAAAGTTAAGATCAACCAATTTAAGGTTCTTATACAAGAGTCAAAAACTGAGCCTAAGCGCCACAATTAAAGCACTTAATTTTCTTAAGGCATAATAGAGTCAAGAGACATTGCTTTCAATTCAAATCATAGCACAAGACTTCCTACTCTTAACAAAAATAAAAACTAACTACATACGGTTCAAACCAAACCCTTGAAAAAAAATCGCGACACAAAGAAAAACCAAGGGGGAATTAATACACTACCTAATGAAAGAAAGTTTTTTTGTCTTTTTTTTTTACTTTAATCCCTAAAACAAACCCGTCGTATGATATCCATCGTCTGGAAAAATCAATTTTTTTCAATTTTTATGGTTTTTTCAAATTCTTTTGAATCTCTAACTACTAAAACTAACAAAACTAACACATATACATACAACATAAAACATATCCCCTATCCCACACTTTAAGTTGTGGCATGTCCCTATGACACACAATTAATAAGCATAAGGTAAAAGAAACTTCCCTGAACATTTAGTCGGGGTCTGAGTCAAAGCCGGGCTCCATTACACGCCTTCGGACTAATGCGCACATCCAGTCAGATAGCTTCTTCTCAGCCTTTTTGGGGTACACCCCACATTTATCTTTCTCACTCAATGTAGCCTTATCTTTTGAGCCCTTCACTTTCCATTTAACACTTGCATCTGATTTTTCCTTTTGTGCCCCCTTTTCTACATTCATCTCAAACGTCACCAGTCTTCTCACCCACTCTAAGCATGAGTTTCCTCTCGTGTATATCCAATATTACTCTACCCATTGCTAAGAATCTTCTTCTTAGGATAAGGGGGACCTCCTTGTTCTCTTCCATATTCACCACTATAAAATCCACAGGAAATACAAACTTATCCACCCGAACTAACACATCTTCCACTATTTCCTCGGGTAATTAGGTCATCTGGTCCGTCAACTGCAAAGATATTGGCACCGACATTTTCTCTCCAATCTCCTTCTCCAGTTTCCTGTAAATAGATAGAGGCATTAAATTAATTGAGGCCCCAGAATCACATAAGAATTTATCAAAATTTATAGTTCATAATGAGCAAGGTATAGTAAAACTCTCTAGATCTTCACACTTTTGTAGAAGTTTATTTTGCAATATAGCACTGCAATTCTCTGTAAGCTTGACCACTGAGGTCTCCTCTATTTTCCTCTTCTTTGTCAGGATCTCCTTCATAAATTTGGCATAAGCAGGCATTTGTGAGAGCACTTCTGTAAATGGTAAGTTTACATGAACCTGTTTCAACACATCCAGAAATCTCCCAAACTGCTTATCCAACTTTTTCCTATATTGATTTTGAGGGAAAGGTAAAGCAGGCATATGCTCGCTCTTCTCACGTTCCTCCCTTCTTGGTTGTTCTTCCTTCTTCTTCTTCTCAGTTTTCATTGGGCCTTTCTTCTTCTTGTTATCATCACGTTTCAGTTGCTCCTCACTTTCTTTTGCAATTATCCCCTCTTTTTGGATTGGGGTGGGATCCTTAAACACTTGCCCAATTCTCAAGGTCACAACATTCACTGTTTCTTTGGGATTTCTCTCAGTATCAGCGGGGAGAGTCCCTGGAATCCTCTCAGACAATAGAGTGGCTAGCTGCCCAACCTGTCTTTCCAAGTTTAGAAAACCAGAGTCTATTTCTTTGATAGCTGCTCTATGTTCCCGTATAGCTGCGCTATGAGTTTCAAGCCTCTCATCTGTTTTCAGGATGAAGGCCTTCATGCGATCTTCTATGCGAGACTGAATAGGCTGAAATTGTTGCCTCTGCTGATTTTGGAATGCTGGAGCTCCTTGTCCTTGGGGTCTATAGTTATTTTGTTGCCATGCATTCGCACTACCTCCAGGTGAACTCCATGAAAAATCGGGGTGCCTCTGACCCATTGCATTAAAATTGTAGTTTCCCACATCATTTATTTCCTCAGTTGAGGCTTGACACTCATGATTAGGGTGTCCTTATCCACATATATCACATGATGTGTGAGGCTCACTTTGTATCGATGCTAAGGTCAACTTCCTTATCTCTTGGGCCATAGCATCAAGTTGTACCTATACAGATGTGTTAGCATCAACCTGGAAAACACCAGTTGATCTTCTTCTTTCAGCACTCTTAGAGGGCCACTGATTTGCATCTTCAGATAACTTGTCAAGAATTGTGACTATCTCCTCTAGAGTCTTCTTCATCAATAGGCCTCCAATTGTATTGCTCAATGTTCTACGTGAGGCCGATGTCAATCCACACCAAAGGTCCCAGAGTTGCATCCAGAGTTCAATTCTGCTATGTTGACATTTTCTAACAATATCCTTAAACCTCTCCCATGCTTCAAAAACGGTTTCATTCTCTTTCTGGCAGAAGTTATGGATTTCTCTACTAAACTTTCCTGTCTTAGCTTAGGAGAAATAGTTATCAAGGAATTTTCTGGTCATCTCCTCCCATGTTCTAATCGAACCTGTGGGCAAGCTTTGAAGCACCTACTTTGCATAATCTTTGAGAGAAAAGGGGAATGCCCTTAGATATATTGCATCGTGTGATACACCTTTGTATTGAAAGGTGTTCATAATTTCCTCGAGTCCATTAGATGTGTGTTTGGATCTTCGTTTGGCTTCCCTCTGAAGACACAACAATTCTGAAGGGTTTGAAGCAACCATTACTTTAACTCAAAATTGTTTGTTGCAATTGGAGGTGGTCTAACACTTTATAAACCTTGATTGTAGACCGGTCTGCACCAAATGGTCGATTCTGAGCAATTCTCCGACCTCTCTCTTCTTCATAGATAATCTGTGCATCTCTAATAGTTGCTTCCTCAGCATCCCGTGCAGCTTGTTCTCTTCGTTGGGCTACCTCTCTTGCAGCCAAATCCACATTATCCTCACCGTTTCTAGCCATATCTTTGGTTGAGGATTGCCCAACATTTTCTAACGTCTCAGTGAGATTTCTTTCCTTCCTCAGCTATTGCAGTTGTTTTTTAATTTTTGGCTCGTATGGTAGCACTTCCTTCGCACAAGTTCTAGTCATGCACCACTCTAAACTTGTAACCTGTGCACAGTCAAAGAACACCAACCATAAAAAGGGAAAAATAAAATAAAAGAAAAAGAAAGATTCCTGAATTAGCACTAAAAACTATTTCAAACACTATTGATTGCCAATCCCCGGCAACGGTGCCAAAATTTGACGAGCTCGGAATACACACTTAAATTATGCTCGCTAGCAAAAGATAGTATAGCATAATATCGTATCCACATGGATTGGATTTAAACAGTATTTCCATAGTTTCTAGCTTGATTTCTATCCAGGAGAATCAACAATTGATATTTATATGATTAATAACTAAAATTTACTAAGAATCTAAAACTATTGACGAATGACTATTGCAACAAAGGTAAGCAAGGAAGTTATCAGTGGGAGAAAATAGGGGTCGATTGGATAGGTGCAAGATAATTGTTTGGGATCTAACTCTAGATAATTCACTTCTCATGTTCAAGTGAGTCTCTCGAATTCACTCAATTATTAGTTCAAACGTTCAGCAAAAACTCCTCTCTCGATTAAGTTTTAACCTCACAAGATGAACCAATTTAAGCACGTGAAGATATGAAAGAATGCGTACTGGATTGGCCTTTAGGAAAACCTCTCTCGATTATCCTCCTAACTAGGTCTAATCAATGATTCAACTAGTCTCATTCGATTACTTAGAAGAATTAATGAAATCAACCAACAATATAATGCAAAGATATCACAAGTTATGCCTCTCTCGATATAGATGCAACAATTAAATCATCCAAAATGCTTCAATACATAAAAGTAGAGTTATAATCCACAAACAATCACCAATACACCAAATCCATCAAACCCTAAAGAGAACTACTCCACATATATGGAGTAATTCATCACAAATATAATAAAAGTATAAGGAAAACATAAATTTAAACCAAACTCGGTTCTTGAGTGAGGAAGGAATGATCAAATCCTTGTGCTTTTGCTCATCCAACTCCTCATTATCTTCCTTAGGTCTAAAGTATGTCAAAAGTCCAGACAATAACATTTTTCCATGTATTTATACCAAGTAGGTCGAGCCCAGACGAAATCACCTTCTCCTAGCCGAAATAGGATTGTCACTCTGTAAATATTGCACAGGTGCATCGCATGGGGCGACGCGCCATGCAGGGCATTAGTGGAAAAATGCAGAGAGCTAGTTCTGACAGGTAGCAGGAAATTTGCACAGCTGTGGCGCCGCACGCGGCGTACTAGTGAGTTTTTCTCAGAGTACAAATATTTCTTGTGTTTTCACGTCCAGACTTGGTCCTCGACCCCCGATCACGATCCCAACTTAATCCCTTGGGCTTTTACTCAGACTTCAAAGCTCCAAATTACTCAAGTTCATTCCATAAGATCTAGATAGCTCAGAATCACTCCTACAAGGCATACAACACATAATTAGTGCAAAACACTATCAATTAAAGCTCAAAACGAATAAAGTGCAGTAAATTGGAGTGCAATAAGCGACTAAAATACGATATTATAGCCTACCATCACCCATGTAGCACTAGTCATAAGATACCTCAAATCATCTGCTAAGCACATATTCAACCTCGTGACCGTCGTGCAAACTTCCTCAAGAAATCCTAACTCAAATTGCAGCACGTATAATCCCACTAGTAGAAACGAAACCCTCCACAGAAATATCATAAGGATCACACAAACTGTTTAGCCTCAAACTGGCATCTCTCCAAGCTGTATCATGGTGACCACCACTATGCAATCAGTAAATCATCCTGAGTCTGAACTCGTCAACAAGACATAAGAATCTGCTTTATTCCATTAATGAATAACTGGAAGATCCACCATTACATCCACATTCCACAATTGTACAACACATCCAGACAGAAATCAAGCATCTTTAGTCCTTTCTCATTCCAAGCGAAATCTTTCTCATCCCATCCAAACCATGTAAGCACATTCCGCAGCCGCATAATAATTATCATATAGTTATCCAACCACTCATTGAGCCATCAATCACACTCCTAGGGACACTGTTGAACCTGAAACTCCAAAAGCACATACTCACACTACTAAAACCACCAAACCCAAGCTATGGTCGGAACCTTTAATAATCCGACCGACCATTTTATGTATCTCGTTTCCCCTTTTGATGCATTACACGTGTGTGTTTATAGTTTTATGACTTATCGGATTGATTAGTTTCGTTCCGGGAAGATTTCGAGTTGATTTGGACCCTTTGATTATTGTCTTAGAAGCCTAAGTTATTTATGTTGACCAATGGTTAACTTTTGTAAAAACAATCCCGGAACGGTATTTTGATGGCTCCAATAGCTTCGTATCGAAATTTTGGACTTGAGCGTATGCCCAGAATCAATGGAAAGGGGATTTTTACCTACAAACATTGGGTAAGTGATTCTAATCGATTTCTAACTATATTTTATGATTATATCATGGATTTAACATCAAAATGATATGAATCAAAATGAAAATTTGTGAAACTTTATCAAGTTTTTGAAAAAAAATGAGAAATCGGGTTTTGAGAGTCGATTTGGACTCGGATTTTAAAACTAATCACATATATGGACTCATAGGGTTATGGGTAGTTGGAATCTACCTATGGTCCCAGGTGCCCATAGGGGTCAGATTTTGACTAGGATTTTGAAACTAATCACATATATGGACTCGTGGGGTTATGGGTAGTTGGAATCTACCCATGGGCCTGGGTTTTGATCGGGTAAGTCCCGGGTTGACTTTTGTTGATTATTTGGGGAAAGTGTAAATATCATAACTTTATCTATTATAATTGTTTTCCATTACATTGTTTGATGATATTAAGTCAATTTTAGTTAGATTTGAGCCGTCAGGTTGCAGTATTTAGGGGAAAGGCTATTTCCGAGGGTTGAGTTGACCTAGTTGATGTAAGTATCTTGCCTAACTTTATGTGGGGGAACTATCCCTTAGGAATTGGTTTGTTTGTGCCAATTGTATTATGTAAAAGCCATGTACGCAAGGTGACGAGTGGGTACATGAGCTATATTTGGTAATTGACCGGTTTAGGGAATTTAGACTCTTGTCATGCTTGTAATTGAATTTTCTTAACATGTTACATCTTCATTGTAATCCACCCTTTCATGTGCAAATCTACCTTTACATGCTTTATTGACATTGTTAATACTTGTTCATCTGTTACTTGCTAATTTGCTCTTATATGCTTAGTTGATGTTATTTCCTTCCTTGTGTTTTGTTAGATCTTTAAATTGTTGAATTACTTGTAATTGAAGTAGTTATTTCGTGAAATGTCTTATTGTTGAGTTATTGGTGTTGAAGTTGAGAAAGTAGTTATCACATTGAGGTGAAGTTGTTAATCGTTGAGATATCTTTCTTATTGAGCTATTCACTTTTATTTTGTTATTGTTGAGATTCTTGAACACAATGTGGTTGAGCCATGGGATATTTATTGTAGAAACATTGTTATTATTCATTCTTTTGGCAAGTTGTGGCATATGGGCACTTGTGATGCGGGTTGTGATTATGTTGTGATATTGATACGCATGCGGTGGTATAAGGCTTGGGGTTGATACGCATATGGTGAGATAAGGTGGGCTTGATACACGTGTTGCTAGTAGGGGAACTACTTGAAGCCATGCGGTGGGATAAGATGTGCTAAAACGCGGGTAGCTATTTGGGGTAAAATGATTTTTAAAAACTAAATATAAGTCTCCCGCGGTGATATAAGGAAAGATTGTGATTGAAATTGAGAAATGTGAATACGAGGTGGTACCTGAGTTGTGACTCTTGTCATATACGAGGCGGTACCTCGGTTGTAATTATTGTTGTGTACGAGGCGGTACTTCATTTGTGAGCCATTTATTGTTTATGCTTTCCGCTGTTAGTTCTATATTAATATTCTGCACAGGCTTTATGTCTAGTGATTGTCTTGACTTGAACCTCGTCACTACTCCACCGAGGATAGTCTTGATAGTTACTGGGTACCCTTTGTGGTGTACTCATACTACACTTCTGCATATTTTTATGCAGATCCAGGTACCTCAGATTGTGCGGGTTGCTAGAGATTCGAACTGAGTTGCGGATACTTCAAGGTGTACCTGTTGTTCCCGCTTGTAGGCCTCAGAGTCACCTTCTAGTGTTTCTTTGCTATTGTTTTATTGCATTTCCAAACAGTATTGTATTTTGAGATTCTTACGTACTCCCTGTAGAGCTTATGACTCAGTATTACCGGATTTTGGGATGTAAGTGACTTTGTATTCCTCTTTTGGTTATGTTATGTTATTATTCAGCTTTTATTAATATTTAAGTCATTGTTTGACTTTATTGATCTTGCTATATGATAGGCTTACCTAGTCTTAGAGATTGGGTGCCATCACGATTCTTAAGGCGGGCTTTTGGGTCGTGACAATGAGTTACATTGTACTAAGTCCTCTCTCTCTTGTCAATTTAAAGTAAACTGGATCTCAATATGTACTATAAGAGCTCTCTATAATAACATCTCTATATAACAACACTTTACTATAAAAGTCAAGTTATTTCTGGAACCGATTTCTTATGTTATATTTTACCTATAATAACTTTTTACCTATAACAATAACAACTATCTTTATTGTACACTCTTTGTAAAATTATCCCTCTATAACAGCCATATAGAATCTCTAAGATTACTGATTAGCAAGTCTAGAAATTTTCACCAAATATTTTAAAACTGGAATGCACCGTTTATGATAAAAATATTATGTTACTACATAGTTCAATAATTAAATATTTCTTTAATTTCATTCAAAGAGATGTAAGTATACTTTCATTCCATTACAAAAAAGATTTCATTGCGCATAATGCCTACTATTTGAAGATTTCCAAATATCTTTTTTGTTCCCATCGTGCATAAGTTTATGATTTTAAGAAATACTCATGTAAAGATCTGACCGGTCATTTTGAGTTCTAGTATCCTTCCTTGATTTGAGACTTCGAGCGGCTTCTTATGGTGTATAAAGACTTGTATGCAAGGTTATTTTTTATTTTTGAGTGGTTCGAAATTTAATTAATAGAGCGATTCTCAATTTGGAAGCTTTAAGCTGGAAGAGTTGACTAAGGTTTGACTTTTAAGTAAATGACCATAGAATCGGAATTTGATGGGTTAAATAGGTTTGTATGGTGATTTTGTACTTGGGCACATGTTCCGGTTTGAATTTGGATGTTCCTAGATGGTTTTGGCTGTATTTGTCAAAAGTTGGCAATTTGAAGGTTTGGAAAGTTCATAACTTTGACCAGGAGTTAACTTCAGTATTATCGGACCCCTATTATAGTTTTGAGACATTGGACAGGTTTGTTTGATTAATTAGAATTTGTGTGCAATGGTTGGCCATGAACTGAAATGTTTAAGCGTGATTCAGACACGTTTGGCAAAGTTTGAAGGTTTAGAGAATGATATTGATCTTCAATTCTTGGTTTTGATGTTATTTATGATGTTCCAAGCTTTGGATAAGTTTGTATAATGTATTTGGACTTATTGGTATGATTAATTGGGGTCCCGAAGGTATGATTGGTTAGGGTCTAGAGGGACTCGGGTGACTTTTGGGATGATTTCGAACAATTTCAGATGATGTTTTTATTGTTGGTTTGCTGGTGTCAGGTAATGCATCATGATTGCGAGCCAAATATCACTTTTGCGAAGAGCTAGGTGAGCTGGAGGGCTTTGTGAATCGCATTCATGATGAAGCATCCCGTTCGCAAAAGGCCTGTGCATGAAGGTCTCCGTGTTTGTGTATGTTAGACCGCGTTCCCATAGGGCGAGTAGGATCTAGGAGTTGTGTGCGTCAAATATATGGGACGCGTACGCGTTCGCGATATATTGGGCACGTTGTTCATCGCATTCGCGAGCTGGGCTTTGTGTTCGCAAAGGAGGTCTTTCGTCAGAGGCAGCTTTGCGCTTCGCAAACACGAGGCTTTTTCCGTGTTCGCGCAGGGAACCCTTAGGTAAACCTATTTAAGATGCTATTTTGGGATTTTACCCATTGTTTCATATTTTTATCCCTAGACTTCGAGAAGAGGATATTTTGAAGAGCAATTTCACTACCTTAGAGGTAAGTGATTTTCCCTTAGATTTTATTTTATATTGATTATTCATGGATTTCTACACCTAAAACTTGGAATTTTGAAAGGAAATTTGGGGATTTTGTCTACACTTTAAGAGAGTATATTATGAGGATTTGAGTACCAATTTGGACTTAGTTTTGAAATCTAATCATATATTTAGTCATCAGATTTTGGTATTGGTTTCAGATTTCGGGCATGCGGGCTCGAGTTGACTTTTGGGAATTTCTTCAATGATCAAAACTTTATGGATTAGGATTGTTTCCTATTGCATTTGTAGACTTCCTTGGTTGATGTTTGGCCAGATTTGAGATGGTTAGAGGTGATTTCTCAAGAAATGTGATTTTGGAGCTTCAGACTAGCCTAGTTGAGGTAAGTATCTCGACTAATCTTGTTGAGGGAATAACCCTTAGGATATAACTGTATTTTTCTAATTGAAATGTGTGAGATGTGACGTATATGCGAGGTGACAAGAATTTATATAGGCTCTATGTATGATTCATGACTGGAGAAGTCTTTAGGTTATGCTATGCCCTGAATTGGATAATGTGCCTCTTGTTATCATGCTTTACAAGTTTGTATGACTATGTAAGCTCAATAAATCATGCTAGAGATCATTGTGTTGGAGTTGATTCCCTACTTGAGCATAATATTTGCTATTGTGTGGCGTATCTGCCTGATCTGAGCTGTAATTATACACTTCGCACAAGCATATACCTTAGCATGTTATTTATCAGTCCATGAGTATGTGATTTGGTATTTGTTGATGGTATACATGTATTCTTGCATATGCTTCTGTGTGATGGACTGCATTGTTAGTACATGAGTTATCCGTGCGATTGCCAGGATTTTGGCACATGCATTGTCGGTGCAGCGATTATGATTATGGCACGTGAGTTATCCGTGCGATTAATTATGCACGTGACTTATCCATGTAGTGCGTGGATAAAGATCCATCCCCTTAGGTCCGTCCTCTCATATTTCTCCTTGATGACGTACACAAGAATTAAGGAAACTGGCTAATTGTTGGATTTTGTGTATCTTCTCTATATCCAAACTCCTTGGGTGTATACATGATTCTTTTACTTCGTATCTTCTCTATATGCTAATCTCGGAATATATACATGCCTTTTGAGCATATCATCTCTACATGCCACATGATTTAAGAAATAAATTGAAGTACATATTTTCTCTATATGTCAATCTGTGCAACATGACGAACTTTTACAAATTAACCCAAGAATTGGTAGTATAAATCATGAGTTTCTAAGACTTAGAATTTACAAAGCTGATACAAATAATTACACTATCTGTTTGAAAGCTACATAAACAGATTAACAAAATCTAAAGCCACCAAGGACAAGTGGTAGCTATATCCGGAATGCACGAACATCTTCAGGGTCAGCTCGCGAAATCACCAGCAGCTCCACTCCAAAAGTCTGCACGCAAGGTGCAGAAGTGTAGTATGAGTACAACCGACCCCATCTACCCAGTAAGTATTTTGTCTAACCTCGTCGAAGTAGTGACGAGGCTTTTTGTAAAAGGATGCTCACTAATAAAAATCTGTACTGAAATCTAGCGATAGAACTATACTGCAGTATAACAGTATAGAGTACACGAAACGAATGTACAAAAAACAACAGCAGGGTACTAGAAGAGATCATAATTCAACAGTTTCCAATATCTCAACCAATCTTTTCCTTAGAGAGAAACCAATAAACCATAATAGTCACCGCATAACTTTCATAATGTGAGGAATATACTCTGATATCAAGTCAATTGCACGGCAACACCCTTCGTGCATTTATCTCATGCTCACCAATTATGCATACAACAGTACCAACCGGATAGCAGAAATGCCAATAACAGTAATGACAAAGTAGGAAATACGTAAGTAGCAATAATGAACGAGAATGTACATAAGGGCATCAGTAACAGACAAGGAGGAAAGCATAGAGGTGATGATAACAATCGGGAAAAGGAATGTAACTTTAACTAACTAGCATGGTGGAGGGATAAATACAAATATAACGAATAAGCGGGGAACACATGATCTTTATGCGTTAACAAGTAGAAGCATGAATGACTAACACGGTAGAAGGCATGTACTAAGTGCAACCAAAATAGATACGACAAAGATATAATTATGACAGCAGGAAGTAGGCATGGTATTTGCAAGTTTAGCAAGTAGAAGGCATGAGTGACACAATAACAAATAAGGTAAAGAACAAGAACAGGGCATTAACGACAAGTCACATAAGAACCATAAATACAACAATAACAGCTCAATGTAACGGCATGAACGTATACACAAAGGAAAGATATCACAACATAATGCATGTCCCTCATGCTCACCTGCACGGAAACACCCATCGTGCCATGAACTCATGATAATTTAAAGCATGATAATATAAATAAAATGGCACGGCATCACCCTTTGTACTTTACACTCACATAACAAGGCACAGCATCACCCTTCGTGCTTTTACTCTCAATAATATGGCACAGCATCACCCTTCGTGCTTTTACTCTCAATAATATGGCACGGCATCACCCTTCGTGCTTTTACTCTCAATAATATGGCACGACATCACCCTTCGTGCTTTACACTCTCCCTCACATAATAATGTATAAACAAAGGCACGGAATAACCCTTCGTGCTTTACACTCTTCCTTACCAAGCATATGTATAGCAATGACAAACAAGGCATGAATCATAAATAACATCAAGGAGAGTGTTTAAACGAATATTCCAAATGAATCCCAAGCATCTATGCTCAGCAATATCAAGAACACCTCTTATCCGATAAGAGTGCTTACTACGTGTATTCTTGTGCAAGTGTCCTAAAATAGTCCATACCAGGAAAAAAGCATAAGGAAAAAAAGAACGGACAACACGTAGAATATTTTCTCACATCTTTCACAAGATAAAGCTCACACAGGTAAGTGTACCACTACACAAATATTAACAACAAGAATGCACCCAGGCCATCACAAATCAATCCCTGACACAACCCACCTTGTCTCGCCACGTGTGCAATAATAAAGTAAGTGTCCACCTTGTCTCGTCACACGTGCATAACAACATTCACACCTTGTCTCGCTACATGCGCAACCGATATATATATATATATATATATCCCGCCTTGTCACGCCACATGTGCAAATATCAATAGTAATAATAGCACGGCAGAAACCTCATGCAACCCCATAACAACAACCACACGATAGAAATCTTGTGCATCACAATAACCACAACCGCACGACAGAAACTTCGTGCATCACCACAACAAGTACAACAACAACAATGGCAATAATATAGAGTACGACAACTAAATCAACTCTAGAAGTTTAAATCACAAGAAACGGTAGAACCAATTTGCAAAGAATAATCACAGTAAAGAATGCTAGGCGTAAAGAGATCAGCTCACCAAGGGAAAACTAATATGTAGCAACGATCCCACAATATATATTTCAACAATAGGGAAGCTAACACGAGTCAAATAATTTCAAATAAAACAAGTCGACTAAGATATAGGATATCTAAAATTCATTTAAGGTTGAGAAATTACGAAGGATATTCAACAATTCAATTAAGGATAAGTAGTGTAAAGATAATCATAACCTCAATTAAGACTAAACAATTATAGGATGAGATAATAATGATTCCAAATAAAGATAAGCAGATATGAAAAGATAGCATAGAAATAGAAGAGGTAAAATATCCTGTTAAGTCAAATAAGAGTGAATCATGAAGCCATTAATTCAAATTAAAGCATGTAGAGGTGAAACTTGTAAATAGGAACTTAATCATATCAAGAACAACTTCATACTCAGTAAATATAAGGACCTAAGAACCCTAAAAGGCCAACCTTCCACAAATAAGTCTGAGTTAGCACTCGTCACCTCGCGTACATGGACTACAATAAAAATAGAAGACACAAATCTTATGGGGTAGTTCCCCCACACGAAGTTAGGTAAGATACTTACCTCGAACCAAGCTCAATCAATCAGTAACAAATGCCTTGACCACGAATATCCGACTCCGAATTGCCCAAATCTAGCCAAAAACAATTACATATCATATATACAACTATAATATACTAATCTAATTAATGAAATCAAGACTTTAACAATATTTTCGAAATCCATCCTAAAAAGTAGACCCGGGTCCACGTCCCGGAATCGAGTAAAAGTTACCAATTATGAACACTCATTCACTCACAAGTTCACTCGTACCAAAATTAACCAAATATGATGTCTAAATCCCAATAAAAACTCAAAAATTCGGTTGAAGAACTTTTCCCCCATTTTCCCTACTTTTCAACCCAAATCCGAAATTAAATAGAGAAAACAACTATAGAATAATGGAATACAACCAAAAAATGAGTTTGGAATCATTACCCCAAAGATTCCTATAAACATCTCTCGAAAAATCGCCAAATTCCGAGCTCTCAAATCCAAAAACGAAGAATGAAATCAAACCCTTGAATTTCTCTTTTCTGCCCAGGCGTGACCGCACCTGTGACATAAATAGCCGCATCTGCACAACTGCTTTTGCGGCTAAAACTCTGCACCTGCGGAGTTTTATTAAACTCTCCGGGCTCGCACCTGAAGACTAGTGATTTTTGGGTCGAAACAACTAGATATGTCGTATTTGTATCACATGTCCCATTTCAAAATATAATTATGTATATATATATATATATATATATATATATATATATATATATATATAGGGAATAATGAATGAAGTAACTGTTGGTAAAGGAATTGGAATTACTTGTGTAAATTGTATTCTTTGTTTAATTAATATATATATATATATATATATATATATATATATATATATATATATATATACACACTCTCTTTAATCATAGGGTGAGTTGGGTAGAAGGCATTGTACAGGCTTAGCATCATGTCTGCTTAATATATATATATATATATATATATATATATATATATATATATTGGGAATTATGAATGAAGTAACTGTTGGTAAAGGAATTAATATCTTTCTAACCTTTTCAATAGAGGTTTAATGATATATATATATATATATATATATATATATATATATATATATACACACACACACTCTCTTTAATCATAGGGTGAGTTGGGTAGAAGGCATTGTACAGGCTTAGCATCATGTCTGCTTCTCATGTCTTTCCCACCCTTCATTAGCATCTGGGTACTTTTCAGGTCACAAGACCCATGGCTAACTCATTATGAACATTCGCAAACCTTTCATGTTTATTCTATAGTTCCTTCCTGGGTTCCGTTATCTTTAACACTCGGCTTCTAGAATTATTTACTATGCCATGGTCATGTGCAGAGAATTTACTTTCCCTAGCATTCCATATCCTTGGGTGGACAGGGGTTTATCTTTTGCATTTCCCTCCAGAGTATCGCACCAACCATTAGGACCCCTCTAACCAATGCACAATTTCATCCCAATATTCAGATGTCCTATATATATGGTTTCACTCGTGAAAGGTTGAAATTAGATGTTTCAGACTTTGGAACATATCATGAGCATGTTGATTTGAAAGATACGTTTGTCGTATCTCTATTCCTCTCATATAGGATCAACTATAGGGAAGGGGTTAAGCTACCAGACTAATAATCTCACAAGTGTTCAACCTCTCTTTCAACCTGGTGGGCTTGGGGCGTAGTATCGATGATGTCATTACAATGATTAACCATGTCAGCGCTATTGGTATTAACCTTCATGTCTCTTAGGATATAACCTCATGAAATGCCCTTCTCAGTACATTGATGGATTCTTGAATAATTACAGCCCAATCTCAAACCTCGTCGTTCTTATTTGTAGTAAATCTTTCGAGAGTTGTAGGTTAAACCATGTCAAAAAATAAACATCGTTTCATGATCAAACATATTGAGTAGGAACTCTATGGTCATATTCATTCTAGCACATCATAGAATAATGGTTGAAGGCCGCCAAGGGTTTAATTTGGGTGTTTGACGTAGAGATTTAGAGTTGAAGAGAGTGAACGGGTTATTCTCTAGACTTTCTCCATGAGGATATTATGTGTGTAAGGCCCCGTAAAATTTTGCAAAGGAATTTGAGGTTTTGTGGTACCGAGGTAGACTTATGTGTTTGAGGATTGTAGAAATTGCTCGCCGCGATACGGACTTTTTGGGTTGAAGAATGCATCAAGGTATTGGCGGAAAAGTTTTGTTGAAGGGCCAGTTATACCGGTCAGATTTGCGATCGCAGATCCATTCTGCGGGCCGCATACCCGTCGCAGAGTTGAGCGGAAAAAATTATTGAATTTAGAAGGACGTTTTGTGGTCCATTCTGCGATTGCAAATCCATTTTGCGGTCCGTATTTTCCATCATAGATTTGGCATGAAGAATTTTGTTGGATGATTTTGCGGTCCATTCTGCGGCCACATAAGTGGTCTGCGGACCGCAGACCCATCGAAGACCGATCCAGACTAGCCCATTTCTTGGCATCGTTTTTGCGGTCCATTTTGCGGGCCGTATATCTGTTCCGCGGTCAATTCTGCGGCCGCAGACCTGAGTTCGGAGGGTCAATTTTTTATTTTTATAACCCGACCCCATTTCTTATAAAACGACTTTGGGGATATTTTGGCTGGGTTAAACACATATTTTAGAGAGAGGGGAGTGCTTTAGAAAGAGAGGAAGTAGCCTCAAGTGCATTGATCATCAATCCCTGCCCCAATCTTGAAGATTCAAGGGAATCATTCACTAGACCATCATCTATCCGGGTAAGTCCTACTCCTAAACTTTCATGCAAGAGGTTATGAGTTCAAGTATATTGTGGGGTTGGAAATAGGTCATGCAAGTGAAAATAGGTTGTAGTATGTGGGGTTAATGAACCATTTTGGTTAGTTCCTTGTTGAAATTGGTTGAGGGAGGAAGGGATTACCATTGTAGAGTTTATAGCCTATATTGCATAAAAGGTGTTTGACAAAATTCCTAAGAGAGTTACACCATGGGAACCCTTCTAATTATTATTCGATTTTCGCTATCTTCCTATAGATTGTTATTGCTAGAAGTGTTGGGACATTGTAGTAACTTAAGAAAAGCTCAAACAAGGTATGTTGGCTAAACTACTCTCTTAGAATTGAATTCCATGGTGTTCCCGTAAGTTTCAAGTATGGTTAGATCAAGTTCCTTAATCCCATGTTCCAAATTGTTCCCAATAAATTTTATTGTCCCGAGTAAGCACAGTATCGAGAATTATGTATTCAAAATGTGTTCTGAATGTTCCTATTACATTATGTTATCCTTCGGGAATGTGTTTAAGAATGATATGTGTATTAAAATGTTATGACTTTGAGTCGTATTTCAAATGAAAGTCCATTATGCTTAACTTGGAAAGAATACTCAATGCGTCTAAAACTCTTATTGCTCTATATATATATATATATATATATATATATATATATATATATATATATATAGACACACACACACACACACACACACACACACACAATACTTAAGGCCTTGATTTCGAATGTTCATATTGTTGATAATCTATAAATATGCTTGAAAGTGAAAGAAGTGAATTGGAAGTATAAAGTTTGGCCAACGTACCAAGAATGAAAATTATAATTGTGGACAATGATGCCAATGAAATGAAATGATGTGAGAAATGTTATGAAATGAGCCTTTATTCAAGTGTTCCAAATTGACTTCGAAAATAGATTTGCCTAAAAGCTTATGTCCTCAAGTCATGCCCCAATGTGGTTGCTTTAACTAATGTTGTGCTTTGTAAGTATTTCCAATATGTTTTAAGCCTTTACATATTTATGAGTTGAAATTGTGCACTGCCTTTTTGGGAAAAGTACTTCAAAAATAAATGGTGTATTGCTCGTTTATGATTTTAACGTGTGTTTCTACTGCTGGTCAGTTTGTCCCACTCTTTGGGAAGAAATGTATTGTGTTTAAAGTTTTCATTACAAATGAACTTGAAGTTATGATTTCCGAAATATTCGATATGTTGATGTTTGTGATGATGATCCTCGAAAGTAAAGAAATGAAAGTGTGGAATATGAGATACGGCCACCGTGCCATGAATGAAGAATCATAAGTATGGCCAAGAGAGCCAAGGAAATAACGATGTTGTGAATGGTTGAAAATACTAATGAAGATATATATAATGTGAAAGATAATGAGGTGAATATAAAATATATTTGTACTTTTGTTTCCCTTATGTGCAAAACAAAAAAATATTTTTTTTCGGGAGTATCGTTAGTCACCGAGGAAGGGTGGGTAGGAATAACCTAACCCCGAAACTACACGTGCCGGTGTAGGGTACATTGTGATTATTCCCCTTATTTGGGATGAGATTGTTGCGATAAGAATATTCTCCTTTATTGGGATGAGGTGATTACTAGAAAAGGGTGATGTCGATCCACACGACATTGTGGTGAGACAGCCTAGCCGGTCGGGTCGTGATCGGACGCCATGCCGCACATATGGTGGTGATTGTGCTGGAAATTGTAATATAAATTATGCTCGAGATTCTGATTGATGTTCGTGGTAGTAATTGTCATTGTAGTTGATGTCTTCATAGAAGACGACCTAGCCGATCGGGTCGTGATCGGACTCCGTGCAAAATACACGGTGGCATATCTATATCGGTACTAATTATCTCCCAACCAGAAATATATATTATTTTCGTAATTTGAAAATCGTTATGTTTTAACTCGGCATTTGGATATTGTTGATGGTGATTTGTTGTTTCTATGATTTTCCCTTTCTTATATTGGCATTCTATTTTGAAATAGGACATTTAGCTTTACATACTAGTAATATTCCATATGTACTAACGTCCCTTTTGCCGGGGGGCTGCATCTTCAATGGATGCAGGTGGTTCGTCAGCGAGCGGTTTTGATCCTCGTTAGTAGTTACTCTCTATTCAGCAGATTTTGGTGAGCCTTACCCTGTTCCGGGCTTCATGTCATTTGACGTTGTACTTTATGTTTTGAGGTATAGCCGGGGCCTTGTCGTCGGCACTTCCATATTACTCTTTTGTTGTACTTAGAGGCTGCGTAGACAGGTTGTGGGTGGTGTTTGATGTTAGGAATTAAACTAGTAAGTGTTGTTATTTGGGCAAACATATTTTTCATCATATTTATAAACTTGTAATATTTTGGAAATCATAAATGAATATCATTTAGTAATAGAAAAATAATATGGAACACTTGACTCTTCTCATGTCTATCACTTGTACTGATTCTTATATCGTTAATGGGCAAGGTTGGGTAGAAGGCATCTAGCAGGATTGCTTAACCGAGGTATCTCGGTTGAGCACCGGTCACGCTCCCCGAGGTCGGGGCATGACAATGTGAATTGTTAATAAAGGTAAAATAGTTGTAGTTTACATTTGGGCCTTATGGAATCCTGAAGGAAATAGTCCAAACTATGAGTATGATGTCTCCTCCTCGTTGTCCTCTATGCACCCGATGTTTCATGCGTCTATGTCTGAGGAGGTAGTTGGAAGTCCTTTGTCTATCCTTCTGGTGGAAGCTATCGAAGGTAAAGTTAATGAAAGGTACCTAATTGTCACATTTGTTAGATAAGTTCGGAAGTCGAGATTGCCTCCGTCAAGTGCTAAGGACAAGTCTGTGGGTCGAGGTGGTCACCTCGAAGGCCGAGAGTGTTGTGGAAAGAAAATATTCTCACTTGTTTGTATAGCCAAATGGCTATGGTTCTAAAAGTACTTTCTATGTGTTATGATTTAAAAATATGCAGCTCATGTCCAGATACCACTTTTGTTAATGTAATACCCTTAATGTTCAGATCGGTTTTATTAATATATATCGTGATTCTTTGTTGAGATATGTATGTGTTGTTAGGGTGGTTTGGTGTTACTCTGGCAGGTGGTTAGGCCCAGATTCAGGGGAAACACTGCCAAAATTTCTGAAAAATTTGGGAGTTAATCAAATTCGGGGGCTTGTGATGTGTGAAAGAAGAGATAAATTATGTTGGGTGTTCTGGGCGGACTCTAATCCTCATTCGAGGATGAATGATCCGAAGTGGGGGAGGATGTAAGGCCCCATAAAAATTTTCTAATGATTTAAGACTTTAAAGTGAACCAATGGTGAATGGAGATGACATTTTTTAGTGCCAAAGGATGCCTACGGATTGGAACTATATAATCTAGTCATGGAGATTTATGAGGAAAGTTGTTTGAAGCAAGTTAATGAAGTTTAAAAGTGAAAAAAGGTTTTGGTTGGAGAAAGTTGGAAATGTTAGGTGGAACATGATGTCCTGAGTCATGCACACCTTGAATTTAGTCAAGTATAACTCTCTCATTATAAAAGTATTTTCCCAATGGATTTTGATTCTACGTGGTTTTAAGACCCTCAATATTTTCGAGAAGTTTATAGCGCATCTTGAGATATCCACTTTTTGTTTTACATCCCGCGATGGCCATAGATGAGGATGTTATTATGTAAACATGGTTTCATACTTACATGAAGGTTTGGAAGTCAATTCGGGTCTATATCATAGCAAGGTATCAAATGAGGGTGAGTGGTGAAGCATGAAATGGAAAAGAAAATAACTGGGAGCATGCTAGGGACAATGTAACGCGCAAATTGTGGCACGCCAGCCCTATCAGTAACTTTGAAAACCAGTGAAGTATAGGCATTTGGTGCTGGCACTGGCACACTACCCCTACCTGAAGCCTTTTTAAGTACTCACCTTGGGGGTTCATTTCCCCCATTTCACTTGGGCGGATTTTGGAGCTCTTTTCCACTCTCTCAAGACCACAAACTTCTCTCTTCTTCAAGGTAAGCGATCCCCATTATCTTGGTGTGAAATACCATTATTTCTACACTAGTATTGACTAAATCTACACATAAAATACCGAGATTTTCAAGAATTTTCTTCAAGAACTCAAAGAAGGCTTTTGCAAGATTTCTTCCAAAAGGTAATTCTTCACCCCTAAACTTACATGCATGGACTTATTATGAGTATGTGAGTGTAAATTAAGTATTGGAACTTATGGGATAGTGATTGGAAGATATGTGTTCCCAATTTAAGTTCATATCCATTATAGAGATTGAGGGATGATTAGTTGGTGGAATTTGTTGGTTGGGGATGGAAGGTCGGACATGCATGTGATGTTGAAACTTATAAACTATTTAAGGATGATAGTGGGGTGTAGTGTTTGTAAAAATGGTGGTGTTTGGATGAACAAATCCATGGTTAAGAGTTGTAGAGATTTATGCCTACTAGGTATTTGATAAAGTTTTTAGATGACCTAAATTGTGGAAATTACTACTAATATTGGTTCCATTGGATGTTGTTGTTGTAGATTGAAGTTGCTTAGTATAGTGGATGATTGTAGTATCATTAAGGGATGAATTTTAGGTATGTTAGCTAAACTTCTCTTTAGAATCAGATTCCATGATGTCCCCGTAGGTTTCAAGTGTGGTTGGCCCAAGTTCCTAGTTCCCATGTTCTAAGTTATTCCTTATAAATTTTACTGTTCTGAATAAGCTTGTGTTGAAAGATATATACTAGAAATGTGTACCGAATGCTGCTATCGTATTGTGCTCTCCTTCGGGAATGTATTCAAATGTGACCAATGTGTCGGAATATTATGATTTCAATCATGTTCTTATTGCAAGTTATTATGCCAAGTTGTGGAAGAAAACTCAATGTGCTAAGACTCTTATTGTTCATATACATATCAAATCTCGATTTCCAAGTGTAATTATTGTTGATAAGCTATGATTAAGTTCGGAAGTGGAAGAAGTAAGAGTGAGGTATAAAATATGGCCATGGTTGTTGTAACTAGAGCACTTGAATTGAATTAGTGTTTCAATCATAAATCACCATGCTCTCCTTTACAAATAATTCCAATGTGACTCGAGATCTTACCTACTCACAAGCTGAAATTGTGTATTGCCCTTTTGGGAAAAGGTATTTCAAAAATAAATAGTGAATTGCTCGTCTATGATTTTAACGTATGTTTCTATTGCTGGTCAGTTTGCACCATTCTTTGGGAAGAAACCTATTGAGTTTAATGTTTCCATTACTAAGGAATTTGAAATTATGATTTCCAAAATATGCTATATGTTGATGTTTGTGATGATGATCGTGGAAAGTCAAGAAATGAAAAATGTGGAATATGAAATACGGCCAACGTTCCATGAATGAAGAATCATAAAGATGGCTAAGAGAGCCAATGAAATAATGATGTTGTGAAGGGTTGAAAGTACTAATCAAGCAATATATAGTGTGAAAGGTAATGAGGTGAATGTATTTGTACTTTTGTGTTCCTTGTGTGCAAAAATAAAAATATTTTTGGGAGTATCATAGCAAACCGAGAAGGGTGGGTCGTAAGGACCACACCCGAAACTACACGTGTCGGTGTAGGAGTGGATTGTGATTATTCCCCTTATTTGGGATGAGATTGAAATATTGATGTGATTGTGATTATTCCCCTTGATTGGGATGAGATTGTTTATAGCCCTAGATTTAAAGTCAACCCACACGGCATATGTAGGAAAGCGGCCTAGCCAATCGGGTGGAGATCGGACGCCATGTTGCGCCCATGGTGGTACTACTCTTGGTAACATCTTTTTTTGCATCATATGTCAAACCACATTGTTCGTGGGGACATAGCCTAGCCGATCGGGCGTGATCGGACTCCGTGCTAAAAACACGGTGGTATATCGGTACTAATGATCTCCCAACCAAAAATATATATATTATTTTCGTATTTTGAAAATTGATATGTTTTAACTGGGCATTTGGATATTGTTGATTGTGACTTGTTGTTTCTATAGTTTTCCCTTTCTTATATTGGCATTCTATTTTGAAAGAGGACATTTAGCTTTACATACTACTACTATTCCATATGTATTAACGTCCCTTTTGTCGGGGGCGCTGCATCTTCAATAGATGCAGGTGGTTCGTCAGCGGACGGTTTTGATCCTCGTTAGCAGTTACTCTCTATGCAGCAGATTTTGGTGAGCCCTACTCTGTTCCGGGCTTCATGTCATTTGACGTTGTACTTTATGTTTTGAGGTATAGCCGGGGCCTTATCGCCGGCACTTCCATACAACTCTTCTGTTGTACTTAGAGGCTCCGTAGACAGGTTGTGGGTGGTGTTTGATGTTGGGAATTAAACCAGTAAGTGTTGGTATTTGGAAAAACATATTTTTCATCATATCTATACACTTGTAATATTTTTGTAATCATAAATGAATATCCTTTAGTAATGGAAAAATAATGTGGAACACTTGACTCGTCTCATATCTATCACTTGTACTGATTCTTATATTGTTAATGGGCAAGGTTGGGTAGAAGGCATCTAGCAGGTTTGCTTAACCGGGGTATCTCAATTGAGCGACGGTCGTGCTTACCGAGGCTGGGGCGTGACAAGTTTTGTATCATATTGCATATCTTCTTTATATGGTGGATTATTAAAAGACTTGCGCACACTTTCTATGTGCCCTGTTTGGTTGTACATGTATTTCTTGCTTAAATTCATTATTTTTGCTGGATACATAGATATGTTATTGAGCTGTACCAGTTACGTAAAGTGAGTATCGCTGACCTGAGACCTCATCACTACTTTACCGAGGTTAGTCATGATACTTATAGAGTATATGGAGTCGGTTGTACTCATAATATACTTTTGTACATTGTGAGCAGATCTTGGAGCCGAGTTTATGTGGATGACGGAGGTTGGCATTAAAAATATATATGCGTTCTAGATATTGCTACCAATTGTTCTTGGTAGTTCTGGATTGAACTTATGTTTATGTATATTCGAATAGATGTTGTATTCATTCTATGTACCAGCTTGTCTATCTAAGTTCTTAGTGGCTCATAACTTGTACTACTAATCCTTGAGATATTGTATGGAATTCACCAATTTTATTCCTTATTAATAATGATATTTCTTTTGAGTTACATTATTCTAAGTTTGGATTTCCTAGCATGTTAGGGTTAAGTACCATCATGACTAGGTGGATTTTGGATCATGACAAGTTGGTATCAGAGCTTTAAGTTCATATGTTCAATGAGTCAAGAGAAAATTTCTAGTAGAGTTTTGCGGATCGGTATGATGACGTCCATACCTTTCTTCGGGAGGCTACAGGTCATCTAGGAAACTTCACCTTCTTTCTTCTTTTATTGTGTGATATTTGATTTAGTTTGAAGCTTATATCTTCGATTTCTTTCCCTTCACTCATATATGATGTTGAGCACTCAGTATCAACTGTGCACCGATGGCTGGTGATGTCGTGGATGAGGTGTGAGGTGTGTTTTCTATGTTGTGAAGGCAGGCGAGTATGGAGGACTTGAGGTCAGGTTTGGACAGCAGCTTGGGCTCGATAGTTTTAGTTGTGTGAGTATGTGCATTTGGACTTGTATGCCTAGTAGTATCCCTAGGAGTGGGATTGATGGCTTAGTGTGTTGTGAGATAGATATATGATGAGCATTATGTGAGTGAGAACTATGCTGAGATGGGTTGGATGTGACGAGAAGAATTTTCTTGGGATGCAAAGGGATATGGATGCTTGATTTCTAACTTGATGTGTTGTATAGTCTCGGGTTATTGGTGTGTCAATGGATCTTTTAGTTTCTCATTTATGGAATGAAGTAGATTCTTATATCTTGTTGACGAGTATAGACTCAGGAATATTAAGTGATTGCATAAGTCGATGTGACTATGATATGTTCATAAAGAGATGTCAGATTGAGGCTAAGCAAGTGGATTATCTCCTACGAGAAGGTCTAAGGTCTTGTGATCCTTATGATGTTTATACGAAGAGTTTACTTTCTATCCAGTAGGATGTAGGTGCTACAACCAGAGTTTGGACTGCTTGAGAAAGTTTGAGCGACTGTCACAATGATGAGTATGCACGAGGCAGATGATTTGGAGCATTTTATGACTAGTGCTACATTAGCTTGTGAAGAATTCAGCTGGATAACAGTACAAGATCATGGCAGTTATGAAAGAGGAGTATTGTGGGTTATCGGATGTTATGTTATATGACTTTGAGCCAAGTGGAGGAGTCTACTATCAAGATCAGATTGCATGGTCAGTTATTTTATTAGTTTTGGACTATACTAGTGGATTAATTATGACTTGAAGAGGCTGACTTCGAGGATAATGCGGGTAAGGAAATTTCTGAATGCACGATGTACCATATGTATGAATATATGAAGATCCTGGAATGATTCGGGTTTGATATTCTTTGTGAAAGCAGGGTGAAAAGATAAGGGATTCACTTGGTCTCATAAAGTTAGGGTTGCTTTTGGAAGTATTTGTAGGATTGTGAAGCACAAGTCATTTGGCGCATATCGGCTGTTCGTGGGAGATTAGAGGAAGGTGAATGACTCTCAAGAAGGTACTAATGGTTTCACGATTCATAAGTGATGTTTGGGGGTTCTCAGATTTGTGTATAGCCAAGATCTGAGACTTGTATTGGAGGGTGCCGAAACTTGCAGTATTTCTATATCATCATTGATTCTACATTTAAGTATTAAGGAGAGGAAAGAAACGGCTTCAGATATAGAAGGTCTTTTCAGAGTGGGCATCTCAGTTTGCAGTACTATTGGGTGCTTAAGAGGGAATACAACGGTTTATGCACCTTTGGATGACGTGATTTCATGTTGGGGTCTCTTGGGCTGAGCTTTGATTGGGCACTGTAGTGTACTGGGAAAGAGAAGTGTTATTTTGAAGGTAATACAGGAGGAATCGGGAGAATAAGGGCCAGCTTGGCGCTGGTTTAGATTAGCATAGTAATAAAAATGATTGGTTTCTTGGTATCGTGAGGTTTTACAGGTGTTTTGTGGCACTACTTTTGGGTATGGCAATTTGCGTGACTTGGTTGAATTAGAGGGATTCAGTTTGATGGTTTGGTTATGTGAAAATGAGTTCTGAAGAGTTCATAATAGACGTGACCATAGCTTGAGGTTGATGTCTTCTATTGGTGTTTGAGGTTTGTTGCGGTTGCGATGTTCTCCAGGATTGATCGAAGTGAAGGTTTATGGTTGATGGGGTATCTATCCTACTTGTAATCTAGAGCTGATAAAGGGATTATCGTATTTTCATGTAATAGCATGATAGATGCGGTGCACTATGTGGGATTGAGATTAGCATGTACAAGGTTACAATTTAGTTTCAAAGGGAAAGTCATGAGTTCTAGACAACATGGATGATTTCAGATGTTTAAGATAATGATGTCATTATTTGGTATGGGCTGAGAAGGGTGTATACTGTAGAATATGCATTGTATTTTTACTTGCGGATGCTTGACTAGTATTATGGTAAACGCCTAATTATTGACTGCTAATATTAAGTTTTTGCTACGTGGCACGGATGACTTATGGGAGTATTTCCCATAAGGTGATTGTGTATGAGTGATGTGTCCATCATTTGAGTGGTGGAGTTGGGATTGAATATGGAGATTCTTGTA
Source organism: Nicotiana tabacum (assembly GCF_000715075.1). Classification (NCBI taxonomy): domain Eukaryota; kingdom Viridiplantae; phylum Streptophyta; class Magnoliopsida; order Solanales; family Solanaceae; genus Nicotiana; species Nicotiana tabacum. Next base: position 43,972,724 of record NC_134102.1, read on the forward strand.
TTCTTAAAGTTTAGAGACGTGATGTTCTCAGATGTAATCTATTCCTTGGTTGTGAATTGTGAAGAAATACTATGAGTTAGAAAATTGATGATATATGTTATGGATATGTTAATATGGACTTTTGAAAGGTTATTTACCTATTTTGGGATGAACTGAATTTATTTGGGGGCCCATTAGTAGGCCTAATGAGAATGTATATTCTACAGCAGATCAGGGCTGCTCATTCTTGCGCATCAATTACTGTGGTAGTGCCATCGGGTGGAATAGATGTTATACATGCCCTAATTTATTTCATGTGTTGCTCTCTTATGATACAATGGGTCGTGAGATTTTTTGACTATTCACACGCATGATGTGGTTATGTTCAGACTTTGTGGCAAGATTTGAGCAAGATGGATTTTAGGGTGTCGAGTTGCTTATTTCACCTTATTAATGCTTTTCATGTCTGTGGTATATTGTTCTATCTGTTCCTCCATGGTTATGGTCACGCACTTCATGTGCTTGCTGTTGATACACATGAGCCTGTTGATTGTGAACATCATGGTTCGATGGGTACCACGTGCATTGGTGTATTAATTCTGGTTACGTTCCACAGTGGAGCTATGTTAGGATATGATCCTTTGTGCTTAATACGTGTGTTTTTTTCTCCCTTGTGGAATATGATCATAGCATCGTGCCTTGGTGGTTGTATCTGTTGAACTTGTTGAATGGTTCTCTTATTTGGTTCTCCTTCCGTATTTTGTTATATTCGAGTTGTTGCTTGTGGGATGTGGATTGCATCGTACGTAACTCTAGGTGGCATTTGGCATGGCCTGTTAGTCAAGCATCTTGTACTTGATGAGATGAGGTTATTGGACTGGGAATTAGTACAATCGAATTAGGATAAGGTATGTTTGGAAGGATAACGTCATTAGTCTGCTTAGAATTTGGTTATGGTTCTTGTTGGGCGAGAGGGCTCCACCACTTGTTGATAGGATGGGTGGTTATGAGCCCATACGTATTTCGTTCATCATTAGCATTGTTGCGAAGGTTTAGGACAAGGTCTTATTCGATATAAGGATGTTATCGATACTGGATTTGGTAATAAAAAGATACTGCGGTCTGTAAAGGTCACTTTAGGTACATGAGTTATTTGGTAAATCGTGTGGTTGTATCTTGAAAATATGGTTGTGGCTTGATGCAGCTTGTTGAGACTTGTATGGTATTTATGTGCGAGAATCGGATCTTACAATTAATTTCGGATGCTAAAAATTGGTACTAAGGTCTATAGGCTAAGGTTGAAGAAAGAAGCTTCTGTTGGGATTGTGCTAATGGACTTATAAGGATTGTGGTGATGTGGGATCACCCATGGGTATATGTACGATGAGTTTCTACAGTGATTTAATGACTTTGGAATGATTATTGGCACGTTCAAGGACGAACATATGTTTAAGTGGGGAAGAATGTAACGACCCGACCAATTGTTTTGAGTACTAGAATCTCGTTCCTTTATTTGAGACTTCAAGCGGCTTCTTATGGTGTATTATTACTTGCATGCAGGAGTGGTTTTGATTTTCGAGTGGTTCAGAATTGAATTAACAGAGTGATTATCAATTTGGAAGCTTTAAGTTGGAAGGGTTGAGCAATGTTTGACTTTTGGGTAAATGACTACAGAATTGGGATTTGATAGTTTTAATAGGTTCGTATTGTGATTTTGGACTTGGCGTATGTTTGGATTTGAATTTGGATGTTCCTAGAAGTTTTTGGCTCTATTTGTCAGAAGTTGGCAATTGAAGATTTAGAAAGTTTGTAAGTTTGACTGAGAGTTGACTTTGGTGCTATCAGACCCCTATTGTGGTTTTGAGACCTTATGTAGGTTCGTTTGGTTGATTAGAACTTGTGTACAAAGTTTGGTTATGAACTGGAATGTTTAATTGTGATTTGGACGCATTCAGCTACGTTTGAAGGTTTGAAAGTTAAGAGAATGATCTTGATCTTCGTTTCTTGGTTTGATGTCATTTATGATGTTCCGAGCTTTTGGATAAGTTTAGTTAATATATTTGGACTTATTGGTATGATTGGTTGGGGTCCCGAGGGGCTCAGGTGACTTTTGGGGTGATTTCAGACCATTTTAGATGATGTTTGTATTGTTGGTTTGCTGGTCTCAGGTAATGCATCGCATTCACGGGACAGGTATCACGTTCGTGAAGAGGTAGGTGAGCTGGAGGGATTTGTGAATTGTGTTTGCAATGAAGGATCGCGTTCGTGGAAGGCCTGTGCATGAAGGCCTTCGCCTTCGCATGTGTTGGACTATGTTGGCGTAGGGCGAGTGGGAGCTGGGAATTGTGTGCGTCGCGGTCGCAGGGTGCTACGCATTCGCGATGTGTTGGGCATGCTGGTCATCGCGTTCGTGAGATGGGCTTTGCATACGCGAAGGAGGTTTTTGGTTAGAGACAGGTTTGTTCTTCGCGAACGCGAAATAGTTTTCTGCATTCAGGAAGGGTACACCCGGGCAGACTTATTTAATATGTTATTTCAGAATTTTACCCATTGTTTCATATTTTTTGAGCCCTAGATTTTGAGTAGAGGAGATTTTGAAGAGCAATTTCACTACTACCTTGGACGTAAGTGATTTTTCACTTGGATTTTTTATATATATTTATTACTCATAGATTTCTTCACCTAAAACATGGAATTTTGAAAGAAAAATTGGGAATTTTGTCTATACTTTAAGAGACTGTAATTAGAAGATTTGAGTACCGATTTGGAATCAGTTTTGGAATCTAATCATATATTTTGACTCGGCAGGTTATGGTTCATTAGATTTTGTATTGGTTTCGAATTTCAGGCACGCAGACCCGGGTTGACTTTCGAAAATTTCTTCAATGATCGAAAATTTATGGATTGGGATCGTTTCCTATGGCATTAGTGGACTTCCTTCGTCGATGTTTGGCTAGATTTGAGCCGGTTAGAGGTGATTTCTCATGAAATGCAATTTTGGAGCTTTGGACTAACCCGGTTAAGGTAAGCATCTTGCCTAATCTTATTGAGAGAATAACCCTTATGATATAACTGTATTTGTCTGATTGAAATGTGTGAGATGCGAAGAGCATATATATAGGTGCTATGTATGATTCATGACCTCAGTAGTCTTTAGGTTGTACTATGCCTTGATTTGGATACTTTTCCTCTTGCTATCATGCTTTATATGTTTGTATGACTATGTGAACTTAGTGAATCATACTATAGATCATTGTGTAGGATTTGATTCCCTGATCGAGCATAATATTTGCTATTGTGTGGCATATCCACCTAATCTAAGTTATAATTGAACACTTCGCACAAGTATACACCTTAGCATGTTATTTATCAGTACATGGATACATGATTTGATATTCGTTGATGGTATATATGTATTCTTGTATATGCTTCTATGTGATAGACCGGATTATTAGCACGTGAGTTGTCCGTACAGCGTGTGGATAAGTATCCATCCCTCTAGGATCGTCCTCTCATGTTTCTCCTTGATGATGTACACGCGGATTATGAAAACTGGTGAGTGATTGGATTTTGTGTATCTTCTCTATATGCAAACTCCTTGGGTGTATATATGATTATTTTACTGCGTGTAATCTTTATATTATAGTCCTAGAATGTATACATGTCTTATAAGCATATCTTCTTTATATACCATAGGATTTAATAAATGAATCAAGTACATATTTTCTCTATATGTCAATTTATACAACATGACTTTTCTAATCATGCATATCTTCTCTCTATGCAACTGTTAAAGGATTACTTGGTATTTTATGCACATCTTTTCTTTATGTAACTGTAGAAGGATTGACTTGATATTTCATGCATATCTTCTCTATATGCATCTCTGAAAGGATTTTTGACATGTTACGCATATCTTCTCTATGCACAAGCTTTGATGATTTAGTGATGTTAGACGCATATTTTCTCTATATGATGAGTTGTTAGATTGGAATAGCACCGTGCATATCTTCTCTATATGCAATTGTTGATGTGTTATTTATTAACAAATGTATATCTTCTTTATATGCTGAATTGTTAAGAGACTTGCGCACACTCTCTATGTGCCATGTTTGGTTGTATCTGTATTTCTTGCTTCAATTTGATATTGTTGTTGGGTACATAGATATGTCATTGAGTTGTACATGTTACGTAAAGTGAGTATCACTGACCTGAGACCTTGTCGCTACTTCACCGAGATTATTCAGGATACTTACTAAGTACATGGCATCGATTGTACTCATACTACACTTTTGCACCTTGTGTGCAGATCTTGGAACCGAGCTTCTGTGGATGATGGAGGCTGACATTGAAGATGTACTTGCATTCCAGATATTGCTTTCACTTGTTCTTGGTAGTTCAGGATTGAACTTCTGTTTATGTATGTTCGAACATATATTGTATTCATTCTTTGTACCAGCTTGTAAATCTTAATTTTTTGTGGCTCATGACTTGTACTACGAATCCTTGGGATATTGTATGGAATTCACCTAGTTTTATTTCTTGTTAATAATAATCTTTCATTTGAGTTATATTATTCTATGTTTGTCTTACCTAGCATGTTGGGGTTAGGTGCCATCACGACTAGGTGATTTTAAGTAGTGACAACTCACTCGAGTTTAAATCTTTTATTGGACTCAATATTTCTTATAGGTATTAAAGTATTTGTGTATGGAATTTTGATTTCTTGATTAGAATAATTCATGCCATATATGGTATAAACATCAATCTATTCCTTTAGAAAGATAGCATTGTGTCAAACAAAGATAATTTTCTTATCTTTTATATGTAAAATCTAAAAAAAAACACATTAATTTAGATAGTTTTTGTCTAGAACAACCAAATAATATTTTTAAATGGCAAATGCTGTTATAAGTATATAACAGTCATTCACTATAAAAGTCAAAATATCTAGAACAAACGAAACTGTTACAGAGAGATTTGATTATATATATCATGTAATACTATATAACTAAACTAAAGAATGACTTTATTACATAGAATTCTAATACTCTCACAGACAATGCATACTTCACTTCGACACCATTTTGCATGGGAAATACATGGCCATATTTTTGTGAATTCGAACGAACTTTCAACCATTATCGTGGACTACGTAGTGTTAGACTTTACCACCTGGAGACGCATTCTAAAACAGCTGCAAAACTCTAGCTTTAAGCCGTGTGTGTAGTATGATGTATATGAGTTCATATGTAATTGTATTATTAGGAGATCGAGATAGACTAAATTAAACTATTCAAGTATCCTTTATGCAAAATATATAAGTATCTCGTGCAATTAATCTGTACGTGAATTATGAAAGCAGGAAGCTAAACATTCAAAAGTTATTCTTTTCATATATTTCTTCACATAGGATATCCTTTCCAACCTTTAACTTTAGGTGCTCTGAATATGATCTAAATAAGGTTAATGAGTCCGGAACCAAAAGGTTGTCTTTTTGGACTCAAGAGATAGAAATAGGTGGAAAAGGTCTTGAGTACAATTCTATTTATAGCGCATGTTTTAAATACACTATACCTTAACGGCCAGTTACCCCGTTAAGGTATAGCGCATGTATTCTGCTGATATTTGCTGACCCATAATAATTGTTAATTATAGTGCATGTATTATATGCGATACATGTACAACGCATGTAATACATGCGTTATGCTTGGCAATTGCCATCTCCTCGCATTGAATAGTTGCTTAATTAAGGATGAACAACCGTTCTTCAAAAATTCATTCTGAAAAATAATTTAGCATCCTTTGTATCACTTCATATTCATCAATATATACCTTTTCTTTTTGAATTTTGCTACAATGTCTGATGAGCGAAAAATTAGAGTTGCTTTATATTGGGGTGGTGAGGTTGTGGTGGAGAATAACTCGGTACACTATAGTTGTTATCCATAGAGTATTGTTAAGTTGCCACTCACATTGGAGTACGACAGATTGGTATATTTGATTTATAAAAGAATGAGTGTGAATAAACGTTCGGTTAATCTTAAGGTAACCGGAAGATATTCATATCCGCTTACTCCACAAGAGTTGCTTGTTATGCTGAGTTTAACATCGAAGATGATGAAACTCTGCAAGATTTTTTGAGGACTCCGGATGAACACGTGGATGTTCTTGTGTTAACAATGCTGAAAATGTATGTCAAGTCTGAAGACATCAACAATATTGATGTTCCGCAAAATATGGATAACACGCAACCATCTGGTGATGTTTTTGGAATTATTTTATCCGAACAGGTTCCATATGAAAGTTCTGGCCAGATCTAAACTTATTTTCACGGGATAATGAGGAGCGAGAACATAATTTCTCCCCAATGCAGCATCATGGAAGGTCGCCAAGTTACATAATTTACATGCTGAGTGGCAAATTTTAATTTTCCTTGTTGTAGTATAATTGTTCATTTTATGTATCATATTTATACTAACTCTTATATATTTCATAGGCGTTACCGGCCAGATATGAATTTTACAAGTTATGAATCAACCAACAGTTGGAATATACCTAATTTTGGAGGTGTGGATCATGCTGGTCCATCCACGAGTCATCAACAACTCGATAATGTGCATCATGGGCTATCTATAAATTATGAATTGTACGCTAAGAGATAAATTTAATGTATTATGTTGGGATGACTCTGAAATACTCATTATTTTATTGGTTGTGCAGTGAAAACGAGCAACATGAAAGTCCTGTCCTAACTCACTTGGCGATGATGATATATTGAATTAGGATATGGCAGATGCACAAAGTGAGGAAGTTGATAGTGATTATGAAAATAATGACCATGAGTCTGGAGATGATACACTATTCCCTGATGAGAGCAACGATGAGGAACCACACTTCACAGATGAGAGTGAGAATGAGCAACTCAATTTGACGAGGGAGCATGATACCACAACTGAGCATGCTCCATAAATGCAGACTCCACCTACCATTAAACGAACAGTGTATGAGTCGCATGTGTCCTTTCATTCAAGGGAGATTTCCTACCTTAATCACTTTCCATGTATGCCGGATGTGGATGCCCTCACAAGGGATCTTGAAGACATTCGTACATCAATACGGTATGAAATTAGACCAATCATGATAGTACTCATCCCAATCAAATGACATAATGTGGTGCCCGCGATCAGTAATGGAGCCGTCAGGGTAAACTGTGAAGTCCCCGGTAACAACAGTCTGAATGTAGGAATATCATCACCAACATCGTTTGCCTCACCAAACTCACCCGACAAATCCTCACCAGTATCCTCCACGTGTGCCTCAGTGCCCCCTTGTTGGCCACCCCGTTCGCGCCGACCACCCGGACCACGCGGGCCACACCTTCCTCTCTAGACATGCCCGGTACATCTACCACGTGTTGGGGGCACGCCTGGCCCATGATGGTAATCCTCAAGCGGCACATACGTTGTATCAAAACCTAATCGTGCATCCGCTCGTGCAACTACCAATGTTGCAGTAGCAAGCACAGAAACCTGACGTCCGCAATGGTGCAATAATGTCGCTCGCCAAATCCATCTGGTGAAAACGGTGTAAGTCAATAGCCTGTATATTATGTAATATATTAATTAAAGAAGATAAGAAATTCTAAAATTATACGTAAGTATGTCAAATAACATACCAGTGCCTCGTACCTCCTGACGTATGGAATGTACCGACGACCCTCCCGATGATCGGGATTACCTATGAGAGTGCGAGTAACACGACGATAACAAGCAATGTACTCATGCTAACACCCAACACCGTCATGGGTAGGGTCTGGCAGAGTCCTAAACTATATCTAATCCCAGTCCTCTATCTGGGCCTCTAACTAGGCCAAGTATGCCTGGTAAACTCTGCTGTGTTTATCCTACTTGTAATATGTGGCATGCTAACTGGGATGAGCAGGTATATGTTGTTACCGACCTAACTGTCGCAAGACTCTCCCGAACAGATGATGCTCGACTATATCGATACATATAAATGGGACCTTAGATAGCCACACAACTCGACCTCATGAGCAATAGTCTGGCAAACTAGCGATGAGCTCGTCGCTATTTGGGCTCCATATGAACTATTTATTAAACGCAAGTATAGTAAGTAAACGCAAGACAAATTAAGCATTAACAAATATACTTAGTCAAATATTTATAGGAGCAGCATCCAGTAGATCCAGCATATCTTTGTAAAGAGGGAGATGATGTCGAGCCTTGACGTCGCAGGAACGGCCTCTCCTATCTACCCACCTCCTAGCACATGGTAGAAGTGGCAGAGGTGGTGCATCTAGAGCTAGAGGTCGAGAAGGCGATTGCATCTGCAAGAATCTCTCCCAAGCCCCAACCTAATATTGATTGTGGACGTAAAATTGAGTATTTTGTACTATATCTATGATAATCATGAAAAGAACTGATATGCTATCCATTGACGCACTACACAACTACCTATAAAGGTACGCTAGAATGACACCACCCCTACTGTACATGGGTAAGTCATCTAAGCGCTCCAGATGAGGCAAGAAACATAGGCTCAGAAGGTTCTTCGAAGTGTTTAGGAAATGAATTCCACCAAATATCATCAAAATCGACAGCCTTGACTGCCGCTCAATAGCCTTCACTGGTGTATCATCCGTGATCTGCTGGTGAAGCACCTCCAGGTGCTTCTTAAGAGGTGATAGATGTAATCAACTAACGCCACTAATTGCAGTTTGCTCAGCCGGCAGGAATCCAGTGAGCCTCTCTAACATCTCTAGATAGCCATGCCTCCTATACTCCCTAACCGCATGCGGGTAGTGGACAACGAGACTGTCAACGAGAAACACAAATAATACCTTCACATCCTGTAGCGTGATGGTAGCCTCGCCGATAGGCAAATGAAATGTATGTGTCTCAGGCCTCCAACGCTCAATTAGAGTCGTGATCAAGGGCTAATCGAACGGCAACCGGCCGACCTCAACAAACTCCCAAAAGTCATCAATGCGTCTCGGGTGGATATTCTGGCTAAGCAACTCTTCATCCCAGATATGTGAAGACCTATGGCTCGCCTGGAGCGTAAGTAGCTCACGAGAAACAGGTTCAGGATAAACAGTCGGGCGATCCATAATGATGTCAGTAAATTAAATAATAATAATTAAAATATTATTCTCTGTACTCGTTTAAGGTCTCGAAATATCTTGTGATATTTTTATATTATTATTTAATTCATTAATTTTTATATTATTAATTATTTTGATATAAAGTATTTATTTATATGTTAGTTTTTAGAATTTTACAACTCAAATTCGACAAGAGTCTTATTTGTACTGACAACTTTTTCTCATTTTTATTCGTCATTAAAAGAATAATAAATATTTAATTTGTTTAACTTATCGAGATAATTTTAAGTATTTTTATTAATTATTTTATATAAAGTATTATTAAATATTTATTTATTTCGTAACAATTTATATGTTAATTCATTATCTTTTAAAGCAAAAACCAGACAGGGTCTCTTTTATACTGACAACTAATTATTTTATTATTCAGCTAAAAAATATTAAATATTTAATTTATTTAACTTATCGTGTTTTAATTGATTTTTATCAAATAATACTTTTACTATACGATTATTAATTAATTAGTTTATGATCCGTAATTAATTACTCTAATCGACTAATTTAATGATGGCGCATATTTATTGTTCTACACCAAATGACACTAAAGAACACTAAAGGAACAAATTTATTATTCTACAATTGTAAAAATACTCAACAATTAACATAAAATATAACATATTTATTGTTCTACACTAGAGGACAACACTAAAGCACACTAATGGACACTAAAGGCACATATTTATTGTTTTACAATTATAAAAATATTCAACAACTAACATAAAATATTCAACAACTTTAAAACAATGGCATAATAAATAATTTTCAAAAACATTTGCTACACATAACATAAATTCGGCTAAAAAATAATAACATAACACACACAAACATGGAATAGATAACGACGAACTAATTACACAAATGTATATATACAACTTATATTAAAAGAGTGTTTCGAAATACCTATTTTGGATGTTTTTTATCGGAGAAAATAAGCCGCTTTTACAACCAAATCGAGCACAAATCGTGTTCAACTCTGCGAGGCAGCCTTGAATCGTGTCTTTTATCAATAATATAATAACAACAAGAGATTTCGGGGATCAAAAGTGGGCTCCAATGAAATTATTTTTAAAAAAATTGGGGGGGGGGAAGGGGGGGGAGGGACCGAAGATAGAGTGTTCTGTCAGGAAGAGAAGGGAGGTATTAGTTATATAAGTATAGCGCATGTATTACATGCGCTATACCTGACCGAATTTTCATGTTCAGGTATAATGCATGTAATATATGCGCTATGCTTAGTGTTTCAAAATAATAAATATTGCGTATGTATGAATGAAGTTGCTAATGGAATAAAATGAGAGTTGTTAATAAAAAAAAAAATATATTTTCAATGTTTATTTAATGGAGTGCATCTCCTCTTTATTCATGGATGAGTTTGGGTAGAAGAAAATCTAATAGGCTTACTCGGCCGGGTTCACTCGGTTGAGGGTCAGTTGCGCTCCCCGAGTTTGGGGCGTGACATTGTTGACACACAATTTTGTCCCTCCTTACTTCAATTTATTCTCAGAAGTCATTATCTTACTTTAAAGGTAATAATACTCTCTCTGTTCTTATTTATGTGAACTTGTTTGACTGGGCACGGAGTTTAAGAAAAAATAAAGACTTTTAGAATTTGTGGTCATAAACAATTCAAAAAAGGGCCAGAGTATTTGTGTGGTTATAAAAGTTTCTCATTAAGGGTAGAATTGTAAGTTTAAGTAAATTTGTTTTCAAATTTAGAAAGGGGTCATTCTTTTTGGAACGGATCAAAAAGAAAATAGGTTCACATAAACTGGAACGGAGGTAGTAGTATTTATAGCATTCTTGTGTATTATTACTTCCATCTTTTCACCATACGATGGAGTTTTCATTATTTATTTTATAATTTTCAGTTTTAAAGTACTAAAATTTATTGTTAGCATATTCTATAAAGTAGTAAGGATTCAACGTTTTACTTCTCACTTCTTGCATTTAGTAATTAATATTTTACTATTACTATTAATATAATTATTGTGGAATTTTATTAAAATAGAAACCCAAAAGGAAAGCCATGTATTTTTAGCCGTCCAAATCACTCTCACATTACTCTACGCACTAGAGTTTTCCAAAAACTCATCAGCCATTTACGTTAAATTTTAAATTTTGAAGCTTCTGCCAAGAGCCATTTCCAAATTAAGTCTCATAATATCTTCCTAAAAAATTATAATTATTTTTTCATAAATTGACCCCATCCCACGTATATCTCTCCTCTTCTATCTCTCATTCATCTTTTCTTTTTCTAAGCAATATACTCCTTTTTGTAACGTGAGATCTTGCTGCCAAAAAATATGGTGATACATGTGGGATCCTAACCAAGTTTATCCCCATCTCACAAGGGCTATAATTCTTCAGAGAATCACTCATTTCCATAGTCTTACTCCCTTCCCAACGGATCTTTCCTCCTCTATTTTATACTTAGTTCCCTCTACTTGCTATATAAAGGGGTTCACCTCTGCTTACAGGGGGACTTTACAATTACATTTTTTACACTTCTCACAATTATATTATACTCTTTATTTTTCTTCTTCACTGCTCCACTCTATATCGGTTCTATGTTATTATCTATTTTTGCTGGTTGAAAGCCAAGGAAGAAACTTGACTACTTTGACAATCGGATACAGGTTGTTTTCACACTTTTATTGTTGTCTGCGGCTGTCACTTTCTCGTGCTTACTGAAATTTCGGTTTTCTTATTATATCATTGTTCTGCTCTCCAACTGGTTAGTTTCTTTAAGGATGCATCAAAATTCTTATGTGATAGTTATGAGGAGAATTGGTAGTTAGTTCTTGTAGTCGCTGGAAGCGTACCGATGTGCCCTCTTCTCTATCCTGCTCTCTTTTGTTTATTTGTGTATGTGTTGTTGGTGCTCTTGGCCATGCTGAATGCCGTGCGGCATTCCGATGAAATGCATGCCAAGATAAAATGCCCAGGTACGTCTCTTAATCACCATATGTGCTGCCATCTCTACCCTAGTTTGAGTTCTGTGGTATAATAAGAAGACACCCTTAGAAACTACTACTAATTAAGAATCCAGATGTGAGTGTTAATCTATGTCTGCCTGTAGTTCTGTTTGTGATATTCATCTCCTAAATGATTTTTAAAACTCATCTCGTTATCATATTTAGGATTAAAAGATCGCATCAATAAGAGTGATACCACCTGATTTGTTAACACTCCACATTTAGTGAATTCGTTCATGAACTTTGCCTAAAGAATCATGAATAATATCATTATGTTTTCATGATCTCTACTGCTGAGTGTGTCACATAGAACCCATGCTTTTAGGATTCATTATTTTATCTTTCATAAATAAGAGGCTAATACATGCCTATGAACCTTGTTTAGTAATGTAATAAACCATGGCTTATGTCTTGTCTGAATATACTTAAGGTCTAGTTGACCATCATGTCTTAATATTTTAGGCTACGCTACGTCCCACTATAAAGCTAATAGAATTCCAAATCAGTGTATTCTAATTTCTCGCCAATGTACTGGATCGTAGCTAGTTGGAAGGTTCGTGTGTCTCTTTATTTGTTTCAGAATGCAGAAATGCTATATATGATTATTTGAGCCATAATAGTGAGTTCCGCAAGAGGGTAAAAACGTGAGAAATGTCGCTAGTGGTTCAAGTTGGAGTAAAGCCCTTTTGATTGCTTATTTTCTCTTATGTAATTCTTCCTCTTTGATATGTAATTTGTAATGACTTTATATATAGTGGAATGGGGCAACTGGAGAAGGGAATTAATTACTAGTATGTGCTATTTATTGGTTTATGCCTGGTTGTATGCTAACTGTCGTGTGTCAAGGATTTAACTATTAGCATTTTGAAATTTTTGCTGTTTTTGGAAATATAAGTTTTTAGCTAAGCAACTTTTATATGATATCTCACACAAATATGAAGTTTATATATCCAAATGAGAGTCTCCATTTTTACCTACTATTTTGAAACGATCTGCATATGTTCTCTTTGTACTTTGAATTTCTTTCTTATTTTTGGTCTATTCTATGAAAGAAGAATAATCTTTTTAAATAAGCTATTAGTTGCTTTAACGTAACAATTGTTCCCCGTTAACCTAATATATCTTGGTTTAGTGAAATACTTTAGTCCATTTCACTCTCACTTTCTACAACTACTTTAATTATCATCTTTTAACATAGTTAATTCGGAGGCCAATATGAGTCCTTACTTGTCTTATTTGTTGTTTGTTCAAGTCCCAACGTGCTCCCTTTTATGTGACACTAATAAGAATAGAAATAGAAACCTAAGATTTTTTTTAAGTCTAGAATCGTCCCTTAGAATAGTGTCCAAAGCCTCTTGGATTATAGGAAAGGACGGGTAGCTCTGAATTAAGACGCGATTTATAATTAATTAGTGCGCTCTTAGGTTAATAACTTAAAGATAGTAATGAGGGTAGTGGACATGATACACAAATTGCCTGAATAGCCTTTACACTTTTGGCTATAAAAGTCTTAGCAGACTTTGCACAGGAGTTGATCCATTAGGCTTAAAAACTTAGGTCCCCCTTTAATATAATTAAGTAGGTTTTTTATTACAACTCTTACGCGCTTTAGTTCCTTCCATGACTAGTTTTAAGTAATTACTTATTTTCGGTTGATTTGCATACTTGACCACTTAGGATTAATTAACAACTTAGAAACCTACAACCTAGTTTAATGCAATAATCCCCACATAGCTTAAAATTCGGCCGGGACCCACATTTGTGGACCTCGAAGAGTACCTAACACCTTCTCTTTAAGGTAATTTGAACCCTTACCCGATCTTTGGTGATGCAGACTAGTCAAATCAGGGTTATCTGCAAATAGGTGCCCTAAAGCACCTTAAAATCGTTAGGTGGCGACTCTTCTATTTTAATACCGTATTAAAAGAGTTATAACATATCGAAACCTACGTTCACGAGAAAACGGGATGTGACAGCAACAACAAACAACGTACCACTCTTTCGAAACTCGCTAGGTCTAGTCTTTACGATCGAGTTACAACTCGTAGAAACATAGATAAGGGAAGGAGGAGCATAAACATACCTTGGACTGAGTAGAACCCACGAAAACCTAGTCCTTTATCTAAAATCAGTCCCCCAATGCAGCTACACGAAGGAGAAAGAGAAACTAGCAAGTTGTCCGGGGTTTTCGGCACTAGAATCACATCATATCACCTAGGGTTTGTGTGGAATTTTTGGGGAGGAGTTGCAGGGGTTCAATCTGATGTTCTTGGTCTGAAAAATGAGTGAAATAAATGAGTTAATAAGTCCTTAAAAGTCCCCTCTTGGCTGCCCCTCTCTAGTCACTTTAGGAGCTTTTAATTGAGGCCTCTCCTGTTGGCAAGTAGGTGATGCAGCTACTTGTCACCTACCAGTCTACGCAGTCTTGCAAAAACGGTAATATCTCTCTGCTCCAATATTGTATCAATGAACATTTTAATCCTTTAGAAACTATACTCGTAGATCTTCAATTTGCTAAGTGGATTATCTCGTAATTCCAAGTACATTGGAAGAAACGCTCAACTACATTTGACCTAATTTTCAGCATATTTATGAATGTAACTTGTGATGACCTTTGCCTACTTTGGTTCCACAACTCGCTTGACTTCAAAAAATAACACACGACTATCATAAGACTAAAATAAGTCATAAAATAACCTCTTTATCGTGTTAGGCACCCTAGTCTCACCACAAAAGTACATGTTATAACATTCCCAACTTGTCGACTTTTGACAAAACTTATTTTCCTCAATTCGTTTAGCTTCTAAACCTTCTAACCCTCTTGGTACTTGTAATTCATGATCATAAATATTTGTAACCTCCTTACTTTATATACTTTCAAAGATGATCTCATTATTGAGCTTACATCAATTGACTTATGACGTACTCTCATGTACGAAAATATGGGGTCTAACAGTATCGGCCTCCGAACGACTCGAATCTAGTCACAAATAACTCAATATCAACAAATAATGCCTTAGGAAACAACTTCAAACAATAAAGTTTCGCTCTTTATCAAAATCAAAAAGTCAACCCCGGGCTCGCTCAGAACCCGACAAAATTCATAAATTACGAACACCCATTCTATTACGAGTCCAACTATAACAAAATCATCCAATTCCGACCTCAAATCGACCTTCAAATCTCCATTTTCTTAATTTTTAAAAAGGTTCCACAAATCCCCCATTTCTTCACATGAAGTCACTAATTAAATGCTAAAAATAAAGATGGAATCATGAAATCATAACAAATTCAAGTCAAACACACTTACCCCGATCCAAATCTTGAAAATTCCCTACAAAATCGACCAAAACCGAACTCTACAACTCAAAATATGAAATAATATGCTAACCCTCGAAATGGGATTTTAAATCTGCTGCCCAGGTGTTCCTCTTCTTTAAAGTGAAAAATGCCTCATGTTCGTGAAGCATAAAAGATACCAGCTGACAAAACCTCCTACGCGAACACGACAGCCTAGTCGCGAATGCGATGGCCAAACCTCTTAAAGCTTCACGATAGCAGTCCAGGTCTTGCGACCGCGAAGAATAAACGTCTTCCACCCAGAGCCTTACCTCCTTTCTACGCAAACGCGACACTTACCTCGCGTTCGTGATTAACAACATTCCCCAACCTTCGTGAATGCGTCCCCAGTCTCGTGAATGCAATGCACAAATTCCACCAGTCACCAAAAGACCATTCGTGATCGCAATTCTCCCTTCGCGATTGTGTAAGGAAAAATGAAACTTACCACTTGATGTGTGAATTATATAAACTTGGCGACACTCCATGCTACTGCATTGGGGAGAAATTATATCCTCGCTCCTCATTGGCCCGTAGAGATAAGTTAAGATTTGGCCAGACTCTTTCATACGAAACCTGTTCGGATAAAATTGCTCCTAAAACACCACCAGATGATTGCGGGTTATCTATATTTTGCGGAACATCAATATTGTTGTCGTTTTCAGACTTGACGTTCATTTCCAGCATTTGTATCACAAGAAGACCCTGGTATTCATCCGGAGTCCTCAAAAAATCTTGCAGAGTTTCATCGTCGTCGATGTTAAACTCAGCATAACAAGCAACCCTAAGTAAGCGAATAAGGATATCGTCCGATTACTTTAATATTAACCGAACGTTTACTAACACTCATTCTTTTACAAATCAAAGATAACATCTGTCGTACTTCAATGTGAGTGGTAACTTAATAATACTCTGTGGAAAAATATTATAGTGTACTGAATTATTTTCCACCACAACCTCACTCCCCCCCCCCCCCCCAATATAATGCAACCCTAATTTTTCGCTCTTCAGACATTCTAAAAAAATTCAAAAAAAAATGAATAAGCAAAATACAAAGAATGCTGAAGAATTAATTTTTGAAGAACGAATGTTGGACCTTAGGTAAGTAAATTTTCAGTGCGAGGGGACAATAACTGGTGGGTGTAACGCATGTATTATATGCATTGTACGTATAGCGCATATAATACATGTGCTATGCCTACCAATTATTGTGGGTCAGAAAATAACATGCATAGCGCATGAATTACATGCGCTATACCTTAACGACAAGGTATAGGTATAGCGCATGTAATTCATGCGCTATATATAATAATGTTCTCAAGTCCTTTTTTCACCTATTTTGGTGTTTTGAGTCCAATTTTCCAACACTTTGGTTCCGGGCTCTAAAATTAACGGACAACGGCTAAATATACCCTTGTACTATGAGAAAATATTTAAATATATCCTTCGTTATACTTTTGGTCCATATATACCCTTACTATTATATTATTGGTTCAAATATACCCTTCTTTATTTAAGTTTATCTAAGGTGGATATCCCATCCTACGTGGCACTAAAATTTGATGAGGTGGATGTTACGTGGCATGTCACCTTAGCACCCCTAACACATTTTTACCCCTCTCTTCTAAATTTTTTTTTCCGCCACTAAAATTTCCTTCCCCTCTTCCATCATTGCCACCATTACCACCACCATGATAATATTGTATTTCTAGTTAGCCAACTCAGACCAAATGGGAGTATTTGAACAGCATGAGATAGAATTCTACCCATCTGCAAATGCTTTGAGCACTTGGGTCTGCAAAAAAATACTTCAAAAAATACTCTAACTCGGACAAACTTAATGGAAGGATGACAAATTGAAGTATTGTTTTTGCAAACCCAAGTGCTCAAAGCATTTGCAGATGGACATCATTCAGTCTCATACTGTTCAAATACCTGATTTTGTCTAAGTTGACTAGCTAGAAATACAATATTATTTATGGTGGTAGTAATGATGGTGGAGTGAAAGGAAATTTTAGTGATGAAAAAAAAATAAAAGGGAGTGGTAAAATAGATTAGGGGCATTGAGGTGCCACACCAAGTGGTATCTACCTTATCAAATGTTAGTGTCACGTAGGATTGGATGTCCATCTTGAACAAACTTAACATAAGAGATGTATATTTAAACCAATAGTATAACAGCATGAATATATTTGAACCCAAATTACAATGAGGGGTATATATAGACCTTTTCTCATAATACAGAAGCATATTTAACCCTTGTCCCTAAATTAAACCTACTCTTTTCACCCTGCCCCTTTGAACCCACCCCCCCTTCCCCGGATATTTTGTCGGACCCGGTTCCCCTTCCATTTTCCTTCGTTGCTCTCACATCCCAAACTGTTGTCATTTACCAAACAGGAAAAGAAAAAGAAATTTGAGAAATAGAAGTGATTGGGTCTTATTTGATTGATATTGCAAGGTTTAAAATTGGAAGAGTGTTTTCTGTGAGCTTTCCTGGTAGCATTCATGACTATCGACGAAGAAGTAAAAGAAAAGATTTTTGCCCTTATAATGCTTTTGCGGGATTTTTGCTACAAGCAAAAGTGAATTTTTGACCAAAACAAACATATATCACTAAATACAAGCATATGCAGATCAGGGAATCAATATCAGCAAATTCACTCAACAAATTAGATACTGAAAAATAGGAGATTCTAAAATAAATTAAATCGAGCCCATTATCACATGTGCAAGAACTAGTTCGATCTTTCGTAATTTCTTGGTTTTTCTTCTACACTTGGTGCCAAGAAGATGAACTCCACAACAAACATGTTGCTGTGGAGAAAGGCTATTTGCCGAAGATGTTTTGTCATTTGTGGGAGGAGATTAGGGGGAAAACCAAGCGGGGCTGTTAAGTGAACCATTCAATCTCGGGTAAAATGAGTAGGTTTAATTTTAAGCCACGCACGCGTTTCAATTTATAGTGTTAATCCATTGAATTAGTTTTCTGTTTGCACATAAGTGTAAATTTGGCCCATTTTAATAATAGGACATATTTAACCATAATTATTAACGGAGGATAAATATAAACCATTTCGTATAGTTAAGGGGCAAATTTGGACATTTTCCCTTAAATGAAAAAGAACGAGAACTTCATTAGGAGGCAAATAGTAGCAGGGAAAGGAGCTCAACGGTATTGTATACGGTCAAAACCGATTTTGCCCTTCATGTAATTAGTCAAGATTGGAACGTGATGGACCGAGGGTTATTTTCATAATACCGAGATGAGATCTGAAGCCAGGTTACCAAGCTCAAGATTCAGGGACCGATCAATACCGAGCTCTAAGTCATTATCGAGCTCGAGTCCAAATTGAACTATGATGTGAAGTGGCATTATCGAACTCAAGATCCGAGCCCGAGTCAATATCGAACTCGAGTCAGTATCGAGCTCGAAATATGGAGATCGACCAATATCAAGTCCGACCAAGATCGAGCTAAGAGACAAGAGCCGTTGTAGCCGCATTTGGGGAGAGAATCTCGGCGGGAATTAAGAAAAATCTAAATTAATTAATCTATCTTGAAATCCCCACTATGTATTTTTTATTATATTCAAAGTACGATCCCTCCACTATAAAAGAGTGGCTATCATTTCTGTAAGCAGGCATCTACACACTCCCTTATTGAAAAGATTATTGATATTCACATATAGATACAGGAGAAATTATTCTCTTTTGAGCCTTGTACATTGATTCATCTTGCTTGTTCATAAATTATTTTTTACTCAGTTTGGTTTGTATTTCATTCCTTTTTTACAGTCAATATTCGATATTTTTATACATACTTTTCCGATTTGTGCCAAGTTATACCATGTATCCTTAGAACTACGTACAAATTCAACTCTATCCGTTTTTTGGGTAAACAGTTTGGCGCCCACCGGGGGCTAAGGATAATAGTGGTTATTTGGTAGGAATCTCTGTGACACACAATTTTACACTTGCTCTTGGAAGTGTCTTTGATTTCAGGCTGAAAATGACGAATTCTCAATTAATGGCCCATCCTATCGACAACGAAGCTGGCCTTCAAGATGAAAACAACAACTTAACGCCCGGGGGTGAAAGGCCACTTGTCGATCCCGTTGGAGCTCGGGTCTAGGAACCAATAGACGTTAACTCACATATGGCCATCGAGGCAAACCAACGTTCCGTTCCTGAAAATAGCATTCATGGTGGAACTCGATCTGCAGCTCGAAATACCCAAAACGCTGAGGAAAACGGAATCAGCTTGCGTATGATTTTCGAAATGTTGCAAGCTCAACAAGTAGCAATAGCCCAGTTGCAGAGCCAAACCTAGGCACCGACCAGGCTCGAGCCCAGTTTACCCCAAGAAGTCACCCACAAAATGGGGCCAACTATAGTGAGGTCAAATGAGCAAGAATCGGGGACTAATCCCGAAATTGTTAAGATGCTCGAGGAACTAATAAAACGAATAGAGTCATGGGAAAGGAAGATTGAATCAAATGACAAAAAAGTGGAAACGTATAACTCTAGGGTTGATCAGATCCCGGGGGCACCACCGATATTGAAAGGCTTGGATTTCAAAAAATTCGTACAAAAGCCTTTCTCCCGAGAGCAGCTCCGAAACCGATCCCCAAGAAGTTCTGCATGCCCGAAATTCCTAAGTATAATGGAACGACCGACCCCAACAAACACGTCACCTCTTACACATGTTCCATTAAAGGGAACGATCTAGAGGACGAGGAGATCGAATTTGTGTTATTGAAAAAATTCGGTGAAACCCTGTCAAAGGGAGCAATGATATGGTATCATAATTTACCGTCTAACTCTATCAATTCTTTTGCTATGCTTGCAGATTCTTTCGTAAAAGCACACGCCGGAGCCATAAAGTTCGAAACCAGGAAGTCGGACCTTTTCAAGGTAAGATAAAAGGATAACGAGATGCTGAGAGAATTCGTATCTTGTTTCCAAATGAAATGAATGGACCTACCACCAGTCACAGACGATTAGGTTGTTGAAACTTACACACAGGGTCTAAACGAACGAAGCTCGATAGCTTCTGACAGTTGAAGCAGAACCTGATGGAGTACCCAGCTGTTACCTGGGCCGATGTTCCCAATCGGTATCAATCGAAGATTAAAGTCGAAGACGACCAGTTGGGTTCTGGGTCCGTTATTAAAAGGGACATCAACAGAGAACAAAGGCCAATCAAGGATCGATACCAGCCGTATAGTGGAGATTATAGGGGTAACGAACTAAGACATAACCTCGTACAAAGCAATAAAAGAAGTGATCGAGGCCAAGGGTCTCGGGGGCTGATGAACAAGAATGGGTTTGACATGCATACTGGACCTAAGGAAGCACGGTTATCGGAATATAACTTGAACATCGATGCATCCGCCATCGTGTCGGCTATCGGACGCATCAAAGATACTAAATGGCCTCGACCTCTACAGACCGATCCAACCTAGAGGAATCCCAATCAAATGTGTGAATATCATGGTACTCATGGACGCAAAACGGAAGATTGCAAGCAATTGAGAGAGGAGGTAGCCCAATTATTCAATAAAGGGCACCTTCGAGAATTTTTAATTGACCGGGCCAAAAACTATTTCAAAAATAGGGATTTCAAAAGACAAAACAAAGAAGAGCCACAACACAGCATCCACATGATCATCGTTGGGATCGATATCCCCCAGGGGCCGGTACTTAAACATACTAAGATGTCGATTGAAAGAGAGAAGCGATCTCGATCTCAGGATAACACACCTAAAGGAATCTTGTCCTTTAGTGATGAAGATGCAGAAGGAATCATGCAACCCCATAACGATGCACTGGTAATATCTGTACTTATGAATAAAACTCAAGTTAAGCGTGTGTTAATTGATCCAGGTGGTTCGGCCAACATTATTAGATCGAAGGTCGTAGAGCAGCTAGGTCTACATGACCAGGTCGTGCCCGAAACCCTAGTTATAAACGGATTCAATATGGCATGTGAAACTACTAAGGGCGAGATAATACTGCCAATAAACGTGGCTGCGACCATCCAAGAAACGAAGTTCCACGTGATCAAAGGAAATATGAGGTATAACACTCTTTCTGGAAGACCGTGGATCCACAATATGAGAGATGTACCCTCAACCCTCCACCAGGTTCTGAAATTCCCAACATCAGAGGGAGTCAAAACGGTCTACGGAGAGCAGCCGGCCGCAAAAGAAATATTTGCCATCGATGAGGTGATTCCGATATCACACTATCATCGACAAAGGGATCAGATTCGAAGGAGGAACAGTATACCAAATAGCAATCACAAACGTCTTCTTCGACCCAACTAGAGAATCAAAAGACTGACGAAGACGATGACTATGAGATCCCTCGATCCTTTGTGATCCCCAATGATATCGACGCTACCCAATCAACGGTCAAAGAATTGGAGCAAATCATGCTAGACGAACATCTGCCCGAACGAAAGGTATACCTGGGCACGGGGTTAGATCTCGAGCTCAGGAAAAAGCTTATTCAATTTCTTATAGCTAATATGAACTGTTTTGCTTGGTCCCATCTCGACATAACAGGGATCCCACCGGAGATAGCCACTCATACACTAAGCTTGGATCCAAAATTTCGTCCGATAAAGCAAAAGAAAGGCCCCAGTCTGAGGTCAAATACGCCTTCATCAAGGACGAGGTAACCAAACTTCTTAAAATAGGATCCATTCGAGAAGTTAAATACCCTGAATGGCTAGCAAATATGGTGGTGGTCCCTAAGAAAGTAAACAAACTGAGAATGTGTATAGATTATAAAGACTTGAACAAAGCATGCCCTAAGGATTCCTTTCCTTTGCCTAGCATCGATCGTATGATCGATGCCTACTCTGGGTACAACCAAATACAAATGAGCCCGGAGGATCAAGAAAAGACCTCGTTTGTCACTAAGTACGGTACCTATTGTTATAAGGTAATGCCATTCAGTCTAAAAAATGCTGGTGCAACTTATCAACGCCTAGTAAATCGAATGTTCGAAAAACAAATAGAAAAATCAAAGGAAGTTTATATTGATTACATGTTAGTTAAGTCCCTGTGAGTAGAGGACCATTTAAAACATTTGCAGGAAACTTTCGACGTGCTAAAGAAGTACAATATACAGCTCAACCCCGAAAAATATGCATTCGGGGTT
This sequence comes from Nicotiana tabacum, assembly GCF_000715075.1. Lineage (NCBI taxonomy): Eukaryota > Viridiplantae > Streptophyta > Magnoliopsida > Solanales > Solanaceae > Nicotiana > Nicotiana tabacum. The sequence continues at coordinate 43,995,376 of NC_134102.1, forward strand.
GTCTCGGGCAAGTTTCTTGGTTTCATGGTATCCAACCGAGGAATCGAAATCAACCCCGATAAAATCAAAGTTATCAACGACATCACAGTAGTAGATAATGTGAAGATCGTGCAAAGGTTAACGGGGAGAATAGCCGCCTTGGGACGATTCATTTCGAGATCTTCAGATAGGAGCCACCGATTTTTCTCATTGCTTAAGAAGAAAAGCAACTTTGCAAGGACTACGGAATGCCAACACGCTTTGGAAGAACTAAAGCGGTATTTATCGAGCCCGCCTCTACTTCATACCCTGAAAGTGGACGAACAACTTTACTTGTACTTATCTATCTCGTAGATAGCGGTAAGTGGAGTCCTGGTTCGAGAAGAACGAGGTACGCAATTCCCTATTTATTATGTCAGTTGAACCTTAGGCGAGGCCGAAACTAGATATCCACACTTAGAAAAATTAGCGCTTGCTTTAATAAGCTCCTCTAGGAAATTAAAACCATATTTCCAATCTTACTCGATACATGTTGTAACAACTTATCCTCTTCGAAACATTTTGTGCAAACCCGAGCTTTCGGGTCGATTGGCCAAATGGGCCATAGAAATCGGTGGGTACGATATCGAGTATCGACCCTGAACTGCTATCAAGTCTCAAATCTTAGCGGACTTCGTCATTGACTTTTTGCCAACCCTCATGCCCGAGATTGAAAGAGAGCTACTTATAAAATCGGGAACCTCTTCGGGAGTCTGGACCCTTTTCACAGACGGTGCCTCAAACGCGAAGGGGTCCGGATTAGGCATTGTACTAAAATCACACATAGGTAATGTAATTAGACAACCTATTAGAATTACGAAATTGACTAACAATGAGGTCGAGTATGAGGCCATGATTGCAGGTCTCGAACTAGTTAGAAGCTTGGGAGCAGAGATCATAGAAGCTAAGTGTGATTCCCTCCTCGTGGTAAACCAAGTTAACGGGACTTTTGAAGTCCGAGAAAATCGAATGCAAAGGTACTTGTATAAATTACAGGTGACTCTACATCAATTTAAAGAATGGACTTTGCAACATGTACCCCGAGAACAGAACAACGAGGCCGACGCTCTTGCGAACTTAGATTCATCGGTCGAAGATGACGAACTCAATTCGGGGACTGTCATACAACTCATAAAATCAGTGATCGAAGAAGGTCACGCCGAGATAAATTCCACAAGTCTAACCTGGGATTGGAGAAACAAATATATAGAGTACTTCAAGAAAGGGAAACGCCCATCAGATCCAAAGGAATCGAGAGCTTTACGCACAAAGGCAGCACGATTCATCCTATCCGAAGACGGAACGCTATTCAGAAGGACTTTTGATGGGCCATTAGCAATATGTTTGGGACCTGGAGATACCGATTACATACTACGGGAAATTCATGAGGGGACTTGTGAAAACCATTCCGGTGTCGATTTGCTGGTCCACAAAGCGACCAGGGCAGGGTATTATTGGACCGATATGAGCAAAGATGCGAAGGAGTTCATTCGAAAATCAGACGAATACCAAAGACATGCACCCGTGATTCATCAACCCGGGGAGCTACTCCATTTGGTCCTATCTCCATGTCCTTTCATGAAATGGGGGATGGACATCGTTGGCCCCCTCCCATCAGCCCCAGGTAAAGCTCAGTTTATTTTGTTTATGACTGATTATTTTTCTAAATGGGTTAAAGCACAGGCTTTCGAGAAGGTCAGAGAAAAAAAAGTGATAGACTTCATTTGAGACCACATTATATGTCGATTTGGGGTGCCAGCCAAGATTGTATGTGATAATGGAAAACAATTCATCGGCAGCAAAATAACTAAATTTCTCGAGGATCACAAAGTCAAAAGGATCCTATTAACACCGTACCATCCCAGCGGAAACGGACAAGCCAAATCGACCAACAAAACCATTATCCAAAATCTTAAGAAGATATTGACCAACGCCAAAGGAAAATGGAAAGAAATACTGCCCGAGGTCCTATGGGCATATCGCACAACATCGAAATCCAGTACAGGAGTGTATACGGTCGAAACTGATTTCGGCCTTCGTACGTTTGATCGAGATCAAAACATAATGGATCGAAGAAAGTCTTCATAATATCGAGATGGGATCCGAAGAAGGCACAAACGAGCTTCAAGTTTCAGGGATAGGTCAAATATCGAGCTCGAAGTAATTATTGAGCTTCGATCCGAATCGAACTATGGTGAGATATGATGGAATTGAGCTTAAGGGCCAGAGGCCAACCAATATCGAGCCCAAATCAATACTGGACCTCCGAATCGGCATCGAGCTCAAACCCCCATCGAGCTCTAAAACCAATACCGACCAACACCGAGTCCGATCAAGATCGAGCTCATAGACAAGAGCCATTGAAGCCGCACTAAAGGAGAGAATCTCGGCGGGAATTAGGAAAAAGCTAATTTATCATGGGTTCCCCACTATGTATTTTTAATTATATCTAAAGTAGGATCTCCCACTATAAAAGGGATGGTTGTATTTCTGTAAAGGGGTAGTTTTGCATATATTGTAACTGAGATATCATACACTCCTATATTGAAGAGTTATCCTTTTTTAGCTTCATAGATTGATTCATCTTGCTTAATTCATAAATAATCTTCTTTCCAACTTTGCTTATTTTTCATTCTCTACAGTCAACACTCGATATTTCTATTCATTCTTATGATTTGTATCAAGTTATACCACATACCCTTAGAACTACGTACAAATTTAACTCTATCCATTTTTCGGGTAAACAGTTTGGCGCACACCGTGGGGCTAAGGATAACAGTGGTTATTTGATACGAATCCTCAAAACACGCCATTTTACGCTTGTTTCCGGAACTGTCTTTGATTTTGGATTAACAACGATGAGCTATCAATTAAATGTCCTTACTTATCGATAACGAAGCTGGTCTTCAAGGTGAGAACAACAACTTGACGCCCAGGATCTAAAGGCTGCTTGTCGACGCCGTTGGAGCTCGAGTCAAAGTGCCACTAGACGTTAATTCACATGTGGCCATTGAGGCAAATCTACATTCTGAACCTGAAAATAGCATTCATGGTGGCACTCGATCTGCAGCTCGAGATACACATAACGTCGAGGAAAACGGTGTCAGCTTGCATATGATTTTCGAAATGTTGCAAGCTCAACAGGCAGCAACAGCTTAGTTGCAGAGTCAAACCCAAATACCGAGCAGGCCGGAGCCCAATCCACCCCGATAAATCGCCACAGAACGGAACCAGCTATAGTAAGGTCAAATGAGCAAGAGTCGGGGACTAATCTCGAAATTGCTAAGATGTTCGAAGAACTGACCAAACGAATAAAATCAGGAGAAAGGAGGATCGAGGCAAATGACAAAAAGGTGGAAACATATAACTCCAGGGTTGATCAGATCCTGGGGGCACCACCAATATTGAAGGGCTTAGATTCCAAAAATTCATACAAAAGCCTTTCCCCCCAAGCGCGGCTCCTAAACCGATCCCAAAGAAATTTTGCATGCCCGAGATTCCTAAATATAACAGAACTACCGACCCCAACGAATATGTCAGCTCTTACACATGTTCCATTAAAGGGAACGACCTAGGGGACGACGAAATCAAATCTGAATTATTGAAAACATTTGGTGAAACCCTCACAAAGGGAGCAATGATATGGTATCATAATTTACCATCTAACTCTATTGATTCTTTTGCTTTGCTTGCAGATTCTTTCGTAAAAGCACATGCGGGGCCATAAAGGTCGAGATCAGGAAGTCGGACCTATTCAAGGTAAGACAAAAGGATAATGAGATGCTAAGAGAATTCATATCTCGTTTCCAAATGGAACGAATGGATCTACCACCAGTGACAGATGATTGGGCTGTTCAAGCTTTCATTCAAGGTCTAAACGAACAAAGCTCGATGGCTTCACGGCGGTTGAAGCATAACCTGATCGAGTACCCAGCTATTACTTGGGCCGATGTGCATAATCGATATCAATCCAAAATAAGAGTCGAAGATGACCAGTCGGGCTCTAGGTCCATTATTAAAAGGGCTGCCAACCGAGAACAGAGGTCGATCAAAGATCGATACGGGCCGTATAATGGAAATCCTACAAGCTCGGTGTGATAAACGGCTAAAACGATACTACTGCTAAGGTACGACCCCCATGTTCAATTATATTTCAAAACTAACCATTGCAGGCGTTCGACCAAAGACAAGCAGGTGTTCAACCAAAGACGAGGATTAATGAATTCGATCAAGAACAAAGATGGATTATTCAACATGAAGCCTTGGGTCTGAAAGCACGCATTGCACTCTTTTTACCTTAGACCGGTTTTGTCCCAAATGAGTTTTTCGGCAAGGTTTTTTAATGAGGCAACCATTGATCGTGCTAACTTGGAACAATTCAACAGTATTCGAGGCCTCCTTACAATCAACCTCGAATACTGGGGGGCATACCATTGTCATTGAACATATCAATGATGATTATCAAGTACGGTGCAAAGGAAGTTACTTCGTTATTTCATGGCAACAGGGTCTCGACAGGAAAAATTATAAGGGCCAAATGGTCAAACGAGCCATGCCCATGTAGTTGGCCCGAGCCCTAACACTAAACATGAACACATGTATAATGACTTACAAAGAAAAATTTCTTCTTTACCGATATCTTATATCCAAGAAACATTCCTCTATTTCGAGATCTATTATGCAAAACAAGCTTAAGGGCCGACCATTACCCCATAAATCGGGGACTGCCAACCGCAAAATCAACGAGTTCGAGCAACACTCTCGACTATAAAGCCCAAGGGCTACACCAACTCGATTTCGAGCAACCATTCTCACTCGGGGACTATCTACGAAGCCCAAGGGCTACCCTATTTCAAGTTCGAGCAAGCAGTCACTCGACCACCAAGCCTACGGGCTACTCTTATTTCGAGTTCGAGCAATCACTCACTCGACTACTAAGCCTACGGGCTACATTACTTCGAGTTTGAATCACTCACTCGACTAATAAGCCTACGGGCTACATCACTTTGAGTTCGAGCAAGCACTCACTTGACTATTAAGCCTACAGGCTACAATACTTCGAGTTCGAATCACTCACTCGACTAATAAGCCTACAGGCTACATCACTTCGAGTTCGAGCAAGCACTCACTCGACCATTAAGCCTACGGGCTACATTACTTTGAGTTCGAATCACTCACTCGACTACTAAGCCTATGGGCTACTCTTATTTCGAGTTCAAGCAATCACTTACTCGACTACTAAGACTACGGGCTACATTACTTCGAGTTCGAATCACTCACTCGACTAATAAGCCTATGGGGCTACATCACTTCGAGTTCGAGTAAGCACTCACTCGACCATTAAGCCTATGGGCTACATTACTTCGAGTTCGAATCACTCACTCAACTAATAAGCCTACGGGCTACATCACTTTGAGTTCGAGCAAGCACTCACTCGACTACTAAGACTACGGGCTACATTACTTCGAGTTCGAATCACTCACTGGACTAATAAGCCTATGGGCTACATCACTTCGAGTTCGAGCAAGCACTCACTCGACCATTAAGCCTACGGTCTACATCACTTCGAGTTCGAGCAAGCACTCACTCGACCATTAAGCCTACGGGCTACATTACTTCGAGTTCGAATCACTCACTCGACTACTAAGCCTACGGGCTACATTACTTCGAGTTCGAATCACTCACTCGACTAATAAGCCTACGAGCTACATCACTTCGAGTTCGAGCAAGCACTTACTCGACCATTAAGCCTACGGGCTACATAACATCGAGTTCGAGCAAGCACTCACTCGACTACTAAGCCTACGGGCTATATTACTTTGAGTTTGAATCACTCACTCGACTAATAAGCCTACGGGCTACATCACTTCGAGTTCGAGCACGCATTCACTCGACCATTAAGCCTATGGGCTACATTACTTCAAGTTCGAGCAATCAACTCACTCGACTATTAAGCCTAAGGGCTACATTACTTCGAGTTCGAGCAATCAACTCACTCGGTTATAAAGACCACAAAGTCTGAATTCAATCAAATTGCCTAAAGCCTCGAACTTATGAAAACTTTCATAAGGAATTGGTGAAACGAGACCTTCACAAGGCAGAAAATAAGACAGAGACAAATCAAGAAAAGATCTTTATATATTCAAAAATGTTTACAACGTCCGAACAGGACCCTACACAAAAAACAGAAAACATTCTAAGTCTCCTGGTTATCTCCAGGGGTGGTCTTTTCTCCATCGGGATCCTCCCCGCTCTCGGACTCACCCTTGCTCCCATCATCATCACTATCATCATCATCGGAAGCCAAGGCTTCAGCATCGGCTTCGAGCTTTTTAGCCCTTTTTATCTCCTCGATAAGATCGAACCCTCGAGCATGGATCTCCTCGAAGGTCTCCCTCCGAGATCGGCTCTTAGCAAGTTCAGCAACCCAATGTGCTCGAGTGTTGGCGGTCTCGGTTGCCTCTCTTGCTTGTACCTGGGCAGCTTCAGCATCGGCTCGATAGACAGCCACGAATGCATCTGCATCGGCCTTTGCCTTTTCGGCGTCGGATTTGACCTTGGCAAGTTCAGAGGCCAACCGAGCCTCGAGCTCCTTTATTCTTCTTATTTGAACCGAGCTTTTCTCCTTCATGCTTTGAAGTTGGTTTTCGGCCGATGATAATTGGTCTCGAGCAGTTTCGTTTTTAGCGGCAAGTCGGTCCATGCCATCTTTCCATTCCAAGGTCTGCGCCCTTATCACATCGACCTCCTCACGAAGCTTCCCAATAACCTCAAGCTTCTGCTGCAGCTGTGAGATCAAAATATTAGCCACCGTTCCAGAATCGAGCCCATGGGTTTTAAAGATTACCATTACCTGCTCGGTCAGGTCGGTCTGGTCGGTCTAGTCTTGTTGAGCCTTTGCCAATTCGGCTCGGAGGTCCTTGATTTCTTCTTCCCTTTGTCTGAAGAGGAGTCTAAGGGTGTTCCTCTCCTCCATGACCCGTCGGAGGTCAGCCTCATACCGACGCAGCTTAGCTCGAGACTGAGAACACACTTCTCGATGAACCGTTGCTGCCTACGAAGAAAGAAGAAAAGAAGTTAGAAAAGAATAGCAAACATGAAAGTGGTATCAACGAAGGAAGTTAAAGCTTACCCGATTTAAAGCTTGTTGCACTTCACAGAAAAGGCCCGACATATCTCTAGGGCTAGCAAGATCCTCGACGCCACTAAATAAATCACAGAAGGGGTCCTCCCCTTCATGAGATCAGTTTATTTCGAGGGCCCCCAAAGCTTGGGCAACCCGAATCACCCCTTCGGAAAAGGTAGGAAGAGTGGGTGAGTCTCCGATTACTATTGCCCCAAGCGACTCGCTTGGGGCGCTCTCCTCAGTTCGGAGAGCTTCAGGACCAGTCCCTTTTGATATACCCACTGTTTGTTGACTTCGGTGGGAAGAATCCTCGATCTCTAATGATTCGGGGACTCTGTCCGAACCTTCCTCCGATATCTCCTCAATCCGAGGCGGAGCTTTATAAATCACCATCTACGCAGTTGCCTTTGGGGCATCGATGGTTTACTTCATTCGGGCCACCAGCACAGACCCGTCATTTTCTTCTTCTTCCTTATCTTTATCCTTAGAAGCAGAACTAACTCCATGGTTAAAGGGATGGTATTCTTCCTCGGCTTACGAGCCATCCTCGTCTTCGGTTTTGGATCTTCGGAAGTAGAGGCCCTTTTTCTCTTATTATCCTTTACTGGTTTTGGAATAGAGATCAAAGTCTCTTCCTCGTCGGGCGGGGCCCTCAAAACCTCATCTTTGCCCACACCTACGTACAGAAAAATTGATTTAAGTATATGGAAAGCATCTCGTTCGAACTACCAAAGATACGAGAAAGAGGCTTACCATGATTTTTGGCCTCCCATCGGCCCTTTGACAAATCACGCCATGAGCGCTCGACATATGTGGAGGTCGAAGCTAGATCTCGTACCCAGTTCTTGAGGTCGGGAACTGCACCGGGCATCCAAGGAACCGCTGCATCACAAAAAGGGGATATCAGTGAGAAAAGAAATAAAGGGGAAAAATAGTAGGTGATAACAGCAGAATTACACTTACACTTCATGTTCCACTCCTCGGGAAATGGCATCTTTTCAGTCGGAATCAGGTCCGAAGTCTTCACTCGAACGAACCTACCCATCCAGCCTCGATCCCTGTCCTCATCTATGCTCAAGAACAGAGCCTTGGTAGCCCGGCGTTGAAGTTTTATTAACCCGCCTCAAAAGAGGCGAGGGTAGTACAATCAAATGAGATGGTCAAGGGTGAAAGGCATCCCCTCAATTTTGTTCACGAAGTAATGGATCAAAATAATGATCCGCCAAAAAGAATGGTGGATCTGGCCTAGGGTTATTTGGTATTGATGGCAAAAATCAATAATAACAGGGTCGAGGGGACCTAACGTGAAAGGGTAGGTATACACACTTAAAAACCCTTGACGTAAGTGGTGATATCTTCTTCAGGAGATGGGATTACTATTTCTTTGTTCTCCCAATTGCAATCTTTCTTTAGCTGTTCGAGGTGCCCCTCGGTTATCGAACACATATACTTCGATACTGGCTCACATCGGCCGGGAACCGATGAGCCTTTATCGAACTTAAAATTAGAGGTAAGAACACATGCCCCAGGAACACACTCCTCAGGCCGTGGCTCCACTGGTGTTTTGTCGGCGGCAGACTGTGAAGAAGAAGCTTTTTCTTTTTGAGGAATAGTTTTTGATATTTTCGCCATTTTGGATTTTAAGATCAGAAATAGAAGGAGGTAACACATATTTGGTGTTTTTTGAAGAAAGATTTTGCAGTAAAAAATCGCAAATTTGCAGATGAACTTAGAAGAAGAACTTGAAAAATTTTGAGATTGAAGATGTAAAAGTGATAAATAGTAAAAGTAGGGGCTATTTATAGATTGAGTAACGGCGGTTCAATATCAGCAGTGGACGACCACCGTCTGACACGCATTAAATGCCTTGAAAAACTAAACCGACGGGACAACTATCACGTGTGTCATGATCGAGCCCGATGTAAACGTCAGCCTATATCTGATCGGGCAGTTGGGAAATCATATCGTTTCTCGCCACATCCTTTCCGAGAAATGAGGGGACTATCTATATACGATCGAAACTGATTTCGGCCTTCATACGTCTGATCGAAATCGAAACATAATTGATCGAAGAAAGTCTTCATAATATCAAAATGGGATCCAAAGAAGGCATAAACGAGCTTCAAGTTTCAGAGACAGGTCAAATATCGAGCTCGAAGTAATTATCGAGCTCGGATCCGAATTGAACTATGGTGAGATGTGATGGAATCGAGCTTAAGGGCCAGAGATCAACCAATACCGAGCCTAAATTAATACCGGACCCCCGAATCGGCATCGAGCTCTAAAACCAATAGAGACCAACACCGAGTCCGATCAAGATCGAGCTCATAGACAAGAGCCGTTGCAGCCGTACTAAGGGAGAGAATCTCGGTAGAAATTAGGAAAAAACTAATTTATCATGGGTTTCCCACTATGTATTTTTAATTATATCTAAAGTAGGATCCCCCACTATAAAAGGGATAGTTGTATTTCTGTAAAGGGGAAAGATTTAATACATTATAACTAAGATATCATACACTCATATATTGAAGAGTTATCCTTTTTTAGTTTCATAGATTGATTCATCTTGCTTAATCCATAAATCATCTTCTTTCCAACTTTGCTTATTTTTCATTCTCTACAGTCAACACTCGATATTTCTATTCATTCTTACGATTTGTATCAAGTTATACCGCATACTCTTAGAACTACATACAAATTTAACTCTATCCATTTTTCGAATAAATACGGAGCAACGCCATTCTCGTTGGTCTATGGTGTCGAAGCTTTGATCCCGGCTGAGGTCGGAGAACCTAGCAAATCAGTGTATTCTAATTTCTCGCCAATTTACTGTATCGTGGCTAGTTGGAAGCTTCGTGTGTCTCTTTATTACTTTCAGAATGCAGAAATGCTATATATGATTATTTGAGCCATAATAGTGAGTTCTGCAAGAGGGTAAAAACGTGAGAAATGTCGCTAGTCGTTCAAGTTGGAGTAAAGCCCTTTTGATTTCTTATTTTCTCTTATGTAATTCATCCTCTTTGATATGTAATTTGTAATGACTTTATATATAGTGGAATGGGGCAACTGGAGAAGGGAATTAATTACTAGTATGTGCTAATTATTGGTTTATGCCTGGTTGTATGCTAACTGCCGTGTGTCAAGGATTTAACTATTAGCATTTTAAAATTTTGCTGTTTTTGGAAAATATAAGTTTTTAGCTAAGCAAGTTTTTAGCTAAGCAACTTTTATATGATATCTCACACAAATATGAAGTTTATATATCCAAATGAGAGTCTCCATTTTTACCTACTATTTTGAAACGATCTGCATATGTTCTCTTTGTACTTTGAATTTCTTTCTTATTTTTGGTCTATTCTATGAAAGAAGAATAATCTTTTTAAATAAGCTATTAGTTGCTTTAACGTAACAATTGTTCCCCGTTAACCTAATATATCTTGGTTTAGTGAAATACTTTAGTCCATTTCACTCTCACTTTCTACAACTACTTTAATTATCATCTTTTAACATAGTTAATTCGGAGGCCAATATGAGTCCTTACTTGTCTTATTTGTTGTTTGTTCAAGTCCCAACGTGCTCCGTTTTATGTGACACTAATAAGAATAAAAATAGAAACCTAAGATTTTTTTTAAGTCTAGAATCGTCCCTTAGAATAGTGTCCAAAGCCCCTTGGATTATAGGAAGGGACGGGTAGCTCTGAATTAAGACGCGATTTATAATTAATTAGTGCGCTCTTAGGTTAACAACTTAAAGATAGTAATGAGGGTAGCGGACATGATACACAAATTACCCGAATAGCCTTTGCACTTTTGGCTATAAAAGTCTTAGCAGACTTTGCACGGGAGTTGATCCATTAGGCTTAAAAACTTAGGTCCCCCTTTAATATAATTAAGTAGGTTTTTTATTACAACTCTTACGCGCTTTAGTTCCTTCCATGACTAGTTTTAAGTAATTACTTATTGTCAGTTGATTTGCATACTTGACCACTTAGGATTAATTAACAACTTAGAAACCTACAACCTAGTTTAATGCAATAATCCCCACATAGCATAAAATTCGGTCGGAACTCACATTTGTGGACCTCGAAGAGTGCCTAACATCTTTTCTTTGAGGTAGTTTGAACCCTTACCCGATCTTTGGTGATGCAAACTAGTCAAATCAGGGTTATCAGCAAATAGGTGCCCTAACGCACCTTAAAATCATTAGGTGACGACTCTTCTCTTTTAATATCATATTAAAAGAGTTGTAACATGTCGAAACCTACGTTCGCGAGAAAATGGGGCATGACAGCAACAACAAACAATATACCACTCTTTTGAAACTCGCCAGGTCTAGTATTTATGATCGAGTTACAACTCGTAGAAACATAAATAAGAGAAGGAGAAGCATAAACATACCTTCGACTGAGTAGAACCCACGAAAACCTAGTCCTTCATCTAAAATCAGTCCCCCAACGCAGCTACACGAAGGAGAAAGAGAAACTAGCAAGTTGTCCGGGGTTTTCGGCACTAAAATCACATCGTATCACCCGAAATCACCTAGGGTTTGTGTGGGATTTTTGGGGAGTATTTGTAGGGGTTCAATCTGATGTTCTTGGTCAGAAATATGACTGAAATAAATAACTAATAAGTCCTTAAAAGTCCCCTCTTAGCTGCCCCTCTCTAGTCACTTTAGGAGCTTTTAATTGAGGCCTCTCCTTTTGGCAAGTAGGTGATGCAGCTACTTGTCACCTACTAGTCTACACAGTCTCGCGAAAACGCTAATACCTCTCTGCTCCAATATTGTATCAATGAACAATTTAATCCTTTAGAAACTATACTCGTAGATCTTCAATTTGGTAAGTGGATCATCTCGTAATTCCAAGTACATTGAAAGAAACGCTCAGCTACATTTGACCTAATTTTCAGCATATTTATGAATGTAACTTATGATGACCTTTGCCCACTTTGGTTTCACAACTCGCTTAACTTCAAAAAATAACACACGACTATCATAAGACTAAAACAAATCATAAAATAACCTCCTTATCATGTTGGACACCCTAGTCTCACCACAAAAGTACATGTCATAACATTCCTAACTTGTCGACTTTCGATAAAACTTATTTTCTTCAATTCGTTTAGCTTCTAAGCCTTCCAACCATCTTGGTACTTGTAATTCATGATTATAAATAATTGTAATCTCGATGGTAACATGATTTACTTACTTTATGTACTTTCAAAGATGATCTCATTATTGAGCTTACATCAATTGACTAATGACGTACTCTCATGCACGAAAATATGGAGTCTAACAGTATCGGCCTCCGAACGACTCGAATCTAGTCACAAATAACTCAATATCAACATATAATGCCTTAGGAAAGAACTTCAAACAATAAAGTTTCACTCTTTATCAAAATCAAAAAGTTAACCCCGAGCTCGCACCTCAGAACCCGACAAAATTCATAAATTACGAACACTCATTCGATTGCGAGTCCAACTATAACAAAATCATCCAATTCCGACCTCAAATCGACCTTCAAATCTCCATTTTCTTAATTTTTAAAAAGTTTCCACAAATCCCCCATTTCTTCACATGAAGTCACTAATTAAATGCTAAAAATAAAGATGGAATCATGAAATCATAACAAATTCTAGTCAAACACACTTACCCCGATCCAAATCTTGAAAATCCCCAACAAAATCGACCAAAACCGAACTCTACAACTCAAAATATGAAATAATATGCTAACCCTCGAAATGGGATTTTAAATCTACTGCCCAGGTGTTCCTCTTCTTTAAAATGAAAAATGCCTCACGTTCGCGAAGCATAAAAGATACCAGCTGACAAAACCTCCTACGCGAACACGACAGCCTAGTCGCGAACGCGATGGCCAAACCTCTTAAAGCTTCACGATAGCGGTCCAGGTCTCGCGACCGCGAAGAACAAACGTCTTCCACCCAGAGCCTTACCTCCTTTCAACACAAACGCGATACCTACCTCGCGTTCGTGATTAACAACGTTCCCCAACCTTCGTGAATGCGTCCCCAGTCTCACGAATGCGATGCACAAATTCCACCAGTCACCAAAAGACCATTCGCGATCGCAATTATCCCTTCGCGATTGTGTATGGAAAAATGGAACTTACCACTTGATGTGTGAATTATATAAATTTGGCGACACTCCATGCTACTGCATTGGGGAGAAATTATATCCTCGCTCCTCATTGGCCCGTGGAGATAAGTTAAGATTTGGCCAGACTCTTTTATACGAAACCTGTTCGGATAAAATTGCACCTAAAATACCACCAGATGATTGCGGGTTATCTATATTTCGCGGAACATCAATATTGTTGTCGCCTTCAGACTTGACGTTCATTTCCAGCATTTTTATCACAAGAAGACCCTGGTGTTCATCCGGAGTCCTCAAAAAATCTTGTAGAGTTTCATCGTCTTCGATGTTAAACTCAGCATAACAAGCAACCCTAAGTAAGCGAATAAGGATATCGTTCGATTACTTTAATATTAACCGAATGTTTACTAACACTCATTCTTTTACTAATCAAAGATAATATATGACGTACTTCAATGTGAGTGGCAACTTAACAATACTCTGTGGAAAAATACTATAGTGTACTGAATTATTCTCCATCACAACCTCACTCCCCCCTCCCCCCAATATAATCCAACCCTAATTTTTCGCTCTTCAAACATTCTAGAAAAATTCAGAAAAAATTGAGTAAGCAAATATTTCGCAATGAGTAAGCAAAATACAAAGAATGCTCAAGAATTAATTTTTGAAGAACGAATGTTGTACCTTAGGTAAGTAAATTTTCAGTGCGAGGGGACAATAATTGGTGAGTATAACGCACGTATTATATGCATTGTATATATAGCGCATATAATACATGTGCTATGCCTACCAATTATTGTGGGTCAGAAAATAACAGGCATAGCGCAGGAATTACATGCGCTATACCTTAACGACAAGGTATAGGTATAGCGCATGTAATTCATGCGCTATATATAATAATGTTCTCAAGTCTTTTTTTCACCTATTTTGGTGTTTTGAGTCCAATTTTCCAACACTTTGGTTCCGGGCTCTAAAATTAACGGACAACGGCCAAATATACCCTTGTACTATGAGATAATATTTAAATATATCACTCGTTATACTTTTTGTCTATATATACCCCTACTATTATATTATTGGTTCAAATATACCCTTCTTCCTTTAAGTTTATCCAAGGTGGATATCCAATCCTACGTGGCACTGAAATTTGATGAGGTGGATGTCACGTGGCATGCCACCTCAGCAACCTTAACCCATTTTACCCCTCCCTTCTAATTTTTTTTTCCGCCACTAAAATTTCTTTCCCCTCCACCATCATTGCCACCATTACCACCACCATGAACAATATTGTATTTCTAGTTAGTCAACTCAAACCAAATGAGAGTATTTGAACAGTATGAGACAGAATTCTACCCATCTACAAATGCTTTGAGCACTTGGGTCTGCAAAAAAATACTTCAAAAAATACTCTACCTTGGACAAACTTAATGGAAGGATGACAAATTGAAGTATTCTTTTGCAAACCCAAGTGCTCAAAGCATTTGCAGACGGACATCATTCAGTCTTATACTGTTCAAATACTTGATTTTGTCTGAGTAGACTAGCTAAAAATACAATATTGTTTATGATGGTGGTAATGATGGTGGAGTGGAAGGAAATTTTAGTGGTGGAAAAAAATAAAAGGGAGTGGTAAAATGGATTAGGGGTGTTGAGGTGCCACACCAAGTTGTATCCACCTTATCAAATGTTAGTGTCACGTAGGATTGGATGTCCATCTTGGACAAACTTAACATAAGAGATGTATATTTAAACCAATATTTGAACCCAAATTACAATGAGGGGTATATATAGACCCTTTCTCATCAACAGAAGTATATTTAGCCCTTGTCCGTAAATTAAACCTACTCTTTTCACCCTGCCCCTTTGACCCCCCCCCCCCCCCCCACCCCGATATTTTGTCGGACCCGGTTCCCCTTCCATTTTCCTTCGTTGCCCTCATATCCCAAACTGTTGTCATTTACCAAACAGGAAAAGAAAAAGAAATTTGAGAAATAGAAGTGATTCGGTCTTATTTGATTGATATTGCAAGGTTTAAAATTGGAAGAGTGTTTTCTGTGAGCTTTCCTGGTAGCATTCAGGACTATCGACAAAGAAGTAAAAGAAAAGATTTTTGCCCTTATAATGCTTTTGCAGGATTTTTGCTACAAGCAAAAGTGAATTTTTGACCAAAACAAACACATATCACCAAATACAAGCATATGCAGATCAAGAATCAATATCAGCAAATTCACTCAACAAATTAGATACTGAAAAAAAGGAGATTCTAAAATAAATTAAATCGAACCCATTATCACATGTGAAAAACTAGTTCGATCTTTCGTAATTTCTTGGTTTTTCTTCTACACTTGGTGCCAAGAAGATGAATTCCACGACAAACATGTTGCTGTGGAGAAAGGCTATTCGCCGAAGATGTTTTGTCATTTGTGGGAGGGGATTAGGGGGAAAACCAAGCGGGGCTGTTAAGTGAACCATTCAATCTCGGGTAAAATGAGTAGGTTTAATTTTAAGCCACGCACGCGTGTCAATTTATAGTGTTAATCCATTGAATTAGATTTCTGTTTGCACATAAGTGTAAATTTGGCCCATTTTACTAACAGCGAGGACATATTTAACCATAACTATTAACGGAGGATAAATATAAATCATTTCGTATAGTTGAGGGGCAAATTTGGTCATTTTCCCTTAAATGAAAAGGAACGAGAACTTCATTAGGAGGCAAATACTAGCAGAGAAAGGAGCTCAACGGTATTGTATACGGTCAAAATCGGTTTTGCTCTTCATGTAATTAGTCAAGATTGGAACACGATGGACCGAGGGTCATTTTCATAATACCGAGATGAGATCTGAAGCAGGTTACCAAGCTCAAGATTCAGGGACCGATCAATACCGAGCTCGAAGTCATTATCGAGCTCGAGTCCAAATTGAACTATGATGTGAAGTGGCGTTATCGAACTCAAGATCCGATCCCGAGTCAATACCGAGCCCGAGTCAATATCGAGCTCAAGTCAGTATCGAGCTCGAAATATGGAGATCGACCAATATCAAGTCCGACCAAGATCGAGCTAAGAGACAAGAGCCGTTGTAGCCGCACTTGGGGAGAGAATCTCGGCGAAAATTAAGGAAAAGCTAAATTAATTAATCTATCATGGGATCCCCACTATATATTTTTTATTATATCCAAAGTAGTATCCCTCCACTATAAAAGAGTGGCTATCATTTCTGTAAGCAAGCATCTACACACTCCCTTATTGAAAAGATTATTGATATTCACATATAGATACAGGAGAAATTATCCTTTTGTGAGCCTTGTACATTAATTCATCTTGCTTGTTCATAAATTATTTTCTACTCAGTTTGGTTTGTATTTCATTCCTTTTTTACAGTCAATATTCGATATTTTCCTACATACTTTTTCGATTTGTGCCAAGTTATACCATGTATCCTTAGAATTACGTATAAATTCAACTCTATCCGTTTTTCGGGTAAATGGTTTGGCGTCCACCGGGGGCTAAGGATAATAGTGGTTATTTGGTACGATTCTCTGTGACACACTATTTTACGCTTGCTCTTGGAAGTGTCTTTGATTTCAGACTGAAAACGACGAATTCTCAATTAATGGCCCTACCTATCGACAACGAAGCTGGCCTTCAAGATGAATACAACAACTTAACGCCCGGGGGTGAAAGGCCACTTGTCGATCCCGTTGGAGCTCGGGTCGAGGAACCAATAGACGTTAACTCACATATGGCAATCGAGGCAAACCAACGTTCCGATCCTGAAATTAGCATTTATGGTGGAACTCGATTTGCAACTCGAAATACCAAAAATGCTGAGGAAAACGGAATCAGCTTGCGCATGATTTTTGAAATGTTGCAAACTCAACAAGTAGCAATAGCCCAGTTGCAGAGCCAAACCCAGCCACCGACCAGGCTCGATCCCAGTCTACCCCAAGAAGTCACCCACAAAACGGGGCCAGCTACAGTGAGGTCAAATGAACAAGAATCGGGGACTAATCTCGAAATTGTTAAGATGCTCGAGGAACTAATAAAACGAATAGAGTCGGGGGAAAGGAGGATTGAAGCAAATGACAAAAAAAAGTGAAAACGTATAACTCCAGGGTTTATCAGATCCCGGGGGCACCATCGATATTAAAAGGCTTGGATTCCAAAAAATTCATACAAAAACCTTTTCCCCCCGAGCGCTCAAGAAGTTCTGCATGCTCAAAATTCCTAAGTATAATGGAATGACCGACCCCAACGAACACGTCACCTCTTACACATGTGCCACTAAAAGGAACGATCTAAAGGACGACGAAATCAAATTTGTGTTATTGAAAAAATTCGGTGAAACCCTGTCAAAGGAAGCAATGATATGGTATCATAATTTGCCGTCTAACTCTATTGATTCTCTTGCTATGCTAGCAGATTCTTTCATAAAAGCACACGCTGGAGCCATAAAGGTCGAAACCAGGAAGTCGGACTTTTTCAAGGTAAGACAAAAGGATAACGAGATGATGAGAGAATTTGTATCTCGTATTCAAATGGAACGAATGGACCTACCACCAGTTACAGACGATTGGGATGTTCAAACTTTCATTCAGGGTCTAAACGAACGAAGCTCGATAGCTTCATGACGATTGAAGCAGAACCTGATCGAGTACCCAGCTATTACCTGGGCCGATGTTCACAATTGGTATCAATCGAAGATTAGAGTCCAAGACGACCAGTTGGGTTCTGGGTCCGTTATTAAAAGGGACATCAACAGAGAACAAAGGCCAATCAAGGACCGATACCGGCCGTATATTGGAGATTATAGGGGTAACGAACCAAGACATAACCTCATACAAAGCAATAAAAGAAGTGATTGAGGCCAAGGGTCTCGGGGGCTGATAAACAATAATGGGTTCGACAGGCATACTGGACCTAAGTAAGCACGGTTATCGGAATATAACTTGAACATCGATGCATCCGCCATCGTGTCGGCTATCGGATGCATCAAAGATACTAAATGGCCTCGACCTCTACAGACTGATCCAACCCAGAGGAATCCCAATCAAATGTGCGAATATCATGGCACTCGTGGCCACAAAATGGAAGATTGCAGGCAATTGAGAGAGGAGATAGCCCGATTATTCAATAAAGGGCACCTTCAAGAATTTTTAAGTGACCGGACCAAAAACCATTTCAAAAAGAGGGATTTCAGAAGAAAAAACGAAGAAAAAGAGCCACAACACATCATCCACATTATCATCGGTGGGATTGATATCCCCCAGGGGACGGTGCTTAAATGCACTAAGATGTTGATTGAAAGAGAGAAGCGGTCTCGATCTCAGGATAACATACCTAAAGGAATTTTGTCCTTTAGTGATGAAGATGCAGAAGGAATCATGCAACCCCATAACGATGCACTGGTAATATCTGTACTTATGAATAAAACTCAAGTTAAGCATGTGTTTATTGATCCAGGTAGATCGGCCAACATTATTAGATCGAAGGTCATAGAGCAACTCGGTCTACATGACCAGGTCGTGCCCGCAACCCTTGTTCTAAACAGATTCAATATGGCATGTGAAACTACTAAGGGCGAGATAATACTGCCAATAAACGTGGCCGAGACCATCCAAGAAATGAAGCTCCACGTGATCGAAGGCGACATGAGGTATAACGCTCTTTTTGGAAGACCGTGGATCCACAATATGAGAGTTGTATCCTCGACCCTCCACCAGGTTCTGAAATTCCCAACATCGGAGGGAGTCAAAACGGTCTACAGAGAGCAGTCGGCTACAAAAGAAATGTTTGCCATCGATGAGGTAATTTCGATATCTACACTATCATCGACAAAGGGATCAGATTCGAAGGAGGAACAGGATACCAAATAGCAATCACAAACGTCAGCTTCGACCCAACTAGAGAATCAGAAGACTGACGAAGACAATGACTATGGGATCCCTTGATCCTTTGTGATCCCCAATGATACCGACGCTACCCAGTCAACGGTCAAAGAACTGGAGCAAATAATGTTAGACGAACATTTGCCCAAACGAAAGGTATACCTGCCCGAGATTGAAAGAGAGCTACTTATAAAATCGGGAACCTCTTCGGGAGTCTGGACCTTTTCACGGATGGTGCCTTGAATGCGAAGGGGTCCGGTTTAGGCATTGTACTACAATCACACATATGTAATGTAATTAGACAATCTATCAGAACTACGAAATTGACTAACAATGAGGTCGAGTATGAGGACATGATTGCAGGTCTCGAATTAGCTAGAAGCTTGGGAGCAGAGATCATAGAAGCTAAGTGTGATTCCCTCCTCGTGGTAAACCAAGTTAACAGGACTATTGAAGTCCGAGAAAATCGAATGCAAAGGTACTTGGATAAATTACAGGTGACTCTACATCAATTTAAAGAATGGACTTTGCAACATGTACCCCGAGAATAGAACAGCGAGGCCGTCGCTCTTGCAAACTTAGGTTCATTGGTCGAAGATGACGAACTCAACTCGGGGACTGTCATAAAATTCATAAAATCGGTGATCGAAGAAGGTCACGCCGAGATAAATTCCACAAGTCTAACCTGGGATTGGAGAAAGAAATACATAGAGTACTTCAAGAACGGGAAGCGTCCATCAGATCCAAAGGAATCGAGAGCTTTGCGCACAAAGGCATCACGATTCACCTTATCCGAAGATGGAACGCTATTCAGAAGGACTGTTGATGGGCCATTGGCAATATATTTGGGACCTGGAGATATCGATTACATACTACGGGAAATTCACGAGGGCACTTGTGGAAACCATTCCGGTGCCAATTCGCTGGTCCGCAAAGAGATCAGGGCAGGGTATTATTGGACCGATATGAGCAAAGATGCGAAGGAGTTCGTTCAAAAATGCGACAAATTCCAAAGGCATGCGTCCGTGATTCATCAACCCGGGAAGCTACTCCATTCGGTCCTATCTCTATGGCCTTTCATGAAATGGGGGATGTACATCCTCGGCCCCCTCCCATCGGCCCTAGATAATGCTCAATTTATTTTGTTTATGACTGATTTATTTTTTCTAAATGGGTTGAAGCACATACTTTTGAGAAAGTAAGAGAAAAAGAAGTGATAGACTTCATTTGGGACCACATCATATGTTGATTCGGGGTGCCAGCCGAGATTGTATGTGATAATGGAAAACAATTCATCGGCATCAAAATAACTAAATTTCTAGAGGATCACAAGATCAAAAGGATCCTATCAACACCGTACCATCCTAGTGAAAACGGACAAGGCGAATCGACCAACAAAACCATTATCCAAAATCTTAAGAAGAGATTGACCAACGCCAAAGGAAAATGGAAATAAATACTGCCCGAGGTCCTATGGGCATATCGCACAACATCAAAATCCAGTACCGGAGCAACGCCATTCTCGTTGGTCTATGGCGCCGAAGCTTTGATCCCGGTTGAGGTCGGAGAACTTAGCATCAGGTTTCAATATGCAACAAAGGAGTCAAATAACAAGACCATGAACACGAGCCAAGAATTAGTGGACGAAAGACGAGAGGTCACTCTCGTCCGATTGGTCGCCCAAAAATAGTGGATCGAAAGATACTACAACCGAAGAACCAATCTTTGATATTTTAAAATCGGGGACTTGGTACTAAGAAAAGTCATCCTCAACACCCAAAATCCGAATGAAGGAAAACTGGGTCCGAACCGGGAAGCACCATATCACGTCCTCGAAATCGTCGAAAAAGGGTCCTAAAAGCTCGGCGTGATAAACGGCAAACAACTACCGAGCAATTGGAATGTTTCGCACCTAAAATGATATTACTGCTAAGGTACGACACTCCCATATTCATTTATATTTTGAAATTAACCCTTGCAGGTGTTCGACCAGAAACAGGGATGGATTATTCAACTCTAAGCCTTTAGGTCTGAAAGCACGTGTTGCACTCTTTTTCCATTAGACCGATTTTATCCCAAATGGGTTTTTCGGCAAGATTTTTAATGAGGCAACCATTAATCATGCTAACTTAGAACAATTCAACAGTATCCGAGGCCTTTTTACAATCAAACTCGAATACTGGGGGCATTACCCTCGAATATATCAAGTTCGATGCAAGAAAGTTACTTCATGGCAACAGGGATTTGATAGGGAAAATTGTAAGGGCCAAATGGTCAAAACGAACCATGCCCGTGTAGTTTGCTCGAGCCCTGGCACAAAACATGAACACGTGTATAACGACTTATAAAAAGATTTCTTCTTAACCGATATCTCATATCTCAGAAAGATTCTTCTATTTCGTGACCTATTATGCAAACAGGCTTAAGGGCTGACCATGATCGGAGTTTGAAAAATTACCCCGTAAATCGGGTACTGTCGACTGAACAATCAACGAGATCAAGCTCCATATAAGCCTACATTACTTCGAGTTCGAGCAACACTCACTCGACCATTAAGACTAAGGGCTACATTACTTCGAGTTCGAGCAAATCCTCACTCGACTGAAAAGCCTAAGGGCTACCTTAATTCGAGTTTGAGCAAACACTCACTCGACCATTATAGCCTAAGGGCTACCCTAACTCGAGTTCGAGCAACCATTCTCACTCGGGGACTATCTATCGAGCCCAAGGGCTACCATTAATTCGAGTTCGAGAAATCATTCTCACTCAACTACAAAGCCCAAGGGCTATCTTATTTCGAGTTCGAGCAAGTCCTCACTTGACCACTAAGCCTAAGGGCTAATCTTATTTCGAGTTCGAGCAAATCCTCACTCGACTATAAAGCCTAAGGGCTACCCTAACTCGAGTTCGAGCAACCATTCTCACTCGAGGACTATCTATCGAGCCCAAGGGCTGCCATTAATTCGAGTTCGAGAAATCATTCTCACTCGACTACAAAGCCCAAGGGCTACCTTATTTCGAGTTTGAGAAAGTCCTCGCTCGACCACTAAGCCTAAGGGCTATTCTTATTTCGAGTTCGAGCAAATCCTCATTTGACTATAAAGCCTAAGGGCTACCCTAACTCGAGTTCGAGCAACCATTCTCACTCAGGGACTATCAATCTAGCCCAAGGGCTGCCATTCAATCGAGTTCGAGAAACCATTCTCACTCGACTACAAAACCTAAGGGCTACCTTATTTCGAGTTCGAGCAAGTCCTCACTCGACCACTAAGCCTAAGGGCTATTCTTATTTCGAGTTCGAGCAAATCCTCACTCGACCATAAAGCCTAAGGGCTACCCTAACTCGAGTTCGAGAAACCACTCTCACTTGAGGACTATCTATCAAGCCCAAGGGCTGCCATTCATTCGAGTTCGAGAAATCATTCTCACTCGACTATAAAGCCCAAGGGCTACCTTATTTCGAGTTCGAGCAAGTCCTCACTAGACCACTAAGCCTAAGGGCTATTCTTACTTCGAGTTCGAGTAAACACTACTCATAAAGCCTAAGGGCCACATTAATTCGAGTTCGAGTAAACACTCACTCGACCATAAAGCCTACGGGCTACATTACTTCGAGTTTGAGCAAACACTCACTCGATTATTAAGCCTAAGGGCTACTCTTAATTCGAGTTCGAGCAAACACTCACTCGACCATAAAGCCTACGGGCTACATTACTTCGAGTTTGAGCAAACACTCACTCGATTATTAAGCCTAAGGGCTACTCTTAATTCGAGTTCGAGCAAACACTCACTCGACCATTAAGCCTAAGGGCTACATTACTTCGAGTTCGAGCAAACACTCACTCGACCATAAAGACTAAGGGCTATATTACTTCGAGTTCGAGCAAACACTCACTCGACTATTAATCCTAAGGGCTACTCTTACTTCGGATTCGAGCAAACACACTCGACTATTAAGCCCGAGGGCTACTCTTAATTCGAGTTCGAGCAAACACTCACTCAACCATAAAGCCTAAGGGCTACATCACTTCGCGTTTGAGCAAAATCTCACTCGACTATTAAGCCCAAGGGCTACTCTTAATGCGAGTTTGGGAAAATGCTCAGTCGGTTATAAAGACTACAAGGTCCGACTTCGATCAAATTTCCTAAAGCCTCGAACTTATGAACAAAATTTTCACAAGGCAGAAAATGAAACAGACAAGTCGGAAAAGGAAAAGATCTTTATATATATAAAAATATTTACAAGGTCCGATCAAGACCCTAAACAAAAAGATCAAAAATGAAAAACCCTAAGGTTCCATTTCTTGTCCATCGAGCTCCTCCCCACTCTCAGACCCACTCTTGCTCTCGTCATCATCATCATCATCATCGGAAGCCAGGGATCCATCATCGACTTCAAGATCTTTAGCCTTTATTATCTCTTCGGTAAGATAGAAACCTCGAGCATGGATCTCCTTAAGGGTTTCCCTCCGAGATTGGCATTTGGCGAGTTCGGCAATCCAATATGCTCGAGTTTGAGCGGTTTTGGCTGCCTCTCTCGCTTGTACTTGAGCGGCTTCAGCATCAGCTCGGTAGACAGCCACGATCACGTCCGCCTCTGCTTTAGCCTTTTCAGCTTCAGATTTGGCCTTTTCAAGTTCGGAAGCCAACCGAGCTTCGAGCTCCGCTATTTTCTTTTCCTGAGACTAGCTCTTCTCTTTCACGCTTCAAAGTAGACTTTCGACCGATGACAATTGGGATAAGGCAGTCTCTTTTTCTGTAGCTAAGCGGTCCATACCTTCTTTCCACCCCAAGGTCTCCGCCTTTATCATGTTGACCTCCTCATGGAGTTGCCCGATCATCTCTATCTTCTACTGCAGCTGTGAGATTGAAATATTAGCCATCGTTCCCGAATTGAGCCCATGAGTTTTTAAGATTGTCATTACCTGCTCGGTCAGTTCGGTCTGATCTTGGTAAGCCTTGGCCAACTCGGCTCGGAGGTCCTTGGTCTCCTCTTCTCTTTGCCCACAGAGAAGTCTAAGGGCATTTCTCTCCTCCCATGAGCCTTCGGAGATCGGCCTCATACCGACTCAGCTCAGCTCGAGACCGAGAAAATACTTCTGGATGAAGCACTGAGGCCTACGCAGAAAGAAGAAAAGAAGTTAGAAATGAAAAACAAACAAGGGGAGTTAAGGCTTACCCGATTTAGAGCTTGCTGCACTTCGTTGAAAAGGCTAGATGCCTCACCCGAGTCCTTCCTCGGGACCTCCAAGTCGCTCAGGCCGGTAGCATCTTCGACCCTAGTAAAATAATCACGGAAGGGATCCTCCCTTCCGTGGCCTCCTTCGATGGAAAGGGTATTCAAGGCCCGAGCCTCTCGAATCATCTCCTCGGAAAATGAGGGGAGCAGTGGGGAGCCCCCAATTTCTATTGCCCCAAGTGAATCACTTGGGCCGTTCTCTCCATCTTGGGGGGGGGCTCGAGATCAGCCCCTACAGCCGTACCCACCATTGGCTCATTATGGTGGGGGGTAGCCTCGAACCTTGATGACTCGGGGACTTCGACCAATTCTCTTCCCGAGACTCCCTCATCACGAGATGGAATCTCCGCAGCCTTCACCGATTCAGTAGCCTTTGGGGCCTCGGTGCTTATTTTCACTCGGGCTACCAGCCCGGAGTCATCTTCTTCCTCTTCATCTTCATCCCTAAGACGCTGAACAGAGTCTTCGGTCAGGAGGATGATATTCTTCCTCAGCTTACGAACCGCCTTCTTCTTAGGTTCCTGATCCTCGGAGGTCGAGATCTTTTTCCTCTTTTTGTCCTTCATCAATTTCGGTGCCGGGATCGAAGTCTCCTCCTCACCAGATAAGGGCCTCATAACAGCATCTTTGCCAAGTCTTGTATAAAAAGAAAATAAGTAAGAAACGCTTTACAAAGTCAACAAAGACGTGGGAAAGAAGTTTACCATATGTTTTGGCCTCCCATCGGCCCTTTGATAAATCGCGCCACGAGCGCTCGGTATATGTAGAGGTCGAGGCCAGGTCCCGTACCTAGCTCTTAAGGTTAGGAATCGCACCAGGCATCCAAGAAACCGCTACATCACGAAAAAGGATATCGGTGATAAAGAAACGAAGGAGCAAAACAATGAGAGCTAACAGTAGAATTATACTTACGCCTCATATTCCATTTCTCGAGAAATGGCATCTTCTCGGTCGGGATAAGGTCGGAAGTTTTCACTCGAACGAACCAGCTCATCCAACCTCGGTCCTTATCCTCGTCTATGCTCGAGAACAGTACATTGGTAGCTCGGCGTTGAAGTTATATTAACCCACCTCGATAGAGGAAGGGGCTGTATAACCTGATGAGGTGGTCGAGTGTAAAAGGCATCCCCTCGACTTTGCTCACGAAAAATTGGAGCAGAATAACGATTTGCCAAAAGGAAGGGTGGATTTATCCTAAGGTTATTTGATACTGGTGGCAGAAGTCAACGACAACGGGGTCGAAGGGGCCTAACGTGAAAGGGTAAGTGTACACACTTAAAAACCCTTCCGCATAGGTGGTGATATCTTCTCCGGGAGCCGGGATCACCACTTCTTTGTTTTCCTATTTGCAATCTTTCCTTACCTGCTTGACGTATCCCTCAGTTATCGAGCATATATACCTCGATACTGACTCGTATCGACCGGGAACCGATGAGGCCTTATCGATCTTAAAATCAGAAGTGAGAACACACACCCCGAGAACACACTCCTCAGGTCGTGGCTCCACCGGTGTTTTGTCGCCGGCCGACCGCGATGAAGAGGCGTTCTCTTTTTGAGGAACAGTTTTTGACGTTTTGGCCATCTAAATTTCTGTGAACAAAGATCAGATGTATTTTGGTGTTTTGAGAAGAAATTTGCAGTGAAAATCACAGATTTGCAGATAAAGAACTTAGAAGATGCGAAAAAGAACTTAGAAGATTTGGAGATTGGAGATCTAAAAGTAAAAAATGGTAAAGAGAGGAGCTATTTATAGAGTGGGCGATGACGGTTCAATATCAGTAGTGGCTGACCATCGTCTGACACACATTTAATGCCTTGGTAACTGAACCGACGGGACAGTTATCACATACGTCATGGTCGAGCTCGATGCAAACGTCAGTGTATATCTAGTCGTATCATTGGAAAATCATGTCGTTTCTCGCCACATTCTTCCCGAGAAACGAGGGGACTATCTGTATACGGTCAAAACCGATTTTGCCCTTCATGTAATTAGTCAAGATTGGAACATGATGGACGAGGGTCGTTTTCATAATACCGGGATAAGATCTGAAGCCAGGTTACCAAGCTCAAGATTCAGGGACCGATCAATACCGAGCTCGAAGTCATTATCGAGCTCGAGTCCAAATCGAACTATAATGTGAAGTGGCGTTATCGAACTCAAGATCCGAGCCCGAGTCAATACCGAGCCCGAGTCAATATCGAGCTCGAAATCTAGAGATCGACCAATATCAAGTCTGACCAAGATCGAGCTAAGAGACAAGAGCCGTTGTAGCCGCACTTGGGGAGAGAATCTCGGCGGGGATTAAGGAAAAGCTAAATTAACTAATCTATCATGGGATCCCCACTATGTATTTTTTATTATATCCAAAGTAGGATCCCTCCACTATAAAAGAGTGACTATCATTTCTGTAAGCAGGCATCTACACACTCCCTTATTAAAAAGATTATTGATATTCACATATAGATAGAGGAGAAATTATCCTTTTGTGAGCCTTGTACATTGATTCATCTTGCTTGTTCATAAATCATTTTCGACTCAGTTTGGTTTGTATTTCATTCTTTTTTTACAGTCAATATTCGATATTTTTTTACATACTTTTCCGATTTGTGCCAAATTATACCACGTATCCTTAGAACTACGTATAAATTCAACTCTATCCGTTTTTCAGGTAAACAGATATACACAAAAATTGTATGGTGGAATTCCAGAAGTTAGCCATGAGTTAAGTAAGCTGCAAGGGTATTCAATTGGGTATCCAAACATCAGCAGCGATTACATAATTGCCTCTTGAAACGTCTTTATATTAAGCAAAACATTCGAGCAGTTGAGTGATCAACATGAAAAAAGAACCACGAACGGTTGAGTCGGGAATAAATTGGCAAAATCTCGAGGCTGAATCTGTTTCTCCCTATCAATGTAGGATAAACCTCCTATCCAATAAATTTTTTTTTAAAAATGTACAATGAAAATGAAAAGGGTTGCGAGTGAAATTTCTTGGTATGCTCTAAATGGAGTACTACACCATTTGAGCTAACAAGTGAGAGTGCTAGAGCTAATATGGTTTTTCAACTCCACAAATGTCCTCTGCATTATCAGAAATAATTGACAAATTAGAGTCTGTTAGAAGCAAGACAAACAAGCAACTCCGTTTTAATGTCATGCTCGGTAACACAAAGGAAAGCATCATAATTAGGCTGCTGGCCTAAAGATGGTTTTGTCTAGCTACTGAACAAAGGGCAAACTACAGCACATGTTCTGGTTTTATTTCAGTGGCGGGACATTGGTAATTAGACTTATAAGCCACATCACAACAGAACCTACGATCCAACAAACCACACAAAAGACTAAGACACCAGCCAAAATGGTGGCTAATGGAGGGCCTGATGCATCACTGCTTTTGTCTGATCCTCCTGAAGAATTGTTGTTTGATGCTGATATAGGTAGTAGTCTCTGCCTTAGCTGCACACGCACAGCATTGTTGAATCTGAACAACAAAACAGAGAACCAAAAAATTGTAACATCCTTTGACAACAGCACATCTAAGTACAATGAAAATGATATCATAAACCACTGAGGTTGTGCTCAAGAGGCATCAGTTGTCGTCTATGTTGCTCGGACTCTCTAAAAATACCATTGCACCCGTGTCGGATCCTTCAAAAATGCACTACTTCTGGAGGATCTAACATGCACTCGGCTGCATATTTGAAGAGTTCGAGCAACATAGGTTGTCGCATATCTACCACAAAACCTCTGCTTTAAAAACCCTGTACTTTTTGTCCTTCTTGTAGAGCTCCATACACCCATAAAACTAGAAAGTGAGACAATATACGTTGTACGTACAAATTTGGAAAACATATACTGAAAAAAAAAAGGGGGACCTCTATTTTCAAGCATCCAATCCAATAATAAAATCTACAGAAGATTTCCAAGCCCTGGATGATTTCCAAGCCCTGGATAGTAAAAACAGCTTTAGACCTTTTAAGGCATGGCAAAGTAATGCAAGTTTTCTCATGTTTGGATGTCAAGAAGTGGCAACTTCATTCACCACAATAACATGATTGGAAATCGGAAGCACTTAATGTGATATAGTAAGCTTGTCCAGAAATCATACAATGTCATTAATTCAAGTACCTTTTGACAGTTTCTCTTTGTTCCGTCCAGAGGTGGTTTTAACATCAAACAATTTTCTGGTGAAGGAAAGAGAACGTCTTCGAGATCGGTTTTAGCATATTTATAAATCCTAGCACATTCTCAAACCTTACAACTGAATCAGCAGGATTCAAAAGCCTTCACTACTATGCAGTCCACTTCTAATGGTGTACATAGTATTTATTACTTCCTCTATTCCAATTTATGTGATGCACTTTCTTTTTTAGTCTGTCCCAAAAAGAATACTACCTTTTTATATGTAGAAACAATTTGATTTTTAACTTCTCATTTTACTCTTAATGAGATTATTAACAGCCACACAAATTTCTACGGCTTGTTTTGGACCGCAAGTTTCAAAAGTCTTTATTTCTTAAATTTCGTGCCCAGTCAAACTACATAACATAAAATGGAACGGAAGAAGTACCATTGATTGTTGAATTATAGTTATACATGGGAGGATAAACAAGGAAAACTTCTACAA
Organism: Nicotiana tabacum; assembly: GCF_000715075.1. NCBI lineage: Eukaryota > Viridiplantae > Streptophyta > Magnoliopsida > Solanales > Solanaceae > Nicotiana > Nicotiana tabacum. The sequence continues at coordinate 44,024,394 of NC_134102.1, forward strand.
ACAAATCAAAAACATTCCGTAGGAATCCAAAGAATCGTGCAAATGATCTGAGTTCAAACATTAGCACCCTAGTAATCGAGGAAGCTGGAACAAAGATTAACGGAGTCTAGGTTTCAATCCCTGCAAAGATAGAAAAGTTAAATAATTTCTCTTTATCTGTATAAGTCTTGATGGACAAATTTATCTAGTACCGTGGTGGGAGGACGCAAGCACCCCATGAAATAACTAGAGCCCGTTTGGACATAAGAATATTTTCACTTTTTTCGAAAAAATAAAATTTCCAATTTTCACTTAACATGAATTTTGAAATTTTTCGAAAATTTAAAAAATTCCAAAAAATTATTTTTCAAAATTTTCACATCACTCACAAAATTTCAAAAGCAACCCAAAATTATATTCATGTCCAAACACAACTCTAATTTTAAAATACCATTTTCACTTGAAAAACAAAATCACTTTTTTATGGAATTTTACCATTCTTATGTCCAAACGCCCACTTAATTGCGAGTAAACTGGTTCTGGCAGCACCTGTATTAAAAAATTTCACACACACTCACTTCCCTTCCCTTCCCTCCATACGCACACACTCACTCACTTGGTCATTTAACTAGCTGCAGAAGGCATTGTATGTCACCAATGAACAACCCATTAATGCTAAAATTACTACAAATTTTAGACTAAAGAGCAAGTAAAAAGAATAATTTTGAGTCTATAAGAGTGTAAATTGAAGCATTTGTACCTGAAATTGAAGTGGGCAAGGAAAGCACCGTGGCTAGGACTGAGGAAGGTAACGAAGGAAGATTGAGGCCTGTGAAGGGGACGCTGAAACCCTAGAACGGCTTGGAATGGACGAGCATAACAATGGACGGACGCCATTTCTGTGTGCCAGACGTTTGCTTGTGTCTCTACCCCGTGGGGCGTGGGTACTAGTTAGATTTTGTGAATTATGAAGGAATAATGACAAATCTGAAATTAGTGAATGCAAATAAATGATGTTGACATGTGATGGGACCTTTATGAATTATTAGACAAAAGATTCTATTGGTTTTTTTATTAAAAAAAAGTTCTCCCTCCGTTCCAATTGATGTGAATATATTTGATTGGGCACGGAGTTTAAGAAAAAATGAAAGATTTTTAAAATTTGTTGTGTTAAACAATTCAAAAGGGGGTCCAGAGTATTTGTGTGATTATAAAAGCTTCTTATTAAGGGTAGAATTATAAGTTTAAGTAAAATTATTTTTAAATTTAAAAAGGTGTCATTCTTTTTGGAACGGACCAAAAAAGAAAAAGGTTCACATAAACTGGAACGGAGGTAGTATTTCTATTGCTTTATTTTTTATTTTTAGTTCTTTTATTTCCAATACTGTGTCTAGTAATCACCGACGTGCCGATTTACACCGTGTGAGACCCATAAAAGAGGGAAGACAGTTCTATAATAGAAAAATTATTTTTAGGGTTCGAACCAAGACCTCTAGTTAAGCACGAGGGAATCACATTCATCTCAACGAAATTCTTGGTAATTATTGATTTATTTTGTCTGCCTTTTCCTTTTCTCTTGCCTTTTTTCCATAACTTTAGGAATAGTCTATTTGTTTAACAAATCAAGGTTTTGAGGTATATCTACCTCTTCCAATCTAGTATTTTTCATACTAGTTTCTCCTAAATCCATATTTCAGAAACATATCTATGTCGAATATTTCATATCTATTTTATATATACCATGAAAGTACCTAGGCTCTGATACCATTAACAGGATCAAGTGGCGGGCGGTAATCCGCCATGCCTTCTCAATTAAATTAAAACAGAAATCACCGTTCATTAACAGGATCAAGTGGCGGGCGGTAATCCGCCATGCCTTCTCAATTAAATTAAAACAGAAATCACCGTTTGACCGGGAACTGGACTTGTTTCACACCTCACATCTGGCTTTTATATGCCTGGAAGGTTTCCACCAGTTAAAGATTTCTATTTTAACATATTTGAGAATTCTTAATCTAGCTAATTCAGTACCCTTATATTTAAAGACTGGCGGTAATCCGCACAATCAGTAAGGATAAGAATTGAAATATACTTGAATTTTATATATAGTTTAATGACTGTATGGAAGGTTAAAAACCTTTACTCAAGCAAGGGGTCTGTCATAATATAATACATACTTTTATTGAGCCCATGTGTCTAGCAGTTCTAACCGTGAAAGAAGATGCCCCTTTTAACTCCTTTATCGGGCTGAGGTTCACGGCTGGCTAGACGGAGCCACTAAGGCAAAGCCAATAAGAGCAGTGTTATATCAAACTGTACCAACCATCTTGACACCAAGTCAAAACTCTATATATAAAACTCATTTATATTTTAATAGATGTCGTCGCTTTCATGGTGTATATAGGAGAGAAGTTAGATATTCAACATAGATATGATATCTCTTAGCAGGACATCGTCACGGCCAGAGAGGAGAGACTAGAAGAAAAGCTAAACTAAGAAAGACAGAAGTATGTACCTTGTGGCCAAGAAGCAAGGCCCTGAAGATGAAGAACTGAAAACTTTTATTTACTTGTTCTTCTATTACAATCTACAAATTTCAAACTAACTCTTTACTTACACTTAGAGAGACAGAGAGAGTTCTAGAGAGAGGGAGTCTTAAACGTCTGCCTCTAAAAAATGAACGAATGACTTCTATAAATAGAAAAAGAAAAGGAATCTATAAACAGTAAGAGTGGGTCCCCGTGGGTCCCTGTAACAGTGTTTCTACTATTGAAACAGTGTATTTACTGTTGATGAACAGTGTATCTACTGTTCGAGTGGGTCCGGCGGCTTCACTGTGCTGTGGGTCCGGCGGCTTCACTGTTTGAGTGGGGTCCAGCTGTTTCACTATGCTGGTTTCTTTTCCGCCTTTTTCAATTTGCGGATAAGTTCTTCTGCATCTTGTAAGTCTTCTTCAGATAGTATCCTTTCTGCTTCAATGGGCTGAGAATCTTCAGCAATATCATCGTTGCTTGTTTCACTTTGCATTGACGTATCTGACTTTTCATATTGATTAATGGAAGACAGTAAATTTCTTTTAACCTCTTCCAAGTAACTGTTAATCATCTCTGTTTTATCTCTTTCTTGAAAGGAGATCCTTCTGGCAATATGCCTCACTGAACTGTCATCAATTACCTCTTTCTGAGGTTTACTGGAATATTCTTGGATCTTCATCTCGATTGAATCCAAGAGCTCTTGACCATATAAGGTTTTTGTTTTGGGATCCTTCTTCATTAACTTGTCCCAAAAATTATTGTAAAAAGTCCTATATAAGCAGGGGACTTGTTCTTCAGTGAATCCGACTTCCGGATTCCATTTGTGTATCCAAGGGATAGAAATTCCAGAAAGAAATATATTTGATTAATTTTTTCTGGGTAGCAGATATGATCTGCGTGATATAGATCGTTAATAAAAGGAGAAATTTTTACCCATTCTTTGTATAACATGAGAAATGGATCTGGTAAAATCTTTATTGTTGGACCGTGGTATGACCACCAGTTTAGAAACCAATTAGGAACAGTTGTTGCAAATATCTTTGCACATACTTTTATAAACCAAGTATGTTTATGTCTATCATTATTGTAGTATAATACTTTATCAAAAGCTTGGATATAATCCCAATAAGTAAAATTCATTTTCACTTTGTTAAGGCTTATCTGCCTTTCTTTCATTGTGGATATACCCCAGTCTTCAACAGATATTATCTGTTTAATTATAATTTTCGAGAAGTTATAAACGTTCTCGTCTGTACTATACCCAGAAAAGTGCTGAAAATCTGCACTTCCAGTACTGGTTAGTATCATTTCATAGTAGGAACGGATTTTGTATGACTCACCCGGATAATATAACCCATTTATCAAATACCTTTGGAATATCTTCCACGGTTCTTCTTTTCTCTGAATGTCAGAGTTTTCTAAGAGAAATATCATTTCTCTTTTTGGCACTTTCTCGTATGACTTGATATCATCATTGTCATCTTTAGTAATGGAAGCAAAAGTATCACTTTGCTTAACAGAAGTATCTTTCTGTTTTTGAGCAGTCAAATATGCCTGCAAATGTGCGTATAACGGACTATCTTCTGGAATATCTTCCAGATGGACGGATGGTCCAATCGATGATTTTTCTCTGAGAGATATCCTCTCATTGACTAAACTTCTTCTTCCCATTTGTATAACTGGGGAGTTTGATGAGGATCCGTATGACGATCCCGAAGGAGATAACCTTCCTTTGGACTGTGGGGATGATCTTCCCCAACCTCTACCTCTTCCCCTACCCCAGGGGGGTTCCATCCTGTAAATATTCACGAGATAAGAAATCTGGCAGAGAATTATCAATTCCCTTTTTATATTGTATTTCAAAATCAAAAGGGGCTAATTGAGCCTGCCATCTTGCAAATATCATTTTCGAGGCATCATGTTTAAAATCTTTGTTAAACATATATTTAACAGATTGTGCGTTAGTTTTTATCAAAAACTTTTGATTGTATAAATCGTCCTGAAATTATAAAACACATTTTACTATGGTTAACATTTCATGTGCCACAGTAGCGTATTTTCTCTGGGCTTCAGACCATTTACCAGAGTAAAATCTAATCAGATATTCATGTTTATCGTTGGGATTAATTTGTTTTAAAATCCCTCCATAACCAATGTTAGACGCATCAGTCTCTATAATTTTTTGCCATGCAGGATTAGCAAGGGTTAAGCAAGGTAAAGATTTAACACGTTGCTTAATACTTTTTACTAAAGTAGTGTGACTATCAGTCCAAGGGTTTTTATAATATTTTTTTAGCCTATCATATAAGGGGGCTAAATCACGTGACAGATCTTTATAAAAAGGTGAAATATAATTTAAACTTCCCAAAAATCTTTGTAACTGAGTTCTATCAGTAATAATATCGGGAAATTTAGAGGCAAAATCAATCGATCGTTGAATAGGAGTAATCTTTCCTTGACTAATATAATGTCCTAGGAATCGAATATTAGTTTGAAATAAACTCATTTTTTATTTTGAGATTACCAAACCATTTTGTATAACAATTCTTTTAAAAATATCTAAATGCTTAATATGCATTTCAAGTATTTTGAAAAATACCAAAATGTCATCGATATATACAATGACGAAATCTAGATAAGGGTTAAAAATATCATTCATAATTTTTTGAAATTCTGAAGGGGCATTTTTCAAACCAAAAGGTATAACATTCCATTCATATTGCCCAAATGGAACATTAAAAGCAGTTCTATAAGTATGCTCTTTAAATATTTAAATTTGCCAATAACCAGATTTTAAATCAAATTTTGAAAATATATTGGCATCATATAATCTAGATAATAAATCTCTTTTGTTAGGAATAGGATACCTAACCCATTTTAAATATTTATTCAAGGGCTTATAATTTATGACTAATCTAGGAACACCACGTTCCTTTCCAGCTGCGTTATTAACATAGAAAGCTGTACAAGACCAAGGAGATTTTGAGGGTTTTATCAAACCCTTTGATAGCAAACTATCTATCTCTTTTTTGCAAAATTCTACTAATTCTGCATTCATTTGACAAGGTCGAAATTTAGTAGGAATATCATCCTTAGTGAAATTATCTTCATAAGGAAGAGTGACAATATGCTTTTTTCGATTCCAAAAAGCACTAGGATGCTCAGCACAAATATCAATAGCAATCTGCTCGGAAATCAATTTGATTTTTTCCTGTACTTTAGTAGAATTTAAAGTATCAAATATATTCATACTAAATAATTCTAATTGCAAAGAATCAACATGTTTTTGCTTCATATCAATTAAAGCATTAATATCTCTAGTTACCGGATCTGTAATAAAAGTATAACTAATTTCTTTATCCTTATAAGTAGCAGTAAAACCTTTTGAGTCTATGCTAGTAAAAGGATAAACAGCATTAATAAACGGTGTTCCAAGTATAATTGGAGGGTATAACTGATTTTTTACCAAGAAAAAGAAGTGAGGAATACAGACTTTATTCTGATAAATACCCGTATTAGGAAGTTTATACTTTATATCTAAAGCATGTCCGGATGCAGATCTAAACATATGAGTAGTTTTTTGAAAATATTTCGTAGGTACTAAACCTTCTTGAATGCAGCTAACATCTGCTCCACTATCAATCATGGCAATGTTTGTAATTGAAAAACTATTATCAATGAGAATAGTATATTTAATATACCATTTATGAGAAGTAATAATTTGTATCATTCCTAGAAACATATCATGTTTAGGATTAAAACTAATAGGTTTTTCTTCAATATCATTTTTAAAAATACCTTTGTTTTTATCATTAGATTCTTCAGCTGGAGAATTGGTTTTCTCAATCTGAGTAATCCTATGATCACAAATCATTTGATTTTGTTTAAGAGATTTAATCTCTCGTTTCAAGTTTTCAACTTCAATTTTTAAATCATCGAAAGAAGAATCTCTTGCTGGAGTTGCATTTTTGTTCAACAAACGGTTATTAACCTCTAGTAAAGAATAAGGTGGAGAATATTCAAATTCTTTTTCAAAAGGTTTTGAAGAACTAGAACTTGAATTAGAACTTGAACTAGCAGCCAAATTAATAATTTTTTCACGAAGTTTTTCATCAGTAACTTCTTTCAAAAGTTCTATCACATTATCAGATGTAATAGTTTTCATGTTTAGATCTTCAAATTGTGATTGTAATTTATAAAATTCATCATCACAAGTACATGTATCACCTTTACAAGTTGTACAAGTATTATCAATATTTTTATCACTATCAGATAAATCAAGCAAGTCAATTTCAGTTTCGGATTCTGATTCAGAATAATAATCGGATTCTGATCCAGAAGTGTATAACAAACCATAAACCTTATCACGTAGTTCATCGTCTAGTCCTAAGGTTTTCAGCTTTTGAAGCTTACAATTTGGAGCTATATGGCCAAATTTACCACACTTATAACACTTAATGTCAGCAAGGTCTCGCTTAGATCTATTTTTGGTAAATCTAGTAGACTTGCGATGTGCTTTCTTGGCTTCTCGTTCTTCTTTGGATCTATATCTAGATCTCTTTCTCCTATAAGGACTGTCTTGGTTGGGGTATCTATGATACTTATGTTTTTTCTTCTTATGAGTAGAAATCTCGGGTAAACCGAATTGGGTGCAAAAGTTCCCTAACTGGTTTCTTTCCTTAAGCTTATCCATCTTAAGCTGTCTAGACAATCTTAATTCATTGCACAGGTTTAACCCTTCCTGTGTGCAAATTCCTATTAATTTACCATAGGTATAGTCTGCGTAAGGAATTTCTCCATAACTACCTCTTAAAACCTTTCTAACTCTTTCGGCAAATAAAGAGGGAAGGCCATCTATGAACTTAGCTTTCCAATATTCAAACTTATTTTCTGGTAGTTCCATCACTCTACTCATAAAGGTGTCTTTATACCACCTAAACTCACTTAAAGTCTTACATCTAAGGCTATTAAGGAGGGTACGGACAGTCTCATTTTGGTTGGTAAATCTACCATTGAAGTGTTCTAATATAGTAAGAATAAGAGTGTAAACAGCATCTTCTCTATTTGCTACTAGAGCCATGCCTAAGTTATCAATTCCATCCTCAGTGGCTTTGGCATTAATAACCATTGCCCTTTCATCGACACTCAAATAATTGTCCCACCAGCCACGAAGTTGGCCAGTAAAACCTGCAACAATCATTCTGCAAATATTCCTATCTGTATTCTTCACACTTTTACAGATAGTTGCATACATAAGCATTCTATGTACTAGAATAGTTAACTGCCTATCAGTCAAACCATCAAGGTTCCATTCGTAAATTTCGGAACCACTGTAAGACGTATTAGTCTGATTCCAATCACGTTCCTCTATTAAAACATCTTGAGGAGTAGGACGATTGTAATAATAAGTCTGCATTCTTGGTAGGATTAGTAGTTTAGTATCATCACCTTAAATGGTTAAAAATTGTAGTTTTGTGGAGTACTTTTTTTAGTATTATGTTTTTTGTAACAGTAAAAAAAATTGTTTTTAGCTTGCCGAATAAATGTTTATATTACTAAGCAGTTTACCCTAAGTAAAACTATAGTATAGAATCTCTAATAACTTTCAGATGGAGTAATGCGAATATTTATAAAAACAAATGGAGAATTAAGAGTACTTATTTGGGACTTGTTATTGTTAAAACAAACATTTTGCTAGTCGATCCAACTTGTTCTTTAACATGTGCTATTGTCTATGACTCTATGTCAAGCTAATTGTGTATGGCCCGGTCAGGGCGATAAACAGATTTGCAACAAAGGAACTTGCTTTTTGTATGTAAATGATAAAAAAGAATGGGTTATTAAAACCAGGAATATGGGGAAGGGAATAATAAGAGGGAATAGCAGGCACCTCAAGGTCAACATGCCTGTCTGACATTAAATGAGGCTATTTTTGTAATTTCAATAAATCAGAGCAACAGGATTGGCTGAAAAAGAATCTTACTAGCTACTACATAAAATGTTCAATACTTTGACGAAACTACCCCTTACTTATCTCTTCACACCATCAGCGCATTCTTTGTACGCAACGCCTACTGGCCTTACTTAACTTTCTAATCCCACGTGGACCTCACGTCTCAATTCCCCACCATTTAACTAACAAAAGAAATGGTGTACTCAGTTTGTACTTTAATGGTGTTTGAATCTTTTCTTGAATTAACATGCAAAATTAAAGAAAAAAGAACTCAGACAAAACAAAATGATAATCAAAACATGGGGAAAGATCCATATTATGTCTATATACTTAAAACAAATAATCATATATCTATAAATACAAGCAAATCATATGTATACGGTCAAAACCAAGTTTGCACTTCGTGTGATTAATCGAGATTGGAGCATGATGGACCAGGGTCCGTCGTTATAATATCGAGCTGTGATGTGAAGTTGGGTTGTCAAGTTCGAGACCCAGAGACCGATCAATATCGAGCTCGAGTCAATATCGAGCTCGAGACCCAGAGACCGATCAATATCGAGCTCGAATCAATATCGAGCTCAAGACCCAGAGACCGACCAAGATCGAGACCGAGCCAAGGAACAAAAAGCCGTTATGGCCACATTTGGGGATAGAATCTCGACAGAAATCACGGCTTAAATCAAGGAAAAGCTTATTAATTAATCTATCATGGGATTTTCACTATGTATTTTTAATTATATCCAAAGTAAGATTTTCTCACTATATTAAGAGAGGTTATCATCTGTAAAAAGGGGATCATGAATGGACACATTGAGATTTACTAAAATTAACATAACATCTAGGAGATTATTCTTTTTTGGGTTTTGATATTGATTCATTTTGTTCCCTTATCAATCACTCCCTATTCGAATTCGGTTTGTATTCATTCTTTTTACAGTTAAAATTCTATATATCTTTACCTATTTTTTCAATCTGTACCAAGTTATATCACGTATCCTTAGAACTACGTATAAATTTAACTCTATCCATTTTTTGGGTAAACAGTTTGGCGCTCACCGTGGGGCTAAGGATATAGTGGTTATTTGGTACAAATCTCTGCAAAACACACTATTTTACACTTGCTCTTGGAAGTGTCTTTGATTTCAGGTTAAAAACGACGAACTCTCAATTAATGGCACTGCCTATCGACAACGAAGCTGGCCTTTAAGATGAGAATAACAACCTAATGCCCGGGGAATGAAAGACCATTCATTGATCCCGTGGGAACTCGGGCCGTAGATCCAATTGACGTTAATTCGCATGTGGCCATTGAGGCGAACCAACATTCCGACCCCGAAAACAGCATTCATGGTGGAACTCGTTCTGCAGTTCGAAACACCCAAAATGTTGGAGAAGACGGGATCAGCCTGCGTATGATTTTCGAAATGTTGCAAGCTCAACAAATAGCGATAGCTTAGTTGCAGAGTCAAACCCAGGCACCGAGCAGACCCGAGCACGGTCCACCCCAAGAAGTCACCCACAAAATGGGGTCAGCTGTGATAAGATCAAATGAACAAGAATCGGGAACTAATCCCGAAATTATTAGGATGCTCAAGGAACTGACAAAACGAATTGAGTCAGGAGAAAAGAGGATTGAAGCAAACGACAAAAAAGTAGAAACTTATAACTCTAGGGTTGATCAAATCCCGAGGGCACCACCAATATTGAAGGGCTTGGATTCCAAAAAATTCGTACAAAAACCTTTCCCCTCGAGCACAGCTCCCAAACCGATCCCCAAGAAGTTCTGCATGCCCGAAATTCCTAAATATAATGGGACGACCGACCCCAACGAATATGTCACCTCTTATACATGTGCCATTAAAGAGAACGATCTAGAAGACGACGAGAACGAATCTGTATTATTAAAGAAGTTCGGGGAAACCCTGTCAAAATGAGCAATGATATGGTATCATAATTTACCGCCTAACTCTATCGATTCTCTTGCTATGCTTGCAGATTCTTTCGTAAAAGCACATGCCAGAGCCATAAAGGTCGAGACCAAGAAGTCGGACCTTTTCAAGGTAAGGCAAAAAGATAACGAGATTCTAAGAGAGTTCGTATCTCGTTTCTAAATGGAACGAATGGATCTACTACCGGTCACGGATGATTGGGCCGTTTAAGCTTTCACCCAAGGACTGAACAAATGAAGATCGATGGCTTCACGACAGTTAAAGCAGAACTTGATCGAGTACCCGACTGTTACCTGGGCTGATGTACATAGTCGATATCAATCGAAGATTAGAGTCGAAGACGACCAGTTGGGTTCTGGGTCCGTTATTAAAAGGGGCACCGGCCGAGAACTAAGGTCGAACAGTGATCGATACCGGCAGTATAATGGAGATCGTAAGGGTAGCGAACCGGGACGCAACCCCGTACGAGGCGAAAGGAGAAGTGATCGAGGCCAAAGGTCTCGAGGACTGATGAACAATGGGTTCGACAGGCATACCAAACCTAAGGAAGCACCGCGATTATCGGAATATAACTTCAACATTGATGCATCCGCCATCGTATCATCTATCGGACGCATCAAAGATACTAAATTGCCTCGACCTCTACAGTCTGATCAAGCCCAGAGAAATCCCAATCAAATATGCAAGTATCATGGCACCCATGGCCACAGAACGGAAGATTGCAGGCAGTTGAGAGAGGAGGTAGCTCGGTTAGTCAATGATGGGCACCTTCGGGAGTGTTTAAGTGATCGGGCCAAGAACCATTTCAAAAACAGAGAGTTCAATAGACAAAACGAACAAGAAGAGCCACAACACATCATCCACATGATCATCGGAGGGATCGATGTCCCCCAGGGGCCGGTGCTTAAACGCACTAAGATGTCGATTATAAGAGAGAAGCGATCTCGAACTCAAGATTACATACCTAAAGGAACCTTGTCCTTTAGTGATAAAGACGCGGAAGGAATCATGCAGCCCCATAACGATGCATTGGTAATATATGTGCTTATGAATAAAACTAAAGTTAAGCGTGTGTTAATTGATCAAGGATCTTCGGCCAACATCATACGATCAAGAGTCGTAGAGCAACTCAGTCTATATGACCAGATCGTGCCCGCAACCCTGGTACTAAACGGATTCAATATGGCGTATGAAACCACTAAGGGCGAGATAATTTTTCCAGTAAACATGGCCGGGACCATCCAAGAAATGAAGTTCCACGTGATCGAGGGCGACATGAGATATAACGCCCTGTTCGGGAGGCCGTGGATCCACAACATGAGAGCCATACCCTCAACCCTTCACCAGGTTCTAAAATTCCCAACACCAGAGGGAATCAAAATGGTCTACGGGGAACAACCGGCCGCAAAGGAAATGTTTGTTGTCTATGAAGTAATTCTGATATCATCACTATCATCGACAAAGGGATCAGATTCGAAGGAGAAACGTGACACCAAATAGCAATCACAAATGTCATCCTCGACCCAACTAAAGAAGCAGAAGACTGACGAAGATGATGATTATGGTATCCCTCGATCCTTCATGGTCCTTGATGATTTCGACGCTACCAAATCAACGATCGAAGAGCTGGAGCAAATCACACTAATCGAACATCTGCCCCGAGCGAAAGGTATACCTAGGCACGGGGTTAAATCCCGAGCTCGGGAAAAAGCTTATTCAATTTCTTGCAGCTAACATGGACTGTTTTGCTTGGTCCCATCTTGACATGACAGGGATCTCACCGAAAATAACCACTCATAAACTAAGCCTGGACCCCAAATTCCGCCCAGTGAAGCAAAAAAAAAAGGCCCCAGTCCGAGGTCAAACATGCCTTCATCAAGGATGAGGTAACCAAACTTCTCAAAATAGGATCCATTCGAGAAGTAAAATACCTCGAATGGCTAGCAAACGTGGTGGTAGTCCCTAAGAAGGAAAACAAACTTAGAATGTGTAAAGATTATAAAGACATGAATAAAGCATGCCCTAAGGATTCTTTTCCTTTGCCTAATATCGATCGTATGATCAATGCCACGGCCGGCCACGAGACTCTCAGTTTTCTCGATGCCTACTCCGGGTACAACCAGATATAGATGAACCCGGAAGAACAGGAAAAGACCTTGTTTATCACTAAGTACGGAACTTACTGTTATAACGTAATGCCATTCGGTCTAAAAAATGCTGGTGCAACTTATCAATGCCTAGTAAACCGAATGTTTGAAAAATAAATAGGAAAATCAATGGAAGTTTATATTGATGACATGTTAGTTAAGTCCCTGCGAGCAGAGGACCATTTAAAGCATTTGCAGGAAACTTTCAATATACTAAGGGAGTACAATATGAAGCTCAACCCCGAAAAATGTGCATTCAGGGTTGGCTCGGGCAAGTTTCTTGGTTTCATGGTGTCCAATCGGGGAATCGAGATCAACCCCGATAAAATCAAAGCTATCGAGGATATCATGTTAGTGGATCATGTGAAGGCCGTGCAGAGGCTAACGGGACAGATAGCCACCCTAGGACGATTTATTTCGAGATCATCAGATAGAAGCCACCGATTTTTCTCGCTACTTAAGAAGAAGAGCAACTTTGCATGGACTCCGGAATGCCAGCAAACTTTGGAGGAACTAAAACGGCATTTATCGAGCCCGCCACTGCTTCATACCCCGAAAGTGGACGAACAGTTTTACCTGTACTTAGCTGTCTCGGAGATAGTGGTAAGTGGAGTCCTGGTTCGAGAAGAATGAGGTACGCAATTCCCTATTTATTATGTCAGTCGGACATTAGGCGAGGCCGAAACTAGATATCCACACTTAGAAAAATTAGCGCTTGCTTTAATAAGCGCCTCTAGGAAACTAAAACAATATTTCCAGTATCATCCGATATGTGTTGTAACAACTTATCCTCTTTGAAATATTCTGCACAAACCCGAGCTTTTGGGCCGATTGGCCAAATGGGCCATAGAAATCAGTGGGTACGATATTGAGTATCGACCCCGAACCGCCATTAAATCTCAAATCTTGGCGGACTTCGTAGCTGACTTTACACCAGCCTTCGTACCCGAGATTGAAAAAGAACTACTGATAAAATCGGGTACCTCTTCGGGTGTCTGGACCCTCTTTACGGACAATGCCTCGAACGCGAAGAGGTCCAGACTAGGCATCGTACTAAAATCACCCACAGGTAATATAGTTAGACAGTCTATCAGAACAACAAAATTGACTAACAATGAGGTCGAGTATGAGGCCATAATTACAGGTCTTGAACTAGCTAGAAGCTTGGGAGCGGAAATCGTAGAGGCTAAGTATGATTCCCTCCTCGTGGTAAACCAAGTTAACGGGACTTTTGAAGTCCGAGAAGATCGAATACAGAGGTACTTGGATAAACTACAGGTGAATGTACATCGATTTAAGGAATGGACCCTACAACATATACCCCGAGAACAGAACAACGAGGCCGACGCTCTTGCAAACTTAGGTTCATCGGTCGAAGATGGCGAATTCAACTCGAGGACTGTAGTTCAACTCATGAGATCGGTAATCGAAGAAGGTCACACCGAGATAAACTCCACAAGTTTAACCTGGGATTGGAGAAATAAATACATAGAGTACTTCAAGAACAGGAAGCTTCTATCAGATCCAAAAGGAATCGAGAGCTCTGCGCACAAAGGCAGCACAGTTCACCTTGTCCGAAGACGGAACACTGTTTAGAAGGACGTTCGATGGACCATTGGCAATATGTTTGGGACCGGGAGATACCGATTATATCCTACGGGAAATTCACGAAGGCACTTGTGGAAATCATTCCGGTGCCGATTCGCTGGTCCACAAAGTAATTAGATCAGGGTACTATTAGACCGATATGGATAAGGATGCAAGGGAGTTCATTCGAAAATGCGACAAATGCTAAAGGCATGTGCCCATGATTCATCAACCCGGGGAACTACTCCACTCAGTCCTATCTCCATGGCCTTTCATGAAATGGGGAATGGGCATCGTTGGCCCCCTCCCATCGGCCCCAGGTAAGGCTCAGTTTATTTTGTTTATGACTGATTATTTCCTTAAATGGGTTGAAGCACAGGCTTTCGAGAAAGTCAGAGAAAATGAAGTAATAGACTTCATTTGGGACCACATCATATGTCAATTCGGGATGCCATCCGAGATTGTATGTGATAATGGAAAACAATTCATCGACAGCAAAGTAACTAAATTTCTCGAGGATCACAAGATCAAAAGGATCCTATCAACACCTTATCATCCCAGTAGGAACGGACAAGCCGAATCAACCAACCAAACTATCATCCAAAATCTTAAGAAGAGATTGACCGACGCCAAAAGAAAAATGGAGAGAAATACTACCTGAGGTCCTATGGGCATACCACACAACATCAAAATCCAGTACCGGATCAACACCATTCTCGTTGGTTTATGGCGCCGAAGCTCTTATCCTGGTCGAGGTGGAAGATCCTAGCATCAGGTTTCGATATGCAACAGAGGAGTCGAATAACGAGACCATGAATACGAGCCTAAAATTGTTGGATGAAAGACGAGAAGCCACTCTCGTCTGATTGGCCGCCCAAAAATAGCAGATCGAAAGGTACTACAATCGAAGAACCAATCTTCGACATTTTAACTTCGGGGACTTGGTGCTAAGAAAAGTCACCCTTAACACCCGAAATCCGAATGAAGGAAAATTGGGTCCAAACTAGGAAGGACCGTATCAGGTTCTCGAAATCGCCAAAAAAGGATCCTACAAGCTCGGTATGATAAACGACAAACAATTACCGAGCAATTGGAATGTATCACACCTAAAATGATACTACTGCTAAGGTACAAACCTCCCATGTTCATTTGTACTTTGAAACTAAGCCTTGCAGGTATTCGAGCAAAAACAGGGATGGATTTTTCAACACGAAGCCTTTAGGTCTGAAAGCACGTGTTGCACTCTTTTTCCCTTAGACCGGTTTTGTCCCAAATGAATTTTCCGGCGAGGTTTTTAATGAGGCAATTATTTATCGTTCTAACTTAGAACAATTCAATAGTATCCGAGGCCTCTTTACAATCAACCTCGAATACTGGGGGGCATTGCACTCGAATATCAAGTTCGGGCAAACTCGTTACTTTATGGCAACAAGGTCTCGATAGGAAAAATTTGTAAGGGTCAAATGGTCAAATGAACCATACCCTCATAGTTTGCTCGAGCCCTGACACAAAACATGTACGCATGTATAATGACCTATAAAGAGAAATTTCCTCTTTACCGATATCTCATACCTCAAAAAGGTTCTTCTACTTCATATTCTCGATCTATTATGCAAACAGGCTTAAGAGCCAACCATGACCGGAGTTCGAACTATTACCCCGAATCGGGGACTACGTATAAAGCCTAAGGGCTTCGTTGCTTCGAGTTCAAGCAAATTCTCACTCGACCATAAAGCCCAAGGGTTACATTGATTCAAGTTCGAACTACTACCCCGAATCGGGGACTACGTATAAAGCCTAAGGGCTACCTTAATTCGAGCGCGAGAAATCATTCTCACTAGACTATAAATCCTAAGGGCTACCTTAATTCGAGTTCGAGAAATCATTCTCACTCGACTGTAAAGCCTAAGGGCTACCTTAATTCGAGTTCGAGAAATCATTCTCACTCGACTATAAAAGCCTAAGGGCTACCTTAACTCGAGTTCGAGCAAACCATTCTCACTCGAGGACTACGTATAAAGCCTAAAGGCTACGTTACTTCGAGTTCGAGAAAATTCTCACTCGACCACAAAGCCCAAGGGCTACATTGATTCAAGTTCGAACTATTACCCCGAATCGAGGACTACATATAAAGCCTAAGGGCTACGTTGCTTCGAGTTCGAGCAAATTCTCACTCGACCATAAAGCCCAAGGGCTACATTGATTCAAGTTCAAACTATTACCCCGAATCGGGGACTAGGTATAAAGCCTAAGGGCTACCTTAATTCGAGTGCGAGAAATTATTCTCACTCGATTGTAAAGCCTAAGGGCTACCTTAATTCGATTTCGAGAAATCGTTCTCAGTCGACTGTAAAGCCTAAGGGCTACCTTAATTTGAGTTCGAGCAAACCATTCTCACTCGAGGACTACGTATCAAGACTAAGGGATACTTTTCTTCAAGATTGAGCAAATCATTTCACTTGACATCTATTTATCAAGCCTAAGAGCCATCTCAGTTCGAATTCGAACATTCACTCAGAGACTACCTATAATAAACGGTCGAGTGCAGTACTTACTATCGGTCCTTACGATCTCAATCTTGGACCTTCAAATAATTATTTCATGCTAAGGCACTTTTGACCTTTGTATAAATTAACAAAAAAGGCGAAAGATTCAGAAGCCATAGAAGAAAGAAAGTTTTATATATATGTATCAAAAATCATTTACAAGGGCACCATGACCCGATCAAGTTTCTCTACAAAAGACCAAAACGGTCTTAAAAGAAAACACCAAAAATACTAAAGGACTTAGTCCTCTCCAGGAGCATCATCTTCGCCCTCGAGGCCTCCTTCGCTTTCAGATCCGCTCATACTCCCGGTATCATCATCATCGGGAAAGGACAACACTCTGGCTTTGGCTTCAAGCTCCTTAGCATTCTCGATCTCGGCTATAAGATCAAAGCCACAAGCGTGGATCTCCTCTAGAGTCTCCCTCCGAGACTGGAATTTAGCATGCTTGGCAACCCAGTTTGCTTGAGCCTGAGCAGCCTCGGCAACCTCCTTTGCTCAAACCTGAGCAGCTTCAGCATCGGACCGGTAGACGGCCATCATTGCATCAGCATTAGCAGTGGCTATCTCGACCTCCGATTTGGCCGCTGCAAGTTCTGTGGCCAGTCTCTCTCGATCAGAAGTTACTGAGCTCCACCGAGACTGGAACTCCTCAATTTTCTTGGCTTGCACCAAGGACTTCTCTTTTAAACTTCGGAGTTGGGTCTTAGCCGAGGCCAGTTGAGCTCAGGCAGTCTCCTTTTCTGAGGCAAGGCGATCCATGTTCTTTTTCCACTCCTCGGTCTCCGCTCTCACTACGTCCACTTCAACACGAAGCTACCTGATCACATCGAGCTTTTGTTGGACCTGTGGGACCGAACTGTTAGACATCACGCCCGAGTCAGTCTCATTAACTTCAAAGATTCCTTTTACATGCTCGGACAAATCGGCTTGTTCTTTCTGAGCTGCTTCTAGCTCAGCCCGAAGTCTTTTTGCTTTCCCTTCTCTCCGCTCACTGAGAAGCTTAAAGGCATCTCTCTCCTTAGTAAGCCCTCAGATTTCGGTTCCGTGCCGGCTCAACTCTCCTCGGGATCAGAGAAACACCTCGTGATGAAGCGCAGAGGCCTACAAAAATAGAAAGAAGGGATTATACAAGGAAAGAAAACACAAGTATTAACAAAAAGAAAATAAACTTACCTGATTCAGGGCCTGTTGAGCTTCGTTGAAAAGACAAGAAACTCCCACCTCGCCCGAGCTCTTCTTCAAAGCCTCCGTGTCACCAAGACCAGTGACATCTTCTACCCCGACAAAATAACCACGGAAAGGGTCTTCCTCTTCATGGGCTCCTTCCCCGTGATAGGCCTCCACGGCCTGAGCGTCGCGTATCATCGACTGGGAAAATGAAGGAAATGAGGAATCCCCGATCTCTATTACCCCAAGTAGGTTTTTTGGGGCACTGCCTCCCTCTCGACGAGCTTCAAGACCGATTTCTGCATCAGCATCGACCGCCTCTTGAATGGTCTCTTCACCCCGAGGAAAAATATCTTTGGTTCTACTTGGCTCGGGAACTTGGGCCGGAGTCTCCTCTTCGACCTCATCAAGCCTAGATGGAGCGGTATCAGTTCCCACAGGTCCCGAAGTTTTATGAATATCGGTTCCAGCTCGTGCACGGACCACCAGCCCAAAACTACTTTTTTCTTCTTCTTCTTCTTCTTCTTCTTCTTCTTCTTCTTCTTCTTCTTCTTCATCATCATCATCCCTTAGTTTGTGAACTGACTCCATAGTTAGTGGGATTATGTTCCCCTTGGGCTTACGGGCTATTCTCTTCTTAGGTTTTTGACCCTCAGAGTCCGAGGTCCTTTTTCTCTTATTTTCCTTTGCCGATTTTGAGACAGGCGGTAAAACCTCTTCATCACTAGACGGGGACCTCATAGCCGCATCCTTTCCGAGACCTGCAAAAGGAGAAAATAAGTAAACTCATGCTTCAGATAAATATGTCGCCTCGAACGATAGGCAAATCGGTAAGCCAAGATGAAGGCTTACCGTGAGTACGAGCCTCCCACCGGCCCTTTGACAAATCGTGCCATGTGCACTCGGCATATGTTGATGTCAAAACCAGGCTCTTGACCCAGTTCTCGAGGTGGGAACCGCACCCGGTATCCAAGCAACGACTGCATCGAGAAAAATACTGATAAGAAAGGGTAAAGAACTAAAACAACAAACAAAAATTTAAAAGGAGATCATACTTACGTTTCATATTCCATTTCTCGGGAAATGTCATACTCTCAACTGGGATCAGGTCCGAGGTCTTCACCCCAACGAACCGGCCCATCCAACCCCGATCTTTGTCTTCATCTATGCTCGAGGCGAATGCCTTGGTGGCCCGGCGTTGAAGCTTTATCAGCCCACCTCGGTAGAGTCGAGGGCTATATAATCTTACGAGGTGGTCGAAGGTAAAGGGAAGCCCATCGATTTTGCTCACAAAGAAACAGAGCAGTATCACGATCCTCCAAAAAGAAGGATGAATTTGGCCGAGGGTCACCTTATATTTCTTGCAAAAATCGATGATGACCGGATCGAGGGGACCCAGCGTAAAAGAATAAGTGTAAACACTCAGGTACCCTTCCACATGGGTAGTGATCGCTTCCTCTGGTGCCGGTATCACAATCTCTTTGTTTTCTCAATTGCAATCTTTCTTCACCAAATCAAGAAGGTTTTTAGATATCGAGCATATATATCTCGATACAGGCTTGCATCGACCAGCAACTGATGAGGGTTTCTCGACCTTAACGTCGGAATCAATAACGCACCCCCCGAGGACAAGTTCTTCAAGGCGTGGCTCCACCACTGTTTTCTCGCCGACCGGCCGAGATGAGGAAGCAGCCTCTTTTTGTGGAACGGTTTTAGATGTTTTGGCCATCTAAATTTCTGTGAACAAAGAAAAAGTTAGATTGAAGTATTTAGTGTTTTTAGAAGAACAAGCAAAGAAATTCCAAAACCTGAAAATAGGTAGCTTTGGAGAAGATGGAGAACTATGAAGATTGGAATAAAAAAGATTTGAAGGTAAAAGTTTGAAATAATGAAGAAGGGGGCTATTTATAGATTTCACAGTGACGATTCAAAATTGGCAGTGGCCGACCATCGACTGACGCGCATTTAATGCCTTGGTAACTGGACTGACGGGACGTTTGTCATATACGTCACAATCGGGCTCGTCGCAGACGTCAGAATTCGTCCAGTCAGAGGTTGAAAAATCATATCGTTTCTCGCCAACTTCTTTCCGAAAAACGAGGGGACTATCTGTATACGGTCAAAACCGAGTTTACCCTCCGTGTGATTAATCAAGATTGGAGCATGATGGACCGGGGTCCGTCGTTATAATATCGAGTTATGATGTAAAGTTGGGTTGTCGAGTTCGAGACCCAGAGACCGATCAATATCGAGCTCGAGTCAATATCGAGCTCGAGACCCAGAGACCGATCAATATCGAGCTCGAGTCAGTATCGAGCTCAAGGCCTAGAGACCGACCAAGATCGAGACCAAGCCAAGGAACAAAAAGTCGTTATGGCCGCATTTGGGAAGAGAATCTCGGCAGAAATCACGGCTTAAATCAAGGAAAAGCTTATTAATTAATCTATTATGGGATCCCCACTATGTATTTTTAATTATATCCAAAGTAGGATTTTCTCACTATATTAAGAGAGGTTATCATCTGTAAAAAGGGAATCATGAATGGACACATTGAGATTTACTGAAATTAACATAACATCTAGGAGATTATCCTTTTTTGGGCTTTGATATTGATTCATCTTGTTCCCTTATCAATCACTCCCTATTCGAATTCGGTTTGTATTCATTCTTTTTATGGAAAAGGGGCAAAAATGCCCTTGAACTATCTGAAATAGCTCACAAATGCCCTCGGTTTGTTTGTGGTACCAAAAATATCCTTGTCGTCTATTTTTTGGACCACAAATGCCCTTAAAATGTTAGTCTTGTCATTGAAGGTGACATAGCAGTCCAACTGGGTTAGATTTGCTTACATGGCCATCCACCTAAGCAATCCAACATGGTAAAATTATTTTTCCGAAAATATTTTTAAAATACAAAATCAACACTTATTCCGAAAAAAGTAAAAAAAAAATTGGAAAAATAATTTTTCGAAAAAATAATTTTCCGGAAAAAATATTTTTTCGATTTTAAAAAAAAAAATACAAAATCAACACTTATTCCGAAAAAAGTAAAAAAAAATTCTGAAAAAATAACGGTTTAATGGCATTTGGACCACAAAATCAACACTTTCTGGAAAATTATTTAATTCGAAAATTTTTATTAAAATACAAAATCAACACTTATTACGAAAAAAGTAAAATATTTCCGGAAAAAATATTTTTTCCGAAAATAATTTTTTCGGAATTGTGTTTACTTTTTTCGGAATAAGTATTGATTTTGTATTTTTAAAAAAAATTCGCAAAATTATTTTTTTGGAAAATAATTTTCCCAAAATTGTTTTTACTTTTTCGGATTAAGTGTTGATTTTGTATTTTTTAAAAAAATTCGAAAAAATAATTTTACCATGTTGGATTGCTTAGGTGGATGTTCATGTAAGCAAATCTAACCCAGTTGGACTGTCATGTCACCTTCAATGACAAGACTAACATTTTAAGGGCATTTGTGGTCTAAAAAATAGACGGCAAGAATATTTTTGGTACAAAAAATAAACGGATGGCATTTTTGAGCTATTTCAGATAGTTCAAGGGTATTTTTGGCCCATTTCCGTTCTTTTTACAGTTAAAATTCTATATATCTTTACCTATTTTTCCAATCTGTACCGAGTTGTACCACGTATCCTTAGAACTACATATAAATTCAACTCTATTCGTTTTTCGGGTAAACACACATGTTGCATTTAGCAAGATGTAGATCAAATGAAATATTGAAACACAGAAAAATTATTTTGCTTTATTTTGGCTCTTTTGATCAGATATATAAGATAGTAACCGAAGAATCCAAATTCCAAGTAAATCAAAAGAAAGTGGAGTATACGAGTAATAATTTTGTTAGTGAAATAAATGATATACTGAGAACTCATCTTTTACAAATTAACTATGTTTATTAGAAGAATTCAAAATTGTTAATCATAAATTTAGAAGGAAAAAATTACTACATTAAAATAACTAAACTCTAGATAGAAAATTTCAAGTGAAACACATAAATTGCATGAGCAATTAAGATTAAATGATTCAAAATTAAACTCTACATAAATACCGCACATGCAAATTTATTCCCCTGCTGCTCATAGGATTTTAGAATGTTTGATCTTAGGGGTCGTTGGTTCACATAGTTATATGGGGATTACACGGGGATTAAATAATAATGAGATTATTTAATGGATATATTTAATAGATTTTTGTCTTATTGGACAAAAAACGAAATATTATCATATAATTCAAACATAATTCAAACATGTGTTTGATTTTATAGTAGATGAACAGATAAACTATTGATTTAAATTTTAACCTTATTTTTTTAAGATTTTGAAAAAAGAACCATTGAGAGGATGTATATGTTATTTTGTTATTTTATCTTGTGATTAGCAATATCGAAATTAAAGATACAACCACGCGCAGCATAAAGTTAGCCCAGGGATAAGAGAAAAGGAATCCAAGGTGGTCAATCTTGATTTCTTTAGTACAGGCGCTGCATTTGCAATTTGTTGGAAACGGCCATGTGAGCAACTAAGCTTTATTTACATTTTCCAGTTTAATTAGTGAGCTAACAACTTTAAACTATTTTTCAATGCTAGGATTTGGTTTATCATATCAAAGGACAAAGGAAATCCAGAGTAGGGAGTTCTCTGTATGTTTTGAAGATGAAAAAGATTAAAGATACTTGTCCTGTTACTCATTTCCTTTAGCCTCCTATGGCCTGAGGGTGAATTGTTAAAGCCAATAACATAATGCACACATCCACTGATATTCAGAAATTAAATTTATAGAACTTAAATGAAGATACAAAGGATCACTTAGTTAAATAATTTTATATTAATGCTATTAAATAATTTAATATGTGATAATATCTTAAACGATATTTTTTTGCACGGGAAACATCATTACTAGAGAACCTATGCACATCCATTTTAAATAAATACATATAAATTAAGCAGAAGATTTACTTATTCTAATTAGTAAAAACACATTCATGAAGCAATCTAAGTTTAAATTTTGATTTTCAAAGGGAGGAAAGATCCCTTTAAAATCCGCGCAAGCTGCATATCTTTCTTTGCTTTTCAAAGATGAGCTGATGGCCTCTGCCGAGAATCATTCCTTGTATCATCTAGGAGTAAATATGGTTCGAAACATCAACTAAATATCGATTTTTTTAAGCGACTTGATCTAAGAACCTCTTTTTTATTATGCATAAAAAAGACTCCATATCACATCCTTTTAATGATTTAAAGCGATTTAAAATTAACTTTAGAATTCTTTAGAGATGGAATTTAATACAAGTTTTTTTTTTCCATAACAAAAATATTATACTCGAATGTTTAGCATACTCAAAGGTGGCGCCAAAATTTGAACCATATGAGTTCTATATTGTAACCCTTTAATTTACTGGATTCTATATTAATATTTGGTACACATCCAAATATAAAATTTGAATAAAAGCTATAGAGTTCAACTAAACCCGTAATCGATAATCTAGCTCTACTCCTAAGCATATTGTTATTGGACACGTGCGCAACACGGGCTATCCTTATTAGTCCTTTATAGAATTATCGGCTCATGTCACGTAAGTTAAGCTAATACTTCTCCTATTTCAAAAATATTGACATTATTTTCTTATAATTAATCTGTTCCAAAAAGATTGTCCCCTTTCAATATTTCTTATTACCATACAAATGCTATGATAAGTTTGAGACCACAAGTTTCATAAGTTTTACAGCCACACAAATGGTATGGTTTATTTAAGACCATATATCTTAAAAGCCTTCTATTATTTATTAAAGTTTGTGCCAAGTCAAACTAAGATAATATTTTTTTTTAAAGGGAGGGAGTAAATTGTACGGGAGAAGGCCGTTTGGCAAACTTTAAAATCTATTTATTTTAGTCCTTGCAGGAACCCTTTTGCAGAAGCTCATAAACGCACAAGCTAAAGCTAATAGCTTTACTGTTGAACACCTATAGTTACCAATAACTAGCAGCTCTGAAAGGTTAAATTATAAATCGAGAAAGTACTGTTATTGCTAAAGTACTTTAGGCAGTCAAAGGTTTGAACAACGAACATAGTAGCCTTCACAAAACTAGCTGATATAATTCATCTGGAACTGAACACGGATCAGTTTTCCGGTTAGTGACTACAGAAGAAATGATCCAAACAAGGTTAGAAGCATATTAGATGTAGTATCTATTGCTGCTGCTACTTGAAGTTGCAAAGCATCCGCAAAGATGGACCTTCTTTCTCTTTTCACCATTTCTCTTCCCAATATGGATGAAGTTCTTCAATACAATACCTGCGTTGCTCCTGGAAAATCTGCTTCTGGCTATGCTTTTCTTTTCATCATCCAGTTTCAGTAACATGTAGTGAAGTTTTTGAACCTCCAATTGTAGTCGTTCAACCTTCTCAGACCCCTTTCTCGCCTGCTCTGAAACTCTTTTGAGCTTGATATTCATGACCTCTTTTGATTCTGCTGTAAGAAGTGTGCTTTCTTCTACATTCTTCATTAAATGGGCGTTCAAATTGACCAGCTGAACAACCGTTAGCTCAATTTCTTGTAACTCTTCTTTTGCTGCTTCAAAATCAACATTTTTGGCTTTTCTAGCCTTTCTGTTAGTATGCAATTTCCTTCTCATGTTATCAACAGTCATCTGAAGACTCATCAATTTCTCAGCATCAGAAGCAAGTCGCTCCAGAATCCGCTTGGTTGTTTCATGACTTGCATCAGAGGAGTTCATTGATAACTCTAACTTATCAACACCCAACTCCTTTTCCATTTCTGCTTCTGTGGTTGGATGATTGCTCCTCCAATCCAAATCTCTAAATCGATTGTACCCTATAGTCCCCTCTGTTGGATAATTTGCCCATTTCTTCAAGTCCTTCACACTTTGATTGGGGCTGCATCCCTCTGTGGTTTCCCATAGCTCAAGCATCTGATCAACTGCTCTGTCTGCCTCAGAAGAACCTCTTCTTCTAGCTCTTTGTGGTGAGCCATCAGAGACATGATCAAGTGGTATATCTTTCATTCGTATACTGTTTCGGCCGTCAAAGGATTTGGGTTTCATCTTTTGCCTATTATGACCATCACCATGCTCATTCCTCAGACTCCTCCTTTCTGCATGTTCATGTTTCTCTAGATCAGAACTACGCCGAGATTTTAATGCCTCAATTTCACTTTCAGCACTGTCTCGACCACACTTATTGTATGAAGATACCTCCAAAATAGGCTTGTTCCTCTCTTCCACTACTTTTTCAACAGCTTTAATCCTGATCCTCAGCTCCCGCAAATCTAGGATGTCTTTTGTCATGACAGGTTGATCTTCTATCAGCTTTTCATCGCTACTTTCATCAGGATGAACCACAACATCAACACACTGCAAATATATGCAGGATGAAGAAATTTCAACAGGAAAATTGCAGCTGATCACAAACTCTCCAGATAAAATGATTTTCATATATTCCCTATGTACTTCTAAATAAAAGTCCATAGAATATTCTTACAAGTCAACTGGGCAACACGAAACCAATGTTTTTTCCCCTAATAATGGTGGCGTCAGGGCCAACTTGAGCACACCTCGACTAATCCTCACCGGGTACGTGCTATCTCCCACCAGCACAGGAACCGGGTAACTCTGCCCATCAAGGCTAAGGCAGATGGAAAGAAATCCTTTGTCTCTGCTGGGATTTGAACCCTAGTCTCTAAGGTTTGCACCCACTTCATACACCACTAGGCCACACCCTTTTGTGTTACAAACCCAATGTTAAAATTAACATTGTTGAGCTAGATCTCCTTCAACAATCTAGACGCAAGTCATGAGTCTAAGTCAAGCAAACAAGTCAGTCTATCCCTAAGAAACGAGATATCATACACAGGAAATTGCTCTGAAAGAATGAACCCTCAATAGGATGAGTTTCAAAGAGAAAATACTGACTAAGAATAGTATTCAAAGTATAACAAACATATGCTAAGAATAGTTCCAGGATATATCAGGAGATTTTCATCCAAACCTCGACTTCACAGAGGAATCAAACCACTGATGTTTTAAAGCAAAGGTCATGTTAAAACCCAAAAGGCTTGAGTTACATTCAGGCCCAACAACAGAAATATCATCAGTTGCAGTAAGTATGAGAATAAAAGAAACATGTACATCAGTTAGTAGTAGAAACTACATTACCTTTGATTCCGGAGAGCCAGCTTGCTTAAGCCTCGTGTGGAGGAGCGCATTATGCTCAAGCGATACTACATCATCCCTCAAAGTGGCTATTGCAGGAGCATATGCATGTAATTGCAACTTCAGTTCTCCAATTTCTCTCTCCATTTTATTGATTTTTCCTTTCACCTGCTCAATCTCCGAGCTTTTGGAAGCATTTTCACCTTCGACTCTCCCGCAAAACTTAGTTAACTCATCCATCTTGTTTTCCAGTAACACTTCTCGAATGGAGGAAATCTGGAAATCAAAATAAACTGTTTCTGCTTCTGCCTCCCATAATCCAAACTCATAGTCTTTCTCCTGGAGCTCCGAACTTAGGCAGTCTTCTCTGACTCGTTGCTCTTCAATTTCTTCATGCAATTTATTTAATTCGCCCACCAAATTCACGTTCGCTTCTTGAAGGCGTTCAATTTCCTTGTTCTGAGTTGTATTCTCTCTCGATATTTCAATTATCTTCTTTTCTAGATCTTCATTCATCTTCGAGGATTCTAGACAGTCAGCCTTTAGTGCATCCAGAGCCCTACACAATTCTGAGTTCAAACTTTCAGATGCTTTAAGCTTCTCTCCTGCTTTCAAAAGCCCGGCTTCCTGCTTGCCAAGAAGTTCTTTTCCAGTTGATATTTCCAGCTTCAAATGATCATTAGATTCCTTGACCTCATGAAGCTCATTTTCTAACCTTTGAACTGATTTCTTCAGAAGTAGGTTATCAGTTTCCTTCATTTCCAGCTTCTCGTTAAGTACATCCATCTCCTTCTCAAAGTCAAGGATAACACAATAAAGTTTGCGCATATCTTCGTAAATGGACTTTAGCTCATCAGGTTTTCCAGTACCATAACTCTTCAAAATGGTAGAGAAATTACCAAGAGTTAGTGTCTCAAGTAGAAAATCATCATTTTCCTGCTCCACTACCCCTTTCTCCTCCTTGATCTCTGAGAGTTTTGTCAACAATGTTTCGTTCTCATGAAGTACTTGAGAGTATTTCTTTTGTAATTCAAGGTAAGCTGTCTGCAACTCGTCATGCTTGACACAGAGAGTCCGAACCTCCACCTCAAGTATGGCAGTTAGTTGACTACTGCTGCTCATTTCTGACTGCAATTTCTTGTTCATCTCTACTAGGTCATGATTGTCTTTTTGCACTGTTACCAGCTTCTCTTCCATGATATTAAGCTCCTCCTCCACAGATTTCATCATCGACTCCACTTCCAGGCCCTTTGATTTCATCTCCGCAAACAGAGTTAAAAGAACTGAATTTTCGACCAACAACTGCTGCTTATCATCCTCATACATTCTGAGGGAACATTTCAGATCCTCAACACTGCCCAAGATATGATCCAGGAAAGTTTGTTCATTTTCCACCTTATCTTCAGACACAAGGTGAGAGTCATTTTCAAAGGCCCTGAAAACTTGATATATCACCATTCTCAACCTTCCAATTTCATCTACCAAAATCTCTGCTTCAACCTGCTGTTCAAGGCTCTCATTCTCTACCTCTAAAATAAGTTTGTCAGCGAATTTCAATGACTCAATATGTTTCTGACACTCAATCAAGAGAGAATAATTCTTTTCTTCCATATCTTGTAAAAACTTCTGCAGGATGAAAATTTCAAACTGGGATTTTAAAGCTCTGTTAAATTCTTCTTCAAATTCTTTCTTTCTCCACTTACTCTCTTCCTGCAGGTGATGGATATGGTTTTCCATGTAAATTAATCGGGTCTCACTCTGATGAGTAATGTTGGTCCTTTCTTGTTTCTCCATTTCAACAGAAACTCTAAGTTCTTCAACTTGTAGCTGTTTTACTAGTTTCTCCTTCTCTAGGCAAGCATACCTTTCTTCGAAAACCATAAATGTTGTCCCCAGTCGCCGTTCAACTTTTTTCAACTGAACAGCTAGGTTACCTCTTTCAGCAAGAATATTGGACTTCTCATTCATCATAAATTGGCATATCTCTTCTAAACCCTTGGCCTTTTCCCTTAGACCTTCAAGTTCAGCTTTTGCACCAAAACAAGAGTTCTCGAGAACATCATTTTTCTCTAGGAGTTTCTGCATGTTCTCACTTACAATTTGCAACTGAGAGGGAGCAGCTTTTTCAGTGGCAAGAGTAGATTTCTCTCCATTTAGAATTTGACAAGACTCTTGCAGTGCTCTCATCTTTTCCTGCGATCCCTGCAATTCACCATTTGCATCTGAGAGGGAACTCTGTAAAGTAGCCGTCTTCTTCAAAAGTTCATCCATGTCCTCCAACTTCTTGTGGAGGACTTCTTTCTCGCTTCTGGTCTTCTCACAGATTATCCTGAGCTTTGAGTTCTCTTCATGCAAGCTCTTTATTGAAGAGTTGATACATTCAGGGTTTATACCTGTGGCCTTCACTTGCTCTACTAAAGCCTGATAGCTACTGTTTAGGTCCTTGGTTTCCTCTTTCAAACATGAAATCTCTTGCTGAAGGTTGTTACTTAGTCCAACTTGTTGAGCAACCTCCTCTTCAAGTTTCTCCTTCATCTTCTTCAAGCTAAGGATTTCATTTTCCAGATTCTTTATCGAATTGGTTGAGGATAATTTCAGTTCATTCAGGCTCTTATTTTCATCCTTCAATCGCTTTAGTTCACCTTCCAACCTATTTTTGCATGTTTCCATGTCCTTCAACAGCTCAAGACCATTTTTGAGTTCCACGGTCAGAGCTCTCTGCTCTTCTTGTGATTGACAGTGCAAATTCTGAAGAGCCTGAAGGGTGGCTTCAATTTGTGCATGTCTTAAGTGCTCATTTCGCATATCAACTTGAATTTTCTCCAACTCCATCTGCTTCTTAGAGAGTTCTTGATCTTTCGTTGCGATCTTCGTTGCCAAATTATCTGCTTCTCGGCACAATGAATGATTTGACACCTCCAGCACAACACACCTGTCCTCAGCATTTTTAAGCTTTGCAGCTCCTATTGAAAGCTCACCATTAAGGCGTTTTACATCCTCTTGGGCACAAGATAGTTCATTCTCAAGTTTGGATATTTTACCCAGACAGTGTTTATAGTCACGGACAGCAGCTTCTTTGTTCTCACTTAGCTCCATCAGAACAAATGTCAGTTTCTTGATCTCAGCTTCAGCTCCATCAGCTCTGTCCTTAAGCGTTCTGGATTCTTCCTGAGCCACCAAGAGATTTTTCTCAAGGTCAGATATGTTTACCATGCATAGCTTATATTGATGATGGACGGCATCCTTTTCAAACACAAACTTAGAGATCTCATTCCTAAGATTCTGAGCTTCGGTTTCTGCCTTAATTGCATGCTTATTTAGTTCTTTTGTACCTTCAAGTGCTTGACTAACATTAACTTCCAAATTAGATATCCTTCCCAGATATTCCTTATGTTTGCTCAAACTGGCATCTCGTTCAACCTCTAATTTGATAAGGGATTCCTTCTTCTTTTGAACTTCATTTTCAGCTCTGCTAGCTCGTTCACTGAACTTCGTGGAATCTTTCTGTGCACTATTGAGCTCCCTCTCTGCAGCAGATAACTGTTCCAGGCATTGCTGATACTGAATGAAGGTAGTTTCTTTTTCTGCTTGCATACCAGCTAGGGCTTCCTTCAGGTTTCGAACTTCAGCTTCAGCTTCACTGACATGCTCCGACTGAACGAGGATTTTGGCCTTGAGATTCTCATTCTCATCTGACAATTCGGATACTTGATTATGCGAACGTTTTTCCTTTTCTTCTGTGTTTCTGTTCAATCCTTTGCTCAATTTTCCTTCGAGGAACTTTGAGTTTTTTAACATTTCTTCTCCAGCCCCAAACATCTCAAATAACTGCTTTAAACCCCACTCACTTGTCCCCTTATCAGAATCACCAGTATAAGTCCCAATCTTCCGTGCAGCATGTATACTAGATGGTGTTAAACCCATCACATCCTGTTGCAAGTTATCTGTGTCAGAGGATGCATGAATCGGGCACCACTCTCCTGGAGTATGTGGCTCTGTATACTGTGTGGAAGATCTCATGGGTGAATCTTCAGCCAGTAGAAAAGGCACTTGGTCAGGAAATGCCTCTGACATGGTTTTATGGGCCTGCCTTAGCTCGCCTGTCACATGATCATATCTTTCAGCTAGTGCCCTGTATGCCCTGTACAACTCCTCAACCAGCTTCATTAGCTCAGGCCTCTTTTTGTAATACATTTCAGCCCTTCTTGCAAATGAATCGGCATCTTCCTCAATGAGCTTGATCATTGACTTTACTTTAGCATCCATTTCTGTTGAAATAAGATGCGAAACAAGTTAAGTTCCTCAATGAGATTTTACAAACAAGTGCATCACAAGAAACTTATGCATAATTTTCCAAGTACCACATATAGAAGACAATACAATGATATATTCAACGTAGCAGGAATTATCGCGACATCAAACTCACGACGTATACGATGAAGCTTGGGAAAAAGTGATAGAGCATAGACTTAGGGACACTACAAAAGTGAGAGGGAATCATTTTTCGATTTATACCTGGTACGTTTACAATGGAGGCTATATTTTTGCAATAAAAATTTACAGGGAGAGGAAAAAGGACCTACAGATGGTGTTCATTGACCTAGAGAAATCATATTATAGGTTGCTAAGAGAAGTCCTTTGGTGGTATTGGAAAAGAAAGGAATTCATATTAAATATATAGAATGCAATAAAGGATTTATCAAGGAGCTGTCACTACTGTAAGAGCAGAGGTAAGAGATAAAAGGGAGTTCCCTTTAACTGTACTTTTACATCAGAGATCTGCATTGAGCCCGCACTTGTTTACCTTAGTTATAGATCAGCTAACTAACAATATACAAGATAAGGTCTTATGCTGTCTGCTAATTGCAGAATATTGTGTTGATTGACGAAACTAATAAGGGTGTCAAACGAAACCTTGAACTATGGAGAAGCACTGTAGAAAGAAAATGTTGTAGATACATAGAAGCGAGAGTGAATATAGGCACTGCAAGTTTAGACAACACAAAAACAGTGAGGTTGAGATTAAATTAGACGGGATTGTGGTCCCTAAATACAAAAAACTCAGTTATTCAGAGTTGATCTTTCAGGAGAACTGTGTGATAGATGCAGATATTACACATACAATCATAATAGGATTGTTAAATGGAAAAGTACTAATTGTGTGTTATGCGTTAAGAGGATATTTACCAACATGAAAGGCATGTTCTATAAAATGGTTGTAAGACCAGAAACGTTATATGGGAGTGACTGTTGGGCCAGTAGGTCCAACATATCCACAAGATGAGTGTCGTAGAAATGCGGATGTTAATACGGATGTGCGGAATTCATACAAGATTGGACAAAATTAGAAATGATCACAGTCGACAAAATACGCAAGTAGCACGCATAAATAAAAATCAATTTAATTATCCGGGTTCCAGTTCCGCAAAAAGGGACAGCAACAAATCTGAGATGCCTAGCAGATTATCTGCCCTTTTATCAGATTGTATGTAATGCAGAGAGGAACAACTGCTCCAGATATGAGTATCGGCTTGGTTGTAACCAATTTATCTGTCCTAGTCTAAAGTAAAGATCCATCTTTACAAGATAACGGAATAACAGATCTATGCATATTCAAGCACAGGACCACCTGATAGGCAAACAGGTCAGACTCTACCCTCATACCTCATGCTGGTAATCCACTCACAAGCACAAATTGCATACAGACATTTTATACACTTTCCCTATGAAGAACACACAAATATCTAGGTTCTAGCAACTTCTTATGCATACACGCATGAATGAAGATTCAAGGCAAGCCTTCGATCACTGACATTCTATTACTTCCAATTATAAGATCAAAATATATGTTTTCAAAACTCATAGATGTACAGAGGGAGACAAGGAGAAGAGATAGTGCTTTTCTCAATTCATTTGCACAGAATAGGTTATAATAACTCTCCATAGCCATGATTATCATGCAAAATTCTATTTTTGCATCGATTGGTCTTCATACACACCACAGAAGATATCTAGTCAGTGCAAAGCGGCATACCAAGTTTTCATAAGACCAGAAGACACCATCGTTTCATTAATTCAAACAAGAGCTTAACATCAAAATAACAAGTACCAAATTCAAACAATCAAATGGCATGAAGTTTGCTTCTCCTGAGGAAGACATAACATGGAAATGTATTCAGAATGAAGTTATTTCTGCAAGGCCAAGAGAAGCGCCTTGCAGTAAGATTTTCTTGAAGGCATTTTGAGTTTTTTGGAATATGGCTATCCCACCACCAAGAGTACAAGCGCCTCGTGTCAGAATGTAGCAAGGTCGCCATGACTCCAGCAAAGAACAAAAGGGCAATAGGTTTTGTCCTTGCATAATCCTGGTCTTTATACCAGTAAAAGAAATTATGAATCCACGCCAGTGTCAGAATTTTATATTGCTCAATTATCAAGGTCTAGCAGCTTCAGTTATCTCACCTAGCCAACAGAATAGCTGAAGAAAGCAATTTTGAATTAATAAAGGATCAAGACCTGAAACTATGACAACATGGATAATGACATCAATATAGCATTCCCTGCTCTGCTTCTGTGCCAGGTATGGACCACCAAAGACACTTTAATTCTTTATTAATTCAGAAGGTTTCAAAGCTAAGAAGCTGCAATCTGGAAAACGCCAAATACATGCAAGTCTTTATCAATTTGGCCCCAGAATAATAATATGTCTAGATAGAAATGGAAAGCACATCATAATATCATAATTGACAAGAAGTATCACAATCAGAACAAGAAAGAGAAACTTCTAAACAAACTGTGGGATACATCACCAAATCAGGCAACTTCTAAAACAAACAGTTTAAGGCCGCACACAGGCGTCGCCACCTTTGTCCAAGTATCTTCCTCAATCTTGAGACGAATCACAAGATCTTCTTCCTGTGTTTACTTATTTGTATTTTGACTCCCCTAAGTGAAAATATCTGGCTCCTCCACTACACTTGTCAATTGGTAAAATGAGAGTGGAGAACACCAAATGATGTTTAACCATCAAGATTTATAAACCCCACAACAGAAAGTCAAAGAGTTTGTGCAAATGGACGTGAATAAATGTACAAAAGATCAATCTTTATATAATTTGGATCAAACAACTAATCTATTTTAAAAGTTGTCAGCACGATTTCAAGCATATCAAGCAGTTCCCATTAAGCAAACTCACCAATTAAAATGGACATGAGTAAGACAAATGAGACGCAAGAAAATAAACCCCAAAAAAAAGGATCTTTAGAACAAAAAATTAAAAGAAAGAATGAGAAGCTTACAAAAATGCTGAAAAGTGATAAGAGCAGAGTGATGAGCAGCCATGAAAGTGAAAACTTCATTTACTCGCAAGCCATTGCATTTCTCATTCACTCTCCTTTCTGACTCCAACAGCCCCCATCTGCATCTGCATCTGCATCTGCATCCGCATTTTTAATTTATTCTCCAGTTGACAAAAACTGTTAAAGTGGAGACAAATGTGATACTTTTATTAAATGCAGCTTTGAATGGGCTTCAGTCTTCACTATACAATACAATGGGCATAATATAAGGTACGTATATTTCGGGATATGCACGCTGTTTGTTGAGTTTTCGAAAAAGGAAAATGTTTGTTTGAACTGTTTTTGTCTAAAAGGGTTTATATTCAAAAAAAAAAAAAAATTAAATGTCAACTGATAGAAACTAAGGGTCCACCAAACTATATAGAGAACCAGGTTCTCTATTAGTTCCCATAGAACACACATACACTGCAGTAAGTAAACGACACAAGGAAGTTTTACGTGGAAAATTCCCAGCTCACGGGATTAAAAACCACGACCTACCCTTGTAGGATTTTAACTTCACTGCTGAGCAAACTTTAGATTACAACCTATTGTAACCTAGGAATTAACCTCTTAATCCCCTACTAACTTGTAACAACTCTATTACAAGCCACTTTGTAATAACTTTATTACAAAGACTTACAACTCGACTAACTCTAGTCAAGACACAAACACAAGGGTTTATGATTTACAAAGGTTTCCTACATAATGCTTCTAACTAAGCTAAGAAGGAATTACAAGTAAAGAATTTTAACAAGGGTGCAACACAACTAAGGACTAATAATAATTCAATACAGGGAACTGGTCCGTTGTTATGTTGTTTTTTGTTCTTGATGCTCTTGAGAATCGCTTGCCAGATTGATTGGTCACTGGAGAGAGTACTTGATGGATTCTTCAATGTTCAGTGATGTTTTGCCTTTGGTTTAATGTTAATATAATATTGATGACATCACTTGAATGATGCAAGCATGTTTGGTACATGAGCATTCCCAATGAAGTTGACTGCTGCACTGTTTTGCACTGTTGTCTGTGCATGCAGCAACTTTACAGCTGTTAGAGAGTTGACTTAGTACTGTCACTAGGGGAACTGATGTCCATATGTTCCCCTTGTTGTTTCTTTGACTTTTGAAGAGTTGATTTACATCTCCAGCTTGAGACTTGTTATTCCCACGTACTTGAGGATGTGTATCAGGCTCCTTATCTGGTTCTTGTCATTAAGTTTGTTAGATCATCAAAATATAACAAGGTACATATAACCTATCAATTTTCCCCCTTTTGATGATGTCAAACTTATAATTGAAGTTTCCCCTAAGAACCAGAATGACATTCGCATTTCCTGTATCCCCCCGAATCTGTTCCCCCTCAATTATTTTTCCCCCTTTTGGCATCATAAAAAGAATAGCAACAAGTACTAAGCAAAAAGAAGTCTAGCTTGGTTAACTCATGCTACATGTGTGCACACAAACATGATTAAAAATAGAACACAAGAGTAAGGCATACATAACAAAAAGAGAAAACTTTCATTAATATTTGGATATTAAGCAGGGAGCAATTCCATTGTTACTAACACATCCACAAAATAAAAACAGCAAAAACAGAAGTACCAGTCATAAACATCATCTGAAGTAAAACAAAGGACAAACACTAAGACTTGACACTAGAAAGGGAACACTTTTTAGGGAGCACCGGAGGGGGAAGTCTTAGATAAAGAGGCAAGGGTTTTAAGAAGGATGTCCATTCGAGCATTAGCTGACATCTGCTCATTGAGCAGTTTCTCCTTTAGGTCCTCAACCTGTTTCCTGAGGTCGGCATTTTCTTTGGTCAGACGGACAACTTCTGTGCTGTGAGAGCTGCTGGAACCAGGTGCCTTCTGAAGCTGACTTAGCTGACCCTCAAGAATGACATTCCTTGCCTTCAACTTCCTTATCTCATCAGTGGCACTGTTTTGATCGTTGATCAACTAGGAGATAGTAAAAGTGCTGCCAACCCCTCCAACCTTATCAATGCACTCACATTCCTCGAGGGTGGTCTTGGAGAAGGTTTGCTTACGAGTACCCACTTTAGCTTTTCCCAAAGGGACTTTGAAGAACTCAAAAACCTTAGTGAGGAGGAACCCGTAAGGTAGCCCATGATTACCATCCTTGAACTATGCTACCTTCTGCATGTGTTCTATCATGATGTCAGGCAGGTTGATAGTTGTGTAACCATTCAGTGCTTCCATGAGAACCAGGTTTGCTCGAGATGTGATAGACTTTCTTTCTGCACGAGGGAGCAAAACCTTATTCACCAATTCAAACAGCAGTTGGTACACTGGAAGGGGGGCCTTCTTGTGTACCCGTTCCCCTTGCTGAACTGCCTTATCCTTCAAGATAGCATTTCTAAAGTTTGAAAAGCAGGTTCCCAGAATAGAAGACAAACCCTCAGCAGGCACTTCCAAAATAGTTCCCAGCACAACAGAGTCCATCACAAAATCAACATCATTCACCATCATACAAATATGATCATCTTCAACTGTAAATAAGTCGGCATAAAGACTGCGCACTTCTTCCTCATAAACTTTGGGACTGACACTTGTGAACAGGTGTGTCCACTATTGGAATTCACATATCTCCACCAATTGGCGCATGCCAGCCATATCCAGAATATGAGGGGAAAATGTACGGCCCCACAACACCTTTTGATTTTTTAATTTTTCCTTGCCAGCATCCTGGGTATCATCAACCTTGGTCTTTTTGGAGGAACCAGGTTCCTCACTGGCATCATCCTTCCTTTTTACTGATTTACGAGCACTCTTTCCTTTCTCAGCAGATTTCTCAGACATCCTCTTCTCAGACACTTGTTAAACTAATTCTTTAGTCAGTTTTTCTTCAGATTCCTCAACTACCTTTTCACCAGAGTTGTCACTTTCAACTTTGTTCAAACTCTCCGTACTCACGGAGGACACCTTTTTTGACTTGGGGATAGTGTGCTTCTGTGAGAACTTGCGAGTTAAGGAACCAAGTTCCTTATCCACTTCATCATCAACATTGACAATATGCACTACTTTCTCATTCACAATCTTCCCATCCTTTACCAATCTTCTCCTCTTTTTTTGTTCTTGGCTTTTCCTAATAACAGACTCAAGAGCCTCCTTCTTTTGCAACCTAGTGGTAGGTCTCTTAGGAATTGGCGCTTAAGTAGTGGCATGTCTACTCCTAGCCCTGATAAAACTAGCAATAGCCACATTATCATAATCATCTTCACAGTCCTCATTCTCCTCTTCAGATAACGATGTCATTTCAGGAACAACCATTGACAAAGGCTCAGCGTAAAAGTTAGGAGAGGGAACATGATCAGTACTGACCTGGGGTGCTTGAGAGGAACCAAGGGTTAGCTCCTCTTGCGTGGAGGGATTGGGTCCCTCAGTTGGTGCCCCAATAGTACTGTCCAGTGCTGATGTTTCAACAGGCACCATTTCCCTATTCTCCACTAGTGTACTATTTTCTTCCCCTTGAGACGCAGACACACCTTTACCAACCTCAATAACACATCCCTCAGCAGCTATTGACAACATATTTTCTATGGCCTCGTGTTCTTGTAACCCCATGGTAAACCTAGAAGTATGAGGAGTATTACCTGTAGACTCAAGGTCGGGGCTGTCATTGTCGATTCATCATGGATATGACCAACATCTTGATCTTTGCCAGAGCTTTCTTTCATTGGTAGACTGGAAATTTCTTGATTCTCTTCTTCTTCTACTATATCTTCTTCAACCATTTTTTTCGGCAAGGCAGAAGGAGAGGTCACAGCCACAAACTTCTTGGGAGTCAAAGTTTTACGACTCCGATGAGAACCAGTACTCGATTGGGTTAGAGTGGAAGCAGAGGGTGGTTGTGACTCTGTCTTAGGGTTTGGACTGATCGGAGTGGAGAGTGTGGGTTCTATCACTAACGTATCAACAGGTGAGGACACAGTGGGGATGACACTTGGAACATCTTGTGTTTCCTGGTGTTCATACATGGTAGAGTGGAGTGAGTTGAAGAAGAGAGAGTTTGGTTTGAAGAAAGAAAAAATAGGAATTTTGGATTTTTTTTATGTGAACAGTGGTGAAAGTGATTGTGAATGGATGTATTTAAGAGGGGTAAGGGACCGGTTAGGAATAGGTGGCAATTTGGGTAGTTGGGTCGCTTCATAACGGGCAAAACATTTGGGTTCACAAATAGGGAAAGAAAATAAGCTGACAGTGTAATGACATTGCACCGTTTCAACCGTTTAAAAAATTATGCATGAGAGTATAGAGAAACTACTAACCTGTGTTAGGGGAACCAGGTTCCCTGACATATTTTGCAAATATAAGCCTCGTCCTTTGACCAACGTGCAATGCATTGGCTGCTTTTTGCTCTGTAATCATCATGCGTGTCTACCTGTAATGGTATAGAAATGAGTTAGACGTTTCCAGAAAATACTTTTTAGCTAATTTACATTTACATTTCTTTCATAGCCAATCATCGAGGGACCAGGTCCTCAGCTTGATTTTATTAACCCTAGCCCTAAGCGATTCCTTTCAAACTGTTCTCTGCTCAGTGCTTTGGTGAATATGTCTGCAATTTGATCTTCTGTACTGTAAAATTTCATAGATGAGCCCTTTTTCAACATTGTCTCTGAGAAAATAGTGTCGCACATCGATGTGCTTTGTTCTCTTATGTTGAACTGAATTCTTGGCCATGTTAAGTGCACTGGTATTGTCACGCAGTAAGGGCATGCAATCAGAGAACACTCCAAAGTCTTCTAGCTGTTACTTAATCCACAGTAGTTGAGTACAACAAGAGGTAGCAACCACGTATTCAGCTTCTGCAGTTGAGAGGGACACTGAGTTTTGTTTTCTTGTACCCCATGAAATTAGACATGAACCCAAAAAATGTGCCATGCCAGAAGTGCTTTTCTTATCCACCAGATACCTCGCATAATCAGCATCAACATACCCAACTAAATCAAAATTGCCTCATGAGGGTTAGTAGAGAACCAGGTCCTGTGTTCCTTTGAGATATCTCAGGATTCTCTTGGCTGCCTTCCGATGAGATTCCTTTGGATTAGATTGAAACCTGGCACAAAGACCCACACTGAAGACAATATCTGGTCTGCTTGCTGTGAGATACATGAGTGACCCTATGATACCTCTATACATGGTCTCATTTACAGAGGAACCACGTTCATCCTTGTCCAGACGAGTGGCTGTGGCAATGGGAGTATCAATGATTTTTTATGCTTCCATGTCAAATCTCTTTAGCAGCTCCTTAATGTACTTCTGCTGGCTTATCATTGTCCCCTTGTGAGTTTGCTTCACTTATAAACCCAAGAAGAAATTCAATTCCCCCATCATGCTCATTTCAAACTCACTTCTCATGAGTTTTGCAAATTCCTCACACAGAGAGTCGATTGTTGCTCCAAAAATGATGTCATCATCATAGACTTGCACAATGAGTAGGTTCCTTCCTCGTTTCTTAAAAAAAAGGGTGTTTTCAATTTTTCCTCTTGTAAAGCCATTTTCTAGAAGAAATTTTGACAACCTTTCATACCAAGCTCGAGGAGCCTGCTTTAGCCCATACAAAGCCTTGTCAAGTTTAAATACGTGCTGAGGATGCTCATGATTCTCAAATCTAGGTGGTTGCTTGACAAAGATTTCATCTTTGAGAAAACTATTCAGAAATGCACTTTTGACATCCATTTGGAACAATTTGAATTCCATATGCGATGCAAAGGCAATAAGAATTTTGATTGCCTCCATTCGAGCAACTGGAGCAAAAGTTTCATCATAGTCAATCCATTCTTCCTGATTGTAGCCTTGAACTACTAGCCTTGCCTTGTTCCTTGTTGTGTTTCCAAACTCATCAAGTTTTTTCCTGAATACTCACCTGGTTCCTATAACAGTTCGATCCGCAGGTCGTGGAACCAGGTGCCATACACTGTTCTTTTCAAATTGATGGAGCTCTTCTTGCATAGATGTAATCTAGTCTGCATCTTTTAATGCTTCTTTGATATTTTTGGGCTCTATTTGAGAGAGAAATGCTGAGAAGGCAAGTGAGTTTCTAGCCTTTGATCTAGTTTGAATTCCTGAATCAAGAGGAGTGATTATGTTTTCAAGAGGGTGTGAACCTTTGTGCCTCCAATTAGACACCTGAATCACATTGATAGATGATCCATGTATTTCTGATTGTGGTCCTTGGCTGCTTTTCATCTCAGCATGTGGGGTGCTTGGACAACATCGACAACTCTCTTCTTAGCTTCAGTTGTTGTGATTGCGGGACCAGGTTCCTCTCCATCAGTTGGAGATATAGTTGCACCATCCTCATTTGACTCCCTGACGTGACTCATCATGTCAGCCTTTCTATTTGCCATGTCAATGACTTCACCAGGGACAGTTGAATGTTCTCCATCTATATCACTCTTATCATGCAAATCCTTTTCACAAGAGTGGTGAGATTCATCAAAGATCGCATGTATGTTTTCCTCAACACATTGAATTTTTTTGTTGTATACTTTGTAGGATTTACTTTGTGATGAATATCCCAGAAAGATTCCTTCATCGCTTTTGGCATCAAATTTCCCAAGTGCTTCCTTGTCGTTGTTGAGAACAAAACATTTACATCCAAAGGTCCTTAAATGTGTCAGCTTGGGCTTCTTTCCGTTCAGCAGTTCATATGGTGTTTTGTTTAGAAGGGACCTGATCATGCACATGTTTATCAAGTAGCATGCAGTGTTGATTGCTTCTGCCCAGAAGCCTTTTGCAATACCACTGTCAATCAGCATTGTTCTTACCATGTATTCAAGAGTCCTATTCTTCCTCTCTACAACACCATTTTGCTGTGGTGTTCTTAGAGCTGAAAAATTGTGAGTGATGCCATTTTCAACACAGAATTCGTCGAATTTGGCATTATCAAATTCTGTCCCATGGTCAGACCTGATACATACTACATTATAACTCATCTTCACCTGGATCTTCTTGACAAATGCAACAAACACTGGGAAGGTTTCATCCTTGGTTCTGAGAAACAAAGTCCAGGTGAATTTGGAATAGTCGTCCACTATAATGAAGATATACCTATTTCCTCCTCTGCTTGTCACCCTCATAGGTCCACATAGATCCATATGGAGAAGATCAAGTGGCCTTGAGGTACTAATGTCACGCCCCAAACTCGGGGAGTGCGACCGGTGCTCAACCGAGTGAACTCGGCCGAGCAAGCCTATTAGATTTCCTTCTACCCAAACTCATCCATGAATAAAGAGGAGATACACTCCATTAATCAAATACTGAAAATATTTTATTAACAACTCCCATTTCATTCCATTAGCAACTTCATTCATAATTTTCAAAGTATAATAAGTTTATAGATATAATGAAAAACATGTTTGCCAAATAGCAACATTTCTAGTACAATTCCCAACATCATACACCACCCACAACCTGTCTACGGAGCCTCTAAATACAACATAAGAGTAATATGGAAGTGCCGACAATAAGGCCCCGGCTATACCTCAAAACACAATGTACAACTCAAATGACATCAGCCCCGAAATAGAGTAGGGCTCACCAAAACCTGCTAAATTGAGAGTGACTGCTAACGTGGACCAAAGTTTCCCGCTGATGAACCACCTGTATCCATTAAAGATGCAGCGTCCGCGACAAAAGGGACGTCAGTACATATGGAATAGTACTAGTATATAATGCTAACCGTCCTCTTTCAAAATAGAATACCAATGTAAGAAAGGAAAAACCATAGAAACAACAATCAACAATCAATGATATCCAATTTTCAAGTTAAAACATATTAATTTCCAAGATACGAAGATAATATTATTTTTAGTTGGGAGATCTTTAGCACCGATATACCACTGTTCGCAATACCACTGTTCACAATATCAATGTTCACAGTACCAATATTCATAATACCAATATTCACAATACCAATACCACCGTTCACAGTACCAATATTCACAATAGCAATATTTACAATACCAATACCACCGCTCACAGTACCAATATTCACAATACCAATACCACCATTCACAGTACCAATATTCATAATAGCAATACCACCATACTTTTAGCACGGAGTCCGATCACGACCCGATCGGCTAGGCTATCTCATTAGAAACATCA
Source organism: Nicotiana tabacum (assembly GCF_000715075.1). Classification (NCBI taxonomy): domain Eukaryota; kingdom Viridiplantae; phylum Streptophyta; class Magnoliopsida; order Solanales; family Solanaceae; genus Nicotiana; species Nicotiana tabacum. The sequence goes on from NC_134102.1 coordinate 44,065,931, forward strand.
ATCACAATCACTATCAATACCAATACCAATACCACCGTACTTTTAGCACGGAGTCCGATCACGACCCGATAATCTAGTTTAAGTATTTATGGATTCCAATCACCATATCATAAGTGCTAGTAATTATTCCTTTCTCATATATTCAATAACAATCCATGCATGTAGGTTTAAGGGTGAAAGATTATCTCTTGTAGACCAAATCTTGAAAATCAACTTTTGGGGTGTTCTTGAGATTTTTAAGAAATCCTATGGAATCCAATACAAAACCTTGTTGTAACTAGTGATTGAGAAGTGGAATCATCATAAAAACACACTTAAAAACTCACCTTAAGTGTGTATTGGAAGCCTTGGCCGGATGGGTGATGGAGAGAAAAGCCCTAGTCTTGAAATCATTTTATTCTTCTCTCTCCCCGCTCATGTATTAATAGGCCCAGGTATAGTATTTTTCCACTGATGCTATCCCTGTGCTATAAGAATTTAGCTCACTGGTTTGCTAAAATCCGGTGCAGTATTTTCCACTGGTGCTATCCCTGAGCTATAAGGCTTTAGCTCATTGATTTGCTAAAATCTTCTACTTCCCTCATGTGCTATAGCTGCGCTATGGGGAGATAGCTCCCTGTATATTTTTTAGTCTTATTGCTTTGAAATTAACAACCAAGTGTTCCCCATTATTACAACACTCAAAGATTAATAAAATAATTATCCCCAAGTATCCAAATAACTTTATTCACTCCAGTAATTCTCATGTGGTTCGGGTCTAAATTAAATAGTATTCCTAAGCTCGAAATCAATCGAATTAGCAATAGAAATTCAAGGGGCCTTACACATTAGCCTACCTCGGCACCACAAACCTTGAGTTCTTAGAAAATATTTTACGGGGCCTTACATTCTCCCCCGCTTAGGATCCTTCGTCCTCGACTGAGAAGTAGAGTCCGCCCAAAACACCCAACATAATTCATCTCCTTCTTTCACACATTACAATCCCCCAAATTTGACTAACTCCCATATTTTTCAAATATTTCGGCAGAGTTTCTTTTGTATTAGGGCCTATCTACCTACCAGAGAATCACCAAAACCACCCCTAATAACACGTCCACAATTCGGCAAAGCATATCAATATATCAATAATACAAATCTCTACATTACCGGACATTACATTATCATGAGTGATATCTGGACACAAGCTGCACATATTTAAATCATAACACCTAGAAAGTACCTTTCGATCCACAATCATTTGACTATATAATCAAGTGAGAATATTTTATTTCCCCAACACTTTCGGCCTTCGAGGTGACCTCCTCGACTCACGAACTTCGCCATAGCACTTGACGAAGGCAATCTCAATTTACGGACTTATCTAATAGGAATGACAACTAGGTACCTCTTATAAGCCAACTATCCATTAACTTCACCTTCAATAGTTTCAACTGGAACGATAGGCAAAGGATTTCCAACAAACTTCTGGAACCTAGACATATGATGCATTGGGTGCATGGAGGACAATGATGGAAAAACATCATACTCATAGTTTGGCCTATTCCTTCAATATTCCATAAGGCTTAATGTGACCACACATACTTTACCTTCCTTAACAATTCACCCAATATATTCATAGAGAAAATCTTGAGAATAATCCGTTCACTTTCTTCAACTCTAAATCCCTATGCCGAACACACAAACTAAACCTTTGGGGACCTCCAACAATTACTCTAAGATGTGCTAGCATGAATATTACCATAAAACTTCCTATCCAATAAATTTGATCACGGGATGATGCTTCTTCTTTGACATTTTTGAACATTCAACACCCATAGGTTACTATAAATAGGAACAACGAGGTCCGAGATTGTGCTGGAATTATTCAAAATCCATCAATGTACTGAGCAGGGCTTTTCAGGAGGTTATATCCTAAGAGACATGAAGGATACTACAAATAGCACTGACATGGTTAATCATTGTGATTACTTTATTGATTCGACAAATGAGGCATAGAGTTGCCTAGTAGGCATTGATAATGTATGGATCATGTTCACGACTCTGAGATTTAAATAAATAAGTCATTTTAGACATGTGACATATGGGGGGGGGCATAATCGGAAGGATAATAAATTAGCGTCAGTTATTCTTGGAAGGCTATGAGTCATGAAAAGGACAACAATAATTGTTTCATTCCATACGTGCCTTGTTTGGCAATAGTAGACCTCAAAGAGAGATAACACTTATGTGACACCAGCCGCCTCTTGGAATGTAGGGAAAATCCGTTTAACTCGAAATGAGAATATTCTAGCACCCTGAATATGATATGGGTTTCAAGATACACGAAGTTGCATTACGCTCTTAACTGTATTTGACACAAGGAGTCTATGCCACAAACTCATGAGGATGAAAAAGAAGTTGAACACTTGTGAGATTATTATCATTCTCACAACTTAACCTTTGCCAATAGTTGATCTTATATGAGAGGACTAGAGATACGGCAAATTTGTAAAAATCTCAAATTTCCCAGAAATATTTATACGGACAAGTGACCCCTTTCAATTGACAGCTACACATATAATAGGTGCTGAGATATGCTCTCATGCTACTAGACAGTAAAAAGGATTCATGATACTATTCATAAAGGAGTAAAGTGATTGTTCCAATCATAAGAGCCACATACACAAAACAATGAGAATTGCTCGAGAATGATCTCAACACTAGGCTGTCTTACACTAGATTTGATACCACATAGGTAAGATTTAAAACGATACATGCATAAGCACAAATGAGCAGATATTATCCATTTTGAATCAAAATATTCTGTAAGAAATTCATCAGGTATGGTCTCTTGTTGAGAATTTTGGAAATCAAGTGGGAAGTATTACTCCTAGAGTTATAACTCAATTCAAGGATATAATTATATATCTCAATTCCACAAGAGGTTGTAAATAAGAGAATTTGTTATAGAGTGGATCCACGAATAATGCTTCTCGTTCAAAGAGTAGGTACATGCAATGTTTTGTGATTCAACATCTTGTTAAGACCATGTTTATGAGTGCTCTTCAATATGGGTGCACATATACAACAAGGAAAAATCATGCGATGTTCATAATGATATAGCAAGGAGTGACTTACTTGGTAACTTTAAATTAATAGGGCAGTACCTTACTTGATGCCCCTCGACTCCACAACCATAACTTATTTCAAGAGTCATTCAATATGTCCCCAAGTGGTGTTTCTTACAAATCAAACATTCCAGCCCTCTTTTGTTTCTTAGATGATCTTACCATATGATCCGGTGGCACGATAACATTAATAGGGACAAGGACACTTCCCTTAGCAACTAGTTCTTTCATTCCCTTCTCGCTGACTCGAACCCATGGGTTACAGGTTACTCATATGGAAAATAAGACATGACGAGGAAATTAACTTCCTATCTTGAGCTCCACCGCACGATTAGGAGTATCAAAGAAGTGAGAAATTCCTAAATGTCCATGTAGCCTCCTCATTATAGATGTGGTCGACAACACACCGATAAAAAGGACTCTACTAGACACAGCTCCGAGACATCCTATGACACTTTAAAACCTTAGGCTCTCATACTAAGTTTGTCATGCCCCAAACTCTGGGAGCGCGACCGGCGCTCAACTGAGTGAACTCATTCGAGCAAGCCTATTAGATTTTTTTCTACCCAAACTCATCCATGAATAAAGAGGAGATGCACTCCATTAATCAAATACTGAAAATATTTTATAAACAACTCCCATTTCATTCCATCAGCAACTTCGTTCATAATTTCCAAAGTATAACAAGTTTATAGATATAATGAAAAACATATTTTCCAAATAGAAACATTTCTAGTACAATTCCCAACATCACACACCACCCACAACCTGTCTACGGAGCCTCTAAATACAACATAAGAGTAATATGGAAGTGCCAGCAACAAGGCCCCGGCTATACCTCAAAACACAATGTACAACTCAAATGACATCAGCCCCGAAATAGAGTAGGGCTCACCAAAACCTGCTAAATAGAGAGTGACTGCTAACGTGGACCAAAGTTTCCCGCTGATGAACCACCTGCATCCATTAAAGATGCAGCGTCCCCAGCAAAAGGGACGTCAGTACATATGGAATAGTACTAGTATGTAATGCTAACTGTCCTCTTTCAAAATAGAATACCAATGTAAGAAAGGGAAAACCATAGAAACAACAATCAACAATCAATGATATCCAATTTCAAAGTTAAAACATATTAATTTCCAAGATACAAAGATAATATTATTTTTAGTTGGGAGATCTTTAGCACCGATATACCACTGTTCGCAATATCAATGTTCACAATACCAATATTCACAATACCAATACCACAGTTCACAGTAGCAATATTCACAATAGCAATATTCACAATACCAATACCACCGTTCACAGTACCAATATTCACAATAACAATATTCATAATACCAATACCACCGTTCATAGTACCAATATTCACAATAGCAATACCACCGTAACTTTAGCATGGAGTCCGATCACGACCCGATCGGCTAGGCTATCTCATTAGAGACATCAATCACAATCACTATCAATACCAATACCACCGTACTTTTAGCACGGAGTCCTATCACGACCCGATAATCTAGTTTAAGTATTTATGGATTCCAATCACCATCTCATAAGTGCTAGTACTTACTCGTTTCTCATATATTCACTAACAATCCATGCATGTAGGTTTAAGGGTGAAAGATTACCTCTTGTCGACCAAATCTTGAAAATCAACTTTTGGGGTGTTCTTGAGATTTTGAAGAAATCCTATAGAATCCAATACAAAACCTTGTTGTAACTAGTGATTGAGAAGTGGAATCATTATAAAAACACACTTAAAACTCACCTTAAGTGTGTATTGGAAGCCTTGGCCGGATGGGTGATGGAGAGAAAAGCCCTAGTCTTGAAATCATTTTATTCTTCTCTCTCCCCGCTCATGTATTAATAGGCCCAGGTACAGTATTTTTCCACTGGTGCTATCCCTGTGCTATAAGGCTTTAGCTCACTGGCTTGCTAAAATCCGGTGCAGTATTTTCCACTGGTGCTATCCCTGTGCTACAAGGCTTTAGCTCACTGGTTTGCTAAAATCTTCTACTTCCTTCCTGTGCTATAGCTGGGCTATGGGGAGATAGCTCACTGTATTTTTTTAGTCTTATTACTTTGAAATTAACAACCAAGTGTTCTCCATTATTACAACACTCAAATATTAATAAAATAATTATTCCCAAGTATCCAAATAACTTTATTCACTCCAGTAATTCTCATGTGGTTCAGGTCTAAATTAAATAGTATTCCTAAGCTCGAAATCAATCGAATTGGCAATAGAAATTCAAGGGCCTTACACATTAGCCTACCTCGGCACCACAAACCTTGAGTTCTTGGAAAATATTTTACGGGGCCTTACAACTAACTTCCCTTTTGGGTTTGAAAGAGGATCTGCCATGCTTTCCTTTTACATATGCATCACACACCTTGTGATCCTTGAAGCTTGACTTGGGCAGACCACGAACCATGTCCTTCTTGACCAATTTGTTTAGCTACATGAAGCTTGCATGGCCCAGCCTTTTGTTCCATAGTTCAGCATCATCATCAACAACACTTAGACAGCTGAGATTACCCCTCTGCAGGGACTCAAAATCAGCAACATAGATGTTTTTATATCTTTTCGCCACTAACACCACTCCACCAGTCACAAGATTAGTGACTGTGCATATCTTTGACACAAATTCCACTTTGTTTCCCTTGTCACAGATTTGGGAAACACTGAGCAAGCGGTGCTTTAATCCGTTCACATAGTACACATTTTCAATAGAGTGAGAGAGAGACTTCCCAATCCTTCCAACTCCCAGAATGTATCCCTCCTTGTAGGTCCTTCAGTGAAAGGAAATCGTTTGTACTTCCAGTCATGTGCTTTGAGCAACCACTATCCATGTACCATTGTTGGCTGCTCCCCTTCACTGTTCCCTACAAAAGGAAATTAAGGGTTATACGTAGGAACCCAAACAAGTTTGGGTCCCTTGTAATGAGGAAATGGATGAATTACGGTTCTTTTGGTCCAAGCAGGCATCATGCTTCTTTTATATGAGGGACCAGGTTCTCTAACAGTAATTATCATTTTAGCAAAAACTTTGTTTTTCTGTTGAGACTGAAACTTGGCCTTACAGGTTTCCTTAAAGTTTCTAGTGTTACCACAGTGAGTGCAGAGCCAGTTGTCAGGTACAGTAGCATACTTGCTATGAGGGTTGTAGGGAGTTTTTCCCCTTTGAAACCCGATTCCTTGCCTGTTTCCCCCATTGTTCGTGTACATGGCAGTGATAGCTTCAGAGAACCAGGTCCACTTGAGTGATTTTTCAAGATCACTCTTGACTCTAATTAGTTCTTCCTGAAGTTGTTTGTTTTTCTTGAGTTCAACACACAAACTAGATTTCACTGATTTTATCTGATCTTCAAGCCTAAGATGTGTTTCATCCGCAACTTCCTTTCCCTTTTGAAGAATCTCATGCCTACCTTCTCCTTTTAGTTCCTCAATTGTATCCTTCAAATCTACAACTACTACTAATAGGTCATCTCTCCCATGCTCTATGTTAGCAACCTTTTCAGTTAAAGCTTCTTTCTCCTTTTTAACACACTCAATAGTCTCTTTTAGGTCGACCACAACAACCACTAGATCATCTCTCTCATGTTCTATGTCTCATAGTTCCACAGTTAATGCATTTTTATCATTTATAAGACTGTGATAAGTATCAATTAAAACATTTTCCAAGGATACGAGTTTTTTTAGGAGAATAAGACTTCAGATTTCTTTGAATATCTAGAAAGTTTACCTTATCATCATCGTCGTCATCTTCATCATTATCAGATCGTGCCATCAAGGCAAAGATAGAGTCATACTCAGCTGCTTTACTTTCCACTGCCATCATGGAGCTGTCACCTCAATCATCATCTTATTCAGATTCACTAAAAGATTCTCCCCATGCAGCACGAGCTTGTTTCATAACATTGTTAGCGACATTTTTCCTCTTGAAACGTTTGTCAGGAACCGGGCTCCTCTTAGCTGCTTTGTCTGTGTTGTGTTTGTATTGATCTTGATTGAGGAGAGGAAAATCCTTGATGAAATGTCCTGTCTTACCACACTTATGACATAGGTCATAACTTTTTGGCTTGCTGGAGCTGCTCCCTTTTAGAATGCCTCCATTTCTGCAAACCATTTTCTGGAATCTTTTTGTTAGGTAAGCCAGATCAGCATCCTCACCACCTGAATCATTGTTGTCTGTCTTGAGGACCAGGTTCTTCTCCCTTTTGGTCTCTCTTCTCTCATTATCCTTCTTCTTATTCTTCATTTCATAAGTTTTCAGATTACCAACAAGTTCATCAATGGTTAGCTTCTGCAAATCCTTTGCCTCTGTGATAGCATTCACTTTGCTTTCCCAGGAACTGGGTAAAACACTGAGTATTTTCCTGACAAGTTTGTTCCTTGGAATGATTTCTCCCAGATAATGAAGATTATTGATGATGAAGGTGAACCAAGTATGCATGTCCTGGATGAACTCATCGTCTTTCATCCTGAAAAGCTCGTATTCTGTGGTAAGCATGTCAATCTTTGATTGCTTAACTTGGGTTGTCCCTTCATGAGCTATTTGGAGAGCTTCCCAGATCTCCGTAGCAGATTGGCATGCTGAAATCCTGTTATATCCATCAGGACCAATACCACAGACAAGAATTTTCTTTGGTCGAAAGTTCTTCTCTATGGCCTTGCGATCAACATCATTGAATTCTTTTCTTGTTTTGGGAACTATTACTGCTGGGTCACCACTAGTGTTTGTAGGGATGAAGGGTCCATCGCAGATGACGTCCCAGAGCTTTGAGTCTTCAGCCATGATGAAGTCGTGCATCCTTGTCTTCCACCATCCATAGTATTGGCCATTGAATCTTGGTGGCCTGTACGTAGATTGACCTTCTTCAAAGTTTGGTAGAGCAGCCATGAGGATCCCTTCTAGGTGTTAGCCTGATAGAATGAACCTGCTCTGATACCAATTGATATAATTTAAGGGTCCACCAAACTATATTGTTACACCGCGCAGTATTACGGCGATGTTACACCCCGTAGTATTGTACGTTGGATTTATCGTAAGATAATTGACATCAGTTCAAGGACAAGATTATTTTGAGGTTATAAGTATTATGCTATTTCAAACAAGTGATAAGTAAATTCGTAAAGGTGAGAGGGTAAGCGAATCGAAGAAAATTAGTTTCGTTGAAGTTTGACATTTTGAGATAAAATACGGTCCAAGCTATAATACCCTATATTTATGTACTAGTGCCATATAAGGTACCACATGACCATGATAGTAAGGTGTATAAAGTGTGTTAAAAGTGATTAGTATTTTAAGTAATTTGAGATAATTTTTAATTATGTGGATAATTGATTAATTATTGGTTTAATGGAAGATTAGCAAGATAATTAGAAATTTGTGGATAAGCCTAAAAGGCCTCCCAACGTGGCAGCAAGTGATCTTCTTAATCACGTCAAATAAGTGACTCTTTGGTTTATGTACTAGGTGGCATGATTAGGAGATTTTGGGCAAAAATGCATTCTTATCAAGTGGGGCCCACAACCCACAAAAATAAGATATCTCCCTAAATCATTAAAATGGGAGGTTATGGCTGCTAAGTAATGGAGGAAAAGCTTCAGCAAAAAATTCATACGAGATTCCATAATGTAACAACAGTGTGAGATGCGATTTTACGAGAACATGGTATAATTTTTCTCAAGAACATCATACGGATTTTCCCTACTCCGATCCGTCGTTACGTGTTTTTCGTAAAATATATGGATTAGAGGAATTGTTAAGAGAATCGGCTCAAGTATGTTAAGGCTATCCCTTCTTTCTTTTTGGCATGATTCATACGATACAAACAAAACGAGCAAACACACAGCTTTCATAAAGGACTCTATTCATAGAAGTACTAGGGGTGTCTATGTTTTTGATTCCCCATGTGAATTATTATTATATCTTCTGTTCATAGGTCTCAGAAAAATACGTAGTTGATAAAGTATACCCGAAAGGCATATTGATCTTATAAATTTCGAGAAACCTTATTAACGTATTTCTTATGCATTTTATTCATTTATACATGTACATTGACCCATGACCAGATTGTGTTATATACGTGTATATTATATGTATTTATGATATGGGAAAAGGTTACGGCATTATATACGCACCACCACCTGATCAACTGGTATATGTTGATGATTTTGCCCACAGTGGCCGAGATGATATGATGGGATGCCCTCAGAGGCTTGATGATGTTATGTACGTATATATCTATGTATGATATGACATTTATATGCATATGCATGATATTATAAATAATAAACCATTCACAGAGCTATTCAGACTTACATGTTGAGTCTTTTACTCCATGTTTCTCTCATGTCTTTTATTTACTGATTTTTGTTCCTTACATACTCGGTACATTATTTGTACTGACGTCTCTTTTGCCTGGGGATGCTGCGTTTCATGACCGTAGGTCCCGATAGACAGGTTAAGAGTCCTCCAAGTAGTCTATCAGCTCAACGGAAGGTGTTGGTGCGCTCCATTTGCTCTGGAGTTGCTTATTTGGTCAGTATGATTTAGACATGTATTGATTGGTATGGTGGGACCCTGTCCCGAGCTTTATGGTATTTATCTACTCTTAGAGGCTTGTAGACAGATATCTTGTATATGGATACTTGTATGGCCTTGTCGGCCTATGTTTTGAGTATATAAAGGATCGTGCCGGCCTTATAGGCCCGTATGTCATATGTATAAGTCGGTACATCATGTTGGGTCATCCTATGTCGAGTATTTCCTCATATTGTATTCTAGTTATCTCATCACAGCCTTTCCAGATCATTTACCTATGATAGTATGTTAAAAATATACGTTACGTTGGTACTCAATTGAGTAAGGTACCGGGTGCCCGTCGCAGCCCATCGGTTTGGATCGTGACAAAAGTTGTACTCGGATGAGTAAGGTATCAGGTGCCCATCACGGCCAATCGGTTTGGGTCGTGAAAAAAGTGGTATCAGAGCAGTTCTGTCCTAGGGAGTCTACAAGCCGTGTCTAGTAAAGTCTGGTTTATGGGTGTGTTGTGCATCACACCTATAATTAGGAGGCTACAGGGCATTTAGGACTGTCACTCTTTCTTCTTACTCTAGATCGTGTGGTAGAGCTCACTTGTAAGAATTCAAACCCCTAAATTCTATTTTATTCATAATATGACGATACCTATATCCAAAAAATAGTTGGTAAGAGATTGCATGTGGTGGTGGAAGAGTTGAGTTAGAGGAACTTGATTTTGCATCATTCTTATAATGGATAAATGTGAGGTTTTCAGCAGAACATGTGTGTACTAAGACATGTAAGCTTCTTGATAAGGAGCCTTAAGGCAGGAATATCTATCCACCCATATGGTGAAAAGTAATGAGAGATTCAGAAGGTAGATACAAGTTTCAACAAGTAAAAGAAGCAAGGTGAAGAAGGGAACGAGGCACCCAATTAATGAAGATTATCAGTATTTACAATTCAGGCAGAGAAATATAAGTATTTTGAGTTACCTTCAACAGTAACAGATATATGTACAATCGGCCACACCCATCTCAGTTATGCTTTATGGGAGCTAACAGATATGGTTTAAGAGAAGGACGGGATATCAGGATCCGGCTGGGGTTAGAGTAACCCAAAATAATGGATGGATTGTTTGCGTTAGTTGACATTTTCGAAGAATATTGCAAATGTGCTAATAGATCTCCTTGTGAGACACCCAGATGGTGCACTCTAGAATAGTATAGCTAGATATGAATACTAGAATGTTCAAAGATAGGCACTGGAAGCCTGGAAGGGATAAATATTACCTTAGTGTGGCTCCCGTCCCTAGTAGAGCGAGGATGTTAGGCAACCCGAAGAGCAAGGGGATGGGGCAAGGGGAGCTAAAAGCAAAAGAATGTCTTGTTGAAGTTTTCAAAATAAAGTGATAGACATAAATATTAGCAGGGAAATAAGAAGATAGATAATGAAGCATTATGAGTAAGATGTGATACATGGATGACAACGGTAGATCAAAAACAATGATGATAGTATTACAGAGTCTATAGTCAAGGGAAGGAAAAGACGAGAGGTGACAGGCCTTGAGACAACAAAAGAGTATAGGCCATAAAGTCATATCCTTATTTTGACAAACAAGTTCGTGACTCTAACATGATATACCAAAAGAAAAAGTTAGACCCTAGAGTAATAGAAATTAGTAAGGAATGGTGAACAAGATAAACTAAACATGAATTATGGACTGAGTGATTTGATAATAGTTGGCATCATGAGAAATTCAGAGATTGTATTCTGGAGATAATAAAATGGACGACAGAAGAATAACCCTTAAAGGTCATTCAGGAAGACGCTTCCCTAAGGCAAGCAATGAGCAAAGTTAAGCTTAAGGGACTGTGTGTACCAATTACACTAGGTGTCTCCCTCGTGAGTAAGGAATTTTGTTATCCTTGGTAAAGAAGGATTACTGCAAAGCAAGTAAGGGTCATCGATGATGTGAAAAGACACCAAAGATAAAGAGATAAAATATCTATAGGTAGATCGTCGTAGCGCTAAATCTTAGTACTCCCCTAAAGGGGGGAATATGGAATGATGTGGCATTAGGCCAGAGTTCAGTTGTTCTAGTAACTATGGAATGATAAGGGAAGAATGTGATAGAAATGAGAAATGGACGAGATTGCACTTATCCAAATCCTACAACTATGCTATGATTTCAGAACATTATGCAAGCACGACGTCAAGGAAAGGAAGTAAGGGTTCCTGCCTGGGATGTTATTGATAAATAAGGAGTCACTGCGAGAGGTAAGTTAAGACAAAGAAATAACCCAAGAAACGCGAAATATAGATATGAGTATGGACCAATGAGTAGTTAGTAGTTAATTCAGCAAGAGCCTAGTTATGGTGAGACAAGAGGATACAGACAAATCAGCAGATCGTGCAAGATAAATATAGTGAACCCCAACATAGTGAGTCCAGTCGCGGAGATAATGATATTGTGATCCTTGGGAAGACAGTCAAAATATTAGTTCAGAAGCAACCCTACAAGCACAAGACGTGGAGATAAGTAACTACGGATAATTATAGGCGAGGAAGAACATAAAAAATTCCGTCAAGTATACGATGTGATAAGCTCGCAGCTTTACAAGAGTCAGAGGATCCTCCCTATGTACTACAATGAAAGACTAGTTTAGGAAATAAGGAAGAAGGCTTCAACCTAAGCATAGTAACTTGAAGAAGGAATGGTCATGTAAAAACAGTCTCCCTACAACATTGTATGCACTCCATAAGAAAGTGGCACCTACCATGGCTAATAAACGGGAAGTAACAATCAAAAGTAATATTCGAGATCATATGAGTTGCACAAAAATTTTGACATGCGTGGGAACTAAGATAAGCTAAGTATGCACACAACAAAGGGGGCAGAAAGACCAGAAAAAGTAATAGCTTACGTTTAAAGAAAGCTGAGAAGGAACGAAAGGAATTATTCGATCAATGATCCGTAGTTAGTTACATTATGAACGCACTTAAGATTTCAGAGTATTATCCATGCAACATATATGTTGACAATCATACAGCCATAGAAGACTCTGGTATAAGTTAAAAGAAAGAATTGAGTCCAGGTCATAGATAAAGGATTGAATTATTAGAAGATTATATCATGGATATTCCATAGCATCCATGAATAGCTAAAGTAATAACTAATACCATGAGCCGCAGATCGGAAGATAGCTTAAGCCTACATAAAGGCTGATCAGAGGGAAGAGGAAACTAAAGAGTTACATCAACTAAGTATATCAGGAGTTTGATTATTGGACCCAGAAAATTATAGAAATCATGATTAAGAACATTGCAGAATCACTCTTAATATCATAGGTACAAGAGAGATAGTACAATAACTATATTCTATAACGGCTCTACGAGAAAGCCAGTTAGAAGAGTACCAGCCTCATAAGAAGTCAGTATGAAGCTCCCGCCGGATTGTGTATGCACCAGGGGTGCAAGTATTATAATAAAGCTTCAAGTTGTGGATGTGAATTATACCTATGTGGAAGGGAGGTCATGAAAGAGATAGAAGATGTGATGCGAGATTTTAAGGTAAGTAAGGTAAAAATAAACAACAAATGAGATACTCAGGTGCAGAAGATTGTGAATAATCTATACTTCAGATAGAGGACTAGAAGCACTGGGATTCAGTATCCAGGAATGATAGAGGTGGCATTAGTGGCATATCTTCCAGCCTATGGTTTCTAGGTATCAATAAGTTTAGTTAAGAGAATAAAGAAGAGTTAGTGACAAAGTGATGTCTCGCTTGATGTTCCAGAATGACATAAGGAAATCTATGGTGCAAGCAAGTTGAAGGAAGTTTGTGAGTAGTATAAATAGATATGTGTAGATTGCAAGCTAAAGTATGGTAGAGTGACAAGGTTTTAGGAAGACATTAGTAAGGATAAGGAAAGGCGAGTGAGAAGGTGACGAGAATGGATAAGTCTTCGGGGTTAAGTCAAGGAAAACAAGAGAGCTAATGGTTTCTCTAAGTTATAGAAAGCTCAGTATAGCCTGCATGAACTCAAAAGAGTCTAAGACTAATAGCATTTAGAATATATGGAATGCTGCCCTAGTAGTGGAATAAGGGTGTAATTGTGATAGATAAAGGATGACGTTTGGACCTTCGATTGAGTAATGATTTGAAGAAAACAGAACGAGATTAGAATACCCCCTAGACATAAGCCCTAGTGACAATGTATTACGTAAGAGGTTTCAAGTTATCAGTGGTAGATTGAAAATCAATATTGAGATGAATCAATAATGAATGGATAAAAGTTACAAAGTATGAGATGAGATTACGCCATCATTCTTAAGAAGAACAGTAATGAGAAAGTATTAAAGGACTTAGATTTATACATTTAGGATAAGTAATGGTGTAGTAACGAGAGTAACCTGGAGTTTGGAAGAATTCCGACCACAGGCCGTGGTGTAAGAAAGAGGCCTAAAGGTGGGAATGCCCTGGACTTTAGATTTATTCACAGAACAGTTGCCTAGGTGGCAAGGAGAGTACTAAAGTATTCGGAAGACATAGGTTATGAAAATGATAAATGCATCAGTCAATATTCGAGGACAAATGTTCCAAAGGGGGAATGATGTTACACTCCGCAGTATTACGACGATGTTACACTCCATAGTATTGTACATTGGATTTGTCATAAGATAATTGACTTCAGTTCAAGGACAAGATTATTTTGAGGTTATAAGTATTATGCTATTTCAAATAAGTGATAAGTAAATTCGTGAAGGTGAAAGGGTAAGCGAATCGAAGAAAATGAGTTTCGTCGAAGTTTGACATTTTGAGATAAAATATGGTCCAAACTATAATACCCCGTATTTATGGACTAGTGCCATACAAGGTACCACATGACCATGATAGTAAGGTGTATAAAGTGTGTTAAAAGTGATTAGTATTTTAAGTAATTTGAGATAATTTTTAATTATGTGGACAATTGATTAATTATTGGTTTAATGGGAGATTAGCAAGATAATTAGGAATTTGTGGATAAGCCTAAAAGGCCTCCCAACGTGGCAGCAAGTGATCTTCTTAATCAAGTCAAATAAGTGACTCTTTGGTTTATGCACTAGGTGGCATGATTAGGAGATTTTGGGCAAAATTCATTCTTGTCAAGTGGGCCCCACAACCCACAAAGATAAGATATCTCCCTACATTATTAAAATGGGAGGTTATGGTTGCTAAGTAATGGAGAAAAAGCTTCAGCAAAAAATTCATACGAGATTCCATAATGTAACAGCAGCGTGAGATGCGATTTTACGAGAACATGGTATAATCTTTCTCAAGAACATCATATGGATTTTTCCTATTTCAATCCGCCGTTACGTGTTTTTCGCAAAAGACGTGGGCTAGAGGAATTATTAAGAGAATCGGCTCAAGTATGTTAAGGCTATCCTTTATTTCTTTCTTTTTGGCATGATTCATACGATACAAACGAAATGAGCAAATGCACAACTTTTATAAATGACTCTATTCATAAAGTACTAGGGGTGCCTATGTTTTTGATTCCCCATGTGAATTATTATTATATTTTCTGTTCATGGGTCTCAGAAAAATACGTAGTTGATAAAGTTTATCCGAAAGGCATATTGATCTTATAACATTCCGAGAAATCTTATTTACATATTTCTTATGCATTTCATTCATTTATACATGTACATTAACCCATGACCAGATGGCGTTATATATGCGCATATTATATATATGGGATATAGGAAAATGTTATGGCATTATATACGTATTAAATTTCGAGAAACCTTATTAACGTATCTTATGCATTTTATTAGTTTATACATGTACATTGACCCATGACCAGATGGCGTTATATATGCGTATATTTTATGTATATGGGATATGGAAAAAGGTTACAACATTATATACGCACCACCACCTGATCAACTGGTATATGTTGATGATTTTGCCAACAATGGCCGAGATGATATGATGGGATGCCCTCAGAGGCTTGATTATGTTATGAACACATGTACCTATGCACGACATGACATTTATACTCATATACATGACATTATAAATATTAAACGATTTACAGAGCTATTCAGACTTACATATTGAGTCTTTTACTCCATGTTTCTCTCATGTCTTTTATTTTAAGATTTTCATTCCTTACATACTCGGTACATTATTTGTACTGACGTCTCTTTTGCCTGGGGGCGCTGCGTTTCATGCCCACAGGTCCCGATAGACAGGTTGAGAGTCCTCCAAGTAGGCTATCAGCTGAACGAAAGGTGTTGGTGTGCTCCATTTGCTCCGGAGTTGCTTATTTGGTCAGTATGATTTGGACATATATTGATTGGTATAGCGGGGCCCTGTCCCGACCTTTATGGTATTTATCTACTCTTAGAGGCTTGTAGACAGATGTCATGTATATGGATACTTGTATGGCCTTGTCGTCCTATGTTTTGAGTATATAAAGGATTATGCCGGCCTTATAGGCCCATACGTCATATGTATAAGTCGATATATCATGTTGGGTCATCCTATGTCGAGTATTCCCTCATACTTTATTCTAGTTATCTCATGAGAGCCTTTCTGGTTTATTTACCTATGATAGTATGATACAAAATATACGTTATGTTGGTACTCGGTTGAGTAAGGTACCGGGTGCCCGTCGCGGCCCATCGGTTTGGGTCGTGACATATATAGAGAATCAGGTTCTCTATTAGTTCCCACAGAACACACGCACACTACAGTAAGTAAATGATACAAGGAAGTTTTACGTGGAAAACTCCCAGCTCACGGGATTAAAAACAATGACCTACCCTTGTAGGATTTCTACTTCACTACTGAGCAAACTTTAGATTACAACCTATTATAACCTAGAAATTAACCTCTTAATACCTCACTAACTTGTAACAACTCTATTACAAGCCACTTTGTAATAACTCTATTACAAAGACTTACAACTCGACTAACTCTAGCCAAGACACAAACACAAGGGTTTATGATTTACAAAGGTTTCCTACACAATGCTTCTAACTAAGCTAAGTAGGAACTACAAGTAAAGAACTTTAACAAATGTGCAACACAACTAAGGACATGTAATAATTCAATACAAGGAATTGGTCTATTACAAGCCCTTACTAACCTTTAACAACTCTATTACAAGCCACTTTGTAATATTACAAAGACTTACAACTCGACTAACTCTATCCAAGACACAAACACAAGGGTTTATGATTTACAAAGGTTTCCTACACAATGCAATTACAAGTAAAGAACTTTAACAAAGGTGCAACACAACTAAGGACATGTAATAATTCAATACAGGGAACTAGTCGGTTGTTATGTTGTTCTTTGTTCTTGATGCTCTTGAGAATCGCTTGCCAGATTGATTGGTCACTGGAGATAGTGCTTGATGGATTCTTCAATGTTCAAGTGATGATTTGCCTTTGGTTTAATGTTAATATAACATTGGTGACATCACTTGAATGATGCAAGCACGTTTGGTACAGGAGCATTCCCAATGAAGTTGACTGCTGCACTGTTTTGCACTGTTGCGTGTGCAGGCAACAACTTTATAGCTATTGGAGAGTTGACTTGGTATGGTCACCAGAGGAACTGATGTCCATCTGTTCCCCTTGTTGTTTCTTTGACTTATTAAGAGTTGATTTACATCTCCAGCTTGAGACTTGTTATTCCCACGTACTTGAGGATTTGTATTAGGTTCCTTATATGGTTCTTGTCACTAAGTTTGTTTAATCATCAAAACTTAACAAGGTACATATAACCTATCACCAACCTTTTAAATCTTTCAAAAACTCTAACAAACAAACACCAAATAATCTAATTTATAAGTCATAAATTAGTGGGAGAGCATACATTAGTTATAACTATAATTAAGTTTAAAAGTTTTATATCAGGCGATCAAATGTACATTTAAAATATGAACTTTATGAATTCAAAGTTTTATCATATTGGGTACTTCAATAAATTAAGGTGGATTTGTTTGCAACAATGGAAATTTTAAACTCGATTTGTAAGTTGATGTTCTAAAGTAGAGTGAGAATACAAAAAAATGTGTTAGGTAATTATGGGCACTGTGAACCTAGAAAGAGCTTAGATAGGAAAAGTAATAATTCAATTTATGAGATTCCTAAAAAGGATTAGATTCACATTCGCCAGATGTTATCGATGCTTTATAGGGTAAAATACAACACTATAGTACTATAATTAATTAATACTTAAAGCCACATTTGGGATCTCAAAATGTTCTTTCTTGGGTCTGATCGCCATCTCTTTTTCCTTCTCTTAATCATTCCTTATTTCTCATAAAATTTTGAGAACTTTCATTTATGTCTACTTTCATTATGATTTAAATGAGCAATTTAAACTAGATCCAATCTAGAAGTAGGATCTCTCACTTTTTATTCTTGACTTCATTAAAAGGTTAAGGTTCTCTTGACTTTCATATGTTTCAAGTGGAAAATTATTGATGAGGAAATTCAGATAAAGAAAATTAATTAATTAAATTAACAACTCTATACATTCCTTATTTTCCATTGGACAATCATGTATTTTCAAATTATAATTGGACTTATTGTAGGATAATGATGTATTCCTAGCACAAAATTATATTGCAGATTTTACATATTGACCCAAAGTTTTATGAAATTTTTTGAATAAGTTAAGTCATTTTTTTTATGTTTAGCTTTGAGTTTTTATGATATTGCAACGATTCGGCTGGTCGTTTTATGTATTTGAGCCTTGATTCCCTATTTGATGTTTTCTGTATGCTTGTTCGTTGTTTTGTGACTTGCACGGATAGTGGGCTTGCCGAGGAGGTTTGAGAGTGGATTTGAACACTTAATTCTATTGTTGGAAGCTTAAGTTGTAAGAGTTGACTAAGGTTTAACTTTTGCGTGAACGACCTTGGATTGGTGATTTGATGGTTCCGATAGGTTTATATGGTGATTTTGAACTTCGGCGTATGTTTGGATTTGGATTTGAAGGTTCCTAGGATGTTTTGGCTTTATTTATCGAAAGTTGACAATTTTAAGGTTTGGAGAGTTCATAAGCTTGACTAGGAGTTGATTTTATTGATATCGAATTCAGATTATTGTTTCGGAACTTGGAATAGGTTCGTTTTGTTATTTGAAACTTGTGTGCAAAGTTTGGATGTAATTCAGATTGGTTAGGCTTGAATCGGACGCTTGGTTGGAAGTTTAGAAGTTCTTGAACTGAAAAGAAGTTTAACTTGTGATTTGATCCTTGATTCATTGATGTGATATATGTTATCATAGGTGATTGGAGGCCTTGGATAGGTCCGAGGAGTGTTTATGAACTTGTTGGTGTGATTGGAGGGGGCCCGGGAGGCTCAGGTGTGTTTTAGATTGATTTCGATCTAGGTTGGTGAATACTAACATTGCTGGTTTTCAGAGATCTGGTGCAATTATGCATGTGGCTAGATGTATCACACCTGTAGAGCCGCATGCGCGTAATTTTGGTTCGCAGAAGCCAGTTTGGCAGTGGCCTTATTGGATTATATCTTCATTGAAGTTGTACAGATGCGGGGTTGCTTGTGCGAAGGTGTGTGCGCAGAAGTGCTTCCGCAGATGCGGAAGAGCTCCACAGAAGCGATGGGTCGGCTAGTTTAGTGGATCTTGCATATGCGATGCTTTAACCGCAGATGCGACGTCATAAGAAGTGAACTGTTTGTTCGCAGACGCGGAAACCGCTTGGCAGACTTATATTTTGGATGTTTTAGCTTATTCTCCCATATTTTAAACCCTAGACTTGAAGAGAGACAATTTTGGCTTGGAGATTTTCACACAAGGCTTTGGGGTAAGCGATGTCTATATATTTTTGTTATTATTTCAAAAATCTACATGGATCAATAACACTCAAAAATATGAAATTTTGAGGAAAATTTGGGGGGTTTTCTTACAATTTAAGAGAGTGAAAATTAAGGTTTTGAGCCATAATTTGGACTTAGTTTTGGGATCTAAATATGTATTTGGACTCGTGGGGTTATAGGTGGTCGGGATCTACCCTTGACTCGGATTTTGACCATTTAGACCCGGATTGAATTTTGTTGACTTTTTGAGAATTGATTAAAGATTAAATCCTTATTGTTTGGGATTAATTCATATGTCCCTGTTTGATGTTTTTGAGTTATTTTGACTAGATTCGATCCGGTCAGAGGTGGTTTCTAAGGAAAAGGCTATTTTAGAAGGTTGATTTGGGCTTGTCAAGGTAAGTATCTTGCCTAATCTTGTGTGATGGGAAACCATATGATTAGACTCTTTTCTATCTATTTGTAATGTACGTAAAGCAACGTATATGCGAGGTGACGAGTGCATATGGGGGTGCTATATATAAAATATGACCAGATTAAGCTTTAGGTTTCTACTATATGCGTAATCCTTTGTATGATTACATGAGCTTATCCTTTCGTGCTAGAGATCATGTTTAGGATTATTATCTCTTAATTAACCAAGGTGGGATATTGTGAAATTGTTGCTATATTTGTTTAGCCGTTGTAATGTTCCACACCTTCAAAATGTATTGCTACTTTATTATTATTATTATTATTATTATTATTATTATTATTATTATTATTATTATTATTATTATTATTATTATTATTATGTCCTTGTGCACTTTATTGATGAATTGTGAGCATATGTTTCTTTTGTGATAAATTGGTATCTTGGTTATTATGATTATGGACATATTGAGCGGGTTGATTTAGTGTGGACACGAGGTCGTTTCCCTACAGATATTGTGGTATTGATGATATTGTGGCACGGGGTCTCTTCCTTACGGGTATTGTGGTGTTGATGATGTTGTGACACGAGGTCTTTGCTATGCAGTTATGACGATATTGTTACTATTTTGCACGAGTATATTAAAATGTGCAGCATGTGAATTTGGACCCGTTCCCCTAGGGCCGCCCTCTCATGTTTCTCTCTTGATGGTTTACACACGGATTGTGGTATATTGACTGATGTTGGTGGATTCTGATACATAATCCGATGAAGGCGAATTGAATGTAAGGGTGAAAGCTTGGCCATGCAAGTGAATTATTTATGCCTTGTTATGCATGTTATATGCTTCTATGTTTAACTCCAACATGTTATTCTATGCCTCTGTTATTGGTGATAATCCAATTGTCAAGATTGATTTACTTATGTTGAGTTAATATCTCTTGATTTGACAAGTTGATGATATTGCATCTTAATATATTCTTGTTGCCAGTTATTATGTATAATGCACAGGTTCTTTGATTAGTGAGTATTACATGACTTTAACTTCGTCACTACTTCACTACTTCACCGAAGTTAGTCTTGATACTTACTAAGTATACGTTATCCCATACTCATACTACTCATTTGTATTTTTTTTGTGCAGATCCGGGCGTTGGCAGCAACGGTTCTCGGGAGTGAGCATATTTGTTGATCGAGAGGATTCAAGGTAGTGCTGCATGACCATCGCACACCCTTGGAGTCCCTTTCCCTTATTTTATATTGTAATTTATATATTCAGACAATATTTTGCTATTGAAAAGACTTATTGTATTCAGTTTTTAGAGCTCATGACTTTGTACTATCTAATTTTTAGCTATCACTATATTGGCTATTGCTGGAGTGTTATTTCGTTATTTATGATATTCAGACTTATTATATCTTGTTATTTTGAATCCTTATCATATGTTGGCTTACCTAGCATGGAGGTTAGGTGTAATCACGACCTTTGGTGGGGATTTTCGGTCGTGACAAGTTGGTATCAGAGCCCTACATTCATAAGTTCTACGGGTCATGAGCAAGTCTAGTAGAGTCTTACGGATCGGTACAGAGACGTCTGTACTTATCTTCGAGAGGCTACTAGAATGTTCGGAAAACTTCACTTTCTTTCATGCTTTGTCGTATGGATTTATTTATCTCGAAGTTTGAACCTTTACTCTTCTATTGTCTTAGAGATAAAGAGGATATGTTCTTCGGGAGCAGCTCAACAAGCACCAGTGCCTCCTGTCAAAGCCGTGAGAGGCTGGGGTGGGGACAGATGTGGGGCAAGCACCACAGTAGAGCCACCAGTAGCTCCAGCTGAGCACCAGGTGCCCAATCATGTTGAGAAGGTGGGTCCAGCTCAGGCACCTGAGGGACCTATTGCTATACCTTGGATTTTAGGAGACTTTGGCACACATATATGAGTATGTTTGAGAGCTTAACCTAGGAGAGATTGATTCCGATTGCACCATCAACTTCATAGGCAAGGGGAGGGTCCCAAACTTCCGCTGTATATATGCAGAGAAACTGGTTCATGGTTATCAGACCCCGAGTATTCTATCGGTGCAACCAGTCGTTGCAGCTCAGCCATAGATAGGGTCAGCCTTGACTGTTGAGGAACAAAAGAGGATGAAGAGGTTTCACATACTTCGTCCTCTCTATTTTAATGGAGATCCTACTAAGGATGCACATGGCCTCGTTGATCAGTGTCATCATATTTTGTGCCCTTTGGGTCTAGTGGTGTCGAATGTGGTTGACTTTACTACCTTCATGTTGTTAGGGCTAGCATACAGGTGATGGAAGACTTATGATACGAGTAGGCAGTCAGCGTAGAACCACTAACATGGTCTCAATTCTCGGTTCTTTTCTTGGAGGAGTTTATCCCACAGACTCACAATGATGAGTTGCACAATGATTTTGAGCACTTGCGCATAGAGGGTATGACTGTAACCCTGCATGGTAAAGCTATGCAGCTTTCTTCATTCCAATTGAGAAGGAGAGGTTACAAAGGTTTGTTGAGGGACTCAGCTACAATCTTAGGTTTGGGATGACACGACCGAATATTCCACCAAATGCCGATGGCGCCTAACCTGCTTTCTCGGCAAGCCAACACTCAATCAACATCACAAAATCCAATTATTAAACTATTAACTATTTCATAACATAAATAACAATGCGAAATGAATTTCAAATCAATAACATGAGTACATAATCTATGACAGGGTCTAAACACGGCCACAACTGTCTAACAACTGCACAAAACCTGTTGTCACTACATCACAAGCATCTAAAAAGAGTAACTAATGCCAACTGAATAAAACATTTGTCTGAAAAGAACACATAGACAACAATAGATTAGTAGGGAAAGGGGACTCTATGTAATGAGAATCAGATCAAGTATATCATCTCACCACGAAGTATCCAATACAGTGCACCTACTCAACTCAATAGTATCGCTAATACCAGTCTTAGAACCTGCACAAAAATATGCAGAAGTGTAGTATGAGTATAAAATCATGGTACTGAGTAAGTATCAAATCTAGCCTCGAAGAAGTAGTAGCGAAGAGCCGACATCGGCACTCAATAAACATGCAATTATCAGGTAAAGCATAAAATAATATACGAAAATAAGCATGCTATCATCAAATGAATACGACCGCTCAAAGAAACACATTTCATATAGAATTTAGGCATGTTTAACAGATACAGAGAGAAATTAAGATATCAACACTCGATCCTCATACCAAGACATGATTCATGTCAACAACATTTTTATCAAATCACTGCATTAGTAAAAAATATGTACATATGCATGCTTAGGATCCAATATCAATATATATAAGAGCCAATGCATGAGTCTAAGATACCAATGCATGCTCATGATCCAATATAAATGTATATAAGAGCCAATGCATGAGTCTACACTACCAATGCATGCTCATGATCCAGTACCAATGGATATAAGAGACAATGCATGAGGTTAAGCAACCAATGGATGCTCAGGATCTCTTTTTCAGCAACTCACAGCACAAATCCATGTGCCTGACACTGTCCACATGTCCAACAAGCACCAAACGAATCATGGCCGCCTACGCTTACATGCCCAAATTAACATGGATAATCACCTGACTCCGGAGGGACGGATACATATCCAAGCGTATGATCATTTTATATTTAATGATCATTAATCACCTGTTCCAATCATAATTCCATCAATAATCGATCAATATCGGCTCACAATATTCTTGGTACAAAATTCCTCAACTTTCTATAGTATCCAACTCCAACTCATGCATAGGTATATGAAATAATATCATTAAAAAGCACCAGACTTAACAATAAGAATGCGGATAAAAGCTCATATGGCTAAAAGATATCTATGGCTAATCATTTAATTCAATTTATCACAACGGCTCAATAAGCTATTTAACATGTTCTAACTTAATCATCTTATTTATCATGAGCTAATTAGGCCATAGAAACCACCAAAATTATGGAGCAAATAAGAGAAAGTTATGGCTATGGATTTATAATAAAGCTCAACATGGAAAAATAATCCTTTATGTCAAATCAACAAGTCATAATCCTAGGCATGCTCCTAAATCATAAAATATAAATTATTACGTATTCATAGAATCAATTTAGACATGGATAACAACTTCACATAATCCAATAAAGTACAATTCAAGTCGACAATACCGGATATGGTCCAGACCTAGCTACACATAGACCTGCACTAGTTAATGCCCTAGCCTGTTGCTGGGTAGCTACCAACTGTGTCAACAAATGCACCGCACTCCTCAAGTACTGATTTGATGGAAGTGGAGGGAGAACTGGATGTGCGGTATCCCTATGAATCTCCTCAGGTGGTGGAGGAGCCGGTAATGGCTGAGTAGGTGTCTCGCCCTGGGCCTCAGACTGGGCCCCATCTATTGGGGGTTCCCTGCTAGTCCCCTCACCTGCTGTTGTATCTCTCCTCTAGCTAGTCGTAGTCTTCCTAGTCACCGTCATCTATGTATGCAAACACCAACACGGAAGCTTAACTCAAATTTCCTATAACTCAGTTCTACAACACGATTTAGATTTGAAAGAAGGGTGACCAACTCCTAAATGCCCTGTAGTTCCCTGCTTATATAATGAGGTGCACAACACTTCTATAAGCAAGACCCTACTAGATACGTCTTGTAGACTCCCTAGGACAGAACTCCTCTGATACCAAGTTTGTCATACCCCGAAGCTGGGGGCGAGACCGGCACCCGATGCCTCACTTAACATAGCATACCAACTTGCGACTGAGGGACACTGAACATACAATGTCATACTTTATCCATGGGGCTTCATTGCAAGACAATTTGCGAAGCAAAATATAAAAGAGAATGGAAACTAGCTTTGACTAAGCATCAATTATAAAGATGGGATGACAAGGCCGTCATAACTACTACAGTTGACAAACCAACAAAAATATACATACAAGGCCTACAAGCCCAATATACTGCACTAACTGACAGGATATGTCTACAAGCCTCTACTGATGGATGTACTGTGATCAGAACAGGGCCCCGACCTACCCATAACCTATATATATACATATATACACAATATGTACTCAAAACCCTAGACATGGTAACTTCGAAGGACGTGGAGCTTACCGATCAAGCTGATCACAAACAGCACCTACGGAGGAGGTCTACCAGTCTGTCTATCCGAACCTGCATGCATGAAATGCAACGTCCCCAGAAATGGGACGTCAGTACGAAATAATGTATCGAGTATGTAAGAAAATAGAATAACTGAAAGCTGAAACTAAACTGATAATATAATAACTGAAAGTAACTAGGAGTTAAAGATGATATGGAGATATACTTACCTGTTGATACTGACTCAACTCTCTCAATATAGTAAGTAAAATAGTTGTCTGGCCCTATAAAGCTCGGAATGTGTAACTTCTCGGCCGTAGTAGACTTGCTCATAAGCGCTCGGCCATACTAGGCTCGGTATCTCGGCCATTTTGGTCTCGATCATAGGCGCTCGACCATAGTAGGCACGGTGTATAACGTACCATCTGATCAGAGGTTGCCCAATAGGGGCCTGCCCACCGATTATAGCTCGATGGCGGTGAAAATATCATAATACTTTATATATAGAGAGCCTCTGCTCTCTTGACTGGAAGAAAACGATACTCAATTGAATATAAAGTCCCGATAAGGGAGAATACTGTAACTTATGAGACTAGGATAATGTATATAAATTCGGGAGTATGAACTTCTCTTTATGCCTCGTTATCAAACATATGTAGTTACGAGATCAAGCCAAAATGAAGGAAGGGCTTAGCCTTAACATACCTTATCAAAATCTTTCCAATCACTAAGTTGAACTCACCTCTTCGCACCTTAATCTACAACAATGATAATAATACTATCATTAAGTTACGAAAGGTACAACTATCGCACAACGAACGACAAGCTTATTTTGTATTAAAACGGGCAGCATCTCCCCTATAATCCTTACTTCCTCCAAATTCAAGATAATACCAACAACATAAGAACACAACAATAACAATATATACATTATTTTCCAACCTTATATACACCACAAAATACTACAAAACATCCCAACAAACCCCAATCTCTTCATACACAAAACGACCACCGTAGTACTGTCAAACAACCCAAAAATATTACGACGAACGACCAGCCCACCACCTTGAATTTTTATGGTGTTTATCCATACCTTTCTCCTCCAAAACTCCATAAATCAGTAGCAAAACATGCAATCCAATGGCAACACAAAACAGTACATAAAACAACTCGCTACAAGTGAATAAATCGAAGTCATGACTTTCGATCACCGTCTCGCGAATTCTTACAATTAAAGAACGAGTTTCCATACATCTCCAGCAGAACATGGATGAAAGAGAGCAGTAAACTTACCTTATTTGTTGAATAACTCAGCTCCTATCTTGGTTCTTCAAATTCTAGGTTTTCCCTCCAATTAGAACTTGAAAAGGAGAGAATTTCAATTAGGGTTTGTGTGTAATTTTTGGGAGGAGGTTTGCAGGGGTTTAGGTCTGGTTATTGTGCCCTATTATCAGTGTATTATATGAAGGAAATAGAACTTTAAAATGTCTATTTGGACGACCCGAACTGGCCCATTTTTGGACATATATAATCCTCTCATTTAAGCAAGTAGGTGACACACCTACTTGTCACCTAGGAGTCTGCGCAGTCTCGCAAAAATATATATCTCTCTCTACTCCGATGTCGTATTGACAAACGGTTTAATACGTTACAAAATAGACTCATAGATATTCAATTTGTTAGGTGGAACACCCTGTAACTCTAAGGATATTGGGATAAAATCATAGTTACATTTGACCCAAATTTCAGTAAAACTTATCAACGTAACTTATGATGACTTTCATCGACTTTTATTTCACTACTCGCCTGACTTCAAAACCTAACACACGACTATCATATGAATAACATAAATCATAACATAACCTTGTTACCATGTTAAGAACCCTAGTCTCACCCCAAAGTTACGCGTTATAACATTCCTAACTTGTCGACTTTCGATGAAACATTATTTTCTTCAATTCCTTAGCTTCTGAACCTTCCAACCCTTTTTGTACTTGTTGTTCATGATCCTCAATATTTGTAACCTCTTAGGTAACATGATAACTTACTTTATATACTTCCAAAGATGATCTCATTTTTGCTCTTACATTAGTTTGTTTACGATACACTTTTACGTACAAAAATATGGGATAACCCGGCACCAAATCAATACCGAAATCGATATCCCTATCGGGTGGCATGCCCCATAGGTCTGCAGGAAATACATATGGGAACTCCCTCACTACTGGGACCAACTCAAAAATGGGAGTATCAGCATTAACATCCCTCCCAAAGGCCAAATACGCCGACATCCCTTCTCAATCATCCGTTGAGCCTTCAAATATGAAATCACTCTACTAGGAACATGATATAGGGAGCCTCTCTACTCCAACTTTTAACCTGTCATAGCCAACGTCACAGTCTTAGCAAGACAATCAAGAATAGCGTGACACGGTGACAACTAATCCATACCCAAAATCACTTCAAAATCTACTATAATGAGCAATAAAAGGTTGACTCTAGTCTCATAACTCCCAATGGTCACCATACAAGACCGATATACACTGTCTACCATAATAGAGTCACCCACCAATATAGATACATGAACAAGAAAAGTATGATGACACATAGGAATAAACGGAACCACGGTCAAATAAAACTGAAGCATCCCTATGGCACATTGAAACAATACCTATGATCACGGTATCAGAAGCAGCTGCCTCTGGCCTGGCGGGAAATGCATAGCAACAGGCCTGATCACCACCTTTCCGACCTCCCCCTCTATGGTGACCTCAAACTGACTGAGCCCCACCCCTAGCTGATTGTGCGCGTGGTGTAGCCGCTGGTGCAGAAATCAAAGGTTGTGAGCTCTACTATGGAACCCTACTCAGAAGTCTAGGCAAATCTCTCTTGAGATGACTCAAGTCTCAATACTCAAAGCAACCCCTCCTCTAATGCGGCTGCTGACCTTGATAATGCAAATAACTTCCTGTGGAACCCTAAGCAGATGGATCAAGATAAGAACTCTCTATCGACAATGCATTAAATGATGACTGAAATGGCCGAGCACTGTATGAATTGTGGCTAATTGAAGAACCACGAGTAACATGACGCTGCCAGAGTGGGACTAAAAGGACGACCTTTGCTGTAATGGTACTGGCCTCCATACGAGGCACTACTAAAACCACCTGAACCACAAGGCCTCTTGGCCTCTCGCCTCTCATGCTCAAGCCTGCGAACCTTCTCCAAACGTCTAAAAATCTCAACCACTTGGTCAAACCTAGCATTAGTCTCGGCCTCTCGAGCCAAACTATAATGTAAACCATAGTTGAGGCCATCAATGAACCTCCTGATCTTCTCCCTCTCAGTGGGAACCAACTATACAACATGACGTGCCAAATCTGCAAACCTCATCTCGTACTGGGTCACAGTCATGTCCCCCTGCCATGGCTGCTCAAACTACCTAGGCAACTCCTCTCTGCGAGTTTGTGGGAAAAACTTCTCTAAGAAAAGTGCTAAGAACTCATGCAATGTAAGTGGTATTGCGCCAGCGAGCCTGTCACTATTTGTAGGCTGCCCCTGTCATCTGAATAGTAGGAAAAGCAATTCTATTGATGTCCTCAATAACCGTTGTGTGAAGAACCCGATGGAACCAATCCAGAAAACCCTGAGAATCCTCTGACTTTCCTCCGCTGAACTCCAGAGGGTCAAGCCTCTTAAACCGCTCCAACCTGTTCTACTCCTCATCAGTCATAGGGGGGCCAACCTCGGCCCGAGCAACAACAACTGGCTGAACTGGTAACACTCCTGGTGTTTGATAACTCTGAGCTAGCTTCTCTGATGTACGGGCAGTGGGAGTCTATGCTCCTCCCCTGGCATGTGAGGTAGGTGGTGCAATTGGTAGCATATCCATCTGAGCGAAGCTCGTGCACACACTCAAGATCTGAGCCAAAGCCTCATGAAGACCAGGTATAACAATAGGTATCGTCGGTGTCTGAGCTGGTCCTACCAGCTCAATTGTATTCGGAACCAGCTCCTCTACTGGAGCGATTGGTGGCTCCACAGGTGCTTCTCTAGCTATAGTGCGAGCCCCACCTAGGCCCCGGCCTCTCGTGACCCTGCTTGGTGGTACTAGTGCTTGCCCGCCCGATCTGGCTGAATGTGTCCTCACCATCTGTGAGAAAATAGAGTAAAGGTTCAATCTTCGAAAATAACAAATTCGCACGACAAGAATGCAAGAAAGTGAAGTTTCATAATAGTTCGGTAGCCTCTCAAAGATAAGTATAGACGTCTCTGTACCGATCTGCAAGACTCTACTAAATCTTCTCATGACCCGTAGAACCTATGAACCTAGGGCTCTAATACTAACTTGTCCCGACCCAAATTATTAATCACTCGTGATGGCGCCTAATGCACTAGCTAGGCAAGCCAAACATAACAAAGACGAATCTTTATAACGGAATTGACAAAAATAATACAAGTCTAAAGCTTTCAACATAACATAATGACGCCAATACATGATAAATCCCCCAAAACTGGTAAATACAGAGTCATGAGCTCTAAATCTAAAATACAAGTCTGAAATGCCAAATAACAATATTGTCTGAATGAAAACAACAGTACATAAGGGAAAAGAGATGCCAAGACTGCGGTCGAGATGGAGCTCTACCTCGTCTCTCCAAGATACTCAGTAATAAACCTCAGCTACTAGTGGCTCGGTCCAATACCTGGATTTATACAATTAAGTGTAGCGTGTAATATGAGTACAACCGACCCTAACTACTTAGCAAGTATCATAACTAACCTCGGCGAGGTAAAAGAAGCAAGAATTATAAATGATACTCGCTAATTACATGTACATCCCATAAATTCAATAAGTACAGAACAATAATACGATCAAGTCATAAATCTCAGAAAGAGCCACCTTGGTGCACATAATTTCTTAACATACTCTGCTTAGTCAACAATCTAGCATATAATAAAGATATGCAAATAAATCGGTAATCAATCAAGGAAATTACAGGTAAAGATGAAATACAATAAAGAAATCAAACACTAGCCAGCTTTTCCTTAGAACTTCCATAATCGTACCAAACCACTAATTAGTTTTCCTCAAACCGCATATACACCATCAAAAAGGAACACGAGAGGGTGACCCTAAAGGAATGGATCCATATCCACATGCGGCACGGACAACTCACGTGCTGCATGGACAATTCACATGCCAATAATATCAATATCTTTGATCCGCACGGATAACTCACGTGTTGCACAGACAGCTCATATGCCAATATCACAATTACTCCGGCGTGGTCACATGCTCAACATCATAATCCTCTCAGCGTGGTCACAGGATCACTACAACAATCCGTCTAGCGTCGTCACAGGCTACTAGTCCAATCCATATCACACAGAAAATAGTTATACAAGATTACATGGACATGATCAATGAACATCAAGTTTCATGCTCCTGGACTGGTATAAGTGACATGCTATGGTGTAGGCATGTGCAAAGTGTACGATCACAGCTCAATCAGACAATTACATCATGAAAATAGCAATTTATCAGGTTCAATCAGGAGATTAACCTCTACATAACCTCAAACATGGTACAAATAGCCCACAAAAAGGGTACACATAGGAGAAACACCACAACATAAAGCTTAGCAATCAACTCAAGGCATATAATAGCTTAAGCACTACCCCGAGCATGAATAAATATCTCGGTGCGTGCATATGGGCTCAACCCCACACATGTGCACCACCCATAACACGTAGATATCATAAATAACTTAGGCAACTAGTGCCTCAACCAAGTTTAGGTAAGATACTTACCTCAAGCAAGCTAAATCATTACTCTAGGAAGCCCTTCCCATTGAATCAACCTCCAGATGGCTCGAATCTAGCAAAAATAACTTAATATTATCGATAAAAACCATATGACATAATTCCAAATGATAAAGCTAAGATCTTTAACAAAAATCAAAAAGTCAACCCCAAAATTCAACCCCAGACCCGCACCCTAAAACCCGGAACCCGACTAAACTCATAAATTTCAAACACCCATTCCGATATGAGTTCAGATATATGTGTTTCATCCAATTCCAACCTCAAATCGACCCTTAAATCATCAAATCTTACTCTCCAAATCATAGTCTAAAAACCATCAAATCTCACCTTTAATTGATGTCAATTAGGTGTAATAATCTATGGATAATCGATATCTAAAATTGAGTAAAGATCACTTACCTATACAAATGTGATGAAAATCCCTCCAAAAATTGCCGCCAACCAAGCTCCACAACTCCAAAAATTAGAAAAATGATCAAACCCTCGATATAATATTCTGTCCAGCAAACTCATACCTGCGGTCACTTAACCGCTTCTGCGGTGCTGCTTCGATAGAAAAGGGGCCGCATCTGTGGTCACCTCTAAATGCCCGACCTTTCACTTCTCAGGATCCTCCTTTGCACTTGCGAGTCCACTTCTTCAGACTCTTACCACTCTTGCGCAAGCACATCTGTGACCTGAGCCCGCATCTGCGGACTTTCTCTGCTAGGCCCAACTTCCTCACCTGTGCAATACTGGCCGCACATTTGGCTCTATATCTATGGCTAAACCCCCATGCGGATCCGAAAATACTAGAAGCCAAAATCTTCAGCAATGCAACATAGTCTAAAAATGATCCGAAACATATCCAAGGCCCCCCGAGACCTCGTCTAATCACACCAACCAATTCCTAAATAAGACACGGACCTACTCGAGGCCTCAAATCACACAAAACGATATCAAAACTTTGAATCGCATCTCAATTAAAGCCTAAGTAACTAATCCAACTTTCCAAATTTGTAATTTACGCTGAATAAGCCTAAACAACTTGGAATGACCTCAAATTTTGCATGAAAGTTTCAAATGACATAATGGACCTATTCCAACTTTCGAAATTAAAATGCCAACCCGATATCATCAAAGTCAGCTCTCAGTCAAACCTATCAACCTTCCAACACTTCAAATTTCCAACTTTGGCCAAAATGCACTAAATCAACCTACGGACCTCCAAATCCACATCCAGATATACGCCTAATTACAAAATCACTATACGAAGCTATTGAAACTATCTAAACTCCATTCCATAGTCGTCTATACAATAGTCAAACTCCGATTAACTCTTACAACTTAAGCTCCCAACCTTGGGATTTAATGTCCCAATTCACTTCAAAACTTCCTCGAAACTATACCAACCACCCCGCCAAGTCACGTGGCCACAAATACACTGTAACGACCCGACCGATTGTTTTAAGAATTTAAGTCCCGTTCAGCGGTGCAAGGACCTGAGCAGCTTCGTATTATATGTATTGACTTGTGTGCATAGTTGAATTCAGTTACCAGATGATTCAGAGTGATTTGGGACACTTGGTCCCTAAAACGGGAGCTTAAGTCTTAGGATTTTGATCATAGTCAGAACTATGTGAAGATGACTCCTGAATGGAGTTTCATCAAATCCATTAGCTTCGTTGGGTGATTTTAGACTTAGGAGCGTGTTTGGACTGTGAATCTGAGGTTTGTAGCTAATTTAGGCTTGAAATGGCGGAAGTCGAATTTTTGGAGATTTGGATCGGAAATGGACTTTTTAAGTATTGGTCTGTCTTCTTTGAGGTAAGTATCTTGCCTAACTTCATGTGGGGGAACTACCCCTTATGATTTGAGTCTTCTATGCTAATTGTATTCTGTGTACGCGAGGTGACGAGTACGTGCCCGGACTTATTTGTGAAAAATTGGCCTTTAGGGATTCTTAGGTCCTTGTATTTACTGAATATGCAGTTGATCTCATTATGATTATGTTTCTTAATTTCTAGTTTTACTTCTACCTACTTTAATTGGAATTAATTACTTCATGATCCACTTTTTTGTTTATTTGATTCATATGTGCCTTAGCCGAAATTGTATCTCTTTTATTCCCGTGTTGTATTTTGCCTAACTGCTTATTTTATGTTTGAAGTTATAATTATCTCTTCTGTAATTGTTCATCCTTAATTGAGGCTATGATTTTCTTTATACTGCTTATCCTTAATTGAAGTTGTTGTGTCTCTTTCGTGCTTGCCCAGCCTTAAAACAAGTTTAGATATCCTATATCTTAGTTGACATATCCTCATTGGAATTATTGACTCATGATATCTCCCTCGTTGTTGAACAGTACTTTGACCGTTGTTACGCATTATTTTCTCTCTTGTTGAGTTGTTTTTATTATGACTAGCATTCTCTATTGTGGCAACTCCTTGTGAATTAGTTCCTCCGTTTCCTTGAGTTCTAGAATTTCTGATTTGACGTATTTGTCATATTCTTGTATTATTGTCATTGTTTCTGTTATACTTATTGTGTTGATGCACGAGGTTTCTTCCGTGCGGTTGTTGTTATTGTGATGCAAGAGGTTTCTGTCATGCGGTTGTTGTTATGGGGTTGCACGAGGTTTCTGTCGTGCCATTGTTACTATTGATATTTGCACATGCGGCGTGACAAGGAGGGATATATATATATATATATATATATATATATATATATATATATATATATATATATATATATATATATATATATATATATTGCGCATGTGGCGAGACAAGGTGGGAATATTATTATGCACGTGTGGTGAGACAAGGCAGGCATTTATTTTACTATTGCACACGTGGCGAGATAAGATGGGTTGTGTCAGGGATCGATTTGTGATGATTTGTGATGGCATGGGGGCATTCTTATTGTTTATATTTATGTAGTGGTATACGTACTTGTGTGAGCTTTATCTTGTGAAAGCTGTGAGAAAATATTCTACGTGTTGTCCGTTTTTTTTTCCTTATGCTTATTTGCTGGTATGGACTATATTAGGACACTTGCACAAGCATACACGTAGTTAAGCACTCTTATCGGAGAAGAGGTGTTCTTGATATTGTTGAGCATAGATGCTCACCCTTGTTTACTTGCCTTCTATGTGAGAATGGATCTATTGGCACATGAGTCGTCAGTACGGTTATGAGATGTGCTATGAGGGCACAAGATACCAAGTGTTAGGGTTCAGGTATTGAGACTCGTGAGTTGTGATTTGTCCGAGGTTCGGTACCTCATGGAGTTTGATGACTAAAACCTGATGTAAAAGTGGTTGTAGTTGCTGAGTTATTACTTGTCCTTGCTGTATTTGTAATTTTGGATTTAGGTTGTGTTCCATTCATTTTTTTCTGTCATTTTTATGGTATTCCGCTCATACTTGTTGTTTCCTTTCTTATTGCAATTACTGTATTGTGAGCCATATTGCAATCTTTATGTAGATATCATATTATTGCTGTTCCTATACTCATATTTGTTTAGTTTATTACACCAGTGGGTGTCTTGACTGTTCCTCGTCACTACTCCACCGAAATTAGTCTTGATACTTATCGGGCACCGCTGCGGTGTGCTCATACTACACTTCTGCACCTTTTTGTGCAGATCCGAGTTTTTTTTCGTTAGTAGCTGTGCGGGTCGTTGCTGTGGAGACTCAAGGTAAACCTGCTGCTGTGTTCGCAGGCTTCGGAGTCACCTTCAAGTTTTCGTTTTGCACTGTTTATTCTTATTTCTGGACAGTTGTATTTAGAAGTTTTCTAGCAAACACTCTGTCGAGCTTATGACTTGTACTACCTGTTTTGGGAATTATAAATTTTAAGAGATTTCTATTTCAAATTGTTAGATGTTATTTAAATAATGTTGTTGTTTCAATTAATGTTAGGCTTACCTAGTCCCTAACACTAGGTGCCATCACGATACCCAAACAGAGAGGAAATTGGGTCGTGACATACACATATGTAAAGCATCAAATGTGGGAAACGAAGCTGAAATACTCAAATCAACCAGCCGGATCATTATAATTTCGGACAATTTAAGGGTAAAATTGGCCCTTTACCGTAGAAAGAATAATACATAGGTGGAATAACAAAGCTCTTTTTCTCGGAAAACCCCTTGCTTCTCTCTCTCTGCATGCTGAAAACTTTCGTTTCAACTCCAAACACAAAAAACAATGATTTTCCTTGTTCCCCCTTCCAAATCTTTTTTTTGCAAATACTTATAAACACAAAGGAGATACAAAGAGGTGTTCAAACTTTTTGTCATTTTTTCTTGGCCAAATACCTATGCGGCCCCTTAAACTTGGCTCCAGTTTTCATTTTGACACTTTAACTAAAGCCAGTACCTATTGAATACTCAAACCCTGTCTTACTTGTGCCTATTAAACAGAATAGCTGACATGGCAAAAAAATATGTATTTCACCACTCTTAAGCGCGTGAATGGATCTGAAATTATATTTTTACTTCTTTTTTATTTAAATAAAAACACATTTTTCTAAAGAAACCATATCACCACCTTATTAACCCCATTACTGCCGCTCCTCCGCCATTGGTGCGACCATTTTCCTTCGTTCTTCTTTCTCCGCATACCACCCTCCACCCTTCCCCTTCTTCCTCCTCCCTACCCACCACTGCCACCACCAGCCTCGATCATTTCCCTTCCCTCCTTACATGAAATGGAGATTTAAAAATTCAGAGAGGAAGAACAAGTTGACTCAGAAGGTTTGGTGAAGTATGAGATTGACGAAGAAGACGACGATGGAGAATTTTTCGACCATGAAGTTCTGCAAATTTTCCCTGAACTTCAAATTATTTTTTGTCTTCAGATATTTATTTTTTAGTCAATGGACCAATCTCATACATAGTCAATCTGCTGCAGAGCTTGAAAGAAATCAGATTCCATAGAAGACTCTCCCCAATACTCAGCGTTTAAGCAGATGGAATGAAACCCATTTTTCTTTCTCTTTTTTCCTTTCTAGATTTTTTACTCTTCTTTTTCTCTGCTGACTTGTCTTTTTCTTATTGGTGTCATTTGTTAGGTCAATGGCAAGTAGCTTCATGCTTTGAAGTCTGTTGAGGGTTATAAAAATGTGTTTAATAGGTATGAGTAAGATAAGGTTTAAATGTTCAATAGGTACTGGTCTTAGTTAAAGTGTTAAAATGAAAACTGGAGCCAAGTTTAACGGATCGCATAGGTATTTGGCCTTTTTTCTTTCTGCTTATGGCTAATTCATCTTTTTCTTTTCCTGATTTTGAGAATTTTTCCCTTTCCCATACTTATTGAAAAATATGTTTTCTTGAAGTCCTTGTCATTGGATGTTGGTCAATAGGGGGTCGTTAATTTAACCATTTTGTTGTTATTTTAAATAAATAAAGTACTCCGTATTGTTTTTTTAGAATTTTAAATAGAGATCAACAGATGGTTGTTAATAAAAAAATGGTTGATCTTTTAAAGAGATCGAATCAGTACTTTAATTAATTTCTTTGAATTGTTCTCTCGTTCTTCCTTTGACAATAATTGTCAACAAAATTAGGTCAAATTTGAAAAAGAATTATTTTTTGGGCTTTGATTTAGAATTGGATTGTGAGCTATTTTGCTTGTTTTTCTGTCAGTTTGACTCTGTCAAATATATTTTTGGTATATTATGATGGGAGCAAAACCTGTTGTTTGTAAAAGAAAAAAATAAAGAAGACAAAAAGAAGTAGAAAAAGACAAAGAGAAAAAGCAAGAATGAAAATAAGAAAACGAGAGAATAAAGGAAAGTCAAAGTTGGTGGGCCGCAAATATGAAAGAAAGAATTCAGTACGTAGTTTGCGGTGCTGTCCTGCTACGTATTCACATTCGTTGAAACTTATTTTTTTGAGTAGACGCTCTTCCTATGAATAAGCATTCTCTTTTTCATTTTTAAACCGTCCTCACAACTTCTTCTTTCTCTCTCAATTAATAAAGAGATATTCTTTGTATGGCCGTAGAGTAGGCAAAAATTACCGAATCACGTAAATCTTGTCTTATCTTGTGCAATTGATTATTTTTCTCTTTTAAATATTCTCCCTTTATATTAGCCTCACATGCTTCCCAAAAACTGGTACCAGAGCACAGATAGTATAATTCTAGTAGAAAAGTACGGTAGTGGTGCTGTGTACTATTCACAAGAATAGTGCGATACTATTGCTCATTAATACTAGCACTATTCACAATAGGGCAACACTATTTATTAATAGTGAAAGTACTATTCATCAATAGTCAGTGTTATCTACCTTATACGATTGGGACATTTTTCCTACATGAAATACTATTTGTGGTTACTATTCACATGCATTATTCATATTACAAAAAATATTTTTTTGTGAAGAAATGGCATTGCAAGAAGGGAAGGTTAAGATTAACAAGTTCAATGGCAAAGATTTTGAATTTTGGAAAATGCAAATAAAGGATTATTTGTAGCAGAAAAAATTACACTTACCTCTGACCGGGGTAAAACAGAGAATGTGGCCAAAGCGGATTGGGATCTATTAGATCGTCAAGCTCTTGGTATAATTCGTTTGGCGCTGACACAAAATATTGCGTTCAACATCATTAACAAGA
Organism: Nicotiana tabacum; assembly: GCF_000715075.1. Lineage (NCBI taxonomy): Eukaryota > Viridiplantae > Streptophyta > Magnoliopsida > Solanales > Solanaceae > Nicotiana > Nicotiana tabacum. The sequence goes on from NC_134102.1 coordinate 44,103,420, forward strand.
AGATCACTACAGGCCTGGTGAAGGCGTTATCAAATATGTACGAGAAGCCTTCTTCTTCAAATAAAGTGATGCGTCAATTGTTCAACTTGAAGATGACAGAAGGTGGATCTGTTACGGAACATATCAATGAGTTTATGTAATATTAACTCAATTGAGTTTTGTTAATATAACATTTGATGACGAAGTCAATGACGAAGCCAGGGCGTTGATTCTATTATCATCTCTACCAGAGAGTTGGTCTGCAACAGTAACTGCAGTTAGTAGTTCATCGAGAAGTACCAAACTCAAATTGGATGATATTAGTCACTTGGTTCTAAGAGAAGATATTCGCCGGAGAGAATCAAGTGATTCCCCAAGATCTGCTTTTAATACTGAAAGCAGGGGAAGAAGCAGTCAAGGAGGACAAAGTCATGGTCGTGGCAAATCGAAGTCAAGGAGAAGAGGGCAATCCAAGAATCACAAAGACATTACTTGTTGGAATTGCGATAAAAAGGGTCACTACAATAGTCAATGTAGAGAACCAAAAAAGAAGAAGGAAGAAAATTCAAGGATGATAATTCAGCAAATGCAATTGCTGAACAAGTCAGTGATGCACTAATTTGTTGTGCAGACAGTCCAATCAAATTTTGGATTCTGGACTCAGGTGCATCCTTTCACTCTACCTCATGCAAAGAATTATTGCATAATTATATTGCTAAATATTTCGGGAAGGTTTATCTAGCAGACGACGAACCTCTGGATATTGTTGAGACATGTGAAGTTCATATAAAGATTTCATAAGGGACATTATGAAAATTGCAAATTGTCCAACATGTTCATGGCCTCAAGAAAAATCTAATATCCACAAGTCAGATTGATAGTGAAGGATACACAATAGTATTCGGTAACGGATCGTGGAAGATAAGCAAAAGAACTTTGGTTGTGGAACGAGGCTTCAAGAAAGGAACACTGTATGCAACCGCAATACAGAGAGATACTATAGCAGTAGTTGACCATGGTCTTGACACAACATTGTGGCACCGTCTTGGGCATATGAGTGAAAAGGGAATGAATCTGTTGGCAGTCAAAGAAAAGTTTTCAAACCTCAAGCATGTTGAATTTGGTTTATACGAAGATTGCATTTATGGGAAACAAAAGAGAGTTAGTTCCTCAAAGGAGGGAAGCATGCCAAAGAAAGAGAAGCTGGGACTGGTGCATACGGATGTGTGGGGACCAGCTCCTGTAACTTCTCTGGGAAGCTCATGCTATTATGTCACCTTCATTGATGATTACACGAGAAAGGTATGAGTTTATTTTCTGAAAAATAAATCTGATATACATGTTACCTTTAAAAGATGAAAAGCTGAAGTAGAAAATCAGGCAAGCCTAAAGTTAAAATGTCTGAAGTCTGACAATGGACAAGAGTATGATAGTCAAAAGTTTAAAGTATTTTACTTTGGGAATGGGATCAGAATGATTAAGACAGTTCCTGGAACACTGGAACAAAATGGCATTGTTGGGAGGATGAACAGAACCCTAAATGAACGAGCCAGAAGTATGAGAATACATTCTAGATTGCCGAAATATTTTTGGGCCGAGGCGGTTCACACAACAGCTTACCTTATAAATAGAGGACCCTCTGTACCACTAAATTTTGAAATTCCTAAGGAGGTATGGACAGGAAAAGAGGTAACTCTCTCACATCAGAAAATCTTTGATTGTTGCTTATGTGCATGTATACTCTAATGATAGAGATAAGCTTGATCCTAAAGCTAATTTTTTTTTATTGGCTATGGTGATGATAATTTTGGTTATCGATTTTGGGATGATCAGAATAGAAAGATCTTAAGACACAGGAATGTCGCATTTAATAAAAATATGATGTACAAGGATAAGCTTGAAGTAGAACCAACCAGCACTAGCAAACAGACATCTGAAATATTTGAGTTAGAGGAAATCTCAAAAAATGAAGTGGCTAGAGGGATTACAACTGATTCTAAAATTGAAGATGATGAACAAGAAGTTGAATCTGGATCAGAATCAGAACCGAAACCAGATATAGAATCATATGCAGAACCAAATCTGGAGTCAGGACTTGAATCAAATTCGGGATTAGCTATTCCTGAACTTACATTAAGAAGATCTAAAAGAATCACAAATGCTCCAGATAGGTTAACTCTCTCTCTCTCTCTCTCTCTCTTTCTCTCTCTCTCTCTGTCTGTCTGTCTGTCTCTCTCTCTCTCTCTCTCCACTATTTACTTCTAACTGATGCTGGAGAACCAGAGCATTTTGTTAAAGCGATGCAAGTGATAAATCTGATAAGTGGAAGCCAGCCATGAAAGAAGAGATGGATTCTCTTCCAAAGAATAAAATATAGATATTTATAGAGTTACCAAAAGGAAAGAAGGCATTGCAGAACAAGTGGGTGTACAAGATCAAAGAAGAGCATGATGGTAAGAAGAGATACAAAGCACGATTAGTAGTAAAAGACTTTCAACAGAAGGAAGGAATTGACTTAGTGAGATCTTCTTTCCTGTAGTCAAATTAACTACTATCAGGTTGGTGCTAAGTATCGTAGCTGCATAAAATTTGCATTTGGAGCAGCTAGATGTTAAAACTGCTTTCTTGAATGGTGACCTTGAAGAAGACATCTACATGAAGCATCCTGAAGGTTTTCAAGTTTCTGGTAAAGAAAATCGTAGTTGTAAGTTGAAGAAGAGTTTGTACGGTTTGAAACAATCTCCCGACAATGGTACAAGAAATTTGATGGATTCATGCATAACAATAATTTCACGCGATGTGTGATGAACCATTGTTGTTATATAAAAAATCTTGATTAATCCTATATCATTTTACTGTTGTACGTTGATGATATGCTAATTGTAGGATCTAGCATAAATGAGATCAATATAGTTAAGCAACAACTGGCAGAGGAGTTTGAAATGAAAGACATAGGACCAGCTAAGCAAATACTTGGGATGAGGATTAGCAGAAACAGGTCGAAAGGAACCTTAAAGTTATCTCAAGAAAAGTTTATACAGAAGGTACTAAGCATGTTCAGTCTTTATGATGCAAAGACCAGAAGCACTCCACTTGGAAGCCATCTTAATATGTCGAAGGACATATCACCTAAGACAGATGAAGGATGGAAGTACTTGTCCAAGTTCCATATGCTTCAGCAGTAGGAAGTTTTATATATGCTATGGTTTGCACTAGACCTGACATAGCCCATGCAATTAGAGTTATCAGTAGATACATGTCAGATCTAGGAAAGGAGCATTGGGAAGGTATAAAATGGATATTGCGATATCTCAAAGGCACCTCAGGTATGGAACTTTGTTTTAAAAGGAGCAATATCATCTTACAAGGTTTTGCTGATCCAAATTTAGGCAACAATCTGGATAGTCGAAAAAGTATCACGGGCTACATGTTCACCTTCAGAAAAGTGTTGCTCGATCTACCACAAAAGTAGAGTATATGGCAATCTAAGAAGATGGAAAAGAGATACGTTGGCTCAAGAACCTTCTTAAAGAGCTAGGTAAAGAGCAGGACAATTGTGAGCTTTTCAGCGATAGCCAGAGTGCAATTCATCTTGCCAAAAATCCAGTATTTCATGCAAGATCAAAACACATCAAGCTGAGGTATCATCATATTTAAGAGTTGATAAGTGAAGAAACTCTTTCCCTGTAGAAGATACCAGGATCGAAGAACCCGTCAGACATATTGACCAAGGTTGTCGGTGCTGACAAACTGAGGTTGTACACTGCCTCAGTTAGCCTTGAAGATTGATACTGTGAAGGCGCCATCAGAGAATAGCAAATATTTTTTTAAATTTTTTTTTCTTTATTGATGTAACATGGTTTTGAGAGGGAGATTGATGGGAGCAAACCCTGTTGTTTGTAAAAGAAGGAAAAGAAAGAAGACAAAAAGAAATAGAAAAAGACAAAGAGAATGTCATGATCCAAAATTTCCAACCTCGGGACCGTGATGGCGCCTAACATTTCGCTTGCAAGGTAAGCCAACATTAGATATAGATATTAACTATTTTTAATAATTTTCAAATTTAAATGACAATAATGAAACTGAATAGTCTGAAATAAGATAATAAACTAATAAGTGACGAAAACCAAATATAAATCCCAGATCTGATGTCACGTGTACATGAGCGTCTAGAATACTACAGATAAAAGTCTGAAATAAGCATAACGGTCTGAATCAAAGTAAACAACTGAAAATGAAGGAGAAGGGGACTTCAGGGCTGCGGACGCCGTGCAGCTATACCTCAAGTCTCCACTGAATAACTGGATCCGAGCAAGTCTACTGAACATCGTTGGGACCAACTCCGGTATCTGCACAAGAAGTATAGAGTGTAGTATGAGTGCAACCGACCCCATGTACTCTGTAAGTTTCGAGTCTAACCTCAACAAATTAGTGACGAGGCTAAGGATGATCACTTAGATTAACATGTACGCAATAATAATAATAACAGAAAAGACATGAAAGGAAGTAAGGCAGTTAATTTTTAACAATGAACTCAAATCCACCTAACAGAGAATCAAGAATAATCAGTCATACAAGCACTTCTCGTTTACCGAGGCCAATCCAACAGTTGCAAACAATTATAATTTTTATCAATATATTGCGGCGTACAACCCGATCCCATAATATCAACTTTAAACAATCCGTCGCGGCGCGCAACCCGATCCCACCATATCATCATTTGTCAATATCATAATCCATCCTTATTCCGCCATTTCAATTCATTATCTTTCAATTTCTGTTGCGGTGTGCAACCCACTCCCCAAACAATTTCAATCAATAATACCAATTCAACAACCAAGATTTGCAAGAAGTTCTACATCAAGAGAACAAATGTATGAACAATGGAGAATAACATGATAATCAAAGAATCTCAAACAACTCGGAGGTCTCAACTTTACCAACTCAACGGTATTTACCAATTGACAATTTTGTATAATGAAACTACATTATTGGAGGCAACAAATGATATGAAACTATAAGACAAACAAGGCATAAGACAATTTAGATATGCAAGAAAGCAAATAAAGTCAAGTAGTAAATAAGCATGAAATTTTGGAAGGAATGGACAATTTAATACAAGGAATACTAAATGGCAAGTAGCAAATATGGCATGAAAATCAAACAAGCATGTAGCAATTAAGACATGTAACAAGATATACAATGAAGAAACAAAAGCATGGAAACACGTATTACAACGACGCATATACACTCGTCACTTCGCATATACATCATTTCTAATATAATGCACATAACAAGAAGTTCAAGGGTCCCTAATTCCCTCAAATCAAAGTTAGACCCAGCACTTACCTCACTCCGCAATCAACTCAAAGCTCAACCACGGCCTTGCCTTTCGAACAATCCTCCAAACCAATAAAATCTAGCAAATTATTGACCAAATGATTCGAAATAAGCTTTAGAAACTACCCACGAATGAAAGAAGTTCAATTTAGACCATTTCTGAAAAAGTCAACCCCGAGCCCGCTTGCTTAAAATCGAGACTCGGACCAAAACTCGATTACTCATTCATCCCCGAGCCCGGATATGTGAATTGTTTAGAAATCCAACCTCAATTCAAGGTCTAAATCCCAATTTTACAAAAAAATCCCTAATTCTACTCAAATCCCTAATTTTTACCATGAAATTCCTAAATTTGATGTTGAAATTTCATGAAATGTAATGGGTAATTGAAAAGAAATAGATTAGAGTCACTTATCAATGAATTTAGGAAGAACATCTCTTGGAAAAATCTCCTCTAGTATGTTTAGGGTTGAGAAAATGTGAGAAATGAGTTAAGTCTCGTATTCCCCCTCTTTTACCCAACTGCGGATGTCGCAATTGCGATGTCTTGTTCGCAATTGTGAACATCGCATATGCGAGAAAGGGGTCGCAAATACGAACCCTGTCTCAATAGAACACTTATCGCAAATGCGATATTTTGGATCGCAAATGTGAAACCCCAGCCTTCGCAATTGCGAACCAATCCTTTGCAAATGCAAAGGTTACACAGAAATACACTGAGTCTCAAATGCGACTCTGTCTTCGCAAAAGCGGCCACCGCTTGTTCGCAAATGCGAACTTTCTCCTCACAAATGCGAGACTCCCCCCTCCAGCCCATGCTCGCAAATGCGAACATTTATCCGCAAAAGCGAGGCTCGCAAATGCGAGACCTGCAGTAGAGCATTAGCAACAGTGAAGTATCAACTATTCTCCAAAGTCTAAAATCAATCCGTAGCCTATCCAAAACTCAACCGAGCCCCTCGGGCTCCAAACCAAACATGCCATCAAGTATAATAACATCATATGAACTTGCTCGTGCAATCAAATTATCAAAATAATATCTAAATCTACGAATCAACCTTCAAAACGAATGAACTTTCAAAGTGAAACTCGAGAACACTAGAATCACATTTAAGTATCCGAATCATGCCAAACCAATTCTGAATTGAACCAAATTCTGCAGATAAGTTTTAAATAGTAATACAGAACTATTTCAAGTTTTAACATCAAAATCCGAGCCCGTTAGCTAAGAAGTCAACTTAAGGTCAAATTTAGTAATTCTTCAACTTTCAAAAATGCTAGTTTTCGGCAAAATGAGTCAAAACAAGTTAGGGACTTTAGAATTCGATTCTGGACAAACGCCCAAGTCCCAAATCAGGATACGGATCCACCGGGACCGTCAAAATACCGATCCGGGTCAGTTCACATAAAATGTTGACTATAATCGACTCAAATCATTTTAAAGACAAAAATTCATATTTTCTTAAATTTTTCACATAAAAATATTTCGAAAAAGACCAGGACTACGCACACAAATCAAGACACGCAAAACGGAGCTAATCGAGGTCTCAGAACATGAAAATAAAGGCTAAATCTCAAAATGACCTATCGGATCATCATAGAGATAAAGCAAGAATGAAAATAAGAAAATGAGAGAAGAAAAGAAAGTCAAATTGGTGGGCTGAAAATTTAAAAGAAAGAATTCGGCGAGTAGTTTGCAGTGCCGTCCTGCCACATATTCACATTCGGTGAAATATTTTTTTTAGCAGATGCTCTGCCTATAAATAGGCGTTCTCTTCTTCAATTATAAATCATCCTCACAACTTCCTCTCTCTCAATTAATAAACAACTATTTTTTGTGTGGCCGCGGAGTAGGCAAAAATTACCGAACCACGTAAATCTTGTCTTGTCTTGTCTTGTTCAATTTATTGATTTTCTCGTTTAAATATTTTTTCCTTCTATTAGCCTGGCATGCTTCCCAACATATTACTCCCTATATGATTTGCCTTTTGAGATACCCTCATTTTTAATACTTTATTTACGGTTTGGAGCTATTCAAGCTTTTTATATCTATTTTGATCAATTTTTAGACAGTACCAACAATTTTTTATTTTGATTGAATTCTTGATTCAGCAATTTCTCAACTATTTAAAGCTTTTGAGGATTTTCTTAATTGAATGGAGGTCCCTACATCTGAAGAGGATTATTAAAAAGGGAAAGAGGTGTCCAAATTGAAGGACTTAAGAGTTCTTGATAAAAATAATATGGCAGAAAAAATAAGCAGGAATAGTAATGATTTGATTTATCGGGCGGATAGAACTAATTTGAAAAGTTTGGATGTTCAGTTGGAGAAGCACTTGAGTAGGGTTTGGTCGAGGAATGTGGAGAACCAAAACCAAAGGCCCAAGGAAGTGTGGAAATAAGGTACTTTGTAGCTCAGGGTACCTATGACAATCAAGATGTCGCAGGTAACACGTCTCTCCCTTATTAGCAGGAAATAGATTGATTCCTGGTTTCTTTATCAGTACATCTTTTGATAGAGAAATGATGTATGCATCCGACAGTTGTAGGAATCGATCATACATGTCACCAATGTTTTTGTTATTGTTGTATTTTGTGATAATATCTATTCTTTTAAAGAATTGACATTGTCTATTAACTTCTCGGAGCTCTATGTTTTTAATAGTTGAACATTTTATGATACAATTTGCTAATTCTTCTAAATTTATTTGCATGAGTATTGACGTGGCAATGACAAGGTCCTTTTCAGTACTCTTGTTACAAGATTTGCACCTGCTAAAAACTAAGTCAAAATGTTCAAGATTTTAGTTGTTTTATTAGATACTGAGTAGTCATGTTGAATGCCTAAGTAATAGATGGTTCTTCTTAATTTGTCTCTGGCTTTTTTTTTTTTGGGTTGCATAAATGAAATCTATTGGAGTTGGTTGTGGTTGGAGAATAATGTACTGAGATTTCAGCAGAAGCGTGAAGGATTGAACAAGATGTTTTGCATGCAAAATGCATTGACTAATTTTTATTAATTCATGGGTACTTACAACCACCACTGATACGTTGCTCCCTACAGCTGAAATATAGTAAAAGTAACTTCGCTCACCTCCACAATACCTATGGTGCGGATAATAGGGTAACACTTCTCTAGAAAACCCTGCACATCCTCGCTAGCTGTGCCATTGAAAGTAGGTGGACTATACTTCTTAAACCTCTTAAGCCTCTTCTGCTCCTCCTCTGATGCCCCTGGCCTGACCTCAGGCTGAACCGCGATAACGGGTTGTACCAGTACCACATACGGGAGTGTAATTTCCGGTATATCCATGTTTGTAGCCATTGATCATTTTACTTGCTTTCTAGGTTAGTTTACATTTTCGCAATTAGTTATAAATATTTCTCAAAACCTTTCTATGTGTTTGGCTTAGCACAATAAGTGATAATTCTCTTAAACGCCTAATCGCCTACATATTGTTCTCTGTGGGATTCGACCCCGACTCATAGTTGGGTAAATTATATTGCATTTGACCGTGTCCATTTATTTTTTAGTAGTGGATTTGGATGTCATCAAAATTGGTGCCATTGCCGGGAAATAATTTGGCGTATGTAGGTTGTTTGAGAAATAAGCGTACGTGCTTTGGTCAAAACTTGTGAATATTTGTGTAATTATTTTCTTATTTGTTTTATTGTTTATTTTCTTAGTTTTGAAAATGGCATCGCTTAATGAAAATTGGTCAGATGGTAGTTGTTCATACTTTGATGACCCTTGTCCTTATTGTGGAGGACCACACTCATAGCAAAATTATTTAAATTCTCTCGGGGGCGGATTGTACGCACAATCTCAAACTCATGAGTGGAGTATATGTGACAAGTGTGGTGGTCAAAATGGCCACTGGGATAATTGTGATTATTTGTCCTTCCCTTCCCCGAACCCCCACTATGATGATTCTACTTTTTGTGATGATAATTATAAGGATATGAAAGTGAAAGAAAGTGAGCATGGTCAAAATGAAGAGTTCAAGCTCATGATGGAATGCCTACTTGAAGGAGGAAACAAAGAGCAAAATGCCTTGGAAGAGCTTTTGAAAAACAGTCTCCTAAATGATTTGGCGCTTGAAAGGTTGAACTTACAAATGGAAGAAATGCTTGAAGCTTTAGAGGTCCAAAAAGCCTCAGAAGTGAATGATAGACAAGAACCGTCCTTAGATATTGAAGCCGAAAATCCTTTTTTGGCACTTGATCAAAATCTAAGAAGAACTCTCAAATGCTCAAAATAAGAGGATGATGCTCATGTTGGAAGCCATTCTTGAAAATGAGGAGAAGCACAACTTAGCACTCGAGGACTTGAAATAAGTACTAACTCAAAATGATGAGAACATCCACACTTTGGAAGATCAAATGAAAATATTGGTTGAGGCTCATTATGCCCACCAACTAGAGAGTGTGGAAAGAGTTTAAGAAAAGTCCAACTTTGAGGAAGAAAGTGAGCTTTATTTTGAGGAATCAAGAATTGAATATCCGCCAACCGACTCCATGCCTATTGATGATGCCAAGAAAAATATGAAATTAGAGTCAACCGATGTAGTTGAAATGATTGTTGAAAATGACTCTAGTTCGGGGGAAAAAGAGGATGCCAAAATCTGGAAAAAAGTTGCAAGTTAGGAGTTTGATATCTCATTCCAAGCATTTTTCAAATTTAAAATTCTATGGTGATATGGGAATTGAGCCGTGTGAATCCATATTAGATTGCAAAGAAGAAAGACAAGAGCCTTACATCCTGCAATTTGAAAATTTAAGAATGTAAAATGACAATCCTCAAAAGAAATCCAATAAATGTAAAATGAAGAAATTGATGTTTGGCTTGGTCATCTACATACTACCCCCTTCCGCTCGTGGTCACAAACTTGATTCCATATTGGGTGTCAAATTTATATCCTCCAAGTGGAGAAAAAAGTGGTAAAGTTGACTGCGTCGTGACACGATGTTAAATACGGTGCTTGGTGGGAGGCAACCCATCGTTTTTAACTTTTTAGTTATTCTTAACATTTTTATTTTGTTATTAAATTTTTTATTTTTAAAAATAGTGAATTTTATTATTTCTGATCAATCTACCAAGTTGCAGGAAGTTTGGAAGTGTCCGGGACAAGAACTAGGGAGATTGGGTTGTGAGAAAAATCAGGTCCAGGCCTTTGATTTCGCAATTGCGAACAAAGGTCCGCATTTGCGAACAACTGGCCCATCGCAAAATCAAAGATTCAGTCACAATTGCGAAACCCAGCTGACATTTCGTCTCTCGCAATTACTAGCTTGGTGTCGCAATTGCGGCAACTGAGGGCCTTAAGCAGGTAACTTTGCTTCACTTTTAACAAAAGTTCCAAAAAATTTTGCGGCTCTAAAACTGAAGGAGTATTATCTTCCTCACTCTCCCAACTTCGAAACTCCCTCATTTTCACTCCTAATTGTAAGAATCCAGGTATGAAAGCTTAATCTTTGCACTCTTTATGATTTGTAGCATACTCTTCTTCTTCTTCTTCTTCTTCTTCTTCTTCTCTCCTTGTGCTCTGAAAGACTAGGGCTCAAATTGATTTTTCTCTTCTGTGCAAAATTATTTGAAAAACATCTTACATTGTGTTGTAATTTCTGGGTGAGGTTGGTTGAGAGTGTGAGCTTCTTTATTTTCTTATAAAAATGGGGAAGTCTGAGTACCCATAGCTTGTTAGAATGTGAAGTGAATTTTGTGCCTTCAATGTGTTCGATGGGAGGCCCGAATGAGATTCTTCACCGAATCATTAAAATTTCTTCAATTTGTGATTGTGCGTGAAGTTTATTGCATGATATTGTGCCTAAAAACTAATTGGACTCTTTAAAGTGTGATTTTGTTTGAAGATTTTGGGGCTAAATTGTTCTGGATTTGAAGAGCTTTTGGGGACGATGGCATCACAATTGCGATAGCCTTTTTGTATTTGCGGTAATTCGCATTTGCGACAAGGTTATCGCAATTGCAAAAACCATCAGACCTAGCAATTTTCGCATTTGCGATGATTGTTTCGCAATTGCGACCTCTGTGGATTCCTGCTGCCTTCGCAATTGCGACATCAGAGAGCAGGCTTCTGCTGAACTGAAAATCCTGAAATTTTTTCTAAGGTTGGGTTTTGTCTGTCCAATCATTTCTTTGGTATATTGGATCATTTTGCAATATATTTCATAGCCATACTACGTTTTCACTCCAATATTTTATTTACAGGTACCATAAGCTGAAAATGAGATCTAACTCCGATGAATCCGCACATGACAACCCTTTGGAAGTAGAGGAGAACTATGACCAACACCGATTCTTGTTATTGGAATGCCATGAACAGTACTATGCCGAGTTGTCTACGAAGAAATTGCTCCTGGAAAGTGGTATATTGCTGGAAAAGGTCCCAGAACATCTTCCTGAGTTCCATCAGAGGCCTGCAGACATGGGATGGACCTGTTTTGCCCCTCAATCTTGCAGAGCGAATGAGCAATGGGTAAGGGAATTCTATGCTAACCTTTCAGCCATCAAGTTAAGAAATCCAATCATGAAAATTCATGGCAAAATGGTAAATTTCAGAGCTGAAGCTGTGAATCGAATCTATCACCTGCAGGACCATGACATGGCACCATTCCATGAGAAAGATTGTACCTCGGGCGAGTGGTTGGTCTCCAAATTATGCCCGGGTGCGGATGTTCCATGGGCAGCTGAAAAGAAAGGGATTACATCAAAAGAATTCACTGGTGAAGCAAAGATATGGTTGGCCATCATATACAATCGCATCTCCCTTGTAGGGAATATATGGAATGTACCTGTAATGAGAGCTCAAATGATCGCTTCCATTCTTGATAATATCCAGCTCAATGTTGGTGCGATTTTCATCAATGAGCTAAGGGATTATCGGAGGCAGGATGGTCAGTCACTGATGTTCCCATCTCTCATCACTGAGTTGTGCCAGCTTGCAGGGGTTGAGGAGGATCCAGAAGACAACTGGATAGATCCGGGAAAGCCTATAACTCCATTGAAGAAAAGAGGAGAGGGCGGCGCCGTGAAAATCAAAAAGAGAAAGGGATCTTCTTCTTAGACCGACCAGGGTAGCTAGCCATCATCTTCTGCAGGAGGACCATTTGCTATGCTTTCCGAGGAGATGCGGCAGATTCGCGACCTAATAGCTGGCCTTCCACAGGGACCTGTGGAAATAACTGAGGGACCCTCTGTATGCATTTCAAAGAAAGAAATTCAAAAGTATCTTGATATCAAAAAAATACATATATTGATCATTTCATTTGCTTTCTAGGTTAGTTTATATTTTCGTAATTAGTTATAAATATTTTCTCAAAACCTTTATAAGTGTTTGGCTTAGCATAGTAAGTGATAATTCTCTTACACACCTAATCGCCTACATATTGTTCTCTTTGGGATTCGACTCCGACTCATAGTTGGGTAAATTATATTGCATGCGACTGTGTCCATTTACTTTTTAGTAGTAGATTTGGACGTCATCAACTCCCTCCCCCAATATGTGAAATAGATGGTGCAACTGAGATCAATCCCGCATGAGCCAATGTACCAAACATGCTCAGGAACTGTGCTAAAGTCTCCTGAAGTCCAGGGGTAATAAGAGGCGCCTTCGGTGCCTGTCCCTCAATCGGAGCTACTGGTGGCTCCTCAACTACTACTCTGGCAGGTGCTCTAGCTGCGACATGTGCCCCTCCTAATCTTCTACCTTGGCCCCGGCCTCTCGCGGCTCTAGCATGGGGCGCGGTTGTCTGCTCAGCTGACCTAGTAGCGCGTGTGCTCACCATTTGTGAGAGAATAGAGATACAAAGGCTCAAACTTCAAAACAGACAAATCCGAACGACAGGAATGAAAGAAGTGAAATTTTTCTAATAGTCCTGTAGCCTCTCGAAGATAAGTACAGATGCCTTCGTACCGATCCGCAAGACTTTACTAAACTTGCTCGTGATTTGTATAACGTATGAATCTTGAGCTCGGATACCAACTTGTCACGACCCAAAATCTCACCTTAGGCGTCGTGATAGCACTTAGTCTCTAAAATTAGGTAAGCCAGTTACTTACACCAATTAAGCCAGTTTAGCAATGATAATTTAAAACAGAGTTTAATATAATTACCGAAACAAAGGCGAAATAAGCCTACGCGACAATAATCATAACAACCTCCAAATACTAGGTAATACAGAGTCATAAACTCTAAATGAATACATAGGAATAACTCAAATACAATACTGTTCGAATAACAATTTAACAATACAGTAAAAAGGAAAAATAACTCCAAGGGACTGCGATGATCAAGCAACTCTACTTTGAATTTTTGCGATCAAGAATCTAACTCTGTCTGAGTCCAATATCTCCAAACCTAAATCTTCACAAAAAAGTGCAGACGTGTAGTATGAGTACACTACGGTCGGTACCCAGCAAGTATCAAGGCTAACCTCGGTAAAGTAGTGATGAGCTACAAGTCAAGAGACCTACTAGATCAAAATAACTTGTGTAGTATAGAAGTATAAAGCTAATAATGAAAGCAGGAATCAGTAAATGGCAACACGTATCAACATGTGATATAGATAGTAAAGTAACAAGGACACCATTAAAATACCAGTAAAACCAAATAAGGAAAACCAATGACAACCAATTAATCAAGCCGTTCTAGCATAAGTCTTACAACAAAATTACTTCGAGATACCTCATCTCATAATCACAAGTCACGAGTCCCAAATCACGAATCTTATGCTCACGGCACCTCGTGCCCACATTTTCAATAACCACTGCACGGACAACTCACGTACCAATATCTCAATCCGCCTGGCATGGTTACAGGCCCACAATCACAATCCGCCCGGCATGGTCACATGGGCATGGTCAATATCAAAATACACTATAAAAAATGGGTAAATTGCGGAGGTTTGTTTGCGGAGGTTATAAGTAACCTCCGCAATTTGCATAAATTTGTGGCACTTTGTTATTCCCACAAAATTATACAATTTAAGGGAGTTATAAACTTCCGCAACCCTAAAAAAAAAGCGCTCAATTTATTTCACACTCCCTCCTTTTTTCCCCAACCTTTTCAGTCTAGAAACATCCGCCCGCCCAATTTATTTCACACTCCCTCCTTTTTTCCCCAACCTTTTCAGTCTAGAAACATCCGCCTTTAACACTTCCGCCTAATCGACTCCCCCTCTCTCTCTGTGCAGGAAACCACAATCTCTTGGTTTTGATTGAAATCCCTTAAAACTTCTGCCTAATTGAAATCTATTCAAGGCAATCAGAAGACTTCCGCCCGATTCTCATCGTGTACAAGAGATCCAATCAGAAAGCTAACCACTCAAGGCAAGCTCTTTATCTGCACCTAAGCTTATTTCGAGATACATTTCTTTTAATTGTTTTCTCATCTGGGGTTTGCTTCCGTTCTCTCTCCCTCTATCTCTTTAATACTGGTTTTATGTGATTTTTACTAGGGTTTATGCCCCCTGTTTGAGTACCGAATATGTTTCGTTTCTATAATTTCTTACTTTTATCTGTTCTTTCTGTTTCTTAATTTGATAGTTGTTTGGGGAGTGCTGAAATTAAAACATAAAAAATTGATACTTAAGGAATTAATTGCACAATTGTTGTTTTTATTAGTGCAATGATATTCTGAATAACAACAGATGCCTTTGTGGAGTGTTGAAGATGTTCTATTTCTGTTCGATGGTGATTCTCTTTGATCCTAGTATCCGCTTGTTACATCCTGTCAAACTTCTTTCTGCTTATTGTGTCCTTTATTAGTGAAAACAAAGGCTTGTTTATAAAGAAAAGGCTAGAAATGCACAGGAAATTATGCTCCTTCGAGTTGGTGGGTAAATTTGATTTTTAGGTGAAATTAGAGAGGGAAAATATTTTTCACTTTCAATTTTTCTTGTGAGTTGTGGGTTGTTGTTGGGTCACTTTCATTTTTTCTAAAAGAACTTTAGTTGGATTTTTGGAATGGCTTGATTCGGAGCATGCAGACATAGAATCTTCAAGTATTTTGAAATAAAATTTACATACTTAGAAAAACTATGTAAGAATATTATAGATCACATAGTTAACTTTCAAACTATTTAAAAAGTAATTGAGAAAAAGGTTCTGCTCAAAGGAGGTAAGCCGTCTACAAGAGTTATGGGAACATCCTGAGTATCTTTGTTGGTGGCAGCCACAATAGCCGCTACTAGTGTGAAAATTAATCCCATCATTCTTAGAACCATTTCATAGCTTCTACCTCTATCACATCTACTTTTTTCCTCAGAACCAGTATCATTTAACTCCATTATCTTCATTTTCTTGATCTCCTCGCTGCACTCATCAAGTCCTGCTCTATTTGTATCCATCATATATAATGTTGTAATTCTGTATTCTATAATAAAGACTGAGGAACAACGTTGAGTATATATAGGATGAAAGTACATAACAAATATATCATGGAGCAGCGACAGAGTGGTTACGTGCAGATACTGTCAGTGAATAGGAGTAAATAGAGAGGGTAAATGAGGTAGTTGTCTACTTACCTGTGGCATTGGTTGGTGGGTAGTGTTGCATTCAATTCAATCAACCAAGTTATATTCTCAAATTATAGTTGAATGCAGTGTGGATGAGAAGGAAAAGAGAGAGCAAGTGGTGCATTGTTTCTTAATATTTGATTAGTCTGGTTAGATATATTGTTGAAATCAATTCACGTTTAGTCCATAAATAACTTCGGATATACTTATAAATAGTGTTGGACAAGAGTTGCTCCATATTTATGCTTATTTTTTTCCTGATCTATAGGAGTTTTCCAAAATTTCTATGTTCTATGAGATTTTTGTATTTATATGCCACATATTTTCTTATATAGTAAAGGAATTTAAATAACAGATTCTTTATATATGAATATTTAGATTAATGACATAATCAAATCATTATATTTTAGATCAAGTACTTTTATCCTATTAATTTCTCCAAATTAGATGCTTTGTGACAGATATTTTACAGTAAATTGTTTCCTTCTGATAACTTACAGTAAATTTATTTTATATCATGATGCTTATAGTTTGTTTGACTTTCATGTCTTTGAATCTACTTATTATTGTTGGGACATGTGACTATGACTATGCAAATCATTCTCTGTTGCGAAATTTTCAATTTTGTAGTGTTTATGATTATAGATAGCTTTTTGTTGTATGTATTTATTGCTTAATATTTTGTATTCATATTTTCTGTCTAATAAAAGAGAACTGACTATGTTAATCTTGCTTTTGGAATATGTTAAGAGTCTTTTCTCTTCATTTTTTTTTGGGTTTTTTAGGATTTCAAGCTGATATCTTTTATTTAATCTTCTCCAATAGCAATGGCAAAGAAGTTGTTATCCACAACTTTCTTAGACAAATAAATTGATTTTTGTTTGGTCCTATTGACTCTTACTGTGTTGTAAAGTTGCCTTGTGCCCGGTCCATGAGAAATGCATGAAAATGATCTACTAATAAACTGGCACTGTATTTTATTTAATTTGGTGTAGTTGTAATTTATTGAACATGACAAAAACATGTGAAGGAAAGTGTGGTAGTCGTGGGGCAAAGTGGGAAAAGAGAGTTTTCAACGAGGAGAAAGTGATAACAACGTTTTGAATATAGGGTGGGTGTGTAGCCTTTAACTGTGCTGTGGGCCTTTAGATATGTCTCAACAATTACTACATACATGCTTACCATTAATAATGTGTTTTTCATTTTCTTCTTTAGTTGCTTTTTTTCTAATTTTCACATTTGAAACCTGGAATTTAATATAGTATTACAGTATTAGGGTAATTGTCAGATTAATAGTGTCGGCAATAGCAGTAGCGACCTTTCTTTTTCGGGTTACTGATTCAGGCGGTAAAATATACAGTTATAATGTTCGCTGAGATTTTTTTGATGGGTATTGTGTTTAGGAAAAAATTGAGCTAGCAGTGAGTGAAAGTACAGTGGATGAGTCTGAAATTTCTCCAAATGATGTTGTTCGTAAGGTGCTAGGCAAAGAGCATCGTAGAAGGGTGGGATGTTTGGGATTAGGAGCTACTCCAAGCAATACTTTCAGAGAGACAAATCTTCGTCTTGGTAATATAAGAATTGTGAGTAATAATGTTGGATGTTCTTCTTCTGGATGCCAAGAGAAGTACAATCAATTGATGAATACTCTCAAATTATACATGATAATGAAGGAAAGGTCAATACCAGAACAATTTTCTGGGATCTTTGCTTCTCCTACAACGGTAAATGATAAGTTCTTTTATTTTTGGTGTATTGTACAATTTTATTTTTCATACATGTCAATTTCAGCTCTAAAACCAGCTAGTATTTTACAATTCAACCCCCAAACCTGCAGAAAACCAAATGATTCATATTTCTTTGTTCAAAGGATCACTATAACAGAACATTCTGGTCGAAGTTAGATGATAGTAATTCAAAAGGAAGAAGTAATAGTCTACATGAATTCTGCCAAGTGTTGTATCACTTATTAAACAAATGCTTTATTTTCTTTGTGTTTGTGTTGCATAACGTCTACCTTTTAGACTAGAGGCTTCGTACCTTGTCCTGTTTCAGTCTTTTTTATTGGTTTAAGTAGACAATATATATTTTATCTCAATGAATTGTTTCCTGATACTCCTCTTAATACTTGTATTTTTTTTTTTACTTTTTATTGCAGCCAAGTGATGCAGCTAGTGGACCTGTTTCACCGACGGATGCAAGAAGATCTTCTGGTGCTAGTAATTTCAGTGACAACCATTGAGATTCATTTTAATTGAAGTGGATGTATTAGGACAATGTAATAGCTGACTAATATAGACGGTTAACTATGTTCTAATTTAGCTTGATGACATATGATACTACTTTGTCATAGTATTTTTCACGGTTAATGAAATGTTGATGTTTTTTAATTTTAATGCTTTGGTTTAAGCATGAATATTTCAATTGATATTAGGAAAAAGGTATGAAAATTGATGATAAAAAATCAATTCTATTATATATTTAAAAATAGATGGAGAGAATTAAAACCCCCAAAGAGAAATTAAACAGATCTTGATAGTGTACACATAAGAAATTGAGGGGGTTTACAACCCCCACACTCAAAAAAAAATAAAAATTTAAAAAATAAAAATTTATTTTCTCGCATGATATTGCGGAGGTTAGGAACCTCCGCTATTTGCTGTTGCGGCGGTTCGGGAAATCCCCGCATTTTTCTGCCGCAAATTAATAGTGGCGATGTTTACTGCAGGGGCCTTCTCAACTGCCGTGACAGCAAATAGCGGAGGTTACTAACCTCCGCAAATTGCAATTTTAACCTCCTCAATTTACCCATTTTTTTGTAGTGATAGAAGCAGATAATACAAGAATACATGGGCATGATCAATAAATGTCAAGTTTCATACCCCTGAACTGGTGTAAGTGGCATGCTACGGTGTATGCTTGTGCGGTTTACTACTCACAGTCCAAGTCAACTAGTAATATCAAAGACATCGAGGAGCTCATTGAAAATAACACAACGAGTCACGTAAGGTGCATGAAATACACAAGGAAAATCATACCATCATACGAATATCATCAACATAATGCCCCAGGCCACCATATATCATCCCTGATATATCCACCCTTATCTCTCCGTATTGATAACATCATATTAGCCACTCTTATCGATCTGCACAGATATTTACACAATAGCCACCCGTATTACTCCGCCATGACAATATCATTATCCACCTGTATCACTCTGATAGCCACATGTATCACTCCGCATAATAGCCACCCTTATCGCTCTGTCCGGACAATAACACAATAGTCGCCCGTATCACTCCGCACAATCAACAACAGTGAGATGCCACCCTTATGCTACACATAACAACAATAGTGAGATGCCACTCTTATGCTTCGCATAACAACAATCAATCCACACAACAATTCACATGTGCTAACATCACAACAACACGACATATCAACACGTACCATAAGTGCCTATATGCCATAACCTTTCCAAAACAACAATGCAAATATCACCATATTACATAGCCCACGGCTCAAACACGATGTGTATAAAATCTCAATAACAATAAAATGAACGAGAAAGTAACTCAACAATGAACATCACCCCACTTTAAGTACAACTTCAATTAAAATAGATTAATGACTTTCAATAATTTCAACTTCAATTAATTGCTTAAGAATAAACTCAATAATGAAGGTATTTTTGAAATGACAAACTTCGAATTCTAGTGTACGACATAAGCTAACAATGAAAGAGATGACATGAACTAAAAACTACGTCTAAATACATGAGAATAACTTGGCAACGAGATGATATCATGTAACAACAATTTCAATTAAAAATAACTCAACAATAAAGGAAGTCACATAATAATTAAAGAGGTAACAACTTCGAATAAAGCATATAAGAGTAGACTTGACAAGTAAAGGATATGACATGTGCTAACAACTTCAAATAAAGCACGTGAGAGTAAACATGACAAATAAAAGATAACATGTGTTAACAATTTCAAATAAATACATGAAAGAATCCTAAGAGTCTAAATCGGTCAATTTTCACATATAATCCTGGGTACGCACTTGTCACCTTGCGTACACGTCTTTTACATAATTCAAATAACATAATCAACCCAAATCCTAAGGTGTAGTTCCGTCACACAAAGTTACACAAGATACTTAACTCAAAGAAGCTAAATCAATACTGTAAAATGACCTTCTCATGTGAAACAATCTCCGAAAGGCTCGAATCTTGCCAAAATAATTTAATAACATAAATAAAAATCATAGAAAATAATTTCGGATAATAAAGCATCGATCTTTAATGAAAAATAAAAAGTCAACCCAAAAAGTCAACCCAGGCCCGCACCTCGCAACCCGACAAAACTCACAAAATCCGAACACTCATTCCGATACGAGTCTAAGCATACCAATGTTATCCAATTCCGACATCAAATTGGCCTTCAAATCTTCATTTTACATTTTAGAAAGTGTTTACAAAAATCCTCAATTTTTCCAATTTAAATCACTAATTTAATAATAAAAACAAAGATGGAATCATAAAATATAATCAAATTCGGGTCAAGAATACTTATCCTAATCCAACACGTGAAAATACCCTCCACAATTACCCAAATCCGAGCTCTCTAACTCAAACAAGTGATAAAATAACAAAAGTCCTCGAAATAGAGTACTTATAATTCTGCCCAGGGATGCCTCTTACACGATCGTAGAACATCCTTCGCAATCGCGGAGCACAACATCACTGCCCAAAGAATAAGCTACATGTTTGCGGAACACACCTCGCGAACGCGATGAATAATTTGGCCAACAAACGCGAAATCATTTCACATCTCGCGAACGCGTTGCGTAACATTCTACCAGCCCCTAGTTCCCTTATGCGAACGCGGAACTATAAATGCGAATGCGGAAAGCAAGAATCTAAACCTTCGTGATCGTGTTCCCTCAGTCGCATCCGCGATGAACAAAATAAAGAGCTCCCAGAATCACTTCGCGATCATGTTCATCTTTACGCGAACACGATGAACTGCAAAACATTAGAAAACTAGCAACTTTAAAGCATGAAGAAATGGCATGTAGCCCATCTGAAACATACCCGAGCCCCCGGGACACTGTCTGAATATACCAACAAGTTTCATAATATAACACAGACCTTCTCGAGGTCTCAAATCACAACAAACAACATCAAAACTATGAATCCCCACACTATTCAAGCTTAACAAACTAATGAACTTTCAACTTTTATAACTCACGCCTAATCATATCAAATCAACTCGGAATGACCTCAAAATTTTCATGCAAGTCCCAAATGACACAACGGAGCTATACCAACTCCCAAAATTGCAATCCGAGCCCTATATCAACAAAGCCAATGCCCGGTCAAACCTATCAATCTTCCAACCTTTCAACCTTCCAACTTTCGCCAAAATGCATCAAATTAATCTACGGACCTCCAAATCCAAATTTGGATATATGCCTAAGTGCAAAATCACCATACAAATCTATTGAAATCATCAAAACACCATTCCGGAGTCATCTATACAAAAGTTAAACTCCGATCAACTCTTACTACTTAAGCTTCTAAAATAAGAATTATTCTTCCAAATCAATCCTGAATCATACATAAACTGAACTCGACCACGCACACATGCCATAGTGTACAATATTAAGCTACTCGAGACCTTAAGACATCGAACGGAATGCTAATTTTCAAAATAACCGGGCGGGTCGTTACAGGGATGGGCGTGGTAGGTGGGTTGTTGGGGTGGTAATTTGGGGTGGGGGCTAATGGGGATGGGGAATAAGGTGGGGAAGAGTGAAAAAGAGTGTTGAAAAATGTTTTTCCTCCTTTTGGTAGGGAAAATAGTTTCTTCCAAATGGAGAAAAATGAGTTCATGAGAAAAATATTTTTCGAAAGAATTAAGCCAATCTAACACAGAAAAATTGGAAAATATTTTCCTGAAAATATTTTCCTTCATTCCAACACACCCTTAGTCTTACAATTTTCTACTCTTGCAACAAACTCCTCAAAGAAGTCTATATTCAATTCTCAGATAAAGTTTTTTAAAACAAAATTGTCTATATACAGTGTCCTAGAGAGAGTCCTAATTGCAATTTGTGCATCACTATTATAATTGGTTATAGTGCATCTACAAAATACTCCTACAATTTGGATGTTGGAGTAGGTCAGACTTCCAAACCCCTCCTTCCCTCAACTTATTCAACCTACCCAAAGAAAAATAATTTGAAAATAAAAAGAAAGGAAAAAAGTTGACAAACTGCAATGCATTTTCAATATGTTTGTAATCACAAGCTGGGGTGAAAAACATCTTACATTTAAAATCTTATAACCGCATAATGTTTGTAATGACCGATTGGTCTTTTGAGAATTTACATTTCGTTCAGTGGTTATAGGGAATGAATAGCTTTGTATTATGCATCATGATTTGTGTGTATTGTCGGTTTTGATTTTCGGGTAATTCGGGATTTTTTTGGAAGAATGATTCTCAACTAGGAAGCTTTAAGTTTGAAGAGTTGACAACTTTTACTTTTGTATATATGACTCTGGATTGGATTTTTGATGGTTCCTCTAGGTTTGGATGGTGATTTGGGAGTTGTGTGTATGTCCGGATTTGCATTTTGATGTTTCTAGAATGTTTTGGCGCTAATTGGCAAAAGTTGACCATTTGAAGGTTTGGAATGTTCATAGGTTTGACCGGGAATTTACTTCGATGTTAACGGGTTCGAATTGTAGTTTCGGGAGTTGGAATAGTTTTTTATGTCATTTGGAACATGGGTGCAAAATTTGAGGCCATTCCGACTTGTTTTGATATGGTTTGGGACGAGTTTTCCAAGTTGAAAGTTCAAAAGTTCATTAAGTTTGATTTTAGGTGCGATTCGTGGTTTTGATATTATTATGTGTAATTTAAAGCCTTGAGTAGGTCCGCGTTATATTTTGGGACTCGTTTGCATGTTCAGACAGGGCCCCGAGCGGCTCGGGTGAGTTTTGGCTCGATTTCAGACTATTTCCTCTCATCTTGAATTTGCTGGTTTTTTGATGTCTCGAATGGCCCGTTCTTTGCAATCGCGATGTTGTGGACGTGATTGCGATGTGTAAGCTGAAGCCGTCCTTTTTTCTTCAATAGGTTGGGGACTGGGGCAACGCGTTCGCGGATCTTGAGTGGTTATACCATTGCATTCGCAGGGGTACATTTTGTGACCGCGTTGATGTGTGGGAGCTGGGGGCTTTATTCATGGTGTCCGCGAGGTCATTGTCGTGTCCTCGAAAGTTGGCATCACTGTTCATCGTGTTCGCATGGTATGTGCCGCGAACGCGAAGTGTAATCTCTGTGTGCGAACGTGAGGCTTCTTCTTCATTCGCGAAGGGTATCCCTAGAGCAGATAGATAATACTCTATTTCGGACCTTTGAGTTATTTTATCACATGTTGAGTTGGGGAGCTCGGATTTAGGCGATTTTGGAGAGAATTTTCACCACATGGAATGGGTAAGTACTTTTTACTCGGAATCGATTATATTTCATAATTCTATAATCGATTTTGGCATTTGATTGATAAATTTAAAAGAGAAATTTAGGGTTTTGTGTCTAAACGTTTGCTAAATTGAACATTTGAGGTTTGAACATCGATTCAGAGTCGGATTTGAGTAAAATTAGTATGGTTGGACTCGTGTTCGAATTGGTTATCAAAATGTTTGAGTTTTGTTGGGTTACGAGGTGCGAACCCAGGTTGACCTTTTTGTTGTCTTTCAGTATTTGATTAAAGATTCAACCTTTTTCATTTGAGTTTGTTTTCTATGGAATTATTTGATTATTTTGAGTTGCTTTTGGCTAGTTTCGAGGCGTTCAGAGGTTGATTCGTGCGGGATGGCATTTCTAGAGTATTGTTTGACTTGATCAGTATTTCATTTGGCTTGTTCGAGGTAAGTAACATATCTAAACTTGGATTTTAGAGTAAATATTGCTGAGAACTATGATTTTTGAGATGGGTTGGGAGACACACGTTCTAGGTGATGGGCGCGGGTGCGTGAATCTAGGTATTCATGATCCGGTTAGTTTTAAGCTATTATATGCCTTGGTTTGCTATTATGTTTCTTTGATATCATGTTCTCTCCATTTATGTGACTACGTGGGATATTATTCATGCTAGAAATCATGCCTAGGCTACCTGCTCAATTGTTTGAGATATGATAGGGCTATTGTTTTTCATGTTGAGCTATTTGCCTTAGCCGTAGTTATATGATACAGTCATGATAGTTACATCCGTATGTTATATCTCTGTCTCTGTGCACTTTTGATATGCTGTCTCACGTGATATTAGTGTACTTGTACGTGACACGAGTTTGAATTGTATTTGAGAGATTTTGTATAATTCGTATTATATAACTAGTTTGTGTTTCTGTGAGATGTCTGCATATTGAGACTTGAGCGGATTGATGACTGATGTGGTCCATAGAGCCGTATTGATATGGATATATGGATCGGGTTGCACGCCGCAATGACTATATTGATATTGAGGTGACGCGTATGCCAGCCCCATATTAGGCTAAGTTGTACTGATTTGAGGCTACGCGTGCACCAGACCCCACTATTTGGGCTTTGTGATTAGGGTTGTTCAAAACCGAACCGAAACCGTTAACCGATGACTTATTGGCTTAATGGTATCGGATTATCGGGGTAATAGATGGTGAACGGATTGAGATTTTATAATTAACGGCTTAAAGGTTTGGGGTCGGATTACTCAATTTTCTTATCGAGTAAACCATTAACCCGTTAAGAATTTTTATATTTACACTTTTACCCCTATGAATATAAAGTACTATTGAAAGTAATTTGTTGAATTGTCCGCTGGCTTTATCCGTAATAGCTGGATTGTCTGGTTTTATGTCCTTTTTACATGCATCTAACAAATTAAAGTTTGATTTTCTAGATTTTTGGTTTTACAATCTGGATTTCTTGTGAAGACCAAATGTTACTGAAAGTTTGATTGATTCATACGTGTATGGGTAGTCTTGAATATGAACTAGATTGGAACTTAGAAGAAGACTCTTCAGTTCAAAAATACTGTTAGATCTTAGATGGTATTAAAAATTTGGTATTGATTTGAAACCGTTTGGTATTGATTGAATGATTCTTCACAAAATTTCTATTTGATTTAGCTGATAAACCGCCCGATAATCGTTAATGCGATACCAATTCGCCCATTGTCTTATTGGATGGCTAGCGCATTACTACATTTATAATCCGATAACCGATAACCGATAAGCCGAACAGTAAAGTGTAATTATCTGTCCGATCCACCCGATAAGCACCCCTATATGTGATTATGATTAGCATTTGGGTAGGATCCGCCCCTCCGGAGTCTGACATGCCAGAAGTGGGCGCATGACTTGTACCACCAATCCTTAGGAGGTTGTATAGAAGTTCAGCTATTTTACCTATTTACATTTATTATTTCTGTCACGACCCAACTGGAGGGTCATGACTAGCACCCGTGCCATACTTGCCGAGCACCAACATACATTTTATCTAATCTTTCTTATTAACTTTAAAGGCCGACAATACCAATATAAATGGTAGACATGGATCATGAACATCCAACAATGAAAGATAATGTCATGAACATACGTAACATGGGACGACAAGACTGTCAAGAAACTATATATAAGGTACGAGCTACCATGGTGCCATGAAAGACTATACAACAAAAATCAGCCGACAAGGCATTCCAAACCATACATGAGTCGACACCTATCTATGAGCCTCTAAAAGAACATAAGTGCTACAACATTGCCGGAACAGGGCCCCGACATACCCATAATGTCTATAACAAAAATGCATACCAAGACCACGGCAAGTCCGGAGAAGGGATCTCACCAATAACCGCTGAACTAGACAGCCTACTGTGGTGGGGGAGCTACGTCTACCTGTCTATCAGGACCTGCAGCACGACATGCAGCGTCCACAAATAAAAAGGACGTCAGTACGAATAAAGTACTGAGTATGTGAGGCAAGAAAGCATAAGTAAGAACAGTAATGTAAACAGGGATAGAGAATATACAACCTGTGACATTTGGGTACCTCTGAGGGCTACTGACATGAAATACATGATACATACATATATATACATAAACTTTTAAAACATACGCCTTTGTGGGCATCACCATCATCATATCGTACCCGGCCATAATAGGCTCGGTAAAATGTACCCGGCCATCATAGGGCTCGGTAGAATCGTACCCGGCCACGTGGAGCTCGGTAAAACCCAACTGATCAGTGGTTGCACAATAGGTGCCGTACCCGGCCGACTATAGCGCGGCTCGGTAGAGTAAAATAGATACATATATATGATGCATGCTGGACTCATTGGAATCACATTTTGAACCTTTCGGAGTGACGTAAGGTCGGTATCCTTCGTACATGTTATTAGGATTAACTCTTCATCAAGAATCTTATAAGAATCAGGAACTACCAACAACATTGATAATATAAGAATAAGAGAAGTAACATCAATATCAATCGTTTCATAAGAAGGGCAGCAATGTAAGTACTGCTAGCTTCTAAGAGTAGAGTATCTTTGGGAGCTCGTTCATTACATTATGTACAATCGGAGTCGTGCAAAAGAATGAAGGGGATAGCCTCACATACCTTTTATATACTGCCCAACCTCAAGCTATGCAAATGTCACGACTCCTTAGTCTACTATAAGACAAATGACACTATCATTATCGTTTAAGCATCGTACCTATTATGTATCGACCGCAGCCTATTTTATGATAAAACAGACAACACCTCCCCTATTTATATGACTTCCCACAAGTCAATACAATCACCAAACAGCCCAAACAACATCATTAATAATCATATTGAGCCTCCAAAACAGTCCACCAACCAACAACATTACTACCAAGCCTTTCGATATATATATTTCACAAGTTCTAGCTTCAACGACTTAGATGCAACTTGGATAATCTTAAATATATATAGAGTAAGAGGTTCCTTACCTTTAAACAGAAAGAACAACTCCAATTTGACCTTAATTTTCCCCGAAATATCCCTTCAATTCTGCCACAAGAACAAGGAAGCGAAACTAGCAATTAATTCGTGTTTTTCGGCACTAGAATTACTTCAGAAGACTTGAAATCACCTAGGGTTGATATTAAAAACTTGAAGGTTCATTTACAGAACATAAAACACTTAAAACAACCTCCCACACGAGCTGGAACAACACAAAAATCAGCAACAACAAGAAGAACAAGAAACTTACTAGCGCCAATTTGTGTTGTTTGCCCTTTGTTTGGGTCTTGGATCACGAGAGAACCTTGAGAGACTGTTTTTAGGGTTATAAGGTCTGAATATACTGAAAACTAATGACTTAAAAACGGGGTTGAGGTATCTTATATATGTCCATATGTCTTAAACCGCCTTTGTGGGCCCCATAGAGAGCAGCTTGGCGCACTCTCGCGAAAACGCAAATATCTCTCTATTCCGAGATCGTATCGACGAACGGTTTAATGCGTTGGAAACTAGACTCATAGATCTTCAATTTGATAGGTAGATCACCCCATAATTCCAAGCACATTGGGAGAAAAATGCAGTAACATTTGACCTAAAGTTTAAGTAAAATTATAAACCTAAGTTGCGACAACTTTTATCGACTTTTGTTTCATAACTCGCTTGACTTCAAGACTTATGATGCGGATATTATATGATTCAAATACATTAAAACAAGACCTCTTGGGACAATTAATCACCTCTAGTGTTACCCGAAAATACGGGTTACAACATCCTTGATTCGTTTAACTTCAAATACTTGTTAACCACTCTTATACACCCTTGTATCGTTTAAGACCAATAGGATTAACTTATTATCATCTCAAAGATAATCTCTTCTTGGATTTACGTCGACTAACTTACGGCATGATCTATGGTATGCGAATTTGGGTTGTAACACCCTCTCCCCCTTAGGAACATTCGTCCTCAAATGTAAGGGTTTATGGAGTGTCTAACTCATCGTGGATTCCGACGGAGATTTCCGGCTAAGTTTCCCCTATAAAATGGACACTAGCCAAACTTGCAAGCAGTTAAACCCAACCTATGGCCTTGCAAGACTATACAAAGCATTATGGATATGTACATTATCTACATATCACAATTTTGTATTTTAAAAAAGAGTATTCACAAGCTATTGCTTACCTCATAGAGCCGTTTCACCTTATAATGCGTCCTTCTTTCCCCCGGCATCCTCGTTATCTTCACTCTGGAATAGGTAAGGGTATTTAGACTTCATCTCCTCTTCTGCTTCCCATGTCATTTCTTCTATATTCTTGTTCCTCCATAATACTTTCACGGAAGCTACATCCTTTGTTCTCAGCTTGCGGACTTGTCGATCTAATATAGCCACTGGCACTTCATCATATGATAGATCCTTTGTAACTTGTACATCTTTGATAGGGACGACCCGAGAAGGGTCTCCAATACATTTCCTCAACATAGATACATGGAATACCGGGTGGACAAATTCCAATTCAGATGGCAATTCTAACTCGTAAGCAACCTGTCCAATTCGTCGAAGAATTTTGTACGGCCCAATATACCGCGGACTCAACTTACCCTTCTTCTCAAAATGCATAACACCCTTCATCAGCGAGATCTTCAGGAAAACCCAATCACCAACCTCAAATTCCAGATCATGACGTCGGACGTCGGAATAAGACTTTTGCCTGCTTTGTGCCGTCCTCAGTCGCTCTTGTATCACTTTCACCTTCTCAATGGCTTGGTGAATCAAATCTGGCCCATATAATTCTGTCTCACCGACTTCGAACCATCCAACTGGTGATCTACATCTCCTCCCGTACAGTGCCTCATACGGGGCCATTTTAATACTGGAATGGTAGCTATTATTGTAGGAAAATTCTATAAGTGCCAGATGGTCATCCCAATACCCCTTGAAATCTAGAACACATGCTCGTAGCATATCTTCAAGCGTCTGGATGGTACGTTCAGCCTGTCCGTCAGTCTGCGGATGGAATGCAGTGCTGAGATTTACTTGTGTGCCTAAACCCTTCTGAAAAGACCTCCAAAAGTTAGCCGTAAATTGAGCTCCTCGGTCTGATATAATAGATACCGGCACACCATGAAGCCTAACAATCTCCTTGATATACAACTTCGCATAATCTTCAGCCGTGTAAGTTGTCTTAATTGGCAGAAAATGGGCAGATTTTGTAAGTCGATCAACTATCACCCAGATGGAGTCAAACTTATGATAAGAGCGAGGTAATCCAATAATGAAGTCCATATTAATCACCTCCCATTTCCAGGTCGGAATCTCTATATTCTGAATCAATCCACTAGGTTTCTGATGCTCGATCTTTACTTGTTGACAATTAGGACACTGGGCTACAAATTCTGCAATAGACTTCTTCATGTTATCCCACCAATACTGCTCCTTAATGTCATGATACATCTTTGTCGAGCCAGGATGGATAGAATATCGGGACTGGTGAATCTCAATCATAATCTTCTCTCGCAACCCTGCCACACTAGGTACACATAATCGGCCTTGGTATCTCAGTGTCCTATCTCCTCCGATCTTGAAAGCTGTAATCTTACACTGCTGAATTCCCTCTCTCAATCTTACTAAGGTAGGATCTTCATATTGCCGTGCTTTTACCTCGGCTACCAAAGATGATTCTGCTGTATTCTGTACAGTAACACCTCCGTCATCAGAGTCCAACAATCTGATTCTCATATTGGCCAGCTGGTGAAGCTCTTTGGTCAACCCTTGTCTACCTGCCTCAATATGTATTAAGCTTCCCATTGACTTACGGCTGAGAGCATCTGCCACAACATTAGCTTTACCGGGATGGTACAATATCTCGACATCGTAGTCTTTCAGTAATTCAAGCCACCTACGCTGCTTCAAATTCAAATCCTTCTGCTTGAAGATGTATTGTAAACTCTTATGATCTGTGTAGATGTCAACATGGACGTCGTATAAGTAGTGCCGCCATATCTTCAAAGCATATATTACTGCAGCCAATTCCAAATCATGAGTCGGGTAATTCATTTCATGCTTCTTCAATTGTCTTGATGCATAAGCAATCACCTTCCCACGTTGCATCAATACGCACCCCAAACCTATACCTGAGGCATCACAATATACCACATAACCTTTTGTTCCTTCTGAGAGAGTGAGCACTGGCGCAGATGTCAATCGATTCTTTAGCTCCTGAAAACTATGTTCACAAGCATCAGACCACTGGAACTTGGTAGCTTTCTGTGTTAACTTAGTCAATGGTGCTGATATAGAGGAAAACCCTTCTACAAACCGCCTAAAATATCCTGCTAGCCCCAGGAAGCTACGGACTTCTAACGGTGTTGTAGGTCTCGGCCAATTCTTCACTGCATCGATCTTCTGAGTGTCGACACTAATACCCTCATCAGATATCACATGGCCTAGGAATGCTACTAAGTTCAGCCAGAATTCACATTTAGACAGCTTAGCATATAACTTATGATCCTGAAGGGTCTGTAATACTATCCGCAAGTGGCCTGCATGTTCCGCCTCCGAACGAGAATACACCAGAATGTCATCAATGAATACGATCACGAACACATCAAGATAGGGCCTGAATACACTATTCATGAGATCCATAAAAGCTGCTGGGGCATTTGTTAGCCCGAACGACATCACCAAGAACTCAAAATGCCCATATCTTGTCCGGAAGGCCGTCTTTGGAATATCCTTCTCCTTAACCCTCATCTGATGATACCCTGAACGTAAGTCAATCTTGGAGAAATACTTGGCACCCTGGAGTTGGTCAAACAGGTCATCAATTCTTGGAAGTGGATACTTGTTCTTTATTGTAAACTTATTCAACTGTCGATAATCGATACACATCCTTAATGACCCATCTTTCTTTCGCACGAACAAGACTGGCGCACCCCAAGGTGAAGTGCTAGGCCTAATGAAACCCTTATCCAGCAAGTCTTTCAACTGTGCCTTCAACTCTCGCAACTCTGCCGGGGCCATCCTATATGGAGGGATAGAGATCGGTTGAGTGTCAGGCAATGCATCAATGCTAAACTCAATCTCCCTTTCAGGAGGAAGGCCTGGGAGTTCATCTGGGAAAAAATCTGGAAATTCATTGACCACGGGGATTAATTGTAGAGTAGGCGGCTTCGCCTCCGCATCCCTAACGCGAACAAGATGATAAATATAACCTTTTGAGATCATCTTCCTTGCCTTAAGATAGGAAATAAACCTACCTTTCGGCGTAGCAATGTTCCCCTTCCATTCAATGGCGGGTTCACAAGGAAACTGAAACCTAACCATCTTCGTACGACAGTCAACATTTGTATAGCATGAGGCCAACTAGTCCATTCCCATTATCACATCGAAATCAACCATTTCTAACTCAAATAAATTTGCCGAGGTTTGACGACTACAAATCATCACAGTGCAACCTTTATATACCCTTCTAGCAATCATAGAATCTCCTATCGGAGTGGATACCGCAAGTGGTTTACTTATCAATTCAGGTTCAATGCCAAACTTATTAGCCACAAAGGGTGTAACATATGATAAGGTAGATCCTGGATCAATTAGCGCATATACATCATAAGAAAACACAGACAATATACCTGTAACAACATCCGGAGACGACTCGAGATCTTGTCGACCTACTAGAGCATAGGTTCGATTTTGAGCACCACTCGAACTCGGCACTGAACCTCTACCTCTACCACGACCTGTCGACTGTTGAAAACCTTGTGCTGGAGGTCGAACTGATGAGGAAGAACCAGACACAGATCCAGTCGGCTGAGCCATACCACCACCTCCTCTATTAGGACAATCCCGCATCATATTGCCAGGCTGTCCGCAAGAATAGCATGCATCGGAACCTCGATGGCACAGTCCAAAGTGGGCCTTGCCGCACTGATCACAACGAGGTGTTGGGGGTCTCGTCTGACTAGTATCTCTATGAAATTGTGAGCCTGATGCCCTCGAACTCTGACCTGAACCAGAATAGGTAAATCGATCATACCGAGGCCTCTGAAACTGTGGAGGAGCACTAGCTACAGGTGGCGCCGAACTCCTCGAAGATTGGGGCCTGATACTGCCTCTGAACTCATCAGAATACCCTGCAAATCTTGCCCTCTTATGCTGGCCCCTATCCTGCTCCCTATCTGCCCTTTGCTGGTGCTTACGATCCTCTAGGGTCTGGGCATAAGCCTGAATACGGGAAATATCCATGCCCTCTACCAAGGAGGCTGTTGTGCACTCACTTATCAGATGTGGTCCCAACCCGTTCGCGAACAGATGCACCCTATAACTCATCTCGGACACCATATGGGGAGCATACCTTGCTAAAGAATCAAACTGTATACTATACTCTCGTACACTCATATTACCCTGTCGAAGGTTCAAGAACTTATCAGCTCTAGCTCGTCGTATCTCAACTGGCAAGTAGTGATGAAGAAAGGCCTCAGAAAATTCCTTCCACACGGCTGGAGGAGCGTTCGGACCCCTAGATCTCTCCCAACTATCATACCAGAAAACCGCTAAATCCCGTAACCGATAAGAAGCCAACTCTACTGCCTCCGTATCACTAGCATGCATAACCCGCAATGTACGATGAACCTGATCAATAAATGTTTGTGGGTCCTCCTTGGGGTCTGATCCGGTAAACACTGGAGGGTCTAGATTAATAAAATCACGAACTCTCGCACTAACCGGTTTATCAGCAGCACCGGTATTCTGCCTCTGAGCCTGAGCAGCTACCAAGCTAGTCAACAATTGCACCGCACTGCACATATCATGGTCTGTAGTGCTAGACGGAGGAACTGGATGTACTGGGTGCCTCCTAATATCCTCTGGAGGAGACAGAGAGGTATGAGACGGCATCTCACTCTGAGCCTCACATTGGCCTGCTCTGGCTGGAGGCACCTGAATGTTACCCTCTCCCACAGCTGTATCAAGCCGTTTACTAATTGCTTGCTTCCTAGTCGAAGGCATCGCTGAAAGAAAACAAGGTGAATATTAGATATGAACACTTACTACTCAACTCTACGCATGATCTAGATTCAGGAAGAAGGTAACAACCCTAGATGTCACGTAGCCTCCTGATTATAAATGTGGCGCGCTACATATCCATAATCAAAACTCTACTACACACGGCTCATAGACATCCCCTAGGACAGACTTGCTCTGATACCAAGTTTGTCACGACCCAACTGGAGGGTCATGATTAGCACCCGTGCCATACTTGCCGAGCACTAACATACATTTTATCTAATCTTTCTTATTAACTTTAAGGGCCGACAATACCAATATAAATGGTAGACATGGATCATGAACATCCAACAATGAAAGATAATGTCATGAACATACGTAACATGGGACGACAAGACTGTCAAGAAACTATATATAAGGTACGAGCTACCATGGTGCCATGAAAGACTATACAAAAAAAATCAGCCGACAAGGCATTCCAAACCATACATGAGTCGACACCTGTCTATGAGCCTCTAAAAGAACATAAGTGCTACAACATTGCCGGAACAGGGCCCCGACATACCCATAAGGTCTATAACAAAAATGCATACCAAGACCACGGCAAGTCCGGAGAAGGGATCTCGCCAATAACCGCTGAACTGGACAGCCTACTGTGGTGGGGGAGCTACGTCTACCTGTCTATCAGGACCTGCAGCACGACATGCAGCGTCCACAAATAAAAAGGACGTCAGTACGAATAAAGTACTGAGTATGTGAGGCAAGAAAGCATAAGTAAGAACAGTAATGTAAACAGGGATAGAGAATATACAACCTGTGACATCTGGGTACCTCTGAGGGCTACTGACATGAAATACATGATACATACATATATATACATAAACTTTTAAAACATACGCCTTTGTGGGCATCACCATCATCATATCGTACCCGGCCATAATAGGCTCGGTAAAACGTACCCGGCCATCATAGGGCTCGGTAGAATCGTACCCGGCCACGTGGAGCTCGGTAAAACCCAACTGATCAGTGGTTGCACAATAGGTGCCGTACCCGGCCGACTATAGCGCGGCTCGGTAGAGTAAAATAGATACATATATATGATGCATGCTGGACTCATTGGAATCACATTTTGAACCTTTCGGAGTGACGTAAGGTCGGTATCCTTCGTACATGTTATTAGGATTAACTCTTCATCAAGAATCTTATAAGAATCAGGAACTACCAACAACATTGATAATATAAGAATAAGAGAAGTAACATCAATATCAATCGTTTCATAAGAAGGGCAGCAATGTAAGTACTGCTAGCTTCTAAGAGTAGAGTATCTTTGGGAGCTCGTTCATTACATTATGTACAATCGGAGTCGTGCAAAAGAATGAAGGGGATAGCCTCACATACCTTTTATATACTGCCCAACCTCAAGCTATGCAAATGTCACGACTCCTTAGTCTACTATAAGACAAATGACACTATCATTATCGTTTAAGCATCGTACCTATTATGTATCGACCGCAGCCTATTTTACGATAAAACGGACAACACCTCCCCTATTTATATGACTTCCCACAAGTCAATACAATCACCAAACAGCCCAAACCACATCATTAATAATCATATTGAGCCTCCAAAACAGTCCACCAACCAACAACATTACTACCAAGCCTTTCGATATATATTTCGCAAGTTCTAGCTTCAACGACTTAGCTGCAACTTGGATAATCTTAAATATATATATAGTAAGAGGTTCCTTAACTTTAAACAGAAAGAACAACTCCAATTTGACCTTAATTTTCCCCGAAATATCCCTTCAATTCTGCCACAAGAACAAGGAAGCGAAACTAGCAATTAATTCGGGTTTTTCGGCACTAGAATTACTTCAGAAGACTTGAAATCACCTAGGGTTGATATTAAAAACTTGAAGGTGCATTTACAGAACATAAAACACTTAAAAAAACCTCCCACACGAGTTGGAACAACACAAAAATCAGCAACAACAAGAAGAACAAGAAACTTACTAGTGCCACGGGATTCCTGACATTTGATTTGTGTTGTTTGCCCTTTGTTTGGGTCTTGGATCATGAGAGAACCTTGAGAGACTGTTTTTAGGGTTATAAGGTCTGAATATACTGAAAAATAATGACTTAAAACGGGGTTGAGTTATCTTATATATGTCCAAATGTCTTAAACCGCCTTTGTGGGCCCCATAGAGAGCAGCTTGGCGCACTCTCGCGAAAACGCAAATATCTCTCTATTCCGAGATCGTATCGACGAACGGTTTAATGCGTTGGAAACTAGACTCATAGATCTTCAATTTGATAGGTAGATCACCCCATAATTCCAAGCACATTGGGAGAAAAATGCAGTAACATTTGACCTAAAGTTTAAGTAAAATTATAAACCTAAGTTGCGACAACTTTTATCGACTTTTGTTTCATAACTCGCTTGACTTCAAGACTTATGATGCGGATATTATATGATTCAAATACATTAAAACAAGACCTCTTGGGATAATTAATCACCTCTAGTGTTACCCGAAAATACGGGTTACAACATCCTTGATTCGTTTAACTTCAAATACTTGTTAACCACTCTTATACACCCTTGTATCGTTTAAGACCAATAGGATTAACTTCTTATCATCGCAAAGATAATCTCTTTTTGGATTTACATCGACTAACTTACGGCGTGATCTATGGTATGTGAATTTGGGTTGTAACAATTTCCATTTGAGTTGTGTTGAATGTTATGTGGCTTACCTAGCGGGTTGCATTAGGTGCCATCACGACTAGTTGGATTTTGGGTCATGACAAGTTGGTATTAGAGCTCTAGGTTCATAAGTTCTACGAGTCACGAGAAAATGTCTAGTAGAGTCTTGGGGATCAGTATGATGACGTCCATACCTATCTTCGAGAGACTATAGGGCATGTAAGATAATTTTCCATCTTTTTTTTCTTATCGTGCGATATTGATTCAGCTTAAGGCATAGCTCTTGAATTACTTCTACTCACTTGTATGTTTTGTTGAGCACTCGATATCAGCTGTGCATTGATGGCTTGTGATTCCATGGATGATGTGCAAGATGTGTTTATTGTGTTTTGGTGATGGGCCAATATGGAGGACTTGAGGCCAGGTTCAGACCGTAGCTTAGGCTCGGTGATTTCCATCGTGTGAGTATGTGCTTATGGACTTTAGTGTCTGGTAGTGTCCCTAAGAGTGGGATTGATGGCTTAGTGAGTGGTTGGATAGTTATATGATATATATTATTGTCATGACCCAAAACTCAACATGTCGTGATGGCGCCTATCCCAGTACTAGGCTAGCCGACAACCACAAGTAACTACGCATTTTTAAATTGAAAACAAGATGAAACAGGTTTAACAACATTAACACTCATAAATAGTTGATAAGAAATACTGCGACTTAAATACAAAATTCCCAAAATCCAGGTGTCACTAAGTACATGAGCTACTAAAAAGTCAACCCAATCAAACTGCTAATACAACTGTCTAGAAAGATAGAATGATGCTAAATAACTAAGAAGAAGGAGATTCGAGGTTTGCGGATGCCAAAGCAGCTACCTCAAATATCTCCAAGTAGATAAAGCTCCAAATCTAGCAACCACCGTGTCCAGAAGTACCTAGATCTGCACACGAAGTGTAGAGTGTAGTATGAGTACAACCACCCAATGTACTCAATAAGTAACAAGACTAACCTTGGGCTGAAAGTAGTGACGAGCTAAGATAGGTACAATCCAAATCCAGATAATAATAGTAATACCTTAGAGAGAAATCCAATAATCAATTTATAGACAGTACATAAATGTAGACATTCTTTCTAGTTTTTAATAGTTTGAGCACAACACAGATAGAATATGTCAAGTATAACTAATATGAGGAATGTCACATCTCGATATCTACATGTCAAGTATGCATGTCAGCTGTAATGCAACACATTGATAAAGTCGTATGCTCATACTCTCGGAGTATTCATCCTTACTCCGCACGCTCAATCACTCAGTGCTCCCAATCAGTCATCACAATCAATCACTCAGAACTCGCACTCGGCACTCGCACTCGGTAGGTACCTACGCTTACTGCTAGTATGTCAGACTCTGGAGGGGCGGATCCTGTGCAAGCGCTAATATAAGCCAATCATGGCATGAATCAATAAAGCCTGCTGCGACGTTCAGGCCTATCCCATAAATATTACTCATAACAAGGCGCTCGGCCTCACCCAATCATCAATCTCTCCAGTCTCTCGGGCTCAGAAATCTCATAACAATCAGCCCAAACAATGATAATATGATGTAACAATAAATGGCAAAAAAGAGTGAGATATGATATACAATGATAGATGTGGCTGAGTACATACTTGCAATTTAAGCAAATAATTCAACAGCAGAAGGGACCTCTGTGGGTCCCAACATGATATGTATATAGTCTAAGCATGATTTCTAACATGGATCGTGGCTCAATTACACTAACATTAGGAGATTCATGAATAACAACAATGTATGATAACTACATAGTATCTCGGAATCAACCGAGTCACAATTACCATGTGCCCATACGCCCGTCACCTTGCATGTGCGTCACCTCAACACTAACCAAATAACACGTATTTCATGCATATTTGCACCTGTGGACTCCCCAGCTACACCTGCAACTCCGCTTCTGCGGAATCCACTTAAGGACCCGACCAACCACACATGCGGCCCAACCATCGCACCTGCGAGACCACTTTTGCGGTCCACTCATTGCTCCTGCGCTTCTGCGCCTGCGGATTCCATTTCACTCCTGCCAGTCCAGCTACACATACCAAACTCTGTATCGGCAGAGACTCATTGCATTTGCGGGCTTGCAGATGCCAAAGACTTCCTCGCACCTGTGACCACTGCCCAACACCCTCCAGACCGCACCTACAACCCTAGGCTCGCTTCTGCAGCCGTGCACCTATAACTAATCCTCCACAGGTGCGATCGCACCAGGCCAACAACAACTCAGCAACTCTTCTAAGTCCAATTTCAATATGTTAACCATCCAAAATCCACCCGAGGCACCCGGGACCTCAACCAAACATACCAACAAGTCCTAAAATATTATACGAACTCGCTCGAAGCCTCAAACCACATTAAAACCACGTATCGCACATCGATTCAAGCCTAATGAACTTATGAACTTCTCACTTCTAGAACAAATGCCGAAACATACTAAACCAACTTCGATTGACCTTAAATTTTTTACACAAGTCATAAATGACACAACAAACCTATTTCAACTTCTAAAACCAAAATCTGAGCCTACTTATAATAAAGTCAACTCTCGGTCAAACTTCTCAACTCTCCAAACTTTTATTTTTCCAACTTTTGCCAATTCAAGCCAAAATGACATGCGGGCTACTAAAAATCCATATCTGAGCACACTTCGATGTCCAAAATTACCATACGGAGCTATCAGAAGCATCAAAACTCCAGTGCGGAGTCATTTTCACATAAGTCAATATGCGGTTAACTCTTTCAACTTAGGCTTCCAACCTTAGGACTACATGTCCCAACCCATTCTAAAACATCCCCAAAACCAAACCAACCACCTTGACAAGTCACATAACAACAAAAAAACACAGAATAAGCAATAAATGGGGAAGTGGGGCTACAATACTCAAAACAACAAGCCAGATCGTTACATTCTCCCTCTCTTAAACAAACATTCATCCTTGAACGGGCCTAGAATCATACCTGGAGTCACAAATAGGTGTGGATATCTGCTCTGCATATACTGATCGATCTCCCAAGTAGCCTCCTTGACTGACTAACCTCTCCACTGCACCTTCACTGAAGCTTTATTCTTCGACCTCAACATTCGAACCTGCCGATCCAAAATGGACACATGCTCCACATTATAAGCCAAATCCCCATCAAGCTGAACCGTGTTGAAATCCAAAACATGAGAAGGATCGCCGAAATACTTCCGGAGCATGGAAACATGAAACACTGGATGAACACTCGATAGACTAGGTGGCAATGCAAGCTTGTAAGCCACCTCCCAAATAATTTCAAGCACCTCAAAAGGGACAATATACCGAGGGCTCAAATTGTCCTTCTTCCCGAATCTCATAACACCCTTTATGGGTTAAACTCTGAGCAATACCTTCTCTCCCACCATGTAAGCAACATCACGAACCTTCAGATCGGCGTAACTCTTCTGTCTAGATTGTGCCATGTGAAGCTAGTCCTGAATCAACTTAACCTTTTCCATAGCATCTTGAACCAAGTCAGTACCAAATAGCCTAGCCTCACCCAACTTAAACAAACCAACCGAAGACCGACACTCCTCTTATACAGGGCCTCATACAGACCATATGATTACTCGATTAGTAGCTGTTGTTGTAGGCAAACTCTGCAAGCGGTAGAAACTGATCCCAAGAACCCCCGAAATCCATGACGCAAATGCGTAGCATATCCTCCAATAACTGAATGGTGTGCTCGGACTGTCCATCAATCTGAGGGTACAACGTTGTACTCAACCCAATCTATCTGCCTAACCCTTGCTGTACTGCTCTCCAAAACTATGATGTGAACTGTGTGCCCTGATCTGAAATGATGGACACTGGCACACCGTGAAGGTGAATAATCTCGCGGATATAGATCTCAGCCAGCCGCTTCGAAGAATAGGTAGTCCCAACTGGAATAAAATGCATGGACTTAGTCATCCGGTCCACAATCACCCAAATAGAATCAAACTTTTTCAAGGTCCGTGGGAGCCGAACTATGATGTCCATGGTGATAGGCTACCATTTTCACTGAGGAATTTCAAGCCTCTGAAGCAAACCACCCGGCCTCTGGTGCTCATACTTCATTTGCTGACAATTAAAGCACCGAGCTACAAACCCCACTATATCTTTCTTCATATTCCTCCACCAATAGTGCTTCCTGAAGTCTCGATACATTTTTGCGGCACCCGGATGAATGGAATACCGCAACCCATCTACATTGGGCACACAAATCTGACCATGCATCCGCAACACCCCATCATCCCTAATAAAAACCTCCTTGACCTGCCGTGCTAGAATAGCCACCAGCTTCCCTCATAAGTCAAATCCTTGTCAAATTGGACTGAGCTGAAATCTAATACACGGGACGGATCACCGTGATTCTTCCGGAAAATGGAAACATGGAACACCGGGTGAACTGATGAGAAGCTAGGTGGAAATGCAAGCTTGTAGGCCACCTCACCAACTCTCTCAAGGATCTCAGAGGGTACGATATACCTAGGTCTCAACTTTTCCTTCTTCCTGAACCTCATCACACCCTTCATAGGTGAAACCCAGAGCAAAACTCTCTCTGCAACCATGAATGCAACATCACGAAGTCTTTGATCGGCATAACTCTTCTACCTAGACTGTGGTGTACGAAGCCGATCCTAAATCATCTTGACCTTTTCCAAGGCATCCCGAACCAAATCAGTACCTAACAAACCGAGCCTATCCTAGCTCAAACCAACCAACTGGAGAATGACATTGCCTCCCATATAAGGCCTCATAAGGAGCCATCTGAATACTCGATTGGCAGTTGTTGTTGTAGGAAAACTACGTAAGCGGCAACAACTGATCCCAAGAAACCCTGAAATCCATAATCCAGGCACAAAGCATATCTTTCAAGATCGGAATAGGGAGCTCGAGTTGTCCATCCGTCTGGGGTGAAATGTTGTACTCAACTCAACCAGTGTGCCTAACTCACACTGTACGGCCCTCCAGAAATGTGATGTAAACTTCATGCCCCGATCAGAAATAATGGATACCGGTACACCGTGAAGACAAAAAATCTCGCGAATATAGATCTCATCCAGCCACTCTGAAGAATAGGTAGCCTCCAACAGAATGAAATACGCTGACTTGGTCAACCTATCCACAATGACCCATACTGCATCAAATTTCTTCAAACTCCGTGGGAGCCCAACAATGAAATCCATGGTAATACGCTTCCACTTCTACTCCGGAATCTCAAGTCTCTAAAGCATACTGCCAACCCTCTGATGATCGTACTTCACATGCTACCAGTTCAAACATCGATCCACATATTCTACTATATCTTTCTTCATTCTTCTCCACCAATAATGCTGCCAAAAATCCTAGAACATCTTGGCGGCACTCGGATGAATGGAATACCGTAAACTGTGGGCCTCCTCAAGAATGAACTCACGCAGCCTATCCATATTAGGCACACAAATCTAACACTGTATCCGCAACACCCTATCATCTCCAATAGAAACCTCCTTGGCATCACCGTGTTGCACCGTGTCCTTAAGGACAAGCAAATTGGGGTCGTCATACTGACGCTTTGTGATGCACTCATACAAAGAAGACCGAGAGACCATGCAAGCAAGAAACCAACTAGGCTCCAAAAAATCTACCTCATGAATTGATTGGCATCGCCATGCTGAATCGTGTCCTTAAGGACAAGCAAATGTGGGTCATCATACTGACATTCTCTGATGCGATCATATAAAGAAGTCCGAGACACCACACAAGTTAGAACCCATCTAGGCTCCAAAACATCTAACTCCACGAAATGATTGGCCAAGGCCTAAAAATCTGATGCAAGCGGTCTCTCACCAACGGGAATAAATGCAAGGCTACCCCTACTCACCCCCTTCCTACTCAAGGCATCGACCACCATATTGGCCTTTCTAGGATGATACAAAATGGTAATATCATAGTCCTTTAGCATCTCCAACAATCTCTATTGCCTTAAATTTAGATCCTTTTGCTTGAACAAGTGTTGAAGACTCCAACGATCCGTAAAATACCTCACATGACATGTTGTAGAGATAATGCCTCCAAATCTTCAATGCATGGATGATGGCTGCCAATTCTAAATCATGAACGGGGTGGTAGTTCTTTTCATGAGGCTTCAACTAGCGTGAAGCATAAGTAATCACTCTACCCTCCTACATTAAGACACACCCAATACCGATCCGAGAAGCAACGCAATACACTGTATAAGAGCTTGAAGCTGAAGGCAAAACTAGAACTGGAGCTATGGTCAAGGCAGTCTTGAGCTTTTGAAAGCTCTTCTCACACTCATCCGACCACCTGAATGGAGCACTCTTCTGGGTCAATCTGGTCGAAGGCGCTGTAATGGACGAGAAACCCTCCACGAAGCGACTATAATATCTGACCAAGCCGAGAAAACTCCGAATCAAAGTAGCTGAAGATGGTCTGGGCCAACTCTAAACTGCCTCAATCTTCTTCGGATCCACCTTGATCCCCTCACTGGACACCACGTTCCTAAGAATGCTACCGATCTAAGCCAAAACTCACAATTGGAGGACTTGGCATAAAGTTTCTCCTCCCTCAACCTCTGTAATAAAATCCTCAGATGATGTGCATGTTCCTCCTGGCTATGTGAGTACACCAGGATATCATCAATAAATACTAAGACAAACTAATAAAGATATGGCTAGAATACACTGTTCTTCTGATGCATGAATGTCGTGGGCATTTTCAGCCCAAAAGACATCACAAGGAACTCATTGTGATCATAGAAGGTCCTGAATGCCATCTTCAGAATATCCGAGCCCCGAATCTTCAGCTGGTGATATGCAGACCTCAAATCAATCTTAGAGAACACTCTAGCTCCCAGAAGCTGGTCAAATAAGTCATTAATGTGCGATAAATGATACTTGTTCTTAATTGTAACTTTGTTCAGTAGTCTATAGTCAATGCACATCCACATAGTATTTTCCTTCTTCTTCACAAACAGAACCGGTGTACCCCAAGGCGACACACTAGGCCTAATGAACCCCTTATCAAGAAGCTCTTGAAGCTACACTTTTAGTTCCTTC
Organism: Nicotiana tabacum; assembly: GCF_000715075.1. NCBI lineage: Eukaryota > Viridiplantae > Streptophyta > Magnoliopsida > Solanales > Solanaceae > Nicotiana > Nicotiana tabacum. The sequence continues at coordinate 44,146,160 of NC_134102.1, forward strand.
AACTATGCTGGTGCCATACGGTACAGAGAAATAGAAATGGGCTGAGTGCCCGACACCAAGTCAATACCAAAATCAAAATCCCTATCGTGTGGCATGCCCGACATGTCTGCATGAAACACATCCGAAAAGTCTCGCACTACCGGAACAAAATCAATAGTAGGAGTATCAGCACCAACATCCCTCACAAAAGCCAAGTATGACAAAACCCCCTTCCGAACCATCTGTTGGGCCTTCAGATATGAAATCGACCTACTGGGAACATAGTCCAGAGAACCTCTCCACTTGATCCTAGGTAAGCCCAACATTGCCAACATCACAGTCTTAGCGCGACAATCCGGAATTCCATAACATGGAGACAACCAATCCATACCCATAATCACGTCAAAATCAACCATACTAAGTAATAAGAGATTAACTCTCGTCTCCAATCCCCCAATGGTCACCACACACGACCAATACACACTGTCCACAATAATAGAGTCGCCCACCAATGTATATACATGAACATGTGAAACTAAGGATTCACGGGGCATATCTAGATAACGAGCAAAATATGATGATGCATACGAATAAATAGAACCATGGTCAAATAATATAGAAGCATCCCTGTGACATACTGAGACAATACCTGTGATCACCACGTTTGAAGCAACGACCTCTGTCCTAGCAGGGAAAGCATAAAATCGAGCCTGACCGCCACCCGATCGGCCTCCCTCTCTAGGGAGACCTCTAGCTACCTGAGCCCCACCCCTAGTTGGCTGGGCGGGTGGTGAAGTAACTGGTGTAGAAGTCATAACCTGACCCCTCTGCTAAATTGAACCTCCAAAATGACGGGGACACTACCTCCACACATGTCCAAACTCCCCGCACTCTAATCAACTCCCCGATGCATGTGGAAACTGAATTGGACCTCGAGAGCCAGAATAAGTACTAGAAGGACCTGGTACATATGAACCCTGAACTGATAGAGCGCGTGCTGAACTCTGATCTGGGAGGGAACTGAGAGATGACTAACCCGGACAAGCACTGTATGAACTATGGTTAGCTGCACCATGATGAACTGGATGAGTCATTTGAGCGGGCCTATAAGGATGACCCCTGCTATGGTGGAACTTCCCTCCAGAAGAAACACCGCTAAAACCACCCGCACCATTAAGCCTCTTGGCCTCCCTCTCCTCACGCTCCTAACTGTGGACCTGCTCTAGCCGCCTAACAATATCAACCACCTTGACGAACCTAGCACCTGATGCAATCTCTTGAGTAATGACAAAGTGCAGTCCATAGTTGAGGCCATCGATGAACCTCCTAACCATCTCCCTCTCTATGGGAACCAACCAGATCGCGTTACGAGCCAACTCTAAAAATCTCATCTCATACTGGGTCACGGACATACCCTCCTGGCATTGCTTCTCAAACTGCCTACGCAACTCCTCTCTGCGGGTTTGTGGAACAAACTTCTCCAAGAAGAGAACGGAGAACTCGTGGCACATAAATGGTGCAGCACCGATTGGCCTGCTCAATTTAAAGGCCTCCAACCATCTGAAGGTGTCCCCCCGACAGCTGAAAAGTAGTAAATAAGACTCTACTAGTCTCTAGAATACCCAACGTGTGAAGAATCCGCTGGCACCAGTCTAAGAAGTCTTGAGCATCTTCTGACTCGGCCCCACTGAATGATGGAGGCCTGAGCCTCCCGATCCGCTCTATCCTCTTCTGCTCCTCGTCACTCATAGATGGACCCACCTGGGACTGAGAAACTACAACCGGCTGGGCTGGTAGTGCCCCCGATGTCTGAAGTCCCTGAACCACTTGCTCTGGAGTACGGGCGGCGGGAGTCTGAGCACCTCCCCCGGTCTGAGAAGTGGCCGGTGCAGCCAGAACTAAAATCGCCTGAGCAATGCTAGTGCATACAGTCAATATCTGGGACAAAGCCTCCTGAAGGCCTAGAATCATAATTGGCACAGCTAGTGCCTGAGCTGGTCCCACCGGCTAAACCATATCTGGAATCTACTCCTGAGCTGGAGCAACTGGTGGGTGTACAGGTGCTGCTCTAGTTGTTGTACGAGCTGCACCTTAGCCTCCAACGAAGCCCCGCCTTCTCGCGGCCCTAGCTGGTGGTACTGGTGTCCGTCCGCCCGATCCAGTAGCACGTGTCCTCACTATCTGTGAGAGAATAGAGTAGTAGAAGTTTAGTTTCCGGAATCAAAAAATCCGCACGACAAGAATACAAGAAAGTGACATTTTCCTAAGAGTTCGATAGCCTCTCGAAGATAAGTAAAGACGTCTCTGTACCGATCCGTAAGACTCTACTAAACCTGCTGATGACTCGTGAGACCTATGTAACTTAGGCTCTGATACAAACTTGTCACGGCCCAAAATTCCACATGTCGTCATGACGCCTATCTTAGTACTAGGCAAGCCAACAACCACACGTAACTACACATTTTTAAATTAAAAACAAGATTAAACATTCTTAACAACATTAACTCTCATAAATAGTCGATAAGAAATACTGCGACTCAAATACAAAATGCCCAAAATCCGGGTGTAACTAAGTAAATGAGCTACTAAAATGTCAACACAATCAAACTGCTAATATAATTGTCTTGAAAGATAGAATGATGCTAAATAATTGAGAAGAAGGAGATTCGAGGTCTGCGGACACCAAAGCAGCTACCTCAAATGTCTCCAAGCAGATGAAGCTCCAAATCTAGCAACCGCCATGTACAGAAGTACCTGGATCTGCATACGAAGTGCAGAGTGTAGTATGAGTACATACGACCCAATGTACTCAATAAGTAACCAGACTAACCTTAGACTGAAAGCAGTGACTAGCTCAGATAGGTACAGTCCAAATACAGAAAATAGCAGTAATAACTCAGACAGAAATCCAATAATCAATTTATAGACAGTACAAAAATATAGACATGCTTTCTAGTTTTTAACAGTTTGAGCACAACACAAATAGAATATGCCAAGTATAACTAATATAAGGAATGTCACATCTCGATATCTACATGTCAAGTATGCATGTAAACTATAATGCAACACAATGATAAAGCCATATGCTCATACTCTCAGAGTATTCATCCTCACTCTGCACTCTCAATCACTCAGTGCTCCCAATCACTCATCACACTCAATCACTCAACACTCTCAATCACTCGACACTCGCACTCGGTAGGTACCTACGCTCACTGCTGGTATGTCAGACTCTAGAGGGGCGGATCCTGCCCAAGCGCTAATATAAGCCAATCATGGCATGAATCAATAAAGCCTAATGCGGTGTGCAACACGATCCCATAAATATCACTCACAATCATGCCCTCGGCCTCACTCAGTCACCAATCTCTCCAGTTTCTCGGGCTCACAAATGTTACACCACATGTATTTCGTACGTTAGAGTATGTCGTAAGTCAATTGACGTAAGCTCAGAAATGAGATTATATTTGAAATTACATAAAGTAAGTTAATCATGTTACCTTGGAGGTTACAAATATTTAAGATCATGAATAATAAGTACCAAGAGGTTTGGAAGGCTTAGAAGCTAAATGAATCGAAGAAGATTAGTTTCGTCGAAAGTCGACAAGGTTTGGAATGTTCTAACATGTACTTTTGGGGTGAGACTAGGGTGCTTAACATGATAAGGAGGTTATGTTATGTGTTTTTTTAGTCGTATTATAGTTGTGTGTTACATTTTGAAGACAAGCGATTGGGGAATAAAAGTTGGCACAGGTCATCACAAGTTACATTCATAATGTGCTGAACAGTAGGTTAGATGTACCTGAGCTTTTCTCCAAATAGACTTAGAATAACGGTATGATCCATATACTAAATTAAATTTATATGAGTCTATTTTTCAACGCACTAAACCGTTCATCGATATGACATCGGAGTATAGAGATATGTGCATTTTTGCAGGACTGAACAAGCAGCTCCTATGGGACCCACTTAGGCGGTGGGTGATTCTCCAACCTTTAAAGATCAGGGCAAGGCTCATTTGGGTCATATTTTGACCCAACTAGACCCTATACTCTCCCAAAACACTCTCAAAACAGTCTCTGTGATTCTAGAGGGAAAAACCAAAGATAAATATATGAATCCAAGGCTAGAAATCTTGTGGTGTTTCCTAGATCATAGTTCTTCATCTTGTGGCTGTTTTGGAGGATCCTTCAAAGTGATGTAAACTCAGATTTCGTGTTTTTCTTGTTGATTAAGGTAAGAATAAGTCCCTCTCTCATATATATATTAGTGTTTCAAGGAGAAATACAAGTTTTTACATACCAACTTTAACACAAAAGTTGATTCAAGAAGAGAATACAACTCCTTTAGTGTTGTGGTGTGATTGAGGGTTGTTGTGAGCTGCACCATCTTGGGATTTCAAGTTGTATCTACTGCCTAAGGTAAGTAAATCATGTTCTTGGTTGTGCTTAAGATTAATCATGTGTCACCTAGCATGTGCGTCACCTCAGCACCAACCACATCACACATATTTCAGGGATTCATACCATCAGAACCAAGTTTAGAAGTGTTACTTACCTCAAACCGTGCAAATCTCTACTCCAACAAGACCTTGCCTCACGAATAGCTGTTTGAATGACTCGAATCTAGCCACAAACTACTTAATACAATCAACACAAGCTATAGGAATCAATTCCATTCGATAAAACTAAAGTCAACCCAAAAAGTCAACCCCGGGCCCACGTCTCGGAATCCAACAAAATTAACAAAATCCGAGCACCCATTCAATAAAGAGTCCCTTACCAAAATCACCCAATTTCGACCACAAATCGACACTCAAATTCCCAAAATCTTACTCTCCAATCCCTAGTCCAAAATTCCCCAAATTCCACCATAAAAACACATAATCTAGGTGGAAATTTCAATGGGTATTCAATATTAATAGATAAAATCGACCAAAACATAGGCCGACAAGGCCATACAAGTATCCATATACATGACATCTGTCTACAAGCCTCTAAGGGTACATAAACGTCATAAAGGTTGGGACAGGGGCTCCCCATACCAATCAATACATGTCCAAAACATACTGACCACATAGGCAACTCCGGAGCAAGTAGAGTGCGCCAACACCTTCCGTTGAGCTGATAGCCTACTAGGAAGACTGTCAACCTATCTATCAAGACCTGCGGGCATGAAACGCAGTGTCCCCAGGCAAAAGGGATGTCAGTACGAATAAAGTACCGAGTATGTAAGGCAAGAAAGTATAAATAAGAACAGTAATGTAAAGAGAGATAAAGAAGATACAACCTGTAACATATGAGTACCTCTGAGGGCCACTGACATGACATGCATGATACATATATACATATAAGTTTTTAAAAATATTCGCCTCTGTGGGCATCATCATCATCATATCGTGCCCAGCCGTAATGGGCTCGGTAAAAGTGTACCTGGCAATCATCGCCTCTGTTAGTATGCTTTGGACATGTATTGATAGGTATGGCGGGTCCCTGTCCTGACCTTTATGACGTTTATGTACTCTTAGAGGCTTGTAGACAGATGTCATATATATGGATACTTGTATGGCCTTGTCGGCTTATGTTTTGAGTGTACAAATGATCACGTCGACCTCATATAGCCATGTATGTCACATGTATATGTTTGTATATTTTGTTGGGTTGTCCTATGTCGAGTATTCCCTTACGTTTTATTCTGGTTATCTCATCACGGCCTTTCCGGCTCATTTACCCATGATAGTACAATAAGGAAGATACGTTACGTTGGTGCTCGGTTGAGTAAGACACCGAGTGCCCGTCGCGGCCCTTCAGTTTGGGGCTCACAAATCTCATAACAATCAGCCCAAACAATGATAATATGATGTTACAATAAATGGCAACAACGACTGAGATATGATATGAAATGATAGATGTGACTTAGTACATACTTGCAATTTAAGTAAATAATTCAACAGCAGAAGTGACCTTTGTGGTTCCCAATAGGACAAGCATATAGTCTAAGCATGATTTCTAACATGGATCGTGGCTCAATTACTCTAACAAATAGGAGTTTCATGAATAGCAACAAGGTTTGATAACTACACAGTACCTCGGAATCAACCAAGTCACAGTTACCACGGTGCACGCTCACATGCCCGTCACCTAGCATGTGCGTAACCTCAATACCAACCACATCACACGTATTTCAGGGATTCATACCATCAGAACCAAGTTTAGAAGTGTTACTTACCTCAAACCGCGCAAATCTCTACTCCAACCAGACCTTGCGTCGTGAATAGGCATCTGAATGACTCGAATCTAGCCACAAACAACTTAATACAATCAACACAAACTATAGGAATCAATTCCATTCGATAAAACTAAAGTCAACCCAAAAGGTCAACCCCGGGCCGACGTCTCAGAATCCAACAAAATCAACAAAATCCGAACATCCATTAAGTAACGAGTCCAACCTTACCAAAATTACCCAATTCCGGCCACAAATCGATACTCAAATTACCAAATCTTACTCTCCAATCCCTAGTCCAAAATTCCCCAAATTCCGCCATAAAAACACATAATGTAGGTGGAAAATTCAATTGGTATTCAATATTAATAGATAAAATCGACCAAAAGTTGCTTACTTCTTGAAATCTAGTGAACCCCTCTCAAAACTTGCCTGCAACCGAGCTTGCAAAGTCCAATTTGAGAAAAAACCTTAAAACCCTCAATTTTATCTTCTGCCCAGGCATCTTCGCACCTGCGGACTCCCCAGCCTCACCTGCAACTCCGCTTTTGGGAAAAAAAGGTCCGGTTGAATCCACTTAAGGACCCGACCAGCTGCACATGCGGTCCAACAATCGCGCCTGTGAGACCGCTTCTGCGGTCCACTCATTACTCCTACGCTTCCGTGCCTGCGGATTCCATTCTACTCCTACGAGTCCAGCTACACCTACCAAACTCCGCATCTGTGGAGACTCGCCGCATCTGTGGGCTCGCAAATACGGAAGACTTCCTCAAACCTGCGACCACTGCCCAACACCCACCAGACTGCACCAGCAACCCCAGGCTCGCTTATGCATTCGCGCACCTGTGACCAATCCTCCGCAGGTGCGATCGCACCAGGCTAGCAGCAACTCAGCAACTCTTCTAACTCCATTTTCAATCCGTTAACCATTCAAAATCACCCGAGGCCCCCAGGATCTCAACCAAACATACCAATAAATCATAAAACATCATACAAACTTGCTCGAAGCCTTAAACCACATCAAACAATACTAAAACCACGAATCACACATCGATTCAAGCCTAATGAACTTATGAACTTCTAACTTCTAAAACAAATGCCGAAACATACCAAACCAATGCTGATTGACCTCAAAATTTTAAAAAAAGTCACAAATGACACAGCAGACCTATTCCAATTTCCGAAACCAAAATCCGAGCCCCATAACAGCAAAGTCAACTCTCGGTCAAACATATCAACTCTCCAAACTTCTATTTTTTCAACTTTCGCCAATTCAAGCCAAATTGACCTACATGTCTCCAAATCCATATCCGGACACACTAATAATTCCAAAATTACCATAGGGAGCTATCGGAACAATAAAAGCTCCAATTATAGTCATTTGCACATAAGTCAACATCCGATCAACCCTTTCCACTTATACTTCTAACATTGGGACTAATTATCTTAACCCATTCCAAAACATCTCCAAAATCAAACCAACCACCCCTGCAAGTCATATAACAACAAACAAACATATAATAAGCAATAAATGGGGAAATAAGGCTACAATACTCAAAACAACCGGCCGGGTCATTACAATTATGCGACTAAGGAATGTGCTTAAATAGTTGGACATGACGAGAAAATTTTTTCTTGGGAATGTGAATGGAAAATGGATGTTTGATTTATGTCTGGATGTGTGGTACAATCTCGGGATGTGGATGCGTTGGTTGATCTCTCAGTTTTTATTGTGGAATGAAGTCGATTCTTATGTTTTGTTGACGAGTTCAGACTCGGGAGGATTTTGTGGCTGCATAGTAGTTTCGACCATGATGGGGTCATAGAAGGATGTTAATTTGATACTAAGTAGGTGGGTTATCACCTACGGGGTAGTCCATAGATGTGTGATTGTTACGATGTTTCCGTGGAGAGTTTTCTTTCTACCGGCGGGTTATATATGTTTCAATTTGATTTTGGATCGCTTGGGGAAGTTTTCTTGATAGTCACGAGGATGAATATGTGCTTAGAAGATAATTGAGGTATTCTATGATTTTTTCTATATGATCTTATGAAGGATTTAGTTAAATTACAATATGAAATCATGGTAGTTATGGAGTAAGAGTATCGTGGATTATCGGATGCTATGTTCTATGGCTTTGAGACAAGTGGGGGAGTCTTCTATTGGTGATCAAATTACATGGTTATGTGTTATATTAGCTTGGGTTTGAGCTATACTTATGGATCGATTATGGATTGAAGAGGTTTATTTCAAGGATGATTCGAGTAAGAAAATTTCTGGATGCATGATGTATTGCACTTTATAGATATATAGAAATCTTGGAGTGATTTGGGTTTGTTATTGGTAGTGGATGCAGCACGTAGGGAGAATGCATTCATTCGGTTGTTTAAGATGGGGTTGCTTCTTGGGTATTCGTCTTTTAATGGAACACATGTTGTTCGGCTCGTTTGGGCGGTACATTGGAGATTCCACGATTTGTATATGGTATTTGAGGATTTCCTCGAATTTGTGTATTTCTAAGATTTGAGATTTGAATTTGGTTGGTGCCGAGACTTGCGGTATTTATTTATCATTAGTGATTCTACTTTTCAGTATCAGAGAGATTAAAGAAACTGCTTCTGAATCACGAAAGGTCTCTTTAGAGTGGGCATTTTGGTTACAGAACTATTGAGTGCTTAAGAGGGAAATACATCTGCTTATGGGCCTCAAGACGATGTGGTTTCATGCTAGCATCTCATGGGGTGAGCTTTGGGTTATGGATGGTGGTGTTCTGGCAAGGAGAATTGTTAACTTGAAGGCAATTTGGAAAGAACTCAGAGAAATAGAACAGCTTGTTAGTAGGTTGGATCAGCATGGTAATGGATATGATTGGTACTTTTGGTTCTTATGATACGGTGAGACTTTACCGGTGTTTTGTAGCAATACTCATGGATCTGGCAACTTGCGTGACTTGGTTGAGTTAAAGGGAATCAGTTTTGATGGCTTGGTCTTGTGCTAATGAGTTTCGAAGGGTTCTCAATGATTTATACCATTGCTTCCGACGAATGTCTTCTACTGGCATGAGGAGTATGTTACGTGTTGTGATTTTCTCTTGGATGGGAGTCAAGTGGAAGGTTTCTGGCCGATGGAATGTGTATGTTGTTTATAATTCGGGGTGGATAATGGGGTTCTCGTGTTTTCCTATGATGGCATGACAGAAGCAGTGTGACGTGTGGGATTGAGTTTTGCATGTAGCAGTTCATTTTTGAAGGAGAGGTCATGAGTTCTTAATAGCATGGATGGCTTTTGATGTTTCGAAGAATGCTAGTACTAATTGATATCACCTAAGATGAGTGTGCATTTTAGAAAGGCGCATTGTATTTTGACTTGTGGTTGCTTAACTAGTATTATGGTAATTGTCGGGTTGTCAAGTGCTGATGTTCGAATTTCATTTTTCTATGTGGCATGGAAGAATTATGGAAGTACTTCTCGTGAGATGACTGTGTTTGAGAGATGTGTTAGTTATTTGGCTGGTTGAGTCAAGATCGGATATGGAGAATTTTGTATTCTTGTGATTTGGAGACTAGGAGTCTCAGTGGTTGTGGACAATAAAGATATGGATCGAGTGGTTGACGGTATGTGTCATGGATGGGTTTTAGTGGATCTCTCAGAAATTTATCTACCTATTTTGGGAGGATTCAGAATCGAGTTGGAGGCTACTGGTAGGCCTAATGAGAACCTGTACTCTACATCGGGTGAGATCTATTTACTAAGCACAACTATTGTTGAGGGGCGTGCCATCGACTAGAGTTGATCTTATTCGTGTTCTGATATGTTCCATGTATTGCTCTTCTATGCTAACAATGGGTTGTGAGACTATTGACTGTTTACACATATTATGTGGTTCTGTTTGGGCCTTGTGGCGGAATTCGAGCAAGATGGCTCTCACGGGTATTGAATGATTGATTGCGCCTTGGTTACAGTCTTTCCAGTTTGTGGCATATTGTACTATCCATTTATCCATGGTTATGGTCATGCGCTGTAGGGTCCAGGAAAATTTTACATCGTTGTGTTGCGGTTATGTGGTTAGGACTGGTTTTGGGATTCTCTGGTAGGTGGATAGGCCCTAATTACAGGGGAGACTCTAGCGAAATATTTGAAGATTTAGGGAGTTAGTCAAAAACTTTGGAACTGCTGCTTTGTGTTATAGCAGCTGAGTCACATTGGATGCTAATGGTGAATTTTGACCCTCATTCGAGGAGTTGAAGGAAAAAGTTTATAGAACATGGCAGTGTTTCGGTCCACTATGCGACCGCAAAACCGTTTCGGGCTGCAGATCCCATGGCAGAACCATCATGAGAAATTCTGGAAGGAGGTTCCGCGGTCCATTATGCGATCACAAAATTGTTCTACGGACCGCAGACCTATCACAGAGTGAAGCAGAAATGCCCAGTTCTGGAGGGCCATTATGCGGTCCATTTTGCGGACCGCAAAAGTGTTATGCGATCGCAGATCTGCATTGGGGCTCCATTTTTTTCAATCTTATAACCCGACCCCCATTTTATTTATCTAGCCTAAGGGTTCATTTTGGGGGGGGGGGTTACTTGATATTTTAGAGAGAGGAGAGGGATATTCTAGAGAGAGGAAAGGGAGGATTAAAGATTTCGCTACTCTACTTTGATCAAACCTTGGGAATTTCATCAAGGGAACTTGCTAGGGCTTCAAAAAGGTAAGAATTTCTTTCCCCAATTCTTCAGTTTAGGGTTTGGGTTGATTGTGGGTGATGAGGGTATATTTTATCACATGAATGAGCTAATAGAGACTGCGGGGAGGCTGTTGAATAATCTTTGGTGGTTTTTTTATTGAATTAGTGGAGGGAAAGGTCGGGTCATAGTTGTAACAACCCTTTCTATGCGAATTCCTCAAATCGTGCTTATAATTCACTCCTCCTCTATAGAATGGCATCGTTAGGAGTGTTGGGACATTATTGTGGCACTACGAAAAGCTATTTCGGGGTATGAAGGCTAAACGCTTTTTCTGGTATTAGAATTCCCATATTCTTACAAAACTCCATCGTGTGAAGTTCAAACATGGAACGCTATTGATGTGGGATATTCAGACTAGTAAAACTGATTCCCGCTTGGCATAACGTGTTAGAACCCTCATGTGTTGTTGATTCTCTATTTTTGACTAAATTTTGTTATACCCTTTTAGGAAGAAAATCTTGTATGAAATCAATGTGATTAAACACTTATTTCTCATATGATGAAACCTTATGAACTTACACTTGCTAAGGCCAAAGGTGCCAAATGTTTGATTAGAAATGGACTCTTTTGTACAAACTATTATTGTTTTGGGAATTCGAAGTGTGGAATTGTGAATACACCTCCACCCGCATACATTGGGTGAGGTGGCGGGGCCGCTTTATGTAGAGTTTGTGGTATTGTGATTACACCTCCACCCGCATTCATTGGGGTAAGGCGGTGGGGCCACTTTGTGTAGAGTTTTTGGTATTGTGATTACACCTCCACCCGCATACATTGGGGTGAGGCGACATGGCCTCTTTGTGTAGAGTTGTGGTATTGTGATTACACCTCCACCCGTATATATTGGGGTGAGGCAGTGGGGCCTCTTTGTGTAGAGTTTGTGGTATTATGATTACACCTCCACCCACATACATTGGGGTGAGGCGGCAGGGCCGCTTTGTGTAGAGTTGTGGTATTGTGATTCACCTACACCCGCATATATTGAGGTGAGGTGGCAGAGCCGCTTTGTGTAGAGTTTCTGGTATTATGAATACACCTCCACCCCCATACATTGTGGTGAGGCGGTGGAGCCGCTTTGTGTAGAGTTGTGGTATTGTGATTATACCTCCACCCGCATACATTAGGGTGAGGTGGCAGGACCGCTTTGTGAAAAGGTGGTTGCAGTGGATCCCGGACATAAAAATTTATAAATTTTGTTGAAATCTCTTAATAAATTTGCTATGGCTTTAACGGCTATCTAAGCCTTTTATTGTTACCATGATTCTTCATATTCATGTTGTATTTCCATGTACTTGCTTAGGTGTTTGGTTTTTATACTAGTACTATTCGACATGTACTAACGTCCCTTGGGGGGGGGGCTGCATCTTTAATGGATGCAGGTGGTTTCACAGTGGAAGGCATTGACCAGTGATAGCGATACACTCTCTACCCAGTTGACTTGGTGAGCCCCACTTCATTTATGGGTCGTGCATCTTTTGTTCTGTGTATATTATGCTTTGAGGTATAGCCGGAGCCTTGTTGCCGGCACCATCATTGTACTCTTTTGTATCTATTAGAGGCTCCGTAGACATGGTGTGAGTTGTGTATTGGTATTTGGAAAGTCAAGCTAGTAATGTCGTATGCGTATTACATTTTTCACTTCAAACTATGAAAGTGTATGTATTTTAAGACTTTATAAATGAAGTAACTAATGATAATGGAATTAGTGTTGTTCATGAATCCTCTTGGTGTTAATTAATTTAATTTATCATCCATTCATTTAGGGGTGAGTTGGGTAGAAGAAAATCTAGCAGGCTTGCTCGGCCGGGCTATCTCGGTTGAGCGCCGGTCACACTCCCCAAGGTCGGGGCGTGACATGCACTTTGTGTTTTTGGTTGTTGATTTGTGTATGGTTGCTAATTTTGAGCAATATGGTTCAATGTATTTCATGTGGACCGGTGTTTGGATGGGGTCACGCATCGTAGCGTGTTAGATTTGTGTGCCTTGGTTCTACTATGTGTGATTTATTCACAGCATTGCGCTATTGGTGGTATCTATTGAGCTTGCGGGGCAGTTTTCTCATTTGATTCTCTTTCCATTTTTGGGTGCATTTGAGTTGTTGCTTATTGGTGGATGGATTGCGCGGTTTGTGGATTTAGGTAGTATTGGTGTGGCATGTCAGTAGAGCAGCTTGTATTTGATGAGACAAGGTCATTGGACCTGAATTACGTATTATCGAATTTGATTATGGTACGTTTGGAAGAATAATGTCGCTAGTCAATTTAGAAATTAGGCTATGGTTCTTATCTAATGAGAAAGCTCCACAACTAGTTGATCTGATGAGTAGTTAGGTTCGGACGATGATTTTAGACTTGGGCGTATGCCCTAATTTGCATTTTGATGTTTCTAGAAGGTTTTGGCGCTAATTGGTTGAAAGTTGGCAATTTGAAGGTTTGAAATGTTCATAGGTTCCATTTGGTGGTTCAAGAGCATGAGTAGCTTTGTATGATTCATCTTGACTTGTGTGTATCGTTTGTTTTAGTTTTCGGGTGATTCAGGATTTATTTGGAAGAATGATTCTTAACTAGAAAGCTTTAAGTTTAAAGAGTTGACTAAGTTTGACTTTTGTTTATTTGACCTCGGATCGGAGTTTTGATGGTTCTGTTAGGTTCGGATGATGATTTTGGACTTGGGCATATGCCCTGATTTGCATTTTGATGTTTCTAGAAGGTTTTGGCGCTAATTGGTTGAAAGTTGGCAATTTGAAGGTTTGGAATGTTCATAGGTTTGACCATGAATTAACTTCGATGTTATCAAGTTTGAATTGTTGTTTTGTGATTTAGAATAAGTTGGTTACGTCATTTGGAACTTGTGTGCAAAATTTGAGGTCATTCCGAGGTTATTTGGTATGGTTCGGTACGAGTTTTGGAAGTTGAAACTTCAAATGTTCATTAAGTTTAATTTGAGGTGCGATTTGTGGTTTTGATGTTTTTATGTGTGATTTGAGGCCTCAAGTAGGTTCGTGTTATGTCTTGGAACTTGTTGGCATATTCAGACGGGGTCCCGAGGAGCTCGGGTGAGTTTGGAATCTATTTCGGACCATTTCCACTCATCTTGAATTTTCTGGTTTTCTGATGTCTCAGATGGTCTTTGCGATCATGATATTTTGGAAGCGATCGCGATGTGTAAGCTGGAGCCGGCCTTTTTTATTCTACGCGTTCTCCACCGGGTAGCACTTTCGCGGAGCTTGAGTGGTTAGACCATCGCGTTCGCAGGGGTACGTTCGCGATTACGTTGCTGTGTGGGAGCTGGGGGCTTTATTCATCGCGTCCGCGAGGTCTTTGCTGTGTTCGCGAAGGTTGGCATCATTGTTCATCATGTTCACATGGTATGTGCCGCGAACGCGAAGTGTAATCTCTGTGGGCAGCGAGTTTGTGCTTCGCGAACGCGAGGCTTCTTCCCCGTTCGTGAAGGGTATCCTTGGACCAGATCTATAAGTACTCTATTTCGGACATTTGAGTTATTTTATCACATTTTGAGTTGGGAAACTCGGATTTATGCAATTTTGTAGAGGATTTTAACCACATCGATTTGGGTAAGTACTTTCTACTCGGAATTGATTATATTTCATGATTCTATCTTCGATTTTTGTATTTGATTGATGAATTTAAATGAGAATTTAGGGGGTTTTGTCTGAACTTTTTCTAAATTGAACATTTGAGATCATTCAGAGTCGGATTTGAGTGAAATTAGTATGGTTGGACTCGTATTCAAATGAGTTGCGAGAAATTTGTGAGTTTTGTCAGGTTTTCAAGGTGCGGGCCCGAGTTGACCTTTTGGTTGACTTTGAGTATTTGATTAAAGATTCGACCTTTTTCCGTTGGGTTTGTTTCCTATGGAATTATTTGATGTTTATGAGTTGCATTTTTCTAGTTTCGAGCCGTTCGGAGGTTGATTCGCACGGATGGCATTTCTAGAGTATGTTTTGGCTTGCTCGGTATTTGATTTGGCTTGTTCGAGATAAGTAGCATATCTAAACTTAGATTTGAAGGTAAATATCCCTAGGAACTATTATATTTGAGATGTATTGGGGGTGAGGCACATTCTAGGTGACGGGCGCGGGTGCGTACACCGAGGTATTCATGATCCGAGTAGTTTTTAGGCTATTATATGCCTTATTTTGCTATCATGCTTCTTTGATATCATATTTTCTCCATTTATATGACTACGTGGGATATTATTCATGCTAGAAATCATGCCTAGGGCACCTGCTAAATTGTTTTAGACATGATAGGGCTATTTTTCTTATGTTGAGCTATCTGCTTTAGCCGTAGTCATATTGTACAGTTATGATAGTTACATCCACATGTTATATCTCTGTCTTTGTGTACTTTAATATGTTGTCTCACAAGATATTGGTGTCCTTGTACGTGACACGAGTTTGAATTATATTTGAGACATTTTGTGATAATCTGTGATATATAGTTGGTTTGTGTTTCTGTGATATGTTTGCATATTGAGACTTGAGCGGATTGATGACTGATGTGGGCCGTAAAGCTGTATTGATATGGAAGTATGGATCGGGTTGTACGCCGTAACGGTTATATTAATTTTGAGGTGACGTGTATGCCATGCCCCATATTGGGCTAAGTCGTACTAATTTGAGGCTACACGTGAGCCAAGACCCACTATTTAGGCGATGTGATTATGATTAGAGCTTGGTTAGAATACGCCCCTCCATAGTTTGACATGCCAGTAATGGGCACAGACACCATATTTTAATACACGTGCTCAATGATGGACAGCATGCCAGGCACACGTACAATGCTAAGTGTGATTATTTTGATGGATTCTCGATGATATTGTTGATTTTACATGTAGATATTGTATGTTGAAGTGGGGCATTTGAGTCAGGCACCTGGAGTGTGCTAAGATTGTGTGTACTTAATGATTTCACTGTGAAATTGATTTCTTGACATGTATATTTGACATGTAGGAATAAAGATGTACCTTGCTCATGCTAGATAGTGACATGACAATTAATTACTTGACATGTATATTTGACAAGTATGCATAAAGATGTACCTTCCTCATGCTAGACAGTGATATGATATTTGATTACTGGACATGTGTCTTTGCCATGTAGGCATAGAGGCATATTTTTCGCATGCTAACTGGTAAACGAAAAGGCTTATTGTTGCTAAAAGTGTGGAAGAATCACAGTTCTTTGATAACTCAAAATTTTGAGATTTTCGTGAAAGATTTGGACTTTAATTGTTATACTTGAAAAGCATATCTACTCTCCCGTAACTGTGAATGAGCCGAGCATATTATCTCTTAAGTTATTCACTTTTGCTGTCTATTTTACATTATTATGAGTTGTCCTTGGCTATTGTTGTTGGACTCTGACCATTCTCCGAGCTCGACATTGCTTTCAATCTGAGGTTAGGTTTGTTACTTATTGAGTATATGGGGTCGGACGTACTCATAGTATACTTTTGCACCTTACGTGCAGATCTTGGAGTTGATGCTGCTGATTATGGAGCGAGCCAGCATTGAAGATGTACCTGATTTCGGTCATAGCTATCACTTGTCCTTAGTAGTTTTGATTTGAGTCCCGTTTATGTATATTTTAAACAGACGCTGTAAATATATTCATACCAGTTTTGTAAATCTAAAGTCTTAGTGGGTCATGACTTGTACTACCAGTCTTTGGGAGTTTGTATAGAAGTTCAGCTATTTTACCAATTTACACTTATTATTTTCATTTGAGTTGTATTGAATGTTACTTGGCTTACCTAGCGGATTGGGTTGGGTGTGATTATGACTAGTTGGATCAATGTCATTCTTATTAACGAGTTTATGATATTTGAAATGAGCTTAGAAACCAAAAATAAAGAAACATTTTTATGATATTTGAAATGAGGAGTTTGGAATATGGCGTTTGACACAACTTTATTATAAAGGATCAATGATCAGGGTAACTTCGTCTAATGATTTTGTGCGTGTTAATTTATGTGAAAAAGAATACTACCTGTTAATGAAGATACTTAAGAAAATTTCCCATCATCTTTTGGAAATTTTTGCAACGGACTTTATTGTGGAATGTTATTGGTGTAGTGAAACTGTTGGATTGGGGAGATGATGGCATGGTTACTGTAGCTGAAACCACAGCTTTGCGGGCATCATTCAGCAGGAGGTCACTGTGTGGCAAAAGCTTGACCATCCTAATGTTATAAAAGTACCCAGTCTTTCCTCTATTATGTCCTTTTTAACGTTTAATTATCTACCTACTGCAATAAATTGTAATTTAAAATAGGCTTGTAGTTCAGATTTGGTACGTTATGGTTATCTCATTAAATTACTCTTGCTGCCTAATTTTATCTTTCACTTTTAGTTTGTTGGTGCATCATAGGAACTTCAAATACTAAGATTTCTTCAAAGAATCCTTGTGAGGATTACACTACACTTCCTTCTCGGGCTTGTCGTGTACTCGTAAAATTCGTCCATGGAGGAACATTGAAAAATTACTTGTACAAAAACAGTAAAAACAACTTGCCTTTAAGATTGTCATTCAACTTGCATTGGATCTGTCTAGTGGGTAAGTGTCTTTGTCTAACATTATTGAGTTGGTTATTATACTGGATGATGTTTTCTTCTTGATTTTGCAGGCTGAGCTATTTGCATTCGGAAAACATTGTACATCGTGAAAGCTGAAAACATGTTGTTGGATACTAATAGAACTCTAAAAATTGCTAATTTTGGGATTGCTCGTGTTGAATTGCAAAATCCTCAGGACATGACCGGTGAAACTGGAACTCTTGGTGATATGGCTCCAAAGGTATATACATGTAACAACACGACCGGTCGTTTTGTATTTTTGAGTCATGTTTCCTTATTTGATGCTTCCCGTACATTTTTGCGTTGTTTTGTGATCTTGTGGGGATGGTTAGTTTGGTTTCGGGAAGATTTTGGAGTGAATTGGAACACATAGTTCTATTATTAGAAAATTAAGTTGTAAGAGTTGACCAAGGTTTGACTTTCAAGTAGATAACCTCAGATTGGTGATTTGATGCTTCTAATAGGTTCTATGATGATTTTGGACCTAGGCGTATATCCGAATTTGGAATTGAAGATTCTTAGGGTGTTTTGGCTCTAATTGCCGAAAGTTGGAAAGTTGAAAGTTTGGAAGATTTGTAGCTTTGACCGGGAGTTAACTTTGATAATATCAGGTTTGAATTATCATTTAGGAACTTAGAATAGATATTTTATGTCATTGGCACTTGTGTACAATGTTTGGACGTAATCCGGATTAGTTAGGCATGAATGAGATGCTTGGTTTGATGTTTAGAGGCCTATGAAGTTGAGAGGAGTTCAATTTCTGGTTTGATCGTTAACTCTTAAATATGATATTATCATACATATTTGGGGAGTTTTGGATAGGTCCGGGTAGTATTTAAGGACTTGTTGGTATGACAGGACGGGGTCACGGGTGGCTCGGGTGAGTTTCAGACCACCTGGAGCTTGAGTGAAGATGCAGATTTTCTGCTAGTGTCTGGTGTGCTTTACGATCATGGAAGCTTATTTGGAGGCAGACTATTTTTGTTCTTTACATTCGCGGACAGCAGATCGCGTTCATCGTGGCTTGTGGTCGTTGTTTTTCTCGTTCTCGGGCAATGACTCACGTTCGCATATAGGTGAGGTAGGCTGGAGTTGGGTGGAGAATTGGCCTTCGCGATTGCGGAAAGAGGGCTCGCGTTTGCATAGGACATCGCCTTCGCGTGGTCTCCACCACGGTCGTGTAGAATATTTTTAGGTAGTGACAGGATTGTGTTTTACAAACACGAGGCTCTGGCCACGTTCGCGAAGAATAGTGCTGGGCAGACTATATTAAGTTTTTATTTTGAAATTTTAGCCCATTCTCTCATATTTTGAACCCTACACTTGGAGATGGGCGATCTTTGAAGAAGACTTTCATAAAAAAACTTTGGGGTAAGTTAATTTTACTCATTTTTGTATTATTTTAAGAATCTACATGGATTATTAACACATAAAACATGGAATATTGGAGAAAAATTGGGGTTTTTTCCTACAACATAAGAGAGTAGAAATTGGGGATTTGGGAGTAGATTTGGACTCAATTTTAAAATCTAATCACATATTCGTACTGGTGCGATTATGAGTAGTTGTGAGCAACTCCTTGACTCGAGTTTTGACCATGTGGGCACAGGTTGACTTTGTTAGCCTTTTGGGAATTGAACAAAGATCGAAACTTTATTGTTTGAGATTGATTCCTATGGCCTTGTTTGATGTTATTGAGTTATTTTTGGCTAGATTTGACCCGTTTAGAGGCCGACTTGAGAGGCAAAGAATTTTTAGAGTATTGATTCTCACGCTTTGAGGTAAGTATCTTGACTAAGCTTAATTTGAGGGTAATTTCCGCATTGGCTATGCTATTTGTTACATGTTGGGGGTGACGCATGTGCGAGGTGACTAGCGTATATGCATGCACCGTGATTATTCATGATCCGGGTAGACTTTAGGCTATTATGTATCTTATTTTGCTATCATGCCACTTTGATACCTATTTTATCTACATGTATGACTACGTGAGCTATTATTCATGCTAGAAATCATGTCGAGGCTTTGTGATTATCTGTTTGATACGATATTTTTTCTATGTTGAGATGTTTGCCTTAATTGTAGTTATATTTTCAATTATGTATCATATTCGCGTATTATATCTCTCTATGTGCAGTCTTTATATGTTATCTCATATGTTGCTAGTGTCCATATTTGTGTGACACAGGTTTAAGCTGAGTTGTGGAAAATTGGTATATTTTGTGCAGTATCTTGATTATGGTACTGTGAGACGTGAGTATATTGAAACTTGAGCATATTGATGACTGATTTTGGGCAATAGAGCCGTATTAATACTGACTGTGAGGTGACATTTTCGTATAGGCCCCATATTGGGTTGAGTAACATGATGTTACATCCGCATATTATATCTCTATCTCCATGTATTCTTTATATGTTATCTCACACGTTGTTGATGCTCTTATATGTGTGACACTGTTTGAGCTGAGTACTGTGAGACATGAATATTTGAGACTTGAGCGAGTGATGAATAATCTTGGGCCATAGAGCCGATTTAATATTGATACTGAGGTGATGCGTATGCCAGGTCCCACATTGGGCTGAGTGGTATTGATATGGGGTGGCGCATGCGCCAGGTCCCATATTGGGCTAAGTGATATTGATTGTTAACTTAGATGCGATCAGTGCTTGGGCAAGGACCTACCCCTTCGGAATCAGGTACTAACCGTGGGTGCAGGCACATAGTCATATAAGTTCTTGGGTGAGGGACTTGTATTAGTCACCCATACAGTGCTGAGTGTTGTTGTTGCGTGTGATGATTGAAGGGAAACTGCACCAGGCACTATACATGTGCCGAGATTTTATATACTTGATGATTTAACTGTGATATTATTGATTCTGGCATGTTTACTTTCCACGCAGGTACCTGGTTGTGATTCTTCCCTCATGCTTAATGGTACTTGATGTTCTTATTTAATGTGTTTGACTTGGAATCACTGTTAAATTGATAAAACCATGTTTAGATAACTTATGTGAAAGAATGTATGCCTTAACTGCTATTCTTGAAAAGATTCCTATTTTCCTTCTATTTGTGAATATGTTGAATTTAATATTGCTTGAGCTACTTTTCTTTAAAGTTATTATTTCGTTATTATTGTAATTGGTTATTTAAGATGAGTATTGGACCTTGCCAAGCTCGTCACTTCTTTCAGCCCAATGTTAGGCGTGTTACTTATTGATTACATGGGGTTGGTTGTACTCATTTTACACTCTGCACCTTATGTGCAGATCCAAGTACTACCGAGAGACGTAATTGCTAGAGAGTAGCACTAGTACCAGTTCTTGGAGATTTCGAAGCAGTTTCTGATTTCGTTCGCATGCCTTGAAGTCTTTTTTTTCTTTGTTTATGTTATTACTATTCTACCTTTCAGACAACTATGTATTTTGTATCAAACTCTGTATTTGAAATTATGTAGCGCTCATGTACATAGTAACACCAGGTCATGGGATATTTTTAGTTGTAATATTGCTAATAACTTTGGTTATTTATGATTATTCTGTTGTTGAGGTTATTTAATTATGTTATTTGAGTTATTGTTATTATTTGATTGTTAGCTTGCCTAGCAAGCGGTCTTAGCCATCTTCACAACTCAGGTGAGAGTTTTGGTCATGATAGTTTGACTAATGCCCAAGTAGCCTTCATGTATTTGATGAACAAAGTGTTTCAGCCTTATTTGGATTCTTTTTTCATTGTGTTCGATGATATATTGGTATATTCCGGTAGTAGGGAGGAACACGATCATCATTTGAGGATTGTGCTTCAGACTTTGAGGGAGAAGAAGCTTTATGCTAAGTTCTCCATGTGTGAGTTTTGGTTGGACTCGGTGGCATTCTTGGTCCACGAGGTGTCTAGTGACGGGATAAAGGTGGATATGAAGAAGATCGAGGCAGTTCAGAGTTGGTCTAGACATTATACCGCCATAGAAATTCAGAGTTTCCTAGGTTTGGCTGTTATTATTGTCGCTTCGTAAAGGGTTTCTCATACATTGTAGCTCCATTGACCAAGTTGACTCAGAAGGGTGCTCCATTCAGATGGTCTGACAAGTATGAGGAGAGATTTCAGAAGCTCAAGAAAGCTTTGACCACAGCTCCAGTTTTGGTGTTGCCCTCAAGATTGGGGATGTGTGTCTATCGTGATGCATCGCTCGTTGGCCTTGGGTGTGTATTGATGCAGGATGGTGGGGTGATTGCTTACACGTCGCACTAGTTTAAGCCCCATGAGAAGAACTATCAAGTACATGATTTGGAGTTAGCAACTATTGTGCACGCACTCAAGATTTGGAGGCATTACTTATATGGCATGACTTGTGAGG
Source organism: Nicotiana tabacum (assembly GCF_000715075.1). Classification (NCBI taxonomy): domain Eukaryota; kingdom Viridiplantae; phylum Streptophyta; class Magnoliopsida; order Solanales; family Solanaceae; genus Nicotiana; species Nicotiana tabacum. The sequence goes on from NC_134102.1 coordinate 44,168,062, forward strand.
TATAAACGGATCATCGGAGTCTTCAGTATCTATACAAGAAAAAATATTTGAACTTGAGGCAACAAAGGTGGTTGGAGTTATTGAAGGACTATGATGTCACTATTTTTTATTATCTGGGAAAGGCTAATGTGAAGGCTGGCACCTTGAGTAGAAAGGCGGAGAGTGTGGGGAGTTTAGCATTTGTCCCAGCTGTAGAGAGGCATTTGGCTATAGATGTTCAGTATTTGGCCGACAAATTCGTGAGATTGGATATTTCAGAGCCTAGCAGAGTCCTTGCTTGTGTTCCTTCACAGTCATTCTTGTTTGAGCGTATTAAGGCTCGCCAGTATAATGATCCCCATTTGATTGTTCTTAAGTACACGGTGCAAAGAGGTGACTGTTGGTGATGATAGTATATTGCTACTTCAGGATCGAGTTTGTGTTCCCAATGTCAATGGCATGAGAGAGTTGATTCCTGAGGATGCTTATAGTTTGCGGTATTCTATTCATCCAGGTGCTACAAAGATGTATCGTAATTTGAAGCAGCATTATTGGTGGCAGAGAATGAAGAAGGACATTGTTGGATATGTGGTGGTGCTTGAATTGCCAGCAGGTAAATTATGAGTATCAGAGGCCGGGTGGTTTGCTTCAACACATTGAGATAAAGGATTGAAAGTGGTAGCGCTTCACCATGGACTTTGTAGTAGGGTTGCCACGGACATTGAGGAGATTTGACGTTGTTTGGATCATTGTGGACAAACTAACTAAGTCTGCACATTTCATTCCAGTCATGACTTCCTACACTTCGGAGAAGTTGGCTAAGATCTACATCAGGGAGATTGTCCACTTGCAATGTGTGCCTATTTCAATCATATCGGATCTAGGCACTTAGTTTACTTAGCACTTCTGGAGAGCCGTTCAACGTCAGTCGGGTATACAGGTTGAGTAGAGCACTGCATTTCACCCTCAGATGGACGGGCAGTCCGAGTAGACCATTCATATTTTGGAGGATATGTTGAGACCTATGTTACAGATTTCGGAGGCCAGTGGGATCAGTTTCTTTCATTAGCGGAGTTTGCATACAATAACAGTTATTAGTCGAGCATCCAGATGGCTCCATACGAGGCACTTTATGGGACGCGATGTCGTTCACCGATTGGTTGTTTTGAGCCTGGTGAGGCCAGATTGTTGGGCATAGATTTGGTTCATGATACTTTGGAGAAGGTAAATTTTATTCAGGAGCGGTTTCGTACAGCGCAGTCTAGGAAAAAGAGTTATGCTAACAGGAAGGTTCGTGACGTGGCATCCATGGAGGGTGAGAAGGTTCTTCTTCAAGTTTCGCCTATGAAGAGCATGATGAGATTTAGGAAGAAGGGAAAGTTGATCCCTCGGTATATTAGTCCTTTTGAGGTGTTAGAGAGAGTGGGTGAGGTGGCCTGCAAACTTGCTTTGCCACCCAGCTTGTCCGGAGTTCACCCGATGTTTCATGTTTTCATGCTTCAGAAGTATTATGAAAATCAGTCATACGTGTTGGATTTCAGTTTAGTGCAATTGGATAAGAATATAGCTTATGATGAAGAGTCGATGGTTATTTTGGATAGGCAGGTTCGGAAGGTGAGGTCTAGATATTGCATCAGTAAAAGTTCAGTGGAGAGGTCAACTAGTTGAGGAGGTGACTTAGGAGACCGAGCATGATATGTAGAGCAGATATACTCATCTTTTTGATATCCCAGGTGTGATTCTAAACTCGTTCGAGAACAAATGTTTATTTAAGATAACGACCCGACCAGCCGTTTTTGTGTATTTGAGCCATGTTCCCCTATTTGATACTTCCAATTCATGTATGTTATTTTGTGACTTGCGGGGATGGTTGGTTCGTTTTCGGGAAGACTTTGGAGTGAATTGAAACACATAGTTCCATTGTTAGAAGCTTAAGTTGTAAGAGTTGACCAAGGTTTGACTTTCGAGTAGATGACCTCAAATTGGTGATTTGATGGTTCTAATAAATTCATATGGTGATTTTGGTTATTATCCCGACTCATAGTTGGGTATATTATATTGCATGCTACCTATCCGCTTAGTCTTTGAGGAGTGGATTTGGACGTCACCATGTGCTCCAGGATATAAGACATGATTATGGCTAAATCAATTTAGCAATAATTTCACAAATGCCCATCTTGGCTAATTAGGATATAATAATCCAAAAATATGATCTCTAGCATGAAAGAATAAACTCACGTAGTCATACAAAGGATCATACATGTGTCACACAGAGCATACATTCAAATTAAGGCACAACACAAGAACACTAAGTACAGATGTGTTCATTACATACGTGTGACTACGTCTAAGGCAAGTATAGCATCAATCTCAAGATTAGTTCATCATGTATAAAATAAGGCACCAATAGCCTCAGCATTTCTCTAGCATGGTTTATTGTATTCACGTAGACAATCAATTGAGTAGCACATCGAATAAATAGAACACACCATCAAACAAGGCATAAGTAGATCTAGAATTCTACTCCGAGCATGGATACTCATGAAATATGTATATACGCTCGTCACTTCATATATACATGACCATCATATGTAGAAAACAACATCAATTAGTAGTAAAAATTTCCTCAACCAAAGCAAGGCAAAATACTTACCTCATCCGGCTAGTCCAAAGCTCCAAAAATGTATTTCTTTGTGAAATCACCTCTAACCAGCTCGAATCTAGCTAACCATCAATCAAAAAAATCAACCAATATAATTGGAAGTAATCCCAATCAATAAAGCCTCGATCTTTGAAGAATTTTTCAAACGTCAATAAAAGTCAACCCCGGGCTCGCGTGCCTGAAACCCGGAACTAATGCCAAAATTCGATGACCATAACCTGCCGAGTCAAAATATATGATTAGATTCCAAAATCCGGTCAAAATCGATACTAAAATCCTCAAAATACACTCTCTCAAACTATAGGTAAAACCCCAATTTTTATCTCAAGTTCCATATTTTGGGTGTTAACAATTCATGTAGATTCTTAAAATAATACCAAAATATGAGTAGAAATCACTTACCCCAAAGTCTTGTGTGAAAATCTGTATGAGAAATCGTCCCTCTCTAAGTATAGGTTTCAAAATATGAGAAATGAGCTCAAAATCCCAACAATACCAACATGAAAAGTCTGCCCAAGGGAACCCTTCGCGTTCGCGGGGGACGCGAAGCACAAAATGCGACATGCCAAATAGCCCTTCTTTGCTATGCGAAGCTTCAGTCGCGAACGAGACAACCCAGCAGCCAAACTCTATGTGAGCACGACACCACCCCGCGAGTGCGACCAACAAATTTCCAAGCGCCATTCCCTCTGCTCGAACGCGACAACCTTCAACCGAACGCGTCTGAATCACACTTAGACACTTCAGAACACAACCAAGCTTTGCACACAAGTTCCAATCAGCAAAACAAAACCTATACAAGGTCTCACAACTATAATAGGAGTCCAGTAGCACCAAAGTCGATTTCTGGCCAAACCTATGAACCCTCTAATTCTTCAAATTGTCAACTTTCGGCAAATAGAGCCAAAACCTTTTAGGAATATCCAAATTCAAATCCGAACATACGCGTTGTTTACCCTCAAAATCAGATAATAATAAAATATGTAAGTGGTTTTAAGAATACACGGATTAATTTGATACAAATCGATAAATTGAGTTAGATTGAACAAACGAAGATAAAATGAATTCAAACCACTTGAGGAGGATAGTTCCAGCCTTAATGAAATATTCGCCCTCGATCCGGGCTAGGAATGGCTAGCACTAATGAACAAGAAAAAGAGCTAATAATAGAGAAAACAATAATATATAGCTTTGGAATTCGTGTTACAATATGTGTCATGAATTATCAGACCCCCTTTATATAGTGAGAAAATCCTACCCTAGGTATAACTCTATAAAAGGTAAATACATCCTCTGATTAACTGATTGCTGGTTCTTTATCGATACGTGCCGAGATCCCCGCCGTGATATCTGTTCGGTCACGAATACTACGGACTTCTGTTGGCCGTGCCTGATTGCCTGACAATATTCTTCGAAGTCGTTCAAGGCTAGGACCGATTCTGAACCATGACCCCAATATTCTCGAGGGCAGGCGTCATGCCCCCAGATTCTGACTCAATGAGACTTTTGCCTCGATTTCGGTCCCCTGTCATCTTGTCTCGAGCTTGGCTTATTTTGTCGAAGACGGGTGTACCATGAGCCCGGTTTTACTCGTATACAGATATTCCCCTCATTTCTCGGAGAGTAAATAACGAGAAATGACATGAGCTCGCGATTCTTACTTCGACACATCGCGACAGAAACGATAAAATACCTGAAACGTCTCGTCAGTCATGTCATAATGACATTAAATGTATGCCAGCTGCCTGTCGGCTATCTCTGAACGCGAAACGTCGCTGAACTCTTATAAATACTCTCTCTTTTGTCTATTTTTCACTTTACACCAAATCTTCTACCTTCTTACCTTCAGGATTTCAATACTCTCTAGCGTTTTTACCTCCGTTACTCAGGGTTCTTAAGGACTTTGCAAAAACTTTTACTCATCTCCTACTCAAGCCAACAAGTGTGATCTTTCAACTTTCAATCTTTCTCTATATTTTCCAAGCTTTTTCTTCCATAACAATGGCAAAAACCTCAAAATCTGTTCCTCAGAAGGATGCTCCTTCTTCCTCGCCACGACCACTGAGGTCGAGGAGACCGTCCCCGATATGGTCGTTGATGAACCAACGGAAGAGCCCCCCTTGAAGATGTTCATTCCGTGTGGCTGTTTGGTCACCAACGACTTCAAAGTTGAGAAGCCTTCTTCTGTATAGGGTCGGAGTGAGGAGGCTTCGAGATACATCTACTCAATTATCGAAGAGGTCCTCCCCACGATCCGAAAAGACTGCAACTGGGCCGACAAAGACATAGTGGTCCCTGACTCCGAAGAGGCCATTACCACCAATGTCGAGGGATATCTAAGTGTTTACACTTATCCCTTTATATTGGGCCAGGTGGACCCAGTCATCTTAGACTTCTGCAGGAGGTATAACGTATGCCTTGGTTAGATTCATCCATCATTTTGGAGGATCATGATCCTCCTCTGATTCTTTGTGAACAAAATCAATTGGTGCTCGTTCACCATCGATCATATACTTCGCTTATACAGTCCCCGAATCTTTCGGTGGGGAGTGATAAAGCTAGTACGTCGGGTCAGCAAAGCCTCATTCTAGAGTATTGACGAGGATCGGGATCAGGGTTGCCAAGGATGTTTTGTTCGGGTAAGGACCGCCGACCTAGTACCTGCTGAGTGGAGGCCGTTCCCCGAAAGGTGGAACGTATCACGTAAGTACTCCCTTTAAGCATCGATTTTATGCCTTATCCTCCCTTTTCTTATCGATGCTTGTTATGTTGTAGCCCTTGCTCGAGTTCCGTATGCTATCCCTTGGCTCAAGGAGTGGGTCAAGGGCATTGTGTCACAAATGCCCTACTCCGAGTGCTCATGGCGCACACTTTCAAAGGGTCTTTGGGAGGCCCATTCCCATGGTAAGGTTCCTTTCCCAAACAAGTCGTATTGAACTTTTTCTTCTAATGTCGCATCCTTATCTCCTTTACTATCTTTTGCAGGTTTGCCTAAGAACGTCGAGCTTAAGCCTCTGATCGGGGATGAGGACTTGCCCGTTGAGTCTCCTGCTCCGGGGCAGGCCGAAGAGCGAAAAGGAGGAGGGCTCCGAGTTCCCCGAGCTAGGAGAAAACGAAACCCATGAGAAGGCTGGTGTGCATGCCAAAGGAAAACACTAGCTCCCGAGCACCAGCTTCGGACTTGCTCTATCTGCTTAGGGATGAGTCCTAGGGGGAAGAGCCTTTTGTGGCCCGTGAGTCATCGCCCCTTGAAGAGCAGGGGGCTGTTGAACCAGAGACACACGAGGCCGGTCTTCCTCAGGCTAGGGAGTTCGATGAGGAGGACGGGACTGAGGCTTCTCGGGATGCAGGCAGTGCCCCGAAGGAGGCACTTTGTGTGATAGACATCACCGAGTCACCCTCGTTTACCAAGTCTATGTACAACGAGGACCAAACGGTAAAGGAACGACCCAACAAGGGGGACCCACAAAGCAAACGATCCCCTTCGCTGCTTTTTTTTTTACGGCGTGGATTCCACCGCCATGGAGGATGCCACTGGGTTAGGTGACTTAGAGGTATCGAGGAAAAGTTTGTCCTCAAAAGCAGACGGGACTAACTCGAGCCCGAAACTGGTCAACCGGTTCCCTGCCCCGAGTGCAGATCCTAGACGGAAGTGGTCAATTATCATCACCATTCCGGAGGATGCCTGAGTTCTTTCCGCCCCTGTTGAGGTAGCTATATACCTCCGGTGCCTGGTAACCGATGAAGACCAGGCAAAAACGAATGAGGTGGATGCGCCATGCCTGTTCAACAAAGCGCAACAGGCGCCGAATCGGGTACGGTGTTGCCAAAACCTTTTCATTTTTCAGCTTTAGTTCTTGATGAACCTAATATTTCTTCTCATATTATCAGGCTTCGGTGCTTCACCATGAAACCTTCCTCCAGTACCGGGATGAGCTGAGCTAACTCGAGGCTGAAGTCAAAGAGCTTGCTAAGAAGAGAGACATTTACAAACTTCTCAGCGAGCAACATGAAGGAGTGGCTAAGATACTTCGAGAAGAGTTGGACGCGGCTCAGAAAGAACACACTGACCTGGTGGAATAGGTTAAAATCTTTGAAGTTAGTGATGATGATCTAGACACGGTGACTAATGATCAGAACCTGCAGGTCCAACAAAAGATTGGTCGGATCGACCAACTCCGGGCCGAGATGGATGTAATCAAGGTCAAGGCCGAATATTGGAAGGGAAAGATGGATCGCTTAGCCTCAGAAAAAGGAGATTTCCCGGGCCCAATTGGCCTCGGTGGAGGCTCAACTACGAGCGATGAGGGAGAAACCTGAGGCCCGGTCCGAAAATATCGAGGCGCTACAGTCTCAACTGGGCTCGACTGTTGCCGATCTGGATACCCTCGCCAAGGAGCTCAAAGCAGCCAAGTCAATTGTTGAAACAACCATAGCCAGTGCCGATGAGATGGTGGCCCAGTACAAAGCTGATGCTGAGGTAGCCCGGGACCGCCTGAAAGATATTGTTGAATATGTGAAGTGGCAGTCTCGAAGGGAGGCCCTCGAGGATGTTCATGCCCGAGGTTTTAATTTATCGGCCGAGATCGAAAATGCTAAGGGGCTCGAGTCCGAGGCCAAGAAGTTGGCATATCCCCAGGACGAAGAAGACTCCGAGGGTTCTGGCGGATCCGAGACGGAGAGGACCCCAATGGTCCTAGTTATGAGGCGGGCTTCGGCGAGGACCAGGCCACATAGTTGTTTAGTAGATGTTTTTGTACTTTTATATTTTATGTTGAGGCTGTTTAGCCTTTGTAAAGATCTTTTAATATATATACAAGGCTTTTTTCCTTCGACAAATTTCAAGCTTTTTGCTTTTTTCTTTACGACTGCAAAGATTTTGAATCCCTTAGCACGTAATATTTATGTCTTGTTTGGAGGTTTGAAAAAGGCTCATTCTCGATATTAATTTGCTTAAGATACATGGTGGCCCGGTATGATCGGAAGCTTTCCCTAAAGTATTTACTTAGGATTTTTTAGGTTATAATTTTACCGAAGGTAGCCTTTGAACCGGTTTAGAAATTTTGAAGGTCTTATATTTTGGTTACGGGTCTCGGACATTTCCAAGTTATTCTAGGATGTCCGTAGACTTTGAAGTTTGGGTGTTGCCCAATGGGCTTATTACCCCAAGTAATCCGGGCTTACCCAAGATAACAGTCCCCGAAAGGGGTTGGCCGTAGCCTTTAAAGTTTGGGCACTGCCTAATAGGTTTTGCGCCCCTGGGCTTCGATAGCCCAGGCCGTCCGAAATTTTTTTTGGACGACAGTCCCCGAGTGATAGTGATCCCTTAGACCCGGATAGAGGTGGCCCTTGGGCTCAATGTCTTAGGGGAACAGAATGTAGTAATGTTTTAGAGACAAAGTATTTATCTTCAAGGTAGAAACTTTCTTTCATTTATGTGTCCAATATACAAAGTTTCAAATGTGTTCAAGCTTTTTGTTATGGCTTGGGTGGTCTATGTGGGCACGGTTTATTTGACTGTTTGGCCCTTAGAGTAAATCCTATCCACCGAACCTAGACTGTTCGAGCATAAAGTTTCTTTCCTTGCTAAAATCATTGTCCGAGGGTAATGGCCCCTAGTATTCAAGGCCGAACTTTAGAGAAGTTTCGGATACTGTTGACGTGATCTTTGACACCAATTCATAGTCTGTCTTCAATTCTAAGCTAGCTCTATCCACTATTGCCTCGTTAAAAACCTCACCGGAAAACCCATTTGGGACAAAATCGGTTCAAGGGAAAAAGAGTGCAACATGTGCTTTCAGGCCTAAAAGTTGTATCATTCCTTGACCGTTACCTGTAAGTGTTAATCCAATATATAAAAAAAAGAAATGAATGGGGTTGTACCTTAGCAGTAGTATCATTTCAAGTGGGTTATGTTCCAGTTGTTCGGTAGTCGCTCACCGTTCATTGATTCGAGTTTGTACGATCATTTTCCGGTGATCTTGATAATTTGATATGGACCTTCCCAGTTCGGCCCCAACTTTCCTTCGTTCGGGTTCCGGGTGCTTAGTGTGACCTTTCTTAACACCAAGTCCCCGACATTGAAGTGTCAAAGGTTGGCTCTCCGATTGTAATACCTTTTGATCCGTTGTTTTTGGGTGTCCAACCGGATGAGGGCGGCCTCGCGCCTTTCGTCTAAAAGTTCCAAGCCCTTACTCATTGCCTCGTCGTTTGGCTCTTTGGTGGATTATAGGAACCTAAGACTTGGTTCTCCCACTTCGACCTGTATTAGAGCTTCGGCACCATAGACTAACGAGAACGGGGTGGCCCCGATACTGGATTTTTAGGTCGTACAATATGCCCATAGGACTTCGGGCATGATTTCTTTCCATTTTCCTTTGGCGTTGGTCAACCTCTTTTTGAGGTTTTGGAGTATGGTTTTGTTCGTGGACTCTGCTTGCCCGTTCCTACTATGGTGATAGGGTGTTTATAGGATTCTTTTGATCTTATGGTCCTCGAAAAACTTGCTCACTTTGATGCCGATAAACTGCTTCCCGTTGGCGTACACGATCTCGGCCAGTATTCCTAACCAGCATATTATGTGGTCCCAGATAAAATCAATAACTTTCTTCTCCCTGACTTTCTCAAATGCATGGTCTTCCACCCATTTAGAAAAATAGTCAGTCATAAATAATATAAATTGAGCCTTACCGGGAGCCCATGGCAGGGGGCCGACGATTTCCATCCCCCATTTCATGAACGGCCAGGGTGACAAGACTGAATGCAGCAGCTCTCGGGGCTGATGAATCATAGGAGTGTTCCTTTGACAACTGTCGCATTTTCGTACGAACTCCTTCGCGTCCTTTTCCATGTTGATCCAGTAGTAGCCGGCTCTGATTATTTTTCAAACTAATAATTCGGTGCCCGAATGATTTTTGCAGGTGCCTTCGTGGACTTCCCTCATAACATACTCGGTATCTTCCGGACCTAGACATATTGCAAGTGGGCCATCGAACATTCTCCTGAATAAGGTACCATCTTCGGTCAAGCTGAACCGGGCCACCTTTGTACGCAGAGCCCTCGATTCTTTAGGATCCGAGGGCAGTTTTCCAATCTTCAGATACTCTATATGTTTGTTTCTCCAATCCTAGGTTAGTCTTGTTGAGTTTATCTCGGTGTTACCTTCTTCCACTACCAATCTCATGAGTTGTACGACCGTCCCTGAGTTGAACTCATCGTCGTCGACCGACGATGCCAAGTTAGCAAGAGCATCGGACTCACTGTTTTGATCCCGAGGTACATGTTGTAGAGTCCACTCCTTGAACCACTATAGTGTTCTACAGTTTATCTAGGTATCTTTTCATTCGCTCCTCTCTGACTTCGAACGTCCCATTAACTTGGTTCACCACAAGGCGAGAGTCGCCCTTAGCTTCGATCACCTCTGCCCTCAAACTTTTGGCCAGTTCGAGACCTGTAATCATGGCCTCATACTCGGCCTCGTTGTTAGTCAATTTTACAGTCCTAATCGATTGTCTAACTACATTAACTGTCGGTGGGTTTAATACGATGCCAAGTTCGGACCCCTTTGTGTTCGAGGCACCGTTCGTAAAGAGGATCCTGATTCCCGAAGAAATCCTAGAGTTGAGCAACAACTCTCTTTCGACCTCGGGAATTAGGGCTGGCGTAAAGTCTACCACAAAGTCTGCCAAAGTTTGAGATTTGATGGCCGTCCGGGGCCGATATTCGATATCGTACCCGCTGATTTCCATGGCCCATTTGGCCAGTCGTCCCGAGAGCTCGGGTTTATGCATTATGTTCCTCAACGGGTAAGTAGTTACAAAATATATGGGGTGGCATTGAAAGTATGATTTTAGCTTCCTAGAGGCGCTTAGCAAAGCGAGCGCCAATTTTTCTAGTGAGGATACCTAGTTTAGGCCTCGCCTAGATTTCTGCTAACATAATAGATAGGAAATTGCGTACCTTCTTCGTCCCGGACCAGGACTCCACTTACCGCCACCTTGGATACTGCTAAGTATAGGTGCAGCTGGTTGTCTGCCTTCAGAGTATGAAGCAACAGTGGGATCGAGAGGTACCGTTTGAGTTTGTCCAAGGCTTTTTGGCACTCCGGAGTCCATGAGAAGTTATTCTTCTTCTTCAACGGTGAGAAGAACCGATGGCTCTTGTCGGAGGACCTCGAGATGAATCGACCCAAAGCGGTTACACGTTCAGTTAACCTTTGTACGGCCTTGACTTTGTCCACTATGGTAGTGTCCTATATGGCCTTGATTTTATCAAGATTGATCTCAATCCCCTGGTTGGACACCATGAATCCAAGAAATTTTCCGGATCCGACTCCGAATGCACATTTTTTCGGGTTCAGCTTCATATTGTATTTCCTCAATATGTTGAAGGTTTCCTGCAAATGCTTCAAATGGTCCTCTGCTCGCAGGGACTTAACCAACACATCGTCAATATAAACCTGCATTGATTTTCCTATATGTTCTTCGAACATTCGATTTACTGAGCGTTGGTAAGTGGTACCAGCATTTTTTAGTCTGAATGGCACTACGTTATAGCAGTAGGTACCGTACTTAGTGATGAAGGACATTTTTCCTGATCGCCCTAGTCCATCCGAATTTGGTTATCCCCAGAATAGGCATCGAGAAAATTGAGGATTTTATGGCCGGTCGTCACATCGATCATGCGATCGATGTTGGGCAAAGGGAAAGAGTCCTTGGGACATGCCTTATTCAAATCTTTATAATCTACACACATTCTTAATTTATTCCCTTTTTTAGAGACTACCACTATGTTTGCTAACCAATCTGGGTACTTAACCTCCCGAATGGACCCTATTTGAAGGAGTTTAGATACCTCATCTTTGACGACCGCATGCTTGACTTCGGGCTGAGGTCTCCTTTTTTGTTTGACTTGATGGAACTTCGGGTCCAGGCTCAGCTTGTGAGTGGTTATTTCTGGCGAGATCCCTATCATATCAAGGTGGGACCAAGCGAAATAATCTACATTAGCTATAAGGAATTGAATGAGTTTTTTCCTAAGCTCGGGACTTAACCCCGTGCCCAGGTATACCTTACAATCGGGCAAGTGCTTGATCAGTACGACTTGCTCCAGTTCTTTGATCGTTGATTTGGTGACGTTGGAATCATCGGGGACTATGAAAGACCTGTGGACTCCGTAGTCATCGTCCTCACCCATCTCCTGCTTCTCCGGTTCGATCGGGACAGGTGTCCGTGATTGCTATTTGGTTCCTTCTTTGGCGACCGAACTCGGATCCCTTGGTGTTAAAAGTGCGGATATCAAGACCATCTCGTCAATCGTGAACATCTCCTTTGTGGCTGGCTGTTCTCCGTAAATTATTTTAAACCCACCTAGCATCGGGAATTTCAACACCTGGTGCAGCGTCGAGGGCACTGCCCTCATGTTATGAATCCACAGCCTCCCGAACATAGCGTTGTACCTCAAATCTCCTTCGATCACGTAGAACTTTGTTTCCTGAACGGTCCCGGTTGTGTTCATCGGTAATGTTATCTCCCCTTTAGTGGTCTCGCACGCTATGTTGAATCTGTTTAGAACTCGGATTGCGAGCACGATTTGGTCTTGTAGACCTAGTTCCTCCACGACCCTTGATCTGATGATGTTGGCCGAGCTGTCTGGATCAACTAGCACATGCTTAACTCGAGATTTATTTATGAGTACAGATATTTCTAGTGCATCATTGTGGGGCTGCACGATGCCTTCGATGTCCTCATCGTTGAAAGACAAGGTTCCTTCCGGCACATAATCTCGAGTCCGTTTTTCCCTTATGATGGATACTTTAGTGCGCTTTAACATCGGCCCCTGGGGGACGTTAACCCCACCGATGATTATGTTAATGACATGCTGAGGTTCCTCCTGCTCGATTTTCTTACTAGCATCCCTATTCTTGAAATGGTTTTTGGCTCGATCGCTCAGGAAATCTCGGAGATGCCCGTTGTTGAATAACCAGGCCACCTCCTATCTCAACTGTCGGCAATCTTCTATTTTCTGACCATGAATGCCATGATATTTACACATTAGGTTGGGGTCCCTTTGGGCTGGATCGGACTGTAGGGGTCGAGGCCATTTGGTGTCTTTGATGCATCTGATGGCAGATACGATGGCAATAGCATCGACGTTGAAGTTGTACTCTTATAACCTCGGCACCTCCTTAGGCTCGACGGGCCTGTCAAAATCTTTTTTGCTCATGAGTCCCCAGTTATTTTGACTTCGATCGCTTCTCCTCTCACTTCTCACGGGATTTTGTCCAGACTCGTTACCTCTTCGGTCCCCGTTATATGGTTGATAACGAACCCTGCTTGATCTCGGTTCATGATCAATGTCTCTCTTGACCCTGTCAATAGTCCTGACGGGATAAACGGACCCAGAAGGAGCCCCAAGCTGATCATCTTCGACTCGAATTTTTAATTAGTACCGATTATGTACGTCGGCCTAAGTGATAGTCGAATATTCTATCAGATTTTGCTTCAACTGATGTGAAGCCAACGAGCTTCGAATATTGAGTCCTTGGGTGAAGGCCTAAACGTCCCAATCATCCATGACCAGAGGCAGGTCCATCTGTTCCATTTGAAACCAGGACACAAATTCTCTGAGCATCTCATTATCTCTTTGTTTCACTTTGAATAGATCCGACTTCTTGGTCTCGACCTTGATGGCCTCGACGTGTGCTTTCACGAAGGAGTCTGCAAGCATGGCAAATGAGTCAATAAAATTAGGAAGTAGGTTGTGATACCATATCATAGCTCCTTTTGACATGGTTTCTCCGAACTTTTTCAGCAGGACAGACTCGATCTCATCATCCTCTAAGTCGTTCCCTTTGATGGTGCATGTGTAGGAGGTCACATGCTCATTCGGGTCAGTTGTTTCATTTTACTTAGGAATCTCAGGCATGAGAAACTTCTTAGGGATTGGCTTTGGAGCTGCGCTCGGAGGAAAAGGTTTTTGAATGAACTTCTTGGAATCCAGGCCTTTTAATATCGGTGGTGCTCCTGGGATTTGATCTACCCTAGAATTGTAGGTTTCTAGCTTTTGGTCATTGGTTTCAATTTTCTTTTCTCCCGATTCTACCTGTTTTGTCATAGCCTCGAGCATCTTTATGATCTCGGGGTTTGTCCTGAGTTCAACTTCATTCAGCCTCTCCGTGATCGGTTCATTTCTGCGGATGACTTCCCAGGATGGCTCGGGATCAAACCTGCTTGGGGTGCAGTTTTGGTTCTGCATCTAGGCTATCGCTGCCTGTTGAGCTTGTAGCATTTCGAAGATTACCCGCAAGTTAATCCCATCACCTTCACCATCGTGCGCATTCTGAGAAATTGGTCGGACTCCCCCGCGGATGCTGTTCTCAGGATCGGTAGGCAAATTGGCATTGATGGCCACATGCGAGCTAGCGTCGATTGGGTCCGCAGTGGGGACTCCGCTGAGATCGATAGGGGGAACCTCATTACCGGGTGCTACATTGTTGTTCTCGCCGTGGTGACCAGACTCGGCATCCACGTTTAGAGGGGCTGACTGAGAGTTCGACATTTTAAACTTTGTCTTGAAATTAAAGATACTTCAAAGAACAAGTATAAAATAGGGTGTGTTATTGAAGTTTGTATCAAATAGCCCCTGTTATCCTTAGGCCCACGGTGGGCCCCAAATTGTTTACCCTCAAAATCAGATAATAATTAAATTTGTAAGTGGTTTTAAAGATATGCGAATTTATTTGATACAAAGAGATAAATTGAGTTAGATTGAACAAACGAAGATAAAATGAATTCAAACCACTCCCTGAGGATAGTTTCAACCTTAGTGAAATATTCGCCCTCGATCCGGACTAGCAATGGCTAGCACTAATGAACAAGAAAAATAGCTAATAATAGAGAAAATAATAATATATCGCTTTGGAATACATATTATAATGTGTGTCATAAATTATCAGAACCCTTTTATGTAGTAGGGGAATCCTACTCTAGGTATAACTCTATGAAAGTTAAAAAATCCTCTATTTAACTAATTATCGGTTCTTCATCGATATGTGTCGAGATCCCCGCCGTGATATCCGATCGGTCACAGGTATTATGTCCCTCCTGTTGGCCGTGCCTGATTGCCTGACAATGTTCTTCGAAGTCGTTCAAGGCTAGAACCGATTCTGAACCATGACCCCGATATTCTCGAAGGCGGGCATCATGCCTCCGGATTCTAACTCGATGCGACTTTTGCCTTGATTTCGGTCCCCTGTCTTCATGTATCGAGCTCGGCTTATTTTGTCGGAGACCGGGGTGCACCATGAGCCCAGTTTTACTCGTATACATGCGTAAGTCAAAAATTACCATACGAACCTATTGAAATCATCAAATCACCATTCCGAGGTCGTTTACTCAAAAGTCAAACCTTGGTTAACTCTTCCTACTCAAAGCTTCCGAATTGAGAATTACTCTTCCAAATAAATCCCGAACTTCCTAATTTATTCATGATCCTGGTAGACTTTAGGCTATTATGTGCCTTGCTTTTCTATCGTGCCTCTTTGATGCCGTATTTTCTCCACATGTATGACTACGTGAGCTATTATTCATGCTAGAAACCATGTCTAGGATTTGTGCTTATCTGTTTGAGATACGATAGAGCTATTTTTGCTATGTTTAGCTATTTGCCTCATGTCTAGTCATATTTTCAGTCAAGCGCGTATTATATCTCTGTCTTTGTGCACTCTTTATATGTTGTCTCATATGTTCTTAGAGTCCTTATTTGTGGCATGTTGGTACATTCCATGTAATATTCTTGATTATGGTATTGTGAGACGTGAACATATTGAGACTTGAGTGGATTGATGTTTGATCTTGGGTCGTAGAGCTATGTTGATACTGATTATGAGGTGACATTTATGTCCATGCTCCGTATTTGGCTGAGTGGCATTGATTGTTGAGTGTGATGTTGATTGTGAGGGAATGCTGCGTCAAGCCCCATATTGTGCTGAGTGATATTGATCATTGACTTTTGATCTGATCAGCGCTTGGTCTAGGATCCATCCCTCCGGAGTCATGTATAAGCCTATGAGTGCAGGCACTTGATATATGCTTAGTAATAGTAATGAGCATATGCCAAACACCTATACAGTATTGAGTGCGAGTAGGTGTAATAATTAAAAGTCTTCGAGCCAGGCATCGTGAGCATGCTGAGAGTATGATAGTGGGGTAATTGTGTCATGTACTATGTATGTGCTGAGACTTGTGTTTACTTGATGATTACACTATGATGTTGTTGATTTTTGGCATAAATACTTGTCATATAGGCATTTAGTTATATTTTTATCATGCTATTTAATAATTGATGTCCTTCAAATCGCTGCCTTGACTGATATATTTTGAAAGCATGCTAATTTCCTCTTAATGTGATAGAGTTGAATTTAATATTATCGTAACGACCCGGCCGGTCGTTTTAGGTATTGTAGCCCCATTCCCCCCACTTATTGCTTCTTCTATGTTCATTTGTGGTTATGTGACTTGTCGGGATGGTTGCTTTGGTTCCGGGGATTATTCGTAGTGAAATGGGACACAAAGTCTCAAGGTTGGAGGCTTAAGTTGTTAGAGTTGACTAGAGTTTGACTTTTGGATAGACGACTCCGAAATGGAGTTTTGATGGTTCTAACAGCTTTGTGTGGTGATTTTGGGCTTAGGCGTATGTCCGGATATCGATTTGGAGGTCCGTAGGCTAGTTTGAGGCTTTTTGGCAAAGGCTAGAAAGTTGAAGGATTGGAAGGTTAAAAAGTTTGACCGAGAGTTGACTTTATTAATATCGGGTTTGGATATCTGTTCTGGTAGTTGGTATAGGTCCGTTGTATCACTTATGACTCGTGTGCAAAATTTGAGGTTAGTCGGAGTTGGTTTGATATGGTTCGGCATTGCTTTTAGAAGTTGGAAATTCATTGGTTTCGTTAGGCTAGAATTAGGGTACGATTTGTGATTTTAATGTTATTTGTTGTGATTTGAGGCTTTGACTAAGTTCTTATCATATTTTAGGACCTGTTGGTATGTTTGGACGGGGTCCCGGGGGCCTTGGGTGTGATTCGGATTGAAATCGGATTGGGAATTGGACTTATGGAAATTATGTTGGCATCAGTTCTGGTGTAACCACACCTGTGAGGCTTTGGCCGCAGGTGCGGAGTCGCAGAAGTGACCAGCTATGCGCAGGACAAGATTTTGCGAGGTTGTTGATTGGTCGTAGGTTCAAGGTATATGCCGTATCTACGAACTCGCATATGTGTGTTGTTCTTCGCAGAAGCAAAGTTGGGCTGGGCAAGGTCTTGGTCGCAGATATGGATAGGGAGCTGCGTTCGTGGAAGTGCAGGTGCAAGGTTCGTCCGCAGAAGCGGACTCGCAGATATGGAGCATGGTTTGCAGATGCAGAAGGTCGGGGGACGTTTATGTATCACAGATGCAGGATTTGGCCGCACCTGCGGAATCACATATGCGGTACTGTGAGCCGCAGGTGCAGATTGACTAGCAGTGATATATTTCGAAGGGTTTCGAGTTTCTCTCACTTTTGGACTTGTGGATCTCGGCTAGGGGTGATTGTTGAGAGGTATTTAACTTTAATTAAACTAGTAAGAAACTTTTGATCACTTTTGTCCATAAATATTGAATACCCATTGATTTTTACACCTAGATTATGTGTGTTTAAGGTGAAATTTGGGGGATTTTGGACTATGTACTGTGGAGTATGATTTGGGGATTTGAGGGTCGATTTGTGATTGGAATTGGATAATTTTAGTATGGTTGGACTCGTAATTGAATGGGTGTTTGGATTTTGTAAATTTTGTCGGGTTCCGAGACGTAGGCCCGAGGTTGACTTTTTGATTTTGGTTAAAGATCTTAGCTTTATCATATGGAATCAATTCTTATAACTTGTATTAGTTATATTAAGTTATTTGTGACTAGATTCGAGTCATTCAGAGGCTGATTCGCAAGGCAAGGGTTTGTTGGAGCATTGAGTTGCGCGCTTTGAGGTAAGTAACACTTCTAAATTTGGAACTGAGGGTATAAATCCCTGGAAACGTATTATATGGTTTGTGTTGGGGTGACGCACATGCTAGGTGACGGGCGTGTGGGCGTGCACCGTGGTAATCATGATCCGGTTAATTCTTTTGTACTGTGTTGTTATCAAGTCTTGTCCTATCCTTAAAATCCTTATTTTTTAGAGTAACTAACTGTGATTCATGTTAGAGATCATGTTTAGGCTATGTGCTTATTTTGTTGAGACCTAGTGAGGTTATTTCTGTTGTTTTGAGTTATTTGATTTAACTACAATTATGTACTCAGTCATGATCCTTCATTTGCATATCATATCTTAGTCTTTGTTACATTACATGATCTTATTGTTTGGGATGAGTAGTATGAGATTGTAAGCCCTTGAGACTTGAAAGATTGATGACTGAGGTGGGCCTAAGAGTCGGGTTGTGAGTGTTATTATGGATCGGTCTACACGCCTTAGCATGCCTTATTGGCATATTTATTATTATGGATCGGGCTGCATGCCGCAGCAGGCCTTATAGGCTTTATATTAGCACTTGGGTAGGAACTACCCCTCTAGAGTCTGGCATACCAGCAGTGAGCATAGACACAATGATATATACATGTGCTTTAGTGAAGGGCATTAATGTCAGGCACCCGTATAGTGCTGAGTGATTTTATGTGTGATGAGTGGGTATTTGGGATAAACAGATTGAGTACTCTACGAGTGTGAGTACTTGGGAATAACATTGTGATACCTTACAGTTAACATGTATATTTGACATGTAGGCATAGAGATGTACCATTTCTCATGCTATATATACTTGACATGTCATTATCAGTATCAGTCTTTAATTGTGAACTTGGAAGCATGTCTAAAATTTTTGTACCATGAACGAGTTGAATATGGAAGTTTTCTGACTTATTTATTGTCATTTTCATTATCTTACCTGTGTTGTCATTATATTTTTTCTGACTATATCCTTCTGAGCTCGTCACTGTTTTCAGCCCAAGGTTAGTCATGTTACTTATTGAGTACATTGGGTCGGTTGTACTCATACTACACTCTGTACTTCGTGTGCATATCCAGGTACATTTGGACGTGATGATTGCTAGATTGTTGCCAGTACTTGCTCAGAGACTTTAAGGTAGCTGTTATGATGTCCGCAGACTTTGACTCTTTTTCCTTTGTTTTCTTCGGTACTATTCTATTATTCAGATAGTTGTACTAGAGTTTTGACTATGTTGATACTTAATAGTGCTCATGTACTCGTTGACACCAGATTTTGGGATGGTTTAGTAGCATTTCAGTTGTTTTTATCAGATACTTACGAGATCTTCCGCTGTTGAGTTTATTTAATCATGTTTCATTCAAATGTTTAGCTGTTATATGATTGTCGGCTTGCCTAGCAAGTGTGTTAGGTGCCATCACGACAGGTTGGGATTTTGGGTCATGACAAATTGGTATCTGAGCTCTAGGTTGCTTAGATCTCACGAGTCATAATTAGGTTTAGTAGATTCTTGCGGATAGGTACGGAGACGTCTGTACATATCATCGAGAGGCTACCGAACCGTTAGGAAACTTCACTTTCTTGTATTCTTGTCGTGTGGGTTTGTTAATTCTGGAACCTAAACTTTTATTCTTCTATTCTCTCATAGATGGTGAGGACATGTATGACTGGATCTAGCGGATGACTACAGTACAACCAGCTAGGGCTGCAAGAGGCCGGGGCCGCAGTAGAGGCTGAGGTGTGGCTCGTACTATAGCTAGAGCAGCACCTGTGGAGCCACCAGTTGCTTCGGCTGAGGAGCAGGTACCAGAGGTTGTGAAGACGGTCGGACCAGCTTAGGCACCAGTAGTGCCCATTGTGATTTCAGGCCTTTAGGAGCCCTTAGCCCAGATTTTGACTGTGTGCACGAGCCTGGCTCAGGCAGTCTCAGTTCCAGTTGCATCAGCTACCTCACAGGCTGGGGGAGGTGCTTAGACTCCCAGCGCCCTCACTCCAAAGCAGGTAGCTCAAGGACTCCGGACATTAAGGGTACTACCAGCCTAGCCGATTGTACCTACTCGGACCCAGGTTGGCCCACCCATGAATGATGAGTAGAAGAAGAAACTAGAGCGGTTTGGGAGGCTCAAGCCTCCAGAGTTCAGTGGGCCAGAGTCAAAGGATGCTCAGGATTTTATAGACAGATGCCAACAGATCCTTCGTACACTAGGTATCTTGGAGACAAGTAGGGTTGCATTTACTACTTTTCAACTAACAGGGGCAGCCTACAGATGGTGGGAGGCCTATGAGTTGAGCAAGACAGTTGGCACTGCACCACTTACATGGCATGAGTTATCATTTCTCTTCTTTTTCCACAGACTCACAGGGAGGAGTTACATAGGTAGTTTAAGCAACTATGCCAGGAGGGTATGTCAGTGACTCAGTTTGAGATGAGGTTTGCATATTTGGCCTATTATGCAGTGTGGTTGGTTCCTACAGAGAGAGCGAGATAGAGAGAGAGAGAGAGAGAGAGAGAGAGAGAAAGAGATAAAAAGAGAATCAGGAGGTTCATTGATGGCTTTAACTATGGATTACGCTTCAGTTTGGACTGAGGGGCCGAGACAGATGTTAGGTTTGACTAGGTGGTTGAGATTGCTAGGCGCTTGGAGTTAGTTCGTAGGCTTGAGCACGAGGAGCGGGAAGTCAAGAGGCCCCGTGTTTCAGGTGGTTTCAGTGGTACCTCATCTGGAGGTCAGTCACATCACATCAGAGGTCGTCCTTATAAGCCCGCTCTGATGGATCGTTCGGTTCATCGCGGTGCATCAGCTAGTCATGGTTCACACAGTACTCGTCAGAGTTAGTCATCTTTCAGTGCCCTCCCAGCTCAAAGTTCATCCCGTGCTCCATCAGTTCAGGGTTCATTTGTACTAGGTTTTTCTAGTGGCTATTCTTGTTCTTTGGGTCCAGTTCAGTCCTCGTCGCCATCTTTGGATCAAGGTTGATTCGAGAGTGGAGAGTTGGGGCATGTGAGGAGGTATTGTCCCCGTCTTATGGGAGGTCCAGTTCAGCAGAGAGGTCAGGCTATAACTTTCGCATCATTTACTTCACCACCCGCTCAACCAGCTCGGGTGGGCTAAGGCAGTTGTAGGTTTCCTTAGAGGGGGAGGTCGATCAGGTAGTTGTCAGACTCGATGCTATGTTTTTCCCACCAGGCCAGAGGCAGTTTCTTCAAAAGTAGTGATCACATGTATTGCTTCAGTGTGCCATAGGGATGCTTCAGTATTATTTGACCATGGTTCCAGTTATTCATATGTATCATCGTACTTTGCTCGATATTTGTATATGCCACGTGATTCCTAGTTATGCTTGTTCATGAATCTACGCCGCTAAGTGATTCTATTATTGTGGATCGTGTGTATCGGTCGTGTATGATGACTATTGGGGGATTGGAGATGATAATTGATCTTTTACTACTTAGTATGGTTGATTTTGACGTGATTTAGGCATGGATTGGTTGTTACCATGTCACGCTATTCTGGATTGTCATATTAAGATCGTGACGTTGGCGATGCCGGGATTGCCTATGGTTGAGTGGAGAGGTTCCCTGGATTATGTTCCTAGTAGAGTAATTTCATACTTTAAGGCTCAACGGATGGTTAAGAAGTGATGTTTGGCATATTTGGCCCTTGTTAGGGATTTTTGTGCCACCCAATAAGGACATTGATTTTGGTATTGACATGGTGTCGGGTACTCAGCCCATCTCTATTCCTCTGTATCGTATGGCACCAATAGAGTTGAAGGAATTGAAACAATAGCTTCAAGAGCTACTTGATAAGGGATTCATTAGGCCTAGTGTGTTGCCTTGGGACACACCGGTTCTGTTTATGAAGAAGAAGGATGGTACTATGTGGATGTGCATTGATTACAGGCAGTTGAACAAAGTTACAATTAAGAACAAGTACCCACTATCACGCATTGATGACTTATTTGACCATCTTTAGGGTGCTAGAGTGTTCTCTAAGATTGATTAGAGGTCTGGGTATCACCAGTTGAAGATTCGAGATTCTAACATTCTAAACACGACATTCAGGACCACTCCGGTCACTACGAGTTTCTTGTGATGCTTTTGGGATGACCAATGCCCTAGCAGTATTTATGCATCTAATGAACAATGTATTCCAACCATATCCTAATTTTTTTGTCATAGTGTTCATTGATGATATACTGTTGTACTCACGCAGCTTGGCGGATCATGAGCAGCATCTGAGAATTGTACTCCAGACATTGAGGGAGAAAAAGCTATATGCTAAATTCTACAAGTGTGAGTTTTGGCTTGAATTTGTGGTATTCTTGGGGAACGTGGTAGATAAGTGAGGGGATCAAGATGGATCCAAAGAAGATTGAAGCAGTTCAGAGTTGGCCTATACCGTCTTCAGCTACTGATATTTGGAGTTTTCTTAAGTTGGCCGGATATTATTGTTGTTTTGTGTAGAATTTCTCATCCATTGTTGTACCTATAACTAGATTGACCCAAAAGGGTGCCCCGTTCAGGTGGTCTGATGAGTGTGAGGAGATCTTTCAGAAGCTTAAGACTGCCTTGACCACAGCTCTAGTTCTAATTTTACCTTCAGCATCGGGTTTATATACAGTTTATTGTGATGCTTCTCGAATTGGTATCGGGTGTGTCTTGATGCAGGAGGGTAGGGTGATTGCTTAAGCTTCATGCCAGTTAAAGCCCCATGAGAAGAACTGCCACGTTCATGATTTAGAGTTGGCATCCATTGTTCATGCATTGAAGATTTGGAGACATTATCTCTATGGTGTGTCTTGTGAGGTATCTACAAATCATCAAATCTACAACACTTGTTTAAGCAGAAGGATCTAAATCTGAGGTAACGGAGATGGCTAGAGCTGTTGAAAGACTATGATATCATCATTTTTTATCATCCTGGAAAGGCCAATGTGGTGGTCAATGCCTTGAGTAGAAAGGCTGTGAGTATGGGTAGCCTTGCATATATTCCAGTTGGTGAGAGACTGCTAGCATCAAATGTTCAGGCCTTGGCCATTCGGTTCATGAGGTTAGATGTTTCGGAGCCTAGTCGAGTTCTAGCTTGCGTGGTTTCTCAGTCTTTTTTATATGAGCGCATTAAAGAGCGTCAGTGTGACAACCCCCATTTGATTTTCCTTAAGGACACGGTGCAACACATAGATGCCAAGAAGGTTTCTATTGGAGAAGATGGGGTGTTGCGGATGAAGGGTCGGATTTGTGTGCCCAACGTGGAGGGGTTGCGTGAGTTGATTCTTGAGGAGGCCCATAGTTCGCGGTATTCCATTCATCCGGGTACCGTGAAGAAATATCAGGACTTGAGGCAACACTATTGGTGGAGAAGAATGAAGAAAGATATAGTGGAGTATGTTGCGCGGTGCTTGAATTGTCAGCAGGTGAAGTACGAGCATCACAGGGCGGGCGGTTTGCTTCAGAGACATGAGATTCCTGAGTGGAAATGGGAGCGTGTTACCATGGACTTTATTTTTGGGCTCCCACGAACTTTGAAGAAATTTGATGCAGTTTGGGTGATTGTGGACTAGTTAACTAAGTCTGCACATATTACTCCGGTCGTGACTACCTATTCTTTGGAGCGATTGGCTGAGATCTATATCCGCGAGATTGTTCAACTTCATGGTGCGCAATGTCCATTATTTCTGATTAGGGCACGTAGTCCACATCGCAGTTTTGGAGAGTTAGGCACACGGGTTGAGTTGAGTACAACATTCTACCCCCAGACAGACGGAGAGTCTGAGCGCACTATTCAGATTTTGGAGGATATGCTATGCGCTTGTGTTATGGATTTTTGGGGTTCTTGGGATCAGTTTCTACCGCTTGCAGAGTTTGCTTACAACAACAGCTACCAATCAAGTATTCAGATGGCTCCTTGTAAGGCCTTATATGGGAGGGGTGACGATATCTAGTTGGTTGTTTGAGCCAGGAGAGGCTAGGTTGTTGGGTATTGATTTGGTTCGGATTCCCTGGAGAATGTCAAGTTAATTCAGGATCAGCTTCGTACAGCATAATCTAGACAAAAAGGTTACGTGGATTGGAAGGTTCATGATGTTGCATATATGGTGGGAGAGAAGGTATTGCTCAGAGTTTTTCCAATAAAGGGTGTGATGAGGTTCGGGAAGAAGGGCAAGTTGAGCCCTCGGTATATTGGCCCTTTTGAGGTGTTTGAGAGGATTGGATAGGTGGCATACAAGCTTGCATTGCCATCTAGTCTACTGGTTGTTCACCCAGTGTTTCATGTTTCTATGCTCCAGAACGTCACATATTTTGGATTTCAGCACAGTTTAGTTAGATGGAGATTTGACTTATGATGTGGAGCCGGTGGCCATTTTAGATCGGCAGGTTCGAAAGTTGAGATCAAAGAATATAGCTTTAGTGAAAGATCAGTGGAGAGTTCAGCCAGCCGAGGAGGCTACTTGGGAGATCGAACGGGAGATGCGAAGCAGATATCCACACTTATTTGAGACTTCAGGTATGATTCTAGACCCGTTCGAGGATGAACGTTTGTTTAAAAGAGGGAGAATGTAATGATCCAGCCGTTCATTTTGAGTATTGTAGCCTCGTTCCCCCATTTATCACTTCTTTCTATGTTCATTTGTGGTTATATAACTTGCCTTGGTGGTTGGGTTGGTTCCGGGGATTTTTCAAAGTGAAATGGGACACATGTCCCAAGGTTGGAGGCTTAAGTTATTAGAGTTGATAAGAGTTTGACTTTTGGGTAGACGACTTCAAAATGAAGTTTTGATGGTTCCAATAGCTTCGTGTGGTGATTTTGGACTTAGGCATATGTTCGGATATCGGTTTGGAGGTTTGTAGGTTGGTTTGAAGCTTTTAACGAAAGTTAGAAAGTTGAAAATTTGGAAGGTTGAGAAGTTTGACCGAGGTTAACTTTGTTGATATCGATTTTGGATTTCGGTTTCGGGAATTAGGATAGGTCCATTATGTTATTTATGACTTGTGTGCAAAATGTTAGATCAATCGGAGTTGGTGTGATATGGTTTGGCATTGGTTTTAGAAGTTGGAAATTCATTGGTTTCGTTAGGCTTGAATTGGGGTGACATTCGTGATTTTGATATTGTTTGATGTTATTTGAGGCTTCGACTAAGTGCATATCATGTTTTAGGACATGTTGGTTTGTTTGGACGGGGTCTCGTGGGCCACATGTGTTATTCGGATTGAAATCAGATTGGGAATTAAACTTATGGAAATTTTGTTGGCATCAGTTCTGGTGTAACCGCACCTACGAGGTTTTGGCTGCAGGTACGGAGTCAGAGAAGCGGCCAGTTGTGTGCAAGTCCAAGACTTTGAGAGGCTGCTGATGGGTCGCATGTGCGAGGTATAATCCACATGTGCGGGCCCGCAGATGCGTGTTGTTTTCCATAGAAGCGAAGTTGGGCTGGGCAAGGCCTTGGTCGCAGATGCGAAGGGGGAGCCGCATTTGTGGAAGCACTTGTGTGAGGTTCATTCGTAGAAGCAGACTCGTAGATACGAAAGGTCGGGGGTCGTTTATGTATCGCAGATGTGAGATTTGACGGCACCTGCGGAACTGCAGATGCGGTTACGAGAGCCGCAGGTGCGGATTGACTGGCAGTGATATATTTCAAAGGGTTTCGAGTTTTTCTCATTTTGGACTTGTGGAGCTCGGCTAGGGGCAATGTTTTGAGAGGGATTTCACTATAATTTAAGAGCTAAGCAACTTTTGATCACTCTTGTCCATAAATATTGAGTACCCATTGATTTTTACCCCAAGATTATGTGTGTTTGAGGTGAAATTTGGGGGATTTTGGACTATTTATGAGTAATATTTGGGAATTTGAGGGTCGATTTATGGTTGGAATTGTATGATTTTTGTATGGTTGGACTCGTAATTGAATTGATGTTCAGATTTTATGAATTTTGTTGGGTTCCGAGGCGTGGGCTCGGGGTCGACCTTATGATTTTGGTTAAGGATTGTATGGAATCAATTCCTATAGCTTGTATTGATTATGTTAAGTTGTTTGTGACTAGATTCGAGTCGTTCGAAGGCCGATTCGCGAGGCAAGGATTTGTTAGAGCATTAAGTTGCACGCTTTGAGGTAAGTAACTCTTCTAAACTTGGAACTGGGGGGTATAAATCCCCAAAAACGTGTTATATGGTTTGCATTGGGGTGACACACATGCTAGGTGACAGGCGTATGGGTGTGCACTTTGGTAATCATGATCCGGTTGACTCTTTTGTTACTGGCTAGTTATCAAGTCTTGTCCTATCCGTGAAATCCTTATTTGTTAGAGTAATTGAAATGTGATTTATTGTTAAAAATCATGTTTAGGCTATGTGCTTATTCTATTGAGACCTAGTGAGGTTATTTCTGCTGTTTGAGTTATCTGCTTTAGCTACAATTATGTACTCAGTCATGATCCTTCATTTGCAAATCATATCTCAGTCTCCATTATCATTTACTATTACATTACATGTTCTTATTATTTGGGCTGAACAGTATGAGATTGTGAGCCCTTGAGACTTGAGAGATTGATGACTGAGGTGGGCCTGAAAACCGGGTTGTGAGTCTTATTGTGGATCATGCTGCCAGTCGCAGCAAGCCTTATTGGCTTATTTATTATTGTGGATCGGCCTGCACGCCGCATCAATCCTTATAGGCTTTATATTAGCGTTTGGGTAGGATCCGCCCCTCAGGAGTCTGACATGCAAGCAGCAAGTATAGGCACGGTGATATATAAACGTGATTTGTTGAGGGGCACCTGTACAGTGCTGCATGATTATATGTGTGATGAGTTGGTATTTGAGATAGACAGATTGATTACTCTGATAGTGTTAGTACTAGGGAATAACACAGTGATACCCTACATTTGACATGAATATTTGATATGTAGGCATAGAGATGTACCATTTCTCATGCTAGCTATACTTGACATGTTATTATCTGCGTCGGTCTTTAATTATGAACTTGGGAGCATGTCTAAATTTTTGTACCATGAACGAGCTAAATATGGAAGTTTTCTGAGTTATTGACTGTCATTGTCATTATCTTGCATGTGTTGTCATTATATTGGTTCTTACTGTATCATTCTGAGCTCATCACTGCTTTCAGCCCAAGGGTAGTCTTGTTACTTATTAAGTACATTGGGTCGGTTGTACTCATACTACACTCTGCACTTCGTGTGGATATCTAGGTACATCAAGATGCGGTGATTGCTAGATTATTGCTAGTACTTGCTTGGAGACTTCAAGCTAGATGTACTCGGTGACACTAGATTTTGGGATGGTTGTAGTAGCATTTCAGTTGTTTTATTAGATATTTACCAGATCTTCCGCTGTTGAGTTTATTTAAGCATGTTTTATTCAAATGTTTTGTTGTTATGTGATTGTCAGCTTGCCTAGCAAGTGTGTTACGTGCCATTACGGTAGGTTGGGATTTTGGGGTCATGACAGTTATTGAGTTACTTTCCCATTCGCTATTATTATACTGATATTGTTGTTGTTGGCTATTGAAAATATGTATTGGACCTTGCTAAGCTCGTCACTTCTTTCAACCCGAGGTTAGACTTGCTACTTATTGAGTACATGTGATCAGTTGTACTCATACTACACTCTGCACTTCATGTGTAGATCCAGGTGTTGCCGATTGAGGTGGTTGCCAGTGAGCCATATTCGGATTGTTGGATATTTTATGTCATGCCCCGAACCCGGGGAGGCGAGACCGGCACCCGGTGCCTCACTTAACCTAGCGTACCAATTTGCGATTGAGGGACTCTGAACATACAATGTCATACTTTGGCCATGGGGCCACATTGCAAGACAATTTGCAAAGCAAAATATAAAACTGAACAGAAACTAGCTTTGACTAAACATCAATATAAAGCTGGCAAGGCCGTCATAACTACTACAGCTGACAAACCAACAAAATATACATACAAGCCCTACAAGCCCAACATACTGCACTAACTGACAGGATATGTCTATAAGACTCTACTGATGGATGTACTGTGATCGGAACAGGGCCCCGACCTACCCATAACATATATACATATATACACATGATGTACACAAAACCCTAGACCTAGAAACTCTGAAGGACGTGGAGCTTACCGATCAAGCTGAACTCGGGCAACACCTATTGAGGAGGTCTAGCCGTCTGTCTATCTGAACATGTACGCATGAAATGCAGCATCCCCAGAAAAGAGATGTCAATACAAAATAATGTATCGAGTATGTAAGGCAATAAAATAACTGAAAGCTGAAACTGAACTGATAATATAATATCTGAAAGTAACTGGGAGTCAAAGATGACCTGGAGATATACTTACCTGCTGATACTGACTCAAGTCTCTCAATATAGTAAGTAAAATAAATGTTCGACCCTATAAGGCTCGGTACGTGTAACTGCTCGGCCATAGTAGGCTCGCTCATAGGCGCTCGGCCATACTAGGCTAGGTATCTCGGCCATTCTGGGCTCGCTCATAGGCGCTTGGCCACAATAGGCGCGATATATAACTTACCATCTGATCAGAGGTTGCCCAATAGGGGCCTGCCCACTGATTATAGCTCGATGGTGGTGAAAATACTGTAATACTATATATATATATATATATATATATATACACACACACACACACCCCCTCTGCTCTCTTGACTGGAAGAAGACAATACATAACTGAATATAAAGTCTCGATACGGGATAGTACTGTAACTTATGAGACTAGGATAATGTACATAAGTTCAGGCCACAGTAGGCGCGGTACTGTAGATAAGAGAGAATAATGTAACTTATGAGACTAGGATATTGTAACTCATAGGCGCTCGGCCACAGTAGGCACGGTATATAACTTACCATCTAATCAGAGGTTGCCCAATAGGGACCTGCCCGCCGATTATAGCTCGATGGTGGTGAAAATACTATAGTATTTTATATATATAGAGACCCTCTATTCGCTAGACTGGAAGAAGACAATACTTAACTGAATATAAAGTCCCGATAAGGGAGAATACTATAACTTATGAGACTAGGATAATGTACATAAGTTCAGGAATACAAACTTCTCTTTATGCCTCGTTATCAAACTCGTGTAGTTACGGGATACAACTATTGCACAATGAACGACAAGCTTATTTAATATTAAAACGGGCAGCATCTCCCCTATAATCCTTACTTCCTCCAAATTCAAGATAACACCAACAACACAAGAACACAACAATAACAACATATATACATTATTTTCCAACCTTATATACACCAAAACAATACTACAAAATAGACCAACACACCTCAATCTCTTCAAACACAAAACGACCATCGTAGTAGTGTCAAACAGCCTGAAAATATTACGACAAACGACCAGCCCACCACCCTTAATTTATGTGTTGTTTCTCCACACCCTTTCTCCTCCAAAACTCCCTAAAATAGTAGCAAAACACGCAATCCAATAGAACACAAAACAGTCCACAAAATAGTCCACTACAAGTGAATAACTCGAACTCACGGCTTCCGATCATCGTCCCGTGAGTTCTTACAATTATAGAACGACTTTCCATACATCTACAGCAGAAAAAATGGATGAAAGAGAGCAGTAAAATTACCTTATTTTTTGAATAACTCAGCTTCTATCTTGGTTCTTCAAACTCAAGGTTCTTTCCTCCAACTAGAACTTGAAAAGTAGAGAAATTCAATTAGGGTTTGTATGCGATTTCTGGGAGGATGTTTGCAGGGGTTTAGGTCTGGTTATTGTGCCCTCTTATCGGTGTATTATATGAAAAACATATGCCTTTGAAATGTCTCTTTGGACGACCCGAACTGGCCCATTTTTGGATATATATAATCCTCTCATTTAAGCAAGTAGGTGACACACCTACTTGTCACCTAGCAGTCTGCGAAGTATTGCAGAAATGCACATATCTCTCTACTCTGATGTCGTATTGATAAACGGCTTAATGAGTTAGAAAATAGACTCATAGATATTCCATTTTATGGGTGGAACACCCCCTAACTCTAATTATATTGGTAGAAAATCGCAGTTACATTTGACCCAAAAGTTCAGTAAAACTTATGAATGTAACATGTGATGACTTTCATCGATTTTTGTTCCACAACTCTCTTGACCTCAAAACATAACACACGACTATCATACGACTAACATAACTCATAACATAACCTTCTTATCATGTTAATAACCTTAGTCTCACCCCAAAGGTACGGGTTATAACATTCCCAACTTGTCGACTTTCGACGAAACATTATTTTTTTTCAATTCCTTAGCTTCTAAACCTTCCAACCCTCTTTGTACTTGTTGTTCATGACCTTAAATATATGTAACATCCGAGTTAACATGATAACATACTTTATATACTTCTAAAGATTATCTCATTGTGGGTCTTACATTAGTTTACTTACGACACACTTTTACGTACGAAAATATGGGGTGTAACATCATTCCCCCTTAGAAACTTTCGTCCTTGAATGTTTATTCTTAGAGACTTTGAGAAAATTTTGCCAGAGTCTCCTCCGTACACTAGATTAAAACAAAGTTGTACGCAGCCAACCAGAAAATATGCTATACATGCCACACATGGCCAATGTCTATAAATAGCAACACTTGGCCTCACACAGCCGTCAATTATAAATACTGAAAGTCAAAAATAAGAGCTTACCTGATGACTTACTGGCCTGAATAGAGTTGTGCTAAAGTATCCCATCTCGAGCCATATCTTCAGTTTGAAATAGGTGCGGATATTTAGACTTCATTTCTTCCTCTGCTTCCCACGTCATCTCTTCCACGTTCTTGTTTCTCCATAAAACTTTCACGGAGGCTACCTCCTTATTTCGTAGCTTGTGGATTTGGTTGTGTAGGAAGGCAACCGGAACTTTCTCGTACGATAAGTCCTCTGTGATCTGTACATCATCAGTGGGCACCACTCGGGTAGGATCCCCAATGCACTTCCATAACATAGATACGTGAAAAAACGGATGGACAAACTTCAATTCCAAGGGAAAATCTAACTCATAAGCTACTTGGCCCACTCTTCAAATAATCCTATAAGGTCCAATATACCGTGGGCTAAGCTTGACTTTCTTGCCAAACCTCATCACGCCCTTCATAGGCAACACCTTTAAAAATACCAAGTCATCAACCCCGAACTCTAAGTCTCTTCGCCGCACGTCAGAATATGACTTCTGACGACTCTGAGCTATCAACAGTCGCTCCCGGATAAGCTTTACCTTCTCTATGGCCTGCTAAATCAAGTTTGGCCCATGTAACCCAGATTCTCCAACATCAAACCACCCTATAGGAGATCTGCACTTATGCCCATACAAAGCCTCGTACGAGCCATCTGGATACTGGAGTGGTAACTATTATTATATGCAAACTCGATAAGAGGTAGATTTTCATTCCAACTTATTTTAAAATCTAACACACATGCTCGTAACATATCCTTGAGCGTCTGAATTGTGTGCTCGGCTTGTCCATCAGTCTGTGGATGAAAAGTTGTGCTGAGATTCACCTGAGTCCCTAGACCTCTCTGAAATGATCTCCAGAAATGTGCTGTAAATTGGGCCCCACGGTCAGATATAATGGATACTGGTACTCTGTGTAGCCGCACTATCTCCTTAATATATAACTTTGCATAATATTCAGTTGTATATGTAGATCTGACCGGTAGAAAATGGACTGATTTCATGAGCCTATCGACTATCACCCATATAGAATCCAACTTACGATGAGAACGAGGCAAACCCGTGACGAAGTCCATGTTTATCGCCTCCCATTTCCACGTCGGGATCTCTATAGTCTGCATTAGCCCTCCGGGCTTCTGGTGCTCTACCTTCACCTGCTGGAACCTAGGACACTGGTCGACAAACTCAGCAACGTTCTTCTTCATATCGTTCCACCAGTACAAATCCTTAATGTCATGATACATCTTCGTCGACCCAGGATGAATGGAGTACCACGAATAATGTGCCTCTGACATAATCATGTCTAGTAGCCCTGCCACATCTAGAACACATAGACGACCCCTGTATTTGAGAATCCCATCTCCCTTGAGCTCTAACAATGACTTCTTCTACTGCGGAACTCACTCTCTCAACTCGGCCAACTCTGGTTCCTCGCACTGCCTTTCCTTGACTTCAGCTATGAGAGATGATTTTGTAGTGTTTTGGAGTACAACTCCACCATCGTCATAATCTACTAACCGAAACCCAAACAAGCCAATTGATGAATCTCTCTAGCTAATTGTCTTTTCTCAACCTCTACCTGTGCTAAGCAACCCATAGATCGGCGACTTAAGGCATTTGCTACAACATTAGCTTTCCCTGGATGGTAGAGAATGTTAACATCGTAATCTTTCAATAACTCTAGCCATCGCCTCTGTCGCAAATTCAACTCTTTTTGCTTGAAGATATATTGCAGGCTTTTATGATCTGTAAATACATCAACATGAACACCATATAAATAATGTTGCCATATCTTAAGTGCATGGACAACCGCAGCAAACTCGAGGTCGTGGGTCAGATAATTCCTCTCATACTTCCTCAACTGCCTTGAAGAATATGCAATTACCTTCCTATGTTGCATCAGGACACATCCTAACCTGACACCTGAGGCATCACAATACACGGCATAACCCTCTGGACCCTCTGGAAGTGTTAGAACTGGCGCTGAGGTCAACCTGTTCTTAAGCTCTTGGAAACTCTGCTCACAAGCCTCTGTCCGCTGAAACTTAGTTGCTTTCTGAGTCAGCTTCGTCAATGGTGTCGAAAGGGAAGAAAAACCCTCTACGAACATCTGGTAGTATCCTGTTAAGCCTAGAAAGCTACAGACCTCTGTCGGAGTAGTAGGTCTAGGCCAGGATTTCACGGCCTCAATCTTCTGAGTGTCTACCTTTATACCTTCATCGGATACAATATGCCCCAATAATTCTACAGACTTCAACCAGAACTCATATTTAGAAAACTTAGCATACAACTTACGATCACAGAGGGTTTAGAGAACCGCTCACAGGTGGGCCGCATGCTCCTCCTCTGAATGTGAATAAACTAGAATATCATCAATAAATATTGTCATGAGCAGATCTAAAAATGGTCGGAATAGGCTATTCATCAAGTCCATAAATATGGCGGGCGCATTCGTCAACCCGAAGGACATGACAAGGAACTCGAAGTGTCCATATCGAGTCCTGAAGGTTGTCTTCGGAATATCTTTCCCCGGAACTCTGACCTGGTGGTACCCCAACCTCAAATCTATCTTTGAAAAGCATCTAGCCCCCTGTAACTGATCAAACAAGTCATCAATCCTTGGAAGTGGTTACCTATTCTTAACAGTTACCTTGTTCAGTTTCCTATAATCGATACACATCCTCAGCGAGCCATCTTTATTCCGCACAAACAGTACTGGTGTACCCCAAGGTGAAGTACTGGGTCTGATGAAACCTTTCTCCAGCAAATATTTTGACTGCTCCTTCAACTCCTTCAATTCAGCAGGTGCCATTCTATATGGAGGGATGGATATTGGTTGAGTTCCCGGAAATAAATCGATGCTAAAATCAATCTCTCGCTCTAGAGAAATACTTGGAAACTCATTTGGAAACACATCTGCGTACTTTTTGACTATTGGAATAGACTGAAGTGTAGGTATCTCAGCATTTGCATCTATAACTCGCACAATATGATAATTGCACCCTTTTGCAATCATTTTCTTCGCCTTCAGATAGGAAATAAACCTACCTCTGGGTGTCACTATATTACCTAACCATTCAAGGACTGACTCACCTGGAAAATAAAATCTGGCTGCCTTTGCTCGGCAATCAACTGTGGCATAGAAAGCTGCCAACCAGTCCATGCCCATGATAGCATCAAAATCCATCACCTCTAGCTCAACTAGGTCGGTTGAGGTCTGACGACTACAAACTGTCACTGTACAACCTCGGTAAACCCTTTTAGCAATAATCGATTCTCCGACCGGTGTAGATACTGCAAAAAGATCACTTAGTATTTTAGGCACTATACGAAACTTCCCCGCGACAAATGGGGTAATATACAATAAAGTAGATCCTAGATCTATCAAGGCATAAGCATCGTGAGAGAAAATGGTCAATATACCTATCACAACGTCTGGTGAAGACTCTTGGTCCTGTCAACCCGCTAAAGCATAGATACGGTTCTGGTTACCACCTGAACTGAAACCTCTGCCTCTGCCTCGACCTCTACCAGCCAAAAATTGAGACTCACGCCCTGAAGGATGCATGGACATAGATGATCCTGTTGCTGAACTCGCTGATTGTGCCATACCCCCAAAATCTCTATTTGGGAAATCTTGCATCATATGCCACGGATGCCCACATGTATAAAAAGCATCGGAACCTTCTCGGCATTGGCCCAAGTGTCCTCTGCTACAGATGTCACACCACGGAGAAAATGACCATGTCTGCCATGAACCTCGTTGTCGCTGCAAACCCGACGCCCGTGAGCTCTCACTTGGTCTTGATTGAGTATAGCGGTCATACTTGTAACCTGTAACTGAGGCAGTGGAGGCCTAGGTGTCCATCCAAAGTACTGGGGCCTATAACTACCCTGGGACTGGTCCTGAGACCTGGCACATCTCATCCTCTTACGCTGCCCTTGCTCAGTCCTCTCTGTACCCTGCTGCCGACGCCTCCCCCTTTCAATATTCTGGGCTAATGTCAGAATCCGAAAGATATCCATACTATCCTGCAATGCAGCGGTGGCACATGCCTCGGTCAACTCTGGGGCCAACCCTGCTATAAAACTGTGGATCCTATCACGCATAGTAACAACTATAGATGGTAAATATCTGGCCAATGAGTCAAAATGGAGACTTTACTCTCGAACACTCATATTGCCCTGCTTAAGGGATAGAAATGGATCGACTCGAGTATGCCGGATCTACCGTGGTAAGTACTGGTCAAAGAAGGCATCTAAAGAATTCTCCCAAATAAATGGAGTTGCATCACGTCCCCTGGACCTTTCCCATCTCTAGTACCAAAGGACGGCTATATCTCGGAGTCGAAAAGCTGCCAGCTCAACTGCCTCTTTCTCCATGGCATGCAAAACCCGAAAGATCCTATGAAGCTGATCTATGAAATCCTGCAGGTCCTCCCTCTGATCTGTCCCCGTGAACTCTGAGGGACTCAAAGCAATAAACTCTCGGACCCTTGAACTCCCAAACCCCTCAGAAGATCCTGCACTAGCTGATGCCCTAGCCTGTTGTTGTCTAGATACCAAATGTGTCAACAAATGCACCGCACTGGATGTGCGGTATCCCTAGGAATCTCCTCAGGTGGTGGAGTAGCCGGTAATGGCTGAGTAAGGGTCTCACCCAGGGCCTCAAACTGGGCCCCATCTACTGAGGGTATCCTGCTAGTCCTCTCACCTGCTGTTGTATCTCTCCTCTGGCTAACCGTAGTCTTCCTAGTCACCATCATCTGTGTATGCAAACACCAACACGTAAGTTTAACTCAAATTTCTTATAACTTAATTCTACAGCACTATTTAGATTTCAAAGAAGGGTAACCAGCTCCTAAATTCCCTGTAGTTCTCTGCTTATATAATGTGGTGCACAACACATGAATAAACAAGACCCTACTAGACTCGGCTTGTAGACTCTCTAGGACAGAACTGCTCTGATACCAAATTTGTCACGCCCCGAACCTGGGGGCGAGACCAGCACCCGGTGTCTCACTTAACCTAGCGTACCAACTTGCGACTGACGGACTTTGAACATACAATGTCATACTTTGTCCATGGGGCCACATTGCAAGATAATTTGCGAAGCAAAATATAAAGCTGAACGAAAACTAGCTTTGACTAAACATCCATATAAAGTTGGGCCGACAAGGACGTCATAACTACTACAACTGACAAACCAACAAAATATGCATACAAGGCCTACAAGCCCAACATACTGCACTAACTGAAAGGATATGTCTACAAGCCTCTACTGATGGATGTACTATGATCGGAACAAGGCCTCGACCTACCCGTAACATATATACATATATACACACAAGATGTACACAAAACCCTATACCCGGCAACTCTGAAGGACGTGGAGCTTACCAAACAAGCTGAACTCGGGCAACACCAACTGAGGAGGTCTACCCGTCTGTCTAACTGAACTTGCACACATGAAATGCAGCATCCCTAGAAAAGGGACGTCAGTACGAAATAATGTACCAAGTATGTAAGGTAATAAAATAACTGAAAGCTAAAACTGAACTGATAATATAATAACTGAAAGTAACTGGAAGTCAAAGATGACCTGGAGATATACTTACATGTTGATACTAACTCAACTCTCTAAATATAGTAAGTAAAATAAATGTCTGGCCCTATAAGGCTCGGTACGTGTAACTGCTTGGCCGTAGTAGGCTTGCTCATAGGCGCTCGGCCATACTAGGTTAGGTATCTCGGCCATTCTGGGCTCTCTCATAGGCGCTCAGCCACAGTAGGCTCGGTATATAATTTACAATCTGATCAGAGGTTGCCTAATAGGGGCTCACACACCGATTATAGCTCAATGGTGGTGAAAATACTATAATATTGTATCTATATATATAGACCCTCTGCTCTCTTGACTGGAAGAAGTCAATACTTAACTGAATATAAAGTCCCAATAAGGGAGAATATGATGACTTTTGAGACTAGGATATGTGAATAAATTCAGGAATACGAACTTCTCTTTATGCCTCGTTATCAAACTCATGTAGTTATGGGATCATGCCAAAATGAAGAAAGGTTTAGCCTTAACATACCTTATCACAATCTTTCCAATCACCAACTTGAACTCGCCTCTTCGCACCTTAATCTACAACAACTATAATAATACTATCATTAAGTTACAAAAGGTACAACTATCGCACAACGAACGACAAGCTTATATTGTATTAAAACGGGCAGCATCTCCCCTATAATCCTTACTTCATCCAAATTCAAGATAACACCAACAACACAAGAACACGACAATAAAAACATATATACATTATTTTCCAACCTTATATACACCACAAAATACTACAAATTAGCCCAACACACCCCAATCTCTTTATACACAAAATGACCACCATAGTAGTGTCAAACAGCCCGAAAATGTTACGACGAACGACCAGCCCACCACCCTAAATTTATGTGGTTTTTCTCCACACTCTTTCTCCTCCAAAACTCCCTAAAACAGTAGAAAAAACACGCAATCCAACAGTCTGCTACAAGTGAATAACTCGAACTCACTGCTTCCGATCATCGTCCCGTGAGTTCTTACAATTATAGAAAGACTTTCCCTACATCTCCAACAGAAAAAATGGATGAAAGAGAGCAGTAAACTTGCATTATTTGTTGAATAACTCAGCTCCTATCTTGGTTCTTAAAACTCAAGGTTTTTTCCTCCAACTAGAACTTGAAAAGGAGAGAAATTCAATTAGGGTTTGTGTGCAATTTTTGGGAGGATGTTTGTAGCAGTTTAGGTCTGGTTATTGTGCCCTCTTATCAGTGTATTATATGAATTAAATAGGTCTTTAAAAGGTCTCTTTGGATGACCCGAACTGGGTAGGTGACACACCTGCTTGTCACCTAGCAGTCTTCGAAGTATTGAGGAAATGCACATATCTCTATACTCCAATGTTGTATTGACAAACGGTTTAATGTGTTAGAAAATAGACTCATAGATCTTTAATTGTATGGGTGGAACACCCCGTAACTCTAGGTATATTGGGAGAAATTGCAGTTATATTTGACCCAAAATTCAGTAAAACTTATGAACGTAACATGTGATGACTTTCAGCGACTTTTGTTCCACAACTCTCTTGACCTCAAAACATAACACACAACTATTATACGACTAATATAACTCATAACATAACCTTCATATCATGTTAAGAACCCTAGTCTCACCCCAAAGGTACAGGTTATAACGTTCCCAACTTGTCAACTTTTGACGAAACATTATTTTCTTCAATTTCTTAGCTTCTAAACCTTACAACCCTCTTTGTACTTGTTGTTCATAATCTTCAATATATGTAACATCTAAGGTAATATGATAACTTACTTTATATACTTCTAAAGAAGATCTCATTTTTGTTCTTACATTAGTTTACTTACGACGCACATTTACGTATGAAAATATGGGGTGTAACATTTCAAGATAGCATTGTTGTTCCATTCGCAAGCCTTGGACTCCCCCTCGGTATTTATGTTATTAATGTTCAGTCTTTCAGACAATATTATATTTTGTTTAGATTTCTATAGAGCTCATGTACTCGTTGACACCAGATTTTGGGATATTTTTTAGTTGTACCATTATTTGACTTCAGTTATTCATATTATTCTGCAATTGAGATTATTTAAAATACTGTTATTTAAATTTATTTATGCACATTTATTTTTGGCTTTCCTAGCAAGAGATGTTAGGCGCCAATATGGCTCCGGTGGAATTTTGGGCGTGACAATACATTCTTTTGCACGAAATGTAAGATTTGCTTTGTAATCACATCCAACTTTAGTCCTAAAAAGAATAAGTCGTTGCTGCAAATATATCTTGTTAAAGAGTCCGGAGTCGAATCCCATAGAGAATAACATAGTTTCACTCTGAATAATTTCTAAGTTATCAAGTTGAAGGAAATAAACAATTATAATGGAGTTTTCTATATATTAACTAACTAAGAGAATCCCTCAATTGACGGGCTAACTCTAAGTTAACTCCTGAAACTTTGTTTACACTATTCAATCAACTAGGACCTTGTTTCCCTATAAAACGGTACAGTTGAATTTATATGTGGTTTATAGATAAGCGGATCCATTTTATCTCAAAATGATAAATAACTTAAATAAGAATGCAAGACTTAGTATTGAAATTGATATAAGACAACAGATAACTTGGCTCCGGGAACAGAGTTTCTGAAGGCAGTAATAACAATATTAATAAGTAAGAAATAAAATGTGATTGAGCATTTGAACAGTATATATCATAACTTTATCAAATAATTCGTGTCCCCTACAATGGCTGTTGAAGTCACTATTTATAGCTGCATCTAGGGAACAATTTTTTAGGATCAAGCCCCTCTTAAATGATAAATATGGGGGTCATTGATGAATGTGTAACAGCAGGCTATGAATGCCATGTTATCTATAACGGATTACGTATTAAATACTTGTAGAATATTCTCCATTGAATGTTACCGGGTGGCAGGCATTTATTTGTCTTTATGAGCAACATTCCTTTCGGGGACAACCGAGATTGCTACCCCGGACTTGATTTTCACTTGCCTCGCTCTTCATCTGTCTCCAGCTCTACGTGTCTCTCTATTATGCGAGCATTTACTATGAACATATTTTACCCTATACAGATAATCCCATGCTTTCCGGTAGCACATCCTTTTGTCATCGGGAAGTTGGTGAAGATACCTTTCTTGGCAGGAAATTTACTGACCCCCTCTGAAAAGCTTCTGACACTTAATTAGATGCACGTCTCTCCGCATTTAATGCCCCGAATACGCGTCATCCACGATTTAGCCATACTTTTGCCGGTTCTCGAGGTAATCATGGTCTTAATTTTAGCCGCTATTCCTTTACTTATACGCTTCAATCTTCTTCTTTTACACTTCATAATTTTTTCAACTCTCTCAAACTCTCTTTACTCAACTCACATTTGCCTTCAACTTCCTTTAACCTCCTTCTTCAGAGAAATACTTACTTTCTTCTTTTAACTATGGCCTCATCTTCCAAAAACTATAGTTCTTCGAAGAACAAAGAAAACACTGATGATGCTTCTCCTCCTACGGTGAGCACCATTATCCCAAGAAAGCTCACTACGGCTAAGGACTTCAAAAAGAAATTCCATTCTGCTAACTCCCGCACATGGGTTGTTGGTGTATATCCTTCTTTCATCCATCCTTCTAGCATCTGTGTCGTGAAGGAAGACTGTGGTTGCCATGACTTAAACATCATTGCTCCTGATCTAGCGGATCAGGCAACCTTCCCCAAGAAGGGTTTTACGTATGTTTACACATACCCTTTTACTTTGGGCACGTTTTCATTGAGTAGAGGACTTGACTCCGTAATCTTGGAGTTTTGCTTCTGTTACCAGGTCTGCTTGGCACAGGTGATCCCTTTTGTGTGGCGGACCGTAGCCTGTCTTCGGCGTT
This sequence comes from Nicotiana tabacum, assembly GCF_000715075.1. Classification (NCBI taxonomy): domain Eukaryota; kingdom Viridiplantae; phylum Streptophyta; class Magnoliopsida; order Solanales; family Solanaceae; genus Nicotiana; species Nicotiana tabacum. The sequence continues at coordinate 44,207,918 of NC_134102.1, forward strand.
TATGCCAGAAGACGGGGGAAGAGCTCTCCCTGGCTCGACTGATGAACCTTTATTTCCCCAAGATTTTTCATGGGGGAATGATAAACTTCAGCAAACGTGGTCACCATGCTTTGCTCATCAGCATGGATGATGACAACGACCATGGATAGAAGGAGCAGTTCGTTGTATTTTCCACTAGGGACATCATCCCGGCCACAACTCCATCCTTTCTTGAATCATAGAATCGTACTCGTAAGTTCAACGTCTGTCCTTTTTTCTGGTTAAACATTATCCCATTCTATCACTAATCCTTTTTCTCATTATTGCAACAGCTCGGTGGACACCACTAAGGGTTGAAGGCTTGGACTAGTGGGTCCAGAAGGTTTTGGATGTCACTATGCCTAAGACCCGCTGGTGGAAAGAACTGGCCCTTAAATATGGGTGAAAGGCCAAAAACCATGGTAAGTTGAACTTATCTTGTTTTTGCCTCACGCATAGGAAAACTGGCTAACTTTCCTTCTTGTTGAATTCAAGTCTTTCGCAGGGATCTATTATCGTCCCTAAGGAGAACGTTTTGGTTGATCTCGTTGATGCAGCAAAGTTACTGCAGGAGGCCTTCACCTGAATGGGCATCATCAGACCTACATCTGGTGCAATTGCTTCCTCTCAGAGTCCCCGGTCGGAGAATAAGAAACAAAAAAGGCGACGTTCCTCTACGGTCGAGGGTAAAACTAAAAAGGCGAAGAGTGTAGTGCCTGAGCCAGCCGCAGACACTGTGGTGATCGATGATAATGGAGGAACCAGTGATGAGGGAACTTCTCTACATAGAAGACGGCAACCTTCATCAGCTCAACAGAATGCTCAATCTGTTGAACTAGTTACACCAATCGAGGACGATGTCCAGGCGCTCTAAGGGGAGTGTGATATAGTGGAAGATGCCAACTCTCGCTTCTGAGTCCTAGTCGCCGCTCCCGGTACCGTGAGGCTGGGTACCGGGTCTCTTCCATCTTCGGTTGATGAATAATCGATAACTAGCATTGCTTATGTTGTAGCTGTTAATCAACCTACAATCCCATCAACTTTATCTCCTTCTTCGCCAACCTTGCCTTCGCCACCAGCAAGTGCTACATCATCTCCACCGGCCGTAGACACCCGAGAGGAGGATGTCTCTCCTCCCCAATCCCCAGTCCATGGGAATTTGGGACATAACTATTCTAACCTCTCCGAAGATCCGAAGAGGAGGAGGAGTGTTTCCCTCTCAGTCTCTACCGGGTGCCATCAGCTGTCCAGGCCGGTGGAACTTGCCAATTACCTAAAACCTCTGGTTTCAGAGAGAGATAGGAATAAAATAGAGTCTCTCTTGACAGAGAGTATGGTAAACAAGCCCATGCACAACACAGCAGCGGTACGATCTTTATTCCTTCTACTATTTCTTTTAACTTTGCTACGACAATATTTTTGAATAAAACTTTTGCTTTGCAAGCTAACTTCCTTGCTTTCGAGGGCCTTCAAAGATTGATCCTTGATAAAGAAAAACTCACATCCAAGTGAGATCAATTGTTGGCCAAGCGGGATCAAACTGTTGCTCACCTCGCTACACTGGAAACACAAGTTGCAGAGGTCGTTGAGTCGGAGGCTCAGTTGCAGCAAAGTGAGCAAGAGGTAGTGACCCTCAGCCAAGAGGCTGCCCTGTTAAGGGTACAATTTGAAGAGGCCAAGGCAAAGTGGGTCGAGGTCCAAAATGTTGTTATTGCTACTGCCGATCGCGAGGCTTCCTCCATTGAAAGAATAAATATTTTGGAAGCGGCCTTGAACTCCAAAACTGAAGAAAATGCTACCATGGAGGAGAAGCATGTCCGGATGGAAGAGAGGCATAAGAAGGTCATGGAGCATAATAAAGTTTATAAATCCACTATCCGTGACCTTTATGTTAGCCTTCAAGCCGCTAGATCCGAGCGGAATAACCTTTCGATCGAGGTTGACCAGCGTAAGGAAGAGCTTCAGTCCTTCATTGCTGAAAAACATATTCTATGTACAACATGAGGAGAAAAACCTTGGAAAGGGCCAAAATGGGTGTCATTGACTTTGATGCGGAGATCGCCAAGGCCCGTGAGCTGGAGTTAACTGCTCGAAGGGGTCTTCCGGTCCAGCCTAATACGACTGACTGTTCTGGTTCCAGTTCTGAGTTCTCGAGAACCGAAGAAGAACCTGAAGGGGGTGATGATGAAAGTCAAGACATCGATCCAGCGGAAGATCCAGTAGCAGATCCACATACTTGTCCTGGGGGCGCAGATGCTTCTCTTCCCTCGGATTCTGGGATGCAGTAGTTTAGCTTCTTTTCTTCTTTCCACTTAGTTTTTTACCTCACACTTTTGCACTTGTGCTACTTGGTACTTTGTTATATATAAGTACTTTTCATTTATGTAGTGCACAAGTTTTTCTCTTTGCATCGAGTTATGCAAGGCTTCGGGTGCTTTTTTCCCTAATAGCATTTGGATTCCCGGCATAACTTCTTCTCGGATCAACCCTTTACTATGAGGGTTTCATAAGAGAGGGCCCTCTTATGTGTACAATACTCTTAAAGAGTACATCTCATGTTAATTCCGGCACTAGCATTTGAAGTACTTGTTTAACTTTCAAATGATAAAATTAATTCATCGTTCGGGCAAGAAACAAGATAAAAATAAAAGGACTTTACTTTATTCCTTCCATTTTCAAAAGTACATAAGCATTTGTTGTGCTAAAAATAAATTGTCATTACTTGTGGCTAATTTGTACCACTTTTTCTACGGGGCTGGCCGCGCAGTCCTCGGTCCCGATGATACAACTTTGTTCCCAGATTTTTTGGTCCCGGTTCATGTGGCAGTCATGTTGCGGTGTTCTCGTATCATTCCCCCTCCCCAAGTATTCGAATGCGAAGAATGCAAATTTGAACACTTGAAGTCTTGCTCCTTTGAAGATCCCACTAGTGAATGGTTGGATAATCTTTGGTTCGATATCAAGCTTCGCTTCCTGTTAGGAATTTTACTACTGAGCCAAAGATTACCTAACCACCCCAGTGACTTGAACTCATGAACGGTTGGGTAACCTTTGGCCCGATAGCAAACTTTGTTTCCCGGTAGGAACTTTGATATTGAGCAAAAGACTATCTAATCGTCCCGTAGTGGCTCATTGCTTGCATTCTTATTTCTACTGACGAAGCTTCCTTTGTAGTATGCTTTCCATTGCTGCCTCGTTAAAAACCTTACCAGAAAAACCTAATTGGGACAAAAACTGGACGAAGGGAAAAAGATTACACCACATACTTTCAGTATAGGCGGTGCTCATCAACAATAGTATCTTTTAAGGTGTGCCACATTCCAGTTGCTCGAAAACTTTACTCAGTCTTGATTTTCCAATTCGTGTGATCCTTTCCCGGTGACAGATGAAACCTGGTAAGGGTCTTCCCATGTTAGACCTAGTTTTTTTACGTTGAGCTCCCAGGTGTTTTGAGTTACTTTCCTTAAAACCAAGTCTCTTACTTTGAAATAATGGAGATTTGCTCTTCAATTATAATATATTTTCATTCTCTATTTTTGGTCTGCCATCCTTATATGCGTCAAGTCCCTGCGTTCATCGAGCAACTCCAATTTCACCAATAATTCTTCGTTGTTTGCTTCTTCATCCGCCTGAAAATATCTCAGGGTAGGTTCTCCTACTTCCACTGGGATCAAGGCTTCTGCTCCGTACACGAGAGAGAAAGGTGTCTCCCTCGTGCTTGATCTGGCCGTTGTTAGGTACGCCCATAACACTCTTGGTAGCTCTTCGGGTCATTTGCCTTTGGCTGCTTCCAATCTCATTTTGATATTTTGAATAATCATTTTATTTGTCAATCCTGCTTGGCCGTTTGCGCTCGGGTGGTATAGTAATGATGTGATTCTTTTGATATTTAGGTCTTCGAGGAATTTTATCACCTTTGCTCCTATAATTTGTGGTTCGTTGTCACATGATATCTCTTTTAGTATCCCCGAACCTGAAATTATGTTTTCCCACAGGAAATCTACCACTTCGCGCTCGCCAATTTTCTAGTAAGGACCTGTTTCAACCTACTTAGAAAAGTAGTCAGCTAAAATCAAAAGAAATGTTACCTTGCATGGAGCCAGCAGCAGTGGACCGACTATGTCCATCTCCCATTTCATGAATGGACAGGGCGACAAAACCAAGTGCAATAACTCCGCCGGTTGATGTACCAACGGTGCGTGGCGTTGGCACTTATCGCATTTCAGAACATAAGCCTTAGCGTCTTGTTCCATCCGGGGCCAGTAGTATCCCGCCCTAATTAGCTTTAATAACAAAGACTCAGCAGTCAAGTGATTTCTGCAGATCCCTTTGTGAATTTCTATCATGACGTAATTAGCTTCGAAGGATCCTAAACATCGGGCCAACGGGCCTTGAAAAAATGTTTTATACAATTGACCTCCCTAAAGCAGTATCGGGCTACTTTAGTGCACAGCGCCCGGGATGCCTTGGGATCTTTGGGTAGCTTTCCGTGCTCGATATAGTCAATGATCTCATTCCTCCAGTCCGAGACCAAATTGGTTGCGTTTACTTCAAGGTAGCCGTCCGCGTCCAATACCGAATGCATAAGATGCATGACCGTACCGGAGTTCAATCCCTTCATTTCTGTGGACGATCATAGATTGCCTTGTGCGTCTGCTTCCGTTTTTTCTACCCTCGGGATGTGGATAATTGACCATTCCCAAATTGTGCGACCAGAGCCTAGACTTTCACTACATATTGTTGCATGCATTCCTCTTTGGCTTCGAAGATTCCGTTGACTTGATTTATTACCAGTTGGGAATCATATTTGATTTCTATGACCTCAGATTCCAATCCCCCGGCCAGCTCGAGTCCTGCAATCAAAGCCTCATACTCGGCTTCATTATTAGTCAGTGGAAGTGTTCTTATGGCCTACCTTAGGGCTTCTCCCAAAGGCGTGATTAGTACTACACCGAGCCTGGACCCTTTCACATTGGAAGCTCCATCCGTGAACAAGGTCCAAACTCCCAATGTCAATTCTGACACCATCACTGCTTCTTTGGTAGCCAAAGGCCGTAGTCCTGGACTAAAATCGGCCACCAAGTCAACCAAAACTTGTGACTTAATCGTAGTTATAGGTTTATACTCTATGCCAAATTCACTCATTTTGACCGCCCACTTGGCCAATCAAACCTGAAAGTTCAGGTTTGTGAAGGATATTTCGCATGGAAAAGATTGTCACCACGGCTATCAGATGAAATTGGAAATAAGGCCTAAGAATTTGAGCGGAGACTACGAGAGCTAAGGCCAATTTCTCGAGATGTGGGTAGCGAGTTTCTGCTCCCGTTAAAATTTTACTAACATAATAGATAGGAGATTGCATACCTTCATCCTCACGGATTAAAACGGCACTTACCGCTACCTCCAAGACCGCTAAGTAAATCAGCAATTGTTCACCTTCCTTCAGTTTTGATAATAATGGAGGGCTCGATAAATACCTTTTAAAATCCTTCAGAGCCTTTTGGCATTCCGGAGTCCATTCAAAGTTATTTTACTTTTTGAGAAGTGAAAAGAAATGATGACGTTTTTCCAAAGATCGGGAAATGAATCCGCTTAAAGCGGCCAGTCTTCTTGTCAACCTTTGAACCTCTTTCAAATTTGATAGCTAGTCAGAGATGTCCTCGATGGCTTTAATTTTAGCGAGATTGACTTTGATCTCCCTTTGTGACACTAGGAACCCCAAGAACTTACCGGAGCTGACTCCGAATGTGCAATTTTGCGGGGTTAAGCTTCATGTTGTTCTTCCTTCGGATGTCAGTGGTTTCTTTCAGGTGTTTAATATGTTCACCTGCGTTCAAAGCATTAACTAGAATATCATCTATGGAAACTTCCATAGTTTTCCCTATTTTTTTCTCAAACATTTTGTTTACAAGCCTCCGATAAGTGGCTTCGGCGTTCTTAAGCCCGAAAGGCATCACACTATAGCAATATGTTTCAAAGTTCGTTATGAATGAACTTCTTTTTCCTGATCCTTCGGTTTCATCTTGATTTGGTTGTACCCGGAGTAAGCATCGAGAAAACTCATCAACTCATTCCCGGCCGTTGCATCAATCATTTGATCAATGTTTGGCAATGGGAACGAGTCTTTTGGGTACGCCTTATTTAGATCCTTATAGTCTATGCACATGTAAAAAAATTTATTCTTCTTTGGAACTACTACTACATTAGATAGCTAGTCAGGATACTTTACCTCACTGGTTGAACTGATATTAAGCGAACGAGTTACCTCTTCCTTGACGAATTTGTTTCTGACCTCGATAATAGGGCGTTTTTCCTACCTCACCTGAGGGATCTTAGGATCCAGGCTTAGTTTGTGCAAGGCCACTTCTGGCAGAATACTTATCATATCCGCTGCGACCACGCAAAATATTCAGCGTTAAATTTAAGAAATTTAGTAAATCCTTACCTGAGCTCGGGGTTTAGTCCTATCCCCGAGTGGAATTTCCTCTCCAAGAATTTCTCAAACAATGCGACTTGCTCGAGTTCTTCCGCTATGGATTTTGTTGGGTCCATCTCTTCTGGTACCTGGAAATATCTTGGTACCTGAGAGGATTCCAACGACTCCTCCCCCTGTTGACTTTCTTTGGCTCGGGAGCAGGTGCCGGTTCCTATAATTGCTATGCCACATGCTCCTTCCCCTTGCTATTGGAAACTGAGATCGCGTTCATCTCCCTTGCTGCCGGTTGATCTTCTCTTATCTGTTTAATTCCCTCCGGGGATAGGAATTTCAGAAGTTGATGATATGTTGACGGTACAGCCTTCATCTCGTGCAGCCATGGTCTTCCTAGAATGATATTGTAACCCATATCGCCATCTACTACTACGAAAAGGGTCGTCTTCATTACCCCTTTGGCATTCATGGGCAGCAAGATTTCCCCTAGGGTTACGCTTGCCAAATTGAACCCGACGAGGAGCTTTGTGCCCGGATAATGCTTCCGGTCAGCTTGGCTTGTTCCAGCACTCTCAATTAGATAATGTTGGCTGAACTCCCTGGGTCTACCAAAATATGTTTAATCTTAAAATCTATAACATTAAGAGAGATTACCAAGGCATCCTGGTGTGATAGTAAGAGTCCATCTACATCCTCCTCCATGAAGGTGATATCATCCTCAGCAACTTCCTACAGTCTCTTGCTCTAGGTTACCAATACCTTCGTCTTTTTCGCTGCCGAGGAAGTTACATCATTAATCTCGTTCCCCCAGAAAATCATGTTGATCATCAGACGAGGGGAATCTTCTCCTTCTTTTGAGGGTTCTGCATTATCCCTGTTGCGACCATAGTTGTTCTTAGCTCAGTCACTAAAGAATTTTCTAAGTCGCCACCTCTTCGTGCAGATGCCTGCAGTCCCTAGTCCGATGGTCGTTGGTCCCATGGTACTCCCACCATAGATCAGGATCCCTCTGACTGGTGTTCGATGTCGTTGGCCTCGGGAACCATTCTTCCTTAATGTTTTACATTGTCGATACCAGTTCCACCATGCTAACGTTGAAGTTGTATTCGGATAGCCTAGGGTAGGTGGAGTCTCGGGAGCCGATACCTCTTTATCCTGCAATGATCTGTTATTCTGACCGCGATCAGCTCTCCTATCGGTAGTGAATCATTTTACCGACCGAGAACCTCTGTCGCATCCTTCAGTCCTTTCATAGGGCAAAACCTGACCTCTAGAATACCGTCGGTCTGCATTGAAATCATCCTTCAATCTTTCCTTATTCTTATCCCGGTCCTGGATCTTGGTTGATAACGGGAAACCGAGTTGGTCATCCTCAATTCTTATCTTCGACTCATATCGGTTGTGAACATTTGCCTATGTTGTTGCCTGAAACTCGAGCAGACTTTCTTTCAATTTCCGAGAAGCGTCGAAACTTCTCGGATTTAATCTTTTACTTAATGCCTCAGCTTCCCATTCATATGTCATGGCGGGTAGCAACATCCTATCCTTCTAGAATCTGGTTACGAACTCCCATAGCAATTCAGACTCTCCTTGTGCAATTCTGAATATGTCGGCCTTTTGGGTCTGTACCTTCCTGGCCCCAGCATGAGCCTTGATAAAAGAATCTATGAGCATCTCGAAGGAATCTATTCAGTGCTCGGGCAAGAGTGAATACCACGTCAGGGCCCCTTTCGTGAAGGTCTCCCCGAATTTAATCAATAAGACTAACTCAATCTCATGCGGAGCTACGTCATTTCCCTTCACCGCCATTGTGTAAGTGGTGATGTGCTCCTAAGAATCCGAAGTCCCATCATATTAAGGCACGTTCGGCATCTTGAATCGCTTTGGGATCAACTTCGATGTCACGCTCGGTTTGAACAGCAACTGAGTGTATTTCTTTGAATCCGGCCCTTTCAATACCAGTGGTGCGCCCAGGATCTGATCCATTCGGGCATTTATTTCCCTTATAAACCTCATGAGTTCGGTTTTAAAGGGATTATTCTCATTGTTGTTCCCAGATCCTCTACCGTTCCCCTCAGCCATATCGAAGTCGACCTCGCCTCTCGAGGTGTTGTTATCAACCCTCTTTGTTGTTTGGTTTGCAGGAGCACTGGGATGGACTGGACCTCTTCCATTTGCGTTGTTGGAAGCACCCGACAATGCCTATATCAACTCCGTCATGACTAGATCTTGTCGCGAGAGATGACCCATAATAGCCTTTTGTTGCTCCCTCAGGATTCTCACTGTTTCCACGACATGCTCATCTTCGGCATCATCAGGAGTTGCCTCCCGAACATGTCATGGATATTGCCCCCCATGGACCGGCGTGGCCTCATGTCCCTTATTGCGGGTATCACTGATCAAGTATTCGTGCTGAGGCTGATTTTCTTGGGCCTCAATGTTGTGTGTGACATTGACATAGTTATCTGCCATTTTTATGATTTTGCTAAGAAACAAAGAATCAAACAGGTTAGTAATAGATGCAAGGATCAACTCAATTACGCGACAGTTTAAGCCCCACGGTCGGCACCAAACTGTTTCCATGTAAAACGATACAGTTGAATTTATACATGGTTTATAGACAAGCAAATCGATTTGATCCCAGAATGATAAATAATTTAAGTAAGAATGCAAGACTTAGTGTTGAAATCGAGATAAGATAGCAGATAGATTGATCCCGGGAACAGAGTTTCCGAAGGCAGTAATAACAATATTAATAAGAAATAAATAAAATGTTATTGAGCTTTTGAACAGTATATAGCATATGTTTGTCAGCAAATTCGTGTCCTCTACAATGACTTTTGAAGTTACTATTTATAGTTGCATGTAGGGAACAAGATCCTAGGATCAAGCCCCTCTTAAATGATAATTATGGGGTGCATTGATGAATGTGTAACGGCAGGCTATGAATGACATGTTCTCTATAACGAACTACGTATTTAATACTACAGAATATTCTTCATTAAATGCTACCGTATGGCAGATATTTATTTGTCTTTATGAGCAACACTTCCTTCGGGGACAACCGAGATTGCTGCCCCCAGACTTGATTTTCACTTTCCTCGCTCTTCATCTGTCTCCGGCTCCACATGTCGCTCTATTGTGCGAGCATTTAATATGAACATATTTTACCCTGTACAGACCTAAAATTGTCCGCTAGAGTTTCCCAACTACTAACATTGTCGTTCTTAAACTTTGTTTTCCGAAAACATTCAAGATAATAAACTCGTCCAATTATTTGGTCACAACCAAATAATGATATTCCTATAATGATTCTAAATTGGGTTAACTAATCCCTAAAATTAACATGAATTACTGTTGTTTGACTGATCCAAACCTGTAAATCCTTCCTAAGAATTAACAAGAAATATGACATTAAACAATTGCGAGCTCAAAAAATTGAATTCATTTACACCATAGTCAAACGTATAGAATATGTATCAAGAATTCAGGACTCACTCAAAACCACCCGACAATGGGTTCATCAATACCCTAGATAAGAGATTTAGCTTCTCATGTTTATACTAAGAAACAAAATATCCATTCTCAAAATAATCTCCAAAATAAAAGAAAATAAGAAAAGTTGAGAAAACCTCTTCAAATCTTCATTAGGATGATTCTTCCAAGCTCCTCTTTGCTTCAAAAATAGTGTTCTTATCCCTTACAGGTAGAGATGGTGGTTGAGGAGATGAAAGAAAGCCTTTATATGCTCCATTAAATAAGCCATTGACAAAAGAAACCCTTAAAATTTTGCCACAGTAACTCTACTTTGCGTGGCGCACGTGTGGTACGTGAACTAATTCAGCAAAAAATTTCAGCTTGCGTGGTGCCCGTGTTAAAAGTCCATATTGAGTTGTTTTCTACTTAGCTTCTAGGACAATTTTGAAATCTTTAATTTATCCAATTTGCAGTCCAAATACTTATGTATTTCCTAAATTCATTGTTTCCACATCCTAACAAAATAGCTTAATTAGGGATAATCTTTGTGAGTTTTTCACATAAACCATAAGGACTATTAAAATAAAGTGAAACACTATCAAAATATACTCAGAATAGCCAAACATCACTTTGCATTTCTGCGATGATGTTATCATGTCACATCATATCATCACTGATCTACACTCTACCCTCTCCTTTGTTTACTTGTAGTGTCTGATAGCTTCAATGATAATCCTTTTACTTTTCCTTAAATATAATCTATGTATCCATATAAAATCCAATTCCTCTGGTATACTACTTAAAGAAATTGATTAAATGCAATGTGTAGGTACTTGATGGCAAGCCCTACAACAGAAAATGTGATGTATACAGCTTTGGTATTTGCTTATGGGAAATTTATTGCTGTGATCTCCCATATCCAGATCTAAGCTTTGCTGAAGTTTCTTCAATTTTGTCCTGTTTCACGTCACGACCCAAAATACCACCAAGTCCGGATGGCACCTATCTCAACCCGATAGATAAGCCAACCGCATAAGTTACAGCTATAATCATAAATCATTAACATCAATCATAAATACTGCAAACAAATTCAATACAACTATCCCAAGGACTGGTAGTACAAATCAAAAGACACTATGACTTGGATTTACAAGACTGATATGTAGAATAAATACAACATCTATTTGAAGTATAAACAGAAATGAAGTCCTAAACTAACATGAACAAGAGGTAACTTGAATCAGGAACAAGGGATCACACATGTATCACAAAGAATATATATTCAAATCAAGGCACAACACAAGAATAACAAGTTGGGTATGTGTTTATAACATACAGTGACTACGTCCGAGGCAAGTATAGTATCAATCTCAAGATTAGCTTATCATGCTCAAAATAAGGAACCAATAGCCTCAACATTTCTCTTTCATGGTTTATTGTACTCACGTAGGCAATCAATTGAGTAGCACAAGAATCAAGTAGAACACACCACCAAACAACGCATAAAGAGTTCTAGAATTCTATCCCGAGCATAGATAATCATGTCATATGTATATACGCTTGTTATCTCATATATACATCACTCCTGAATGTAGCAAATAATATTGATAAGTAATAAAAATTTCTCAACCAAAGCTAGGCAAGAAACTTATCTCATCCGACTAATCCAAAGCTCCAAAATTGTATTTCTTTGAGAAATCACCTCCAATCGGCTTGAATCTACCTAACCATCAATCAAGGAAGTCACCAATATCATAGGATGTAATCCCAATCAATAAATTTTTTATCTTTAAAGAATTCTCACAAAGCCAACAAAGGTCAACACTAGGTGTGCGTGCCCAAAACCCGAAACCAATGCCAAATTCGATGACCTATAGCCTACCGAGTCCAAATATATGATTAGATTGAAAAATCAATTCCAAATGAGTACTCAAATCCTCAAAATACACTCTCTTAAAGTGTAGGCAAAACCCTAAATTTCATCTCAAAATTCAATATTTGACTTTTAACAATTTATGTAAATTCTTGAAATAATACCAAATGTGAGCAGAAATTACTTTCCCCAAAGTCTTGTATGAAAATCTCCATGAGAAATCGCCCCTCTCCAAGTCTAGAGTTCCAAATATGAGAAATGAGCTCAAAATCTCGAAATACACAACTTAAAAAGTCCGCCTAGGGGTACCCTTCGCAATCGCAACAGGGTCCCCGCGATCACGAAGCACAAAATATGACCTGCTATACAGCGCTTCTTCATGAATTCCAACCTTCAGTCGCAAACGCGATGACCCATATGCCAAATACTACGCGAACCCAACACCACCCCACGAACGCGACTAACAAAGACCCAAGTGCCAATCCCTCTGCGCGAACGCAACAACCTCCAAGCGAATGAGATGGCTTCCATGCCAGACCCCCGCGAACGCGATCCGTATGACACGAATGTGATGAAGAACTTTCCAGTAACCAAATTACTCATCGTGATCATGATGAACTTTCCATGATCGCGAAGTTTATCAGAACATCAGACTATCAGCAATACAAAAATCATCCAAAATCATTTAAAACTGCCCTGAATCAAACCCGAGGTCTCTAGAACCCCGTCCAAATACATTAAGCAAACTTATCCAAAGGCTCAAAATACTACAATTAACATCAAAATCAATAATTAAAGATCAAACTTATTCTCTTAAGTTTCAAACCATCAAACTTTGTGGAACGCGTCCGAATTACACTTAGTCATTCCGTATCTGAACCAAACTTTGCATACAAGTTCAAATCAACAAAAAGAAACTATACAAGGTCTCAAAGCCATAATATGAGTCTAATAGCACCGAAGCCAGCTCCCGGTAAAACCTATAAATCTTAAATTCATCAAATTGCATACTTTTGATAAATAGATCCAAACCCTTCTAGGAACATCAAATTAAAATGTAATATCCAAGTCCACAAATACCATACGAACCTATTGGAATAATCAAAGTACCAATCCGCGATCGTTTACTCAAGAGTCTAACCTTGGTCAACTCTTAGTACTCAAAGCTACCGAATTTAGAATTACTCTTCCAAATCAATCTCGAACTACCTGAAAATCAAAATCAACCATGTACGCAAGTCGTAATACCTCATATAAAGCCAGTCGAAGTCTCAAACCACCGAACGGGATACTAATGCTCGAAACGATCGGTCGGATCATTATATTCTCCCCATTTAAACATATGTTCGTCTTCGAACGTACCAAAATCCATTCCCAAGTCATCCAATCACTGTATAAACTCATCATTCATATACCCACGAGTGATCCCACATTACCACAATCCATACATGTCCATTAGTTGAATCCTGACTAAAGATTCTTTCTTCAACCTTAGTCCATAACCCTTAGAACTAAATTCCAACATCCGGAATTCTCTATAAGATTCGATCCCTGTATATATATATTGTACCAGTCCCCACAAGCTGCATCAAGTCATAACATAATCCCATGATGTAACCACGCGGTGTACCATATAACTCACGTACTCATAGCCACAACTTCCAACCACAATGGCTGCTCATTACCAAATCTGGTACTGGTATTATACTTCATACAAGATAAAACCTCATTCCAACCCTTCGTAGCACTGCAATGAAATAGGAAACATGTAGAAATTCATAACCACTCATCAAGTCAATAAGTCGTGGAGCTCTCTCGCCCGACAAGAACCATTATCAAATTTTAAGTTGACTAATGACATTCTTAACCAAACATACCTTATCCAAACCCGATTGCACTAATTCCAAGTCCAATGACCTCATCTTACCCAGTACAAGCTGCTCGACAATAGGCCGCACCCAATGCCACCTAGTTACATATGATGCAATCTGTACACCCAACAAATAACAACTCGATTAACACAAAGATGGAAGGAGAATCAAATAAGAGGACTATCCAATAAGTTCGGCAAATACAACCACAAAGGCACAATGCCATGATTCCATCCTACAAGAGAGAGGAAAAACACATAAAATAAACACAAGAATCATATCCTATCATAACTCCACTACGTCACATAACCCGATCCAAACATACCAATCCACATGGAATACCTATCGAGCAATAATAATCACAATCAACAAACACATGTGTATCAACAACAAACAAGCGAAGTGTATGACCATAACCATGGAGAAACGGATAGCACAATATACCATAGACAGGATAAGCACGTCTAAGGTGCAATAATCAACTCAACACCCCAAGAGACATATCGCTCAAATTTCACCACAAAGTTTAAACAGAACCACGTTATGCATGTGAATAGTCAAGTAGTCTCACAACCCGCCGTAGCATGAGAGAGTAACACATGGAACACATTAGGACATGAATATGATCACTCTAGCCAATGACACACCCCAGCAATTGTTGTGCTGAGTAAACAAACCTGATCAGATATAGAATATATGTTCTCATTAGGCCTACCAGTGGGACACCAAATCGATTTTGATCGCCCCGAAATAGGTAAATAACCTTCCAACAGTCCATAGCGACCTATCCATAAGACGTACAATCAACTGTCTATCCCTTAATATACCTTCATAGTCCGCAACTAAGGAATAGTCTGCCTCTGAGAACATCTAGTCTCTAAACTTCAAAATTCCAGAATCTCCCTACTTGGTCTCTAACTCCCCAACATAAATGACGAACGCATCACACATACATAATCCCATCACGCGAAATACTTCCATAAATCTTCCGCATTAGGTAGAAAATTAGAACGTCAATGGTTACCGCCCATGCGATCTATATAGTACTAGTCAAGCATCCGCAAGTTAGAACATAATGCGTCTTCTACAACACACACCTTTCTCAGGCGACACAAGATAGTGTCGGCATTCTCTTAAACATCTGGAATCTTCCATGTTGTCTAGAACTCATGACCTTCCTTTTGAAAGTAAACTGTAACCTTACCCATGCAATCCTACATGGCAAAACGTATCTATCATGTCAACATATAAAAGTGCGGGAATCTCATAATCAATTCTGAATCACAGGTTGAATAGACACCCCCAGTAACTAGAAAACATCCACTTAACTCAATCTAGGAGAACATGTCAACACGTAATAACCTTCTATATCTGTAGAAGACATCAACCTCAAGTCGTGCTCAAAATCATATTAAACTCTTCGAAACTCATTAGCACATGACCAAGCTATCAGACCTAAATTCATCTGAATCCTACAAATCATGTAGACTGCCATACCCAAAAATGACTCAAGCCGAAATGCTCACTTTGAAGAGACCTTCTATGAATCTGGTGTTGTTTCTTTCATCTCTCTTATACTGCAATGTAGAATCAATGATGATATACAAATACGGCAAGTCTCAGCTTTATCCAAGGCAAATCTTAAATCCTTAGCCACACAACAAAATTCAGCAAATCTTTAAGATACCACATATGAATTTTCAACCCACTAAAATCATTCTCGAGAGTCACTCACTCCGGTCAAGTCCCGAATGCATAGCCAAATATGCCGAACAGCTAGCGCTTCGTTAGCACATGAATACTATGAAACAAGCAACCGAGAAATTCCTTCCTCTTGCACACTACATCCACAAAGGAATAACAAACCTGAATCATCCCAAGATTTCCATATACCCATAAAGTATAGTTCAATATTCATCAAGCAAATCCCTTGCTAGAATCATCATCGAAGTCATCCTCTTCAAGTCATAACTAATCCACAAGCGTCCCTTAGTCTAGTAACTGATATAACACATGATCATGCAATCTGATTGTTGATAATAGACTCCCTCAGTTGGCTCGAAGCTATAGAACACATCATCTGATAACCCACAAACTTTTCCTTCATAGCTGCCCAGACCTCGCACTGTTATTTAGCTAAATTCCTTATAAACTTATATAATACCAGTCAAAACACACTCCAATTCTTCTATCGAATGTATACTCATCCTTGTGATAGCATTGCAAACTTCCTCAGGCGATCCAAACTCTAATTATAGCACATACATCCCATTAGATAAAAGAAAAACTCTTCATGAAAATCTCATAAGGATCACGGAATCTCACACCTTCCCGCATGAGATAACCACCTGCTTAGCCTCCAGCCAATATCTCTCTATGACCCTACCATAGTCACAACAACTATGCAATTAATCCACTCGAGTCCGTACTCATCGACCAGATGCAAGAATTCACTTCCCCACAAATGAACAACTGAAAGATCTACCAACACATCAGCATCTAAGACTAGATAACACATAGAGACGATAATCAAGTTGTCTATGCACATCTAAGTCCGAGTACTTAACATCACACACGAATCGAAGAGAACGAAACTGGAGATTTAGGCTTCAAGATGAAACAAAGTAGCACGATAAGGAAAGAAAGTAGGGAAGTTTCCTAGATGTCCTGTAGCCTCTCAAAGATAAGTATGGACATCATCATACTAATCCGCAAGACTCTACTAGGTATTTGCTAATGACTCGTAGAACCTATGAATATAGAGCTCTGATACCAACTTGTCACGAACCAAATTCCCACCAAGTCATGATGGCACCTAACCCCACCCACTAGGTAAGCCAGCTGCATAATTACATCTATAATGAGAAGTCAATAATATTAATAATAAAGACTGCAAAACAATTCAATACAATTATCCCAAGGACATGTACTACAAGTCATGAGTCGCTGTGATTTAGATTTACAAGATTGATATGAATAACAAATACAACGTCTATTTGACGTCTGCATAAACGGAATGAATTCCTAAACTACCATGAACAAGAGGTAGTTTGAATCTGGAATGCTGGTACGTCTTCAATGTAAGGCTTCGTCTTCCTTAGCTACTCAACTCCAGGATCTGCACGCAAGGTGCTGAAGTGTAGTATGCGTACAACCGACCCCATGTATTCAGTAAGTATCTTGACTAACCTCGATGAAGTATTGATGAGGTTTTGATGTCAAAAGACACCCGCTTTACAAAACCAGTGCAACTCAATAACATGTACAATACAGAGAAATATCCAGAAAAGATAGTTACAAAATAAAGAATATCAGCAGTAAAGGTACACAATTGTGGTGGGGTAATAAACAAATTCTCCTAATTAAATAGATCAAGCAAATACAACTTGCACCAATCCCGCTCACAAAGAGACATGCACCAAATAATGTGTATGCTCAAATAGTCATACGTGACTGTAAGCCTGTACACAACATGATCCGATTCCGTATTAATTGCCGAATACCATATTCATGAGACCTCTACAAGAATCCATTAAATCAATGCTTGATGATAATTTTTTTACATCAATCCAATATGCTACCAACAAGTCAACAAACATTAGATATCAATTCAACATAGGTAAACCCATCTTGACAACTAAATTATCAAATAATAACAGAGGCATAGAATAGCATGTTAGATGCAACATAAAACATGTAAAATGTATGACATAGCATAAAGAATTCATTTGCATAATCAAGAGTGCCACCCTTATGCTCCACGCATCATCAATCGAGAACTCCACCCTAATGTGCCACACATCATTAATCAAGAATGTCACTGTTATACTCTATATCACATCCATCACATCGATCAAGTACCACAATTTGCGTGTATGCCATCAAGAGAGAAACATGAGAGGGCGACCCTAGGGGGATGGATCTGTATCCACATGATGCACGGATAACTCGCGTGCTAATAATATAACCCGCACAGACAACTCATCATCAATATCAGGAATGCCACAATAACTATAACATCATAATCAAGAATGCCACCCTTATACTCCACAGTACATCAACAATCAATTTGCTCAACATGTCCATATGTGCCATGATCATAACAAATTCAAGATAATATTTATCATCAAGAGACATATTCTCACAATTCACAAATAAGGTGCACAAGAATATGAAAATAATAAAATGTGGATGTGTGCTCCAGATATAAAACATGACTACGGCTAAATCAATCTAGCAATGATTCTATAAATGCACATCTTGGCTAATTAGGAGATAATAATCCTAAAATATGATCTCTAGCATGAAAGAATAAGTTGGCGTAGTCATACAAAGGATCATACATGAGAGTGCACATTCAAATAAAGGCACAATACAAGAACAATAAGTACGGATGTGTTCATAACATACGTGTGACTACATCCGAGGCAAATATAGGATCGATCTCACGATTAGTTCATCATGTTCAAAATATGGCACCAATAGACTCAATATTTCTCTAGCATGGTTTATTGTACTCATGTAGACAATCAATTGAGTGGCACATCGAATACACACCACCAAACAAGGCATAAGGAGATCTAGAATTCTATCCCGAGCATGGATACCCATGACACATGTATATACGCTCGTCACTTCATATATACATCACCGCCGCATGTAGCAAACAACATCAATTAGTAATAAAATTCCTTCAACTAAAGCTAGGCAAAACACTTACCTCATCCGACTAGTCCAAAGCTCCAAAAATGTATTTCCTTGAGAAATCACCTCTAACATGCTCGAATCTAGCTAATCATCAATCAAGGAAGTCAACTAATATAATAGGAAGTAATGTCAATCAATAAAGCCTCGATCTTTGAAGAATTCTCCAAAAGTCAACAAAGGTTAACCCCGTGCTCGCGTGCCCCAACCCAGAACTAATGCCAAAATCCGATGACCCATAACCTGCCGAGTCCAAATATATGATTAAATTCCAAAATCGAATCCAAATTGATACTCAAATCCTCAAAATACACTCTCTTAAAGTGCAAGTAAAATCCCAAATTTCATCTCAAGTCTGAATCACACTTTGACGTTCCAGATCACAACCAAACTACACACAAATTCCAATCAACGGAACAAAACCTATACAAGGTCTCACAACTAAAATAGGAGTCTGATAGCACTAAAGTCAACTTCCAGCGAAACCTACGAACCCTCCAATTTTTCAAATTGCCAACTTTCGGCAAATAGAGCTAAAACTTTCTAGGAACATACAAATTCGAATCCGAACATACGTGTACTGGAATCTTAAGGACAAAAATTATCATATGAACCTATTGGAATCATCAAATTACTATTTCGAGATCGTTTACTCAAAAGTCAAACATTGGTTAACTCTTCCTACTCAAAGCTTCCGAATTGAGAATTACTCTTCCAAATCAATCCCGAACTTCTTGAAAATCAAAACTAACTATCCACGCAAGCCGTAACACCTCATATGAAGCCACTCCAAGTCTCAAACTATCGAATGGAACGCCAACGCTCAAAATGACCGGTCGGATTGTTACATTACACCTTGATTTCCCTGTATTTTTTTGGTTCGTTCTTGCTTTGTTACGCATAAAGCGGAGTGCTGTTGCCTGTAGCGGTCCCTTCACTTGCATTAGTCTTAGATGGTTCCATGTGTAACTTGGGTACGCTCTTTTTCAGGAGTTGATAGGTTACTTCCTTCTACTATTATCAGATCCATGTCATTCTCGTTTAACTGCACATAATTTCTTGGTTATCGAAAAATGGGTATAATTTCTTTGACTGTTTCTTCAAGTATTCATACACATTAGTACTAGAACAAAAAAAAAACATTCTTGAGGTTCAGTTGTTATGGTGATGCTCTTCAACTTACTGCTAATATCATCATGAGGGCGTGCTGATCATTTACGTATTCCACCTTTCATTGTGTTTGGTCCAAAAGACACACATGGGTTGCTTTCTCCTAAATGATTCACTTATTAAAACCTTTGGGATGCAAATCCACAAAAGCGACCTGAAATGGACGAGGTAGTAAGATTATTAGAAGCAATCGATACCTGAAGATAAGCTGGTGGCTGTTTCTGCTTTGCTTCAATCAGGGGTCCATAATTTTCGTACATCACTTTTTATTCTCTTCGATGAAATTGTACGATTAATTAGAAGTATTGTGATAGTTCTTCAACCTCCGCATAGTTCTTCAACCTCCGCTTTGGGTTATTGGCATCTCCAACTAATGAATTTTAGGCTTTTAATTTGTATGCTACCTTCCATTTGTACAGTTCTTCTTGTAAAGAACTGTTCACATATATATGGTATTCCAGTGAATTGTTACTGTTGGATGTATCTTTTGCTTTGGAACCTTACTCGGAATAATCTTTGCTGATGCAAGAATGACAGCATGACAGTGTTAGATTATTATTTCAAAGTCGACGGGACCGAAAATATGCATATCTGTAAGTCCATCTTGTTGAGTAAGAATCAACTTCTAGATAATATTATTATTCTGAAATAAGGCATGTTATAGGTGTGTGACTTATCCTTCGGTAGCTTTCACTAACAAACAAGGTCATTGCAACTTATCCGAATTCAGGTCCTTTTTCTTTGTACATCTAATTCTTCAAATGAATTGACTATCACTTGATCATGCTCTTCAAGTACGGAGTTAGCTAAGTGATCTGTAAGTTCATTTCCTTCTTACGCATGATGTGCTTGCATCACCTAGACTTTACATCTTTATAGAAGGTCCTTTGCTTCCTTGATCAGCACTGCTATACTGGTTTTCAGCTTCCACCTATTACATTATTTAACATCAATGAATCAGTTTGCAATATGGAAGGTGAATAAACCTGGTGATGCACACAATAATTGATGGCTTCAGGGATGGCTATAGTTTCAGCAAACGCATGCTTCATTTCTCCAGCCTATGCATGAACTAGATTATCTCCGGATGAATCTCGCACACAAAATGCAAATTATCTCCTCCTCGAACTAGCTCTAGAGACCCCATCAGTTCCATTTTAACCAACCCATTAGAGGCAATTCCCGTAACACTTTGGTATGGCGTTCTCGCATAATTTTAGGCGTTCTATGGCATATAGTATGTTATTTTATTGTTAAATCATTGAATTATTATTTTTCGAAACTCTTTCTGAACCTAAAGCTGAGCTAACCGAAGATTCCGAATTAAGAAGTTTTAATAGGCTAAGGCACGTTTCTGATCGGAAATCGGGATGTCGCATTTCCTTAAAGTTGACTACTGCAAAAAAACTTGTACATGTACTTACTGCTTCACCACGTATGGCACAAACACAAGATCACCATATAGCCCATGTGCTGAAAACATATTACTTTATCAACATGTGAAAGCAGGAGATAAACTCAAAGAAGTCATTACAATTTTTCATATAACATGGTTGTTTGGAAAGGGTGATGGAGATTAAATTTTTTTTCCCAAGTAGAAGGTTAATGAGTAGTCTGGACCAAGTCAATGAAGATAGATTGGAAAAGAATCTACTTTGTTGAATTCTGCAGCTTTGGGAAAATTGGATCAACATAGGCATGATACATAGGATCAGCAAGCCAAAGTTCAGCAATGTAATGATGAGATGAGGCACGCCTATGAACTTCTTCAATAAGCCAGATGCTTGCTTCAGCTTTGCTAGGATGTATGATGGTATCTAATGGAACGTCATCATCGTTGGTGTTGAACCTCATTTGATCCCACTGCTTCATGTGGACATTGGTTAGGTAGTGCAGTGGTTGTCCATATAACTGTTTAATGGATGCGGCTAATCCCGCCCATGAGGTGAAAGGGATAACAGAGCCACGGTGTGTGGGAATAGGAACCAACTGCATGTACTCCTGGTACATTCTTGCTCTTCTTATCATTGAATCTGTAATGCAGAGCCTATAAGACTAGTTATACAGATATAATACATGAAATAACAGGTAAACTCTAATCTTGCACCGTGGTCAATTGTCTGGAAACTACAACAACAACAACCCAGTATAATCCCACTAATGGGGTCTGGGGAGGGTAGTGTGTACGCAAACCTTACCCCTACCCTGGGGTAGAGAGGCTGTTTCCGATAGACCCTCGGCTACCACTAGTCTGGAAACTAGTTTGAATTAAGAATTCAACATAAACTATGTAAAACGATGTTCATACTAAAAAAGAAAAAGAAAAAGCAAAAGTAACTCCTTCGAGCATTAGTACTATTATCAAAGAGACCTCTCAATGCTCATTCACATTAGAAAAGATAAACTGAATATAGATTTATGGACGAGATTTTCCTGGGAATCAAACAGAAGCTACTTGTAGCCAAAGATCAGTCAACTTGTACATATGGATAGGAAGCAACACAGATATACTTCTTTTCGTCAAATTTCAATAAGGTTAAAAATTGACATGGAAGGGTATCTTCTAACCCTTTCACATCTAATCTTCTCGTTTTTTACTAACCAGAGGAGAAACAATCCGTACAGCTTCTTTTACTTCTTCTCCACCAGCTCTGGTATAATGTGAACCTATGCTTTAGTTATGCAACTATTAGTTTATACACCCTATTTGGTATTATCCTATGCATAACAAATGCATAGGAAACCATGGTATTAACAATGCAATGGGTTTTAATGCATGCATTAGCTTAGTTAAAGACAAAATTGCCCTTCAAAATTTATGCTTGATTAAAATATGTTATTATATTAATGCAAGTTTGATATAAAGTTTGATACTGAAATTGCTCCCGCTATTTATATCTATACTCCGCCAATTTCTTCATTGTAAATTTATAAATCTGTACTCTACTACTACGTACTGGAATGCACTTGAAATCAACTCATTTTCCTTTTATTGTTTTAGTTCAAACTTTCTTTGCCTAATAATCTAAGAAAGTGGGAAATAAAATTATATTCCTAGTAGATAAATAAATACTTAGCACATTTTCTTTTTTATAAATAAATATTCAGTTCTATACTACAATATAGGTAGACAAATCAAATAATTTTTTTTAAACCTTTTTCATATAAAAACATTCCTCAACATATGTTTCTTTTAAGAAGATAAAGTGATGGACTAGTTATGTGGGTATTTTTGTAGACAAATAATTCTTTTAGAAATTGTGCAATGCTTTAATACATTAAACCAAACAATGAATAAGAAATATGTCAGCATAACTAATATCAGCATTAATAATACACCATATTCAGCATTATTCTTATGCACCCTACCAAACGACCCCTTAGTGTTTCATGATCCATTTATTGGAGAAGAAAAAAGGAATACAAGCAAACATCTAGAGTTTGTCCAGATGCAGAATTTGCACTTTCATTTTATGAAAACCTCCTAATTCTACAATCATTTTTACTTTGTTTTGATTTCCCAAGGTTGCAGAAAACTTGCTTGAAAAAGAGAAACATTATCATCATTTTCAGCCCCAAGACAAAGTTAATGCTCCATTATTCTTAAAGCCCATACAGATCCAGAACCAAGAAAAAGAAAAGAATGAAGAGGAAACAGGAAGAATCTACGCGCATTGTGCAATTGGAAGCAAAATGATGAGATAAGAGATGGGAAAAGTGGGAGGAGCTCAGATGTCTTTGTGCACACTCAAAGAGCAGGCTTTCTTGTTGCTGGTGGTTGTGTTCTGGACATAAGCTGGAGAAAAAGGGATAAAAACACCAGATGGGAGAGGATAAGCGACAGGAGAAACATGAAAACTAGGAGTTTTATTCAGCAGGTAGATTCATCAATGAGGTGATGGTGTTAGTCCACAGGTTTTCCTTCCTTTTCTTTATTGGTGAGATTTTCCTTCCTTTTCTTTTGCAAGCATTTTGCTCAAAGGGTTGAAGAGAGAAAATGTTTTTCTTTGATCAATAAGGATAAAAAAATATTTGTCCTTGTTCACTAATAAATTGACTAATTAAACTCATGTTTCCATAGTCAATTTGATCCACATTGAATACGGGACACAAACACCTACAAGAAGATCTCTTGAATTTATGTAAAGGCCGCTTGGATTTATCCATGGTTTGTTTGTTTAATTTATTCCTTTGAGAGATAGAGGAAGTTCATATCATCAAAATCTATGGAAGCATTGGTTTATGCATTCCTGTTCTCGACTCTACTCTAGGGATAAATTTTTCTATCTTTTTTTGAGAATTATCAAGAATTCCAACTAAGAAGGTGAAATGATTTTCTATTAACTCAGTTTAAGTACTAAGCCTCCTGATCAGTACTTCAACTAGTCTCCATGTTCCTCAAATGAATCTCACCAAAAATGGGAAGTACTAATTGCTCTTTCCAAAATGCTTTGTTTATCAAAACCTATTAGCGTAAATTCTCCTTTTATTCAACAGAAGTGTTCTCCCTCCTTCATTTTTTTCCTCAAGAAAGAAGAATATTTTATGAATTTAGATCTAGATAGACTTTTCAGTTTAAATGCTTGCTTCTGTAAATGCTAAATACTGGTAGTATTGTCTTCAAGTGGCTACTCTCTATGGCACCCTTGAGGGCATCTCCAACCCTCCCCCACTTCTCCAAAATGCAGTCCTCTTTTGCCAAAATGTGGCTCCAATGCTCCCTATTTTTGACTGCAAAATGGGGGTTGAATAGTGTTACTCCAAATTTGGAGTGATACTATTCATCTCCTCCATTACTATTCATCCTTACTTTATTATTATTTTTATTATTTAACTCTTTTAATTTATCTCTTTATATATACCTAATTATGTTTATGTAATATCTTTATAATATTAATTTTACATCTTAACTTTGACGTAAAATTTTGATAAATTAATTTTCGTGCATTTATTATTTTATGTAAAATTGTAAGTTAATTTTATTATAAGTTATTTTTAGGTAAATTAATTTCATTTATGGGAGCATACTAAAGGTGGAAGTTGAATATTTATGTAATATTTAATCTGAATTTTACCATAATGTAATATGTATTTAATTAACTTGTATCTCAATTATTTCACTTTTATTTGAATTATCCATTAATATATATAATCTATAATATTTGCTTACAAATTATATTATTTAAAAATTTATGGTATAAAATAATTTTATATTAAATTATATGTGATGAATATGTAAAAAAGAAAAAAAGATAGAATTTCTTTAATAGAAATAAGAAAATAAAATTTAAATAAAAGATAATAATATAATATTGAAGAGAGAGAGAAATATAAAATGGAATATTCTTTTTTAGAGTAAAAAATGGAGTAATGGTTAGAATAACTTTATTCCATTTTGGAGCTTACTCCATTTTGGAGGAGAAAATGGAGGCAAGGGTTGGAGATGGCCCAAGAAACCAAAATTAATCTGGCTTCAAGGCTAAGAATGAGAAAGCAGAAATTTTGAAATAAAATTTTACTCAACAGATTCATGTCTAAAAGATTATGTATCAAGTTTGATTAGACAAGTTTTATAATGTTTCATTATGAAAGTTCCACTTTGCACATTCTTTTTGATAGCCGCTTTTGCACATTTTGTTATCAGAGCCAATACCATATTTAGGATGGGAAATGAAATTCTTTACAAAGAATATTATTCAAATCACTTCTATCTGGATGCTCTTAGATTACATTATCAAACAAGTGGAACTGACAATGTTATCAGATCTTATACGTTAAATTGCATAAAGGCTTTGTATAAAAAGTTCATCTGAAGATCCTGTGTGGCTGAACTTGATACGAACCAAGGAACACTACTTACACAAGTACACATCAAGCCTCACGACCTTTCACTAGATCACAAGCAAGAGAACTAAGGGACTTACAAATCTTTACAAAGAAGTGGGATGTCTTGGAGATCAAGTTGGAAGCTCGTTGAAGACTTACAATGTCTTATATGTTTTGCCTAAAGAGGAGGAGTTGAAAGAAGACCATTTGGAGCCTCAAATTATTTTCTTTTAAGTGTATTTATCTTAGGCCTTCTTCAAGGATAATTTTGTCTTTCATTGACCCTATTCAAACCTAGTGTAAAAGAATAATGATGAGGGTTATTTCCTCTTTAGCTTATTTTGCATATTGATGATGGTTTCTAAGGAGCTATGGCTTCCAACTTGTTGATCTAGACTTCCAAGGTGTATTCACAAGGGGAATCATTCCTCTTGAGGGTAATCCTATAGTTTTAGGTTCACTTTGTTTGTAGTTGATAGGTAATTGATTCTTATCAATTGCTTCTGCTTCTCAATTACTTCTTTGTTGGGTCTAATCAAAAATTTATTGCTTGCCTTTATTTTGTTGTTTTTCCACATTAAAATTCCTACCTGAACTCCATTACAGAATTTTATACTAACACCAAAAACTACTAGATAAACTGCCTGATAAATGTTATATTAATTTAACAGATTCCTTCCAGGCATTATGCTACCATCTTTACTTGTGCATGAACTGCTTTCTAAATTCTAATCACACTTGAGCAACCGACAGTTTGATGTGAGAAATGTTGGCCCAAATAACCTAAATTCCTAGCTCCGTCTTTGATTCTTGAGTTCCCGTACTAAAAGAGGACGCAAGCTTGCGTAAATAAAAGAAACATGAAACACTATACCAACAGCCTAACTAGATCCTCATGTATTGAACAAAAACGTAAGTATCTCTACCTACAACATACCTCAAACTTAATCAAGAGACGAGGTTTCTCCTTTTTCCAGTTTTTCACAGTGATAAAGCAACTGGAGTGTTTTTCCGCTAAGGGAACATATGCAGACACTTCTAGTAGATTGAGAAACAAGACTCTACTCGACAATTATGTGAATTATGACACAGAATTTCAGTACCTTCAGAAATAAGTTCGTTAACAGGTTGACCAGTGGTGATATAATTTTTCAGCTGTTTGTTTTCTGTTTTGCGATCATCTGTATCAGAGGAAGATGAGTCGCCCGATGAGATATCCACCTGCTCACCAAATGGCGCTGCTCTCTCCATATCTGTAAAATTGCAGTCATTTGGAGAAAATAAAAACATGCTAGCAGCTTCAACATTTGAAAACTTTGATGAAACTATTTAACTTTAATTTGACGACTCATCTTGGGACGAATGAGTTTAAAAGTCAGTGTGTACTCCCAAGTCCTATAAAGGAAATAAAAAAATGAAGGTAGAATATGAGTTATTTGATTTGATCCCATATACAAGTAAGAGAATAAGAAAATATTTAAATCAAGACAGCTCATCAATGAACTGAATGAGCAACTGGCAGAAAGCCATACAATTCTAATAGACCACTATTTTGATTTCTATACGTAAAATCCTAGTGTAGAGTCTAATATCCAACAGTTAAAAGTTCATCACGGTTAGCAGATTCAACAAAATTCATGCAATGCTCAGATCATTCCTTTTCTCTGCATATATGCTTAATTCATCATAAACTGCATGCTAAAATTAAGAATAGTACGAACTGAAACCCACTCTAACAAGGGCCCATTCTCTAATAATCAAGAATCTTGCCCATTCTCTAATAATGAAGAATCTTCATAGACAATTAAATTAATAATTATTAGATATATTAGCTTCCAAGTTCGATTGGATAGACATATTTGGATAAGAGGATACCTTCAAAATTGTTTTTTCTATGGACTTAACTTACACTATCAATCTAAATAACTTGTTATACCTGGTAATCTGTCTTGTTTTTCAAGTTTACTAATTGCCGTTTTATGTCTAGTTACATGTAATTATCTGTTAGGTACCTGATAGAGTAAAATGTGTATACAAGATAAACTTTTTTTCTAAAGATATTCCTTTTTTTGGGGGTAAAATAATTAGATTTGAATTGGTTCGAAACTAAAATCCAATGTTCAAATATTAAGGATTCCATAAATGACTTTCTCCCTAATTGAAACCCACAATATCATGATAAATTGTTCATCCTTTTATCTTCTACTAGTCTCAGGGTACGTGCTTTTGCGCGTGTACCCCATATTAATGAGTAGATAATTTCAATAAAATATTGTTGAGTTGTCCCACATCGGTGGGATTTGAGGTCCTTGGTCTCCTTATATGGTTTTGGTCAATCCTCACCTCATAAGCTAGCTTTTGGGTTGAGTGCCCAAGGTCCATTTATCATGGTATCAGAGTCAGGCTCATCCCAATTATTGTTACCGATGTTGGGCCCCCATTTATGTTGTCCACGCTCCAGTTTGCAGGCCTGGGCGTGAGGGGAGTGTTGAGTTGTCCCACATCGGTGGGATTTGAGGTCTTTGGTCTCCTTATATGGTATTGGGCAATTCTCACCTCATAAACTAGCTTTTGGTGTTAGAGTTAAGTCCAAGGTCCATTTATCAAATATATTAAACAATGTATTTGATAAATACTGATCTCATTTAGGTAACTTAATAAAAGAAGAAATTCTGCTCTACGGAAGTCCTCAAATGCCTTATTTTGATTTTTGAGTATTTTTGAGGATATTTACCTAAAAATAAACAGGTAATACAAAAATACTTTTATCACGATTCTTCAAAGATTTACCTGAAATTTCTTGTTCATGTCCACTATGGTTTCCATCATTTAACTTTGTTGCATTTGATTCAATATATTTGTTCATCCTCCGAATGGCATAAGCAACTTTGCGTTGGTCTACAAAAAGAAAATAATTTTTTTGATGAAGTATGAGATAATATTAAAAGCATGTCGAAGACGCAAAATAGAGCAATGTACAGGTTATAAAACAAAAGAGAGTTTGCTAGCCCTATTATAGATAATCTTATGCTACGGATTGGGAGCTAACAAAATCCAAAAATGATTCAGGTGAGCTACCAGGGGAGCGATACTCCAGCTACATAACAAAATAAAACAATTAGCCTTAAGGGATAAGGGAGTAAGTTGGAGTTGATAATCCATCAAAACACCTTCTATTCATTTCTGTCCAAAATTTAATTTAATTACCACAATTAACAATATCTTAAAGAACATAATGTGTTAGTTAAAAGTAATTCTACCTTGTTGTGTCATATGTATTTGATGAATAATGGAAAATATCTTGCGCCTGCGGCATGCAAAAAACTTGTTAATATCGCATTCAAATTGAATTAGACACATTCAGCCAAATTAGAAACATATACTGAGTAAAAATTCTAAACTAAATATTAAATGCTAAGTCAGAAAATGTTGCTCCTTAATATGAAACAAAATCAAAATTTAACCAATCAGTAAGTATCAAGAACAAAAAAATAAATTGGAGCTTATAGTATTAAGAGAATGTTACACCACTAATCATTTACAATTTTTAGTTTTTTATGAGTTATTGAGTCGTCATCACTCCTTACCCGATGGTTTGTGGTGTAGTTGTTGTTTTTGGATTGTTGGTGTGTTTTCCTTCTTTTCCAAAATGATTTATATAAGGTAAAATTTTATTTTTAAAGTCCTAAATATTAGGGCTTCATACCTAGTTAAGATAAGGAATGATTTAGTAAGAAAAACTTTAGTTGTTTATAAATGGAGTAACAATTTTGTCTAATGTGCAATCCATCTTTAAAGGGTAAAAAAGTCAATAACATTTCGCACATGGTTTTCGTGCTTTTTATAAATGTGGGGAAATAATATACTTGGTTAAAATATTTTGGAAAGTATTTTCTGTGGGAAAACAAGTTACTCTTCCTTATGGAGTAGTAAAAACAAGTTCCATAAGTGGCATTCCACACTAATTGTCACCTCCCCATCCCCCAACACCAAAAAACCCCACCCTACTCCCATAGTGTTTGCCCCGTGCTCGTGCGGCACTATTGTCTACTTACTTACCAAACACAAAGATATAAGTAAGTGTTTACCCTTAAACTGGATAACAATTAAATTTATAGTGTGGTTCTAAGGACACGTGATTTCACTTAATACCAATTGATAAATATAAAGATTAATAACAGAAATGAACTATAAAGTAAAGCAAACCAGTGTTAGAATGGAACTCAACCCTCGAGTTTGGATACCCTCGAACTGGTTGATGTAAGAACAATTAAAATATAACAAGCTGATGAACAAGAGTATAAACGAGAAAGAGAATTATATTGCTTTGATATCTGTGAACAATGTGTGTTACAGATAATTAGAACCCCCTTTAAATAGTAGAGAAATTCCACTTATGGTATAATTCTAATTATAGAAGAAAATCCCATGATTAGCTAATTAACCGTTTCTGATTTGATCTGTTTCGAGATTTACGCCATGATCCTCGACCAGTCACGGATATCTCGCCTTTCTGTTATTGTGCTATCTTCGATCTTGCTCGATGCCAGTCTCATTTGGCTTCGATCGCTACTAGCCTCGATCTCGACAGGTACCTCGATTCTGAGCTCGGTACCTTATCCTCGTGATTTAATCTATTCCGTTACGAGGCCATCCTTCGATGCAACCTTCCGGTCTCGGTCAAATAGTAAAATCGGTGGGCTCTGTTTTAACCGTATACGGTAAGAAACACACATATTCTAGAAAAATATATTTTCCATCATACCAAACACGCCCTTTATGTTTTTTTCCTTTTCCGTTGTCGGTTAGATTCTTCATACGGAAAAAAAATTATCAAATAGTAGGTGTTATGATTGAAAAGAATATCACAAGCTCATTAAACTTATTAACTACAACTTATTCTAAAATAAAACAAATATCTAGTAAGACTATAAACGAACATTATGGTGCGATTCACTAAAATTTATGGATTGCCATTAAAATTCCATTGCAGAAAGGGATAAGGTTTTTTGCTAACTAAGACACATAGAAATGGATTATAAAGACAAAGCACGCAAGAGAATAAATTTACCAAATTCCGTTAGCGGCAGAGTGATTATGAGCAGCTTAATTAGCGGCAGAGAAGAGGAACTTTAGCGACCTGGTAAACAAAATCTTTTGAAAAACTGTTGTTTGATGCACTATACAAAGGTTTACTCTGTAACCAAAAGGGTTTAATTTATTTAAAGGGGGGATCCAATTATATTATGGGTTATATTTATGGGTCTGGGTTTTAAAATGAACCCATTAGGTCTTGTTTAAATGGCCTCCACATGTCCGTCCGTTAAAAGTAAAATTCGTGCTGGGTGTACCTCAATAAATCTGGTATTTAATTTTTGTCAAGTATCTTTTAACTTTGTTGTATAGGTCAAAATCTGTCTTTAGATTATTTAAATCAAGATAATACTAAAAAAAAAAATTTCAAGTCATCATTTGTCGAGATGGCCCAAGAAGCAGCAAAGTCTGTGGTCGAAGTGTCAACAAGAGTCGTAGTTGAGGTGCCAACAAAGAACGAGATCGAGATCGAATACCATTGACTGAGTTGTAACGACTAGTTTTCAAGATAGGACATTAAAGAAAATATTCTAGTGGATATTCTCTGCACTTGTACTTTTAGGGTTTCTTAGGAATATGTCCCATATAAATAGAAAAAGAGACAATGATATGGGCATGTGATATTCATTTGTAAAGAACACACTTTGACTAAAAGATTCATCTCTCTCTCTTGCTAAGATACAAACACCACCTCTTCACTACGATTCTTGTCCATACTTTTCCATCAGATCCGAGAATAACTCGAATATTCAAGGATTTGTCCATCATTCATCATTGTCAGGAGGAACCTCCGCCTATTCCAGCCTTTATTGGGTGAATCATTCCTCTTATTTACTTAAATGTCATTTATTGCTACTCATTATTATATTATTGAATGTTATATTATTGCTGTTGACTTCTAGAACATTTATTACATATTATTGCCTTCGTTCGAACAGACTCACATGACATTTATTATTTTTTTAACAACCCTATCTAAGGATATTATTGTTAGCTAAGATTAACCCTTGTTCACATAGATTTAATTATTTGAACCAAGATCTATATTTTTTTGTCAAACAATTTGGCGCCGTCTGTGGGAATTTCTTAGTTAAACTTTTAGTTTCCTCTAGATCTACAACTAGCACAGGTCACTAACGTAAAAAAAAAAAAAAAAACAAGACCTCCTTTCTTTGTGTACACAAAATCCTACATGGCAGGTAACCGAGAAAAAAGGACAAGAATAACGAGTGACCTCCCAACCAACCTCATGAATGCCATCAACAAAAGTTGTGAAACGGCAGATGAGGACACGACGCCCAACGCATCCCCCAGGCGAGATGGGTCACCGCCCCCACACTACAGCATAACAAAACCTCGTGGTAAATGAGCCTCCACGTCTGCAGAGGAAGGGACACCCACAACTGTAAAAAAAAAATACTCCTCTAGGCGTGGCTAACTAACACGCTAACAAGCGTCCTTAGCAAGACCGCTCCAGGAACGACTTCAGAAACCGCAAGGACTTGCACGATCTAGCAAACAGATGAGTAGTGCAACCAACCCCTCCCTCCAGCGGCATGTATGACTTACAATGTCATCGATAGTGCAGGTGACAACGCCCTAGCCACCATTCTAAAAAAGATGGATGAAATGAAAAATGAAAACAAGGCGCTCCGAGACTAGATGAAAGAGCATCAAGAACGGGTTGATAAGATACCAGGCGCTCCTAAGCTGCTGCCGAAAAGGGACGCCGGCCGGTTCGTGAGTAACAGTACAATGACGATGCAGCCCCGCATGCCATACCAAAGACCTTCAAAATGCCAGTGTATTGTGATGTTTCTCGGATCGGTATTGGATGTATTTTGATGTAGGAGGGTAGAGTGATTGCTTATGCTTCGCGTCAGTTGAAGCCTCATGAGAAGAACTACCCTGTCTATGATTTGGAGTTAGATGTCATCGTTCATGCATTGAAGATTTGGAGGCATTATCTCTACGATGTGTCTTGTAAGGTATTAACAGATCATCGGAATCTCCAGCATTTGTTCAAATAGAAGGATCTAAATTTGAGGCAGCGGAGATGGTTGGAGCTTCTAAAGGGCAATGATATCACTATTCTGTATCATTTCAGGAAGGCCAATGTGGTGGCCGATACCTTGAGTAGAAAGGCGATGAGTATGGGTAACCTTGCGTTCATTCCTGTTAGTGTGAGACCTCTTGCAGTTGATGTTCAGGCCTTGCCAACCAGCTCGTGAGATTAGATGTTTCGAAGCCCAACTGGGTTCTATCTTGTGTGGTATCTCGGTCTTCCTTATACGATCGCATCAGAGAGCGCCAGTATGATGATTCCCATTTGCTTGTCCTTAAGAACACGGTTCTGCACGGTGATTCCAGAGATGTTACCATTGGAAATGATGGGGTATTGAGGATGCATGGTCGGATTTGTGTGCCTAATGTGGATGGGCTACGTGAGTTGATTCTTGAGGAGGCCCATAGTTCGCAGTATTACATTCATCCGGGTGCCGCGAAGACGTATTAGGACTTGAGGAAGCATTATTGGTGGAGGAGAATGAAGAAGGATATAGTAGGGTTTGTAGCTCGGTGCCTCAACTGTCAGCAGGTAAAGTATGAGCATCAAAGTCCAGGCGGATTGCTTCAGAGGTTAGAGATTCCAGAGTGGATATGGGAGCAGATCACCATGGATTTTGTAGTTGGGCTCCCACGGACTTTGAGGATGTTCGATGTTATTTAGGTGATTATGGATTGGCTGACCAAGTCCGTGCACTACACTCCAGTGGGGACTACTTATTCTTCGGAGCGGTTGGCTGAGATTTACATCCGAGAGATTGTTCGCCTCCACGGCGTGCTAGTGTCCATCATTTCAGATCGAGGCACACAGTTTACATCGCAGTTTTGGAGGGCCGTACAACGAGAGTTGGGTACCCAAGTTGAGTTGAGCATAACGTTTCACCCTCAGATGGACGGACAGTCTGAGCGCACTATTCAGTTATTGGAGGTTCATGGGATCATTTTCTGCTACTCGTGGAGTTTGCCTACAACAACAGCTACCAGCCGAGCATTCAGATGGCTCCGTATGAGGCTTTGTATGGGAGACGATGTAGATCTCCGGTGGGTTGGTTTGAGCTGGGTGAGGCTAGGCTATTGGGTACTGACATGGTCCAAGATGCTTTGGACAAGGTTAAGATGATTCAGGAGCGGCTTCGTACGGCGCAGTCTAGACAGAAGAGTTATGCCGACAGAAAAGTTCGTGATGTTACTTACATGGTCGGGGACAAGGTACTTCTCAAGGTCTCACCCATGAAGGGTGTTGTGAGATTCAGAAAGAAGGGCAAGTTGAGCCCTCGGTATATTGGGTCGTTTGAGGTACTTTAGTGGATTGGAAAGGTGGCTTACAAGCTTGCCTTGCCACCTAGTTTGTCGAGTGTGCATCCAGTATTTCATGTTTCTATGCTCCGAAAGTATGTCAGTGATTTGTCTCATGTTTTGGATTACAACACAGTTCAGTTGGATGGTGATCTGACTTATGATGTGGAGCCGGTGGCCATTTTGGATCGGCAGGTTCGAAAGTTGAGGTCAAAGGACATAACTTCAGTAAAGTTGCAGTGGAGAGGTCATAAAGTCGAGGAGGCTACTTGGGAGACCGAGCGGGAGATGCGGAGCAGATATCCACACCTATTTGAGACTCCATGTATGTTTCTAGACCCATTCGAGGACGAACGTTTGTTTAAGAAGGGGAGGATGTAACGACTCGACCGGTCATTTTGAGAGTTGTTGCCCCGTTCCCCCATTTATTGCTCATTTTGTACTTTGTAGCTGTTATGTGACTTGTCGGGGTAGTCGGTTCGGGTCTGGAGGGATTTCAGAATGAAATGAGACACTTAGTCTCAATGTTGGAAGCTTAAGTTGAAAAGGTTGACCGGATGTTGACTTATGAGTAAATGATTCCGGAATGGAGTTTTGATTTTTCCGTTAGCTCCGTTGAGTGATTTTGACTTAGGAGCGTGTCCGGATTATGATTTGGAGGCCCATTGTTGAATTAGGCTTGAAATGGCAAAAATTGGATTATTGAAAAAGTTTACCGGGAGTAGACTTTTTGATATTGGGATAAGATTGGAATTTAGGAAGTTGGAGTAGGTCCGTAATGTCAAATATGACTTGTGTGCAAAATTTGGGGCCAATCGGACGTGATTTGATAGGTTTCAACGTCGTTTGTAGAAGTTGAATTTCCTTAGTTTCAATAGGCTTGAATTGGGGTGCGATTCGTATTTTTGAAGTTGTTTGATGTGATTTGAGGGCTCGACTAAATTCGTATGAGATTTTAGGACTGGTTGGTATGTTTGGTTTAGGTCCCGGGGGCCTCGGGTTGATTCCAGATGGTTAACGGATCAAAAGTTGAACTTAAGAAGTTGCTGAAGTTGGGGTATGCTGGTTTAATCGCACCTGCGGAGCTTTGATCGCAGGTGCGAGCTCGAAGGTGCGGGCTCAGATGTGCAGATGCGGAGTTTGGAGGGGTGTGAGCATGTGGTCGCAGGTGCGAAGGATTTTTCGGACCTGTGTGGCCGCAGGTGTGGCGAGAGGGGCGCAGAAGCGGAAGGCGCGTAGGTGCGTTAGGGAGTTTCGCATCTGCGTGACCCTAGATGCGGCACGAGGACCACAGAAGCGGAAGTGGACAGATGAGCTGGGATCGCAGAAGTGACTTGGATGCTCGCAGAAGCGAGCCCGTAAAAGCGGAGTGAGGAACTGCGGGAGCGGATAGGGCCGCAGATGCATGGGTGATGTCGCTTCTGCGATACCGTAGAAGCGGTTAAGTTCCCTCAGAAGCGGAAGTGCTGGGCAGATTATTAAATAAGGGTTCGCGGTTTTGGCCTCATTTCAAACATTTCAAGCTCGGGTTTGGGTGATTCTTGCGAGAATT
The DNA here is from genome assembly GCF_000715075.1 of Nicotiana tabacum. NCBI lineage: Eukaryota > Viridiplantae > Streptophyta > Magnoliopsida > Solanales > Solanaceae > Nicotiana > Nicotiana tabacum. The sequence continues at coordinate 44,243,293 of NC_134102.1, forward strand.
TTCGAGGGGATTCTTGAGGTTAGTCCTTGTGCTCGTTTTCGATCAATAATATTGCTTTCCCAATGATTTTCCCACCTAGTTGGTGTGTATTTAAGGTGTAAATTAGAAGTTTGAGGCTAGGGATTTGGAGAGTTTGATTTGGGGATTTACGTGACGATTGGGTGTCGGAGTTTGATATATTTGGTATAGTTAGACTCGTGGTTGAATGGGCTTTCGGGTTTTTTTAACTTTTATCGAATTTCGAGAGTTGACTTTTGACTTTTGATTAATATCTTAGCATTTTCTTATAGAGTTGATTCCTTTAGCCCGTATTGATTATATAGAATTATTTATGGCTAGATTAGAGGCATTCGGAGGCCGTTTCGCGAGGCAAGGATATATTGGAGTAGAGATTTGCTCGGATTGAGGTAAGTAACAGTTCTAAATCTGGTTCTGAGGGTATGAAATCACGTATTATATATCTTATGACTGGTTTATAGGTGACGCACATGCTAGGTGACGGGCGTGTGGGCGTGTACCGTAGGAATTGTGACTTGGTCAAATTCCATGGAATTGTATAATTTAAATTCTGTTGTTATCCATATATTCTTTGTGTGTTATAACAAATGAACTGCAAACTATGTTAGAAATCATGGTTAGGCTATGTGCTGGTGTTGTAGGGACCCACAGAGACCGTGTTACATGTTAAATTGCATGCTAAATTGCTATTGTACTCAGTCTCTATTTTACTTCCATATCATATCTCAGTCTCTTTTGTTCCTTGTTGATACATTACATCATTTATGTTTGGGCTGATTCTTCATGATTTCTGGGTGCCCGAGAGACTGGAGAGGTTGGTGATTAAGTTGGGGTCTGAGTGCCGAGCTGTGAGTAATATATCTATATATTTGGATCGGGTTGCACGCCGTAACGAGCCTTATGGTTGTATATATGTGAATCGGTTTGCACGCCGCAACGAGCTTTATGGCTATATCTATTTATGGGATCAGGCTACACGCCGCATCATGTTTCATTGATTTATGCCATAATTGACTTGATATAGCGCTTGGGCTGAAGGAGTCCCTTCGGAGTCTGTACACATCCCCAGTGAGCGTAGGTACCTATTGAGTGCGAGTATCGAGTGCCGAGTGCTGAGCGACTGAGAGGAATGAGTGATTGTGAGGTTGGAGTAAATGGGAGGACTGAGTGACTGTTGCTCTGAGAGGATGTATTTGATTTCATTATTGCTGCACTTATATGTCATACCTCACGGTCTTGAAATTTCTGAAAGATATTATATTCTGCTTCACTTGGACTTGCCATGTGTTAACTGATTTGACTTAAATTGTCGAACTTGAGAGCATGCCTACTTTCCTATGTTGAAATTACTGAAATTGAACCATAATTGTAAAGCTCGTCACTACTTTCAGATCTTTATTTAGTCTTGTTAGTTACTGAGTTGGTTGTACTCACGCTACACCTTGCACTTTGTGTGCAGATCCAGGTGTTTCCGAACACAGTGGGTATTGATTCACTACGCAGTTAACCCTTCGGAGATCTCGAGGTAGCTGCTCGGCATTTTCACAGACCTTGTTTCTCCTTCCTTATCCTTCCACTTATTGTATTTAGTTTCGGACTATTATAGACAGTGTTTTCCAGACTTGTGATGTATAGATGCTCATGTACTCTAGGACACCCCGATGGTTGGGAATTTTCGCGTTGTGTTTTGGGTTTCTATCCCGTTTATTAGAATTTTTATTGTTTAAACTGCTTTAATTCATTTTCTGTTAAAAGTGTTGGAGTTATTTGAAAATGTCAGCTTGCCTAGTACCACGATAGGCGCCATCACGACAGTTTAGGATTTTGGGTCGTGACATTACCTCGTCAAGCAGTTTATCTGCTTGCTAAAAGGAAATGCTTTTGATTGGTATACAGACCTCGAGGCGGGATCTATTGATAGCTTGGATCAACTAGAGCAAGAGGTCCCCATTCGCTTTTATAGCACAAGGGGCACTGTGAGCATGGTGGAACTTACAAATACTTGTCAACGGAAGGGTGAACCAGTTATCGCCTTTATCAATCATTGGATTAATGCAAGCCTTAACTGCAAAGACAGACTTAGTGAAGCTATTCGCATAGAGATCTGCATTCCAAGGCATGCATTGGCGACTGCGCTACATCTTGTAATATATAAAGCCTAGCACATTTGAAGAACTTGCTACTTGTGCCATGGCATGGAGTTGAGCGTGGCCTCTGCTGGAAATGAAAGGTTGTTCATCTATGAGCTTTGCAAAGGGAACAACAAGCAAGAAGTCAGGAAGTGGACCAAGTTTGTACCCAACTATGAAAGCAGAGAAGCTATGAATGTCAACACATCACCTGTGAAGTTCACAATGACGGTGAGCAAGAAGCAGAGTATGAAATCCGCTTCTTTTCAAGATAAGCCAAGTGGAAAGTTGACTCTAAAAGAAATTCAAGAGAAGGAGTACCCATTTCAGGATTTTTATGTGCCAGCAACTTTTGAATAACTCCTCGAGTTAAAGCTCATTGAGCTTCCAGAGATGAAGCGGCGAAATGAAGTTGGAAAAATGAATGAGCCAAATTACTACAAATACCATTGAATTGTGAGCCACCCTCTGGAGAAGTGATTTGTCTTCAAATACAAAGTTATGGACTTGGATCGTGAAAAGAAGATCGTGCTTGAAGATGAGAAAGCAAGCGCAAACCATGTCTCTATCACCTTTGGCTCATTCGGTCCAGATGAATTATATAGTTTCAAAGAAAGTAAAGATGAAGAATTATTGGAGAACAACAAAGCCGAAATTGATCAGCCTGATGATGATGAAGGTTGGACGTTAGTGAGTCATCATAGGCTCCATAAAAGAAGCCTACGAAAAGAATCAATAGAACAACCAACAAGAAAAATGATGGTAAAAAGACCAAGAAAACAGAATCCAATTAAGCATTTGAGGAAAGCAGAAGTGGAAATGCACACCCTCAAAAGCCACGATATCTAGTGACATTAGTGGAGTTCTTGACAAGTTGGTTCTACACGAAAATTTTCCATAACGGTATCGAGGCCTCTTGTTTCAATGCTGATAAAGGAGAAGAGATGAGTAATGACTCACCGTTAGCACCATCTTCAGAAAAGACCATTGAGTCTATTCTTCAGGAAGTTAATGTTTGCAAGGAAAAGGTCAAATTCATGCATGATGACATTCTACTAGGTGATAGTCCTCATAATCGTCCATCATACATGGTTGGCTATATGCGCGATGAAAGGGTAAATCGAATTTTGATTGATGGAGGATCCTCAGTAAACATCTTTCCAATTCACATCGTGAAGGAACTTTGCATTCCCATGGATGAACTCTCAGAAAGCCACTTGAGAAAGATGAAGCAATCCAAGCTTTGTAAGAAGCACATTCTGGGGTATGTGGATCACATTAGTTTGGACCAAAGCTTCACTTCCATATAAAAAAAGATGGGATATTATTGGCCAACAATGGTAAAAGATTGCTTGGACTATGCTCGAAGATGCAAGGCTTGCCAGTTCCACGCAAATTTTATTCATCATCCTCCTGAATTGCTACATCCGACTGTTGCATCGTGGCCATTCGATGCTTGGGGATTGGATGTTGTTTGACCACTACCAAAATCTTCTGGCGGACATTTGTATATCTTGGCCGCAACCAATTACTTCTCAAAATGGACGGAAGCTGTTGCTCTCAAGGAAGTAAAGAAGGAGAATGTTGCAAACTTCATCCGAGTAAATATCATCTATTGCTTTGGCATTCCTCGTTACATAATAATGGATAATGACAAGTCATTCAACAATAGGTTGATGAACAAAATTTGTGGTCTCTTTGGCTTCAAGCAACGTAACTCTTCTATGTACAATGACGCCGCCAATGGCCTAGATGAGACATTCAATAAGACTCTATGCAACTTGTTGAAGAAGGTCTTCTCCAAATCCAAACTAGATTGGCATGACCGTATGGAAGAAGCTCTGTAGGCGTATAGAATAACTCACTGCACACCAACACAAGAAACCCCTTATTCACTTGTCTATAGAGTCGAAGCCGTTTTGCCCCTCGAGCGTTAAATACCTTCATTATGATTAGATATTCAAGAAGGGATCACTGATGAATAAAATGCTCAACTTCGACTAGAAGAGCTAGAGGCTGGAAGCTCAACACAGCCTTGAATGTTATCAAGCTCGATTGTCTCGCGCCTTCAATAAAAGAGTTCGCCCAAGATCCCTTCAAGTAGGAGATCAAGTCCTTTCCATAGGAAGATCCATTATTACTTCCTATAAACATGTAGGGAAGTTCACTTCAAAATGAGATGGGCCATATGTCGTACAAAAAGTTTATTCAAGTGGAGCTTACAAGTTGGTTGATGCATATGGCATGAGAATCGGCCCTATCAATGGCAAGTTTTTGAAGAAGTATTATCCTTGAAGTTGCAACGCTCCTTAACGCAAGATCATAAATTGTATATTACTCCTGGCTCGCAGGAGTATAAACTATGTATGACCAAAAAAAAGAGGTCCGCTAGGTTGAAAACCTCAAAAGAGACGACGTAGAAAAAAGTTAGGATGTTAAAAAAAATTACCCATTCTGAACTACGGTATGAATTGATACTCTTCAGCGAGGTATATAGGCATCTTAGAGTTTCATTCTAAGTTCAGTCGTATGAGTTTAAAAATATGTATCACCCCTAGCATTGTACAAGTGAAGTACGCCGGAATAAAATCTGCTTGTTGGCACCTAAACATGGGACCTTTACCTTATCAAAAGTTTGATGGTTCAATGTGGGCAAGTTTATAGGCTCGATAGTAGATTAGTATCTCTGAGGAGATGGTTAAAATCATTTAGAAGGAGGTAAAATCTTAAAGTTGAAGTTTTAAGTCCCCCGTCATTCAAGTGGAAGTCTTCAAACGTTCGTCATGTACAGAATCCGAACCCGTAAAATTCATCAAGTCTCCAAATAAAATGTTTCTTCATTTAAAGGTGCTTCTATATCAAGGTATCACCTTTTTGGACAAAGACGCTCAAAGCTGAAAATCCCAACGAGGCTAAATGCGAAGGTAAAATATAAAATATTACCTAGAACTATCCTAGAGGAAGTTGATATTAAATTTTGGATATGTCTTAAATTTTGAAGTCTAGTTTTCGATAAATCAAACGGTTCTTACTTTTGACATTTCTCCTCAAGATATGATTTTTTTGTGAAGCTGCGCAAATCTAAAATTGCCAACGTGGTGGAATCTAAAGTTGGTTTCAAAATATCATCTGTAGCGATTCTGAAGTTGTTTGATTGGGAATTTTGGATATATCTTAGATTTTGAAGTCTAGTTTTCAAAAACTCAAACGGTTCAGAATTTTGACATTTCTACTCCAAGTTATGAATTGTTTGGTCAGACTGCACAAAGCTGAAATTGTCAACATGGTAGAATCTAAAGTTGGTTTCAAAATATTATCTGAGATGATTCTGAAGGTGTTCAATTTCAAATTTCAGATATGTCATAAATTTTGAAGTTTAATTTTCGAGAAATTAAATGGTTCATGATTTCAACATTCTTACATTTAGATATGAATTTTTTACCACAAAGATGCAAAGCTGACGAGCAATATTGCATTCAAAGGAAGCAAATTGAAGAGTGAAAATTCAAATCTAGAGAACCTCTAGATGTCAACAACAACAATGTTTAAAAGAAAGTCAAAGCCTACTACATTGGCGTCAATATACCAGAATAAGAAAGCACTTGCTGATGTTAAACTATGAAACAAATAGTAAAAATATCCATGAGAATGTGCAATATAAACCAAAACAAAAGAAGATTTTCCGCTAATCAATTAAATGCAAAAAAAAAATGCAAATAAAATACTTCATATAGGCTAATCTAAACATAACTTGTAATTGACCAAGTCTTGAAGGGTAGCCTCTAAGTATTTCTTCCTCTTCTCCACGTCGGCCAAATCATCAGTAATCACCAAGGAAGCATCAGAACATCTACGGTACTTCTCTTCAGTAGATGAGACTCTAGATTCAATCTCTTCAACCTTTTTCTTGGCAGCATCTCGGAGAGCTCTTAACTGCTTCACCTTCTCCTTGGCCTCTTTGAGAGATTGACTGGTGGTAGATAGTTCCTCGACCTTCTCTCCTTTCTCAGTCAAGAAAAGATCAAGATCTTCCTTGGCTTTTAAAAATGACTCTAATTTTTTAACTTCCACGACCTTATCGGAAAGAATTGACAGTGCCTGGTTATACGAAGTGGGAAGCTCAAAGAAAGATTTCAATAGGTTCTTCAAAGGGAAAATATCCACACCCTTTCCATACATCTCCTCGAGAATCACTTGGACCTCATATGCAATAGAATAAACACGGTCTGCAGTAAGGTCGGAGAGTTTAGCATGAATTTAAGTCCAAGCATCCAAGATGAAATTCTTGTGAAGTGTCAAGACAACCTTTCTTTCATCAAAGATAGACATTATTGGTGTTGGTCGTTCGTGAAAATTAGACCCGAATTTTGCTTTAGCTCCACTATGAGGATTGGAAGTCGCCTCTAGCTCAGACTTAGATCGGAAGTAATTTCCTTGAGTCTGGCTCTGCCATAGATTCACTACTACCTTGTGGCTTGCTTTGGAGTGACACTATCGATATGTTGACATTGTTTGGCTACAAAAAAAAAAAAGATAAACAGTTAGTGCAGTCACTCGAGTATCATGGGTTGACAAGAAAGTTCAAATTATTACCTCTTTAATGGTTGTCAAAGTTCTTAAAGCACTAACATCGTCATCAGGAATCTCTACCACATGCAAATTACTGTCTCTTGGCTTATCCGAATATGGTTTCACTTTCCTCCAAAAACGTCTCCACGACTGCTACTGCTTTTGTCTTAGATGGTTGTTTGTTAGAAGCTTGATGAGTTTGAGCATGCGTCTTGTCTTTTTGAACTTCTTCACATGGAGTTTCCTTTCTTTTATGTGGCACAACCACTGTGGATTTCATGGGAGGAGGCTTGTCTTTCTTGCAATGCTCTTGAAGTGTGTCGGCGTGATGGCAATTAGCCCAATAAAAGTCACCAAGGATTCCAAATGATCTTCAAGAAATGTCTACAGGTACATTTAAGTTCTAAAAGTTTTCTAAAATATTATAATGCAAGTTGTTCAATCATATTTTGACATTTAAAATGGAGTTAGTAACTTGTCTCCATCCACCTCGAACAACTTGTGTATTTATAAATTTTGCCTCCCTATTTGTAAATTAGCGTGTTTATCTTATTCAATTTTCCTCATCTAAAAATATTAAACGTTGGAAGGAGGGAGTTTTTTGTGTCAAGAATTTGTTTTCCAGGTTTAATATAATTCTTTTGCTGCTCATTTAATAAGTAGCTATTCCTGATTGTTAATTGGCTAGCTCGTTCAATCACCTTACATTTGTAGTGTACCTGGACCATCTAATTTGATGCTTTAAAAGATATAGAACTCAAAAAATAAAAACAAAAAAAATAAAACCACTTGAGCACTAAGATAAAATAAATACATAGTAGCTTGTGTTATAAGAAAAACCAAATTATGGTGGATGTCTACTCTTCCTCCATGATTTTCTCAAATGCTTAATGACATATTCAATGACATATTTCTATGCTTAATGACATATTCAATGACATATTTTTCTTCACTTTTCATGCCCATATAAAGGCTTTGTAATAGATAAAAAAATATACACAATTGAAGAAGAAAATCTCTTCTTTCTCTCTATCTCCATTTCTTGTTCATGTTTTACTAAATTGCTTTTATTTCATAACAACATGTCTTGTTCATGTTTTACTAAGTTGCTTTTATTTTATAACACGTTATCAGCACGAATTGCTCATTTCATGATCTTCTACGTCAAGACTATGTAAATTATAAGCAGGCAATGAGATCAAGTACAATAAAAAATATCTTGGATGATAATACAAAGATAAGTTTTACATCCATCTAAACCCATTCATACTTTCATCTCTTTGCATTAACTTTATGTGCAGTATTTACTAAAAATATTTTTTTCAATTGTATCATGTGAAATAAAGAACTGAAAAGGTATGTCTTTATTTGCTACATCTCTTATAGGACAAAGATAATATTCCAACGTATATATATGTTCTGACCTTTTACATACTATGATAGATAATTATTAAGGTAATTTAGTAATAATATTTTTACCATAATATGATGTATTTCATTGAAAACAAAATTGGCATATATCCTAGTGAAATACATCGTGTTATGCCAACGCATTATCTATCAATGCATTATGGTCTAACATGCCTTTATATGGGTAAAGCATTGGGTTTGAGTCCTAATGCACTATATTGATAATAATAATAATAATAACTAAAGAAAAAATAATGTAATTTTCATGAAAAAGCATGAAGCTTGTCCCACTTGATTTGCTCCATTATTGAAGTGAATGTGATAGCAGTGCATGATAAGTCTAAATAAAGATAAAGTGGTTGACCAATGAATGCGGGCGTGCGAAAGGCCAAAATAATAATAGTTATCACTATGGTAATTATAAAAAGGGAGAAATTCTTTGAAGAGAATGTGACTTGTGATAAATATTGAGATTGCATACTCATTCCTGAAAGTGAATGTGAAAATATATATATGATAAAGATTATGCATAATAATGTACTTGTGCATAGTTGGATAAATACTACAACTCACCTCTAAGGGAGGTTTGAGACAAAGAAAGATAATGAATATTATTGTGTAGTTACATGAATATATCATTGGTCGCATGCATCTGATACGCCAAAAAATATTTTGCCATGCCTTATGAAAGTTATTAAAAGCAAAATTAAAGCAAGAAATTATTTTGCTTGTGATGATTTTGAACATGACAATTATTATGATATGATTCTCTTTGTGAAGGAGACATTCATTATATGGATGGTGTGACAAAAGATCTTGTAGTACAAAAGCAGTTAAGAGTTCTGAAAGAACTAATTTGTTACTACCCGGATGAATGAAATTATTCATGACATTAATATTGTAGTAAGTATCAAAAGAAATATTTTGATTTATAAATATATTAGCCAAAGTGGTTGGCATATTGAGACTATAAATGTAAAAGAAGATTGAATATCTTTATATTACTATAATCATACCGGGTAAATATGAAAGGTTACCTGACTTTTCTTCTATTTGTACTACACAAGTATAAGCATGATGATGCAATCAGAAGCCACAAGTAAACTAGAGGTTTACTGAAATAAATATTAGTTGGCATGACCGGTTGACCATCTCGCTTCAATTATGATGCGAAAAAATTAATTGAGAATTATATTGGCATATATTGAAGAAATATAAGATTCTTCAAGAATTTTCTTATGCTGCTTATTCTCATGATATACCAGTTAAGGTTGGGATTGAATCCTTTGATTTCTGGAACGAATAAAAGGTGATAAATATATGGGCCTAGTCACCTTTCATGTGGACTATTTACTATTATATAATTTTAATAGATGCATCTATTATATGGTCACATGTGCATTTGTTATCAACTTGTAGTTTGGTTTTTGCAAGATTGATTGATCAAATTATTAGAGCACAGTTTCAGAATATAAATTATGATGATTTATCTTGATAATACTGGTTTAAATCCAAGTTGGTTTAGCAGAAATTGTATGCCTCTAATTATATTTAAACCATTGGTTATGAGAACAAAATTGCCAAAATAAAATTTGGTATGTGATGTATTATTTAATATACAACAATACTTGTACGCATCTAGCCAAGTTATGATAAGTTCTCCCTATCACAATCGGTTCAGGGACAGGAACCAAATAATTTCCATCTAGAAATATGAATGTACTATATGATTTAATTATTCCATCACAATGCACAAAGATGGATCCCCAAATAAGGCTAGGGATATGTGTTGGTGATCTCAACAATAGGGGGAGAAAATGGGAAGCTGAAAAAGTAATGCATGTAATGAATTATTACGAGTACATCGAGATCCTCGTACGAGAAAATATGAACTTGAAGTTCAAGTGATAATTCATTTGCAAAATATTACCAGGCGTATTTGCTGATCCAAAGCTAAATGTCATATTCAGATGCTAATGCTCCAAATAAAATAAAGTTCATAATGAATAGAGTCCATGGCATGCATAAAGCATAATAGACTAATCGGTTCCAAAGATAAAACTCCTTGAAGAAGGAGATGAGCAAATGTTCAAGATGGTCATAATAAGGAGGCAAGTGCTCTAGAAGAGTACCACGATATAACACTGCATAAGACCTCATGGGAGAGGCTCAGGTACCTGAAAATAATAAGATAAAGAGATCTCAATAAGTTATGTCTTTATTGGGTAATAGTAGAACCGTTATAAAATGATCGTCGACGATATTGTTAATATAATGTAGCGCTCAATATTATTAATATTGACGAGGATCTTGAGCTCAAATCTGTCATGAAATTTGGACAGATAAATGATTGGCCAAATGAAAAATACGTAATAAAAATTGATTTTATCTGAAAAATATGAAGTTGGACGAGTAGTCCCAACACCTGAAAGTATAAAGCAGTGGAGGTATAAATGTGTTCTTGTGCGGAAAAAAAAGGTCAAGTCGATAGACATAAAGATGACTCGTGTCACAAGAAGATTTATAAATATCCTGGCATTGATTATATAGAGACATGTTCTCTTGTGGTGGATGTCGCCATTTCAGGTTTTAATCTGGCAATACAAGAAAAACGTGATATGCGTATAATGGAAATCATTGAAGGATTTAAATTGTTCTGAAGCATATTAAGGTTTCCAAGAAATTTATTAAATAAAGCTTCAAAAATCCTTATACGGATTGAAACAATCAGGGCGCATGTGGTATAATCGCCTGAGTGAGTACCTGTTGAAAGAAGGGTACAAGAATGATTTAATTTGTCCTTGTGTCTTTATAAAAAGATCTGAATCTAAATTTATTATAATCACCGTGTATGTTGATGATTTAAATATCATTGGAACTCCTAGGGAGCTTCCTAAAGCAGTAGAGCTTCCTAAAGTAGTAGACTATCTAAAGAAAGAATTTGTAATGAAATCTTGGAAAGACAAAATTTTGTCTTGGTCTACAAATTGAGTATATGAAAGATGGAATTTTTGTCCATCAATCAACATACACTAAAATAATTTTAAAGCGATTTTATATGGATAAAGCACATCCATTCCGACCTCATGAAAATAATGAAGAGCTTCTTGGTCCCGACGTACCATATCTTAGTGCAATTGGTGCACTAATGTATCTTTCTAACATTACAAGGTCTGACATAACTTTTTCAGTTAATGTCTTAACAAGATATAGCTCTGCTCCTACAAGGAGACATTGGAATGGAATCAAACACATATTGCGGTATCTAAAAGGGACTACCGATATGAGATTATTTTATGGAAATAATTGCAGTCCTGATCTTGTTAGTTATGCCGATGCTGGGTATTTATATGACTCACAAAAGGTTCGATCTCAAACAGGCTATATGTTTACATATGGAGGCACTGTCATATCTTGGCGGTCGACTAAGCAATCAATCGTGGCTACTTCATCTAATCATGCTGAGATAATTGCTATTCATGAAGCAAGTCGAGAATGTGTATGGTTGAGGTCTATAATACACCTTATTCGAGACAAATGTGATTTGAAGTATGACAAACTACCCATAATTTTGTATGAAGACAATACAGCATGCATAGCCCAGTTGAAGGGAGGATTCATAAAAGGGGATATGACAAAGCATATTTCACCAAAGTTATTTTTCACACATGATCTTCAAAAGAATGGTGATATCAATGTGCAATAGATCCGTTCAAGTGATAATATGGCTGATTTTTTCACCAAATCTCTACCGACGTCAACCTTCAAGAAACTAGTGTACAAGATTGGGATACGAAGGTTCAAGGATGTTAATTGATACTCTCATCAGGGGGAGTTAATACGCGTTGTACTCTTTTTTCCGTACAAGGTTTTGTCCCACTGGATTTTCCTTGCAAGGTTTTTAACGAGGCAACCAAAAGCCGTATTTCTAAACATGTGTACTCTTTTTCCTTCACTAGGATTTTTTTCCCATTGGGTTTTTTCCTAATAAGGTTTTAACGAGGCACATTATCTATGGACATCCAAGGGGGAGTGTTATAAGAAAAATCAAATTATGGTGGATATCTACTCTTCCTCCATGATCTTCTCAAATGCTTAATGACATATTCAATGACATATTTCTATACTTAATGACATATTCAATGACATATTTTTCTTCAGTTTTCATGCCTATATAAAGGCCTTGTAATAGATAGAAAAATATACACAATTGAAGAAGAAAATCTCTTCTTTCTCTCTATCTCCATTTCTTGTTCATGTTTTACTAAATTGTTTTTATTTCATAACAACATGTCTTGTTCATATTTCACTAAGTTAGCTTTTAATTTATAACAGCTTGCAACTTTTCAAAGTTTTAGCATTTCACACTTGTTATTATTTACAGGGAATGAAAATAAATCCCAAATTCACACCAAGATGGAACAAATTAAATAGAAAATACCTAAAAGCTCCCAATAATCTACAGAGAGTCTTAGAATAACTTAAAAGAATTTGAAGACTTGACCGGTTTCAAGTCACTGGAGGTCGGAGATGGTTCACCGCCGGCAGGTAAGTCGGCGAGGGCGGCCGCCATCCGGCGAATGCTGACGGAACGAGCAGTTCTGAAGCTGTAGGATCTTTTGGTCTTTGAAAATATGTTGGACGACTTAGATAAAATCAAATAAACTAGAGCTTGAACTAGAACAAATAGAACCAACTTTAATCAACATGCTACTATCAATCTCCATATTTTTTTTTTCTTCTTTGTGGGAAGGTTCTTGAAAAAATATATGAATTGGAAAGAGGGAAATTTAATAAATCAGAAGTGAAAGGAAAGATATGTTGAGGTAAAAGGGCATGCAGAAGGCGTATTTATATAGAGTTAGCCGACCTCTTTGACTTGGCTTTACCATTGACATTTAGTATTTAGAGAGGAAGCATCTCAAGAAAAAGGGTTGCATGGAAATTTCTATGCTAGCTATGAATTCAACTCGTGCCACGTGTGTTCTAGAGGTTAATTTACGTACTTCTCATGATTATTGACATTTCCAAGTAACGCATTTTGATTAATCTCATTAGATTCAACAAAGGAAAATAGAATCTTGAAAAAAGGAAAATAGAATTTTAAAACTTGTGATTAAACTAAGAGCCCGTTGGGATATAAGAAAATTTTTTTTTTTAAATTTTTTTTTGAAAATAATATTTAGTTATTAAAATCTTATAATTTTTCCAATCTCACTTAAAAATGCATTTTCAAATTTAAAAAATTGGTGAGAAATATTTTTTCAATTGAAAATGAGAAGGTTGCTAGTGTTTAGTTGCAAAATATGTTAAAAGATAGGACATCCAAATATGTTGCAAAAATTATAACCAAACACAACTTCATCTTCAATTCAAATTTTACGGAAATATCAAATTTGAAAAAAAAAAATGGAATTCATGTCCAAACGCCTACTAAGTCATGAATATTTTATGGCTATAATTAATCTAATTAAGGGAAAACAGATAAATGCAAATTTGAATTATTTTTAAATATAGAAATGTTGTTAAGTATTTTTCCTAATTTTGTTAACATATTTGATTTTCCTAATCCTTGATGGAAGGACAATATATTTACCATAAATTGTTTTACCTTTTACAAAAAAAAATATAATTCTTCCATATTTGGTTAGTTCTTTTTCTTGGAGGAAAATATTTTGGACTTCTATAAATTGAGGATCCTTCTAATTTAGTAGAATCCACAATATAGCCTTAATAAGGCGTTTGAGAGTCTTTTTATGGGGAAAATTTATGAGACAAGTGTTAGCATGCCATTTGTGTTTGCCTCTTTGTGAGGTTGCTCTCTCGATATTTTGTACTCTCTTTTATATAATGGATTGCTTATCTCCATCTATGGACGTAGGTCAATTGGCTGAACCACGTTAAATATTTGTGTCTCTTTTGGTATATATCTCTCTTAATGTCTGATTTATCATCGTTTAAGATTTATTTTATTAACTTTCGCATAACATTTGATTATTTCGATTGTAACAAATTTGCCATTCTTTTTTAACATACTAAAAAGAAAAGTGTGACATACACCTCAAAACAGCGGAGTACTATTTTTTAAATAAAATTCCTTATGAGATAACATAGATGAATGATTCTTGGTTCTGTTTCAGACGTTCAGTCAGATTGAATAACAATAAACTGACTGGAACACTGGCACCATGGAATAAGCAAGTATAATAATCCTTTACCAGCATACAAGATACTTGACATAAAATATACAACTTTCGTTAATGATTAAATATGTTACTACTATTTAGTTTACATGGCTTTTTCAGACCAAAAGAAATAATAAGAAAAGGCTATCTCTCCTTTTGGGCGGTTTGACCTAAGTTGGACCACGTAGTACTTATTCTACCAATGTTTATCAAAATCAATCTCTAAAAAGACTGAAACTCTTGTACAAAAAATAAATAATAAAAGTGGTTGAAGGACACGAACTCTAAAGAAAAAAAAAAAAATAGAAGTAATTTGGGCGAAATGCATTTACTTGACCGTCAAGATCAATCATAGGAAGGTCCTAGTGATAAATACGCACCATCTTACGTGTTGCAGAATGCAGACGCAGCATTTATCACGTGTCTTTATCCATAATCAAAACGACAAAACCGTCCCACCAACGAGTGAATAAAAATAAAACTTTTATTTCACGACCTAAAGGAAAGAGTCGTGTTTTATACTAGTCAATGACAGAATAGATTCCTTATTAGCGGCGGAGATCGGATTTTTGCTAAAAGAATTTATAAAAAAAAGTTAAAAAATTAAAAAAAATTGTATTTAGTAGAAATTGAACCAATGATCTCACAATGATTTTGAACTCCCTTAACCACTAAGTTATGCTTTGGGTTATCTCAATGTTATTCAAAACATAATATATAGATGTAAAAATTAAATTTTACCTTATATATATAGTGTAATTTTTCCGGCGAAGGGTTCGGGTGAACCCCCTTCCGCCCCGTTCCTATAACTATTTTGGAAATATCTAAATCAACTAATAACACCTTAATTATTTCACCGGGCACATGTTACCTCCCATCAACGTAGTTATCGAATAATTTATTCATCAATAATAGATGGAAAAAGACCAAGTTATGTTTTCTGTCCTCTGAAATAAAACTTCTCACGAATTTCATACCATCCCATGGAATGTCTTAGAGAACCAAACGTCATACTAAAGTTCTCTTGTAAGTACAAACAAACACATACAAAACCCAGCACGTAATGCGAATTCCTCAAACCCTTACCAGACAAGTCCACTGTAACATAATAGAAAGCTAAAGTTGTAGGGTTGCGGTCAGAATGCAACGTAGTACATTGATAAAATGATGACCAAATGCCTGTTCAAGAGTTTTAAAATGAGAGAACCCTCACTTTCAACCCAACATCGTTGTCAAGCTAAGTAATCACCACTATAGTTAAATAGCACCACCAACTTTTCTAGAAAGAGTAAAGCAAATTATAGTTCAACCAAAATTTGTGAATGTTATTAATTCTTGTAGTTGTACATGTATCACAACAAGTACAACTTTGACAAGCAACACATAATATTGCTATAACAAAATGAGGCTTTTGTCACTATCTATTTTGATTATTGAGCTCAAGCATGGTTATCCATCACAGATTTATAATTTTCCACACGATATATATCAGAAATTATTCTCTCGGATGTTCCTAATTAGTAAGTAACAACTACACAGTACCTGCAAAAGGAAATATAAAGGCCAAATAATTTAGTATAATAAAAAAATATAGTGCATCACTGTTTTAGATATCTCGGGCATGCGTTTCAGCTAAAAACAAAAAATCACTTAAAAGATCAAAACAAATTCAAGCAAACAGAACCCAATAAAGTCTTCCATATTTGATTTTTCAGAGTCCCAACTAGCCCATAAAATCCCTTCCTAAAACATGATGTCATTAGATGGTAACTCGGGCAAAAGCCTAAAAGGTTCAAAACCCTTCAAATGATCATATGCTATACATGTAAACAATGCAGAATACTGCTGCCCTTGTTTCAATTTATGTGAACCTATTTCTTTTTTGGTCCGTACCAAAAATAATGACCCCTTTTTAAATTTGGAAAGAATTTAGCTTAAACTTCTAATTCTACCCTTAATGAGAAGCTTTTATAACTTTACAACTACCCTGGATCTCCTTTTGACTTGTTTAGGACCGCAAATTTCAAAAATCTTCATATTTCTCAAACTCCGTGCCCAGTCAAACAAGTTCACATAAATTGGAACGGAGAGAGTACTAAATAACAATATTCTCTTCAATTTTCTTTGTCTTTTCCTTTATATCTTTAGGTAGTAAAAAAGCAGTAATATTCTATTCTTTGCTTTAACCCATCAATCTTAAAAGGCTTGGTTATGTAACACTAGTATGAATTGTATGGGGTAAAATATGTTCATATTAAATACTCACGTAATAGAGCGACACGCGAAATTGGAGACAGATGAAAAGCGAGACAGGTAGAAATCAAGTCCGAGGGCAGCAATCTCGGTAACCCCCAAAGGGAATGTTGCTTATGAATGCCTGTCATTCGATAGCATTCAATGAAGAATATTTTACAGTATTAAATACATAGTCCGTTATAGAGAATATGGTATTCATAGCCTGTCGTTACACATTCTTCGATGGCCTTCATAATTGTCATTTAAGAGGGGTTTCACAGCCGAAATAATAGATCGTTGCAAGACAAGGAGGTATCGGGCCCCCGGGACTCTACCTACCCCAGGCTGTTAAAATACAATTTCAATGTCACTGTAGTTGAAATAGTGTCGGCTATGAGGAACATTAAGGAATCACGATTCTCGAGGCCAATATGATCTGACCCCAATCAGAAGAATCCTAATCTATGGTGCGAGTACCATGGGACCAACGGCCACCGGACTGGGGACTGCCCACATCTACACGAGGAGGTGGCGACATTGCTAAATAACGATCATCTCAGAGAATTTTTAAGTGACCGGGCTAAGAACAACTACGGTCGCAATCGGGATAACGCGGAACCCTCGAAAGCAGGAGAAGATCCTCCTCGTCTGACGATCAACATGATTTTTGGGGGGAACGAGATTAATAGTGTAACCTTTACGGCAGCAAAAAAAGTCGAAGGTGTCGGTGACCCATAGTAAGAGACTCCAGGAAGTCACTGAGGACGACATTACCTTTACGGAGGAAGGCGCGGATGGACTCCTACTACCGCATAACGATGCCATGGTAATTTCTCTTAATGTTTTAGATTTTAAATTTAAACGTGTTTTGGTGGACCCAGGGAGTTCAGCCAAAATTATCCAATGGAGAGTGTTGGAACAAGCCAAGCTAATCAGAAGCATTATTCAGGCCACAAATCTCCTCGACGGGTTCAATTTAGCAAGCGTAACAACCTGAGGGGAAATCCCGCTGCCCACGAATGCCGAAGGGGTAATGAAGAAGACCCTTTTTGAAGTAGTAGACGGAGATATGGGTTATAATATCATTCTTGGAAGACCATGGCTGCATGAGATGAAGGCTGTGCTGTCGACATACCATCAACTTCTGAAATTCCCAACTCTATAGGGAATTAAAAAATAAGATGAGATCAACTGGCAATAAGGGAGATGAACGCGATCTCAGTTTTCAGTAGCAAAGGGAAGGAGCATGCGGCATAGCAATTATAGGAACCGGCGTCTGCTCCCGAGTTGAATGAATTCAACAGGGTTGAGGAGTCGTCAGAATCCTATCAGGTACCAAGATACTCCTAGGTGCCAGAAGAGACAGACGCAACCAAATCCACAGTAGAAGAACTCGAGCAAGTCGCATTGTTCGAGAAATTCTTGAAGAAAAAGTTCCACTTGGGGATAGCACTAAACCCTGAGCTCAGGTTAGGATTTATTGAATTTCTTAAATTTAACGCTGACTGTTTTGTGTGGTCGCATGCGGATATGACCGGTATTCCGCCAGAAGTGGCCGTGCACAAGTTAAGCTTGGATCCTAACATCCCTTCGATAAGGCAGAAGAAACTCCCTATTGCCGAGGTCAGAAATAAATTTATCAAAGAAGAGGTAACTCGATTGCTTGATATCGGTTCAATCCGGGAGGTAATGTATCCTGACTGGCTAGCTAAAGTAGTAGTAGTGCCAAAGAAGAATAACAAATTTCTTATGTGCGTAGATTATAAGGATTTAAATAAGGTGTGACCAAAAGACTCATTCTATTTGCCAAACATTAATCAAATGATTGATGCGACGTCCGGGCATGAGTTGATAAGTTTCCTCGATGCCTATTCCGGGTATAACTAAATTAAAATGAACCCAGAGGATCAGGAAAAAACTTCATTCACAACAAACTTTGGCACATATTTCTATAATGTGATGCCTTTCGGGCTTAAGAATACCGGAGCCACTTATCAGAGGCTTGTGAATAAAATTTTTGAAAAATAAATAGGGAAAACATGGAAGTTTACATAGATGATTTGCTTGTCATGTCTTTGAACGTAGGAAATCATCTTAAACACCTGCAAGAAACCTTTGACATCCTAAGGAACCACAACATGAAGCTTAACCCTGAAAAGTGTGCATTCAGAGTCAGCTCTGGTAAATTCTTAGGGTTCCTGGTATCGCAAAGGGGGATGAAGTCAATCCCGATAAACTTAAAGTTATCGAGGACATCCCCGACCAGCTATCAAACGTGAAAGAGGTTCAAAGGTTAACAAGAAGACTGGTCCAAGCCATTGAGGGTGGTTAGTTAATCTTTGGCTCTATAACAAAGTTCCTAATGGGAAATGAAGCTTGCTATCGGACCAAAGATTATCCAACCATTCACTAGTGGGACAAGTAATGACAATTTCTAATTAGTAAGTAATGGCATTTTCTAATGAATGGCAAGTAATGCCAATTTTTTATGAAACAAGTTGTACAAATTAGCCACAAGTAATGGCAAATTCTTGAAGCACGGCGAATGCGTGTGTACTTCTTTTCAGCACAACGAATGCTTATGTACTGCTTATGTACTTTTGAAAGTGAAAGGAATAAAGTAAAGTCCTTTTATTTCCATCTTGTTTCTTGTCCAAACGATTAATTAATTTTATCATTTGAAAGTTAATCAAGTACTTCAAATGTTAGTGCCAGAATAAACAGGAAACTTTCTCTTCAAGAGCACCGTAAATATAAAAGGGCCCTCTCTTATGAAACCCTCACAGTAAAGGGTTAGTTCCGGAAGAACTTATTCCCGGGACCTAAACGCTATCGGAGAAAAATACATCCGAAGCCTTGTATAATTAGACGCAAAAAATAAACTTTGCGCAATACTTAAATAAAAAGCACTACTATATAACAACGTTCCAAGCAGCACAAGTACAAAAGTACGAAGTAAAAAACAAAAGGGAAAGAAAACAAAAAGCTAAACTACTGCATCCCCAGAATCCGGGGGAAGAGAAGCATTTGGGCCTCAGGAGAAGTAGGTGGATCTGCCTCCGGATCGAGATCTTGACCTTCATCATCATTCCCTTCAGATTCTTTTTCAGTTCCCGAGAACTCAGAACTGGAACCAAAAGAGTCAGTCACATCAGGTTGGATCGGGAGACCCCTTCGGGTAGTTGACTCCAGCTCACGGGCCTTAGCGATCTCGACATCAAAGTCAATGACGCTCACTTTGGCCTCTTCCCAGGTTTTTCTCCTTATGCCACTACAAGAAAGAAGGCATTTTGCAACAATATTTTCTATTGCCATATATTCAATGTTGTTGCCAAAAATATTTTTGTCAATGATAAAAAAGTCATTGCACTCTGTTGCAGTAAACATCGATGGGAAAAGTATATGCAACAACAAAAAATATTGTTGCCAAAAGATAACTTAGCGCAACAATATATATCGTTGTCATAAGTTATTTGTTGTTAGTAAAAGGTCAATGACGTCGTGGATTATGAAGACATCTAGCAATAAAAATTATTGTTGCGACAAAATTAGCTTTTTTTGCCAACAATACTAGTTTTTGCTAAATAAATTGGCGGTAAAGTTAATAATCGGTTATCAAGACTTTTAGCAATAACTATTATTGTGGCAATAATTACTTTTTTGCCAACAAATTCTCTAGTACTACTTTAGCAACAATTTATGTGTTGTTACTAAATACACAATTCATATATTCTTTAAATTTTCACAAATACATGTAGAGAATAATAAATTATATATATATATATATATATATATATATATATATATATATATAAAGCGCCTATACATAAAATTGATGCAGTGGATATACTAACTTTCAAAAACTAAATAGTCCTAAAAAGTATATTTTTACTTACAAAACGAACAAAAGCATCATATATCCAAGGTCCTTAAGTTCTATTCTAATAGTAATCCAAAGAATAAATCTTCTTCCAATAGCTTGTGCACTACATGAACCGGATGTCAGGAATGTTGGTTTACGCATGCTCATCCTAAAAAGAAAATAAATATAATTAGATTTTGATAAAAAGAAACAATAAAGTACAAAAGTGCAAAATGAAAGCAGTGGAAGCTTAATTAACTGAAATAACTTACTACAACAATAACATACCCAGTATAATCTCACATAGTGAGGTTTGGAGAGGGTAGTGTGTACGCGGACCTTACCCCTATATTGTGAAGATTAAGAGGTTGTTTCCAATAGACCCTCGGCTCAGGACAACATAAGCATCACATTAATGAAAAAAAGGAAAAGAAGGGACAACAACGAGAAGCCATGTAAAAGCAGTACAAAAAATATCAAGATAGTAAGATGAACAAAATGATTTCGTAACAGGAACTATCAACTTGAAAAGAGCTTGTGGAAACACAACATCAACCTCAAAAGCACTCGCAGAAACATGGTTAGGGATATCAGATTACTAATGCACGACTAGGAGAAAGAAACAATCACCCACAATCTGGATTATGTGCAAAGGTAAAGTGCATCATGCCGGGAAGCACTCTTGATTTCAAACTATTTTGTATTTGGTATGGTTATCCTTTTTCCACATCCGGGCAGGAAGTTATATAATCCTGGTCACAAACAACCTTTGCATATTTCAAGTCATCCTCCCATGGGCATTCAGACCAAAAATTCTCAAAGTCTTCTTGAAACCAAAGACTTAAGAAAAACCAATAACATATTTTAATGAGAAATAACTGCAACAACTTAAGAAAATAGATATGTAAGCAGTGCAAGCTTGATTAAAGTACTGCCCAAAATAAAGTTGCATCAGAACCTATTAAATACTCCCAGAGATACAATACTATAGTCAAAATAAAATACTAGACAAAGATTGGTTTATTCAAATAGACTCATTTGCATATACAACCAAGAAACATACTTTCACATGAACTAGAATAAGTTTACTTACCATGGTATCATCCATAAGACTTTTAGGACTTGTCTCATCCGAATCATTTAAATTAGCAATCATGTCAAAAAGTACAGCAGGAAGTCCAGTCTGTTAAACATTGTACAACTAAACTTAAACATGATAGAACCTCGAAGAAGCAAATTTATAACATCAAAAATACTAGAACAAGTTTCCTTTCAGTAGAACACAATAGTTTCTAGAGATTCAAATAAACAGACAATATCCACATAGAGCATTTTATACCTTGAGTATCTAATATCTGATGTAGAAATGACAAATAGACTAGTGTATGAGAACGTTCATTCTTCGAAGCTAGTACCATAGGATATAAAACAAAACATCATGTATTAGACTTAGAAATATCTTTATCAAAGTATTTAAAATCAAGTGTTGAAGTAGTAGTAAATTATACACAATTATTAGAAAGTCATTGTTTACTTGAATAATTGTATTCCAGCACCCCAACAAAATGGCTCATCTCCAAAGATCACATCTAGCTTACTGCTCCTTTAGTTTCTATTATAGCTGAAAATAGCAAATTCACTCTCATGAGCTTCACGACCATTTAGTGCTTAGTGTTCTGTTCTATTGAATTTCAAATGTAAAATTGTGGCATATCTATAGTCGAAGAAAGTAATATATGTATGTGATAATGACTAACATGAAAAGTGATGCTATCTCTTTTATTCTTAAGTAGTTTAATAAAATTGTTCTTAGGATCAAAAGCAAGTAATTGAAACTTTAACGCCTTAAACAAACTAAATACCTTGGAACTTTGCATATGGGATACTAGTGCCATCAAGCCCTGTTTTAACATTTTTTGATTACTCAATAGACGAGCTTCCATGACTTCGCATTTTTTTCGCTCCTCCTCAAGTTGACTTTCCATTTCTATTAGTTTGCACTCTACACTCTCTCGTTTATGGTGTTCTTCTTCCACCTCTTTTTGTTGTGCTTGCAGTTCTCTTTAAGTTACATGCGTAGACCTCCTACTAGCTGGCTTGACTCCCGATCCTTGACCGCGACAATATCCTGACTTTTTTCCAACAAGTTTCACAAAAGCAGCATTAATAATTGGGTCTATATCAGTACCCTCTTCCACTTCTTGAATTTGTTCAGCCACAATTTCTGTCAGCTTATCCTACAAACAATTATACAAGCTTAAACTTGCAATATTTGTTTCAATCAGCTCATATTCTAGGATAAATATAAGAGTTCTGTATATACATTAAATTAAGCAGAGCATCATTAACCCAATGTCCTGACTTCATGTGAGTCATTTCCCAAGTTTTTGAAGATTTGGCTCTCTGCCAGTGCTTGAATCTCTCTAGCAAAACAATTATATTATGTTATTAAAGAAAAAATGATCAAAATTAGTCAAAACAAAGATATATTTTACCGCATCATAAGATACTGCTTGGAAGGACTTTCTGCCACAAATATGATTCATTTCTTGTTTTCCCTTATTAGTTTTATTTTGTGCACTCATTTGCTGCACGTATATGTTTTAATTTAAGTAAGAAAGTATAAGAAGAAACTAAGCAATATTATAAAGTTAAATTCATTTAATTTTGATGTACTCCTAATTACCTTAAAAGCATCAGAACTGAAATAGTCCACTAAAAAATTCCATTCAGCTTCATTAACTTCCGCTGGCATTTTCTGCAAGCTTTCCTCCTTCGTAGTAAATTTCTTGAAATGATCGTGGAGCCTAATACGACAATACTGGTATAAATTATTAGCTGTTTGAAGGATAGTATCTCGATTGTGTTGTGTGTGTCTGGAAGTTGAAAGGTGTCCTACACTCAAAAAATACTTAAGTGAGCTTACTTAGAATAAAATTTTCATTGTCTGCCAATGTGTTGAGGACCTTTCAGGGATAGTATGTCTATAGTTGGTTTACCACTAATAAATTATCAGTATACTTTATTTGTATACTTACATCCTTGTTCTGGTGAATTATTCAAGTTCAAAAGTAATCTGGAATTCAGAATTTGCTTGTGTATTATCTTAGCTACCTCAATGAATAAGTAGGACTTGAACCATCTACTTCAGTAAAATCACCACTACAGATAGCTAGAAGCTGCTTCTTTGTTGTATGCTTTTCATAAGCTAAATTAATCAAATGCAACGTTAAAAAAGTAAGTTTATAAATAAGAATCTGATAAGCTTATCAAGAAAGAGACCAATTTTCTAGAATTTATCCGGTGATCGAGAAGAAGAAACAAAGTGAATTACTAGTATATGAGAAACAATTCAATCTTGCTAGATTAGGGACTTTCTTCCATTTCTTTACATCATGCCTAGCATGCTGGAGAACTTTGACTGAAAGCTCGGTAACAAAATCTATAGCTCCAGGGCCTACTGCTACTGTTCTATCCTGTGGAATAATCACCTTCAACTTTCCATTGTCATTGCCTTTCCGTTTGTTTTGAACTGAAAGCCCTGTTGTCTTTCCCCTTCCTTTTCTTTTTTTTTCCTTCAGCAACATAGGAAAATATTTAGGTATATAGCAAATTAAACCTATACAAGCAATGGATTTCAAAGGGCTGGATTTTTAACAAATGAATAACTTACCTGACTGTGAATTTGAAACTACATCGGCAACAGGTTCAGTATTAGTAGAAACATGCACATTTATTGTCATGATAGGCTGTAACATGTTAAACATTATATTATTGGATATTAGTCGAATGTAGAAGTGAAGGCAGCAAAATGATAAGAAAAAGACAAGATATATTCAGAAATAATGAGAAACAAATAAAGTTACAAAGCAAAAATTACAAAAAATAAAAAATAAAAAATAAAAAATAAAAAATAAAAGGGGTAGCAGAAAGTAGAAATTAACCATTTCGGCAGGGTGATTGATAAACAAAAGTCATGTGAAGAAAGCGATTGAAATAAGCAAAGTAGTTTTGAAGACTAGTTGAAGATCACAACCAATCATCATCCTCGTTTTCATTATATTCTTCCTCAGAAAAATATTCTTCATCTGTTGCAGAATTATTAAAGTCATCCACATTTTTATGATCAGATTCATCCCCAACTTCTAAATCTACTTCTTCCTCATTATTAAGAGAAGGTGATTAAACACTCACTCCATCAATATCTTCTCTTTGTATTATTATGACATAATAATTCGATTCTGCTTGAAGGCTTGCTTCTTCCCTTTCAACCAAGTCAATTAATTGATATGGCTCCGCTTCATCTTCTTGTTCGGGAATATCATACAAATTTCGTGGTCTTACCCTTACCACAGCGTGCCATTTCTTACTTTGACCATTTTTAACATAATACACAGATTGAGCCCACGAGCCTAAAATGAATGGATCATTTGTGTAATAGAGTCGTGTCACATCTTCACGTATGCATCCATATGTAATGACCCGATCAGTTTTTTTGAGTATTGTAGCCTCGTTCTCTCATTTATTTCTTATTCTATGCTTATTTATTATTGTGTGACTTGCCGGGGTGGTTGGTTTGGTTCCGGAGATGTTTCGAAATGAATTGGGACACTTAGTCCCAAGGGTGGAAGCATAAGTTGAAAGAGTTGATCAGATGCTGATTTATGTGTAAATGACTCAGGAATGGAGTTTTGATGGTTCTGATAGTTCCGTATGGTAATTTTGGACTTAGGAATATGTCCATATATTAATTTGAAGGTTTGTACGTGATTTTGGCGTGAATTAGCAAAAGTTGGAAAATATTGAAGTTTGGAGAGTTGAGAAGTTTGACCGAGAGTTGACTTTATGGTTACCGGGCTCGAATTTTGGTTTCGGAGGTTGGAATAGGTCCGTTGTCTCATTCCTGGCTTGTGGTTTGGTTGTGCAGGTACGAAGGATTTTTCGCAGCTGCGAGGTCACAAATGCGGATGTGTGGTCGTAGGTGCGAACTGGAGTGAAGGCGGGGTTACTCGCAGAAGCGAAAACGCTTCTGCGATAAGGAGTCTGCAGGTGTGGAATTTGAGAGCTTTGCCTGGATGCGCAAGTGTGGACGCGGGGACACATGAGTGGTCTCGCAGGTACGAGCTTTTGGCCGCAGAAGCGGTAGGGCGAGGGTTGAGTGTTTTTTCCGCAGAAGAGGATATTTAACCGCAAAAGCGGTACAGTAGAAGCGGCTAAATGCACAGCAGAAGCGGAACCATTAGCAATGTATTAAATTAGTAGGGTTTCGACATTTCTTCTTTTGTGAACTTTGCAAGCTGGGTTAGGGGCGATTTTTGAGAGGGGTTTCACTAGATTTCAAGAGGTAAGCAACTTTTGGTCTCTTTTTTCTATTAATATTGAATACCCATTGAATTTCCCACCTAGATTATGTGTTTTAAGGTGGAATTTTGGATTAGGTATTGGAGAGTAAGATTTGGGGATTTGAGTGTCGATTTGTGTTCGGAATTGGGTGATTTTGGTATGGTTGAAATCATTATTGAATGGGTATTCGGATTTTGTAAATTTTGTTGGTTTTCAAGAAGTGGATCCGGAATTGACTTTTGTTAAAAAACCTAGCTTTATCATATGAAATTGATTCCCATAGCTTGTGTTGATTGTGACTCTTGATGTGACGCACATGCGTGTGAGCGTACACCGTAGAAATTGTGACTCGGTTGATTTCGTGGTACTGTGTGTTGATATCCAATTTTTTCCCTCATATTTTATATAGTATTTCATATACTTTCAAAACATCATTTTGCATTATTACCTAATTTACAAGAGTTATATAAGAATTTTCTATAATTTTCTATAATTTTCTATAATCTTTAAAGCTTTAAAATTAATTTTTTCGCATGCAATTTGTTTAAATATTTATTAATTATTTATTTAAATTATTTTTAAGGTGATTTAATCATCTAATTTATCATTACAAACCCTTATGCATTTTATAATATTTTATCTCTTTTTGCATAATTATATTTGTATTTTTTCTATTTTATCTATACTATTTACAATAATACCCTATATTCTATAAATAATTGTATTTATTATATTATTTATGCTAAAATAGCATTTTTTATATTTTTATAATGTTAAGTTATTAATTTTTAGTATTTTACTGCATAAATAATTTTTTTATTATTTATTAATCATTTTACAATTTATTTTAATGAATTTCGTGTATTTAAATTGTAGCCTAGTTTTGAGCTAATTTTCGGACAATTTCAACGGCCAACCGCCCAAAAACCCCTGGCCCCGTCTTTTAGCCCAAACCAAACGACCCTTGTATTAAATCCGGTCGCGACCCGTTCCAACTAACCCGCCCCGCTCCTCTTCGATCTTGGCCGTTGATCTTAAATGATCAACGACCCATAATAAACCCGTCCCTTCTCCTTATAACCCCTCGCCCGAACCCTAGATATTTCCCCTTTCATCTGCCTCTATACTCTCTCAAACCTTCTCCTCTCTTCTGCAAACCCTAGCAGCCACTGCCTGATTTCTATCCGATACCGACCTAGAAATGGAATCAATCTACGATCTACTTACCTTATTAGCATTCTCCCGTTACTGATCATCTATTTACGGTATTACTTAGGTACTTGCCTAACTTTAGAAAGTACCACTTCCAAGATCGGACTGGGACGACTCGAATCTTTAGGATTTGGACAGTACTCCGTCCATATACGCTCAACAAGGAACGATTTGCGCCTTTGGTTCGATTTTCAGACGGTTGGAACTAACTACGGTTTGAAATTTTCCATCTTCTCTACCGATTCTGATTTGCATAAGATATTATCTTGCCTTATTTATGTTTAATTTATTGTTTCCATGTTTGTTTGTTCAAATCGTTCACTATATAAACCCCCTTCCCCGTTTTCCCTCTAAGACTTTTAACTACTGCCACTGCTTTTTCACTCTCACTCGCTCTATACTATTATGAAACTTAAGATCTTGGCCGGATGAAAGCTAATGCCACCAAAATCTTCTCTATCTACCTCCCTAGTGCGAGCACTGCTCGGGGCTCATTTGAAGCTCTTGTGAACTCTGACGCACTAGGGTTTGGAATTCTTGTTGTTGTTCTTACTTTGCTACTGGAACTTGGTGATTCTTCTCAATTTGATGTTAAATATGCAAATTGGTAAGTGTTCAAACCCACGCAATTATGTTTCTTCCCGGTTTGCGTTCATGCTTCTGAACATCTCTATTATGTGGGTCTTTCAAAGCCAGTATGATACTGTGCCGACCTTTGCTTTGAAGCTTTCTACAATCTCTTATCTGAACTCGTATAAGTTTGCACATGTTCAATCAGTATAGTCAAATTTGAAGAATTCTAGGTTGTTATGCTTGTTCGAAGCTGTTATGTTTATGTATGCTTAATTTCTTACATTGATTGTTTAATATTGTACCCTTTTTTCATGTCTCCCTTTAAATACTTGCATTGAAACTCCTAGGAAATTACTGCCTGCCCAGAATTTGCTTCAATAATTCTCTTTCTACTGAACCTTTTATGTGTAGTCTACTGCTACCCTGCAAATTGATCATCTCATGTTACAACACTGTCTTAATGCGTAGCCAAACATGCTGCTATGTTGTTGGAGAACTTTAGTGTTGTGCTTCGACTTGTTCAATCCTGCATTCTCTAGTATTGCCTAAGACTTCTAGTTGAATCTCAATGTATTTAGCTTCTTCTGTTACACATGGTCAATTGGTATAAGCCCTGAAATCTGCCTATCCTATTAACCTTAAATTTGTATATTGAGTTCTTTAGATTTTTAATCTTTGTGTTATAGTCAGCATGTTAAGCTATTTTGTCGACTGTTGTAGACCATGCTCACTAGTTTGTTTGTTATACTATTTAGGCTATTGTGATAGAAACCTGCATGTGAAAATTTCTATTCTCTTGTCTATAACCCCACCAGACTTCTATGATTAGAAGTTCCTAGGTCTAAAAGTCCCTTTGATTATTCTAGATCATGCCTTACTCTCGATTTGATTTTCTGGAAAACGTTTCATGTGTGTGTGTGTTCACTCTGATAACTCAATAGACATGCCTCTTAAGTCCTCCTAATATGTGACTATGTTCAGCATGCTACACCTTTTCCTTTGTCTAATAATTGCTCAATCATGATCTTATGTTATTTTCTTTGTCAAACTTGCCACATTGAAACTGAGTCCTATTGGTTCTCCTAGTTGTTGTGATCCCTTAGCTTCTAAATGCAAGTCCAAATATGCTTCTTTTATAATCTTGACCCTATGAGGTATTATTGTTAATAGACTTCAGACCTGTTAATTGGTTGCCATGTGTGTTTTGTTAACTTATGTGGATGAGTGATTAATCTGCAATTGCTGGGTAAATGGGTCCTCCATCTAGGCGTGGTATGAGCTTATATGTGGCCCCGGGCTGTGCAATGGATATATCTCATGTTTTAGGTGTGTTTGGATCTGGGTATGCTATTCGTGTGAAAGTGAGCCTGTTAAAGGCCCAGAGAATACTGGGTTATTTTCCTTTGGGCCTGTTCTGTTTATTAGTCTTGCAGTCATTCAGTGTGTAATATTTATACTTGTATTCATTATTTTGGGCCTTTAATAATTTGTAATCAAAACAGTTGGGGAGTTAGTGGAATGAGGGAGCGGGTATACTTTAATTTTCGTATGAATGGGTAGAGAATATGCCTATAGGCTCTACATGCTTTGTTTGCTACTTTGTTCGACATGCTTTATTTCTACACCTTAATAGAAATCATGCCAATAGGAATTCAACACTTCACTTACTCAACCCGTCTAATGCCCGCACATTATCAGAATATGTTTGCGAGAGTTTAAGTTCCTTTGGTCTTCCCATGTCTACTTCTATGCGCTATTTGATAGCATGCCTATAGGATCGTATTAATATATGCCTTTGCTTTTACTCATCTAGATACCATGTCTATAGGGCTTTAATTGATTAACTGATCGACTGCTTTTGTTTTCTTATTACACTGACCACCTAGATAACATGCCTTTAGGAATAAACATGATAAATCTACGTTTAAATACCAACTATTAGAGAACTTGCCTTTAAGATATTGCTACTCGCTTAGAAAGTATGTCAATAGGATAAAACAGGAGTAATTCTGAGTTTTCAAATGGCTTCACTGCCCCGCTGCGCAAATCATTTAAAGATCATGTCTATAGGCTTTATAACTTGCAATCTGTAATTTCAATAACCTGGACGATGACACTGCTCATAAGATGTTTTAAATTTTGTGGTCACATATAAGCCATGTCTTAGGTCTCAAACGACTCTAATACTCCTCGATTCCGAAACGGCCTACTGTATAATCTGAAACATGTTCGCGTGTTTTGTTGCTTATGTGTGGAGGCTAACTTGAGCCATTTGTTATTTTTTATTTGTAGTTCTACTTGTTTTGAATGTGCGCCTAGTCTTATCATTTTGAGAACCCTAAGCAAAGTCTAGAACCACCCAAATAGTAGGTCCAAAGCCTCATGAACAATAGGCATGAGACGGGTAGTGCACGCATAGGACACAATGTAGAATTGAACTAGTGCGCTTTAGGTAAACAACTTTAACATAGTAATTGGATAGCAGGAGATGATCGTCTGTCACCGCTAGATAGCATGAGCAACCCCTACTATAAGAGAGTTGCGAAGTATTATTTATGTTGCATGAGGTGATCCTTTAGGCTAAAAACTTAGGACCCCCCCTTTATATATTTGTTTCTTGCTCCTTTGTTTCTTTAAACTTAGAGAAATTATGTTGTATCTTGTAACACCTAAAGACTTGTACTGATCATTTAATACCTTTACATATGAAATCTTCTTGACACCTGTCTATATCATAGTTGAACGTTTAAACATTCTGTCTTCCTTCACATGCATTATCACTTAGGACAATTATAATCCAATAATCCCACGTAGCATTAATTTCGGCCGGGACCCACAAGTATGGACTTTGAAGAATGCCTAACACATTCTCTTCGAGGTAATTTGATCTCTTACCCGATCTTTGATAACATGGACTAGTTTAAACAGAGTTATTTGCAAATAGGTGCTCTAACACACCTCAAAATAGTTAGGTGGCGACTATTCTATATTATCTAGGTTGTGAGGCATCTACCCTTACGCTCCTATAAGAGTAATGAGGCAAGCTGGGAGGAAACAAATCATACCTTCGTTTCCAACATGGTTCAGTATACAACGGATTTTAAAGGAGATGTTATCACATTCAAATTCGAGGCCCAACAAATGTGGAATCAAAAGATCATCGTGGAGGGAGAGACTATTGAACCAAATAGGTGTCACGCCAGTCATATGTACTACTATCTCTCATGGTTGGAAGATGACATAACTGGGGACGACAAACCGGGGGTCAATCTAAAAGATAGAATAATAGATGAAGTGGCTGAGGCACATTGTCACGACCCAAAATCCTAACCTGTCGTGATGACGCCTATCGTGGTACTAGGCAAGTCGACATTTCAAAATAATTCCAACACCTGTAACAGAAAGATGAATTAAAGCAGTTTAAATAACAAAGTTCTCATAAACAGGGCTATAAACCCAAAACACAACGTGGAAGTTCCCAACTATCGGGGTGTCACAGAGTACATGAGCATCTGTACATCACAAGTCTGGAAAAATACCGTCTATGATAGTCTAAAACTAGGGGTGGCAAATGGTTAAAAGAAAACAGTTAACCACCCATATTATCCACTAAAATATGGGTTGGATAATGAACTTTTTAAAAATGGGTCAAATATGGATAGGAACCATATTATCCATTTAGAAAATGGATAACCAATGGATAACTAATGGGTTTAACTTTTACATTTGCAAAGCCTCAAATTGGAGGTTTCTCAAGTTTGGGAGACTAGGAATTCTCCCAAAAGTGATCATATTTATGAAGCCATGGATAATATGGTTCGATTAACCCATTTTTTTATCCGTATTAAATATGAGTCGGGTCGGATAATTTATCCATTTTTTCATTACCCGTTTTCGACCCGAACCATATCCAACCCGACCCGCCCGTTTGCCACTCCTATCTGAAACTAAATACAATAAGCAGAAAGATAGGGAAGGAGAGACAAGGTTTGCGAAACGCCGGGCACCTACCTTGGGATCTCCCAAAAGATCAACTGTGCGATGAAATCAACACCCACCTATCAGGAAATACCTGGATCTGCACACGAAGTGTAGGGTGTAGCGTGAGTACAACCAACTCAGTAAGTAACAATGCTAAATAAAGAACTGAAAGTAGTGACGAGCTTCACAGTCAAAGTTCAATTACAGAAATTTCAAGATAGGAAAAGTAGGCATGCTTTCAGGTTCGACAATTAAGGCCAAAATAGTTAAATCATGTCAAGTTCAACTAAAACAGAAGATAATATCTCTCAGAGATTTCAAGACAGTGATATATGACAACTGAAGTGCAACAATAATGAAGTCAATGCATCCTCTCAGAGCAACAGTCACTCAGTCCTCCCATTCACTCCAACCTCACAATCACTCTTCCTCATAGTCACTCATTCCTCTCAATCGCTCAGCACACGACACTTGGCACTCGGCATCCGGCACTCGACACTCGCACTCAGTAGGTACCTGCGCTCACTGGGGGTTTGTATAGACTCCGGAGGGGCTCCTTCATCCCAAGCGCTATAATTCGCACGGACAACTCACGTGCTATAGTATTAATATCTTCACAACTAGGCCCTCGACCTCACTCAGTCATCAATCTCTCCAGTCTCTCGGGCTCTCAGAAATCATGAAAATCAGCCCAAACAAAAATGATGCAATATATCAATAGGGAACAATAGAGACTGAGATATGATATGCAAGTAAAACTGTGATTGAGTACAAACAGCAATTAGCAGATAATTCAACCACGGCCTCTGTGGGTCCCTACAGTACCAACACATAGCCTAAACATGATTTCTAACATGATTTGCAGTCAAATTTCTATAACACATGGAGAATATATAGATAAACAACAAATTCTTCAACTATACAGTTCCATAGAATTTGACCAAGTCACAATTCCTACGATGAACGCCCACATGCCCGTTACCTAACATGTGCGTTACCTCAAACCAATCACATAACACATAATCCAGGGTTTCATACCCTCAGAACCAAATTTAGAATTGTTACTTACCTCAAGCCGAGCAAATTTCTACTCCAACACACCTTTACCTCGCAAATTGGCCTCCAAATGTCCCGAATCTAGCCACAAATAGTACGATACAATAAACACGGGCTAAAGGAAACAATTCCATAAGGAAATACTAAGTTATAAATCAAAAGTCAAAAATCGACTCAAAGCCAGCCCCTGGGCCCATGTCTTGAAATCAGACAAAACTCACAAAATCCGAAAGGCCATTCAACCACGAGTCCAATCATACTAAATTTATCAAAATCCGACACCAAAACGTCACCCAAATCCCCAAATCAACTCTCCAACTCCCTAGCCTCTAACTCCCAATTTACAGCTTAAATATACACCAACTAGGTGGGAAAATCAATGGGGAAGCAAGATTATTGATAAAAAATGAGCACAAGGAAATTACCTCAAGAATCCCCTCGAAAACCCTCTCAAGAATCGCCCAAACCCGCACTTTAAATGTTTGAAATAAAGCCAAAATCGCGAACCCTTGTTTTAATAATCTGCTCACTCCGCTCCTACGGTCCCTTACTCTGCTTTTGCGGACTCGCTTCTGCGAGAATCCAAGCCGCCTGTGTGGACCAGGCCCATCTACCCAGTTTCGCTTCTACGGTTCCCCTGCCGCATCTGCGGTCACGCCTGCGCACTATACGCTTCTGCGCACCTCTCACTGCACATGTGGCTAGGCAGGTGCGAAAAACTCCTCGCACCTGCGACCACCTGCACACTCCCCTCCAAACTCGCACCTGCGCAAGCCAGCCCACACCTACGATCAAAGCTCCGCAGGTGCGGTTACACCAGTAGAGGTCCAACTTCAGCAATCACTCAACTTTAAATTTTGATCCGTTAACCATCTGGAATTAATTCGAGGCCCCCAGGACCTCAACCAAACATACTAAACAAGTCCCAAAACCTCATACGAACTTAGTCGAGCCCTCAAATCACATCAAACAGCTTAAAAAACACGAATCGTGCCCCAATTCAAGCCTATTGAAACTAAGGAAATTCAAATTCTACAAACGATGCCGAAACCTATCAAACCACGTCGGATTGACCCCAAATTTTGCACATAAGTCGCATTTGACATTGCGGACCTACTCCAACTTCCGGAATCGAAATCCAACCCTGATATAAAAAAGTCCATTCCCGATCAAACTTACCAAAAATTCAACTTTCGCCATTTCAAGCCTAATTCCCCTACGGATCTCCAAATCACAATCCGGACACGCTCCTTAGTCCAAAATCACCCAACGGAGCTAACGGAAACATCAAAACTCCATTCCAGAGTCGTTTACTCAAACATCAACATCCAGTCAATTATTTCAACTTAAGCTTTCAACCATGAGACTAAGTATCTCATTTCATTTTGAAATCTCTCCGGACCCAAACTGAGTACCCTAGCAAGTCACATAACAGCTATAAAGTACAAAATGAGCAGTAAATGGGAGAACGGGGCAACAACTCTCAAAACGACCAGCCGGGTCATTACATCCTCCCCCTCTTAAACAAACGTTCGTCCTCGAATGAGTCTAGAAACGTACTTGGAGTCTCAAATAGGTGTAGATATCTGCTCCGCATCTCCCGCTCTGTCTCCCAAGTAGCCTCCTCAACTGGCTGACCTCTCCACTGCACTTTCACTGAAGCTATATCCTTTGACCTTAACTTTCGAACCTGCCGATCTAAAATGGCCACCGACTCCACATCATAAGTCATATCACCATCCAACTGAACTGTGCTGAAATCCAAAACATGAGACGGATCACCGACATACTTCCAGAGCATAGAAATATGAAATACTGGATGCACACCCGACAAACTAGGTGGCAAGGCAAGCTTGTAAGCCACCTCCCCAATCCTTTGAAGTACCTCAAATGGCCCAATATACCGAGGGATCAACTTGCCCTTCTTCCCTAACCTCATAACACCCTTCATGGGTGAAACCTTGAGCAGAACCTTCTCCCCAACCATGTAATCGACATCACAGACCTTCTTGTCGGCAGAACGCTTCTGTCTAGACTGCGCCGTGCGAAGCCGATCCTGAATCAATTTAATCTTGTCCAAAGCATCCTGAACCAAGTCAGTACCCAATAGCCTAGCCTCACCCAGCTCAAACCAACCCACCAGAGATCTACACTGTCTCCCGTACAAAGCCTCATACGGAGCCATCTTAATGCTCGACTGGTAGCTGTTGTTGTACGTAAACTCCACGACTGGCAGAAATTGATCCCGTGAACCCCCAAAATCAATGACACAAGCGCGTAACATGTCCTCCAATATTTGAATAGTGCACTCGGACTGTCCGTCCGTCTGAAGGTAAAATGCTGTGCTCAACTCAACCTGGGTGCCCAAATCTCGTTGCACGGTTCTCTAAAACTGTGATGTAAACTATGTGCCCCGATCTGAAATGATGGACACCGGCACGCCGTGGATACGGATAATCTCTCAGATGTAAATCTCAGCCAACCGCTCTGAAGAATAAGTAGTCCTAACTGGAATGAAGTGCGGGGACTTGGTCAGGCAATCCACAATCACCCAAATTGAATCGAACTTCATCGAATTCTGTGGGAGCCCAACTATAAAATCCATGGTGATCCTCTCCCATTTCTACTCTGGAATCTCTATCCTCTGAAGCAATCCACCCGGTCTCTGATGCTCATACTTTACCTGCTGACAGTTGAGGCACCGAGCTACAAACCCCACTATATCCTTCTTCATTCTTCCCCACTAATAATGCTGCCTCAAGTCCTGGTACATCTTCGCGGCCCCCGGATGAATGGAATACCGCGAACTGTGGTCCTCCTCAAGAATCAACTCACGTGGCCCATCCACATTAGGCACACAAATCCAACCCTGCATCCTCAATACCCCATCATCCCCAATAGTAACATCTATGGCATCACCATGCTGAACCGTGTCCTTAAGGACAAGCAAATAAGGATCATCATACTGGCACTCTCTGATGTGATCATATAAGGAAGACCAATATACCACACAAGCTAGAACCCGACTGGGCTCCAAGACATCTAATATCACGAACTGGTTGGCCAAGGCCTGAACATCAACTGCAAGAGGTCTCTCACCAATAGGAATGAATGCAAGGCTACCCATACTCACTGCCTTTCTACTCAAGGCATCGGCCACCACATTGGCCTTTTCGAGATGATATAGAATAGTGATATCATAGTCCTTTAGCAGCTCCAACAATCTCCACTGCCTCAAATTTAGATCCTTCTGTTTGAACAAGTACATGAGACTCCGATGATCTGTAAACACCTCACAAGACACACCATAGAGATAATGCCTCCAAATCTTCAATGCATGAACGTTGGCAGCTAACTCCAAATCATGGACATGGTAGTTCTTCTCATGGGGCTTCAACTGACACAAAGCATAAGTAATCACCCTACCCTCCTGCATCAAGACACACCCAATACTGATCCGAGAAGCATTGCAATACACTATATAGGAGCCTGAAGCCGAAGGCAATATTACAATTGGAGCTATGGTCAAGGCAGTCTTGAGCTTCTGAAAGATCTCCTTACACTCATCCGACCATCTGAAAGGAACACCCTTTTGGGTCAATTTGGTCAAAGGCGATGCAATAGACGATAAACCCTCCACGAAGCGACGATAATAACCGGTCAAGCCAAGAAAGCTTCGAATCTCCGTAGCTAAAGACGGTCTGGGCCAACTCTGAACCGCCTCTTTCTTCAGATCCACCTAAATCCCCTCACTGGACACCACGTGCCCTAACAATGCCACTGAATTAAGCCAAAACTCACATTTGGAGAACTTAGCATAAAGCTTCTCCTCTCTCAACCACTGCAACACAATCCTCAAATGATGGTCATGCTCCTCCTGGCTATGAGAGTACACCAGGATATCATCAATGAACACTATGACAAACGAGTCAAGATAAGGCTAAAATACACTGTTCATCAGATGCATGAATGCTGCTGGGGCGTTGGTCAGCCCAAAAGACATCACGAGGAAATCATAATGACCATAACGGGTCCTGAATGATGTATTTAGAATATCCAAGTCCCGAATCTTCAACTGGTGATACCCATACCTCAAGTCAATCTTATAGAACACCCTCACTCCCTGTAGCTGGTCAATAGATCATCAATACATGACAAAGGATACTTGTTCTTGATTGTAACTTTGTTCAACTGCCTGTAATCAATGCACATCCACATAGTACCATCCTTCTTCTTCACAAACAGAACTGGTGCACCCCAAGGCGACACGCTAGGCCTAATAAACCCCTTATCAAGAAGTTCCTGAAGCTGCTCCTTCAATTCCTTTAACTCAGCTGGTGCCTTACGATACGGTGGAATAGAAATGGGCTGAGTGCCCGACACCAAGTCAATACCATAGTCAATATCCCTGTCGGGCGGCATGCTCGGTAGGTCTGCAGGAAACACATCCGGAAAGTCTCGCACCACCGGAACAGAATCAATAGAAGGAGTATTAGTACCAACATCCCTCATAAAGGCCAAATAAGATAAACAACCCTTCCCAACCATATGTTGGGCCTTCAAATATTAAATCACTCTACTAGGAACATAATATAGAGAACCTTTCCACTCAATCCTTGGCAACCCCGACATCGCCAACATCACGGTGTTAGCGTGACAATCCAGATCAATATGACATGGAGACAACCAATCCATACTCAAGATCACATCTAAGTTCACCATACTAAGCAACAAAAGATCAAATCTAGTCTCAAATCCCCCAATAGTCACTACACACGATCAATATACACGGTCCAAAACAATAATATCATCGTCTGGCATAGATACATGAATAGATGAAACTAAGGACTCACGGGGCATATCTAGATAATGAGAAAAATACGATGATACATAAGAATAAGTGGAACCAGGGACAAATAATACAAAAGTATCCCTGTGGCATACTGAGACAATACCTGTGATCACTACATCTGAAGCAATGGCGTCCAACCTGGTAGGAATAGCATAGAATCAGGCCTGACCGCCACCTGATCAGCCTCTCTCTCTAGGGCGACCTCTAACTGCCTGGGCCCTACCCCGAGCTGACTGAGTGGGTGGTGTAACTACTGGTGCTGGTACCATCGACCGAGAACTCTACTGTGGAGCCCCACTCAACAATCTAGGGCAATCTCTCTTGATATGAACCAAGTCCCCGCACTCGAAACAACCCCTCCTCTGACGGAACTACTGCTCCTGATAACCCGAGAAACTACCTGTAGAAAATCTGCATTGGTAGTGCACTAAATGAAGACTGACCTGAGCGAGCACTGTAAGAACCGTCGCTAGCTGATGCACCACGATGAGCTAGATGAGCCATTTGAGCGGGCCTATAAGGACGACCCCTGTTGTGGTAGGACTGCCCCCAGAAGGTACACCATCGAAACCACCCGATCCACGAGGCCTCTTGGCCTCCCTCTCTCCATGCTCCTGGCCGCGGACCATCTGTATCTGCCAAGCAATGTCAACCACCTTGTCAAAAGTAGCACCATATACCCTCTCCTAAGTCATAAACAACCGCACCTGATATGTGAGGCCATCAATGAACCTCCTAATCCTATCCCTATGAATGGGAACCAACCAAACTGCATGATGAGCTAACTTAGAAAACCTCATCTTGTACTGCATCACAGACATGCCCTCCTGACGTAACTGCTCAAACTACCTGCGCAGCTCCTCCCTGCGAGACTACGACATGAACTTCTCCAAGAAGAGAACGAAGAACTCCTGCTATGTAAGTGGTGCTGCACTGACCGGCCTACTCCTCTCATAAGCCTCCCATCATCTGAAGGTAGCACCAGAAAATGGAAAAGTAGTGAACGAGACCCCACTGTTCTCCAGAATACCTGTTGTATGAAGAATCTACTGGCACTTATCTAAGAAACCCTCGGCATCCTCCGACTCAGCCCCGCTAAATGATGGAGGCTGAAGCCTCCCAAATCTCTCAAGTCTCCTCTGCTCATCATCAGTCATAACGGGGACCACCGGGGCCTGAGCAGCTGTAACCGGCTGGGTTGGTAGTACCCCCGGTGTCTGATGTCCCTGCATTACCTGCTCTGGAGTATGGGCAGTGGGGGTATGAGTACCTTCCCTGGCATGAGAAGTGGCTTGTGTGGCCTGAGCCAAAACCACATGAGCAATGCCCGTGCAAATAGTCAGAATCTGAGCCAAAGCCTCCTGGAGGCCTGGAATCACAATGGGCACAGCTGGTGCCTGAGCCAGCCCCACTGGCTCATCCACAACTGGAACCTACTCCTGAACTGGGGCAATTGGCGGATCTGCAGGTGGTGCCGTAGCTATTGTACGTGCTGCACCTCTGCCCCTACCGCGACCTCGGCCTCTCATAGCCCTAGCTGGTGGTACTGGTGTCTGTCCATTCTATCCGGTATCATGTGTCCTCACCACCTGTAAGAGAATAGAATACATAAGTTTGTTACCGGAATCAACAAATCCGCACGACAAGAATACAAGAATGTGAAGTTTCCTAAGGGTTCGACAGCCTCTCGAAGATAAGTACAAATGTCTCCATACCGATCCGCAAGATTCTACTAAACCAGCTCATGACTCGTTAGACCTATGCAACCTAGGCTCTGATACAAACTCGTCACGACAAAAAATCTTAACCTATCGTGGTACTAGGCAAGCCGACATTTCGAAATAATTCCAATACCTTTAACAGAAAGATGAATTAAAGCAGTTTTAAGTAACAAAGTTCTCATAAACAGGGTTAGAAACCCAAAACACAATGCGGAAGTTCCCAACTATCGGGGTGTCATAGAGTACATAAGCATCTATACATAATCAGTCTGGAAAAATGCTTTCTATGATAGTCTAAAACTAAATACAATAAGCGGAAAGATAGGGAAGGAGAGACAAGGACTACGAAACGCCAGGCAGCTACCTTGGAATCTCCCAAAAGATCAACTATGCGATGAAATCAACACCCACCGTGTCAGGAAACACCTGGATCTGCACACGAAGTGTAGGGTGTAGCGTGAGTACAACCAACTCAGTAAGTAGCAATAGTAAATAAAGAACTGAAAGTAGTGATGAGCTTCACAGTCAAAGTTCAATTACAGTGATTTCAACATAGGAAAAGTAGGCATGCTTTCAGGTACGACAATTAAGGCCAAAAAAGTTGAATCATGTCAAGTTCAACTGAAACAAAAGATAATATCTCTCAGAGATTTCAAGACAGTGATATATGACAGCTGAAGTGCAACAATAATGAAGTCAATGCATCCTCTCAAAGCAACAGTCACTCAGTCCTCCCATTCACTCCAACCTCACAATCACTCTTCCTCACAGTTACTCATTCACCTCAATAGCTCAGCACTCGACACTCGCACTCAGTAGGTACCTGCGCTCACTGGGGGTGTGTACAGACTCCAGAGGGGCTCCTTTGGCCCAAGCGCTATAATCTGCACAGATAACTCACGTGCTTCACAAACAACTCACGTGCTATAAAATAAATATCTAGATCCACACGGACAATTCACGTGCTATAGTATCAATATATTCACAATCAGGCCCTCGGCCTCACTTAGTCATCAATCTCTCCAGTCTCTCTGGCTCTCAGAAATCATGAAAATCAGCTTAAACAGAAATGATATGATGTATCAATTGGGAACAATAAAGACTGAGATATGATATGCAAATAAAACTGTGATTGAGTACAGGCATCAATTAGCAGATAATTCAACATGCAACATGACCTCTGTGGGTCCCTATAGTACCAACACATAGCCTAAACATTATTTCTAACATGATTTGCAGTCAAATTTCTATAACACATGTAGAATATACGGATAAACAATAGATTCTTCAACTATACAATTCCATGGAATTTGACCAAGTCACAATTCCTACGGTGCATGCCCACACGCTCGTCACCTAGCATGTGTGTTACCTCAAACTAATCACATAACACATAATCCAGTGTTTCATACCCTCAAAATCAAATTTAGAACTGTTACTTACCTCAATCCGAGCAAATCACTACTGCAACACACCTTTGCCTCCCAAATCGGCCTCCAAACGTCCTGAATCTAGCCACAAACAGTACGATACAATCAACACGGGCTAAAGGAAACAATTCCATAAGAAAATATTAAGTTATAAATCAAAAGTCAAAAATCGACTCAAAGCCGGCCCGAGGCCCACGTCTCGAAATCCGACAAAAATCATAAAACCCGAATTCCCATTCAACCACGAGTCGAACCATACTAAATTTATCAAAATCCGACGCCAAAACATCATCCAAATCCCCAAATCAACTCTCCAAATCCCTAGCCTCTAACTTCCAATTTACACATTAAATACACACCAACTAGGTAGGAAAATCAATTGGGAAGCAAGATTATTGATCAAAAATGAGGACAAGGAATTTCCTCAAGAATCCCCTCGAAAACCCTCTCAAGAATTGCCCAAACCCGTGCTTGAAATGTTTGAAATAAAGCCAAAATCGCGAACCCTTGTTTTAATAATCTTCCCAGCACTTTCGCTTTTGCGAGAACTTAACCGCTTCTGCAGAGTCGCAGAAGCGACATCACACATGCATCTGCGGCTCACTCCGCTTCTGCGGTCCCTCACTGCGCTTTTGCGAGAATCCAAGCCGCCTCTGCGGACCAGGCCCATCTGCCCAGTTCTGCTTCTGCGGTTCCCCTGCCACATCTACGGTCACGCAGATGCAGAACTCCCTATCGCACCTGTGCGCTTTCTGCTTCTGCGCATCTCTCACTACACCTGCGTCCACACAGGTGCGGAAAACTCCTTGCACCTGTGACCACCTGCAAACTCCCCTCCAAAATCGCATCTGTGCAAGCCAGCCCGCACCTGCGAGCTCGAACATGCGATCAAAGCTCCACAGGTGCGGTTACACCAACAGAGGTCCAACTTCAGCAATCACTCAACTTCAACTTTTGATCCGTTAACCATCCAGAATCAACCCGAGGCCCCCAGGACCTCAACAAAACATACCAACAACTCATAAATCCTCATACAAAATTAGTCGAGCCCTCAAATCACATCTAACAACTCCAAAAACACAAATCACACCCCAATTCAAGCCTATTGAAACTAAAAAAATTTAACTTCTACAAATGACGCCGAATCCTATCAAAACGTGTCCGATTGACCCCAAATTTTGAACACAAGTCACATTTGACATTGCAGACCTACTCGAACTTCCGAAATTGGAATCCGACTTCGATATCAAAAAGTGGCAGGTCAAACTTACCAAAAATACAACTTTCGCCATTTCAAGCCTAATTCCACTACGGATCTCCAAAACACAATTCGGAAACGCTCCTAAGTCCAAAATCACCCAACAGAGCTAACGGAAATATCAAAACTCCATTCCGGAGTCATTTACTCAAAGATCAGCATCCGGTCAATCATTTCAACTTATGCTTTTAACCATGAGACTAAGTGTCTCATTTCATTCTGAAATCTCTCCGGACCAGAACTGACTACCTTGGTAAGTCACATAATATCTATAAAGCACAAAATGAGCAGTAAATGGGGGAATGGGGCTACAACTCTCAAAATGACCGGCCGGGTCGTTAGACACATGTAAAATACAAAAGGCTACGTAAAAGAGTATTCGAATCTGAAGCTAAGCATCTGGAACAACATAAGGTGGATATGGAGGTGATCAAGGAATGGAAGGAGATTGCAAACAAGTTGATAGAGAGGTTGGAGCACCTAGAACAAGGACTGAGGACCTAGAGGGAAAGATAAGGGAAGCTGG
Source organism: Nicotiana tabacum (assembly GCF_000715075.1). NCBI lineage: Eukaryota > Viridiplantae > Streptophyta > Magnoliopsida > Solanales > Solanaceae > Nicotiana > Nicotiana tabacum. The sequence continues at coordinate 44,285,653 of NC_134102.1, forward strand.
CAATGACTTACTTGCTACTCGACATGCGCGACCTGAGAAGTGTGATTGATGGAGTCAAAAGAGCCAAGCATGGAGAAGGTCCTTCTGGGACCAAATAGACTAGGAGATAACGTTCCTTACTGCTTTCTAGATTAGATTTCGTTAGATTTTGATGTAATAAGGTTTCGTGCCATTAGTGACTTCATATTATTATTTCGATCTAGTAAAGAATGATTTGACTTATTTTTTCACTAATTGAATGAGGCAACGTTGGCATGAATTTTCTCCAAGTCTATATGTCGCTTAGGCCTACCTAGGGCATAATGAGGTCCCCAAATTAGGACGCAAATTATTGCATGACATTACGTGATACTTGCTTAAATATTGCAAACACGCTTTCAGTGCATCTTAATGACTTGGTTACCTTTAGTCTTTATTTCTTTTGATTATTTCGATTCCCAAAGGTTGATTCGTGCATTCTGGAATCATCAACATATCACACCAGATCTAGAGGTCTTCCACCACCTCCTCCACCAAGCGATCCAAAAGGCAAAGGCAAAGGGAAGATGGATGATCTAAGTGGTAATCGAAAAGACAATGCTACATTGGCAGAAAATGTTGAATCCTCAGATGGAAGAAGTACGCCAGGACAGAATGAGTTGGTCCAATAGTTGGACCAAAAAATTTTGGAGCTACAAGGTGAGTTTGAGCAAGTCCGAAATCTCGCAAACCTCTCCCTTACTCTAAAGTTTCACGATGTAAACCATTAGAACACAACCACTCAACATCAAATGCCACCCCAAAACACACAAGCCCAAAATCCGCCACCCATAGCTCCACAAAACCCTCCCGTAATGCACCATTATCATAACCCCACACCCCCACCAATACAAACCCCTCAACAACACCACCATCACCTAACCCAGTGTCCGCAAACCACCACTTAGCATACTCTTCAAAATACACCACAACTTACCCCATATCCCCCTCAAACCTCAATAAATAATCACCCATACACCCAAGTCCCAGGAACACACCAAGGAAATCCAATATACGTGGTGGCCTTATGACACACACCGCAACAAACCATATACATACCAGAATCGACCGAGAAGGGCCTGCTCATCCAAAACATGGCGGAGGAGCTAAAGAAACTGATAGGAAGAGTCCAGAGTGTCGAAGGCGGGAATGGCATTGAAGGTTTGAACTATGAAGACTTATGTATCTAGCCAGATGGGGAACTCCAAGAGGGTTACAAACTTCCTAAGTTTGAGATGTTTGATGGCACCGATGTTCCTAAGGTGCGTTTAATAACCTACAAAGTCAAGCTTGTAGGAGTGGGAAAGAATGAGCAAATCCGCATGAAACTGTTTATGCGAAGTCTTACAGGTGATGCACCGAAGAAGTGGGAAAACAGTGTGAGCATGGCATCTGATTTCATTAACAGATTCAGGTTCAATATAGAGAACGTGCCAGACGTTTTCTACATCCATAACCTCAAGAAGAAGCCAACAAAAACCTTCCGCGAGTATGCTACTCGCTGGAGACCAGAGGCCACCACTAGAAGAAGAACAAATGAACAAGTTCTTTGATAGAGCTCATGATCCACAGTATTATGAAAGATTGATAGTTATAGAGAATCACAAGTTCTCCGACATCATCAAATTGAGAGAAAGAATAGAAGAGAGAATCATGAGCGGTATGGTGACCAATTTCGAGGCGCTGCATGATGACGTCCAAATACACTACTAAAAAGTAAATGAACATGGTCACATGCAATATAATTTACCCAACTATGAGTCGGGGTCGAATCTAACAGAGAATAATATGTATGCGATTAGGTGTATAAGAGAATTATCACTTATTATACTAATCCAAACACTTAGAAAGGTTTTGAGAAAATATTTATAACTAATTGCGAAAATGTAAACTAACCTAGAGAGCAAGTAGAATGATCAATGGCTACAAGCAGGGATGCATTGGGAATTACACTCAAGTAACGATCCAATGTATTTCACGATTTTACAAATATGAGCGAGTTTATGTTAATTAGCCTCGGGTAATAATTCTATATTAGCTCCTTCCGAAGGCTAACAAGACTTCCTAATTGAATTATCCCTAAAAATATTAAGAGATTAATCACACCCGAATATGGCTACAAGTAGTTCAATCCTATCCCTAGGTATAATCTATAAAGTGAGGGTTAACGCCTCAAGTTCTTGTTAATTAATCTTTTCCAACCCCAAATTATCTTTCCCAAAATCAATTCGAAGTGAATGGGCGAGTCCTAGGGTTAGCCAATCCCTTTGGAAACATTAAAGAACAAGAATAATTAAAGAAACAATAGCTCACTTTATAATAAATAAAAACCGTTCAATACATAAGCATAACAAGATATTTAATCTACACTTTAAATATGAATATCCCCATAAACAAGATTCAAGTATTGTAAAAAAATACTACACACTTAGATGTATAATACAAAGCAAGGAAATGAAAAAATGAACATAAATGGGTAAGAAATTCTCAACCAAAAGCATCAAATCTTCAAGTCCCAAGTGTGTGTGCAAGAACCCTAGCTACAATACTTGTGTTCTCTCGTCAAGAGACTGAAAATAGGCCAAATGATATGCCAAATATCTGTTTCCAATAAGCTAGGTCGTGTATTTGTGGGTTTGGAATGAAGAAAATGTAAAATGACATAAGTGTCCAGGTCTGAAGCCCGTTGACCGCACCTGCGGAAGAATCCTTGTAGGTGCGGTTCCGTATATGCGGATGCCTGCTCGCAGAAGCGATGATGGTGGAAAATTGATGTTCCGCAGAAGTGGTCCAAAGCACGCAGAAGCTCGTCCGCATAAGCAGCCTTCAAGCGTAGACACAGATGCGAACATTTACACGCAGAAGCGGTTCTCCACTCGCAGGTGCGAGTTCTGCCTTGCATGCCTTATTCTGCATCTGTGGACCAGTTCTCGCAGATGCGGACTGGTCTTCGCAGATGCGATTTCACTGGCACTTCTTTCATTATTTTTGCAAGATTCCACTTCATTTAATTTCAATTCTCTTCAAGACTTCAATTACCTGAAAATCTAGCATTGCACACCATAAATCACCTCATTTTATAATTAAAGGACACAAAAACTAAAGAAAAGAGACTAGAATAAGTGATAAAAGCACCACTTATCAACACCCCCAACTTAAAGCTTTTGCTTGTCCTCAAGCAAATCAAAACCAAATACTCAATGAGACTCTAACATTTAAAGCTCAATTAGCATCGCTATCATCTTCAAATCACACTCTTCAATTAAGCACAACATTTATGGTCTTGGTTGGTGCTAATAATTAGGTTCAAGCATGTGTATTTCAACCAAATAACTCCCTTATCTAAAACAACTTCAAGAATGCAGTGGAGTTTCAAAATAATCAAGTGACAACAACCAAGCCTCAAGAAGTGACTCAAAAGCACTAATCTACTACATATGCTCAATTTATACAATTCGAAATCTATCAATGTCACCAATCTATCATAATCCATGTGCCCCCACAAGAAAGAAAGTCCCAAAATCACCATATTTATAATAACAACACAAGGGACAAATGCATAAAGACACTCACTCTTAACAAAGAATTTTAAGTGTTACAAAATATCATACCATAAGCTTGCCCTTATTTTAATTCGCCGCCTATTCAAGAATATTCGGTTGGAGATCCTATACAGACTTTTTAAGCTTGTAATGTAGGCCTAGAGAAGGGTAGGATAAACATTTGGGATACAAGTGACTACACCCTCCTTGAACACTACTCACATTTATCTTTCTTTTTGCACTTTGCTTCTTTTTAAACCACGTAGTCCTTATTGATATCTAGTAACCAATATAGAACCACCTTAAAGTACCTCTCTAATTTTCTCAAGACTCCAAAATATATTTTATTTTATTTTATTATATATATATACACATATATTTTTTCTTTTGCTTTTATATTGGAGCTTGAGTATCTTCATCTAACACAACTTTGAGATATTTGCTTCTACACACAATGTACATCTTCACCATTTCCCAATTTATACCAATACCCCCAACTTAGGCTTTTAGCCTCATTCTCACATTCAAGGAGGTACGGGTTCAAAAGAGAAAATTATTTCGCAAAAGGGTAAAGGTTTGTAATGTGTTAGCTAAAGAAAAGGTTAAAGGCTCAAATAGGGTTAATTAGTGATAATATTTATGCAATGGTAGGCTCGAAAGGCTAAAGAGAGTTTTTCAAAGATCACGAAGATGGCCTAAGGTCATCCCTCCAACCAAGCATAATTAACATTAGCATTGAAAGACCAACTGGGCAAGTTCTAGATGATAAAAATAAATACAAGAATTATTTTTAACAAAAACTAACACAGATGGCACACGAACTAATCAAGACGGATCAATTTCATTTCTTAATAAGAATAATTAGAGTAATATCATGCCAACTAGTGGGAAAAGAGTCACAAAATGAGCCAAAACGTTATCACAAAAATTATTCTTCCTCATGCAAATTATTCCTTCAATTTATAACCAAATTTTGGAGGGGTAATCTTTACTTCATACATCACATACTAGAGAAAAATTTTATTAGTACCAAACAATCCAAAAGTCTCCACATAACGAAACAAGACTAATTCCCTTAAGAAAGTTTTCACGCCATCCATCATAGGGAAAAGTCACCCGGTTCAACACAAAAATACTTTTCGGGAAAGAACTGTAGCATAAAGAAAACCCAAGAATAGTTTATTGAAAAGTATATTACTACTAAAGAGATAAAAAAAATAATATAAACTATAAACTACTAAAGAAAATAAAATAAACACTAAAGGAATAAAAACAAAATAACTAAAAACTACTAAAGAAAATAAAATAACAAAAGTAACTAATACTAAAGGAACAAAAATAACATAAACTAAAAATTACTAAAGAAAATAAATAAATAAAGGAAAATAAAATAAAATAACAAAAGCGACTAATCCACAATTATATCACCAATCACAACTTACACCCAGCAAAGGCACATGTTAAACAATAGTAGAACAAGCCCGACAAGGGCACACAATATCCATACAAAAGCATAAGCCCGTCAAGGGCACAAGTTAAGCATCAATGTACAAATAAGGTATATCCCTAAATCCACCCCCAACTAAAAATACTGCAATGTCCTCACTGCACAATATCAAGATAAAATAAGATTAGTTTGAGGGTCTCCCTGATGTCTGAATAACACTAGCAGACTGCGGGAAAAAGCTAATCACTGTCGTGTGGAGCTCTCGGCCTCATCATCATCGGTAGCATCAGTATCAGCATCAACAACACTAGATAAGAAGGAATACTCTTCACTATAATCGTCGTCCTCGACCGGTATCTTCCTGTTCGGCTGCCCCCATTTGAAGACGGCCTTGATGATTCTCCACATCTTTATCATGAAATTGCTATTCTTCTTATTTTTCTCTTTATCCTTGTGAAAATCTGCCTGAAGATCTACATGTGCCTTGGCCATGTTGCCATAGGCTGTCTCGAGCCTGCTAACAGAAGCTGCCAACTTTTCTTGCGACTTTGCTTGCTTCTTCTGGTTGTCCAGGTAAGTCTTCATTTCTTCCCTGGTAAAATACTTTGGCATAGGCTGGGAGTGTGAGGGCCCACTAAGGAGCTGTGACACTAAGTCACGGATGGAGACAAGTTGTGAGTTCAACATCCCAAATGGTACCTCAGGCAGGGTTGCGTGTGAGGAAGATTCTGGTCTGGCAGCATCGGTGACTTTCCTTTTTTTTTGCTCTTTACTGCACTACCTCGCCCGTTACTCTCAACGAATGAAAGGGTTTGTCGGTCGGTAACCACCAATCGGGGCTACGCACCTCAACCTCTGCCCGCCGACGCAAATCTGTAATCAGTGAAGGGAATATCAAGCCTGGGCTGTCATCTAGAAAATACTCTTTCAGCTCCTGAAGGATATAATGGCCGACATTCACATGAATGCCGTCTAGTATGCATGCAATCATCAAGGCTCTACCATATGAGACATTCGAAACATTTCCACGATGTGATACTCTGTTGCAGATGATGTAGAGCCAAATATTTGCCTCAGTTGTGAAGTCGATAGACTTCAAACCATTTCTCTTATTTGCCCACTTTGCTCTCATGTCGGCTGGATAAAGTTTAGAAACAAGCCAATCTCCCTTTGAGCAATGATCTTTTTCTCGTACTGGCTCAAATGGATGGTCAGGAAGCCCTAGATTATCATTGATTTATTCAGTTCCAAACCTCACTATTTTGCCTCTGATGGTGAGTTGTGGGTCGTTGAAGTTTGTACGCTTTAGGTTTGCATAAAACTCACGAACCCACTCCTCATTGGCCTTACACAGAGTAGGCATGAAACAAGACCAGTCGGTAGTCTGTAGACGGCCATAAAAACCCGGAAGTAACTCATCTAATTTATACTCGTAGATTCCCTTTTCCAGCACGACCTTCTTTGTAAGAAGGTTGTCATAATATCGGTAATGACTATCAACAGACATGAATCATTCAGTGTCTAATTGTTTCGCTTCAACTTCTTCCTCAATTTCATGATGAAATGCCGCATTTTCGTTCATGTTCGGGTCTATTGTAAGCTTAGAGTACCTAAAAAAATCAAAATCAAGTTAGTTGGGAATTATAATCATGTTAAGTATTTCAAAATAATGCAATTAGACCAAAGAATCAAGCCAAATGGGCCTAGCAAGCCAAAATTGCAAAGCAACTGGTTTTGCACAATCTGCACAGTTACCGCACCTGCGGAAATAGCCTCGCAGGTGCGATTCCGCTTTTGCGTAAATCATGTCGCTTCTATGATGTGTTACTGCTGGCCAAAACTCACACCTGCGGAATGGGCATCGCAGGTGCGAGCCCGCTTTTGCGGCGATATGTCCGCTTCTACGGTGTTCATCGGGGGTTTCAAATAATCCCAGAAACTGCCTAAATGTTTTTTATTCCAAACATGATTTTGGCACAAAATTTATACTCAAGACTTCTAAATTAGTGCACTATATGATTACACGATTTGATTAAACATGATTTTAAGGCACCTCGCAGGTAAAATTCTCTTGGACAATTTATCGAACACATAACAATCACTGAGTGGTTTTTGATTCTTTTAAACAATTTGGTACTCAGACTTCCCAAATTCTTTTCAATAATAACATCACACATAACTACACTCAACCAATTTCCTCACCCCTAATATAAACATTAATCAAACGAAAATGGGGAACTTAGGGGATATGGCCATGGAAAATCAGAGATGAAGAAGAAAGAGAAAATAAGAATAGAAGAGATATGTAGAATAGAGGCTGAAGATGATACCTGTAATGCCTGTGTGTGAGAGCAAGGGATTGCACGAGCAGAATTTGTGTGAGAGATGAGAGGTTTGAGTTTGGGGGAATTTATTTTTGTGTTACCTGTAGGAGAGACACAGTAGGGCTAGCTCTTTAAACTTACCCGTTGCGTCGCACCTGCGCATTTTAAATCGCTTCTGCGCCTGCGCTTCTGCGGTTTTTGAACCGCTTCTGCGCATTTACCGCATTTGCGGCTCTAATTACACTTCTACGTGAGCGCTTTTGCGGAAAATGGATAGCTTGTGCGATATGGCCGCATATGCGATGCATTGGGCACTTCTGTGAGGCTGCATCTGCGTTAAAAGATCCGCAGATGCGGGTTCACTGGACTCCTCAATGGCAGAACTAGGGAGGGAGTATTTTTGTTCACTCCTACACTTCAAACTCCTCATTTCAATTCCAAAAAATCTGAAACTTAGCAGATTATTCAAAAATAATATAATAAGCCATTCTAAGAAAGAAAATTTCAAAAATGACTAAAAATTTTAAAACTATGGGTTGCCTCCCACCAAGCGCCGCATTTACCATCGTGGTATGACACGAATCAACTTTACCACTTTTCTCGCCACTTGGATGATATTAATTGGGCACCTAACTTGGAATAAATCTTATGACAATGAGCGACGGGGGATGGTATGTAGATGATCAAGCCAAACTTTAATTTCTTCATTTTGCATTTCTTAGCTTTCATGTGAGGAATGTCATTTTGCGTTCTTGAATTTTTAATTTGCAAGATGTATGGCTCTTGTCTTTATTCTTTTCACTCCCACATGGATTCACATGGTTCAATTCCCATATCACCATACAAGTCCAAAGTTAAAAAGTGCTTGGAATGAGATATCAAACTCCCAACTTGCAACCTCTTCCGGATTTTGACATCCTCTTTTTCCCCCGAACTAGAGTCATTTTCAACCATCTTTTCAATTACATCAGTTGACTCTAATTCCATATTTTTCTTGGCATCATCAACAAGCATGAAGTCGGTTGACGGATGTTCAATTCTGATTCCTCAAAATAAAGCTCACTTTCTTCCTCGATGTTTGACTCTTCTTGACTTCTTTCCACACTCTCAAGTTGATAGGCATAATGAGCCTCAATCAATGACTTCATTTGACCTTCCAAAGTGCAGATAGTCTCATCATTTTGATGTAGTGCTTGTTTTAAGTACTCGAGTGCCATGTTTTGCTTCTCCTCATTTTCAAGAATGGCCTCCAACACAAGCATCGTCCTCTCATTTTGAACATTTTAGAGTTCTTCTTGATTTTGATTAAGTGCCAAAGAAGGATATTCGGCTTCAACCTCTAAGGAAGGTTTTTGGCTATCATGCACTTCCGAGGCTTTTCGGACCTCTAAAGCTTCAAGCATTTCTCCCATTTGTGAGTTCAACCTTTCAAGCGCCAAATAATTTTGGAGACTATTCTCCAAAAGCTCTTTCAAGGCATTTTGCTCTTTGTTTCCTCCTTCAAGTAGGCAGTCCAACATGAGCTTGAACTCTCCATTTTGACCATGCTCAATTTCTTTCACTTCGATATCTCTATACTTGTTATCACAAAAAGTAGAATCATCATAGCAGGGGTTTGGGGAAGGGAAGGACAAATAAGCATAATTATCTCAATGGACATTTTGATTACCACACTTATCACAAATACTCCACTCATGGCTTTACATTGTGCGCACAATCCACCCCCGGGAGAATTTAAACAATATTTCCATGAGTGTGGTCCTCCACAATAAGGACAAGGGTCATCAAAGTATGAACAACTACCATCCGACCAATTTTTATTATATGATGCCATTTTTCAAAATTAAGAAAATAAAAAAGAAACAAACAAGTAAAATAAACAAAGATAAGAAATTAATTACACAAATATTCACAAGTTTTGATCAAAGCACGTATACTTATTTCTCAAATAACCTAAATACGCCAAATTGTTCCCCGACTACGGCGTCAATTTTGAAGACGTCCAAATTCACTACTAAAAAGTAAATGGATACAGTCGCATGCAATATAATTTACCCAACTATGAGTTGGGGTCGAATCTAACAGAGAATAATATGTATGCGATTAGGCGTGTAAGAGAATTATTACTTATTATGCTAAGCCAAACACTTAGAATAGTTTTGAGACAATATTTATAACTAATTGCAAAAATGTAAACTAACCTAGAGAGCAAGTAAAATGATCAATGGCTACAAGCATGGATAAAAATGGAATTACACTCAAGTAACGATCCAATTTATTTCACGATTTTACAAATATGAGTGAGTTTATGTTAATTAGCCTCGGGTAATAATTCTATATTAGCTCCTTCCGAAGGCTAACAAGACTTCCTAATTGAATTATTCCTAAAATAATTAAGAGATTAAGCACACCCGAATATGGCTACAAATAGTTCAATCCTATCCCTAGGTAGAATCTATAAAGTGAGGGTTAACGCCTCAAGTTCTTGTTAATTAATCTTTTTCAACCCCAAATTATCTTTCGCAAAATTAATTCAAAGTGAATGAGCGAGTCCTAGGATTAGCTAATCCCTTTGGAAACATTAAAGAACAAGAATAATTAAAGAAATAATAACTCACTTCATAATAAATAAAAATTGTTCAATACATAAGCACAACAAGATATTTAGTCCACACTTTAAATATGAACATTCCAATAAAATAGATTCAAGTGTTGGAAAAAATACTACACACTTAGATATACAGTACAAGAAAATGAAGAAATGAACATAAATGGATAAATAATTCTCAACCAAAAGTTTCAAATATTTAAGTCCCAAGTGTGCGTGTGCAAGAACCCTAGCTACAATACTTGTGTTCTCTAGTCAAGAGACTGAAAATAAGCCAAAAGATATGCCAAAGATCTGTTTCCAATAAGCTAGGTCATGTATTTGTGGGTTTGGAATGAAGAAAATGTGAAGTGACATAAGTGTCCAGTTCTGAAACCCGTTGATCGCACATGCGGAAGAATCCTCGCAGGTGCGGTTCCGCAGATGCAGATGCCTGCTCGCAGAAGCGATGATGGTGGAAAATTAATGTTCTGCAAAAGCGGTCCAAAGCATGCAGAAGCGTGTCCGCATAAGCGGCCTTCAAGCGCAGAAGCGTAGACATTGATGCGCGAACATTTACACGTAGAAGCGTAACCACATAAGCGGTTCTCCACTCGCAGTTGCGAGTTCTGCCTTGCATGCCTTATTCCACATTTGCGGACTAGTTCTCGCAGATGTAGACTGGTCTTCGCAGAAGCGATTTCACTGGAAGGTTTTGCACTTCTTTCATTCTTTTTGCATGATTCCACTTCATTTAATTTCAATTCTCTTCGAGACTTCAATTACCTGAAAATCTAGCAATGCACACCATAAATCACCTCATTTTATAATTAAAGGACACAAAAACTAAAGAAAAGAGACTAGAATAAGTGGTAAAATCACCACTTATCACTGCAAGCCACCAGCAAAGCCTTACAGTCAAGAGGTATTTCGAAGAAGAAAGAAATGGGTGTCGTTATGGTAGCCCAGGGCCCTAAGTCTCCCCTTACCTATCAAACACCTACACCACAAATCAACCCTCACCTCCAAAATACCAATACCCCGCCACTACTTACCATACCTATAACACCCAACCCTCATATATCATTCACCTCCTCCCGCCCGCCTAAACTACCCAAAGACACGACCAAGCTTTTACTATAGAGCTCCCAGACAATACACCCCTATGGCTGAACCCATAACCTAATTATATGAGAGACTGAAAGCTGCTGGTTATATCACTCCCATTCCTGTTGTTGCCATTGAAAACCCTTCCTAATGGGTTAACCCCAACAAGACTTATGCCTACCATTCAGGCATGATGAGTCATACTATCAAGGAATGACGCATGTTGAAAGACAAGATCCATATGATGATTGACACCAAAGTTATACAAGCAAAGGAGTCCGCACCGAATGTCCGCAATAACCCTCTTCCTGATCATAAGGGCGAGGGAGTAAATGTGATAGAAACTGATGAAGAATGGGATCAAGAAGAATCCATCGGACTTATCTGAGAGGGGGGACGCTCCCAAAACATCTCCTGTCACCCTCTCACTGATTGTGGTACAAACCTAGGCACCATTCGATGTCGAAGTAGCTACACCCTTCACTGTGATGGTATCTCCAACACCGCGTTATAAGTCTGATGCTGTCTCGTGGGATTATGTGGTAGAGGCAAGGAGAAAGGGAAAAGCCAAGATGGAGAAGACATGTGCTGCACAAGGAATGACCAGAACCAGCAGCGATTACACACCTGAAAATCTTGGAGGAACGAGTAAAGAGACCGCACCGAAACCACCTGTTGTGGAGATAGGCACTAGTGATCTTTGGAGGAAGGTACATGCGAGGGAATATCTTGTTGTTGATAAATTAAATAAGACTCCCGCCCAAATATCCATCTTATCACTATTGCAAAACTCAGATGTGCAGAAGAATGCCTTGATGAAGGTGTTAATTGAAGCTCATGTGCCTACTGGTATCACTAGTGGGAAAATGGCGAATATGGTGGGGACAATACTAGAGAGTCACAAGATTACTTTCCACGAAAATGATCTACCGCCATAAGGGTTGAGTCACAACAAAGAATTGCACATCACTGTGCAATATGAAGACAAGTTCATTGCTAGGGTTCTGATAGACGGGGGTTCGAGTCTGAACATATGCCCGCTGACTACTTTGAAAAGACTGGGTATAGGCTTGCATGAGATATGGATAGGAAGTATGAATGTGAAAACATTTGATGGGTCTTAGAGAGACACTATTGGAGAGATCAATCTAGATCTAAAGATGGACCCAAACTGGTTCGACGTTGAATTCCAGGTGCTGGATATATCCGCTACCTATAACTTGTTACTGGGACGACCATGGATACACACGGCTGGGGCAGTCGCTTCTATTCTGCACCAGGCGAAGTCCTAGTGGATCCATCATGAGGTGATTATTCACGGAGATGGAAGCAACCCTATCTACACCAACCAGACTGTGCCAGTTATCAAGAATAGGAGGAAATTGGGAGAAGAAACGTACCACAACATTGCGCGGGTAAACGCAATAGAGAAGGGGTGATGGTAGAGCACAAGATAGAGACTATACTGATATGGTTGGGGTATGAACCATGCAAGGGTCTTGGTTTAAAGCTTCAAGGGATCACAGAGCCAATACGACCACAATATAATGGCACAACCTTTGGTCTCGAATATGAATACACCGTGCAAGAATATAATGATTAGACACCGCCATGGCGTGACTTTTACTATCCGTTGGAACAAAAAATACCACCGCTGCACCAGACATTTCGCCAGGCCGATGTGATTTGGGGATCTGAGGAAGATGATGTTTTGGCCGGTATGAGGAAGCTAATTCTGGACGAGGAAAATATGGACCGTAGTGCAATTTTGGAGGAGGAAGACCTTACCATTCAGACAGTAGGAGAAGGAGTTGTTCTCAGGAACTGGACTGCTGCATCATCCCAGGCTTGCCGAGCACCTGGGTAGACTTGGCAGAACTAGCATGATTTATTTCTAAAATTATTTTGGCATTTAAGACGTTTTTAGTGTTTTGTTTTAAAATAATAACTCAAGACATTGAGTCGTACTTGTAGACAGTTTTAAGTTTTTTTAATGCATCATTGCTTTTCATTTATATATATTATTATCTTTCTACATTCTTTTCAGCATAATTATTACATATCCTAATGAACCTACAACTATGACATGTAATAAGACAACGCAGGATAAGGAAAGTAATTCGGAAGATGATATAATACCTGAGGAAATTCTCAAAGAAGTAGAGAATTTTGAGAACAAACCAAAGTCTAATTTGGAAGAAACTGAGGCAATTAACTTAGGAGATTCTGAAACAGTCAAAGAAACTCCCATTAGCTTTCATCTATCGCCATCATAGAAGGAAGAGTACAACAGATTTCTAAAGGAATATGAGGATATTTTCGCATGGTCCTACGATGACATGACTGGATTGAGCACATCCATAGTGTCCCACAAGCTACCTACCAACCCTACATGTCCGCCGGTAAAACAGAAGCTCAGGAAATTCAAGCCAGATTACGAGTCTAAAGATAAAGGAAGAAGTTACCAAGCAGATCAAAGCCAAGGTACTTCGGGTAGTCTAGTTTCCAACTTGGCTAGCCAACATTGTCCCGATTCTGAAGAAGAATGGGATGGTCAGGGTAAGCGTTGATTATCGAGATATGAATAGAGCAAGCCCTAAGGATGATTTCCCATTGCCCAACATACACATATTGATCGATAACTGCGCCAAGCATGAACTCCAATCCTTTGTGGAGTGCTTCACAGGATATCACCAGATTTGGGTGGACGAAGAGGACACCGAAAGGAAAGCCTTCATCACCCCATGGGTAATATATTGTTACAAAATAATGTCGTTTGGTTTGAAGAATGCCGAGGCTACCTACATGAGGGTCATGTCTACCCTTTTCCACGATATGATACACAAGAAAATAGAGGTGTACGTGGATGACATCATCATCAAGTATAAGAGAAGTCCGGATCACATAGCAGACCTGAGGAAGTGTTTTGACCAACTTCGAAAGTACAATCTGAAGCTAAATTCCGAAAATGTTCTTTTGGAGTCCCTGCTAGAAAGTTGCTGGGTTTCATCGTCAGTTGCCGTGGTATTGAGTTAGACCAATCAAAAATCAAAGCTATTCATGACTTGCCACCGCCAAAAAGCAAGAAGGATGTGATGAGGTTTTTGGGATGCCTCAATTACATCAGCCATTTTATAGCACAATCAATGGTAATATGTGAGCCGATCTTCAAAATACTAAGTAAAGATGCTGCGACAAGCTGGACCAAAAAATGTCAAAGGGCTTTTGATAAAATCAAGGAATACTTGTCCAAGACGCCCGTGTTGGTCCCACCGGAGCCCGGAAGACCTTTACTAATGTACTTCTCCATGTTGGATGCAGCCTTTGGTTGTGTCCTGGGGCAACATGATGAAACCGAGAGAAAGGAGCAGGCGATATACTATCTGAGTAAGAAGTTCACACCTTACGAAGCACGGTACTCTTTGTTGGAACGAACCTATTGTGCCTTGACATTGATAGCCCAGAAATTGAGGCAATACTTCTGTGCATACACCATATATCTCATATCTAGGATAGATCTCCTGAAATACATCTTTCAGAAACCCATGCCTACGGGTAAGCTAGCAAAGTGGCAGATGTTGCTAAGCGAGTTCGACATCATCTATATGACTCAGAAGCTGATCAAGGGGAAAGCATTAGCCGATCACCTAGCAGAGAACCCCACAGATAGAGAATTCCGACCACTGAAGACGTATTTTCCCAACGAGGAAGTGTCGTTTGTAGGCGAGGATATTGCCGAAACATACGATGGTTGGAGGATTTTTTTCGACGTAGCCGCAAACTTCAAAGGAGTGGGCATCAGATCTGTTTTGGTATCAGAAACCAGACATTATTCGGTATCTGCCAAGCTCAGGTTCCCATCCACCAACAATATGGCAAAATACGAGGCTTGCATCTTGGGACTCAGATTGGCCATCGACATGAACATTCAGGAGTTGCTGGTAATAGGAGATTCAGATTTGCTGGTACATCAAGTACTCGGAGAATGGGCTACCAAGAACACTAAAATACTACCGTACTTGCACTCTGTGGTATGGCAGATGTTCCGAGAAAACATAACGAGTTCAAAGATGCACTGGCTACCTTGTCCTCCATGATACAATATCCAGACAAGAATTTTATTGATCCTACCCCGATAGAGATTCGTAAGCAACCAGCTTATTGTGCCCATGTTGATGAGGAGTTCGATGAAAATCCATGGTTTCACGATATGAAGGAGTATTTGGAGAAAGGAGAATACCCAGAAAATGCTATACACATTCAGAAGCGCACATTTCGAAGATTGGCTAACCTCTTCTTTCAGAGCAGAGGAATTCTGTATAGAAGGACTCCTGACTTGGGATTGATGCGATGTGTCGATGCCAAGGAGGCATCTAGATTGCTCAACGAAATACACGCCGGAACCTATGGACCTCACATGATCGGGTTCGGTCTGTCCAAGAAGATATTAAGGGCATGGTACTTTTGAATGACTATGGAGACAGACTGCATCAAATATGGTCAAAAGTGCCACGAATGCCAAGTACATGCTGATATGATACGGGTGCGACCCAACGAACTCAATGCAACGAGTTCACCCTGGACTTTCTCTGACTGGGCATGGATGTCATCAGACCGATTGAACCCACTGCTTCAAATGGACACAGAATCATTTTGGTGGCTATAGATTACTTCACAAAATGGGTCGAAGCCGATTCCTATAAAGCCGTGACTAAGAAGGTTGTGACAAACTTCATCCGAGATCGTATTATTTGCCAATTCAGAGTACCTTAGGCAATCATTACCGACAATGCTGCCAATCTCAATAGTGATCTGATAAAAGCCATGTGTGAAACATTCAAAATTAAGCACCGGAATTCTACAACATATATGCCGTAAATGAATGGAGCCGTGGAAGTCGCCAACAAGAACATCAAGAAGATATTAAGGAATTTGGTAGATAACTACAAGCAATGGCATGAGTAGTTACCATTTGCTTTTCTCAGATACGACACCACATGCCGCACGTCAACTGGGGCAACTCCCTATCTACTGGTCTACGGTGCTGAAGCTGTTATACCCGCCGAGGTGGATATTCCTCCCATAAGGATCATACAGGAGGCCGATCTTAATGATGCGGAATGGATATAGAGCCGGTATGAGCAACTGGCTCTCATTGACGGTAAGAGGATGAACGCAATATGTCACGGTTAGTAGTGTTCATAAAAACCCAAAAAACCGAATCAAACCAAAAACCGAACCAAACCGACCAAAAAAACCCATACTTTTTATGTTTGGTTTTGGTTTTGGTTTTAAATTTTAAAAACTGATTAAATTTGGTTTGATTTTGGTTTTAATAAAAAAATAACCGAAAAACACTGAACCAAACCGACTATAGAAGTAGCTATTTAAATTTATTATTACACCTATATATGTATATTTTTATATAAATTTTCTAAAATTTTATGGTACATATTAGTCGTTTGTATTTTTAGTCTGATTCTTTGCTATTATAATAATCAAAATTCTTTACCTTTACATTCTAGTTTAATTGGTAGTTTTCTTTTTCTAAGTACAAGAATTTATTTCATGTTAAAGATAATTGATTTTTAATTGAGTACTTAAATTATTCATCAATATTTGATTAAATTATCATCAATATATTTACCATATTGATAAATGATAAATTTCTCAAAGAGTAATTGGTTTGATAGTGTTACGTTGGAAATATAGTCAACGGAATATGTGTCATATTTTATGTCTCATATTTAAGAAAAAACTCGATAAATAACTAAAAAAATCATAAAACCGACAAAAACTGAATCGATAAAAAACTGACTTAATTTGTTTGGGTTGGTTCCAATACTTGAAAAACTGACTTACTTAGTTTGATTTCTTTTTAGGGAAAAACCATCCAAACCCAACCATGAACACCCCCAGTCACGGTCAACACTACTAGAATAGAATGGCAAGGGCTTTCAACAAGAAGGTTAGATCAAGGCAATTCACACCGGGGCAATTGGTGTTAAAGCGGATCTTCCGGCATCAAGACGAAGCAAAGGGAAAATTCTCACCTAACTGGCAAGGCCCTTACATGGTTCACCGAATACTGACAGGAGGAGCACTTATATTCGTAGAGATGGACGGAGAAATATGGCCAAAACCTATCAATTTGGATGTTGTTAAGAGATATTATGTTTGAGGTTATATTTGCACTTTTTGATGTAACATGAACTACGCTTGACCTGATTCCCGTTTAAGAGGGAATATGTAGGCAGCCCTGTGGGTTCGTTCGCATAATAATATAATCTTCATTCCCCTCTACGGTCAGGAACTATGGCAAATCTTGAGTTTTTGTCAATCTCATTACGTCAAGGATAGCCAAGAAGTGTATCGTCGGGGTTATATGTGTAAACTGGGATTGAATTATGAGGAGGGTCCTCAAAATTCCGAGTTGACAGGTCGCAATGTCTCAAAGCGTATCAAAGTCTATGATTCAACAAAATTATTTGTTTTATGCATCATCACATATTTTGAACAACTGCATTTTCTTACAAAATTTATGGCGAATACATATTTTCGAAAATTTCATTTTTGTTGTAGCTAGACGTTACCCAGGGTGACTCGAACAAGGCATTAAGACAAGGAGCAATGGCAAAATGAGGAATCAAAAACACTGACCGACCTTTCCCCAAACCTCACGATTTTTCTTTGGATGCAGGCATAACGGACATAACAAGCACGTCCACGAATATATAACAAGACCACTATCTTCACACTGACAGAAATCGCCAGGCACAAGCACGTCAAGCTAAGAACCACTTTTTCTTGCTCATATTTAATCATCGCTTTCCTATGCAGAGGGCTAAGCACTACCCTCAATTATTGCATAAGGCTAAACACTGCCTTCCCTTGCATGAGACAAAGTGTTGCCTTTCTTTTTATGAGACTAAGCACTGTCTCCCGCACTTTGCATGAGGCTAAGCACTGCTTCCATTATTGCATAAGGCTAAATGCTGCCTTTCTTTGCATGGGACTAAGCACTATCTCTCGCACTTTGCATGAGTCTAAGCACTGCCTCCATTATTGCATAAGGCTAAACGCTGCCTTTCTTTGCATGAGACTAAGCACTGTCTCCCGCACTTTGCATGAGGCTAAGCATTGTCTCCATTATTTCCTAAGAGTAAATGCTGCCTTCCTATACATAGGGCTAAGCACTACCCTCATCACATACAAGGCTAAACGGTGCCTTGTCTCATTTTTGCATATGACTAAGCATCGCCTGTTCTATATCAATCAATCGATATCGCCGCATCTTTGCATTTCATGGGCTGCAACATCACCATATTTTCCGAAGGTGTCATAGTCTAAAGGTATCATCCTCACAGCCTAAGGACATCATGCCATGGCCTGAGGATCTCTCGAAACTGCATATCATTATTCAAAGGCGTCATAGTCCTGAGGAACCATCCTCATGGCCCGAGGACACCATCTCACAGCCTGGGAATCCCTTATCATACACTTTATGGCCCAGGACGTCATGGTCTAAGGACATCATCCTCATCGTCCGAAAGGCGACTCTCATGGTCCAAAGGGAATGTGTATCATCTTTAAATTTCCACAATAACTACATATATTCGCATGCCTCATGTTTTAAGTTTTGCAGGTAACTCGGGAGGTAATCGTTCTACAAACATGAGCAATCCTCACTCCGGTTTCCGTTCACAATGCTCACATCCTCTGATTATCTCAAACATAACCGATGATCGGCAATTGATTACTCTTTGTTCCATAACCGCCCAAACATTTATCTCGAATATCCGTAACGTCCAACTTCATATTCATAGATCCACTTGAAATCACTCGTTACTCATGACACTATCCTATTTAAAAGATCATTTTTTCGAAATATATGGCCACTCTTACAACAACTCCATCGATTTTGTTCACCGTTGAATCCATAACTACACACGACTTGATTCCCGTAACACCAGGGCTATGTAGGTAACTCAAGAACCAGGGTTCGGCCCCAGTTTTGAAGCACACCTCATCCTCACTCATTTCGGACAAAATTGGTCATCATTTTCTTTACCCGACAACTCTTTCATCATTCCTGGGCAAAGAAGGGCAACAGTTGCTATCCAATTTTGCCCTCATATTTTATAATGTATTTCATCATTATTACCCAATTTACAAGAGTTATATGATCATTTTCTATAATTTTCTATAGTCTTTAAAGCTTTAAAATTGATTTTTTCGCATGCAATTTGTTTAAATATTTATTAAATATGTCTTTAAATTATTTTTAAGGTAATTTAATCATCCAATTTATCATTCTATACCTATATGCATTTTATAATATTTTATCTTTTTTTTTTGCATAATTATATTTGTATTTTTTCTATTTTATCTATACTATTTACAATAATAACCTATATTCTATACATAATTGCATTTATTATATTATTTATGCTAAAATAGCATGTTTTATATTTTAATATGTTAAGCTATTATTTTCCAGCATTTTACTGCATAAATAATATTTTTATTATTTATTAATCAACAACAACAACATACCCAGTAATATCTCACACCGTGGGGTCTGGGGAGGGTAGTGTGTACGCAGACCTTACCCCTACCTTGTGAGGATAGAGAGATTGTTTCTAATAGACCCTCGTCTTAGGAAAACATAATCACCACATTAATAAAAATATAGACAAGAAGGAATAGTACGTAGAAGCCATATAAAAGTAGAATAAAAATAACCAAATAGTAAGGTTATCAACAATTAAAGAAACAACGGTTAGTGATAAAAACCTACTACCAACAGAAAGCGAGACTGCGTGCCAATACTACTGTTATGAACACTCTAGACTACCTACTCTACTACCCTAATCCTCAACCTTCATACCTTCATATCAAGGTGTCATGTCCTCGGTCAGCTGAAGCTGCACCATGTCTTGCCTAATCACCTCTCCCCACCTCTTCTTTGGCCTACCTCTACCTCTCCATAGGCCCTCTAATGTCAACCTCTCACACCTCCTCACCGGGGCGTCTATGCTCCTCCTCTTCACATGACCAAACCACCTAAGTCTCACTTCCCGCATCTTGCCATCAATTGGGGCCACACCCACCTTGTCGCGAATAACCTCATTTCTGATCCTATCTAACTTGGCGTGCCCGCACATCCATCTCAACATCCTCATCTCTGCTACCTTCATCTTCTGGACATGAGCGATCTTGACTGGCCAACACTCAGCCCCATACAACATCGTTGGTCTGACTACCACTCTGTAGAACTTACCCTTAAGTTTCGATGGCACCTTCTTGTCGCACAAAACACCGGAAGCGAGTCTCCATTTCATCCATCTTGACCCAATACGATGTGTGACATCTTCATCAATCTCCACATCCCCTGAATAATATACCCAAGGTACTTAAAACTCCCTCTCCTAGAGATGACCTGCGAGTCCAGCCTCACCTCCCCTTCCCCTCCTTGAGTCTCGCCACTGAACTTACACTCTAAGTATTTTGTCTTGGTCCTGCTCAACTTGAAACCTTTAAATTCTAGGGTCTGCCTCCATACCTCTCTTTCGAACAATTTCAATGGCCCAAATGCCGAAAAACCCCTGGCCCGGTCATTTAGACCAAAGCTACCGACCCTTTTATTAAATCTGGTCGTAACCCGTTCTAATTAACCCGCCCGCTCCCCTTCGATCTTGGCCGTTGATATTAAATCATCAACGACCCATAATAAACCCGTCCCTTCTCCATATAACCCCTCGCCCTAACCTTAGAGATCATTTCCCCATTCAGCCGCCTTTGTACTCTCTCGAACCTTCTCCTCTGTTCTACAAACCCTGGCAGCTGTTGCCTGAGTTCTCTCCAATTCTGACCTAGAAATGGAATCAATATACGATCTACTTCACTTATTAGCATTGCTCTCGTCACTGGTCGTCCGTTTATGGTATTACTTAGGTACTTGCCTAACTTTGGTAAGTACCACTTCTAAGATCGACTGGGATGACTCGAACCTTTGGAATTTGGACGGTACTCCGTCCATATACGCTTAACAAGGATTGATTTGCGCCTTTGGTTCGATTTTCAGATGGTTGGACACAACTAGGGTTTGAGATTTTTCATCTCCTTTACCGATTCTTATTTGCATGAGATATTTTCTTTCCTTATTTATGTTTAATTGATTGTTTTCATGTTTGTTTGTTCAAATCGATCACTATATAAACCCCTTTCCCCTTTTCACCTCTATGACTTCTAACTAGTGCTACTGTTTTT
The DNA here is from genome assembly GCF_000715075.1 of Nicotiana tabacum. NCBI lineage: Eukaryota > Viridiplantae > Streptophyta > Magnoliopsida > Solanales > Solanaceae > Nicotiana > Nicotiana tabacum. The sequence continues at coordinate 44,306,950 of NC_134102.1, forward strand.
TCATTCTCACTCGCTCTATACTATTATGAAACTCAAGCTCTTGGTCGGATGAAAGCCAAGGCCACCAGAATCTTCTCTATCTACCCCCTAGTGCGAGCACTACTCGGGGCTCGTTCGAAGTTCCTGTGAACTCTGACGCACTAGGGTTTGGAATTATTTATAATTTTCTTACATTTCTACAGGAACTTGTTGATTCTTCTCTATTTGTTGTTAAATCTGCAAATTTGTAAGTGTTCAAACCCTTGCAATTATGTTTCTTCTCTATTTGTGTTCATGCTTTTGAACATCTCTGTTATGTGAAAGACAATATGATATTATGCCGACCTTTGCTTTGAATTTCTTCTACAATCCTTCACCTGAACTCGTATAAGTTTGCATATGTTCAATTAGTATAGTCAATTTGGAAGAATTCAAGGCTGTTATGCTTGTTCGAAGCTGTTATGTTTATGTATGCTTAATTTCTTACATTAACTATTTAATATAGTACCCTTTTTTCATGTCTCCCTTTGAATACTTGCATTGAAACTCCCAGGGAATTACTGCCTTCCCAGAATTCGCTTCAATAATTCTCTTTCTGCTGACCCTTTATGTGTAGTTTACTGCTACCCTACAAATTGATCATCTCATGTTACAACACTGTCTTAATTCTTAGCCAAACATGTTACTGTGTTATTGGAGAACTTTAGTGTTGTTCTTTGACTTGTTCAATCCTGCATTCTCTAGTATTGCCTACGACTTCTAGTTGAATCTCAATGTATTTAGCTTCTTATGTTACACATGATCAATTAGTATAAGCCCTGAAATCTTCCTGTCCTATTAACCTTAAATTGGCATGCTGAGTTCTTTGGATTTTGAATCTTTGTGTTATACTCAACATGTTAAGCTATTTTGTCGACTGTTGTAGACCATGCTCACTAGTCTGTTTGTTATACTGTTTAGGCTCTCGTGACACAAATCTGCACGTGAACAATTGCTATTCCCTTGACTATAACCCTACCAGACCTCTATGATTAGAAGTTCCTAGGTCTAAAAGTCCCTTTGATTAATTCTAGATCATGCCTTACTCTCGATTTGATTTTCTGGAAAACTTGGCATGTGTGTGTGTTCACTCTTATAACTCAATAGACCTGCCTCTTAAGTCCCTAATGTGTGACTATGTTCAGCATGCTACACCCTTTCCTTTGTCTAATAATTGCTCAATCATGAACTTATGTTGTTTTATGTGTCAAACTTGACACATTGAAACCAAGTCCTATTGGTTCTCCTAGTTGTTGTGATCCCTTAGCTTCTAAATGCAAGTGCTAATGTGCTTCTTTCGTAATCTTGTCCCTATGAGGTATTATTGTTAATAGACTTCAGAACTGTTAATTGGTTGCCATGTGTGTTTTGTTAACTTATGTGGTTGAGTGATTAATCTTCAATTGCTAATAGGTCCTCCATCTGGGCGTTGTATGAGCTCATATGTGGCCCCGGGATGTGCAATAGATATATCTCCTGTTTCAGGTGTGTTTGGATCTGGGTTTGCTATTCGTGTTAAAGTGAGCCTGTTGAAGGCTCAGGGAGTACTAGGTTATTTTCGTTTGGGCCTGTTCTGTTTATTAGGCATGCAGTCGTTCAGTGTGTAATATTTAGACTTGTACTCATTATTTTGGGCCTGTAATAATTTATAAACAAAACAGTTGGGGAGTTAGTCGAATGAGGGAGCGAGTATACTTTAATTTTCGTATGAATGGGTAGAGAACATGCCTATAAACTCTACATGCTTTGTTTTCTACTTTGTTCGACATGCTTTATGTTTACACCTTAATAGAAATCATGCCTATAAGAGTTCAACACTTTACTTACTCAACCTGTCTAATGCCCACACATTATCATAATATGTTTGCGAGAGTTTAAGTGCTTTACTTGTTCCCATGTCTACTTCTATGAGCTATTAGATAGCATGTCTATAGGATCGTATTAATATATGCCTTTTCTAATACTCATCAAGATACCATGTCTATAGGGCTATAACTGATTAACTAATCGATTACTTCTGTTGTCTTATTACACTGCCCTCCTAGATAACGTGCCTATAGGAATAAGCATGATAAATTTGCGTTCAAATACCAACTATTACAGAACCCGCCTTTAGGATATTGCTACTCACTTAGAAAGTATGCCAATAGGATCAAACACGGGTAATTCTGAGTTTTCAAATGGCTTCAGTGCTCCGCTGCGCAAATCATTTAGAGATCATGTCTATAGGCTTTTTAACTTGCAATCTGTAATTTCAATAACCTGGACCACGAAACTGCTCATGAGATGTTTTAAACTGTGTGGTCACATATATGACATGTCTTAGGTCTCAAATGACTCTAATACACCTCGATTCTGAAACCGCCTACTGTATAATCTGAAACCCATTCGCGTGCTTTGTTGCTTATGTGTGGAGGCTAACTTGAGACATTTGTTGTTTTTTATTTGCAGTCCTACTTGTTTTGAATGTGCGCCTAGCCTTATCATTTTGAGCACCCTAAGAAAAGTCTAGAACCACCCAAATAGTAGGTCCAAAGCCTCCTGGACTATAGTCATGGGACGAATAGTGCACGCATAGGACACGATTTAGAATTGAACTAGAGTGCTTTAGGTAAACAACTTTAACATAGTAATTGGGTAGCAGGAGCGTGCTGAGTGAGGATGAATACTCCAAGAGTATGAGTATATGACTTTATCACTATGTTGCATTACAGTTGACATGCATACATGACATGTGGATATCGAGATGTGACATTCCTCATATTAGTCATACTTGGCATATTCGATCTGTGTTGTGCTCAAACTGTTAAAGTCTAAAAAGCATGTCTACATTTCTACACTATCTATAAATTGATTATTGGATTTCTCTCTGAGTTATCACTGTTTTTATCTGGATTTGGACTGTACTTATTTGAGCTCATCACTGATTTCAGCCCAAGTTTAGTCCTATTACTCATTGAGTACATTGGGTCGGTTATACTCATACTACACTTTGTACTTCCTGTGCAGATCCAAGTACTTCTAGATACAACAGTTGCTAGATTTGAAGCTTTATCTGCTGGGAGACTTTTGAGGTAGCTGCTTTGGCGTCTACAGACCTCGACTCTCCTTCTTTTCAATTTATGTAGCACTGTTCTACCTTTCTAGACAGTTGTTTTAGCAGTCTGACTGAGTTGACACTTTAGTAGCTCATGTACTCAGTAACACCCGGATTTTGGGTGATTTTGTATTGAGTTGCGGTATTTTCTCATCAGTTATTTATGAGAATTTGTTACTATTAAACCCGTTCCATTATGTTTTTAACTTAAAATTCGTAGTTAGTGGTGATTGTCGCCTTGCCTAGTATTGGGATAAGCACCATCACAACATATGAGATTTGGGGTCGTGACATCATATTTATCCCTTTCGTAACCTCTGCTTTGACTTCGACCTTGGGAAGGAACTTCAAACTAACCACACTTGAATAATATGACTGAATTACCCATATATTGGATGTCTAAAATCTCTCTAATCTTTCCATAATAATCAACATTTTCTCTATGCTCATCACTCTTTACAAACTATATTGAATTTTCAAATATAGCTCAGATTCCATTGTTCGAAACCTAAAACCATTTAAGATATATCATTTATGAAAATAAACACGATTATCCAGAAGTCTTGCCGAAGCTAACAATTCATCGGTAACTCGACCATCACCATTCTCTTTTTTAACTGGACCACCTATAATATTTTGTGTACAAAGTCAAAAACTTTAATACTCCTTAAGAAAGTAAAATTCAAAAATTATCCTAAATAAAGATAAACTAGCATAAAATGATATAGTTTACCTTTTCTTCAAACCACAAAGGAAATTCCTCCTTGCGCTTCTTGGCTATATTTCTATTATTCTCCTTTGCCAATATATCTAGATGTTCTCTTTGGATTTGAATATTTAGAAAAAAAATAAAGAATATTATATCATAGTCTTTAAAGGTATTCATAAGAAGAAAATGATGTAACTAAATGAAAAGTTATCTTACTCAATCCAAGGTCTGACCTCCTCACAATTTTGGAGGATATAAAAAAGAGCTTGGTTGATTTCAAGATTACTCAAGCTTTTCTAATCACCCCCTGCTAATGACTTACCATGACAGTTAAATATGGACAAGCCATTGGGATTTATGTTTGGAGAATCAAAATTTCTATCCGGACGATTTTGCTTTGTCTTTATATCAATCAAATATTTAGAACAAAATACCATGCACTCCTCCGCAAGATAGCCCTCAGCAATTAATCCTTAAGGGAGAACTTGGTTGCATACATAACCATTTAACATGCGCAAATATCTATTAAGTAAAGATGAATTAGTTTTGTAACAAATTTCTTCTAAACGAACAATTCAAATAAGTAAAAATCTAACCCTTCAATGTAATACATCCATCGATATTGAGCAGGACCACCCATTTTTGTCTCAGTTGCCAAATGAATCATAACATCAAAGAATGTTGGCATAAACACACGTTCTAATTTACAAATTATCATCCGTATACTTTTATCTAGTTTTTCTAATATTTCCACATGCATCTCTTTAGCGCATAAATCACCGAAGAATAATGACAATTCAATTAAGGGATCATATGCATCCTTTGGCAAAACTCCTTTGATGATAAGTGAACAATACACTGAAAAAGGACATGGTGGTCATGACTTTTAAGTCCAAATATTCTAGCTTCATTAACTGTAACGACCCGACCGATCGTTTTAAGTATTGTAGCCCCGTTCCCCCATGTATTGCTTATTCTATGCTCATTTGTTGTTATGTGACTTGTCGAGGTGGTTGGTTTCACGACTTAATTTCGTAATAGGTCACGACTGCACCTAATGCCAATATTAGGCAAGCCCACAAGTGAAACTACTATTTATTTACCCCTTTTTAACATTTTTAAGACGAACGTTTTCCTTTTTTAAGAATAGTTTAAACTAGATCTCATGCAACCGTAACATCTCTTGAAACAAAGTACCATCATAATAAGAACATCCATAGTGGTGAAAGAAATGATAAATACAACAGTATATAAAGGCTAAAGATCCCCCAAAACCCGGTGTCACAAGTGCATGAGCAATCTAGGGAATATACAAAACTACTACAACTACTGTCTGAAAGTGATAGACAAAATAGTAAATAAGGTAAAGGGAGACTCTGGTGCTGCATATTGTAGCAAGGCAAGCATATCACCACTAAGTCTTCGTAAATGATCATCTACGCCCCCACGTGACCACTGGTAGTACCCGTCTCAGTACCTGCACATCAGTGTAGAAGTGTAGCATGAGTAAAGAAAATAATGCGTACCCCGTAAGTATCTAGTCTAACCTCGAAGAAGTAGTGATGAGGGGTCGACTTGACACTTACTAGAGGTCCAATAATAATAATATATGTGCATAAAATAGATATGGTGAGTATACAACAAGTATCAATGAAGCAAATAAGAGCAACTACAATATATAAAAACAGGAGTCTGTATCATATTTCCAACATATCATAACTGGTCGTGAAGGTGCTAACCCAATTATACCTAAACCGGAATCCGTTTCGATTATTAAGCACGAAGTTGCCGAGGCGAACGACCCGATCCCATAAGAATAGTGCAACTCAGTACTGCTGAGGCAAATGGTCCGATCCTATAAGAGTGGTGTTATCATACTGCCGAGGCGAACGGCCCGATCCCATTAGAGTAAAGAAATTTACCTCGCTCGCGAAAGTACTTGCGAGACGAGAAGACACGGGTTTTCATAGATTATTAAGTATTTCCTAGTTTTTTGAAATAAGAAGCTAAGTCGATAATTCCAATATAAATCCCCAGTCTCAGTTCTAATCAAGACAATTAATACACAAGATAGGCATAAATAGTATAATTAAAAGCGTGATATGAATCTAAGTCTACCCGGATATATCATGAAATATAGATATGTACGAAATCTCGTCACCTCGTGCGTATGTAGCTTCGCACACAAGTAGCACACAACAATAATACACATAAGGGGATAAGTTCCCTCTTACAAGGTTAGGTAAGAGACTTACCTCGATTCCAAGTCCTTAATCTGGCTCTCCAACCTCACTAGAACCCTTCAAACGACGTCGAGGACTCCGAAACGAATCAAAATTCATATAAACTACTAAATATATGCTCAAAAGATCATATTTTAGATTTTATAGTAGTTACCTAACTCGATTTGGAAGATTAATGAAATTCACCCTAGTGCCTACGTGCCCGGATTTTGCAAATTTTCGAATATTATTGTTACCCATGAACTCCCAAACTCAAATATATAATTTGCCCCCATTTCCACCACCAAATTCGTGATCAAATCCCAAATTTACCAAAACCATAGGTTCTTCGCAAATCCCACAAGTTTCATAAATTTTTCATGTTCGATCTACTTATAATCCGCGTATTTAACTTGAAACTAGGTGGAGTTTACTTACATTGTTTGTCAAGTTTGCTCTCACATGCTTTATTTGGAGTTGTTAGCACATGTTATATCTTTTACTTATCAAGTTTACTCTTATACTCTTTATTTGAAGTTGTTACCTATTTTATTATTATGTGACTTCCTTAATTGTAGAGTGATTCTTTATTGAAATTGTTGTTACATGATATCCTTTTGTTGCCGAGTTATTCTCATGCATTTGGATGTAGTTGTTAGTTCATGCCATCTCTTTCATTGTTAGCTTATGTCGTACACTAGAATTCAAAGTTTGCCATTCATGGAAATACCTTCATTATTGAGTTTATTCTTGAGCAGTTAATCAAAGTTGAAGTTATCAAAAGCCATTAATCTAGTTAGTTGAAGTTGTGTTTAACGGGGTGTTGTTAATTATTGAGTTACTTTCCCGTTCATTTTGTTGTTATTGAGATTCTGTATACATCGTGTTTGAGCCGTGAGCTATGTGATATGGTGATATTTGTATTGTTGTTTTGAAAAGGTTGTGGCCTCTGAGCACTTGTGGTACAAGTTAATATGTTGTGTTTTTGTGATGTTAACACATGTGAATTTGTTGTGTGGATTGATTGATGTTATATGGAGCATAAGGGTGGCATCTCGCTGTTGTTGATTATGCGGAGTGATATGGGTGGCTATCGGAGCGATAAGAGTGGCTATTGTGTTAATGTCTGGACGGAGCGATAAGAGTGGCTATTATGATGTTATCAATACGGAGAGATAAGGGTGGCTATGTCAGGGAGGATATTTGATGTCCTGGGGGCATGATGTTGATGATATTCATGTGATGGTGTGATTTTCTTTGTGTATGGCATGCACCTTACGTGACCTTTTGTGTTGCTTTCAATGAGCTACTTAATGTCTTTGATATTACTTGTTGACTTGGACTGTGATAGTGCACTCGCACAACAATACACTTTAACGTGTCACTTATACTAGCTCATGAGTATGGAACTTCACATCTATTGATCATGTCCATTTATTCTTGTATTATCTGCTTTCATAGTGATATTGAACCTGTGACCATGCCGGGCGGATTGAGATATTGGCACGTGAGTTATCTGTGTGGTTGTGATTAATAAGTTGGGCACAAGGTACCATGAGCATATGATCTGTGGTTTGAGACTCGTGACTTGTGTTGATGAGATGAGGCATCTTTGAGTAATTCTGCTGTGAAACTTGTGCTAGAACGATTTGAATAATCGGTTGTCATAGTTTTTCCTCAATTGGTTTCATTGGTATTTAACGATGTTCTGATTATTTTACTGTTTTTATCACATGTTTATCCCTTGTTGCCATTTATTGATTCTTGCCTCCTTTACTAGCTTTATACTTATAAACTACACAGGTTTTAAAACTAGTAGGTGTCTTGACTTGTACCCCGTTACTACTCCATCGAGGTTAGTCTTAATACTTACTAGGTATCGACCGTGGTGTACTCATACTACACTTCTGAACATTTTTGTGCAGATCCAGGTATTGGAGATATCAGACTCAGGCAGAGTTAGCTTCTTGATTGCGAGGATTCATGGTAGAGCTTTTTGTCGTCGCGGTCCCTTGGAGTCCTTTCCCTTTTTATCGTAATATCAATTTGTTATCCGAACAATATTGTATTTTGATTTTTGAGATTCTTCTATGTATTCAGCTAGAGTTCGTGACTCTGTATTACCTAGTCTTGGGAGGTTGTTGTGATTATTGCCGCGTATGCTTGTTTCACCTTTATTTCGGTACTTATATTAAACTCTTTTTATAATATCATTGTTAAACTGGATTTATAATTGTTGTAACTACTCGGCGTACCTAGTCTTAGAGACTTGGTGTCATCATGACGCCTAAGGTGGGATTTTGGGTCGTGACACCGGGATATCACAAGGTCGTAATGTGTTGGCTAATAAAGCTCATGTCAACACCTTGATTATTATGTGTAAGCACTGATAATTTATTTTCCTAAAGCAGTCATATTTCAAGTGTGAGATTACTACTGACTTTGAAGTAGAGATCGTTGTTTGCTAAATCAATGCAGAGCACACCTTCATTATGCATAATAGTCTCCCTTCAACTGGTAAACTCTATTATTTTAATATTAAAATGAGTGGAAAATGTTAGAATATTGCTATTTTAATATTAAAATAAAATAGGTCATGATCTCTTCTCAATTACCCCTTGATCTTGAAAATGGCCATAACTCCTCACTACTTCATGATGTAGAAAATGGCCATAACTATTTTGTAACTATTCTCTCATATTCTACAACTAATTAAACTCTAATTCATCCATTACCCATATTTCCATGATTTCATAACTTATTACCCCATTTTCTTCCAATTTAATCCAAGGAAGAATTCCCACACCTATAAATATGAGTCTTTCTTCCATAATGCGGTGTATAAAAAATTTTAGAATGCTCAAAAAGGTGAGGTTAAAGTTGTGAAAAAAAAAGAAGAAGAGCGTTTTACTTTTGTTGAAAAAAGGTGTTCATCTTGATGGAGCTTTGGATCTAATAACTTGTCCAGAGTTTGTTCGAGTCATACGATGTGATTGGGCTGTTGTATCTTGGGGGAGACAAGTCAAGAGGATTATTGTTGTACTAATGAAGATTTTGCTACACTGGGCTTGATCTTCTTAAAGAGAGCGACATATTCGTGCCTCAGGCTAAAGATATTTTATTTTCCTCATTTTATTTTTTTAACTATAATTGTATTTGTACGAACGATTGTGTTAGAAAACATGAAGAAGAGAATACTTTAAGACGTAAGTAAATTTATTGTCCTAAAAAAATATTGTATGTATATTCTTTATGGGAAAACAAAAAGTTTCTTTCAGGATTCCTCAAAGTGAAGCTTAGAAAGTGCAGAGTCACTTTCTGCAATAATGAATTTATGGAGAAAAAGAAGACTATTCAAAAGAGGTGTCTTCGTCTGAACATGTTTTTTCAGCTAATAATTTATAATGAAAAATTTAAATTTTAAACATGCAATTCAAATAAACAAAAACTGTCATAGAAAAAAGACCAAACCAAATAATCGTTAACTGAGGGTATTTGGTGGGTTTACTAATCTAAATACAAATGGTGAGCCTTTTACTTTATATCCTCTAAGGCCAACAATGTGCGTGTAACAATCTGGCCAGTCGTTTAGAGAGTATTAGGCTCGATCCCCTAAATATTGCTCCCTCTACTTCATTTTTGTGGTTATGTGGCTCGCCGGGGAGCTTGGTATCGGGTTCGGGTTAGTTTCAGAGTAAAATGGGACACATAGTCCCTAAAAATGGAAGTTTAAGTCGTAGGAGTTGATCGTAGTTTGACTTGTGTGAACACGACTCCGTAATGGAGTTTCGATGATTCCAATAGCTTCGTATGTTGATTTTGGTCTTAGGAGCGTGTCCGGATGTTGATTTGGAGGTTCGTAGGTCATATCGATTTTAATTGGCAAAAGTTGGAAATTGGTGGAATTTTGGGAAGTTTAATCAGGAGTGGACTTTTTGGATATCGGGGACATATTCCGATTCCAGAAATTAGAATAGGTCCGTAATGTCAATTATGACTTTTGTGCAAAATTTGGGGTCAATCGGACGTGATTTCATAGGTTTCAGCATCAGATGTAGAAGTTAGAAGTTCTAAAGTTCATTAGGCTTGAATCGATGCCCAATTCGTATTTTTAGCATTGTTTGATGTAGTTTTTGGCCTCGAGTAGGTCCGTTATGTATTTTGAAACTAGTTGGTATACTCGAACGAGGTCCCCGGGTCAGATTCGGATCGATATCAGAACAAATTTGGATTTGTGCATTTTGTAAAAAATTCCAGCTTCTGGTGTCTTCGCACTTGCGGAAGGATTGGTCGCAGGTGCAGGCTCGTAAATGCGAGCCATGGGTCGCAGGAGCGGTTTTGGCCTAGCCTAGCTTAGATCGCAAGAGCGATCATGTGTCCGCAGAAGAGGACTTGCGACTGCAGAAGTCCCCCACGTAGAAACGGAACTGGGGAAGCACCCTTGGGGCTTGATCGCAGGTGCAATCCTTTTTCCCACAGAAGTGGTCTCGCAGGCGCGAGCCCTCATCCGCAGAAGTGGATCCTTTGGACTTAAGTGGAAAACGCACCTGCGATGGTTTTTCTGCAGGTGTGGAGCCGTAGGTGCGGCAGTAAGGTCGCAGGTGCGACATAACTGGGCAAAAAAGAGGGATTTTCGAGGGTTTGATTCATAATCCATTTTTGGACTTAGAGAGCTCGGTGGAAAGCGATGTTTCGAGGGTTTTTCAGAGAGATCATTGGGGTAAGAAATCCTAACTTGATTTTGGTTAATTTACATGAATCTATTGTTAATTTTATCATTTAATTAGTGGTTTGAGTTGAAAATTTTGGGGGAAATGGTAGAAACTTCTTAGGCTAAAATTTGAAGAATTGAAAGGTGATTTGAGGCCGGATTTGAGTAATTCTTGTATGGTTGGACTCGATATCGAATGAGTGTTTGGATTTTGTAATTTTGGGAGGGTTCCGAGACGTGGGCCCGGGTCGACTTTTTGGAGCGATTTTTCAAGTCATTGCTAAAATCATAATTTCATTATTTAGATTAGTTTCCTATAGTTATATTTATACTATGTAATTATTTTTTGCTAGATTTGAGCTGTTTGGAGTGAGAAAATCGAGGGAAAGGCCTTCTTATTGATTGATTGATTGAGCGTGGTTTGAGGTATGTGACTTGTCTAACCTCGTGTGGAGGAAATTCCTTTTAGGATTTATTACTGTTACGGTAATTTGAAATATGTGAAGGTCGTGTATGCGAGGTGACGAGTACGTACTCGGGCTAAATATTGAAAATCCGGTTTTGCTAACTAGTTTCCTTTTATTTCCTTAATTGAGTTATTCTAGCATGTGCAGTCATCATGTTTAGCCTAATTTCATATATCTACGTGTCTTATCTCTTATTTGCAATTTATGCAACATGCTTAGTTGAATTACCCGCTCCCTTGATTCCGTATTCATTATTTTAATTGTGGAATTCTTTGCTTGAAATACCATTGTTTCATTTGTTATGTTTTGGTTTTCGTGATTATTGTTGAGGTGTGGCACAAGGTTTCTGCCTTGCAGATTGTTATTGTGTCACGAGGTTTCTACCGTGCGAATTGCTTTTGTGGCATGAGGTTTTTGCCGTGCAGATTGTTATTGTGGCACGAGGTTCCTGCCATGCGGATTGTTATTGTGGCATGAGATTTTTTTCGTGCGTATTGTTATTGTCGCACGAGGTTTCTGCCGTGCGGTTGTTATTATAAGGAAATATAGTAAGATATTTACTTTTGGGACTACGAGGCAGTACCTCGGGAGTTGTCACGACCCAAAACGTAGCCTATCGTGATAGCGCCTAACGTGGTACTAGGCAAGCCGACACCTCAAAACATTTCCAACACTTTTATGTAAATAATGAAATAACACAGGTTTGAATAATTAAAGTTCTCATAAACTGGATAGGAAGTCAAAAACTCAATACGGAAGTTCCCAAAACCAGGGTGTATCTGAGTACATGGGCGTCTATACAACACAGGTCTGAAAATACTCTCTAGGAAAAACTGAAACTAAATACATAAAGCTGAAAGATAGGGGGAGATTCAAGGTCCGCGAACGCCGGGCAGCTACCGTGAAATCTCTGAAATGGTCAAGCTGCTCAGATAATCAACACCCACCATGTTCGAAAATACCTAGATTTACACACGAAGTGCAGGGTGTAGCGTGAGTACAACTAACTCAGTAAGTAACAAAACTAACTACTGGACTGAAAGTAGTGACAAGCTTCACGGATACAATTCAATTTCAGAAAATACAATACAAAAAATAGGCATGCTTTCAAGTTCGACAGTTGAAGCTAAAACAGGTAATTCATGCCAAGTTCAATTGAAACAGGATATATTATCTCTCAAAAAGTTCATGACAGTGATATATGCCAGCTGAAGTACAACAGTAATGAAACCAAGTGCATATTCTCAGAGTGACAGTCACTCAGTCCTCCCATTCACTCCAACCTTACAGTCACTCATTCCTCACAGTCCATCATTTCTCTCAGACACTCGACACTCGCACTCAGTAGGTTCCTGCGGTCACTGGGGGTGTACAGACTCCAGAGAGGCTCCTTCAGCCCAAGCACTATAACAAGACAATCATGGCATAAATCAATAAAACATGCTGCGGCGTGCAGCCCATTCCTGTAAATATCGTCACAATAAGGCCCTCGGCCTAACTCATTCATCAATCTCTCTAGTCTCTCGGGCTCTCAATAATCATGATAATCAGCCCAAACAACGAAGATATAATGTATCAATAGAGAATAATAGAGACTGAGATATAATATGCAGTAAAATTGCGACTGAGTACAAAAAACAATTTAGCAGATAATTCAACATGTAACACGACATCTGTGGGTCCCTACAGTGCCAACACATAGCCTAAATATGCTTTCTAACATGATTTGCAGTTCAATTTTTATAACACGTGGAGAATATACGGATAACAATAGATTATTCAACTATACAATTCCATGGAATTGACCAAGTCACAATTCCTATGGTACACGCCCACACGCCTGTCACCTAGCATGTGCGTAACCTCAAAACCAATTACATGACACATAATATGGGGTTTTATAACCTTACAACAAAATTTAGAACTATTACTTACCTCAATCCGTGCAAATTCCTACTCCAACACGCCTTTGCCTCGCGAATCGGCCTCCAAATACTCCGAATCTAACGACAAACAGTTCGATACAATCAACACGAACTAAAAGAATCAATTCCACAAGAAAATGCTAAGTTATAAATCATAAGTCAAAAAGTCAGCTCAAAAATTAGCCCTGGGCCCACATCTCGAAATCCAATAAAAGTCACAAAATCCGAACACCCATTCAACCACGAGTCTAACCATACCAAATTTACCAAAATCCGACATCAAATCGCCTCTTAAATACCCAAATTAAACTCTCCAACTCCCAAATTACACCTTAAAACCACACAATCTAGGCGGGAAAATCAATAGGGAAACAAAATTATTGAGAAATCTAAACCACAAGTGACTTACCTCAAGATATCCCCCGAAACTCCTCTCAAAAATCGCCAAATCTCGAGCTAGAAATGTTTTAAATGGTGAAAATCTCGGAACCCTCATTTTTAATAATCTGCACAGGCCTTCTCGCTTCTGTGGCCCAAAAATCCGCTCTTGCGGTACCGCTTTTGCAGTCAGCCATCCGCATCTACGGAAGCCACTTAATGCCGACCAACTGCTTCTGTGGTCGCAAATCCCTCTCCTGCGGGTGCGCATCTATGCAAATCCATCCGCATCCGCGGACCAGTGACTCCAAGTTCCTCCCCGCTTCTGCGATTCTCCACGCGCAGGTGCGAGTCCGCACATGCGAAAATGCTTCTGCATACGCTCTCCACATCCCCCAATCCAAACTCCGCTTTTGCTCTTCCCAACTCGCACCTGCGATCAAAGCTCTGCAGGTACGATTACACCAGCAGACTCCTAACTTCAGCAATCATCCAAACTACAAATTCGATCTGTTAACCATCTGAACTCCACCTGAGGCCCCTAGGAACTCAACCAATTATACCAACAAGTCCTAAAATATGATATGAACTTAGTGAAGACCTCAAATCACATCAAACACCATCAAAAATACGAATCGCACCCCAATTCAAGCCTATTGAAACTAAGGAAATTCCAACTTCTACAAACGATGCCGAACCCTATCAAATCACGTCCGATTGACCTCAAAGTTTGCACACATGTCACAAATGACACCATGGACCTACTCCAACTCCCGGAACTCCAATCCGAGCCCGGTAACCACAAAGTCCACTCTCGTTCAAACTCCTAAATTTCCAACTTTTGCTATTTCAAGCCTAATTTAACTATAGAACTCCAAATCACAATTCGGACATGCTCCTAAGTCTAAAATCACCCAACGGAGCTAACAGAACCATCAAAACTCTATTCCTGAGTCATTTACACATAAGACAATAGTCGGTCAACCTTTTCTACTTAAGCTTTCTACCTTGAGACTAAGTGTCTCAATTCATTCCGAAACCTCTCCGGACCCGAACCAACTATCCCGACAAGTCATATAACAATGGTAAAGCACTAAATGAGAAGTAAATGGGGGGAACATAGCTAAAACTCTAAAAATGAACGGCCATGTCTTTAATGGAGTGCCCTTGTTGATTTTCTCTACTTGATGTATTGTTTGTTGTTGTTGTTGGTCCTTAACTTGTAAGATTCTTACTTCCTTATGTGTTGCATTTGTCTTCTTGATTATGTGTTGTTATCTTCCGTAAATTTCCATTGTTGCACTTCCCTTTCACTTTATTATATCATTATATCTTCTGCCTTGTTTCTTATTAGTCCAGTAGGGCCCTGACCTAACCTTGTCACTACACTATCGAGGTTCGGCTTGGCACTTACTGGGTACCATTATGGTGTACTCATACTACGCTTCTGCATATGTTTTTGTGCAAATCCAGGTACATCCTATCAGCGTCAATATTAGAGTGTTGTGCTGCTACTTGGAGACTTCAAGGTACACCTGCCCGCGTCCGCAGGCCTCGGAGTCCTCTTCTACCCCGTATTTTCCTTGTTTCTTTATGTTTTGATAGAGACTGATGTTTAGGATATTTATAACATTATATCTAGAGCTTGTGACTTATATCTACCGGGTTTTGGGAGTTGTATATACTTTGAGTTGCAGCTTTTACTTTATACAGTTGCTGGCGTTTTGAGCTTTTAGATTATTATTTCAATTATTCCACATTCTTGTTAGGCTTACCTAGTCTTAGAGACAAGGTGTCATCACGACATCCTACGGAGGGAAATTGGGGTCGTGATAGTGCGACTTCTCATCTCATGTTGTACAAGATATCTACAATAACCCGACCGGTCGTTTTGAGCATTTACGATCCTTTAAACTATTTGAAGTCTTGAATAACTTCCTACAATATATTATGACTTGTGTGAATTATCGGTTTTGGTTTTAAGGTATTTCGGAGTTAGCTTAGAAGAATGAATTTTATGTTAGAAGTTTAAGTTAAAATAGTTGACCGGATGTTGACTTATATGTAAACGACCCCGGAATAGAGTTTTGATGATTCCAATAGCTCTGTATGGTGATTTTGGACTTAGGAGCATGTTCGAAAATTATTTGGAAGTCCATAATAGAATTTGACTTGAAATGGCTAAAATAGAAAGTTAAGTTTGGAAGTTTGACAGGGGAGTTGACTTTTTGATATCGGGGTCGGAATCGGATTATGGAAGTTTGAATAGCTTTGTTATGTAATTTATGACTTGTGTGCAAAATTTGAAGTCATTCCGAATTGATTTGATGTGTTTCAGCACAAGATATAGAATTTGAAAGTTCAAAGTTCATAGATTTTGATTTGAGGTGCGATTCGACGTTTTGATATTATTTGATGTGATTTGAGGCTTCGAGTAGGTCCGTATTATGTTATGGAACATGTTGGTATATTTGGTTGAGGTCCCGAGGGGCTTGTGTGTATTTTTGGATCATTGGTTGAGAGATTAATAAAGTTAAGAAATTTGGGAGTTTGGCCATGGTCAATATCGGGTCAAGACGACCTCATTTCAGTATTTTGAGTGCGCGATCAGGTCCGTAGCATATTTTGTGATTGAAATTCATATATGGTTTGTGTCCGGAAGGTTTCGGATGAGTTTCGGGGTGAGTTTTGAGCGAGTCCGGACATTTCGGTACTCTAATGTTGTTCTGGCACTTTTGGGGGTGCGAACCACACATTTTTGGGTGCTGAGGCGAAGGAGGGACGCGGACCGCACATAAGAGTGCGGAACACAGCAGAAAAATGCGGACCTCAGAGGAGGGGCGCGTATCGCACAATTCTGTCCGCGGCCGCACTCCAGGGAGTTCTGCAGATTCGCCGGTCCGATTTCGGAAGCTTATATCTTTTGATCTACAAGGAATTTTGAAATGATTCTAAAACAAAAATTGTAGCCCTTCGTGTTTAGTTTCCAGAAAGGTAAAGAAGTCATCATTTAGATATCTGTATAGAAAGTTATGGCCAAAATACTAAAGCATGGTAGTGCAGTCACCAAAAAAAGGTGCGGCCGCACCATTTTTGTGCGACCGCAGGAGCTGGGATGTGCGGCCGTGCTTGGAATTGTGTGGAGTCCGCACATGGTGAGTTCAGAGAATGGGCTATATAACCGAGGCTTAGGTTATTATTTTATTTTTGGACCTTGGGAGCTCAGTTTGAGACGATATTTCGTGAGTTTTTCAAGATATTCATCGGGGTAAGTAATTCTAACTCAGATTTGGTTAACATACATGAATATATCATTGTTTTCATCATGTAATCTGTATTGTGAGATGAAAATTTGGGAAAAATTGTAGAAATCTTATAAAACGAATTTTTGGGAGTTGAATACCGATTCAGAGTCGGATTTGAGTGAAATTAGTATGGTTGAACTCGTAATTGAATGGGTTGACAGATTTTGTAACTTTTGTCATGTTCCGAGACGTGGTCCCCACGGGCGATTTTTGAGCTAAATTTCGATTTTTGATGGAAAAATTATATTTTCTCATGGAATAAATTCCTATAATTTTTATTGACTGAATCAGATTAATTGTGGATAGATTCGAGGCGTTGGGAGACCAATTCACGAGGCAAAGGCATAGCGAAGTAAAAAATTACATGGTTTGAGGTAAGTAACACTTCTAAACTTGGTTTTGAGGGTATGAATCCCCGAAATTTGGTATGATATAAATTATTTGGAAGTGACACACGCGATAGGTGACAAGCATGTAGACGTGCACCACAGAAATTTCTCTTGAATAAATCTTGTGCAGTTGTAAAAATATTAATGAATCATGTTATTATCTGAATATTCTCCTCGTGTTAGGAAATTGAGCTGAGACTCTTATTAAAGATCATGTTTAGGCTACGTGCCAATATTTTGGGACCCATGGGGTCGTGTTGCTGTTGAATTAATTATTTTAAATTGAAAATTCATATTCAGTCATATTCATGTCATTACATATCATATCTCAATCTTTGTTATTATTCATTGATACATCATATCATCATTTTCGGACACATTTTTATGACATTGTGAGCCCATAAGAGAGAGACTGCAGAGATTGATGACTAAGTGAGGCCGAGGGACTGATTGTGAGGATAATTATGGTATCGGGTTGCACGCCGCAGTAGGCCATATTGGCTTTATGTACTTTATTATTATATGGATCGGGGCTGCCCGACTACAGCAGGCCTTATAGACTTTATTATTATACGGATCGGGACTGCCCACCTGTAATAGACCATATAAGCTTTATATAGTGCTTGTGCTGAAGGAGCCCCTATGAGAGTCTGCACGCACCCCCAGTGAGCGCGGTTGATTTATAGCGCTTAGGATGAAGGAGCCCTTCCGGAGTCTGCACACACCTCCAGTGAGCGCGGTTGATTTATAGCGCTTAGGGTGAAGGAGCCTCTCCGGAGTCTGCACACACCTCCAGTGAGCGCGGTTGATTTATATTGGGGGATGGATCTTCCCTGGCCATGGATCTTGCCCGAAGTATTTATATTGAGGGATGGATCTTCCCTGGGCATGGATCTTGCCCGAAGTATTTATATTGTAATGAGTTACCTAGACATGAATTTTGTCCGTATCATTTATATTCGGGGATAAATTACCCCAGGGATGGATTGGCCTTATATGGTATTGAGTGACTGATTGTTAGTCAAATGTATATTTATATACGGGTTGGAACACCCCTGGGCTGGATTGGCCATAAACAGTGCCGAGTGACCGGATAGTTTGTGACCGGTATTTACATGAGGTCTTTTACTGAGATGTCATATTCTTCATATCATGCAATATTGATCTATTTCACTTGTACCGAGTTTAACTGATAAATTTGGAAGCATGTCTACGTTTTGTACCATTATTTATATTGGATTGTATCTGCGGATCTCGTCATTGCTTTCAGCCCAGAGGTTAGTCTTGTTACTTATTGAGTTGGTTGTACTCATACTACACTCTGCACCTCGTGTGCAGATCCAGGTGCTTTCGGACACGGAGATTGTTAGATTTTAGAGTACTATCAGTTGGAGACTATCAAGGTAGCTGCTTGGCGTCCGCTGACCTTGTCTCTCTTTCCTTCAGTCAAACATTGTATTCATATTAGATGCTCATGTACTCAGTGGCACCGGGTTTTGAAAATGTTATATTTGAAATTATGAGATTTCTCCCGCTGAATTTAATTATTCTGTTTTCAAATTTAAAAGAAATAGTAGTTTATTGAGATTTTCGGCTTGCCTAGTATTGAAATAGGTGCCATCACGACAGGTGAGATTTTGGGTCGTAAAAATATCTTACAAATTGTTCTTCCAAAATTTCATAGGTTCCAATATAGCCACTACCTCAGTTTGCATATTTGTTCCATCAATAATTCTTTTGGCTCTTACAAAGATAAGAGTGCCATCTGAATTTCTTATACAAAAGCAAAAAGAGCTAAAACCTAGATTTCCTCGACGCGCCCTGTCAGTGTTGTATTTGTTCTAGCCTGAAGGAGGAAAATTCAGCATATCTTAATGTATTTAATCTGAGGAATATAAGCTTCCGTCCGCTGCACAATCTGACTCACTCTATTATTTTCCAGTACATTATCATAATTGTTGAGAGGCAGATCCTCCACATTAACAGTCTGAGTATTCTCGTCCACGTTATGATCTGGATGCAAAACAAAACACTCAATAGCATTGTGTCCCTGGAGATAATAATTTTTGCAATATTTGGGCAAGTAATAATTAGTGTTTAAAAAGACATTTTCTGGGCAAGCCCCGGGATCATCCTGCGGCGAGGCATACCAAAAACGCAGTAAGGCATATTGGCGGGGAGTAAGTATTGTGGGGCGTAAGTCCCAATCTTATGGGTGTTCGCCCATACGTAAGCCCAAATATCCTGGACGTTTATTTGGGGTGTAAGCCTTGAGAACTTTTCTAAATTTGAGCCAAAATTGCTTAATAAATCCTTGTCATTAACTTTAAATATCCAAAAGTTAACTCATGAGAAATTCTCAAACTAAAAATCTCAAAGTCAAAAAGGTTTTTTTTTTGTAATTGTTTATCCCAATTTCAATCTTTTTTCTCTGTCATTTACTGAACAAATACACTTTAAACCTATATTTGCAAAGTGCATACAACAAAAGTAAATAGTTTTGTCCTCCGATTCTTACTCTGCTTTCACGCTAGCATTTTCCTTCTTTATGCTTTAACTTCTTCTTTTTCATTCTTGAATTCTATCTTTTTATGTTAGTTTTGGTTTTAGAATTTCCTTTGATATTGTTTTGGTTTAAATATTTTTTTGAAGATCCTATGCTTGCTATTTATATGACAATTAGTATTTGTGATTTGTTATCTAGTTTTGATTTTCAAATAATAACTTTATATTATTTTATTTTTACTCTTTGAATTATTACGAACTAGAATATCATTTTTATACTTCTAAGTATGTTCCATCACAATCATGTTATAGGTGTAGTTCATCTTTATGTTCTTTGATTTTTAAGTAAAAAATATATTCTATTATATGGTTGGTGCATATGTTAGCATGTTTATAATATA
This sequence comes from Nicotiana tabacum, assembly GCF_000715075.1. Taxonomy (NCBI): domain Eukaryota; kingdom Viridiplantae; phylum Streptophyta; class Magnoliopsida; order Solanales; family Solanaceae; genus Nicotiana; species Nicotiana tabacum. The sequence goes on from NC_134102.1 coordinate 44,327,077, forward strand.
TTGTAACGACTCCACCAGTCATTTTGAGATCTAGTATAATGACTTCATGTATTATCACTTTCTTGTATGGTTGGTTTCGGTTTCCGAGTGGTTCAGGATTGATTTGGGAGAATGATTCTCATTATAGAAGCTTAAATTAAAAGAGTTGACCGGAGTTTGATTTTTGTATAGACGACTCCAGAATTTTTGATGGTTCAAATAGCTTTGTATGGTGATTTTGTACTTAGGCATATGTCCGGATCGGGATTTGGAGGTCTGTAGGTTGATTTGACGCATTTTGGCGAAAGTTGGAGAGTTGAAGGTTTGGAAGGTTGAGAGGTTTGATCAAGAGTTGACTTTGCTAATATTGGGTTTGGATTATGATTCCGGGAGTTGGTATAGTTCCATCGTGTAATTTAGGACTTGCATGCAAAATTGAGGTTATTCCGAGGTGTTTAGGCTTGTTCTCCATTAATATTGAATTTGGAAATATTCATTAGTTCATTAGGATTAAATTGAGGTGCGATTCATAGTTTTGATATTTTTGGTGTGATTTGAGGCCTCGAGTAGGTCTGCATTATATTTTGGGATTGGTTGGTGTGTTTGGACGGGGGGCCCAAGTGTATTTTGGTTGGATTTCGGACCATTTCCTCTTATCTTGGACTACTGTTTTGCTGGTGTCTGATGTTATTCATCGCAATCGCGAACAACTCTTCACATTCGCGTAAGGTAATTTGGAGGCAGGCACAATTTGTTCTTCGTTTCGCAAATATGTGGCCGCGTTCGCGGAGCTTGGGAAGCCAGTTCTTTGCGTGCGCAAGGAGAGCTTTGTGTTCGCGTAGTGGGGGGGAGACAGGCTAGGCACCAGGCATTTTAGCCTGCGCGTTCGCTCAAATCAAGGTCGCTTTCGCGTAGGCAAAGTGAAGTAAGTCATCGCGTTGTGTCTGGGGTTCAGCGTACACGTAGCACGTTTTGGCAGCTGATGAGTTTTGCTCTTCACGATCGCGTGGGAATTTCGGCGATCGCGATGTATAATAGCTGGACAGAATATAAAAGTACTCTATTTCGAGGTTATGTTAGTTTATCACTTTCTGAGTTATAGAGTTCGGATTTGGGCGATTTTGGAGGAAACTTTCACGTATTGGATTGGGGTAAGTATTCTTGACCAGGATTTGGTTATATTTCATGATTTCATCCTTGTTTTTATCATTTAATTAGTAATTTGAATCAGAGAAATTAGGGATTTTTGTAAAAACTTTCTAAAACATAAAATAATAATTTGAAGGCCGATTTGAGGTCGAAATTGGATGATTTTGGTGTGGTTGGACTCGTATCAGAATGTGTGTTCAGATTTTATAGGTTTTGTTTCCGGGATTGGATTTTTGATTTTCATTAAAGATCAACTTTTTTATCCGTAATTATTTCCTATGACTTTTTGTGACGACTTGATATATCGTTTTAAGTTCTAGCCCTTATTTTTGTGTTCCGAAACCTCTATTAGCTCTATTTAGTATTTTTCGATTTACGTGCGTAGTCCGTTTCTTTTTCAGAAAGATGTTATGTGATTATGATTAATATTTTGTGTAAACGATCCTGGATCGATATTTTGACCATCCTGGTAGGCCCGTATGGTAATTTTGGACATGGGCGTATGCCCGTAATTGAACTCGTAAGTCCGTAACTTGATTTGACTTGATTTGTTGAAAGTTAGTAACTTGAAGGTTTAAATATTTCCTAGATTTGACCGTAGGTTGACTTTATAACTACCGGTTTTGGATTTTGGTTCTGAAACTTGGTATAGGTTCATTTTTCTATTTGAAATTTGTGTGCAAAATTTGATACAAATCGGAGTTGATTTGATAGGATTCGGACGCTTGGTGGTGAATTTGAAAGTTCTTGAGTTTCTTTGAAAATTTTATGCATTTTGATGTCTGATTCATAGTTCTATGCGTTATTTTTTTGTGTTTGGTCGCACGAGCGAGTTCGTATGATGTTATTACACTTTGGGCTTGGGTGAGATTCAGATAGGCTACTGACCATTTTGAACTTAGAAATTTTTGGTTTTTCATTTGTTGTTGATGTCTGGTGCAATGTGCTTCGCGATCGTGAAGGGGAATCTGGGGCTGGGAGGATTTCTTCCTCACGAACACGAGGAATACATCACGAATGCAAGGCAGTGGAGGGCATACCCTTCGCAAACACGACCTTCCTCCTGCGAACGCAATGGGTTATGGGATTCTGGGGGAGGCAGCTTATTATTGTACGCGAACGCGGACTTGGATCGTGAACGCGAAGGCAGGGGGACCAAGCCTTCGCGAATGCGAAGGCCTTCTGGCTTCTGTGCTCCGCGATCGCATCAGGTTCTTCATGAATGCGAAGAACACCTGACGCCTAGTGATTCAAAGTTTTAAAAGTCGGAATTTTCTTCACTTTTCACCATTTTAACGTTTGAGCTAGGCCTGAAGGCGATTTTGATGGGGTTTTTCGTCCCAATTTCATATGCTAGTAGATTTTAACTTGTTGCATTATATTTCCATAAACGCCCATTGATTTTAACTTTTAATCTAAGCTTTTTCATGGTAGAAATTAGAGATTTAGGTACAAATTGGGGATTTTGAGAAATTGAGATATACACCTCAAATTGAGATCGGATTTCGAAACTAATCACATAACCGAGATCGGGGGTGAATGGGTAATTGGGTTTTGGTCCGAATCTCGGGTTTTGACCAAGCAGGAGGGGTTGACTTTTGTTGACTTTTTTTAAAATCATTAAAGATTCAATCTTTTTTACTCGTGGGTAGTTTCTAAAGTCTATTTTGAATTATTTGAATTATAATTGGCTAGATTTGAATGGTTTGGAGGCTAATTCTAGAGGTAAATCCGCGGTTGAGTATTGATTTTGTTGCTGAGTAAGGTAAATATCGTGGTTAACCTTGATTTGAGGGATTATGATTTGTTGGTTTATTTGCTACATGAATTATGTGTGGGAATGATGTATACGTGAGGTGACGAGTACATATGCATCATTATTGGGTTAAAGTATGCGGGTGGGAATTGTTTCTTTGTTCTAAGTTATTTATTTGACTTTGTTCTCCATGCTTAGGTTAGATTATTACATTTAATTATTCATCTCATATTTATTGTTTATATCAAAGATGTTGGGAAGTTTTGAAACTTGAGTTTGATATCATGGCACTGTAATTAAAGTGAAAAAATTTTCCCGCCTTGCATTTATTATTTGGATTTGTGTTGTTGATTGATGAGAAAGAGTGAAATGCAAGAAGGGTGTTGTCGTGCCTTATTTGCATTCATTATCATGTATTGAGAGATTTTGAGAGTAAAAGCATGAAGGGTGATACTGCGCCGGTGAGTAAAAGCACAAAGGGTGATGCCGTGCCATTTTATTTATGATATTATATGGCGAGGACGAGAGTAAAAGCATGAAAAGTGATGTCATGCCATCTTCATTTCATTGCCTTGTTTGATTTCCGATTTTAGTGATTTCTGTTACACCCTCTATTTTCGTACGTAAAAATGCGTCGTAAGCAAACTAATGTAGGACCAAAAATGAGATAATATTTAAAAGTATATAAAGTAAGTTAATCATGTTACCTCAGAGGTTACAAATATTGAAGATCATGAACAACAAGTACAAAGAGGGTTGGACAGTTCAGAAGCTAAAGCAATTAAATAAAATAATGTTTCGTCGAAAGTTGACAAGTTGGGAATGTTATAACATGTATCTTTGGGGTGAGACTAGGGTGATTAACATGATACAGAGATTATGTTATGATTTATATTAGTCGTAGACATCCGTGTGTTATGTTTTAATGTCAAGCGAGTTATGGAACAAAAGTCAATGAAAGCCATCACAAGTTATACTCATAAGTTTTACTGAAATTTTGGGTCAAATGTAACTGCGATTTTCTCCCAATATATTTAGAGTTATGGGGCGTTCCACCCATCAAATGAAAGATCTATGAGTCTATTTTTCAACGCATTAAACCATTTGTCAATACAACATTGGAGTAGAAAGATATGGGCATTTGTGCGATACTGCACAAGCTGCTAGGTGACAAGTAGGTGTGTCACCTACTTGCTTAAATGAAAGCCCAAAAATGGGCCATTTCGGGTCGTCCAAAGAGGCCTTTTAAGGGCCTATTTTCTTCATATATTAGACTTAAAATAGAACATAATAACCAGACATAAGCTCTGCAAAGAATCCTCCCAAAAATTTCCCACAAACCCTAATTGATTTTCTCTCCCTTTCAAGTTCCAATTGGAGGTAAAACCTAGAGTTTGAAGAACCAAGATAAGAGCTGAGTTATCCAACAAATAAGGTGAGTTTACTTCTCTCTTTCATCCAATTTTTCTTCTGTAAATTCATGGTAAGTCATTCTATACTTGTAAGAACTCACGGGACGGTGATCGGAAGCCGTGAGTTCGAGTTATTCACTTGTAGCGGACTGTTTTGTGTTGCTGTTGGGCTGCGTGTTTTACTACTATTTTGTGGAGTTTTGGAGGAGGAAGGGGGTTTATAAACACCATATAAATGTAGGATGGTTGGCTGGTCGTTCGTCATAACATTTTCGGGTCGTTTGACACTACTACGGTGGTCGTTTTGTGTACGAAGAGATTGGGGTGTGTTGGGCTGTTTTGTAGTATTTGATGGTGTATATAGGGCTGGAAAATGATGTATATATGTTGTTATTGTTCTGTTCTTGTATTGTTGGTGTTATCTTGAATTTGGAGGAAGTAAGGATTATTGGGGAGATGCTGCCCGTTTTAATACAAAATAAGTTTGTCGTTCGTTGTGCGATAGTTGTACCTTTCGTAACTTAACGATAGTATTATTATCGTTCTTGTAGATTAAGGTGCAAAGAGGTGAGTTCAACTTGGTGATTGGAAAGATTGTGATAAGGTATGTTAAGGCTAAGCCTTCCTTCATTTTGGCATGATCTCGTAGCTACATGTGTTAGTAATGAGACAAAAGAGAAGTTCATATTCATGAATTTATTCACACTATTCTAGTCTCATAAGTTACAATATTATTCCTTATCGAGACTCTATATTCAATTTTAGTATTGTCTTCTTCCAGTCAAGAGAGCAGCAAGCCTATATATACAGTATTACAGTATTTTCATTACCATCAAGCTATAATCGATGGGCAGGCCCCTATTGGGCAACCTCTGATCAGATGGAAAGTTATATACCGAGCCTACTGTGGCCGAGCGCCTATGAGCGAGCCCAGCATGGTCGAGATACATAGCCTAGTATGGCCGAGCGCCTATGAGCGAGCCTATTATGGCAGAGCAGTTATATATACCGAGCCTTATAAGGCCGTACAATTATTTTACTTACTACATTGAAGGAGTTGAGTCAGTATCAGCAGGTAAGTATATCTCCAGATCATCTTTGACTCCCAGTTACTTTCAGTTATTATATTATCAGTTTAGTTTTGATTTTCAGTTATGTTATTGCCTTACATACTCGGTACATTATTTCGTACTGACGTCCCTTTTCCGGGGACGTTGCATTTCATGCATGCAGGTTCAGATAGACAGACGAGTAGATCTCCTCAGTAGGTGTTTCCCGAGTTCAGCCTGATCGGTAAGCTCCACGTCTTTCAGAGTTGCCAGGTCTAGAGTGTTGTGTACATCTTATGTATATCTGTATATATGTTATGGGTAGGTCGGGGCCCTGTTCCGATCATAGTACATCTATCAGTAGAGGCTTGTAGACATATCCTGTTGGTTAGTGCAGTATGTTGGGTTTGTAGGTCTGGTATGTATAATTTGGTGGTTTGTCAGCTGTAGTAGCTATGACGGCCTTTTCAGCCTAGCTTTATATTGATGTTTAGTTAGCGTTAGTTTCCATTCAGTTTTATATTTTGCTTCGCAAATTGTCTTGCAAGGTGGCCCCATGGCCAAAGTATGACATTATGTGTTCAGAGTCCCTTAGTCGCAATTTGGTATGCCAGGTTAGGTGAGGCACCGGGTGCTTGTCTCGCTCCTAGGTTCGGGGCGTGACAATTTCCTTGGTTATATTGTTGCTTATTTCAGAAGATGTTATTTTGTGATTTCGTACTTATTGTTTTTATGTTATCTCCTCTTTCGCATGTCCCCTCCCAGTTAATATTTTATCGTTCTTCTTGTTATTTTGCTGCTTTATATATGTATATTTATACAGAGTTTTTACGTAGTTATCTTGTCATAGCCTCGCCACTCCTCGTCAAGGTTAGGCTCGACACTTACGGAGTACATTGGGTCGGTTGTACTCATTCTATGATTCTGCACTCCTTGTGTAAATACTAGTATTGGTCCCAACGGTGCTTAGATGTGCGTCTGCTCGGATCATATTGCTTCGGAGACTTGAGGTAGAGACTACTAGCGTTCTCAGACCTTGAAGTCCCCTTCCATTTTCTATCTTTACTTTTTATCTCATTCAAACAATTATGTTTATTTCAAACCAGTGTTTTAAAAGGCGTGGGCGTAAGGCGAGGCGTAAGCCCCGAGGCACGGGGCGTAAGTCCCATAGGTATTTAATTTTTAATATTTTATAAAATAATATAATTATAGTAAATATTTATAAACATGTAAAATTGCATAAAATTAAAGAAAACTTATCTGTTTATAAATATTATATATATATATATATATATATATATATATATATATATATATATATATATATATATATATATATGTGTGTGTGTGTGTGTGTGTGTGTGTGTGTGTGTGTGTGTGTGTGTGTGTGTGCAAAATATTAGTCAAAACAATCTATTATACACTACTTAGAAGCACAACTAACTTGAGTCGAAAAGTATAAAGTTTTTTACACGGAGGACAAAAAGGATGATTAACCTGTAATTTAAACTTTGAACTTGCTGCTATGAAGGAGAATTGAGTTCTCTTTATATTTGTAAAAAAATGGAATATGTGTTGCTTTTGGGGAGATATTAGCAGACTAGCGGACAAGATAAAGAATTGGAAAAAATCATGAAATCAATAAAAAAATGTCTTGACTTTTAAATTTAATACATTGCAGTTCCTTTTTAATAATTTTGAGTAATTACCAAGCCGACTTTTGAGAATTTGGGTATTAAATGAAGGACTTATTAAAAAAAATGTTTTAATTTAAAAAAGTGTTTGGGGCTTACGCATCACCAAAAAACGTGCCTCAAATGCCCGGGCATATGCCTTGAATTGCTGAGCGTATGCTTCTTGAGACTTTCACCCCATACCATCGCCTCAGGGTATTTTTGGTGCGCCTCGCCTCGAAAACGCCTTTTAAAATACTATTTCAAACTATACTGGTAGACTTCTGGTTGCTCATGTACTTGTGACATCAGACTTATGGGGTTCAGTTAGATTGTGTTCTGTTATGGGTTTATTTCATGTATTTCAGCTTTAATCATCATTAATAATTATTATTATTTTGTTTTGAACTGTATAATTAATAAAATGTTTAACAAATATTGGCTTGCCTAGCAAGTGGATGTTAGGCGCCATCACGACCCTAAGGTTGGGATTCTGATCGTGACAAGTTGGTATCAGGGCACTAGGTTTCTTAGGTCTCATGAGTCATGAGCAAGCTTAGTAGAGTCTGGAGGATCGGTACGGGAGACGTTTGTACTTATCTTCTAGAGGCTATGGAGTTTTAGGAAAAAATTCACTTCTTTCTTTCCCTATCGTGTGATTTTATTCTATCATTGATGTTTGAATCATTCCATTCTTGTTATCTCGCAGATGGTGAGAACACGCATAACATCTACAGCCAGGAAGCATCCGGAGCCCCCTATTGTAGCCACTACCAGGGGTAGAGGCCGGGGCCGAGGTCGAGGCAGAGGCAGAGCTCAGCCTAGAGCTCGTGCAGCAACACCCACTATGGAGCCTCATATTGATCATGAGGAGGAGATCCCAGCTCATACTGCACCAGTCGGACCCACACAGGTCCCAGAGGGATTTATAGCCACTCTCGTGCTTCAGGAAGCTCTACTCCATTTAGTGGGCCTTATGGAGAGTGTGGACCAGACCGTTGCATTTCCGGTGGCACCAACTGTCTCTCGGGCTGGGGGAGGAGCACAGATTCGCACTAGTCACACTTTAGAGTAGATGGCTCCCATATATCAGACTTCAGCAGTTTCGGCAGTTGGGGTAGTTCGGCCTGTTTTTGCTACACGGACCAGGGAGGGGCCCGCAATGTTTTCTGAGGGATTGATGAGGTTGGATAATTTCATAAGTTTCTTCCCTATTCACTTCAATGGTGCACCTTTTGAGGACCCAATAAGAAATTTTGGACCGTTGCTATGAGGTGCTGAGCAACATGGGTATTGTTGAGTCTAATGGAGTAGACTTTGTTTTGTTTCAGATGATCGGTTCGGCCAAGAGATTATGGTAGGATCCTGTGTGGAGCAGACCATCTGATTCACTGCCCCACACTTGGGATCAGTTTTTGTAGTTGTTTCTAGAGAAGTTTATTCATTTCACTTTGAGAGAGGAGTACCGTAGATAGTTTGAGCATCTTCAATAGGGTAGCATGATTGTTACCTAGTGTGAGAGGCGATTTGTGGACCTAGATTGCCATATAGTTATCTTACTCCCTACTAAGAGGGAGAGAGTGAGGAGATTCATTGATGGACTTACTTTCAGTATTAGGCTACAGATGGCCAAGGAAACTAGAGATGATATTTCTTTTTAGAGAGCTGTAGAGATTGCTAGACGGATCGTGATGGTTTGTGGTCAGTATATTAGGCGGTATCTGAGAAGAGGCCTCCTTATTTTGGTGGTTTAAGTGGTGCCTCATATGGAGGCAGAGGTTCATTTGGTAGACGCTATCTACCTAGGCCGATTTAGTCAGTGCTTCAGGCATCCCACGGTGCTTTGGGTAGTCATGTTTATTATGGGTCTCATCCTCAGGAGCTAGCCCACAGCGCACCATCAACTCCAATTAGTGTACCTATGATCCAGAATAATCAAGGTGGTTATCCAGGTCGATAGGGCCAGTTCCAGGGTCAGCTGCATAGCAATCGAGGGCTTATTATACTTGTGGAGATCCGAGGCACGTTGCTAGATTTTGCCCTGGTTCATAGAGCGGCATACCACAACAAAGTTCTTGTGCCATGCTGCTGGAACTGGTTGCTTCACCGATTGCTCACCCAGCTAGAGGCAGGGCTCAGGCTTCTAGTGGTGGAGGTTAGGCCATTAGAGGTGGAGGTCAGGCCATTAAAGGTGGAGGCCAGCCAACTAGAGGGCGTCCGAGAGGCGAAGATCAGAGTGGTGGGGCCCAACCCTATTTTTAATTATTTCCAGCTAGACCAGAGGTAGAATCATCGGACGCCATCATCACAGGTATTGTTCCAGTTTGCCATAGAGATACTTCAGTTCTATTTGAGCCGGGCACTATTTATTCCTAAGTCTCATCCTATTTTGTTTCATATCTTGTTATGCCTCATGATTCTTTGAGTGCTCATATATATGTGTCCACGCCTGTGGGAGATTCTATTATTGTATATCGTGTTTATCGCTCGTGTGTGGTTTCTATCGGGAACCTTGAGACTAGTGTAGATCTTCTACTTCTTGATATGTTGGTCTTTGATGTTATTTTGGGCATGGATTGGATGTCACCGTATCATGCTCTATTGGATCGTCACACCAAGATGGTGACCTTAGCTATCCTGGGGTTGCCTCAATTAAAAGGGAGAGGAACTCCAGGCCATTTTACTAGTAGGGTTATTTCTTATGTGAAGGCTCATCATATGGTCGAGAAGAGATGTCTAGCATATTTGGCCTATATTCGTCATCCTAGTGCGTAGGTTCATTCAATGGATTCAATACCAGTTGTGCGTGAGTTTCCAGATGTGTTTCCTGCAGATTTGCTGGGAATGGCACCCGACAGAGATATCAACTTATGTATTGACTTGGCTACAGGCACTCAACCTATTTCTATTCCACCATACCATATGGCCCCAACTGAGTTGAAGGAACTTAAGGAGCAATTGCAGGATTTGCTTGATAAGGGATTCATTAGACCTAGTGTCTCACCTTGGGGTGCACCAATGTTGTTCGTGAAGAAGGATGGTACGATGGGGATGTGTATTGATTATTGATAGTTGAAAAAAGTCATTACCAAGAACAAGTATCCTTTGCCGAAGATTGATGACTTATTTTATTAGTTTTAGGGTGCCAAATTGTTTTCGAAGATTGATTTGAGATCTGGCTACCATCAGTTGAAGATTTGGGCATCGGATGTTCCTAAGGTAGCTTTTCGGACTTGGTATGGGCATTATGAGTGCCTAGTGATGCCATTTGGCTTGACAAATTCCCCAGCAACATTTATGGATTTGATGAACTGGGTATTCAAGCTCTATCTAGATTCTTTTGTGATCGTCTTCATTAATGATATTTTGGTATACTCCTACTGTCGAGAAGATCATGAGAAGCATCTTCGGATTGTACGTTAGACCTTGAGATATAGTCAATTATATGCCGAGTTTTCATAGTGCGAGTTTTGGTTGGATTCTACTTCCTTTTTGGGCCATGTTGTATCTTCCGAGGGTATAAAAGTGGATCCTAAGAAGACTGAGGCAGTTCAAAACTGGCCTAGACCTACTTCAGCTATAGAGATTTGAAGCTTCTTGGGTTTGGCATGTTATTATCGTCAGTTCCTCGAGGGGTTTATATCTATCGCAACCCCATTGACTAAATTGACCCAGAAGGGTTCCCCATTCAGGTGGTCCAATGAGTGTGAGTTGAGCTTTCAGAAGCTCAAGACTTCTTTGACTACAACTCTAATGTTGTTGTTGCCTACGGGTTCGGGATCTAACACTGTGTATTGTGATGCGTCACATATTAGGCTTGGCGTGATGTTGATGCAAGACGGTAAGGTGATTGCCTACGCGTCTTGGCAGTTGAAGGTTCATGAGAAGAATTACTATGTTAATGACTTAGATTTGGCAGCTATTGTTCATGCATTGAAGATTTGGAGGCATGACCTCTACGGCGTGTTGTGTGAGGGATTCACAGATCATCAGAGTCTACAACACTTGTTTAAGCAAAATGATCTAAATTTGAGGTAGTGGAGGTTGTTAGATATGTTAAAAGACTATAATATTGCCATTTGTACCATCCCGGGAAAGCCAATGTAATGGTCGATGCCTTGAGTAGAAAGTCTGTGAATATGGGTAGCCTTGCATATATTCCAGTTGGTGAGAGACCGCTAGCATCAGATGTTCAGGTGTAAGAGTTATCCTTCTGCTAGAGTGCAGTGGAGAGGTCAGCCGATCAAGGCAGCTACATGGGAGTCTGAGTCCGATATGCAGAGTAGATACCCCCACCTTTTCACCAGTTCAGGTGCATTTCTATGTTCGTTCGAGGACGAACGTTTCTTTTAGAGGTGGAGAATGTGACGACCCGATAGGTCATTTTGACTTCAATCACTTATTTCCGTGTTCTAAGACCTCTATTAGCTCCATTTGTATTTTTTTATTTGTGTGCGTAGTCCGTGTCTTTTTCGGAAAGATTTTATGTGAAAATTTGAAGAAAACGTGATTTTTGGCTTTAAAAATAACTTAAGTCAACTACGGTCAGCATGTTGTGTAAACGACCCCAGATCGGTATTTTGACGATCCCGGAAGGTCCGTATCGTGATTTTGGACTTGAGCGTATGCCCGGAATTGAATTCGAAAGTCCCTAACTTGATTTGACTTGATTTGACGAAAGCTAGTAACTTGAAGGTTTAAATATTTCATAGATTTTACCGTGGGTTGACTTTATAGCTAACGGGTTTGGATTTCGGTTCCGGAACTTGGTATAGGTTCATTTTTCTATTTAAAACTTGTCTGCAAAATTTGGTACAAATCGGAGTTGATTTGATAGGATTCGGACACTCTGATGTGAATTTGAAAGTTGTTGAGTTTATTTGAAAATTTCATGCATTTTGATGTCCGATTCATAGTTTTAGGTGTTATTTTGGTGTTTTGATCACTCGAGCGAGTTCGTATAATATTATTACACTTGTGTGCATGTTTTGGTTAGGAGCCCGAGGGGCTCGGGTGAGATTCAGATAGGCTACAGACCATTTTGAACATAGAAATTTCTTGTTTTTCAACTGTTGTTGATGTCCGGTGCAACGTGCTTCGCGATCGCGAAAGTGAATCTGGGGCTGGGGAGGATTTCTTCCGCATGAACGTGGGAAATATGTCTTGAATGCGAAGAACTGCTTCCTCCCATGAATGTGATGGGTTATGGGATTCTGGGGCAGGTAGCTTGTTACTTTACACAAACGCGGGCATTGGCTCGCGAATGCAAAGGTGGGGGAGCAAGCCTTCGCGAACGCGAAGGCCCTCTGGCCGTTGTACCTCGTGATCACGATAGGAGCTTCGCGAACGCAAAGAACTCCTGACGCCCAGTGATTTAAAGTTTCAAATCTCTAGATTTTCTTCACCATGTTCATGTTTGAGCTCGGCCTAGAGGTAATTTTGAAGAGTTTTTTCGTCTCAACTTCATAGGTTAGTCGATTTTAACCGTTTCATTACATTTTCATAAACACCTATTGATTTTAACCTTTAATCTAAGCTTTTTCATGGTAGAAATTAGGGATTTATGTAGAAATTGGAGATTTTGATAAATTGAGATATAGACCTCAAATTGAGGTTGGATTTCGAAACTAATCACATAACCGGGTTCGGAAGTGAATGGGTAATTGGGTTTTGATACGAATCTCGGGTTTTGACCAAGCAAGCTCGGGGTTGACTTTTGTTGACTTTTTCCAAAATCATTAAAATTGAATCCTTTTCACTCGCGGGTTGTTTCTAGAGCCTATTTTGAATAATTTGAACTATATTTGGCTAGATTTGATTGGTTTGGAGGCTAATTCTAGAGGAAAAGCCGTCGTTGAGCATTGATATGGTTATGGAGTAAGGTAAGTAATGTGGTTAACCATGACTTGAGGTATTAGGACTTGTTGGTTTATTTGCTATGTGAATTATGTATGGGAATGACGTATATGTGAAGTGACGAGTACATATGCATTGTTATTGGGTTAACGCATACGGTGGGAATTATTTCTTTATTCTAAGTTATTTATTTTACTTTGTTCTCCATGCTTAGGTAAGATTATTACTTTTAATTATTCGTCTTATATTTATTTTTTATTTTGAAGATGTTGGGAATTTTTGAAAGTTGAGTTTGGTATCATGGCATTGTAGTTGAAGTGAAATTATTTTATGCCTTGCATTTATTATTAGGATTTATGTTGTTGATTGGCGAGGAAGAGTGAAAAGCACGAAGGGTGTTGCCGTGCCTTATTTGCATTCATTATCACATATGAGAGATGTTTACAGTAAAAGCACGAAGGGTGATGCCGTGACGGTGAGTAAAAGCACGAAGGGTGATGCTGTGACGGTGAGTAAAGGCACGAAGGGTGATCCCGTGCCATTTTATTTATGATATTATATGGTCTGTACAAGAGTAAAAGCATGAAGGGTGATACTATGCCATCTTCATTTCATTGCCTTGTTTGATTTCCGATTTTAGTGGTTACCTTGGTTAAATTATTGCTTATTTCGGAAGACGTTATTTTGTGATTTTATACTTTCTATTTTTATGTTATCTCCCATTTTGCATGTGCCCTCCCAGTTAATATTTTATCGTTCTACTTGTTATTTTATTGCTTATATATATATATATATATATATATATATATATATATATATATTTGTACTGGATTTTTATGTAGGTGTCATGTCATAGCCTCGTCACTACCTCGTCGAGGTTAGGCTCGACACTTACGGAGTACATTAGGTCAGTTGTACTAATATTATACTTCCGCACTTCTTGTGAAGATACACATATTGGTCCCAGTGATGCTCAAAGGTGAGTCTGCTTGGATCATATTGCTTCGGAGACTTGAGGTAGAGTTGCTGATGTTCGCAGACTTTGAAGTCCCCTTCCATTTTCTATCTTTACTGTTTATCTCATTTGAACATTTGTGTTTATTTCAAACGATACTTGTAGACTTCTAGTTGCTCATGTACTTGTGACACTAGACTTCAGGGGTTGAGTTAGACCGTGTTATATTATGGGTTTATTTCATGTATTTCAGCTTTAATCATCGTTAATAATTGTTATTATTCTGTTTTGAACTGTCTAATGATTAAATTATTTAAATAATATTGGCTTGCCTAGCAAGTGGACTTTAGGCACCATCACGACCCCGAGGTTGGGATTCTAGGTCGTGACACTTTTATTTAAGATATTAAGTTATTTTGGATAGATTCGAGTTGTCAAGAGGTTGTTTCACACGGAAATGTCTATTTAGAGTATTGATTTAGCTTCTTTGAGGTAAGTATCTTGCCTAACCTTGTGTGGAGGAAATACACCGTAGGATTTGGGTTGATTGTATTATTTGAATTATGTGGAAGACGTGTACGTGAGGTAACAAGTGTGGACACGGGCTTATATGTGGTATTTGAATAGTTCGACTCCTAGGCTTGCTTCATGCATTAACTGAAGTTTTCATATCATGCTATATTCTCCCTGCTAAGTTTACCCTTACATGCCCTGTTTGAAGTTATTAGCACATGTTCTATCTTTTATTTGCCAAGTTTGCTTTTATATGCTTATTTAAAGTTGTTACATCTTTTATTGTCATGTTACCTCATTTATTGTTGAATTATCCTTATTTGAAGTTTCTATTACATGATATTCCTATGTTGTCGAGTTATTCTCATGCATTTAGACATAGTTGCTATTTCATGCCATCTCTTTCATTGTTAGCTTATGTCATACACTAGTATTTGAAGTTGCCATTTCATGAAAATACCTTCATTATCGAGTTTATTCTTAGGCAATTAATTGAAGTTGAAGTTATTGAGAGCCATTAACCTATTTTAGTTGAAGTTGTTGTTTAATGGAGTATCTTTTACTGTGGAGTTATTTTTCCCGTTTCATTTTGTTTCCATTGAGATTCTTGTACACATCGTGGTTGAGCCATGGGATATGTGTTGTGGTGATATTGGTATTGTTGTTTTGGAAAGTTTGTGGGCTATGAGCACTTGTGGTACGAGTTAGTATGTCGTGTTCTTGTGATGTCTGCACATGTAGGTGTGTTGTGTGGATGGATTGTTTCTATGTAGAGTATAAGGGTGACATCTCACTGTTGTTGATTGTGCGGAGTGATACGGGTGGCTATTGATATATTTTCAGGGCGGATTGTGATAGTGAGCATGTGACCATGTCGGGCATACTGAGATATTGGCACGTGAGTTATCCGTGCGGTTGTGATTAATAATGTGGGCACGAGGTGCCACGAGCATATGATTTGTGACCCGGGACTCGTGACTCGTACCTTGTTTTGGGATGAGGTATCTTAGAGTAATTTTGTTGTGAAACTTGTGTTAGGACTGTTTGATTATTCCTTTGTCATTTTCTTTTCCTTAATTGAGTTCACTGTTACTTTAACGGTGTTAGAATTACTTTACTGTTTATATCACATGTTTATTCCTTGTTGGCATTTACTGATTCTTGTTTCCATTATTAGATTTTTACTTATATGCTGCACATGTTATTATGACTAGTAGGCGTCTTGACTTGTACCTCATCTCTACTCCACCGAGGTTAGTCTTGATACTTATTGGGTACCGACCGTAGTGTACTCATACTACTCTTCTGCATATTATTTTTTGCAGATCCAGGTATTGGAGATAACAGACTCAGTCAGAGATATCTTCTTCACCGTGAGGATTCAAGGTACAACTGCTTTGTCGTGCTAGTCCCTTGGAGTCCTTTTTCTTTTGCTTGTACTATCAATTCATTATCCGAACAGTATTATTTTTTGATTTTGAGATATTTCTATGTATTCATACAGAGTCCGTGACTCTGTACTACATAGTCTTAGTAGGATTGTTATGATTATTTCCGCATAGGCTTGTATCACCTTTATTTCAGTATTTTTATTAAACCCTGCTTTAAAGATATCATGTTAATTGGTTTAACTATTGTAAGTGATTGGCTTACTTACTATTGATATTTGCACATGCGGCGTGACAAGGCGGGATATATATATATATATATATATATATATATATATATATATATATATATATATATATATATATATATATTAATAATTAAAAAGACTTTCTAAAGAAGTCAATAATGTAAAATATAAAGTATTAAAAATTAAATACTCATGGGGCTTACGCTTTGTGCCTCAAGGCTTATGCCTCGCCCCATATTAGATAAAATGCCTTGACTTACGCCATGCCTTTTAAAACACTAGTAATCATAATAAATTTTAGTTTTGTTTGATCAAACCTCACATGTCATGTTATAACTAATATCAATGCCATGACCCAAAATCCTGCCATAAGCATCATGATGGCACCTAGTCTGTAAGACTAGATAAGCCGGTTACTTATAATAATTAAACCAGTTAAACATGATAATATGAAGTAGGAATTAATATAAAGGAGAATTTTAAAGGTGATACATGCCAACACGACAATAATCACTACAAATTCTCAAGACTAAGTAGTATAGAGTCATAAGCTCTACTGGGTACAATGGAAATCACTATATACAATATTGTTCTAGAATGGAAATAAATAGTATAAATGAAAGACAACATAAGGTGACTCTGAGGGCTGCGAACGCAAATGGAAGGTATAACTTGAAGTCTCCGCAACACAACACAACAGCTAACTAATGTCCGGCACACTCCGATGTACCTGGATCAGCAAAAAATATGTAGAAGCGTAGTATGAGTACACCACAAACGATACACAGTAAGTATCAAGACTAACCTCAGTGGAGTGATGGCGATGTACAAGTCAAGACACCTACTAAACATGAAAAGAATAACAATTTAAAGATAGCATTAGAAAGTAAAAGCAACAAATGGCAACAAGGGATAACCAGGTGATAATGCAGCAAAATAACTGGAGGACAGTTGAAGTACTAGTGAGACCAATCAAGGAAAACAATTGCTAACCAAATAATCAAGTCGTTCTAACACTTGGTTTATAACAAGAATCACCCCGATGTACCACACCTCATAATGACAAATCACAAGTCCCCAATCACAAATCATATACACATGGGATCTTCTGCCCACATTACCATCACAACTGCAGGGACAACTCATGTGCCAATATCACAATCTGCCCGTCATGGTCACATGCTTACTATCACAATATGCCCGGCATGGTCACAAGCCAATATCACAATCTGCCCGGCATGATCACAGGCTCAATATCTCAATCCACCCAGTGTGGTCACATGCTAACATTCCAACCATATCGCAGAGAAGGCATGATATACAAGAATACATGTGCATGATCAAAGAATATCAAGTTTCATACTTCTGAACTGGTATAAATGACATGTTACGGTGTATACATGTGCATGTGTACTATCACAGCCTAAGTCAACAAGTATTATCAGAGACATCGAGTAGCACATTGGAAATAACACAACAAATCATGTAATATGCAAGGCACACACGAGGAAGTGACACCACCACTCAAATATTATCAAGAATATGCCCCCACGCCAACACATATCATCCCTAAAATATCCCCCCTTGTCTCACCACTCTCTCTCTCTCTCTCTCTCTCTCTCTCTCTCTCTCTCTCTCTCTCTCTCTCTCTCTCTCTCTCTCTCTCTCTCTCTCTCTCTCTCTCTCTCTATATATATATATATATATATATATATATATATATATATATATATATATATATATATATATATATATACATATACATATATATATAGCCAGCCTTGTCTCGCCACATGTGCAAATATCAATAATAACAATAGCACGGCAGAAACCTCGTGCAAACACACCCCGACAATTCTCTCAACCATTGTCACCATATCAATTAGCACCACACTTGCCCATATGCCAAAACATTTCCAAAAAAGCAATACCAATATCGCAACAACACATAGCCCACGACTTAACAACGATGTATACAAGAGTCTCCACGCCAACACATTGAATAAGAAGAATAAACTCAACAACAAAAGATATTCCATATAACAACAACATCAATCAAGTGCCTATAAGAATAAACTCAACAATAAAAGATATAGCATGTAATATCAACTTCAAATAAGAGTAACTCAACAATAAAAGATGTAACATGTTATCAAAACTTCAAATAAAAATAAATAAACAATAAAAGAGGCAACATGATTATAAAAGAAGTAACAACTTCAATTAAAGCATTTAAAATTAAACTTGACAATGAGAGACATAACATATAATAACAACTTCAATTAAAGCATGTAAGAGTAAACTCGACAATGGTAGATATAACATGATACGACAACTCCAATTAAATACATATAAGAAACCTAAGAGTCTAAACCGGTCAATTTCTACATATAAGGCTGTGTACACACTCGTCACCTCGCGTACGGGTCTTCCACATATTTCAAATAGTGCAATTAAGCCCAATCCTATCGTGTAGTTTCCCTCACACAAAGTTAGGCAAGATACTTACCTCAAGAAAGCTAAATTAATAATCTAGAAGCCCTTCCCGTGTGAAACAACCTCCGGATGGCCCAGATCTACCAAAAAACCTTAATATTATAAATACAATCCATATGAAAATATTCTGAATAATAATGATTCGATTTTTAATGAAAATCAAAAAGTCGACCCAAAAGGTCAACCACGGGCCCGCACCTCGGAACCCAATAAAACACACAAAAATCGAACACCCATTCCGATACGAGTCCAACCATATCAAAATCATCCAATTCCAACCTCAAATCGAACTTCAAATTCTTAATTTATGTTTTAGAAACGTTTTTACAAAAATCCCCAATTTTTCCAATTCAAATCGCCAATTAAATGATAAAAACAAAGATGGAATCATGAATAATGGATAAATCCGAGTCAAAAATACTCACCCCGATCCAAATCGTGAAAATCCCCTCCCAAATAGCCCAAAATCGAGTTGTTTAACCCAAAATGTGATAAAATAACAACTGCCCTCGAAATAGAGTACTATATAGGTCTGCCCAGGGGTCCTCTTTGCGATCGCGGGACCTTCTTCGCAATTGTGAATAACAAATCAAAAGCTGCTAATATAACTCCTTCGTGAACGCGGTCTAAAGCCCGTGAACGCGACCCACGCATGCGATGGCCTTCGCAAACGCGGAAGGCAAACACCTGGCTGCCCAGTCCAGCCCTCACTTACATGAACGCGATGAACTCACCTTATCAATGCTCCGCGAATGTGAACACAACATCGCGAACATGATGAACAAAATACAGACTCCCAAATACCTTTTGCGATCGCGACCTATTCTCCATGATCGCAATGAACACCAGATCACCAGAAATCTGCAATTCAAACATGAGTGAAAATGATCCGAAATTCATCTGAAACACACCTGCGACCCTCGGGACCCCGCCCAATCACACAAGCTAATCCCATAACATAACACGAACCTACTCGAGGCTTCAAATCACACCAAACTACATCAAAACTCATGCCAAAATACATCAAACCAACCCGGAATGACCTCAAATTTTGCATGCAAGTTTCAAATGACACAACAGACCTATACCAACTTCCCGAACCACAATTCGAGCCCGATATCAATAAAATTAACTCACGGTCAAACATATTAATCTTTCAAACCTTCAACTATCCAACTTTCACCAAAAAGCACGAAATCAATGTATGGACCTCCAAATCAACATAAGGAGACAAAGCTATTCGAGTCATCAAAATGCCATTTCGTAGTCGTGTACACAAAAGTCAAACTCCGGTCAACTCTTACAGCTTAAGCTTCTAAAATGAAAATCACTCTTCCAAATCATTACGAACCACTCAGAAACCGAATCCAACCACACACACAAGTCACCATACCTTATATGATGCTACTCATGATCTCTAACCACCGAACGAAACTCTAAATCTCAAAATGACCAGTCGGGTCGGTACAATCAATTCGTCTTCTTTGAGGGTATTTACCTAGAAAAATCGACCTCAACTATAACCCTAGCACAACTAGGTCACGTTTAATTTTTAGTTGCCTTATGTACAGTTAATGGATTCCTAACCGGCGAAGCCAAGGAAAATAGTGTTTCCTTAATAAGTAAAAGAATTAGGGCGCAGGCCTGGGAAAGAGATCCAGACTACAACAGTTGAGGTGGGCTCTTCATAATGATAAATAATGAATTTCATGGGAGATGTGGATAGGGTTACTTTGAGAGGGAAATCAAAAGAAGATGGCTGGGGAGGCGGAACAACCTTATGGGGAGATTGTCTACCCGTTGGAGCAACCATGGATGCCAAGTAGCCTCCTTGTGGCCTTCAGCGTCGCTAGAGAGAGCAACCCTAGATTTGTGTCATGACCCAAAACCACCAATTGGGCGTGATGGCGCCTAATGCACTTGCTAGGCAAGCCAAACATAACAAGAAGAAGAAAATGAATAACAGAATTTAACAAAATGACACAAGTCTGAAGCTTTCAAATATAACATAATACCGCCAATACATGATAAAAAACCCAATAACTGCTAAATACAGAGTCATGAGCTCTAATACGAAAAATACGAGTTTGAAATAGCCAAATACAATACTATCTGAAATGAAAACAACAATACATAAGAAAAGATACGCCAATACTATGGTCGAGAATGCAGCTCTACCTCGTCTCCTGATGATTAGCTCAACAAGAAACTCCGCTACTGATAACTGGGTTCGACACCTAAATCTGGACAATTAATTATAGAGTGTAGCATGAGTACAACTGAGCCCACGTACCAGCAAGTGTCATAACTAACCTTGGCGAGGTAATAGAAGCAAGAATTATAAATGGTACTTGCTATAACCTATGCAGTTCATAATTTCCAACAAGTATAGAACAAAAGTACGATCAAATCATGAAATCACAAATAAAACTACATTGGTTCTCAACATTCTCTTAGCACATCCTGCTTAGTCTATGATCCATCATATAAAGATAATATGCAAGTAATTCGTGTAAATGTTCAAGGAAGTTGCAAGTAAAGATGAAATGCAAAATCCATACAAACACTGGCCAGAGTTTCCTTAATATTTCCATATCTATACCGAACCACTAATATGGTTTCCTTAATCTGTGTGTACACCATCAAGAGAGAAATATGAGAGGGTGACCCTAGGGGGACTGATCCATACAAACATGTGCTGCACGAACAACTCATGTGACATAATATCAATATCTAGATCCGCACGAAAAACTCACGTGTTGCACGAACAAGTCATGTGCCAATAATCACAATCCACCTTTCATTGTCATGGGCTCAATATCTCAATCCGCCAGGAGAAGTCATGGGCTATTAGTCTAGATCATATCACACACCAAACATATATACAAGATTACATGTACATGATCAATGAATATGAAGTTTCATACTCCTAGACTGGTGTAAATGACATGCTACGGGGTATGCATGTGCAAAGTGTGCAATCATAGCTTAAGTCGGCAATTCCATCATGAAAACAACAATTTATCAAGTTAAATTAGGAGATTAACCTCTATGTAACCTCAAATATCGCCCAGTTAGTTCACAATTGGGTACAAGTATGAGAAGCATCACAACATGAAGTTTAACAATCAACTCAAGGCATTTCATATCCTAAGCACTACCCCGGGCATGGATAAAAACCCCAGTGCGTGCACATGGGCTCAATCCCGCACATGTGCACCACCCATAGCACGTAGCTATCATAAATAACTCAGGCAATTAGTGCCTCAACCAAGTTTAGGTAAGATACTTATCTCAAGCAAGCCAAATCAGTACTCTTAGAAGCCCTTCCCTCACGATTCGACCTCCGAATGATCTGAATCTAGTCAAAATAACTTAATACCATCAATAAAAGCCATAGGAAACTATTCCAAAAGATAACACTAAGATTTTTAACTCAATCCAAAAATTCAACCCCAGGCTCGCACCTCAGAACCCGACCAAACTCACGAATTTCAAAAACCCATTCCAATACGAGTCCAAACATACAATAATCATCAAATTCTAACCACAAATTGACCCTCAAATCATCAACTCTCACTCTTCGATAATATAGTCCAAACAATCCCCAATTCCCACCTTAGATTTATGAAAATTAGGTATAATAATCAATGCGTAATCAATATCTAACACCAAAATTGAATAAACCTCACTTACCTCTTCAATTATGATGAAAAGCACTCCAAGAATCACTTTAGACCGAGCTCCGCAAATCCAAAAATGAGAAAACACTCAAACACTCGAATATATGAAATCTGCCAGCAAAATAGTATCTGCGCTCCAAAACTACGCACCTACAATATCGCATTTGCTATCAAAACCACGCATATGCGAACTCCATTAAAATCCTGACCAACCGCTTCTACGATCACACTCCCGCACCTGCGGAGCCCATTCTGCATCTGCGATCCTTGTTCCTTCAGTCAACTCCACTTCTGCGGAACCGTACTCACAGAAGCGCATTTGCTTATGCCAAAACATGTGCGCATCTGCGGACTACCCCCAACCTGGAAAACCTCGCACCTTCACAACAAAGGCTGCACCTGCGGCTCAGCATATGCAGCTAATCCACAGCAGATGCAAAAACACAAGAAGTCTGATTCTTCAGCAATTCCTCTAAGTCCAAAATGAATTCGAACCCTATCTGAATCACACTCGAGGCCCTTGGGACCCCATCTATGCATACCAACCAATCTCAAAACATAACATGAACTTACTCGAGGCCTTAAATTAATGCCTAATGAATAACACCCCTATTAAAGCCTAATGAACTAATTGTAATGACTCGATCGGTCGTTTTGTGTGATTGCACCCCGTGACCCCTTTTTATGCTTCACATATGTGTGTTTCTGGTTTTATGATTTGTGTGGTTGATTATTTCATTTCGGAAAGCTTTTGAGTTGATTCAAACACTTTGATTCTTTACTTAGAAGCCTAAGTTAGAATTGTTGACCAAACTTAGACTTTTATGAAAATGACCCCGGAACGGTGTTTTGATGGATCCTATAGCTTTTTATCGTGATTTCGGACTTGGTCGTATACTCGGAATTGATTTTGGATGTTTGTAGGTTGATTTTTGTTGTTTGCCAAAATTTGTCAATTTGAAGTTAAAAATTTAAACCGTAGGTTCACCTTTAGTTATCGAGCTCGGAATTTTATTTTGTGACTTGGAATAGGTCCGTTGTGCTATTTAGAACTTGTCTACAAAATTTTGTATCATTTGAAGTTGATTTGATAGGATTCAGACGTTTAGTTGTAATTATAGAGATTCTTGAACTTTACTTTGAAATTCATGCGTTTTAGTGTTCAATTCATAGTTTTAGATGTTATTTTTGTATTTTGATCGCGTGAGCGAGTTCGTATGATATTTTTAGACTTGTGCGAATGTTTGGTTTGGAGCCCCGAGGACACAGATGAGTTTCGGATATGTATCAAAGTGTTTTGGACTGAAAATGCAGAATGAGGTGTGTTGATGCTTCAGGTATCGTGTTTGCGAACAGCGGGTTTGCAATTGCGAGCATAGTAGGGGGGCCTCAGGTATCACAATTTTGATACCTGGCTCGCAATCGGGAAGTGACTTAGGATTTTGGGTAGCTCGCATTTGCGACTAATATGTCGCTTTTGCGAAGGGAAAGGGTTCGTATTTGCGAACCCATTTCCGCAATTGCGAAGTCTTTGTAGGCTGGTCAGAGGCCGCATTTGCGATGAATTCTTCGCAAATGCGAGGGTTTGCAATTGTGAACCCATGTTGCAATTGCGTCGTCTGCAGCTGATCAAAAGGGCTAGAAGTCTGGATTTCATCTCATATTCTCTCATTTTAGAACCCTAGACTCGGTAGGAGACGATTTGGAGAGGGGATTTTCATCTACAAACTTTGGGTAAGTGGTTATGATCTATTTCCAACTATATTACATCAATATATCTTAGAATTTAACATCAAAATCATGTGAATCAAAGGGAAAATTTGTGAAACTTTGTCAATTTTTTGAAAAATAAGAATTTGAGTTTTGAGAGTCGATTTGGACTTAAATTTTGAAACTAATCACATATATGAACTCGTGCGATTATGGGTAGTCAGAATCTACCATTGGAGCCAGATTTTGACTGGGTGGGCCTCGGGTTGACTTTTATTGACTTTTTGAAAAAAATGTAAAGATCATGGCTTTATCTATTATAATTGATCTTTCTTGCATTTTTTGTTGATATTAAGTTAGTTTTAGTTAGATTTGAGTCGTATGTAGGAAAATTTTAGGGGAAAAGCTATTTCTGAGGGTTGAATTGGCCTAGTTGAGGTAAGTATCTCGCCTAACTTTGTGTGAGGGATCTACCCCTAAGGATTTGGGATTGATTGTGTCATCTGTGTTATGTAAAAGCCGTGTACGCAAGGTGACAAGTGGGTACACAGGTTATATGTGGTATTTGACCGGTTTAGGCTACTTAGACTCTTTCCATGCTTTAATTGAATTACCATATCATGTTCTAAATTATCATAGTCAATCTACTCTTATTTGTGTTACACTATCCTTACATGTATTAAATGACTTTGTTAACACTTGTTATACATCTTACTTGATATTTTGCTCTTATGCATTAGTTGAACTTGTTGCCTCTTACGTTGTCACATGCTATCTCTTCCATTGTTGATTTATTATAATTTGAAGTTATTGTTACATATTATCTCTTTCATTGTTGATTAAAATCCTTTGAAGTTATTGTTACATGTTATCTCATTTATTTTTGATTATTCTTATTTGAAATTATCGATATATGTTATGTCTTCCAGTATGAGTTATTCTTATTTAGTATCGTGGTTACACATATCTTTCTCATTGTTGAGTTATTCGTGTAGAAGTTGTGAAAGCCGTTATCACATTGAGGCGAAGTATTAATTGTTGAGACATCTTTCTTTTTGAGAAATTTACATACATTGTTATAGTTGATATTCTTTGAGCCATGGGCTATTGTTGTGGAAACATTGATATCGTTGATTATTGGTAAGTTGTGACATATGGGAACCCGACCAAACTCACAAATTTCAAAAACCCATTCCAATACGAGTCCAAACATACAATAATCATCCAATTCTAACCACAAATTGACCATCAAATCATCAAATCTCACTCTTCGATAATATAGTCCAAACAATCCCCAATTCCCACCTTAGATTTATGAAAATTAGGTATAATAATCAACGCGTAATCAATATCTAACACCAAAATTGAATAAACCTCACTTACCTTTTCAATTATGATGAAAAACACTCCAAGAATCACTTTAGACCGAGCTCCACAAATCCAAAAATGAGAAAACACTCAAATACTCGAATATATGAAGTCTGCCAGCAAAATAGTATCTGCGCTCCAAAACTAAGCACCTACAATATCGCATTTGTGATCAAAACCACGCACCTGCGAACTCCATTAAAATCCTGACCAACCGCTTCTACGATCACACTCCCGCACCTGCGGAGCCCCTTCTGCATCTGCGATCCTTGTTCCTTCAGTCAACTCCACTTCTGCGGACCCATCCTCACAGAAGCGCATTTGCTTATGCCAAAACATGTGCGCATCTGCGGACTACCCCCAACCTGGCCAACCTCGTACCTTCACAACAAAGGCCACACCTGCGGCTCCGCATATGCGGTTAATCCACAGCAGATGCAAAAACACCAGAAGTTTGATTCTTCAGCAATTCCTCTAAGTCCGAAATGAATTCGAACCCTATCTGAATCACACTCGAGGGCCCCGGGACCCCGTCTATACATACCAACCAATCTCAAAACATAACATGAACTTACTCGAGGCCTTAAATTACATAAAACAATATTAAAACTGCGAATCGCACCCCAATTAAATCCTAATGAACTAATTGTAATGACCCGATCACTCGTTTTGTGTGATTGCACCCCGTGACCCCTTTTTATGCTTCACATATATGTGTTTCTGATTTTATGATTTGTGTGGTTGATTATTTTATTTCGGAAAGCTTTTGAGTTGATTCAAACACTTTGATTCTTTACTTAGAAGACTAAGTTAGAATTGTTGACCAAACATAGACTTTTATGAAAATGACCCCGGAACGGTGTTTTGATAGATCCTATTGCTTTTTATCGTGATTTCGGACTTGGTCGTATGCTCGGAATTGATTTCGGATGTTTGTAGGTTGATTTTTGTTGTTTGCCAAATTTGTCAATTTGAAGTTAAAAAGTTAAACCATAGGTTGACTTTTAGCTATCGAGCTCGGAATTTTATTTTATGACTTGGAATAGGTCCGTTGTGCCATTTAGAACTTGTCTACAAAATTTTGTATCATTTGGAGTTGATTTGATAGGATTCAGATGTTTAGTTGTAATTCTAGAGATTCTTGAAATTTACTTTGAAATTCATGCGTTTTAGTGTTCAATTCATAGTTTTAGATGTTATTTTGGTATTTTGATCATGTGAGCGAGTTCGTATGATATTTTTAGGCTTGTGCGAATGTTTGGTTTGGAGCCCCGAGGACTCAGATGAGTTTCGGATATGTATCAAAGTGTTTTGGACTGAAAATGCAAAATGAGGTGTGTTGATGCTTCAGGTATCGTGTTTGCGAACAACGGGTTTGCAATTGCGAGCATAGAAGGGGGGCTCAGGTATCACAATTTTGATACCTGGCTCGCAATCGCAAAGTGACTTAGGATTTTGGGTAGCTCGCATTTGCGACTAATATGTCACTTTTGCGAAGGGAAAGGGTTCGCATTTGCGAACCCATTTCCGCAATTGCGAAGTCTTTGTAGGCTGGTCAGAGGCCGCATTTGCGATGAATTCTTCGCAAATGCGAGGGTT
This sequence comes from Nicotiana tabacum, assembly GCF_000715075.1. Lineage (NCBI taxonomy): Eukaryota > Viridiplantae > Streptophyta > Magnoliopsida > Solanales > Solanaceae > Nicotiana > Nicotiana tabacum. The sequence goes on from NC_134102.1 coordinate 44,353,911, forward strand.
TGCAATTGTGAACCCATGTTGCAATTGCGTCGTCTGCAGCTGATCAAAAGGGCTAGAAGTCTGGATTTCATCTCATATTCTCTCATTTTAGAACCCTAGACTCGGTAGGAGACGATTTGGAGAGGGGATTTTCATCTACAAACTTTGGGTAAGTGGTTATAATCTATTTCCAACTATATTACATCAATATATCTTAGAATTTAACATCAAAATTATGTGAATCAAAGGGAAAATTTGTGAAACTTTGTCAATTTTTTGAAAAATAAGAATTTGAGTTTTGAGAGTCGATTTGGACTTAAATTTTGAAACTAATCACATATATGAACTCGTGTGATCATGGATAGTCGGAATCTACCATTGGAGCCAGATTTTGACTGGGTGGGCCTCGGGTTGACGTTTGTTGACTTTTTGGGAAAAGTGTAAAGATCATGGCTTTATCAATTATAATTGAGTTTTCTTGCATTTTTGTTGATATTAAGTCAGTTTTAGTTATATTTGAGCAGTATGTAGGAAAATTTTAGGGGAAAAACTATTTCTGAGGGTTGAATTGGCCTAGTTAAGGTAAGTATCTCGCCTAGCTTTGTGTGTGGGATCTACCCCTAAGGATTTGAGATTGATTGTGTCATCTGTATTATGTAAAAGCCGTGTACGCAAGGTGATAAGTGGGTACACGAGTTATATGTGGTATTTGACCGGTTTAGGCTATTAGACTCTTTCCATGCTTTAATTGAATTACCATATCATGTTCTAAATTATCATAGTCAATCTACTCTTATTTGTGTTACACTATCCTTACATGTATTAAATGACTTTGTTAACACTTGTTATACATCTTACTTGATATTTTGCTCTTATGCATTAGTTGAACTTGTTGCCTCTTACGTTGTCACATGCTATCTCTTCCATTGTTGATTTATTATAATTTGAAGTTATTGTTACATATTATCTCTTTCATTGTTGATTAACATCCTTTGAAGTTATTGTTACATGTTATCTCATTCATTGTTGATTATTCTTATTTGAAATTATCGATATATGTTATGTCTTCCATTATGAGTTATTCTTATTTAGTATCGTGGTTACACATATCTTTCTCATTGTTGAGTTATTCGTGTTGAAGTTGTGAAAGCCGTTATCACATTGAGGCGAAGTATTAATTGTTGAGACATCTTTCTTTTTGAGAAATTTACATACATTGTTATTGTTGATATTCTTGTACACATTGTGGTTGAGTCATGGGCTATTGTTGTGGAAACATTGATATCGTTGATTATTGGTAAGTTGTGACATATGGGAACTTGTGGTGCAAGTTGTTATTGTGATGTGAAATTGACATGTATGCGGCGGTATACAATAGGGGTTAATGTGCATGCGGCGCCATAAGGTGTGACTTTTATGCATGTTGCTTGTAAGAATATTACATAAAGCCACGCGGTGTCATAAGGTGGGCTAAAGTGCGTGTATCTATTTCGGGAAAAATGTTTTCAAAACTATTTAAATGTAAGGCTCACGCAGTGGTATAGGGAAAAACGGTGATTGAAATTGAGAAATGTAAATACGAGGCGGTACCTTGGTTGTGATTCTTGTTATATACGAAGCGGTACCTCGTTGTGATTCTTATTGTTTATCTAATGTTGCAAAGAGTTATTGGTGGGAACACTTCTTGTTGTTTTGTTCTTCCTTGTTCTTTCAGTTATTGTCCGTATAAGATCATTGTGGTTCTCTTTAATTGCTTCCTCTATGTTATTTCCATGCTTACAAATCCGGTATTAGTTCATGCTATTAACTTGTTTCGTATCAGTTATTCCTCTACCTTCCATTATTTATCGTTATTATATTTTCATATTGTTTATTTATATCCTAGTAGGTGTCTTGACCTAACCTCGTCACTACTCTACCGAGGTTAGGTTTGATACTTACTGGGTACCATTGTGGTGTACTCACACTATGCTTCTGTACATCTTTTTTAGCAGATCCAGGTACGTCTGCTAGTGTCGGACGTTAGTGATCGATTCTTAGCTGCTTTACGGAGACTTCAAGGTATGCCTGCTTGGCGTTCGCAAGACTCGGAGTCACCTTCCTTTATCTTTACTTCATGTTGTATTTTCATTCATACAGTGATGTGGTAGACATTTTAGTTTACTTTGTAGAGCTTATGACTCAGTTCCACCGGTTTTAGGAAGTGTGTTGTTGAGTAACTATTTCAAATGATTATATCAGTTTATTAGACTTTCTTTAGTATTTTTTTAATTACTTCTGTCAAGTTATTATTAAATGTTAGGCTTACCTAGTCGTAGAGACTAGGTGCCATCACGACATTCTACGGAGGAAAATTGGGGTCATGACAAGTTGGTATCAGAGCTCTAAGTTCATAGGTGTTACGAGTCATAAGCAGGTTTAGTAAAGTGTTGTAGATCAGTACGGAGACATATGTACTTATGATCGAGGGGCTACAGAACTGTTAGGAAACTTCACTTCTTCGATTCCTTATCGTTCGAATTGGTTGACTTGGAAAAAAAACTAAATCTTTGACTTTCTATTCTCTCACAGATGGTGAGGACCCGCACTACTAGATCTGACGATTAAACACTCACGCCCCTACTAGAGCCACGAGAGGCCGGGGCAGAGGCCGAGGAGGGGCACGTGGTGCAGCCAGAGCACCTGCCCGAGCTGCGACAAAAGAGCCACCAGTAAATCCAATTAGGGGGCACACACCCGAGGTGCCTGTTGCCACCCCTGCACTTCAGGAGACCCTTGTATAATTCTTGAGCATGTTTAGTACCTTGGCTCAGGCGGGGTTGATTCCACTCGCACCAGCCACATCTCAGGCCAGGGGAGGAGCTCAGACTCCCGCGGCCCATATTCTAGAGCAACGACTCCATGTTTATCAGGTCCCAGAGGTTATACCATTACAGCATGTTGTTTCGGTTCGGCCCGAGGTTAGGGCAGCAGCATCTTAGGAGGAGCAGCTTAGACTTGTGAGGTTCAAGAAGCATCACCCTCCAACTTTTAGTGGTTTGGCTTTAGGGGATGCACATGGTTTTCTAGAGAAGTGCCACCATATTCACCGCACCATGGGTATTGTGGAGATGATTGGGGTTGATATTACTACATTCCAGCTATCAGGATCATCATATCAGTGGTGGCGAGTGTACGAGGAGGGTAGCCCAACCGATCCAGCTTCACTTACGTGGACTCAGTTTTCAGAGTTGTTCTTGAGAGAGTTTGTTCCTCAGACCCTTAGGGATGCATGGCTCGCGGAGTTTGAGAAGCCGTACCAGGGTACTATAACATTTTCATAGTATGTTGTTTGATTCAGTGATTTTTGCAGACATGCACCTGCCTTGGTTTCTATAGTTAGAGAGCGAGTCCATTGATTCATCGAAGGGCTCAACTATGGTATAAGATTCAGCGTGGCTCAAGCGTTTGAGACGAATACCCCATATCAGCAGGTGGTGGAGATTGCCCGGAGGTTGGAGGTTATGCATGGCCATGAGAGAGATGACAGGAAGGCTAAGAGGCCTCGAGGTATGGGAGGATTTAGTGGTGGCCACGCTGCAGCTATAGCCCATCATGATAGAGGCTATGTGAGCCGTCCATATCATTCAGCACTTCAATCTTCTAGTGGTGCTCCGGTTATTCTGAGATCTCAGGTTGCACACTTTGCTCAGCCACATTCTAATGCACCAACTGCACGGGGTGCCTTTAGCGGCCAGTACAGTCGACCAGGCCAGAGCTAGTCCCAGCAGCCACACCCATCGAGAGATTTCTTTGAGTATGGCGATACCCATCATATGGTTAGAGACTGCCCCAGTCTCAAGAGGGGTGAACCTACACAGACTACTCAGGCTCGACGGATTCAGTCAGGTCAACAGACTTTTCAGGCCATGGTTGCTACCCTAGTTGCCGCTCCACCCATAAAACCATCTAGGGGTGGGGGACGGGGGTAGAGGTTGCCCTAGAGGGGGAGGCTAGGCTTAGATTCTATGCTTTTTCGGGTAGGACGGAGGCAGTTGCTTCAGACGCAGTCATTACAGACACGGTTCTGGTTTGCCATAGAGATGCATCAGCCTTATTTGATCTGGTATCCACTTATTCATATATGTCATCTTACGTTGCTCCGTATTTGGATATATCTTGTGATTCTTTGAGTTCTCCTATTTGTGTGTCCACGCCCGTGGGAGATTCTATTATTGTAGATCGTGTGTATCGGTCGAGTCTAGTTGTTATTGGTGGTTTTTAGATCAGAGTTTTATCTATTGTTGCTTAGTATGATAGACTTTGATGTTATCTTGTGCATGAACTGGTTGTCACCCTATCATGCTATTTTTATTTCTCATGCCAACATTGTGACATTGGCTATGCCAGGTTTGCCACTGTTAGAGTGGATGGGTGCATTGGATTATGTTCCTAGCAGGGTTGTGTCATTTCTAAAGGCTCAACAGATGGTTGAGAATGGGTGTGACGCCTATCTAGCCTTTGTGAGAGATGTCAGTGTTGATACTCCTACTGTTGAGTCAGTTCCGGTAGTGAGAGACTATCTAGGTGTATTCCCAGCGGATCTTCCGAGCATGTCGCTCGATAGGGATATCGATTTTGGTATTGACTTATTGTCGGGCACTCAGCCCATTTCTATTCTACCATTTCGTATGGCCCCAGCGGAGTTGAAGGAGTTAAAGGAGTAGTTGCAAGAGTTGCTTGATAAGGGTTTCATTTGGCCTAATGTGTCGCCGTGGGGTGCTCCGATCTTGTTTGTGAAGAAGAAGGATGGTACTATACGCATGTGTATTGACTATCGTCAGTTGAACAAGGGTATAGTGAAAAATAGGTATCCATTGTCGATGATTAATAACTTCTTTGATCAGCTACTGGGTGCCAGAGTGTTCTCAAAGATTGATTTGTGATCAGGTTATCACCAACTAAAGATTCGGGATTCGGATATTCCGAAGACTGCCTTCAGGACTCGGTATGGTCATTAAGAGTTCCTTGTGATATCATTTGGGCTGACCAACACCCCAGCAGCATTCATGCACTTAATGAACAATGTATTTCAACCATATCTTTATTCATTAATCATTGTGTTTATTGACGACATCTTGGTGTACTACAACAGCTGCAAAGGTCATTAGCAGTACCTGAGGATCGTGCTTCATACCGTGAGAGAAAAGAAGTTGTATGCAAAATTCTCAAAGTGTGAATTCTTCCTTGATTCGGTGGCGTTTTTGGGTCATGTGGTGTCGAGTGAGGGGATCAAGGTAGATCCGAAGAAGATTGAATCAGTTTAAAGATAGACCAGACCGTTCTTAGCTACTTAGATTTAGAGTTTCCTCGGTTTGGCTGGGTATTATCGTTGTTTCGTAGTGGGTTTCTCGTCTATTGTTGAACCTATGACTAGAATGACCCAGAAGGGTGCTCCTTTTAGATGGTCCGAGGAAAGCTTTCAAAAGCCCAAGACTGCTTTGACTATAGCCTCAGTGCCGGTATTGCCTACGGGTTTGGGGTTTTATATTGTTTACTATGATGCGTCCCATGTTGGCCTTGGCGTGGTGTTGATGCAAGATGGTAGGGTGATTGCCTACGCGTCTCGGCAGTTGTAGACCCATAAGAAGAATTATTCGGTCCCCGACTTGGAATTGGCAGCTATTGTTTATGCATTGAAGAACTGGCGGCATTATTTGTACGGTGTCCCTTGTGAGGTCTTTACCGACCACTACGGTCTACAACATCCACTCAAATAGAAAGATCTTGACTTGCGGCAGCGAAGATGGTTAGAGTTTCTTAAGGACTATGATATCATTATTCTATATCATCGCGGGAAGGCAAATGTGGTGGCCGATGCCTTGAGTCCAACGGCAGAGAACTTGGTAGTTTAGCATATCTACCAGCAGCAGAGAGGCCACTAGCATTGGATGTTCAGGCCTTGGCCAACCAGTTTATTAGATTAGATGTTTCAGAGCTCGGTCGAGTTCTTGCTTGCGTGGATTCTGGGTATTCTCTATATGACCGCATCAGAGAGCGTCAGTATGACGACCCCCATTGGCATGTCCTAAAGGACACGGTTCAGCAAAGGAGGTTTCTATTGGAGATGACGGGGTGTTGCGGATGCAGGGCCAGTTATGTGTGCCCAATGTGGATAGGTTGTGTGAGTTGATTCTTCATGAGGCCCACAGTTTGCGGTAATCCATTCATCCGGGTACCGCTAAGATGTATCAGGATTTGAGGCAGCACTATTGGTGGAGGAGAATGAAGAAGGACATAGTGGAGTATGTAACTCGGTGCCTAAATTGCCAGCAGGTGAAGTATGAGCATCAGAGGTCGGGCGGTGTGCTTCAGAGAATTGAGATTCCAGAGTGGAAATGGGAGCGTGTCACCATGGACTTCATTGTTTAGATCCCATAGACTCAGAAGAAATTTGATGCGGTATGGGTGATTCTAGACAGGTTGACCAATTCGGCTCATTTCATTTCAGTAGTGACTACCTATTCTTTAGAGCAGCTGGCTCAGATCTATATCTGCAAGATTGTTCGAAATCATGGCGTGCAAGTATTCATCATCGTTGATCATGGTACATAATTCACATCGCATTTCTGGAGAGCTGTACAGTGTGAGCTAGGCACACGGGATGATTTGAGTACAAATTTTCACCCCCCATACATACGGACAATCTGAACGCACCATTCAGATATTGGAGGATATGCTTTGTGCCTGTGTTATGGATTTCGGGGTTCCTTGGGATTAGTTCTTGCCGCTTGCGGAGTTTTCCTACAACAACAACTACAAATAAAGTATTCAGATGGCTCTTTATGAAGCCCTATATGGAAGACGGTGTCGTTCCCTCGTTGGTTGGTTTGATCCAGGAGAGGCTAAGTTATTAGGCACAGATTTGGTTCGAGATGCCTTGGAGAAGGTCAAGTTGATCCAGGATCGGCTTCATAAAGCCCAATCTAGATAGGAGAGTTATGCGGATCGGAAGGTTCGTGATGTTGCATTCATAATTGGAAAACGAGTCTTGCTCCGAGTTTCACCCATGAAGGGTGTGATGGGGTTCCGGAAGAAGGGCAAGTTGAGCCCTAGGTATATCGGACCTTTTGAGATCCTTGAGATGATTGGTGAGGTGGCCTACAAGCTTTCATTGCCACCTAGTTTGTCTGTGGTTTATCTGGTGTTCCATGTTTTTATGCTCCGGAAGTATAATGGTGGCCCATCTCATGTTTTAGACTTTTGCACAGTCCAATTAGACACATCTTAGCGGCACCTGGATGAATGGAGTACCGCGAACTGTGGGCCTCCTGAAGAATCAACTCACGCAGACCATCCATATTGGGCACACATAGCCGGCCTTGCATCTATAACACACCGTCATACATAGAGGTGGGCATAGCTTGGGCAAATCCGAAATCCAAATCGAAATCTGAATTTTTTGGATTTTTGGTTTGGATTTTCAAATTACGGATTGGATTTTAGATTTAATTTTAAAGAAATTTGGATTTCGGGTTGGATATTGGTTTTGGTACTTCGGATTTTTAGATATCCGAAAATCCAAACAATTTATACTTTATATTTAGTCTATTATCCATATGCCAATAGTAATAAGTTCAATACCCTACCCATTAGATATTATCTCATATATTCTATATTAATTACTAAGTTACTGTTAGAATACTTTTTATTTAGACATGATTTTACTATTGCGACTTCATATCGACTGTATTAATATCTTTGTTGTATTTTTTTAATAATAATTTTATTACTTGAATACTTTATTTGGATGATTGCGGCAAGAATGAGGAATATTTGTGGCAATTTAACATGAGTACATCATTTAGACATTCATTATTGTAAAAAGTATAAAACATCTCAACTTATACACTCAAAACCGAAAATCCATAATATCCAAACCGATTAATCCAAAATCGAATTTAAAAAATCTAATCCAATCCGAAATTATTTGGATTAGATTTGGATTATCATTTCCTCAATTTGAAAACCGAAAATCCAAATCGAAATTATCATATCCAATCTGAACTTCCCGAATGCCCACCCCTAGTCATCCCCACTAGTAACCTCCTTGGCATCGCTGTGCTGAACCATGTCCTTGAGGACAAGCAAATTTGGGTTGTCATATTGACGATGTCTGATATGATCATATAGAGAAGACTGAGAAACCACGCATGCCAGAACTTAACTTGACTCCAAAACATCCAATCTAAAAAACTGATTGGCCAAGGCATGAACATCCAATGCTAATGGCCTCTCCGCTACCGGTAGATATGCTAAACTGCCCAAGCTCTCAGCCTTTCGACTCAAGGCATCGGCCACCACATTGGCCTTCCCGGAATGATATACAATGCTGATATCATAGTCCTTAAGCAACTCTAACCATCTCTGCTGCCACAAGTTAAGATCCTTCTATTTGAACAGATGTTGTAGACTCTGGTGGTCGGTATAGAACTTAGAAGGGACACCCTACAAATAGTGCCGCCAAATCTTTAAGGCATGAACAAGAGCTGCTAATTCCAGGTCGTGGATAGGGTAATTGTTCTCATGTACCTTTCGCTATCTAGACGCGTAGGCAATCACCCTACCGTCTTGCATCAACACCGCACCGAGGCCAACACATGACACATCACAGTATACAGTGTAAGACCCTAAACCCGTAAGTAACACCAACACGGGGGTTGTAGTCAAAGCAGTCTTGACCTTTTGAAAGCTCTCCTCATACTCCTCGGTCCATTTGAACGGAGCAACGTTCTGGGTCAATATGGTCATAGGTGCAACAATAGATGAGAAACCCTTAAGGAAATGACGGTAATACCCTGCCAAACCAAGAAAACTTCGGATCTTAGTAGATGAAGATGGTCTGGGCCAACTCTGCACTGGTTCAATCTTCTTCGGATCTACCTTGATCCCCTCACTCGACACCGCATGACCCAAAAATGCCATCGAATCAAGCCAGAATTCACACTTTTAAAATTTTGCATACAACTTCTTTTCCCTCAAGGTCTGTAGCACGATCCTCATGTGTTGCTCATGATCCTCCCGGTTTCAGTAGTACCCCCAAGATGTTGTCAATAAACACAATGATGAACGAGTCAAGATAGGGCTGGAATACACTTTTCATCAATTGCATGAATGTTGCTGGGGCATTGGTCAGCCCAAATGATATCACAAGGAACTCTTAATGACCATACCGAGTCTTGAAGGCAGTCTTCAGAATATCCGGATCACGAATCTTTAGCTGGTGATAACTTGATCACAAATCAATCTTTGAGAACACTCTGGCACCCAGTAGCTGATCAAATAAGTTATCAATCATCGGCAATGGATACTTATTCTTCACTGTAACCTTGTTCAATTGACGATACTCAATACACATATGCATAGAACTATCCTTCTTCTTCACAAACAAGATCGGAGCACCTCACTGCGACACACTAGGCTAAATGAAACCCTTATCCAGCAACTCTTGCAACTGCTCCTTTAACTCCTTCAACTCCGCTGGGGCCATACGATATAGTGGATTAGAAATGGGATGAGTGCCCGACAACAAGTCAATACCAAAATCGATATCCCTATCGGGCGGCATGCCCAGAAGATCCGCTGGGAATACACCTAGATAGTCTCTCACTACCGGAACTGACTCAACGGTAGGAGTATCAACACTGACATCTCTCACAAATGCTAGATATGCATCATGCCCCTTCCTAACCATCTGTTGTACCTTAAGGAAAAGACACCACCCTGCTAGAAACATAATACAAAGTACCCCTCCACTCCAACTGCGGCAAACATAGCATAGCCAATGTCACAATCTTGGCGTGACAATCGAGAATAGCATGATAGGGCGACAACCAGTACATGCACAAAATAACATCAAAATCTACCATACTGAGGAATAATAAATCAACTCTGGTCTCAAAACCACCTAGAACAACTAAACACGACCGATACACATGGTCAACAACAATGGAATCTCCCACAGGCGTGGACACATAGACAGGAGAATTCAAAGAATCGCTGGATATACCCACATATGGAGCAAAGTAAGATGATACATATGAATAAGTGGAACCCGAATCAAATAAGACTGATGCATCTATATGAAAAATCAAAACAATACCTGTGATGACTGGGCTGATGCAACTGCCGCTGTCCTAGCCGAAAAAGCATAACATCTGGCCTGGCCTCCTCCTCTAGGGTGACCCCTACCCGCCTGACCTCCAGCCATAGCTAGCTGAGCAGGTGGAGTGGCAACTGGTATGGTAACCACAGCCTGAGAAATCTGGCGATCTTGTGGCATATGTGGATCCTGAGTAGTCTGTGGAGGTGCACCCCTCCTAAGTCTGGGGCAGTCCCTCACCATATGACAAGTATCACCACACTCAAAACAAGCTCTCGGTGGACGTGGCTACTGAAATTGGCTCGGGCCTCTTCGGCTGGACTGACCCCTGAAAGCACCCCATGCAGGAGGTGCACTAGACAATTGTAATGCATAATAGGCAACCTGAGACTTGGGAGTATCCAGAATACCACTAGAAGCTGGAAGTGCTGAATGAACTAGACGACTTACATAGCCTCTACCATGACAAGCTACAACTAGGGTACGGGCACCATTATATGTGCCAAAATCTCAAGGTCTCTTGGCCTCCCTGTCCTCTCTCTCCCCGCATACCCTCCAATCTCTGAGCGATCTTTACCACCTACAGCTATAGGGAATCAGTCTCCAACTCTGGAGTTATGCTAAATCTAATACCATAGTTGAGCCCCTTGATAAATCGATGGACTCGCTCTCTGACTATGGAGACTACGGGAGGTGCATGTCGGGATAACTTGCTAAACCTAATGGCATACTCTGATACGGTCATAGCAAACACTGCGTGACATGCATCCCGAAGGCTCTGGGGAACAAACTCTCTTAGAAACATCTCTGAAAACTGAGCCCATGTGAGTGAAGCTGCCTCGGTTGGGCTACCCAACTCGTACACTCGCCACCACTGATATGCCGCTCCCTTTAGTTCTAACGTAGTAAAAACAACCCCACTCGACTCCACAATACCCATAGTGCAGAGGATACGGTGGCACTCCTTAAGAAAAGCAGGTGCATCCTCCAAATCTAAGCCGCTAAAAGTATGAGGGTGGTACTTCTTGTACCTCTCGAGCCAGAGCTACTCCTACTAAGATGCTGCTGCCCTAACCTCGGGCTGAATTGGGATAACCAACTGCACTGGTATAACCTCTGGGACCTGGTCAACATGGACCCACTGATCTGAGGTACGGGCTGCGGGAGTCTGTTCTCCTCACTCGGCCTGAGATGTGGCCGGTGCAAGTGGAATCAAGCCCGCCTGAGCTAGAGTACCAAACATGCTCAAGAACGGGTAGCAACAGGCGCATCAGGTGCCTGCTCCCCAACTGGAGCTACTGGTGGCTCCTCTGCCGCAGCTCGGGCAGGTGATCTGGCTGCACCACATGCCCCTCCTCGGCCTCTGCCCCAGCCTCGGCCTCTCCCGGCTCTAGTAGTGGGCGCGGGTGTTTGATCATCGGATCTAGCAGTGCGTGTCCTCGCCATTTGTGAGAGAATAGAAAGAAAAAGATTCATAAGATTGAAATCGAAATATTTGCACGATAAGGAATCAAAGAAGTGAATTTTCTCCTAATAGTTCCATAGCCTCTCGAAGATAAGTACAGACGTCTCCCTACCGATCCGCGAGATTCTAATAAACCTGCTTGTGACTCGCAACACCTATGACCCTAGAGCTCTGACACCAACTTGTCACGACTTCAATTTCCCTCCGTTGGATGTCGTGGTGGCACCAAGTCTCTAAGACTAGGTAAGCCTAACATACATGTAAAATATAACTGAGATAATGATAAAACTCTCAAATAACTCAACATCTATCATAAAAGAACTACGCAACTCAACAAAAACAAACTCCCCAAAATACGGTGATATCAAGTCACAAGCTCTACAATATCATACTGAACATCCCTTTACAACGGTATCTATAGAAAAAAAAAAGTGAAATAGAAAGGGTGACTCCAAGGCCTGCGAATACCGACAGATATACGTTGAAGTCTCCAAATCAGAACTCGACTCACTAATGCCTGGGCTAGTAAGAGATACCTGGATCTGTACAAAAATATGTGCAGAAGCATAGCATGAGTACACCATAACGGTACGCAGTAAGTACCAAGATTAACCTCGGTAGAGTAGTGACGAGGTCAAATCAAGGCCCTATTGGAATAGACAGAAAACAGAACAGGTATATGACAGTCTAATAATAATAAGTAATAGAAATGAAACAATGAAGAAATATACCAAGAATAGCTATACTGAACTAAGGCAAATAAGGCATCAGGGAAGAAAACAAGGAATAATATGCCAAGGAAACAAAGCACCCCAAAACACAAGTGATGAAATAGAAAAGTATCAACAAGAATCACTACCGAGGTACCGCCTCATAGTCTCATGTCAAAAAACAATTCACAATCTTTCCTTATATCAGCGCGGGGATCTTGCATTTAGTTTGTAAAATTATTTTTTTCGAAATAGCTTCCCGAGTTTTAGTCCACCTTATCACACTGCGTGACTTCAAGTAGTTCCCCTACTAGCAACACACATATCAAGCCCACCTTATCTCACCGCATGCGTTTCAACCCCAATCCTTATACCACCGCATGTGTATCAATATCACAACATATCACAAATCGCACCTCAAGTGTCCAATACCACAACTTGCCAAAGAAGTCAACAATAATAGTATTTCCACAATAGATAGCACATGGCTCAACCACAATATGTACAATAGTCTCAACAATAACAACCAAGAATAAATAGCTCAACAAGAATAGTATTTCAACAATTTACAATATTGCATCAATGTGAATCATGGCCTTTATAACTCAATACCAAATTCAACAATAAGATATTCCAAGAAATAACGACTTCAAGTAAGGGACTCAACGATCAAATAATGAATAAGGAATAGAGAGAACAATAAATTCAACTAAACATGTAAAGACAATTGGAAAGTAAGAGATAAGACAAGTATTAATGACGTCAAGTAAAGCATCTAAAGATAGACTAATGATGATGAGTATGACATATTATGGCAAATCGATTACAGGCATGAAAGGGATCTACATAGCTAATACCGGACAATTACCACATTTAGCCCATGTACACACTCGTCACCTTGCGTACACGGCTTCCACATACCACAATTAACTCAAACAATACCAATCCTAAGGGGTAATTCCCCCACACATCGTTAGGCAAGACACTTACCTCAAAACACACTAACTCAATCCACTAGTAAGCCTTTCTTATGAGTATACAACTATGAACGGCTCGAATCTAGCCAAAACAACTTCATACCATAAATATAAACTATAGGAAGCTATTCCGAATAATAAAGTTACAATCTTTAAAAAAGAACCAAAAAGTCAATTCAAAAAGTCAACCCCGGGCCCACATCTCATAACCTGACCAAACTAAAAAAATCCGAATACCCATTCGATAATGAGTCCAACCATACAAGAATTTCTTAAATCCGTCTTCAAATAGCCTTTCAAATCCCCAAAATTTAGTCTAACAAGTTTCAAAAATGTTCCCCAAATTGTCCAATTCAAATCAGTAATTAGATGACTACAATAATGACGGATTCATGTAATATAGCCAAATCCGAGTTAGAATCACTTACTCCAATAATTTTCTTGAAAATCCCTCGAAATATCGCCACAAACCGAGCTCTCTAGGTCCAAAAATGAAAAATGAGATGAAACCCTCGTTTAAAATTCTTTTAACATTGTTGCCCAGCGATTTTCGCTTCTGCGGGCTCACTGTCGCACCTGCGATGCCACACTTGGGGTAAAATCCTTCACATGTGTGGTTCCAACTAATTTCATGAAGTTTCGCTTCTACTGACCATTTTCTCTCACCTGCGAAGCCGCTTCTGCGGAGTCACAACCGCACCTACGGTCTATCCCAAGCTTCTCACTGTTCCGCTTCTGCGGAAGGAATCATCGCGCCTGTGGATGTGCATCTACACCCAGGTGTCCGCACTTGCGAACCCAGGACTGGGCTGCCCCTTTCCAATTTTGCGCTTCTCCACTCGCACCAGTGAGTCTACACCTGCGGCCATTCCTATCGCAGTTGCGATGACACCAGAATAGCTGAAGCTTCACCAAAAAATGATTAAGTCCAAACTGGTTCTGGATTCAATCCGAATCACACCCGGGGACCCCGTCCGAATATATCAACAAGTTCAAAAATACATAACAGACCTACTTGAGACTTAAAATTACATCAAACAACATCGATTCTACGAATCGCAACCCAATTCAAGCCTATTGAAACTATGAACATCCGACTTCCAAAACTAATGCCGATTACCAAAACAACTCCGATTGACCTCAAATTTTGCACACAAGTCATAAATGACATGACGGACCTATTCCAACTTCCGAAATCGGAATCTAACCCTGATATTAATACAGTCAACTTCCGGTCAAATTTCTCAACCTTCCAAACCTTCAACTTTCTAACTTTCGCCATTTCCAGCCGAAATGACCTACGAACCTCCAAATCAACATCTGAACATGCTCCTAAGTCAAAAATCACTATACGGAGCTATTGGAATCATCAAAACTCCATTCCGAAGTCGACAACATAAAAGACAAACTACTGTCAACTCTATCAATTTAGGCTTCCAACTTGGGGACTATGTGCCACATTTCACTTCGAAACTCACCCGAACCAAAACCAAACACCCCCGGCAAGTCACATAACCACAAGAAAATATCAAGGAGGCAATAAATAGGAAAACGGGGCTAAAATAATAAAAATGACCGGCAGGGTCGTTACAATTCTACCACTAGACCAATGGTATATTTTGGTTTAAGACTATCATTTATTTTATTTGTACTTTTTAATTGCATTCTCGTGCGAAAATAACCGACCGATTTCGATCGGGTTTTTTAAATATATAAAATTACCGACCGATTTCGGTCGGATTTTTAAAATGACCGACTGAAATAACCTACCGATATTGGTCGGTTTTTTAAATATTAATTTCAATTTATTTTATATGAAAAATCTACCAAAGTTTGTCGGTTTCTTAAAAAATAAATTTTGCTGGACGCCAAAATAGTTTCCCGCATATTTGCGCCTTAAAAAAACCGACCGAAGTTGGTCAATTTTGTAAAAAAAAATGGAAAAATAAAATATTTTAAAATACCGACTCGGTCGATTTTTGCCAAATTTCTAGTAGTGTTATGATCACAAAATCAAGAGGTTTCAAACACTGAATTATTAATAAAATTAAATGTATCATCCATAGGAATGACAATGTAACGAAGCACACTGACATGGAAAAGCTTCTTATAGGTGCGTCAAACACAGGGAATAAGCTTCCTCCAATTGCAAGTTTTTGGTATGAAGCCAAGACGTCTACTTAAGATCTTTTAATTAGTATCTTTTGACACATCAGACCTCTGAGGCTATGTTTTCTCCAAGGAAAGGATGATAAAGCTTTTTGTAAGAAAAACCAGAAAAAGAAATTTCAAGGGATGCAATGCTGAAGGCCGAAACTAAACTCTTTTAAATCCTTCTAATTTAGAAGCAGATCCAGAATTTTAAAATCATGGGTGCACCATGATGCTTGTCATAATATCAAGTAATGTTCAAAATTTTGTGTTTTATGACTTATTATTAATTTTCACATTATCCAGAGAGAGAAACTATAATCGTGCTAATCTATATTTGTGATTATAATATGTGTAATAGTTGAATTTTAACATTAAAATTCAAAGAAAAATAGAATGCTAATTTCATGATGTAAAAATTGAAACTTGTGCAAGTTGTAGGGCTAAAAGAAGCACAAAATATCAAAAAGCCGTAGAGCATATATGACTTGCTTACCAATAAAAAAATATATTTTATACTAAAAATTTGAAGAAAAGTTTAATAATTTGATTGAAACTAAAATATGTTTAAGCAATAATTTGGAAGAAAAATATTTAAGAAAGTTGCATCGTGTAACTTCGATCTTATAGTTACACATAAATTATTAATAATAAAACAAATTTATAATGATTCAAAATAAAAGAAATCTCAATGAAAGTAATCAATAGAAAAACCTCTGGTTTCTTAAATTGCTGTTTATCATGAAATCATAGAGAATTAATTAGGTTGGAGGAATCAAGGAGAGAAAAAGAAAGGGAAAATGATAAGTGTGTACGAGTAAAAGCGGGGATAATTCATACCCCGATTTCCCGATGAAGAAAATACAAGAAGGGCATGGACGCACGAGATTGAAATCGAGGCAAGGAGCCCATCGTATCGAGATCCATAAAAGGTGAACGATGTGCTCATCATCGGGCTTGATAAAGCGAAGTGCCCCAAACCCAGGACGAGTACTAAGATCTTGGAAAACATAATAAACGGTTACACACGACTTATAGAGGGCCGTGATATTCGCACCCAGCGAGATATCACGGTGCAGATCTCGCTCGATGTTGGTTACAGATCAGTAATTAACAAGAAAGGAAGATTTTTACCTTTATTATACTTATACTAGGTTTGGAACTCTCCTATATAAAGGGAAAGTTTTTTTTGTAAAGGACATTAAAACACGCAAATTAAAACAATACAAGTTTGTTTTTTCTGCTTTTAGCTACTGCTAAAGCTCTTATTCAATTGTTATGTTCTTTATTCATAACTGAGCTCGAACCAAGGGTCCAATGGGGGACGAGGTCACTGTTCAACCTACGTTTGAGTTGGGCCATAACATTACAACTGGGTTGATTATTTATTTTGTTTTTAACTCGTTTATCTAATTTTCTTGATTATTCGGGTTGAATCAAACTACGTATCTATAAAATCGCATACAAATTTAATTGTTATCAGATTTAGAAGTAAACAGTTTGGCGCACACCATGGGACTAAGGATAATTGTGATGATTTGATACGAATCTCCATAACACACCCTATTTTACGCTTGTTTTTTAAAGTTTTAATTTCAGGACAGCCCAAAAATGTTGAACTCTCAGTCTGCTCACTTGAACGTTGACGCTAAGTCCGGCCATCATGGCGAAAATAATAATTTGGTGCCTAGCAACGAGGTGTCTCCTGCTGATCCCAACGGTGTTCCAGTTGCCAATGCGGTCGATGCTAACTCACAGGTGGCCATCAATACCAATTTGCCAACTGATCCCGAAAACAGTATTCTCGGGGAACCCCAACCAACATTTCGGGAAGCGCCCGAAGGCGAAGGGGATGGGGTAAGCCTATGGCTAATCTTCGAAATGTTGCAGGCTCAATAGGTAACAATAGGGCAACTGCAGAATCAAAGCCACACCCCAACAGGGTTGAGCCCGAACAATCCCGAGAAATTACCCGAAGAAACAAAAAAATCACGGAGAGACCGGGTGAAGCCGAGCCCTGGGTTAATGCCGAGATAATGAAAATAATTAAAGCATTAATAAAGCGGGTGGAGTTAGGTGAGAATAAAATTGAGGCTAATGATAAGAAGGTGAAAATATACAATTCAAGGGTCGATCAGATCCCGTGGGCATCCCCGATACTGAAAGGACCGAACTCCAAAATATTTATCCAGAAGCCTTTTCCTCCAAGCACGGCACCCAAACCGATCCCAAAGAGGTTTCGCAAGACCGACATCCCCAAATACAATGGGACCACGGATCTAAATGAACATGTGACCTCCTACTCATGCGCGATCAAGGGAAATGATTTGGAGTCGGTGTTACTGAAGAAGTTCGGAGAAACACTATCCAAGGAAGCAATGATATGATATCATAACTTAACCCCATATTCCATTGCCTCATTTGCTATGCTTGCATATGCTTTCGTAAAAGCCCATGTCCGGGCCATCAAGGTCAAACAAAGGGATAACGAGCTGCTCAGGGAGTTCGTGTCAAAATTCCAGATGGAACGGATAGATCTGCCACTGGTCGCAGATGATTGGTCCATTCAGGTATTCACTCAGGGGCTCAACCCCTGAAGTTCCTTGGCCTCTCAACAGTTGAAACAAATTTGGTGGAGTACCCAGCGGTAACCTGGGTCGACGTCCAAAACAGGTATTAATCGAATATTAGGGTTGGGGATGATCAGCTCGGGGCCCCTTCTGGATATGTTTACCCTATCAGGTCCGATGACAGATCTAAGAGAGCCATTGATCAAGAGCAAAGACCGGCCCGAGATCGATATTAGCCATTTAGTGCGGACCGAAAAAGAAACAGATCCGGGCATCATCCCAAAAGGAATGAGAAAAGAAGCAATCGTAGGCCCAGTGGCCGAGTGGAGTAAAATCCAGAATCAAAAAGTGAAAAAAGTGAAAAAGGTCGAAGCTTTTATAGAGGAAGAACAGTCAATGCGCGACGTTTCGCATCCGAAGGAAGCCAGTCGGTGACTGACACGTATCCGAAGTCAGAACGATGCGACTGATGGGACGTTTTGATTTATCCGTCACCTCAGTTGTAACGTACGAAGGAAGGAACCGGGGTTCATCTATCATTCCCCATTATTTCGGCAAACCTACTCTCCGAAAAATAAGGGGACTATCTGTATACGGTTAAAATCAGGGATAATGCATACCCCGATTTCCCGATGAAGAAAACAGAAGAAGGGCATGGACGCACGAGATTGAAATCGAGGCTGGGAGCTCTTCGTATTGAGATCCATGAAAGGTGAACGATGTGCTCATCATCGGGCCTGATAATGTGACGCGTCCCGGACCCACGACGAGTTCTAAGACCTCGAGAAATACGATAAATGGTTACACACGACGGATAGAGGGATATGATATTTGCACCCAACCGGATATCACGGCGCGGATCTCGCGTGATATTGGTTACGGATCAATAATTAACAAAAAAGGAAGATTTTTACCTTTTTTATATTTATACTAGGGATGAAACTCTCCTACTATATAAAGAGGAAGTTTTTCTTTTGTAAGGAGCATTGTAACACGCAAATCAAAGCAATACAAGTTTGTTGTTCTACTTTTAGCTAATGCTAAAGTTCTTATTCAATTGTTCTTTATTCACAATTGAGCTCGAACCAAGGGTCCAATCGGGGACGATGTCACTGTTCAACTCAAGTTCGAGCTAGGCCATAATATTACAACTGGTTTGATCGTTTATTTTGTATTTAACTAGTTTATCTAATTTTCTTGATTATTCGCGTTGAATCAAACTATGTATTTGTAAAACCGCGTACAAATTTAATTGGTATCTGATTTAGGGGTAAACAATAAGAAAGGGTAAAAGAAAAAAGAATGAAACGGATACAACAAATAGAAAGAAGAGCTACAAAGGACAAACTAAATACTTATTGTATTCAGTTGTAGCAATGGGTCTCGAACCAAGGCACAATGCCAAAATATGAGCATGGGTGCCATCTGCACCATATTGCAAAACTTATGTAATGTCATACAGAACATTTACTAATACTAGCAAGGAGGATTGGGGCACATGCCCCACAAACTCTAACATAGATCCGGCCCTGTTCTAACTAGAGCGGATGTTCTATCGGACACAGCCTCTCTACCTTTTCAAGATAGGAATAAGACTGCATACATTGAATAATGCACAATATTCCAGATGGTACCACATTTATATCGTCTCATATGATACTTCATTCTAAATGAGTAATTTGTCACTTAGGCCAAATACTAACACTCATTCTGAAGTAATAAAACCGTCAGAAAAAGGTTTTTCATTTGCATTGATAAAATATCAATCTCAAGGCTCTGCTTTTTGTTAGAAAATAAATGGGAAAACAGGAAGTTCAGATCCTGTAGCAACATTCTTCTAACTAATACATACAATGCATCTTTGAAGCCACATGCATAAACCTTTTCGAATAACAACCACCGCAAAGGCTGTTAAAATACTCAATTCTCGAAACAAAATAGAAAAGTAACACTGTCATTTGAGATTAGGAACGTTTTCTAGAAAATAAATAAGAAAGAGAATTATTTGTAAACCAGCAGTTGAATAGAGGCAACACCAATTTTAGCATTTCCATCAATAAAGAGGGAAGAATGGGCATTCAAGCATGGGTAGCTTTCCAGATATTCATATGAATAACTGCATCAAATAACTACGATGAAGGCCATTCAAAATACTCGATTAACGAAACAGAATCATCTATCAATCTTACTATAAAAGTAAGGGTACATTATGCTAAACATCCCTATAATATCACTTAATTTTAGATGCACTGCATTTCTAAATCCAACACTTAATACCCCTATATTATAGAAATCCTACACATTTCTTATTTCCTTCATATAAAAAATTAATATATGGACGAAGTTGCCCTTATCCCTATTCCCATCCTTACTCACTTGTCCCTTAATGGCCAAACTCCTGTTGGAGTTGGACACTCTCTAAACTTGAAACACTTCCTTGATATTTCCGGTGTCTTCTTTTTCTTGTTTGCAATAAAAGTTTATTCTCAAAGAGAGATATATAGATGTAATTTTCGTTGATCGAATTGGTTATGAACCACTCACCAAAGGTATTTGCCAAAGTTATGCGACCATTAGTCCGAATCGCGGTTATATAAATCAATTAAAATGTGAATCTCTTGCTGGACAAAAGCTTTGCAAGAGAAATCAAGAGACTTTGGAGGATAAGGCCACACTTGCCACTTGGTGAGGCTACTGGGAATGGATATGGTAACAATAGAGGAGAAGGTTCAAACTTATTGATTTGTGAGGAAAAGTTGGATAATGGAAATTGTTCAAGAAGGGGAGAATGAGCATGTATTAATTAATTTTATATCATATCGTAGGAAGCTCCTAACGTCAAACTTGAATTATCAAAATGCCCATAAAAAATTGAATACCCATTTTATCCTCAATCAAAAATATTATACTTTATAACGAAATGCTACCATAATAAATTTATTAAGCTACTAAACTTCTTTTCATGTGCAACGTATATGAGCATTGAAAATACAAATAGTAACAGAAGTACGTGGGTAATATTGATTCAAGCAATCTTGAAGGATAACATAATTACTACTTATTTATTGTGATTAGTGATGGTGAGTCATATAAAAAGTAATTTTAAACTCTATATAATAAGGAAATAAAAGATATTGACAGGCTCAGAGTCTCTTCTCCTCCTCCATTCTTTGAATTACTACGTTCAATGATGACCATGATCTCCTTTTATAAGTTATCTAAATGTTCTAGGATTGGTCTATAAGATACATATGGAGTGAAGAAAAGAAAGTAATTAGTGCAAGAGACACTACTGGGGAGCAATATGCGCTATGATTTTGGCGTTGATTCATCACAAACTTTGCACTTGTAAACTAAGTTTCTGTATACAATAGGAAGATCAATGTTCATTTTTATTAACTGAAATTTTTTCCCAGCCTGCTATGTCATGTTTCTAGAGGACTCTTCTTAAACAAGATAAGTTTAGGTCCATCTCTTTAATGAAATGTCTTTTCTATTCAGCAAACAAACAAACCTGTTTACCCGAAAAATGGATAGAGCTAAATTTGGACGTAGATCTAAGGATATGTGATATAATTTGACACAAGTCGTAAGAATAAATAGAAATATCGAATATTGACCGGAAAGAATGAAAAATAAATAAAGTTGAAAAGAGGATGATTTATGGATTAAGCAAGATGAGTCAATCTATGAAGCTAAAAAAAGATAATACTTCAATATGAGAGTATATGATATTTGAGTTACAATGTATGCAAAACTTGTCCCTTTACAGAAATATAGCCATGTCTTTTATAGTGGGAGAATCCTACTTTAGATATAATTAAAAATACATAATGGGAAACCCATGATAAATTAACTGTTTCCTAATTCATGCCGAGATTCTCTCCCTTAGTGCGTCTGCAACGACTCTTGTCTATGAGCTTGATCTTGATCAGACTCAGTATTGGCCGGTTTCCAGTTTTAGAGCTCGATGCGGGTTCGAGCTTGGTGCCGATTCGGGGTCCGGTAATGACTTGGGCTCGGTATTGGTTGGCCTATGGCCTTTAAGCTCGATTCCATCACATCTCATCATAGTTCGATTCGGGCTCGGGCTCGGGGTCGGTAATGACTTCGAGCTCGGTATTTGACCTGTCCCTGAAACTTGAAGCTCGTTTGTGCCTTTTTCAGATCCCATCTCGATATCATGCAGATTTTCTTCGGTCCATTATGTTCCCATTTTGATCAGACGTACGAAGGCTGAAATTAGTTTCGACCGTATACAGATAGTCCCCTCATTTTTCGGGAAGGATGTTGCGAGAAACGATATGATTTCCCAATGGCTCGATCAGATAAAAGCTGGCATTTACATCGGCTCGATCATGACGCATGTGATAGTTGTTCCGTCAGTTTAGTTTTCCAAGGCATTTCATGCGTGTGAGATGATGGTCGGCCACTGTTGATACTAAACCGACGTTGCTTTAATCTATAAATAGCCCTTTTCTTTACCATTTATCACTTTTGCGTCTCCAATCTCCAAATTTTATAAAGTTCTTTCTTGCATCTTCTGAGTTTATTTGTAAATATGTGATTTTTCACTGCAAAATCTCTCTTTAAAAACACCAAATCTTTGTTACCTCCTTATATTTTCGATCTTTAAATCAAATATGGCGAAAACATCAAAAACTATTCCTCAGAAAGAAAAAGCTTCTTCTTTATAGCCTGCCGCCCACAAAACACCGGTGGAGCCACGACCTGAGGAGTACGTTCCTAGGGCGTGTGTTCTTACCTCTGATTTTAAGGTCAATAAAGGCTCGTCGGTTCCCGGCCGATGTGAGCCAATATCAAGGTATATGTGTTAGATAATCGAGGGGCACCTCGAACAGCTAAAGAAAGATTGCAATTGGGAGAACAAAGAAATAATAATCACGTCTCCTGAAGAAGATATCACCACTTACGTAAAAAAGTTTTTAAGTGTGTATACTTACCCTTTCACATTAGGACCCCTCAACCCTGTTATTATTGATTTCTGCTGTAAATACTAAATAACCCTAGGCCAGATCCATCGTTCTTCTTGGCGGATCGTTATTTTGATCCGTTACTTCGTGAACAAAATTGAGGGGATGTCTTTCACACTCGACCATCTCATTCGATTGTACTACCCTCACCTCTTTCGAGGCGGGTTAATAAAACTTTAGCGTCGGGCTACCAAGGTTCTATTCTCGAGCATAGACGAGGACAGGGATCGAGGTTGGATGGACAGGTTCGTTCGAGTGAAAACTTCGGACCGGATTCCCACTGAAAAGATGCCATTTCCCGAGGAGTGGAACATGAAGCGTAAGTGTAATTCTGCTGTTATCTCCTACTATTTTGCCCCTTCATTTATTTTCTCACCGATATCCCCTTTTTGTGATGCAGCGGTGCCTTGGATGCCTGATGTGGTTCCTGATCTCAAGAACCAGGTACGAGATCTAGGTTCGACCTCTACATATGCCGAGCGCTCATGGCGTGATTTGTCAAAGGGCCGATGGGAAGCCAAAAATCATCGTAAGCCTCTTTCTCGTATCTTTGGTAGTTCGAACGAGACACTTTCTATATACTTAAATCAATTTTCCTGTATGTAGGTGTGGGAAAAGATGCGATTTTGAGGCCCCTACCCGTCGAGGAAGAGGCTTCGACCTTTGTTCCAAAAACGGTGAAGGATAATAAGAGAAAAAGGGCCTCTACTTCTGAAGATCCAAAACCGAAGACCAGGATGACTCGTAAGCCGAAGAAGAATACCATCCCTTTAACCATGGAATCAGCTCTGCATCTAAGGCATGAAGACGAGGAAGAAGAAGAAAATGACGGGTCCGTGCTGGTGGCCCGAATGAAGAACACCATCGATGCCCCAAAGGCAGCTGAATCGATGGTGATTTATAAAGTTCCACCTCAGACTGAGGAGATATCAGAGGAAGGTTCGGGCAGAGTCCCTGAATCGTTAGAGATCGAAGATGCTTCCCACCGAAGTTAACAAACGGTGGGTATATCAGAAGGGGCCGGTCCTGAAGCTCTCCGAACTGAGGAGAACGCCCCAAGTGAGTCGCTTGGGGCAATAGTAATCGGAGACTTGCCCACTCTCCCTGCCTTTTCCGAAGGGGCAATTTGGGAAGCCCAAGATTTGGGGGCCCTCGAGATAAACCGGTCTCATGAAAGGGAGGACTCTTTCTATGATTTGTTTACTGGAGTCGAGGATGTTGCTGGCCCTAGTGATGTGTCGAGCCTTTTCTGTGAAGTGCAACAAGCTCTGAATCGGGTAAGCTTTAACTCTCTTCGTTGATATTACTTTTCTGTTTGCTATTCTTCTCTAACTTCTTTTCTTCTTTCTTACGTAGGCCGCAGCGGTTCATCGAGAAGCATAATCTCGGTCTCGAGCTGAGCTGCGCCGGTATGAGGCCGACCTATGATGGGTTACGGAAGAGAGGAATGCCCTTAGACTCCTCTTCGAGGAAAGGGAAGAAGAAATCAAAGACCTCCGAGCTAAGTTAGCCAAGCCTCATAAAGACCAGACCGACCTGACCGAGCAGGTAATAATAATCTTAAAAACCAATGGGCTCGATCCTGGAATGGTGGCTAATATTTCGATCTCACAGCTGCAGCAGAAGCTTGAGGTGATTGGGAAGCTTTGTGAGGAGGTCGATATGATAAGGGCAGAGACCTTGGAATGGAAAGATGGCATGGACCGTCTTGTCGCAGAAACATAAACTGCTCGAGCCCAATTATCATGGGCCAAAAACCAACTTCAAAGCATGAAGGAGAAGAGCTCGGTTCAAGCAAGAAAAATAGAGGAGCTCGAGGCTCGGTTGCCTCCGAACTTGCCAAGGCCAAATGTGACGCCGAAAAAGCAAAGGCCAATGCAGATGCATTAGTGTCCGTTTATCGGGCGGATGCTGAAGCTGCTCAGGTTCAAGCAAGAGAGGCAGCCGAGACTGCTAACACTAGAGCACATTGGGTTGCTGAACTTGTTAAATGCCGATCTCGAAAGGAGACCTCGAGGAGATCCATACTCGAGGTTTTGATCTCGTCGAAGAAATAAAAAGGGCTAAAGAGCTCGAAGCCGATGCTGAAGCCTTGGCTTTCGATGATGATGATGATGATGATGATGATGATGATGATGATGATGATGATGATGATGTGAGTAAGAGTGGGTCCGAGAACGGGGAGGAGCCTGATGGAGAAGAGACCGCCCCCGGAGATAACCAAGAAACTTAGCCCTTAGTTTCCGTTTTGGTTTTTTGTGTAGGGTCCTGTTCGGACATTGTAAACATTCTTGTATATATATAAAGATCTTTTCTTTTCCTGAATTGCCTCTGCTTTATTCTCTGCCTTGTGAAGATTTTGTTTCATTCATGCCTTATGAAGGTTTTCATAAGGCTTTAGGTAATTTGATCGAATTTGAACCTTGTAGCCTTTATAACCGAGTGAGTGCTTGCTCAAACTCGAAATAAGGTAGCCCATAGGCTTAGTAGTCGAGTGAGTGATTGCTCGAACTCGAAGTAAGAGTAACCTATAGGCTTAGTAGTCGAGTGAGTGATTCGAACTCGAAGTAATGTAGCCCGTAGGCTTAATGGTCGAGTGAGTGATTACTCGAACTCGAAATAAGAGTAGCCCGTATGCTTAATAGTCGAGTGAGTGCTTGCTCGAACTCGAAGTAAGAGTAGCCCATAATCTTAGTAGTTGAGTGAGTGATTCGAACTCGAAGTGATGTAGCCCATAGGATTAATGGTCGAGTGTGTGATTGCTCGAACTCGAAATAAGAGTAGCCCGTAGGCTTAGTAGTCGAGTTAGTGCTTGCTCGAACTCGAAGTAATGCAGCCCATAGGCTTAATGGTTGAGTGAGTGATTTCTCGAACTCAAAAATAAGAGTAGACCGTAGGCTATGGTCGAGTGAGTGCCTGCTCGAACTCGAAGTGATGTAGCCCGTATGCTTTATTAGTCGAGTGAGTGATTCGAACTCAAAGTAATGTAGCCCGTAGGCTTAATGGTTGAGTGGGAGTCCCCATTTTGTAGGGTAATGGTTGGCCCTTGAGCCTATTTGTGTAATAGTTCATGAAATAGAGGATGGGTTGTGAGACATGAGATATTAGCAAAGAATTTCTTTTCATGTCGTTATACATGTGTTTATATTTTGTACCCGCGATCGATCAATCTACACGAGCATGGTACCTTAGCAGTAGTATCGTTTTAGGTGTGACACGTTCCAATTGCTTGGTAGTTGTTTGCCGTTTATAATACCGAGCTTGTAGGATCCTTTATCGATGTTTTCGAGTACCTGATACGCTCCTTCCCAGTTTGGACCCAGTTTTCCTTTATTTGGATTTCGGGTGCTGAGGGTGACTTTCCTTAGCACTAAGTCCCCGTTTTTAAAATAGCGAAGATTGGTTCTTTGATTATAGTATCTTTCGATCCGCTGCTTTTGGGCAGCCAATTGAACGAGAGTAGCTTCTCATTTTTCATCCAATAATTCGAGGCTAGTATTCATAGTCTCGTGATTTGACTCTTCTGTTGTATATCGAAACCTGGCACTGGGTTCCCCAACTTCAACTGGAATCAATCCTTCGAAGCCATATACTAAGGAGAACAGGGTTGCACCCGTACTGGATTTTGATGTTGTTCGATATGCCCAAAGAACGACGGGTAGGATTTCTCTCCATTTTCCCTTTATGTCGTTCAACCTTTTCTTTAGGTTTTGAATGATAGTCTTGTTCGTCGATTCGGCCTGTCCATTCCCACTAGGATGATACAGTGTCGATAATGTCCTTTTTATTTTGTGGTCTTCGAGGAATTTCATCACTTTGCTGCCGATGAATTATTTCCCATTGTCACACAGTATTTCGGCGGGTATCCCAAATAAACATACGATATGATCCCAGATGAGGTCTATAACCTCTTTCTCTCTTACTTTCTCGAACGCCTGTGCTTCAACCCATTTAGATAAATAGTCAGTCAAAAATAAAATGAACTTAGGTTTACCTGGGGCCGATGGCAGAGGACCGACGATATCCATTCCCCATTTCATGAATGGCCATGGGGATAGGACTGAGTGAAGTTGCTCTCCGGGTTGATGGATCATCGGTGCAAACCATTGACATTTATCACATTTTCGAACAAACGCCTTTGCATCTTTGACAATATCGATCAAATAATATCCTGCTCTGATTATTTTTCGGACTAATGAATTGGCACCAGAATGATTTCCACAAGTACCCGCGTAAATCTTAAGTAGGATGTACTCGGTGTCTCCCGGCCCTAAGCATACCGCCAATGGTCCATCGAATGTCCTTCGGTATAATATT
This sequence comes from Nicotiana tabacum, assembly GCF_000715075.1. Classification (NCBI taxonomy): domain Eukaryota; kingdom Viridiplantae; phylum Streptophyta; class Magnoliopsida; order Solanales; family Solanaceae; genus Nicotiana; species Nicotiana tabacum. Next base: position 44,381,215 of record NC_134102.1, read on the forward strand.
CCATCTGCAGTTAATGTGAATCGAGCATCTTTGGTTTGTAGGGACCTCGAATATTTAGGGTCCGATGGGAGCTTTCCGTTCTCCAAATATTCAGTATACTTATTCCTCCAATCCCAGGTTAAGTTTGTAGAATTTATCTCAGTATGACCTTCCTCGATCACGGATCTTGAGAGTTGAATGACAGCTCCCGAGCTGATCTCATCTTCCTCGACCGATGATCCCAAATTTGCAATTGCATCGGCCTCACTGTTTTGTTCTCGAGGTACATGCTGTAAAGTTCATTCTTTGAAATGGTGCAAAGTACATGAAGTTTGTCAAAATACCTTTACATTATATCCTCTCGAACTTCGAAGGTTTTGTTTACTTGATTTACCACCAGTAAAGAGTCACACTTGCCTTCAATAACTTCTGCTCCCAAGCTTTTAGCTAGCTCGAGACCTGCAATCATGGCCTCATACTCGGCCTCATTGTTATTCAACTTAGTAGTTTTGATAGATTGCCTAATAGTGCTACCTGTAGGCGGCTTTAAAGCGATGCCTAGCCTGAACCCCTTCACGTTCGAAACCCCGTCTGTGAAAAGGGTCCATATCCCCGATGATGTACCCGATTTCAACAAGAGTTCCTTTTCGACTTCGAGTACGAGGGTTGGCGTGATATCGGCCATGAAGTACGCTAAAATTTAAGACTTGATGGCCGTCCGGGATTGATATTCGATATCGTACCCACAGAGTTCGACGGCCCATTTGGCCAATCGGCCTGATAGTTCAGGCTTGTTTAAAATATTATGAAGTGGGTAAGTCGTTAATACGCATATGAGGTGACATTGAAAGTATGGTCTTAACATTCTAGAGGCAAGTGCCAAATTCTCTAAGTGTGGATATCTATTTTCTGTTTCCCCTAAGGTTCAACTTACATAATAAACGGGAAATTGCGTACCTTGCTCTTCTCGAATTAGGACACCACTTACCGTGATTTTCGATATTGCCAAGTACAAGCAAAGTTTCTCGTCTGCCTTTGGAGTGTGAAATAGTGATGGGCTCGATAAGTATTGCTTCAATTCCTCTAATGCCTGTTGGCATTCCGGGGTCCAGGCAAAATTGTTCTTCTTTTTGAGTAGAGAGAAAAATTTGTGACTTCGATCTGACGACCGTGAAATGAATCAGCCTAAGTAAGCAATCTGTCCCATTAGCCTCTGCACGGCTTTTACACTGTCCACGATGGCGATAAAGCCAAGGAACTTGATCTCGATCCCCCGATTCAATACCATGAAGCCAAGGAACTTGCCCGAACCGACCCCGAAAGCACATTTCTTGGGGTTGAGCTTCATGTTGTATTTCCTTAAAATCTTGAATGTTTCCTGCAAATGAGCCAAATGGTCCTCTACGCGCAGGGAATTAACTAGCATGTCATCAATATAAACTTTCATTAATTTACCTATTTGTTCCTCGAATATTTTATTTACTAGGCGTTGGTAAGTAGCTCCTGCATTTTTTAGCCCGAAGGGCATCACATTATAACAATATGTTCCATACTTGGTGACAAATGAAGGTTTTTTCCGGTCTTCCTGGTTCCTTTGAATTTGATTATACCCGGAATAGGCATCGAGAAAAGTAAGGACCTCGTGGCCGACTATGGCATCGATCATGCGATCGATGTTGGGCAGCGAAAAAGAATCTTTGGGGAACGCCTTGTTTAAATCCTTATAATCTACACACATTTTAAGTTTGTTCTCTTTTTTAGGGACTACAACTACATTGGCTAACCATTCGGGGTATTTCACCTCCCGAATGGACCCTATTTTAAGAAGTTTAGTTACCTCGTCCTTTATGAATGCGTGCTTTACCTCGGATTGGGGTCTTCTCTTTTGCTTCACCGGTTTGAACCTAGGGTCCAGGCTTAGCCGATGCATCGTTATATCCGGTGGGATCCCTGTTATATCTAAATGGGACCAAGCAAAACAGTCTATGTTATCGATAATAAATTGAATAAGCCTTTTCCTGAGTTCGGGGATTAATCCCGTTCCTAGGTATACCTTTTGTTCGGGCAAATTCTTGATTAGTATGACTTGCTCCAGTTCTTCAATCGTTGACTGGGTAGCGTCGGAATCATCGGGGACCACAAAGGATCGAGGGATCCTTTGATCATCATCTTCGTCAATCTTCTGATTTTCCGGTTGGGTTGAAGCTGATGTGTGTGATTGCTATTTGGCATCTCGTTCCCCTTTTTAGTTCGACCCTTTTGTTGACGAAGCTGAGGATGTCAAAATTGCTTCTTCGACGGCAAACATTTCTCTCGCGGCCGGTTGTTCTCTGTACACTGTTTTGACTCCTTCCGATGTTGGGAATTTAAGAACCTGGTGGAGGGTCGAAGGTACAACTCTCATATTGTGGATCCATGTCCTTCCAAAAAGGGCGTTGTACCTCATGTCGCCTTCGATTATGTGGAACTTCATTTCCTGGATAGTCCCGGCCATGTTTATCGGAAGAATTACCTCGCCTTTGGTGGTTTCACATGCCATATTGAATCCGTTTAGAACTAGGGTTTACGGGTACAACCTGGTCCTGTAGACTGAGCTGTTCTACAACCTTCGATCTAATAATCTTGGCCGAGCTACATATATCAATTAACACACGCTTAAATTTAGTTTTATTCATAAGTACGGATATTACCAGTGCATCGTTGTGAGGTTGCATGACTCCTTCTGCATCTTCATCATTAAAGGACATGTTTTCTATGGGTGCGTAATCCTGAGTTCGAGGTCGCTTCTCTCTCATAACCGATGTCTTAGTGCGTTTAAGCACCGACCCTTGAGGGGTATCGACGCCACCAATGATCATGTGGATGATGTGCTGTGGTTCTTCTTGTTTGTTGTGTTTACCAAAATCCTTGTTTTTGAAATGGTTTTTGGCCCTGTCGCTTAAAAATTCTCAAAGTTGCCCTTTATTGAATAACCGGGCTACCTCCTCTCTTAGTTGCCTGCAATCTTCCGTTTTGTGGCCATGGGTGACATGATATTCGCACATTTGATTGGGATTCCTCTGGGCAGGATCGGTCTGCATGGGTCGAGGCCATTTAGTGTCTTTTATGCATCCGATAGCCGACACGATGGCGGATGCATCGTTGCTGAAGTTATACTCCGATAATTATGGTGCTTCCTTAGGTCCGGTAGGCCTGTCGATCCCATTTCTGTTCATCAGCCCCCGAGATGCTTGACCTCGATCACTTCTTTTATTTCCTTTTCTGGGGTCACATCTTGATTCATTGATCATGTGGTTTCCATTATATGGTCGGTATCGGTCCCTGATCGGACCTTGTTCTTGATTGATGTTCCTTCTAGCAGCGGGTTCAGAACCCAACTGATCGTCTTCGACTGGTACCGATTATGCACGTTGGCCCAAGTAATAGTTGGGTACTCGATTAGGTTATGCTTCAACCACCGTGAAGCCGTCAAACTTCGTTCGTTCAAATCTTGAGTGAAAGCCTGAACAACTCAATCGTCTGTGAATGGTGGCAGATCCATTCGTTCCATTTGAAAATGAGATACGAACTCCCTTAGCATCTCGTTATCCTTTTGTCTTACCTTGAACAAGTCCGACTTCCTGGTCTCGACCTTTATGGCCCCGGCGTGCCCTTTTATGAAGGAATCTGCAAGCATAGCAAAAGAATCGATAGAGTTAGATGGTAAATTATGATACTATATTATTGCTCCCTTTGACAGGGTTTCACCAAATTTCTTCAATAATACGGATTCGATTTCATCGTCCTCTAGGTCGTTCCCTTTAAAGGCACATGTGAAATAGGTGACATGTTTGTTGGGGTCGGTAGTTCCGTTATATTTAGGAATCTCGGGCATGCGGAATTTCTTTGGGATCGGTTTAGGATCTGCGCTTGGGGGGAAAGGCTTTTTAGAAACGAGGGAAATGGAAGAAAAAGTGATAGAATATAAATGAGACTCACCGATCAGAGGCAGTGGAACAACATATATAATCTCCAAGCAGGTGCAGTGACAAGGAATCTAGCAAGAACAACCAAGAAGAGCGAGCAGTTTTATCAAAATTAAGCTATTACAAGAAAATATAGGAAACCGGAACATACAAAGTTAGTAGCAGAGAGATGATACTAAAACCCAGAAAAGTTGGAAGGCGATGAAACAAAGAGGCTGTAGAAGATTTTAGAGAGTAAAAGCGGATATGTCGCTTGACTTAACTATTCTATAACTGTACACGGATAAAATCGGGCCCACCCAATTTTACTATTTGATCGAGACCGGTAGACTGCATCGAAGGACGACCTCGTAACGGAGCAGACTAAATCACGAGGACAAGGTACCGAGTTCAGAACCGAGGTACCTGTCGAGATCGAGGCTACTAGAGATCGAAGCCAAATGAGACAGACATCGAGCAAGATCAAAGATTGCATAATAACAGAAAGGCGAGATATCTGTGACTGGTCAAAGATCATGGCGTAAATCTCGGTGACTGGTCGAGGATCATGGTGTAAATCTCAGAACGAATCAAAACAGAAACAGTTAATTAGCTAATCATGGGATTTACTTCTGTAATCAGAACTACACCATAAGTGGAATTCCTCTACTATATAAAGGGGGTCCTAATCATTTGTAGACCACGGTTCATAGAGATAAAAGCAATATAATTTTCTTTCTCGTTCATACTATTGTTCATCAACTTGTTATATTGTTCTTGCATCAACCAGTTCGAGGGTACCCAAACTGGAGGGCTGAGTTCCATTCTAACACTAGTTTGCTTTACTTTATAGTTCATTTTAGTTATTAATCCTCATATTTGTCAATCGGTATTAAGTGAAATCACGTATCCTTAGAACCTCATTATAAGTTTAATTGTTATCCAATTATAAGGGTAAACAGTTTGGCGCCCACCGTGGGGCTAAGAATAATAGTGATTGCTTAATACTGATTTTGATAACACACACTGCTTTACACTTGTTCTCGTAAGAATCTTTGTTTCTAAGATAAACATGTCAAACTCGCAAGCAAAGCCTACACATGGTGACAACGACCTAAGATTTCACAGGGAAAATGACAATATAGCCGCCCTAGGGATCGAGCTTCCTCGGGCTGACCTCGAGGGAGCACCAATTACAAATCCCGTCGATGTCAGTTCACATGTCGCCCTAAATGCAAATTTGGGCGTTGATCCCGAAGGTAGCATACGCAGGGAAGTTCGATCAAGTGGTCGAGGTACGCATGGCGGAGAAGATGGTGCAGTTAGCCTCCAATTGATATTCGAAATGTTACAGGCTCAACAAGCCGCTATATCACAAATACAAAATCAACATCGAACACCGAGTAGGATCGAACCAGAAGTCGTTCACAGGACCGAGCCTGTGCCGGAAAGGTCGAATGCCAACAAATCGGGGACTGAGCCCGCCATTATGAAAATGTTCAAGGAGCTCACTAAATGAATTGAATTGGGAGAAAATAAAATGGAGGCAAATGACAAAAAAATGGAGACATACAACTCTCGGGTTGACCAAATACTCGGGGTACCACCGATTCTAAAGGGTATGGATTCAAAAAAATTCGTACAGAAGCCTTTCCCTCCAAATGCGGCACCGAAACCCATTCTGAAAAAATTCCGAATGCCAGAAATTCCTAAGTACAATGGGACCACCGACCCTAATGAGCATGTCACTTCTTATACATGCGCAATAAAAGGGAATGACTTGGAAGACAATGAGATTGAATCTGTTTTACTGATAAAATTTGGAGAAACCTTGTCGAAAGGAGCAATGATATGGTACCACAATTTGCCGCCTAATTCCATCGATTCCTTCTCCATGCTTGCAGACTCCTTCGTAAAGGCACATGCCGGAGCAATAAAGGTTGTAACTAGGAAGTCAGACCTCTTCAAGGTGAAACAAAAAGACAACGAAATATTGAGGGAATTCGTATCTCGGTTCCAGATGGAACGCATGGAACTACCACCGGTTAGAGACGATTGGGTTGTTCAAGCATTTACTTAGGGTTTGAACGAACGCATTTTGGTGGCATCACGACAGCTAAAACAGAATTTAATTGAATATCCAGTAGTAACCTGGGCCGATGTACTTAATCAGTACCAGTCAAAGATCACGGCCGAGGATGATCAATTGGGGACCCCTTCCGGTTCCGTTTATCCAAACAGGCCCGTCGGCAGAACTCAAAGGGATATCGATTGAGAACCCCAGTCGAACAGAGATCGGTATCAACCATACAACAAAGATCATAGAAACAATGGCCCAGGACGCAATCCCATCCAAAATGATCTAAGGAACGATCGAGGACAGAGCTCTCAAGGGCTCATGAGCAAAACTGTCTTCAATAAAGATGTCGATCCCAAAGAAGCACCACGATTATCAGAATAAAACTTCAGCATCGACGCATCAGGTGTTGTGTTAGCCATTGGGAGAATCAAAGATACTAGATGGCCCAGACACCTACAAACCGATCCATCACAAAGAAACCCGAATCAAATATGCAAATACCTTGGTATACATGGTCATAGAACCGAAGACTGCAGACAACTAAGGGAGGAGGTGGCTCGTTTATTCAACGAGGGTCACCTTCAAGAATTCTTGAGCGACCAAGCTAAGAACCATTTCAGAGGCAGGGATGCAAACAGGAAAAACGAGAAGGAAACACCACAGCACGTGATTCACATGATCGTTGGTGGGGTCGATATTCCACAAGGGCCCATGTTCAAACGCACTAAAGTATCAATCACCAGGGAAAAATGAACTCGAGACTATGTGCCAGAAGGCACTTTATCATTCAATGATAAGGAAGCAGAAGGGATCTCACAACCCCACAATGATGAATTGGGAATCTCTATCCTTATGAATAAAATTCAGGTTAAACATATTTTAATTGATCCAGGAAGCTCGACCAATATTATTCGATCGAGGGCCATGGAGTAGCTCGACCTACAAGATCAGATCGTACCCGCAGCTCGAATTCTCAATGGCTTCAACATGGCGAGTGGAACAACTAAAGGTGAAATCATCCTACCAGTAAATGTAGCTGGAACTATTCAAGAAACAAGGTTCCATGTGATCAAAGGTGATATGAGATACAACGCACTGCTCGAAAGACCTTGGATTCATAACATGAGGGCGGTCCCCTCGACCCTACACCAAATGCTGAAGTTCCCAACACCGGATGTAGTAAAAATGGCGTATGGGGAACAACATGCTGCAAAAGAGATATTCGTGATCGATGAAGTAATACCGGTATCGGCGCTTTCATCAACAAAGGGATCAGAGTCCAAAGGAAAACAAGAAGCTAAATAGGACCCACAGCCACCAGCCTCGACTCAGTCAAAGAAGAAGGGAACGAACAGGGAGGATGACTACTGGATCCCTCGATCCTTCATAATCCCCGAGGTTTTTGACGCCACCAAATTGACAGTTGAGGAGCTGGAGCAAGTCATACTGATCGAGCATCTACCCGATCAAAAGGTATAGCTGGGCACGGGGTTAACCCTTGAGCTCAGGGAAAAACTCGTTAAATTTCTTATCAATAATATGGATTGTTTTTCTTGGTCCCATCTAGATATAATAGGGATCCCGCCGGAAATCTCTATACATCGACTGAGCTTGGACCCGAAGTTCCGCCCGGTAAAACAAAAGAGAAGGCCTCATTCCGAGGTAAAACATGCATTCATCAAGGGCGAAGTAAGCAAACTTCTCAAAATAGGATCCATTCGGGAGGTAAAATATCCCGAATGGTTAGCAAACGTAGTCGTAGTCCCTAAAAAGGGAAATAAACTTAGAATGTGCAGGGACTATAATGATTTAAACAAAGCATGTCCTAAAGACTCTTTTCCTCTGCTGAATATCGATCGCATGATCGATGCCATGGCCGGCCACGAGATCCATAGTTTTCTCGATGCCTACTCCGGGTACAATCAAATTCAAATGAACCTGGAGGATTAGGAAAAGACTTTGTTCATCACTAAGTACGGTACCTATTGTTATAATGTAATGCCGTTTGGACTAAAAAGTGCTGGTGCCACTTATCAACGCTTAGTAAATCGAATGTTTGAAGAACAAATAAGTAAGTCAATGGAGGTTTATATTGACAATATGCTAGTTAAGTTCCTGCGAGCAGAGGACCATTTGACACATTTGCAGGAGACCTTCGATATACTGAGGAAATACAACATGAAACTCAACTCGGAGAAATGTGTATTCGGGGTCGGCTCAGGCAAGTTCCTCGGCTTTATGGTATCGAATCGGGGTATTGAGATCAACCCCGATAAGATTAAGGCAATCGAAGACATCACAGTCGTGGACAATGTTAAGGTCATACAAAGATTAACATGGCGCATAGCCGCCCTAGGCCGATTCATCTCAAGGTCTTCAAATAGAAGTCACAGGTTCTTCTCACTGCTAAAAAAAAAGAACAATTTTGCATGGACCCCGGAATGCCAACAAGCATTGGAAGAATTAAAGCGGTACCTCTCGAGCCTGCCACTGCTTCATACCCCGAAAGCGGACGAGCAACTCTACTTGTATTTAGCAGTCTCGAAAATCGCGATAAGTGGGGTCCTAGTTCAAGAAGAGCAAGGTACGCAATTTCCTATTTACTATGTTAGTCAAACTTTAGGTGAGGTCGAGACCCGGTACCCACACTTAGAAAAATTAGCGCTTTCCCTAATAAGCGCCTCTAGGAAATTAAAACCATATTTTCAGTATCACCCAATCTGCGTGGTGACTACCTATCCCCTTCACAATATTTTGCATAAGCCCGAACTTTTGGGCTGATTGGCCAAATGGGCCGTCGAGATCAGTGGGTACGATATCGAGTATCGACCCCGAACGACCATCAAGTCTCAAATCTTAGCGGACTTCGTGGCCGACTTTACGCCATCCCTCATACCCGAGGTCAAAAAGGAACTATAAATAAAGTTGGGTACATCATCGGGGGGTGTGGAGCCTCTTCACAGACGGTACTTCGAACATGAAGGGGTCTGGGTTAGGCATCATTTTGAAGCCACCCACGGATAATACAATTAGACAAGCTATCAAAACTGCCAAGTTAACTAACAATGAGGCCGAGTATGAGGCCATGATTGAAGATCTCGAGCTAGCTAAAGGTTTGGGAGCAGAAGTCATCGAGGCCAAATATGACTCCCTGCTTGTGGTAAACCAAGTCAACAGAACCTTCGATGTTCGAGAAGAACGAATGCAGAGCTACTTGAACAAACTAAAAATGACTCTACATCGGTTTAAAGAATGGACCCTATAGCATATGCATCGAGAAAAGAACAGCGAGGCCGATGCCCTCGCAAATTTGGGGTCATCAGTCGAAGAAGGCCACGCCGAAATCAACTCCACAAGTCTGACCTGGGATTGGAGGAACAAATATATCGAATACCTAAAGAATGGGAAGATTCCATTGGATCCTAGGGAATCGAGGACTCTACGTACGAAGGCCGCACGATTCACATTGGCCGAAGATGGAACAGTGTATAGAAGGATGTTCGACGGACCATTGGCAATATATTTGGGACCAGGAGATACCGACTACGTCCTACGAGAAATCCACGAGGGTACCTGTGAAAATCATTCCGGTGCCGAATCATTGGTTCACAAAGTCATCATAGTAAGAAACTATTGGGCCGATATGGAAAAAGATACAAAATGGTTTGTTCGAAAGTGCGACAAATGTCAAAGGTATGCGCCGATGATTCACCAACCCGGAGAGCAACTCCACTCAGTCTTATCCCCATGGCCATTCATGAAATAGGAAATAGATATCGTCGGCCCTCTACCATCAGCCCCAGGTAAAGCTAAATTTATTTTGTTTATGACTGACTATTTCTCTAAGTGGGTTAAAGCACAGGCTTTCGAGAAAATTAGAGAGAAATAAGTCATGGATTTCATCTGGGACCACATTATATGCCGATTCGGGATGCCTGTCGAGATCGTATGCGACAATGGAAAGCAATTCGTCGGCAGCAAAATGACAAAGTTTCTCGAAGATCACAAAATAAAGAGGATCATGTTGACACTATATCATCCGAGTGGGAACGTACAGACCGAATCGACAAACAAGATCATCATTCAAAATCTAAAGAAAAGACTGAACGGCGCTAAGGGAAAATGGAGAAAAATATTGCCCGAAGTCCTTTGGGCGTATTGAACAACGTCAAAATCCAGTACGGGAGAAACACCGTTCTCTTTAGTATATGGCGCCGAAGCTCTGATCCCGGTTGAAGCAGGGGAACCTAGCGTCAGGTTTTGATATGCAACGGAAGAGTCAAATCATGAAGCTATGAATACAAGCCTCGAATTTCTAGATGAAAAATGGGAAGTCACCTTCGTTCGGATGGCCACACAGAAACAACAGATCAAATGGTACTACAATCGAAGAGCCAATCTTCGACACTTAAAAATTAGGGACTTGGTTCTGAGGAAGGTCACCCTCAATACTCGAGACCCAAATGAAGGAAGACTTGGTCTGAACTGGGAGGGACCGTATCAGGTCCTCGATATCATCAGAAAGGGATCCTACAAACTTGGCACGATGAACGACGAACAATTACCAAACAATTGGAATATATCACTCCTCAAACGATATTATTCCTAAGGTACGACCTTCTCCATTTTCATTTATATTTTATAATAACCATTTGCAGGTGTTTAATCGAAGACATCGAAGGATTCTTCAAACCCAAAGTCCTTAGGTCTGAAAGCACGCGTTGCACTTTTTTTTCCCTTAGACCGTTTTCTGTCCCAAATGGGTTTTTTCCGCCGAGGTTTTTAACGAGGCAACCATTGTTCGTGCTAACTTAGAGCAATTCAACAGTATCCAAGACTCCTTTACAATCAATCTCGAATATTGGGGGGCATCACCCTCGGATAAGAAAATACTTCATGCCGATAGGGTCTCGATAGGAAAATTTTGTAAGGGTCAAACGAACCATGCTCATGTAGATTACTCGAGCCCCAATGACAAACATGTACGCATGTTAATCTATTGAAAAAAGTATTTTTCCTTGCCAGATATTTCATTCCTTAGAGAAACTTTTAGTTTACAATGTCATGCTTGTGATCTGTTGTGGAAACTGACTTAAGGGCCGGTCACAACTAAAGTTCAAACAATTGACCCCACACTCGGTGACTGCCATCCAAAGAATCGACATAATTGAATTACTAAAACTTCGAGATCGTAAAACCTCAAAAAAGGCAACCCTCAATTTTATAGGCCATGGCCACCCCACTCGGGGATTGATACTTCGAACAAGTTCGAAGTATAACAGGGGAACAAGCCCAAAAGGCGAATCCCAAGTTAAAGGCTACAGCCAAATTAACACGATTCGGAGACATCCGATTTCTGTTATAAAACAAGCCTTCGAATATTTTCATAAACCGGTTAAAAAGGCTACCCTCGGCTGAATTACTAAGGGTCTCGATAATATCGACCCTCAAAAACCCTAATGGGTACAAATTCATTCGAACTCTCAAATAAATTCTTTATTTCATGCTAAGGCACAACAGATTTATATGACTAAAAACTTTTCAAGCCGAAAAGGGGGAGAAAGCCATTATTTTTACTATGGCCGTATCGGCCTAATTCAAGAGCCTAAAGGGCCATTTTATTTTTGAGTTCGAGAAATCATCATCACTCAATTAAAACCTAAAGGTCACCCTACTATGAGTTCGAGCAAGAACTCACTCGATTATAAAAACTACACTAGTCCCGCTTCGTTCAAATTGCCTAAGCCACGAACTTATGAACATAATTTTCATAAGGCATAAATGAAACAAAGTTTTCACAAGGCAGAAAATAAAATAAAGACAAGTCGGAAAGAGATCATTATATATATGAGAATATTTACAAGGTTCGATCAGGATCCTACACAAAAGATCAAAAGTGAAAAATCCTAAGGTTCCTAATTTTCTCCGGAGGCAGCTTCTTCTCCATCAAGGTCCCCCCCCCCCCACTCTCGGACCTGCTCTTGCTCTCGGCGTCATCATTATCATCGGAGGAGGCCAGTGCTCCAACATCAACTTCATGCTCTCTAGCCTTTATTATCTCGTCAGTAAGATCGAAACCTCGAGCGTGGAACTCTTTGAGGGTTTCCCTCCGAGATTGGCATTTGGCAAGTTCAGCAATCCAATGTGCTAGCGTTTGAGCAGTCTCGGCTGCATCTCTCTCTTGTACTTGAGCGGCTTCAACATCGTCCTGGTAAACAACCACGATCGTCTCAGCCTCAGCCTTTGCCTTTTCGGCTTCAGATTTGGCCTTTGCAAGTTCGGAAGCCAACCGAGCCTCGAGCTCCTCTATTTTCTTTGCTTGAATTGAGCTTTTCTCCTCCACGCCTCGAAGCTGACCTTCGGTCAATGACAATTGGGATAAAGCAGTCTCATTTTCTGCAGCAAAGAGGTCCATTCCTTCTTTCCACCCCAAGGTCTCTACCTTCGTCATATTGACCTCCTCGCGAAGCTTATCGATCCTCTCGACCTTCTGATGTAGCTGTGAGATTGAAATATTAGCCACCATTCCCGAATCGAGCCTATGAGCTTTTAAGATTTTCATTACCTGCTCGATTAGGTCGGTCTGATCTTGGTGAGCCTTGGACAACTTTGCTCGGGGGCCCTTGGTCTCCTATTCTTTTTGCCCACAGAGAAGTCTCAGGGCATTTCTTTCCTCTGTGAGCCCTCGGAGGTCGGCCTCATACTGACTCAGCTCAGCTCGAGACCGAGAAAATGCTTCCCGATGAAGCGTTGAGGCCTACGCAGAAAGAAGAAAATAAGTTAGACAGGAAGGGAAAAATGAACATATGGGTAATACCAACAAGGGGAGTTAAGGCTTACCCGATTAAGAGATTGATGCGCTTCATTGAAAAGGCTCGATGCCTCGCCCGAGTCCTTTCTCGAGACCTCAAAGTCGCTCAGGCCGGTAGCATCTTCGACACCAGTAAAGTAATCACGGAAGGGAGCTCCTTCGATAGAGAGGGTCTTCAAGGCCCGAGCCTCTTGAATCATCTCCTCGGAAAACGAGGGGAGCATCGGGGAGCCTCCAATTTCTATTGCCCCAAGTGGATCACTAGGGGCGTTCTCTCCATCTCGAGGAGCCTCGAGACCATCTCCTACAGCCGTACCTACCGTTGGCTCATTATGGTGGGAGGCATCTTCAATCCTCGATGACTCGGGGACTTCACCCAAGTCTCTTCCCAAAACCCCCTCATCTCGAGATGGAGTCTCTGCAGTCTTCACCTATTCAATGGCTTTTGGGTCCTCGGTGCTCATTCCTACTCGAGCCACCATCCCGGAGTTGTCTTCTTTATCTTCATCCATTAGACGCCGAAAAAAGACTTCGGTCAGGAGGATGATGTTCTTCCTCAACTTACGAGCCACCTTCTTCTTAGGTTCTGGATCCTCGGAGGTTGAGATCTTTTTCCTCTTTTTGTCCTTCGCCAGTTTCGATGCTGGGATCGAAGTCTCCTCCTTACCAGATAAGAGCCTCATGACAGCATCTTTGCCAAGGCTTGTATGAAAGGAAATTAAGTAAGAAATGCTTTAACAAAATCATAAAAGACGTAGAAAAGGGGCTTACCATGAGTTTTGGCCTCCCATCGGCCTTTTAATAAATTGCGTCATGAGCGCTCGGCATACGTAGAGGTCAAGGCCAGGTCCCGAACCCAACTCTTGAGGTTAGGAATTGCATCGGGCATCCAAGCGACCGCTACATCATGGAAAAGGATATTGATGAGAATAAGCAAAGGAGAAAAACAATAAATAGGAGCTAACGGGGGGATTGTACTTACGCTTTATATTCCATTTCTCGGGAAATAATATCTTCTCGGCCGGGATTAGGTCGGAAGTCCTCACTCGAAGGAACCGGCCCATCGGTATCCCTCAGTTGCAGTCTTTATTTACTTACTTAAGGTATCCCTCAGTTATCGAGCATATATACCCCGACACTAGCTTGCATCGATCAGGAATCGACGAGGTTTTATCGGTCTTAAAGTCGGAGGTGAGGACGCACCCCCCGGGAACACACTCCTCAGGGCACGGCTCTACCGGTGTTTTATCACCGGCTGGCCGCGATGAAGAAGCGGTTTCCTTTTGAGGAACAGTTTTTGACGTTTTCGCCATTTGGATTTGAAGTTAAAAATAGATGGAGATGATAAGATTTGGTTTTCTACGAAGAGGTTAGCAGTGAGAATCGTAGATTTGCAGATGAAGAACATAGAAGATGTAAAAAGCTTTGGAGATTGGAAATTTGAAAGTATCAAAATGGTGAAGAGATGAGCTATTTATAGATTTCACAACGACGGTTCAAAATTGGTGGTGGCCGACCATCGACTGACGCACATTTAATGCCTTGGTAACTGTACAGATGGGACGTTTGAGTTACTTTCGTCGCTTACATCACGAGGATGATGTCATGACAGGTCGAGGTAGAAAAATTGAAGGCTTAATTCGTTTCTTGTCATTACACTCCAACCAAACGAGGGGACTATCTGTATACGGATAAAATCATGCCCACCCGATTTTACTATTTGACCGAGATCGAGATACTGCATCGAAGGACGACCTCGTAATGGAGCATACTAAATTACGAGGACCAGGTACGGAGTTCAGAATCGAGGTACCTGTCGAGATCGAGGCTAGTAGCGATCGAAGCCAAATGAGACAGACATCGAGCAAGATCGAAGATAGAATAATAACGAAAAGGCGAGATATCCGTGACTGGTCAAAGATCACATCGTAAATATCGGTGATTGGTCGAGGATCATGGCTTAAATCTCAAAACGGATCAAATCAGAAACGGTTAATTAGCTAATCGTGGGATTTCCTTCTGTAAGTAGAACTATACCATAAGTAGAATTCCTCTACTATATAAATGGGGGTCCTAATCATTTGTAGACCACAATTCACAGAGATAAAAGCAATATAATTTTCTTTCTCGTTCATACTATTGTTCATCAGCTTGTTATATTGTTCTTGCCTCAACCAGTTCAAGGGTATCCAAACTCGAGGGTTGAGTTCTATTTTTACACTGGTTTGCTTTACTTTATAGTTCATTTATGTTATTAATCCTCATATTTATCAATTGGTATTAAGTGAAGTCACGTATCCTTAGAACCTTATTATAAGTTTAATTGTTATCCAATTTTAAGGGCAAACAATAACATAACATATATAGAAATGCTTCTGTAACGATTCCCATATTGGAATCGTCATGAGAAAGGAAAACAAGAACTAGAAAAGAAGGAAAGAAAATGCAGAGAAAACAAAAGACTCAATTTTCATTCAACATGCTACTGAAAGTGCCTTACATCAGTATTTAAAGAAAAGGAAAAATTTATAAAAAGCTACCTTCAGGGGTAAAAGTAAAAGCTACTATAATCTTTAGGACTAAAGTGCAACTCCGAAAAATTATGCAAATATTCAAGAGGCTGCATTTGCAATAATCCATCCTCCTTAAGAACCTTGTCCTCAAGGTTCTGAATCTTGCAGCCATATCTCCAACAATTATAGAACTTCGTATATATTCCAAGAATTGAAAGCCCAATGCAAAGACCAGAAACAACGCACCAAGGTATGATTTCTCGACATCTTGCCAACACTCCCAAGGTGTCTGTCCAAAATTTCCATGCTAAACCACATCCAACTCCCAATAGTAATGTGCTAAAAGTAACTGGCATTATCGTCAAGGTTGAGCCATACCGGAGAAGTAAATAAGCTACAACCAAGATCTAGAAATCACGGCATATCCAAGCTTTCCATGCAGCCCCTCCAATATGGATAAAACCAAATTGATACACCTTAAGATGATGTGACATCCTTCCAGATGCCGGTAAAACTGTTGCATACATTTGAATAAATCCTTGTCCAGTTGCCAGAGTAGAACACTAGTTGCGTGCTCATATGTGATTGAACTTTCACAAGAAAAAATCACTATGAAAACCATAATATTCTGTCCACTTTGACCAAATTCAAATATTCTAACATATAGTAGTGCCTTTGGAGAAGACATGCCCATTGCCCTGCCACCAACTTCTGAGAAGAATAAGACCAATAACCTCCAAGATAACTGTGTCACCACTGTCCAAAAGAAATGCATTTACCAAATGGCCATCCAGTTGAATTTGGAAATGGTATAATGCTCCAGTATGCTTCCTCTTAAGTCTAGATATACCCATGTTCTCCATACTTCTATTATCAACAGGAATTAGTTCAGCAAAATTGTCACCACCAAACACCAAGATGCTTTTACTTAATATCGATTGAAGACCATAAAATAATAAAGTAGCAATACTGTTGTCATCTTTTGTCAGTGAGACCTCCATTAAGGACTCATACCATATCTCATCAAATCCAATTTATAGGATGACAACCACACCCATTATAAAATTATTACTACTACTCTTTGGATAATCCACCCATGTGCCATAAAAAAGAACTAGTTTAAGAAGAATAATATCACTTCCATTACCTGTTAGCAAGCAAGTGCTACAAACAACAACTAATTTAAGAAAAGTGCTCTTCCTGAAAAGGTATGCCTCAAATGTTCTTCTTTCTTTTGGATGAGTACATGTGACTCCACTATCATCAATTATAAGCATCAGTAACACATATTTTAGAAGAGGATAAGAAATTACATAGCAAAAGATCACTGACAAGACATCATAGATTTCCCCTATTGTCGACGAGTGCTCACTTTCTCCGTAATGTTTCTCCGTGAATTCAAACAAGTACTTATCCTTTTCTATCCAACCCTTTTTACTGTAATCCATAAGGGCGCTAACAAATGCAATCTTATTAGCCAACACCTTTGCTTGAGCGATTGTAGTTTCTGAACTATTTTCAGATCCTATAAACATAGTGTTAATGACAACTGTTTGAAACTAACCATCAGTTGTTACCTGCTCATTGCCTTTGTAATTTCTTTTATAACAAGAAGGCACATTGAACCAACTATAGCAGCATTGGAGGAACTATCAGCACCTCCAAAAAGCGGAAGCAGAAAATCATATGCACCACTTATTAGATAATCCCATAACCGACAAGCAAGTCTCAACATCCTAGGAGCTATTACACCAGCTCCTGAATCTCCCAAAGCAGGAAAACCAACATCAGGAAGTTCACATTTTATATCACCATTGGGATCCATGAAATATTTTAATAGAAAACTTCCCTTGAAATGACTTGCAAGAAAATTTGGTTGGCCTTCAGTGCATAGGGAATCAATAGATGATGTTCCACTATTTCCTAACCAACCACAAATATCCGCAAAACCTTTGGACCAAAAACAAAGTAAGTCACTGAAGAAAAGAAACATGGGATTGCTCGTAGTACCATTAATTAGTGATTCTCGATACTGTTGAGCGCAAACAATCAATCATGTATTCCACATTCCCAGATTTTTAGAAAGATGATAAACATCTTCAACCATACCGAAATTGGAATGCTAAGCAAACAAGGAATATTCCATAATTTTAGATGAATCATGACTGGTGTTCACACATAAAACATGCAACAGTTGACCTAACTCAAGTAAAGTAAAATTCCCATCATTTCTCACATCAAAATTCTTTAAGGCATCTACTATGGATAACCTTACAACTTCAAGTACCATGTTTTTTGTATTTCTAACATCCTTCTTCTTTCTAGTTGACCAAAACTCAGCTTGTAGTTCAGTATCGTTTCTTTGAGGACATTCATCAAACACCTTGCATACCTTATTTTTAGAAACTTCAGAACCTTCATTTTCTATTGCTGAGGGCTTTTCCTTATCTTCGTTATCTAGTTTCAAAGAATTTTGGTCTTTAATGGCAAAGACAAGCATGTAATTGGTGGAGAATGGAATCACATGACTTACATCTCAAGTTGTGACTTCATTACGGCTAATTTTCAGAGTTTCATTTATGCGAGAACTTTCATCAACATCTGGTCTTCCTCTGATTTTTTCTCCTCAACATCTTCATCCTTAACTACCAAGAAACCAGTGGTGGCGTTCAACAGTGCCAGCGGCTGTTGCAATTTGTCAAACACCTGATCTTCATTGTTTTCTATATATTTCATTACTGAATCTCCATCTTCCATTGGAGGGTGACCAGTCTCCAAATAATCATAACCCATTTTGATTCCACCTATTGAATCTAGAGGTTCTTTAAGTGGTTGAAAATCTGTATGCGAGCAATTAGTCTCCACATACTTAGCACCTAAGTTCAGTAAGCTATCTAACCCAGCGACAGTCATCAACACCACTGAACCATCATAGAATTGAACGAAATAGAAACCCTGATTGTTATTGTCAATCTTATAAGTACATGGAACTTGGTAAGAGTAAGCACTTGTGGGTGAATGGAGATAATTCCATCCTCTATCAGTTGGGTTAGCGAATCCACCAGTCAAATTACCACATGAATCTCGATAGAAATTTTGATTAGTACCAGGATACTGATTATATGCATACGGGTAGCCGGAAACCCGCTGATCACTCTCCGACCTTTGAAGGTAATATTGATTTTGTGGACTAAGGATTGTCCAGAAACGACTTTGATACCATTCTTTGATATGTTACAATCTTTTATTCGATCTGTCCATAAAAGCTTGAATCTGTTGCTCCAACTGATTCGTACCTCCACTGGACTCTGCCATTAACACCGATGAATAGCCGAGAATCGTTGACTCTGATACCAATTGTAACAATTCCCACATTGGAATCATCATGAGAAAGAAAAACAAGAACTAGAAAAGAAGGAAAGAAAATGCAGAGAAAACAAAAGACTCAATTTTCATTCAACATGCTCCTAAAAGTGCCTTACATCAGTATTTAAAGAAAAGAGAAAATATATAAAAAGCTAACTTCAGGGGTAAAAGTAAAAGCTACTATAATCTTTAGGACTAAAGTGCAACTATGAAAAACTCTGCAAATATTCATGAGGCTGCATTTGCAACAGCTTCCATCGCTTGATTTTTTAGCCTGTCGGAGAAGTAAATAAAAGTGTCAACTGGCTTCATCAAATTCCAACAGCATTAGACCTCCATAGCAAGATGCCAGGAGGAATTTGAAATATGAATTACCAAGTTCATCCATTCATAGGAATTCCATATCTATGTCCCACGTATATATAAGTAATATATGTATATCCAAAACGTTTTCTTTGAACAGTCCAAATTCACTTTATCCATCTACCCAAGAACTCGCTCCATTTCAATGAGTCGCATTTGTGATGCATACATACATACATACATATATATATATATATATATATATATATATATATAACCATCTTGCAGTGGTAAAGGGACCTGCATATATAATTTCCAACCAACTGTTGTCACAGATGCGTTACGTTTAAATGCCTCATTTATCAAATTTTCCATCTCCTCTAATTAATAAATCCTCCGTAGCATACAGACAGATTAATATATATGACATTCAACCAAGGTCTATAAACATCTTTTTCTATCAACTCCTCAATCTTTTGAACTTTTACTGTAAGCACATATCATAGATCGAATTAATGGGATCTCGTACGTACTGATGAGCATCACCTTTGACATGCTCATAGATTTCTTCCATCTTATATATCCAACTTACCAGAATGTGCATATCCTCGAAGCATCAATAAATGAGTAGTAAGATCAGGTTTGATACCTCCTGCCTTCATTATTCTATACGTCTTCTCCACATTATCCCCATATTCATGCTATGATATACCCAGCAATTAAATTGTTGTATTAACTAACATTTGGGAGGATATATATATTCAAATCATTTATTTCCCGTAAGGTTTCCTTCCATGTGAGCTATCATCATTAATCTACCAAACACCAAGATAAGTATATTGTATGTTACAATAGTTGGAGTACATATTGCTTCCTGATGCCTACGGCGGCAATGAAACAGTAAAGGAAAAGGAAAAGAAGCTAAGAAGTAAAATTAGGGCAAAAACTAAAAAGGGTTTTTCAATATATCATCTGAAGCTCAATGATACTTACAAATAGGCTCCACTATTCACTACAAAAACAAATCTTAAAACTAATTCTGACAGGGGCTATAAGTATCGAATTAGAATAAATCTATGAACCTAATTACAATTTATCAAACTTGCTTTAAGAAACCTAGAGGGACTAAACTGCTTACTTAATAACTTTTATTCTATCCGTTAATAACTAACTCCTAACGGCTCGGTACAACTATTTAAGCTCCCTGTATATGCCACGCAAGCTGAAGCCATTCTCGTTTGCATCAGTTCCTCTCCCTTGAAAGCTTCCTTGTCCTTAAGGAAGGAAAAGGGGAAAGCGAGTCTTCAAGGCTGAATAGTCCTCCCATGTAGCTCGATCAGGTGGCAGTTGGTCCCATTGTACTGGAACCTGCGCCACAACCTTGTTTCCCTTTTGGATCATACGCCTCTTTTAGATTTTGTGTGGTTGGGGACAGTAAGGGCTGGACAATTCAATTATAGGGGGATGTGAGGTTGTTTCTGGTAATTCATGGCATTTCTTGAGTTGGGAAACATGAAAGGTAGGATGTAGCAATAGTTGCGGAGGAAGGGAGAGTTTATAGGCAACATTCCCAATCTTCTGTAATATCTGGTAAGGCTCGTAATACCTAGCTGAAAGGTTAGAGAATTGCCCTCCTGACATGGTGATTTGCCTATATGGTTGAATCTTAACATACACCCAGTCACCTTTTTGAATTGTCTGTCCGACCTATACTTATTTGCTTGGTTCTCCATCCTTTGTTGAGCCCTCTTAAGGTGGTATTTAAGAAGTTGTACCTTGAACTCTCTCGTGAGTAAGCTTCTATCTACTTCCTCCATGCTTGAATCTCCAATAGCATAAGGCAAGTGCAAGAGAGGAGATTGACCATATAAGCCTTCATATGGTGTACGCTGGACGGCAGAATGAAAGGTGGTATTGTACCACAACTCAGCTGCTCTTGGGTAGTACATCCAATCCTTTTGAGAGTCTGAGCAAAAGCATCTCAAATAAGTCTCCACACACCTGTTAACTACCTCAGTTTGGCCATCTGTTTGAGGGTGGTAAGCTGTGGAAGTGTTAAGACTCACTCCTAACATGACAAACAATTCTTGCCAAAGCTTGCTTGTAAAGATAGGATCTCTATCACTTATAATATTTTCTGGCAGCCCGTGCAACTTATAAACCTGCTTCATGAAAATCTTGGCCAATTCATTGGCAGAATAAGGATGAGATAAACCTATAAAATGAGCATACTTTGAGAGCCTATCCACTACTACCCAAATAATTGATTTCCCTTGGACTTGGGTAGCCCTTATATGCAGTCCATACTTATGCTACTCTAGGTTGCAACAGGTATTTTCAGAGGTTGTAGAAATCCTGGGTAAGGGGCATTGTCATACTTGTGCCTCTGACATGTATCACAACTCTTCACAAGGTCTAGAATTTCCTATTTCATTCCCTTCCAATAGAATAAAAAAGATACCCTACTTTAAGTATTGTCCATTCCTAAATGCCCCCCCAATAGTGGAATTGTACCACAACTTTAGGATCTCCTTCCTTAGTTGTGGGTCAGGCCCTACCACCAACTTACCATTCTTTCTTAGTTGCTCATGTATGAAGGTGTAACCTCTATCATTGGAACCCTTATTCTTGAGGACCTGGATTGCTGCCTTTAGTTCATCATCTAACTCCTAACTTTTCATAATAGATTCTAACAAGTCAGTTTTCACAGTTGAGAGTGTCATGGATGACAGCTCAATTAGTGGAATTCTGGAGAGTGCATATGCAGCCTTGTTTTCCTTACCCTTTTTGTATTCAATCTCAAAGTCATATTGTATTAATTTGGTTATCCACTTCAGCTGATTGCCTGTGTGTAACTTCTGTTCTAGCAAGAACTTAAGAGCCTTTTGGTCTGTTTTAATAATGAAAGGTTTCAATGTCAGATACTGAGACCATTTGTTTACTGCCATGACCAAAGCTAACAGCTCTTTATCATAAACTGATAGGGACTGGTGCTGAGTGGATAACCCTTTACTGAGGTAGGCAATTGGTTGGCATTGTTGCATCAACACAGCACCAATGCCTACATTGCAGGCATCAGTTTCAACCATAACGGTTAATGAGAAGTTGGGTAGGGCTAGAACATGTGTTGTAGTTAAGGCTAGTTTCAGCTTGTCAAAGTCTTCCTCAGCCTTCTTAGTCCAGCAAAAACTATCTTTTTTGGGAAGATCGGTAAGAGATTTACTAATGATGCCATACCCTTGTATAAACCTCCTATAATACCCAGCTAATCCCAGAAATCCCCTAAGTTGGATAATAGTTTTTGGTTCAGGCCAATTCTTCACTGCCTCCACCTTTCTAGGATCAGTTGACACTCCTTGTGAGGATACCTAGTGCCCCAAATACACAACTCTTTCTGTCCCAAACACACATTCGCTCTTCTTTGCTAATAACTGATGTTGCATCAACAGATCAAAGGCAATCTTAAGATGCTGTACATGTTCCTCTAAGCTCTTACTGTAGATTAAAATGTCATCAAAGAACACAAGAATGAACTTCCTCAAATATGCTTGAAAGATGTGATTCATTAGTCCTTCAAAGCTTGAAGGAGCATTGGTCAGCACAAAAGGCATAACCAGGTATTCATAATACCCAGAATGTATTCTAAAAGCAGTTTTGGCCACATCTTTAGGTGCCATTCTGATTTGATGGTATCCTTCCTTGAGGTATGTTTTAGAGTATATTTGAGAACCACATAATTCATCCAACAACTCCTCAATAAAAGGGATAGGAAATATGTCTTTGACAGTCATTTTGTTAAAGGCTCTATAAACTATACACATCTTCCATGCCCCATCCTTCTTTCCTACTAAGACCACAGGTGATGTATAGGGGCTTGAACTATGATATATTATCCCTTGTACTAATATCTCTTGTACCAATTTCTTAATGACATCTTTATGTACAGGGGATTACCTATAAGGCCCAACATTGGTTGGAGAGGCACCCTCCAATAAAGGTGTGTGATGATCAAACACACCTCTAAAGGGGGGAAGTTGAGTTGGTTCTCCAAACACCATGTCATATTGCTTTAGGACCTCAGTGATTGGACTTGGTTCCTAAATACTTTCAACTCCTTCAACATTTGATTCTTCTTCCTTTGCACCTCTAACCTTTACCATAAAGAACCTTGATTCATTTCCATCAACCTTCTCCAAAGCCTTGGACTGAACAACCTTGAGTTTAGGTTGGATTTCTTGTAGAGTCTGTAATTTGCCCTCATGTTCAAACTCCATTATTAGCTTTTCGAAATTGAACTTGAAGTCTTCCAATGGATACAACCACTGAATGCCCAATACAATGTCACTGTTGCCAATAGGGAAGACCAGGAAGTCACCTTGGAACACTGCACCTTGTATGAGCCACTGAAATCCTTTACAGATTTTCTCTGTAGGTACCTCTCTACCATCAGCTACTTACACTAATTGTGGCTTGATCTTGCTGATCTTGCAACCCAACTTTTTTGCTGTATCTTCATCAATGAAGTTGTGGGTGGATCCACAATCAATAAAAATCTCTAATGGCTTCTGCTCAGTAAACCCCCTAAGCCTGAGTGTTTGGTATCCGGGTGTGCCATTGAGTGCTTGCAATAATATGGCACAACTCTCAGTTGTATCTTCCACCACTTCTTCATTGACTTCTGCTACTTCCAAGTCCTCTTCCTCATCTGCTTCCTTCTCCTCCACTTCCTCTATAGGCCCCAGCTCCAATGAATAGATATGTGTATTGGCCTTGCATTTATGGCCAGGAATAAACTTCTTATCACAAAAGAAGCATAAATCTCTTGCCCTCGTCTCATCCATCTAAGCAGGGGTCAATCTCCTCCTTCTGTTGGGATCCATTCTGGCAGCAGGGGGTTTCTTGAAACCTGAAGAGCCATCTTTTTTTCAATTATTAGAATGGAGTCCACTTAATCCTCTACTCATAGAAGATCCTGAGCTTAAATTCCTAATGACTTTGATTTGAGCTGCAAAGTTGGCTTCCTGTAACCTAGCCAAGTAGTAAGCCTAGGGAAAGGTGCTTGGGTTCCCCCACTCTGACAGCATTGCTCAGCTCTGGTTTAAGGTTGTTGATAAAGATACTAATGGCATGCCCTATTGATATATCCAACCTAGTCATCACACTATTGAATGCTTGTTGGTACTTTTTCACAGTTTCTGTATGCTTAACATTCATTATTTCAGTCATGGGATCAGTGTATTCTGCACCAAAGCTGTCACATAATGCCCAAATATATTCATCCCATGTAGGAAGGGGCATTTGACCTCTGCTTCTCATGTATCCAAAATGCCACTGTAGGGCATTACCCTCAAAGTGCATAAACACTAATTTCAGATTCTGCTGTATAGTAATATCTTCCTCAGAGAAGAATTGATCCACTTTATACAGCCATGTCCTCAAGTCCTCACCATTGAACCTTAGAAATTCAACCTTAGCATAATTATTAAATGAAAGTGTTGGTAAGGGAGTATTTGGTGGATGAGTGGCAGCTTTCCATGGGTTGTTTCTAGGTATGTTTTGGGATAGGTTAGGGAGTGACTCATAAGGAACTTGGTGGTATATATATGAGGTTATATGTGTGTTGGATACTTGGTAGGCTAAAGGGTAGTGTGATGGTTGATTATAGGGGTTGTAAGGATATTGAACTCGATTGGGGGTGTTAGAATGCTGATAAGGTTGAGTATAATGATTTCTGTTAGCTTCAGGGGGAAGATAAGAGGGAGCTGGTAGAGTTCTGGGCTGAGGAGAGTAAGGAAGCAGGCTGGGTTCTCATTGTTGTGTTGGGGTTCTGTAAGCTAGGGTTCAGCTGTGTTTGAGTCAAAAGTCCGAGAGAAGTCCAATTTACTCCCACAACTGTATTTCGAGCAGGGGGTATAAGGTTTGAGGTCGGAGTACTGCTAGGTAGTGAAACACTTGCTGAAACTGAGCAAGTACCTCCCATGGAGTTGGGTGTTGCCATTTCTCCTATACTAAGGGGAAGATCACTAGGAGAAAACAACTCACAGCCTTATGGATTTGTGTCCTTGCCACGTTTAGGTATTCTGCTACCATGTATAACCTCATTAAGCACTTCTCTCAAGTCGTTGACAACTTCTTCATGGTTTTTGTAGGTCTGCACTTGAAAAGCTTCGAGCTGATCTTGACGAGCTGTGAAGCTAGACATATCTGTAGACATCTTTTGTAGCATCTCCATAACCTCATTGGATTATCCAGCCATGGTTTCCCACAGAGCCAAGAAGATGCTCTAATACCACTGATTCCTACGGCGGCAATGAAACAGTAAAGGAAAAGGAAAAGAAGCTAAGAAGTAAAATTAGGGCAAAACTAAAAAAGGTTTTTCAATATATCATATGAAACTCAATGATACTTACATATAGGCTCCACTACTCACTACAAAACAAAACTTAAAACTACTTCTGACAGGGGCTATAAGTGTTGAATTAGAATAAATCTATGGACCTAATTACAATATATAAAACTTGCTTTAAGAAACCTAGAGGGACTAAACTGCTCACTTAACAACTTTCATTCTATCCGTTAATAACTAACTCCTAACGGGTAGGTACAACTATTTAAGCTCCTTTTACATGGCACGCAAGCTGAAGCCATTCTCGTTTGCATCACTTCCCTCTTCAAGTCCCGAAAAACTGATTGATACTTTATAGCCAAACCATTGAACATATAACTAGCAGTCATAAGGGCATTATATAAAGAGGTGGACTTGAGTTACTTGTTAGAAGCCTCTTTGAATAGTTCAGCTGCAAGATCAACATCCTTTAACATTTCAACCACAACAATAGCCTTGGAATACTTCCAACACAATAGGGGATTCAAGAATTACTAAAGAAAAATAAAAAAAATGAAGAAACGTGCGAAAGCTAAAAGAAAATAGGGAATGAAAAAGAAGATAAAAATTAAAGATAGAATGAATTCAGGAAAGAGTTTCTTGAATTCAAAAAGTCTATTCTTGAACTTGAATCCTAACAACAACAATTAGCTAACGAATAACTAATCGCCTTTGATAGAGAATTAAAAATAAGAGATAAATTGTAAAACCCGACTCTTTGAAATAACAAGAACAACAATAAGCCTAAACTTATCACCTTTTTTGAATACCTAGAAGTGATTTAAGATTTCGAAAAATTCATCTTACCACCTTAAGTTAGTATTGATTGTTGAATAATATATTTAAGAGTAGCCACACATAAGAGTGCAAGAAAAATCTCACAATTTTTATTTATATTAGTCTATATAATTAAAGTACAAAAACAAATAAGACACCACTTGATATAGGTAAGGGGTCACTAAATTGAGCCTAAAACACAAGGAAATAGAGTTCTAAACTACTTTGGACAACAAGTCCAACTACCTTAGGAAAGAAAAAATACTAGGAAATAAAAACCAAGTCAATTTTGGAAAGTAACTCCAATAATTTTAGGAAAAAGAAAACATAACCTGAACTACCTAGAAAAGCAATAAATCTAGTAAAAGAATATATGAAAATAAGTTAAACCAATCTAGCATTGAAGGATCTTGAAAATCTTGAAGGAAATTTGCAAGCAACTTAGCACCAACTTGCACTCAAATTCTAGAGTGCCTATTTTACCCTTCTTGCACATCAAGTGAGTCCTTTCTATGTTATAAAAATGTGGCTTTATGTAGGACTTTTTGGGCTGAAAATGTGGGCACATTTTAGGTGCCAAATAGCTCCAACAGCGGCCTGATTTGGACGTTCTTCAGATCTAGGATGTCTCTTGGGATTTAATCCACCTCTTCTTGGACATGAATTTGGACCATAAAATAATTATAATACCTAGACAACTCATATCCTTTATTCTTGAGCTCTTCTTCCCATCTAACAACTTCTTTATTTGCTCCTGAAGTCCAATGACCTTATTTTATAACTTTTTAGCTTGAGATCTTATTAAAGGTCCTATTTGAGATTCTAAAATTTCATCCTTGTCCTTGAATAGGATTGAGCTTCCTAGGACGCTATCATCAGCTGTCATGGGAGTCCAGTAATCCAATTGACTTCTTCTCCGGTCAAAAGCCTGATAGAAAACAGTCAAAGTATGTTACTTCCTCAACAAGAAAAATAGCAGCGATCATAGACTTAACATTTGGTCTTAATGTAAAAGGCAATGAGAAGAAATACATAATAAAGTACAGGCATACAAGGCATTTCTTCAATTGTGCTAGTAGAATGACATGAAATTACTATTGATTAACCGAAAAGAGAATCATCTAATATTGCCAAATGAAGAGAAACGCATCATTTTTGTCACATCCACAAACTCAACTCCATTATTATTTTCACGCCTAATTTACATAATATTATCATAAAAAAACTCACACAAATCACTCTATGAGGTCCAAATTCAATTGACTTTTGCAGTGCCACAAGTCCTCTTTGACCATGATTCCATTTATATAATTTTTTTATCGTTTTTTTATTTCAGAGATTGGTGGTTAACAGAGTTTTTATGTAGTTTATAATTGACAAATAATTAATTTCGGTAAGACCAAAATAATCATTGTATATGGTCAAAATTGAGCTTGCCCTTCATATGATTAATCGAGACTGGAACATGATAGATCAAGGTTCAACTTCGTGTAATATCGAGCTATGATACGAAGTTAGGTTGCCGAACTCGTGACCTAAAGACCGACCAAGATCAAGATCGGTCAAGATTGAGACTGAGCAAAGTAGAGACAGGTCGAGATCGGTCAATATTGAGACCGAGCAGAATAGAGACCGGTCAAGATCGGCCAAGATTGAGACCAAGCAGAATAGAGACCGGTCAATATGGGCAAAGACTGAGACCGAGCAGAATAGAGACCAGTCAATATGGGCCAAGATTGAGACCGAGCAAAATAGAAACCGATCAAGTGCATGATCGGTCAAGATTGAAATCGAACAAGAAAACAATAAAGCCGGTATATCCGTAATTTGGGCGAGAATCTTGGCGAACATTCCGGTGCATATCAAGGAAAGGCCAAATAATTAATCTATCATAGAATTCCTTTTGTATTAAGAATTATAAATAAAGTAGGACTTTTCCACTATATAAAGGGGGTTTTGATCATTTGTAGGACATTCGGAAAGCAATAAAAAACAACACATTATCTTCTTTGAACGCTTGATTATCTTGTTACTCTGTTCTTACATCAGTTGAATCCTTACTTGTTTGGAAGGTGACCGAATTAAAGGGCAAAAGCTAATTGATTTATTTGGTTTGCATTTATCTCTTTTGTAGCTAATGATAGTACTGATATATATTTATATATTTTCCCGATTTGTATCAAGTTATATCACGTATCCTTAGAGCCACATATAAATTTAATTGTTATCCATTTTTTTAGGGTAAATAGTTTGGCACCCACCGTGGGGTTAAGGATAATAGTGATTATTTGATATAAATCTCTGCAAAATACACTATTTTACACTCGCTCTTGGAAGTATCTTTGATTTCAGGATAAAAATGACGAACTCTCAATTACTGCCCCTACGTATCGACAATGAATCTGGCCACCAAGGCGAGAATAACAACATGACGCCGGGTGATCTGGGGCCACACACTGACCCCGTTGGGACTCAGGCCGTGGATCCAATTGACATTAATTCATATGTGGCCATCGAAGCAATCCAACATTCTGGTCCCGAAAATAGCATCTATGGTGGAACCCGATCTGCGGTTCGAAATAACCAAAATATTGGAGAAGACGGGATTAGCCTACGAATGATCTTCGAAATGGTGCAAGCTCAACAGGTGGCAATAGCTCAATTGCAGAGCCAAACCCAGGCACCAAGCAGGGCTGAGCCTGGTCCACCTCAAAAAATCACCCACAGAACGGGCCAGCCGTGGTAAGATCAAATGAAAAAGAATCGGGGACTAACCCCGAAATCAAAAAAATTCTCGAGGAATTGACAAAGCAGGTAGAGTCAGGGGAAAATAAGATCGAAGCAAATGACAAGAAAGTGGAAACTTATAACTCCAGGGTTGATCATATCCCGGGGGCACCACCAATATTGAAGGGTTTGGATTCCAAATAATTCGTACAAAAGCCCTTCCTCCCGAGCGAGGCTCCCAAAATGATCCCCAAGAAGTTTCGCATGCCCGTGATTCCTAAGTATAACAGAACGACCGACCCCAACGAGTATGTCACCTCTTACACATGTGCCATTAAAGGGAATGATCTAGAGGACGACGAGATCGAATCCGTGTTACTGAAGAAATTCGGGGAAACCCTGTCAAAGGGAGCAATGATATGGTATCATAATTTACCACCTAACTCTATCGATTCTTTTGCCATGCTTGTAAATTCTATTGTAAAAGCATACGCCGGAGCCATAAAGGTCGAGACTAGGAAGTCGGACCTTTTTAAGGTAAGTCAGAAAGATAATGAGATGCTCAGAGAGTTTGTATCTCCTTTCCAAATGGAACGAATGGATCTACCACCGGTCACCGACGATTGGGCCGTTCAAGCTTTCACCCAAGGACTAAATGAACGGAGCTCGGTGGCTTCACAACAATTGAAGTAGAACTTGATTGAGTACCCAGCTATTACTTGGACCGATATATATAATCGATATCAATCAAAGATTAGAGTTGAAGACGACTAGCTGGGGGCTCCTTTTGGATCCATTATCAAAGGGGACGTCGACCAAGAACAGAGGTCGAACAGGGATCGATACCAGCCGTATAATAGAGATCGTAGGGGCAATGGAACTGGGCACAATTCCGTACGAGGTGAAAGGAGAAGTGATCGAGGCCAAGGCTCTCGAGGGATAATTAGCAAGAATGGTTTTGACAGGCATACCGGACCTAAGGAAGCACCGTGATTGTTAGAATACAACTTTAATATTAATGTATACACCATCGTATCAGCTATCGGACGCATCAAAGATACTAAATGGCCTCAACCTCTGCAGACCGATCCAGCACAGAGAAATCCTAGTCAAATATGAAAGTATCATGGCACCCATGGACACAGAACGGAAGATTGTAGGCAATTAAGAGAAGAAGTAGCCCGGTTATTCAATGAAGGGCACCTTCGAGAGTTCTTAACAGAGAGTTCAATAGGAAAAATAAGGGCGAGATAACTTTGCCAGTAAACGTGGCCGGGACCATTCAAGAGATGAAGTTCAATGTGATTGAAGGTGACATGAGATATAACGCCCTATTCGGGAGACCATGGATCCACAACATGAGAGCAGTGCCTTCGACTCTTCACCAGGTCCTGAAATTCCCAACACCAGAGGGAATCAAAACGGTTTACGGGGAGCAACCACTGCAAAAGAAATGTTTGCCATTGATGAAGTAATTCCGATATCTACACCCTCCTTGATAAAGGGGTCAAATTTGAAGGAAAAACGAGAGACCAAATAGCAATCACAAATGTTGGCCTCGATACAACCGGAGAAGCAGAGGACTGACGAAGATGATGCTTATGGGGTCCCTCGATCCTTTATAGTCCCCGATGATTCTGATGCTACCAAATCAACGGTCGAAAAGCTAGATCAAATCATACTAGTCGAACATCTGCCCAAACGAAAAGTATACCTGGGCACTCGGTTAAATCCCGGTCTCAGGGAAAAGCTTATTCAATTTCCTATAGCTAACATGGATTATTTCGCTTGGTCCCATCTTGACATGACAGGGATCCCTCCGGAAATCACCACACATAAACTAAGCTTGGACCCGAAGTTCCATCCGGTGAAGCAAAAAAGGAGATCCCAGTCTAAAGTTAAACATGTTTTCATCAAAAATGAGGTAACCAAGCTTCTTAAAATAGGGTCCATTCGTGAGGTGAAATACCCCGAATGGTTAGCAAACGTGGTAGTAGTCCCGAAAAAAGGAAACAAACTCAGAATATGTATAGATTACAAGGATCTAAATAAAGCATGCCCCAAGGATTCTTTTCCTTTGCCTAATATCGATCGCATGATCAATGCCATGACCGGCCACGAGATCCTCAGTTTTCTCGATGCCTATTCCGGATACAACCAAATACAAATGAACCCAGATGATCAGGAAAAGACTTCGTTCATCACTAAATATGGTACCTACTGCTACAATGTAAAGCCATTTGGATTAAAAAATGATGGTGCCACTTATCAATGCCTAGTAAATCGGATGTTCGAAGAACAAATAGGGAAATCTATGGAAGTTTACATTGATGACATGCTAGTTAAGTTCCTTCAAGCAGAGGACCATTTAAAACACTTGCAAGAAACTCTCAGTATATTGAAGAAATACAACATGAAGCTGAACCTAGAAAAATGCGCATTCGGGGTCGGGTCAGGCAAATTTCTCGGGTTCATGGTATCTAACCGAGGAATCGAGATTAATCCCAACAAGATCAAAGCTATCGATGGCATCACGGTGGTAGACAGCGTAAAGGCTGTGCAGAGGTTAACTGGGCTCATGGCCGCCTTGGGGCGATTCATCTCGAGGTCCTCCGATAAATGCCATCGATTTTTCTCGTTGCTAAAAAAGAAAAATAATTTCACATGGACCTCGGAATGCCAGCAAGCCTTGGAAGCACTTAAACGGTACTTATCGAGCCCGCCGCTGCTTCACACGCCAAGGGCAAACGAACATCTTTACTTATATTTGGAAGTGTCGGAGGTAGCGGTAAGTGGAGCCGTAGTCTAAGAAGAATGAGGTATGCAATTTCCCATTTATTATGTCTGTCGGACCTTAGGTGAGGCCGAAACTAGATATCCCCATCTAGAAAAATTGGCGCTCGCTTTAATAAGAGCCTCTAGGAAACTAAAACCATACATTCAATGTCACCCCATATGTGTTGTGACAACTTATCCCCTTCGAAATATTTTGCATAAACCCGAGCTTTCGGGACAGTTGGCCAAATGTGTCACGACCCAAAATCTATTAAAGGTCATGATGGCGCCGGACACCGCTGTCAGGCAAGCCAAAACTAAATACTTAATTTAGTTCTCATTTTTTAATATTTTAGAAATCATATTTGTCTTCAATTAAACAGTAAAAGATGGAATCTACAGTGTAAATAATAATATTTTATAACAATTTCAATACAGGACAACCCAAATCACCCCAAAACCTGGTGTCACAAGTGCATGAGCCTCAACTAGAAATGCAAAATAAAATACAACATCTGTCCGAAATGCAAATTCGGGCAGGAGAAAATATAAATATTCTGAAGGAGACTCTGCTAGCTGCGGACTCGTAACGTGGAATGCATCTTACCTAAATCCCCGCAATAACCGCGCCTATGCGCCCACAAGGCCACTAGACAAAAATGTGCAGTAAGTGTAGTATGAGTACATAAATCAACGCGTACGCAGTAAGTATCCCGCTTAACCTCGAAGAAGTAGTGACGAGAGGTCGACTTCGATACTTACTATGGGCTATAAATAAATATCAATGATATAATTAGGCATGGATTACGTAGAACGGCTGTAAGCTAAATATCATGAAATAAGTAAACAATTCTTTTGTTCATAAGAAATTTCCAAATTTTATTTTCGTCATTTAACATTTTTGTATCTCGGGCCAATGAAAGCAATATCAATTATTATAAATTCCAAAAATATATCATGCGCAAATCATGTCGAGGTCGTACGGCCCGATCCAACATAATATTTAAATTGTGCACTGCCGAGGGTTGAACGGCGCGAACCATAGATGCATCTATTTAACCTGACGAGGCGTTCGGCACGCTCCACAAAAGAGAACATACAATTTAAAACAACCAAATTCAAGATTTATTAAGGCAACTATTCAAGAAATACAAATTCTCATTTACGGTAAAGAATAATGGAGCTTAACCTTTTAAAATTCCTTTACCAAGAAGGATGCAAGCATCGCAATTATAACATGATCTGGGTCCTAGACTACCCGGACATAAACATATTAGTAGCTACGCACAGACTCTCATCACATCGTGCATATGTAGGCACCCACAAATAGAAGCACACATTGAATTATTTCACCTATGGGGGTTAATACCCTCTTACAAGGTTAGAAAGGAGACTTACCTCGCTTCGAAGTTCCATAGCCAGCTCCCAAGCCTTTCAAACAACTTAAATCGATGCCAAACGCTCCAAAACTAGTCACTAAATGAGTAATTCCATAAATATATAATCTAATACTCATTATAATCCTATTTACAATAATTTCTAACTCCGTTCGAAAAGTCGATAAAAATCACCCTCAGGCCCACGTGCCCGGATTTCGAAAATTTTCGAAGACAAACTTTGCCCATAACCCCACAAACTCAAATATATAATTTATTTCTAATTTCATGCCTAAATTCGTGATCAAAATCCAAAAATACCAATTTCTAGGTTTTTCTTCCTAATCCCTTATTTCTACCAAATTTTCATGTCTAAATCCTTATATAATCCAAGTATTTAACTTGAAATGGGTGGGAATCACTTACCTTGACATAGATGACGAAAATCTCCCTTCCAAGAGCTCCAAAAATCGCCCAACCAAATGAAAAATGGGTGAAAAGAAAAATCGCCCAGCCCGACCTTCGCACCTGCGGTCGAATAGCCACTTCTGCGGCTCCGCACCTACGGAAATTCCATCGCAGGTGCAGCTCCAGCTCGGCCCAACAATCCACGCATTTGTGCCCCATGTAGCGCATCTGCTCGTCCGCTTCTGCGGCTCTTTATGCGCAGGTGCGGTCCCGCTTCTGCGGAACTTGACCGCATTTGCAGTCTCAACCTTCACCAGCCAAAACTGCTGCTGCGACCCTCTTGGCCGCTTCTGCGGCTCCGCACCTGCGGCCAACACCTCGCAGGTGCGGTTACACCAGATACCAGCTGCCTTAGCATTTCTTCCAAATCCAAACTCGATCCGTTAACCATCCGGAATCCACCCGAGGCTCTCGGGACCTCAACCAAATATACCAACACGTCCCAAAAAATATTACGAACTTAGTCGAGCCTTTAAATCACATCAAACAACGCTAAAAAACCGAATTACCCTCCAATTCAAACTTAATGAACTTAGAAACTTCAAACTTCTACAATCGATGCTGAAACCTATCAAATCACATCTGATTGACATCAAATTTCTCACACAAGTCACATTCGACATTACGGACCTATTCCAACTTCCGGAATCGGAATCCGACCCCGATATCAAAAGGTCCACTCCCGGTCAAACTTCTTAAAATTATCCAAATTTCCAACTTTCACCCAAATGACCCCAAAATGACCTATGGACCTCCAAATCCACTTCCGGACGCGCTTCTAAGACCAAAATCATCACGCGGAGCTATTCCCAAACTCGGAATCCAAAAAGGACATCAATAAAATTGAAATGCACTTAAACTCAAATTTAGGAAATTTTTCCAAAATGCCAACTTCCATAATAGACGCTGAAACGCTCCGGGTCATCCAAAACCTGCTCCGGGCATACGCCGAAGTCCAAAATCATCATACAAGCCTGTTGGAACCTTCAAATCCCGATTCCGAGATCGTTTACTCAAAAATCAAACTTTAGTCAATTCCTCTAACTTAAGGCTTCCGAAATTAGAATTCTCTTTCCAAACCAACTCTGAACTTCTCGAAATTCAATTCTGACCACGCGTACAAGTCATAATACCCGAAGTGAAGCTAAACATGGCCTCAAACCGCCTAATGATGCGCTAGAACTCAAAACGACCGGTCAGGTCGTTACATTCTCTCCCACTTAAACATACGTTCGTCCTCTAATGTGCTAAGAACGTGTCTGAAATCACCGTTTTAACACCTCGTGCACCTACCCGTGCTTCCGCTACTCAGTTGAGCACATTAGCTTGAGCCAATTTGAAGATCTTCCACTTTATTTAGTCAAATAAGCCTTAGAGCCAAATTCCAACATCTGAAATCCTCTACGAGGTTTGTTTCCATCATACGAACACCGTATCCATTACTACACGACGCACTAATACATGATTGCATACATTTACTGAATTCATACCATGCACTGTGTAACTCACACGACCATAATAACATCCTATGACAATGAAAGTCGAAATCCCACGAATCTGATGCCCACATGCACCTCACGAAGCATATAAGTCACGTTTCAACTCTCGCAATACTGCCACAACAGAAAGGATGTGTAGAAATTCATAACCAACTTACGAGTCGACAATTCATTGAGTCCCTCCTCCTGACAAGGACCATTACCACATTATGAACCAAATAACGATAATTGCTTTTTAATATGCCTCATATAATCCAATCGCACTGATCCCAGGTCCAATAATCTTGTCTCACCCAGTATAAGTTGTTCCGGCAATAAGCCACCACAAACACTACCAAAGGTCTCATATGATGCCACCATGTGCCAATAACCCACAAACTTGCATGTGATACATAAGGAAAAATGAACTCGGGAAGGAACTGCTCAACCCACGTGACTAATTAAACAACCAAAAAGATGTTATGAACCTTCCTCAGAAAATGAGAAGCAAAACACACAAGAATAGGTATAGGGAACTGTACTCAACCTCACACTATTGTGGCGTGCAACCCGATACACACATGACACCATTGCGGCGTGCAACTCAATCCAACCATGATACCCGTTGTGGCGTGCAACCCGATCCAAACAACATCTTCGTGGCGGCATGCCATTCGATCCGCACATAGTAATAAATGGGGAAATACCCATCACGCCAAAAATGTTTATACCTTACGAAATGCCCGTATATCAACCATAAGCACGCCAAGTGCATAATACAAATCTTGAGGAGACGAGTAGCGTCGTACTATATAAAACTCAAGCACAACTAAGGTGCGATATATGATCTGCATCTCGAGAGCCATCCCGCTCACATAACACCACCGCTACGCGGGACCTCAACACATTGTACAAATAATCAAGCCGTCTCACAACCCACACGGCACAATAGAGTATTATATGAAGTAGCTGACGACGAAATTAACATCTAACACCCGAATACTCCTCCATAAGGAATGCTATGCTGAATGAACACACCCAGGCTGGTGTAGAGTACACATCCACATTTGGACCCATCAACGGACCCCAAACCGATTCTGATCATACCATGCTTGGGAAAATACCCTCTCAAGGATCCACAATGACCTTTTTCCCATGATACACAAGAACAGCTGTCGAATCTGGAACAAATTTCCACAATTTACAATCAACCGAATAGAGCGCCTTTCAGGCCTAAACTCTCACATCAGCGATAGTACCAAAATCTCCATACTTGGTTTAAATATTTAATCAATCAAGTGACTACATGTTACACTTATACAATATTCCCGTGGGATACGATCCCACGACCTTCCACACCAGGTAACAAGTTTGCACATCCATACCACCGACCACACTAATGTTGTAAAGCGAATCAA
This sequence comes from Nicotiana tabacum, assembly GCF_000715075.1. NCBI lineage: Eukaryota > Viridiplantae > Streptophyta > Magnoliopsida > Solanales > Solanaceae > Nicotiana > Nicotiana tabacum. The sequence goes on from NC_134102.1 coordinate 44,417,615, forward strand.
GAAGCCGCAAATCAGTACACAAGGCCTCTTACACAGGACACCGATCTCAGGTGACGCTAAAGACATTACCAGTTGATTCTAGCCATCTGAATTCTTCCCTGATCATCCGAGCTCGTGACATTCTTGTCATCACCGAACCGCAACCTTGATCCTCAACTCTCAATTCCCCATGTCGCTCACTACACCTAACATGCCAATACGTGAGAGTACCAGAATTTCATAATAACCCTTGATCCACTAATAGGATAACACTTCATCATTTAGAAACCTTTTACTTAGCTCATTTCAGAAGAACCAATGCAACATACAACTAAATTCCCAAACCGCAGAAAATACAACCTCATGTCATGATTTAAACTGCCATAACTCTTCTAGAGATGCCTTTACACAACAAAGCCATATGAATCGAATACCTCCCAAATCAACCAAGTTGTGGTGGTGCTCAAGCCCAAGTGAACAACCACAAACTACATGTATAACTTCACGCTGGAGAAACTGGCCACTGCCATAACCGTGCTTATTCAACCATTACCAACCGAGCCACTTCTTCTAATCTACTCGGGACTTGCCCCATAAATAATAATAGCTCCATGCAAAACCCCATGGACCCAAATCCGCACTCATTCTGAGTGGCCTTATTTCACGAGACCACGGTGTCTCCAAAACCCACAAACCATCTCCTACCCTCCTTATGCGCATCTTCAACTGGTACACCCATTCTGAAAATCCCTCTATGAATCCAAATTTATTTTCTCCCATTCCTCCAATGCCACACCGCAGACCGAAGATAATGTAGAACACTCCAAGCCACTTTTTATAATCCACTGCAAAAGCTCAATACTTAACCATACTACTGGCTCGAAATCCTTAGTCACCGCACTTTGAACCCACTAGAACCATTGCTGAGAGTCACCCACTCTGACTTGTTCCCAATTATGATCAAACTCCAAGGCCTTGCTAGCACATGAACACTCTCTCAAAGAAGCAACCGGCTGAATTCCTTTCCTTGTACATTACATCTACATGAAGCATAAACTCCGAGCCTTCCCAAAGCCTGAACATGAATCGATAAGGCCAATTATAGCACACATTCCTCGAATCCTTGGCTCAAATCACCATTGATGTTCTCTTTCCTTAGTCGTAACAACCCACCAATATGCCGATAACTAGAAACCTCACAAGTAGACAACCATGCAATCCAATCGCAGGCGGTAGGGCTCTCCCACTTATGCTTGAAGCTACCATTACATGACCCTGGAACCCATCAAGATTCCTTCTTCCTTACTGACATGACCTTGAGCAATCGACCCGCCAAATTCTTCGAAATCTTCCTGTCAAACATTTCATGAACATTCTGAATCACTAGCCACATTCACATATTCGACCTCTTACTGGATAGCCAGTAGAATTCTTCGTAAAAGCTTCGTCGACACAACGCAACCGCCAGCCTGCTCAGAGGAGATAACTCAAATGTGGAAAGTCCATGCCGACACCTTCCAACAATGCTACACTGAGTACCATTACTATGAAATCCTTAAACCATCCTAAGCCCGTGCTCATTCACCAGCTATACAAGCCTGTTCACTTCCCATTGACATCAACTAGACGTGCGACGATACATTCCAATCCAAAATCATGTTGTATCCTTTTTCATATCAAGAAACTCCTTCCTGTCGCACCCAATCATTCTTAATATAGCAGCAAATATTCCAAATCAAGCACGTAGATCTAGTCACTGTCCACCATGAATCCCAAATCACTCTAACTTCCCCCAAGACGTGCTGCTATCCTACCACAGAACCTGTATGCTGCTGTACCACTCTCCCACTTAGGTCAAACCCTCTCTTTCAAGAAATAACCCAACTTCTATTTCTCACACTTGGCCTTCTAGAAATTTAACCACCGCAAGACACCTCCCACATGTCCTTCCTCATCCTTCGCTGCCCAGTTGTTGCCTTAACTCAATATCTATCTCTGTAGCACTTGAACCAATAGATCGCCACCAACTTTAAACCTCCCCGAAGATCATCTTCCTTGAGCCCTCAACACCTGGACCACTGATTAAGTACTAAGCCACCACACACTGTGATCTCTAACAACTGCTTCCCCGACACTATTTCAAACTACAATGCCCCGAAGGCAAATTGATGAAGATCATAACATCGGTGAACATAACACATTTAATCTAGGGTGACGACACCACATCACAGATGAAAATTCCACCATGCTTGAAATACCAAGTCTCGTTACTCCGTCAACCCAAACTTGAACATTCATAGTCCGATTATCTTTCCTTCGCCGGAAATAAAATACTGGATCTCTGAATCATGCACTGAGTAAACCTCCTTCCAAGTCATTCACTGCTTCGATGCATAGACAAGCATCCTACTATTACACAAAAACGGGGCGATAGCAATGCACGAATCGTCATAATAATCGATGACAAACCACAAAACCTTAGGTAATACTGATACAGAGCTGCAATGACAGAACAGCCTTCCGCAAGGCGACAATAATAGCCCAATCAAATACGCAGGGAGAAACATCCCGCACCACATCTGTAGTACCATTAAAAGTCCTCAATCCCCAATTAATAACAAGCGCTTCACGTCGCATAAGACTGAATAAGAAGGGAATGAGGGCATAAGCCTCAAAGGAATCGAATCGCACGATGAGGAATCAAGAAGGGAAGTTCTCCTAACAGTCCTGTAGCCTCTTAAAGATAAGTACAGACGTCTCCGTACCGATACTCTACTAGACTCGCTCATGACTCGTCAGACCTAAGTGAACCTAGTGCTCTAATACCATGTTATCACTACCTAAAATCCATTAAAGGTCGTGATAGCGCCGGACACCGCTGTCAGTCAAGCCAAAAATAAATACTTAATTTGGTTCTCATTTTTTAATATTTTAGAAATCATATTTTTCTTCAATTAAACAGTAAAAGATGGAATCTACAGTGTAAATAATAATATGTTTTAACAATTTCAATACAGGACAACCCAAATCACCCCAAAACTGGATGTCACATGTGCATGAGTCTCAACTAGAAATACAAAATAAAATATAATATTTGTCCGGAATGTAAATTCCGGCAGGAGAAAATATAAATATTTTGAAGGAGACTCTGCTGGCTGTGGACTCGTAACATGGAATGCAGCTTACCTAATTCCCCGCAATAACCGCGCCTCTGCGCCCATAAGGCCATTAGAATTATATGCACCTGCACAAAAATTTGCAGCAACTGTAGTATGAGTACGTAAATCAATACGTACGCAATAAGTATCCCGCCGAACCTCAAAGAAGTAGTGACGAGGGGTCGACTTCGACACTTACTATGGGATATAAATAAAATATCAATGATATAATTAGGCATGGATTACGTAGAACGGTTGTAAGCACAATATCATGAAATAAGTAAACAATTCTTTTGTTCATAAGAAATTTTCAAATTTTATTTTCGTCATTTAACAGTTTTGTATCTCTGGCCAATGAAAGCAATATCAATTATTATAAATTCCAAAACTATATCATGTGCAAATCATGTCAAGGTCGTACGGTCCGATCCAACATAATATTTAAACTATGCAATGCCGAGGGTCGAACGACGCGAACCATAAATGCATCTATTTAACCTGCTGAGGCGTTCGGCCCGCTCCACAAAAGAGAAAATACAATTTAAAACAACCAAGTTCAAGATTTATTATGGCAACTATTCAAGAAATACAAATTCTCATTTGCGGTCAAGAAGATGGAGTTTAACCTTTAAAAATTTCTTTGCCAAGTTTCGATATGATTTAAGCAGTTTAAATTAACAAGTAGGATGCAAGCATCACAATTATAACATGATCTAGGTCCTAGACTACCCGGACACAAGCATATTAGTAGCTACGCACGGACTCTCGTCACCTCGTACGTACGTAGCCCCCCACAAATAGAAGCACATATTGAATTATTTCACCTATGGGGGTTAATTCCCTCTTACAATGTTAGAAAGGAGACTTACCTCGCTCCAGAGTTCCATAGCCGGCTCCCAAGCCTTTCAAACAACTAAAATCGATGCCCGATGCTCCAAAACTAGTCAATAAATGAGAAATTCCATAAATATATACTCTAATACTCAATATAATCCTATTTACAATAATTTTCAACTCCGTTCGAAAAGTCGATAAAAATCACCCTCGGGCCCACGTGCCCGGATTCCGAAAATATTTGAAGACAAACTTTACCCATAACCCCACGAACTCAAATATATAATTTATTTCCAATTCCATGCCCATATTCGTTGTCAAAATCAAAAAATACCAATTTCTAGGTTGTTCTTCCAAATCCCAAATTTCTACCAAATTTTCATGTCTAAATCCTTATATAATCCAAATATTTAACTTGCAATAAGTGGGAATCACTTACCTTGACATAGATGCCGAAAATCTCCCTTCCAAGAGCTCCAAAAATCGCCCAACCAAATGAAAAATGGGTGAAATAAACCCAAACCCCACTTTAAAAAAACATTCCACCCAGCCCGACCTTCGCACCTGCAGTTGAATAGCCACTTATGCGGCTCGGCACCTGCGAAAATTCCATCATAGGTGCGGCTCCAGCTCAGCCCAATAATCCACGCATCTGCGCCCCATATAGCGCATCTGCGCCTCACGCAGGTGCGGTCCCGCTTATGCGGAACATGACCGCATATGCGGTCCCAGCCTTCCCTAGCCAGAACCGCTTCTGCGAACATCTTGGCCGCTTCTGCGGCTCCGCACTTGGGGCCAAAACCTCGCAGGTGCAGTTACACCAGATACCAGCTTCCTTAGCATTTCTTCCAAGTCCAAACTCTATCCTTTAACCATCCTGAAACGACCCGAGGCCATCGGGACCTTAATCAAATATACCAACACATCCCAAAACATATTAAAAAATTAGTCGAGCCTTTAAATCACATCAAACAACGCTAAAAACACGAATTACCCTCCAATTCAAACTTAATGAACTTAGAAACTTCAAACTTCTACAATCGATGCCAAAACCTATCAAATCATGTACGATAGACCTCAGATTTTGCACACAAGTCACATTCGACATTACGAACCTATTCCAACTTCCGGAATCGGAATCTGACCCCGATATTAAAATGTCTACTCCCGGTTAATCTTCTTAAAATTATCGAAATCTCCAACTTTCGCCCAAATGACCCCAAAATGATGGACCTCCAAATCCACTTCTGGACGCGCTTCTAAGACCGAAATCATCATGCGGAGCTATTCCCAGACTCGAAATCCCAAACGGACATCAATAACATTGAAATGCACTTAAACACAAATTTAGGAAATTCTTTCAAAATGCCAACTTCCATAATAGGCACCGAAACGCTCCCGGGTCATCCAAAACCCGCTCCGGGCATACGCCCAAGTCCAAAATCATCATACAAACTTGTTGGAACCTTCAAATCCCAATTCCAAGGTCGTTTACACAAAAATCAAGCTTTAGTCAATTCCTCCAACTTAAGGCTTCTGAAATTAGAATTGTCTTTCTAAATCAACTCCGAACTTCTCAAAATTTAATTCCGACAACGCGTACAAGTCATAATACCCAAAGTGAAGCTACTCATGGCCTCAAATCACCGAATGACGCACTAGAAATGGGCCATAGAAATCAACGGGTATGATATCGAATATTTACCCCGAACATCAATTAAGTCTTAAATTTTGGCAGACTTCGTAGATGACTTCACGCCAGCCCTAGTACCCGAGGTCGAAGAGAACTATTGATAAATTCGGGTACTTCCTCAGGAATCTGGATCCTCTTCATGGATAGTGCTTCGAACGAGAAGGGGTCCGGGCTTGGCATCGTACTAAAACCACCCACCGACAACGTGGTTAGACAGTCTATTAAAACTGTAAAATTGGCTAACAATGAGGTCATGATTGCAGGTCTCAAACTAGCCAAAGGCTTGGGAACAGAGGTGATCGAAGCCAAATGCGACTCCTTCCTCGTAGTGAATCAGTTTAACGGAACCTTCGAAGTTAGGGAAGACCGAATGCAAAGATACCAAGATAAGTTACAAGTAACTTTGCACCGGTTTAAGGAGCGGACTCTGCAACACATACCTCGAGATCAGAATAATGAGGCCGATGCCCTCGCAAACTTAGGATCGTCGATCGAAAACAACGAGCTCGATTCGGGGGTCGTCGTGCAACTCATGAGATCAGTAGTCGGAGAAGGCCACGCTGAGATAAATTCCACAAGCTTGACCTGGGATTGGGGAAATAAGTTCATAGGATATTTGAAAACCAGAAAGGTTCCATCAGATCCGAAAGGATCGAGGGCCCTGCGCACAAAAGCAACATGATTCACCTTGTCCGAAGATGGAACCTTGTTCAGAAGAATGTTCGATGGTCCATTAGCAATATGTCTAGAACCAAGAGACACCGAGTATGTTCTGAGGGAAGTTCACGAGGGCACTTGCGGGAATCACTCCGGTGCCGAATCATTGATTCTAAAGGTAATCAGAGCCGGCTATTACTAGGATCGACATGGAAAAAGATGCAAACGAGTTTATTCGAAAATGTGACAAATGTCAAAGGCATGTACCAATGATTCACCAACCCGGGGAACCGCTCCATTCGGTCTTATCACCATGGCCATTTATGAAAAGGAAGTCATCGATATCATTTGGGATCACATCATATGTCGATTCGGGTTGCCTTCTGAAATTGTGTGTGATAACGAAAAATAGTTTATCGGCAGCAAAGTAACATAATTTCTCGAAGATCACAAGATTAAAAGAATCATATCAACACCTTATCATCCCAGAGGGAACGGTCAAGCCGAATCAACCAACAAAACCATCATCCAAAAATTTAAGAAGAGGCTAACCGACACCAAATTAAAGTGGAAGGAAATTCTACCCGAAATTCTCTGGGCATACCGCACAATCTCGAAGTCCAGTGTCGGGGCTACCCCATTTTCATTAGTTTATGGCGCCGAAGCTCTAATACCGGTTGAAGTCGGAGAGTCGAGTATCCGGTATCGATACACAACTAAGGAATCAAATGACGAGGCCATGAACACAAGCCTAGAACTATTGGATGAAAGGCGCGAAACAACCCTCATCCAACTAGCCGCCCAAAAGCAACGGATCGAGAGATACTACAATTGAAGAGCCAACCTTCGGTATTTCAATTTCAGGGATTTAGTACTGAGAAAAGTCACCCTCAACACCGAAATTCCAATGAAGGGAAATTAAGTCCGAATTAGGAAGGACCACACCAAATTCTCGAGGTCACTGGGAAAGGGTCCTACAAGCTCGGCACGATGAATGGGGAGCAACTGCCTAGCAATTGGAACATATCTCACCTAAAGCGGTACTACTACTGAGGTATGCCTTTTTTTCCTTTTCCTTTTTCTTTTTTCATATTAACGCTTGCAGGTGGTCGACAAGAAACGAGGATGGATTTTTTAGCTAACGGCACGAAGCCTTTAGGTCTGAAAGCACGTGTTGCACTCTTTTTCCCTCAGACCAATTTTTTCCCAAATGGGTTTTCTCGGCAAGGTTTTTAATGAGGCAACGACGAATCGTGCTAACTTAGAATCAAGCCCAATTAAGAATCGGCATCGGAGATCCATTCGACATTATTCGAGGTTCCTTTGCAATCAACCTCGAATAATGGGGGGCTACCCCCGGATATGCGTTATCTTCGAATATCAACTCTAGAAAGGAAACTACTTCATAAAGAGAGGATCTCAATAGATAGGATTTATTGTAAGGGTCAAACGGTCAAATCGAACCGTGCCCATATAGATTACTCGAACCCTGTTTCAATCGAGAATAATGAGAAATATGTTCCTTACAAACATATTATACTTAAAAACTTTTTTGTCTTCTCTCTTTACTAAAAATTTCGTACTTCCACAACCCCAAGGGCCGCACTTAACAGGAACACGAGCAATCACGTCATCGGGCCTCGGGATCAAAAGACCCAATAGGCAACGCCTCGATTTCTAAAAGTTATGGCCCCACCACTCAGCAACCATTATCTCGAACACACCCAGATAAAACGAGAAAATAAACCCAATGGGTAACTCTCAAACTAAGAGGCTATGGACAATTAAAAATGGCTCAGAGACGTCTGAAAACCGTAACAAAAGTAGTCCTTCGAAAAATAAAAAATACTTTCACAACCGGTTCTAAGGGCTATCCTCGGCAAAATCTCAAACTTTGGTAACATCGAACCACAATAACGCCTTAATCCAAAAAGGAAATAAAGGCAAGGTTTGTTCGAACCCTCGAACACAACCTTATTGTTTCATGCTAAGGCATTTCTAACCTTTGTAAGCACAAATAAGGCAAAGGAAAAATACGATAGCTAAAAGGGAAATAAAAGCCTTATATTTATACACAATCGGTTTTTACAAAGACCAAATCGGCCTAAATTTACAACAGCCAAAAAATGGCCTCGGGAAAAATACAAAAGGAAAAACAAAAAGTCCTAAGAGGCTTGGTTTTACGGAGGTTGCACTCCCATCCTCGGGATCTTCTCCATCTTCGAATTCACTCAAACTCTCGGAGTCTTCCTCAGAGAAGGCCAGCTTCCGGGCCCTAACTTCCTTTGCTCTAGCCTTTTGATCTCAGACATGATATCGAAGCCCTGAGCCCTGAGCCCCCTCGAGGGTTTCCCCTCGATCCTGCCACTTCATATGTTCAATCATGCCCTTGTCCTGGTTGACTTCGACATCAACCCTAAACTGGGCAACTTTAGCATTAGGTCTTTTGTTAGCCACGATTACCTCATACCTGGCTACGGCAGCCTCGGATCTTGCCACCTCGAGTTCGTCGGTCAAGCTTGCCTTATCAGAAATGGCCAAATCCAACCGGTACTGAAGCTCCTTGATCTTTTCAACCTGCACTGAGGCCTTCTCTTTTGCAGTCTGAAGCTGGGCCTCGGCCGACTCCAATTGAGCTTGGACGATCTCTTTTTTTGAGGCCAGAATGTCCATGTTCTTTTTGAATTCTTTTGCCTCTGCCTCTATTGCATTCACCTGCATTTGGAGACGTCCGATTTGTTCGAGCCTCTGTCGGTCCTGCAGAATAGGATCATTAGTAGTTATCTCCACTTCATCTTCACTATCATGAAGTACTCGAAATACCTGCTCAGTTATCTTGGTATGCTCATCTCAAGCCATTCCCAAATCTGCCTGAAGCTTCTCACTAAGAAACTTGTAGGTATCACTTTTCTCGGTGAGGTTCTGAACCGCAACATCATGCTCCTCCCGGATTCGGAGGAAAACCTCATGATGCAACACCGAAGCCTGCAAACCAGGAAGAAGATGTTAGAATTATCTACAATTCTAAATATAAAAGAAACAATAGAGGCACCCTCGAAATTACCCGGTTCAGAGCATGTTGGGCCTCGTTGAAAAGGCATGCGGCTCCTACCATATTCATCACAGCTTGATCCTTGTCAGTCACCAAGGATCTCAGATAACTAGCAATCCCTATGTGCGGAAAGAAAAATTGGGCATCCTCCAAGACAGAAAGCACTATCTTCCGCCTACGATCGGGATTAATGCTCGGGGCCGAGAATAGGTCCACCAGTTTTGGGCTCGATAAAGACCCAACAGCGCCCGACCATGATACTTTCCTCAGTACCAGTAATCCACTAAACCCGGTAATATCCTCCGAGGCGGCAGACTCGAGCCCATCCAAAAAACCACGGATATCGGTTGTCCCCTGAATACCCTCATAAGATCGACTTTCCAACATGTTGGCCTCACGGATCATAGCATTCGAAATCTGAGGGGATCCGAAAATATCGACCATCCTGAGCTCGTCCCCCAAGACATCTACCGCTACTCGAGAAGCCTCACCCCTGATCTCTCCTTCGATTATCTTAGCTCAGTACGGAGTGGCCTCAACTTCTTCTGGTTCGGGAATTATTGCTAGAGTTCCCTCACCAACCTCCGCCAATTCGGAGGATTTTTGTATCAAAATGTTAGCCCGTACACAGGCTTCTTCCTCTTCTCCTTATTCGGGCTCGTCCCTCAATCGGCGGATCAAGTCTGAAGGCATAATACCAGAGACCCCCTGGGCTTGCGAGACTTCCTCGTCAGTTTTTTCTTTTCCGATACCGGTGAACTCAGAGCCTCTTTCTCTTCTTCTCTTTGGCCTGCTTCGGAGCAGGGATTTCTTCATCACCAGATGGGGGCCTCATGGCAACTTCCTTCCCAAGGCCTGCAAAGAAAAAAAAGGGAATACGCTAGAGAAGAAGATCAAATGATAACCGTTCTAAGAAAGAAACTTACCATGATTGCGGGCCTCTCATCGACCTTTTGAAAATTTAAACCAAGCGCGCTCAGAGTATGGTCTCTGTAACACCAGACCTTCAACCTATTGCTTAAGTTCCGGAATCAGTTCCGGCATCTAGGACACATCTGTAACAACATAGAAAAATAGTGGATAAAGAAAATGAAAAGTAAAGCCACAAAATTGAACATTCAAATGGGAATACTACTTATGATTCACATTCCATTTCTCAGGGAACGGCATGCCTTCGGTAGAGATCAGGTCCCAAGTCTTGATTCGAAAAAAGCGGTCCATCGAACCTCGCTCGCGAGTGTCATCTATGATCGAGAATGGGGCTTTGGTGGCTCGGTGAGCAAGCTTGATTGGCCCCCCTCGGTAGAGCCGGGGACTGTAAATACACATAAGGTGATCGAGGGTAAATGGACACCCCTCGATTTTGCTCGTGAAGAATCAGAGGATAATCACTATTCTCCAAAAAAAGGTGGATTTGGCTAAGGGTCACGTCGTATCTCTTGCAGAAGTCGACGATGATAGGGTCTAAGGGACCTAATGTGAAAGAGTAAGTGTAAACACTTAAGAACCCCTCCACGTGGGTAGTAATTGATTCTTCAGGCGCTGGGACTACCACATGCTTTTCTCCCCGGTTGCATTCCTTTTTCACTTTGTCGAGGATTTCTAGGTGATTAAACATATGTACCTCGAGATAAGCTCACATCAGCCTAGTACTGAGGAGGGTTTTTTGACTTTAAAGTCGATAACAGTAGAGCACCCTACCGGAACGAATTCCTCAGGGTGGGGCTCCGCCGTATCCTCACCGCCGACAGGTCGCGATGAAGAAGCGGTTTCTTTTTGCGGCACTATTTTAGAGGTTTTCACCATTGGTGAGCAAGAAAAGAAAGAATTATGATGATATGCGATTTAATGGGAGTTCTAGAAATTTGGGTCTAAAAATTATGAAGCAAAGAGATTCTTCTGAGGAAGATCCAAGAATAGAGAAGAAACTTTGAATGTAAAGATTGAATGAAGAAAAGATTGGGCTCTTATAGGTGGCTGGCAATAGTTCGGAATCGATAATGGCCGACCAACAACTGACAGGAAATTAATGCCTTGGTAACTAGACCGACGGGACATTTCGTCGCATACATCATAATCGGGCTCGTCGCTGACATCATTACCCATCAGGTCGGAGTTCGTAAGTTCATATTGTTTCTCGTCATCTTCTTTCTGAGAAACGAGGGGACTATCTGTATACGGTCATAACCGAGGTTGCCCTTAATATGATTAATCGAGACTGGAACATGATAGATCAAGGTTCAACTTCGTATAATATCGAGCTATAATACGAAGTTAGGTTGCCGAGCTCGTGACCTAGAGACCGACCAAGATCAATATCGGTCAAGATTGAGACCGAGAAAAATAGAGACAGATCGAGATTGGTCAAGATTGAGACCGAGCAGAATAAAGACCGGAAAAGATCGGCCAAGATTGAGATCGAGCAGAATAGAGATCGGTCAAGATTGAGACCAAGAAAAATATAGACCGATCAAGTGCATGATCGGTCAAAATTGAAACCGAACCAGAAAATAATAAAGCCGGTATATCCGTAATTTGGGCGAGAAGCTCGGCGGAAATCCCGGCGCATATAATGGAAAGACCAATTAATTAATCTATCATGGAATTCCTTCTGTATTAAGAATTATAAACAAAGTAGGACTTTCCCACTATATAAATGGGTTTTTTGATCATTTGTAGGACATTCGGAAAGCAATAAAAAATAACACATTACCTTCTTTGAAAGCTTGATAATCTTGTTACTCTGTTCTTACATCAGCCGAATCCTTACTTGTTTGGAAGGAGACCGAATTCAAGGGAAAAAGCTAATTGATTTATTTGCTTTGCATTTATCTCTTTTGTAGATAATTATAGTACTGATATATATTTATACATTTTTCTGATTTATATTAAGTTATATCACGTATCCTTAGAGCCACGTATAAATTCAATTGTTATCCATTTTTTTGGGTAAACAATAATAAAGCCAAAATATCGCAAAACAAAATTGGTTCAGTTACAATGAGGATGATATGGTATGTTGCTACTACAGATAATAAGTATAATAAAATCACCCGGAGCGCTAATTGGGGCTAAGATTTTAGCTGTTTTAAGAGCTCAACAACTGCAGAACCATCTGCATACCTCCTAAACAAAAAAAAAACCCTCTATCAGTTAATATTCTCTCAATCTTGTCAGTGTCACTGTGGGGCCCATATTGAAGAAAAACAAAAAAGAAATGAAGAAAAATGGGATAGGAGATGCCTAACTTTGTTGACAACTTTGTTGAAGAAAAAATGGGATAGGTGTCTAACTTTGTTGAAGAAAATGGGAGGTGCCTAACTTTGTTGAAATATTATAGGACTAAATCAACAACAAGTCATCTTCTTTGTAGTAGTTGGATGGCATCTCTTACTATAAATAGAGGCCTCCATTCTTCCTTTCAATTACACCAAAATAAGAGAGAAGCAATAGAAGTTAGACAGAGTAATCCACAGATTGTAGTCTATGAGATAAATAGGGAGTGTGAGTAATATTATAGTGAGGTGTTTTAAATATAGATTGTTATTTCTTTCAAAATTGTAGTAGTCTCTTGACACTAATAAGTTGTAATATTATAGTGGTTATATTACTCCGCTCGAGTATTGTATTTTATCCATTAAAAGAGTTGGTGTCGTTGTTACTCTCTTGTGTTATTATTATTTTTCGTGGATATTATTCCTGGGCAGGATTATTATTTTTTCCAACAACGTGGTATCAGAGCCATGGAGAATAATGGTTCGTTATCTTTTCAGTACCCCCGTCTCACAAAAGATAATTATGAGAAATGGTGTCTACGTATGAAAGCCATTCTTAGCTCCCAGGATGTGTGGAAAATCGTAGATAGAGGGTATGCAAAACCCGATAATGAGGAAGCTCTGCCTCAAGATGAAAAAGAAGTCTTTGCAAAGAAAAGAAAGAAGGATCAACAATCCCTCACGCTCATCCACCAATGTTTGGATGATACCATGTTTGAGAAGGTGGCAAATGCTACCACCTCAAAAGAAGCTTGGGAGATTTTACAAAATTCTCTTCAAGGAGTTGACAAAGTGAGGAAGGTAAAACTTCAAACTCTAAGGGCTGATTTTGAAGTCTTAAAATTGAAAGAATCCGAATGCATTTCGGATTATTGTTCAAAAGTGAAGGCTGTTGTGAATCAATTAAGAAGATACAGGGAGGACAAAGAAGATGTCCGCGTGGTAGAAAAGTTACTTCATACTTTAACACCTAAATTTGATTTTGTGGTGTGTGCTATTGAGGAGTCTAAAGATTTAGACTCTATGATGGTGGAGCAATTGGAAGGTTATTTACATGCCCATGAAGAAAAGATCAAAAGGAGACAAGAAGTGTCATTGGAGCAACTTCTTAAAACTCTGGCATCCTTCAAGGATTATGGAGGTGAAAAAAGCTATCGAGGGAATGGACGGGGACGAGGCCGTGGGGTCATGAAAGAGGAAGAAGTAACAGTAACAACCTCAACAATCAAGTTAAAATCCACCAAACATTCAGAGGTCATGGTCGTGGACATAGAGGAGGAAGAGGACGTGGCTACTACCAAGAAAATAATGGACAAAGGTACGACAAATCAAAAATTGAGTGTTATAATTGTCATAAATTTGGCATTACTCTTGGGAATATCGTAGCAATGTTGAAGAAAAAGCTAACCTTGTTGACGACAATAAAGAAGAAGTTGAGTCAACATTGTTGATAGCACTCAAGGAAGAAGACAGGGATGATTGCAGCTCGTTGTATTTGGACAATGGAACAACCAATCATATGTGTGGATGCAAAGAGAAGTTTGTGGAGATCAATAAAATGGTGAGAGGTAATGTGTCCTTTGGAGATACCTCAAAGATTCAAATCGAAGGGATAGATATGATTCTGATCTCCTGTAAAAATGGTGACCAGAAGTTAATTCAAGATGTTTATTATGTCCCAAAATTAAAAAGTAATATTTTGAGTTTGGGCCAACTTCTTGAAAAGGAATATGACATCCACATGAAAAATATGCATCTTTGTCTTAGAGATTCAAGTGGAATTCTAATTGTTAAAGTGAATATGGCTAAGAATATATTATTCTCTCTGAATCTTAAGACAATTGATGCAAAGTGTTTGAAGGCTAATGTGCAAGATGAATCATGGTGCTGACACATGCGATTTGGGCACTTGAATTTTGAAGCGCTCAAATAAATGCGAGAAAAGAACATGGCGTATGGGATACCATCAATAAGCCATCACAATCAATTATGTGAAGCTAGTCTTCTTGGAAAACATGCAAAGAGGAGTTTTCCAAAGGAGGCCATGTCAATATCAACCAAACCGCTCCAGCTTGTTCACACTGATGTGTGTAGACCAATCAATCTACATTCCTTTGGTAAAAGTAAATACGTTCTGCTTTTCATTGATGACTTTAGTAGAAAGACTTGGGTTTATTTCTTGAACCAAAAATTTGAAGCTTTTGCTGTTTTTAAAAATTTTAAAGTACTTGTGGAAAAAGAAAGTGGCTATGAAATAAAAGCTTTAAGGTCCGATAGAGGAGGCGAATTCACTTTAAAAGAATTTAATAACTTCCGTCAATCTCATGGAATTCGTCGCCCTCTAACGGTACCTTATTCACCCCCAACAAAATAGAGTTGCAGAGAGAAAGAATAGAACAATTCTTAATATGGCTAGATGTATGTTGAAAGCTAAAAGTATGCCCAAGGAATTTTGGGACGAAGCTATTTCTTGTGCAGTTTATTTGAACAACAGGTCTCCAATAAGGAATGTTAGAGATCAAACCCCTAAAGAAGCATGGAGTGGAAGAAATCCAAGTATTAATCACTTGAGAATATTTGGGAGCATAGCCTATGCTCATGTGCCACAACAAGGGAGAGCGAAGCTTGACGAACGAAGTGTCAAGCATGTGTTTGTTGGCTATGATACGAGTTCAAAAGACTACAAGTTATACAACCCAAGCAGCGGTAAGGTGGTGGTAAGTCGCGATGTTGAATTTGATAAAGAATTGGCATGGAACTGGGAAGCTCAGGAAGAAACTTCATATGATTTTCTTCCATACTTTGGTGATGAAAAAGAACCAGAGACAGTGAAACCTGTGCAGGATACAATTCCACCTCCTTCTCCAACCAATGTTGTATCTCCCTCTTCTTAAGAAAGTTCAAATGAACAGCCGCAAAGGACAAAGAGTATTCAATAACTCTTTGAGGACACAGAAGAAGTTACTAATTTTGATTTTTATATTGTCTCTTTGCTGACAGTGAACCAGTGAACTTTGATGAAGTTGTTACAGACAAAAGTGGAGACAAGCCATGGAGGAGGAGATCAAGTCAATAGAGAAGAACAATATCTGAGAGTTAACAACTCTTCCCAAGGGTCATCGAGCAATTGGAGTTAAATGAGTATACAAGACAAAGAAGAATACTGATGGAGATGTGGAGAAATACAAAGCATGACTTGCAGCTAAGGGATACAAGCAAAGGCAAGGCATTGACTATGAAGAAGTCTATGAACATGTTGCCCGCATGGAGACGATTCGTTTGCTCATCTCTTTGGTGACGCAAATGAAGTGGAAGATTCATCAACTAGATGTGAAGTCAGCTTTTTTGAATGGCTATCTTGAAGAAGAAGTTTATGTTGAACAACCATTGGGCTTTGTGGTCAAAAACCATGAAGATAAAGTGTTGCGGTTGAAGAAAGATTTATATGGATTAAAGCAAGTCCCACGAGCATGGAATAGTTGCATCGACAAGTATTTTCAAGACAATGGGTTTACTCATTATCTCCATGAATATGCTATTTACCTTAAAGTTCATAC
The DNA here is from genome assembly GCF_000715075.1 of Nicotiana tabacum. Classification (NCBI taxonomy): domain Eukaryota; kingdom Viridiplantae; phylum Streptophyta; class Magnoliopsida; order Solanales; family Solanaceae; genus Nicotiana; species Nicotiana tabacum. The sequence goes on from NC_134102.1 coordinate 44,433,820, forward strand.
TAATGGAGATATTTTACTTGTTTGTCTTTATGTTGATGATCTTATTTTCACGAGTAATAACCCAGGTTTGTTTGCAGCTTTTAAGAAAGATATTTCTCGTAAGTTCGAGATGATAGACGTAGGGCTCATGTCATACTACTTGGGCCTTGAAGTGAAGCAGATGGAGGATGGAATTTTTATCTCTCAAGATAGCTATACAAAAGAGATATTGAAGAAGTTCAACATGTTCGATTGTAACCCCATGAACACCGATGAAGAGTAGGAAAAAATTGTCCAAGTTTGATGAAGGAGAAAAAGTAGATCCCACATTTTTCAAAAGTCTTGTGGGAAGTTTGAGGTGCTTGATTTGTACGAGGCCAGATATACTCTTTGCAGTTGGAGTAGTAAGCCGCTTCATGGAAGCTTCTACCTCCACTCACTTGAAGGTCACTAGAAGAATTCTTCGTTACCTGAAAGGTACGATCGACTTTGGGTTATTTTCTTCTTCTTCTAATGATTTCAACTTTATGGGATTTTGTGATAGTGATTATGCGGGAGATATTGATGATAGAAAAAGCACAACTGGCTTTGTGTTTTCTTGGGTGATTCTATTATTTCTTGGAGTTCAAAGAAACAGTCCATAGTTACTCTCTCGACTTGTGAAGCCGAATATATAGCAACAACATGAGGTACCTGTCATGCTATTTGGCTAAGAAGATTATTGAAGGAGCTCAATTTGCCACAAATTGAAACTACAGAGATTTGTATTGATAACAAATCTGCACGGGCACTCGCCAAGAATCTGGTGTATCATAATCGAAGCAAGCGTATATATACAATTTCACTTCATCAGAGAGTGCATTGCCAAGAAGGAAGTCAAGTTCAAATATGTGAAGTCTCATGATCAGGCTGCAGATATCTTTACAAAGCCTCTTAAATTTGAGAATTTTCAGAGATTGAGATCAAGTCTTGGAATGAAAAAGAAAAAAATCAAAATTAAGGGAGAGATTTGTGGGGCTCATATCGAAGAAAAACAAAAAAGAAATGAAGAAAAATGGGATGGGAGGTGCCTAACTTTGTGGACAACTTTGTTGAAGAAAAATAGGATAGCTGTCTAACTTTGTTGATAACTTTGTTGAAGAAAATGAGAGGTGCTTAACTTTGTTGAAAATTTATAGGACTAAATCAACAACAAGACATCTTCTTTGTAGTAGTTGGATGGCATCTCTTACTATAAATAGAGGCCTCCGTTCTTCATTTCAATTACACCAAAATAAGAGAGAAGCAATAGAAGTTAGAAAGAGTAATCCACAGATTGTAGTCTGTGAGATAAATAGTGAGTGTGAGTAATATTGTAGTGAGGTGTTTTAAATAAAGAGTGTTATTTATTTCAAAATTGTAGTAGTCTCTTGACACTACTAAGTTGTAATATTATAGTGGTTATATTGCTCCGTTCGGGTATTGTATTTTACCCATTAAAAGGGTTGTTGTCGTTGTTACTCTCTTCTGTTATTATTATTTACCGTGGATATTATTTCTGTACGGGATTATTATTTTTCCCGACAGCACGGCAAGCTAGCAACTCATCCCTTAAATGTGAAACCCTTTCTCTCAGATCCTATTTGACCAATGAATCGGCGTGACTCCACCTGTCTGCAAACAAAGCAAATACCTGAAGCTCGTGCAGTCGTGTAACATTATGAATGTTTTCTACAATTTTCAGAAAATCTCTAGAGAATTACTTCCGTCTGGAAAGCATCCGAGATTCTCCATACCCTCTTCATCATTGACAGCAAGGTAAAGTGGTATCCTAATTTACATATAAATACAACAGTGTCAGCCAACTTGATGTTTTCAAATGGTTAAATCAGTTCATTCAGCAGCTTAGATAACAACCTCCATAACATTAAAATCAAAATCCAAATTCCAAAATTTCAAAAGCAATTTTCTATCCAACATTTTCAAAACTCACAAAAAAAAAAAATATCCTCTATCCAAGCAAAACTATTTGAAAGCCCAAAAATCTAGAAAATAAATGAAACCGAAGATCATATGACATATAGAGTATTGAATGCTATCGTCTTTTATGGTCCACAGAGAATACTAACAAATCTCACATGACATCATATACAATTAAGATTCGCCATACCCATTTATCAATGCGACGTTTTCAAGGGTTTATCGAGTGCAAATGTTTTGTTTAGCAAAAAGAATTCCAAAATAACTAACTCAATAAAATATTTCAAGAATTTTTCTGCATTTATTTTATATCCAGACAAAACAACAAATTAAACCCCACAAACAAACCCCAAACAGCAGGTAATGATTTTTTTTTTTTACAAGCAACAGATACAAGAGAATCCGAGGATAGGAGGGGGAAAGAGGGTTAAGCGTACAAGTGGATTTCGTAGGAGTTCCATCAGTCAGTTCGGTTAGGTTTTAGAAAATTTGATTTGGTATTTCCAGTTTTCGGTTTCTACAAAACTCAAACTGAAATCAAACCAAATTAAATTTGGGCATCTCGAAACCAAATGCCTTGCACCGCAGCTAATCCCAACAATATGAATGCTAAAAATTTGAAGGAATTTTCTCAACCAACTTATCTTTAAAAAAATGTTCTCAACCAACTTATCCTTAAAAAGAAAAAAGGAATGTTCTTTTTATAGGTAACGTAAGAGTGTTTTGATGTAAAAACAGCATTAGGAAATACTGGACAGTGTATGTAAAGAACTTAGAAAGTTACTGATGGAATCCGGCTCTTAATACATTTGTTGTAGTCCCGTTGCACCAAAAACTTAGCAAAGAAAAACATTTAGTAAAGCACGGGAAAATATTAGGCAAAATGGTTTCCTCGCCACTTAAACTTGCACCCAATTATCAATCCGGTAAACAAACTTATAATTTTCCCATTTGAATACCTTAACTTGACGTAATAAATATTTCACGATCCCAAATTCCCTCTGAAGGATGTCGTGATGGCACCTAATCTCTACGACAAGGTAAGCCTAACAAATAGCAACCCCTGAACAAATATGTAAATACAAGATACTGAAAGCGACTAAATAATGCATAAAACCCGTCTGTGAGTAGAATCTCAGCAATTCACACACTAAAACCGGTGGAACTGAGTCATAAGCTCTATAGAATGCTACTAGAGTGCTACTATATCACTATCCGAAAATGATATACAACAGTAATAAAAATAAGGGAAGGTGACTCCGAGGCCTGTGGACGCCGAGCAGGAATACCTTGAAGTCTCCGGTAAAAGCATCTAACAAGACTCTCTATCTATCGGCACGAGCAGACGTACCTGGATCTGCATAAAAAAAGTGTAGAAGAATAGTATCAGTACATCACAACGGTACCCAGTAAGTATCAGCCTAACCTTAGTAGAGTAGTGACAAGGCCAGGTCAAGATACCTACTAGAATATGAAATAGACAGTATAAAGTGAAATACAGATATAAAATGGGAAGTAAGAAAGCAACTGATACGGAACAAGATGATAGCATGATCTAAAATCGGGAAAATCAACAGTAGAAATAGCGTGAAAGAAACAACTAAAGTTATACAAAGATCATGTACGGACTACAACTACTAGAATGATAACGAATGGAGCAACAAGAAATATTTCTTCCACGACACTTTGCAATATGAAATAATAATAGCAAGAAACACAATGAGGTACCGCCTCGTGTATAATGAAATCAAACTGAGGTACCGCCTCGTATAATCAAGAATAACAACTGAGGTACCTCCTCGTATTCACATTTCTCAATTTCTATCATAATCCTTCCTTATACCTCCGCGTGAGCCTCTTAGATTTAAAAATAGGTTTTGAAAATAGTCTTCCTGAAATAGCTACACGCACTTTAGCCCACCTTATGACGCCGCTTGGCTTCACGTAGTTCCCTTACAAGCAACACGCACATAAGTCCCACCTTATACCGCCGCATGCACATCAACCCAAGCCTTATACTGCCGCATGCGCATCAACATCATATCACAATAACAACATCACACCCCAAGTTCCCACATATCACAGCATGTCAACAATAATAATAGCAATGTTTCCACAACAATAGCCCATGGCTCCAACACAACGTATACGAGAATATCAACAACAATAATGGAAGAAAAATGCTCAATAGGATAGATGTTTCAACAATAACCAACGTCATCTCAACGTATTAACAACTTTCACAACCTCAACATCAAATAACTCAACAATGGAAAAAACAACGTGTAACCGTAATATTAGATAAGACTAACTCACAATAAAGGAAACAATCTTCAATAATGAGTATCAAATATAGAAATCAACAAATAAAAGGGCAACATGAATAATTAATTCAATAATGATAATTAACAATGAATAGATAATATGTGACAATAAAGGGGCAATATGTTCAACTAAAGCATGTGAGAAATTTAGCAAGTAAGATGTAGGACAATTACTAAACAATTCAACTAAAGTATTTAAGGATAGTCTAACACAATTAAGGATGGTTTAGCTATGAGAATCAAGAACATAATATGGCATTTCAATTAAAGCATGGAAATAGTCTAAGTAGCCTAAATCGGTTTGCGTACATGGATTTCACTTAGCACAATTGAATCAAACAATACCAATCCTAAGGGGTAGCTCCCCCACACGAAGTTAGGCAAGACACTTACCTCAATTAGGCCAATTCAATACTCAAAAATAACCTTTTCTTTACAATCCACCTCCACGAGGCTCAAATCTAACCAAATCGACTCAATAACATCAAATAATGCTAGGAAATTCAATTGCAGTAGATAAAGTTAAGATTTCTACACTTTTTTCAAAAAGTCAACAAAAGTCAACCCGAGCCTCGTAGGGTCAAAACCCATGTCCAATGGTAGATTCTGTCTACCCATGACCCCACGAGTTCATGTCACGACCCAAAATCCAATTAGTCGTGATGGAACCTAACCCAACCTGCTAGGTAAGCCAATTTAACAATAATCCAATTTCAAATCAGAATTACTGAGAAAACAATGATGAAATAATTGAACTTTTATACAACAACCCAAGGACTAGTAGTACCAATCATAAGCTCCTAAGGTTTAGAGTTCTAGAAAAAAAAACTGAACTGAAATAATTACCACATATGTTTGGATTGTACATGAATAGTATTCAAAACTAAAGCTACCAAGGACAAGTGATAGCCATAACTGGAACGCGGGTTCATCTTCAATGCCAGCTCCCACCATAAACAACAACAACACTCCAAGATATGCACGCAAGGTGCAGAAGTGTAGTATGAGTACAACCGACCCCATGTACTCAACACATATCCTAAGTAACCTCGGCGAGGTAAACGAAGCAAGAACGATAGATGATACTCACTAACACCTGTGCAGTTCATAATTTCAACAAGTATAGAATAGATACATGATCAAAACAGGAGATCTTAGGTAAAACCACTTTGATGCTCACAATTCTTTGTTTTAAATTGTTCTGCTCGGTCAACAATCCATCATATAAGGAAGATATGCAAGTAAAATCAAGTAAACAGTCGAGGAACTTTCAAGTAAAGATGAAATACAATAACCAAATATCAATCCGTTGCGGCGCGCAACCCGATCCAATAACGGTAACCAACTCTCCCAGAGCTCACAATCAACCGCACGGACAACTCACGTACTGCACGGATAACTCACATGCTATAGTATCAAAATCTGGATCCGCACGGACAACTTACATGCTGCTCGGACAACTCACGTGCTATAGTATCAATATCTGGATCCACACGGACAACTTGCGTGCTATTGTATCAATATCTGGATCTGCACGGATAACTCACGTGCTATAGTATCAATATCTGGATGCGCACAGACAACTCACGTGTTGCACAGACAACTCACGTGCTGCACAGACAACTCACGTGCTATAATATCAATCTACATGGATAATAGTCTCAATATCTGGATCCGCACGGACAACTCACGTGTTAATATCACAATCCGCTCGGCGTGGTCACATACATCCAGTCCAAATCATATCTCATAGAAGCAAGTCTACAAGAACATATGTACATGACAGATAAATATCAGATTTCATGCTCCTGGACTGGTATAATTACATGCTAAAGTGTAGGCATGTGCAATGTGTGCTATCACAGCTCAAATCGGCAAATTTTATCACAGAAATAACAATTACCAAGTCTTATTCAGGGATTTAGCCTATTCGTAACCTCAAACATGGCTCAAATAGTTCACAACAATGATACAAATATGAGAAACATTGTAGCTTAAAGCTTAACAGTCAACTCTAGGCATATCATAGCCTAAGCACTACCCCGAGCATGGATAAATACCCCGGTGCTCGCACATGGGTTTAACTCCACACATATGTGCACCTGTAGCACGTAGCTATCACAAATAATTCAAGCAACCAGTGCCTCAACCAAGTTTAGATAGGATTCTTACCTCAAACAAGCCAAGTCAAATACCGAGCAAGCCAAACGACACTCTAAAAATTCCATCCCGCGCGTATCTACCTTCGAACGGCTCTAAACTACCAAAAGCAACTCAAAAATATCAAATAATTCTTAAGGAAACAATCCCAAATAATAAAGGTCAAATCTTTACACTTTTACTCAAAGTCAACCAAAACGTCAAACCCGTGCCCGCACCTCGAACCCTGACAAAAATTACAAAATCCGACAACCCATTCAATTACGAGTCCAACCATACTAATTTCACTCAGAGCCGACTCTGAATCGATGTCCAAAACTCAAAAATTCACTTTATAAAATTTTATACAAAAACTCCCAATTTCTCTTTGAAATTATCAATCAAATGCCAAAAATGAAGATGGAATCAAGGAATAAAATCAATACCGAGTATAAAATACTTACCCGAATCAATGTGGTAAACATCGCCTCAATCCGAGCTCCATAGCTCAAAATATGTTAAAATGAACTCAAAATCCTGCAATTTGATGTTTAAATGCACTACCAGGGGTCCCTCTTTGTGATTGTGGTCCCTAACATCACTATCGCGATTCAAAAATTATTCCAGCTCAATTTTTACCCTTCGCAATCGCAAACATTTCCCCGCGACTGCAATGAGGAAATTCCAACAAGCTTGCCCAACTCTTCCAGATAGCCTCTATTTTAATGGCTATAACTTTTGTACAAAACTTCAAATAATAAACGGTTTAATTTTCTAAAAACTAGACACAAAGTACTATAACTTATTTTTTGGATTATCTCCAAATTCCTTATAAATTGCATGATAGAAGCTTCCAAAGTCGGGTTAGTGACAAAAGAATTTTCTTCTTCGCGAACACAAAGAACTCTCCGTGAACGCGATTCATAAGTGCCCTTTTTCCATTTTACTCATCGCGAACGCAACCCAAAGTCAGCGATCGTGATGCACACTACTGTAGCAAAAATCAACAACTAAAAATGGCTTAGAAATGGTTTGAAACTACCACGAAACTCACTCGAGCCCCTCGGGACCCCGTCCGAACATACCAACAAGTCTCAAAACATATTACGGACCTTACCGAGGACTCAAATCACACATATTAACATCAAAACCACGAATCGTCGATCAAGATCAATCTCTTAAGTTCATAAACTTCAAACTTCGAACCAAGCATCCGATTCAAGCCTAACCAATTCGGAATGAACCCAAATTTTGCATACAAGTTCCAAATGACATAACGAACCTATTCCAACTTTCGAAACAACAATTCGAACCCGATATCATCAAAGTCAACTCTCGGTCAAACTTATGAACATTCCAAACCTTCAAATTTCCAACTTTAGCCAATTAGTGCCGAAATCTTCTAGAAATATTCAAATGCAAATCTGGGCATACACCCAAGTCCAAAATAACCATCCGGACCTAACGGAACCATAAAAATCCGATCCGAGATCAAATACTCTAAAGTCAAACTTGGTCAACTCTTCCAACCTAAAGCTTCAAACATGAAATTCATTCTTCCAAATTAATTCCGAATCATCCGAACACCAAAACCGACAATACACACAAGTCATAATACATCATACAGAGATACTCATGCCCTCAAACCACCGAGCAAAGTACAAATACTCAAAATGACTGGTCGGGTCGTTAAAGTTCATATATGTGATTAGTTTCAAAATCCGAGTTCAAATAGACTCTCAAAACTCAATTTCTTATTTTTCAAAAACTTGACAAAGTTTCATAAATTTCTACTTTGATTCACATGATTTTGATGTTAAAATCTAAGATAAGTTGATGGAATATGATTAGAAATAGATTAGGATCACTTACCCAAGATTTGTAGGTGAAATTTCCTTCTCCAAGTCATCTCCTACCGAGTCTAGGGTTCAAAAATAAGAGAATGATCTCAAACATCCCGTCCCTCAGCTATTTGTCCAGTCGCGGATGTCGCATTTGCGACTTGGAAAACCCCCCAAATGTGAAGAATCTCTCAAAAATGCGAAGATCTTCCCATCTCTGCTACCATCGCAATTGCGATGAATAGATCGCAATTACAAACTTTGGACATCATTAACAATTGCGACAAAATGGATCGCAAATGCGAAATGACCCCTTCCCAGCCTTTTTCGCAAATGCGAACAATGGGTTTGCAAATTCGAACACAGCAGGCTTGGCATGACTTCGCAAATGCGAACCAAAATCTAGCAAATACGAGATCAGAGGCTTGGAGAAAAAAACCAGCAAACTTCAATCATATCAACACTCCGCTAAGCATTCGAAACTCACATGAGCCCTCGTAGCTCCAAACCAAACATTCACACAAGTTTAAAAACATCATACAAACTCGCTCGCGCGATCAAAACACAAAAATAACATCTGAAAATACGAATTGAACTCTAAAACGCAAGATTTTCAAAGAGAATTTCTAAAATTACAACTACGAGTCCAATTCCTATCAATTCAACTCCGAATGACGCCAAATTTTGCAGACAATTTCTAAATGCCATAACGGACCTATTTGAAGTCCCAAGACCAATTTTCGAGCTCAATAGCTAAAAGTTAACATACGGTCAAAATTTTCAATGTAAAATTGCCAAATTCTGGCAAATCAAGACAAATCAACCTACAAACTTCCAAATTCAATTTTGGGTATACGACCAAGTTTGAAATCACGATACAAATCTATCAAAGTCATAGAAACAAAGTTCCAGGGCCGTTTTCACATAAGTCAAAGTTTTATCAACATTTTTAAATTAAAGCTTCTAAGTCTAGAATCAAGGGTCCAAATGAACCCGAAAGCCTTTCGGAAGGAAACTAATTAACGTCGCAAGTCATAAAAGCATAAACTCACATATGTGAAGCAATAAAAGGGTTAACGGGGCACAATTACACAAAACGACTGATCGCGTCGTTACATTCTCCCCCTCTTAAAACAAACGCTCATTATCGGACGTGCATAAGGACATACATGAAGTGGTGAATAGATGAGAATAACGACTCTGCATGTCGTGCTCGGTCTCCCAGGTCGCATCCTCGATTGGATGACCCCCTCCATTGAACTTTCACTAAAGCAATATCCTTTGACCTCAACTTCCAGACTTGCCGGTCCAAGATGGCCACCGTCTCCTCAACATAAGACAAGTCCTTCTCCAATTGGACTGAGCTAAAATCTAACACATGAGACGGATAACCATGATACTTCCGGAGCATAGTAACATGGAATACTGGATGAACTGCAACTAGACTAAGTGGCAGTGCAAGCTTGTAGGCAACCTCTCCAATCCTCTCAATAATCTCAAAAGGTCGGATATACCTAGGGCTCAACTTGCCCTTCTTCTCGAACCTCATAACACCCTTCATGGGCGAAACCCGGAGTAAGACCCGCTCCCGAACCATGAATGCAACGTCGCGAACCCTCCGATCCGCATAACTCATCTGTCTAGATTGGGCTGTGTGAAACTGATCTTGAATCAATTTAACCTTTTCCAAAGCATCATGAATCAAGCCTGTACCCAATAGCATCGCCTCGCCCGACTCAAACCAACCTACTGGAGATCGATACTGCCTCTCATATAAGGCCTAATACAAAGACATCTGAATGCTCGACAGGTAGCTATTGTTGTAGACAAACTCCGTAAGCAGCACAAACTGATCCCAAGAACCCCCAAACTCCATCACACATGAACGAAGCATATCCTCCAATATCTGAATAGTGCGCTCAAACTGTCCGTCCGTCTGAGGGTGAAATGATGTATTTAACATAACCTGCATGCCTAACTCACACTATACAGCCCTCAAGAATCACGATGTAAACTGAGTACCCCGGTCAGAGATGATGGATACCGGCAAGCCATGAAGTCTGACAATCGCGCAAATATAGAATTGAGCTCGTTGCTCTAAAGAATACGTAGTCACTACTGGAATGAAATAGGCCGACTTGGTCAACCTATCCACAATTATCCATATTGCATCGAACTTCCTCTAAGTCCGTGGGAGCCTAACAACAAAATCCATAGTAACTCGCTCCCATTACCACTCTGGAATCTCTAGCCTCTAAATCAATCCACCTGGCCGCTGATGCTCATACTTCACCTGTTGACAATTTAGGCACCGAGCTACATACTCCACTATGTCCTTCTTTATTCTCCTCCACCAATAGTGTTGCCTCAAGTCCTGATACATCTTGGCGGCACACGGATGAATGGAGTACCGTGAACCGTGAGCCTCTTGGAGAATCAACTCATGCAAACCATCTACATTTGGCACACATAGCTTGCCCTACATCTGTAACACACTGTCATCCCAAATAGTGAACTCCTTGGCATCACCGTGCTGAACTGTGTCCTTGAGGACAAGCAAATGGGGGTCGTCATACTGACGCTCTCTGATACGATCATAAAGAGAGGACCGAGAAACCGCACAAGCCAAAACTCAACTCGGCTCCTAAATATAACAATCTAACAAACTGGTTGGCTAAGGCCGGAACCTCCAATGCTAATGGCCTTTCTGCTACCGGTAGATATGCTAGACTACACAAACTCTCCGCGTTTCGACTCAAGGCATCGGCCACCACATTAGCCTTTTCGGGATGATATAGAATAGTGATATCATAGTCCTTAAGCAATTCTAGCCATCTCCGCTGCTGGAAGTTAAGCTCCTTATGTTTCAACACTTGTTGTAGACACCGGTGGTTGGTAAAGACCTCACAAGGAACACCAGACAAATAGTGCAGCCAGATCTTCAATGCATGAACAATGGTTGCCAACTCCAAATTGTGGACTGGATAATTCTTCTCATGAGTCTTCAACTGTCGAGATGCTTAGGCAATCACCCTACCGTCTTGCATCGACACCGCGCCAAGGCCAACACGTGATGCATCACAATACACAGTAAAAGTCCCCGAGCTCGTAGGCAATACTAATACTGAGTTGTGGTCAAAGCAGCCTTGAGATTTTGAAAGATCTCCTCACACTCCTCGGTCCACCTGAGTAGAGCACCCTTCTGGGTCAATCTAGTCTTAGGTTCAACAATAGATGAGAAACCCTCTAGAATCGATGATAATACCTCGCCAAACCAAGAAAACTCTGAATCTCAATATTTGAAGACGTTCTAGACCAATTCTGCACTGCTTCAATCTTCTTTGGATCTACCTTGATCCCCTCACTCGACACCACATGACCCAAAAATGCCACTGAATCGAGCCAAAATTCGCACTTTGAGAACTGTGCATATAACGTCTTCTCTCTCTCAAGGTCTAGAGCACAATCTTCAAGTGCTGCTCCTGATCTTCCCGACTATGGGAGTACATCAAGATGTCGTCAATAAACACAATGAAGAATAAATCAAGGTAAGGCTGGAATACTCTATCCGTCAGGTTCATCAATGTTGCTAGGACGTTGGTCAGCCCGAAAGACATCACGAGGAACTCGTAGTGACCATACCGAGTCCTAAAGGCAGTCTTCAGAATATCCGGATCCCGAATCTTCAACTAATGATAACTTGACCGCAAATCACTCTTGGAGAACACTCTGGCACCCTGTAGCTGATCAAATAGGTCATCAATGCGTGGTAATGGATACCTGTTCTTCACCGTAACATTGTTCAACTGACGATAATTAACACATATGTGCATAGATCCATCCTTCTTCTTCATAAACAATATCGGAGCACCCCACAACGACATGCTAGGCCGAATGAATCCCTTATCAAGAAACTACTGTAACTGCTCCTTTAACTCCTTCAACTCTGCTGGGGCCATATGATATGGTATAACAGAAATGGGCTGAGTGTCCGGTAATAAATCAATACCGAAATCAATATCTCTGTCGGGCGGCATGCGTGGATGATCTGGAAAGTCTCTCACTACTGGAAGTAACTCAACAGTAGGAGTATCAGCACTGACTCACAAAGGCTAGATAAGCATTACACCCCTTCTCAACCATCCACTGAGCCTTTAGAAATGATATAACCCTGGTAGGCATATAATCTAATGCACCCCTCCACTCTAACCTCGGTAAACCTGGCATAGCCAACGTCACAGTCTTAGCGTGACAATCAAGAATAGCATGATAGGGCGACAACCAATCCATGCTCAAGATAACATCAAATTCTACCATATTAAATAACAACATATCAACTCTAGTCTCAAAACCACCAAGAACAACTAAACACGACCGATACACATGGTCAACAACAATGGAATCTCCCACAGGTGTAGACACATAAACATGAGAACTCAAGGAATTATGGGATATACCTAAATATGGAGCAAATTAAGATGATACATAGGAATACGTGGAGCCTAGATCAAATAAGACTGATGCATCTCTAAGACAGACCAGAACAATACCTGTAATGACTGAGTTTGAAGCAACTGCCTCTATCCTAGCAGGAAGAGCATAATATCTGGCCTAGCCTCCCCCTATAGGGAGACCTATACCCGCCTGACCTCCAGCTCTAGCTGGCTGAGCGGGTGGAGTGGCAGCTGGGATAACAATCATGGCCTGAGAAGTTTGCGCACCTAACTGAATTCGTGGAGCCTGAGTAGTCTGTGAAGGTGCACACCTACTGAGTTTGCGGTAATGTCTGACCATATTGTGGGTATCACCACACTCAAAACAAGCTTGCGGAGGATGTGTCGGCTGGGACTGGCCCGGGCCTGGTCGGCTGGACTGACCGGTGAAGGCTTCCCATACAGGAGGTGCACTAGAAAGTGGCTGAGCAAAGTGTGCAACCTGGGACCTCGATACAACCGGAGCACCACTAGAAGCTGGAAGTGCTAAATGAACTGGGCAGCTCACATAGCCCCTACCATGACGGGACGAAGCTGCAGTGTGACCACCACTAAATCCCCCTGTGCCACGAGGCCTCTTGGCCTCCCTATCCTCTCTATCACGGTCTCGCATACCCTCCAACCTCTATGTAATCTCAACCACCTACTGATACAGAGTGTCTGACCACAACTCCCTAGTAACGTTGTATCTAATACTCTGGTTAAGCCACTCAAAAAATCGACGGACTCGCTTCCTGACTATGGCAACCAAGGATGGTATGTGCCTGGACAAATCACTAAATCATACAACATACTCAAACACTGACATAGTACCCTGGCACAGCCGCTCGAACTCCACGCACCAAGAATCCCAAAGGTTCTGAGGAACAAAATCCCTTAAGAAAAACTATGAAAATAGATCTCATGTAAGTGAAGCTGCCTCGGCTGGGCTACCCACCTCGTACGCCCACCACCACTGATATGCCACTCCTTTCAGCTGGAACGTAGTAAAGGTAACCCCACTCGTCTCCACAATGCCCATAGTATGGAGAATGCGGTGACACTCCTCAAGAAACCTATGGGCACTTCTCAAGAAAACTGAAAGTAGGAGGGTGATACTTCTTGAACCTCTTGAGCTTAAGATGCTCCTCCTCAGATGTTGCTGCCCTAACCACGGGCTGAACTGGACAACAGTCTGTACCGTTATAACATATGGGACATGATCAACCTAGACCCACTGCTCTGGGTACGGGCCGTAGGAGTCTGGGCTTCTCCTCCAGCTTGAGATGTGGCTGGTGCAAGTGGGATCAACCCTGCTTGAGCTAAGGTGCTGAACATGCTCATGAACTGTGTGAGAATCTCCTGAAGTGCTGGGGTGTCAATAGGCTCCTCGGGTGTCTGACCCCTGATTGGAGCTATTGGTGGCTCCTTTGTCGCAGCTCGGGAAGGTGCTCTGGCTGCACCCTGTGCCCGTCCTCATCCTCTGCCCCAGCCCCATCCCCGGCCTCTCGCGGATCTAGCAGAGGGCGCGGGTGTTTGATTGTCGGATCCTATGGTGCGTGTCCTCACCATCTGTGAGAGAATAGAAAGTCAAAGATTTAGTTTTTGAAATCAACCAATTCGAACGATAAGGAATCAAATAAGTGAAGTTTTACTAATAGTTCCATAGCCTATCGAAGATAAGTACAGATGTCTCCGTACCGATCCACAAGACTCTACTAAACCTGCTCATGACTCGTAACACCTATGAACCTATATCTCTGATACCAACTTGTTACGACCCCAAATTCCCTCCAAAGGATGTTGTGATGGCACCTAGTCTCTACGACTAGATAACCCTAACAAATAGCAACCACAGATATGTAAATACAAGATACTGAAAGCTACTAAATAATGGATAAAAACCATTTGTAAGTAGAATCTCACAAATTCACACCCCAAAACCGGTGGAACTGAGTCATAAGCTCTATAGAATGCTACTAGAGTGCTACTACATCACTATCCAAAAATAAAATACAACAGTAATGAAAATAATGGAAGGTGACTGTGAGGCATGCGAACGCCGAGCAGGCATAGCTTGAAGTCTCCGGTAAAAGCAGCTAGCAAGACTCTCTATCTACCAGCATGAGCAGACATACCTGGATTTGCACAAAACGTTGTGTAAAAGCATAATATGAGTACACCACAATGGTACTCAGCGAGTATCAAGTCTAACCTCAGTAGAGTAGTGACGAGGCCAGATCAGGACACCTACTAGGATATGGAATAGTCAGTATAAAATGAAATACAGATATAAAATGGGAAGTAAGAAAGTAACTGATACGGAACTAGATTATAGCATGATCTAAAACCATGAAAATCAATAGTAGAAATAGAGTGAAAGAAACAACTAAAGTGACACAAAGATCATGTACGGACTACAACTACTAGAATGATAATGAATGGAGCAACAAGAAATATTCCTTCCACGTCACCTTGCAACATGCAATAACAGCAAGAAACACAACGAGGTACCGCCTCGTGTATAATGAAATCAAACTGAGGTACTGCCTCGTATAATCAAGAATAACAACCGAGGTATTGCCTCATATTCACATTTCTCAATTTCAATCACAATCCTTCCTTATGCCGCGTGAGCCTTATATTTGAAAACAAGTTTTGAAAATAGTTTTCCCGAAATAGCTACATGCACTTTAGCCCACCTTATGACGCCGCGTGGCTTCACGTAGTTCCCCTACAAGCAACACGCACATAGGTCCCACCTTATACCGCCGCATGCACATCAACCCAAGCCTTATACCGCCGTATACGCATCAATATAATATCACAATAACAACATCGCACACCAAGTGCCCACATATCACAACTTGCCAACAATAACAATTGCAATGTTTCCACAACAATAGCCCATGGCTCCAACACAACGTATATGAGAATATCATCAACAACAATAATGGATGGAAAATGCTCAATAAGATAGATGTTTCAACAATAACCAACATCGCCTCAACGTATAAACAACTTCCATAATCTCAATATCAAATAACTCAACAATGGGAAAAATAACATGTAACCACAATATTAGATAAGACTAACTCATAATGAAGGAAATAATCTTCAACAATGATTATCAAATACGGAAGTCAACAAATAAAAGGGAAACATGAACAATTAATTCAACAATGACAATTAGCAATGAAGAGATAACATGTGACAATAAAGGGGCAACAGGTTCAACCAAAACATGGGAGAAATTTAGCAAGTAAGATGTAGGACAATTACTATACAATTCAACTAAAGCATTTAAGGATAGTCTAACACAATTAAGGATGATTTAACTATGAGAATCTATAACATAATATGGCATTTCAATTAAAGCATGGAAATAGTCTAAGTAGTATTAACCAGTCAAATACTACGTACAACTCGTGTACCCACTCGTCATCTTGCATGCACGAATTTCACTTAGCACAATTGAATCAAACAATAACAATCCTAAGGGGTAGTTCCCCCCACACTTCCCCCATACGAAGTTAGGTAAGACACTTACCTCAATTAGGCCAATTCAATACTCGAAAATAGCTTTTTTCCCTACAATCCACCTCCACACAGCTCAAATCTAACCAAAATCGACTCAATAACATCAAACAGTGCTAGAGAATTCAATTGCAATAGATAAGTTAATATTTTTACACTTTTCCCAAAAAGTTAACAAAAATCAACCTGGGGCAAACCCAATCAAAATCCAGGTCCGATGGTAGATTCCGTCTACCCATGACCCCACGAGTTCATATATGTGATAAGTTTTAAAATCCGAGTCCAAATCGACTCTCAAAATGTAATTTCTTATTTTTCAAAAACATGACAAAGTTTCATAAATTTCTACTTTAATTCACATGATTTTGATATTAAAATCGAAGATTAGTTGATGGAATATGATTAGAAATAGATTAGGATCACTTACCCAAGGTTTGTAGGTGAAAATACCTTCTCCAAGTCGTCTCCTACCGAGTCTAGGGTTCAAAAATGAGACAATGAACACAAAAATCCCATCCCTCAGCTATTTGTCTAATCGCAGATGTCGCATTTGCGACCTGGGGTTCGCAATTGCAAACCCCACAAATGTGAAGAATCTCTCGCAAATGCAAAGACCTTCTCATCCCTGCTACAGTCGCAATTGAGATGAATATTTCACAATTGGGAACTTTGGACTTTGGCAATTGCGACAAAATGGATCGCAAATGCGAACTGACCCCTTCCATCTTTTTTTGCAAATGCGAACACATCTGACTTGGCCTGACTTTACAAATGCGAACCAAAATCTCGCAAACGCGAGATCAGAGGCCTGCAGAAAAAACCCAGCAAACTTCAATCCTATCAACACTCCGCAAAGCGTCTGAAACTCACCTGAGCCCTCGGGGCTCCAAACCAAACACTCACACAAGTCTAAAAACTTCATACAAACTCTCTCACGTGATCAAAACACAAAAATAACATCTAAAACTATGAATTGAACTCTAAAACTCTTGATTTCCGATGTGAATTTCAAGCATATCTTAAATTACACCTACGCGTCCGATTCCTATCAATTCAACTCTGAATGATGCCAAATTTTACAGACAAGTTCTAAATGTCGTAAAGGACCTATTCCAAGTCCCCAAATCAATTTCTGAGCTTAATAGGTAAAAGTCAGCCTACGGTCAAAATTTACAGCTTAAAATTGCCAAAGTTCGGCTAATCAACATAAACCAACCTACGGACTTTGAAAATCAATTCCGGGCATACCCCCAAGTCTAAAATCATGATACAAAGCTATCAGAGTCATAAAAGCACAGTTTAGGGGTCGTTTTCACAAAAGTCAAAGTTTGGTCAATATTTTCAAATTAAAGCTTCTAAGTCTAGAATCAAGGGTCCAAACCAACCCGAAAGCCTCCCGGAACGAGACTAATCAAACTCGCAAATCATAAAAGCATAAACTCACATATGTGAAGCAATAAAAGGATTAACGGGGCGCAATTACACAAAATGACCGATTGGGTCGTTATAGAGTACTAATAAAAACATCCAACCGAGCATGTATATCAATTGTGCTAACATGTCAAACACGTCATATGCTAGACCATTTATTGTTTGACATGTGTTATTTGTGGGTACCAATTTTAAAATTAATTTATCAAATTTATATTTTATTTTTTACTTATCTTCTCCACTCAAACACCTCCCTCCCCCCCCCCCCCACCACCAAAAAAAAAAAAAATTAGTAAAAGAAGATACTGCCGAAAAAGCCTCCGACCAAACCTCAAATCCAAGAAATTAGCCTGCTTCCTTCATCCCCTCCTTTACTAGTTCTCTTATTATTTCAGTTAAATTCAATTAGGAATATAATTTTTGACCACCAACAAAACCCCAATGGCTGCCATCTCCGATTTGCCGATGACCAACCACATAATCACGTCTCTTCTGTAAAAAGACCTAAATCATAAGAGATAAGTAAAATCACACACCTTCATATCGAATCTGGCTAGAAAACTCCCAATTTCTCTCTCCTCGCTTAATTTAAAAATTCATAGCATTTCTTTACTCAAACCTCTCACTATATTTGAGAAATAATAAGAAAATGAAATGAGAAAAATTTGAAAGATAATGAGAAAAAACTGAATAAAAATGGGGTGGACTGACGGGAGATAACTGGGGAAGGGTTACTTGTGAAAAGAAGAAGAGAAGAGAGGCGAGCAGTGATGGGCCATGGGGTGCTCTTTCCCTTTTTCTCTTTCGTTTTAATTTTTTCTTTTGATTTTAGTATCTTTTTTAAAATCAAAATATTATACTCACGCGCATTTTTTGCGTGATTGGCACGCATTTTGTCCACATTACTTATGTCAGTGCCGCATAAGCATAGCCAACGATCAAAGTATTTTATTAGTATTCATTCCGTTAAGTTAAGGTGTTCAAATGGAAAATTTATAAATTTTTTTACCGGGTTGGCAATTGGGTGTAAGTTTAAGTGGCCGGAAAGCCATTTTGCCGAAATATTATTAAGATAGCATTAAAAATTATCTTATATTGAGCTCTATTTATATACAATATCTATTAATCAATATGGGATACTAATAAGTGTGTCACTACATATATTAACTGTCTAACAACTGTTACCTTTTCAAATAAAAAAAATATTTATGTTTAAGATTAACAACCTTGTCCCTCTTGTTATCAAAAACTCTAGAATTTCTTTCTTTCCATATAACTCACCAAATCGCTGCCGAGATTTAAAAATACTTTACAAAGTAGCTATATTTAAAAGTTAGTGATAAAGGGTGAAAAGTGCATATCTTGAGTGTGTTTGTGTATTAATTATTGTATGTGTTGTGGGAGTTCACACCGCTTTTGAAGTAAAAATATGCTCATTATGTATTTCTTATGTGTAGGAACAAACTTACGGGGAAAAGGATCAAATGGATGAAAAATTTGGTGAAAAAAGAGCTAAAGAGAAAAGTCCCGAATAGCGAAGCGAGGTTCACTTCGCTAGATCGGGACCGGAGCAGAAGAAACCAGAAATGTCCTGGACAGCGAAGCGAGGTTCACTTTGCCAGACCGGGACCGGAGCAGAAAAAATCAGCTTTTTCAATCTGAATTAGGAGAAGCCAAATTCGTCTCATCTAAACCCTAAACCTTATAAATATGAGAGTTAGCCATTTTTGAAGGGAGGGAAGTCTTTGGTGAGGCAAGAACATACTTGGAAGCAAAGAAAAGCCATAACAGAGTTCGGAAACCGTGGAATTCATCTTGAGTTCTTCATTTACCCTTCTATTATTGATTTTTATGTATTCTTGGGAATTAATTGAGATTGGTCGTTCATTCTAGGGATATGGTTTTACATGAATGTTGATATTTGAATATTGATTTGACGAGTTGATTTACATATTGGGTTATTTATTCATATCCTGAGCCTAATTATTTTACTGCCTAGCTAACAATGAAATACTATATATGAATCTTGAGTTGAACTTGAAAGAGGTAATTCTTGATTGCAATAGGATTGAATAGAACGCGATCTTGAACCTAGTCATTGGAGAATTGATTTGCGCATATGGATAGAAATATACCTATGTGCCGTGCTTAGCCAACTTGCAAGAGACTATTAATGCGTTCTCTTTATCTCTAATCTCATAGGAATATAGGGTTAGAATAGATACAATAGGCGAGTAGAAATTGTCAAATTTCTACG
Source organism: Nicotiana tabacum (assembly GCF_000715075.1). NCBI lineage: Eukaryota > Viridiplantae > Streptophyta > Magnoliopsida > Solanales > Solanaceae > Nicotiana > Nicotiana tabacum. Next base: position 44,453,759 of record NC_134102.1, read on the forward strand.
AGTATCATTGTCCTTAGACATTATTAATCTGGATAAATTAATAAGTCAAGTTAATTGAAGAATTCGACAGGATTGTTACATATCCATGACCCTAGAATATTATTTCTCATTGAATTCAACCTTTGGTGCTACGTGTGATAGTTAATTAGTTCTTCTTTTTATCGCAACCATAGTTCATAGAATTAATTAAACAAAAATCACTTTGAACTTGTTCTTGACTCGATAAATTAGAATTTTCTTAATATAGTTGATAATTAATCCCAAGTCCTCGTGAGAACAATATCTACTCACTCTTTATTACTTGATTGACGTCGTATACTTGCGTGTGTGATTTAGGAAAACCGATTTTTGGTGCCATTGTCAGGCACTTAGAAATTAATTATTTCACTAGATCTAGCTTTCACTGCCTAACAAATCAAGTTTTAATTTTTCTTTTTGTGTTTTCTAGTTTTGGTATATTTAGTATGTTTTTACTTGTGTTAGATGGCATCTTTTAATGAATTTTGGTTGAATGTTGGTTATTCTTATTTTTGTGATCCCTGTTCATATTGTGTAGGACCACACTTGTGGCAAAATTATAAAAATATTTCCAGGAACGAGTTGGGTGCATGATCTCAATCTTTTGTGTGAAATATTTGTAATGTGTGAGGTGGTCAAGAGGGCCATTAGGATGGTTGTCCTAATTCTTATTATTCTTCTCCTGATCTTATTATGATGCTTCTAATAATGTTTATGAGTTTGATAGGAGTAATGAAGTGGAGGATGTGGAATGTGCTGTCCGTATTATGGACATGGTGAGGCAAGTAGCCGAGCAACAAGATGAAATTCAAAAAAGATTGCCTTAGAAATTCAAGTACTGCAGGCTAGAATGGAAGAATTAATGGCAATTTTCAGGAAGAACCTCAACTCGACAAAGATAGTGAGTTCCTAAAAGAGATAAAAATTGAAGAAGCAGATATAGTGAGCCAATCTTGGCTAGAGGAACAAGTTCAGCTAATACAATTTTACGGAGTTATCCGTAATGGTCTTTCAAACATGGTAGAACAACTGATAGAAGGAAGAACTGAGCTCAGACAAGAAACAGACCAATTTGGCTCAGATATCCATGACCTGCAGGTGCAGTTGAATAAAAAGATTGAGGGGTGTGATGCCCAACAATAAATTGTTGTGGATACTGGCCAGCTTGTGGAGCATAAAGAGGAGTTCCGATCATTCAACCAATTATTATTGATGATGCAAAGGTTGAGGAAGTTTGCAAAAGTGAGAATAATAAAAATGAAGTGATTTTAGAGTTAGAGCGTATTAGACTTTATTCTAACCACTTTTCAACATTGTGTTAGGATGATGACATGAGAATCAATCCTTTCGATCATATGGAAGAGTCAAGGAATGCAAAATAAAGTGCATATACTCTGAAATTTGCTAGGCCAAGAAGACAAAACGACATTCCTCACTTAAAGGCCAAGAAGTACAAAATGCGACATTATTTTCTTGGTTCTTTCGTATTCATAGCACCAACCCAGAACTACAATCGCAAGCTTGACTCAAATTTGGGGATACAATTTATATCTTCAAGGTTGTCACGACCCAATTTTCTATCAGTTGAGTATCGTGATAGCACCTAGTCTTAGGGACTAGGTAAACCTAATATTTACTGAATAACAATAATAATTAAATAATATCTAACAATTTTTAAAATATAAATCTCTATAAAATTTACAATTCTCAAAACCAGTAGTACAAGTCATAAGCTCCATAGAGTTTGTTACAATTTTCTAAATACAACTGTTTGAAATAAAGTAAACAGTGTGAATACAAATCAGAAGGTGACTCCGAAGCCTGCGAACGCAGCAACAGGTTTTCCTTGAGTCTCCGCAGCAACAATCCGCACAGCTAGCTAATGATCAGCTGACTTCAAAATACCTGGATCTGCACAAAAATATGCAGAAGTGTAGTATGAGTACACCACGGCGGTACCCAGCAAGTATCAAGACTAACCTCAGTGGATTAGTGACGAGGAACAATCAAGACACCTACTGGACTAAATAACCTGAACAAATGTAAATATAGAAACAACAGAGTATGATATCTACATAAAGACTACGCAAAGTAAAAATTAAGATGGTAATTGCAATAAGAAAGGAAAACAACAACTATTAGCGAAACACCATAATAATGACATAGAAGAATGAACGGAAACACAACCTAAATCCGATAATCATAATTAAAGAAAGGACAAGTAACAACTCCACAAAACTACAGCTTTCACACCAGGTTTTAGTCAATAAACTCCACGAGGTACCGAACCTCATACTATTCATAACTCACGGGTTCCAATATCTGAACCCTAACACTTGGCATCCTGTGCCCTCATTACAATTCATAACAGTACTGACGACTCACATGCCAAATAGAGTTATTCTCACATAGAAGGCAAGTAAACAAGGGAGTTCATCTATACTCAACAATATTAAGAAAACTTCTTAACCGATAAGAGTGCTCAACTACGTGTATGCTTATGCAAGTGTCCTAACATAGTTCATGCCCACCTTGTCACGTCACATGTGCAAATATTAATAGTAACAATAGCACAACAGACACCTTGTGCAACCCCATAACAACAACCGCACGGCAGAAACCTCATACATCACAATAACAACAACTGCACGGCAGAAACCTCATGCATCACAATAACAACAACCGCACGGCAGAAACCTCGTGCATCATAATAACAACAACCACATGGCAGAAACCTCGTGCATCACTACAATAAGTACAACAGCAAAAATGACAAGAATACAAGGGTATGACAATTAAGTCAACTCATAAATTCCAGAACACAAAGAAACGGAGGAACTAATTCACAAGGAGTAGCCATAATAGAGAATGCTAATTAGAATAAGAACAGCTCAACAAATAAAAGAGAAACATGAACAATTAATTCAACAATGACAATTAACAATGAAGAGATAACATGTGACAATAAAGGGGCAACAGGTTAAACCAAAGCATGGGAGCAATTTAGCAAGTAAGATGTAGGACAATTACTAAACAATTCAACTAAAGCATTTAAGGATAGTCTAACACAATTAAGGATGATTTAACTATGACAATCTATAACATAATATGGCATTTCAATTAAAGCATGAAAATAGTCTAAGTAGTATTAACCAGTCAAATACTATGTACAACTCGTGTACCCACTCGACACCTTGCGTATATGGATTTCACTTAGCATAATTGAATCAAACAATAACAATCCTAAGGGGTAGTTCTCCCCACACGAAATTAGGTAAGACACTTACCTCAATTAGGCAGATTCAATACTCAGAAATAGCTTTTTCCCCTACAATCCACCTCCACGCGGCTCAAATCTAACCAAAATTGACTCAATAACGCCAAACAGTGCTAGAGAATTCAATTGCAATAGATAAGTTAATATTTTTACACTTTTCCCAAAAAGTTCATAAACGTCAACCTGGGGCCCACCCAATCAAAATCTGGGTCCAATAGTAGATTCCGTCTACTCATGACCCCACGAGTTCATATATGTGATAGGTTTCAAAATCTGAGTCCAAATTGACTCTGAAAATGCAATTTCATAAGCTCCATTGAGTTTGTTACAATTTTCTAAATACAACTATTTGAAATAAAGTAAACAGTGTGAATACAAATCAGAAGGTTACTCTGAAGCCTGCGAATGCAGCAACAGGTTTTCCTTGAGTCTCCGCAGCAACAATCCGCACAGCTAGCTAATGATCAGCTGACTTCAAAATACCTGGATCTGCACAAAAATATGCAAAAGTGTAGTATGAGTACACCACGGCGGTACCCAGCAAGTATCAAGACTAACCTCAGTGGATTAGTGATGAGGAACAGTCAAGACACCTACTGGACTAAATAACCTGAACAAATGTAAGTATAGAAACAACAGAGTATGATATCTACATAAAGACTACGCGAAGTGGAAATTAATACGGTAATTGCAATAAGGAAGGAAAATAACAACTATTAGCGGAACACCATAATAAAGACATAGAAGAATGAATGGAAACACAGACTAAATCCGATAATCATAGTTAAAGAAAGGACAAGTAACAACTCCACAAAACTACAGCTTTCACACCAGGTTTTAGTCAATAAACTCCACGAGGTATCGAACCTCATACTATTCACAACTCACGGGTTCCAATACCTGAACCCTAACACTTGGCATCCTGTGCCCTCATTACAATTCGTAACCGCACTGACAACTCACATGCCAAATAGAGCTATTCTCACATAGAAGGCAAGTAAACAAGGGAGTTCATCTTTACTCAACAATATTAAGAAAACTTCTTAACCGATAAGAGTGCTCAACTATGTGTATGCTTGTGCAAGTGTCCTAACATAGTTCATGCCCGCCTTGTCACGTCACATGTGCAAATATCAATAGTAACAATAGCACAACAGATACCTTGTGCAACCCCATAACAACAACCGCACGGCAGAAACCTCGTACATCACAATAACAACAATTGCACAGCAGAACCTCGTGCATCACAATAACAACAACAGCACGGCAGAAACCTTGTGCATCACAATAACAACAACTGCACAACCGAAACCTCGTTGTATCACTACAATAAGTACAACAGCAACAATGACAAGAATACAAGGGTATGACAATTAAGTCAACTTATAAATTCCAGAACACAAAGAAATGGAGGAACTAATTCACAAGAAGTAGCCACAATAGAGAATGCTAGTCAGAATAAGAACAGCTCAACAAATAAAAGGGAAACATGAACAATTAATTCAACAATGACAATTAACAATGAAGAGATAACATGTGACAATAAAGGGGCAACAGGTTAAACCAAAGCATGGGAGCAATTTAGCAAGTAAGATGTAGGACAATTACTAAACAATTCAACTAAAGCATTTAAGGATAGTCTAACACAATTAAAGATGATTTAACTATGACAATCTATAACATAATATGGCATTTCAATTAAAGCATGGAAATAGTCTAAGCAGTATTAACCAGTCAAATACTACGTACAACTCGTGTACCCACTCGACACCTTGCGTATACGGATTTCACTTAGCATAATTGAATCAAACAATAACAATCCTAAGGGGTAGTTCCCCCCACACGAAGTTAGGTAAGACATTACCTCAATTAGGCAGATTCAATACTCAGAAATAGCTTTTTCCCCTACAATCAACCTCCACACGTCTCAAATCTAACCAAAATCGACTCAATAACGTCAAACAGTGCTAGAGAATTCAATTGCAATAGATAAGTTAATATTTTTATACTTTTCCCAAAAAATTAACAAAAGTCAACCTAGGGCCCACCCAATCAAAATCTGGGTCCAATGGTAGATTTCGTCTACCCATGACCCCCACGAGTTCATATATGTGATAAGTTTTAAAATTCCGAGTCCAAATCGACTCTCAAAATGCAATTTCATAAGCTCCATAGAGTTTGTTATAATTTTCTAAATACAACTGTTTGAAATAAAGTAAATAGTGTGAATTCAAATCAGATGGTTACTCCGAAGCCTGCGAATGCAGCAACAGGTTTACCTTGAGTCTCCGCAGCAACAATCCGCACAGCTAGCTAATGATCAACTGTCTTCAAAATACCTGGATCTGCACAAAAATATGCAGAAGTGTAGTATGAGTACACCACGGCGGTACCCAGCAAGTATCAAGACTAACCTCAGTGGATTAGTGACGAGGAACAGTCAAGACACCTACTGGACTAAATAACCTGAACAAGTGTAAGTATAGAAACAACAGAGTATGATATCTACATAAAGACTACGCGAAGTAGAAATTAATACGGTAATTGCAATAAGGAAGGAAAACAACAACTATTAGCGGAACACCATAATAAAGACATAGAAGAATGAACTGAAACACAGCCTAAATCCGATAATCATAGTTAAATAAAGGGCAAGTAACAACTCAACAAAACGACAGCTTTCACACTAGGTTTTAATCAATAAACTCCACGAGGTACCGAACCTCATACTATTCACAACTCACGGGTTCCAATACCTGAACCCTAACACTTGGCATCATATGCCCTCATTACAATTCATAACCGCACTGACGAGTCACTTGCCAAATAGAGTCATTCTCACATAGAAGGCAAGTAAACAAGGGAGTTCATCTATATTCAACAATATCAAGAAAACTTCTTAACCGATAAGAGTGCTCAACTACGTGTATGCTTGTGCAAGTGTCCTAATGTAGTTCATGCCCACTAGTAATTGTATAGGAAAAGAAATGGACAGCATGTAGAATGTTTTCACACAACTTTTCACAAGATAAAACTCACACACATAAGTGTACCACTACACAAACATCAACAACAAGAATGCCCCCAGTCCATCACAAGTCATCACAAATCAATCCCTGACACATCCCACCTTGTCTCGCCATGCGTGCAATAGTAAAATAAATGCCCGCCTTGTCTCGCCACACATGCATAATAATGTTCCCACCTTGTCTCCCCACATGCGCAACCCGCCTCCCCCCCCCCCCACACACACACACATATATATATATATATATATCCCGCCTTGTCACGTCACATGTGCAAATATTAATAGTAACAATAGCACGACAGAAACCCCGTGCAACCCCATAACAATAGCCGCACGGCAGAAACCTCGTACATCACAATAACAAAAACTGCACGGCAGAAACCTCGTACATCACAATAACAACAATCGCACGGCAGAAACCTCGTGCATCACAATAACAACAACCGCACGACAGAAACCTCATGCATCACCACAATAAGTACAACAGCAATAATGACAATAATACAAGGGTATGACAATTAAGTCAACTCAGAAATTCCAGAGCACAAAGAAACGGAGGAACTAATTCAGAAGGAGTAGCCACAATAGAGAATGCTAGTCAGAATAAGAACAGCTCAATAAGAAAGGAAATATTATATAACAACGGTCCTCAATGTACAGTTCGACAACGAAGGAGCTAACACAAGGCAAATAATTCGAAATAAGGACAAGTCTACTAAAATATAAGATATCTAACTTCTTTTAAGGCTGGGCAATTAAGAAAGCGATACAACACATTCAATTAGGGATAAGCAGCAAAAAGATGATCACAACCTCAATTAATGATGAACAATTACATAAGGGATAATTATAACTTCAACCCGTATTGACGTCAAATTTTGCAGGCAAGTTCCAAATAACATAACGGAACTGTTCCAACTCTGGAATCGCATTCTGACCCCGATATCAAAAATTCCACTTCTGGTTAAAATCTTCAAAAATTTGACTTTCGTCATTTCAAGCCTAAATCAGCTACAAACCTCAAATTCACAGTTCGGACACGCTCCTAAGTCCAAAATCACCACACGAAGTTGTTGCAATCATCTAAAACCTATTCCGGAGTTTTTTACACAAAAGTCAAATTCCTGTCAACTCTTACCGCTTAAGCTTCCAAAACTTGAATCCTTTTTCCGATTTGACTCCGAATCAACCGATAATTGAATTTGACCACGCACACAAGTAAATACTCATAATACGAAGCTACTCAGGTCCTTACGCCGCCGAACAAGACTTAAATTCTCAAAACGATCGGTCGGGTCGTTACATCCTTCCCCTCTTAAACAAACGTTCGTCCTCGAACGTGCCAAGAATCACCTTGAAGTCTTCAAATCACTGAATGCACATATCCGACATACATCCACGGGTGACCCACATCACCCCAATCCACATAAACCTGACGACACCATCTCAACTGTAATTTATCCCTTTTACCAACACCAATAAACCTTAGAGTCAAAATTCTCACCTTCTATTCATCTCCAAGAGACCCGATTCTAAATCCATACCCGGTATCAGTCTCAACTAGCTGTAACAACTCATGCCTACACCCACAAGGTACGACCACCCAACATGAAAAATAACATTTCTGATCACAATAGTTGCTCGTAATCAAAACCAGCATCGATAATTAGCCTCATTTCCGTTAGCAACCTGTTTTAAACCTCCATAATGCTGACAATGATACAAGCAACATGAAGACCTCATAACTATGCACCCGGATCAACAAGTCACATCTAACGCCACCAGTACACACCTCGTAAACTAAAACTCAATTAAGCACAAGTCGAAAAGGAATAAATATGAAAAGAGAAACACATAAGAGAAATATCAAACAAGACCAACAGGCACAACTCTCTATCAGTACCATCCTACGAATCAATTTAAAAGGAAAACTCAAAGTGTATGAACAAATCACAAGGATTTCATCTTGATATAACTTCCACCATGGCATGCATCCCAGCTCAAACATAACAAATCACATGGAATCGTGAGAGTCTCACCCTCATCTCTGAATCACAAGCCGAATACACATCATACCAATTGAAATCTTCCACCAACTCAAATCTGCCAATAAAATCACAACAATTACTGAACTCTCACCCCGGTAGAGTATCAAATCACAAATCGTAACCAAATTACTCAGGAATCATATCAAACCTACCATAATGGATAACATGAATTCACTTCTAGTCTCACAACCCTTAATAATGGATAAAAACAAACGATAGACACGGGCTACCACTCATAGAATCTCCCAACAGGGGCAAACACATAAACAGAATACTAAGTCATGAACTCACTCATAGGTGGAGCAACAATTAAGGGGACTCACCCCGATAACCAAAACCAAATCAAAATATGAATGGTGACCCTCTATAATAAATCAAAATCATACCTGTATGACATTATCTGGTGCAACGGCCACTAGTCTACTATATGAGACACATCAACGGGTCGGACCTTCCCCTCTTGGGTGCCCTCTACCCGGCTGAATACCCCACTGTGACACATCAGTCCGGAGTCTAAGATAATCTCTTACCCTGTGGCTAGTATCTCCACACTCGAAGCAACCTCTATGCTGGCGTGGCTGTGGAAACTGTGTAGTACCGGTACTCTGAGACCCATTAGCACCTGAAACACTGTGCGAAGCCTGACGTGCAAACTGAACTGGCTAACCCACAAAACCTCTACCATGTCGTACCCTGCCTCCAAAATAAGGACTAGTAGATCTCTTTGGTCTACGAGGCCTCCTCGCCTCCCTGTCCTCTCTCTCCTGACCTCGTCTGTCCTCTCTCTCCTGATCCCACATGCCCTTCTCTCGGCGAGCGATCCCTACCACCTGCTAAAACAAAACATCAGACTCTATTTCTCGAGCCATGCTGAACCGAATATCATGCCTTAGCCCCTCAATGAATCTAGGACACGCTCTCTAACTGTAGCAACCAAAGCATGTGCATGTCTGGCCAAATCACTGAATCTAACAGCATACTCTGAACTGACATAGTGCCCTGGCGCAGCTGCTCAAACTCTACGCGCCATGCATCTCAAAGGTACTGAGGTACAAACTCTTTCAGGAACATCTCTGAAAAACTGAACCCATATAAGTAAAACTGACTCGGCCGGGCTACCCAACTCATACGCCCGCCACCATTGATAAGCCGCTCCCCTGAGCTAGAACGTAACAAAAGCAACCCCACTGGTCTCCACAATACCCATAGTATGAAGAATACGGTGACACTCCTCCAGGAAACCCTGGGCATCATCTGTCGCCAATCCACTGAAAGTAGGAGGGTGGTACTTCTTGTACCTCTCAACTCTAAGCTGTTCTTTCTCAGATGGTGCTGCCCTAACCACGAGCTGAACTGGGACCACAGGTTGTGTCGCGATGACACCTGGAACCTGACCAACATGAACTCGCTGCTCTAGAGTGTAGGCGACGAGAGTCTGGGTTCCTCCCCCGGTCTGTGAAGTAGCTGGTGCAACCGGAATCAACCCCGTATGAGCCAATATACCAAACATGCTCAGGAACTGTGCTAAGATTTCTTGAAGTCCAGGGTTAACAGCAGGCGCCTCCGGTACCTGTCCCCCAACCGGAGTTACTGATGGCTCTTCAACTGTTGCTTTGGTGGATGCTCTAGCTGCGACGCGTGCTCCTCTTCGGCCTCTGCCCCTAGCGACATCTGCTCCGGGGGCAGCGTCATCAGTAACTGTAACTCGTGTCCTCATGGTCTGTGAGAGAATGGAATGATAAAAGCTTCAAACTTCGAGATCAATAAACTCACACGATAGGAATGAAGGAAGTGAAACTGTCCTAATAGTTCCGTAGCCTCTCGAAGATAAGTATAAATGTCTCCGTAATGATCCGCAAGACTCAACTAAACTCGCTTATGACTCGTAGCACCTATGAACCAAGAGCTCTGATACCAACGTGTCATGACCCAATTTTCCCTCCATTAGGTATCATGATGGCGCTTAGTCTTAGGGACTAGGTAAGCCTAACATTTACTGAATAACAATAATAATATAATAACATCTAATACAAAATTTACAATTCCCAAAAACGGCAGAACAAGTCATAAGCTCTACAGAGTTTATTACAATTTTCTAAATACAACCGTTTGAAATAAAGTAAATAGTGTGAATACAAATCAGAACGTGACTCCAAAGCATGCGAACGCAGCAGCAGGTTTACCTTAAGTCTCTACAGCAACAATCTGCACAGCTAGCTAATGATCAGCTGACTTTAAAATACCTAGATCTACACAAAAATGTGCAGAAGTATAGTACGAGTACACCACGGCGGTACCAAGCAAGTATCAAGACTAACCTCAGTAGAGTAGTGACGAGGAATAGTCAAGACACCTACTGGACTAAATAACCTGAACAAATGTAAGTATAGAAACAACAGAGTATGATATCTACATAAAGACAACGCGAAGTGGAAATTAATACGGTGATTGCAATAAGGAAGGAAAATAACAACTATTAGCGGAACACCATAATAATGACATAGAAGAATGAACGGAAACACAGCCTAAATCCGATAATCACATTTAAAGAAAGGACAAGTAACAACTCAACAAAATGATAGCTTTCACACCAGGTTTTAGTCAATAAACTCCACGAGGTACCGAACCTCATACTATTCACAACTCACGGGTTCCAATACCTGAACCATAACACTTGGCATTCAGTGCCCTCATTACACTTCATAACCGCACTGACGATTCACGTGCCAAATAGAGCCATTCTCATATAGAAGGCAAGTAAACAAGGGTGTTCATCTATACTCAACAATATCAATAAAACCTCTTAACCGATAAGAGTGTTCAACTATGTATATGCTTGTGCAAGTGTCCTAACATAGTTCATGCCCACTAGTAAGCACAGGAAAAGAAATGGACAACACATAGAATGTTTTCACACAACTTTCCACAAGATAAAGCTCACACAGGTAAGTGTACCACTACACAAACATCAATAACAAGAATACCCCTAAGCCATCACAAGTCATCACAAATCAATCCCTGACACAACCCACCTTGTCTCACCACGTGTGCAATAGTAAAGTAAATGCCCGCCTTGTCTCGCCACACGTGCATAATAATGTTCCCACCTTGTCTCGCCACATGCGCAACCCACAACACACACACACACACACACACACACACACACACATATATATATATATATATATATATATATATATATATATATATATATATATATATATATATATCGCCTTGTCATGCCGCATGTGAAAAAATCAATAGTAATAATAGCACGAAAGAAACCTCGTGCAACCCCATAACAACAACCACACGGCAGAAACCTCGTGCATCACAATAACAACAACCACATGGCAGAAACCTCGTGCATCACAATAACAACAACCGCATGGCAGAATCCTCGTGCATCACCACAATAAGTACAATAGCAACAATGACAACAATACAAGGTTACGACAATTAAGTCAACTCAAAAATTCCATAACTCAAAGAAACGGAGGAACTAATTCACAAGGAGTAGCCACAATAGAGAATGCTAGTCATAATAAGAACAACTCAGCAAGAAAGGAAATATTATGTAACAATGGTCTGCAATGTACAGTTCGGCAATGAGGGAGCTAACACAAGGCGAATAATTCCAAATAAGGACAAGTCAACTAAAATATAAGATATCTAACTTCTTTTAAGGTTGGAAAATTAAGAAAGAGATACAACAAATACAATTAGGGATAAGCAGCAGAAAGATGATCATAGCCTCAATTAAGGATGAACAATTACAGAAGGGATAATTATAACTACAAATAAAGATAAGCAGTTAGGAAAAATACAACATGGAAATAGAAGAGATAACAATTTCAGTTAAAGAACATATGAATCAAATGAACAACAAGAGTGGATCATGAAGCAATTAATTCTCATTAAAGCAGGTAGAAGTGAAACTGGTAATTAAGAAGCCTAATCATAACGAGAACAACTGCATATTCAATGAAATACAAGGACTAAGAACCCTAAAAGACCAATTTTCCATAAATAAGTCTGAACACGTACTCGTCACCTCGTGTACACGGACTACAATTAGCACAGAAGACTCAAATCCTAAGGTGTAGTTCCCCCATATGAAGTTAAGCAAGATACTTACCTTAAAAAAGACAGACCGACACTCAAAAATGAACTTCTCGGTGAAATGGCCTCCGGACGGCTCAAATCTAATCAAAATAACTTCAAAGCACATATAAAACTCATAAGAAACTATTCCGGGTCATAAAGCCTCAATCTTTATCAAAACCTAAAAATCGACCCAAAAGTCTACCCCCGGGCCCGCACCTCGGAACCTGACAAATTTCACAAACCCCGAACACCCATTCCGATACGGGTTCAACCATACTAAAATTATCAAGTTCCGATACCATTTCGTCCCTCAAATCATGATTTTTCATTTTGAAATTTTTCTTCAAAAACCTCCATTTTCCTCAACTCAAAATACAAATTAAATGATAAAAATAAGGATAAAATCATGGAATATAATAAATTCTAGGTGAAGAACACTTACCCAATCGATTTGCTTGAAAACCCACAAAGAAGCTCCCAAAACCGAGGTCTAAAACTCAAAATATGGAGAAAATGGCCAAACCCTCGACTTATATGATTCTGCCCAGGATTTCTGCATTTGCAGACAAGGAAACGCATTTGCGCTCTCGCATGTGCGAGAAATAGTTCGCATCTTCGAACGCAGATATCCAGGCCTGGATCCGCATTTGCGGAATTAAAGGCGCACCAACGGCCCCTCAGAAGCGCCAAAAGAAGCACAGAAGCGAGCTTCTTCGCAGATGCGATCGCTGGACCACAAAAGCGGCCTTCGAACCTGCGTGCTGGCCTCCGCAGAAGCGAGCGAGCCTCCAGGCCACCATGACTGCAGAAACGACCACGCTCACGTAGAAGCGGAGCCGCACCTGTGCTCCAAAGCGTCGCAGGTGCAAAAACACCAGAACTAGACTTGTTCAAAACCATGAAAACATCAAAAACTCGTCCGAAACACACCTGGGGTCACCTCTCGGAATCACATTCCGACCCCGATATCAAAAAGTCCACTTCCGGTCAAAATCTCCAAAAATTTGACTTTCGTCATTTCAAGCCTAAATTAGCTACAGACCTCAAATGCACAGTCCGGACACGCTCCTAAGTCAAAAATTACCAAACGAAGCTATTGCAATCATCCAAAACCCATTCCGGAGCCGTTTACATAAAAGTAAAATTCCAGTCAACTCTTACCGCTTAAGCTTCCAAAACTTGAATCCTTATTCCGATTTGACTTCGAATCATCCGATAATTGAATTTGACCACGCAAACAAGTCAATACTCATAATACGAAGCTACTCAGGTCCTTACACCACCGAACATGACTTAAATTCTCAAAATGACCAATCGGGTCGTTACAGAGGTGGAAGAAAAAGTGGTGAAGTTTGTGTAAGTAGGGCCACGACTATAAAAAAGGTGCTTGTTGGAGGCAACCCAACTCTAGTGTTATTTTATATTTTTTATTGTGTTATTTTTGTAGTGTTATTTTTGTATTTTATAGGAGTAGCAACATGGAATCAAGCCAGTAGGCGTGTGCAAAAGCGAGCAGGTAGTTGGAACTAAGTGTGAGGTGCCCACACAAAGGACTATATCTGGGAGAAGTTTGAGTATCCCGTGAGCTGTTAATACTTCGGCTTTTGGCCTACCAGGGAGTCTCTCTTACCCTCTTATTATTTATTGTATGCACTAAGGACAATGAATATTCTTAAGTGTAGAGTGTGGTGTCAGACTTTGATTTTTGTGGCATGTGCTTAATTGCTAGTGATATTTGTAATTAAATGATCACACTTATGGCCATTGTAATTATATAATTGTAGTCATTTTTTAGTAGATTAATCTCGTGTTTTCTTTAAACCACGAATCTTTTCCGAGATGCCATTTTCTTGAACTGGGTATTTTAGGTAGATTTTTTTTCAAACATTGCAAAGATTTGTGGACTTTGCCCAACAATGGATTACCTAGAGAGTTTTCTTGAGGGACTAAAGTCTAAAGAAAAATACAAAAAAATTTATTTTTTAACTGATAATGGAATGGGAAGAACTTGAACGTCTATGCTATTGACATGTTTTATATCGAGGCTTAGGTTCAGAGTATTTGAACTGAGTACTTTCGTCATGATCTTTATATTACATGCCTTGACAACATATGTGGCTTTCTTTTGACGCTTAAGCTCATATGCTGACTCCTGTGATTACTTCCTAATTGTTGGAATTGTTATGATGACTATGCTTAGTTGTTTAACTTGAGAGTCGGGCATAAGCCATCCGGAGTGAGTCATGTACATTGTGTGATGTGAGGTCTTGATTACATTTTGTGCTATCATGTGTTAGTCTAGAACTTTCCCCGTATTAGTCGAAGCGAAATAAGTAAGCTTTGTGAATCTAGGAGATAATGTAGGCGTTTCTTTGATTGTCCATTGAGCTAGTATGCCACCATAAATAAAATTATCCTTAGATAGCCCATTTGAGCCTATAAAACTTTTCTTTGGCATCCACATTACAAGTTGATTCCCTTTTTTGTTCTTAATCAAATCTTCTTGAACATTTACCTCCGAAATCACTTAAGTCTCTAGAAGAGTAAGGTGAAAGTTGATGTAGCTTTTGAGTGGAACCATAAAAAGGCCAAAAAGTGCACGTATGTTTTGAAAGATCATTAGCTGGGCAGCCTAAATGGAGAGAGTGTTGAAAAAAAAAAGGTCATAGAAAATACAAAAAGGAAAATACACCTCCTATTCCTCTTATCCGGGCTAGTGAAATGCAAAGTTGTGCTTAGAGAGAAAGGCCAAATTGTACATGGTTTCGTGGCATTGCTTGAATTGGTCATGAAGAGTGTGTAGTTGAAAGTTAAGTGTAGTTTATTAAAGTGCTCAGGAGGGTTAGTCACTATACCCAAATATATCCTACCTATCTCTTAGCCTACATTACAACCTGAAAAGATCTAATTGATCCTGGACTTTGCAAGCTTAGATTAGTAGAGACATACACTACGGGCAAGCCTATGGTACGACCTCGGGATGTACATGAATTTATTTGAGAGAGTGAGAGAATTCTTATGATTTTTATGTCCTTAAATTATACTTGAATGTATATTTTAGTGTGTGGACTAATTTCTATCTTTGATTTGTGGTGAGGGCACATGATTTACAAAGGATTGGTAAAGTCCAGGCGCTTTGAGTTGGCACAAGAAGTGAGTTATAGTAGGGAATGTATTGGAGTCATATTTTGAGGTTAAAATGTTAGAAGAGTCATACAAATATTTTAAATAGTCTTGGCATGGGTCTAATTTTGAAGAAAGATCTCAATAGTTCTTATGCTTGATTCTAAGCGTTGATATAAACCATTATCATTGGTGTGATACTCGAGTAAGTTTTGAAATGTGTTTCTTGCCTATGAGCTTAATGTTAAGTTGCTCAAGGATGACCAAGAGTTTAAGTGTGGGTGGTGATAAAGGATAAAAAGTGCATGTCTTGAGTGTGTTTGTGTATTAATTCTTGTGTGAGTTGTGGGAGTTCTGTCACCACTTCAATTTTCCTACGTAGGATGTCATGATGGCACCTAGTCCCTAAGACTAGGTAAGCCTAACATTCATGAAAAAATAACTGAAACAATAATTAAAGTCTCAAAAATCAGCAACTATATAAGATAAAAACTGCAACTCAGCATATACAACTCCCATAACCCGGCGAATACCACTCATAAGAAACTAAATAGTAGTATTGAATTGTCACGCCCCAAAACCGAGGAGCGCGACCGGCGCTCAACCGAGTGAACCCGACCGAGCAAGCCTATTAGATTTCACTCTACCCAAACTCATCCATGAATAGAGATAATACATATTATCATTAATTAGACGAAAATGTGTTCATGTATACAATACCAAATCATTTCCAATAGTTTCATCATTTTTAAAGTCTCAAATGGACAAGTAATACATCCACAACATAACATAGTTTGTCTTTCCCCAGAATCAATACACAACCCATATTATGTCTACAGAGCCTCGATAGATAATGAAGAGTACAATGATAATGCCAGCAACAAGGCCCCGGCTATACCTCAAACCGAATACACAAAGTACAAAAGATACATGACCCCGGGATGAAGTAGGGCTCACCAAGTTAGCTGGGAAGAAAGTGCACTGCTATCACTGATCAATATCTCCTGCTGTGGGACCACCTGCATCCATTGAAAGATGCAGCGCCCCCGGCAAAAGGGACGTTAGTACCGTCGAATAGCACTAGTATGTATAACTAAATATCCTCTCAATAGAATGACAAATAATACAAGCAGGATTATCATAATGTCAATGGAAGCCTTAATCAACATCAAACCTCAATTTAGGATCAAGACAGTGTTCAAATTAATTTACATATCTCACATTGGGAGATTTTTAGTATCGATATACCATTGTCCACAATACCAGTACCATTATTCACCATACTAATACCGCTATTCACAAAACTAGTACCACCGTACTCTTAGCACGGAGTTCGATCACGACCCGATCGACTAGGCTATCTCAGTAGAGACATCAACCACAATTTCTCTCAGTATCAATACCACCATCTTTAACACGGAGTCCGATCACGACCCAATCGGCTAGGCTATCCATTAGGGACATCGACCACAATCACAATTTCAATTACAATTTCCAGCACAATTACCACCATGTGTGCGGCATGGTGTCCGATCATGACCTGACCGGCTAGGATATCTTATTTAAGACATCAACCTTTTTATATCAATCATCGCATTTCATATTACTTTCACATCTTTTCATTTCATTGGCACTAATGGCCATAATTATAAGGTCATTCTTGGCACGTTGCCCATATTCAGTATTTCATGCTCACCTTATTAATTTCAAATACCATTATCATTATCAACAACAAATACAACTCAAATCAAGGTGTGTAGTACATATGTGAGCAATTTAGAGTCTAAGGCACATAGAGATATTTCACAAACTTTGGCATAATAGCCTTCATTTGAACTTGACTAAAAGTCGAAACATTATTAATGCACAACCCGTATTTTAACACATCCTCAATTGTTAACATAACATGAATAAAGCATTTAGAATGTTTGTTGAATATATATCTTTCAACCCAATCTTTCTCGGAAAGGCCAGTCTCATAATGAATCACTCGGGACTTACATAATTTATATGAATATCGTGGGATTCAATCCTAAGAGAAGAGTTTAGCCAACATACCTCACTTGAGCTTCCTTACACTCTAAATATTCCGAAATTCTTAGAAACTTCAATCTATTGTAGAAATATAACAAATTTAATCAAAATTAGGAAGATGATCATGGTTCGAGCTCATTTGAGCATTTTATCAAACATTAAGTGTGCATTAAGGTTCCAAGGTCCTTTTATGGAGAATTCCATCATCCCACAACCCAATCTTTACCATTTTCAGCTCAACAATCTTCCTACACCTTTTGATAACACATGCATATAAAATAAACAACTCTCATGCCCACAAATTATCTTGCTAGTTACCCATTTTCAGAAAATTTTGAAATTAGGGTTTAGGGTATAGAATCTTACCTCTAGGATGAATACCTAGTGAGCTTCCCTTCTTAATCTTCCAAAACTTGAGCAAGAATTGAAGAAAAATTATTGAAGAACACCTTCTCACTCTAGGGCACTCTCTCTCACTCTAGAATATCAGATTATGTCTCAAAAATAGCCCAAAGAGTGTATTTAACAAAATAGGATCGGGTTTTAAAAACCCAAAAATGGAGCTCCGGAATAAGGTATGCGATCGCATAACTGATATGCGGACCGCATATCGGTCGCATAATTGGTTACAAAATAGCCAAAAGAATTGTTTGTGTATGCGGTCACTATGCGATCCGCATAATTGTTATGCGGTCGCATAGTCGACCGCATAGTTGCTTCCAACTAACCCAAATTAACTGCCTCACTCTGCGGCCATTATGCGGTCCGCAGAGTGGTTCTGCGGTCACATAATGGACCGCAGAAGTGCACTTTTCCGCCAAAAATTTTTCTTTACTTTTCGATGCATTATTCAACCCAAAAATTCCGAATACGTAAGCCTAGTCCGGCACCATTAAATATTATTTTCTTTGCAAACTTTACTGGGTTTTACACTTAAGTACTTCAAAATTTTCCGGGGTGTTACATGAATAGTCCTATATATCAATGTCTATAAAATGATAAGGAAAACAAAATAATCTAGGTAGAGGGGGACTCTGAGGCTTGCGGACGCCGGCAGGTATACCTTGAAGTCTCCGAAGTAGGATCCCTTGCTAGTACCTGGGCTGGTAGGAGTTACCTGGATCTGCACAAAAAAATTTGCAGAAGCGTAGCATGAGTACACCACAACGGTACCCAGTAAGTGCCAAGCCTAACCTCGGTAGAGTAGTGACGAGGTCAAGTCAAGGCCTTACTGGATTAAATAAGAAAAAATGTACACGTGTATGGCAGTGTAGTAATGATAGCAATGAAATTGAAATAACAAATAACATATCAAGGTTAGCTACATGGAACGAAAGCAAATAGTGCAACACGGAGAAAACAAGGAATGGTATGCTAAGGAAAACAAAACAAAAAACATAAGTGAAGCAGTAGAGAAATACCAACAAGAGTCACTACCGAGGTACCGCCTCATAGTCTCAAATAACAAGTATAATTCACAATCATTCCTTATATCACCGCAGGATCCTTGCATTTAGTTTTTGAAAATTATTTTCCCTAAATAGCATTATGTGTTTTACCCTACCTTATCACACCGTATGACTTCTACTAGTTCCCCTACTATCCACGCGTATCAAGCCCACCTTATCTCACCGCATACATTTCAACCCCAAAACCTTGTACAACCGCATGCGTATCAATATCACAACATAATACAAATCGCACCTCAAGTGCCCAATATCACAACTTGTCAAAGAAATCGACAATAACAATGTTTTCAAAATAAAGAGCTCGTGGCTCAACCACAATATACACAAGAGTCTCAACAATAACAACTGAAAGTGAATAACTTAACAGAATAGTATTTCTCAACTTAACACTTTGCCTCAATATGAATCACAGTCTTTATAACTCAATACCGACTTCATCAACAAGATATTCCAAGAATATCAACCTCAAGTAAAGAATTCACGGTTAAATAATGAACAAGGATTAGAGGAAACAACAACTTCAACTACCCATGTAGGACAATTAACAAATAAGAAATAAGACAAGCAGAGCATGTGAAGATAGACTAGAAATGATGACTATAACATGTTAAGGCAACTCAATTAAGGAATGAAAGGAATCTACATAGCTAAAACCGGTAAATTTTCACATTTAGCCCGTGCACACACTCGTCACCTTGCGTACACAGCTTTCACACATCACAGTTATCACAAACAACACCAATCCTAAAGGGTAATTCCCCCACACAAAGTTAGGCAAGACACTTACCTCAAATCACGCTAACTCAATCCACTAGTAGGTCTTTATCTTGATTATCCAACTCTGAACGGCTCGAATCTAGCCAAACAAACTTCATACTATAAACATAAACTATAGGAAACTATTTCGAACAATAAAATTATGACCTTTGCAAAAAATAAAAAGTCAACTCAAAAGGTCAACTCGGGCCCACATCACAAAACCCGACCAAAACTATAAAATCCGAACACCCATTTGATAACGAGTCCAACCATACAAGAATTACTCAAATCCGACCTCAAATCGCTTTTCCAAATCCTAAAATTTTAGCCTAAGAAGTTTTCCAATTTTTTTCCAAAATTTTCAACTCAAATCACAAATTAAATGATGAATTAACAATAGATTCGTGTAATTTAACCAAAACTGAGTTAGGATTTCTTACCCCCAATATTTTCCTTGAAACACTCCCGAACAATCACCACAAACCGAGCTTTCTAGGTCCAAAAATGGATTATGAAATCAAACCCTCGAAATAGGCCTTTTCTGCCCAGCGATTTCGGCTTTGCGGGCCTTTAGTTGCATTTGCCACGCCGTACCTGCGGAAAAACCATCGCAGGTGTGGATTCCACTTAGGCCATCACTTTTCGCTTATGCGGAACAAACGTGTACCAGCGCATTTGCTTCTGTGGATAAAAGGTGCTTCTGCACACTCGCTCCTGCGGGTAAGGCCCACTTCTACGACAATAGACCAAGCCAGCCCTGTCTGTATCTGCGACCACTCCTCCGCACCTGCGGACTCGCGGATGAGGATATCTCCTCGCACCTGCGACCCCAGCTGGGCAAAGCCATCTTCACTTCTGCGATCAGCTCCTCGCTTTTGCATGTCCGCACCAGCGGCCAAACCCTCTGGAGGTGCGATGACACCAGAACATTAGTGGTTCAGCAATTGCACAGGTCCAAAATTATTCCGGATTCAATCCGAATCACACCCGGGGACCCCGTCCGAATATACCAACAAGTTCCAATACACATAACAGACCTAATCGAGGCAAAAAATCACATCAAACAACATCGATTCTACGAATCGCAACCCAATTCAAGCCTATGAAACTATGAACTTCCGAATTAAAAAAACTAATGTCGATTCATACCAAAACAACTCCGATTGACCTCAAACTTTACACACAAGTCATAAATGACATGGCATGCCTATTTTAACTTTTGAAATCAGAATCTGACCCCGATATTAATAAAGTCAACTCCCGATCAAACTTTTCGAACTTCCAAACCTTCAACTTCCTAACTTTTGCCAATTCACACCAAAACGACCTACGGACTTCCAAATCAACATCTAGACATGCTCTTAAATCCAAAACCACCATACGGAGCTATTGAAACCATCAAGACACACTTGTCTATACAAAAGCCAAATTACGGTCAACCCTTTCAACCTAAAGCTTCGCATTAGGGACTATATGTCCCATTTCACTCTGAAACTCCCCCAAAATCAAAACCCAGACACCCCAGCAAGTCCAGCAACCACAATATAACATATGGGAGGCAATAAATAGGGGATCGAGGCTAAAGTACTCAAAACGACCGGTCGGATCGTTACAAGTTCATATCAATTTTGAATTAAAAATATGCTCATTACATGTTTCTTATGTGTAAGAACAAACTTGCGGGGAAAAGGATCAACTGGGAGAAAAATTGGTGAAAAAAGAGCTGAAAAGTTCCGCACAACAAAGCGAGGTTCACTTTACCAGTCCGGGACCGGAGCAGAAGAAATCAGAAAAGTCCAGGACAGCGAAGCGAGGTTCATTTCGCTAGACTAGGACCGAAGCAGAAAAAATCAGCTTTTCCAATCCGAATTAGGAGAAGCCAAATTCGTCCCAACTAAACCCTAAACCATATAAATATGAGAGTTAGCCACTTTTTGAAGGGAGGGAAGTCTTTGGAGAGGCAAGAACACACTTGGAAGTAGAGAAAATTAATAACAGAGATCGAAAATCGTGGAATTCATCTTGAGTTCTTCTTTTTCCCTTCTATTATTGATTTTTATGTATTCTTGGGAATTAATTGAGATTGCTCATTCATTCTAGGGATATGGTTTTACATGAATGTTGATATTCGAATATTGATTTGACGAGTTGATTTATCATATTAGGTTATTTATTCATATCCTGAGCCTAATTATTTTACTGTCTAGCTAACAATGAAATACTATATATGAATCTTAAGTTGAACTTGAAAGAGGTAATTCTTGATTGCAATAGGATTGAATAGAACGCGATCTTGAACCTAGTCATTGGAGAATTAATTTGCGCATATGGATAGAAATATACCTATGTGCCGTGCTTAGCCAATTTGCAAGAGACTATTAATGTGTTCTATTTATCTCTAATCTCATAGGAATATAGGGGTTAGAATAGATTGAATATATAGACGAGTATAAGTTGTCAAATTTCTACTAGTATTATTGTCCTTGCTGGTTAATAATCCGGATAAATTAAATAAGTCAAGTTAATTGAAGATTCGACAGGATTGTTACATATCCATGACCCTGGAATATTATTTCTCATTGAATTCAACCTTTGGTGCTAAGTGTGATAGTTAATTAGTTCTTCTTTTAATCACAACTCTAGTTCGTAGAATTAATTTTTTTTAAAATCACTTTGAACTTGTTCTTGACTCGATAAATTAGAATTTGCTTGATATAGTTGATAATTAATCACAAGTCCCCGTGGGAACGATACTCTATTCACTCTTTATTACTTGATTGACCGTGTATACTTGCGTGTGCGATTTAGAGCAAGTTGCTCATTTCATACCTGAATATTAGAGTTGAAATCTCTTTTTATGTAACTATTAAAATTTGGTATTTTTACATAACAAATGAGATTCCTACGAACATTACTATTTTTATTTGACGTCTTAAAAATAAAATACCAAAATTAACCGAATTACCTATACAAAATAGATTAATCAAAGAATTGGTAAGGTATGAATTTCTAGAAATAACAGTTGAACCGAACCAGGTACCTACAGCTACTGCCCATTGGAAAAAATCGCAGAATAGAACCTTACGTTTTATCTTTAGAGATGACAGGTTTATTATACAATCAAAGGAGGAAGATACATATACAATGTTTATACTGCTCGAGATGTCTTTGTTCTCTGCCAAAATAAAAAAAAGAGTGAAATCAGCATCCGTGAAGTAAAAAATAAAAAAGGAAATTATTGCGGAAGAAAAATCAGAAACCAAAAATTGGAACCAAAACGAAGCTGTCGCTAAAAGGAGATATAAGTCTACTTGTGTCGGTGATTGGTGAACGACTGGAGGAGTGGCGGAGTAGCTGAGCAGTCGATCTCGAAGGCTGGACTGGCGGAGCAGTGGCGGTGAATGTCGAGAGAAAAGAGAGGGTCTAAGCTTTTTTTTCTCTTTTTAGCTTCAATGAAGGTGGAAGTTAAAAATCCTAAGGCATTTTTGGAGAAAATGACAAAACTAGTCCCTTGTGTTCGGGGTCGGTGTAAAATAGTCTTTTCAATATATATATTTGAGAGTCGTTGTAGTTCTTTATGTTTAGCAAAACTTAGCACTTTTAATCTTAGGATATATTTTTAACATGGAGGTATGTATATTTGATAGAATTAGCTTGTAAGTAGCATAAACTGTTTAAACTATAAAAAAAAAAAAAAAAAAAATCAGAGTCCGGACAAGCTACTTCTTATTAATTTTTCCCAATTTGTACCTTAGAAAAATCCTTAACCGTAAGATTTCAACAACAAAGAGTGCTACTTAGAGTGTTGATTCATTTCCTATTTCACATAATTAAGAAGCGAAAGGTATATATTAATTTCCTTGATTAGGATTTTTCTAAAGGTTCAAATGAGTCCGGGGAAGTTCATCATAATGATGGCGTAGTAATTGACTGGTATCCAATTGGTGATAGGATGTGAATTGACTATTTGCTGTGTGTGTGGGGGGGGGGGGGAGGGGGGGTTCTATGATTCTTTTCTCAAAGCAAGAACCTATAAGTTGACATGTACATAAAATTGGTATATTGGATTCTTTTCTCAAAGCAAGAACCTATAACTGGACATGTACATATAATTATGGCATATTGGATATGAAGTCCAAAAAGAATCACGCAAAAATAACAAATACACACATCAGAGTATACTTTAAATATATTGGTGTAACAAAAATTGCGTATAAAGGTAAATTAAAACTCTTCGGGAACTCGCCTGGGACGACGCACAAGTAAAACGGTCTAAGAGAGATGTGGGCTCTTATCTTATAAAATGCACGCGCAACACATGAGGCTCATCCCATTATTTTAGCTCACTCGAGTATAATTAGATTTGTAAATATCACGATCTAAAATTTAACTAGTCGTGATGACACCTAATCCAACCCGATAGGTAAGTCAATTAGTAACAATAATCCAATTCATAGAGATTTACTGCGAAATGTATAATATAGCTGAACTTCTATACAATGAATTCCCAAGGACTGGTAGTACAAATCACGAGTTTCTAAGATTTAGAGTTTACAAGCTGGAATGAAATAAATACATCATCTGTTTGAAATATACATGAACAAATTAATAATTCTAAAGCTACCAAGATCAAGAGGCAGCTATGACCGGAACGCAGGTACTTCTTCAATGTCAGCTCCCACTATACACATCAACATCAACATCCAAATTTGCACGCAAGGTGCAGAAGTGTAGTATGAATATAACCGACCTCATGTACTCAATAAGTTACAAACCTAACCTTAGGTTGAAAGTAGTGACGAGATGGGATAAAGGTCAGAGTCTAACATCAATAGCCAACAACAGCTCATAACAATATAACAAAAGTGATATAAGAAATAACTCAGAGATATAATGCTCAGCTCATTCACAAATCCGAAAAATAGACATGATTTTCAAGTATATTAGTGAAAATCCAAATCTTTTACTGAAATCACCAAAATATGAGTAAATCTGAAAAACTGTGATTTTTCCTAAAAACATTCAACAACAGGTAAGATGTTTCATTATCCAATAGCATGAGGAAAGTACATCTCTATTCCTACATGTCAATGTGTATGTGAAGTCATAAATGACGCAATACCTTATAACATGAGGAAAATACATCTCTATGCATATATGTCAAGTGTGCATGTCGAATGCAATGCAACACAGTGATAAAACCATATGCATACTCTCAGAGTATCAATTCACCCAGTCCTCCCAGTCACTCAGTTCTTACAGTCACTCAGTCCTCACAGTCACTCGGCACTAGCTCTCAGTATGTACCTGCACTCACTGTGGGTGTGCAGACTCCGGAGGGGCGGATCCTGCCCAAGCACTAATATAAGCTAATCATGACATAAATCAATAAAGCCAGTCTATCGACCTCACAAATCTCATGCCAATTGGCCCAAACAATGATAATACGATGTGAGACAAATAATAACATAGAGACTGAGATATAATAAACAATGAATGGGTATGACTGAGTATGTAATTGTAATTTAAGCAAATAACTCAACAGCAGAAATAACCTCAGTGGGTCCCAACAGGATAAGCATATAGTCTAAACATAGTTTCTAATATGGATCACAGCTTAATTACACTAGCACGTAGAAATCTCGTGATAAATACAAGATTAGGTAACTACACAGTATCACAGAAACAACCGAATCATAATTCACACGGTGCACGCCCACACGCCCATCACCTATCATGTGTATCACCTCAACACCAAATATATAACACGTATATGCGGGGTTTATACCCTCAGCACCAAGTTTAGAAGTGTTACTTACCTCGAATAAGCCAAATCCAATATCGAGCAAGCTAAACAATACTCTAGAAATGTCATCCCGCACGCATCAACCTCCGAACGGCTCGAAACTAGCTAAAAGCAACTCAAGAACATCAAATAATTCCAAAGAAAACAAACCCAATTGATAAAGGTCAAATCCTTAATCAAAATCCCATAGTCAACCAAAAAGTCAAACCCGGGTTTGCACCTCAGAACCCGACAAAACTTATAAAATCCGATAACCCATTCAATTACGAGTCCCACCCATACTAGTTTCACTAAAATCCGACTCCGAATCGATGTTCAAAACTCAACAATTCACTTTATGAAACTTTGGATAAAACCCCCAATTTGTTTTTAAAATTTACAATCCTTTTACCAAAAACGAAGATAGATTCACGAAATATAATTAAAACCGAGTAGAAAATACTTACCCCAATCCATAAGATGAAAATTATTTCAAACATCATCTCAATCCGAGTTATATGGCTCCAAATATGCAAAAGTGGCGGAAACCCCAAAAATTAGAATACTTATAATCACTGGAAGAATCAATGAATCACGATCGCGGAAATATCACCGTGATCACGAAGAAGAAAAAGCTCTACCCCAGAAATACTATATGCGATCGCGGAATAACCATCGCGATCGCGAAGAACAACTACACCGCCTCCATAAATACGCTACACGGTCGCGAATTAAATCATGCGAACGCGAAGCACACACGCTCCCACACTTCACGAACGTGTCCCCGATCATACGCGAATGTGATGAAGAAGCTTCCAACTCCCAGCTCTCAGCTCAGCTCTATGCGAATGCGATATCTCTTATGCGAACGCGATGCCCAATCTCCAGCAACTTACACGAACGCGGATAATTACTTGCGAATGCGGAGAAGAAATACTAAGATCTAGATTTTCCCCTACACAATCACATCTCTCAATTCGCGATCACGAAGAACACTGGGTGCACCAGACTTCAGTAGAAACCAGCAATGCAAGATGAAGAAGAAAAGGCCTGAAACACGCCCGAGCCCCTCGGGACCACGTTAGGGCATTCCAACAAGTCCCATAACATGACACGGACCTACTCGAGGCCTCAAATTACTCATAACAATATCGAAACGACGAATCGCACCTCAAATCAAATATAAAGAACTTTGAATCTTTCAACTTTCAAAACTCGTGCTGAAACATATCAAATTAACTCGGAATGAACTCAAGTTTTGCGCAAAAGTCCCAAATGACATAACAAAACTATTCCAATCCCCGGAACAACAATCTGAATCTGATATCCTCAAAGTCAACTCTCGGTTAAACTTATGAACTTTCCAAACCTTCAAATTTTTAACTTTCTCCAATTAGCGCCGAAACCTTCTAGAAATATCCAAATGCAAATCTGAGCATACGCCCGAGTCCAAAATTACCATCCGGACCTAACGAAACCATCAAAACTCCAATCCGAGGTCAAATACTAAATAGTCAAACTTGGTCAACTCTTTCAACTCTAAAGCTTCAATTATGAAATTCATTCTTTCAAATTAATTCTGAATAGCTTGAAAACCAAAACCAAAGATTCACATAATTCATAATACATCATACAATATTGTTCAAGACTTCAAATAGCTGAACGGAAATACAAATTCTCAAAATGACCGGGTGGGTCGTTACATTTCACACTTTGTTTTTAATTAAGAAAACATTCTCGACTCTTTTGCTTCTCCGGAAGTACATTTCACACTTTGTTTTCAAGAGTATTCTTGTTTTGTTTTGATGTTTGGATTGTTAGGTAGTTGATTCCTACATCATGGTATTATATAAAGTTATTGTAATTTATAAATTAGCAAAATTTAACGGATTCATGGTCTTACACGCCATGTCTACGAGCTTATACCTCGCTTTGTATCCCCGTCTTTTAATGCACTATGTCAAATATTAAAATATGAAGTGTGCCATTTTAGCCTTTCAATTTTTTTAAAATTTTCAGAAATCATTAAAAGATATTAATATATTCGTAATTTTAACAATTCTATATTGGATAGGTTATAAACTATTCTAGGAAAAAAAATCTCAAGAGACAATACTGCTTCATTTCAACTATGTTTGAATAGATGTTCAGGAGATATACTTATGGACCAACGAAAGAATTCAATCAAATAAACCATGCAGATTTAAACAAAGAAGAAGACAGAATTAAGAAAAGATCTTGATATAATGAAAACAATTGATGGAGATCTTGAGGATCTTACTGAAACTCAAATAAATATATAACACAAATTATTAAAATAAAAGAACATTAAATACACAATAAGTAAAAACAGATAATTTCGTGAAGCATACATCAAATTTTGGCAGAGGAAATGGAGTCACTAAAAGTAAGAGACAGAGAGAAATTGAAGGTCATGGAAATGGCGAAAAATGGTTGAATAGTTAAAATTAGTAGTATGTTGGTGGAGGAGATGCTGATGGGGTAGAGGCGAAGCATAGGTGGCGGATTGCTCATACTTCTTAGGTGGTGGAGGAGAGGCATAAGTGGAAGTTTGCTTGTAATAATTCATTTGTTGTAGAGGTGAGCAATAAGATGATGATTATTCATAGGTCATTGGTGGAGGTGGTAAAAAGTAGGTAAGTAATTGCTCTTAGTATTTTTGTGGAGGTGGAGGAGATTTATAGGAAGGCGTAGATTCTTTATAGTATAGTGGAGATGGAGAATGTTAAGAACATGGTAATTGCTCATAATATTTTTGTAGGGGTGGAGGTGACTTGTAATAAGGTGACTGCTCATAATATTCTGGAGGAGATAGAGGTAACTTGTAGTCGAAGGATATTTTTCATAATAAATTGGTAGTGGTGGAGACTTGAAGTAAACTGGTGTAACGACCTGATCAATCATTTTGAGTATTAGAATCATATTCTCCTATTTGATACTTTTCATATATGTACTTGGTATTTTATGACTTATAGGGAAGAGTGGTTTGATTTTCACGTGGTTCAAGAGTAATTTGGAACACATAATTTTATTTTGAAAGTCTTAAATTGGAAGAGTTGACCAAAGTTTGACTTTTGAATAAATGATTTCGCAATAGGGATATGAGGATTCCAATAGTTTTAGATGAGTGATTTGATTTTCATGGGATTCGGGAGTGATTTGGAACACTTGGGTTTCATTTTAGAAGCCTTAAGTTAAAAGAGTTGACCAATATTTGAATTTTGAATAAACGACCTTGCAATCGAGATTTGAGGGATCCAATAGGTTCGTATGGTAATTTTACATTTAAGCCTATGTTCGGATTTAGTTTTGGATATTCCTAAAAGATTTTGACTCTATTCGCCGAAAGTTGACAATTTGAAGAATAGGAGAATTCATAAGTTTGACGGATAGTTGACTTTGATGATATTGGACTCCGATTGTGGTTCGAGGACGTGGAATAAGTTTGTTTTGTTGCATGGAACATGTATGTAAAGTTTAGTTGGGATCTGAGGTGCGTAGGCATGAATCTGATGCTTGGTTGGAAGTTTAAAGGTTTATGAACTTAAGAGAGTTCAATGTGTAGTTTTTTCTTTGATTCGTAGATGTGATGATCTAGTATGTGTTTGGAGGCTTTGGATAAGTCTAAATAGTGTTTATAGACTTGTTAGTATGATTGGATAGGGTTGCGGGGTCTCGGGTAACTTTTGGACCAGCTGGAGCATGTTTGGATTTACAGATTTTTGCTGGTATTAGTTTGTTCACAGTGACCGTGGAGCAGGTCTTGGAATTGCGTAGAGTAATTTAGAGCTGGGGACAGTTGCTCTTCACGTTCGTGGAAGGGGAGCCGCATTTGCGTAGAGAGAGTTGGAAATTGGGAGGAATCCTTCGCATTCGCGTTCGCATTAGGCTGGGCGCGTTCATGTAGAGAGAGGCTTAATGGGCAGGTTGTTCACCATGATCGCGAAAATCTACATGGATTGTTAACACTTAAAACATGAAATCTTCAGGTAAAATTTGAAGTTTTTGCCTACAACTTAAAAGAGTAAAATTTGAAGTTTTGAGCTATGATTTGGACTTGAATTTGAAAAATTCAGCAATATATGGACTCGTGGGATTATGGGTAAACGAGATCTGCCCCTTGACTTAGATTTTGACCATGTGGGAATGAGTTAGCTTTTGTTAATTATTTGAAAATTAATTAAAGATTAAAGCTTTATTAATTGAACTTGATTTCTATAATGTTATTTGACATTATTAAGTATTGTTTGGCTAGATTCGAGTCAGTTGGAGATGATTTTTAAAGAAAGGTAATTTTTGGAGGGTTGATTGGGCTTGTTAAGGTAAGAATCTCGTCTAACCTTATTTTAAGGGAATAAAATCTTAGGATATGACCTTAATTTCTTAATTGAAATATGTGAAAAGCGACGTATATGCAAGGTAACAAGCGTATATGCGGATGTTGTGCATTATTCATGGCCGAATTAGACTTTAGGCTTTTATTATGCGTTGTTTGGTTGTGTGCCTTTTATAATTCATGTTCTAATACATTGTATGACTATGTAAGCTTATCCTTTTATGCTAGTAACCATGTTTAGTATTACTATCTCTTAATTGGCCAAGATGAGCTATTCTATATGAGATTTGGCCGTAATCATGCTTCAACTCTTGAGCACACATCTACACCTCTATTTATTATGTCCTTGTGCACTTTATTAATTGTTTGTGAGCATATGCCTCTTTAAAGATGAAATGTTATTTCAGATTGCTATGACTATGACACACTTGGACATGTTAAGTGGATTGATTTTTAGATATGGCTCGGGATTTCTGCCGTGTGCTTATTGTAATATTATTATTATTGTGGTACGTTATCTTTGACTTGCAGTTATAATGATATTGTTACTATTATGGTACGAGATCTCTACCTGCAGTGTGTGAATTTGGATCTATCCCTCTAGAGTCGTCCTCTCATGTTTCTCTCTTAATGGCGTACACGCAAATTATGAGAAAATAAAAGGTGTTTGATTGATTCTGATATAGATCCGATGATGGTAATTTTTTGCACATAAAGGTGGAAGTTTAGTGAATCTCTTATGCCTTATTATGCATTTGATATGCTTTCTAACATGCTACTTGATGCCTCTGTTATATGTTTTGGCTTATTTGCAAAAATAGAATTATCCATGGTGAGTTGATATCTCTTAATATGATCTTTAATGAAATTGTATCTTTTTCATTGTCCTGTTGTGAATAATTATGAATTGTACATGTTTATTTGATTAGCAGGTATCACATGACTTGAATCTCGTCACTATTTCATCGAGGTTAGTCTTAATACTTATAGAGTACACATTGTCCCGTACTCATACTCCACTTCTGCATACATTTGTGCAGATCCAAGCGTTGGCAGTAGTAGACTTCAAGAGGGAGCCTAGTAGTTGTTAAAAGAGACTCGATATAGTGCTGCATGATCGGTTGCAGACCCTTGGAGTCGCCTTCCCCTTTCATATTATTATCTATATTCAGACATTATTGTATTATTGAGAGATTTTGTTATATTTTGTTATAGATATCATAATTCTGTTGTATCAGGTTTTGAAGGTTTGATGTTGTAGTATCTTTATACTTCCCGTTGTTGGGAGACTTGTTTCGCTATTTATGCTATTTGAGTTATAATATATCTCGTTTCATTTGATTTGATCTATGCTGTATGTTAGCTTACCTAATCTTGGGGATTAGGTGCCATCACAACCGTTAGTGGGGTTTTGGATCGTGATAAAGTTGGTATCAAAGTTCTAGGTTCATAATTCTATGGGTCATGAACATGTCTAGTAGAGTCTTGCGGATCAGTACGCAGGCTTCTATACTTATCTTTGAAAGGCTATGAGAAAATTAGGAAACTTCACTTTCTTTCTTTTTTTCTCTATTGTGCGACTTTATTTTGCCCTGAAGTCTGAATCTTTGCTCTTCTATTCTCTCACAGATTGTGAGAATACGTTCTTCCGTAGCAGCTGAATAAGAGCCAGTATTCCAGGTCCGTACCGGTAGAGGCAGAGGTCGGGGCAGGGCTAAAGTTCAAGCTAGAGCATGTAAGGTCGCACCTGTGGGAGGTGGATCACTTCCAGTCCCTCATGCTCATGCTAGATCAATTTTTGGGAATCCACCTGTAGCTCTAGCAGTGGAGCAGGATCTAGCTCAAATTTTTCCATAGGGTCCAGCTCAATTTCCCATGGGTTTTATTGCTACCTTAGTGCTTCAAGATACTATTGTCTGGATCTTGAGTTATTTTGAGGGTTGGCACAGGCTGGTATGATTCCTACAATACCATCTATTCTCAAACTGGAGGGGGAGCATAGACAACTACCACTTATCCATGGTAGTTTAGGACTTATATTTCTTTTTATAAAAATTTCAAACAAATGATGTAATCTTTATTCATACCAGATTTATATTTGTATTCTTATTCTTAATCATTCATGACTTCTACTACCGATCTATGGGATAATTATATGGATTTTTACCAACTTATTTACTATTTATTGATGATATTTTATTCGATTTGTATTATCAGTTCTTTAGCTTATCTAGCATATTGAGGTTATGTGTATTATGACCAAGTGAGATTTTGGGTCATGACACACACATCTGTACTTGTTATTCTTGTTATATGCCTTAAATTTTTATAACTACTTGAGTCCCCTTATTTATTTTAGAGATCATGTTTAGGCCTTTGATTCTTAATTAAACATAATGATTATTTGATGGATAGATACAAGTTGGAGTTATAATCATACATTAAGTACATGCATATACCATGCATAACGATCATTTCTTATTCATATGCATACACTCGTGCATATGGTTTCTGATATAGACTAGGATTATGGTACGTGAGTTGTTAGTGTAGCTGAGATAATTGTTGCACAAGGTTCCTGCCGTGTACTTATTGTGGTATTGATGTTGTTATGGAATGAGGTTTTTGCCGTGTGGATATAATGATATTGATATTATTATTAGCACAAGTTTCTGTTGTGCAGTGCACGAGGTTTCTATTGTACAGCGTCTGGATATGGATCCATTCCCCTAGGGCCACCCTCTCATATTTCTCTCTTGATGGCATACACACATGTTGTGAGAAATCAACGAGTATATGGTTTGATTGTGATGTGGGATCCGATGTGATGATTTTTTAGCATAAAGGTAAACGTTTTGACCATTCAAGTGAATCTTTTGTGCTTATTCATGCATATTACATGCCTTATTCATGAAAATCTTCTGCATATGCTAGCTCATATATTATAGAGACGCATGAGACTTTCTAGTGAGTTATTGAACACCTGGAGAGTGTCAGATTGATGGAAAAGGGGGAGTTTTATCATATAATATCATGTGAACTCATAAAAAAAGCATTCGTATAAATGATATTCGAAATTTATTGAGAAAACAGACTCTTATCAATCGTAGTCCTTGGTGATAATGTATAAGTATTTGAATTAAGGCTATTTGATGAAAATTGTGTTAATACGCGGATTTGGTGCATTTATACATGATTTGACTTGGTTATTTGAAAGACATGCTTATTACCTTCTTCCTAAATTGTGCACTTTATTTGCCGTTCCTAGGATATTTCTCTGTTATAATACATACTATATTGAGAAACACAAGTTATATAACGTGAGTCTCTTTTGACTTAAAACCTCGTTAATACTTGACTTAGGTTAGTCAAGATACTTTCTAAGTATATGTGGTCTATTGTACTCATACTA
This sequence comes from Nicotiana tabacum, assembly GCF_000715075.1. NCBI lineage: Eukaryota > Viridiplantae > Streptophyta > Magnoliopsida > Solanales > Solanaceae > Nicotiana > Nicotiana tabacum. The sequence continues at coordinate 44,487,176 of NC_134102.1, forward strand.
TACTTGTGTACCTTGTGTGTAGATTTTGAAGTTGAGCAGTAGTGGATGACGAAGTCTAGCATTAAAGATTTTATAACGACCCAACCTGTCATTTTGAGCATTTGCATTCCGTTCAGCTGTTTGAAGACTTTAGTAGCTTCATATGATGTATTATAACTTGTGTAAATTGTCGGTTTTGGTTTTCAGGTTATTCGCAATTGATTTGGAAGAATGATTCTCAACTAGGAAGCTTTAAGTGGAAGAATTGACCAAGTTTGACTTTTTAGTACTTGATCTCAGATCGGAGTTTTGATGGTTCCGTTAGGTCCGTATGGTAATTTTGGACTTGGGCGTATGCCTGGATTTGCATTTGGATATTTCTAGGAGGTTTCAGCACTATTTGGCGAAAGTTGAAAATTTGAAGATTTGGAATGTTCATAAGTTTGATCGAGAGTTGACTTTGATGATATCGGGTTCGAATTATGATTTTGGGAATCGAAATAGCTTTATTATGTAATTTGGGACTTGTAAGCAAAATTTGAGTTCATTCCGAGTTGATTTGATAAGGTTCGGCACGAGTTTTAGAAGTTAAAATATTCAAAGATCATAAGTTCAATTTGAGGTGCGATTCATGGTTTTGATGTTGTTATGCGTGATTAGAGTCCTCAAGTAAGTCCATATTATATTATGGGACTTGTTGGTATGTTTGGACGGGGTTCCGAGGGGCTCGGGTGAGTTTCGAATAGGTTTGGGTTATGTTGCGCTCATTTTTTATATTTCGACGTCGTTTCTTCAAGCATAAATGATACCACATTATGCAAATGAGCCCTAATTTCTATTTTGATTGAAGCATTACATTCGTATCGTAATTTTGGAACCATCGCAACTTGAATCATCAAGTTGCGACATCGTATGAGGAATTTATGGTCATTTTACTAAGAATTGGGTTGCCAGATTTTTCAGATTAATTACGAATTGCCACTGAATTCGTATTTAAAAATCTGCACTATTTTCAAATATTGAAACTAATATATATCCTTCATTATAAGGTCAAATGAAGTAATTCAAAAGCCTAACTTGACTGAAAATTCACGAGGCATCCATTGGAGGCATCAAAAGCGAGTTTCGGGATTGTTTGGCACAAGAAATGAGACTGAACACCTGGGCAAAAACATATAATGTAGAAGGTTTGTTCATTTGGTCATATTTTGAGTCGCGAGCTCGAATTTGGGTGATTTTTGAGGCGATCTTTACCACATTGATTGGGGTATGTGTTTTATTCTCATCTTTTGTTATATTTCATGAATCCATCTTCGTTTTTGGCATTTGATTGATGATTTTAAAGTGAAATTTAGGATTTTTGTCTAAAATGTCATAAAGTAAATTTTTGAGTTTTGAACATCGATTCGGAGTCTTATTTGAGTGAAATTAGTATGGTTGGACTAGTAATTAAATGAATTATTAGACTTTGTGAGTTTCGTCGAGTTTTGAGGTACGGTCCGGAGTTTGACTTTTTGGTTGACTTTAGGCTTTTGATTAAAAATTCAACCTTTATCGATTGTGTTTGCTTCCTTTGGCATTATTTCATGTTCTTTAGTTACTTTTAGATAGTTTTGAGCCGTTCGGAGGTCGGTACACGCGGGATGGAATTTCTTGAGTATTGTTTTGCTTGCTCGGTATTGGATTTGGTTTGTTCGAGATAAGTAATATTTCTAAACTTGGTGTTAAAGGTATAAACCCCTGAATATACAAGTTATGTGTTAGGTGTTGAGGTGACGCACATGCTAAGTTATGGGAATGTGGGCATGCACCGTGTAAATTATGACTCTGTTGACTCTGTGGTACTGTGTAGTTACCTAATCTTATTTGTATCAATGAAATTTTTACGTGCTAGCGTAATTGGGTTGTGGTCCATGTTAGAAACTATATTTAGGCTATATGCTTATCCCGTTGGGACCCACTGAGGTCATTTTCGCTATTGGGTTCTTTGCTTAAATTGCATTTACATAGTCAGTCATATTCATTCATTTACATATCATACCTCAGTCCTTGTTATTATATCTTGTCACCATTGTTGGACTGATTAGAATGATATTTATGAGCTCGAGAGACTAGAGAGATTGATGACTGAGTTGGGGCCTGAGTGCCGGATTGTGAGTAATATTGAGGGGATCGGGTTGCATGCCGTAGAAGGCCCTATGAGATTTATATATATTATTGATGGGATCGAACTGTAAACCGCAACAAGCCACGTTGGCTTTATATGTATAATTATTATATGGATCGGGTTGCACGTCGTAGCAGGCCCTATGGGCTTTATATATATTATTGATGGGATTGGGTTGCACGTTGTAGCAGGCCATGATGGCTTATACTGGCACTGGGCAGGATTTGTCCCTCATAAGTCTAACATATCAGCAATGAGCATAGTATTTATTGATTCATGATGGGATCGGGCTGCGCACCGTAATAGGTACCGTACAATGTTGAGTGACTGAGTGTACTGAGTGATTGTGTAACGACTCGGCAGGTTGTTTTGAGTGTTATAGACTTGTTCCTCTATTTACTGCTTATTTTATGCTCAATTATCGTTATGTGACTTGCCGGGGTAGTGGGTTTGGTTCCGGGGATATTTCGGAATGAGTTGAGACACTTAGTCTCAAGGTTGGAAGCTTTAATTGAAAAGGTTGACTTGATGTTGACTTATGTGTAAATAGCTCCGTAATGGAGTTTTGATGGTTCCGATAGCTCCGTTGGGTGATTTTGGACTTATGAGTGTGTTCGTACAGTAATTTGGAGGCCCGTAGTTGATTTTGGCTTGAAATGACGAAAGTTGAAAAATTAGAAGTTTTGAAAATTGAGAAGCTTGACCGAGAGTTGACTTCCTGGTTACCGAGCTCGAATTTTGGTTTTGGAAGTTGGAATAGGTCTGTTGTGTTATGTTATGACTTGTGTGCAAAATGTGAGGTCAATCGGACTTGATTTGATAGGTTTCGGCATCGAATGTAAAAGTTAAGAGTTCATAAGTTCATTAGGCTTGAATTGGGGTGTGATTTGTGTTTTTGATGTTGTTTGATGTGATTTGTGGCCTAGACTAAGTTCGTATGATGTTTTAGGACTAGTTGGTATGTTCGGTTGAGGTCCTAGGGGCCTCGGGTGGATTTCGGATGGTTATCAGAGTGGAATTTAACTTGGAAGATTGCTGAAGTTTTCTAGTGTTATAGGTCTGGTTTGCTTATACACGATCGCATGGGAAGGTCCGCGATCGTGTAGGCTTATTTTGGGCAGCTGGGATTGTGTTCTATGCATTCGCGAATTTTTGTCTCTGATCGTGTAAGCTGGAGGAAGCAGTGAATCGTGAACGCGTTGGCTAAGCTGCTTTCGCGAAGAGGTAATGAGGCAGGAGCTGGTCACGCGCTTTGTTCTTCGTGACCGTGTGAAGAGGGTCCCGATCGCGTAGGTCTGAGGAGTCAGTGATTCGTGTTCGCGTGGAGCTTTTCGCGTTCGCATAGAGTTAATTCTGGGGCAGCTTAGTTTTGTGCTTCGCGATCGCGAGGCATTTTCCGCGATCGCGATTGAGGACTTCTGGGCAGAATTTAAACTCTCAAAAATGAGGGTTTGAGTTTATTCCACAATTTGATTTTGGGAGCTCGGATTGAGGCGATTCATGGAGAGATTTTCAAGGGAGTAAATAGGGTAAGTGATTTTAACTTGATTTTGGTTAAATTACATGAATATATCCTTGATTTCATCATTTAATTAGTGATTTGGGTTAAAGAATTTGGGAAAAATGGAGAAAACTTCGTAGGCCGAATTTTTGGGATTTGAGCGGTATTTTGGTGCCGGATTTAAGTAATTTCGGGATGGTTGGATTCGTGATTGAATGAGTGTTTGGATTTTGTAACTTTTATCAAATTCTGAGATGTGGGCCCAGGGGTTGACCTTTGAGTTGTCTTTTTGACTTTTGATTAAAAACTTAGCATTTTCATATGGAATTGATTCCTATAGGTTGAGTTGATTGTATCGAATTATTTGTGCCTAGATTTGAGGCATTCAGAGGATGATTCAAGCAAGGGCTTGTTGAAGTAGAGATTTGCACGGTTTGAGGTAAGTAACACTTCTAAACTTAGTTCTGAGGGTATGAATCCCTGAAATTACGTGCTATGTGATTGGTGTTGAGGTGACGCGCATGCTAGGTGACAGACGTGTGGGCATGCAACATAGTAATTGTGATTCAGTCGATTCTATAGATTTGTGTAGCTATCTTATCTGAATATTATTACTGTACTCTATGTGTTAGAGCACTTGAACTGTGATTTATGTTAGAAATCATGTTTAGGCTATGTGCTGGTACTATTGGGCCCCATAGTGGTCGTTATTTGTTGTTGAGTTATTTTCTTAATTGAAGTTATTTACTCAGTCGCATTCATCATTGCATATCATATCTCAGTCTCTATTATCATACATTGTCACATTGTGTATCATTGATTTGGGCTGCTTAGCATGAGTGTTGTAAGCCCCAGAGACTGGAGAGATTGATGACTAAGTGAGGCCGAGGGCCTGTTTGTGAGTGATATTGATGTGATCAGGCTGCACGCCGTAGTGGACATTATTGATTCATGATATGACCGTGATACGCGCCACGACATGATTTATTAGCGCTTGGGCTGGATCTGCCCCTCCGGAGTCTGCACACCTACAGTGAGCGTAGTTGCTAGTGATTCAAGATGGGATCGGGTTGTAAGCCGCAGCGGGTACCGTACAATCCTGAGTGATTGAGTGTGATGAGTGACAATTGAGACAGTCAGGTTGAGTACTCTAAGAGTGTGAGTACGCGAGGCTTCCATTGTGTTGCATCACATACGATATGCATATTGGTATGTAGATGTAGAGATGTCATATTTCTCATATCATTCACACTTGACATATTTTATCTGTTTGAGTTTAACTGTTTAACCTGGAAGCATATCTACATTCCTGTATTGGTACCTGTAGATTATGATGTTTCTCTGAGATATTATTGTCATATGTTCTATAAATTTCTGTACTGTTTAATTCTGTATTTGGACCGAATTGTTCGGACTCGGCACTGATTTCAGTCCAAAGGTTAGACTTGTTACTTATTGAGTTGGTTGTACTCATGCTACACCCTGTACTTCGTATGCATATCCAGGTATTTTCGGACATAGTGGTTGTTGATCTTGGAGCTTCAGCCTTTCAGAGATTTTCGAGGTGTCTGCCTTAGCGTCCGTAGACCTTAACTATCCTCCCCTATCTCTCAGTTTTACTTATTATGTTCTACTTTCTTAGACAGTGTATCAGACTATTTTATTGTATAGATGCTCATGTACTCAGTGACATCTAGATTTTGGGGAAATTCGGTATTGCTTTGTGGCGTTTTCATCCAGTTTTATGAGATGTTTACTTACTTAAACCTATTTCCGTATATTTTGAATTTAAAAATGTTAGTATGTGTGAGTTGTCGGCTTGCCTAGTATCATGATAGGCGTCATCACAACATGTTAATTATTGGGTCGTGATAGATTGAGCGTGATGAGTGGGAGTATGAGACAGTGATATTGAGTACTCTGAGAGTGTGAGTACGTGAGTGAATCATTGTGATGCATTGTATTTGACATGCATACTTGACATACATGCATAGAGATGCATTTCCTCGTGTTACACGATTTTCTAATATTCATGACTTCACATGCACATTGACATGTAGGCATAGAGATGTACTTTCCTCATGCTATCTGAGAATGAAACATCTTATCTGTTGTTGAAAGGTTTTGGGAAAATCACAATTTTCTAATTTACTCATATTTTGGTGATTTCGTTGAAAGATTTGAGTTTTACTGTTATTCCTGGAAAGCATGCCTATTTTTCTATAACTCTGAACAAGTTGAGTATCATATCTTTGAGTTATTACTTGTGTTGATTTTATTATATTGTTACGAGTTGTTCTTAGATGTTGGTATTGGACTCTGACCGTTGTCCAAGCTCGTCACTACTTTCAACCTAAGATTAGGTTTGTTACTTATTGAGTACATGGGGTCGGTTGTACTCATACTACACTTCTGCACCTTGCGTGCAGATTTTGGAGCTCAAATTGTTTTGTATGGCGGAAGCTAGCTGTGAAGATAGACCTGCGTTTTCGGTGATAGTTGCCTCTTGTTCATGGTAGCTTTAGGTTTATAAAAATCTATTTATGTACATTTCAATCTGATGGTGTATTTATTTCATACAAGCTTTGTAAAATCTGAATCTTAGAAGTTCATGATTTGTACTACTAGCCCTTATGGATTCTTTTTATAATAGTTCGGTTATATTATCATTATTTTCTCAGTAGATCTCATTTGAAATTTGATTATTGTTAAATTGGCATACCCAGCGGGTTGGGTTAGGTGTCATCACGACTAGTTGTATTTTGGGTCGTGATAAGTTGATATCAGAGCTGTAGGTTCATAGGTTCTACGAGTCATGAGCAAGTGTCTAGTAGAGTCTTGCAAATTAGTATGATGACCTCCATGCCTATCTTCGAGAGGCTACATGGTATTAAGGATAAACACCCCATATTTCTTTCTTTATCGTGCGACATTGATTCAACTTGAAGCGTATTTCTTTGAATTCCTTCCACTCACTCGTATGCGCATGTGAGAGCTCGGTATCAGTTGTACATCGATGGCCTGTGGATTCCATGGATGGGGTGCGAGATGTGTGTTTTGTGTTTTGGTGATGGGACACTCTAGATGACTTGAGGCACAGTTTGGATCGCAGCTTAGGCTTGGTAGTTTTAGTTGTGTGAGCATGTGCTTTTGGACGTCTACGTCTAGTGGTGTCCTTATGAGTGGGACCGGTGGCTGAGTGAGTGGTTGGATGACTATATGATGAGTAGGATATGACTGCGGGATGTGTTAAGATGGTTTGAATATGATGGGAAGAGTTTTCTTGAGATATGAAAAGTACTATTAGATGCTCGATTTCTGTGGATGTGTCATACAATATTGAGTTACAAAGGTTTGTGAGAGATTCTTTCGTGTTATTTCATTTGTGGAATGAAGTAGATTTTCATGTCTTGTTGATGAGTTCAGACTCAGTAATATTAAGTGATTGCATAGTAATTGTGGCTGTGAAAGGGTATAGAGAGATGTTAGTTTGAGGCTAAGCATGTGGGTTATTACCTGCAGAGTAATCTATGGATGTGTAATCCTTATGATGTTGTGTGGAGGCTTTTATTTCTACCAGTGGGTATAAGTGTTGCAATTTGAGTTTGTATTGGTTGAGAAAGTTGACCTGACTGTCACAAGGATGAATAGGAGCTTAGCAGATGATTTGAGGTATTATATGGTTTGTGTTACATGAGCTTATGGAGGATTTAGTTGAATCTCACTGCGGTATTATGGCAGTAATAAAGTGTGGGCATTATGAGTTATCGAAAGTTGTGTTCTATGGCATTGAGCCAAGTGAGGGAGTCTGTAATCGATGATATGATTGCATGGTTGTGTGTTGTACTGGTTTCGGTTTGAGGCATACTTGTGAATCAGATATGACTTGCATAGATTGAGATCGAGAATAACTCGAGTAAAGAAATTTCTTGATACGGGTTATATTACACTTTATGGGTATATGGAAATCATGGAAGGATTTGAGTTGTTGTTCGTGACGGATGTAGTGCGCATGGAGTAGGAGTTTACTCGGTTGCGTTAAGGCGGGGTTACCTTTTTGGGTATTGTTGTGCTAATGGGGCACAGGTCGTTTGGCCCGCTTGGGTGGTGCAATTGAGATTCAAGCAAAGTGGATGACTCTCGAGAGGGTTCTAATGGATTCAATATTTATATGTGGCAATTGAGAATTTTGTTTGGATTTGTATATGGCTAGAATCTGAGATTTACATTGGATGGTGTCGAGACTCGCGGTATTTCTAATCATCATGGATTTACATTTCAGTATCAGGAAGGTGAAGGAAACGACTTTAGATTCACAGAAGGTCTCTTCAGAATGGGTGTCCGTTTATGATACTTTTGGGGTGCTTAAAACGTAATACAACGTCCTATGGGCCTTAAGGCGGTGTGGTTTTTTGCTAGGATCATTTATGGTGAGCTTTGGGAAAGGATCGTGGTGTCCTGGCAAGGAGAAGTTTCAACTTGAGGGTAATTCGGAAGGAACTCGGAGGAATAGGACAACTTTGTAGTATGTTGGATCAGTACGATAATGGATATAATCGGTTCTTTGGGTACTTATGATGTAGTGAGTCTCTACAGGTGTTTCGTGCCAATACTCTAGTGTTTGGCGACCTACGTGGCTTGGTTGAGTTAAAGAGATTCAGTTCTGATGGTTCGGTTATGTGCAAATGGGTTTCAAAGGGTTCTCGATGGTTTCTAACATGATTTGAGATGGATATTTCCTAGCAGCATAAGGAGCATTTTGTATATTATGATTTTTCTCTTAAATGAGATCAAGTGGAAGGTTTCCAGCTAATCGAGTATGTAATCTACTTGTGACCCATGGCCGGTAATGTGGTTCTCGTGTTTTCACATGATCGCATGATAGATGCAGTGTGTCGTGTGGGATTGAGATTTGTATGTGCAAGGGAGCGATTCAGTGTTGAAGAGAGGGTCATGAATTCTTAGACAACATGGACAGTTTTATATGACAAGATAAATGATATTACTACTTGGTATTTCCTGAGAAGACTGCGTATTTCAAAAGGGCGCTTTGTGGTTGGACTTACGGATGCTTCATTGGTATTGCGGTACTCGCCTGGTTGATCGACTGCTGATGTTCGGATTTTGGTATGTGGCACAGAAGAATTATGGAAGTATTTCTCGTAGAATGATTATGTATGAAGGATGTGTTAGTCACTTGAGTAGTGGAGACTAGGAGTCTTAGAGGCATTATAGAAGTCTAATGCTGGTGGTTTGGAGACTGGGAGTCTCAGAGGCAGATTGTTCCTTGGTTGCGGACTGTGAAGGTATGGCCAAAGTCAGATATCTAATAGTTGGTGTTATGGTTAGGCCATTGAGGACTTTTGGAGGGTTATTTATCTATCTATGGATGACCGGAGTCGATTTGGGGCCCGGGGCCCCATTGGTAGGCCAATAAGGATGTGTATTCTACACCAGTTCGTATTTGTTGACTCAACACCGTTATTGTTGAAGGGTGTGTCATTCGGTTAGAGTTGAGCTTGAGTGTGTTCTGATATACTCTTTGTGTTACTCTTCTATGCTATGAAGAGTTGTGATTTATTGGTTATATGCGCGTATGATGCGATTCTGTTTGGGCCTTGCATCAGAATTCGAGTGAGATGGTTATTGGAGTGTTGAACAGTTGATTGTGCCTTGGTTATGTTTTTTCCGGGCCGTGGTATATTGTGTTATTTGCTTCTCCATGGTTATGGTCATGCACTTGTATACTTGGTGTCGAATTGCCTATGGTTGTTTATATGATCTTTGGGGCTCGAGGTATTTCATATAGATCGGTATTTGGATGGGTCACGTATTGCAGCGGGGTTATGATGGGATATGATCCTTTATGATAGATTCGTGTGTTTTGGTTTCTACTGTGTGTAATGGGTTCCTAGAATTACATTCTGGTGGTAATTGTTGAGCTTGCGGGACGGTTCTCTGATTTGAGTCATTTTTCATTTTTGGGTGCATCCGGATTATTTCTTATTGGTGCACGGGTTGCACGATTTGTGGTTTTAGGTTGTATTGGTGTGGCATGTCTATAGAACATTTGTGTTTGATGAGATGTGGTCATTGGAAATAGAATCTGTACTATTGGATTTGATTACAGTATGTATGGAGGAAAAATATCGAAAGTCGGCTTATGATTTGGCTTTGGTTCTTAATGGACGAGAGATGGATCCATGACTTGTTGATCTGATGAGTGGTTATGAGTTTTGTATGTTTCTTTCATCATCGGCAGTGTACGAAGGTTTTGAATGATGTTTTACTTATTATGAGGTTATTACCGGTATTGGATTTGTTTTGACCAGCTACTGTGATCGAGAATTATTACTACGAGTATGCGAGTTGTGTGGTATATCATATGATTACGTCTTGGGTTATGGTTATGGCTTGATTCAGCTTGTTTAGACTTATACAGTATGTAGATGCGAGATTCAGGTCTTGTGAGAAAATCTAGATCTTGGAAATTGGGTTCTAAGTCTTATGAGCTAAGGTTGAACTAAGGATCTTCAGTTATGTTGTGTTATCAAACTTATATGGGCTGGGGTGATGTGGGATCACCCCCGGGTATGTGCGTGGTAAGGTTACACAGTGAATTGATGGCTTTGGAACGACTCTTGGCACGTTCGAGGACGAACATATGTTAAATTGGGGGAGAATGTAATGACCCAACCTATCGTTTTGAGCATTTGTATTCCATTTAGCTGCTTCAAGTCTTGAGTAGCTTCATGTGATGTATTATGAATTGTGTGAATCACCGGTTTTGCTTTTCAGGTTATTCGGAATTCATTTGGAAGAATGATTCTCAACTAGGAAGCTTTAAGGTGGAAGAGTTGACAAAGTTTAACTTTTTAGTACTTGACCTCGGATCAATTTTTTGATGTTCCATTAGGCCCGGATGGTGATTTTGGACTTGAGCGTAAGCCTGGATATGCATTTAGATATTTCTAGAAGGTTTCGGCACTATTTGGCGAAAGTTGAAAATTTAAAGATTTGAAATGTTCATAAGTTTGATCGGGAGTTGACTTTGATAATATCAAGTTGGAATTGTGGTTCCGGGAATTGGAATAGCTTCGTTATATCATTTGGGACTTATGTGCAAAATTTGAGTTCATTCCGAGTTGATTTGATAAGGTTCGACATGAGTTTTGGAAGTTGAAAGATTCAAAGTTCATTAAGTTCAATTTGAGGTGCAATTAGTGGTTTTGATGTTGTTATGCTTGATTTCAGGCCTCGGGTAAGTCCGTGTTATGTTATGGGACTTTTTGGTATGTTCGGATGGTGCCCCGAGGGGCTCAGTTGAGTTTCGGATAGGTTTGGATTGTGTTACGCTCATTGTTTATGTTTTGACGTCGTTTTGTCAAGCACATATGATACCACATTAAGCAAATAAGCTCCAATTTCTGTTTTGATGATGCATTAGATCCGTATCGTAATTTTGAAACCATAGCAACTTGAATCAACAAGTTTCGACATCGTATGAGGAATTTATGGTCATTTTACTAAGAATTGGGTCGCTAGATTTTTTAGATTAATTACGCAATTGCCACTGAATTCGTATTTAAAAATCTGCACTATTTCCAAATATTAAAACCAACATATCTCCTTCATTATAAGGTCAAATCAAGTGATTCAAAATCCTAACTTGACTAGAATTTCATGAGGCATCCATTGGAGGCATCAAAAGCAAGTTTTGGGATTATTTGGCATAAGAAACGAGACAGAACAGTTAGGCAAAAGCATATAATATCGAGGGTTTGTTCATTTTGTCATATTTTGAGTTGGGGAGCTCGGATTTGGGTGATTTTTCTATACGGAGGGATGGATATTGGTTGAGTTTACGGAAGCAAATCGATGCCAAAATCAATCTCTCGCTCTGGTGGAATACCTGTAAGTTCATCTGGAAATACATCTGCGTACGCTTTGACTACTAGAATAGACTAAAGTGTAGGTATCTCGGCATCTGCATCTCTAATTCGTACAATATGATAAATGGACCCTTTTGTGATCATTTTCCTCGCCTTCAGATAGGAAATAAACCTACCTCTGGGTGTCGCTGTATTACCTACCCATTCAAGGACTGGCTCACCCAGAAAATGAATTCTAGCTGTCTTTGCTCGACAATCAACTGTGGCATAGCAAGCTATCAACCAGTCCATGCCCATGATAGCATCAAAATCCAACATCTCTAGCTCAACTAGGTCGGTTGAGGTCTGACGACTACATACTGTCACCGTACAACCTCGGTAAACTCGTCTAGCAATAATTGATTCTTCGACCGGTGTAGATACCGCAAAAGGACCACTTAGTATTTCAGGCACTATACCAAACCTCCCCGCGACAAACGGGGTAGTACACGATGAAGTAGATCCTGGGTCTATCAAGGCATAAGCATCGTGAGAGCAAATGGTCAACATACCTGTCACAATGTCTGGTGAAGACTCTTGGTCATGTCGACTTGCTAAAGCATAACTACGATTCTGGTTACCACCTGAACTGGAACCTCTACCTCTGCCTCGACCTCTACCCACCGAAGACTGAGACTAGAAACCTGAAGGATGCACAGACATAGATGATCCTGTTGCTGAATTCGCTGGTTGTGCCATACCCCCAAAATCTCTATTTGGGCAATCTCGTAACATATGCCCCGGACGTCCACATATATAACAAGCATCGGAAATGGCTCGGCATTGGCCCAAGTGTCCTCTACCACAGATGTCACAACATGGCAAAAATGACCATGCCTACCCTGAACCTCGCTGTCGCTACAAACCCGACGCCCGTGAGCTCTCACTTGGTCCTGAGTGAGTATAACGGTCATACCTGTAACCCTGTAACTGAGATGGCGGAGGCCTAGGTGGCCGTTCGAAGTACTGGGGCCTATAACTACCCTGAGACTGCTCTTGAGACCTGGCAAATCTCATCCTTTTACACTGTCCTGACTCAATCCTCTCTATACCCTGCTGCCGACGCCTACCCCTTTCTATATTCTGGGTGAATGCCTGAATCCGGGAGATATCCATACTATCCTACAATGCAGCAGTGGCACATGCCCCAGTCAACTCTAGGGCCAACCCTGGTATAAACCTATGAATCTTGTTCCGCATAGTAGCAACTATAGATGGTGCATATCTGGCCAATGAGTCAAAATAGAGACTATACTCTCGAACACTCATATTGCCCTGTTTGAGGGCTAGAAATTGATCGACTCAAGCCTGTTGGATCTCCCGCGATAAGTACTAGTCAAGGAAGGCATCTAAAAAATTCTCCCAAATAGCTGGAGATGCATCACGCCCCCTGGACCTCTCCCATCCCTCGTACCAAAGAATGGCTATATCTAGGAGTTGAAAAGCTGCTAGCTCAATTGCCTCTTTCTTCGTGGCATGCATAACCTGAAAGATCCTGTGAAGCTGATCTATGAAATCCTGCGGGTCCTCCCTCTGATCTGTTCCCGTAAACTCTAGGAGACTCAAAGCAATAAACTCTCGGACCCTTGAACTCCCAGACCCCTCAGAAGATCCTGCACTAGCGGGTGCCCTAGCATGTTGCTGGGTAGCTACCAAATGTGTCAACAAATGCACCGCACTCCTCAAGTCATGATCTGATGGAAGCAGAGGGGGAACTAGATGTGCGGTCTCCCTAGGAATCTCCTCAGGTGGTGGAGGAGCCGGTAATGGTTGAGTAGGGGTCTCTCCCTGGGCCTCAAATTAGGCCCCATCTACTAAGGGTACCCTGCTAGTCTCCTCATCTACTGTTGTATCTCTCCTCTGGCTAGCCGTAGTCTTCCTAGTCACCGTCATCTGTGCATACAGATGCCAACACGTAAGTTTAATTCAAATTTCCTATAACTTAGTTCTACAACACGATTTAGATTCGAGAGAAGGGTAACCAACTCCTAAATGCCTGTAGTCCCCTGCTTATATAATGTGGTGCACAACACATCTATAAACAAGACCCTGCTAGACACGACTTGTAGACTCCCTAGGACAAAACTGCTCTGATATCACTTTCGTCACATCCCGAACCTCGGGTGCGAGACCGGCACCCGGTGCCTCACCTATCCTTGCGTACCAACTTGTGACTAAGGGAATCTGAACATATAATGTCATACTTTGGCCATGGGCCACATTGCAAGACAATTTGCGAAGCAAAATATAAAATTGAATGGATACCAATGCTGACTAAACATCAATATAAAGCTGGGCCGGCAAGGCCGTCATAACTACTAAAGCTGACAAACCAACAAAATATATATACAAGGTCTACAAACTCAACATACCGCACTGACTTACAGGATATGTCTACATGTCTCTACTGATGGATGTACTGTGATCGGAACAGGGACCTGACTTACCCATAACCTATATACATAGATACACAAGATGTACACAAAACTCTAGACCTGGCAACTCTGAAGGACGTGGAGCTTACCGATAAAGCTAAACTCGGGAAACTCCTACTGAGGAGGTCTACGCGTCTATTTGTCTGAACCTGCACACATGAAATGCAGCGTCCCTAGAAAAAGGGACGTAAGTACGAAATAACGTCCGAGTATACAAGGCAATAAAATAACTGAAAGCTGAAACTGAACTGATAATATAATAACTGAAAGTAACTGGGAGTCAAAGATGCTCTAGAGATATACTTACCTGCTGATACCGACTCAACTCTCTCAATATAGTAAATAAAATAGATGTCCGACCCTATAAGGCTTGAAACGTGTAATTGTTCCACCATAGTAGGCTCGCTCATAGGCGCTCGGCCATACTAGGCTCTGTAACTCGGCCAAGCTGGGATCGCTCATAGGCACTCGACTATAGTAGGCTCGGTATATAACTTACCATATGATCAGAGATTGCCCAATAGGGGCCTTCCCACCGATTATAGCTTGATGGTGGGGAAAATACTATAATACTGTATATATATATAGACCATGCGCCTCTTGACTGAAAGAAGACAATACTCAATTGAATATGACGTCCTAATAAGGGAAAATACTGTAACTTATGAGACTAGGATAATGTATATAAATTCGAGAGTATGAACTTCTCTTTATGCCTCGTTAGCAAATGCATGTAGTTACGAGATCATGCCAAAATAAATGAAGGGCTTAACCTTAACATACCTGGAGTAGGAAAAATCCGTATGATATTCTTGAAAAGGATTGCACTGTACTCCCTTAAAATTGCAAAATCTCATGTTGCTATGTATTAAATAGTCTTGTATGGATTTGATTGTAGCAAATCATGAGGAAATCTTTCTAAAACGTGAATCTTGCATCTTCTAATCTTAAGGAGATAAGAAAGCCTTAGCTTGCATGTGTTGAGATAAAATGAATATCATTATGCAACCTTGATCAGAAAGCTAAAGGGAATATGAATCACTTTGTATGCTCTAATAATATGACACCTTGTTACATAATATATGAGTTACTTATGGGATTTATTATCCATTTTATGGGCTGCCACGTTGATGCCTTTAACCTTATCCAAATAATTACCTAATTAATTAGGTAATATTCCATTGCCCAAAAATTAACCAATTACCCACATAATTAAGAATTATCTCAACTTACTTAAAATACTACTCACTTTTAACATACCTTGTACACCTTACTATCATGGTCATGTAGTACCTTGTATGGCACTAGTCCATAAATACACGGTATTATGGCTCGTACCGTATTTTATCCCAAACCAACAACCTTCAATGAAACTCATTTTCTTTGATTCATTTACTCTTTATTTTTTACGGTACTTACTTATTGCTTATTATAAATAGAATAAATGTTTATAATCTCAAGACAATCTCATCCCTGAGTCTACATCAATTAACTGAAGACGAAACTTTAACGTACGAAAATGCAAGATGTAACATTTGTGATTGGATGACTATATGGTGAGTATGATGAGACTACAATATGTGTTCAGATTGTTCAAATGTGACGAGAAGAGTTTACTTGAGATGTAGCAAGGACTATGGGGTGTCTGATTTCTGTCTTGATTTGGCGTATGGTCTCGAGTTATGGGTGTGTTGAGGGATCTCTCATGTGTTTAGTTGTGGAGTGAAGTAGATTCTCATGTCTTGTTGATGGGTTCAGAATCAAGAAGACTAAGTGATTGCGTAACATAGTTCTTGCTATTTTGTAACACAGAATGACTGAAAAGGACATTTAGCTAACTAATCAAAGCAAGACACCACAACCTAGTAGACAACCGGGGGGACTCCGTGAATCCCCAGGAAAAGCAAGTCCCGCATGCGGGCAAAGAGATACTGGTTAGCAAAGATGCAGCACCTAGCAAAAGAGCTCCACTTAGTAAGGAAGGTCACAAGAGAAAGATTTGCCCTCAAATACGGACTTGATGACCATAGCTTCACTGAACAGTTTGGCAAATCCTCGCCATAGGATTCCCAGAAGGCATCACCTCAAAAGGATTCCTTGGATCAATCTAGTTTAGAAGAACCTTGAAGTCCTTTATGGCTCAATAGCAGAGTTTAAATGCCAAAATAGGCATGATGTTTAATGTGTTGACGGGGAGTAACAACCACAACAGTATGTCAACCCCGCAAATAGGAGTGGCTCCGGTCGAGGGTAACCCTAACGTATTGATGAAGGCTCCTAGAATTCCTGATAATTTCGAGGCCTGAGGGTCAGGTATGTCCAAAAATATTGAATTACAAAGTTTAATACTAACCCTGCAGCAATAGGTTAAGGAAAAGAATGAAATAAGAACTCACATAATTCGGCCTTAAATAGTCCATGCCAAAAAAAAACTACCCAGCACCACAAAACTATTATGCGAACTGCATAACTAATCTACAGCCCACAAAACCATCACGAAACGAAACAGTCTCATTATCCAGCCATCGAGAAATCGATTTACGGTTCGTATATCCATTCTGCGGTCCATGAAACTCACCGCAAAATCGACTAGACCAAACTCCTCAACGACCGCGAAACTGATGTGCGTCCCGAGAACCATTTTGCGGTCTGCGAAACCCTTCGCGAAAATGACCTGGCAACATCCAATTTCTGCAATCTCGCTCCTAAGGCGGCGAAACTCACCTGAGGCCCTCGGGACCCAATCTAAGCATACCAACAAGTCTATAAATACTATCTGGACCTATCCAAGGACTCAAAACACATCTGAAAACATCACAACAAAGAATCGAGGATCAAATCTAATAGAATTTCTCTAAGTTCATAGACTTCAAACTTTGGAACACGCATCTGATTCAAACTTAAACACATTGAATCTCAACCAAACTTTGCACACAAGTTCTATTCAACAATATGGACATATTCTGAATCTCGGAACATCAATCTGGGTCCAATAACACCAAAATCAACTCGTGGTTAAACTTATGAATTTTTAAATCCTTCAAATTTTCATTTTTTAGCAAATAGAGACAAAACCTTTTAGAAACCTCCTAGTCCAAATCCAAACATAGGCCTAAGTCCAAAATTATAATCCGAGTCTATTGGAACCATCAAATCATGATTCCAAAGTCATTTACTAAAAAATTAAATATTGGTCAACTCTAGCAACTTAAGCTTCCAAATTGAGTCTAAGCATTCACAATTCACTCCCAAACCTTTCCGTAACAGAACTACCCTTCCTTACAAGTCATTAAAGAACAAACAATCATACTGAAAGCATCAAGTAGGGGAACATAGCTCAAATACATAAAACTATCAGTCGAATCGTTATATTTTTTCCCTCTTAAACAAATATTCATCCTCAAATCAAGTTTAGAATCATACCTGAAATGCCAAAAAGACGAGGATATTTGCTTTGCATACCATGCTCGGTCACCCAAGTCTCCTACTTGACCGGCTGACCTCTCCATTGAAACTCAAATCTCATCATGCCCTTCATAAGTGAAACTCAAAGCAGAACATTCTCACCCTCCATGAAAGCCATATCAGCATAACGCTTCTACCTGAACTACAATGTACAAAGCCGCTCTTGAATCAACTTCACTTTTTCCAAAGCATCATGAACCAAATCTGCGCTTAATAACCTAGCCTCACCAGGTTCAAACCAACCAACTAAAGAACGACACAGCTTCCTATATAAGGCATTATATATAGCCATCTAGATATTGGACTGGTAGCTATTGTTATAAGCAAACTCCGCTAATGGCAGAAACCGATCCCACTGTCTACCAAAATCAATAACGCAGGCTCTCAACATATCCTCAAGAATTTGAATAGTCTGCTCAGACTGCCCGTCCATCCGTGGGTGAAATATGGTGCTAAGCTCTACCTGTTTGCCCAACTCTTGTTGAACAGCTCTCCAAAATGCGATATAAATTGCGTGCCCCGATCAAAAATGATAGAAACAAGCACATAACAATCTCTCTTATGTAGATTTGAGCCAACTTCTCTGAAGTGTAAGAAGTCATGACCGGGATGAATGTGCAGACTTAGTTAGTCTATCCATACTGATCCGAACTGTGTTAAACTTCCCCAAGGTTCGTGGCAATCGCCAATCTCTGAGTCAAACTACCCAATTTCTGATGTTCATACTTAACCTACTGCCAATTCAAATACCACAAAACATGCCCAACAATATCCTTCTTCATCCTGCCACTAATAATACTGCTTCAAATCGCGATGCATCTTTGTAGTACCCGGATGAATAGAATACCTCGAACTATGAGCCTCCTCAAAAATCAACTCCCTTAAGCCATCCATATTAGGAATACAAATCCGACCTTGAAGTTGCAACACACCATCATCACCAATGACCGCCTCTTTAGCACCACCTCGCAGCACCGTGTACCTAAGGACAAGCAAGTGTGGATCATCATACTGGCGAGCCTTAATGCGCTCAAACAATAACGACCAGACAACAACACAAGCAAGAACTCTACTAGGATCAAATATATCCAATCTCACAAATCTATTAGACAAGTCCTGAACATCCATAGACCAAAGGCCTCTCCATGGATGGAATAAATGCCAAACTCCCCAAACTCTCCGCCTTCTTACTCAAAGCATCTGCTACCATATTCGTGCTCCCCAGATGATACAAGATAGTGATATTATAACACTTCAACAACTCCAACCATTTCTGATGCCTCAAATTTAAATCCTTTTGCCTAAACAAATGTTGAAGACTCCGATAATCTGTGTAGACCTCATATGACACACCATACAAGTAATGATTCCAAATCTTAAGTGTATGCACAATAGCTGCTAACTCCAAATCGTGAATTGGATAAATATTCTCATGAAGCTTCAAGTATCACAGCGCATAGGCAATCATCCTAACCGCTTTTTAGTATTCGTGTTCGCCTTTTTTCTTACTTACCTTTCATACGAAAAACTCACGAGGTCGTCCTGCATCAACACACAACCAAGACTAACGGGCAAAGCCTCACAATAGACAGTATACATTCCCGATCTCGAGAGCAATACCAAAACTGGGATTGTACTCAAAGTCGCCCTGAGCTTCTAAAAGCTCTCCTTATACTAATCAGACCATCTAAAAGGAATGCCTTTCTGAGTCAACTTAGTCAATGGAGCTGCAATAGATGAGAAACCCTCCACAAAGCGACGGTAGTAACCTGCCAAGCCCAAGAAGCTCCTAATCTTTATAGATTTAAAAGGTCTAGGACAACTCTGAACGCGCCTCAATCTTCTTCGGATCTACCTTGATACAATCAGTAGACACCACATGGCCCAAGAATGCCACTGAATCCAACAGAAACTCACATTTAGAGAACTTAGCATACAACTTCTCCTCAAAATTTGAAGTACAATCCTCAAATGTTGTTCGTTCTCCTTCCTGCTACGGGAATACACCAAGATGTTATCAATGAATACGATGACAAAAGAATCCTAATAAGGCTGCAATGCATTGTCCGTCAAATGCATGAAAGCTTATGGACATTAGTCAACCAAGAGACATCACCAAGAACTCATAATGCCCATAACAAGTCTTGAAAACCGTCCTAGGAATGTTTGAAGCCTTAATCTTCAACGGGTGATAACCCGATCTCAAATCAATCTTCCAGAATACCCTGGAACCCTAAAGTTAATCAAGAAAAATCATCAATGCGAGGTAATGGATACTTGTTCTTAATAGTGACCTTGTTCAACTATCGGTAATCAATGCACATCCTCATAGAACTATCCTTCTTCTTCCCAAATAACATTGGTCCCCCAAGGAGAAACACTCGGCCTGATGAACCCCTTATCCAACAACTCATGTAATTATTCTTTCAATTCCTTCAACTCAAATGGAGCTATGTGATACTGTGGAATAGATATGAGTTTCATGCCCGACACCAAATCAATACCAAAATCAATATTCCTATTGGGTGGCATGCCCAGTAAGTCTGCAGGAAACACATCTAAAAACTTCCTCATCACAGGGACTGAATCAACAGTAGTACACTCGCAACTAGTATCCCTAACAAAGGCCATATATGCCAAACACCCCTTTTTAGCCATATGTTGATCCTTCATAAATGATATCATCCTACTAGAAGTGTGATCAAGATAACCCTTCCATTCCAACCTTGGAAACCCTAGTATAGCCAACTTCTTAGTATTAGCGTGACAATAAATAATGGCATGATACGAAGATAGACAATCCATACACAAAATCACATCAATGTCGACCATACTAAGCAACAAAAGATCCTCATAATACCTAATAGTAAAAACACAAGACTAATACACATGATTCACCATAACAGAATCACCAAAAGATGTACATACAGGAATAGGGGTATCAAGAGAACCACGAGGAATATCAAAATAAGGAGAAAAATATGATGACACATAAGAATTAGTAGACCTCGGATCAAACAACACATAAGTATCTCTATGAAAGACCAAAACCATACCTTTGATCGCTACATCTGAGGCTATCGCCTCGGATCTACCCCAAAAAGAATAGCAACAAGGCTGACTAGGTCTTACTACCACCAACCTGGCCCCCTCCTCTAAGGTAATCTCTAGTTGTACATCTTTCCCCTCTAGCTGGCTCATTACGGGGTGGAGCAACTTGTGTCGAAACTACTGGCTAAGAAAACTGTGGAGCTGTGTTGCTAACTAGTCTAGGATAATTCCCCCTCATGTGTCCAAGCTCTCCACACTCATACCAACCTCTAGGCGACTGAGGCTACTAAACCTAAAATTTCCCTTGATGGCCTGAATATCCACTAGAGAAATCCTGAATAAACTGATCTCATTATGAACTCACTGGGAGAGCACTGAAAGACGATGGAACTGGAGTGCTAAAAAATGACTGAGCCACTGCTCCACCGGCTACATACGGTGTAGAATGAGCGGACCTACCATGATGGCCTCTGCCAGACTAACCTCTAAGCTACCAGAACGATGTGGTCTATTATCTCTTACCATAGCTTCTCGTCCCTGAGTACGAATACGTTCTATCCTCTAAGCTATCTCTACGGCCTGGTGAAACTTAGTCCCAATCTCTTACTCTCGAGCCATAGAAATCCTAATGCCATAATTCAAACCCTCAATGAATCTCCTTACCCTCTTAGCCTCGGTAAGGATCAAGATAACAACATGATGATATAACTCTGTGAGTCTCGCCTCATACTCGGTCACAGTCATGCAATCTTGCTGAAGATTCTCGAAATAGCCTCTCAATTCATCCCTCCTAGTGTGTGGGATGTACCTCTCTAGGAATAACTGTGAGAACTGAGCCCAAGTAAGAGGAGGTGAACCTGCTAGTCTGTGCACCTTATAATTATGCCACCATCTACTAGCAGCCACTCTAAACTAAAATGTAGTGAAGTCCATCCCGTTGGACTCTACCAAGCCCAAGTTGCAAATCATCTGGTAACATCTGTCTAGAAAATCCCGGGCATCCTCTGAAGTACCGCCCTCAAAGTGTAGAGCATATAACCTCTGAAACCTCTCCATCCTCTTCTGCTCACCAGAAAACATAGCAGGTTGAACCGCGGGTCTAGCTGCTATAATAGGCTACTTCGAAGTACGAGTGATAGGGGTCTAAACTTCCTCTCTAGCCTTAGATGTGGCTGGGGCCACTGGAACCACTCTAGCCTGGGTTAAAGCATCAATAAAACTGACCATCTTGGCCATGGCCTCCTAAAATATCGGTGCCACAACACAACCCTCTAGGTGGAGTAGGAATTGGGCCTCAACATGATCATCAACATGCTGATCCTCTACCTGATCCTCAGGCGGATCCACTGATACTGCTCGAACAAGCTCCTAGGCTCTAGTGGGTACTCCACCCCTATCCGTCACTATGTGACCCTTGGTGGGAGCCTTAGCCCTACCCCAGGCCCTATCCCTCATGTCTACAGTCAGTAGTATTGCCTCTCCATCACCTAACACTATTGAAGGACGCATTTTTGCCATTTGAGAGAGAGTAGAAGAGAATTCAAATTTAGAAATTAATAAACGCACGATAAGGAATTAAGAAAATGGAAGTTTCTTAAACCCTATAGACTCTCATAAATAGATATTGACGTCTCTGTACGATCCAAAAGACTCTACTAGGCCTTCTCGTGACTTATGAGACCCTTAGAACCTAGAGATTTAATACCAATTTGTCATGATTCAAAATTTTCACCAAAGGTCGTGATAGCATCTAACCTACTTGCTAGGCAAGCCAACACTAAACAACAATATTAAAATTCACTTTAAGCCATTAACAGAGATATGATAACAATAAGAATGCGAAATAAGTCCCAAAACCGGTATCATAAATATAAATATTTGAGACAGGATCTAAACATGACCACAACTTTCTGACGAACTCTCCCAAAACCTAGGTGTCACAATATAGTCACGAGCATCTAACAAGAATATGAAATCTGAACAGAATACAACGAATGTTTGGAAATGACAAAATACATAGACATGTATAAAAGAGTAGGGAAGGGGGAACTCCATGTGTTGCAGATCGGATCAAGTAAGCATCTCGCCACGAAGTCTCCAGATAGCACTTCTACTCCGCTGGGTGAATACCACTAAAACCAGCCTCAAGGCTTTCACAAAATATACAGAAGTCTAGTATAAGTACAAAATTACGGTACTCAATAAGTATTAAGTCTAGCCTCGAAGAACTAGTAGCAAAGGGTTGACTCTGACATTTATTAACAGCTCAATAAGCATATGAAACATAAATAGAGCATGGGATAAAGTATGGTAATATCAATCGAGTCTGCCAATAGAAACATAGTACAATTGGAATGTAAACATACCTTTCAAGCAAGGAAGATAACACAATATCAGTTATCTCAATCTTTCAAAAGCATAATATGAGTCAGTCAACATTCTATATATATATATATATATATATATATATATATATATATATATATATATATATGTAAGAGTCATTGCACAAGTAGAGGCTCCAATACATGCTCACAATCCAATACCAAATCTCAGTGCACAATTCCTATATTCGACACTGGTCAAGTGTCCAAACTAGCACTATTCTGAGTGTCTGCGCTCACAATGCCCAAAATAACATGGGTAATTACCTGACTTCGGAGGTACGGTACCTTATCCAAGTATCGTTGCGACGTGCAATCTGATCCACTAATAGTAAATATATCATTGCAGCGTGCTGCCAGATCCACACATGTGACTATTGCAGTGTGCGACCTGATCCACACATATTATCGTTGTGGCGTGCAACCCGATCCACGCACAAATCATCAATAATCAATATCCACTCATAATGTCCACGGTGCCAAAGTTCTCATCTTTTCACAATATTCAACTCTCCAGCTCTTGAATATATGTATGAAGCAATATAATTACGAGGCAACAGATCACAATAATAGAAATACGGATAAAAACTCATATGGCTAAAATATGATTATGGATAATCATGTAATTTAATTCATCTCAACAATTCAATTAAACAAATTTCATATTCAACAGTCTATTCCTAACATTTAATATGAATAGATTAAGCCATGTAAGAACCAAGTCATGAATCAATAAAACAAGTGTATGACTACGACTTAAGAAAAAGGCCCAATATGGCAAAATATTCATTATGACCAATTTAACAAGTCATAAATTTAAGCATGCTTCTAAGCACAATTACAAGTCATCACCTAATAGAATCAATGAAATATAAATAACAAGTTTACATAATCCAAACAAGGCATAATCATAAGCCAAACTCTACCAGATATGGTCACAACCTAGCTACATATTTATGCTCGTTACCGTACATATATGTAGCTCCTAAATCAAGCAACATGCATCAAATAGATTAGCTATACGGAGAATTCTCTCTTACAAGGATAGACAAGAGACTTACCTCCATCCCAGAACACCTTCAATTTTTCAAAATAGCTTTTCCTCTCAAATCAACCTCCAAATGACTCGAATCTAGTCAAAAGCAACTCAATAACATCAAACAAAGCCATAGGAATTAATTTCAAACAATAAAGCTTTAATCTTTAATTAAATCCCCAAAAGTCAATGTGGGCTCACATGGTCAAACCCGAGTCAAGGGATAGATCCCGACCACCCATGACCCCACGAGTTTAAATATATGATTAAATTCTAAAATCGAGTCCAATTAACCCTCAAATTTCCAAAATACACTCTCTTAAGTTGTAGACAAAAATCTCAAATTCTCTTATTCAAATCCATGCTTTGATGTTAGATCTAGTGTTAATTCCATATAAATCACTTACCCCCCAAGCTTATGTGTGAAACCCTAGCTTCAAACTCCTCAGAATAAGCTCCAAAATTTGGGGAATAAAATAAGAAATCATAAATTCGGTTTTAAATAGTCCATGCAAAAAATATTGCCCCGCACCGTGAAAATGACTATGCGGACCGCATAAATGATTTGTGGTCCACGAAAGCATTGTGAAACGAAATAGTCCCACTCTCCAGCCATCGCGAAATAGATATGGAGTCCGCAGATCCATTCTGCGGTCCGTAATATTCACCGCGAAATTGACCAGACCAAACTCCCCAATGACCGCGAAATTGACGTGCGGCCCATAGAACCATTTTGCGATCCGCGCAACCCTTCGTGTAAATGACCTACCAACATCTAATTTCTGCAATCTCACTCCGAACATGTTGAAACTCACCTGAGTCCCTCAGGACCCAATCCAACCATACCAACATGTCCATAAACACTATCCGGACCTATCCAAAGTCTCAAAACACATCTAAAAACATCACAATAATGAATCGAGGATCAAATCTAATAGATTTCTCTTAAGTTCGTAAACTTCAAAACTTCCAAACAAACGTCCATTTACAAATTAAAAACCTCGAATCTCAACCAAACTTTGCAAATAACTTCTATTCAACCATATGATTCTATTCCAAATCTCGAAATATCAATCGAGGTTCAATAATACCAAAGTCAACTCTTGGTCAAACTTATGAATTCTCTATTTCTTCAAATTGCTAACTTTCGACAAATAGAGCCAAAACCTTCTAGAAACCTCCCAGTCCAAATTCGAACATAAGCTCAAGTCCAAAATCATCATACGAATTTATTGGAATCATCAAGTATCGATTCCGAGGCCGTTTACTAAAAAATCAAACATTGGTCAACTATAACAACTTAATCTTCCTAAATTAGTCTAAGTGTTCACAAATCACTCTCAAACCTTTCTGAAACCAAACCAATCATCCTTACAAGTCGTAAAACAACAAACAAATAAACATATGAGAAACATCAAATAGGAAAGTGGGGCTCAAATACATCAAACGACCGGTCATATTGTTGCACTCACCACCAATCGAGGTTCACCGGATACTCGGAGCATTAAATGGAAAGGACTCACGTCACTTCAAATTCAAAAGTGATGATGACGGTTTCGGTGGTTTTCCTCTTAAACCTTATCACTTCCCGGATAATATTTCGAAAACTACTCGAAAAATGACGGTTTCGACTGGTTACTCCATCCCCGTTCTTTCCATTCTTGTCCCATTTTTCAAACAAAATTTCATGAAATAATAAAATCGGGTAGATTGTCTATTTTATCAGTGAACTATATTAAAGAATTTCTTTTTGAAAAATTCCAATTATTCTCAACGACTACTAGCAATTAGTTGTACCATTAACGGTTATATATTAATGAAATTTTTTGTAGGTCGTTGGAATTTCTTATTAACTTCCATATCGACGCATAAGTTTAGCTGATAATTCAATTTGGCTGTGAATATTCTCCTACGCACCCCCTTTTTCCCCTGTCTGTGAATATTCTCCCAATTGGGCAGGAGAGAAACTAGGTGTGTGCCTATTTTGAGAATGGTTTTTATAAGGCAGGCCGAATAAAAAGCCCAATAAAGAATGAATACAGAAATATTTGTACTCCTCATTCCACCTCATGCTAACTTCTCTTATCCTTTTATTTATCACATTCCAAAGAAACACACTCTTCTCTTTCTCCCTCCCTCCCTCCTCCATCTTCTTCTTCATTCTCTTCTCTGCAGAGTTTTCTGGCTTCTATTTCAAACCCATTTTGCAAAATTCAAGAATTATTGAATAGTTTTTGCTTCATGGACTTATAATTTAATATACGTCAAGATAGTGTACCTATGGTGTGAAAATAAGTGAGAACTTATGACTCCCTTATTATACCTTTATGTGAATTTATAGTAGAAATTAACATGTCTTGCCTATTGCCTCAATTCAAGTGCTTGCCTGATACTTTTGCCCTTAGCTTCAAAACCCATCAACAGTCTGCCCCTCAACTCTGTAAGTCTCTTCCTTTCCCCGCAAAAAATACTCCGTACCTTTTTTTTTTTTTTTTACTGAGTTGAATTTAATGTATTTTTTTAAGTAGTTATTTTTCTGATGGTGTTTAAAAGTGAATGTTCAATGAGGAAATATCTCTGTTTTTTATGTAAATGATTTTTGCTAATATTTTCTTGCCAATTTATATATTTATGCGACTGAGGTGAGCAATGTTTTAACTTTGTGAATAACTTCAATGAATATGGAGATTCAAAGATTTTGTTTTTAGAAAGAAGAGTCAAGACGAAACTTTGGTACTGAATCCCTTATAAAAGAAATCGAAGAAAAGTTCTCAACTTTATAAAAATTTAGATTCTTGATTGATATTAGATGTTGATTTTTTAGTTATTGAAGAAATTATGTAGGAATAAAAGATTCTGAATGACTGAATCTATCCTTTGTCTACATAATCAGACGGTGATCATTGCTTTTGGCTAAGAGAGCAAACATCTAATAGTACTTTTTATTTTGAAGAAAAATTTTACAACACGTGAGTCCATTGGGTTTAAATCCTAGATCAACCTCTGCATGTAAACAATGTTGGCTGCAAGGTGGACTGTATTAATATAAATTAATGTAGTATTAGACTTTTAGATTCTTGATGAAGTCTATACGAATCCAGTTACTACCTAAAAGTAGAAACTTACTGAGAAACATACATACCTCGCAACTACTGTTTAGGTACACTTAGGGAGAGGGAGGGTGAGGGAACCTAAAGCTAGCAGTTAGTTAAATAACCGGTAAGCTGCTGAATCGGAACTCTTTAAGGCACACCTTTACTCCCATTTATTCACGCTTTCACACCTCAGCATCGGCAGGGACCCAGAGAGCTGTCTCCGCTTTTTATTCCCTCTTGCCAATAAACTTTCCCCAGCCTTCGATTAAATCCACTTCTTTCGAAGTAGGTGAAGAGGATCGACTGACCCGGGTTTTCACGAGCATTTGCGGAGGCCGCCCGGTTTGAGTCTAAATGATTTGGTAGTGCGCAAGCCGAAGGATCGATGTCCTCTAGAGCTAACATAGAAAGAGATTCCCAGATAGCAAACCCAAAATTTATTAAACCGAGATATGGAACTCCAGCAAGAAATCTATTGAAGAGTTGGTGTTGGATGGAGCAGGCACACTGACAACTCTGATGTGAATGAACTTATATTACTCTGAGGATCATAAGTTGCTTGTGTCTATTGATGATGCTTAGGAAAGGTGGGACTCTATCTCCACTATTTATTCCGAGTGAGAGCTTTATACAATCAGGACTATCTGTGCTAGTTGTATTTTCAAAAGACACAACTCTTGTGGTTGACTATTTCTTTTAATTTTTTCCTGTCATTGCCTCTGTAAGCTTGGAAGAATGCGGGGAAGGCAGGCTTGGAGTGGCTCACTAGGTTATTTAATATCATTTTTAGAACGATAAAGATGCCTGAAGAGTGGAGGTGGAGCATGACAAGATGCGGGAAGCGCGGCTTAGGTGGTTTGGTCATATGAGTAGGAGGAGCACAGACGCCCCAGTGAGGAGGTGTGAGAGGTTGACATTGGAGGGCCTACGGAGAGGTAAAGGTAGGTCAAAGAAGAGGTTGGGAGAGATGATTAGGCAAGACATGACGCAACTGACCGAGGACATGACGCAACTGACCGAGGACATGACCCTTGATATGAAGGTTTGGCGGTTGAGGATTAAGGTAGTAGAGTAGGTAGTCTCGAGTGTTCATAACAGTAGTATTGGCACGCAGTCTCACTTTCTGTTGGTAGTAGGTTTTTATGACTAACCGTTGTTTTCTTTCATTGTTGATCACCTTACTATCTTGTTGTTTTTATTCTGCTTTTATATGGCTTTTTGGTACTATCCCTTCTTGTCTATATTTTCATTAATGTGGTGTTATGCTTTCCTGAGTTGACGGTCTATTGGAAACAACCTCTCTATCCTCACAAGGTAGGGATAAGGTCTGCGTACACACTACCCTCCCCAGACCCCAGGGTGTGGGATAATACTGGGTATGTTGTTGTTGTTATTGTTGTTGTTGTTGTTGCCTCTGTAAGCTTGATTTATGAGCTGCAGCCTTTTGCTTTGCGACAAGTGTGTGATGACTTCTATTTGGTGATCTACCAGTTTGCATTATACTAAGTTTAGTGTTACTAATAGACCTGGATGCAGATTGATTCTAAAGTTTTAGCTTGATTCACTATTACTTATATCCTTGCGTGGTTGGGAATGTGTTAATTATCCATATTATAGGACATAGAACTCCATGGTTCTTAATATCGTCCTTTCTGAAATGCAGCAAAAGGTAGAGATCCTTCTCAATTGCGGACTCAATGTGTCTTATCCACTACATCAACAGCGGCAGCTACAGTGCTTGATATTGAGAAGCTACAGTTACCATCTATAGACAGATCATGGGAAGCACCCTCGGCAAATGCCACAACCACAGCAGTAGATGTACAGAGGCTAAAGTTGCAGTCTTTGGAGGCTCAGTCACTGAGATACAGTGGAGGAGTTGCTCTGTCCACTGAGGTACGACTTAAATGGATAGCCTAGAAATATATAGAGACTAATCTTGAACGCTGAGAAACTGAATCGTGTTTCTATCTCTCTGAATAGAACGATGAGATAAGTTTCAGGTGGACTTAGTTTTTCGGTAAAAAAAGAAGAAAGAAGCAGTACTGAGTAGTTCTTTTTCTTTTAAATTTGAGTAGCTTTCTAGGTCACAAGTGGAAGCAGGTTATATATTATATTTGGCCAGAGTCAAATTTTTATGCCATCGAAATCACTTCACTTTAGCACCATGGTGTCTAGTTATGGTTCCTAATATGCTATTTGTATTGGATCTTACTCTGTCTCCTCATTGGTTGTAATATGCCCAGTGTGAAATATGAAAAGGCTGTTACTTGTAAATTGCTGATTCAGTACGTCTGCAGGCAAACACTAAAGCTGCTTTAGCTACTGAAAATCTTCTTACGGGTGAAGAAGCTGTAATAGCTGCTTCTGCTGCTGAAGCAGTTGCTTTGGCAAAAGCTGCACTAAAAGTTGCAAAAGATGCTGTGATGATGGTCGGCCATAACAACTCAGATAACAATATGGCAGGTGTGGATACTACCCAGCTGCTTGAGAGGTTTCAACCTGGTGAGACGGGGCGACACAGCATAGTTGGGGAGCTAAAGGCAAGTGAGATGAGATGGAGTGAAAGTAATTCATTCGGGAACTCACTTACAGATTCTGAGGACCTGGAACCAACACATGAAGAGCTGGAACTTCTTCAAACAGATCTTTTAAATGGTATAGCTGTAAGATCTAAGCGTCAAAATGAACGGAAGGCTAGAAGAGATAGAGCAGCAGAGAGGGCTGCAGCCAATGTTGTGTCAGTGAAGTCTGGTTTCGCAGGCCGAAAAAAGCGTGCGTCAGTACAAGATGTTGATTACTCTGATCCATTGCGTTACTTGAGAGGAACGACAAGTACTTCTAGGCTGCTCACTGCATCTGAAGAACATAAGTTATCAGAAGGAATACAGGTGCTAAGTTGCCCTTTTGCCTTCTGAGATTTTGTACAAGCATTTTCCTTTTCGGCTGCAGCAACAAGCACCCTTGCACCAGCTTTTACCTTTCTTTGTTCATCCCAAGTAAATTATATCTTTCCAGTTGCTTATCTTTGGCTCAAACCTAAGTGTTGTTTCTTAAATCTAAATCTGAAGAACTACTTTCATATTTCTTTCTCTTTTTGTTACATAGTGAGGATCCAAGTCTATAGGTGCATGAATAGTTTGTGAATCTTTTCTTTACCCTGCTATGGATGTTGATTTCCTATCTGGCTGTGAAGATGTTCAATGAAAGTCAATCTACTTTAGTAAACATCATGTCAAAAAGAATACTTCTTGTTTAACTGAAATTGTCTGCTTCCATGAACAATTATGAGCTTTTAGTAGAACACCGCAAAAGTTGCTCTTGGATCTTTTTGTTTATTGCTTCAAATGAAGGATCTAGTCGCGAACTCTTAATAAAGTGCTGAGACATCATTGTATCTACTGCTAGCTTCTTTCTCAAGTTTATGTTTATATTTTATTTTTCTGAGGAGTTCACTTCCTACTTTTCCTTGAAAGTGTTATTTTTGTGTTTGTTCTTTAATTAATTTGTGATGACAAAAAAACAGGAGCTACTGAAGTTGGAAAGGCTTCAGGAGGAGCTTGCAGAGCGCTGTGGGGGTCAGCCCACTTCCGCACAATGGGCTGCTGCAGCCGGAGTTGACCTGAAGACCCTACGGAAGCGTATAAGCTATGGAATTCTTTGTAAAGATAAAATGATTAAGAGCAACATAAGGCTTGTTATATCCATTGCCAAAAATTATCAAGGAGCAGGAATGAATCTTCAAGATTTGGTTCAGGTATATATGGGGCAATTATATATGATCACGAGACAACCCTCAGGGGTTGGCCTGGTGGCAATTGACTTGAGCCTTGGGGTTTGCTCCCTTTCAAGGTCTCAAGTTCGAAACCCACTGGTTGCAAACAATTTCTGAGGGCCATCGGACTGGGTAAAACCTGAATTAACCGTGGTGCACTTGCGGGAAACTCCTTGCCGAGGGCCTGTGCACTCCCGGGATTAGTCGGGGCTCAAAGAGACTCGGACACCCGGTGCAAATCAAAAAAAATATATGATCACGAGACTGTAGCTCTTCGAGGGATTAAAACCATCAGAAACATAACGTGCTTATATTTGGAAATTGATTTACAGGAAGGATGTCGTGGCCTTGTAAGGGGTGCTGAAAAGTTTGATGCTTCAAAAGGTTTTAAGTTCTCAACATATGCTCATTGGTGGATTAAACAGGCTGTTAGGAAGTCGCTTTCTGATCAATCCAGGACAATTCGGTTGCCGGTATGTGTGACACTCCTGCTCCAAATAAAAAAGAAAGACATGTATGTCTTAGTTGACTTTCCTTGGCTTATCTAATTTTGAGCATTCCTTTAATTTTTCCATGACAGTTTCACATGGTCGAGGCAACTTATAGAGTTAAGGAAGCAAGAAAGCAATTATATAGTGAAAATGGTAGACATCCTGACGAGGAGGAACTAGCTGAAGCAACGGGATTGTCAATGAAGAGGCTCACTGCTGTGATGCTAACTCCTAAAGCTCCAAGATCACTTGACCAGAAAATTGGATTCAACCAAAATCTCAAACCTTCGGTTGGTCCTGGAAAACATTTCTTGTTTCTTTTTACGTTCTTGATGATCCTGGAAAATCTTTCTTTTCACATTTTCTGGCATTGTTGTGTCCAATCCAGCTATTCTTGAATTAATTTTATGTGTGGTTACAGAACTTTATTCACTATATACTAAGAGCCCGTTTGGACATAAAAAAAATTTCTCTTTTTTTCAAAAACATTTCACTTTTTTTCGAAATCGGCGTTTGTTCATAAAATTTCCAATCTTATGCATTTTGGAAATTTTGGAAAATTTGAAAAACTCCAAAAAGCTGTTTTTCAAAATTTTCACTCACAAAACTTCAAAAACAACCCAAAATTACATTCATGTCCAAACACAACTCTAAATTTCAAATACTATTTTCACTTGAAATTTTTTTTTCCCCTATTTTGGAATTTTACAATTCTTATGTCCAAACGCCCACTAAAATTACAAAGCTACTTAGGGGTGTGGCCCTTTCCGGACCCTGCGTGAATGCGGGATGCTTTATGCGCCGGGTAACCCCAACTACAAAACCTACCATCAAGTGAGGTGACTTTACTGTTATAGTGGGTTGAACTTTGGGGCTTTACTTTTATAGCGAGTAAAGTATAGTTACTTTAACGTGGCAAAAAACAGTTTTATAATTTAACTGTTATAGTAGATAAAATTCAGATGCTTTAATGGGAGAAAAAGATAGTTTTGTGACTTTAGTGTTAAAATGGATAGTATTCAGTTACCATACGTGAAATTAACCCTGCAATTCTTGATTCTTACCACTTCAGAATTAATTGACTCTTATTTGTTGTGCTAAGCTATATCGGTTTCTTTTACATATGGTGTTCAGGAAGTGATTGCAGACCCTGAAGCCAAAACATCAGAAGAGACATTGATCAAGCAGTTCATGAAACAGGACCTACAGAAGGTTTTAGATACCCTGAATCCAAGGGAGAGGCAGGTTATTCGATGGCGATTTGGACTGGAAGATGGGAGGATGAAGACATTGCAAGAGATTGGGGAATTAATGAGCGTAAGCCGGGAGAGAATCAGGCAAATTGAGTCTAGTGCATTCCGCAAGTTAAAGAACAAGAAAAGAACGAAAAATTTGCAGCAATATATTACTGCTTAAGAGTCTCCAGAAAAATAGAAGTATTCACTTTCTATAGTTCATTGAGTCTTCATTGTTTGATAGGAAAAGTTGGTTCTTCTTTAACAATTTTTTTTTTTTGTTCAGAACTTTGCAAACATTTTGTGCATAATACAAAAAATTTGGTTCAAATGATTGGAAGTTGGAACATTAAATTTTCTGTTCTTCATGGGAATAAACGTATTTAAAAATTTCTCCTAACATTATGCCCATCTACAATTATTGCGCATTAAAAATTGTGGTACTTTAAGCAAAGCAAATGACATAGTCCCTTATTAGCAAGCAGTGCCTAAGATGCCGTTTGTTTCGAAAATAAGGTGATAGAAACTAAGAATCCACCTCTTACAGAAAATCAGGTTTTCTATCAATTCCCACAGTAAGCAAGCAACAAATTGTAAAACCAAACATTATAGGGAACCCGGTTTTTTATTTATTCCCACAGTAAATTTCTAAGAGTAACGAAGAATATCAAATACATCACTGTTTGGAATAGAAATAAACAGTAACAACGTATAACTCCAGAAACCAAAATATATGGAAAAAAACTGGCCACCATAATATGTATAGCACGGAATTCCACTGCGCTATACCTTAACGGCCGTTTGTCCGTTAAGATATAGCGCCGTGAAATACCGCGTTATATTTGAACTTAAATGGACGGGAAGGTATAGCGCCTATAGCGCGGTAAATAAGGGCGCTATATCTGCATAAATACCATCTTCTTCCCCAAAAGAGAACATCCCCCCCCCCCCCCCAAAAAAAAAAACAAGCCAAAGCCAGCGGTCCCCCTCTCCATTTATAACGGAAAAAAACTCGGGTGGAGCCTACCGGTCCAACAAGAAGTGTAGATTCTCAGTCACACATCGTATCTAAGGCGTTATCTCGTAGTGGGTTGCTTGTTTCGGCTCCGAATCACCGAATCTTACTTTCTAAAAAATTTAAATCAAGGTATTCCGACTTATTTTTTGTTAAAACTCATGTATAAAAAATGCCTATTAGTTGTTTTTACTGTATTCTATGTTATTTCGTGATTGTTTTACGATTTAATTAATTTTTTATTTTTTATCCAAAATAACAAAGACTCAAGAAACCTAAGGACGTAAGATATCTTCAATCTTTGGATCTGGTCCTAGAGGTTGCAGCAGCTTTGTTCTTGATAAAGGTGGTGGCTAGCACTTGAGAGAATATGATTTTTGGATTTGCAAGTATTGCGGAAATGAAATCTCTTGCCTCATATTGATAATATGTGTGTGTTAGGTCATCAAAGATGATGCAATAAAGTGTCCTTTAGTTTGGCCTTAGCAAGCTACAACTGTGTTGTTGTACTGGTGCCAGACGATACAGTGCAACAACTTTTACAATTGTAGATTTGACTGTACGACGACCAGAGGAACTGATCCCTCTCTATTCCCTTTGCTATACTTTTATCTAATTTCATTGAGAATTGAACCAAACATTTGACTAGTCACTCTAAACGCAAGGGAACTAATTGTATCAGGTTCCTTATCTAGTTGACTTGTACTGTGACCGGAGGAACTGATCCCTATATGCCCCCTCTGTTGTTTCCTTATTTGATTTCATTGAGAATAGAATCAGACATCTGACTAGTTACTCTGAACGCAAGGGAACTAATTATATCAGGTTCCTTATCTGGTTCTCTCATGAAGTTTGTCAAATCATCAAAACAGAAGACGCATAACTTATCAATTTGCCCCTTTTTGATGATGACAAACTTAGAATTAATATTTCCCCTACGAAGCAGATCTCCACATTATTCCCCTTACGAATCAACCATATTCCCCCCGAGAAACTATCCCAAAGGAATTGATTACAACTGGTTTCTCGAGACTGTTTGGCAAATCATCCAAACACAAAATAACATAACTTATCAATTTTTTCCTTGTTGATGATGACAAACCCAGAATTGATATTCCCCCTGAGAACCAGATTCCTTATATATTTCTCTTACGGATCATACCGATAATCAACATGAGAACAACAATGCAATATTCCCCCTGCAAAATAGACCAATAGATCCTTTGACAACCATCAATTATGTCCCCCTTGAAGTTCCCTCTTTTGGAATTATTGAAAAAATTAATAGAAGAAGCACAAGCAAAAAAAAGTTTAATAACATTAACTCATGCCACTTGGGCAACATAGCATAAGCAAAAACAAGAACAACAAGTGAATATCATTGCACAAAATAGAGTGACAGCCCATAGTAGAGTAATTATAACTAAAATATAGCAATTTCAATCAATACAAAATATGATAATTTAAATCACTAAAGTACCAATGTCATCAAATATAGGGATTAGAAGGAGATAGAAATTTGAGGGAATTTGGAAGAGGTGAAAGACACGGGTCATTGGGCAGGAAGAAAATTAAGTGGCTAAGACATTGATTGGCTTGTCCATTCGTTCATTCACAGTCCTCTGGTCAATGATCATCTGCTCTCTCAGGTCCTCCACCTGTTTTCTCAATCTTTCATTCTCAGCCTTCAATTGAGCATTCTCTTCTGCCAAGGGACGTCTGGGACCTGGTTCTCTACCTATCTGTGCAGGCTGAACCATCAATCATATCACTAAGAATCTCCCCAAACTTCTCCTCATCAAGAACAAACTCAGTCTGATGCACATATAGCATCAGAGTATCACATACAACATAGAAGTGTTTACTTCTTCTTCATAAACGTTGGGACTTGGAGGAACAAAGAGGTGATTCTATTTTATTTTTTGTTTTGGAACTCAACAATGTCAAGAAGTTCCTTCATTTTTCAGCAATATCAGAGTAAAAAACTCAGCCTACCAGCACTTTTTGAGACTTCAGAGTCTTCTTCCTCTCCAAACTCGATAACTCAACCTTTTGCTTCTGTAAGAAACCAGGCTCCTCACTCACACTACCCTTTCTTTTTCTGAGCGGTCAGGTCTCCCTCTTTTTCTTCTCAATCTGTTCATCCTTATCATCTGCTTCATCTTTCTCAGCCAACTTTCTTTTCTCCATTTTGCTTTTTTTTTTGAATTCTTTCTCACAAGTGAAGATTTTTCTACTTCATTCTCTCTTCCACAATCACCACATCAGCAGGTCACGCCACTTCATCATCAATCAGCCTATGTTTCATCAATCATTTTTGCTGGATCAGAGGTTCGTTTAAGCACAGAACTCAAGAGAAAAAGATCATCATCAGAATTAACATCCTAAGAAGGATTTGAGGGACCAAGTCACTCATTCAGTTCCCCCTTTTCCAGCATATTCACTAATTCCTCCATCCTTCAAGGCTTTTATAAGCCCAATAACAATTTCAGCCTCACTCTCTAGAATATTAGATCTACCTCCCTTTATGTTAAAGTCCCATCAAAATCTACCAAAGACTTCTTGGGGTTTTGATTTAGATGGAATTAGAATTTTGGAAGGTGACAGAGTTGGGTTCACTTCTGGCATATTTGGAGAGAAGGATTCTTTTTAAGACAAGGTTGATTTTGATTTTGAAGAAAAGAATCGGTTTTGGTTGGGTGTGAGAGAAGGAAATGGTTTTTTGGGGCAACGGGTCAGTTCAGAAATGTTTAACATTTTGGACTTCAAAAATTAGGAGAGAGACGGGAATAAATTAATTACATGACACTTCAATAGTTTAAAAAGGCATATAAGTATTGAAAAGACTACTAACCTGAGTCACAGGGACCAGGGTTCCTTGACGGTTTTTGAAAATTTGAGCAAAAACTCCTAGAAGTGAAATGTCACTCATACTTGTTTTCTCCTGAAACGGCCATATGTGTATTCCTGTAACGGTATATAATTGAGTTAGATGCCACGAGAAAAATACTTTTTAGCATTGTACCTTTCCTTCTTTACATAGCAAATTATCGAGGGACTAGGTCCTTAGTTGAGCTTGATCAACCCCAACTCCATACGATCTCTTTCAAAGTGTTCTCTCCTCAGTTCTCTGGTGAACAAATCTGCTACCTGATCCTCTGTCTTGCAAGCCTTCATACAAATAAGCCTTTTTTAAACATTGTCCCTCAAAAAGTAATATCATATATCAATGTGCTTTGTCCCCTTGTGATGTACCAGGTTCTTTTCCATGTTTAGAACACTTGTGTTCTCACACAACAATGGAACACAATATGTAAACACACCAAATCTTCTAGTTGTTGCTTGATCTATAGCAGTTGAGCACAACAAGAGGCAACATCCACATATTCAGCTTCAATAGAAGAAAGAGTCACAAGGTTTTATTTCTTTGTACCCTAAGAGATCAAGCATGACCCCAGAAAATGTGCCATTCTAGATGTTCTCTTTCGATCCACCAGATATCCAACATGATCAACATCAGCATATCCAACCAAGTCAAAATTATCTAGTGAAGGATAAAAGAGGACCAGGTCCTACGTTCCCTTAGGATATCTCAAAATTCTTTTGGATGCCTTCAAGTGAGATTATTTGGGCTTGATTGGAACCTAGAACACAACCTAACACTAAAAACAATATCAGATTTGATAACAGTCAAGTACAAAAGAAATCCAATGATACCCCTATACATAGTTTCATTGATAGGAGATCCAGGTTCGACGATGTTTAAATGAGTAGTAGTGGCAATAGGCGTATCAATGGTCCTAGCATTCTCCATCTCAAATCCTTTCAACAACTCCTTGAAGTACTTAAACTCCAGAATTTGAAGGACCAGGTTCCTCCATATTTGAAACATCATTGACATCAACAGAATTATAACTTCCACTTTTTTGTCCTGCATCAGGAGTACCTGGTGCAATATCAGCAACCCTATGTTCAGATTCAGTTGAGGTGATAGAGGGACCAGGTTCTTCTGTGCCTTTTGGAGATACCTGGTTGTGACACCCTGGAAAATTTTGAAGTACTTCAACGTTATTAAGAAAGTTGATGTGCGCTAATTATATTATTTTATGTGTAGACAAGGACTATTATATGAACGATATCAATTGATCATGATAATATATGTATGATGTACATTAAGAATGGTTTATGGTCTAAGAAGAGCCCCAAGGCTAAGTCAAGTTGAAAATTTTATGAAGGGATAAAGTTTCAAGTGAGTTCGCACAAGATTCTATTTCAAACGCATGATGCTACCAAACTATAACTACTTAGGAGATGATCTACCTATAAAAGTAAATTTCTTAGAGTCTAGTTTTCAACTCTTCAAACCGTTCATCATTTAAACACTCCTACAAGAAGTTATGACCAAATTACCAAAGGCTGGAAAAATGAGATTCTGCGACCAATTCTGCGATCGTGAAAGTGCTTCTGCGACCGCAAACTGGTCGCAGAATGGACCAGTACAACCCATTTTTTGGCACTAATGTTACAGTACATTTTGCAACCCGCATAGCTATTCTGCGGTCCATTATGTGACTGCAGACCTGCTTTCGGAGGGTTAATTTTTCTATTTTCATAACCCAATCTCATTTTGATATATAGGCTTTGGGGTTTATTTTGGGGAAATTATCTGAGGTTTTTTAGAGAGAAGTGAGAGTGTTATAGAGAGAGGAAGTAGATGAAGTATTTTGTTCATCAAGATCTTGTCCAAGCTTTGAAATCCAACAAGGAAATCTCACAAGTTCTTCATCTAAGAGGTAAGGTTTCATACCCTAGTTTTCAATTTCGGATTTGGGTAGAAGATGGTTGATTAGGAGTATGATTCTTGGGTATGAGAGTATTATTTATACATGTATGTACTAATAAGTTTTATGGAAAGATTGTTGAGCTCAAATAAGTAAAGATTGGGTTGTAGAATGAAGGAAATCTTGTAGAAGAACCTTGTGGCCAAATTTGCACACCTAGTGTTTGATCAAATGCTCAAATGAGCTGAAACCATGAATACCTTCCTAATTTGTGTTCAATTTTGTTATGTTTCAAAATAGATTGGAATTGCTAGAATTTCTGGAATGTTGTAATAATTTAAGGAAAGCTCAAAGCAAGGTATATTGGCTAAACTTCCTTCTTAGAATTGAATTCAGTGATGTTCCTGTAAGATTTAAGTATGGATGTCTCAAGTTCCTTATTCTATGTTCCGGGTTATTCCCAATAAATTCGAATGTCCCGAATAAATAAAGTGTCAAGAATTATGTATTCAAAATGTATTCCGAATGTTCCTATCACATTATGTTATCTTTTGGGAATGTGTTAAAGAATGATATGTGTATTAAAATGCTATGTCTTTGAGTAGTGTTCCAAATAAAGGTTATGATGTCAAATTGTGTGAGAAAACTCAATATGCTTAAGACTCTTAATTGCTCATATGTGTACCTAAAGTCTTGATTAAAAATGTCTTATTGTTGATAACCTATAAAGATGGTTGGAAGTGAAATAAGTGAATTGGGGATATAAAATGTGGCCAACATGCCAAGAGTAAAAGTTATACTTGTGGCCAATGGTGCCAATGAAATGAGATGATGTGAGAAAGATTATGAAATGAGCTTTGATTCAACTATTCTAAAATTGACTTTGAAAATAGAATTGCCTAAAAGCTTATGAACTCAAGTGATGTCCATATGTGACTGTTTTAGCTAATGCTATGTTTAGTGAGTATTTTCAATGTGTTTTGCATTCTTACATATTCGTGAGTGAAAATTGTGTATTGTCCTTTTTGGAAAAAAGTATTTCAAGAATAAATGATATGTTACTTGTTTATGATTTTAACTTGTGCTTTGATTGCCAATCATTTTACTCCATTTCTTGAAAAGAAATCCATTGTGTTTAAAGTCTTCATTACTAATAAACCTAAAGTTGTGATTTTCAGAATATTGTATATATTGATATTTATGACGATGATCCATGAAAGGAAAGATATGAAAGTGTGGAATATGAAATACAGCCATTATGCCATTAAAGAAGAATCATATGTATGGCCAAGAGAGCCAATAAAATAATAATAATGTAAGTGGTTGAAAGTACGGATTAAGTGATATATGGTGTGAAAGGTTATGAGATGTACGTATTTGTACTTTGGTTTCCAATGTGTTATAAGCCCCTATGTTTTTGCGAGTAAAGACTGTGATGTTCCTAAATATTCTAAATGCTCTTAATGTTCTATGATCACCCCTGGAAAGTACAAGTAAGTGATAGTATAAACACGAAATGTGGTCGTTGCCTAAATGAGAATTATGAAGTGTTGTATGTCCCAATGGTTTCAACTATAGTTGAATGCTTCTGAAATAATGTATATAAATGACTTCGATTATTAAGTCTCCAAGAGTCATGAACCTAGATAATGACCTCAAGAGGTCAAGGGAGTGAATAATGAGATAGAAGGGAGATGTCCTTTGTTAAATGATGATGAACCATAAGAAAAGGAATTGGGCCCATGTACCATTGAAATCGACTTATTGATTTACCATGCATGTGCTAATGTAATGAGTTATGTTTCTCCATGATGATCATGAACATGAAGTATTCCAATGATATGAGTAATTACGACCTTAAATGTAATGACAAACTATGTCGCTTTGAGTTTATATATGGTATTGTGATTGGGATTACACCTCTACCCGCATATATTGGGGTGAGGTGGCAAGGCCACTTTGTGTAAATATTGTGATATTGTGATACACCTCCACCCGCATACATTGGGGTGAGGCGGCAAGGCCGCTTTGTGTAGAGTTTTATTATTGTGGAATACACCTATACCTGCCTACATTGGGGTGAGGCGACAAGGCCGCTTTGTGTTGAAGTTTTCTATTGTGGGATACACCTCCACCCGCATATATTGGGGTGAGGAGGTAGGAACGCTTTGTGTAGGGATTGCGGTATTGTGATACACCTCTACCCGCATATATTGGGATGAGGCGGTAGGACCACTTTGTGCAGGGATTGTGGTGTTGTGATACACCTTTACCCGTATATATTGGGATGAGGAGGCAATGCCGCTTTGTGTTGAGTTTTGATATTGTGGGATACACCTCCACCCGCATATATTAGGGTGAGGCGGTAGGACCGCTTTGTGTAGGGATTGTGGTATTGTGATATACCTCCACCCGCATATATTGGGGTGAGGCGGTAGGACCGCTTTGTGTAGGGATTATGGTATTGTGATACACCTCCACCCGAATACATTGGGGTGAGGTGGCAAGGCCGCTTTATCTTGAGTTTTGGTATTGTGGTATACACCTCCACCCGCATATATTGGGGTGAGGTGGTAGGACCGCTTTGTGTAGGGATTGTGGTATTGTGATATACCTCCACCCGCATATATTGGGGTGAGGCGGCAGGACCGCTTTGTGTAGGGATTATGGTATTGTGATACACCTTCACCCGCATATATTGGGGTGAGGCGGCAGGGCCACTTTGTGTAGGGATTGTGGTATTGTGATACACCTCCACCCGCATATATTGGGGTGAGGCGGCAGGACCGCTTTGTGTAGGGATTATGGTATTGTGATACACCTCCACCCGCATATATTGGGGTGAGGCCGTAGGAGCGCTTTGTGTAAGGATTGTGGTATTGTGATACACCTTCACCTATGTATATTGGGGTGAGGCGGTAGAACTGCTTTGTGTAGGGATTCTGGTATTGTGGAATACACCTCCACCCGTATATGTTGGGGTGAGGCGGAAGGGCCGCTTTGTGTGAGGGTGGTTATAAAGGATCCCCGACTTAATATCTATAAATTTGACTAGAGGCCCTTAATAAATTTGCTTGACGTTAACGGCTATCTTAGCCCATTTATTGTTATCATGATTCATCATATCCATGTTGTATTTTCAATCCCTTGAATAGGCGTATTTGTATTGTGTAAGTGAACGTTGTGAACGGTCTATGGGATGCATATGTGTATAATATGATATGTGAGCACTAAGGACAATCTATGAAATGTATATGTGTAAAATAAGGGAGGAAGGTGCCACTTTCATTGGACTTGTTTGTACATGTTGTTACAATTACATTATATTATGTATTCCACGTATAGTTCATATGGATCAGTTCATCCTAAAAGAAGTTTAGAATGATGCAAGTATAATAAGATTTGAAATGTGATTCTATGGAATGTTTCGTAGTTTCTTGATGTATTTTATTTGCCTCTTATTTGAGTTATCATATTTTCATATGTTGTTTTGATTGCCTTACATACGAGTACTATTCCACATGTACTCACGTCCCTTTTGCCGGGGGCGCTGCATCTTTTAATGGATGTAGGTATACTTCTACAGGATGATATGGACCTTTGATAGGGATCTTCTTCACTACTCAGCTTATGGTGAGCCCGCTACAGTTCTAGTGGGTGTTTGGGTCTAGTTAATTTTATGTATATAGGTATCTATTGTCATAGAAGCTCCATGTACACTGTGGGTTATGTAATTAAAGATTTGAGTGTTGTCATGTATTTATGTTCACAGTATTAACAACTATTTATAGAGTTGTGTAACCACTACGAGAAAGAAAATATGGGCCATTGAGCCAAATGTATTTAATATGAAAGTCAAAATCTTATTATGTTATGGTAAATCATGCATGAGTAATGATGAGAGGTTAATGCAAACTAGGCTTTCTCGACTGGGTTTACTCGGTTGAGTGCCGGTCGCGCTCCTTAATTTCGGGGCTTGACACGGGTCCATTTAAGTGACTTATCAAGATCATTTTTAACCCTTTTTAGATCCTCCTGAAGTTGTCTATTCTTTTCAAGCTCAACAACAAGACTTGTTTTAACTTTCTTAAGCTCACTCTCAAGCTCAAGTTGAGCCTCATTAGCCACTTCTTTACCCTTAGGGATGCCCATCCATTTTTTTGTTTGGTTTTTCAACAAGGTATTTTCTCTAGTTACTTCTTCCACTTGTTCCTTCAAGTCTACAATGGAAACTACCATGTCATCCATCTCTTGTTCTATGTCACCAATTTCTTTAATTAAAGCATTTTTCTCATTAATGAGGACATGATAGGCATCAATCAACACATTTGCTAAGGACATCAATTTTTTCTTAGAGTAAGTTTTCAAATTTCTTTAAAAATCAAGAAAATATACCTTATCTTCCTCCTTGTCCTCATCATCATCAGATTTGGCCATGAGTGCAAAGATTGACTCATATTATGAAGATCTATTGTCAACAACCATCACAGATGTATCTCCTTAGTCATCTTCACCTTCAGATTCATTGGAGGAATCTCCCCAGGCAGCCAGGGCTTGCTTCACCATGTTATCAGCAACATCTATTCTTTTGAACTTTCTGTCAGGGACCTGGTTCCTCTTAACCGCCTTTTCAGTGTTAGTTTTGTAATGATCCTACTTATGAAGAGGACAGTATTTAATGAAGTGTCTAGGCTTTCCACACTTATGACATCAATCATTTTATTTGAAGTTCCTGCTGGAACTTCTTTTCTTTGGGATCCCACTATTTCTACGAATCGTCTTTTGAAATCTTCGAGTGAGATAAGTCATGTCAGATTCATCACTACTTGAGTGGATGTAGGCAGCTTTGAGAACTAGGTTATTCTCCTTCTTGGGCTCTCTTCTTTCAAGATCTTTCTTTCTCTTCATCTCATAGGTTTTGAGATTCCCAATGAGTTCATCAATGGT
The DNA here is from genome assembly GCF_000715075.1 of Nicotiana tabacum. Taxonomy (NCBI): domain Eukaryota; kingdom Viridiplantae; phylum Streptophyta; class Magnoliopsida; order Solanales; family Solanaceae; genus Nicotiana; species Nicotiana tabacum. The sequence continues at coordinate 44,530,464 of NC_134102.1, forward strand.
CATCTTCTACATATCCTTGGCTTCAGTGATAACATTCACTTTACTTTCCTAGGAACTTGGTAAAACACTAAGTATTTTTCGGACCAACTTATTTCTTGGGATGACTTCTTTAAGGGAGTGAAGCTCATTGATAATGGAGGTGAAACGTGTGTGCATATCTTGGATAGACTCATCCTCCTTCATCTTGAAAAGCTCATACTCAGTAGTAAGTATATCAATTTTGGACTGCTAACTTGAGTAGTTCCCTCATGGGCAGTTTAAAGAACTTTCCAGATCTCCTTAGCAGACTGACAAACTGAGATGCAGTTGTATTCATCTAGTCCGATTCCACAAACAAGAATCTTTTTTTCTCTGAAATTCTTCTCAATAGCCTTTCTATCAGCATCGTTGTACTCATTTCTTTTTTTTTTTGGGATTGTAACTGTTCCCTCACTAACAGTTTTCATGGGAACAAAAGGTCCACCATAGATTACATCCCACAACTCTGTGTCATCAGCCATGATGAAGTCATGCATTTTTATTTTCTACCAACCATAGTATTGGCCATTGAATCTTAGTGGTTTGTACGTTAATTGTCCTTCCTCAAAGTTTGGTGAAGCAACTATGTAGATCTTTTCTAGGTGTTAACCTTTTAAAAAGAATCTGTTCCGATACTAATTGATAGAAACTAAAAGCCCACCAAATTGTAAAGAAAACCAGGTTCTCTATTATTTCCCACGTTAAGCAACAGACTGTAAAACCAAATAGTATAGGAACCCGGTTCTCTATCTATTCCCACAGTAAATTATCTGTAAATAAAGATCACGCGATATTTACGTGGAAAACACCTTGTTCAAGCGATTAAAATCACGACCTACCCTAGTAGGATTTCAACTCCACTAAACCGAGCAAACTTCAAATTACAACCTATTGCAACCTAGGAATTAAACTCTTAATCTCTCACCCTTTACAATAACTCTATTATTAGCCCTTTGCAGTAACTCTATTACAAAGCAACAAACCTTGACTAACTCTAGTCAAGAAACTAAATCAAACAGTGGTTTAAATATGTCCTACATAGACACATCTTGAAAGAAGTGTAGGATTACAAATGAAGAACAAAATAACAAAGACTCAACAAACCAAAGTACTTAAGATATCTTCAATCTTTGGATCTGGTCCTTGAGGTTGCAACAACTTTGTTCTTGACAGAGGTGGTGGCTAGCACTTGAGAGAATATGATTTTTGGATTTGCAAGTGTTGCGGAAATGAAATCTTCTGCCTCATATTGATAATATGTGTGTGTTAGGTCATCAAAGATGATGCAATAAAGTGTCCTTTAGTTTGGCCTTAGCAAGCTACAACTGTGTTGTTGTACTGGTGCCAGATGATACAGTGCAACACCTTTTACAGTTGTAGATTTGACTGCACGACGACCATAAGAACTGATTTCTATTTGTTCCCTCTAAAGTTCTCTTATCTGATTTCATTGAGAATTGAACCAGACATCTGATTAGTCACTCTCAATACAAGGGAACTAATTGTATCAGGTTCCTTATCTAGTTGACTTGTACTGTGACCGGAGGAACTGATCCCTATATGTTCCCTCTGTTGTTCCCTTATCTGATTTCATTGAATAGAACCAAATATCTGACTAGTTACTCTAAACACAAGGGAACTAATTGTATCAGGCTCCTTATCTGGTTCTCTCATGAAGTTTGTCAAATTATCAAAACAAAAGACGCATAACTTATCAATTTCCCCCCTTTTTGATGATGACAAACTTAGAATTCCCTGAGAACCAAATCTCCACATTGTTCCTCTTACGAATCAACCATATTCCCCTGAGAAACTATCCCAAAGGAATTGATCACAACTGGTTCCTCGAGTCTGTTTGGCAAATCATCAAAATACAAAATAACATAACTTATCATAAGGTGAAGAAAACATTTATCAATTTTATTTGGAAAAAGATCCAAATTTGCCTTTGTACATAGATGAAATGTCTAACTTTATCTTTCATTAATGGTTGGGGTCACATATACCAACGTTGTTACAACAGTGGTGCATATATATCCTTATTCATAGATAAAAAATGAATAGTTACTAATTAATCTCCAATCACAATATCTAGCATCAGGTTAAGCCACGTGACTAAAGAATAAACTAGCCCATTTACCACCCCTACCCCCAATGATACCATTAGAATGCACATACTAAATCATCCTCTAATTTCATTCTTCATCTTGCCACCATTCCAAGTCCAATCAAAGTCATATCATTAGAATCGTGCAAATGAATATAGTTAAGATTAGATAGGTATATTGGTGACCTCCTTCAAAACTCTCAAAACAAATCTATATATTTATATCAAGGAGGGACAAGAAGAAGTGATGTGGAACCTTTCATTAGTCAAGATTGCTATCTAGCATTTTGCCTTACTTTTTTTTTTTGCCTTTTTTCCACTATTTCACATTTATCTCTTTATTATATACATTTGTTTAACCAAAAAATAGTTTTTGTGGTCAAAGTCAATATTAAAGAAAATTATATTTCTGAAACCAAGTTTACTTCACTTTTTCAAAAATAAGAAAATAAAATAAGAGAGTAAAAAGCAATTGAAATTCTATATTCAGTAAACGAGGGAAAGAAATCCTATTGAAGAACATCGTTTTCTCCCAAGAATTGTGGACAAGAATCTTCAATCAAATAGGGATAAAGTAAAAGATGGATTGCATATATTTGTGAGTCTTCTAATGATGGTACAAAATAAGGTCTTCTGATGATAGTACAAAATAAGGTAAGGACTCTTATATAAAGATATAAAAGATGTAACAGTTCCCTCTTACTTAATTCCTACCCGTTACTGACATTCTCTGCATTTATTATCCGTTACTGAAATTACTCATGACGATTATAGTAATAATAGGTGATCACGCATAATCAGGGATAATGCCGATTCTCTTTCCATATTCATAATTGTTCATAAATCTTCCTTATTTATGTCATTCATGCATCTCGTGTCTATTTCTTCTCTTCCAGTTGTTAGGTACGATACCTTCTTCAGTAAATCCCGTGGGTATTTTAACCGTGCTTCATTATTCTTCTTTGTTAACTTGCTACAAATGTCACTTGTCATCATATCATTAGTCCACGTGTCACGCTTATTTTTTTACCAATACAGATTGCCCTCCCACTTTCTAAATATTCTCGACTGAATATTTGGGAAGTGGCAAGTTTAATTATGGCGGTAATATCTTGCCACCTCTTCCCAACATTATTAAGCTTTCTTCAGAAGCCAAGAGACGTACATCCTTTCCATTTAATGCTCGGGACACGTGTCCTATTATGATTGGCTTCGCAGTTTATAGTATCTTTTTAGGGTTTTCTGCGACTGCGTCAGTTCAAAGTGATGGTTCCATGATGACGGTTCATAATGACGGTCCTTCCTTATAAATACAACATTACATACCACCCAAAAAATTCTTCTTCTTTCTTGCATTCATACTCAAACTTCTTCTGCAACTTTTCCCCTTTCTTCGTGCTTTCACCATTAAAAATGACTTCTCATTCTTCGTACCCTTCTTCATCATCTGAGCCTCGTAAAACAATCATTGTTGATGAGCTTCCCCCTTCTTCTGCCCTAGTTAGGATTAGGATAGGTGGTAGGCTCCGTAGCCTAGGTTCTTTATCAAGTCGTAGCTCTACTCCTTCCCAGAAGAATATTTCAGAGCCTTCTTCTTCCGAAGCTAGAAGTCGATCGGCCCCTAGATCTTCCTCTAGGAGTAAGACCATAACAAATCGATACATAAGCCTGCTATTTCTAAAATTGTTCCTCAAGATTTCTCTTTTCAATCAGACTGTGAAGCAATGAGAAAACATGTTTCTTCTATTGCAACACTTAATCCCGCCACTCGTTATCCTACTTTAATCATCGCTGGCCTTCTTCCTCTAGTTCACCGTGAATGCCACTGGAAATCTAATTTTTCTGTTGTAGTTCCTAGTACTGATATGAATAACCTCTTATCGTGAAGGTTATTCGTTTCCTTAAACTTATTCTTTCACCTTAGCATTCAAGCCACCTATTGACAAAGTGGTCATTGAGTTTTGTCGTTACTTCGATGTATGTCTTGGTCAAATAGGCCCGATAATATAGAGGGTAGTAGCTTGCGTTCGTTATTTATCAAACTTGGTTTTAGCCCCTCTCACTTTTCAGCACATACTTCATATGTATTCCCTGAAGCTCGCGAAGGTGTCTTTTCTCTTGTCACGAGAAGCAAGAGAGTTTTAGTCAGTCCTGAAGATGATCGTGACTATTGTTGTTATCGGATGCGCTACCGTTCCCCTCGGCCCTGTCGAAGCCGACCTCACCTCTCGGGGTATTGTTATCAACCCTCTGTATTGTTTGGTTTGCAGGAGCACCAGGAGGAACGAGACCTCATCCATTCGCATTGTTGGAAGCACCCGACAACGCCTGCCTCAACTCCGTCATTGCTTGATCTTGTCCTGAGAGGTGGCCCATAATAGCCTTTTGTTCCTCCCTCAGGATTCTTACTGTTTCCACTACGTGCTCGCCTTCAGCATCATCAGGAGTTGCCTCTCGAACATATCGTGGATATTGCCCTCCATGGACCGGCGTGGCCTCATCCCCTTCATTGCGGGTATCACTGATCGACTCTTCGTGTTGAGGCTGATTTCATTGGGCCTCAACATTATGTGCGACGTTGACATCGTTATCTGCCATTTTTATGATTTTTTGCTAAGAAACAAAGAACCAAAATAGGTTTGTAATAGATGCAAGGACCAACTCAATTACGCAATTGTCTAAGCCCCACAGTGGGCGCCAAACTGTTTACCCGTAAAACGATACAACTGAATTTATACGTGATTTATAGACAAGCGAATCGATTTGATCTCAAAATGATAAATAAATTAAAAAAGAATGCAAGACTCGGGGTTGAAATCGAGATAAGACAGCAGAGAGTTTGGTTCCGGGAGCAGAGCTTCCTAAGGCAGTAATAACGATATTAATAAATAAAATGTTATTGAGCTTTGAACAGTATATAGCATAAACTTGTCAGAAAATTCGTCTCCTATAATGGTTGTTGAACTCACTATTTATAGTTGCACCTAGGGAATAAGGTCCTAAGATCAAACCTCTCTTAAATGACAATTATGGGGGGCCATTGAAGAATGGCGGGCTATGAATGCCATGTTCTCTATAACGGACTACGTATTTAATATTGCAGAATATTCTCCATTGAATGCTACCGGGTGGCAGGCATTTATTTGTCTTTATGAGCATCATTCCCTTCGGAGACAACCGAGATTGCTGCCCCTGGACTAGGTTTCCACTTGTCTTGCTCTTCATCTATCTCCGGCTCCACGTGTCGCTCTATTAAGTGAGCATTTAATATGAACATATTTTACCCTATTCAAGTGTATTTATCACGGCTAACATTTACAAAGTCGAACTATGAACTGGCCTTTGCGTTTATCGTAAAATATTTGTTGTTGCAACTCATTTTGCTCATAGAATTGCAAGTACTATAGTTATGAAGAAGCATTAATGCTTCGTGCCAAACCATTATTTCCATCGTCGAGTATTGTTACAGGTATACAAGGACGATGTGGTCAAACCTTTGTATCAAACATCAAGCAAGATACTAGGATTAGAAATTTCAGTTTAAGTGCAAGAATTGTCTCTGTGGATGTGAATTTGGCTGAAGGTTCGAAGTTCAAACCTTTGTATCAAACATCAAGCAAGATACTGGGACTAGGAATTCCAGTTTAAGTGCAAGGTTTGAGATTGTCTCTGTATATGTGAATTTGGCTGAAGGCTCAAAATTCCCAACATTAAGTGCAGAAAGGTTGAGTTTTGAAATGTAACATGGTGTACCTATGGAGGATTATTTTTCATGGTGCCGCATATGGGTAGCTAGCCTGGTCATATTGTATTTTTCTTTAATTTTTTCTCCAAAGCAGTATTGCATTTTTCATTGTACATAGACATTTATTTCATCAAGAACAACTTTATATACATTTTGCAAAGTATATAACTGAACGTCACATGATTGCTCTTCTATTAATTGAATTATATAGTTTTAATTATTCATCTAAAAGATTAATATAGCTGTAGTCAAAATTGACAAACAATTGCAAAAAAAAAAGAAAAAAAAGTATGACAATTAGTAATATTTTCATGAAAAGGTTAGTAGAAAGTTGGCAAATGGAATTTGAAAGAAACAAATGGACTTGAGAAGGATGTATTACTACTCCTCACACCTTTATATACGAGATTAAAACTTCTCTGAAGAAATTGAGGCTAAGTTTCATACTGCCGATCTTGGTCAACATGCGTTAATCACTTTCTCATAAGTCGTGGATTAGATGATGACCATATTTTTATTTTAGGGATTTAAATGAAATTAATTCAGATTCTTTTTTTTCCCTGTAACTCTAAAGAAAGTGATTTTTAGCGTGGGAAGGGTGTTGGATTAGCAAAGTAAATAATCATGGAAAAAATTTCATTATCAGCTGTTAGAGAATATTTGCTTTCTTTCGGATTTAAAAATTTTAGTCTTAAATTGAGTGTTTTGGAGTTAAATGGAGTCTCATCTATGGAATGCACTACCTCAATTCTACTACTACTATTATCTGAATTTTATCTACATAAATTTATCGATTTATATCTTGGCAAAATTTATAATAAGATCACATCAAACGCGAGTAGCAGACAAATTTATAACAAGTGAGATTGGAATTTGGAGATCAATTGTTAAAATGGAAACTTTGGAAACTGTGAGACAAATTGTTCCTACTGAAGAAACAAGGTCACATAATCAAAAACTGCGTTCCCAATATGCTTTAACACATTGTTAAGAGGTCCAGTTGCTGCGGCAAATTCTCGCTTCCACTCAGTAGTACTTCACCCAGAAGCAACCCCCACTTCTCTCATCAATAGCCACCCAGAAGTAACCTCCATTTGCACACACTAAGCAGCGACCACAAAAAGAACATTGATAGAATCAGTGAAGAAACACCCAAGATGTGAAACATTTTTGAGAAAATCTCCTACTTAGGTAGTAGTATTTATTTTTAAATGATCAATTTAATTGAAGTTCCATAACTGATCAAGTTTAACCATAGGGCCAAATATAGAAATGAGTAACTGAGGGCTGCACTGACCTGACCTCTGGGGCAGTGCAACTGTGGGAAGTGTTTTTTAACTGTACGATTGTAGATTTGATTCTTTTCTGACGCTTTTGACTGCCTTCCTTTCAAAAGACCAGTTTCTTTCCCTATTGATCACCACCTATTGGATGTGTTTAGGAGAGTACTCATACCTTCACTTGCAGAAAATGAACCATTATTTGCGCCAAGTTTTCATGAAATTCTTGGGTTATGTGCTGTTTGGACAAGCTTCTAAAATCAGTTTATTTTGAAAAATATTTTTCATAAAAGTATTTTTTAAGAAAATATTTTTGATTAGAAGCAGTTTGTATTTGACTAATTAATTTGAAAATCACTTTTGAGCAGTAATTAGTGTTTGACTAAGATTTTGAAAACTGTTTTAAGTGTATTTTTCTTAAAAGTACTTATCAGAAAAGTGCTTTTGGAGAAAAACCACTTTTTTATATTTCTCAAAAACTGTTTCTGCTTCTCCTCAAAAGTACTTTTTCTCATCTAAAAGCTTGGCCAAACAAGAGTTTTGACCAAAAAAAAGCACTTTTGGCTCAAAAACAACTTGGCCAAAAGTGATAATACACTTAAAAGAGACCAGTAGCCGAATATGTTTCGTTTTTTTTTTTGTTGAGAATTTTATAAAGAATACAATGTTTTTAGTACTTATTTTAAAAAGTTACAATTACTTTTAGAAAATTCACAAATGCAATTTATTACAACGTTTTAACTTTTTAATTAGACTAGTCTTAGAGTACGCGCTTTGCGCGTGTACCTTATCTCAATAAGTATTAATTTTTTTAAAAAGTCATATAAATATTAATTTAAGAATTATGTTTGAGTTATATAATAAAGTTAAAAGAAGAAAGTGTAAAATCATGAAAATGATGATTAATGTCGATCCTATTTAATTAACTCAATAAATAAAGAAGCTATACCTCATGGAAGTCCTTAAAATCTTAAATATAGTTCTACTAAAAAATATTATTAATTATAATTACGATTTTTGTTCAACTTGAATGGCACTTATGGAGGATAAAAGTTGATCAACATTTCATGTTAATATTTCATATTTTTATGATATATTGTGTGAATATAGATAGATAGATTAGACTCGTCTATCGAAAAGTTTTTCGTGTGACCATTGATCTTTAAATTATATTCCATCAAAATTATGATGAAATCTAATTAGTTGGATTCAAAATTTTAAATGTTAATATAAATTATTAACATAGAATTATTTGTTGAAGGAATAGTTTAGTTTTTTAAAGCTACAAAAGTGAAGATGTCGACCAATTCAACTTTGTGACAACTAACTTCATATAAATTACTCTACAAATTTTTAGATTGTTAGGTACCTTAAATATTTTATTTTTAGTTAGGTTTATTTCCATAACTTTATATTTACCTTATACTTTCAGATTATTTATTTTTCAAAATTAACATATAAAAAAATAACTATGTAGGTAATTTTCAAAATCAATTCTTTGAATCTACTATTGCGGCCAAACGCACATGCAAGTACACGCGGTCGCCAAGTAATAAAGTGACTAGAAGTCGGATGTCGAACCCACCAGGACTTGTTATCAACTATTAACTAGATCAGACTATTCTAATTATCTAAATAAGGATTAAACCAAAAGATTATGATCCTAAAGTAATTAAACTAAAAAGAAAATAAATAATGAATTCTGAACAAAGGAATAATAAATTTTTATGTTATCAATGTAATGAAAACAATCCGAGGTTATGGTCTATCTAACATTTCTATTGTATTCTTCAATTGAATTGACTAACTAATTTATCTAGCTTATTGGTTGACACGGTTAATATTGCTCATAAGAATTTGTCGAGTTCTTACTCGCCTATTCAAGCTAACCTAACGCCTATATGTCTATGGAGTTAGAATTAACAAGAACGCATTTATAATTCCTGTACATCAATCAAGCAAGGCAATTAGGTATATGTCTATCCTATTCGCGAATCCATTCCCCGACGTCCAGGTTCAAGAACTTGCACTACTCAATCCTATATGCAATCTAGAATTCCCACTTTCGAGTTCAACCCAAGATTCGTAAGTAGTATTCAATTGGTGATCAAGCAATTAAATAATTAAGCGTAAGATTGAATAAATAAACCAATATGATAATCAAGAAACCAAAATCAATATCCAAATAACAATAGTCATGAAAGAACCACAACCCTAGAACGTGAAGTTTAGTTCCACATAGACATGGTTAGCCAAACAACAAATCATACAAAGAAACATAAAAATTACTAATTTTGGTAGAAGAAAGATGAAACCTGGCCTCCACGGCGGCTCTGTGCTCTCCCTTGGTCAAAAGTTATGTAAAAATTATGTTTAATGACTATTTATAGGTATAGGAATAAGCTTAGGCGAAATAAACAAGTCCAAAACAAAAAAGGAGATAAAATTGCCTCAAATCCCGAACACTGTGCGTCACCACATGGAACGTGCGAAGCAGCCCGCGCTGGACCTCGCGTCGCTCGACCTAATGCGAGGAATTTCTCTTGCGTCGTCTGACTCTTTCTGCTTCCACTATTTGCTGCCAAGCTTCTTCGATTTTATTTTCCAATTGATGCTTCATGTCTTTTTGCAAACTTTCAGCCAATAAACTTAATTAATGCTCATGCTTTCAACTTCCTCCATCATAATGTCATAATGTTCCCATCATTAGGTACTTACGAGCTACTAATTGTAGTGTATAAAATACACTTAAAATATTTATCTCGCTCCCAAATTCTATCTTCAAACTACCTACACATAAATTAAACTCAATTAAGCACAAATATAGTATAATTTAATATTAAAGCCCCAAAATATAAGGTAAGTAATGCACTAAAAGTATATAATTATAGCCAAACATCACTACCCCACACTTAAACGTTACTCGTCCTCGAGTTAACCAATAATTTACATTAACCTTGAGCACTTTATATGTAACACATGTGAAGCACACTATACCAATGACTATGTTGATAGCAACCATTAAACTCTAGCATATGCAATCACATACACTTTCCTTCACTTTATGCCATACTTCACAAATATTCAAAATAAAGACAACATGCTCATAACAATCCTAGCCTCAAAAATCGACTCAATGTTATAATGCACTCATGGTTGTGCCCTCACAACAAGAATAAGAGAAGTCTAATAACGTTACATATCCCTCGTGATACCTTGTGCCCTCACAACAAGAATAAGAGAGTAAGTTAAATCCACATATTCAAATCAAATGCTCAAATATATTTTAAGGACTCACATATATCAAAGGAAATCGCTCACTCTCCCAAAGAAGTCACATGCATGCAATTGGTACCATAAGCTTGCCAATAATGTAAATCTCTACTAATGTAAGCTCGCTCAATCTAAAATCAATTAGGACTTTTTCATGATTGTAATGTGGGCTAAAGGATGGGTAGGATATATTTAGGAATAGTGGATCACCCTCCTAAGTACTTTAACACATCGCAAAATTAACTTTTAAGCGCAAATGTTTCAATCCTAACTTTAATTTCACAACTAAAATCACCCCCAAAAACGTTCCCTCTTTCTTTAAGCGCTACTTTAATTTATACCCCACTAGCAAGAACAAGATGTTAATTTATTTATCTATATTTTTTTTCTTTTTCTTTCAATAATAGTTTTCTCTTCTTTTACAATGTCCGCTAGTGGTGTATTCCTTTACAAAATAAGTGCACATTTCTTCCTTTCATTGGTTCCACTCGAAAGCCATCCAAATTCCCTCCTTACTTCTTCTAGCGCTCATTTACAATTAAAGTACTTTAAGAGATAAAAGGATCAAAATAATATCAATTAAGAATAAAAGGGATATTGGTTTTTTAATGTGGGTGTCAAATAAACGTCTATAGGCTAAAAATGGTTAACTAGGGATACATTTTATTCATGGTAAGCAATAAAGCTCAAAAAGATTAAAGAAAGCCTAAATCATTTTTCAAATGGAGCATTACCTAAACTTTCGCGAAACTTACATACCGGGCAAGTTCTAGACACTAGTACAATACATGGACTACACAAAATCTCACCACACGTGGCACATGACTCACTAAGGTTGGTACCATTCCGACTCTCAAACTAATGCAAGTATTCACGAAGCCACGAGATATTAAGCACTAAGCACAAAGTGAACATAAGACAAGTCAACGAGACATAGGCACCACAAAACATGCTATCCAATTTATAAAGTCATCATGATCAATTTTAAAACATAGGGAAGATATTACACATGCCAAAGCCTAAATATGCTACTATCAAACAAGTCAAGAGCTCCTAGAAATCTCATATTTCTTCCTCCATTTATTTTCTAAATTCTAATCTACTCTAAAAATAAAAACCTACTACTACCCGGTTCAAGTTACATCCTATGGAAAAGAACCGAGCTACAAAAAAAAAAATCATGAAGGATTATTACTACCTAAAAGACAAATAGACATACTTTTTTATTATTTTTTTATTTTTCAATTTATTTTCTAGACTTTAATCCCGCAAGAAAACTGTCTAGGAGATCCATCGTCAGGAAAAGTCCAATTCATTTTTTTAAATTTTAAAATTAATCACCTAAAATACTACACTACTATAAAAAACAAAAATACGAAACTGAAAAAAATTAAGAAATTAACATACTAACATAATACTACTAATGATCTAAAGAAATTCTCCCACCCAACACTTAAAAGACTGCAGTGACGAGGGTGGGCAAGAAACTCCCTAAAAGGCCAAAAGGCCAAAGCACTAACAGCTCACGTGGTACTCAGACTTCTCCCAAGGATGGTCTTTTGTGCGGGTACCTCACACTAGTTCCAACCATCAGGCTCACTTTTGCACACTTCCAATGGCTTTGCTTCCTATGCTCAAATCCTACAAAATAAAATAACACTACAAAATAAATACAATAAAAAAAAAGAATCAAAACTAAAAGAAAACAGTAAAGCTGGGTTGCCTCCCAACAAGCGCCTAATTTAAAGTGGCGGCACGACGTGAACCATTTTTTCCTCCACCTTGAACTTATGAATTGTACCCCTAACAGGGCATCCAGTCTGTGGCTATGCTCCTTTGGCGGGGATACAAAAATAAAAAGGCCAAATAATAAATTTTTCACTCTATACTTCTCGGCCTTTATATGAGAAATGTAATTTTTTCTCTCGGGCACGACAAATCCAAAAATGTAAGCAGATTATTCCTCTTCTATTGATTCCTCCAAATGCTCAGATAACTCGATTTCCATGTCATCATCAAAACATAATGTCGAAAAATATTTAGAATGAGGGCCAACACGCCCCAATTTTGGAATTGTATTAATATTTACATCCTCATATTTACATGCACTAGAGTCTTCAAATATAACATTATCTACTCCCTCATATCACTCGAGAACACTCTTCCCAACATTGACATCCTCAAGAAAAATATGGTCTAATGATTGGTATTCTCGTTTTACCTCCTCAATTTGGTCTAGAAGATTTTTTCAGCTTCACACAACTCATCATTAAATTGTTGAGCGTTGAACGCATCAACCTTTGCACTCAAATATGTATCTAAGTTGTGCAAAGCCAAGCTAAACCTGTCAATTTCTTGTGCAAGATCAACTCTCTCCTTCGACCAATCATTCACCAACTTTGTTAGAAGATAACATCGTTCCGCATATTCCCTTAATTGTGAATATTCGTCCCAATACCAACCCTTACTCCCATATTCAAACTCAGACCTCCCAGAGTTCAGGTCATAACAAGCCCAAAAAGATAGGCCATAAAAGTCTTCCGTCAACCAAGCGTCTTCATCAATAACTTTACCTCCGGATTTTTCATCCCTAGATGTCATTTTTCATCCCTAGATGTCATCCCTAGATTTTTCATAAGCTAATTCTAAGTCCCCGGTAACTACACCAAAACTTGTTACGGCCAAATGCACACGCAAGTATACGCGGTCGTCAAGTAATAAAGTAACTAGAAGTCGGATGTCGAACCCACGAGGACTTGTTATCAACTATTAATTAGATTAGAATATCCTAATTGTCTAAACAAGGATTAAACCCAAAAATTATGATGTTAAAGTAATTAAACTAAAAAGGAAATAAATAATGAACTCTAAACAAAGGAAGAATGGATTTTTATGTTATCAATGTAATAAAAACGATCCGGGGTTATGGGATATCTAACATTCCTATTGCATTCTTCAATTGAATTGACTAACTAATTTATCTAGCTTATTGGTTGACACGGTTAATATTGCTCATAAGAATTGTCTAGTTCTTACTCGCCTATTCAAGCTAACCTAACGCCTATATGTCTATGGAGTTATAATCAACAAGAACGCATTTATAATTCTTGTATATAACCAAACAAGCAAGGCAATTAGGTATATGTCTATCCTATCCGCGAATCCATTTTCCGATGTCCAGGTTCAAGAACTTTCTCTACTCAATCCTATATGCAATCTAGAATTCCCACTTTCGAGTTCAACCCTAGATTCGTAAGTAGTATTCAATTGGTGATCAAGCAATCAAATAATTAAGCGCAAGATTGAATACATAAACAATTATGATAATCAAGAAACCAAAATCAATATCCAAATAACAATGGTCATGAAAGAACCACAACCCTAGAACGTGAAGTTTAGCTCCACATAGATATGGTAGCCAAATAACAAATCATATAAAGAAACATACAAATTACTAATTTTGGTAGAAGAAAGATGAAACCCGGCCTCCACGGCTGCTCTGTGCTCTCCCTTGGTAAAACGTTATGTAAAAATTGTGTTTAATGACTATTTATAGGTGTAGGATTAAGCCTAGGCGAAATAACCAAGTCCAAAATAAAAAAGGAGGTAAAATTGCCTCAAATCCCGAACACTGTGCATCACCACATGGAACGTGCGAAGCAGCCCGCGCTGGACCTCGCGTCGCTCGGCCTAACACGAGGAATTTCTCTCGCGTCATCTGACTCTTTCTGCTTCCACTATTTGCTGCCTAGCTTCTTCGATTTTATTTTCCAATTGATGCTTCATGTCTTTTTGCAAACTTTCAGCCAATTAACTTAATTAATGCTCATGATTTCAATTTCCTCCATCATAATGTCATAATGTTCCCATCATTAGGTACTTACGAGCTACTAATTGTAGTGTATAAAATACACTTAAAATATTCATCTTGCTCCCAAATTCTATCTTCAAACTACCTATACATAAATTAAACTCAATTAAGCACAAATATAGTACAATTGAATATTAAAGCCCCAAAATATAAGGTAATTAATGCACTAAAAGTATATAATTATAGCCAAACATCACTATCCCACACTTAAACATTACTCGTCCTCGAGTCAACCAACAATTTACATTAACCTTGAGCACTTTATATGTAACACATGTGAAGCACACTATACCAATGACTATGTTGATAGCAACCATTAAACTCTAGCATATGCAATCACATACACTTCCCTTCACTTTATGCCATACTTCAAAAACATTCAAAACAAAGACAGCATGCTCATAACAATCCTAGCCTCAAAAACCGACTCAATGTCACAATGCACTCATGGCTTGAACACTCAACATTGTAGAGAAGTCTAATAACGTTACATATCTCTCGTGATACCTTGTGCCCTCACAACAAGAATAAGAGAGTAAGTTAAATCCACATATTCAAATCAAATGCTCAAATATATTTTAAGGACTCACATATATCAAAGGAAATCGCTCACTCTCCCAAAGAAGTGTAACGACCCGACCGGTCGTTTTGAGCATTTACGCTCCTTTAACTATTTGAAGTCTTGAATTACTTCTTACGAGGTATTATGATTTGTGTGAATTGTCGATTTTGGTTTTAAGTTATTTCGGTGTTAGCTTAGAAGGATGAATTTTCATGTTGGAAGCTTAAGTTGAAATAGTTGGCAGGATATTGACTTATGAGTAAACGACCTCAGAATTTAATTTTGATAATTCCAATAGCTCCGTATGGTGATTTTGGACTTAGGAGTGTGCCCGGAATATTATTTAGAAGTCCGTAGTGGAATTAGGCTTGAAATGCCGAAAATTTAATTTTGGAAAGTTTGACGGAGGGGTTGACTTTTTGATATCGTGGTCAAAATCTGATTCTGGAAATTTGAATAGCTTCGTTATGTCATTTATGACTTGTGTGTAAAATTTGAAGTCATTCTGGATTGATTTGATATGTTTCGGCACAAGATATAGAATTTGAAAGTTCAAAGTTCATAGATTTTGATTTGAGGTGTGATTCGTCGTTTTGATGTTGTTTGATATGATTTGAGGCCTCAAGTAGGTCCATGTTATGTTATGGAACTTGTTGGTATGTTCGGACGGGGTCCCGAGGACCTCGGGTGAGTTTCAGATGTTTAACGGATCGAATTTGGATTTGGAGGAGGAGCTGAAGCAGCTGGGAGGCTGGTGTGATCGCACCTGCGCGAAAAAGGGCCGCAGGTGCGAGCTCGCGGATGCGAGGAATGATTCGCAGAAGCAAAAATGCATGGTCTGTTCAGGCACCGCGGGTGCAAAAATAGTCATCGCGGGTACGAAGGAATCATCGCGGGTGCGAAGACCGTATGCGCAAAGAAATCATCGCAGGTGCGAAGACCGCAGGCGTGAAGAAATCACTGCGGGTGCGAAGACCGCAAGTGCAAAGAAATCACCGCAGGTGCGAAGACCGCGGGTGCGAAAATCCTGGACAGAATGTTAAAAAAAGAGGGGTTCTGAGTTTCTGCCATTTTTGGGCTTTAAGTACGGTTTTTGGGGCGATTTTGAGAGAGAATTCAAGGGAAACTTGAGGTAAGCCACTTGTGATCATTTCTACTCCATAATATTGAATTATCATTGAATAATCCGACTAGATTACATGTTTTTGAGGTGTAAATCGGGGGTTTGAACTTAGGGATTTGAAAATAAGATTTGAAGATTTGGAGGTCGAGTTGAGGTCGGATTTTGGTAAAATTAGTATGGTTAGACTCGTGGTATGTGCTTCCGGATTTTTTAACTTTTATCAGATTCCGAGACGTGGGCCCCACAGGTGATTTTTGGGGCGTACTTTTGGATTTAGGGAAAATATTAATATTTTGATATGGAATTAATTCCTATAATTTTTGTGGGCTGAATCAAATTAATTGTGACTAGATTCTAGCCGTTTGGAAGTCGATACGCGCAGAATGGAATTCTAGAGCATTGCTTAGCTTTCTCGACATTGGATTTTGCTTGTTCGAGGTAAGTAACTCTTCTAATCTTGGAGTTGAGGGTATGAACCCTGAATATATGTATTTCGTTAATTGTTGGGAGGTGACACGCATGCTAGGTGCCGAGCGTGTGGGTGTGCACTATAGAAATTGTGACATAATTATTTCTGTAAAATTTTGTAGTTAAATGATCTTGGCATTTTCCATGCATTTTATGAGTTAGAGAAATTAAGCTGAAAAGCATATTAAAAATCATGATTGAGGCTATGTGCTAGTATTATTGGGACCCACAGAGGTCATATTGTTGTGAATTATTTGTTTTAAATTGAAAATTCACACTCAGGCATATTCATTTCATTGCATATCATAACTCAGTTTTATGACTCATAGCTGGTCCTCGCGAACGCGAAGGCCAGGGGGGAGTGATCATCGCGAACGCGAGCTAGGCCTCGCGAACGCGAAGGCTTGGCAGCCAGTACCTTTCGCGAACGCGACAGTGCTCTCGCGAACGCGATGAACACTGTCGCCCAGCACTTAACAGAATCCAAAACGGGATTTTTGCCAAAAAACTCATTTTTCTCAAAAACCAAACGGTGAGGGGCGATTTTTCAAGAGTCATTCCTTCCCCAAATTGTTGGTAAGTGATTCTAAACCATTTTCTTTCAATTACCCATTACAGTTTTTGAATTTTCAACCTAAAATCTAGAGTTTTCATGGTAGAATTAGGGGTTAGGGTAAAAAATAGAGATTTCGGGAATATGGGGATTTAGACCTCAATTTGAGGTCGGATTCCAAAACTAATTACATATTCCGGCTCAGGGGTGAATGGGTAAAAGAATTTTTGTCCGAACCTCGAGTTTTGACCAATTGGGCCCAGGGTCGATTTTTCGACTTTTTGGAGGAAAATTTGGAAAATTTAATTTATGCAATATAATTGATTCATTTAGCAATATTTGATATTATTGAGTCATTTTTGAATAGATACGAGTGATTTGGAGGTGAATTCCAAAGGAAAAGCTGTGATTGAGAATTAAGTGGCCTTCGGAGCGAGGTAAGTGTTGTGTCTAACCCTGACTTGAGGGAATTAGGAACCTTAAATTATTTGCTAAGTGAAATTCATGTGAGCGGCGTATATGTGAGGTGACGAGTACCTATGCGCCGCCAATTTACTTTTTTTTCCATGTTTCTCTATTTTTTTCCGATATTGTCTCGTTCCTATGCCAAATTGCTACGTGTTATACTAGTGTTGTTTAAATTATCGTTCTTATCATGTTTACGGAATTTTCTGGTGATAATTGAGTTTTTATTTCAAAGTTAAGATTGATATTATGGAACCATATATTGAAGTAAGGTTTGTACTTGTTATGCTATCTCCCTGTAGTTATTTATGCATTGCATTATGGTAAGGGAGAGTGTTAATGCATGAAGGGTGATGCCGTGCCGTATTATGAGTATTAATGCACGAAGGGTGATGCCGTGCCATATTGTGAGTGTTAATGCACAAAGGGTGATGCCGTGCCATATTGTGAGTGTTAATGCACGAAGGGTGATGTCGTACCATGATATGAGAGTAAAAGCACGAAGGGTGATGTCGTGCCATTTCTATTAATTTTATGGTGAGATTGAGAGTAAAAGCACGAAGGATGATGCCGTGCATTCTTCTTTACTGTATTCACTATTCCTATTGATTCATGGTATGTTGACTGCTCCGGTGATCATTCTGTTGTAGTTTTTATCTTGTATTCCTCTCAGTATGTTCCCCTCCCGACATTTCCTGTTTAGTTCTTCATCTCTGTTATTTGTATATACACTATTAAATTGTACAGGTTGATTTGTAGGTGCCTTGCCTTAGTCTCGTCTCTACTTCGTCGAGGTTAGGCTCGACATTTACCAGTACATGGGGTCGGTTGTACTAGTAATGTACTCTGCACTTTCTGTGTAGATTTTGATACTGGCTCGGGTTGATCAATATTTTGCTATTGGTCCGCTGTCCGGAGACTCAAGGTAGATCTGTCGACGTTCACAGACCTTGAAGTCCCCGTCTATCTTTTCTGTTCTACTGTTTCTTTCATTAAGATAGTTGTATTTCTTTCAGACTATTACTTGTAGTAAATTCTAGAATGCTCGTGAATTGTGACTCCAGATCCGGGTGGTAGTAATTAATACATTTTTATGATATTCCGCACTTATTATATTTTATCTTAGTTAATTATTGTTAATTACTAAATGGAAAGAAGGAATTGGTTAATGATTCTCTAACGTTGGCTTGCCTAGCAAGTGAAATGTTAGGTGCCATCACGGTCCCGTCGGTGAGAAATTTCGGGTCGTGACAGTTGGTATCAAAGCACGGATCCGGGCCCGTTTACCAAAAATGTTGACCGAAGTCAACTAAAATCAACTTTTAAGGCAAAAATTCTTATTTTCATTAGTTTTCAACATAAAAGCTTTCCGGAAACCTGCCCGGACTGTGCTCGCAAATTGAGGAGGGTAAAAATGATATTTTTAAGGCTTAAGAGCGCAAATTCTAGTTCTAAAACATAAGATGACCTTTTGGGTCATCACAATATTTATGGGATCGGGCTGCACGCCGCAGCATGTTGCATATTTATGGGATCGGACTACATGCCGCAACATGTTTGATATCGGCCGAGGGCCTGATTGTGAGGATGAGTGTGGATCGGGGCTTTCCACCTGCAACATACTTTATTATTATAGCACGTGAGTTGTCCGTACAGCACGTGAGTTGTCTGTGCAGATTATAACGCTTGGGCTGAAGGAGCCCCTCCGGAGTCTGTATACACCCCCAATGAGCGCAGGTACCTACTAAGTGCGAGTGGCGAGTGGCGAGTGCTGAGTGACTATGAGGCATGAGTGATTGTGAGGTATGCCCGAGTGACACGAGTGACTGTGAGGCATGAGTGATTGTAAGGTATGCCCGAGTGGCACGAGTAACTGTGAGGTTTGCCCGAGGGACTGTATATGAGTGATGTTCTGCCCGAGGGGCTGTTTATGATTTTATCACTGAATTTAATCGCATTGGCATGCACACATGACATACAAGCATAGAGATGCATTTTTTCCTCATGCTGTACAACATCACATCATTCATGATTTCTCACACATTTTGACAGATGGGCATTATGATGCATTTGTTCTACATGGGTTATCCGAAAGGAAAATGAAACATATTATTTATTTTTGAAAAGATTTTTGGAGAAATTTATTATTTTCAAACTATTCATATTATTGGCAACTTCGACAAACGATTTGGGTTTTCACTGATGTATTTGAAAGAAAGAACTACTATATTTGAAATCATTATTTGGCTGAGTATTTTATCCCTGAGTTACTTCTGGTATTATTTGCTTTATGTTGTTATGGATTGTTGTTGACTATTAGTTTATTAGTTTTGGACTCGACCTTGGTGGAAGCTCATCACTACTTTCAACCTACTTCTAGGTTTGTTACTTACTCAGTACATGGGGTCGGTTGTACTGATACTACACTTCTGCACATTTTGTGCAGATGTTGGTTGTTGTTGTTGCTATGCTCGATGGTTGCGGGATCGAAAGATGTATCTGCGTTCCTGTTGTAGCTGCCTCTTATTAAGGGTAGCCTTAGATTTATAAAAGCTTTGTTTATGTATTATTCAAACAGACTATGTATTTATTTTATTTTTGCTTTGTATACTCTATTCTTAGAAGCTCATGATTTGTACTACCAGTTCTTGGGGAGATATATTGGTTTTAGATATTTTCTTTTAATTAATTTCATTGGAATTGGATAGTTGGAAATTGGCTTACCTAACGGGTTGGGTTAGGTGCCATCACGACTAGTGGGATTTTGGGTCATGACAAGGTGGTATCAGAGCTCTAGGTTCATAGGTTATACAAGTCCTGAGCAAGTGTCTAGTAGAGTCTTGCGGATCGGTATGATGACGTCCATACTTATCTTCGAGAGGCTACAGGGCATTTAGGATATATACTTCCCATATTTCTTTCTTTATCGTGCGCGATTGATTCAACTTGAGACATAACACTTTGAATTCCTTCCACGTATTCGTATGCGCACATGAGCACTCGGTATCAGCTGTGCATTGTCGGCTTGTGATTCCATGAACGAAGTTCGAGATGCGTATTCTATATTTTGGTGATGGGAAAGTCTGGGGGACTTGAGGAATGGTTTAGATCGCAGCTTAAGCTCGGTAGCTTCAGTTGTAACTCGTACAATTGGACTTATATGTCCTGTAATGACCCTATAGTGGAATTTGTGGCTCGATGAGCGGTGGAATGGCGGTGTGATGGGTATGATGTAACCGCGGGATGTGTTAAGATGATTGAAATATAACGAGAATTGTTTTCTTGAAATGTAAAGGAAAAGGCCATTGGGTTCTTGATTTTCGATTTGATGTGACGAACAGTCTCGAGTAATGAATGTTTTGAAGGATCTTTCACATTGTTAAATTTTGGGACAGACCAAACTCTCATGTTTGGTTAATGAGTTTGGACTCAGATAGACTAAGTGATTGCATAGTAATTATGACTGCGAAAGGGTATAACAAGATACCAGTTTGAGGCTAAGCAGGTGGGTTATCCCCTGCGGAGTAATCTACGTAGGTGTATACCTTATGATATGAGTAGAGATTTTCTTTTATGCCGACAGGGTGTATGGGTGGATATTTAAATCCGAATCTGGTTGAGAACGTTGACTTGTGTGTTAAGAGGATGAATACGAGCTTAGCAGATAATTGAGGTATTTTTATTGTTGGCGTTGTATGAACTTGGGAAGAAGTTTCATTGGACTGACTGTGGCATTATGGCAGTAATAGGGTATGGGTATTGTGAATTATGGAGTGTTTTAATCTATGGCTTTGAGCCAAGAGGGGGAGCCTGCTATAGACGAATCAATTCATGGGTATGTGTCAAATTTTGTTTGGGTCTAAAGTATGCTTGGGAATCAGTGATGACTTGCAGAGGTGGAGTTCGAAAATGACTCGAATAAGGAAAATTCCTGGTTACGGATTATATTGCACGGATGAGTATATGAAAAATCGTGGGATGAGTGAGTTGTTATTGGTGAATGATGTAGTGCGCACGGAGTATGAATTTGGCATATGGTGTTAAAGTAGAGTTACTTCTTTGAGTGTTGTAGTGCTAATGGGGCACGAGTCTTTCGACCCATTTGGGCAGTGCAATTAGATGTGAGCAAAGTGGTGACTCCCGAGAATGGTAATGGATCAGTATGGTAATGGATATGATCGGTTCTTTGGGTGCTTATGATGTGGGGGTTTTCTACAGGTGCTTTTTGGCAATACACCTGGACTTGGCGACCTGCGTGGCTTGGTCGAGTTAGAGGAATTTAGTTTTAAGGGCTTGATTATGTGTAAATGGATTTCAAAGTATTCTTGAGGGTTTCTACCGGTGTAGAGAACGTGTTGTGTATTGTGATTTCCTCCTGGAAAGAAGCAAGAGAAAGTTTTCTAACTAAAATGGTATGTAAATATTGGTGACTCAAAGTTGATAATAAGATTCTTGTGCTTTTCACATGATGGCAAGATAGATGTTATGTGTTGTACAGAAGCTAGATTTTCATGTACAAGGTGGCAGTACAGTCTTGAAGAGAAGGTAAGGAATGTTGGACAGCATGGACAGTTTCAAATAACTAGATCAATACTATTACTACTTGGTATTGTATGAGAAAGGGGCGGACTTCAGAAGGCGCATTGTATTTTGACTTACGGATGTATAAATTAGTATTGCGGTACTCACATGGTTAATAGACTGTTGATATTCAAATTTTGTCAAGTGGCAAGAAAGAACTTTTAAAGTATTTCTCGTGGGATGATCGTGTATAAGAGAGGTGTTAGGCATTCGGGCGGTGGAGATGGAATCAAATATGGTGATTCGCGTATTCTATAGATTTGGAGATTGGGAGTTCCCAGGAGCAGATTATTTCATGGTTGTGGACTGTGAAGTTGTGGTCGGAGCTAGCCAGATGATGAAATATGTTATGATTCAGTCATTATGGATTTTCAGAGGGATTCTTATCTATTTGTGGGTAACCCGGTTGATTTGGGGGTCCATAGGTAGGCCCAATTAAGATGTGTATTCTACATCGAGCCGGAATAGTTGGCTCTATACTGCTATTATTGAGGGATGTGTCATTCGGTTGATGTTGAACTTATTCGTGTTCTCAATGACCTGTGAGTTACTCCTTTATGCTACGAAGAGTTGTGATTCATTGGTTATGTGCACAGATGGTGCAGTTCTATTTGAGCTTTATAGCGGAATTTGAGTGTGATGAGTACCTGGTGTACTACATGATCGATAGCGTAATGGTTATGTCCTTTCAGGTTTTGTGTGGTATTTTTGTCATTTGCCTATCCGTCGTTATTAATTTGGAGAAGGGTGGCTCGTAGTATTTAATATGAACCTCGTGTTAGAATCGGGTGATGGTTCTACGGTGTATGATAAATTATCAGCGTTTCGTTGTAGCGGTACTTGTTATTCTGGTGGGGCAGTTCTCTCATTTGAGTCATTTTCCATGACTGGGTACATTTGAATGTTGCGTATTGGTGAACGGATGGCACGGGTTGTGGCTCCAAGTTATATTGGTGCGGTATGTTTTTGGAACAATTATGTTTAGTAATATAAGGTCATTGGACCTGGAATGGGTACTATCAGGTTTAATTTCGGTATATTCGGGAGTATAATATTGAAAGTCGGCTCAGAAAGTGATTATGGTTCTGGTTGGGGCGAGAGATCTCCATGACTTGTTGATCTGATAAGGGGTTACGAGATTCTGCGTGTTTCTTTTATTATCAACAGTGTGCGGAGGTGTGGGGATGAGGTTTTATTCGATATAGGGTTTGATGCTAGTACTTGGTTGGTTTGAAGTAGTAACTGTGATCAGGAATGGTGCTACGAGCATGCGAGTTATGTAATATGTTGGTTGATTATATCCGTAGTTATAGTTATAGCTCGATGCAACTTGTTCGGACTTATACAGTGTGTAAATGTAAGATTTATGTCTTGAAAGAAATTTTAAAGGTTGGAAATTAAACTCCAAGCTTTAGGGGGTAGGGTTAAATTAATGGTTTTCAGTTGCATTGTGTAGTCAAGCCTTATGTGGAATAGGGTGACGTGGATTCACCCCCGGGTACGTGCGTGATAAGATGGAATAGTGATTTGGTGGCTTGAAAACAACTCATGGCACGTTCGAGGATGAACATATATTTAAGTGGGGGAGATTGTAACGACCCGATCGGTCGTTTTGAGCATTTTCGCTCCTTTAACTATTTGAAGTCTTGAATAACTTCTTATGAGGTATTATGACTTGTGTGAATTGTCGGTTTTGATTTTAAGGTATTTCAGAGTTAGCTTGGAAGGATGAATTTTCATGTTGGAAGCTTAAGTTGAAATAGTTGACCTGATATTGACTTATGAGTAAACGACCTCGGAATTTAATTTTGATGATTCCAATAGCTCCGCATGGTGATTTCGGACTTAGGAGCATGTCCGAAAAATTATTTGAAAGTCCGTAGTGGAATTAGGCTTGAAATACCAAAAATTTAATTTTGGGAAGTTTTGACCGGGGGGTTAACTTTTTGATATCGAGGTCAAAATCTGATTCTGGAAATTTAAATAGCTTCGTTATGTCATTTATGACATGTGTGCAAAATTTGAAGTCATTCCGGATTGGTTTGATATGATTCGGCACAAGATATAGAATTTGAAAGTTCAAAGTTCATAGATTTTGATTTGAGGTGCGATTCGTCGTTTTGATGTTGTTTGATATGATTTGAGGCCTCGAGTAGGTCCATGTTATGTTATGGAACGTGTTGGTATGTTCAGACGGGGTCCCGAGGGCCTCGGGTGAGTTTCGGATGTTTAACGGATCGAATTTGGATTTGGAGGAGGAGCTAAAGCAGCTGGGAGGCTGGTGTGATCGCACCTGCGTGAAAAAGGGCTGCAGGTGCGAGCTCGCGGATGCGAGGAATGATTCGCAGAAGCGCCGCGGGTGCGAAAACAGTCATCGTGGCTGCGAAGACCGCAGGTGCGAAAACAGTCATCGCGGGTGTGAAGGAATCATCGCGGGTGCGAAGACCGCAGGCGTGAATAAATCACTGCGGGTGCGAAGACTGCAGGTGCGAAGAAATCACCGCAGGTGCGAAGACCGCGAGTGCGAAAATCCTGGACAGAATGTTAAAAACAGAGGGGTTCCGAGTTTTTGCCATTTTGGACCTTTAAGCACGGTTTTTGGGGCGATTTTGAGAGAGAATTCAAGGGAAACTTGAGGTAAGTCACTTGTGATCATTTCTACTCCATAATATTGAATTATCATTGAATAATCCGACTAGATTACATGTTTTTGAGGTGTAAATCGGGGGTTTGAACTTAGGGATTTGAAAATAAGATTTGAAGATTTGGAGGTCGAGTTGAGGTCGGATTTTGGTAAAATTAGTATGGTTAGACTCGTGGTTGTACGGGCTTCCGAATTTTATAACTTTTATCGGATTCTGAGATGTGGGCTCCACAGGTGATTTTTGGGGTGTAATTTTGGATTTTTGAAAAATATTAGTATTTTGATATGGAATTAATTCCTATAATTTTTGTGGGCTGAATCAAATTAATTGTGACTAGATTCTAGCCGTTTGGAAGTCGATACGCGTAGAATGGAATTTCTGGAGCATTGCTTAGCTTGCTCGACATTGGATTTTGCTTGTTCGAGGTAAGTAACTCTTCTAATCTTAGAGTTGAGGATATGAGCCCTGAATATATGTATTTCGTTAATTGTTGGGACATGACGCACATGCTAGGTGATGGGAGTGTGGGTGTGCACTATAGAAATTATGACATAATTGTTTCTGTAGAATTTTGTAGTTAAATGATCTTGGCATTTTCCATGCGTTTTATGAGTTAGAGAAATTAAGCTGAAAAGCATATTAAATATCATGATTGAGGCTATATGCCAGTATTATTGGGACCCACAGAGGTCATATTGCTGTGAATGATTTGTTTTAAATTGAAAATTCACACTCCGTCATATTCATTTCATTGCATATCATAACTCAGTTTTATGACTCTATTTTGATGCATATAAATATTTTGGGCCGAATGCCCTGTTTTTACTGAAATGCTCGAGTGCCTTGAGAGGTTTATGACTGAGTGAGGCCGAGGGCATGATTTGTGAGGATATTTATGGGATCGGGCTGCACGCCACAACCTATTACATATTTATGGGATCGGGCTGCACGCCGCAGCATGTTTGATATCGGCCGAGGGCCTGATTGTGAGGATGAGTGTGGATCGGGGTTGCCCGCCTGCAACATACTTTATTATTATAGCACGTGAGTTGTCCGTGCAAATTATAGCGCTTGGGCTGAAGGAGCCCCTTCGGAGTCTGTACACACCCCTAGTGAGCGCAAGTACCTACTGAGTGCGAGTGCCGAGTGCTGAGTGCTAAGTGACTATGAGGCATGAATGATTATGAGGTATGCCCGAGTGGCAAGAGTGATTGTGAGGTATGCCCGAGTGGCAAGAGTGATTGTGAGGTATGACCGAGTGGCACGAGTGACTGTGAGGTTTGCCCGAATGGCTGTATATGAGTGATGATCTGCCCGAGGGACTGTTTATGATTTTATCACTGAATTGAATCGCATTGGCATGCACACATGACATACAGGCATAGAGATGTATTTTTTTTCCTCATGCTGTACAACATTACATCATTCGTGATTTCTCACACATTTTGACAGATGGGCATAGTGATGCATTTGTTCTACACGGATTATCCGGAAGGAAAATGAAACATATTATTTATTTTTGAAAAGATTTTTGGAGAAATATATTATTTTCAAACTATTCATATTATTGAAAACTTCGGCAAACGATTTGGGTTTTCACTGATGTATTTGAAAGAAAGAACTACTATTTTTAAAATCATTATTTGACTGAGTATTTTATCCCTGAGTTACTTCTGGTATTATTTGCTTTATATTGTTATGGATTGTTGTGGACTATTGATTTTGGACCTGACCTTGGTGGAAGCTCGTCACTACTTTCAACCTATGGCTAGGTTTGTTACTTACTCAGTACATGGGGTCGGTTGTACTGATACTACATTTCTGCACATTATGTGCAGATGTTGGCTGCTGTTTGTTGCTGTGCTTGATAGTTGCGGGACTTAAACATGTACCTGCGTTCCTGTTGTAGCTGACTCTTGTTCAGGGTAGCCTTAGATTTATAAAAGCTCTGTTTATATATTATTCAAAGAGACTATGTATTTATTTCATTTCTTCTTTGTATACTCTATTCTTAGAAGCTCATGATTTGTACTACCAGTCCTTGGGCAGATGTATAGGTTTTATATATTTTATTTTAATTAATTTCATTGGAATTAGATAGTTGAAAATTGGCTTACCTAACAGGTTGGGTTAGGTGCCATCACGACTAGTGGGAATTTGGGTCGTGAAAAGAAGTCGCGTGCATGCAATTGGTACCATAAGCTTGCCCATAATGTAAATCTCTACTAATGTAAGCTCGCTCAATCTAAAATTAATTAGGACTTTTTCATGGTTGTAATGTGGGCTAAAGGACGGGTAGGATATATTTAGGAATAGTGGATCACCCTTCTAAGCAATTTAACACATCACAAAATTAACTTTTAAGCGCAAATGTTTCAATCCCAACTTCAATTTCACAACTAAAATCACCCCCAAAAACGTTCCCTCTTTCTTTAAGCACTACTTTAATTTATACCCCACTAGCAAGAACAATATGTCAATTTATTTATCTACATTCTTTTTCTTTTTCTTTCAATAATAGTTTTCTCTTTTTTTACAATGTCCGCTAATAGTGTATTCCTTTACAAAATAAGTGCACATTTCTTCCTTTCATTGGTTCCACTCGAAAGCCATCCAAATTCCCTCCTTACATCTTCTAGTGCTCATTTTACAATTAAAGTGCTTTAAGAGGTAAAATGATCAAAATAATATCAATTAAGAACAAAAGGGATATTGGCTTTTTAATGTGGGTGTCAAATAAACGTCTATAGGCTCAAAAGGGTTAACTAGGGATAAATTTTATTCATGGTAAGCAATAAAGCTCAAAAAGATCAAAGAAATCCCAAATCATTTTTCAAATGGAGCATCACCTAAACTTTTGCGAAACTCATATACCGGACAAGTTCTAGACACAAGTATAATACATGGACTATACAAAATCTCACCACACGTGGCACATGACTCACTAAGGATGGTACCATTCCGACTCTCAAACTAATGCAAGTATTCACGAAGTCACGAGATATTAAGCATTAAGCACAAAGTGAACATAAGACAAGTCAACGAGACATAGGCACCACAAAACATGCTATCCAATTTATAAAGGCATCATGATCAATTTTAAAACTTAGGGAAGGTACTACACGTGCCAAAGCCTAAATATGCTACTATCAAACAAGTCAAGAGATCCTAGAAATCTCATATTTCTTCCTCCATTTATTTTCTAAATTCTAATCTACTCTAAAAATAAAAATCTACTAGTACCCGATTCAAGTTACATCCCATGGAAAAGAACCGAGGTACAAAGAAAAACCACAGAGGATTATTACTCCCTAAAAGACAAAAAGGCATACTTTTGTATTATTTCTTTTATTTTTCAATTTTTTTTCTAGACTTTAATCCCTCAAGAAAACTGTCTAGGAGATCCATCGTCAAGAAAAGTCCAATTCGTTTTTTTTTAATTTTAAAATTAATCACCTAAAATACTATACTACTATAAAAAATAAAAATATGAAACTGAAAAAAATTAAGAAATTAACATACTAACATAATACTACTAATGATTTAAAGAAATTCTTCCATCCAACACATAAAAGACTGCAGTGATGAGGGTGGACAAGAAACTCCCTAAAAGGCCAAAGGCCGAAGCACTAGCAGCTCACGGGATACTCATACTTCTCCCAAGGATGGTCCTTTGTGCGGGTACCTCACACTAGTTCCAGCTATCAGGCTCACTTTTGCACACTTCCAATGGCTTTGCTTCCTATGCTCAAATCCTACAAAATAAAATAACATTACAAAAATAATACAATAAAAAAAGGAATCAAATGCAGTAAAACTGGGTTGCCTCCCAACAAGCGCCTAATTTAAAGTCGCGGCACAACGTGAACCATTTTTTCTTCCACCTTGAACTTATGAATTGTACCCCTAACAGGGCATCCAGTCTATGGCTATGCTCCTTTGGCGGGGATACAAAAATAAACAGGCCAAGTAATAAATTTTTCACTCTATACTTCTCGACCTTTATATGAGAAATGTAATTTTTTCTCTCGGGCACGATAAATCCAAGAATGTAAGCAGATTGTTCCTCTTCCATTGACTCCTCCAAATGCCCAGATAACTCGATTTCCATGTCATCATCCAAATATAATGTCGAAAAATATTTAGAATGAGGACCAACATGCCCCAATTTTAGAATTGTATTAATATTTACATCCTCAATTTATATGCACTAGAGTCTTCAAATATAACATTATCTACTCCCTTATATCACTCGAGAACACTTTTCCCAACATTTACATCCTCAAGAAAAATATGGTCTAATGATTAGTATTCTTGTTTTAGCTCCTCAATTTAGTCTAAAAGATTTTTTTCAGCTTCACACAACTCATCATTAAATTGTTGGGCATTGAACGCATCAACCTTTGCACTCAAATATGTATCTAAGTTGTGCAAAGCCAAGCTAAACCTGTCAATTTCTTGTGCAAGATCAACTCTCTCCTTCGACCAATCATTCAGCAACTTTGTTAGAAGATAACGTTGTTCCGCATATTCCCTTAATCATGAATATTCGTCCCAATACCAACCCTTACTCCCATATTCAAACTCAGACCTCCTAGAGTTCCGGTCATAACAAGCCCAAAAAGATGGGCCATAAAAGTCTTCCCTCAACCAAGCATCTTCATCAATAATCTTACCTCCGGATTTTTCATCCCCAGATATCATGTTGAGAGAACTAGAAACACACTAAGAGAAAGATCAAATTATTATAAAAATAAAAATATTTATAAAAAGGAAAAATAAATTTTGTAAAGATAAAAGTAAAAGTCTAATTTAGAAAATAAGCTAATTCTATGTCCCCGGCAACTGCGCCAAAACTTGTTGCGGCCAAACACACACGCAAGTATACGCGATCGTCAAGTAATAAAGTGGCTAGAAGTCGGATGTCGAACCCACGAGGACTTGTTATCAACTATTAATTAGATTAGACTATCCTAATTGTCTAAATAAGGATTAAAACCAAAAATTATGATGTTAAAGTAATTAAACTAAAAAGGAAATAAAAAATGAACTCTAAACGAAGGAAGAACAGATTTTTATGTTATCAATGTAATGAAAACGATCCGGGGTTATGGGCTATCTAACATTCCTATTGTATTCTTCAATTGAATTGACTAACTAATTTATCTAGCTTATTGGTTGACACGATTAATATTGCTCATAAGAATTTGTCGAGTTCTTACTCGCCTATTCAAGCTAACCTAACGCCTATATGTCTATGGAGTTAGAATCAACAAGAACACATTTATAATTTCTGTAAATCAACCACAAATTCCCTCCGTAGGATGTCATGATGGCACCTAGTCTCTAAGACTAGGTAAGCCTATCAATGTGGAATAATAATAAATATCTGAAATAAATAAACTACAATTCAAACAATTTTAACTCCCAAAACCCGGTAGAAATAAGTCACAAGCTTCTAAGAATTTATCCTCGATGTCTCTATATAACAGAGTCTAAAGAAAATAAGGAAGCAACAAAACAAGAATAGAAGGGGACTACAGATTCTGCGGGCGTTGGCAGATATACCTCGAAGTCTCCTCGTACAACTAGTTTACTGATGCATGGTCTGATACGACGTACCTGGATCTGCACAAAAAGATGTGCATAAGCGTAGTATGAGTACACCACAGCGGTACCCAGTAAGTGCCAAGCCTAACCTCGGTAGAGTAATGATGAGGTTAGGTGAGGCCCTACTGGAGAATAAATAATGGCATGGTAAAATGTTTAAACAATATTATAAGATAGAATTACAATGGAAATGAATCAAGTAGTATGTCACATTTAATTACATCAAATAATGGCAAATAAATACCTCATGAAAACAAAACAGAATCTTTTCAACTTTAAGAAAATCACAACAATAATCATAGGCAACTGCGGCCATAAATTAATATCAACAAGGCACTCCTGAGATACCGCCTCGTAGTCCCAAATCATAAACAAATTCACAATATCTCATTTTCTTATATCACCGCGGGAGCCTTCACAATTTATTTT
The DNA here is from genome assembly GCF_000715075.1 of Nicotiana tabacum. Lineage (NCBI taxonomy): Eukaryota > Viridiplantae > Streptophyta > Magnoliopsida > Solanales > Solanaceae > Nicotiana > Nicotiana tabacum. The sequence continues at coordinate 44,561,194 of NC_134102.1, forward strand.
AAAGAAAATATTTTTTCCGAAATAGCATCCCGCGTTTTCGCCATCCTTATCACACCGCATGACTTCTAGTAGTTCCCCCTATTAGCCACGCATATCAAGCCACCCTTATCTCACCGCATGCGTTTCAATACATATACCTTATACCACCGCATGCGTATCAATATCACAATATATCACAATTTGCACCTCAGGTGCTCAAATAATTTAACTTGCCAAAATAATTCATCAACAATATTGTTCCACAATAAAGAGCTCACGACTCATGTCAAAATAACTCAACAATAATATATTTCCACAATAAAGAGCTCACGGCTCATGTCAAAATAATTCAACAATAATATTTTTCCACAATAAAGAGCTCACGGCTCATGTCAAAATAATTCAACAATAATATTTTTCCACAATAAAGAGCTCACTGCTCTATCACAATGAGTACAAAAATCTTACAAAAATATTCAGGAGTAAATAATTCAGGAAAATAATATTTCAAAATCTTTAATACGTTGCTTCAATATCAAGTTTAAAAATGTTAAATACTTCATATTAATAATATTTAATTTAAAGAAAATCAACATTCAAATAATGCACAGAATAAAAGAAACCAAGTTCCAACTAAACAGTTAAAACAATTAGCAGGAAAAGGTCAAGCAAATTTAAAATATAAACATTAAATCAATAATGAAGAATATAACAAAATGAAATAATTTAAGTAATGCGCAACAGTGATCTACACAATTTAAAATATAATCTTTCACATTTAGCCCGTGTACAGACTCGTCACCTCATGTACACGACTTTCCACACATTACAATTATCAATCCTAGGGGAATTTCTCTCACACAAGGTTAGACAAGTCACTTACCTCGACTTGCTCCAATTTAATCAAGTATTATACTTTTTCCTCGATTTTCCGACTCTGATCGACTCGTATCTAGTCATAATTAATTCAATACAGTCAACAAAAATTATAGTAATCAATTTCATAAGAAAATATTATATTTTTCAATAAATTTGAAATTAGCACAAATTTTGCTCGTGGGGCCCACATCTTGGAATCCGGCAGAACTTACAAAATCCGACAACCCATTCAATTACGAGTCCACCCATAATAATTTTTATCAAATTTCGATAACAACTTGACCTCCAAATCTTAAATTTTTGTTTTTTTGGGAAGATTTTGCAAAAATCTTGATTTTTCTTCCATAAATTCACGGATTTATGATGTAAATAAGTGTGGAATCATGAAATATAAACAATATAGGATAAGTAACACTTACCCCAATGTTTTTCCGCAAAAATCGCCCAAAAACCGTGCTCCAAAAATCCAAAATGAAATGAAGGAAATGACCATTTTTGGTCCTTAAGTTTGTGCCCATCCGTCACTAAAAGTTCAGTTTTCGTCACTAAAAGTCCACCAGAAACTGCTCTACCAGCCTTTTTTTAATCAATCATAAATTTATGTACAAATGTCCAAATGATGAATGGTTAAACTTTCTGTAAACTAGAATCAAATGATTACAACTTTCATGTTTTGACAATTTTCCGAATCCTTATGAATTGCGAGATATAAGCTTCCAAATTCGGCTCCACGCATCAGAAATTTCTGGCAAAACTGCTCTACCAGCCTTTATTCAATCTATCATAACTTTCTGTACAAATGTCCAAATAATTAATGGTTTAACTTTCTGGAAACTAAAATCAAAGGGCTACAACTTTTATATTTTGACAATTTTCCACTTTCTTATAGATTGCGAGATATAAGCTTCCAAATTTGGCTCCACGCACTAGAAATTTCTGGCGAAATTTCTGCAACAGAAATTTCCAGCAGCCTTCTTTGTCCGAAATCCATTCCGTTTACCTTCCGAAATCCACCCGAGACCTTCGGGACCTTAACCAATTATACCAACATGTCCCAAAGTACAATACGAACTTATTCGAGGCTTCAAACCACATCAAAACGACGAATCACACCTCAAATCAAAATCTATGAACTTTGAACTTTCAAATTCTATATCTTGTGCCGAAACACATCAAATCAATTCGGAATGACTTCAAATTTTGTACACAAGTCATAAATGACATAACAAACCTATTCCAATTTCCAGAATCGGATTTTGACCTCGATATCAAAAAGTCAACCCCCCGGTTAAACTTCCCAAAAATTCAACTTTTGGCATTTCAAGCCTAATTCCACTACGGACTTCCAAATAAAATTATGATCATGCTCCTAAATCCAAAATAAACATACGGAGCTGTTGGAATCATCAAAATTCTATTCCGGGGTCGTTTGCACATAATTTGACATCCGGTCACTATTTGAACTTAAACTTTTAACTTTTCATCAAAATTCCATATCTCGGGCTAGGGACCTCGAAATTTGATTCCCGGCATACGCCTAATTCCCAAATCACGATACGGACCTACCGAAACTGTCAAAACACTGATTCGAGTCCGTTTGCTCAAAATGTTGACCAAAGTCAACTCAGTTGAATTTTAAAGCTATAATTCACATTTTAATTTATTTTTCACCTGAAAAATTTCTAGAAAATTTTACGGACTGCGCACGCAAGTCGAGGAATGATAAATAGTGCTTTTCGAGGTCTTACAACACAAAATTAATTATTAAATTTAAAGATGATATTTTGGATCATCACATTCTCCACCGCTAAAACAAATGTTCGTCCTCGAACGGAGTTATAAAAAGTACTTAAGCTGGTGAACAAGTGTGGATAACAGCTGCGCATATCATGCTCGGTCTCCCAAGTCGCCTCCTCGACCGGATGACCCCTACACTGAAACATCACGGAAGCAATGTTCTAACCTCAGCTTTCGAACCTGCCTATCCAAAATAGCCACTGGTTCTTCAACATAAGATAGATCCTTGTTCAACTGAACCGAACTGAAGTCTAACACATGATATTGATCGCCGTGATATTTCCGAAGCATGAAAACATGGAATACCAGATGAACCGCAGAGAGACTAGGTGATAGTGCAAGTTTGTAAGCCACCTCTCCAACTCTCTCAAAAATCTCAAAAGGCCCAATATACCTAGGGCTCAACTTGCCCTTCTTCCCGAACCTCATCACACCCTTCATAGGCGAAACCCGGAGCAATACCCGCTCACCAACCATGAATGCAACATCACAAACCTTCCGATTCACATAACTCTTTTGTCTTGATTGGGCTGTACGAAGTCAATCCTGAATCAACTTAACCTTTTCCAAGGCATCCTGAACCAAGTCTGTACCTAATAGCCTAGCCTCGCCCGGTTCAAACTAACCCACTGGGGACTGGCACCGCCTACCATACAAGGCCTCGTACGGAGCCATCTAAATGCTTGACTGGCAACTGTTGTTGTAAGCAAAATCCACAAGTGGTAAGAACTGATCCCAAGCACCCCCAAAATCTACCACATACGCACGAAGCATATCCTCCAGTATCTGAATAGTGCATTCGGACTGCCCGTCCGTCTGAGGGTGAAATGTTGTTCTCAACTCCACACGAGTACCCAACTCTCGATGTACAGCCCTCCAAAACGGTGAGGTAAACTGTGTACCCCAGTCAGAGATGATAGATACCGGTACACCGTGAAGTCTGACAATCTCGCGAATATATACCTGAGCCAACTGCTCTGAAGAGTAAGTAGTAATCACAAGAATGAAATGAGCTGACTTGGTCAATATATCCACAATCACCCAAACTACATCGAACTTCCTCCGAGTCCGTGGGACCCCAAAAATGAAATCCATAGTGATCCGCTCCCATTTCCATTCTGGAATTTCCAACTTCTGAAGCAATCCACCCGGTCGTTGATGCTCATATTTCACCTGATGAAAATTTAGGCACCGAGCTACATATTCCACTATGTCTTTCTTCATCCGCCTCTACCAATAGTGTTGTCTCAAGTCTTGATACATCTTTGTAGCACACGAATGGATGGAGTATCGCGAACTGTGAGCCTCCTGGAAAATCAAGTCACGTAAACCATCTATATTTGTCACACATAGCCTGCCCTGCATCCGTAATATATCTTCATCTCCAATAGTGACTTCCTTGGCATCGCCATGCTGAAATGTTTCCTTAAGGTCAAGCAGATGGGGGTCATCATACTGACGTTCCCTGATACGGTCATAAAGAGAAGACTGAGAAACCACACAAGCCAAAACTCGACTCGGCTTGAAAACATACAATCTGACAAACTGGTTGGCCAAGGCTTGAACATCCAAGGCCAAAGGCCTCTCTGCTACCGGTAAATATGCTAAGCTCCCCAAACTCTCCACCTTACAACTCAAGGCATCAACCACTAAATTGGCCTTCCCAAGATGATAGAGAATTGTGATATCATAATCCTTAAGCAACTCTAACCATCTCCGATGCCGCAAATTAAGATCCTTCTGTTTAAACAGATGTTGTAGACTTCGGTGATCGGTGTAGACCTCGCAATAGACATCGTACAAATAATGCCCCCAAATCATTAAGGCATGAACAATACCTGCTAACTCAAGGTTGTGTACATGATAATTCTTCTCATGCACCTTTAACTGTCTGAACGCGTAGGCAATCACCCTACCATCTTGCATCAACACTGCGTCGAGGTCAATACACGACGCATCCCAATACATAATATAAGACCCAAAACCTGTAGGTAATATCAACATTGGGGCTGTAGTCAAAGCTGTCTTGAGCTTTTGGAAGCTCTCCTCACATTCCTCGGCCCATATGAACGGAGCACCCTTCTGGGTCAATCTGGTCTTAATAGTTGTTCATAATCAATTATAAAATCGTCAATTAACTTCATGTTAACAAAAATCTCATTTTAAACCTTCATAATACTGATAACGAGATACGAGGCATGAAGACCTCATAATTATTTACCCAAATTAATGAGTCACATTTAACGTCACCTAGGCGGGAACCTACCTCGTAGGTTAAAACTCAATAATTACAACACAAAATTGGCAAGTATGCATAGAGAATTTCATATAGAATTTTCAAATAAGCCTAACAGGCATGACTCCCTATTAGTACTATAGTACAAATTTAATTTCACAAGGGAGAACTTAAACACAAGAATTTTCCTCACAAGGATCTCGTCCTTATATAACTTCCACCGCAGCTCGTAGCCCAATTTAAACATATCAATTTATATAAAAATGTGAGGATCTCGTCCTCAGTTCTGAACCACAAGTAATATGCATATCATGCCAATTGAAAATTTCCATTTTCTCTTTTTAAATAATTTCGGTTACACCAAATCACAACACATGATGAACCCCACACCGGTAGGGCATATAATTCACAATTTGTTATTAATTATCCGTAAATTACATCAAAACTTACCGAAATGAGTAACAAAAAATCACATTTAGCCTCACAGGTCTTATTAGTGACTAACATGGAATGATAAGCGTAGTTATCTCCATGGAATCTCCCAACAGGAGTAAACACATAAGTAGATTATAGAATTATGAAACTCACTCATAAGTGGAGCACAATAGGAGGACTCGTTTTGATATTGAGAACCAAATCAAGTTAAGGAAATTATTCCTTTATATTAAATCGAGGTCGTACATGTAACAACACCATCTGATGTAGCGACCTCCGCCATACCGTAAAACAAATATATCAACGGTTGGGTCTCCACCTCTAGGACGCCTTCTACCCGTCTGTCCTCCACCCCTATCTGGTCGTGTGGGTGGTGTAGTAACTGCAATGGGGCACGTAACCTGAGTGCTTTGATGAAATAAGTCTCTCCCAAGTTTGGGACAATTTTCTCATGATGTGCCTAGGATTACTGTTTTCATAACAACCCCTTTGAGGGTTAGGCTGCTCATATTGAGTCTGTGCCAGATAACTGGAATAACCATTGTAGGAACTCATGTCGGTGGTGCATTAAAAGAACTTACTGGAGCACCCCGAGTAATCCGATGTGCAGACTGGGCTGGACGACTGCCTGAGCCCCCGCCATAATGATTTATACTTGTAGAGTAGAATCCACTGAATCCCCTAGAACCTCGAGACGTCTTGGTCTCCTCAGTTTCCTTTTTTCCTCACCTTGAACACATTCTAATATCTTGGTAATTTGTACAACTAGTAGAAATGAAGTATCAGCTTGTAGCTCCCGAGTCGTACAAAATTTTACGATCATAATTGAGTCCTTTAATGAGTCTGTGGACTCGCCCTCTGGCTGTAGGAAGCAAAGTAGGAGTATGACGGGCTAACTTATTGAACTTGATGGCATATTCTGACACCGTCAATGGTGACCTGATGCAACCGTTCAAACCCTATGCGCCACGCATTATGGAGAGTCCGGGAAACAAACTCTTTCAAAAGCATTTTTGAGAACTGAGCCAAGTGGGTGGTGTTGCATTGGCTGGTCTGCCCTCTTCATAGGCTTGCCACGAATACCGGTGGAGAATTATCTCTCCCAAGGAAAATTTCTTCTTTTGTTATGCTGACTCAACACTATTGAGTTGGCCTATTTCTTAACATACTCTTCGATTCTTCCTTGGGGTAACCCTTACCCCTATTTATATACAACGATCACAAAAGTAGAGCTCCATACAGACAAATCTTGGCACGAACCACATAGTCCAGAATCTCGTCAACAACTGTACTTCCTCCAAAGCACCCCAAAATCCACAACCGCGACGTCCATGCTGAGTAGACCTTCTGTAAATTTAGAGTTGTTTCTATAACTCCTTTGGTACTGAAGTATAAGATTATTAAGGAGGCAGACATACCGCAAGTCCCAACCTTATCCTCTACAAAATCTCAGGCCTTAAACATGTGTAAATTTTAGGGAACCTTTCAGTACAACATATATACATTTCAGGCCAAAACTGATATAATACATGACCCCGCAATCCACCCATTGATCGTGGACTCCCCCTACTCCGCGCGAAGTAATAACCTTCACAGCTTGTATAAATCAACCAGACGCCAACGTCCGTTGTACCCCCACATGATTCACTAAGTGATCTCTCAATACGCCCGCATCTTTAGTCGGAACCACACGTTGAGGCAATGTTTGAGCATCTCTGGCTCCCTCATAGTCCATCTACGGCATCACGAACCGTGGACGTATAACTGATACCGAGTGCTCAATGTCATACACGAGTGGATACAAAGGAATATAAGATATATGTTTCAAGCTAAATCAATGCCGCATGATAGGGAATCAAAGAAGTGAATATTTTCCTAACAGTTCCATAGCCTTCCGAAGATAAGTACAGACGTCTCCGTACCGATCCACAAGACTCTACTAAACCTGCTTGTGACTCATAACACCTATGAACCTAGAGCTCTGATACCAACTTGTCACGACTCCAAATTTCCTCCGTAGGATGTCGTGATGGCACCTAGTCTCTAAGACTAGGTAAGCTTATCAATGCGGAATAATAATAAATATATGAAATAAATAAACTACAATTCATTCAAACGATTTCAACTCCCAAAACCTGGTAGAAATAACTCACAAACTTCTAAGAATTTATCCTCGATGTCTCTATATAACAGAGTCTAAAGAAAATTAGGAAGCAACATAACAAGAATAGAAGGGGACTCCGGAGTCTACGGGCGTTGGCAGATATACCTCGAAGTCTCCTCGTACAGCTAGTTTACTGATGCATGGTTTGATAAGACGTACCTGGATCTGCACAAAAAGATGTGCAGAAGCGTAATATGAGTACACCACAGTGGTACCCAGTAAGTGCCAAGCCTAAATTCGGTAGAGTAGTGACGAGGTCAGGTCAGACCCTACTAGAGAATAAATAATGGCATGGTAAAATGTTTAAACAATATTATAAGATAAAATGACAATGGAAATGAATCAAGTAGTATGTCACATTAAATTACATCAAATAATGGCAAATAAACACCTCGTTGAAACAAAACAGAATTCTTTTCAACTTTAAGAAAATCACAACAATAATCAAAGGCAACTGCGGCCATAAATCCATATCAACAAGGGCACTCCCGAGATACCGCCTCGTACGAACGCCTGTGCTTCAACCCATTTTGAGAAATAGTCAGTCATAAATAAAATAAACTTAACTTTACTTGGGGCCAATCATAAACAAATTCACAATATCTCATTTTCTTATCTCACCACGGGAACCTTCACAATTTATTTTAAAGAAAATATTTTTCCCGAAATAGCATCCCGCGTTTTAGCCATCCTTATCACACCATATGACTTCTAGTAGTTCCCCCTAGTAGCCACGCATATCAAGCCACCCTTATCTCACCGCATGCGTTTTAATACCCAGACCTTATACCACCGCATGCGTATCAATATCACAATATATCACAATTTGCACCTCAGGTGCTCAAATAATTTAACTTGCTAAAATAATTCATCAACAATATTGTTCCATAATAAAGAACTCACGGCTCATGTCAAAATAATTCAACAATAATATTTTCCACAATAGAGAGCTCACGGCTCATGACAAAATAATTCAACAATAATATTTTTCCACAATAAAGAGCTCACGGCTCATGTCAAAATAATTCAACAATAATATTTTCCCACAATAAAGAGCTCACGGCTCATGTCAAAATAATTCAACAATAATATTTTTTCCCAATAAAGAGCTCACTGCTCTATCACAATGAGTACGAAAATCTTACAAAAATATTTAGGAGTAAATAATTCAGAAAAATAATATTTCAAAATCTTTAATACGTTGCTTCAATATCAAGTTTAAAAATGTTAAATACTTCATATTAATAATATTTAATTTAAAGAAAATTAACCTTCAAATAATGCACAGAATAAAAGAAATCAAGTTCCAACTAAACAGATAAAACAATTAGCAAGAAAAGGTCAAGCAAATTTAAAATATAAATATTAAATCAATAATAAAGAATATAACAAAATGAAATAATTTAATTAATGCGCAACAGTGATCTACACAATTTAAAATATAATCTTTCACATTTAACCCGTATACACACTCGTCACCTCGTGTACATGACTTTCCACACATTACAATTATCAATCCTAGGGGAATCTCCCCCCCCCCTCTCCCCCCCCCACAAGGTTAGACAAGTCACTTACCTCGACTTGTTCTAATTTAAACAAGTATTATGCTTTTTCCTCGATTTTTCGACTCCGATTGACTTTTATCTAGTCATAATTAATTCAATACAGTCAACAAAAATTATAATAATCAATTTCATAAGAAAATATTATATTTTTCAATAAAATCCGAAATTAGCTCAAATTTTGCTCTTGGGGCCCACATCTCTGAATCCGGCGAAACTTACAAAATTCGACAACCCATTCAATTATGAGTCCACCCATACCAATTTTATCAAATTCCGATAAAAACTCGACCTCCAAATCATAAATTTTCATTTTTTGGAAGATTTTGCAAAAAAATTTGATTTTTCTTCCATAAATTCACGGATTCATGATGTAAATGAGTATGGAATCATGAAATATAAATAATATAAAATAAGAAACACTTACCCCAATATTTTTCTGTAAAAATCGCCCAAAAATCGCCCAAGAACCGTGCTCCAAAAATCCAAAGCGAAATGAAGGAAATGACCATTTTTGGTCCTTAAGTTTCTACCCATCCGTCACTAAAAGTCCATTTTCCGTCACTAAAAGTTCACCAGAAACTGCTCTACCAGCCTTCCTTCAATCGATCATAACTTTACGTACAAATATCCAAATGATGAATGGTTAAACTTTCTGAAAACTAGCTCAAACGACTACAACTTTCATGGCTTGAAAATTTTCTGAATCCTTATGAATTGCAAGATATAAGCTTCCAAAGTCGGCTCCACGCATCAGAAATTTCTAGCGAAACTGCTCTACCCGCCTTCATTCAATCCGTCATAACGTTCGGTAAAAATATCCAAATAATAAATGGTTTAACTTTCTGGATACTAGAATAAAACGACTATAACTTTCATGTTTTGCAAAGTTTCGGATTCCTTATGAAATGCGAGATATAAGCTTCCAAAGTTGGCTCTACTCATCAGAAATTTCTGGCGAAACTGCTCTACCGGCCTTCATTCAATCCATCATAACTCTCTGTACAAATGTCCGAATAATTTATGGTTTAACTTTCTGGAAACTAGAATCAAAGGACTAAAACTTTTATGTGTTGACAATATTCCGATTCCATATAGATTGCGAGATATAAGCTTCCAAATTTGGCTCCATGCACCAGAAATTTCTGTTGCGAAATTTCCAGCAGCCTTCTTTGTTCGAAATCCATTCCGTTTACCTTGCGAAATCCACCCGAGACCCTCGGGACCATAACCAATTATACCAATATGTCCCAAAGTACAATACGAACTTATTCGAGGCTTAAAACCACATCAAACAACATCAAAACAACGAATCGCACCTCAAATCAAAATCTTTGAACTTTAAACTTTCAAATTCTATATCTTGTGCCGAAACACATCAAATCAAATCGGAATGACTTCAAATTTTGCACACAAGTCATAAATGACATAACAGACCTATTCCAATTTCCAGAATTGGATTCCGACCTCGATATCAAAAAGTCAACCCCCCGGTCAAACTTCCCAAAAATTCAACTTTTGGCATTTCAAGCCTAATTTACTACGGACTTCCAAATAAATATCCGATCATGCTCCTAAGTCCAAAATCACCATACGGAGCTGTTGGAATCATCAAAATTCTATTCCGGGGTCGTTTGCACATAATTTGACATCCGGTTACTATTTGAACTTAAACTTTTAAGTTTTCATCAAAATTCCATATCTCGGGCTAGGGACCTCAGAATTTGATTCCGGGCATATGGCTAAGTCCCAAATCACGATACGGACCTACCGAAACTATTAAAACACTGATTCGAGTCCGTTTTCTCAAAATGTTGACCAAAGTCAACTTAGTTGAGTTTTAAAGCTCTAATTCACATTTTAATTTATTTTTCACCTGAAAACTTTCCAGAAGATTTTACGGAATGCGCACACAAGTCGAGGAATAATAAATAGTGCTTTTCGAGGTCTTAGAACATAAAATTAATTATTAAATTTAAAGATAATATTTTGGGCCATCACATAATTCCTGTACATCAACCAAGCAAGGCAATTAGGTATATGTCTATCCTATCCGCGAATCCATTCCCCGATGTCCAGGTTCAAGAACTTTCTCAACTCAATCCTATATGCAATATAGAATTCCCACTTTCGAGTTCAACCCTAGATTCGTAAGTAGTATTCAATTAGTGATCAAGCAATCAAATAATTAAGAGCAAGATTGAATAAATAAACCAATATGATAATCAAGAAACCAAAATCAATATCCAAATAACAATAGTCATGAAAGAACCACAACCCTAGAACGTGAAGTTTAGCTCCACATAGACATGGTAGCCAAATAATAAATCATACAAAGAAACATAAAAATTACTAATTTTTGTAGAAGATATATGAAACCCGGCCTCCACGGCATCTCTGTGCTCTCCCTTGGTCAAAAGTTATGTAAAAGTTGTATCTAATGACTATTTATAGGTGTAGGAATAAGCCTAGGCGAAATAACCAAGTCCATGACAAAAAAGGAGATAAAATTGCCTCAAATCCCGAACACTGTGCGTCACCACATGGAACGTGCGAAGCAGCCCGCGCTGGACCTCGCGTCGCTCGGCCTAACACGAGGAATTTCTCTCGCGTCGCCTGACTCTTTCTGCTTCCACTATTTGCTGCCTAGCTTCTTCAATTTTATTTTCCAATTCATGCTTCATGTCTTTTTTCAAACTTTCAGCCAATTAACTTAATTAATGCTCATGCTTTCAACTTCCTCCATCATAATGTCATAATGTTCCCATCATTAGGTACTTACGAGCTACTAATTGTAGTGTATAAAATACACTTAAAATATTCATCTTGCTCCCAAATTCTATCTTCAAACTACCTACACATAAATTAAACTCAATTAAGCTCAAATATAGTACAATTTAACATTAAAGCCCCAAAATATAAGGTAATTAATGCACTAAAAATATATAATTATAGCCTAACATCACTATCCCACACTTAAACGTTACTTGTCCTCGAGTTAACCAACAATTTACATTAACCTTGAGCACTTTATATGTAACACATGTGAAGCACACTATACCAATGACTATGTTGATAGCAACCATTAAACTCTAGCATATGCAATCACATACACTTCCCTTCACTTTATGCCATACTTCACAAACATTCAAAACAAAGACACCATGCTCATAACAATCCTAGCCTCAAAAACCGACTCAATGTCACAATGCACTCATGGCTTGAATACTCAACATTGTAGAGAAGTCTAATAACATTACATATCTCTCGTGAAACCCTGTGCCCTCACAACAAGAATAAGAGAGTAAGTTGAATCCACATATTCAAATCAAATGCTCAAATATATTTTAAGGACTCACATATATCAAAGGAAATCGCTCACTCTCCCAAAGAAGTCACGTGCATGCAATTGGTACCATAAGCTTGCCCATAATGTAAATCTATACTAATGTAAGCTCGCTCAATCTAAAATCAATTAGGACTTTTTCATGGTTGTAATGTGGGCTAAAGGACGGGTAGGATATATTTAGGAATAGTGGATCACCCTCCTAAGCACTTTAACACATCACAAAATTAACTTTTAAGCGTAAATGTTTCAATCCCAACTTCAATTTCACAACTAAAATCACCCCCTAAAATGTTCCTTCTTTCTTTAAGCACTACTTTAATTTATACCCCACTAGCGAGAACAAGATGTCAATTTATTTATCTACATTATTTTTCTTTTTCTTTCAACAATAGTTTTCTCTTCTTTTACAATGTCCGCTAGTGGTGTATTCCTTTACAAAATAAGTGTACATTTCTTCCTTTCATTGGTTCCACTCGAAACCCATCCAAATTCCCTCCTTACATCTTCTAGTGCTCATTTTATAATTAAATAGCTTTAAGAGGTAAAATGATCAAAATAATATCAATTAAGAACAAAAGGGATATTGGCTTTTTAATGTGGGTGTCAAATAAACGTCTACAGGCTCAAAAGGGTTAACTAGGGATAAATTTTATTCATGATAAGCAATAAAGCTCAAAAAGATCAAAGAAAGCCTAAATCATTTTTCAAATAGAGCATCACCTAAGCTTTTGCGAAACTCACATACCGGGCAAGTTCTAGACACAAGTACAATACATGGACTATACAAAATCTCACCACACGTGGCACATGACTCACTAAGGATGGTACCATTCCGACTCTCAAACTAATGCAAGTATTCACGAAGCCACGAGATATTAAGAATTAAGCACAAAGTGAACATAGGACAAGTCAACGAGACATAGGCACCACAAAACATGCTATCCAATTTATAAAGGCATCATGATCAATTTTAAAACTTAGGGAAGGTACTACACATGCCAAAGCCTAAATATGCTACTATTAAACAAGTCAAGAGCTCCTAGAAATCTCATATTTCTTCCTCCATTTATTTCCTAAATTCTAATCTACTCTAAAAATAAAAACCTACTACTACCCGGTTCAAGTTATATCCCATGAAAAAGAACCGAGGCACAAAGAAAAACCACGGAGGATTATTACTACCTAAAAGACAAAAAGACATACTTTTGTATTATTTTTTTTATTTTTCAATTTTTTTTCTAGACTTTAATCCCTCAAAAAAACTGTCTAGGAGATCCATCGTCACGAAAAGTCCAATTCATTTTTTTAAATTTTAAAATTAATCACCTAAAATACTACACTACTATAAAAAACAAAAATACGAAACTGAAAAAATTTAAGAAATTAACATACTAACATAATAATACTAATGATCTAAAGAAATTCTCCCACCCAACACTTAAAAGACTGCAGTGACGAGGGTGGACAAGAAACTCCCTAAAAGGCCAAAGGCCGAAGCACTAGCAGCTCACGTGGTACTCAGACTTCTCCCAAGGATGGTCCTTTGTGAGGGTACCTCACACTAGTTCCAACCATCAAGCTCACTTTTTCACACTTCCAATGGCTTTTCTTCCTATGCTCAAATCCTACAAAATAAAATAATACTACAAAAATAATACAATAAAAAAAAGAATCAAATGCAGTAATGCTGGGTTGCCTCCCAACAAGCGCCTAATTTAAGGTCGCGATACAACGTGAACTATTTTTTTCTCCACCTTGAACTTATGAATTGTACCCCTAACAGGGCATCCAGTCTGTGGCTATGCTCCTTTGGCGGGGATACAAAAATAAACAGGCTACTTGCGTTTGGACTCATATGTTCGGTAATGTCCCTACAAGTGGAATTTGTGGCTCGATGAGCGGTGGAATGGCTTTGTGATGAGTATGATGTAACTGCGGTATGTGTTAAGATAATTTGAATGTGAGGAGAAGTGTTTCCTTGAAATTTAAAGGAAGGCCATTGGGTATGTGTTAAGATGATTTGAATGTGAGGAGAAGTGTTTCCTTGAAATTTAAAGGAAGGCCATTGGGTGCTTTATTTTCGTTTTGATGTGACGTACAATCTCGAGTGTGAATGTTTTGAAAGATCTTTCACGTTGTTAACTTTTGGGGAAAATTAAATTCTCGTATGTGGTTAATGAGTTTGGACTCAGAAAGATTAAGTGATTTCATAGTAATTGTGGCTGCGAAAAGGTATAACAAGATGCCAATTTTAGACTAAACAGGTGAGTTATCTCATGCGGAGTAATTTATGTAAGTGTGTTCCTTATGATGTGAATAGAGAGTTTCTTTTCTGCCAGCGGGGTGTATGTGTTGAGACTTGAATTTGAATCTGGTTGAGAAAGTTGACTTGAGTGTTAAGAGAATGAATGCGAGATTAGCGGATGATTGAGGTATTTTATGGTTGGTATGTCTTGAGCTTGAGAAGAATTTTTGTTGAACTGACTGTGGTATTAAGGCAGTAATAAAGTATGGGTATTGCGAGTTATCAAGTATTTTAATCTATGGATTTGAGCCAAGTGGGGGAGCCTGCTATTGACAATTCAATTCATGGTTATGTGTCAAATACTTTGTTTTGGTCTGAAATATACTTAGGAATCAGTGATGACTTGCAAAGGTAGAGTTTGAGAATGACTCGAGTAAGGAAATTGCTGGATACGAGTTATATTGCACTTTATAAGTATAAGAAAATTGTGGGATGAGTGAGTTGTTATTTGTGAATGATGTAGTGCGCACAGAGTATGAATTTGATATGTCGTATTAAAGTAGAGTTACTTCTTTGAGTGTTGTTATGCTAATGGGGCATATGTCTTTTGGCCCATTTGGTTGGTGTAATGTGGATTTAAACAAAGGGGGTGACTCTCGGAAAAGTTCTAATGGATTCAAGATTAATATGTAACAATTGAGAATTTTTGGCAGATTTGATTATGGCTAAAATCTGAGATTTAAGTTGGATGGTGTCGAGACTTGTGGCATTTTTGTATATAATTATGGATTTTATATTTCGATATCAGGAAGGTGAATGAAACTGCCTTAGACTCAAATAAGGTATTTGCAGAGTGGCTGTTTCGGTTGTGGTGTTTATAGGGGTAATTATGATGTGGTGAGACTCTATAGATGTTTTGGTGGCAATATTCTTGGGTTTTGGTGACCTACATGGTTTGGTCGAGTTAGATGAATTTAGTTCTAATAGCTTGGTTATGTGCATATGGATTTCAAAGTGTTCTTGATGGTTTCTATCATAGTTTGAACCGGATATTTTATACTGGTGTGGAAAACGTGTTGTGTATTGTGATTTCCTCCTGGAAGGAAGCAAGAGGAAAGTTTCTAACTAATCGGGTATGTAATTTGCTGGTGACTCAGAGTTGATAATGGGATTCTAGTGCTTATCACATGATAGCATAATAGATGTGGTGTGTTGTGCGAGATTAGGATTTACATGTATAAGGTGACAGTTCAGTCTTGAAGAGAAGCTAACAAATGTTGGACAGCATGGTCAGTTTCAGATATTTCGATGAATGTTATAACTGCTCGGTAATTCCTGAGAAGGGTGCGCATTTCAGAAGGCACGTTGTGTTTTGACTTACGAATGTTCATCGGTATTGCAGTACTCACTTGGTTGATAGACTGCTGATATTCAAATTATTGATATATGGTACGGAGGAATTATGGAAATATTCCTAGTGGGATGATTGTGCATGAAGTATGTGATAGCGATGCGAGTGCTGGAGTTGTGATCAATTACGATGGTTCATGTGCACTTATTTGATTGCTCATGTATGATATGCTTGGATTAGAGTCCTGTGACCATGCCAGACGGATTATGTTATTGGCACGTGAGTTGTCCATGCGGATCTATGTACTATTATTTTTGGCACGTGAGTTGTCCATGCGGGTCTAGATATTTAAATTATTGGCACGTGAGTTGTCCGTGCGGGTCCAGATATTGATACTATAGCAGATGAGTTGTCCGTGCGAGTGATGTTAACGTGAGCTCTAGAAGAGCTGGTCACTGTTATAAAATTTGTGTGTATTGGTTCTACTATATATAATGAGCTTATAGCATTACAGTTGTGGTGGTGCTTGTTGAACTTACAATACAGTTCTCTACTTTGAGACATCTTCCATTTTGGGTGCGAGGTTGCGCAGTTGTGGATTGAGTTGTATTGATGTGGAGTGTCTGTGGGATAGTTGTGTTTAATAATATAAGGTCATTAGACCTAGAATGGGTACTATCGGGCTTGATTATGGTATATTCTTGAGGATTATGGTTCTGGTTGGGGCGAGAGAGCTCGATGGCTAGTTGATCTGATGAGTGGTTATGAGTTTTTGATTGTTTCTTTCATCATTGGCAGTGTACGAAGGTTTTGGAATGAGGTTCTGTTGAATGCGGTGTTTTAATACTTGTACTTGGTTGGTTTGGAGTAATTACTGTGATTGTGATCGGGAATGGTATTGCGAGCATGTGAGTTGTATATTATGTAATGTGATTATATATGTGGTTATGGCTATGTCTTGATACAGCTTGTTCAGACTTATACGGTGTGTGAGATTTAGATCTTGGAAAGAATTCTGGGTGTTAGAAATTGGGCTCCAAGGTTAAGGTTAAATTAATGATTTTCAGTTATGTTGTACGATGAGGCCTATATAAAATAGGGTGACGTGAGATCACCCTGGGTACGTGTGTGATAAGATGGAATAGTGATTTGGTGGCTTGGAAACAACTCTTGGCACGTTCGAGGACGAACGTATGTTTAAGTGGGGGAGAATGTAACGACCCGGTCGGTCGTTTTGAGTATTTCAGCCCCGTTCCCCTATTTACGGCTCAATTTATGCCTTATAATTTATTTATGACTTATCGGGTTAGTTGGTTCGGGCTCGGAAGAATTTCGTAGTGAAATGAGACACTTAGTCTCATAATTAAAAACTTAAGTTGGAAAAGTTAACATGATATTGATTTATGAGTAAACGACCTTGGAATTGAATTCTGATGATTCCAATAGCTCTGTATGGTGATTCTGGACTTAGGAGCGTGTCCGAAAAATTAATTGGAGGTCCGTAGTGGAATTAGGCTTGAAATGCCGAAAGTTGAATTTTTGGGAAGTTTGACCCTGTGGTTGACTTTTTGATATCGGGGTCGGAATCTGATTCTCAAAATTTAAATACATTCGTTATGTCATTTATGACTTGTGTGCAAAATTTGAGGTCAATCGAATATGATTTGATAGGTTCCGACGTCGTTTTGTAGAAATTGGAAGTTTCAAAGTTCATTAGGCTTGAATCTATGTGTGATTCATGTTTAAAGTGTTGTCGGATGTGATTTAAAGAGTTGACTAAGTTCGTATGATGTTTTAGGACTTGTTGGTATATTTTGTTCAGGTCCCGGGGGCCTCGGGTGAGTTCCGGGATGGTTTCAGATCATTTTTACTTGTTTTGAAACTGCTGGAATTGATATCTGGTATTGTTCTTTGCGAACACGAATGCTCTTATGGGTTGCGAAGAAGGATTTTGGATGGCTGGGATTTGCCCATCGCGAACGCGATGAAGAAGACGTGAACACGAAGAAGGGAGCCGGGGAAAGCCTATGCGAACGCGAGTGGGCAGACGCGAACGTGAAGAGGAAAGGGAGTTGGGGGCCTGCCCGACGTTAAGCCTTCGCAAACGCATCTCGTGTCTTGCGAACGCGAAGGGTAGAGGTCGGAAGGCATCGTGAACAGGATGAGGATATCGCGAACGCGAAGAAGGAATCTTGGCAGCACAACTTTTGTGCTTCGCGAATGCGAAGGTATGGTCGCAATCGCGATGAAGGAATTTCTCGGCAGAATTAAAAGTTCCAAAACGGGGGTTTTGAGTTCATAACACAAAATCAAATTGGGAGCTCGGTAGAAGGCGACATTTGGAGAGATTCTTGCGTGAGTGTTTGGGG
The DNA here is from genome assembly GCF_000715075.1 of Nicotiana tabacum. Taxonomy (NCBI): domain Eukaryota; kingdom Viridiplantae; phylum Streptophyta; class Magnoliopsida; order Solanales; family Solanaceae; genus Nicotiana; species Nicotiana tabacum. The sequence goes on from NC_134102.1 coordinate 44,579,560, forward strand.
TAAGTGATTCTTATCCAGTTTTGATTAATTTCTTTGATTATGTCTTTGAATCCATCATTTAATGGGTGAATTAAGTTGAAAAATTTAGAAAACCCTCTTGGTTTAAATTGAAGATTTGAGGGTCGAGTTGAGGTCAGATTTTGGTAAAATTGGTTTCGTTAGACTCGTGGTTGAATGTGCTTTCGGATTTTATAACTTTTGTAGAGCTCTGAGACGTGGGACCCACGGGTGATTTTTTGAGCTAAATTTTGGATTTTGTTGGAAAATTATTTTTTTCTTATGGGATTAATTTCAATAAATTTTATTAACTGAATCGAATTAATTGTTGCTAGATTCGAGGCGTTTGGAGGCCAATTCACGAGGCAAAGGCATACCGGAGTAAAGAATTACACAGTTTGAGGTAAGTAACACTTCTAAACTTGGTTCTGAGGCTATGAATCCCCGAATTTGGTATGATATAAATTGTTTGGAGGTGACACACACGATAGGTGACGAGCATGTGGACGTGCACCATATAAATTGTGTCTTGAATAAATCCTGTGCAATTGTAAGATTAAAGAATCATGTTATTATATGAACATTCTCCACGTGTTAGAGAAATTGAGTTGAGGCTCCTATTAAAGATCATGTTTAGGCCACGTGCCAATATTTTGGGACCCATGGGGTCGTGTTGCTGTTGAATTAATTGTTCAAAAATATACATTTCATACTCAGTAATATTTGTCCATTGTGAGGATATTTATGGGATTGAGCTGCGCGATGTAGCAGGCCATAATGGTTTTATACATTACTATTTTATGGATCGGGGCTGCCCGCCTGCAGCAGGCCTTATTGGCTTTATTATTATACAGATCGGGACTGCCCGTCTGTAGTAGGCCATATTGGCTTTATATCACACTTGGGCTGAAGGAGCCCCTCCGGAGTCTGTACACACCTCCAGTGAGCGTAGATAATTATATATATTGGGGATGGATTTTTCAGGGCATGGACTTGCCTTACTTATTTAGATTGTGATGAAATTACATGGACATGGATCTTGTCCGTGTCATTTACATTTTGGGATAATTTTCCCAGGGCTGGATTGGCCTTATACGGTACAGAGATACTGACTATATATATATATATATATATATATATATATATATATATATATACGTGTATATAATATCCCTGGGCCGAATTGGCCATAAACAATACCGAGTGACCGAATGATTTGTGACCAGTATTACATGAGGTCTTTCCACTAAGATGTCATATTCCTCATATTGTGCAGTATTGATCTATTTCACTTGTACTGAGTTTAGCTGTTGAACTTGAATGCATGCCTACATTTCTGTACCATTATTTATACTAGACTGTAGCTGCGGAGCTCATCATTGCTTTCAGCCCAAAGGTTCGTCTAGTTATTTATTGAGTTAGTTATACTCATACTACACTCTGCACCTCGTGTGCAGATCTAGGTGCTCCTGGATACGACGGCTGCTAGATTTCGAAGTTAATAATGTTGGGGGCTATCAAGGTAGCTGCTTGACGTCTGCAGACTTGGTTCCTTTCCTGTTTAATTATTGTATTGTTCTATATTTTCAGACAGTGATTTTGTCAGTCAGACTTTGTATTTATATTAGATGCTCATGTACTCTGTGACACCAGGTTTCGGGAGTGTTTATATATGTATTTGTGAATTTTCTTTCGCTGAATTTAATCATTTATTTTTTAAACATAAAAGATATGGGAGTTTATTGAGATTGTCGGTTTGCCTAGTATTGAGATAGGTGCCATCACGACATGTGAGATTTTGGGTCGTGACAGAGCTTTCCTTAAATTACTACGACGTTCCGAAAATCCTAGTAATCCCAATCTATTTTGAGACATAACAAAATTGAACCATAATTTGGAAGATATTTGTGGGTTCAACTCATTTGAGCATTTTATCAAACACTAGGTGTGCAAATTTGACTACAAGGTTCTTCTACAAGATTTCCTTCATTTCACAATCCAATCTTCACTTTTTTGAGATCAACAATCTTCCCACAAACCTTATTGGTACATGCATAAATAATATTCTTACACCCAAGAATCATACTCCTAATCAACCATCTTCTACCCAAATCCGAAATTAAAAACTAAGGTATGGAACCTTACCTCTTAGATGAATAACTTGAGGGATTTCTTGTTGGATTTCAAGGCTTGAGCAACATTTGATGAATAAGGGCTTAGGAATTCCTCCTCCCACTCTAGCGCACTTTTCCCTCTCTAAAAATATCAGATTATCCATCCAAAATGACCCTAAGATCATTTTATAGGAACTAGGGTCGGGTTATGAAATTAGAAAAGTGGACCCTCAAACATCCGGACCGGGCAACAGACCAGGCTAGGCACGGTCTATAGCGAGCTACAAACCAGGATTCGCAAGGGATATAGCACGGTCTAGCGTGTTACAGACCTGGCTTCGCAAGGGTTATAGCACGGTCTAGCGCGCTACAGACCTGGCTTCGCGAGGATTATAGCACGGTCACTTGCTTACAGTCTTTGGGAATTTGAACATAACTTCTTATAGGAGTGTCCAAATGACAAACGGTTTGAAGCGTTAGAAACTAGACTTAAAAGGCTTTAATTTGATAGTTAGATCATCCTAAGTCGTTATAATTTGGTAGCAGAATGCTTTTGAAATAGGATCCTGTGTGAATTGAGACATCCTTTCCACTTAATGTATTCAACTTGTTCCACACGAATTCTTGCCATTCATAAAACTCCTTAGTATGTTCCAATACACCTTAAACATATATTTTTCAATTCAAAATAATGTGGTTCTATCCCACGGGTCTCCTTTAATACTCGAACACGTTATTCCCAAATACCGTAATCTTCAATTATTGGGAAAGTTTTAACGGGGCCTTACATTCTCCCCCTCTTAGGATCATTTGTCCTCGAATGAGAAGTAGAGTCCGTCCCCAAACACTTAACATAACACATCTCTTCTTTTCCGCACATCTCAAACTCCTAAATTTGACTAACTCCTAAAGTTTTAAGAAATTTCGACAGAGTTTCCTCTGTATTCGGGCCTATCCACCTGTTAGAGAATCACCAAAACCAGTCCTAACAACATATCCACAACTCTACAAAGCATCACAATATATATCAACAACATTAATCTCAACATTACAGGAATCATATTAACAAGAGTGATATCTGGACATGAGCTGCACATATTTAAATCATAACACATATAAAGTGCCTTTCGATACACAATCATTTGACTATACACTCAAGTGAGAACATTTTATTTCCTTAACACTTTTGGACCTCAAGGTGGTCTCCTTGACTTATAGACTTCATCATTACATATTAACGAAGGCAATCTCAACTCTCGGACTTATCTAACAAGGATGGCAAATAGATACCCCTCATAATCCAATTATCCATTAACTTCACATTCACTAGCAACGGATTTATAATTACCTTCATAGACGTAGACACATGATACACCGGGTACACAGAGGACAATAATAGGGGAAACATTATACTCATAGTTTGGCCTATTTCCTTCAAGATTTCATAAGGCCTAATGTGACTACACATACTTTACCTTCCTTAACAATTCACCCAACATATTCATTGAGAAAATCTTGAGAATAACCTATTCACTTTCTTCAACTCTAAACCCCTACGCCGAATACCCAAACTAAACCTTTGGCGACCTACAACAATTACTCTAAGATGTGGTAGCTTGAATATGACCATAAAACTTCCTATCTATTGTATTTGATCACTGGATGATGATGCTTCTTTGACATGTTTGAACCTTAAACCCCCATAAGTTACTATAAATAGGAACAACGAGGTCTGAGATTGGACTGGATTTTTTTTTTTAAGATTCCATTTATGTGCTGAGCAGGTCATTTCAGGAGGTTATATCCTAAGAGAGATGAAGGTTACCACCAATAGTGCTGACATGGTTAATCATTGTGATGATATCATTGATTCGACAAATGAGGCATAGAGTTATCTAGTACACATTGATAATGTAGGAACCACGTACATGATCTTAAGATGTAAAAAAAGTCAGTCATTTTAGATATGTGATATATGGGAGGCATGATCGGGAGGATAACTACATTACGGCCAGTTATTTCTGGAAGACTATGAGTCATGAAAAGGACAACAACAATTGTTTCATTCCATATGTGCCTTGTTTGGCAATAGTAGGCCTCAAAGAGAAATAGCCAAGTACGTGACACCAGTCGCCTCTTGGAATGTAGGGAAAATTAGTTTAACTCGAGATAAGAATATTCTGGCACCCTGAATGTGATACAGGTTTCAAAATGCATGAAATTGCATTATGCTCTTAACATTAAATGACACAAAGAATATATATGCCACAAGCCCATGAGGTTGAAAAAGAAATTGAAAACTTGCGAGATTATTATCATTCTGACAGCTCATCCCTTGCCAATAGTTGATCCTATATGAGAGGACTAGAGATACGACAAACTTGTCTTTCAAGTCAATATACTCATGATATGTGCCAAAATCTGAAAATATCTAATTTCAACCGTTCACGAGTGAAACCATATAGCTAGGACATCGTAATATTGGGGTGAAATCATGTATTGGTTAGTAAGAATGAACACTTTGCTATGAGATAGACATTTTTCTACCGTAACAACTCTCAAGCTGCCATATCAGGCCACTTCACTGGCAACTATAATACAAGGAACAAAGTGAGTTACTCACTGAGGCATGCTCTAGATTGACATGAAAGTCATATTGAGATGGGAGAACAAAAAGATCTTCTTGTGACGAATTTGTGAAAATTTCAAATTTCCTAGAAACTTTATGCAGAGAAGTGACCCCTTTCAATTTACAGGTACACATATTATAGGTGTTGAGATATGCTCTCATGTTACTAGATAGTGAAAAGGATTCATGATTATATTCATAAAAGGAGTAAAGTAACTGTTCCAACCATAGGACCCGCATACACCAAAGAGAAAAAGAGTGGCTCAAGATGGATCTCAACACTAGGCTGCTTTACATTAGATTTGATACCACATAGGTAAATATTATGGTGGTGCGTGCATAGGCACAAGTGAGCAGATGTTACCCATTTGAATCAAAATGTTTTGTAAGAAATTCATCAGGTATAGTCCCTTGTTGAGAATTTAGGAAAACAAGTGAGAAGTATTAATCATAGAGTTATAAATCAATCCAAGGACATAATTATAGCAGTCAATTCCTCAAGAGGTCATAAATAAGAGAATTGTGATCAAGATGCTTCACGAATAATGAATCTCGTTCAGAAAGTAAGTACATGCAATGTTTTGTGATTCAACATTTTGGTTAAGACCATATTTGTGTAGGCCCCTTCACTATGGATGTACATATACAATAAGGAAAATAATGCGGTGTTTAGAATAAGGTAGACAGGAGTGACTTACTCGGTAACTTTAGATTGACGGGGCAGTGCCTTAACTTATGCCCCTCGACTCCACATCCATAACATATATTGGTACCATAGCGACATACCCCTAAATGACATCTCCTACACTTCATACAACGAGGATGAGGTCTGTTAAACTGACTCGCCCCACCGACCTGATATTTACCCTTTTTGCATACATCGTAAACATTCCCTCTATCCTTGCTCTAGGACCCCGTGACATGATTAACAATCTCTACACCAACTCGCTGTATGGTCTTTTGGAATTGCCCAAATCTACCACCCCTAACATGCTCCAGAGCATACTTAGAACACGAAGCAAAATGTTCCTGCCCGCATATCAGGCAGACCGGGATGGGTATACCCAACCTAAGGACATTTATTCTTCTTGTGCCCCCTCTTTCCACAACCATAACATATTTCAAGAATCATCCAACATAAACCCGAGTGGCTCTTCTTACATAACAAACATTCCAGCTTATTGATGCCAATAATCCTCTTTCATTTCTTAGGTACTCTCACCACATAATCCGGTGGAATGGTAACATTAATAGGAACAAGGATACTTCCCCTAGCAACTTGTTCTTTCATTCCCTCCTTGCTGCCTCAAACCCGTGGGTTACTCATATGGAAATTGAGACATGACGAGGAATTTAACTTTCTATCTTGAGCTCTATCGCACGATATGGAGTATCAAAGAAGTGTGAAATTCCTAAATGTCCAAGTAGCCTCCTCCATTATAGATGTGGTCGACAACACACCGATAAGAAGGACTCTACTAGACACGGCTCCGAGATATCCTAGGACATTTTAAAACCTTAGGCTCTGATACAAAGTTTGTCACGCCCCGAACTCAGAGAGCGCGACTTGCGCTCAACCGAGTGAACCTGGCCAAGCAAGCATATTAGATTTCCTTCTACCCAAACTCATCCATGAATAAAGAGGAGATGTACTCCATTAATAAAACACTAAAAAGATTTCATTAACAACTCCCATTTCATTTCCATTAACAGCTTCATTTATAATTTCCAAAATGTTATAATTTTATAGATATAATGAAAAACATGTTTGCCAAATACCAACATTTCTAGTTCAATTCCCCACATCAAACACCACCCACAACCTGTCTACGGAGCCTCTAAGTACAATAGAAGAGTAGTATGGAAGTGCCGGCAACAAGGCCCCGGCTATACCTTAAAACACAATGTAGAACTCAAATGACATCAGGCCCAGAATAGAGTAGGGCTCACCAAAACCTGCTGAATAGAGAGTGACTACTAACGAGGACCAAAGCTGCCCGCTGATGAACCACCTGCATCCATTGAAGATGCAGCGCCCCCGACAAAAGGGACATTAGTACATATGGAATAGTACTAGTATGTAAAGCTAACTGTCCACTTTCAAAATAGAATGCCAATATAAGAAAGGGAAAACCATAGAAACATCAAGTCACAATCAATGATATCCAAATGCCAAGTTAAAATATAACAATTTACAAAATATGAAAATAATATATATATTTTTGGTTTGGAGACAAATTAAAACATAATAATTTTCAAAATACGAAGATAACATTATTTTTGGTTGGGAGATCTTTAGCACCGATATACCACTGTTCACAATATCACCTTTTACAATACCAATACCACCGTACTTTTAGCACGGAGTCCGATCACGACCCGATCGGCTATACTGTCTCATCCGAGACATCAACCACAATCACAATTTCAATTAAAATTTACAGCACAATCACCACCATGTGTGCGGCATGGTGTCCGATCATGACCCGATCGGCTAGGCCATCTCACCACAATGCCTTGTGGATCGACATCATCATTTTCTATCAATCATCACATCCCAATTAAGGGGGATAATTTTATCACATCAATCTCATCCCAAATAAGGGGAATAATCACAATCCACTCCTACACCGGCACACGTAGTTTTGGGGATATGTTATTTCAACCTACCGTTCCTCGGTGACTTATCGATACTCCCAAATATATTTTTGATTTGCATACAAAGGAAATAACGATACAAATACATTTACCTCATAACCTTCCACACCATTCATAGCCTCATTGGCATTTTCATCCACTTACAACATCATTATTTCATTGGCTCTCTTGGCCATACATATGATTTTTCATTCATGGCACAATGGCCGTATTTCATATTACACACTTTATTTTCTTTCCTTTCATGGATCACCATCATAAATATCAACAAATAGAATATTTCAGAAATCAAAACTTTAGGTTCATTGGTAGTGAAGACTTTAAACACAATGGATTTCATTCCAAGAAATGGAGTAAAATAATTGGCAATCGAAGCACAAGTTAAAATCATACACGAGTAACACATCATTTATTCTTGAAACACTTTCCCCCCAAAGGGAAATACACATTTTCATCTCATGAATACATAAGTGCTCAAAACACATTGGAAATACTTACAAAGCATAACATTAGTTGAAACAACCCATTTTGGGCACGACTTGAGTACATAAGCTTTTAGGCAAATCTATTTTCAAAGTCAATTTGGATCAATTGAATCATGAATCATTTCATAACCTTTCTCACATCATTTCATTTTATTGGCATCATTGGCCACAAGTATAAAGTTTATTCTTGGCACGGTCGCCACAATTTATATCACCAACTTACTTCTTTCACTTTCGAGCATCTTTATACATTATCAACAACAAGGAATTTTCAACCAAGACTTTAGGTACACATATGAGCAATTACGGGTCTTAATCACATTGAATTTTTCTCCCACAATTTGGCATGATAACTTTCACTTGAAACACTACTCAAAGCCATAACATTTTAATATACATATCATTCTTGAACATATTCCCGAAGGATAACATAATGTGATAGGAACATTCGAAAAATATTTTGAATGCATAATTCTCGACACTTTGCTTACTCGGGCCATCGAATTTATTGGGAACAACTCGGAATATGGGAATACGGAACTTGAGCCAACCATACTTGAAACTTACGGGAACATGATGGAATTCATTTCTAAAAGATTAGTTTAGCCAACATACCTCGCTTTGAGCTTTCCTTAAATTACTACGATGTTCCGAAAATCCTAGCAATCTCAATCTATTTTGAGACATAACAAAATTGAACTATAATTAGGAAGATATTTGTGGTTTTAGCTCATATGAGCATTTTATCGAATACTAAGTGTGCAAATTTGACTACAAGGTTCTTCTACAAGATTTTCTTCATTTCACAACCCAATCTTTACTTATTTGAGTTCAACAATATTCCCACAAACCTTACTGGTAAATGTATGTATAAATAATACTCTGACACCCAAGAATCATACTCCTAATCAACCATCTTCTACCCAAATCCGAAATTGAAAAACTAGGGTATGGAACCTTACCTCTTAGATGAAGAACTTGAGGGATTTCTTGTTGGATTTCAAGCCTTGAGCATGATTTGATGAACAAGGTATTAGGAATTCCTCCTCACTCTAGGGCACTTTTCCCTCTCTATAAATATCAGATTATCCATCCAAAATGACCCTAAGATCGTTTTATAGGAACTAGGGTCGGTTTATGAAATTAGAAAAATGAATCCTCAAAAATCCAGACCGGGCTACAGACCAGGCTAGGAATGGTCTATAGCAAGCTAAAGACTAGGCTTTGCGAGCTCTGTAGCGAGCTACAGACCAGGCTTCGCAAGGGATATAGCATGGTCTAGCGCGCTATAGACCTGGCTTCGTGAGGATTATAGCACGGTCTAACACGCTACAGACCTGGCTTCGCAAGGGTTATAACACGGTCACATTCTTCCAGCCTTTGAGAATTTTAACATAACTTCTTGTAGGAGTATCCAAATTAGTTAGAAACTAGACTCAAAGTGCTTTAATTTGATAGGTAGATAACCTCCTAAGTCGTTATAGTTTGGTAGCAGCATGCTTTGAAGTAGGATCTTGTGTGAATTGAGATCCTTTCCACTTAATGTATCCAACTTATTCCACATGAATTCTTGCCATTCACAAAACTTCTTAGTATGTTCTAATACACCTTAAACATATATTTTTCAATTCAAAATAATGTTGTTCTATCCCATGGGTCTCCTTTAGTACTCGAACACGTTATTCCCAAATACCGTTGGCGCACATTAAAATCTTCAATCATTAGAAAATATTTAACGGGGCCTTACAGAAGGGTGATGCCATTCCATTTTATTTCTCTTTATATTATTATTTTATGGTAAGGATGAGAGTAAAAGCACCAAGTGTGATGCCGTGCCATTTTATTTCTCTTATGACACCATTTCATGGTACGGATAAGAGTTAAAGCACGAAGGGTGATGCTGTGCCATTTTCATATCGTATGTTATCTGTCCTCCTTGGTTGATGATTTATTTGACTGTCTTGTGTTGTCGTTCCAGTTGTAGTTATCATATATTTTCCCCCTTTAGCATGTCCCCTCCCAACTGTACATATTAAATCTCTATTTTGTTGTTGTTTGATACATATAACTATGTTTGTCTAGGTTTAATTACGTGAGTGTCTGTCATAGCCTCATCACTATCTCGTCGAGGTTAGGCTCGACATTTACGGAGTACATTGGGTTGGTTGTAGTCATGCTATACTCTGCACTTCCTGTGCAGATTTTGGTATTGGGACTAGTTGTACATAAGGTGCGCTAGCTCGGATTATCGCATTCGGAGACTAGAGGTAGATCTGCTGACGTCTGCAGACCTTGAAGTCCCCTTCCTCTTTTCTCTTTTACTGTTCATTTCATTCGAAACAGCTGTATTTATTTCAAACTCTATTTGTAGAACTTCTAGTAGTTCGTGTACTCGTGACTCAGGATCTTTGGGAGGAGATATTATTACATGATTTATGCTGGTGTTGTGTTAGTTTGAGTACCTATCTCTCGTTATTTATGATCACTTTGTTATAAACTGTTAAAATTTGACAAATTAACTATCTCACGTCGGCTTGCCTAGCAAGTGGATGTTAGGCGCCATCACGACCCCGAGGTTGAGATTCCAGATCGTGACAAATTAATACTTCCAAATCTAAAATTCTCGTTTCCGATCAATAATATTTTTTGGCTTTGTTTGTACTTTTAAGCTTTATAAATGTTTAGGTAAACATACTCATAATTATAATAAAATAAATTATATGTCTACCTGACGTAAGAGGGTTCATATTTTTGGAGTTACCCAGTTTAAATAAGAACTGTATTTATATATATCTTAAAGTTTTTTTGACTTTAAATTCCTAAATATTAGGAATTTATACGTAGTTCAAATAAGGAAAGACTTAATAGTTAAAAATATTTATTTTAAAATCCTAAGTATTAGGTAAATAGTTAAATGATGATATTGTCTAGTGTAAAATTATTTTTAAAGTATAGAAAAAGCAAATGATATTTCGTTAAGGGATTTCATGCTTTTATATAGTATAGATTGCTAAGTTCATAAACTCCTATAATTAATCCCTAAACGTGGGATAATGGTACAAACAAATTGTTAATAGTCAGTTACACAGTACCTAATTGATTAGACTTCTATAGGCTATAATATCTCAATAATCACTCTATTAATCATTAATACAATCAAAGTATATTCACTTTCAAAAGAAACATGCCTTTTCAGTTTTAAATTTTACAAGATTTTCTTTTTCTCTCTCATAGAACCCTCTACAGTCTACACCATCCAAAAGTCGCCAAGGCTTGGGAAATTTTCAGCAGAAATGTGTTTGCTTCCCCAGATTTGTTTGATAATGTATTTATTATTTTATATTATATATACTATATATTATGTGTATATTTTAATAATATATACATTTTTCTATATACATTTAATAATATATACATTATATTTATTTTCCACCAATTTACTTCTTATATATATATATATATATATATATATATATATATATATATATATATATATATATATATATATATATATATATATATATATATATATATATATATATATATATATATATATATATATATATATATATATATATATATATATATATATATATATATATATATATATATATATATATATATATATATATATATATATATATATATATATATATATATATATATATATATATATATATATATATATATATATATATATATATATATATATATATATATATATATATATATATATATATATATATATAAAAGTATTCTAAAATTTTGGGTTCTCCTAATTTGATTGACTAACTTCGCATAGATAGAGAGATAAATATTTTTTGATATATCAATGCGGTTATGAAATAGTGTTATAGTGGTCATCAATAATTAAGAAAATAGAGAAATTTTAGGGGGCTAATTATATGATATAATTTTAGATAATATTTTTGTACATTTGAGGTAGAATATGTTATTCTAGTATTAGTTATAGATTATGAAATATTTCATAAATTCATAAGTAATTATAATAATTTCCCCCAAGAAGATTAATTACTAGTCTAATACAATGGTAAGTCATATTAGCAATTCTTACTTTGCACTTTGCAGATGTCATCTCCTTCTCGAAATATACTAATAGAAAATTTCTTATTATGGTCTTATTTTTATAATTCTCTTATTATAATTCGTGTATAATCTTTAACGATGTACCAAATGAATGACATTTTAGATTTTAGACAAAATTACAGAATAATGCACTCAATAAGTTAATCTTGCACTATTTTAGCCCAGTTACAATGTCACGACCCAGAATCCAACAAGTCGTGATGGCACCTAACTCAACCCGCTAGGTAAGCCAATTAATAACTATCCAATTTAATGAGATTTATTGAGGCAAATGAATGATAAAATATCTGAACCTTTATACATTTTTCAAGGACTAGTAGTACAAATTATGAGCTTCTAAAATTTACAATTTACAAAGCTGGTGTGAAATAAAAATACATCATCTGTTTGAAATATACACGAATATATTAAAATTCTAAAGCTACCAAGATCAAGAGGCAGCTATGACCGGAACGCAGGTACATCTTCAAATCCAGCTTCTGCCATACACAACAACATCAGCATCCAACATCTGCACGCAAGGTGCAGAAGTGTAGTATGAGTACAACCGACCCCATGTACTCAATAAGTAATAAACCTAACCTTAGATTGAAAGTAGTGACATAACAACATAATAAAGTGATAAAAGAAGTAACTGAGAGATATAATGCTCATCTCGTTCACTGTTCTAGAAAAATAGGCATGCTTTTCAGGTATATCAGTAAAAATCCAAATTTTTTTACTGAAATCACCAAAATATGAATAAGTTTGTAAAACTGTAATTTTCCCAAAAGTATCAACAGGTAAATGTTTCATTTTTAAATGGTATGAGAAAAAATACATCTCTATGCCTATATGTCAATGTGTATGTGAAGTCATGAATGACACAATACCGTACAACATGAGGAAAATGCATCTCTATGCATGTATGTCAAGTGTGCATATCAAATGCAATGCAGCTCAGTAGTAAAACCATATGCATACTCTCAAAGTATCAATTCACTCAGTCCTCACAGTCATTCATTCCTTACAGTCACTCAGTTCTCCCAATCACTCGGCACTCGCACTCGCACTCAGTACAGTACAGGGCAGATCCAGCCCAGAGCAGATCCAACCCAAAAATATCAAGCCAAACGATACTCTAGAAATGATATCCCGCACGTACCGACCTCCGAACGGCTCGAAACTAGCAAAAAGCAACTCAAATACATCAAATAATGCCTAAGGAAACAATTCCAAATGATAAAGGTCGAATCTTTAATCAAAGGCCTATAGTCAACCAAAAGGTCAAACTCGGGCCCGCACCTCATAACCCAATGAAACTCACAAAATCTGATAACCCATTCAATTACGAGTCCAACCATACTAGTTTCACTCAAATACGACTCCAAATTGATGTTCAAAACTCAAACATTTGCTTTATGAAATTTTAGACAAAAACTCCCAATTTTCTCTTTAAAATTCATAACCAAATGCCAAAATCGAAATGTAATATAACCAAAACCGAGTAAAGAACATTTACCCCAATTCATGTGGTGAAAATTGCTTCAAAAATTGCCCAATTCCGAAGTCTATAACTCAATATATGATAAAAATGGCCAACCCTCGATATGTATAGAATCTGCCCAGAATTTCCGCATATGCGGTCATAATGTCGCATCTGCGAGCTCCGCTTCTGCGAAAAGAATTCTTCGCTTCTACGAAAATAGCTTGGCCCAGTACCCCCTCGCACTTACGGTAAATAAAGTTCCGCTTCTGCAAAGGTCTTCGCGTCTGCTCTCCAACTCATCGCACCTGCGCTGTCGCAGGTGCGCCAATTTTCTCGCTTCTGCGACCACAGTGCTAGTCCTCTAGTTCCGCGTCTACGCCTCATTCCTCGCACCTGTGCCCAGTGGTCCTCATGTGTGATCATACCAGACTTTTCCCAGAACCAGCCTCCTTCAGCAAATGCAACATGCGACAAAAATAATCCAAACCTCGTCCGAAACTCATCCGGGCCACTCGGGACCCCTTCCAAATATACCAACAAGTCTCATAACATAACACGGGCCTACTCGAGGCCTCAAATCACGCATAGAAACATCGAAATGATGAATCACACCTCAAATCGAACTCAATGAACTTTTGAACTTTCAACTTTCAAAACTCGCGCCGAAACATATTAAATCAATCCGGAATGAACTTAAATTTTGCGTACAAGTTCTAAATGACATAAAGAAGATATTCCAATTCCCGGAACCACAATTCGAATCCGATATCCTAAAAGTCAACTCTCAGTCAAACTTATGAACTTTCCAAACCTTCAAATTTTTAACTTTCGCCAATTAGTGCCGAAACCTTCTAGAAATATCCAAATACAAATTCGGGCATACGCCCGAATCCAAAATCACCATCCGAACCTAACGCAACTATCAAAACTCTGTTCCGGGGTCAAATTCATGAAATTCAAACTTGGTCAACCCTTTCAACTTAAAGCTTCATACATGAAATTCATTCTTCCAAATCAATTATGAATAACCTGAAAACCAAAACCGACGATTCACACAAGTCATAATACATCATACGGAGCAACTCATGCCCTCAAACTACCGAGCGAAGTGCAAATGCTCAAAATGATCGGTCGGGTCGTTATATTCTCCCCCACTTAAACATACGTTCGTCCTCGAACGTGCCAAGAGTCATTCCAAAGCCATCAAACCGTCATGTAACCTCACCTCGCACATACCCGGGGTGATCCCACGTCACCCTATTCCATATATAGGACCGACAACATAACATAACTGAAGATCATTACTCCAACCTTGGTCCGTAAACCTCAGAATCCAATTTCCAACATCCAGAATTCCTTACAAGACCCGAATCTCGCATCTACACATTATATAAGTATGAACAAGCTGTATCAAGCCATAACCAAAGCCTAATATGCCATCACATGATATACCATATAACTCAAATGCTCACAACAATAACTTCTGACCACAACAGCTGCTGTAAACAAACCCGATTCCGGTAATAAACCTCTAATCAAACAAAACGTCGTTCAAAACCTCCGCACATTGTCGATGATGAAAGAAAATGCCGTAACTCATAACTGTTCATCAGATCAACATGTCACGGAGCTCTCTCGCCTAACTAGAACCATATCACAAATTCTAAGCTGACTTCCGATAGTACTCTTCCGAACACACCGTAATCAAATTCGATAGCAACCACCTCAGGCCAAAAGACTTCATCGCACCAAATACAAGCTACTCTACTGACATGCCACACCAATACTACCTAGAGCCACAAACCGTGTAATCCGTGCACCAATACGCAACAATTCAAATGCACTCAAAAATGAAAAATGACTCAACTAAGAGAACCGTTTCGCAAGCTCAACAAGTACCACCACTAAGGCAATGCTACAAACCTATCACACATAGTAGAACAAAAACACACGAATCTAACACAAAGGATCATATCCCAAAATAACTTCGCTGCAATGCGTAACCCATCCAAGCACCAGCACAGATGAAATACCTCCAGTCACCATGCTCAAAATCAACAACTACACGCAATTCGACATCACATACAAGAAGTGTGTGACCACAACTAGAGAGAAGCAAATAGCACAATATACCACAGCCCGGAAAGAATATAACTAAGGCGCAATCAACCATTCAACACCCTAATAACCATCTCGCTCAAATCCCGCTACAAGACCCAAATAGAAGCGCACCATGTGTGCATATAACCAACAAATCACAACCCCTCGTAGCATAGAAGAGTAACATATGGAACATATCAGAACACGAATTAGCTCAACTCTTAACTGAATAGAACATCCCTCAAGAATAGTTGTACGGAGTCAACCAATCCAACACAGTGTAGAATACACAGCCTCATTGGGCCTACCAATATGCCCCAAATCAACTCTGGTCATCCACAAATTGATAAAATAACCCTCCGAAAATCCACAATGACCCAACCATGACACATATTATCATCTGGCTAGCTTTAGCCATATTTTTGCAGTACATAACCACGGAACGGTCTACTTCTGAAATCTCCCAGTCTCTTAATCCATAGAACACTCGAATCACCATATCTGATCCCAACTCTAACGCCCGAATGTTTAACACATCTCTCATACACAATCATCCCACGAGGAATACTTCTATATTTTTTCCGTGCCACATAGCAAAAATCTGAATATCAGCAGTCGATCAACCAAACGAGTGCTGCAATATCACTGAAGCATACATAAGTCAAAACATATTGCGCCTTCTAAAATGTGCACCCTCTCAGGCATTACCAAGTAGTCATAACATTCATCGAAGCATTAGAAACCGTTAGTGTTGTCTATTAATTCATGACAATCCCTTCAAAATTAAACCGTGACCTTGTACATGTAAATCTCAATCCCATACAACACACCGCATCTATCTTGCCATCATATGAAAAGTACGAGAATCTCATAATCAACTCTAAGTCACCAGCAGAATCCGTACCCGATCTGTGAGAAACCAGCCACTTGATCCCATTCAGTAAAAAATCACAATACGCAACATGCTCCTGATACCGGTAGAAAATATCCATCTCAAACCTTGGTAGAAATCATCGAGAACACTTTGGAATCCATTTCCACATACCCAAGCTATCAGAACCGAATCCCTCCAACTCAACCAAGCCATGCAGGTTGTCAAAACCCAAGAGCATTGCCACAAAACACATGTAAAGACTCACCACATCATAAGTACCCAAAGAACCGATCATATCCATTACCGTGCAGATCCAACTTACTACTAAACTGTCCTGTTTCTTCGAGTTCCTTCCGAATTACCCTCAAGTTGGCACTTCTCCTTGCCAGAATACCACGATCCTTAGCCATAGCTCACCATAAGATATCCTAGAATAAAACCACACTACCCTAAGGCCCATAGACGATGTATTCCTTCTTAGCACCCCAGAAGTACCATAATCGAGACACCCACTCTGAAGAGACCTTATGTGAGCCTAAAACTGTTTCCTTTACCTTCCTGATACTGAATGTAGAATCTATAATGGTACAAAAATACCGCGAGTCTTGACACCATCCAATCCAGATCCTAGATCTTGTCATATACAAATCTGAATAAATTCTCAATTGCTATATATAAATCTTGAATCCATTAGAAAGTTCTCGAGAGCCATCTACTCTGCTCAAATCTCAGTTGCACCAACAAAACGTGCCAAACGGCCTGTGCCCCATTCGCACGACAATACCCAAAGAAGTAATCCACACTTTTAAGCATCCGAGCAATTTCCTGCTCCAATGGCACTACATCCGTCACGAATAACATCTCAATCATTCCATAATTTACATATACCCATAAAGTGTAACACAACCCGTATACAGAAATTCCTTTACTCGAGTCATCCTCGATCTCAACCTCCGCGAGTCACATCTGATTCACAAGTATGCCTCAAACCGAAACCAGTACAACATGTAACCATGTAACCAAAGCATTGATAGTAGAATCCCCCACTTGGCTCAAAGCCATAGAACAAAATAATCGATGACTAATAATACCCAAGCTCTATTACTCACATGATCCCGCACCGAAATTAAACTCAATCCTTCATAAACTCATGTAACACAAACCATATAATACTTCAAATCACCTGCTAAGCTTGCATTCATCCTCGTGACGGTCATGTCAACTATCATAACCGATCCAAATTCAAATCGCACAAATATAACCCATTGATAGTAAAGAAAGCCTCCACACAACATCATAAGGACCACACATCTGTAGGTTACCCCGCAGGTGATAACCCACCTGCTTGGTCTCAAACTGGAATCTCTCTATACCCTTTCACAACCACGACTATACGCAGTCCCTTAATCTTTCCGAGTCTGAACTCATCAACAAGACATGAAAATCTACCTCGTTCCAAAAATGAAATAACACGAAAGAATCCCTCAAAATTCTCATAACTCCAGACTGTACATCACATCAAGACAGAATCAAGGACCCAATAGTCGTTTACACCTCAAGCAAACTCTTCTCGTCACATTCAAACTAACTAAGCACAGCCCGCTGTAACGATCCGGCCAGTCGTTTTGAATATTATAACCCCGTTCCCCCATTTACTGCACAATTTATGTCTTGCAATTGATTTATGACTTATCGATTTAATTGGTTCAGGTCCGAAAGGAACTTAGAGTGAAATGAGACACTTAGTCTTATAATTTAAATATTTACGTTAGAAAAGTAGACCGGATATAGATGTATGTGTAATCTATCTCGGATTTGAATTCTAATAGTTTCGTTAGCTTCGTTAAGTGATTTTGGACTTAGGAGCGCATTCGTAATGTGAATTGGAGGTCCGTGGTAGAATTAGGCTTGAATTGGTGAAATTGGAAATTTGGCGATTTCGATCGGCAGTGGAAAATTTGATATCGGGGTCGATATGGAATTCCGGAAGTTGGAGTAGGTTCATAATTTTATTTGTGATATGTGTACAAAATTTGAGGTCATTCGGACGTGGTTTGGTTGGTTTCGGCGTCGGTTGCCGAATTTGAAAATTTAGAAGTTCTTAGGCTTGAATCCGAGGGTAACTTGATGATTTGATATTGTTTTGAGTGATTCGAAGGTTCGACTAAGTTGGTATGTTGATATATGACTTGTTGGTATTTTTGGTTGAGATCCCAAGGGCCTCGGGGTGATTCCGGGTGGTTGACGGATTTGTCGAAGTTGGAATTTGCAGCGGGAGCTGCTGCTACTGCTATTTTCGCACTTGCGGAAGAAAGCCTCGCAGGTGCGAGGTCGCTGGTGCTCTTGGAGAGTACGCTGGTGCGGGAGACACTGGGCCAAGGCTGGGAACGCAGGTGCGAAGAATTGGCTGCATCTGCGAGCCCGCAAGTGCGAGGCCTTGAGCGCATATGCGTAGATGAGGAGTTTGGGCTGGTTTCACATATGCGCACCTGGGACCGCAGATGCGAGTCCGCAGGTGCGAGGAAGGTGTCTGTAGCTGCGGAAGCTGGGGAATTAAGTGAGTTGCGCAGGTGCAGCTCCTTGGGCCGCAGGTGCGGTCGCGCGGGTGCGAGAAAATGGCCGCAGGTGCGAAAAACCTGGGCAGAAATTATAAATAGAACCCTTCGCGATTTTGGTGCATTCTTCACCATTTCTATTCGGTTCTTGGAGATTTTGGGAGAGATTTGAAGAGGGAATCAAGGGGGTTTCGTTGAGGTAAGTTACTTGAGCCTTAATACTTGTATATATGGTGATTTTTCGTTGTTTAATCATGGTAATTAGTGAAAAATGAGGAGTTAGGGCTTGGTATATTTGGAGAGTAATTTAAGGATTTGAAGGACCAAACGATGTCAGAGTTTGATGAATTTGATATGGTTAGACTCGGGAGAGGTCAAGGTTTATTATTCTATCATTTTGACTGATTTCGACATGTGGGCCCGGGGGTCGGGTTTTGGTCGGTTTCGGATTTTTGGCATAATTTGATAGTTTTTCTAGCGGAATTCATTCCATTAGCGTATATTGATGGTATTGTACTGATTGTGAATAGATTCAGAGTATTTGGAGACTGAGTCCAGGGACGAGGGCATCTCGAAGTAGGATCTTTGCGCTGGTAAGATAAGTAACAGTTTTAACTCTGGCTTTGAGGGTATATACCCGGAGATTTGGCATCATGTGATGGTTTGGAAGTGATACCCATGCTAGGTGATAAGTGTGTGGGTGTGCACCGCGAGGGATTGAGACTTGGTCCGTCCCGTGAGGTTGTGAGGCCTAATGGCTATTATCTTTGGTTATGTCTTTATTGGTTGTTGAACTTGTTTTCCTTCATGTTAGAGATCATGCTTAGGCTTTATTCATGCTCACATTATTTGTACTCAGTCATAGAAATTATTGTACCTGTTTACCTCAGTCTCTATTATTTGCTAATATGCGGTGATACTTGATATATGCCGTGTTCCCTTATTTATTGGTGATGATGAGGCTAGTGAGGTACATGATTGAGTGAGGTCGAGGGCCTGGTTGTGAGGATATTAATACCATAGCACGTGAGTTGTCCGCGTAGCACGTGATTTGGCCATGCGGGTCCAGGTATTGATACCATAGCGCGTGAGTTGTCCGTGTAGCATGTGAGTTAACCGTGCGGATCCAGGTATTGATATGATGGCACGTGAGTTGTCTGTGCTTAGCGCTTGGGCTTTGGGAGCCCTTCCGGAGTGTGTACACATCCCCAGTGAGCGCAGAATTTTAAGTTTTTTGAGTATTGAGTGTTGAGTGCAAGTGGTAAGTGATGGAGTGACACTGCTGTGAGGTTGTATTTATTTGTGTTGTTGCTGCATTTATCTGTTAAACTTCTTTGTGGCATTTACTGAGTTATGGAATTTACCTGTTTATTTCTGTTTATTTTTAAATTGTGAAAATAAATAATTGGACTGTTTTACTTAGCTCGTCACTATTGCTCAGTTCCTTAGTTATTTCTGTTACTTGCTGAGGTGGTTGTACTCATGCTACACTCTGCACTTTATGTGCAGATTCAGGTGAGTTAGAACGCGACGATCGTTGAGTTCAGGCCGACTATCCGTGGAGTGTCCGCAGTTAGTTGAGTTCAGGCCGACGATAGTTGCTAGCATCCGCAGGACCTTGTTACTCCTTTTATCATTTCTTCTTTTGGATTGTATTGACAGTTAGACAGTTTTATTTCTTAGTTCATAGATTTAGACGCTCATGACATAGTGACACCCCGATGTTTGGGGCTCGTCTCCGTATTTCTAAAATTATATTTAAAGTTGATTTAGTTTATGAGAAATTCAAATGTTGAAATGCTTTATTAAATTCTTATAATTGGTTTATTAGTAATATTTTGGGGAATAGGCTTGCCTTGTAATACGATAAGCTCCATCACGACCATGGTTAGATTTTGGGTCGTGACACCCACAGTCACAACATACTCATTATATATACATCCAACCACTCATCGAGCCACAAGCTCCACTCATAGGGACTCTACCGGACATATAAGTCCAAAAGCACAGCTCACACGACAAAAAATACAGAGCCTAAGCTGCGGTCCAAAACTGGCATCAAGTCCTCTAGACTGGCCCATCACCAAAACTCAGAAAACACATCTTGCACCTCATCCACGGAATCCACAAGCCAACTATGCACAACTGATAACCGAGCGATCATATGCGCCTACGAGTGTGTGGAAGAAATTCAAAGAGATATGCTCCAAGCTGAATCAATGTCGCACGATAGGAAAGAAAGATGGGAAGTTTATCCCAAATGCCTGTAGCCTCTCAAAGATAGGTATGGACGTCATTATACCGATCCGCAAGATTCTACTAGATATTTGCTCATGACTCATAGAACCTATGAATCTAGAGCATTGATATCAACTTGTCACGACCCAGAATCCAACTAGTCGTTATGGCACCTAACCTAACCCGCTAGGTAAGGCAATTAATAACTATCCAATTTAATGAGATATATTGAAGCAAATGAATGATAAAATAACTGAACCTTTATACATTTTCAAAGGACTGGTAGTACAAATCATGAGCTTCTAAGATTTAGAATTTACAAAGCTGGTATGAAATAAAAATACATTATCTATTTGAAATATACATGAACAGATTAAAATTCTAAAGCTACCAAGATCAAGAGGCAGTTATGACCGGAATGCAGGTACATTTTCAAATCCAGCTTCCGCCATACACAGCAACATCAATGGTAAAACCATATGCAAACCATATGCATACATTTTCAATACCGTACAACATGACAAAAATGCATCTCCATGTCTATATGTCAAGTGTGCATGTCAAATGCAATGCAGCTCAGTGGTAAAACCATATGCATACTCTCAGAGTATCAATTCACTCAGTCCTCCCAGTCATTCAGTCCTCACAGTCACTTATTACTCACAGTCACTCAGTCCTCCCAATCACTCGGCACTCACGCTCGTTCTCACACTCGCACTCGCACTTAGTACAGTACATGGCAGATCCAACCTAAAATTAATTGCAACTGCGCTCACTGTGTGTGTGCAAACTCCGGAGGGGCATATCTAGCCCAAACGCTATAATAAGCCAAATCCTGGCATGAATCAATAAAGTGTGCTGCAGCGTGCAACCCGATCCTATAAATGTCACTCATAAATAAGCCCTCGGACTCACTTAGTCATCCATCTCTCCAGTCTCTCGGGCTTACAATATCATGAAAAGCATCCCTAAAATAATGATGTAATGTATCAATAAATGGTAACAAAGACTGAGATATAATATGCAAATGAATGCGTATAATTGGGTATGTAATTGAAATGTAAGCAAATAACTAAACAACATAAGTGACCTCAGTGGGTCTCAACAGGAGAAGCATATAATCTAGACATAGTTTCTAACATAGATCACATCTCAATTACTCTATCACGTAGAGATTTCATAGATATAAATAATATTAGGTAACTACACAGTACCACAAAAATAACCAAGTCACAATTCACACGGTGCACGCTCACACGCCCATCACCTAGTATGTGAATCACCCCAACACCAAACACATCTCACGTATATTTAGGGGTTCACGCCCTCAGCATCAAGTTTAGAAGTGTTACTTACCCCGAACAAGACAAATCTAATACCAAGCAAGCCAAACAATACTCCAAAATTGCCATCCCGCGTGTACCGACCTCCGAAAGGCTCGAAACTAGCCAAGGCACAACTCAAATACATCAAATAATGCCTAAGGAAACAATTCCAAACTCAAAGGTCGAATCTTTAATCAAAGGCCCAAAGTCAACCAAACATTCAAATCGGGGTCCGCACCTCGAACCCGATAAATTCTTATAAAATCCGATAACTCATTTAATTGTGAGTCCAACCATACTAGTTTCACTCAAATCCGACTCTAAATCGATGTTCAAACCACAAAATTTCCCTTTATGAAATTTTAGACAAAACCCAAATTTCCTCTTAAAATTCATAATCCAAATGCCAAAATCGAAGATACATTAATGAAATATAACCAAAAACGAGTAGAGAACACTTACCCCAATCTATATAGTGAAAATCGCCTAAATAATCGCCCAATTCCGAAGTCTATAACTCAATATATGATAAAAATGGCGAACCCTTAATATGTATAGAATCTACCTAACATTTCCGCATATGCAGTCATAATGTCGCATCTTCGACCTCCGCTTATACGGAAAAATTCTTTGCTTCCACTAAAACAGCTTGGCCTAGTACCCCCTCGCGCCTGCGGTAAACAAATTCCGCTTCTCTGAAGCTCTTCGCGTCTGCACTCCAATTCATCGCACATGCACTGTTGCAGGTGTGCCAATTTTCTCGCTTTTGCGACCACAATACCAGCCCTCTAGTTCTGCTTCTACGCCTCATTCCTCGCACTCGCGACTCTCGCACCTGCGCCCAGTGGTCTGCAGGTGCGACCACACCATACTTTGCCCACAACCAGCCTCCTTCAGCAAATAAAACATGCGATAAAAATGATTTGAACCTCGTCTGAAAGTCATTCGAGCCACTCGGGACCCCATCCAAATATACCAACAAGTCCCATAACATAACACGGACCTGCTCGAAGCCTCAAATCATACATAACAACATCGAAATGATGAATCGCACCTCAAATCTAACTCAATAAACTTTTGAACTTTTAACTTCCAAAACTCGCACTGAAACATATTAAATCAATCCGGAATGAACTCAAATTTTTGTACAAGTTCCAAATGACTTAATGAATCTATTCAAATTCTCAGAACCACAATCTGAATCCAATATCCTCAAAGTAAACTCTCGGTCAAACTTATGAACTTTTCAAACCTTCTAATTTCTAACTTTCGCCAATTAGTGTCGAAACATTCTAGAAATATCCAAATTTACATCCGGGCATACGCCCAGATCCAAAATTACCATACGGACCTAACACAACCATCAAAACTGGGGTCAAATTCACGAAAGTCAAAATTGATCAACCCTTTCAACTTTAAGCTTCAAACATGAAATTCATTCTTCCAAATCAATTCTGAATAACCTGAAAACCAAAATCGACGATTCACACAAGTCATAATATATCTACTACCGAGCAAAGTACAAATGCTCAAATGACCGGTCGGGTCGTTACATACAAGTTTGCAAATATGTAGCCAACTATCAATAAGATCTTTTCTTTTCTCATTCCCTCACAACCTCATCTTTTTTTCGTCACCTACTTACCCCTATTGTAGCTCTCTCCTTATTTTCCACCCTTAAATATTTAATTTAATTAATAAAAAAGCATCATATGCAAACAAAAATGAAAACAAAAATTCGTTCCCCATTTTTAGTGTAACTATTGATCGAGACACTCAGTCAACACTCATTCATGCCGTCTCCCGTAACGAATACTTCTCCGAATTGTTTTTTCGATTTTTTTTATTTTGTATATCTTCAAGCATAAAATATCCGTGAGTTTTTATTCTTTTTTTCCTCAAGTTTATACATACCTATCACAACTACAAAACGCAAAAACAGATGCGAGAAACCTAAAATCTCATCTCCTTTAATGCTAATCTTGTTAAATATCTAATATGATTTGGTGAGAAATTTGGAGTGGGTATTGTTTGAACTTATTAGAAATAGTCTAACTAGATCGTATACAGAGTTTGAATTTATTTTCTAGAGATTTAAACTAGTTTTATACAAGAATTGCAAGTAAAAATCGTACAAAGTGTTCGTCAGAGATGCTTATACACTTTTATACAATGTTATACACTTTTATATAAAGAGATACATTATGTATATAGTTGTATAAAAGTGTATAAAGATGTATAACCACATTAGTGAAAATATTCGTGATACACTATGTATATAGATGTATAAGAAGAATGAGAAGAAGAAGAAGAAGAAGAAGAAGAAGATGAAGGAGAAGAAAATGCGAGAAATTCACCAAATACCTATAAATAATGTACCGACCTTGTATACAATAGTATATAAGAGGTGTTTATACACTAGTATATACTATTTATACAATCTTATACATTATTATACAAATGAATACTATCAATGGAGATTCACGGGTTCTTCTTCTTCCTTAGGCATCCTCTGAAGGAAGTGAACCTCTTTAGTGCATGACAATAAACACATTTCTCCCCATTCCAATGGAGGAAGTGATCTTCATATGACTCCAAATAATTAATTCTCTTGCAAATTGGTTTTCTTCTTCATCAAAATAATGATTATAAACTTTGAATCTGGAAGATGAAATGAAGGAGAATAACAATGGTAGAGAAATTTTGGGGTGCAAAGGCATGACAGGGAAGAAGAAGAAGAAGAAGAACGAAGAAAAAATGGGTGGACTAACTGGTGAAAAGTAATTTTTAGGTCATGTACAACCTGGACTACACTGGATAAGAATTTCAAACATGGGCCATTTTTTAATGTGTTGTTGGGCGAAGTGATAAGGGGTATAATTCTCCCTAGATTTTATAACATAAAGCAAATAGTGATCAATAAATCCCCTTGAAATTAAGATACGATATTCAATGTCCACTAAATTTGAAATATTATTATATATGCACTATTTCGTTATATATGAACACTAAAATGCTAAAAATCAACTGCAGAAAATCGACTGAAATCAGTCGGTCAAAATACCGATCAAAAAATGGACCGGGTCAATCGCAATAAGCAACTTTTTCCCCAAGAATTGACCAAAATTGGTGATTTCTGTAGCACCAAAAACTAGAAAATTCAGTCTATGGCAAATTCCATCGATATTCTTAATCAAAAAATATTTTCTCCAAAGGTCGGTCGGTTACTATAAAAAATAATTTAAAAATATTTTCAGAATACCGACTAACTCGGTCGGCTTGGTATTTAATATAAATAATTAAAATATTCTCAGTAAACCAACCGATGTACTTTTAAAAAAAGTAAACTTATTTCGCAGATCGATTGAATTCGATCGGTTATTTGGTCAAATATATTTGAACCTTTATATTTCGTTGAAATCTATAATCTACTTAATAAAATAATATCGTAAAGGGAAAAAAGCAGTTTATTTTTCAATACAAATAATTAATGCATTAAAGCAACTTTTTTTATTTTAAAATAATACAAATAATATGCGTGATTATCTTGGAAACGTAGACTCGCTTAGACAATTGGTCTCAAGATTTATTAATGAACTCAATAATTCAGAGTAGCTAGCCACTTAAACTCAAGAATGATGCATGACCCAAATAAAATAAAGTAGTTGGAAGCTGTCACGATCCAAATCCATAATAGGCCACGATGGCACCTAACACCGCCGTTAAGCAAGCCCACAAGTGAAACTACTTTTATTTATCCTTTCTCAACATTTAAAACAAAAGCTTTCCCTTTAAAAGAATAAAATGAGTAAGATTTCATGCAACCGTACATACTCTTTTCTTAACAAAATACCAGCATAAAAAGTACATCTATTATAGTGATAGAAATAATAAGTACAGCAGTACATAAATGTTAAAAATCCCCAAAACCCGGCGTCACAAGTACATGAGTGTAACGACCCGATCGGTCATTTTGAGAATTAGCGTCCCGTTCGGTAGCTTAAGGTCTCGAGCAGCTTCGTATTATGTGATATGACTTGTGTGTGTGGTCGAGTTCGGTTTTCGGATGACTCGGGGTCAATTTGGAAGAAGGATTCTTGTTTTAGAAGTTTAAGCGGTAAGAGTTGATCGGAATTTGATTTTGGTGTAGATGACTCCGAAATGGCATTTTGATGATTCCAATAGTTTCGTATGGTGATTTTGTACATAGGCGCGCATATGAATTTGGATTTGGAGATCCGTAGGATAATGTTAAGCATTTTGGCAAATATTGGAAAGTTGAAGATTTGAAAGGTTAAGAGGTTGTACCGGAAGTTTACTTTGTTGATACAGAGATCAGATTCTGATTCCGAGGGTTAGATTAGTTCTGTTATGTCATTTGGGACTTGCATGAAAACTTTTGACGTCATCCCGGGGGGGGGGGGGGGGTCGACCGCTTAAGAGAGGCAGGCCACTTCTGTAATTGTTTGGACGCTTCCGCGATGTCGCTGGTGCGACCCCCATTTTCGCAGGCGCGCGTTCTGTCCTGTCAAGTGAAGGTCGCAGATGCGGTACCTTTCTCGCAGATGTGAGTGCGTAGGTGCGCAACTTGTTCCGTAAAAGCAGAAAATGCTGGGTAGAAAGGTTATATTCGAGAGTTTGCCATTTTTACTATATTTTGAGTTGTAGACATCAGATTTGAGCGATATTTTAGGGGTTCTTTACATGTTCGATTGGGGTAAGTTTTATATATCCGAAATTGATTACATTTCATGCTTTCATACTTATTTATATCATTAAATTTGTAAATTGAGTCGAAGAAAATGGGAAATTTTGTAAAATTCTTTCAAAATGTAAAATGAGGATTTGAAGGGCGATTCAATATCAGAAATTGATAATTTTGGTTTGGTTGAATTTGTATCGGAACATATATTCAGGTTTTGTGAATTTTTGTGGGTTCCGAGGTGCGGGCCCGGGGGTTGACTTTTAGTTTTAATTGAAGATCAAAGCTTTATTATCCAGAATTATTTCCTATGAGTTTTATTTATGATTTAAAGTAATTTTGACTAGATTTGAAACGTTCGAAAGTTGTTTCACTCGAGAAGTTCATTTTAGAGTATCGGTCTAGCTTCTTTGAGGTAAGTATCTTGACTAACTTTATGTGGGGGAACTACCCCTTATGATTTGAGTCATTTGTGCTAATTGTGTTATGTGAAGGCCATGTACGCGATGTGACAGGTATGTACTCATGCTTAATTGTGAAAATTTGACTATTTAGGGTTCTTAGGTTCTTGTGTTCATTAGATATGAAGATGTTTTGTCATATTAAATCCCCCATTTACTAAATTCACCCTTACGTGTCTTATTTGGAATTAATTGAGCCTTTGTCATTTTATTCTCTCACGGATGGTGAGGACACGACCTGTAGTTACTGATGACACTGCCCCCAGAGCCGGTGTTTCCAGAGGATGGGGCAGAGGCAGAGGCCGAGAAGGAGCATGTGTCGCAGCTAGAGCACCTATCAGACCAGCAGTTGAGGAGCTGCTAATAGCTCCAGTTGGGGGACAGGTACCGGAGGCACCTGTTGTTACCTGGGACTTCAGGAGATGTTAGAACAGTTCTTGAGCATGTTTGGTGCATTGGCTCACACGGGGTTGATTCCGGTTGCACCAGTCACTTCACTGACTAGGGGAGGAGCTCAAACTCCTGCCGCCCATATTCTAGGGTAGCGAGTCCACATTGATCAGGTCCTAGGTGTCATGCCGACATAGCCGGTTGTTTAGTTTAGCCCGTGGTTAGGGTAGCAGCATCTGAGGAGGAACAACTTAGACTTTTGAGGTTCAAGAAGTATTACCCTCCTACTTTCAGTGGTTTGGCTTCAGAGGATGAATAGGGTTTCCTAGAGAAGTGCCACCGTACTCTCGCACTATGGGTATTGTGGAGACGAGTGGGGTTGCTTTTACTACGTTCTAGATTAAGGGAGCGGCATATCAGTGGTGTAGAGCGTATGCATTGGGTAGCCCGGCCGATGCAGCTTCACTTTCATGGACTCAGTTTTCAGAGATGTTCTTGATAGAGTTTGTTCCCCAGACTCTTAGGGATGCATGGCGTGCGGAGTTTGAGCATTTGCGTCAAGGCACTATGTCAGTGTTAGAGTATTCCATTAGATTCAGTGATCTGTTCAGACATGCACCCATTTTGGTTTCTACAATTAGAGAGCGTATCCGCGGGTTCATTGAGTGCTCAATCATGATATCCGGTTTAGCATGGCTTAGGAGTTGGAGTCGGATGTTCCATTTCAGCAGGTAATAGAGATTGCTTGCCAATTGGAGGGCATGTGGGACCATGAGAGAGTGGGCATGCTGGGTCAAGAGAGAGAGGACAGGGAGGCTAAGAGGCCTTGTAGACCGGGAGGATCTAGTGGTCCGTATTTCGGGAGTAAGGTACAACACGGTAGAGGTTTCATGGGTCAGCCAGTTCAGTTTGCACTTCTGGCTTCGCACGGTGTTTTAGGTACCCATGGGTCTCAGGGTACCCATACCGTACAACTTCCATAGCCACGTCAACAGAGAGGTTGCTTTGAGTGTGGAGATACCAGCCACATGGTGAGAGATTGTCCAAGACTCTGGACATATGTGTCACAGCGGGGTATTTAGGCTATGAGTTCTGCTCCAGTTGCTGATATCCCTACACCGCCAGCTTGGGGTGCATGTCAGGTGAGTAAAGGGCACCCCAGAGGGGGAGGCCCGGCCCGTTGATGTTATTTCTACGGTAGGGCTGAGGACGCTGCAATAGATAATGTCGTACAGGTATGGTTTCGATTTTTTATAGAGGAGCATCATTCATATTTTGTTTCGGTTTTGCTTATCGGGGTGAGTCTTCCTATTTTGCTTCACAGATGGGTGAGTTTCATGATTGTTTACTCTGCTTATGTGTTTACCCTTGTTGGGAGATTCTATAGTGGTAGCCCATGTCTATCGTTTTGTTTATTATATATTATTGAGAGCTATGAGACTAGAAGTGACTTTCTGTTACTCATTACGGTAGTTTTGATGTGATTTTTGGGTGGTTGGTTACGATTTGTGGTTTAGATGCTCTACCGACATGGAGAGTTCGTTACGTGTTGTGATTTTGTATCGCGAAATGGAGTAATTAGAAGGCTTCGGTTGGTATGATGTGTATACTACTTGTGGTTCAGAATTGAGGATAGGATCCTCACGTTCTTATGAGATTTGATATATTTCAATTGGGCTGCATACCTCGGTGGAAGTTATATCAGGATGCGATCCTTGTGATTAGTTCATGTGTTTTAATACTCCCTTGTGAAATTGATTCGTAGTATGCTACTGCTAGGAAGTTATGCCTGTCGGGATTATTTGATTGTTCTTTCATGTGTTTCCTTGTATATTCAGTCATATTCGTGTTGTACTTATTGGGTTTTAGCTTGCGAGGTGTGTGCCCAGGTGGCATTAGATGTGACTTGTTAATTCGAGTGAATAGTTATGAGGTCTTCATGTTTCTTGCATCATTTTTAATATTGTGAATATTTGGAACAAGGTTCTAGCGGATATGAGGTTAATTGTCGGTGCTGGATTTGATTATGGGCAGCTATTGTGATCAGAGATGTTGTTATGGGCATATGTGTGATGTGTTACGTCGTGTGGTTGTACTTGGTGGGTTTAGGCATGAGTTGTTTCAGCGAGGCTGATACCGTGTGTCGGTGTGGGAATTAGGTCTTTTGGAAATGATTGGAAGGTAAGAAATTTGGTTCTAAGGTTATCAGTGTAGGTGGAAGGAATAATGTTTAGTTCAGATGGTGTCGTCGGCCCTATGTGGATTGGGGTGACGTGGGATCACCCGCAAGTATAAGTATGATAAGTTCATTCAGTGATTTGAGGAATTCGAAATGGTTCTTGGCACGTTCGAGGACCAACGTTTGTTTAAGAGGGGGAGAATGTAACGACCCGACCGATCATTTTGAGAATTAGCATCCCGTTCGGCGGCTTAAGGTCTCGAGCAAGTTCGTAGTATGTGTTATGACTTGAGTGTGTGGGTGAGTTCGGTTTTCGGATGATTCGGGGTCAATTTAGAAGAAGGATTCTTGTTTTAGAAGCTTAAGCGGTAAGAGTTGACTAGAATTTGATTTTGGTGTAGATGACTCCGAAATGGCATTTTGATGATTCAATATCTTCGTATGGTGATTTTGGACTTAGGCATGTGTTCGAATTTCAATTTGGAGGTCCGTAGGATAATTTGAAGCATTTTGGCAAAAATTAGAAAGTTGAAGTTTTGGGAGGTTGAGAGGTTTGACCGGAAGTTGACTTTGTTGATTACGGGCTCAAATTCCGATTTCGAGAGTTGGGTTAGCTCTGTTATGTCATTTGGGACTTGCATACAAAATTTGACATCATTCCGGGTTGATTTGATATTTTTCGGCACGAGTTTTTGAAGTTGGAAGATTTGGAAATTCATAAGTTCGATTCATGGTGCGATTCGTAATTTTGACGTTATTTGATGTGATTTGAGGCCTCGAGTAGGTCCGCATTATGTGATAGGACTTGTTTGTATATTTGTACGGGCTCGAATGAGTTTCAGATGAGGTTCGGATCATTTCGGTTCTTGTTGGCAGTTGTGGTACTGGTTCTTCGCACCTGCGCACAATTGGCCGCAGGTGCGGATGCGCTTATGTGATGGGAGTGTCATTTCTGCAAAGCTAAGGCGTGTGGGTGAGTTCTGCATCTGTGGATATTTTGGCGCAGATGCGCAAGCGCTTCTGCGGGTAGGATCGACCGCTTCTGCGAGGCAGGCCGCTTTTGCGGTTGTTTGGAAGATTCCGCGATGTCTCTGGTGCGACCCCCATTTTCGCAGGTGCACGTTCTGGCCTATCAAGTGAAGGTCACAGATGCAGCACCTTTCTCGTAGATGTGAGTGCCCAGCTGCGCAACTTGTTCCGTAAAAGCGGAAAATACTGGGCAGAAAGGTTGTATTCGAGGGTTTGCCATTTTTACCATATTTTGAGTTGTAGACCTAGGATTTGAGCGATATTTTAGGGGTTCTTTACCTCTTCGATTGGGGTAAGTGTTATATATCCGAAATTAATTACATTTCATGATTTCATACTTATTTATATCATTAAATTTGTGAATTAAGTGGAAGAAAATGGGAAATTTTGTAAAAATCTTTCAAAATGTAAAATGATGATTTGAAGGGCGATTCGATATCGGAAATTGATAATTTTGGTTTGGTTAAACTCGTATCGGAACAGATATTTGGGTTTTGTGAATTTTTGTGGGTTCCGAGGTGTGGGCCTGGGGGTTAACTTTTAGTTTTAATTAAAGATCAAAGCTTTATTACTCGAAATTGTTTCCTATGAGTTTTATTTATGATTTAATGTTATTTTGACTAGATTTGAGCTGTACAGAGGTTGTTTCACTCGAGAAGGTCATTTTAGAGTATCGGTCTAACTTCATTGAGGTAAGTATCTCGCCTAACTTTGTGTGGGGGGGAATTACCCCTTAGGATTTTTGTCATTTGTGCTAATTGTGTCATGTAAAGGCCGTGTACGTGAGGTGACGAGTACCTACTTGGGCTTAATTATGGAAATTTGACCGTTTAGGGCTCTTAGGTTCTTATGTTCATTAGATATGAGGTTTTTAGTCATGTTAAATCCCCCATTTACTAAATTCACCCTTAAGTGTCTTATTTGGAATTAATTGATTCATGTTCTACCCTTATTGCCGATTAAACTCGTATGTGCCTCAAGTGAAGTTGTTGCCTTTTTATTGTCATGCTATCCTTTCCGTAATTGCTTAACCTTAATTGAATATATTATTATCTCTTCCGTAATTGCTTAACCTTAATTGAAGTTATTATTATCTCTTCAGTAATTGCTTAACCTTAATTGAAGTTATTAGTATCTATTCTGTAGTTGCTTAACCTTAATTGAAATTACTATTATCTCTTCCATAATTGCTTAGCCTTAATTGAAGTTTGTTATGCCTTTCATAGTTGACGTATTCTTATTTGAGGTCATTGATTCATGATATCTCTCTTGTCGTCGAATTGTACTTTTGTGGAATCATTGTTACATATTATCTCTCCCTTGTTGAGCTATTCTTGTTGAGACCATTATTCCTTGTTGTGTCTTTCTTTGTGAGCTCGTTCTTCCATTTCTTTGTGTTCTGAAGTTCTTGTGTTGATTTACTTGTCGTATTCTCGTGTTATTGTTGGTGTTGCTGTTGTACCCAGTGTTGTTGAGCCAAGGGCTATGCGTGGTTGTGGTATTGAAACTGTTTTGAGGAAATGTTATGAAATATGGGCACATGTTGTGAAAGTCATTTTATTGTATTGTTATGTTTTGGCACACGTGGTATTGTTGTGAGGATTGTCGGGGTGTTCGCACGTGAGTTGTGTGTACTGTTGTCATTATTGATATTTGCACATGCAGCGTGATAAGGCGGGTTATATATGTGGGTTTGCGCGTGTGGCGAGACAAGGTGGGAATATTATTATGTGCGTGCGGTGAGACAAGGCAGACATTACCTTTATTATTGCGCATGTGGCGAGACAAGGTGGGCTATGTCGGGGAATGATTTGTGATGAGTTATGATGGCCCAAGGGCATTGTTATTGTTGATATTTGTCTAGTGGTGTGCCTACCTTGTGTCAGTTATACTGTGTACATGTTTTGGTGATCATTTCTTATGTGTCATTCATTGCCTCTACTCTTAGTTGTTGACTTGAATTATGGTAGGACACTTGCACAAGCATACACATAATTTAATCACCCATATTGGTTTAAGAAGATGAATCCTGATGTTATTGACCATTTACATGTACTCTCGTCTACTTGCCTTCTATGTAAGAGTTGTTCTATTGGCACGTGAGTTGACCGTGCGATCATGAGTCATTGTTATTGTTAGCACGTGAGTGGTCCGTGCGGATATTAGATATTGTCTCTCTCTTGGTACGTGAGTCGTCCGTGCAGTTATGGATTGTAATGTGGGCACAAGATACCAAGTGATTAGGGTTCATGAATTGGGACCCGCGATTTGTGATTATGAGGTTTGGTACCTCGTGGAAATTCTTGAATAAATCTAGTGTGAAAGTGGTTGTTCTTATTGAGTTGTTACTGGTTTTCCTTTATTTAGTTTCACTAGACTTAGACTGTGTTCAGCTTACTCTACAACATTATTACCTGTTTGATTCCTGTTAAAAATTGTTGTTACTAGTGTATTATTGCAAGTATTGTTTTGTCTTCGTCACCGTGCTTAGCTTTATATTAATATTGTTTCTCTGTTAGTTCACTTTCATACTTGTTCAGGTTGTTTAGTCCAGTAGGTGTCTTGACTGTCCCTCGTCACTACTCCACCGAGGTTAGTCTTGATACTTACTGGGTACCGTTGTGGTGTACTCATGCTATGTTTTTGTACATTTTTGTGCAGATCCAGGTACTTTAAAGTTGGTTGTTCACTAGCTAGCTTTTCGGGTTTACTGTGGAGACTCAAGGTAAACTCGCCGTCGCGTTTGGAGGCCTCGGAGTCACCTTCTGATATTGTACTTGTCTTGTCTATTTCTTTTCAGGAACAATTGTACTTAGAAGACTATTCTAGTAAATTCAATAGAGCTTATGACTTGTACTACCGATTTTGGGATTGTTGGCTTTGTAAAAAAAATCTCTGTTTCGTATTTAGTAGTTATTGGTTGAGTTGCCATTAATTCAGTAAGTGTTAGGCTTAGCCATCACGACAACGTACAGAGGAAAATTAGGGTTGTGATAATAAACAATCTAGAGAATATAAAAAACTACTACAACTACTGTCAGAAAGTGATAGACAAAAATAGTAAATAAGATAGAGGGAGACTCTGGTGCTGCAGATCATAGCAAGGCAAGCGGCTCACGTGACCACATGTAGTACCTGTCTCAGTACCTGCACATCAATGCAGAAGTGTAGCGTGAGTACGAAAAACAACACGTACCCAGTATGTATCTAGTCTAACCTCGAAGAAGTAGTGACGAGGGGTCGACCTGATACTTACTAGAGGTCAAATAATAATATAACTACATAATGTAGACATGGTGAGTGTACAACAAGTAACAACAAAGAAAATAAGAGTAACTACAATAAATCCACTCATGAGTCTATATCAAATCACTAACATCTCACAACCGGCCGTGAAGGTGCTAACTCAATTATAACTAAACCAAAACTAGTTTTGGATTATTAAGCAGGAAGCTGCCAAGGCGAACGACCCGATCCTATAGGAATAGTGGTACTCAGTACTACCGAGTCGAACGACCCGATTCCATAAGAGTAGTGTTACCATCATGCCGAGGCAAATGGCCCGATCCCACAAGAATAATGTTACCATCATGCTGAGGTGAACGACCCGATCCCATAAATGTATCTTACCATCATGACGAGACGAATGGCCCGATCCCGTAAGAATACTGAAATTTACATTGCTCGCGGAAGCACTTGCGAGACGAGAAGGCACAGATTTATAGCTTATCAAGTAGTTCAAAATTTTTCTAAAATAAGAAACTAAGTCGATATCTCCAATTTAAATCCTCAGTCTCAGCCCTAATCAAGACAATTAACACACATGATAGGCATAAACAGTACAATTAAAGGCATGATGTAAATATAAGTCTACCTGGACCTATCATGAAATATAGCTATGTACGGACTCTCATCACCTCGTGCATACGTAGACCCCAACAACAAGTAGCACACAACAATAATACACCTAAGGGGATAAATTCCCTCTTGCAAGGTTAGGCAAGAGCCTTACCTCAGTTCTAAGTCCTCAATCCAACTGTCCAACTGCACTAGAACTCCTCAAACGACGCCGAGGACTCCGAAACTAGTCAAAAGTCATATAAAATAATAAATATATGCTCAAAAGTTCATAAATTAGCTATTATAATAGTTACCCAACCCAATTTGGAAGATTCCTGAAATTCACCCCCGGGCCCACGTGCCCGGATTCCGGAAAGTTTTGAATATAATTGTTACCCATGACCTCCCGAACTCAAATATATAATTTATTCCAATTTCCACTACCAAATCCATGATCAAATCCCAATTTTACTTAAACCCTAGGTTCTTGACATAATCCCATAAGTTTCACTAATTCTCCATGTTTAATCTACCTATAAATCGCGTATTCAACTTGAGAGTCGGTGGAGTTTACTTACCTTGTATAGTATATGCGAATACCCCTCAAAAATGCTCTCAAAATCGCCCAAGACCTAGTGAAAGTGTGTGGAAAATGGCCTAAGTCTCGGATTAAATGCACTCACTGCCCAGCGATTTCCGCACCTGCGGTCACTTAACCGCATCTACGGAACCGTAGGTGCAGTAAAAGGGCCGTATCTGCGATGCCCCACAACCTCCAGCTTCCTCGCTTCTGCAGATGGGGAAGCGCTTATTCTTGTCCACTTCTGCGGACACCTTCTGCTTTTGCGGACTTTCCTTTGCTCATGCGATCCCCAGCCAGCCGGCCCATTTCCACACCTGCGAAGACTCGATCGCATCTGCAGACGCGCAGATGCGGAAAATGCCTCGCACCTGTGACCACCCAGATCCAGCCCCAAGTCCGCTTCTGCGACCACTGGGCCATTATTGTGAGCTCACACCTGCAGCCATTTCCACGCACTGAAGCCACTAGCAGCCCCTCATGTCCAAAACTAAGTCTGATTCCAATCCGATTTTGCACCCGAGGCCCCCAGGGACCCTATCCAATTACACTAATGCATCCAACAACATATTACGAGCTCGCTCACGCGATCGAAACACCAAAATAACATCTAGATTCACGAATCGGACGCTAAAACGCATGAGTTAAACATGAAACTTAAAAACTTTTAAAAACACTTCCGCACGTCTGATTATAAAATCAACTCTAAATGATGCCAAATATTTTGCATACAAGTCATAAATCACCACACGAAACTATTCCTAGGCTTGGAATCCCAAAAGGACCTCAATAACATCAAAGTCTCCTCCAAACCAAATTTAATGAACTAAAAAACCTTCAATGAACCAACTTCACACGTTGAGCGCTGAAACGCTCCCAGGTTACCCGAAACCCGATCCGAATTCACGCCCAAGTTCCAAATCACAAACGAACCTATTAAAACCTTCAAATCCCGGTTCCGATGTCGTTTACTCAAAATATTGACTTAAGTCAATCTTGGCCACCTTAGGCCACTATTAAGGAACTAAGTATTTCAATTTCAACCCAAACCCTTCCAAACCTAAACCAACTATCCACGCAAGTCATAAAAATATAAAATCATATATGGGGAGTCTTAATTAGGGGAATGGGGATCTAGAAATAAAAACGACCGGTCGGGTCGTTACATTCTCCACCTCTTAAAAAAACATTCGTCCTCGAATGGGTCTAGAAGCATACCTGGAGTGCTGAACAAGTGCGGATATCTGCTCCTCATGTCCTCCTCGGTCTCCAAAGTCGCTTCCTCCACTGGTTGACCCCTCCACTGAACGTTCACCGCAGCAATCTTCTAGGACCTCAAGTGGCGAACCTGCCTGTCAACAATGGAAACTAGCTCCTTCTCATAACCCAGGCTCTCTTCTAGCTGAATCGTGTTGTAATCTGACATGTGTGACCTGTCGGCATGGTAACTCTAGAGCATAGACACATGGAAGACCGGATGAACTCCCGATAGACTGGGAGGCAAAACATGCTCATAAGCAACCTCCCCAACTCGCCTCAACACCTCAAATGGGCTAATAAACCTTGGGCTCAGCTTGCCCCTCTTCCCGAACCTTATGATGCCCTTCATCCGTGAGACTTTCAAGAGGACCTTCTCGCCCACCATAAATTATAAGCCACATACCTTCTGATTTGCGTAACTCTTCTGTCTGGACTGTGCTGTACGAAGCTGCTCCTAAATTAACTTTACCTTCTCCAAGGCATCCTTCACTAAATCAGTGCCATATAACTTAGCCTCACCAGGCTAAAATCATCCGATGGGAGAATGACATCGCCAACCATATAAAGCCTCAAATGGAGCCATCTCGATGCTGGACTAATAATTGTTGTTGTGAGAAAACTCGGCCAAGGGCAAGAATCCATCCCACTGCCATCTGAAGTCGATGACACATGCTTTGAGAATATCCTCTAGAATCTAAATAGTCCACTCCGATTGCCCGTCGGTCTGTGGATGAAAGGCTGTGCTGAGCTCTACTCGGGTACCGAGGTGACTCTGTACTGCTCTCCAGAAATGTGAAGTGAATTGAGGGCCTCTATCTGATCTGATAGAAACAGGCACACCATGCAATCGAACAATCTCCTGAATGTAAATCTGGGCCAACCTCTCTGAAGAGTAAGTAGTCACCACCGGAATAAAGTGTGCCGACTTGGCAAGCCTATCTATAATGACCCAAACGGGATCAAACTTCCTCAACGTCCGCAACAACCCAACAACGAAGTCCATAGTGATGCGCTCCCACTTCCATTCTTGAATAACCATTTGCTGAAGTAGGCCACCTGGCCTCTGGTGCTCATATTTAACTTGCTGGAAATTTAGACACCTAGCTACATACTCAACTATGTCCTTTTTCATTCGTCGCCACCAATAATGCTGCCTCAAATCACGATACATCTTCGTAGCACCTGGATGAATAGAATACCGAGAACTATGTGCTTCCTCTAGGATCTTCTCCGTCAAGCCATCAACATTAGGTACACATAGGCGACCCTGGAGTCGTAGAACGCTATCCACGCCGATAGTAACCTCCTTGGAACCACCATGTAGTACCATCTCTCAGAGAACCAACAAGTGCGGATCATCGTACTAACGAGCCTTGATCCGCTCCAGTAATGAATGAAGACTAAGTCACAACATATGCAAGAATTCAACTGGGCTCTGAGATATCCAACCTCACAAGTATGTTAGCTAAGGACTGAATCTCCCAAGCCAATGGCCTCTCCTCCGCCGAAACAAATGCCAAACTGCCCACACTCTCGCCCTTCTTGCTCAAGACATCCGCAACCACATTCGCCTTGCCCAGATGGTAAAGGATGGTAATATCATAGTCCTTCAGTAACTCAAGCCACCCGCGCTGCCTCAAATTAAGGTCCCTCTGCTTAAACAAATGCTGTAAGCTATGATGATCGGTGTAAACCTCACAGTATACCCCATAGAGATAATGTCTCCAGATTTTGAGAGCATGAACTATCACGGCCAACTCCAAATCATGCACGGGGTAATTCTTCTCGTGGGGATTTAGCTAACATGAAGCATATACAATAACTCACCCTTCTGCATCAATACACAACCCAAGACAATGTGTAAAGCATCACAATACACAACCCAAGCGAACGCGTAAAGCGTCGCAATACACGGTATACATCCCTGAATTGGAGGGCAACAGTAACACTGGTAATGTAGTCAAAGCGGTCTTGAGCTTCTGAAAGCTCGCATCGCAATCATCGTTCCATCTGAACAGAGCACCCTTCTGGGTCAGTCTAGTCAAGGGCACCGCAATAGACAAGAAGTCCTCCACAAACCGACGATAATAACCTGCTAACCCCATGAAACACCTGATCTCGATCGATGTGGTGGGACAAGACCAACCTTGGACTGCCTCAATCTTCATGGGATCCACCTTAATACGCTCACCTGATATAACATGCCCCAAGAAAGCCACATAAACCAACCAAAACTCACACTTAGAGAACTTAGCATGAAGCTTCTATTCCCGCAAGGTCTGAATCACTAATATCATATGTTGTTCGTGCTCCTTCATACTACGCGAGTAGATCAATATGTCATCAATGAAGACAGTGACAAATGAATCAAGATACGGCCTAAATACCTGATTCATCAAATCCATAAACGTCGTCAGGGCGTTAGTCAAGCCGAATGACATCACTAAAAACTCAATGGCCATATCTAATCTGAAAAGCCGTCTTTTGAATATCCGAAGCACGAATCTTCAGCTGATGATACCCAAACCTCAAGTCGATCTTAGAGAACACCCTGGCACCCTGCAACTGGTCAAGAAAATCATCAATGCGCAGTAACGAGTACTTATTCTTGATGGTGACTTTGTTCAACTGGCGGTAATCAATGCACATCTGCATACTCGCATCCTTCTTTTTCACAAATAACATCGGTGCGCCCCAAGGCGACATACTGGGTCTAATGAATCCATTCTCAAGCAACTCCTGAAGTTGATCCTTTAACTCTCTAAGCTCCTTGGGAGCCATACGATAAGGCAAAAGTAGAAATAGGCGGGTTACCTGGCACCAAATCAATGCCGAAATTGATATCCTGATCTGGCGGCATACCTGGTAGATCAGCAGGAAATACATCGAAAAACTCTCATACCACCGGCACTGAATCTAACGCGGGAGTCTATGCAGTAGTATCTCGAACAAAGGCCAAGTAGGCCAATGAACCCTTTTCGACCATATGTCGAGCCTTCAATAAAGAAATAACCCTGCTTAAAGTACCGACAGACGAACCCCTCCACTCTAATCTGGGTAACTCAGGCATTGCCAAGGTCACAGCCTTGGCATAGCAATCAAGAATGGCGTGGTACGGGGACAACCAATCCATGCCCAAGATAACCTCGAAATCAACCATACCGACCAATAAAAGATCCGATCGAGTCTCATATCCGCAGAAAGTCACCACACAGGACCGGTAGACCCGATCCACAACAACTAAATCATCCACTAGCATGGACACATATATAGGAACGCTCAAGGACTCGCGGGACACATCTAGATAAAGAGTAAATAGAGAAGAAACATAGGAGTAAGTAGGCCCTGGATCAAATAATACCGAGGCATCCCTACGGCAAATAGAAATAGTACATGTGATCACTACATCAGAGGCGATTGCCTCTGGCCTGGCAGGGATAGCATAGAATCTAGACAAAGTGCCACCTGACCGGCCTCCACTTTTGGGATGACCCCTACCACCTGCCCTCTGCCTCTAGCCAGGCGGGAAGGCTCTACGGTAGCTGGTGCAGTAATCATGGGCTGATAGTCTTGCTTCTCAGCCTTGCCCTGAAGTCTAGGACAAAATCGCTCCACGTGGCCAAGATCCCCGCACTCGAAATAACCCCTCAGAGCAGTGGACGACTGACCTGAAGTCTGACTCTGATGGCCTGAATACCCACTGGAGGAACCCTGAATAGCTGGCGGTCGGTAAGTACTCTCTGGAATGGCACTAAAGTAGGGTCAGGATGGAGCACTCTGAGCAGGCAGTGGTGCTGACTGCATGGGCCTACTGGTCTGACCCCTCATAAACTAACCTTTGCCCCCAGGTGGGGCGCCACTGAATCCTCCAAACTTCCTGGGCTGCTTGTCTGTTGGCACAAACTCTCCACTGTGGTTGCAAATACGCTCGATCCTCCGAGCTATATCCACAACCTGATGAAAGGGATTCCCCATCTCTACCTTATGTGCCATAGAAACCTGAATCTCAGGGTGCAGACCTGCAATGAACCTCCGCACCCTATCTGCATCTGTGGGGAGTATAATATTTGTATGGAGAGACAAGTAAGTGAATCTTGCCTCACATTCGGTCACAGACATATAACCCCGACGGAGTCGCTCAAACTAACCCCGAATGTCCTCTCTCAGAAGGTGGTATGTACCTCTCCAAGAATAGATGTGTAAACTGATCCCAAGTCAAGGGAGGTGAACCTGCTGACCTGCTAAGAAGGTAAGCTTGCCACCATCTGCGGGCCTTGCCCTCAAGCTAAAAGGTGATGAAGTCCACCCCGTAGGACTCGAATATCCCCTTGTTCTAGAGCCTATCCTTGCACCGGCCAATGAAATCCTGGGGGTCCTCTAACCGCTCACCCCCAAAGTTAGGGAGCGAAGTATAGTCCATCTGTCCAGCCGCTTCTGTTGATCAACGGTCATGCTTGGTACAGCCTCTGGCACAGCCGCTATAACAGTCTGGGCTTCGCCCGCAAGTAGTGCACCTGGGGTCTGATAAACGGCAGTAGCGTGCCCTAGAGCCTGAGCGGTAGGGGTCTGTGCTCCCCCTCCTACCTGAGATGTGGCAGGGGCTATGCTGGGGCTAGCTCAACTGTAGGTGCCTCATCCTGCTCCTCAATAACAGGATGCTCTACTGGATCCACTGGTGGTACGACGGGAGCAATTCTAGGACGCCCTCGTCCTTTGAGAGGAGCTGAATCCCTCCCCTGGCCTCTACCTCAGCCTCTAGCAATGGGGGGAGCAGCTCCTCTACCCCCTGGTACATTCATTATGCGCATTCTCACCATCAGCGAGAGATCAATAGAAAGATACTTAGCACAATATCAAACTACATGATAGGAGATGAAGAAAAAGAAGTTCCCTAACACCATATAGCCTCTCGAAGATAAGTACGGATGTCTCCGCACCGATCCGCAAGACTCTACTAGGCCTGCTCATGATGCGTGAGACCTATGTGAACCGAAAGCTCTGATACCAAGCTGTCACGACCCAAATCAATAATAGGTCATGATGGAACCTAATATTGCCGTTAGGCAAGCCCCAAGTGAATCTACTATTTATTTATCCCTTCTCAACATTTAAAACAAAAATTTTCCCTTTAAAAGAACAAAATGAGTAAGATCTCATGCAACCGTATATAGTCTTTTCTTAACAAAATACCAGCATAAAAAGTACATCCACTGTAGTGATAGAAATGATAAGTACAACAGTACATAAATGCTAAAAATTCCCAAAACTCGGTGTCATAAGTACATGAGCAATCTAGAGAATATACAAAACTACTACAACTATTGTTAAAAGTGATAGACAGAAATAGTAAATAAGGTAGAGGGAGACTCTGGTGCTGCAGATCATATCAAGGCAAGCATCTCACCACTAAGTCTCAGTTGATGATCGGCTACGCGCCCACGTGACCACTGGTAGTACATGTCTCAGTACCTGCACATCAATGCAGAAGTGTAGTATGAGTACGAAAAACAACACGTACCCAGTAATTATCTAGTCTAATCTCGAAGGAGTAGTGACAAGGGGTCTACTTGACACTTACTAGAGGTCAAATAATAATATAAGTACATAAAGTAGACATAGTGAGTGTACAACAAGTAACAATGAAGCAAATACGAGTAACTACAGTAAATCCACTCATGAGTCTATATCAAATCACTAACATCTCACAACCGGCCGTGAAGGTGCTAACTAAATTATAACTAAACCAAAACCAATTTCGATTATTAAGCACGAAGCTGCCGAGGCGAACGACCCGATCCCATAGGAATAGTGGTACTCATTACTGCCGAGGCGAACAACCTGATTCCATAAGAGTAGTCTTACCATCATGTCGAGGCGAACAACGCGATCCCCACAACAAGTAGCACACAACAATAATACACCTAAGGGGATAAATTCCCTCTTACAAGGCTAGGCAAGAGACTTGCCTTGGTTTCAATTCCTCAATCCGGCACTTCAACCTCACTAGAACTCCTCAAACGATGTTGAGGACTCCGAAACTAACCAAATGTCGTATAAATTAATAAATATATGCTCAAAAGTTAATAATTTAGCTAATATAATAGTTACCCAACCCGATTTGGAAGATTTGTGAAATTCACCCCCTAGCCCACGTGTCCGGTTTTCGGAAATTTTCGATTATAATTGTCACCAATGATCTCCCGAACTCAAATATATAATTTATTTCAGTTTCCACTACCAAATTCATGATCAAATCCCAATTTTACTTAAACCCTAGGCTCTTCACAAAATCCCACAAGTTTCACTAATCTTTCATGTTTAATATACCTATAAACAATGTATTCAACATAAGAGTGGGTGGAGTTTGCTTACCTTGTATTTTAGATGAGAATCCCCCTCAAAATTTCTCTCAAAATCGCTGCATATGCGGAACCGCAGGTGCGGTCAAAGGGTCGCATCTGCGATTGCCCACAACCTCCAGCTTCCTCGCTTCTGCGGCCGGGGAAGCGCTCCTGCGGGTCCGCTTCTGTACATCTACTTCTGCGGACTTTCCTTCGCTCCTGCGATCCCCAGCCAGCCGGCCCATTTTTGCACCTGCGAAGCATCGATCCCATCTGCGGACGCGGAGATGTGGAAAATGCTTTGCACCTGTGACCACCCAACTCCACGCGGGTGCGATTGCACCAGATCTGAAGCCACCAGCAACCTCTCCATGTCCAAAACTAAGTCTGATTCGCACCCGAGGCCCCCGGGACCCCATCCAATTACACTAATGCATCCAACAACATAATACGGACTTGCTCGCGCGATCAAAATACCAAAATAACATCTACAATCACGAATCGGACGCCAAAATACTTGAGTTCAACAAGAAACTCCAAAACTTCTAAAAACACTTTTGCGCGTCCGATTCCTATCAAATCAACCCGGCATGATGCAAAATCTGTTGCGTGCAAGTCATAAATCACCACACGGAACTATTCCCAAGCTCGGAATCCCAAACGGACCTCGATAACATCAAAGTCTACTCCAAACCAAACTAAAAGAATTAGAAAACCTTCAATGAACCAACTTCCCACATTCAGTGCCAAAATGCTCCCGGGTTACCCGATCCGAACACACGCCCAAGTTGAAAATTATCATACGAATTTATTGGAACCTTCAAATCCCGGTTTCGAGGTCGTTTACTCAAAAGGTTGACTTAAGCCAAACTTGGCCACCTTAGGCCACTATTAAGGAACAAAGTGTTCCGATTTCAAAACCTAAAACAACCATCCCTGCAAGTTATAAAATAGTAAAAGAACATACAAGGAGTCTTAATTAAGAGGACGGGAATTTAGTAAGCAAAACGACCGATCGGGTAGTTACAGAAGTTCTATCCTAGGTTAGTCAACTAAAATTGGTTTACCAAGAGATCCACTCAAGTTCTTCGAGGAGACTATTGATCAAGTGAGAATAAGGTATGCATATGCACGTGCGCATAAGGAAGTCTATGTTTCCAGAAATGGACGAAAATAATATGCATTAATTTGAAGTACATTGCATGTATGTAAAAGTTACAAATAAAATAAGTAAAACATGACAAGGTATGAATAATCAAATACACATACACAGAGTAATATCTTGACTAATAACTTAGAAATTAAACTAACTTAGATAGAATAATTTGCATTGGTAGAACCTGCTAGATGAACTGAATCAAGAAGATACTCTTTGACCTATGTCACAAAAAAATGAAAGAGATTAGGATCATTTATGGTTATAAATAAATAAATATATTTACTAATAATTAGTTA
Source organism: Nicotiana tabacum (assembly GCF_000715075.1). Taxonomy (NCBI): domain Eukaryota; kingdom Viridiplantae; phylum Streptophyta; class Magnoliopsida; order Solanales; family Solanaceae; genus Nicotiana; species Nicotiana tabacum. The sequence continues at coordinate 44,624,347 of NC_134102.1, forward strand.
AACATAACATGGTTCAACTTCATCAAAGGATTGCACAAGTAGTAATATATATAAAAGTATATCACTTTATTTTTCAAAATAAATAATTAATATTATATATTACACAAAATAAAGTAGTGCATAAGCTAATATTTTAAAAATATCTTAATCGCTTTTTCTATTCTTTGTGTAGATGGAACCTCATAGATGAACGTATAATATAAATTACCTAATCGATGAGGATTAAGGAAGGATTTTTTTAGAGGGGGTTAATGTATTTACTAAGCATGCAATATCATTTTCTCCATTTCAAATTTAGATGGTGATTAAATATCCATGTGTGAAGTCCAAGTGTTAAAAAAATTTTGGAAACGGAAAAAGTTAAGACTCATTTTATAGTAGGGGTTTATACATAATTATATATTTTGTATGAACTAATCATGGTGAGATTGATGATGGTTATGATATATTTTAAAATATGATTATTAGTGAAAGTAGTAGGTTGATGAAGAATAGTGTTCAAGATTCTAGATTTTATGATATAAAGGCGGATACTTTTGGGATGCACTTATGGTTTGTACCCGAAAAAGTATTGAACAAGCTCTTAACAAACAAGTAAAGCTTTTCTATGAAAAGTTAGAGGCTGCTAGACATCCACTGTGCGAAGAGAGTACACACTTTAAGTTGTTTGTTGCAATTATATTACTGAATATCAAATAAGATTGGAATATTTCTCGCGTGGCCTTAGATGCTTTCATTGGGCTTATAAGTGAACTAGTTAACCCAAATATCAACTTACCTGCTGAGTTCTATAAGGCAAAGAAATTAATTTCTAAGTTAGGACTCTCCTATGTAAGAATTAATTATTGTGAAAATGATTGTACATTATACTATACGGATGACACAGATTTAGAATGTTGTAAATTTTGTGAAAAGCCTCAATTTATTGTTATATTGCAGGTTCAGACCAGGCCACTAGTGTCACGACCCAAAACCCACTATAGGTCGTGATGGCGTCCAACGTCGTTGTTAGGAGCGCCAATGGTGAACTATCCCGTTAATTATTTATTTTTATTACTTTCGAAATTATAAATTTTATTAAGTAAAGAAATTTACACATTAAAAATCATAGGTACATACATAGTTAGTAAGATAATAAAATAAAAGATGACAATATTATGCAAATCCATAAACATCAACTAGAATATCCCAAAACTCGGTATCACGAGTGCATGAGCGTCTACTAACGAGTGCAATAATAATACAACATCTGTCTTAAATGAAAAATAGACTGGATAAAGTAAATAAATATGATGGAGACTCTGTGGGCTGCGGTGCGTAGCATAGAAAGCAGCTCACCATAAAGTCGCCTCAACAGTCGCGTGTACGCGCCAAGATGGCCACCAAATGAACCTATCAGACCCTGTACATTTAGTGCAGAAGTGTGGCATGAGTACGTAAATCAACACGTACCCAGTAAGTATCTAGCCTAATCCCAAAGAAGTAGTGACGAAGATCGACATCGACACTTACTAGCGATCCAATAAAATAATATAATGAATTAAAAATAGATAAGAAACACAACAGTAACAATGAGGTAAAATTGTAATTCACATAATCTTCCAACATTTCTTTTGATGATATAAATCTCTAACATCTCATGTGCTATCTAATAAATCAGAAATATCAAGTACAATCTCAAACGAATAAGGAATACCATATAAGTGCCAGGTCTCAATCAAAGGGGATTCTCTGAATATTCGGATTGCTAACGATATAATGCGCGATTATGTCGAGGTCGTATGGTCTGATCTAGAGTGGTGTGTATACTGCCGAGGGTCGACCGGCGCGAACCAGAGATGCATCTCAATATACTGCCGAGGCGTTCAGTCCGATCCACAGGAAAAGGAAGAAACTTATAGAGTTACGGGCTATGTGTTTGCAACACAAGTATAGGAGTATAAAGTAAACATGACTGGCATAAAGTAAATATGATTTTTACCATCCATCAAATATCTCGTCAAACAACACAAGGTGATAAGGTTCGGCCTAATATATTCCCAATTAATTTCAATTTTAAGTTCAAGTAATTAAGCTAGCAAATTGAGTTCAAATAAGTCAAATATTACATGATAAAGTCCTAAGTCTACCCGGACATAATCAAGCTTTTAGCTACGTACGAGCTCTCGTCACCTCATGCGTACATAGCTCCCACAACTAATGGCACATAACAATTTAATACCTATGGGGTAGTTTTTTCCTCACAGGGTTAGACAGGAGACTTACCACGCTCCGAAATTCCATAACCGGCTCCAACGCCTCTCTAACACCTCAAGCCTATGCCCATCAATCCGAAACTCGTCAAATAATATGAAACCAATAATAATATACTCCAAAACTCATAATTAATCAAATTATAATAATTTTCAACTTCGCTCGAAAAGTAAACAAAGTCAATCATCGATCCCACGTGCCCGGATTCTGAAAATATTTGAAGATAAACATGACCCATAACGTCACAAGCTCAAATATACAATTTATTCTCAATTCCATGTCCAATTTCGTGGTCAAAAATTTAAAAGTACCAAATTCTATGTTTACTTCCAAAATCTCACATTTCTACAAAATTCTATGTTTAAATCCATATATAATCCATGTATTTATCTTACAACAAGTGAGAATATTTTACCTCATAATAGATGATGAAAACCTCCCCTCCAAGAACTCCAAAAATCGTCCAACCAAGTGAAAATGAGAGAAAAATTATCCAAATCCCGCATAAAAATCAAGTATGCCTAGGTTCTTCCTCTTCGCGATCACGGAAGTGCCCTCACGATCGCGAAGACCAAGCCAGCCTTGACCCAGATTTCTTTTACGCGAACATGACCAATGAAACGCAATCGCGAAACTTTGCCTGAACAGCCTACGCGAACGCGAGCCTAGATCCGCGAATGCGAAGGCCGAACTTTCATGCCTCAGACCAACACCTTACGCGATCGCGAACCAATCCCTGTGATCGTGAAGATAGCCTTCCAAACCCAAGCCACCTCGCTAACACTTCGTGTTCGCGGCCCCTCCCACGCGAACGCGATGAACCATCAGACCAAACACTGCCATCGCAAGCCTCCATACGTGATCGCAATGAACAACTTCACCCAACTCCCAATCTACACTACGTGATCGCGAGCCTATCATCGCGATCGTGATCAACAACCCTGACACCAGAAACTAGCAATTTCAAGACAAGATAAAATTGTCCGAAACCACCTTGAATCACACCCAAGGCGCCTGGACCCCATCCAATCACATCAACAAGTCCCAATACCTTTTCCAAACTTATCCAAAGGCTTGAAATGTCACGAATAACATAAAAACCACTAATCGATGATAAAAATCATTCTTTCAACTTTCAAATATTCAAGCTTCGATGAACGCGTCCGAATCATACTTAAACATTCTGGATTGACGCCAAATTTTATGTACAAGTCACAAATCATAATGAGAACCTATTCCAAGGCTCGGGATCAAAAACGGACATCAATGACATCAAAGTCCACTTCCAAACCAAACATAGGAAATTCTGAGACCTTCAAAAGGCCAACTTTTCACAATAAGTGCTGAAATGCTCCTGGTCTACCCGAAACCCGATCTGGACCTACGCCCAAATCCAAAACCATCGTACAAACCTATTAGAATCTTCAAATCCTGATTCCGAGGTCGTTTACTCAAAAGTCAAACCTTGGTCAACTCTTCCACCTTAAAGCTTCCGAATTGAGATTTTTCCTTCCGAATCAACTCCAAACTTCCTGAAATTTAATTCTGACTACGACTACAAGTCATAAAAGATGAAGTGAAGCTGCCCAAGGCCTCAAACCGTTGAACGACGTGCTAGAGCTCAAAATAATCGGTCGGGTCATTACATTGCCCCCCCACTTAAACATGCGTTCGTCCTCGAACTTGCCAATAATAGTTTCAGAGTTTCTCAAAATCACTGTTTAACACCTCATGCAACTACTTGTGCCACCACAACCCATATGAGCACATTAGCTCGAGCCAGACTAAAGATCTTTCCTGCTACCTTAGCCTACAAGCCTTAGAACCAAATTCCACCATTCGAAATTCTCTACGAGATCTGATTCTAACATACGAACACTGCATCAGTCTGAACACACTGTAGCAAACATGATCATGCACCCATGACGAAACCACATAATGCACCGCATAATTTGTATGCCCGTAATAACATCCTCCAACCATAGAAGCTACAAATTCACTAACTCGATGCCCGTAATATACCTTATAACAAGTATAAGACCTAACCCACCCCTCACAATACTGCAACGATGAAAGCGACACGTAGAAACTCATAACCACCTACCAAATCAATAAATCATGGAGTCTCTCTGCTTGACAAGAACCATTTCCTTATTCTGAACTGATTATTGACATTTTCCTCCTAATATACATTGTATAAATCTGATTGCACTAATTTCAGGCCCGACAACCTCGTCTCACCCAGTACAAGCTGCTAGACCAACAAGCCACATCAAAAACCACCTAAAATCTCTTAGGACGACATCAATGCATCAACAAGCCACAACTCGAACATGACCAATTAAGGAAAAACAAACTTGGTTAAAGAACTATCTAGCCTGCATAATGAATAAAACGGCGTAACAAATGCTATGAACCTATCTCAAAGATGAGAAATAAGGCACACAAAATAAATATAACGAATCGTACTCAACATCTCATTATTGCGGCGTGCAACCCGATCCATACATCATACTCGTGGCGGCGCACCACCCGATCTACACATAACAATCAGTAAGGAAATACCTACCGAGCCAAAATGCTCATACCCACGAAATGCCTGAATATTATCCACAAGCACGCCAAGTGCATAAACACAACCCTGGGGAGTCTGATAGTGCCATGCGCTACCAAGCAAGACTAAGGTGCAATAAACGACCTGCATCTCGAGAGCCATCTTGCTCATATAACACTACAAGCTACATGAGATCACAACACATGTGCGAATAATCAAGCCGCCTCACAACCCGCATGGCATAATAGAGTATTACATAGAATAGCTGACCACAAGAATAACATCCAACGCCCAAAGACTCCTTTGTAAGCAATGCTATGTTGAATGAACACATCCGACCTGATGTATAGCATACATTCACATTATATCTACCAACGGACCTCAAGCCGATCCCGATCATCCCATACTGGGCCAATAACCTTTCAAGGATCCACAATGACCCTATTCATGACACATACAAGCAATCGTCTAATCCGGAACAAACTCCCACAGTCCACAACCAAAGGAAAGGGCACCTCTCAGGCATAAACTCTCCCATTAGCAAAAATATCAGAATCTCCATACCTGATTTGAATCTCTAACAATCAACTGCCTAACATGTCACACTTATACGATCTTCTCATAGGATATACTCCCATATTCTTCCGCACCAGGTAGTAAAATCTGAACATCAATGGCCATCGACCATGCTATTTCTATAGTGGTAGTTAAGCATCCCCATTTCAATACGCAACACTTCTTCCAAAAAATAGACTGTCACGACCTAAACCGACGGGCCGCAACAGGCACCCAGTACCTTACTCAACCGAGTACCAATGTAACGTATCTTTCTTATTACATCATCATAGGTAAGTGGGCTAGAAGGGGCATCATGAGATAACCAGAGTAAACATGAGGGAATTACCCGACATAGAATGACCCAACTTGATATAAGAACCCATACACGTGACATACAGGCCTATAAGGCCAACATGATCATTTATAAACTCAAAATATAGGCCAACAAGCACATCTATCTACAAACCTCTAACAATACATAATTGTCATAAAGGTCGGGACAGAGCCCTACCATACTAATCAATACATGTCCTAATGATACTGACTAAATAGCAACTCCGGAGCAAATGGAGCACACCAACATCTTCCGATGATCTGATAGACTACTTAGAGGGCTCTCAACCTATCTATCGGGACCTACGGGCAAGGAACGCAGCGTCCCCAGGCAAAAGGAACTTCAGTACAAATAATGTACCGAGTATGTAAGGAATGAAAATTAGTAAACAATAGACACGAGAAAAACATAGAGTAAAAGACTCGACATGTATGTCTGAATTACTCTGTGAATCATTAATATTTATAATGTCGTGCATAAGCATATAAAATGTCATACCATGCATAGGTATATGCGTACATAACATCATCAAGCCTCTGAGGGCATCCCATCATATCATCTCGGCCTCTGTGGGCAATTCATCAACGTATTCCAGCTGATCAGGTGGTGGTACGTATATAATGCCGTAACCTTTTTCCATATCCCATATACATAAAATATACTTGTATATAACGCTATCTGGTCATGGGTCAATGTACATGTATAAATGAATGGAATGCATAAGAAGTAAGTTAATAATATTTCTCAGAATGTCATGAGATCAATGTGCCTTTGATTAATATAATAAAATAAACTTTATCAACTTACGTATTTTCTAAGACCCATGAACAAATGATAGAATAATAGAACACATGGGGAATCAAGAACGTAGGCACTTCTAGTACTTCTATGAATATAGTCAATTATGAAAGTTGTGCATTTACTCTTTTTGTTTGTATCGTATGGATCATGCCAAAAGAAAGAAGGGATAGCCTTAACATACCTGAACCGATTCTCTTGACAATCCCTTTAACACCGTTGATTGCGACAATGCGTAATGGCAGATCAAAGTAGGAAAGAATCGTATGATATTCTTGAGAAATATTGCACCGTATTCCCTTAGAATCGCAAATCCCATGTTGCTATAATATTAAATGGTCTTCGTATGAAAGGTTTGAAGCAACTATGTTTCTATTATAAACCATTACCCTTGCTGAAGCTTTCTTTTCTAATGTAGTAGATGAGAGCAATTTGTTGTAAATTTGTATGAATCACGTTACCACTATCAATTTGTATGAATCTCACTCAAATGAATTAGAGAGACTCTTTTGTATGAATCACGTTACTTGGCCACACATTTTGCCTAATCGTGCCACTTATCTTCTAGCCAAAAGAGTCACCCTTGGGGGCTTAGTTGGCTGCCACATTGGGGTAGTGTCCCCCACAATATTTATCCATAATTTCTAATTACCTTGTTAATCTTTCACTAAAAATCCATAATTAACTAATTATCCACATAATTCCCTAATTAATTAGGTAATATCCCATTACCTAATTTTTTACATAATTAAAAATTATCTCAAATTACTTAAAATACTACTTACTTTTAACACACTTTATGTACTATCATGGTCATATGGTACCTTGTATGGTACTAGTCCATAAATACCGTGTATTTTAGATCAGGTCGTATTTTATCCAAAATGTCAAACTTCGACGAAATTCATTTTCTTCAATTTACTTACCCTCTCACCTTCACGAATTTACTCGTCACTTGTTTGAAATATCATAATGCTTATAATCTCAAAATAATCCCATTCCCGAACTTACGTCGATTAACTTACGACGAAACTTTAATGCACAAAAATGCGGGATGTAATATCTCATTTCCGAGCTTTCATCAATTTACATATGGCGTACTTTTACGTATGAAAATATGGGGTGTAACATAGACCATCCTCAGGCTGCCCGAAAATAGTGCTAGCGTACTCTGAACATCTGAAATCCTCCCCCGCTCCTCCGAGCTCGTGACATTCTTATCAAAACCGAACCGCAACCTTGACCCTCAACTTCCAATTTCCATACCGCTCAGTGCACCTATAATGCCGCTATGCGAGAGTACAAGAATTTAATTATAACTCCTGAACCACCAATAGAATAAACACTTCATCGACTAGAACCCTTTCACTCCAGTTATTTTAGAAGAACAATTGCAACACGCAACCGAATTCCCATAACCGCAGAAAATGCAAACATCAAGTTGTGGTCTAAACCGCCATAACTCTTCCGGGATCGATTTACACATAACAAGGCCATCAGAATCAAATACCTCCAAATCAATCAAATTACAGTGGTTGTCAAGCCTGCACGTATAGCCACGAATCATTTGTATAGCCTTAACACACCGAAAGAACTGATCATTTCCACAACCATGCTTATTCAAACCATTACTAACTGACTCAACTTCTTCCAATTTACTCTTGACATGCCTTTGAAATAATAGATCTATTCAATCACATAACGGACCTCAAACAACACTCATCTCGAGTGACCCAAATCACGAGACCACATCGTCTCAATACCCATCAGGCATCTCATACCCTCCTCATGCACTCAAATAGTATCTCCAACTGATACACCCGCTCTGAAAGACCCCCTACGAATCCGAAGTTGTTTTTCCCATTTCTCCAATACTGCACCGCAGACCCGATGATAATTTAGAAATTCCCTAAGTATCCTTCACACTCTACTGGAAACCTAGTCCTCAACCACATAACGAACCCAAAATCCTTAGACACCGTACTTTAATTCTTGAACCTACTAGAACCTTTATTGAGAGTCACCCACTCTGACCTGGTCCCGAATATAACCAAACTTTAGGGCTCTGTTAGCAGTTAAACACTCCCAAAGAAGAAATCGGATGAATTCAATTCCTTGTACATCACATCCACAAGAAGCATAAACTCTGAGTCCCAAAATCTGCATATAATCGATAAGGCGAAATGTAGCACACATTCATCAAGTCCTTTGCCCGAACGTACCGGTAACCAGAAACTACATAGGCACATAACCACGTTGTCACACCCCAAACTCGAGGAACACGACCAGCGCTCAAACGAGTGAACCCAGTCGAGCAAGCCTACATTACATCAACCTCTCATCATAACTCATGCATGATTTATCAAAACATAATTAGTTCATGACTTTCATATTGAATACATTTGGCTCAATGGCCCATAATTTTTTTTTTCTTTTCTTTTTCACTTATAATGGGTACATAGCTTCATAAATATCTATGAACATAAATACATGACGAAACTCAAAACTTAAGTACATGACCCACAGTGTACATGGAGCTTCTATGACAATAGATACCTAAGTACATAATACCAACTAGACTCGAGTGCCCACTGGAATTGTAGCAGGCTCACCATAATCCGATGCACAGAAGATCCCTACCAATGTTCCATATTATCCTGTAGAAGTATACCTGCATCCATTAAAAGATGCAGCGCCTCCGATAAAAGGGACGTTAGTACTGTCGAATAGTACTAGTATGTATAACTAAACACCCTCTCAATAGAACAATTAATATTACAAGGAGGAATAATCACAAAATCAATGAAAGTATCGAACAATACCAAAACATCAAGTGTCATATAAATTCCCATAATTTCAGATTAGTGAGTCTTAGCACCAATATACCATTGTTCACAATACCATTATTCACGATACCAATACCACCGTCCTCTCAGCATGAACTTCGATTACGACCCGATCGGTTAGGCTGTCTTATTCGAGACATCAAATACTTTGTTTTTATATCAATCACAGCATTTCATATTTCTTTTATTAAAGTACATCAAAAGACTACAAAACATCACGTAGATTGAAATATCAAGCCCTATTATACTTGCATCATTCTAAACTTTTTTTAGGGTCAACTGAGCCATATGATCTATACGCGGAACACATAATATAAAGTAATTGAAATAACATGTACAAACAAGGCCAATGAAAATAGCTCATAATGTCTGCGTTGACAATGCGTCTTACTTGACTGTCCATATCCCTCTCTTATCTTACCCTTATGCATTTCATAGACCGTCCCTAGTGTTCACATATCATATTATACACTTATGCACTTCATAGACCGTTCATAGGATTCACATATACCATGCGATACACATGTGCATTTCATAGACCGTTCACAGTGTTTACTTACACAAACACCTGCACGTTTCATAGACCGTTCACAGTGTTTACTTACACAATACACCTATGCGTTTCATAGACTTATACAATACACTTGTGCATTTCATAGACCGTTCACAGTGTTTACTTACACAATACACCTGTGCGTTTCATAGACCGTTCGCAGTGTTTACTTACACAATACACCTGTGCGTTTCATAGATCATTCACGGTGTTTACTTACACAATACACTTGTGCGTTTCATAGACCGTTCACAGTATTTACTTACACAATACACATGTGCGTTTCATAGACTGTTCACGGTGTTTACTTACACAATACACATGTGCGTTTCATAGACCGTTCACAGTGTTTACTTACACAATACACCTTTGTGTTTCATAGACCGTTCACAGTGTTCACATATCATATTATATACCTATGCATTTCATAGACCGTTCACAGGATTTCATAACACATCATTATGCATATAACCATGTATAAACTCAAAGTGACATGATTAACATTACATTAAGGTCATAAGTTCCCGGATCATTGGAACACTTCATGTTCATGCTCATCATGGAGAAACATAGCACATTACATTAGCACATGCATGGTGAATCAATAAGTCAATTTCAATGGAACATAAGCCCAATTTCCTTTCTTAAGATTCATCATCATTTAGCATAGGACATCTCCATTCCATCTTGTTATTCACTCACTTGACATCTTGAGGTCATTAGCTAAGTTCATGATTCTTGAGGACTTAACATCGAAGTCATTTACATGCATTATTTCAGAAGCATACAACTATAGTTGAAACCATTGGGACATACAACACCTCATAATTCTCATTTAGGCGAACAACCACATTTCATCTTCATACTATCACTTCATTAGTACTTTCAATTACATACAACATCATTATTTCATTGGTTCCCTTTTTGCCATACATATTATTCTTCATTCATGGCACGGTGGCCGTATCTTATATTCCATACTTTCATTTCATTACTTTCAATACTCATCATCATATTTCACACATCATTTCATTTCATTGGCTCTATTGGCCACAATCATAACTTTCATTATTGGCACGATGTCTACACTTTATATCCCCACCTCACTACTTTCACTTTCAAGCATCTTTATAAATTATCGACAATAAAGAATCTCAAATCACGACTTTTAATACACCTATTAGCAAATAAGAGTCTTATGTACATTGAGACTTTTAATACATTTTGGCATAATAGCATTCACTTCAAACGCTACTTGGAGTCATAATATTTTTATACCCAACTCATGTTTTGAACACATTCCCGAAGGATAACATCATATGGTAAGAGTATCCGAAATACATTTTGAATATATACCTTTCAACACAAAGCTTATTTGTAATAATTGACTTATAAAGAATAACTCGGGACTTACAAGAGCATAATGGAATTCAATTCTATGAAAGAAGTTTAGCCAACATACCTCGCTTTGAGCTTTACTTAAATTACTACAATGTTCCTGAAATTCTAGCAATTCCAATATATTTTGAGACATAACAAAATTGAACCATAATTAGGAATATATTCATGATCTCAGCTCGTTTGAGCATTTTATCAAACACTAGGTGTGCAAATTTAACTACAAGGTTCTTCTACAAGATTTCCTTCACTCTATAACTCAATCTTTACTTATTTGAACTCAACAATATTCCCACAAACCTTATTGGTACAAGCATATATACATAATACTCTTACACCCAAGAATCATACTCCTAATCACCAATCTTTTACCCCCCAAACTCGAAATTGAAGATTGAGGGTTTGAATCTTACCTATTAGATGAAGATATTGTGATTAGCTTCCTTGATTCTTAAAGATTGGTGCAAGATTGGATGATTATAATGTTAGGTTCCCTCCTTCTCTCTCTAAAATACTCTTACCTCTCTCTAAAACCCTCAGAAAAATACCCCAAAATAAGCCCCAAAGCCTATTTATCAAAATGGGGTTGGGTTATGAAAATAGGAAAATTGACCCTCTGAACCCAGCTATGCGGTCGCACAATGGACCGCACAATTGGTGTGCGGGTCGCATAATGGTCGCATAATTCAGTGCCAAGAACTGGGCAGTTCTGGACCATTTTGCGACTAGTTTGCGATTGCATAACCATTTTGCGATCGCATAATGGTCGCATAATTTGTCACAGAATTGCATTTTGTCAGCCTTTGGTAATTTGGTCATAACTTCTTGTAGGAATGTCAAAATGATGACCGGTTTGAAGCATTGGAAACTAGACTCAAAGAGATTTAATTTGATAGGTGATACACCATATAATTCTTCATATCAAGAGAGGTATGATCTTTTGACTTTAGGTCTTGTGCGAACTCACTTGAAACTTTATTCTATCATGAAAGTTTCAACTTGCCTTAGCCTAGGGGCTCTTCTTAGACCATAAATCATTCTTAATGCACCTCATACATATATTATCATGATCAATTGATATCATTCATATAATAGTCCCTTTTCTACACAAAAAATAATATAATTAGCGCACATCAACTTTCTTACTAGCGCTCAAGTACTTCAAAATTTTCCGGGGTGTTACACACGTGACCCAATCATAGATGGTAGTCTCCCCCACTTAGCTTTAAGCCACAATCACATAAATTCCGAACCCTCAATGACTCCTCTTTCTTAGTTACCATGATCTTGCATTGTTACTCCGCCAAATTTCTCGCAAGTTCTTGTTAAAATTTTCATAACATATCCCAAATTAACATCCCGAAATGTACACTAGACCTCCTGACAGCTACACCATCTTCTTCAAGCAATCCAAGCCCACATCGTAGTATATATCTCATGTTGTATATAAAGTAGAACTCCTCATAGGAACTTCATCAGAAACCACGCAACCCCTAACCTGCCCACAGACCACCTGTGTAATTCCATATTGACATCCACCAACGACATTGTCATAGTTACATATACTATGAAATTAGTTAATTCTCCTGGGTCCACACTCACCCGCCAGCCGCAAGAATCCATTCATTCCATTAATATCAACCGAAGGTCCAATAATGCATTCATCACTCGAAGTCATATTATACCCCAAAACGGTAATCTAGCATTCACGCTCCTCTACATCCCAAGCAAACTCTTTCGGCCACATTTGAACTTCCTAGATATAGAAGCCACCATCTCAAACAAAATATACAGTCTTAGTCCTTTGTTCACCATGACCCAGCTAGCACCAAGCTTCCTCAAAGCATGTGGATATCCTACCACGAAATTCATACGATACGAACGAACTGCTTGATCTCTGCTACTCATAGTAGAAATGCTAACAATTTAACCACCGAGAGTCACATCCCTCTATGTCTGTCCTTATTCTTCGCTGCTAAAAATACTGCCTCAAATCATAACCCATCTCGGTCGCATACAAATGAATAAAGTACCACAACCTTTGAGCCTCGAATCATCGATGATAGAAACACTGAATCGACCCTGCAGCTACCACATACCGCCATCCCTGATAACCATTTCTTAGGTACCATTTCACAACACCATGCCCCAAAGGAAAACAAATGGAGACCACCATACCGACGAGCCTTACTGCTTTCAAATAGGGACGACGACGCCATGACACAAAAATGAATTCCACCAAGTTGGAAATGTCAAATCTCGCTACTTTGTCAACCAAAACTTGAGCAGTCATAGACCAGTTGCCTTTCCAGTATGGAAACGAATACCAAACTTCCTAATCATAAGCCAAATAATCCTCCTCCTAAATCGTTCATTGTTGCGGCACATAAATAAGCACCCTACCATTTACACAAGCATTGCGCAATAATAACATATGAATATCAAAATTCAATATGCATAGCCTCAAAATTGTAGGCTAACTCTGGGCTGAAATAACATCACCCCTCCACAAGGCGACGGTAATAGTCCACCTGTATACGTAGGGAAAGACATCATGTACCATATCTATAGCATTTCTACTACTCGTAGGTGCCCAACTGATACTGAATCCTCGACGTCACATAAGAATGAGTGGAAGGAAATGAAGACATAAGCTTCAACGAAATCAAATTGCATGACGAGGAATCAAGAAAGATAGGTTCTCCTAACAGCCCTGCAGCCTCTCGAAGATAAGTACATATATCTTTGTACCGATCGCAAGACTCTACTAGACTTGCTCATAACTCATGAGACCTAAGTGAACCTAGTGCTCTGATACCAAGTTGTCATGATCGAAAATCTATTATAGGCCGTGATGGCGTCCAGCGTCACCTTTAAGCAAGCCAATGGTGAACTATCACGTTAATTATTCATTTTTATTACTTTCGAAATCATAAATTTTATTAAGTAAAGAAATTTAGGCATTGAAAGTCATAGGTACATATATAGTTAGTAAGATAATAAAATAAAAGATGACAATATTATGCATATCCATAAACATCAACTAGAATATCCCAAAATCCAATGTCACGAGTGCATGAGCGACTACTAAGGAGTGCAATAATAATACAACATCTGTCTGGAATGTAAAATAGATAAAATAATGTAAATAAATATTATTGAGACTCTGTGGATTGCGGTGCATAGCTCTAAAAAGTAGCTCACCATAAAGTCCCCTCAGCAGTCGCGTCTACGCGCCAAGATGACAATCAAATAAACATGTCAGATCCTGCACATTTAGTGCAGAAGTGTAGCATGAGTAAGTAAATCAACTTACTAGTGATGACGAGGGGTCTACATCGACACCTACTAGTGGTCCAATAAAAGCATATAATGAATTACAAACATATAAGAAACACAACAGTAATAATAAGGTAAAATTGTAACTCACATAATCCTCCAACATTTCTTTTGATGATATAAATCTCTCATATCTCATGTCCCATCTCAATAGATCAAAAATATCAAATACAATCTCAAACGAATAAGGAATACTGTATAAGTCCAGGTCTCAATCAAGGGGGAATCTCAGGAATATTCGGACTCCTAGCGGTAGCACACTTGATTATACCAAGGTCGTACGACCCGATCCAGAGTGGTGTGTTGAAACGACCCGGCCGGTCATTTTGGGAGTTATAGCCCTTTTTTCCCATTTCTACTTATTTTGTATTATTCAGCTGTATTATGTTATATCGGGTTAGTTGGTTCGGGACCGGAGTGGTTTTAGAGTGAATTGAGACACTTAGTCTCTTAAGTAGAACTTAAGTTGAAAAAGTCAACCGGATGTTGACCTATGTATAAACGATCTCGGATTTGAAATTTGATGATTACAATAGCTCCGTATGGTGATTTTGGATTTAGGAGCGTGTCTGAAATATTATTTGGAAGCCCGTAGAGGAATTAGGCTTGAAATGCCGAAAGTTTAATTTTTAAGAAGTTTGACCGGGGGGTTGACTTTTTGATATCGGGTTGGAATCTGATTTTGAAAATTGAAAATACCTCTTTCATGTCATTTATGACTTGTGTGCAAAATTTGTGGTCAAACGGACGTGATTTAATAGGTTCCGGAGTCATTTGTAGAAATTAGAAATTTCAAAGTTCATTAGGCTTGAATTGGGGTGTATTCATGGTTTTAGCGTTGTTTGAGGTGATTTGAGGGTTCAACTAAGTCCGTATGATGTTTTAGGACTTGTTGGTATATTTGGTTGAGGTCTCGAGGGGCTCGGGTGAGTTTCGGATGGTTAACGGGTTGGATTTTGGACTTGGAACTCTGCTGGAATTTTTCTGATGCACCATCTGGTTTCCTTCATCACGTTTGCGAGTGGAGCCTCGCTTTCGCGAAGAGGAACTGGGATGCTGGAAATATTTTCCCTTCGCGTTCATGAAGAGAAGCACGCATTCGCGAAGGGTGGACTGGGTGTGCATCGCGAACGCGAGAGGTGTTACGCGTTCGCGAAGAAGAGAGGAAGCAGCCGAAGACCCCAGGCAATTGGTCTACGCATTCACGTAGGGGGTGTCGCGTTCGCGTAGTGAGAGGGAACGAAGTATCGCATTTGCGATGGGTTGAACGCATTCGCATAGAAGGCATTGAAGCAGAGGCATTTTGTGCTTCGTGAACGCGAGGGTGATGTCGCGTTCGCGAAAGAGGAATTTGGACGGGATTTATTTTGTGCTTCGCGAACGCGAGGCACTGACCACGTTCGCGGGGAAGAAAAGTCTGGGCAGTGATTTAAGTTCTGAAAATGGGACTTCTTCCCATTTTTAGTTTTTGGCTATTTGGAGCTCGGAATTGAGGCGATTTTGGGTGATTTTCAGAGAAAACAACGGGGTAAGTGTTCTTAACTAAATATTGGTTAAATTACCCGAATCCATGGTTGTTTTTATCATTTAATTGGTGAATTGAGTTGGAAAAATTTGAAAACCCTCTTGGTTTAAATTGAAGATTTGAGGGTCGAGTTGGGGTCGGATTATTGTAAAATTGGTATGGTTAGACTCGTGGTTGAATGGGTTTCCGAATTTTGTAATTTTTGTCGAGTTCCGAAATGTGGGCCCCACAGGCGATTTTTGAGCTAATTTTCGGATGTTTATGGAAAATCATTATTATCTTGTAGAATTAATTCCAATGAATTTTATTGACTGAAATGAATTATTTATGACCAGATTCGAGGTGTTTGGAGACCAATTCATGAGGAAAGGACATTGCAGAATAAGAATTTCGCGGTTTGAGGTAAGTAACGATTGTAAATCTAGTCCTGAGGGTATGAAACCCCGGATTTTCATATCATTCTACTATTTTGAAGTGATGCACATGTTAGGTGACGGGTGTGTGGGCGTGCACTGTTGGAAAATTGTGACTTGGTCTGTCCCATAGCAACTGTAATGTTGCATACTTTGTTGAAACCATTTGATACTTATATGTTTTAGAAAGAATTTATGTAAATTGGGTTGAATGCCATGTTTGGGCCTTGTGCCAATGCTGTTTGGACCCTTAGGGGTTGTTTCTTACCATCATGTCACTGTTTTCGATTGAAAATCTATACTCAGGCATGTTTATACTTGTTTACCGTATAATTCAGTTTTATGACTCTATTTTGATGCATATAAATGTTGTTTTGGGCCGAATGCCTTGTTTTACTGAAATGCTCGAGTGGCTTGAGAGGTTTATGACTGAGTGAGGCCGAGGGCCTGATTTGTAAGGATGAGTGTGGATCGGGGCTACCCGCCTGCAGCATATTTATGAGTGAGTGAGGCCGAGGGCCTGATTTGTGAGGATGAGTGTGGATCGGGGCTGCCCGCCTGCAACATACTTTATTATTATAACACGTGAGTTATCCGTATAGATTATAGCGTTTGGGCTGTAGGTGCCCCTCCGGAGTCTGTACACACCCCCAGTGAGCGCAGGTACCTACTGAGTGCGAGTGTCGAGTGCTGAGTGACTGGGAGGCATGAGTGATTGTGAAGTATGCCCGAGTGGCAAGAGTGATTGTGAGGTATGCTCGAGTGGCACGAGTGACTGTGAGGTTTGCCCGAGGGGTTGTTTATGAGTGATGTTTTGCCCGAGGGGCTGTTTATGATTTTATCATTTTTGCTCACCTTTGAATTGAGCCTTTGTTTTAAAACTGTTGGAAAAATTATCTTTAAATGATTCTTACTGGAACCGGGTTAAAACGAGATGATTCGATTCAAACACTGATTTTTAAAGCATGTTGTACTTTACTGAGATTTCATGATATGAACGTTATATGCTTTATTGCTCGTCACTACTACTCAGTCTTTATTTATTGTTGTTACTTACTGAGTTGGCGTACTCACGTTACTCCCTACACCTTGTATGCAGGTTCAGGTGTAGCTGGATATGGTAGCGGTTATTGAGTGTTCTGGTTGTAGATTTTCTTGGAGATAGCAAGGTAGCTGTTTGGTGATCGCAGCCCCTGCTCTTCTCCCTCTTATCTTCCTCTAGTTGTATTTAGCTATTTTCCAGGCTGAGTTAGCCTTGATATTGTTAGACAGATTGTAGTAGATGTTCATGACTATTGACACCATGATGTCGGGCTTTTCTTTTCCGCACTTCTGTTTTTCTTTGATTTGAACTCTTTAAATGGAGGTTTTATGTTAAATAACCTTGAAATTATCTTTGAAATGAAAATATTGGTTTGTTTTGGAAATGAGTCGGCTTGCCTAGTTCCATGATAGGCGCCATCACGATAGAGGTTAGTTTGGGTCGTGACATGTGTACACTGCCGAAAGTTGACCGGCATGAACCAGAGATGCATCTCAACATACTATCAAGGCTTTCAGCCCGATCCACATGAAAAGAAAAACACTTATCGAATTACGGGCCATGTGTTTGCAACACAAGTGATGGTAGGCTATAATTACATATTTTAGGCGCTTATTACACTCTAATTCACTACACTTTATTCATGTTTGAGCTTTAAATGGTAGTGTGTTGCACTTATTGTGTGTTTAATGCCTTGTAGGAGTGATTCCAAGTGATGTAGATGTTAAGGAGATAATTCGAGTGATTTGGAGCTTTGAAGTCTGAGTAAAAGCCCAAGGGATTAAGCCGGGATCGTGTTCTCTAGTCGAGGACCAAGTCTTGACGTCAAAAATCGAAGCAAAATCCATACTCTGAGAAATCCTCACTGTCACGGCATGTGGGGCGGCCCGTGGGGTGCCGCGCTAGTGTGAATCTCTTTTGTCTGTCAGATAGCAACTCTATAGATTTCTCCACTAATGCCCCGCATGGCGCGTCACCCCATGCGGTGGGCGCGCCTGTGGAAATTTTACATAGTGAAAATCCTATTTCGGCTAGGAGAAGGTGATTTCGTCTGGGCCCGACCCTACTTTGTATAAATACATTGGAAAATATTATTTTCTGGACTTTTGACACATATTCGACCTGAGGAGGATAAGGAAGAGTTGGAAGAACACGAGCACAAGGATTTCATCATTCCTTCCTCACTCAAGACCCGAGTTTGGATTGAATTTGTGTTTTCCTATACTTTAATTTTATTTCTGATAAATTGCTCCATATCTTTGGAGTAGTTCTCTTTAAGGTTTGATGGATTTGGTGTATTGATGGTTGTTTGTGGATTGTAACTCTAATTTTATGTATTGAAGCGTTTTTGGATGAATTAATTGTTGCATCTATACTCACTTATTCATGTAACCGAGAGAGGAATAACTTGTGATATCTTTGCATTATATTGTTGGTTGAGTTCATTAATTCTTCTTAGTAATCGAAATAGGCTAGTTGAATCATTGATTAAACCTAGTTAGAAGGCTAATCGAGAGAGGTTCACCTAAAGAACAATTCACTATGCATTCTTGCATATCTTCACGCGCTTAAATTGGTCCATCTTGTGTGGTTAAGACTTAATCGAGAGACGCATTTTTGTTGAACGTTTGAATTAATAATTGAGTTAATTTGAGAGACTAACTTAAATATTAGAAGTGAATTACCTAGAGTTAGATCTCAAACAATTATCTTGCACATATCCTATCAAAACCCTATTTTCTCCCACTGATAACTTTCATTGCTTATCTTTGTTTCGATTGTCATTAGTCAATAACTTTTAGACTCATAGTTAATTTTAGTTAAAAATCATATAAATCTCAAGTGTTGATCATCTTGGATAGCAATCAAGCTAGAAACTACGAGAATATTGTTTAAATAAAATCCCAATGGATACGATATTATACTATACTATATTTGATTAGCGAGCATAATTTAAGTGTGTGTTTCGAGATCGTCAAATTTTGGTGCCGTTGTCGGGGATTGGCAATCAATAGTGTTTGAAATAGTTTTTGGTGCTAATTCAGGAATTAGGTTTTAGTTTTTCTTTCTTTTCGTTTTCTTTTTCTATTTTATTTTCTTTGTTAGTTAACTTCTTTTCAAGATTTGTTTTGTAGTACCTAACAAGTTGGAGAAGATACCGTAGATTTTGAACTCTAAATGTTGTGAAGATGGAGTAAAACCAGCCTAATAAAATAGTTGAAGAGTTAGCAGTTGAACATTATTAGCAGTCTGCTATGTGTTTTAAATGCGGTGAAAATCATATATGGGTTGACTGTCAAGCAGGTATGTATTCTTCCTATGGTTCGCATTTTGAGCAGTCTCACTCTGTTTCTAGTTCGTTCAGGTATAAGGATTCATATGGGCACAATTCTGACTCTGGTGGGATGAATACCCTTATTATGACTGGAATGAAAGCAAAGTGAGACAAACATCTCAAGAGGAGAATGGTAATTTAGAAACGCTTATGCATAGGTTCATGAATAGTGTTGAAGAAAGGTTTGTGCAAAATGATGAAGCTATTAAGAACCTAACAACGCGAGTGAGTCAAATAAAAAGTATACTTTCAAAAATCGCATTGTATTGTGATGGTGAATATATGGAGGAGATACCTTGTGAGAACGAGGCTACTCGAGAGGATGAGCATCCACTGAGAGCTTTCCACTGTTCAAGAGGACTCTGATTCAACTGAGATGATTG
The DNA here is from genome assembly GCF_000715075.1 of Nicotiana tabacum. Classification (NCBI taxonomy): domain Eukaryota; kingdom Viridiplantae; phylum Streptophyta; class Magnoliopsida; order Solanales; family Solanaceae; genus Nicotiana; species Nicotiana tabacum. The sequence continues at coordinate 44,644,678 of NC_134102.1, forward strand.
AAAATAAGGTTGTGGCTGAGTGTGAAGCAACGAAATAAGAGTTCAAACCCCCATCCACCTTTCCACATTTGCAACCTTTAGTAGAAGAGAATAAGAAATAAATGGTCTTAGACATACCAGAGGAATATTCACTTGACCTTTCTTCTTTCTTTTCTTATTCTAACCATGATCATGTGGATTTTATTTTTGGGGATTTACAGGAATATGTATGGATTGATCCTGTGAAATAATGCAGAAACAAGTTAAGGATCATCATGAACGAGTAATTCACTGCTCAAGATGAGGATAAGAAAGAAAGAAAAGAGTAGGTCTTGCAGGTATCCTCAGAAGAATTGGGCTTAATGAGCTCCACAAAAAATCCCAAGGAGCGAAAACGAGGAATGAATTCTGAATTAGGGGTGGAGTTAATAAGTTCTCGGAAAAGAAGAAAATTCAGGGAAGTTTTCTTTACCTCTTACTTTTTAATTATGTGTCATAGAGACATGCCGCAACTAAAAGAGTATATTATATTAGTTTTAGTTTTTGTTGGTTGTAGTAGTTAGAGTTAGAGATAGAAAAAATTGGAAAAAAACATAAACAAAAAATTTAATTTTTGATTTTTCGTTTGTAGGAAGTGTAATAATTTTCCCTTGGTTTTTCTTTGTGTCGCAGTTCTTTTCCATGAGTTTTGCTTGAACCGGGCATAGTTAGTTTTTATTTTTTTTAGGAGTAGGAAATCGTGTGCTATGAATTGAATTGAATTGAATTTAAGGCAATATCTCTTGACTTTATTATACCTTGAGAATACTAAGTGCTTTAGTTCCGACGCTTAGGCTCAGTTTTTGACTCTTGCATGAGCACCTTAAATTGTATGATCTTAACTTTTCTTAACTGCTTTGACAAGAGTGTCTTGATGAGTCCAATACTGAGTAAGTTGTGTGCCATGTGTGGGAGGTTTTGTGTATTCTGTGCATTACATTTGATGTCTAGAACTTACCCCGTGTATTTGCAAAGCGAAATAGTAGTTTTGTTCAGTCTTGGAAGTGATTTAGGCGTTTCTTTGTTGAGCCAGTTATATGCTTTTACCCACCTAATTGTTATGTATCGTAGTTAAATCTTCTGAGCCTGTAATCTTCTTTCTTTGGCAACCACATTACAAGCCTTACCCATTTGTTCGAATTGACCATCTATTTGAACCTTGTACCTCTCGTGAGCACTTGAATTTGGTATAAACTTTGTAAAAGTTGAAGTGTGGGGTGGTTGGTTTGGCTTTTGAGTGAAACTAATGAAATAAGGAGAAAGGAGAACTGTATTGAAAAAGTAAGAGCCACTTGAATTGAAAAAGGAAAGAAAACAAATGTTGTATTGTTGTGCAAAATATTCTTTGATAGTGGTAACTTGATGTAATTGTTCTTAAAGAAGTAGGGAGTTAATGTATATGGATGTGAAGGTGGAGTTATGGTTTGACTTAAGTTTGGGGTTTTGAATGGCTAATTGTATGTATTAAAAGTGCTTAGGGAGGTGTAGTCACTCTTATATATAAATATATCCTACCCATCCCGCAACCTACATTACAACCAGTTAAAGTCCTACTTGATCCTTGACTGAATGAGATCAATTAGTAGAGTAGTACACTATGGGCAAGCCTATGGTACGTCTTTTGTGGCATATGAATGTTGTTTCTCAGAATGAGTGAATTCTTTCTATCTTGACTTCCTGATTATTCTTAAATTCTATTGTGTGTGGAACTACTCTCAATTGTTGTGTGAGAGCACTTAATTCATGAAGAAAAGGTAATGTCATTGACCTCTGTGTTAGAGTAAGTGAGAGGGGTATAAATAATTCGTGGTGCTTTTGAGTCAAATTTTGAGGCTAGGATATTATGTTATTGTGCTTAATCTGTTTTAAATATTCTTGGTATGATGAGTTAGGAGAGTTGTTTAAAAAGGTCGTGTTTATATGAAGTGTAGTTTGATTGCTCGAGGACGAGCAATGGTTTAAGTGTGGGGTGTTGATGGTAGGCAATGGTTTAAATATTTTGAATATAACTTTCAATTAAAAGTCACCATGTGATACCTCATTTCATAATCATAAAAGTACGGGTCTCAGCCCTTTTCATATTTTACGGCACTTCGTGCCCATAATTAAATCATCATTTTTTTCCGGCACCTCGTGCCCATTTTTCATATCACATCTCCACGGACAGTTCACGTGCCAATAATAAAACCACCATATTTTCCCCAGCACTTCGTGTTCATATTTCATATCTCAACTGCACGGACAATTCACATGCCAATATCATCATTATTTATTCACGATACCTCGTGCCCACATTTCTTTTTATAATCCGCCTGGCAATAGCTACATGCTCCAAATTTAAACATAAATCAAACTATTATCAATTTACCAACAACAAGACAAATTGCACAAGGTATAAAAATAAGGACAAGGAAAATCACAACATCATATAAAATCACCAATGCAACCACTCCACATCATCACATATCATCCCTGACAATAGCCACCCTTATCTCTCCTATAATAGCCTCCATTATCCATCCGCCTTGACAATGTCAATAGCCACCCTTATCGCTCCTATTGCCATCCTTATCTCACTTATAGCCACCCTTATCGCTCCGCCCATACAATATTCCAACAAACACAACAACAGTGAAATGCCACCCTTATACCCACATAATATCAACAATGGAATGTCACCCTTATATCCTCAAAATTACAACTCACACAACACAACAATTTACACGGAAAATTATCACGGCAACATAACAAAATCAATTCATATCACAATTTGCCCATGGCCACAATCAATTCCAAGGATATAATAAAATCAATTAATTTCACAACAAATAGCCCAATGCTCCACACAATGTATATAAAATCTCAAATTCAATCAACAGAGATAGAAAATAATCAGCATAGGGTAACGCCTTCATTAATCCAAATTTAGATAATTATATTAACACTTCTTCTTAATCTTGCTTAACTAATTATTTGCATAGGGAAAATTCATAATAAAATTAAATTCCAAGAAATATCAAACCATCGAACTCATGGAATTCACATAAATATACAAGTAATAATTACCTCAAATTGTCGTATAAAAATACGTTCAATAAATGCGAATTGAGGCATGGCAAACAGATGATTATATAAATGCCAACAAATATCCAATTTACTACACAATATCCCTAAGACTTTAACCCAATATAATTTGCACATATAAGCCCGAGTACGTACTCGTCACCTCGCGTACACGGCTTTTCACATTACACAAATTGCACATAAAACTCGATGCCTAAGGGGTAATTCCCCCACTCGAGGTTAGGCAAGACACTTACCTTTTTGAAGTTATGTCGATATTTCAAAATTGCCTTCTTTCTTGAATTGACCTCCGGACCGCTCAAATCTATCCAATTTAATTGTATAACTTCATTAATATTCATCGGAAATAATTCTGGATAATAAAACGTCGACTTAAAATTTTATTCCAAAAGGTCAACAAAAGTCAACGCGGGGCTCGCCTCTCGGAACCCGACATAATTTTCATGAAATCCGAACACCCATTCCGATACGAGTTCAACCATACCAATTTTATCCAATTCCAATAACAACTCGACCCCTAAATCTTAAATTACACCAAGAGGGTTTTTACAATTGTTCCAAATTAATTCACCGATTAAATGTTAAAAACAACCATGGATTCGGGTAATTTAGCCAATATTGAGTTAAGAACACTTACCCCGTTGTTTCCTCTGAAAATTTCCCAATAATCGCCTCTTCCCGAGTTCCAATCCGTCAAAAATGGAAAATGGGACGAAGTCCCATTTTCAGAACTTAAACTCACTGCCCAGGCTTTTCTTCTTCGCGAAAGCGGCCATTGCCTCGCGTTCGCGAAGCATAATTTTCGTTCTGCCAAATTCCTTCTTCGCGAACGTGACTGTCCTCTCCCGTTTGAGTAAAGTATCGCATTCGCGAGTCATGTGTCGCGTTTGCGAAGAGTAAAGTGGAGAGGATGAACTGCCTCACTCCTCTTCGCCAATGCGAGCCCATCATCGCAAACGCGTAGCTTTAACCCCAGCTCCTCTTCGCGAATGCGAAGGGCAAATCTTGCATTTCTCAAATTCCTCTCCTCGAACGCGAGGGCCCACTCGCGAACGCAAAGAAGCAAACCAGAAAGAGCACACCAGCAGTCTTCAGTCAACGTACCAGGTCCAAAATGATCCGTTAACCTTCCGAAATCAACCCGAGGCCCTCGGGACCTCAACAAAACATACCAACGCATCCCATAACATCATACGAACTTAGTCTAACCTTCAAAACACCTTCTACAATACCAAAAACACGAATTACACACGAATTAAAGCCTAATGAACTTAGAAATTTCCGAATTCCACAAACGACGCCGAAACCTTCCAAACCACGTCCGAATGACCTCAAATTTTGCACATAAGTCAGAAATGACACAACGAAACTATTTCAATTTCCAAAATCAGATTCCGACCCAGATTTCAAAAAGTCAAACATCCCAAAAATTCATCTTTCGTTATTTCAAACCTAATTCCACTACAGACCTCCAAATAATTTTTCGGACACGCTCCTAAGTCCATAATCACCATACGGAGCTATTGACATTATCAAATTTTCATTCCGGAGTCGTTTTCTCAAAAGTGAACTCTCCGGTCAACTCTTTTCATTTAAGCTTCTAAATAAAAAAAATTTCTTTTAATTTAATTCTGAATCTTCAGTAAATCAAACTTGACCACACCCGTGGGTCATAATACATATTGCGAAGCTGCTTGAGACCTTAAGTCACTGAAGGGGGCGTTAATTCTTAAAACGACAAGTCGGGTCGTTATATTGTTGGTTGAGTTCATTAATTCTTCTTAGTAATCGAAAGAGGCTAGTTGAATCATTGATTAAACCTAGTTAGGAGGATAATCGAGAGAGGTTCTCCTAAAGACCAATCCACTACGCATTCTTGCATATCTTCACATGCTTAAATTGGTTCATCTTGTGAGGTTAAGACTTAATCGAGAGAGGCATTTTTGCTAAACGTTTGAACTAAAAATTGAGTGAATTTGAGAGACTGACTTAAACATTAGAAGTGAATTACCTAGAGTAAGATCCCAAACAATTATCTTTCACCCATTTACTGCTCAATTTATGCTCTATAGTTGTTTTATGACTCACCGAGTTAGTTGGTTCGGGTCCGAAAGGAATTTGGAGTGAAATGAGATACTTGGTCTCATAATTGAAAATTTAAGTTAGAAAAGTGGACCAGATATGGACCTATATATAAATGACCTCGGATTTGAATTTTGATGATTCCAATATCTCCGTATGGTAATTTTGGGCTTAGGAGCATGTTTGAAAAATTATTTGGAGGTCCGTGGTGGAATTAGGCTTGAAATGCTAAAAGTTTAATTTTTGGGAAGTTTGGCCGGGAGGTTGACTTTTTGATATCGGGGTCGGAATCAGATTCTAAAAATTGGAATACCTCTATTATGTCATTTATGATTTGTGTACAAAATTTGAGGTCAATCGGACATGATTTGATAGGTTCCGGAGCCATTTGTAGAAATTAGAAATTTCAAAGTTCATTAGGCTTGAATTGGGGTGTAATTCATGGTTTTAGCGTTGTTTGACATGATTTGAGGGTTCGACTAAGTTCATATGATATTTTGGGACTTGTTGGTATATTTGGTTGAGGTCCTGAGGGGCTCGGGTGAGTTTTGGATAGTTAACAGATCAAATATTTGAACTTGAACAACTGTTGGAATTTTCTGATATCTGATGATGTTTTCCTTCTACGCGATCGCGTGAATGCGTCTACGATCGGGTAGGCATAATTGGTCAGTGGGGGTTTTATTCTACGCGATCGCGTAGGGTTAATGTGAGGCAATGGCATTTTTTTGCTTCGCGATCGCGTGAAGCGGGATGCGATAGCTTAGCTCTGGGATTTTGTGACTTGCGAACATGTGAAGAAGGTCGCATTCTCGTAGAGTAAGTGGAGCGGAAATAGAAGTCACGCGTTTTGTGCTTCGCGATCGCGCGGACGAGTCCATGATCGCGTAGGTCTGTGATGTTGTGCATCGTGATCGCGTGGGAAAGTCCGTCATCGCGTAGAGTAAAATCTGGGCGATGGAAAATTATTCTTCGCGATCGCGTGGGAATGTTCGCGATCGTGTAGAGAAAATGCCTGGGCAAAGAGTTTAAGTTCTGAAAATGGGACTTCGTCCCATTTTCAGATTTTGGCGGATTTGAGCTCGGGAAGAGGCAATTTTCGGGAATGTTTCAAAGAAAATAACTGGGTAAGTGTTCTTAACTCAATATTGGTTAAATCACCCGAATCCATGGTTGTTTTTATCATTTAATTGGTGAATTTAGTTGGAAAAGTTTGAAAACCCTCTTAGTTTAAATTGAAGATTTGAAGGTCGAGTTGGGGTCGGATTTTGGTAAAATTGGTATGGTGAGACTCGTGGTTGAATGGGCTTCCGAAATTTGTAACTTTTGTCGGGTTCCAAGACGTGGGCCCCACGGACGATTTTTGAGCTAAAATTCGTGTTTTTATGGAAAATTAGCATTTTCTTATGGAATTAATTCTAGTGAATTTTATTGACTGAAACGAATTATTTATGGCTAGATTCGAGGCGTTTGGAGGCCAATTCACGAGGAAAGGGCATTGCAGAATAAGAATTTCACGGCTTGAGGTAAGTAATAGTTTTAAATCTGGTCCTGAGGGTATGAAACCCCGGATTTTGTGTCATGTGATTATCTTGGAGGTGACGCACATGCTAGGTGACGGACGTGTGGGCATGCACCGAGGAGATTGTGACTTGGTCCGTCCCGTGAAAACTGTAAAACTGAATAACTTGTTGATAGTTATGTGCTCTTTATGTGTTGTGGAAACTTGACTATAAGTCATGCTAGAAACCATGTTTAGGCTATATGTTGGTATTGTTGGGACCCACAGAGTTCGTGTACATGTTGAATTATCTGCTTAAATTGTTGTTTTGTACTCAGTCATAGCTTACTTGATTATTTTATCTCAGACTCTATTGTTCATTATTGATGTATAATATCATTGTTATTTGGGATGATTTTATTATTGTTGAGAGCCCGAGAGACTGGAGAACTTTATGACTGAGTGAGGCCGAGGGCCTGATTGTGAGATATTATACCATAGCACGTGAGTTGTCCGTGCGGATCCTTATATTATACTATAGCACGTGAGTTGGCCATGCATCACGTGAGTTGGTCATGCGGATCCGGATATTTATATTATGGCATGTGAGTTGTCCGTGCAGCACGTGAGTTGTCCGTGCAGATTATAGCGCTTGGGCTGTAGGAGCCCCTCCGGAGTTTGTACACCCCCAGTGAACGCGGGTACCCATTGAGTGCGAGTGCTGAGGGCTGGCAGCCCAATGAGTGATTGTTGTCCTGAGAAGTTGTACTTGTTTTTGATTGGTTGATGCACTTAGTTGCTATATGTTGTTGTGGTGAAAATTCTAAAGGATTCTATATCCGGATTACATGAACTTGAATTGTATAAAATTGATTTGATTTAAACTGCCGGATTCGAAAGCATGTCTATTCTTTGTTGGAATTACTGAAAATGAATTATAATTGTATAGCTCGTCACTATCTTCAGTTCTTTATTTATTATTGTTACTTGCTGAGTTGGTTGTACTCATACTACACCCTACACTTCGTGTGCAGATCCAGGTATTCCCGGACAAAGCGGGTGTTGATTCTTTCGCACAGTTGATTTTTCGGAGATTCAGAGGTATTTGTCGTGTTTCGCAGACCTTGCCTCTCCTCCCCTATCTCTTTGTTTACTCTATTTGGTCTCAGACTGTTATAGGGCATATTTTCCAGACTTTTATTCATATTAGATGCGCATGCACTCAGTGACACCGGGTTTTGGAAGTGTTTATATATGTATTTATGAGTTTTTCTTCCGCTAAATTTAGATATTATGTTTTCAAGCTTAAAAGATATGGTGGTTTATTGGGATTGTCGGCTTGACTAGTATTGAGATAGGCGCGGGTGAGATTTTGGGTCGTGACACATATCCTATCAAAACCCTATTTTATCCCACTGATAACTTTTCTTGATTATCTTTGTTTCGATTGTCATTAGTCAATAGCTTTAGACTCTTAGTTAATTTTAGTTAGAAATCATATAAATCTCAAGTGTTGATCATCTTGAATAGCAATCACGCTAGAAACTACGAGAATACTGTTTAAATCCAATCCCTGTAGATACGATATTATACTATACTATATTTGATTAGCGAGCATAATTTAAGTGTGTATTTCGAGCTCGTCAACAGGTACATGAGCATAAAGTAAACATGATTTTTGTTGTCTATCAAATATCTCGTCAAATAACTTAAGGTGATAAGGCTCAGCCTAATATATTCCCAATTTATTTCAATTATAAGTTCAAGTAATTAAGCTAGTAAATTGAGTTCAAATAAGTCAAATACTACAAGATAAAGTCCTAAGTCTACCCAGACATAATCATGCTTTTAGCTACGTACACTCTCCTCACCTCATGCGTACGTAGACCCCACAACTAGTGACACATAACAATTTAATACCTACGGGGTAGTTTTCCCCTCACAAGATTAGACAGGAGACTTACCTCGCTTCGAAGATCCATAACCGGCTCCAACGCCTCTCTAACACCTCAAACCGATGCCCATCAATCTGAAACTAGTCAAACAATATGAAACCAATAATAATATACTCCAACACTCATAATTAATCAATTTATAACAATTTCCAACTCCGCTCGAAAAGTAAACAAAGTCAATCCTCGGGCCCACGAGCCCGGATTCCGAAACTTTTCGAAGATAAACATGACTCATAACGTCACAAGATCAAATATATAATTTATTCTCAATTCCATGTCCAATTTCGTGGTAAAAAGTCCAAAAGTACCAAATTCTAAGTATTCTTCCAAAATCCCATATTTTTATAAAATTCCATGTTTAAATCCATATATAATCCATGTATTTATCTTACAACAAGTGGAAATAACTTACCTCATAATAGATGATGAAATGCTCCCCTCCAAGAGCTCCAAATATCTCCCAACCAAGTGAAAATGAGAGAAACAATGAGCTAGATCCCTCATAAATATCAAGTCTGCCCAGGTTTCTTCCTCTTCGCGATCGCAGAAATACCCTCGCGATCGCGAAGGCCAAGCCAACCTTGCCCCACATTTCTTCTACGTGAACGCGACCAATAAAACATGATCGCAACCCTTTGCCTGAATAGCCTACACGAACGCGAGCCTAGCTCTACGAACGCGAAGGCCAAACCTTCATGCCTCATACCAATACCTTACGTGATCGCGAACCAATCCCTGCGATCATGAATAACAGCCTTCCAAACCCAAGCCACCTCACTAACACTTCGCGTTCGTGGCCCCTCCCACGCGAACGCATTGAACCATATGACCAAACACTCTGATCACGAGCCTCCATACGCGATCGTGAATAACAACTTCACCCAACTACCAATCCACACTACGCGATCGTGAGCCTATCATCGCGATCGTGAGCCTATCATCGCGATCGCGATGAACAACCCTGACACCAGAAACCGGCAATTTCAAGACAAGATGAAATGGTTCGAAACCACCCTAAATCGCACCCGAGGCCCCTGGGACCCTGTCCAATTACACCCACTAGTCTGAATACCTTATCCAATACATGGATTATATATGGATCTGAACCTACGTCCAAGTCCAAAATTATCATACAAATCTATTGGAACCTTCAAATCCTAATTCCGAGGTCATTTTCTCAAAAGTCAAACCTTGGTCAACTCTTCCAACTTAAAGCTTCTGAATTGAGAATTTTCCTTCTAAATCAACTCCAAACTTCCCGAAATTCAATTCTGACAACGTGTACAAGTCATAAAACATGAAGTGAAGCTACTCAAGGTCTCAAACCACCAAAAGACGTGCTAAAGCTCAAAACGGTCGGTCGAGTCATTACAACTAGACTACGAAGATAACCACATATGTCATTGGTATGCTAGATAATAGGCCTTATGCGACTTGTGCTGAATTTTTGTTCGAGCTTAGGCAGCATGTTTTTAATGAGTTTAAGATAAAAATGTATTATTTTAGTAAATTCATGTTATATTTATTATGTTTTCATCTACTGTTAGACTTTTAATTTGCAAACGAAGTGTGCATGAGAGTCTCGCCACAATCAGGCAGTTGCTATAAAATTTAAGTTGAAAGCCCGTAAGAGATTGTCCGACATTTTCTTGACTACTCGTAAAGTAAGAAAAATGCCAAGGTGGTGTCTCCAACATTTATGAGAGGATCTACATAGGTAGTGGGAAACTAAGAAATTTCAGAAAAAGAGTGAACAAGGAAAGAAATCCAAGCATCCAAGAAGGGAGACTCCTTGCACTATGGGGATACTGTTAGCATGGAAATGATTAGGAGGTGACTAGTAATTTTGTAGCGACCCAATCGTTTGTTTTAAGCTCTAGCATATCATTCGACAGTTTGAGACCTTGAGTAGCTTCTCTTTATGTATTATGACTTTCACGTGTAATTGGTTTTGATTTTCGAGAATTTTGGAGTTGATTTGGAAGAATAATTCTCAATTCGGAAGCCTTAAGTTGGAATAATTGACCAAGGTTTGACTTTTGAGTAAACGACCTCGAAAATAGGATTTGAAGGTTCTTATAGGTTCATAATTAGGTGATTTTGGACTTGGGAGCATGTTCAGGTTGAGTATCGGATAGTCCGAGAGCGATTCAGCGCTTATTATTAGAAGTTTGCATTTTGAAGGTTTTAAAATTTTCTAAGTTTGACTTGGAGTGTACTTTGGTGTTATCAAACTCTGGATGGTATTATGGGACCTTGTATAGGTTTGTTTTATTGATTGGAACTTGTGTGTGAAGTTTGATCGTGATCTGGTATGTCTAAGTGTGATTCAAACGCGTTCAACGAAGTTTGAAGGTTTGAAAGTTAGAAAAAGGATTTTGATCGTCGATTTGTGGTTTTATGTTATTCGTGGAGTTTCAAGCCTTTTGGATAAGTTTGGATGAGGTATTGGGACTTGTTGGTGTGATTGGACGGGGTCCCAGGAGCCTCGGGTGTGTTTTGAGATAGTTTCAGATCATTTCTCTATGTTTTGCAGCTGCTGATTTCTGGTGTATTTGGTGTTCATCGCGATCACGGAGCTTGATTAGTTTGTTCTTCGCGGTCGCGTAGTGATGGTCTATCACGCCCCAAGCTCGGGGAGTGTGACCGGCGCTCAAACGAGATACCTCGATTAAGCAAGCCTATTGGATGCCTTCTACCAAACCTTGCCCATTAACACTATAAGAATCAGTAAGAAGAGATAAACATGAGAGAAGTAAAGTGTACCACATTCTTTTTCCATTACTCATAGAAGCTTCATTTATAATTTCCAAAATATTACAATTTCATAGTTACAAGGGAAAAACAGGTTTGCCAAATTCCAATACTTCTAGTTCACTACCCAACATCGAACACCACCCACAATATGTCTACGGAGCCTCTAAGTATAAAAGTAGAGTAGTATGGAAGTGCTGATGACAAGACCCCAGCTATACCTCAAAACACAATGTACAACGTCAAGTGACATAAGGCCCGAAACAGAATAGGGCTCACCATAACCTGTTGAGTAAAGGGTAACTTCTAATGAGGATCAAAGTTGCCCGTTGATGAACCACCTTCATCCATTAAAGATGCAGCGCCCCCGACAAAAGGGACGTTAGTTCGAATGAAATAGTATTAGTATGTAAAGCTAAAAGTCCTCCCATGAAATATAATGCCAATATAACAAGAGAATAATCATGAAAACAGCAAGTAACAACCAATGATATCCAAATGCCAAGTTAAACCATAACAATTTTCAAAATAGGAAATTAACATTTTTGGTTGGGAGATCATTAGCATAGATCTTCACACCAAACACAAGGCATGGAGTCCGGTCACAAGCTTGATCAGATGAGCCATCTCTCCACGAATAAATGTGGATTGACATGGTGATACGAAATAAAAGGTGATACCAAGAGTAGGAACCACTATGCGTGCGACATGGCGTCCGATCTCCACCCGATTGGCTTGGCCGTCTCCCTACATCTGCCGTGTGGGTTGACTTCCAATTCACAACTAACTTCAATATCATCCTAATTAAGGAGAATAATCTCATCACATCAATCTCATTCCAATCAAGGGGAATATCTCAATCCACTACTACACCGGCACATGTAGTTTCGGGTGTGGGCCGTTATAACCCACCCTTCCTCGGCTCGCTAATGGTACTCCCAAAAATATTTTGTTTTGCACACAAAGGAAATAGAAATACAAACACATTCACCTTATAACCTTTAACACCATATATTGCTTCATTAGTAATTTCAACCACTCACAACATCATTATTTCATTGTCTCTCTTGGCCATACATATGATTCTTCATTCAAGGCACGGTGGCTGTATCTCACATTCCACACTTTCATTCCTTTACTTTCAAAGATCATCATCATCACAAACATCATCATATAGAATATTCTGAAAATCATAACTTTAAATTTATTTGTAATGAAGTCTTTAAACATAATAGATTTCTTTCCAAAGTATGGAGCAAAATGACTTGCACTCGCAGCATAAGTTAAGAATCATAAATGAGTAATACACCATCTTTTTTTGAAATACTTCCCTAAAAAGGCAATGCACAGTTTCAACTCATGGGTAAATAAGAACTCAAAACACATTGGAAAATCTTACAAAAGAGATCATGGTAATTTACGATTGAAATATAGATTCAAATCCAATGCACTAGTTACAACAACCATGGGCACATTTTATATCTCAGATCTCACTTCTTTCACTTTCAAGCATCATCATAGTTTATCAACAATGAGAGCATTTGGGAATCAAGACTTGATATGTATATGAACAATATGAGTCTTAAGCACATTGGGTTTTCTTTCCAAGTCAAGCATAATAAACTTTCATTTGAAACATGAATTAAAGTCATAATATTTTAATACATAAACCATACTTGAACACATTCTCGAAAAAGATCATGATAGGATAGGAGCAATTGGAACATGTTTTGAGTATGTGCATCTTTCAACACAACTCTTACTTGGGATAATCAAATTTATTATGAATATCTTGGAACATAGGAATTAGAAACCTGGGCCAACCATACTTGAAACTTATGGGAACATCAACGAATTCGATTCTAAGAGAGAAGTTTAGCCAACATACCTTACTTGAGCTTTCCTTAGTTTAGTACAACTTCCCAATACTCTTAGCAATATCAATCTATAGGAAGATAGCGAAAATCGGATAATAATTAGAAGGATTCTCATGATATAACTCTCTTGGGAATTTTGTCAAACACCTACTATGCAAAATCGACTACAGATCTCTACAATGGTAATCCCTTCCTCCCTCAACCAATTTCAACAAGAAACTATCCAAAATAGTTTAACAACCCCACATACTATCACTATTGTCACATGCATGGCCTATCTCCAACTCTATAACCTACTTAAACCCAAAACAATTGCATGACGGTTTTAGGACAAGGTCTTACCTGGGTAGATGATGGTCTAAAGAGTGATTCCCTTGAATCTTCAAGATTGGGGCAAGGAATGATGATCAAAGCACTTGGGGGTTCCTCCTCTCCCTCTAAAGCACTCCCATCTCTCTAAAATAGACATTTAACCCAACCAAAATAAACCCGAAGTCATTTTATAAGGAATGGGATCGGGTTATAAAAATAGAAAATGGACCCTCCGAACTCAACTCTGCGGTCGTAGAGTGGACCGCAGAACAAATATGCGGCCCGCAAAATAGACCGCGAAAACAATCCCAAAAATTGAGCTGGTCTAGACAAGTCTATGGCAGATCTGCGGTCCGCGAAATTCTTCATGCTAACTCTATGATGGAAGTGCGGACCGCGAAACGGATATCTGATCCCATAATGGACCGTAAAACGACCTTCAAAATTCAATAATTATTTAGCTCAACTCTTCGATGGTTATGCGGCCTGCGGAATGGTTCTGCGGTCGCGAACCTTACCGCAAAATTGCCTCCTTCTGCAAAATGTTCCCCCAACTCCTCAGTGCATCCTTTAACCCAAAACGTTTACCCCGGCACCACAAAACCTTAGTACACATTAGTCTACCTCGGCACCACAAAACCCTAAATTCCTTGGCAAAAATTTTACGGGGCCTTAAATGGTCGCGAACGCGATGAGTTAGTGGAGCTAACCTAGGTATGGAAGGTTGTTCCTCACTATCGCGTGGCTTTGTCACGATCGTGTAAGGGATTTTCTGAGGCTAAAGGTTTTGACCTTCGCATTCGCGAAGGCTTGGGCAGGCTGAGCTTCGCGATCGCGAGAGCACCCTCGCGTTCGCATAGTGTGATTTCATGGGCGAGGCTGGTTGGCCTTCGCGATCGTGAGGAGGTTTCCGCGACCGCGAAGAAGGTCATCTGGGAAGAATATAAGGTTGCAAACGGGACTTGGCTCATTTTCATCTCTTTTCTCACATTAGAGGCAATTTTGGTTCATTTTGGAGAGCCATTTTCATCATCTATTATAAGGTAAGTGATTCCTACGCATTGTGAATTAAATACATGGATTATATCTGGATTTTAACAAGAAAATTGGTGGAAATTGTGGGATTTTGAAAGAAAACTTAGAGATGGTATTTTTGGATTTTGACCACGAAACTGGATATGGAATTAGGAACAAATTATATATTTGAGTTCGTGGTGCTATGAGTAATATTTATCTTTGAATATATTCGGAATCCGAGCACGTGAGTTTGGGGGTTGAATTTTTTGACTTTTCGTGTGGCGATAGGAATTATTTCAAATTGATTAAATTATGAGTCTTTGAGTATATTTTTATTGGTTTGCACGTTCTTTGACTAGTTTCAGAACCTTTAGCATTGGTTTAAGGTGTTAGAGAGGCGTTGGAGCCGGTTATCGAATTTTATAGCGAGGTAAGTCTCATGTCTAACCTTGTGAGGGAAAATTTACCATGTAGGTGTTATACTTGTTATGTGCTACATGTTATGGGAGCAACGCACGTGTGAGGTAATGAGTGTCCATGTGAACGCTAGAATTCCTGCTTAGGTCCGGGTAGACTTAGACTCACGCCATACTTTAATTGTATTATTTTAGTTATTTGCTCATGCCTACGCTGGTTTGGGTCTTGACATTTTGGTATCAGAGTTGTAGGTTCACTTAGGTCTCACAAGTCATGAGCAAGTCTAGAAGAGTCTTGCGGATCGGTACAGAGACGTCTGTAAGCAAGTTGAGAAAAGAAGACGACTCGAATCAAGATAAGTGGGTTGAGGACCGGGCAAAGACTACCTATGTAAGTTTCATAATTACTAAAGTTATAATTTGTTTTATAATATTATCAAATTACTAATTTTATCTTTTAAATGAAGGGCCGCTATAAAAGTACCTTATTGCAGTTCTGTTAGAGTCAGCCAATAAATGATCAGGGGGAGCCAACATAAGTTTCGGATGAGGACGCTCAAAGACTTTTGTTGGATGTTGTTGGTGGTCCAAGAAAGTGAATAGTTGTCACAACCCAAACAAACCCCTATCGTGATGTCACCTATCGTGGAACTAGGCAAGCCGACTCATTTCCAAAACAAACCGATATTTTCATTTTAAAGATAATTTCAATGCTATTTAGCATAAAAACCTTCGCAAAGGAGTTCAAATCAAAACAAAAGTGCAGAAGGAAAAGCCCGACATCGGGGTGTCACTAGTCATGAGCATCTACTACAATCTGTCTAACAATATCAAGGCTAACTCAGCCTGGAAATAGCTAAATACAATTAGAGGAAGATAAGAGGGAGAAGAGCAGCGGCTACGGTCGCCAAGCAGCTACCTTGCTATCCCCGAGAAAATTTGTAACCAAAATAATCAACAACCGCTACCGTGTCTAGCTACACCTGGATCTGCACACAAGGTGCAGGGAGTAACGTAAGTATGCCAATTTAGTAAGTAACAATAATAAATAAAGACTGAGCAGTAGTGACGAGCAATAAAGCATATAACATTCATATCAGGAAATCTCAGTAAAATACCACATGCTTTTAAAATCAGGGTTTGAATCAAAATATCTCGTTTAAACCCAGTTCCAGTAAAAATCATTTAAAGATATTTTTCAACAGTTTTCAAACAGAGGAAAAATGCAAAGGTGAGCAAAAATGATGAGATCATAAACAGACCCTCGGGCACAATATCACTCATATATAGCCCCTCGGGCAAACCTCACAGTCACTCATGCCACTCAGGCATACCTCACCATCACTCTTGCCACTCGGGCATACCTCACAATCACTCATGCCTCCCAGTCAATCAACACTCGGCACTCGGCACTCGCACTCAGTAGGTACCTGTGCTCACTGGGGGTGTGTATAGACTCCGGAGGGGCTCCTTCAGCCCAAGTACTATAATCTACACGGACAACTCACTTGCTGCACGGACAACTCACGTGCTGTATGGACAACTCACATGCTATAATAAACAAGGATAGATAAGAGACTTACCTCCATCTGACAAGCTTTAATCAACAACAAATCACCTTTTCGTACAAATCCAATACCAAATGACTCAAATCTAGTCAAATACAACTCAATAACATCAAATAAAGTCATAAGAAACAACTCCAAACAATAAAGCTTCGAACTTTAAACAAATTCTCAAAAGTCAACTCGGGCTCACACGGTCATAACCCAAGTCAAGGGGTAGATCCCGGCTACCCATAACTTCACGATTCCAAATATGTGATTAGATTCCAAAACCAGGTCCAAATCGAACCTGAAATCTCCAAAATACTTCATCTAAAGTTGTAGATAAAAATCCCAAATTTTACTTTTAACTTCTAAGTTTTAGGTGTAGAAATCCACGGAGAATTAAGATATAAAGTCAAATCTAAGTAAATACTGCTTACCTCCAATGTAGTAGTGAAATAGCTCTTCAAATACTTTTTCTCTTGAAGTCTAGGGCTCAAAATATGACATAATGGGCAAAAGTCCCAAAATATAATACTTATAGTCTGCCCCAGGTAAAGCCTATGTGATCGCGGTCAAACACATCATGATCGCGAAGCACAAACAGTCGCTGCCAAGAAATAAGCCTCCGCGATCGTGACTCCCTCTTTGCGAACGCGAAGCTCTCCAGCTCTGCCTCCAACACGAACACGTTCACACATTGCGAATGCGGAAAACAAACCTCCAGCCGGCCTCTTCCTCTACGCAAATGTTGTCCCATTGAAGCGAACGCGAAGACCAAAATCCAGCCGCCTCAAAATCCTACTACGCGATCGCGTGCACCTCATCGTGCCTACGATGAACAAACACAACGGCTCAACATCAACACTTCACGATCATGTCTTCACCCCCGCGATCGCGATGCATGCCTGAACACTAGAAAATCAGCAACCTCAAAGTGGTTCACAATTATCCAAAACTACCACAAAACTCACTCGAGCCCCTCGGGACTTCGTCCAAACATGCCAACAAGTCCGTATACCCAAATCAAACTTATCTAAAGGTTAAAAACACCAAAAATAACATCCAAGTTAAGAATCAAAGATCAAATCATTCTCTCAGCTTTCAAACCTTCAAACTTCGCAAAACACGTCTGTATCACACTTAGCCCTACCGGATCACAAACAAACTTTGTACACAAGTCTCAATCAATCAAATGAACATACCCAAAGTTTTAGAACACCAAGCAAAGCCTGATAAAGCCAAAGTCAACTCCCGGGCAAACTTATGAACTCTCCAACTCTTATACTTGCCAACTTTCGAGAAAAAAGGCCAAAATCTTCTAGGAACCTTTAAACCTAAATTCGAACATACATCCAAGTCCAAAATCACCATACGAATCAATTGAAACCTTCAAATTCTGATTCCAAGGACGTTTACTCAAAAGTCAAACCTCGGTCAACTCTTCTAACTTAAAGCTTCCAAATTGAGAATTATTCTTATCAACTACAACCTCTCGAAAATCAAACTCAACCATACATGCAAGTCATAATGAATCATGTGAAGTTACTCAAAGTCTCAAACCGCCAATCAAAATGCTAGAGCTTAAAATGACCGGCCAGGTCGTTATACACACACACACACACACACACACACACACACACACACACACACACACACACACACACACACACACACACACACACACACATATATATATATATATATATATATATATATATATATATATATATATATATATATATATATATATATATATATATATATATATATGTGTGTGTGTGTGTGTGTGTGTGTGTGTGTGTGTGTGTGTGTGTGTGTGTGTGTGTGTGTGTGTGTGTGTGTGTGTGTGTGTGTGTGTGTGTGTGTGTGTGTGTGTGTGTGTGTGTGTGTGTGTGATATTTTATAGAATTATGCAGTGCATCTACTGTTATTCACTTTAAATATTAGTTTGTATAATTACTATCTTATCAAGTGTTATTGAATGCGTCAATCTCTTTATTTTTCCATAGTCATATGTCAAGAACTATTAAACTCTTATATCTTTTTCGAATTTGAAACGATATTTTATCAGTAATTATAGAATTAAATAGAATATATAATTATTTAGGTTTCATATTGATTTTTGTGTTTAATTATTAAATTCGGTTAATCTTAAAAGCATATATCAACGAATAATTATTGTTAGACGACTAAGAAAATAACTATCATGTATTACTAAAAAATGCTCCCAAAAGAATATTTTAATAGATCATGTTTTCAGTTTTTTTTAATTTTTACTAACCATATATTCACTTATCAAAATTTTATCTATAACTTTAATAAAGTAAGATTGAAATAATATTCATGTAACGAAAAAATCCGAAAACCTCGAAAAAAACTGACAAAATCGTACCAATCCAAACCGATATAGTTGATTTAATTCTGATAAAACCCGAACTAACACGGCTTATGTACCCCAACGAGGGCTAAAATATTAGTCTCTTATACATAATTTTGTCATAATTAAGCTCGAACATTAATAATTTCACTGAGATCCAGGAATTATTTAAAATCGCAATAAACAAATTTTTTTATGCTAATAATTCGATACTGGGTTCAACTTCATTTGTCGTGTTAAATCTTGTAACTTTTCTAAACTTGCGATAAAACTAAAAATTTAAAATGCAGCGTCCTTATAGTGTATAAATTTTTTTATATCAACAACAAAACGTAAATCTTTACAAATAATACAAAGACTCACATAGTGGCACATATTAAAAGCACGAAGCCCCTTAGCTACCAAGTTTGTCATGCCCAGACCACGGGGAGCGTGACCGGCGCTCAACCGGGATAACCCTGCCGAGCAAGCCTGCTAGGTTTTCTTCTACCCAAACTCACCCATGAATAACGAGAAGATATATTTTCATTAATTAGACAATAAGGAGATCATGTATACAACACCAATTCACTACTATTAGTTACTTCATTTATAAGTCCCCAAAATATTACATTACACATCCATAGTTTAGAAGTTGAACATGTGATACAATTACAACATCTTTAGTTTGACCTTCTCAATACCAACATACAACCCACACTATGTCTACGGAGCCTCTAACGGATACAAAAGAGTACTAGGATGGTGCCGGCAACAAGGCCACGGCTATACCTCAAAACACAATACATGAGAAACAAAAGATACATGACCCCGATATGAAGTGGGGCTCACCAATTCAGCTGAGAGGAGGATGTACTGCTATCACTGATCGATGCCGCTTGCTATGGAACCACCTACATCCATTAAAAGATGCAGCACCCCCGGCAAAAGGGGCGTGAGTACATGTGGAATAGCACTCATATGTAAGGCAGACAGAACAACATATGGAAATACGGTAACTCAAATAAGAGGCAAATAAATTATGTTAAGAAACTACGAAATGACCCATAGCATCACATGTCAAGTCTTATTATACTTACACCGATCTAAACTTCTTTTGGGTTCAAGCTTGCCCTATGAACTATGTGTGGATACAAAATATAATGTAAAAGTACCAACATGTACAAACAAGGGCAATGGAAGTGGCACCTATTGTTCGTGTTGCATATGCGTCTCACCGGACCGTCCATAGCCCTCTCTTACTATGCACTTATGTGTTTCATAGACTTTCCATAGTGTTCACATATTATATTATACAGCTATGCATTTCATAGATCGTCTATAGGGTTCACATATTATATTATACACCTATGCGTTTCATACACCGTCCATAGGGTTCATTCATATTATACACTTATGTGTTTCATAGACCATCCATAGGGTTCATTCATATTATACACCTATGCGTTTCATATACCGTCCATAGGAATTCATTCATATTATACACCTATGTGTTTCATAGACCGTCAATAGGGTTCATATATTATACTATCATGCACACGACTATATATACACTCAAGTGACGTGATTAACATTACCATTAAGGCCGTATGTTCCCATATCATTGGAATACTTCATGTTCATACTCATCATGGAGAAACACATCTTATAACACTAACACATGCATGGCAAATCAATAAATAGATTTCAATAGTCCATGGACCCAATTTCTTTTTGTAAGGTTCATCATCATTTAGCATAGGACGTCTCTTTTCCACATCATTATATACCTCCTTGTCATCTTAAGGTCACCAGCTAAGTTCATGATTCTTGGTGACTTAACATCGAAGTCATTTACATTTATTATTTTAGAAGCATACAAACTATAATTGAAACCATTGGAACATACAATGCCTCAAGATTCTCATCATCAAGATAAAGATAACGAAGTAATATCAAGTGCGGAGAGAAAATCCAAGTACAAACATAGGACATTAATAACATTATTATATAAAGGAGTCAAAACTCATTTCATAATTTTTCACACATTCTTTCATTTCATTGACACTATTAGACACACATGTAATTCTCATTCTTGGCACAATGGCCACATTTCTACATCTCATACTCGCTTCTTTCACTTTCAAGCAGCATCATACGTTATCGATAATAAGAGCATTGAGTTTCCTTTCCAAATTTAAGCATAGTAACATTCATTGAAACATGAATTGAAGTCATAATATTTTGATACATAAACCACACTTGAACACATTTCCAAGGGAGAGCATAATGTGATAGGAGCAATTGAATCACATTATGAGCATACAATTTCCGACAAAATGCTTATTTCGAATAACTGAATATTTTAGGAATGACCCGAATCATGAGAAAATAAGAATTTGGGCCAACCACGCTTGAAACATACGAGGACATCATGAAATTTGGCTCATCTGAGGGAGTTTAGCCAACATACCTCGAAAGAGATTTACGTGGTGTGACAATTACGTCTCGACATTCCTAATGATGTCAATTTATATAAGGGGAGAAAATTACAAGTATGATTAGAGGAATTGGTATGGCAAGAGCTGCTACAATGATGGCCCAACCTTTCCCTCAACCAATTCAACAATAAAACTATCCAAGATTGCTCAACAACCTCCCCACAATCCCTATTAGCTCATGCATGTGATAAATCTACTATCCTCACCCAAAAACAACCCAAATTTGAAATTGGAGAATTGGGGGAAGAAATTATTACCTTTTAGAAACCCTAGCAAGTTCCTTTTGATGAAATTCCAAGGCTTGAGCAAAGATCTTGATGAAAAAAAACTTGGGGCCTCCTTCTCTCTCTAGAATAGCTCTCCCCTCTCTCTAAAATATCAGATAAAAATGACCCCTATGGCTAGATAAAATGAAATGGGATCGGGTTATAAAATTAGAAAAATGAAGCCCCGATGCAGATCTGCGGTCGCATATGCGACCGCATAACACTTCTGTTGTCCGCATAATGGCCTTCCGAAACTGGGCACTTCTGTGCAGGTCTGCGATAGGTTTGCGGTCTGTAGATCAATTTGGCGGTCGCATAATGGACCGCAGAATCTCCTTTCGAAATTTCTCATGCTGGTTATGCGACGGATGTGCGGCCCGCGAAACGCTTATGCGATCACATAACTGACCGCAAAACAACCTCCAAAATTGGCTCATTTCTCTGCTTCACTCTGCGGCAAATCTGCGGTTGCATAATTGACCGCATAAATGCCATGTTCTGCAAAATTATTTCTTCAACTCCCAAACGTACTATACACCCCAAAACGTTGGTACCGCGGTCCGTACACATTACCCTACCTCGGCACCACAAAACTTGAATCCCTTGTCAAAATTTTATAGGGCCTTACATTCTCCCCTACTTAGGATCATTCATCCTCGAATAAGGGTTAGAATCCACCATTAGCATCCAATGTCACTCAATTGTGACTTCACACACTAGTAGTTCCAAAGTTTGTCTAACTTCCTAAATTTCCAAACATTTCGCCAGAGTCTCCCCTGTAATTAGGCCTATCCACCTACCATAGAATCCCAGAAATCGATCCTAACAACAAATAGATAACACCGCATTGCACCATAGACATGAAAACAATACCAATCGTGACATCCTAGGTATTATATTATCAAAATGGAGCATTTGCATAAACTGTACAAGTTTGGACATAACTCATAGAAAGTAAACTCCTAATATTATTTTATCACAACAATTCCATGATGATCTTGACTTTATCCATAGATTAGTGAACGAGTTCTGGCCCCTATCAACACTAGCACGACCGACGCTCAACCGGGATAACCCTGTCGAGCAAGCCTGCTAGATTTTCTTCTACCCAAACTCACCCATAAATGATGAGAAGATATATTTTCATTAATTAGACAATATGGAGATCATGTATACAATACCAATTCATTACTATTAGTTACTTCATTTATAAGTCCCCAAAATATTACATTACACATCCATAGTTTAGAAGTACATGTGATAAAATTATAACATCTTTAGTTTGACCTTCCTAGTACCAACATACAACCCACATCATGTCTACGGAGCCTCTAACATGTACAAAAGAGGACTAGGAAAGTGCCGGCAACAAGACCCTGGCTATACCTCAAAACACAATACATGAGAAATAAAAGATACATGACCCCGATATGAAGTGGGGCTCACCAAGTCAGCTGAGAGGAGGATGTACTGCTATCAATGATCGATGCCGCCTGCTATGGAACCACTTGCATCCATTAAAAGATGCAGCGCCCCCGGAAAAAGGGATGTGAGTACATGTGGAATAGTATTCATATGTAAGGCAGACAGAATAACATATAGAAATATGGTAACTCAAATAAGAGGCAAATAAATTATGTCAAGACACTACGAAACAACCCATAGCATCACATGTCAAGTCTTATTATACTTACATCAATCTGAACTTCTTTTGGGATAGAGCGTGCCCTATGAATTATGCGTGGGATACAAAATATAATGTAAAAGTACCAACATGTACAAACAAGGGCAATGGAAGTGGCACATATTGTTCATGTTGCCTATGCGTCTCACCGGACCGTCCATAGCCCTCTCTTTCTATGTGTTTCATAGACCGTCTATAGTGTTCACATATTATATTATACACCTATGTGTTTCAAAGACCGTCCATAGTGTTCACATATTATATTATACACCTATGTGTTTCATAGACCGTCCATAGGGTTCACATATTATAATATACACCTATGCATTTCATAGACCGTCCATAGGGTTCATTCATATTATACACTTATGCGTTTCATAGACCGTCCATAGGGTTCATTCATATTATACACCTATGTGTTTCATAAACCGTCCATAGGGATTCACATATAATACTATCATGCACACGACTATATTTACACTCAAGCGACATGATTAACATTACCATTAAGGTCGTAAGTTCTGATCGAGGCCAAACCTACACCACTATAGAGTAGCGAGGATGGTCGATGCAGTTTTACCCAACGAGGTCGGGATCGATTTCCAAAGGGAAGTAATTTGGCTTGGAGTTAGGTATCTAACTAATCTAGATGTGCGTGTTGTTCCTAATTGCACTTCCAAACATTGTTGCAACTAATTCTAATCTAATTTTATACTATTGTATGCTAAGTGTAAGATAAGTACAATATTGTTTGTGAACGTTTTCAAGTGTTAAAAGGCACTAGGGAATTGACTTCCGCCTTGGTGAGTATCTAATAGGTATATCAAGAATCTAGGACAAGTTTGTTATGATTGGGGTCGTGATATAACCATCACACATAAGTGCTCACTCTATACCTCTCGGTAGTTTGAGTAACTTTGCTCAATTTGGCTTTCTCAAGCCCAAATGGGTGTTCATACAATACAAGTGAAATTGGCTCAAGTCGGGTATTACTATCTCTAGGTTTAACCCTTTAATTGAAGCTATCAATCTCTTGAGTTCACCCCAATTCCTTGTTAGCCTAATTTTCCTAGACTTAGTCCCTCTTTCTCAAGAAGAGCCTAAGTCATAAAGGCATGAGTCAGTGTTTGCAACCACTAATTCTACAATTTTAGCATGAACTAGGCTAAATATCACTAACCCATAAACAATTAAGCCCATTAAATACCCACACTAGGGTTGGGTCACAACCCTAGCTATGGGGTCTAGCTACTTATAATAACAGCAGAAATCAAAGATAAAGATGAAATATAAGCCATAATATTAAAGTACAAGATGAAAATCTAAAGTTTGAAGGTAAATCTACTCTAAAATTGCCCAAAAAGGGAAAACCCAGTCGTTCACATGCTCTGCTAAAAAAAATTTAACCTAAAATTGATAAAAGGATCTATTTATACTAGGCTGAAAATTCCGGAAAAAAATGCCCCTGCGGAGGTTTCGCGGATGCATAATTCTGACTGAGTCCGCGCTTGGGCTTTCGCGACCGCATAATAGTGACCGTGGTCCGCGTTTCTTCATATTTGGGCCTGGGTAGATCTTCATTTCACAGATCGCGTAATATTCATCGTGTCCGCGTGAGATTCCTTCGCGGACACGTAATTTGGACGTGGACCGCCTTCTTCATTTATGCCCATCTTGCAAAGTCTCTGAACGTCGACAAATGCTGTCCGCAAAATTCCAACCGTGACCGCGCCAGTCACTTCGCAGTCGTGTCTTTCTGCCGCTCTCAGTGCTCAATTTTAGTGCTCAAAACAGCCTCTCTGAATCTCTATTTCGCGGTCCATGGAATAATGGCCGCCTCAGAGATGATAATTTCATGGCCGCCCTTTTCTATCGCGGTCCGCGTTCCACAGTATTGGTCCAGACTTGGTTTTTGTTCAAGTTTGACTCCTTTATGAGTTGGTTATGGCTTCTTTGGCTCATTTCGAACAAAACCCTGCAAGCAAGCACATTAAGTTAGTTTCCGGGAATACCTTCATGCATTTTTGGCCCAAAACCTAAGTAAAAGAGAGCAAATAATAGGCTAAAATCCCTACTTATCAACTTCCCCAAACTTAAGCTTTTGCTTGTCCTCAAGAAAACAAGGTAATTCCCACCTCCACAAGAAAAATAAATGAAACTTTCAGCTATCCTAAGGCGACTTCATCAAGCATCAATCGGGACTAACAATTACCCTCAACACAAATGCATTATCAACAACATCATGCTATGACTTTTTGAGTTCCATAGTTCTAATGCGACACAAAAGCATCAAGAGTTGACTCAATTCATCAAGGAAGCTCGCTCTCTCACGTAGGTCATTGTGGATCCCAAACTCCTCCTCCTCTACTCTACATGAGCAAATCTCACTTTATAGAATGTGACACTCAAAACAAGGATTGTAAAGCAGTGCGCTCATCACTCTCAAAAGAATGCCACAAGTCCGGCTCTAAGTACCGTAAGCTTGCCCCTTATGTAAATCACCACTAATGTAAGCTCACTCAACTTGAAATCATATAGTGCTTTAGCGGGATGTAATGAAGGCTTTTTGGATCAAGGTTGGACATAATGAACTATAATGGTTTCATCTTTCCTTAAGAATTCCATTTTCTCATTTCGGTTCATACTTTCTTGACTCTTTGAGTCATTTTCTTCTTCCTCAAGGGAACTAAAGAGACACATTGTCACTCTTTCTTGTTCATGACAATCATTTTTCTCCTTTTCTCATCATTCCATGCCTTTCAACATTGTTTTCTTTGAATCCCTTCAACTTTTTCTTTCTTTTTGACATATTTCTTTTTAACTCTTCATCCTTTTCTTTGCCCTTTCCTTTTCATCAATTCTTTTTGTTCTTTGTACCTTTCATCACTTTGAAATTCCTTATCTCCCCCAAACTTATGTTTTTGCTAATTGCTCATCATGAATGCTAAGGAAAGATTGGGAGCCAAGAGAGGGTCATTATAAAACGGATGAAGGCTTGTAATGTGGCTATTGAATGAAAAAGGCTTAGGCTCAAAGGGGTTTACTAGGGATATCATATTGGTAGGTTATGGAAGCTTTCACAATTCAAATGGGACCAAGGAGAGCCTACAATCACTTCTCAAGTCGAGCTACACTTAGAATTTTGCCTAGACAAACATTTAGGGCAAGTTCTAGACTTATTAGCATAGGACTTGGACTTGCAATTCAATACCTCACCTCTCTCTCTCAAGCTAATGGATTATTAAAGAGAACAGAGTCGAGGGCCCACAACAACCCTAGCTAAGATTGAAGATCACAGATGGTTCAAAGAAACCACTTGATGATAGTTTTAGTCGACTCAAGAGTCTAAAGGTCACAACTAGAGCAATTTTTTGTCAATCAACTTGTTTCTAACCATGAGGTCGAAGGTAAATGTGTTAGTACCAAGTGAAGCCTACTTGAGACACTTTTATTCATTACTACTACATATCAGAGCAAAAAGAAAAACAGACTCAATCCCTTAAGAAGGTTGTCACGCCATCCATCGTTGGGAAGAGCCACCCGGTTCACACAATATCCACCTTTGGAAAGAACCGTGGCATTAAGAAAACCAAAGGCTTATTGATCACGCAAAAATGTGAAAAGAAGCTACAAAACTCAAAAAGAGGCTACTAAAGGAAATAAGAAGCTAAGCTATTAAGGAAAAATACAAAAGAAGTTATAAAGTAAACTACAGAAAGTAAAATGAATATGTACAATAATAGAGTGAACCGAATATATATAAAATGGAGATGAATATATACATGGAATGGTAAAGTTATATACATACCAAAAGTGAAAAATAATGAAAGTGAAAATAACGATAAGTAAAAATAAAGGAAAATAGTATCATAATTATTACATGCCAGTCATCAAATCAAAATAAGAACCACCCCCCAAATTAAAGATAGCATTGTCCTCAATGCTAAAAGCAAAAATAAGATTAGGGAATGGATAGAGAGTAAAAAAAACTCCCTATGTGGTCTCTGTCTGCATGGGGTCAGGATCACTAGTGGGGACCTCGGACTGCATAGGATCATCAACTCCCTCCGGGTCCTCCAACTGTATCTCCAGGTCCTCTGACTAGGGCACCACAAATCCTCTCACCGGCTCTCTATCAGCCTCCTGCTCTGATGCCTGTGTTGTCTGTGTTGTAGGGGAAGTCTCCTCCATAAGAAGGTCCAGTGGAATTTCTCTGGTAGAAGTGAACTTCTCTACCTCCTTCTTCAACAGCTCCACTAAATCTTTTGAAGCTTGAGTCTTCTTCATCTTTTTGACCTGCTTGCCCAGCTCCTTGATCACCTTCCCATGAGTATCTAATGTCTCCAGGATTTTCTTTTGGTTGTCCAGGAGCTTCTTTTGGTTGTCCAGAAGCCTCTTCAATGAATCCTCCACTGATGGAGGTGCCTGAAGTTGGCTGGGGCTGCCTGTGCTACGACTGCACTAGATAAGACAGACAGCTTTGATGTAGTTGCTTGCAACCAGTTATTGACATTGGATAGCATCTGAGAGACCCGCAGTGAAATCTGAGGATATGCGAAAGATGAGGGCACGGATAATGGGGCTGTGACAGATATCCCGGATGAGGGAGGTGGCATAGAAGCCGAAGAACCCTCCGCTGTGGAAGGCTCGGAACCAGTGGCCACTACCCTTTTGGCTCTTCAGACTGGCCAGTAGAGGTAGTGGCTTTGCCTTTAGACTTCGGGTTGTGTGCTCCCTGAATGTTGTACCAAGAGAAGGGCCTTTTCGGCTTCACCTTCATGTCAAAGTGTCTCCCCTCAACCCCCTGGTCCTCCAGGTACATCGTGATAAATTTGGGGTAAGGGTAGGACCTTTCTTCCTTCCCGGTTGCCTTAAATATGATCTGGGCCATGAGATTCCCCACATTTATTGGGTACCCTGCCATGATGGACGCTATGAGGATCGCACGGGAGAGAGGAATATCACTGTCATGCTGGCACGGATCAAGGCGACTGCAGACGAAGGTGCACCACCCTTTGGCTTCAAAGCTAAGGGTGTTTCTGGCAATTGAGACTCCCGGTGTAAGACAGGCCGGTGTTGTCCCTGGTATGGCTATCACCTCTGCTACCCATGGACGGGCTACTTCATCTAATGCCAACTTCTTAGTCACATAGGTACCCTTTTTGATGTGGGCAACATTGGTGTAGAATTCCTTGAGTAGGTACTCATTTGCTTCCAGCAACTTGCTAGTGAAGAATTTCTACCACACTCTTTCATCAAATTGTCTCTTCACATTCGGGTTATGAGGGACAAGGTATCTTTCTATGAAATGTCGCTCAAGGGTGAGCGACCTTTGTGGCCACCATTCCCAGAATTTATGGTAGGCCTTCTCACTCACGAACCTATCTTGCCACACTATCAGCTTCCTTGATCTAATCAATCCCCCCTCATGGGTATCACCTCTTCTCCCATCATCCGGAACCTCTTCTTCATCATCAATATTAATAGGAGCAATTGTTGAGGCCGGAGTTGCAGCAGGTGGGGGAGATGGTGCTGAAGTCTCACTACCTCCTTCTGAGCCATCAGCCGACTCAGATGAGGAGGTGGGTTGATTGATGAGACGGAAAGGTTGAGATTGAGCCTCGTGTTTTTGTGCAGATACTCCCTCGGAAATCTCCCGAGAAGGGAGGTATTCACTAGTGTCCGAGGAGTCAGTCTAAGGTCTCACAGGTGGGGCCTTTTTGCTAATAATCTTCTGAGGTGCTAAAGGTGCAGTCTGCTTCCCTTTGCCTTAGCCTCGGGAGGATTCTCCTCTCCCTTTTGATTTTTCGGGACCACCACAAGATCGCACCATTATCTGCACACACAATTAGTGAAAGATCATTAGAATTATGGTTCAATGGATCCTTAAAGAAATGCAAATCAAATGAAACAGTGCTTCCTAAAATAGTGCACCGCGGATCGCAGAAAAATGGGCGCGGCTGCGGAAGGGCAGGGCCATCGCAGACCGAGTAAAAATGGGTGCGGCCACGAGGATCTTGGACTCAAACTACCAACTCGCTGATCAAGGTCTTCCGCGGACCGCAAAATTTGGGACGCGGCCGCGAAAGATCAAATGCGGACCGCGTAAAAATGGATGCGGTTGCTGAAGTAATTGCCAAACTCTCTGAAACGCATGAGCGCGGATCGCGAATTTTGGACGTGGCCGCATAAGTTCAAACGCGGACCGCGAAAAAATCATCGCGTCCGCGAACATGCAACCATACTCAGCTCTCATAAATTAAAGAATGCGGACCGCGTAAAATGGACCGCGGTCCATGGAGTTCAAACAAAACGGGCACTGGCACATTTGAAACCTAGGGTTTTCACTAAGTGCAAAAATTAATGCAATTAACATGCATAGTTAATAACCTTATCCCCCATTAGTCATGTAAAACAATTACCCACATGAATTTAAGCATCAATTAAGCATGATTTTGAAATTGTGGCATGTATTAAACCCTAACTAAAAAGAAAAATTAAAACTAGAAGAAAAGAAAAGAAAGAGATAAAATCAATGCAAAGATTTGAGCATACCAGTTGTGAAATTGTAGAGGAAAATGGATTCTTGATTGATATGAAATAAGATTGACAGTCAAAGAAGAGGAAGATGAACAGTGCTCTAATGTGGTGAAAGTTTGAGGTTCAAAAAGTGTAAAAGTCCTAAGGGCTTTCTATTTATACCAAACCGATGGGGACCCACCGACTTACCTTAGCACGGTCAGCTGAATTCTACCGCGGTCCACGCTTTTTACCTTTCGAAGAGCTGCTGCAAAATCCTGCGCGCGGTCTGCGGAAAACTGGGCGCGGCCACAAATGTCACCGCGGTCCGCCAAATTATGAACGCGGACGCGAACTCAACTTCAGAGAGTTGATATTTTGGGCTCTTCAAGTACGCGTCCACGGATAAAATGTGCCGCCGTGAAATGCTAATGCGGACCGCGAAATTTTGAGCGTGGTCCGCAAAATTCCCACACTTAGTCAAATTTTTCCCTGTCAAAGTCCTGCACTGCACAACCAATTCCTACACAAACTTCACAACTCGTTAGTCCAAAATAATGCCTAATCTAAGAAGAAAATCAAAAGGAAAGAAAAGAAAAAGAAAACGTCACATGGGTTGCCTCCCAAGAAGCGCCTGATTTAACGTCGCGGCACGACGCATGTTACCATCATCATGTGAAATTGATCAAGGCCACCATGTGGCTGTCATCAAACTTGCCGAGGTAGTGCTTCACTCGGTGCCCATTTACTCTAAAGATTTCACCATTTTTGTTTTTCAAATAAAGAGCACCAAACAGAGTTACATGCACCACTTCAAAAGGGCCACTCCATTTTGACTTGAGCTTTCCCGGAAACAGTCGTAACCGAGAGTTGAATAGAAGAACCAAGTCACCCTCCTTGAATTCTTTGTTCTGGGCATATTTGTCATGTAAGTACTTCATCTTGTCCTTATACAAGGACGAGCTAGAATAGGCATGAAACTGGAATTCATCAAGTTCATTGAGTTGCTCTACCCGGAGATTGGCTGCTACATCCCATTCAAGGTTTAACTTCTTGAGCGCCCACATGGCCTTGTCCTCTAACTCAACCGGAAGATGGAATGCTTTCCCAAATACCAACCGGTACGGAGACATACCAATTGGAGTCTTGTACGCAGTTCTATAAGGCCACAAAGCATCGTCAAGTTTCCTTGACCAATCCGTCCGGTTTGCATTGATAGTTTTTGATAATATGCTCTGTATCTCCCTGTTGGAGACCTCAACTTGTCCACTAGCCTGGGGATGATAAGGGGTTGACACCTTATGATTGACACTATACTTGGAAAGTAAAGTGTCGAAGGCCTTGTTGCAGAAATGAGAACCCCCATCACTGATGATCGCCCTAGGAGCCAAACCTTGTGAAGATATTTTTCTTTAAGAATGCCACCACACTCTGTGCCTCATTGTTGGGAAAAGCTACAGCTTCAACCCATTTGGAAACATAATCAACAGAAATCAGAATGTAAGTGTTACCACAGGAACTCATAAATGGTCCCATGAAGTCTATGCCCCACACATCAAAAATATCGATCTCAAGAATAGTGGTGAGAGGCATTTCATCCTTCTTGGAAATTCCACCAACTTTTTGGCATTCATCACACCTCTTAAAAAGCTCACTTGCATCTTTATACAGGGTAGGCCAATAAAATCCACAGCTAAGAACCTTTGAAGCAATTCTCGCCCCACCATGATGACCACCGTAGGGCGAGGAATGGCAAGTATCAAGAATATTCATTTGCTCCTCTTCCGGGACACATCTTCGGACCACACCATCATTGCAAATCTTGAAAATATAGTCCGCCACTTGATTATCACTTCCTTTTCTATCAATGATTTCAAGGTTAAACTCTTGTAAAAGAATAACCTATCTTATCAACCTAGACTTCGAGTCCTTTTTGGTCATCAAGTAACGGAGTGCCGTGTGATCGGTGTGCACAATCACTTTGGCACCCATGAGATATGGCCTGAACTTTTCCATGGCGAAGATAATGGCTAATAACTCTTTCTCGGTCATCGTATAATTGACTTGGGCATCATTCATCATTTTGCTTGCATAATAGACCGGATGAAATAGCTTGTTGACCCTTTGCCCCAAAACCGCTCCTATCGCAACGTCACTAGCATCGCACATGAGCTCATATGGTAAGCTCCAATTGGGTGCGGTATTGATGGGATTGGTTGTCTATTTATACTTGATAAGCTCAAAAGCTTTCATGCAATCTTCATTGAACACAAACTTTGCATTCTTTTCTAGCAGCTTGCACAAGGGGTTCACCACTTTTGAGAAATCCTTGACGAACCTTCGGTAGAACCCCGCGTGCCCAAGAAAGCTCCTAACTCCCTTGACGGAAGTAGGAGGAGGGAGTTTTGAAATAACTTCAATCTTTACTTTGTCAATTTCAATACCGTTCTTTGAGATCTTATGGCCGAGGACAATGCCCTCCTCGACCATAAAGTGACATTTTTCCCAATTAAGCACTAGGTTGGTCTCTTCACATCGGGCCAACACTTTGTCAAGATTATCCAAGCATTCTTCAAATGAGTCCCCCACAACACTAAAATCATCCATGAACACTTCGAGGAAGTCCTCCACCATATCCGTAAATATTGCCATCATACACCGCTGAAAGGTAGCCGGTGCATTACACAAACCAAACGGCATCCGTGAGAATGCAAATGTGCCATACGGACATGTGAAGGTAGTTTTTTCTTGGTCTTCTGGTGCAATGAGAATCTGGTTGTACCTTGAGTACCCATCCAAAAAGCAATAGTAGGCACGCCCGGCAAGTCTGTCCAATATTTGATCAAGAAATGGCAATGGAAAGTGGTCTTTACGGGTCACTTTGTTCAGCTTTATGTAGTCCATACATACCCTCCATCCGGTGACAGTACGAGTGGGGATCAACTCATTTTTATCATTTGTGAATACAGTCATCCCCCCCCTTCTTCGGCACACATTATACCGGTGAAGTCCATGAACTATCCGAAATAGGGTGCATCAAGCCACTTGATAATTTCCTTCTTGACGACCTCTTGCATAGCCTCATTCAACCTCCTTTGATGTTCCACAGAGGGTTTGGCATCATCCTCTAGTATAATTTTGTGCATGAAAAAGGCGGAGCTTATACCCCGAATGTCAACCAAAGTCCATCCAATTGCCTTTTTCCTTCTTTGAAACACCGCAAGGGTGGAGTCTACCTGCACGTTAGTTAGGCAAGCAGAAAGAATAACATGTAATGTGGAAGAAGGGCCTAAGAATTCATACCTGAGGTGTGAAGGCAAAGGCTTCAACTCCAATGTTGGTGGCTCCTCGATTGAGGGCTTTGTTGGTGGAGTCTTCCAGTTTTCCAAGTCCAAGGAAAGTTTACGGGGCCCATATGAGTAGGATCCCATTCCTTGCAACGCATTTGCACATTCAACCAGGCCTTCCTTTTCATCATCCTCATGGTTTAACAACACAGCTTCCAAAAGGTCTTCCACATTGATCATGGCACTCGTGTCATCAACTATCACCTCCATCACAAGATCCACAAAAGAGCAAACTTCATTGCTATTTGGTTGCCTCATTGATTTGCACACGTGGAATACAACTTTTTCATCGCCCACTCGAAAGGTGAGCTCCCATGCTTTCACATCAACCAATGCCTTCCATGTTGCTAGGAAAGGTCTCTCCAATATTATAGGCAACTCATAGTCAACTTCGCAGTCGAGAATCACAAAATCAGCAGGCAAAATAAACTTGTCGACCCGAACTAGAACATCATCAATAATACCAAGCAGCCTTTTCATTGTTCGATCCGCCATTTGTAATCTCATGGAAGTAGCTCTTAGTTGCCCAATACCTAGTGTCTTGAACACGGAATATGGCATCAAATTAATACTTGCTCCCAAATTACACAAGGCTTTTGCAAAATCGGCGCTACCAATGGTGCATGGAATTGTAAAGGCACCACAGTCTTCAAGATTTGGAGCCATCGAGTGCACAATGGCACTCACTTGATGAGTCATTTTCATGGTCTCACAATTCATAGATCTCTTCTTAGTTACCAAGTCCTTCATGAACTTGGCATATCCCGGCATTTGTTCGAGAGCTTCCACCAAGGGCACATT
Source organism: Nicotiana tabacum (assembly GCF_000715075.1). Taxonomy (NCBI): domain Eukaryota; kingdom Viridiplantae; phylum Streptophyta; class Magnoliopsida; order Solanales; family Solanaceae; genus Nicotiana; species Nicotiana tabacum. The sequence continues at coordinate 44,678,718 of NC_134102.1, forward strand.
GATTGACAAACTTTTCATCATCTCAATAAACTTCTTGAATTGGTTTTCATTATTTTTCTTTGCAAGCCTTTGAGGATACGGTGGAGGAGGCCTTGGCAAAGGGGCCTTGGCTTTAGTCACTACCATTTCTGGTATGTCTATCACGTGTTCCCTAGACGGGTTCACATCATTTTGAGTCTCCTCTATGTTGTCATCAATATCGATCCTCACTTCATCATTAACATTCTCATCATTGGCTTGAATCTCATCATCTTCTTGCAACACAACATTGTCACTCACAATCGTCTTTGGATTAGAGGTACTTACATCTCCACCTCTACCGCTTCTTGTGGTCACCGCCATAGCATGGCCTGTATTGTTCCCACCCTTCGGGTTTACTACCGTATCACTTGGTAGTGCCCCCTTAGGGCGAGTATTCATTGCTTGAGAAATTTGACCCATTTGTACTTCCAAGTTGCGAATAGAGGTAGTATGGGAGGCTATTTGGGCATCGGAGTCAGCATTCCTTTCCATCATTTGTTTGAACATACTCTCTATCCGCCCCATCTCATTGTTTGAAGAACTTTGCCCTTGATACGAATATGGAGGCGGATTATTGGGTTGTTGATACATCGGGGGCCTTTGAAAGCCCGAACCCCGGTTGCCTTGATTATTATTATTCCAACCACCTTGGTTTCCATTGCCGCCCCAATTCTGATTGTTGTTCCCCCAATTGTTTGAGTTGTTGTTGTTGCCATTGTTCCAATTCCCTTGGCCTTGGTTGCCCCAATTTTGATTGTTCCCTTGCGATCTCCATTGTTGATTTGGAGCATTGCTCCATTAACCTTGGTAGTTATTGGCATATAACACTTCCTCACTTTGATCATCATAAGAATTGTCTTGATTGTAACCACTACCACTTTGTTCATATTGATCTTGATTGTTTTGCACTTGTTGACCACGTTGTCTCCTCTTGTTGACCATGACATTTACCCCTTGCATGGCATTTACTTGCTTTGTCCCTTGAACTTGTTGAAGCTGGGCCTTTGCTAACTAATTCATAGTAGTTGTCAACTCGGCTATGGCTTGTCCGTGATCATGAAATTCCTTGTGAAGATGGATGACAGTAGGGTCACCCTGAGGAACATTTGCCCGACTCTGCCAAGCTGAGGATGTGTCATCCATCTCATTAAGTATGTCACAAGCATCGGCATAAGGCATTTTCATAAAATTTCCCCCAGCTAGCTGATTCACCACACACTGGTTGGTCGTGTTGATGCCCCCATAGAATGTCTGCTGAATCATTGCTTCAGTCATATCATTGTTTGGGTATTCCTTGACCATTATCCGGTATCGCTCCCAGATTTCATGTAGGGGTTCATTAGGTTCTTGTTTAAAGGCTAAGATCTCATCCCTCAATGCTGCCATATGACCCGGTGAGAAAGACTTGGCTATAAACATTTCTTCCAACTCATCCCACGTGTGTATGGAGTGGTTGGGTAGCCTCTCGAGCCAGTCCAAAGCTTTCCCTCTAAGTGAAAATGGGAAAAGTCTCAATCTCAGAGCGTCCTCCAACACGTTCGTTTGCTTGCTCCCCCAGCATGTGTCTACAAAACCCTTTAGATGCTTGTATGCGTTCTGATGAGGGGCTCCAGTGAAGAAGCCCATTTGCTCCAATAGCGTCAGCATGACATTTGTAATTTGAAAATTGCCCGCTCAAATCCGGGGGTGGACAATTGCACTTGCGTAACCTTTATTGGGTAGCACCCGGTGTGCTGCCCGTAGAGGAGGTGAGGGAGGGTTTGGAATGTTGTAATTAGCCTGGCGGCCTCTTCTTTGGACTTGAGGTTCTAGATTAACCTCATCCTCACCATTGTCATCTACCTCCTCCCCCGGAAGAACATGTCCGAGAGCATCATTATGAGCCATTTGGTACCTAAAGCGATTGATACACAAAAGTTAGAAAAACAGAAGGAAAGAAAAACAAGACACACAAATAGTTAGATATATAGCCAACACCGTCTAGATCCCTGGCAATGGCACCAAAAAGTGATCGAGGCAAACCTACACCACTATAGAGTAGCGAGGATGGTCGATGCAGTTTTACCCAATGAGGTCGGGATCGATTTCCACAGGGAGTTAATTTGGCTTGGAGTTGGGTATCTAACTAATCAAGATGTGCGTGTTGTTCCTAATTGCACTTCCAAACATTGTTGCGATTGATTCTATTCTAATTTTATACTATTATATGCTAAGTGTAAGCTAAGTACAATATTTTTGGTGAAAGTTTTCAAGTGTTAAAAAGCACTAGGGAAGTGACTTCCTCCTAGGTGAGTATCTAATGGGTATCAAGAATCTAGGATAAGATTGTTATGATTAGGGTCGTGATATAACCATCACACATAAATGCTCACTCTATACCTCTCGGTAGTTTGAGTGACTGCCTGATTTGGCTTTCTCAAGCCCAAATGGGTGTTCATATAATACAAGTGAAATTGGCTCAAGTCGGGTATTACTATCTCTAGGTTTAACCCTTTAATTGGGGCTATCAATCTCTTCAGTTCACCCCAATTCCTTGTTAGCCTAATTTTCCTAGACTTAGTCCCTCTTTCTCAAGAAGAGCCTAAGTCATAAAGGCATGAGTCAGTGTTTGGAATCACTAATTCTACAATTTTAGCATGAACTAGGCTAAATTTCACTAACCTATAAACAATTAAGCCTTAAAATTCAAGACCCATTAAATATTCACACTAGGGTTGGGTCACAACCCTAACTATGGGGTCTAGCTACTCATAATAACAGCAAAAATCAAAGATAAAGATGAAATATAAGCCATAATATTAAAGTACAAGATGAAAATCTAAAGTTTGAAGGTAAATCTACTCTAAAATTGCCCAAAAATGGAAAAACCAGCCGTTCACGTGCTCTGCTAAACAGAACTTAACCTAAAATTGATAAAAGGATCTATTTATACTAGGCAAAAAATTTCGGACAAAAATTCCCCTGCGGAGGTATTGCGGACGCATAATTCTGACCGCGTCCGCGCTTGGGCTTTCACGACCACGTAATAGTGAGCGCGGTCCGCGTTTCTTCATATCTGGGCCTGGGTATATCTTCATTTCGCGGACCGCGTAATGTTCACCGCATCCGCGTGAGATTTCTTTGTGGCTACGTAATTTGGACGCGGACTGCCTTCTTCATTTATGCCCATCCTGCAAAGTCTCTGAACCTCGACAAACGCTGTCCGCTAAATTCCAACCGCGGCCGCGCCAGTCACTTTGCGGTCGCGTCTTTCTGCCGCTCTCAGCGATCAATTTTAGTGCTCAAAATAACCTCTCTGAATCTCTATTTCGCAGTCCGCGGAATAATGGTCGCCTCAGCGATGATAATTTTGCGGCCGCCCTTTTCTATCGCGGTCCGCATTCCACAGTATTGGTCTAGACTTGGTTTTTGTTGAAGTTTGACTCCTTTATGAGTTGGTTATGGCTTCTTTGGCTCATTTAGAACAAAACCCTGCAAGCAAGCACATTAAGTTAGTTTCCGGGAATACCTTCACGCATTTTTGGCCCAAAACCTAAGTAAAAGAGAGCAAATAATAGGCTAAAATCCCTACTTATCAAGTTCCCAGATCATTGGAATACTTCATGTTCATGATCATCATGGAGAAACACATCTTATTACGTTAACACATGCATGGTAAATCACTAAGTAGATTTAAATGGTGCATGGACCCTATTTATTTTCTTAAGGTTCATTATCATTTAGCACAGGACGTCTTTTTTCCACCTCATTATATACCTCCTTGTCATCTTAAGGTCACTAGGTAAGTTCATGATTCTCAGTGACTTAACTTCGAAGTCATTTACATTTATTACTTTATAAGCATACAAACTATAGTGAAACCATTGGAACATACAATGCCTCATGATTCTCATTTTGGCAAGCAGCCACAGTTCATATTCATACTATCACTTACTTGTACTTGCCATGGGTGATCATAGGACATTAATGATATTATTATATAAAGGAGTCAAAACTGAGGGAGTTTAGCCAACATACCTCGAAAGAGCTTTCTGTGGGTAACAATAACGTCCCGACACTCCTAACGATGTCAATCTATAGAAGGGGAGAGAATTACAAGTATGATTAGAGGAATTTGTATGGCAAGAGCTGCTACAATGATGGCCCAACCTTTCCCTCAACCAATTCAACTATAAAACTACCCAAGATTTCCTAACAACCTCCCCACAATCCCTATTAGCTCATGCATGCGATAAATCTACTATCCTCATCCATAATCAACCCAAGTCCGAAATTCGAGAATTGGGGAAAGAAATTCTTACCTTTTAGAAACCTAGCAAGTTCCTTTAGATGAAATTCCAAGGCTTGAGCAAGATCTTGATGAACAATTAGTTTAGGAACCCCCTCTCACTCTAGATCACTTCTTCACTCTCAAAATATCAGATTTTTACTTTACAAATGGTCCTTAACGTCTATATATCAAAGTAGGGTCGGGTTATACAAAACAGAAAATAGACCCTTCGAACACAGCTTTGCGATCGCAGAGTGGATCACATAACGGATATGCGGTCCGCAAAATGGGTCGCAAAAGTGATGTCAAGAACTGGGCTATTCATGTCAGGTCTGCGATCCGCAAACTAGTTCTATGGTTGCATAATGCACCGTAGAACTCCCTTTCGGAAATCTTGATGTAGGATCTGTGATGGATTATGCAGCCCGCAAAAGCATTATGCGGTCGTATATTGGACCACAAAATTACTCTCCAGAATTGGCCATTTTTCTGTTGCACTCTGCGGCAGCAGAGGCCCCCATGCCCTAGGTATAGGAAGATGCACTTTGGGAAAGAGCTGCTACAATGATGGCCCAACCTTTCCATTTGCCAAGCTTGATTGCCGAACCAGAACCGTTAGGTTTGAATTTTCAAATGAGCCAGTTATTGAATGGAAAGAGGATGATGTGGTTTCGAAGGGTAGGTTTATTTCTTACCTTAAGGCCACGAAGATGATCAACAAGGGGTGTATTTACCATTTGGTCTGGGTGACAGACACCGATGCTGAGGCACCTATACTTGAGTCTGTGCCTGTTGTGAATGAATTTCCGGAGGTCTTTCCAGATGAGCTCCCTGGGATCCCACTAGACAGGGAGATTGATTTTGGGATTGATGTGATGCCAGGCATGCAACCTATATCTATTCCACCCTATAGAATGGCACCAGCAGAATTGAAGGAGCTAAAGGAACAATTGAAGGATTTGTTAGAGAAGGGTTTCATCTGACTGAGTGTGTCTCCTTTGGGGCTCACCGGTTCTCTGTGTAAGGAAGAAAGATGGGTCAGTGAGAATGTGTATTGACTATCGGCAGCTCAACAAGGTCACGATCAAGAATAAATACCCACTACCAAGGATAGATGACTTGTTTGATCAATTGGAGGTTGCTATGTATTTCTCCAAGATTAATTTAAGATCTGGGTATAACCAATTGAAGATCAGGGAGCAGGATATTCTGAAAACAGCTTTTAGAACCCGGTATAGGCACTTTGAATTTTTGGTAATGTCTTTTGGGTAAACAAATGCCCCAGCAGCTTTCATGGATCTTATGAACTGAGTTTTCAAGCATTTTCTCGACTCCTTTGTGATAGTGTTCATTGAAGACATCCTTGTATATTCACGAAGACGAGAGGACGATGCTGATCATCTCAGGGTAGTTTTACAGACTTTATATCAGCACAAGTTGTATACGAAGTTTTCAAAGTGTGAATTTTGGCTTGAATCTATCACATTCTTGGGTCTTGTCATCTCCAGAGAAGGAATTAAGGTTGATCCACAGAAGATTGCAGCTGTGAAGAATTGGTCGAAGCCTACAACTCCAACAGAGATTCACAGTTTCTTGGGCTTAGTTGGGTATTACAAAACATTTGTGGAGGGGTTTTTCACTCTTGCCTCTCTGTTGACTAAACTGACGAAGAAGGCAGTTAAGTTCCAATGGTCAGATTCTTGTGAAATGAGCTTCCAAGAGTTGAAACCAAAATTAATTACGGTATCAGTGTTGACCCTACCAGAGGGTACGAATGGGTTTGTAGTATATTGTGATGCTTCAAGAATCGGACTAGGGTGTGTATTGATGAAACATGGAAAGGTGATCGCTTATGCTTCTAGAAATCTCAAGAATCATGAGAATAACTATCCAACACATGACTTAGAGCTCGCGGCAGTGGTTTTTGCATTGAAGATTTGGCATCATTATTTGTATGGGGTCCATGTGGATATATTCATGGACCATAAATATATTTTCAAGCAGAAGGAATTGAACTTGAGGTAGAGAAGATGGCTTGAGTTACTCAAATATTATGACATCAATATCATATATCCTCCAGGGAAGGCCAATATTGTGGCGGGTGCTCTTAGCCGGAAATCTATGGGTAGTTTGGCTCACTTTGAGGCATACCAAAGGCTGTTGGCCAAGGAGGTTCGTCGGTTTGCTAGCTTGGGAGTTCTCTATGTGGACTCCAGTGAAGGAGGGGTGATTGTGCAAAATAGATCTGAATCATAGCTTATGGTAGAAGTCAAGGATAAGCAATACAACGATCCATTATTGGTACAGTTGAAGGAGGGGATTCATAAACATAAGACCACGGATTTTTCTCTTGGCATGTATGATGGTACACTAAGGTACCAAGGACGATTATGTGTTCCATATGTAGATGGTCTCCGGGAAAGAATCATGATCGAGGCTAACAATTCCAAGTATTCCGTGCACCCAAGCTCTACAAAGATGTACCACGATCTTAAGGAAGTCTACTGGTGGAATGATATGAAGAGGAATGTAGCGAACTTTGTGGCAAGATGTCCCAATTGTCAATAAGTAAAGGCAGAACATCAAAGGCCTGGTGGGTTGGTACAGAACATAGAAATGCCCATGTGGAAATGGGAGATGGTCAATATGGACTTTGTGGTAGGACTACCTCGCACTCCACGCAAGTTCGACTCAATTTGGGTGATTGTGGATCCACTCACGAAATCAGCACACTTCTTACCTGTTAAGGCTACCGACACAGCGAAATAGTATGCTTAGTTATATATCAAGGAAATAGCCAGGTTGCATGGCACTCCAGTTTCCATCATTTCTGATCAGGGGGCACAGTTCATAGCTAATGTTTGGAAGAAATTTCAGCAAGGTTTGGGTACTCAGGTGAATCTTAGTACAGCCTTTCACCCGCAGACTGAAGGGCAGGTAGAGCGGACTATTCAGACGCTTGAAGATATGTTGCGGGCTTGTGTTCTTTACTTCAAGGGTAGCTGGAATGATCAATTGCCACTCATAGACTTTGCCTACAACAACAATTATCATGTTAGTATTCAGATGGCACTGTTCTAGTATTTATATGGTAGGAGATGTCGATCTCCCATTGGATGGTTCGAGATTGGGGAAGCAGAGTTGATAGGACCATACCTCGTGCATCAGACTATGGAGAAGGTTAAGATCATTAAGGAGCGGTTAAAAACTGCTCAGAGTTGTCAGAAGTCATCTTATTCGGATGTTTGTCGTAGGGATTTGGAGTTCAAAGAAGATGATTGGGTGTTCTTGAAGGTTTCCCCCATGAATGCGGTTTTGTAAGAAAGGGAAATTGTGTTCGAGGTATGTTGGACAGTACAGAATCATTCAGAGGATTGGTCAGGTGGCTTATAAGCTTGAACTACCTCTAGATATGTCTTTAGTGCACCCGGTGTTTCATGTATCCATGTTGAAGAAGGTGGTTGGAGATCCGTCACTCATTGTTCCGGTTGAGGCCATTGAGGTTAATGAGGAATTGACTTATGAAGAAATTCTAGTTGCCATTCTTGATAGGCAAGTTTGAAAGTTGAGAAACAAAGAGATTGCATTCGTGAAAGTGCTATGGCGAAACCAACAGATTGAAGAGGCCACCTGGGAGGCCAAGGATGAAATGAAGAAGAAGTACCCTCATTTGTTTGAATAGCTATGTAATCATTTCTATGAAGTTTTCCCCCTATGAATTATTATTATGTATCACTTGTACAGTTCATGCTAAGGGTGTTCCTTTCTGGTAATATATTCTCTATGAGGCCACGGTTGGTGTTAACTTTATGTTATGTTGCATCTTTGGATTATGTATATGTTGTTAGGATTGGTTTCTGGAATTCTCTTACAGGTGGATAGGCCCAGTTACAGGGGAAACTCTGCCAAAACTTTTGGAAATTTACGGAGTTAGTCAAAAATTTGGAACTGTTGGTGTGTGAAATAGCAGCTGAGTCACATTGGTTTCTAATGGCAGATTTTGACCCTTATTCAAGGATGAATGATCTTAAGCGGGGGAGGATGTAAGGCCCCGTAAAATTTCACCTAGAACCCGGGGTTTCGTGATGCCAAGGTGGACTTATATGTTGATGATTGTAGAGATTCTTCAGCTCGCCGCAGTACGAAATTTTTGGGTTGAACAGTGTATTGGGGAGTTGAAGAAAAGTTTTGGCAGAGCAGGGTATTTTTGCGGTCCACTATGCGACCGCAAAATCACTTTGCGGGCCGTACAACGGCCGAAGAGTGCAACAGAAAAATGGCCAATTTTAGAGGGTCGTTTTGCAGTCCATTTTGCGAATGCATAATGCTTTCGCGAGCCACACAATCCATCGCAGATCCAGCATAAAGATTTCCATATGGGAGTTCTACGGCGCATTATGTGACCGCAGAACTGGTCTGTGGACCGTAAACCTGTCACATACCTGACCCGAACAACCTAGTTCTTGACATCACTTCTGCAGCCCATTTTGCGGACCGCATATCCATTCTGCGGTCCACTCTACAACCGCATAGCTGTGTTCGGAGGATCTTGCTCAAGGCTTGGAGAATTAACAAGGAGAACGCACTAGGTCTTCATCCTAGAGGTAAGATTCTACTCCCTATCCCTCAATTTCGGGATTTAACTGAAAATAGGTAATGAGAAAAGCAATTCTTGGGTGTGGGAGTTGTTCATTATGCATGCATGTACTATCAAGGTTTGTGGAAAGATTGTTAAGCTCAATTGGGTAGACTTGGGTAGTGGGATGAAGGAATCCACCATAGGAGGACCTAAAAATCATAATGCCCACCTAGTGTTTGGTAAAATGCTCAAATAAGCTGGAACCATGAACTCCTTCCTAATTTGTGTTCAATTTTGTTATATTTCCAAATAGATCGAAGTGGCTAAGATTTCCAAATCATTGTAGTAATTTAAGGAAGCTCACGGCGAGGTATGTTGGCTAAACTTCTCTCTTTGAATTGAATCCCACGATGTTCTTGTAAGCCCCAAGTTGATCATTATAAACTTGACTATTCCGAATGCTTTTATCTTATTGTGTTATCCTTCGAGAATGTGATCTAAGTATGTGTTGTGTATTAACATGCTATAACTTCAGTATGTGATCCTAATGAAAGTTATTATGTCAAATTGTATAAGAAATCACATTGTGCCTAAGACTCTTATTTGCTCACATGTGTACTTAAGGTCTTGAATAGAAATACCTTGTTTTTGATAATCCTTGATGGTGTTTGAAAGAAACAGAAGTGAGCATGATATATGAAACACGGTCAACGTGCCAAGAGTGATATTACAATATAGGCCACTAGTGCCAATGAAATGAAGAGAAGTGCAATAGACATTGAAATGAGCTGTAAATTCTTTAAATAATAAATGACTTGGGAGTATCGCTTAGTCACCGAGGAAGGGTAGGTTGAAATAACCTAACCCCGAAACTACATGTGCCGGTGTAGGAGTGAGTGAGGGGTAAAATCCCTATGTGAGGTGGTGAGAGTTTTCCCCGAATATTGGATGAGATTGATGTGTTGAGATAAATCTCCTTAAATGGGATGTGATGATTGCTAGCGGAATGTGATGTGACGTCAACCCACACGGCATTATGTTGAGACGGCTTAGACGATCGGGCTGAGATCAAACGTCATGTCGCGCACATAGTGGTATTATGAATGGACGTCTCGAGTGAGACGACTTAGCCAATCGGGATAAGATAGGACTCCATGCTAAAAGCACGGTGGTGTATCGGTACTAAAGATCTCCCAACTTAAAATATTGAAACTTGCTTGAAATTTATTCTTTCTCCTAACTTGGTACTTTAATATTGATAAGGCCCTCATTGATTTCATGTTTCTTTATCATGTACTATTACTCGTTCTATTGAGAGGGTGTTTAGTTTTCATAGTAGTACTATTCCATATGTACTAACGTCCCTTTTGTCGGGGGCTGCATCTTTAATGGATGCAGGTGGTTCCACAGCAGGCGGCATTATGCAGTGATAGCAGTACACCCTCTCCTCAGCTGACTTGGTGAGCCCCACTTCATTTTGGGGTCCTGTATTGTTTGTCCTTTGTACATAGTATTTTGAGGTATAGCCGGGGCCTTGTCGCCGGTACTGTCATAACACTCTTTGGTTTCCGTTAGAGGTTCCGTAGACATGGTGTGGGTGGTATATTGGCATTGGGAAAGTCAAACTATCATACTATGAATGTGTAATGTATTTTGAGACTTATAAATGGAGTAACCAATGGTAACGAAATGGTGTTTTTCGCATGACCTTCTTATTGTCTAATTAATGAAATATATCTTCTCTTTAATTTTGGGTACAGTATGCATGAATACAGGTGTATTCAGTTGTATTAAAAAATACAGACCTTCGAAATACATAAACATAGGGAAAAATATATTTATACAAAAATACAATGTGTTTGAGTGAATTTGTACATAATACAATGTATTTGTATCATTGTATATGAATAAATAGCAAAGAAGAGAAGAAAGTTCGTCGGAGATGGCATTTTCCGGCCAACACTCCTTGCATCGCTTCACTACCTCTTCCATTATAATTTACAACGCTTCCAATTCGACCGCTTCTTCCTCTTTTCTCTCTTACTTACCTTTCTAGGAATCCCTCTTTCTCTTCAATCTCTCTGTCGCCCAAGGTATCTCCGCTTCCTTTTTTTTAATTATAGGTTTACTTTCATGTTTCTGATTTTGAGATTTTTAGGCTTTCTTTCATGATTTGTTTTTCCTATGTGTATCTATGATTCGGCCTATTTTGCTCGAAGAGAGAGAGAAAGAAGAAAAATTTTGAGAGAGAATCGTATGTTAATTGAAAGAAAAAGAGAGAAAACATAAATAGCATATTTCATGCCTTATTTCATGCCTCAATGGTAGTATATACCATAAAACTTATTTTGCTATAAAATATAAAAGGTAGCTATAGAAAATAATATTTTGAAATGATTTTGGTTTATAATAAATAGGGTGTATACCTTTGCTATAGGAGGTAAAATTTCCTATATTTTTCTTTTTTATTTTGTTTCGAAATAACATAGGAGGTTTCATTTCAAAAACTATTTACAGCCTGTTTGGCCAAGCTGTAAAAATCAGCTTATTTTGAGAAGTGCTTTTTTCAAAAGTACTTTTGGTGAGAAGCAGTTTGTGTTTGGCTCATTTATTTAAAAAGCTCTTCTGAGCAGCAATTAGTGTTTGGCCAAGCTTTTGCTTCTAAGTGTATTTTTCTAAAAAGTGCTTTTCAATAAAGTGCTTTTTGAGAGAAGCAACATTTTTTGCTTCTCCAAAACTACTTCTACTTCTACACAAAAGCACTTTTTCCCTCAAAAAGCTTGGCCAAACACTTCAACTTTAGAAAAAAAGCATCTTTTTAGTGCTTTTGGAGCCTAAGGTTTTAAAGTATCCTAGGATGTCTTGGAGCCATGTCTAGGAGAATCTTTCTTATCGGTGTGTTGTCGACCACGTCTATAATTAGGAGGCTACTTGGGCATTTAGGAATAACACCCTTCTTTGATGTTCCAGATCGTGCGATAGAGTTGGTTGAAAGATTGTTCCTACTTTAACTCGTGCATTGCTCTAATATTTAGTATATTGCACCTAAAAAGAAGGCAAGAACTGGCCAAGGGGACAATGCCACCCCAGGAGTGGCATTTGATTCTATACTGGATGATGCGAGTGAGCACCCAAGGGGTGAGGATATTCCCCTAGTTACTACACTGCCTAATTCTACTACTCCTGCTCAGACTGCACCAATTCCTACACCTACTGACGGTGCAATAATTCCTCCAACCGATATCCTAGTTCCACCTCTAACCTTAACACCCAATCCCAGTGTTTTTGATAGGGACCTTAGGGGAGCCATACAAATATTGGCTCAGATAGTGGCTTCCCAGGCCCAGAGATCGAATGTTGCACCTACTTCAAGCTTATAAAAAGGTGAACGATATTCAAGCTTATAACGCGACTTAAGTGATTAGGAAGGATGTTTAAGGGGTTATTCATATAAGAGAAAGATGTGGGTGAAGGTGTATGCCCTTAGTCACTCTATAGGCGTATGTACTAAGCTTTCACATATTAGAAAACGCAATTTGCTTGTCATTTTTCAATATCCAAGTGTGGACAAACGTGTTCAGAATGTTTCACGAATGTTTCATGAGGCTAAAGGTTGATGCTAGAAATTTGAAGATCATGTTTTGTATTATCTCTTAAAAGTAAAGATTTAGGAAGAGCAAGAAAAATTGAATGGTTCCCATAATGATGTACTTTAGTATGTCGAATCATGACTTGGTCAAGGAGTGGCTATAGGAATGTGTTTTTAGGAGTATAGGGCAAATGAAGGTTGTGGTTATCATGTATTGGGTTGTTGTTCCACTGTGTGGTGTGTCGTGCGGCAAGAGATGAAGTCGCCCATGGATGGTCCAAAGTTGGTGTGGTAGAGTTGATAGGTGCCAGAACTCATTCACTAATCTATGGAGAAAGTCAAGATCATCATGGAATTGTTGTGTTAAAAGAATGTTAGGAGTTTACTTTCTATGAGTTACGTCCAAACTTGTACAGTTTATGCAAATGCTCCAATTGATAATATAAAGCCTAGGATGTCACGGTTGGTGTTGTTTTCATGTCTATGGTGCAATGTGGTGTTATCTATTTGTTGTTAGGATTGATTTCTGGGACTCTCTGGTAGGTGGATAGGCCAATTACAGGGGAGACTCTGGCGAATTTTTTGGAAATTTAGGAACTTAGCCAAAATTTGGAACTACTGGTGTGTGAAGTCATAATTGAGCCACATTGGATGCTAATGGCGGATTCTGACCCACATTCGAGGATGAATGATCCTAAGCGGGGGAGAATATAAAGCCCCGTAAAATATTGTCAAAGGATTAAAGTTTTGTGGTGCCGAGGTAGGGTAATGTGTACGGACCGCGGTACGATTTTTTGGGGTGTACAGTACGTTTGGAAGTTGAAGAAATAATTTTTCAGAACATGGCATTTCTCAGGTCAATTATGCGATCGCAGAACCATTATGTGGGCCGCAGATCCGCCGCAGAGTGAAGCAGAGAAATGAGCCAATTTTGGGGGTTGTTTTGCCGTCAGTCATGCGATCACATAAGCATTTCGCGGGCTACACATCGGTCGTAGAACCAGCATGACGAATTTCGGAAAGAGGTTCTACGGTCCATTATGCGACCGCAGACCTGCACAGAAATTCCCATTTCTGGAAGGCCATTATGCGGTCCACTTTGCGGATCGCAGAAGTATTAAGCCACCGCAGATCTGCATCGGGGCTTTATTTTTCTAATTTTATAACCCGGCTCCATTTTGTTTTATCTAGCCATAGGGGTCATTTTTTAGGGATTATCTGATATTTTAGAGAGAGGGAAGAGCTATTCTAGAGAGAAAAGGAAGCCCCAAGTTCTTTGTTCATCAAGATCTTGCTTAAGCCTTGGAATTTTATCAAAAGGAACTTGCTAGGGTTTCTAAAAGGTAAGAATTTTTTTCCCTAATTCTCCAATTTCGGACTTGGGTTAATTATGGGTGAGGATAGTAGATTTATCGCATGCATGAGCTAATAGGGATTGTGGGGAGGTTGTTGGGCAATCTTGGGTAGTTTTATTTTTGAATTGGTTGAGGGAAAGGTTGGGCCATCATTGTAGCAGCTCTTGCCATACCAATTCCTCTAATCGTACTTGTAATTCTCTCCCCTTCTATAGATTGACATCGTTAGGAGTGTCGGGACGTTATTGATACACCACGGAAAGCTCTTTCTAGGTATGTTGGCTAAACTCCCTCAGTTTAGTCGAATTTCATGATGTCCTCATATGTTTCAAGCTGGTTGGCCCAAGTTCTTATTATCTCATGATTCGGGTCATTCCTAAAATATTCAGTTATTCCAAATAAGCATTGTGTCGGAAATCATATGCTCATAATGCGATTCAATTGCTCCTATCACGTTATGCTCTCCCTCGGAAATGTGTTCGAGTATGGTTTATGTATCAAACTGTTATGACTTCAATTCATGTTTCAATGAATGTTACTAAGCTTAAAATTGGAAAGGAAACTCAATGCTCTTATTATCGATAACCTATGATGTTGCTTGAAAGTGAAAGAAGCGAGTATGAGATGTCGAAATGTGGCCATCATGCCAAGAATAAAAATTACATTTGTGGATAATAGTGCCAATGAAATGAAAGAATGTGTGAAAGATTATGAAATGAGTTTTGACTCCTTTATATAATAATGTCATTAATGTCCTATGATTACCCATGGCAAGTACAAGTAAGTGATAGTATGAACATGAATTGTGGCTACTTGCCAAAATGAGAATCATGAGGCATTGTATGTTCCAATGGTTTCAACTATAGTTTGTATGCTTCTAAAATAATAAATGAAAATGACTTCGAAGTTAAGTCACCAAGAATCATGAACTTAGCTAGTGACCTTAAGATAACAAGGAGGTATATAATGGAGGTGGAAAAGAGACGTCATGTGCTAAATGATGATGAACCTTAAGAAAATAAACTGGGTCCATGCACCATTTAAATCTACTTAGTGATTTGTCATGCATGTTAATGTTATAAGTTGTGTTTCTCCATGATGAGCATGAACATTAGGTACTCGAATGATCTGGGAACTTACGACCTTAATGGTAATGTTAATCATATCACTTGAGTGTAAATATGGTCATGTGCATGATGGTGTAATATATGAATCCTATGGACGGTCTATGAAACTCATAGGTGTATAATATGAATGAACCCTATGAACGGTCTATGAAACGCATAGGTGTATAATATAATATATGAATCCTATGGACGGTCTATGAAACGCATAGGTGTATAATATAATATGTGAACCCTATGGACGGTCTATGAAACACATAGGTGTATAATATAATATGTGCACACCATGGATGGTCTATGAAACACATAAGTGCATAGTAAGAGAGGGCTATGAACAGTCTGGTGAGACGCATATGCAACATGAACAATAGGTGCCACTTTCATTGCCTTTGTTTGTACATGTTGGTACTTTTACATTATATTTTGTATCCCACGCATAGTTCATAGGCACGCTTGATCCTAAAAGAAGTTCAGAATGATGTAAGTGTAATAAGACTTGACAAATGATGTTATGGGTCATTTCGTAGTTTCTTGACATAATGTATTTGCCTCATATTTGAGTTACTGTATTTCCATATGTTGTTCTGTCTACCTTACATACGAGTACTATTCCACATGTACTCACGTCCCTTTTTCCGGGGGCGCTGTATCTTTTAATGGATGTAGGTGGTTCCATAGTAGGCGACATCGATCAGTGATAGCAGTACATCCTCCTCTCAGCTGACTTGGTGAGCCCCACTTCATATCGGGGCCATGTATCTTTTGTTTCTCATGTATTATATTTTGAGATATAGTTGGGGCCTTGTTGCTGGCACTATCCTAGTCCTCTTTTGTACCCATTAGAGGCTCCGTAGACATGGTGTGGGTTGTACGTTGGTATTGGGAAGGTCAAACTAAAGATGTTGTAATTGTATCACATATTCCACTTCCAAACTATGGATGTGTAATGTAATATTTTGGGGACTTATAAATGAAGTTGCTAATAGTAATGAATTGGTGTTGTATACATGATCTCCTTATAATGTCTAATTAATAAAAATATATCTTCTCGTTATTCATGGGTGAGTTTGGGTAGAAGCAAATCTAGCAAGCTTGCTCGACAGGGTTATCCCGGTTGAGCGTCGGTCGCGCTAGAGTTGATATGGGCCAGAACTCGTTCACTAATCTATGGAGAAATTCAAGATTATCACGGAATTGTTGTGTTAAAATAATGTTAGGAGTTTACTTTCTATGAGTTATGTCCAAACTTGTACAGTTTATGCAAATGCTCCATTTTGATAATATAATGCCTTGGATATCACAGTTGGTGTTGTTTTCAGGTCTATGGTGCAATGTGGTGTTATCTATTTGTTGTTAGGATCAATTTTTGGGATTCTCTGGCAGGTGGATATGCCCAATTACAGGGGAGACTCTGGCAAAATTTTTGGAAATTTAGGAAGTTAGCCAAAATTTGGAACTGCTAGTGTGTAAAGTCACAATTGAGCCACATTGGATGCTAATGGCGGATTCTGACCCTCATTAGAGGATGAATGATCTTAAGCAGGGGAGAATGTAAGGCCCCATAAAATTTTGCCAAGGGATTCAAGTTTTGTGGTGTCGAGGTAGGATAATGTGTACGAACCGCGGTACGGACTTTTTGGGGTGTATAGTACGTTTGGGAGTTGAAGAAATGATTTTGTAGAACATGGCATTTCTGCGGTCAATTATGCGACCGCAGAACCATTATGTAGGCCGCAGATCTGCCGCAGAGTGAAGCAAAGAAATGAGCTAATTTTGGAGGTTGTTATGCGGTCTGTTATGCGATCGCATAAGCGTTTCGCGGGCCGTAGATCCGTCACAGAACCAGCATGAGAAATTTTGGAAGGAGGTTCTGCGATCCATTATATGACCGCAGACCTGCACAGAAGTGCCCAGTTCCGAAAGGCCATTATTCGGTCCATTGTGCGGATCGTAGAAGTGTTATGCGGTCGTATATGCGACTGCAGATCTGCATCGGGGTTTTATTTTTCTAATTTTATAACCCGACCCCATTTCGTTTTATCTAGCTATAGGGGTCATTTTTTAGGGATTATATGATATTTTAGAGAGAAGGGAGAGTTATTCTAGAGAGAGAAGGAAGCCACAAGTTCTTTGTTCATCAAGATCTTGCTTAAAATTTGGGATTTCATCAAAATGAACTTTCTAGGGTTTCTAAAAGGTAAGAATTTCTTCCCCCAATTCTCCAATTTCTGATTCGGGTTGATTTTGGGTAAGGATAGTAGATTTATCACATGCATGAGCTAATAGATTTATCACAAGATTTCTAAAAGATCTTTCTCATGTATGTGATAAATCTACTATCCTCACCCATAATCACCCCAAATCCAAAATTGGAGAATTGGGGGGAAGAAATTATTACCTTTTAGAAACCCTAGCAAGTTTCTTTAGATGAAATTCTAAGGCTTGAGCAAGATCTTGATGAACAAAGAACTTGGGACTTCCTTTTCTCTCTAGAATAGCTCTCTCCTCTCTCCAAAATATCAAATAATCCCAAAAAAATGACCCCTATGGCTAGATAAAACAAAATGGGGTCGGGTTATAAAATTAGAAAAATGAAGTCCTGATGCAGATCTGTGGTTGCATAACACTTCTGTGGTCCGCAAAATGGACCGCATAATGGCCTTCCGTAATGGGCATTTCTATGCAGCTCTGCGGTCCGTAGATCAATTCTACGGTCGCATAATGGACTGCAGAACCTCCTTCCGAAATTTCTCATGCTAGTTCTGTGATGGATCTGCGGTCCGGAAAACGCCTATGCGATCGCATAACTGACCGCATAACAACCTCTAAAATTAGCTCATTTCTCTGTTTCACTCTACGGCGGATCTGCGGCCCACATAGTGGTTCTGCGGTCGCATAATTGACCGTAGAAATGCCATGTTCTACAAAATTATTTCTTCAACTCCCAAACGTACTGTACACCTCAAAAAATTCGTACTGCGGTCCGTACACATTACCCTACCTCGGCACCACAAAACTTGAATCCCTTTTGGCAAAATTTTATGGGGCCTTACATTCTTCCCCGCACAAGATCATTCGTCCTCGAATGAGGGTCAGAATCCGCTATTAGCATCCAATGTGTCTCAATTATGACTTCACACACCAGCAGTTCCAAATTATGGCTAACCTCCTAAATTTTCAAAAATTTTGCTAGAGTCTCCCCTGTAATTGAGCCTATACACCTACCAGAGAATCCTAGCAATCGATCCTAACAACAAATAGATAACACCATATTGCACCATAGATATGAAAACAACACCAACCGTGACATCCTAGGCATTATATTATCAATTGGAGCATTTGCATAAACTGTACAAGTTTGGACATAACTCATAAAAAGTAAACTCCTAACATTCTTTTAACACAACAATTCCGTGATGATCTTGACTTTCTCCATAGATTAGTGAACGAGTTCTGGCCCCTATCAACTCTATCATACCAACTTTGGACCTTCCATGGGCGACTTTCATCTCCTGCCACACGACACACCACACAGTGGAATAACAACCCAATACACGATAACCACGGCCTTCATTTGCCCTATATTCCTAAAAACACATTCCTATAGCCACTCATTGACCTCTCATTATGGGAAGCATGCAACTTTTATTGCTCTTCCTAAATCTCTACTTTTAAGAGACAATACGAAATATGATCTTCAAATTTCTAGCATCAACCTTCAGGATCATGCAACATTCGTGAAACATTCTAAATACGTTTGTCCACACTTGGATATTGAAAATTGACAAGCAAATTGCGTTTTCTAATATGTGAAATCTTATGTACATACGCCTATAGAGTGACTAAGGGCATGCACCTTCACCCACATCTTTCTCTTGTATGAATAACCCCTTAAACATCCTTCCTAATCACTTAAGTCGCGTTATAAGTTTGAATATCGTTCACCTTTTTTACCCTTTAAAAATAAATTTCACATTGGATAGAATTGTAATTAAAATTATTTTTCTAAAATTTAGGTCTTTTAGATCAACTAAAATTTTAATTATTAAATATTTCCTTATTGAACTACGTAAGCGGTCTTAATATTTAAAACTAAATAAAAATTTTCAAACGTATTTAATATTCGAGAACAAAATAAATAAGTCAATGACTTACATAAATGTTAACATTGTGGCTTAAGTAGTCTTCTTTTGATTTTTGATATTTTACTTAAACATAATTCAATGTTGTGAACAAAATAAATAAGCAATCAAACTAATTTAACAAAAAAAAAAAAACTTTTTTGAATCAACGGATTAGTTAAATTCCAATTTAGTTCTTCTCTAAATTCATCATATAAATTTGTTTCTTATTTGAGCAATGCAATATAATTGTAATCCTTTCATGTTATAGTGATATATTTAAAACCGGGCAAGAGATCATATTAAGAAATTGAATCAATAAAATTAAATTAGTTCCTTTAATATTGAGAATAAATAATTAAGTTTTTTAATTAAGTAATTAGAAAAAGAACCCAATTTGTTTTCCAAGTTATTTTTCAAGTTGAAGGAACCTAAAATTGTTCCATAAGAATAGTGTTGGTGGTGAAAGAAATTAAAAAAAAGAGCAAGTTAGAAATAATAAGGATGAAACAATAGAAGACAAAATATTTATAAATAAAATTTCAATAAATCACAGTTGCCTATTCTCTCTCTCTTTTGTTTTTGGCATTTATTCCAATAAATTACATTTTCCTATTATTATTTTTTTGGATACATTAAGTGAATGAGACTAATAGTTCTAATGAATCTATACACACAAAGATCTAAAGTAAAAGATCATATTATCTATACAAAATTGAGAAATTTGCAAACTTTTAACAATAATAATAAAACAGTATTATCACTTATCAAGTTTTTTGAGATAGTTAGATGAGATTAATATTCATTATTTTCAAGACTTACGCTTTTTAAAAATAACAATAATCACATACATTATTTGATAATATCTATATTTTTTAAAATTATATATTGATTGATATGGGTACGCGCGCATTGCGCGTATATATGTGTGTGTATGTGTGTGTCGTCATCTTCTTCATTTTCTTATAAATAATTTAAAATCGGTTCGAAATACAGAGTATTTTTTTTTTACAGATTCATATGATAATCCAACTCGTGCCACTGCATTTAAGAAGTAATTTAGAAAGTTCTCATCACTTATAAATGCTAATCTTCAATAAGAGATTATTAACTGATGTATTATAGTTAGTTTTTAAAGACGTCCACACATAAAAAAAAAAAAGCATTCATTAAAGCTAGAGTTCATTGTTTACAACTTATTATGAAATTCAATTACAACATTAGATGTACATTCTTTTTATTTTTGTCACGATCCAATTTCTCCTATAGACCGTGATGGCGCACAACGTTGCCGCTAGGCAAGCCTATAGTAAACTAACTCTATGATCCTTTCTTTTGAAGAATTGAAATAGTTGATTTTTAGTTTGTGCATAGATAAGAAGTAAGAATTTAATACAAATGAGAAATCAAAATTTTTAAAGCAAGTGAGATAAGTAAAATAACTCAAAAACCATCAAGTGTCTACTAGCATAAATTACCAAGACCTGGTGTTACAAGTGTATGAGTAACTAGTAGAATATACAAAAGAATACTACACTACTGTCTAAAGTGAGATTGACAGAAAATACAAGCAAAAGAAAGACTTCGGCTGCTGCAAAACGAGCTCAGAAGGCAGCTCACCGTGAAGTCTCATGGTAGTAGTCAAGGATGTGCATCGGATTGATATCCAGATGCACCTGCCTTAGATCCTGTACATTTAGTGTAGAAGTGTAGCGTGAGTACATAAACAACATGTACCCATTAAATATCTAGTCTAACCTCGAAGAATTAATGATGAGGGGTCGACGTCGACTCTTACTATGGGCCAACAATGAAATATATATGATTCTAATTTAACATGGGACATATAAATGACAATAAATCTGAGAAGCGAGAAATAAATAAACAATTCTTTCACTTATAGTAGGTACCAAATCAATTTCCCTCATTTAACCATTTACCTCTCAAGACAATGGAACAATATCAAATATAATTGGGCTTCCAGTATTATTACGCACGAATTATGCCGAGGACGTACGGCCCGATCTAAAATATATGTACATATACCGTGTGCACTGCCGAGGGTCGAACGGCATGAACCATAGTATCACGACCCGAAATTCTCACCTTCGGACCGTGATGGCGCCTAACATTTTACTTGCTAGGCAAGCCAACGTTAGAATAATATTAACTAATTTTTAAACAATCTTTAAATTATTAATAATCAAAGAAACAAATGTGGAAGCAAAGTTTGAAATATAGTGAAATAATCTATAAAAATGACGGTGTCTAAATACCATCCCAGAATTGGTATCACAAGTGCACGATCTTCTAGAATAAATATAAATAAAGGTCTGAATAAAATAAAGTTGTCTGGAAATAAACACACAGCTAAAGTAAAATAGAGAGGGACTTCAGAACTGCGGACGCCATGTAGTTATACCTCAAGTCTCCTCTGGTAGCTGAAATCCGAGCAAGTTTATGGTACGCTGCTGGGACCAACTCCAAAATCTACACAAGAAGTGCAGAGTGTAGTATCAGTACAACCGACCCCATGTACTGGTAAGTGCTGAGCCTATCCTCGACGAAGTAGTGACGAGACTAAGGCGGGTCACTTACATTAACCTGTACGCAATATTAGTAACAACAACAACAACAATAGAAATAAATCAGGTAATTTATTTATAATAATTGAAGCCAACTCAGCAGTCATAACCAATTGTCATTTCCATCAATTCTGTTGCAGCGTGCAACCCGCTCTCACAATATATTCACATTCACTTATGTTGCAGCGTGCAACCCGCTCTCACAATATATTCACATTCAATTCTGTTGTAGCGTGCAACCCGCTCTCACAATATATTCACATTCAATTCTGTTGCAGCGTGTAACCCGCTCTCACAATATATTCACATTCAATTCTGTTTTAAGTCACAGGGATCGAGCCTTCTTCGCGTTCGCGAAGGGCCTGTCGTGTTCTCAATGAGTAGCAGCCTGTGGCTTTCGCGTTCGCAAAGGCTTCCCCCTCCCCCCCTCCCCCGGACCTTCGCGTTCGCGTGCCAGTGCTCGCGTTCACGTATAAGGACAACTGAACCCTCCCCCAGGCCTCTAAAGCTTCGCGTTCGCGAAAGGTAAAGTCCATATAGCTTCGCGTTCGCGGTCCAATCTTCACGTTCGTGAAGAAGGAAAATTTGGCTAGCTCAGTTTGCTCTTCACGTTCGCGATAGTACATTTGCGAACGCGATGAAGAAAATACCAGAAGCCCAAAGTCTGCAGAAAAACAGATTTCCTAAGTCCGAAATCTTCCCGTAGCCTCTCCGAAACTCACCCGATCCCTCAGGGCTCTAAACCAAACATGCACACAAGTTCTAAAACATCATACGAACTTGCTCGCGTGATCAAAATGCCAAAATAATACCTAGAACTACGAATCGGACACCAAATCAAAGGAAATTTTCAAGAAAACTTTAAAACTTATATTTTTACAACCAGGCGTCCGAATCACGTCAAATCAACTCCGATTCTCACCAAATTCGGCAGACAAGTCCTAAATATTATAGTGGACCTATACCGGACTCCTGAACCAAAATACGGACCCGAGGTCAATAAATCCAACATTAGTAATTTCTTAGAAATCATTAGGCTTTCAAGCTTTTAATTTTTTATCAAAATTCCATATCTCGAGTTAGGGATCTCGGAATTCGATTCTCGGCATACGCCCAAGTTCCAAATCACGATACAGACCTACCGGAATTGTCAAAATGTTGATCCGGGTCCGTTTGCTTAAAATGTTGACTAAATTCAACTCGGTTGAGTTTTTAAAGCTCTATTTCATATTTTAATCCATTTTTCACATAAAAACTTTTCGAAAAATTGTACGGACTGCGCACGCAAGTCGAGGAATGATAAATGGTGCTTTTTGAAGTCTTAGAATACAGAATTACTTATTAAATTTAAAGATGACATTTTGGGTCATCACATTCTCCACCTCTAAAACAAACGTTCGTCCTCGAACAGAGTTAGAAAAAGTACCTAAGCTGGAGAAAAGGTGTGGATATTTACTCCGCATGTCCGACTCGGACTCCCAGGCATATGCCTCTATCGGCTGACCTCTCCATTGCACCCGAATTGAAGGATAACTCTTAGAGCTCAACTGCCGTACCTGCCGGGCTAGAATAGCCACCGGCTCCTCCTCGTAAGTCAAATCTTTGTCCAATTGGACTGAGCTGAAATCTAACACATGGGACGGATCACCATGATATTTCCGGAGCATAGATACATGGAACACCATATGAATCGCTGATAAACTAGGTGGTAATGCAAGCTTGTAGGCTACTTCACCCACCCTTTCAAGAATTTCAAAGGGTCCGATATACCTAGGGCTCAACTTTCCCTTCTTTCCGAACCTCATTACACCTTTCATAGGTAAAACCCGGAGCAATATTCTTTTTCCAACCATGAATGCAATATCACGAACTTTATGGTTGGCATAACTCTTTTGCCTAGACTCATATGTGCAAAGTCAATCCTGAATAATCTTGACCTTATCCAAGGCATCCTGTACCAAATCGGTACCCAATAACCAACCAACTGGTGATCGGCATCGCCTTCCGTATAATGCCTCATATGGAGCCATCTAAATGCTCGACTGGTAGCTATTATTATAAGCAAACTCCGCAAGTGGCAAGAAATGATTCCAAGATCCTCCAAAGTCTATAACACAAGCGTGAAACATATCTTCCAATATCTGAATGATGCGCTCTGACTATCCGTCTGTCTGTGGATGAAATGTTGTACTCAACTCCACCCGCGTGCCCAACTCACGATGTACATCCCTCCAGAAATGTGAGGTAAACTGCATACCTCGATCTGAAATAATAGACACGGGCACACCGAGTAGGCGGACAATCTCACGAATGTAAATTTCAGCTAACCTCTCTGAAGAATAGGTAACTGCCACTAGATTGAAATGTGCTGACTTTGTCAACCTGTCCACAATGACCCAAATTGCGTCAAATTTTCTCTGAGTCTGTGGGAGCCTAACAACAAAATCCATAGTGATACGCTCCCACTTCCACTCAGGAATTTCTAACTTCTGAAGCAAACCACCAGGTCTCTGATGCTCATACTTTACTTACTGACAATTCAGACATCGAGCTACATATGCAACTATATCCTTTTTCATTCTCCTCCACCAATAATGTTGCCGCAAATCTTGATACATTTTGGCAGTACCTGGATGAATAGAATACCTGGAACTGTGTGCTTCTTCAAGAATTAATTCAGGAAGCCTATCCACATTAGGCACACAAATATGACCCTGCATTCGCAGAACCCCATCTTCCCCCACAGCAACCTGTTTGGCATCACCGTGCCGCACCGTTTCCTTAAGGACAAGTAAATAAGGATCATCATACTGCCTCTCTCTGATGCGCTCATATAAAGAAGACCGAGCGACTGTGCAAGCTAGAACCCGACTGGGTTTCGAAACATCTAACCTCACGAACTGATTAGCCAAAGTCTGAACATCTGCAGCTAATGGCCTCTCACCAACCAGAATATATGCAAGAATGCCCTTACTCACAGCCTTTCTACTCAAAGCATCGGCAACCACATTAGCCTTTCCGGGGTGATACAAAATGGTGATATCATAGTCTTTCAACAATTCCAACCATCTTCTTTGCCTCAAATTAAGATCCTTTTGTTTGAACAGATACTGAAGGCTACGATGATCAGTAAATACCTCACACGAGACACCGTAGAGGTAATGCCTCCAAATCCTCAGCGCATGAACAATGGCTACCAATTCTAAGTCATGAACAGGATAATTCTTCTCGTGAACTTTCAATTTCCGCGACGCATATGCAATTACCTTGCCATCTTGCATTAATACAGCACCAAGCCCTATGTGAGATGCGTCACAATATATCGTATACGATCCTGAAACTGTGGGTAATACCAACACTGGCGCCGTAGTCAAAGCGGTTTTGAGCTTCTGAAAGCTCAACTCACACTCGTCTGACCATCTGAATAGGACACCTTTCTGGGTCAATCTGGTCAATGGGCTTGCTATAGATGAAAACCCTTCCATGAACCGACGATAATAACCTGCTAAACCCAGGAAACTCCGGATCTCTGTAACTGAAATAGGTCTAGGCCAATTCTGAACAGCCTCAATCTTCTTAGGATCCACATTTATGCCTTATGCCGATACAACATGCCCCAAAAAGGCAACTGAGTCTAACCAAAACTCACATTTTGAAAACTTGGCATATAACTGATTATTCTTCAAGGTGTGAAGAACACTTCGAAGATGCTGCTCATGTTCCTCTCGACTGCTGGAGTAAATCAAGATATCATCAATGAATACAACCACAAAAGAATCCAAATAAGGCTTGAACACCCGATTCATCAAATCCATAAATGTTGTTGGGGCATTTATCAACCCAAATGACATCACTAGGAATTCATAATGCCCATACCGAGTTCAAAAAGGTGTTTTAGGAACATCAGATGCTCTAATATTCAACTGATGGTAGCCAGACCTTAAATCGATCTTCAAAAATACCTTGGCACCCTGAAGTTGATCAAATAAGTCATCAGTTCTTGGCAGCGAATATTTGTTTTTGATAGTGGCCTTGTTCAACTGCCGATAATCTATAAACATCCGCATAGAGCCATTGTTCTTCTTTACAAATAATACCGGTGCACCCCAGGGCGAGACACTAGGTCTAATGAATCCTTGATCAAGCAAGTCTTGTAACTGCTCTTTCAATTCTTTCAACTCCGGCGGGGCCATACGATATGGTGGAATAGAAATGGGCTGAGTGCCCGGAGCCAAATCAATACAGAAGTCAATATCTCTGTCGGGTGGCATCCCCGGCAAATCTGCAGGAAATACTTTTAGAATTTCACGAACAACTGTTACTGAGTCCATAGAAGGAACATCCGCACTGGGATCGCGAATATAAGCCAAATAGGCTAGACACCCTTTCTCTACCATACACCGAGCTTTCATATAAGAAATAACTCTGGTGGCAGAATGACCAGGAGTTCCTTTCCACTCTAACCGAGGTAACCCCGACATAGCTAGGGTCACTGTCTTGGTATGACAATCCAATATAGCATGATAAGGGGACAGCCAATCCATACCCAAGATGACATCAAAATCTACCATATCAAGAAGTAGAAGATCCACACTAGTCTCAAGATTACCAATAGTAACCACACACGAATGATAGACATGATCTACTACAACAGAGTCTCCCACCAGTGTAAATACACACACACAGAAGCACTCAGAGAATCACAAGGCACAACCAAATATGAAGCAAAATAGGAAGACACATAGGAATAAGTAGATCCTGGATCAAATAGAACTGAAGCATCTCTATGGAAAACTAGAATAATACATGTGATCACAGCATCAGATGACTCGGCCTCAGGCCTAGCTGGAAAAGCATAAAATCGGGGCTGGGCCCAACCACTCTGAACTGTGTCCATGGGACCTCTGACTGGTTGGCCTCCACCTCTAACGGTCTGACCTCCACCTCTAATGGCCTGACCTCCACCTCTAATAGCCTGACCTCCACCTCTAGTTGTCTGACCCCTACCTCTAGCTGGCTGAGTAGGCGGTGAAGCAACCGGTGCCGGTATGATGGCACGAGAATCTTGCCGAGATCTGTTACTCGCCAATCTAGGGCAATACCTCCTGATGTGACCAATGTTCCCACACTCATAACACCCATCCTGATGCCATGGCTGCTGAAGCTGAAGCTGACCCAGATGGGCCGGATAACCACTGTAGTAACTCTGGAGTGGTGGTTCACTGATAGGAGCTGAATGTGCACTCAATGTTGGTTGCCCAGAGTAAGGCATAATAGGACCATGACTCCCTGAAGCGCCGGGAGATACATGAAGTGCTGAATGAAATGGTCTAGGAGGATGACCCCTACCAAAATTACCTCTGCCTCAAGACAAGGCACCACTGAAACTACCGAACTGACGAGGCCTCTTATCGGACCTCTGCCCTCTCTCTTGTGCAAGAATCATCTCGATCCTCCTTGCAACATTAGCAGCCGCCTAAAAAGAAATCTCACTTCCGGTCTCCTTGGCCATATGAAGTCTGATAGGGTGAGTGAGTCCCTCAATAAACCTCCTCACTCACTCTCCCTCCGTAGGTAGTAAAAGGAGAGCATGACGGGCCAAATCCACAAAACGGAACTCATACTGAGTAACAGTCATACTTCCCTACTGTAGACGCTCAAATTGCTTGCGGAATTCCTCTCTCAGTGTGATAGGGAGGAACTTTTCCAGAAATAGCTGAGAGAACTGCTCCCATGTAAGTGCAGGCGATCCGACTGGTCGGGTCAATGTGTAATCTCTCCACCACCTCTTGGTGGAACCCATCATCTGATATACAGCAAAATCAACCTCATTGGTCTCAACTATACCCATGTTCCGCAGCACCTCATGGCAGCGTTCAAGATAATCCTATGGGTCCTCATAAGGTGTACCACTGAAGTGAACTGAAAAGAGCTTAGTAAATTTATCCAGTCTCAATAAGGCCTCAAAAGACATGGCGGGCCTATCACCGGTCTGTGCCGCAACAACTGGCTGAACTACCCCAACTGGCGGGGCTGTTGGAGCCTGATTCTGGGGAGCCATCTGCTTCGGAACGGGAGTAGTGGGAGTTTGTGCTCCTCCCCCAACCTATGAGACGGTTGGTGCCACTGGAAATGTACCATTCTGGGCCACGCCCTCCATAAGACTTACCAAACGGACTAGAGCGTCCTGAAGTACTGGAGTGGCTATGAATCCTTCCTAGACCTGAACTGGTCTAACTAGTACATTCTGAACTGGAACCTCCTCCTGAAGGTCCACCTCAGGTTCTTCAATAGGTGCAGCTTCTCGAGCTCTGGACTGACCTCTACATCGGCCTCTGCCTTGGCCTCTAGCACGACCTCGACCTCGACCTCTACCCTTGGCCATAGTTGCCACCGGGGGTTCTGGTCCCTGACCGTTGGTAGAGGTATTATGTGTTCTCACCATCTGCGAGAGAATAAGAGTAAAATGGTTCAATCATCGATGATAGAATAAAATCGCACGACAGAATAAGAAAGAAGTGATATTGTTCCTAAACTTCATAGCCTCTAAGAGATAAGTACATACATCTCCGTACCGATCCTTCAGACACTACTAAGCTTGCTCATGACTCGTGAGACCTATGTAACCTAGTGCTCTGATACCAACTGTCACGACCCGAAATTTTCACCCTCGGACCGTGAAGGCGCCTAACATTTTACTTGCTAGGCAAGCCAACGTTAGAATAATATTAACCAATTTTTAAACAATCTTTAAATTATTAATAATCAAAGAAATAAATGCGGAAGCAAAGTTTGAAATATAGTGAAATAATCCATAAAAACGACGGTGTCTAAATACCATCCTAGAATTGGTGTCACAAGTGCATGAGATTCTAGAATAAATACAAATAAAGGTCTGAATAAATAAAGCTGTCTGGAAATAAACACACAGCTAAAGTAAAATAGACAGGGACTTCAGAACTACGGACGCCATGCAGTTATACCTCAAGTCTTCTCTGGTAGCTGAAATCCGAGCAAGTCTATGGTGCACTGCTGGGACCAACTCCGAAATCTGCACAAGAAGTGCAGAGTGTAGTATCAGTACAACCAACCCCATGTACTGGTAAGTGCTGAGCCTATCCTCGACGAAGTAGTGACGACGCTAAGGTGAGTCACTTACATTAACCTGTACGCAATATTAGTAAGAACAACAATAATAGAAATAAATCAGGTAATTCATTTATAATAATTGAAGCCAACTCAACAGTCATAACCAATTGTCATTTCCATCAATTCTGTTGCAGCGTGCAACCCGCTCTCACAATATATTCACATTCAATTCTGTTGTAGCGTGCGACCCGTCATAACCAATTATCATTTCCATCAATTCTGTTGCAGCGTGCAACCCGCTCTCACAATATATTCACATTCAATTCTGTTGCAGCGTGTAACCCGCTCTCACAATATATTCACATTCAATTCTGTTGCAGCGTGCAACCCGCTCTCACAATATATTCACATTCGGTTCTGTTTTATGTGACAGGGGTCAGGCCTTCTTCGCGTTCGCGAAGGGCCTGTCGCGTTCGCGATGAGTAGCAGCCCCTGGCTTTCGCGTTCGCGAGTCCTCCTTCGCATTCGCAAAGGCTTTTTCCCCCCTGGCCTTCACGTTCGCGTGCCAGTGCTCGCATTCGCGTATAAGGACAACTGACCCCTCCCCCAGGCCTCTAAAGCTTCACGTTCGGGTTGAGCTGGTCGCGTTCGCGAAGGGTAAAGTCCCCATAGCTTCGCGTTCGCAGTCCAATCTTCGCATTCGCGAAGAAGGAAAATTCGGCCAGCTCAGTTTGCTCTTCGCATTCATGATAGTACATTCACGAATGCGATGAAGGAAATCCCAGAAGCCCAAAGTCTGCAAAAAACCAGATTTCCTAAGTCCGAAATCATCCCGTCGCCTATTCGAAACTCACCCGAGCCCTCGGGGCTCCAAACCAAATATGCACACAAGTTCTAAAACATCATACGAACTTGCTCGCGTGATCAAATCGCCAAAATAACACCTAGAACTACGAATCGGACACTAAATCAAAGGAAATTTTCAACAAAACTTTAAAACTTATATTTTTACAATCGGACATCCGAATCACGTTAAATCAACTCCGATTCTCACCAAATTCGGCAGACAAGTCCTAAATATTATAGTGGACCTATACCGGGCTCCGTAACCAAAATACCGGCCCGAGGTCAATAAATCCAACATCAGTAATTTCTTAGAAATCATTAAGCTTTCAAGCTTTTAATTTTTTTTCAAAATTCCATATCTCGAGTTAAGGACCTCGGAATTCGATTCCGGACATACGTCCAAGTCCCAAATCACGATACGGACCTATAAAAATTGTCAAAACACTGATTCGGGTCCGTTTGCTCAAAATGTTGACTAAAGTCAACTCAGTTGAGTTTTTAAAGCTCTATTTCACATTTTAATCCATTTTTCACATAAAAACTTTTCGAAAAATTGTACGGGCTATGCACGCAAGTCGAGGAATGATAAATGGTGCTTTTCGAGGACTTAGAACACATAATTACTTATTAAATTTAAAGATGGTATTTTGGATCATCACACATA
This sequence comes from Nicotiana tabacum, assembly GCF_000715075.1. Lineage (NCBI taxonomy): Eukaryota > Viridiplantae > Streptophyta > Magnoliopsida > Solanales > Solanaceae > Nicotiana > Nicotiana tabacum. The sequence goes on from NC_134102.1 coordinate 44,708,961, forward strand.
GATACATCTATTAACATGTAGTTGTGAACGACCCACTCCCATGAGAGTAGTGAAATTTACCCCGCTCGTTAAATATACTTCCGACGCGGTTGAACATAGATTTCTCAAGTTATCATGATATCCCTCAATTCTTTCCAAAATAATAAATTCAACTAGGAAACTTTAAAATCTAGAATTCCTCAATCTCAACTCTATTCAAGGCAATTAGTAAGCATAATCAATTAACGGTGTCAACAAGGCATGGTGTAGGCCTAACACTACCCGTACATAAGCATAATTAGTAGCTATGTACGGACTCTCGTCACCTTGTGTGTACGTAGCCTCCCAAAAATAGAAGCACATATTAATTAAATTCACATATGGGGTTAATTCCCTCTTACAAGGGTAGAAAAGAGACTTACCTCGTCCCAAAGCTTACTTCCCGGTCCAAAATTGTGCTTCAACTCTCAATTTGGTGCCAAACGACTCGAAACTAGTCACTTGTTATATAAAATAGTCAAACATGTTCAAAAGTTCATATCCTAGCTATTAAAGTGATTTCCCAACCCTAATTGAAGAATTCCTAAAACTCACCCCCAGGTCCACGTGCCCGGATTTCGGAAATGTTTGAACAAAGTTGTTACCCATAACTTCATGAACTAAATATATGATTTTTACTAAATTCCATAACACATTTCGTGGTTAAATCCCATTTTTATCAAAAATCTAGGTTTTCACCTAAATCCATGATTTTCACTAATTTACATGTTATAATCTTCCCATAAACTATGTATTTAACTCGCAATAGATAGAAATTACTAACCCTTGATAGCTAGATCGAACTCCCCCTTTTTAAAGCTCCAAAATCGCCCAAGAGTGCAATAAATAAGCCCAAACATGGCTAAGTCCCGATTTAAAAACTCTCTGCACAGCTGCTCTCTTCTTCGCAAACGTGGAACAGGCCTTGCGTTCGCGAAGGCAACGGCCCAGGCCCATGAAAGCTTGGCCTACGCGAACGCGACCAGGTCCTCGCGAAGGCGAAGGCTTACCAGCCCTGTCATTCGCGAACGCGAGGGCACCTTCGCTAACGCGAAGAGCACTAGCATTGACCCCTCCCCAGGTCCCTCCCTTCTACGCGAACGCGATGGGGCTTACGCGAACGCGTAGACCTGGGACCTCAAGGCTCCGTGAACGCGGTCCCCTTCTCGTGATTGCGAAGGGAAAATTGCCCCACTGCCCAAATCCTCCTTCTCGAACACAATGGTCCTTTCACGTTCAGGAAGAAGGAAACCAGAACTGGAAAATTTGGTTTCTTCAATTTGGATCCAGGGGGTGCGAAACACACCCGAGCCCCCCGTGACCCCGTCTAATTACACAAACAAGTCTATAAACATAATACGGACATGATCAACTCTCGAAACGCGTAAAATAACAACAAAACCAAGAATCACACCCCAAAACAAAATTGAATCAAGTTATAAACTTCAAGTTTCCAAATCGCTCCAAACGCGTCGAATCATACTTAGACCTCTCGGAATGACACCAAATTTTGCGTGTAAGTCTTAAATCACCATACAGAACTATTCCCGGTCTCAGAATCCCATTTGGACCTCGATATCTCCAAAACCTACTCCAAACCAAATTTAAAGAACTTCAAAAACCTTAAAAGAGCCAAATTTCACTATTAGGCGCTGAAACGCTCCCGGGTCATCCAAAACCCGATCTGAACATGCGCCCAAGTCCGAAATCATAATACGAACCTATTGGAACCGTCAAATCCTGATTCCGAGGTCGTTTGCTCAAAACATTGATCGAAGTCAAACTTAGCCATTTTAGCCAATCTTAAGGAACCAAGTGTTCCGATTTCAACCCGAACTCTTCCAAATCTCGAACTAACCATCCCCGCAAGTTATAAAACAGTAAAAGCACATACGGGGAGACTTATTTAGGGGAACGAGGTTCTATAAAGCAAATTGACCGGTCGGGTCGATACATTCTCCACCGCTTAAACAAACGTTCGTCCTCGAACGGGTCTAGAATCATACCTGGAGTGCTGAATAAGTGTGGATATCTGCTCCGCATGTCCTCCTCGGCCTCTCAAGTCGCCTCTTTGACCGGTTGGCCCCTCCACTAATCCTTTACCGCATAAATCTTCTTGGACCTCAACTGGCGAACCTACCGATCAACAATGGCAACTGGCTCCTCATCATAGCCCAGGCTCTCATCTAGCTGAACCGGCATGAAGTCCAGATGAACTCCCGATAGACTGGGAGGCAAAGAAAGCTCGTAAGCAACTTCCCCAACTCGTCTCAACACCTCAAACGGACCTATAAACCTTGGGCTCAATTTGCCCTTCTTCCCAAACCTCATGATCCCCTTCATCGGCAAGACTTTCAAGAGAACCTTCTCGCCCACCATAAATGATAAATCACGTGCCTTTTGATCCGCATAACTCTTCTGTCTGGACTGTGCTGTGCGAAGTTGCTCCTGAATCAACTTTACCTTTTCCAAGGCATCCTTCACCAAATCAGTACCATATAACTTAGCCTCGCCTGACTCAAACCATCCGATGGGAGAACGACATCGCCGACCATATAAAGCCTCAAATGGAGCCATCTCAATGCTGGACTGGTAACTGTTATTGTAAGAAAACTCGGCCAAAGGCAAGAATCGATCCCACTATCCTCCAAAGTCAATCACACATGCTCTAAGCATGTCCTCCAAGATCTAAACTGTCCACTCCGACTGGCCGTCGGTTTGTGGATGGAATGCTATGCTGAGCTCTAACTGGGTCCCTAACTCACTCTGTACTGCTCTCCAGAAATGCGAAGTAAACTGAGGGCCTCTATCTAATATAATGGAAATAGGGACACCATGCAACCGAACTATCCCCTGAATATAAATCTGGGTCAACCTCTCTGAAGTATACGTGGTCATAGCCGGAATGAAGTGTGCCGACTTGGTCAACCTACCGATAATGACCCAAACTGCGTCAAACTTTGCAAGGTCCGCCGCAACCCAACTATGAAGTCCATAGCAATGCTCTCCCACTTCCACTCAGGTATAGTCATTTGCTGGAGTAGGCCACCTGGCCTCTGGTGCTCATACTTAACCTTCTGGCAATTTAGACACCTCACAACATACTCAACTATGTCTTTATTCATCCGTCGCCACCAATAATGTTGCCTCAGGTCGCGATACATCTTCGTAGCATCTGGATGAATAGAATACCGAGAACAGTGTGCCTCCTCTAGAATCCTCTCCCTCAAGCCATCAACATTAGGAACACATAGACGACCCTGGAGTCATAGAACACCATCCTCGCCGATAGTAACCTCCTTGGCACCAACCTGCAGTATCGTCTCTCTAAGAACCAACAAGTGCGGATCATTAAATTGTCAGGCCTTGATCTGCTCCAATAGTGAGGACTGGTCAATGAAGCATGCAAGAACTCGATTGGGCTCTAAAATATCAAACCTCACAAGTCTGTTAGCCAAGGACTGAATGTCTAGGGCCAATGGCCTCTCCTCTGCTGAAATGAATGCCAAGCTACCCATACTCTCTGCTTTTCTGCTCAAGGCATCTGCAACTACATTCGCTTTGCCCGGATGATAAAGAATGGTGATATCATAATCCTTCAGTATCTCAAGCCATCTGTGTTGCCTCAAATTGAGATCCCTCTGCTTGAACAAATGCTGCAAGCTGCGATGATCAGTGTAAACCTCACAGGACACCCCATAAAGATAATGCCTCCAGATCTTAAGAGCATGAACAATCGCAGCCAACTCCAAATCATGTACACGTTAATTCTTCTCATGGGGCTTCAGCTGACGTGAAGCATATGCAATAACTCGCCCCTCCTGCATCAACACACAACTCAAACCAACGCATGAAGCATCGCAATATACAATATACATCCCCGAATCGGAAGGCAACACTAGAACTGGTGCAGTAGTCAAAGCTGTCTTGAGCTTTTGAAAGCTTGCCTCACAATCATCGGACCAACGAAACGGAGCACCTTTCTGAGTAAATTTAGTGAAAGGTGCTGCAATAGATGAGAAGCCCTCCACAAATCGGCGACAATAACCTGCTAACCCCAAGAAGCTCTTGATCTCAGTCGCCGAAGTGAGACAAGGTCAACTCTGAACTGCCTCAATCTTCTTGGGATCCACCTTAATACCCTCGTCTGATACGACATGCCCCAAAATGCTACAGAATCTAGCCAAACTCACACTTGGAGAACTTAGCATATAACTTATGTTCCCGCAAGGTCTAAAGCACCACTCTCAAATGATGCTCGTGCTCCTCCATGTTGCGCGAGTAGATCAAAATGTCATCAATGAAGACAATGACGAACGAATCAATATATGGCCTGAACACCCTGTTCTTCAAATCCATAAACGTCGTTGGGGCGTTAGTCAAGCCCAAGGACATCACTAGAAACTCATAATGGCCATATCTAGTCCGAAAAGCAGTCTTCGGAATATCTAAATCCCGAATTTTCAACTGATGGTACTCCGATCTCAAGTTGATCTTAGAGAACAACCTGACACCCTACAACTGGTCAAACAAATCATCAATCTGCGGCAACGGGTACTTGTTCTTAATGGTGACTTTGTTCAACTGGTGGTAATCAATGCATATCTGCATAGTCTCATCTTTCTTCTTCACAAATAACATTGGTGCACCTCAAGGCGATACACTCGGCCTGACGAACCTCTTTGCTAGCAACTCCTCAAGTTGTTCCTTCAACCTTTTCAACTCTTTCGGAGCCATACGGTACGGTGGGATAGATATAGGCTGGGTACTTGGAGCCAAATCAATGCATAAATCGATATCGTGATCTTGTGGCATGCCTGGAAGATCAGAAGGAAACACATCGGAGAAATCCCGGACTACGGTTACTAAATCAATCGCTGGAGTCTCTGCAGTAGTATCTTGAACATAGGCTAGATAAGCCAAATAACCCTTCTCGACCATATGGCGAGCCTTCATAAAAGAGATGATCCGACTAGGTGTACTGATAGACGAACCCTTCCACTTCAATCTAGGCAATTCCGGCATCGCAAGGTAACAGTCTTGCCATGGAAATCAAGGATGGCGTGATATAGAGATAACCAGTCCATGCCCAGGATGACCTCAAAGTTAGTCATATCGAGCAATAGAAGATCCGCTCTAGTCTCACAACCAGGGAATGTAACCACGCAGGATCAGTAGATACGATCCACAATAACAGAATCTCCCACAGGAGTGGACACGTACACAGGAGTGCCTAAGAACTCACGAGAAACATCCAGGAAGTGAGCAAATAGGGATGACACATATGAATAAGTAGACCTTGGATCAAACAATATCGAAGCATCTCTACCGCAGACAGAAATAATACATGTGATCACGGCATCTGAGGCCACTACATCTGGTTTGGCCGAAAAAGCATAAAACCTAGACGGAGCGCCGACTGGCTGGCCTTTGCCTGACTGAACAGTAGCTGGCTGACCTCCCCCTGCCCGACCCCTACCCGCCTGCCCTCGGCCCCTGGGCGATCGGATGACTGGTGCTGTAATCATGGGTTGATGGCCCTGTTGTATGATGGTAGGCTATAATCTCATGTTTTAGTCGATTATTACATTCCAATTTACTGCACTTTAGTTGAGTTTGAGCTTTAATCGCTAGTGTTTTGCACTAATTATGTGTTTTATGCCTTGTAGGAGTGATTCCGAGCTATGTAGATGTTATGGAATGAATTCAAGTAATTTGGAGATTTGAAGTCTGAGTAAAAGCCCAAAAAATTAAGCCGGGATCGTGTTCGGGGAACAACGGATGATAGTTTAGAACGAATGAATAATCGAGCAGGCATACTGCGCAGTATCTAGTAAAATGCACATAACATTTTTCTCGGAACTTCGTTTGGGCTCCACAATATATTGTTAGAAAGTTAATTCAAAGAGCTACAACTTTCATGTTTTACAGTGTTTCAAATTCCCAACAAAATAGGGTGAAAAGTGCGTGCCAATTGCGCGGCCGTGCACTGACCGCGCCTATGGCGCAGAACAGTGTGAAAAGTGTGTGGCCAAGTGTGCGGGTACACTTCCAGGTGCACGGCCGTGCACGTCCAACTCCGGAAAAGTGTATTTTTCGCGTAGAAGAAGGTGTATTTATTTGGGGCCGACCCTACTTGGTATATATACATAGAAAAACAGTATTTTGAGGACTTTTGACATAATATAGACCTAAGGAAGCTAAGGAGAAGAGGGAGAAGCAAGAGCACAAGTATTTCACCATTCATCCTCACTCAAGACAAGGGTTTGGATGTTTTATGTTTTCCTTTGACTTAAACTTAATTGTGATGAATTTCTCCATATCCATGGAGTAATTTTTCCTTAGGGATTGATGAATTTGGTGTTTTGAGAATTGTTTGTGCATATTAACTCTAGTTTTATGTATTGAATCATTTTGGGTATTTTTATTGTTGCATATATATTCATTTGTTTATGTAATCGAAAGAGGCATAATTTGTGATGTTCTGCATTATCTTATTGGTTGAATTCATTGATTCTTGTTAGTAATTGAAAGAAGCTAGTTGAATTAATGTTTAGACCTAGTTAGGAGGATAATCGAAAGAGGTTCTCCTAAGGATCAATCCACTACGAATTATTGCATATATTCACCAAGCTTAACATAGTTCATATCGTAAGGTTGAGACTTAATCGAGAAAGGAGTTTCTACTGAATGTTTGAACATAATAGAGTGAATTCGAGAGACTCACTTGAACCATAGAAGTGAAGTAACTAGAGTTAATTCCCAAACAAATATCTTACACCTATCCAATCAACCCCTATTTTCTCCCTTTGATATCTTCTTGCTTACTCTTGTTGCGATTGTCATTAGCCAATAGTTTAGACTTTTAGTAAATTTTAGTTTCAAATCACACAACTCTAAATTGTTGATCATCTTGGATAGCAATTAAAACTAGAAGCTACGAAAACATTGTTTAAATCCAATCCCTGTGGATACGATATTTTCTATACTATATTCGACTAGCGAGCATAATTTTGTGTTGTGTTTTTAGCTCGTCACTATACTGCTTTGCCCCGAAGTCTGGGACAAAACCTCTTCATGTGGCCCAGATCCCCATACTCGTAACAACCTCACGGTACAATAGACTGCTACCCTGAAGTCTGACATTGATGGCCTGAATACCCACTGGAAGGACCCTGAATAGTTGGTGGGCGATATGAGTTCTCTGTCATGGCACTAAAATAAGGTCGCACTGGAGTACCCCGAGGAGGTAGCGATGCTAGATATGTGGGCCTGCTAGGCTGACCCCTCACAAACTGACCTCTGCCCCCAGCCGGGGCACCTCTAAACTCCCCATAATAACGGAACCGCTTAACCCGCTGCATCTGCTCTCTACCTCACTGACGGTAACCCTCAATCCTCAGAGCTATCTCCACTACTAGCTGGTAAGAAGTCCCCATCTTAACCTCCCGGGCTATAGTGGCCTGAATACCGGAGTGCAACCCCACAACAAACCTTCGTACTCTCTCCGCGTCAGTAGGAAGTATCATATGTGCATGGCGAGACAACTCAGAGAATCTCGCCTCATAATCGATCACTGACATCGGACCCTACTGGAGCTGCTCAAACTAAAACTGCAACTCTTCCCTCTAGGAGGGTGGAATATACCTATCCAAGAAAAGGCGTGTAAACTGATCCCAAGTCATGGGAGGAGAACCTGTTGGTCTGCCGAGGAGATATGACTGCCACTATCTACGGGCCCTGCCCTCCAGCTGGAAAGTAGTGAAATCCACCCCATGGGACTCTAATATACTCATGTTGTGCAGTCTGTCCCTGCACCTATCAATGAAGTCTTGGCGATCCTCATGTCGCTCACCTCCGAAGATAGGAGGGTGAAGCCTGGTCCATCTATCCAATAGCTTCTGGGGCTCGCCGGCCGCAACTGGTCTAGGCTCAGGTACAGCTGCTGCAACTGGCTGGGCTCCACCCACGGGTAGTGCACCCGGAGTCTGATATATGGCAGCTGCATGTCCCGGTGCCTGAGCAGTAGGGGTCTGTGCTCCCCCTCCCACTTGAGATGTGGCTGGGTCTACTGGAAATAAACCAGACTGGGTCATAGTATCCATGAACCGTAGAATACAGCCCATAACCTCCTAAAAGCCCGGTGCTGACATGAAATCTACCGGGGCTGGCTCTGCTGCAGGCACCTCGCCCTGCTCCTCAATAATGGGATCCTCTACCAGATCCACTGGTGTCATAGCTGGGGCAACTCTGGGATGTCCTCGTCCCTTACCTCGGGACAGTGTGCCCTCCCCCGGCCTCTACATCGGCCTCTAGCAATAGGGGGCAACTCCTCTCGGGTCTGGAATATCCGACGTGCGCGTTCTCACCATATGTGATAGAATAAGAGAAAGACACTTAGTATAACATCAACTGCACGATAGGAGATGAAGAAAGAGTAGTTTTCTAACACCCTATAGCCTCTCGAAGATAAGTACAGACCTCTCCGCACCGATCCGCAAGACTCTATTAGGCTTCCTCATAACTTGTGAGACCTACGTGAACCTAGCACTCTGATACCATGTTGTCACGACCCAATTTCTCCTATTGGTCGTGATATTGCCCAACGTTGCCGCTAGGCAAGCCTACAGTGAACTAACTCTGTGATCCTTTCTTTTAAAGACTTGAAATAGTTGATTTTTAGTTTGTGCATAGATAAGAAGTAAGAATTTAATAAAAATGAGAGATCAAGATTTTTAAAGCAAGTGAGATAAGTATAATAACACATAAACCATCGAGTGTATACTAGCATAAATCACCAAGACCTGGTATCACAAGTGTATGAGCACTAGTTGAATATACAAAAGAATACTACACTACTGTCTGAAGTGAGATAGATAAAAAATACAAGCAAAAGAAAGACTTCGGCTGCTGCAGAACGGGCTTAGAAGGCAGCTCACCGCGAAGTCTCGTGGTAGTAGTCAAGGATACGCGCCAGACATATATCCAGATGCACCTGCCTCAGATCCTACACATTTAGTGCAGAAGTGTAGCGTGAGTACATAAACAACATGTACCCAGTAAATATCTAGTCTAACCTCGAAGAAGTAGTGACGAGGGGTCGACTTCGACTCTTACTATGGGCCAACAATGAAATATATATGATTCTAATTTAACATGGGACATATAAATGACAATAAAACTGAGAAGCAAGAAATAAATAAACAATCCTTTCACTTATAGTAGGTACCAAATCAATTTCCCTCATTTAACCATTTACCTCTCAAGACAATGAAACAATATCAAATATAATTGGGCTTCCAGTATTATTACGCACGAATTATGTCGAGGATGTACGGCCCGATCCAAAATACATGTACATATACTCTGTGCACTACTGAGGGTCGAACGGCAGGAACCATAGATGCATCTATTAACCTGCCGAGGCGAACGACCCACTCCCATGAGAGTAGTGGAATTTACCCCGCTCGCGAAATATACTTGCGACGCGGTTGAACATAGATTTCTCAAGTTATCATGATATTCCTCAATTCTTTCCAAAACAAGAAATTCAACTAGGAGCCTTTAAAATCTAGAATTCCTCAATCTCAACTCTATTCAAGGCAATTAGTAAGAATAATCAATTAACGGTGTCAACAAAGCATGGTGTAGGCCTAACACTACCCGTACATAAGCATAATTAGTAGCTATGTACGGACTCTCGTCACCTTGTACGTACGTAACCCCCCACAAATAGAAGCACATATTAATTAAATTCACCTATGGGGTTAATTCCCTCTTACAAGGTTAGAAAAGAGACTTATATCGTCCCAAAGCTTACTTCCCGGTCCAAAATTGTGCTTCAACCCTCACTTTGGTGCCAAACGACTCGAAACTAGTCAATTGTTATATAAAATAGTCAATACACGTTCAAAAGTTCATATCCTAGCTATTAAAGTGATTTCCCAGCCCTAATTGAAGAATTTCTAAAATTCACCCCCGGGCCCACGTGCCCGGATTTCGGAAATATTTAAAGAAATTTATTACCCATAACCTCATGAACTAAAATATATGATTTTTACTAAATTCCATAACAAATTTCGTGGTTAAATCCCCTTTTTATCAAAAACCTAGGTTTTCACCTAAACACATGATTTTCACTAGTTTATATTTTATAATCTTCCCATAAACTATGTATTTAACTCGCAGTAGGTAGAAATTACTTACCCTCAATAGTTAGGTCGAACTCCCCCTTTTTGAAGCTCCAAAAATCGCCCAAGAGTGCAATAAATGAGCCCAAACATGGCTAAGTCCCGATTTTAAAACTCTCTGCTCGGCTGCTCTCTTCTTCGCGAACGCAGAACAGGCCTCGCGTTCGCGAAGGCAACGGCCCAGGCCCATGAAAACTTGGCCTACGCGAACTCGACCAGGTCCTCGCGAACGCAAAGGCTTACCAGCCCTGTCCTTCGCGAACGCGAGGGCACTTTCGCGAACGCGAAGAGCACTCGCATTGACCACTCCCCAGGTCCCTCCCTTCTACTCGAATGCGATGGGGCTTACGCGAACGCGTAGGCCTGGGACCTCAAGGCTCCGCGAATGCGGTCCCCTTCTCGCGATCGCAAAGGGCAAATTGCCCCACTGCCCAAATCCTCCTCCGCGAATACGATGGTCCTTCCGCGTTCGCGAAGAAGGAAACCAGAACTAGAAAATCTGGTCTCTTCAATTTGGCTCTGGGTAGTCCAAAACACACCCGATCCCCCGTCCAATTATACCAACAAGTCTATAAACATAATACAGGCCTGCTCGACTCTCAAAACGCGTAAAATAATAATAAAACCAAGAATCACACCCCAAAACAAAATTGAATCAAGTTATGAACTTCAAGTTTCCAAATCGTTCCGAACGCGTCGAATCATACTTAGACTACTCGGAATGACACCCAATTTTGCGTGCAAGTTTTAAATCACCATACGGAACTATTCTCGGTCTCGGAATCCTATTTGGACCTCGATATCTCCAAAACCTACTCCAAACCAAATTTAAAGAACTTCAAAAACCTTCAAAGAGACAACTTTCATTATTAGGCACCGAAACGCTCCCGGGTCATCCAAAATCCGATTCGAACATGCATCCAAGTCCAAAATCATCATACGAACCTATTGAAACCGTCAAATCCCGATTCTGAGATCGTTTGCTCAAAACATTGACCAAAGTCAAACTTAACCTTTTTAGCCAACCTTAAGGAACCAAGTGTTCCGATTTCAACCCGAACTCTTTCAAATCTCGAACTAACCATCCCCACAAGTCATAATACAGTAAAAACACGTACATGAAGCCTTATTTAGGGGAACGGGGTTCTAAAAAGCAAAACTACCGATCTGGTCGTTACAATTTTTGTCTCAAATCTAGTTAGTATTACTTTTCCGGATTCATGAATAAACAATACTACATAGAACGTGACAAAAACAAATACAACGTTCATTCTGCATTAATGGATATTAAAGAAAATACCTAAATAATTTTAAGAAAAAGTAGACTTATATTAATTATGATTGGTATAGTAGATTCACCCTATTTCCCTCCTCATTAGAAAAAAATTCCTTTAACAAATACTAACTCCTCATTTGAAAAAAATTCCTTTAACAAATACTAACTTTAGAGCATGTTTGGAAAGCCATCTAGTACTAAGATTTGGATGTAATTGGTGTAATTACATAGTTTGGGACTCTTTATCAGGCCAAATAATTACTTGGTCGCATGTAATTAGGTGTAATTAAGAGAAATAATTATATTCTTCAATTCTCAAGGGAATGCAAGAATTAATGGTAATTATCTGGTGTAATTATTTTCAAACTTATTTTTTTCTTTATTGAATATATTAAAATATAAAACTCTTTCTCTTTCATATTCATTCCGACGTGAATAAACGTCAGTCATGCTCCTTCTTCCATCTTTATTTCTTTAATTTGTTTGTCTTATTAAACACTTTTTTCTCAATTTGAGCTTGCTTCCTAAAAACATTTACGTACTTTGCTACTTTTGTTTTCCATTAATTTGAGTTAATATTATCATTTTAAAATAATATTTAAATATTTGTCACACATTAGAGTTTGCCTACTTTGTATCTTACTAATTTTATTTTCTAATCATTAGTATAAATATTTGTTATAAAAAATAGTTTTTAAGCTCATAACTAAATTTCTTATATCTACATGAGTTGGTAAAAGATTAGATTGGTTATTGAAATTTTTATTTATTAATTTAGTAACAAAATTTCTTATTTGGAAGATATCAATTATTTTTATAATATTATATAATTATTTATAATCATTTAATAAATTTTTAATATATATATATATATATATATATATATATATCACACAATAAAACTTAATATATTATACTTGTCTAGCCATACATGACAGTGAAAATTATAATTTAATATATTCTCGTAAATAAATAAGATATTGTAATTACTATGCTATATAATTATCATAATATGTGATTACTTCTCATGTAATTAGAATGCCGTATAATTATATGTAACTTTTAAAAATTATTTTCTTTTTATTTTGTTTTCCGAAACAATACCCTTAAAATTAGGACGGAGGGAGTAACAAATAAAACAAAAGCTTGAAATTATCTGTCAAAAGAAAAGGACTTCATACCTCTTTTTGTTTCTTACAACAGTCCTTTCACACAGAAGACTGCAAGTCTGCAAAGCTGAAAACAAACTTAGAGAGAGAGAGAGATGAAAGGAGGGAAACAGAACTCCGATGCCGTCGCCGGCGACAATGGTGTCAGTCGTGAGCAGCCATCCAACGGTGCCGCACAAGCTGAGCAGCAAAAAAGAGATGGGAATGCTGGCGAAGAGGATGAAGATGTGGGAAAGGAGTATGAAGAGAAAATCGAAGAAGAGGAATTAGCTGATGCGGAAAAACCAAAGCTTGCTGAAGGGTTTTATGAGATTGAGGATGTATGGAGAAAGAGGGTTCGAAAGGTTAGTTTCATTTTGGAGTCAAACGACTTTTCCCCTTTTTTTGTTACTTTTTTTTAATCCTTATTTGTGACTTTAATTTCTGTGATTGTGTGGATTTGGGAATCTTGAAAATGCTGTGGAAAAACAAAGGGCAAAGTTCAGTATCTAATCAAATGGTAAGTTTACTATGCATAATGCAATAGATATATAAAGTTATTTACTTTGCTTCCCGTTTTCCATTTTTGAAATGTTGTACCATGAAATTTGCTAGATTGAAGGATAAGATTCTGTTGTATGCAGGCGAGGCTGGCCGGAGAGTGCAAACACATGGGAACCTGTGGAGAATCTAATGACGTGCTATGATGTTATTGATGCATTTGAAGAGAGGTGTGCATTTTTTGTCCATTGCACTTACTTGAGTATAGTAGTTAGCTGAGTTGGTTTAATAGAATAATGGGAATATTGATTTTTCGGCTCTTTTTCATTCTTTTGTTGTGCTTTATTTTTCTTTTTGAAGCTTGCGGTCAGGGAAACAACGATTGGCACGTAAGCGTAAGCGGCAGCATGGGGTTACTCACACTCAAATCAAAAGAAAGCAGCAGCAGTGTTCCCCTGCAGCTGCTACATATGATGTGCCTGCAGTGAAGGTTAGCATAATGGAGGAACCTATGCCTTCATCTCCTCTGGCTAGCTTGGATGCTATTAATCATGTGGATAGTAGTGGTAGTGGTTTGAATGATATCCAAGTGGACGGAGTGGCGAACGGCAATGATTTGAATTTCGATTCCTCTATAAAAGAAATTAATGAGAAAAATGAATTGGATTTAAAGCTTAGTGAATTAAAGGGAGGGATAGCAACAAAAGAGACATCTGCGGATACATCTGGTGATGGCCTTACAAGTGGATTTTCAGCAGCCAATGGAACAGAATCACTTCAATCTGGTCGCTGTACCGGAGCTAAAAGGAGGAAGCCTACTTCTGTTCGGAGGTTTAAACCGGAAACTGCCTCAGGTGTAATGAATGATTCCCAAGATGCTGTAGCAAATGCTACTAGTGGCCCTTTTGTTGCATTCACGCAGGAAGGAATTCACGATCATGGATTTGTGGGCAATGCTTTAGGTTGCAAAAATAAGTGGGATGATTCCAAAGATGCGTGTGCCATAGCAGAAATTATAAAGCCTATGAGCTATTCGGCATCTGTATCGAGTGATTTTCAGGATGTGTTCGTGACCTTTTTAGCTAAGAGGTCTGTGACTTCCAGACTACACTTGTTTTTACTCAGTTGCAAAGAATATGAGCTTTCCTTAAATATAGTGAAATTAATGTCTTCAGAAAGGAAAAAAGGTACAGTAAAAATAATGAACTTCTTTCAAATGAACAAAAGATGCTTGCTGTGCACTAAATTTGTTGCTTACTCACTTATCCAAATTACCTCAGCTATTCTTGGATGTAACTTATTTTCTGGATGCCATGTATTGGAATTAACTGGCTTTTTTTCTGTTTTATCACATGCATTGTCTTGTTTGGTGTCCATTGTTTCTTCCATCAATGGTAGTGCAACGTTCTGTCTTTTCTTCTTTGGAACAGAATATGTCCATTGCACTCCAGTGGTTGAACCTCTTTAAGAGAGCTGCTTTGCATATACCCTTTGAAGGATGTGCTGAAACCTTTAAACAAAGAAAAAGGAATAGTTTCTTGAGAGGGAATATTTAATCAGGATCTGAGATAGGTCTTTGACTTGGAAAGGGAGAGAAAATGATGGACTATCATTTATCCGTTTGATTTCTCTAGGTGACCTTTCTTTTTGGTTTTAGCTTGTTGAGTTTTGGAACATTCATCATTTACTAAGTTACTCCCTTTATCCTGGTCAAATTTGAGCTTGTTTGGCGTTGCTTAGAGATTAAGAAGTGAAAGTTTGAATCAATTAATATATTTGTACTCGATTTAGTATGTTTACTACTTTACTAATGTGAAAATAAGTATAATTGTTTTATTTTTGAGAATGAAAAATAAGTATAATTGTTGAAAGGACTTTCCTTCAATTATACCAATAAATGAATATCTTTAAAATTCACTCACTTGCTTAATGCCTTACACTCTCGTCAATACTACTACAACTTATAACCAAGTTTCAAGATATAAGGGAATGCTGTCCGTCTTGTTCCTTTGCTATTTCCTTATCACATTGCCTTACTGTCTCTTACATTTCCTTTACCGTCTCTAGCCATCTTTGTTAAGTGTCCCACACTAGTTGAAGGAATAGGATGTTGTCTCCTTATAGGGTCTTGGTCAATGTTCACCTCATGAGATAGCTTTTGGGGTTGAGTTAGACTCATTGTTCATTTTTTTAATATGGTATTAGAGCTAGTCCTACGCCTATCTTGGTTTATCAAATGTTTGGGCCCTTATGTTATACAGATGTTCAGTTTTGGGCGTGCAACGGTGTTAAGTGTCCCATATTGGTTAAGGTAATGAGCTGCTGCCCTCCTTATATGCTCTTTGGGCAATCCTCGTCCCATGAGCTAACTTTTGGGATTGTATCAGGCGAAAGGCACCAATTTATTCAGTCCAAATTGTCGCTAAATAGAACTTGCCCTGCCTATCTCTATCTTTATTATTTCTAGCAATATCCACCGCTACCACTGGACTTTGTTCTTTACCTCGTTTAACAACATTACAACACAACTCTAGTAAGCTTTTGCAGTCTGTTTAACTATCCAAATTGAAGACCAATCCTTTGTGGAAACTACTCTATCCTCCTGGTGTAGACTTTATCCATGAAGAGCATAGCATCTCCCTAAACTAGCTTGTTATTAACAAATTTTTTAAAAAACTTGTGTAGAAGCAACTAATATTTTTCTTGGGCTTGCTCCTTGACATGGTAAGGATAAACTGTAATTTCTAGTGAAGTTGGTTATCGTGGTCAAGTTGAAACTGTCTATGCTGCTTTGGTTGTTAGTGTTTGGACCAGAGTTACTTTAAACATGACCCCTAGGGAGTAGTAAATTGAATTTGGCCATCCTGAACACAATACACTAGCGATTCATTTATATCCCTTTGGTTTACAATTTAGCTAGAATAATTGTTTTCTAACTAGACTCTGCTTATTAAACCGTGGTTCATAATTTTTTGCTAGTGCTTCTTTGTGGAAGAACCTTTATTTTGGATAAGAAGAAAATTCGTAAATAATATCTTCATCTATATTTTAAATTATACTATTTTAACCAAGGTTAACACACACGACACCCCTTTTCTTTTACAATTTTGTGACTTCTAAATCTGACTCTCCTTAATAGAATTGTAACTCCAAAAATCTTTTGTTAGTGCTTTATTCTGTAAAAATCTTTGAAGTTATTTACTTAATGATATTAAGAAGGGATTTGATACTATTTTGTTGAAGTTTTTGAACTACATTACCATAAAAAAAAGGTTTTTACCTAGGTTAACTATATAACCTAGTGAATCCTACTCTTTGCAAACTAAAATTTATGCTGGGTAGTGTATCACATTTTTTTTCCCATTCCACAAACTGGAATAATTTTCATGTTAAGCAACTTTTGTGTGGAGGATGTAGGGTTTAAGTAGAAATGCTGGTAGACTAAACTTTAGGTACAGGGCAACGACCAGTATCATTCTTGAATGTGTTGTGGAAGCCATTATGGAAGAGCAAGAATGTAATAGGGACTAGGGAGAGCTACAACAGGTTGATAGAGCAGTTAAGTCATAGAGATAATAACTGGCCTTGGAAGATGATTTGGAAAACTAGAGTTCTAGTTAAGGTAGCATAGCAACCTGGGGAGCCTGTTTGACTCGGGACAATTTGCAGAAAAGAGGCTTTAGTCTATGCAATAGGTGTTACCTATGTGAAGAAGAGCAAGAATCAGTGAATCAGCTCCTCCTTCATTGTAGAGTATCTAGGCAATGCAGGGATCTATTGTTCAACATCTGTCGTATTTCTTGGGTGATGCTTCAATCTGTCAGGGGTTCGTTAGAAGCTTGGCAATCTCATAGAGTACCTAGAAGGCTAAAACATTCCGTTGTGCATTCTATGGACCTTATGGCTGGAAAGGGACAATGCTTGCTTTGAAGGACATGGGAATCATATTATTAGAATTAAGAATATATGTCTCCATAATCTGTATTTTTGGTGTAAAGTTAGTCAGTTAGGAAATCTGAATCAATATTTAGACTTCCTGGAGGTGTTAGGAGGGGGAGGATAGCTTGTTGATGTTGTCGTTTGGGATGATTCTTGTACCATTTTGTACCATCTCGGTACCTTATAGATAAACTTTTACCTTATTAAAATAATAATAATAATAATGGGGAGAACCACGTAGGCAGATTTGTGGAAATGGACGAAATAAAATAAAAGCAGAATTTCACAAGCAATGCCTCAATGAACTGTGACTGATATTTTAACAGGGGCAATGTAGTCTTTGAAATTTCTGTTGTTAAAGTATGAAACTTAATGTGATTTTTGTGAAAATTGTGTCTATTTGTGTTGCAGCAATATTATGTGTTTTCTTGGATGGGTAAAGCGTATAGGTGTTATCTGTTTATATTACACCCCCCTCTCTTTCTTGTCTCATCAGCTTTTACCTAGTTGAATCAGTGCCTAGTGTCCTTGTCGCTTTATAGTCTAGTTCAATCTGTCCGCTTAATATTATTGTGGTGAATCTTTTATAAGTTTATAGGTTACATGATGGCATTTTTTGTTTTTCAATGGTTTCCTGCAGGTCTGATGGAAAGGAAGTTATGGTGGATAACAAGTTTCTAAAGATGAATAATCCACTTGTGGTAGCTGCTTTTCTTTTTCTCTATTGAATCTTTCATCATCATAAAATGCAGTGATATTATATTTTCAATATGGATTATTTATAGTGACCCTCTAGTTTCCCATACTTATAGAGACCTCTGCTGTTCTTAAAATTACACCAACCTGATCTCTTAACATATCATCGCTAACACAGTTCCTTAATGTATCTTAATTCATCCAAAATAAAAAAAAGTATTTGCTTCTTACTTGGTCGTTAAGATTGATTATTCATTTGATGATCGACATTTTATGTATATTTGACAAAAAAATGTTAACCTATGGATTAATTTCAGAAACTAGAGGAAAAGTTCATTTAACTGTAACAAAACTGAAGAGGAGGTTAATGTAATTTATTATTTCTGTTATATATTCTATTCTTTTTAATTGAATTAACTTTTGCTTTCTTTTGCAGTTGATAAACTTTTATGAGCAAAATCTTCGATATCATCCCACACAATGAATGCGCTTCGGCGAAGGTGGAACTATTCTCGCTTGACTTGTATGTACAGAGTGTTGAAATCTTGTAGCATCAGGCTGTAGGTATTATACCTGTTAGAGTATTTATAGGGAGGTCAGTAAATCACTAGAGTTATGCTGCATATTATGGAAACCCTGCATTAGCTTCAGCTGATTTTTCAAAAAAAAAAAAAAAAAAAAAAACCTGGACTTCAAAGTTTTATCTCTACAGTATAACCCAATATATGCATTGTAAATGACAGATAATATTCTTTTGTTATCTTAGGTGGCAAAACCATTATAGGTTTTGTAGTTCAATAGCATTAATATGGAATGCAGACATCCGCAAATGTTTGTGGAATTGCTCTGCTATTGGCCATTATATGTTCTAATACATTTTGTTAGATGAACAAAAGGGAGGATGATTGATAATCTACCTGATCGAATTCGCATAACAATTGTAAAATTTTTATGTGACGTCCAGTTTTGCACCACTAATTGAATTTGTGCCCACTTTTTAAAAATTTTTAGTTGATACCCAATTTTAGGATAACATCAGATACATACATTTTTCTCTTCTTCTTTACTGTTGTTTCTTCTTTTTCTTCTTTGTGTTTAGAGTTTCTTCTTCTTCTTAGTTACAAAATGGGTTTGGTAAATTTGTTGTTTTGACAATTTGATGATTGATGTTTGTTCTTTATGATATTTGAAAGTTATGTTTCAAATTTGAGCTCATTTGGGATAGATTTGGACATTGAATCGTGTATTATTGAAATTTGAAGAACAAGTTTATGTTGCAGAATTTAAGATTTGAAATTTGAAGTTGCATTCAATAGATTGAACTACTTAAGATTCGAATTTCTGAAGTTGTATTTGAAAGATAGAAGACTTTAAAGATTTCTGAAGTTGCATTGAAGAGATTAAACTACTTTAAGTACGAGCGGGCAAAATTTTGTACAATGCGAGTACAACTTCAATGGTGGCCTCAAAAGTGGGTATATATAAAAATGCCCATTAACAATTGGGTCTTCGCTCTCTTTTGCTTCTCTTTCCTAATGTTGTGTTAGTTGGAGCAAATCGTTTAGACTTATTTTGGTATGAGATTTTTTGTTCCTATATCATAATTCATACTTATTTCCCAAATTTCTCTAAAGTTTGTTATTTACCTATAACTATAACTATATATTATTTACAATTCATATACATTCCCCTTAAAAGGCTCCCAAACCATGATTATTGCCATCAATTAAGGGATTCAATTCCACCATTTTCTTCCTCTCCCCTCCCCCTCTTCTTCTGTTGCCTCCCTCTTCTTCTGTCGCTTTCCTCTTCTATTAATTTGTTGCCAATTTATGCCATATATTGCTGTCATCGGTTTTTATAATATGCCACATATTTCAATTGCTGCCATTGATTTGTAAATCGTGAAGTATACTCCATCATGAAAAAAAAAAATTCAGCGATTCAAATGAAATAGTGATGACTGAAAAATCATTCCTAATATTTGGGTCATTTTCTCCCGAAACATAAAATTTATTCACGTACTGAGATTGGGTAGTGAAACTTTTTTACATCATTCATACAATATTGATACAAAACTAATAAAACCAAAACATCATACAACTTAAAATTAATTTTCGTAAACTATAATATAACTTTAATACAACTTTGATACACTTTTAATACATGTATATAACTTTCATATTATATATCTACACCGGAATACGATTTCATACAAATTTCATACAACTATTGTACGTCTTTAATATAATTTTGATAAATAAATATAACTTTATGTAAAAGAGAGTATTCAAAACTTAAATACAAATAATGATTCATATAATATATAACTTATTTAAAACTTTCATTTGATATTTATACAAAAAAAAAAAAAAATATAACTACAATAGAATACAATTTAATACAGTATTTATATAAATTTCATACAACTATAACACAACTTTAATACATCTTCTTCCTCTTCAAAATTTAATATGAAAATTCATCCAAAATCAACTATAATCTTCACCGAACACCTCAAAATTGAGATATAATCTTCAAAAGATTTTTTTGATCATTTGCTACAACACCCAATCCAAATAAATAATAATTTTTAAAAATTCGAATTCAAAATCAAAGATTTGAAACTTTTTTGTTATGGTTGTCAATGTCTGGGGAGGTAGCGACAAGGACTAGTTCGTTGGTGACATGCGATGACGTCAAATCCATTATTGAATTCTCTGAAGAAGAAGACAAGAAAAAGGAGATGAGCAAAGAGAGAGAAGTATAGAAGATCTAAAGAAAAAAAAATAGGGCAGAAGAGAGAGAGAGAGAGAGAGAGAGAGAGAGAGAGAGAGAGAGAGAGAGAGAGAGAGAGAGAGAGACGAAGAGAGAGAGGGGGCATGTATAAAGGGATGGGAAATTCAATTACCAAATTAAAAGGCTACAATCAAGGGATATTCAATTAATATTAATTTGTATAGAATTAGTAAATTGTATATCAACTTGTGATTAAGTTAAAATCTCAATAGTGATGGTAAATAAGTTTCAAAACTAGTATAGCTAAGTAAAATTCTCTTTTTGTATTATTGCCTTATTGGTGGCCCATGTTATAGAGCTAGCAACAAGCTTAGCCGAGCTCTAGGCACCATTCAAGTCCAAAACAAGGGGAAATTTCTCAATGTTGATGTTTATTGTCAAGGCCCTGTCACAACTCGGAATTCCCACCCTCGTAATCGTGATGGCGCCTGACATTTCACTTGCTAGGCAAGCCAACACTATAATAATTTTTAGTCATTTTCAATGAATCAAATTAGCTGATACCAATTAGACTGAAATAGAGTGTGAAAAGTCATAACAACTGCAATATCTAGATGCAACCCCAGATCTGGTATCACAAGTGCACGAACGACTAGAATAATACAGATAATGGTCTGAATGAAAGTAAAACTATCTGAAAGAAATAAATAGCTAGAATAAAGTAGAAGGGGACTTCAGGGTTGCGGACGCTGAGCAGTTGTACCTCAAGTCTCCGTCTGATTGTCAATCCGAGTAATCTACTGACTGCCGCTGGGACCGACTACAAAATATGCACAAGAAGTGTAAAGTATAGTATGAGTACAACCGACCCCATATACTCTGTAAGTGTCGAGCCTAACCTCGATCAAGTAGTGACGAGGCTAAGCCAAGTAACTTACAATAACATGTACGCAGTATAATAATAATGACCGGAAAGAAATGCAAAAAGAGTAAGGTAACCAATTTATGAAAATAAACTCAATCCTCGAAATCAGTAACACCAGAAATACCAATCCTCAGAATCTCATACGAAAGCAACGAAGCCAACATAATACAACAAGGAATACAAAATACACAATATGTTGTGGCGCGCAACCCGATCTCATCGTACAAACACGATCCTCCCTTATTTCACCATATCAATATCAATAATAACAAGTAAAATCTATTGCGGCTCGCAACCCGATCCCAACATATAATCATAATCAATATCATAATCCTCTCATATTTCACCATATCAATCCTCCCTTATTCCACCTGTTGTGGCGCGCAACCCAGATCTTATCATATTAATATCAATCCTCCCTTATTCCACCTGTTGCGGCGTGCAATCCGATCCATAAACAAGAATCAATAGATGCAATAAATTTCGCAACTCAATTCACACGAATCTCTAAGAATAAAGAATATGAAAGCAAGCCATAAAGGAACCTCGTACCAAATCAAGAGATACTACAATTAATACAAAGCAACAAGACAAATCAAATATATGACAATTAAGGTGAACAAGTAAGACAATTAAGACAAGTAGCAATTAATCATGGAATCATGGAAGAATCGAACAATTTAATATGAGCTCATATATTGGTAATATTTTAGATTGGGGGCGCTTTTAGATATTAGGGTATCGGGAAAATGAAAAGTCAAAGATGCCATTTGTAAAATCATTGATGTTAATGATGTTAGATCAACTAACTATTTGCTTTATTTGAAAATCTAACCTTCCCCAACCTATTCATCCAATTTATTTTGATGCGAAAATCATAGCTATTGCTTTTTGTTTATGAAGAAGACCCCGTAATTCCGTCTAGTATGAACTGAAGCTGTCAGAAAAAGATAGGAGTAGTACATTAAATGTACTTGAAAAACTTGCATGTCTTAATTATTTGTTGGAAATTTCCGTAACTTTACATAATTTCGAAATGGGTGAATTATAATTCAAGAAAAATGAGAAATCAATATTTGAGTTTACACACAGAAAATTTGATGGGTTGATCATTGCATTTCAAATTCAGCAATTAGGCGGTGATTATTTTTTCTAGTACAACCAACCAATCAGTGTACTACTTATGCTAATTTTAGGCTAAAATTAATTATAATAATGGAGTATTACTAATTCACTTCTTAATGGATTATACAAAAGGAACCTAACCATTCCACCACAATTTTCAATATTGTTGCAAAATAAAATAAACGGCAAAGGGCCAAATATATCCCCCTACTTTCGAAAATGGTCTAAGAATATCCTCGTTATACTATTGAGTTATCTATACCTCTGCAATCATACTTTGAGTTCAAATATACCCTTCATTTAAACGGAGGGACACGTGTCATCGTCCTGTTGGTCAATTCTAAATATCTCATAATTAATTAAAAAGACTCATTACCTATACTCGAAAAATAATTTTTTTTTATAAAAACTAGAAAAAACTAAAATATTTTTTTACTAAAAACTGGAAAAAACGAAAATATTTTTTTTCCAGTTTTACAAAAAAACTGCTTAAAAAAAAACTGAAAAATATTTTCTAAAATAATATTTTTGTAAAAACTGAAAACAAAAACTGAAAAGCAATTTTCTAAAGCAATTAAAAACTAAAAAAAACTGAAATATTTTTAACTAAAAACTGAAAAAAAAATATATTTATTTTTTCAGTTTTTACAAAAACACTGCTTTAGAAATTTGCTTTTTAGTTTTTTCTTTCCAGTATTTACAAAAATATTATTTTAGAAAATAATTTTCAGCTTTTTTTAAAGCATTCTTTTTTCAGCTTTAAAAATTGCTTTTCAGTTTTTTAAAAAATTACTTTTTTTAGTTTTTAGTAAAAATATATTTAGTTTTTTCGAGTTTTTACAAAAAAAAATTGCTTTAGAAAATTGATTTTCAGCTTTTTTTTTCCAGTTTTTTCTAAAGCAGTTTTTTTGTAAAAAGTGGAAAAAAAAAATATTTTCGTTTTTTTCAGTTTCAAGTAAAAATAATTTCAGTTTTTTTCAGTTTTTCCAAAAAAAAAAATTGCTTTAAAAAATTGATTTTCGGGTATGGGTAATAGGTCTTTTTAATTAATTAGAAAATATTTAGAATTGACCAACATGACGATGATACGTGTCTCTCCGTTTAAATAAGGAGCATATTTGAACCCAAAGTATGACTGTAGGAGTATAGATAACCCAATAATATAACGAGGAGTATTTTTAGACCATTTTCGAAAGTAGATGAGTATATTTGGCCCTTTGCCGTAAAATAAAATAGGGCAGTACGATGCACAAAGCATTCTACGTTCACGTAGAAGAGGGGCCACAAATCAAGAGAATGTTATGTAGACAACCTATCTAATGCAAGCACCAATGGTTGATACCGATGTTTGAACTCGTGAACTATAAGTCACACAAAGACTACTGTTGCTCCAAGACTCTCTTTATTGTTGCAAAATAATGGATGGGAATAATACTTAAGTTACCTAAGAAGAGGTTAAAAAGGCATTGCCCTAAAGTAATATAGATTAATATCGCACTCGCAGACACAGGATGATCTATGCCAGAATCCAGCCACCCATGTTCCCTCAATTAATACAAATATAACCTGAAAATGACAAGCAACAAAACCTTACCCCAATCAGCTTTAGATTAAAGTCCAAAAACAAAAAAAAAGGGTGAGAGTGTAAATGTAGTGGATATTTACCTAGTGGCGTTGAAGGACACGATCGAGCTGTTCTGTGAAGAAGTTGAAAAAGATTCGGTGGATTTCGGAAGGGATCTCGCCGGTGACAATGGCGTCATTTTCTTCGACACGTACTCTACTGTGCCTTCAATCTCACACTCACCTACTTCTCAAGGTAAGCGAGCTCTCTTTCTCTATTCGAACAGAAAAGAATACACACACTCAAATATTGGTACCAATCAATTTATGATATACATGACTGTACATAGACTTTTGTCATGTAATCTGGTCAGTCTAATTAATTATGCAAAAGTATTATGATTTGATACAAACGTAGAACAGAGTAACTTCTTTCTCAATGAACGCACAAACGCGCCAAATTGCCAGAAGTTGTCCTCTTTCTGTATTGCGTTTACCAATACATAGATAGAATTGAGGGAAGAACCAATGATGTTATCTTTCACTGTTTTCTGGAGATTCGATTCTTCGCATTGGCTGGGCAACCTGCTGCCCAATGACAGTCAATGGGCTTGGGCCCTGGTAATGGGCTCGGACCTTTCACGAAAGTAATTTTTTAGGACAATGTCTTTTATGGTAAAATTTCGGGATAAATTCACAAATATACCTATAAAAGCCAAAATAAATTACACTTGCTCTACCCATTAAGAATAGAGTAAATTGGCCTTTTTGACTTTTTACAATGTTGAAATTACCTACCCATTCAATAATCGGCAAAGGGCCAAATATACTCTTGTACTTTCGAAAATGGTCTAAGAATAATCTCTCGTTATACTATTTGGTTATCTATACACCTGCCGTCATACTTTGGGTTCAAATATACCACTCATTTAAACAGATATACACGTGTCATCGTCCTATTGACCAATCTTTAAATATCTCCTAATTAATTAAAAAGACCCATTACCCATACCCCAAAAGCAATTTTCTAAAGCATTTTTTTTTTATGTAAAAACTTTAAAAAACTGATTTTTTTTTACTAAAAACTGAAAAAAACGAAAATATTTTTTTTTCCAGTTTTTACAAAAAAACTGCTTTAAAAAAAATAAAAAATATTTTCTAAAATAATGCTTTTGTAAAAACTGAAAAGCAATTTTCTAAAGCAATGTTTTTGTAAAATCTGAAAAAAATTGAATATTTTTTTACTAAAAACTTAAAAAATCAAAAATATTTTTTTCCAGTTTTTAGAAAAATATTGCTTTTAAAAAAACTGAAATATAATTTTTAAAGCAATTTGTTTTGTAAAAACTAAAAAAAAAAAATTGAAAAGTAATTTTCTAAAGCAATGTTTTTGTAAAAACTGAAAAAATAAATATATTATTTTTTTCAGTTTTTAGTTAAAAAAATTTTAGTTTTTTTCAGTTTTTAATTGCTTTAGAAAATTGCTTTTCAGTTTTTACAAAAATATTATTTTAGAAAATATTTTTTAGTTTTTGTTAAAGTAGTTTTTTTGTAAAAATTGGAAAAAAAATATTTTCATTTTTTTCAGTTTTTAGTAAAAAAAAAAATAATAATCAATTTTTACAAAAAAAAATTGCTTTAGAAAATTGCTTTTCGTGTATGGGTAATCGGTCTTTTTAATTAATTAGGAGATATTTAGAATTGGCCAATAGGACGATGACACGTGTCCCTCCGTTTAAATGAGGGGTATATTTGAACCCAAAGTATGACTACAAGGGTATAGATAACCCAATAGTATAACGAGGAGTATTCTTAGACCATTTTCGAAAGTATATGAGTATATTTGGACCTTCGCCGTTCAATAATTACCATTATACATATTTTAGTCCCCTTCTTTTCTTTCTTTTTTTATTTTTATTTTTATTTTTATTTTTTTATCTTTCTCTTTTCGTTCCTTTTTCTCCTTTTCTTCTCTATTTCCATTTTTTTCTCCTTTTCTTTTTTCTTTCTCTTTTTTTTCCTTTCTTTTTTCTCTTTTTCTAATTTCATTCATGTTTTTGCTCCTTTTTCTTTTTTTCATTTATTCTTTATTTTCTCTATACCAATAAAAACGATAACTTATACAATATACTTTTTTTTTTTTACTTTTTCTCTATATTTGATAAAAATTAAGTCAAAGAGTATTTTTTTACTTTTTTTTCTCTATATAAAGTATAGTATGCCTTTTATCTTTATTTTTTACTGTGCTAAATGTGTGTATTGCAAATATTTCTGGCGATATTATATCAAATGGTATAGTAGTATAAAGAAATAATATATTAGTCTAATAAAATAACTTATTAGTACTTAATATTATTGTTAAATATTTTATACAATAGTATACTAGCACCGTATATAAATATACCAAATATGTATATTATTATTTTATGTTTATTCCTATACCTACTTGTAATATAGTGAATAGTACCTACATGGAACTCCATCAAACACTTCATTTAAGAAAAAAATATTAAAAAGTACGAGAATTTCGTTGAAAATTTAAAAAGTAGCCTAGTTGGAAACTTCAAAAAATTTGAAAAAGATTCCAATTATAATTGTATATTGTTATATTATACTGTATACTATAATAATATACTGTTGTAATAAACTTCATCCAAAAAAAAAAAAATACTGTTGTAATAAATTGTATACTATTGAATTATATATTGTATACTAAAATGGTATACAATATATTAAAATGGTATCTTGTGTGTTTTTGTTCAATATCTAAATTCTCTTTAAAATTGCCTTCAAAGTTTTAACACAATTTTCATATTGGGTAAGACAATAGCATCCCTAGCAACAACAACAACTACACTTCAGTCCAAATCAAGTTGGGGTCGGTAAAATGAATTCTCAATAGTATACCCAAATGATATACAAATATATCAAATAGGTATATTACTATTTTATGTGTATTCGTACACCTGCTTTTGGTATAGTCAATAATATCTTCATGAAACTCCATCAAACACCTCGTTTAAGAAAACATTCGAAAAACATGAGAACTCCATTGAAAATTTGAAAAAGGATTCAATTGAGAATTTAAATTTTTTAAAAAAGACTAAATTATAACAATATACTGTTAGATTATATGATATACTATAATAGTATATTGTTGGAATTCATTCTATATTGTTGAATTAAATATCGTATACCAAATGTTATACAATATTCAAAACGGCAAAGGGCCAAATATACCCCTGTACTTTCGAAAATGGTCTAAGAATACCCCTCGTTATACTATAGGGTTATCTATACCTCTGTAGTCATACTTTGGGTTCAAATATACCCCTAATTTAAACGGAGGGACACGTGTCATCGTCCTGTTGGCCAATTCTAATTATCTCCTAATTAATTAAAAAGACCCATTACCCATACCTGAAAAGCAATTTTCTAAAGCAATTTTTTTTTGTAAAAACTTTAAAAAACTGATTTTTTTAAACTAAAAACTGAAAAAAACGAAAATATTTTTTTTCAAGTTTTTACAAAAAAACTGCTTTAAAAAAACTGAAAAATATTTTCTTAAACAATATTTTTGTAAAAACTGAAAAGCAATTTTCTAAAGCATTGTTTTTGTAAAAATTGGAAAAAACTGAATGTTTTTTTACTAAAAACTGAAAAAATCGAAAATATTTTTTTCCAGTTTTTAGAAAAATATTGCTTTAAAAAAAACTGAAAAATAATTTTTGAAGCAAGTTTTTTTGTAAAAACTAAAAAAAAGAAAAACTGAAAAGCAATGTTTTTGTAAAAATTGAAAAAACAAATATTTTTTTTTTTCAGTTTTTACTTAAAAAAATTTCAGTTTTTTCCAGTTTTTAAATATTTCAGTTTTTTCTAGTTTTTAATTGCTTTAGAAAATTACTTTTCAGTTTTTACAAAAATATTATTTTAGAAAATATTTTTCAGTTTTTTTTAAAGCAGTTTTTTTGTAAAAACTGGGGAAAAAATATTTTCATTTTTTCCAGTTTTTAGTATAAAAAAACAATTCAGTTTTTTCCAATTTTTACAAAAAAAAAATTGTTTTAGAAAATTGCTTTTCGGGTATGAGTAATGAGTCTTTTTAATTAATTAGGAGATATTTAGAATTGGCCAATAGGACGATGGCACGTGTCCCTCCGTTTAAATGTGGGGTATATTTGAACCCAAAGTATGACTGCAGGGGTATAGATAACCCAATAGTATAACGAGGGTATTCTTAGACCATTTTCGAAAGTACATGGGTATATTTGGACCTTCGCTGTATTCAAAAATAGTATATTATGTTCTTTGTGCAACATCAATAAAACTCTTCGAATTTGACTCAAAAATTTCGACCCAAAATCCACAAATAGATTCCAAAATCTCCATCAAATTGACTCAAAATTGACTCACAACCTCCAATCTATATTTCGACCACACCCCATAAAAATTGGATCAAAATAACTATAAACTCAACAAATTCAATTTATGAGTTTCAAGCTTCAAGGTCCATTAATGGTAGATTTAATTTTTCTTACAAAAAATCTTCAAAAATTAGTGTTAAACACAATTTCTGCATCAAAAAATAACATTCAATTCAACAAATTCCAACAACAAAAAAACTTCGAACGCACACGAAAATTTAGACTTGAAACTTTGAACTCATACATATGAATTTTTTTTTTTTTCCTTCAGATCTAGAATTTTGACCTCGATTTGTAACGGTTTTGGCCTTAATCCAATTCAAAAATGGAGAATGAATTGATGAAAAATGTTCAATGGACACATAAATCCTATTATAAGATGAGAAAGATAGATGAAAATATTTATTTATACTTGAGAAGACAATGAAAATAAGGAAATATGAAGCAAGTGCTAGTCTTCTCCTTTGAATGCTAGGGTTAGTGTTTAGTAATGATAGTGGTTATAAATTATACTCCCTCCGGTCCATAATAAGTAACTTTTTGGATGTTTTCACACAGATTAAGAAATCCACCTTTTAACATTAATTAGCAATAAAATTTACCATATTAACCTTAACTATCACTTCATATAAACACCTCTAACTCCAACATTATTTACTCCAAGGGCAATGTAGGAAAAAAATAATTACTTCATTCTTGAAATCTGAAAAAATTACTTATTTTGGACCACAAAGAAAAGGCTAAAAAATCACTTATTATGGACCGGAGGGAGTAATAAAAAAGCCGGGTAATTAATTTGGGAAAAATAAGTATAAATTGAAATAAGTAACATTTAAGATAGTAAAAACAGGTAGTTCTTTTGAATTGAATTGGTATTTGGGGTAGATTATCCTTTGTGTCAGTTGTTTAGTAAATGATTCTTTTTTATTTCCTAAAGGGTAATTTCTCAAGGGCTATATTTGCAATTTTTTAAACTAGGGCTAAAATCTAAAACTATGACCTAAAAAAGAATATTTGCGTAATCAACCTTTTTATGATAGTCATTTTTTTTTATGTCTAGTTTGCCAGCATAAAAAAGGAAAAAAAGAGTTCCCTCACTTATGTACGAAATTCATTTTACTCACAACTATCTTGACTTTGAATTTTATATCATTTGTTTCAACCAACATTAATAGTCAATATTTTTAATTGAAACATTATCCAATTTGCTAATATCTATTGATCTTTAATATACTTTTAAAAAAATATTTTTACTCACCAACATAATATTAGAAAATATTTTTAGGAAAATATTGTTCATGATAAATGTTCTTAAAAAAAATCTCATGGGAAATTGGCTTTCGTCTAGCAAATCAAACACATACGGAAACAATAAATCCTTAGGGACCTTAATTTCTTAAGATTAAACTTTTCTTTTTAAAATATTTTCCCCAATTTTTAGTATGTTTTGCTAAATATATCTAATTAATATCATTAGTAGAATTCTTAATTTAGTTTGAGAAATATTATTAGTAGAATTCTTAGTGTAGTTTGAACTATTTTAGCCTTTCCTTGTAAAATTGGGATAATTGACATTAACTTCAAATGAAAATAATTGTAAGAGTTAAATAGTGTTTCATAAAACGAGACGGAGAGAATGATAGTAGATATTATATACAAAAAGAGATTTTAACACTGTAGAGCAAATATATAAAACTATTTAAATAAATGGCATAACCTTTGATTTTTTTTCAAAATTGACAGATTTATTTACTTTTATGGCATATTCTAATAGTACTTACGGTTAATGATAGACCACTAATTTAGGAATTAGTTTATAATCTTATAAATACATATTCATTTCTCTTTCATCCTCATTAATATATTTTCGTTTCTCTATTAATAAATATAGAAAAGTGCTTGACAATAGGGACGGCTAGATGACCACCATACAGGTTTGGTTTGTATTTTAGTTCTTTCTTACTATTTATAATTGATTATTAGATAATTTTAAACAAAAAATAGTTACTCGATCAAAATAATGACTTTGAGTATATAATTTATTTAATATATATATCTGATATTCCCTTCGAATTCACCATAAATCTAATTTCTCTTGCGACTGCTATTCTCAATTTTTTGAAATTCTTAACCTAATTTCTTAATCTTTATTATACCATGTATATTTTTATTATACTATGAATATCTTTATTATACCATGTATATAATTACATATGCGCACATAAATAAACAAATGCATATGTACGTTATACCATTATTATAATGTGTATATAATTATTACACACTTAATAAGAAAAACAAATCTACAATATACCCTTCATACATGATATAATATAATTATATATATTTATACATAACTAAACAAATACTAATTTATGATATACCATTATTATGTCGTGTATATAATTTTCTACGCATACTAAATTAACAACCACAAACCTACACTATACTCATAATATACTAATTCACTTAATTGGAAGTTCAAGGAAATGCCTTCAATGGTGGAGATTATTTTGTGTCTTCCTTTGATGGTATGTCTAGTTTTTTGAAGACTGGAGTTTTTTTTTTCTTTCGGTTTTTGTTTGAAAAAACGGAGATCATATGTAGAAGGTTATCATTGGGGAGTTTAATTAGGAGAGAAATTATGAGATTTATTGGGATTTGATTGACTATCAGATGGAAACTGCTACTAATATAATATTTTTATTGCCTTATTTGTTATTCAATAAATGATGCTAAGATTCTGTAGATATTTTTAAAATCTTGTCTAGTTATAAAAGTGTCTCATACAAAAAAGTGTCTAAGTATCCATTTCATGCAGTTAAGGTTGTAGCTGTTATCTATGACAAAATTAAAGATTTGTTAAAAAGTTATTGAATATAGCCACACACAAGTATATTGTGATTATCTTATACTAAAAAAAAGATGTATACTTTGATTATTGTTATTGCCATGGCTCACGACTTCCATGCGTCGATGCACTGTAACTTTATAAATAAGAATCATGACGTACAAAAAAATTAAACATTTAGCTTGAAGCAATCTAACAACTTAGCTTGAAGATAGTTCCACCAATACCAAGTCTCCTTGTGAAACAAAAAGATTTTAGTAACAACGCACAACCTTTTTTTATATTTCAACATATTCTGATCACGAACAAAGCCCTCCTTCCGTTTCATTTTATTTGACGATGTTTGACTAGGCAACTAGTTTTCTTTTTTCCCTTAAGAAAAGAAAGAATATTTGTATGCAATGTTCCTGTGGTTGTTAAATATGCTAATTTGCAACTGCAAAAGCAAATCAGAGAAACTGTTTAATTAAATTGTCTAGACAGAGGAAGATAAGTTCTTCAAGGCTGGGAAATTGTAACTTTTTACTTGCATACCAGATTTAGCTCTCCCTTGCACGACTAACCAATATATAGTCTTAGCTAATGTGGGAATTTCAGTCTGATTCTCTCTTCACAATATATATTGTCTGCAGAATATGCTTGTTGTCTCTTGCATTATTTTAGTCTCAGCGCTTCCTTTAAGAATGAGTTGTTCAAGTCTTCCCTTCAAAGATTCAACCATGGGAAGCAACTTAAATGCAACTTCTTTGCTGGATAATGTTTCAAGAAAGAACAGCATGTCAATCCCAATTCATACTCACTTTCAGCTTCCTTCTCCATTGCCCAGGTGGCCTTCAGGTATTTTCTCTTCGTCGATATAGTATTCCTTCCATTTTACTACCCATCTTGTCCTGATTAGTATTCGATCACTTGTTTCTTGTCGTCGATATATTCTTTCACTATTTCAATTTTCAAATAATATACTTCAGTATTTGCAAATATTGCTGTGAAATTTGAGATGCTGGTGAAATAATATACTTCAATGGTTTCTGCTCACAGTTATCAACTTTCACAAATCTTTTTTTAAGTGAAGTTCATGTCAAAACACAGTTTTTTTGAAATTTCAGGTGAAGGCTTTGCAAGTGGAGTCATTGATCTTGGAGGATTACTTGTGTCCCAAGTATCGTTGTTAACTAAAGTTTGGGCTACCCATGAAGGTGGACCAGATAATCTTGGAGCTACGTTTTTTGAACCATCAAATTTACCAAATGGATTCTTTATGCTTGGTTCCTATAGCCAACCTAACAATATGCCCCTTTTCGGATGGATTCTTGCTGGAAAAGATACATCAGGAGGTGCCCTAAAGATGCCATCTGATTACGCGCTAGTATGGAGTAGTCAGAAGTTGAAAATTAATCAGGACGGTGTTGGCTATATCTGGCTGCCAATACCTCCTGAGGGCTATAAAGCCATAGGCCATGTTGTCACGACCTCGCCTCAGAAGCCTTCTCTGGATAAAGTCCGTTGTGTTCGTGCTGATCTTACCGATGTATCTGAAAGTCATGATTGGATTTGGGGCACCAATGGCTTGAATGTTTACTCTTCAAGACCTAGAGACAGGGGAACACAAGCTTTAGGAGTGTCAACAGGTGCTTTTATGGCTCAGAACAATGGAGCTGCAGACTCACTAGCTTGTTTAAAAAATGTCAAAGCTAATTTATCTGCTATGCCAAATTTGAACCAAGTTAAAGCTTTGGTTCAAGCATACTCTCCATTGATTTACTTTCATCCTAATGAAGAGTTCTACCCCTCATCAGTAACTTGGTTTTTCCAGAATGGAGCATTATTATACACCAAAGGACAAGAATCTTCACCGGTTGGTATTCAGCCAACAGGTTCAAATCTTCCCCAAGGTGGTTCGAATGATGGTGCTTACTGGTTGGACCTCCCAAGTGATAATGCAGCAAAAGCTAATGTCAAGAGAGGAGATTTGCTGGGTGCCACAGCCTACTTACACATTAAACCAATGTTTGGCGCAACGTGTACTGATATTGCTGTGTGGCTATTTTACCCTTTCAATGGCGCTGCAAAGGCTAAACTCGAGTTCATGACTATTTCATTGGGAAAAATTGGAGAGCACGTTGGCGATTGGGAGCATGTTACATTGAGGATTAGCAACTTCAATGGAGAGTTACAAGGCGTATACTTGTCGGAACACAGTGGAGGCATTTGGGTAAGTACTTCGCAGCTTGAATTCCAAAATGGTAACAAACCTGTGGTGTATTCATCGTTGCACGGACACGCTGCTTATCCGAAACCAGGACAGAATTTGCAAGGCAGTGGAGATGTAGGAATCAGAAATGATACAGGAAAGGGGAAGTTGATGGATACAGGAGGAAATTTCTTAGTAGTTGGTGCAGAATACTTGGGTACAACTATAGTGGAGCCACCTTGGCTAAATTATGCAAGGGAATGGGGTCCTAAAATCAGCTATGATATATCAAAAGAGCTCAACAAAGTAGAGAGATTTATGCCTGGGAAACTTAAGAGGGCTGTTGAGAAAATTGTGAGAAGCCTACCAAATGAGGTATTGGGTGAGCAAGGACCAACTGGTCCAAAGTTTAAAGACATGTGGAATGGTGATGAAAGAGGTTGAACATTACTCTCTCCAATCCAAAATAAGTGTCATCTAAGATTTGTCACATCCACTAATTAAAAAAAAAAACTTTGATTTAAATTACCATTTATCTCTCCTCATATTTTTTAGATCATTGGTTAGAGCGAGGCTAAATTTGAAAAAAGTTGTTAATGCTTATTTTGGATCAAATTGATACTTATTTGGACAGGAAGGAGTAACATAATTCAGATATTTAAATATTGATCAAAAGGTATTGGCTTTTCCCATGTGTTTTTTCACAATTCTTTTGAGCAATTGCATTATCAACCAGCCATTTATTTTACAACTAAGTGACTTTGTGGTAACCCAGTGACTACAGATAATCTAATTAAGATCTTCCTCAGAAGTAACCCCCCCCTAAATTACAATGATGGGGATGATGTTCCCGAGTCCTGGCACCTTTTGTAATAAATTTTATTCTTTAGATCCTTTAGTTCAAAATTCAGAATTGTTTTAGCAAGAAGCAAAAGCTTGATAGATTGGCAATTAACAATAAGCCCTACACAAACCAAAAAAGGGACTCGTCGACAGGTTATTTTGGTAACGTGAAATGGAGTAAGTATAAGGAGTTTTCTTTTTTCCATCCTTTCACTAATAACTAATATAATGGGGATTTTTTTTAATTTTGGACATAGATGTGGTTAAAACATATTTGCATCGAGTGTTAAGTGATAAATATACTTAAAGTGAAAATGTGCATTTATAAATTAACTATGATTTACTGTTAACTATACTAGAAGACATGTGTCACGTATTTATAGATTTAGTGTAAATATCTAATGCATGTATATTTACAGTCATATCTGAAAATTGAATTATTTAACCCTTGATAAAGTATCATGGAAAGTAAACGCGAACACGTTATATAGATTGGGAATATTAGGATTTTTTTCTTGGCCATTCGTTAGGAGGAAATAGATTTTGTACTTTTCGATTCCTTTATGAGAATTAAGCACCAATCCTTTAAATTTATTGCCACAAAGATTTCTCTTATCTGTTGGTCTATCACTAACATGCATGTTGTGGAGAATTAAAGTTAAATCTTACTATTTTTGTCAGTAATAATATGAACAGAAAGAAGTAAGTAATTAACGTTAACGTTTTTAATACCTTTTAGCATTTTTCCTAAAATGTTATTGTCAATTAGTTATTTGTCACTAGTCACTACACGTTTGTTGGTCATGAACAAGTTTCTTCTAAGATGCAAGCAATATAATACTTTAGGAACTTGATTATTGACGTCTTCTAAAACTAATGAAGTGTTAAAGAGAAGAAACATATTGAACCAATTTGAGATCATCTTCTAAAACTAATGAAGTGTTAAAGAGAAGAAACATATTGAACCAATTTGAGATCATCTTCTAAAACTAGCAAAGTGTTAAAGAGAAGCTAAGAAACATATTGAACCGATTTGAGAAGTGATCGTTGTAGTTTAGCTATTAGATAAATCTCTTAAGTTATGATAATAATAAAAAGAGTACTCAAGTTTGGTTTCCAATTTCCAAGCACCACTACGGTTTCAGAAACATGTTTTATACTGCTCCCTTCGTTCAAAAAAAAAAAAGACACACATTTTAATATTTTCTCAATGAGAATCTTTTAGTCACATAAATATTATAACACATTTAAGATCATAAGTTTAAAATATTTATAACCTCAAAATATTATAAAATATTTAAGACTACACATTTCAAAAGTCTTTCTATTTTTAAAAAGTTATGCCAAGTCAAATTTACGATAAACAAAATGAAATAGAGAGAGTATAAAATATATAAATGGATATACTGTGAGTCTATGAGGAAGGAGAGGTGTATATTTGAGTATTACTTTTTTTTCCAAAGTTAGTACTCCCTAGTCCCTATAAGGACCAGTGGTGGATGCAACAGGGGATTTACGGGTTCATCTGAATTTAATTTCTTTAGGTCTTTTTTTACCGTGGAATATATATATATATATATATATATATATATATATATATATATATATATATATATATATATATAGATGTTAGAATGAAATTGCAATTTTAAAAGTGCAATGAATTTAATGTTAAGAATCTTAAAGATAACCTTCAAGTTTAAATTCTGAATCTGTGTATGGTAGGAAAATCTTAGATAGAGTCTGTCGTTAAGAAAAGTTTTAAGAAATAGCCCGTCAAAAATTTAAAACACACTCGCCAGAATTTTGAAGCACTGAAAATTATGACGATCACTAGAATTTTATCTACAATGCTGAAAATTCTGGTGATCCGTAAGAATTTGTGACAATATCCTGACGATCACCATAACTACTGCATGCTTTAAAATTCTATCTGTATACTTTAACATTCTAGCAATTGAGAAAATCCTGCTGAGCGAAACTTTAAAATTCTGGCATGGAGTTTTTTTTTTCGAACTTCTGTTACTGGGTTAAAAAAGTCATTAGTGGCACTGGAATGTCCTATTTTTGTCATTCTCCTAATTTTAATGGGTTTGATCTTTAAAATTCTCAACACTAAATTCATTATACTTTTTAATTATGGGTTCATATCACGATCCAAAATTCTACCGGAGCCGTAATAGAGCCTAACACCGCTTGCTAGGCAAGTCAACCCACCACAAATCAGAAATAAGCATCAACAATAGCAAAAAATAGTCTCAACAACGGAATAACATAAATAATTGAAGTTAGAATAGTCATACAATTGAAAACCAACCCAAAATCTGGTGTCAATGAGTACATGATCTCTAAAGATTATTAAGTACATAAATCTGATCAAAATACAATACTGTTTGAACGACTAAATAGTAATAGTATGAAATTGGAAAAGGGACTTCAAGGCCTGCAAACGGAACAACAGAGCTACCTCGGAGTCTCCAACAGGAATAGATGCCGCCCTCAAGCAATCGCCTCTATCAGAAGCACCTGGATCTGCACATAAAGTGAAGAGTATAGTATGAGTACAACCGGCATTATGTACTCAATAAGTAACAAGCCTAACATCGGACTGAAAGCAATGACGATCTAGACAAGGCCCCATATTCATTTTTGATAGCCAACAACACAATAACAGTACAGTAATGACAAAAAGAACACGTACCTCAAGTAATATCAAGTTCAACCTTTTTGCAGTAAGAGTAGAAATAAGCATGCTTTTCAAGTATAAAAGTTAAGGCATAAATATTTTCGTAGAAATCACCTAGACATGGGTTTATAAATTTAACTGCGATTCCAAGTTCTAAAAATCAAATAGAGACATCAAGTACAAATTATTATGAGGGAAAAATCACAACCCTATGCCTACATGATAAGTATACATGCCAAAACCAACGATATCGTAGTTTAATCATCAAGTATACCAAGTCTCAGCACATGTATAGTGCTTGGCACAAGTATCCCTCAATTATCACACACAACCATACTCATCACTATACAGGCGCCTGGCATAAGTCCCTTACCAAGCACGTATCGTATGCCTGCACCCACTTATTATTACCTGACTTCGGAGTGGCGGATCCTAACTCAAGCGCTGATCGGATCTAAGTCAACGATCAATATCACTTAGCCCAATACTGGGCCTAGTGCACGCGTCACCCCACTATAAATATCACCTAGCCCAATATGGGGTCTGGAGTATGCGTTATCTCACTATCAATATCAACTCGGCTCTATAGCCCAAGATCAGTCATCAAACCGGCCGAGTCTTAAAATGCTCACATCTTACAATACTCAGCTCAGCCCATATCACACATATAAAGACGCTAATAACTTGTGAAGTAACATACAAATATTGCACAGAGATAGAGATATATTATGTGGATATAATATGATGAATGAGAATATGACTAAAATTAAGGCAAACAGCTCAACATAGTAATACTAAACCTATCATATCCCAAATAAATAAGTACATAGCCTAGACATGATTCCTAACATGAATAATAGTTCATGTAGTCATATAAGTGGGAAAAACACGATAACAAAGAGCTATAATAGCAAAACAAAGCACATAATAGCCTAAAGTCTACCCGTATCATTCATAACTATGGTGTAAACATATCCACTCGTCCTCTCACACGTGTGTCACTCCCGACATGTATCAAATATCATAGCCAATGGAGAAATTACCCTCAATCAAGCTTAGACAAGTTACTTACCTCAAACGAGCTAAGTCAATACTCCAAAATTACCTTTCCTTGCGAATCGACCTCTGAACAGTGAGAATCTAGTCAAATAACACACCACAATGTCAAATAATGCTAAAAGGAACAATAACAGAGCATATAGTCTCAATCATTAATCAAATATACAAAGTCAGTCAAAACGTCAATCCGGGCCCGCACACCGGAACCCGACAAAAGTCACAAATCTCGATCATCCATTCTAACACAAGTCCAAATATACAAGTTTCATCCAAATCCGACTCCAAATTAGGATTCAAATCTCAATTATTCATTCTCCAAAATTTCTTACAAAATGCCTCAATTTTCTCCGTTATATTTCATCAACCAAAATCCAAAATCAAGGATAGAATTACGAATAATATCAAATCTGAGTTAAAAAATCTTACCCAATCCAAGTGGGTAAAAATCGCCTAAAATATCGCCCCAATTTGAGATTCCAATCTCAAAATATGACATAATGAAGCCAAACCCTCTGTGTTAGAATAACTATGTGAATATATATGTAATTAGTCTTATTCTCCTATGTAATAGGAGTAGATTATATATTATGTGTACTTATAAATAAGGTTCATTATATTACAATTAACATTAATATATTAGATTTTTCTCCCATACATTTTCACATGGTATTAGAGCATCAGTGAGAAAAGATCGTTGTGCGTCATTCCAGCGACATTTGGGAAGAAAGAACTCAGTCACCGTGTAATTTCTCGGTAACGACTATTTGTGTTAAAGTCACTATTTATCAGTGTTGTGCACAAACCAACTCACGCGCGAGGCCGACTGGAAATTTTCTAGCGAGATCTGTGCACGCGCCGGGCGCATGAGACCCATTCCATCCATATTCCAACAAACTTCCTTCAAGACAGCTTACTCGCACCACAGTTCCGAGTCCAGCAGTACTATTTCTGATAGATTCCGACAACTTTGGACTTTTTCGTTGAGCTACAGTGTTTTTTGGTGTGAACATCATTTTTCGGTGTAAAATAGTATTCTTGGTCTCTGCTGTTAATAATGCTTTCCCAGATATTTCTTCAGTTTTCCCGCAAGAGTTACTGATTTTCACTATTCCAAGTTAACCCTACAACTTTTAGTCAAGAATTTGAGAAATTAATTATAGCGAAATGGTTACAAATACTAAGAATATTTGGATGGTTTCTCTACTAGATTATATTGAGTTCCTTAAGTAAAAAACATGTAAACATACATCTTCAGAGACAACTTCCATTGTTCAAACATATAATATTCTGACTTGTGTCTCCCAATCTTCATCCTCTGATTCTTGGGTCATTGATTCAGGTGCATCTGATCAAATTTCTGGTAACAACTCTCTTTTTACTACTATTTCATATTCTCAATCTCTTCCAACAGTCACAATGGCCAACGAGTCTCAAACCATGGCAACTGAAATAGGTCAAGCAAATCTACTTCCTTCCTTACTTTTAGATTCCATTCTATATGTTCCCGGTAGTCCTTTTAATCTCATAGCCGTTAGTCAATTAGCCAAATCACTTAAATGCTCTGTTTCATTTCTTGATGACCTTGTTTTTATATAGGAATGTAGTATAAGGCGAATCATTGGTACCAGGTGTGAATCAAATGGACTTTATTACCTTATCCTTGCTAAATCACATGAACCCACATGAACAACTTATTCTGTTACTGATTCACTAGATTTATTATATAAATGGTTGGGACATACCAATTTGTCAAAACTTTAGAAAATGGTAACTGGTTTGTCTCATTTGTTCACTCTAGAGTGTGAGTCATGTCAGCCCGGTAAGCATACTCGCTCCCATTTCCCTCGGCATCCTGATAATCGAGCAGAGTCACCTTTCACTTTAGTCCAGTCAGCTGTTTGGTGTCCTATTCGGGTTAGTTCTACCTTGGAATTCCGATACTTTGTTAGTTTCATTGATGATTATTCCCAGTGAACTTGGATAATCTTTATGAAAAACCGATCTGAATTATTTTCTATTTTTCAGACCTTCTATGCTGAAATCCAAAATTAATTTAGGGTTTCTATTCGCACATTTCATAGTGATAATGCCCTAGAGTATTTTCTTCTCAATTTCAGCAGTTTATGAACTCTCATGGGATCATTCATCAAACATCTTGTCCATACACATCTCAACAAGATAGGGTAGCGGAAAGGAAGAATAGGCATCTCATTGAGACTGCTCATATCCTACTCATACAATCTCATGTTCCTTTGAGTTTGTAGGGGGATACAGTTCTCACCTCTTGTTATCTTATTAATCGTATGCCATCCTCATCTATCCAGAATTAAGTTCCATTCTATGTGTTGTTTCCTCACTCACCCTTGTTCTCCCTTCCACCTCATGTCTTTGGG
Organism: Nicotiana tabacum; assembly: GCF_000715075.1. Taxonomy (NCBI): domain Eukaryota; kingdom Viridiplantae; phylum Streptophyta; class Magnoliopsida; order Solanales; family Solanaceae; genus Nicotiana; species Nicotiana tabacum. The sequence goes on from NC_134102.1 coordinate 44,749,528, forward strand.
AGCACATTTTTTATTCATAATCTTACTCCAGGAAAAAATAAGTTAGCTCCCCGTGCTCTTAAGTGTGTATTTCTAGGTTACTCGACAACACAAAAAGGGGTATCGATGCTACTCACCTGACCTCCAGCGGTGCCTATGTTTACTGATGTTACCTTCTTTGAAACTCAGCCATATTTCACAGGCCTAGGTGATCACTTAGACATTTCTGAGGTACTACTAGTTCCATCTTTTGGAGATTTAGCCCTACCACCTATAGATCCTCCTAAATTCTCAACCACATAAGTCTTACACAGACCAACCATTGAGGAATCTAGTGTTACTCCTCCTAGATCCCCAACCACAGGAACACCACTCTTGACTTATCATCGTCGTTCGCGCCCAACATCAGGCCCAACTAATTCACGTCCTGCACCTAGCCCTGCTCCTAATGCGGACTTGTCTCCTTCTAGTCAGCCGATTTCACTTCAAAAAGGTATAAAAACCATACTGAATCCTAATCTCTAGTATGTCAATTTAAGTTATCATCGTCTATCATCACCCCATTATGTTTTTGTATCTTCTTTGTCCTCTGTTTCCATCCCTAAGTCTATAGGTGATGCACTGTCTCATCCAAGATGGCGACATGCTATGGTTAATGAGATGTCTACTTTACATACGAGTGGTACTGGGAGCTTATTCCTCTGCCTTTAGGTAAATCTACTGTTGGTTGTCGTTGGGTGTATGCATTCAAAGTTTGTCCAGATGGCCAGGTTGATCGACTTAAGTCTTATCATGTTGCCAAAGGGTATACTTAGATATTTGGGCTTAATTACAGTGATACTTTCTCTCCCGTGGCTAAAATAGCACCGGTCCGCCTTTTTCTATCTGTGACTACTGTTCACCATTGGCCTCTCTATCAGTTGGATATTAAGAATGCTTTTCTTCACGGTGACCTTGAGGATGAAGTTTATATGGAGCAACCACCTAGTTTTGTTGCTTAGGGGGAGTCTAGTGGCCTTGTATATCAGCTGCGCCAGTCACTCTATGGTCTAAAGCTATCTCCTCGAGCCTGGTTTGGTAAGTTCAGCACAATTATTCAAGAGTTTGGCATGACGCGTAGTGAAGCTCTCTGTGTTTTATCGGTATTATACTTCAAATATCTGTATTTATATAGTGGTTTATGTTGACGATATTGTTAACCGACAATGATCAGGATGATATTACTAAGTTGAAGCAACATCTCTTTAAGCACTTTCAGACTGCGGATCTGGGTAGATTAAAGTATTTTTTGGGTATTGAGGTCGCTCAGTCTAGCTCAGGTATTGTGATCTCACAACATGAGTATGCCTTAGACATTCTTGAGGAGACGAAAATGACAGACTGTAGACCTATTGACACTCCTATGGATCCAAATTCTAAACTTCTACCAGGACAAGGGGAGCCACTTAGCGATCCTGCAAGATATAGGTGGCTGGTTGGTAAATCAAATTACCTTACAATGAATAGACCTAACATTTCCTTTCTTGTAAGTGCAATGAGATAATTTATGGATTCTCCCTGTGATAGTCATTGAGATGCAGTTGTACGCATTCTTCGGTATATAAAATCAGCTATAGGAAAAGGACTATTGTTTGAGGATCAAGGCTATGAGCAGATAGTTGGATACACAGATGCTGATTAGGCAGGATCACCTTCTTATAGACGTTCTACGTCTGGATATTGTGTTATAGTAGAAGGTAACTTGGTGTCTTGGAAGCGCAAGAAACAGAATGTCATTTCTCAGTATAGTGCGGAAGTAGAATATCGAGCAATGGCTATGGCAACATATGAGCTAGTTTGGATCAAGCAGTTGGTCAAGGAGTTGAAATTTGGTGAAATCAGCCAAATGGAACTTGTGTGTGATAATCAAGCTGCCCTTCATATTGCATCGAATCTAGTGTTCCATGAGAGAACTAAACATATTGAGATTGACTGTAACTTCGTCAGAGAAAAGATACTCTTAGGAGATATTACTATAATGTTTGTAAAGTCGAATGATCATCTTGTATATATTTTCACCAAGTCACTAGTCCTCGTATTAGTTATATATGTAACAAGCTCGGTACATATGATTTGTATGCACTAGTTTGCGGGGGAGTGTTAGAATAGCTATGTGAATATATATGTAATTAGTCCTAGTCCCGTATGTAATAGGAGTAGGTTATATATTATGTGTACTTATAAATAGGTTTCATTCTATTACAATTAACATCAATAATAGATTGTTCTCCCATGCATTCTCACTCCCTCGATTATAATATTGTGCCTAGTGATTTTGTATCTGCGACCATTTTTGCCACTTTTGTAGCATTGTTTGTGTGGTAAAAGACTCACTTCTCTGAGTTTCACTAAACTCCCAACCATTCGCACCTGCAGCCAAACATCCGCTTCTGCGGATCTGCTCCTCCGGATAAAACTTCGTACCTGTGCAATAGCATTTGCACACTGAACTTTGCATCTGTAAACTCTCCCCCAGGCCTAGTTCTGCTTCTATGGACTCTTACACGCACATGCGGTCAAAGTTTTGGAGGTGCGACATACTTGAACCGGACTTGCCATCCAATATCAAAATGGTCCGGAATCTATCCGAAACACATCCGAGTCCCTCAGGACCCGTCCAATCATACCAACAAGTCCTAATACATCACCCAAACCTATCCAAAGGCTCCCAACATCATAATTAACATCAAAACCAAGAATAGTCGCTCAAGATCAATCTCTTAAGTTTATAAACTTCCAACTTCAAACCAAGTGTTCGATTCAAGCCTAACCAATTCGGATTTCAACCAAACTTTGCACACGAATCCAAAATGACCAACAAACCTATTCCAAGTCCCAAAACGGCAGTCCGAACCCGATATTTTCAAAATCAACTCCCGATCAAATCTATGAATCTTCCAAACCTTCAACTTTCCAACTTTTGACAATTAGAGCCAAAATACCCTAGGAACCTCCAAATCCAAATCGAGACACACGCCTAAGTCCAAAATTATCATACAGAAATATTAGAACAGTAAAATCACCAATTAGAGATCATCTACTTAAAAGTCAAACCTTGGTCAACTCTTACAACTTAAGCTTCCAACTATAGAACTAAGTATTCCGATTCATTCTAAAACTTTTCCAAAACTAAACCAACCATCCCCGTAAATCACATAACAGCAAACAAGCATATAGGAAGCATAAAATTGGGGAACAAGGCTCAAACAAACAAAATAATTGACTAGGTCGTTATATTCTCCTCCTCTTAAACAAATGTTCATCCTCAAACGGGTTTAGAATAATACATAAGATATAAAGAATATGAGGATATATGCTTCGCATATCATGCTCGGTCTCTCAAGTCGCCTCCTTGATCAGTTGGCCTCTCCATTGAACCTTCACTGATGCAATATCCTTAGACATCAACTTTCAAACCTGCCCATCGAAAATGGCCATTGGCTCTTCTTCATAATCCAGATTCTCATCCTACTGCACTGATTTGAAATTCGCACGTGTAATTGATCCTTATAAGTCTTCTGAAGCATGAAAACATAGAACACTGGGTGAACTCCCGATAAGCTAGGTATTAAAGCAAGTCTGTAGGATACCTTACCCACTCTCTCTAATACCTCAAATGGACCAATATACCGAGGGCTCAACTTGCCCTTCTTTCCAAATCTCATCATACCCTTCAGAGGCAAAACTCGTAGAAGAAGCTTCTCACCTTCCATGAAAGCTACATCCCGAACTTCCTATCACCATAGCTATTTTGCCTAGATTGCGCTGTACGAAGCTGCTCCTGAATCAATTTCACCTTCTTCATAGCATCACAAATCAAGTCCGTGACAAAAAATCTAGCCTCGCCTAGCTGAAACCAACCGATCAGAGAACGACATTGCCTCCCATATAAGGACCCATACAGAGCTATCTTGATGCTCTACCGATAGCTGTTGTTGTATGCAAACTCTGCTAATGGAAGAAACTAAACCCACTGGGCTTCAAAATATATGACACGGGTTCTCAACATATCCTCCAAGATCTGAATGGTCCGCTCGGACTACCTTTCCATCTAAGGGTGAAATGCAATGCTCAACGTAACCTGCATGCCAAAATCACACTGAACCGCTCTTTAGAAATGCAAAGTAAACTGAGCGCCGCGATTTGAGATGAGAGAAACATGCACACTATGCAAGCGGACAATCTCTCTGATGCAGATCTTAGTCAACTACTTCAAAGTGTAAGGAGTCATGACTGGAATGAAATTTGCAGACTTGGCCAGTCTATCCACAATAACCCAAACAACGTTAAATCTCTTCAATGTCCGTGAAAACACTACCACAAAGTCCATGGTGATGCTCTCCCACTTTCACTTCGGTATATCTAGACTCTGAAGTAAACCACCAGGTCTCTGATGCTCATACTTGACCTGCTGGTAATTCAAACACCTAGCAACATATTCAACAATGTCCTTCTTTATCCTTCACTACCAGTATTACTACTTCAAATCACGATACAACTTCGTACAACCTGGATGAATGTAATACCACGAACTATGAGCCTCCTCAAGAATAAAATCCCTCAAGTCATCCACATTAGGAACACAAATCCGGCCCTGAAGCCGCAATATACTATCATCACGAATAGGCACCTCTTTAGCACCACCTCGCTGCACCGTGTCCTTAAGGACAAGCAAATAAGGATCGTCATACTGACGAGCCTTAATGTACTCAAACTAGGATAACTGAGATACAACACAAGCAAAGGCCCTACTAGGCTCCAAAATATCTAATCTCACCAACCTATTAGCCAAAGCCCGAACATCCATAGCCAAAGGTCTTTCCACAGTTGGAATGAATGCAAAACTTCCTATACTATCCGCCTTTCTACTCAAGAAGTCTTCTACCACATGGGCCTTCCTCAGATGGTAGAGAATAGTGATATGATAATCCTTCAACAAGTCCAACCATCTTCACTGCCTCAAATTCTAGTCTTTCTATTTAAATAGATGATGGAAACTTTGATGAATCATATACACCTCACAAGACACACCATATAAGTAATACCTCAAAATCTTGAGCGCGTGAACAATAGATGCCAACTCCAAATCAGGTACTTGATAGATCTTCTCATGGGTCTTTAACTGGCTACGCGTAGTCAATCACCCTACCGTCTTGCATCAACTCACACACACAATACCAACCCGTGAAGCATCATAATAAACCGTATACGACCCCGATCCTAAAGGCAAAACCAAAGCTGGAGTCATAGTCAAAGCTTTCTTGAGCTTCTAAAAGCTCTCCTCACACTCATCCGACCACTTGAATGGAGAGACCTTCTGAGTCAAATTAGTTAATAGGTCTAAAATATATAAAACCCCCTCCATAAAGTGGTGATAATACCCAGCCAAGCCTAAGACACTCCCGATCTCTATAGCGGTAGAAGGTCTGACCAACTCTGAACTGCCTCAATCTTCTTCGGGTCCACCTTGATACCACTGCTAGATACCACATGACTCAAGAATGCCATAGAGTCCAACCAAAACATGCACTTGGAGAACTTAACATATAGCTTCTTCTCCCTCGAAGTCTAAAGCACGATCCTCAAATGCTGCTCGTGCTCCTCCCTACTACGGGAATACACCAATATTTCATCAATGAACACAATGACAAATGAATCCAAGTAAGGCAGGAACACACTGTTCATCAAATGCATAAAAGCTGCTGGGGCATTAGTCAACCTAAACGACATCACCAAAAACTCATAATGCCTATAACGAGTCCTGAAAGCCATCTTAGGAGTGTCCAAAGCCCTAACCTTTAACTAGTGATACCAATATCTCAATTCAATCTTGGAGAACACTCTGGCACGTTAAAGATAATCAAACAGATCATCAATTCATGGCAACAAATACTTATTCTTGATGGTAACCTTTTTTAACTTTTGGAAGTCAATACATATTCTTATAGACCCATCCAATTTCTTAACAAACAACATTGGTGCATCCCAGGGTAACATATTAGGCCTGATGAACCACTTATCCACCAACTCCTGTAACCGCTCCTTCAATTCCTTCAACTCAATAGGATCCATGAGATATGGTGGAACAGAAATAAATTGAGTACCTGGTGCCAAATTAATGCCGAAATCAATATTCTTATCTGGTGGCATGCCCGGTAAGTCTGCAGGAAACACATCTTAAAACCCCCTCACTATTGGAACTGACTCAACAGTAGGAGTGTGAGCACTAATATCTCTGACAAAGGCTATATACGCCAAACATCCTGTCTCAACCATCCGTTGAGCCTTCAAAAATGAGATCAGTCTGCTAGGAGTGCAACCAAGAGAACCTTTTCATTCCAACCTCGATAACCTCATCATAGCCAACATCACGGTCTTAGCATGAAAATCAAGAATAACATGGTACAAAATAGCCAATCCATACCCAAGATCACATCAAAATCTACCATACTAAGAAATAGAAGGTTAGCACTAGTATCATAACCACCAATAGTGACCACACAATACCGATACATATGATCCACCATAATCTAGTCACCAACAGGTGTAGACACATGCACAGTGGTATCAAGAGAACCATGTGGCATATCCAGATAAGAAGCAAAGTATGATGACACATATGAATAAGTAGAACCAGGATCAAACAATACTAAATCATCCTTGTGGCATATAGAAATAATACCTGTCACTTCATGAAAAGCAATGACCCCATTCCTCCCTAGGAATGCATAGCATCTGGCCTAACCTTCATTGGGCTGAGCTCCCCCTCTAGGACGACCATGTCCTGGATGACCTCCATCCCAAGCTGGCTGAGCGGGTGGTGTAACAACCAGCGCAGGAATCATAGTTTTTCCTCCCTACTGTTCTAAATCTTTGCGAAGACGGGGCAGTATTTCCTGACGTGCCCCATATCTCCACACTCGTAACAACCTCTGACCAAAAATACCCTGAGGTGGACCCCGTGAACCAGAATACCCATAAGAAGAACCTGGTACCTATGAACCCTGAATAGATGGAGCGCAATAAGAACCCTGCACTGGAAGTGTACTAAATGAAGACTGCATAGAAGCTCCTTGACTGCGCGGTGGTGAATGATAAACTGGCCTGCTAGAATGCCCTCTGCCAAAATTGACCTCGACCCCTAGATAAGGCGCTGTTGAAGCTACATGAATGTCGAGACCTCTTATCCCCCCTGCATCAACTCTATTATCTCACTGCGGATGCTCCTAACATGACGTGCTATCTCCATAACCTAGTGAAATAAAGTCACGATCTCTGTCTCTCTAGCCATAGCAAGGCAAATACTATAGTGAAGACCCTCAATGAACCTCTTCACTCTCCCCTCTTTAGTGGGAATCAAAATAGTAGCATGACGGGACAGCTATATAAATATCATCTCATACTACGTAACTTATATGTGACCCTGCTCAAGGTACTCAAACTGCCTCCTTATCTACTCTCTCATAGTGCGGGGCATAAACTACTCCAAAAAGGCCCTGGAAAACTGAGCCCATCTAAGATGAGGTGATGCTACTAGTCTACCCAACTCATAAACCTGGCACCACCTCTTGGCTGGATCCTGCATCTATAAGGCGATAAAATCAACTCTATTGGACGCAACTAGTCCCAAATTACATAGAATCTCATGACAACGATCCAAAAATCTTAGGCATCCTCTGAAGGTGTACCACTAAAGTGAGGAGGATACAACTTCATGAACTTATCTAATCTCTTTAGTTCATCAGCTGATATCGCGGGCCTATCCTCAAGCTGTACAGTAATAGTAGGCTGAAGTACCTCAACTAGTAACACTCCGGGGTCTTATAACTTTGGGCCATCTGCTCTGGGGTACAAGTAGCTAGATTCTGCGCTCTACCCTATGCCTAGGAAGTAGCTGGTACAATAGAAAATGCCCCAGCTTGAGCCAAAGTCTCGAACCAACTGGCCATATGAATCAAAGCATCCGGAACAGCTAGTGAAACAAGTAAACCCTGGGGAACCTGAGCTGGTATCTCCGGCTCAAGATAATCATGAACCTTCTCCTCAACAGGAGCTAATGGTGGCTCTACAGCAGCTGCACGAGTAGGGGTGCTAATTATGGTGCGTGCTCTATGCCTACCTCGGCCTTAGTCGCGACCTCTCATGGCCCTAGATGGTGGTGCCGATGCCTACTCGGCTGAATAATATGAATGCATCCTCACTGTCTGTGAGAGAATAGAAGAGCAAAGATTCAGACTTAAAGATAAATAATTCTGCACGACAGAGAATGAAAGAAAGAGAAGTTTTCCTAACAGGCCTATAGCCCATCGAAGATATGTACAGATGTCTCCGTAGTGATCCCTAAGACTCTACTAGACTTGCTCATAACTCGTGACACCTAAACAACCTAGTGCTATGATACCAATTTGTCATGAACCAAAATCCCATCGGAGCCATGATGGTGCCTAACAATGCTTACTAGGTAAGACAATCCACCAGAAATAAAAAAAATAAGCATCAACAATAGCATAAAATATTCTCAATAGCAGAATAACATAAATAACTAAAGTCAAAATAGTGATAAACCAACCCAAAATCCGGTGACATCGAGTACATAATCTCTAAAGAGTATTAAGTACAAAAATTTGATTAAAATACAATACTGTCTGAACGACCAAACAGTAATAGTACGAAACATGAAAAGGGACTTCAAAGTCTGTGTTCGAAACAACAGTGCATCATCGGAGTCTCCAAAAGGAACAAATTCCACCCTCTAGCAATAACCTCTGTCAGAAGCACATGGATCTGCACATAAAGTGCAGAGTATAGTATGAGTATTATCGACCCCATGTACTCAATAAGTAATAAGCCTAACCTCAGGCTGAAAGCAACGATGAGTTAGGCAAGGTCCCACATTCATTTTCAGTAACTAACAACAAAAATAACAGTATAATAACAACAAAAAGGAAATGTAGCCTAAGTAATATAAAGTTAAACCTTTTTGTAGTAAGAAGAGAAATAAGCATGCTTTTCAGGTATAACAATTAAGGCATAAATCTTACACATAAATCACCTAGACATGGATTTATCAATTTAAATGCGCTTCCAAGTTCTAAACATCATATAGAGACATAAAGTACCAAATAGCATGATAAAATAATCATAACCCTATGCTTGTATGACAAGTATACATGCCAAAACAACGATATCATAGTTTAATCATCAAGTAAACCAAATCTCAACACATGTATAGTGACTGGCACAAGTACTCCTCATTCATCATATACAACCGCACTCAACACTCTACGTGTGCCTAACATAAGTTCCTCACCAAGCACGTCTCTTGTGCCTGCACCCAAAGATTATTACCTGACTTCAGAGGGGTGGATCCTAGCCCAAGCGCTGATTAGATCTAAGTCAACAATCAATACCACTTAGCCCAATATGAGGCATGATGCATGCGTCACCCCACTATAAATATCACCTAGACCAATATGGGGCATGGCGTACACATCATCTTATTAGTAGTATCAACTCGGCTTTATGGCCTAAGATCAATCATCAAATTGCTCGAGTCTCAAAATCTTCAGATCTCACAGTACTCAGCTCAGCCCGTATCACACATATACGGACACCAACAACATTTGAAGTAACATATAAAGAGTGCACAAAGATAGATATATATTACGTGGATATAATATCATGACTGGGAATACGACTACAATTAAGACAAATAACTCAACATTTCAATACTAGCCCTATTATATTCCAAATAGATTAGCACATAGCCTAGATATGATTCCTAGCATGAATAATAGCTCACAATAGTAGTCATATAAGTGGGGGAAAACACAATAACAGAGAGGTATGATTGCTGCACCTTATTTTGCACTAGTCAAAACAAGATTCAACTTGTGTTTTCTCTGTTGTTGATGAAAGAGAGTCGCCACCTAATATTTAAAGGTATACTAGGGTACCTATTTAATTACTAAAGGTCATATTCTTTATTAGTCTGCTAACTTGTGAGATTATGGGCAAGGGTTCTTGTTCTTATAAGGGGAAGGTGTTAGGCACCCCTTAAAATCTACCCGAGGTTGCTCCATACGACTTAAACTAGATTTAGGACTAATTGTTTGTATTATGCTTAACTAGTTTTAAAAGGAGTACGACTTACTATATATTAGAGAATGATACTTACAAAAGAAGTGTGTAGCTTAAAGGGGATGGGTTTATAGAAGAGTCTTAGAAAAATACTGTTAGTGTATATACGCTTGAAAGAGCTTAAAAAATGTGTATGGTGTTTGTATGAAAATATGTGAAAAGAAGAGCTAAGTTGTAAAACACTTTGTCTTTAAGAAGCATGGATGTTCATGTTATTATTAATAAAATGAAAATATTGTGAAAGTAAACCTAAGACATACCTTGACTTTTAAATATTAGACTTGAAGGAACCGTTTGAAAATCTTTGTTTGGGGCGGCAACACCTTGGTTTTCGAAAAGAGTTGTTTTCCTTTTAGAAGTTCAAACTTGCGATTCAATTATGATTTTTCCTTTTGAAAGAGACTGTCACCTCTTTCCAAGCTTTTGGGCTTCAAAATCATTAAGAAGGGTTAGCAAAGCATAGTGGATTAATAACATAACAACTCATGATTAGCGAACGTAGGATTAGTTACTAACTAATACTTCTTTTAATCCTAGCTTATTTAAGGTTTGCCTAAGTTTTATATGACTTTAGATATAAAGTAAAGCATTCAATCCAATATATAATTATTGTATACATGTGAGATAAAACAACAACAAAAACGTAGCACGATGCAACAAGGCAATAAGGCTAAGGCAATGAAGCAGTAAATGACAAAAGAGTTTAAAGGAGAGGATTGGACTCTGGTATTTAGGCCCCAAAGAAGCAGGCCCAGCAATACATGGACATGTAACAACTGACTCCGGACCTTATGAGATATAGCAATACCGGATTTGGGGTTGAGTTCCTTAGGAACTCAGCAGGTACATGTTAAGAAATAAAGAAAAGAGAAGGTCATTAGACACATATTCTGTATATTCAATCATGCATGAAACACATAAGTAGACGATTGGAGCAAAATATAACAAACTAACAATACTCAAATACTATGAGAAGTTATAGTAATGTGGCGATTATATATAGTAAATAATTTATATTGAAAACCTTGAGTTGTCATTAAACACTAAACCCAAAGAGAATAACAAGTGTCAATGAATTAAGGGCTAAGGAGAGAGTTCCACTCAAGGCCGACGCCCCCTTTGAATTCTCCGACACTTCAAAGTTTCCAAGGGTCTCAAGACCTAGGGAAATGCTTGTGCCGAGGAGAGCAGCCTAACCTAGAGTTAAACTCCACTCCCAAATACCCCTAACCACTAACGACTCATTCTTCCCTATAGGTTTAAGCGCCAATGAGTCTCTTTCAATGTAAACCAACTACTATAAGACACCCTACCACAGAAGTATTCCTCTTTCTTAGCAGAATAACATAAGGAACACAGAAATAATTTCATTTGTTCATAACTATATTTCCAATACTTAAGCGAATGGTTAACACATTAAACGGGTCTCAAGGTCAAGTTTTCAAATATACATAGAAATAAGAACACTGTAATGTTACTACTAGGAACCAAACACTTGGGATCACACATCTTGAGAATAGATAGAGAGCACACAGTTCAGATATGTAACAACCCAGAAATATAGATGCATTTGCCGTAGCAGACTAATCACTCAGATCTTGTTACTAGTACACATATAGGTTAATAATACTACTTGGAACTCTGGAAAGCATCAACAAAGATTCAGACAAAGCATTCATGGTTAGAAATCTATACAAGTGTTATTAGAGATACCAGAATATAATCAGAACTTTTAGCATGACTACAGGTTTGCAGATTCAAATTGAACATCTAAGAATTAACAGGATCACAAACTATCTGTCTCAACTCATTTGGAATTGATGGCAGAATAACTTCTTCATAGGAATGCTAATCTTATTAGGAAATAGGCAAACTATTGTACCTAAGCAATGGCAATAAAGAGTTTCTCTTAAAGTTCATAGACTAGATTTAATTCATGTTAAAAGGGAAAGAGAAGACTGTATGCAATTTCAAGACAGTGCATAGAGGCATGAAATCATGAGAGATATGCAGAGATACATACAAAACTTTCATTCAACTATACATACAGATATTTCAACTAATGTCATGATCTTACAAAAACAGGATGAGTTTTAGTAATTGTAACATCAGGTCAACAATGTCAAAGACAAGGAGACATCATACTAAACAGGCTTAACCTAGCTGTACAGACTAAGATTATCATCTAAACATGATGGAGTTGCACTCAACTTATGAAATAGCTAACACTCAACATGACAATAACCTAATTAATGAAAGATAACCTAATCATAACAAACATATGCAAAAATGATTTCTGGTGTTTTACAGGAGTTGACTTAGTTACCTTAGTGAAACAGTTCCACATAATGAGGCTTAGATATGTGATTAGCAGTTAAGCAAAGACATAAGAATCTCATAGTAATGACTCAGAAACTGCTCTTAGTGTTAAAAAATACATATACAAAGAAGGAGAGCATTTAGACACTTAAAATTCACATGCTTCAGCTAAGTGATGAAGGATTAAACTATGAGTTGTCATGTCAATTCTAGTTAGAATTATCAAAACGACAACCTCAACTATAGAATAACGGAATGCAGCAAAATAGTTTGGTAGGGATAAAGATAACAACAAAATCATTAAAAGAAAATCTGGAGTCTAGGCGAATATGATAAAGTCATTAAGGCATGTTAAGTAGCTTAATCACATAGGCTGCTTGATACAGAATAGAGGCCATCAAGGTCACATAATAACATAGTCAATACTGATTAAAGATATTCAAAAGCGTAACAGGTGGCCACAAATTAACAACACATCATCATGAACTGGAAATAACATCTATACAATAAATGATAAACATTGTAAATGAACACAACTAATAAAATACAGCAGCTTGTTCATGATATTCTAGTAAGACAGTCAAAAGAGAAAGGGTGGAAGTGTACTGACCTTTTCCAGGGTAGCAGACTAAACATGATTTTAACTTAGACGTATGAAAACCAAAGTTTCAAGCTCTTGAGAAGTGAAGGAACTTGGAAATAAAAGGAAATAGAGATTGATCAGAAAAAAATCTAGGCTTCTAAACCGTATGAGAATTTTGACTCTTGTTAGGTTTGGTAAGTCTTGTTGGTGATGTTAAGTGAGAGCAATCAAGGCTCTATTTATAGTGCCATTTAATAGCTTAGGGTTTCAGCAAGATTCAAACTTGGTAGTGGAAGATGATGACTACCAGATGATGCGAGAAAGATCGAGTGAAAATCTAGCAACAGAGGTGAAATGAGTGAGGAAGTTTTTTACCATAGTGAAGATCGATCGTTTGAAGGCAAAGAATCATCGGGCAAGACCTCAATGTCCAAAGGTCACTGCGTTTGACCTCTAGACAAATAAGGACATTGGTGATGATGAAGAAATGCCATGCATGCCATGGATTTAACAACACATTGAGAGAAATCCGAAGACTTGATATTGCATCGTCGTATCTAGGGTTCAGATTTGGGCATTTGAATTTTGGATGATGAAACGAGAAAGAGTCGGCGATAATCACGGATAGGGAAGGCAAAGAGGATGATTCTCTGTTCGATTTGTGACCTTGCACAAATATGTGCAAGGCATGTATTTGATTTGACCATGGCGAGTTAAGAGAAAAGAGGATGAAAAGGGAAATGGGGGGTGGCCATTTGTGGAAAATGAATTAGGGTTAGGGAGTGGGGTTTGGCTGTCTCTTTTTTAAGAGTGAGAGATGAGATCTGGGCCGTTGGATCTGATGATCATCGACCCTGATAATTCGGCCAGTTAAAGGTTTTAAAAGATTTTAAAGTGAAAATATGAGAGCTGTTAGATCTTATATTTTCAACGGCTGAGATCAAAGCAGATATGGTATTTAAAATTAAAGGAAAATGGAGATAAATGAGGGTCGTTGATCTGTAGGATGGACGACCTAGATTGATTGTGTTTCTTTTATGAGTGATAGAGACGGGTGACGTGGCGTGCTCTGATCGGTTCTCATAGGTTGGGGCAGATTGCCAAAATGGAAAGAGTGGGTGGACCTGGATTGGGTCAGATGGGATTATGCTTGAGTATTGGGCTAAAATTAATTTAAAAGATAGCCATTGTGTGTTTAATTGTGCAATTGCAATTGTAGCCATTTATCTTTAACCTCTTTAAAATTAATTTAATTAAACATAATTAATTTCAATAAAATATAATGAAAATAATAATCGTCAAATACACAACTAATTTATGTAATTAATTATTTATTAAAATATCTTATTTTCCAATACTAATTTCGAATTATTTTGAAATAGTAAGCTAATTTACTAAATTTAAGGAGTAACTCTTAAAATTAATTATAAGACCTATGTAATGAATATAAAGGTTGTTTTAATAGTCTGAAAATAGTAAGAGTAATATATTTATAATTATATAATACTAAAATATTGATTTTAACTTTATTAATTTCTTAATTTATAAAAATAGGTGTTATTGATTAGAAAATATTTTCAATATATTTATTATAAATCAATAAGTGTAAGTAAATTAATTTTAAAAAGGAGGGTCAAAATTGATCGTCAACAGTTTCCCCTCTTTGACTGAAGACAATGAAAGAGTTTTCGGGCAAAGAAATTGAACCAAAACCAATTTTGTCCTGACTTTTGGCATGCATCGCAGGAATGGCACGGAGATTATTAGTTGTAGGATTGGGAGTTAAGGAAGATTCTAGGAGGATTCTTTTGGGAAATTGGGGCCAAATTTTGGCTTTGAATTACTCACATACCCGGGCTTAATGAGGATCAAGCCTCATGTAGTTCTGGAGTGAAGACTTCGAGGAAGCGATGCTCGCAGGAATTGCCCCAGTATCGTATTATGATGATACTGCGAGAAGGAGGATTTGGCACTCATGACAACTTGAATTTGCAGCTTGACTTGAAGGATTTGAAAACTTGGAGTTCCATTGGTCGTTTTGTGCTTGAACTTGGATCCTTGGCCTGCTAATGAGTTTGCGGACCCTCATAGTATTGTAGTTTGGTCTGCTACTTAGAAGGAGTTCCACGTTGCGATATTTGTTCATGAAAAAAATGATATACACATATATCCATATATTGCAATGCAGAATATATTAAGATGTGATGTAAATGATACAGGAATGATGATGCCTCGATGCCAGCGAGCCGTTATTTGGGATCGGGATGATGGGATACTTGAACTTGACTCAATTTATTAGCCAGGCTGTGTACCGTTTTGCAGCTTTCGGAGCATTGAAAAAGTATCTCCGCTTGTTGGGAGAGCTTGACTTGTAGAGTGCGTCTCCGCTTATTGGGAGATCTTTGCACTAAAAAGTATCTCCTCTTATTGTGAGAGCATGATTTGTAGAGTACGTCTCCGCTTGTTGCGAGAGCTTTGCACAGAAAAATGTAAGGTAATCCTCGCCTGGGAGTAATTGACTTAAAACGTAATCGTATCTAAAGTGCATGAGAAAAACATCAAAATATTCAAGATAATAGCAAAGGAAAAGAAAAGCATGCCCAAGAAATACTCTTGACTGCGAAGCTAAGTTGCGGCCCTTGATTGGCAGAACATCAGTGACGAGGTTTGCGACTGTCTATTCTGGCCTCTGTTGTGATGGAGCGGCGATGCGTTCTGTGAACAATTTGCTATATTCAAGGTTTCGATTGGCGAAACCAATGTTTGCTTTGTACAGGGCGCTCCGATCGATTGAGCTAAAGATTTGCTATATACAGGAATCCAATTGGTGAAGCCGACAACTCGTTTTGTTCAGGGTGCTTCGATCGATTAAGCTGACGATTTGCTATATACAGGACTCCAATTGGCGAAGCCAGTGGCTTGTTTTGTACAGGGTGCTCCAATTGGTCGAGCAGGCGGTTTGCTATATACATGCTTCAATTGGCGAAGCCAATAGTTCGATTTGTACAAGGTGCTTCGATTGTTTGAGCATGCGGCTTTCTATATACAATGTGCCTTTTCCGCATCATCGGTCTGACTCCGAGATACCTGCAAAGGATTCAAGAATTATCTTCAGTCGTACCAGAAAACATTAAATAAAGGAGAAATGGTGATAATCCGGGGAAAGTGGCGAATCCTTCATTTGCCCCAGTGTAGTCCCAACACTTCCGCACGTCCTATTGACCCTGTACTCAAATAAAAATTCTTAGTGGGAGCGGGGGGTTGGTTTGTGTCGACCACAATATTGGTTTTGCCCTGACCCTTGATATGGCTACGCCACAAACTTCGGTAGGTGGAACAAATTACTGTATTTTTGAAAACATCTTTTTTAAATTTTGTTTTAAGGAAAATGCCATCGTTCCAGATTATGACATGCTACGAAGGTTCTCCAAATGTGAGCGTCGCTTCTTGAAAACTCTATCCTATTGATGTCGATCTTCCGTGATGGTTCTGGCAACTCAGCTGCTTGCCATTGTGATTGCATCCTAATTCGAACTAATGCATGACAAAGGTTTTTCTAAGGTTATGACCGAACCCTTTCAGGTTGCCTACGTATCCAAAATGGAATCAGGTCTGAACGAAGTTCGTGGATGATAAAAAATATGATAAATATGATCGAGCCTGACTCAGGCAGCCTACATATCCAAATGGAATTAGGTCAAGATGTAGTTCGATTACAACAGATGCGAAATGATGAGATTAAGAACAAAATGGCCGAGTCTGACTCAGATTGCCTATATATCCAAATGGAATCAGGCCAGAATATACTTCAATTACAAAAGATGACTGAATCCGATAAGGATTGCCTACGTATTCCTTCCTAAGGAAATCAAGTCGGTGTAGTTCCATAGCAACATACAAAGTGATATTTGGATTTTCTATTACAAAAGAAAGGATGGAGAGAAACCGAACCCTACATGGGTTGCCTACGTATCCCTCCATGGGAAGTCAGGTTGAATGTAGTTCTATTACAGCAAAACCCAACTCTATTTGTCTTCAAACATAGAATCTCTTGATTGCGTCTGAGTTGATAGGCTTCGTGTTGACTTTTCCCTCCATTTTTGCCAGGATTAGAGCTCCGTCCGACTACACTCGGTGAACCACGTAAGGGCCTTGCCAATTTGATGTGAACTTTCTTTTTGCTTCTTCCTGGTGGGGAAAGATTTTCTTCAGGACCAATTGTCTCGGTGTGAACTGGCAAGGCTTCACCCTTTAGTTAAATGCATCTGGCCATCCTATTCAGATATAGCTGACTATGGAATACTACATCCATTCTCTTATCGTCGATGAGCATGAGTTGCTCCTGTTTGACCCGTGTCCACTCTGCATCATTTAACTTAGCCTCTTGTATGACTCTTAAAGATGGTATCTCCACCTCCACGGGTATCACAACTTCAGTTCCATATACTAACATGTACGACATTTCCCTAATGGATGTTCTCATGGTGGTCCAATAACCCAGTAAGGCGAAGGATAGTTTCTTGTGCCATTGCCTATGATTGCCCACTATCTTTCACAGAATTTTCTTGATATTCTAGTTGTCTGCCTCGACTGCCCCATTCATTTGTGGTTTGTAGGCTGTGGAGTTGCGGTGGACAATTCTGAACTTCTCACAGATTTCCCTCATAAGGTCGCTATTGAGGTTAGCGACATTGTCAGTGATGATTGACTCAGGTATCCCAAATTGGCAGACAATGTTGTTTCAGACGAAATCCGCCACTACCTTATTTGTGACGGCCTTGTAAGTAGATGCTTCGACCCATTTAGTGAAGTAGTCGATGGCTACCAAGATGAAGCGGTGCCCATTTGATACAGCGGGATCTATAAGCCCAATCATGTCCATGCCCCAAGCGGCGAACGACCAAGGCGAACCCATCACATTCAACTTATTAGGCGGAACCCGAATAAAATCCTTGTAGATCTGGAACTGGTGACACTTCTATACGTAACAGATACTATCACTTTCCATAGTCATCCAAAAGTATCCGGCTCTCAAGATCTCTTGGCTAATGGGAACCCGTTCATGCGAGGTCCACACGTTCCTGCATGTATTTCTTCCAATAATCTGGTCGCCTCGGTGGCATCTACACATCTCAACAAATCCAAGTTTGGGGTCCTCCTGTACAAGATTTCCCCATTAATGAAAAAGTGATTCGCGAGCCTCATGAGGGCTTGCTTCTGACTATTAGTAGCATTTTTGATACTCTCTGGTTTCAAGGAATCTCCTGACGTCATGTACCACGATTTACCGTCTGGCTCTTCATCTACATGGAAGCAATATGCATGTTGATCCCTAATCTCTACCTTGATAGGGTCGATGTAGTTCTTATTTGGATGCTGAATTATGGACGATAGAGTTGCAACGACGTCGGCGAACTCGTTCTGAATCCTAGGAACGTGATTGAACTCAATCTTTGTGAACTTATTGCATAATTATTTTACGTAGTACAGGTACGAAATGATCTTGATATTTTTGGTAGACCACTCCCCTTAGACTTGGTGTATCAATAGATCAGAATCCCCTATGACCAAAAGTTCTTTGACGTTCATGTCGACTTCCATTCTGATCCTAAGGATGCATGCTTCGTATTCATCCATTTTATTGGTACAAGGGATTCTTATCTTTGACGATGCTGGATAGTGTTGTCTGGATTCCAAAAATAGGATTGCCCCAATTCCTACTCCTTTGAAGTTTGCTGCTTCTTCGAAAAACATCTTCCATCCAGGGTATGACTCTGCAATATCCTCTCTAGTGAATAATACCTCTTCGTCAGGAAATACCTAGTGAGTGGCTCATAATCCCTGTCCACCGGATTATCTACAAGGTGGTGGGCTAAAGCTTGCCCCTTGATAGCCTTTTGATTTATGTACACAATGTCAAATTCGCTGAGGAGAATTTTCCATTTAGCTAGCTTTCTAGTAGTAATTGGCTTCTGAAAGATATATCTGAGTGGGTCGAACGAGATATCAAATGCGTAGTGTATGCTGACATGTAATGCCTTAGTTTCTAGGCAATCCAAGTCAGAGCACAACAAATGCGTTCTATCAAAGTGTATTTGGCCTCGCATGGTCTGAACTTCTTACTTAAGTAGTTGATGGCCTGCTCCTTTCTCCCAGTTTTGTCAAGCTGTCCCAACACACATCCGAAGGCGTTGTCCAAGATTGACAAATATAGTAACAATGACTTCTCGAGCTCGGGGAGAACCAACACTGGTGGGATTGACAAATATTCCTTAATTCGATCGAAGGCTTTCTAACACTCTTCTGTCCATTTTGTGGCGGTGTCCTTTTTCAGCAACTTGAAAATAGGTTCACAAATTACTGTGGACTGGGCTATGAAACGACTGATGTAATTCAGTCTACCCAGGAAACTCATCACATCTTTCTTATTCTTGGGCGATGGAAACTCTTGAATGACCTTGATTTTGATAGGTCCAGTTCTATCCCTTTTCTGCTTACGACGAAGCCTAACAATTTTTTCAGTAGGGACTCTGAACGCGCATTTTGCCGAGTTCAATTTCAAGTTGTACCTCCGCAGGCACTCAAATAATTCCTTCAAATCGTCCAAGTGCTCTGAACTCTTCCGAGACTTGATGATGATGTTATCCACATACACCTCGATCTCCTTGTGAATCATGTCATGAAAGAGGATCGTCATGGCCCTCATGTAAGTGGCACCAACGTTCTTGAGACCGAACGACATGGCTCTATAACAGTAAACTCCCCAAGGTGTGGTAAAGGCTATCTTTTCTGCATCTTTCTTGTGCATCAAGATTTGGTGGTATCCAGCAAACAATCCACGAACGACTGTAGTTTATGCTTTGCATAGTTGTCGATGAGGATGTGGATATTTGGTAAAGGGAATTCGACCTTTGGAATGGCTTTGTTGAGATCTTCACACATTTCCTGATCTTCCCATCTTTCTTGGGTACTGGGAATATTTGCTAACCAACTGGGATAATTGGTGACCCTTACTATATTCACCTTAATTTGCTTGGTTACTTCTTCCTTTATCCTCAGACTCAAGTCGGGCTTGAAATTTTTGGGTTTTGTCTTGACTTGTGATTTGGCAGGATTGGTAGGAAATCGATGCGAGACAATGTCAGTACTTAATGCAGGCATGTCATCATATGACCATGCGAACACATCGATGTATTGTCGGAGTAGCTCAAGCAGGTTTTCCCTCTACTCGGCTTCTAGATGAATGATGATTTTGGTTTCTTTCACATCTTCTTTGCTTCCAAGATTGACCACTTCTATTTCTTCTAGGTTAGGCTTTTTCTGACTCTCCAGCTGTTCGATCTCTTGTAAGAGATTGTTTGGCATCATACTCTCGCCGTATTCCTCGTAATCTGGGTCATTTCGCTCGACGATTTTGTTACATGTCACAATCACGAACGTGGTTTTTTATCATTTTGATTACTGAAAAGAAAAATGAAGTACAAATGAAGTGGTAAATTTTGCATTCAATATTTAAGAAAATGATTTTTTTTATTTCATCAAAAGGGGAACATCTAGGCGTTCAAAAGAGGCAAATGATAAAAGGTTACAGACACGGTGCATGCCTCAATTGACCGTGTGCTTTTCAAAAGAAAACTTTTACAATTCCACACTAACAAGACTCCCAGCGAACCAAAGACAGGCTGGCAGTCCAATTCCGTAGCTTTTCCCCTGGTTTGGCATTTCGAATGGTCGGTGTCTTGATGTCAGTTCCTTCATAGCATTCTTCAATCATAGCCACAAACAGCCTTCCCATTCCCTCAATGATATCATCTTCTGGCGCTGAACTCTGGCCCGTACTCGAAACATGCTCTGGCACAAAAGCCTTTTCCCCAGAGCTACCGATATGAGTCTTCCCCACTGGAGGCTGATATCCTATGCCGACCCTTCCTTTCTGCCCGTTTGGTTTAATTCGTTCTGTAATCCCGTCTGACCTGGCTCCTAGCCTAGTTCCTGGCCTGTATCCATATTTCATCATCTCCCTTATGGCCATCTTGGATCTATACGGTGACTGCATTCCCAAGTTTTATTCATATCTTTGATTTCGATAGTCTGTATGATTTCCACTGTATAGAAAGTAACTCCGTCTAACCCTTCAATGAATGAGACTGCATGCTCCAAATAAGCCGTTTGGCCCCATTTGCCATGGACCACAATTTCTTGACAGTCCCACTCAAATTTCATGCATTGGTGTAGGGTGGATGGGACAGCCCCTGCCATGTATATCTAGGGTCTTCCCAGTAGCAAGTTGTATGAAGAGGAAATATCCATCACTTGAAACAATGTGGGAAATTCAACTAGTCCGATCTACAAAGCCAAATAAATTTCTCCAATAACATCCTTCTGCAAGCCATCAAAAGCCCTCACCCTTACATGGCTTTCCTTGACTTCCCTCAGGTGGATTCCCAACTCGTGCAGAGTAGAGAGCTTGGAGATGTTGACTCCTGACCCCCCATCAACCAGTACTCGGGACACCACCTTGTCCCCGCATTTGACAGTGATATGTAGAGCTTTTTTGTGACTCAGGTCTTCGACAGGAAGATCGTCTCTTTTGAAAGTGATCATATTTGCTTCGACAATTTTCCCAATTATTGTAGCCAGTGCCTCACTGGTGGTGTTGCTTGGAACACTTACCCCACTTAATACTTTCATCAGGGCATCCTTATGACTGTCGGAGCTCATCAGCAAGTCCATGATTGATATTTGCGCCAGAGTTTTCTTCAGCTGCTCCTCCACGGAGTATTCTTTGGTCGACATTCTCTTCCAAAATTCTGCAGCTTTCAGGTCTGTTATATTTCTTCTTTTAATCTGCTCCCTTCCGAAATTCCCTCGAGTTGCATCTTCAGGAGCTAGCATCTCCCTGACCTAGTCATACTGTGGGCGGCCACAGAGTCTGCCATCTAGGCTTTCCCCTTTTGCTGGTATACCCATGGGATAATTTTGTATTCCCGACTCTCTTCATCCCCTGTAGCAACGACAGGTTGTCATTGATAAGTCTGAACCATCACCATGGGTCTCACCTTTACTATGATCATTGGAGTCTTTTGAGGTAGGATCCTTGCGGCCTATGCATTTCCTATTGCGACAATAGTTCTTTTAAAATCATATTCTTCATCCAAGGCAATCATGTTGACCCCTTGATTCCGGTGATTCAGAAGTGGATTGCGATTTACATTGGGCGGAGCTGGAGTGAACTGAATGGATCCGCTTTCGATCAATTTCTCAATTTCATTTTTCATCTTAAAATAATCTTCAGTGTCATTCCCAGGCATGTTTGAATGATATACGCACCTTTTGGTTGCATCATAATACTTTGAGGGATACTCAGGAACCCTTCATTCCACTGGATGTATCAGTCCTTCTCTCCTCAATCTTTCAAACAATTGGGCCAGAGGCTCAGCAATCAGGTTATAATTTCTGGGACCCCACTCTTCAAAATTTAGACTAGGGCGTAGTGCATAAGTGGGCCGGTTTTGATGAGTGGTGGTTTGGACATGATCACATGGTCGTTGTGGATTCAGGTTGTTATGGGCTTGAGGAGGGTTATATTGAGGTTGGAGGTGGTAATATGGCTGTGTGTTATAGACTGGAGCATAGGCGGGTGGTGGTAAATGATTTTTTGGGGAATGAAAAGTGTTGCCATGATGTGGGCTGGGTAAGTAATAAGGGACGACTACTGAGACTTATCCTTTTTCTTCTTTCCGCTACCGATTGACCCTGATTGGATTGCCTTGTTGGTCGCTTGCAGCGCGGCCATGGATTGTACTTTGCCAGATTTTATACCTTCTTCTAAGAAATCTCCCATCTTGACCAGTTCAGGGAATTTCTGTCCCATCATACCCATCATCTTTTCAAAGTATATCCCTTCACTGGCCTTGATGAAATACTTGGTTAATTCACTGTCGTCCAACGGAGGTTGTGCCCTGGCAGCTTCCGACCTCCATCGTCGTGCATATTCTTGGGATGACTCGGACGATTTTTTCTGTAGGTTTACTAGTGCGAATCTATCGGGAGTGATCTCTGTGTTTAATCGAAAGCAATTAATGAAATCTTCTGCCATATCCTGCTATGTTCTCCAGTTTCACGGATCTTGTCAAGTATACCGGGTAAGTGCTTCTCCCGTCAAGCTCCTTATGAATAACTTTATTCCCAGCTTCTCATTCCTTCCCACCCTAACTAACTTGTCACAATATGCCCTCAAATGTGCGTGGGGATCACCCGTCCCATCAAAGATATCGAACTTTGGAGGCTTATACCCTACTGGCATATCTACATCCGGATGGATACACATATCCTCATAGTTCAAACTTTCACTCCCTCGAGCGACTTGGAGGTTCTTCATTTGTTTTCTCAAGATCTGTAACTGCTCAGACACTGACTCCTCTTCCTTACGCCTAGATTCCCTTTCCATCTCAGTGTATTAGTCAATCTAATAAGGTACCTAACCGTGACAGGTGATGTAAAGGTAGGTTCAGAAATGACATATATAGGGGGAACATACTACTCATGGACAACAATATATGCTACTGGTATGTTATAGTTTTGGTGAGTGGTAAAAGTGAATTAGTCATGAGGAGGGGTGTGAGTTGTGTTAGTGGTAATAGGCGGGTTTTGTGGCGTTTGAACGTACTGTGGTACGTAGAGAGTGTGGATAGGGGGATTTTGTGGATTTGTGGGAGTTACTGGAGGTATGATTTAAGTGGTGGGGGGTGTTTATGGTATGGAGTGATGAGGAAGGAAAGTGGTCGGGGATTGAATCCAAAGAAGGAAAGCGAGGTGGTTGAGGGAGTGTTGTCATGGCCAAATGTGCTAGTTCCCTGATATGCTCCTCCCTTAAAGACTCCATCTCCAGGGCCATCCTTGCCACGTGTTCATCATTCCTTGTATCGTCCTTCTCTCCCGATCGCCCCGGGCTATCGCCTATGACCAGAATATTTTCAGTCGGGTTTTCTATAGCAAACATCTTCCCCATTGATCTTAAGTTGTACGGTGGTTCCGCCAGTTTCGGGTCGACACAAAACAACTTTATTTTGGGGATTAATAATAAAGTAAGAAATGAAAAAAAGAAAGAAAAAGAAACAGAAGTCAGTTTCTTCATTTATACAAGCAGAAGATCACACAGAATAGTTAACTCACATATTCAGGCAAGCACATTTCCCTAGAATTCGTGGGACCTCTGATTATTCTAGGTGGGCCTAAATTGCGATTGTTTGACAAACAATTAGACTTGACACATTCAGATCCGAAGCAAGTTTCTTTTTTCAGTGATAATGTTTAGATTGAGATAGGTGGGAACAGAGATTACATCACTGTTTCTGACATTCATAGAACTACATGGGCTTAAACAACTTGCCCTTAGGGAAAATAAGAAAACTAGGGATAAAGATACAAAGTGGGAAAGAAGGGGAAATCAACCAACTCCTAGTAACCATCCCCAGAATCATTCCCCATCTCCTTTTCTTCTTCTGGTTCTTCCTCCGGATCTTCTTTCGGATCTTCTTCAAATTCCTCTTCGTCATCTTGAACTCAGACCCTTCCCTTGTATCTTCCTTCGGTCATGTCTCAGATTCTATCTGGATGCCTTCCACTACCCGGTCATCATCTTCAGTAGGTGGCAACATATGATCGATGGATTCTGGGACCACTTGATGGTGCATCAAGGTAGTCACAAGATAATGTGGAAGAATCTCATAGTAGATTCGCAAAACAGCCATTGCGTCTTCTAGATAGGCTATACCCTCTGTTTTTGGTCGGGCTAGATCATCTTCCTCGTTGATCCAGACATAATACTTCAGAGTGCACCACAAGTTTTGACACATCGACATTGTAACCAGGTCATTCCACTCTTCTTGGAGCCTTCTTATCCTTGGTATTGGAATCTGTCCATTGTACTCATCCTTATAATATGCCATCCTCGTCCATAGAAGCACATCTTGGATCGACCCGAACTGTCTGAGAACCCGCAAGGGTGAGTATGATTGGATGCCCTCAAATTCTATCAGCTCAATGACGTATTTCTGAGGAGTCTTTAGGATTGCCTTCCCGCCTAACCGTGACATCTTCCAATTGACCCATTCTCCACCTAGATTAGTCAGCATTTCTCTCTACTTTTCTTGTCTATGTGGAGAGACCCAATGTCTTATCCTCTCGTTATGACTGCGAATCATGTTGCTGATGCCCACAAAGTAGTCAATGGTGTCCTCTCACTGGAAGAAATGTTCTGTGGCCCAGATCATACCCTCATGCACATGCAGACAAAGCCCTTAGAATCTCAGCTAGCACCATTGGTACCAGAGTAGCTTGGAGGTTTTCACAGAATGTCGCTAGAACCATGGGCAACAAGTTGATATTGATCTGACCTCTTCTCTATGGGAAGACCAACAATCCCAATAGTGCCAATGAAAAAATGATGGGTCTGAGACTCTCTCATGTTGCTTGATCACACTGAATTTCTCTCGAGTACTACTCATAGCTTTCACTATGTCTGAACCTATCGAACAACTGATCTAGGCTCAATTATCCGTCCTTGTTGTTTCTCAAACTTTGACTATTAGCCAGAACCATAACATCTAGGAACCTATATCCGGGCATGGTGACTGGTAGTATTGGTCTCCTCCTTATAAATGGCAGTTCCGTGAAAATGGTAACTTCTTCCAATGTCGGCACTAACTCACAATTAACAAACTTAAACACCACCTTAGCCGGATCCTAGAACTCTAACAGCAGGCGAGTGAGTACCTTGTCTATTCGGATATTTAGCAAAGCGGTCAGTACCCCCAAGTGTGTCCGAATTTTATCTTCGTGCTCTCGATGGATATTCTTCCACCACTGCTTCAGTTTGTGTGGCGCTCCCATCAACATATTGATCTCAGGGATGTTTTGGTTGATTTTCATTTCTGAAGTGGGTAGAGAAATGTTTTGGTAAGTGTTTGCATTAGATCTTTAGATGTCTCGTCAGGTTCGTTCGTCTTTCCACAGAAGTCATGTTGTTGGGTGCATGACCCATTGACATTAGGGTGGATTTCCTAATTATGTGTTGATGCCAAGGATCGACTCACCTAAGGTTTATGCAATATGATCTATGTTTGCTAGAGTAGAGTGTTTCCTGCTTTTGAATAGGACTGTAGACTGCGAGAAGTTATGTCAGTTGACCTAATAAAGCCATTCTCTAAAACTAAAGAGTTTTGAAAAGAAGGTTCAGAGGGGTGTAAAAGACAACCCTCGCATGCCATCGTGTGTGATAATGTACGACCAAGACTCTATAGGCAGAAGTGTGATGACAATATATATATAAAGCGGTAACAGATAAGGGTGTAACAATAATAAGCATGATAATAAGAAAGCATAAGGAACAAGTAGGGCAAGTAAGAACAAAATTGCAAATTGAATACAATTAAAGCAATGTACAAACAAATCTAAGTGCTAAATTCAGTCGAAGTCTTCTAAGGTCAGAACCTAAGTGTGAATTATCAGCAAAGTCGCCTTGTTGTTGCACCCTATTTTGCACTAGTTAAAATAAGATTCAACTTGTGTTTTCTCTGTTGTTGATGAAAGAGAGTCGCCACCTAATATTTAAAGGTATACTAGGGCACCTATTTAATTACTAAAGGTCATATTCTTTATTAATCTGCTAACCTATGAGATTATGGGTAAGGATTCTTGTTCTTATAAGGGGAAGGTGTTAGGCACCCCTTAAAATCTACCCGAGGTTGCTCCATAGGACTTAGACTAGATTTAGGACTAATTATTTGTATTATGCTTAACTAGTTTTAAAGGAGTACGACTTACTACATATTAGAGAATGATACTTACAAAAGAAGTGTGTAGCTTAAAGGGGATGGGTTTATAGAAGAGACTTAGAAAAATACTGTTAGTGTATATACGCTTGAAAGAGCTTAAAAAATGTGTATGGTGTTTGTATGAAAATATGTGAAAAGAAGAGCTAAGTTGTAAAACACTTTCTCTTTAAGAAGCATGGATGTTCATGTTATTATTAATAAAATGAAAATATTGTGAAAGTAAACCTAAGTCATACCTTGACTTTTAAATATTAGACTTGAAGGAACCGTTTGAAAATCTTTGTTTGGGGCGGCAACACCTTGGTTTTCGAAAAGAGTTGTTTTCCTTTTAGAAGTTTAAACTTGCGATTCAATTATGATTTTTCCTTTTGAAAGAGACTGTCACCTCTTGCCAAGCTTTTGGGCTTCAAAATCATTAAGAAGGGTTAGCAAAGCATAGTGGATTAATAACATAACAACTCATGATTAGCGAACGTAGGATTAGTTACTAACTAATACTTCTTTTAATCCTAGCTTATTTAAGGTTTGCCTAAGTTTTATATGACTTTAGATATAAAGTAAAGCATTCAATCCAATATATAATTATTGTATACATGTGAGATAAAACAACAACAAAAACGCAGCAAGATGCAACAAGGCAATAAGGCTAAGGCAATGAAACAGTAAATGACAAAAGAGTTTAAAGGAGAGGATTGGACTCTGGTATTTAGGCCCCAAAGAAGCAGGCCCAGCAATACATGGACATGTAACAACTGACTCCGGACCTTATGAGATATAGCAATACCGGATTTGGGGTTGAGTTCCTTAGGAACTCAGCAGGTACATGTTAAGAAATAAAGAAAAGAGAAGGTCATTAGACACATATTCTGTATATTCAATCATGCATGAAACACATAAGTAGACGATTGGAGCAAAATATAACAAACTAACAATACTCAAATACTATGAGAAGTTATACTAATGTGGCGATTATATATGGTAAATAATTTACATTGAAAACCTTGAGTTGTCATTAAACACTAAACCCAAAGAGAATAACAAGTGTCAATAAATTAAGGGCTAAGGAGAGAGTTCCACTCAAGGCCGATGCCCCCTTTGAATTCTCCGACACTTCAAAGTTTCCAAGGGTCTCAAGACTTAGGGAAATGCTTGTGCCGAGGAGAGCAGCCTAACCTAGAGTTAAACTCCACTCCCAAATACCCCTAACCACTAACGACTCATTCTTCCCTATAGGTTTAAGCGCCAATGAGTCTCTTTCAATGTAAACCAACTACCATAACACACCCTACCACAGAAGTATTCCTCTTTCTTAGCAGAATAACATAAGGAACACAGAAACAATTTCATTTGTTCATAACTATATTTCCAATACTTAAGCTAATGATTAACACATTAAACGGGTCTGAAGGTCAAGTTTTCAAATATACATAGAAACAAGAACACTATAATGTTACTACTAGGAACCAAACACTTGGGATCACACATCTTGAGAATAGATAAAGAGAACACAATTCAGATATGCAACAACCCAGAAATATAGATGCATTTGCCCTAGCAGACTAAATCATAAATTGGTTTAACTTAGATCTTGTCACTAGCACACATATAGGTTAACAATACTACTTGGAACTTTGGAAAGCATCAACAAAGATTCAGACAAAGCATTCATGGTTAGAAATCTACAGAAGTGTTATTAGAGATACCAGAATATATTTAGAACTTTTAGCATGACTACAAGTTTGCAGATTCAAATGGAACATCTAAGAATACTTAACAGGATCATAGACTATCAGTCTCAACTCATTTGGAATTGATGGCAGGATCACTTCTTCATAGGAATGTTAATCTTATTAGGAAATAGGCAAACGATTGTATCTAAGCAGTAGCAATAAAACGTTTCTCTTAAAGTTCATAGACTAGGTTTAATTCAGGTTAAAGGGGAAAGATAAGACTGTATGCAGTTTCAAGACAGTGCATAGAGGCATGAAATCATGAGAGATATGCAGAGATACATACAGAACTTTCATTCAACTATACATATAGATATTTCAACTAATGTCACGATCTTACAAAAATAGGATGAGTTTTAGTCATTGTAACATCAGCTCAACAATGTCATTAAGGGTCAAAAATAGGGGAGACATCATACTAAACAGGCTTAACCCAGCTGTACAGACTAAGATTATCATCTAAACATGATGGATTTGCACTCAGCTTATGAAATAGTTAACACTCAACATGAGTATACCCTAATGAAAGATAACCTAATCATAACAACCATATGCAAAAATAGTTTCTGGTGTTTTACAGGAGTTGACCTAGTTACCTTAGTGGGTCAATTCCACATAATGAGGCTTAGAGATGTGATTAGCAATTAAGCACATACATAAGACTCTCATTGACTCATTGTAATGACTTAGAAACTGCTCTTAGAGTTAACAAACACTTATACAAAGAAGGAGAGCATTTAGACACTTAAATTTCACATGCTTCAGCTAAGTGATGAAGGATTAAACTATTAGTGGTCATGTCTATTCTAGTTAGAATTATCAAAACAACAACCTCAACTACGGAACAACGAAATATAGAAAAATAGTGTGGTAGGGATAAAGATCACAACAGAATCATTAAAAGAAAATCTGGAGTCTAGGCAAATATGAGAAAGTCATTAAGGCATGTAAAGTAGCTTAATCACATAGGGTGCTTGATACAGAATAGAGGCCATCAAGATCACATAATAACTTAGTCAATACTGATTAAAGATACTCAAAAGTATAACAGATGACCATAGGTTAACAACACATCATCATGAACTGAAAATAACATCTATACACTAATGACAAACATTATAAATGAACATAACTAATAACAGACAACATCATGTTCATGATATTCGAATAAGACAGTTAAAAGAAAAAGGGTGAAAGTGTACTGACCTTTTCTAGGGTAGCCGGCCAAATATGATTTTAACTTAGCCATATGAAAATCAAAATTTCAAGCTCTTGAGTAGTGAAGGAACTCAGAAACAAAAGGAAATTAGGATTAAGTAGAAAAGAAACCTAGGCTTCTAAACCATATGAAATTTTCGACTCTTGTTAGGTTTAGTAGGTCTGGTTGGTGATGTTAAGTGAGAGCAATCAAGGCTCTATTTATACTGCCATTTAATGGCTTAGGGTTTCAGCAAGATTCAAACTGGGTAGTGAAAGATGACGACTACTAGATGATGCAAGTATGATTGAGTGAAAATCTAGCAACAGAGGTGAAATGAGTGAGGAAGTTTTTTACCCGAGTGAAGATCGGTCGTTCGAAGGCAAAGAATCGTTAGACAAGACCTCAATGTCCATAGGTCACTGCATTTGACCTCTGGACAAAGAAGGAGAGTGGTGATGATGAAGAAACGCCATGCATCCCATGGATTTAACAACATATTGAGAGAAATTCGAAGACTTGATATTGCATCGTTGTATCTAGGGTTCAGATTTGGATATTTGAATTTTGGATGATGAAACAAGAAAGAGTCAGCGAGAATCGCGAATAGGGAAGGCAAAGAGGATGATTCTTTGTTCGATTTGTGACCTTGCACAAATTTGTGCAAGGTCTATGACTGATTTGACCATGGTGAGTTGAGAGAAGAGAGGGCGAAATGGGAAATGTGGGCGGCCATTTGTGGCAAATGAATTAGGGTTAGGGCGTGGGGTTTGGCCGTCTCTGAGTTAAGAGTGAGAGACGAGATCTTGACCCTGATAATTTGGGCACTTAATGGTTTTAATTTTAAAATGAAATATGAGAGTTGTTAGACCTTCTATTTTCAACGGCTGAGATCAAAGCGGATAGGGTATTTAAAATTAAAGGAAAAATGGAGATAAAATGAGGGCCGTTGATCTGTAGAATGGACGACCTAGATTGATTGTGTTTCTTTTGTGAGTGATAGAATGTAACGAAAATATTAATCATCAAATGTAAAACTAATTAATGTAATTAATTAATTATTAAAACATCTTATTTTCCAATACTAATTTTGGATTATTTTGAAATAGTAAGGTAATTTACTAAATTTAAGGAGTATCTTTTAAAATTAATTATAAGACCTATGCAATGAATATAAAGGTTATTTTAACAGTCTCAAAATAGTAACAGTAATATATTTATAATTATATAATACTAAACTTTTGATTTTAACTTTATTAATTACTTAATTTTAAAAATAGATGTTATTGATTAGAAAATATTTTCAACATATTTATTATAAAATCAATAAGTATAAGTAAATTAATTTTAAAAAAGAGGGTCTAAATTGGTCGTGAACAATGATAGCAAAACGAAGCACATAATGGCCTAAAGTCTACCTGGATCAAGAATAACTACGGTATACGCATATCCACTCGTTACCTCGCATGTGCATCACTCCAACATGTATCAAATATCATAACCAGCGGAGAAATTATCCTCGAACCAAGCTTATACAAGTTACTTGCCTCAAACGAGCCAAGTTAATACTCCAAAAAAAAAAAATCCTCAATCGCGAATCAATCTTCGAACGACGCGAATGTAGTCAAATAACACATCACCATGTCAAATAATGCTAAAGGGAACAATAACGAAGTATAACAACTCAATATTTAATTAAATACACAAAGTCAACCAAAATTTCAGCCCGGGCCGCATTCTGAAACTCGATAAAAGTCACAAATTCCGATAAGCCATCCAACATAGGTCCAAATATATACGTTTCATCAAAATCTGACTCCGAATCGGGGTTCAAATCTCAATTATTTATTCTCCAAAATTTCTTACAAAAACCCCAATTTCTCCCTTAGATTTCATCAATCAAAAGTTAAAATCAAGGATATAATCATGAATAATAATTAAATCAGAGTTAAGAACGCTTACTCAATTCAAGTGCGTGAAAATCGCCTAACAATTGCTCCAATTCGAGTTCACAATCTCAAAATACGACAAAATGAAGCCAACCCCTCGATTATAATATTTCGCCCAATGATTTTGCATCTACGATAATTTGTACCGCTTCTGCGGTGTCACTTATGTGGCAAAAGGATCGATTCTACGAGTTTCACTAAAATCCCGACCACTTGCGCCTGCTGCCAAACATCCGATTCTATGGATCCGTTCCCGCGGATAAAACTTTGTGCCTGTGCACCGAACTCTGCAATTGAGGACTCCCCTGCCCAGACCCAGTTTTGATTTTGCGGACTCCTCCACACACAAAGTTCCGCAGGTGCGACGCACCAAAACCTGACATGCCATCCAATATCTAAATGGTTCAGAATCCATCCGAAACACACCCGAGCCCCTCGAAACCTTGTCCAATCATATCAACAAGTCCTAATACATTACCCAAACCTATCCAAAGGCTCCAAACACCATAATTAACATCAAAATCAAGAATCATCGCTCAAGATCAATCTCTTAAGTTTATTAACTTCCAACTTTAAACCAAGCATCCGATTCAAGCCTAACCAATCCGGATTTCAACCAAAATTTGCACACTAATCCCAAATGAAAAAATGAACCTATTTCAAGTTCCGGAATGACAATCCGAACCCGATATCATCAAAGTCAACTCTCGGTCAACTTATAAACCTTCCAAACCTTCAACTTTCCAACTTTCGATAATTAGAGCCAAAATACCCTAGGAACCTCTAAATTCAAATTCGGATATACGCCTAAGTCCAAAATCACAATATGAACCCATTGAAACCATCAAATTACTAATCCAAGGTCATCTATTCGAAGTCAAATTTTAATCTAGTCTTATAATTTAAGCTTCCAACCATGGAACTAAGTGTTCCGATTCATTCCAAAATCTTTCCGAAGCCAGACCAACCATTCCCACAAGTCACATAGCAACAAACAAACATATGGGAATCATCAAATAGGGAATCAGAGCTCAAATATACAAAACGACCGTCCATGTCATTACAGTTCAAGACTTCAAATCTAAGTTTGTTAAAATTTTAATAAAGTTATATCTATACTATATTAAAAGAACGAAGGCCCTTAGCGAAATGTTGTTTACTTTTTTTTACCCTTTAAAAATATATTTCGTATTGGACAAAATGATAATTTAGATCACAATCCTAATTTTCAGTAATTTAAAATCAACTAAAAATTTACTTATTTAACTTTTCTTTATTGAACTAGGTAGAAAAGCCTATTTTTGAGTCCTTCAAAATCAATTAAGAGTTTTACCATACAAAAATTTGCTTATATAAACGCTAGAAACTACAAGTTAGCAAAGTTTGTACGAGTAAGAAACACCATGATTTTGATAACACAAAGATCCAAAGTTTACATATGATTTGCTTATTTAAAATAGAACTCTTATTGCATAAAGTTATAATTATTAGTTGAATATTATTAAGGATTTTAATTAACAAAAAACTAAGTTACTTTTTTTTTTAAATATTGAGAACAAATAATTAAATCTTTAAATTAATTAATTATGAAAATAATTCAATTCAATTTTTTCCAAATTCATCATACAAGTAAAATTATTTGACAAGCTACAAAACTCCTAAGGTATATAAATGTTTTGTAAGAAGCACACTAACGCTTAAAGAAATAAAAAATAAAGCAGAATGGATTATAGAATAAATTTAAGAGTCAAATCGGTGAAAATATAAATTTGAAGCAACAAGGATAAAATAGTAGAAGACAAAATATATTATAAATGAGTTGTCATTTAATTTTTTTTCTTTCTTGCATTCAGTAAAAAATGATAATGGCTATATATATACTTTTTATATTAAGTTATTTGTATTAAAATATTAATTCAATAGTCATTTGTTAAAACTTTACATTGTCACTATGAATCATGCAGGATGTATATTGCCAATATTTTCATTCTCAAATTATTAAAGGATCAAAAGATTCAATTTTTAATTTATGTTATTTGACAAATTCTTAAAGAATTGGGATAAAGGTATTTTTATGTTTTTTTGTTCAGTATTAATTCACATAAATAACAATAATTTTCATAAATTATTGCGTCATAAGTTCTCATAAATCACAATAAGTCATTTGAAAACTTTTGTGAGATGAGATTGTTCATTTATTCAGATAGCTACACGAATCAACTATTATTTCAGGATTTTTTTTTTAACTTTTATTTTATAATTTTATATAACTTAAACAAATTATAATATTTACGTGATATTTTTAAAATTATGTATTCAATGACATTGGTACACACACAATGCGTATATATATATATATATATATATATATATATATATATATATATATATATACACTATAAACAACCAAATGGCATTAATTGATTCAAGAACCTCAATCTTCAGGGTCAGAGCTTACGTGAAATTATAAAATTTTGCTAGTCACAGTATGGACCAAATATACAGTACCATTAGTTTACATGTTTCTTTTTCACTAGTGAATGATTGGAATTGTCACCCAATGAAGATTGCCACTTTGTAAATCCACACCAACCTCCCTTGATTTGATATTCAACACATCATCAAATTTTTGGAGAGATTGTATCAAAACCATACAAGAAAAATGACACCTCACCCTGAGAAAACGACACTGGCTAAAACTGACCATTAACCCTGAATTATTTAATCATGTGGTATCTCCAACTTATTAGTTATAAGTTATAATCTTTTCTTGAAGAGTTGCCACCAACTAGGAGGGGGGGAGAAAGAAAGAAAAGAAATGGGAAGTAAAGTTTCTCCAAGAAAGTTGCATTATGATGTTAGTATGTCAAAGAGAACAAGAAAGCCATTGAATCTGAGTGCAATTAGTGATGAAAATCCTCAGCAGTCTGAAGAGTTGATTGGCTCAGTGGAAAACAAACAAGTTCCAAGTGAAGAAGAAAGGAAATATGAGAGGAAGAGTTTGAAACAGCTGATTGAAGTAAGAAGCATTTCACTAAGGCAACATTTTATAGAGGAAGAAAAGCAACTTCAAGTGATGGTAAATGGATTGAAGTTGAAGAAAATTATGAGATGTTATACCAAAGTTTTAAGTCATATGATTAAGAGAAAGAAGACTGCTGGTTACAGAATGAAAATGCAGGTCCACAAGTCCAAATCTTGAGCTTATACAGAAAAATTGAGTTTTTTCTTCCTTAGGATCTAAAAACTCTCCCGCTCCCAACTCCCAAGAGGAAGAATGGGGTCGGGGAAGATTAATACTATATGAATATGTATATGTGCATATGCACTTCTTTTTGACAAATTTATTGTTATTTGCATTCACGGAGGCAGTCCTTATTTTTTCCTGATAAGGTAGTTTTTACAATAAGATAGACAAAATCACTTTTTTTAAATATTTTATTTTATCTGGCAGACCAATTTTCATTCTTAAAACGTGACCGGCGCTCAATAGGCATAACTTCATCGGGCAAACCATAAGTACCCATAACAACCTAAACACCTACCAAGTCACGTTACTTTGAAGAAAATCGGACGTAGTTTTTATGTTTCTAGGACTATTATATTCAATAATTTTGTGTCTCAGCCACATGTTCAACTTGATATGACCGGGAAGTAGATAATACCTTCTTATTTCTTGACCGAAAAGTTCTTGAATGGCTTCTCACACTTGAAAGGACGCACGCCTCTTTACATTTATTGAGCATGCCTTTCTGTGATTCGGCAAATAGTTTTGCCAGTTACCAAGGTAATGATTACTTTAGTTTGAGAACCGCCTATAAACTTGCCTTTCTTTTCACTTTTACTTTACTCTTTTCCAAATTTCGTCAGCAAACCCTTCAATTCTCTGCAACCTCTCCTTCTAGCAAAACATCCGATAATTTTTTTCTTGATCTATTTCACCATGTCTTCTCTACATATTGTAATTTTCATCATCGGAAACATTACTGCTATCGTTAAATAAAACAGTTCTGTAGTGACCATGACTTCACCACTTTCAATAACCGCTGGTACCGAGACTTGCATCGACAGTCCAAAAAATATAAACCCAAAAATACTGGCATTGAGCCCCTCACTACGAGCACGATCATTCCTAAAGAATAGTCTTTTAACAAGGATCTTCAAATCCAGAGCACTTCTTTTAATCCAGACAATGACCAGGATAGGGCGATCGACAAGTATACTTCGTCCATTCGGTCGACCAACATTTCTATTGTGAAGGAGGACAACAACTGGAAAAATATCGAAGTGTTGGTCCCGCTTGACGTGGAGAAGGTGACCTTCGTTAAACTAGGATTTTTTTTTGTTTATACATACACTTTTACCCTCAAACTTGGATATGAGATTGACCCTATATCACGACCCTAAATCCAACTAGCCATGATGACATCTAACTTTGCTAGGTAAGCCAAATAATAGCATTCCGATTCAATTAATATTTAACTAACTCTAATAGACTCCCCAAAGACCGGTAGTACAAATCATGAGCTTCTAAGATTAGAATTTACAAAACTAGTGTAAAATAAAAATACGTCATCTGTCTGAAATATAAATGAACAGATTTAAAATTCTCAAACTACCATGGACAAGAGGCACCAGTGACTGGAATGCAGGTACATCTTCAGATCCAGCTCTCGCCGTACACAACTACATCAACATCCGAAATCTGTCCGCAAGGTGCAGAAGTGCAGTATGAGTACAACCGACCCCATGTACTCAATAAGTAACAAGACTAACCTTTGGGCTGAAAGTAGTGACGAGCTCAGTAGGTATAGTCCAATATAAAAATAACAGTACATAAATATAAGCGTACTTTCAAGTTCAACAATTAAGCTCAGTGCAAGTAAAATAGCTCAATTCTAACTGATACGAGGAATATGAGATCTCTATATCTACATGTCAATGTACATACTGTATGTGATGCACTTCAGTGGAAACCTCATATACTCAAATCTCAAAATACTCAATTACTCAGTACTGTATATGTCCAATCCAGCCCAGGGAAGATCCATCCCATATATATGAACACATCGACTGACAGTCAGTCACTCAATACTGTATAAGGCCAATCCAGCCCAGGGGTAAATTTATCCCCAAATGTAAATGACTCGGACAAGATTCATGTCCAGGGAAATTCATCACAATTATAAATAAATAAGGCAAGTCCATACCCTGGGAAGTCCATCCCGAATATATATAAATAAGGCAAGTACATGCCCTGAGAAGTCCATCACAAATATAAATCATCTACGCTCATTGTGGGGGGTGTAAACTCCGGAGGGGATTCTTCAGCCCAAACATAATATAAAGCCGATATGGCCTGCTATAGGCGGGCAGCCCCGATCTATATAATAATAAAACCGATATGGCCTGCTGCAGGCGGGCAACCCCGATCCAAATAATAATAAAGCCTAGAAGTACTGGTGCAATGGGCAGCCCCGATCAATATAATAATAATATATACAAAGCCGATATGACCTGCAGCAGGCGGGCAACCCCGATCCCATAAATATCCTCACAATGGATGAACATGACTGAGTATGAAATGTATATTTTAAACAATTAAATTCAACAGCAACACGACCCTATGGGTCCCAAAATATCGACACGTAGCCTAAACATGATCTTTAATATGCGTCTCAGCTCAATTTCTCTAACACGTGGAGAATATGCGGACAAAAACATGATTTTTTAATTTTACAACTCCCGAGAATTTATTTAAGTCACAATTTCTATGGTGCACGCCCACACGCTCGTCACCTAGTATGTATGTCACCTCCAACAATTGATATAACACAAAATTCAGGGATTCATACCCTCAGAACCACGTTTAGAAGTGTTAGTTACCTCGAACAAGCCGAGTCCAATATCGAGAAAGCTAAATAATGCTCCAGAAATTCCATTCTTTGCGTATCAACCTCCGAACGACTCAAATCCCGATGATTTTCCTTGAAAATCCCTCGAAAATAAGATCGCCACAAATCAAGCTTTCTTAATTCAGCTCTTTAGTGATATTAAAACCTCCCACTACTCTTATAACTTCACTCTACATCAACATAATTCAATTGGACCAATATTAGTAAACAAACTTCCAGATTTTTGATCATTTAGGCTTTTTATCAAACACCTAGTAGGCATAAATCTCTACATCTCTTAACTATAAAATTAGTTCATCTAACTTCCACCATTTACCAACAATTTAAACTCCCAACATCACATGCGTGACCAACCATTCACTCCCAACCATCAAAATTCCATCAAATAATCACTTTGCAATCTCTACAATGGTCATACATTTAAATTGGGAACTTATTACTTCCAATCATCATCCCATGAGTTTCAATACTTAATTCATACTCATTTTACTACAATAAATCCATGAATGTAAGTCTAAGGATTTAGGATTATCTTTTGGAAGAAATCTTGCAAAACCCTCCTTTGCGTTCTTGAAGAAATTTCTTGAAGATCTATGTATTTTATGTGTAGATTTCATCAATACTAGTGTAGAAATGGTAGAATTCCACACAAAGATAATGGGGATTGCTTACCTTGAAGAATAGAGGAGTTTGTGGTCTTGAGAGAGAGGACAAGAGCTCCAAAATCCGTTCAAGTGAAATGGGGAAAATGAACCCCGAATTGGCTTAAAACGAGCTGGAGCTGGGGCGCGCCCGGTTTGGCGAAGTGAGCCTCACTTCATCATCCACTGCATGCAAGGGAATACCTGATCCGCACCCGGTCTGGCGAAGCGAGCCTCGCTTCGCTGTCCGCCAAAATAACTGGGTGGTCTAACTTTAGTAATTTGATCATAACTTTTAGTAGGAAAGTCCAAATGACGAACGACTTTATGCGTTAGAAACTAGACTCAAAGACTACACTCTAGGCGCAAAATTTATGGAAAGTATCTCCACCTTATGAGAGTTATACCCATTCAAATGTAGGTGTTGTGAAAATTAAGATACGTTTTCCACTTAATATTTCCAATTTTCGCCAATTAGTGCCGAAACCTTCTAGACTTATCCAAATGCAAATCCGAGCATATGCCCAAGTCCAAAATTACAATCCGAACATAACGGAACCATCAAAACTCCGATCCAAGGTCAAATAATAACAAGTCAAATTTTGTCAAATCTTTCAACTTAAGGATTCCAACATGGAATTTATTCTTCCGAACATGTTCCAAAATACCTGAAAATAAAATCGATGATTCATATACTTCATAATACATCATATGAAGATATTCAAGACTTTAAATAGTTGGAAGGAGCATAAATGTTCAAAACAACAACTCGGGGCGTTACATTCACCCCCACTTAAACATACGTTCATCCTCGAACGTGCCTAGAGTTGTTCCTAAACCTTCAAATCACTATTCTACCTTACCACGCACATACCCGGGGGTGATCCCACGCCACCCTATTCCATATAGGCCTGACAACACAATATAATTGAAGATCATTAATTTAACCTTAGTCCGTAAAACTTAGAACCTAATTTTCAACATCCAAAATTTCTTACAAGACCCGAATCTCATATCTATACACTGTATAAGTCTTAACAAGCTGTATCAAGCCATAACCATAACCCAAGATATAATTACATAACATACTACACAACTCGCACACTCGT
This sequence comes from Nicotiana tabacum, assembly GCF_000715075.1. NCBI lineage: Eukaryota > Viridiplantae > Streptophyta > Magnoliopsida > Solanales > Solanaceae > Nicotiana > Nicotiana tabacum. The sequence goes on from NC_134102.1 coordinate 44,788,968, forward strand.
AACAAAATTTTCTAATCACCGTAACTTCTTAAAATCAAACCCGATACCGGTGATAAACCCCATATCAAATAAAACCTCGTTCAAAACCTTTATACACTACCGATGATGAAAGAAACGCTTAAAAACTCAAAGAACCACTCATCAGATCAACTAGTCATGAAGCTCTCTCTCCCCGAATAGAACCATAATCACTTTCTAAGCCGACTTTCGATATTATCCTCCAAATATACCGTAATCAAATCCGATAGTACACGTTCTAGGTCCAATGACCTTATATTATCAAGCACAACTATTCCACATACACGCCACACCAATATAACTCATGCCACAAACTGTGCAACTCGAGCATCCAAAAAAGAGAGAACCGTTTCGCAAGTTCAACAAGCACCACTACAGCTGCAATGCTATGAGCTCATCATATATAGTAGAACCAAGACACACAAATCTAAAAACAGTAACCAACTCTCCTAGAGCTCACATTAAAATCAACCGCACGGACAACTCACGTGCTATAGTATCAATATTTGGACCAACATTTACAACTCACGTGCCAATAATATCACTATATGGATCCGCACGGTCAACTCATGTGCCAATAACATAATCCGCCTGGCATGGTCATATGCCTCCAGTCCAAGTATATCATACAGGAGCAATCAAATAAGTACACATATATATGATAAATTAAATAAGACTCGTATGCTCCTGGACTGGTATAAATAATACGCCATAGAGTGGGCATGTGCAAAGTGTGCTATCATAACTCAATTCGACAAGTTAACGCAGAAATAACAGTTACCAAGTTTATTCAGGGAATTAGCCTCTTTGTAACCTCAAGTATAACCCAGGTAGTTCTCAACAAAGGTACGGATACGAGAAACAATATAACTTCATGCTTAACAGTCAACTCTAGGAATATCATTGCCTAGGCATTCTTCCGAGTATGAATTCTTGCTCCGACACCCGCATATGGGCTCAAACCTCACATATATGCGCACTCATAGGGCGTAACTATCACAAATAATTAACACAACTAGTGCCTCCACTGAGCTTAAATAAAACACTCACCTCAAATAGGCCGCAACCCTGAAAAATATGCTGCTGAGAACTCCCAGTCTCTAAATTCATAGAACACATGAATCACCGTAACTGATCCCAATTCCAGCACTCGAATGACTAACACATCTTTCATACACGATCCTCCGATGAGGAATACTTTCATAATTCTTCCGTGCCACAAAGTAATAATTTGAATATCATCAGTCTATCAACCAAGTGAGTACCGCAATACCAATGAACACCCGTAAGTCAAAACATAATGCACCTTATGAAATGCGCACCCTTCTTACGGATTACCGAGCAGTTATAACATTCATCTAAATATCTGAAACTGACCATTATGTTCAAAATTCATGATCTTCCTTTCAAGACTGAACTGCCACCTTGTACATGTAAATCCTAATCCCGCACAACACACCACATCTATTATGCCATCATGTAAAAAGCACGAGAATCCCATTATCAACTCTGAGCCACTAACAAATTACATACCCGGTCAGTTAGAAACCTTTCTCTTGCTTTATTCTTGGAGGAAATCACAATACACAACACATTCCCCACACCGGTAGAAAATATCCGGTTCAAACCATTGTAGAAACCATCAAGAATACTTTAAAATCTATTTGCACACAATCAAGCTATCAGAACTAAATTTCTTCTAACTCGACCAAGTCACGCATGTCACCAAACCCAAGAATATTTCCACTAAAACATCCGTAGAGCCTCACCACTTCATAGGTACCCAAAGAACCGATCATACCATACTGGTCCAGCGTACTACCCAGTCGTCCTATTTTCTCCGAGTTTCTTCTGAATTACCCTCAAGTTGACACTTCTCCCTGTCAGAACTCCACTATCCTTACCCAGAGCTCACTATAAGACATCCTAACATAAAAGCACACCGCCCTAAGGCCCATAATCTATTGTATTCTTCTTAAATACCTCCATAAATACCACAACCGTAACACTCACTCTGAAAATACATTTAAAATTGTTCTTCTTACCTTTCTTATACTAAAATGTAGAATCCATAGTCATACAGAATTACCGCAAGTCCCGGCACCATTAAATGTAAATCTCAGATTCTATCCATACACAAATCCGAAAAAATTCTCGATTGCTATATATAAATCTCGAACCCATTAGAACCTTCTCGGGAGTCACCCACTTTGATCAAATCTAAACTGCACCGCCCAAACGGGCTGAAAGATACATGCCCCATTAGCATAACAACACTCAAAGAGGTAACCCTGACTTAACACCACCGATCAAATTCATACTCCGTGCACACTATATCTTTCACAAATAACAACTCACTCATCCCATTATTTTCATATACTCATAAAGCGCAATATAACCCGTATTTAGGAATTTCAGTACTCGAGTCATCCTCGATCTCAACCTATGCAAGTCATAACTAATCCACAAGTATGCGTCATACCAAAACTAAATTTTAATATATAACCATGAAATTGAATTGTCAATAGCAGGCTCCCCCACTTGGCTCAAAGCTATATATTAAAACACTCGATAACTCACAATACCCATACTCTATTACTGCCATAATACCGCAGTCAGTTCAACGAAAATTCTTCTCAAGCTCATGCAACCCCAACCATAAAAATACCTCAATCATCCGCTAAGCTCGCATTCATTCTCTTGACACTCAAGTCAACTTTCTCAACCAGATTCAAATTCAAATCTCAACACATACGCCCCCGCTAGCAAAAACGAAACTCTCCACTCAACATTATAAGGAACACACCTACGTAGATTACTCTGCATGGGATAACCCACCTGCTTAGCCTCAAATTGGCATCTTGTTATACCCTTTCGCAGTCACAATTACTATGCAATCACTTAATATTTCTTAGTCCAAACTCATTAACAAGACATGAGAATTTAATTTGTCCTAAAATTTAACAACGTGAAAGAACCTTCAAAACATTCATACTTGAGACTGTATGTCACATCAAAACAAAAATCAAGCACCCAATAGCCCTTTTTACATTTCAAGGAAACACTTTTCGTCACATTCAATTCGTCTTAACACATCTCGCAGTCACATCATACTCATCACAAAGCCATTCCACCGCTCATCGAGCCACAAATTCCACTCGTAGGGACATTATCGAACATATGAGTCCAAATGTACAAGTTACAACTGAAGCTACTGAGCTTAAGCTGCGGTCTAACCCTGGCCTCAAGTCCTCCAGACTGGCCCATCACCAAAACACAAAAATCACATCTCGCACCTTATCCCTGGAATCAAAAGCCGGTAATGCACGACTGATACCAAGGGCTCACATGCGCATACGAATGCGTGGAGAGAATTCAAAGAGTTATGTTTCAAACCGAATCAATTCCGCACGATAAGGAAAGAAAGATGGGAAGTTTATCCTAAATGCCCTGTAGCCTCTCGAAGATAAGTATGGACGTCATCATACCGATCCGTAATACTCTACTAGACACTTGCTCATGACTTGTAGAACCTATAAACCTAGAGCTCTGATACCAACTTGTCACGACCCAAAATCCCACCAACCGTGATGGCACCTAACTTCACTTGCTAGGTAAGCCAAATAACAGTATTCCGATTCAATTAATATTTAACTGACTCTAATGCACTCCCCAAGGATTGGTAGTATAAATCATGAGCTTCTAAGATTAAAATTTACAAAACCGGTGTGAAATAAAAATACGTCATCTATCTGAAATATAAATGAACAGAATTAAAATTTCAAACTACCATGAACAAGAGACAACAATGACTGGAACACAGGTACATCTTCAGATCCAGATCTCGCTGTATGCAGCTACATCAGCATCTGAAATCTGCACGCAAGGTGCAGAAGTACAATATGAGTACAACCGACCCCATGTACTCAATAAGTAACAAGACTAACCTTTGGGCTGAAAGTAGTGACGAGCTCAGCAGGTATAGTCCAATATAAAAATAACAATACAGAAATGTAGGTATGCTTTCAAGTTCAACAGTTAAGCTCAGTGCAAGTAAAATAGCTCAATTCTGACTGATACGAGGAATATGACATCTCTATATCTACATGCCAATGTACATACTGTATGTGATGCACTTCAGTGGAAACCTCGTATACTCAAATCTCAAAATACTCAATTACTCAGTACTGTATATGGCCAATCCAGCCCGGGGAAGATCCATCCCATATATATGTACACATCGACTGATAGTCAGTCACTCAATACTATATAAGGCCAATCCAGCCTAGGGGTAAATTTATCCCCAAATGTAAATGACTCGGACAAGATTCATGTCCAGGGAAATTCATCACAATTATAAATAAATAAGGCAAGTCCATGCCCTGGGAAGTCCATCCCGAATATATATAAATAAGGCAAGTCCATGACCTGAGGGGCAAGATCTATGCCCAGGGAAGATCCATTCCTCGCGCTCATTGTGTGGGTTGCAGACTCCGGAGGGGCTCCTTCAGCCCAAGCATTATAATAGCCAGATCCATGCATAAATAAATAAAATATGTTGCGGCGTGCAGTCCGATCCCATAAATATGCAGGCGAGCAACCCTGATCAATATAATAATAATATATATAAAGCTGATATGGCCTGCTGCAGGCGGGCAGCCCCAATCCCATAAATATCCTCACAATGGATGAACATGACTGAGTATGAAATTTACATTTTGAATAATTAAATTCAGCAGCAACACGACCATATGGGTCCCAAAATATTGGCATGTAGCCTAAACATGATCTTTGATATGAGTCTCAGCTCAATTTCTCTAACACGTAGAAAATATGTGGATAATAATATGATTCTTTAATTTTACAACTCCCCAGAATTTATTTAAGTCACAATTTTTATGGTGCACGCCCACACGCTCGTCACCTAGCATGTGCGCCACCTCCAACAATTGATATAACACAAAATTCAGGGATTTATACCCTCGGAACCAAGTTTAGAATTGTTACTTACCTCGAACAATCCGAGTCCAATATTGAGCAAGCTAAACAATACTCCAGAAATTTCATTCTTCGCATATCAACCTCCGAACATCTCAAATCTCGATGATTTTCTTGAAAATCCCTCGAAAATAAGATCGCCACAAATCGAGCTTTCTTAATTCAGCTCTTTAGTGATATTAAAACCTCTCACTACTCTTACAACTTCAATCTACATCAACATAATTCAATTGGACCAATATTAGTAAACAAACTTCCATATTTTTGGTCATTTAGGTATTTTATCAAATACCTAGTAGGCGTAAATCTCTACATCTCTTAACCATAGAATTAGTTCATCCAACTACCATCATTTACCAACAAATTTTACTCCCAACATCACATGCATGACCAACCATTCACTCCCAACCATCAAAATTCCATCAAATAATCACTTTTCAATCTCTACAATGGTTATTTATTTAAATTGGGAACTTATAGCTTCCAATCACCATCCCATGAGTTCCAATACTTAGTTCATACTCATTTTCCCATAATAAATCAATGCATGTAAGTCAAAGGGTGTAGGATTACCTTTTGGGATAAAATCTTGCAAAACCCTCCTTTGAGTTCTTGAAGACATTTCTTGAAGATCTAAGTATTTTATGTGTAGATTTCATCAATACTAGTATAGAAATGAGGGAATTCCACACCAAGATAATGGGGATTGCTTACCTTGAAGAAGAGAGAAGTTGGTGGTCTTGAGAGAGAGAGAAGAAGAAGAGATCCAAAATACGTCCAAGTGAAATGGGGAAAATGAACCCCGAATTGGCTTAAAAAGAGCTGAAGCTGGGGCGCGCCGGGTCTGGCAAAGTGAGCCTCACTTCGCTGTCCACTACATGCAAGGGATACCTGATCCGCGCCCGGTCTGGCGAAGTGATCCTCACTTCGCTGTCCGCCAAAATAACTGGGTGGTCTAACCTTAGTAATTTGATCATAACTTTTAGTAGGAAAGTCCAAATGACGAACGACTTTATGCGTTAGAAACTAGGCTCAAAGGAAACACTCTAGGCACAAAATTTATGGAAAGTATTTTCACCTTATGAGAGTTATACCCATTCAAACGTAGGTGTTGTGCAAATTAAGAGACATTTTTCACTTAATATTTCCAATTTTCGCTAATTAGTGACGAAACCTTCTAGACTTATCCAAATGCAAATTCGGACATACGCCCAAGTCCAAAATTACCATCCGGACCTAATGGAACCATTAAAACTCCAATCCGAGGTCGAATAATAAAAGTTAAATTTGGTCAACTCTTTCAACATAAGGCTTCCAACATGGAATTTATTCTTCCGAACATGTTCCAAAACACCTAAAAACAGAACCGACTATTCATACACATCATAATATATCATATGAAGCTATTCAAGACTTTAAATAGTTGGAAGGAGTATAAATGTCTAAAACGACAACTCGGGTCGTTACACCCTATCATCTTCGACTTTTGCTGGAATTAACAACTATGTTTAGCTCAAGTGGGTCCAACAATATGGAGTATGGTAAACTATTTCCGGTATCCGACCTCCAGGCACAAGAAAATCTCACCCTTGCACAATTGATCCATCTATATTCTCCCAAAATCTTCCGAGGAGGCGTGTTCAAACTCAACAAGCGTGGTCATAATTCCACCATCACCAGCTTGGATGATGACAATGACCGTGGTTGGATAGAGAGATTTGTTGTCATCGTTCCTAGTGATATTATATCCTTGTTAGGACCTTCAATTACCGAGACTTGGATCTATACTCATACGTTCTTTTAAATGCATATTTTTCTATATCATTTTGAAAGAATTTTTCATCCTGTTGATTTTTCTTTCTTTTTTTTAGCTGCTCGCTGGGGGCCACCAGTAATTGAAGTTCTACCCCAGTGGGTTCAAAACTTTTTGGACACTTCTATGTCCGAATTCTGTACGTGAAAGGAAATTTCAATAAAGAAAAATTGAAAATGCAAAAATCACGGTTGGGCGATACTCCCGGTGAACTGATCGTACCCCAAACCGACACAGGTGCACAAGTAGAGTATACTAGGGCGCTTGAGAGAGCCATGTCGAAGGAACTCGGCAAACTGATCCCGTAACTTCATGAGAAGGGGTGCTCTCCTATCTTTTGATTAGGAAAATGACACATACCAGGGGGTGACTGTTTATTAAAAATACAGGATTCTGCTAAGTGGTAACACGATGTATATAGTATGACACCTGCCCGGTGCTGGAAGGTCGGAAGGAGAAGTATTATAAGCTTTGAATGGAAGCCCCTGTAAACGGCGGAAGTAACTCTAAGTGTTCTAAGGTAGCAAAATTCCTTATCGCATAAGTAGAGACCTGCACGAATGGTGTAATGACTGCCCCGCTACCTCCTTATTAACGTGTACCTTCTTTTGCCATAGACTCTTGACTTTTTCCATTCTTGTTTTACAATATCAGGGCTTCCCAGGAAATCGTCCGTTTGTTAGGTCGTCGAGATTTCACTCGACCCAAATATGACCTAACAATTATTTCAACAAATCTTTGACCGAAAAAGGGCTCGTGAAGCAACATCTGCCAGTCCCTGGCCTCAGCTAGAAGAGGGATAGAAGAGAATATTCTTTCTAAGTTGGGGAGAAGGCACAACCTCCAATTATAGAGATAATTCTTGCAAGACTGGATACAATGGTCCTTGATGAAGAAGAAATTAAGGATGAAGTCAAAATTGTTTTTCTTCAAAATAGAAGAAAACAAAAAACCCTAAACAGTCCAACCGGAGGAGACAGAGAGGCTCTTTGAAGAGTTTGATTTGGGTAAAATAGTTGACTCTCCCTCCGGAGCTCCGGTTGCTCCTACCGGTCAGAGGAGTGATACTCCAAGTGCTGCCCCAACTTTTGCTCCTCCAACATTGGTCATTGTTGCTCGAGTAAGACATCTGTTTCCCCCAGTCTCCAGACCACACAAATATGGAAAGCACCTTTTCTGCTCCACTCCGGTACCCTAATAGTAAACGTAATGTTACCATTACAATTCCGAGTGAATGCCACATTCTTTCCAAGCCAGTTAGAGTAGCCAGTTATATGAAACTCTTAGATACAAAGAAAGACTGAAAGAAATGAATGCTTTTTCTGCTGAGTGTCTCATCAACAACAATATGCATCTTTCTTCTTAGGTACCTTTTGCCTTCCTCTCTTTTTCCCTATTTTTATTTTTCACTTGTTTCCCTACTAACTTTAAACTTTACCTCTTAGGCTATTGTTATTGCTTCCAAGGGTCTCCAAAGAATGACTTTGGAGAGGGACGAACTTCGGTCTGAGTGGGATCAATTCGCTGAGCGTCTTCCGGCCTTAGGCCAAACTTGCACAAATGGAAGAGCTCAAGGCTCGATTGGAGCAAATGGAGCAAGATAAAAGATCTCATAGCCAAGAGGTCACACAATTGCATACTGAACTTGCCGAGCAAAAGGGCAAGTGGTCGGAGTTACAAGATGTTATTTCTTCAGTGGCTGAACAGGAGTCAGTTTCTATGAAAAGGATTCAGGCCTTGGAAGCTAACTTGCATTCTAAGACCAAGAAGCTACAGTGGCTGAATAGAAAAGGGCCAAAATAGAGGAAAGGTCCTGAAAGGTCATGGAACAAAATTGGGAACACTTAAAAACTAGTTCTGACATGGCAGAGACCTACAAGATTTTAAAGAATGAAAATGAGCGATTGCAATAAATAATCTAAGAACTTTGAGAAAGATTCCGAGCTCAAGAGGGGTCATTTGTGCTTGAAAAGACTTATGTTATTTTTAGAATGCAAAGGAAGACTCTAGAGGATGCCAAAACCGGCATTGAAAATATAAATAACTGCATTGCTGAGGCTCGTGCCTTACAGACAACCACATTTTAGAATATGCCCGCTAGGCAAATTGCTTCAAGTTCTTCAGTGAAATATTCAAAATCTTCTAAACTTGAAGAGAAAGATGAAGATGTTGAGCATGATGATGAAGAAACACATGAGCAACCTTATTCTCCAAAAAGTGTAGATCCGATGAATACTCCAACCTTAGAGGTCTCCAAACCTTCGACATCTGCTGAAAAAGCAGATTATATATTTTTTAAACTATTGTACATTTTCTAGGCTCTCTTTTGGTCTCGGAACTTTGAAATGAAAGATGTTTTTTCACATTCCTTTGAGTTACCTTAGCTTCTCAGAGTTTTAAGTTAGCAAATGACACCCTGATCCATGATTTTTTATTAATAAGGTACGAGAAGTTTTTCATCTGCTTGACTTTATTAACATGTATTCTAGCTTCCGGTTCTTAACCTTTTACTGGAAATATTTTATAAGAAAGAGCCCTTATATTTATAGTAATATTGAAGAGGACGTCTCCTGTTCATTCTGACACAGTTATTTGATATTTTAGTAACATACAAATAAAGGATACTCCAAACTATTTAGATAAGAAATAAGCGATAAATGGAAAAGAAAGGAGTTTTCGTTTATTCCTTTCATTCACAAAAATATATTTGATCAAGTAAGAAAATTTTATTTTTCAAATAACCGAATTGCCAATTCATGTGGCTAACTCGTAGCTCTTATTTCTACGGGATTGGATATGCAGTCTCCGGTCTCGACTTGAGGTGACCCATAATAATTTGAACTTTGGAGTTTGAAATATGTTACACCGGTTTCAGCAGTCCCCGATATTGTTGCATTTCTGAGTAACCATTTTTCACTTCCTTTTATTTTCAAGCTAATATCAACACTTTCATGCTCTCGCACGGGTAGGTATAGTTCCCCCTATGTTATAATGTGAAGTATGAAGATTCAAATACTGAATTTCCTATTGCCTGTCACAATTTATTATCGTAATATACTTTACATTGCTTTATCATTAAAAAATATTTCCAAAAATATTTGAGACAAAAACTGGACGAAGAAAAAAAGAGTACAACGCGTATTTTCAGTTTAACCATCAACCTTCAACAATAATACCTTTTAAGATGGCCAACGTTCCTACTTCTTGACAATTTGGCTCTATCTAAATTTTTCAGTTTATACGAGCCTTTACCGGTTATAGTTGAAATCCGATAAGGACCTTCCCAATTTGGTCCTGGTTTTCCGACGTTGACTTCTTGTGTGTTATGAGTTACTTTATGTAGAGCCAAATTTCTTACTTTGAAGTAACATAGATTCACTCTATGGTTGTAATACCTCTCCATTCTTTGCTTCCGTGGCATTATCATAACAAAAGCCAAATCCCGGAGGTCGTCAAGCAAATCTAATTTAATCAACATAGCTTCAGTAATATCTAACTCGTTTATTCACGAAAATCTCATCGCCGGCTCACCTATCTCCACCAGAATCAGATCTTTTGTCCCATATACAAGAGAAAACAATGTTTCTCCAGTGCTAGATTTTGCCGTGGTGCTATATGCCCATAATATTACCGCTAACTCTTCAGCCCCCCTCCCCCTCCCCCCGCCTTTTGGCATCCTCTAACTTTTTCTTCAGATTTTGAATTATTATTTTGTTCGTTGACTCTGCTTGACCGTTAGCACTTGGATGATATGGGGATGATGTAATCCTTTTGATTTTCAAACCTTCTAAGAATTTTATAATTTTGGAGCCTATAAATTGTGGCCCATTATCACAAGTAATTTCTTTTGGGACTCCAAATCGATAAATTATGTGAGCCAAGATGAAATCTATCACCTTGCAGTTGTGGACGGCTAATTTTTTTTATCCTCCTTTTAAAATTAATTTTTTATGCTTAATAATTTGTAATAAATGTGGTAAAATATTTTCTAATCAATAATACCTATTTTTTTTATAAATATAATAGGAAATAAGTAATTAACAATGTTAAATCAATAATTGGTATTAGATATTTATGAATTATATTACTCTTACTATTTTGAAACCATTAAAATAACCTCTATATTTTGATACACAACTTTTACAATTAATTTAATAAATTAATCATTTATTTTTAATTCATCGGTTACTACTTTAAATTAATCCGAGATTAGTTTCAAAATTTAGTAAATAAAGTATTTTGGTAGATAATTAGTTAATTACAGTAATTTGTATTGTATTTGATGATTATATTTTATCACATTTAATTAGAATTAATTAAGTTTAATTAAGTTAATCGTAAAGGGGGTTAAAAACTTAAAAGGATACAATTGAAATTACCTAATTAAATACAATGTGGCTATTTGTTAAATCAAATACTAGTTAATTCTGCCCAAAAACAGAGGCCTAATAGTCTAACCTGGTCCGGAACTGACCCCTCCTATCCACTTTGGCAAACCATGCCAACCTCTGAGGACCAATAACATCGTGCCATGTCACCCATCCCCTTCATTCACAAAACAAGCACAACGGATCTGGACAGTCGATCCAAATCATCGACGGTCTACGTTTATTCCTGCTATCCCCTTTATTTTAAACCATATGCTAGATCTTATCTCAACCGTTGGATCATGGTCCCCGTTTTTTATAAAAACTATTTTTTAACAAATCTTAGGACCTGAATTATCAAGGCCGTTGATCAAAGGATCCAACGGCCCAGATCCCATCCCTAGTTTTTAACCCACAAAGCGACCTAAACCCTAATCATTCTCACCAAGACCGGTTGCCTCCCTTTCCTTTTTTGCTCATTATTCTCTCAAATCCTAACTCCCGTCAATCATGAAACCTTTCACAAATCGGTGCAAGGTTATAAATTTGAACCCTAAACACTCAATATGCCCCTACATCCACGAATCTAGCAAATTTTTCCCATTTACATCACTAAAATTCAAATTCCCAAAATCAAACCCTAGACCTAAAAGATGAAACTAAAAATCGCTTGATTTCCCCTCGTCCTTTCAAATCCAGAAGTATGCATAGTTGTTCGTCTCCAGTTTAATCATTATATTCTTTATCCAGAGTGTCAAAGGCAATGCCCTCTGAATATTAGGGTTCAATCGGTAGTCCCAAAAGACTTCTGTGATCGACCCTCGTGTCCAGGTAAATATTCATCCGTGATTTCCCCTTTTTCCCTACTGATTTCACCTTCTCACTATCGTTATCTACCTTATTATTTTCATCCACTATCTTTTGAACCGATATGAAACCCTAAGTGACTTGAATGCCATTATAAATAGGGCATTCAATATCCTCACTTAACAGAGATGAATATACCTAACACTATCGACAAAAATATTGAAAGAAAAACGATTAAGTCTTTTCAGCTAAGTTTCAAGTTCCAGTAGTCTCTCCTAACTTCTTCTTTCTCTCTTTTCATTCCTGCTCAATTTTGATCCCTGTAAGTGATTTATTTTGGGTTTGGACTTCTAAACGGCTAAACAAAGGACTCTTGCTTGGTTTGCTGCTTTGTAAAAGGTCAGTAATCATTGACTGTCACGACCTAGAATTCTCACCCTCTGGATCGTGATGGCGCATAACATTTCACTTGCTAGGCAAGCCAACGTTAGCTATACTTATCAACCATTTTAACAATTCAAATAAAATGATAACAATAAAAAAGAATAGTCTGAAATAAAGTGATAAACTAATAAAATGAAGTAATCCAAATTCAATACCAGAAACTGGACCCAAATCAGAGGGCCACGACAAAACCAAGAAGTTTTCTAGCGCGACTCTCTCGCGACAGGCGAAAAGGAGACGACTGTACTGTGACTCTCTCGCGAGCATTTCCATGGCCACTCTGGCCGGTAGCCAGCTTCCTCCAATGGCTGGTCTGCCTCCCCAACCTCCTCCCATCATTTCTAACCCTACTACACAATCAGAAATACCTAGATTACTCCCAGATTCTAAAATCAGTCATGATGAATGCTGCGAGTCCTAGTTCTAGCGTGACTGTTGATCCAGTACGTCTTCGACGCGCTACTTTTGTCAATGGACAACCAATGGTGAAGTTTACTGAAGCAGAAGTTGATCTTATGAATGTCATTGAAGGACTTCAGTATGTTGTTATTTGTAAGTTCTCCTATGGCTGGCCTGAACTCCCAGAATTACGTAGGATTGTGCCTGCACAATGTGGAATTAAGGGTGAGTGTAACATTGGTTATTTGAGAGATAGGCATATTTTGATTAGGTTGGCGTTATGGGAAGATTTCATAAATTTTACGTCAAAAAATGTGTATTATGTGAAGGGCAAAGATGAAAATGAATACCAACTTAGAACACTGATTTATGATGCTAAATTTAAAGCTGGGGAAGAAACACCTAAGGTTATGGAATGGATCTCGTTTCCGAACCTGCTTCCCACGTTCTTTGTTAAAGAATGTCTATTTTCTTTAGCGTCAGCTGTGGGAAAGCCTTTACACTTGGATATGGCTACTATAAATAAGACTCGACCAAACTGTGCGAGGGTTAAAATTCTTGTTGATCTTCTAGCTGATTTACCAAAGAAAGTACGCATGGACATCGAGAATGAAGCCACTGGTAAAATTCGTACTAAATGGGTGAATATTAAGTATGATTACCTTCTTAAATATTGCAAGACTTGCAAACTACAAGGAAATGATGAGTTTGAGTGTTGGCATATTCATCCAGAATTAATGGGAAACAAAGAAAGTGGTAAGCAAGTTTTATAAGAGGTTCAAGATGGGGAAGTTGCTGATCAGAATGGACAGAGGAACAACACGATTAATTAGCCAATTATGATTTTATCAAGTGGTAAAGTAGTTGGTAATGTTATGGAACAATGGAAGGAAGTAAGATATAATAGGGTGAAAAAGGTTGCAAGACAAGGTGAAAACCAAGAAGCTACTGGAAAAGAGATTGTCCCTATTAATTAAGGTGTAGTACAACTACTTCCAAGGGATAATGTAGTGTCTCAGCAGGTTCAAACAACCAACAAGTTTTCAATTTTAGAAGTTGATGATGGAGAGAAAGAGGATAACAATGAATTAGCGTTGGTGTCCCAGAATAATGCTCCTCAAAGTCCTAATCCTAATGCTAATGAGAGAGGGATGGCAAGGTCAGCTAATAAGCATACTTCACCTGGGAAGGCATTGAATCCAGCTGCACCAGTATTTAATCCTACGTCTCCTGGGGTTGGAACTACTAAGGCAATTAAGAAAGAAACCAATTTTCAGAAGGAGGGACAGAATCCACTGCACAATGGGTTAGTCGAGCTTTTGGAGTAAATAATGTCACTAATAATCAGTCGTGTCAGGAAGTGCCATCACAATCACTGGATACAATAGTTATTGAAGAGCAGGAGAATTTCCAAGATCGTGTTAAATTTACTCAAGGGAGATTATGGAGTGATCAAACGGAGGAGCATTCTGATGAGGATGATGAGGATAAATTGGATGATAATGAAGAGAATGATCAAATTGAGTAAGATGATCATGAAGAAAAAGAACAAAGTGTAAATGGAAACAATGGACAGTTGATGATACAACAAGGAGATTGTAATTCAAAATTGATGGAGGAGATGTCCAGGAATGAAGCCAATGTAAAAGGAACCAAAGTTTTTAGCTCCAAATCAAAACCTAACTCTATCCCTAACACTAACCTTCCTGTTTCTGTGACTAAAACTATCAGTGGTGATCTTATTGATCCAGGTGATAAAGTTAAAGATATGCAATCTCATGTGGATATTCAGAATGTCATGCAGACAACATTTGATAAGGGAGGGGATCCTAATCAAAATAAAGGACAATCAATCACAGTTTGTGAAATCAAACCAGTTGACCTAGATGGACATATTGGGAAAGGAAATGTGAGCAAGAATTTAATTCTAAAGGATTCCAAGAATCAGTTGGCAACCAAAGAGATGCACATAGAAGATGAAGATAACCAGCAGGGCAAAGAAAAGGATTTAGATGCTGAATCAACGACCCAGAATTTCATGCATATTACTAGGCAAGGCGATATATCTCCTACACAAATGGAGAAGGGAAGATCAGTAGGTAGAGTTAGAAGAAAGCAATCAAAGGAGTTGCCTAGTGTGCAAGCACCTGGGGTTCAAACAAGGAGGACAATTTCCAAATCAATCAATTAGATATGAATGCTTTGATTTGGAATATTCGTTCAGTCAAAACTAAAAGAGCTTTTGAGAGGCTCATTTCAATGCATAAAATACATAAGTTCCAGTTCATAGGCTTAATGGAACCAATGCAACAAGGGAGAAAGCTGGATAAATATAGTAGGAAAATTGATTTTTCTCATGCCATCAGAAATGTTTCTAATAAAATCTGGGCATTTTTTGATGAGAGATTTGAGGTTACAGTAATGATGGACATGGTGCAGCAGCTAACTTTAAAGATTTATAATACTGAAGATCAGCAGGAATTCATCCTAACTCTAGTATATGCAAAATGTAATGCGATTGAAAGAATAGAGTTGTGGGATTCATTATATGTATTGGCCAGTGATATGACTCTTCCATGGCTAGTTGGTGGTGACTTTAATGTCATTTGGGATGAGGAAGAAAGATTTGTAGGGTTACTAGTTCATATTAATGAAGTTGATGATTTTAGACATTGTGTCAACACTTGCAATTTGTTTGATCTTGGCTTCAAGGGGAGTAAATATACATGGTGGAATGGAAGGGCAAAGATTGTATTTTTAAGAGGTTGGATAGATGATTGGCAAATATAGAATTTCAGAACTTATGGCCTGGACTAGAGATTGAACATTTATCAAAAATTGGGTCTGATCATTGCCCATTGTTGATCACTCTGAATCCAGAAGTTGCTCCAATTAGGAAGTCATTTAGATTTTTAAAATTTTTGATCAAACATGATTCATTTAAGGATGTAGTTCGAGAAAACTGGCAAGCTGATTTTCATGCTAATCCCTTCATCTTATTTAAGTATAAGTTGAGAAAATTTAAGAAGGCTTTATCTACATGGAGTAAGGCTACTTATGGGGATATATTTCAAAAGATATCAGTCTAGAGGAGGTGGTGAAAGTTCACGAGGCTTAGTTTATATTGAGACCTACTCTAGAGAATAGAGAAAGGCTACATCGAGTGCAAGCAGATTTGTATAAATATATGGCATTGGAGGAGGAATTTTGGAAGAAAAAGTCAAGTATGACATGGTTTCAAGAAGGAGATAGAAACACGAAGATTTTTCACGCACAAGTTAGAGGAAGAAGAAAGCATTTATAATTAAAGAGAATCCAATCCAGTGATGGTAATTGGCTAGAGGAGAATGTGGAGATAGCAGGTGAGGAAGTGCGGTTTTTCTCAGCTCAATTTCATGAGGATACTATCCCTACTGCTTTTGGCATTTTAGATATTATTCCTCACATGCTAAATAGGGAGCAGAATCAAGAACTTTTAAAGCAGCCAACTAGTGAAGAAGTTAAGCAAGCAGTGTATGGGTTGAATAGTGAAAGTGCTGGGGGTCCAGATGGATTTAATGGAGGTTTCTTTCATGCTTGTTCGGATATTATAGGTAAAAACGTGGTGGAAATGGTCAAGGCATTCTTCAATGGGCAGGAACTCCCTAAGTTTGTAACTCATACAAACTTAGTCTTATTACAAAAAAAAAAGGAAGTAGCTACCTTTTCGGATATGAGACCAATTAGCCTTAGTAATTTCATCAACAAAGTATTTTCTAGGGTCATCCATGAGAGGTTAGTTGGCTTTCTTCCTAACCTCATCTCTGATGAACAAACAAGTTTTGTAAAAGGAAGGAGTATTGTGAAAAATGTGTTGCTAACTCAGGAAATAATCACTGACTTGAGATTGAGAACTAAGGCAGGCCCTAATGTTATGATCAAGCTAGACATGATGAAGGCATATGATAGACTATCTTGGTTGTTTTTAACCAAGGTATTAAGAAAGATGGGATTTGATGAGAGATTTATTGGTTTGGTATTTGGAATCATCTCCAACAATTGGTATTCGGTTCTTATAAATGGCCAGCCTCATGGCTTCTTCAAATCCACGAGGGGGGTAAAGCAAGGTGATCCATTATCATCTACTCTATTCATATTGGCAGCTGAGGCACTTTCAAGAGGCTTGAATTTACTTCACTGGAACCTATACTTATGTGGCTTTGGACTTCCTAAATGAAGTCCTAAGATAAACCACCTAGCATATGCAAATGATACGATCATATTTTCCTCCTCATATTCTACTTCACTTCAATTGATCATGGAAGTATTGTATGCATATGAAGTAGCCTCTGGACAGAAGATAAACAAGTCCAAATCTGGAGTCTATATGCATCACTCTACCAATGATGGTGTGGTTAGGAAAGTGGAAAGAATTATAGGGATTAGAAGGCAAGATTTTCCTTTCATATATCTAGGATGCCCAATCTTTTATACTAGAAAGAAGATGGAGTATTATGAAGGACTTATCAACAAAGTCCTAGACAAATTACAGTCGCGGAAAGGGAAATTACTGTCTATCGGAGGAAGAGCAGTTTTGATCACTTATGTATTGCAAAGCATGCTCATTCACTTGTTGCCAACAGTGAATCCACCTGTATTTGTGATTAACAAACTTCAAAAGCTTTTTGCAAGATTTTTCTGGAGCAATTCAGTAGATGGGAGAGCTAGACATTGGGCTTCTTGGGATACTTTATGCTTGCCTTGTGATTAAGGTGGTGTAGGGTTTAGATCATTACATGATATGTCTAAGGCATTATTTTGTAAGTTATGGTGGAATTTAGAACTAAACCATCACTTTGGAGTTCTTTTATGAGCCAAAAATACTGCAAGAAATTAAATGCATTGGTGGTTCCTTGGAAGAGGGGATCACATGTTTGGAGAAAAATGCTAGAGTGTAGGGATCTTGTGGAGCATCAGATTGTATCGAAGCCTAAAATGGGATTATCTCTCTTTTGGTCTGATAACTGGACTGGTTTGGGATCACTATACTTTGTTACACCACCTGACTTCTTTTGTGATGAAACAATTCACAATGTCTATGATGTTATGAATGAAGGAGCTTGGGATGTGGAGAAACTATATGACATATTGCCTGAAGATTTAGCCATACACATTCTGGAAAATGTTGCTCCTCCGATTGAACATCATGTGTTGGATAAGCCTATTTGGAACCTAGAAACAAAAGGGAACTTCTCTGTCAAAACATCTTGGGATTACCTTAGAAGAAGGAAAGATGCTGCTATAACATACAAGAATATGTGGGTGAAGGGATTTTCATTCAAAATTTCATTCTTTATGTGGAAGCTGTGGAAAGGTAGGATACCTTTAGATGATGCAATACGGAGGATAGGGTATTTTATGCCCTCAAGGTGTTGGTGTTGTGTGAATCCGGAGGAAGAATTTGTGGCTCATGCCTTTTTCAGTTCATATGCAACCAAAAAAGTGTGGGGGTATTTCTTTTCTCATGCAGGATTATCAGTAGAGGGTTTAAGCTTGCACCAGGTGATCGTTAAATGCTAGACAGTAGAGGTCATTTCAAGATTAAAACCTATCTTTCAAGCACTGCCTTGTATTATTGTTTGGGAGCTGTGGAAAAGGAGAAATAGCAATAAGCATGGTGATGCTGTGTCGATCAACAAGGTAGTGTATCAAATTAACACTACAATTCAGTCCCTAATCAAAGTGAGGTAACCAGGCTTGATTAATGTTCCACACAGGTGGCCAGATATACTACACATGATGGAAAGGTATGTGCCTAAGTTGAAGTTTAATAAGGTGATCTGGGAGCTCCCTATGGATGGATGGATTAAAATAAACACGGATGGGGCATCAAGGGGTAACCCTGGTAGGAGTTCAATAGGTTTTTGTGTGAGGAATGAGCTTAGGGATATTGTATATGCAGTAGGGAAGGATATAAATGAGACTACAAATACACAGGTAGAGACAATTGCGATTCTGGAGACTTTGAAATACTGCCTGCACCAAGGTATGGTTCAAATATGGTTAGAAACATATTCAATGTTGCTGAAAAATGTTATCCAAGGAATTTGGAAACCTCCCTGGATCATTGAGAATGAGGTTGAGGAAATCTAGAAGATGATAGGGCTGTGTAATGTAAGGGTCACACATATTTATAGGGAAGGAAACAAGCTTGCTGATCATTTGGCCAATTATGCACTTGATACTGGTAATATTGAATGCCATGACTTTCATCATTTGGATACACAAGGGAGAAGGCTGGTCAATGTTGATAAACTTCAATGTCCAAACTTGGGAATCAAGGTAGCAAAGAATTAGAAAGGGAGGAGGAAAGAAGCATAAGGGAGATGGAGAAGAAGCAGGGCAACAACATGGATCATCAACCTCAAATCCTTATGGAGGAGAGGTTGGTGGTTAGAGTTTTTACTAACGGTGGGTTCTTTTTTGCAAGGAATGATACTGTCTTCATGCCTCACCATGTGTTGGAACTTCCATGGGTGGTATTAGCACTATGTGCTCATTCCTAGGAAGGAATACCACTGGTGAGCACAAGCATGGAAGCAAGGAGAGTCTTAAGTATTCTAGGGCATGCACATTTCTGCAATCATCGATGGTTTGATATCCATAAGTACTACACTAGAGTTCCAGTCCCTAATTTAATGAAGGTACACATTAGGAATAGTCAATACTGGAGATACAAGATGAGTCTGCACAGTTTTGTGAGCTTGGCATTCATGAAGGATTCACTGTTTTGGCACCTAAAAATGAGAAGCATGAAGATACTGGGAAGTCATTGCCCAGTGTACTTCACTATATCCCAACAATGGTGCTACACCAAGAATACATTAAATGGATGCTTGAGAGCACCAGAATTTTACATCAAATATTACAAGTATATGCACAATTGTAGAACTGTGGACAATTTGTACATAACAGGATTGTGGGGTGCATTGTGGATCAAAAATCCAATGCAAATCACTACTTCAACTTTGCAGACAGGGAGCCAGGCATAAATTCTTGTAGAACAACAATGGAAATTTCATGCTGCCCTCAAAACTTCAGAGGGGGATATTGGTTCTGCTGGAGATCACATAAGCAATTGCCATGCTAAAATCCTTATGGAGGAGTGCATGGTGATTCTATTTTCTACTAACAGTGTTTGTTTTTTTGCAGGACATATTACTGTACTCATGCCTTATCTACTAACAAATCTTCAGTTGGTGGTATTAGTACTATGTACTCATTCCATTGGAGGGGAGTTATGGGTAAGAATAAGCATGAGATCAAGGAGAAAAGAGAAGCCCAGTCATCCTATTCTGCCTAATGAGTTTGGCAATACTAATGGCTGGGTACTTATAAGCTGCCCAAGTAATTCTAACCTATTATGGGAGCTAAAGGATTGGTGCATTAACAGGATTTGACTCATATGGCACTTCTTTATCCGTATGAGGCAAAAGTCACCCAGGTGCAAGGGCTCAAGACAATGAACTTTGGACAATTTTGCGGGAAGAATGGAGCAAAGATGGAACAAATATCAAGTACGTCTGGAAGCTAAGATAATTGAGGATGAAATCTGTGGCTGGAATATATGGAATCAAACAACAAAAACCCAAGAAAGTTTAAAGACAATACAGCTGGTCTTTGGTGGAGCAATTCACTGGAGCAACGTTGATGGAGCTGGAAGATACATAGGCAGCATTGGAAGCTTCCAAAAAGACTCCCATGGCATGGCAAGCTTAATTTGGCTAGTTACGTTTGGATACAGGATACAATGGTTTGATATGGTAACTGATTTTAGCAACTTGAAGATGGGCTATAATGGCAAACTTGCAGAATTTGGCTACTATTGTAATAGGCTAGTTTTAATATGCTTTGAGCGTGTTTATATATTTTCTAGATCAAATTGTAATACCAATTTTGGGCCTCAGAAGCCCAAGATTGGTAGTAGGATCTATGTATTAGTCATTTCTAATGGTCTTACTCCTTGTAAGTCAACATGCTACTTTGTCTTTTTGTGTTATTATATATATAAAAACTATCCCTAGGCACCTAGCCTAGTGGATTGATCAAAACAAATACTAGAAACTGGTGTCACGAATGCATGAGCGTCTAGAGTACTACAAATAATAGCCTAAATAAAACATAACTGTTTGAATCAACATAAATAGCTAAGATGACATAGAAGGGGACTTCAGGGCTGCGGATGTCGTGCAACTATACCTCAAGTCTCCACAGATAGTTGGATCCGAGCAATCTCACTCAACGCTACTGGGACCCACTTCGGTATCTGTACAAGAAGTGCAGAGTATAAGTACGAGTACAACCGACCCCATGTACTCTGTAAGTGCCGAGCCCAACCTCGACGAAGTAGTGATGAGACAAAGGTGAGTCACTTACAATAACCTGTACTCAATAATAATAATAACAAGAAAATAGGAAATGGAAATAAAGCAGTTACCTCATGTAGACGAACTCAAAATCCAAATTCCAGAGAGCCCAGAATAACAAGTCTCATAATCTCATATCAAAATACCGAGGTAACTCCAATAATCACAAACAAATACCACATATACAATCCGTAGCGGCACTCAATTCGATCCCATCATATCATCATATGTCAATATCATAATCCATCCTTATTCTACCATTTCAATTCGTTAGCTTTCAGTTTTTGTTGCGGCATGTAACCGTTCCCCAAATAATTTCAATCAATAACAACAATTCAACAACCACATTTATCAGAATTTCTATATCAAGAGGGTAAATGTACGAGGCAATAAAGAACCACATAACAATTAAAGAATTTCTAACAACTCGAAGCCTCAACTTTACCAATTCATCGGTATCTATTAGTTAAACAACTAATGCAAGGGAAACCACATAGTACAAGGCAACAAATATAACAAAACTATAAGACAAGTAAATTATACGACAATTTAGATATGCAAGGAAAGCAAGTAGAGTCAAGTAGATAAGCATGGAGCCATGGAAGGCACTGACAATTTAATACAAGAATAATTAAATGACAAGTGACAATGATGGCATAGAAGTCAAATAAAGTATGTAACAATTAAGGCATGAAGCAAGACATATCATGGATTAAACGGAAACATGGAAACAAGTATCATGATGGCTCGCTGCCTCGCATATACATCGTTTTCCCACATAATTTACATAACACATAGTTCATGGTTCCCTAATTCCCTCAAGTGAAGTTTAGACCCAATACTTACCTCACTCTGTAATTCAATCAATCAGTCAACTACGACCTTGCCTTTTGAACAATCCTCCAAACCGACCAAATCTAGCAAATTAGCGATCAAATGATTCAAAATAAGTTTTAGAAACTACCTATTAATGAAAGAAGTTTAATTTTGATCATTTTTGAAAACGTCAACAAAAGTCAACCCCGGGACCGCTTGGTCTAAACCCGAGATTCGGACCGAAACTCGATTACCCATTCACCCCGAGCCCGGTTATGTGATTTGTTTTGAAATTCGATCTCAATTTTACAAAAATTCCAAATTCTACCCAAATCCCTAATTTCTACCACGGAAATCCTAAATTTGATGTTGAAATCTCATGAAAAGTAATGTGTAATTGAAAGGAAATGGATTAGAGTCACTTACCAATAAATTTGGGAAGAAAGGTCTCTTGGAAAATCGCCTCTGGTGTCACGAATACACGAGCGACTAAAGTACATCAGATAATAGTCTGAATAAAACATAACTGTTTGAATCAAAATAAATAACTAAGATAACATAGAAGGGGACTTCAGGGTTGCAGACACTGTGTAGCTATACCTCAAGTCTCCATAGATAGCTGGATTCGGGCAATCTCACTCAGCATTGGTGGGACCCAGTTCGGTATCTGCACAAGAAGTGCAGAGTGTGGTATGAGTATAACCGACCTCATGTAGTCTGTAAGTGTCGAGCTTAACCCCGACGAAGTAGTGACGAGGCTAAGGTAGGTCACTTACAATAACTTGTACGCAATAATAATAACAAGGAAACAGGAAATGGAAATAAAGTAGTTAGCTCATGTACACGAACTCAAAATCCAACTACCAGAGAGACCATAATAACAAGTCTCATATTCTCATATCAAAATATCAAGGTAAATCCAACAATCACAAACAAATACTACAAATACAATCCGTTGCAGCGCGCAACCCAATCCCACCATATCATCATATGTCAATATAATAATCCGTCCTTATTCCGCCATTTCAAATCATTACCTTTTAATTTCTGTTGCAGCGTAAAACCCGCTCCCCAAATAATTTTAATCAACAACAACAATTCAACAACCACATTTACCAGAATTTCTACATCTAGAGGGTAAATGTATGAGGCAATAAAGAACCACATAATAATTAAAGAATTTCTAACAACTCGAAGTCTAAACTTTACCAATTCATCGATATCTATCAATTAAACAACTAATGCAAGGGAAACCACATTGTAGAATGCAACAAATATTACAAAACCATAAGCCAAGTAAAGCATATGACAATTTAGATATGCAAGTAAAGCAAGTAGAGTCAAGTATATAAGCATAGAGTCATGGAAGGGACGGAAAATTTAATACTGGGATAATTAAATGACAAGTGACAATGATGGAATAGAAGTCGAATAAATCATGTAACAATTAACGCATGAAGCAAGACATAGCATGAATTAAAGGAAAACATGGAAACAAGTATCATGACGACGTATATACACTCGTCGCCTCGCATATACGCTGTTTTCCCAAATAATTTATATAACGCATAGTTCATGGTTCCCTAATTCCCTCAAGTCAAGGTTAGACCCAACACTTACCTCACTCTGTAATTCAAGCAATCATTCAACCACAGCATTTGCCTTTTGAACAAGCCTCCAAACCAATAAAATCTGTCAAATTATCGATCAAATGAATCAAAATAAGCTTTAGAAACTGCCTATTAATTAAAGAGGTTCAATTTTGATCATTTTTGAAAAAGTTAACAAAGGTTAACGCCGGGCTCGCTTGGTAAAAACCCGAGGTTCGGACCAAAACCCGATTACTCATTCACCTCCGAGCCTGGTTACGTGATTTAGTTTGAAATCCGACCTTTATTTGAGGTCTAAATCTCAATTTTACAAAAATCTTCAATTCTACCCAAATCCCTAATTTCTACCATGAAAATCGTAAATTTGATGTTTAAATCTCATGAAAAGTAATGAATAATTGAAAAAAATGGATTAGAGTCACTTACCATTGAATTTGGGAAGAAACGTCTTTTGAAAAATTGCCTTTAGGGTGTTTAGGTTTGACAAATGGTGTAAAATGAGCTAAGTCCCATTTCCCCCCTCTTTTACCCAACTACAGTTACCGCAATTGCGATGTCTTGATCGCAATTGCGAACATCGCAACTACGAGACAAGGATCGCAAATGTGAACCCTGTCACAGGAGAACAGAAGTTGTAAATGCGACACTTAGATTTCAATTGCGAATATTCCACCATCCCAAATGCGACCAAAAACATTGCAATTGTGAAGTAGACTCGAGTGGTTAGTGATAGCAAATGTGACCACTTCCTTCACAAAAGCGAAAGGCCACAGTTTGCAAAAGTGAACCAAATTCTCGCAAATGCGAGATTCACCCAACCCAACCCATGCTCGCAAATGCGAACAATTCTTTGCAAGAGCGAGACTTGCAATTGCGAGCCAGACCTCGCAAATGCGAGATCTACAACAAAGCACCAGAACTGGTATTGCACCAACAGTCTTCACACTAACCAAAATCATAAACACGTACGAAATTCACCTGAGCCCCTCAGGCTCAAACCAAACATGCACATAAGTGTAACAATATCATACGAACTTGCTCGCACAATTAAATCACCAAAATAACATCTAAATCTACAAATCAACCCTCAAAACGAATGAAATTCAAAATAAACTCAAGAACAACTAGAATCACATCTAAACATCTGAATTATGTCAAATCAATTCTGAATTGCACCAAATTTTGTAGACAAGTTTCAAATAGCGATACAGACCTACTCCATGTTTCAACATCAAAATCCGAACCCGTTAGCTATGAAGTCAATTTACGGTTAAACTTAGGAAATTTTCAAACTTTCAAAATACTTGTTTTCGGCAAAATGAGTCAAATCAATTTAGGGACATCCAATTTTAATTTCGTGCATACGCTCAAGTCCAAATTCACAAAACGGACCTACCGGAATCGTCAAAATACCGATCTGAAGTCATTTTCAGAAAATGTTGACAGTTGTCAACTCAAGTTGTTTTTAAAGCCAAAAATCACTCTTCAAATTTTCACATAAAATCTTTTTGAAAAATCAATAATAACCATGCACACAAACCAAGAAACATCAAACGAAGCTAACAGAGGTCTTGTAACATGGAATTAAGGGCTAATACTACAAAATGACCAATCGGATCATCACACTAACCCTCTCTCTATCTTTTATTAATTATGTTACTATGTGTTTAGGATGTTTTCTTTTTTGATTACATTTTTTTTATGATGTATATTAGTAGCTTACGACTGAGTTTGTTCTATTCAACTTTTACGTTGTGATGACCCAATATGTCAGTATCGGTTTTAGCTTTCATTTATGTGTTCTTGAGAAATCAAATAGCTTCGTTTAGCCTTCCCTGATTTGCATGCGCAATCCGTAACTTTTTCCGAAAGCTTTTTATGTAAAAAACTGAAGAAAATATGAAATTTTGCCTTAAAACTCATTTGAGTTGACTACGGTCAATATTTTATATAAACGAACCCGGATCAGTATTTTAACTGTCCCAGTTGGTCCGTATCATGATTTGAAACTTGGGCGTATTCTCGAAATTGAATTCGGAAGTCCCTAATTTGATTAAAGTACTTTGTTAAAAACTAGTAAATTGAAGTCTAAATGAATTCCTATGTTTGACCGTAGGTTGATTTTATTTCTACCGGGTTCAGATTTTAGTTCTGAAACTTAATATAGGTTCATTTCACTATTTATGAATTGTTTGCAAAATTTGGTACAAAACGGAGTTGATTTGACGTGATTCTGACTCCAGTTGTTAAATTGAATGTTCTTAAGTTGCTTTGAAAATTTCATTCGTTTTATTGTCCGATTCGTAGTTTTAGGTGTTATTTTGGTGCTTTGATCGCGCGAACGAGTATGTATGATGATACTACACTTGTGTGCATGTTTGGTTTGGAGCCTAAGGGGCTCGGGTGAGTTTCAGATAAGCTACAGAGTAATTTTTGAACATAGAAAGTTATTGGTGTGACCTGGTGTGCAGGTCTCGCAATTGCGAGACAAGGGGTCGCAATTGCGACTGAAGGCCAAGTCTGTCATGATCACAATTGCGAACAATTTGTTTAGAATTGCGAATAGGGCCTAGGAATAACAGAGATCGCAATTGCGATCAATTGATCGCATTTGCGAAGTTCCTGTGTTCGCAATTGCGATGAACGTAGAGATGGGAGTCTCTTCATATTTGCGAACCCCAGGTCGAATTTGTGACATCTGTAATCTATTGTTCACAAACTCCCAACCCTAAACACCGTAGAGGCAATTTTTCCAAGAGAATTTCTTCCTAAATTCATTGGTAAGTCACTTTAATCTATTTATTTTCAATTACCCATTACTTTTCAAGTGTTTTCAGCATTAAATCTAGGATTTCCATGGTAGAAATTAGTGATTTGGGTAGAATTAGGGATTTTTATAAATTTGGGATTTAGACTTCGAATTGAGGTCGGATTTTAAAACAAATTACATAATCGGGATCGTGGGTGAATGGGTAATTAGATTTTGGTCCCGAATCTCGGGTTTTGACCAAGTAAGCTCGGGGTTGACTTTTGTTGACTTTTTGGAAAAAAATGTAAAGATCATTGCTTTATTTATTGTAATGGATTTACCTAGCCTTGTTTGTCGATATTACATTGATTTTGGTTAGATTCGATTGGTTTGGAGGCGGATTTTAGAGGAAAGTCACTGGTTGAGCTTTGATTTGTTTGCGGAGCGAGGTAAGTGTTGGGTCTAACCTTGACTTGAGAGAATTAGGAACCCTTGAACTATATGTTATGTGAATTACTTGTGTACGATATATAAGCGAGGTGATGAGTGTATATACGATGTCAAAATAATTGTTTCCATGCTTTGCCGTGTTTCATTAATTATTCTATTCCATGTATTAACTTTTACATGCTTTAATTTCTCTCTATGTCGTAACTTGTTGCTTGCCATTTATTTACTCTTGCATTGAAATATTTGTTTCTTCCATGATTCCATGATTAATTGCTAGTTGCCTTAATTGTCTTACTTGTACACTTTAACTGTCATATATTTGGCTTGTCTACTTGCTTTTGTAGTAAGTGTAGTATTCCTTGATTTGGGTACGGAGTCCCTTTATTGCTTGCTTTCATATTCTTTAATCATGGAGATTCTTGTGATATGAGCTGTTGGATTGATTACAATTATTTAATATGTTTATGAATCAGGTAGCACGCCGCAACGGTTGTGATATGGTAAAATAAGGGAGGATTTCGATATTGGTATGGTGGGATCGGGTTGCACGCCGCAACGAATTTTGTATGTGATTATGATATTGTTATGGTGGAATAAGGGAGGAATTTTGATATTTATACGGTGGGATCGGGTTGCGCACCGCAACAGATTTCATATGTGATTTTTATATTGATATGGTAAAATAAGGGAGGATTGTGTTTGTACGGTGTGATCGGATTGCGCGCCGCAACAGATTATGTGTGTTATGCTCATTATTGTATTGTGTTAGTTTTTCAGTATTTTTATATGATATTCTGAGGGATGATATTTCTGGATTTACTGGCTTCAAGGATTGAGTTTGTTTTTCATTAGTTTTACTGCTTTGACATCATTTCCTGTTTTCCTTTCCTATTATTATTTTTATACAATGTACATGTTATTGTAAGCGACCCACCTTAGCCTCGTAACTACTTCGTCGAGATTAGGCTCCGCACTTACATAGTATATGGGATCGATTGTAATCATACTACACTCTGCACTTCTTGTGCAGATTTTGGAGTCGGTCCTAGCGGCAGTCAGTAGATTTCTCGGATTGATTGCTTGATGAAGACTTGAGGTACAATTGCACGGCGTTCGCAGCCTTGAAGTCCCATTCTACATTACTCTAGCTGTTTATTTCATTTCAGACAGTTATGCTTTCATTCAGACTTTTATTTGTAGTAATCTTGCCGCTCGTGCACTTGTGACAATAATTCTGGGATTTTATCTAGATATCGCAGTTATTTATTTTACTCATTCTATTTCAGTTTATTCAGTTTATTGATTATCATTTAATTTGAATTGTTCAAAATGGATAAAACCAATCTCTTACGTGGGCTTGACTAGCAAGTAAAGTGTTAGGCGCCATCACGATACCGAGGGTGGGAATTTTGGGTCGTGACAAGTTGGTATCAGAGCACTAGGTTGTCAAGGTCTCACGAGCCATGAGCAAGCTTAGTAGAGTCTGGAGGATCGGTACGGAGACGTTTGTACTTATATTCCAGAGGCTATGAAGTTTAGGAACAATTTCACTTATATCCTTCTTTATCGTGCGATTTTACTGTATCATTGATGATTGAACCATTCTATTCTTGTTCTCTCGCAGATGGCGAGAACACGCACAAAATTTGTAGCCAGACAGGAGCTGGAGCCTCCAGTGGCAGCTCCTACCAGGGGTAGAGGTCGAGGGCAAGGTCGAGCCAGAGGCTGAGGAATAGGTAGAGCTCAGCCTAGAGCTCGAGCAGCAGCACCCGCAGTGGAGCCTCAGATTGATCCTGAGGAGGATATTCCTGCTCAGACTGTAACCGTCAAACCAGCTCAGGTCCCGGAGGGGTTCATAGCCACTCCAGTGCTTCAAGATGCTTTAATCTGTTTGTGGGATTTATGGAGAGTCTGGCCTAGACCGCTGCATTCGCGGTGGCACCAACCATCGCTATGGCTGGGGGAGGAGCACAGACTCACGCTACTCATACCCCAGAGCAGGTGGCTCTCCTATATCAGACTCCAGCAGCCTCGCCAGTTGGGGTGTTCAGTCGATAATTGCAACACAGGCCGGTGATAGGCTCGCTATGTCTTTTGAGGCCTTGTTGAGGTTGGAAAAGTTTACCAAGCTCTTCCCTATTCATTTTAGTGGTGCATCTTCCGAGGACCCACAAGATTACCTAGACCGTTGCCACAAGGCGTTGCGCAACATGGGTATTGTGAATACCAATAAGGTCGACTTTGTAGTGTTCTAGATGACCGGTTTTGCCAAGAGATGGTGGAGAGATTATATGTTGACTAGACCAGCTGGTTCGCCTGCACTTACCTAGGATCAATTTTCACAGCTATTTCTAGAGAAGTTCATTCCCATCACTCTGAGAGAGGATTACCGCAAGCAGTTGGAGCATCTTCAACAGGGTAGTATGACTGTTACCCAATATGAGACTCGATTTGTGGACTTAGCTTGCCATGCCATAACTTGCTCCCTATTGAGAGGGAGATAGTGAGGAGATTCATTGATGGTCTCACTTTCACTATAAGGCTGCAGATGGCCAAGGAGACTAGAGATGATATTACTTTATAGAGGGCTATAGATGTTGCTAGATGGATCGAGATGGTTCGTGGTCAGGAGAGGGGGCAGGTGTCTGATAAGAGGCCTTGTCATTTCGGTGGTCTCAGTGGTGCCTGATCTGGAGGAAGGGGTACTTTTGGTCCAGGCCATCCTCCCAGGTCATTTCAGTTAGCGCTTTAGGCATCTCATAATGCTTCAGGGAGTCGTGGTCCTTATGTATCTCATTCTGGGTAGCCAGCCTATAGTGCAACATCAGCTCCTATCAGTGCACCTCCGATTTAGAACTATCACCGTGGTTATCCAACTTGTTCGGGTCAGCTTCAGCTTCAGCAGCCACATCAGCAAAATGGGTGTTTTGAGTGTAGAGGTACTTGTCACATCAGGAGGTTCTGTCCAAGGTTATTGGTCACCATGCCACATCAGATTTCTCGAGCCATGGTCCCGACACTGGTTGCTCCACCGCCCGCTCAGCCAGCTAGGGGCAGGGGTCAGACAGCCAGAGGTGGCGGTTAGGCCGTTAGAGGTGGAGGCCAGCCATTTAGAGGCCATCCTAGAGATGTGGGTCAGAGTGGTGGGGCCCAACCCTTGTTTTATGCATTCCTAGCTAGACTTGAGGCCGAGTCATCTAAAGACATTATCACAGGTATTGTCCCAGTTTTCCATAGAGATGCTTCAGTTCTATTTGATCCGTGCTCTATTTATTCCTACGTGTCATCCATTTTGCTTCCTATCTGGTTGTGCCTCGTGATTCTTTGAGTGATCCTGTGTATGTATCCATGCCTGTGGGAGATTCTATTGTTGTAGATCGTATCTCTCTCCCGTTTGTGATTACTATTAGGAGTCTTGAGACTATCATAGATCTCCTACTTCTTGATATGGTAGACTTTGATATTATTTTGGGCATGGATTGGCTGTCACCTTATCATGCTATATTGGATTGTCATGCCAAGATAGTGACCTTAGCCATGTTGGGGTTGCCTCGATTCGAGTGGAGAGGGGCCCCTGTCCATTCTACTAGCAGGGTTATTTCTTATGTGAAGGCCCGTTGTATGGATGAGAAGGGATGTATAGAATATTTGGTTTTGTTCATGATTCGAGTACAGAGGTTCCCTCTATGGATT
Source organism: Nicotiana tabacum (assembly GCF_000715075.1). Lineage (NCBI taxonomy): Eukaryota > Viridiplantae > Streptophyta > Magnoliopsida > Solanales > Solanaceae > Nicotiana > Nicotiana tabacum. The sequence continues at coordinate 44,819,537 of NC_134102.1, forward strand.
CAATACCTTTTGTGCATGAGTTTGCAGAGGTGTTTCCTGCAGATCTTCCAGGGATGCCACTCGATAGAGATATTGACTTATGTATTAATTTGGCTCCAGGCACTCAGCCCATTTCTATTCCACCATACCGTATGGCCCCGCCGGAGTTGAAGGAGCTGAAGGAGTAGTTGCAAGATTTGCTTGATAAGGGATTCATTAGACCTAGTGTCTCACACTGGGGTGCGTCCGTGTTGTTTGTGAAGAAGAAAGATGGTTCGATGAGGTTGTGTATAGACTATCGGCAGTTGAACAAAGCCACTATCAAGAACAAGTATCCGTTGCCAAGGATTGATGACTTATTTGATCAGCTTCAAGGTGCCAAAATATTTACGAAGATTGATTTGAGGTCTGGCTACCATCAGTTGAATATTAGGGCATCAGATGTTCCTAAGGTAGTTTTTCGGGCTCGGTATGGACATTATGAATTCCTAGTGATGTCATTTGGGTTGAAAATTGCCCCATCAGTCTTTATGGATTTGATGAACCGGGTATTCAAGCCCTATTTGGATTCTTTTGTGATCTTATTCATTAATGATATCTTGATCTACTCCCGCAGTTGAGAGGAGCATAAGCAACATCTTCGGATTGTACTTCAGACTGAGAGATAGTCAGTTATATGCCAAGTTTTCAAAGTGTTAGTTTTGGTTGGACTAAGTCGCCTTTTTTGGGGTATGTTTTATATGCAAATGGCATCAAAGTGGATCCTAAGAATATTGAGGCAGTTTAGAACTGGCATAGACCTACTTCATCTACAGAGATTCAGAGCTTCCTGGGTTTGGCGGGTTTTTATCGCTGGTTTGTGGAGGGGTTTTCATCCATAGCATCCCTATTGACTAGATTGACCTAGAAGGGTGTTCCGTTCAGGTGGTCTAATGATTATGAGTTGAGCTTTCAGAAGCTCAATATTGCTTTTACTACAACGCCATTGTTGGCGTTGCCCACGAGTTCAGGATATTACATGATGTATTGTGATGTATCTCGTATTGGGCTCGGTGCAGTATTGATGCAAGATGGAAGGGTGATTGCATACACAACGCTGTAGTTGAAGGTTCATGAGAAGAATTGACCTGTTCATGACTTAAAGTTGGCAGGCATTGTTCATGCACTGAAGATTTGGAGGCACTATCTTTATGGCGTGTCGTGTGAGGTATTCACGGATCATCGGAGTCTTCAGTATTTTTTCAAGCAAAAGGATCTCAACTTGAGGCAGAAGAGGTGGTTGGAGCTGTTGAAAGACTATGATATCTCCATTTTGTATCATCTCGGGAAGGCTAATGTGGTGGTCGATGCCTTGAGTAGAAAGGCTGTGAGTATGGGTAGCCTTGCGTATATTCCAGTTCTAACTTGCACGGTCTCTCGGTCTTCTTTGTATGAGCGCATCATAGAGCGTCAGTATGATGACCCCCATTTTCTTGTCCTTAAGGACATGGTGCGGCACGGTGGTGCTAAGCAGGTTACTGTTGGAGATGATGGGGTTTTGCAGATGCAGGGTCAGATTTACGTGCCCAATGTGGATGGGCTTCGTAAGTTGATTCTTGAGGAAGCCCACAGTTCCCTATATTCCATTCATCCGGGTGCCGCCAAGATGTATCAGGATTTGCGGCAATATTATTGGTGGAGAAGGATGAAGAAGGATATAGCTGCATATGCAGCTCGATGTTTGAATTGTCAGCACTTCTAGAGGACCATACAACGTGAGTTAGGCACACGGGTTGAGTTGAGTACATCATTACACGCCCAGACGGACGGACAATCCGAGTGCACTATTCAAATATATTAGAGGATATGCTTCGCTCTTGCGTTATGGATTTCAGATATTCTTGGGATCAGTTCTTACTGCTTGCGGAGTTTGCCTACAACAATAGGTACCGATCATGCATTCGGATGGCTCCTTAGGAGGCATAGTATGGGAGGCAGTGTCGTTCGCTAGTTGGTTGATTTGAGCCGGGAGAGGCTCGGTTGTTGGTTACCGATTTGGTTTATGATGAATTGGACTAGGTCAAGATTATTCAGGATCGACTTCGCACAGCTCAGTCTAGACAAAAGAGTTATGCCGATCGTAGAGTTCGCGATGTTGCATTCATGGTTGGAGAGAAGGTATTGCTCCGGGTTTCACCCATGAAGGGTGTGATGAGGTTCGGAAAGAAGGACAAGTTGTGCCCTAGGTATATCAGACCCTTTGAGATTCTTGAAAAAGTGGGTGAGGTATCCTATAGACTGGCATTTCCACCTAAGTTATCAGAAGTTCATCCGGTGTTCCATGTGTCCCTGCTCCGGAAGTATCACGGTGATCCGTCCTATGTGTTAGATTTCAGTTCAGTCTAACTGGACAAGGATTTTAGTTATGAGGGGGAGCCAGTGGCCATTCTAGCCTGGCAAGTCCAGAAGTTAAGGTCTAAGAGTTATCCTTCAGTTCGAGTGCAGTGGAGAGGTCAGCCGATCGAGGCAACCATGTGGGAGTCTGAGTCGGACATTCAGAGTAGATATCCACACCTTTTCACCAGTCCATGCACCTTTCTATGTCCGTTCGAGGAAGAACATTTGTTTTAGAGGTGGAGAATGTGATGACATGATAGGTCAGTATAAGTTTTAGCCTTCATTTCTGTGTTTTGAGATCTCGAATAGCTTCATTTAGACTTCCTTGATTTGCGTACGCAGTCCATGTCTTGTTTCGGAAGATATTTATGTAAAAAGCTGAAGAAAATGTGATATTACACTTGTGTGCATGTTTGGTTTGGAGCCAGAGGGGCTCGAGTGAGTTTCAGATAGGTTATAGAGTGATTTTTGAACTTAGAAAGTTGCTGGTATGACCTGGTGTGCAGGTCTCGCAATTGCGAGACCAAGGGTCGCAATTGCGACATAAGGCCAAGTCTATCATGATCGAAATTGCAAATAAATTATTTGCAATGCGAATAGGGCATGGGAACAGCAGAGATAACAATTGCGATCAATTGATCGCATTTGCGAAGTTCCAGTGTTCGCAATTGCGAACAATTCATCGCAATTGCGATGAAAGTAGAGATGGGAGTGTCTTAGCATTTGCAAAGGATTTCTCGCATTTACAGGGTTCGCATTCGCGAACCTCAGATCGCATTAACGACATCTACGCCAGGACAAAATGTTGAGAACACGGGATTTAGCTCATTTTTTACAAACCCCCAACCCTAAACACCTTAGATGCAATTTTTTCAAGATATTTTCTTCCTAAATTCATTGGCAAGTGACTTTGATCTATTTCTTTTCAATTACCCATTACCTTTTAAGTGTTTTCAACATTAAATCTAGACCTCGAAATCTAGGATTTTCATGGAATAAATTAGGGATTTGGGTAGAATTAGGAATTTTTGTATATTTGGGATTTAGACCTCGAATTGAGGTCAGATTTCGAATCAAATTACGTAATCGGGCTTGGGGGTGAATGGGTAATTGGGTTTTGGTCAGAATATTTCTTTCATATTATTTAATCATGGAGATTCTTGTGAAGTGAGCTGTTGGATTGATTATAATTATTGAATTTGTTTATGGATCGGGTTGCACGCCGCAATGATTATGAAATAAGGGAGGATTTCGATATTGGTACGATGGGATCGGGCTGCATGCTGCAACAAATTTTGTATGTGATTATGATATTGTTATGGTGGAATAAGGGAGGATTTTTTATATTTATACGGTGGGATCGGGTTGTGCGCCGCAATGAATTTCATATGTGATTTTGATAATGATATGGTGAAATAAGGGAGGATTGTGTTTGTATGGTATGATCGGGTTGCGCACTGTAACAGATTGTGTGTGTTGTGCTCATTGTTGTATTGTGTTTCTTTTTCAGTATTTTTATATGATATTCTGAGGGATGATATTTTTGGATTTACTGCCTTCGAGGATTGAGTTTGTTTTTTATTAGTTTTGTTGCTTTTCCATCATTTCCTATTTTTCTTTCCTATTATTATTTTTATACAACGTATAGGTTATTGTAAGTGACCCGCCTTAGTCTCGTCACTACTTCGTCGAGGTTAGGCTCGGCACTTACATAGTATATGGGGTCGATTGTAATTACTACACTCTGCAATTCTTGTGCAGATTTTGGAGTCGGTCCTAGCGGCGATCAGTAGATTGCTCGGATTGATTGCTTGATGAAGACTTGAGGTACAATTGCACAGCGTTAGCAGCCCTAAAGTCCCATTCTATATTACTCTAGTTGTTTATTTCATTTCAGACTTTTATTTGTAGTACTCTAGTCACTTGTGCACTTGTGACACTAGTTCTGGTGTTGTATCTTGATATCACAATTATTTTATTTACTCATTCTATTTCAGTTTATTCAGTTTCTTGGTTATCATTTAATTTGAATATTTCAAAATCGCTAAAAACAATATCTTACATGGGCTTGCCTAGCAAGCGAAATGTTTGGTGCAATCTCGGTCCCGAGGGTGAGAATTCTGGGTCGTGACACACGTGCTATCTTCACTGATCGATTTGATTATTTTATGATAAGTTATGATCTTTTTGGTCTGTTGACCAATCTGTATTTTTAATGAATCTCATCTCCTATAGCTCATCCAGATAAACAATTTTCTATAATGATTAATATAAGTTATGTTGAACCCTTGTCACTAGATAAACTAAAACCTTTTGGTAATTCTATGTATGATCTGCCTCTGTCGGTTAAATAACGGTTGTGATACCATGTTTAAATAGTTTTGCTGAGCCATGCCTTTAGACCTTGCCAAATGTCCTGTTAAGAGCTCATCTACTACACTATATTATATTGATCCTTATTTGTAATGTTATATCATGTTGTTGATTAAATACAAATGATCTTCATGTTAAACCTTTGACCTGTTTGCTTTGATTGAATAATTTATTGAAACCATGCCTACTGTACACACTTAAGGATTCATGCAAATTTGTCATTATAATTTGAACTCATGTAATGAATTCATTAGTATAGTCATCATGCTATCTGCTCATCTGATCTGGTAACCATGAAGTTCTGTGGAAACCTTACTGTATGCTGGTTAAATAACTCTTATTGACCTCCCTGCTTTTCATTACACTTCTGCTTGTCCAGTGATGCTCATGAACATTTTACCCGCTCTTTATTTGAGAAAGGCTCATGCCTAAACTACTATATTCTTTATTTGAAAACTGCTCTATAGAAGAAGAAAGTTGTACCATGCCTTAATGATTTAACAACTTGAGTGACAGAGAAATCTGAAAGGGAAGTTTACTATTGAAACTTGATCACTTATAGGCTAAAGTAAACTCAATAACACTTGTTGTCCTGTTCCCATCTACTAAGAATGAACATCCCTATCCATTGTCTCATATTTCATTGATGTCCTTGTCTATAAAGGCTTAATCATGAATCTGGAAGTAGTTTGAGAACCTGATAGACCATATGTCCTGTTTTTAAGTTTGAACTAGATTAAAACTAATCTTCCTACCTATATTGATACCCCTGCTGGTGTTGTTGCCTTTAGGGAACCTGAACAAGGCTGTTAGTATAGGTGTTTAGCAGAGTGAGGTTTTAACTGTATATATATGTTTACTTCTAATTGTTCTAAAGATCAATGCAATGACTGTTGAAATATTGTGAACCTAGTTGAGGATTCTAAAATGTTGGACCCATAGTAGAACTAATGAAGTCAATATACAAGTCTTCCCTATCACTTGGATCACTAAACTAAGCATTTCTGAACTTGAATTAGCTTACTGATAGTTTTCCATTGACTCTCCTTGTTCTTGTATCTATGTAATAGCCCTTCCAAGTGTTCTGATGCTTGTCATAAATAGGTTTAAGGTCATTGATATCACTGAATACTACAAGCCCACTTGCAAGTAGTTTTTTCTAAATGTCTTGGGTTCTGAAATTTTAAATTGGTTCATATCGTTGCACTCTGATGATGTTCTCTATAGCTTATGTCAGAACTCTGTGTAACTGCACCTTTGTGTCTGCTACTGCTCTCATGTTAACTACTGAGTGACTACCTCATTTGTGTCTGAACCTTTGAGGAAAAATAAGTATGCGTGATTAAGGGTATTTGGGGTGAAACATTATTTGTGGTTAAGATGCCTTTCCCTGAAAGAAGCACTATTAGGGGTCCATGAGACCCTTGTGAACTCTAAAGTGCTAGGGATCCAAAGGGTATCTTGTCCATGTTACCCTAAGCCTTTAGTCATTGACTCTTATTAATCCTCCTAGGATTAATACAAATGGAATTGGTTACTTGTATTCTTTAATCTTATTTACTTGTTTTGATTTATTTTGTTGCGCCTCATATTGATTTCATCATTTTTTTATTTATTTATCTTATGTGCATGTTTGAACTGGACCTGCCGAGTTCTTTGGAACTCAGGCCCAAGTTGCAGTCTAGGATGCCTTTCCCGCTCTGTGACATCTACCGCTGCTTGTAGATTTGTTGGGCCTGGTCCACTGACCCAATATCGAGTCTAGTTCCTTTTTCCCTTCTCATTTTTAGACGAAAAAGTTAGCTGTTTATTTTGTGTATATGTCTGATACTAACTCTATTATTGAATACTTTTGGTACTTTTGATTGTTTTAGGAACCTAGGCAAACCAAGGCCCATAGGTAAACAAAAGAGAATCCAAGTTTAAAATCATGTTCATTGTAACACTTCATAGCTTTGATCACTTACTTAACAAACAAGAGACTTGTTTTTATTAATCACTAACCATGTTCAATAAATTTTGAGTTTGAGCATATTTGAAAGGCGAAACGACCTCTCTTTGAAAAAAATCAGAATCGAAAGGATGTTTCCAAGGCCGATTTTCAAGAAAAATAAAACCAAGCATCGCTTGAGATTGCAAACTGAATGAGTTTTAAAAAAATACAACTCCAATTGAAATCAATTCTTAAGAAAAGGTATACCTATCCCAATCTATGATATATTTTCTAGTGGTCTTTTATTCCGCTAAGTCATACGAGTAACCACATTTTTCCAAAAGATAAAACATTCAAATCTCCTTTCCAAAACATAAAAGTCATTCACACGTTTTTCTCTACTTTTGTAGGTATAAACATTTCAAAGGATCTTTCGTAAGGCATTAACCTTATAAAACCTAGAACACTTTTTTCAAAATACATACACAACCCTCTTTTCAAAATAGTATATTTTAATAAGAATATGTTACAGACTTTAAGCACCATACTAAGCAGAATATAGACCTTTACTTCTCCGAACCTAACCTAAGTTTAAGGAGCTACCTCAAATAGATTTTAAAGGATGCCTTACACCTTTCCCTTAGAATAATTAGGACCCTTACCTAAATCTCATCGGTTAGCAGACCATTAGGATAATAATCTATTAAACACATAGGTACCCTAATATACCTTAAAATATTAGGTGGTGACTCTCTTTAATCAACATCAAAAGAACCACTAGGTGGATATTATTTTGACTTGTGCAAAATAGGGTGCAACAATATAGAGACTCTGCTGGGGATGTTACACTTAGGTTCTGACCTTAGTAGACTTAGGCTAGATCTGAAAGTTGGGGATGCTTGTTTGTATTCTATTTTAACTGTGATTAACTTTGCAAATATGTGTTTACTTGTCTTAATTGTTAATATTTATATGACATATCAAACATGTACTTATTCGCCTGCTTTTCTTATTGTTAGTACTATCACAATTATCTGCTACTGCTTTATATACTATCATCATATTTTTTCTTATCGAGTCTTGGCCGTATATAATCACATACAAATGACACGCGAGGGTTGTCTTTTACAGCCCTGCGAACCTTCTTTCAAAATTCTCTAGTTCAGAGAACCCCTTTGTCAGGTCAGTTGACATAAAGTCTCATAGTTATAAAGTTTAACTCAAAAATTAGGAAATACTCTACTCTAGAAAACATAGGTCATACTGCATAAACCTTAGGTGAGTCGGTCCTTGGTATTGACTCACGATTAGGAAATCCACCTTAATGTCAATGGGTCAAGCACCCAACGACATGCCTTTGTGGAACGATGAACCAATCGAGAAAAGACACTAAAGATACGAAGCAAACACTTACAAAACCTTTTTATCTCTTTAGATGGAAATCAATCACAACGTCCCCAATATTAACATGGTCATGGGTGCGCCGCACAAGCCGAAGTAGTGGTGGAGAAACATTTGACGGGAGCATGGGATGAGATCAGAACACATCTAGGAGCATTGACTGCCTTGATGAACATCCGAGCCGACAAAGTCCTTACTAGAGTGCAAATCGAGTTTTGGGACCCAGCCAAGGTGGTTTTTAAGTTTGTTGATTATGAGTTGACACCAACACTAGAGGAAATCACTAGCTTCATGGAGTTACCATTTACCGAGTGAAAACCAATACTGCCAGTTGTCATGCCCAACCACAGGATCCTCCATGCATTGGGTCTGACAAACACCAGAAATTTGAGAAATGTTGAAGATGGATGGGTGAGCTTGGACCAGTTGTTCAACAGATTCGGACACCGGGAAAGTTACGAGTGGCACCTTGAAGAATTTCAATGCGATCAAGCAGCATGGGAGAGTCTTCGCCCCTAACTTTATCTCTGGCACTGTTAGGATTACTAGTCTCCCCGCAAAGAAAGGGACAAATCAACATCAACCTGCTGCCCCTAGTCTTGGCAACCTTTTGAGGAAATCTGCAAGTCACCCTTATTCCCATGATATTGGCAGAGACATTCCGGGAACTGTCAGCATGTCCAGATATGGGCCATAGAATATTTCTTTCAGAGGGAGGCAACCGTTGACTATTTTGTGGGCATCAATAACATGATCATAATCCATAACGAAAGGATAAGACACTGGATTACACCGCATGAGCAAGAGGAGTGGAGAGAGCATATGAGTGGAAAATTGTTAACTGGAAGCTCTCAGGGTTAAGTGGCAGAGCCAGGGAAAGTATTTCATCGAGTTAATAGGACTTGAAGGAATTCAGCGGTACACGCCTCTGAGTGTTCAAAGGCAATTTGGTCTGATTCAAGACATGCTCCTCTGGTCAAGGATTGCTTTGTATGAAGATAATTACAACAAACAAATTCCAATCCTGAGGGTGAGGAGGCTTCAAGAAGAATGGAATGACTTGATCATGATACCTCTGGGGAAAAATTCCTGGTACACACCTGAATACTTCGTGTGGATCAACGAGGAGGATGTTTTGTCCCGAACTAGAAGATTTAGCAACGACTCTATAGATATCACAAGAATTTTCCCCACTATCTCGTCACCACCACCATGCATCGACAAGTTGTTCCATGATCGGCTGACCACATGTGGCCACCACCGGAGGACGATGATCGGGTGATTGCGTACATATATATTGAGTTAGAAACAGAGCTGGAGGAGGATCCTGAAGAAGAACTAGAGTACAACAATGAATAGGAGGAAGAAGAAGTCGAAGAGGACCCTGAGGAGGAAAGCTTGGGAGGTGACTCCGGGGATGTTTATTAAGTGGCTGGTTGATTTCCCTTTAGCCCATGCAAACCTATGAGCCGAGGCAATCTTTTGAACTTTGTAAACAATGTTGTAAACACCGCTCTCATCTATTGTAATCCAAAAGCCTATTAATTAAAACTAATGTTTGCTCCAGATCAAAATGTGCTGAATCTGATTGTTCGTCAAATATTTGCGACATAGGCCTACATCTAGCAAAGAGACGTCCCTCATATATTAGGAAACACGCTTGCCTGAATACGTGAATTAATTGCTCTATGTGCTTATATTTGTGCAATCTCTAAAACTGGCTTCTGCTTTTCCTTATTTTCTTACTTTATTGCTTTATTTTATCACCATAAAAAGAGGTTGGTTTGTGTTGATACGTAAAATTGGATGAGCCACCGTACAATATGAGATCCAAGAGAAAGATGTTTGCAACCGACAACCTAGGGCTTTCGGGGGCAAAGAACGATACCCGAGAAAAAGTACAACATATCTGAGGGCTGGTAACCCCCTGCAACCCAAGTTATACCACCATACCACCAATAACCCCTACAAATCCGCCAAATTCCCCTATACATACACCTTATGTCCCATATTATGTCCAAACACCACAAAATCCACCAGCCACTACCAATTTAGTTCACACCCCTCATCATGATAGCGTCACTTTTGCAAACAACTAGATTCAGCACATATCCGCGGCACACACCGCCACACATGAGCGATATGTTCCACCTGTATATGCACCTCTAAGCCTACCTTTACCGTGCCCGTCACGGTAAGAGTTCCTTATGAGATTGATCAATATGCTTAGATGGAGAAAGAATCAAAGTATAAGGAAGAGGAGTCAGTGTCAGAACAGCCGCGAGTGTTAAGAAAATGGATGAAGAATCTACAAGTTGCTCGAGGGAGCGAGAGCTCAGATTATGAGGACTTGTGTATACATATAGATGTTGACATGACCAAAAGATATATAGCCTCCATAGTTTGACATCATTGACAGAACGAGTGACCCCACGCATATTTGAGGGCCTACTGCGACAAGTTGGTCGGGGTAGGAAGAAATGAAAAGCTGAGAATGAAGTTGTGTATAAGGAGTCTGACAGGATAAGCGCTTACTTGGTATACCTGCCAAGACCACAGGAATTGAAGAGAGTGGCAGGACATGGCGGAGGATTTTATGAATCACTTCAGATTTAATACCGAGATCACTCATGACAGGTTTACTTTGGTGAATTTATAGAAGAAACCCTCTAAGTCATTTCAAGAGTACGCTCGCCGCTAGAGATCGAAAGCTGCCAGGACCCAACCACCCACTGGATGATAATGAACTAACAAAGTATTTTATCCGAACCCCAAAGGGGATTTATTTTGAAATGATGTTGGGTATGATGGGTCAGAAATTTTCCGAGCTGGTTAAGATGGGAGACTTCTTGGAAGAAAGTATCAAATCAGGAAAAATACATTCAATGGCCTCGCTGCAAGTTGCCATCAAGGCCATACAATTCGGTTCCATAGGCTGTGGGAAGAAGAAGAAAGAGGAAGTAACGACAATCGTCCCCTACTATCAGTCAAGTCCTCCTCGCAGAAACAACTCTTACCCTATAAACACCCATCCCTCACATCAACCCACTTACACTCAAGTATACAACACCACAATTATCAACCTCAATACAACCCACTCCGAGCCAATGTAAATCCAAATCCACCACGACCATATGCCTCAATCCAAACCACCACCCACCAAAATTGACCCTTCTATGCACCACGGCCAAGCCTAAACTTTGAAGAAAGAAATCCTAAAAACTTCACTCCGATCGCTGAACCCATAGCCCAGTTGTTTGAAAGGTTGAGGAGAGACAGATTAATACACCTAGTGGAAGGGAGAATTCCTTACCAGCCATCCAAATATTTTGATGCAACCAAGCATTGTGCCTACTATTCGGGTATTCCTGGGTGTGATACTGAGGGCTGCTACAGATTGAAGAATGAGATCGAGCTACTAATCAAAAGTGAAGCCATCCAATGTACCCATCTCCGCCGAATGTAAACCATAACCCATTTCCAAACTATATGATTGCATTGGACGAGCATTATGATCTGAATGGGACCATCTTCACTATTAGGAATGTTAAAGTTACAAGAGTGACACCTTGAGAGACTCCATTGATTACCGTGCAGTTGAAATCTCCTGTGATGGTTCAGACATACCAACAATGGTCCATCGCCACTGTCAGAAATGAGGAGAGTCAAGAATATAAAATAGTTCCATGGACTTACCAGTCAAAGGGAAAGGGTAAAATGACAGACATCGCAGCTGCTCACAGGATGACTAGATCAGGAAGATGTTACGCTCTAGAAGAGGTGAACCGAGGGAACCCGAGTAGAGAACATAATCAAAGAAGAAACATAACAGACACCGAGGCGACAAAGTTTTGGAGGAAGATACCAGTTAAAGAGTATTCTATGGAGGAACAGTTTAGAAAGACCCTTGCTAACATATCGATCATGGATTAGTTTATAAGCTCCGACGTTCATAAGGATGCTTTGGTTAAGGTTTTATGAGGAGTGAGTGTGCCAAGCTATACTACCAGTGAGGCATTAGCAGCAACCGTTGGAAAGATAGTCAAAGCAAACATGATTTTCTTTCGTAGGAATGAACTTTCTGTGGAGGGTATAGATCATAACAAAGCTCTGCATATCACAGTCAAGTGTGGGGATAAAGTTGTGTCCCGAGTACTCATCGATGGAGGATCCAGAATAAAATTTTGCCCTTTCTCTACTCTGCGAGAATTGGGTATCCACTTGAGAGAAGTGAAAGAAAGCCTTGTAAGAGCGAGGGATTTCGATGGGTCACAGAAAGATGTCATCAGAGAGATTTACCTAGCCTTACAGATTGGACCAGTTGAGTTCCCAATATTGTTTCAAGTGATAGATATTTCCTCTTCATACAACCTATTACTGGGAAGACCCTAGATACATATGGCAGAGGCAGTTCTTTCCACTCTCCACCAGTGTATGAAATTCAAGTGGGATTGCCAAGAGATTGTGATACATGGGAGTGGAGTCAGTCAGCTTACATGGAACATGTGGTCCCTTTCATAAAAGGATTAGATGGGGTCACCTTTCATGCGATCGAGATCATTAAAGTAACGGAAATGGATAAAAGTGAGTAGCATAATGGTATGCAGTCACCGTACATGACAAACACTGTACAACTTATAGTACTCTATAAGGTTAATTAAAGTTTAGAGTAGCCACCTAGTATTTAAGGTATACTAGGACACCTATACTACACTACCTAATATAAACTGAGTCATGGTCTACGAAACCGTTGAGACCAGTTAAGGATTCAAGTTATCTCGAGGGGAAGGTGTTAGGCATCCCTCAAGATCCACAAAATATGATTTCGGTGGGCTAAATCAAGTAAATGAGTTAAGGTTCAGAAGAATGATTAATTTAATATATGGAAGGAATAAAGTAGTTCAAATGAAGAATGATTAAACATGAGTGTCAAAATAATAGATTAGATACAAAGGGTGTGAAATAAGTATATGAAAATTATATTTTTGATGACTTGGTAAGAGGTAAAGAAAATATGTAGTAACTATTTATAAATTAACTAAATAAACTGTAGTTAAAGAATGCACTTGGAAGAATTTGATTTATAACCAAAGGTAAGCTATTTTGAGTGATAAGCTAAATATAAAAAGAAAAGGGAAAGTTACTTTAAACTGATTGGCCAAAATGGGGATTTACTCTAGTTGATTTAATTTTTACAAGAATGATTGGAAAGTTAAATTAAATAGAGGACGGTTAGTTATAGCAAGCAAATAATAGAATATTTATATTCACATGCACATGTAGTAAAAGTAAATGAACAAAGTGTATGAAATAATTTACATTCTTTGAAATCGGTGTACAAGACCTAAAGAGAATAATTTGGTATTTAAAAATAAGTTAAGTATACAATGTAATAAAGAACAATAACAATAAACAAGACAAGGTTAAATAATATACAAACACAATGTCTTACACTTTAATTTAATAAATAAAGTATGAAAGAATTTCATTTTAAAATGAATAGACAAGTATAGGAAGATACTAAAGAAATGAGAATATATAGTGATAAGTGAAATATTTGCGAATTGACTAAATAAATATTAATTAAAGAAAACACTTTGAAAGAATTTGATTGATGTACAAATATAAACTATTTAAGTGAAAAGCTAAAAATATAAAAAAATAGAAATATACTCTAAATGGTTGGTAAAAGCGGAAAAGAATAATCTCCTGTAACGATCCGGCCGGTTGTTTTGAGTATTATAGCCCTGTTCCCCCATTTATTACTTATTCTATGCTCATTTATTATATTTGACTTGCGGGAGTGGTTGGTTTCATTCCGGGGATATTTCGGAATGAGTTGGGACACTTAGTCCCAAGGTTGGAAGCCTAAGATTGAAGGAGTTGACCGGATATTGACTAATGTGTAAATGACTCCAAAACGGAGTTTTGATAGCTCTGATAGCTCCATAGGGTGATTTTGGACTTAGGAGTGTATTGGGATGTTGATTTGGAGGTCCGTAGATGACTTCAGCTTGAATTGACAAATATTGGAAAAGTTGAAGTTTGGAGAGTTGAAATGTTTGACCGAGAGTTGACTTTGTTGTTACCGGCTCGAATTTTGGTTTTGGAAGTTGGAATAGGTCCGTTGTGTCATTTATGACTTGTGTGCAACATTTGATGTTAATCGAAGTTGGTTTGGTATGTTTCGGCATTTGTTTTAGAAGTTAGAAGTTCATAAGTTTGTTAGGCTTAAATCGATGTGCGATTTGTGGTTTTAGTGTTGTTTGATGTGATTTGAGGCTTCGAGCGAGTTCATACGATATTTGGTAGAGGTCTTGGGGGCCTCGGGTGGATTTTCAGATGGTTAACGGATTGAAATTGGACTTAGAAGATTTGCTGAAGCTGCTGATGTCTGGTGCCATCGCACATGCGGAAGGAGTGGCCATAGGTGCGGAGTCACAGGTATAACTGGCAATGTGCAGGTGCGAAGGAGATCTGGGGTTTGCTTTGTCGCAGGTGCGAGAGGTGGTCCGTAGAAGCAGAGTCACTCCTACAGAAGGGAGATCGCAGGAGCGGAAATTGGTGAGTCTGAAGTGGTCAGGTGCTTAAGTAGAAGTTGACGTTTGGACGCAGAAGTGCTTCCGCAGATGCGGTCTTGGGGAGCCGGTGCAGAGATTTCACTGTCGATGCGGTTCCGCGGAAGCAGATTTTTGGCTCGTAGGTGCGAGACGCCTAGCAGAAGACTTCATAAAATCGAGGGTTTTGAGGTTTTTCTCATTTTTGGACTTTGCAAGCTCGGTTGGAGGCGATGTTTTAGAGGGGTTCCACTAGATTTCAAGAGGTAAGCAACTTTCGGTCATTTTTATCTATTAATATTGAATACCCATTGAATTTCCCACCTAGATTATATGTTTTTAAGGTGTAATTCAGGGAATTTTGGACTAGGGATTGGAGAGTAAGATTTGGGGATTTGAGTGATGATTAGATGTTGGAATTGGGTAATTTTGGTATGGTTGAACTTGCCATTGAATGGGTGTTCGGATTTTGTAAATTTTGTTGGATTCAGAGATGTCGGAATTGGGTAATTTTGTAAATCTTGTGTTAATTGTACTAAGTTGTTTGTGGCTAGATTCGTGTCGTTTGGAGGCTGATGTGTTATGTGGTTGGTGTTGAGGTGACACACATGCTAGGTGACGGGCGTATGGGCGTGCACCGTAGTAATTGTGACTCAGTTGATTCCATGGAACTGTGTAGTTATTTAATCTTGTCATTATTCATGTATTCTCTCTGTGTTAGAGAAATTGATATGTAAATCATGTTAGAAATCATGTTTAGGCTATATGCTGGTATTGTTGGGACCCACAGAGGTCGTTTTTGTTGTCGAGTTATTTGCTTAAATTATAGTTACATACTAAGTCGCATTCATTATTTGCATATCATATCTCAGTCTATGTTATCATTTGTTATCACATCATGCATCATTGTTTTGGGTTGATTGACATGAGTGTTGGGAGCCCGAGAGACTGGATGGGAACACAGTCAAAGAAAAATTTCCCTTCTTGATTTTTTTTGATTTGTTTTTGGATTCTCCCTTAACATTGTTTTATTTTTTTGAAAAAATGAGACCAAACCCGAAGGTTGCCTACGTATATCGTTAAAATGAGAATTAGGTCAAGCATAGTTTAGGAGGAATAGAAAGAAAATATATTTTAAATTTTCATTTTGTTTCATTTTTTTTGAATTTTGAATAGGGGAATTAGTTTTTTGATTTTTGATAAAGAGAATTGAATGTAAAACGGGCTTTGTAGTTACCGTTCCGAAGCGATATCAGAGCATTGAATGTTAGACGGGCTTTGTAGTTACCATTCCGAAGCGATATCAGAGCACTGAATATTCGACGGGCTTTGTTACCGTTTTGAAGCGATATCAGAGCATTGAATATTAGATGGGCTTTGTTACCATTCCGAAGCGATATTAGAGCATTGAATGTTAGACGGGCTTTATTACGGTTCTGAATCGATATCAAAGTATTGAATGTTCGATGGGCTTTGTTATTATTCCGTATCGATATCAGAGCATTGAATGTTCGACGGGCTTTGTTACTGTGCTGAAACGATATCCGAGAATTGAGAGGACAGTAAAATATTTGCACGATGGGAGTAACAGGAAAGAAAATTTCCGCATGATGTGAGAGACAGGAATGTAAAATCCCCACGCGGTGGGAGAGACAAGAATTGAAAATCTGGGAGTATTTTTGATTTTTTGAAAGATGATGTCGAACCAGGGAAAGTCCTTGCTTGATTTTATTTTTAAAAATGTGACCGAACCCGCAGGTTGCCTACATATCTCGTTGAAATGAGAAACATGTCCAGTGTAGTTCATGAAGGTTAGAGATAAAGGGGAGATGTTTTGGATTTTGAATTTCCTCAAGGAAAGAGTATGATATATTTTGGATTTTGATGTTGATGTCTCATGGGGAGACTTCTAGAGAAGAAACAGAGGAAGATATATAGATGTTTGTTATATTTTTTAAATTTTTGGGGAATGATCCCTTTGTAAGGATCTTCGATCAACTGTGACCCAAGTTGCCAAACTTGACCGATTTGTCCAGTTAAGGACGAGAAAAATCGAACTTATTATAGGTTGCCTACGTATCTTGACACAAGGTCAAGAATCAGGTACGCGTAGTTTGTGAAGGTCGGAGAGTATAAGGTGTATGGTTTTCAACACTTCTTTTACTCTCCTATTTTTGAAGGATTGCAACTAACTACATTAATTGCATCAAAGATATGTATATAATGCAAGGGTTTATACAAACTCGGAGTGATGCCTCGTTGTATCCATGATTGGGTGTGGTGCCTCTGGAGTTGAAGAGTGACTCCGTCTAGAAGATGTGCCCCAACTGCTCCTTCGAACAGTTGCTTCGATGCCCCTTGACTATTTGTGAGACAGTTGTTGTGGTTGTCTCCCAACTGATTGCAGGGATGTTTTGTTGCAACATTCGAGCTGTCCACAAGAACCTTTTCGTGATTGTCCCCGACTATTAGTCAGGGTGATTATCTGTTCAAGATATAGAAATATAGTGAGAGTAGTGTCATCATAAAATGATGGAATTGAGAATTGTAACTAACACTGCCCTGATTGTTTGATTGATGTTCTACAATGTCTGATGTCGAATGCTATTTTCCGTGTAGTCCCAGGATGATGCATCTTTCAACTGTTCACAGGAACCATTTGATGATAGTCCCCGGTTTACAATCGGCAACGATGTTCTGATCTAAATATAGAAAAGTGGTGGGAGTATGGAAGTCATGAAAAATTATGGAGTTTATTGTAAAACTACTACTCCCTGACTATCTAACTGATGTTCCACCAAGTACGAGACCAGATGTTATCTCCTGTGAAGTGCCCGGGATGATGTTCCTACAAAACTCAGAGGAGAAAATGTTAGAATCCCTCTTGAAATCACGAATCGTACTCTAATTCAAGCCTAATAAAACTAATAAACTTTTAACTTCCAAAACTCATGCCGAACCATATCAAATCAACTTCGAATGACTTCAAATTTTGTATGCAAGTCCCAAATGACACAACGGACCTACTCTAACTCCCGGAATAGAAATTCGAACTCGATATCAACAAAGTCAACTCCTAGTCAAACCTCTTAACCTTCCAAACCTTCAACTTTCCAACTTTCGCCAAAAAGTACCAAATCAACCTACAGACCTCCAAATCAAAATTCGGACATACACCTAAGTCCAAAATCACCATACGAAGCTATTGTAATCATCAAAATACCATTCTAGAGTCGTCTATACAAAAGTCAAACTCCGGTCAACTCTTTCAACATAAGCTTCCAACCTTGGGACTAAGTGTCCCAATTCACTCCAACATTTCCCCAAAACCAAATAAACAACCCCGGAAAGTCACATAACCACAAATGTACATAGAAGAAGCAATACATATGGGAACGTGGTTACAATGCACAAAATTACCGGTCGGGTCATTATATTACCCCCTCTTAAACAAACGTTCATCCTTGAGCGGGTCTAGAATCATAACTGGAGTCTCAAAAAGGTGTAGATATATGCTTTGCATCTCCCGCTCGATTTCCCATGTAGCCTCCTCGGCTGGCTGACCTCTCTAATGCACCTTCACCAAAGCTATATTCTTCGACCTCAACTTTCAAACCTACCAGTCCAAGATGGCCACCGGCTCCATATCATAGATCAAATCTCCATCTAGCTATACTATGCTAAAGTCCAAAATTTGTGAAGGATCAACATAATACTTCTAAAGCATCGAAACGTGAAATACTAGGTGAACATTTGATAGACTAGGTGGTAAGGCAAGTCTGTAGGCCACCTCTCCAACTCTCTCAAGCACCTCAAATGGACCAATATACTTGGGACTCAACTTCCCTTTCTTCCCGAATCTCATCACACCCTTCATAGGTGAAACTCTAAGTAGAACCTTCTCACCCACTATATATGCAATATCACGAACCTTCCTGTCAGTATAACTCTTCTGCCTTGACTGTACTATACGAAGCAGTTCCCGAATCACCTCCACCTTCTCCAAGGCATCACAAACCAAGCCAGTGCCCAATAACCTAGCCTCCACAGGCTCTAACCAACAAGCCATAGACTGACATCTCCTCCCGTACAAGGCCTTATAAGGATCCATATGAATACTCGATTGAAAGCAGTTATTGTAGGAAAACTTTGCTAACAGAAGAAACTGAATCCATGAACCCCCAAATCAATGACACAGGCATGTAACATGTCGTCCAAGATCTGAATAGTGCGCTCAGACTGTCCGTTCATCTGGGGATGAAATGTTGTACTTAGCTTTACCTATGTGCCCAACTCTTGTTGCACCGCTCTCTAAAACTATGATGTGAACTGAGTGCCTCGATCCAAAATAATAGACACGAGCACACCATGAAGGCAAATAATCTCACGAATGTAAATCTAATCCAGCCGCTCTGAAGGGTAGCGAGTCACAACTGGAATGGAGTGTGGAGATATGGTCAGTATGTCAACAATAACCCATACTGCATTGAAATTACTTGTGATACGCTCTCACTTCCACTCTGGAATATCAAGTCTCTAAAGCAAACCACCAGGTCTCTGATGCTCGTACTTCACCTGCTGACAGTTAAAACATCGAGCAACATACTCAACAATATCCTTCTTCATCCTCCGCCATTAATAATGCTGCCTCAAATCCTTATTCATCTTCGCGACACCTGGATGAATGTAATACCGTGAACTATAGGCCTCCCCAAGAAACAACTCATGCAACCCATCCATATTTGTAACACAGATCCGACCCTGTGTTACACCCCACTTAAATAAAGTATGATAAGAGCGGATCATAGCGTGACCAATCAGTTGGAGACACGTCCGAAGCCAGAAGTTGCTCATAAATTTTAGTTGGTCTATGCCAAGTGTCTCCTCGTGCGCTGCAACTGGAGTGGGGCGACCCATTTTGTGTGTGGAAATGGCGGAAATTCCTATGCTTGGTAACAATATAAAAGGGCAGTGAGGCTCTTTCTCTTTCATTCTAGAAGTATCATCAGAACTCAAAATAGTCTCAATGCCGTTTTATAATTTCCTAGCATATTAAGGCAAAATCGAAGGTAAATCTGGAATTGGCAAGATCTAACTTAAAGAGCTTGGATCATCGCCTTCATCGAGTGAAATCGATTCCAAAGATTCATTAAGGGGTGAAGCTAACCACCATAGAAGTGTAATTAGTTACCTGACCAGGTACGTAGGGAAACCTACTTTCTTGGAATGAGTTCGTGTAAGCCTCTCCTTCTTTCCAAGTGACTCATGTGCTGTAAAGTGTAGTTGTTCTAAGTACTCTCAATGATGTTGTTCTTGTTCCTATGCAGTTTGCTGGTAGCACATCCTTCAAAGTCTACATTGTTTCCAATTGGTATTCCTGTGGTCGGAAAAGTGTGTGTATGTGTTCAGGTCGGAATCATGTACTCGTACCTTTTATGCCATGAATCTGATTTAATTTTATTTTCTTAGCCTTACATAATCATTACATTATCCGTACTGACACCCCTTCATTTTGGACGATGTGTTCATGCCCATAGGTACAGATAGACACGGTGACGCCCCTCCCTAGTAGGTGCATGATTCAGCTGTTGATTATTGCTCTCCTCTCCTTCGGAGTAGCAATTCAGAAGTCAATAGGTATGTAGGGAGATGTTGTAAATGGTTTGAGTACGGTGGGACCCTGTCCCGACTTAGTTGTGTACGTGTACGTTCTTTTGGTACTCTTAGAGGCTTGCAAGCTAGAGTCTAGTTGTATGTAGGGGTAGTTTCCATTTGTTAAGAAATGTTGTAATATGTATGAAATGCCAGTGTTGTCCTTGTTATTCAGTGTACTCATTCTAAATTTTGGTGATTCTTACTTGGAGGCCTTAATGCTCCAGAACTCCTGAATGAAAGGTCGAAAGAGCATGCATTGGTTCGCATGAAACTTCAGGCGTTGCGTGCTGGTCACACCTTCCAAGGTTGGGGTATGACACACTTGGTATCAGAGTGGGTTATATCCTCGAAAGTGTGCAAGCCGTATCTAGTAGAGTCTTGTTTATGGGTATGTTGTGTACCATACTTATAAACATGAGGCTACAGGATATTTAGAATGAATAACCTTCTTATCCCTATATTGTTTATCTATATAGCAATGTTGATCACGAGACGTTAAGCACTTGTTCAGGGACTAAACGAAGAAGTAGAAGAAGGTACCAGTCAGGTTCCACCAGCCCTTGTGGGTCAGCATGGACCCTACGATGAGGTTGGGACCCAGGTCTCGGGGACAGCACCACCACCCCCATGCCCGCCCAAAGAAGTTAATGCACCCCTTGTTCCTCCCCCAATTATTCTCGAGCAGGATTTAGACATGAGAAATGCAGTGCAGCTGTTGACTCAATTAGTGGCCTCTCATGCCCAGCATCAGGCCCCTGCAATCTCAAATAGAGAAGTCAATACGAGTGTCCGGGATTTCATAAATTTGGACCCCCCAGTGTTTATAGGAATGGACCCCAATCCCCAGAATTTTCTAGACCAAATACAACGGACCTTGCAAGTTATGCATGCCACTGATGTGGAGTCCGTGGAGCTTGCCTCATATAGATTGTGAGATGTTGTTGTGACTTGGTATTTGATGTGGGAGCTGTCTAAGGGACCTCTTGCCCTACCGGTGGGATGGAAAGTGCTTTTTGAAGCCTTCCTGCAGCAGTACTTGCCTATTGAGCTCCGCCGAGCTAAGCAAGACAGATTCTTACGATTGGAACAAGGTAACATGAGTGGTAGGGAGTACAACATGCAGTTTAAATCCTTGGACAAGTATGCTCCCTTGATTATAGGGGAGATGAGTGATGGAGTGCACCGATTTGTGGGTGGATTAGGACCACATCTGATTAATGAATGCACCACAGCTTCCCTGAGCCCAAACATGGACATTGATCATATACAAGCCTATGTCCAGAGCTTAGAGGATCGAAAAAGGCAACAACGAGATGCTCGAGAACACCAACGGGGCCAACATAAAAGAGCCCGGTCTGCATGTCACATGGGAGAACCATGAGGTGAGTTTAGACCTTCATTTCTTCGGCACCCATCTAATTTGGTAGCCAGTGCAATGTCACAGTTTCAAGATAGGAGCCGTGGTCGGATTTCCTATTCTGGTCAGATTTAGAATCCTCGAGGACAGAGCTCACAATATAGTGGAGGTCCTGGTAAGATGAGGCCCCAGTGTCGCATTGTGGCTGGTGTGGCAGGAATCATTTCGGGCTTTGCCATCGGGATTTCAAATTTGTTCTCTTCTTGTGGGCAGCCTGGTCACAACATGTGCTTGTTCCCAACGAGGAATGTGGATGGTGGGATACCACCAACGGGATCTGCAATAACTTCTTCCTCGACAGAGCACCCTAGTGAACAAGGTATGCGGCCGCCGATGGGAAATGGTAAAGGTAGGAGTGGAATGCCTAGCCCAGGTGGGCAACAACAGAATAGCATCTATGCATTGTCAGGGCAATGAAATTTAGAGTCATCACCCGACGTGGTCATAGGTATGTTGTCCGTATTCTCCCTTAATATGTATGCTCTGATAGATCCAGGATCCACTTTGTCGTGCGTTTCCCCGTTTGTTGCTAGCAGGTGTGGTAAGAAACCAGAATTGTTACATCAACCATTTGAAGTGTCCATGTCCGTGGGTGAATCTGTGGTAGTTAGGTGGGTGTATCAGGGTTATGATGTGGTGATTCATGATCGTCATACCCTGGCTGATTTGAATGAATTTTAAATGATAGAGTTTGATGTCATCATGGGCATAGATTGGTTGGCCTCTTGCTATGCTACCATGGATTGTTGGAAGAAATTTGTCCGCTTTAGCTTTCCTGGAGGACCTGTAATCGAATGGAAGGGAGATTTCGCAGCGCCAAAATCTTACCTTAAGGCCGGAAGATGATCACGAAAGGATGTTCTATCATTTGGTACTGATGCAAGATGCGGAGGTTGAGCCTTTGACACGACCCAAAATCCAACTAGTCGTGATGGCACCTAACCTCACCCGCTAGGTAAGCCAGTTAACCACTAACCAATTCCAATAACAATAAATGAAGCAATTAAGTAACGAAATTATCTGAATCTTATACATTCCCCAAAAACTGGTATTACAAATCATGAGCTTCTAAGAATAGAGTTTACAAAGCGGAAATAAAATAAATACATAGTCTGTTTGAATAGTACATAAATAGAATTTTACAGATCTAAAGCTACCACGAACAAGAGGCAGCCACAAGCGGGACGCAGGTACATCTTCAATCCAGCTCCCATCTAACACATCAACATCTGCACGCAAGGTGCAAAAGTGTAGTATGAGTACAACCGACCACCCATGTACTCAATAAGTAACAAACCTAACCTTAGGTTGAAAGTAGTGATGAGCTAACAGAAAGGTCAGGTCCAACACCAATATTCCACAACAGTTCATAACAGCATAGTACAATAACAAAGAAGAATCTCAGAAATAAAAGGCTTAGTTCGTTCATAGTTCCGGAAAAATAGGAATTTCTTTTCAAGTATCTCAGTGAAAATCCAAATCTTTTACCGAAAAGCTAATATACGAGTAAGTTTGAAAACTGTGATTTTTCCCAAAAACTCCTTTCAACAAATAGTAAGATGTTTCATTTTCAGATAGCATGAGGAAGGTACTTCTCTATGCCTACATGCCAAGAGACAAGTAAAATTATAAATGTCCCCAAAACTGGGTAGCAGGAGGAAATGTACCTCTATGCATGTATCTCAAGTGCACATGTAAAATGTAATACATCCCGATGATGAGCTCATGTACTCACGCTCTGAGAGTACTCAATCTCACTGCCTCGCATTCTCTCTCACTATGCTCAGCACACTCAATCACCCTGTGTTGTACAATACCCACTGCGGCATGTTGCCCGATCCCTGTTTATAGTCGACTGCGCTCACTGGGGGTGTGCAGACTCCGGAGGGGCTCCTTTCAGCCCAAGCATTATATCGCTGTAGCGTGCAACCCGACACAATCATATAAGTAGCCATAAAGATCATTGCGACGTGCAACCCAATCCACATAATGTAATCAATATATCGTTGCGGCGTGCAACCCGATCCCATAAAATGTAATCAATATAACATGTTGCGGCGTGCAGCTCGATCCCAAAGTATCACTCTCACTCAGGCCCTCGGCCTCACTCAGTCATCAGTCTCTCTCATGGGCTCACAATGTCATGAAACTAGCCCGACAATAATGATATGATGTATCAATAAATAACTGAGACTGAGATATGATATGAATGCATGAATATGAGTAAGTACAAAATATCAGTGAAATGACATTACGAAACGACCACTATGGGTCCAAACAATATCGGCATAATGCCCAAACATGATATCTAGCATGATTGACAGTTTAACTACTTTATCACATGGTGAAAACACGGATATCAACAAAGTAGGACCACTATACAGTGCCATGGAAACAATAGAGTCCCAATTCACATGGTGCACGCCCACACGCCCGTCACATAGCATGTGCGTCACCTCAACACTAATCACATAATACGTATTTCGGGGTTTCATACCCTCAGCACTAAGATTAGAAGAGTTACTTACCTCGAACAAGCCAATACCAATGCCGAGCGAGCTAAACGATGCTCCAAAGATGCCATCCCGCGCGTTCCGACCTCTGAATGGCTCGAAACTAACCAAAAATAACTCAAGTACATCAAACAACGCTAAAGGAAATGATCCCGATCGAAAAAGATCAAATCTTGAATCAAAAAGCCCAAAACCGCCCAAAAACCCAACCCGGGCCTGCATCTCGGAACCCGACAAAATTTACAAAATCCAACAATCCATTCAATTACGAGTCCAACCATGCTAGTTTCACTCAAATTCGACTCCAATTCGATGTTCAAAACTCAAAAATTGACATTATGAAACTTTAAGCCAAAATCCCCAATTTCCTCTTTAAAATTCACAATCCCATTACCAAATACGAAGATAGATTCATGAAATATAACCAAACACCGAGTAGAGAACACTTACCCCAATTCATATGGTGAAAATTGCTTCAAGAATTGCCTCAATCCGAGCTCCATAGCTCCCAAAATGATAAAATGGCCAAAACCCCCGAAATGACATTTAATATAATCTGCCCAGCTATTACACTTCGCGAACACGGACAATTCCACGCGTCCGCAGAGAACAAATGCCCACCAGCTGAAATTTCTCTTTCGCGAACGCAGCACCACAGACGCGAACGCGATGAACAAACTCCTAGCGCTACGTGATCACATACCACACTTCACGATCGCGAAGAACAAACGCCTGACATCCTCAGTCCTTCCTTCCTACTACACGAACGCATCTCCAAGCTCGCGAACGCACTGAACAAATGCCTCAACCTCCCCGAACGTGACGTTGGACTCGCGAACGCGATGAACAATCCTACTCAGTCATCCAACAACCCTACGTGATCGCATTCTATACTTTGCGATCGCAATTAAGGAAACCTGAAGCCCAGAATTCTGCAGAACCAGCAAATGCAAATATGAAGGAAAATAGCCCGAAATCAATCCGCAACACGCCCGTGCCCCTCGGGATCACGTCCGAACATCCCAACAAGTCCCATAACATAATACGGACCTACTCGAGGCCTCAAAACCCACATATCAACATCGAAATGACGAATCACACCTCAGCTCGAAATCAATGAACTTTACAACTTCAAACTTCCACAACTGATACTGAACCCTATCAAATCACGTCCGATTGACCTCAAATTTTGCACACAAGTCACATTTGACATTGCGGACCTGCTCCAACTTCCGGAATCTGAATCCGACCCCGATATCAAAAAGTCCACACCCGGTCAAACTTTCCAAAATTTAAACTTTCGCCATTTCGAGCCAAATTCAACCACGGACCTCCAAATCACAATCTGGACGCGCTCCTAAGTCCAAAATCACCCAACGGCGCTAACAGAACCATCAAAATTCCAATCCGAGGTCAAATGCTAAAAGTCAAACTTGGTTAACGCTTTCAAATTAAAAGCTCCCTAGTTGAGAATCATTCTTCCAAATCAGTCCCGAATAACCTGAAAACCAAAACCGACAATTCATACAAGTCAAAATACATCATACGGAGCTACTCACGCCCGTAAACTACCGAGTCAAGTGCAAATTCTCAAAATGCCCGGTCGGATCGTTATATCCTCCCCCACTTAAACATACGTTTGTCCTTGAACGTGTCTAGTTGTTCTCAAAGCCATCAAACTACCGTATAACCTTACCATGCACATACCCGAGGGTGATCCCACGTCACCCTATCCCATACAGGTCCGATAACACAACATAACTGAAATATCTCAATTCAAACTAGCCCACAAGCCTTCGAATCCAATTTCCAACATCAGGAATTTGTTATAAGATCATAATTTTGCATCTACATACTGTATAAGTCTGAGCAAGCTGGACCAAGCCGCAACCATGACCCAATACTCAAAACGCAAATACCACATAGCTCAAATGCTCGAAGCAATGATTCCTAATCATAGTAGCTGCTCAAATCAACCTAATACCGGTAATAACCTCACATCAAACAAAGCTTTGTTCTAAACCTTCGTACACTGCCAATGATGAAAGAAATATGCAGAACTCATAACCATTCATTAGATCAACAAGTCATGGTACTCCATCTCCTTCGACAAGAACTATAGTAAATTTCTAAGCCGACTTTCGATATTATCCTTCCAAATATACCACAATCAAATCTGATAGCACCCATCCTAGATCCGACGACTTCATCTTATCAAATACCAGCTACTCTACTGACATGACACACCAATACTATCTATAGCCACAACCCGTGTAATCTGTGCACCAATAAACAACATTTCAATTGTACTCAATCACGAACATGACTCAAACAAGAGAACCGTCCCGCAAGCTCGACGGGTGCCACCCCAACGCAATGCTAAGAACCCATCACACCGTAAACTATAACACACGAATCTAACACAAAGGATCATATCTCAACATAACTCTGCCGCCATGCGTGACCCCATCCAAACACTGAGACATATGAAATACCTCAGCCACCATGCTCAAAATCAATAATCACACGCAATCCGATATCAAGTACTCAGAGTGCATTACCATAACCATGTAGAAGCAAACGACACAATGCCATACAATCCCGAAAGAACATAACCAATGCGCAATCAATCATGCATCACCCAAATACACATCTCGCGCAAATTCCGCTATAAGGCCCAAATAGAGCCGCACCAGGTGTGCTTATAACAAACGAATCACAACTCCTCGTAGCATAGAAGAGTAACTCACAGATTATTTCAGAACACGAATAAGCCCAACAATAACAAAATGGCACATCCCTCAACAGTAGCAGTATTGAGCCAACCAATCCGGCTCGGTGTAGAATACACATCCTAATTGGGCCTACCAATGGACCCCAAATCAACTCTGGTCACCCACCAATAGATAAGTAACCCTCCGAAAGCCCACAATGACTGAATCATAACACATACTATCAACTGGCTAGCTTCGGCCACAACCTCACAATCCACAACCATGAAACAATCTGCTCCTAAGAATGCCCAACCTCCAAATCCATAAAACACACGAATCACCATATCTGATCCTAACTTCACCGCCAGAATGCCTAACACATCTCTCGTAACGGTCATCCCCACGAGGAATACTTCTAAAATTCTTCCGTGCCATATAACAAAAATTTGAATATCAACAATCGATCAACCAGGAGAGTGCTACAGTACCAGTGAAGTATCCATAAATCAAAACACATTGCCCCTTCTGAAATGTATACTCTCATCAGGCCATACCGATTAGTAATATCATTTTCCTAGTCATCTGAAACAGTCCATGCTTCCTACGAATTTATGTCCTTCCCTTTAAAACTGAACTGTGACCTTGCACATGCAAATCTCAATCCCACACAATACACTGCATCTACCATGCAATCCTTCGTAGAGTACAAGAATCTCATAATCAACTCTGAGTCACAAGAAGAATACATACTTGATCAGTCAGAAACCTTCCATTTGATCTCATCTTGGAGAAAATTCCAATACGCACATATTGCTCACGCCGGTAAGAAATATACCCCCCGAGCCATGGTAAAAACCATTAAGAACTCTTCGAAACCCATTTGCACACAACCAAGCTATCAGAACTGAATCTCTCTAACTCAACCCAGCCATGCAGGTTGCCAAAACCCAAGAGTATTGCCACGAAACACCTGTGGAGACTAACCACATCATAAGTACCCAATGAACTGATTATATCTATTACTGTGCTAACCCAACCTACTTCCAAGCTGTCCTATTTCTCCAAGTCCTTTCCAAATTACTTTCAAATTGATACTTCTCCTTGATGGAACACCACGATCCTTAGCCAAATTTCACCACACAAGAGACCCTAGTATAAAACTACAACACCCTAAGGCCCATAAGCCGCTGACTCCTCTCATAAGCACCCCAAAGCACCACAACCGCGACACCTACTCTAAAGAGACCTTATGTGAACCTAAAATTGCTTCCTTCACCTTCTTGATACTGAAATGCATAATCCATAATGATATAAAAGTGCCACAAGTCTCGACACCGTCCAATGCAAATATTAGATCCTAGCCATATACCAATCCAAAATTCCCAATTGCTACATATAATTCTTGAATCCATTAGAACCATTCTCAAAAGACATCTACTCTGCTCAAATCTCAATTGCACCGCCCCAAACGGGCCAAATGACTAGTGCCCCATTAGCACGACGACACCCAAAGGAGTAATCCCCACCTTAACGTGACCAAGCAAATTCCTACTCCATGCACACTATGTCTTTCACGAATAACTACTCAATCATTCCATGATTCCCATATACCCATAGAGTGTAATACAACCCATATCCAGAAATCCCCTTACTCGTGTCATCCTCAATCTCAACCCCTGCAGTCATAGCTGATTCACCAGTATACCTCAAACCAAAACCAATACAATACATAATCGTGTAATCAACTCGTCGATAGCAGACTCCCCCACTTGGCTCAAAGCTATAGATTAAAACACTCCATAATTCATAATACCCATACTCTATTACTGTCATAATATTGTGGTCAGTACAACGGATATTCTTCTCAAGCTTATACAACACCAACCATAAAAATACCTCAATCGTTCGCTAGACTCGCATTCATTCTCCTAACACTCAAGTTAACTTTCTCAACCAGATTCCAATTCAAATCTCAACACATACGCCCCGCTGGCAAAAAAGAGACTCTTTATTCATATTATAAGGAACACACCTACGTAGATTACCCCGTAAGGGATAACCCACCTGCTTAACCTTAAATTAGTATCTTGCTAAACCCTTTCGTAGTTACAATTACTATGAAGTCACTTAATCTTTCTGAGTCCAACTCATTAACCAGACATGAGAATTTAATTTTTCCCAAAATTTAACAACGTGAAAAATCCTTCAAAACATTAATACTCAAGACTGTACGTCACATCAAAACAAAAATCAAGCACCCAATGGCCTCTCTTTTACATTTCAAAGAAATCCCTCTTGTCACATTCAAACAATCTGAACGCATCTCGCAGTCACATCATACTCACCACATAGTCATTCCACTGTACATCGAGCCACAAATTCTACTCATAGGGACATTGCCGGACATATGCGTCCAATTTTACAAGTTACCATTGAAGCTACCGAGCTCAAGCTGCGGTCTAACCATGGCCTCAAGTCCTCCAGACTGAACCATCACCATAACACAGAATACACATCTCGAATCTCGTTCATATAATCACAAGCAGCTGGCGCACAACCGATACCGAGCGCTCATGTGCGCATACGAATGCAAGGAAGGAATTCGAATAGTTACACTTCGAGATGAATCAATGCCACACGATAAAGAAAGAAAGATAAGAAGTATATCCTAAATGTCCTGTAGCCTCTCGAAGATAGGTATGGACGTCATCGTACCGATCCGCAAGGCTCTACTAGACACTTGCTCATGACTTGTAGAACCTATGAACCTAGAGCTCTGATACCACCTGTCACGACCAAAAATCCAACTAGTCGTGATGGAACCTAACCCCACCCGCTAGGTAAGCCAGTTAACCACTAACCAATTCCAATAACAATAAATTAAGCAATTAAGTAAAGAAATTATCTAAATCTTATATATTCCCCAAGAACTGGTAGTACAAATCATGAGCTTCTAATAATGGAGTTTACAAAGCGGAAATAAAATAAATACATAGTGTGTTTGAATAGTATATAAATAGAGTTTTACAGATCTAAAGCTACCATGAACATGAAGCAGCTACAGCCAAGACGCAGGTACATCTTCAATCCAGCTTCTATCGAACACAACAACATCTTCATGCAAGGTATAGAAGTGTAGTATGAGTACAACCGACCCCATGTAATCAATAAGTAACAAACCTAACCTTAAGTTGAAAGTAGTGACGAGCTAACAGAAAGGTCGGGTCCAACACCAATATTCCACAATAGTTCATAACAGCATAGTACAATAACAAAGAAGAATCTCAGAAATAAAAGGCTCAGTTCGTTCACAGTTCCAGAAAATAGGCATTTCTTTTCAAGCATCTCGGTAAAAATCCAAATCTTTTACCGAAAAGCCAATATACGAGTAAGTTTGAAAACTGTGATTTTTTCCAAAAACTCCTTTCAACAAATAGTAAGATGTTTCATTTTCAAATAGCATGAGGAAGGTACTTCTCTATGCCTACATGTCAAGATACAGGTAAAATCATAAATGTCCCCAAAACTAGGTAGCAAAAGGAAATGCACCTCTATGCATGTATCTCAAGTACGCATGTCAAATGCAATGCATCCCGATGATGAGCTCATATACTCACGCTCTTAGAGTACTCATCTGACTGCCTCGCATTCTCTCTCACTATGCTCAGCACACTCAATCACTCAGAGTTGTGCAATACCCATTGCGGCGTACAACCCGATCCCTGTTTATAGTCGACTCATCTCACTAGGGGTGTGCAGACTCCGGAGGGGCTCCTTTCAGCCCAAGTGCTATATCGCTGCAGCGTGCAACCGGGCCCAATCATATAAATAGCCATAAAGCTCGTTGCGGTATGCAACCCAATCCACAGAATGTAATCAATATATCACTGCGGCGTGCAACCCGATCCCATAAAATATAATCTAGTAGTAATTTGAGATAATACTATGAGTAATTTTAATTCGCCTAATAAGAAATCATAGGTAATTCGGATAAAAGAGGAAAAATCAGAACTCATAGGATCGGAGAACTAATCATAACTCTGGAATATTATGTTAGGATTTGCCCTGATTTTCTTACCATATTTAAAATTTTCTTTTACTTGAAGGAATGGTATAATATTTACCATAATTGATTTACTTTTTCTAAAAGAAAAATATAGATCTCTTCTATAATCTATATATCCTTCCTTAGAAGAAAAGGTTGTGGACCTCTATAAATTGAGGATTACTCATTCACATAAAAATACAATAGCATCTGCAATATAGTACTTAATAGAGTCATGTTTAGGGTGGAACTTTTTCTTTTAATATTTTATGGTCTCTTTTATATAGTAGGTTGTTCATCTCCTCCTATACAAGTGTAAGTCAATTGATAAAATCACATTATAATATTATTTTTTTATATAATTCTATTTTATCGTCTCTAAGATTTATTTTATTTGCTTCCTCATGACACTTGTTATTTCGATCCCAACAAGTGATAGCAGAACCAACAGTGAGGTTAAAGATAGGTTCAAGGCGGGTTAAGGTCAAGTTGCAGCCAATTTGACGATAATGAAGATTTTTGTCAAAAAAGGTATATCCCAAAATACTACATGCGGAGATATTTAACTACATTTTCAAAATTTATATTGTTGCTTAAAAACAAAAATCATTTTCAGCACATGCTTTATATTAACCATGGTCCCCAATTATTAACTTATGCTTACATTTAGATCATAGACTTTCACTTTTAGCCCTGCTCACTTTTAATGTAAAGGTTTTACTTGTAACCTTGATCACTTTAAATCTAGGGTTCCAAATTTTTTAATTTGTTCTCATTTTTAACGCACAAGGCTTCAATTTTTAATCTGTGCCTACTTTTAACCATGTTACACAACAGTAATGAAGATTATGTGAAGATAGCGAATCAAGTTTGGTCAGGAAAATTCAGGCCAAATTGGAGAATTGTTAGAATTTGACTGGTTTTCTTACCATATTAGGATTTTTCTTTTACTTAAAGGAAGGCCAGTATATTAACAATAATAAATTTTATTTTTCCTAAAAGGAAAATATAGATCTCTTCCATACTCGACAGATTATTTCTTGGAAGAAAGGGTTTTGGACCTCTATAAATTGATGATCCATCATTCAGCACAATAACACTAAAACATCCACAATATAGTCCTTAATAGAGTTATATTTAGGGGGAAATTTTTTCTTTTAATATTTTGTAGTATCTTTTATATATTAGATTATTCATCTCCTCCTATATAAATGTAGGTCAATTGATCAAGTCACAATATAATATCATCTTTTGATATATTTCTCTTTTGTCGATTAATTTATCTTTTCCAAGGTTTACTTTGTTAGCTTCCTCTTGACATCTTGTTATTTCGATCCCAACATATTCATCTCATCTGAAGTAGTTTTTATACTTTGCTTTCGTGTTTTCATTATAATTAAGTGTTTAGTTTCTGCAATCTTGATTTAGTAACTAAACATCCCACCTTGATAAGCTTGAACACTTTAAAAAATTTAGTTGGCTTAGTCAGAAATTCATGACAAGTCCCTATTTATTCCATTAGACTAAGAGCTTGTTTGGTCAAGCTGTCAAAAATAATTTATTATTTTGAAAAGTGCTTTTGTTAAGAAGTTGTAACGACTCGACAGTTCGTTTTGAGCTTTAGCAGTCCATTCGGTGGTTTAAGACTTTGAGTAGCTTCATATGATATATTATGATGTGAGTGTATAGTCGGCATTGGTTTTTGAGTGGTTCGGGATTGATTTGGAAGAATGACTGTTGATTTGGAAGCTTTAAGTTGGAAGAGTTGATCAAGGTTTGACTTTTGGGTAAACGGACTCGGAATCGAATTTTGATTGTTCTGATAGGTTCATATAATAATTTTGGACTTGTACGTATGTTCGGATTTGGTTTGTTTTGGAGGTTCCTTGATGAATTCGACACTATTTGTTGAAAGTTGGCAATTTGAAGAACTTAAAAGTTCATAAGTTTGACCGAGAGTTAACTATGATGTTATTGCACTCTAATTGGTATTACGAGACTTTGGATAAGTCTATATAGTTGAATTGAACTTGTGCGCAAAGTTGAAATTAATCCGAAGTGTTTAAGTGTGATTCAGATACTCTTTTGAAAGAATGAAGATTAATAATATAAGAGAAATGCTATTAAGTTTGAGCCTCGATTCTTTGTTGTGATATTCCCGTGGGTGTTTTGAGGCTTTGGATAAGTTTGGATAATGTATTTATACATGTTGGTATGATGGGATGGGGTCTCGTGAGGCTCGAGTGTGTTTTGGATCATTGATTGAGAAACTAGTTAAGTTAAGGATTAGGACTTTCACAATGGTCAATATCGGGTCAAGATAATCACTTTTCGGTGTTTTGAATGCGCGAGCAGTTTCATTGTGTCTTTTATGATTGAAATGCATATATAGTTTATGTCCGAGAGGTTTCGAATGAGCTTTGGGTGCTAAAACGAAGATCTTATTGTTGGTTTTTTTTCCTGGGGTAAAACATTAAGAAAATGCCATTTATGCCCCTAAAATTTTTAGATTTTCTTTAAAACTTTAAAACATCATACCTCCCTCATTTTAAGGCCAAATTGGGTGATTCAAAAGGCTATCTTGGGTGTAATCTCGCAATAATTATGTTGAGCTTATCAAATGTGAGTTTTGAGGTCATCTAGGATCTGATTCGAGATGGAACAACAATTGCATTTGTTTTACATGTTATGAATTTTAGTCACTTTTTCTCACAAGGTTTTGCAACTCGGATTTAGGAGGCGATTTTCACAATTTGGATTGGAGTAAATATTTTTGACTCGGATTTATTTATATTTCATGATTCCAACCTTGAATTTAGCAATTGTTTGATGAATCAAATTGAAAAAATTGGGGATTTTAGTGAAAAGTTTTCTAAAACATAAATTGATGATTTGAGGGTCGATTTGAAATCGGATTTGAATGAAAAACATATATTTGGACTCGAATTGCAATGGGTGTTTGAAATTTGTGAGTTTTGTCGGGTTCTGGGGTGCAAGTCTGGGGTTGACTTTTTTATTTTAGTTAAAGATCAAGTTTTTATTATTCGAAATTATTTTCTATGACTTTTATTTCTGATATTAAGTTATTTTGGTTAGATTTTGGCTGTCCGGAGGTTGATTTGCACGGGAAGGGCTTATTAAAGTGTTGATTTAGCTTATTTGAGGTATTTATTTTGCATAACCTTGCGTGGAGGGATACCCCTTAGGTGCTAATCATGTTATGTTGATCTCTATGATGTGAAAGTGATGTGTACATGAGGGTACTTTGTGTAATTTTGACCGGAATAGACCGTAGGCTATTAATATGCCTTAATGTGATAATAAACTTTATATGAAACACATTGAGTTCCTTTTGTGACTATTTCATCATGATCATTACAATGACTTATCTATTGTCATGCTACATTTATTGTACACCCTTCCGCTTTTATGATTATTGTTATGTCCATATGTACTGTTGCAGAAATATGTGAGCTTACATCATGATGGAACATTGGTATCAGTGTTTGCGATATTGTGGCACTTGATGTTATTTTTTTGAGGTGTTGTGGCACTTGTGGACATGTTGAGCGGATTGATTGGGGGTGTCAGTACGAGGTTTTTGCCATGCGATTGTATCTATTGTTATGCGTGTGGGGCAAAAAAAGGCTGGTGTTATGATGGTAGGCTATAATTGTATGTTTTAGTTGTTTGTCGCACTCTATTTAATGCACTTTAATTGAGTTTGAGCCTTAATCGCTAGTATTTTGCACTAATTATATGTTTTATGACTTGTAGGAGTGATTTCGAGCTATGTAGATGTTATGAGATGAATTTACACTATTTTGGAGCTTTGAAGTCTGAGTAAAAGCCCAAGGATTAAGTTGGAATCGATTCTGGGGATCAACAGACACTAGTGCATTCAAAAAGAGAAACGAAGAATCGAGCCGGTCATCACCCAGGTGTGAGATCGCGCACTGGGCGCGCATGTGAGGTAGAACACTATGCAAAATGCGTGGCCTAATGCGCGAGCACCCTCCCAGGTGCGCAGGTCCTGTCCGGGAAAAGTCCTATTTTGTGAAGGAGAAGGTGTGTTTGTTTGGGCCCGACCCTACTTGGTATATATACATGGAAAAATAGTATTTTGAGGACTTTTGACATACTTTAGACCTAAGGAGGCTAAGGAGAAGTGGGAGAAGCAAGAGCACAAGGATTTTATCCTTCAATCCTCACTCAAGATAAGGGTTTGGATTGATTTATCTTTTCCGTTAACTTAAACTTATCTGTGATGAATTTCTCCATATCTATGGAGTAATTCTTCTTTAGGGACTGATGGATTCTGTGTTTTGAGAATTGTTTGTGGATATTAACTCTAATTTTATGTATTGAATCGTTTTGGGTGTTTTAATTGTTGCATATATATTCACATGTTTATGTAATCGAAAGAGGCGTAAGTTGTGATGTTTTTGCAGTATCTTGTTGGTTGAATTCATTGATTCTTCTTAGTAATCAAAAGAGGCTAGTTGAATTACTGTTTAGATTTGGTTAGGAGAATAATCGAAAAAGGTTCTCTTAAAACCAATCCACTACGAATTCTTACATATCTTCACCGAGCTTAACTTAGTTCATATTGTGAGGTTGAAACTTAATCAAGAGAGGAGTTTCTACTGAACATTCGAACTAATAATAGAGTGAATTCGAAAGACTCACTTGAACCTTAGAAGTGAATTAACTAGAGTTAAATCCCAGACAAGTATCTTGAACCTATCCAATCAACCCCTATTTTCTCCCATTGATATATTTTTTGCTTACTCTTATTTCAATTGTCATTAGCCAATAGTTTAGACTCTTATTTAATTTTAGTTTTAATAACATAAATCTCAATTGTTGATCATCTTGGATAGCAATCAAGCTATAAACTACGAAAATATTGTTTAACTCCAATCCACATGGATACGATATTATATAATACTATATTTGACTAGCGAGTATATTTAAGTGTGTATTTTGTGCTCGTCAAATTTTGGCGCCGTTGTCGGGGATTGACAATTGATAGTGTTTGAAATAGTTTGTGGTGCTAATTCAGGAATTTTTCTTTTTATTTTATTTTCTATTTTTACGTTTGGTGTTACATGACTGTGCGCAAGCTACAGGTTAGACCGGTGCATGACTCGATCCTCTGGGAAGGAAGTGCTCCCACACGAATCAGAAATCGAGAAACAACTACGATAGTTGAGGAAGGAAAGAAATCTCCCCGAGAATACAAAGAAGATTGGGCAATCCTCAACCAAAGAAATTATGGCGGGAGATGAAGATAACATTGATTTGGCTGCAAGAGAGGAAGCCCAACAAAGAGAAAAAGCTGTAAGGGATGCTGAGGAAATAGCTCTTCGAAATGCACAACTTGTCTATGAAGAGGAGAGAGCTCGAAGAATTGATCTGAATCAACCCTTGGGTGCAGACCAATTCAGAAATATGGCTCCCAGTGCTGGGAGACCACTTGGAGATTATGCTATACCGGTCTACAACCAAGGTATATCAAGTGTGAGATCACCTCCAGTTGTAGCTAATAATTTTGAGCCGAAGCAGGGGTTGCTTCAAACTCTACAAAACAACTGTATCTTCAGAGAAAAGATGAACGAAGATCCAAACAATCATCTGATGGACTTCGAGGAGATTAAGAACACCTTTCAATACAATGGTGTGTCACAAGATACAGTTTACTTAAGGGAATTCCCATTCACTCTCAAAGATAATGCAAAGCACTGGCTTTGTAGCTTGCCTAATGGATCGATTAGAATATGGGATGAGATGACCAGAACATTTCCTGAAAACTATTTCTCATCAGCTAAGATGGGCAAGTTTAGAAGAGAAATCCATAACTTCTTCCAAAACGAGACTGAAATTGTGTTTGAAGCTTAGGAAAGGTTTAAGGAGATAGTGCAAAAGTGTCAACATAGCGGAATTGAACTTTGGATGCAACTCCAGGATTTTTGGGATGGATTGACACCAGCCTCACGTAGAACATTGAGCAATACAGCTGGAGGACCATTGATGAAAAAGACTCCAGAGGAGATAATCATAATTCTGAATGAGTTATCTGAAGACGCAAATCAGTGGCCCTCTGAAATCGCTAAAAGAAGAAGATCAACTGGTGTTCACCAAGTTGACGCTAACACATTTGTGTAGGTACAGCTTGATGCCATGGCCAAGGAAATAAGGAAGCTGACCTTAGCCTCGATACATAGTGAGCCCCATGCAGTGTGTGATATATGTGGAAGAGGGCACCCTACTCATGAGTGTCAAGCCACAATCGAGAAAGTTAATGCTGTTGGGAATTATAACTTCAATGCAATGGGTCAGAAGCACTCCGATTTTTCATGGAGTTCACTTGGGGGTACTGCAAATGCATGGCAACAAAACAATCCCAGATTTCAAGGACAAGGAGCTCCTGGTTTTGTGAATCAGCTGAGGCCGCAGTTTCAGCCTCAACAGCCAATTCAGCCTGGGCTAAAAGATCTAGTAAAGTCCTTTATTGTTAAGACATATGAGAGATTAGATGCTCATGGTTCAGCTATCAAATAACTTGGCATTGGTTTGCGGAACTTGGAGAAGAAAATGGGACAAATTGCAACTGTATTGTGTGAGAGAATCCCAGGTACTCTACCATCTGACACAGATAGAAATCCCAAAGGAACGGTAAATGTTGTGACCTTGAGAAGTGGGCAAGTATTGAAAGATCCCACTCCAGTCCAAAAAGAAGTGGTACCTGAAAAAGAAGTTGAGGAGCAGCTGAAAAATAAAGTTGATAAGAAGAAGAAAGGTAAGAGAGGCGCTGAGAAAAAGAACAAGGAGGAAACTTCAAGAAGAGAGGAATCTAATGAGAGCAAGAATATTCATGCTCTACTCTTTCCCCAAAAGATGTATAGAGAAAAGCTGGACACGCAGTTAGAGAGATTCTTAGAGATGTTGAGATAGGTTAGTGTAAGCTTGCCATTCATAGAAGTTCTCTCACAAATGCCAACTTATGCCAAATTCTTGAAGGATATCCTTACAAAGAAAAGGAAGATCGAGGAGACATCGGTAGTCAAGCTCACAGAGCATTGCAGCGCAATCTTACAAAACAAACTCCCACAAAAGTCTAGAGATCCAGGGAGTTTTACAATACCTTGTTCATTAGGTACTCTTAATTTTGATAAGTCTTTATATGATTCTAGTGCCTCAATTTAATGCCTTTGTCTATTTATAAGAAATAGGAGAATGTGTTTAGAGAGATAAGGTATACGCCAATATCTTTGCAGCTGGCAGACCAAACAACTATAATACCCGAGAGGACAGTTGAAGATGTCTTAGTTCGCGTAGATAAGTTTGTATTTACTGTAGATTTCATAGTGGTGAAGATGGAGGAGAATAAAGAGGTACCCCTTATCTTAGGAAGACCATACTTAGCAACGGGCAAAGCAATATTAGACATACATGATAGAAAACTCATGCTTAGAGTGGGTGAAGAGACGGTGACTTTCGAGATGAATGTGGAGATGGGGGCGATAAAGGAGAAGACATCTGCAAGTGTAGAATGGAGAGCTAAAAGCTCGAAAGAGAAGGTCCCAGTGATTGAGAAACACAAGTGTGGTGTGTACCCAAAGAAGGTTGAGAAGAAGCTGTCCTCATGGATGTGTGCACTAGTTCGTACGAGAAGGATGGAGCCCGACTTCGACTCAGACCCCGACTAGAGATTCAGGAAAGTTTCCTCTACCTTATGCTTATTAATTGTGTGTCATGGGTACATGCCACAACTTAAAGTGTGGGGTGGGGGATATTTATATGTATGTATGTATGTATATTAGTCTTAGTTTTTGTTTGTTAGTTTTAGCAGATAGAGATAGAAAAGACAAATGAAAATCCCATAAACAATTAAAATTTTCGATTTTTCCCGACGATGGATATCATATTGAGAGGTTTCTTGAGGGATTAAGTCAAAATAAAAAGACAAAAACATTTTATTTTATTAGGTAGTGTATTAATTTCCCCTTGGTTTTTCTTTGTGCCGCGGTTCTTTTTCAAGGGTTTTGATTGAACCAGGTGTAGTTAGTTTTTATTTTTGGTTAGGAATAGGAAGCCTTGTGTTGAGAGCTAAATTAAAGATAATATCTCTTAACTTTATTATACTTTGAGAATAGTGAGTGCTTTAGTTGTGACACTTAGGCTCAGTTTTTGACATCTAGCATAAGTACGTTAAATTGTATGACCTTAACCTTGTTTAATTGCTTTGACTAGAGTGTCTTGATAATCCAATCTTGATTGAGTTATGTGCCATGTATGTGTGAGAATTTGTATTATTCTGTGCATTGCATTTGATGTCTAGAACTTGCCCCGTGTATTTGCAAAGTGAAATAGTAGTTTTATTCAGTCTTGAAAGTGATATAAGCATTTTTTTATTGAGCCAATGATATGAGTTTACCCACCAATTTGTTATGTATCGTAGTTAACCATGTTGAGCCTGTAATCCAGTTTCTTTGGCACCCACATTACAAGCCTTATCCATTTGTTTGAATTGACCATCTATTTGAACCTTGTACCTCTCATGAGCACTTGAATTTGATATGAACTTTGAAAAAGTTGAATTGTGGGGTGGTTGGTTTGGATTTCGAGTGGAACTATTGAAATAAGGAGAAAGGTGCAATGTTTCGAAAAAGTAAGATCCACTCGAATTGAAAAAGAAAGGAAAAAATAATTGTATGATTGTGAAAAATATTTCTTTATAGTGGTGACTCTTGATGTAATTGCGATAAAAGAAGTAGGGAGTTAATATATATGGATGTGAAGGTGGAGTCTTGGTTTGACATAAATGTGGGGTTTTGAATGAAATGTATGTATTAAAGTGCTTAGGGAGGTGTAGTCACTCTTATATCTAAATGTATCCTACCTGTCCCACAGCTTACATTACGACCAATGAAAGTCCTACTTGATCCTTGACTGAATGAACTCAATTAGTGGAGTAGTACACTACGGGAAAGCCTATGGTTCATCTTTTGTGGTATATGAATGTTGTTTCTAAGAGTGAGCGAATTCTTTCTATTTGAAGTTTGTAATTGTTCTTAAATTTGATTGTGTGTGGAACTACTCTCTTTTGTTACGAGGGCAGGTGATTTATGAAAGAAAGGTAATGTAGTTGACCTCTGTGTTAGAGTAAGTGAGCGGGTTATAAATAATGTGTTGAGCTTTTGAGTCAAATTTTTTGGCTAGGATGTTACGATATTATACTTAGTCTATTTTAAATATTCTTGGTATGATGAGTTATCAAATTTGTTTAAAAAGGTCGTGTCATTATAAAGTGTAATTTGATTGCTCGAGGACGAGAAATGGTTTAAGTGTGGGGTGTTGATGGTAGGCTATAATTGTGTGCTTTAGGTGCTTTTCGCACTCTAATTTAATGCACTTTGTCTAATATTATCTATACATGATATAAAACTCATGCTTAGAGTGGATGTGTGCACTAGTTCGGGCGAGACGGATGGAGCCCGACTTCGACTCAGACCCCGACTAGAGATTCAGGGAAGTTTCTTCTACCTTATGCTTTTTAATTGTGTGCCATGGGGACATGCCACAATTTAAAGTGTGGGGTGGGGGATATTTGTATGTATGTATGTATGTATGTTAGTCTTAGTTTTTGTTTGTTATTTTTAATAGTTAGAGAGAGAAAAAACAAATTGAAAAAAATATAAAAATTTAAAATTTTTGATTTTTCCCGACGATGGATATCATATCGACAAGTTTCTTGAGGGATTAAGTCGAAAGAAAAAAGAAAAAAACATTTTATATTTTGTTAGGTATTGTATTAATGCCCTCTTGGTTTTTCTTTGCGTCGTGGTTCTTTACCAAGGGTTTTTATTGAACCGGGTGTAGTTAGTTTTTATTTTTGGTTAGGAATAGGAAGCCTTGTGTTTAGAGGTGAATTGAAGACAATATCTCTTAACTTTATTATACCTTGAGACTAGTGAGTGCTTTAGTTGTGGCACTTAGGCTCGGTTTTTTACTCTTGCATAAGTACCTTAAATTGTATGACCTTAACCTTGTTTAATTGCTTTGACTAGAGTGTCTTGATAATCCAATCTTGATTGAGTTATGTGCCATGTGTGTGAGAGAATTTGTGTTATTCTGTGCATTGCATTTGATGTCTAGAACTTGCCCCGTGTATTTGCAAAGTGAAATAGTAGTTTTATTCAGTCTTGGAAGTGATATAGGTATTTTTTTTATTGAGCCAATGATATGAGTTTACCCACAATTTGTTATGTATCGTAGTTAACAATGTTGAGCCTGTAATCCAGTTTCTTTGGCACCCACATTACAAGCCTTACCTATTTGTTTGAATTGACCATCTATTTGAACTTTGTACCTCTCATGAGCACTTGAATTTGATATGAAGTTTGCAAAAGTTGAAGTGTGTGGTGGTTGGTTTGGCTTTTGAGTGGAACTATTGAAATAAGGAGAAAGGTGCAATGTTTTGAAAAAGTAAGAGCCAATCGAATTGAAAAAGAAAGGAAAAAATAAGTATATGATTGTGAAAAATATTTCTTGATAGTGGTGACTCTTGATGTAATTGTGATCAAAGAAGTAGGGAGTTAATATATATGGATGTGAAGGTGGAGTCTTGGTTTGACATAAATGTGGGGTTTTGAATGAAATGTATGTATTAAAGTTCTTAGAGAGGTGTAGTTACTCTTATATCTAAATGTATCCTACCCGTCCCGCAGCTTACATTACAACCAATGAAAGTCCTACTTGATCATTGACTGAATGAACTCAATTAGTGGAGTTGTACACTACGGGCAAGCCTATGGTTCATCTTTTTTGGCATATGAATGTTGTTTCTGAGAGTGAGCGAATTCTTTCTATTTGAAGTTCCTAATTGTTCTTAAATTTGATTGTGTGTCGAACTACTCTCTTTTGTTGTGAGGGCACGTGATTTATGAAGGAAAGGTAATGTCGTTTACCTCTGTGCTGGAGTATGTGAGCGGGTTATAAATAATGTGTTGAGCTTTTGAGTCAAATTTTGAGGCTAGGATGTTACGGTATTGTACTTAGTCTATTTTAAATATTCTTGGTATGACGAGTTATGAAAGTTGTTCAAAATGTTCGTGTCATTATAAAGTGTAGTTTGATTGCTCGAGGACGAGCAATGGTTTAAGTGTGGGGTGTTGATGGTAGGCTATAATTGTGTGTTTTAGTTGATTGTCGCACTCTAATTTAATGCACTTTAAATGAGTTTGAGGCTTAATCGCTAGTGTTTTGCACTAATTATATGTTTTATGCATTGTAGGAGTGATTCCGAGCTATGTAGATGTTATGGGATGAATTCACGCTATTTTGGAGCTTTGAAATCTGAGTAGAAGCCCAAGGATTAAGTTGGAATCGAGTTCGAGGATCAACAAACACTAGTGCATTAAAAAAGAGAAACGAAGAATCAAGCCGGACATCACCTAGGTGCGCGACAGCGCACTGGGCGCGCATGTAAGACAGTACACTACGCAAAGTGTGCGGCCTCTTACAAACCAATCCACTATGAATTCTTACATATCTTCACCGAGCTTAACTTAGTTCATATTGTGAGGTTGAAACTTAATCGAGAGAGGAGTTTCTATTGAACATTCGAACTAATAATAGAGTGAATTAGAGAGACTCACTTGAACCTTAGAAGTGAATTAACTAGAGTTAAATCCCAGACAAGTATCTTGCACCCACCTATCCAATCAACCCTTATTTTCTCCCATTGATATCTTCTTTGCTTACTCTTGTTGCAATTGTCATTAGCCAATAGTTTAGACT
The DNA here is from genome assembly GCF_000715075.1 of Nicotiana tabacum. Lineage (NCBI taxonomy): Eukaryota > Viridiplantae > Streptophyta > Magnoliopsida > Solanales > Solanaceae > Nicotiana > Nicotiana tabacum. The sequence goes on from NC_134102.1 coordinate 44,862,305, forward strand.
CTTAGTTTATTTTAGTTTTAATCACATAAATCTCAATTGTTGATCATCTTAGAAAGCAAATAAGCTATAAACTATGAAAAATACTATTTAACTCCAATCCATATGGATACGGTATTATATTATACTATATTCGACTAGCGAGCATATTTAAATGTGTGATTTGCGCTCGTCAAATTTGTAAATCTCTCTTCCACCTTATTATGAACTTATACACAAGCTCTTCTAAACTACCATTCTCCCCTTGAGGTGGTTGTCTCACTTCGCTTCCATTCCAGTTATAATAAGGGTATTCATCCCAACCAGAGTCAAGATTGTGCCCACATCCTCATACCTGTACGGACTAGAAACAGAGTGAGACTGTTCCAAATACGAACCATAGGAATAATACATACCTGCTTGACATTCAACCCATAGATAATTTCCACCGCATTCAAAACACGTAGCAGACCGTTGATAATATTCAGCTGCTAACTCTTCAATCGTTTTAGTAGGCTGGTTGTACTCCATCTTCACAGCATTTAGAGTTCAATATCTACATTATCTTCTCCAACTTTTTAGGTACTACAAAACAAATCTTGAAAAAAAGTTAACTAATAAAGAAAATAAAATAGACAGGGAAAAAGAAAAGAAATAAAACTAAAATCTAATTCCTGAATTATCACTACAAACTATTTCCAACACTATTGATTACAATCCCCGGCAACAGCTCCAAAATTTGATGAGCGCAAAACACACACTTAAATATGCTCGTTAGTCGAATATAGTATAATATAATATCGTATCCACAGAGATTGGAGTTAAATAGTATTTTCGTAGTTTATAGCTTGATTACTATCCAAGATGATCAACAATTGATATTTATGTGATTAAAACTAAAATTAACTAAGAGTCTAAACTATTGGCTAATGACAATTGCAACAAGAGTAAGCAAAGAAGATATCAATGGGAGAAAATAGGGGTTTATTGGATAGGTGCAAGATACTTGTCTGGGATTTAACTCTAGTTAATTCACTTCTAAGGTTCAAGTGAGTATCTTGAATTCACTCTATTATTAGTTCGAATGTTCAGTAGAAACGCCTCTCTCGATTAAATTTCAACCTCATAATATAAACTAAGTTAAGCTCGGTGAAGATATGCAAGAATTCATAGTGGATTGGTTTGTAAGAGAACCACTTTTGATTATTCTCCTAACTAGATCTAAATAGTGATTCAGCTAACATCTTTCAATTACTAAGAAGAATCAATGAATTCAACCAACAAGATAATGTAAAAACATCACAAGTTATGCCTCTTTCGTTTACATAAACATGTGAATATATATGCAACAATTAAAATAACCAAAACGATTCAATACATAAAATTAGAGTTAATTTTCACAAACAATTCTCTAAACACCGAATCCACCAATTCCTAAAGAATAATTACTCCATAGATATGGAGAAATTCATCACAAATAAGTTTAAGTTAAAGGAAAACATAAAACAATCCAACCTTTGTCTTGAGTGAGGATTGAAGGATGAAATCCTTGTGCTCTTGCTTCTCCCAGTTATCCTTAGCCTCCTTAGGTCTATAGTATGTCAAAAGTCCTCAAAATACCATTTTTCCATGTATATATACCAAGTAGGGTCGGGCCCAAACAAACACACCTTTTCCTTCACGAAATAGGACTTTTCCAGGGAAAGGACGTGCGCGGCCGCGCACCTGGGAGGGTGCTCGAGCATTAGGCCGTGCACTTTGCATAGTGTTTTGACTCACATGCGTGCCTAGTGCACTCCCAGTGCACAGTCGCGCACCTGGGTGACATCCGGTTCGATTCTTCGTTTCTCTTTTTGAATGCACTGGTGTGTGTTGATCCCCGAACTTGATTCCAACTTAATCCTTGGACTTTTACTCAGATTTCAAAACTCCAAAATAGCATGAATTCATCCCATAACATCTACATAGCTCGGAATCACTCCTACAAGGCATAAAACATAGAATTAGTGCAAAACATTAGCGATTAAGCCTCAAACTCAATTAAAGTGCATTAAATTAGAGTGTGACAAGCAACTAAAACACACAATTATAGCCTACCATCATGTTATCTTGGGCTTCCCACGTGGCGGAAAAAAGGTGGGTATATGCGCATGTGGCAATATAAGGGTGGCATACCATTGTTGTGTGCACATGCAGCGTAATAAGGGTGGCATTGTTAATGATGTTATGTGATATTTTGGGGAGTCCTTACTGTTATTGTGATTGTGTTGAGACATGATTGATATTTTTATTTTCATAATTATCTCACGCGGCGTCATAAGGATGATTTTTGATTTTGATATGTGACATATCGGAGTGAGTGCTGTAGTTATTATTGTATTGGAACGGTTTATGACTTCTTGTGTGTGTCATGCATTCTGCGTGATTTGTTGCGTTGTTTCCAATGTGCTAATCTATGTCTCGGTTATTACTTGATGATTTGGTTATCAAGATGCATTTACCTACGTGGAGTTGTTATCTCATATGTTGTTAAGTTGTTGGTAACATAATGAATTGAAGTAAAAATAAAATCGTCGTCATGTTTTACTTTATTTGATTCTCGATAAATCCTTCTTGAGCATGTTATTGGTAACTGACATGAGTACGATATATTTGGGGGCATGAGGACTTTGTTGTTACACCCCCACACCTAAATAAAGCTTGATAAGTGTGGCTTCTAGCGCAACCAATGAGTCGGCAACGCGTTTGAGGGCGGAAGATGGAAACACGTTTCATTAGACTTGCGCCAACTGTCACCGCGTGCAGTGACCGGGGCAGGATGACCTATTTTGCATGTAGCAGTGGTGGAGTTTAAAATATTTGGTGTGATATAAAAAGGCAATGCAACACTCCTTCTCTTTCATTTTTTAAATTGAAGTTATCACCAATGTTAGTTATCCCAAGTGCTCTCAACACCCCTTTAGACTTTCCAAAAAATTTAAGGAAAAGTTGAAGGCGAATTTGAATCTTGAAATATCTAGCATGAATGAACTGGGAATCATTACTGTAATATTTATTATCTTGCTGTATCGATTCTGGAAAATTCGTTGGAGGCAGGGTTAATCATCCTAGAGGTCTAGTTAGTTTTTCAACAAGGTATGTAGGGAAACATTTTTTCTTGGCATGAGTTGGTTTAAATCTCTCTCTCCCTCTAAAGGATTTTTGTATTGTAAGAATTTGGTTGATATGAGTCCCTCTCAATGACATTTTTCTGTTCTTGTACATTCTGGCCGGTAGAGTTTCTCTCAAAATCTATAATGTTCCCAGTTGTTATTCTGTGGTCGGAGAGTATGATTCTTTCTAAGGTTAAGCATGGTATCCATTGAAACTACTACTGCATTGCATTTATGTATATGTATCTATTTTACCTTATCAAGTGTTATAGTCAGCTGGGTACGACACCTATTGTGCAACCACTGATCAGTTGGGTATGAGAGATATGATATGAGCTATTACTGAGCCCTTGTGTGTACGATGATGTATGATGTGTGATATGAGGTTACTGAGTCCTCTTGAGGCCAATTACGTCGATAACTGCTGATACCGGGTATAGTCGATACCTCCTGAGGTGGGGTACGATCGGGTCCTCTTCGATGTTAGTTATGGAGTGATGTGTGATATGAGGTTACCGAGCCCTTGTGTGGCTATGTACGATCGAGTCCTCTATGAGGCCGGGTATGGAGTGATGAAATATGCCCCAAAGAGTGGCTGAAGATGTGTATACTTATATGTTTTATAATTAATGTATGGCCTGAATGAGTGGCTTGGCTTTACAAAAGCTTGCATACATTCATGATTCATGGTTTATAGTTCCCACTGATTATGCCCCTGGTGGCTCGTCTTCTGTATTCAAGTTGATATTACGCACTTATTTCTCTTATGTTATGACTCAGATTTACATACTTTCATAGTCTTACATACTCAGTACATTATTCGTACTGACGCTCTTTTCTTTTGGGCGCTGCGTTCATGCCCACTGGTATAGATATAAGTGGTGGTGTCCCTCTCTAGTAGGGTGTTGTTCTAGTTGAGCGGTCGTTGTACTCTATTCCTTCGGAGCAGTTGTTCGAAGTCAATAAATACTGAAGCTCATGCCTTAAAGTTTTGGGTATTGTAGGACCATGTCCCGACAAAATTATGCATACATATATCTCCTTTTGGTACTCTTAGAGGCTCGCACACTAGGGTTTAGCTGTATGTAAAAGGGTGGATTATGACAATTGTGAATATGTATAAAATGATAAGGTTTCTTTTACAAGTCATTTGTTCACATTTTAATTTTGGTGATTGTTACTCGGAGGCCTTGTTGGCCTAGGTCTTATGAATAAAAAGATGTAAGAATAGATTTCGGTTGATGGTAGGCTATAATCTCGTATTTTAGTCGCTTATTGCACTCTAATTTACTGCACTTTATTCGTTTTGAGATTTAATCGCTAGTGTTTTGTACTTATTGTGTGTTTATGCCTTGTAGGAGTATTTCTGAGCTATGTAGATGTTATGGAATGAATTTGAGCTATCTGGAGCTTTGAAGTCTGAGAAAAATCCAAGGTATTAAGCCGGGAGCGCATTCGGGGGGTCGAAAATCACATCTGGATATCAAAAAGCGAGGAACATTCTGTACTCAGAGAAAAGCCCACTATCGCGGTGCGTGGGGCGCCGCGCGTGTGCATTTTTCTGCTGCCTCACAAATTTTAACTCTCTGGATTTCCCCGCTAATTCCCCTTTACAGAGTGAAAATCATATTTCATCAAGGAAAGATGGTTTCGTCTGGGCCCGAACCTACTTAGTATAAATACATGGAAAAGCGTTATTTTTGGGAATTTTGACACATATCCGACCTAGGGAGGCTAAGGAGGAGTTGGAGAAGCAAAAGCACAAGGAGTTCATCATTCAATCCTCACTCAAGACTTGAGTTTGGATCGTTTTATGTTTTCCTTTACTTTAAACATATTTGTGATGAATTGTTCCATATCTATGGAGTAGTTATCCTTAGGGTTTGATGGATTTGGTGTATTGATATTTGTTTGTGGATTATAACTCTAGTTTTATGTATTGAAATATTTTTGGATGATTTAACTGTTGCATCTATATTCACTTGTTCATGTAATCGAGAGAGGCATAACTTGTGATATATTTGCATTATATTGTTGGTTGAGTTCATTAATTCTTCTTAGTAATCGAAAGAGGCTATTTGAATTGTTGATTAAACCTTGTTAGGAGGATAATCAAGAGAGGTTATCCTAAAGACCAATCCACCACGCATTCTTGCATATCTTCACGTGCTTAAATTAGTTCATCTTGTGAGGTTGAGACTTAATCGAGAGAGGAGTTTCTACTAAACGTTTGAACTAGTAATTGAGTGAAGACTCACTTAAGCATTAAAAGTGAATTATCTAGAGTTAGATCCCAAACAATTATCTTGCACCTATCCAATCAACCCCTATTTTCTCCCACTCATAACTTCCGTGCTTACCTTTGTTGTGATTGTCATTAGTCAATAGCTTTAGATTCTTAGTTAATTGTAGTTTTAATCACATAAATATCAATTGTTTATTCTCATGAATAACAATCAAGCTAGAAACTACGAAAATACTATTTAACTCCAATCCATGTGGATACGATATTATACTATAATTATGCTCGCTAGTCAAAGATAGTATAGTATAATATCGTATCCATAAGGATTGGAGTTAAACAGTATTTTCGTAGTTTCTAGCTTGATTGCTATTTAAGAGAATCAATAGTTGAGATTTATGTGATTAAAACTACAATTAAGTACGAATCTAAAGCTATTGACTAATGACAATCGCAACAAAGGCAAGCAAGGAAGTATCAGTGGGAGATAATAGAGGTTGATTGGATAGGTGCAACATAATTGTTTGGGATCTAACCATAGATAATTCACTTCTAATGTCTAGGTGAGGATCTCGAATTCACTCAATTATTAGTTCAAATGTTTAGTAGAAACTCCTCTCTCGATTAAGTTTCAACCTCACAAGATGAACCAATTTAAGCACGTGAAGATATGCAAGAATGCGTAGTGGATTGGTCTTTAGGAGAACCTCTCTCAATTATCCTCCTAACTAGGTTTAATCAACAATTCAACTAGCCTCTTTCGATTACTAAGAAGAATTAATGAACTCAACCAACAATATAATGCAAATATATCACAAGTTATGCCTCTCTCGATTACATGAACAAGTGAAAATACATACAACAGTTAAATCATCCAAAAATACTTCAATACGTAAAACTAAAGTTAAAATCCACAAACAAATATCAATACACCAATATGCCAAACCTTAAGGAGAACTACTCCATAGATATAGAGAAATTCATCACAAATATGTTTAAAGTAGAGGTAAACATAAAACGATCCAAACTCAGGTCTTGAGTGAGGATTGAATGATGAACTCCTTGTGTGTTTGCTTCTCCAACTCCTCCTTAGCCTCCCTAGGTTGAATATGTGTCAAAACTCCCAAAAATAACGTTTTTTCATGTATTTATACTAAGTAGGGTCGGGCCCAAACGAAACTACATTCTCCTTGACGAAATAGGATTTTCACTCTCTAAATATTTCACATGAGAACCGCATGGGGCAACGTGCCATGCAGGGTATTAGTGGGGAAATCCAGAGAGTTGAAATCTATCAAGCAGTAGAAAAATACACATGTGCGGCGCCCCACACGCCGCGCTAGTGGGCTTTTCTCAGAGTACAGAATTTTCTTCGCTTTTTTATATCCATATGTAGTTTTCGACCCCCAAACGCTCTCCCGACTTAATACCTTGGGCTTTTACTCAGACTTCAAAGCTCCAAATAGCTCGAATGCATTCCATAACATCTACATAGCTCGAAATCACTCCTACAAGGCATAAACACATAGTAAGTACAAAACACTAGCGATTAAAGCTCAAAATGAATAAAGTGCAGTAAATTAGAGTACAATAAGTGACTAAAATACGAGAATATATCCTACCATCAACACCCCACACTTAAACCATCGCTCGTCCTTGAGTAATCAAACTACACTTCATATAGACACGAACTTTTTAAACAACTCTTATAACTCATCATACCAAGAATATTTAAAACCGATTAAGCACAATACTGTAACCTCCTCTCCTCAAGATTTGACTCACCACGCATTATTTATAACCCGCTCACTTACTCTAACACAGAGGTCAATCATTACCTTTACTTCATGACACAAGTTCCCTCACACAACAATAAAGAGTAGTTCCACACTAAATGAAATTTAAGAACAATTAGGAACTCAAGATAGAAAGAATTCGCTCACTCTCAGAAACAACATTCATATGCCACAAAAGATGTACCATAGGCTTGCCCATAGTGTACTACTCTACTAATTGAGCACATTCAGTCAAGAATCAAGTAGGACTTTAACTGGTTGTAATGTAGGCTGCAGGACGGGTATGATACATTTAGATATAATAGTGATTGCACCTTCCTAAGCACTTCAATACCTATAATTTACCTTTCAAACTCCCATACTTATGTCAAACCATAACTCCACCTTCACATTAATATACATCAACTCCCTACTTCTTTAAGCACAATTACATCAAGAGTTACCACTATCAAGGAACATTTTTCACAACAATACAACATTTGTTTATCTTTTTTTTCAAGTCAAGTGGCTCTTTCTTTTTCAAAACAATGTACCTTTCTCCTAATTTCCTTAGTTCCACTCAAACGCCAACCCAACACCCCACACTTTAACTTTTACAAAGTTCATAACAAATTCAAGTACTCACGAGAGGTATAATGTCACGCCCCAAAAACGAGGAGCGTGACCGGCGCTCAACCGAGTGAAACCGACCGAGCAAGCCTGTTAGATTTCCTTCTACCCAAAATCATCCATGAATGAATATAATACATATTTTCATTAATTAAACAAAATGTGATCATGTCTGTAATACCAATTAATTACCAATAGTTTTTGTCATTTTTAAGGTCTCAATTCCACACATTTTTCATAATCTGAATTGGAAATAGTAATTCAAGTACAACATAATGAGTTTGACTTCCATGCACCAGTATACAACCCACTCTATGTCTACAGAGCCTCTATAGATAAAGAAGAGTACAATGATAATGCCGCCAATGAGGCCCGACTATATCTCAAACAGAATATACAGAGTACAAAAGATACATGACCTTGTGATGAAGTGGGGCTCACCAAGTCAGTTGGGAAGAAGGTGTACTGCTATCACTGATCAATATCTCCTGCTGTGGAACCACCTGCATCCATTTAAAGATGCAGCGTCCCCGGCAAAAGGGACGTTAGAACCGTCAAATAGCACTAGTATGTGTAACCAAACACCCTCTTAATAGAACAAATAATAAAAACAAGAATATCATAATATCAATGAAAGCCTTAATCAACAACAAACCTCAATTTAGGGTCAAGACAGTGTTCAAATTAATTTTCATATCTCACATTGGGAGATTTGTTTTAGCATCGATATTCACATTACCATTGTTCACAATACTAATGCCACCGTATATTTAGCACGGAGTCCGATCACGACCCGATCGGCTAGGCTATCTCACTAGAGAATCAACCACAATTACTATCAATACCAATACCACCATAATTTTAGTACCGTAATTTTAGTACGGAGTCCGATCATGACCCGATCGGCTAGGCTATCTCATTGGAGACATCAACCTTTTTATATCGATCATCGCATTTCATATTACTTTCACATCTTTTCATTTCATTGGCACTAATGACCATAATTATAATATCATTCTTAGCACGTTGGCCATATTTAGTATTTCATGCTCACCTTTTCCCTTTCTAACATCAGCATCATTAACAACAACAACAACGACAACAACAATAATTCAAATCAAGGCATATAGTACACATGTGAGCAATTAAGAGTTTAAGGCACTTAGAGATTCTTCACAAAATTTGGCATAATAGCCTTCGTTTGAATTTAACTTGAAGTCGAACATTTCTAATGCACATCCCATATTTTTGACACATCCTCAATTGATAACATAACATAAATAAAGCATTTGGGATACTTGTTGAACATATATCATTCAACCCAATCTTACTCGGAATAGCCAATTTTATAATGAACCACTCGGGACTTACATAATTCGCATGAATATCGTGGGATCCAATTTTAAGAGAAGAGTTTAGCCAACATACCTCAATTGAGCTTCCTTAAACTCTAAAATGTTCTGGAATTCTTAGCAACTTCAAGCTATTGTAGATATATAACAAATTGAATCAAAATTAGGAAGATGATAATGGTTCTAGCTCATTTGAGCATTTTATCAAACACTAGGTGTGCATTAAGGTTTCAAGGTCATTTTATGGAGGATTCCATTATCCCACAACTCAATCTTTACCATGCTTAGTTCAACAATCTTCCCACACCACTTGATATCACATGCATGTAAAATAAACAACTCTCATGCCCAAAAATTATCTTGCTAATTACCCATTTTTAGAAAATTTCGAAATTAGGGTTTAGGGTGTAGAATCTTACCTCTAGGATGAAGACCTAGTGAGTTTCCCTTCTTAATCTTCCATAACTTGAGCAAGAATTGAAGATCAATTATTGAAGAACACCTTCTCACTCTAGGGCACTCTCTCTCACTCTAAAATGTCAGATTATAGATCAAAATGCCCCAAATAGTGCATTTAACGAAATAGGGTCGGGTTTTAAAAACCCAAAAATGGAGCACCGGAACAAGGTCTGCGATCGCATAACCGATATGCGGACCGCATATCGGTCGCATAATTGGTTACAAAATAGTCGAAAGAACTGTCTGTGTATGCAAATTCAAGCATAATGAAACTAATAAACTTCCAACTTCTAAAACTAATGCCGAACCATATCAAATCAATTCCGAATGACCTAAAATTTTGCACACTAGTCTCAAATGATACAACGGACCTATTCCAACTCCCGGAACAAAAATTCAAACCCAGTATCAACAAAGTCAATTGTCCCTCAAACCTCTCAACCTTCCAAACCTTCAACTTTCCAACTTTTGCCAATAAGCCTCAAACCAATCTACGGACCTCCAAATCAACATCCGAACATACGCCTAAGTCCAAAATAACCATACAAAGCTATCGAAGCCATCAAAATTCCATTCTGGAGTCATCTACACAAAAGTCAAACTCTGATCAACTCTTCCAACTTATGCCTTCAAGCTTGGGACTAAGTGGCTCAATTCACTCCAACGCTTCCCGAAAACCAATCCAACCACCCCGGTAAGTCACATAACTACAAATGAACATAGAAGAGGAGATAAATAGGGGAACGAGGCTACAATACATGAAATGACTGACTAGGTCATTACATCATGGTAATGGATTGGCTGGCCTCTTATTATGCTATGGTGGATTGTCGGGAGAAAGTTATTCGCTTTAAATTTCCAATAGGATGCATTTTCGAATGGAAGGGTGATGTTTCAGTGCCAAAATAGAAGTTTATTTCTTACCTTAAGGCTCGAAAGATGATCACGAAAGGACATGTCTATCATTTGGTACAGATGCAAGATGCGGAAGCGAAGCCTCTATCACTTTAGTCGGTTCTGGTCATTAGTGAATTTCCCAATGTGTTCCCTGATGAACTCTCGGGTATTCAACCTGAGAGGGAAATTGAGTTTGCCATCGATGTGCCATCCAATACGCAATCGATATCAATTCCTCCGTATAGAATGGCTCCCGCCGAGTTGAAGGAACTAAAAGATCAGTTTACGGACCTTCTTAATAAGGGCTTCATTCGACCCAGTACTTCCCTGTGGGGAGCCCCAGTGCTATTTGTTCGAAAGAAGGATGGTTCGTTGAGGATGTGTATTGATTACCGACAACAAAATAAGGTAACTATCAAGAATAAGTATTTGCTTCCAAGAATCGATGATTTATTTTACCAATTGCAAGACGCTAAGTATTTCTCGAAGATTGACCTCAGATCTGGGTATCATCAGTTAAAGATTAGGTAAAAGATATTCTGAAAATAGCCTTTCGGACCAGATATGGTCATTACGAGTTTCTTGTTATGTCCTTTGGCCTAACCAATGCTCCAATGGACTTCATAGATCTGATGAATCGAGTATTTAGGCCATATTTGGATATCTTTGTGATCGTGTTCATTGACGATATTTTGGTGTACTCTCGATCGGAGGTAGAGCACGCGGAGCATATGCGAAAGATCCTGCGCACACTCTAGGATCACAGGTTGTACGCCAAGTTTTCCAAGTGCAAATTCTTGCTAAATCGGTGACTTTTCTTGGTCATCTAGTATTGGCAGAAGGTATCAAGGTTGATGGCCAAAAGGTTGAAGTAGTAAAGAATTGTCCAAGGCCTAGAACTCCTACCGAGGTACGCAACTTCTTAGGCTTAGCCAGTTACTAACAAAGATTTGTGGAGAATTTCTCATCCATAGTTTCTCCCTTGACGAAGTTGACACATGAGGCAACAAAATTCAAGTGGACCAATGTTTGTGAAAAGAACTTGCAAGAGTTAAAGGACAGGTTAACCTCGGTGCCAGTTCTAACTCTTCTTAAAGGACCCGGGAGGTAATGTCACGACCCAAAATCCAACTAGTCATGATGGCACCTAACCCAGCCCGCTAGGTAAGCCAATCTAACAATAATTCAACTCAAGTAGATCTACTAAGAAAAATAATGATAATATAACTCAGCATTTATACAAGGAATCCCCAAGGACTGGTAGTATAAATCATGAGCTTCTAAGATTTAGAGTTTACAAAGCTAGTATGAAATTAATACATCATATGTTTGAAATGTACGTAAATAGATTTTTATAAATCTAAAGCTACCATGAACAAGAGGAAGCTACAACCGGTGCAGGTGCATCTTCAAAGCCATCTCCTGCCATACACATCAATACCAGCTCCAAAATCTGCACGCAAGGTGCAGAAGTGTAGTATGAGTACAACAAACCCCATGTACTCAATAAGTAACAAACCTAACCTTAGGTTGAAAGTAGTGACGAGCTTGTACCAAGTTAGAGTCCAACACCAATAGACAAGAACCACCCATAACAATATAATGAAAATACTACAAATAATACTCAAAGATATGATGCTCAGCTCGTTCACAGTAAAACCCAAATCTTTCACCAAAATGACCAAAATATGAGTATATCAGAAAACTGTGAAACCAAAAACATTCAACAATAGATAAGATGTTTCATTATCAGATAGCATGAGGAAAGTAAATCTCTATGACTACATGTCAATGTGCATGTGAAGTCATGAATGTCACAATATTGTACAGCATGAGAAAATGCATCTATATGCCTACATGCCAAGTATGCATGTCAACTGTAATGCAACACAGTGATAAAGCCATATACTTATACTCTTAGAGTATTCAACCTCACTCAGCACGTTGAATCACTCAGTACTCCCAATCACTCATCACTCTCAATCACTCAGCACTCGCACTCGCACTCTTCGGTACATGCGCTCATTGCTGGTATGTCAGACTCCAGATGGGTAGATCCTTCCCAAGCGCTAATATGAGCCAATCATGGCATGCTGCGGCATGTAGCCCGATCCCATAAATATCACTCACAATCAGGCCCTCGGCCTAACTCAGTCATCAATATCTCTATCTCTCGTGCTCACAAATCTCATGCCAATCAGCCCAAACAATGATACATGATGTAACAATAAATGATAACAGAGACTGAGATCTGATATGCAAATGAATGAATATGATTGAGTATGTAATTACAATTTAACCAAATAATTCAACAGCAGAAATGACCTCAATGGGTCCGAAAAGAATAAGCATATAGAAAAAACATGGTTTCTAACATAGATCACAACTCAATTACTCCAGAACATAGAAATTTCATGGATAGAAACAAGATTTGGTAACTACACAGAATCAACCGAGCCAAAATTTACATGGCGCCCACACGCCCGTCACCTAGCATGTGCGTCACCTCAACACCAAACACATAACACATATGTTCCAGGATTCATACCCTCAGCACCGTGTTTAGAAGTGTTACTTACCTCGAACAAGTCGAATCCAATACTGAGTAAGCAAAACAATACTCTAAAAATGCCCTCCCATATGTACCGACCTCCGGACGGCTCAAAACTAGCCAAAAGCAACTCAAAAAAATCAAATAATTCCTAAGAAACAACCCCTAATGATAAAGGTCAAATCTTTAACCAAAAGTCCAAAGTCAACCAAAAGGTCAAACCCGGGCTCGCACCTCAGAACCCGACAAAACACACAAAATCTAACAATCTATTGAATTACGAGTCCAACCATACTAGTTTCACTCAAATACAACTCCGAATCGATATTCAAAACTCAAAATTTTACTTTATGAAATTTTAGACAAAACCCCAAAATTTCTCTTTGAAATTCATAATCCAAATGCCAAAAACGAAGATAGGTTCATGATATATAATAAAAATCGAGTAGAGAACACTGACCTCAATCCATATGGTGAAAATAACCTCAAAAATCTTCTTAATCCGAGCTCCATAACTCCAAATATTTTAAAATAGCTGAAACCCCCGAAAATAGAGTTTTTATAATCACTGGATGAATTAATGAATCGCGATCACGGAACTATCATCGCGATCGCGAAGAAGAAAAATGCACGGCCCTGAAATACTCTACGCGATTGTGGGACGAGCCTCGAAGAATCTCTACATGAACGCGGCCCCAGCATTGTGAATGCGATGAAGAAGTCACAAAGACCCGCCCCGCCTAGCTCTACACTGCGCGAACGCGTAACCACTTGTGTGAACGCGACGCTCAAGCTCGAGCAACCTACGCAAATGCGGATGAGTATTCACAAATGCGAAGAAGAAGATACCCAGCTCCAGATTTTCCTCTATGTAATCGCACCTCCACCTTCGCGATCGCGAAGAACAATTGGGATATCAGACACCAGCAGCAACCAGCAATGAAAACATGAAGAAAATGGCCCCAAATCAATCTGAAACACGCCTAAGCCCCTCAGAACCCTAAGTCCGAACATGCCAACAAGTCCCATAACATAACACGGACCTACTCAAGGCCTCAAATTCTCCGTAACAATATCAAAACCATGAATCGTGCCTCAAATCGAATCTAATGAACTTTTAAACTTTCAACTTCCAAAATTAGTGCCCAACCATATCAAAACAACTTGGAATGAACTCAAATATTTCACACAAGTCCTAAATGACATAATGAATCCATTCCAATTCCTGGAACCACAATCCTAACTCTATATCATCAAAGTCAACTCCCGATCAAACTTATGAACATTCCAAACCTTCAATTTGCCAACTTTCTCCAAATAGTGACAAAACCTTCTAGAAACATCCAAATGCAAATCCGAGCATACGCCCAAGTCCAACATCACCATCCGAACCTAACAGAATTATCAAAACTCCTTTCTGAGGTCAAATACTCAAAAGTCAAACTTGGCCAACTCTTCCAACTTAAAGCTTCCTAGTTGAGAATCATTCTTCCAAATCAATTTCAAATCACCTGAAAATCAAAACCGACTATTCATAAAAGTCATAATACATCATATGAAGATATTTAAGACTTCAAATAGATTAATGGAATGCAAATGCACAAAATGATCGGTCGGGTTGTTATAGGTACGTTATATATTGTGATGCCTCTAGAGTGGGATTGGGTAGTGTTTTAATGCAATATGTGAAAGTTGTTGCTTATGATTCAAGACAACTAAGGAAAGATGAGCAGAATTACCCCACTCATGACTTGGAGCTAGCAGTTGTTGTATTTACTTTAAAAATATGGCGTCGCTACTTGTATGGGGTTCATGTTGACATATTCACGAACCACAAGAGCTTGCAATAAAATTCAATCAAAAAGAATTGAATCTGAGACAATGGAGATGGCTCAAATTGTAAAAGTCTTACAATGTTGATATTTTATACCACCTCGGGAAGGCAAATGTTGTGGATGATGCATTAAGTCAAAATACATAGATAGTATATGACATGTGGAGAAGCATAAATTGGAGATGAATAAAGACTTGTACTAGCTGACTAATCTAAGCATACGGTTTCTCGACACCTATGATGGAGGAGCCGTAGTTTGAAACACTGTTGAATCCTCATTAGTGGCGGAAGTAAAGGCACGACAATTTGACGAGCTTTGACGAGCCACCCTTGGTGGAAATGAGAGAATGCATTCCCTTTCAAAAGAAGCAAGAGTTCCAGTTATCCGATGATGGAGTCCTCATATACAATGATCGGTTATGTGTACCCAGTGTTGGGGGACTCCGAGAGTAAATCATGGCGGATATTCATTAGTCTCGGTATTCTGTTCATCCGGTATCAACCAAGATGTATCACGATCTTCAGTGTCTATACTGGAGGAATAGCATAAAGATGAGCATTGTTGAATACGTCGCTCAATGTCCAAACTGCCAACAAGTTAAGGATGAGCACCAAAAAATAGTAGGATTTTAAGAAAATATGAAAATTCTGACCTAGAAGTGGGAGATAATCAATATGGATTTCGTTACCGGATTTCCACGATCACGTCAAAGGTTTGACTCCATATGGGTTATTGTGGATCCAACTCACCAAGTCAGTTCATTTTATGCCAGTTGAGACTACCTTCTCGGCTGAAGGCTACCCCAAGTTATATATTAAGGAGATACTTCGACTTCATGTAGTTCTGATTTCTTCATATTGGACCGAGGTGCCTAGTTTACGGCTAATTTTTGGAGGTCATTCCAAAAAAGATTGGGTACAATGATCAACCTTAGCACAGACTTCCATCCACTAACAGACGGCCAGGCTAAGCGCACTATTCAAACACTCAAGGACATGTTGCGAACCTACGTTTTAGATTTCAAAGGAAATTTGGAGGATCATCTACCACTCATCGAATTTGCTTACAACAATAGATATCATGCTAGCATTCAGATAGTACCGTATGAGGCCCTATACGGATGGAAGTGCATCCTATCGGCTGGTTCGAAGTTGGTGAAACAAAATTATTAGGTCCCAAGTTGGTGCAACAAGATTTAGAAAAGGTGAAAACAATTTAAAGCTGACTATCGACCACCCATAGCAGACATAAATCTTACTCGGATAACTGACGGTGAGATTTGGAGTTTGCTGTGGGAGACTGGGTGTTCTTGAAGGTGTTGCCTATGAAAGGCGTGATGAGATTTGGTAAGAAAGAAAAATTAAACCCCCGGTATATTGGACCACACCAAATTATTCAGAGAGATAGTCAAGTGGCTTATAAGCTTGAATTGCCCTCGGAATTGGAGGCAGTGCATCCGGTATTCCATGAATCTATACTTCAAAAGTCCTTGAGTGATCCATCATGTGTTACCCCTATTGAAAATATTCAAGTCACAGAGGACTTAACTTATGAAAAGATTTCGGTGGCAATCTTAGATCATCAAGTGCATAAGCTGCGAACTAACGAAGTTGCTTCTGTTAAACTACTTCAGAGGAACAACAGAGTAGAAGAAATGACATGGAAAGCTGAAGAAGATATGAAATCCACGTATCCCCATTTGTTCCATGATATGGAAAGCAACAATAAGGCCACCACGGTGGACTATTTTGTGGACTATTTTGTGTTGCTGTTGGGATGCGTGTTTTACTACTGTTTTGTGGAGTTTTGGAGGAGGAAGGGTGTGGATAAACACCACATAAATTCAGGGTGGTGGGCTGGTCGTTCGTCATAAACTTTTCAGGATGTTTGACACTACTACGGTGGTCGTTTTGTGTTTGAAGAGATTGGGGTGTGTTGAGCTATTTTGTAGTATTTTGTGGTGTATATAAGGTTGGAAAATAATGTATATATGTTGATATTGTTGTGTTCTTGTGTTGTTGGTGTTATCTTGAATTTGGAGGAAGTAAGGATTATAGGGGAGATGCTGCCCGTTTTAATACAAAATACGTTTGTCGTTCGTTGTGCGATAGTTGTACCCTTCGTAACTTAATGATAGAATTATTATTGTTGTAGATTAAGGTGAGAAGAGGTGAGTTCAACTTGGTGATTGGAAATATTGTGATAAGGTATTTTAAGGCTAAACCTTTCTTCATTTTGGCATGATCCCGTAACTACATGCCTTTAATAACGAGGCATAAAGAGAAATTCATATTTCTGAACTTATGTACATTATCCTAGTCTCATAAGTTACAGTATTCTTCCTTATCGGGACTTTATATTCAGTTAAGTATTGTCTTCTTTCAGTCAAGAGAGCAGAGGGTCTATATATATATATATATATATATATATATATATATATATATATATATATATATATATATATATATACAGTATTACAATATTTTCACCACCATCGAGCTATAATCGGTGGGCAGGCCCCTATTGGGAAACCTCTGATCAGATGGTAAGTTATATACCGAGCCTACTGTGGCCGAGCGCCTATGAGAGAGCCCAGGATGGCCGAGATACAGAGCCTAGTATGGCTGAGTGCCTATGAGCGAGCCTACTACGGCCGAGCAGTTACACGTACCGAGCCTTATAGGGCCGGACATTTATTTTACTTACAATATTGAAGGTGTTGAGTCAGTATCAACAGGTAAGCTTATCTCCAAATCATCTTTGACTCCCAGTTACTTGCAGTTATTATATTATCAGTTCAGTTTTAGCTTTCAGATATTTTATTGTATTACATACTCGGTACATTATTTCGTACTGACGTCCTTTTTCTGGGGACACTGTATTTAATGCGTGTAGGTTCAGATAGACAGACGGGTAGACCTCCTCAGTAGGTGTTGCCCGAGTTCAGCCTGATCGGTAAGCTCCATGTCCTTCAGAGTTGCCGGGTCTAGGGTTTTGTGTGCAAATTGTGTATATACGTTATGGGTAGGTCGAGGCCCAGTTTCGATCAAAGTACATCTATCAGTAGAGGCTTGTAGACATATCCTGTCAGTTAGTTCACCATGTTGGGCTTGTGGGATTTGTATGTATATTTTGTTAGTTTGTTAGCTGTAGTAGTTATTACGTCCTTGTCGACCCATCTTTATATTGATGTTTAGTCAAAACTAGTTTCTGCTATGTTTTATATTTTGCTTCGCAAATTATCTTGCAATGTGGCCCCATGGCCAAATTATGACGTTGTATGTTCAGAGTCCCTCAGTCGCAAGTTGGTATGCTATGTTAAGTGAGGCACCGGTGCCATTCTAGCCGCCAGGTTCGGGGCGTGACAAACTTGGTATCAGAGCAGTTCTGTCCTAGGGAGTCTACAAGTCGTGTCTAGTAGGGTCTTGTTTATAAATGTGTTGTGCACCACATTATATAAGCAGGGAACTACAGGGCATTTAGGAGTTGGTTACCCTTCTTTCAAATCTAAATCGTGCTGTAGAACTGAGTTATAGGAAATTTGAGTTAAACTTACATGTTGGTGTTTGCATACATAGATGACGTTGACTAGGAAGACTACGGCTAGTAAGAGGAGAGATACAACAGCAAGTGAGGGGACCAGCAGGGTACCCCCAGTAGATGGGGCCCAATTTGAGGCCCAAGGCGAGACCCCTACTCAGCCATTACCGGCTCCTCCACCACCTGAGGAGATTCCTAGGGATACCGCACATCCAGTTCCCCCTCCACTTCCATCAGATACGGACTTGAGGAATGCGGTGCATTTGCTGACACAGTTGGTAGCTAAACAGTAAGAGGCTAGGGCATCAGCTAGTTCAGGATCTTCTGAGGGGTCTGGGAGTTCAAGGGTCCGAGAGTTTATTGCTTTGTGTCCCCCAGAGTTCACGGGGACAGATCAGAGGGAGGACCCACAGGATTTCATAGATCAGCTTCACAGGATCTTCCGAGTTATGTGTGCCACGGAGAAAGAAGCAGTTGAGCTAGCAGCTTTTTGACTCCGAGATATAGCCATCCTTTGGTACGAAGGATGGGAGAGATCCAGGGAACGTGATGCACCTCCAGTTGTTTGGGAGAATTTTTCATATGCCTTCCTTGACCAGTACTTACTGTGGGAGATCCGACAGGCTCGATTTGATCAGTTTCTAGCCCTCAAGCAGGGCAATATAAGTGTCCGAGAGTATAGTCTCCATTTTGACTCATTGGCCAGAAATGCACCATCCATAGTTGCTACTATGCGGGACAGGATCCACAGGTTTATAGCAGGGTTGGCCTTAGAGTTGGCCGAGGCATGTGCCACCGCTGCATTGCAGGATAGTATGGATATCTCCCAGATTCAGGCATTCGCCCAGAATATAGAAAGGGGTAGGCATCGGCAGCAAGGTACAAAGAGAACTAAGCAAGGGCAGCGTAAGAGGTGAGATTTGCCAGGTCTCAGGAGCAATCTCAGGGTAGTTATAAGCCCCAGTACATCGTACTTCCACCTAGGCCTCTGCCACCTCAATTACAGGGTTACAGGTATGACCGCTATACTTAGTCAGGACTAGGTGAGAGCTCACGGGCATCGGGTTTGCAGTGACAGCGAGGTTCAAGGAAGACATGGTTGGGCCAATGCCGAGCAGGTTCCGATGCTTGTTATATATGTGGGCATCCGGGGCATATGATGTGAGATTGCCCAAATAAAGATTCTAGGTATGGCACAACCAACAAGTTCAATAGCAGGATCATCTATGTTCTTTCATCCTTCATGGTGCGAGTCTCAGTCTTCGGTTGGTAGAGGTCGAGCAGAGGTAGAGGCTCCAATTCGGGTGATAATCAAAACTGTATCTATGCTTTAGCAGGTCGACAGGACCAGGAGTCTTCACCAGACGTTGTGACAGGTATATTGACCATTTTCTCTAACAATGCTTATGCCTTGGTATAGTGCCTGAAATACTAAATGATCCTTTTGCGGTATCTATACTGGTCGGAGAACCGATTATTGCTAGACGGGTTTACCGAGGTTGTACGATTACCGTTTGTAGTCGTCGGACCTCAGCTGACCTAGTTGAGCTAGAGATGATGTATTTTGATGCTATCATGGGCATGGACTGGTTGGCAGCTTGCTATGCCACAGTTGATTACCGAGCAAAGGTAGCCAGATTTCATTTTCCGGGTGAGCCAGTCCTTGAATGAGTAGATAATACAGCGACACCCAGAGGTAGGTTTATTTCTTATCTAAAGGCGAGGAAAATTATCGCAAAAGGGTGCATTTATCATATGGTGCAAGTTAGAGATGCAGATGCTGAGATACCTACACTTCAGTCTATTCCAGTAGTCAAAGAGTACGCAGATGTATTTCCAGATGAGCTTTCAGGTATTCCTCCAGAGCGAGAGATTGATTTTAGCATTGATTTGCTTCCAGGAACTCAACTAATATTCATCACTCCGTATAGAATGGCACCCACCGAATAGAAGGAGTTGAAGGAGCAGTTAAAAGATTAGCTGAAGAAAGGTTTCATCAGACCGAGTACCTCACCTTGGGGTGCACCAGTACTGTTTATGCGGAAGAAAGATGGCTCGCTGAGGATGTGTATCGATTATAGGCAGTTGAATAAGGTAACTATTAAGAATAAGTATCCACTTCCAAGGATCGATGACTTGTTTGATCAGTTGCAGGGGTCTAGATTCTTTTCAAATAGATTTGAGGTCGGGATACCACCAGGTCAGAGTTCGGGAGAAAGCTATTCGGAAGACATCCTTCAGGACCCGATATGGCCACTTCGAGTTCCTTGTCATGTCCTTCGGGTTGACGAATGCACCCGTCGTATTTATGGACTTGATGAATAGCCTATTCCGACCATTTTTAGATCTGTTCGTGATAGTATTTATTGATGATATTCTGGTTTATTCACGTTCAGAGGATGAGCATGCGGACCATCTGCGAGCAGTACTCCAAACCCTCCATGATCGTAAGTTGTATACTAAGTTTTCTAAATGTGAGTTCTAGTTGAAGTCTGGAGCATTCTTGGGGCATATTGTATCCGATGAAGGTATAAAGGTAGACACTCAGAAGATTGAGGCCGTGAAATCCTGGCCTAGACCTACCACTCTGATAGAGGTTCGTAGCTTTCTAGGCTTAGCAGGATACTATCGGAGGTTCGTAGAGGGTTTTTCTTCCCTTTCGGCACCATTGACGAAGTTGACACAGAAAGAAACTAAGTTTCAATGGACAGAGGCTTGTGAGCGGAGTTTCCAAGAGCTTAAGAACAGGTTGACCTCAGCTCCAGTTCTAACACTTCCAGAGGGTCTAGAGGGTTATGCCGTGTATTGTGATGCATCAGGTGTCGGGTTAGGATGTGTCCTGATGTAACATGGGAAGGTAATTGCGTATGCTTCAAGGCAGTTGAGGAAGCACGAGAGGAATTATCCGACCCACGACCTCGAGTTAGCTGCGGTTGTCCATGCACTTAAGATATAGCGGCATTATTTATATGGTGTTCATGTTGATATATTTACAGATCATAAAAGCCTGCAATATATATTCAAGCAAAAGGAGTTGAATTTGCGACAGAGGCGATGGCTAGAGTTATTGAAAGATTACGATATTAACATTCTCTACCATCCAGGGAAAGCTAATTTTGTAGCGGATGCCTTAAGTCACCTATTTATGAGTAGCTTAGCACATGTAGAGGCTGAGAAAAGAAAATTAGCGAGAGAGATTCATCAATTGGCTTGTTTGGGGTTCGGTTAGTAGATTTTGACGATGGTGGAGTGGTACTCCAAAACACTGCAAAATCATCTCTCATAGTTGAAGTTAAGGAAAGGCAGTACGAGGACTAAGAGTTGGTCGAGTTGAGAAAGCGAGTTCCGTAGCAGAAGAAGTCGTTGTTAGAGCTCAAGAGAGATGGGGTTCTCAGATATAGGGGTCGTCTGTGTGTTCCAGATGTAGCAGGGCTACGAGACAGAATTATGTCAGAGGCACATTATTCGTGGTACTCCATTTATCCTGGGTCGATGAAGAAGTATCATGACATTAAGGATGTGTACTGGTAGAATTATATGAAGAAGAACATTGCTGAGTTTGTCGCCTAGTGTCCTAGTTGCCAGCATGTGAAGTTAGAGCACCAGAAGCCCGGAGGGCTAATGCAGACTATAGAGATCCCTACGTGGAAATGGGAGGCGATAAACATGGACTTCATCACAGGTTTGCCTCGTTCTCATCGTAAGTTTGATTCTATATGGGTGATAGTCGATAGGCTCATGAAATCAGCTCATTTCCTACCAGTCAGATCTACATATACAGCAGAAGATTATGCAAAGTTATATATTAAGGAGATAGTACGGCTACACAGAGTACTAGTATCTATTATATCTGACCGTGGGGCGCAGTTTACAGCACATTTTTGGAGTTCATTTCAGAGAGGTCTAGGGGATCAGGTGAATCTCATCACAACTTTTCATCCACAGACTGATGGACAAGCCGAGCGCACAATTCAGACCCTCGAGGATATGTTGCGAGCATGTGTGTTGGATTTTAAAGGCATTTGGGATGAACATCTACCTCTTATCGAGTTTGCATAGAATAACAGTTACCACTCCAGTATCCAGATGGCTCTGTACGAGGCTTTATATGGGCGTAGGTGCAGATCTCCTATAGGGTGGTTTGATGTTGGATAATCTTGGTTACATGGGCCAGACATGGTTCAGCAGGCCGAAGAGAAAGTAAAGCTTATCCGGGAGTGACTGTTGACAGCTTAGAGTCGTCAGAAGTCATATTCTGACATGCGGCGACGAGACTTAGAGTTCGGGGTTAAAGATTGGGTGTTCTTAAAGGTATCACCTATGAAGGGCATGATGAGGTTTGGCAAGAAAGGCAAGCTTAGCCCACGGTATATTAGGCCTTATAGGATTATTTGGAGAGTGGGCCAAGTAGCTTATGAGTTAGAATTGCCCTCAGAATTGGAGCCTATCCATCTATTTTTTCACGTATCTATGCTACGGAAGTGCATTGGCGATCCTAACCGAGTGGTGCCCACTGATGATGTACAGATTATGGATGACTTGTCATACGAGGAAGTTCTAGTTGTCATCCTAGACCGACAAATCCACAAGCTACGAAATAAGGAGGTAGCCTCCGTGAAAGTTTTATGGAGAAGCAAGAATGTGGAAGAGATGATGTGGGAAACGAAGGAAGAAATGAAGTCTAAATACCCCCACCTATTTCAAACTGAAGATATGGCTCGAGATGGGATGCTACAGCACATCTCTATTCGGGCTAGTAGCTCATCAGGTAAGCTCTTAATATTTTTAACTTTCAGTATTTATGATTTACGGCTGTGAGGCAAAGTGTTGCTATTTATAGACATTGGCAATGTGTGGCATGCATAGTATGTTTTCTAGATGTGTGCATGTTGGTTTTAGTCTAGTGTATGGAAGAGACTTTGGCAACAATTTCCAAAGTCTCTAAGAGTAAACATTCGAGGACAAATGTTCCCAAGGAAGAAATGATGTTACACCCTATATTTTCGTACGTAAAGGTGCATCGTAAGCAAACTAATGTAGGACCAAAAATGAGATCATCTTTGAAAATATATAAAGTAAGTTAATGATGTTACCTCGGAGGTTACAATTATTGAAGATCATGAACAACAAGTACAAAGAGGGTGGGAAGATTCAGAAGCTAAAGGAATTGAAGAAAATAATGTTTTGTCGAAAGTCGACAAGTTGGGAATGTTATAACATGTAATTTTGGGGTGAGACTAGGGTACTTAATATGATAAGGAGGTTATGTTATGAGTTATGTTAGTCGTATGATAGTCGTGTGTTATGTTTTGAAGTCAAGTGAGTTGTGGAACAAAAGTCGATGAAAGTCATCACAAATTACGTTCATAAGTTTTACTGAAATTTGGGTCAAATATAACTACAAATTTTTCCCAATATGCTTAGAGTTACGGGGTGTTCCACACCATCAAATTGAAGATCTATAAGTCTATTTTCTAACTCAACAAATATTTTGTCAATACATCATCTGAGTAGAGAGATATATGCATTTTTGCGAGACTACACAAGCCGCTAGGTGACAAGTAGGTGTGTCACCTACTTGCTTAAATGAGAATCCGAAAATGGGCCAGTTCGGGTCGTCCAATGAGGCCTTTTTAAAGGACTATTTCCTACATATATTAGACTGATAATAGGGCATAATAACCAGACATAAGCTCTGCAAAAATCCTTCCAAAACTTTCCCACAAACCCTAGTTGATTTTCTCTCCCTTTCAAGTTGAGGTAAAACCTAGAATTTGAAGAACCAAGATAGGAGCTGAGTTATCCAACAAATAAGGTATGTTTACTTCTCTCTTTCATCCATTTTTTTCTGCTTTAAATGCATGGGAAGTCGTTCGATATTTGTAAGAACTCACGGGACGCTGATCGGAAGTTGTGAGTTCGAGTTATTCACTTGTAGCGGATTATTTTGTGGACTGTTTTATGTTGCTGTTGGGCTGCATGTTTTACTACTATTTTGTGGAGTTTTGGAGGAGGAAGGGTGTGGATAAACACCACATAAATATAGGGTGGTAGGCTGGTCGTTCGTCGTAACATTTTTGGGTTGTTTGATGCTACTACGGTGGTCGTTTTGTGTATGAAGAGATTGGGGTGTGTTGGGTTATTTTCTAGTATTTTGTGGTGTATATAAGATTGGAAAATAATGTATATATGTTGATATTGTCGTGTTCTTGTGTTGTTGGTTTTATCTTGAATTTGGAGGAAGTAAGGATTATAGGGGAGATGCTGCCCATTTTAATACAAAATAAATTCGTCATTCGTTGTGCGATAGTTGTACCCTTCATAACTTAATGATAGTATGATTATCGTTGTTGTAGATTAAGGTGAGAAGAGGCGAGTTCAACTTGGTGATTGGAAAGATTATGATAAGGTATGTTAAGGCTAAACCTTTCTTCATTTTGGCATGATCCTGTAACTGCATGCCTTTAATAACGAGGCATAAAGAGAAGTTCATATTCCTGAACTTATGTACACTATCCTAGTCTCATAAGTTACAGTATTCTCCCTTATCAGGACTTTATATTCAGTTAAGTAGTGTCTTCTTTCAGTCAAGAGAGCAGAGGGTCTATATATATACGATATTACAGTATTTTCACCACCATCGAGCTATAATCGGCGGGCATGCCCCTATTGGACAACCTCTGATCAGATTGTAAGTTATATACCGAGCCTACTGTGGTCGGGCACCTATGAGCGAGCCCAGGATGGCCGAGATACAGAGCCTAGTATGGTCGAGTGCCTATGAGCGAGCCTACTACGGCCGAGCAGTTACACGTACCGAGCCTTATAGGGCCAGACATTTATTTTACTTACTATATTAAAGGAGTTGAGTCAGTATCAATAGGTAAGTATATCTCCAGATCATCTTTGACTCCCAGTTACTTTCAGTTATTATATTATCAGTTCAGTTTTAACTTTCAGTTATTTTATTGCCGTATATACTCGGTACATTATTTCGCACTGACGTCCCTTTTCTGGGGACACTGCATTTCATGCGTGTAGTTCAGATAGACTGGCGGGTAGACCTGCTCACTAGGTGTTGCCCGAGTTTAACCTGATCGGTAAGCTCCATGTCCTTCGGATTTGTCGGGTCTAGGGTTTTGTGTATATATTGTGTATATATGTTATGGGTAGGTCGGGGTCCTGTTCCGATCACAGTACATCCATTAATAGAGGCTTGTAGATATATCATGTCAGTTAGTGCAGCATGTTGGACTTGTAGGCTTTGTATGTATATTTTGTTGGTTTGTTAGCTATAGTAGTTTTGGTGTCCTTGTCGGCCCATCTTTATATTGATGTTTAGTCAAAGCTAGTTTTCGTTCTATTTTATATTTTGCTTTGCAAATTGTCTTGCAATGTGGTCCCATGGCCAAAGTATGACATTGTATGTTCAGAGTCCCTTAGTCGCAAGTTGGTATGCTATGTTAAGTGAGGCACCGGGTACCAGTCTCCCCCCCAGGTTCGGGGCATGACAATAGTTCCTACCGATCACGCCCCCGGTGGATTGTCTTCGGTATTGAAGTTGAGATCACCCATTTATTTCTCTTACGTTATGACTCTGATTTATATGCTTTCTTAGGCTTACATACTCAGTACATTATCCGTACTGATGTCCTTTTCTTTTGGGTATTTTGTTCATGACCATAGGTACAGATAGACCCGGTGATGTCCCTCCCCAGTAGGGTGTTCTTCCAAGTGAGAGATTGTTGTACTTTATTCCTTTGGAGTAGTTGTTCGAAGTCAATAGGCACTGAAGCTCATGTCATAACGTTTTGGGTATGGTGGGGCCATGTCCTGACCAAGTTATGCATATATATATATATATATATATATATATATATATATATATATATATATATATATATATATATATATATATATATATATATCTCCTTTTGGTACTCTTACAGGCTTGCATGCTACGGTTTGGCTATATGTAAAAGGGTGGATTATGACTCTGATATATATATATATATATATATATATATATATATATATATATATATATATATATATATATATCTCCTTTTGGTACTCTTACAGGCTTGCATGCTACGGTTTGGCTATATGTAAAAGGGTGGATTATGACTCTGATTCAGTTGTGAATATGTATAAAATGCTAAGGTTTATTTTGCAAGTTAGTTGTTCACATTTCAATTTTGGTGATTCTTAGAGGTCTTGTTGGCCTAGGTCATATGAATAAGAAGATGTAAGAACAGACACCAGTTCGCATGTGCCTTCGGGCATCGTGTGCGGGTCGCACCGCCCAAGGTTGGGGTGTGGTATTTGTCGTGCCAGTATGACTAATATTATGACACGGGGTCTTTGTCATGCGGATGTGACTTATGTTATGGCACGGGGTCTTTGCCGTGCGAAGCTGATTGACAGTGCGGGTACGAGGTACCAGGGGTATATGATTCGTGATTTGTGACTTGTGATTCATGATTATGAGGTATGGTACCTCGGGGTGATTCTTGTTGTAAATATTGTGTCGGAATAGTTGATGATTAGAATAATCATTGTTTTCTCTTAATTACTTTCACTTGTACTATATTTGTGTTTGATTATTTTGCTGTTTTATCATATGATTACTCTTTGTTGCCATCTATTTATTTTGTTTCCCATTGTTAGCTTTATATTGATATTCTGCACAGGATAATTGAATAGTGAGTGTCTTGACTTGAACCTCATCACTACTCCACTGAGATTAGTCTTGATACTTATTAGGTACCAACCGCGGTGTACTCATACTATACTTCTACATATTTTCGTGTAGATCGAGGTGTTGGAGATAGCGGACCCGGGCCGTGTGAGCTTCTTTGATCACAGGAATTCATGGTAGAGCTGTTTTGTTCGTCGCAGACCCTTGGATTCCTTTCCTTACGCATATATTGTCAACTCTATACCCGAACAGTATTTTATTTAGAGATATTTCTATGTATTCAGTTAGAGCTCATGACTCTGTACTACCTAGTCTTGGAAATTTGTTGTGATTATCGTCGTGTTGACTTGTATCACCTTTATTTATGCATTTATATTAAACTTTCCTTCCTAATATCATGTTTTACTGGCTTAACTATTATAAGTGATCGGCGTATCTAGTTTTAGAGATTAGGTGTCATCACAATCCTTAAGGTGAGATTTTGGATCGTGACAAAAGTGCTTTATGAAAAAGTACTTTTGCAAAATAGCAGCTTGTGTTTGGACAATTCGTTTGAATAGTGCTTTTTGCAAGCTCATTGTGTTTGGCCAATCCTTTAAAAAGCACTTCTAAGCATCAAATTACGAAAAAGGACAGTAAAGGTTCAATTTGTGATTAGTATTATTTAGAAAAGAGAAATAAATTTAAACATTTATTATAAATAATTTAATTAAAATATAAAACATAAAGTAATAATATAAATTAAAAATTCCAATCAATATAAAATAGAGTTATTCCAAAGCAATAACATTGAGTGTTTGGTATTCCTTATTGTTTAGATGAAAATTTAAATATATCAAAATACATCATTTAATATTATTTAAAATCTACTCATAGAAATAGGAGAAAGAGAATAAAAATATGATTAAATTAAAAAAGAGAAGAAATGTATAGTATAAATAAAAAAGGAAAAAGAAAAATATTAAACTAATGAAGGATAATTTAAAAAATTATAAATTTATTATAAAGTTATATTTTTGTCTTGAATAAATTAATTTTCTGTTTCTGCTTCTTAGAAGAAGTTAGAATTTATAGCTTCTCCCCAAAAGCAGAAAAATTATTTCTGCTACTGCTCAAAAGTACTTTTTATTTTGGCCAAACACATTAAATTTTTCAAAAAATAATTTTTTGACAAAAAAAATACTTATGGACTCCCAAAAGGTTGGCCAAACAGGCTCTAACTTACTTTACTACTTATTGACTGTGTTACTTGCGTGTGCATTTGGGAGCAACAAATACCAAATGAAAATAAAAAAATAAAAAATAAAGAAACTCAATATCTTGAAATTTATATATATGAACCACCTTTATAGGTAGTTAACACGAATCTGTACCTGTATATCAAAGTGAAAAATATTAATAATTTGGTGAGAACCTTAAGTGATACAAATTGGCATATAATTCATTCATGACGTATTTGCACAAAATGGCCTTAATTGAAGACACTACTTCCTGTTAGTAAATCGGTAAAATCTCTCTAGAAAAAGAAAAAGTAATCCAAATTCTTTTGAATATCATACTAGCAAATAATCCCTCATTTCATAATAGGCGGCCTTCATAATACAAAGTACAAAAGACTCCACTAGGTGCATCCCTAACTTCCTGTGTATTTTATTTTAAACGGGCTACAAAACATTCTATCAAGACTCAATAATCCTTTTGTAACAACCAAAAGATCTTCATAGGATATAGACATGATGCTTATCTTATATCCTGGTTTCAGATTATACTTTTTGTTTCTCATTCGATGTCTGATATATACTTATATTGGAGTTTTGATTAATTCAAATTCGCTACGCATAAGACTCACTAACGAGGAATGTACTTTCTACTAGGAATTTTTTTATTTTCAAAACCCAAATCCAAAACCCCTGATTAAATATGGAGGAATCATATACATCTCGTCACAACTCTAGGTCGTCTTTGTTTCAACTTATCAATGTCTAATAATTAGGCTCTTGGCTTTTGTCCTGGCTAGTTGAAACCATATATGGTGGATGTATCAGAATCTGAGACTCGGTCTTATATGGCAAGTGGGCCGGTCTAAACGGTCCCGAGCCGGTCCCAAATTAAATGGGCCAAACGGTCCCGGGCTAAACGGGCTTTTTGTAGGGAACGGCTCGGGACCGGAACCGTTTGCTCCCGAACTAAACGGTCTCGGCCTGTGGGCTAAACGGGCTAAGTGGGCCCAACATATTTTTAAAAAAAAAATAAAATTAAATAGATATTAGAGACAAAAGGATGTTAAAAAGAATATTTAAGGCAATGCTTTTTAAATTTTATTATAGAATTGTGACCTAAATTTTAATATTCAAAATTTAATATCGAATATATATAGTATAGTATAGTATATATATATATATATATATATATATATATATATATATATATATATATAAGTAATAAGCTATATATACATCTTATATACTATATATAAGATGTATATATAGTATAGTATAGTATATATATTAAATGTATAAAAAGTTTGGGATTAAAATAAAGTTGGGGGGTTAAATGGCTATTTTATAAATAGCCAACGGCTATTTTTGACAGTCCAAAGACTATATTTGTAAAAACAAAAATAGCCGTTGGGACCGTTTGGCCCGCCAAGGGACCGGTCCGGTCCCGGTCCCTGGCGGACCCAAATCATAGGACTGGCCTACGAGACCGGTCCAGGCCCACTAAAATCGGGTCAAACGGTCCTGGCCCGTTTGGCCCGAGATCCCGGGCCTGGACCGGCCCACTTGCCACCCTTAGGCCGAAATCTATCACCGCTGCCTAACTTTTATTTCAAAATAAGCATCACAATCCTAGATGGATTACAGCTTAAAAGGTAATCCATGTTACTCATCATCTACACATATGTACTGTATCTATTAAATAACAAATAATGGGTAGTGGAACCCCACTTTCTACTTAGCATTTGTTGACTTAAAATAGTTAGAGGACATATAGTTCAATTAATTAGGTGTACCTTATGTAAATCTAGAATATTTAAATTTTAGCTCAGGAATCAGGATTGTTTATGCTGAAAAAAATTGTGTGATATACTTAACAAATCTATCAGAGTTGACAGGTTTGGACTTGCCCAATAAAAATAGTACAAACCAAAATAGATCTAATCTAACTGATAGCTCCATCCAAATTTCTTGTCAAATATCCATTTACTAAAGAAAGAATTGTGACAATAACTAGGAGAGTATTGTGTGTATTATTTTAGCTGCATCAAACACAAGAAAAACACGCAAATGGACACCCATCTCGAAGACTTGGGCGCAACCTCCCCCTGTTCAACTAAATTACAAGAAGAGTAGCTAATTACTAAGGTAAGTATAATGACTCGTCCTGTCATTTTGAGCATTTGTTTTCAGTTAGATGGTTTGAGGTCTTGAGTAGTTTCATATGGTGTATTATGACTTGCATGTATTGTCAGTTTTGGCTTTCGAGTGGTTCAGGGTTGATTTGGAAGAATGATTCTCAACTAGGAAGTTTTAAGTTGGAAGAGTTGATTAAGTTTAACTTTTTGTATATTTTACCTCGGATCGGAGTTTTTATGATTCTGTTAGGTCCTGGTGGTAATTTTGGACTTGGGCGTATGTCCGGATTTGCCTTTGGATGTTCCTAGAAGGTTTTGGCTCTAATTGGCAAAAGTTGGCAATTTGAAGAGTTGAAAAGTTTATAGGTTTGACCGGGATTTGACTTCGATGTTATTGGGTTTGGATTGTTATTCCCGAAGTTGGAATATATTCATTATATCATTTGAATTTTGTGTGCAAAGTTTGGTCAGATTCCGGATTGGTTAGGCTTGAATCGGACGCTTGGTTCGAAGTTGGAAGTTTATGAACTTAAGAGATTGATCTTGATCGACGATTTGTGATGTTGATGTTGTTATGTGTGATTTGAAGCCTCGAGTAGGTTCGCATTATATTTTGGGACTTGTTGGTATGTTCGGACTAGGCCCCGAGGGACTCAGATGAGTTGTTGGGTGGTTCTGAGTCATTCCTATGTGTTTTGGGACTTGCTGATTGATGCTGTTTCTTCAGAACATCGCGATCGCGAAGCTAGGCTCGCGATCGTATAGAGGAATTTTGGGGCAGTTGACGTTTGTTCTTCGCGTTCACGAAGGTTGTATGCTGGGCTGGAGAGATTTGTTCTTCGCATCCACATAGGTGGATCGCGATCGCGTTTCAGCGAGGGAACTGGGGTTTTTGGTCATCGTGTTCGCGTGGGAGGCGACGCGTTTGCGTAGTTATGGCATCAGTGGTGATCGCGTTCGTGGGAAAAGTGTTGCGAACACGAAGTGTATTTTGAGCATCGCGATCGCGAGGGTACAACTGCAATCGCGTAAGGTACCATTGGACAGTGCATATAAGTACTCTATTTCGGACTTTGAGTTATTTTATCACATTTTTAGTTATAGAGCTTGGATTTGGGAAATTTTGGAAGAAATTTTCACGATTTGGATTGTGGTAAGTATTCTTGACTCGGGTTTGTTTATTTCACATGATTCCATCGTTGATTTTTGCATTTGATTGATGAATTTAAAAGAGGAATTGGAGGTTTTTGTATAAACTTTTCTAAAGTAAATAATTGAGTTTTGAACATCGATTCGAAGTCAGAATTGGATAAAATGGGTATGGTTGGACTCATATTCGAATGGGTTATCGAAAATTATGAGTTTTATCGTGTTCCGAGGTGCGAGACTCGAGTTGACGTTTTAGTTGACTTTGGGTATTTGATTAAAGATTCGACTATTTTCGTTTAGGTTTGTTTTCTACGGAACTATTTGATGTTTTTGTGTTATTTTTGCCTAGTTTCGAGTCGTTCGGAGGTCGATTCGTGTAGGATCACGCTTCTAGAGTATTGTTTTGACTTTCTTGAGGTAAGTATTTTACCTAAAGTTGGTTGAGGCATTAGTTTCCAGAGTTATTTGTGATAGCTACGCGTTATGAGTGGCACATATGTGTAGGGCTAAGCCCATGTGCGTGCACCGGGGTATTAACCATACTCGGGGTAGTGTTTAGGCTATTATATACCTTGAATTGATTGGTAAGCTTCATGTTGTGATATTTCTCTTATCTGTAACCTTGTTGTGAGCTATTTAAGCCATGTTTGAGGTTACATAGAGGTTAATCTCCAGATTAAACCTGCTAGTTGCAATTTTGTGATGTATTTACCTGATTTGAGCTATGATATCACACTTCCACATGCATGCACCTTAGCAAGTCACTTATACCAGTCCAGGAGTACAAAATTTAATGTTCTTTGATCATGTACATGTATTCCTGCATATCTGTTTTATGTGTGATATGGATTGGACTAGTACCATGTAAGCATGCAAGGCGGATTTTGATATTGTACATGTGACCACGCCGAGCAGATTATGATATTGTGCATGTGACCATGTCGGGCAGATTATGATACTATGCATGTGGCCACGCCCAGCAAATTGTGATATTGTGCCTGTGACCACGCTGGGAGGATTGTGTTGAGCTTGTGACCACACCAGGCGGATTGTGTTTTTGTGCATGTGACCACACCGGACGGATTGTGTTAGCCTGTGACCACGCCACGCGACTTCTTGATATTGAGTGTGTGACCACATCGGGCAGATTATAAAATTCACATGAGTTTTCCATGCGATTGATATTATTAACACGTGAGTTGTCCTTGCAGCGTGTAGATATGGATCCATCCCCCTAGGGTCACCCTGTTATGTTCCTTCTTGATAGTGTACATGCGGATTGTGATAAACCAACGGATTTCTGGTTGATGTGAGCTCTGGGAGAGTTGGTTATTGGTATGGTTCGGTTACTGAGATTATGATGTCGGGATGAGAACCGTGATGTGATTTCTATTTGAATCGAATTGCGCGCTGTAATTGATTGTTATTTGGTTGTTTCATTTCATCTTTACTTGCAATTTTCTTGGCTGTTTACCCGATTTATTTGCATACCTTCTTTATATGATGGATTTTTGATTGAGCAGAATACGCTAAGAAAATTGTGAGCACCAAGGTAGTTTTATCTGTGATATCATGATTTGACCATATTTCTTTTCTATACTTTTGGAATTTATAAACTTGTACAAGTGATTGGCGAGTATCATTTATAATTATTGCTTACATTACCTCGCCGAGATCAATATGATACTTTCTGAGTACGTAGGGTCAGTTGTACTCATACTACACTTCTGCACCTTGTGTGCAGATCTTGAAGTTGAGATGATGTGGATGACGGGAGCTGGCAATGAAGATGTACTTGCATTTCGGATATAACTACCCCTTAGCCTTGGTAGTTTTAGAATCGAATCTTGTTTATGTATATTTCAAACATGTGTTGTATTTATTTTTATACGAGCTTGTAAATCTAAGTCTTAGTGGCTCACGACTTGTACTAACAATTCTTGGGTTATTGTATGAAATTACAGATATTTAATTTATTGACTTCTTATCATTTCATTAGAGTTGTATTGATTGGTATCTGGCTTACCTAGCGGATCGGGTTAGGTGCCATTACGACTAGATAGATTTTGGGGTAATGATAAGTTGGTATCAGAGCTCTATGTTTATAGGTTCTAAAGATCATGAGTAAGTGTCTAGTAGAGTCTTGCGGATTTATATGATGACGTCCATACTTATCTTCAAGAGGCTACAAGGCATGTAGGAGAATATTCTCATCTTTCTTTCTTATCATGCGATATTTATTCAGCTTGAAGCGTATCTCTTTGAATTCCTTCCACTCACTCGTATGTTATGTTGAGCACTCAGTATCAACTGTGCATTGACGGCTGGTGATGTCATGGATGAGGTGCGAGATGTGTTTTCTATGTTTTAGATATAGGCCAGTCTCGAGGCTTTGAGGCCAGGTTTAGACTGCAGCTTGGCCTCAGTTGTTTCAGTTGTGTGAGTATGTGCATTTGGACTTATATATCCGTTAGTATCCCTAGGAGTAGGATGGATGACTCTGTGAGTAGTTGGATAGTTATATGATGCGTATAATATGACTGCATGATGTTTAGATAGTTTGGGTGTGACAAGAAGAATTTTGCTTTGGATGTGAAAGGATTATGGATGATTGATTTTTGTTTTGATATGTTGTACAGTCTTGAAATATGAGGGTGTTGAGGGATCTTTCAGATGTACATTTGTGGAAAGAAGTAGATTCTTACGTCTTGATGACTAGTTCATACTCGGGAGGATTTAGCGATTGCATAGTGGTTGCGGCCACGATGGGGTCATAGAGAGGTGCCAGTTTGAGGCTGAGCAAGTGGGTTGTCACCTACGGGATAATCTACGAATGTGTGATCCTCATGATGTTTTCTGTGGAGAGTTTTCCTTCTACCAGTAGGACGTGTATCTACTACGATTTGTGTTCGGGTCATTTGAGGAAGTTCTCACGACTGTCATGAGGATGTAGATGCACTTAGGAGAAGATTTGAGGTATTCTATGGCTAGTGCTACGAGATCATATGAAGAGTTTGGTTGAATTTCAGTGCGGGATTATGACAGTTATGGAGTAAGGGTATTGTGGGTTATCGGATATTATGTTTTATGGCTTCGAGCCAAATGGGGAAGTCTCCTATTGACGATTAGATTGCATGGTTATGTGTTATGTTGGTTTCTCTATGAGGCATATTTGAGGATTAGTTGTGACTTGAAGAGGTTGATTTCGGGGATGGCTCGAGTAAGGAAGTTTCTGGATGCATGATGTATTACACTTTATGGATATATGAAAATCTTGGAGTGATCTGGATTTGCTATTTGTGGTAGATGTAGTGTGCTAGGAGAAGGGATTCGTTCGGTTGATTAGAAGTAGGGTTACATCTTTAGGTGATTGCGTGATAATGGAGCGTAGATCATTCGGCTCGCGTTGGCGGTGCATTAGAGATTAGAATAGAGTGGGTGACTCTCGAAAAACTTCTAATGAGTTCAAGATTGATATGTGGTATACGAGGATTTTTCGGATTTGTAAACGACCAGGATCTGAGAATTGCATGGGATGATGTTGGGATTTGCATTTTTCTGTATCATTATAGATTCTATGTTTCAGTGTCAACGAGATTAAGGAAACAACTTCAGATTCACAGAAGGTCTCTTCAGAGTGGGTATCTCGATTACGGAATTTTTTGGTTCTTAAGAGGGAATACAGTAACTTATGGGGTTTAGGATGACGTGGTTTCATGAGAGGATATCTTGTGGTGAGCTTGGGATTAAGGATCATAGTGCACTGCAAGAAGAAGTGTTAACTTGAAGGCAATCCGAGGGAATTCAAAGATATGGGTCAGCTTGGTAGTGGTTTAGATTAGCATAGTAATATAAGTGATCTGTTTCTTCGGTGGTGAGACTCTACATGTGTTTTGTGGCAATACTCTTGGGCTTGGCAATCTATGTGACTTGATTGAGTTAGAGGAATTCAGTTCTGCTGGCTTGTTTATGTGCAAATGGGTTTCAAAGAGTTCTCGATGATTTCGACACGGCTTGGCAAAGATGTTTTCTAAAGGCATGGGGAGTTTATTGTGCATTGTGAGTTTCTCCTAGATGGGGCAAGTGGAAGGCTTATGGCTGACAGAATGTGTATCATGTGTGTGATTCAGAGTTGATAATGGAGCACTGTGTTTTGACTTGCAGATGCTTGACTGGTATTACAGTAATCGCCCGGTTGATCGACTGCTGATGTTCAGATTTTGCTATGTGGCATGGAAGAATTATGGAAGTATTTCTCATGAGATGATTATGTATAGGGATGTGTCGGTCATTTGAGTGGTGGAGTTGGGATCGGGTATGGAGATTCTTGTATTCAAGGGATTTGAAGACTATGAGGGTTTTCAGAGGCAAATTGTTCCTTGGTTATGGATGGTGAAGGTCTGTTGAGAGGTTGACGGTGATCGTATGTGTTATGGATAGGCTATTATGGACTTTTTGGAGGTTATCTACCTATTTGGGGAGGATTAGAATTGATTTGGATGCCACTGGTAGACCTATCGAGGATGTATATTTTACATCGGGACGAATTTGTTTACCTAACACAGCCATGGTTGATGGGTGTGTCATCGGTAAGAGTTGACCTTATTCGTATTCTATGTGTTACTCTTCTATGCTACGATGAGTTGTGAGACTGTTGACTATTTACATAGATGATGCGATTATGTTTGGGCCTTGTGGCGGAATTAGAGCGAGATGGTTTTTGTGGTGTTGAATGGCTGATTGCGCCTAGGTTATGGTCTTCCAGTTTGTGATATGTGGTGTTACCTGTTTCTCTATGGTTATGATCATGAGCTTCACGTGTTTGTTGTTGATATGCATATGGTTGTTGATTGTGAGCATCATGGCTCAAGGTATTCCATGTGGACTGATGTTTGGATTGGATCATGCATTGCAGCGGAGTTATGATTGGGATATGATCCTTTGTGCTTATTTCGTGTGTTTTGTTTCCTTTGTGTGATGGGTTCATAGCATTGCGCTTCCTGGTGGTATCTGTTGAGATTGTGAGACGGTTCTCTTATTTGTTTCTCTTTCCATCACTGGTGCATTTGAGTCGTTGCTTGTTTGGTGCACGAATTGCACGGTATGTGGATTTAGGTAGTATTTGTGTGGCATGTCGGCCGAGCATCTTGTACTGTATGAGATGAGATTTTGGACCTGGAATTAGTACTATCGTATTTGATTAAGGTATGTTTGGGAGAATAATGTCAGAAGCCAGCTTATAATTTGGCAGTAGTTCTTATCGGGCGAGAGAGATCCACGACTAGTTGATCTGATGAGTGGTTATGCGTTTCAACGTGTTTCTTTCATCATCGGGAGTGTGCGAAGGCTTAGAACAAGGTTTTATTTGATATGAGGTTTGTTACCAGTACCGAATTCGTTATTGAGTAGCTATTGTGGTCGAAAGTTATTACTATGAGTATCCGAGTTATGTGGTAAATCATGTGATTACATCTTAGGTTATGGCTATGGCTTGATACATCTTGTTCATACTTATACAGTGTACAGTTGTGAGATTCGGGTCTTGTAATGAATTCTGGATGTTAGAGATTGGGTTTCAAGGTTTATGGGCTAAGGTTGAAGAAAGGGTCTTCAGTTGGGGTGTATTGTCAAGCTTCTATAGATTGGGGTGACTTGGGATCACCCATGGGTACGTGTATGGTGAGTCTATACAGTGATTTGATGGCTTTATTACGACTCTTGGCACGTTCAAGAACGAACATATGCTTAAATGGAAGAGAATGTAACGACCCGACCGGTCATTTTGAACATTTGCATTCAGTTTGGTGGTTTAAGGTCATGAGTAGCTTCATATGGTGTATTATGACTTGCACGTATCATCGATTTTGGCTTTCGAGTGGTTCAGGATTGATTTGGAAAAATGATTCTCAACTATGAAGCCTTATGTTGGAAGAGTTGACCAAGTTTGATTATTTTTGTATTTGACTCGGATTGGAGTTTTTATGATCCCATTAGGTCTTGATATTAATTTTGGACTTGGGTGCATGCCCGGATTTGCCTTTGGATATTCCTAGATGGTTTAGGCTCTAATTGGCGAAAATTGGCAATTTGAAGAGTTGGCAATTAAGGGACATGTTGGTATTTTCGGATAGGGTCCCGAGGGGATCGGGTAAGTTACGGGGTAGTTCCAAGCCATTCTTATTTGTTTTGGGAGTTTCTGATTACTGGTGTTTCTATAGAGCATCGCGATCGTGGAGCTACGCTTGCGATCGCGTAGAGGAATTTTGGGCCAGTTGACGTTTGTTCTTCGCATTCGCGGTTGAGAAACCACGTTTGCGAAGGTTGTATGCTGGGCTGGAGAGATTTGTTCTTCGCGTTCGCATAGGTGAAATCTAGGGGTTTCGCTCATCACGTTCGCGTGGGGGGAGGGGGGAGGGGGCGACGCGTTCGCGATGGTTTGGCAGCTGTGGTCATCGCGTTTGAGAGGGAAGTGCCGTGAACGTGTAGTGTAATCTATAGCAGTGTGATTTTGAGCATCGCGATCGCGAGGGTACAACCGCGATCGTGTAAAGTAGTACCATGCAATGCATATTAGTACTCTATTTCGAAGATTTTGGTTATTTTAAATCACATTGTGAGTTATAGAACTCGGATTTGGGTGATTTTGAGGGGATTTTCACGATTTGATTGTGGTAAGTATTTTTAGCTCGAATTTATTTATTTTACATGATTCCATCGTTGATTTTGCCGTTTGATTGATGAATTTAAAAAAAAAATAGGGATTTTTGTATAAACTTTTCTAAAGTGAATAATTGAGTTTTGAACATCAATACAGAGTTAGAATTGGATGTAATTGGTATGGTTAAAATCGTATTCGAATGGATTGTTGGAAATTATGAGTTTTGTCCGGTTATGAAGTGCGGGACCCGGGTTGACTTTGAGTATTTGATTAAAGATTCGACATTTATCGTTTGGGCTAGTTTTTATGGCACTATTTGATGTTTTTGAGTTGCTTTTGGCTAGTTTCGAACTGTTCGGAGGTCGATTCGTGCGCGATGGCACTTCTAGAGTATTTTTTTGGCTTGCTTGAGGTAAGTATCTTACCTAAACTTGGTTGAGGCACTAGTTGGCTGAGTTATTTGTGATAGCTACGTGTTATGGGTGGCGCACATGTGTGGGGCTAATCCCATGTGTGTGCACCGGGATATTAACCATGCTAAGAGTAGTGCTTAGGCTATGATATGCCTTGAATTGATTGTTAAGCTTCATGCTGTGATGTTTCTCTTATCTGTAACCCTGCTGTGAGCTATTTAAGCCATGTTTGAGGTTACACAGAGGTTAATCTCTTGATTAAACCTGATAGTTATTATTTTGTGATGTATTTACCTGATTTGAGTTATGATATCACACGTGCACATGCATACACCTTAGCATGTCACTTATACCAGTCCAAGAGTATGAAATTTGATATACTTTAAACATGTGCATGTGTTCTTGCATATTTGCTTTATGTGTGATATGGATTTGATTGGTAGCATGTGACCACGTCGGGCGGATTGTAATATTGTGTTTGTGACTACGCCGGACGGATAGTAATACTGTGCATGTAACCACGTCGGGCGGATTGTGATATTGTACCTGTGATCACACCGAGTGGATTATGATATTGTGACTGTGACTACGCCAGGCGCATTGCGTTGAGCATGTGACCAGGCTACACGGATTGTGTTATTTTGCATGTGACCATGCTGGGCGGATTGTGTTATTAATCATGTGACCACGTTGGGCGGATCCGTAATATTGAGCATGTGACCATGCCGGACGGATTATGATATTGAGCATATGACCACGCCCAACGGATTGTACGTGACTACAGTGTGCAACGTGTGGATATGGATCCATCGCCCTAGGATCACTCTCTCATGTGCCTTATTGATGTTGTACACGCGGATTGTGAGAAACTGACTGATTTCTGGTTGATGTAAGCTCTGGGAGAGCTAGTTATTGGTTTGGTTTAGCTACTGAGATTCTGATATGGGCCTGAGAGCCATGATGTGATTTCTATTTGAATCGGATTAGGTGCCGCAACAGATTGTTATTAAGTTGTTGCATTTTATCTTTACTTGCAATTTTCTTGGTTGTTTACCCGATTTATTTGCATATCTTCTTTATATGCCGGATTCTTGACTGAGCGTAATACGTTAAGAAAATTGTGAGCACCAAGGTGGTTTTATCTGTGATTTCATGATTTGATCATATTTATGTTTTATACTTATTGGAATTTATGTACTTGTACAGGTGATTGCGAGTATCATTTATAATTCTTTCTTTTATTACCTCGTCGAGGTTAGTTATGATACTTGTTGAGTACATGTGGTCGATTGTACTCATAATATACTTCTGCACCTTATATGCAGATCTTGGAGCTGAGATATTGTGATAACGGGATCTGGCAATGAAAATGTACTTTCTTTCTGGATATAGCTACCACTTGTCCTTGGTAGTTTTAGAATCAAATCTTTTTTATGTATATTTCATACATGTTTTGTATTTATTTTTATACCAGCTTGTAAATCTAAGCTTTAGTGGTTCATGACTTACACTACTAATTCTTGAGTTATTGTATGAAATTCCAGTTATTTCATTTATTGATTTCCTATCATTTCATTAGAGTTGTATTGATTGTTATCTGGCTTACCTAACGAGTCGGGTTAGGTGTCATCACGACTAGATGGATTTTGAGATCGTGATAAGTCATAATGTCTTTACTTTGTGATATTTACGAGGTTTCTTCCTTAAGTCAAAATTACAATCATCTGATCGTCTCCAAGACTCCAATCAGTAAAGTGTATACCAAAAGGTGTTATTTTACTATTTTACTTTTTATTCGACAAAATCAATGAAAAAGAAATTAAATCATCATATTAAGATAGAGATATTGCTTTTATTTGTCTTTAAAAATAGGCTTTGAATACAAAAAGCACTACATATGGTCCAGAAATCTCCAATAAATCAATTCATTACAACAAAAATACCATTATCCTAGAAATGAATCAGAAGGGAGGGTTGTATAATGATTTTCCAAAATATAAGGGGTGCACTAAAGTCAGCTTAAGCAAACTACAGGTGTAATTTCACATTAAATTATATTCCTGTGATAATAAAATATGAATTTAAGTTATATTTAAAGATTTTTTTATATTATCATTAAATTTTAACCTATAATAATGTTAATTTTTTTATTCATTAATATTTGTCAAGAGATTTACGGTTTTAAACTTTTCTCATAAAACATAAGAGGTCCACTTCAGGTTCTGGCCCTGGCCGGTGACATGTGTCAGCAATTTCATTGTCCACTATTTTAATAAAGACGTTAACCATATTAAAAAAGTCACCGGCCAATTGCATGCATATTTGTGGATCGTCAAAAAGAAAGAATCTTACAATGTATCCAAAAGCTAACTTGAAAAGTGTCATTTTCTCTTTCTTCAATTCTAGCTATTCTTCATTAGTAAGTCATTCATCAATTTTTATCTATTAAAAGAAATCACTAAACCCTAAAATATCAATCAAGTCTATATAAAAGCCCATAGTCTTCTTCTTCAAGAACCTAACAAGTCATTATTCAAGACATTTCAAGAAAATTTTCAGAAACCCTTTTTAGAAAAATGGCTGACAATTACTCTTCACAACCTCCTTCAATACACTTATGTTTTTTCTTTCTTGTTCTCTTCTCCTTTGTAAGTATAACATGGTACATCAACTATGAGTCTATTTTTGAAGGAATTATGGATCAGATGAAGCTCGTTCTCATGGTATCTCCTTTGCTGTTGCTGCTAGTTGTGCATTTGCTTTCAAGCTTGGAGAAATCTCTGTTCTTTATTCCGTTGCCTGATCAAGAATCATTTCATAGAGCTGGTGGAACTCCTTGGGGAGTTGGCTTGCTCCTTGTGCTTCTCCTTTTCATGATTTCTTACCAGTCTGATTTTCGCGAAAGATGGTTTCCTCTTTTAGGTTGATGATTATTACAAAAGGCCTGAGTAAAACTTCCAGAACTGATTGGGAATTGATCAAGTTTGCCCGTGGGAGATCATTTGTAGTTCTCACTACCTTGTAGTATATGCAACCTTTCCACAGCATAAGCATTTGTTGAATATGCTATGGATTTATCATTTTACCTTATATCTATCGACAATGTAAATGAACAGTTTGTGCGATGTAACATGTCGTAGACAATTGCTTGTGTTATTATCTTAGTTAGTTTTAGTGATTATGGATTACCTTCTTTTTCTTTCTTTTTCTATGAGTAGTTACCTTTATTTACTTTTAACATAATCTGATAGTGTAATTATTTTTATGCTGTAAATTAAACCCGTATTCTACATGCTCACTTCAAGAATGAAGAGTAATTTTGAAGTTTGAAAGGTAAAGACGAGGGTCAAAGCCCTTGCATATTTTACTTGTAAAGTTTGATTAGTGATCTTTTTCTTTTTCTTTTTTAAAACTCTAGTTATGCTTTCTCTTTCATACTTTTCTGCTTTCAGTATGTGGTAGACTTACTTTCAGTTTTTAACAGATACAAAATAATTTATACTTGGTATTTATGATAAGTAATACTATTCTGCAAGGAAAGATGAATAGATTACCAAACGTTTTCTGGACTACACGTTTAGGTCAAGATTGATTTCTCTTTGGCATGTGCGGTCCATCCAATTATCAAGAAAAACAAATCACTAAAAGAGCTCATTTTTGTGGTTGATATGTCACTCAAAAGAGTTTACATTCTTGTATGTTTCCGTCATGTTAAGTGGAATCACGAAAACTATCACGAGCATGTGTTATGTGTACACCAAGTACACAATGCTGCATTTTTCATTTCTACTTGCAGTCTATGTTTTATTTTAGATGACACTCTTTTTTTTTTTTTAGTTAGACACTCTTTTTTTTAGTTAGTTACAAAATGAATAAAACTTTTTCATATTCAGAAATCTATTAACTCTAAATTTTACATTTTGTCCTTAATGACAAGCATTTACATAGTCACATAAATGTCATAGCATTTTTAAAACCATAAGTCAATAAATATGCTTTTGATATATAACAAAAATATTTCTTTGTTAAATTCTGTCTTTAGTTAAACACTAATGTTTACCCGCAAAACGAATAGAGTTGAATTTATTCGTAAAGGATATGTGATATAGCTCAATACAAATCATAAATAAAAGGAAATATCAAATATGGACCGCAAAGAGTGCAAAATAAACAGAGTTGTAAAGAAAGCGATTTTAAGGACTAAGCAAGATGAATCAGTTTATGACGCTTCAAAGAATAACTCTTCACCATGGGAGAATATGGTATTTGGATTACAATATAAGCATAAAACTTGCACCCTACCGAAATGATAACCATCCCTTTTTATAGTAGAGGGATCTTACTTTAAATATAATTAAAAATACATAGTGAAAGACCATGATAAATCAGCTTTTTTCACAATTCCTGTCGAGATTCTCTCCTCTAGTGGGATTGCAACGGCTCTTGTTTATGAGCTCGATATTGACTCGAGTCTTCGGTCTTGACTTGAGCTCGATTCTAACTAGAACCCTTGAATTGATTCGGGATCGATGTTGGTCGGTCTCTGAATCATAAGCTCGATAACTTTACTTTGCATCATAGCTCGATTTGGATTCGGGCTCGATAAGGATATCGGCCCCTCGGACTCGAAGCTTGTTTGTACCATCTTCAGAACCCAACTCAAAGTCTCGCTTCGATCGATCATGTTTCGAACTCGATTGATCATACAAATGCCAAAATCTATTTCGACCGCATATAGATAGTCCCCTTGTTTCTCAGGAAGAATGTGGTGAGAAACGATATAATTTTTTAACGGCTCGATCGGATTACAAGCTGACGTTTATATTGGGCTCGACCATGACGCACGTGATAGCTGTCCCGTCGATTTAGTTTTTCAAGGTA
The DNA here is from genome assembly GCF_000715075.1 of Nicotiana tabacum. Lineage (NCBI taxonomy): Eukaryota > Viridiplantae > Streptophyta > Magnoliopsida > Solanales > Solanaceae > Nicotiana > Nicotiana tabacum. The sequence goes on from NC_134102.1 coordinate 44,905,871, forward strand.
TTTAATACATGTCAGACGATGGTCGGCCACCGCTGATACTGAAACGCCATTGCCTGAACCTATAAATATCCCTTCCTTTTATCATTTAGTACTTTTGCAACTCCAATCTTCCAAATTTTCCAATTTTCTTTTCGTACTCTCTGAGTCCATTCACAAATCAGTGGTTCCTTTTGCAAAATTCTTCTTCCAAATTACCAAATCTTCGTCACCTTCTTTAAATCTAAAATGGTGAAGACATCCAAAACCGTCCCCCAATAAGAAAAAGCTTCTTCTTCCCAATTCGCTGCCTATAAAACACCGGTGGATCCTCGTTCTGAGGAGTTAGTTCCTGCGGCGTGTGTTCTTACCTCCGATTTCAAATTCGATAAAGGTTCGCCGGTTCCTGGCCAATGTGAGCCCGTATCGAGATATATTTGTTCGATAACCCGAGAGCACATCGAGCGGATAAAAAAGGATTGTAACTGGGAGAACAAAGAGGTGGTAATGCCATCTCCTGGAGAGGACATCACTACTCACGTGAGAGGGATTTTAAGCGTGTATACTTACCCTTTCACGTTAGGTCCCCTCGACCCTGTTATCATAGATTTTTATCGTAAATACCTAATAACCCTAGGCCAGATATATCCTTCCTTTTGGCGGATCGTTATTTTGATCCGATATTTTGTAAGTAAAATCGAGGGAATGCCTTTCACACTCGATCATCTTATCCGATTATACCGTCCTCATCCTTTTCGAGGAGGGTTAATAAAACTCCAACGTCGAGCTACCAAGGCTCTATTCTCGAGTATAGACGAGGATAAGGATCGAGGCTGGATAGGCCGGTTCGTTCGAGTGAGGACATCGGACTTGATCCCAACCAAAAAAATGCCTTTTCCCCGAGGAGTGGAACATGAAGCGTAAGTGTAATTTTGTTGTTATCCCCTATTAAGTTGTTCTTTCATTTTTTTTCTCACCAATATTCCCCTTTTGTGATGCAGCGGTTCCCTGGATGCCCGGCGCAGTGCCCGATCTCAAGAATTGGGTACGTGATCTGGTTTCGACCTCCTCATATGCCGAGCGCTCATGGCGTGACTTGTCAAAGGGCCGATGGGAGGCCAAAAATCACGGTGAGCACTCCTCTCGTGTCCTTCGGTAACTCGAATAAGATGCCTTTCGCATACTTCAGTCAAAATCTTCGCATGCAGGTATGGGCAAGGATGCGGTTTTGAGGCCCTCGTCTGTCGAGGAAGAGGCTTCGGCCTCTGTCCCAAAGCCGGTCAAAGATAATAAGAGGAAAAGAGCCCCCGCCCTCGAAGATCAAAAACCGAAGAAGAGGATGGCTTGTAAACTTAACAAGAATGCCATTCCTTTGACCATAGAATCAGTTCTGCGTCTGAGGCATGAAGAAGAAAAAGAATAAGAGAACGATGGATCCGCTCTGGCGACCCGAACAAGGAAGACCACCGACATTCCATATGTAGCTGGATCGATGGTGGTTCATAAGGCTCCGCCTCGAATTGAGGATATATCAGAGAGAGGTTCGGGCAGAGTCCCCGAGTTGCTGGAAATCGAAGATGTTTCCCATCCAAGCCGACGGATGGGGGATATGTCTGAAGGGGCTCTTCCCGAATCTTTTCGAACCGAAGAGAATGCCCAAATGACTCATTCGGGGCAGTAGCAATCGAAGGATAGCCCACCTTCCCTGCTTTTTCTGCAGGGGCGATTCGGGAGGCCCAAGCTTTGGGGGCCATCGAATTAGATAGGCCTCATGATGGAGAGTATCCTTTTCGTGACCTGTTCATCGGCGTCGAAGACACTGCTGGTACAAGTGACGCATCAGATCTTTTTCACAGAGTGCAGCAGGCTTTGAATCAGCTAGGCCTTAAATCATATGGCGTTACCTTTAAGTTTGCTTTTCTTTTCTGACTTCGTTTCTTCTTTCTTTGTAGGCTGCGACAGTTCATCGATAATCATGTTCTCGGTCCCGAACCGAGCTGCGTCGATACGAGGCCGAGCTTCAACGGGTTACAGAGGAGAGGAACTCCTTAAAACTCCTTTTGGGCCAAATGGGAGAGGAAATAAAAGACCTCCAAGCTGAGTTCGCCAGGGCTCACCAAGATCAGATTGATTTCTCCGAGCAGGTAATAATGCTTTTAAAGGCTTATGGGCTTGATACCGGAACGATGGCTAACCTTTCGGTCTCACAGCTGCAGTAGAAAATCGAGATGATCGAAAAACTCCGTGAATAAGTCGATGTGATAAGAGCGGAGTCTTTGAAGTGGAAAGAAGGAATGGACCGCTTTGCTACAGAGAAAGAAATTGCTCGAGCCCAATTGTCATCGGCTGAAAACCAACTTCAAATGATGAAGGAGAAAGGCTCGGTCCAAGCAAGAAGGATAGAGGAGCTCGAGGCTCGGTTGGCCTCTGTACTTGCCAAGGCCGAATCTGACGCCGAGAAGGCAAAGGCCGATACGGATGCACTTGTGGCCATCTATTGTGCCGATGCTGAAGCTGCCCAGGTCCAAGCAAGAGAGGCAGCCGAGACCGCCGATACTCGAGCACATTGGGTCGCTGAACTTGCTAAGTTCCAATCTCGGAGGGAGACCCTAGAGGAGATACATGCTCAAGATTTTGACCTCGCTGAAGAAATAAAAAGGGCCAAAGAACTCGAAGCCGATGCTGAAGTTCTTGGTTTTCGATGACGATGATGATGACAATGATGATGATGATGGGGGTAAGAGCGGTTTCGAGAATGGGGGGGAGCCCGATAGAGAAGAGACCGCTTCTTGGGGATGACCAAGAAGCTTAGTCCTTAATTTTTTTACGTTGTAATCAATCATGTAAACAATTTTGTATATAGAAATGTCCCCTTTTTTGCCGACTTGCTCCTGTTTTGTTTCCTGTCTTGTGAAGACTTTTATCCACGCCTCATGAATATTTTCACAAGGATTTAAGAGACTTGAAACTTGAAATAAAAGTAGCCTGTAGGCTTAGTAGTCGAGTGAATGATTCGAACTTGAAATAATGTAGCCCATAGGCGTAATGGTCGAGTGAGTGCTTGCTCGAACTCAAAATAAAAGCAACCCGTAGGCTTAGTAGTCGAGTGAATGATTCAAACTCGAAATAATGTAGCCCGTAGGTGTAATGGTCGAGTGAGTGCTTGCTCGAACTCGAAATAAAAGTAGCTAGGCTTAGTTGTCGAGTGAATGATTCGAACTCGAAATAATGTAGCCTGTAAGAATAATGGGCGAGTGTGTGCTTGCTCGAACTCGAAATAAAAGTAGATCGTAGGCTTAGTAGTCGAGTGAATTATTCAAACTCTAAATAATGTATCCCGTAGGCGTAATGGTCAAGTGAGTGCTTGCTCGAATTGGAAATAAAAGTAGCCCGTAGGCTTAGTAATCGAGTGAATAATTCGAACTCGAAATAATGTAGCCCGTAGGCGTAATGGTCGAGTGAGTGCTTGCTCGAACTCGAAATAAAAGTAGCATGTAGGCTTAGTAGTCGAGTGAATGATTCGAACTCAAAATAATGTAGCCCGTAGGCGTAATGGTCGAGTGAGTGCTTGCTCGAACTTGAAATAAAAGTAGCTGGTAGGCTTAGTAGTCGAGTGAATGATTCGAACTCGAAATAATGTAGCCCATAGGCGTAATGGTCGAGTGAGTGCTTGCTCGAACTGGAAATAAAAGTAGATCGTACGCTTAGTAGTCGAGTGAATGATTCGAACTCAAAATAATGTAGTCCGTAGGCGTAATGGTCAAGTGAGTGCTTGCTCGAACTCGAAATAAAAGTAGCCCGTAGGCGTAATGGTCGAGTGAGTGCTTGCTCGAACTCGAAATAAAAGTAGATCGTACGCTTAGTAGTCGAGTGAATGATTCGAACTCGAAATAATGTAGTCCGTAGGCATAATGGTCAAGTGAGTGCTTGCTCGAACTCGAAATAAAAGTAGCCCGTAGGCTTAGTAGTCAAGTGAATGATTCGAACTCAAAATAATATAGCCCGTAGGCATAATGGTCGAGTGAGTGCTTTCTCGAACTCGAAATAAAAGTAGCCTGTAGGCTTAGTAGTCGAGTGAATGATTCGAACTCGAAATAATGTAGCCTGTAGGCGTAATGGTCGAGTGAGTGCTTGCTCGAACTCGAAATAAAAGTAGCTCGTAGGCGTAATGGTCGAGTGAGTGCTTGCTCGAACTCGAAATAAAAGTAGATCGTACGCTTAGTAGTCGAGTGAATGATTCGAACTCAAAATAATGTAGTCCATAGGCATAATAGTCGAGTGAGTGCTTGCTCGAACTCGAAATAAAAGTAGCCCGTAGGCTTAGTAGTCAAGTGAATGATTCGAACTCGAAATAATGTAGCCCGTAGGCGTAATGGTCGAGTGAGTGCTTGCTCGAACTCGAAATAAAAGTATCCTGTAGGCTTAGTAGTCGAGTGAATGATTCGAAATTCGAAATAATGTAGCCCGTAGGCGTAATGGTCGAGTGAGTGCTTGCTCGAACTCGAAATAAAAGTAGCTCGTAGGCTTAATGGTCGAGTGAGTGCTTGATCGAACTCGAATTAAAGGTAGCCCGTAGGCTTAGTAGTCGAGTGAATGATTCGAACTCGAAATAATGTAGCCCGTAGGCATAATGGTCGTGTGAGTGCTTGCTCGAACTTGAAATAAAAGTAGCCCGTAGGCTTAGTAGTTGAGTGAATGATTCGAACTCGAAATAATGTAGCCCGTAGGCATAATGGTCGAGTGAGTGCTTGCTCGAACTCGAAATAAAAGTAGCCCGTAGGCTAAGTAGTCGAGTGAATGATTTGAACTCGAAATAATATAGCCCATAGGCGTAATGGTCGAGTGAGTGCTTGCTCGAACTCGAAATAAAAGTAGCCTGTAGGCTTAGTAGTCGAGTGAATGATTTGAACTCGAAATAATGTAGCTCGTAGGTGTAATGGTCGAGTAAGAGATTCGAACTCGAAATCGGAGATTTATCCTAATTCTGTTTGCATAATAAATCTCAAAAATAGAGGAATGTTTCTTGGATATAAGATATCAGAAAAGAGGAGAACTTTCTTTGCAAGTCATTATACATGCGTTCATGTTTTGCGTCAGGGCTCGGGCCAACTATATGAGCATGGTTTGTTTGACCATTTGGCTCTTACAACATTTTCCTATTAGAATCCCGTTGTTGCGAAATAACTTTCTTGCATCAGAACTTGATATATTTGAGGGCTAATGCCCTCCAGTATTCGAGGTCGATTGCAAAGAGGCCTCGGATACTGTCGTGTTATTTCCAAGTATAGCACGATCATTGGTTTCCTCATTAAAAACCTTGCCGAAAAATCCATTTGGGATAAAGCCGGTCTAAGGGAAAAAGAGTGCAACGCGTGCTTTCAGATCTAAGGCTTCGTACTGAAGGATCCATCTTAGCTCCTGATCGGACTTCTACAGGGGTTAGTTATGAAATGTAAATGAATATGGGAGGGTCATACCTTAATAGTAGTATCGTTTTAGATGCGACACATTCCAATTGCTTGACAGTTATTTGCCGTTTATAATGCCGAGCTTGTATGATCCCTTTCCGATGTTCTCGAGAACATGATATGGTCCTTCCCAGTTCGGTCCTAGTTTTCCTTCGTCCGGATTTCGGGTATTGAGGGTGAATTTCCTTAGCACTAAGTCCCCGGGCTTAAAATGGCGGAGCTTGGTTCTTCAATTGTAGTATCTTTCGATTCGTTGCTTTTGGGCGGCTAATTGGATGAGAGCAGCTTCTCGTTTTTCGTCCGATAATTTGAGGCTAGTGTTCATAGCCTCGTTATTTGATTCTTCTATTGTGTATCGAAATCTGGCACTGGGTTCGCCGACTTCGACTGGTATCAAGGCTTCGGACCCATATACTAAGGAGTACGGGGTTGCCCCCGTACTAGATTTTGCATTGTTCGATATGCCCAAAGGACTTCGGGTAGGATTTCTCTCCATTTTCCTTTAGCATCGCTCAGCCTCTTCTTCAGGCTTTGAATGATAGTTTTGTTCGTTGATTCAGCCTATTCGTTCCCACTGGGGTGATACGGTGTTGATAATATCCTTCTTATTTTGTGATCTTCGAAGAATTTGGTCACTTTGCTGCCAACAAATTATTTCCCATTGTCACATACTATTTCGGCGGGTATCCCGAATAGACATACGATATGATCCCAGATAAATTCTATAACCTCTCTCTCTTAATTTCTCGAACGCCTGTGCTTCAACCCATTTAGATAAATAGTCAGTCATAAATAAAATGAATTTAGCTTTTCCTGGGGTCGATGGAAAAGGGCCGACGATATCCATTCCCCATTTCATGAATGGCCATGGGGATAGGACCGAGTGAAGTTGCTCTCCGAGTTGATGGATCATTGGTGCAAATCTTTGACATTTGTCACATTTTCGAACAAATTCCTTCGCATCTTTGCCCATATCAATCCAATAATACCTTGCCCTGATTATTGTTTGGACTAATGGATCGGCACCAGAGTGATTCCCCCAAGTGCCCTCGTGCACCTCATGTAGGATGTAATCGGTATCTCCTGGACCCAAGCATACTGCCAATGGTCCATCGAATGTCCTTCGGTATAGCGTTCCATATGAAGCCAACGTGAATCGAGCAGCTTTAGTCCGTAGGGCCCTTGAATCTTTAGGGTCCGATGGGAGCTTTCCGTTCTTTAAGTATCTAATATACTTATTTTTCCAATCCCAGGTTACGCTCTTAGAATTTATCTCGGTGTGACCTTCTTCGATCACGGATCTTGAGAGTTGAACGACAGTCCCCGAGCTCAAGTCACCTTCCTCGACCGATGATCCCAAATTCGCAAGTGTGTCAGCCTCACTATTTTACTCTCGTGGAACATGCTGTAAACTCAATTGTATGAAATGGTGCAAAGTGACATGTAGTTTGTCCAAATACCTTTGCATTCTATCTTCTCGAACTTTGAAGGTTTTGTTTACTTGACTTACCACCAGCAAAGAGTCACATTTGGCTTCAATGACTTCTACTCCCAAGTTTTTCGCTAGCTCGAGAACTGCAATCATGGCTTCATACTCGGCCTCGTTGTTAGTCAACCTAGTAGTTTTAATAGATCGCCTAATACTGTTACCCGTGGGTGGCTTTAAAACTATGCCTAGCCCGGACCCCTTCACGTTCGAAGCCCCATCCGTAAAAAGGGTCCATACCCCCGATGACGTACCCGATTTCAATAAGAGTTCTTTTTCGACTTCGGGTACGAGGGTTGGCGTGAAATCGGCCACGAAGTCTGCTAAAATTTGAGACTTGATGGCCGTACGGGGTTGATATTCGATATCGTACCCACTGAGTTTGATGGCCCATTTGGCCAATCGGCCTGATAGTTCGGGCTTGTGCAAAATATTACGAAACGGGTAAGTGGTTAATACGTATATGGGGTGACATTGAAAGTATGGTCTTAACTTTCTAGAGGCACTTATCAGTGCAAGTGCCAATTTTTCTAGGTGCGGATATCTAGTTTCTGCTTCTCCTAAGGTCCAACTTATATAATAAACGGGAAATTGCGTACCTTGCTCTTCCCGAACTAGGACACTACTTACTTCGATTTCCGATACTGCCAAGTACAAGGAAAGTTTTTCGTCTGTTTTTGGAGTGTGAAGTAGTGGTGGGCTTGATAGATATCGTTTTAGTTCCTCTAATGCCTGTTGGAATTCCGGGGTCCAAGCGAGATCGTTCTTCTTTTTGAGTAGAGAGAAAAATTTGTGACTTCGATCTGATGATCTCGAAATGAATCGGTCTAAGGCTGCAATCCGTCCTGTTAGCCTTTGTATAGTTTTCACGCTGTCCACGATGGTGATGTCTTCGATGGCCTTGATTTTATCGGGGTTAATCTCGATTCCCCGATTTGACACCATGAAGCCGAGGAACTTTCCCGAACCGACCCCGAAAGCATATTTTTCGGGGTTGAGCTTCATGTTGTATTTTCTTAAAATCTCGAATGTTTCCTGCAAATGGGTCAAATGGTCCTCTGCGCGTAGGGACTTAACTAGCATGTCATCAATATAAACTTCCATTGATTTACCTATTTGTTTCTCGAACATTTTATTTACTAGGCGTTGGTAAGTAGCTCCTTGCATTTTTAGCCCGAAGGGCATCACGTTATAACAATATGTTCCATATTTGGTAAAAAATGAAGTCTTTTCCTGGTCCTCCGGGTTCATCTGGATTTGATTATACCCGGAATAGGCATCGAGAAAAGTGAGGATCTCATGGCCGGTCGTGGCATCGATCATGCGATCGATGTTGGGCAGCGGAAAAGAATCTTTGGGGCATGCTTTGTTCAAATCCTTATAGTCCACACACATTCTAAGTTTGTTCCCTTTTTTAGGCACTACAACTACATTGGCTCACCATTCGGGATATTTCACCTCCCGAATGAACCCTATCTTGAGAAGTTTGGTTACCTCGTCCTTTATGAATGCGTGCTTTACCTCGGACTGGGGTCTTCTCTTTTGCTTCACCGGTCTGAACCTAGGGTCCAAGCTTAGCCGATGCGTCGTTATGTCCGGTGGGATCCCTATTATATCTAAATGGGACCAGGCAAAGCAATCAATGTTATCGATAAAAAATTGGATAAGTTTCTTCCTGAGTTCGGGGCTCAACCTCGTTCCCAGGTATACCTTCCGTTCGGGCTAGTGCTCGATTAGTATGACTTGCTCCAGCTCCTCAATTGTTGATTTGGTGGCGTCGGAGTCATCGAGAATCACGAAGGATCGATGGATCCTCTAATCATCATCTTCTTCGATCTTCTGGTTATCTGGTTGGGTCAAAGCCGATGTCTGTGATTGCTATTTGGTATCCCGTTCCCCTTCTGAGCCCGATCCCTTTACTGGCGAAGACGAGGATATTGATTTCGCTTCCTTGACGGTGAACATTTCTCTTGCGGCTGGTTGTTCTCCGTACACTGTTTTGACTCATCTCGATGTTGGGAATTTGAGGACCTGGTGTAGGGTCAAAGGTACAGCTCTTATGTTGTGGATCCATGGCCTTCCGAAACGGGCGTTGTATCTCATGTCGCCTTCGATCACGTAGAACTTTGTTTCATGGATGGTTCCGGCCATGTTTATTGGTAGAGTTATCTCACCTTTGGTGGTTTCACATGCCATATTGAATCCGTTTAGAACCAGGGTTGCGGGTACGATCTGGTCCTGCAGGCCGAGCTGTTCTACGACCTTCAATCTGATGATATTGGCCGAGCTACCTGGATCAATCAACATACGCTTAATTTTAGTTTTATTCATGAGTACGGATATTACCAGTGCATCGTTATGAGGTTGTATGACTCCTTCTGCATCTTCATCATTGAAGGACAAAGTTCCTATGGGTGTGTAATCTTGAGTTCGAGATTGCTTTTCTCTCACAATCGATGCTTTAGTGCGTTTAAGCACTGGTCCCTGAGGGGTATCGGCGCCGCCGATGATCATGTGAATGACATACTATGGTTCTTCTTGTTCGTTTTGCTTTCCGAAATCCCTATTTTTAAAATGGTTCTTCGCCCTATCGCTCAAAAATTCTCGAAGGTACCCTTTGTTGAATAACCGGGCTACTTCCTCTCTTAGTTGCATGCAATCTTCCATTCTGTGGCCATGGGTGCCATGATATTCGCATATTTGATTGGGATTCCTCTGGGCAGGATCGGTCTGCATGGGTCGAGGCCATTTAGTGTCTTTGATGCGTCCGATGGCCGAAACGATGGCAGATGCATCGATGCTGAAGTTATATTCCGATAACCGAGGTGCTTCCTTAGATCCGACAGGCCTATCGAACCTACTTCTGTTCATCAGCCCCCGGGACCCTTGACGTCGATCACTTCTTTTGTTATTTTGCCTGAGGCTATGTCTCAATTCACTGACTCTGTGGCTTCGTTGTATGGTTGGTATCGATCGCCGATCGGACCTTGTTCTCAATTAGTATCCCTTCGAACAACGGGTTCAGACCTCAATTGATCATTTTCGACCCTAATTTTTGATTGGTACCGATTGTGCATGTCGGCCCACGTGATGGCTGGGTATTCGATCAGGTTATGCTTTAATCGCTGTGAAGCCGTCGAACTTCATTCGTTCAAACCTTGAGTGAAAGTCTGGACAAACCAATCGTCTGTGATTGGTGGCAAGTCCATTCGTTCCATTTGAAAACGAGATACGAACTCCCTCAGTATCTCGTTATCCTTTTGTCTTACCTTGAAGAGGTCTGATTTCCTTGTTGCAACTTTTATGGCGCTGGCATGTGCTTTCACAAATAAATCTACTAACATGGCGAATGAGTCGATGGAATTTGGTGGTAGGTTGTGATACCAAATCATTGCCCCCTTCGAGAGGGTCTCTTCTATTTTCTTTAACAACACAGATTCGATTTCATCGTCTTCTAAATCATTCCCCTTGATGGCACATGTGTAAGAAGTGACGTGCTCGTTGGGACAGGTCGTTCCGTTATATTTGGGAATTTAGGGGCATACGAAATTATTTAGGGATTGGTTTTGAGGCTGAGCTCGAGGGAAAAGGTTTTTGCACAAATTGTTTCGAATCCAACCCTTTTATCATTGGTGGAGCTCCCGGGATCTGATCGACCCTAGAGTTATAAGTTTCTACTTTTTTATCGTTGGCTTCGACTCGCTTTGTGAGTTCCTCAAGCAATTTAGCAATTTCGGGAGTGGTCCCTGATTCTTGCTCATTTGACTTCACTACGGCTAGCTCCATTCTGTGGGTGGTTTCTCGAGGTGGACTGGGCTCCTGTCTGCTTTGTAGTTGGGTTTGGTTCTGCAACTGAGCTATTGCTGCATGTTGGGCTTGCAATATTTCAAAAATCATACGCAAGCTAACGCCATTTTCCTCGACGTTATGGGTATCTCGAGCTGCAGACCGAGTGCCACCATGGATGTTATTCTCGGGTTCGGCATGTAGGTTCACCTCAATGGCCACATGCGAATTGATATCTATTGGCGCTCCGATTTGAGCTCCAACGTCATTTACCAGTGGTCTTTCAGTACTGGGTGTCAAGTTATTGTTTTCATCTTGAAGACCGGTCCCGTTGTCGATTGGTGAAGCCATTTGATTTATGGTTAGTCGTAGCTAATCCGAAATTTAAGATATTTTCGGAAACAAGCGCAAAACACAATGGCGTGTTTTTTTTTTAAGATTCGTATCATATAACCACTGTTATCCTTAGTCCCATGGTGGGCGCCAAACTGTTTACCCGAAAAACGGTTAGAGTTGAATTTATTCATAGTTCTAAAGATATGTGATATATCTCAATACAAATCGTAAGGATTAAAGAAAATATCAAATATGGACCGCAAAGAATGCAAAATAAACAGAGTTGTAAAGAAAGCAATTTTTAGGACTAAGCAAGATGAATCAGTTTATGACGCTTGAAAGAACAACTCTTCACCATGGGAGAATATGGTATTTGGATTACAATATAAGCATAAAACTTGCCCCCTACCGAAATGATAACCATCCCTTTTTATAGTAGAGGGATCTTACTTTAAATATAATTAAAAATACATAGTGGGAGACCATGATAAATCAGCTTTTTCACAATTTCTGCCGAGATTCTCTCCTCTAGTGGGATTGCAATGGCTCTTGTTTATGAGCTCGATATTGACTCGAGTCTTCAGTCTTGACTTGAGCTCGATTCTAACTCGGACCCTTGAATTGATTCGGGATCGATGTTGGTCGGTCTCTAGATCATAAGCTCGATAACCTTTCTTTGCATCATAGCTCGATTTGGATTCGGGCTCAATAAGGATATCGGCTCCTCGGACTCGAAGCTTGTTTGTACCATCTTCAGAACCCGACTCGAAGTCTCGCTTCGATCGATTATGTTTCGAACTCGATCGATCATACGAAGGCCGAAATCTATTTCGACCGCATACAACTAAGCAGATAAAATAAGTGGAAGGAGTAAGACTTTAGGATAAAGGTTAACATTTTTAAGCCTTGGATATTTGGAAAAGACATGCAAAACTTGTTGAAGCTAAGAGGTTTACGAATATATGAAAAGAGATAATGAGGCGGTTAGTTGGTACCACGTCCTTACAATTGTATACTCAATCAGTTGTTGAGAAGTTTTGTAACTATTAGGTCTATCATTTTGTGTATTTGAGTCTTATTTTCCTATTTGATGCTTCCCATATTCTTGTTTATTATTTTGTGACCTGCGAGAATGGACGGTTTGATTTCGGAAAGGTTTTGGAGTGAATTGGAACACTTAGTTCCATTTGTGGAAGCTTAAGTTATAAGAGTTTATCAAGGTTTGACTTTTATGTAAACAATCTCGAATTGGTATTTTGATGGTTCCAAAAAGTTTGTATGGTGATTTTGGACTTAGGCGCATGTCCGGATTTGAATTTGGATGTTCCTAGGATGTTTTGGCTCTAATTGCCGAAAGTTGGAAGTTTGAACAATTGGAAAGTTCATAAGTTTGTCTAGGGGTTAACTTTGATGATCTCAGATTCGGATTGTGGTTCCGGAACTTGGAATAGGTTCACTTTCTCATTTGGGAATTGTGTGCAAAGTTTGGATGGAATTTGAATTGGTTAGGCTTGAATCGGACGCTTGGTTTGAAGTTTGAAAGTTCTTGAACTTAAGAAAAGTTCAATTTGTGTTTTGATCTTAGATTTGTAGATGTGATGATCTCTTATGTTTTTGGATGCTTTGGATAGGTTCGGTTAGTGTTTGCGGACTTGTTTGCATGATTGAACGGGGCCTCAAATGGCTCGGGTAAGTTTCAGACTACCCGGAGCTTATTTGAGGTTGCAGATTTTATGTTGGTGTCTAGTGTGCTTCGCAATCGCGCAGGGTTATATTGTGGCAATTGTGATTTGTTCTTCGCGTTCGTGGGTAGAGAATCGTGTTCATGGTGTGTATGGTCAGTGGCTTTCGCATTTGCGCTATGGTGGTCGCGTTTGCGGAGCGTGGGAGGCAAGCTGGAAGATTAGCCTTCGCGATCACGTGATGAGGGTCGCGTATGCATAATTCTGGGCGCTTGTGCTTAGCGTTCACAATATGTGTTCTGCGTTCACGAAGAAGGCTTCGAAGGTAATAGCAGATTTATGCTTCGCGAACGCGAGGCTTGGCCCGCGTTCGCGGAGGGTATCGCTGCGAGAATACTTAAGTGTTATATTTCAGGATTTTAGCATGTTCTCTCATATTTTGAACCTAAACTTGGAGAGGGGCAATCTTTGAAGGAGACTTTCATACAAGACTTTGGGGTAAGTGATTTTTACTCATTTTGGTATTATTTCAAGATTCTTCATGAATTATTAACACATAAAACATGAAAATTTGAGTTGGGATTTTTCCTACAACTTAAGAGAGTGGAATTTAAGGTTTCGAGAGTCGATTTGGATTCGATTTTTAAATTTAATCATATATTTGGACTCATGGGACATGGGTAATAGTGATCTATCCCTTGACTCGGATTTTGACCATGTGGGCCCGAGTTGACTTTTTGATAATTGAATCAAGATCGAAACTTCATTGTTTGGAATTGATTCTTATATCCTTGTTTGACACTATTGAATGATCTTTGGCAAGATTTGACCCTTTCGGAGGCCGATTCGAGAGGCAGGGGATTTTTGGAGTATTAATTCTTGCGCAATTGAGGTAAGTATTTTGCTTAAACTTGGCTTGAGGTTATTTTCCCGTAGGCTATAATGTTTGCTATGTGTTGGGGGTGACGCGCGTGCGAGATAACAAGAATATGTGCTTTCACCGTGGTTATTCATGATCTGGGTAGACTTTAGACTATTATATGCCTTGTTTTGCTATCATGCCTCTTTGAAACCGTGATTTCTCTAGTCGGTTGACTATGTGAGATATTATCCATATTGCTTATCTGTTTGAGACATGATAAGGCTATTTTTTCTATGTTAAGCTATTTGCCTTAGTCGTAGTCATACTTTTTTTCATGCTATTATATCTACGTATTGTATCTCTATCTCTGTGCACTCTTTATATGTTATCTTACATGTTGGTCATGTCCTTGTGTGTGACATGGGTTTGAATTGAGTTGTGGCACGTTGGTGCATTTCATGTGATCTTGTGATTATGATACTGTGAGATGTGAGCATATTGAGACTTAAGCGGATTGATGACTGATCTTGGACCATAAGGTCGTGTTGATATTAGCTGTGAGGTGAAGCTTGCGTCAAGTACCCATATTGGACTCAGTAATATTGATTATTAACTTTTGATCCGATCAGTGCTAGGGTTAGGATATGCCCCTTCGAAGTAAGGTAATAACCTGTCAGCGCAGGAACTTGGTATGTGGTTAGTGAGGGGCTTATTAAAGGCACCCGTACAGTGTTCCATGTGAGTATGGGTATGATGATTCAGGGACATGTTAGCGAGGCACCACGAGTGAGCTGAGAATATGATTAAGGAATACTTGTGCCAGGCACTATGTGCTGAGATTTTGTAAACTTGATGATTAAATGTGATGTTGTATATTTTGGCATGTATACTTTTATGCAGGCATAAAGTTGTATTTTTTTCATACTAATTGGAGATGATGTCTCTATTTCATTAGTAGAGCTTGGAATGGCAGTTTAATTTGATAAATCCATGTTTAGGTGATTTCTGCGAAACAATTGACGTCTTCACTAATATACTTGAAAAGTATGCTTATTTCTCATCTTATTGTGATAAGGTTGAACCTGATATTAGTTGAGTTGCTTTTCCTTTTTGCCAATATTATGATGTTATTATTGTTATTAGCTATTGAAAATCAGTACTGGACCTTGCCAAGCTCGTCACTACTTTCAACTTGAGGTTAGGCTTTTATTGAGTGCATGGGGTCGGTTGTACTCATACTATACTCTGCCCTTCATGTGCAGATCCACGTGTTGATGATTGTGGTGGTTGCCACTGAGTTGTATCCGGACATTGTGGAGATTTTGAGGTAGCCTTGTTGTTCCATTCGTAGCCCTAGAAGTTCGCTCTTTATATCATGTTATTATTGCTAAGCCTTATAGATAATATTGCATTTTGTTCAGGCTTTGTATTTAGTATGCTATAGAGCTCATGCACTCGGTGACACCGAATCTCCGGGTGGATTTCAATTATATCGCTATTTTGCCTTCAATTTCTTATGTTATTCTTCTATTGAGACTATTTAATACTATTATTGTAGTTTATTTTTGTATATTTGTTATTGGCTTGCCTAGAAAATGGTATTAGGCACCATCACAGGTCCCGATGAGATTTTGGGTCATGACAAAGTTGGTATCAGAGTACTAGGTTGCATAGGTCTCGCGAGTCATGAGCAGGTCTAGTAGAGTCTTGTGTATCAATACAGAGATGTTTGTACTTATATTCGAGAGGCTACAGGACTGTTAGGAAAACTTGTGTTTCTTTCATTCTTTGTCGTGTAGATTTTATATCCCCAAGTCTAAATCTTTGCTTTTCTATTCTCTCATAGATGGCAAGGACACATTCTTCCGGTATAGTTGAGGAGGCACCGGTGCCCCAGGTGGGGGGCGCAAGAGGCCCGAGCCAAGGCAGAGGCAAGGGTGGAGCACGCGCCACAACTAGGGGCCCTGCTCGAGCAGCTACTGAAGAACCACTAGTTTATCATACACCACCACCCAGTAGAGGCGCTTCTGTACAGTCTTCACTCAGTGGACTTGCAGAGCAAAATTCTCATCTTGCTCCATCTCTTTAGGGTTCTTTGGTACGAGGTTCTTCTGGTGAATATTTTGGTTCACGGGATTTGACTCAGGCCCCGTAATCATTTTCAATCAAAGGTTGCTATGAGTGTGGGGATTTGGGGCATGATAGGAAATATTGTCCCTATTTTCACATATATGTAAGGAAGTAGGGAGGTCGGACTATGATTCACGCGTTGGTTGCTATACCACCTACTCAGCTAGCTCGAGGTGGAGGTCATCCAGGACATGGTCGTCCTAGAGGGGGAGCTCATTCTAATGGAGGTCAGGCTAGAAGTTATGCATTCCTAGGGATGACCGTGTTACATCTGATACTATTATTACATGTATTGTTTCTATGTGCCATGGAGATGCTTCAGTATTGTTTGATCATGGCTCTACTTATTCATATGTGTCATCATACTTTGCTTCTTGTTCCTGCTTATATATCTACATCGGTTGGGGATTCCATTGTAGTGGATCGAGTTTATCAGTCATGCGTGGTCACTATATGTGGTTTTGACATGAGGGCAAACTTTCTATTAGATATGGTGGATTTTAATGCGATCATAGATATGGATTGGCTAAGACCATAACGTTGGCGGGGTTGCCGAGGCTAGAATGGAAGGGTTCCATTGGTTGCACTCCTAGAAGAATGATCTCACTTTGAAGGCTCAACGGATTATTGAGAAGGGATGCTTGGAATATCTAGCTTTTGTCAGAGATGTTAGTATTGATACTCCTATTGTTGAGTCAGTTCCACTAGTGAGGGAGTATCCGGATGTGTTTCTTGCATACCTACCAGGCATGCCACCCGATAGGGATATTTATTTTGGTATTGATTTGGCACCAGACACTCAGCCTATCTCTATTCCACGTATTGCATGACTCCTCCTAAGTTCAAGAAATTGAAAGAGCAACTACAAGAGTTGCTGGATAAAGGGTTCATCAGGCCTAGTGTATCAACTTGAAGTGCGTCAGTGTTATTTGTAAAGAAAAAGGATGGGTCTATGAGAATGTGTATTGACTACAGACAGTTGAACAATGTTACCATCAATAACAAGTATCAATTCCCATACATTTATGGTTTATTTGATTAGCTTTAGGGTGCTAGGGTATTCTCAAAGATTGATTTGAGATCGGGGTATTACCAGTTGAAAATCAGAGATTCAAACATCCCTAAGATGACTTCCAGGACTCGTTATGGGCATTATGAGTTTTTTATGATGTCTTTTGGTTTGACTCATGCCCCAGCAGGATTCATGCATTTGATGAACACTGTGTTCCAGCCTTATTTGGATTCTTTTATCATTGTGTTCATTGAATGGTGTATTCTAGTAGTAAGGGGAGCACAAGCAGCATTTGAGGATTGTGCTTCGGACTTTGAGGGAGAAGAAATTGTATGCTAAATCCTCCAAGTGTGAGTTTTGGTTGGATTTGGTGGTATTTATGGGCCACATAGTGTCCAGTGATGGGATCAAGGTGGATCCAAAGAATATTGAAGCAGTTCAGAATTGGCCCAGACCTTTTGCCGCTACTAAGATCGGGAGCTTCCTAGGTTTGGTTGGTTACTATCGTTGTTTTATCGAGGGATTTTCATCTATAGCAGCTCCATTGACTAAGTTGACTCAGAAGTGTTCTCCGTTCAGATAGTCTAACGAGCATGAGGAGAGCTTTAAGAAGCTTAGTCTGCTTTGACTGCAACTCTAGTTTTGGTGTTGCCCTCAGGACCAGTGATGTATACTGTCTATTGTGATGCTTTGTGTGTTGGCCTTGGGTGTGTGTTGATGCAAGCTGGTAGGGTGAATACTTATGCGTCGCTCATGTTAAAGCCTTATGAAAGAACTATCTAGTACATGATTTGAAGTTAGTAGCTATCATGCACGCGCTCAGATTTGGAGGCATTACTTATACGACATGTCTCATGAGGTGTATACGGAACATCGGAGTCTTCAACATCTATTCAAGCAAAAGGATTTGAAATTGAGGCAGCGAAGGTGGTTGGAGTTATTGAAGGATTATGATATTGCTATCTTGTATCACCCGGGGAAGGACGGATGCCTTGAGTAGGAAGGCAGAGAGTATGGGGAGTTTGGCATTTATCCCAGCTATATAGCGACCTTTGGCTATGGATGTTCAGGCTTTGGCTAACAGATTTGTGAGATTAGACATTTCTGAGCCTAGTAGGGTTCTCGTTGGTGTTGTTGCATAATCCTCCTTGTTTGAGAGCATCAAGGCTCTCCATCATGATGACCCCCATTTACTTGTACTTAAGGACACAGTGCAACGAGGTGATGCTAAGGAGGTGACTATTGGTAAGGATGGAGTATTTCGACTTCAAGGTTGGATTTGTGTTCCTAATGTGGATGGTTTGGGGGAGTCAATTTTTGAGAAGGCTCATAGTTTGCGGTATTCTATTTATCCAGGTACTATGAAGATGTATGGTGGTTTCAAGCAGCATTATTGCTGACAGAGGATGAATGTAAGGCCCCGTAAAATTTTACCAAGGAATTTAAGGTTTCGTGGCTCCGAGGTAGGCTTATATATTTGAGGATTGTAGAAATTCTGCCGCGGTACAGACTTTTTGAGTTGAAGAATGCATCGAGGTGTTGGTGGAAAGTTTTTACTGAAGGGCCAGTTATGCGGTCAAATTCGCGACCGCATATCCATTATGCAGGCCGCATACCCTTCGCAGAGTTGAGCAGAAAAATGGTTGAATTTTGAAGGTCGTTCTGCGGTCCATTCTGCGGTCACATATCCATTTTGCGGTCCGCATTTTCCATCATAGATTTGGCTTGAAGAATTTTGTTGGATAATTATGCGGTCCATTCTATGACCGCATAAGTGGTCTGCGGACCGTACACCGGTCGCAGACCTGTCCAGGCCATTCCAATTTTGGGCATCACTTCCGCAGTCAATTTTGCGGACCGCATATCTGTTATGCGGTCCATTCTGCGACCGCAGACCTGAGTTCGTAGGGTCTATTTTCCTATTTTTTTAACCCGACCCCCTTTAGATAAATAGCCTTAGGGGCTCATTTTGAAGAAAATATCTGATGATTTTAGAGAGAGGTAAGAGCATTTTAGAGAGAGAAGGAGGAAATCTAGCATTCTAATCACATATTCTTGCACCAATCTTCAAGAATCAAGAAAGCCAATCACTAGATTATCATCTATCCAGGTAAGTCCTACTCCTAAGCTTTCATGCAAGAGGTTACGAGTTCATATATATTGTGGGATTGGAAATAGGCCATGCATGTGACAATATGTTGTAGTATGTGGGGTTAATGAACTATTTTGGGTAGTTTTTGTTGAAATTGGTTGAGGGAGGAAGGGATTACCATTGTAGAGCTTTATAGTCTATTTTGCATACTAGGTGTTTGACAAAATTCCTAAGAGAATTACACCATGTGAATCCTTATAATTATTATCCGATTTTTGCTATCTTCCTATAGATTGTTATTGCTAGACGTGTTGGGGCATTGTAGTAACTTAAGGAAATCTCAAGTAAGGTATGTTGGCTAAACTCCTCTTTTAGAATTGGATCCCCACAATGGCCTTATAAGTCCCGTGTTGCTCATTATAAATTGATTATTCCGAATAAGCCTTGTGTCAAAAGATATATGCGTTCAATTTGTATTCCACACGTTCTTGTATGTTAAGTTACTATTTGAGAAGGTGATTAAGCATGGGATGTGTGTTAATATGTTATGATTTGAAAACGTGATTCTAATGAAAACTAGCATGTCGAATTATGTAAGAAATCACATGTGTCTAAGACTCTTAATTTGGTTAGTTGCTCAAATGTGTATTTAAAGTATTTAGTAGAAATGTCTTGCTGTTGATAATCTATAAGGATGCTTGAAAGTGAAATAAGTGGGTTGGAGATATAAAGCGTGGCTAACGTGCCAATAATGAAAGTTATACTTGTGGTCAATGATGCCGAGGAAATGAAATGATGTGAGAAAGGTTATAAAATGAGCCTTGATTCAACCGTTCCAAATTGACTTCAAAAGTAGAATTGCCTAAAAGCTTATGTACCCAAATTATGCTCAAATGTGGCTGTTTTAACTAATGTTATGCTTTGTAAGTATGTCCAATGTGTTTTGAGCTCTTATATCTTCATGAGTTGAAATTGTGTATTGCCCTTGTTGGGGAAAAGTATTTCAAGAAAAAATGATGTGTTACACGTTTATGATTTTAACTTGTGCTTCGGTTGCCAATCATTTTACTCCATTTCTTGAAAAGAAATCCATTGTGTTTAAAGTCTTTATTACTAATAAACCTAAAGTTGTGATTTTCAGAATATTTTATTTGTTGATATTTATGATGATGATCCATGAAAGTAAAGAAATAAAAATGTGGAATACGAAATACGGCTAACGTGCCATGAATGAAGAATCAGAAGTATGGCCAAGAGAGCCAAGAAAATAACGATGTTGCGAATGGTCGAAAGTGCTAATGAAGGTATTTATAGTGTGAAAGATAATGAGATGAATATAAAATATATTTATACTTTTATTTCCCTTGTGTGCAAAACAAAAATATTTTTGGGAGTATCATTAGCAAACTGCGGAAGGGTGGGTCATAAGACCCACACCCGAAACTACACGTGCCGGTGTAGGGGTGGATTGTAACTATTCCCCTTATTTGGGATGAGATTAAAATATTGATGTGATTGTGATTATTCCCCTTAATTGGGATGAGATTGATATTGGCTATGAATTGAAAAGTCAACCCCACACGGCATATGTGCGAAGGCGGCCTAGTCGATCGGGTGGAGATCGGATGCCATGTTGCGTACATGGTGGTACTACTCTTGGTAACACCTTTTTTTTGCATCACATGTAAAACCACATTATTCGTGGGGAGATGGCCTAGATGATCGGGCGTGATTAGACTCCGTGCCAAAAATACGGTGGTATATCGGTGCTAATAATCTCCCAACCAAAAATATGTATTATTGTCATATTTTGAAACTTGTTATGTTTCAACTGGGTATTTGGATACTGTTGATTGTAACTTGTTGTCTCTATGATTTTTTCCTTTTCTTATATTGGCATTCTATTTTGAAAGAGGACATTTAGCTTTAAATACTAGTACTATTCCATATGTACTAATGTCCCTTTTGCCGGGGGCGCTGTATCTTCAATGGATGCAGGTAGTTCGTCAGCAGGCGGTTTTGATCCTCGTTAGCAGTTACTCTCTATTCAGCAGATTTTGGTGAGCCCTACTATGTTTCGGGCTTCAAGTCATTTGACGTTGTACTTTATGTTTTGAGGTATAGCCGGGACCTTGTCGCCGACACTTTCATACTATTCTTCTGTTGTACTTAGAGGCTCCGTAGACAGGTTATGAGTGGTGTTTGATATTGGGAATTAAACTAATAAGTGTTGGTATTTGGGAAAACATGCTTTTCATCATATCTATAAACTTTTAATATTTTGGAAATCATAAATGAATATCCTTTAGCAACCATTGACTCTTCTCATGTCTATCACTTGTACTTATTCTTATATTGTTAATGGGCAAGGTTGGGTAGAAGGCATCCAGCAGGTTTGCTTAACCGGGGTATCTCGGTTGAGCACCGGTCGCGCTTCCCGAGGTCGGGGCGTGAAAATGAAGAAGGAAATTATTGAATATGTTATGCGGTGTTTGAATTATCAGCAGGTCAAGTATGAGCATCAGAGACCAGGTGGTTTGCTTCAGAGGTTAGAGATACCGGAGTGAAAGTGGGAGCGCATTACCATGGACTTTGTGGTAGCATTGCCATGGAGATTCAACGTTGTTTGGTTCATTGTGGATAGGCTGACCAAGTCTGTGTATGTCATTCCAGTCATGACATCCTACACTTCGGAGTAGTTGGCTAAGATATATATCAGAGAGATTGTCCGTTTGCATTGAGTTCTTGTGTCTATCACCTTGGATCGAGGCACTCAATTTACTTCACACTTCTAAAGTGTGAGTTGGGCACACAAGTTGATTTGAGTAGTCCATTTCACCCTCAGACATATGGGTAGTCCGAGCGACTATTCAGATTTTGAAGGATATGTTGAGGGCCTGCGTTATTGAATTCGGAGGCTAGTGGGATTAGTTTCTTTCAGTAACGGAGTTTGCATATAAAGCTATTAGTCAAGCATCCAGATGGATCTGTATGAGGCCTTATATGGGAGGCGATGTCATTCTTCGATTGGTTGGTTTGAGCCTGGTGAGGCTAGGTTATTGGGCACAGATTTAGTTCGTGATGTTTTGGAGAAGGTGAAGTTTATTCAGGAGAGGCTTCGTACAACGCAGTTTAGGCAAAAGAGATTTATGTTGATAGGAAGGTTCGTGAAGTGGCTTTCATGGAGGGTAAGAAAGGTTCTTCTCCAAGTTTCGCCTATGAAGGGCGTGATGAGATTTAGGAAGAAGGGCAAGTTGAGCCCTCGGTATATTGGTCCATTTAAGGTATTAGAGAGAGTTGGTGAGGTGGCCAAAGTTCATCGGTGTTTCATGTAATCATGCATCGGAAGTATTATGAGGATCAGTCACATGTGTTGGATTTCAGTTCAGTGCAGTTGGATGAGAAATTGAATTATGAAGAAGAGCCGATGGCCATTTTGGATAGGTAGGTACAGAAGTTAAGGACTAAAGATCTTACATCAGTGAAGGTCCAGTGGAGTGGTCAATCGGTCAAGGAGGCAACTTGGAGACCGTGTATGATATGCGGAGCAGATACCCTCATCTTTTTGACATCCCATGTATGATCTAAACAGGTTCGAGGATGAACATTTATTTAAAAGGGAAAAAATGTAAGGATCCGACCGTTCGTTTTGTGTATTTGAGCCCCATTTTTCCTATTTGATTCTTCCCTTATGCTTGTTTGTTATTTTTGTCTTGCGGGGATGGACGGTTTGGTTTCAGGAAGATTTTGGAGTGAATTGGAATACTTAGTTCCATTGTTGAAAGCTTACGTTGTAAGAGTTTACCAATGTTTAACTTTTGTGTAAAGGATCTCGGATTGGTGTTTGACGGCTCCAATAGGTTCGTATGGTGATTTTGGACTTCGTTGTATGTACGTATTTTGATTTGGAACTTCCTAGGATGTCTTGGCTCTAATTGCCAAAAATTGAAAGTTTGAAGGTTTGAAAAGTTCATAGGTTTATTCGGGGGTTGACTTTGATGATATCAGATTTGTGGTTCTGGAACTTGGAATAGGTTTATTTTGTTATTTGGGACTTATGTGCAATAGAATCCAGATTGGTTAGGCTTGAATCAGTCGCTTGGTTTGAAGTTTGAAAATTCTTGAACTTAAAAAAGGTTTAATTTGTGGTTTGATCTTCGATTCATAGATGTGATGGTCTCGTATGTGTTTGGACACTTTGGATTGGTCCGAGTAGTATTTGCATACTTATTGCTATGATCAGACGCATACGTCTATTTTGGAACTTGGAATAGGTTTATTTTGTTATTTGGGACTTATGTGCAATGGAATCTAGATTGGTTAGGCTTGAATCATACGCTTGGTTTAAAGTTTGAAAATTCTTGAACTTAAGAAAGGTTTAATTTGTGGTTTGATCTTCGATTCATAGATGTGATGGTCTCGTATGTGTTTGGAGACTTTGGATTGGTCCGAGTAGTATTTGCATACTTATTGCTATGATCGGACACGGTCCCGGGTGGCTCGAAAGAGTTTTGGGAATTTTTTTTCTACTTCTTAAGAGAGTGGATATTGAGGTTTAGGGAGTGAATTTGGACTCGATTTTGGAATCTAATCACATATTTGGACTTCTGGGGTTATTAGTAGTTCGGATCTACCACTTGACTCGGGTTTTGACCATGTAGGTCCGGCTTGACTGTTGTTGACTTTTTGAGAATTGAATAAAGATCAAAACTTTATTATTTGGAATTGATTCATATAGCCTTATTTGACGTTATTAAGTTATTTTTTGCTAGATTTGACCCGTTTAAAGGTTGATTCGAGTAGCATGGGATTTTTGGAGTATTGATTCTCGCGCATTTGGGTATGTATCTTGCCTAAGTTTGGCTTGAGGGTATTTTTCGGTAGGCTCTGATGTTTGCTATATGTTGGGGTTGACGCACGTGGGAGGCGATGAGCGTATGTGCGTGCACCGTAGTTATTCATGATCCGGATAGACTTTATGATATTATATGCCTTGTTTTGCTATCATGCCTCTTTGATACCGTATTTTCTTCCCTTGTTTGACTATATGAACTATTATCCATGCTAGAAATCATGTCTAGCTTATTGCTTATCTATTAGAGACATGATAAGGCTATTTTTACTATGTTGAGCTATTTGCCTTAGCCGTAGTCATACTTTTCAGTCATGATATTATATTCGTGTCTTATCTCTGTCTCTGTACACTCTTTATATGTTATCTCACCTGTTGGTTGTGTCCTTGTGTGTGTGACACGGGTTTGAGCGGAGTTATGTCACGTTGGCACATTCCGTGCGGTATTCTATGAGATGTAAGCATATTGAGACTTGAGTGGATTGATGGTCGATCTTAGGCCATACAGTTATGTTGATATTAAGTGTGAGGTGACGCTTGGGTCAAGGTCCCATATTGGGTTGACTGATATTGATTGTTAACTTTTGATTCGCTCAGTGTTTGTTCTAGGATCTCCCCCCTTCGGAGTCAGGTAATAACATGTGAGTGCAGGCACTGATATGTGCTTAGTGGGGGGCTTATGCTGTGTGTGTGTGTGTGTGTGTGTGTGTGTGTGTGTGTGTGTGTGTGTGTGTGTGTGTGTGTGTGTGTGTGTGTGTGTGTGTGAGAGAGAGAGAGAGAGAGAGAGAGAGAGAGAGAGAGAGAGAGATATATGATTCAAGGACATGTTAGCCAGGCACCGTGAGTGTGTTGAGAATATGATTGAGGAATACTTGTGTCAGGCATTATAAAAGTGTTGAGATATCGTATACTTGATGATTAATTGTGATGTTGTTGATCTTGGCATATATACTTGTCATGCAGGCATATAGTTGTATTTTTTTCATACTAATTGGTACTTGATGTCTCTATTTGATTTTTAGAGCTTGGAATCACAGTTTAATTTGAAAATCCATGTTTAGGTGATTTTTGTGAAAACATTGATGTCTTGATTGATATACTTGAAAAGTATGCCTATTTCTCCTACTTATTGTGATAAAGTTTAACCTGATATTACTTGAGTTGCTTTTCCTTTTTGCCATTATTATATTGCTATTACTGTTGTTACCTATTGAAAATGAGTGTTGGACCTTGCCAAGCTTGTCGCTGTTTTCAGTCCGAGATTAAGCTTGCTACTTATTGAGTACATAGGGTCGGTTGTACTCATACTATACTTTTACACTTCATGTGCAGATCCACGTGTTGCTGATCGTGGTGGTTGCCACTGATTCGTATCCGTTCTTTGTGGAGATTTCGAGGTAGCCCCGTTGTTCCATTTGCAGGCCTTGAAGTCCCCTCTTTATATCATGTTATTAATGTTCTGTCTTCCAAACAGTATTGTATTTTGTTCAGACTTTATATTAAGTATTCTATAGTGTTCATGTACTCGGTGACACTAGATCTCGGGGTGAATTTTGGTTGTATTATTATTTTGACTTCAGTTATTTATGTTATTCCGCTATTGAGACTATTTAATATTGTTATTGAAGTTTATTTTTGTATATTTGTTATTGGCTTGCCTAAGAAACGGTGTTAGGCGTGATCATGGCCCCGGTGGGATTTTGGGTCATGACAAGTTTTGACGATCACATGACAATAATGTGATTAATAAGTTTATCAAGAAATTTGAGAAGACCGTGATAGAAATTCTCGAGTTTATTGTTTACAAATATGAGGACAAATACTTCATCCTAGAAAAAAACTCGAACGGCATCGATTAGGAACTCGTTAGAAGTTCAATATATATATATATCACAAGTACCTAACTCAAGGCTGAATTAGTCATTTTTTGTAGGGAGCTTTGAAACCCTCATAGTGCATACAAATTCAGATTAGTCGGACAAATTGGTTCCGAGTACCGGATGGAACTAAAGAAAACTACAAATGTCTGATGATTCAAAGAAGGAAGCTCAAAAACGAGAAGGAATAAGAAATAAAAAAGGATTGGCCAAATTCATAGACAGCCCCCTGAACTTGTCCAAAGATCTCAATTAGACGCCTAAACGAAGCCTATGACATAGTGAACACTTGATCTATGGCCAAATTTGTATGAACACTTGATCTATGGCCAAATTGTATCTACTGAGTACAAACTCCACAATTATGTGCGTGAATATCACTTGTGCTATTAATATGGCAAACACAACCAATGAAAAAAAATACACGTGAACAAATAAAAAAGTCAAAGATTGAAAGGGGGGGGGGAAAAGCTAGATACGAGGAGTTGATTGGAAATGGCCTGTCGTTGTTGTTTGAATACGATGATGAAGAAGAAGAACTCCATTTAGTCAGATGAGTCCTTCAAAATTCTCTGGCAATATCCATTTTTTCCGTCAAAGTTGCTTTCCATGTCTCTTTGATCAGCCAGGTGACCACATCACTGTCGTTCCAGCTTCTCTCTTGGCTTCTATGTCTTTTTCTCCTTTGTGTTTAATCTCTCCCAACTCAATCAATAATAAGCCGTACGAAATGTCAAATTGCTTTAGAAATGTGATGATTAAGGAATTCTTCATAGCCCGCTTATGTTGATCACTAAATGTCATTAGTAAACAGCTGATTTTGTTAGTTTTAATAGAGGGTTGAAAAAATGGGTTACAAGCATTGACAGGAAAAATGGCTGAAATTTTGGTTTGAATATAGAAGAAAGAACGAGATGGCATGAAGAAAAAAAAAAAGAAGAGAGAATTTTGTATTTTCCGGCAAAAGAATGTACTGTAGCTTAAAATAAAATTGTGAGTGAGAAGCACACCATCTGTCATGTCAGCTTCTAGTGAAAATTTTGGACAAGTTTAGGTGGCTTTGTATTCATTTGGCCTATTTGTTAACACTGAATCCAAATGTATAAAAGATGTTTAGCACAACAATTTTTTTCATGTTTTGCACAACAACTAACTATACTTATCCATTGCTAAAATCAGCCTCTAACTGAAAGATAATAGCCTCTGTTAAGATGCACACATACAGCTGTCATTTTCACTAACTTGCTAACCCATTTTTGTGAGAGTTGAACTTTATATTGATTGGTTATAACTTGGAGAAGACACTCACTTGGCCTAAGCAATATAAAATATTACATGCAAGTGCAATGAAACTAAAAGGGAAGTATAGTAAAAACAAGAGAATAGCAGAGAAAATTGAGACTATTGACATCCAAAACAAATATATTATTAAATGCTAACTTGTTCTTGGATGATAATGTGTTTGGTTAAAACCTCTAAGGGAAAATAATATGGAAAGATCCACGCGAAGTTAATGGAGTATACACATCCAGTAATTTTGTTTTTTCTTAAATTTTTATCTCATCCCATATTTAGGCCGAAGGCATTCTTGCCTGACAAATGAAATGAGTGATTTCATATATTGAGACAGTAACGCGTCCACAAAGTTTCATCTTGTCAAATGGGATAGACTCTTGAAACTAATCAAAGGAGGCTTAAGTTTCAGGTTTTAGAGAAAGCATAACTCAGGCATTGGTGACAAGTGGCGACAAGAATTTGCAAAGAAAAAAGGCAGAGCTTGAAGATCATACTTACCCAAAATTAGGGGAAAAAACCGATAAACCGTATCAAACCGATAATTCGAGTCAAACTGGGAAGAAAAACCCGATTGTGGTTTGGTATTAGAAAAAAATCCGACCATAATTGGTTTGGTTTGGTTTTAACTAAAAAAAGTCAAACCGAAACCAAAACCAGCCCGATAGTACATTTATACAATTTTTAAAAATATTTTATACATATAAATATTTATTGTAATGTAATTTATAAATATTTTTTAAACATTTTCACAGTTTTATCTTTTAACATATTATTTCAAGTTTGGACTTAACATTCTTAAATGGTAAATAAATTTTATAGCTTATAAATGTAGTAACTCAAACAAAGTTCAAATCAATACTAATATTGCTAACAAAATTAGAAATTCAAATCAACACTAGAAATTCAAATCAACACTAGAAATGATGATAGTGTTGGATATCTATTTTTTAGTTTTACATTGGTTTATAATAAAAATGTATAACTTAGTTTATCTTTTTTTTTAGTGCTTAGTTGTGTAATTAATATAGTACTTATTAGCTATATTTATTTTAGCATGACCTATATAGTGTTTTTAGATTATGTTTATTTTTATTATGGCTTATTAATTAGCAATATTTGCTTTATGCAATTTTATTATTTTTGTTATTGAATATTTTAATATAATACTATGACTAATCTTTAGTGCTATTTTCTTGAAAAATACATTATATAATTGTATCTTACTAGCACTAAAGAAATATTTGGAGCACAAATTACATATTTTGTGCTATGAAGACTTTATGGGGGAAAAACCCGAAAACTCGAAGAAAACCGAAAAATCCAAGATTGAAAAACCCGAAATTTGTTGGTTTGATTGGGTTTATATATTTAAAAACCCGACACTATTGTTTTGGTTGAACCAACCTGACCCATGTACAAACCGACCCAAAATATAAAAGTAAAAAATCAAGAAACAAATATCGAGAAGGAACTGTAATGACTCTGTCCACTGGGAGATGGTTCCTATTTTTTTTTTTTTTTTTTTTTTTTTTGGAAATGGTAATGGGAGATAGTTCATTTTTTGGCAAACTGAATGGAAATGAAAAGCTGAATAGAGAATCATACCCTATTATCATTTATCTGGATGGGTGAAAAACTGAAAACTTGTCAGTGAAGTCCATAAAAAGCAGCAGGCATATAAGGCATTTCCCATGGAAAATCTGAGAGGGTGCTTCACTTATTAAAGTTCCCTCATTTGTCTGGATAATGGGTTATGAAATTCTATGAAAAGAAGTTAAAAAAATTGCAACTAATGTTTAATCTGTGAAAATAAAAAACAGAGGAATCTTGTAAAGTGTTCACTCTTGCATCGTGAAGTGGCTTGTGAGATGTACTGCATGTTTCTGAATCTATTCGGTGTCCAGCAGACTGCCCAGGAACTGGTTTTTAAAGCTTAGTTTTTAAGAAGTTAGAAAAGTTTTGGAGTGCTATTGAAACAAAGAAATAGAATGAATATGCTTCGAAGGGAAGGCCTGACTTGTTTTGAAGGATAGAGGTTTTTGGTACAGGAAATATATCATGGTTTAGAGGAGCTATCATCTTTTTGTAAAGCTACTGCAGCACCAAAAGTTAATTAAGAGAGAAATGCTACTACAACCATAAGTTGAAGAAACATAAATTAATAAAATATTGTATCCAAATCATCATTTCTTCCTGTTAATCGAGTTCAAATCATACAAGAATTAACTACACATGGGATGCAAAGTCGAAAAACTTCAAAAAAATATATCCAAACATTGATAAATGTCTTAATAGTATCTCTATCTACTTTCTCTCTCCCTGTTCAAACTACCAAGAAAAGTGTTGCTGCAGCTGGACAAAATCAGTCCTTTTTCTTTAGAATAAAATATTGGTGCCCTAGCCAGCTGCATATACCTTGACTAATCTACCGGGTACTTGTTATCTTTCACCAATATAAGTATCATGTAAGTTTGTCCACCAAAATACTTAGATTGATGCTTAGAAATAACCTACCCTTTTTTTGCATCTTCAGGCTATCCCATGGTATATTCCATCTTTATTAACCGCTAGGTCACACACTTGGTTGAAAATAAGAAAGGACCTTCTATGGAAAGGAGTAAAGGCTATAATTGTGATCTGCTCAAGAGGAAAATAGCTTTAGTGGAGAAGGAGCAAGGAGGTTTAGGGGGTGACGGACCTGGGAGCACATAACACAAGTTTTTACAGTAAATGGCTATGGAGGAACAATTTAGAAAACAAGAAGAAAGAAGTGGTAAAGGAGCTTGGAAAGAAATCAGGAACTCAAGAGATAATTTCAATCAGCATATCAGAAGTTGCTTTTCTCGGACATTAAGATAAGGCATGGCCTACTGGGGGAACAATTCCCTATCCTTAGCAGACCAGCAGCTCAAGCAAATCTGACCATTGCACAACATAGGATTTTGAATTTTTTAGAAGATGAAATAGAACACTGGGAATGCTGGAAAAACATAAAATGCGGACAAGGGAAAGTAGATGCTATCATTTGGTAAGGTGATAGACATAATCCGCTACATCTAGAAAGAAGAAATCAGATATTCTTTAAAGATAAAACTACAGCAACACACCTTTTGAGATGTATGCATTTATTAGCTTTTTCATGTAAATTGGATTTCATAGAGGACACTACAACAACAACAACAACAACAAACCCAGTGCAATTCCACACGTGGGGTTTTATAGAGGACACTGATGAATTTTTATTTTTACCAGTTACCTAAGATTCTGAATAGGTGCTAAATGTAACATAACTGATCTTCTGTCTGTTAACAGAGAATCCACTGGATGCCTAGTGAATTATATTTTTTTTTAAATGTGTTATCAAAAATAATCCTTTAGCTACAAACTTTTTTTTTTGATAAGTTAATGTATTTCATAGAAAGCATCAAGAAGATGCAGAATTCAGAATTTACAAAGCAAAGGAATAGAGAAAAAAAGAAGAAGACAGTGTTAGCTCTATTACAAAAGGCCTAATCTAAAGTTAAGGAGCTAACAAAGTCCAAAAACGATTCAGGGGAGTTGACAGGGGAGAGATTACTCCAACTACAAAGACTTGTTAAACATCTAGCCTTAAGAACGTAATTTGGGGTAGTAATGCCTTCAAAGCATCTAGTGTTTCTTTCTGTCCAGATACACCAGAAAATGCACGCAGAGATCATCTTCCAAACTTTCCTGATGGATTTCCCAACCTTCCATGAGCTCCAGCTAACCAGGGCATTTTAGCTTTACTCAAAGAATTAGGCCGGCAGAGATAATGCAGACAATGAAAAATACGAAGATTAGAAAAGCTTGCGCCTTGGGGTCCGGACGGTATTCCCACAGAGGTTTGGAAGTATTTGGAAGAGGTTGGTGTGCGATGGCTTACCAAGCTACATAATGCTACACTAAGAAGTGGTAGTATGTCCAATGGCGGAAAAAATAAGTACCCTAATTGAATTTATAAGAGCAAACGAGATATTCAAAATTGTGCGAACTATCGTGGCATTAAGCTTATCAGCTAAGTTGCTCGGACTCTTCACTTACGGTGCCGCACTCGCATCTACACGACGCGGGTGTGGGTGTGGGATCTGAATGGATCTGGTAAATCAATTTTAGGTACTTTAACAAAAATCGACGAAAAAATTTGGGACAAATACATGATTTCTGAAATTAAAATAAAAGTTAGGGTGAAATTGAAGAAAATTGAATACCTTGTATATAGAAATTTCTATGTCAGTCATTTTCCTTTTATCTCTTTCATGGATCATCTGCTTGATTAATATTTTCTCCTTCTCGGAAAAACTTGTAAGTTTTTCACATAATGTCTTATAATTTAGACATATTTTTATAGCACTATTTCTAGATATTGAATTATTTTTAGCTGAATCCCCGCACTCATATCTGTACCTGGATCCGTATCCTTGAATATTAAAATTTAGATCATGAAGGATCTAACCTCTAGATTTGCACTCGTATCGGACACCCGCACCCGAGTCCGAGCAACTTAGCTTATCAGTAATAAGATGAAACTCGGGAAAAGAGCGACAAAGCATAAAGGACACTACAAGAGTGACAGATAATCAGTTTGGTTTCTTACCTGGTAGATTTAGGAGGCTATATTCTTATTAAATAGATTGGTGAAATTTTATCGCGAGAGAGATTGATGGCTATATTCTTGTTGAGCATTATGTACACATTGTGTTCATAGACCTGGAGAAAGCGTATGATAGAGTACAAAGAAAGTTTCTTTGGTGGGTGTTGGAAGGAATTAAATATATAAATGCCATAAAGGACATGTGTGAAGAAGTTATCTCCCAGGATGATGCATTACTTGTCTTTTGCAGGAAGATTGACTCTTGTCATTAGAGTGCTAGTTAGGATACCTACATATCTCATGTCCCTTGTGCACATTACAGTCAATATAGAGAAGAGAATTTCTAATGGGAAAGTAACTCTGAAAGGAGGAAATTTCATAGGGTGAAGTGGAAAGAAGTAATCGAAGGTAAAAAAGGTGGTGGAACGGGTACAAAAAATCTTAGATTGTATAATAAAAGTCTTCTGTTTAAGTGGCTATAGAGATATGATGATGAAAAGCAAGAATTGTGGAAAGAAGTTTAAATATCAAATATAGTATGATGGACTGTTGGAGGCCAAATCCTGTTCTATTTTTGGTAGAGGAGCAATTTGGAGAAATATCAGTAGGATGTGGGAGGGAATTTCAACAGTATGGTAAGATGGAAATAGGGAGTGGAAGGAGAATAAAATTTTGGAAGACTGACGATAGCCATGCAGCACCTGTATGAAAGTCATTACTATCCCGTTAAGGACAGGTTTTTTTGTTCATATGTCAAGGGCTGGATGGACAATGGGAGACTCAAAGATCAGTTTGCTACTTTGTACATTTTAGCAGTAAACAAAAACTGTTTGGTTATTGATTGTTTTTCAGGAAATGGATGGCAGCTGAATTTTAGGAGACATTTCAATGACTGGGAACTCAATGAAGTCAGCCAGCAATTAAATTTATTGGAGCCGCATGCTTGGATGACAGCAGAAGGGATTCTCTAAGATAGAAGGCAGGAAACAATGGTACCTTTTCTGTTAAGAGCTGCTACAACATGTGACAATTGGGATGGGGATTGGCAATGGATGATGCTCCGGGAGAACAAGGCACCTATAAAGTTGCTTGTTTTGGTTGGGTGGCTGCAAAAAATGCCACAGATCTGGGGAATTTAACTGTGCTGCAGATGCTTTTTGTGTGAAAAAGCAGGAATCTCTCCTAACCATATGCTTCGTCACTGTGAGTTTACCTGGCAGATCTGGACAACGTTTTTAAATATTTTTGGAGTTCAATGGGCCATGGCATATAAGGTGAAGAGTCTACTGCTTAGCTGGCATGCACAAAAAATTATTACTAGCAGATAAAAAATACCTGGAGAGCTATCCCGTTATGCATCACGTGAAGTACTTGGCTTGAGAGAAATAAGAGATGCTTTATGGAGAAAACAACATACTATATCTTTTGTAAAATATAGGTGCTTACAGAATTTATATGTTTGGCGTAAGGAACAGATTGTAGGGGAGGTTTCTCAACTTGTTGATTTCATAGAAACTATGAGCTGATAGCTATTGTGTTGTGGATGTAATCTTTTTGTTGTACTTTTGCAGTACCTCCTTGGTACTTGCTTTAATAAAACACCATTATCTTATCCAAAAAAAGGTATACTGCTATACTTTTTCTTCCCCTATAAAGGATAAGTTGATCTGCTATACGTTTTCTTCACCAATTGCTTATAATGGTAATTCTTTCATGTGATAATAACTGGACATATTGACATGGATAAAACAGGTATGATGAGGTGTTAATACATTGAAATTGGTGTAATGATCAACTGATTTTCTGCTCGGCCTAGTCTACTAGATGAGCTCCATGCTTTTAACCAAGCTACTCACACCTAGTCACTTGTGAAACAACCCCCCCTCCCAATTGCAGTTACTGCAAAGCCAATAAATGATGTTAAGCGAAGTGACATCTGTTCTTATTAAACTTTCCTTTTGAAGTCCCCAAAGTATGGACAGGGCCGTAGAATTAGCGTGGTAAGTTTAAAGTTGAGGTGCATGTACTACATCTTCTTCCTTTCAAATCTGAAATTGGAGTCCTGTATGAATAGAAGAACCTTGGACCTAGGTGAAAAAAGGTACTAAAAACTAACAGAACAACTGTCGTATTTATTGCACCAACGGTATCTACAAGATGAATATATAACTAGAACAGAAGCAATTGCTCCATTGGTAAAGTATGAGACGTCCAGAAATTCAGGACAGCAGGGGAAAAAGCAACCTCAAGGTCAAAAGTAAAGAAACCTCACGGTGATACCAACATATTCATCAAGAATAGAGGTTAAGGCGTACCAGAATGACTTATTCAAGTATCTGTTTTGTTGTTTACCCTCTTTACTCTAACCTGGCATAGCCAATTCAACCTCCCAAGAGGATAATAAGGACTACTGAATTACGGACAAGGTTATTTCCAGACACTTGGAAGAGATATTTATGCATCCAATTCAATCCGTGCTTAAAAGACACCCTCTTTAGTCTAAACTAGCATAGCCAATTCAACCTCCCAATAACTAAGGATAATAAAAGCTACTGAATTAAGGGTAAGGTTATTTCCAGACACTTGGAAGAGATTTTTGTGCATGAAATTCAATCCGTGCTTAAAAGACTTTTCCCACTTCTATGCTACCGGAGAAGTGGAAAAATAGTAAAACTTCATGGACGACCATTTTGTGATAGAGAAAGGGTAAGCTCAGCATAAAAAGGTATAAATAAAATTCCGACCCAAAAGAAACAAGATTGTCAATGAATCAAAAATTGTAAAAGAACTCGTGATAGAGCTGAATGAATAGCTCCATTTAACGAGGTAACCACCCATATTGTCCATAAATTAACTTTTAAATACAAACATGCATAGAGCTCTTATTAAATGCGAAAAGACTCTCCATCTAATCAATTATCCATTTGTAATGAAGGACAAGTAAAGACAAGCCACACAATGCAATTTAAATAAATCATTTGACCTCCTTATCAGAAAATAATGTCCTCGTCTTTCTGTGAAGCATGGGATAGCAAGTTATGGGCTGTACCTAGCGAAATACCTCTCTTCAAGGAAATTTCTTCTGCAGCCTTCTCCTCTGCATATTGCTTGGAAGCCAGCATCTGTCTCTCTACCTCCCTCTTCTTGTAACCTTGTATCTTCTTCAGACGAAAGAAATCTTCCCTTTCCAGTTCATCAAGTTCCCCTTTGATGTAAAGCACTGTGTTCTCCAACCGTGGCTTCACAACATTCTCCAATGCATTAACCCTCCGATTTGTGGTCTTGATCGCCTCATCAAGAGTCAAGAATGATGTCTGTAGAGAGGCAAGCTCAACAAGCAACTCAATAGATTTCACGTAAGCAGCACGGCAAGCTTGCACCTGTTGCCCCCCTCTAGCTAATCCAGTCAGGTCATTCTTTGTCTCTCCTTCAGAGAAATGCTCGAATTTAGGGAGCTTTACACCCGCAATATTGTCTTGGCGGGATCGAACTTTAATGGTTGCATTCTGGACATTTTCAAGGACAACATGCTTAATGTTCTCGCCAGCAGCATATTTTGCCTCTGTCAGAGCGAAGGAGGAAGTTTTCATGACATCTCCCATTGATTCCTTCGTTGACACGATGTCCTTTAGAATCTGACGGAACTGCACAGTCAAAGCATCACTCTTCTTCTTGAGCAGAGCATGGCCTCTTGTAGCACCAACAAGGCGAGCTTTGATCACACCAAGCATTGTAACTGTAGGAACGACATTCAAACGCTGGCTTTGCCCGGACATTTTGCCAAGCTACTTTAGCTGAAAAGAAGAAAATAAGGATTTCATAAAGAATAATGATCACCTTAATACATGATAGTAAATTGTTTACAAAGTGTAATCTAACATCAGAACGACATAGTCAGCATGAGATCATTTCTTTACCTATTAATAAATACAACAGTCAATATTTATCTAATATAAAATCACGCCATAAAGGCCAAGGAAAAAAATGTGAACGAGATCAAATCACCAATTTGACTTTCTCTATGGCAATGTTTGTTAGGTCCAGAAACCACTCTCCATAGGTTTCCACTAAGAATCTTGTTACAACAATAACAACTAAGCCTCAATGCCAAATAAGTTGAGGTCGACTATATGAATCCTCATTGACCATGCCAGTTCATAAGTTCATATAAACTCATCTCAGGTCAATTTTATACAAAATGAAAAAAAAATCAAAATCAAAATCAAAAGTACTAGAAATTCTTTATAGTTTTTATTACTAGAAATTCTTTATGGTTTTTACTGACGTATAAATCTTTGAAAGGCTAAACAACTCCTAGAGAAGCATAAGTTTCCTCTAAGAATCTTGTTACTATAATACAATTATTAATTACTAGCTATATCGAGATAATTTATTTACTATGGTAACCTCAAATCAAGGATCGACTACAATTTTGGACACTAAGGAGTATACTTTAACATCACTTAAACCGAATTGCTTAGATTTGAGTATATAATCGACACCAGTCGTTTGGATAACTAGAAGAACTTGGCAAATAACTTGAAAGTTATTACTTTTATCTCTTTTTTTGGGGCATTTCTTAGGAAAAATGTACAGAGAAGAGCAGATCGGTAAACCATTACAACGTTGTAGCAATTATGAGATGGGAATACAAAGAAGAATACATATTACTAGTATAAAAACACACCCAAAAAAAAAAAAAATATCAATGGTGATGCTTGCTTTATGCAGTGGGAGCAGAGACATATCAAATTAAGAATTGGCATTCTACCTGGGGATCAGGGTAATAATGGGAAATTTAGAGACAGATGAGAACTTACAAGTCGAATTCGTCGGAGAGGGAGAGAGATCGCGAGGAGTTCAGACACAAATGAGATGGGAGAGGAGCTGGGGGTGGGAGTGGGTTCAACTGTCAACGTTGCCTTTTAATTTTTGTAGCGGGTTGGATCAATTTGGTACTTGTGACTTGTAAGCATGAAAAATGTGTTTACTGTTATGAAAATAATTATATAGTGGATGTTCATTTATTACTTTGCTGAAATTTATCTACAAGCAGCTGATGCAAGCAGGTTGCAAGCAGTTTAATGAAATGATTTGCAGCAACTTCTTATTAAATAGTCAGGTTGCAAGCAGCTCATGCAGACAGCTTACAAACAGCTAAAGAAAAGCCTTGCAGCTGCTTCCTGAAAAGCCTCGCAGCTGCTTTCTTTCTTCTATAAATAGAGGAGTTTTCACTTCATTATGTACAGAAGTTTAAAGTTTGAATAATATATCAATCTCTCTCTATACTTGTTTTTACTTTACTGTCTTTATTTTATAACACGTTATCAGCACGAAACTCTGTCATCTCGAGAAAATACTTTGAAAGTATCAGAGTTACGAACTTTCCTTTTCTAAATAATGTCAAATCTTTCTAAACTTGAATTTGTAGCCCTGAATATATCGGACAAAAGCTACATGTCTTGGGTGCTTGATGCCGAAATTCATCTTGATGCGATGGGTCTGGCAGACACTATCAAAGATAAAAATCAGGAACCAAGACCGTGCCAAAGTAATGATATTCCTACGCCATCACCTTGATGAGGGCCTAAAAATGGAATATCTTACTGTTAAAGATCCAGTCATACTGTGGAATAATTTGAAAGATAGATATGACCACCTGAAGATGGTCATTCTTCCACAGGCACGTTATGATTGGACTCATCTAAGGCTACAAGATTTTAAATCTATCAGTGAGTATAATTCTGCTATGTTCAGAATTATTTCCCAATTGAAATTATGTGGTGATAATATTACTGATCATGATATGTTGGAGAAAACTTTCACCACTTTTCATGCCTCGAATATGCTCCTGCAGCAGCAATATCGAGAGATGGGATTTAAAAAGTATTCTGAACTTATCTCACATCTTCTTATAGCCGAGCAACATAATGGGCTATTAATGAAAAATCATGAAAGCCGACCTACTGGTTCTTGTCCATTCCCTGAAGTGAATGAGACGAACTTCCACCAAGCTAAACGTGGAAAAGGTCATGGCCCCAGTCGTGGTCATAGTCGTGGTCGGGGAAGAAACTCTAATCATGGTAATAATAATGCACCAAAGAACCCTCCTCACCACCAGCAGTGGAAAAGGAAGGAACAAAAGCACGAAGCGGTGCAAGCAGCAAAGCCAGAAAGTGCATGCTATAGATGTGGAGGAAAATGGCACTGGTCACGTACATGTCGTACGCCAAAGCACTTGGTTGAGCTGTATCAAGCCTCCTTGAAGAAGATAGAGAAAAATGCTGAAACAAATTTTATTTCTGAAGATAATTTAGACTTCATGCATTTGGATGTAGCTGATTACTTTGCACTCCCAGAAGGAGAAACAAGTCATGTGATCGGTAGTGAATCTGTAGAAATATAAATATTTTAATTTTGGTTGTTTGTAGTAGATAGTATGGTTATGTAATTGTTATACATAAATAAAAGTTATGCTTTGATAATGATGTTTACTATAATATATTTTATTTATGCATTTTGAAGAATATGGATAATCCTCAAATTATGTTTGGATCAAAGACCAATCATGAAGATATTTGTGTAATTGATAGTGGAACAACTCATGTCATATTCAAAGATCGGAAATACTTTTCTTATTTGCATAAGGAAAAAGTAAATGTTTCTACAATTTCTGGTAATATAAGTTTGATTGAAGGCTCTGGAAGAGCTATTGTATTTATCTCTAAGGGAACAAAACTTATTATAGACAATGCATTATTCTCCTCCAAGTCCCGAAGAAACTTATTGAGTTTTATAGATATCCGCCGAAATGGGTATCATGTTGAGACAATAGATGAAATGAACGTGGAATATCTTTGTATTACAAAGAATATTTCTGGCCAGAAATGTATTGTAGAAAAGTTACCAACTTTATCTTCTGGCTTATACTATTCAAAGATTAGTACAGCTGAAGCACACTCTATCGTAAACCAGAAGTTTACTGATTCAAATACTTTTGTGCTTTGGCATGGCCGTTTGGGCCATCCTGGATCAATAATGATGAGACGAATTACTGAAAATTTAAGTGGGCATCCTTTAAAGAACCTGAAGATTCTTACAAATGATGAATTTTCTTGTGATGCTTGTTATCAAGGCAAAATGATCACTAGACCATCACCAATGAAGGTTGGCATTGAGTCCCCTGCCTTTTTAGAACGTATACATGGGGATATATGTGGACCTATTCACCCACCAAGTAGATTGTTTAGATATTTTATGGTCCTAATAGATGCATCTTCAAGATGGTCTCATGTGCCTACTATCATCTCGCAACTTGGCGTTTGCAAAGCTATTAGTCCAAATAATTCGATTAAGGGCACAATTCCCAGATTATCCTATAAAGACTATTCGCCTTGATAATGCTCATCTCAAGCTTTTGATGATTATTGTCTATCCGTTGGGATAAAAGTTGAACATTCTGTAGCTTATGTTCATACTCAAAATGGCCTTGCAGAGTTATTTATTAAACGCCTGCAATTGATAGCAAGACCACTACTTATGAAAACAAAATTGCCCACTACTGTTTGGGGCCATGCTATCTTGCATGCAGCATTACTTATCCGTCTCATACCGACACATTATAATAAATATTCTCTGTCACAATTAATTTTTGGTAATGAACCAAATATTGCCCATCTACGAATTTTTGGATGTGCTATATATGTGCCAGTAGCACCACCACAGCACAGTAAAATGTGCCCGCAGAGAAGGTTAGGAATATATATTGTATTTGAATCACCCTCTATTATTCGCTATCTTGAAACATTGACGAGAGATTTATTTACTGCTCGATTTGCAGATTGTCGATTTGATGAAACAAATTTCCCACAATTAGGGGGAGAGAAAAAGGAAATCAAAAGAGAAATTGTGTGAAAAGTTTCATCATTATCTCACTTTGATCCACGTACCCCTATATGTAATCAGGAGGTCCAGAAGATCATCCATTTACAAAATGTAGCAAATCAAATGCCAGACGTATTTACTGATTTGAAAAGGATAACTAAGTCGCATATCCCTGCAGAGAATGTGCCTATCTGAATTGATGTCCCAGCAGGACCATCTACTAGCGTGAGAGCTAGTGAACCTAAAGCACGCCTGAAGCGTGGTAGGCCTTTGGGTTCTAAGGATCGAAATCCTAGAAAAAGAAAATCGACAAATGATCAAAATGATATTATGAAGGGATCTCCTGAAGAGACCCAAGATCTGATTAGTTCTGAGATTCCTGAAAAAATCAATGAACCCGAGACTCAAGTGAGTGAGGAACTTTTAATAAGTTCTACTGATGATGGGATTAATTTAAATCGATCTGAAATAGTGGTGGATAATATTTTTGCATATAATGTTGCACTTAACATTATGCAAGATAGTGAGAATCTTGAACCCCGATCTGTCAAAGAATGTCTACAAAGATCTGATTGGCCAAAATGGCAAGAGTCAATTCAATCGGAATTGAAGTCACTTGCAAAAAGAGAGGTCTTTGGACCAGTAGTCCAAACACCTGCTGGTATAAAGCCAG
The DNA here is from genome assembly GCF_000715075.1 of Nicotiana tabacum. Classification (NCBI taxonomy): domain Eukaryota; kingdom Viridiplantae; phylum Streptophyta; class Magnoliopsida; order Solanales; family Solanaceae; genus Nicotiana; species Nicotiana tabacum. Next base: position 44,945,895 of record NC_134102.1, read on the forward strand.
TTGGTCATAAATGGGTTTTTGTGCGAAAAAGGAATGATAAAAATGAAGTTGAAAGATACAAGGCTCGCCTTGTTGCACAAGGATTCTCACAACGATCTGGAGTCGATTATGAAGAAACATATTCACCAGTTATGGATGCCATAACATTTCGATATCTCATCAGTTTAGCCTTACGTGAAAGGCTTGAAATACATATAATGGATGTGGTTACAGCTTATCTGTACGGGTCACTTGATAATGAAATTTACATGAAAATCCCTGAAGGATTTAAAATGCCTGAAGCATATTCAAAATCTCGGGAAATGTACTCAATCGGATTACAAAGATCTTTGTACGATTTAAAGCAATCTAGGCACATGTAGTATAATCGCCTCATTGAATATTTGCTAAAAGAGGGTTACATAAATAATGTTATTTGTCCATATATTTTTATAAAGAAAATGGATTCAAAATTTGTTATACTTGCTATTTATATTGATGACATAAATCTTGTTGGAACTCCAGAAGAGCTCCAAAAGGCAATTGAATATCTTAAGAAAGAATTTGAGATGAAAGATCTTGGAAAGACAAAACTTTGTCTTGGTCTGCAAATTGAACATTTAGCGGACGAGATCTTTATCCATCAATCTGCCTATACAGAAAGAGTCTTAAAATGCTTTTACATGGACAAAGCGCACCCATTGAGTACACCAATGGTTGTTCGTTCACTTGAAGTGAATAAAGATTTGTTCCGACCTCCAGAAGAGGATGAGGAACTCCTTGGTCCCGAAGTACCCTATCTCAGTGCAATTGGTGCACTAATGTATCTTGCTAATGCTACAAGGGCTAACATAGCATTTTCTGTTAATTTACTAGCAATATATAGTTCTTCTCCTACACGGAGACATGGGAACGGGATTAAGCATATATTGCGATATTTAAAGGGAACTCTTGATATGGGTTTGTTTTATGCTAACAAAGATAGTGCAGATCTTGTTGGTTATGCAGATGCAGGTTATTTATCTGATTCCCATAAAGCTAGATCTCAAACCAGGTACGTGTTTACATGTGGAGGTACTATCATATCATGGCGCTCCACAAAGCAATCTATTATTGCTACTTCTTCAAATCATGAAGCAAGTAGGGAATGCGTATGGTTGAGATCAATAATTCATTTTATTCGAGAAAAATATGTTTTGGAATGTGAGAAAAGACCTATAATTTTATACGAAGACAATGCTGCATGCATAGCCCAATTGAAGGGAGGATTTATAAAAGGAGATAGAACGAAACACATTTCACCAAAATTATTCTACGCACACGATCTTCAGAAAAATGGTGACATTGATGTGCAACAAATCCGTTCAAGTGACAATCTGGTAGATTTATTCACTAAATCTTTGCCAACTTCAACTTTTGAGAAGATGGTATACAAGATTGGAATGCGGAGACTCAAATATTTGAAACAAGGTTTTCATCAGGGGGAGTAAAATACGCGATGTACTCTTTTTTTCTTACTAAGGTTTTTTCCCATAGAGTTTTCCTTATAAGGTTTTTAATGAGGCAGCTAGAAATACGTATTATTAAATATGTGTACTCTTTTTCCTTCACTAGAATTTTTTTCACTGGGTTTTTCCTAGTAAGGTTTTAATAAGGCACAATACCTTTTAATGAACATCCAAGGGGAAGTGTCATGAAAATAATTATATTGTGGATGTTCATTTATTACTCTACTATAGATAATCTTCCTGAAGAAGATTATCCATTTAGTACTCTGTTGAAGTTTATCTACAAGCAACTGATGCAGGCAGGTTGCAAGCAGCTCAATGAAATAATTTGCAATAACTTCTTATTAAACAGGCAGGTTGCAAGCAGCTCATGCAGACAGCTTACAAGCAACTAAAGAAAAGCCTTGCAGCTACTTCCTGAAAAGCCTCGCAGCTGCTTCCTTTCTTCTATAAATAGAGGAGTTTCTAATTCATTATGTACAGAAGTTTGAAGTTTGAATAATATATCAATCTCTCTCTATACCTGTCTTTACTTTACTGTCTTTATTTTATAACATTTACCTTTTTCCCCTTTTCTTTTTGATTTGACCATCTAGATTTAGGAAAAAATAATTATCCGGTGTTCTATGCCGCTCCTAAATCATTTGTCCAACTAATTGGGATTTTGTGTAATTATGTGATTTTTATACTTATTTCTTGGTATTTGATTAGTAAATATATTATCCCACAAATGTTTTAAATAATTTAGGCAAATGCTATAATCCCGAACCCTAGACCTTGACACCTAACCTCGACCCCTACCTCTACCCTAACCTCGACCCCGATCATAATCTCGACCTCGGACTCGAACCCCGACACTAAACTTCGACCCTGGCCACGATCCCAAACCCGGCCTCGACCTTAATGTTTCGGATAGCGAAGTTCAAGTCGAGCGAGGGAGAGATTGTGAGAGATGGGGGTCGGGGGTGGAAGAGAGGGGACTAGTCGGGGGAAGGGGGCCAAGAGTGGGTTAGTGGTGGGGTGATTTCTACTAGGGGGAAGGGCGTGGGGTCGGAGGGTGGGAGAGGAGTGTCGGGGTGGGGGTGGATCGGGGGTGGCCAGGGTGAGATCGAAGGGTGCAAGGTGTTTGGTCGGGGTATGGGGGGCCGAGGTTGCGAGGGTGTGGATTGGAGGGTGGCAGTAATGCTGGGTAAGGTTGAAAGAGAATTTTGAAAAATAGTTTCCCTTTCTCTTGGTAGGGAATCATTTTCCTTCAATTGGAGGAACATGAGTTTATTAGAAAAATATTTTTTATTATATTTAAGTCAACCAAATATGAAAAAATAAAAATCCATACCAAACACGCCATAAATGGGACTTTCAAAGCTCAAACCTAGCATAGAGGAATGTTTTACCACTGAAATATTAAAGCAATAAATTTATTGTAAAATAACATGATTCAATTGATTAGTTGTTACTCTATTACAAATTACCCAGAGTTAGGTTTACATATTCTCTATATCAATACAGAATTCGAAGATGCACCTGAATTGAATAGCATATGTAGGTCTTTTCATAAGTGTTGTCACAATATGAAGAAGTAGACAAATAAATAAATTATTATAATGATAATCAGTGTTATTTTTATATTTATCCCGAATATTTTTATTTTTTATACGTATCTAGTAAAATTTTGACAAAGTGGCTCGTGTCACCATATACGACAAGGTGTATATGTCCCTGCCTAAATTATATTTCTTGTTTAGATATCATCAACTTACGGTATCGTTTTCTTTGTTATCTGAATTTGAGGCTATGTTTAAGAGTTCATAATCTCTATAACATCTGAATGATTAAACTAGCCACTTAATGAAATATATTTCTTCCGTTTGAAAGAAATATCACAAGCCTCGACTCACTATCTCAATTGATTAGTCTTGTCGAACATATAAATTGATAGTATAAATTCTATCCCCACTCTAGAAGAGCAGTAAACTAATCCTTTAACTGATTTCATATTAAATAAATATTGTTGAGATAGAGATAAACCCAATTTTATTTATTTTATGTGACAAATTTATAATGGTTATTAGTCTAGTTCTTTTTTCATTCTTCTATAAGTCTGGTATGGATATCTCTAGAAGACCCGAATGAGTTTGGTCAGATCAACAGGCAGTTGTATAGATACTTGTGAGTTTTTTCTTAATGATAACATCGACGTTCTTCCCACATTTTTCTCTTCTTTTCATATTTCGTTCATCTTTCTCATGAAATCCTAATCAAATTTAGTCTGGTTATGACTGAGTTCTTAAATTACCTTCGTAATGACTCGATTGATCGTTTTGAGTCCTAGCATTACGTTTTGTGACTTGATACCTTGTGTGGCTTCATATGATATATTATGACTTGCGAGTATGACTGGTTTGGATTTATGAGAGGTTCAGAGGTGGTTTGGAAGAGAAATTCTTATTATAGAAGCTTTAAATTGAAAGAGTTGACCAAGATTTGACTTTTGGGTATGTGACAACCCGACCGGTCATTTTGTGTAATTGTGCCCCATTTCCCTTCTGATACTTCACACATGTGTGTTTATGGTCTTATGACTTACGGGGTTGATTAGTTTCATTCAGGGAAGATTTTGGGTTGGTTTGGATCCTTTTATTCTTGACTTAGAAGCTTAAGTTAGAAATATTGATCAAATTTTGACTTTTGTGAAAACGACCCTGGAACAGTATTTTGATGGTTCCGATAGCTTCGTATCGTGATTTTGGACTTGGGCGTATGCCCGAAATTGAACTCGAAAGTTCGTAGGTCGATTTGTGTTGTTTTGCCAAAATTTTACAATTTGAAGTTGAAAAGTTTGACTGTAGGTTGACTTTTAGCTATAAAGTTCGGAATTTGATTTTGGGACTTGGAATAGGTCCATTATGCTATTTAGAACTTGTCTCCAAAATTTGGTATCGTTTGGAATTGATTTGATATGATTCAGACGTTTAGTTGGAATTATAGAGATTCTCGAAACTTACTTAAAGATTCATGCGCTTTACTGTTTGATTCGTAGTTCTAGATATTATTTTTATATTTTGATCGCGCGAGCGAGTTCGTATAATATTTTAAGACTTGTGTGGATGGTTGGTTTGGAGACTCGGAGGATATGATGAGTTTCGGGCATATTTCGGAATGAATTAAACTGAAAATGAATTGTTGGTGTTGCTGGTGCTCTGTTATCGCAATTGCGAGCACTAGCCTAGCAATTGTAAAGGTGACGGGGGGGTCTCTAATGTCGCAATTGCATTTGGCCCCTTCGCAATTGCGAAGTCAGCAGGCATGAGAGCAGGTTCGCAATTACGATCACTTGGTCGCATTTGAGATAGTGGCCAACTTCGCAATTGCGAAGCCTTTGTCGCAAATGCGACTTTTCTTGAGGTTGTCAATGTTCGCAAATGCGACCCCTGATTCGCAATTGCGAGGGTTCACAAATGCGAATCATGTGTCACAAATGCGACATATGTAGTTGGTCATAAGGACTAGGAGACGGGATTTTTCAACATATTCTCTCATTTTAGAATCCTAGACTCGGTAGGAGGCGATTTGGAGAGGGAATTTTCATCTACAAACATTGGATAAATGATTCTAATCCATTTTCAACTATATTTCATAAATATATCTTAGATTTTAACATCAAAATCATGTGAATCAAGGTGAAAATTTATGAAACTTCGTCAAGTTTTTGAAAAATAAGATTTTGAGTTTTTAGAATCGATTTGGACTCAGATTTTGAAACTAATAACATATATGAACTCGCGGGATTATGAGTAGTCGAAATCTATCCTTGGACCTAAGTTTTGACCTGAGGGGGCTCGGATTGACTTTTGTTAACTTTTTGGGAAAAGTGTAAAGATCATAACTTTATCTATTGTAATTGTTTTTCCTTGCATTATTTGATGATAGTAAGTCAATTTTTGTTAGATTTGAGCCGTGTGGAGATAAATTTTAGGAGAAAAGCTATTTTTGAGGGTTAGGTTGGCCTAGTTGAGGTAAGTATCTTGCCTAACTTTATGTGGGGAAACTACCCCTTAGGATTTGGGAATGATTGTATCATTTGTGCTATGTGAAAGCCGCGCACGCAAAGTGACGAGTGGGTACACGGATTATATGTGGTATTTGACCGGTTTAGGCTACTTAGACACTTTTCATATTTTAATTGAATTGTCATATCATGTTTTAAATTCTCATAGTCAATCTACTCTTACTTGTGTTGGTCTATCCTTAAATGACTTTGTTAACACTTATTCTACATCTTACTTGATATTTTGCTCTTATGCTTAGTTGAAGTTGATGCCTCTTTCATTATTACATGTTATCTCTTACATTATTGATTGATCATTATCCGAAGTCATTATTACATGTTATCTCTTCCATTGTTGATTTATCATTATTTGAAGCAATTGTTACATGTTATCACTTCCACTGTTAATTTATCATTATTTGAAGTCATTGTTACATATTATCTCTTTCCTTGTGAGTTATTCTTATTTGATATCGTAGTTACACATTATCTCTCAATTGTTGAGTTATTAGTATTGAAGTTGTGAAACTCGTCATCATGTTGATGCAAAGTTGTTTATTGTTGAGATATCCTTCTTGTTGAGAAATTTACATTCATTTTTATTGTTGATATTCTTGTACACATTGTGTTTGAGCCATGGGCTATTGTTGTGGCAAAATTGATATTGTTGATTATTGGCAAGTTGTGGCATATGGACACTTGTAGTGCGAGTTGTTATTGTGACGTGATATTGATGCGTATGTGGCAGTATAAGGATATGGGTTAATGTCTATACGGCAGCATAAGGTGGGACTTATGTGCGTGTTGCTTGTAAGAAAATTGCTTAAAGCCAGCTAAAGTGCGTGTAGCTATTTCAGGAAAAATGTCATCTTTATTTGAAGTTTAGTTTTATTGCTCGGGGACGAGTAATGGTTTAAGTATGGGGTGTTGATGGTAGGCTAGTAACTCATATTTTAACTATATTTTGCACTCTAATTACTACACTTTGATATTTGAGCCTAATTGCTAGTGCATTGTACTTATTACGTGTATTATGCTTGTAGGAGGTAATGCCGAGTAAGGAGCGATTTTGAAGCTAAGTTGGATGATTGGGAGCTTTAAACTCTGAGTAAAAGCCCAAGGGAATAAATCGTGATCGCGTTCGGGGGTCGAGGACCAAGTCTAGATGTCAAAAATTGAGAAAAATTCCTACTCCGAGATAAATGCACTACCGCGCCGCTGGGCGTCGCGCGGGGCTCTAGTGCAAAATTCATGTAGAGTGAAAAAATCAACTCTCTATAAAAGCGGCGCATGGCGCGGCGCGCTTGTGTATTTTCATTGTCCAACTTTCCTGCTTTACCTTGGAAATAGTAGTCTACTTAGTATAAATACACTAAAAACATGTTTTTGAAGAGATTTTTGATCTACGAAAGATTGGGAGATCATTTGAGACTTTAAGGCACATGGATTCATCATTCTTTCCTCAACTCACTACCTGAGTTTTGGATTGAATTCATATTTTCTTATTCTTTAACTCTATTTTTGATGATTTTTTTCATGATTATGGAGTAGTTTTCTTTAGGGTGTGACACATATGGTGTTTTGATTGATATTTATAGATTTTAACTCTAGTTATTTTGCTTGAATTCGTTTATGGAGCTTTGAATTGATTGCAATTTTATTCACCAAATTATTTAATCAAAAGAGGAATATTTGGAGTGATTATCTTTATATTATTTCGTCTGATTTAATTTAGTGATTCTTTTAAGTAATCGAAAGAGCTTGTTGAATTATTGACTGAATCAAGTTAAGAGAATATTCGAGAGACGTTTTCCTAAAAGACTAGTCCATTAATGTACTCTTGTATACCTTCACAGTACTTTAAATTAGTTCAACTCCTAGAGTTTAGATTTAATCGAGAGAGGAGTCTTGGCTATATGATTGAACTAATCATCGAGTGAATTCGCGAGAATCATTAGAATATTAGAGTGAATTGTACTAGAGTTAGATCCTGAATAGCTATCTTGCACTTATCCTGTCATGACCCTTATTTGTCCTATTGATTTTTTTTGTGTTGCTCAACTCTTGTCTTTCCATGATCAATTGTTAATTGAATTAGTTTTAGTAGTTAGTTTTAGTTCATAATCATTCCATTCAAAGTGTTAATCATCCTGAATAGCGTTTAAGCCAGAAGTTAGTTGAATATTATTTAAATCCAATCCCTATGGAGACGATAATTAAACTATACTATCTTTGCCTAGCGAGCATTAATTTCTTATTGTGTTTTTTTTTAGTCAAGTTGTTATAATTATGGCATGTGAGTTATCTGTGCAGTGCGTGGATAAGGATCCATCCCCTTAGGGTCGTCCTCTCAGGTTTTTCCTTGATGACGTACACGCGGATTATGGAAAAACTTATCATTGTTTGGATTTTGCGTATCTTCTCTATATGGAAATTCCTTAAATGTATACATAATTTTTACCACATATCTTCTCTATATGCTAGCTCCAGTACATGGCTTTTATGCATATCTTTCTATATGTTGCTTTACTTGATGAAATGATTAATAGTACATATCTTCTTTATATGTCAATCTATGAAATTTGACTTATTTATTCATGCATATCTTCTCTATATGCAGCTGTTGACGAGTTATTTGATATTTGACCACATTATCTTCTCTATATGTTGCTTTCACTGATGAAATGATATACGGCACATATCCTCTTTATATGTCAATTTTTGCAACTTGACTTATTTATTCATGTATATCTTCTCTATATGCAACAATTGACGAGTTATTTGATATCAAATCCATATCTTCTCTACATGTTGAAGTGTTAGTTTGTTTATGATGCTTGTGCATGTTTTCTCTATGTGTACTGATGACCTTACATGTACTTTATGCTTAGATTTTAGTATTGTTGTTGTGTACATGTCTATGCTATTGAGCTGCACGAGTTAAGTAAAGTGAGAAGTTTTTATACTAAAGATCCTCGTCACTACTTATACGAGGTTAGACAATATACTTACTTAGTACATGAGGTCGGTTGTACTCATACTATACTTCTGCACCTTGCGTGCAAATTTTGGAGCGGAGCTGCAGGTGATGACGGAGGTTGACTTTGAAGATGTTCGTGCCCCGTAAAAATTTTGCATAAGGAAAGTAAGGTTTCGTGGTGCCGGACTAGGCTTACGTATTTGAGGAAGCTCGAACTTTTTGGGGTGAACAATGCACTGAGGAGTAAAGGAAAATATTTGGCAGAAAAATGCATTTTTACGGTCCATTATGCGACTGCAGAATCACTCTGCGGGCTGCATAATGGCCGCAGAGTGAGGCAAGTATGGGCAGGTTTGGATGCCATTCTACGGTCGACTATGCGACCGCAGAACAGGTCTGCGGGCCGCATAGTGACCGCAAACCCAGGCAGATTTTCTTCTTATTTCCGAAGGCCAAATTATGCGGCCGATATGCGGACCGCATATCAATTATGCGATCGCAGACCCTGTTCCGGAGCTTCATTTTTGAATTTTTATAACTCGACCCTACTTCGTTAAATGCACGCAAAGGACCATTTTTAAGCTAAAAATCTGATGTTTTAGAGAGAAGGGAGAGTGTTTTAGAAAGAGAGGAAACCCTAGGCTAAATTTTCATTCATCTTTGCTCAAATCTTGGAAGATTAACAAGGAAAACCCACAAGGTCTTCATCCTAAAGGTAAAATTCTACACCCTAACCCTCAATTTCGAAAGTTAACTAGAAATGGGTAATTAGTAAAATAATTCTTGGGTATGGGAGTTGTTCATCTTGCATGCATGTGTTATCAAAGGGTGTAAGAAGATTGTTGAGCTAAGAATGGTAAAGAATGGGTTGTGGGATGATGGAATCCTCCATAAGAGGACCTTGAAACCTTAATGCACACCTAGTATTTGATAAAATGCTCAAAAGAGCTAGAACCATGATCATCCTCCTAATTTTGGTTCAATTTGTTATATTTATAAAATAGATTGATGTTGCTAAGAATTCTGGTACATTTTAGAGTGTAAGAAAGCTCAATTGAGGTATGTTGACTAAACTCTTCTCTTAGAATTGAATCCCACGATATTCATGTAATTTATGTAAGTCCCAAGTGGCTCATTATATATATGTTCAATAAGTATCCCAAATGCTTTATTAATGTTATGTTATCAATTGAGGATTTATTCAAAATATGGGCTGTGCATTAAAAATGTTCGACTTCACGTCAAATTCAAACGAAGGCTATTATGCCAAATTTTGTGAAGAATCTCTATGTCCCTTAGACTCTTAATTGCTCCCATATATACTACAAACCTTTATTTGAATTATTGTTGATGTTGTTGATGATGAAGATGTTAGAAAGTGAAAAGGTGAGCATGAAATACTAAATACATCCAATGTGCCAAGAATGATTTTATAATTGTGTCCACTAGTGCCAATAAAATGAAAAGATGTGAAAGAAGTATGAAATGCGATGGCTGATATAAAAAGGTTGATGTCTCGAATGAGACAGCCTAGCTGATCGGGTCGTGATCGGACACCGTGTCGCACTCATGGTGGTGATTGTGCTGGAAATTATGATTTTGGTTGATGTCTCTAATAAGATGGCCTAGCCGATCGGGTCGTGAACGTACTCCGTGCTAAAATTACGGTGGTATTGGCATTGTGAATATTGGAATCGTGAATGGTGGCATATTGGTACTAGAGACCTCCCGACTTAAAATGTGGAAATTTATTTGAACATTGTATTGATCCTAATTTTAGGTTTGATATAGTTTAAAGCTTCCACTGATATTATGGTTGTACTTGCTCATATTATTTATCATTCTATTGAGAGGGTGTTTTGTCATTCATACTAGTACTATTCCATATGTACTAACATCCCTTTTGCCAGGGCGCTGCATCTTCAATGGATGCAGGTGGTTCCACAGCAGGAGACACTGATAAGTGGTAGCGGTACACCCTCTTCCTAGCAGACTTGGTGAGCCCCACTTCATTTCGGGGTCATGTATCTTTTGTTTCTTATGTATTATGCTTGAGGTATAGCCGGGGCCTTATTGCCGGCATTATCATTATACTCTTCTGTATCTATAGAGGCTCCGTGGACATGGTGTGGGGTGTATATTGGTGCTGGGGAAGTCAAACTATTTATGTTGTGTTTGAATTACTTATTCCACTTCAGATCATGAAAATGTGTGTAATTTGAGATTTTAAAATGAAGTAACTTATGGTAAGAAATTTGTATTGCAGACATGATCTTCCTATTATCTAATGTGTATCCTATTTATTCATGGATGAGTTTGGATTGGAGGAAATCTAATAGGCTTACTCGATCGGGTTCACTCGGTTGAGCACCGGTTGCGCTCGCCAGTTTCGGGGCGTGACAAACTTGGTATCAGAGCCTAAAGTTTTAAAGTATCCTAGGATATCTCGGAGCCGTGTCTAATATCGTCCTTATTATTGGTGTGTTATCGACCATATCTATAATTAGCATGCCACATGGGCATTTAGGAATAATACCCTTCTTTCCTGTTCTCGATCGTGCGATAAAGTTGATTGTAAGATTGTTCCTTCTTTAACTCGTGCTTTGCTCTAACTTTCAATATATGACGCCTAAGAAGAAGGCAAGAACTGGACAAAGAGCCAATGTCACCCCAGGAGTGGCAGTTTATTCTATATTTAACGATGCGGGTGAGCATCCAAGGAGTGAGAACACTCCTCCAGTTACTACACTGCCTGATTCTACTACAACTGATCAGACTGCACTTGTCCCTACACCTACTGAGGGTGCAACGGTCCCTCCAACTAATATACCAGTTCCACCTCCAGCTCCAGCTTCCGATTCCGGTGTTTCTGATGGGGATCTTAGGGGAGCAATACAGATGTTGCCTCAAATAGTGGCTTCCCAAGCCTAGAGATCAAATGTTGCACCCACTTCTCCTAGTCAGCCAGGGGATTCTGCTAGTTCCAGGGTGAACAAGTTTCTCCAGTTGGATTCTCCAGTGTTCACGGGTACTAACCCAGATGAGGACCCCCAAGACTTCATTGGTAAGATGCACAAGACTCTCTGAATTATGCATGCTACAGAGACGGAGGGAGTGGAATTGGCCTCCTACTGCCTAAAAGGGGTGGCCTATTCTTGGTTTGAGTTATGGATGGAATCCCGTGAGGAGGGGAGCCCTCCGGCAAGGTGGGGTGAATTCACATATGCCTTTATGGATCATTTATTGCCTGCCAAAACTAAGGCAACCCGTGCCGCTAAGTTTGAAAGCCTGAAGCAGGGTAGTATGAATGTGTGGGAGTACCATATAGAGTTTGAGCGCCTGTCCAAATATGCTATTCACATGTTGCCCATTATGGAGGCTAGAGTGCGCCGGTTTGTGCAGGGACTTAGTCCTTTGGTAATTACTGAGGCCACTACAGCTTCCTTGAATTCTGATATGAACTATGGGAAGATGGTGGCATTAGCTCAAGCCACAGAGACTCACAAATTGAGGAACAGAATGGAGCGAGAGGGTAGCAATAAGGCCCGGTCTGCGGGCAACTTGGGTGGTTCTTCTGGTGGTGGCAAGTCAACATTCAGGGGAGGGTCGTCAGGGCCATCTGAGTCCTTTGCTCAGTCTTCGGCTAGTGTACCGCCATTAGGGCCCAGTCAGCAGTAGAGCCATTTCAAGCCCAGTCAGGGGAACATGGGATCCTACCAACAAGGTCGGAATGGTGGTAGATTTCATCAGTAGCAAAGGCCTCCATGCCCTAGGTGTGGAAAGATGCACCTAGGAATATGCTACATAGACTTACCCATATGCTATGGATGCAGATTGAGGGGTCACATTCAGAGGGATTGCCGTTCATATCACTAGAGCATGGGCAGAGGTAAAGCACAACTAGTCAGTTCTGCAGCTACTACATCCGCAGCACCTCCTCCAGCTCGAGGCACTCCAACACCCGCAGGGCGTGGTGCAGCTAGGGGTGGAGCACAGAGTTTGGGAGGATCCGACCGTTTCTATGCTATGAGGGGTCACCAGAATTCAGAGGCTTCTCCAGATGTTGTCACATGTATATTGACTGTCCAATATAATGATGTGTATGCTCTTATTAATCCAGGTTCCACTTTGTCATATGTCACTCCTTATGTTGCTATGGAATTTGGGATAGAACTGGAACAACTTCATGAGCCGTTCTCTATATCTACTCCAGTTGGTGAGTCTATTTTGGCTGCGCAGGTTTGTAGGGATTGTGTTGTCACGTTGCGTGGTCGGGACACCGTGGCCGATCTTATTGAACTGGGAATGGTCGATTTTGATGTGATAATGGGGATGGATTGGCTTTATTCATGTTTGGCAAAACTTGATTGCTGAACCCGAACTGTTAGGTTCGAATTTCCAAGTGAGCCAGTTATTGAGTGGAAGGGTGATGATGTAGTGCTGAAGGGTAGGTTTATTTCTTACCTTAAGGCCACGAAAATGATCAACAAGGCTTGTATTTACCATTTGGTCTGGGTTATGGACACCGATGCTGAGGCACCTATACTTGAGTCCGTGCCTGTTGTGAATGAACTTTCGAGAGTCTTTTCGGATGAACTCCCTGAGATCCCACCAGACAGGGAGATTAATTTTGGGGTTAATGTGATGCCAGACACGCATCCTATATCTAATCCACCCTATAGAATGGCACCGATAGAATTGAAGGAGCTAAAGGAACAATTGAGAGACTTGTTAGAAAAGGGTTTCATCCGGTCGAGTGTGTCACCTTGGGGCACACCGGTTCTCTTTGTAAGGAAGAAGGATAGGTCACTGAGAATGTGTATCGACTATCGGCAGCTCAACAAGGTCACAATCAAGAATAAGTACCCACCACTAAGGATAGATGACTTGTTTGACCAATTGCAAGGCGCTAAGTACTTCTCTAAAATTGATTTACAATCCGGGTATCACCAATTGAAGATCAGGGAGCGGGATGTTCCGAAAATAGATTTTAGGATTTGGTATGGGCATTTTGAATTTCTGGTGATGTCTTTTGTGCTAACAAATGCCCCGGCAGCCTTCATGGATCTTATGAACCGAGTTTTCAAGTCGTTCCTCAATTCCTTTGTGATAGTGTTCATTGACGATATTCTTGTATACTCACGAAGTCGAGAGGACCATGCTGCTCATCTTAGGGTAGTTCTGCAAACCCTGCATCAACACCAGTTATATGCAAAGTTTTCAAAGTGTGAATTTTGGATAGAATCTGTCATATTCTTGGGTCACGTCGTCTCTAGTGAATGAATTAAGGTTGATCCTCAGAAATTTGCAGCTGTGAAGAATTGGCCGAGGCCTAGAACTCCAATAGAGATTCAAAGTTTCTTAGGCTTAGCTGGATATTTTAGAAAGTTTGTGGAGGGGTTTTCTACCCTTGCCTCTCCATTGACTAAATTGACGTAGAAGGCAATTACGTTCCAATGGTCAGATGCATGTGAAAGGAGTTTCCAGGAATTGAAAGCAAGATTGACTACGACACCGGTGTTGACCTTACCAGAGGGTGTAGATGGATTTGTGGTATATTGTGATGCTTCAAGAATTGGGTTTGGGTGTGTATTAATGCAACATGGCAAGGTGATAGCTTATGCTTCTAGGCAACTCAAGAATCATGAAAAGAACTATCCAACACATGATTTAGAACTTGCGGCGGTGGTATTTGCATTGAAAATTTGGCGTCATTATTTATATGGGGTGCATGTGGATATATTCACGGACCATAAGAGCCTTCAATATATTTTCAAACAGAAGGAATTGAACTTGAGGCAGAGAAGATGGCTTGAGTTACTCAAGGATTACGACATTGATATTTTATACCATTCAGGGAAGGCTAATGTTGTGGCGGATGCTCTTAGCCGAAAATATATGGGTAGTTTAGCACACTTGGGGGCATATCAAAGGCCATTGGCCAAGGAAGTTCACCGATTGGCTAGTTTGGGAGTTCGTCTTGCGGACTCTAGTGAATGAGGGGTAATTGTGCAAAATTGGGCTGAGTCATCGCTTGTTGTGGAAGTCAAAGAGAAAAATACAACGATTCATTTTTGGTGCAATTGAAGGAGAGGATTCATAAACATAAGACTATGGCTTTTTCTATCGGATTGGATGATGGTACGCTAAGGTACCAAGGGCGGTTATGTGTTCCAAATGTGGATGGTCTCGGGGAAAGAATCATGACTGAGGCTCACACTTCTAGGTATTCCGTGCACTCGAGCTCTACAAAAATGTATTATGATCTCAAGGAAGTCTATTGGTAGAATGAAATGAAGAGAAATATGGCGGACTTTGTGGCAAGATGTCCGAATTGTCAGCAAGTAAAGTCCGAACACCAATCGCCCGATGAGTAGGAACAAAATATAGAAATTCCAATGTGGAAGTGGGAAATGATTAATATGGACTTTGTGGTAGGACTACCGCGCACTTTGCGCAAGTTTTACTCAATTTGGGTGATTGTGGAGCGACTCACGAAATTATCACACTTTTTACCAGTTAAGGCTACCGACACAGCAGAACAGTATGCTCAGTTGTATATCAAAGAAATAATCAGGTTGCATGGCACTCCAGTTTTCATCATATCTAATCGGGGAGCACAATTCACTACTAATTTTTGGAAGAAAGTTCAGCAAGGTTTGGGTACTCAGGTGAATCTTAGTACAACCTTTCACCCGCAGACGGATGGGCAGGCTGAGAGGACTATTCAGACACTCGAGGATATATTGCGTGCTTGTGTTTTAGACTTCAAAGGTAGCTGGGATGATCATTTGCCACTCATAGAATTTGCCTACAACAATAGTTATCATGCTAGTATTCAGATGGCACCGTTCGACGCTTTATATGGTAGAAGATGTAGATCTCCCATTGGATGGTTTGAAATTGGGGAAGTAGAGTTGATAGGGATAGTCCTCGTGCATCAGGCTATGAAAAAAGTTAAGATCATTAAGGAGCGGTTGAAGAATGCTCTGAGCCGTTAGAAGTCCTATTCGGATGTTTGTCGTAGGGATTTGGAGTTCAAAGAAGATGATTGGGTATTCTAGAAGGTTTCCCCCATGAAGGGTATAATGCGATTTGGTAAGAAAGGGAAATTGAATATGAGGTATGCTGGACCGTACATAATCTTTCAGAGGACCGGTGAGGTGGTGTACAAGCTTGAGCTACCACCTGAGATATCATTAGTGCACCCGGTGTTTCATGTGTCTATGTTGAAGAAAGTAGTTGGAGATCCGACACTCATTGTTCCGGTTGAGACTATTGAGGTTAATGAGGAATTGACGTATGAAGAGATTCCAGTTTCTATTATTGATCAGCAAGTCCGAAAGTTGAGAAATAAAGAAATTGCTTCCGTGAAAGTTTTATGGCAAAACCAACAGGTTGAAGAGGCTACTTGGGAGGCTGAGGAAGAAATGAAGAAAAAGTATCCTTATTTGTTTGAATATCCATGTATTTATTAAGTTGTGTTCTATGAAAATTCTAAGGGTTACCTTCTATGAATTATGTATCATTTGTAAAATTGACGTTAAGGGTGTTCCTTTCTGGTAATATATTGCTTGTGAGGCCACAATTGGTATTGTTTTGTGTTATGTTATGTCGTTGGATTATGTATATATTGTTAGGATATATTTTTGGGATTCTCTGGCAGATGGATAGGCCCAGTTACAAGGGAGACTATGGCGAAATATTTGGAAATTTAGGGAGTTAGATAAATTTTGAAACTACTAGTGTGTGAATTAACAATTTTGTCACGTTGAATGCTAATGATAGATTTTAACCCTCATTCGAGGACAAATGATCCTAAGTGGTGAAGAATGTAAGGTCCCGTAAAAATTTTGCATAAGGAAAGTAAGGTTTCGTGGTACCGGACTAGGCTTACGTATTTGAGGATTGTAAAAATTCTTATCTATATGAAAATTTCCTAAATGTATACATTAGTTTTACCACATATCTTCTCTATATGCTAGCTCCAGTACATGCATTTTATGCATATCTTTCTATATGTTGCTTTACTTGATGAAATGATTAATAGTACATATATTCTTTATATGTCAATCTATGAAATTTGACTTATTTATTCAAGCATATCTTCTCTATATGCAACTGTTGACGAGTTATTTGATATTCAAACGCATTATCTTCTCTATATGTTGCTTTGACTGATGAAATGATTTACGGTACATATCATGTTTATATGTCAATTTGTGCAACTTCACTTATTTATTCATGTATATCTTCTCTATATGCAACAGTTGACGAGTTATTTGATATCAAATTCATATCTTCTCTATATGCTGAAGTGTTAGTTTGTTTACGATGCTTGTGCATGTCTTGTGTACTGATGGCCTTACCTGTACTTTATGCTTAGATTTTAGTATTGTTGTTGTGTACATGTCTATGCTATTGAGATGCACGAGTTAAGTAAAGTGAGAAGTTTTTGACTAAAACCTCATCACTACTTCAATGAGCTTAGTCAAGATCTAACTCAGTACATGAGGTCGGTTGTACTCATACTATACTTCTGCACCTTGCATGCATATGTTGGAGTTGAGCTACCGTGGATGACGAAGGCTAGCATTGAGGATGTACTTGTAAGGCCCGTAAAAATTTTGCATAAGGAAAGTAAGGTTTCGTAGTGCCGGACTAGGCTTACATATTTGAGGATGCTCGGACTTTTTGGGATGAACAATGCACTGAGGAGTAAAGGAAAATATTTGATAGAGAAATGCATTTCCGCGGTCCATTATGTGACCGCAGAATCACTCTGCGGGCCGCATAATGGTCGTAGAGTGAGGCAGGTATGGGCAGGTTTGGATGCCATTCTACGGTCGACTATGCGACCGCAGAACTGTTCTGCGGTTCATTATACAACCGCTGAACAGGTCTACGGGCCGCATAGTGACCGCAAATCCAGGCAGATTTTCTTCCCATTTTCGAAGGCCAAATTATGCGGCCGATATGCGGACCGCATATGCGATTGCACACCCTGTTACGGAGCTTCATTTTTGAGTTTTTATAACCCGACCCTACTTCGTTAAATGCACACAAAGGGCCAATTTTGAGCTACAAATCTGATGTTTTAGAGAGAAGGGAGAGTGTTTTAGAGAGAGAGGAAACCCTAGGCTAAAGTTTCATCAATCTTTGCTCAAATCTTGGAAGATTAACAAGAAAAACCCACAAGGTCTTCATCCTAAAGGTAAGATTCTACACCCTAACCCTCAATTTCAAAAGTTACCTAGACATGGGTAATTATCAAAATAATTCTTGGGTATGGGAGTTGTTCATCTTTCATGCATGTGTTATCCAAATAATAGGCACTTCCTCATCTGCCTTGTAGTCAAGAATAATAAAGTTAACAGGAAAAATGAACTTCCCCACTCATACTAGCACATCCTCAATAATCCCTTGTGGCATTGTCAACAACCTATCTGCTAACTATAAAGTGATCATAGTAGGTATAGGAGCTCCCGATTCGAGTTTTTTAAAATCATATAATACTTGCCCTGAAATCACATAGGGATCGACCAACCTTATGTTTTCCTATGGCCAAAGTAATAGTAAAATATCCAGGATCCTTCAGCTTTGAAGGAAGCTTACTCTGCACTCTAACACTGCACTCCTCAGTAAGTGTAACTGTTTCAAATTTTGAATGTCTCCCTTTGTTGGCCACAATGTCTCTAAGATATTTGGCATATTTAGGCACTTCCTGCAATATTTTCACCAAAGGAATATTCACACATACCTTGCTCAAAATACCCCAAAACTTCTTATACTGAGCATCATCTTTCTGCTTTTGCAGTCTTTGTGGAAAAGGCGGTGGTGGCCTTACATCTATTTCTTGCCTTTGCTCACCATCCTTCTTTTTAGCTTCCTTCACTAGCTTAGCCACTATATCTCTTTCAGGTACATACTCCTTTTTCTTTTTAGAGGGAAGCTCCTCCAATTTTCTTCCATTTTTCAGAGTAATTGCCTGCACTTGTTCTATTGGATTTTTCTCAGTATCTTTTGGAAGAGCTCCAGTATGTCTAGTATTTTGATTGGTGGCTAACTGCCCAACTTGTCCTTTCAAATTTCGAAAATCAATCCTAAGTTGTTGATTGTCAAGCAAGAGCCATTTCAACAATTTGCTTGTACTCCTCTAGGGGTTGTGGTGGCATCTTTGGTGGCTTGTAATTTCCTTGAGGTTGATTTTTGTTCTGCTTTCCACCCCATGAGAAGTTGGGGTGGTTCCTCCAGTTGGTATTATATGTGTTCCCATATTGAGCATTCTAGTTCATTGGACTCCTGCTTTGTTGCACCACACAATAAATAAATTCAGGATTCAATGGACAATGGCTATTCGTGTAGCCCTCTCCACATATATCACAATATGTGGACTTTGTTGCATATCACTACTTAAAAAATCAAGTTTTAGCGACATACAAATTCTGTAGCTAAATAGAAAAATCCATCGCTGCTCTTATTTAGCTAGTTTCTAAATGGCTTGCAATGGCGCCAAAAACTTATTGCGGCCAAACGCACACACAAGTATATGCGGTCGTCAAGTAATAAAGTGACTAGAAGTCGGATGTCGAACACACAAGGAATTGTTATTAACTATTAACTAAATTAGACTATCCTAATTATCTAAACAAGGATTAAACCTAGAAGTGTTTGACTCTAAACTAATAAAAACAAAAAGAAAATAATAACGAACTTTAAACATAGGAAGAGCAGATTTTTATGTTATCAGTGTGATAAAAACGATCTAAGGTTATGGGCTATCTAACAATCCTTTTATATTCTTCACTTGATTTGACTTTAGTTTATCTACTTTAGTGGTTGATAATGTTAATATTGCTCATAAGAATATATTGAGTTCTTACTCGCCTATTCAATCTAGCCTAATGCCCATATGTCTATAGAGTCAGAATCAACAAGAATGCATTTATAATTCTCGTATAATAACTAAGCAAGGCAATTAGCATATGTCTATCCTAATAGCAAATTCATTCCTCGATGCCCAGGTTCAAGAACTTGCTATACTCAATCCTATGTGCAATTTACAATTTCCACTTTCAAGTTATATTCTAGATTCATAGATAGTATTCAATTATTGATCAAACAATCAAATAATTAAGCGCAGGATTGAATAAATAAACCAATACGATAAATCAAGAACTCAAAATCAATATTTAAATACCAAGAGTCATGAAAGAACGACAACCCTAGAATGTGAAGTGTAGCTCCACATAGACATGGTAGCCAAACATTAACTCATCCAAACAAATATAAAATTACTAAGTTTTGCGTAAGAAAGATGTTACGATGAACTCCGTCCTCCACGACGGCTCCTTTCTATCCAAAGTCGAATTCTCATGCCATCAATGAACCTCCTCACTCTATCCCTCTCAGTAGGAAGCATGACAACTGCATGGCGAGCTAAATCCATGAATTTGGTCTCATACTGGGTAACAGTGTTTCTACCCTACTGAAGGCGCTCAAACTGCCTGCGGTACTTCTCTCTCAAAGTAAATGGAATGAACTTCTCCAAATATAGATGCGAAAACTGATCCCAAGTGAGTGGCGGTGAACCAGCTGGTCTGCCCCACTCATAATCCTACCACCACCTCTTGGCAGATCCGATCATCTGAAATACTACAAAGTCGACTCCATTGGACTCCACAATACCTATGTTGCGTAACACCTCATGGCAACGGTCAATGAAATCCCGTGGGTCCTTAGAAGGTGTGCCACCAAAGCGAGTAGGAAATAACTTTGTGAACTTGTCCAATCTCATCAATCCCTCAAAAGACATCGCGGGCCTCTCCCCAGTTTGTTTAGCAATAATAGGCTAAGCAGCTCCAACTAGCGAAACTGCCAAAATCTGATATCCGTGAGCCATCTGTTCTAGTGTGTGAGTCGCGGGGGTCTATGCTCCTCCCCCAGCCCGTCAGATGGCTGGTGCCACCAGAAATGCACCGCTCTGGGCCACGCTCTCTATGAGGCCCACTAAGCGGACTAGAGCATACTGAAGTATGGGGGTAGCAATAAACCCCTCTGGATCTAAGCTGGTCCAAATGGTACGGTCTGAATAGGAACCTCCTCCTCCTGCTCGATCTGAGGCTCCGGAATAGTTGCTGCTGCACGTGCTCTAGGCTGAGCTATGCCTCTGCCTCTGCCTCTAGATCGACCTCAGCCGCAGCTTCTACCCCTGGTAGTGGCAGCAACCTGGGGCTTCGGCTCCTGACCTGCCGTAGATGTTGTGCGTGTCCTCACCATCTGCCAGAGAACAAGAATGGAATGATTCAAACTTTAATGATAGAATAATATCACACGATGGAGAAAGAAAGAAGTAAAGTTTTCCTAAAGCTCTATAGCCTGTAGAAGATAAGTACGACTCTACTAAGCTTGCTCATGACTCGTGAGACCTAAGCAACCTAGTGCTTTGATACCAACTTGTCACGACCCGAAATCCACCTTCAGGACTGTGATGGCGCCTAACATTTCACTTGCTAGGCAAGCTAATGTTAGCTAAGTTATTCATCTAGTTTTAACAATTCAAAATAAAACATTAATAAAAATAAACTGAAATAGTTTGAAACAGAATAATAAAATATTAACGACATTCTCTAAACATATCCCAGAATCCTGAGTCACGAACACACGAGCAACTAGAATACTACACATATGGTCTGAAATAAGGTACAATTGTTAGAGACCTGCTAAACAGTAAAAATGGATAAAGAAGGGGACTCCAGGGTTGCGTATGCCATACCGCTATACCTCAAGTCTCTAAATGTAGCTTAATCCGAGCGGAACACCACTAGATGCCACTGGGATCAACACCAGTATCTGCACAAGAAGTGCAGAAGTATAGCATGAGTACAACCGACCCAATGTACTCCGTAATTGTCGAGCCTAACCTTGATGAGTTGATGAGACTATGACAAGACACCTACTTAAAACCTATACAGATATATACATAGAGCAGCGAAAAACCAGGTAGGGCAATTAAAATATTAACTGGGAGGGGACAAGCAAAAGGGGAATATCATAAGGACGACAAGTATAAAATTACCAAATAACATCCTTCCAAAATACACAACAATATAACCAAGTAAATCACCAATCTGGAAACCAATTAAGACAATGAAACTGAAATGGCACGGTATCACCCTTCGTGCTTTTACTCTCGTCTTCACCATGTAATATCATAAACAAAATGGCACGGTATCACTCTTCGTGCTTTTACTCTCAACCTCTCATTATGTGTTAAATGATGATTAGTAATCAAATGCACGACATTACCCTCCGTGCTTTAATCCTTACTACCTCTCAATAGATGATAATGAATGCAAATAAGGCACGACAATACCCTTCATGATTTTCACTCTTCCTCACCAAACAACAATACAAATCCGAGATAACAATGCAAGGAGGGAAACAATTTCACTTCAAATATAGTTCCATGATACCAAACTCAACTTTCAAAATTCCCAACACCTTTAAAATTAACAATAAATACGAGGCGAATAATAAAAAAAAGTAATAATCATGGAAAACATAGTCAATAAAACAACCTTGTAAAAGAAATAATTTTCACCCGCATGCTTTAACCCAATGACAATGCTTATATACTCGTCACCTCATATATACGTCGTCCCCACACATAATATGCGTAGTAAATAGACCAACATGTCATAATCCCTCAAGTCAAGGTCAACCACGACACTTATCTCACTCCGCAACCAAATCAATGCTTAACCGAGGATTTTCCTTTAGAATTAGCCTCCAAACCAGTCAAATCTAGCCAAATATAGTTCAATTAATTTAAAATAGACTTTAGAAACCACCCTTGAGTGAAAAAGATTCAATCTTTAATGATTTGGAAAATGTCAACAAAAGCCAACCCCAGCTTGCTTGGTCAAAACTCGAGATTCGGAAAAAAATCCAATTACACATTCACCCCCGAGCCCAGTTATATGATTTTGTTTCGAATTCCGACCTCAATTTGATGTCTAAATCTCGATTTCTCAAAATCTCCAATTTCTATTTAAATCCCTAATTTCTACCATGAAAAATCTTAGATTAAAGGTTAAAATCAATGGGTGTTTATGAAAATGTAATAAAACAAGTTAAAATCTACTAACCAATGAAATTGGGATGATGAACACCCTCTACAAAATCGCCTCTAGCCGAGCTCTAACTTGAAAATGGTTAAAATGATGAAAATACCGACTTTGAAATGGTTTAATACCTAGGCGTCAGGTGTTCTTCGCGTTCGCGAAGAACATCGGCCAAAATGGCCTGCATGTTCGTGAGTCTAACTTCGCGTTCGTGAAGGAACCCCCTGCCAAGCCTTTGCGTTAGCTAAGAAGAACCTCTAGCTCTCCCCCAGCCTACGCCAATGAACCGTTTTCGCGTGAGGCTCGTCGCGTTCGTGACCGGTCCCTTGCGTTCGCGATGAACAATCCGCCCCCAGCTCCAATTTCCCCTTCGCGATCACAAGAGTAGCATCGAGATCGCGAAGCACAAAACCTCAAACACCAGAAACAACTGAAAACAACAATCTCTTAAGTCCAAAAATGGTCTGTAGCCTATCCAAAACTTACCCGAGTCCCTCGCACTCCAAACCAAATATGCACACAAGTGTAATAACATCATACGAACTCGCTCGCGCGATCAAAACCAAAATAACACCTAGAACCACGAATCAAACGTCAAAATGCATGAAATTTTTAAGTAAACACAAGAACTTCTAAAATCACAACACAACTAAGCGTCTGAATCCTATCAAACCAACTCCACTATGCACCAACTTTTAAGATAAATTTCAAATAGCAAAACGAACCTATACCAAGTTCCAAAACCAAAATTCGAACCCGATAACAATAAATTCAAGCTACAGTCAAACCTAAAAAATTTCCAAACCTTCAAATTACTAACTTTCGGCAAAACAAGTCAAATTAACCTAGGGACCTCCAAATTCATTTTCAGGCATACGCCCAAGTCCAAAATCACGATACGGACCTATCGGAATAGTCAAAATATCGATCCAGGATCATTTACACAAAATGTTGATTGTAGTCAACTCAAGTTATTTTTAAAAGCCAAAAATTATATTTTCTTCAAATCTTTACATAAAAACTTTCCAGAAAAAGACTTGGACTATGCACGCAAATTAAGAAATATCAAATAGAGCTAATAGAGATCTCGCAACACGAAAATAAGGGTTAGTAATCAAAACAACCTATCGGGTCATCACATTTGCCCAAGCTTCAAAAACCAGCTTGTTTTGAGAAGTATTTTTTCTCAAAAGTACTTTTGGTGAGAAGTAGTTTGTGTTTGGCTAATTAATTTTAAAAGCACTTCTGAGCAGCAATTAGTGTATGACCAAGGTTTTAAAAAGTATTTTTAAGTGTATTTTTCTCAAAAGTACTTTTTAAAAGAGTATTTTTAAGGAGAAGCTACTTTTTTTTTACTTCTCCAAAACTGCTTCTGCTTCTCCTCAAAATCACTTTTTTCTTCTAAAAGCTTGGCCAAATACTTCAACTTTGAAAAAAAAGTACTTTTTTCATAAAACAAAAATGTACTTTTGGCTTTGGAGAAGCTTGGCCAAACAAGCTATAAATCGAAGTTATTGGGAGAGTACTAGAGTTAGCTAATCCATTTAGAAACATTCCAGAACAAGAATAATTAAGGAAACAATAACTGACGTCTTAATTAATAAAAATCATTCAATACATAAGCATAAAAAGAAATCTAATCCAAACTATAATAATGAATGTTCCCATAAATAGGGTTTAAGTAATGGAATAAATACTACACACTTAATATTCAATACAAAGTAGGGAATTAAAAAAATGAGTAAAAGGTTAAGAAATTCTCCTTCAAAGACTTCAAATCTTCAATCTCCAAGTGTGGTGCAAGAAACTCTAGCTCCAAAGCTTGTAAAATCTGCCAAAGATATTTTTCAAATAAGCTAGGTCGAGTATTAAATAGTTTGGAAGTCAAAAATATAAAATATCAATTTTGTCCAGATTCTGCCCAGTTATTATGCTACGCGATCGCGTGAAACAACACCCTGATCGCGGTGACCAACTTCTGCAAAGCTTCGGAATCACGGAATGAGCCACGCATTCGCGGAGAACATTTGAACAACCACTGACCAAGCTTTTCTAAATCGCGTTCGCGTGACAACCAACACATTATAGCCATCTTCCAGGAACTCTGCGATCACATTTTTCCCCTTCGCGATCGCGTAGAGTACTTAAACAACTACTGACCAGCTCTTCCTTCTTCGCGTTTGCAGCCCAGCCTCCGCGTTCGCGGTAGCTATTTCCCTGGGATTCAATTCCTCTCCATTTCTCATTTTCTCCATTTTTCCAAGTTCCTATTTAGATGGGAGCCACATGTCATGGTTAAAAATTAAAGGTTGAGATTTGATTAACCAAATTCAAGGTCCTAATCATGGTTAGAAAAATAGATATTTAATATATTTGCTTAAATAAAAGTTTGGGTAATCCCACAATTCTAGCTGCATTTATCCCATCCATAAATACATTAAAAACTTAGCTCTCTGTTTCTTACTTGTTTTTTTCTCTTTTCTTTCAGTGCGTCGTTCTTCAAATTCCTACTTTTCCCACGATCTAATTATTCACTTCTTCTTTGAGTTAATCTTTTGATGGCACCTTTTCTTTAGAATTAGCTATAAACATGGATGATACTTTGAATATTTTTTATAACCAGATATATATTTTAATTATGCTAATTTATAAATTTATACCAACAGTTGATAATGCTCAATTGAGCTATTGTAATAATCCTTTAGAACTGTAAGAAAGCTAAGATTATATTAGCCACCAATATTCTTATTAAACAAATTACGACAAACGTATAATAACAAGAACGGAAATAATATAATAAGGGTTGAACATATTAAAGAAAAAGGAAACACAGCAATGAACCAATTAAAGATTAACTCAAAATTAAAAAATATGTATATCTAATAGTACAATAAAACAAGAAGGGGAAACATAAAAGGATGAAGTTCAGAAAAGTGAAAAAAAGAACAACTACATAAACCTAAGAAAGTGATATGGCTTGTTATTAACCATTGTTAGGGCATTGGTTTTGGTTATTTAAATCTCAACCATTAATATTTAGCCATGACATTTGGCTTCCATCCAAATAGGAACTTGAAAAAATTGAGAAAATGAGAAATGGAGAGGAGTTGAATCCATTTCTCTGGATGTTCGCAATTGCATTATTACTCTCCGCGATCGCGAAGAGTAATAACTGGCAACAATCAATTTTTCTATTTTAACATATTTTGACTTGGTTTCTTCCATATCTTCTCTAAATCACATAATACCTGAAATATGCCAATAAATATCAACAAATGTCTTAGTCTTTCCACAAAATCATACAAAAGTCTTAAGTATAAAAAAAGTCTTAAACTATTACTTGTCCTCAAAAAAGTCAACAACTAAGAAGATCCTTCAATAGAATCAACAATCAAGCTCAATGGAACACCAATATTATTTCAAGTCAAAAAGGTTCAAATTAAGTACAATCTAGTGTCTTCGGTTGGTACCAACAATTAATCTAAAGCATATGAATCACCAATAACTTCTCATAACTTTTATTTCAATTCAAGTGCTCAAATATCATGTTAATCAATGTAGGAATCAAGTCATGACATTAAAGCTTCAAAATTTGCCTCTTGATCACATAACAACTTTCTTTTATTCGTTTGTCTCAATTGAAAATTAGATTAAATTTACAACTCTAATTTCACGTGCCCTCACCTTAAGAGAGAATTCCAACCTATAAAATGCAATTTAAAATAGAAATGGGATATCAAATGGAAAGAATTAACTCTCTCTCTCTCTCAAAGATGTTCAAATGTACACAAGTAGTGCCATAGGCTTGCACTTCATGTATTTTTTCTACTAATATATACATACTTGGGTTAAAATCAAGTAGGGCTTAAAGGGTTGTAATGTAGGATTTTGGTTAAGGTAGGACATAATTTGGGAGAGTGACTCAAAATCTCCCTAAGCACTACAATTTACAACAATAAGCACACTTCCTTCAAAACTTTTTCACCTATTCTTCACTTTTCATTTTATCACCTAGTCTTCCATTTATTTACAACTCCTTATTTTTCCTTCCTTTTTTCTTCTTTCACAACATTTCCAACCGTCACCCTCAAACTTAGGCTTTTAGCCTATGTTTACACTTTTAAATCACTTAGGGAGGTGGGATGCCAAAAGATAGATCAATAAAGAACAAAAGGTTAAAGCTTGTAATATGGTTGCCAAAGAATATGTTAAAGGCTCCAAAGGGCTTGACTAGGAAAATATGCAACAATGAGAAATTTAAGGCAAAAGAACGGTCCAAGGATGGCCTAACATCTTTTTTTAAACCAAGTTAGTCTAGGATTTCGCCTTGAAGCACATTCCGGGCAAGTTCTAGACAATAAATAATGCAAAAGAACTCACAAAAAAGCTCACCACACATAACATATGCAAACTCGGGTGAAATATAAATCCAAAATCTAATTAAAACCAATAAACTCAAAGAAAATCACATATAGCCGAAAAGGCTATTTAATGAATTAAAGAGCCAAAAATAGAACCTACAAGTGACAAAAAGGATTATCACTTCAATTATTTTTTATTTCAAACCACCAACAATTTATATGCTAAAGTATAAATATGTTTGTACCAAACAAGCCACACGTTAGTTTATGGATAAAAAGATCACCGTCAATAACCACTTTATTCACTACTAGATACTAAACTAACTAAAACAAATTGCTTAAAAGAGAAAAACTAAAAAGACTAATCCCTTAAGAAAGTTGTCACGCCATCCATCATAGGAAAAAGAACTGTGGCATAAAAAAAAAATCAAGGAGTTTAATTAACACTACTACAAGTAAATAAAGCAACAAAATAAAAAGAATAAAAACAAGTGCTAACATGCTAGAAATAAACTACAAAATATCACCAATAAACTACAAAAGTTAACTAATCTGTCATGTCCACAAAATAATCATGTTCTGCATACATCAATCATATAGAAATGAGACACCCACACCTAAAGTGTTGCACGGTCCTCAATGCAACTAACAAAATAAGGTAAAATAGTGAGAGGTGCTCCCTGAAATCTGCATCACTCAGAGTTGGAGGTACTGGAAACTGTGAGCTCCAAGTCATCCTCGTCCCCATCACCCCATCCATAAAACTTCCTCAGTGTTCTCATCATCTTTGTCAGGAACTTGCTCTTCTACTTTTCATGTTTTCTCTGCTTCAGCTACCTCCTCTCAATCTTACCCAATTTGGCTTTAATAGCCTGGTTCTCTCGAGCAAGATCTGTCAAAGATGGATCCTTCCTTGTCCTAGATGGACTTGCAGATGTGCTCTCTCCAAACGGTCCAGAAAGGAGACCAGCTACAAGCTGGCGGATATGTGTCTCCATGTCATAGACCCGGTGAGAGATATACCTGAGTGTGAGAGGTCCCTGCTCAAGTGGTGCAATGGCAGTAAAAGTGCATGTGGCTGCTATGGAAGAATCGAGCATCTCAGTAGTAGTGTCAGAAAACTGTCCAAATGAGAGTGATGCTATATCAATCTTTCTTTTCTTCTGTGCATTCCCCGCTCCCTTTCTCAACAATAGATGAATGAGCTTCTCTGGATTCTTTTCTTTCTCTATAGGTCTCTTCTCTACCCCGCCTCATAGCATAAATGGGTGATCAACGATGGGAAGAATAATCTATTAGTCCTCTCTGTAACAATCTCTGCTATCTCATCAACAATAATCTGCCCCACATTCACCGGTGTGCCATCCATGAAAACACAAATAACCCTTGCCTTCTCAAGTGTAACCTCTATCTCATTAATTGAAGGCATGACTCGAGCATAGATAATTGAGATCCAAGTCTGGCTTCGGCAATGAACTCAAAAGACTCGATCCTTGATTGAATTCTTATCCAATTCAATATCTTTCTGTCGTGCAAATATTTCACAAACCATTGTTGTAACGACCCGGCTGGTCGTTTTGAGTATTACAATCCCGTTTCCACATTTACTTCTAAAATTGTACTTTTCAACTGTTGTGTGAATTGCTGGGGTAAATGGTTTGGGTCCGGTGAGGTTTTGGAATAAATTGAAATACTTAGTTCCAAGGTTTAAAGCTTAAGTTAAAATAGTGACCGGATGTCCACTTATGTGTAAACGAACCCGAAAAGTAGTTTTAATGATTTCAATAGCTCCGTATGGTGATTTTGGACTTAGGAGCGTGTCCGAAAAATTATTTAGAGGTACGTAGTGGAATTTGGCTTGAAATGCCGAAAGTTAAATTTTTGGGAAGTTTGACCCGGGGGGGGGGGACCTTTTTGATATCGTAGTCGGAATCAGATTCTGAAAATTGAAATAGGTCCGTAATGTAAAATGTGACTTGCGTGTACAAAATTTGAAGACATTCCGGATTGATTTGATATGTTTCGGCACAAGATGTAGAATTTGGAAGTTCAAAGTTCATTGATTTTGAATTGAGGTGTAATTCATCTTTTCGATGTTGTTAGGTGTGATTTGAGGCTCTGCGTAGGTCCGTGTTATGTTATGGTACTTGTTGGTATATTTGGTTGAGGTTCCGGGGGGCCTCGGGTGAGTTTGGATGGTTAACAGATCAAATTCGGACTTGAGGAAATGGTGGAACTACTGCCTACTGGTGTAATCGCACCTGCGAAGATTTTGATCGTAGGTGCGAAGCCGCATGTGCGCTCAGCCAGTCGTAGAAACGGCCAAGAGTGGAACTAGGTAGTGCTCGCATGTGCGAATTTTTTCCCGCATATGCGAGGCCATATGTGCGAAGGAATGACGCAGAAGCGGAAAAAGGGTGAGGAAGCCGGGCAGCGCAGTTGCAGAAATTTTGTCCGTAGGTGCGGAGTCGTATCCGCGCTTGGCTCTCCACAGAAGCGGCCTGGGTCGCAAATGCGCCCATTTGTCCGCAGAAGTGAGGGTCGCAGGTGCGACCCCTTGTTCGCAGATGCGGAAATCGCTGGGGCAGAAGCTTAAATTCGGGGTTTCGTGATTTTTACCCATTTTTCGATTTTGGAGCTCGATTTGGGCGATTTTGGAGAGATATTTTTCCACACAACTTGGGGTAAGTGATCTTGACTCCCCTGTGATTATATTTCATGAATTAATCTTCATTTTCTGTGTAAGATTATCAAATTTTCAAGAGAAATAAAAGGAAATTTCTATAATGTCACAAAATTTGTTTTTTGAGTTTGAATACCGACTTGGAGTCGGATTTGAGTGAAATTAATATGGTTGAACTTGTAATTGGATAGAATGTCATATTTTGTGAGTTTCGTCGGATTCAGATATGTGGGCCCCACAAGTGATTTTTGGGGCATAATTTCGGATTTTGTGGAAAATATTAGTATTTTGATATGGTATAAATTCTTATAATTTTCGTGGGCTGAATCAAATGAATTGTGACTAGATTCGAGCCATTTGGAAGTAGATACGCACAGAATAGGATTTCTGGAGCATTGTTTAGCTTGCTCGGCATTGGATTTGGCTTATTCGAGGTAAGTAACTCTTCTAATCTTGGAGCTGAGGGTATGGACCCTGAATATACGTACTATGTGAATTGTTGGGAGGCGACACACATGCTAGGTGACGGGCATTTGGGCGTGCACAATAGAAATTGTGACATAATTATTTCTGTAGAATTTTGTAGTTAAATATTCTTGGCATTCTCCATGCGGTTTTATGTGTCAAAGAAATTGAGCTGAAAAGCATGTTAAAAATTATGTTGAGGCTATGTACCAGTATTTTGGGACCCATAGAGGTCATATTATTGTGAATTATTTGTTTTAAATTGAAAATTCATACTCAGTCATATTCATTTCATTACATATCGTATCTCAGTTTTTGTTGTTATTCATTGATACATCATATCATCATTTTTGGGCTATTATCATGACATTGTGAGCCCATGAGAGAGAGATTGGGGAGATTGATGACTGAGGGAGGCCGAGGGCCTGATTGTGAGGATATTTTTGGGATCGGGCTGCACGCCGCAGCCGGCCATGTTGACTTTATATATATATTATTACTATTATATGGATCGGGGCTGCCCGCCTGCAGCAGGCCTTATTGGCTTATTATGGCGCGTGAGTTGTCCGTGCGGATTCTGATATGATATGATAGCATGTGAGTTGTCCATGCAGATTATAGCGCTTGGGCTGTAGGAGCCCCTCCGGAGTCTGTACACACCCCCAGTGAGTGCAGGTACCTACTGAGTGCGAGTGCTGAGTGCTAAGTGACTGGGTAGGCATAAGAGATGGTGAGGTATGCCCGAGGGGCTATTTACGAGTGATTGTGAGGTATGCCCGAGGGGCTGTTTATGATTTTATCGTTGAGTTGCATCGCATTGGCATGCCCACATGACATATAGGCATATAGATGTATTTTCCTCATGCTGTACTGCATCACATCATTCATGATTTTCATACATTTTTTATAGATGGGCATAGTGATGCATTTATTTTTACACGGGTTATCTAAAAGGAAAATGAAACATCTTACTTATTTTGGAAAAACCTTTTGGGAAAATTATTGTTTTCAAACTTATTCATATTTTCGGCAACTTCGGTAAACGATTTGGGTTTTCACTGATGTACTTTGAAGGAAGAACTATTATTTCTGAAATCATGATTTAGCTGAGCATTTTATCTCTGAGTTACTTCTGGTATTATTTGCTTTATGTTGTTATGGACTGTTGTGGATTATTGGTTTTGGACCCGACCTTGGTGGAAGCTCGTCACTACTTTCAACCTAAGGCTAGGTTTGTTACTTACTCAGTACATGGGGTCGGTTGTACTGATACTACACTTCTGCACATTGCGTGCAGATATTGGCTGTTGTTGTTGCTGTGCTAGATGGTTGCCGGATTTGAAGATGTACCTGCGTTCCTATTGTAGCTGGCTCTTGTTCATGGTCGCCTTAGATTAATAAAAGCTCTGTTTATGTACTATTCAAACAGACCCTGTATTTATTTCATTTCTGCTTTGTAAACTCTATTCTTAGAAGCTCATAATTTGTACTACCAGTTCTTGGGGAATGTATAAAATTAAGACCTTTATTAACTTAAATTGCTTTAATAATTGTTATTGGAATTGGATAAATGAAAGTTGGATTACCTAGCAGGTTGGGTTAGGTGCCATCACGACTAGTTGGATTTTAGGTCGTGACAAGGTGGTATCAGAGCTCTAGGTTCGTAGGTTCTACAAGTCATGAGCAAGTGTCTAGTAGAGTGTTACAGATCGGTATGATGACGTCTATACTTATCTTCGAGAGGCTACAGGTCATTTAGGATATATATACTTCCCATCTTTCTTTCCTTATCGTGAGAGATTGATTCAGCTTGAGACATAACTCTTTGAATTTCTTCCACGTATTCGTATGCGCACATGAGCACTCAGTATCAGCTGTGCATCGCCGGCTTGTGATTTTATGAATGAGGTTTGAGATATGTATTATGTGTTTTGGTGATGGGCCAGTCTGGAGGACTTGAGGCCATGGTTAGACCGCAACTTAAGCTCGGTAGCTTCAGTTGTAAATTGTAAATTTGAATTCATATGTTCGGTAATGTCCCTACGAGTGGAATTTGTTGCTTGATGAGCAGTATAATGGCAGTGTGATGGGTATGATGTGACCACGGGATGTGTTAAGACGATTTGAACATGACGAGAAGTGTTTTCTTGAAATGTAAAGGAAAGACCATTGTGTGCTTGATTTTCGATTTGATGTGACGTAAAGTCTCGAGTATGAATGTTTTGAAGGATCTTTCACGTGTTTAAATTTTGGGACAAATTAAACCCTCATGTTTGGTTAATGAGTTTGGACTCAGATAGACTAAGCGATTGCATAGTAATTGTGACTGCGAAAGGGTATAATAAGATACCAGTTTGAGGCTAAGTAGGTGGGTTATCACATGCGGAGTAATCTATGTAGGTGTATTCCTTATGATGTGAGTAGAGAGTTTCTCTTTTGCCGATGGGGTGTATGTATTAGGATTTGAATTTGAATCTGGTTGAGAAAGTTGACCTGAGTGTTAAGAGAATAAATACGAGCTTAGCGGCTGATTGGGGTATTTTATGGTTGGCGTTGCATGAGTTGGAGAAGAAGTTTCGTTGAACTGACTGTGGCATTATAACAGGAATAGAGTATGGGTATTGTGAGTTATGGAATGTTTTAATCTACGGCTTTGAGCCAAGTGGGGGAGCCTGCTATTGATAATTCAATTTCATGTTATATGTAAAGGTTTAGTTTTGGGTTAGTTATGACTTGCAGAAGTTGAGATCGAGGATGAGTCGAATAAGAAAATTTCTGGCTATGGGTTATATTGCACGTATGAGTATATGAAAATCGTGGGATGAGTGAGTTGTTATTGGTGAATGAAATAGTATGCACAGAGTATGAATTTGATATGTGGTGTTAAAGTAGAGTTACTTCTTTGAGTGTAGTTGTGCTAATGGGGCACGTGTCTTTTGGCCCATTTGGGTGGTGCAATTAGATTTGAGCATAGTGGGTGACTCCCGAGAAAAATTCTAGTGGGTTTGAGAATTATATATAGCAATTGAGAATGTTTCCGGACTTGCGTATGGATAAAATCTGAGATTTTCATTTGATAGTTCCTGGACTTGCGGAAATTCTATATGACTATGGATTCTACATTTTTGTAAAAGAAAGATAAGAAGAATAATTTCAAATTCACATAAGGTATTCTTAGAGTAAGGGTTACAATTGCAGTAGTTTTGAAGGTGCTTAAGAAGAATACAGTTGCTTATGGGCCGTAGGGCATTGTGGTTCTATGTTAGGTTGTGGGGGAGTTGTGGCTAAAGATCGTGGGGTTTTAGCAAGGATAAGTATTAATTTGAAGGAAAATTCGGAAGGGACTCGGAGAAATAGGACAACTGGGTAGTAGACCGGACCATTATGGTAGTGGTAGGATCGGTCCTTTCGGTAATTACGACATGGTAAGACCTTACAGATGTTTTGGTGGCAATATTCTTGGGTTTGGTGACCTGCGTGACTTGGTTGAGTTAGAGAGATTCGGTCCTAATGGCTTGGTTGTGCAAATGGATTCCAAAGTATTCTTGATGATTTTTACCGGTGTAGAGAATGTGTTGTGTATTGTGATTTCCTCATGGAAAGAAGCAAGAGAAAGGTTTCTAACTAAAAGGGTATGTAAATTATTGGTTAGTCAAAGTTGATAATAAGATTCTTGTGCTTTTCACATGATGGCAAAATAGATGTTATGTGTTATACGAAAGCTAGGTTTTCATCTACAAGGTGACAGTACAGTCTTGAAGAGAAGGTAACGAATGTTGGACAATATGGGCGGTTCCAAATAACTAGCTGAACACTATTATTACTTGGTGTTGTATAAGAAGGGGGCGGATTTCAGAAGGCGCATTGTATTTTGACTTACAGATGTATAATTAATATTGCAGTACTCATATGGTTGATAGACTGCTGATACTCAAATTATTGCTATGTGCCACAGAAGAATTATGAGAGTATTTCTTCTGGAATGATCGTGCATTAAAGATGTGTTAGTCATTCGAAGGCTAGAATTGGGATCAGTTATGATGATTCACGTGTCCTATAAAGTTGGAATTTGGGAGTTTCAGGAGCAGATTGTTCATGGTTGCGGACTGTGAAGTCATGGCCGAAGTTAGTCAGATGATAGGATGCATTATGAATCAGTCGCA
Organism: Nicotiana tabacum; assembly: GCF_000715075.1. Lineage (NCBI taxonomy): Eukaryota > Viridiplantae > Streptophyta > Magnoliopsida > Solanales > Solanaceae > Nicotiana > Nicotiana tabacum. The sequence continues at coordinate 44,980,208 of NC_134102.1, forward strand.
GTGAATTTTCGAAGGGCTATTTGTCTAATTATGGATGACCAGAGTTGATTTGGGGGTCCATTGGTAGGCCCAATTAAGATGTGTATTCTACACTGAGCCAGAATGGTTGGCTCCATACTGCTATTGTTGAGGGATGTGTCATTCGGTTGATGTTGAACTTATTCGTGTTCTGAAATGATCTGTGAGTTACTCCTTTATGCTACGAGGAGTTGTGATTCATTGGTTATGTGCACAGATGGTGCGGTTCTATTTGAGCTTTATAGCAAAATTCAAGCGGGATGAGCATTTGGGTATTGCATGATCGATATCGTAATGGTTATGTCCTTTCAGGTTTCGTGTGGCATTCTTTTGTCATTTGCCTCTCCGTCGTTATTAATTTTGAGCAGGGTGGCTCGGGGTATATAATATGGACCAACATTTGGATGGGGTCACGCATTGCAGCAGAGTTATGTTAAGGTATGAACCTTGTGTTATAATCGGGTGATGGTTCTACGGTGTATGATGAATTTTCAGTGTTTCGTTGTGGTGGTACTTGTTAATCTGGCAGGGCAATTCTCTCATTTGAGTCATTTTCCATGAGTGGGTATATTTGAATTGTTGCGTATTGGTGCACAGATGGCACATGTTGTGGCTCTGAGTTATATTGGTGCGGCATGTCTGTGGAATAGTTGTGTTTAGTAATATAAGGTCATTGGACCTAGAATGGGTACTATCAAGTTTGATTTCGGTATACTCGGGAGTATAATATTGAAAGTCGGCTCAGAAAGTGATTATGGTTCTGGTTGGGGCGAGAGAGCTTCGTGACTTATTGATCTGGTAAATAGTCATGAAATTTCACATGTTTCTTTTATTATCAACAGTGTACGAAGGTTTTGGGATGAGGTTTGGTTCGATATGGGTTTAATACTAGTATTTGATTGGTTTTGAAGTAGTCACTGTGATCAGGAATGGTGCTACGAGCATGCGAGTTGTGTAATATGTTAGGTGATTATGTCCGTGGTTATGGTTATGGTTATGGCTTGATATAGCTGTTCAAACTGATACAGTGTGTAAATGGAGGATTCGTGTCCTGAAAGAAATTCTAAAGGTTGGAAATTAAATTCCAAGGTTTATGGGCTAAAGATAAATCAATGATTTCAGTTGTATTGTGCTGTCAAGCTTATATGGAATAGGGTGACGTGGGTTCACCCCAGGGTACGTGTGTGGTAAAATGGAACAATGATTTGATGGCTTGGAAATGACTCTTGTCACGTTCGAGGACGAACGTGTTTAAGTGGGGGAGAATGTAACGACCCGGCCGGTCGTTTTGAGTATTACAACCCCGTTTCCCCATTTACTGCTAAAATTGTATTTTTCAGCTGTTGTGTGAATTGCCGGGGTAAATGGTTCGGGTCCGGTGAGGTTTTGGAATGAATTGGAACACTTAGTTCCAAGGTTTAAAGCTTAAGTTAAAATAGTGATCGGATGTTGACTTATGTGTAAACGACCCCGGAATGTAGTTTTGATGATTTCAATAGCTCCGTATGGTGATTTTGGACTTAGGAGCATGTCTGAAAAATTATTTGGAGGTACGTAGTGGAATTTGGCTTGAAATGCCGAAAGTTGAATTTTTGGGAAGTTTGACCGGGGCGTGACTTTTTGATATTGGGTCGTAATCCGATTCTGGAAATTGAAATAGGTCCGTAATGTGAAATGTGACTTGTGTGCCAAATTTGAAGTCATTTCGGATTAATTTGATGTGTTTCGGCACAAGATGTAGAATTTGGAAGTTCAAAGTTCGTTGATTTTGAATTGGGGTGTAATTCATCTTTTCGATGTTGTTAGGTGTGATTTGAGGCCCCGAGTAGGTCCGTGTTATGTTATGGACTTGTTGGTATATTTGGTTGAGGTCCCAGGGGACCTCGGGTGAGTTCAGATGGTTAACGGATCAAATTCGGACTTGAGGAAATAGTGGAACTGCTGCCTACTGGTGTAATCGCACTTGCGAAGCTTTTGATCGCAGGTGCGAAGCCGCATGTGCACGCAGCCAGTCGCAGAAACGGCCAAGAGTAGAACTGGGCAGTGCTCGTAGGTGCGAAGAATTTGCCCGCACCTGCGAGGCTGAATGTGCGAAGGAATGGCGCAAAAGTGGAAAAAGGGCGAGGAAGCCGAGCAACGCAGGTGGGGAAATTTTGTTCGCAGGTGCGGAGTCGCATCCGCGCTTGGCTCTCCACAGAAGCGGCCTGGGTCACAAATGTGCCCATTTGTCCACAGAAGCAAGGGTCGCAGGTGCGACCCCTTGTCCGCAGATATGGAAATCGCTGAGGCAGAAGATTAAATTTGGGTTTTTGTGATTTTTACCCATTTTTCGATTTTGGAGCTCGGTTTGGGCGATTTTGAAGAGAAATATTTCCACACAACTTGGGGTAAGTGTTATTGACTCCCTTGTGATTATATTTCATGAATTAATCTTCATTTTTGGTGTAAGATTATCGAATCTTCAAGAGAAATAGAAGGAAATTTCTATAATGTCACAAAATAAATTTTTCGAGTTTGAATACCGATTTGGAGTCGGACTTAGTGAAATTAATATGGTTGAACTTGTAATTGGATAGAATGTCATATTTTGTGAGTTTCGTCGGATTCAGAGACGTGGGCCCCACAAATGATTTTTGGGGCATAATTTCGGATTTTGTGGGAAATATTAGTATTTTGATATGGTATAAATTCCTATAATTTTCGTGGGCTGAATCAAATTAATTGTGACTAGATTCGAGCCGTTTGGAAGTGGATACGCGCAGAATGATATAGTATGCATTTATCGATTATGGATCAAAGCGGACTTCCTTTCCCCTGACAGTGACAACCAAATCATTCATGAAGTCGGTCTCTAAGGCATTCACATAGAATTTCCTTGTCACTTCGTGATTGGATTTCTTAGCTCCTTAGAAAAGCGAATACATCCACTCGACATCAACCTTCCATAGAACTCGGGCCATCGACTTTCAAGGTCGGCCAAAGGAATGCCTTTTTCCTTGATAATGCTTCTACTCAATTGTCTGTCATAGCGGTGGGAACACCTTAGTGATGAGAATGTATCCCGATCAAAGTACTCCTCTTGGGCAACTTAGTCTGCATATTCTTGAACAATTTTGTTTGATGTCGAAGCTATTTTCAAGCTCAAAGTACCTACAAAGGGGTAAATATATTAACACCTGTATGGATACTTAAATCATTGTTTTATGATGTATTTAGGCCAAAGAAAGGGATCAAAAAGGTTTTGGATCAAAACTGACAGAGCCACAATTTTTTTGCCTGGGGGATACTGAATCGCAGTCGCGAAATTGATCATTGCGATAGCGAAGAACAAATTATTTTTAGCATACTTAGAGCTCTGCGATCGCGGATAAGCCATCGTTATCGCGAAGGGAAATTTTCTTATCAGTAGAATTAGACCTACGCGATCGCGGAATAGGGCATCACGATCGCGAAGGACTTCTTCCTCGCCCATACATAGTTCTTTTAGGCTTTTTCTCAAACAGTTTGTGTGCACTAATGTTTTGTTCGTTTTTAGTCCGTTTTAGCATACATGTTGCCCATATTTTGTCAATAATAAAATTCTCACACTCAACCAACCTCACCCAATAAGCAAGATCAACTTTCACATACAATATTGACATCAAAGATCTTAAATTTAAGCCCTAAGCATGAGAAACCATTTCTTTTTCTTCCACTAATTTAGCACAAAGAAGAATAGTAAATGATTTTAAGGAAGAGGAGAGTTCGAAAGCACATACCTTTGAGAATGAAGAGTGGAGATTGCAATGGAATTGAAGAATGGAGAGTTGGAGACGATTTTGGGGTTAGGGGAGTGGGGAGAACCGTTTCTATTTTTGGCAGAAGTGGTTTCCCCACTGATTTCCAGTTTTTTAATTGTTGGGCACTTACCTGGGTAAACCGCGATTGCACCCGTTTGCGACCGATGGGTGCATTCGCGAAGAACAAATATTTCCCTGGGACGCGCAACCGCGTCTGCATCCTCGCGATCATGAAGTAATAAGGAAATAACTTATTCTTCGCGATCGCATGACTCTGTCCGTGAACGCGATATACTGCAGTTTTTTGCAATCTCATCAACTACTGGTTTTGGGGTTGTCCGAATCACCCAACCTGCTCAAATCAACTCCAAAAAAATGTGAAACTTTACAAATTAGTCAAAAATAATATACTAAACTATTCTAAAAAAGAAAATTTTAAAAACGACTTAAATTTTGAAAACGATGGATTGCCTCCCACCAAATGCCGCATTTAACGTCGTGGAATGAATTGAGTTAAATTTATCACTTTTCTCTCCACTTGGAGGATATGAATTGGGCACCTAACTTGGACTCAAGTTTGTGACCACGAGCGGTAGGGGTTGGTATGTAGATGATCAAGCCAAACATCAATTTCTTCATTTTATCTTTCTTGGCTTTTCTTTGAGGAATGGCATTTTGCGTTCTTGAACTTTCAAATTGCAAGATGTATGGTTCTTGTCGTTCTTCTTTGCACTCACACATAGATTCACATGGCTCAGTTCCCATATCACCATATAATTCCAAAGTTGAAAAATATTTAGAATGAGATAACAACCTCCCAACTTGTAACATTTTTTGAATTTTGACATCCTCTTTTTTCTCTGGACTAGAGTCAATTTCAACCATCTTTTCAATTATGCTGATTGACTCTAATTTTATTTTTTTTCAGCATCACCAGCAAGCATGGAGTCGATTGACGGATTTTAATTCTTAATTCAAGCTCCAAACCATTATGGAGACTATTTTCCAAGATCTCGTCTAAGGCTTTTTGCTCTTTGTTTATTTCTTCAAGTAGGTACTTTATCATGAGCTTAAACTCTTCATTTTGCCCATGCTTATTTTCTTGCACTTTCAAATACCTACAGATGTCAAAACCAAAAGTAGAATCGTCATAGTGTGGGTTCAGGGAAGGGAATGACAAACAAGCACAATTGCCCAAATGGCAATTTTGACCACCACACCTATCACATATATTTCACTCATAAGTTTGAGATTGTACGCACAATACGCCCCCGGGAGAATTTAAATAATTTTTTCAAGAGTGTGGTCCTCCAAAATAAGGACAGGGGTCATCAAAGTATGAACAACTACCCTCCGACAAATGTTTATTATGTGATGCCATTTTCAAAAACTAAGAAATAAACAAGAAAATAAACAAGAAGACACACAAGAAAATAAATAAAGATAATAAAAATGACTACACAAAATTTTCAAGTTTAGACCAAAGCACGTACGGTTACTTCCCAAATATCCTAAATGCGCCAATTTATTCCCCGACAACGACGCCAATTTTGTTGACGTCCAAATCTATTCCTCAAAGAGTAAGTGGACACGGTCGCATGCAGTATAATATACCCAACTATGAGTCGGGGTCGAATCCCACAGGAAACAATATGTAGGCGATTAGACAAGTAAGAGAATTATCGTTTTTTATGATAAGCCAAACACTAATAGGTGTTTTTGAGAAAATATAATAACTAATGCAAATATATAAACTAACCTAGAAAGCAAGTAAAATGATCAATGGCTACAAGCATGGACACGAGTGAAGTTACACTCAAGTAATGATCCAATGTATTTCACGATTTTACAAATATGAGCGAGTTTATGTTAATTAGCCTTGGATATTAATTCTATATTAGCTTCTTCCAAAGACTAACAAGACTTTCTAATTGAATTATCTCTAAAACAATTATGACAATTAAGGATACCCGAATATGGCTACAAGTAGTTCAATCCTATCCCTAGATAGAATCTATAAAGTGAGGGTTAACGCCTCAAGTTTTTGTTAATTATTCTTTCCCAATCCCAAGTTTGCCTTTTCCAATCCTAAACCAAAGTTAATGGTCAAATTCTAGGGTTAGCTAATCCTTTCGGAAACATTAAAGAACAAGAATGATTATATAAATAATAACTCACTTCATAATTAATAAGAATCATTCAATACATAAGCATAACAAGAGATTTAATCCAAACTTTAATAATTAATATTCCCATAAATAAGAGTCAAGTAATGGAATAAATACTACACAGTTATATATTAAAAACAAAGCAAGGAATTGAAGAAATGAGTAAAAGGTTAAGAATTTCTCATCCAAAGACTTCAAATCTTCAATCCCCAAGTGTTGTGCAAGAAACTCTAGCTCCTTGTAAAATCCGCCAAAGATTGCCAAAGATATTTTCCAAATGAGCTGGGCCGAGTATTAAATGGTTTGGGAGTCAAAAACGTGAAATGTCAATTTTGTCCAGATTCTGCCAGTTATTATGCTACGCGATCACGTGAAACAACCTCACAAAAGTCTTAAGTATAAAGAAAAGATAAGTTGTTAAAATACCAACTTATCAAATTGCTCTACGAAGAATGCAAAGATAGTATATAGAAGATGAACCTCACTGATGCACAAACTACTTAAGTTCCTTTCTTTTGTGAACCTTAAATCTTCATAATGAAATTTTTTGATCTGCATTTGAATTGAAATCACAAAATATATAAAACAAGATTTATGATGATCAGACAGAACACGCTGCTATTTAGTCATGGAGCTACTGACAAGCAAAATCGCAACCTTGTCAATCAGCAACAAACCAGTTTGTAATACTCTTGCACATAAGGTAACAACTTAAGGATGTTGCAATGAATACATATGAGAGCCGCCTAGGGTTATCAATAAGAGAAGACAACTACAGCATGTTAGGAGGACCTTGGAAAGCTTAGAAACATTACTCCCTTCAAATTTGTTGTAGAGTAAAATAGCAGCAATGATTATTTTCTATAGCACTTCTGCATTCTTGATAAACCTCGAGACAAAATGCTGCAGGTAAAGAATACGAAAATATAAAATCAGTTTATTCTCCTGATACAGAAGTTAAAAAACCAAGAAGTTTATTCTACTAGATACGTCTTTGTTCTCTGCCAAAAGAAAAAAGAGAGTGATCAACATTCGTAGAGAAAAAAGTGAAAAAAAGGAAAACATTGCGGAAGCAAAAATATTGTCACAACCCAAAATCTCACCAAATCGTGATGACACATAACCCAACCTGCTAAGTAAGCCAACTAACATATATACAATCTAAACGAGAAATCATCCAATAAATAATATAAGAATGCGAAAATCAATACAACAATCCCAGGGACTGATAGTACAAGTCATGAGTAAGTAAGAATATGAATACAATATTAACATGACGAGAAGATTACATCATCTAATTGGAATATACATAAACATAAATACAATTCCTAAACTACCATGAAAAAGGTGGTAGCTTGTATGTGGAGCGCTGATAAATCTGTCACGACCCAAAATCCAACTAGTCATGATGGTACCTAATCCAATCCACTAGGTAAGCCAATTTAATAATAATCCAATTTCAAATGAGATCTACTGAGAAAATAATGATAATATAATTAAACTCTTATACAACGAATCCCCAAGGACTAGTAGTATAAATCATGAGCTTCTAAGATTCAAAGTTTACAAAGCTAGTATGAATTAAATATATCATCTGTACATAAATAGATTTTTAAAAATCTAAAGCTACCATGAACAAGAGACAGCTATCACCGGAAACCCAGGTTTATCTCACAGCCAGCTTCCGCCATACACAACAATATGAGCTCCAAAATCTGCACGCAAGGTGCAGAAGTGTATTATGAGTACAACTGATCTCATATACTCAATAAGTAACAAACCTAACCTTAGGTTGAAAGTAGTGACGAGCTTGGACAACACAAGTAAAAGCAACACAAGTAACACTACTGGAAAATGGCAGAATTTTGACCGCCAAAATGGTCGGAAATCGGTCAAAAATCACGAATTTCCGACTACTTTCCAACCGAAATTGGTCGGTCGGAAAACAGTTGGTCGGAAAATAATTTTCGACCGAATCCGTCGGTGATTTCCGACCGAAGTAGTCGTAACGTTCAAAAAGGTCAGACGACCAAATATTTTCATATTTTCGACCAAAGCGGTTGAAATTTTACCGACCGAATCAGTCGTAATAATATAAATAAAAATAATTACTTATTTAAAACTAAATAATAAAAATATATAAATTTCCGACCGAATCGGTCGGAAATTAATAATTAAAAAATAAAATTTATTTAATTTCTGACAGAATTCGTCAAAAACTGTTAAATATTAATAATTATTTTTTTAAATTTCCGACCGAATTGGTCAGAAATCTGGGAGTTTTTTGTAAAATCTGGGCAGCTGTCCGACTGTTTCCGTCGGAAATCAGTCGGAATTTTCTGTAAAACTGGACAGAATTCTGCCCAATTTTGAGCCACACCACCTGTCAAACTATAACAATACAATAATGCTAATAATCAATCAACAAATATAACATCTAAACCAATAATACCAACTAGTAACACAATCTAAACCAATAATACCAACCACTAACATAATCTAAACCAATAATTCCAACCATTTACACAATCTAAACCAATAATACCAACCATTAAACTTAACAATTTTGGATATAAAAACATCCAAATAGTAGCCCACATTCAAGTTTAAAAGAAAAACATAAAGTTGTCTCTCACAATCAAGTTTACCAATCAACCAAAACACCACACCTAAACTACGACACATCAGATTTAGTTTGTTCATACTCATCATTAGATAGATCATGCCCATGTTTTCTCATGAATTTCTGCATCTTAACAAATACTCCGAATTGGGAGTCCAACTGTTGCTTCAAATCACGAATTTCCTTTCTCATATCTTCCATTTGTTCTTGATTTTGAGAAAAAGAAGAATTGGCTAAGAGTGACTTTAGATGACCTGTAGGTCGACATACGCCAAGTCAGTAGACTCTGCTTTTGTTTACTCCACCTGCTGCCTCTGTCTATAATGAAGCCATATCATCAGGTGTTTGTTGAATTGAAGGAGGCTGAGTTTGTTGCCATTCTTCCACCCTTTTATGATAATCTTCCTGAAATGAAAACCTAACTATTTTGTAAACAAACTAATATTAATAAATCATAAATAATTATGAAGTTAGTATTTTACATATGTGTCCAACGCACACGTCTCCACCTAGTGTTCTCTTGTACCATCCTTCTTCTTTTTCTTATGCATCTCCTCGAAGACCTCAGCGTGGCTTATATCTCGCCCTCTTTCATTTTCCTTCATAACAAAAAGTATGAGTTAGACATTACAATCGTGAAACTCTATTTGTAAAACTAAGAAAAATTTTATAAGTAATTACCAATCTTAGTTTATGGGTCTCAAATTTAATAAAACCTCCTGTGTGCAACGAGCCACCTTTACTGGAGGCACGGTTTGCCTTTGCTTGTTCACTCTTCTTCTTCCATTATGCGGTAGTCCATTTTTCAAGAAGTTTATCCCAAACATCTTCTCTTAACCACTTCGGCTTTTTACCAGCATTCCGATCAGTGAACAAAGTATCTTTAATCCGCTTAGCAGCCTTCTTCTCGAAAATATTATTTATTTCATTTTGATGCTAAGGATGCCATGTACACTTTGTCTACAATATAAAAAAGTAACATTAGATGAAGATATATATGAATCAATGGTAGATCTAATATAAAAGTCCGTAATATATATGAATATATACTTACTTATAATAAGGTTGGACCTCAGGGCAATTCAACAATACATGTGTTGTAGCTGACTTTAGCTCCATCTCAGACAACCTTTGCCGTGGACTATTTTTTGGACATCCTTTCGCTGATTGATTAAAAATGGAAAAGGGTGGTGCCAAAGGATCGATTTCGCCTCCATCGTCATGTCGATTCGGTTCTATTTCTCAAACATGGCATATCATGTTCAAAATAGTATGAACAGAAATAAGATATTTCTTTAGCCATATATGCCTCGCATATCGAACCTCAATTCTTGATCTATTTTTTATGGTAGTTTACATTTGCCAATAGTCCTGCACAATGTTATTTTTAGACCAAATAATCTTTAAAGCAAATACAAAAGGTAAATGATTAAATGCCATTTGATGGTAGGCTATAATCTCATATTTTAGTCGAATATTACATTCTAATTTACTGTACTTTAGTTGAGTTTGAGCTTTAAACGCTAGTGTTTTACACTAATTGTTTATTTTATGCCTTGTATGAGTGATTTCGAGCTATGTAGATGTTATGGAATGAATTCAACTGATTTGGAGCTTTGAAGTCTGAGTAATGGCACTTGCCGAATTGAAGGAGTTGAAGGAGCAGTTAAAAGATTTGCTAGAGAAAGGTTTCATCAGGCCCAATACCTCATCTTGGGGTGCACCGGTACTGTTTGTATGGAAGAAAGACGGATCGCTGAGGATGTGTATCGATTATAGGCAGCTGAACAAGGTAAATATTAAGAATAAGTATCCACTTCCAAGGATAGATGACTTATTTGATCAGTTGCAGGGAGTTAGATACTTTTCAAAGATAGATTTGAGGTCGGGGTACCACCAGGTCAGAGTTCGGGAGAAAGATATTCCCAAGACAGCCTTCAGAACCCCATATGGCCACTTCAAGTTCCTTGTCATGTCCTTTGGTTTGACGAATGCACCTTCCGTATTCATGGACTTAATGAATAGGCTATTCTGGCCTTTTTTAGATTTGGTCGTGATAGTATTTATTGATGATATTCTGGTTTATTCACGTTCAGAGGCTGAGCATGCAGACCACATGCGAGTGGTACTCCAAACCCTCCGTGATTGTAAATTATATGCTAAGTTTTCTAAATGTGAGTTCTGGTTGAAGTCTGTAGCATTCTTGGGGCACATTGTATCCGATGGAGGTATAAAAGTAGACACTCAGAAGATTGAGGTTGTGAAATCCTGGCCTAGACCTACCATTCCGACAGAGGTTCGTAGCTTTCTAGGCTTAGCAAGATACTACCGGAGGTTCGTAGAGGGTTTTTCTTCCCTTTCGACACCATTGACGAAGTTGACGCAGAAAGCAACTAAGTTTCAGTGGACAGAGGCTTGCGAGCAGAGTTTCCAAGAGCTTAAGAATAGGTTGACCTTAGCGCCAGTTCTAACACTTCCAGAGGGTCCAGATGGTTATGCCAGGTATTGTGATGCCTCAAGTGTCGGGTTAGGATGTGTCCTGATGCATCATGGGAAGGTAATTGCGTATGCTTCAAGGCAGTTAAGGAAGCACGAGCGGAATTATCCGACCCACGACCTCGAGTTAGCTGCGGTTGTCCGTGCACTTAAGATATGGCAGCATTATTTATATGGTGTTCATGTTGATGTATTCACAGATCATAAAAGCCTGCAATATATCTTCAAGCAAAAAGAGTTGAATTTGCGACAGAGGCGATGGCTTGAGTTATTGAAAGATTACGATGTTAACATTCTCTACCATCCAGGGAAAGCTAATGTTGTAGCAGATGCCTTAAGTCACCGATCTATGGGTAGCTTAGCACATGTAGAGGCCAAGAAAAGATAATTAACTAGAGAGATTCATCAATTGGCTTGTTTGGGGGTTCGGTTAGTAGACACTGGCGATGGTGGAGTTGTACTCCAAAATACTGCAAATCATCTCTCATAGCTGAAGTAAAAGAGAGGCAGTACGAGGACCCATCGTTGGTCGAGTTGAGAGAGCGAGTTCCTCACCAGAAGAAGCCGTTGTTATAGCTCAATGGAGATGGGGTTCTCAAATATAGGGGCCGTCTGTGTGTTGCAGATGTAGCAGGGCTACGAGATAGGATTATGTCAGAGGCACATTATTCGTGGTACTCCATTCATCCTAGGTCGACGAAAATGTACCATGACATTAAGGATGTGTACTAGTGGAACGATATGAAGAAGAATATTGCTGAGTTTTTCGCTCAGTGTCCTAGTTTCCAGCAGGTAAAGGTGGAGCACCAGAAGCCCGGAGGGCTAATGCATACTATAGAGCTCCCGACGTGGAAATGGGAGGCGATAAACATGGACTTTGTCACGGGTTTACCTCGTTCTCATCATAAGTTCGATTCTGTATGGGTGATAGTTGATAGGCTCACGAAATCAGCTCATTTACTCCCGGTCAGATCTACATATACAGCAGGAGATTATGCAAAGTTATATATTAAGGAGATAGTGCGGCTACACGGAGTACCAGTATCTATTATATCTGACCATGGGGCCCAGTTTACAAAACATATTTGGAGGTCATTTCAGAGAGGTCTAGGGACTCAGGTGAATTTTAGCACAACTTTTCATCCACAGACTGATGGACAAGCCGAGCGCACAATTCAGATGCTCGAGGATATGTTACGAGCATGTGTGTTGGATTTTAAAAGAAGTTGGGATGAACATTTACCTCTTATCGAGTTTGCATATAATAACAGTTACCACTCTAGTATCCAGATGGCTCCGTATGAGGCTTTGTATGGGCATAAGTGCAGATCTCCTATAGGGTGGTTTGATGTTGGAGAATTTGGGTTACATGGGCCAGACCTGGTTCAGTAGGCCATAGAGAAAGTAAACTTATCCGGGAGCGACTGTTGATAGCCCAGAATCGTCAGAAGTCATATTCTGATGTGTGGCGATGAGACTTAGAGTTCGGGGTTAATGACTGGGTATTTTTAAAAGTGTCACCTATAAAGGGCATGATGAGGTTTGGCAAGAAAGGCAAGCTTAGCCCACGGTATATTCGGCCTTATAGGATCATTCGGAGAGTGGGCCAAGTAGCTTATGAGTGATAATTGCCCTCGGAATTGGAGTCTGTCCATCCGTTTTTCCGCGTATCTATGTTACGGAAGTGCATTGGCGATCCTACCCGAGTAGTGCCCATAGATGATTTATAGATTATGGAGCACTTATCATACGAGGAAATTCCAGTTACCATCCTAGACCGATAAATCCGTAAGCTACGAAATAAGGAGGTAGCCTCCGTGAAGGTTTTATGGAGAAGCAAGAATGTAGAAGAGATGACGTGGGAAACGGGGGAGGAAATGAAGTCTAAATACCCCCACCTATTTTAAACGAAGATATGGCTCGAGGTGGGATACCTCAGTGCTTTTAGGCCAGTGGGTCGTCAGGTAAGCTCTTATTTTTGACTTACAGAATTTATAATGGACAACTGTGTGAAGCCAAGTATTGCTATTTATAGACACCATGTGTGGCATGTATAGTATATTTTCTGGCTGCGTACAAGTTGGTTTTAGTCTAGTGTACGGAGGAGACTCTGGCAAAATTTTCCCAAAGTCTCTATGAGTAAACATTCGAGGACAAATGTTTAAGGGGGTAAGGATGTTACATCTCACGCTTTCATACATTAAAGTTTCGTCTTCAGTTAATTGGCGTAGACTCGGGGATGAGATTTTCTTGAGATTATAAGCATTTATGCTATTTATAACAAGCAATAAGTAAGTACCGTGAAAGATAAAGGGTAAACGAATCAAATAAAATGAGTTTCGTTGAAGCATGTTGGTTTGGGATAAAATACGGTACAAGCCATAATACCCGATATTTATGGACTAGTGCCATACAAGGTACTACATAACCATGATAGTAAGGTGTACAAGGTATGTTAAAAGTGAGTAGTATTTTATGTAAGTTGAGATAATTCTTAATTATGTGGGTAATTAATTAATTATTGGGTAATGGAATATTACCTAATTAATTAGGAAATTATTTGGATAAGGTTAAAGGCACCAATGTGGCAGCCCATAAAGTGGATAATAAATCCCGCAAGTGACTCATATATTACGTAACAAGGTGTCATATTATTTAGAGCATACAAAGTGATTCATATTCCCTTTAGCTTTCTGATTAAGGTTGCATAATGATATTCATTTTCTCTCAACACATGCAAGCTAAGGCTTTCTTATCTCCTTAAGATTAGAAAATGCAAGATTCATGTTTCAGAAAGATTGCCTCCGTGATTTGCTACAATCAAATCCCATACAAGACTATTTAATACTTAGAAACATGAGATTTTGTAATTTTAAGGGAGTATAGTGCAATACTTCTCAAGAATATCATACGGAGTTTTCCGTACTCCAGGTATGTTAAGGTTAAGCCCTTCCTTTATTTTGGCATAATCTCGTAACTACATGGGTTTGATAACGAGGCATAAAGAGAAGTTCATACTCCCGAATTTATATTCATTATCCTAGTCTCATAAGTTACAGTGTTTTCCCTTATCGGGACTTCATATTCAATTGAGTATTGTCTTCTTCCATCCAAGAGAGCAGAGGGTCTATATATATACAGTATTACAGTATTTTCCCTACCATCGAGCTATAATCGGTGGGCAGGCCCCAATTGGGCAACCTTTGATCAGATGGTAAGTTATATACTGAGCCTACTGTGGTCGAGCGCCTATGAGCGAGCCCAGCATGGCCGAGGTACAGAGCCTAGTATGGCCGAGCGCCTATGAGCGAGCCTACTATGGTGGAGCAGTTACATGTTTCGAGCCTTATAGGGCCGGACATCTATTTTATTTACTATATTGAGAGAGTTGAGTTGGTATCAACAGGTAAGTATATCTTCAGATCATCATTGACTCCCAGTTACTTTCAGTTATTATATTATCAGTTCAGTTTTAGCTTTCAATTATTTTATTTCCTTGCATACTCGGTACGTTATTTTGTACTGACGTCCCTTTTTCTAGGAACGCTGCATTTCATTTCATGAGCAAGTGTCTAGTAGAGTCTTGCGGATAGGTATGATGACGTCCATACCTATCTTTGAGAGGTTGCAGGACATTTAGGATATACTTCCCATCTTTCTTTCCTTATCGTGCGGCATTGATTCATCTTGAAGCGTAACTCTTTGAATTCCTTCCACGCATTCGTATGCGCATATGAACGCTCGATATTGGCTGTACGCCGATGGCTTGTGATTCTATTGTTGAGGTGCAAGATGTGGTTTGGGCGTGCTGATGATGGGCCACTCTGGAGGACTTGAGGCCGGGTTTTGACGGTAGCTTGAGCATGAATATTTAGATTATGTGAGCACGTGCTTTTGGGACTTATAGGTCTGTTGGTGTCCCTATTAGTGGAATTTGTTGTCACGCCCTGAACATGGGGGGCGATACCGGCACCCGGTGCCTCACCTATCCTTGCGTACCAACTTGCGACTATGGGAATCTGAACATATAATGTCATACTTTGGACATGGTCCACATTGCAAGACAATTTGTGAAGAAAAATATAAAACTGAATGGATACCAACGCTGACTAAACATCAACATAAAGCTGGGCCAGCAAGGCCGTCATAACTACTAAAGCTGACAAACCAACAAAATATATATACAAGGCCTACAAGCCCATCATATTGCACCGACTTACAGGATATGTCTACAAGCCTCTACTGATAGATGTTCTGTAATCGGAACAGGGCCCTGACTTAACCATAACCTATATACATATATACACAAGATGTACATAAAACTCTAGACCCGGCAACTCCGAAGGACGTGGAGCTTACCGATAAAGCTGAACTCGGGCAATAACTACTGAGGAGGTCTACCCGTCTGTCTGTCTGAACCTCTCTGATACCAACTTGTCACGACCCAAAATCCAACTAATCGTGATGGCACCTAACCCAACCCGCTAGGTAAGCCAATTAACAGCTATCCAATTCCAATGATATTAACAAGACAATTAAACGAAAGTAATTTACTGAATCTTATACATTTCCCAAGGACTGGTAGTACAAATCATGAGCTTCTAAGAATAGAGTTTACAAAGCTGAAATGAAATAAATACATAATCTATTTGACAGGTACATAATTTTTTTTTTATAGATCTAAGGGTACCACGAACAAGATGTAGCTACAACCGGGATGTAGGTACATCTTTAAGACCAGCTCCCATCGAACACAACAACATCAGCAGCCAACATCTGCACGTAAGGTGCAGAAGTGTAGTATGAGTACAACCGACCCCATGTACTCAATAAGTAACAAACCTAACCTTAGGTTGAAAGTAGTGACGAGCTAACAAAAAGGTCGGCTCCAACACCAATATTCCACAACAATTCATAACAGCACAGTACAAATACAAAACGAGTATCTCAGAAATAAAAGGCTCAGTTCGTTCACAATTCTGAAAAAAAAATAGGCATTTATTTTCAAGTATCTCAGTCAAAACCCAAATCTTTTACCGAAAAAGCCAAAATACGAGTAAGTTTGAAGACTATGATTTTTTTTCCTAAAAGTCCTTTCAACAAATAGTAAGATGTTTCATTTTCAGATAGCATGAGGAAAGTACTTCTCTATGCCTACATATCAAGATACAGGTAAAATCATAAATGACCCCAAAACTGGGTAGCAGAAGGAAATGCACCTCTATGCATGTATCACAAGTACGCATGTCAAATGCAATGCATCTCGATGATGAGCTCATGTACTCACACTCTCAGAATACTCAATTTCACTGTCTCACATTCTCTCTCACTATGCTATTTTTTATCATTGGTTGAGAGACTAGTTAAGTTAAGGATTTTGGAGTTTGACCACCGTTAATATTGGGTTAAGACGAGGTCTTTTAGGTATTTTCAGTGCGCGAGTAGGTTCACTGCATGTTTTATGATTGAAATTCAGATATGATTTATATCCGAGAGTTTTGGGTGCCAAAATGAAGATTTTGTGATTACTGATTTTCTGGTGCAATAATTACGAAAGTACTAGTTATGTCCCTGGAATTTTAAGACTTCATTTAAAACTTCAAAACATTATATATCCCTCATCTTAAGACCAAATTGAGTTATTCAAAAGGCTATCTTGGGTGTAATCTCACCAGAATAATGTTGGGCTTATCAAATGTAAGTTTCGGTATTATCGAGGATCTTATTCGAGTTGAGATAGCTGCTATATTCTTTTTACTTGTTCCGAAATTTAATCACTTTTTCTCACAAGGTTTTGGAGCTCGGGAAGAAGCAATTTTTAGGGTGTTTTCATCTACTTTATTGGGGTAAGTTGTCATGACCCGAAATTTCCACTTTCGGACCGTGATAGCGTCTAACATTTCATTTGCTAGGCAAGCCAACATTAGAATAATATTAACCAATTTTTAAACAATTTTTAAATTTATTAATAACAAAGAATAATTGCGGAAGTAAAGTCTGAAATTAGTGAATAATCCATAAAAATAACGGTGTCTAAATACCATCCCAGAATTTGGTGTCACAAGTGCATGAGCTTTTACAATAATACAAATAAGGGCCTCAATAAAATAAAGCTGTCTAGAAATAAACACACAGCTAAAGTAAAGTAGACGGGGACTTCAGAACTGCGGACGTCGTGCAGTTATAACTCAAGTCTCCTCTGAGTAGCTGAAATCCGAGCAAGTCTATGGTACGCCACTGGGACCAACTTCGAAATCTGCACAAGAAATGTAGAGTGTAGTATCAGTTTAACTGACCCCATGTACTGGTAAGTGCTGAGCCTAACCTCGACATAGTAGTGACGAGGCTAAGGCGGTTCACTTACATTAACCTGTATGCAATATTAGCAACACCAACAAATAATAGAAATAAATTAGGTAACTCATTTATAATAATTGAAGCCAATTCAGCAGTCATAACCAATTATCATTTTCATCAATTCTGTTACAGCGTGCAACCCGCTCTCATAATATATTCACATTCAATTCTGTTGCAACGTGTAACCCGCTCTCCCAATATATTCCTTTTAATCAAGTCTATCATATATTTATTTCAATCAAGTATATATACACTTTAAAATAAGTCTGTTGCGGCGTGCAATCCGATCCTCCAATATTGACTTTTAAATAAGCCTATTGCGACGTGCAATCCGATCCCCCAATATTGACTTTTAAATAAGTCTATTGTGGCGTGCAATCAGATCCCCCAATATTGACTTCTAAATAAGTCTATTGCGGTGTACAATCCGATCCTCCAAATATTGACTTTAATAAGTCTGTTGCGGCATGCAATCCGATCCCCTAAATATTGACTTTTAATAAGTCTGTTGCGGCGTGCAACCCGATCCTCCAATATGGACTTTTAATAAGTATGTTGTGGCGTGCAACCTGATCCTCCAATATTGACTTTTAATAAGTTTGTTGTGGCGTGCAACCCGATCTTCCAATATGGACTTTTAATAAGTCTGTTACGGCGTACAACCCGATCTTCCAATATATTCATTTTGATCAATTCTGTTGCGGCGTGCAACCCGCTCCTCCAATATATATATATATATATACACACATTACCAATTTATATACATTTACCAATTCAATGTTGTTGCGGCGTGCAACCCGCTCCTCCAATATATTCATTTACCAATTCTTATAGAAGAAATTTCCCCAATAAATGTAACAATTAATATAAAATTATAAGACAATAAGCATATAATAATTATGATTTAATTATGAAACAAACAATGACAAATAGCAAGTTATTATGGAAATCAGAGAGAAAATAGGCAGTTTAATATTTAATATGCTAAATGTCAAATAACAATTAAGACACATAATTCAAATAGCATGTAACAATTAATGCAAGAATTTAAGGATTAATATTTGACAAAGAATAGGAGAGAAATAATTATAATAATAATTAATTCATGATTTAAAATAATTTATGAGTTTTCAAGTAAATAGGCAAACAATTAATTTGACAACGTATAGACACTCGTCACCTCGCCTATACGTCATTCACATGCATTTCACATAACAAATAATTTATGGGTTCTATTCCCTCAAGTCAAGGTTAACCACGACACTTACCTCGCTTTGCAAATTCCAATCAATTACTCGACCACAGCTTTTCCTTCTAAATTTGTCTCCAAAAGCTTCAAATCTATTCACAAACAACTCGATATACTCAATATGAATCATAGGAATTAATTCCATATGAATTTATTAATTTTTCGGATAAAAATCCAAAATTAATTTAAATATTTGACAGTGGAACCCACATCTAAAATCTCGAAAAAACTTACAAAATTCGAACACCCGTTCTGATACGAGTCCAACCATACAAAATTTATTAAATTTCGATGTCAAATGGACCTTCAAATCTTAAATTTTTGTTTTTGGAAGATTTTATAAAAATCTGATTTTTCTTCCATAATTTCACGGATTCGTGATATAAATGAGTATGAAATCATGAAATATAATCAATATAGGATAAGGAACACTTACCCCAATGTTTTCTCGTGAAAATAGCCCAAGAGTCGCCTTACCCGAGCTCAAAAATTGAAAATGGTTGAAAATAGGTCGAAACCCCATTTCCAGAACTTAAGTTCTGTTTTTCAGATTTTTATTCATCGAGATCACGGAAATTCGTTCGCGATCGCGTAGAATAAAATTTGCCAGGTTTGTTAACACTACGCGATCGCGTATAAGGCCATGCGATAGCAGAGAACAATTTCTCAGCCTTACGCGATCGCGTACAGGTTTATGCGATCGCGTAGCACAACTCGGCGCTTCAGCTTCTGCCTTATTCCTTCTTCGCGATTGCAGCTTTGAGCTCGCGTTCGCAGTACACTGGGAGCTAGCCTTTCACGTTCGCGTGCCTATCTTCTCGAACGCGAAGAGTAAAACTCACAACTTAAAATTTTCTCTTCGCAATCGCAGGAATGGCTTCGTGATCGCGAAGCACAATGCACCAGATTACAGCAGAAGCTCAAAAACCAGTTTTCTTTGTTCAAAATCATCCCGTAGCCTATCCGAAACTCACCCGAGCCCTCGGGGCTCCAAACCAAACATGCACCCAAGTCCTAAAACATCATACGAACTTGCTTGCGTGATCAAATCGCCAAAATAACACCTAGAACTACGAATCGGACATCAAATCAAATGATGTTTTCAAGAAAACTTTAAAACTTATATTTTTACAACCGGACGTCCGAATCACGTCAAATCAACTCTGATTCTCACCGAATTCAGCAGACAAGTCATAAATATTATAGTGGACCTATACCGGGCTCCAGAACTAAAATACGGACCCGGTGTCAATAAATCCAACATCAGTAATTTCTTAAAAATCATTAAGCTTTCAAGCTTTTAATTTTTTATCAAAATTCCATATCTCGGGCTAGGGACCTCGGAATTCGATTCCGGGCATACGCCCAAGTCCCAAATCACGATACGGACCTACCGTAATTGTCAAAACACTGATCCGGGTCTGTTTGCTCAAAATGGTGACCAAAGTCAACTCAGTTGAGTTTTAAAGCTCTATTTCACATTTTAATACATTTTTCACATAATAACTTTACGGAAAATTGTACGGACTACGTATGCAAGTCGAGGAATGATAAATGGTGTTTTTCAAGGTCTTAGAATACATAATTACTTATTAATGTTAAAAATGATATTTTGGGTCATCACATTCTCCTCCTCTAAAACAAACGTTCGTCCTCGAACAGAGTTAGAAAAAAAAACCTGAGCTGGTGAATAAATATGGATATTTACTCCGCATGTCCGACTCGGACTCCCAGGTAGATGCCTCTACCGGCTGACCTCTCCATTGCACCCGAACTGAAGGATAACTCTTAGACCTCAACTGTCGGACCTGGCGGGCTAGAATAGCCACCGACTCCTCCTCGTAAGTCAAATCTTTGTCCAATTGGACTGAGCTGAAATCTAACACATGGGACGAATCACCATGATATTTCCGGAGCATAGACACATGGAACACTGGATGAATCGCTGATAAACTAGGTAGTAATGCAAGCATGTAGGCTACTTCCCCCACCCTTTCAAGAATTTCAAAGGGTCCGATATACCTAGGGGTCAACTTGCCCTTCTTTCCGAGCCTCATTACACCTTTCATAGGTCTCGGAGCAATATTCTTTCTCCAATCATGAATGCAATATCACGAACTTTACGGTCGGCATAACTCTTTTGCCTAGACTGAGCTGTGCGAAGTCGATCCTGAATAATCTTGACTTTATCCAAGGCATCTTGTACCAAATCGGTACCCAATAATCGAGCCTCCCCCGGTTCAAACCAGCCAACTGGAGAACGACATCGCCTTCCGTATAATGCCTCATATAGAGCCATCTGAATGCTTGACTGGTAGCTGTTATTATAAGTAAACTCCGCAAATGGTAAGAAATGATCCCAAGAACCTCCAAAGTCTATAACACAAGCGCGAAGCATATCTTCCAATATCTGAATAGTGCGCTCTGACTGTCCGTCTGTCTGTGGATGAAATGTTGTACTCAATTCCACCGGCGTGCCTAACTCACGCTGTACAGCTCTCCAGAAGTGTGAGGTAAATTGCGTACCTCGATCTGGAATAATCAACACAGGCACACCGTGAAGGCGCACAATCTCACGAATGTAAATTTCAGCTAACCTTTCTGAAGAATAGGTAACTGCCACTGTAATGAAATGTGCTGACTTGGTCAACCTGTCCACAATGACCCAAACTACATCAAATTTTCTCTGAGTCCGTGGGAGTCCAACAACAAAATCCATATTGATACGCTCCCACTTCCACTCAGGAATTTCTAACTTCTGAAGCAAACCACCAGGTCTCTGATGCTCGTACTTAACTTGCTGACAATTCAGACATCGAGCTACATATGCAACTATATCCTTTTTCATTCTCCTCCACCAATAATGTTGCCGCAAATCTTGATAGATTTTGGCGGTACCTGGATGAATAGAATACCTGGAACTGTGTGCCTCTTCAAGAATTAATTCACGAAGCCCATCCACATTAGGCACACAAATACGACCCTGCATTCGCAGAACTCCATCTTCCCCTACAGCAACCTGTTTGGCATCACCGTGCCGCACCGTGTCCTTAAGGACAAGTAAACGAGGGTCATCGTACTGCCTCTCTCTGATGCGCTCATATAAAGAAGACGGAGGGACTGTGCAAGTTAGAACTCGATTGGGTTCTGAAACATCTAACCTCATGAACTGATTAGCCATAGTCTGAACATCTGCAGCTAATGGCCTCTCACCAACCGGAATATACACAAGACTGCCCATACTTACAGCCTTTCTACTCAAAGCATCGGCCACCACATTAGCCTTTCCGGGGTGATACAAAATGGTGATATCATAGTCTTTCAACAACTCTAGCCATCTTCTCTGCCTCAAATTAAGATCTTTTTGTTTGAACAAGTACTGAAGGCTACGATGATCAGTAAATACCTCACACGAGACACCGTAGAGGTAATGCCTCCAAATCTTCAGCGCATGAACAATGGCTGCCAGTTCTAAGTCATGAACAGGATAATTCTTCTCGTAAACTTTCAACTGCCGCGATGCATATGCAATCACCCTGCCATCTTGCACTAATACTGCACCAAGCCTAATGTCATATGTATCACAATACACCGTATAAGATCTGAACCTGTGGGTAATACCAACACTGGCGTCGTAGTCAAAGTAGTCTTGAGCTTCTGAAAGCTCAACTCACACTCGTCTGACCATCTATACGGGGCACCTTTCTGGGTCAATCTGGTCTTAATAGTTATTCATAATACATTATAGAATCGTCAATTAACTTCATGTTAACAAAAATCTCGTTTTAAACCTTCACAATACTAATAACGAGATGCGATGCATGAAGACCTCATAATTATTTACCCGAATTAATGAGTCACATTTAACACCACCTGGGCGGGCACCTACCTCGTAGGTTACAACTCAATATTACAACACGAATTTGGCAAGTATGCACAGAGAATTTCATACAAAAATTTTCAAATAAGCCTAGCAGGCATGACTCCCTATTAGTACTATAGTACAAATTTAATTTCACAAGGGAGAATTTAAACACAAGAATTTTTATCACAAGGATCTCGTCCTTATATAACTTCCACCGTAACTCATAGCCCGGTTTAAACATATCAATTTATTTTAAAATATGAGGACTCCAGCCCCAGTTCTGAATCACAAGTAATATGCACATCTTGCCAATCGAGACTTTCCATTTTCTCCTTTTAAATAACTTTCGTTAAACAAAATCACAACACATAATGAACTCCACACTGGTAGGGCACATAATTCACAATTTGTAATTAATTATCCATAAATTACATCAAAACTTACCGAAATGAGTAACAGAAAGCCACCTTTAGCCTCACAGCTCTTATTAGAGACCAACATGGAATGATAGGCGTAGTTATCTCCATAAAACCTTCCAAAAGGAGTAAACACATAAGTAGATTATAGAATTATGAAGCTCACTCATAAGTGGAGCCCAATAGGAGGACTTGTCTTGATACTCAGAACCGAATCAAGTTAAGGAAATTATTCCTTTATTTTAAATCGATGTCGTACCTATAACGACACCATCTGATGTAACGACCTCCGCCACTCCACAAAATAAACATAACAATGGCTGGGTCTCCACCTCTAGGATGCCTTCTACCCGCCTATCCTCCACCCTTAGCTAGTCATGTGGGTGGTGTAGTAACTAAATGGGGCACGTAGCCCGAGTGCTTTGATAAAATATGCCTCTCCCAAGTTTGGGACATTTTTTTTTCATGATGTGCCTAGTATCACCGTATTCATAACAACCCCTTTGCGAGTTTGTCTGCTCATATTGAGTCTGTGCCAGATAACTGGAATACCCATTGTAGGAAACTCATGTCGGTGGTGCATTAAAAGAACTTACTGGAGCACCCTGAGTAATCCGATGTGTGGACTGGGCTGGCCGACTGCCCGAGACCCCACCATAATGATTTACACTTGTAGAGTAGAATTCACTGAATCCCCTAGAACCTCGAGACGTCTTGGTCTTCTTAGTTTCCTTTTTACTCATCCCGAACACATTCTAATATCTTGGCAATTTCTACTACTAGCGGAAATAAAGTATCAGCCTGTAGCTCCCGAGTCGTACAAAATTTTACGATTATAATTGAGTCCTTTAATGAGTCTGTGGACTCACTTTCTGGCTGTAAGAAGCAAAGTAGGAATATGATGGGCTACCTAACTGAACCTGATAGCATATTATGACACCGTCATGGTGTCCTGACGTAACCGTTCAAAACATATGCACCGCGCATCACGGAGAGTCCGGGAACAAACTCTTTTAAAAGCATTTCTGAGAACTAAGCCAAGTGGGTGGTGTTGCATTGGCTGGTCTGCCCTCTTCATAGGCTTGCCACAGGCACTTGTGGAGAATTATCTCTCCCAAGGCCAATTTATTCTTTTGTTATGCTGACTCAACACTGTTGAGCTGACCCATTTCTTAACACCCCTATTTATACACAACGATCATAAAAGTAGAGCTCCATACAGACAAATCTTGGTCCAAAATCTCGTCAACCACTGTACTTCCTCCGAAGCACCCCAAACTCCGCAACCATAACGTCCACGCTGAGTAGACTTTCTGAAAATTAAAGTTATTTCTCTAACTCCTTTGATACTGAAGTATAGGATTATTAAGTAGGCGGACATACCGCAAGTCCCAACCTTATCCTTTACAAAATCTCAGGTCTTAAACATGTATAAATTTTGGAGAACCTTTCAGTACCACATATATACATTTCAGGCCAAAACTAATATAACACATGACCCCGCAATCCATCCATTGATAGTGGACGCCCCCACTCGACGCGATGTCATAGTTCACCACGTCCGATGATCCACAATATTAACCTTCACAGCTCGTATAAATCAATCAGATACCAAGGTCCGTTGCACCCCTCACATGATTCACTAGTTGATCTCTCAATACATCCACATCTTCAGTTGGAACCATATGTTAAGGCAATGTTGAGCATCTCTGGCTCTCTCCTAGTCCATCTGCGGCATCACGAACCATCGACGCATAACTGATACCGAGTGTACAATGTCATACACGAGTAGATACAAAGGAATATCAGATATATGTTTCAAGATAAATCAATGACGCACGATAAGGAATGAAAGAAGTAGAATTATTCCTAAACTCTGTAGCCACTGGAATATAAGTACAGACGTCTCCGTACCGATCCTTCAAACTCTACTAAGATTGCTCATGACTCGTGATACCTATGTAACCTAGTGCTCTGATACCAACTGTCATGACCCGAAATTCCCACTTTTGGACCGTGATGGCGCCTAACATTTCACTTGCTAGACAAGCCAACGTTAGAATAATATTAACCAATTTTTAAATAATTTTTAAATTTATTTATAACAAAGAACAATTGCGGAAGTAAAGTCTGAAATATAGTGAATAATCCATAAAAATAACGGTGTCTAAATACCATCCCAGAATTTGGTGTCACAAGTGCACGAGCTTTTAGAATAATATAAATAAGGGACTCAATAAAATAAAGTTGTGTGGAAATAAACACACAGCTTAAGTAAAGTAGACGGGGACTTTAGAACTGCAGACGTCGTGCAGTTATACCTCAAGTCTCCTCTGAGTGGCTGAAATCCGAGCAAGTCTATGGTACGCCGCTAGGGCCAACTCCGAAATCTGCACAAGAAGTGCAGAGTGTAGTATTAGAACAACCGACCCCATGTACTGGTAAGTGCTGAGCCTAACCTCGACGAAGTAGTAACGAGGCTAAGGCGGTTCACTTACATTAACCTGTACGCAATATTAGTAACAACAATAAATAATAGAAATAAATCAGGTAACTCATTTATAATAATTGAAGCCAATTCAACAGTCATAACCAATTATCATTTCCATCAATTCTCTTGCAGCGTGCAACCCGCTCTCACAATATATTCACATTCAATTCTGTTGCAACGTGCAACCTGCTCTCCCAATATATTCCTTTTAATCAAGTCTGTAATATATTTATTTCAATCAAGTATATATAGACTTTTAAATAAGTCTGTTGCGACGTGCAATCCGATCCCCCAATATTGACTTTTAAATAAGTCTATTGCGGCGTGCAATCCGATCCCCCAATATTGACTTTTAAATAAGTTTATTGCGGCGTAAAATCCGATCCCCCAATATTGACTTTTAAATAATTCTATTGCGACGTGCAATCTGATCCCCCAAATATTGACTTTTAATAAGTCTGTTGCGACTTGCAATCCGATCCCCCAAATATTGACTTTTAATAAGTCTGTTGCGGCGTGTAACCCGATCCTCCAATATTGACTTTTAATAAGTCTGTTGCGGCGTGCAACCTGATCCTTCAATATGGACTTTTAATAAGTCTGTTGCGGCGTGTAACCCGATCCTCCAATATATTTATTTCGATCAATTCTGTTGCGGAGTGCAACCTGCTCCTCCAATATATATATACACATTTACCAATTCAATGTTGTTGCGGCGTGCAACTCGCTCCTCCAATATATTCATTTACCAATTCTTATAGAAAAGATTTCCCCAATCAATGCAACAATTAATATAAAATTATAAGACAACAAGCATACAATAATTATGATTTAATTATGAACCAAACAATGACAAATAGCAAGTTATTATAGAAATCAGAGAGAAAATAGACAGTTTAATATTTAATATGCTAAATGTCAAATTACAATTAAGACACATAATTCAAATAGAATGTAACAATTAATGCAAGAATTCAAGGATTAATATTTGACAAAGAATAGTAGAGAAACAATTATTATAATAATTAATTCATGATTTAAAATAATTTATGATTTTTCAAGTTGGCAAACAATTAATTTGACGACGTATAGACACTCGTCACTTCACCTATATGTCGTTCACATGCATTTCACATAACAAATAATTTATGGGTTCTATTCCCTCAAGTTAAGGTTAACCACGACACTTACCTCGCTTTGTAAATTCTAATTAATTACTCGACCACAACTTTTTCTTTTAAATTTGTCTCCAAAAGCTTCAAATCTATTCACAAACAATTCGATATACTCAATACAAATCATAGGAATTAATTCCATATGAATTTATTAATTTTTCGAAAAAAATCCGAAATTTATTTAAATATTCGACAGTGGGATCCACATCTCAAATCTCGGAAAAACTTTCGAAATCCGAACACCCGTTCCGATATGAGTCCAACCATATAAAATTTATCAAATTCCGATGTCAAATGGACCTTAAATCTTAAATTTTTGTTTTTGGAAAATTTTATAAAAATTTAATTTTTCTTCCATAATTTCACGGATTCATGATATAAATGAGTATGAAATCATGAAATATAATTAATATAGGATAAGGAACACTTGCCCCCAATGTTTTCCCGTAAAAATCGCCTAAGAAGCACCTTACCCGAGCTCAAAAATTGGAAATGGTTGAAAATGGGTCGAAACCTCATTTCCAGAACTTAAGTTCTGTTTTTCAGATTTTTATGCATCGCGATCGTGGAAATTCGTTCGCGATCGCATAGAACAAAATTTTCCCAGGTTTGTTTAACACTACGCGATCGCGTATTGTGCCACGCGATCGCAAAGAATAATTTCTCAGCCTTACGCGATCGCGTACAAGTTTATGCGATCGCGTAGCACAATTTCGGTGCTTCAGCTTCTGCCTCATTCCTTCTTCGCGATCACAGCTTTGAGCTCGCGTTCGCAGTGCACTGGGAGCTAGCCTTTCACGTTTGCCTGCCTATCTTCGCGAACGCGAAGAGTAAAACTCATGACTTAAAATTTTCTCTTCGCGATCACATGAATGGCTTCGCGATCGCGAAGCACAATGCACCAGATGACAGCAGAAGCTCAAAAACTAGATTTTCTAAGTTTAAAATCATCCCGTAGCCTATCTGAAACTCACCCGAGCCCTCGGGGCTCCAAATCAAACATGCACCCAAGTCCTAAAATATCATACGAACTTGCTCGCGTGATCAAATCGCCAAAATAATACCTCGAACTACGAATCGGACATCAAATCAAAGGAAATTTTCAAAAAAACTTTAAAACTTATATTTTCACAACCGGACGTCCGAATCACGTCAAATCAACTCCGATTCTCACCAAATTCGGCAGACAAGTCATAAATATTATAGTGGATCTATACTGTACTCCGAAACCAAAATACGGACCCGAGGTCAATAAATCCAACATCAGTAATTTCTTAAAAATCATTAAGCTTTCAAGATTTTAATTTTTCATCAAAATTCCATATCTCGGGTTAGGGACCTCGAAATTCAATTTCGGGCATACGCCCAAGTCCCAAATCACGATACGGACCTACCAGAATTGTCAAAATACTAATCCGGTTCTATTTGCTCAAAATGTTGACCAAAGTCAACTCAATTGAGTTTTAAAGCTCTATTTCACATTTTAATCCATTTTCATATAAAAACTTTATGAAAAATTATATGGACTATGCACGCAAGTCGAGAAATGATAAATGGTACTTTTTAAAGTCTTAGAACATAGAATTACTTATTAAATTTAAATATGACATTTTGGGTCATCACATAAGTAAACCTAACTTGAATTTATAATTATAATATGAATCTATATCATTGATTTTGGCTCTAAATCAAGAAATCTTAAAGAAGAAAAGAGGGTTTTGGCTTTAAAGATAACAAAATGCAAGTTGGGAGTTTGGCAAAATATTTTTAAAGCGAATAATTGGATTTTGAACATCGATTCAGAGTCGTATTGGGATGAAACTTGTATGGTTGGACTCGTATTCGAACGAATTATCATAATTTGTGAGTTTTGTAGGGTTCCGAGATACGGGCCCGAATTGACTTTTTGATTGACTAAGTATTTGATTAAAGATTCAAACTTTATTATTTGGGTTTGATTTTTATGGAATTGTTTGATGTTAGTGAGTTATTTTTTGCTAGATTCGACCCGTTCAGAGGTCGGTTTGTGCGAGAAGGCATTTTTAGCTTATTGGTTTTGCTTGTTTGAGGTAAGTGTCATGCCTAGATTTGTTGAGAGAGTTTTTCCTACTAAATGATATTTTTTGCTACATGCGGGAGTGATGCATATACGAGGTGACGAGCGTATTTGTATGTACCAGGTTTTCCATGCTCGAGAGGGGGAATTATATGCATGTTTGTACCCTGTGGAACTTGGTGATTCCTTGACTTTTACTTTATTTAATTCTATGACTAATGAACATAATTATATGTGTTAGAAATTAAGTTAGAACGTATGGAATCTTAAAAGGATTTAATGTGTTGTCTTTGAGACTGCTTACATACTTAATTTGATTGTAGCATCATGAATACCCATCTATAATTGTTATTTCCATGCTACTTGAGCTTCCTTATCTGTAATAAGAGATGATGATTGGGGCCTTAGGGAAATATTTGGAATGAGGGTTATTTCCGTGCTGATTGATATGAAATCAACAAGATGAGTATTGTCGTGCAATTTGAAATATGATTGGCCGGTTGGTTATTTTTATGTAAATGGAATGGAAGTTGAATTTTCGTGTTATGATTGCTTGAACGTTAGACACTTACATGCTCTCTACTTCGGATTCTATTAATCTTTGATGTTTTCTATGTTACTTTCACGCTTGTGTTCCTTATGTAGTTATCTATGTGCTTCCTATTTGGTCTGTTATACTATATCCATTACTATATCCATGTTGCTACCTTGTATGTTGTTGTTACTCTTACCTTCTACTTGATTTACTTCTATTATATGTCCTTCCGAATTCATGCATTTACTTGTTATTAGCCCTTACATGTTATATGCGTCTATTTGTTACGTGATTTATTTATTAGACGCCTTGACCTGTTACATGCCTTCACATACTAGATGCTTTTACTTACTACATGCCTCATTTGTTGCATGATTTTACTTATTAAATACCTTTATTTGATACTTGTTTTTCCTTGCCAAAAATCTTTACTCGTTTCATGTCCTACTCCTCTTTGTGTAGCTGGATTAGGTGACTTTTAAGTTAGTTGTGTATTTATGCTTTGTGGAAATCTTGTCTTTCTATACGGGAGACTAGCTCTTGGATACTGGGCTACCCAATGTACTTTGTTTGAGTTTGCATTTCCTAGTTAAATACCGCGTGTTCGTTTTCTTGGTGTTATGTTCTGAACTTTTCTGTGCTTGGTTGTTATTCTAGTTCCATATGATCTTATTATATATGGTATTGGGTTGCAGGCTGTAACGATACTGATATTATATATGGGATCGGATTGCATGCCGCAATGTTATTATTATTATATATGGGATGGGATTGCACGCTGCAACGGTATTGATATTATATATGGGATCGAGTTGCACACTTTAACGGTATTTTATATATATGGATCGGGGTGCGCGCTGCAACGGAGAAGATGTATTATCGTTATTCTTGGTTGTTGATTTCTGTTATCGTATTGTATTGTGAGAGTAAGAAGTGATGTTATTTTGGGGCACTCTATCATTTATATTCTTGTTTCATTTATTACGTGATTTTTCATGTCTCTATTTGCTCTTTCTTCTTATCATCTGTACAAGTAAAATAATAAGTGAGTATCTTTTAACTTAACATGTCATCACTACTTCACCGAGGTTAGTCAAGATACTTACTAAATACATGTGGTCGGTTATACTCATACAACACTTCTGCACCTTGCGTGCATATCTTAGAGTTGTGTAGCTGTGGAAGATGAAGCTTTCCATTGCTGACGTACCAGCATTCCAGATTCAAGCTACCTCTTGTTCATGGTAGTTTAGTATTTTAATTCTCTTTATGTAAACTTCAAACAGATATTGTATTTATTCTTCATATCAGTTTTGTAAATCTATATCATAGCGGCTCATGACTTGTATAACCAGTCCTTGGGATGTCGTATAGATTTTCGTTATTTTAATTCTTGTTGTTATTGATCCTTCGCTTAAGTTACCTTATTCTGTGTTTGGCTTACCTAGTGCCCGGATTAGTTGCCATCATGACTAGATGCATTTTGGATCGTGACACTAATCTATTTCATTGTGGCAAATAAAAAAGGACAAGAAAAATATCATTTGCACATCCACATTGAACCTTCTTTTTCATTTCTCCAATCTAAAGAAAAAATACTATCCTTTCTAGTCGATTTGTCATTTTTAGCTACTATTGTCGATGGAGGTATATTCCTTTTCCCTTTTTCTTTTCTTGAATCGATCTAAAGAATTCTATTGGCTATTGTACTTTGAATTGGAACAAAGTTCTAGCACAACAACATTATGCATATATAGATATGAATTCTCAGCTATATATATGAAATTATGGCTAATGCCTAACACTAATCATAAAAATTAAAATTTCTTGGTTCTTTATAATTTCATAATATTTATGAGCTGTAAAATTAAACTGGTAAAGTTAATTCCTTATTTTTGCTATATTTGCTAATTATCCTGGCAATAATTATCCAACTAGCTATAAATTTATTGCTACAATAGAATTTCATAGGGTTCGTTTCGGGGAGGTTTTGGAATGATTTGGATCTATTAGTTCTTGGTTTAGAAGCTTGAGTTGGTAATGTTGACCGGCGTTTGACTTTTGTGAAAATGACCCCGGAACAATGTTTTGATCAGAGACGGATCCAGAATTTTGAGACCATAGGTACACTACAGACTTTAATGTAAATTTAGTGCTTCCAAATAATATCATTTTTAGGTCAATAATGTCAATTGATGTGAGAATATTTAGTGTTTTATGACTTATTATTAACTTTAAAATAATATTTAAAGAGATAACCGATATACTTCTTAAACCATTCATTTCTTACCATCAAAATTCATAACAAAGAGGGAAAATAAAATGGTAGTGACAATTTAATACCGTAAAATAAAATTATATTAATAGTTCTTTATATGTGAATTACTTTCCAAAATAAACTATATGTTGTAATAAAATATTATAGACGAAAGTTCAATAATTTGATTGAAACAAAAATATTTAAGCAAGTTATTGTGTAATTTAACGTTCAATCAATAATTTGCAAACCACAACTAAAGTATTCCTTAAGAAACTTTGTAACAGTTCAAAATTCTTCCACGTAAAAGCAATTAAAAACTAAGAATCAAAAAGGGTAAAGAGAAAATTACTTCAAAGATAGCAATTAGGATTGGGATTGGCATAAATTGGGATTAAGGAGAATAATAAAAATTAGGAAAAAGCTAGAAAAGAAAAATAAGGGAGTAGTGAGTAGCATGTGAGTTGGAAAACAAATGAAAGAAAGAAAAAAGCAAATGGAAACTGTAGGAGAAAGAAGTCGAAAGGGAATCGAACCCTCGTCCTTGGGAAGATAAACCATCCATCTAACCAATGAACCACTTAGCTTTTTAAACCATGGGTGCCAAAAGATAATATTAGACTATTTCTGTGAATTATGTAGATGGAATACCTAACTTATTATGAAGATCATGGGTTCACGCGAATCCTTATTTATAGGGTAGATCATCACCTGGTTTTGATGGCTCCAACAAGTTTGTATAGTGATTTTAGATTTAGACGTATGTCCGGAATTGAATTCAGAGGTTCCTAAGTTGATTTGGCTTGATTTGCTAAAAGTTGGTAATTTGAAAGTTTAGAAATTTCTTAACTTGGGCCGTAGGTTGACTTTATGGCTATCAGGTTTGGATTTTTATTTCTGGACTTGTAATAGGTGTTTTGTCTTTTGCA
Source organism: Nicotiana tabacum (assembly GCF_000715075.1). NCBI lineage: Eukaryota > Viridiplantae > Streptophyta > Magnoliopsida > Solanales > Solanaceae > Nicotiana > Nicotiana tabacum. Next base: position 45,012,622 of record NC_134102.1, read on the forward strand.
AAATTTGGTATCATTCCGAGTTGGTTTGATAGGAATCAGATGCTTGGTTCTGATTCTAGTGATTCTTGAGTTTATTGTGAAATTTCATGTGTTTTGATGTCCGATTCATGATTCCGGATGTTATTTAGGTATTTTGATCATGCGAGTGAGTTCGTATGATATTTTTAAACTCGTATGAATGTTTGGTTATAACGACCCAACCCGTCATTTTTGTACTTCGCTCTGTAGTTTACGGGCGTGAGTAGCTTCGTATGATGTATTTTGATTTGTGTGAATCGTCGGTTTTGGTTTTCAGGTTATTCGGGACTGATTTGGAAGAATGATTCTCAACTAGGGAGCTTTAAATTTGAAAGAGTTGATCAAGTTTGACTTTTTAGCATTTGACCTCGGATTAGAATTTTAATGGTTCCGTTAACTCTGTTGGGTGATTTTAGACTTAGGAGCGCGTCCGGATTGTGATTTGGAGGTACGTGGTTGAATTTGGCTCGAAATAGCGAAAGTTAAAATTTTGAAAAGTTTGAGTGGGAGTGAACTTTTTGATATCGGGGTCGGATTCCAATTCCGAAAGTTGGAACAGGTCCGTAATGTCAAATGTGACTTGTGTGCAAAATTTGAGGTCAATCAGACGTGATTTGATAGGTTTCGACATCGGTTGTGGAAGCTTGAAGTTTCAAAGTTCATTGATTTCGTATTGAGGTGTGATTCGTCGTTTTGATATTGTTATGTGTGTTTTGAGTCCTCGAGTAGGACCATGTTATGTTAGGAAACTTGTTGGTATGTTTGGACGTGGTCTCGAAGGGCTCGGGCGTGTTTCGGATTGATTTCGGATCATTTTCCTTCATGTTTACACTGCTGTGTCTTGCTGGTTTCTGGTGTCTCAGTCCTTCATCGCGTTCGCGTGGCAAGTGTCGCAAACGCGTAGTATATTTTGATGGCAGCAGCAAATTGTTCTTCGCGATCGCGAAGTATGTCCCGCGTTCGCGTAGAGTTGGGGCAAGTCCTCTTCACGTTTGCTTATGGAGGATTGCGTTCGCATAGTGTTGAGGTTGGCAGCTGGGAATTTGAGCGTTCTTCTATGCGATCGCGTAAGGTTAGTCGCGTTCGTGAAGCTTTTCCAGCAGTGTTCATTGCGTTCGCGTGGGGTGCATTGCGAACACGTAGAGTCTTCTGTGGCAATGTGAGTTTTATTCATCACGAACACGATGGTTTTCCCGCGTTCACGAAAGAGGACGTCTGGGCAGTGTATATAGTACTCTATTTCGAATGTTTCAGAAATTTTTAGATTTTGGGAGCTATGGAGCTCCGATTGAGGCGATTCTTGGAGAATTTTTCATCACAAGGATTGGGGTAAGTGTTCTCTACTCGGTATTGGTTATATTTCATGAATCTTTCTTCGTTTTTTGTTGTTGGATTGTGTATAATAAAGAGGAATTTGGGGGTTTTGGCCTAAAGTTTCATAATGTGAATTTTTGAGGTTTGAATATTGAATTGGAGTCGGATTTGAGTAAAACTAGTATGGTTGGACTCGTAATTGAATGGGTTGTTGGATTTTGCAAATTTTTTTGGGGTCCGAGGTGCGTGCCCGAGTTGGGCTTTTGGCCGATTTTGGGCTTTTGATTCAAGATTTGATCTTTTTCGATCGGGATTGGTTCCTTTAGCATTGTTTGATGTACTTGAGTTATTTTTGGTTAATTTTGAGCCATTTGGAGGTCGCTACGCGCGTGATGGGATCTTTGGAGAATCGCTTGCCTTGCTCGGCATTGGTATTGGCTTGTTCAAGGTAACTAACTCTTCTAATCTTGGAGCTGAGGATATGAAACCACGAAATACGTGTTATGTGATTAGTGTTGAGGGGACGCACATGCTAGGTGACGGGCGTGTCGGCATGCACCATATTAATTGAGACTCTGTTGTTCCTATGGCACTGTATAGTGGTCCTACTTTATTGATATCCGTGCTTTCACCATGTGATAAAATAGTTAAGCTGTCAATCATGCTAGATATCATGTTTAGGCATTATGTCGATACTGTTTGGACCCATAGTGGTCGTTTCTTACTGTCATCTCACTGATTTCATTGACATTTCATACTTAATCACATCCATGCATTCATACCATATCTCAGTCTCTGTTATTATTTATTGATACATCATATAATTGTTGTCGGGCCAGTTTCATGACATTGTGAGCCTGTGAGTGAGACTAGAGAGATTGATGACTGATGAGGCCAAGGGCCCAAGTGAGAGTGATATTTTAGGATTGGGCTGCACACCGCAACATGTTATATTGAGTACGTTTTATGGGATCGGGCTGCACGCCGCAGCGACATATTGATTACATTCTATGGGATCGGGCTTCACGCCGCAGCGATATAGCGCTTGGGCTGAAAGGAGCCCCTCCGGAGTCTGCACACCCCCTGCGAGCACAGTATTATAAATATGGATCGGGTTGTACGCCGCAACGGGTATTGTACAGCACAAAGCTCATCGAGACCCCATCCAATCACACCAGCAAGTACAAATATATAATCCAAACTTATCCAAAGGCTCAAAACACCCACGGGAACATCACAACAAAGAATCGAAACTCAAATTGAAAAACATTTCTCTTAAGTTGTTAAATCTTTATTCCTTCAAAAGAGTGTTTGAGTCATACTTACACACTTCAGATTACTTCAAAACTTTGCACACAAGTTCAACTCAACTGTATAGACCTATTCAAAGTCTCGAAAAACCAATTGGAGTCCAATAACATCAAAGTCAGCTCTTGGTCAAACTTATCAACTCTTAAGTTCTTCAAATTGCTAACTTTTCACAAATAGTGTCAAATTCTTCTAGGAACCTCAAAAATAAAATTCGAACATACTCGTAAAAGTTCAAATTCAGCATACGAACCTATCGTAATCATTAAAACCCGATTCAGAGTCAGTTTACCAAAAATTCAAATATTTGTCAACTCTTCCAACTTAAAGCTTCCAAATGGAGAGTCATTTTTCCAAATCAATCCCGAACTACTCAAAAACAAAAATCGACCATACACATAAGTCATAAAATATCATATGAAGTTATTCAAAGTCTCAAACCATCGAATGGAATGCTAAAGATCAAAACGATCAGTTAGGTCATTACATTTAGTAAGAAAGAAAAACTAAAAATAATTAAAATGAAAAGTCAGTTGTCACGACCCCAATTTCCTACCTTAGCATGTCTTGATGTCACATAGTCTCTAAAACTAGGTAAGCCAAACATTTAATAATAACATAACAGGAATAACTAACTCAGATACGAAAATAAAAACAGAATAACTCATATTAACTTCCAAAATATAACCTCAATCCTTGTGATGAAATTGCTCCAAGAATCGCCTCAATCATTGTGATGAAAATTGCTCCAAGAATCGCCTCAATCCGAGCTCCATAGCTCCCAAAATATAAAAATGTCTGAAACATTCGAAATAGAGTACTATATACACTGCCCAGACGCCCTCTTTCGCAAACGCGGGAAAACTATCGCGTTCGCGAAGAATAAAACTCACACTGCCATAAAAGACTTTACGCATTCGTGATGCACCCAACACGAACGCGATGAACACTGCTGCCAAAGCTTCACGAACTCGACTAACCTTACGCGATCGCATAGAAGAACGCTTAAATTCCCAACTGCCAACCTCAATACTATGCGAACGCAATCCTCCATAAGTGAACGCGAAGAGGACTTACCCCAACTCTACGCGAATGCGGGACATACTTCGTGATCGCGAAGAACAATTTATTGCTTCCATCAAAATACACTACGCGTTCGCAATACTTGCCACGTGAACGCGATGAAGGACTGAGATACCAGAAACCAACAAGACACAGCAGTATAAACGTGAAGAAAAATGATCTGAAATCAATCGGAAACACGGCCGAGCCCCTCGGGACCACGTCCAAACATACCAACAAGTCCCCTAACATAACACGGACCTATTCGAGGACTCAAAACATACATAACAATATCAAAATGACGAATCACACCTCAATACAAAATCAGTGAACTTTGAAACTTCGCGCTTCCACAACCGATGCTGAAACCTATCAAATCACGTCCGATTGACTTTAAATTTTGCACATAAGTCACATTTAACATTACGGACCTGCTCCAACTTTCGGAATCGTAATCCGACCCCGATATCAAAAAGTCCACTCCCGGTCAAACTTTTCAAAATTTCAATTTTCGCCATTTCGAGTCAAATTCAACCACGGACCTCCAAATCACAATCCGGACGCGCTCCTAAGTCCAAAATCACCCAACGGAGTTAACGGAACCATCAAAATTCCAATTCGAGGTCAAATGCTAAAAAGTCAAACTTGATCAACTCTTTCAAATTTAAAGCTCCCTAGTTGAGAATCATTCTTCCAAATCAGTCCCGAATAATCTGAAAACTAAAATCGAGGATTCACACAAATCAAAATACATCATACAGAGCTACTCATGCCCGTAAACTACCGAGCGAAGTGCAAAAATGACGGGTTGGGTCGTTACAACTAAATATTCACACGAGTCTAAAAATATCATATGAACTCACTCGCATGATCAAAACACCTAAATAACATCTGGAACCATGAATCGGACATCAAAACACATGAAATATGACAATGAACTCAAGAATCACTAGAATCACAACCAAGCATCCGATTCTTATCAAACCAACTCAGAATGACACCAAATTTTGTAAACATTTTGCAAAAGACAAAACATACCTATTACAAGTCCCAAAATAAAAATTCGAACCCGATAGCCATAAAGTCAACCTACGGTCCAACTTAAGAAATTTCTAAACTTTTAAATTGCCAACTTTCAGCAAATCAAGCCAAATCAACTTAGGAACCTCTGAATTCAATTCCGGACATACGCCTAAATCCAAAATCACTATACGAACTTGTTGGAGCTATCAAAACCAGGTGCAGATCTTCCCTATAAATTGGGATTCACGGAACCCATGATCTTCACAGTAAGTTAGGTATTCCATCTACATAATTCACAGAAATAGTCTAATATTATCTTTTGGCGTCCATGATCTAAAAAGCTAAGTGATTCACTGGTTAGATGGATGATTTATTTTCCCAAGGACGAGGGATCGATACCCTTTGGACTTCCTTCTCCTACAGTTTTCATTTTGCTTTTTTCTTTCTTTCATTTGTTTTCCAACTCACATGCTACTCACTACTCCCTTATTTTTCTTTTCTAGCTTTTTCCTAATTTTTATTATTCTCCTTAATCCCAATTTATGCCAATCCCAATCCTAATTGCTATCTTTGAAGTAATTTTCTCTTTACCCTTTTTGATTCTTAGTTTTTAATTGCTTTTACCTGGAAGAATTTTGAACTGTTACAAATTTTCTTAAGGAATACTTTAGTTGTGGTTTGCAAATTATTGACTGAACATTAAATTACACAATGACTTGCTTAAATATTTTTGTTTCAATCAAATTATTGAACTTTCGTCTATAATGTTTTATTACAACATATAGTTTATTTTGGAAAGTAATTTACATATAAAGAACTAGTCATATCATTTTATTTTACGGTATTAAATTGTCATTACTATTTTATTTTCCCTCTCTGTTATGAATTTTGATGGGAAGAACTGAATGGTTTAAGAAGTATATAGGTTATCTCTTTAGATATTATTTTAAAGTTGATAATAAGTCATAAAACACTAAATATTCTCACATCAATTGATATTATTGACCTAAAAAATGACACTATTTGGAAGTACCAAATTTACATTAAAGTCTGTAGTGCATCTCAAAATCCTGGATCCGTCTCTGATCAAAATATTATTGCAGGATCGTTTTTACAAAAGTCAAACCTCAGTCAACATTACCAACTCAAGCTTCTAAACCAAGAACTAATGGATCCAAATCATTCCAAAACCTCCCCGAAATGAACCCTACCATCCCTGCAAGTTATAAAATAACAAATACACATATGAAAAACTTCAAAAGGGAAAACGGGACTCAAATACACAAAATGACTGGTCGGGTCATTACACTTTTTCTGACAAAAACTTTACTAGTGCTAAAGTAACTTCAATATGTGGCAAAAACGTACATTAGCTACGAAATTCTATTGTAGCAATAAATTTATAGCTAGTTGGATAATTATTGCCAGGATAATTAGCAAATATAGAAAAAAATAAGGAATTAACTTTACCAGTTTAATTTTACAGTTCATAAATATTATGAACTTATAAAGAACCAAGAAATTTTAATTTTTATGATTAGTGTTAGGCATTAGCCATGATTTCATATATATAGCTGAGAATTCATATCTATATATGCATAATGTTATCGTGCAACAACTTTGTTCCAATTCAAAGTGCAATAGCCAATAGAATTCTTTGGATCGATTCAAGAAAAGAAAAAGGTAAAAGGAATATACCTCCATAGACAATAGTAGCTAAAAAGGACAAATCGACTAGAAAGGATAGTATTTTTGCTTTAGATTGGAAAACTGAAAAATAAGGCTCAATGTGGATGTGCAAATGATATTTTTCTTGTCCTTTTTAATTTGCCACAATGAAATAGTATTAGTATCACGACCCAAAATGTATCTAGTCATGATGACAACTAATCCCAGCACTAGATAAGTCAAACACAAAATAAGGTAACTTAAGTGAAGGATCAATAACAACAAGAATGAAAATAACTAAAATCTATACGACATCCTAAGGACTGGTTGTACAAGTCATGAGCCGCTATGATATAGATTTACAAAACTGATATGAAGAATAAACACAATATCTGTTTGAAATTTACATAAAAAAAATTAAAATATTAAACTACCATGAATAAGAGGTACCTTGAATCTGGAGCGGTAGTACGTCGCCAATGGAAGACTTCGTCTTCCACAGCTTCACAGCTCTAAGATATGCACGCAAGGTGCAGAAATGTTGTATGAGTACAACCGACCACATGTACTTAGTAAGTATCTTGACTAACCTCGGTAAAATAGTGATGAAGTTTTAAGTTTAAAGATACTCACTTATTATTTTACCTGTGCAGATGATTAGAAGAAAGAGCAAATAGAGACATGAAAAATCACGTAATAAATGAAACAAGAATATAAATGATAGAGTGCCCCAGAATAACATCACTTCTTCAGTCACACAACACAATACGGTAACAGAAATCGACATCCAAGAATAACGATAATACATCTTCTCCGTTGCAGCGCGCATCCCGATCCATATATATATATATATATATATATATATATATATATATATATATATATATAAAATACCATTGAAGTGTGCAACTCGATCCCATATATAATATCAATACCGTTGCAGCGTGCAACCCCATCCCATATATAATAATAATAACATCGCGGCGTGCAATTCGATCCCATATATAATATCAGTATCGTTGCAGCGTGCAACCCAATTCCATATATATTAAGATCATATGAAACTAAAATAACAACCAACCACAGAAAAGTTCACAACATAACACCAAGAAAACGAACACGCGGTATTCAACTAGGAAATACAAACTCAAACAAAGTACAATGGGTAGCCCAGTATCCAAGAGCTAGTCTCCCATATAGAAAGACAAGACTTTCAAAAAGCATAAACACACAACCAACTTAAAAGTCACCTAATACAGCTACACAAAGAGGAGTAGGACATGAAACGAGTAAAGATTTTTGGCAAGTAAAAACAAGTATCAAATAAAGGTATTTAATAAGTAAAATCATGTAACAAATAAGGTATGTAGTAAGTAAAAGTATCTAGTACGTGAAGGCATGTAACAGGTCAAGGCGTCTAATAAATAAATCACATAACAAATAGACGCATATAACATGTAAGGGCTAATAACAAGTAAATGCATGAATTCGGGAGGATATGTAATAGAAGTAAATCAAGTAGAAACGTAAGAGTAACAGTAACAAACAAGGTAGGAACATGGATATTGTAATGCATATAGTAGAACAGACCAAATAGGAAGCACATAGGTAACTACATAAGGAACACAAGCGTGAAAGTAACATACAAAACATCAAAAATTAATAGAATCTAAAGTAGAGAGCATGTAAGTGTTTAACGTTCGAGAAATCATAATGAAAATCCAACTTCCATTCCATTTACACAAAAATAACCAACCGGCCAATCATATTTCAAATCGCACGAGAATACTCATCGTGTTGACTTCATATCAATCAACACGGAAATAACCCTCGTTCCAAACATATCCCTAAGGCCCCAGTCATCATCTCTTATTACAGATAAGGAAGCTCAAGTAGCATGGCAATAACAGTTATAGATGGGTATTCATGATGCTACGGTCAAATTAAGTATGTAAGCAGTCTCAAAGACAATACATTAAATCCTTTTAAGATACCATACGTTCTAACTTGATTTCTAACACAGATAATTAAGTTTATTAGTCATAGAATTAAATAAAGCAAAAGTCAAGGAATCACCAAGTTCCACAGGGCACAAACTAGCATATAATTCCCCCTCTCGAGCATGAAAACTCTGGTACATACAAATAAGATTGTCACCCCGTATATGCATCACTCCCGCATGTAACAAAAAATATCATTTAGTAGGGAAAACTCTCTCAACAAAATTAGGCAAGACACTTACCTCAAACAAGCAAAACCAATAAGCTAAAAATGCCTTCTCGCACAAATTGACCTCTGAACGGCTCGAATCTAGCAAAAAACAACTCACTAACATCAAATAATTCCATAAAAATCAAACCCAAACGATAAAGTTTGAATCTTTAATCAAATACTTAGTCAACCAAAAAGTCAACTTGGACCCGCATCTCGGAACCCTACAAAACTCACAAATTATGATAATTCGTTCGAATACAAGTCCAACCATACAAGTTTCATCCTAATACGACTCTGAATCAATGTTCAAAACCCAATTATTCACTTTAAAAATATTTTGCCAAAACCCCAACATGCATTTTCTTATTTTCCAAGCCAAAACCCTCTTTTCTTCATTAAGATTTCTTGATTTAGAGCCAAAATCAATGATATAGATTCATGTTATAATTATAAATACAAGTTAGGTTTACTTACACCAATGAAGTAGATGAAAACTCCCTAAAAGTTGCCTCTTCCAGAGCTCCAAAACCTTGTGAGAAAAAGTGATTAAATTTCGGAACAAGTAAAAAGAATATAGCAGCTATCTCAGCTCGAATAAGATCCTAGATAATACTGAAACTCACATTTGATAAGCCCAACATTATTCTGGTGAGATTACACCCAAGATAGCCTTTTGAATAACTAAATTTGGTCTTAAGATGAGGGAGATATGATGTTTTGATATTTTAAAGGAAGTCTGAAAATTTCAGGGACATAACTGGTATTTTCGTAATTATTGTACCAGAAAATCAGCAATCACAAAATCTTCATTTTGGCACCCAAAACTCATTCGGAACCTCTCGGATATAAATTATATCTGAATTTCAATCATAAAACATGCAGCGAACCTACTCGCGTACTCAAAACATCGAAAAGACCTCGTCTTAACCCGATATTAATGGTGGTCAAACTCCAAAATCCTTAACTTAACTAGTCTCTCAACCAACGATAAAAAATACACCCAAACCCATCGGGACCCCATCCAATCATACCAACAAGTACAAATATATTATCCAAACTTATCCAAAGGCTCAAAACACCCACGGGAACATCACAACAAAGAAGCGAGACTCAAATCGAATAGAATTTCTCTTAAGTTGTTAAATCTTTATTCCTTCAAAAGAGTGTTTGAGTCATACTTACACACTTCAAATTACTTCAAAACTTTGCACACAAGTTCAACTCAACTATATAGACCTATCCAAAGTCTCGAAAAATCAATTGGAGTCCAATAATATCAAAGTCAACTCTTGGTTAAACTTATGAACTCTTAAGTTCTTCAAATTGCTAACTTTTGATAAATAGTGTCAAATTCTTCTAGGAACCTCAAAAATAAAATTCGAACATACCCGTAAAAGTCCAAATTCAGCATACGAACCTATCGGAACTAATAAAACCCGATTCAGAGTCTGTTTACCAAAAATTCAAACATTGGTCAACTTCTCCAACTTAAAGCTTCCAAATGGAGAGTCATTCTTCCAAATCAATCCCGAACTACTCAAAAACAAAAATCGACCTACACATAAGTCATAAAACATCATATAAAGTTACTCAAAGTCTCAAACAATCGAATGGAATGCTAAAGATCAAAATAATTAGTTGGGTCGTTACATTTAGTAAGAAAGAAAAACTAAAAAATAATAAAAATGAAAAGCCAGGTGTCACGACCCCAATTTCCCACCTTAGCATGTCTTGATGTCACCTAGTCTCTAAAACTAGGTAAGCCAAACATTTAATAATAACTTAACAGGAATAACCAACTGAGATACGAAAATAAAATAGAATAACTCATATTAACTTCCAAAATATAACCTCAACAACATATTCCCAAAACCAGTGGAATTGAGTCATAAGCTCTACAAAATATTCTAAAATGTCTACTACACCACTGTCTGATAAAGAAAAAGATGGAATGAGAAGATAAGGGAAGGTGACTTCGAGGCCTGCAGACACCAAGCAAGTATACCTTGAAGTCTCCGGAAGGTAGCTAACAAGTCAATCACTAACGTCCAGCACGGGCAGACATACTTGGATTTGCACAAAACGATGTACAGAAGCATAGTATGAGTATACCACAATAGTACCTAGTAAGTATCAAGCCTAACCTCGGTTGAGTAGTGACGAGTCAGGTCAAGACACTTACTAGGACATGATAAATAAAACAAAATATAATAACGATGAGTAATGGAAAAGCAGAGAAATGAATGATAACGCAGAAATTTAATAACTAAACTAATTACAAAATTGTAAAAATAAAGATAACAAGAAGGAAGCAATTAATGAGAACTACAAATAGTCAAACACAAACAAAACTGATAAGACAAGGAATAATAAAAGTAATAAGAACTGATCAACCAATAAATATTTTCATTATTTAATACACCACAAGAATCACAACCGAGGTACCGCCTCGTATTCACTTATCACAATTTCAATCACAATCTTTTCTTATACCGCCGCGTGAGCCTTATATTTAGATAGTTTTGAAAATATTTTACCTGAAATAGCTACATGCACTTTATACCACCTTATGTCGCTGTTTGGCTTTAAGTAATTCCCTTACTTGCAACATGCACATAAATCCCACCTTATGCCGCTGCATGCATGTTAACCCCTATCCTTATACTGTCACATGTGCATCAATATCACAACACAATAACAACCCGCACCATAAGTTTCCATATGCCACAACTTGCCAAAAATGAACAATATCAATGTTTCCATAACAAATAGCCCATGGATCAACCACAATGTGTGCAAGAATATCAACAATAACAAATGAATATGAATTGCTCAACAAGAAGATATATCAACAATTAACAACTTCGCCTTAATGTGATAATGGTTTTCACAACTTCAACACCAATAACTAAACAAGAAGATATTTCACAAAATAACAAATTCAAGTCAAAGTAATTCAACAATTAAAGATGTAACAAGGAAATAAGGAAGGCAATAACTTCAACTAAAGCATAAAAGTGTAAAGTATCAAGTAATAGGTAGAACAAGTGTTAACAAAGTCAAATAAAGCATGTAAGGATATACTAATACATGTAAGAGTAGATTAACAACGAGAATTGAAACATGATAGGGCAATTCAATTAAAGGCATGGAAAGAGTCTAAATAACCTAAACAGGTCAAATACCACATATAACCCGTGTACCCACTCGTCACCTTGCGTACACAACTTTCACATAACAGAAATAGCACAATCTATCCCAAATCCTAAGGGGTAGTTCCCCTACACAAAGTTAGGCAAGATACTTACCTCAACTAGGCCAACTCAACCCTCGAAAATAGCTTTTCCCCTCAAATTCACCTCCACACGGCTCAATTCTAATAAAAAGTGACTTAATATCATCAATCAATGCAATGGAACACAATTACAATAGATAAAGCTTTGATCTTTACAAAATTGTCAAAAAGTTAACAAAACTCAACCCCGAGCCCGCCCGGTCAATACCTAGGTCCAAGGATAGATTCCGACTACCCATAACCCTACGAGTCCATATATGTGATCCGTTTTCAAATACGAGTCCAAATTGACTCTCAAAACTCAATTCTTCATTTTTAAAAAATTTGACAAAAATTCCCAATTTTTCCTCTTTGAATCACATAAATTTGATGTTAAATCTAAGATATATTCATGAAATATAGTTGGAAATTGATTAGAATCACTCACCCAATGTTTGTAGATAAAAATTCTCTCTCCAAATCGCCTCCTACCAAGTCTACAGTTCTAAAATGTGAGGAATGAGACTAAATCCAAACTTTCCAGCCCTTATGTCCAGTTGCAGATGTCGCAATTGCAAAGAAAAGCTCGCAATTCCAGCACTGACATTCTTAAAAGCGAACCTAGCCCAGCCCAAGTAAAAGCGACTTAGTTGTCGTAAATTCGAACCTAGCCTAGCCCAGACCAAGTAAATTTTGCAATTGAGACCCAAGCATCGCAATTGCGTTACCTGTGATCCCCCTGCTAAGGTCGCATGAGCGACCCTAGTGTTTGCAAATGCCACACCAGCACCAGATTTCCTGTTTTCAGTCCCAAACATTCTGAAACACCTCTGAAACTCATCCGAGCCCTCAGGACTCCAAACCAAACATCTACATAAGTTTATGAACATCATACAAACTCGCTCGCATGATCAAAACAAAAAAATAACATCTGGAACTACGAATCGGACACCAAAACACATAAATTTTAAAGTAAAGTTCAAGAACCACTAGATTTGGAACTAAACGTCTGAATCCTATCAAATCAACTTCAAACGATACCAAATTATGCAGACAAGTTCTAAATAGCATAACGGACCTACTTCAAGTCCCAAAATCAAATTCCAAACCCGATAGGCAAACATCAACCTACGTTCAAATATTTAAACCTCAAATTGCCAATTTTCAGCAAAACAACACAAATCCCTAAGGACTTCTGAATTCGATTACGGTAATACAACCAAGTCCAAAATCATGATACAGAGTTATCAGAGCCATCAAAACACTGTTTCGGGATTGTTTTCATAAAAGTCAAAGTTTGGTAAACACTTCTAACTTAAGCTTCTAAGTCAAGAAACAAAGGGTCTAAATCAACCCTAAATCTTCCAGGAACGAAACCAAAATACCTCGTATGTCATAAAACCCAAATTACACATGTGTGAAGCATCAAAAGGTGAAACGGGGCGCAATTACACAAAACGACTGGTCGGGTCGTTACATTCTCCCCCTCTTAAAACAAACGTTCATCCTCGAACGTGCATAAAGACAAATCTGAAGTGACGAAAAAATGAGGATAACGACTCCGCATGTCGTGCTTGGTCTCCCAGGTCGCCTCCTCGATCGGATGACCCCTCAATTGAACCTTCATTGAAGTAATGTTCTTTGATATCAACTTTTGGACCTGTCTGTCCAAGATAGCCACTGGATCATCAATATAAGTCAAATCCTTGTCCAATTAGACTGGGCTGAAGTCTAACATATTAGACGGATCACCATAATACTTCTGGAGCATAGAAAGATGGAACACCGATTGAACCGCAGATACGCTAGGTGGCAATGCAAGCTTGTATGCCACCTCACCAACTCTCTCAAGGATCTTAAAGGGACCGATATACCTATGTCTCAATTTGCCCTTCTTCCCGAGCTTCATCACACCCTTCAAGGGTGAAACCCAGAGCAAAACCCTCTCTCCAACCATAAATGCTACATCACGAACCTTCCGATTGGCATAACTCTCCTGCCTAGACTGGGCTATGCAAAGCCGATCCTGAATCAACTTGACTTTCTCCAAGGTTTCTCGAATCAAATCTGTGCCCAAAAACCTAGCCTCTCCCAGCTCAAACCAACCAGCTGGAGAACGACACCGTCTCCCATATAGGGCCTCATAAGGAGCCATGTAAATACTCGATTGGTAGTTGTTGTTGTTGGCGCACTCTGCAAGTGGCAAGAACTGATCCTAAGAACCCTCGAAATGCATAACATAGGAACGAAGCATATCCTCCAATATTTGAATGGTACGCTCGGACTGCCGGTCCGTTTGGGGGTGGAATGTTTTACTCAACTCAACCCCGTGCCTAACTCACGATGTACAGCTCTCCAGAAACGCGATGTGAACTGCGTACCTCGATCGGAGATAATGGATGCTGACACACCATGGACACGAATAATCTTACGGATATGGATCTGAGCCAACTGCTCTGCAGAAAAGGTAGTCACTACCGGAATGAAATGCACCGACTTGGTCAACCTGTCCACAATCACCCGAACTACATCAAATTTCTTCAAAGTTCGTGGGAGCCCAACAATGAAGTCCATGGTAACACGCTCCCACTTCCACTTGGGAATCTCAAGTCTCTGAAGCAAATCGCCCGGCCGCTTATGCTCATACTTCACCTACTGAAAATTTAGGCACCGAACCACATAATCCACTATAGTTTTCTTCATTCTCCTCCACCAATAGTGCTGCCTAAAATCCTAATACATCTTAGCGGCACCCAGATGAATGGAGTATCACGAACTGTGGGCCTCCTCAAGGATCATCTCATGTAACCCATCTACATTGGGCACACATAACTAGCACTGCATCCGTAACACAGCGTCATCTCTAATAGAAACCTCCTTGGCATCGTCGTGCTGTATTGTGTCCTTAAAGACAAGCAAATAGGGGTCATCATACTGACGCTCTCTGATGCGATCATTTAAAGAAGATCGAGAAACCATGAAAGCAAGAACCCGGCTGGGCTCCAAAAAATCCAATCTAACAAACTAATGCCTGAACATCTAGGGCTAGTGGCCTCTCTGCTGCCGGTAGATATGCTAAACTACCCATACTCTCTGCCTTTCGGCTAAAGGCATCGGAAACCATATTGGCCTTCCCGGGATGATATATAATAGTGATATCATAGTCTTTAAGAAACTCTAACCATCTCCGCTGTCGCAAATTAAGATCCTTCTTCTTGAACAGATGCTGGAGACTCCGGTGGTCGGTATAGACCTCACATGGAACACCGTACAGGTAGTGCTTCCAAATCTTAAATGCTTGAACAATAGCTACCAATTCCAAGGTGTGGGTCGGATAATTCTTCTCATGGACCTTCAACTGCCAAGATGCACATGCAATCACCCTACCATCTTCCATCAACATCGCGCCAAGCCCAACACGTGATGCATCACAATATATAGTGTAAGACCCCGAACCCGTAGGTAACACCAACACTGGGGTTGTAGTCAAAGCAGTCTTGAGCTTTTGAAAGCCTGCCTCACACTTCTCAGATCATCTGAAAGGAGCACCCTTTTGGGTCAATCTGGTCATAGGTTCAGCAATGGATGAGAAACCCTCTACGAAACGGCGATAATACCTAGCAAATCCAAGAAAACTTCGAATCTTAGTAGCTTAAGATGGTCTGGGCCAACTCCGAACAGCCTCAATCTTCTTTGGATCTACCTTGATCCCCTCACTCGACACCACATGACCCTAAAACACCATTGAATCAAGCCATAATTCAAACTTTGAGAATTTTGCATACAACCTCTTCTCCCTCAAGGTCTAGAGCACGATCCTTAGATGCTGCTCATGATCTTCCCAAATGTGAGAGTACACCAAGATGTCGTCAATAAATACAATGATAAATGAATCAAGATATGGTTGGAATACGCTGTTCATCAGGTGCATAAATGTTGTTGGGGCGTTGGTAAGCCCAAATGACATCACGAGGAACTCGTAGTGACCATACCGAGTCCTGAAGGCAGTCTTCGAAATATTCTGATCCCGAATCTTCAGCCGATGATACCCTAACCTCAAATTAATCTTTGAGAACTCTCTAGCTCCTTGTACCTGGTCAAATGAGTCATCAATGCGTGGCAATGGGTACATGTTCTTCACCGTAACTATGTTCAACTACCGATAATCAATACACATACGCATAGAACATTCCTTCTTCTTCACAAACAAAACTGGAGCACCCCAAAGAGTCACACTAGGCAGAATGAAACCCTTATCAAGAAACCCTTACAACTGCACCTTCAACTCTATTAGGGTGATATGTTATGGTGGAATTAAAATGGGTTGAGCGGCAACGAGTCAATACCATAATCGATATCCCTATCGGGTGGCATACCCGGAAGATCTGCTGGAAATACATCTGGGAAGTTTCTCACTATCATAACTGACTCAACGGTAGGAGTATCAGCACTGACATCTCTCACAAAGGCTAGATAAGCATCACACCCCTTCTCAACCATCCGCAAAGCCTTTATAAAGGACACAAACCTTCTAGGAACATAATACAATGTACCCATCCACTCTAACCACGGCAAACCCTGCATAGCCACTGTCACAGTCTTGGCATGATAATCCAGAATAGCATGATAGGGCGACAAAACCAATTCATGCCCAGGATAACATCAAAGTGTACCATACTGAGTAATAATAGATCAACTTTGGTCTCAAGACCACTAATAACAACTAAACACGACCAATACACACGGTCCACAATAATAGAATCTCCTAGAGGCGTGGACACATAAACAAAAGAACTCAAAGAATCACGATATATATCCAAATACGGAGCAAAGTAAGATGATACATATGAATAAGTGGGAATCAGATCAAATAAGATTGATGCATCCCTATGACAAATCAGAACCATACCTGTGATGACTGCATCTGATGGGACTGCCTTCGTCCAACTCGAAAAAAGCATAGAATCTGGCATGGCCTACCCCTCTAAGGCAACCTCTGCCTGCCTGACCCCCACCCCTAGCTGGTTGTGCGGGTGGATAGGTAATTGGAGCAGCAACCATGGCCTGTGAAGTCTGTGGACCTGGTGTAATCCGTGGAGCCCGAGTAGTCTGTGGAGGTGCACCCCTCCTGAGTCTGGGGTAGTCCCTCACCTAATGTCGGGTATCACCACACTCAAAGCAAGATCTTGGTGGGGTGGCTGCTGAAACTGGCTCTGGCCTGATCGGCTAGACTGTCCACTGAAGGCACCCTATGTAGGAGGTGCACTAGAAAGTGGCTGAGAAAAGTGTTAAACCTGAGACCTCGAGATAGCCAGAGTACCACTAGAAGCTGAAAGTGCTGAATGAACTGGACGACTCACATAGCCTCCACCATGACGGGTTGTAATTGTAACGTGGCCACCACTAAATCCTCCAGTACCTCGAGGCCTTATGGCCTCCCTGTCCTCTCTCTCACAGCCCTGCATACCTTCTAACCTCCACGCGATCTATACCACATACTAATATGGGATATATGTCTCCAACTCTCGAGACATGCAGAATCTAATACCATAGTTGAGCCCTTCGATGAATCGGCGGACTCGCTCCCTGACTGTAGAAGCCAAGGTAGGTGCATGTCTGACCAACTCACTGAATAAGATGGCATGCTCTAACACTGTCATAGTACCTTGGCACAACTGATCAAGCTCCGCGCGTCATGCACCCCGAACGGTCTGGGGAACAAACTCTCTCAAGAACATCTTTGAAAACTGAGTCCATGTGAGTGAAGCTGCATCGACTGGGTTGCCCTCCTCGTAAGCCCTCCACCACAGATACGCTACTCCTGACTGCTGAAAACAGATACGCTGCTTCTCTAGAAAACCTTGCGCATCCACTGAAGCTAGGCCACTGTAAGTAGAAGAATGATACTTCTTGAACCTCTCAAGTCTAAGCTGCTCATCCTCAGCTGCCACTACCCTAAACTTGGGCTGAACTGGAACAATAGGATGAGCTAGCATAACCTCTAGGACTTGATCAACATGGACCTACTGCTCTGGGGTACGGCCCGTGGGAGTTTGAGCTCCTCTTACATCCTGAGATGTGGCTGGTGCAAGTGAAATCAACTCCGCCTGAGCTAGAGTATCGGACATGCTCAAAACCTGTGCTAAGGTCCCCTAAAGTGTAGGGGTCACAACAAGCGCCTTGGGTGCGTGTCCCCCAACTGGAGCTAATGGTGGATCCTCAATCGCAACTCGAGCAGGTGCTATAGCTTCACCACGTGCTCCTCCTCGGCCTCTGCCCCGGCCTCTCGCGACTCTAGTAGGGGGTACTGATCTCGTCCAATTTCACTCCTCTATTTAAGGATATGAAAACGGTCGATGCAATAATAATATCCAACAGAGTCGAGGTCGAATTCCACTGGGAGCGAATGGGTGTTAGTAGTATATATCTTAGTACGTGAAATTGTATATCTTGATTTGCACTTCCGGAATATTAGTTTTTGTGTGCAAATCTAACTTAAACATCTATTGCGGTTTTAAGAACGAAACTAGGAAATTATTTTTGGTTGTTTTTCAAATGATAAAAGGCCTAGGTCTATGACCTTCACCTAGGTGTTCGCTTAATAGTTTGTAAATCTTAAAGCTTGTTTTATTGGTCGGGGTATATTATCACTATCAACACTTAAGTACCCACTCAATACCTCTCGGTCAGAGAGTGATTTTGCCTAATTTGGCTTTCTCAAGTCCAAATGGGTATTGAACAAAGAAGTTGATAATAAGCTCAAGTCGGGTTTTACAATCTCTAGGTTCAACCCTTTAATTGGGCTTATCAATCTCTCGATTGACCCAATTTCTTGCTAGCCATATTTTCCAAGACGAAGTCTCTCCTTTTCAAGTAGAGACCAAGTCAAATAGGCATGAAATAATATTTGCAACCCTTAATTATTCAAATAAAAGCAAGAACAAGGCTAGATAATCAATACCCAACCATAAACAAGCAATAGATAAAACACTCATTAAGTTTACACACTAGGGTTGGGTTACAACCCTAGTGAAAATCTAGCTTCTCATGCTTAAATAAGAAGAAAAAAGAAGAAGAAGTGGGAATTAAACCCATAATAATAATTAAGATGATAAAAGTAATATTCAATAAGCTCAATATAGCAAAAACTACTTAAAAAATCAAAGTAAAACGTCTAGAGTGGGTGCTGATTTCAAAAGTTGACCTAAAAAGTGAATCTCAACTATTTATACAGTGCTGGAATTTTCGAACAAAATTGCCCTTTCGAAGGTTCTGCGGCCGCACAATTCCATGTGCAGTCTGCACTTTGCTACATCCTGGCAGAAATGGAAACCTGTGGCCGCATAATTCTGAACTACGACCGCACCTCACTCTTTCTGCGGTCTGCACATTTCGTAGTGTGGCCGCACATTGCTCTTTTGCGGACCGCACAAATATGACTGCGGTCCGCACTTCTGTTGAACTTGAATGCAGGTTTTCTGAACTTCTGCTCTTGCCCAGGTTCTGCGGCAGCACATTTCATGTGCGGACCGCACTTTGCACTTGCCTATGATGAGATTTTCTTCATAATCTGCTACCGTAGATGATAATCTGTGGTTCACACTTTTGAGCTTTTGTGCCTGTTTTCGTCCTTGAGGCCACAGATGATAATCTACGGTCCACACTTTTGAGCTTCTGTGTCTGTTTTTATCCTTGAGTTCAGATCACTCCTTCTTAAGTTGGATTTCATCTTTGGGGCTCATTTTCCACTATTCCTGCAATTAAGCATATTTCATCAATTTTCAGAAACACAATTAAATGCTTTTGGACTAAAACAAAATCAAAAAGGTGCTAATAAATAGTCAAAATCTCCACTTATCAACTTCTCCAAACTTAAGCTTTTGCTTGTCCTCAAGCAAATAAGGTAATTTCCACCTTCACAAGTTGAGAGATATTCCATATAATAAAAAATGCATCAATCACAAATCAATTAGGATCAACAATTACCCACAATACTTATGAATTATTAACAAGGAAATGTGTTGAACTTTTAAGCACAAATAGTTCTAATGTGACACTTGAGCATCAAAAGTTGACTTAATTCATCAAGGAACATTGCTCATTCATGTAGGTCATTGTGGATCCTAAACTCCTCCTCATCTACTCTCCGTTTGCATACCTCACTTACGAATATGGCACTCAATTCAAAGATTTATGAAAGGTTCGCTCATCTCTCTCAAAATAAATTGCCACAAGTACGGCTTTAAGTACCATAGGCTTGTCCCTCATGTAAATCGCCACTAATATAAGCTCACTCGGCTTGAAATCACGTAGGGCTTTTTCGGAATGCAATGAAAGCTTTTGGACTAAGGTTGGATATGCTATGATAGAATGAGTTCATCTTTCCTTAAGCACTCCTTTTTTTTCTTATCGGCTCATGCTTTGCCAATTTTCTTTAGGCATTTTATTTTCCATAGGGGGATTAGAGAGACTTAGCATCACTCTTTCATGATCATGATATCCATTTTCTCCTTCTTTGTTTTCTCCATGCTTTGCATCATTACTATTCTTTGAAATCCCTTCAACTCTTCAACTTATTCACTTTCTTTTTTTGCATTTTTCTTTTTGTTCTTCTTTCTTTTTCTTGCCTTTCATTCTCTTCATTTATTTGCTCTTTTTGTTCCTTGATACCATTTTCAAACTCCTCATCTCTCCCCCAAACTTACATTTTTAGCCAATTATTTCACAATAGTGTTAAGGAAAGTTCCGGTGCCAAGAGAGTGTCACGACAGAATGGGTAAAGGCTTGTAACATGGTGATCAAATGAGAAAGGTTTTAGGCTCAAATGGGTTAACTACGGATAACAACATTGGTGGGCCATGGAATATTTCAAGCGGGTCAAGGAGAGCCTACAATCACTTTTCAAGCCAAGCAAAACTTAAAATTTCACCTAGAAGCACATTCGGGGCAAGTTTTAGACCATCTGTACGGGTACTTGGACTTGCAACAAAATCATCTCACCTCTCACGCAGCTGGATTGTTAAAAAAGATAGAGTCGAGGGCCCACAACGACCATATTCAAGAATGAAAATCACTATGGCTCGACTAAACCACTCGATGATTGCCTAAGTCAACACAAGAGTCACAAGGTCACTAACTAGAGCTATTTCTTTCCAAAAAACTTGTTTTTAACCATAAACGCGTAGTTAAGTGTGTTGGTACCAAGTGAAGCATGTTTGACTCTTCGAGCTTGACTCAATTAGGTTTTTTTATTCATTACTACTACTATTCTTACCTAAACACCAAAAATGGACTCAATCCCTTAAGAAGGTTGTCACGCCATCCATCGTTGGGAAGAGTCACCCGGTTCACACAAAAAGTACCTTTAGAAAGAACCGTGGCATTAAGAAAACCAAAGGCCTATTGGTCACTAAAAACATAAAAAAGAAGTTACAAAATTAAAAGAAGCTACTAGATTAAGCATAGACTAATAAGAAAACAAAATAAAGAAGCTAAAAATCAAACTACCGAAAGCATAACAATTATACATAATGAGAGAGGAAAAGAGAGGATATATACATACGGCATAAAGAGAAAGAAGAAAATATTGTCAATTATTACAAACCAAATGTCTAAAAGTCATCCAAATATCAAATAAACTCTACCCTCTCGAATAAGAATAAGCATTGTCTCCAATGCTTAACAAAATAAGAATAAAGAAGGGTAAGAGTGAAAAAAGGACTCTCTGTGTGGCCTTGGACATCTCTGTGTCCATAGCAGCATCACCGCCCTCAGTCCCCTCTAACTGGATCTCATCATCATCGTCTCTGGGAGTAACTGGCTTGGTGAACATCTGACGTACTGCCTCAGCAGTGTCGGCAGCCAGGTCTGGCTCCTCAGAATGGCCAGCTGGTGCCACTGGAACGGATGGTGCTGCTGGTGCTGGTGGGTCTGACCCTACGAGCAAATCGAATGGAAGATCACCAGTTGTTGTTATCTTGGTCACCTCTTTCCTCAACCTGTCAACTTATTTCTTGGACACCTGGGATTTCCTCATTTTCTTTACCTGCTTCCCCAGCTCCTCAATCACTGCTCCATGTGCAACCAAGTTGTTCATGATGGTGGTTTGGTTTTCCAATATCTTCTTCAATGTGTTCTCGACTGTCTGAGGAATCGGGGGTGTCGGAGTGGATGACTGTGCTGCAACAACACTGGATATGTTAGACAGCTTTGCAATGGCTATCTGCATCCAGTTGTTGAGGCTCAATAGTGTTTGGGAGACTCATAGCACAGATAGTGGATGAGTGGGCATGGGCACCAGCTTCAAAACCGATATGGATGACACTGATGCTGAAGGACCTAAAGAAGGAGGTGGAGGCATAGCTGCTGCACTATCAGAAGGATCTACTGAAGTAGATGGCATGTCGACTGTCTCAACAGCTACCCCAGCAGGCTCATCAGACTGGCTTGCAATAGTAGAGGGCTGACCCTTTTTCTTTGGGTTTCCACCATCCATCAAAGAATATCATGAGAAAGGCTTCTTCGCCCGCACCTTAGTGTCAAAATCCCTTAGTTCCATCCGCGCATCTGTGAGGTACTCAGTGATGGTGTTGGGATACGTGTATGAGGTGTCACCTTGCCTGGTGACCACAGACATGTTTGCCAGCATCACGACACCCACATTAATTGGATACCCGGCCATGATAGAAGCGACTAGCACTGCCCTCAAAATCGGAAGATTTGTTTCATTTTGGCATGGATCTAGTCTGGTACATAACAATGTTTGCCATCCCTTTACCTCAAAATTTAGGGTGTTCCGCTGAATAGGAACCCCTGTTGTGATCCAAACTGGAGGCCGCCCCGGAGCTACAAGAATCTCAGCTAGCCATGGTCGAACTGCATCTCCCAGTGCTAACTTTTCCAAGTATTGCACAAGCTTCACATCCTTAAACCTTAAATACGTGTTCAGGGTGCTCTGGTCGAATCGCACCTTAAGAGTTCTCATTTTTGTTACCTTGGTCCCTTTCTTTATATGTGCCACATTGGCGTAAAATTCCTGGACCAGGTATTCCTTGGCATCTACCACACTATTGGTGAACCACATCCACCCCTTCTGTTACCGGAACTATCTCAACACTGTCGGCTTGTATTTGTCAAGGTCTTTTATCATGAACTGATGCTCAAGAGTGGGCGATCTCATTGGCCACCACTCTCGGAAGCATGTGAAAGCAGCCAGACTCACAAACCTATCTTCCCAAATCTCTTTCTTCTTCGACCTCTCAAGGCCGGCAACTCTAGTATCATCCCCTCAGCCATCATCCGGAATATCATCAACATCCACTGTAGTAGCAGGTGCGTCAGGGGAATATGTGGATGAGGGCTCTGAAGCCTTACTGTCACCATCCGAACCCTCAAAAGAGCTCTTAAAAGAGAAATGTTCATCTCTAAGTTGGAATCTGCCCTGTGGCTGTTGTGGCTATGATTGAACCGCATGCTGCTTTTGCACTGAGTCGCGCTCTGATGCTTCCCGAGATGGGGCATATGAAATAGATTCTGAGGACTTGGGCCGTCTTCCTCGGCCTATTGTGGCTTTCATGTTGATTACCCCTTGGAGGGCGAGTGGTAAATTGCTTTTGCCTCTGCCTATGGAAGGCTTACCCCTCCCCTTTGACGTGTCACCACGACCTCGGGATCTGACCATTTTTTGTAACAAGCAACATCAGAAGTTAGTTATGGTTCAAGTAAACATGCAGTATAACATATATCAGAACATGAATGCAGGGTGGAGAAGTGCGGTCCGCACAATTACAAGTGCGACCGCAAATTGGGTTGTACGGACCGCACAATTTGGAAGTGCGGCCCAGTGATGAAACACAATTTTGAGTGCGGCCGTAGAGTTGAAGTGCGATCCACACTTTTCTGAGTTCGCCCGCACAATGGGCACCTGAAAATGGCAACTCTCTGAAGATAGAGAATGCCCTGATCTGCAGCCGCACACACTTTTCTACGACCGCGATTGAATTTTCGCGGGCCGTACAATTTCAAGTGCAGTTCGCACAATATTGCCTAAATAAATTCCCTAAGCTACACTTCTACGGACTGCATAATTCCTTGTGCGGCCGCACATTTCAAAATTCAATCAGAAAGAGTCCTATAGGGTTTCTATTTTATGCACAAATTGGACATGGTAGTAGAAATTAAACATGATAAACAAGATACCCATTCCCCAAATAACAAGTAGGAGTTTACCCAACACAAATTTCACCCCACATGGATATGAAACTGACAATTGGTCTAAAATAACTAACAATTTCTAAACTAGGTTAGAAAATTGAAAAATTCTAGAAATAATTTGAACATACCAGTGATTGAAGTGATGCTAAGGAATTATCACATATGCTTAATTAGATGGTAGATGATTGAATCAGTTGTGTGCATGATTTTAGCCCTTTGTTTTGATTGCTCAGAGATTGGAAAGTTTCAACAGTAGCATTAGGGATACTATTTATACTAAGCGGGTTTGGCTAAAGGTTCAAGAGATGAGTGTGGCCGCAGAATTCCTTCTGCAGTCCGCACTCTGTTACCTGATGTTCCATTTCCTTCTATGGTTCGCACTTTGGCTGTTTCTCTGACAAACAAACTTCAGAGAGTTTGCAATTTTCTATCTCAAGTTGTGCGGTCCACACAGAAATTGTGCAGTCCGCACAGGAATTGTGCGGCTGCATTTTCCTTCTGCTGTAGCATCAAATATTGTGCGGTCCGCATGTTTTTCATACTTAGCCATTTTTTCTGAACCCAGCTCCTGTAAAGCACACAAATTCCTGCAACACACTTCAAATCCATTTAGCACAAAATAAGACCTATCTAAAAAAAGAAACATGGGTTGCCTCCCAAGAAGCGTCTGATTTAACGTCGTACCACGATGCAGATTACCATCACTTCAAATAAATCACTGCCACCATGTGTCCATCTTCAGCTTGTCCCAAATAATGCTTCACCTAGTGACCATTGACTCGGAATACTTCATAATTTTTGTTCTTCTAGTCCAATGCACCAAAAGGTGTCACACCCACAATTTCAAAGGGACTACTCCATTTGGATTTCAGCTTTCCGGGAAACATCTTCAATCGTGAATTGAACATAAAACAAGATCGCCTACCTTGAATTCCCTGTTTTGGGTGTATTTGTCATGAAGGTGTTTCATTCTTTATTTTCACAAGGACGAACTTGCATATGCATGGTACCGGAATTCATTTAATTCATTCAAATATGCAACCCGCGAGGTAGCAGCTGCATCCCAATCAAGATTTAACTTCTTCAAAGCCCACATGACCTTGTGCTCAAGTTCCATCGAAAGATGACAATCTTTGCCAAACACCAACCGGTATGGAGACATCCCGATAGGAGTTTTGAAAGCACTCCGATAAGCCCATAGTGCATCATCAAGCTTCTTTGACCAATCCGTCCAGTTAGCATTAATTGTTTTAGACAAAATACTCTTTATCTCTCGGTTGGAGACTTCCACTTGACCGCTAGCTTGAGGGTGATAGGGAGTCGTAACTTTATGAGTGACACCATACTTTCTAAGCAAGGTGCCAAAAGCTTTGTTGCAAAAATACGACCCCCCATCGCTTATGATAGCCCGCGGAGTACCAAATCTTGTGAAGATGTTCTTCTTCAAAAATGTCACCACACTTCTTGCTTCATTGTTGGATAGAGCAATGGCCTCAACCTATTTACACACATAATTAACTATGACCAAGATGTAGGTGTTTCCACCAGAACTCATAAAAGGTCCCATGAAGTCAATACCCCACAAATCAAAAATATCAATCTCCAAAATGGTGGTGAGGGGCATTTCATTTTTCTTTGAGATTCCACCGGCCCTTTGACATTCATCACAACGCTTGACTAGATCACTTGCATTCTTGTAGAGAGTGGGCCAATAGAAACTGCAACTTAGCACTTTAGCCGCCGTTCTTGCTCCACCATGGTGACCACCATACGGTGAAGAATGACAAGCCCCAAGCATTTCAACTTGTTCCTCCTCCCGTACACATCTTCTAATCACTCCATCCGTACAAATTCAGAAAAGGTACGATTCATCCCAATAATAGTCTTGACAATCTCATTTGAGTTTCTTTCTTTGGTTTGAAGAAAACTCATCCGGGATGATACCACTCACAAGAAAATTTGCTAGATCCGTGAACCATGGCACCTCTTTCATTGAAATGGCTAAGAGTTGCTCATCGGAGAAGGAGTCATTGATTTTAAGGCCATCATGCAGCCTCCCCTCCTTCTCCAAACGAGACAAGTGGTCCGCCACTTGGTTTTCACTTCCTTTTCGGTCTTGGATGTCTATATCGAACTCTTCCAACAAAAGCACCCATCTCATCAACCGAGCTTTGGAATCTTTCTTGCTCATAAGGTAACGAAGTGCTGCATGATCAGTATGGACAATCACTTTTGTACCCATCAAGTACAGACGAACTTCTCAATAGTAAACACAATGGCAAGGAGCTCTTTTTCGGTTACAGTGTAATTGGCTTGGGCATCATTCATAATCTTACTAGCTTAGTAGACCGGATGAAAGATCTTGTTAATACGTTGCCCCAGAACTACTCCAACCGCCACATCACTAGCATCACACATGAGCTCAAAAGGAATGCTCCAATTCGGGGCGGTGATAATGGGAGTAGTTGTCAACTTGAACTTGAGCAATTCAAATGCTCTCATGCAATCATCATTGAAGTGAAATTTAGCATTTTTCTCTAAAATCATGCACAAGAGGTTCACCACTTTGGAAAAATCTTTTATGAAATGCCGGTAGAACCCCGCATGACCTAAGAAACTTCTCACTCCCTTCACGGATGTTGGAGGTGGAAGTTTAGAAATCACCTCTATTTTTTCCTTGTCAACCTTTAACCCCTTCTTTGAAATCTTGTGGCCAAGGACAATACCCTCCTCGACCATGAAATGGAATTTCTCCCAATTCAACACCAAATTCGTTTCTTCACACCTTGCCAATACCTTATCCAAATTTGACAAGAAATCATCAAAGGACTCCTCGACTGCCGAAAAGTCATCCATGAAGACTTCAAGGTAGTTCTCTACCATATCCGTAAAGATCGCCATCATACACCGTTGAAAAGTTGCTGGTGCATTGCATAAGCCAAATGGCATCTGCTTGAAAGCGAAAGTTCCATATGGACAAGTTAAAGTTGTTTTCTCTTGATCTTCCGGGGCAATAAGAATTAGATTGTAGCCCGAATATCCATCCAGAAAGTAATAGAACACCCAGCTAGCCAACCGATCAAGCATTTGGTCAAGAAATGGTAGTTAGGAAATGGTATTTCCTTGTGACTTTGTTTAGCTTCAGATAGTCCATGCACACTCTCCATCCGGTCACCGTTCTTGTTGAAATCAACTCGTTCTTATCATTGGTGACCACAGTTATGCCCCTTCATCAGAACACATTGCACCAGAGAAGTCCACGAACTGTCAGAAATGGGGAGACAACCTCGGCATCCAACCATTTCATGATCTCCTTTTTGACCACCTCTTGCATTGCTTCATTGAGTCTCCTTTGATGTTCAATGAAGGGTTTGGCATCTTTCTCCAAATTAATCTTGTGCATGCAAAATGCGGGGCTTATTCCCCGAATATCCGCCAAAGTCCACCCAATAGCTTTCTTCCTCTTGTGGAGCACCGCTAGTGTAGAGTCAACCTGCACGTTAGTCAAACAAGAGGAAAGAATAACTGGTAAAGTAAAGCAAGGGCCAAGGAATTCATAACTGAGATGTGGAGGCTATGGCTTCAACTCCAAGATAGGAGGCTCTTCAATTGAAGACTTTGTAGGAGGAGTTTTCCTATTCTCGAGATCCAAGAAAAGTTTCCGAGGTGCATAATTGTATGACCCCATCCATTGCAAAGAATTGACACATTCCATGAAGCCGTCCATTTTATTATCATCAAAATTGAGCAAAACGGCCTCCAACATGTCACCCACATTAATCGTGGCACTAGTATCATCAATAATCACATCGATCACCAAGTCCACGAACGAACACACTTCATTGCTATTCGGTTGCCTCATAGATTTCCACACGTGGAACACAAACTTTTCATCACCCACCCGGAAAGTGAGTTCACCGGCTTCCACATCAATAAGAGCCTTCCCCGTAGCAAGGAAAGGTCTATCAAGAATAATCGACACCTCATAGTCCATTTCACAATCAAGAATCACAAAATCCGCTGGGAGAATGGACTTGTCAACTCAAACCAATACATCCTCAATCACCCACCAACGGTCTCTTCAATATACGATCGGCCATTTGTAATCTCATAGATGTAGGTCTTGGTAGCCTAATTCCCAATATTTTGAAAATCGAATATGGAATCAAGTTGATACCTGCCCCATGGTCACAGAGAGCGTTTGCAAATTTGGCACTTCCAATGGTACAAGGAATTGTAAAAGCACCGGGATCTTCTAACTTTGGAGCCATCGAATGCACAATTGTACTTACTTGGTGAGTGACTTTGATAGTTTCGAAATTCATCGATCTCTTCTTTGTCACCAAGTCCTTCATAAACTTAACATATCCGGTCATTTTCTCCAAAGCTTCAACTAATGGCACATTTATAGAGAGACTCTTCATCATATCAATGAACTTCTTGAATTGATTCTCGCCATTTTTCTCGGCAAGCCTTTGAGGATAGGGAGGAGGTGGCTTAGGCAATGGTGCCTTAGCTTTTTGAACTACCGGTTCCTGTATGTCAATCACATGATCCCTAGATAGGTTCACATCCTCTTGAGTCTCTTCCACCGTGTCAGCAATATCAATTTGCACTTTATCATTTTCTTGCACAACATTGTTCGGGATCTCCTCTTCTTCTACCACTTGCTCATCATCCATATGTTGCCTTTGACTTGAGGTAGGTACATTCCAACCTTTTCCACTTCTTATAGTAACGTCCATGACATTCCCCGTAGTGTTCCCACCCTTCGGGTTCACCACTGTATCACTTGGTAGTGCCCCCTTAGGACGAGAATTTAAAGCTTGAGAGATTTGACCCATTTGCATTTCTAAATTACGGATTGATGTGTTGTGTAAAACAAGTTGGGAATCGGAATCGGCATTCTTCTCCATCATTTACTTGAGCATGTTCTCAATATGACCCATTTCACTGTTGGAGGAACTAGGACCATGAGAAGGATAAGGAGGTGGGTTGCTCGATTGTTGGTCCATCGGGGGCCTTTGAAAACCTGACCCCCGATTTCTTGGTTGTTGTTCCACCCACTTTGGTTGTTGCCTCCCCAATTGCCTTGATTATTATTATTTTGCCAATTCCCTTGGTTATTGCTTCCACTCGAATTGCCTTGATTGTTTACACTATTCCAATTACCTTAGTTGCTAGAATTCCAATTGCCTTGATTATTCGAAGGTCTCCATTGTTGTTGACTAGGGAATTTGTAGTTGTTTCTTTGCCCTTGAAAGTTATTAACATATTGGACCTCTTCATCTTGATCATTGTAAGAATCTCCTTGATCAAACCCACTATCATCTTGCATGAAATTGTCCACTCTTTGTTGCACTTGTGGACTTCTTGTTCTTCTCTTGTTTGCCATCATATTGACTCCCTTCATAGCATTGACTTGCCTCAGGTTTTGCACTTGTTGAAGTTGAGCCTTTGCCAATTGGTTCATGGTGGTTGTCAACTCGGCTATGGCTTGCCCATGGTCATGTAACTCTTAACGAAGAAGAATCACATTTGGATTACCTTGAGGAACATTGGCTCTAGATTTCCACGTCGATGAAGTATCCTCCATCTCATCCAAAATATCACACGCCTCCACATAAGGTGTAGTCATGAAGTTCCCATCGGCAAGTTGATTCACTACACATTGGTTGGTGGTATTGATCCCCCGATAGAAAGTTTGTTGAATCATGTTCTCCGTCATATCATTGTTGGGGCACTCCTTTACCACTGTCCTATATCTTTCCCATATCTCGTGTAGTGGTTCATTGGGCTCTTGCTTCAATGCTAGAAGTTCATCCCGAAGAATAGCCATATGCCCGGGAGAGAAGTACTTTGAAATAAATTTCTCCGCAAGTTCATCCCAAGTATGAATGGAATGATTTGGCAAACGTTCCTTTGGCAAACGTTCCAACTAATCTAAAGCTTTTTCCCATAGAGAGAAGGGAGAAAGCCTTAGCCTCAAAAAATCCTAGGAGACATTTGTTTGTTTGCTTCCCCAACACGTATCAATGAACCCCTTCAAATGTTTATATGCATTTTGACTCGGTGCACTGGCGAAGAACCCTCGTTGCTCGGGTAAAGTGAGCATCACGTTGGTTATTTGAAAGTTTCCCACCCTAATATGGGGTGGGACTATAGCACTTGCATACCCTTCATTCGGGAACATTGTCTTGAGGCGGTCGGCCTCATTTATTGGTTTGAGGTTCAAGAGGGACCTCATCCATTGCATCATCATCAATGTCTACATCCCTCACGGCTATGTTTCCGAGCTTATTGTTTGCCATGATTGCACCTACAACCCTCACACATTAGTAACAAAGAAGGAAAAGAAGATATTCCAAAAACACACCTAAATATATAGCTAACACCAACTTTTAGCTCCCCGACAACGGTGACAAAAATTGATCTCGTCCAATTTCACTCCTCTATTTGAGGATATGAAAACAGTCGATGCAATAATAATACACAACAGAGTCGGGGTCGAATTCCACTGGGAGCTATGCGAATGGGTGCTAGTAGTATATATCTTAGTATGTGAAATTGTATATCTTGATTTGCACTTCCGGAATATTGGGTTTTGTTTGCAAATCTAACTTAAATTTCTATTGCGGTTTTAAGAACGAAACTAGGAAATTATTTTTGGTTTTTTTTCAAATGATAAAAGGCCTAGGGCTATGGCCTTTACTTAGGTGTTCGCTTAATGGATTGTAAGCCTTAAAGCTTGTTTTATTGGTCGGGGTATATTATAGCTATCAACACTCAAGTACCCACTCTATACCTCTCGGTCAGAGAGTGATTTTTCCTAATTTGGCTTTCTCAAGTCCCAATGGGTATTGAACAAAGCAGTTGATAATAAGCTCAAGTCGGGTTTTACTATTTCTAGGTTCAACCCTTTAATTGGGCTTATCAATCTCTCGATTGACCCAATTTCTTGCTAGCCAAGTTTTTCTAGACCAAGTCTCTCTTTCTCAAGTAGAAACCAAGTCAAATAGGCTTGAAATAATATTTGCAACCATTAATTCTTTAAATAAAAGCAAGAACAAGGCTAGATAATCATCACCCAACCATAAACAAGCAATAAATCAAATACTCATTAAGTTTACACACTAGGGTTGGGTCATAACCCTAGTGAAAATCTAGTTACTCATGCTTAAATCAGAAGAAAAAGAAGAAGAAGTGATAATTAAACCCATAATAATAATTAAGATGATCAAAGTACTATTCATAAAGCTCAAAATAGCAAAAACTACTAAAAGAAGCAAAGTAAAGCGTCAAGAGTGGCTACTGATGTCAAAAGTTGACCTAAAAAGTGAATCTCTTCTATTCATACAGTGCTGGAATTTTCGGACAAAAATGCCCTTTCGGAGGTTCTGCGGCCGTATAATTCCATGTGCGGTCCACACTTGGAATTGTCCTGGCAGGAATGGAAACTTGCGGCCGTATTTCACTCTTTCTGCGGTCCGCACATTTCGTAGTGTGGCCGCACATTGATCTTCTGCGGACCGCACAAATATGACTGTGGCCGCACAATAATTGTGCGGTCCGCACTTCTGTTGAACTTGAATGCAGGTTTTTTGAACTTTTGCTCTTGCCCAGGTTCTACGGCCGCACATTTCATGTGCGGACCGCTCTTTACACTTGCCTCTGATGGGATTTGCTTCACAATTCGCGGCCGCAGATGATAATCTGCGATCCACACTTTTGAGCTTTTGTGCCTATTTTCGTCCTTGAGTTCAGATCACTCCTTGTTGAGTTGGATTCATCTTTGGGGCTCATTTTCCACTATTCCTGAAATTAAGCATATTTTATCAATTTTTGGGAACACAATTAAACGCTTTTAGACTAAAACGAAAGGAAAAAGGTGCTAATAAGTAGTCAAAATTTTCACTTATCAAGCGCGAATGTCTGATCATCGGATCCAGCAGTGCGTATCTTCACCGTTTGTGAAAGAATATAAAGATAAAAATTTAGATTTCGAAGTCAACAAATTCGAACGATAAGGAATCAAAGAAATGGAGTTTTCCTAACAGTTCTGTAGCCTCTCGAAGATAAGTACAGACGTCTCTGTACCGATCCGCAAGACTCTACTAAACCTTCTTGTGACTCGTAACTCTTATGAACCTAGAGTTCTGATATCAACTTGTCACAACCCCAATTTCTCACCTTAGGATATCGTGATGGTACTTAGTCTCTAAGACTAGGTAAGCCTAATCAACAAGAAAATATAACAGGAATAACCAAATGAGATACGAAAATAAAATAGAATAACTCATATTAACTTACAAAATATAACCTCAACAACATATTCTCAAAACCGGTGGAACTGAGTCATAAGGTCTACAGAATATTCTAAAATTTCTACTACAACACTGTATGATAAAGAAAAAAACGGAATGAGAAGATAAGGGAAGGTGACTCTTAGGCCTACGAACGCCGAGCAGGTATACCTTGAAGATTCCGGAAGGCAGCTAACAAGTCAATCACTAACGTCCAGTACGGACAGACGTACCTGAATCTGCACAAAAAGATGTGCAAAAGCATAGTATGAGTACACCACAACGGTACCCAGTAAGTATCAAGCCTAACCTCGATAGAGTAGTGATAAGGCATGGTCAAGACACTTACTAGGACATGATAAACATAACAAAATATAATAACGAGGAGTAATGGAAAAGCGGAGAAATGAATGATAACGAACAAATTTAATAATATAAACTAATGGTAGAATTATGAGCATAAAGATAACAAAAAGAAAGCAGTTAATGAGAACCACAAATAGTCAAATACGGACGAAACTGATAAGACAAGGATTGATAAAAGTAACAAGAACTGATCAACCAATAACTCTTTTTGTTATGAAACGCACAACAAGAAATATAACTGAGGTACCGCAATTGCAATACCTGTGATCCCCCTGTTAAGGCCGCAATTGCGACCCTGGTGTTCACAAATGCGACACCAGAGGCATCATCACACCGGATTTCATGATTTCAGTCCAAAACTTTCTGAAACACGTTTGAAACTCATCGGAGCCCTCGGGGCTCCAAACCAAACATCTACATAAGTCTAAGAACATCATAAGAACTCGCTCACGCGACCAAAATACAAAAATAACATCTAAAACTACCAATTGGACACCAAAACACATAAATTTTAAAATAAAATTCAAGAACCTCTAGATTTGCAACTAAATATATGAATCCTATCAAATCAACTGCAAACGATACCAAATTTTGCAGACAAATTCTAAATAGTATAACGGACCTATTTCATGTCCCAAAATTAAATTTCGAATACGATAGCCAAAAGTCAACCTACGGTAAAACTTTTAAACCTCAAATAGCTAATTTTTGGCAAAACAACACAAATCAAC
The DNA here is from genome assembly GCF_000715075.1 of Nicotiana tabacum. Taxonomy (NCBI): domain Eukaryota; kingdom Viridiplantae; phylum Streptophyta; class Magnoliopsida; order Solanales; family Solanaceae; genus Nicotiana; species Nicotiana tabacum. Next base: position 45,046,116 of record NC_134102.1, read on the forward strand.
CTACGGACTTTTGAATTCGATTTCGGGCATACGCCCAAGTCTAAAATCACGATATGAAGCTATCGGAGCCATCAAAATACCATTCTGGATTATTTTGACAAAAATTAAAATTTGGTAAATATTTCTAACTTAAGCTTCTAAGTTAAGAACCAAAGGGTCCAAATCACCCGAAAGCTTTCCAGAATGAAACTAAAATACCATGTACGTTATAAAACTCAAATTACACATGTGTGAAGTATCAAAAGGGGAAACAAGGCGCAATTACACAAAACGATCGGTTGGGTCGTTACATCAGCAAATTAAAGTAAAATAGACGAGTAAAACATTAGAAGTTCGAATCGGAATGGAAGATAAATAAAGAGAGTACGAAATAGAAAATTTTACATGTGTAACTAAATAATGCACCATATATACCACAAATCAAAACACTTTAAAATAATTATGATTTGTAGCTAATGTTTATATTTTATAGCATTTTATCATCCGGATACAATTTTCAGATCTCTCCCTCCTCCTCACACTAAAGAACTATCTTCTTTCCCAAAGCATTTTTCTCGCCGCCACCAGATCGCGCGCCACCATGATCTTCGAAAATCCCCCTTGCCGGCGTCTCCAAATAGTCCTAATTTTTCATCATCTCTTACTCTCATCCTCCTCTACACGAATTCACAATCCATTTCTTTCAGTTCCACATAGAACTCCGTAGATCTGAGAAAAATCAAGGAAAATCGAAACTTTATTTCACAGAGTCGTTGAGTTGCTGCCACTTACACCCCATGAAATATACATGAAAAAATAGATCTTGGGCGGATCTATTTTTTGATATTAGTTTTTCCCAAAATTCGACAAAAATATTTTCAGCGAAGCGCCAAGAAATATGTTGTGAATACAATATATTGTTGTATGTATTCTCTATTTTAAGTGTAAATACAATGTATTTATATTTTGTTAGATCTTCTTATTATATTTCTCAAATCTGGCCGGCTCAGATCTGGCATGATTTGTGTGTATTATCTATTTTTAAGTGTACAGTGTATTCTTGAATTTTTCGCCGAATTTTTCTCAGATCTAGCCGTCTTAGATCTGACCGAATTTGAGCGTATTCTCCATTTTAAAATTTTATTATTTGTATCCTTGTATACATTGTATTTCACCTTTGAACTGTATTCACGGATACAAATGAATACATTGAATCCTTTTGTCATGAACTGTATTCATGGATACAGCCGAATTGGTGCCATGAATACACTGAATACACCTGAAAAAGAAAATACTAGCTACGAATGGAAAATATCTAAACTGTAGTTACGTGGAGTAATCAGTTATCAAACTACTATCATTTCTAAAAATTCCCCTAAAAATTAAGAAAAATAACCAGCTTAATTGAAAAGACTGCTTTGATAGAGACTCGAACTACTATGTTTTGGCCCAAAGCGGTACCTTTGATTCTCGCCTAAAAATTGATGTGTCCAGCAGCATTTTATGATTGTGGATGCCATCGTTTATTCTATTTCATTTATATGACGTTGTTTAACTTGATACGAAATTTAATAAAATAATTATTATTTTTATACGTATGGTATAAGAAGCTTAAAGAATAAAAGACATTTTGTGAGGCTATAAAATTTTTTTTATTAAGGATAAAATGGATACAAAAAAAATTTAAAGTTAAATTATTTTCATATATATAAAAATATCTTTCTTTTTGAAATTTACTAATAAAAAGAGAGTGCCACTTAAATTGAGAAAAAGGAAGTATATTTTGTATACAAATATCTACCGTCCCAGTGGGGATTAATGGTTACTCGACCACCCACTACCTAATACTTGGATCCATCCATGGACTATAAAGAGTCGTTTAGTTACCAGGATAATAACAAATATGAGATTATAGTAATTTCATATTTAGTTGTAAGTATTAGCTAATACCTTATAAATTTTATACCAAAATAATGCTAGTTATCGTCAAGTAAGGGGTGAGATCCCATAGGATATTCCAGAACTGAACCGAACGACCCCTAACTATTGGAGGCTGGATTGAACATTGGATGAAGCCATGAAGGTGAAACTACAGGGACCATTGCTAAAAGCAACGGCAATGATTCTAAAAATCTTGAAATTCTAAAAATAACTAAGTAATGGTGAAAATATTTCCTAGACTCCTTTTTTTAGGAACAGAGCTGGAATAAGATAGATATAGAGCACAAATAGACGGGTAGATTACACTACTACAACATCCATAAAACTTGCAGTATATACTTTGAGATGAAAATAAGAAAAAGCTGCCTCCACCCATGGTGCAACATACGTTAATACTACAACTAACAAAGCAGAAATATTTTCTGCATGGAACAAAGTTCAAGCAACTTCTTCCAAATACTTACAACTTACAACTTACAACCTATAAAACTATTGGATTTTCTGCAGTACCATCCTCCGGTTCAGTCATCAATTCAGCCGGAAAATCACCTCTGAGAATTTGAACTTTGAACGTCATTTTTGCTCTGCTGCACTGCAGAAGTTCAAACACAAGTCCATCTCCGATCTTCAAATTATTATCATTCACGAAATTTTTCCAGCCCTGCTTAAACCTCCTTCGATAGTCTCCAGAGCAGCACATGTCCCACTTCTTTCCACTGCAAGTGAGGACTACAGGAACTTCACCTGGAGTAAGTTCTGGGCATATTTTGGCTGGTAAAAACTGTCCATAGAGTAGGATATGATATTCTTGAATTAGTTATTATCAGCGTGCGTTGCGCACACACCCACACTAGCAGAGGTGGCAAAATCAACTATAGATTTAATAACTCGCTCAAACTTTTAACCGGTTGGGGTATGACCCCAACTTGACTCAACCACGTAATGAGTCAAAACAAGTGAAAATAGTGTAATCCGATTCGTCAAAATGCAACTCAAATCAAAACATATAAAATCATATTAGATTTCTTTTTTTTCTTTTACAAAAAGCTAAATAAGGAAATTAAGGAGAGGTTGGACCATGTTAAGTAGGTTGACCTAATTTTGACTCAGACAAACTTTAGGAGGATTGATAATGGCATGTTTACTTATTTGACATGTTTTGATCCATCCAAAATTTGACCTCACTCGCCTATTTAGCACCGCTACTGCATACGAGCATTCAATGAAAGAGGAGTTAGAAACGAAGTTACCATCATATACTTGGGCTCGAGATTTGACTCGCCGAGGATAAAATCAAAGTATGGTTTGCCGCAAAGTGGTGATATATCTTCATCTTCAGAATCAGCCATCGATTTCCCTATCTTTGCGTTCTTTGCAGGTCCCTTGTATAACATCTAAAGAAAATATTCATTTCACTTGTCACGGAATTTAAAAAAAAAGAGAAGACTTTTGAACTTGTGGTGTAGAATGAAGCACATATATTTTGTGTGACTATAAATCATTGCTTAAAGGTAAATTGTTTTCAAATAAAAAAAGATGTCATTTTTTTTGACACAAACTAAAAAGAAAATAGGTTCACATAAATTGAAATATAAGTTGCATATTGAATCTTTTTTTAAACAAATTTTAAAAATCAAACATGAAGTTTTACTTTTCAAATGAGAGAGTTACTGAGTACCACTCAAAACTTGCAAAACCACCGGAAAAAAAAAAACAAAAGAAGAAAAAAGAAGTGATAAAAACAAAGCAAAAAGCCATGTATTGATAATCATTATTGTCAACCGAATAAAACTGCATACCCCGTATTAGGGCAAAGAGGAATGGAAAAGGAAATGAAGTGCTCATAGTTTTGTCATGCAATTTATGTGAATTTTTTTTTTGGTCCGTTTCAAAAAGAATAATTCATTTTTAAATTTGAAAATAATTTAACTTAAACTTTCAATTCTACCATTAATGACAAATTTTTATAACCATATAAATACTGACCCTTTTTGATTTGTTTAGAACCACAAATTCCAAAAATCTTTATTTTTTCTTAAATTTCGTGCTCAATCAAATATGTTCACATAAATTAAAACGAATGGAGTAATACAAATACTAAAGTTCTATCAAGCATGTAAACTTCTCTACACAAATATTATTGGTAGCCTTATAAAAATAAAAAACATAAGTAAGTATATACTCCCTCCGTTTCAATTTATGTGAACCCATTTGATTGGGCACGAAGTTTAAGAAAATAGAGAATACTTTTGAACTTGTGGTGTAAAATGAGGTGCATATATTTTGTGTGATTATAAATCATTGCATAAAGGTAAATTATTTCTAAATAAGAAAAGAAGTCATTCTTTTTGGCACGAACTAAAAAAAGAAATAGATTCACATAAATTAAAATAGAGGGCTATAACTTAAACTCAACTAGCTAGCGTATAAAATAGGAACTCGTAGGAATGGCAAAAACCACGTTCATATTTGGCAGTCTCTGGGAGAGTACTTTTTGAAGTTCTTCTTCCATTTCAATTGTACAACTGATTATTAAGGTCTCTATTTCAGCTCCCTCTCTCTCCTTATAAATATTCTCTGCCTCTTCTCCACTACTCTATGCACGCCTTCTCACTGATCAGCTCCTGACTTGGTACGAATATCAATGGTGTAAAGTCATGCCTGCCAGAGGTGTAAATAAAGAAACAGATCAGGTTTAGGTATCGGCTAGCTCCCCAAATAATGACAACTCTTTCCAAGGAAGTAGACAGGGATTGAAGAATCTTTGGAGCTAGAGCCTATTCTCATCACTTCTACTCTATAAATCGTACAAAGTTCAAAAATATATTGTGCTAAGTTAATATGGGATTGGGGGTGCCGGTAAAAAAATTCACAATTGCCCACTAAATTTACTGTTTAATTGCCCACTATATATATATATAAGATTTATTACAAACCTGTAATGATCCGGCCGGTCGTTTTGAGAAAATTAGCCCCGAACCCCTATTTATTACCCCCTACTTCAGTTAGTGGTTATGTAACTTACCGGGAAGATTTATTTTTTATTTCGGAGTGAAATGGAACACATCGTCCCTAAAATGGAGATTTAAGTTATAGGAATTGACCGTAATTCGAACTGTGTGAAGACGGCTCCGAAATGGAGTTTTGACGGTTCTTATAGCTCCATAGGGTGATTTTGGTCTTAGGAGCATATTCAGATGTTGAATTGGAGGTTCGTAGGTCATTTTATCGTCAATTGGCGAAAGTTAGAAAATGAGATAATTTTTGAGAAGTTTGACCGGGAGTGGACTTTTTGATATCGGGGTCGGATTCCGATTCCGAAAGTTGGAATAGGTCCATAATGTCAATTATGACTTGTGTGGAAAATTTGAGGTGAATCGGACTTGATTTGATAGGTTTCAGCTTCGGATGTAGAAGTTTGAAAATTTGAAGTTCATTAGGCTTGAATCGATATGTAATTCATATTTTTAGCGTTGTTTGATGTGATTCAAAGGCTCGACTGAGTTCTTGTGATGTTTTAGGACTGGTTGGTATATTTGGTTGAGGTCCCGGGGGCCTCGAGTTTATTTCGGATGATTAACGGATCATTTGGAGTTGTGTTGGGTTGGCTGAAGTTTGTTGCACCTGGTGTAATTGCACCTGCGCACTTTGGGCCGCAGGTGCGACCCCACAGAAGCGGCCATAGAGTCGCAGAAGCGATTATGGGCCTGTCCAGCTGGGACCACAGATGCGGTCAGGGTCTCGCGGAAGCGGACTCGCAGGAGCGGAGGATGGAGCGCAGAAGCGGGCGCCCAGGTGCGGCCCTTGTTCGCAGAATCAAACTTTGAGGGCTTAAGTGAAGTCCGCGCCTACGATGGTTTTCCCGCAGGTTCGGAACCGCAGATGTGGTGGATCCCTCGCAGAAGCGAGAAAGCTGGGCAGAACACTTAAATGTAAGGGTTCGCAATTTTTACTCATTTTAGACATTTTGTGCTCGGTTTTGGCGATTCTTGATAGCATTTTTTGAGGGATTTCTTGAGGTAAGTCTCTTATGCTTATTTTTTATCAATAATCTTGTTTTTCCGTTGTTTTTCCCACCTAGATTGTGTGTGTTTATGGTGGAATGTGGGAGTTGAGGCTAGGGATTTGGAAAGTGTTATTAGGGGATTTGAGTGGCGACTTGGTGTCGGATTTTGGTAATTTTAGTACGAGTTAACTCGTGGTTGAATGGGTGTTCGTATTTTGTGACTTTTACCCGATTCTGAGACGTGGGCCCGGGTCGACTTTTTGGGGTGATTTTTCGATTCCTTGCTAAAGTCATAGATTTATGATTTAAATTAGTTTATTGTAACTGTATTCATGTTATGAAATTACTTTTGGCTAGATTTCGACCATTCAGAGTCGAAAAATTGAGGGAAAGGCATTCTTACCGATTGATTGAGTGACATTTGAGGTAAGTGACTTGTCTAACCTTGTGTGGGGGAAATCCCCTTAGAATGGTACTGTTATAACAATTTGTGATATGTAATCTCCGTGTACGCGAGGTGACGAGTGCGTACACGGGATGATTATGGAAAATACGGTTCTTGCTGATTTGTCATCTTTTAGAATACATTAACTGAGTTGTCTTCTTTTAAAATACATTATCTGAGTTGCCTTAACATATGTAGTGATCATGTTTAGTCTAGCATCACATGTCTACGTGCCTTAACTCTTACTTATAAATTGTGCAACATGTTTAGTTGAATTACCTATTTTCCTTGATTTGAATAATATTTTTAACTGTAAGATTCTTGCTGAAAATTTGTGTTTTCCTTCGATTACCTGCCGCATATTTACTTTGGGACTATGATGCGGTTCCTCGGAAGATCCCCCTGTACTGCATATTTACTTTGATACTACGAGGCGGTTCCTCGGGAGATCCTCTTGTACTGCATATTTACTTTGGGACTACGAGATATTTACTCGGAAGATCCCCCCATACTGCATGTTTACTTTGGGACTACGGGGTGTTTACTCGGGATATCCCCCTATACTGCATATTTACTTTGGGACTACGAGGCAGTTCCTCGGGAGATTCCCCTGTACTGTATCTTTATATTTGGGAATACGAGGCGGTATCTCGGGAGTGCCCCTGCTGTGTACCTCTATTTATTGTGCTGATATTTTTTGAAATTTCTTATTGTTTAAATTCTCAGTCATTACAAAATATTATTATATCTTCTGCCTTACTTTTCTTTTAAACTAGTATGGCCCTAACCCGACCTCGTCACTACTCTACCGAGGTTAGACTTGGCACTTACCGGGTACCGTTGTGGCATACTCATACTACACTCTGCACATCTTTTTGTGCAGTTCCAGGTTCTTTCCACCAGACCAGATACCATTGAGCCGGATCATACGTGGAGACTTCTAGGTATATCTGCCAACGTCCGCAGACCTTGGAGTCCCCCTCTATCCTTACTATGTTGTATTCCTTATCTTTCTTTAGACTCTGATGTATAAAGACACTTAGTATTTGCTCTTAGAAGCTTGTGACTTGTTTCCACTGGGTTTTGGGAGTTGTAATTATTGAATGACATTTTTATATTTATATATCATGTGTTGAGATGGGAGTTCAGTGTATTACTCATTGATTTCACAAATTGTTAGGCTTACCTAGTCTTAGAGACTAGGTGCCATCATGACATCCTACAGAGGGGAAAATGGGGTTGTGACAAGTTGGTATCAGAGCACTAGGTTCATAGATGTTATGAGTCACAAGCAGGTTTAGTAGAGTCTCGCGGATCGATACGGAGACGTCTGTACTTATCTTCGGGAGGCTATGGAACTGTTAGGAAAAGTTTCACTTTCTTTTATTCCTTATCGTGCGAGATTTTCACTTTGGACTCTAAACTTCTGTCTTTCTATTTCTCAAAGATGGTGAGGACACGTACAGCTGGATCGGACGATCAGACACCCGCAGCCCCTACTAGAGCCGCGAGAGGCTGGGGTAGAGGCCGAGGACGTCCACGTGGTGAAGCCAGAGCACCCGTACGAGCAACTACAAAGGAGCCACCAGTAGCTCCAGTTGGAGGACAAGCACCTGAGATGCCTGTTACTGCACCAGCCCTCCAGGAGACTCTAGCCCAGTTTCTGAGCATGTTCAGCACCTTGGGTCAGGCATGATTGATACCTCTTGCTCTTGCCACATCTCAGGCCGGGGGAGGAGCACAGACTCCCATTGCCAGTACCCCAGAGCAGCGGGTTAAGGTAGATCAGGATCCAGAGGTCATACTGATACAGCCATTAGCTCCAGTTCAACCCGAGGTCAGGGCAGCAGCTTCTAAGGCAGAGCAGCTCAGGCTCGAGAGGTACAAGAAGTACCACCCACCTACTTGTAGTGGCTTGGCATCAGAGGATGCCAGGGTTTTCTTGAGGACTGCCATCGTATCCTCCGTACTATGGGTGTTGCGGAGACTAGTGAGGTTTCTTTCACCACATTCCATCTTAGAGGAGCGGTCTACCAGTGGTGGCGAGCATACGAGTTGGATAGTCCGGTTGAGGTAGCTTCACTCACCTAGACTCAGTTCTCAGATATGTTCCTGAGGGAGTATGTTCCCCAGAGTCTCAAGGATGTTTGGCGAGCGGAATTTGACCATTTGTGCCAGGGTGCTATGACCGTGTCAGAGTTTGCTGTCCAGTTCGGTGATTTGGCCAGGCATGCACCAGCCCTGGTCGCTACTGTTCGAGAGCGGGTTCGTCGGTTCATTGATGGGCTCAACCCCAGTATCGGATAGAGCATGGCCCACGAGTTGGAGATGGATATTACATACCAGGAGGTAGTAGGGATTGCTAAGAGGTTGGAGGTTGTGCTGACTCGGGATAGAGATGAGAGAGAGAGGCCAAGAAGTCTCGAGAGTCTGGCACTTATAGTGGTACTCGTGCCCTAGCTACAACTCGTCAGGGCAGAGTTTATATGGGTCGCCCTGTTCATTCAGCACTTTCAGTTGCTAGCGGTGCTCCGACCACTACTAGGCCCCAAGATCCTTATTATGCACCGCCAATGTCTAGTGTGCCTCCTGTACGAGGTGCTTCCAGTGGTCAGTCCAGTCGATCAGGCCCGAGCCAGTCGCAACAACCACGTCCTCTGAGAGCTTGTTTTGAGTGTGGCAGCATTCGTCAAACAGGCCAATATGTGGCTCCGTTATAACTTGGTGAATTTATTGTCAATGTGAATTTAGCTGTGTGGAGTCACTATATCATATTCTGTTGAGTTGTTGGTAACATAATGGTTTAAATAAAAGAATTATTAACATGTTTTATTCTATGTGCCTCTTAAGATAGAACTCGTTATCTCACTCGATGCCTTAGTATTCTAAATGGTTATCACACTTTCACTATAATTGGGTTCTCAAATTATACTCATCACCCTGTTAGATGTTTAAATTACTTAAAATTGTTATCACGTTTTTCCTTAACAAATTTCTATATTTAATTCGTTAATTTAACTTATGTTTTGTTTTGTTTAAAAATGATGCATTTACTCAATTTTATTGATTTATAAACTAAACCCATCTTATACTCTGTTTCGTACAAATTGTATATTATTTTATTTTACTTGATTTCTAAAATAAACTTATTATTTCATTTGACACCTTACTTTATTCAAGATTGTTATTATGTTTTATGGTGCTTAAATATATCTTTCGTTCATGTAAATTAATATTTATCACGGTTGTAAAGTACATGCTAGCACATGGGCTTTGCCATGCGAAGGTGATTGTTATTGTGGGCACGAGGTGCCATATGTGTAAGATTTGAAAATTGTGGTCCATGACTTGTGGTTTATGAGGTGTGGTGCCTCGGGGTAATTCTTGTTGTAAGTCCATTCATTGAGAGTGATTTGATTATTTGAGTTGTCATCAATTTTTCCTTATTTGAGTTCATTTACATCTCATCAGTCTTCTGATTATGTTGTTTCTTTATTACTCGTTTACTACTTGCTGCCATTTTTGTTTTTGTTTACTTCATTATTGGTTGTAAATCAATAATTTTTCCATTGTTGGTCTTACATTGATGTTATTTCCATTTTTAGCTTATGTATATCTTGAACAGATTTTATGTCTAGTGTAGCCTCGTCACTACACTACCGAGGTCAGGCTTGATACTTGTTGGGTACCATTGTGGTGTACTCTGCATATTTGTTTGCAGATCCAGGTATTCTGATTGTCTTGTTGAGAGTTGCGTCTGCGCGGCAGGAGACTTCAAGGTATACTTGCTAGACGTTCGCAGGCCTCGAAGTCACCATCTTACTTTAGTATGTTACTGTTAAATTGTAATTCAAAATAGTATTGTGTTTAGAAATTCCAGTGTGTTCTAGTAGTGCTTATGACTCCGTACTGCCGATTTTGGGAAATGTATAACTATTGGCCGCTTGCGGCTATGTATGTCATTTAATGGTTTATGATAAATGATTAAATACTTCAATTATGTTATTAAATTAGTATGTGTTAGGCTTACCTAGTCTTAGAGACTATGTGCCATCACGACATCCTAAGGTCGGAAATTAGGGTCGTGACAAGTTGGTATCAGAGCTCTAGGTTCATAGGTGCTACAAGTCATAAGCAAGTTTAGTAGAGTCTTGCGGATCGGTACAGAGACGTCTGTACTTATCTTCGAGAAGCTACCGAACTATTAGGAACCAATCCTTTCATTCCTTATCATACGACATTGCTTCATATGCTTATATCCTTTTACATCCACTCGTATATGATGTTGCGCGCTCGGTATCAACTATGCTCCGACAGTTTGTAATGTTGCAGATGCTCGATCATTGTCTCAAGGTATTGTCCATACTAAGGACGCGGACGTGTTGGTAGATCTTCAGCTGTTCAAGTGTGGGATGCAACTGGTTCGTGTATCTGATTAGTTCTGTACAAGCTTATGAAGGTTGGTAATGTGGATCATCAGATATTGTGCCCTATGACTCCGCGCCAAGTGGGAGAGTATACTATCGACAATTAGATTGCATGGGCAAGTGTCATATTAGTCTTGGGTATGAGGTATATATGTAGTGTTGAGAGGTTCCCCGAAATTGTACATGAATAAGATCTGAGATTTTCATGGGATGGTGCTGGAACTTGCGGTATATCTGTATCATTGCTAAATCTACATTCTAGTATCATAGAGGTTAGATAAACATCTTCAGATTCACAGAAGGTATCTTCAAAGTGGGTATCTCGATTGCAACATTGTTGGGTGCTCCAGAGGAAATACAACGGTTTATGGGTTTTCAGACGACGTGGTTCATGCTAGTGTCTTCCGCATTGCGCTTTGACTTAGGATCATTGTGTACCGATTAGGCAAAATGTTGACTTGAAGACAAGTTGAGGAGGATTAGAAGAATTGGGTCAGCATGACAACAAAGGTAACTAGTCTTTTGGTGTGGTAATGCTTCACCAGCGTTTTATGGAAATACTCTTGGGTTTGATGGCTTGTGTGACTTGGTTGAGTTGGGGAAGTTCAGTTCTGATGGCTTGGTGATGTGCGGACTAGCCTTGAAGAGTTCTTGATAGTGTCGACCACAGCTTGAGCTAAATGTCTTCTACCGTAATAAGGAACGTGTTGCGTGTTATGATATTCTCCTGGATGGGGTCACGAGTTCTAGACAACATGGGCTATTTTAGATATTTAGAAGAATGCTAGCATTATTTGATACCACCTAAGAAGGGTGCGCACTCCAGAAGGCGCACTGTGTTTTAGACTTGCGGATGCTTGACTGGTATTACTGTAATCGCCTTGTTGATCGACTGCTGATGTCCAAATTTTGCTTTGTAGCGTGAAATAATTATAGAAGTATTTCTTGTGGGTTGACCGTATGTGAGGAATATGTCAGTTATTTGAGTAGTGTAGTTGTGATCGGATTTGGAGATTCTAGTATTCTAGGGATTTGAAGACTAAGAGGGTTCTCGAGGAAGATTCTTCCATGGTTGTGAACGGTGAAGGTATGTTAAGAGGTTGGCAACTTATGGTATGTACTATAGATATGTGATTCTGGGTTTTTTGGAGGCTATCTATCTACTTTGGAATTATCGGAATTGATTTGGAGGCTACTAGGAGGTCTAATAAGGATGTGTGTTCTAAATCGGGTAAGATATATCTACTCAGTACAGTTATTGTGGAGGGGTATTTTATCGGTTAGGGTGGATCACATTCGTGTTCTGATATGTCTCATGTGTTACTCTCCTATGCTGCGATGAGTTGTGATCTATTGGTTATCTGCACACCGATGTGGTTATGTTTGGGCTTTGTAGCGAAATTCGAGCGAGATTGCTCTTGGGCGTTGAATGGTTGATTGTGCTTTGGTTATGGTCTTCCTGTTTCTGGTATATAGTGATATCCACATCTCAATTGTTATGGTGACGTGCTTCATGTGTTTGATGCTGATATGCTTATGGTTATTGATTGTGAGTATCATGGCTCGACGTATTCCAAGTGGACCGGTGTTGGATTGGGTCATGCATCTTAGCAGCGTTATGATAGGATATGATCCTTTGTGGTTATTTCCTGTGTTATGTTTCCCCTTGTGTGGTGGATTGATAGCATTGAGCTTCGTGGTGGTATCTGTTGAGCTGATAGGATGGTTTCTTCATTTCAATTCCTTTTCCATCATTGGGTATATTTATGTTATTGTTCGTTGGTGCACAGATAGTATGTGGCTATATATAGGATTTGTGTGATAGGTTAGTTGAGTAGCTTATACTGGATGAGGTTAGGTTATTGGGCCCGAAATGAGTTCCATCGTATTTAATTAGGGTATGTTTGCAAGAATTGTTTCACTCGTCGGCTTAGATTTTGGATACGGTTCTTATCGGGAAAGAGAGCTCCACGACTTGTTAATATGATGGGTGGTTATGCGTTTCTATATGTTTCTTTTATCATTGGCAATGTACGAAGGTTTAGAACAAGATTTTAGTTGATATGAGGTTTGTTACCGGTGTCGAGTTGGTTATCGAGCAGTTATTACGGTCGGAAGTTATTAGTATGAGTATTTCAGTTATGTGGTATATCATGTGATAATGTCTTGAGATATGGTTATGGATTGATACAACTTGTTTAGAGTTATACAGTGCATAGATGCAAGAATCAGGTCATATAATAAGTTTCAGATGTTGAGGATTTGGGTTCTAAGGTTTATGGACTAAGGTTGAAGTAATGATCCTTAGTTAGGTGTTGTTGACGGGATTATGTGGATTAGGTGAGGTTGTTTATGTGTATGGTGAGGTTATATGGCGATTTGATGGCTTTGGAACAACTCTTGGCACTCTTGGAGAAGGTAACGACCCGACCGGTCGTTTTGAGCTTTAGCGTTCCATCCAGTGGTTTGAGACTTTGAGTACCTTCATATTATGTACTATGACTTGCGTGTATGGTTGGTTTTAGTTTTCGAGCGGTTCGGGGTTGATTTGGAAGAATGATTCTTATTTTAGAAGTTTTAAGTTAGAAGAGTTGACCAAAGTTTGACTTTTGGGTAAACGCACTAGAAATCGGGTTTTAATTATTTCAATAAGTTCGTATGATGATATTGGACATGTCCACAAAGTTTGGTTAAATTCTGATGAGTTTTGGATAAGTTTGGGTTGTATGGTAATTATTTTCGGTTTCGATTTGAGTATAAATGTTACCATATTGAGCAAACGGCCTTTGATTCATATTTTGACTAAACCATTATATCCGTATCGTAATTTCGGAACCATAACAACTGTAATCATCAAGTTTCGACATTGTATGAGAAATTTATGGTCATTTTACTAAGAATTGGGTTGCCAAATTGTTTTCAGATTCATTATGAAATTGCCACTGATTTCGTATTTGAAAGTTTGCACTATTTTCAAATATTGAAACCAACAAATCTCCTTCATTGTAAGGTCAAATGGAGTGATTCAAAACCCTAACTTGAATGGTATTTCACGAGGAATCTATTGGAGGCATCAAAAGGCAGTTTCGGGATAATTTGGCACAAGAAACAAGGTAGAACAACTGGGCATTTTTGGCTATTAATGATGTAGTTTTTCTCATCTTGAAAGTTTGGGATTGAGAGAATTCAAGGATGTTCTTCAAGTTTCTTCCATGGGGAAAGGTCTAAACCATAACCTAAGTATTTCCCTTTGATTCATTCCCTTTGTTTAAGCTTTAATCTATGATTTTAATTGAAACCCCATTTAATTCTTTAAATTAAGACCTAGGGTTATGTCCTAAATTTCAAAACTTTGAAAATGATTTAGAGGCGTTTATTTCCAGATTCCTTTCTATGTTAGGAGAACAACATACTCGGAATTAGCGAGTTTTGGAGGACTACTTTGGGAGATATGGGACCCAACTACTGTGGGTTGGACTCTTGAGTTATGAACACCCAAGAGTGATGTTTTGGCGAATTGGTTGAGCTATCGGACTCTAATTGAGTCGGTTTTCATTCGTGTGAGCTTGTATTGATTCGGACTTCGCTCGGGTAAGCTTGGATTTGGAATCCAAGGCGAGATCGATGTTGACTTTTGTTGACTTTTTGGCAAAAATATACAGATCATAGCTTTATTTATTGTAATTGGCTTCTCTTGCATCGTTTGATGTTATTAAGTAATTTTTGGTTAGATTTGAGCTATGTGGGGGTGAATCTTAGGAGAAAATCTATTTCGGAGGGTTGAGTTGGCCTAGTTGAGGTAAGTATCTTGCCTAACTTTGTGTGGGGGAAACTACCCCTTAAGATTTGGGTTGATTGTGCTATTTGTGTTGTGTGAAATCCGTATACGAAAGGTGACGAGTGGGTACACGGGCTATATGTGGTATAGGACCGGTTTATATTATCTAGAATCTTTCTATGCCTTTAATTAAATTATCATAACATGTTATATCTCTCATTGTTAATCTACTCTTACATGCTCTATTTGATGTCGTTAGCACTTATTCTACCTCTTACTTGTTATTTTGCTCTTATATGCTGTAGTTGAAGTTATTGCCTTCCTTATTTGCATGTTACCTCTTAATTGTTATGTCACGCCTCGAACTTGGGGAGCATGACCGGTGCTCCACCGAGTAAGCCTGGTCGAGAAAGCCTACTTTACATCAACATCTCATCATAACTCATTAATGATTTATCAAAACATCATTAGATTATGACTTTTAAATTGAATACAATTGCCTCAATGGCCTGCAATATTTCTCATGATGGGTGCGTAGCCTCATAAATACTGTGAACATAAATACGTGACATAACTCAAATCTTTAATTACATGACCTATAGTGTACATGGAGCTTCTATGACAATAGATACCTAAGTACATAAAACGAACTAGACTCAAACACCCACTAGAACTGTAGCGGGCTCACCATAAGCTGAGTAGTGAAGAAAATCCCTATCAAAGATCCATATCATTCAATAGAAGTGTTTCTGCATCCATTAAAAGATGCAGCGCCCCCGGTAAAAGGGACATGAGAACATGTGGAATAATACTCGTATGTAAAGCAGACAGAACAACATATGAAAATATGGTAACTCAAATAAGAGGCAAATAAAGTACATCAAAAAAATTACGAAAAGTCCCATAGAATCACTTTAAGTCTACAAGGGGTGTGAAACAAGGGGATCCCCTATCTCCAGCATTGTTCATTCTGTCAGCTGAGGTACTTTCCAGGTCTTTGAATAAGCTCTTTGAAGACAAGTCATTTATGGGATTTGGAATGCCTAAGTGGTCTGATCCTTTAGACCACTTGGCATATGCTGATGATACGATAATCTTTGCAGCTTCTCATCCTCCCTCCTTGAGCAAGATTATGGCAGTGTTGGGGAACTATGAAAAGATATCAGGTCAAATGATCAACAAAGATAAGAGTTCATGCTACATGCATTCAAATGTTGCTAATGGATTGTTTCAGGAAGATGGATCTATTACAGGATTTGCAAGAGGTAAATTCATCTTCACATATCTAGGGTGTCCTATGTTTTACACTAGAAGGAGGAACGACTATTATGAGGATCTTATCAAGAAGGTGAAGGCTAAATTGCATTCATGGAAAGGAAAGCTGATGTCATTTGGAGGAAAGGCAACACTCATCTCTAGTGTGTTGCAAAGTATGCTAGTTCACATGTTATCAGTCCTTGATCTACCAAACAACATCCTGGAGCATCTACATAAGACTTTTTCTAGGTTTTTTTGGAGCACAAAAGAAGAAGGGAGAAGCAGACACTAGGCTTCATGGAAAACTTTTTGCCTTCCTAAAGAGGAAGGGGGCCTAGGTTTTAGGTCCTTACATGATGTCTCAAGGGCACTGTTTGCTAAACTATGGTAGAGGTTTAGGACCACAAAATCTTTTTGGTCTAATTTCATATGGAATAAGTATTGCAAGAAGGAGCTACCAACAATGGTGCCTTTTACGGGAGGGTCTCATGTTTGGAGACAAATGTTGAATGCTAGGGAAGAAGTAGAACATGAGATCGTATAGGAATTAAAGAGTGGAACCACTAATATTTGGCATGGACTTTGGACTGGATTGGGTGCATTTTATCACGTATTACCTGAAGACAAGTCATTTGTGGGATTTGGAATGCCTAAGTGGTCTGATCCTTTAAACCACTTGGCATATGCTGATGATACGATAATCTTTGCATCTTCTCATCCTCCCTCCTTGAGCAAGATTATGGCAGTGTTGGGGAACTATGAGAAGATATCAGGTCAAATGATCAACAAAGATAAGAATTCATGCTACATGCATTCAAAGGTTGCTAATGGATTGTTTCAGGCAGATGGATCTATTACATGATTTGCAAGAGGTAAATTCCCCTTCACATATCTAGGGTGTCCTATGTTTTACACTAGAAGGAGGAAGGACTATTATGAGGATCTTATCAAGAAGGTGAAGGCTAAATTGCATTCTTGTAAATGAAAGCTGCTGTCATTTGGATGAAAGGCAACACTCATCTCTAGTGTATTGCAAAGTATGCCAGTTCACATGTTATCAGTCCTTGATTCACCAAAAAACATCCTGGAGCATCTACATAAGACTTTTGCTAGGTTCTTTTGGAGCACAAAGGAAGAAGGGACAAGCAGACACTGGGCTTCATGGCAAAATATTTGCCTTCCTAAAGGGGAAGGGGGCCTAGGTTTTAGGTCCTTGCATGATGTCTCAAGGGCACTGTTCGCTAAACTATGGTGGAGGTTTAGGACCACAAAATCTTTTTGGTCTAATTTCATGTGGAATAAGTATTTCTAGAAGGAGCTACCAACAATGGTGCCTTTTAGGGGTGGGTCTCATGTTTGGAGACAATTGCCGAATGCTAGGAAAGAAGTAGAACATAAGATCGTATGGGAATTGAAGAGTGGAACCACTAATATTTGGCATGGACTTTGGACTGGATTGGGTGCATTTTATCACGTATTACCTGAAGACAAGTCATTTGTGGGATTTGGAATGCCTAAGTGGTCTGATCCTTTAAACCACTTGGCATATGCTGATGATACGATAATCTTTGCATCTTCTCATCCTCCCTCCTTGAGCAAGATTATGGCAGTGTTGGGGAACTATGAGAAGATATCAGGTCAAATGATCAACAAAGATAAGAATTCATGCTACATGCATTCAAAGGTTGCTAATGGATTGTTTCAGGCAGATGGATCTATTACATGATTTGCAAGAGGTAAATTCCCCTTCACATATCTAGGGTGTCCTATGTTTTACACTAGAAGGAGGAAGGACTATTATGAGGATCTTATCAAGAAGGTGAAGGCTAAATTGCATTCTTGGAAATGAAAGCTGCTGTCATTTGGATGAAAGGCAACACTCATCTCTAGTGTATTTCAAAGTATGCCAGTTCACATGTTATCAGTCCTTGATTCACCAAAAAACATCCTGGAGCATCTACATAAGACTTTTGCTAGGTTCTTTTGGAGCACAAAGGAAGAATGGACAAGCAGACACTGGGCTTCATGGCAAAATATTTGCCTTCCTAAAGGGGAAGGGGACCTAGGTTTTAGGTCCTTGCATGATGTCTCAAGGGCACTGTTCGCTAAACTATGGTGGAGGTTTAGGACCACAAAATATTTTTGGTCTAATTTCATGTGGGATAAGTATTGCAAGAAGGAGCTACCAACAATGGTACATTTTAGGGGAGGGTCTCATGTTTGGAGACAAATGCTGAATGCTAGGTAAGAAGTAGAGCATGAGATCGTATGGGAATTGAAGAGTGGAACCACTAATATTTGGCATGAACTTTGCGATTGGGTGCACTTTATCACGTATTACCTGAAGACAAGTCAATTGTGGGATTTGGAATGCCTAAGTGGCCTGATCCTTTAAACCACTTGGCATATGTTGATCATACGATAATCTTTGCATCTTCTCATCCTCCCTCCTTAAGCAAGATTATGGCAGTGTTGAGGAACTATGAGAAGATATCAGGTCAAATGATCAAAAAAGATAAGAGTTCATGCTACATGCATTCAAAGGTTGATAATGGATTATTTCAGGCAGATGGATCTATTACAGGATTTGCAAGAGGTAAATTCCCCTTCACATATCTAGGGTGTCCTATATTTTACACTAGAAGGAGGAAGGATTATTTTGAGGATCTTATCAAGAAGGTGAAGGCTAAATTGCATTCATGGAAAGGAAAGCTGCTGTTATTTGGAGGAAAGGCAACACTCATCTCTAGTGTGTTGCAAAGTATGCCAGTTCACATGTTATCAGTCCTTGACTCACCAAACAACATCCTGGAGCATCTATATAAGCTTTTTGCTAGGTTATTTTGGAGCACAAAGGAAGAAGGTAGAAGCAGACACTGGGCTTCATGGAAAAATCTTTGCCTTCCTAAAGAGGAAGGGGGCCTAGGTTTTAGGTCCTTACATGATGTCTCAAGGGAACTGTTTGCTAAACTATGGTGGAGGTTTAGGACCACAAAATATTTTTGGTCTAATTTCATGTGGAATAAGTATTGCATGAAGGAGCTACCAACAATGGTGCATTTTATAGGAGGGTCTCATGTTTGGAGACAAATGCTGAATGCTAGGTAAGAAGTAGAGCATGAGATCGTATGGGAATTGAAGAGTGGAACCACTAATATTTGGCATGAACTTTGGGATTGGGTGCACTTTATCACGTATTACCTGAAGACAAGTCAATTGTTGGATTTGGAATGCCTAAGTGGTCTGATCCTTTAAACCACTTGGCATATGTTGATGATCCGATAAGCTTTGCATCTTCTCATCCTCACCCCTTGAGCAAGATTATGGCAGTGTTGGGGAACTATGAGAAGATATCAGGTCAAATGATCAACAAAGATAAGAGTTCATGCTACATGCATTCAAAGGTTGCTAATGGATTATTTCTGGCAGATGGATCTATTAAAGGATTTGCAAGAGGTAAATTCCCCTTCACATATCTAGGGTGTCCTATGTTTTACACCAGAAGGAGGAAGGACTATTATGAGGATATTATCAAGAAGGTGAAGGCTAAATTGCATTCATGGAAAGGAAAGCTGCTGCCATTTGGAGGAAAGGCAACACTCATCTCTAGTGTGTTGCAAAGTATGCCAGTTCACATGTTATCAGTCCTTGATTTACCTAACAACATCCTCGCGCATCTACATAAGACTTTTGCTAGGTTCTTTTGGAGCAACAAAGGAAGAAGGGAGAAGCAGACACTGGGCTTCATGGAAAAATCTTTGCCTTCCTAAAGAGGAAGGGGCCCTAGGTTTTCGGTCCTTAAATGATGTCTCAAGGGCACTATTCGCTAAACTATGGTGGAGGTTTAGGACCACAAAATCTTTTTGGTCTAATTTCATGTGGAATAAGTATTGCAAGAAGGAGCTACCAACAATGGTGCCTTTTAGGGGAGGGTCTCATGTTTGGACACAAAAGCCGAATACTAAGGAAGAAGTAGAACATGAGATCGTATGGGAATTGATGAGTGGAACCACTAATATTTGGCGTGGACTTTGGACTGGATTGGGTGCACTTTATCACATATTACCCGAAGACAAGTCATTTGTGGGATTTGGAATGCCTAAGTGGTCTGATCCTTTAAACCACTTGGCATATGTTGATGATACGATAATCTTTGCATCTTCTCATCCTCCCTCCTTGAGCAAGATTATGGCAGTGTTGGGGAACTATGAGAAGATATCAAGTCAAATGATCAACAAAGATAAGAGTTCATGCTACATGCATTCAAAGGTTGCTAATGGATTATTTCAGGAAGATGGATCTATTAAAGGATTTGCAAGAGGTAAATTCCCCTTCACATATCTAGGGCGTCCTATGTTTTACACTAGAAGGAGGAAGGACTATTATAAGGATCTTATCAAGAAGGTGAAGGCTAAATTGCATTCATGGAAAGGAAAGTTGGTGTCATTTGGAGGAAAGGCAACATCATTTCTAGTATGTTGCAAAGTATGCCAGTTCACATGTTATCAGTCCTTGATCCACCAAATAACATCCTGGAGCATCTACATATGACTTTTGCTAGGTTCTTTTGGAGCACAAAGGAAGAAGGGAGAAGCAGACACTGGGCTTCATGGCAAAATCTTTGCCTTCCTAAAGAGGAAGGGGGACTAGGTTTTAGGTCCTTACATGATGTCTCAAGTGCACTGTTTGCTAAACTATGGTGGAGGTTTCGGACCAGAAAATCTTTTTGGTCTAATTTCATGTGGAATAAGTATTGCAAGAAGGAGCTACCAATAATGGTGCATTTTAGGGGAGGGTCTCATGTTTGGAGACAAATGCTAAATGCTAGGGAAGAAGTAGAACATGAGATCGTATGGGAATTGAAGAGTGGAACCACTAATATTTGGCATGAACTTTGGACTGGATTTGGTGCACTTTATCACGTATTACCTGAAGACTTTCAAATCAATGAAGATCTTCAGGAGATGGCAGAACTGTGGAAAGGGGAAGCATTGGATGATCAGCTGCTAGATCAAACTTTCAATGAGGAAATTGCAGAACATATAAGGCTAAATGTGAATTATGAAAGAAATGAGGGATATTGGGATAGGCCTTACTAGATGCCAACTCCTTCAGGCAAGTTCAATGTTAGCAGTGCTTCGCAAATATTAAAGCATAGGACTGATCCTAATCAGGAATTCAAGTTAATGTGGATTAAAGGTTTGCCATTCAAGATATCCTTCTTCTTGTGGAGATTGTGGAGGTAGAAAATAGCCCCTGATGACATGTGGAGGAGGCAAGGGCAAATGGTGATGTCTAGGTGTTGGTGTTGTCAGCAGCCCCAAGATAAATCCATTGAGCATATATTTGTCACAAGTCCTACTGCCTATAAGGTATGGAACTTGTTCATGGGGGCTGCTGGAATTACTGTGCAATTGATTCAATTGAAGCAGATTATAAGGCATTGGTGGTATACTCAGTGTTGTCCAAAATTAAAGCCACTATTTTAAGCAGTACCAACTATCATCACTTGGGAGCTTTGGAAGAGAAGAAATGCAAGTAAACATGGGGGTTCAGTGTCCACAAATAGGGTGATTCATAAAATAAATAGGACATTGCATCAATTGGCAAAGGTGAGGTATGCTTGGATGCCTAATATTCCATTGTTATGGCCAGACATGATTCAATACTTTGAAGGATATAAACCTATATTGATCACTACAAGAGTAACATTACAGCTTCCTTTTCATGGTTGGTACAAATGTAATACTGATGGAGCCTCAAAGGGTAATCCTGGACCTAGCTCCCTAGGCTTTTGTGTGAGGGATGATGAAGGTGATGTGGTGTATGCTAAGGCAGTAGACCTGGAAGTGACAACTAATGTGGTAGCTGAAGCTAAGGCTATTCTTCAAGGATTGGAATACTGTGTGTAGCATGATCTTCACCCTCTCATATTGGAGACTGATTCATTGGTGATGAAGAAGGTGATAGAAAGGGAATGGGTTCCTCCATGGGTAATTGCATAGGATGTGAAGAAAATTATAGAGATGAAGGACAACTTCAATGTGATCTTTCAACCTGTGCTCAGAGAAGGAAACTCAGTGGCGGATTTTATAGCTAACATTGTGTTTTCTTTTGCAGGTACATCTGAGTTTCATTCATTCTCTAAACTGTCTAGTGTAGGGAGGAGGTTGATCAATCTAGAAAAATCACAATCACCTAACCTTAGGGTTAGGATAGCAAAGAGAAGAACCCCAAACTGATGGCTTCACAGGATTGGACTCTACACAAACCTGCATGTCTCTTTGTCACATTCAGTATGCTATGAAGGTATTTTTCAATGGTATTAGCATTGTCCTATGTGGGATGGTATAATTTATCCTACTTCTGATATGTCCAAATGCTAAGGAAAATGCTGAACCCATCATATGGTATTTCTGGAGATTGTTGAATCATTCCTCAGTGGTATTAGCATGCTTTCATGCTCAATCTGAAGATGGTTTAGTAATGTTTAGAATGATGTCTACATTAAAGGTTCTAGTAGGGAAGGATCTGAGCTTACAAGATTACAAAAAGGCACAGTTTCAAAGCCTGGCCTTCGCCTTGCAAAGCTTGCTTAAAGCCAACTCATTCCTGGCTTTTGCCTTGCAAAGCCGGCCTAAAGCCAACTCATGCCTGGCTTTTGCCTTGCAAAGCCTGCCTAAAGCCAGCTCAAGCCTGGCTTTTGTCCTGCAAAGCTTGCCTAAAGCCAGCTCAAGCCTCGCTTTTGCCTTGCAAAGCCTGCCTAAAGCCAGCTCAAGCCTGGCTTTTTCCTTGCAAAGCCTGCCTAAAGCCAGGCTCCTCTTCTACACATTAATTTTGATGAGTGAGCACATGATTAATACTTGGACAAAATCAGTCCACTGCATATGGAGATCATATAGTAGCTACACTTGGAAGACTATGCTAGCTTCAACTCTGTAGTGGAGATGTTTGAAATTTATTTTAGCTTATGGACAGTATACCCTGGCGCCTGGTGAGAGCTTCATAAGTGATGCTTGGTATTTGCCAATGACAATTGGATTCACACACACTGATAGGAGAATGAAGCTTCAACTTATTATGTTGTAATAGCTAGTTCATTAGATTTTAGCTTTTCTATCTTTTTAATAGCTAGTAGCTTCATGCAACCTCTATTTTGGTTTGGACATCTTGTAAGCGTTGGAGCCATTTTGGGATTTTATTTATATATTAGCCACTAGGCAAGTGCTGCCGAGTGGTATAGTTGCTTAAAGAAAATGACATTTCAACTCTTATTATACTTACACCATTATGAACTTCTTTTGGGATCAATTGAGCAATATGAATTATCTGTAGGATACAAAATATATTGTAAATGTAACAACATGTACAAACAAGGGCAATGAAAGTGGAACCCGTGGTTTGTGTTTTCTATGACTCTTACTAGACCGTCCATAGCCCTCTCTTTCTATGCACCTATGTGTTTCATAGACCGTCCATAGTGTTCACCCATACTATACACATATGTGTTTCATAGATCGTCCATAGTGTTCACATATTATATTATATACCCATGCATCTCATAGACCGTCCATAGTGTTCACATATCATATTATACACCTATGCGTCTCATAGACCGTCCATAGTGTTTATTCATACAGTACACCTATACAATTCATACACAATACACCTATGCATTTCATAGACCATCCATAGGATTCCATACATAATACACCTATGTGTTTCATAGACCGTCCATAGGATTCTATACACAATACACCTATGTGTTTCATAGACCGTCCATAGGATTCCATACACAGTACACCTATGCACTTCATAGACCATCCATAGGATTAATACACCTATTCATTTCATAGACCGTCCATAGGATCACATATACAATACACCTATGTGTTTCATAGACCGTCCATAGGATTCAATACATCTATGTGTTTCATAGACCGTCCATAGGATCGCATATACAATACACCTATGTGTTTCATAGCCCGTCCATAGGATCACAATTAGGAACATCATAGCCTTTACTCATGAGGAGGTAGGAGCTTATAACACATTGAAAATACTTACAAAGCATAACATTAGTTAAAACAGCCACATTTGGGCATGACTTGAGCACATAAGCTTTTAGGCAAATCTATTTTCGAAGTCAATTTGGAGCATTTGAATCAAGGCTCATTTCATAACCTTTCTCACATCATTTCATTTCATTGGCACCATTGGCCACAAATATAACTTTCATTATTGGCTTGGTAAACACACTTTATATCTCCAACCCACTTCTTTCACTTTCCATTATCTTTATGGGTTATCAACAACAAGGTATTTCTATTCAAGACCTTAGGTACACATATGAATAATTAAGAGTCTTAAGCACATCGAGTTTTTCTCACACAATTTGGCATCATAACGTTCATTTGAAACCCGACTCAAAGCAATAACATTTTAATACACAACCCATACTTTGAACACATTCCCGAAGGATAACATAACATGATAAGACCATTCGGAACACATATTAAACATCTCTCTTTCGGCACAAAGCTTATTCGGAATAGTCAATTTATAATGAACAACCCGGGACTTACAACAACATCGTGGGATTCAATTTTAAGAGAATAGTTTAGCCAACATACCTTTCTTGAGCTTTACTTACATTACTACAATGTTCCAGATATCCTAGCAACTTCAATCTATTTAGAAACATAACAATAGTGAACCATAATTAGGGAGAGATTCATGGTTTCAGCTTACTTAGGCATTTCATCAAGCATTAGGTGTGCAAATTACACTACAAGGTTTCTATGGTGGAATCCTTCCATCCCACAACAAATAATTCACCCAATTTAGTTCGAAAACCTCACTACCACCCTTATGGGTACATTCATACACAAAGAGTACCTCCCACACCTAAGAATCATATTTCCCATGACCTAGTTTTAGTCCGAATCCCGAAATTTAGGGCTAGGGAGTATAACCTTACCTCTTAAATGAAGATCGTGTGATTGGCTTCCTTGATTCTTGATGATTGGGGCAAGAATGGATGATTAACGTGCTAGGTATTCTCCTTCTCTCTCTAAAATACTCTCTCCTCTCTCTAAAAAATTAGATTTTCCTTATAAAATGACCCCCTAAGGCCTTATATCAAAATATGGTCGGATAAGAAATTTTCCAAAAATGATCCCCGAAGTCAATTATGTGGTGCAACTTTGTTGTAGTAGAATCATTATGTGGGCAGCAGAATCGATTATGTTGCCAGCAGAATGATTATGTGGGCAACAAAATTTTTCTGCGTCAAGCAAAAATGATTATGCGGCCAGCAGAACTATTTTTCAAAATTTTCCCATTCTCTACTCCACTTTGCGATACTTATGCAGTCCGCGAAACCATTTTGCGGTCGCGAAATTGACCGCAGAATCGCCTTCTTCTGCCAAAAATTACCATCAACACTTTAGTGCATTCTTCTACCCAAAAGGTTCGTATTGTGGCTCGTTTTCTACAATCCTCAAACCCATTAGACTACCTCTGTTACACCCTATATTTTTGTACGTAAAAATGCGTCGTAAGCAAACTAATGTAGGACCAAAAATGAGATAATATTAAAAAGTATATAAAGTAAGTTAATCATTTTACCTCTGAGGTTACAAATATTGAAGATCATGAACAACAAGTACAAAGAGGGTTGGACAGTTCAGAAGCTAAAGCAATTAAATAAAACAATATTTCGTCGAAAGTCGACAAGTTGGAAATGTTATAACATGTACCTTTGGGGTGAGACTAGGGTGATTAACATGATAAGGAGATTATGTTATGATTTATATTAGTCGTATGACATCCGTGTGTTATGTTTTGAAGTCAAGCGAGTTGTGGAACAAAAGTCGATGAAAGTCATCACAAGTTACATTCATAAGTTTTACTGAAACTTTGGGTCAAATGTAACTGCAATTTTCTCCCAATATACTTAGAGTTATGGGGTGTTCCACCATAAAATTAAAGATCTATGAGTCTATTTTCCAACGCATTAAACCGTTTGTCAATACGACATCGGAGTAGAGAGATATGGGCATTTTTGTGATACTGCACAAGCTGCTAGGTGACAAGTAGGTGTGTCACCTACTTGCTTAAATGAGAGCCCAAAAAATGGGCCATTTCGGGTCGTCCAAAGAGGCCTTTTAAGGGCCTATTTTCTTCATATATTAGACTTAAAATAGAGCATAATAATCAGACATAAGCTCTGCAAAGAATCCTCCCAAAAATTTCCCACAAACCCTAATTGATTTTCTCTCCCTTTCAAGTTCTAATTGGAGGTAAAACCTAGAGTTTGAAGAACCAAGATAGGAGCTGAGTTATCCAACAAATAAGGTGAGTTTACTGCTCTCTTTCATCCAGTTTTTCTTCTATAAATTCATGGTAAGTCGTTCTATACTTGTGAGAACTCACGGGACGGTGATCGGAAGCCGTGAGTTCGAGTTATTTACTTGTAGCGGACTGTTTTGTGTTGCTGTTGAGCTGCGTGTTTTACTACTATTTTGTGGAGTTTTGGAGGAGGAAGGGGGTGTATAAACACCATATAAATGTAGGGTGGTTGGCTGGTCATTCGTCATAACATTTTCGGGTTGTTGACACTACTACGGTGGTCGTTTTGTGTATGAAGAGATTGGGGTGTGTTGGGCTGTTTTGTAGTATTGTGTGGTGTGCATAAGGTTGGAAAATAATGTATATATGTTGTTATTGTTGTTTTTGGTGTTGTTGGTGTTATCTTGAATTTGGAGGAAGTAAGAATTATAGGGGAGATACTGCCCGTTTTAATACAAAATAAGTTTGTCGTTCGTTGTGCGATAGTTGTAACTTTCGTAACTTAACGATAGTATTATTATCATTCTTGTAGATTAAGGTGCGAAGAGGTGAGTTCAACTTGGTGATTGGAAAGATTGTGATAAGGTATGTTAAGGCTAAGCCTTCCTTCATTTTGGCATGATCTCGTAGCTACATGTGTTAATAATGAGACAAAAAGAGAAGTTCATATTCATGAATTTATTCACACTATTCTAGTCTCATAAGTTACAATATTATTCCTTATCGAGACTCTATATTCAATTTAGTATTGTCTTCTTCCAGTCAAGAGAGCAGCAAGCCTATATATACAGTATTACAGTATTTTCATTACCATCGAGTTATAATCGATGGGCAGGCCCCTATTGGGCAACCTCTGATCAGATGGAAAGTTATATACCGAGCCTACTGTGGTCGAGCGCCTATGAGCGAGCCCAGCATGGTCGAGATACATAGCCTAGTATGGCCGAGCGCCTATGAGCGAGCCTACTACGGCAGAGCAGTTATATATACCGAGCCTTATAAGGCCGGACAATTATCTTACTTACTATATTGAAGGAGTTGAGTCAGTATCAACAGGTAAGTATATCTCCAATTCATCTTTGACTCCCAATTACTTTCAGTTATTATATTATCAGTTCAGTTTCAACTTTCAGTTATGTTATCGCCTTATATACTTGGTACATTATTTTGTACTGATGTCCCTTTTCTGGGGACGCTGCATTTCATGCATACAGGTTCAGATAGACAGACGGGTATACCTCCTCAGTAGGTGTTTCCAGAGTTCAGCCTGATCGGTAAGCTCCACGTCTTTCG
This sequence comes from Nicotiana tabacum, assembly GCF_000715075.1. NCBI lineage: Eukaryota > Viridiplantae > Streptophyta > Magnoliopsida > Solanales > Solanaceae > Nicotiana > Nicotiana tabacum. The sequence goes on from NC_134102.1 coordinate 45,073,595, forward strand.
GAGTTGCCTGGTCTAGAGTTTTTGTGTACATCTTATGTATATCTGTATATATGTTATGGGTAGGTCGGGGCCCTGTTCCGATCATAGTACATCTATCAGTAGAGGCTTGTAGACATATCTTGTTGGTTAGTGCAGTATGTTGGGTTTGTAGGCCTCGTATGTATAATTTGGTGGTTTGTCAGCTGTAGTAGCTATGACGGCCTTTTCAGCCTAGCTTTATATTGATGTTTAGTTAGCGCTAGTTTCCATTCAATTTTATATTTTGCTTCGCAAATTGTCTTGCAAGGTGGCCCCATGGCCAAAGTATGAGATTATGTGTTCAGAGTCCCTTAGTCTCAATTTGGTACACTAGGTTAGTTGAGGCACCGGGTGCCAGTCTCGCTTCCAGGTCGGGGCGTGACAAATTTGGTATCAGAGCAGTTCTGTCCTAGGGAGTCTACAAGCCGTGTCTAGTAGGGTCTTGTTTATAGATGTGTTATGCACCACATTATATAAGCTGGGCACTACAGGGCATTTAGGAGTTGGTTACCCTTCTTTGAAATCTAAATCGTGCTACAGAACTGAGTTATAGGAAATTTGAATTAAACTTATGTGTTGGTATTTGCATGCACAGATGACGGTGACTAGGAAGACTACGGCTAGCCAGAGGGGAGATACAGCAGTAGGTGAGGGGACCAGCAGGGTATCCCCAGTAGATGGGGCCCAGTCTGAGGCTCAAGGTGAGACCCCTACTCAGCCATTACCGGCTCCTCCACCAACTACGGAGATTCCTAGGAAAACCGCACATCCAGTTCCCCCTCCACTTCCATTAGATCAGGACTTGAGAAGTGCGGTGCATTTGTTGACACAGTTGGTAGCTACCCAGCAACAGGCTAGGGCATCAGCTAGTGCAGGAACTTTTGAGGGGTCTGGGAGTTCAAGGGTCCGAGAGTTTATTGCTTTGAGTCCCCCAGAGTTCACGGGGACAGATCAGAGGGAGGACCCGCGGGATTTCATAGATCAGCTTCACAGGATCTTTCGTGTTATGCATGCCACAGAGAAAGAGGCAGTTGAGCTAGCAGCTTTTTGACTCCGAGATATAGCCATCCTTTGGTACGAGGGATGGGAGAGGTCCAGGGGACGTGATGCACCTCCAGCTATTTGGGAGAATTTTTCAGATGCCTTCCTTGACAAGTACTTACCACGGGAGATCCGACAGGCTCGAGTCGATCAGTTTCTATCCCTCAAGCAGGGTAATATGAGTGTTCGAGAGTATAATCTCCGTTTTGACTCATTGGCCAGATATGCACCATCCATAGTTGCTACTATGCGGGACAGGATTCACAGGTTTATAGCAGGGTTAGCCCCAGAGTTAACCGAGGCATGTGCCACCGCTGCATTGCAGGATAGTATGGATATCTCCCAGATTCAGGCATTCGCCCAGAATATAGAAAGGGGTAGGCGTCGGCAGCAGGGTACAGAGAGGGCTGAGCAAGGGCAACGTAAGAGGATGAGATTTCCTAGGTCTCAGGAGCAATCTCAGGGTAGTTATAGGACCCAGTACTTCAGACGGCCACCTAGGCCTCCGCCACCTCAGTTACAGGGTTACAGGTATGACCGCTATACTCAGTCAGGACCAGGTGAGAGCTCACGGGCGTCGGGTTTGCAGCGACAACGAGGATCTGCGCAGATATGGTCATTTCCTCCACGGTGTGACATCTGTGGTAGAGGATACTTGGGCCAATGCCGAGCAGGTTCCGATGCTTGTTATACATGTGGGCGTCCGGGGCATATGATGCGAGATTGCCCAAATAGAGATTCGGGGGGAATGGCACAACCAGCGAGTTCAGCAACAGGATCATCTATGTCCGTGCATCCTTCAGGGCGCGAGTCTCAGTCTTCAGCTGGTAGAGGTCGGGGCAGAGGTAGAGGTTCCGGTTCAAGTGGTAATCAGAACCGTATCTATGCTTTAGCGGGTCGACAGGACCAGGAGTCTTCACCAGACGTTGTGACAGGTATATTAACCATTTGCTCTCACGATGCTTATGCTTTGATAGACCCAGGATCTACTTTATCGTATATTACCCCATTTGTCGCGAGGAAGTTTGGTATAGTGCCTGAAATACTAAGTGATCCTTTTGTGGTATCTACACCGGTCGGAGAATCGATTATTGCTAGACGGGTTTACCGAGGTTGTACGGTGACAATTTGTAGTCGTCAGACCTCAGCTGACCTAGTTGAGCTAGAGATGATGGATTTTGATGCTATCATGGGCATGGACTGGTTGGCAGCTTGCTATGCCACAGTTGATTGCCGAGCAAAGGCAGTCAGATTTCATTTTTCGGGTGAGCCAGTCCTTGAATGGGTAGGTAATATAGCAACACCCAGAGGTAGGTTTATTTCCTATCTGAAGGCGAGGAAAATGATCGCAAAAGGGTGCATTTATCATATTGTGCGAGTTAGAGATGCAGATGCTGAGATATCTACACTTCAATCTATTCCCGTAGTCAATGAGTATGCAGATGTGTTTCCAGATGAACTTCCAGGTATTCCTCCAGAGCGAGAGATTGATTTTAGCATCGATTTGCTTCCAGGAACTCAACCAATATCCATCCCTCCGTATAGAATGGCACCTGCCGAATTGAAGGAGTTGAAGGAGCAGTTAAAAGATTTGCTGGAGAAAGGTTACATTAGGCCCAGTACCTCACCTTGGGGTGCACCGGTACTATTTGTGCGGAAGAAAGACGGCTCGCTGAGGATGTGTATCGATTATAGGCAGCTGAACAAGGTAACTATTAAGAATAAGTATCCACTTCCAAGGATCGATGACTTGTTTGATCAGTTGCAGGGGCTAGATGCTTTTCAAAGATAGATTTGAGGTCGGGGTACCACCAGGTCCGAGTTCGGGAAAAGATATTCCAAAGACAGCCTTCAGGACCCGATATGGCCACTTCGAGTTCCTTGTCATGTCCTTCGGGTTGACTAATGCACCCGCCATATTTATGGACTTGATGAATAGCCTATTCCGGCCATTTTTAGATCTGTTCGTGATAGTATTTATTGATGATATTCTGGTTTATTCCCGTTCAGAGGATGAGCATGCGGACCACCTGCGAGCGGTACTCCAAACCCTCCGTGATCGTAAGTTGTATGCTAAGTTTTCTAAATGTGAGTTCTGGTTGAAGTCTGTAGCATTCTTGGGGCATATTGTATCAGATGAAGGTATAAAGGTGGACACTCAGAAAATTGAGGCCGTGAAATCTTGGCCTAGACCTACCACTCCGACAGAGGTTCATAGCTTTCTAGGCTTAGCAGGATACTATCGGAGGTTCGTAGAGGGTTTTTCTTCCCTTTCGGCACCATTGACGAAGTTGACACAGAAAGAAACTAAGTTTCAATGGACAGAGGCTTGCGAGCGGAGTTTCCAAGAGCTTAAGAACAGGTTGACCTCAGCTCCAGTTCTAACACTTCCAGAGGGTCTAGAGGGTTATGCCGTGTATTGTGATGCATCAGGTGTCGGGTTAGGATGTGTCCTGATGCAACATGGGAAGGTAATTGCGTATGCTTCAAGGCAGTTGAGGAAGCACGAGAGGAATTATCCGACCCACGACCTCGAGTTAGCTGCGGTTGTCCATGCACTTAAGATATGGCGGCATTATTTATATGGTGTTCATGTTGATGTATTTACTGATCATAAAAGCCTACAATATATCTTCAAGCAGAAAGAGTTGAATTTGCGACAGAGGCGATGGCTTGAGTTATTGAAAGATTACGATGTTAACATTCTCTACCATCCAGGGAAAGCTAATGTTGTAGCAGATGCCTTAAGTCGCCGATCTATGGGTAGCTTAGCACATGTAGAGCCCGAGAAAAGACAATTAGCTAGAGAGATTCATCAATTGGCTTCGTTGGGGGTTCCGTTAGTAGATTCTGAGGATGGTGGAGTTGTACTCCAAAACACTGCAAAATCATCCCTCATAGCTGAAGTCAAGGAAAGGCAGTACGAGGACCCAAAGTTGGTCGAGTTGAGAGAGCGAGTTCCGCAGTAGAAGAAGCCATTGTTAGAGCTCAAGGGAGATAGGGTTCTCAGATACATGGGTCGTTTGTGTGTTCCAGATGTAGCAGGGCTACAAGACAAGATTATGTCAGAGGCACATTATTCATGGTATTCCATCCATCCTGGATCGACGAAGATGTATCATGACATTAAGGATATGTACTGATGGAACGATATGAAGAAGAACATTGCTGAGTTTGTCGCCCAATGTACTAGTTGCCAGCAAGTGAAGGTAGAGCATCAGAAGCCCGGAGGGCTAATGCAGACTATAGAGATCCCGACATGGAAATGGGAGGCGATAAACATGGACTTTGTTACGGGTTTACCTCGTTCTCATCGTAAGTTCGATTCTATATGGGTGATAGTTGATAGGCTCACTAAATCAACTCATTTTCTACCTGTCAGATCTACATATACAGTAGAAGATTATGCAAAGTTATATATTAAGGAGATAGTGCGGCTACACGGAGTACCAGTATCTATTATATCTGACCGTGGGGCTCAATTTACAGCACATTTTTGGAGGTCATTTCAGAGAGGTCTAGGGACTCAGGTGAATCTCAGCACAGCTTTTCATCCACAGACTGATGGACAAGCCGAGCACACAATTCAGACGCTCGAGGATATGTTACGAGCATGTGTGTTAGATTTTAAAAGAAGTTGGGATGAACATCTACCTCTTGTCGAGTTTGCATATAATAACAGTTACCACTCCAGTATTCAGATGGCTCCGTACGAGGCTTTGTATGGGCGTAAGTGCAGATCTCCTATAGGGTGGTTTGATGTTGGGGAATCTGGGTTATATGGGCTAGACTTGGTTCAACAGGCCATAGAGAAAGTAAAGCTTATCCGGGAGCGACTGTTGACAGCTCAGAGTCGTCAGAAGTCATATTCTGACGTGCGGCGACGAGACTTAGAGTTCAGGATTAATGACTGGGTATTCTTAAAGGTATCACCTATGAAGGGCGTGATGAGGTTTGGCAAGAAAGGAAAGCTTAGCCCACGGTATATTGGGCCTTATAGGATCATTCGGAGAGTGGGCCAAGTAGCTTATGAGTTAGAGTTGCCCTCAGAATTGGAGTCTGTCCATCCGGTTTTTCACGTATCTATGCTACGGAAGTGCATTGGCGATCCTACCCGAGTGGTGCCCACGGATGATGTACAGATTACAGAGGATTTGTCATACGAGGAAATTCTAGTTGCCATCCTAGACCGACAAATCCGCAAGCTACGAAATAAGGAGGTAGCTTCCGTGAAGGTTTTATGGAGGAGCAACAATATAGAAGAGATGACGTGGGAATCAGAGGGAGAAATAAAGTCTAAATACCCCCACCTATTTCAAACTGAAGATATGGTTCGAGATGGGACGCTACAACATAGCTCTATGTAGGCTAAGCAGGTCATCAGGTAAGCTTTTATTTTTCACTTTCAATATTTATGATTTACGGTCGGTGAGGCAAATTGCTGCTATTTATAAAGATTGGCCATGTGTGGCATGCATAGTATGTTTTCTGGCTGCGTGCAAGTTGCTTTTAACCTAGTGTACAAAGGATACTCTGGCAAAATTTTCCAAAGTCTCTAAGAGTAAACATTCGAGGACGAATGTTCCCAAGGGGGGAGTGATGTTACACCTTATATTTTTGTACGTAAAAATGCGTCGTAAGCAAACTAATGTAGGACAAAAAATGAGATAATATTTAAAAGTATATAAAGTAAGTTAATCATGTTACCTCTGAGGTTACAAATATTGAAGATCATGAACAACAAGTATAAAGAGGGTTGGACAGTTCAGAAGCTAAAGCAATTAAATAAAACAATATTTCGTCGAAAGTCGACAAGTTGGAAATGTTATAACATGTACCTTTGGGGTGAGACTAGGGCGATTAATATGATAAGGAGATTATGTTATGATTTATATTAGTCGTATGACATCCGTGTGTTATGTTTTGAAGTCAAGCGAGTTGTGGAACAAAAGTCGATGAAAGTCATCACAAGTTACATTCATAAGTTTTACTGAAACTTTGGGTCAAATGTAACTGCAATTTTCTCCCAATATACTTAGAGTTATGGGGTGTTCCACCCATAAAATTAAATATCTATGAGTCTATTTTCCAACGCATTAAACCGTTTGTCAATACGACATCGGAGTAGAGAGATATGGGCATTTTTGTGATACTGCACAAGCTGCTAGGTGACAAGTAGGTGTGTCACCTACTTGCTTAAATGAGAGCCCAAAAAATGGGCCATTTCGGGTCGTCCAAAGAGGCCTTTTAAGGGCCTATTTTCTTCATATATTAGACTTAAAATAGAGCATAATAACCAGACATAAGCTCTACAAAGAATCCTCCCAAAAATTTCCCACAAACCCTAATTGATTTTCTCTCCCTTTCAAGTTCTAATTGGAGGTAAAACCTAGAGTTTGAAGAACCAAGATAGGAGCTGAGTTATCCAACAAATAAGGTGAGTTTACTGCTCTCTTTCATCCAATTTTTCTTCTATAAATTCATGGTAAGTCGTTCTATACTTGTGAGAACTCACGGGACGGTGATCGGAAGCCCTGAGTTCGAGTTATTCACTTGTAGCGGACTGTTTTGTGGACTGTTTTGTGTTGCTGTTGAGCTGCGTGTTTTACTACTGTTTTGTGGAGTTTTGGAGGAGGAAAGGGGTGTAGAAACACCATATAAATGTAGGGTGGTTGGCTGGTCGTTCGTCGTAACATTTTCGGGTTGTTGACACTACTACGGTGGTCGTTTTGTGTATGAAGAGATTGGGGTGTGTTGGGCTGTTTTGTAGTATTGTGTGGTCTGCATAAGGTTGGAAAATAATGTATATATGTTGTTATTGTTGTTTTTGGTGTTGTTGGTGTTATCTTGAATTTGGAGGAAGTAAGAATTATAGGGGAGATGCTGCCCGTTTTAATACAAAATAAGTTTGTCGTTCGTTGTGCGATAGTTGTAACTTTCGTAACTTAACGATAGTATTATTATCATTCTTGTAGATTAAGGTGCGAAGACGTGAGTTCAACTTGGTGATTGGAAAGATTGTGATAAGGTATGTTAAGGCTAATCCTTCCTTCATTTTGGCATGATCTCGTAGCTACATGTGTTAGTAATGAGACAAAAAAGAGAAGTTCATATTCATGAATTTATTCACACTATTCTAGTCTCATAAGTTACAATATTATTCCTTATCGAGACTCTATATTCAATTTAGTATTGTCTTCTTCCAGTCAAGAGAGCAGCAAGCCTATATATACAGTATTACAGTATTTTCATTACCATCGAGTTATAATCGATGGGCAGGCCCCTATTGGGCAACCTCTGATCAGATGGAAAGTTATATACCGAGCCTACTGTGGCCGAGCGCCTATGAGCGAGCCCAGCATGGTCGAGATACATAGCCTAGTATGGCCGAGCGCCTATGAGCGAGCCTACTACGGCAGAGCAGTTATATATACCGAGCCTTATAAGGCCGGACAATTATCTTACTTACTATATTGAAGGAGTTGAGTCAGTATCAACAGGTAAGTATATCTCCAGATCATCTTTGACTCCCAATTACTTTCAGTTATTATATTATCAGTTCAGTTTCAACTTTCAGTTATGTTATCGCCTTATATACTCGGTACATTATTTTGTACTGACGTCCCTTTTCTGGGGATGCTACATTTCATGCATGCAGGTTCAGATAGACAGACGGGTATACCTCCTCAATAGGTGTTTCCAGAGTTCAGCCTGATCGGTAAGCTCCACGTCTTTCGGAGTTGCCAGGTCTAGAGTTTTTGTGTACATCTTATGTATATCTGTATATATGTTATCGGAGTTATCGGGTCTAGGTTCCGATCACAATATATCTATCAGTAGAGGCTTGTAGACATATCCTGTTGGTTAGTGCAGTATGTTGGGTTTGTAGGCCTCGTATGTATAATTTGGTGGTTTGTCAGCTGTAGTAGCTATGACGGCCTTTTCAGCCTAGCTTTATATTGATGTTTAGTTAGCGCTAGTTTCCATTCAATTTGATATTTTGCTTCGCAAATTGTCTTGCAAGGTGGCCCCATGGCCAAAGTATGACATTATGTGTTCAGAGTCCCTTAGTCTCAATTTGGTATACTAGGTTAGTTGAGGCACCGGGTCAGTCTCGCTTCCAGGTCGGGGCGTGACAACCTCGACACCACGAAACGTTAAATTTCCTGGCAAAAGTTTACTGGGCCTTACATTCTCCCCCACTTAGGATCATTCATCCTCGAATGAGGGTTAGGGAAAGCCACAAAACACCAAATATGACTTAGATCTTTATTCACATTCCTAAATCTCATATTTGACTAACTCCCCAAATATTCCATAAATTTTGACAGAGTTTTCCTTGTAATTGGACATATCCACCTGTCAAAGAATATCATAAATCAATCCTAACAACATATAGATAACACCACATTGCACCATATACATGAAAACAACACCAACCTTGACTCTCGACGCTAACTCTATGACCTTGCTTACTTTGGTCGTATCCTTGACTTTTCCTTCGTCCATTACGCGGACAATTGGGCACCTCACACATTATACCTACTATGTGCATCATTCCTTTAATACTTAGGCCTTTCTCATTTCGTAGCACTTTGTGCAAACATTTCTTGATATTAACAAGGGCACTCCGAGAATAATTCGGAACCTTAATGCACGATTGAGGATATAAGAAGAGAAACATTTCCTAAATGTCGTTGTAGCCTCCCTATTATAAGTGTGGCCGGCAACACACCGATAAGAGGGACTCTACTGACACAACTCCATGACACCTTAGGACTCTTAAACCATGCTCTGATACCAAGTTTTTCATGCCTCGAACTTGGGAAGCATGACCGATGCTCAACCGAGTAAACCCGGTCCAGCAAGCGTACTTCACATCAACATCTCATCATAACTCATTAATGATTTATCAAAACATCATTAGATCATAACTTTTAAATTGAATAAATTTGGCTTAATGGCCTACAATCTTTCTCATGATGGGTGCGTAGCCTCATAAATAATGTGACAATAAATACATGACAAAACTCAAATCATTAATTACATGACCCACATTGTACATGGAGCTTCTATGACAATAGATACCTAAGTACATAAAACGAACTAGACTCAAACACCTACTAGAACTGTAGCGGGCTCACCATAAGCTGAGTAGTGAAGAAGATCCCTATCATCCAATAGAAGTATATGCATCCATTAAAAGATGCAGCGCCCCCAACAAAAGGGACGTGAGTATATGTGGAATAGTACTCGTATGTAAAGCAGATAGAAAAACATATAAAAATATGGTAACTCAAATAAGAGGCAAATAAAATACATCAAAAAAAACTACGAAACATCCCATAGAATCACATTTCAAGTCTTATTATACTTAAACTATTCTGAACTTCTTTTGGGATCAATTGAGCCGTATGAATTATGTGTGGGATATAAAATATAATGTATATGTAACAACATATACAAACAAGGGCAATGAAAGTGGCACCTATGGTTTGTGTTTGCTATGCATCTTACTAGACCGTCCATAGCCATCTCTTTCTATGGACCAATGCGTTTCATAGACTGTCCATAGTGTTCACCCATACTATACACATATGTGTTTCATACACCGTCCATAGTGTTCACATATTATATTATACACCTATGCATCTCATAGACCGTCTATAGTGTTCACATATAATATTATACACCTATGCGTCTCATAGACCGTCCATAGTGTTTATTCATACCGTACACCTATACATTTCATATACAATACACTTATGTGTTTCATAGACCGTCCATAGAAATCCATACACAATACACCTATGCGTTTCATAGACCGTCCATAGGATTCCATACATAATACACCTAATGCGTTTCATAGACCGTCCATAGGATTCAATACACCTATGTGTTTCATAGAACGTCCATAGGATTTAATACACCTATGCGTTTCATAGATCGTCCATAGGATTCAATACACCTATGTGTTTCATAGACCGTCCATAGGATTTAATACACCTATGCGTTTCATAGACCGTCCATAGGATCATATATACAATACTCCTATGCATTTTATAGACCATCCATAGGATTCCATACACAATACACCTATGCGTTTCATAGACCGTCCATAGGATTCAATACACCTATGTGTTTCATAGCCCGTCCATAGGATCACATATAAAATACACCTATGTGTTTCATAGCCCGTGCATAGGATCACATATACAATACACATATGCGTTTCATAGACCATCAGTAGGATCACATATACAACACACCTATATGTTTCATAGACCGTCCATAGGATCACATATACATTACACCTATGTGTTTCATAAACCGTCCATAGGATTCATAATACATCATTATGCATATAACCATATATAAACTCAAGCGACATGACTAACGCTACTTTTAAGGTCGTAAGTTCCCGTATCATTGGAACACTTTATGTTCATGCTCATTATGGAGAAACATAGCTCATTACATTAGCTCATGTACAGTGAATCAATAAGTCAATTTCAATGGCACATGGCCCAAATTTGTTTTTATAAGATTTATCATCATTTAGCATAGGACATCTCCCTTTCATCTCATTATTCACTCACTTGTCATCTTGAGGTCATTAGCTAAGTTCATGATTCTTGGGGACTTAACATCGAAGTCATTTGCATTTATTATTTTAGAAGCATACATACAATGATTGAAACCATTGAAACATACAATGCCTCATAATTCTCATCTTGGCAACCGGCCACATTTCATGTTCATACCATCACTTACTTGTACTTGCCATGGGTGTTCATAGAACATTAAGAGCATTTAAAACATTTAGGAACACCATAGCCTTTACTTATGAGAATGTAGGAGCTTATAACATATTAGAAATACTTACAAAGCATAACATTAGTTAAAACAGCTACATTTGGGCATGACTTGAGCACATAAGGTTTTAGGCAAATCTATTTTCGAAGTCAATTTGGAGTAGTTGAATCAAGGCTCATTTCATAAACTTTCTCGTATCATTTAATTTTATTGGCACCATTGGCCACAAATATAACTTTCCTTATTGGTATGGTTGCCACACTTTACATCTCCAACCCACTTCTTTCACTTTTCATCATCTTTACGGGTTATCAACAACAAGGCATTTCTAATCAAGACCTTAGGTACACATATGAACAATTAAGAGTCTTAAGCACATCGAGTTTTTCTCACAAAATTTGGCATCATAACTATCATTTGAAACCCGACTCAAAGCCATAACATTTTAATACACAATCCATACTTTTAACACATTCCTGAAGGATAACATAACGTGATAAGAGCATTCAGAATACATATTGAACATATCTCTTTCGGCACAAAGCTTATACGGAATAGTCAATTTATAATGAACAACTCAGGGACTTACAAGAAAATCATGGGATTCAATTTTAATAGAGAAGTTTAGCCAGCATACCTTTCTTAAGCTTTCCTTACATTACTACAATGTTTTGGAAATCCTAGAAACTTCAATCTATTTAGAAACATAACAATAGTGAACCATAATTACGGAGAGATTCATGGTTTCAGCTCACTTAGGCATTTAATCAAGTACTCGGTGTGCAAATTACACTACAGGTTACTATGGTGGAATCCTTTCATCCCACATCAAATCATTCACCCAATTAGTTCGACAACCTCCCTACCACCCTTATGGGTACATTCATGCACAAAGAGCACCTCCCACACCTAAGAATCATACTTCTCATGACCTACTTTTAGTCCAAATCCCGAACTTTAGGGCTAGGGAGTAGAACTTTACCTCTTAGATGAAAATCATGTGATTGGCTTCCTTGCTTTGTGAAGATCGGGGCAAGAATGGATGATTAGCATGCTAGGTCTTCTCCTTCTCTCTCTAAAATAGCTCTCTCCTCTCTCTAAAAAATCAGATTTTTCATTGTAAAATGACACCCTGAGGCCTTATATCAAATTAGGGTCAGATAAGAAAGTTTCCAAAAATGATCCCCGAAGTCAATTATGTGTGCAAATGTGGTAGCAGAATCTTTATGTGGGCAGCAGAATCATTTTGTGGGCAGCATAATTGATTATGTGGCCAGCAGAATGAACATGTAGGAAGCAAAATTTATTTGCGGCTTCAAAAATGATTATGCGGCCAGTTGAACTATTTTTCAAAATTTTCCCATTCTCTACTCCACTTTACGATGCTTATGCGGTCTGCGGAACCGTTCTGCGGTCACGAAATTGACCGCAAAATTGCTTTCTTTTGCCAAACATTCCCATCAATACTTTAGTGCATTATTCTACCCAAAACGTTCGTACCGTGGCTCGTTTTCTACAATCCTTAAACCCATTAGCCTACCTCGGCACCACGAAACCTTAAATTTCTTGGCAAAAATTTACGGGGCCTTACATGTTGAATCACTTTTAATTGAAGTTTTTAGTTCGTGGAATATCATCTTGCAGAGTTATTGGTGTTGAAGTTGTAATTGTTGTTATCTCATTGAGGCGAATTTGTTAATTGTTGAGATACCTTTCCTTCTTGAGCACTCCCATTCATTTTATTATTGTTGAAATGCTTGTACACATTGTAGATGAGCCATGGGTTATTTGTTGTGGAAATATTGGTGTTGTTGACTTGTGACAAGTTGTGGCATATGGGCTCTTGTGGTGCTAGTTGTGATTGTGTTATGATATTGATACACATGCGGTGGTATAAGGCTAGGGGTTGATACGCATGCGGTGAGATAAGGTGGGTTTGATACGCGTGTTACTAGTAGGGGAACTACTTTAAGCCACACAGTGAGATAAGGTGAGCTAAAATGCGTGAAGCTATTTCAGGAAAAAAAATGATTTTCAAAACTAAATATAAGGCTCACGTGGTGATATAAGGAAAGATTGTGATTGAAATTGTGAAATGTGAATACGAGGTGGTACCTCTGTTGTGATTTTCATTGTACATTCCATGTTGGAATAACTTGTTTATTTGAACGATCATTGTTCTTCCTTCAATCATTCATTTTTATTTTGATTGTGTTCGGTTATTCATTGTTATCTTGGTGTTGGAACGATTGTGGTTTCTTGTGTGAGCCGTGCATTCGACGTGATTTGTTGTGTTGTTTTAACATACCAATTTGTGCCTCCGTTATAACTTGGTGAATCGATTGTCAATGTAAATTTAATAGCGTGGAGTTACTATATCATATTCTGTTGAGTTGTTGGTAACATAATTGTATAAGTAAAAGAATTATTAACATGCTTTATTCTATGTTCCTCTTAAGAGAGAACTCGTTATCTCACTCGGTGCCTTATTATTTTAAATAGTTATCGCACTTTCACTATAATTGGGTTCTTAAATTATACTCATCAGCCTATTAGATGTTTAACTTACTTAAAATTATTATCATGTTTTTCCTTAACAAATTCTACATTAAATTCGTTAATTTAACTTATGTTTTGTTTTGTTTAAAAATGATACTTTTACTCAATTTTATTGATTTCTAAACTAAACCCATATTATACTCTATTTCGTACAAATTGTATATTATTTTACTTTACTTGAATTCTAAAATAAACTCATTATTTTATTTGACACCTTACTTTATTCAAGACTGTTATTATGTTTTATGGTGCTTAAATATATCTTTCGTTCATCTAAATTAATATTTATCACGGTTGCAAAGTACATGGTAGCACGTGAGCTTTGCCGTGTGAAGATGATTGTTATTGTATGCAAGAGGTGCCATATGTGTAAGATTTGGAAATTATAGTCCATGACTTGTGTTTTATGAGGTGTGGTGCCTCATGGTAATTCTTGTTGTTAGTCCATGCATTGGGAGCGATTTGATTATTTGATTTGTCATCTGTTTCCTTATTTGAGTTCATTTACATCTCATCGGTATTCTTATTATGTTGTTTCTTTATTACTTGTTTTCTACTTGCTGCCATTTATGTTTCTATTACTTCATTATTGGTTGTAAATCAATAATTTTTTGTTGTTGGTCTTACATTGATGTTCTTTCCATTGTTAGCTTATGTATATCTTGAACAGGTTTCTTTGTCTAGTAGGTGTCTTGACCTGGCCTCTTCACTACTCTACCGAGGTTAGGCTTGATACTTACTGGGTACCGTTGTGGTGTACTCATGCTATGCTTCTGCCCATTTTTGTGCAGATCCAGGTATTCTGATTGTGTTGTTGAGAGTTGTGTCTGTGTGGCGGGAGACTTCAAGGTATACCTGTTTGACGTTCGTAGGCCTCGGAGTCACCATCTTACTTCATATGCTACTCTTAAATTGTAATTCAAAATAGTATTGTATTTAGAAATTCTAGTGTGTTCTAGTAGTGCTTATGACTCCGTACTATCGGTTTTGGAAAATGTATAACTATTGGCCGCTTGCGGCTATGTATGTCATTTAATGGTTTATGATAAATGATTAAATAGTTCAATTCTGTTATTAAATCAGCATGTGTTAGGTTTACCTAGTATTAGAGGCTATGTGCCATCACGACTTCCTAAGGTGGAAAATTGGGGTCTTGACATGCAAACGCGTAGCACAAGGCCTCCAGCCCTAGCACTCGTCTCGAACGCGATCAGCTGTCTGGAAAAGTGAGGAACAAAACTAGCCTGCCCCAAAATACTTCTGCGCGGTTGCAAGACCTGCTCTGTGATCGCAAAGCAATGCAACAGAACAACACATCAACAGCTCAAAACTCAACCAAAATGGTCCAAAGCCACCCCAAAAATCACCCAAGATCCAGTCCAATCATTCCAACTAGTCTACATACTTACTACAAACTTGTCATATGGCTAGAAACATAAATAACAACAACAAACCAAGAATTGAAGATCATATCCATCTCTTAACCTTCGAACATTCCAACTTCTCCGATTGAGTCCGAATTACACTTAGACATTCCGGATTACAATTAAACTTTTCACACAAGTTAAATTAAACCAAGTGAACCTATCCAAAGTTGTAAAACCAAAATCAAAGCCCATTATCTTAAAAGTCAACTGTCGGTCAAACTTAAAAAGTCTCTAATTCTTTAAATTTCCAACTATAGAGTATAAATCCTCTAGAAACCTTTAAATCAAAATCAGAAGTATGCCCAAGTACAAATCACCATACGAACCTACTGGAACCATCAAATATCCAATCCGAGGTCGTCTACTCAAAAGTCAAACCTTGGTCAACTCTTGCAACTTAAGCTTCCAAAAATAAAACTAAGTAGTCCAATTCATTCTCAAACCTTCCCAATACCAAACCAACCATCCCCATAAGTCATAAAATATCCAAAGAAAATATGGGAAGCATCAAATTGGGTAAATGGGTTCTAGAACTCAAAATGAATGGCCGGGTCGTTACATTCTCCCCCTCTTAAACATATGTTCGTCCTCGAACTGGTCTAGAATCACACTTGGAATGCCAAACAAATGAGGATATCTTCTCCGCATATCATGCTCGGTCGCCCAAGTCGCTTCCTTAACCGGTTGACCTCTCTACATAACCTTCATTAATGCAATCTCTTTCCACCTCAACTTCCGAACATGTCTATTCAAAATGGTCATGTGCTCTTCTTTATATGCAAGATTATCATCCAACAACAATGAAATTAAATCTAACACGTGTTACTTGCCTTCATATTACTTCTGAAGCATGGAAAAAGGAATATCTGATGAATTCCTGACAAGTTGGGTGACAAAGCAAGCTTGTAAGACACCTCGACATCTCTCTCCAAAACCTCAAATGGACTAATATACCTAGGGTTCAATTTGCCCTTCATCCCAAATCTCATCACGCCCTTCATAGGAGAAACTCTAAGAGGAACCTTTTCACCCTCCATGAAAGCCACAACACAAGCCTTCCTATCAGCATAACTGTTCTGCCTAGACTGCGCTATACGAAGCCGCTCATGATTCAACATCACTTTCTCCAAATCATCACGAAACAAATCGGTACCCAATAACCTAGCCTTACTAACTCAAACCAACCAACCAGAGAACAACATCGTCTCCCATATAAGGCCTCATACGGAGCTTTGTGAATACTTGACTGATAGCTATTGTTGTAAGAAAACTCCATCAATGGTAGAAATTAATCCCAATGGCCTTGAAAATAAATAACACATGCTCTCAACATATTCTCACGGATCTGAATAGTCTACTCGGACTGCCCATCCATCTGTTGGTGAAATACAATGAGCTCAACCTGCATACCTAACTCTTGCTGAATAGCTCTCCAAAAGTGCGATGTGAACTCAATACCCCGATTCGAAATGATAAAGACAGAAACCCCTTGCAAATAGACAATCTCTCTGATGTAGATCTAGGCTAAATTCTTTGAAGTGTAAGAAGTCATGATCGGAGTGAAATGCATTGACTTGGTCAATCTATCCACAACGACCCAAATAGCATAAAACTTTCTCAAGGTGTGCGGCAATCCTACCACAAAGTCCATAGTAATGTGCTCTTAGTCCACTCCTCTATATCCTTAAATGCGCTCTTAGTCTACTCCGCTCTATCCTAACTCTGAATCAAACCACGTGATTGTTTATGCTCAAACTAAACCTACTAATATTTCAAACATCGCGAAACATGCCTAAAAATTATCTTCTTCATCCTTCGCCACAAGTAATGCTGCTTCAAGTCACAATACATCTTCGTAGAACCTGAATGGGTAGAATACTTCGAACTATGATCCTTCTCAAAAATCAACTCCATCCAGCCATCAACTTTAGGAACACATATCCGACCCTGAACTCGTAATGCACCATCATCACCATTGACCACCCCCTTAGCACTAGCCTGCAACACTGTGTTCTTAAGGACAAGAAAATGGGGATCATCATACTATCGAGCCTTAATGCGCTCAAATAAGGACGACTGTGCAGCAACACAAGCAAGAGCTCTACTAGACCCGAAAATATCAAATCTCACAAATATTTTTGCCAAGGCCTGAATACGATAGCTAAAGGCCTCTCTTCGGATGGAATGAATGCTACTACCCATACTCTTCATATTTTTACTCAATGTATCCGCTACCACATTCGCCTTACCCGGATGATAAAAGAGTGTGATGTCATAATCCTTCAACAACTCCAACCTCCTCCACTGCCTCAAATTCAAATCCTTTTGCTTGAACAAATGCTGAAGACTTCTATGATCAGTATAGACCTCACACGACACACCATACAAGTAATGTCTCCAAATCTTGAGTGCATGCACAGTAGCCACCAACTCCAAGCCATAAACCACATAATTCTTCTCATAGGGATTGAACTATCGTGACATATAAGAAATCACCCTACCATCCTACATCAACACCATGCTAAGACCAATGCGTTAAGCATCACAATACACTGTGTATGACCTTGAACCTGTAGGCAACACCAACACTAGAGCTATAGTCAAAGCAGTCTTGAGCTTCTAAAATCACTTTTCACACTCATTAGACAATCTATAAGGAACACCATTCTAAGTCAACTTTGTCAATAGGGTTGTAGTAGAAGAAAACCCCTCCACAAAGCTAAAATAGTAACTAGCCAAACCCTAGAAACTTTTAATCTCTGTAGCTGTAGAAGGTCTTGGCAATCTCAGCACAACCAATGTCACGGTCTTAGCGCGACAATAAAGAATAACATGGTATAGAGATAGCAAATCCATACCCAAAATCACATCAAAATCTATCATACTCAACAACAAAAGATCAACACTAGTCTCATAACCTCAAACAGTAACCACACAAGACTGATATATACAATCCACCATAATAGATCACCAATAGATATAGATACATGGATAAGAATATCAAGAGAATCACAAGGCATTCCTAAACAAGAAGCAAAATATGATGAAATATACGACTAGGTAGACCCTAGATTAAACAATACATAAGCATCTCTATGACAAACCAAAACCATACCTACGATCACAATATCCAAGGCCACCACCTCGGGCCTACCTGGGAAAGCATAGCAACAAACCTGATTGCCACTGGTCTGACCTTTACTTACCTGGATCCCTCCACTAGGACAATCTCTGGTTGCATATCCTTCCACTCTAGCTGCATAGCCAGGGGATGGAGCAATTGGTGCAAGAACTACTAGCTGAGAATTCTATGGAGCTGCGTCCCTAACAACCTTGGGGTAATGCCTCCTTATATAGATAATATCTTCACTCATAACAACCTCTATCTAACAAAGGCTACTGCACCTGAACTTGCCCCTGATGACTTGAATACTCAGTGGATGGCCCCTGAATAGACGAAGTACGATACGAAGTCATTGTGAGAGCGCTAAAAGATAATGGAACTGGAGTGCTAAAAGATAATCAAGAACACTGCCCCACTAGATATATGCTATGCAGAATGAGTTGGCCTATAATGATGGCCTCTACCAAACTAACCCCTACCTCCAGATGAGGTACCACTGAAGCTACTACAATGGCGAGTCCTCTTATCTCTCACCATTGCCTCTCTCCCCTGACTATGAATATGTTTGATCCTCCGAGTTATCTCCACATCTTGATGGAAAGTAGTCTCAATATCTGACTCTCGAGCCATCAAGATCCCGATGCCATAATTCAAACCCTCAATTAATCATCTCACCATCTATACCTTTGTAGGGATCAAGATAGCAACATGATGAGACAACTCTTTGAATCTCGCCTCATACTCATCCAGTGCGTGGTCACCATCATGCTATCCTGCTAAAGATGTTCAAAACTGGCCTCTCAACTCATCCATCCTGGTGCGTGGGATGTACCTCTCAAGAAATAACTTTGAGAACTGGGTCCAAGTAAGAGGAGGTGAACCTGCTGGCTTGCCCAACTTATAAGTTTGCCACCATCTCCTGGTAGTCCCTCTAAACTGAAATATAGTGTTGTCCACCCCATTAGAATCTACCAAACCAAAATTGCAAAGCATCTGAAGGAATCTTTCTAGAAAGTCCTGGCATCTTCTGAAGCATCACCGTTAAATGTGTCGAGGATATAACCTCTAAAACCTTTCCATCCTCTTCTACTCATCAGAAGATATAGCAGGCATAACCATATGTCTAGCTACTATAATAGGCTACAATGGAGTACGAGTAGCACATGTCTGAACTCCTCTTCAAGCCTGAGATGTGGCTGGTGCCACTGGAACCACTTCAGCCTAAGTCAAAGATCTATAGAAATGACGATCTTAGCCATGGCATCGTGAAATATCTGCGCCATAACAAAACGCTCTACATACTGAGCTGGCACTGGTGCCTCAACATGATCATTAATAATCTAATCCTCTACCTGGTCCACAGGTGGATCTGGTGATACTACCCTAGTATGTTCCAGAGATCTGGTGGTGCTCTGCCCCTAGATATAACCGTGTGACCGCAAGTGGGTGCCTTGACGCTACCTAGACCCAACCCCCCATGACTACAGCTGGTGGCACAACCTTTCCATCACCCACTGCTGTTGAAGCACATGTTCTTACCATTTGTGAGAGAGTAAAAGAGAAGGATACAAACTTACACAATAATCAACGCACGACAAAAAATCAGAAAGGGAAAGTTCCTAAAGCCTCATAGCCTCTCGCAGATCTATACTAACGTCTCAATACTAATCCAAAATATTCTACTAGGCCTGTTAAAAACTTATGAGACCCTTAGAACCTAAAGCTCTGCTACCAACTTGTCAAGACCCAAAATTCCTCCAAAAATCATGATAATTCGTAACCTTCTTGCTAGGCAAGCCAATACTCAATAACAACAATATAATTCCATTATTAAACCTTTAACTAATTCATGATTTGAATAAAAAACGGAATAACTCTCAAAAATCAATATCATAAATACATGAATCTACAAGGTCATAATACGACCGTAACTGTCTCACTACTCTCCCAAGGAATGATGTCATAACATCGTCATTAGCATCTAACAAGAGTATATAGTCTTAACTAAACAACAACAACTGTCTGGAAATGGAAATACATAGACAGATATAAATGAGTAGAGAAGGAGGACTCCATGTGTTGTAGATCAAATCAAGTAAAGTAGCTCATCATGAAATCTCCAATGAAATACTCATACTCAGCTCAATGGGTACCGCTAATACCAGCCTCACAATCTGCACAAAAATGTGCAGAAGTGTAATATATGTATAAAACCACGGTTCTTAGTAAGTATCAAGTCTTATATCGAAGAAGTAGTGACGAGAGGTCGACACTGACACAGGGGTCAACACTGACACCTAATAATAATTCAATAATCATACGAACACATAAATAGAACAGGGAATAAAGTCCACCAGTAGAAGCATTGTAAATCTGGAATTTAGACATGCTTTTCAGACAAGAGATAGAATACAGTATCAGTTATCTCAATTTTTTTCATAATCATGATATGAGTCACTCAATAGTCATATATGTATAAGAGCTACTACATAAGTCTAACCTACCAATGCATGATCATGATCTAATACCAATACCTCACTATACAAATCCATATATCCAACACTGGCCAAGTGTCCAAACTAGCACCAATCTGAGTGCCTGTGCTTATAAGGCCCCAAGTAATATGGGTAATCACCTAACTCCAGAGGGACCGGTCCATATCCTAGCGTTGTTATGGCATGCAACCCGATCTACAAATAATAATTTTGTGGCATGCAACCTGATCAGATCATATTACTGTTGCACTATGAAACCAGATCCACATATAATTCCGTTGTGGCGTACAACCCGATCCAATCACAATATAATCAATAATCAATATCCGCTCACACTGTCCTTGGTGCCAAACTTCTTAAACTTCAACAATATCCACCTCTACACTCATGCATATGCATATGAAATAATATAATTAAGAAGTATCTAACATAACAATAGAGATGTAGATAAAAGCTCATGTGGCTAAAAGATGGCTATGGATGATCATGTAATTCAATTTATCACAAAATTTCAATAGCCTATTTCTACATTCAAAAGTCTAGTCATAACATTTAACATGAGTAAATTAATCCATTTAACCACCAACCATGAGTCAAATAAGACAAGTGCATGACTACGACTTAATAAGAATGCTCAACATGACAAAATGTATCCTTTATGCCCCAAAAAGTAATAACTTTAAGCATGCTTCTAAATCATAATTGTGAGTCATTACGTAGTCATACAATCATTGAACCATGGATAATAAATTCAAATAGTTCAAACAAGGCATATCATAACCAAAACTCTATCGGATATGGTCACAACCTAGCTACGCATATACGCTCGTCACCTCGCATATACGTGGCTCGTAAATCATGCGATAAGTAGCAAATATATTACATATGGGGAGAATTCCCTAGTAGAAGGATAAACAAGAGACTTACCTCCACCTGGTAATACCTTAAACCTTCCAAAACTACTTTTCCTTTCAAATTCACCTCCAAACGACTCGAATCTAGTCAAATATTATTCAAATAAGTTAATACAAGCTTTAGGAATTTCTTCCATAACAAAATTATTCAATCTTTAACCAAATACTAAAAATTAACATCGGGGCTCAGCCCCGAAATCCGAAATTGATCATAGATATAGTTCATTCATAATCCCGTGAGTCCAAATATATAAGTAGATTCTAAATTGGTTTTCAATTTCATAATTAGAACCCAAAAATCACTCTCTTAAGTTCATAACAAGAACCCCAGTTTCTACACTTTAATTCCTTGTTTTCGGTGTTAGAAATCCATGTAGATACGTGAAATTTAATAACAAATGAGTAGAAATTGCTTACCCTCTTGCCTTGTATGAAAATCCCATTGAAAAATCAGCCCTCTCTAAGTATAGGGTTCAAAATATGATAGAATGGAAAAAATTCCCAAAATGGCCACTTAAATATACTGCCCAGGTATACTCTTCAAGATCGGAATCAAGTGCTCTGCTATCAAAGCAAAAAACGCACCTACCTAGAATCCCTATATCGCCAATGTGACCTAACCCGTGCGAATGTGATGACCAACTGACCACTTCCCTTCACAAACCTGAGTTGCCCCTTATCGAACGCGAAGGCCGAATTCTCCCAGCCAGCTCCTCCATTTTGCAAATGCAAGCACACCCACGGGAAAGCAGATACCAGCCTCCCCTACACTTCACGAATGCAATTGCTCCCCTGCGAATGCGAAGTACAAGGCCTCTAGCTCCTAGCACTATTCGTGAGCACGACCAACTATCCGCAAACATGATGAACAAAAACAGGCTGCCCCAAAATTCTACTCCACGATCACAAGGCCTACTCCTCGATGGTGAAGAACTACTACACATAAACACATCACTAGCTCCACGCTCAACCAAATGGTCTGAAACTACCATGAAACACACTTGAACCCCCTGGGACCCCGTCCAATCATTCCAACCAGTCTATATACTTACTACAAACTTGTCCCAAGGCTCGAAATAGAAAAAACAACAACAAAACGAAGAATGAAGATCAAATCCATTTCTTAATTCAAATATTCCAACTTCACCAAATGCGCCCGAATCACACTTAGACATTCCAGATTACAACCAAACTTTGCACACAAGTTTCATTCAACCAAATCAACCTATCCAAATTCATAAAACCAAAATCAAAGCACATTAGCCTAAATCTCAACTGGCGTTCAAACATAAGAGCTCTTGAATTCTTCAAATCCAACTCCGAACTTTCGACAAAAGAGTCCAACTTCTCTAGAAACCTCCAATCTAACTCCGAAAATATTCCCAAGTTCAAAATTATCATGCGCACCTACTGGACCATCAAATCACCAATCCGAGCTCATCTACTCAAAAGTCAAACCTTGGTCAACTCTTACAACTTAAGCTTCTAAAAATAGAACTAAGCATCCCAATTCATTCTCAAACCTTCCCGAGACCAAAACAACCATCCTCACAAGTCGAAAAAATCAAAAGAAACTAAGGGAAGCGTCATATAGGGAACATGGATCTAGTATTCATAATAACCGGTCGGGTCGTTACACTCAAGCTGTCATCATAAAACAACCCAAAAACTAAAAATTCATCAATGATGACTTCTACAAATATTTCTACAATATCAGTAAAAATAGCCACAACGTACCACTAAAAAGTGGACTATACATTACACGGTTCGAATGGCATCCTCTTGAATGCAAAGGTACCATAAGGGGTATGTGAATGTCATTTCCTCTGATATTTTAGGGCTATGACAAGCTGGTTGTAACCTGAGTAACTGTCTAGAAAACAATAATACCCATGTACTACTAGCCTATCCAACATCTAATTTATGAAAGAGAGGATAAATTGATCCTTGTGCGTAGCCTTGTTACTACACTAGTGGGTACCAACTCATTTGGTTCGTTTGCTACAACTGTCATTCCACCCTTTTAAAAGAACACACTAAACAAGATTCACCCAAATGATGTCTAAAGTGGAAAAATAGTTCCATTATTTATAATTTTCTTCTTCACTACTTCTTTCATTGTATGATTTAACCTTCTATGCTACTCAACATCCGGTCATGTCCATCTTCCAGAAAAATTTATGCATACAAAATGATGGGTTGATTCTGTTAATATCTGTAATGGTCCACCCTATAGCTCGCTTATGCCCTCTGAGTACTTGCAACAACCTTTGTTCTTGCAATTGAGATAGATCATATGATATTATGACTGGTAAAGTTTCAAAATTCCCCAGTAAACATCTTTGAAGCTTCTTCAATAAATGGCTTCGGTGGTGTTATGGCTAGTGGTCTCAATAAACTTTTCTAACCCGTGAACATACTAATATATCATGTTGAGTACTTGCAATATTTCTTCCACTAACTCATCTTATCTCTCCTCCCTATTACCAAAAAAGCTCTTTCTAAGAGATCTTCTAGGGTCATGTATTGCGCCACACTAACACAATTACTCTCCATAACTGAGATTATGGCAAAGTCTACATAGTGGACTAGTGAATTGAGTGCTCTATACATGCTAAAATCCTCTATTCTGTCACCCACTCCCATCGTCACCTACCCTTCACAAACGTAAATGATTGCACAGCTTGTGGCAATAAATAGTCACCTAAAAATAAATGAGACTTCTTGATCAGGTTCATAATCCAAAACAATGAATTCATCTGGGCATATAAACGATCCCTGTTGAACTAGTACGTCGTCAGTCATACCCTTCGGACTAGCTAAAGATATATCTGCCAATTGTAATATCACCATGGTGGGTCGAGGATATGCAAACCCTAATTGTCGAAAAACGGATACACGCATCAAGATGATACTCGCACAAAGATCACACAAATCTCAATGAACTTCATGCTTACAAAGAGAAATCTGGATAGTTAAGCTCTCTTGATCATTTAATTTAGGAGGTAGCTTGAATTCTTGAAATATATTCTTCTATGAGCACAACAGTTTCAAACTCAGTCAACCCGCACTTATTTGCCACAATCTCATTGATGTACTTCACTTAAATTGGTACTTCTTGATATACATGAAGTTCTTATAAGCAGAATTATCTTTCAACTTCTGCAATCTTTGAGGGAATAGAGGAGGTGGCTTGGCAGCTATCGGTTGTGGTGGCTTTGCTATGGCCTCCTTCTCTGACTTCTCTCCTTCACTTGAAGATTTTGATTCAGCCTCCTAGCTTGTTTCTGAGCAAAAGTCACTTGCTTCCCCTTCTTGGATGGGATTTTTTCTAATTATCTCATATTGCTTAGTGTCACAACATTAACAGGAGCCTTAGGATTAATCTCGGTGTTGCTAGGTAGTGCCCCAACTAGTCAGGTGTTTTAGGCGTTAGCAAGATGCACCATTTGTTTTCCCAGAGTTCAAATAATAGTAGTCTAATTCTATATATTAGCCATAATCTTTTTGAGCATCTCTTTGATATTACCTATCAGATTTGCATACTAATCTGACTATAGTGGTCTAAATTTCTAGTGTTGACCTTGTGGTCTGAACTAGTTTTGAGTCCCATGATTTCCACCCTATGTAAATTTGGGTGGTTTGTCTAGTTGGAATGATAAGTGTTCCCATATTGATTTTCTTGGCCTCTAGCATTACGCATAAAATAGATTGACTCTAAATTTGCTGGACATAGATCACTAGTGTGGAGTTTTCCATAGACTTCGCAGAACGATTGTACTTGTTGCACTAGTTGAACCTATTGTGTAGGAGGTAACTGATGTTTGTTCAGAACGATAGCCATTTTATTGAATTGGTTCACCAAAGAAGCCAATTTTGTTGATAGTGCTGATATGACATCCAACTCAAGTATACCCGCAGGCTTATGAACTGTGTGTCTGGCTACTTCTCTCAGCCAATCTGGACTACTCTTAGAGAATTTATTCCAGAGTGTAGATCTCATCAAATATCATTTCCAACATTTGACCACCTGTTGCTGCATCAACAATTATCTTTGTCTTCGGATGAAGACCCTCGATGAAAGTGTGAGCTAACACCTCATTAGTCTGATTATTGTGCGGGCGATCATAAAGTTATCATTTAAATCTCACTAGAGCTAAACATCGGGATTCACATCTCTTTATTTAAAAGCAATTATTTATTAGGATTTTGCAGTGTAACCAGATAGGAAGAACCTTGCCAAGAACTTGCGAGCCAAATCTTTCCATGATGTAATAGTGTTAGTTGGTTCATCTTTCAACCACCTCTTAGCCTTTCCCAACAAAGAGAAAGGGGACAATGTGAGTCTAACATAGTCGGGTGTGACTCTAGTTTTGATGTAAGTGTCACTGATCTCCAAGAAGTTCAGACTGTGCTGTTGGGGATCCTCATCTGGAAGACCTATGAATAGATTGTTCTCATGTAGCAACTAGATTATGTTATGTTTAAGCTCAAAGTGCCCAGTGATCGTGGGCTTAATGATACTAGAGGTGACATTTGAAATGCTGGACATAGCAACCTCTTGCACCGCTAGTGGTTGTGCATCCACCATTTTAACAGGTAATTGAATGAGTACTTGAACGTTATTAGCTTCTCTTGCCTCCCTCAATATTTTGCAAAATGCTCTCTCTTGTTTTGTGTCAAAGCCTTCAAGGCTATCTTGGCTCCCAACCCATTGCATTCAAGCAAAGTACCTGAGAAGTAGATATGAAACCAAACAGAAAAATTGGAGTCGACTAAATAAGTAATAATGGCTAAATCTAGTAAAGGTGTTAATTTCGAAGTCCCCCGCCAAACTTGTTTCTCCCAAATGAAAACGTAAGTATTCCGGTCAACAAGTAATAAAGTAATAAGAATGAGTGTCGAACCCAAGTGAGACTAGTCATTAACTACTTGCTAATTCAACTTAAATTTGTTACATAGTCCAGTTTACCAAAGTTGATTTTTTTGTCACTAATCTGTTATAGCAGAAATTAATAAGTAATAAAACCACGATAGTAAAGAATTGTTGTTAAGAGTTTAATTCAGTAGAGATAAGTATACCAGAGTTTTTGCTGGTTCACAATTCCTATTGAGTTCTAGTTATCCCCCTTCAATTCGAATGACTTATCATTGCTAATTAACAGGATTAGAATTACTCGTACCATTCTCCCAAATTACAACTTGCCTACTTAAGATAAATAAATGCCCATATTCCTATGGAATTAATCTAACCAAGAATGCTTTACGATCATGGTATATCATGATCCAAAATCCCACCAAAAGTCGTATAATTTCGTCACATCATTTGTCACATTAAAACACGGTACATGTCAACAACAACTATATCAAAACTGTTGTATGAGTCAAAGTATACATATGAATGTCCATGATCCTTTCTCAAAACCGCACATCATTAATCCATGTTCCCGACATAGGCCACGTGTCTAAACAAGCACCAAAAATACTAATGCGTAGGCTCATAGGGCCCAAGGTAACATAGGTAATCACCCGACTCAAGAGGACGAATCCATATCCAAACATTGGTTATTTTACATTAATGATCAATAACAAAAAATCAATATTTTCTCAAAGTGTCCATAGTGCCAAAATCATCAAATTTCCTCAATGACCAACTCTCCACTCATTCATGTGTATATAGAACAATATAATAAGGAAGCATCGGACAATGACAACAAGAATAAGGATAAAAGCTCATATGGCTAGAAGATATGGCTAATCATGTAAATGAATTTGTCACAACAGCTCGATAAACTATTTAAGCGTGCACATACTAATCATATTATTTAATATGAGCCAATTAAGCTCATATGGCTATGGCTATGGCTAAAAGCACCAGACAATAACAACAAGAATGCGGATAAAAGCTCATATATCCAGAAGATGGCTATGGCTAGTCATGTAATTTAATTTGTTACAACAACTCGTTAAACTATTTAACCCTGAATAGACTAATCATATAATTTAACATGAGCCAATTATGCCATATAAACACCAAATCATGGAGAAAATAAGAATGCAAGTTATCACTACAGATTAATAATAAAAGCTCAACATCAATCCTTTATGCCCAAACCAACAAACCTTAAGCACGCTCCTAAATCATATTTGAAAATTATCACGTAGTCATAGAATCAATTGATACATGGATAGAAACCTCACATAATGCAAACAAGGCATAACTCAAGTAAACAATACCGAAAATGTCAAAACCTAGATACGGATATACGCTCATCACCTCACACATACGTGTCTCCTAAATCTAGAAACAAGTAGCAAATAGATCCCTTATTGGGAGAATTCCCTCTTACAAAGATAGTCGAGATACTTATCTCCATCCAGTATGCTTCAAACACCCAAAATAGTCATCCCTCTCAAATCAACCTCCAAACAACTCAAATCTAGTAAAAATAACTCAATAACGTCAAAAAACCCATAGGAATCAATCCAAAAAATAAATTTTCAATCTTTAATCAAATCCCCAAAATTCAACCCTGGTCCACATGGTTAAGGCCCGAGTCAAGAGGTAGATACTGACTACCCATAACACAACGAGTCCAAATATGTAATTAGATTTCAAAACCGAGTCCAAATAGACCTTCAAATCCCAAAATTTCATCCTCTTAAGTTGTAGGCAAAAATCCCAATTTTCTCTTCATAATCTCATTATTAATGCGTGTAAATCCATGGGTTTTCAAGATATATAGTCAAATCCAAGTAAAAATTACTTATCCACAAAGTAGTGATGAGAATCTCCTAAAATATGATTTCTTACCGAGCTCCAAAACTCAAATTAATGAAAAATAAGGTAAAACTCGAATTAAAACCCTTCTATCAGGCATCCTCGCACCTGCGACCAATATTGTCACTTCGGTGATGTCGCTTTTGCGGCAAAAGCCTCGCATATGCGAGATATATTAAGACAACTGACCCTTGCACCTGTGGTTCACCTGCCGCTTCTGCGGCCATGCAGGTGCGACCTTCCTTCGCTCTAGCGACATCGCATCTGCAATGATCATGGTCGCATATTTGACCACTGCAATTCCATTAGCCCTCCGTAAATGCGCAAAAAATCCTCGTAGGTACGACATCACACTTGCACATCATAATCTCATAGGTGTGACACACCAGCACCATACCTGCCAATATACACAAAAAATGTCTGAAATCAATTCGAAACACACACGAGCATCTCGGGACCCCGTCCAATCATACTAACAAGTACAAATACCTAATCCAAACTTATCCAAATTCTCAAAATGCCTCAATTAACATCAAAACCAAGAATCAACGATAAAAATTCCATCTCTTAACTTCGAAATTAGCTAACTTCACTAAACAAGTCTGAATTATGCCTAATTCCTTAACCAAATTTTGCACACAAGTTCCAATCAACTAAATAAACCTATCCAAAGTCCCATAACACCAATAGAACCCGATAACCCCAATTTCAACGCCCAGTCAAACCTATGAACTCCCCAAACTTTCAAATTTTCAACTTTCAGCAAGTTGAGCCAGAACTTTCTAAGAACTTCTGAATCTAAATCTGAACATGTACCTAAGTCCAAAATCACCATACAAACTTATTCGAACCATCAAATCACCAATCCAAGACCGTGTATCCAAAAGTAAAACCTCGGTCAACTATAGCAACTTTAGCTTCCAAAATGAGACTAAGTGTCTAAATACATCTAAAATCATCCTAAAGCTAGACTAACCAATCCCGTAAGTCACAAAACAACAAACAAACGTATTAGAATCATCAAATAGGGGATCAAAGATCAAATATACAAAACGGTAGGTCGTGTCGTTACATTCTTCCCCTTTTAAACAAACGTTCGTCCTCTAACAAGCTTAGAATCATACTTGGAATGCCAAAACAAATGAGGATTTCTGCTCTGCATACCATGCTCCGTCTCCCAAGTCACCTCTCCACTAAACCTTCACTGATGCAATATCTTTCGACCCCAACTTCTGAACTTGACTACCCAAAATGGCCACCGACTCTTCTTCAAAAGCAAAATTCTCATCCAACTTCACCGATTTGAAATCAAACACATGTAATTGTTCGTCATCATACTTCCAAAGCATGAAAGCATAAAACACTCGATGAACTCCTGACAATCTAGGTAGTAAAGCAAGTCTGTAAGCTACCTCATTCACTCTCTCCAAAACCTCAAATGGACCAATGTACCGAGGACTCAACTTGGTCTTCTTCCCCAATCTCATTACACCTTTCATAGGTGAAACTCTAAGAAGAACCTTCTAACCCTCTATGAAAGGGATATCACGAACCTTCCTATTAGTATAATTTTTCTATCTGGACTGTGCTGTATGAAGCTACTCCTGAACCAACTTTACCTTCTCCAAAGCATCACGAACCATATTTGTGCCTAGTAACCTAGCCTCACTAGGCTCAAACAAGCCATTCGGAGAACGACATCACCTCCCATATGATGCCTCATACAGAGCCATATGGATACTAGACTCGTAGATGTTGTTGTAAGAAAACCCTGCTGATGGTATAAAATAATCCCACTGGCCTCCAAAATCTTTAATTGGGGCCCTCAATGTATTCTCTATGATCTGAATGATCCGCTCGGACTGACCATCCATCTGAGAGTGAAATTCGATGCTCAATTCCTGCGTGCCCAACTCATGTTGAACAACTCGCAAAAAATGGGATGTAAATTGAGTGGCCTGGTGCGATATGATAGAAACAGGCATACCGTACAAGTGGACAATCTCTCTGATGTAGATCTGATCCAACTTTACTAAAATGTAGGATGTTATGAACGAAATGAAGTACACATACTTGGTCAGTCTGTCCACAATGACCCGAACAACGTCAAATTTCCTCAAAGGACATGGCAATCCTACCACAAAATCCATAGTAATGCACTCCCACGACCACTCTAGTATATCTAACCTCTGAAGCAAACCACCCGATCTCTGATGCTCATAATTGACCTGCTGATAATTAAAACACTGTGAAACATGCCCAACAATATTTTTCTTGATCCTCCACCACCAATAATGTTGTCACGTTACATCTTTGTAGCACCTGGATGAATATAATACCGTGAATTATGAGCCTAATCCAGAATTAACTCTCTCAACCCATCCACATTAGAAACGCAAATCTGACCCTAAATTCATAATACAACATCATCACCAATAGTCACCTACTTAAGGATTGTGTCCTTAAGGATAATTAAATGAGGGCCATCATACTGGCGAGCCTTAATGAACTTAAACAAGGACGGTTGCGCAACAACACAAGCAAGAACTCTACTTGGCTAACAAATATCCAATATGATAAACCTGTTGGCCAAAGTTTCCATCCATAGCCAAAGGCCTCTCCACAACTGCAATAAATGCCAAAATCCCCATGCTCCCCGCCTTTCTACTCAAGGCATCCGCCATCACATTTATCTTCCCCGGATGACACAAGATAGTGATATCGTAGTCCTTTAACAACTTCAACCACCTTCGTTTCCTCAAATTCAAATCCTTCAGCTTGAACAGATGCTGAAGACTTCGATGATTAGTGTAACCTCACAAGACACGCCATACAAGTTGTGCCTCAAAATCTTGAGCGCGTGCATAATAGCTAGTAACTCCAAATCATGAACCGGATAATTCTTCTCGTGGGGATTCAACTAACGCGATGTATAGGCAATCACCCTACCGTCCTGCATCAACACACAACCAAGAACAACACTCATAGCATCACAATAGACAATATACATCCCCAATTCTGAGGGAAACACCAATATTGGGGTTGTATTCAAAGTAGTCTTAAGCTTTTGAAAGTTCTCCTCACACAAGTCAGACCATGTGAACGGAGCACTCTTCTGAGCCAACTTGGTCAATAGAGCTTTAATAAATGATAACCTTCCACAAAGAGCCAATAATAACCAGCCAAACCTATGGCACTTCTAATCTTTATAGCTATAGAAGGTCTATGCCAACTCTAAACTGCCCCAATCTTCTTCGGGTCCACCTTGATCGCATCAATAGACATCATATGGCCCAAGAATACCACTGAGTCCAACCAAGACCCACGCATGGAAAACATAGCATACAAGTTCTTCTCGCCCAAAATCTGGAGCAAAATCCTCAAATGTCGTGTCACGCCCCGAACTTGGGCAGCATGACCGGCGCTCAACCGAGTGAACCCAATAGAGCAAGCCTATGTTACATCAACCTCTCATCATAACTCATGCATGTTTTATCAAAACATAATTAGAACTTGACTTTCATATTGAATACATTTGGCTTACTGGCCCATAAATCATTTTTTCTCTATTGAACAACACAATTAACATAAAAACCAAGAATCTGTATTCCAACAAAACTTTGCACACAAGTTTCAATCAATTAAATGAACCTATACAAAGTCCACAAATACCACTCATAACTCGATCACTCCAAAGTCAACTCCCGGTCAAACCTATGATCTCTCAAAATATTCAAATTGCCAACTTTCGGCAAATAGATCCAAAACCTTCTAGGAACCCCCGAATCTAAATCCAAACATATGCCTATGTCCAATAGTAACATACGAACCAAACGGAACCATCAAATCATCAATCTGAGACCGTCTACTCAAAAGTTAAACCTTGATCAACTCTAACAACTTAAGCTTCCAAAATGAGGCTAAGTGTCCCAAATCCATCTCAAATCTTCCTGAAGACATACTAACAAATCTCGCAAGTGATAAAACAACAAACAAACATGCGAGAAACATCAAATAGGGGAGCATAGTTCAAACACACAAAACGGCTGGCTGGATCATTACACGGTATATAATTAAGCGCGATGACTAGGTATATTCCTATCCTAACCACAACTCAGCACCATAACCTTAAGGATAACATCACGCTCCATTTAAATCTGATATAAGCTATGAACCGCTTTACCAAGCAAACTTAGATAGTTGATAGAAGGAAATTGTTGGCCAAGCTGTCAAGCAATTATGCACAAAGTTAAAGAAATAACCATATGATACCAATTCACTTTAAAGGATAAAATAATTGTCAAACATTAATATTCATGTCTAACCACGACCAATAATTGTAGAACGTAGCCACACATAGTCATAACAACAATTACACAAGTGTTAGAATGATAAAATTATAAGGAAATGTGAAAGGAAATTGTTTTTGATGAACTTTGACACAAAGTTGCTCCACATGGTGTATTTCGCCTTCACTATATCTTCCTCTTCAAAAAATAGGTTTGGGAACCTTTCTATATGTGTTAGGGATGTAGGACCAAAAGACCCTTTCCTTTCGCATTGGGAAAGTTTTTCGGGCTCAAGCACCCTGGGCATCGTAGATCGATGGCCCCACCATTGGATGTTCTAGTTCTAGTGCCACGGTACAAAGGATCAGTGGCCTTGGTGCTTGCTTGTGCTACAAGTTCTGCTCTCTATCTTCAGCGCCCTAGGCACCACATATCGGTGGCCTATGTGCTGGCTTTAGCTTCTGTGTTTCATTCACCGAGAATGGTGGCCTTGGAACTGATATTACTCATTTTCTATTTTTCTTTGATTTTAGCCCCAACTTGTGCACGTTCATTTTATTTCACTCCCAATTGATTCCTACATATATAAATATAAATATTTTGATCTTACGAGCATGTTCGTATATGGTTTATATACTTGTTGTGATTGGACGGGGTCCCAAGGGCTGCGAGTGAGTTCCTTCTCCGTGATCGCGGAGACTGGATCACGATCGCGGAATGTTTTGAGCTGGCCAGGGATGTTCTTCTTCGTGTTTGCAACACAAGGGTCACATTCGTGTATGGTGAATCCAAATGGCCTTTGCGTTTGTGACATGGACATCACGTTTGCGTATCAGTGAGGTTGGCTGGGGAGGGTCACGTCCTTGGCTTTCACGTAGGCTTGTTGTATTTGGTCATCGCAATCGTGTAATTTGAGGTTGGCTGGGGGGCTGCGTTCGCTTAAGTGTAATTTGAAGCTTTTGATTTTTTTTAATTCACGAATGCGAGGCCATGGCCGTGTTCGTGAAAGGTACCACATGAAAGAGGTACAAGTGATCTATTTTGGGATTTAGACCCATTATTTCATA
Source organism: Nicotiana tabacum (assembly GCF_000715075.1). Classification (NCBI taxonomy): domain Eukaryota; kingdom Viridiplantae; phylum Streptophyta; class Magnoliopsida; order Solanales; family Solanaceae; genus Nicotiana; species Nicotiana tabacum. The sequence goes on from NC_134102.1 coordinate 45,107,126, forward strand.
ATTTGAGTCGTACAGTCGGAGATGGATGGTTTTGGAAGGGGATATCCACACATGATAAGAGGGTAAGTGATTTATACTTGATTTTAACATTATATCTTGTTTCCCCAATGGATTATTACACATGGATTATGGGATTTTAAAGGGAAATTTGTGGATTTTAACTATGGGTTTGGAGAGTAAATATTGAGATTTGAACCCTATTTAGGAGTCAAGTTTGGATGAAACTTGTATATTTGGACTCGTGTTGGAATGGATAATCGGGATTTATGACTTATGTCAGGTTCCGGGACGCGATCCTGGGTTGAATCTTTGGTTGACTTTGTGTATTTGTATAATGATCGAAGCTTTAGTGTTTGGGGTTGTTTCCTTTGGCTTTATTTGATGTTATTGAGTTATTTTTCGCTAGACTTGAGCCATTCGGAGGTCCATTCAAGTGGGAAGGAATTTTTGGAGTATTGATTTTGATTGTTTGAGGTATGTATCTTATCTAAACTTGGTTGAGGCACTAGATTCCTAAGTTATTGGTGTTGGCTCCACGCTAACGGTTGCGTACATGTGAGGGGTTGAGCCTAGGTGCGTGCACCTATTTTATTCATGTTCGGTGTAGTATTTAGGATATATTATGCCTTATTTTGTATATTTGTGATTTTTATTATCATGCTTTACATGTTGTATGACTACGTCACTTCGTGAATCATGCTTTACGTGTTGTACGACTACGTCACTTTGTGATCGCTGCTATCTTTTAGGCATATTCGGTTGATCTTAGCCGTAATTGTACACTTTGCACATGCATACACATTAGCAAGTCATTTTATCAGTCCAGGAGTACTTGATTTATGTTCATTGACTGTATACACGTAGTCTTGTATGTCTTTTTATGTTCTGTACTAGTTTGACAACACGTGAGTTATAAGTGCGGGTTGAATTGATCGTGGCACGTGAGTTGTCAATGCAGTTATTATGGAACGTGAGTTGTACGTGTAGCGTGTGGATAAGGATCCATCCCCCTAGGGTATTCCTCTCATGTTTCTCCTTGATGACGTACACGCGGTCGTGAAAATGTACTCAGTGTTGGGTCGTTTTATATCTTCCTATTTGCATATTCCTTGGATGTTTCTCCTTGTTGTTGGTTTCCCAAACTACACACAAGCATACATGGTCCACAAGTAGTAACGTAGCTCGAAAGTTAGATGTCGACCCCATAGCGACATACATTAATCACTAACTAAACATACGAAAATTGATTAGAAAGAGTGATGGTTTATTTATCTACTAACTACACTTGCTAATATTTAAACAAATAATTAGCCAACTAACAAGAACGAAAATGCTTACGCTTGTGATTTAAACGATGGATGTGAATATTCCGCGATTGTGGTCAGTTTATCAATCCTATTGAGTTTGTAATCACACATGTTAATCCAAATTATCCATAGTTGCTAGTTGACCGGATTGTTTTGTATGAATAACATGTTCCCACAGTACTATCCGCCTGTGCACAATATATCAATCATATATCCCTATGATATTAGATCTATCATGAATAAATTAATTATGGCATTCAACTTAGCAAAACTATAAAGTATGTCCCCATCTTAATCAATTCTCTCAACTCAACAGGAGCCATCATATAAGGAGGGATAGATATCGGTTGAGTACTTGGGCGCACATCAATATTGAACTCAATCTCCCTTTCTGAAGGAAGAAATGGAAGATCATCTGGAAATTTATTAGCTATCAAAACTGATTGAAGGGTTGGTGGCTTTGCATTCGCGTCTCTAATACGAACAAGGTGATATATACAACCCATGAAGATCATCTTCCTTGACTTATGATAGGAAATAAACCTACTCTTTGGCGTTCCATCATTGCCCTTCCATTCAAGGACTGGTTTGCCCGAAAACTAGAATTTTACAATCTTCATCTAGCATTCAACTGTGACATAACAGGACGCGAACCAATCCATGCCCGTAATAACATTGAAATCTACCATCTCTAACTCAACTACATCCACGAAGGTATCACGGCTACGGATTATTAATGAACAACCTCGATAGACTCGCCTAGCAATAACGGATTCACTAAGCAGTGTTGATACCAAAAATGGCTTCCTTAATAACCCGGGCTCTATACAGAACTTACCAGTAATAAAGGGAGTGACATACGATAAGATAGAACTTGGATCTATCAATACATATACATTAAGAAACGGATAATATACCTATGATGACATTAGGTGACGACTCTAAATCCTGTCGACCTGCCAAAGAAAAAATGCGGTTCTGGTAATCGCCCAAACTCGATTTTCCACCTCTACCTGTTGCCTCGACTGACTGATGTTTGAGAATCTAATCTTGGAGGACGTATTGATGATGACAAAGCTACTACAGATCAGGTTGGCTAGGCCATGCCACGTCCATCTTTCATCGGGCAGTTCCGTATAATATGACCAGGACCCCCATAAGTATAGCACGCATCCGAGCCCTGACGACACTGCCTGAAATGTGCCTTACCGCAATGATCACAATGTGGCACATGTGATCTCCTCTTACTAGAATCTCCCCAAAATCACGAACCCTCGCACTAGCAGACCTCTACAAAGGTCCAACACATGTACCTTGATGTTGTGCTTGGGAGGCCACCAACCAGGTCAATAACTGCTTTGCACTCTGTATGCATGGGTCAGAAGTGGCAGGTGGGGGAACTCGGGGTACTGGGGCCCCGCTTAGCTTCACTAGTGTTGGCGAAGGAGGAGACGTATGAGATGGTGTCTCACTCTGGGCCTTGCTATGGCCCATACTAGCGGGTGGCACCTGACTAGTACCCTCTTCTGCAGTTGTATCCAACCTCTTACTAGTTGTCGACTTCCTAGTAATAGACATCACTGTATTATGAAACAAGATAGACATTAGGAAGTAAATTCTTATGACTCAACTCTATCACATGATCTAGGATGAGAAGAAAGGGTGACAATCCAAAATGTTCCGTAGCCCCCTGTTTATAATTGTGGTGCACAACACACCCATAAACAATACTCTACTACACATGGCTTGTAGATTCTCTTGGACAAACCTGCTTTGACACCATGTTTGTCATACCCCAAACCAGTGGGGAACGGCTGGAACTCGGGCCTTACTTACTGAGCACCAACATAACATAAATAAATTACCATTCTAGCGTATATAAGTGAGCCTGAAGGCCATCATACGATAATCTGACAAAGCATGAGAGACTATCCAACGATAAATAACCCAAAATGACATACATAAGTGAATACATAGGACATAAAGGCCGACGAGGCTGTAGTAAATTCTATATACAGGATATTAATCTACAATCCTCTAGAGAGCACGTAAAAGAATATAAGGTCGGGATAGGGCCCCACCGTACCCAAAAGCATACCGACTCAAAAGGCAACTCCTGAGCAAGTGTCATGCACCAACAACTTCCTCTGAGCTGATAACCTACTGAGGAGGAACGCCAACTTGTTTATTGGGACCTGCAGGCATGAAATGTAGCGTCCCCAAGCAAAAAAGGGATGTCACTATGAATAAAGTAACGAGCATGTAAGGAAAGAAAGCATAAGTAAAATCAGTAACATAAATAGAGATAAGTAGAGATAACATGTAACTCTAGATGTCACTAAGGATGTATGACATGCATGACTTTATTTTATACATATACATACATACATATCTGACAAAGCATGAGAGACTATCCAACGATAAATAACCCAAAAGGTAGTACATAAGTGAATACATGGGACATACAGGCCAATGACGCCGAGCAAACTTCTTTATACATGAAATTATTCTACAAGCCTCTAGAGAGTACGTAAATATCATAAGTTATTGGGTCGTCTATAGCGCGACTCGGTGTCATAAAATCGATACATACATATATAATGCATGAGTGACACATGAAAAGACATCCTGAACTTTATGGATTGACGTAAGGTAGGTAAACCTCCGAATAGGTTATGGAACTAACATCATCAATATATGTTTCATTAAGAGTCAAAGATCAATACAATGGATCAGAAATACATCATGGAAAACAAAGACATAAGCTTCTAAACTACTAAGAGTAGAGCCGTTATAAGTATCGTTCGTTTATATTCCGTTCGTTTAGAATCATGCCAAAAAAGGAATGAAAGTTCCTTAACATACCTTAACCAATCTCGCCTCAACAATCCCAATTAAAACGGCTTGCAACACACCTTAATATACGAGCGAATTACTAGTTAACACGACATGTGGAAAGCTCGGATTGAACCCAACTTAAACCCCTTTACCCTTCTTAAGCCTTTACTCCAATACAACAACATATACAGTATAACAAAAAATTTATATAAAGGTTTTCCAACCTTATATCAATCTTCACAGCAACACTAAGTAGCCCTAACAAGAGGTAACAACAATATGAACAACTTCCAAACATTATGTGGTCGTTTCTTCTTCTAGATTATAACCTCATCCATACAACCAACACATAGACAAGCATAATAATAAAAATAATATCATAAACAAGCTATTTCCCATAATTTCCCGCAACAAGAATCCATATATACCACTCCAAAACAGTACAACATGAGACAACAACACCTTATACTAATTTACGTGTTATCTTGTTGTTTTTCATCCAAACAACTTAAACAACATATAAATAAGTTTAAACACAAGAAAGAGGATATTATAAATACCTAAAACAATTGAAACAACTTGGAATCCAAGCTTTACTTAACTCACAACAACCCTTATTCACACCACAATATCATAGAGGTGTTATTCTTCACCTTAGCTAACATTTGATGTTGGATTTGGATATAAACACGAGGTTTTCACCTTGAACCCTTAGGGAACTGTTGAAAGGTATTAGGAGAGTGAGAGTATGAGGTTTCACGAAAAAATTACCATAATTATGAACCTTCCAAACACTTTAAAATGTTCAAAGGTAGGCCACTGCCTAAGTGGCTCCCAAAAGGGGTTGCTTGTGCAGTCTCGGAAAAATACGAATATCTCTCTACTACGATGTTGCATAGACAAATGATTTAATGCGTTGGAAATGAGACTAGTAGATACTATTTTTTGTGGGTTGATCAACCCATAACTCTAATTATATTTTTAGAGAAAATATCAGTGATATTAGACCCAAATTTTAGTAAAATTATGAACGTAACTTGCAATAACTTTTGCCGAATTTTATTTTACAACTTGTATTAAATCATCACTATCTTTATAAAGGACTGTAATCCCTCTGGGTTTCTATTAGTTTACTTAGGATGCAACTCGAAATACGAGAACATGGGTGTAATAGAAATTCCAACATGTTTTGTAGAAGCATCAGAAATCGGGTGGTTTGCTTTACAAGATTAATATACCAGAGTGGAAGTGGGAACGCATTACCATGGACTTTGTGGTAAGGTTGCCATGCAACTTGAGGAAGTTTGATGCCATTTGGTTCATTGTGGATCGGTTGACCAAGTCGGCACATTTCATTCCAGTTATGACATCCTACACTTTGGAGTAGTTAGCTAGGATCTACATCCAGGAGATTGTTCTCTTCCATGGTGTACCTATTTCTATCATCTCAGAAAGTGGCACACAATTTACTTTGCACTTTTGGAAGGCGTTGCAGCGTGAGTTGGGTGCAGGTTGAGTTGACTACTCATTTCACCCTATGATGGATGGGCAGTCTGTGTGGATTATTTAGATCTTGGAGGACATGTTGAGGGCATGTACAATTGAATTTGAAGTTTAGGGGGACCAATTTCTACCCAAAGCGGAGTTTCCCTACAACAATAGCTATCAGTCGAGTATCCAGATGGCTCTATATAAGGTCATATATATGAGGGATGTCGTTCTCTAGTTGTTTGGTTCAAGATCGAGGAGGCTAGGTTATTGAGCAAAGACTTGGTTCGTGATTCCTTGGAGAAGGTGAAGTTGATTCAGGAGAGACTTCGCACATCACAATTAAATTCGATGAGTTATGCTGATAGAAGAGTCAGTGATGCGACATTGATGTAGGGTGAGAAAGTTCTTCTTTGAGTTTCTCCTATGAAGGGCGTTGTTGTTTAGGAAGAAGGAAAATCTAAGCCCGATGTTCATTGGTCCTTTTGAGGTGTTGGAGAGAGTCGGTAAGGCTTCTTATATACTTTCCTTACCTCCTAGTATTTATAGAGTTCATCCGATCTTACATGCTCTTATGCCTTGGAAGTATTATGAGGATCTTTCACATGTGTTAAATTTTAGCTCGGTGCAGTTGGACACGGATTTGACTTATGAGGAGGAGTCATGTCCATTTTGGATAGGCATGCTCAGAAGTTGAGGTCAGAGGATATTGCATCGGTGAAGGTCCAGTGGAGAGGTTAGCCAGTCGAGGAGGCAACTTAGGAGACTAAGCATGATATGCGGAGTAGATAACCTCATATTTTTTGCACTCCGGGTATAATTCTAAATTAATTCGAGGATGACCGTTTATTTAACATGGGGAGAATGTAACAATCTGATTGGTCATTTTGTGTATTTGATCGCCATTTTTCCATTTGATGCTTCTTATACATTTGATTGTTGTTTTTTGACTTAGGGGGATGGTTAGTTTGGTTCCGGGGAAGTTTTGAAGTAATTTGGAACACTTAGTCCCTTCGTTGGAGGCTTAAGTTATAAGAGTTGATCAAGGTTTGACTTTTGTATAAATGATTGCGGATTAGTGATTTGATGAATCCAATATGTTCATATGGTGATTTTCTACTCAGCCGTATCCTCTGATTTGGATTTGGAGGTTCCTAGGGTATTTTGGAGCAATTTGTCAAAAGTTGGAATTTTGAAGATTAGAATAATTCCTAACTTTGACAGAGGGTTGACTTTGGTGATATCGTATTCGGATATTAGTTCCAGAAGTCATCATAAGATTATTTTGTCATTTGGGTCTTGTGTGCAAAGTTTGGGTTCATTCTAGATTGGTTAGGCTTGAATCAGACGTTTGGTTTGAAATTTGAAGGTTCTTAAACTAAAGAGAAATTCAACTTGCATTTTGACCTTCGATTCATTGTAGTGATGTTATAGTATGTGTTTGGAGGCTTTGGATAGGTCTTGTAATGACCTAACTGGTTGTTTTGAGCATTTGCATTCCGTTCAGCGATTTGAGGTCATGAGTAGCTTCATGTGGTGTATTGCGACTCATGTGTATCGTCGGATTTGGTTTTCAAGTGGTTCGAGATTGATTTGGAAGAATGATTCTCAATATGGATTAGAGTTTTATGGTTTTCTTAGGTCTGGATGGTGATTTTGGTTCGACATATGCACAGATTTGCATTTCAATGTTTCAAAAGGTTTTAGCACTATTTGGCGAAAGTTAAAAATTTTGAAGGTTTGGAAAGTTCATAGGTTTGACCGAGAGTTGATGTAACTACCCGGCCGGCCGTTACGAGAGTTATAGCCCCATTTACCCTATTTTTGCTTCTTATTGTGCTTTTCAGCTATGTTATGATATACCGGGTTATTTGGTTCGGGTCCGGAGTGGTTTTGGAGTGGATTGAGACACTTAGTCTCTTATTTAGAAGCTTAACTTAGAAAAGTCAACAGGATATTGACTTATGTGTAAACTTTCTCGGAATTGAATTCTGATAGTTCTATTAGCTTCATTAGGTTATTTTGGACTTAGGAGCGCATCCGGAATGTGATTTGGAGGTCCGTAGTGGAATTAGGCTTGAATTGGCGAAAGTTGGAAATTTGGCGATTTCGGTCGGCAGTGAAAAACTTGATATCGAGGTCGGAATGGATTTTCGGAAATTGGAATAGGTTCGTGGTTTCATTTGTGACGTGTGTATAAAATTTGAGGTTATTCGGACGTGGTTCTTAGGCTTGAATCTGAGGGTAATTTGGTGTTTTGATGTTGTTTTGAGTGATTCAAAGGCTCGACTAAGTTTGTATGTTGTTATATGACTTGTTGGTATGGTTGGTTGAGGTCTCGAGGGGCTCAGTGTGATTCCGGGTGGTTAACAGATTGTTTGAAGTTGGAAAAATGCTGTTGAAGCTGCTGCTACTGGTATTTCCGCACCTGCGGAGGGGGAGCCGCAGGTGCGAGGTCGCTGGTGCGCTTGGTAAGCCGCAAATGCGGACAGGAAGAACCTGGGCTGGAACCGCAGGTGCATAGAAGTGGTCGCATCTCCGAGCCCGCAGATACGAGGCTGAGTCGCAGATGCAGTAATGAGGAGGGCTGGCAGTGGCCGCAGGTGCGAGGTCTTTTCCGCACCTACGAGGTCGCAAAAGAGGATAGGGAGCGAAGGTGCGGAGATAGGCACTTAAGCGATTTTCCGCAGATGCAGAGATTTGTGCGCAAAAGCTGCTCCGTATGTGCGCATATTGAGCCGCAGGTGCGGAAAACCTGGGCAGAGCTTATAGATAGAAGACTACGAGAATTTTTGTTCATTTTCACCATTTTCAGGTCGGACCTTGGAGCTTTTAGAGCGATATTTGAAGGGATTCAAGGGTATTCACTGAGGTAAGTTGCTTGAGCTCTATTATCATTAGCTATGGTATTTTCCCATTAATTTCTCACCTAATTAGTAGGATGTTTGGAGTGAAATAAGGGGTTAGGGCTTGGGATTTTGGAGAGAGTAATTTGGGGATTTGAGGAACCAAATGATGTCGTATTTTGATGAATTTAGTATGGGTAGACTCGTGAGTAAATGGGCTTTCAGGTCTTGTGACTTTTATCGGAATTTTGAGACGTGGGCCTGGGGGGGGGGGGGGGCGAGTTTGAGTGAATTTCAGGATTTGGCCTATAAATTGGTATTTTCCTTGTGGGATTCATTCCTTTAGCTCAATATTGATCGTATTTTATTACTCATTGCTAGATTCAGGTCATTTGGAGGATGGTTCAAGAGGAAAGAGCATTCCAGAGTAGGAGTTCTACACTGTTGAGGTAAGTAACAGTTTTAAATCTGGTGTGTTTGATCACGGAGTTGGTTGAGTTCGGGCGCGATCGAGTACGGGAGACTACGAGATAGCTGACGACATCCGCAGGACCTTGTCTCTCCTTCTATATTTCTTTCTGTCTTGTATTGATACTTAAACACTAGTTGTATTAGTTTGGTTATCTAGATGCTCATGACTTAGTGACACCCCGATGTTTGGGGCTGGTTTCCGCATTTTGATTCTATATTGATTTCAACTTTGGTTTTTATGAATATATCTGATATGAAAATAGCCTTGAAATTATCCTTGAAATGAAAATATCGGTTTGTTTTGGAATGAGTCGGCTTGCCTAGTTCCACGATAGGCGCCATCACGACAGGTTAGGTTTTTGGGTCGTGACAGATTGGTATCAGAGCCTAGGTTACATAGGTCTCACGAGTCATGAGCGGGTTTAGTAGAGTCTTGCGGATCGGTACAGAGACGTCTGTACTTATCTTCGAGAGGCTGCAGAACCCTTAGGAAAATTTTACATTCTTGGATTCTTATCATGCGAATCTATTTATTCTGCTAATTAAACACATGTTCTTTCATTCTCTCACAGATGGTGAAGATTCGTGCTACCGGTCAGGAGGGCCAGCCATCAGTACCACCAGCCAGGACCGCGAGAGGCCAAGGTCATAGAAGAGGCCGCGGTAGGGGTAGAGGTGCCACCCGCACAGCAGCTAGGGCAGTACCTGCATATCCACCAGTTGTCCCATATCAGGACCAGATTCCAGTTGTTAATACACCAGCTCAAGCATCACCTGTGCCTATTGTGATTCCAGGCCTCCAGGAGGCCCTAGCTCAGATTCTGACAGCGTGTACCGACCTTGCTCAGACGGACTCTATCTCGACGGCCGCAACCACTTCTCAACCCGAGGGAGGCACTCATACTCCTACCTCTCGCACACCCGAGGAGGTTGTTCAGGGACTCTAGACACCGGAGACACCACCAGCCTAGCCGGTTGCAGCTGCTCAGGACTATGTGGTTCCTGTTATGCTTGAGGATGATCATTGTAGGTTGGAGAGGTTTGGGAGACTCCTGCCTCCACCTTTCAGTAGAACAGAGAGAGAGAGGATGCTCAGGACTTCTTGGACATGTGTCAGAGGACACTCCGTACAGCTAGTATTCTAGAGACTTATATGGTCTCATTCACTACTTTTCAGTTTTCTGGGGCTGCACTCAGATGGTGGGAGACTTACGAGAGGCGTAGGACTGTTGGCGCAACACCCATTACTTGGCAGCAGTTCTCCGTGGTCTTTTTGGAGAAGTTCGTGCCTCAGTCCCGCAGAAAGGAGCTGCGCAGACATTTTGAGCAGCTTCGCCAGGGTGATTTGTTTGTGACGCAGTATGAGATGCGATTCTGGGAGTTGGCCCGTCATGCTATCTAGTTGGTTCCCACAGACAGGGAGAGGATCATGAGGTTTACAGATGGTCTCACTTTTCAGCTACGACTGCTTATGACCAGATAGAGGGTGTCTGGTGCTACCTTTGATGAGGTTGTCAACATTCCTCGGCAGATTGAGATGGTTCGCGGTTAGGAGAGGGTTGAGAGGGAGGCCAAGAAGCCTCATGGTCAGGGTGGACTCAGCGGTGCTCCTTTTGGGGGTAAGTTCCAGCACGGTAGAGGTCGTTATTTCAGACAGGCTCAGTGAGCTCGGCCATTTCACCGTGGTGCATCATCTGGCCATGGTTTTCATAGTCATCAGCAGGGCCAGTCATCATTCAGGGCACTACCAGCGCACAGTTCTCATCATTCCCCGCCGCTCAGGTATCCTCGGGTAGTTCTTTTGGGCATCAGGAGCAGCAGTTTCATCAGAGGAGGGGTTGTTTCGAGTGCGGATATTTTGGTCACATTATGAGATATTGCCCTAGGTTATTGGGTGTGACTCCACAACGAAGTACTCGGCCGATGACACCAGCACCTGTTCCTCCACCACCCGCCCAGCCAGCCAGGGGTGGAGCTCAGATAGCTAGGGGTAGAGCCCAGTCAGCTAGGGTCGCCCGAGAGGGGGAGGCAGATCAGGGGGTAGCCAGGCCCGTTTCTATGCCCTCCCAGCCAGACTAGATGCTATTGCTTCAGATGCTATGATTACAGGTATTGTCTCAGTTTGTCACAGAGATGCCTCTGTATTATTTGACCTTGGTTCCACGTATTCATATGTTTCCTCGTATTTCGCCCATTTTCTGGATATGCCCCATGAGCCTTTAGTTTCATCTGTTCATGTATCTACTCTTGTGGGCGATACTATTATTATGGACCGCGTATATAGGTCATGTGTGGTGACTATTGGGGGTCTGGAGACCCAAGTGGATCTTTTGCTGCTCAGTATGGTTCACTTTGATGTGATATTGGGAGTGGATTGGTTCACCCAAGTGGACCCACGTCAGTTGTTCTAGATTATCACGCTAAGACTGTGACGTTGGTGATGCCAGGATTTCTGAGGGTTGAGTGGAGCGGTTCTATATACTATGTACCTAGTAGGTTGATTTCATACTTGAAGGCTCAACGTATGGTTAAGAAGGGTTATCTATCCTATTTGGCTTTTGTGAGGGATGTTAGTGCAGAGACTCGTGCCATTGATTCTATTCCGGTGGTGCGTGATTTCTAGGATATGTTTCCTACAGACATGACAGGCATGTCGCCTGACAGGGATATTGACTTCGATATTGATTTTTGTCTGGCACTCAGCCCATTTCTATTCCACCTTATCGCATGGCACCAGCGGAGTTAAAGGAGTTGAAGGAACAACTTTAGGAACTCCTTGATAAGGGGTTTATTCGGCCTAGTATGTCATCTTGGGGTGCACCAGTTTTATTTGTAAACAAGAATTATGTTTCTATAAGGATGTGCATTTATTATAGGTACTTGAACAAGGTCACAGTCAAGAACAAGTATACTTTGCTTCGTATTAATGATTTATTTGACCAGCTTCAGGGAGCGGGGGTGTTATCCAAGATTGATTTGAGGTCCGGTTATGACTAACTGAAAATTTGGGATCCGGATATTTTTAAGAAAGCTTTCAGGACCCGTTATGGCCATTATGAGTTCTTAGTGATATCTCTTTAGCTGACCAATTCCCCAGCAGCGTTTATGCATTCGATGAACAGTGTATTCCAACCCTATTTGGACTCATTCGTTATTGTATTCATTGATGACATCCTGGTGTACTCTCGTTGCCAGGAGTAGCATGCTCAGTATTTGAGGGATGTATTGCAGAGATTGAGGGAGGAGAAGCTTTATGCAAAGTTCTCCAAGTGTGAGTTTTGGCTCGATTCAATTGCATTCTTGGGGCACGTGGTGTCCAGTAAGGGTATTCAGGTGGATCCGAAGAAGATAGAGACGGTGCAGAGTTGGCCTAGATCGTCCTCAGCCACGGAGATTAGGAGCTTTCTTAGTTTGGCAGGTTATTACCGTCGCTTTGTGGAGGGTAGGGTGATTGCCTATGCCTCGCGCCAGTTGAAGACCCATGAGAAGAACTATCTTATCCATGATCTTGAGTTAGCAGCCATTGTTCACGGCTTGAAGATTTGGCATCATCATTTTTATGGGGTTCATTGTAAGATCTATATTGATCACCAGAATTTGCAATATATTTTGAAGTAGAAGGATCTTAACTTGCATCAATAAAGACAGTTAGAGCTTCTTAAGGACTACGATATCACTATTTTGTACCATCTGGGGAAGGCCAATATGGTGGCCGAGGCTTTGAGTCGCCGGGCGGAGAGTTTGGGGAGTTTAGCATTCTTCTAGTAGCAGAGAGACCCTTGGCATTGGATGCTTAGGCCTTAGCGGGCCATCTTGTCAGATTGGATATTCCGGAGCCGAGCCGGGTATTGGCTTGTGTGGTCTCCAGGTTTTCTGCTTTATGATAGTATCAGGGAGCGTTAGTATGATGACCCTCATCTGCTCATCCTCCAGGACAAGGTTCAGCGAGGTGATGCTAGAGATGTGACTATTGCTGATGATAGCATGTTGAGGATGCAGGGCCGGATATGTGTGCCCAATGTGGATGGGCTTCGGGAGTTGATTCTTGAAGAGGCCCATAACTTGCGGTATTCCATTCATCCGGGTGCTGCAAAGATGTACCAGGATGTGAGACAGCACTATTGGTGGAGGAGGATTAAGAAGGATATAGTTGGGTTTGTAGCTCGGTGTCTCAACTATCAGCAAGTTAAATATGAGCATCATAGACCGGGTGGCTTACTTAAGAGGTTGGAGATCCCAGAGTGGAAGTGGGAGCGGATCACCATGGACTTGGTAATTGGGCTCCCACGGACTTTGAGGAAGTTCAATGCTATTTGGGTGATTGTGGATCGGCTGAAGAAGTCCGCGCACTTCATTCCAGTTGGTACTACATACACTTCGCAACGGTTGGCCGAGATTTATATCCGAGAGGTTGTTCGTCTATATGGTGTTCCAATTTCCATCATTTCAGATAGAGGTACTCAGTTTACATCGCAGTTTTAGAGGGCCGTGCAGCAAGGGTTGTGTACTCAGGTTGAGTTGAACACAACTTTCCACCCTCAGACGGACGGGCAGTTCGAGTGCACTATTCAGATTTTGGAGGACGTGTTGCGCGCTTGTGTCATGGACTTTGGGGGTTCATGGGACCAGTTCTTGCCGCTCGTGGAGTTTGCATATAACAACAGTTACCAGCCGATTATTCAGATGGCTCTGTACGAGGATTTATATGGGAGGAGGTGTAGATCTCTAGTAGGATGGTTTGAGCTGGGTGAGGCTAGGCTTTTGGGTATAGACTTGGTCCAGGATGCATTAGATAAAGTGAAATTAATTCAGGAGCGGCTTCGCATGGCGCAGTCTAGGCAGAAGAGCTACGCGGACAAGAAGGTCCGTGATGTGTCGTTTATGGTTGGGGATAAGGTTTTGCTGAAGGTATCACCCATGAAGGGTGTTATGAGGTTTGGGAAGAGGGGCAAGTTGAGCCCCCAATTCATTGGGCCTTTTGAGGTGCTTCAGAGGATAGGGGAGGTGGCATATAAGCTTGTATTGCCACCCTGCTTGTCGAGTGTGCATCCAGTGTTTCATGTTTTCATGCTCCGGAAGTATGTTGGCGACCCGTCCCATGTTTTGGACTTCATCACGGTTCAGTTGGAGGATGATATGACTTATGATGTGGAGCCGGTGGCCATTTTGGATCAGCAGGTGCTGAAGTTGAGGTCAAAGGACATAGCTTCGGTAAAGGTGCAGTGGAGAGGTCAGCCTGTGGAGGAGGCCACCTGGGAGACTGAGCGAGAGATGTGGAGCAGATATCCATGCCTATTTGAGACTCCAAGTATGTTTCTAGACCCGTTCGAGGATGAACGATTGTTTAAGAGGGGGAAGATGTAACTACCCGGTCGGTCCTTTCGAGAGTTATAGCCCTGTTTTCCCCATTTCTTCTTTTAAGCTATGTTATGATATACCGGGTTAATTGGTTCGTGTCCGGAGTGGTTTCGGAGTGGATTGAGATACTTAGTCTCTTATTTAGAAGCTTAAGGTAGAAAAGCCAATCGGATGTTGACTTATGTGTAAATAATCTCAGAATTGAATTCTGATGGTTCCATTAGCTTTGTTAGGTAATTTTGGACTTAAAAGCGTGTACGGAATGTGATTTGGAGGTCCGTAGTGGAATTAGGCTTGAATTGGCGAAAGTTGGAAATTTGACGATTTCAGTCGGCGGTGGAAAATTTGATATCGAAGTCGGAATGGATTTACGGAAATTGGACTAGGTTCGTGGTGTCATTTGTCACGTGTGTGTAACATTTGAGGTCATTCGGGCGTGGTTTGGTAGGTTTCGGCATCGTTTGTGGAATTCAGAAGTTTAGAAGTTCTTAAGCTTGACTCCGAGGGTAATTTGGTGCTTTGATGTTGTTTTGAGTGATTCGAAGGCTCGACTAAGTTTGTATGTTATTATATGACTTGTTGCTATGGTTTATTGAGGTCCCGAGGGGCTCGAGGTGATTCCAAGTGGTTAACGGATTGTTTGAAGTTGGAAAAATACAGTTGAAGCTGCTGCTACTGGGGGAGCCACAAGTGCGAGGTTGCTAGTGCACTTGGTAAGCCGCAGATGCGGACAAAGAGGACCTGGGCTGGAACCGCAGGTGCCTAGAATTGGTCGCATCTGCGAGCTCGTAGATGCGAGTCTGAGTCACAGATGCAGAAATAAGGAGGGCTGGCAGTGGACGCAAGAGCGAGGTCTTTTCTGCACCTGCGAGGTCGCAGAAGCGGATAGGGAGCGCAGGTGCGGAGATGGGCACTTAAGAGATTTTCCGCAGATGCGGAGATTTGTGTGCAAAAGCGGCTCTGCATGTGCGCATATTGAGCCGCAGGTGCGAAAACCCTGGGCAGAGCATATAGATAGAAGACTTCGCGAATATTTGTTCATTTCCACCATTTCCAAGTCGGACCTTGGAGCTTTTAGAGTGATTTTTGAATGGTATTCACTGAGGTAAGTTGATTGAGCTCTATTGTCATTAGCTATGGTGTTTTCCCGTTAATTTATCACCTAATTAGTAGGATTTTTGGAGTGAAATAAGGGGTTAGGGATTGGGATCTTGGAGAGAGTAATTGGGGATTTGAGGAACCAAATGAGGTCGGATTTTGATGAATTTAGTATGGGTTAGACTCGTGAGTGAATGGGCTTACGGGTTTTGCGACTTTTGTCGGATTTCGAGTCGTGGGCCCGGTGGCCGGGTTTGATTGAATTTCGGGACTTGGCCTATAAATTGGTATTTTCCTTGTGGGATTCATACCTTTAGCTTATATGATCGTATTTTATTGCTCGTTGCTAGCTTCGGGTCATTTGGAGGCCGGTTCGAGAGGAAAGAGCATTCCGGAGTATGAGTTCTACACAGTTGAGGTAAGTAACAGTTTTAAATCTGTTCTTGAGGGTATGAAACCCGGAGTTTGGTATAATGTGACTGTTTAGATGTGGCACCCATGCTAGGTGACTGTTTGGAGGTGGCACCCATGCTATTGGTCCGTTCCGGGATACTGTGAAGTCTAATGGCCTTTATTTGTGTTTATATGCATTCCTGTCTACTAGAGCTTGACTGCCTTTCATGTTAG
Source organism: Nicotiana tabacum (assembly GCF_000715075.1). NCBI lineage: Eukaryota > Viridiplantae > Streptophyta > Magnoliopsida > Solanales > Solanaceae > Nicotiana > Nicotiana tabacum. The sequence continues at coordinate 45,123,159 of NC_134102.1, forward strand.
AAATAATGCTTAGGCTATATTCCTGCTCCTGGTAGTTATATTCTATCATAGTGATTCTTATACATGTTTACCTCAGTCTCTGCTATTTTCCCTGATGATATACTGTAACACTTTGATTTGGGTTGTTTTTCCTTTCTTTATTGAGAGCTATGAGATTATAGAGGTTCATGACTGAGTAAGGACGAGGGCCTGGTTGTGAGGTATTGTTCTATGGCACGTGAATTGTCCGTGCGGATCCTTATGTTTATACTACGGCACATGAGTTGTCCGTGCAGCTCGTGAGTTGTCCGTGCAGATCCAGGTATGATATTATAGCATGTGAGTTATCCATGCAGCATATGAGTTATCCGTGCGGATTATAGCGCCTCGGTTGTAGGATCCCCTCATGAGTCTGAACACCCCCAGTGAGCGCAGGTACCTATTGAGCGTGTGCATTGAGGGCTGAGAGTTGAGTGTCGAGTTATTGAGGGTTTGAGTGACAGTGTCTGTGAGGTTTCATCTATTTCACTTTATTTATGCATTTAGCTGATAATTATCTGGCTGCATTTGGTAATTATGCAGCTAATCTTTTACTCATGTTTACTCTTAACTGTGAAGATTATCTACTGAATTGTTCTTTATAGATCGTCACTACTTCTCAATGCCTTATTTATTTCTATTACTTGCTGAGTTGATTGTACTCATGCTACACCCTGCTTTCATGTGCAGATCCAGGTGTGTTTGATCACGGATGTCGTTGAGTTCTGGTGCGATTGAGTACCGGAGACTACGAGGTAGCTGCCAGCGTCCGTAGGACCTTGTCTCTCCTTCTATATTTCTTTATGTATTGTATTGATACTTAAACACTGGTTGTATTAGTTTGGTTATCTAGATGCTCATGCCTTAGTGACACCCCGATGTTTGGGGCCGGTTTTCGCATTTTGATTCTATATTGAGTTCAACTTTGGTTTTTATGAAAATATCTGATATGAAAAAGTTTTAAACTACTTTTTCTATTGAATTACTGGAGTATTTTTGGAAAAATCGGCTTGCCTAGTACCATCGATAGGCGTCATCATGACATGTTAGGTTTTTGGGTCGTGACAGTTGACTTCAGAGTTATCGCTCTTGGATTTTTATTCCAAAAGTTGGAATATGTTCATTGTATCATTTGGAACTAGTGTGCAAAATTTGAGGTGATTCCGAGTTGTTTAGAAGTATTCGGCATAAGTTTGGAATTTTGAAATTTGAAATAGTTTATTAAGCATGAATTGAGATGAGATTCATAGTTTTGATGTTATGTTGCGGGATTTGAGGCCTCAATTAGGTCTGTGTTATATTTTGGGACTTGTTGGTATGATTTGACGGGGTCCCGAAAGGTTCGGGTGTGGTTTTGTTATTGGTTGAGAGACTAGCTAAGTTAAGGAATTTGGAGTTTGACCATGGTCAATATCGGTTCAAGACGACCTCTTTTCGGTGTTTTGTGTGTCGAGCAGGTCTGTAGCGTATTTTATGATTGAAATGCATATATGGTTTGTGTCGGGGAGGTTCCGGGTGAGTTTCAGGGTGGTTTCGGATCATTTCGGTGAAGTTTGGGATTGCTAGTGCTGGTACTTCGCAATTGCGAACTTTTTGTTGCAATTGAGAACTCCGCATTTGCGAACATTTGGTCGCAATTGCATTGATGTGGTCGCAATTACGAGCCCACAATTGTGAACCTGTGGTCGCAAGTGCGAATAACCATAACTGCAAACTTTTGGTCACAAATGCGACATCTGCAGCTGGGTTAAGAGTTGGAATTTCGTGATTTTAGCTTATTCTTTCATATTTTGAACCCTAGAGTTGGTGAGAGGCGATTTTTGGAGAGGATTTTAACATCTAACTATTAGGTAAGTGATTTTGACTCGATTTAAAAATTAAAACTTGATTGTTTATGGATTTTAACATCTAAGCCATGAGATTTGAAGAGACATTTTGGGCATTTTTTACTATGTTTTAAAATTAAAATTTGAGACTTGAGAGTTAAATTGGACTCGGATTTGAAAACCAAACAAATATTTGGACTCGTGGGTCTATAGGTAGTCAAGATCTACCCTTCGACTTAGGTATTCATCGGGAGGTCCCGAGGTTGACTTTTGTTAACTTTTGAGGAATTGTGTAAAGATCTTAACTTTATTAATCGGAATTTATTTCTCTTGCATTATTTGATATTATTAAGTGGTTTTTTTCTTGATTTGAACAGAGTAGAGGTGAAGTTTAAGAGAGAAGCTATTTTTGAGTGTTGAATTGGCCTAATTGAGGTAAGTGTGTTGCCTAGCTTTGGTTGAGGGAACTTTTTCTAATAAAATGATAGTGTTTGCTACATGCAGGCATGATACATATGCGAGGTGACGAGCGTATATGCATCTACCAGGGTTTCCATGCTTGGGAGGGGGAAATTATATGCTCTTTTGTACCTTGATGAACTTCGTGATTCTTTTGCCTTAGGTTTTACTTCATTACTGTGATAATATGAGTATGAATGTCAAAGCTAGAGACCGTGCTTTAGCATATTACCATTTGATTAAATTTGATGGACTCTTTGTGAAACCGTTGAAGTGCAAATTTAATCGTAACTATACCTAAATCATGAATACATCTCTACAACTGTTATCCTTGAGATACTTGGGTTCCACACTTGAGTTGAAGATCACTTTTAAGATTTGTTGAGACACTTGAGCAATGGGGTTATTGAAGTCAATTGAAATATTTAATTGTACAAGAGTTGTGATTCTTATTCACGTGGTGTATATTGCTTAACCACTCTTTTTAATGTTTTCCATGCTTCCTACCTTTCTTGTTCTTCATGTATATATATATATATATATATATATATATATATATATATATATATATATATATATATATATATATATATATATATTCTTGGTGAGAAAGAGTGTAAAGCATGAAGGGTGATGCCGTGCCATTGTTATACATTATCATGTGAGGAAGAGTGTAAAGCATGAAAGGTGATGCCGTGCCATTTCATATACATTATTATGCACGAAGGATAATACCGTTCCATTTCATTTACATTATCATGAGAGGATGAGAGTAAAAGTAGGAAGGGTGATGCCATGCCATTGCATTTATATTATCATGTGATGATGAGAGTAAAAGCACGAAAGGTGATGTCGTGCCATTGTTATTATATTATCATGTGTTCATGGCACGAATGGTGTTTCCATTCAGGCAAGGACAAGAGACATGCATTATATTGTCATATCTTTTCCTTGCGTATACGTTTACGCTTTTATCCTGAGTTGTTACTGTTGCACCTATGTTTTCTATGATGCTTGTAGTTGTCAAGTCTTTGTCTTTTTCCTTATTTTTTGTGGTTCTATCAGTGCCTTCTATTTGTTAATTATTGTTACGTTCATGTCTACCTTCTTGTTTGTTATATGTACATCTATGTTTTTTTCTCGTTTGTTGTGATTTCATCTAGACCTTCTACCTCACTAGCTGTTGAAATCTATGTTCTTCTACATTACTTGTTGTCACTACTTTTGTGCCTCCTATCTCGTCTATTTCGATTTTCCATATGCTTTCGACTTGTTTATTGCTGCGATTTGCGTACTTTCTACTTCGTAGTTACTGTTATTGACATTCCTTCTACTTGGATAGTACTGTTATATATATGCTTGGTGAGGATGAGATAAATGCACAAAGCGTGTTGCCGTGCCATTTGATTTGTTATCTTGAACACATTCTTCTCATTATGAAAATTTGTCGATTTACTACGTTGACTAGTGGTTATTGTTTCAACAATATGACTTGAGCTGTTAGAGAAGGTTTGGTTGTGATATGAGGAACTTGATCGTATTTCTTTTAGCTAATCATTTACTACTTTTGTACCTATTCTCGTAATCTACTTTGTTATGTCTAGTATTATTTCTATTACAAATTTAACTGCACGGGTTATACTAGTTAGTGTCTTCGACCTAAAACCCTCATCACTACTTCACCGAGATTAGTCAAGATATTTATAGGTTACATGGGGTCGGTTGTACTCATACTACACTTTTGCACCTTGCGTGTAGATCTTGGAGCTGCGTAGCTGTGGAAGACGGAGCCTTGCATTGAAAGAGTACCTATGTTCTAGATTCAACCTACCTCTTGTTCATGGTAGTTTAGGTTTCATCTCTATTTATGTAAATTTCAAACAGATATTACATTTATTCTTCATATAGGATTTATAAATCTAAATCATAGGGAGATGGTAGCCTATAATTACGTAGTTTAGTCGCTTATTGCACATTAATTCACTGCACTTTACTTGTTTTGAGCTTTAATTGATAGTGTTTTGCACTTATTGTGTGTTTTATGCCTTGTAGGAGTGATTCCGAGTAATATAGATGTTGTGGAGCTAATTTGAGCTATTTGGAGCTTTGAAGTCTGAGTAAAAGCCTAAGGGATTAAGTCGCGATCGTGTTCGGGGGTCGAGGACCAAGTCTGGACGTCAAAAATCGAGATTTAATCTGTACTCTGAGAAACGTCCACAACCACAGGGTGTGGGGCACCGCGGCTGCCTATTTCTCTGCTGCCTATCAGAACCAACTCTCTGGATTTCCCCACTAATTCCCCGCATGGCGCGTCACCCCATGCGGCATGCCTGTGCAATTTTTACAGAGTGAAAATCCAATTTCGTCTAGGAAAAGGTGATTTCGTCTGGGCCCAAACCTACTTGGTATAAATACATGGAAAAATATTTTTTTGAACTTTTGACACATATTCGACCTAAGGAGGCGAAGGAGGAATTGGAATAATACGAGCACAAGGATTTCATAATTCCTTCCTAGCTCAAGACACGAGTTTGGATTGAATTTATGTTTTCCTATACTTTAATTTTATTTGTGATGAATTGCTCCATATCTATGGAGTAGTTCTCTTTAGGGTTTGATGGATTTGGTGTATTGATGATTGTTTGTGGATTACAACTCTAGTGTTATGTAGCGAAGCGCTTTTGGATGATTTAACTGTTGCATCTATATTCACTTGTTCATGTAATCGAAAGAGGCACAACTTGTGATGTCTTTGCATTACATTGTTGGTTGAGTTCATTAATTCTTCTTAGTAATCTAAAGAGGCTAGTTGAATAATTGATTAAACCCTGTTAGGAGGATAATCGAGAAGGGTTCTCCTAAAAACCAATCCACTACGCATTTTTGCATATCTTCACGTGCTTAAATTGGTTCATTTTGTGAGCTTAAGACTTAATCAAGAGAGGAGTTTTTGCTGAACGTTTGAACTAATAATTGAGTGAATTTGAGAGACTCACTTAAACGTTAGAAGTGAATTACCTAGAGTTAGATCCCAAACAATTATCTTGCACCTATCCTATCAACCCCTATTTTCTCCCACTGATAACTTCCTTGCTTACCTTTGTTGCGATTGTCATTCGTCTATAGCTTTAGATTCTTAGTTAATTTTAGTTAGAAATCATATAAACCTCAATTGTTGATTCTCTTGGATTGTGATCAAGCTAGAAACTACAAGAATACTATTTAAATCCAATCTATGTGGATACGATATTATACTATACTATATTTGATTAGCGAGCATAATTTAAGTGTGTGTTTCGAGCTCGTAAAATTTGTAGTGCTAAATCAAGAATTTTTCTTTTTATTTTTCTCTTGTTACATTTGGTGTTGTTGATTGTGCACAGGTTACAGGTTTAGATTGGTGCATGACTTGAACCTTTGCGAATGAAGTGCTACCATGCATGCCAGAAATTGAAAAACAACTGCGACAGCTAACGAAGGAAAGAAATCTCATCGAGACATTAGAAACGGTTGGGCAGTCCTCAACCAAAGAAACTATGGGTGGAAACGGTGATGATAATGTGGATTTGGCTGCAAGAGAGGCAACCCTACAACGAGAACAAGTTGTACGGGATGCTGAGGAAGCAGCTATTATAGATGCACATATTATATATGAATAAGAGAGGGGTCAGAGAATTGCTCAAAATCAATCCTTGGTTGTAAATCAGTTCGGAAATATAGCTCCCGGGCCTGGGAGACCACTTGGTGATTATGCTAGACTGGTCTACAATAGAGGATTATCAAGTGTGAGACCACCTCCAATTGCAGCTAACTATTTCGAGTTGAAGCAAGGGTTGCTTCAAACTTTTCAGAACTACTGTATCTTCAGAGGGAAGCCAAACGAAGATCCAAATACACATCTGATGGACTTCGAGGAGATTATGAACACCTTTCAATCCAATGATGTGTCGCAAGATGCAATGTGCTTAAGGCATAACCCTTCACACTCAAATATGATGCAAAGTAGTGGATTCAAAGCTTGCCCACGGGATCGATTAAAATATGGGAGGAGATGACCAGAAAATTCCTTGATAAATATTTCTCCTCAGCTAAGACGGGCAAGTTTAGAAGAGAAATCCATAATTTCTGCAAAAAAGATACAAAAATTGTTTTTGAAGCATGGGAGAGGTTTAAAAAGATAGTTCGAAAGTGTCAACATAGCGGAATTGATCTTTGGATGCAACTCTAGGATTATTGGGATAGATTGACACCGACCTCACGTAGAACATTGAGCAATTTAGCTGGAGGCCCATTGATGAAGAAGACTCTAGAGGAAATAGTTACAATTCTTGATGAGTTATCTAGAGATGCTTATCAATGGCCCTCTGAGACTGCTGAAAGAAGAAGATCAACTGGTGTTCACTAGGTTAATGCTAATACATTTGTGCAGGTACAGCTGGATGCTATGGCTAAAGAAATACGAAAGCTGACTTTAGCCTCGATACAAAATGAGCCTCATGCAGTTTGTGATATATATGAAAAAGGACACCCTACTCATGAGTGTCAAGCCTCAACTGAGGAAGTGACTGTTGTGGGAAACTATAATTTCAATGCAATGGGTCAGAGGAACCTTGATTTTTCATGGAGTTCACCTAGAGGTACTGCTAATGCTTGGCAACAAAATAACTCTATACCCTAGGGACAAGGAGCTCCAGCATACCAAAATTTGCAGAGGAAGTAATTTCGGCCTCAACAGCCCATTCAGACCGATCTAGAAGATCTCATGAAGGCTTTCATTATCAAGACAGATGAGAGGCTGGATGCCCATGGAGAAACTACCAAAGAACTAGGCACTGGTTTACGAAACCTGGAGAGACAAGTGGGACAGAATCTAACAATATTATCTGAGAGGGTTCCAGGGAATCTCCCCGCTGACACTGAAAAGAATCCCAAAGAACTAGTGAATGTTGCAACCTTGAAGGGTGGGCAAGTGTTGAAAAATCCCACCCCAATCCAAAATGATGTGAAACTTGAAAAAGAAAGTGGGGAGCAGCTGAAGACTGATGTTGATAAAAATAAGAAAGGCCCGATAAAAACTGATAAGAATAAGAAGAACGAAGAATCGAGAAGGGAGGAACCTAAGGAGAGCCAGTATATGACTATCTTACCCTTCCCTCAAAAGCAAAGTAAAGAAAATCTAGACAAGCAGTTTGGGAGATTTCTGGATGTGCTGAAACACGTTCATGTAAATTTGCCATTCACAAAAGTGCTTTCACAAATGCCTGCTTATGCCAAATTCTTGAAGGAGATCCTTACAAAGAAGAGGAAAATAGAGGAGACCTCGGTGGTGAAGCTCACAGAGCATTGCAGCGTGATATTGCAAAACAAACTCCCACAAAAGTGTGGAGATCCAGGGAGTTTTACTATACTTTGCTCTTTAGGCTCTATTAATTTTGATAAGTCTCTATATGATTCTGGTGCCTTTATTTGTTTATAGGAAACTAGAGAAGGAGATTGGACAAATAAGGTCGGTGCCAATATCTTTGCAGCTGGCAGACCAAACGTCTTTAATACCCGAGGGGATAATGGAAGATGTGTTAGTTCGAGTGGATAAGTTCGTATTTCTTGTAGACTTTATAGTGGTGACTATGGAGGAGAACAAGGAGGTCCCCCTCATCCTATGAAGACCATTCTTAGCGACGGGCATAGCAATATTAGATATATAAGAGAGAAAACTCATGCTTAGAGAGGGTGAGGAGACTGTGACTTTTGAGATGAATGTAGAAAAGGGGGCACAAAAAGAAAAACCAGCTGCGAGTGTTGAGTGGAAAGTGAAGGGCTTAAGAAGAGAAGGCTGCACTAAGTGAGAAAGATAAGTGTGGGGTGTACCCCAAGAAGGCGGAGAAGAAGCTGTCGGCATGGATGTGCGCATTAGTTGAAAGGCGAGAAATGGAGCCCGACTTCGACTAAGACCCCGACTACATGTTCAGGGAAGTTTCCTTTACCTTATGTTTTTTAATTGTGTGTCATAGGAACATGCCACAACTTAAAGTGTGGGGTGGGGGATATGTTGTAAGTTTGTATGTATATGTGTTAGTTTTGTTAGTTGTAGTAGTTAGATATAGAAAACAATTGAAAAATAAACATAAAAATCATAAAAATTGAAAAACTTTTGATTTTTCCCGACGATGGATATCATTCGATGAGTTTCTTGAGGGATTAAAGTTGAAAGAAAATGACTAAAATATTTTCTTTTGTAGGTACTATAATAATTCCCCTTTTATTTTTCTTTGTGACGTGGTTCTTTTCCAAGGGTTTTGTTTGAACCGGGAGTAGTTAGTTATTTATTTTGTAGGAGTAGGGAACCTTGTGCTATGATTTGAAATGAAGACAATGTCTCTTAACTTTATTATACCTTGAGAATAGTAAGTTCTTTAGTGTGACGCTTAGACTCAGTTTTTGACTCTTGTATAAGTACTTTAAATTGTTTGATCTTAACTTTGCTTAACTGCTTTGAGTAGAGTGTCTTGATAGTCCAATCCTGAGTGAGTTATGTGCCATGTGCGTGTGAGGTTTTGTGTATTCTGTGCATTGCATTTGATGTCTAGAACTTACCATGTGTGTTTGCAAAGCGAAATGATATGTTTACCCACCAAATTGTTGTGTATCGTAGTTAACCTCTTTGAGCCTATAATCCTATTTCTTTGGCCACCACTTTACAAGCCTTACCCATTTGTACGAATTGACCATCTATCTGAACTTTTTCACCTCTCGTGAGCACTTGAATTTGATATGAACTTTGCAAAAGTTGAAGTGTGGGGTGATTGGGTTGGCTTTTGAGTGGAACTAATGAAATAAGGAGAAAGATGCACTGTTTTAAAAAAAGTAAGAGCCACTTGAATTGCAGTTATTTGTAGCTTTAAAGTCTGAGTAAAAGCATAAGGGATTAAGTCGGGATCGTGTTCGGGGGTCGAGGACCAAGTTTGGGCGTCAAAAATCAAAATTCAATCCGTACTCTAAGAAAGGTCCACAACCGCGGCGCGTGGGGCGCCGCGGCTGCCTATTTATAGATCTGCTACCTGTTAGAACAAACTCTCTGGATTTCCCCACTAATGCCCTGCATGGCACGTTGCCCCATGCGACGCGCCTATGCAATTTTTATGATAGTTGTTAGAAAAATTAATTATATGATTGTGAAAAATATTCCTTGATAGTGGTAACTCTTGATGTAATTGTGCTTAAAGAAGTTGAGAGTTGATATATGTTGATTTAAGGGTGGTGTTATGGTTTGACATAAGTGTGGGGTTTTGAACAATGAAATGTATGTATTAAAGTACTTAGGGAGGTGTAGTCACTCTTATATCTAAATGTATCCTACCCATCCCACAGCCTGCATTACAACCAACTAAAGTCCTACTTGATCCTTGACTGAACGAGCTCAATTAGTAGAGTAGTACACTACGGGAAAGCCTATAGTACATCTTTTGTGGCACATGAATGTTATTCTGAGAGTGAGTGAATTCTTTCTATCTTGAGTTCCTAATTATTCTTAAATTTCATTGTGTGTGGAACTACTCTCTATTGTTATGTGAGGGCACTTGATTGATTCATGAAGGAAAGGTAATGTCATTGACTTCTGTGTTAGAGTAAGTGAGCGGGTTGTGAAATATGTGAGGTACTTTTGAGTCAAATCTTGAGGCGAGGATGTTACGTTAGAGTGCTTAATATATTTTAAATATTCTTGGTGTGATGAGTAAGGAGAGTTGTTTAAAAAGGTCGTGTTTATGTCGTGTCTATATGAAGTGTAGTTTGATAACTCGAGGACGAGCCATGGTGTAAGTGTGGGGTGTTGATGGTAGGCTATAATTATGCATTTTAATCGCTTATTGCACTCTAGTTCACTACACTTTACTTGTTTTGAGCTTTAATTGATAGTGTTTTGCACTTATTCTTAGTAAAAGCCCAAGGGATTAAGCCGGGATCGTATTCGGGGATCGAGAACCAAGTCTGGACGTCAAAAATCGAGATTCAATCCGTACTCTGAGAAAAGTAAATAACCGCGGTGTGTGGGGCGGTGCGTGGGGCACCGCGGCTGCCTATTTCTCTACTACTTGTCAGAACCAACTCTCTGGATTTTCCCAATAATGCCCCGCATGGCGCGTCGCCCCATGCGACGCGCCTGTGTAATTTTTACATAGTGAAAATCCAATTTCGGCTAGGAAAAGATGATTTCGTCTAGACCCAACCCTACTTAGTATAAATACATGGAAAAACGTTATTTTCTGGACTTTTGACACATATTCAACCTAAGGAGGCGAAGGAGGATTTGGAAGAACACAAGCACAAGGATTTTATCATTCCTTCCTCACTCAAGACACGAGTTTGGATTGAATTTATATTTTCCTATACTTTAATTTTATATGTGATGAATTGCTCCATATCTTTGGAGTAGTTCTCTTTAGGGTTTGATGGATTTGGTGTATTGATGATTTTTTTGTGGATTATAACTCTAGTTTTATGTATTGAAGTGTTTTTGGATGATTTAACTGTTGCATCTATATCCACTTGTTCTTGTAATCGAGAGAGGCATAACTTGCAATGTCTTTGCATTACACTGTTGGTTGAGTTCATTAATTCTTCTTAGTAATCAAAAGAGGCGAGTTGAATCATTGATTAAACCTACTTAGGAGGATAATCGAGAGAGGTTCTTCTAAAGACCAATCCACTACGCATTCTTGCATATCTTCATATGCTTAACTTGGTTCATCTTGTGAGGTTAAGACTTATTCGAGAGAGGCGTTTTTGCTGAATGTTTGAATTAATAATTGAGTGAATTCGAGAGACTCTCTTAAACGTTAGAAGTGAATTACCTAGAGTTAGATCCCAAATAATTATCTTGCACCTATCCTATCAACCCCTATTTTCTCCCATTGATAACTTTCTTGCTTACCTTTGTTATGATTGTCATTAGTCAACAGCTTTAGATTATTAGTTAGTTGTAGTTAGAAATCATATAAACATCAATTGTTCATTCTTTTGGATAGTGATCTAGCTAGAAACTATGAGAATACTGTTTAAATCCAATCCTTGTGTATACGATATTATACTATACTATATTTGATTAGCGAGCATAATTTAAGTGTGTGTTTCGAGCACGTCATATGGGCTCATGACTTGTACTACCAGTTCTAAGGATACTTGCATTAAAATTGGTTGTAGCTTATTTTATATATATTGTTTATTTCACATTTTAGTTGTAACTTATATTATCTGGCTTACCTAGAGGATTATGTTACGTTCAATCATGACTTAGTGGGATATTGGGTCATGAAAGGTTGGTATCATAGCTCTAGGTTCATAGGTTCTACGAGTCGTGAGCATGTGTCTACTACAGTCTTGCGGATCGATATGATGACGTCCATACCTATCTTCGAAAGGCTATAGAGCATTTACGAAGCTTCCCTTCTTTCTTTCCTTATCGTGCGTCCCTGTTTTAGCTTGAAGCCTGCAATTATGATTCTTCCTAATCGTCACTATGTGATGCTGAGCACCAAGTATCAGTGTGCACCGACGGTTTGTGATGTTGTGGATGGACTACAAAAGGGCTATGGATGCTTGATTATTGTCGCGATGTTTTGTCTAATATTAGAAGAAGATGCACTGATAGATCTTTCATTTGTTAATTTGTGGAATGAAGCGGATTCTTGTATTTGGGTGATGAGTACGGACTCAAGATGGATTAATTGGTTACCTAATTATGATGACCATGGTGGGGTCATGTGAAGGTGTTGATTTGAGGCTAGCCGGTGGGCTATCTCAATCGTGAAGATTTGAGGTCGTGTGTCTCGTATAAGGTTTCTATTCAGAGGAATGCATATATTATCATTTCAAAGTATTTGAGGAAGTTAGCATTATGGTCACCACTGAGAGTATGTACTTGCAGAGTCGTTGGAGTGTTTTATGACTGGAGTCACATGGGTTTATGAATTATTCAGCTGATTAATAGTGCGAGACTGGGGCAGCTACAAAGGAAGGGTGTTATCGGTTACAAGCGATGCATTTTATGGCTTCGAGTCAAGTGGAGGAGCTTGTTACCGACGATCGGATTGCATGGTCATGCGTTATATTAGTTCTTGGATTAGGATTGCCTTGCAGATTGACTATGATTTGAGAAAGATTTCATCGAGGATGATTTAGAGCAAGGTGAATGACTGCCGAGAAGGTTCGGATGAGTTCAAGACTCATATGTGCTATTTAAGGATTTTTCGGATTTGTGTCTGGCTAGGACTTGAGATCTCAATTAGATGGTGTATAGACTTGCGGTACTTCTATATCATTATCGACGCTACATGGAAGTATTAGAGAAATGCAAGAAACGTCTTCGGGTTCGCAGAAGGTTCCTTTAGAGCGACCATTTCGGGTTCAGTTACTTCTAGGTATGGCAGTCTGTATGACTTGGGTGAGTTAGAGGGAAATTAATCTTTATGATTTGATTATGTGTTAATGGGTTTCGAAGAATTCACAATCGTTATGGCAACAATTCGAAGTTGATGTCTTTTACGGGTAGAGAGGGTGTGTTGAGTGTGGTGATGACCTCCCCGATTGAGTTAAATGGAAGATTCTTGGTTGATTAGGTATTCCACATGCTTGTGGTTTAGAGTTGATTATGAGGTTTTCTTATTTTTCGTAAATTAGCATGATGGTTGCGGTGTGCCGTGTGAAGTCGGATGTTGCGAGTACAAGGTTGTGTTTTACTTTCAAAAGGAAGGTCATGAGGTTTAGAGGGCATGGACGATTTAAGATGTTTAAGAGAATGCTGGAACTATTTAGTATCGCCTAAGGAGTGTGTGTATGTTTGGAGACGCATTGTATTTTGACTTGCGGATGCTTGACTAGTGTTACGGTGATCGCCTGGTTTTGAGCTACCAAGGTTCAGGTTTTGCTATGTGGCGCAGAAGATCTATGTGAGTATTTTCCGTAAGATGATGGATTATGAGTGATGTATCTTTCATTTGATTAGAGGAGTTGGGATCAGATAAAGATATTTCAGTATTCATGAGGTATAGAGACTGGATGATCTCGTAGGCGGACTATTCCTTAGTTACGAACTGTTTAGATATGATAAGAATTGGATAGCTGAGGGTATGTATAATAGATAGGTTGCTAAGGACTTGGAAGGTTATATGTCTGTTTAGGAATGATCGGATTTGGTTTGGGGGCAATTTGTATGCCTAATGAGGATATGTATTCCATATCAGATCGGGTTTGCTCACTCTTACACAATTGTTACCGTAGGTATATCAACGAGCGGAATGGATGTTATTTGTGCCTTGGTCTATGTTAAGTGTTTCTCTCTTATGCTAGGACGGGTTGTGACGCTATTTGGTGATTCGCACGCATTATACAATCTTGTTTAGGCCTTGTGGCGATATATTGGGAAGATGTGTCACGACCCAAAATCTCACATGTCGTGATGGCGCCTATCGCAATACTAGGCAAGCAGACAATTCACAAATAACCACGCAACTTTAATTTTAAACATACTGAAATAAAATTAAATAGTAAAAATCTCATAATTTACTGATTAGAAAATACCGCAACTCAATACAAAATCCCCCAAAATTCGGGTGTCACTAAGTACATGAGCATCTAAATGACAACATAGCCTGACTGCTAAAACACTGTCTAGAAAGATAAAATAGTACAAATAAACTGAAAAGAAGGAGAGTCAAGGTCTGTGAATGCCAAGGCAGATACCTCAATAGTCTCCAATAGATAAAGCTCCAAAGCTAGCAACCGCCGTACCCAGGAGTACCTGGATCTGCACACGGAGTGTAAAGTGTAGTATAAGTACGACCTACCCCATGTACTCAATAAGTAATAAGACAAACTTTGGCCTGAAAGCAGTGACGATCTCAACAGATACAGTCCAAATACAAATTTTAAACAGTATAGAAATATAGACATGCTTTCAAGTTTAACAGTTTAAGTTCAACAGGGATGAAATATTCCAAGTGTGACTGATATGAAGAATGATACATCACAACACCTACATGTCAATTACACATGCCAACTGTAATGCAACACAATGATAAAGTCATAAGCATATTCTCGGAGTATTTAATCTCGCTCAGCACGCTCAATCACTCAGTCCTCCCAAATCACTCGGCACTCGTACTCAGTAGGTACCGGAGCTCACTGACTGCTGGTAAGTCAGACTCTGGAGGGGCGGATCCTGCCAAAGCGCTAATATAAGCCAATCATGGCATGAATTAATAAAGCCTGATACGGTGTGCAATCCGATCCCATAAATATCACTCACAATCAGGCCATCGGCCTCACTCAGTCATCAATCTCTCCAATCTCTCGGGCTCACAAATCTCATGACAATCAGCCAAACAATGATAATATAATGTATCAATATATTGCAACGAAGGCTGAAATATGATATGCAAATGATAGATGTGACTGAGTACATAATTGCAAATTAAGCAAGTAATTCAACAATAAAACGACCTCTGTGGGTCCCAACAGTACCAGCATATAGCATAAACATGGTTTTTAACATGAAGCACAGTTCAATCCTCTAACACATGGAGAATACGTGGATAATACCAAGATTATATGACTACACAGTTCCGCGGAATCAACCGAGTCACAATTTCTACAGTGCACGCCCACACGCCCGTGACCCATCATGTGCGTCACCTCAACACCAACCACATAACACGTAATTCAGGGATTCATACCCTCAGAACCAAGTTTAGAAGTGTTATTTACCTCAAACTGTGTAATTCTCTAATCCAACAAGCCCTTGTCTCGCGAATCGGCCTCCGAACGAGTCGAATCTAGCCACAAACAACTCGATACCATCAACAAAAGTAATAG
The DNA here is from genome assembly GCF_000715075.1 of Nicotiana tabacum. Taxonomy (NCBI): domain Eukaryota; kingdom Viridiplantae; phylum Streptophyta; class Magnoliopsida; order Solanales; family Solanaceae; genus Nicotiana; species Nicotiana tabacum. The sequence continues at coordinate 45,138,329 of NC_134102.1, forward strand.
GAATCAATTCTATATGATAAAGCTAAGTTCTTTAACAAAAGTCAAATAGTCCACTTAAAAGGTCAACCTCGGGCCCACATCTCAAAATCCGACAAAATTAACAAAATCCAAACACCCATTCAACCACGAGTCCAACCATACCAAAATTACTCCATTCCGATCACAACTCGACCTTCAATTCCTCAAATTAAAGCCTATGAAGTTTCTACAATTTTTCCCAAATTTTCCAACCCAAAACACTAATTAAATAATAAAACCAATGACAAATTTATGTATATTAACCAAATCCGAGTTAGAATCACTTACCCTAATCAATTCCTTGAAACTCCCTCCAAGAATTGCCTCAATCCGAGTTCCCAAAGTCCAAATATGAAATAATACTTTAACCCAAATTTTTTAAATCTTATATTTTGCCCAGATGTTCCTCTTCGCGGACGCGATCCAGCTCACGCGTTCGCGATTAACTCACTCCCCAAGCATTGCGATCGCAGAACCCTTCTCGCGAACGCATAGCAGTGATTCCCCAGCTGCCTATAACACTCGTCGCGATCGCGTCTCCTTCTCCGTGATCGTGAAAGAGGACACCAGCAACAGAAAAATCAACAGTTCCCCAAAGTTTAAAATGCGCCGAACATGATCCGGATCACACCCGAAGCCCCGGGACCTTAACAACACATGCCAACAAGTCCTAAAACATCATATGAACTCGCTCAAAGCCTAAAATCACATCAAACAACACTAAAACCACGAATCGCGCATCGATTCAAGCCCAATTAACTTATTAACTTCTAACTTCAAAAACTAATGCTGAAACATACCAACTCCGATTGACCCCAAATTTTGTACACATGTCATAAATGACACAATGGGTGTATTCCAACTTCCAAAACCAAAATTCGGGACTGGTAACCACAAAGTCAACTCTCGATCAAACCTCTCAACTCTCCAAACTTCAACTTTTTCAACTTTCGCCAATTCAAGCCAAAAACATCTATGGACCTCCAATTCAATATCCGGTCACACTCCTAAGTCCAAAATTACCATAAGGAGCTATCAGATCCATCAAAACTCTTTTTTGAAGTCAATTACACATAAGTCAATATCCGGTCAACTCTTTCAACTTAGGCTTTCAACCTTGGAATTAAGTATCCCAACTCAGTCCGAAATATCCCCGGAACTAAACTAACTACTCGCCAAGTCACATAACAATAAATGAGCATAAAATAAGCAATAAATGGGGGAATGAGGCTATAATACTCAAAACGATCGACCGGGTCATTACAAGATGGCTCCCGTGATGTTGATTTGCTTATTGTACCTTAGCTATGTTTTGACGAGCGCAAAACACACACTTAAATATGCTCGCTAGTCGAATATAGTATAATATAATATCGTATCCACAGGGATTGGAGTTTAATAGTATTTTCGTTGTTTATAGCTTGGTTTCTATCCAAGATGATCAACAATTAAGAATTATGTGATTAAAAACTAAAATTAACTAAGAATCTAGAGCTAATTGACTAAGACAATTGCAACAAAAATAAGAAATAAAGATATCAATGGGAGAAAATAGGGGTTGATTGGATAGGTGCAAGATAATACTTTACAGTTGTTGATTGGGAATTAACTTGTAACGACCCGGCCGGTCGTTTTGAGTATTATAACCCTGCTTCCTCCTTTACTGCTCAAATTGTACTTTATAGATGTTGTGTGAATTGCAGGGGTAATTAGTTCGGGTCCGGTGAGGTTTTGGAATGAATTGGAATACTTAGTTCCAAGGTTTAAAGCTTAAGTTAAAATAGTGACCGGATGTCGACTTATGTATAAACGACCTCGGAATTTAATTCTGATGATTGTAATAGCTCCGTATGGTGATTTTGGACTTAGGAGCATGTCCGAAAAATTATTTGGAGGTCCGTAGTGGGATTAGACTTGAAATGCCGAAAATTGAATTTTTGGGAAGTTTGACCGGGGAGTTGACTTTTTTAATATCAAGGTCGGAATCCAATTTTGGAAATTTGAATAGCTCTGTTATGTCGTTTATGAATTGTGTGCAAAATTTGAGGTCAATCGGACGTGAATTGATAGGTTCCGGAGTCGTTTGTAGAAACTAGAAATCTCAAAGTTCATTAGGCTTGAATTATGATGTAATTCATGGTTTTAGCATTGTTTGAGGTGATTTGAGGGTTCAACTAAGTCCCTATGATATTTTAGGACTTGTTGGTATATTTGGTTGAGGTCCCGAGGGGATCGGGTGAGTTTTGGATGGTTAACGGATCATTTTTTGGCCTTGGTGAGATTGTTGATATTTGTTGTTGCATTTTTCGGATTTTCTCTTTTGCGTTCGGGAGTGGACCCTCGCGTTCGCGAAGAGGAATTTGTGGCAGGCAGGATTTACTCTTCGCATTCACGAGCAGGTCTCGCATTCGCGAAGAGAAGATGGGTTGTGCATCGCGTTCGCGCATGAGATATCGCGTTCGCGAAGGGAAACATAGTGGGCTTGGGTTTTGCCTTCGAATTCGCGAAGGGGAGCTCGCGTTCGCGAAGAAGGGATCTTTTAAACATCGCTTTGCGAAGAGCAAATGTTGGGAAGCACATTTTGTGCTTCGCGAACGTGAGGGACATGTCGCGTTCGCGAAGAAGAGAGGTCTGGACAGAAAGTTTAAGTTCAGAAAATGGGACTTCGTCCCATTTTACATTTTTAACGATTTGGAGCTCGGATTAAGGCGATTTTTGGGAGATTTTCAGAGGAAACAACGGGGTAAGTGTTCTTAACTCAATATTGGTTAAAATTACCCGAATCCATGTTTGTTTTTATCATTTAATTGATGAATTAAGTTGGAAAAGTTTGAAAACACTTTTTGATTAAATTGAGGATTTGAAGGCTGAGTTGTGGTCGGATTTGAGTAATTTTGGTATGGTTGGACTCACTGTTGAATGGGGGTTCGGATTTTATAAGTTTTATCGAATTCCTAGATGTGGGCCCCACAGTTATTTTTGGGGCGTAATTTCGAATTTTGTGAAAATATTAGTATTTTGATATGGAATTAAGTCCTATAAATTTTGTGGGCTGAATCAAATTAATTGTGGTAGATTCGAGCCGTTCGGGAGTTGATACATGCATAATAGGATTTCTGGAGCATTGTTTAGCTTGCTCGATATTGAATTCGGCTTGTTCGAGGTAAGTAACTCTTCTAATCTTGGAGTTGAGGGTATGAACCCTGAATATATGTATTTTGTGAATTGTTGGGAGGTGACGCACATGCTATGTGACGGGCGTGTGGGCGTGCACTATAGAAATTGTGACATAATTGTTTCTGTGGAATTTTATAGTTAAATAATCTTGGCATTTTCCATGCAGTTTTATGTGTTAAAGAAATTGAGCTAAAAAGCATATTAAAAATCATGTTGAGGCTATGTGCCAGTATTGTTGGGACCCACAGAGGTCATATTATTGTGAATTATTGTGTTAAATTGAAAAATTCATACTCAGTCATATTCATTTCATTGCATATCATAACTCAGTTTTATGACTGTATTTTGATGCATATAAATGTTTTGGGCCGAATGCCCTGTTTTAATGAGATGCCCGAGTGGCTTGAGAGGTTTATGACTGAGTGAGGCCGAGGGCCTGATTTATGATGCATATTCATGGGATCGGGCTGCACGCCGCAGCATGTTTCATATTTATGGGAACAGGTTGCACGCCGTAGCATGTTTGATATCGGCCGAGGGCCTGATTTGTGAGGATGAGTGTGGATCGGGTTCTGCCCGCCTGCAGCATATTTATGACTGAGTGAGGCCGAGGGCCTGATTTGTGAGGATGAGTGTGGATCGGGGCTGCCCGCCTGCAGCATACTTTATTATTATAGCACGTGAGTTATCCGTGCAGCACGTGAGTTGTCCGTGCAGATTATAGCGCTGGGGCTGTAGGAGCCCCTCCTGAGTCTGTACACACCCCCAGTGAGCGCAGGTACCTACTGAGTGCGAGTGCCGAGTGACTGGGAGGCATGAGTGATTGTGAGGTATGCCCGAGTGGCAAGAGTGATTGTGAGGTATGCCCGAGTAGCACGAGTGACTGTGATGTTTTGCCCGAGGGGCTGTATATGAGTGATGTTCTGCCCGAGGGGCTATTTATGATCTTATCATTGAGTTGCATTGCATTGGCATGCACACATGACATATATGCATAGAGATGTATTTTCTCACGTTGTACTGCATCACATCATTCATGATTTTCACATATTATTGAAAGATGGGCATAGTGATGCATTTTTTTACACGAGTTATTCGGAAGGAAAATGAAACATCTTATTTACTATTGACAAGATTTTGGGAGAAATTTATTGTTTTCAAAATATTCATATTTTTGGCAACTCCAACAAATGATTTGGTTTATTGTTTCACTGATGTATTTGAAAGAAAGAACTACTATTTTTGAAATCATGATTTGGCTGGGTATTTTATCCCTGAGTTACTTCTGGCATTATTTGCTTTATGTTGTAATAGATTGTTTTGGACTATTGGTTTTGGACCCGATCTTGGTGGAAGCTCGTCACTACTTTCAACCTACGGCTAGGTTTGTTACTTACTCAGTACATGGGGTCGGTTGTACTGATACTACACTTCTGCACATTGTGTGCAGATGTTGGCTGTTGTTGTTGCTGTGCTCAATGGTTGAGGGACTTCAAGATGTAACTGCGTTCCTGTTGTAGCTGCCTTTTGTTCAGGGTAGCCTTAGATTTATAAAAGCTCTGTTTATGTATTATTCAAACAGACTATTTATTATTTCATTTCCGCTTTGTATATTCTATTCTTAGAAACTCATGATTTGTACTACCAGTTCTTGAGGAATGTATAAGGTTAAGATAATTATTTACTTAAATTTCTTTAATAATTGTTATTGGAATTGGATAGTTGAAAGTTGGCTTACCTAGCGGGTTGGGTTAGGTGCCATCACGACTAGTTGGATTTTGGGTCGTGACAAGGTGGTATCAGAGCTCTAGGTTCATAGGTTCTACAAGTCATGAGCAAGTGTCCAGTAGAGTCTTGCGAATCGGTATGATGACGTCCATACTTATCTTCGAGAGGCTACAGGGCATTTAGGATATATACTTCCCATTTTTCTTTCCTTATCGTGATTCAGCTTGAGATATAAACTCTTTGAATTACTTTCACGTATTCGTATGTACACATGAGCGCTCAGTATCAGCTGTGCATCGCCGGATTATGATTCTATGAACGAGGTTCGAGGTGAGTATTCTGTGTTTTGGTGATGGGCCAGTCTAGAGGACTTGAGGCCATGGTTAGACCGCAGCTTAGGCTCGGTAGCTTCAGTTGTAACCTGTACATTTGGATTCATATGTCTGGTAATGACCCTACAGAGGAATTTGTGGCTCGATGAGTTGTGGAATGGCGGTATGATGGGTATGATGTGACCGCGGTATGTGTTAAGATGATTTGAATGTGACGAGAAGTGTTTCCTTGAAATGTAAAGAAATGGCCATGGGATGCTTGATTTTCGTTTTAATGTGATGCATAGTCTCGAGTATGAATGTTTTGAAGGATCTTTTATATTGTTAAATTATGGGGTAAATTAAATTCTCATATCTAGGTAATGAGTTTGGACGCAGATTGTCTAAGTGATTGCACAGTAATTGTGACTGCGAAAAGATATAACAAGATACCAGATTGAGTCTAAGCAGGGGGATTATCCCCTGCGGAGTAATCTATGTAGGAGTATTTCTTATGATGTGAGTGGAGAGTTTCTTTTCTTGCCGACGGGGTGTATGGGTGGAGATTTGAATCTGAATCTGGTTGAGAAAGTTGACTTGTGTGTTAAGAGAATGAATACGAGCTTAGCGGATGATTGAGTTATTTTTATGGTTGGCGTTGTATGAACTTGGGAAGAAGTTTTGTTGGACTGACTGTGGCATTATGGCAGTAAGAGAGTATTGGTATTGTGAGTTATGAAATATTTTAATCTATGGCTTTGAGCCAAGTGGGGGAGTCTACTATTGACAATTTGATCTCATGGTTAGGTGTTAAATTTTAATTTTGGTCTGAGGCATACTTGTGGGTTAGCTATGACTTGCAGAAGTTGAGATTGAGGATGACTAGAATAAGGAAATTTCTGGTTAAGGATTATATTTCACGTATGAGTAAATGAAATTCGCGGGATGAGTGAGTTGTTATTGGTGAATGATGTAGTGCGCATGGAGTATGAATTTGATATGTGGTGTTAAAGTAGAGTTACTTCTTTAAGTGTTGTGGTGCTAATGGGGCACGTGTCTTTTGGCCTATTTGGGCGGTGCAATTAGATTTGAGCAAAGTGGGTGACTCCCGAGAAAGAAAATTTCAGTAGGTTTGAGAATTATATATAGCAAGTGAGAATGTTTCCGGACTTGTGTATGGATTTTACATTTTTGTGTAAGGAAGGTAAGAAGAACAATTTCAAATTCACGTAAGGTATTCTCAGAGTGAGTGTTATAGTTGTAGTATTTTTAAAGGTGTTTAAGAACAATACAATTGCTTTTGGGTTGTAGGGCGTTGTGGTTCTATGCTAATGTTTGTGGGGTAAGTTGTGGTTAAAGATCATGGTATTTTAGCATGAAGAAGTATCAATCTGAAGACAAATTCGGAAGGGACTTGGAGAAATAGGACAGCTTGGTAGTAGGTTGGATCAGTATGGTAATGGATATGATCGGTTCTTTGAGTGCTTATGATGTGGGGGTTTTCTACAGGTGCTTTGTGGCAATACACCTGGACTTGGCGACCTGCGTGGCTTGGTCGAGTTAGAGGAATTTAGTTTTAAGGGCTTGATTATGTGCAAATGGATTTCAAAGTATTCTTGATGGTTTCTACCGGTGTGGAGAACGTGTTATGTATTTTGATTTCCTCCTGGAAAGAAGCAAGATAAAGGTTTCTAACTAAAATGGTATGTAAATTATTGGTGACTCAAAGTTGATAATAAGATTCTTGTGCTTTTCACATGATGGCAATATAGATGTTACGTGTTGTATGAAAGCTAAATTTTCATGTACAAGGTGGCAGTACAGTCTTGAAGAGAAGGTAACGAATGTTGGACAACATGGACGATTTTAAATAACTAGATAAATACTATTACTACTTGGTGTTGTATGAGAAAGGGGCGGACTTCAGAAGGCGCATTGTATTTTTTTGCTTACGGATGTATAAATTAGTATTGCGGTACTCACATGGTTGATAGACTGCTGATATTCAAATTTTATCAAATGGCACGGAAGAACTTTTAAAGTATTTCTCATAGTATGAGAGAGTTATTAGGCATTCGGGCGGTGGAGATGGAATCAAATATGGTGATTCGCGTGTTCTATGGATTTGGAGATTGGGAGTTCTCAGGAGCGGATTGTTTCATGGTTGTGGACTGTGAAGTTGTTGCCAGAGCTAGCCATATGATAGAATGTGTTATGATTCAGTCATTATGGATTTTCAGAAGTATTGTTATCTATTTGTGGGTACCCCAAGTTGATTTGGGGGTCCATAGGTAGGCCCAATTAAAATGTGTATTCTACACCGAGCCGGAATGGTTGGCTCCATATTGCTATTATTGAGGGATGTGTCATTTGGTTGATGTCGAACTTATTCGTGTTCTTAAATGATCTATGAGTTATTCCTTTATGCTACGAGGAGTTGTGATTCATTTGTTATGTGCATAGATGGTGCGGTTCTATTTGAGCTTTATAGCGGAATTTGAGTGTGATGAGTAATTGGGTATTGCATGATCGATAGCGTAATGGTTATGTCCTTTCAGGTTTTGTGTGGTATTTTTGTCATTTGCCTCTCCGTTGTTATTAAATTGGAGCAGGGTGGCTCGGAGTATATAATATAAACCACGTGTTAGAATCGGGTGATGGTTCTACGGTGTATGATGAATTTTTAGCATTTCATTGTGGAAGTACTTGTTAATCTGGTGGGGCAGTTCTCTTATTTGAGCCATTTTCCATGACTGGGTACATTTGAATTGTTGCGTATTAGTGCACGAATGGCACGAGTTGTGGCTCCGAGTTATATTGGTACGGTATGTCTGTGGAGCAGTTATGTTTAGTAATATAAGGACATTGGACCTGGAATGGGTACTATCAGGTTTAATTTTGGTATATTCAGGAGTATAATATTGAAAGTCGGTTCAGAAAGTGATTATGGTTCCGGTTGGGGCAAGACACCTCCATGACTTGTTGGTCTGATAAAGGGTTACGAGATTCTGCGTGTTTCTTTTATTATCAACAGTGTACGAAGGTTTTGGGATGAGGTTTGATTCGATATGGGTTTAATACCAGTATGCGGTTGGTTTTGGAGTAGTCACTGTGATTAGGAATGGTGCTATGAGCATGCGAGTTGTGTAATATGCTGGGTGATTATATCCGTGGTTATAGTTATAGCTCGATGCAGCTTATTCGGACATATACAGTGTGTAAATGTAAGATTCGTGTCTTGAAAGAAATTTTAAAGGTTGGAAATTAAACTCCAAGGTTTATGGGCTAAGGTTAAATTAATGATTTTCAGTTGCATTGTGTAGTCAAGCCTATGTGGGATAGGGTGACGTGGGTTCACCCCCGGGTACGTGTGTGGTAAGATGGAACAGTGATTTGATGTCTTGAAAACAACTCTTGGCACGTTCGAGGACGAACGTATGTTTAAGTAGGGGAGAATGTAACGACCCGGCCGGTCGTTTTGAGTATTACAACCCCGCTTCCCACTTTACTGCTCAAATTGTACTTTACAGTTGTTGTGTGAATTGCCGAGGTAATTGGTTCGGGTCCGGTGAGGTTTTGGAATGAATTGGAACACTTAGTTCCAAGGTTTAAAGCTTAAGTTAAAATAGTGATCGGATGTCGACTTATGTATAAACGACCTTGGAATTTAATTCTGATGATTCCAATAGCTCTGTATGGTGATTTTGGACTTAGGAGCGTGTCCGAAAAATTATTTGGAGGTCCGTAGTGGGATTAGGCTTGAAATGCCGAAAGTTGAATTTTTGGGAAGTTTGACCGGGGAGTTGACTTTCTTGATATCAAGGTCGGAATCCGATTTTGGAAATTTGAATAGCTCTGTTATGTCGTTTATGTCTTGTGTGCAAAATGTGAGGTCAATCGGACATGAATTGATAGGTTCCGGAGTCGTTTGTAGAAACTAGAAATTTCAAAGTTCATTAGGCTTGAATTGGGATGTAATTCATGGTTTTAGCGTTGTTTGAGGTGATTTGAGGGTTCAACTAAGTCCGTATGATGTTTTAGGACTTGTTGGTATATTTGGTTGGGGTCCCGAGGGGCTCGGGTGATTTTGGATGGTTAACAGATCATTTTTGGCCTTGGTGAGATTGCTGATATCTGTTGCTGCATTTTTTGAATTTTCTCTTTCGTGTTCGCGAAGAGGAATTTGTGGCAGGCAGGATTTACTCTTCGCGTTCGCGAGGAGGTCTCGCGTTCGCGAAGAGAAGCTGGGTTGTGCATCGCGTTTGTGCATGGGGTATCGCGTTCGCGAAGGGACACATAGTAGGCTTGGGTTTTGCCTTCGCGTTCGCGAAGGGGAGCTTGCGTTTGCGAAGAAGGGCCCCGTTAAGCATCGCATTCGCGAAGAGCAAATGTTGGGAAGCACATTTTGTGCTTCGCGAACGCGAGGGACCTGTCGCGTTCGCGAAGAAGAGAGGTCTGGACAGAAAGTTTAAGTTCAGAATGACGGATTGGAGCTCGGGAAGAGGTGATTTTTGGGAGATTTTCAGAGGAAACAATGGGGTAAGTGTTCTTAACTCAATATTAGTTAAATTACCCGAATCCATGGTTATTTTTATCATTTAATTGGTGAATTAAGTTGGAAAAGTTTGAAAAGTCTCTTAGTTTAAATTGAGGATTTGAAGGCCGATTTTTGGTCGGATTTGAGTAATTTTGGTATGGTTGGACTCGTGGGTGAATGGGGGTTCGAATTTTGTGAGTTTTTTCGGATTCCGAGACATGTGGTCCCCACGGGTGATTTTTGGGGCGTAATTTTGGATTTTGTGAAAATATTAGTATTTTGATATGGAATTAATTCCTATAAATTTTGTGGGCTGAATCAAATTAATTGTGGTAGATTCGAGCCGTTCGGGAGTTGATACATACATAATGGGATTTCTGGAGCATTGTTTAGCTTGCTCGATATTGAATTCGGCTTGTTCGAGGTAAGTAACTCTTCTAATCTTGGAGTTGAGGGTATGAACCCTGAATATATGTATTTTGTGAATTGTTGGGAGGTGACGCACATGCTATGTGACAGGCGTGTGGGCGTGCACTATAGAAATTGTGACATAATTGTTTCTGTGGAATTTTATAGTTAAATAATCTTGGCATTTTCCATGCAGTTTTATGTGTTAAAGAAATTGAGCTAAAAAGCATATTAAAAATCATGTTGAGGCTATGTGCCAGTATTGTTGGGACCCACAGAGGTCATATTATTGTGAATTATTGTGTTAAATTGAAAAATTCATACTCAGTCATATTCATTTCATTACATATCATAACTCAGTTTTATGACTGTATTTTGATGCATATAAATGTTTTGGGCCGAATGCCCTGTTTTAATGAGATGCCCGAGTGGCTTGAGAGGTTTATGACTGAGTGAGGCCGAGGGCCTGATTTATGATGCATATTCATGGGATCGGGCTGCACGCCGCAGCATGTTTCATATTTATGGGAACAGGTTGCACGCCGTAGCATGTTTGATATCGGCCGAGGGCCTGATTTGTGAGGATGAGTGTGGATCGGGGTCTGCCCGCCTGCAGCATATTTATGACTGAGTGAGGCCAAGGGCCTGATTTGTGAGGATGAGTGTGGATCGGGGCTGCCCGCCTGCAGCATACTTTATTATTATAGCACGTGAGTTATCCGTGCAGCACGTGAGTTGTCCGTGCAGATTATAGCGCTGGGGCTGTAGGAGCCCCTCCTGAGTCTGTACACACCCCCAGTGAGCGCAGGTACCTACTGAGTGCGAGTGCTGAGTGTCGAGTGACTGGGAGGCATGAGTGATTGTGAGGTATGCCCGAGTGGCAAGAGTGATTGGCAGGTATGCCCGAGTGGCAAGAGTGATTGTGAGGTATGCCCGAGTGGCACGAGTGATTGTGATATTTTGCCCGAGGGGCTGTATATGAGTGATGTTCTGTCCGAGGGGCTGTTTATGATCTTATCATTGAGTTGCATTGCATTGACATGCACACATGACATACATGCATAGAGATGTATTTCCTCGTGCTGTACTGCATCACATCATTCATGATTTTTCACACATTGTTGACAGATGAACATAGTGATGCATTTTTTTTACACGAGTTATTCTGAAGGAAGATAAAACATCTTATTTATTATTGACAAGATTTTGGGAGAAATTTATTGTTTTCAAACTATTCATATTTTTGGCAACTCCAGCAAACGATTTGGTTTTTTTTTCACTGATGTATTTGAAAGAAAGAACTACTATTTTTGAAATCATGATTTGGCTGGGTATTTTATCCCTGAGTTACTTCTGGCATTATTTGCTTTATGTTGTAATAGATTATTTTGGACTATTAGTTTTGGACCCGACCTTGGTGGAAGCTCGTCACTACTTTCAACCTACGGCTAGGTTTGTTACTTACTCAGTACATGGGGTCGGTTGTACTGATACTACACTTCTGCACATTGCGTGCAGATGTTGGCTGTTGTTGTTGCTGTGCTCAATGGTTGCGGGACTGGAAGATGTACCTGCGTTCCTATTGTAGCTGCCTTTTGTTCATGGTAGCCTTAGATTTATAAAAGCTCTATTTATGTATTATTCAAACAGACTATGTATTATTTCATTTCCGCTTTGTATATTCTATTCTTAGAAGCTCATGATTTGTACTACCAGTTCTTGGGGAATGTATAAGGTTAAGATAATTATTTACTTAAATTTCTTTAATAATTATTATTGGAATTGGATAATTGAAAGTTGGCTTACCTAGCAGGTTGAGTTAGGTGCCATCACGACTAGTTGGATTTTAGGTCGTGACATAACTCTAGTTAATTCACTTCTAATGTTCAAGTGAGTCTCTCAAATTCACTCAAGTATTAGTTCAAACGCTTAGTAGAAACGCCTCTCTCGATTAAGTCTCAACCTCACAATATGAACCAATTTAAGCTCGGTGAAGATATGCAAGAGTTTGTAGTGGATTGGTCTTTAGGAGGACTCCTCTCTCGATTATCCTCCTAACTAGGTCTAAACAATAATTCAACTAGCCTCTTTCGATTACTAAGAAGAGTTAATGAATTCAACAAACAAGATAATGCAAATATATCACAAGCATGCCTCTCTCGATTACATGAGCATGTGAATATAGATGCAACACTTAAAACACCCAAAATGATTCAATGCATAAAAACTAGATTTAATACCCATAAACAAATATCAATACACCAAATCCATCAATCCCTAAAGAGAACTACTCCATGGATATGGAGTAATGCATCATAAATAAAAGGAAAAATATAAAACGATCCAAATTCTTATCTTGAGTGAGGATTGAATGATGAATCCCTTGTGCTTTCACGTCTCCACCTTCTTTCTAGCCTCCTTTGGTCTTAGATGTGTCAAAAGTCCATAAAATAACATTTTTACATGTATTTATACAAAGTAGGGTCGGGCCCAGAGGAAAACACATTTTCCTACACGAACTGGGATAATAACTATGTAAACATTGCACAGGCGCGGCGCATGGGGCGACGCGCCACGCGGGGTGATTGTGGGAAACATTAGAGAACTTGTTCTGATAGGCTTCCGGAAAATTTGGGTAGTCGCGGCTGTGGGACTATCTCTGAGTACGGATTTTTCTTGCTTTTTGCTATCCCGACGTGGTTCTCAACCCCCGAACGCGATCCAGACTTATTCCCTTAGGCTTTTACTCAGGCTTCAAAGCTCCAAATCACTCGAATTCATTCCATAAAATCTACATAGCTCAGAATCACTCCTACAAGGCATAAAATACACAAATAGTGCAAAACACTAGCGATTAAAACTCAAACTGAATTAAAGTGCATTAAATTTGAGTGTAATAAGCGACTAAAATACGAGATTATAGCCTACCATAAACACCCCACACTTAACCCATTGCTCATCCTCGAGAAATCAAACTACATGTTATATAGACACGACCTTTTTATACAACTCTTCTCACTCATTACACCAAGAATATTTAAAATAGACTAAGCACAGTAGCGTAACATCCTCGCCTCACGATTTGACTCAAAAGCACCACGCGTTATTTATAACCCGCTCACTTACTCTAACACAGAGGTTAACGGCATTACCTTCCTTCGTGAATTAAGTGCCCTCACAACAATAGAGAGTAGTTCCACACACCATCAAATTTAACAACAATCAGGAACTCAATATAGATACTATTCACTCACTCTCAGAAATAAAATTCATATGCCACAAAAAATGAATCATAGTCTTGCCCGTAGTGTACTACTCAATTAATCGAGCTCATTCAGTCAAGGATCAAGTAGGACTTTAATAGGTTGTAATGTAGGCTGCGGGATGGATAGGATACATTTCGATATAAGAGTGACTCCACCTCCCTAAGCACTTTAATTCATACATTTCATTGTTCAAAACCCCACACTTATGTCAAACCATAACTCCACCTTCACATCAATATACATTAACTCCACACTTATTTGAGCACAATTACATCAAGAGTTACTACTATCATGGAATATTTTACACAATCATACAATTAACTCTTTTATCTTTTTTCTTTTTCTTTTTATTTTTCTTTTTCAATTCAAGTGGCTCTTACTTTTTTCAACACAGTGCACCTTTCTCCTTATTTCATTAGTTTCACTCAAAAGCCAAACCAATCACCCCATACTTTAAATTTTACAAAGTTCATATCAAATTCAAGTGCTCACGAGAGGTACAAGGTGCAAATAGATGGTCAATTCAAAAAAAATGGGTAGGGCTTGTAATGTGGTTGCCAAAGAAACAGGATTACAGGCTCAAAGGGGTTAACTACGATACATAACAATTAGGTGGGTAAAAGCATATAACTGGCTCAACAAAGAGATGCCTATATCACTTCCCAGACAAACAAAACTACTATTTCGCGTCGCAAACACACGGAGCAAGTTCTAGACATCAAATGTAATGAACAGAATACACCAAAACCTCACGCACACATGGCACATAACTCACTCAAGATTGGATCATCAAGACACTCTAGTCAAAGCAGTCAAGCAAGGTTAAGATCATCCAGTTTAAGGTGTTTATGAAAGAGTCAAAACCTGAGCCTAAGCGTCACAACTAAAGCACTCACTATTCTCAAGGCATAATAAAGTCAAGAGACATTGCTTCCAATTTAAATCATAACACCAGGTTTCCTACTATTCTACAAAACCAAAAAATAACTACACCCGGTTCAAACAAAACCCTTGGAAAAGAACCGCGGCACAAAGAAATACCAAGGGACAATTATTACACTACCTAACAAAAGAAAATATTTTTTGTCTTTTTCTTTCTACTTTAATCCCTCAAGAAACCTGACAAATGATATCCATCATCGGGAAAATCGAATTTTTTAAAAAGTTTTATGATATTTTCAATTTGTTTCCATCTCTAACTACTACAACCAACAAAACGAAAACTAACATAGATACATACAACATACAACTATCTACCACCCCACACTTTAAGTTGTGAAATGTCCCCATGACATATAATTAAAAAGCATAAGGTAGAGGAAACTTCCCTGAATCTCTAGTCATGGTCTGAATCAAAGTCGGGTTTCATTCCACGCGCCCGAACCAATGCACACATCCATGCATACAGCTTCTTCTCATCCTTCTTGGGGCACACCCCACACTTATCTTTTCCATTCATTGTAGCCTTTTCTTTCGAACCCTTCACCTTCCACTCAACACTTGCAGTTGGCTTCTCCTTTATCACCCCTGTTTTTACATTCATCTCAAAAGTCACAGTCTCCTCACCCGCTCTAAGCATGAGTCTTCTCTTGTGTATGTCTAAGATTGTTCTGCCTGTTGCTAAGAATGGTCTTCCTAAGATTAAAGGGACCTCCTTATTCTCCTCCACATTCACTACTATAAAGTCTACAGAAAATACAAACTTATCTACCCGCACTAAAACATCTTCCACTGTCCCCTCGGGTATGATAGTTGTTTGGTCTGCCATCTGCAAAGATATTGGTGCAGACCTTATCTCTCCAAGCTTATTCTCTAATTTTCTATAAATAGACAAAGGCATTAAATTAATTGAGGCACCAGAATCACACAAAGACTAATCAAAATTAAGAGTGCCTAACGAGCAAGGTATACTAAAACTCCCTGGATCTCCACACTTCTGTGGGAGTTTCTTTTGCAAGATTGCGCTGCAATGCTCTGTGAGCTTGACTACTGATGTCTCTTCTATCTTTTTCTTCTTTGTCAGGATTTCCTTCATGAACTTAGCATAAGTTGGCATTTCGGAGAGCACTTCATCCTCGAATGTTTAAACTTTCAAGATGTACATAACTTACTCATGTATATATATCTTCTCGGGCTATACTCCAATGAAACAAATATCAGGCTCTCACGGGGTCAGGACATCGTCCCTCTATAAAACTACTTCATAATTCATTCGTCACCTACAATTCTGTTAATCTATCTTCTAGGCGGTGACACCTACTAGTTGAAATCTTAATAATCGGGTTCATTACTTTCTATTCCATTATACTAACTTTCCAAACATCTTGCGTACTATATGTTGTTTCCTCCCTTGGGCGTTAGCGCTATCAGAGTCTAACTTCTTAATGTCCTAGGTTACTCCCCTCTCATCCCTTAGTCCATTATCCTCGGGTCCTTATGTTGCTTTTCAAGCTAGCCTTGGTTTCCCTCAACCCTTCAGACGTAATGAGAAATAAGATCGAACATTACCCGTAGTCACAGTACCTGACGACTCTTTCGGTTTAGCCTTTGGGTCCTGATGGCCTGCCAAAGCATACATACGGTTTGGACTACTGCCGGAGCTAGATGCTCCACCCCTGGCTCTACCTCTACAAGTTGATGCCTGAGGGCCTCGCTCTAGAGGGCATACTGAAGAGGAGGAGACTGTTATAGATCTGGTGGTCTGAACCATCTCGCTTATGTCCTTCATATGACAATCCCTCATGTAATGACTAGGGTCTCCATAGGTATAACATACATTAGATCCCTGACGACATTGCCCAGAATGAGCTCTACCGCATTGACTGCACCGCGGAGGAAGCGCCCACATCTGCACTAAATTATTCCGACTCTGAAAATCAGAAATTCTCGAGCCCTGGCCTGATTCAGAATAGACAGATCCCTCATAATGCGGCCTCTGTAACTATCGAACACTATTAACAGGATATGGTAGCATAGGATCGCCCAAAAAATCCTCAGGTTGTCTAGCAGACCTAGCCTTCTTACGCTGACCCTCATAACAATTCTCGTATTGCTTCCGTTTTCGATCCTCCAAATTCTTAGCATAAGCCTGGATGCGGGAAATATCCATACTATCAAGTAGAGCGGACGTGAAACACTCATTAATCAGCTGCGGCCCAAGCCCTACCACAAACCGATGCACTCGGTTATTCATCTTAGCCACAATCGAGGGGGCATACCTCGCCAAGGAATCAAACTGGAGACTATACTCCCGCACACTCATATTCCCTTATTTAAGAGATAAGAACCTGTCTACCCTTGCCTAACGAATCTCTGCCGGCAAGTAATGATGCAAGAAAGCCCCTGAGAAATCTTCCCATACTGCTGGAGGTGTATTTGTCCCTCTAGACAATTCCCAAGTTTCATACCATAGAACCACAACATCTCGCAATCGGTAAGAGGCCAACTCTACTGACTCAGTATTTGATGTATGCATCACCCTCAAAGTCCTCTGCATCCTATCAATAATGTTTTGTGGTTCCTCATCCTTGTTGGATCCGATAAACACTGTAGGGTCCGGGTTGATGAAGTCTCGAACTCTCGCGATAATAACACTGTCAACGTAACCAACACCTGTACCTACCTGATGCTAAGCCTGAGCGGCTACCAATCTAGTCAACAACTGTACTGCACTCCGCATATCCATATCCTCATCCTGAGCAATAGGTGGAGGTACTGGGTTCCTCCTAATTTACCCGGGTACTGGCGAAATCGGAGAACTATGCGAGGGTGTCACACTTCCCCTCGGGGCCTCACTCTGGCCCTCACTAGACATTGATGCTCTACTCATGCCCTCATCTGCCACTGGTTTACGCTTCTGACTAGTTGTAGCTTTCCTGGTCATAGGCATCGTTGTATATATAAAACTAGTCGAAGGTCAGGGGCTTTATTCCCTACGACTTTTCTCTATTGCACGATCTAATATCAAGAAGGAAGGGTAACCGGTCCCTAAGTGCCCTTTAGTTTCCTGTTTATACAACGTGGTGCATAACACATTTATAAATAAGACTCCACTAGACACAGCTTGCATAAAACTCTAGGACAGATCAGCTTTGATACCAAGTTTGTCACGACCCAAATAGGAGGGCCACGACTTGCACGCGGTGCCTACTCAACCGAGCACCATGTACCTTATCCTTCTTTACTACAACACTCGTCACGGGCCATGATAGGCCACATCTATATATATAATTAACTATTATAACTTAACTAACATAACTAATTCAAAAAGATTTATATAGATACATAGCCCGACAAGGCCGTTGTCATGTCATACCTAAAACTATACACAGGACATTGTGTGCAAAACCTCTAAGAAAATATAACCGTAATATATAAATCGGGACAGGATTCCCGACATCCTCATAAAACAAAATAACATATATAGAATGTGACTAGGGAAATACTCCTGGAGGAAGTGGAGCTCACCAACCAAAAGCTATTATCTGGAGGCAGCCTATAGTGGATGGTCCTCACCTCGCCTATCTACACCTGCGTGGCATGAAACACAGCGCCCCAGGAAAAGGGACGTCCGTACGAAGAATGTACCGAGTATGTAAGGCAGAAATGAAACGTAATAATAAGATACTATCTCAGGGAGGGATAAAAGTCAATTTATAACCTCTGACTTGTCGCTGAGGGCCATAATATATAGAATAAGACCCATCTCGTATATATAAATAAAACTATATTATAGTAGTTCTGATTACATCATTCTCGTGACATTAACTTCATAATTGATCAGTGGTAACTGCCCGACCGGCCGTAGGACGGTGGTAAATGCATGACTGTGAATGGCAAATTTACATTAACTTATTTCAACATATCCATAAATCACTCAAATTGCTTGTCCAGCTTCTCTCTATAAAGCTTTTAGGGAAAAGGTAAAGCAGGCATATGCTCGCTCTCATTAGATTCCTCCCTTCTCGAAGTTTTCTCTTTCTTCTTTTTCTCAGCTACCTTCTTGCCTTTCTTCTTCTCATCAACTTCAACTTTCAGTTGCTCCCCACTTTCTTTTTCAGGTACTGC
Source organism: Nicotiana tabacum (assembly GCF_000715075.1). Classification (NCBI taxonomy): domain Eukaryota; kingdom Viridiplantae; phylum Streptophyta; class Magnoliopsida; order Solanales; family Solanaceae; genus Nicotiana; species Nicotiana tabacum. Next base: position 45,156,841 of record NC_134102.1, read on the forward strand.
CTCTTTTGGATAGGGGCGGGCTCTTTCACTATTTGTCCACTTCTCAAAGTTATAGCATTTACCGTCTCCTTGGGGTTTCTTTCAGCATCAGCTGGCAAAGTACATAGGATTCTCTCAGATAAGATTGTAGAAATTTGTCCCACTTGCTTCTCCAAGTTTCGCATCCCTGTGCCAAGTTCTTTGATAGCTGCACTATGAGTATCTAACCTCTCATCTGTCTTGACAATAAAAGACTTCATCAGATCTTCTAGCCCGGGCTGATTGGATTTTTGAGGTTGAAAGTGCTGCCTTTGCTTATTTTGAAAGCTTAAAGCTAACTATCCCTATAATCTGGAGTTGTTTTGTTGCCATGCATTTGCAGTACCCCCAGGTGAACTCCATAAAAAACCGGGGTGCTTCTAACCCATTGCATTGAAGTTATAATTCCCCACAGCATTTACTTCCTCAAATGAGGCCTGACACTCATGAGTAGGGTTTTCTCTTCCACATACATCACAAGCTTCGTTATTCTCACTTTGTATTGAAGCTAAGGTCAGCTTCCTTATCTCTTTCGCCATGGAATCAAGTTGTACCTGCACAGATGTGTTAGCATCAACCTGGTGAACACCATTCACCCTTCTCCTTTCAGCACTTTCAGAGGGCCACTGATTTGCATCTTCAGTCAATTCATCAAGAATAGTGACTATTTTCTCTGGCGTCTTTATCATCAAAGGGCCTCAAACTGCATTACTCAATGTTATACGTGAGGTCGGTGTCAAACCATCCCAAAAATCTTGGAGTTGCATCCAGAGTTCAATTCCGCTATGTTGACACTTTCGAACTAATTCCTTGAACCTCTCCTACGCTTCAAAAACAATTTCAGTCTCTTTCTGGCAGAAGTTATGGATTTTACTTCTAAACTCGCCCGTCTTAGCTGAGGAGAAATATTTATCAAGAAATTTTCTGGTCATCTCCTCCCATGATCTAATTGAACCCTGGGGCAAGCTTCTAAGCCACTGCTTTGCATCATCTTTGAGTGTGAAGGGTAATGCCCTTAAGTAAATTACATCTTGTGAAACACCATTGTAATGGAAGGTGTTTATAATCTCCTCGAAGTCCATCAAATATGCATTTGGATCTTCGTTTGGCTTTCCTCTGAAGACACAACAATTCTGAAGAGTTTGGAGCAACCCTTGCTTCAATTCGAAATTGTTCGCCGCCACTGAAGGTGGTCTAACACTTGATAAGCCTTGGTTGTAGACCGGTCTAGCATAATCGCCAAGTGGTCTCCCAGCACCCAAAGGTTGATTCGGAACAATTCTCTGAGCCCTCTCCTCCTCATAAAAAAGTTGTGTATCCGAAGAGTTATTTTCTCGGCATCCCTTGCAGATTTTTCTCTTTGCTGGGCTGCCTCTCTTGCTGCCAAATCAACATTATCATCATCTCCTACCATAATTTCTTTGGTTGAGGATTGCTTAACCTTCTCTAAATTCTCATGGAGATTTCTTTCCTTCCTCAGTTGTCGCAGTTGTTTCTCGATTTTCGGTTCATATGGTAGCACTTCCTTCCTAGAAGATTGAGTCATGCACCAACTTAACCTGCAGCATGCGCACGGTCAAAGAACACTAAGCGTAAAAAGGAAAAAATAAAATAAAATAAAAGAAAAATTCCTGAATTAACACTACAAACTATTTCAAACACTATTGATTGCCAATCCCCGGCAACGGCGCCAAAATTTTGATGCGCGCAAAACACATACTTAAATATGCTCGCTAGTCGAATATAGTATAATATAATATCGTATCCGCATGGACTGGAGTTGAATAGTATTTTCGTAGTTTATAGCTTGGTTGCTATCCAAGATGATCAACAGTTGAGAATTATGTTAAAAACTAAAATTAACTAAGAATCTTGAGCTAATTGACTATGACAATCGCAACGAACGTAAACAAGGAAGATATCAATGGGAGAAAATAGGGGTTGATTGGATAGGTGCAAGATAATTGTCTAGGATTTAACTCTAGTTAATTCACTTCTAATGTTCAAGTAAGTCTCTCGAATTCACTCAAGTATTAGTTCAAATGCTTAGTAGAAACTCCTCTCTCGATTAAGTCTCAACCTCACAATATGAACCAATTTAAGCTCGATGATGATATGTAAGAGTTCGTAGTGGATTGGTCTTTAGGAGAACTCCTCTCTCGATTATCCTCCTAACTAGGTCTAAACAATAATTCAACTAGCCTCTTTCGATTACTAAGAAGAATTAACGAATCCAACCAACAAGATAATGCAAAGATATCATAAGTATGCCTCTCTAAATTACATGAACATGTGAATAGAGATGAAATAATTAAATTACCCAAAATGATTCAATGCATAAAAACTAGAGTTAATATCCATAAATAAATATAAATACATTAAATCCATCAATCCCTAAAGAGAACTACTCCATGGATATGGAGTACTTCATCACAAATATAAAGAAAAACATAAAACGATCCAAACTCTTATTTTGAGTGAGGATTGAATGATGAATCCCTTGTGCTTTCGCTTCTCCACCTTGTTTCTAACCTCCTTATGTCTTAGATGTGTCAAAAGTCCATAAAATAATATTTTTACATGTATTTATACTAAGTAGGGTTGGGCCCAGATGAAAATACCTTTTCCTGCGCAAACTGGGATAATAACTCTATAAATATTGCACAGACGTGTCGCATGGGGCAACGTGCCACGCGAGGCGATTGTGATAAATTTCAGAGAGCTTGTTCTGACAGGATTCGGGAAACTTGGGAAGCCGTGGCGCGCCACGCGCCTCCCTACGCGCTGCGGCTTTAGGAGTTTCTCTGAGTACGGATGTTTCTTGCTTTTTAGCTACCCCGACGTGGTTCTCGACCCCCAAACGTGATCCCGGCTTATTCCCTTGGGCTTTTACTCAGACTTCAAAGCTCCAAATCACTCGAATTCATTCCATAACATCTACATAGCTCGTAATCACTCCTACAAGGCATAAAATACACAATTAGTGCAAAATACTAGCGATTAAAGCTCAAACTCAATTAAAGTGCAGTAAATTGAGGTGTAATAAGCGACTAAAATATGAGATTATAGTCTACCATCATGTTTGCCTCTTTTTCCGAATTCGTTATGTATATTTGCCTCCCTATAGTTATATTTGTTCACTTTATCATGCTTGATGTTGATGCACATGTGTTTATTGAGCACGAGCATTTGGCTCAATGGATATTCCACGTAAATTGATATGATTGCATCGGGTTGTGCTCCTCAACTGTAGTGTGTGGGATCGGGTTGCATGCGGTAACGGTACTGTGATTATATGTGATTCCTTATGCTTATTTCATATGTTTTGCTTCTACTTTGTGGAAATAGTTCAAAGGAAGATGTCAATACTACCCTGCATGTTTAACTTTCTTGATAGCCTTCTTAATTGACCCTCTTACTATTATCTATAATATCTAAGTTATTACTTGTTTGGTGTACGGACCACGTCGTGTGGTGCTCTATGTGGCTTTGGTGCGACTTGTCTGTTGGGATGCATATATTGGGTGAAATAAGGTTTCTGACTATATTATTTGCACTATCGTATTGGGATAAGGAATGTGTGGAAGAATAATTTTATATTACCGCTCAGAATTTGGCAATGGTCCTGGTCGGATGAGGGAGCTCCTCGACTTATTGATTTCATAGTGGTTAAGATTTTGTGCAAGAATCCCTTATCATTAGCAGCGTTAAAAATTTTCAAAATGAGGTTTCATTTGATGTAAAGTATATTGCCGGTATTAAATTTGGTAAAGAGCAGTTATTGTGGTCGGAAGTTATTTTTGTAAGTGCATGACTTAAGTGGCACATCGTGTGGTTTGATCTTAGTAGTGTATTTATGGCTTGATGCAGTTTGTTGGGATGGATATAGTGCATATGTACAAGGATCAGATCATATAATGGATTTCAGATGTTTGAGACTGAGTTTTAATATTTATGGACTAAGGTTCAAGTAAGGATCTTCAGCTAGGTTGTGTTGTTGGGCTCATATGGATTGGAGTGACGTGGGATCACCCATGGCCATGTGCATGGTGTGTTTATGCAGTGATGGCTTTGGAATGACTCTTGGCACGTTCGAGGATGAATGTATGTTTAGGTGGGGGAGAATATAATGACTCGACCAATCGTTTTGAGCATTTGTATTCTGTTCGGTGGTTTAAGGTCATCAGTAGCTTCATGTGTTGTATTATGACTTATGCGTATCGTCGGTTTTAGTTTTTGAGTGGTTCGAGATTGTTTTGGAAGAATGATTCTTAATATGAAAGCTTTAAGTTGAAAGGGTTGACAGAGTTTGGCTTTTATGAATTTGACCTCAGATTGGAGTTTTTATGGTTTCGTTAGGTGCGGATGGTGATTTTAGATTTCGACGTATGTCCGGATTTGCATTTGGATGTTTCTAGAAGGTTTTAGCTCTATGTGGAAAAGGTTGGCAATTTGAAGGATTGGAAAGTTCATAGGTTTGAACCGAAGTTGACTTCGGAGTTATCGGGCTCGAATTATTTTTTTGAAAGACGGTTCATTGTATCATTTGGAACTTGTGTGCAAAATTTGAGGTGATTCCGAGTTGTTTAGAGGTGTTCGGCATAGGTTTGGAATTTGGAAATTCTAAATAGTTCAGTAAGCTTGAATTGAGGTGTGATTCGTAGTTTTGATGTTATGTTACGGGATTTGAGGTCTCAAATAGGTCTGTGTTATGTTTTGATGGGGTCCCGAGGGGCTCGGCGTGTTTTGGATCATTGGTAGAGAGACTACTGTGAAAATATTTGAGGTGATTCCGAGTTTAGAAGTGTTCGGCGTAAGTTTGAAATTTTGAAATTTGAAATAGTTCATAAAGCTTGAATTGAGGTGAGATTCATAGTTTTGATGTTATGTTGTGGGATTTGAGGCCTCAAGTAGGTCCGTGTTATATTTTGGGACTTGTTGATATGATTCGACGGGGTCCCGAGGGGCTCGGGTGTGTTTTTGATCATTGGTTGAGAGACTAGCTAAGTTAAGGAATTTGGAGTTTGAACATGGTCACTATCGGGTCAAGACGACCTCTTTTCGGTGTTTTGAGTGCGCGAACAGGTCCATAGCGTATTTTATGATTGAAATGCATATATGGTTTGTGTCCGGGAGGTTCAGGATGATTTTCTAGGGGTTTCGGATAATTTCGGTGAAGTTTGGAATTGATGGTGCTGGTACTTCGCAATTGCGAACTTTTTGTTGCAATTGCGAACTCTGCATTTGCGAAAGTTTGGTCACAATTGCGAACATGTGGTCACAATTGCGAACTTTTGGTCGCAAATGCATCATCTGCAGCTGGGTTAAGAGTTGGAATTTCTAGATTTTAGCCCATTCTTTCATATTTTTAACCCTTGACTCGGTGAGAGGTAATATTTGGAGAGAATTTTCACATCTAACTATTGGGTAAGTGATTTTGACTCAATTTCTAACTTTTATCTTGATTGCTTATGGATTTAACTTCTAAATCATGAGACTTGAAGAGAAATTTTGAGGATTTTTGACTATGTTTTAAAAATATAAATTTGAGATTTGAGAGTCGAATTGGACTCGGATTTGAAAACCAAATACATATTTGGACTCGTGAGGCTATGAGTAGTCAAGATCTACCCTTCTACTCGGGTTTTGATCGTGCGGGACTGGGGATGACTTTTGTTGACTTTTGGGGAATTGTGTAAGGATCCTAACTTTATTAATCGGAATTGGTTTCTCTTGCATTATTTGATATTGTTAAGTCATTTTTTGATAGATTTGAGTCTAGCAGAGGTGAATTTTAAGGGAAAGGCTATTTTGAGTGTTGAATTGGCCTAATGTACTTGCCTAGCTTTGGTTGAGGGAACATTTCCTAATAAAATGATATTGTGGGGGTGATGTATATGCGAGGTGACGAGCATATATGCATCTGCGAGGGGGAAATTATATTCTCCTCTGTACCTTGATGAATTTTGTGATTCTTTTGCCTTAGGTTTTACCTGATTTCTGTGATAATATGAGTACGGATGTCAAAACTAGAGATCGTGCTTTAGGCTATTACCGTTTGATTAATTTGATGGACTCTTTGTGAAACCGTTGAAGTGCAAATTTGTTCGTAACTATACTAAATCATGAATACATCGCTACGACTGTTATCCTTGAGATACTTGGGTTCCACACTTGAGTTGAAGATCACTTTTGAGATTTGTTGAGACACTTGAGCAACGGGGTTCTTGAAGTCTATTGAATTATTTAATTGTGCAAGAGTTGTGATTCTCGTTCATGTGGTGTATATTGCTTAACCACTCTTCTTGATGTTATCTATGTTTACTACCTTGTTTTTTGTTGATGTATATATATGCTTGGTGAGAAAGAGTGTAAAGCACGAAGGGTGATGTTGTGCCATTGTTATACATTATCATGTGAGGAAGAGTGTAAAGCACGAAGGGCGATGCCGTTCCATTTCATATACATTATTATGCACGAAGGATAACACCGGGCTATTTCATTTACATTATCATATGAGGACGAGAGTAAAAGCACGAAGGGTGATGTGGTGCCATTGCATTAACATTATCATGTGAGGACGAGAGTAAAAGCACGAAGGGTGATGTCGTGCCATTGCATTAACATTATCATGTGAGGACAAGAGTAAAAGCATAAAGGGTGATGTCGTGCCACGATTTTTATATTATCATGTGTTCATGGCGCGAAGGGTTTTTTCGTGCATGCGAGGATGAGAGACATACATTATATTGTGATATTGTTTCCTTGCGTATATGTTTATACTTTTATCCAGAGTTGTTACTGTTGCACCTATATTTTCTATGATGCTTGTGGTTGTCACGTCTTTGCCTTTTTCCTTATCTGCTACTGTTCTATCCATACCTTCTATTTGTTAATTATTGTTATGTTCATGTCTACCTTCTTTTTTGGTATATGTACATAGGCCTTTTGCACATTTGTTGTGATCTCATCTAAACCTTCTACTTCACTAGCTGTTGAAATCTATGTTTTTCTACCTTACTTGTTGTCACTACTTTTGTGCCTCCCATCTCGTCTGTTACCGTTTTCCATATTCTTCTGACTTGTTTATTACTATGATATGTGTACTTTCTACTCCGTAGTTACTATTATTGGCATTCCTTCTACCTAGATAGTACTGTTATATATATGCTTGATGAGGATAAGATAAATGCACGAAGGATGTTGTCGAGCCATTTGATTTGACATACACACAAGTATTTGGTGAGGATGAGATAAATGCTCGAAGGGTGTTATCGTTCCATTTGATTTGTTATCTTGAACACATTCCTCTCATTATGAAAATTTGTGGGTTTACTATGTTGACTAGTGGTTATTGTTTCAACCACATGACATGAGCTGTTAGAGAAGGTTTGGTTGTGATATGAGGAACTTAATCGTATTTCTTTTAGCTAATCATTTACTACTTCTTGTACCTATTCCTGTAATCTACTTTGTTATTTCTAGTATTGTTTCTATTACAAATTTAACAGCACAGGTTATACTAGTGAGCATCTTTGACCTAAAAACCTCGTCACTACTTCACCGAGGTTAGTCAAGATACATATAGGGTACATAGGGTCGGTTGTACTCATACTACACTTTTACGCCTTCTGTGTATATCTTGGAGTTGCTCACCTATGGAAGACAGAGCCTTGCATTGAAGGCATACCTGTGTTCCATATTGAGCTACCTCTTGTTCATGGTAGTTTAGCTTTCATCTCCATTTATGTAAACTTCAAACAGATATTAGATTTATTCTTCATATACGCTTTCTAAATATGAATCATAGGGGCTCATGACTTGTACTACTAGTCCTTGGGGTAGTTGTATTGAAATTGGTTTTAGCTTCTTTTATATATATTGTTGATTTCACAATTTAGTTGTAACTTATATTCATCCCTAACGGATTGGGTTAGGTGCCATCACGACATAGTGGGATTTTGGGTCATGACAGGTCCAGTCAGTGATTATAGACTTATTGGTGTGATTGGATGGGGTCCCGGGTAACTCGGGTGAGTTTTGGACCACCCTGAGCATTTTTGAAAGTTGCAGATATTTGCTGGTGTCAGGCCCTTTTTCGTGATCGTGGAGGTTGGATCATGATCACGGAGTGCTTTTGAGTTGGGGAGGATTTTTCTTCCCCGCCTTCGCAACTTTGAGGAGGCGTTCGCGATGAGTGAAGAATAATGGCTTGCGCATTCATGAAGGAGTGGAGGCTGGGGATGGTCATGTGCTTGGGCTTCGAGTTCGCGGGAAGGGAACGCAATTCGCGTTGACCTATGGAGTTGTTCATCATGTTGGGGTGCTGAGGGTCACGTTCGTGAAGGTTACCACTAGGCATACTTATAAGTGATGTAATTTCGCAATCATACCCATTCTCTCATATTTTGAACCCTAGACTTCGAGAGGTGGAGATTTGTCATGAACCCAAAATTCCACCAATGGTCATAATGGCACCTAACCTCTAAGACTAGGTAAGCCAATCACACAATAATAAAAAATGTTTTAATATGACATAATAATTCATAATTTTAAAGCTGCGAAGTAAAATTTCAATAAAGCCAAAACATGAGTACACAAGCCAAACTTCCCAAAATCAGGTAATACAGAGTCATGGGCTCTAAATAGAATACCTAGCGAGTCTCAATAAGTACAATATTTCTTGAAAGAAAATACAACAGTATAAAATAAAAGATGGGGACTCCAAGGATCAGTGGCATCTATGCAGCACTACCTTGAATCCTCTCGATATGTCACAAGCTCACTCACGAGGTGTGCTACCTCCAGCATCTGGATTTGCACAAAAATGTACAGAAGTGTAGTACGAGTACACTAAAATCTATACCTAGTAAGTATCAAGATTAATCTCGGTGAAGTATGACGAGGTCCAAGTCATGTGATACTCACTAGTTAAAGAACCTATACAATATATATTAAAAACTGGCTACAAAAATATATATAAAGGAGTACAATATCAACAATCTTGTTAAGGCAGGTGATAAAAACTCAACGTAGAAAAATCCATTTTTGATAAACAAATCATCAAGTAGAAACAGAGGCATATGTCACCTCATACTCCATATTTCGTCACAATAACAATATCTACCCTTATCGCTTCGTAGTAAAAATATCCACCCTTATCACTCCGTAGTAATAATATCCACCCTTATCACACCGTAATAATAATATTAACCATTATCGCTCCGTAATAACAATACTCACCCTTATCGCTCTATAATATCGATATCTACCCTTATGGTTCTGTACCCCAACACAATAACAATATCACTCACAATCGCACGGCAGAAACCTCATGCCAACACCCCAATTAATCCGCCCAACAAGTCCACATGTGTCATAATCACAAAAATGCAAGATAACAAATTATCATCAAGAGGCATATCCTCGTAACTCATCAATAAAGTGAACAAGGACATGATAATAATTAAAATGCGGATTGGGGCTCAACATATGAAGAATGACTACGGCTAAATCAATTTAGCAATGATTTCACAAATGCCCATCTTGGCCAATTAGGAAATTATAATCCTAAAACATGATCTCTCGCATGAAAGAATAAGCTCGCGTAGTCATACAATGAATTATACATGTATCTGTCACGACCCAAAATCTCACATGTCGTGATGGCGCCTATCGCAATACTAGGCAAGCCGACAACTCACAAATAATCATGCATATTTAATTTAAAACATACTTAAATAAGCTTAAATAGTGAAAATCTCTTAATAACTGATAAGAAAATACCACAACTCAATACAAAATCCCCCAAAATTCGGGTGTCACTAAGTACATGAGCATCTAAATGATAACATAGTCTCACTGCTAAATCACTGTCTAGAAAGTTAGAACAGTAACTAACAAGTGCAGAGTGTAGTATGAGTACAACCTACCCAATGTACTCAATAGGTAACAAGACTAACCTTGGGCTGAAAGCAGTGACGAGATTAGAAAGGTACAGTCCAAATCCAGAATACAACAGTATAGATATGGCAGGAAATACGACAGTAATATCTCAAAGAAACTCATAACGAGATACTACACAGTACAGAAATGTAGACATGCTTTCAAGTTCAACAGTTTAAGCTCAACACAGATGAAATATGTCGAGTATGACTGACATGAGAAATGTTACATCTTTATATCTACATGTCAAATAAACATGTCACATGTAATGCATCGTAATGATAACCTCACGTACTCCCTTTCTCAGAGTACTCAATCTGACTGTCTCACCTCTCACTCATCCCACTCAGTCACTTAGCACTCAATGGTACCTGCGCTCACTACTAGTATGTTAGACTCCGGAGGGGCGGATCCTGCCCAATCGCTAATATAAAGCCAATCTCGCTTGCTACGGTGTGCAGCCCGATCCCATAATAATAAAGCAATATATAGTAACTGCTGCGGCGTGCAACCCGATCCATATATATATATATATATATATATATATATATATATAAAAGCCAAGAAGGCTTACTGCGACGTGCAGCCCGATCCACAACCTCTCTTACAACACGGCTCTCAGGCCCCAACTCAGTCATCAATCTCTCCAGTTTCTCAGGCTCACAAATCTCATGCCAATAAGCTCAAACAATGATATATGATACAACAATAAATAGTAACAAAGACTGAGATATGACATGCAAATGATGGATGTGACTGAGTACAAAATTGCCATTTAAGCAAATAATTCAACAGCATAAAGGACCCTAGTGGGACTTAACAGGATAAACATATATCCTAGATATGATTTCTAACATGGATTGCAACTCAATTACTCTAACACATAGGGATCACATGAATAGCAGCAAGGTTTGATGACTACACGGTACCACATAATCGACCAGGTCATAATTACCACGGTGGACGCCCACACGCATGTCGCCTAGCATGTGCGTCACCTCAACACCAACAACATAACACGTACTTCGGGGATTCATACACTGAGAACCAAGTTTAAAACTGTTACTTACCTCAAACTGTGCAAATCCCTACTCCAACAAGCCTTTGCCTCACGAATCGGCCTCCAAACAGCCCGAATCTAGCCACAACAACTTAATAAAATAAATACAATCTATATGAATCAATTCCTTATAATAAAGCTAGGTTCTTTAACAAAAGTCGAAAAGTCAACCCCGGGCCCACGTCTCGGAATCTAAAAAAATTAATAAAATCCAAACACCCATTAAACCACGAGTCCAACCATGCCAAAATTACCAAATTCCGACACCAAATCATCACTCAAACCCCCAAATCGTACTCGCCAATCCATAGTCCAAAATTCCACCTTAAGAACACATAATCTAGGTGGGAAATTCAATGGGTATTCAATATTAAAAGATAAAAATGACCAAAAATTGCATACCTCATGAAATCTAGTGAAAACCCCTTAAAAATCGCCTCAATCCGAGCTCCTAAAGTTCAACAAAGAAGAAATTACTCTAGCACTAGTTTATATCACTTCTGCCAGCGAAACCGCACCTGCGGCCAACAGTGGTCGCACTTGCGATCCTGCTTTTGCGGAGAAAACGTTGCTTCTGTGAAGAACACTAGACCCCCAACCATGTGCACCTGTGGTCCCCTCTTCGCACCTGCGGGACCGCATCTGCGGACAACCCATCGCTTCTACGATCCCAGCCACACTGCCCAGCTCTGCTTTTGCGAAACACTTCGCGCAGAACCGTGTCCGCTTCTGCTGATTTCCTTCACACCTGCGCTTCCCAGCAGCCTTCTTCCTTTTCGCACATGTGCGCACCTAGCCGCTTCTACGGCTCTTCACCTACGGCCAATCCTTCCGCAGGTGGGATGACACCAGACCTGAAGCATTTCAGCATAACTCTTAAGTCAAATTTCGATCTGTTAACCATCTGAAATCCATCTGAGGCCCCTGGGACCTCAACGAAACATACCAAAAGGTCCTAAAACACGATACGAACTTAGTCGAGGCCTCAAATCATATCAAACAACATAAAAAATATGTATGCGCCCCAATTTAAGCCTATTGAAACTAATGAATTTCCAACTTTTACAATCGATGTCGAAACCTATCAAGTCAACTCCGATTGACCAAACATTTTGCACACAAGTCATAAATGGCACAACGGACCTATTCTAACTTCCAAAACAAAATACCAAGCCTGGTAACCCCAAAGTCAACTCTCGGTCAACCCTCTCAACTCTCCAAGCTTCAATTTTCCCAACTTTCGCCAATTTAAGCTAGAATCATCTATGAACCTCCAAATCGATATCCGGACACCCTCTTAAGTCCAAAATCACTATACGGAGCTATCATAAACATCGTTCCAGAGTCATTTACACATAAATCAACATCCGATCAACTCTTTCAACTTAGGCTTCTAACCTTGGGACTAAATGTCCCAACTCATTCCGAAATATCTCAGGAACCAACCGACCACTCAGGCATGTCACATAACAACAAGTGAGGACGGTTCATTAATAGTCGTGAATATATAAATAAATCGACATAATCTTTGATTGTACGTGATTGGCTATTACTACCATAACCATTATCAATTACTCAAGTAACGGATAATCAATGTAATAAATATTAGTAACGACTGAGAATTAAGTAGGAAAAAACAATTACATATTGTACCCTTATATAAACCCCCCTTACCATATCTTGTACGATCATCAAGGAATTCACGAAATCATATTGTCAATCACTTCACTTTTATTCTCTGCTATTTGTAGAATCTTGTTCTCTCTTCTTGGAAGGAAGCTGCGATTATCAATAACATTTTTCTTTCCTTATTCTCTCAATATTTTATCTTCATTATTTATTATTCATCTATATAAGGAAAAGTGAAGTAAAATTGGTTATTAGATACCCTAATTATTCTATTATTTGCTTTGACCACCAAAACTATTTTATTATTAAAACAATCACTCACAACCAGGTAAGACAGAAGATATTATTTACATCCCATGGCAATTTGCTATTTTGTAAGTGTAGTGGTGAGATATACAATCAGATAAATTTAGATAGATCTTTAAAGAGTTACATTATACATTAATAGGTTTCCTTCGGTGGTAGATTCAGGAACCAACCAACCACTCAGGCATGTCACATAACAACAAGTGAGCATAGAATAAGAAATAAATAGAGGAACGGGGCTATAATACTCAAAACGACCAGCCGGGTCGTTACATTCTCCCCCTCTTAAACAAATGTTCGTCCTTAAACGGGTGTAGAATCATACCTGGAGTCTCAAATAGGCATGGATATCTACTCTGAATCTCTCACCCGGTCTTCCAAGTAGCCTCGTCGATTGGCCGCCCTCTCCAATGCATCTTCACTGAAGTTATATTCTTTGACCTCAACTTCCAAACATGCCGAACCAAAATCACCACTAGCTCCACATCATAAGTCAATTCCTCATCCAACTGAACCGCTCTGAAGTGCAAAACATGAGATGGGTCACCGAAATACTTCTAGTGCATGGAAACATGAAACACTAGATGAACACTAGATAGCCTAGGTGGCAATGCGAGCTTGTAAGCCACCTCCCCAATCCTCTCAAACACCTCAAAAGCCCAATATACTGAGGGATCAACTTGCCCTTCTTCCCAAACCTCATAACACCCTTCATGGGAAAAACTCTGAGCAGTACCTTCTCTCCTACCTTGTAGGCAACGTCATGAACCTTTCAATCAGCGTAACTCTGCTGTCTAGATTATGCCGTTCGAATTCGATCCTGAACCAACTTAACCTTGTCCAAAGCATCCTGAACTAAGTCAGTACCCAATAGCCTAGCCTAGCCTCACCCGGCTCAAACCAACCAACTGGTGACTGACACCGTCTCCCATACAAGGCCTCATACGGAGCCATCTAAATACTCGATTGGTAGCTGTTGTGGTGGAAAAACTCTGCAAGCGGCATAAATTGATCCCAAGAACCTCCAAAATCCATGACACAAGCGCGTAGCATATCCTCCAATATCTGAATGGTACGCTCAGACTGCCCGTCCATCTGAGGGTGGAATTTTGTACTCAACTCAAACCGTGTGCCTAAATCTCGTTGCACTGCTCTCCAAAATTGTGATGTGAACTGCATCCCCCAATCTGAAATGATGGACACCAGCACACTATGAAGGCAAAAAATCTCGCGGATATAGATCTCAGCCAACCACTCCAAAGAATAAGTAGTCCCAACTGGAATAAAATGCCCAAACTTGGTCAACCGGTCCACAATCACCCAAATAGCGTCAAACTTCCTCGAAGTCCATGGAAGCCCAACTACTAAGTCCATGGTGATACCCTCCCATTTTCACTCCGGAATCCCAAGCCTCTGAAGCAATCCGCGTGGCCTCTGATGCTCGTACTTCACCTGCTGATAATTTAATCACCGAGCTACAAACCCCACTATATCTTTCTTCATCCTCCTCTACCAACAGTGCTGCCTCAAGTCCTGATACATCTTTGCGGCACCCAGATGAATGGAATACCGTGAACTTTGGGCCTCCTCAAGAATCAGCTCACATAGCCCATTTACATTGGGCACACAAATCTGACCCTCTATCCGCAACACCCCATCATCCCCAATAGAAACCTTCTTGGCATCATCGTGCTGAACCATGTCCTTAAGGACAAGCAAATGAGGGTCGTCATACTGACGCTCTCTGATGCAATCAAACAAGGAAGACCGAGAAATCACACAAGCTAGAACCCGACTGGCCTCCGAAACATCTAACCTCATGAATTGATTGACCAAGGCCTGAACATCTAATGCAAGCGGCCTCGCACCAACAGGGAGAAATTCAAGGCTACCCATAATCACCACCTTCCTACTTAAGGCATCGACCACCATATTGGCCTTCCCGGGATGATACAAAATAGTGATATCATAGTCCTTTAGCAGCTCCAACCAACTCTGTTGCCTCAAATTTAGATCGTTTTGCATGAACAAGTGTTGGAGACTCCGATAATCCGTAAATACCTCAAAAGACACACCGTAGAGATAATACCTCTAAGTCTTCAATGTATGAACGATGGCTGCCAATTCCAAATCATGAATAGGGTAGTTCTTCTCATGGGGCTTCAATTAGTGTGAAGCATAAGAAATCACTATACCCTCCTGCTTCAAGACACACCCAACACCAATCCGAGAAGTGTCATAATACACTGTATAAGAACATAATGATGAATGCAAAACTAGAACAGGAGTTATGGTCAAGGCAGTCTTAAGCTTCTGAAATCTCTCCTCACACTCATCCGACCACCTGAATAGCGCACCCTTCTGGGTCAACCGGGTCAAAGGCACTGCAATGGGCGAGAAACCCTCCATGAAACCACGATAATATCTGGCCAAGCTGAGAAAACACCGAATCTCAGTACTTGAGAATGGTCGAGGCCAACTCTGAACCGCCTCTATCTTCTTCGGATCCACCTTAATCCCATCAGTGGACACCACGTGCCCCGAGAACGCCATCGAACTTAGACAAAACTCATACTTGGAGAACTTGGCATAAAGCTTCTCCTCCCTCAACCTCTGTAGTACAATCCTCAGATGTTGTGCATGATCCTCCTAGCTACGTGAGTACACCAGGATATCATCAATAAATACTATGACAAACAAATTAAGATATGGCTAGAATACACTGTTCATCAGATGCAGGAATGTTGCTGGGGTGTTGGTCAGCCCAAAAGATATCACAAGGAACTTGTAGTGACTATAGCGGGTCCTAAATGTCATCTTCAGAATATCCGAGTCCCGAACTTTCAACTGGTGATATCCAAACCCCAAATCAATCTTGGAGAACACCCTAGCTCCCCGAAGTTAGTCAAATAAACCATCAATGCGTGGCAAAGGATACTTGTTCTTAATTGTAACTTTGTTAAACTGCCTATTGTCGATACACATCCGCATAGTACCATCCTTCTTCTTCACAAACAGAACTGGTGGACCCCAAGGTGACACACTAGGCCTAATGAACCCCTTATCAAGAAGATATTGAAGCTGCTCTTTCAATTCCTTCAACTCTGATGGTGCCATACGGTATAAAGGAATAGAAATGGGCTAACTGCCCGGCACCATGTCAATACCAAAATCAATATCCCTGTCGGGTGACATGCCCGGCAAGTCAATAGGAAACACATTCGGAATGTCTCGCACTATCGGAACAGAATCAATAGTAGGAGTATCAGTATCAACATCCCTTACAAAAGCCAAATATGACAAACACCCCTTCCCAACCATCCATTGGGCCTTCAAATATGAAATCACCCTACTGGGAATAAAGTCCAGAAAACCTCTCCACTCGATCCTAGGTAACCCCCGCATCTCCAACGTCACGGTCTTAGCGTGACAATTTAGAATAGCATGGCATGGGGACAACCAATACATACCTAGAATCACGTCAAAATCAACCATACTAAGCAATAAGAGATCAACTCTAGTCTCCAATCCTCTAATATTCACCACACACGACCGATACATACGGTCCACAACAATAAAATCACCCACCGGAATAGATATATGAACAAATGAAACTAAGGACTCACGGGGCATATCCAGATAATGAGTAAATATGATGATATATACGAATAAGTAGAACCAGGGTCAAATAATTTAGAAGCATCCCTGTGGTATACTGAAACAATATATGTGATCACTGCATCTGAAGCAACGACCTCTGGCCTGGCAGGGAAAGCATAGCATCGAGCCTGACCGCCACCTGATCGGCCTCCCCCCTCTGGGGTAACCTCTAGCTACCTGAGCCCCACCCCGAGTTGGCTAGGCAGGTAGTGAAGTAAGTGGTGCAGAAGTCATAACCTGACCCCTCTGCTGAACTAGACCTCCCAAGAAACGGGGACAATACCTTCTCATATGTCCAAAGTCCCCACACTCATAGCAACTCCTATCTGTCCATGGTGGTGGAGACTGAATCTAGCCTCGAGAACAAGAATAACTACTAGGAGAACTTGGCACATATGAACCCTGAACCGATAGAGCACGAGATGAGCTCTGAGTTGGGAGGACATTGATAGATGACTGACCCGGACAGGCACTGTATGAACAATGGCTAGCTGATACACCATAATGAACCGTAAGAGCCATCTAAGCGAGCCTATAAGGACGACCCTTACTGTGGTGGGACTGACCCCCAGAAGAAATACCGCTGAAACCACCCAAACCATGAGGCCTCTTGGCCTCCCTCTGCTCACGCTCCTGACTACGGACCTGCTCTAGTCACCGAGCAATATCAACCACCTCGATGAACCTAATACCTGATGTAATTTCTCGAGTCATAACAAAGCGCAGTCCATAGTTGATGCCATCAATGAACCTCTTAATCCTCTCCCTCTTTGTGGGAACCAACCAGATCGTGTGACGAGCCAACTTTGAAAATCTCATCTCGAACTGGGTCATGGACATACCCTCCTGGCGTAGTTGCTCAAACTACCTACGCAACCCCTCCCTGCGGGTCGCTGGTACGAACTTCTCCAAGTAGAGAACAGAGAACTCGTGCCATGTAAGTGGTGTAGCATCGGTTGGCCTGCTCCGCTCATAAGCCTCCAAGTAGGCTGGTCTGGTCTATTACTCTTTCATTGTGTCTATTTCACTCTAGGGGGTTGGTTCACAGGTACAACCTTTGTAACTTCATTGTATACCCGGTTTGTAGCATTGATATTTGTGCTCATATTATTATAGAAATCAAGTAAAACATGAGGCAAACAAAGCACACGGTTTAACAAAACACAAAGAATCATATAATCTACCCCGAACATGGATAACCCTAACATATGCACATACGCTCATCACATCACATATGCATCACACCGGCATGTAGCAAATAATATCATGTTATTAGGAAAACTTTCTCTAACAAAGTTAGACAAGACACTTACCTCATTCCGAAATAATTTTCACAATTCAATACTGTCTTCCTTAGAAATACTCCTCAAAATGATCAAAATCTAGTCAAATATCATTTAAGGAAGTCAAAAAATACTAAAGAAAACATCCCCAATCAATAAAGGTTCAATCATTGACGAAATCCCAAAAGTCAACATGGGCTCACATGGTCTAAATCTGAAATCGAGACTAAATTTCGATGACCATAACCCTATAAAGCCAAATATATAATTTCTTTCGAAATTTGATCTCAATTTGAGGTCTATATCTTAATTTTACAAAATCCCTAAAGTCTACCAAAAATCCCAATTTTCAGCCTATGAAATCTTAAATTTGATGATGAAACTTCAGGAAAAAGTAATGAAAATTGAATTAAAACAAGTTAAAGTTACTAACCTATAATGTTGGGAAGAAATTTCTTTTAAAAATCGCCTCTATGGAGTCTAGGTCTCAAAGAATTTCCACATTTTACCCAGCTGGCCTGCTCGCCTCACGGTAAGTGGTTGTTCGGTCATTGACACTAGAGACTGTTAGGTTTCCAATGACATTCTCGCCGTACTAGAGGAAGAAGACTAGAGTTGATAAGAGAAGGATAGTGATCAGCATGGTTAAGTGTTGCTATCGAAGAAACTCTTTCTTCCATGCTTCACAGTCAAATTTAAAAGAAAATTCTTGAGAAACGATTTCTAAAACTAAAGGTTCAGGCAATGGTTCGTTTTGATCCCTAGCGTTGGAAGAAGATCTAGGAGTGGATGTAAATTTAGCTTTGGAGGAAGAAACTTTGAAAGAAGAAGAATGGTTAGAAGGATTTTTCTGAGAAGATGTGGTGCTCCGGCTCAATATGGAGCCTAGGCTAAGAAGCCTGCCACCTCTATTCCTACTTCTGACCGGAGCAGTAGAAGGAGAAAGTTCATCCACTATAATAGGACGCGAAGGATCAAACGATGAATAGGGGTTTGAAGATCATGAAGCCATTATTAATTGTTAAGTACAACAAAAGCACGAAGGGAAAAGGGAGAGTTGTAGAGAAGACTTAGAAGAAAACGAAAGAGTGTATGAGAAGTTTTGGAAGATCGATGCATGATGCGGTATTTATAAGGAAGAGGCGTCATCATGAACCATCATTATGGAGCCGTCACGTCGAGCTAACACAACCGTAGAAAACCCTAAAAAGCTGCTGCAAACTGCAGAGCCAATCACGATAAGGCACATTTCTCGAGTATTCAATGGAAGAGACATACGACTCTTCGCTCCTGAAGTAAATCATAATGATATCGGGAAAGGCGGCAAGGCATTCCCTCCATAAATAAACTTACCGCTTCCTGAATATTCAATTAAGAATATTCAAAATGTGGGGGGACTATCTGTATTGGTAAAAAAATAAACTCGCAAACTTGCCACATGGACTAATGGTATGTTGACAGTTGGTATAAGGGTCAAAGGGATAAAGAAGAATGAAGGTTAGGGAAAGCATGAGTAAAACACCCATGGGAACGCTTGCCAAGATACTGTGCGTGACAGTTGAAAAACAAATAGGCATGAGATGGATAATTAAAGACCACAAGTAAGGAAGGTTCATTAATAGTCATGAATATATAAATAAATCGACATAATCTTTGATTGTACGTGATTGGCTATTACTACCATAACCATTATAAATTACTCAAGTAACGGATAATCAATGTAATAAATATTAGTAACGGCTGAGAATTAAGTAGGAAAAAACAATTACATATTGTACCCTTATATAAACCCCCCTTACCATATCTTGTACGATCATCAAGGAATTCACGAAATCATACTGTCAATCACTTCAATTTTATTCTCTGCTATTTGTAGAATCTTGTTCTCTCTTCTTGGAAGGAAGCTGCGATTATCAATAACATTTTTCTTTCCTTATTCTCTCAATATTTTATCTTCATTATTTATTATTTATCTATATAAGGAAAAGTGAAGTAAAATTGGTTATTAGATACCCTAATTATTCTATTATTTGCTTTGACCACCAAAACTATTTTATTATTAAAACAATCACTCACAACCAGGTAAGACAGAAGATATTATTTACATCCCATGGCAATTTGCTATTTTGTAAGTGTAGTGGTGAGATATACAATCAAATAAATTTAGATAGATCTTTAAAGAGTTACATTATACATTAATAGGTTTCCATCGGTGGTAGATTCAGAATTTACACACTATAGCTTCTGAATTGTAAGTCTGTTATGAAATACATATCTAACTTTACCTATGTGTTCACAAGCCAAAAGCAATGAGTTTTGTCGAACACATAGAATCCATGTTACATCCGCCACTGTTTTCAATGCCCAATAATGGGCGGTTAATGTTCAATTGATAAATCAAAATACCAAACATGAAAAGCATATTCCTGATTACAACCGTATGGGTTAGAATTGAAGTTTCAATAGGAAAAAACAAAGCAAAAGAAAGGGGTGGGAGGAGAGATAAAGTAGAAAAGAAGAGAAAATTACCTAAGAACAAAGCTAAATATATATTCAATCTTTACATACAAGACAAACAAATCTCTTTGTGCTATTCTACTTACAATCACCAGTATATCATCTTCATCGATCATCTGCAAAGCTCCTGATGTCGTTGTTGGAATCATCTTCAGAATCCAATCTCTTTCAAGTTTAATTCCAGCTGATGTTGAACCCATTGTATATAGTCATTTATCCTGATAAATATGAGAAATAGCAGTGTCGATAAAACAGTAAAGTAAATAAAGAGGGTAGTTGAGAATTAGGGCTTTCAGCAGTTGATAAATTTCAGTTTAAACTCTCTTGATAATCCGAATGAACACATTTAAAAATCTTTTCTTATCAATTAAAAATAACTGTACAAAGTCAAATTCAGAGGATTGGAGCAATTTCCACACAAATATAAATATATATGTGGAAAACCACTAAAATTTCGATAGGTGTTATATTTTGAACCCTTATTTCAAAAGTACAATAAGCCAAATGCTAAGAACTATAGATCAAAATTTCCAGAACAAGAAAATACCCGATATACATTTCATCAAGAAGGAGCCGATGATGTTAAAGGCATCTCAATTTCTTGTGAGGAGCTGATTGATGCACCACCATCTTTGCTTCCATGAGAGAAGTTAATAGATGCAGCACCAAATTGTACATTTTTTCCATCACTATTGTTGTGCTGAGAATTTGATCCATTTGCCAATGAAACATTTCTGGCCATTCCAGAATTTGCCATGGTGGGTGCCCTGGATGCCCGTCTAGAAATCTGGCGATTATCAGTGCTGCTAAAGCCACAACATCTTTTTATGCATGTATACATGTAAGTAAAGAGCCAAAGTAGCCATGGAAATCCAATCAAGATTAGAGCTATTGCGGGAAACCAAGGTTGAGATAAATTTGGCACAAAAAGGTAAAGAAAAAGGAAAATCCCACCAATAAGTACACAAATACATAACATGAAAGAGATTAGAGGAACCCTCAGATCCCCCTCCCTCTCAATCATTATTGTTGTTCTTCTTCAATTCGCCTTTCGCAGTTAGATCGAAGGAATTAGCACCTAGAACGAGGGCGCGGGTTACAGGTGACCATTATACTAATAGCGGGAAAATTAACAGTATCCGATGATATTCAGGGAACAATGTAGAATGAGCAAGGATAATAATTCGGATTTGTGACAAGTGCATAAAAGAACTTTACCCAATTCTACCAATGTAGAACGATTACTACTTTTTCTCTCTACAAACACCTCTTTTCTTCTTCCAAACACCTCTTTTCTTTTTTGTGCACCTTATTCTCCTTCTCTTTTATGCTGATTCAGATTTTTCCTCCTCCTTCTTCTCCAATGGAATTTATGAAAACACGATCTCGTTCTTTGAGTATATATTTTTTTGTTGCCGTCTTTTGGGCTGAGATGCCAGAAAAAAATAATTGGATGTAATGCAGAAGAGAAATCAAGAAGAGCGTTAAAGGTGGAAGGTTGTTTATGAGAATCAGATGGTAAGGTCGTTGCATTTGAGATTTACATGCAAAAGGAAGAAGAAATCATGCATGTCTTAACGGCAATTTAATATGCTACGCTAATCTATCCTGAAGGAGAAGAATTGGTTTTTTTGTCACATTGACGGGTTTATTAAACTTAGATCGGTTAAAGGAATAAACTCTAAACAAGCCGAGCATGTTATATTTTTATGAGCTAAATTTGGCCCTCCTACGCCTAATGTCACGACTCAAAATCCACTATAGAACGTCGCCGTTGGGCAAGCCAACAGCGAACTATCATGTTAATTGTTCATTTTATTACTTTCGAAATCATAAATTTTATTAAGGGAATTTACACCTTTAAATTCATGGGTACATACATAATTAGTATTGCATAGAAAAAAAAAGGTGATAATAATATGTAAACCCGTAAGCATCAACTAGAATATTCCAAAACCCGTTGTCACAAGTGCATGAGCATCTACTAGGAAGTACAATAATAATACAACATCTGTGTAGAATACAAGATAGACAGGATAATATAAATAGTTCTGATGGAGACTCCGTATGCTGCAGATCGTAACATGGGATGCAGCTCACCGTGAAATTCCCGCAATAGCTGCGCCTTTACGCCCAAAAGACCATCAGAAGTATGTACATGCACAATAAGTGTAGAAGTGTAGCATGAGTAAGTATCAAGCCTAACCCCGGAGAAGTAGTGACGAGGGGTCGACATCAACACTTAATAGTGGTCCAATAAATCAAGTACAGTAGAAAGTAAACAAGTATGAAGCGTGGTAATTAAACAGTGAAAACAAATATAGGCACATGATACGATCCTCATCTGAACAGTAAACACAAGTCCTCAAATATGGGTCACCTCCTCTAATGGAGTATATAATATGGTCCCCACCAGATAGGTCATCACAACTCAAGTCAGGAAAACTCACGGATACAATCTCTTCTTGTCAAATATTACGCACGATTCTGCCGAGGCGAACGACCCGATCCCATAGGAGTGTGATACATGATACTGCCGAGACGAACGACCTAATCTCATAAGAGTGTGTTACATGATACCGCCGAGGCAAACGGCCCGATCCCATAAGAGTGTGGTACATAATCCTGTCGAGGCGAACGGCTCAATCCCATAAGAGTGTGGTACATAATTCTGCCGAGGCGGACGGCCCGATCCCATAAGAGTGTGGTACATAATCCTGCCGAGGCAAATGTCCCGATCCCATTAGAATAAGAAGCTTTAACGGTCCTTGACCCACTCACAAATATACGTGTGAGTTATGAAATTTAAGGAAACCTTTCGATGAATACGCACAACGCGAGAGAAATTCGTAAGGGAAGCATAATTTTCTGATGCTAATCAAGTAGCTCGTCGAATATCTAAAAAGCGAGTACGATACTCTACGCTAGTCTAGTCTCATAATAAATATAAATTAAAGCATTTAAATAGGCAATGACTCAAATAGTACAATTTAAATATGGTGTGAGTTTAAGTCTACCCGGATAAAATCAGAAATGCTAACATACGCATAGACACTCATCACCTTATATGTGTGTAGCTCCAACAACATGTAGCACATAAGAATATAGTACCTACGGGGTAATTTTTCCGTCACAAGGTTAGACAGGAGACTTAATTCGCTCTAAAGTTCCATAACCGGCTCCAACACCTCTCTAGCACCTCAAACCAATGCCCATCGATCTGAAACTAGTCAAACAATCATGAAAACCAATAAAAATATACTCCAACATCATAATTAATTAAATTATAACACTTCCCAACTCTGCTCGAAAACTCAACAAAGTCAATCCTCGGGCCCACATGCCCGAATTCTGAAAATATTTGAAGATAAACATTACCCATAACATCATGAACTCAAGTACATAATTTATTCCCAATTCCATGTCCAATTCATGGTAAAAATCCAAAATACAATTTCTAGGTTTTGTTTCAAAAATCCCTCAATTTTCCACAAATTTCTATGTTAAATCCTTATTAAATCCATGAAATTAACTTACAATACGTGAAAATTACTTACCCTGCAATAGATGATGAAAATCTCCTCTTCAAGATCTCCAAGCATCGCCCAACCAAGAGAAAATGAGAGAAGAGTGAGTCAAATCCCGTACTTAACAAAGCATTCTGCACAGCGATTATCGCACCTACGGCTGAACAATCGCACCTGCGGAAAAATCCATCGCAGGTGTCTTTCCCTCTAAGGCCTGCCAAACCGCTTCTGCAAAAACGTTTTGGCTTCTACGAGCCTTCACTAGTCCTGCCCAACTCCACTTCTGCGGAGGATTTAACCGCGCCTGCGGAAGCGCGCCTTCGCTTGAGCCTCCGCATTTGCGGAAGGCCATGCCCCTTCGCCTCTTGCTTCTATGCTCCACTGCCCGCATCTGCAAGCTCGCAGGTGCATGGATTCCTTGCACCTGTGAATCCAACCAGCCTCAATCCCATCCGCTTCTGCGACCCCTGGGCCGCTTCTGTGGTCTCGCACCTGCGGCCAAAACCTCGCAGGTGCGATCACACTAGAAGCCTTAAGCTTCAGTAATTCTTTAAGTCCAAACTCGATTTGATTCCAATCTGATACGCACCCGAGGCCCCAGGGACCCCTATCCAGCCATACCAACGCATCCTAAAACATGATACGAACATTGTCGAAGCCTCAAATAACGTCAAACAACATCAAAATTTATGAATTGACGGCCAAAACCATTTTTTCAACTTTCCAACTTTCAAACTTCGCCAAATGCGTCCGAATTATACTTAGACATCCCAAAATGACACCAAACTTTACGTGCAAGTCATAAATCACAATACAAACCTATTCCAAGGCTCGAAATCCCAAACGAACATCTATAAGCACTAAAATGCTCCCGGGCGATCCGATACTCAACCCGAACATACGCCCAAGTCCGAAATCATCAGACGAACCTATTGGAACCTTCAAATCCCGATTCCGCGATCGTTTACTCAAAGGTCAAACCCTAGTCAACTCTTCCAACTTAAAGCTTACGAATTGAGAATTTCCTTCCGCATCAACTTAGTTCCCCTGGAATTCAATTCTGACCACACGTACAAGTCATAATACATGAAGTGAAGTTACCCAAGGCCTCAAACCGCCGAGCGACACACTAGATCGCGAAACGACCGGTCAGGTCGTTATATTCTCCCCCACTTAAACATACGTTCGTCCTCGAACGTGCCAAGAACCGCTCCGTAGATGCCCAAAATTACTGTTTAACACCTCGTGCACCTGCCCGTGCCACCACAATCCATGTGAGCACACTAGCTCGAGCCACACTGAAGATCCTCCCTTTTTGTTTAGCCAACAAGCCTTAGGACCAAATTCCAACATCTGAATTTCTCTACAAGACGTGATTCTAACGTACGAACACCGTATCCATCCCCACACACTGAACCAAAACATGATCATGCATCCATGTTGATATCCCATCATGCACCGCATAACTCATTTGCCCATGGTAACCTCATCTAAGCACAACCACTGCAAATTCACTAATCCGATGCTCGTAGTATACCTCATAATGCATATAAGCCCTTATCCAACCCTAGCAGTACCACAATGATGAAAATGACACATAGAAGCTTATAACTACCCGCCAAATCAAAATTTCCTGGAGTTCCTCCGTTTGACCAGAACCGTTACCTGATTCTGAACTAAATAGTGAAATTTTCTCTTTAATATACCTTACATAAATCTGATCACACCGATTTCAGGTCCAATAACCTCGTCTCACCCAGTACAAGCTGCTCAGACAATAAGCCACCTCAGACACTAACTAAAATCTCATATGACACCACCAATGCACCGACAAACTACAACTCGAATATGACACACAAGGAACAACGAACTCTGGCAAAGAACTACCCAGCCCGCATAATGAATAAAATGGTTGAACAAATGCTATGAACCTTTCTCAGAGAATGAGAAACAAAACACATGAAAATAAGTATAGGGAACTGCACTCAACATCTCACTATTGCGGCGTGCAACCCGATCCACACATGATACCGTTGTGTCGTGCAACCCGATCCAAATACCATGCCCGTAGTGGTGTGCCACCCGATCCTCATATAACGATCGATAAAGAAATACCCATCAAGCCATAATGTTCATACCTATGAAATGCCCGAATATCGACCACAAGCACTTCAAGTGAATGAAAATGACCTTGGGGAGATGGATAGTACCATACACTACAAAACCCAAGCACGACTAAGGTGCAACAAACAACAAGCTACATAGGGCCACAAGACACGCGTGGATAATCAAGTCGCCTTGCAACCTATATGGAATAATACAGTAGCACTTGAAATAGACGATGCCAGGAATATCATCCACTACACCCGAAGAACCATCCATAAGCAAGGCTATGCTGAATGAACACATCCGACCTGATGTAGAGCATACATTCACGTTAGATCTACCGACGGACCTCAAGTCGAGTATGATCATCCCATACCGGGCCAATAACCTTTCAAAGATCCACAATGACCATATTCATAACACATACGAGTAGTCGACCAATCCGGAACAATCTTCCATAATCCATAACAAAAGGAATAGAATGCCCCTCAGACATACACTCTCCAATCCGAAATAGTACCGGACCATTCATACCCAATTTCAGTCTCTAATAATTCAAATGACTGACACGTCACACTTATATGATCTTCTTGTGGGATGTACTCCCACAACCTTCCGCACCAGGTAGAAAAATCTGAACATCTAAAATCTTCCCCCTGCTCTTCCGGGCTCGTGACCTTATTATCAAAACTGAACCGCAACCCTGATCCTCAACTTCTGATCTCCATACCGCTTACTGCACATATCATGCTGCTACTCGAGAGTACAAGAATTTCATTATAATCACTTGAACCATAAGTAGAGTTAACACTTCATCAGCTAGAACCCCTTTCACCCAACTCATTTAAGAAGAACAATTGCAACATGTAACCGAATTCCCATAACCGCAGAACCATGCTGATTCAAGTATAACTAACTGACTCAACTTTTTCCAATTTTACTCGACTTTCCCTTGGAATAATAGTCCTATTCAAACACATAACGGACCTCAAACATCATTCATCCCGAGTGACCCAAATCACGAGACCATGCCGTCCCGATACCCATAGACCATCTCATATCCTCCTCGTGCACTCCATAGTATCTCCAACCGATACGCCCGTTCTGAAAGACCTCCTACGAATTTGAAGTTATTTCTCCCATTTCTCTAACACTACATCGTAGACCCGATGATAACATAGTATTTCCCCAAGTATTCTTCACACTCTGCTGCAAAACCCAGTCATCAGCCACCTAACGAACCCAAAATCTTTAAACACTGCACTTTACTTCTTGAACCCACTAGAACCATTATTGAGAGTCACTCACTCTGACCTGGTCCCGAATATATAACCAAACTCTAGCGTTCTGCTAGCACATGAACACTTCCAAAGAAGCAACAGGATGAATTCTTTTCCTTGTATATCACATCAACGAAAGCATAAATTCTGAGCCATCCCCAACATTTGCACATGAATCCATAAGGCGAAATGTAACACATATACGTCAAATATGTCCTCTTGGTCATAACTAATCCACCAATGCACAGATAACCAAAAACTACACAGGCACACTACCACGTGGCTCACTTATAGACGGTGGGCTTCCCCACTTAGCCTTACACTACAACTACATAGATCCAGACACCACAACGACCTCTTCTTCCTAGTTACCATGATCTCACATCATTGCTCAGCCAAATTTCTCTTAAGTACTTGTTGGACAAATCATACGCATCCCGAATTATCAGCCACATTCGCACACTCGACCTCCTAACAGTCGTACCATCATCATCAAGCGATCCAAGCTCACATCGTCGTACATGCATCCCATGTTGGGCAGAAAGTAGAACTCTTTGTAGGAACCTCATCGAAACCACGCAACCACTAACCTGCTCACAGGAGATAGCCCACATGTGTAACCTCTTATCGACCTCCTCAAACGCCATTGCTACAGTTACGTCCATCATGAAATCAATAACCTCCCTAGGTCCACACTAATCCGCCAACCGTAAGAATCCCTTCATTCATTAACATCACCCGAAGGTCCAACAACATGTTTGAAACTCGAAGTCAAATTGCATCTAAGACAATGATCGGATACTTCACTTTTTCCTACATTCCAATCAATCCCTTCTCGCAACATTAAAAATTCCTAAGCATAGAAACCCCCTCAGAGATCATCTCCCTCGAATCATCAATACTGGAAATGCCGATTTGATCTTGAAGTCGCAACACACAACCAGCTCTGATAACTTCCTCTTAGGTTCCATCTCACAATACCATGCCCAGAGGCAAACAAATGAAAACCAACATGACGATGGCCTCAATGCATTCAATCAAGGATGGCGACACAACAATATTAAAAAGAATTCCACCAAATTCAAAAATATCAAATCTCGACCATAGAAAACACCAACACTGGGCTGAAATGACAAAATGCCCCTCCACAAGGTGACGATAATAGCCCACTCATATACGCCGGGAGAAACACCCTGCACCACATCTACAGTACCATTACAACTCATCGATGCCCAAGTGATAACCAGCGCTCAACTTCGTATAAGAATGAGTATGAGGAAATAAAGGCATAAACTTCAATGGGATCAAATCTCAAGGAGGAATCAAGAAGGGAAGTGCTCCTAAGAGCCTTGTAGCCTCTCAAAGATAAGTACATACGTCTCCGTACTGATCCGAAAGACTCAACTAGACTCTCTCATGACTCGTGAAACCCAAATGAACCTAGAGCTCTGATACCAAGCTATCACGACCCAAAACCCACTATAGGCCATGATGGCGCCCAACATCGCCGTTGGCCAAGCCAACAGTGAACTATCACGTTAATTGTTCTTTTTTATTACTTCCAAAATCATAAATTTTATTTAGTAAGGAAATTTACACCTTTAAAATCATGGGTACATACATAATTAGTAATGCATAAAAATAAAAGGTGATAATAATATGCAAATCCGTAATCATCAACTAGAATATCCCAAAATCTTATGTAACAAGTGCAGAAGCATCTACTAGGAAGTGAAATAATAATACAACGTCTGTCTGGAATATGATAGATAGGATAATGTAAATAGTTATAATGGAGACTCCGTATGCTATGGATCATAACATGGGATGCATCTCACCGTGAAGTCCACACAATAGTTGTGCCTTTGCGCCCAAAAGACCACCAGAAGTATGTACCTGCACAATAAGTGAAGAAGTGTAGCATGAGTACGTAAATCAACACATACCCAGCAAGTATCTAGCCTAACCCCGGAGAAGTAGTGATGGAGGGTCGACATCAACACTTACTAGTGGTCCAATAAATCAAGTACAGTAGAAAGTAAACAAGTATGAAGCATGGTAATTATACCGTGAAAATAAATATAGGTACATAATACGATCCTCAACTGAACAGTAAGCACAAGACCTCAAATATGGATCACCTTATCAAATGGAATATATAATATGGTCCCCACCAGACAGGTCATCACAACTCAAGTCAGGAAAACTCACGGATACAATGGCTTCTTGTCAAAAATTATGGATGATTCTGCCGAGGCGAACGGCCCGATCCCATAAGAGTATTTCATGAAGTTGCCGAAAAGAACAACCCGATCCCATAGGAGTGTGATACATGATACTGCCGAGGCGAACGGCCTGATCCCATAAGAGTGTGTTACATGATACTGCAGAGGCGAACGGCCCAATCCCATAAGAGTGTGGTACATAATCCTGCCGAGGCGAACGACCTTATCCGATAAGAGTATGGTACATAATGCTGTCGAGGCGAACGACCCGATCCCATAAGAGTGTGGTACATAATCTTGCCGAGGCGAACGTCTTGATACCATAAGAATGTGGTACATAATCCTACCGAGGCAAATGGCCTGATCCCATTAGAATAAGAAGCTTTAACGGGTCCTTGACCCTACTCATGTATATACGTGTGAGTTATGAAATTTAAGGAAACCTTTCGATGAATACGCACAACAGGAGATAAATTCGTAAGGGAAGCATAATTTTTTGATTATAATCAAGTAGCGCGTCGAATATCTAAAAAGCGAGTACGATACTCTACCCTAGTCTAGTCTCGTGAAAAATATAAATTAAAGCATTTAAACAGGCAATGACTCAAATAGTATAATTTAAACATGGCGTGAGTCTAAGTCTACCCGGACAAAATCAGAAATGCTAGCATACTCACGGACACTCATCATCTCATATGTGCTCAGCTCCCACAACATGTAGAACATACGAAAATAACACCTACGGGGTAATTTTCCCCTCACAGGATTAGCCATGAGACTTAATTCGATTCAGAGTTCCATAACCGGCTCCAACGCCTCTTTAGCACCTCAAACCAATGCCCATTAATCTGAAACTAGTCAAACAATCATGAAAACCAATAAAAATATACTCCAACATCATAATTAATTAAATTATAACACTTCCCAACTCTGCTCGAAAACTCAACAAAGTCAAACCTCGGGCCTACATGCCCGGATTCCGAAAATATTTGAAGATAAACGTTACCCAAAATATCACGAACTCAAATATATAATTTATTCTCAATTCCCTGTCCAATTTTGTGTTCAAACTCCGAAATACAATTTCTAGGTTTTTCTTCAAAAATCCCACAAATTTCAAAAAATTTCCATGTTAAATCCTTATTAAATCCATGAAATTAACTTACAATACGTGAAAATTAATTACCATGTAATAGATGATGAAAATCTCCTCTTCGAGAGCTCCAAGGATCACCCAACCAAGAGAAAATGAGAGAAGAGTGAGCCAAATCCTATACTTAACAAAGCATTTTGCCCAGCGATCATCGCACCTACGGCTAAACAATCGCACCTGCAGAAAAGTCCATCGCATGTGTAGTTCCCTCTAAGGCCAGTCAAACCCGCTTCTGCGGAAAATTTCTCGCTTATGCGAGCCTTCACTGGCCCTACCCAACTCCGCATCTATGGAGGATTTAATCGCACCTACGAAAGCGTGCCTGTGGAAGCGTGCCTGTGCTTGAGCCTCCGCATCTGCAGAAGGCCATGCCTCTTCGCCTTTCAATTTTACGCTCCACTGCCCGCATCGGCGAGCTCGCAGGTGCAGTGGATTCCTCGCACCTGCGAATCCATCCAGCCTCAATACCATCTGCTTCTGCGACCCCTGGGACACTTTTGCGGTTTTGCACCTGTGGACAAAACCTCGCAGGTGCGGTCACACCAGAAGCCTTAAGCTTCAGCAATTCTTTAAATCCAAACTCAATCCGATTCCATTCCGATTCGCACCTGATGCCCCTGGGACCCTCATCCAGCCATACCAACGCATCCTAAAATATGATACGAACTTAGTCAAAGCCTCAAATCAGGTCAAACAACATCAAAATTTACGAATCGACGGCCAAAACCTTTCTTACAACTTTACAACTTTCAAACTTCACTGAACGCGTCCAAATTATACTTAAACATCCCGGAATGACGCCAAAATTTACGTGCAAGTCATAAATCACAATACGAACCTATTCCAAGGCTCGGAATCCAAAACGGACATTGATAACACCAAGGTCCACTTCAAGTCAAACTTAGCAATTTCTAAAACTTTCAAAATGCCAACTTTCCACAATAAGCGCTGAAATGCTCCCGGGCAACCAGATACTCAACCCGAACATACGCCCAAGTCTAAAATCATCATACAAACCTATTGGAACCTTAAAATCCCGATTCCAAGATCATTTACTCAAAGGTCAAACCCTAGTTAACTCTTCCAACTTAAAACTTCCGAATTGAGAATTTCCTTCCGAATCAACTCTGAACTTCCCGGAATTCAATTTCGACCACACGTACAAGTCATAATACATGAAGTGAAGCTACCCAAGGCCTCAAATCACCAAACGACGCGCTAGAGCTCGAAAGAACCAGTCAGTTCGTTAAACCTAATGTATAAGAGAACATTTAGCATGGTTGTACATTTGATTTAGTACTATTCTATAATTTCGCCATCCTCTTATATATTCCAAGTAATATTCTAAATTGGTCGTGTTTGAATCTTACGCTATTTTAACCTTATTCTGATTTATCTTGTCTTTATATTATACTCTGTACTTTATTCTCTTCTTATTTACAGATGGAAAGGAGAACCACAATAATGCTGATATATTTTTTCTATTGTCTTCATTTTTATTTTATTTACTCCCATGTTGAACTATTTCAGAATTATAAATTCCAAATAAATTTTAACTTATTTATTTTGATTTAGAGGGTGTTTGGATGGGCTTTTGAGCTGGTCAAATAAGCTTTCAAGTTATTTTTATCTTGCTTTGGTATTTTTT
Organism: Nicotiana tabacum; assembly: GCF_000715075.1. NCBI lineage: Eukaryota > Viridiplantae > Streptophyta > Magnoliopsida > Solanales > Solanaceae > Nicotiana > Nicotiana tabacum. The sequence goes on from NC_134102.1 coordinate 45,189,198, forward strand.
TATTGGCGAAAAAATAGACTTGCCACGTGGACTAATGATATGTTAACAGGTGGCATAAGAGTCAAAGTGATAAAAAAAGAATGAAGGTTAGGGAAAGACTGAGTAAAAGACCATGGGATCACTTTATAAAGATACCATATCTGACAGCTAGAAAGAAAGAGATAGACGTGGGGTGAATAATTAAAAACCACGATGAAAGAAAGTTTATTAATAGATACGAATATGGAAAGATGTCGACATAATCCCTGATTGTACATGATTGACTGTTAGTACTACAACCGTTATAAATTACCCAAGTAACTAGCAATCAATGTAATAAATATTAGTAACGGGCGAGAATTAAGTAGGGAAAAGCAGTTACATATTGTACCCTTATATTAACTCCCCTTACCATATTTTGTATGATCATCAAGTAATTCACGAAATTATACAATCAATCAGTTATTTTATACTCTGTTATGTGAAGAATCATGTTCTATCTTCTTGGAAGGAAGTTATGATTATCAATAAGATTTCTTTTCCTTATTCTCTGGATAATTTATTTTCATTATTTTTTATTTGTCTATATTAGGAAAGGTAAAGTAAAATTGGTTATTAGAAACCCGAATTATTCTATTATTTGCTTTGACCACAAAAACTACTTTTTGGTTAAACAAATTGGTTCCGTTACCGGAAAATCTAGTAAACTATTGGTTATTAGAAACCCAAATTATTTTATTATATGCGTTATCTACAAAAACTACCTTTTGGTTAAACAAATTGGTTCTGTTACCGAAAAATCTAGTAATCTTTTTACTTTCTATTTATATATTTTATCTTAAGCAACAACTTATGTCTGCACTAATGAAATTGTTCAGGTTGAGGAAGGACAACAAGAAAGAACTCCTCTACACCACACACCCACACATACGCCACATCGTTCACGAGAAAAATCATCTATCAAATCTGCTAATCTTAACACTGGACAACAATAACATGAGAAACAGTCAAATGAGCAAGATAACCTAAAGCAATTTATCACACAACACATAAGTGAAGCTTTGCGTGCTTTTGCAAATGGTTTATTGAGTGTTGTTCAGGCGACTCCACCACTAGTTAACACAACTGTGGAAAATCCTCCTTCAAGACTCGAAAACTCCGTAAGTGGGGAAATACCAAATACTTCTGAAGTCGGAGGGTCAGGTACGCAAAATAATTCTAATTTACAAAATCTAGTACTGACCGTGCAGAAACAGCTCAAGGAACAAAATGAGCAGATAGAACAGATACCGGGAGTACCTCCTGTGATTAAAGGAGTGTATATTAACAAGCATTTAGAGCAACCATGGAAACCAAGTGCAGCACTATTACCAATATTGAAAATGTTCAAGATGCCCGATATTCTCAAGTATGATGGTACTACTGGCCCACGAGATCACGTCACTGCATTTACTACAGGAGTCAAGGGCAACGATTTAACCAAGCAAGAAATCGAATCAATGTTGGTGAAACCCTTACGAAGGGGGCAGTAACATGGTATTCTTTCTTACCTGAAAATACAATTGACTTTCTTGCTGAGCTTTCAAATTCATTCATAAAAGCACATTCGGGAGCTCAAAAAGTAGAGAAGAGAATGGAAGATATCTTTAAGGTAAAGCAAGGGAGTACAGAATTGCTCAAAGAATTCGTGAATCGATTCCAGCGAGAAAGAATGATGTTACCTCGTATACATGATAATTGGGCAGCAATGGCATTTGCAAGTAAATTGAATGAGAGAGGTTCATAAGCCACGAGAAGATTTAAGGAAAGCTTACGGGAATTTCCTGCAACTACTTGGAATGATGTTTATAACAAGTACTAAACAAAGTTACGAATAGAAGAAAATATGGTGTCCCAACCTAAAGTGGAGGAGAGGTTCGGGCCTAGGCTCTCAGAATTAGAAAGAAGATCCGGAAAAAATAGGTACGAGCCTTACATGGGACCTATAGGATGAGATCTTAGGTCAAAGCCAAAACAGGCACGGTTTGATGAGAGATCAAGGCAGAAGGAGGCAAGTTCTTCTACTCGATTTGGAAAGGAACGAGATATAACAAGGAGAAATGATCAAAATTCTCGATAAAAAATAGGAGATTACAATTCCAAAGTTAGTACTTCCGAGTTGGTAGCTGTGTGAATTCCATAATGATCATGGTCACAGAATAGCATATTATAGGCTCCTACAAGCAGAGGTTGATTATTTACTGAAAATACATTATCTCACTGATCTATTTAGTGAGAAAAGAAAGCAGTCTTATATGAAAAACAGGCAAGAACCACAAAAGCCCCCATCGCCAAAAAGGACGGTGAATGTTATAACCGGAGATGAGTAGGTCAAGGGAGTTACATACACAACGAGAAAAAGAACACCCAACATCTCAGCGACCCATGGAAAGCGTATTCGGTAAGTCTTGGAAGGAGACAACATAACATTTGATGATGAGGATGCAGATGGCTTGTTCATCCCTCATAATGATGTGCTGGTAATATCTTTATTTATTCATGATACTAATATCAAGCAAGTTTTGATTGATCTAGGTAGCTCTATAAATATCATATTATTAAGAGTGATGTATGATATGCAAGCGACTAATCATGTAATACCCAAGGATCGATCTTTCTCAGGGTTCGACAATTCAAGTGCTATAACAAAGGGAAAAATTATGTTATCAACATTCATTGAGGGCGTTGTGAAAGACACCAAATTATAAGTGGTGGATGTATACATGGCTTATAACATAATTTTAGGAAGGCTATGGATCCATAAAATGGACGCGGTGCCATCAATATTACATCAGGTTATCAAATTTCCATCACAATGGAAAATTCGTCAGATCAGGGGAGATCAGCAGGCGGCACGAGAAACCAACACGGGTTCTGTGGCAAGCGCAACATCTAAAGACGGAGATGAAAAATAGCAACTACAGTGTCCAGCTGAGGAGAATTTATTTTCTACCTCAACTGGAAGTGCACGAGGCCAAATGTGATCCAAGAACCGGAGGAGAACAAGATGATTAAAACAACCATGGAAGAACTTGAAGCTATTGTATTATTCGATCTCTGGACCGGCAGAAAAGTCTATGTTGGAAAAAACTTAAGCCCGAAATTGAAAGGTAAGTTAATTGAGCTTTTGCGCACTAAAGCTGATTGTTTTACCTGGTCGCACTAAGATATGACAGTATCCTACCGGAGGTAATGACTCATAAGTTAAATGAATATCCATTACATCCCCCGGTGAAGCAAAAAAGGCGAAAGCAATGAGTGTTCAAAAATCATGTAATTCAAGAGGAGGTGCAAAAACTTCTGAAAATTGGTTCAGTTCAAGGTAAAGTACCCTCACTGGTTAGCTAATATTGTTGTAGTGCTAAAGAAAAATAAACAATATCGTGTATGTGTAGATTATACTGATCTAAATAAATCATGCCCCAAAGATTCATTCTGTTTTTTGCATATTGATAAAGTAATTGATTCTACTGCTGGCCATAAACTTTAAGTTTTTTAGACGCTTATTCTGGATATAATAAAAAAAATTGATCCCCTAAATGAGGAAAAACTTCTATTATTACAGACAGGGGGACTTATTGCTACAAAGTCATACCTTTTGGTTTGAAGAATGTTAGAGCTACGTATCAGAGGTTGGTGACCAAGATGTTCCAAGAACATTTGGGGAAGACCATGGAAGTCTACATCGATGACATGCTAGTGAAATCGGCACAAGAAGAAGACTATCTCATGCATTTGAATGAAACTTTTGAAATACTCCGCAAGTATAATATGAAATTGAACCCGGAGAAATACGTCTTCGGCATGGCCTCAGATAAGTTTTAGGTTTTTTGTCTCTAACTGGGGGATCGAAGTAAATCCAGCTCGGATTAAAGCGATCGAAGAAATACTGGATATGCTCACGAGTAAAAAGGAAGTAGAAAGGTTAAAAGGGAGAGTCGCAGCTTTGAGGAGATTCATATCTAAATCCTCATAGAACTGTTTTAAATTATTCTCATTATTGAAAAAACAAAATCAATTTGAATGGAATGATGACTGTCAACAAGCTTTAAAAGATTTGAAAGCATATCTGTCAAAACCTGTTACACCCCACATCTAAAATAAAGCTTGGCAAACTTGGCTTCTAGCGCAGCAAATTGGTCGGCGATGCGTGTGAGGGCAGAATGGGATTACACATTTAATTTGGCTCATGCCAGTTGTCCCACTGGGTACTACAACCAAGGCGGGGCGACCCATTTTACATGTGAAACCGGCAAAATTCCCTAGGCATTGTATCGTATAAAAAGGCAGTGCAACCCTCTTCTCCCTCATGCTAGAAGATATCACCCATATTAGTTCTCCCAAAATGCTCTCAAACCCCTCTAGAATTTCCAAATCACTCTAAGGCAGTCGAAAGAGAATCTTGTAGGATTTAGCGCTAAGGAGCTTGGAATTGGAATAGTCACTAGAAAATCTTTTATCCTTTTTTTTATTGATTTAGGAGATTCGTTGGAGGCACAGTAACTATCATAGAAGCGTAGCTAGTTCTGCAAAAAGTTATGTAAGGCAACTTTCTTTCTTGGCATGATTTGGTGTAAGTCTCTCTCTCTCTCTCTCTCTCTCTCTCTCTCTCTCTCTCTCTCTCTCTCTCTCTCTCTCTCTCTCTCTCTCTCTCTCTCTCTCTTCCTCTAAAGGATTCCTGTATTGTAAGGATTTGGTTGTTCTGAGTCCCTCTCGATGTCGTTGTCCTTGTTCTTGTACATTCTTATCGATAGCAGTTGGTATCCCGAGGTCGGAACATATGATTTATTCTGAGTTTAAACTTAATATCTATTGAAAGTGATTCTGCATTGCACTTATATTTATATGTATCTATTTTACTTTATCGAGCCACACTATAGACGGCCAGGTACGACACCTATTGCGCAACCACGGATCAATTGGGTATGATGAATTACAATGTGAGATACTATCGATCTCTTGTGTGTCCGGGTACGATCGAGTCCTCTATGAAGCCGGGTACGGAGTGATCTGATATGAAATATCACTGAGCCCTTGTGCAGCCGCACACGATCGAGTCCTTTTGAGAATTGGTATGCCAAGTTTTATTGAGGCTGGGTACAATCGAGATCCCTTGAGGCCAGGTACAATGTGATAATAATATGATACTTTACCAATTCTTCTACGAGGCCGGGTACGATATGAATGATATGCCCCGAAAGAGTGGCTGAGTATTACTATATTATAATTAATGCATGGTCTCCATGAATGTATTAGCCTTTTGAAAAATGACTTGCATACTTTAAGTTCTATAGTTTATGCCTCTGATGGCTTTGTCTTCGGTATCTAGGTTGAAATCATGTACTCATATCTCTTATGTTATGTCTCTGATTTGCATGATTTCTTAGTCTTACATACTCAGTAAATTTTCCGTACTGACGTCCTTTTCTCGGGGCACTGTGTTCATGCCCACATGTATAGATAGACCCAATGACGTCCCTCCCTAGTAGGGTGTTTGTTCCAGCTGATTGGTCGTTGCACTCCACTTCTTTGGATTAGCTGTTCAGAAGTCAATAGGTACCGAAGCAGATGTTCTAGTCATTTTAGGTACGGTGGGGAATGTCCCGACCACGTTGTGTATATGTATATTTCTTTTGGTACTCTTATAGGCTTGCAGACTATAGTTTAGTGGTATGTAAAAGAGTGGGTTATAACATTGTTGGGTACAACTATGAATATGTATAAAATGTCAATGTTTCTTTTGCAAGTCAGTTGTACACGTTTATATTTTGATATTAGTACTTGGAGGCCTCGTTGGCCCAGATTTTATGATTAAGAAAAGCAAAGAATGGACGTCGGTTCGCACAGGCCTTTGGGCGTTGTCTGCTAGTCGCACCACCCAAGGTTGGGGTATGACAAACTTGGTATCATAGCAGGTCTGTCCTAGGGAATCTGCAAGCCGAATCCTAAGTCACTCCGCGATTGCGAGCCAGGTATCAAAATTGCGATACCTAAGGCCCCCTGCTATGCTCGCAATTGCGAACCTACTGTTGGCAAAAATGATACCTGAAGCATCAACACACCTCATTCTGCATTTTCAGTCCAAACACTTTGATACATATCCGAAACTCATCCGAGTTCTCTGGGCTCCAAACCAAACATTCAGAAAAGTCTAAAAACATCATACGAACTCGCTCGCGTGATCAAAATACAAAAATAACATCTAAAACTATGAATTAAACACTAAAACGCATGAATTTCAAAGTAAAGTTTAAGAATCTCTAGAATTACAACTAAATGTTTGAATCCTACCAAATCAACTCCAAATGATACAAAATTTTGCATACAAGTTCTAAATAGCACAATAGACCTATTCCAAGTCAAAAAATAAAATTCCGAGCTCGATAGTTAAAAGTCAACCTACGGTCTAACTTTTTAACTTCAAATTGCCAATTTTGGGCAAACAACACAAATCAACCTACGAACATCCGAAATCAATTCCGAGCATAGGACCAAGTCTGAAATCACGATAAAAAGCTATAGGATCCATCAAAACACCGTTCCGGGGTCGTTTTCTTAAAAGTCAAAGTTTGGTCAACAATTATAACTTAGGCTTCTAAGTAAAGAATCAAAGTGTCTGAATCAACCCAAAAGCTTCCCAAAATGAAATAATCAACCACACAAGTCATAAAACCATAAACACACATATGTGAAGCATAAAAAAGGTCACGGGATGCAATCACACAAAACAACTGGTCGGGTCATTATAATTCATTTATTAGGCTTGAATTGGGGTGCGATTCACAGTTTTGATATTGTTTTATGAGATTTGAGGCCTCAAGTAAGTTCATGTTACGTTTTGGTATTGGTTGGTATATATGGACGGGGTCCCGGGGGCCTCGAGTGTGATTCAGATAGGGTTTGAATTCATTTTGGACTTAGAGGAACTACTGAAGAATTAGACTTCTGGTGTTTTTGCATCTGCTGTGGGATTAGCCGCATATGCGGAGCCGCAGGTGAGACCTTTGTTGTGAAGGTGCGAGGTTGGCCAGGCTGGGGGTAGTCCGTAGATGCGCACATGTTTTGGCAGAAACAGATGCGCTTCTGTGAGGATGGGTCCGCAAAAGTGGAGTTGACTGAAGTAACAAGGATAGTAGATGTAGAAGGGGATCCACAGCTACGAGAGTGTGATCGTAGAAGTGGTTGGTTGGGATTTAAATAGAGTTTGCAAGTGCATGGTTTTGATCGCAAAAGTCTTGTTGATGGGTATGTTGCACACCATACTTATAAACATGAGGCTACAAGATATCTTGGATGAATACCCTTCTTTCTGATCTAGATCATGCGATAGAGCTAACTTATAAGTATTCGCTTCTAATCCCTATCTTGTTTATGTTTGTAGAGATGCCTACCACAAGAAGTCAGGAAATTGTTTAGGTATAGATGAAAAAGCAGGAAAAGGTACCAGTCAGGTGCCACCTGCCCTTATGGGTCAACATGGACCACACGATGAGGTTGGTACTCGAGTTTCGGGGACAACTCCACCACCCCTAGAACAACATAGAGAAACTAATGTACCTCCTACTCCTCCTCTAATTGTTCCTGAGCAGGATTTAGATATGAGAAGTGCAGTACTGTTGTTGACTAGATTAGTGGCCTCTCAGGCCCAACGACAAGCCCCCAACACTTCAGATAGAGAAGTCAGTATGAGAGTTCAGGATTTTATTAGTTTGGACACCCTGCTATTCTCGGGAACATACCCAAACGAGGATCCCCAAAATTTTCTAGATCAAATGCAGCGGACCTTACGATTTATGCATGTCACTGATACTCAATCCGTAGAGCTTTCCTCTTACACATTACGGGATATAGCTGTAACATTATATGAGACTTGGGAACAGTCTACGAGATCTGTTGCCCTAGCAACAGGATTGAGGGAATTTTCTGAGTCATTCTTGCAATAGTATTTGCCTGTTGAGCTCTGCCATGCAAGACAAGATATATTCTTACGGTTGGAGAAAGGTAATGTAAGTGTCCGGGAGTATAACATGCCATTTAACGCCTTGTCTAGGTATGCTCCTACAGTTGTGGCTGAGATAAGTGACCGAGTACATCGATTTGTGGGCGGATTGGGACCACATCGGATAAATGAATGCACTACAGCTTCATTGAATCTGATTATGGATATTGCCCATATCCAAAACTATGCGCAAAACTTGGAGGATCGTAAGAGGCAATAGCGAGCCGCTCAAGGGCATGACCGAGGCCAACATAACAGAGCCTGGTCTACAGGTGATATGAGAGAGTCACGAGGTGAGTTTAGACCTCCATTTCCTTGGCATCCATCTCATCCGGTCCCTAGTGCGACATCACAGTTCCAGAGTTAACATCATGATCAGGTCACCTACTCCGATCAGGGTCTGAATCCTTGAGGATAGAGCTCACAATATAGTGGAGACCCTAGTAAGATAAGGAACCTGGTGCCACATTGTGATCGATGTGGTCGAAATCCCTTTGGACATTGGTGCCAGGGTTTAGATTTGTATTATTCTTGCGGGCAGCCTAGTCATATCATGCGCTTTTCCCAGCAAGGAATGTGGGGTGGCATAATGCCACCAACGGGATCAGCAACAACTTCTTCATCGATATAAACTTCTCGTGAGAAAGGTATGCAATTGTTGATGGGAAGAGGTAGGAGTAGAGGTGGCGTGACTTGCTCAGGCAGACAACAGATTCGCATTTATGCATTGTTAGGGCGGCATAACCTATAGTCATCACCAGATGTGGTTACAGGTATACTATCTGTATTCTTCATTTTTGTGTATGCTTTGATAGATTCAGGTTCTACCTTGTAGTATATTACTCCATTTGTTGCTGGTAAATGTGGTAAAGAACCTGAATTGTTACGACAACCGTTTGAAGTGTACACGCCCGTGGGCGAGTCCGTCGTTGTTAAGCGGGTATTCAAGGTTGTGATGTGATGATTCATGCTCACCATACCTTAATTAATTTGAATAAGTTAGAGATGACAGAATTTTATATTATTATGGGCATGGATTGGCTAGCCTCTTGTTATGCTACAGTGGATTGTTGGAAGAATGTTGTTCACTTTAACTTTCCGGGAGAGCCTGTTATTGAATGGAAAAGTGATGTTGCAGTGCCAAAAGGGAATTTTATTTCTTACCTTAAGGCTTGAAAGATGATCAAGAAAGAGTGTTTCTATTATTTGGTGAAAGTGTAGGATGCGGAGGTAAGGCCTCCCGCCCTTCAATCGATTCCGGTTGTTAGTGAATTTCCCGATGTGTTCCCTGACGAGCTCTCGAGTATTCCACCCGAGAGAGAGATCGAGTTTTCCATCGACGTACCACCCAACACACAACCGATATCTATTCCTCCATACAGGATGGATCCTACCGAGTTGAATTAGCTAAAGGATCAGTTGAAGGACCTTTTTGATAAGGGCTTTATCCGACCCAGTACTTCCCCGTGAGGAGCCCCTATACTATTTGTTTGAATGAATGATAGTTCATTGAGGATGTGTATTGATTACCGACAGCCGAATAAGGTAACCATTAAGAACAAGTATCCGCTCCCGAGAGTCGATGATTTGTTTGATTAATTGAAAGATGCTAAGTATTTTTCGAATATCGATCTCGGATCTGGGTATCATCAGTTAAGGATCAAGGAAGAAAATGTTCCAAAGACAGTCTTTCAGACCAGGTACAGCCATTACGAGTTTCTCATTATGTACTTTGGCCTAACCAATGCACCAGCGGCCTTCATGGATCTGATGAATTGGATGTTCAAGCAATTTTTGGATATCTTCATGATCGTGTTCATAGACAATATTTTGGTGTATTCCCGATCAGATGTAGAGCACGTAGAGAATTTGCAAAAGTTCCTACGCATGCTCTGGGATCACCCGCTATACGCTAAGTTTTCGAAATGCGAGTTCGTGCTAACCTCGATGGCTTTCCTTGGGCATATAGTATCGAGTGAGGGTATCCAAGTTGATAGTCAAAAGATCGAAGCCGTTAAGAATTGGCTAAGGCCCACAACTCCTACCGAGGTACGTAGCTTCATGGGCTTAGTCGGTTACTATCGAAGGTTTGTGGAAACTTTCTCATCCATAGCTGCTCCATTAACAAAGTTTACCCATAAGGCAGTAAAATTCTGGTGGACCGATATTTGTGAGAAGAGCTTCCATGAGTGACAGGTTAACCTCGGCGCCAGTTCTAACTCTTCCTGAAGGACTCGAAGGCTACGTTATATAGTGTGATGCCTCTAGAGTGGGATTGGGCAGTGTCTTAATTCAACATGGGAGAGTTGTTGCCTAAGCTTTGAGACAACTAAGGAAACATGAGCAGAATTACCCAACCCACGACTTGGATCTAGCAGCTGTGATATTTGCCTTGAAGATGTGGCGTCACTACCTATATGAAGTGCATGTTGACATATTCACCAATCACAAGAGCTTGCAGTACATATTCAAACAATGGAGTTGAATTTAAGACAGCAGAGGTGGCTAGAATTGTTAAAACACTACGATGTTGATATTTTGTATCACCCGAGGAAGGCAAACATTGTGATTGATGCATTAAGTCAAAAATCCATGGGCAGTCTGCGGCACGTGGAAAAGCATAAGTTGGAGATGACTAAAGACTCGTACCGGTTAGCTAATTTAACTGTACGGTTGCTTGATACCGGTGGCAGAGGAGCCACAGTTTGAAATTCTGTCAAATCCTTACTAGTGTCAAGGGGCTCCGAGAGTAGATCATGGTGGAGATTCATCGGTCCCGATATTTTGTTCATCCAGGGTCGACCAAGATGTATCAAGATCTTTGACAACTATATTGGTGGAACAGCATGAAGAGGGGCATTGTTGAATACATCACTCAGTGTCCAAATTGCCAATAAGTTAAGGTTGAACATCAGAAATCGGGATGGTTGCTACAAAATATGGAAACTCCGACCTGGAAATGGGAAGTGATCAACATTGATTCACTACCAGATTACCATGATCACGCCGAAGATTTGATTCCATATGGGTCATCGTGGATAGACTCGCCATGTCAACTCATTTCCTACCAGTTAATACTACCTTGTCAGCTAAGGATTATGCTAAGCTATACATTAAGGAGATAGTTCGACTCCATGGGGTTCCGTTTTCCATCATATCAGACAGAGGTGCCCAGTTTACGGCTAACTTCTGGAGGTCATTTCAAGAAGGATTGGGTACTAGGATCAACCTTAGAACAACTTTCCATCCACAAACAGACGGCCATGCCAAACGAACTATTCAAACACTCGAGGACATGTTATGAGCCTGTGTTTTGGACTTCAAAGGAAATTGGGAGGATCATCTACCACTCATCAAATTTTCTTACAACAACAACTACCATGCTAGTATTCAAATGGAACCGTATGAGGCCCTATATGGATGGAAGTACAGATCTCCTATCGGCTGGTTTGAAATTGGTGAAACAAAGTTATTAGCTCCTGAGTTGATACAATAGGTTGTGGAAAAGGTGAAGATGATTCGAAGTCGATTGGTGGCCACCCAAAGCTGGCGAAAATCTTACTCAGATAACCGACGACGAGACTTGGAATTCCTGAAGGTGTCACCTATGAAAGGCGTGATGAGATTTGGTAAAAGAGGCAAACTCAATCGTCGGTATATTGGGTCATACCAAATTATTCAAAAAGTCGGTCGAGTGGCATATTAGCTTGAGTTGCCCCCATAATTGGAAGCAGTGCATCTGGTATTTCACATATCTATGCTCTGAAAGTGCTTGAGTGATCCATCTTGTATAACCCTTATTAAAGATATTCAAGTTACGGAGGGTCTATCTTACAAAGAAGTTCCAGTGGCTATCCTAGATCGTCAAGTTCGTAAGCTGCAAAAATAAAGAGGTAGTTTTAGTTAAAGTACTTTGGAGGAATGATAATGTAAAAAAGATGACATGGGAAGCTGAAGAAGACATGAAATTCAGGTACCCCCATTTATTCCACACTACGAGAGGCAACAATAAGACTACCATGATGGGCACAACCCTAGATAACTAAAGAGGGTTGCAAGGAGTAGCTACTCTATAATATTCGAGGACAAATGTTCAGAAGGGGGGATGATGTTACACCCCACACCTAAAATAAAGCTTGGTAAGCTTGGCTTCTAGCACGGCCAATTGGCTAGCGATGTGTGTGAGGGGAGAATGGGATTACACGTTTCATTTGGCTCGTGCTAGTTGTCCCACAGGGTTCTGCAATTGGGGCAGGGCGACCCATTTTGCATGTGAAGCCGACAAAATTTCCTAGCAATGGTATCATATAAAAAGGCAATGCAGACCTCTTCTCCCTCTGTAATGACCTGACCGGTTATTTTGTGTATTTGAGCCCCGTTTATCCTTTTGAAGTTCCTTATATGTGTATTTGTGGTTTTATGACTTGCGGGGATGGTTGGTTTCATTTTGGGGAAGTATGGAATGATTTGGACCCTTTGGTTCTTAGTTTAGAAGCTTAAGTTGAAAATGGTGACCTCGGTTTGACTTTTGTGAAAATGACTCCAGAACGGTGTTTTGATGGCTCTGATAGGTTTGTATTGTGATTTTGGACTTGGGCATATACCAGGAATTGAATTTGGAGGTCCCTTGGTTGATTTGTCTTGTTTTGCCGAAAGTTTGCGATTTGAGGTTTAGAAATTTCCTTAAGTTTGACCGTAGGTTGAATTTATGACTATTGGGTTCAGAATTTAGTTTTGAACTTGGAATTGGTCTGATTTTCTATTTGGAACTTGTTTGCAAAATTTGGTGTCATTCCGAGTTGGTTTGGTAGGATTCAGACGCTTCATTGTGATTCTAGAGGTACTTGAGTTTCCTTTCGAATTTCATGCATTTTGATGTCCGATTCGTGGTACCAGATGTTATTTTGGTATTTTTATAGTATGAGCGAGTTCGTGTGTAGCCCTGAGGGCTCGGGTGAGTTTCAGATATTTTTCGAGTTAGATTGAACTCATTGTTTTAGGTTACTGGTGTGCTAGTGCCTTAGGTATCACAATTGCGAGCACCAACATCGTAATTGCGAAGTACACAGGGAGGGCTCAGGTATCGCATTTTGTGATGCCTTACTCGCAATTGCGAAGAAAAGCTTGGACTGGGTAAGTGTAAGGCCCCGTAAAATTTCGCAAAGGAATTGAAGGTTTCGTGGTGCCGAGGTAGGCTTATTGTTATGGAAAGAGGGGGCACAAGAAGAACAAATTCTCTTAGGTTGGATACACCCATCCCGATCTGCTCGATATGCGGGCGAAAATATTTTGCGTCATGTTGTGAGTATGCTCAGAAGTGTGTTAGGGGTGGTAGATTTGGGCAATTCCAAAGGTCCATACAACAAGCTGTTGCAGAGATTGTTACTCCCGCCATGAAGGCTTGGAGGAAGACTAAAGGGAATGCTTATGATGTATGCAAAAAGGGTAAATATCAGGTAAGTGGGGTGAGTCAGTTTAACCAACCCCATCCTCATTGTGTGAAGTATATGAGATGTCATTCGGGGGTGTGTCACTATGGTACTAATGTATGTTTTGGATGTGGAATAGAGGGGCATCAATTAAGGTACTGCCATGTCAATCTAAAGTCATCAAATAAGTCATTCCTTAGTACATCATTATGAATACCGCATTATTTTCCTTGTTGTATATGTACATCCATATTGAAGAGGCCTACGTAAATATGGTCTTAACCAAAACTTTGAATCACAAAACATTGCATATACCTACTCTTTGAACGAGATGCATTATTCGGGAAGCCACTCTATCACAAATTCTCTTATTTACATCCTCTTGAGGAATTGAGTTCTATAAGTGTTTCCTTGAATTGAGTTATAACCCTATGCCGATACTTCCCACTTGCTTCCCTAAATTCTCAACAAGGGACTATACCTGATGAATTTCTTACAGAACCTTTTGATTCAAATTGATAACATCTGCTCACTTGTGCCTATGCACGCACCACCATAATATTTACCTATGTGGTATCAAATCTAATGTAAAGCAGCCTAGTGTTGAGATCCTTCTTGAGCCACTCTTTTTCTCTCTAGTGTATGTACCTCCTATGGTTTTAACAATCACTTTGTTCCTTTGTGTATGTTATCATGAATCATTTTCACCGTCTAGTCACATGAGAGCATATTGATTTGAAAGACAAGTTCGTCGTATCTCTAGTCCTCTCACATAGGATCAACTATTGGCAAAGGTTAAGTTGTGAGAATGATAATAATCTCACAAGTGTTTAAATTCTTTTTCATCCCCATGGGCTTGTGACATAGATTCCTTGTGTCAGTTAATGTTAAGAGCGTAATGTAATTTCATGCATTTTGAAACCCATATCACATTCAGGGCGCCAAAATATTCTCATTTCGAGTTGAAATGATTTTCCCTACACTCTAGGAGACGACTGGTGTCATGTACTTGGCCATTTCTCTTTGAGGCTTACTATTGCCAAACAAGGCATATATGAAATGAAACAATTATTATTGTCCTTTTCATGACTCATAGTCTTCCAAGAATAACTGACGCTAATGTCTTTATCCTTCCAATTATGCTTCCTATATGTCACATGTCAAAGAAGAAGCGTCATCCCGTGATCAAATATATTGGATAGGAAATTTTATGGTCATATTGAAGCTAACACATCTTAGACTAATTGTTAGAGGTCGCCAAAGGTTTAGTTTGGGTGTTCGGCATAGAGATTTAGAGTTGAAGAAAGTGAACGGGTTATTCTCAATATTTTCTCCATAAGGATGCTATGTGAATTGTTAATAAAGGTAAAGTATGTGTAGTCACATTAGGCCTTATGAAATCTTGAAGGAAATAGGCCAAACTATGAGTATCATGTTTCCCTATTATTGTCCTCCGTGTACCCGGTGTTTCATGTGTCTATGTCTAATGAGGTAATTGGAAATCCTTTGTATATAATTCCGGTGGAGGTTATTGAAGGTGAAGTTAATGGATAGTTAGCTTATGAGAGGTACCTAGTTGTCATCCTTGTTAGATAAGACTGGGCGTTGGGATTGCCTACATTAATATGTTATGGCGAAGTCTGTAAGTCGAAGAGGCCACCTTGAGGGCCAAAATTGTTAAGGAAATAAAATGTTCTCACTTGAGTGTATAGTCAAATGATTGTGATTTGAAAGGTACTTTCTATGTGTTATGATTTAAATATGTGCAGCTCATGTCCAGATATCACTCTTGATAATATAATGCATATAATGATGAGATTAGTGATGTTGATATACATGGTGATGCTTTATAAAGTTGTGGATGTGTTGATAGGTTGATTTTGCGGGTTACTCTGGTAGGTGGATAGGCCCAGTTATAGGGGAGAATCTGGCAAAATTTTTGGAAATTTAGGGAGTTAGCCAAATTTTGAAACTACTGGTGTGTGTGAATTAACATTTGGTCCACATTGAATGCTAATGGCGGATTTTGACCCTAATTCGAGGATGAATGATCCTAAGTGGGGGAGAATATAAGGCCCCATAAAATTTGGCATAGGAATTTAAGGTTTCATGGTGCCGAAGTCATTTCTGCGGCCCACTATGCGGTCGCAGAATCACTCTGCGGACCGTATAATGGCCGCAGAGTGAATCTGAGGTAGGGCAGCTTGGAGAAAGATCTGCGGTGCATTATGCGACCGCAGAATAGGTCTGCGGGCCACATAACTAGCGCAGACCTAGGCAGGCGACCCCAAGTTTTGGGCACCAATTGTGCAGCCGATATGCAGATCGCATATCATTTCTGTGATCACATATGCGACCGCATATCCTGTTCCGGAACTTCATTTTTGGGTTTTTATAACCTGACCCTACTTCGTTAAATAGACGATTTGTACCATCCTTTGAGCAAAAAATCTAATATTTTGAGGGTTCGAGAGTGCCTTAGAGTGGGAGAGAGTTCTTTAGAAATTTGTTCTTCAATTCTTGCTCGAATCTTGGAATATTAATAAGAAAAACTCACTAGGTCTTCATCCTGGAGGAAAGATTCTACACCCTAACCCTCAATCTCGAATTTTATCTAGAATTGGGTAATTAGTAAAATGATTCTTGGGTATGGGAGTTGGTTATTTTGCATGGATGTATTATCAAGGGGTGTAGGAAAATTGTTGAGCTAAAAATGATAAAGAATGGATTGTGGGATGATGGAATCCTCAATAAAAGGGCCTTGAAACCTTAATGCACATATAGTGTTTGATAAAATGCTCAAATGTGCTAGAACCATGATCATCTTCCTAATTTTGGTTCAATTTGTTATATTTCTAAAATAGATTGAATTGCTAAGAATTCCAGAATATTTTAGAGTTTAAGGAAGCTCCATTGAGGTATGTTAGCTAAACTACTCTCTTAGAAATGAATTCCATGATGTCTCCATAAGTTTCAAGTATGGTTGTCTCAAGTTCCTTATTCTATATTCCGATATGTTCCCAATAAATTCGATTGTCCCGAATAAGCAAAGTGTCGAGAATTATGTATTCAAAACGTGTTATGAATGTTCCTATCACATTATGTTATCCTTTGGGAATGTGTTCAAGAATGATATGTGTATTAAAATGCTATGTCTTTGAGTCATGTTTCAAATGAAGTCTATGATGCCAAATTGTGTGAGAAAATCTCAATATGGTTAAGACTCTTAATTGCTCATATGTGTGCCTAAAGTCTTGATTGAAAATATCTTTATTGTTGATAATATATAAAAATATTTGGAAGTGAAATAAGTGAATTGGGGTATAAAGTGTGGCCAGCGTGCCAAGAGTGAAAGTTATACTTGTGGCTAATGGTGCCAATGAAATAGGATGATGTAGGAAAGATTATGAAATGAGCTTTGACTCAACTATTCCAAAATGATTTTGAAAATAGAATTGCCTAAAACCTTTTGTACTCAATTCATGCCCATAAGTGGCTGCTTTAACTAATGCTTTGCTTTATAAATATATCCAGTGCCATAAGTGGCTGCTTTAACTAATGCTTTACTTTATAAATATATCCAGTGTAATTCGAGTTCTTACATACTCAGGTGTTCAAATTGTATATTGTCATTTGTGTGGAAGAGTATTGAAAGAATAAATGGTGTATTGATTATTTATGATTTTGATTTGTGTTACTTGTTGATGATTTTAACTTGCGCATCAATTGCCAATTATTTTACTCCATTCTTGGAAAGAAATCTATTGTGCTTAAATTGTTCATTTCTAATGAACTTAAAGTTGTGATTTTTCGGAATATTATATATATTGATATTTATGATGATGATACATGAGAGGGAAGAAATGAAAGTGTGGAATATAATATACGGCCACCGTGCCTTGAATAAAGAATCTTGTGAATGGCCAAAAGAGCCAAGGGAATATTGTTGTTGTGATTGGTTGAAAATGCTAGTGGAAATTCATACAATGTGAAAGATGATGAGGTAAAAACATTTCTACCTATGTTACCTTTGTGTGCAAAACAAAAAAACATATTTTTGGGAAGTATCATTAGCAAACCGAGGAAGGGTGGGTTGTAACAACCCACACCTAAAACTACATGTGCCGGTGTAGGAGTGGATTGTGATTATTCCCCTTATTTGGGATAAGATTGATGGGTTAATATTATTCCCCTTAATTGGAATAAAACTGGTAATAATTGTGGATTGAAAAAGTATGTGGGAAGGCGGCCTAGCTGATCGGGTGGAGATCGGATTCCATGTTGCGCAAATGGTGGTACTACTCTTGGTAATACTTTTCTTTCGCATCACATGTCAAACCACATTGTTCGTGGGGAGATAGCCTAGCCGATCGGGCGTGATCGGACTTCGTACTACAAACACGGTGGTATATCGGTGCTAATGATATCCCAACCAATAATATATATTAATTTGGTATTTTGAAATTTGTTATCTTTTAACTGGACATTTGGATATTTGTTGATTGTGACTTGTTGTTTTTATGGTTTTCCCTTTCTTATCCAGGCATTCTATTTTGAAAGAGGACAGTTAGCTTTACATACTTCTACTATTCGACAGTACTAACGTCCCTTTTGTCAGGGGCGCTGCATCTTTAATGGATGCAAGTGGTTCCACAGCAGGCGACATTGATCTGTGATAGCGGTACACTCTCTTCAGCTGACTTGGTGAGCCCACCTTCATTTCGGGGTCATGTATCTTTTGTTTCTCGTGTACTGTGTTTTGAGGTATAGCCGGGGCCTTGTTGCTGGTATTTCCATATTATTCTTTAGTTGTACTTAGAGGCTTCGTAGACAGGTTGTGGGTGGTGTTTGATGTTGTGAATTGAATTAAAACTGTTGGTATTTGGCAACATGTTTTTCATTAAATCTATAAACTCATACTATTTTGAAAATATTGAATGATGTTGTTAATGGGAATGAAATGGAAGTGGTGAATAAAATCTTTTCAGTATTTGATTAACGGGGTACATCTCCTCTTTATTCAGGGATGAATTTCGGTAGAATAAAATCTAACAGGCTTGCTCAGCCGGGTTTACTCGGTTGAGCGTCGGTCGCGCTCCCCGAGTTTGGGGCGTGACAGTAAGGTTGCATTTACGACATGTCCCTGGGTTGTCAGGCGCCGCACTTGCGAGTCATTTTTCGCATTTGCGAGCCATTTTTCGCACTAGCGAGGGTTTGCAATTGCGAATTCAGGGTCACAATTGCGACTCCTGCACCGAACATAAGGGCTGGAAAAACGAGACTTAATCTCATTTTCATATTTTAGAACCCTAGACTCGGTAGGAGGCGATTTTGAGGAGGGATTTTCACCTACAACCATTGGGTAAGTGATTTTGATCAATTTTCAATTACATAATATGATTATGTATGAGATTTAACATCAAATTCATGAGAATCTAAGAGAATTTTTGGGAAATGTTTCTTATGTTTTGAAAAATGAATTTTTGAGATTTGCGAGTCGAATTGGGCTCGTATTTGAAAATAAAACACATATATGGACTCATGGGGTTTATGGATAGTCGATATCTATCCTTAGACTCGTATTTTGACCGGGCGGGTCCGGGGTTGACTTTTGTTTACTTTTGGGGAATTATGTAAAGATCTTAGCTTTATTAATTGAAATTAATTTCTCTTGTATTATTTGATAATATTAAGTTGTTTTTGGTTAGATTTGAGCCGTGTGGAGGCGAATTTTAATGGAAAAGCTATTTTTGAGTGTTGATTTGGCCTACTTGAGGTAAGTATCTTGCCTAACTTTGTGGGAGGGGGGGCTGCCCCTTAGATTGTGTTTAATTGTACTATTTGAATTATGTGAAAAACGTGTACATAAGGTGATGAGTGTGTGCACAGGCTTATATGTGAAAAATTGACCGGTTTAGACTCTTAGGTTACTTATAAGCATATTAAAGTTGTTATTTGTTCTATCTTTCGTTGTCAAGTTTATTATTAAGTAATTTAATTGAAGTTGTTATTACATGTTCTATTTTCCATTGTTGAGGTTACTCTTATATGCATTTAGTTTTTTTATCCTTTTTTTGATTCCCCTCACTTTTTTATTTCCCCTTTGTTGCAGCTATTGCTCCTTTGGTGACTCGAATCCACAACCTTGGGATTGTAGGCGGAGAGTGTTGACCATCTGAGCAACCCCCTCTTGTCTATATGCATTTAGTAGTAGTTATTATTACATGCTATTTCACCCATTGTTGAGTTATTCTCATGCATTTATTAGTAGAAGATATTTCATGCTATCGGTTTTATAGTTAAGCCTATGTTATGCATTTTAATTGAAGTTGCCATTTCATGGAAATACCTTTCCATGTTGAGCTTATTAAAGTAGTAGTATTGAGAGCTATTAACACGTTTTGTGGTTGAAGTTGTTGATTATTGGAATATCTTTCCTTGTTGAGTTATTTCCAAATTCATTTTGTTGTTATTGAGAATCTTGTGCACATTGTAGTTGAGTTGTCGACTATGTATTGTGGTGACATTGTTATTGTTAATTTTGGAAATGTTGTGGCGTATGGGCACGTGTGGTGCGAGTTAATTATTTTGTTGTGATATTGATGTGCATGCGGCGATATAAGAGTGGTGTATTGATGCACATGCGGCAAGATAAGGTGGAATTTATGTGCGTGTTGCTAGTAAGGGAATTACGTGAAGCTACGCTGCGAGATAAGGGGGGCTAAAGCGTGCGAAGCTATTTCGGGAAAAATATTCTTTTTTAAATATATGCAAGGCTCACGAGGCGATATAAGGAAGATTGTGATTGTGACTTGTGAAATGTGAACATGAGTTGTGGTACCTAGGTGTGATTCTTGTTATACATTCTATATTGGAAAGGCTTGCTGATTTGAACGATTATTCTTTTGTTTCCTTGCCTCATTCCATTCGCATTTTTTATTGTAATTGGTTACTTGTTGTCTTTATCATATGCACACTCTTTATTGTTATTGGTTGCTTTTATTTCCTTTGTTAGCCTTTTATTGATAAATTACTTTATTGTCATTTATTGCCTTTACTTCCTCGTTGTTAGATTATATTAATATTCTGGACAAGTTTTCTATGTCTAGTAGGTGTCATGACCAGACCTCGTCACTACTCCACCGAGGTTAGGCTTGATACTTACTGGTACCGTTGTGGTGTACTCATGCTACGCTTATGTACATTTTTGTGCAGATCCAGCTTCTTTTTCCCGTGTCGGATGCCATTGAGTTAACTCAGACTTTGCGGAGACTTCAAGGTATACCCGCTTGATGTCCGCAGGCTTCAGAGTCACTTTCTAGTGATCTTATGGTACTGTTTCTTTTGTTCCCAAATAATACTGTATTACAAATTCGTAATGCATTTCAGTAGAGCTAATGACTCAGTTCCACTAGTTTTGGGGATTATATGATTGTTGTTCTGTTTTGGTTTTGATGATGTTTTTTATTAGTTTAAATCAATACCTTAGTCGTTATTTCTGCTAATTCATCATCATATATTAGGCTTACCTAGTCTTAGAGAGTAAGTGTCATCACGATTCCTAAGGTGGAATTTTGGGGTCGTGACACCCTCATTCTAGAAGATATCACCCATATTTGTTCTCCCAAAATGCTCTCAAACCCTTCTAGAATTCCCAAATCAGTCTAAGGAAGTTGAACGAGAATCTAGTAGGATTTAGTGCGAAGGATCTTGGAATTAGAATCATCACTAGTATATCTATTATCTTGATGTATTGATTCTGGAGATTCGTTAGAGGCATAGTAACAATCATAGAAGCGTAGCTAGTTCTGCAACAAGGTATATAAGGCAACTTTCTTTCTTGGAATGATTTGGTGTAAGTCTCACTCTCTCTTCCTCTAAAGGATTCATGTATTGTAAGGATTTGGTTTATGATTCCCTCTCGATGACGTTATCCCTATTCTTGTACATTCTTGTCGGTATCATTTCTTTCAAAGTTTAAAATGTTCCCAGTTGGTATCCTGAGGTCGGAATGTATGATTCATTCTGAGTTTAAACTTAATATCTCTTGAAAGTGATTCTACATTGAACTTATATGTATATTTATTTATTTTACTTTACCGAGACACGCTATAGATGGCCGTGTATGGCACCTATTGTGCAACCACTGATCAGTTGGGTATGATGAATTACAATGTGAGAAACTAACGAAAGCCTGTGTGACTGGGTATGACTGAGTCCTCTACAAGGCAGGTACGGAGTGATATGATGTAAAATATCACCAAGCCCCTATGCGACCGGGTACGACCGAGTCCTTTTGAGATAGGATATGCTGAGTTCTGTTGAGACCGGGTACAACCAAGATCTCATGAGGTCGAGTACGATGTGATAATTATATGAGACTTACCGAGTCCTCTACGAGGCCAGGTACGATATGAATGATATGCCCCAAAGAGTGGCTGAGTATTATTATATTATAATTAATGCATGGTCTCCATGAGTGGCTTAGCCTATTGAAAAACAACTTGTATACTGTACGTTTGATGGTTTCTACAGTTTATGCCCCCGATGGCTTGCCTTCGGTATCCAGGTTGAAATCATGTACTCATATATCTTATGTTATGTCTCTGATTTGCATGATTTCTTAGTCTTACATACTCACTACATTTTCCATACTGATGTCCTTTTCTTAGGGCACTGTGTTCATGACCACAGGTATAGATAGACCCGGTGATGTCTGTCCCTGGTAGGGTATTTGTTACAATTGATTGATCGTTGCACTTCACTTCTTCGGATTAGCTATTCAGAAGTCAATAGGTACCGAAGCATATGTTCTATTCATTTCGGGTACGGTAGAGCCCTATCCCGACAAAGTTGTGTATATGTATATTTCTTTTGGTACTCTTAGAGACTTGCAGACTAAATTTTGGTGGTATATAAAAGAGTGGGTTATAACTTTGTAGGGTACTGTAACACCCCGAAAAATTTCAAAGTACTTAAGTGTAAAGTCCGGTAAAATATGCAAAGAAAATAATTTTTCATGGTGCCAAGAAAGTAAAGGAAAATATTTGCCGGAAAAGTGCGTCTAGGTGGTCCATTATGCGACCGCATAATTACTCTGTGGGCCGCATAATGGCCGCAGAAGTGAGCAGGAGAGGGCTATTCTGGAAGCAGCTATGCGGTCGACTATGCGACCGCATAACTGTTATGCGGTGCATTATGCGACCGCATAACAGTTATGCAGACAACATAGTGACCGCATACACAGGCAGTTCTTTTGGCTATTTTGTAACCAATTATGCAACCAATATGCGGTCCGCATAACCATTATACAGTCGCATATGCGACCGTCAAACCTGTTCCGGAGCTCCATTTTTGGGTTTTTAAAACCCGACCCTATTACATTAAATACACTCTTTGGGTCATTTTTGAGCTATTATCTGACATTTTAGAGTGAGATAGGGTGCCCTAGAGTGAGAAGGTGTTCTCCAATAATTGTTCTTCAATTCTTGCCCAAGTTTTGGAAGATTAAGAAGGGAAGCTCACTAGGTCTTCATCCTAGAGGTAAGATTCTACACCCTAAACCCTAATTTTGAAATCTTCTGAAAATGGGTAACTTGCAAGATAATTTTTGGGCTTGAGAGTTGATTATTTTGCATGCATGTGTTATCGAAGGGTGTAGGAAGATTGTTGAGCTAAGAATGGTAAAGATTGGGTTGTGGGATGACGGAATCCTTCATAAAAAGGACATTGAAACCTTATGCACACCTAGTGTTTGATAAAATGCTCAAGTGAGCTAGAACCATGATCATCTTCCTAATTTTGATTCAATTTATTATATTTCTACAATAGATTGGAGTTGCTAAGAATTTCGGAACATTTTAGAGTTTAAGGAAGCTCAATTGAGGTATGTTGGCTAAACTCTTCTCTTAGAATTGAATCCCACAATATTCATGTGAATTATGTAAGTCCCGAGTGATTCATTATGAAATTGGATACTCCCAGTAAGATTGGATTGAAAGATATATGTTCAACAAGAATCTCAAATGCTTTATTCATGTTATGTTACCAATTGAGGATGTGTTAAAATATGGGCTGTACATTAATAATATTTCAACTTTAAGTCAAGTTCAAATGAAGGCTATTATGCTAAATTTTGTGAAATATCTCTATGTGCCTTAGACTCTAAATTGCTCACATGTATACTACACACCTTGATTTGAATTGTATTTGTTGTTGATGATGATAATGATATTTGAAATTGATAAGGTGAGCATGAAATACTGAATATGGCCAATGTGTCAAGAATGATCTTATAATTATGGCCATTAGTGCCAATGAAATGAAAATATATGAAAGTAATACAAAATGCGATGATTGATATAAAAAGGTTGATGTCTCAAATAAGACAGCCTAGCCGGTCGGGTCGTGATCGGACACCATGCCACACACATGGTGGTGATTGTGCTGGAAATTATAATTGAAATGGTAATTGTGGTTGATGTCCCTAATGGATAGCCTAGCCGATCGGGTCATGATCGGACTCCGTGTTAAAGATTGTGGTATTGATATTGAGAGAAATTATGGTTGATGTCTCTAATGAGATGGCCTAGCCGATCGGGTCGTGATCGGACTCCGTGCTAAGAGTACGGTGGTACCGGTAGTGTGAATAATGGTATTGTGGACAATGGTATATCGATACTAAAAATCTCCCAATGTGAGATATGGAAATAATTTGAACACTGTCTTGATCCTAAATTGATGTTTGATGTTAATTAAGGCTTTCATTGATATTATGATAATCTTGTTTGTATTATTTGTCATTCTATGAGAGGCTGTTTAGTTATACATACTAGTGCTATTCGACGGTACTAACGTACCTTTTGCCGGGGGCACTGCATCTTTAAATGGATGCAGGTGGTTCCACAGCAGGAGATATTGATCAGTGATAGCAGTACACCTTCTTCCCAGGTGACTTGGTGAGCCCCACTTCATTTCGGGGTCATGTATCTTTTGTACTTTGTGTATTCAGTTTGAGGTATAGCCGGGGCCTTGTTGTCGGCATTATCATTGTACTCTTCTTTATCTATAGAGGCTCCGTAGACATAGTGTGGGTTGTGTATTGGTGTCGGGGAAAGACAAACTATGTTATATTGTAGTCGTATTACTTGTCCATTTGAGACTTTTAAAAAATGATGAAACTATTAGAAATGAATTGTTATTGTAGACATGAACACATTTTCATCTAATTAATGAAAATATGTATATCTCTATTCGTGGATGAGTTTGGGTAGAATGAAATCTACCAGGCTTGCTCCGTCGGATTCACTCGGTTGAGCGCCGGTCGCGCTCCTTGGTTTTGAGGCTTGACAGGTACAATTATGAATATGTGTGAAATGTCAATGTTTTTTTTGCAAGTCAGTTGTACACGTTTTTATTTTGATATTAGTACGTGGAGGCCTCATTGGCCCAAATTTTATGATTAAGAAAAGCTAAGAATGGACATCGGTTTGCACGGGCCTTCGGGCGTCGTGTGCCGGTTGCACCTCCCAAGGTTAGGGTGTGACAAAACCGCCTGTATTGTCAAAGCCAAGGGATGGAGAGAGATTACTCACCTACTTAGCCATATCAGAAGTAGAAGTAAGCACAGTATTTGTACGAGAAGAAAAAGGTATGCAATATCCAATTTACTATATTAGTAAATCTTTGTTAGATATTGATACGTGATAACCTCATCTAGAAAAACTAGCACTAGCATTAATAATGGCTTCAAGAAAGTTATGACCCTATTTTCAATGTCATCTTATTTCTGTCGTAACTATTTTTCCATTAAGGAATATTTTATATAAACATGAGTTATCAGGAAGATTAGCTAAATGGGCAATAGAACTTAGTGAATATGATATTGTTTATCAGCCTCGAACTGCCATAAAGTCACATGTACTAGCAAATTTCAGCTCGAGCTTACTACCTAAAGCTAAAAATGAGGTACGAATATTTACCAGATCTAATTTGGGGACTTGGACATTGTACACTGATGGATCCTTAAATGTAAAAGGGGCAGGTTTGGGTATTGTCTTTATTTCACCTTCAGAAAAAATTATCAGGCAAGCAATAAAATGTTACCCTATAACTAATAATAAAGCTGAATATGAGGCAGTGATTGCAGGTTTGAAACTTGCAAAAAAAGATAGGGATTGATCAAATTGAAATCAAAACCAACTCATAACTTATGGTAAATCAAATGCAACAGTATTTGGAAAAAGTGCGGGAATTATTGTGTCAATTCTACGTATGAAAAGCTATTCAAATACCAAGAGAAGAGAATGTGGAGGCTGATGCATTAGCAAAGAAAGTTATGATAGGCAAAAAGAGAATGTGATTATTTGTTCATTTGAAATTTACTAAGCATTTTAGATGATAGGCAAAAAGCTAGCCAGAACCGAATGATGACATTAGACCAAAAAGACATGTGAAATACTTAATTGTTCTTGGTGTAGGTTACAACAATTCTGATGGGAAGGGTTAAGCAGTCATCATCTAAAAAATTACCCCTGGATCCCGTATATGTTTTCTTTTTCAGGGAAAGGACCATAGAGCGAAGTTGATCCAGTGTTTAAGTTTTCATACTTATAAGCTCAAATACTAGGGGACTATGAATATGGAAGAAGTAAAGCACAAACAAAAGCATAGCTTAATGGCCAAAGGAAAAACCTACCTTGAAGAAAATTTCGAATTTTTAAGCTCAAAGGTTGAATGGCAGTTATGCGCTTAAGAATCAATAGGAAATTGAAGATTCAAGAGAAAACATCCAATAGCTATTAGGTTAGGGCTACAAATATACTCATAGGATAACTATACCCATACCTATAAACCTGCTATAAAAAAGTAGTTATGGAAATGATGTACATGAATATTCGTTTTGAAAGATCAAATAAAACTTCTTCAAATTACTTCATATTTTATATTTTTACACCAATATAAAGTATGAGATGCCATCTTCGTCAATGTCATTTATATAAAACGGCCTCTCTTATAAATACGACTGTGTGTATTTATTTACGGTATATTAAAGCATTCATTCTATTTGGATAATGCAAGAAAATTCCGGAGATTAAAGAGCAAAAGCATACTTAAACTATTCTTAAAATTAACATTGATATTGATGTTCACAAAAGTTTCCAAGGAACAAATCAAAAAACATCCAAAAATATCTGAGTAATATCATAAAACATTGCTGAAAGAGAAAACTAGGCAGCATCTTGAGAAGGAGCGGAAGGATCAACTTGAGAACTTGAAGATGAAGGCTAGGGATCAGCAGGATCAGCCTTTGAATCGTCTTTCTTAAATCACCCTTGGAACTCTCATCCTCGGGTGTAGAGAAACTTTAACATTGCTGAGTAGTTTCGATTGCATCCTTGGCCCTGGCAATCTCAGCTTCGAGATCAAAACTTTCTTGGCTAGCTTCAGTCAAAGTTTCAAGACGTGTGTTCAGGAAGGCCCAACTCACATCCAGAGTTAGCTTGTCCTCGAGAGCCGCACAATCTTTCTTTAATTTTTCAACTTCGGCCCTCAGTTCTTCTTTTTCAGCCTCGGCACCTTCATAAGAGACCTTCAAAGGTTCAAGAATAGCCTCAAGGGACTTAAATTTATTGGAAGAGGTGCATAGAACTTCTTGGGCTTGAGTCAATGCTTGGACCAGATCACCCGCGTACACTTCTTTCTGATTCAGAAGTTCTTTCAAACTCTGAATTTCCTCAGTCCCTTGAATGCTGCTCAGCAAAGGTGGCTTCCATCCTATACTTCTCCTTCTCTGCCTGATTGGCAGAAGCCTTCATTACTGCTAACTCAGTAGTAGTGATCCTAAGTTGTTGCTCTAAGGTCTCTTTCTCACCAGCCAAGACGTCATTCGCTAACTGGAGGCTCTCAAATTGCTCTTTCCAGTTGTCAGCTTCCATGCGCAACTCTGCAACATGTTGCTCAGTCCAACCACTCTCCTCATCAGCTCTGTACCTGTTAAGTTGATCTGCAAAAAGGTAAGGGAAAAGAGTTATAAACTTAAAGAAATAAGAAGTGAAAGAGGTAAGAGAGGAAAAGCATACATTGAGAGCATAATGAATAACATTATTCATCAGAGTGATAGAGGAGCAGGATTCAAGATTTACCCTCTTGAGGGGGCCAATCAAAGGTTTCAACCAAATCGTAGCTTAGTTTGATTTCTTTAGTAAGCTCATGACCTCGGGGACTTCGATCATAACCTGATTCATACCTCTCCCAGTGGAAGGGTCGGCTTCATCATAAAGAACAACAACGGGAGTAGCAGCAGGAGCAGCAACAGGAGCAACGGGGCTCATGGGAAAGGTCGCAAGAGGTGGCTCTTCACAAACAAACCCAAACTCTTCTTCTTCATCCTCAAATCCTTAAGCAAAAAGCCTCTCAACAGGACTTGAAGGGGGACTTATGGAAGGATCAACATTATCATCTTCAGAAATTTGTAGAGGATTATCTTCAGGCTCATCAACCAGGTGAAAAGGCACAGAGTCTGAAGGCTGGATCTGAGGAGCATTGGATTCATCATCCAAGATGATGCGCCTCCTGACTCTAGGCATATTCACTATGGAGCCTTCATCTTCTTCCTCTTTATCAGAGGCACGAGATTCTTTATTTTTCCTTTTTGAAGAGGACACATTTAAAATTCGCTCTTGGGCAGTGTTGACATCGAGTCTAACTGCAAGAGTGGAAGAAGGACTAACTCTGCAGAATGCAAATCTTGAAAATTACAAAGGATGTCAAAATAAGAAGAAGAAAAAAAATGAAAAATTTACGGTAGAGTAAAGTAACATACTGTGGGTTTTTAACTTTCCATCCAAACTTTTGGGATAGAAACTTCTAGGATCTTTGCTCCAGAGGAGCGGGCAGATAATATTTTTTCTACCCAATCACAGAAGTCGAAAAGTTCACCAAAACCTTTCATGATTGCTGGAAAAAAAAAAGAAAATATGAGTAAGAAAGTTAGTATTTTAAAGGGAAAATAGCATAGTGAAGAAGAAAAGGGAAACACTCACGTGTAAAGTTCCACTTCTCGGGAAAGGGCATGTTCAATTATCCCACTAAGGCACGAGTGGGAACAACCACAAACCGAGCATACCAACCTCGGTCACGATCATCTTCAGGACTGACCAAGATTCATTGCTTCTTGTAGCAAATGTGAAAACACCCTCCCAAAAATATTTAGAGAATACAGATGAAAGAGATGACGAAAAGAGAAAGGGGAGAAAACTAAACCCGATAAGTAGCAAAGACAAGCCACTGCCCTACACATTATCGGACCTATTTATCGAGGCAAACGTTGAAATAACGACAGAATTCTATAATCACTATGTTAATAGGAGGTTTGAATCCTAAAGTGAAAGGATATGTATAGACGAACGAATAACCTTCATGGTAAGTGGTTATTCGGTCATCGGCACTAGGGGCTGCGATTGGGAAGTCAAGGTTCTAATGACATTCTCGGTGTACTAAAGGAAGAAGATCATAGTTGATCAGAGAAGGATAGTGATCAACATGTTTAAGTGCTGCTATGGAAGAAACTTCTTACTTCCATGCTTCATGATTAGATTTAAAAGAAAATTCTTGAGGAACAATCTCTGAAACTAAAGGTTCAGGTAATGGTTCATTTTGATCCCTAGCTTTGGAAGAAGATCTAGGGGAGGATGTGGATTAATCTTTGGAGGACGAAGAAGGTTTAGAAGGATTTTTCTGAGAAGAGGTGGTACTCCGGCTCGATATGGAGCCTAGTCTACGAAGCCTGACACCTTTATTCCTACTTTTGACTGGAGCAGTAGAAGGTGTAAGTTCATCAATTATGATAGCACGTTGAGGATTAGACGATGAAGAAGAGTTCAAATATCATGAAACCATTGTTAATAATAGTCAAAGCGCGATGAAAAAATGAGGGTTGTAGAGAAGACTTAGAAGAAAACGAAATAGAGTAAGAGAAGTTTTGGAAGTTGTATGATGCGGTATTTATAAGGAAGAAGCGTCATCATAAACCGTCATCTAGTAACCGTCACGTCGAATTGACACAGCCAAAGAAACCCTAAAAAGCCTCTGTAAACTGCAGAGCCAATCACGATAAGACATGTGTCTCGAGCATTAAATGGAAGAGACATACATATCTTCGCTTCTGAGGTGAATCATAATGATATCGGGAAGGGGCGGCAAGACGTTCTCGCCATAAATAAACTTACCACTTTCGGAATATTCAGTTGAGAATATTCAGAAAGTAGGGGGACTATTTGTAATGGCAAAAAAATAGACTCGCCACGCGACTTATGATATGTTGAAAGGTAGAATAAAAGTCAAAGTGATACAGAAGAATGAAGGTTAGGGAAAGCATGAGTAAAACACCCACATTATCGCTTTACAAAGATACCGTACTTGACAACTGGAAAGGAAGAGATGTGAGTGGGATGGATAATTAAAGACCACGAGGAAGGAAGGTTCATTAATAGTCAAGAATATGGAAAGAACTCGACATAATCCCTGATTGAACGAGAATGACTACTATTACCATAACCGTTAAAAATTATCCAAGTAATGGAAAATCAATGTAACAAATATTAGTAACGGGCGAGAATTAAGTATGGCAAAGCAGTTACATATTATACCCTTATGTATTGATCCGACCGATCATTTTGCATATGGTAGCCTCGTTCCCTTATTTATTTCTTATTCTATGTTTATTTATGGTTATGTGACTTGTCGGGATGGTTGGTTTAGTTCTGGGGATGTTTCGGAATGAATTGGGACACTTAGTCCCAAGGTTGGAAGCTTAAGTTGAAAGTATTAACTGGATGTTGACTTATGTGTAAACGACTTCGGAATAGAGTTTTGATGGTTCCGATAGCTTCGTATGGTGATTTTGGACTTAGGCGTATGTCTGGACTTGGATTCGGAGGCCCGTAGGTCGTTTTGGCTTGAATTAGCAAAAGTTTGGAAGGTTGAGAAGTTTGACCGAGAGTTGACTTTATTGGTACCGGGCTCGGATTTTTGTTTCGGGAGTTGGAGTAGATCTGTTATGTCATTTATGACTTGTGTGAAAAAATTTAGGGCAATCGGAGTTGGTTTAATAGGTTTCGGTATTGGTTTTAGAAGTTAGAAATTCATTAGTTTTGTTAGGCTTGAATTGGGGTGCGATTCGTGTTTATGACATTGTTGGATGTGATTTGAGGCTTCGACTAAGTTCATATCATGTATTAGGACGTGTTGGTATATTTGGATGGGGTCCCGGGGTCCTCGGGGGTGATTCAGATTGTTATAGGATTGAGTTTTGGACTTAAGGAATTTCGATTGGCTTCAGTTTTGGTGTAACTGCACCTGCGAGGTTTTGGCCACAGGTGCAGAGCCGCAGAAGCGGCCAAAAAGGCATAGATACGGAATTTGGCTGGGCTTGGAATGGGCCACAGATGCGAGGCATTTTCTGCATCTACGAGCCTGCATATGCGTAGAGGTTGCCGCAGAAACGGATTTTGGGCAGGAGAGCTAGAGTCGCAGAAGTGGATTTGTCTCCATAGGTGCGGACGCGCAGGAGCGAAAGCTAAAGCAGAAGCAGTCCTACAGGAGCGATAAGTTGGACCGCAGGTGCGAGAGGTCGGGAGCTTAAGTTATTTATGCAGGTGCAGAAATGTGACCGCAGATGCGGTTACGCAGAAGCGGAATATGGGTCGCAGGTGCGAAATGCCTGGCAGTGTCTTATATTTCGAAGGGTTTCAAGTTTCTCTCATTCTTGAGAGGGATTTCACTATAATTCAATAGGTAAGCAACTTTTGATCACTTTTGCCTATAAATATTGAATACCCATTGATTTTTATACCAAAATTATATGTGTTTGAGGAGAAATTTGGGGGATTTTGGACTATGTATTGGAGAGTAAGATTTGGGAATTTGAGGGTCAATTTGTGGTTGGAATTGGATGATTTTAGTATGGTTGGACTCGTTATTGAATGGGTATTCGGAATTTGTAAATTTTGTTGGGTTCAGAGGCATGAGCCCGGGGTTGACTTTTTTATTTTGCTTAAAGATCTTATCTTTATCGTATGGAATCGATTCCTATAGCTTGTATTGAATATATTAAGTTGTTTGTGACTAGATTCGAGTCGTTCGAAGGACGATTCGCGAGGCAAGGGTTTGTTGGAGCATTGAGTTGCCTACTTTGCGGTAAGTAACACTTCTAAACTTGGAACTGAGGGTATATATCCCTTGAAATCGTGTTATTTGGGTTGTGTTGGGGTGACTCACATGCTAGGTGACGGGCGTGTGGGCGTGCACCGTGGTAATCATGATCTAAGTGGATTCTTATACTATGTTGATATCAAGTCTTGTTTGATCTGTGTAATCCCTACTTGTTAGACTAATTGAACTGCGATTCATGTTAGAAATCATGTTTAGGCTATGTGCTTATCCGGTTGTGATCTAATGAGGTTATTTCTACTATTTTGAGTTTTCTTTTTTAACTGCAATTATGTACTCAGTCATGATCCTTCATTTGCATATCACATCTCAGTCTCTCTTATTATTTATTGTTATATCATATGTTGTTATTGTTTGGGCTGCGTAGTACGAGGTTGTGAGCCTTGAGACTTGAGAGATTAATGATAGAGGTGGGACTGAGAGCCGGATTGTGAGAGTTATTATGAATCGGGTTGCACGTCGCAGTAAGCTTTATTGGATTATTTATTATTGTGGATCGTGTTGCATACTGCGTCAGGCCTTATAGGCTTTATATTAGCTCTTGGGTAGGATCTGCCCCTTCGGAGTCTGACACACCAGCACTGAGCGCAGGCACAGTTATATCTACACGTGCTTTTATTAGGGGCATTGATGCCAGGCACCCGTACAGTGCTGAGTAATTGTGTGTGTGATGAGTGTGCATTGAGATAGACGGATTGAGTACACTATTTTGGGGTTTTGAAAGGTAATTTGAGGTCGGATT
The DNA here is from genome assembly GCF_000715075.1 of Nicotiana tabacum. Lineage (NCBI taxonomy): Eukaryota > Viridiplantae > Streptophyta > Magnoliopsida > Solanales > Solanaceae > Nicotiana > Nicotiana tabacum. Next base: position 45,221,617 of record NC_134102.1, read on the forward strand.
TGAGTAATTCTTGTATAGTTGGTCTCGTTATCGAATGGGTGTTCGAATTTTGTAATTTTGGTCAGGTTCTAAGACACGGGCCTGGGTTGACTTTTTGTTTCTTTGTAAAGATCGCAACTTTATTGTTCGAAATAGTTTTCTATAGTATATATTATGATATGAAGTTGTTTTGGCTAGATTCGAGTAGTTCGGAGTTGGATAATCAAGGAAAAGGCTCACTAGTGGGTTGAGTTAGCGTGTTTTGAGGTAAGTGTCTTACCTAACTTTGTGTGAGAGATTTACCCCTTAGGAATGGTGTTGGTTTGTGATAATGGTGATATGTAAAGGGTTTCTCATATACTGCTGCTCCTATGACCAGATTGACCCAGAAGGGTGCTCCGTTCAGGTGGACCGAGGAGTGTGAGGAGAGCTTGCAAAATCTCAAGACTGCTTTGACTACAGCCCTAGTGTTGGTGTTGCCTACGGGTTCAAGGTCTTACACTGTGTAGTGTGACACGTCGTGCGTTGGCCTCAACGTGGTATTTATGCAAGATGGTAGGGTGATTGCCTACGTGTCTAGACAGCTGAAGGTGCATGATAAGAATTATCTTGTCCACGACCTTGAGTTAGCAGCTATTGTTCATGCCTTGAAGATTTGGCGGCACTATTTGTACGGTGCCCCTTGTGAGGTCTATACTGACCACCGGAGTCTACAGCATTTGTTCAAACAGAAGGATCTTAACTTGCGGCAGTGTAGATGGTTAGACTTGCTTAAGGACTATGATATCACCATCCTATATCATCCCGAGAAGGCCAATGGGGTGGCCGATGCCTTGAGTCGAAAGGCGTAGAGCTTGAGCAGTTTAGCATATCTACCGGCAGTGCAGAGGCCATTAGCATTGGATTTCAGGCCTTGGCCAACCAGTTTGTTAGGTTGGATATTTCAGACCCGAGTCGAGTTTTGGCTTGTATGGTTTCTCGATCTTCCCTATATGATTGTATCAGATAGCGTCAGTATGACGATGCCTATTTGCTTGTCCTCAAGGACACAGTTCAGCACGGCGATGCCAAGGAGATCACGATTGGGGATGACAGTGTGGTAGGAATACAAGGCTGACTATGTGCGCAATGTAGATAGTTTGCGTGAGCTAATTCTTTAGGAGGCCCACAGTTCGCGGTACTCCATTAATCCGGGTGCTGCCAAGATGTATCAGGACTTGAGGCAGCACTATTAGTGGATGAGAATGAAGAAAGACATAGTGGAGTATGTAGCTCGGTGCCTAATTTGTCAGCAGGTGAAGTACGAGCATCAGCGGCCAGGTGGATTGCTTCAGAGGCTAGAGATTCCAGAGTGGAAATGGGAGCGAGTTACTATGGATTTTGTTGTTGGGCTCCCAGGGACTCATAAGAAGTTTGATGCAGTATGGGTGATTGTAGATAGGTTGACCAAGTCGGCTCATTTCATTCTAGTGGTGACTACTTATTCTTTAGAGCAGCTGACTCAAGTATATATTCGCGAGATTATCAGACTTCATGGCGTGCCGGTATCCATCATCTCTGACCGGGATAAACAGTTTACATCGCAATTTTGGAGGTCCATACAGCGTGAGTTGGGCACACGGGTTGAGTTGAGTACAACATTCCACCCTCAAAGGGACGGACAGTCCGAGAGCACTATTCAAATATTGAAGGATATGCTTCGTGCATGTATGATGGAGTTTGGGGGTTCTTGGAATCAATTATTGCCGCTTGCAGATTTTGCCTACAACAACAGCTACCAGTCGAGCATTCAGATGGCTCCGTATGAGGCCTTGTATGGGAGGCAGTGTCGGTAACCAGTGGGTTGGTTTGAGCCATATGAGGCTAGGCTATTGGGTACAGACTTGGTTCCGGACGCTTTGGAAATGGTTAAATTGATTTAAGATTGGTTTCGCATAACCCAATCTAGACAGAAGAGTTATGCGGATGGGAAGGTTCGCGACGTTGTATTCATGGTTAGTGAGCAGGTCTTGCTCCGATTTTTTCCCATGAAGGGTGTTATGAGGTTCGGGAAGAAGGGCAAATTGAGCCCTAGGTATATCAGACCTTTTGAGATTCTTAAGAGGGTTGGAGATGTGGCCTACAAGCTTGCACAACCACCTAGTCTAGTTGCAGTTCATCTAGTATTCCTTGTTTATATGCTCCGGAAATATCACGGTGATCCATCTCATATGTTAGACTTTAGCTCAGTCCAGTTAGACAAAGATTTGTCTTATGTTGAGGAGCCCGTGACTATTTTGGACAGGCAGGTCCGAAAGTTGAGGTCGAACATTGCTTCAGTGAAGGTTCAGTGGAGGGGTCAACAAGTCGAGGAGGAGACTTGGGAGGACGAGCATGATATGCATAGCCGCTATCCTCGTCTTTTCACCACTTCAGGTATGTCTCTTTTCTCGTTCGAGGAAGAATGTTTGTTTTAAGAAGGGGAGGATGTAATGACCCAGCTGGCCGTTTTGAGTATTTAGCCCTGATCCCCTATTTATTGCCTCATCTATGTTGTATTATGGTTACGTGACTTGCCGGGGGTGTTTGGTTTTGGTTTTGGGTGAGTTTCGGAGTGAAATGGGATATATAGTCCCTAAGTTGGAGCTTTATGTTGGAAGAGTTGACTGTAGTTTGACTTTAGTGCAGATGGCTCCGTAATGGAGTTTTGACAGCTCCAATAGCTCCGTATGGTGATTTTAGACTTAGGAGCGTGTCCGGGTGTTGATTTGGAGGTCTGTAGGTCGTTTCGGCGTAAATTGGCGAAAGCTGAAAAGTTGAAGGTTTGGAAGGTTGAAACATTTGACCGGGAGTTGACTTTATTGATATTGGGGTCGGATTCCATTTCTGGAAGTTGGAATAGGTCCGTCATGTTATTTATGACTTGTGTGCAAAATTTTAAGTCAATCGGAGCTGGTTTGGTATGAATCAGCTTTTGTTTTGGAATTCGGAAGTTCATAGTTTCATAGGCTTGAATTAGGTTGTGATTCGTAGAATCGATGTTGTTTGACATGATTTTTGGCCTCGAGTGGGTCCGTCATGTGTTTTGGAACCTGTTGGTATTTTCGGACGGGGTCACGGAGGGCCCCGGGTGTGATTCGGATTGAATCCGGAACAAGTTTGGACCTTGTGTGATTGCTGAAGGTTGATGTGTCTGGTGCAATTGCAGAAGCACATTTTGGGTCGTAGGTATGGCACCGCAAGAGCAACCCCTGAGCCGCCAAAGAGAAAGTGTCCTTGCCCAGCTGGGACCGCAGGTGGGGTCATTTGTCCGCAGAAGCGAACTCGTAGATGCGGAGGTGGACATCGCAGAAGCAGAAATTGGGAAGGCATTGGGCAGGACCGCAAGTGCGGTCATTTTTCTCTGTAGAAGCGAGATCGCAAGTGCGAGCATTTGTCCGTAGAAGCAGAACCTCTGAGCCTAAGTTGGAACCGCACCTGCGATGGATTTTTCGCAGGTGCGGCATCGCAGGTACGACTCCAGGCCCGCTGAAGCAAGGATCGCTGGGCAGAAAATGGGTTTCGACGATTTGAGTTTCATTTTTATATTTTGGACTTAGAGAGCTCGTTTATGGCAATGTTTCGAGAGTTTTTCAAGGAAATCATTGGGGTAAGTGATTCTAACCCGGATTTGACTATATATCATAAATATATTATTATTTTTATCATCTAATTAGTGATTTGAGTTGGAAATTTGGGGAAAAATTGTGAAGACTTCCTAGACTAAATTTTGTGGTTTTGAAAGGCGATTTGAGGTCGGATTTGAGTAATTCTTGTATAGTTGGACTCGTTATTGAATGGGTGTTCGGATTTTATAATTTTGGTCAGGTTCCGAGATACGAGCCCGGGTTCAAAATAGTTTTCTATAGTTTATATTTATGGTATGAAATTTTTTTGGGTAGATTTGAGCCGTTCGGAGTTGGATAATCGAGGAAAAGGCCTACTAGTTGGTTGAGTTAGCGTGTTTTGAGGTAAGTGTCTTGTCTAACTTTGTGTGGGAGAATTACCCCTTAGGATTGGTGTTGGTTTGTGATAATGGTGATATGTGAAAGCCGTGTACGCAAGGTGACGAGTGTGTACACGGGCTAAATGTGGAAATTTATCGGTTTTAGCTTTGTGGATTATTTTCATGTTGAGTTACCTTAACATGTTATATTCATCATCATTAGGCTATCTTCACTTGCTCTACTTGTCTTATCTCTTATTTGTTAATTGCCCAGCATGTTTAGTTGAAGTTGTTAGTTTCTCTATTCCTTATTCTTTATTTAACCGTGAATTCTTTACCTGAAGTTGTTATTCTTGGAATATCTTATTGTTGAAACTGTTATTGAGTTATAAAGGTCGTGATTCATATTGAGGCAAAGTGCTAAGTTGTGAAATACTATTCTGTTGAGTTATTCACTTCCGGTTGTTATTATTGAGACTCTTGTGTACATTATGGTTGAGCCACGGGCTATTTATTGTAAAAATGGGCACTTGAGGTGTGAATTTGTGATACGTTGTGATATTGATACGTATCCGGTGGTATAAGGTTTTGGGGTTGAAACGCATACGGTGAGATAAGGTGGGCTTGAGCGTGTTGCTAGTAGGGGAACTACTTGAAGTCATGCGGTGTGATAAGGTGGGCTAAAACGCGGGAAGCTATTTCGGAAAAATAATTTTCAAAACTAAATGCAAGGCTCCCGTGGTGATATAAGGAAATATTGAGACTTGTTTGTGATTGAGACTACGAGGCGGTACCTCGGTAGTGGCCCTTGTTGATACTTCTCTATTACTTCACTTGCGTTTGGCTGTTTTGTTCCCTTGTTATAACATTTCTTGTTTTCTTCTGTGATGCATTATTTGCCTTAGTTCAGTGTAGCTATTCTTGGTGTATGTCTTTAATTGTCTCATTTCTAATGTTATCATTAGTTCACTGTTATACACTTGTTCAGTTTCTTATTTATTCCAGTAGGGCCTTGACCTGACCTCGTCACTAGTCTACCGAGGTTAGGCTTGACACATACTAGGTATCGTTGTTGTGTACTCATGTTATGCTTCTACACATCTTTTTGTGCAGATCTAGGTACCTCATACCAGGCCAGGCACTAGCGAGAGCTCAGCTTTGGAGACTTCAAGGTATACCTGCTGGCGTCCGCAAGTCTCGGAGTCCCCTCTACCTAGATTACTTTATTTCCTTATCCTTTTATAGACATTGATGTATAGAGATATTCTATATCACTTCATAGAGCTTGTGACTTGTATCCGCCGGGGTTTGGAAAGTTGTAAATGCTGAGTTGCTGAGTTTATTTTATATTAATTATTGAGTTATGGAGGCTTTAATTATTATTTCAGTTATTTCTGCATGAATGTTAGGCTTACCTAGTCTTAGAGACTAGGTGTTATCACGGCATTCTACGGAGAAAAATTGGGGCCGTGACATAAATCATGGTATAGTTTGTTAGAGTACGTTAAATTGTATATCCAATATTCTTGGTATATCAATTTGCTGTTGAATCGTGGTACTCTTAATATTTTTAGTATACTATATATTGGTATACCATAATTAGTATTATACCAAATTTTAATATTCACCTATTTAACTAGAAAGAATAAAAAAAAAAGGTAAAAATGAGTGACAAATATCATTTTAAAAAAGCCTTAAGAGTGACACTGTAACTATCGATAACTTAATCGATTAATAATTGTGTAGAAAGTATTTCAATACTAATTTTAGGACTAGGTTATTTATCTAGAAAGAACAAAACCAAATCTAAAAGTGGAATAAAGTGATAAAAATATTAACGGAGAAATTTTACTGAAAAAATTAATTGAAAAAACTACGATAAAAAATAAGAATTATAAGGGGAAAACGTGACAAATGTTTTGAACGAAAAATTTCTTAGAAAATTACAAAAAAATAATATGCACAAATATCAAAATAAAAAATTAAAATAAGAAAAAGAGTAACATGTAACTCTCGGTAATCATAATTGATTACTAATTGTGTACAAAGTATCTCAATACATATTTTAAGACTCGATTATTTATTTCAATAAATAAATAAAAACAAAAGTGAAAGAAAGTGATCATAATTTTTGGCGGAAGAATCTTAGTGAAAAATAACAGAAAAAATTAAGATGAAAGTTAATAATGAAAAGAAAAAAATGTGACAAAATGTTTTGGAGGGAAAGATTTTAGTGGAAAGAATAAAATAAGATAAAAAAATAGAAAAAAATAAAAAATCTAGATAAAATAAAGTAAAAAAGAGTGAGGAGGTTACTACTAGAAAAAGTAAAAAAAAAAGAATAAAAAGATAAAAAGAGAAAATAACTACAAAAAAATGAATGAGAGTGCATAAGTTTTTAAAAAGAAAACAAAAAAGTGAAAAAAATAACAACAAAATACGAAAATAATAAAAAAAAGTAAAAAAGAAAAAAAAACCTGAAAAAAAAATAAAGAAAAGAAGGAGAAGGGCCTTTGTAAAGCCTAGCCCCTATGCATAAAAAATAGGGGGCAACCTGGTCTTAAAATTTTCGAAAGGGACACGTTGTCTTTTTTCAGAAAGTGTAGCACTTTGGTCATTAAGTCTTTAAAATGAGCTTTAAGTGTCATTCTCTCTAAAATTTACTTTTATTCAGCTAATCCAAACAGACTCTTTTGTTATTTTGAGATATTTAGATGTGAAATACTTCAGCTCATTTCTTTTGCTAACCTTTTTTCTTTTGTTTCGGTTTTTTTAAAGACAAGACCACCAAGGATTTGGTGGGAATATCGGAGCTCTACTCTTTATCAGATATCTAGACTTTCGAGCCCTTGAAAAGAAAAAAAGTTACTAGAAGGGAACATTTATCTTTTAAATGGGACTTATGCGAAGCAAATTCGGATTAGCCGGGGTCCCAAAACAAGTTCCGAACAACGGGTAAAAAAACAAAAAAAAAAGTTAGTTAAAAAAAGGGAAGAAAACAAGAAAACAGCAATGACGGGTTGGTGAGATCTCCTACAACGAAAATTTTAAGTCTACATTTACTGCTGGGATAGATATGCACTTGATGAAGAGGGTCAGACACAATGACCAAGTTTCTGATGGGAAATTTTGAATTATATATTCCACATTTTCTCTGAGTAAATGTAGACTTGAAACTGCTCTGGTTGGAAATGGATGTGCGTGCGCTATAGTACCATTTGGAACTGCATAACACACAAGTTTTCACTCACACAGGGCAAAGGTATTTATATCATTATCACCTTTGAATAGTCACTTTTGAGAATTATTGAAGATATGTCCGACAATATACTAATGAGTTAACTTAATCAAAGCTTACTGGCATGTATAGAAAGAAGTATGTTACATGTGTGACAATTCTTCATTCCTTTGCCTCAGCAGCTTGCTGACACAACACAACTGTAAGAGTCACAAGAGAAGCATAAAGAGAAGTGGGCATCTTCTGAACCACCTTTCCAACACCAGGGACTCCCTCCGTTGACCTCTTCGTTAGCAGAGCGACAGTTGGTGCTACTGCCAACGCAATGATTAGTCCCTGACTCACCAATTTAAAAGTATCCTTTGTTAATTTTCTAATAAATTTGACAAATTCTTCTCGGTCCAGTTCTCCATCAAGGTTGATATCGCACTCCTGTGAATGACAAGTATGAAACACTACTGTTAAGACTTTGTTAAGACTATAATCGAATCAATAGATCAGGACAACCACCTAAATCACATTTTCTTTGGGAAATAGGAAGGAAAAGGGAAGGGAAACTGGGATTTGTCATACAACTTTATCTCAAGGGATCTGCATGAAATAACTTTCCTTCCTCTTTCTTTTAACAACCAAAACAAGAAAGCAAAATTTTCTTCCTTACCCTTTTTCCAAACAACTTTGAAGGAAGCAGGAAGAAGTAAAGTTTCCAAAAAAGCATATACACATGCTTGCATTCCATATTAGCTTTATAATACACGATAAAACTTAGAACCAACGATAAATACTTGGCAATGTTTAGAGTGTTGTGCTGAATACCCAGGGTCCGGAAAAAATCAATTATTTTACAAGCATTTAGAATGATTTAAGTATTAACATCAAATCTGGAGAAGAAAAAAAATGGATTATCAGTTACTTTAAAGTACAATCCCATCTCTCATCAATATAGGAGTTGAATCAATTTTTATTGGGATATCTTTCTCTTCCAAAATTTACATTTGAAATTTAATAAAGCTAAACGATGTTTTATAAAGGCTCAAAGTAAATAAGTACTATTTTTCTAAGATGGAATGTTGAATGAACCCTTTTTAGAACTAATATCCATCATTACGGCAATACTTCAAAGTGTGATTAGAATAGTTTAGGCACATCACAATCAAATCGACCTAACTGAACATCAGAAGTAGAAGACTGGTCTATCAGCTGACTGAGACATACCTGCATCAGGGCTCTAACTTCATCTTTTGTAGGAGGATCAAAATGAGGTCCGGGCAAACGTTTATTAATATCACTGAAATAACATAAGTGATTAAAAAAATCAAGTGTAGCACCTTCCAAGTTATAAACAATTAACAAACCTCTATAATGTTCTGTAGAAGGTAAGTGAGGAACAGAGCAATCTTACTTGTAGACAAGTAATACAGCAATATAGAGGTCTTCAAACTTCAGATTTGCTCTTCCTGATTCATTTTTGAAATGGTCAAAGACCTTGTCTGTTATTTTTCGTATTTTTGTCTCTCTCCACTGCTTACCTGCATGAGGTAAATAGGTTTGCATTGTCTTAACATAGTTAGGTAAGCTCCATGCCAATATGACCAGCCTAACTGCAGAATCGGTTGCTGATATAGGTCTATTTAGCGCTGCACATGAGTTACTGGATAATTTATTTATCTCCGTTCGTCACATTGCTGATAAATTCTCTAATATATGGCACAAGGGGAGTATCTTTTAAGGCCTCTTTCCTAAATTGGAGAGTATTCAAAATAAAATTCCACTTGATGATATTATTCTAGATTTAGACAAAACATTGTGTCCAAATGCACTTGTTGCTCTGCTGCCAAGATTGAGACTACAAAGCATGTTTTCATGGAAAGCTAGTATGCTACCAGAATATGGTCTTACTTTAACAGGGCAATGGTATTCAAACTGGAAATCAATGTTGTCAAAGGCGAAAAGCTTTAAAAAGCGGTCAAGTCTATCGGAGCTTTAAGCATAAAGCGCAAATAAAGTGTGGGCTTTAGTTAAAAAAGGCGCAACGAAGAAAAAAATAAAAATATATATGTAATGCAAGAAAGCAGTGACAATTTCATTCATAATGATTTCCTCAACGATTAATATAGCTTTTTGCCAATCATATTTATTGTTTTGTACCGCTTTATTTATTCAAAATAGACCTTATAGGCACTGAGGCGCACACCCCAATGCCTTGCCTACACTGAAACGCAGCCTAAGTGAGGCAAAGCGCATACCCTGAGCTTTTTTGAGCTACCAGAATACAGTCTTACTTTACCAGGACAATGGTATCAAGCTGGAAATCACTTAAAAGACTCTCTTTTGAAGATTCTTCCTTCATTTATTATCTGGAAAAGTAGATGCCTCTAAATATCTATTTGGAAAGCTATCTGTGACATTGTTTTTAATCTGAAGATCACCATTCCCTTAAGTCAACTCGAACACGAGTTGGAAGGACCTATTTGAGAAGGCTGACAAATAAATTATGTAAAGCGATGGCAGTTCTATGACTAATGATCACAAAAGAGGTGCTGGAGTATTTCTAAGGAATCACTTAGGCAACATGATCTCATGGCCTTTTCAGTTTCTATGACTACTGAACTAACAACATAGCTGAAGCCTTCTTCCTTGTTTGTTTTTTCATTTTTGTATTGGGGGTTAGGTTTTATGTTCCCCTCCATTGTAATCCCTTTTGATTAATAAACAACTGGTTGAGTGGATTAAAGTTTAAAATAAGTAATTTTACTTTTAACAGCAAGTGCATGCACATGGCTAACTACTGAAGAAAAGCAATCACATAACTATTCAAAACATAAAGTAAAAGGAGAGAATGACCACATTCGTAAAAGATGTATAATGACTGTTAAAGACAACTGAAAAGGGTAAAATATACTTTTCCAGAATAAGTTGCTCATGAAATGATAAGATCACAAATTCGACTAGAAGTGAATATAGTAGTAGCTTGAAACTTTCTAGATTGATAATTTGATATCATAAATTACGATAAAGTTCTATAATGCTCCAGGACAGGATATCTTTGATTCTTAACGTAGTCCACATAACATATAAAAATGAGGAAAATTACTTTCCGAGATTAGAATAGTGGCACTCCGAAATCCTTTAAAAAAAGAAAAGAGTCTGACTCAGAAATTACATAAGAAACTATCATAGCTACTATTGTTTCCCAAAGCCATTTACATATCCTTCTCAAAGGTCTAATATATGTATCGTCTATATATTGAATCTTCACAAAGTAATTACAAGTAAATATCTATAGCATTAATTGGTAATTTCATATAAATGGTGGACTATAATAAGTTATAAAATCTTTGCATTGTCAGTATGTAGCTTAAATCCAATAATTAATAGTACTATTGAATTTCCGATTCAAAGTAAAAAAAGTCAACGCTTTCCAACCGCACAGTAAACTCAACCTGTTGACTTCATCATATTCCGCAACAATTGAGAAATCCTAAAAACTAGAAGCAATTAGCCTAGTTGGCTGGAAATCAAGAAAAACCTGTTTTTTGATGTTTTAGCAGGTTAAAAGTATTGGATCAGTAAAAAAGTACTCTCCAATACAACCTAGATTAATCTTTAAGACATCAACCTTTTACCCTTTATATCACCAAACTTTTGCAGCTTGAATTAATTACACAACAAATTCTCTAATATAATCCCCCATCTAGTCACTGTTAGAAGGGAGTAATAACCAAACCAAGAAATGGATCCAAAGAAACATGAATATAGATGAATATTTCATGTTAAGAAAATTGAAGTTGAGATGGTTACCTTGGAATTTTTGAAGAATCTGTCCCATGGGTTTGAACTTTTGAAGAAGACTAATGGAAGCTTGCAACAGTAGTGTGATTTTGGTCAACTTGCACAGGGAATAGATACTCCAGAATCCCAGATCCGCATCACGTGAGATCTTTTGTTAGATATCATTGGTGATTTGAAATAAAATAAGTAATTATTTGTAGTAGTCGAAATTTTGGGTCATTCACTTTAATAATTCTAACTCTTTAATCAATGGTTACGTTTTTCCCCATTTAACCATTTTAGATTGAAATGTTAGAGGTAAGGTTATCCCAAGTGAGAATCTTATCACCCCAATATATGCTCTTGGCGATGAATTTAGAGATTACGAGGACTTGTACGACAGACCAAGGATCAAATGGGGGGCTTGACTACGGCTAGAGCTCCTGAAATGGGAGAGAAGTTGTTGGAGATGGGGTCTAGGGGAGTAGCGGTGAGGCTAACAGCATTTGGGTTAGGACAGCTGGTTGTATTCGAGGAGGTTGAAAGAGCTATACGTAAGATGAGCAGGAGAAGAGCATTCGAGTCGGACGAGATCCCAGTTGAATTCTGGAAAACCATGGGTAGGGAAAATTTGGAGTGTCTTACTAGGTTATTTAATGTCATTTTTAGGACGACGAAGATGCCCGAAGAATGAAGACGGAGTACGATGGTCCATTATACAAGAACAAAGGCGATATTCAAAATTGCAACAATTATATGGGTATTAAGCTGTTAAGCTATACTATGAAAATTTGGAAGAGGCTACTAAAGATGAGGGTGAGGAAAGGTGTATCTATTTTTGAGAACCAGTTCGGATACATTATCGAGACGATCGACTACGGAAGTCATTCACTTTATAAGGAGATTAGTAGAGCAGTGTAATGATTCGGCCGGTCGTTTTGAGTGTTGTAGCCCCGTTCCTCCATTTACTGCTTATTTTATGCTAAAGTTTTGTTAGGTGACTTGCCCGAGTAGTTGGTTCGGTTCAGGGGATATTTCGGAATGAGTTGAGACACTTAGTCTCAAGGTTAGAAGCTTAAGTTGAAAAGGTTGGCCGGATATTGACTTATGTGTAAATGGCTCCGGAATGGACTTTGATGGTTCCATTAGCTCTGGTGGGTAATTTTGGACTTATGAGTGTGTACGGATAGTGATTTGGAGGTTCGTAGTTGATTTATGCTTAAAATGGCAAAAGTTGGAAAATTCGAAGTTTTGAAAATTGAGAAGTTTGACCGAGATTTGCCTTTGTGGTTACCAGGCTCGAATTTTGGTTTCAGGAGTTGAAATAGGTCTGTTGTGTCATTTATGACTTGTGTGCAAAATTTGAGGTCAATCAGACGTGATTTGATAGGTTTCGGCATCGATTGTAGAAGTTGGAATTTTTTAGTTTTCATTAGGCTTTAATTGGGATGCGATTCGTATTTTTGATGTTGTTTGATGTGATTTGAGGACTCGACTAATTTCGTATCGTGTTTTAGACATGTTGGTATATTTGGTTGAGGTCCCGGGGGTCTCGGATGGATTTCAGAGGGTTAACGGATTAAAATTTGGACTTGAGAAATAGCTGAAGAGTGCTGGACTAGCATAATCGCACCTGCGGAGTTCATGGTCGTAGGTGCACCCTGGAAGGAAGTGGGCAGTGGTCGCAGGTGCGAGGTTATTTTTCGCACTTGTGTGGACGCAGATACGGCGTTTTGGGCATAGAAGCGGATTTGGGTAAGCTAGGGGAGTTGCGCAGGTGAGAGGGTATTTCCGCACTTGTGAGAGCGCATATGCGAAGAAAGGTGCGCATGTGCAAGCGCAGGAGTCACCGGGAGAACCGCAGAAGCAGAGGATTTGTCGTTTCTCATCACCGCAGATGCGAGTAAGTTGGTCGCAGGTGCGAAAAGCACTGGGCAGAATATAAACGTTGGGTTCTGAAGGTTTTATCATTTACAGACTTTGCAAACTCGAGTTAAGGCGATTTTTGAGAGGGATTTCGAGGGTTTTCTTGAGATTCGAGGCATTCAGAGGCCGTTTCGCGAGGCAAGGGCTTGTTGGAGTAGCAATTTGCAGAGTTTGAGATAGGTAACACTTCAAAACTTGGTTTTGAGTGTATGAAACCCCGAATTACGTATTATGTGATTGATATTGAGGTGACGCACATGCTAGGTGACAAGCGTGTGGGCGTGCACCGTAGCAATTGTGATTTAGTCGATTCCATGGATATGTGTAGCTATCTTATATGAATATTATTATTGTACTCTATGTGTTAGAGCACTTGAGCTGTGATTTATGCTAGAGATCATGCTTAGGCTATGTGCCGGTACTATTGGGACCCACAGTAGTCATTCCTTGCTGTTGAGTTATTTGCTTAATTGCAGTTATGTACTCAGTCGCATTCATCATTGCATATCATATCTTAATCTTTATTACAGTATATTGTCACATCTTGCATCATTGTTTTGGCTGCTTAGCATGAGTGTTATGAGCCCGAGAGACTGTAGAGATTGATAACTGAGTGAGGCCAAGGGCCTGTTTGTGAGTGACATTTATGGGATCAGGCCGCATGCCGCAGCATGCTATATTGATTCATGCCAGGATTTGACTTATTATAGCGCTTGGGCTGGATATGCCATTCCGAAGTTTGCACACCCACAGTGAGTGCATTTGCTATTGATTCATTTGTATTTGAGCTGGAACTGCCTTGAATTTATTTACATTTGGGCTGGATCTGCCCTGGATTTATTTGCATTTGGGTTGGATCCGCCCTGTACAGTGTTGAGTGATTGAATGTGATGAGCGAGAATTGAGAGAGATAGGTTGAGTACTCCGGAAGTGTGAGTACGTGAGGCTTTCATTGTGTTGCATCATATATGATATGCTTATTGGCATGTAAATATAGAGATGTCATATTCCTCATATCATTCATACTTGACATATTTTATCTGTTCCGAGTTTAATTGTTAAACCTGGAAGCATGTCTACATTCCTGTACCGGTATCTATAGATTATGAGTTTCTCTAAGATATTACTATCATATGTTCTGAAAAATTCCGTATTGTTTAATTATGTATTTGGACCGTATTGTTCGGACTCGTCACTGCTTTCAGTCCGAAGGTTAGACTTGTTACTTATTGAGTTGGTTGTACTCATGCTATATCCTGCACTTTGTGTGTAGATCCAGGTATTTTCGGACACGGTGGCTGCTGATTCTCAGAGTTTCAACCGTTCGGAGATTATCGAGGTAGCTGCCTTGGCGTCCGCAAACCTTGACTCTCCTCCCATAACCCTCAATTTTACTTATTTAGTTCTACTTTCTTAGACAGTGTATCAGACTATGTATTTGTATAAATGCTCATGTACTAGTGACACCCGAGTTTTGGGATATTCTGTATTGAGTTGTGAAGTTTCCATTCAGTTTTATGAGACTTTTACTTACTTAAGCTTATTTTCGTATAATTTAAATTTCAAGATGTTGGTATGTGTGAGTTTTGGGCTTGCGTAGTATCATGATAGGCGCCATCACGGCACTTGGGATTTTGGGTCGTGACAAGCAGTAAGGAAAGGAAGAGTGACATACATGTGGTGTTCATTGACCTAGAAAAAGCATACGACAAAGTCCTAAGAGAAGTTCTATGGAGATGCTTAGAGGCTAAAGGTGTACATGTAGTGTACACTAAGGTGATTAAGGACATGTACAATGGAGCCAAGACCCGGGTAAGGACAGTGGGAGGAGATTGGGTCACTTCCTAGTCGAGATGGGGTTGCACTAGGGATCAACTCATAGCCCATTTTTCTTTGCCTTGTTGATGGATGAATTGACGTGTCACATTCAAGGGGAGGTGCCATGGTGCATTCTTTTTGCAGATGACAAAGTACTCGTTGACCAGATGCGAGATGGTATTAATACAAGGCTCGAGATTTATAGACAGACCTTGGAGTCTAAGGATTTCAGGTTGAGCAGGACAAAGACCGAATACTTGAAGTTCAAGTTCAGTAACGTAATTCATGAAGAGGATGTGGAAATGAGACTTGATACACAAGTCATCCCAAATAGAGTAAGTTTCAAGTATCTTAGGTCAATAATCCAAGATAATGACGAGATTGATGATAATGCACACAATATATTAAAGCGAGGTGAATGAAACAAAGGCTCGCATCTGATGTCTTGTGTGATAAGAATATGCCACCAAGACTTAAAGGTAAATTCTATAGAGTGGTGATTAGGCAGACTATGTTGTATGGGTCAAAGTATTAGTCAGTCAAGAGCTCTCATGTCCAGAAGTGTAAAGTAGCAAAAATTAGGATACTGAGATGGATGTGTGGTCATACTAGGAGGGAAAAGATTAGGAATAAAGATATTCGGGACAAGGTAGGAGTGTCCCTAGTAGTAAACAAGATGCGAGAGGCTACCGAACCCTTAAGAAAACTTCACATTCTTGTATTCTTGTCGTGAGAATTTGTTGATTCCAGGAACTAAAATTTTGTTATTCTATTCTCTCACAGATAGTGAGAACACGTGCTCCAAGATCAGGCGAACGGCCACCCGTACCACCAGCTAAGGCCACGAAAGGTCGAGGCCATGGTAGAGGCCGAGGTGCAGCTCGTATAGCAGCTAGAGCAGCACCTGCAGATCCACCTATTGCTCCAGCTCAGGAGCAGGTTCCAGATGTGGTTGATCCAGTGGAGCCAGCTCAGGCACCAACTGTGCCCATTGTGATTCCAGGACTTCAAGAGGCTTTGGCTTAGATATTGACTGTTTGCACTAGCCTTGCTCAGGCGGTTTCTGTTTAGTCTGCGCCAGCCACTTCTAGGCCGGGAGAGGTACTCAGACTCCCACCGACCGTACTCTAGAGCAGGTAGTGCAGGGACTTCAGACACTGGGGGGTACTACCAGCCCAGCCGGTTGCAGTTTCCTAGGGCCAGGTGGGTCCGGTTATGAGTAATGAGGAGCAGAAGAGACAAGAGATTTGGGAGGCTCCAGCCTCCATCATTTAGTGGGGCTAAGTCAGAGGATGCCCAGGACTTCTTGGATAGGTGCCAGCGGATTCGTTGCACGGTGGGTATTCTGGAGACCAGTGGGGTCTCATTTACTACCTCTCAGTTGACCGGGGAAACTTTCAGATGGTGGGAGACCTATGAGAGGAGCAGGCCAGTCGGTGCAGCACCACTTTCATGGAGTGAGTTCTCTATTCTCTTCTTGGAAAAGGTTGTGCCACAGACCCACATGGAGGATCTGCGTAGGCAGTTCGAGCAGCTACATCCGGACGGCATGTCTGTGACCCAGTATGAGATGAGATTTTCAGAGTTGGCTCGTCATGCAGCTTGGTTGGTTCCCACGGAGAGGGAGATGATTAGGAGGTTCATTGATGGCCTTACCTATCAATTGTGTTTTGTTATGACTCGGGAGAGTGTATCATGTGTTATTTCGATGAGGTGGTTGATATTGCTTGGCGGCTAGAGTTGGTTTGTAGTCAGGAGCGTGAGGAGAGGGAGGCCAAGAGGCCTCGTGGTTTGGGTTGTTTCAGTGGTGTTCCCTTTGGGGCCAGTTCCACCACAGCAGGGGTCGTCCTTATAGGCCCGATCAAATGGCTTGTCCAGTTCATCGTGGCACATTAGCTAGCCATGGTTCATACAGTGCTTGACCGGGTCAGTCATCTCTCAGTGCCCTCTCAACTCAGAGTTCATCTCTTGCACCTTCAGTTCAGGGTTCATCCGCACCAGGTTCCTCTGGTAGTTATTCTGGTTCTCGGGGCCCACTTCAGTATTTGCCACCATTTTTTGAGAGGGGATGTTTTGAGTGTGGAGAGTTGGGTCATGTGAAGAAGATTTGTCCTCGCCTTTCGGGAGGCCTAGTTCAGCAGAGGAGTCAGGCTGCGACTTTTGTACCAGTTACTTCACCACCCGCTTAGCCAGCTCAGGATGGGGCTCAAGCAGCCAGAGGTCGCCCTAGAGGGGGAGGCTGATCAGGTGGCGGTCAGGCTTGATTCTATGATATTCCTTCCAGGCCAGATGTCGTTGCTTCAGACACATTGATCACAGGTATTGTCTCAGTATGCCACATGGATGCTTCTATATTATTTGACCCTAGTTCCACTAATTCGTATGTATCATCATATTTTGCTCGTTATCTGGATATGCCCCGTGAGTCCTTAGTTTCATTTGTTCATGTATCTAGGCAGTAAGCGATACTATTATTGTGGATCGTGTATATCGGTCGTGTGTAGTGACTATTGGGGGATTAGAGACTAGAGACCAGAGTTGATCTCTTATTACTTAGTATGGTTGATTTTGACGTGATTTTGGGTATGGGCTATTTGTCTCTTTGTCATGCTATTCTTGATTGTCACGCTAAGACTATGACGTTGGCGATGCCGGGGTTGCCAATGATCGAGTGGAGAGGTTCTCTAGATTATGTTCCCAGCAGGGTGATTTCATATTTGAAGGCCTAACGGATGGTTGGGAAGGGGTGTCTGTCGTATTTGGCCTTTGAGAGGGATGTTGGTGCTGATACTCCTACTATTGATTCTGTTCCGATAGTGCAAGACTTTCCGGGTGTGTTTCCTGCAGACTTACCAGGCATGCCGCCCGATAGGGATATTGACTTTGGTATTGACTTGGTGTCGAGCACTCAGCCCATTTCTATTCCTCCGTATCGTATGGCACCAACCGAGTTAAAGGAATTGAAAGAGCAGCTTCAGGAACTTCTTGATAAGGGGTTTATTAGGCCTAGTGTGTCGCCTCGGGGTACACCGATTCTGTTTGTGAAGAAGAAAGATGGTACTATACGGATGTGCATCGACTAAGGCAGCTGAACAAAGTTACAATCAAGAACAAGTATCCTTTTCCGCACATTGATGATCTATTTGACCATCTTCAGGGAGTGAGGGTGTTCTCTAAGATCAATTTGAGATCTGGGTATCACCGGTTGAAGATTCGAGACTCAGATATTCTAAATATGGCATTCAGGACTCGTTATGGTTACTACGAGTTCCTTGTGATGTCTTTTGCTCTGACCAATGCCCCAACAGTATTAATGCTGATAACATCCTAGGAAGATCAAATCTATTCAAGGACAAGAATGAAGCTTTGGAATCTCAAAGAAGGCCTTTAACAAGATGTCAAGCTAAAGAGTTGTAAAACAAGGTCATCAGACTTCAAGTGCAAATAAAAAAGTTGTTAATTGGGATGGAGATCTCAAGGATAAAGGATATGAGTTGTCTAGGTGTTATAATTATTTTATAGTCCAAATTCATGTCCAGGAAGAGGTGGATTAGATCCCAAGAGACATCCTCTGAAGAAGGTCCAAATCAGGCCACTATTGGACCTATTTGGCACCTAAAAATGTGTCCAAACTTGCAGCCCACTTCAGTATTTTCCACCATGGTTCATACAGTGTTAAATGGATGCATGACCAATATTTTGTAATTTCTTTGGCATGCACATGTTTGGACTACCTTATTGACAAGATCGCATTGCAAATTTCATTACATAGTGCATCTAAGAAAGGTTTTTATTGGACAACTCTAAGTAGGAAGAAATTTCATTGGGATGATGATGTCCATATGCTTTATAAAAGAGTATTTACACCCACTAGGCTTAATTGGGTTAAGTGGACACATGGTCACTATCTTGTTTTATTCCTACCATGTTTTCAGATTAGTGGATGTTATTTTCTACTGCGTGACTTATTTTTCTTGCAAGGTCGAAATTCGAGGACGAATGTTTTTCAAGAAGAGGGGAATGATAGCATCCTAGGAAGCTCAAATCTATTCAAGGACAAGAATAAAGCTTTGGAATCTCAAAGAAGGCCTTTAACAAGATGTCAAGCTAAAGAGTTGCAAAACAAGGTCATTAGATTTCAAGTGCAAAAAAAGAAGTTGTTAATTGGGATGAGAGCTCAAGGATAAAGGATATGAGTTGTCTAGCTGTTATAATTATTTTATGGTCCAAATTTATGTCCAATAAGAGGTGGATTAGATCCCAAGAGACATCCTCTGAAGAAGGTCCAAATCAGGCCACTATTAGACCTATTTGGCACCTAAAAATATGTCCAAACTTGCGGCCCAATAAGTACTACATGAAGCCACGTTTTTATAACATAAAAGGACTTACTTGATTCCCAAGAAAGGTTCAATAGTCGTGATAGAAGTTGGGTATAAGTTGGTGCCAAGTTGCTTACAAGTTGCCTTCAAGATTTCCAAGATCCTATCCATGGTTGGTTTGGGGACTTTCAAGATTCTATCCTAGATTAGTTTTAACTTATTTCCATATATTTTGGTACTAGATTTATTGCTTTCCTAGGTAGTTAAGGTTATGTTTTCCTTTTCCTAAGATTGTTGGAGTTACTTTCCAAGATTGACTTGGTTTTTGTTTCTTAGTGTTTTTTCTTTTCCTAAGGTATTTGGACTTGTTGTCCAAAGTAGTTTAGGACTTTATTTCCTTATTTTTAGGTAGGAATTTCATGACCCCCTCTCTATATAAAGGGATATCTTCTTTGCTTTTAGACTGGGACTATTATCAATAAAAATTGTGAGATGTTTCTTGCATTCTTGTGTGTGGCTACTCTTGAATTTATTCTTCAACCTTCAAGACTCAACTTAAGGTGGTAAGATTAAACTCTTTCGAAATCTTAGATCACTTCTAGGTATTCAATAAAGGTGATAAGTTTAGGTTTATTGTTGTTCTTGTTATTCTAAAGGGTCGGGTTTCACAATCTATCTCGTGTTTTTAATTTTCTACCAAAGGCGATTAGTTCTTTGTTAGCTAATTATTGTTGTTAGGATTCAACTTCAAGAATAGACTTCTTGAATTCAAGAAACTTTTTCTTGAATTCAATCTATCTTTAATTTTTTGTTATTTTTTTGTTTCTTTACTTTCTTTTAGCTTCCACACGTTTCTTGATTTTCTTTAGTAATTCTTAGACCCCTATCATGTTGTTATCACATGCATCTGATGAACAGTATATTTCAGCCTTATCTCGATTCTTTAGTCATAGTATTCGTTGTTGATATCCTAGTGTACTTACGTAGCCAGGAGAAGCATGCCCAGTATTTGAGGATTGTACTATAACGGTTGAGGGAGGAGAAGCTTTATGCCAAGTTCTCTAAGTGTGAGTTTTGGCTTAGTTCGGTGGCGTTCTTGGGGCATGTGGTGTCCAGTGAGAGGATTAAAGTGGATCCAAAGAATATATAAGTGGTCAAGAGTTGGCCCAGACCGTCTTCAGCTACTGAGATTCAGAGCTTTCTTAGCTTGACTGGTTATTATCGTCACTTCGTGGAGGGTTTCTCGTCCATTGTAGTGCCTTTGACCAAATTGACCTAGAAGGGTGCTCCGTTCAGATGGTCGGATGAGTGTGTGGAGAGCTTTCAAAAGCCCAAGACTGCCTTGACCACAGCTCTAGTTCTAGTTTTTCCTTTAGCTTCTAGATCTTATTAAGTGTATTGTGATGCTTCTCAGATTGGTATTTGGTGTGTCTTGATGCATGAGGGTAGAGTGATTGCTTATGCTTCGCGCCAGTTGAAGCCTCATGAGAAGAACTACCCTATTCATGATTTGGAGTTGGCAGCCATCGTTCATGCACTGAAGATTTGGAGGCATTATCTCTATGGTATGTCTTTATGGTATGTACGTATCATCGGAGTCTCCAGCACTTATTCAAACAAAAGGATCTAAATTTGAGGCAGCGGAGATGGTTTGATATGCTAAAGAACTATGATATCACCATTCTATATCATCCCGGGAAGGCCAATATGGTGGACGATGCCTTGATTAGAAAGGCAGTGAGTATGGGTAGCCTTGCATTTATTCCTATTGGTGAGAGACCACTTGAAGTTGATGTTTAGGCCTTGGCCAACCAGTTCATGAGATTAGATGTTTCAAATCCCAGTCGGGTTCTAGCTTGTGTGGTTTCTCGGTCTTCCTTATATGATCGTATCAAAGAGGGCTAGTATGATGATCTCCATTTGCTTGTTCTTAAGGACACGGTTCAGCACAGTGGCTACAAGGATGTTACTATTGGGGATGATGGGGTGTTGAGGATGCGGGGTCGGATTTGTGTGCCTAATGTAGATGGGCTACGTAAGTTGATCCTTGAGGAGGCCTAATGTTCGCGATATTCCATTCATCCGGGTGCCGCGAAGATGTACCAGGACTTGAGACAGCACTATTGGTAGAGGAGGATGAAGAAGGATATGGTGGGGTTTGTAGCTCAGTGCCTAAATTGTCAGCAGGTGAAGTATGAGCATCAGAGACCGGGCAGATTACTTCAGAGGCTTGAGATTCCAGAGTGGAAATTGAAGCGTATCACCATGGATTTTGTAGTTGGGCTCCCATGGACTTCGAGGAAGTTTGATGCTATTTGGGTGATTATGGATCGGTTTACCAAGTCCGCATATTTCATTCCAGTTGGGACTACTTATTCTTCAGAGCGGTTGGCTGAGATCTACATCCGCGAGATTGTTCGCCTACACGGTGTGCTGGTGTCCATCATTTCAGATTGGGGCCCACATTTTACATTGTAGTTTTGAAGAGCAGTGCAGCGAGAGTTGGGCACACAGGTTGAGTTGAGTACAACATTTCACCCTCAGACGGACGGACAGTCCGAGTGCACTATTCAGATATTTGAGGATATGCTAACGCACGTGTGTCACAGATTTTGGGGGTTTTTAGGATCATTTTTTTCCGCGCGCAAATTTTGCCTACAATAACAGCTACCAATCGAGCATTTAGATAGGTCTATATGAGGGTTTGTATGGGAGATGGTGTCGGTCTCTAGTAGGATGGTTTGAGCCGGGTGAGTCTAGGCTGTTGGGTACTAACTTGTTTCAGGATGCTTTGGATAAGGTTAAGCTGATTCAGGATCAACTTCGCACGGTGCAATCTAGACAGAAGAGTTATACCGATCGGAAGGTTCGAGATGCTTCTTACATGGTGGGGGAGAAGGTACTACTCAAGGTTTCACCTATGAAGGGTGTTATGAGGTTCGGTAAGAAGGGCAAGTTGAGCCCTCGGTATTTGGGCCGTTTGAGATGCTTTAGAGGATTAGAGAGGTGGCTTACAAGCTTGCCTTTCCGCCTAGTCTGTTGAGTGTGCATCCAGTGTTTCATGTTTCTATGCTCCATAAGTATGTCGATGATCCGTCTCATGTTTTGGATTTCAGCACAGTTCATTTGGATGGGGATTTGACTTATGATATGGAGTCGGTGGCCATTTTGATGGCAGGTTCGAAAGTTGAGGTGAAAGAACATAGCTTCAGTGAAGGTGCAGTGGAGAAGTCAGCCAGTTGAGGAGGCTACTTGGGAGACCGAGCGGGAGATACGGAGCAGATATCCACGCCTATTTGAGACTCCAGGTATGTTTCTAGACCCGTTTGAGGACGAATATTTGTTTAAAATGGGGAGAATGTAATGACTCAGCCGGTCATTTTGAGTGTTGTAGCCTTGTTCCCCCATTTACTGCTTATTTTATGCTAAATTGTTGTTAGGTGAGCCGGGGTAGTTAGTTCGGTTCTGGGATGTTTTGGAATGAGTTGAGACACTTAGTCTCAAAGTTGGAAGCTTAAGTTGTGAAGGTTGATCGGATGTTGACTTATATGTAAATGGCTCCAGAATGGAGTTTTGATGGTTCTGATAGCTCCGTTGGGTGATTTTGGACTTAGGAGTATGTTCGGACAGTGATTTGGAGGTCCGTAGTTGATTTAAGCTTGAAATAACGAAAGTTGAAAAATTAGAAGTTTTGGAAATTAAGAAGTTTGACTAAGAGTTGACTTTGTGATTACCGGGCTCGGATTTTGGTTCCGAGAGTTGGAATAGGCCCGTTGTGTCATTTATGACTTGTGTGCAAAATAATTTGAGGTCAATTGGACATGATTTAATAAATTTCGGCATCGATTATAGAAGTTAGAATTTCTTAGTTTTCTTTAGGCTTGAATTGGGGTACAATTCGTGTTTTTGTTGTTGTTTGATGTGATTTGAGGACTCGACTAACTTCGTATCGTGTTTTAGGACGTGTTGGTATATTTGGTTGAGGTCCCGGGGGCCTCGGGTAGATTTCAGAGAGTTAACGGATCAAATTTTGGACTTGAGAAATAACTGAAGAGTGCTGGACTGGTGTAATCGCACCTGCGGAGATCATGGTCGCAGGTGCGAGGCCGCAGGTGCGAGGCCGCAGGTGCATGGATGGTAGTGCAGAAGAGGACTGGAAGGAAGTGGGCAACGGTCGCAGGTGCAAGGCTATTTTCCACACCTTCGTGGTCGCAGATGCAACGTTTGGGGCGCAAAAGCGAGTTTGGGTGAGCTGGGGGAGTTGTGTAGGTGCAAGGGTATTTCTGCACCTGCGAGAGTGTAGATACGAAGAAGGACCCGCAGGTGCGAGCACGGGATCGCCAGGAGTACCGCAGAAGCGAAGGATTTGTCGCTTCTCATCACCGCAGATGCGGGTAAGTTGGTCGCAGGTGCGAAAAGCACTGGGCAGAATATAAACGTTGGGTTCCAAGAGTTTTATCATTTATGGACTTTGCAAACTCGGATTAAGGTAATTTTTGAGAGGGATTTTGAGGGGTTTCTTGAGATTCGAGGCTTTCGGAGGCTGTTCCGCGAGGCAAGGACTTGTTGGAGTAGAGATTTCATGGTTGGAGGTAAATAATACTTCAAAACTTGGTTTTGAGGGTATGAAACCCCGAATTACATGTTATGTGATTGGTGTTGAGGTGACGCACATACTAGGAGACGGGCGTGTGGGCGTGTACTGTAGAAATTATGATTTAGTCGATTCCATGGAACTGTGTAGCTATCTTATCTGAATATTATTATTGTACTCTATGTGTTAGAGCACTTGAGTTGTGATTTATGCTAGAGATCATATTTAGGATATGTGCTGGTACTATTGGGACCCATAGTGGTCGTTCCTTGCTGTTGAGTTATTTGCTTAATTGCAGTTATGCACTTAGTCGCATTCATTATTGCATATCATATTTCAGTCTCTGTTACCGTATATTATCACATCTTGTATCATTGATTTCGGCTGCTTAGCATGAGTGTTGTGAGCCAGAGAAACTGGAGAGATTGATGGCTGAGTGAGGCCAAGGGCCTGATTGTGAGTGACATTTATGGGATCGGGTTGCACGCCACAACAGACTTTATTGATTCATGCCAGGATTTGGCTTATTATAGTGCTTGGGCTGGATCTGCCCCTCCGGAGTCTGCACACCCATAGTGATCGTAGTTGTTATTGATTCATTTGCATTTAAGCTGGATCTGCCCTGGATTTATTTGCATTTGGGCTAGATCTGCAATGGATTTATCTGGATTTGGGCTAGATCTGCCCTGGATTTATTTGTATTTGGGATGGATCTGCCCTGTACAGTGTTGAGTGATTGAGTATGATGAGCGAGAAGTGAGACAAATAGGTTGAGTACTCCGAGAGTGTGAGTACGTGAGGCTTTCATTGTATTGAATCACATACGATATGCATATTGGCATGTAGATATAGAGATGTCATATTCCTCGTATCATTCAGACTTGATATATTTTATCTGTTCTGAGTTTAATTGTTAAACTTGGAAGTATGTCTACATTCATGTACCAGTATCTATAGATTATGAGTTTCTCTTAGATATTATTGTCATATGTTCTGAAAAATTCCGTACTATTTAATTATGTATTTAGACCGTATTGTTCGGACTCGTCACTACTTTCAGTCCAAAGGTTAGACTTGTTACTTATTGAGTTAGTTGTACTCACGCTACACCTTTCACTTCGTGTGTAGATCTAGGTATTTCCGGACATGGTGGTTACTCATTTTCAGAGTTTTCAGCCGTTCGAAGATTATCGAGGTAGCTGTCTTGGCTTCCGCAAACCTTGACTCTCCTCCCCTATCCCTCAGTGTTACTTATTCAGTTCTACTTTCTTGGATAGTGTATCAGACTATATATTTGTATAGATGCTCATGTACTCAGTGACAACCGGGTTTTGAGATATTCTATATTGAGCTATGACGTTTTTATTCAGTTTTATGAGACTTTTACTTACTTAAGCTTATTTTCGTATAATTTAAATTTCAAGATGTTGGCATGTGTGAGTTATCGGCTTGCCTAGTATCATTATAGACACCATCATGACACTTGGGATTTTGGGTCGTGACAAACAGTAAGGAATGGAAGAGTGACATACATATGGTGTTCATTAACCTAGAAAAAGCACACGACAAAGTCCTAAGAGAAGTTCTATGGAGATGCTTAGAGGCTAGAGGTGTACATTTAGTGTACACTAGGGTGATTAAAGACATGTACAATGGAGCCAAGACCTAGGTAAGGACAGTGGGAGGAGATTGGGTCACTTCCCAGTCGAGATGGGGTTGCACTAGGGATCAGATCTTAGCCCATTTGTTTTTGCCTTGGTGGTGGATGAATTGACGCGTCACCTCCAAAAGGAGGTGCCACGGTGCATGATATTTGTAGATGACATAGTACTGGTTGATGAGATTCGAGATGGTATTAATACAAGGCTAGAGTTTTATAGACAGACCCTGGAGTCTAAGGGTTTCAGGTTGAGCAGGACAAAGACCAAATACTTGAAGTTCAAGTTCAATAACATAATTCATGAAGAGGATGTGGAAGTGAGACTTGATACACAAGTCATCCCAAATAGAGTAAGTTTCAAGTATCTTAGGTCAATAATCCAAGATAATGAGGAGATTGATGATAATGCACACAATATATTGAAGCGAGGTGAATGAAACAGAGGCTCGCATCCGGTGTCTTGTGTGATAAGAATATGCCACTAAGACTTAAAGGTAAATTCTACAGAATGGTGATTAGGCAGACTATGTTGTATGGGGCAAAATATTAGTCAGTCAAGAGCTCTCATATCCAAAAGTGTAAAGTAGCGAAAATGAGGATGTTGAGATGGATGTGGTCATACTAAGAGAGAAAAGATTAGGAATGAAGATATTCGGGACAAGGTATGAGCGTCCCTAGTGTTGAACAAGATGTGAGAAGCGAGACTGAGATGGTTCGGACATGTAAAGAGGAGATGTCCAGATGCCTCAGTGAAAAGATTTGAGAGATTGGTATAGTTGGTCTGAGGAGAGGTAGAGGTAAGCCAAAGAAGAATTGGAGAGAGGTGATAAGGCAGGACATAGCATATTTGCAGCTTACCGAGGGTATGACCCTTGAAAAGAGAGTATGGAGGTCGAGAATTAGGGTAGAAAGCTAGTAGGTGGTAGAGCGTTTTTCTTATTCTTACCTATAGTATCATTATTATCCTCATACTCTCTTATATCTTGATTTCTCTTGCTACCAGTTATGTCTTTTGCATCAGTCATCTTATTAGTTTGTTGTTGTCGTTAATATTGTTACTAGTTCTTGTTCCCGCTTCCTAATTTCCATGTTGTTGCTTCTTGTTAAAGCTTCTTGTCTTCTGCTTAGGTCATCTTATTATTTTAATATATTTCTTTTTAATAATGTCGTGATTATGCTTTTCCTGAATCGAGGATCTATCGGAAAAAGCCTCTTTACCTTCACAAGGTTGGGGTTAGGTCTGCGTATGTAGTACTTTCCCCAGACCTCACTTGTGAGATTACATTAGTTTGTTGTTGTTGTACTGCTTCTCATGTTCTTTGAGAGAGTGAATACAAGCTATATGTTGCGTGAATTTTAAATTTTTTTGGGGGGTGATAGGATCCCTACAAAGTACATGTATATCCGAGAGATTGAATACACCTTTATACTACGTGACATTTCAGAAAAGTTTAGGGGGTAATAGGATCCCTACAAAGTACATGTATATGCAAGAGAGTGAATACACCTCTATACTAGGTCACATTTTAGAAAAGTTTAAGGGGTAATAAGATCCGTACAAAGTACATATATATATATCCGAGAGTGAATACACACTCTATGTTACGTGACATTTCAGAAACGTTTAGGGAGTAATAAGATCCTTGCAAAGTACACAAAAATTTGAGACAAATTCAAGAGTACTTGTGTCTTTTACCTTTGAAAAAGAAAAAGAAACATGTAAGTCTTTTCCTAACAAACAATAACATATCCAGTATTATCATGGATCCCTACAAAGTACATGTATACCGAAGAGAGTGAATACACAGTCTATGCTATGTGACATTTCAGAAAAGTTTAGGGGTAATAGGATTCCCGCAAAGTATACGAAAAATATGTGACAAATTCAGGAGTAAACGTTTACCTTTGAAGAAGAAAAAGAAACACGTAAGTCTTTTCCTATAATTTTTTTTTGGTTGGAGTTGTGGCTAGTTTATCAAGAACACGATTATGCAAGGTTTTGCAGATTAATCCCTGTCAGAGGATTTGTCTAATTTAGTCAAACAAATTAGCTCTCTTTGGTTGTGTAAGCTTTGATAAACATAATTTCGTTTTGGTGATTCTTCATAAAATATACCTTGTGTTATATTTGTGATTAACTGCATCTTCCAAATGTTTGCAGTCACAAGAATTGTGTGCTCGATATTTCAGCATCCAATGATTATTGAGCATCTACTGCATAAACAGTTTGTTAATTAGGCTTCCAAACTTGTCACCTAATTTGAAGCTATTGCTGTTATAGTATGACTGCGAAACAAATACTAGTACTTTTCAGTATTTTTCACATGAGTTATGCATCCAAAACTTATTCCTTGCATTTCCATTCGCATTTCATTTGGCAACTTGCAGCTAAAAGGCAAATGATCATAAGCGGCAAGGAATTAAGGATATATCACCTTTTTCTTTATGTCTTTGAATTTTATTGAAAACTAATATATACTAGCTTCACATATATATAAATGTATAGTTGAAAACTGTAACGACTGTTTTGGTTAGTTAGACTACCCAAATTGCATGGAGAGAATAGCTGGCTAGTGGTCCCCTACACAACGTTGTTAACAATTAAAGAAGATTTTTAACATGCAATTTGTGAGACTAAAAAGTAAAGTGTGTCTTTTGGTAAACAAATTTTTACGGTTACATTTTTGGAAGCTGTGATATTGTCTTGGAGATTATAGTTTTCTTTTACAGCTTCATGTCCTTGTGCTATTTCACTTTTATTTAACAGTTGTGCGGAAAGACCAACAAGTATAGAAAATCAGAAAACTTAAATAGTGTGGTGAATATTAAAAGAAAGATATATATATAGGAAGTGCTTGTTTTGATCTTGCAAGAAATGGAGCTTCAGCAGCAAGTGAATCTTGAGATGCAACATAGTTATAATACCAACAACAGCGTAATTGCGAACTCTTTAACGCAAGAATTTGTGCATGAATCCAGTAGTCATCAAGGACCATCTTTTGATCAATCAAATTGGGGAGATATAAATTTTCCTCAGTTCCATCATCAATTTGATGATCATCACTTTCAAGCTCCATTGCATACCGATACGTTTCCTTTACACACTTCTTCAATTTCCTTCACAAACACAACTCATAAATATTCAGATTCCACAAGGGACTTACATACAGCAGATGGTGCCTCAACTTCAACTGCAATCTATGATCCTTCTTTATTTCCTTTGAATCTTCCCCCAAATCCCCCTTTATTGAGAGAATTAGTCCACTCTTTGCCACATGGCTATGGCTTGGGAAGCTCAAATTTTGGCTCTCTTTTTAATGGTATGGAGATACATGTGAGTGGTGATTTATACCAAGATGCAGGGGACGGAAAATGTCCTTTTGAGAATGGAATTTTTGAGTTTTCTGCAGATACGAGTTGTATGACAAAAGATAGGGACAATAAAGAGATCAAGCATTTTGCTACTGATAGGCAAAAGAGAGCGCATTTGAATGACAAGTACAAAGCTTTGAGAAGTTTGGTTCCCAACCCCAGCAAGGTATTCATTCATTCTTTCAGAATTATCATTTGGATTCTTGAATTTGGTGTTGAGCATTGAAATTGATCACTTGTTTATTTGTTTGTGAGTTTAAGTTTGATATTAGTCAAACATGTTGATTTGTTGTTTGATTATAAATATATATCTATGTTGAAAGTTAATACTTGTTACTTGATCCAGTTATTGTTGCTTGTTTTCCTGAAGTTACTGTCTTAATAGTGCCAACCCACAGTGGCGAAATCCTGGACTCGTTTTTGCTTTGTTTATCATACTTTGCAAAGATGAAATTGCTTCTCGCATTACCAACATCAGAGTTCCAATATTTTCTTAGATAAAGTAGTGATCATCTAATTTGACATGTTCAAAATATTTGTTAATGCAAGAATGATAGAGCATCAATTGTGGGGGATGCTATTATGTACATCAATGAGCTGAAGAGGACAGTAAATGAGCTCAAAATTATGGTGGACAAGAAAATGTGCTGCAGAGACAGAACCAAGAGGCAAAACATAGAAAGTGGTCCCATGAATAGTGCTGATGTGAAGCTTAGGAATGAAGTTGATCCATCTTCATTAAGAAGCTCGTGGCTTCAGAGGAAGACCACCAATACTGAAGTTGATGTCCGGATCGTGGACGATGAAGTCACTGTCAAACTTGTCCAGCAGAAGAGAATCAATTGTCTTCTCTTTGTATCTAAGGTCCTAGATGACCTTCAACTGGATCTTCACCATGTTGCTGGCGGACTTATTGGCGATTGTTACAGCTTTTTGTTTAACTCCAAGGTTGTCATTTGATCTCCATTTTTTGCATTTCAATATTATGGTATTATATCTATGTAATTGTATCAAATCTTGCAGATT
Source organism: Nicotiana tabacum (assembly GCF_000715075.1). Classification (NCBI taxonomy): domain Eukaryota; kingdom Viridiplantae; phylum Streptophyta; class Magnoliopsida; order Solanales; family Solanaceae; genus Nicotiana; species Nicotiana tabacum. Next base: position 45,251,287 of record NC_134102.1, read on the forward strand.
TGTGAAGGATCTACTGTGTATGCAATTGCTATTGCAAACAAGCTCATTGAGATTGTGGACATTCAGTATACAGAAACTTCACCATGTAATACCACTTCTATTCCTTTACAAGGTAATTTTCTTTCTGCCCTGGCTAAATTTTGATTTACCAGTATCAAAGTACACCTAAAGATCAAAAGCCATGATTCACTTCAAAACCACTAGAATTGAATCTTGGTAACGGTAAAGCAGAGTAAATATGACATTATATTTCATGTTACTTTCATCGAGCACTTGGATTTAAATCTTTTATTTGTATACCATCTTACCAAAGTTAATTAAAAGAAAGAAGAAAGAAAGATTATATCACTTTCATCTCTGAATCTCTTTAAGATTCATGCATAATGCATGGTTTATCTTGATTTTCTCATGTTTCGGTTTATAATTTTCTGTGTAATAAGTTTTGTGCTTGTTTATGATCTTGCAGATTGTCAGAGGCTTCTATACAAATGAAACCTTAGGTTACATGAATTGTACATGTACTGCGTTTCCTCTAGTGTCAGTGGGTGATGAGTTCTTGAAGTTCTACAGAAGGAATGGTTCTCTTGAATTCAATAGAGTAGATGAAATGGCTGAATGAGTTTAATATAAATTAAATGTATCTGATAAAAAGCGTTACGATCCATAGAAAAGAATGATCTCCATAGCAACATATCTGACTTTTATTTTTTCTATGAGGAGTTTATTGGTTAGTATAAATTCTAATACAAAATACAGACTCCTTCTCTCATACATGTTGAGCACAAAATTAACTCTATCCCATATAGTCTGTCTTTATCTTTGGAAAATTACACAAACACAAGAAAACTACTCTCCCCATCCAACTCAAAGTATATAGACGTATATTTTATTATGAATTAAGTTATATACAGTAACCATATAAAGAAACGTCCCATCAATCGCGTCGTTCTGACTTCGGACACGTGTCGCTCACCGGCAGGTTGCCTCCGAATGTGAAGCATCGGTTGTTTCCCTATAAAAGCTTCCTCCTTTCGTCCCTTTTATACTTTTCGACCAAATCACTACCTTCGAGTCTTTTAGCCATCATCAAACCTTCATATCTTCATCCTTGTTCTTCCATTTCCATAGCAATCTCAAAATTTCTGCCAGATTTTCGTCAAATCTTCATAGTCTGTTCTTCATCTCCAAAACCCATTTTTCCAAAACTTTGCGTTTTTTCCTCAATTTTTCAAACACTCCCCTAGATGATAATGGCCAAAACATCAAAAATCGTTCCTTAACAAGTTGCCTCTTCATCTTCTTAACCGGCTGCTGGTACTGAAGCGGTTGCCCTCGAAACGGCTTCCCCCGTTATGGATGCTAACGAACTAGCCGCCGAGCCTCCCTTGTCGGCGTTCATTCCCGGGGGCTACTCCATTGCGGACGACTTTAAAGTCGAGAAGCCCTCACGCAAACAGGACCGAGGTGAAGGAGTCTCGAGGTACATATGTTCTGTGACTGAAGATGTTCTTTCCAAAGTTCGTAAGGACTGTAATTGGGAAGGCAAGAATGTAGTAGTCCCCGGGCCCGAGAACGCCGTCACTACCCACATAGAGGGGTACTTAAGTATTTACACTTATCCCTTCACACTGGGCCCGATAGACCCGATCGTTCTAGAATTTTGCAAGAGGTACGAGGTGTGCCTCGGGCAAATCCACCCATCGTTGTGGAGGATTGTGACCCTCCTCCGCTACTTCATGAACAAGATCGAATCTCATCGGTTCATGATCTACCACCTGCTTTGATTATACAGTCCCCTAATGTTCCGAGGGGGACTAATCAAGCTTACCCGCAGGGCCAACAAGGCCCCATCTCCAGTATCGACGAAGACCGAGATCGGGACTGGCAGGGATGCTTTGTCCGCGTGAAAATCGAGGGTTTGATCCCCCAGAATACATGCCATTCTCTGAGAAGTGGAATGCATCTCGTAAGTGCAACTCCCTCTTTCAACATCAAAAATTCTTTTTCTTTGATTTCTATCTTCTCATTCGTGCTTGTGGCTGTGCAGCTGTCCCTCGGGTTCCAAATGCGGTCCCCCGGTTAAAGGATTGGATCACGCATCTGTACTCAGATGTCGTACTTTGAGCGCACATGGCGCGGACTCTCGAAGGGTCGATGGGAGGCCCATTCTCATGGTAAGGCCTCTTTCCGAGTAGCCAACACTATGTCTTCACCTTTCATTATACTAACTCCTCTTCCCTCTTTATTGTTACAGGTTTTCCTAAGACCACCGAACTTAGGCCTTCGGAAGGGGATGAAGATGTGCCCCCGTCCGTTAATCCCTCCGTTGCTTCCACGGAGGGAAAAAGAAGAGAAAAAGAAAACCCTCGGGCTCCGAGGTGAAGTAGCCAAAGAAGCGGATGCTCCGCAAGCCCAAAAGGTGCTCCAGTTCCTGGGTGCCAGCCTCCGGCTCCCTCTTCTGGCTAAGGGACGAGCCGGAGAATGAATCTATTTTTGTAACCCACGGGACGACCTATCCCAGGGACTGGGATGCATCCAAGGGGGAGACTCATGAGATCGACCCCCCTCATACTCAAAAAACCGACGTGGATATCCGGGGGTGAAACTTCCCAGGATGTCAGTTCTACTCCAAAGGAAGCGCCCGACGTAATTGAGATCTCAGGGATGCCCTCCTATACTGAGTCTATGCTCGAGGAGGCTCAATTGAGAAAGGAGAAATAAAATGAGGGGGGCCCAGGGTGCGGAGGATCCCCTTCACTCTTTTTTCGTCAGTGTGGACTCATCCGCTTTGGAGGACTGCTCCGAGCTGGGCGACCTGGATGCCCCGAAAAAAGAAACTTTCTCGGAAGCTGGCGGGCCGAGCTCGAGCCCAAAATTGGTCAATCAGTTCCCCGCTCTGAGTGTGGACCCCTGGTCGCAAGAGATCGATCATACAAATCATCCAGGAGGATGCCCGGGTTCTGTCCACTCCTGTGGGGGCAGCTAGCTACCTCCGATGCCCAGTGACCGAGGAGTACTGGGACAAAAATAAATACGGTGAACGTGCCATGCCTTTTCAATAAGGCGCAGCAGGCGCAGAACTGGGAAAGGCATCGTTCCCTCCCATCTATCTATTGCTATCTGTTTTTTTATGTATCTTACATTTTTTTCCTTTTTACAGTACTCGATACTTCACCACGAGATTTCCCTCCGATACCGAGTTGAATTCAATCAACTCGAGCTCGAGATCAAGGAGCTTGCCCAAAAAAAGGACATCTAAAAGCTTCTTAGCGAGCAACAGAAGGGGGTCGCCAAAAACCTCTAGGGCAAGCTGGATGCGGCTCAGAAAGAGGCATCGGTCGTAAGGCAGGAGCATGCCGACTTGGTGGAAAAGGTAAATGTTTTCGAAGTTAGAAATGAAGGTCCGATCGCAGAGGCTAACAACAATACTTCGCAGGTCTAGCAGAAGATCAACCAAATCGACCAACTCCGCAGGGAGATGGGTGAGATCCAAGTGATGGCCGACGGGTGGAAAAAACAAGATGGACCTACTGGCCTCGAAGAAGGAGACTACCTAGGCCAAGTTGTCTTCGGTGGAAGTTCAGCTTCAGGCGGCAAAGGAGAAGGCCAATGCACGGGCCCGACAAAATGAGGACCTCCAAGCTCAACTGGGCTCGGCCATCACTGAACGGGATGCCCTTGGCAAGGAGCTCGAAATAATGAGGTCCAAATTGAAAGTAACCTCGGCTGATGCTGACGAGATGATGGCCCAATACTAGGCTGATGTTGAAGCAGCCGAGGCTCGTCTAAAGACTACTGCTGAGTACGTGAGGCGACTATCTCGAAGGGAGACCCTCGAAGAAATACATGCCTGAGGCTTCTACCTATCTTCCAAGATCGAAGAGGCAAAAAGATTCGAGGTCGAGGCTAAGAGGCTAGCTAAACCCCGAGGTGAAGAGGGCTCCGAGGGCTCTGAAGAATCCGAAGGCCCCGATGGTTGTGGTGATGAGTCGGGTTCCGGTCAAGACTAGGCGGAGCTGTCTTAGGATTTTTTTTTTTTGTATCTTGTACATATATTTTGTTGAGGCCGTTTTTATTAGCCTTTGTAAAGATATTTCGGAATATATAATGATTTTCCCTTTTGGCAATTTTCAAGTCTATTATCTTTAGCACCTTTTTACAATTGCAAACATTTCTAATGCCTTAGCACTGAATCAAACGTAGTAATAAGTCATTTTTCGGAGGTCCGAACAAGACCTGTTTTCAATGCGATTTTGCTAGAAACTTGTGGAAACTCGGAGTGACCGGAAATTTCCCCAAGATGCTTGCTTAAATTTTTTTAGACTATATCTTTGCCAAGGGTAACCTTTGAACAGGTTTAGAATTTCGTTGAAGGCCTTATGTTTTGATTACGGGTTTCGGACGTCTCCGAACCATTTTTAAAGTAGTCGTAGCCTTTTAGGTTTAGGCACTGCCTAATAGGCTTTGTGCCTCCGGGTTTCGATAACCCGAGCCTCCCGAAGTTGTTTTAGACGACTGTCCCCGAGTGGGGGTATCCCATTGGGCTCAGATAGGGGTGGCCCTTAGGCTCGATAGTTCCTGGATAGGAATAGCCCTTAGGCTCGATACTTTTAAGAAGCAAAAAATATGTATTAGCAAGGTAGAAACTTTATTTCATTTCTGTGCATAACGTACAAGATTGTAAGTGTGTAAAAACTCGTGTAATGGCTGAGGTGGTCTATGAGGGCACTGTTCACTTGACCGTTTGGCCCTTACAACAAATCCTAACCACCGAGCCTAGACTGTTTAAGTACAAAGTTCCCTTCCTTGCTAACTATATCTTGACCCGAGGGTGATGGCCCCCAGTATTCGAGGTCGATCTTTGAGAGGGCTCGGATATTCTTGATGCGACCATTGACTCTGATTTAAAATTGGTCTTCGACTCTAAGTTAACATGATTTACCGTTGCCTCGTTAAAATCTTTTCCGAAAAATCCATTTGGGATAAAACTGGTTCAAGGAAAAAAGAGTGTAAACCGTGCTTTCATACCTAAGAGATATATTCTCCTTTGGTTGTGGCCTGCAAGCGTTAGTCCAATTCGTAAAAAAAAGTGAATGAGATCGTACCTTAGCAGTAATATCATTTTAAGTGGGTCACGTTCCAGTTGTTCGGTAGTTGCAGATCGTTTCCTGCTTCGAGTTTGTATGAACCTTTATTTGGGTTCTGGGTGTTCAGTGTTACTTTTCTTAACACCAAGTCCCCGACATTAAAGTATCGGAGGTTGGCTTTGTGGTTGTAATATCTTTCTATCCGCTGTTTCTGGGCAGCCATCCGGACTAGGGCAACCTCGCGTCTCTCATCCAATAGTTCCAGGCTCGTGCTCATGGCCTCACCATTTAATTATTCGGTTGCATAGCGGAACCTGAGGCTCGGTTCCCCCACCTCAACCAGTATTAGTGCTTCGGCACCGTAGAGCAACGAAAACAGATTGGCCCCGATACTAGATTTTGAGGTCGTACGGTATGCCCACAAGACTTCGGTACTAGATTATGTGGTCCCAAATTAAGTCGATGACTTCTTTTTCCTGGACCTTCTCGAATTCTTGAGCTTCGACCCACTTAGAGAAATAGTCAGCCATAAATAGTATAAATTGAGCCTTATCGGGTGCCCATGGGAGGGGACCGACAATGTCCATTCCCTATTTCATGAACGGCCAAGGTGAAAGGACAGAATATAATAACTCCCCGGGTTGATGGATCGTTGGTGCGTGCCTCTGACAGCCGTCACATCTCCATACAAAGTCCTTCGCATATTTCTCCATGTCGATCCAGTAATAGCCAGCTCTAATTATCTTATGAACCAAAGATTCTGCTCCCGAATGGTTTTCACAGGTGAATTCATGAACTTCCCTCAAAACATATTCGGTGTCTCCCACCCCAAGCACATGGCGAGTGGGCCATTGAACGTTCTTCTGAATAGGGTACCTTCGAATAGACTAAACCTGGCTGCCTTTGTGCGTAGAGTTCTTGATTCTTTAGGATCCGAGTGACACTTTCTAGTCTTCAAGTAGTCTATATACTTGTTTCTCCAGTCCCGAGTTAAACTCGTTGAGTTTATCTCGGCATGGTCTTCTTCCACTACTAATTTCATCAGTTGTACGACCGTTCCCGAGCTAAATTCATCATCATCAACCGATGACCCCAAGTTAGCCAGAGTATCGGCTTTGCTATTTTGGTCCCGTGGTACGTGTTGTAAGGTCCATTCCTTGATTCGATGCAGTGCTACCTGTAATTTGTCCAAGTTCCTTCGCATTCATTCCTCTTTTACTTCAAATGTCCCGTTGACTTGATTTACCACAAGCAGGGAGTCACACTTAGCTTCGACCACCTCGGCCCCCAGGATTTTAGCCAATTCGAGACCTGCAATCATGGTCTCATACTCGGCCTCATTGTTAGTAAATTTCACAGTTCTAATAGATTGCCTAACTATGTTACCCATAGGCAGTTTCAACACGATGCCGAGTCCGGGCCCCTTTGCATTCGAGGCACCATCCGTAAAGAGGGTCTAGATTCCCAAGAAAGTCCCCGAGGTTAACAAAAATTCCTTTTCGACTTCGGGTATTTAGGCTGGCGTGAAGTCGGCCACGAAGTCTGCCAAAATTTGAGATTTGATGGCGGTTTGGGGTCAATATTAGATATCGTACCCGCTAATTTCTATGGCCCATTTGGCCAATCGTCCTGAGAGATTGGGTTTTTGCATTATGTTCCTTAGTAGGTAAGTAGTTATGACATATATGGGATGGCATTGAAAATATGGCTTTAACTTTCTGGAGGCGCTTAGCAAAGTGAGCGCCAATTTCTCTAGGTAAGGGTACCTTGCTTCGGCCTCGCCTAGAGTCCTGCTAACATAATAGATAGGAAATTTCGTACCTTCCTCTTCTCGGACTAAGACTCCACTTACCACTATCTAGGATACCGCTAAGTACAGGTACAACTGCTCGTTTTCCTTCGGAGTATGAAGCAAAGGTGGACTGGATAGGTACCGTCTGAGTTCTTCCAAAGCTTGCTGGCACTCCGGGGTCCACGAAAAGTTATTCTTCTTCTTCAATAGTGTGAAGAACCGGTGGCTCTTGTCGGAGGACCTCGATATGAATCGACCAAGGGTGGCTATGCGCCCGGTTAATCTATGAACGACCTTGACATTATCTACCACGGTGATGACTTTTATAGCTTTGATTTTATCGGGATTGATCTCGATCCCCCAGTCAGACACCATGAATCCAAGGAACTTCCCGGACTCGACCCCGAATGCGCATTTCTCCGAGTTCAACTTCATATTGTATTTCTTCAGTATGTTGAAGGTTTCCTGCAAATGTTCCAAATAATCCTCTGCTCGCAGGGACTTAACTAACATGTCGTCAATGTAAACCTCTATTGATTTTCCAATTTGTTCTTCATACATGGCGTTGATAAGTGGCACCAGTGTTTTTTAGTCCAAACGACATTACGTTATAGCAATAGGTGTTGAATTTAGTGATGAAGGAAGTTTTTTCTTGATTGCCCTGGTCCATCCGGATTTGGTTGTACCCGGAATAGGTGTCGAGAAAGCTGAGTATTTCATTCCCGGCCGTCATATCGATCATTCGATCGATGTTAGGTAAAGGAAAAGAGTCCTTAGGGCATGCCTTGTTCAAGTCTTTATAATCTACGCACATTCTTAATTTATTTTCCTTTTTAGACACTACCACTACGTTAGCTAACCAATCCGGGTACTTAATTTCCCGAATGGAACCTATTTTAAAGATTTTGGATACCTCGTCTTTGATGAATGCATGCTTGAATTCGGATCGATGCCTCCTTTTCTATTTAATTGAGTGAAACTTTGGATCCAAGCTCAGCTTTTGAGTGGTTATTTCTGGTAGAATCCCCGTCATATCAAGATGGGACCAAGCGAAACAATCTATATTAGCTATAAGGAATTCAATGAGTTTTTTCCTGAGCTAGGGAGTTAATCCTGTGCCCAGGTATACCTTCCGATCGGGCAAGTGTTCAATTAATATGACTTGCTCCAGCTCCTTGACCGTTGACTTGGTGGCATCGGAATCGTCAGGTGTGATGAACGACCTAGGAACTCCGTAATCATCATCCTCGCCTGCTTTTTGCTTCTCCGGTTCGGTCGGGGACAGTGTCGGTGATTGCTATTTAGTTTCTTGTTTCTTAACTGACTTTGGGTTCTTTGATGTCAAGAGTGCGGACATCGAAATCACCTCATCGACTGTGAATATTTCTTTTGCGGCTGGCTGTTCTCCGTAAACTGTTTTGATCCCTCCCGGTGTGGGGAACTTAAATGCCCGGTGTAGTGTCGAAGGTATTGCCTTCATGTTGTGAATCCATGGCATTCTGAATAAAACGTTGTACCTCATATGCCCCTCAATGACGTAGAACTTTGTTTCCTGGATGGTTCTGGCGGTGTTACTGGAAGGGTTATCTCCCCTTTAGTAGTTTCACATGCCATGTTGAATTCGTTTAAGACCCGAACTACAGACACTATTCGGTCTTGTAGATCCAACTGCTCCACGACCCTCGATCCGATGATATTGGCTGAGCAACCTGGATCAATCAACACACGCTTAACTCGAGATTTATTTATGAGTACAGAAATTACCAGGGCATCGTTGTGCGGATGCACGATGCCCTCCGCGTCTTCATCATTGAAAGAGATGGTCCCCTCCGGCATGTAATCTCGGGTTCACTTTTCCCTAGTAATGGACACCTTAGTGCGCTTTAGCATTCGCCCCTGGGGATGTCGACTCCACCGATGATCATGTAAATAACGTGCTGAGGTTCCTCTTGCTCGGTTTACTTATTGGAGTCCATATTCCTGAAGTGATTTTTGGCTCGATCACTTAGAAACTCCCGGAGGTGTCTGTTATTGAATAACCGAGTTAGAAACTCCCGGAGGTGTCCGTTATTCCTGAAGTGATTTTTGGCTCGATCACTTAGAAACTCCCGGAGGTGTCTGTTATTGAATAACTGAGGCATTTCTTTTTTTAGCTATTGACAGTCTTCGGTCCTGTGTCCCTGGATATCATGATATTTACACATCAAGTTGGGGTCTCTTTGGGCAGGATCAGACTATAATGGCCGAGGCCACTTGGTATCTTTGATGCGTCCGATGGCTGATATGATGCCAGCAACATCAACGCTGAAGTTGTACTCCGATAACCTCGGTGCCTCCCTGGCCCCGATTGGCTTGTCAAAACTATTTTTTTCTCATGAGTCCCCGGTTATTATGACCTCGATCGATTCTTTTTTTCATTCCTCGCTGGGTTGCATCCGGATACACTGCCCTTTCGATCTCCGCTATATGGTTGATACCGATCTCTGTTTGGTCTTGGTTTATGATTGACGACTCTTTTAAACCTGTCATTAGTTCTAATGGGATACACGGACCCAGAGGGCCCCCCGAGCTGATCATCCTCCACTCTGATTTTCGATTGGTACCTGTTATGGACGTCAGCCCAAGTTACCGCCGGGGTACTCTATCAAATTCTGTTTCAGCTGCTTTGAAGCCAAAGAGCTTTGGGGGTTGAGTTCTTGAGTGAATGCTTGAACAATCCAATCGTCCACAACCGGGGGCAGATCCATCTTTTCCATTTGAAACCTCGATATGAATTCCCTGAGTATTTCGTTATCTCTTTGTTTGACTTTAAAGAGGTCTGATTTTTTGGTCTCGACTTTGATGGCCCCGGCATGAGCTTTTACGAAGGCATCTGCAAGCATAGCAAACGAATCAATGGAATTAGGGCACAGGTTGTGATACCATATTATTGCTCCTTTAGACGGGGTTTCCCCGAACTTTTCCAGTAGAACCGACTCGATTACGTCATCTTCTTAGTCATTTCCCTTAATGGCACGCGTGTAGGAGGTCACGTGTTCATTTGGATTCGTGGTCCCGTTATACTTTGGAATTTTGAGCATACGAAACTTCTTTGAGATCAGTTTCGGAGCTGCGCTGTGAGGAAAATATTTTCGGACAAACTTCTTGGAATCCAGGCCTTTCAATATCGGGGGTGCTCCTGGGATTTGATCAACCTTGGAGTTCTCGGTCTCCACTTTTTTGTCGTTGGTTTCGATTTTATTTTCTCCCTATTTCACCCGTTTTGCCAGTTCCTCAAGCATCTTTATTATCTCGGGGTTGGTCCCGGGTTCAACTTCACCCGGCCTTTCTGTGACTGGTTTATTTCTGCGAGTATTTTTCCGGGATGGTTTGGGCTCAACTCTGCTGGGGGCGCGGCTTTGGTTCTGCAATTAGGATATTGCTGCATGTTGAGCCTGTAATATCTCGAAGATCATCCACAAATTGATCCCATCACCTTCGTCATCATGTGTACTCCGGGCTATCGATCGGGCTCCCCCGCGAACGCTATTTTCAGGGTCGATAGGAAAGTTTGCGTCGATTGTCCGCGGCTGGAACTCAGTTGGGGTCAATAGGAGGCACATCGTTGCTGGGCACTACATTGTTGTTCTCTCCATGGTGGCCAAACTGAGCATCAACATCCAAATGAGCAGATTAAGAGTTCGATATTTTTAATTTGACCTGAAATTAAAATCTCAAAGAACAAGTGTAAAATAGAGTGCGTTATGGAAATTTGTATCAAATTACCACTTTTATCCCTAGTCCCACGGTGGCACCAAATTGTTTACCCTAAAAAAAATGGATAACAATTGAATTTATATGTGGTTTTAAGGATATGTGGAACAATTCAATACAAGTGATTAATGATGTTAGATTAAGCAAATGAAAGATGTAATAAATGGATAAATCAATGATAAGGGTGATTCTGAGCTCGGTTGATGGCTCAATGAGGAACCTGCCCTCGATTCTGAGCTTGTACTTATGAAGAGCTCTAGAAGAAAAGTAAGAACTTTGAACAACAAAAAGACTTCAAAAACACAACCTAGAAATCTTCGAATTTCCTCACTTCACTAGGCCCTATAGTGGGCGATGAAGTTATTGTCTAGCAGAAGAGAATCAATTGACTTCTCTGTGTATCTCAGGTCTTTGATCAGCTTCAACTTGATCTTCACCATGTCGCCGATAGTGGCATTATCACAGCTTTTTGTTTAACTCCAAGGTCGTTGGAACTATCTGCTGTCATTTGTTGTGATATTAAATATGATGTCTCTAATTTTGTCAAAATCTTGCAGTTTTGTGAAGGCTTATTGTGTATGCAATCTTGCAGTTTTGTGAAGGCTTACTGTGTATGCAAGTGCAATAGCAAACATCATTGAGATTGTGGACATTCAGTATGCTGCAACACATATTAACTTCAGCTCTTTTATCGTATGGTAACTCTGTTTCTACTCCAGCTAATTTTGTATATGCACACTCCCACAACTCTTGCTGTTGCATATGTCACAGAAAGTGCACCACCTTTTGCCTCCACCACTTCTGCTCCATCAAAGTAAATTCTTAGTGAGGGTAAAATGGTGATCCCGTCATGACCACCAAATACCAGTACATCAACATCAACGAGACTCAATTTCTTCTGGTGACAAATGTTTTCGCCCTCACAACATCTAGCGTGTAATAGCGAAGAGTTCTCTATGATCATATACTCCCTTTTGCTTCAGAACCTCTGCCACAATATAATTGGCACTGCGGATTTGATGGGGTTGTTAATTTTTTGGATAAAGGTATCGAGGCAGTTATACCCTCACCTATTTTCCTCACAATTTCAGCGTTGAAGCTAAATAAGTTATCGCTTGACATACTCAACTTTAGATGACAACAAATAGTGACTACTAGTCACAATTGGCTCCAGTGCTGCATGAAACCAAAGAGGAAGTGTTGCACTAGTAACTGCCAAAGCCGAGTATGTCACATGAGACTTATTCAACTTAAATGCTGAAATAGTGAAGAAAATGGGTAAGGCTACCCTTTGATGCCTTCACCAATACCTTCATCCACATAGTTTGTGATCCTGTGAACTCTGCAGTACCAACTGTGCAAAGGTTATGAAGTAACAAGGAGTTTATGATCCAAGAAAACTCTTCGTTGTTATCATCTTAGATTGTGTGGCGAAAACATTTGTCGCCCACAAGATTATTTTGAATACCATGGATATGTAGGACCTGTCTAAATAAATAAAGTAAAAAAAGAAACAAAATGATTGGAGGAAATTGTTGCTATGAGCTGTGGGTCTTTGTTCTAAATTTCAAATTGCATATGGGCTGCCGAAAAATTAGCAATTTGCAATGCAAATTGTAAAAGTCAAATTTGATTAGCTGAATTAGGCGGCTCCTTCCCTTATAAATAAAATCATTCAGTTTCATCTCAAACATACCAAAAATAAGAGATAAGTATTAGAGCTGTAAGAGTAATCCACACACTATTTTATAGTCTGTGAGAAAATAAAGTAGGAGTAATATTGTGGTGAGATATTTAAAATAAAGAGTGTTATTTCTTTTGAGTCGTAATAGTTTTTTGACATTACAAAGTTGTAATATTATAGTGGTATTATAGTGCTTCTTTCGGGTATTGTATTTTACCCCGTTAAAAGATTTGGTGTCATTGTTACTCTCTTGTGTCATTATTATTTATCGTGGATATTATTCCTGGGCGGAATATTATTTTTTCCAACAACGTGGTATCAGAGTCATGGCGAATAATGGTCTGTTGTCTTTTCAGTACCACCGTCTCACAAAACATAATTATGAAAAATAGTGTCTACGTATGAAAACAATTCTTGGCTCCCAGGATGTGTGGGAGATCGTAAATAGAGGGTATGCAAAACCCGATAATGAGGAAACTCTGCCTCAAAATGAAAAAGATGTCTTGGCAAAAACAAGAAAGAAGGATCAACAAGCCCTCACGCTCATCCACCAATATTTAAATGATGCCATGTTTGAGAAGGTGGCAGATGCTACCACCTCAAAAGACGCTTGGGAGATTTTACGAAATTCTCTTCAAGGAGTTGACAAGATGAGGAAGGTAAAACATCAAACTCTAAGGGCTGACTTTGAAGTTTTAAAAATAAAAGAATCCGAATGCATTTCGGATTATTGTTCAAAAGTGAAGGCTGTTGTAAATCAATTAAGAAGATATGAGGATGACATAGAAGATGTCCGTGTGGTAGATATATCCTTCGCACTTTAACACCTAAATTTGATTTTGTGGTGTGTGTTATTGAGGAGTCTAAAGATTTAGACTCTATTATGGTAGAGCAATTGGAGGGCTCTTTATAGGCCCACGAAGAAAAGATTAAAAGGAAATAATAAGTGCCATTGGAACAACTTCTTAAAACTCAGGCATTCTTCAAGGATTATGATGGTGAAAAGATCTATCAAGGGAATGGACGGCGACGAGGCCGTGGCTGTAAAGTCCCGAAAAAAATTTGACGCTTAAAAAAAGAAGAAGTTTTAGACGACAAATTGAAGTGATAAGAAGCTATCTATAGGCTGCAGTTTAGTGACCTGTTAATTGAGGTCTTGTAAGTTAATTCATGGCTAATTATGGGAAGTGCAATGAGCACTTTCATTATATTGTCTATAGTAGCTGCAATAAAGACTTTAAAAATATGTATTACAACATGTCTAATAAATAAGAGTTGATTGGTCAAACTAGACCTTGCATGGGTGACTGAAAAGTGTCCAGAATATTGATTAATATAGTGGTAAGTGGACAGCCACGTTTAAAACTCTTAAAGTAAGATTTTGACCTTGTCTAATATGTATTACAATTTGAGAGGTGCATAAGAGAAGTATATTTATAACAAAAAATTAGTGGGTCAAGCCCCACTGTTATGAAGCCAGTCACGATGGCTATGTATAACAGCAAAAGGAAGCAGAGATGCTCTCTCCATTGTAGTAAAGTGGAGATGAGAGTTCAGATGGTTTCACCAAGGATCTTATTTGCTTGGTTCCTCTTCAAAGGTCAAGGAATTAATTGGTCTGCCGTTCATTCATCTAAATAGATTCAAAAAGATTTGATCAGCTGCTCCAAAACTCATTGTGCATCAAGTAAGGGGAAAAGATTGCATTTGGTGGAAGGCACGACCACTACTATAGATGAACTACCAAGGTGAGCTTTTATAGTGAGTTTTGGTAGTTTTCATTCATTCAATGCAAAGTATTAACCCCAAATCTCTTGGATTCCATAAAAATTGCTAGAATCTTCAAGAACATAATAAAGAGGAAAAATTTAAGGGTTCAACAATAGAGGTAAATCCTTCTACTCCCTCTTCAATTATTAAGCTTAAATATGACATGGAGCATGTATTGGAATAGGAACTTTCATTTTTTTACATGGTATTAAAGTAACACTAAAAATGGGTATCGTAGAGAGTTGAGGAATAGTGCCCTAAGAAAGTTCCATCTTATGAAATATTGTGATAATGATCATGCGGGAGATATTGATGATAAAAAAAGCACAAATGGCTTTGTATTTTTCTTGGGTGATTCTGTTATTTTTTGGAGTTCAAAGAAACAATCCATTGTTACTCTCTCGACTTGTGAAGTTGAATATATAGTAACAATATCTTGTACATGTCATGCTATTTGGCTGAGAAGATTGTTTAATGAGCTCAAATTACCACAAATTAAAGCTATAGAGATTTGTAATGACAACAAATTCGCATAGGCACTTACGAAGAATCCAGTGTATCATGATCGAAGCAAGCATATAGACAAAAGGTATCACTTCATCAGAGAATGCATTGCCAAAAAGAAAGTCGTGAAGTCTCATGATCCAATCGCGGATATCTTTACAAAGCCCCTCAAGTTTGAAGATTTTCAGAGATTGAGATCAAGAATTGGAATGAAAAAAAAAATCAAAATTAAGGGAGAGATTTTTGGGACCAGCCACTAAATAAAATAAATAATTAGAAAAAAGAAAAAGAAAAGAAAGAGATGTGATTGGTTGAAATAAAAGCTAGTGGGTGGCTATCTATAAGCTTGGACGGTGGAACCAAATTTAATAACCAATTTGCAATCTTGCAAATTGACAAGTACAAAACAGAATAGATTTTGATTGGTTTTGGTGAGCATTCATTGAACTACAAATAGGGAGGATGTTGCCTCATTTTAAACACACCAAAAGTAGAGAAAAGTAATAGAAATTAGAGAGAGTAATTCACATATTGTAATCTGTGAGATAAATAGTGAGTGTGAGTAATATTGTAGTGAAGTGTTTAAAATAAAGAGTATTACTTCTTTTGAAGTTGTAGTAGTCACTTGACACTACTAAGTTATAATATTATAGTGGTAATATTGCTCTGCTCAGGTATTATATTTTACCTCATTAAAAGAGTTGGTGTCGTTGTTACTCTCTTGTGTTATTGTTATTTATCATGGATATTATTCCTGGGAGGGATTATTATTTTTTCCAATACTATATAGGTCACGGGCTTGAGCCGTGGAACTAGCCACTAATGCTTGCATTATGTTAGGCTGTCTACATCATACCCCTTGGGGGCGCGAACCTTCCCTAGATCCTGCGTGAATACAGGATGCTTTGTGCACCGGACTTCCCATGCCTATACTTGTATGCCTAAAGGAATCCAATTTTATCCTATTCTAGAAATGTGTCCTCTTTTATGGTATCCTTTTCATTCTATATGGTTTGAATTGGTGATAATAGTGGTACTGCTGATGTTTCTGCATCTTGCAGTGGTGTCTGAAGTACCGAAGTTGGTGGAGAATGGAGATGGTATCATAGTTTTGCCTTTCACAGTAGTTTCGATGGTGTAGTGTCCTTGGTGGTGTTTCTGGTGCTCTAACCATTAGTCTCTTCCCCTTGTCTTATATCGGAAGTGTATCTTTTCTTTTCCTTGATCTACATCAAACTTCTCAATACACATAGTTCTTCTACAGTTGTATTTCTTGCTCCAGTTACTTTTCTACCATGCATTAGCTCTTCCCTCTATGGAGA
Source organism: Nicotiana tabacum (assembly GCF_000715075.1). Classification (NCBI taxonomy): domain Eukaryota; kingdom Viridiplantae; phylum Streptophyta; class Magnoliopsida; order Solanales; family Solanaceae; genus Nicotiana; species Nicotiana tabacum. The sequence goes on from NC_134102.1 coordinate 45,267,199, forward strand.
AGAAGATTCCCTAATCGTGTTCCAGACTATTGTAACCTCACACTGATCTCCTTCACTACTTAGCGGAAGTACATTTTGGTTCTGTCTTTGAAAGCAAGAGTGACATGGTAATTCCAATGTGACCACCAACAACTGGAACATCTATATCATGTTAGGAAAAATAATATCCCGCTCAGTAATAGTATTCACGATAAATAATAATGACACAAGAGAGTAACAATGATACCAAATCTTTTAACAGGGTAAAATACAATATCTGAAAGGAGCAATATAATACCACTATAATATTACAAATTTGTAGTGTCAAAAGACTACTACGACTCAAAATAAACAACACTCTTTATTTTAAATATCTCACCGCAATATTACTCCCACTCTATTTTCTCACAGACTATCAAATAGTTTGTGGATTACTCTCACAGCTCTAATACTTCTCTCTTATTTTTGGTATGCTTGAGATGAAACTGAATGGCTCGGTTTATAAGGGAAGGATCCGTCTAGTTCAGCTAATCAAATTTGACTTTTGCAAATTGCTAACTTTTCAGCCGCCCATATGCAATTTGAAAATTAGAACATAGACCCACCACCCATAGCCACAATTTCATCCAATCATTTTGTTTCTTTTTTTTTACTTTATTTATTTAGGTAGATCCCACAAATCTCTTCCTTAATTTTGATTTTTCTTCTTCATCCCAAGATTTGATCTCAATCTTTGAAAATCTTCAAATTTGAGAGGCTTTGTGAAAATATCTGCAACTTGGTCATGAGATTTCACATACTTGAGCTCGACTTCATTTTTGGCAATGCATTCTCTAATGAAGTGATATCTTGTATCTACATGCTTTCTTCGATCATGTTACACCAGATTCTTGGTAAGCGCCCATGCAAATTTGATGTCAATACAAATCTTTATGGCTTCAATTTGTAGTAAATTGAGCTCCTTCAACAATCTTCTCAACCAAATAGCATGACGGGTACAAGATGTTGCTGCTATATATTCAGCTTCACAAGTCGAGAGAGTAACAATTGATTGTTTCTTTAAACTACAGGAAATAACACAATCACCCTAGAAAAACACAAAACCAGTTGTGCTTTTTCTATCATCAATATCTCCCCGCATAATCACTATCACAAAAACCCATAAGGTTGAAATTACTAGAAGAAGAATAAAATAGCCCAAAGTCAATCGTTCCTTTTAGGTAACAGGGAATTCTTTTAGTGACTTTAAAATGAGTGGAGGTAGGAGCTTCCATCAAGCGGCTTACTACTCCAACTGCAAAGAGTATATCTGGCCCGGTACAAGTCAAGTACCTCAAACTTCCTACAAAACTTTTGAAAAATGTGGGATCCACTTTTTTTCCTTCATCAAACGTGAACATTTTTTTCCCACTCTCTATCGGTGTATTCACGGGGTTGCAATCGAGCATGTTGAACTTCTTCAATAACTCTTTTGTATAGCTTTCTTGAGAGATAAAAATTACATCCTCCATCTGCTTCATTTCAAGGCCCAGGTAGTATGACATGAGCCCTACGTCTGTCATCTTGAACTCACGGGATATATCTTTTTTAAAAACATCAAACAAACTTGGATTATTACCCGTGAAAATAAGATCATCAACATAAATACAAACAAGCAAGATAACTTCATTAGTATAAACTTTAAGGTAAAGACCATATTCATGGAGAAAACAAGTAAACCCATTGTCTTGAAAATACATGTCGATACAACTATTCCATGCTCGCGGGATTTGCTTCAATCCATATAAAGCTTTGTTCAACTTCATCACTTTATCTTCATGGTTTTTGACCACGAAGCCTAATGGTTGTTCAACATAGACTTATTCTTTAAGATAACAATTCAAGAAGGCTGACTTGACGTCCAATTGATGGATCTTCCACTTCATTTGTGCTGCCAAAGAGATCAGCAAATGAATCGTCTCCATACGGGCAACAGGTACATAGACTTCTTCATAGTCAATGCCTTTCCTTTGCTTGTAACCTTTAGCCACAAGTCGTGGCTTGTATCTCTCCACATCTCTATCAACATTCTTCTTTGTCTTGTATACCCATTTTACTCCAATTGCTTTATGACTCTTGGGAAGAGTTGTTAATTCCCAAGTGTTATTCTTCTCTATTGAATCGATCTCCCCCTCCATGGCTTGTCTCCACTTTTTTGTCTGTAACAGCTTCATAAAAGTTCATTGGTCCACTGTCAGCAAAGAGACAATATAAAAATCAAAATTAGTAACTTCTTTTGTGTCCTCATAGAGCTCTTGAATACTCCTTGTCCTTTGCAGCTGTTCATTTAAACTTTCTTGAGAAGAGGGAGATGCAAAATTGGTTGGAGAAAGAGGTGGAGTTGTATCCTGCACAGGTTCCACGGTCTCTGGTTCTTCTTCATCACCAAAGTATGGAAGAAAATCATATGATTTTCTTCCTGAGCTTCCCATTTCCATGCCAATTCTTTATCAAATTCAACATCACGACTCACCACCACCTTACCACTGCTTGGGTTGTATAACTTGTAGCCTTTTGAACTCGTATCATAGCCAACAAACACATGATTGAAACTTCGATCATCAAGCTTCGCTCTCCCTTACTGTGGAACATGAGCATAGGCTATGCTCCCAAAGATTCTCAAGTGCTTAACACTTGGCTTTCTTCTACTCCATGCTTCTTGAGGGGTTTGATCTCTAACATTTCTTGTTAGAGATCTGTTGTTCAAATAAATTTCACAAGAAACAGCTTCAGCCCAAAATTCCTTGGGTATACTTTTAGCTTTCAATATACATCTAGCCATATTAAGAATCATTCGATTCTTTCTCTCCGCAACTCTATTTTATTGGGGTGAATAAGGTACTGTTAGAGGGCGACGAATTCCATGAGATTGACAAAAATTATTAAATATTTTTGAAGTAAATTTGCCTCCTCTATCAGACCTTAAAGCTTTTGTTTTATAGCCATTTTCTTTTTCCATAAGTACATTGAAATTTTTAAAAGCAGCAAAAGCTTTAGATTTTTGGTTCAAGAAATAAACCCAAGTCTTTCTACTAAAGTCATCAATGAAAAGCATAAAGTATTTACTTTTACCTAAGAAAGGTGGATTGATTGGCCCACACGCATCAATGTGAACAAGTTGGAGCAGCTTGGTTGATCTTGACATGGACTCCTTCGAAAAACTCCACCTTGCATATTTTCCAAGAAGTCAAGCTTCACACAATTGATTGGGATGGTTGATTGACGGTATCCCATACACCATATTCATTTCTCTCATTGATTTGAGTGCTTCAAATTCAAGTGCTCAAATCGTATGTTCCAACATCATGATTTATCTTGCACATTAGCCTTCAAACACTTTGCATCAATTATCTTAAGATTTAAAGAAAATAATCTCTTCTTTGCCATATGCACTTTAGCAATTAGTATTCCACCTGAATATCTAAGCCAAAGATACATATTTTTCATGTGGATATCATATCCCTTTTCAAGAAGTTGTCCTAAACTCAAAATATTACTTTTAAATTTTGGCACATAATAAACATCTTGAATTAACTTGTGGCCACCATTTTTACAGGAGATCATAATCGTACCTATTCCTTCAATTTAAATTTTTGAGGTATCTCCAAAGGACACATTACCTCTCACAGTTTTATTGATCTCCAGAAAATTCTCTTTGAATCCACACATATGGTTGCTTGCTCCATTGTCAAAATACCACGAGCTACAATCATTCATGTCTTCTTCTTTGAGTGCCAACAACAATGTTGACTCATCTTCTTCTTTCTTGTCGTCAATAAGGTTAGCTTTTTCTTCAGCATTGCTACGACATTTCCAAGAGTAATGGCCAAATTTATGATAATTATAACACTCAATTTTTTATTTGTAATACTTTTGTCTATTATTTTCTTGGTAGTAGTCACGTCCTCTTCCTCCTCTTTGTCCACGACTACGACCTTTGAAAGTTTGGTGGATTTTAACTTCATTATTGAAGTTGTTACCATTACTTCTTCCTCTTCGATAGTTGCCACGGCCTCGGCTTCGTCCATTCCCTCGATAGCTCTTTTCACCTCCATAATCCTTAAAGGATGTCTGAGTTTTAAGAAGTTGCTCCAGTGGCACTTCTTGTCTCCTTTTGATCTTTTCTTCGTGGGCCTGTAAAGAACCCTCCACTTACTCCATCATTATAAAGTCTAAATCTTTAGACTCCTCAATAGCACACACCACAAAATTAAATTTAGGTGTTAAAGTACGAAGGATATTTTCTACCACACGTACATCTTCTATGTCCTTTCCGTAACTTCTTAATTGATTTACAGCAGCCTTCACTTTTGAACAATAATCCGAAATGCATTCGGATTCTTTCATTTTTAAAACTTCAAAATCAGCCCTTCGAGTTTGAAGTTTTACCTTCCTCACCTTGTCAACTCCTTGAAGAGAATTTTGTGAAATCTCCCAAGCTTCCTTTGAGGTGGTAGCATCTGCCACCTTCTCAAACATGGCATCATCCAAATATTGGTGGATGAGCTCGAGGGATTGTTGATCTTTCTTCCTCGTCTTTGCCAAGATATCTTTTTCATTTTGAGGCAGAGCTTCCCCACTATCGTGTTTTGCATACTCTTTATCTACGATTTCTCACACATCCTGGGAGCCAAGAATGACTTTTATACGTAGACACAATTTCTCATAATTATCTTTTGTGAGACGGGGGTATTGAAAAGACAGCGGACCATTATTCGTCATGGCTCTAATACCACATTGTTGGAAAAAATAATAATCCCGCCCAGAAATAATATCCACGATAAATAACAATAACACAAGAGAGTAACAATGACACCAACTCTTTTAACAAGGTAAAATACAATACGCGAGCGGAGCAATATTACCACTATAATATTACAACTTAGTAGTGTCAATTGACTACTATAACTTCAAAAGAAGTAACACTCTTTATTTTAAACAACTACTACAACATTACTCACACTCATTATTTATCTCACAAACTACAATCTGTAGATTATTCTCTCTAACTTCTATTGCTTCTCTCTGCATTTGGTATGTTTGAAATGAGGCAACATTCTCCCTATTCATAGTTGAACGAATGCTCACCAAAACCAATCAAAATCTATTCTGTTGCCTACTTGCCAATTTGCAAGATTGCAAATTGGTTATAAAATTTGGTTCCACTGTCCAAGCTTAATTATAGCCGCCCACTAGCCTTTATTTTAACCAATCACATCTCTTTATTTATTTTTTCTTTTTTCTAATTATTTATTTTATTTAGGGACTTGTCCCACATATTGGTCACACAGGTATTGCTTTAAGGCTCCCCTTCCATACAAGTATAGGCCTAATTAATGCTATGAAATATTTTTCTTCTCTTGATCATTATATCTTTGTTAATCTAGGAATTAAAGAGATCGACGCCTGGATATATAACTTCTCACATATTATTCAGCTAATTATTTGTAAAAGTGTGCTAAAAGTCTTTAAGATGTAACATAAAAGAAATCACCTAAGCTTCAGTTTAGTTAGTAAGCCATTAAGTTGAAATTTTCTTTCCAAATTAAATTTGATGATCTTTTCATGACTTGTAATAGTGTTATAACTATACAAAGCCAAGTGCATTTTTGTGAAGGTTTGTGGTATTAGTCTGTTAATCTTTTGATGAGTTACGCTAAAGGTATATTAAGATAAGTGTTTTTTCATTAAGGTTTAAATGTTCATCCTGCAAAAGTGCAAATGAAAGATACATCAGAAGGAAAAGTATCATACTCAATTTATAATGGTCAGTGATGAGTGATGACTTTTGGATGTTTTGGAGCCACAGAAAGTACCAATGATCTACGTGACAATACTGTTAAGAATATAACTGAGAATAGCAAGATATTTAGCATTTTATATTATTATTTAAGATTTTGTGCAAAACACATGGTTGTTAACTCTAGTTAAGTATTAAATATAAAAGTTAAATAAAACGACATGTGTCATTTGTATAGTGGCCGAGTGTAAACATCCGGTGCAGATAAACTTATCTGTATATTCTTACTGTATTAGTGAAAAAGAAATAAATGAATAAAATTGTAGAACATCAGTAGGCCAATGACCTCTATTATTATGAAAAAGAACACATACAGAGTTTTGGAGCTACACTAACTTTTCTTTGGAATATGAAGTCAAACACTGTAACAACTAGAATACTTAGGAAAAAAAATAAGTGAAATTAGTATCTTCTTTTTTGGCTCACAGGCCAAAACAATTCCGGGAGCCTGAATTTTTTTTGGGAGAGTTTTTGCACATATCCAGGGTAGAAAGAGCAATCAAGAAAGAATCGCCAATAGCTTTATGCTCTATAAAAATAAAGCGGCGAACTTACTCATCGAGGTGACTTACTACTTTTTTTCAGAACGGAAAATATATGTCATTTTATAGTGACAAGTTTGCAAACTAACTATGACCCAAGGGCATTTGTTTAGCAATCAATAGAGTTGGAATAAAGAGTACTACTATAGGAGACTTGATTGAATCTCAGTAAAGACAAAAATAGTTAGGTGACCTCATTTCCAAATGTCTAAAGTTTAGTAGGTAGAGATTTATCTGATAGCTATACTATTGGAAGGATACATATACTTGGAAAATAGTTGAGTGTACGCAGTTGGTCTAGACATTATTATCATCGGAAAAAAAAAAAGGGTTTCCAACTTGACTATCTCAAATGCTTAGTATCACACGCAAATGAAGGCGGACAGAGTAACAATCACTATTCGTTACCACCCCATAAGTAAAATGTGCTGCATGAATATTAAGATAATGAGGGTAGTTTTGTCATTTTTCATGTAATTAGTTAGTGGATCTATATAGCTGGATGGGACACGAACTTTGTACCTAACTCTGATTTTTTGTTAATGAGATATCTCTTCTTTTTCTCTACCTCCTCTCTTTAAAGATCTTCTCTGAACTTCATTTCTAAACTCTAGGTCACGAATTGGAGCACAATCTGCTCAATTCTTCATGGTATAAGAGCGGCGAGCAAGGGACTAGGTGAGATTCCTTGAAATTTAATTGTAAATCATCACTGAAGAAGGTCGATGAAGGTTCATCGCCATGGGAGATGAAGAACTCAAAATCGACCACCACCATCCGCTTTATCTGCAACCTTCCGACACTCCTGGTGTGACTCTAATAGATTTTAAGCTCACGAGACCTGAGAACTATGGATTGTGGAGCAGATCGATGCGTATGACATTGTTGGCAAAGAATAAGCTCAGATTCATCAAAGGAACCTATGTGAAAAGCTTGTATAAAGGAGCGCTAGCAGAGCAATGGTGTAACGATCCGGCCAATGAATTTGACTATTTTAGCCCCATTTTTCCTACTTGATGCTTTACATATGTGTATTTATGGTTACATGACTTTCTATGGTGGTTGGTTTGGTTTCGAGGAAGTTTTGAATTGAATTGGGATACTTAGTCCCTTGGTTGGAGGCTTAAGTTGTGAGGGTTGATCGGAGTTTAACTTTTGTATAGACGGTCATGTAATAGTGTTGTGGTAGTTCTGATAGGTTCTTATGTTGATTTTGGACTTAGGGGTATGTAAAGATTTGGATTTGGAGATTCCTAGATTGTTTTGGTTTGAATTGGCGAAAGTTTAAAAATTAAAGATTTGAAAGGTTGGTAGGTTTGATCGAGAGTTGACTTTGATAATATCGGATATAGATTTTGGTTCGGGAAGTTGAAATAGGTTTGTTGTATCATTTGAGACTTGCATGAAAAGTTTGAGGTCATTTCGAGTTGTTTAGGCATGTTTGGCGTAAGTTTCGAACTTGAAAATTTGGATTAGTTTCTTAGGCTTGAATTGAGGTGAGATTCATGGTTTGATATTATTTTGTGTTATTTGAGGCCTCGAGTAGGTTCGTATTATATTTTGGGATTGATTGGTTTGTTTGGACGGGGTCCTGGGGGCCCCGGGTGTGTTTTGGATTGATTTAAGATAATTTTGGATGGAATTGGCATTGATAAAGAATTTATGAGTTTTGGTGCTTTCGCATCTGTGGAGGTTTGGCCACAGATACGCCTTGGTTGAGCAGGTGCAAGGCTGGCCTGGAAGGTTTGATGTCAATAGATATGGAAGGTTTCCGTATAAGCGAATGCCATTCTGCAATGGGAGTCCGTAAAAGCAGAAGCGCATGTACGCTTAGAGGGCCCGGCGAAGCGGAGGTCGAGATTTTAGTGAGGATCGCAGATGCAGGCCTTTTACTGCAGAAGAGGCATCACATATGCGGTTAAGTGTCCGCAAATGTGGAATACTGAACATGATATTATTCGAAAGGTTTGGCTATTATCTCATTTTTAGAGTTGTGGATCTCGCTAGGGGCAATATTTGGAGGGCTTTAATCACAATTGAAGGTGTAAGTAATCCTTACTTGATTTTGGTGCTAGATATTGATTACCCATAGATTATTATACCTAATTTATGTGAATTAAAGGTAGAAATTTTTTTTTTGGGGGGGGGGGGGGGCTATGATTTTAGAGAATGAAGATTAATGATTTGATGGTCGATTTGAGGTTAGAATTGGATGAAACACATATATTTGGACTCGTATCGGAATGGGTGTTCGGAATTTATGAGTTTTGTCGGGTTCCCAAATGCGGGCTTTATGTTGACTTTTGGGTTGACTTTGCATAATTGATTCAAGAACTTAGCTTTATTGTTTATCCAATTGCCCAAAAGTCTATAAAAATCAATCCCAAACCAACACGGTCAAAATTCGAGTCAAGGAGTAGATTTCGACTACCCATAATCCTACGAATCCAAATATGAGATTAGATTTCAAAACCGAGTCCAAATCGATTCTTAATCCCCAATTTATATTTCTAGAATTGTAGACAAACTCCCTAAATGTTTCCTCAAAATTCTATGTGTTTGGATGTTAATAATCCACGCAGATTCTTGATATATTAATGTCACGACCCAAACTGGAAGGCCATGACTGGAACTCGGGCCATACATGTCGAGCACCAACGTATATTTTATCTAACCTTTCTTATTATCTATAATGGCGACAAGATCAACATAAATGGTAGGCATGAATCATGAACAACCAACAATGACAGTTAATGGCATGAACATACATAACATGGGTCGACAAAACTGTTATGAAACTATCTATAAGTTACAAGCTGACAAGCTACCATGAGAGACTATACAACAAAAATCAGCCGATAAGGGAATCCAAACTATACATGAGTCGACACCTGTCTATCAGCCTCTAAAGGAACATAAGTGTTGCAATATTACCGGAACAGAGCCCCGACATACTCATAATGTCTATAACAAAAGTGCATACCAAGACCACGGCAAGTCCGGAGAAGGGATCTCGCCAATAACCGCTGAACTGGACAGCCTACTGTGGTGGGGGAGCTGCGTCTACCCGTCTATCAGGACCTGCAGCATGACATGCAGCGTCCACAAATAAAAGGAACGTCAGTACGAATAAAGTACTGAGTATGTAAGGCAGGAAAGCATAAGTAAGAACAGTAATGTAAGCAGGGATATATAACGCCATAACCTTTCCCATATCCCATACACACACGCGCGCGCGCACACACACACACACACACACACACACACATATATATATATATATATATATATATATATATATATATACACTTTTAAAAACATATGCCTCTATGGGCATCATCATCATATCGTACCCGGTCATAATAGGCTCAGTAAAAACATACCCGGCCATTATAAGGCTTGGTAGAATCATACCCGGCCACGTGGAAGCTCGGTAAAACCCAACTGATCAGTGGTTGCATAATAGGTGACGTACCCGACCGACTATAGCGCGGCTAGGTAGAGTAAAATAGGTACATATATATATATATAATGCATGTTGGACTCATTGGAATCACATTCTGAACCTTTCGGAGTGATGTAAGGTCGGTAACCTCCGACGTAACTCCGAAAGGTTCAGAATGTGATTCCAATGAGTCCAACATGCAATATATATATATATATATATATATATATATATATATATATATATATTTGCATGTTGGACTCATTGGAATCACATTCTGAACCTTTCGGAGTGATGTAAGGTCGGTAACCTATGCACACGTTATTAGGACTTACTCTTCGCCACAGATCTTATAAGAATCAGGAAGTACCAACAACATTGATAACATAAGAATAAGAGAAGTAACATCAACATCAATCGTTCTAAGAGTGGAGTATCTTTGGAAGCTCGTTCATTACATTATGTACAATCGGAGTCGTTCAAAAGAAGGAAAGGGATAGCCTCACATACCTTGTATATACTTTCCAACCTCAAGCTATGAAAATGTCACGACTCCTTAGTCTACAATAACAGAAATAATACTATCGTTATCATTTAAGCGTCGTAATTATTATATATCGACCGCAACCTATTTTACGATGAAACGGACAGAACCTCCCCTATTTATATGACTTCCCACAAGTTAAAACAATCACTAAACAGCCCAAACAACATTAATAATAATCATATTAAGCCTCCCAAAATAGTCCACCAACCAACAACATTACTAACAAGCATTTCGATAGATATCTCATAAGTTCTAGCTTCAACGACTTAGTCGCAACTTGGATAATCATAAATACATGTAGATTAAGAGGTTCCTTGCCTTTAAAAAGATATAAAAACTCTAATTTGATTTAATTCACCACGAAACATCCTTCCAATGCTGCCACAAGAAGGAAGCGAAACTAGCAATCAATTCGGATTGTTCGGCACTAGAATCACTTTGAAAAAATTAAAATCACCTAGGATTGATATTAAAAACTTGAGAAAGTATTTTACAGAACATAAACCACGTAAAAAAGCCTCCCACACGAGCTGGAATCACACAAAAATTAGCAACAACAAGAAGAACAAGAAACGTACTAGCGCCACGGGATTTTCGACACTTGATTTGTATTGTTTGCCCTTTGTTTGGGTCTTGGATCATGAGAGAACCTTGAGAGAGACTTTTAGGTATCTAGGATTTGAAGAATGTGAAAAATAATGAGTTAAGACGGGCTTAAGGCGTCTCATATATATCAATATATCTGTACCGCCTATGCGGGTCCCATAGAGAGCTGCTTGGGCAGTCTCGCAAAAACGCGAATATCTCTCTACTCCGATATTGTATCGGCAAACGGTTTAATGTTTTGGAAACTAGACTCATAGATATGCAATTTGGTACATAGATCACTCCATAATTCTAACTAAATCGGGAGAAAAGCTTAGTAACATTTGACCTAAAGTTTAAGTAAAATTATGAACGTAAGTTGCGACAACTTTTGTCGACTTTTGTTTCATAAATTGTTTGACTTCAAGACTTATGATACGGATATTATATGATTCAAATACCTTAAAACACAACCTACTGAGAATATTAAGTACCTCTAGTGTTACCCGAAAATACGGGTTACATCATCCTTGAGACGTTTAACTTCTAATACTTGTTAACCACTCTTATACAACATTGTAACATTTAAGACCAATAGGATTAACTTCTTATCATCTCAAAGATAATCTCTTCTCGGATTTATGTTGACTAACTTACGGCCTGATCTAACGTATGCGAATATGGATTGTAACAATTAATAATAATAGAACTGTATAGAAATCACTTACCCCAAAGCCTTGTATAAAACTCCTCTTCAAATATCGCCCCTCTCCAAGTCTAGGATTCAAAATATGAGATAATGGGTTCACGTCCCAAAATTCTTTCCAAATAACTAGCTACGGATGTCACATTTGTGACAAGGAGTTCGCAAATATGAGCCTCGCAAATGTGAGATATGGATCGGAAAAGCAAACATGTTCCTCTAACATCATTTCTCAAAAATACGACCAGGAGAGTCGCAAATGCGACCAAGTGTCGCAAGCGTGATTCTCCCTTCGCAAATGCGGATATCGAAATTGCGACACCAGTTTTGCAAATGCGAAGCTAACCTTCTCAGCCAACCCTCGCAAAAGTGACCAACAATCTGCAATAGCGGTTCTTCACAATTGCAAGCAGACCTTTATAAATTCGAGGTCTGCAGCACCAGAAAATCTTAGCTTCCCAAATTCAATCCAAAAACTCATCAGAAACTCGCCAGAGCCCCTGAGGCCCCATACCAAACATCGACACAAGTATATAAACCTCGTAAGAACTCGCTCGTAAGTTCAAAATATCAAAATAACATCCACAACCAAGAATCAAATACCAAAACACAACATGTAAACTTTCAAGTTCAAGAACTTTAAGTATTCACAACCAAGCGTCCGGTTCACAAAACAGCTCGGATTGAAACCAAACTTTGCACACAAGTTCTAAATGACAAATCGAACCTACTCCAAGTCCCGGAATAACAATCCTAACCTGATAGCCTCACAGTCAACTCATGGTCAAACTTATAAACTTTCTAAACCTTCAAATTGTCAACTTTCGACAAATAGAACCAAATCATCCTAGAAATCTCCAAATCTAAATTTGGACATACGTCTAAGTCCAAAATTACCATACGAACCAATTGGACTGTTGAAACATAAATCTGAGGTCGTTTACACAAAAGTCAAACCTTGGTCAACTCTTGCAACTTAAACTTCCAACAATGAAACTAAATCTTCCAATTCACTCCAAAACCTTCCCGAAACCAAACTAACTGCCCCCGGAAGTCATAAAATAATAAATAAGCATACAAAAATCATCAAATAAAAAATCGGGGCTCAAATACACAAAACGACTGGTAGAGTTGTTACACAATCATGGATACATTAAAACTCTAGGATATTATCTTTGATTTCAAAAGAGGTGCCATTGGAAAAACATTCCTTTTGCGCTCACATCCGAGCAACAATTACTGGAGTCAAACACTTATAAGTTCAAACCCCAGCAACGATATTGGAGTTTGTTCAAACCTTTATATATTCAAATTAGTAACGATTACTAGGGTTCAAATTTTTATAGGCTCAAACCCCAGTAACAATTACTGATGTTTGAATCCTTTCGCATTGTTTCACAGATCTTGCTTTGAACTCCAGGAATCATTCCTGGATTTTGCACTACCAGAGACTAAAAAATCAGGAATCGTTCTTGGGGCTTCGAACTCTAGTATCAATTGCTGGAGTTGTGTTTCATATTTTAGTTGGGGGCAAAAATATCAATTTAGTCAAACCATTGGCTACTTCAATGAATTTGAAAAGGCGGCCAAACTCTAATAGCAGGTCCAAAACGTGGCTACGCCAACCAATTATATTTACACCAAAATGCCACTTGCGAGGCAAGTCAAGCCTCAGAGAAGGAAAAAAAGAGCTAAGTCAAGCCCGGTTATTGAACGAAAAAGAAAAAAGAAATAGTTAGCTTGTAAATATTTGCAATAAAAATATTCGTGTAAAAATTGAAACGTGATGAGGATGACATGAACAGAAGAAATGACCTTACAAAATCTCATGTATTTTATTTATTGATATCCTATGTTACTTTTATTAATTTTCTATGAAAAAAGTTACATAAATAACTAAAATAAAATTTGTAATGAACCGCAAATGCGACATTAACTTTTGACGTTGGGCATATTGCATACGCGCGAATTATAGCCCGTAAAATCACATTCTTTTTGGTTGAGAAAAAAAAAATATTTAAAAGAGGATGTTTGTCGTACCATAAGTCAATATTAGTATTGTTTGAAGTAAATTACAAATTTTCTAATATGTAATTGAATGGGCACATGAAGAATATATTACATGTAACTTTTGCTTGAAGTGAAGTCTATGAAATTGGATCTCAAAGTAGTATCTTCCAAGTAATCATTCTCGTTGCAGATACTTCAAGCATCTCTTGGAAAATCAGTATATACAAGCAACTAGGGGTGATCACGGTTAGGTTTGAGCGGTTTTTGATTAAAACTAAAATTAAACCAATTTAATCGATTTTTAAAATTTTAAAACAAAAACCAAACCAAACTAAATACAAACTATTAGTTTGGTTGTTATTGGTTTGGTTTGGATTGGTTCGATTTTTCGGTTCTTAGCAAGTTAATGATAAGTCGATAATAGTAAAACAATACTATACAAAACTAAAATAATAGTAAAATAATTTGCTAAATTTATGCTTTTATATATTTCTTTCAAAACTAAAAGTTCATTTACCTGTTTATATGAAAAGAATGTACCAAAAACAAACTAAAAACTAGACCAAAGTTGTGCGTAGGAGATTAGAGAATTAGAGTCTCGTAAGGAAAAGAAAATTGTCCTTTCTTTTGGGCTTATGCAATCTATTAAGATATAACTAGCTGATAAACCAAAACTCAAAATAATAATTGAAATGCATAAAATATTTAAAATTATTTACAAAAAGATTTGATACTATATATAAATAATTATTAAATTTTGTATATAATTTATCTATTTAGTTCAGTTTATTTTTCGATTTTTTATAATAGAACAGAAACCAAATCAAATATTATCTGTTTTTAAAATTTAAAACCAAAACCAAATCAAGAAATATATCGGTTTACTTAATCAGTTTGGTTCAGATTTCGGTTTGGATCGATCTTCCGTCAATCCGTGAACAGCGCTACAAGCAACTCAATTCTACCTTGATACATGCAACAAATACCGAGTAAATACTTATTTGCACTCTATATTTTACATTAATCCAATAAATATAATTTTAGTAGTTAAAAATTAAAGTAAAAATACATATCACAACTTTATCATGGTTAAATGATAATTATGTATATAAAAAATACATGTCTTCGCTTTCATGAATTTGGTATAAATATTGAGTGCAAATAAATTTTTACGCAAATACTGCACTAACCCACAACTATAAATACACTGATCCTTTTACCATTTGGCATGATATTTATTGGGCTAGCTTTTGTGTTTTATTCTAGTAAGTAGCTGCAGAGAGCTGCTTACCTAAAACTGACAAGAATATGGTTGTTTTCTCAATGCAATTGTAGCTCGTTTAAATTAATTTTTATGTAACTACCTTATTATCGTGGCTTGCACATTATGTCGTATAAATTACAAGGACTTTTGCAGTATAATTTCCGTAGTCAGTTAGGATTTAAACGAATATAGGATACGTTCAATAATTAATAAACTTTCTGCTATATAGTCAGAATATATATACGTTCAATAATTAATACAAAATGTATACAAACTTTTTTGTATGCTTAGTGTAATTCGATCACTCCAACTAGGGGTAAATTTCACAAATGGTCAATATAACTATGATATTTTTTCACCAAAGTCATATAACTTTGTTTTCTCACAAAATAATCATAAAATTTTCACTAACTCACACAAAAATCATAGTGACCGAAAAACATAATTTTTCGGTAGTATTTTCTTATTTCACATTTTTATTTTTTATTTTTAGTCTAATAAATAATAACCCAATTAAAATAGGAGAAATACATATTTTTTACCGCACCAAAAAAATAGCCTATTTTGGTCCACACGAATATATATATATATATATATATATATATATATATATATATATATATATATATATATATATATATATATATATATTCGTGTGGACCTTTGCGAACTGATCACGCCCAACTCTAGTCCTAAACGGGATAAGCGGTCGCTGCAAATATAATCCAATCTAAGAGTCCGGAGTCGAATCCCACAGAGAACTAAGGTTTAGTTATAACTGTTCACTATTACCAAGAAGACAAGTTTGAACAATTCCTAAGTTATAAATATTAAGACTCTTATGTCTAACAAATTAAAATAGTAAATTAACAACTAAAGATATTAAGGGTTGGAGACAAGATTAAGGAGGTCTAGAGTTATGATTTTTTCAATTACCGGAACCATTCCCGCTACGTCTCCTATAATTTTGCCTAATTATTCTCTAATGATCGTGAGCACTTCAGGTGTCGTAATTCTCTCCCAAGCAACTACAACTATTTACTAGACATATTCTCCCGAACTACGCTAGCTGGTACAATCTCACCGCTCACTATGACCACGCCAAGACTTTGTTATTCCTAAACCCACCTTTAAACCTGCCGTATTGATTTATCATATACGTTAGGAGTGACGTTGTTCAACAACTACCTAAATATGTACCCTTTCCCAAGTAATACATAATAAATAGGCACAGTCAATTGATGGACATTCAATCAACAAAAATAAGCATGTAGTTGAACAAGTAAAGAAATTCAAAAGCTAAATCATATTCAAAATTAACAAGAATTCATCCTCCAAAAGGTTTCATTAAAACCCTAGATAACAAATTAGATATTCATAATAGTATGCAAAACTACAATACTAGAATTCATAACCAATAATGGAAAGAGAGGAAGAAAGAGGAAAAAACGTGGAGTTGAATCCTTCTCCTTGCTCCAAGTGTGTTCTTGCCTCCAAAGGTGTTGTGTAACCCTAAAGTAGTGTCTCCTCCTCCAAAATTTTGTTTTAGGTTGTATTTGTATGACCTCGGTAGGGTGGAGGGTCATCCAAGGCAATCCAAAATCGGATAGGAGAACTGGAGGGCGCGTTTGCCTTCGCGCAGCGCGCGACCATAGACGCGGACTTAGCTTTTGTAATTTTTCAGTTCGCAAAGTGATCCGTGCCTTCGCTTCGCTTCGCTGTTTTATGCCTTCATTTTTCTCCTTATTTAGCATCCATTTTCGTGCCACGCACGAGATTGGACGAGCTCCCAATTCTTTCCATCTCTTCCTTTTTGTGTCAAATTGTCATATTTTGCTCATTTATCATCCAAACTCGCTCATACACATAAGAAACACATAATGAACTATCACGACCCCAAATTTCCTCCGTAGGATATCGTGATGGCACCTAATTTCTAAGACTAGGTAAGCCTATCAATGCGGAATAATTGAATATAACTGAAATTTTATCCTTAACAGTTGAATAAATAAGAACTGCAAATTTAACAATTACAACTCCCAAAACCCGGTAGGAATACGTCACAAGCTTTTAAGAATTTATCCTCAGTGTCTCTATACATCAAGGTCTAAAGAAAATAAGGAAAACAACATAATAAGGATAGAAGGGGACTTCAGGGTCTGGGACGCTGGCAGATATACCTTGAAGTCTCCGTATACAATCAAATTCACTGATGCCTGGTCTGGTAGGGTGTACCTAGATCTGCATAAAAAGATGTGCAGAAGTATAGTATGAGTACACCACAGCGGTACCCAGTAAGTGCCAAGCCTAACCTCAAAAGAGTAGTGACGGGGTCAGGTCAGGCCCTACTGGAATAATAAAAGACTGGGTGAAAAGTTTAACAATATAATAATAACAAAATGGCAATGAGAATGAATCAAGTAAGTAGTATGTCACAATTTAACTTCACATAATAAGAACAAATAATACCTAGCGGAAAGAAAACAGAAATTTATAACTTTAAAGAAATCACCAAAATAACCAAAGGCAAATGCAGCCATAAAGAAATATAAATAAGGGCACTCCCGAGGTACCGCCTCGTAGTCCCAAATCATAAATAAATTCACAATATCTCATTTTCTTATATCACCGCGGGAGCCTTCACATTTAATTTTAAAGAAATTATTTTGCCCGAAATAGCATCTCGCGTGTTAGTTACCCTTATCACACCGCATGGCTTCTAGTAGTTCCCCTACTAGCCGCGCGTATCAAGTCACCCTTATCTCACCGCATGTATTTTAACACTCAGACCTTATACCAATGCATGCGTATCAATATCACAATATATCACAATTTGCACATCAAGAGCCCAAATATTTCAGCTTGTCAAAATAAATCAACAACAAAAATATTTTCCACAATAAGGAATGAGTACAAAATCTCACAAAATATTCAAAAATGAATAACTCAGGAAAACTAATATTTCACCATTTAACACCTTGCCTTAATATTAAATTTTTAAATGTAAAATACTTCATTTTTATTAATACTTAAGTTAAGAAATCCAACCTTCAAATAATGCACAGAACAAAAGAAACAGAGTTTCAACTAAACAGGTAAAAAACTTAGTAGGAACAAGTCAGGCAAATTTAAAATACGAAAATATATTAATGATGATGAATGTAACAGAATAAAATAATTTAATTGATATGCAACAGTGATCTACACAATTTAAAGACATAATCTTCCACATTTAGCCCGTTTACACACTCGCCACCTCGTGTACACGACTTTTAACACATAACAATTTTTATATCGATACCAATTCTAAGGAAAATTTCCCCCACACAAGGTTAGGCAAGTCACTTACCTCGAACCACGCTCAATTAATCAATAAGAATGTCTTTCCCTCGATTGTTTCGACTCCGATCGGTTCGAATCTAGTCATAATTTATTCGATTCAACCAACACAAATTATAGAAATAAATTTCATATGAAAATACAAATTTTTAACAAAATCCGAAATTTAACCCAAAAATTGCATGTGGGGCCCACATCTCAGAATCCGACAAAAGTTACAAAATACGAATGCCTATTCGACCACGAGTCCAACCATACAATCTTTATAAAAATCCGGCATCAACTCGACCCTCAAATCTTCAAATTAAACCAAGAGGGTTTTCACAATTTTTCAACTTAACTCACTAATTGAATGTTAAAAACAAACATGGATTCAGGTAATTTGACAAAAATTGAATTAAGAATACTTACCCCAATATTTTTCTTGAAAGATCTCCTGAAAATCGCCTCACCCAAGCTCTTAAAATCCAAAAATGGGTGAAAATGGCCAACCCCCGAATTATAGGTTTTGTCCAGGACTTTTCGCACATGCAGACCAATTGTCGCTTCTGCGGAGTCGCATTTGCGACCTCATTTCCACTTCTACGAAGAAATAATGAACAACCTCCTTCGCACCTGCGGAACATGGTCCGCTTATGCGCAACCGTAGGTGCGACCTTGCCTTTTGCTTCCGCGCAACCTTCGCTTCTACGGTGAGTTACATCGCAGAAGCGGCTTCGCTTCTGCAGAGCTCCTTTCGCTTCTGCGACTCCAACTGGGCATCCCTTTGTCCGCTTCTGCGAGCCACAGCTCTCTTGTGCGAGTCCGCACCCGCGGTCAGTCCCTCCACAGGTGCGATGACACCACAAGCTGCAAATTTCAGAATTTGCCTAAGTCCAAAAATTGATCCGATTTCGATCCGGATCGCACTCGGGGTCCCGGGACCCCGTCCGAATATACCAACAAGTCCTAAAACATCATACAAACTTAGGCAAAACTTCAAATCATATCAAACAATGCTAAAACCACGAATCATTCTCCAATTCAAGCTTAATGAAACTTAAAAACTCCAACTTCTACATTCGATGCCAAAACCTATCAAATCAAGTCCGATTGGCCTTAAATTTTTCACACAAGTCATAAATGACATAAAAGACCTATTCAAATTTCTAGAATCGAATTTCGACCCCGATATCAAAAAGTCAACTCCTCGGTCAAGCATCCATACTTAAATTTCTATTTTTGCCATTTCAAGTCTAATTTAACTACGGACTTCCAAATAGTTATCCGGACACGCTCCTAGTCCAAAATCACCATACAGAGCTGTTGGAATCATCAAAACTCTATTCTGGGGTCGTTTACACATAAGTCAACATTTTGTTAACAATTTTCAACTTAAATTTTTATCCTTGAGACTATGTGTCTCAATTCATTGTGAAACCTCACCGGACCCGAACTGACTACCCCGACAAGTCACATAACAGCTATAAAGTACAGAATGAGCAGTAAATGGGGGAACGGGGCTACAACTCTCAAAATGACCGGCCTGGTCGTTACATCCTCCCCCTCTTAAACAAACGTTCGTTCTCGAATGGGTTTAAGAATTATACCTGGGGTGACGCAAAGATGAGAATAACAGCTGCGCATATCATGCTCGGTCTCCCAAGTCACCTCCTCGACCGGATGGCCCCTCCATTGTACTTTTACTGAAGCAATGCTCTTCAATCTCAACTTTCTAACCTGTCTGTCCAAATGGCCACTGGTTCCTCAACATAAGATAGATCCTTGTCCAACAGGACTGAGCTACAGTCTAACACATGAGATGAATTGCAGTGATACTTCCGGAGCATGGAAACATGGAACACTGGATGAACTGCTGTGAGATTAGGTGGTAGTGCAAGTTTGTAAGCCACCTCCCCAACTCTCTCAAGGATCTCAAAAGGCCCAATATACCTAGGGCTCAACTTGCCCTTCTTCCCAAATCTCATAACACCTTTCATGGGCGAAACCCGGAGCAAGAACCGCTCACCAACCATGAATGCAACATCACAAACCTTCCGATCCGCATAACTCTTTTGTCTAGATTGGGCTGTACGAAGTCGATCCTGAATCAATTTTACCTTTTCCAAAGCATCTTAAACCATATCCGTACCCAATAGCCTAGCTTCACCCGGCTCGAACCAACCTATTGGAGACCGGCACCGCCTACCATTTAAGGCATCATACGGTTTCATTTGAATGCTCGACCGATAACTGTTATTGTAAGAAAATGCCGCAACTGGTAAGAATTGATCCCAAGCATCCCCAAAATCTATCACACACGCACGAAGCATATCCTCCAATATCTGAATAGTGCGTTCAGATTGTCCGTCTGTCTGAGGGTGAAATGTTGTACTCAACTCTACCCGAGTACCAAACTCACGATGTATGACCCTCCAGAACCGTGATGTAAAATGCGTACCCCGGTCAGAGATGATAGATACTGGTACGCCATGAAGCCTGACAATCTCGCGAATATAAATCTGAGCCAGCTGCTCCGAAGAGTAAGTAGTAACCACGGGAATGAAATAAGCTGACTTGGTCAATCTATACACAATCACCCAAACTGCATCGAACTTCCTCTGAGGCCGTGGGAGCCCAACAACGAAATCCATAGTGAATTGCTCCCATTTCCATTTTAGAATCTCTAACTTCAGAAGCAATCCACCCGGTCGATGATGCTCATAATTCACCTGCTGGCAATTTAGGCACCGAGCTACATATTGCACTATGTCTTTCTTCATCCACCTCCACCAATAGTGCTGTCTCAAGTCTTGATACATCTTTGCAGCACCCGTATGAATGGAGTACCGCGAACTGTGAGCCTCCTGGAGAATCAACTCATGCAAACCATCTACATTGGGTACATATAGCCTGCCCTACATCTGTAATACACTGTCATCTCCAATAGTGACTTCCTTGGCATAACCGTACTAAACTGTGTCATTAAGGACAAGCAGATGGGGGTCATCATACTAACGCTCTCTGATATGATCATAAAGAGAAGGCTGGGAAACCACACAAGCCAAAACTCGGTTCGACTCGGAAATATCCAATATAACAAGCTGGTTGGCCAAGGCCTAAACATCCAAGGCTAAAGGCCTCTCTCCTACCGGTAGATATGCTAAGTTGCCCAAACTCTCCGCCTTATGACTCAAGGCATCGGCCACTACATTGGCCTTTCCGGGATTATAGAGAATGGTGACATAATAATCCTTAAGCAACTCTAACCACCTCCGCTGCCACAAATTAAGATCCTTCTATTTAAACAGATGTTGTAAACTCCGGTGATCGGTATAAACCTCAAAACGGACACCGTACAAATAATGCCGCCAAATCTTTAAGGCATGAACAAGAGCTACTAACTCAAGGTCATGGACAAGATAATTCTTCTCATGTACCTTTAATTGTCTGGACGCATAGGCAATCACCCTACCGTCTTGCATCGACACTGCGGCAAGACCAATACGCGATGCATCACAATACACAATATAAGACCCTGAACCTGTAAGCAACACCAATACTGTGGCTGTAGTCAAAGCTGTCTTGAGCTTTTGATAGTTCTCCTCACATTCCTTGGTCCACCTGAACGGAGCACCCTTTTGGGTCAATTTGGTCATAGATGCAGCAATAGAAGAGAAACCCTCTACAAATCGACGATAATACCCTGCCAAACCAAGGAAACTCCGGATCTCCGTAGCTGAGGAGGGTTTGAACCAACTCTGCACCGCTTCAATCTTCTTCGGATCACCTTGATACTCTCGCACGAAACTATATGACCCAAAAATCCCACTGAATCAAGTCAGAATTCACACTTTGAAAATTTTGCATATAACTTCTTTTCTCTCGAAGTCTGAAGTACAATCTTCAGGTGCTGCTCATGATCCTCCTAACTCCGGGAATACACCAGAATGTCGTCAATAAACACAATGATGAAGGAGTCAAGATAGGGTTGAAATACATTGTTCATCAAATGCATAAATGTTGTTGGGGTGTTGGTCAACCCAAATGACATTACAAGAAACTCATAATGACCATACCGAGTCCTGAAAGCAGTCTTCAGGATATCTGGCTCCCGAATCTTCAACTGATGATAGCCTGAATGCAAGTCAATCTTAAAGAACACCCTGGAACCCTGAAGCTGATCAAATAGGTCATCAATACGTGGCAATGGATACCTGTTCTTCACTGTGACTTTGTTCGATTGGCAGTAACTGATACACATCCGCATAGAACCATCCTTTTTCTTCACAAATAAGACAGGAGCACCCCCAAGGTGATACACTGGGCTGAATGAAGCCCTTATCAAGCAATTCCTCTAACTGCTCTTTTAATTCTTTCAACTCGCGTGGGACCATACGATATGGTGGAATAGAAATGGGCTGAGTGTCCGGTAACAAATCAATGCCAAAATCATTTTCCATGTTGGGTGGCATACCCGGAAGATCCACTGGAAATACATCAGGAAAATCCCTTACTATAGGAACTAACTCCACGGTAGGAGTATCAACACTAACATCTCTCATATAGGCCATATACGCATCACAGCTCTTCTCAATCATTCGTTGAGCCTTAAGAAATGAAACAACCCTGCTAGGAACATAAACCAAGGTACCTCTCCAATCTAGCCAGGGTAGACCTGGCATAGCCAATGTCACCATCTTGGCGTAATAATCAAGGATAACGTGATAGTGCGACAACCAGTCCATGCCCAAAATAATATCGAAATCCACCATACTGAGCAATAATAAATCAGCTCTGGTCTCAAAACCACTACTAACAATCAAACACGACTGATACATGCGGTAAACAATAATAGAATCACCCATGGGTGTAGATACATAAACAGAAGAACTCAAAGAATCACGGGATACATCCAAATACGGGGAAAAATAAGATGATACATAAGAATAAGTGGATCCTGTATCAAATAAGACTAATGTATCTCTATGACAGACTGGAATAATACCTGTGATAACATAATCGGATGCAACTGCCTCTGTCCTAACAGGAATATCTGGCATGGCCTCCCTTTCTAGGGCGACCTCTACCTATCCGACCTTCACAATGGCAAACCTGAGAAGCTTGAGAGCCATGTGGAATGGGTAGGGCCTGAGAAATCTGTGGAGGTGCCCCCCTCCTAAATCTGGGGCAATTCCTCATTATATGACGTGTGTCACCATACTCAAAACAAGCCCTCGGAGGACGTGGCTACTGGGACTGGCTCGAGCCTGATCGACTGGACTGTCCGCTGAAAACACCCCATATACGATGTACAATAGACATTGCCGGTGCATAATATAGAACCTGATGTCTGGGCGTAGCCGAAATACCGCTGGAATCTGGAAGTGCTGAATGAATAGGACGGATCACATAGCCTCTAGCATGACGGGTTGCAGCTGGGGCACAAGAATTGTTATATATGCCAGAATCTCGGGGTCTCTTAGCGTCCCTGTCTTCTCTCTCCCGGATCCGCATACCCTCCAATCTCCTAGCAATTGAGACCACCTGTTGGTATGCGATGTCTATCTCCAGCTCTCGGGCCATACTGAATCTAATACTAGGTTGGAGCCTCTCAATAAGTCGGCGAACCCGCTCTCGAACAGTAGCAACTAAGGTTGGTGCATGCTTAGCCAAATCACCGAATCAGACCGCATACTCTGACACGATCATAGAACCCTAGTGCAGTTGCTCAAACTCAGCCCACAATGCATCTCTAAAACTCTGAGGAACATACTCCCTAAAGAACATATCTGAAAATTAAGTCCAAGTGAGTGAAGCTGCCTCAGCCGGACTATCCAACTCATATGCCTGCCCCGTTCCTCTAAGCTAGAATGTCGTGAAAGAAATCCCACTGGAATCCACAATATCCATAGTACGGAGGATACGGTGACATTCCTCATGAAAACCCTGAGCATCCTCTGAAGCTAAACTGCTGAAAGTGGGAGGGTGGTACTTCTTGTACCTCTCGAGCCTGAGCTGCTCCCCCTCTGAAACTGCTTCCCTAACCTCGGGCCGAACTGGGACAACTGGATGCATTGGTATAACCTCTGGGGCATGGTCAATCTGGGCCTGTGACCCTGGGGTATGGGCAGCGGGAGTCTGTGCTCCTCCCCCGGCCTGAGATGTGGCAGGAGCAAGTGGAATCAACCCTGCCTGAGCTAGAGTGCCAAACATGCTCAAGAACTGGGCAAGAGTCTCCTGAAGTACAGGGGTAGTAACATGCATCTCAGGTGTCTGTTCTCCAATTGGAGCTATTGGTGGCTCTACTACAGCAGCTTGTGCAGGTGCTCTGTCAGCACCACGTGGTCTTCCTCGGCCTCTGCCCCAACCCCGGCATTTTGCGGCTACAACAGGAGGCGTGGGTGTCTGATCATCGGATCCAGTTGTGTGTGTCCGCACCATCTATGAGAGAATAGAAAGACAATAGTTTAAAATTTCGAAATCAACAAATACGCACGATAAGGAATCAAAGAAGTGAATATTTTTCCTAACAGTTCCATAGCCTCTCGAAGATAAGTACAGACATCTCCGTACCGATCCGTGAGACTCTATTAAACCTGCTTGTGACTCATAACATCTATGAATCTAGAGCTCTGATACCAACTGTCACGACCCCAAATTCCCTCTATAGGATGTCGTGATGGCACCTAGTCTCTAACTATCAATGCAGAATAACTGAATATAAACTGAAATTTAATGCTTAACAGTTGAATAAATAAGAACTGCAAATTTAACAATTACAACTCCCAAAGCCCAGTAGGAATTAGTCACAAGATTCTAAGAATTTTTCCTTAGTGTCTCTATACATCAGGGTCTAAAGAAAATAAGGAAAACGACATAATAAGGATAGAAGGGGACTCCGGGGTCTGCGGATGCTGGCAGATGTACCTTAAAGTCTCCGTGTACAGTCAAATTCACTGATGCCTGTTCTGGTAGAGTATACCTGGATCTACACAAAAAGACGTGTAGAAGCGTAGTATGAGTATACCACAGCGGTACCCAATAAGTGCCAATTCTAACCTCGGTAGGGTAGTGACGAGGTCAGGTCAGGCCCTACTGGAATAATAAAAGACAGGGTAAAAAGTTTAACAATATAATAATAACAAAATGGCAATGGGAATGAATCAAGTAAATAGTATGTCACAATTTAACTTTGCAGAATAAGAACAAATAATACCTCACGGAAAGAAAATAAAAATTTACAACTTTAAAAAAATTACCAAAATAATCAAAGACAAATGCAGCCATAAAGAAATATCAACAGGACACTCCCGAGGTACTGCCTCGTAGTCCCAAATCATAAATAAATTCACAATATCTCATTTTTTTATATCACCGCGGGAGCCTTCACATTTAATTTTAAAGAAATTATTTTGCCCGAAATAGCATCTCGCGTGATAACCACCCTTATCACACCGCATGGCTTCTAGTAGTTCCCCTACTAGCCACGCGTATCAAGCTACCCTTATCTCACCGCATGTATTTCAACACTCAGACCTTATACCAACGCATGCGTATCAATATTACAATATGTCACAATTTGCACATCAAGCACCCAAATATTTCAGCTTGCCAAAATAAACCAACAGCAATAATATTTTTCACAATAAGTAGCTCACGGATCAATCACAATGAGTACAAAATCTCACAAAATATTCAGGAATGAATAACTCAGCAAAAATAATATTTCACCATTTATCACCTTGCATTAATATCAAATTTTTAAATGTAAAATACTTCATTTTAAATAATATCTAAGTTAAAATCCAACCTTCAAATAATGCACAGAACAAAAGAAACAGAGTTTCAACTAAACAGGTAAACACTTAGCAGGAACAGGTCCGACAAATTTAAAATACGAAAATATATTAATGATGATGAATATAACAAAATAAAATAATTTAATTGATATGCAACAGTGATGTACACAATTTAAAGACATAATCTTCCACATTTAGCCCGTGTACATACTCGTCACCTCGTGTACATGACTTTCAACACATAAATATTTTCATATCAATACCAATCCTAAGGAAAATTTTCCCCACACAAGGTTAGGCAAGTCACTTACCTCGAACCACGCTCAATCAATCAATAAGAATGTCTTCACCTTGATATTTTCGACTCCGATCGGCTCCAATCTAGCATAATTAATTCGATTCAATCAATACAAATTATAGGAATAAATTTCATATGAAAATACAATTTTTCTAACAAAATTCGAAATTTAACCCAAAAATCGCCCGTGCGGCTCACATCTCGGAACCCGACAAAAGTTATAAAATATGAACGCCCATTCAACCACGAGTCCAACCATACAATTTTTACAAAAGTTCGGCATCAACTCCACCCTCAAATCTTCAAATTAAACCAAGAGGGTTTTCACAATCTTCCAACTTAACTCACCAATTAAATGTTATAAACAAACATGGATTCGGGTAATTTGACAAAAATTGAGTTAAGAACACTTACCCCAATACTTTCCTTGAAATATCACCTGAATAGCGCCTCATCCGAGCTCTTAAAATCCAAAAATGGGTGAAAATGGCCAACCCCCGAATTATAAGTTCTGTCCAGGGCTTTTCGCACCTGCGGACCAATTGTCGCTTCTGCGGAGTCGCATTTGCGACATCATTTCTGCGAAGAAGCAATGAATAGCCTCCTTTACACCTGCGGAACATGGTCCACTTCTGCGCACCCGCAAGTGCGACATTGCCTTTCGCTTCCGCGCAACCTTCGCTTCTGCGGTGAGTTCCATCGCAGAAGCGGCTTCGCTTCTGTGGAGCTCTTTCCGCTTCTGCGACTCCAACTGGGAAGCCCTTTGCACGCTTATGTGAGCCACAACTCGCTTGTGCGAGTCCGCATATGCGGTCAGTCCCTCCGGAGGTGCGATGACACCAGAAGCTGCAAATTTCATTATTTGCCAAAGTCCAAAAATTGATCCGATTTCGATCCGGATCGCACTCGGGGTACTCGGGACCCCGTACGAATATACCAACAAGTCCTAAATCATACAAACTTAGTCGAAACTTCAAATCACATCAAATAACGCTAACACCACAAATCATTCTCCAATTCAAGCTTAATGAAACTTAGAAATTCCAACTTCTACATTTGATGTCGAAACCTATCAAATCAAGTCTGATTGACCTCAAAGTTTTCACACAAGTCATAGATGACATAACGGACCTATTCAAATTTCCATAATCGGATTTCGACCCCGATATTAAAAAGTCAACTCTTTGGTCAAACTTCCAAACTTAAATTTTTATTTTAGCTATTTCAAGCCTAATTTAACTATGGACTTCCAAATAGTTACCCAGACACGCTCCTAAGTCCAAAATCACCATACTGGGCTATTGAAATCATCAAAACTCTATTTCGGGGTCGTTTACATACAAGTCAATATCTGATCAACCTTTTCAACTTAAGTTTTCATCTTAGAGACTCAATTCATTTCAAAACCTCACCGGACTCGAACTGACTACCCCGGCAAGTCACATAACAACTATAAAGTATAGAATGAGCAGTAAATGGGGAAACATGGCTACAACTCGCAAAATAACTGGTCGGGTCATTACATGAGCATATTTCACTTCAAAAATCACATAAACTCTCGCAACGCATACAAGAATTAATATGCAAATATACACAAAAATATACACTTTTCATCATTTATCACCACCCCACACTTAGACTTTTGCTCGTCCTCGAGCAAATAAAATTAAGCACATAGGCATGAAATATATTTCAAAATATACTCAAGCATCACACCAATGACAATGGTTTACATCAACGCTTAGAACTAGCATATGCACTATTCATACTTTTCCTCGAGCTTGACGTCATGCCAAGACTAATTAAAATAATTGTGTGACTCACTCTAACATTCTAGCCTCAAAATTTGACTCCAATACATCCCAAACTAAGACTCGCTTCTTGTGCCAACTGAAAAACCAAGGCTTTTACCAATCTTTTGCAAATCATGTGCCCTCACCAACAAAACAAAGAGAGTAATCAGTCTGCACATTCAAATATGAATTAAAGTATAATTTAAGGACTCATAGAATGAAAGAATTCACTCACTCTCGCAAAGAAACTCATGTGCCCCCAAAGCTCGTACCATAGGCTTGCCCATAATGTAAGTCTCTATTAATTTAAACTCGCAAAGTCTAGGATCAATTAGGTCTTCATGGGTTGTAATGTTATCTAAGGGACGGGTAGGATAGATATGGATAATAATGACTAACCCTCCTAAGCACTTTTAATACAATGCACTTTAACTTTTAAGCACATCCTCTTCATGATCACTCAACATATCGCTATGATACCATAAATAACGTAGCCCATTGACTTTAAGAACATCTACATAAGCACTAGCACATATCAAAGTGAATTGGAGGGATTTTTTTATTATTATTGATTTTTCTTTCTTTTGTTTTTTCAAAATCTTTTCAACACCCTCCATAAATTGGTATTTTCAGCTAGTGGTTCTCTCAATACACACATGCACCTTTTGGCCTTTCTATGGTTCCACTCAAAAACTACCCAATATCTTTTCCTTCTCTTCTAGCGACTTAAGTGCTTTCGGAGGTAAATGTTCAACAAGATTTAATAAAGAACAAAAGGGATTCGTCTTGTAATGTGGGTACCAAAAAAAAGGTTTATAGGCTCAAATGGGCTAACAAAGGATAATTTTATCATTGGTCGGCAAATAGCTCAGAGGTCAATCAAAGAAATGCATATATCATTTTCTAGACTCGCAAAGCTTACTTATTTTGCTTCAACTCATACATAAGCAAGTTCTAGACTAGCAAGGGATGACATAGAGTACAACCAAATATCTCACCTCACACAATGCACGTGACTACTCAGGACGGCTCAGACTTGGCTATCAAGTTAAGGCAACTAAGAGCAGTCATAATATAATTAAATCACATAGGATATACATAATAGGAGTCAAAAAATGAGCTCACGTTTCAAAATAAGTCATATATACTCTCAAGGCATATAGTTACAAGAATCAAGAAGAAAGTACTCATTACAAATGCTCCACCTCTAAGCCCCCGATATAAAATATGTCAAAAAATGTAGATATTCAAGTTCTTCCCATTCCATTATCAATTCAAAACAAACAAGGGAAGAAAAAATAAATCTCTTTGTATTTTTCTTTAGACTTTATACCCTCAAGAAAATTGTCTAGGAAGTCCATCGTTGGGAAAAGTCCAAAACATTTTGAAAATTCTACTTAAAAAAAAAATTACTATCCGGTTCAAAGAGTCATCCCTTGAAAAAGAACCGCAGTCATAAGAAAAACCAAGAGGGATTATTTCTACCTAATTATTTGTTTTTTCAATTCATTTTCAACACATATAAATTAACACAACTAAACTAGCATAGGAATCCATCCAAACACTCTCTTCACCCCACACTTAAAATTATGCATTGTCCCAAATGCACACCCATAAATACAAGAGGGTAAAAATAAACTCCCTGATAGACCATAGGCCGAAGCATTAGCAGCTCATGGGGTACTCAGACTTCTCCCAAACTTGATTCTTTGTGCGGGCACCTCACACTCAGTTCTCACCATCTCACTTGCTTTGCTTTATTCCAATGAATTTTCTTCCCATGCTCCTAGAAAATAAAAAAGCGACACTACAAAAAACATTTTTTTTTAAAAGCAATAAAGCTGGGTTGCCTCACAACAAGCGCTTGATTTAACATCGCGACATGACGCGAATTACTTTTTGCCTCCACCTCGAGCTTATGAATTGAACCCCAAGTTTTGATTCAACTTTTCGATTATGCTCCAAGGGTGGTGGAACAAATCTAACTACCCAAGAAAATAATCTAGCACTCTGCTCTTCTTAGTCTTTGCATGAGGTATGTAATCCTGACTTTCTGATAAGAAGAGTTTCAGAATGTAGGCACCTTGTTCCTCATTCCTTGACTCCTCAATTGGCTCGGATGACTCTATTTCTATATCATCATCCAAACACAATGTGGAAAAATTCTTGGAGTGTGGACTAATACGCTCAACTACATGAATCTTGGTATAGTCAACATCCTCAACACCAATGGCACTAGAGTCAACTAAATATGTATCCTCAATGTCCTTGGTTGACTCTAGTATCTCTTCTACAACATCAACATCTTTAAATTTTAGCTGGTTAGAGTGTTGGTGTTCTACTTTGGACCCCTCCATTGGTACCTCAATATTTATCTCTAATGCACACAGCTCTTGGCTACTGTCCATAATATTAATATATTGAGCATTAAAAGTTTCAACTAGTTGACTCACTTGAGCCTCCAAGTTGCGAATAGTTGCATCTTGCCTTTGTATCCGCAGATGTGTCTCATTATTGTTTTTCACAAGGCACCTTAGCATATCCTTGATCTCTTTCAGGTTGTCATCCCCAGGTTCTTTGTTCCTGTTAACCTCACAAGAAAAAGTAAAACCATCATAGTAAGGGGTTTGGGGAGAATAAGAAATATAATCACAACCATGAAAGTGACCATCTTGACCACCACACATATTATACACATTCCACACATAAGATTGAGTTGGTACACATAACTCGCACTCGAAAATATTTTGATAATTTTGACATAAGTGATTTCCTCTACAATATGCATAAGGAGGATCAAAAGTAGAAGTACGAAAATCAAACTCTCATTATTCCAAGATGTCATGTTTCTCAAATCAACAAGTAAAACAAAAATAAAAAAAAATTAAATACTAGAAAATAAAATAAAAGTTCAAACTTGAAACATAGAAATAAGTACACCTACATCTACACCGTTAGTTCCCCGAAAATGGCATCAAAATTTGATCATGCCCAACTCTAGTCCTAAAAGGGATAAGCGGTCACTGCAAATATAATCCGGTCTAAGAGTCCGCAGTCGAATCCCACAGAGAACTAAGTTTTAGCTACAACTTTTCATTATTACCAAGAAGACAAACTTGAACAATTTCTAAGTTATTAATATTAAAATTCTTATGTCTGACAAATAACAAATTAAAATAGTAAATTAACAACTAAAGATACTAAGAGTTGGAGACAAGATTAAGGAGGTCTAGAGTTATGATTTTCCTAATTGCCGGAATCATTCCCGCTACGTCTCCTATAATTTTGCCTAATTATTCTCTACTAATCGTGAGCACTTCAGGTGTCATAATTTACTAGACATATTCTTCCGAACTACGCTAGCTGGCACAATCTCACCGCTCACTATGACCACGTCAAGGCTTTGTTATTCCTAAACCCACCTTTAAACCTGCCGTATTGCTTCCTCATATACGTTAGGAGTGACGTTGTTCAACAACTGCCTAAATATGTACCCTTTTCTAAGTAATACATAATAAATAGGCACAGTCAATTGATGGACATTCAATCAACAAAAATAAGTACGTAGTTGAACAAGTAAAGAAATTCAAAAGCTAAATTATATTCAAAATTAACAAGAATTCATCCTCCAAAAGGTTCTATCAAAACCATAGATAACAAATTAACTATTCATAATAGTATGCAAAACTGCAATACTAGAATTCATAACTAATAATGGAAAGAGAGGAAGAAAGAGGGAAAATGTGGAGTTGAATCCTTCTCCTTGCTCCAAGTGTGTTCTTACCTCCAAAGGTGTTGTGTAACCCTAAAGTAGTGTCTCCTCCTCCAAAAGTTTGTTTTAGGATGTATTTATATGGCCTAGGTAGGGTGGAGGGCCATCCAAGGCAATCCAAAATCGGATAGGAGAACTGGAGGGCGCGTCTGCCTTCGCGCAACGTGCAACCATAGACGCGGACTTAGCTTTTGCAATTTTTCAGTTCATGAAGCGATCCGTGCCTTCGCTTCGCTTCGCTTTTTTATGCCTTCATTTTTCTCCTTATATAGCATCCATTTTTGTGCCACGCACGAGATTGGACGAGCTCCCAATTCTTTCCATCTCTTCCTTTTTGTGTCAAATTATCATATTTTGATCATTTATCATCCAAACTCGCTCCTACACATAAGAAACACATAATGAGCATATTTCATTTCAAAAATCACATAAACTCTCGCAACTCATACAAGAATTAATATGCAAATATATACTTAAATATACACTTTTTATTATTTATCATGTACATGTAACATACATATTAATTTTGTTTTTGCTAACGAATGTTATTAGTTTCGAACCCAGTTAATTTTGTATTTTTCTCTTAAAATATGAATGACCCAACCCAACTTACCCAATATCTATATACATATATTAAAATAATACTAAAAGTGAATCTTTTTCGTACAAAAATCTTAGTCCGGAATGCATGAGAGTTTAACCAAAAAGAATAAGAAATAAAAGGTATAATTAGAGAGCATTTGAAACAAAAATGACATCAATTTGAATGAAAATATTGAAAAGAAAATAAAAGATAGAAATATCGTGTTTTGAAGGATTCACTTTTAGTATTAGTTTAACTTATATATGGATTTTGGGTCGGCTGAGTCTAACCGGGTTGAGTCATTTCTATTTTAATATGGTTATTATTTATTATACTAAAAATAAAAGATAAAAAAAGTGAAATAAGAAAATACTACCGAAAAATTATATTTTCCGATCAGTATGATTTTTGTGTGAGTTAGTAAAAATTTCATGATTTTTGTGTGAGAAAATAAAGTTATATAACTTTCATGAAAAAAGAAATCATATTTATATGACTATTTGTGAAAGGAACTTTTTCGTACATATATGAGATTTTAAACTTATTTACCGATTTTTCTAGGTTTTCCTATTTACGAAAAGCAACTAATATTTTTTACAAAATATAAATAAATCTGGTCAAAATCTACAATATATGTACAATTTATCTACAACTTAAATATAAATTTTTTGTACAGAATTCGATGAAAAATTATAATTTACGTACAATTTATATACAACTTATATACAATTCGGTTAGTTGTATATATTTTATATGTCGTTTCTACACCTGAAATACAAAATATATTGCAACTTGTTTAAGTCTTCTTCTTTGAGTTTCAAAATGAAATTCTAACCAAAACAACTCGAGTCATCACTCAATTCTCTCAAAATTGAGATATAAACTCTAAATAATATTTTTAATTATTTGTAACAACACCCAATCCAAACAAATATCAATTTCACAAATTTCGAGTTTCGAAACTTTTTTATGGTTATCAATGATGTTTTTAATGGATTAAAATGGTTCCCAATTCAATCTACTCTGCTTTTCATTAATACTATTTAGTTTATTGATTTCAATAAACTAAAAAAAATTTACTTTGAGATATTAAGCTAGCATCCTGAATTAAACCAACAAATCATTAGAGTACAAGAAACTGAGCGTTACAATTTGAAAACATAAAGTGGATTGAACTGAATTAATTGCAATGTTCTAACTTCTCTATTTATATAGTACAATTAATTTAAATATTTAGTATTTGGATAAAAAAAGGTTTGATCTTTGTTTTGCTTTGAATAGTTGCTTTGATTTAAGTTGGAATAATAAGAGTATGGTGTTTTAATGGTATGAGAAGTTTGCAGTCCCCAAGGAAGAAGGCGAGGGCGGAGATACCTTTCTAATAGTACTTTATAAAATTTTGTATATAAATAGTAAATTGTATATGCTAATATAATTGAGTGATAATCTCTCTAAGAGGGATAAATAAATTTATAATGTGGTATTAATAAGTAAAAATCTCATTGTGAAATTTACCCCTACAACTAGTTACTTATTATCTTTTGTAGGTTTCAAAGACATCCTTTGGTGTAGGAGTTTGTATGTGATTGACTTTCAAATGACATGATAGTGTAAATGTTTTCTATAGTGTCGGCAAAATAGAAAGTCTATGTGTCTTGAGCAAACTTTTCGAATGAACCCTCAAAAAATCTGAATTGCTTAAAAGAACGTCACATTAGCAACACATTACTAAGGTATTGAATTGTTTAAGTAGTTTTGAAATTTTTACGCTAATGGAGGATAAGTTTGTTACATGCCATATACCATCGCATATCCTCTTATCCCCAAAGGATCATCTTGTACTAAATTTCTTAAAGTCAATTTTTGAATTGTATAGGTATTAACGCGTTCATGTGATTATATTCTCATATCATAGCCTGAGGATATATAACAAATGTATCATAAAAGGAAGTTTCGTGGGATTCGATAAATACGCACTAAATTGGATACTTTTCTACGTATGTTTCCCAACAAAAAAAATGGTAAAGGAAGAAGAAGAAGAAAGAATTATCTTATCAATGCAAATATCTCTTTCATTTAGTTAATATATCAAATCTTTACATCCGAAAAAAGAAACAGCTGATATATCACTGCACGCTCTTTTAGGA
Source organism: Nicotiana tabacum (assembly GCF_000715075.1). NCBI lineage: Eukaryota > Viridiplantae > Streptophyta > Magnoliopsida > Solanales > Solanaceae > Nicotiana > Nicotiana tabacum. The sequence continues at coordinate 45,301,826 of NC_134102.1, forward strand.
TTTGATAGGTTTCCACTTCTTCAAGAAAACAAACTCAACGTAACAAATAAGTAGATCTTTTGGCTTTGAAAGAAACAGACCTCCCTTGGCCATTTCTCCTTATAAGAAAACCAAGAGTCACATCTACACTCACATTAACTTAGCAAAAAACTCAAAAACCGAAAATGGCATCTTCAGAAACATCAAAACCTTCATTTCCCATTAAAACAGTAATAGTTTTAGTTCAAGAAAATCGCTCATTTGATCACATGTTAGGTTGGATGAATACCCTAAACCCAGAAATCACTGGCCCAACAATAGGAAAAGAATCCAACCCAATATCCACCTCGAACCAAAATTCCAGTCTCGTTTACTTCGGAAACAATTCCCTTTACGTAGACCAAGATCCAGGCCATTCAATCCAAGACATTTATGAACAAATATTTGGGGTCCCATGGAGTCAAGACTTGGCTAACAAGAAACTTGAACCCGCCATGAAAGGATTTGCTCAAAATGCAGAGAGAAATCAAAAGGGTATGGCGGAAACTGTTATGAACGGGTTTAAACCTGCTGCTGTGCCTGTTTACAAAGAGCTTGTGACGGAGTTCGCCGTTTGTGATCGGTGGTTCGCGTCCGTTCCGGCATCAACCCAACCCAACAGGTTGTTAGAGACGAATTTAGAATTTGAATTTATGAGTTTAACTTATATACACTAATATTTTAAAAAATACTTACTACTATTAACCTTATTTTCAAGGTTAATAATTTCTCCTTTTATGGATGGTTTCATGTTAGGCGATGACGTTTGAAAATAATGGTTTTTATGTTCTGAAATCTTTGAAAATATGAATTCGTAACTAAATATTCCGTACTAATTTTCAAATATATATACCTCTGATTTATGATTTAAAAAATATGATTGAAATTAGAAGTGGCACCTAACACTGTCTATGTACGTACGTCCGCATTTTGGCGAATAGGTTGTTTGTGCATTCGGCGACGTCACATGGGCTTACCAGTAATGATACAAAGCTGTTGATTCATGGATTACCTCAGAAGACTATATTTGATTCAATGGATGAGGCTGGCTATTCTTTTGGTATTTACTATCAATACCCTCCGTCCACTCTTTTTTACAGGTACGAAATTTGTTCTTTGTTACATTTTTCGACATAATATTATCATTTTCTTGGCGGGTTTAAATGTCCCACAACTACGTACCACCTGTTACTCAACCATCTTATCAACAACCACCAAAGGATGTGGTGCATTGAACGGGGCTGCTCTTCCCTTAACTAGAGATTTCGAGTTCGAGTCTTGGATATAAAAAAATTCTTGGTGGAGACCGTTTTCCCCCGAATGAGACCCTACACGATGCAAATCCGGATATAGTGTCGGACTGGCTCCAATACGGATACGATGGAAAACCCAAAAAAAAAACACAATCTCATCAACATATTATTTCTTTAATCGTTAATCATCAATTACTAACATTGACCAAGTCGATTTTGCTTAAGTTTGATAAGCAAAATTCCTACAAAAAGGTACGCAATTAATAAAAGATTTCTACCCATAGAAAAAAGGGACGAATGATCCTACCATTAAATATCTTTCCTACTTTCTATATCAACATCAATTTAGCATCAAAAATAAGTAAACTATAGTTTTAATGGTTTACTCCCTCCGCTTCAATTCATGTGACATAGCGTGACTTGATATGGAGTTTAAAAATATAATAAATATTGTTGAGACTTATTATCTTAAATATATCATAGTATGTGTGGTTATAAAACTTTTAAATTTATAACATTAAATATGTCATTATATTTGTGTGGTTGTAAAATATTCTCATTAAACGTAAAATAAGAAATGTACAATTATTTATTTTCTAATATAAAAAAGTGTCATTCCTTTTGTAACGGACTAATAAGAAAATAATATCAGATAAACCTAAAAAATTAGAGTATTAGATCCATCTATAGATGCAGTTTTTTTATTAGTTTTAATTTTGAGAAAGATATTGATTGTAATGGAGGAATTTTAAGATTGATTAGATCTGTACTTGGAATTACAAAAAAGTTACATTTTCTTTTATTTTTGCAAGTATTTTGAATCATTCTCTTGGTTATAACAAATAAAAGAATCTTCTAACTCCTAGTTTAAATTGGATAAACAGTTGTCGAGAAAAAATGGAAATGCACCAATACTAGAATTTTAGATTGACAATTTTAAAAGAGATTGAAGCTGCCGTCACGAATGGAGAACTTCATGGAAGCCCATGATCTCATTAATATCCAACAGATATTGTCTAACGGATATTTTGTTACGTTACTCTCGACCCTCAACAGCATATTCTCAAAATGTGGGGATACGTCCAACTGGTCCTTTTGCTGTTACGCCCCTCCTTTCTTTAAAAAATAACGGTTAAGGGTCATATTTGTCCATATACTCTTTAAAAAGTGTTATATTTGTCATTTATTATACTTTTTTGATATATTTATTCTTATCGTTATACTTTAGGATCATTTTTGCCCCTGTTCTCTTCAAAATGGGTTATATTTTGCTTTTCGTTATACTTTTTTGACATATTTATTCTTACAATTATACGTTTAGATTATATTTGCCGCTCATCCGTTAGATCGTCATGTCCCACCTTTGTTTTCCTATATGGCGCATATGTGGATTTCTTTTTCTTCCAATTTAAATATGGTCACCTATTTAAGATAATTTAACCCGCTCATCCAATTTAAATAAGACTTCATTAACTCCATTATTGTACAACTTCTCGTAATTTACTTTGGTTGATGCAATAATTGTGAGTTCTATTAGATTAGTGATTTTGAGTTTAAAGTTATTGTTTGCCAATATATTGTCGCTGCTACATCGCTATTGTATTTCGTACTATCTTCGAAAATGCCGTATCAGGAAATTACTTTTCGTGGATCAATCATGGTCAATTGACCCAGTTTAGAATTTACAGAGTTGTATCTCTACAAACACTTCAAAACATCATTGAGTGATTCATGTCTCCTAACTCCTAAGTATTAAAGGGAAATAAATTAACATAGACAAAGGTGAAATAATTAAATAAATCAATTAGAGATAACACTATAGTTTCATTCACTCACTGTCCAAAATTTTCTCGCTCTCCGAAAAATATGGAGCTGACCCGAAGAAGAGAGATGGACGAGTGGGTGCGGGTGTGGGGGGGGGGATTGGAAATTATGATTTCCATTTATTTTAGTTAGTGTGTCTTATTTAAATTGGGTGGGCGGGTTAAATTATCTTAAATATGTGACCATATTTAAATTGAAAGAAAAAGAAATTCACATAGGCACCATGTAGGAAAACGAAGGTGGGACATGGCAATCTAAAGGATGAGGGACAAATATGATCCTAAAGTATAATTGTAAGGATAAATATGTCAAAAATGTATAACGAAGGACAAATGTAACCCTTTTTGAAGAGTACAGGGGTAAATAAGATCCTAAAGTATAACGATATTTAAATTGGAAGAAAAAGAAACTCACATAGGCGCCATGTAGGAAAACAAAGGTGGGACATGGCAATCTAAAGGATGAGGGACAAATATGATCCTAAAGTATAATTGTAAGGATAAATATGTCAAAAATGTATAACGAAGGACAAATGTAACCCTTTTTGAAGAGTACAGGGGTAAATAAGATCCTAAAGTATAACGATAAGGATAAATATATCAAAAAAGTATAACGAAGGACAAATATAACCCCCTTTAAAGAGTATATGGGCAAATATGACCCTTTTCCGAAAAAATAATAATACTAGTACTACCTTTTTTCGACCGTCTTGCATTAAGAAAATATACAGGTCACTTAAAATATAATTAATGGCCATAAATTTTTTTGATAAGTAATTGATATTCATGGCTATATAAATTATATAACATATTTACATTGTAGTGTGCGTAACTCCAGTCCTCATTTTATGTTAAGTAATTGATAGTCATAGCTGAGGTAACATGCTCTCACGTTTTAATTTTCATTATAGTGTAAAAAACATATTTACATTGGCAATATATAACTTCAGTCCTATTAATATCCGGAAATTTCATATTTGAAGAACGTTGACATAATTCCACTCCTTGATTATCTGTTCCTTTGTCTTTTTTTTTTTTTTTTTTTTAAACATCATCTGAATATTGTTTAACAGAAACATTAGGTGAGTATTAATTATATAGTTGGTTTAGTTTTATGGTTATAATACTAATGGTGTGTTTGGTATGAAAAAAAATATATTTTATGGATAATATTTTTAATTATTTTATGTTTGGTTGACTTAAATGTTTTGGAAAATATTTTCCTCGTAAATTTATTTTCGGGCGAAAATCATTTTGATCCCCCAAGTTTACCTTAAAAATCAAACTCTTCCTTCAACATTAAACAATGAATATTCTACTCCTCCTATCATATGCATTGTCTATTTTATGCTTGACATTTTCAATTGCTCCTCTATGCATATAAATTTTTTGTTATATTTAAATTGGTAGAATTCTTAGCTAAATATCTTATTATGAATTAAAGCTCAATAAAATTTAACTAGAATAGTACTTTTATGAATTTATAACAAATTCATTGTTATTCTTTTTTATTGTTACTTTAATATATGTTTAAGTTTTACTTTCCCTTTTATTATTTATCTTATATATACATATATGTATATATTTATGAATTTTTATTTTTTTTAACAAAATATATTTTAAATTATAATTTAAAGAACATCCAAGGTATAAATATGTAATATTTTAGGAATTTATTATAAAATTTATCTCTATTTTTAATTATTATTTCTAGATATTATTGCACAACATTTTATTTGATTGATATTAAAAAGATCTTTTACTCAAATATTTTAATTCTGCCAATTTATTTTATTATTCAATTTCAATTAATTATATATGATTGATTATCATTTTTTATTTTTTTAAAAAATAATTTTCACTTTAGGTAAATTCATAACTTTGATTAATAAAATATCGTGATATTAACAAGGTAAAAATAAATATCGACCAAGGCTGATAAAATTGAGGATAAAATAGGCATTTTAAAAATACATAGTTTCAAGGAGCAGAATGCCTATTGTTTAATCTTGGAGGAGGAGTTTGTTTTTAAGATGAAGTTGGGGGATCAAAATAATTTTCATCCATTCATTTTCTTTCAATTGGCGAAAAATGACTTCCCTACTAAAAGGAGGGAAAATATTTTTGAGAACTCTTTTTCAACCTCCCTATCATATTATCCACACCACCTTCCACCTCAACCCTCCACCACTCCCACCGCCACTCGCTACCCCTAACCCTACCCCCGGCCACCGCTACCCCTACCCCCGCCACCGCCACTCAGAGGCGGATCCAGAATTTTAGGTTTATGGGTTCCTACAAAAATCTCGAGTTAATATACAATACTAATTGGATGAACGAACTTTTCAAGCTAAATATTCTTATACATTTAATGAATCTTTTAATACAAATACATGCTCTAGACAAAAGCTACTGGTTCACGGGAACCCGTAGCAATTGAACTGAATCCGCCCCTGCCGCCACCCCACCACCACCTTCCCCCACCCCTACCCTCGACACCATTATCATGGCTCCTAGATCCCGACTACCAACCTCCTCCGCCCTTATCCATTTCGTCTCCCATAGTGTTTGCCTAAATTATGTATTTTAATTTTCAAAAAAATAAAAATCCTGCTACCTAACCAAACACCAAAAAATAAGTTTAAAAAAATGATTTATTTTTCAAGAAAATATTTTCATGAAAATCATTTTCCTTCCTACCGAACACACCCTAAATTTCAGCTCTAAATGCCGTTAGACGTTAGCTAATTATATTTTGTTTCACACGTAGTTGAATTGATTCACACTATAATCTACGTTTTTTCACAATTTGTACTAAAAGTATGTACTATTTTCTCAAGTGCTTTAATGTTGAGATGGAAATATTTGCTTATTCAGGAATCTTAGGAAACTGAAATACATAAAGAATTTTCATCCGTTCGATCTAAGCTTCAAAAATCACTGCAAGGAGGGAAAGCTACCAAATTATGTAGTAATTGAACCAAGATTTTATGACTTAAAAGTGTTGCCAGGGAATGATGATCACCCATCGCACGATGTATTTGAAGGGCAAAAATTCGTGAAAGAAGTGTACGAGGCGTTGAGATCAAGCCCTCAATGGAATGAAATGCTTTTCATAATAATATACGATGAACATGGTGGTTTCTTTGACCATGTGCCAACTCCGGTCACCGGAGTTCCCAGCCCCGACGGTATTGTGGGTACCACTGCGCCTTATAACTTTCAGTTTGATCGCCTCGGTGTTAGGGTTCCGGCGATCATGATTTCTCCATGGATTGAAAGAGGAACAGGTAATTCAAGCCTTACTTGACTACTGTTTGGCCAATTTTTTTGAAAATTAGAAGTGCTCATTTCAGGATCTTTGCTTGTTTTGTGGTATAAGGTTCTGCTGCTATCGACACCTACCCAATTAACTAAAAGTATAATCGATCCGAAGCTTCTGCAATTGTGGAATTCCAATATTTGTGAAAATATAAGTGTTTTCTAGTGGTAGCCGGACTTGCTTTTCTGCAATGGCAAAGAAGCTGGAAAAGAGTCACGTAATTTCTTTGGAATCAGAAGTTGATGCCCCATTTTTTCCTACCAAATATTTATATTTACCAAACTATTCTCATTGTGAGGATAAACCCTAAACTCTTGCATATCCATAAGTTCATAACACATTTATGGACAAAGTCCCATAAACATGCTGTCTCTATTTTGTTACATTTTAATTATATGAAATTGAAATACTTCAATTAAGCTTTTCATAATATATTTCAAATCATCTAAGGCTTCATTTTGTCACTTAACTCATGGAAAAAAAGTTCTTGAAAAATATATATGACTTCCATCATATCAAAATCCTGTGCTTTATTTTCAAAAGAAAAGTTTAATTAGCAAATTATTTTTATTTTATGAACGTGTAAAAGTCATGAACTATTTCGAAAAGAGTGGATATTGCGTAACAGAATGTGGTCTTCATTTTGTTGAAATTCTTATTAATGCATATATGGTTGTTATATGAATGCAGTGTTGCATAAGCCATCAGGACCATATGCTACTTCTGAATTTGAGCATTCTTCAATTCCTGCAACTGTTAAGAAGATTTTTAATTTGGATGAGTTCCTAACTAAACGTGATGCATGGGCTGGTACCTTTGAGACTGTCATAACCAGATCAACCCCAAGAACAGACTGCCCTGGTAATTGTTTTTTCGCTTTAGCTATTATCTCGTGAAGCTAGTTATTCTTCTTTCTCCAAAAATATTTAGTTTATAAACAATAACAATATATACTTTTCTTTAATGTAGTATCCTTACAACTTCTTTTAATTTCTAATTTTTGTGGATCTCTATTTAGTGAAATCAACTCCGAGTCCGATCCTTATCTTTTTGTGAATAACAGCATGCAATTGCATTCATCTAACGAGTCGCTAGTTATGGATATTTGATTACGAGTTGGTATATTTGAACTAACCTGGGTATCGTTATTATTAACAACACTTTATTTTCCAAAGCTCGAGCCAATTCCTGACCAGAGAATACAACATTTCAATAATAATATATCTGTTGACATAATTATTGTACTTAATAATATTGCTGCCAATCGTAAGCTTAAGATGCACTCCTAAATATAAAATAGTAAAACCATAGGCGTTACATACATGCTCCAGTACTACTTTATTAGAGCAAACAATCAATGATGTTAATATCTAGGAGTTCTTGGACACATGGGAAATGGTTAGTGGACAGTGGGTTTCGAATACCAGATGGTCTTTTTTGTCCCATTAATTAACATGCTATACTACTTGAATATCATTGCAGAAACTTTACCAGAACCAGTAAGAATGAGAGAGGCAGAAGCACAAGAAGAGGCAAAGTTAACAGAGTTTCAAGCAGAAATGGTACAAATGTCAGCAGTATTATGTGGAGATTATATGAACAAGTCTTATCCCAACAAGCTTGTGGAGGGAATGACTGTTGCTAAGGCAGCTGATTATGTTCATAATGCATTCAAGAAATTCTTGGATGAAGGTGAAAAAGCCATACAAAGTGGTGCACATGAGTCTACTATCTTAATACCAAGAGATCAATTACTAGCTGAGAGAGCTCCAAGAAAATCCAAATCCTTTGCTTCCAAATTCTTTTCTTGTATAGTTTGTGATCATTGATGATGCCATTTTAGTTTCACATTACTCTCAAATTAATTTCTTCGACAACTGGCACGACTTCATTTTCAAAGTAATTGTAAAGGAATAAGTTGGCTCTAATTAGCCAGAGTTTGGAACTAGATTTTATTTTGCTTATCAGATTGCATAATATAAATGTTTGCTATTGTCTTATATGTTACTACATATTTTCTGGCACTCTGATAATGTCAACATAATTACTCCCACTGTTCCATATTAAAGTATGACACACTCTGCCTTTTTAGTTTGTCTCAAAAAAGAATGATGCGTTTTTGCTTTTTGGAAACTATCTAATTTTAGCAACTCTTTCTTTTTAATTAATCCCCTTTGTGGTGGCGGGAGGGGGAGGCTTTGGCATAGACTCTTAACATGTAAATAAAAAACCAAAAGGTGATGACACGAAGGAGTTGACAGTAGCAAACCTGTTGTTGTATGTGAAAGAAAGAAAAGTAGAAAAAACAAAAGAAAGAAAAGTCAAAAAGAGATGAACTTATGATGTAAGCACTTACATCGACACTCTTATGATGTATGCGCTTACATCGGCATTCATATGATGTAATCGCTTATATCAGTATTCCTATGATGTAAGCGCTTACGTCGGCAGGGCATTCAAATGCCTATAAAAGGGGTATGCATTTTCATTTGTATATTATCCCTCAACTTCTTCTTTCTCTCTTCAATTAATAAAGAGCTATTCTTTGTGTGGACGTGGAGTAGGCAAAAATTGCCGAACCACGTAAATCTTCTCTTGTCTTGTCTTGTGCAATTTATTACTTTTTTCTTTCAAATATTTTTTTTTCCTTCTATCAGCCTGACACATTTTCCAACAACTCGTATTAGAGCATCGACAATGTAATTCTGGTAGAAAAGTACGGTATTGGTGCATGTACTATTCACAAGAATAGTGCGACACTATTGATCATCGTTACTATTCGCAAGCACTATTAACATAAAAAGAATTTTGTGAATAATGGCATCGGAAGAAGGGAAGGTTAAGATTGACAAGTTCAATGACAAAGATTTTGGATTCTCGAAAATACAAATAGAAGATTATTTGTACCAGAAAAAATTACACTTACCTCTGACCGAGGTAAAACCAGAGAATATGGCCAAAGCGGATTGGGATCTATTAGATCGTCAAGCTCTTGGTGTGATTCGTTTGACGCTAACACGAAATGTGGCGTTTAACATCATTAATGAGAGGACCACTGCAGGCCTGATAAAGGCGTTATCAAATATATACGAGAAGCCATCTGTTTCAAATAAAGTCTATTTGATGCGTCGATTTTTCAACTTAAAGATGATAGAAGGTGGATCTGTTACGAAACATATCAATGAGTTTAATGTAGTATTAACTCAATTGAGTTCTGTCAATATAGTATTTGATGACGAAGTCAGGTAGATGATTCTACTATTATCTCTACCGGAGAGTTGGTCTGCAACAATAACTGCAGTTAGTAGTTCATCGGGAAGTACCAAACTCAAATTGGATAATATTAGAGACTCGGTTCTAAGCGAAGATATTCGCCGGAGAAAATCAAGTAATTCTCAAGGATCTGCTTTGAATACCGAAATTAGGGGGAGAAGCAGTCAAAGAAGACAAAATCATGGTCGTGGCAGATCAAAGTCAAGGAGAAGAGGGCAATCCAAAAATCGCAAAGACATTACGTGTTGGAATTTCAATAAAAAGGGTCACTACAGTAGTCAGTGTAGAGAGCCAAATAAGAAGAAGAACGATTAATAAAAGGATGATGTGATGACCAAAAGGTCATCTTATATTTTAGAACTCGAATCGGCGCTCTTAAGCCTTAAAAAATCTCATTTTTACCCTCCTCGATTTGCATGCGTAGTCCGTACAGGTTTTCGGAAAGCTTTTATGTTAAAAACTAATGAAAATAAGAATTTTTGCCTTAAAAATTAATTTTAGTTGACTTCGGTCAATATTTTTGATAAACGGGCTTGGATACGTGCTTTGATGGTCCCGATGGGTCCGTATCGTATTATGGGACCTGGGCGTATGCCCGGAATCGAATTTGGAGGTCCCTAGCTTGAGTTATGAATTTTTGATGAGAATTAAAACTTTGGAAATTATTTATTTTAAAGAATTGATTGATATTTGACATTGTTAGTATCGGGTCCGTATTTTGGTCCCGGAGCCTAGTACAGGTTCATTACAATATTTAAGACATGTCTGTGAAATTTGGTGAGAAAGAAATTTGAATTGGTGCTAAATTTAGAGTTTTAGGTGTTATTTTGGAGATTTGATCGCGCGAACAAATTCGTATGATATTTTTAGACTTGTGTGCATGTTTGTTTTGGAGCCCCGAGGGCTCGGGTGAGTTTCGGATAGGCCACGGGATGTTTTGGACTTTGGAAATCTGGTTTTTCTGCAGAATCTATGTTCTGGCATGTCCTTCTTCGCATTTGCGAAGGTACTCTCGCGAACGCGAAGAGTAATCCGGTGAGGCTGAGAATCCTTCATCGTGAACGCGAAGGCCTGGTCGTGAACGCGAAGTGATGGGGGATTTACCCTTCGCGAACGCGATCTGCTCATCGCGAATGCGAAGCACTTGGGGACCTGGGGGAGGGTTGGTCGTTCTTTCATCGCGAACGCGAGCAACGTCTCGCGAACGCAAGAAATGTCTCGCGAACACGAAGGCTTGACAGCCAGTACCCGCGACAGTGGCCTCGCGAACGCGATGCATACTGTCGCCCAGTGCATAAAACAGAATTAAACACGGGTTTAAGCCATTTCTTCAATATTTTTCAAGAACCAAATGAGTAAAGGCGATTTTCAAGAGTCATTTTCTTCCCCAAAGTGTTGGTAAGTGATTCTAAACTATTTTCTTTCAATTACCCATTACATTCCTTGAATTATCAACCAAAAATCTAGAGTTTTTATGGTAGAATTAGGGGTTAGGGTAGAAAATAGCCGTTTCTATTAATTTTATGATGAGATTGAGAGTAAAAGCACGAAGGGTGATGCCGTGCATTTTTCCTTACTGTATTCACTATTCCTATTGATTCATGGTATATTGACTGTTCCGGTGATCATTCTGTTGTAGTTCTTTATCTGGTATTCCCCTCAGTATGTTTTCCTCTCTCGACATTTCCTATTTAGTTCTTCATTCCTGTTATTTGCGTATACACTGTTAAATTATACAGGTTGATTGTAGGTGCCTTGCCTTAGCCTCGTCACTACTTCGTCGAGGTTAGGCTTGACATTTACCAGTATATGGGGTCGGTTGTACTAATGCTGTACTCTGCACTTTCTGTGCAGATTTTGATACCGGCTCTGGTTGATCGAGATTTTGCTATTGGTCCGCTGTCTGGAGACTCAAGGTAGATCTGTCGGCATCCACAGACCTTGAAGTCCTCGTCTATCATTTCTTTTCTACTGTTTCTTTTATTCAGATAGTTGTATTTCTTTCAGACTATTACTTGTAGTAAATTCTAGAATGCTCGTGAATTGTGACTCTAGATCCGGGTGGTAGTAATTAATACAGTTTTTATGATATTCTGCACTTATTATATTTTATTTTACTTAATTAATGTTACTTAATGAATGAAAATAAGGAATTGGTTTAATGATTCTCTAACGTTGGCTTGCCTGGCAAGTGAAATATTAGGCGCCATCACGGTCCCGTCTGTGGGAAATTTCGAGTCATGACAGTTGGTATCAGAGCAATAGGTTGCCTAGGTCTCACGATTCACGAGAAATCTTAGTAGAGTCTGGAGGATCGGTTCGGAGGCGTCTGTGCTTATCTTCCAGAGGCTATGAAGTTTAGGAACAATTTTCACTTTTATTCTTCCTTGTCGTGCGATTTTTGCTTTCGAAATACTGATTGAACTCTTCTACTCTTATTCTCTCATATATGGCGAGAACGCGTACCGCTTCCTCAGCTGAGCAGCAGCCAGAGCCTCCAGTGATAGCTCCTACGCGGGGCCGAGGTCGAGGCCGAGGTCGTGCCAGAGGCCGAGGCAGGGGTAGGGCTCAGCCTAGGGCCCGAGCAGCAGCCCCAACAGTGGAGCCTCAGATAGAGATTGGCGAGGAGGTTCTAGCCCAGATTGTTCCTATCGGACCAGCTCAGGTTCCGGAGGGATTCATTGCTACCCCATTACTTCAGGATGTTTTGGTCTGTTTGTAGGCCTTATGGAGAGTGTGGCCCAGACTGGCGCATTTCCCATGGCATCAGCAGTCTCTCAGGCTGGAGGAGGAGCCCAGACTCCTATGAAGAGCTGAGAGAACTGGTCCCAAGTAAGAGCAGGCGACCCGGCAGCTCAGCCAGTCGGATTAGTTCAGCCGGTTATTGCGGCACAGGTCGGAGATGGGCCAGCTATGTCTTCTGAGGCTTTATGGAGATTGGACAGGTTTACCAAGCTCTTTCCTGTTCACTTCAGTGGTGCCCCTTCAGAGGACCCCCAGGAGTATCTTGACATCTGTTACGAGGTTCTACAAAACATGAGTATAGTGGAGACTAATAGGGCCGATTTTGCTGCATTTCAAATGACTGGTTCCACCAAGAAATGGTGGAGAGATTACTTGTTGACCAGACCAGCTGGGTCGCCTGCTCTTACTTGGGACCAGTTTTCTCAGCTCTTCATAGAGAAGTTTCTGCCTATCACATCGAGTGAGGAGCGTCGCCGTCAGTTTGAGCGTCTCCAGCAGGGCGGTATGACGGTTACTCAGTATGAGACCCGTTTTATGGATTTAGCCCGTCATGCCATTCTTCTGCTTCCCACTGAGAGAGAGAGAGAGAGGGTGAGGAGGTTTATTGATGTACTTGCTCATCCTATCAGATTGCAGATGGCTAAGGAGACTGGAGTGAGATTTCTTTTCAGGCGGCTGCTAATGTCGCCAGACGAGTCGAGATGGTTCTTACTCAGGGAGGTCAGGGGTCTGATAAGAGGCCTCGTCATTCCGGTGAGTTCAGAGGTGCCTCATCTAGAGGCAGGAGTACTTTTGGTAGAGGCCATCCTCCCAGGCCATTTCATTCAGCGCTCCGGGCATCCCACGATGCCTCAGGTGGTCATGGCCCTCAGATGCATTATTCCGACCAGCTAGCCTACAGTGCACCACCAGCTCCTATTTGTGCACCTCCACTCCAGAGTTATCAGGGTGGTTATTTAGGTCGACAGGGTCAGTTTCAGGGTCAGCAGTCATAACAACCGAGGTTATGTTATACTTGTGGTGATCCGAGGTACATTGCCAGATTTTGCCCTCAGGCAACAGGCAGCACACAGCATCAGCGTTCTCGTGCCATGGTTCCGGCACCAGTTGCTGCACCACCTGCTCAGCCAGCCAGAGGCAGGGGTCAGGCAGCTAGAGGTAGGGGCCAGAAAGTTAGAGGTAGAGGTCAGGCCGTTAGAGATGAAGACCAGCCAGCTAGAGGCCGTCCCAGGGACGTAGTTTAGGGTGGTGGGGCCCAGCCCCGGTGTTATGCTTTCCCATCCAGGCCTGAGGCTGAGTCATTTGACGCTGTTATCACATGTACTATTTTAGTTTGCAGTAGAGATGCTTCAGTTCTATTTGATCCGGGATCTACTTACTCCTATTTGTCATCCTATTTTGCTTCCTATTTGGTTGTGCCCCGTGATTCCTTGAGTGCTCCTGTATATGTGTCCACGCCAGTGGGAGATATTATTGTTGTAGATCGTGTTTATCGTTCGTGTGTGGTCACCATTGGGAGTCTTGAGACTCGTGTAGATCTTCTACTTCTCGCCATGGTTGATTTTAATGTCATACTGAGTATGGATTAGTTGTCACCTTATCATGCTATATTAGATTGTCACGCCAAGACGGTGACCTTAGCCTTGCAGGGGTTGCCTCGATTAGAGTGGAGAGGGATTCTCGACCATTCTACCAGCAGGGTTATCTCTTACGTAAAGGCTCGGCATATGGTCGAGAAGGGGTGTCTAGCTTATTTGGCTTATGTCCGCGATTCTAGTGCGGAGGTTCCTTTCATAGATTCAGTTCCGGTTGTTCGTGAGTTTCCAGAGTTATTTCCTGCAGACCTGTTGGGGATGCCACCCGACAGGGATATTGATTTCTGCATTGATTTGGCTCCGGGCACTTAGCCTATTTCCATTCCACCATATCGCATGGCCCCGCTAGAGTTGAAAGAATTGAAGGAGCAGTTGCAAGATTTGCTTGATAAGGGCTTCATTAGACCTAGTGTCTCGCCCTGGGGTGCACCTGTGTTGTTTGTGAAGAAGAAAGATGGATCGATGAGGATGTGTATAGATTATCGGCAGTTGAACAAAGTCACCATCAAGAATAAATATCCATTGCCGAGGATTGATGATTTATTTGATCTGCTTCAGGGTGCCAAGGTGTTTTCAAAAATTGATTTAAGATCTGGCTACCATCAGTTGAGGATTAGGGCATCCGATGTTCCTCAGACAGCTTTTCGAACTCGGTATGGGCATTATGAGTTTTTAGTAATGTCATTTGGGCTGACAAATGCCCCAGCAACCTTCATGGATTTGATGAACCGGGTGTTCAAACCCTACTTGGATTCCTTTGTGGTTGTGTTTATTGATGATATCTTGATCTACTCCCACAGTCGAGAGGAGCATGAGCCGCATCTTCGGATCGTTCTTCAGACTCTGAAAGATAGCCAGTTATATGCTAAGTTCTCAAAATGCGAGTTTTGGTTGAGATCAGTTGCTTTCTTGGGTCACGTTGTGTTAGTAGAGTGTATTCAGGTGGATCCTAAGAAGATTGAGGCAGTCCAGAACTGGGTTTGGCAGGCTATTACCGTCGATTTGTGGAGGGTTTTCATCTATAGCAGCCCCATTGACCAGATTGACCTAGAAGGGTGCCCCGTTCAGGTGGTCAGACGAGTGTGAAGCGAGTTTTCAGAAGCTCAAGACAGCTTTGACTACGGCACCAGTATTGGTGTTACCCATAGGTTCAGGATCTTATACAGTATATTGTGACGCATCTTGTATTGGCCTGGGTGCGGTATTGATACAGGGTTGCAAGGTTATTGCATATGCATCACGACAGCTGAAGGTTCACAAGAAGAATTACCCTGTTCATGATCTAGAGCTGGTAGCCATTATTCACGCGCTGAAGATTTGGAGGCACTATCTTTACGGCGTGCCATGTGAGGCATTTACTGATCATCGGAGCTTGCAGTTTTTGTTCAAGCAGAAGGAACTCAATTTGAGGCAGAGGAGGTGGCTAGAGCTATTGAAAGACTATGATATCACTATATTGTATCATCCTGGGAAGGCCAATATGGTGTCCGATGCTTTAAGTAGAAAGTCAATCAGTATGGGTAGCCTTGCATATATTCCAGTTGGTGAGAGACCGCTTGCATTGGATGTTCAGGCCTTGGCCAACCAGTTCATGAGGTTAGATGTTTCTGAGCCCAACCGTGTTCTAGCTTGTACTGTTGCTCGGTCTTCTTTATTTGAGTGCATCAGAGATCAGCAAGATGACGATCCTCATTTACTTGTCCTTAGAGACACAGTGCGGCACGGTGATGCCAAGCAGGTTACTATTGGAGATGACGGAGTTTTGAGGATGTCGGTTCGTATTTGTGTGCCTAATGTGGATGGACTTCGTGAGTTAATCCTTGAGGAGTCCCACAGTTCCTGGTATTCTATTCATTCGGGTGTCGCCAAGATATATCAAGACTTGAGGCAGCATTATTGGTGGGGGCGAATGAAGGACATAGTTGCCTATGTAGCTCGGTGCCTAAATTGCAGCAGGTGAAGTGTGAAGCATCAGAGACCTGGTGGTTTACTTCAGAGGTTAGATATTCCCGAGTGGAAGTGGGAGCGTATCACTATGGACTTTGTTGTTGGACTCCCACGGACTCAGAGAAGGTTCGATGCAGTTTGGGTCATTATGGACAGGCTGACTAAGTCAGCTCATTTCATTCCTATGGCAGTTACTATTCCTCGGAGCGGTTGGCAGAGATTTATATTCGTGAGATCATCCGTCTTTACGGTGTGCCCGTGTCTATCATTTCTGATCGAGGTACGCAGTTTACCTAGAACTTTTGGAGGGCAGTTCAGCGTGAGTTGGGTATGCGGGTTGAGTTGAGCACAACATTTCATCCTCAGACGGACGGACAGTCCGAGCATACCATTTAGATCTTGGAGGATATGCTCCGCGCTTGTGTTATAGACTTCGGAGGATCGTGGGATCAGTTTTTGCCGTTAGCGGTGTTTGCCTACAATAATAGCTACCAGTCGAGCATTCAGATGGCTCCCTATGAGGCATTATATGGTAGATGGTGTAGGTCTCCAGTTGGGTGGTTCGAGCCGGGGGAGGCTCGGTTATTGGGTATAGATTTAGTTCGGGAGGCCTTGGACAAGGTCAAGATTATACAGGATCGACTTCGTACAGCTCAGTCCAGGCAAAAGAGTTATGCTGACCGTAAAGTTTGTGATATTGCATTCATGGTTGGATAAATAATATTGCTTCGGGTATCGCCCATGAAGGGTGTTATGAGATTTGGGAAGAAGGGCAAGTTGAGCCCTAGGTATATCGGGCCATTTGAGATCCTCAAGAGAGTGGGGGAGGTAGCTTATAGACTTGCGTTGCCTCCAGGGTTATCCTCATTTCATCCGGTATTCCATGTGTCTATGCTCCGGAAATATCATGGTGACCTGTCCCACGTGTTAGATTTCAGCTCTGTCCAGTTGGACAGGGATTTGACTTACGAGGAGGAATCGGTGGCCATTCTAGACCGGCAGGTTCGTCAGTTGAGGTCAAAGAGTTACCCTTCAGTTCGAGTGCAGTGGAGAGGTAAGTCTATTGAGGCAGCTGCTTGGGAGTCCGAGTCCGATATGCGGAGTATATATCCCTACCTTTTCACCAGCTCAGGTATTTTTCTATGTTCGTTCGAGGACGAATGGTTGTTTTAGAGGTGGAGAATGTGATGACTTAAAAGGTCATCTTATGTTTTAGAACTCGAATCGGTGCTCTTAAGCCTTAAAAAATCTCATTTTTACCCTCCTCGATTTGCGTGCGCAGTCTGGGCAGGTTTTCGGAAAGCTTTTATGTTGAAAACTAATGAAAATAGGAATTTTTGCCTTAAAAGTTAATTTTAGTTGACTTCAGTCAACATATTTGGTAAACGGGACCGGTTTCGTGCTTTGACAGTCCTGGTGGGTCCGTATCGAATTATGGGACCTATGCGTATACCCGGAATCGAATTTGGAGGTCCATAGCTTGAGTTATGAATTTTTGATGAGAATTAAAAGTTTGGGAATTATTTGTTTTTAAGAATTGATTGATATTTAGCATTGTTAGTATCGGGTCCGTATTTTGGTCCCGGAACCCGGTACAGGTTCATTACGATATTTAAGACATGTTTGTGAAATTTGGTGAGAAACGAAGTTGATTTGACGTGATTCGGATGTCCAGTTGAGAGGTTATGGATTTTAAAGTGTTCTTGAGAATTCATTTGAATTGGTGTTAAATTTAGAGTTCTAGGTGTTATTTTGGCGATTTGATCGTGCGAGCAAATTCGTATGATGTTTTTAGACTTGTGTGCATGTTTGGTTTGGAGCCCCGAGGGCTCGGGTGAGTTTCGAATAGGCCACGAGATGTTTTGGACTTTGGAAATCCTATTTTTCTGCAGAATCTGTGTTCTGGCATGTCCTTCTTCGCGTTCGCGAAGGTACTCTCGCGAACGCGAAGAGTAATCCGGTGAGGCTGAGAATCCTTCATCGCGAACGCGAAGGCCTGGTCGCGAACGCGAAGAGATGGGGGATTTACCCTTCGCGAACGCGACCTGCTCATCGCGAATGCGAAGCACTTGGGGACCTGGGGGAGGGTTGGTTGTTCTTTAATCGCGAACGCGAGAAACGTCTCACGAACGCGAAGGCCAAGGGAGCGTAACCATCGCATACGCGAGCAACGTCTCGCGAATGCGAAGGCTTGGTAGCCAGTACCCTTCGCGAACACGACAGTGGCCTCGCTAACGCGATGCACACTGTCGCCCAGTGCATAAAACAGAGTCAAACACGGGTTTAAGCCATTTCTTCAACATTTTTCAAGAACCAAACGGGTAAAGGCGATTTTCAAGAGTCATTTTCTTCCCCAAAGTGTTGGTAAGTGATTCTAAACCATTTTCTTTCAATTACCCATTACATTCCTTGAATTATCAACCAAAAATCTAGAGTTTTTATGGTAGAATTAGGGGTTAGGGTAGAAAATAGGGATTTCGGGAATTTGGGGATTTAGTCCTCAATTTGTGGTCGGATTCCAAGACTAATTATGTATTCGGGATCGGGGGTGAATGGGTAAAAGGATTTTGGTCCGAACCTCGAGTTTTGACCAAGCGGGCCTGGGGTCAATTTTTCTACTTTTTGGAGGAAAATTTGGGAAATTTAATTTATGCAATATAATTGATTCCTTTAACAATACTTGATATTATTGAGTCATTTTTGAATAGATACGAGTGGTTTGGAGGTGCATTCCAAAGGAAAGGCTGTGATTGAGGATTAAGTGGCCTTCGGAGCGAGGTAAGTGTTGTGTCTAACCCCGATTTGAGGGAATTAGGAACCTTAGATTAATTGCTAAGTGAAATTCTTGTGAGCGGAGTATATGTGAGGTGACGAGTACCTATGTGCCGCCAATTTACCTGTTTTTTCATGTTTCTCTGTTTTTCTGACATTGTCTCATTCCTATGTCAAATTGCTACGTGTTATACTAGTGTTATCCAAATTATCATTCTTTTTATTTTTACAGATTTTCTGGTGATAATTGAGTATTTATTTCAAGTTGAGATTGATATTATGGAACCAAATGTTGAAGTACGGTTTGTACTTGTTATTTTATCTCCCTATTGTTATTAATGCATTGCATTATGGTAAGGGAGAGTATTAATGCACGAAGTGTGATGCCGTGCCATATTGTGAGTATTAATGCACGAAGGGTGATGCCGTGCCATGTTGTGAGTGTTAATGCACGAAGGGTGATGCCGTACCATATTGTGAGTGTTAATGCACGAAGGGTGATGTCGTTCCATGATATGAGAGTAAAAGTACGAAGGGTGATGCCGTGCCGTTTCTATTAATTTTATTGTGAGATTGAGAGTAAAAGCACGAAGGGTGATGCCGTGTATTTTTCCTTACTGTATTCACTATTACTATTGATTTATGGTATATTTACTGCTCCGGTGATCATTATGTTGTAGTTCTTTATCTGGTATTCCCCTCAATATGTTTTCCCCTCCCGACATTTCCTGTTTAGTTCTTCATTCCTGTTATTTGTGTATACACTGTTAAATTGTACCGGTTGATTGTAGGTGCCTTGCCTTAGCCTCGTCACTACTTCGTCGAGGTTAGGCTCGACACTTACTAGTACATGGGGTCGGTTGTACTGATGCTGCACTCTGCATTTTCTGTGCAGATTTTGATACCGGCTCTGGTTGATCAAGATTTTGCTATTGGTCCGCTGTCTGGAGACTCAAGGTAGATCTGTCGGCGTCCACAGACCTTGAAGTCCCCGTCTATTATTTTTGTTCTACTGTTTCTTTTATTCAGACGATTGTATTTCTTTCAGACTATTACTTGTAGTAAATTCTAGAATGCTCGTGAATTGTGACTCCACATCCGGGTGGTAGTAATTAATATAGTTTTTATGATATTCCGCACTTATTATATTTCATTTTAGTTAATTATTATTACTTAATGAATGAAAATAAGGAATTGGTTTAATGATTCTCTAACATTGGCTTGCCTGGCAAGTGAAATGTTAGGCGCCATCACGGTCCCGTCGATGGGAAATTTTGGGTTGTGACAGATGACAATTCAGCAAATGCAATTGCTGAACAAGTCGGTGATGCACTAATTTGTTGTGCAGACAGTCCTGTCGAATCTTGGATTCTGGACTCAGGTGCATCCTTTCACTCTACATCATGCAAAGAATTATTGCACAATTATATGTTGGAAAATTTGGGAAGGTTTATCTAGAAGACGGCGAACCTCTGGACATCGTCGGGAAAGGAGAAGTTCATATAAAGACTTCACAAGGTACGCTATGGAAATTGCAAAATGTCTGACATATTCCTGGCCTCAAGAAAAATCTGATATCTATGGGTCAGATTGACAGTGAAGGATATAAAACAACATTTGGTAATGGATCGTGGAAGATAACCGAAGGAAATTTCCATCAACTCAATTCAAGAAATGGGGAATTGATGTATGGGGAATTGATTTTATGGGGCCTTTAGTCACCTTATATGGAAACGAGTACATACTTGTAGCTGTGGACTATGTGTCAAAATATCATGGAAGCTGTGGAACTCCCTACAAATGATGCAAAGGGAGTCATTGGTTTTTGAGAAAGAATATATTCACCCGGTTTGGCATTCCAAGGGCAATAATCAGTGATGGAGGCACTCGCTTCTACAACCGAGCTTTCGCAAAGTTGTTAGAAAAATATGGTGTTCGCCACAAGATTTCCACCCCATATCATCCACAAACAGGCGGGCAAGTGGAAGTGTCGAATAGAGAAATAAAGAGTGTGTTGACAAAGATCGTGAATGCTACAAGAATGGATTAGGCAAAAGCATTAGACGATGCACTCTGGGCCTATCGTACTGCTTTTAAAAATCCAATTGGCATGTCTCCATATAAACTTGTGTTTGGGAAAGTGTGTCACTTACCCGTGGAGTTGGATCATAGAGCTTTGTGGGCATTGAGGTAGCTGAATCTCGACATGGAAATAGTGGGTACAAGTAAAGTCACAGAGTTGCACGAGCTTGGAGAGTTCCGTTACCACGCTTTTGAGAGTACAAGGCTATAAAAGGAGAGGATGAAGATGATACATGACAAAAATATTTTTGAGAGGAAATTTAAACCTGGAGACGTGGTATTGATATACAATTTGAGATTGAAGTTGTTTCTGGGCAAGTTGAAGTCTAGATGGTCGGGACCATTCAGAGTAGTGCAGGTGTTATCAAATGGAGCTGCATAAATTAAGTCTGATGATCGGACGAATAGGTTTAGAGTGAATGGAAAAAGGTTGAAATACTACCTTGGAATGAGTGACGAAAAAGGAGAGAAAGATGTGATACAATTGAATCAACCTCAATATGTGAGTGAAGTATAATCCGAAAAGTATGCGTCGTGCCGCGACTTTAAATCAGGCACTTCGTGGGAGGAAACCCATTGTTATATTGTAATTTGTCGTGCCGCGATGTTAAATCAAGCACTTGTTGGGAGGTAACTCAATTTTCTTGTTTTCATCTAGTTGTCATTTAGTCACCAAAAACAATGTGGGGAGGCAGCCAAGCAAAGCTAGCTTCGCGAGACCGAGACCAAGAATGTTGAGGAGAAAACTATTGGGGACAGCAAAGTGTACCTCGCTTAGCGAGACTGGAAGCAAAAGAGAAATAAAAATAGAAGAGGGGACAACGAAGTTCCCAATACTTCGCGAGACCGGGCATAGCTGAACCGGGTAAAGGTGTGCGTCTCCAGGTCGCGCATCGGTCCTAGCGCGACCCCATATATTTTCTTAATTCTTTTTTCTATTTTTCTATTGTCTAGTTAGTTTATATGATAAAACAAACTCTCACGTTCCCTTAGGTCATGACACTATTGGAAAATTGAACCAAAAGAAACTTAACAAAAGTTGTGCACATAAAGTATTCGATGAATTTCCCGAATGAATATTTTTGGTGAGGTTTAGTGAAGTCTGAGTAGCTAACCTACCTCTATTGGAAATATGAACATATCTCAACTGCTGGGGTGGTCGTTGGGTGTCTTATGAACTTCAATTGTGCTCTTTCTGAGACAAGTATCATCTGCGGCCAACTTAGGCATGATGAGGTGTTGCCTTACCCCACATATTGTTGAATTGTGCTAATTAACATGGAATAACTATCAAGTTACAAACGGATGGAGAGGGGCTCCAAAAAGTTGATTTGAGTGCTATTGATGGCACTATTGCAGAGGAGCCAGGGCTAGGCGCTGTGACCGAGGGTCACTACCGGTCCTCACCACGACCCGAGTAATTTTGAGGGAGTTTTTGACACCCACTCTACTTTTGATCTTGCTTATTTGTATTTTTGTGATATTGTGCAACTGAGGACAGTGCACATTCTTCAGTGTGGGGTGGGGTGTCAGACTTAATTTTTGTGACATGTGCTTAATTGCTAGTGATATATCTTGAACTGCATGATCACTCTTATAGCCATTGTAATTGTATAATTGTAGTAGTTTTTTTTGTAGTGTCTTAATCCCGGGTTTTCTTTAAACTGCGGTTCTTTCCCGAGGATGTCATTTTCTTGAACCGGGTACTTTTAGGTAAATCTTTGTGTTCCAACTTTATAAAGAATTATGAATTTTTTCCGACGATAGATTACCTAGACAGTTTTCTTGAGGGACTAACGTATAAAGAAAAATACAAAAAGATTTTTTTGTTTCTCTTTCATTTTGTTTTCTGGTTGAACTGACAATGGAATTAGAAGGAGCTTGAGTAATTTGTGCTTTTGACATGTTTTATATCGAGGCCTAGGTCTAGAGCATTTGAACTAAGTACTTTCTTCATGATCTTTATAATTACATGCCTTGACAATATGTGTGGCTTTCTTTTGACACTGAGGCTCATCTCTAGACTCTTGTGATTAATTTCTGTGTGTTGAAAGTTTAGGATGACTGTGCTAGTTGCTTTAACTTGAGTGTTAGGTCCGAGCCATCCTAAGTGAGTCATGTGCATTGTGTGAGGTGAGACTTTAGTGTACTCTCTGCCATCCTTGTGAGTCTAGAACTTGCCCTGTGTGTGAGTCAAAGTGAAATGATTAAGTCTTGTAAGCTTGGGAAGCGATATAGGCTTTCTTTGATTGACCATTTAGCCTATTTGCCTACCAATGCTAATATTATCCATAGTCACCCCTTTTGAGCTTGTAGACCTTTTCTTTGGAAACCACATTACAAGCCGAATCCCTTTTGTTCTTAATCAAATCTTGTTGGACCTTTACCTCTGAAAGCACTTAAGTAGCTAGAAGAGTAAAGAAAGAGAGTGGGTAGATTTTGAGTGCAACCATAGAAAGGCCGAAAAGGTGCACCTGTGTATAAACAAAAACAAAATACTAGCCAGAAATACCAAACTGAAGAGAGTGAAAAAAAAAGAATAACACCTCTCATATATTTGTCTGGGTTAGTAAGTATCTATATGTTGATGTGCTTAATAAAGAAGGGCCTAAATGTGTATGATTTCATGGCAAAACATCGAAATGGTCAAGATAAGAAGGTGCTTAAAAGTGAAGTATAGTGTATTAAAGTGCTTAGGAGGGTTAGTCACTATTTTCTCAAATATGTCCTACTCGTCCCTTAGCCTACATTACAACCTATAAAGTCCTACTTGATCCTAGACTTTACGAGCTTAAATTAGTAGAGACTTACACTACGGGAAAGCCCATGGTACTAACGTGGGTGGCATAAGAGTTTCTTTGTGAGAGTGAGCGAATTCTTTCTATATTTGAGTCCTTGAACTTATATTGAGTGTGTGGACTACTTTCTCACTGTGGTTTGTTAGTGAGGGCACATGATTTGCAAAGGATTGGTAGAAACTTTGATTTTTGAGTTGGCACAAGGAGCGAGTCATAGTGTGAAATGCATTAGAGTCAAGTTTTGAGGCGAGAATGTTAGAAAGAGCCACACGAATATTTTAATAATCTTGGCATGAGTTTAAAACTTGAGGAAAGGTATGAAGAGTGCATATGCTGGGATCTCAGTGTTGATATAAACCATTGTCATTGGTGAGATGCTTGAGGATGTTTTGAAAGGTGTTTCTTGCTTATGTTCTTAATTTTAAGTTGCTCGAGGACGAGCAAAATTGTAAGTGTGGGGTGGTGATAAAGGGTGAAAAGTGCAATTTTAAGTGTGTTTGTGTGTTATTTCGTATGTCAGTTGCGGGAGTTCACATCACTTTTGAAGATAAAATATGCTCATTACGCATTTCTTATGTGTAGGAACAAACTTGTGCGAAAAGGATCAAATGGGAGAAAAATTGGTGAAAAAAGAGCTGAAGAGAAAAGTCCCGGACAGCGAAGCGAGGTTCACTTTGCCAGGCCGGGATCAGAGCAGAAGAAACCAGGAAAGTCCCGGATAGCTAAGTGAGATTCACTTCGCCAGACCGGGATCGAAGCAGAAAAACTCAGCTTTTCCAATCCGAATTAGGAGAAGCCAATTCAGCCCAACTCATCCCTAAACCATATAAATATGAAAGTTAGCCACTTTTGGAAGGGAGATAAGACTTCGGAGAGGCAAGAACACGCTTGAAGCAAGGAGAAGGATTCAACTTCACGTTTTTCCTATTTTTTCCTAATTTTCCATTGATATGAATTCTAATCTTGTATTTGTGCAAACAACTATGAGTAGCTAAATTCTCTTCTAGGGTTTGATGGAACCTATTGAAGGATGATTTTTCCACTGCGTTTAATATAAATTTGCCCTTTGTTTTTCTCTACTTGTTCAACTATATTATTATTGTTGTTGGTTGAAGGGCCCTCAATTGACTGTGCCTATTTAGTGTGTACTGCTCGAGAGAGAGTATACATTTAGGTAGTTGTTGAACAACATCACTCCTAACGTATTTGAGAGATCAATACGTAGGGTTTAAAGGCGGGATTAGAGATAACGAAACCTTGGTGTGATCATAGTGAGCAGTGAATTAGTGCCAGCTAGCGTAGTTCGAGAGAATACGTCTAGTAAATTATGGTAGTTGCTCGAGAGAGAGCTACACAATCAAAAAAATCACGATCGGGAGAGAATACTGGGGTGAATTTATAGGAAACGTACCAGAGGGAGATTCCGACAATAGGGAAAATCAAAACCCTAGACTTTTCCAATCTTGTCTACAACATTTGCTTTGTTAGTAATAAAATTATAGCTTTTTAAATACCTTGTTTTTAGTTAGTAAACAATCACTCATTATTCAATATTTCAGAAGGTTGATTATTTGAATTCTTACGAAACTAGTAGTTGTGATTAGTAGGTTAATTCCCTGTTGGATTCGACTCCGGACTTGTAAACCGGGTTATATTTGCAACGACCGCTAGACCTCTTAGGAGGCATAGTTAGGCGTGATCATATGTATACCTTGATGTCTCCCGTCGCGCAGACGCAACTCTCAACAACACAATCAGAATACCTGGATCTGCACAAAAATGTGCAGAAGTGTAAGCATGAGTATACCACAATGGTACCCACTAAGTATCAAGTTTAACCTCGGTAGAGTAGTGACGAGGCTAGGTCAAGACACCTACTAGACATAGAAACCTGTTCAAGATATACATAAGCTAACAATGGAAAAAAAATCAATATAAGACCAACGACAGAAAGATTATTGATTTACAACTAACAATGAAGTAATATAAACATAAATGGCAGCAAGTAGTAAATGAGTAATAAAGAAACAACATAATCAGAACACCGATGAGATGTAAATGAACTCAAATAAGGAAAAAAAATGGATGACAACTCAAATAATCAAATCGCTCACAATGCATGGACTTACAACAAGAATTACCCCAAAGCACCACACCTCATAAACCACAAGTCATGAACCGCAATTTCCAAATCTTACACATATGGTACCTTGTGTCCACAATAACAATCACCTTCGCACGGCAAAACCCACGTGCTACCATGTATTTTGCAACTGTGATAAATATTAATTTAGATGAACGAAAGATATATTTAGACACCATAAAATATAATAACAATCTTGAATAAAATAAAGTATCAAATAAAATAATGAGTTTATTTTAAAAATCAAGTCAAGTAAAATAATATACAATTTGTACGAAACAAAGTATAAGATGGGTTTAGTTTAGAAATCAATAAAGTTGAGTAAAAGTATCATTTTTAAACAAAGCAAAACATAAATTAAATTAACGAATTAAATATAAAATTTGTTAAAGAAAAATATAATAACAATTTTAAGTAAGATAAACATACAACATGGTGATGAATATAATTTGAGAACCCAATTATAGTGAAAGTGTGATAACTATTTAGAATAATAAGGCACCGAGTGTAACGACCCGGTCAGTCGTTTCGAGAGTTATAGCTTTGTTTCCCCCATTTTTGCTTATTTGTGTGTTGTTCAGCTGTGTTGAGTTGTTTTGAATTGGTAGTTTGGGTTCAGAGTAGTTTTGGAGTGAAATGAGGCACTTAGACTCTTAGTTAGAAAGCTAAGTTAAAAAAAGTCAACCGGAAGTTGAACTATGAGTAAACGAATTTGGATGTGGATTTTTTGATTCGGTTAGCTTCGTTGGGTGATTTTAGACTTAGGAGTATGGCCAGAATGTAAATTGGAGGTCCGTGGTAGAATTAGGCTTGAATTGGCGAAAGTTATAAATTTGGTGATTTTGGTCGGCAGTGGAAAAATTAGGTATCGTGGTCGGAATGGAATTTTGAAAGTTGGAGTAGGTTCGTAGTGTCATTTATGACGTGTGTGCAAAATTTGAGGTCATTCGGACGTGGTTTGATAGGTTTCGGCGTCGTTGGCGAAATGTGGAAGTTTAGAAGTTCTTAGGCTTGAATCCGAGGTTGATTTGGTGTTTTGGTGTTGATTTGGATGTTCCGAAGGTTCGACTTAGTTCGGGTAGTGATATATGACTTTTTGGAATTATTGGTTGAGGTCCCGAGGGCCTCGGGTGAGTTTCGGATAGGTTTAGGTTGTGTTGCGCTCGTTTTTCTTATGTTTCGATGCCGTTTCTTCAAGCATAAATGATATCATATTGAAAGAATGAGCTCCGATTTGTTTTTTAATTGACGCATTAGATCCATATCATAATTACGGACCCGTAGCAAAAAGAATCATCGAATTTGGACATCGTATGAGGATTTTATGGTCATTTTACTAAGAATTAGATTGCCAGATTGTTCAGATTATTACGAAATTGCCACTGACTGCGTATTTTAAAATTTGCACTATTTGCAAATATTGAAACCAACATATCTCCTTCATTATAAGGTCTAATTGAGTGATTCAAAAGCCTAACTTGACTAAAATTTCACAAGACATCCATTGGAGGCACAAAAAATGGGTTTCGTGATCGTTGCCATGCGAAACGAGGCAGAATAGCTGGCAGAAAAATATATAAAATAAGGGTTTGTTCATTCGGTCATATTTTGAGTTGGGGAGCTTGAATTTGGGCGATTTTAGGGGCGAATTTCACCATAAGGATTGGGGTAAGTGTTCTCTACTCAGTTTTGGTTATATTTCATGAATCCATCTTCGTTTTTGGGATTTGATTGATGATTTCAAAGTGATATTGAGGGAGTTAGGGTTTGAGTTTTGGAGAGTTTAAGTGAGGATTTGAGGGACCAAACAGATTCTGATTTTGATTAATTTTATATGGTTAACTCGGGAGAGGACGAGGTTTATTATTCTGTCATTTTTTTTTACTGATTTCGAGATGTGGGCCCGGGGCCGGATTTTGGCCAGTTTCGGATTTTTGGCATATTTTGTAGTTTTTATTGTGGAATTCAATTCGTTAGCCTATGTTGATGGTATTAATCTGATTATGGTTAGATTTGGAGCTTTTGGAGAACGAGTCCAGAGACGAGGGAATCCCGGATTAGGATTTTACGATATTAAGGTATGTAACAGTTTTAACTCTGGCTTCGAGGGTATAAACCCAGAGAAATTTGATATCGTGTGACTGTTTGGAGGTGATACCCATGCTAGGTGACGGGCGTGTGGGTATATACCGCGAGGGATTGAGACTTGGTCCGTCCCGTGAGGCCTCATGGCCATCATCTGTGTTTACGTAGTTACTTATTGTTGAACTTGTCTGCCTTCATGTTAGAGATCATGCTTAGACTTTATTCATGCTCACATTATTTGTACTCAGTCATAGAAATTATTGTACATGTTTACCTCAGTCTCTATTTGTTACAACCCATGTTTTCATACGTACGAGTACGTTGTAAGTCAATTGATGTAAGCTCAGAAATGAAATCATTTTTTTTAAAAGTATATAAAGTAAGATAATCATGTTACCTCTGAGGTTACAAATATTTAAGATCATGAACAACAAGTACAAAGAGGGTTGGATGGTTTAGAAGCTAAAGCAATTGAAGAAAATAATGTTTCGTCGAAAGTCGACAAGTTGGGAACGTTATAACATGTACCTTTGGGGTGAGACTAGGGTGCTTAACATGATAAGGAGATTATGTTATGATTTATATTAGTCGTATGACATCCGTGTGTTATGTTTTGAAGTCAAGCGAGTTGTGAAACAAAAGTCGATGAAAGTCATCATAAGTTACATTCATAAGTTTTACTAAAACTTTGGGTCCAATGTAACTGCAATTTTCTCCCAATATACTTAGAGTTATGGGGTGTTCTACCCATCAAATTAAAGATCTATAAGTCTATTTTCCAACTCATTAAACCGTTTGTCAATACGACATCAGAGTAGAGAGATATGGTCATTGTTGCGATACTGCGCAAGCTGCTAGGTGACAAGTAGGTGTGTCACCTACTTGCTTAAACGAGAGCCCAAAAATGGGCCATTTCGGGTCGTCCAAAGAGGCCTTTTAAAGGCCTATTTTCTTCATATATTAGACTTAAAATAGAGCATAATAACCAGACATAAGCTCTACAAAATTCCTCCCAAATCTTTCCCACAAACCCTAATTGATTTTCTCTCCATTTCAAATTTTAATTGGAGGTAAAACCTAGAGTTTGAAGAACCAAGATAGGAGCAGAGTTATCCAACAAATAAGGTGAGTTTACTGCTCTCTTTCATCCATTTTTTCTGCTGTAAATTCATGGTAAGTCGTTCTATACTTGTAAGAACTCAGGGGACGGTGATTGGAAGCCGTGAGTTTGAGTTATTCACTTGTAGCGGACTGTTTTGTGGACTGTTTTATGGACTGTTTTGTGGTGCTGTTGGGCAGCGTGTTTTACTATTGTTTTGTGGAGTTTTGGAGGAGGAAGGGTGTGGAGAAACACCACATAAATTCAAGATGTTGGGCTGGTGGTTCATCGTAACAATTTTGGGTTGTTGACACTACTACAATGGTCGTTTTGTGTATGAAGAGATTGGGTTATGTTGGGCTATTTTGTAGTATTGTGTGATGTACATAAGGTTGGAAAATAATATATATATGTTGTTATTGTTGTTTTTGGTGTTGTTGGTGTTATCTTGAATTTGGAGGAAGTAAGGATTATAGGGGAGATGCTATCCGTTTTAATACAAAATAAGCTTGTCGTTCGTTGTGCGTTAGTTGTACCTTTCGTAACTTAATGATAGTATTATTATCGTTGTTTTAGATTAAGGTGAGAAGAGGCGAGTTCAAGTTGGTGATTGAAAATATTGTGATAAGGTATGTTAAGGCTAAGCCCTTCCTTCATTTTGGCATGATCTCGTAGCTACATGTGTTAATAATGAGACATAAAGAGAAGTTCGTATTCATGAATTTATTCACATTATTCTAGTCTCATAAGTTACAATATTATTCCTTATCGAGACTTCATATTCAGTTTAGTTTTGTCTTTATTTAGTCAAGAGAGCAGAGGGTCTATATATATATACAGTATTACATTATTTTCACCACCATCGAGCTATAATCAGTGGGCAGGCCCCTATTGGGCAACCTCTGATCAGATGGTAAGTTATATATACCGAGCCTACTGTGGCCGAGCGCCTATGAGCGAGCCCAGGATGGCCGAGGTACAGAGCCCAGTATGGCCGAGCGCCTATGAGCGAGCCTACTACGGCCGAGCAGTTACACGTACCGAGCCTTATAGGGCCGGACATTTATTTTACTTACTATATTGGAGAGAGTTGAGTCAGTATCAACAGGTAAGCATATCT
Source organism: Nicotiana tabacum (assembly GCF_000715075.1). Classification (NCBI taxonomy): domain Eukaryota; kingdom Viridiplantae; phylum Streptophyta; class Magnoliopsida; order Solanales; family Solanaceae; genus Nicotiana; species Nicotiana tabacum. Next base: position 45,331,901 of record NC_134102.1, read on the forward strand.
TCATATTACTCCCAGTTACATTCAGTTATTATATCATCAATTCAGTTTTAGCTTTCAGTTATTCTGTTGCCTTACATACTCAGTACATTATTTGTACTGACGTTCCTTTGCTGGGGATGCTGCATTTCATGCTTGCAGGTCCTGATAGACAGCTGGATAGACCTTCCCAGTAGACAGAGCCAAATATCAGCTTGGTTGGTAAGCTCCACTTCCCCGGAGTTACCAGGTCTAGACCTTGGAGTCCGTTTTATATATATACAGGTTTGATGGGTAGGTCGAGGCCCTGTCCCAACCATGATACAGTTCAACTATCTCTAGAGGCTTGTAGACAAGTTCTGTATAGTTTGTATAACACTATATGAGTTTTTGGGTATGTTTACCCCTTAGATGAGACAAACGATATTTTCAGATGATTCAGAATATGGCCTCATCGGCCTAGGTTGAGGGTTATTCCTTCTAGAGTTCACAGTTACAGAGTGGTACGCTCGGGCCGAGTATGGTACCGGGTGCCGGCCACATCCCTTCAGGTCCGGGGTGTGACAAACTTGGTATCAGAGCGGTTCTATCCTAGGGAGTCTACAAGCCGTGTCTAGTAGAGTCTTGTTTATCGGTGTGTTGTGTACCACACTTATAAGTAGGAGGCTACAAGGCATTTAGGAGTCTGTTACCCTTCATTCAAATCCAAATCATGCTATAGAGCTGAGTCATAAGAGTTCGAGCCAAAGCTTATGTTTGCTAATGATATAGCGATTCTTTCAATTAGAATAATTATAGCTAGCTAAAGGTCTAATACAACAACAGGTAAAAGCATTAGTAGAGAGAGAATTCTTGACTACGTGGCCCTGTTTGAGACCCTATTAGATTGTGCTTACCATATGTGCGAATTTCCCATTTACCCTAAGACAGGAATATCTAACATACCCCGTGAATAGCAGGCCATGGGAGTATCATAAGGTAAAACTATAAGTTTCAACATGTAACAGAAGCAAGGTGAAGAAGGGTACGAGGTACCTAGTTAATGAAGACTGTTCGAATTTCCACATCAGGCAGAGAAATAAAAGGATTCTAAGTTACCTTCAACAGAAATAGAGGTATGTACAATTGGCCACACCCATCTCAGTTATGCCCTATGGGAGCTAACATATATAGTTTAAGAGAAGGATGAGATATCAAGATCCAGCTTGGGTTAGAGTAACCCGAAATGGTGGATTGAGCCAGGGGAGCTAAAAGTGAAACAATGTTTTGTTGAAGTTTTCAGAATAATGCGATAAACAGAAGTATTAGCAAGAGAATAAGAAGAGAGAAATGAAGTATTATGAGTAAGATGTGATAAATGGGTGATAATGGTAAATCAAAATATGATATGATGACAGAGTCTATAGTCAAGTGGAAAAAAAAAAAAAGAGGTGACAGGAGGTCTTGAGACAATAAAAGAGTATAGGCCAAAAGTCATATTCTAATTTCGAGAAATGAGTTGGTGCGTCCAACGTGATTACCAAGACAAAACAATTTAGACCCCCGGAGTAATAGAAATTAGCATGGGCTAGTGAACAAGATAAACTGAATATCAATTAGGGATCGAATGAGGTGATGATAGTCGACATCAAGTGAATTTCAAAGATCGCATTCCGGCAATAATACAATAGACAACAAAAGAATAACCTTTAAAGGTCACTCAAGAAGATGCTTCCCTAAAGCAAGAACTTTGAGCAAAGTCAATCTTAAGGGACTAAGTGTTCCAGTTACACTAGGTATCTTATACCGTCGTGTGTAAGATATTTAATTATCCTTGTTACATAAGGGTTACTGCAAGGCAAGTAAGAGTCAATAAAGACGTGAAAAGACGTCGAAGATGAAGAGGTAAAATATTTATAAGTAAGTTTTCATAGCATTACATGTTAATACTCCCCTAAAGGGGGGAAGATGGTGTAATATGGTATTAAGTCAGAGTTAAGTGGTTCAGGTAACTATGGAATAGTAAAGGAAGAATGCAGTAAATGGTGAAAGGAATGATATTGCATTTATTCAGATCCTACAGACATGATACGAGTCCAGAACATTATGCAAGCACGACACCGAGGGGAGGCAGTAAGGGTTCCCACACTAGATGTTATTGATAAATAAGAGCGAATGAACACTTGATGCATTAGGAGCCAGTGCAAAAGTTAAGTTAAGGTAGAAGACATAACCCAAGAGTGGTTACCCAGAAGGTAAATATGAGCATGGACTGACGAGTAGTTAGTAGTTCATTCAGGAATTCAGGAAGAGCCTAGTCATGGCTAGACAAGAGGTTCAGATAAATCAGTAGATTATGCAAGATAAACAAAGTGAAACCCAGCATAGGAAATTCGATGTCGTATCTATAAAGCCAGATTTAAAAAAAAGTACCAGTCTCATAAGGAGTAAGTATGAAGCTCCCACCAGATTGTGTACGCACTAGAGCTGCAAGTTTATAGTAGAGCTTCAAGTTGTGGATGTGAATTCTACCTATGTGGAAGAGAGGTTATGAAAGAGACAGAAGATACAATGCGAGATTAAAAGCTAAGTAAGGTAAAGGTTAAGACGGTACGAGATGCACAAGTGTAGGAGGTTGTGAATAGTCCATACATCAGATAGAGGGCTAAAAGCACCGTGATTCAGTATCCACAAATGATAGTGGTGTTTTCAGTGGCATATCTTCTAGCCTATAGTTTCCAAGTACCGAGAGGTCTGGTTAAGAGATTAAAGAAGAGTTAGAGACGGTTTGATGTCTCGCTTGAAGTTCCAGAATAACATAATGAAATGTATGGTGCTAGAAAGTTAAAGGAAGGTTGTGAGTACTATAAATAAATATGTATAGGTCGCAAGATAAAGTACGGTCGAGCAACAGGGTTTTAGGCGGACATGAGTAAGGATAAGCAGAGGTGATTGAGAAGCTGACGAGAATAGGTAAGGCCTCAGAATTAAGCCCATCAAAACAAGAGAGCTGATGGTTTCCGTAAGTTATAAAAAAAACTCAGTATAGCCTGAATGAACTTAGAGGAGTCTAAGACTATGAGCAATTTGAAGAGATGAAATGTTGCCCTGGTAGTAGAATAAGGGTGTAATTGTGATAGATAAGAGGATGACGTTAAGGCCATTGATTGGTTAATGATTCAAAAAAAGGGATTTCATGAATTGCATGAGATTATAATACCCCTCATAAGATGAATCACGTTGGGATGCGATGAAATACGGTTATTGAAGTATAGTATCGCCCCTAGGTGGATCGAGCAAATAACTTCAGATGTTCTCTGATGAGACGTGATCCCTAAGGACAATGTATTACCTAAGAGGTTTCAATTTATCAGTGGTAGATTATAGATCAACATTAAGATGAATCAACAATAGGCAGATAAAAGTTCCAAAGTATGAGATGATATTAGGCCGTCATTCTTAAGATGAACAGTAATGAGGAAGAACTAAAGGACTTAGATTTATACATATAGGATAAGCAGCGAGAGGGTAACCTGGAGTTGGGTAGCAAACCTCGACAATAATAAAATGAAGTAAGTGTGATGGTGTAGTATAACCTACCTAGATGTAGTAAAGCCATAAGGATATATTTATAAGGCTACGAAACAAGATATCGCAACAGTCGTAAGTTTGACAAAGTACCGAGCAAAGAACTTAACTACACCTATATATACCGGGAGGAACAACTTGTCATAGTTTTATATATGTTCCCAAAGTGAGGCCTAGAGATTGGCTAAAAGCTGGAGGAAAAGGAACAGAAGAGTCGCATAGGCGCACATACAAGGACAAAGTCGTACAGGCTGCATGACAGAATGTCGCAATAATTACGAGGTTGGAAGGATTCAGACCAAAAGTCATGGTGTCAGAAAGAGGCCTAAAGTGGGGAATGCCCTGGCCTATGGATTTATTCATAGAATAGTTGCCTAGATGGAAAGGCCAGCAATAAAGTATTTATGAGAGCTATAGGTTATGAGACTGATAAGTGCACCAGTCAACATTCGAGGACGAATGTTCCAAAGGGGGAAATGATGTTACAACCCATGTTTTTGTACGTACGAGTCGTTCGTAAGTCAATTGATGTAAGCTCAGAAATGAAATCATATTTTAAAAGTATATAAAGTAAGATAATCATGTTACCTCTGAGGTTACAAATATTTAAGATCATGAACAACAAGTACAAAGAGGGTTGGACGGTTCAGAAGCTAAAGCAATTGAAGAAAACAATGTTTCGTCGAAAGTCGACAAGTTGGGAATGTTATAACATATACCTTTGGGGTGAGACTAGGATGCTTAACATGATAAGGAGATTATGTTATGATTTATATTAGTCGTATGACATCCGTGTGTTATGTTTTGAAGTCAAGCGAGTTGTGGAACAAAAGTCGATGAAAGTCATCACAAGTTACATTCATAAGTTTTACTGAAACTTTGGGTCCAATGTAACTGCAATTTTCTCCCAATATACTTAGATTTATGGGGTGTTCTACCCATCAAATTAAATATCTATGAGTCTATTTTCCAACGCATTAAACCGTTTGTCAATACGACATCGGAGTAGAGAGATATGGTCATTGTTGCGATACTGCGCAAGCTGCTAGGTGACAAATAGGTGTGTCACCTACTTGCTTAAACGAGAGCCCAAAAATGGGCCATTTCGGGTCGTCCAAAGAGGCCTTTTAAAGGCCTATTTTCTTCATATATTAGACTTAAAATAGAGCATAATAACCAGACATAAGCTCTGCAAAATTCCTCCCAAAACTTTCCCACAAACCCTAATTGATTTTCTCTCCATTTCAAGTTCTAATTGGAGGTAAAACCTAGAGTTTGAAGAACCAAGATAGGAGCTGAGTTATCCAACAAATAAGGTGAGTTTACTGCTCTCTTTCATCCATTGTTTCTGCTGTAAATTCATGGTAAGTCATTCTATACTTGTAAGAACTCACGGGACGGTGATCGGAAGCCGTGAATTTGAGTTATTCACTTGTAGCGGACTATTTTGTGGACTGTTTTATGGACTGTTTTTTGGTGTTGTTGGGCAGCGTGTTTTACTATTGTTTTGTGGAGTTTTGGAGGAGGAAGGGTGTGGAGAAACACCACATAAATTCAAGATGTTGGGCTGGTGGTTCATCGTAACAATTTTGGGTTGTTGACACTACTACAGTGGTCATTTTGTGTATGAAGAGATTGGGTTATGTTGGGCTGTTTTGTAGTATTGTGTGATGTACATAAGGTTGGAAAATAATATATATATGTTGTTATTGTTATATGTATATATGTTGTTATTGTTATTTTTGGTGTTGTTGGTGTTATCTTGAATTTGGAGGAAGTAAGGATTATAGGGGAGATGCTGTCCGTTTTAATACAAAATAAGCTTATCGTTCGTTGTGCGTTAGTTGTACCTTTCGTAACTTAATGATAGTATTATTATCGTTGTTTTAGATTAAGGTGAGAAGAGGCGAGTTCAAGTTGGTGATTGAAAATATTGTGATAAGGTATGTTAAGGCTAAGCCCTTCCTTCATTTTGGCATGATCTCGTAGCTACATGTGTTAATAATGAGACATAAAGAGAAGTTCGTATTCATGAATTTATTCACATTATTCTAGTCTCATAAGTTACAATATTATTCCTTATCGAGACTTCATATTCAGTTTAGTTTTGTCTTTATTCAGTCAAGAGAGCATAGGGTCTATATATATATACAGTATTACACTATTTTAACCACCATCGAGCTATAATCGGTGGGCAGGCCCCTATTGGGCAACCTCTGATCAGATGGTAAGTTATATATACCGAGCCTACTATCGTCGAGCGCCTATGAGCGAGCCCAGAATGGCCGAGATACAGAGCCTAGTATGGCCGAGCGCCTATGAGCGAGCCTACTACTACACAGGGCAGTTACACATACCGAGCCTTATAGGGCCGGACAACTATTTTGCATACTATATGGAGAGAGTTGAGTCAGTATCAACAGGTAAGCATATATTCATATTATTTTTAACTCCCAGTTACATTCAGTTATTATATCATCAGTTCAGTTTTAGCTTTCAGTTATTCTGTTGCCTTACATACTCAGTACATTATTTGTACTGATGTCCCTTTGCTGGGGACGCTGCATTTCATGCCTGCAGGTCCTGATAGATAGCTGGATAGACCTTCTCAATAGACAGAGCCAAATATCAGCTTGGTTGGTAAGCTCCACTTCCCCGGAGTTACCAGGTCTAGACCTTGGAGTCCGTTTTATATATATACAGGTTTGATGGGTAGGTCGAGGCCCTGTCCCGACCATGATACAGTTCAACTATCTCTAGAGGCTTGTAAACAAGTTCTGTATAGTTTGTATAACACTATATGAGGTTTTGGGTATGTTTACCCCTTAGATGAGACAGACGATATTTTTAGATGATTCAGAATATGGCCTCATCGGCCTAGGTTGAGGGTTATTCCTCTAGAGTTCACAGTTACAGAGTGGTACGCTCGGGCCGAGTACGGTACCGGGTGCCGGCCACATCCCTTCAGGTCCGGGGTGTGACACTATTATATTTTAATATGCTGCGATACTTGATGTGGGCTCTGTTCCCTTATTTGTTGATGATGGTGAGGCTAGTGAGGTACATGATTGAGTGAGACCGAGGGCCTAGTTGTGAGGATATTAATACCATAGCGCATGAGTTGTCCGCATAGCACGTGAGTTGACCGTGCGGGTCCAGGTATTGATACCATAGCGCGTGAGTTGTCCGCGTAGCACGTGAGTTGACCGTGCAGATCCAGGTATTGATATGATGGCACGTGAGTTGTTCGTGCTTAGCGCTTGGGCTTTAGGAGCCCCTCCGGAGTCTGTACACACCCCCAGTGAGCGTAGAGTGTTGAGCGTTGAGTGCTGAGTGCGAGTGCTGAGTGATGGAGTGACATTGCTGTGAGGTTGCATTTACTTTTGCTGTTGCTGCATTTACCTGTTAATTTTCCTTGTAGTCTTACTGATTTATGAAATTACCTGTCTTCTTATGTTTGTACTTAATTGTGGAAATAACAATTGGATTATTCTGCTTAGCTAGTCACTACTGCTTAGTTCCTTAGTTATTTCTGTTACTACTGAGTCGGTTTTACTCATACTACACCTTGCACTTTATGTGCAGATCCAGGTGAGTTATAAGGCGACAATCGTTGAGTTCAGGCCGGCTATATTTGGAGACTGCAAGGTAGCTGTTAGCATCCGCAGGACCTTGTTACTCTTCTTGTCATTTCTTCTTTTGGACAGTTAGACAACTTATATATCTTAGTTCATAGTTTTAGATGCTCATGACTTAGCGACACCCCGATGTTTGGGGCTCGTTTTTGTAATTTCTATATTATATTTAGAGTTGATTTAGTTTATGAGAAATTCAAACGTTGGTATTGTTTTATTAAATTCTTATAATCGATTTAGTAGTAATATTTTGGGAAATAGGCTTGCCTTGTAACACGATAGGCGCCATCACGACCATGGTTAGATTTTGGGTCTTGACAAGTTGGTATCAGAGCATAGGTTACATAGGTCTCACGAGTCATGAGCGGGTTTAGTAGAGTCTTGAGGATCGGTACGGAGACGTCTGTACTTATCTTTGAGAGGCTGCAGAACCCTTAGGAAATTTCACATTCTTGAATTCTTATCGTGCGGTATTGATTTAGCTTGAAGTGTAACTCTTTGAATTCCTTCCACGCATTCGTATGCGCACATGAGTGCTCGGTATCAGTTGTGCATCGACGGCTTGTGATTCCCTGGATGAGGTGTGAGATGTGATTTCTGTGTGTTGATGTTGGGCCAGTCTAGAGGACTTGAGGCCGGGTGTGACTGTAGCTTGAGCATTGAGGTGTTGATTATGTGAGCACGTACTTTTGGATTTATATGTTAGGTAGTGTCTCTATTAGTGGAAGTGATGGCTGGATCGCTACGCGATGAGTATGATGTGTCTATGAGCTGAGTTCATATAATTTGAATGTGACGAGAAGGATTTGCTTGAGGTGTAGAAAGAAACTATTTGGGGCTTGATTTCCATCTTAATTTGATGTATAAGTTATGGGTGTGTTGAAGGATCTCTTTGTGTTGTTTAGTTGGGGAGTGAAGTAGATTTCATGTCGTGATATGAGTTCAGACTCCAGGTATGTTTTGTTTTCAGACTTGTTCGAGGACGAACGTTTGTTTAAGAGGGGGAGGATGTAACGACCTTGTCGGTCGTTTCGAGAGTTATAGCCTCGTTTCCCCAATTTCTGCTTATTTGTGTGTTGTTCAGCTGTATTGAGTTGTTTTGAATTGGTAGTTTGGGTTTAGAGTAGTTTTGGAGTGAAATGAGGCACTTATACTCTTAGTTAGAAAGCTAAGTTAGAAAAGGTCAACTGGAAGTTGACCTATGAGTAAACAAATTCGGATGTGGATTTTTATGATTCGGTTAGCTTCGTTGGGTGATTTTAGACTTAGGAGTGTGGCCGGAATGTAAATTGGAGGTCCGTGGTAGAATTAGGCTTGAATTGGCGAAAGTTAGAAATTTGGCGATTTTGGTCGGCAGTGGAAAAATTAGGTATCGGGATCGCTTGGAATTTCGGAAGTTGGAGTAGGTTCGTAGTGTCATTTGCGACGTGTGTGCAAAATTTGAGGTCATTCGGACGTGGTTTGATAGGTTTCGGCGTCGTTAGCGAATTTTGGAAGTTTAGAAGTTATTAAGCTTGAATCCGAGGTTGATTTGGTGTTTTGGTGTTGTTTTGGGTGTTTCGAAGGTTTGACTAAGTTCGGGTAGTGATATATGACTTGTTGGAATTATTGTTTAAGATCCCGAGGGTCTCAGGTGAGGTTCGGATATGTTTGGGTTGTGTTGCGATTGTTTTTCTTATGTTTCGACGCCGTTTCTTCAAGCATAAATGATATCATATTGAACAAATGAGCTCCGATTTCTTTTTTGATTGAAGCATTAGATCCGTATCATAATTATGGACCCGTGACAAAGAGCATCGTCGAATTTGGACATCGTATGAGGATTTTATGGTCATTTTACTAAGAATTAGGTAGCCAGATTTCTCAGATTAATTACGAAATTGCCACTGACGGCATATTTAAAAATCTGCACTATTTGCAAATATTAAAACCAACATATCTCCTTCATTATAAGTTCAAATGGAGTGATTCAAAAGCCTAAATTGACTAACATTTCACAAGAAATCCATTGAAGGCATAAAAAGCAAGTTTCAGAATCGTTTGGCATGAGAAACGAGGCAGAATAGCTGGCAGAAAAATATATAAAATAAGGGTTTGTTCATTCGGTCATATTTTGAGTTGGGAAGCGCGGATTTGGGCGATTTTGGGGGCGATTTTCACCATAAGGATTGGGGTAAGTGTTCTCTACTCAGTTTTAATTATATTTCATGAATCCATCTTCGTTTTTGGGATTTGATTGATGATTTCAAAGTGATATTGAGGGAGTTAGGGTTTGAGTTTTGGAGAGTGTAAGTGAGCATTTGAGGGACCAAACGGAGTCCGATTTTGTTGAATTTTATATGGTTAGACTCAGGAGGGGACGGGGTTTATTATTCTGCCCCTTTTGACTGATTTCGAGACGTGGACCTGGGGGCCGGGTTTTGGCCGGTTTCGGATTTTTGGCATATTTTATAGTTTTTATTGTGGAATTCGATTCGTTAGCCTATGTTGATGGTATTAATCTGATTATGGTTAGATTAGGAGCTTTTGGAGACCGAGGGTATAAACCCGGAGAATTTGATATCGTGTGACTGTTTGGAGGTGATACCCACGCTAGGTGACGGGCGTGTGGGTGTATAACTCTAGGGATTGAGACTTGGTCCGTCCCGTGGGGCCTCATGGCCATCATCTGTGTTTACGTAGTTACTTGTTGTTGAACTTGTCTGCCTTCATGTTAGAGATCATGCTTAGGCTTTATTCATGCTCACATTATTTGTACTCAGTCATAGAAATTATTGTACATGTTTACCTCAGTCTCTATTATTTGTTAATATGCTGTGATACTTGATGTGGGCTGTGTTCCCTTATTTGTTGATGATGGTGAGGCTAGTGAGGTACATGATTGAGTGAGGCTGAGGGCCTGGTTGTGAAGATATTAATACCATAGCGTGTGAGTTGTCCGCGTAGCATGTGAGTTGACCGTGCGGGTCCAGGTATTGATACCATAGCGTGTGAGTTGTTCGCGTAGCACGTGAGTTGACTGTGCGGATCCAGATATTGATCTGATGGCACGTGAGTTGTCCGTGCTTAGCGCTTGGGCTTTGGGAGCCCCTCCGGAGTCTGCACACACCCAGTGAGAGCAGAGTGTTGAGCGTTGACTGCTGAGTGCGAGTGCTGAGTGATGGAGTGACATTGCTGTGAGGTTGCATTTACTTTTGCTGTTGCTGCATTTACATGTTAATTTTCCTTGTAGTCTTACTGATTTATGAAATTACCTGTCTACTCCTGTTTGTACTTAATTGTGAAAATAATAATTGGATTATTCTTCTTAGCTAGTCACTACTACTCAGTTCCTTAGTTATTTCTGTTACTACTGAGTCAGTTTACTCATACTACACCCTGCACTTTATGTGCAGATCCAGGTGAGTTATAAGGCGGTGATCGTTGAATTCAGGCCGGCTATCTTTTGAGACTGCAAGGTAGCTGTTAGCGTCCGCAGGACCTTGTTACTCTTCTTGTCATTTTTGCTTTTGGACAGTTAGACAGCTTATATATCTTAGTTCATAGTTTTAGATGCTCATGACTTAGTGACACCCCGATGTTTGGGGTTCGTTTCCATATTTTCTATATTATAATTAGAGTTGATTTAGTTTATGAGAAATTTAAATGTTGGTATTATTTTATTAAATTCTTATAATCGATTTAGTAGTAATAGTTTGGGAAATAGGCTTGCCTTGTAACACGGTAGGCACCATCACGACCATGGCTAGATTTTGGGTCTTGACAAGTTGGTATCAGAGCCTAGGTTACATAGGTCTCACGAGTCATGAGCGGGTTTAGTAGAGTCTTGAGGATCAGTACGGAGACGTCTGCACTTATCTTCGAGAGGCTGCAGAACGCTTAGGAAATTTCACATTCTTGAATTCTTATCATGCGGTATTGATTCACCTTGAAGTGTAACTCTTTGAATTCCTTCCATGCATTCGTATGCGCACATAAGCGCTCGGTATCAGTTGTGTATCGATGGCTTGTGATTCTCTGGATGAGGTGCGAGATGTGATTTCTGTTTATTGATGTTGGGCCAGTCTGGAGGACTTAAGGCCGGGTGTGACTGTAGCTTGAGCACTGAGGTGTTGATTGTGTGAGCATGTGCTTTTGGATTTATATGTTCGGTAGTGTCTCTATTAGTGGAAGTGATGGCTGGATGGCTACATGATGAGTATGATGTGTCTACGAACTGAATTCATATAATTTGAATATGACAAGAAGGATTTGCTTGAGGTGTAGAAAGAAACTATTTGGTGCTTGATTTCCATCTTCATTTGATGTATAAGTTATGGGTGTGTTGAAGAACCTCTTCGTGTTATTTTGTTGGGGAGTGAAGTAGATTTCATGTCGTGATATGAGTTCAGACTCCAAGTATGTTTTGTTTTCAGACTCGTTCGAGGACGAACGTTCTTTTAAGAGGGGGAGGATGTAATGACCCGGTCGGTCGTTTCGTGAGTTATAGCCCCATTTCCCCAATTTCTGCTTATTTGTGTGTTTTTCCGCTGTGTTGAGTTGTTTTGAATTGGTAGTTTGGGTTCGGAGAAGTTTTGGAGTGAAATGAGGCACTTAGACTCTTAGTTAGAAAGCTAAGTTAGAAAAGGTCAACCGGAAGTTGACCTATGAGTAAATGAATTCGGATGTAGATTTTTATGATTCAGTTAGCTTCGTTGGGTGATTTTAGACTTAGGAGTGTGGCCGGAATATAAGCTGGAGGCCCGTGGTAGAATTAGGCTTCAATTGGCGAAAGTTAGAAATTTGGCGATTTTGGTCGGCAGTGGAAAAATTATGTATCGGGGTCGGAATGGAATTCCGGAAGTTGGAGTAGGTTCATAGTGTCATTTGTGACGTGTGTGCAAAATTTTGAGGTCATTCGGACGTGGTTTGATAGGTTTCGGCGTCGTTGGTGAATTTTGGAAGCTTAGAAGTTCTTAGGCTTGAATCCGAGGTTGATTTTGGTGGTTTGGTGTTGTTTTGGGTGTTCCGAAGGTTCGACTAAGTTTGGGTAGTGATATATGACTTGTTGGAATTATTGGTTGAGGTCCCGAGGGCCTCGGGTGAGTTTCAGATAGGTTTGGGTTGTGTTGCGCTCGTTTTTCTTATGTTTCGACGCCGTTTCTTCAAGCATAAATGATATCATATTGCACAAATGAGCTCCGATTTCTTTTTTGATTGAAGCATTAGATCCATATCATAATTACGGACCCGTAGCGAAAAAGAATCATCGAATTTGGATATTGTATGAGGATTTTATGGTCATTCTACTAAGAATTAGGTTGCCATATTTTCAGATTAATTACGAAATTGCCACTGACGGCGTATTTAAAAATCTACACTATTTGTAAATATTGAAACCAACATATCTCCTTCATTATAAGGTCACATTGAGTAATTCAAAAGCCTAACTTCACTAGAATTTCACAAGGAATCCATTGGAGGCATAAAAAGCGAGTTTCGGGATAGTTTGGCATGAGAAACGAGGCAGAATAGTTGGCAAAAAAATATATAAAATAAGAGTTTGTTCATTCGGTCATATTTTGAGTTGGGGAGCTCGGATTTGGGCGATTTTGGGGGCGATTTTTACTATAAAGATTAGGGTAAGTGTTATCTACTCAGGTTTGGTTATATTTCATGAATCCATCTTCGTTTTTGGGATTTGATTGATGATTTCAAAGTGAAATTGAGGGAGTTAGGGTTTGAGTTTTGGAGAGTTTAAGTGAGGATTTGAGGGAACAAACGGAGTCCGATTTTGATGAATTTAATATGGTTAGACTCGGGAGAGGACGAGGTTTAATATTCTACCATTTTTGACTGATTTCGAGACGTGGGCCCGTGGGCCAGTTTTGGCCGGTTTCGGATTTTTGGCATATTTTGTAGTTTTTATTATGGAATTCGATTCGTTAGCCTATGTTGATGGTATTAATCTGATTATGGTTAGATTTGGAACTTTTGGAGACCGAATCCAGAGACGAGGGCATCCCGAAGTAGGATGTTATGCTGTTAAGGTAAATAACAGACTTGGTTTGCAGAGTGTTGAGTGCTGAGTGCGAGTGTTGAGTGATGGAGTGACATTGCTGTGAGGTTGCATTTACTTTTGCTATTGCTGCATTTACATGTTAATTTTCCTTGTAGTCTTACTGATTTATGAAATTACTTGTCTACTCATGTTTGTACTTAATTGTGGAAATAATAATTGGATTATTCTGCTTAGTTCGTCACTAATGCTCAGTTCCTTAGTTATTTCTGTTACTACTGAGTCGGTTGTACTCATACTACACCCTGCACTTTATTTGTAGATCCAAGTGAGTTAGAAGGCGGCGATCGTTGAGTTCAGGCCGGCTATCTTTAGAGACTACAAGGTAGCTGTTAGCGTCCGCAAGACCTTGTTACTCCTCTTGTCATTTCTGCTTTTGGACAGTTAGACATCTTATATATCTTAGTTCATAGTTTTAGATGCTCATGACTTAGTGACACCCCGATGTTTGGGGCTCGTTTCCGTATTTTCTATATTATATTTAGAGTTAATTTAGTTTATGAGAAATTCAAATGTTGGTATTATTTTATTAAATTCTTATAATCGATTTAGTAGTAATATTTTGGGAAATAGGCTTACTTTGTAACACGATAGGCGTCATCACGACCATGGTTAGATTTTGGGTCGTGACACCGAGTGAGATAACGAGTTCTATCTTAAGAGGCACACAAAATAAAGTATGTTAATAATTCTTTTATTTAAACCATTATGATACCAACAACTCAATAGAATATGATATAGTGACTCCACTCTATTAAATTCACATTGGCAATCAATTCACCAAGTTATAACGGAGGCACAGATTGGCATGTTAAAGCAACACAACAAATCACGTAGAATGCATGACTCACACAAGAAACCACAATTGTTCCAACACCAAGATAATAATTAATAACCAAACACAATCAAAATGCGCATGAATGATTGAAGGAAGAACAATGACCGTTCAAATCAACAAGTTGTTCCAACATGGAATATACAATAAAACTCACATCCAAGGCACCGCCTCGTATTCACATTTCACAATTTCAATCACAATCTTTCCTTATATCACCGCGTGAGCCTTACATTTAGTTTTGAAAATCATTTTTCTCAAAATAGCTACACACGTTTTAGCCCACCTTATCTCACCGTGTGGATTCAAGTAGTTCCCCTACTAGCAACATGCATATCAAGCCCACCTTATCTCACCGCATGCGTATCAACCCGTAGCCTTATACCACCGTATGCGTATCAATATCATAACACAATCAAAACTCACACCACAAGTGTCCATATGCCATAACTTGCCACAAAGTCAACAACACCAATATTTTCACAATAAATAGCCCATGGCTCAACCACAATATGTACAAAAATTTCAGAAATAACAAAATGAATGGGAATGCTTAACAAGGAAAGGTATATCAACAACTAACAATTTTGCCTCAATGTGATAACTGCTATTATAACTTCAACACCAATAACTAAACAAGATGATATTCCACGAAATAACAACTTCAATTAAGAGGTAACAAGATTAAGTGATTCAACAATTAAGATAACAAGATAATAAGGAAGGCAATAACTTCAACCAAAGCATAGAAGAGAAAAATAACAAGTAAGAGGTAGAACAAGTGCTAACAATGTCAAATAGAGCATGTAAGAGTAGATTAACAATGAGAGATATAACATGTTATGACAATTCAATTAAAGGCAAGGAAAGAGTCTAGATAATCTTAACCGGTCAAATATCACATATAGCCTGTGTACCCACTCGTCACCATGCGTACACGGATTTCACATAACTCAAATAGCACAATCAATCCAAATCCTAAGGGGTGGTTTCCCCCACACAAAGTTAGGCAAGATACTTACCTCAACTAGGCCAACTCAGCCCTTCGAAATAGCTTTTCCCCAAATATTCGCCTCCACGCGGCTCAAATCTAACAAAAAATTACTTAATAACATCAAACAATGCAAGAGAAACCAATTACAAAAATAAAGCTATGATCTTTATATTTTTCCTAAAAATTCAACAAAAAGTCAACGTCGAGCCTGCCTTGGATTCCGAATCCAAGCTTACCTGAGCGAATCCCGAACCAATACAAGCTCACATGAACAAAAATTGACTCAATCAAAGTCCGATAGCTCAACCAATTAGCCAAAGCATCGCTCTTGGGTGTTCATAACCCAAGAGTCCAACCCACACTAGTTGAGTCCCATATCTCCCGAAATACTCCTCCAAAACTTGCCAAATTTGAGTATGTTGTTCTTCTAATATAGGAGAACAAGACCCCAAAAGGAATCGGGGAATAAACACCTCTAACTCATTTTCAATTTTTAAAACTTAGGACATAACCCTAGGTCTTGATTTAAAGAATTAAATGAGTTTTAAATTAAAATCATGAATTAAAGCTTAACCAAATAGAATGAATCAAAGGAAAATACTTAAGTTATGGTTTAGATCTTACCCCATGGAATAAACTTGAAGAATATACTTGAATTCTCCCAATCCCAAACTTTCGAGACGAGAAAAATTCCAACAACATTAATAGCCAAAAATGTCCAGTTGTTCTACCTCGTTTCATGTGCCAATAGATTTCTCGTGACATTCCCGTCAAGTTAGGCTTTTGAATCACTCCATTTGTCCTTATAATGAAGGAGATATGTTGGTTTCAATATTTAAAAATAGTGCAGATTTTTAAATACGAATTCAATGGTAGTTTCGTAATTAATTTGAGAAATATGGCAACCCAATTCTTAATAAAATGACCATAAATTCCTCCTACGACGTCGAAACTTGATGATTTCAGTTGCTATGGTTCCAAAATTACTATACAAATATAATTGTTTAGTCGAAACACGAATCAAAGGCCGTTTGTTCAATATGGTAATCTTTATGCTCAAATCGACGTCGAAACCGAAAACAATCACCATACAACCCAAACCTTTCCAAAACTCATCGGAACTTAACCAAACTTTGTGGACATGTCTAAAATCATCATACAAACTTATTGGAATAATTGAAACCCGATTTTGAGTCCCTTTACCCAAAAGTCAAAACTTGGTCAACTCTTCCAACTTAAAGCTTCTAAAACGAGAGTCGTTCTTCCAAATCAATCACGGACCGCTCGAAAATTGAAACCAACCATACACGCAAGTCATAATACATAATATGAAGCTACTTAATGTCTCAAACCACTGAATGGAATGCTAAAGCTCAAAATGACCGATCGGGTCGTTACATCTTCCTTCTTCGCAAACGTGGATGTCTCTCCACGAACGCGAAGAGCAAAACCCCCAGCCCCAAATCCTTTATCGCGAACGCGAAGTATACCAGACACCAGCAAAAAATCTAATGTTTCAAAACTCATGGAAATTGTCTGAAATTACCCCAAATCACACACGAGCCCCCCGGGATACTGTCTAATCAAGTCAAAAAGTTCCATTACCTAATCCAAACTTATCCAAATACTCAAAACACCACAAATAATACCAAAATCAAGAAGACGATCAAAACACATATTAAGCGTCTCTTAAGTTCAATGATTTCCAAACTTCAAACCAAGCGTATGATTCAAGCCTAACTAATCTGAAATGAACCCAAACTTCGCACACAAGTCCCAAATGATATAACAAACTTATACCAAGTTTAGGAACAACACTATGACTCTGATATCCTCAAAGTCAACTCACGGTCAAACTTATGAACTCTACAAACCTCCACATTGCTAACTTTCGGCAAATATAACCAAAACACCCTAAGAACCTCCAAGTCCAATTCCAAACATATGTCTAAGTCAAAAATCATCTTACGAAACTATTTGAACCATCAACATGAATTTGAGGACGTTTATACAAAAGTCAAACATTCGTCAACTCTTAATACTCAAGCTTCCAAAAATAATACGAAGTGTTCTAAATCACTCTGGAACCTTCTCGAAACCAAACCAACCATCTCTGCTAGTCACAAAATAATAAACACACATATGGAAAGCATTAAATAGGGGAATGTGGCTCAAATATACTAAACAATCGGCTGGGTTGTTACATCCATCCTCCTCCTCTTAAACAAGCGTTCGTGCTCAAACAAGTTTAGGAACATACCTAGAATGCCAAAAAGATGAGGATATTTGCTCCGTATATCATGCTCGGTCTCCCAAGTCACCTTCTCAATCGGTTGTGTCACGTACCAAACTATCCCCTACACGTTACTGGTACCCATCTAACACCACCCGTTAGGCGAACCATACATTCATACCTTAGCTATTAATTTACAGCATTTGATTAATTAAATGAATATCCAAATAATCTGATAATTAATTACGAACAATTATTATCTAGAAATATTAAACTGAAGCTCTAGCTCAAATCCCACACTAGACCATGGAGCATCTAAGAGAATTACAAAAGACATCATATGAATAAATAATAAAGACTCTTTTGGCAGCCTCGACGAACAATGTGGCGACTCACCTCAATAACTGAATTAACTTTAGCGAACTCGTCAGCTACTAGCTCCGTCTTCACCAATAGTATCTACATAGTCATGCAGGTAAGGAGTGAGTTATACGTAAATATAACCCAGTAAGATTCTCGACCTGCCACTCTGAATACCTCTGGAACAAGTGTTAGAAAATACAAACACACAACGAGCATAGAAATAATATGTACAAAAATTCCTTAACCATATAATTACTTTATAAGGCCAAAACAATTATTAAACAACAATACTATATATCTCACACAATCTACACTAAGGACTTGTCATAAACGGCACTGCAGAAAATTAACCAAATACCCCCAACGAATCCACGACAGCATACACAATGCCCCAAATCTACAACGACGGTATACACAATGCTTCAAATCTATCACAGCGATATACACAATGCACCAAATACATTACGGCAGTGAAGAAATAATTTCTAACGCCCCAATGCCATAGCACGAGGCTACGCCACATCACACTACACCATAAATCACTTATTAAAAAAAAATTAGTTTTTTACAAAATAATATATATTTGTGGCTGGTCGAAGACCACGATTCTTCCAAGGGTACGCTCGTCCCAACACATGGACCAGGCAGACAAAACATACTTTCAAAAACGGATTTTGAAAAAGCAAGTATCAAAACTTAAAGTCTCACTTAACTCGCCAACGACAAGTCTCCCAACCTTGCGACTTCTAGAATACCAACCAAACAACCTCCAATGGTCTCAATCTATATAATATATTAATTAATAATATCAATTATATTAGTCGGGATCAAATCTCAATATCCCTGACTTTCAAGCTTAGAGCTAAGTCTTAATATTCTATACCTCAAATACCATCTTAAATAATAATCAATATCACTAGTCAAACTTAATTACTGGATATTATATCTAATATATTAGTACTAGTATCCCAAAATAATAAATTAAATCTGTGTAATGAAATTAAAATTAGATTCGGAACCATAGCAAAGAAGATGCGAAGACAGTAGCTTTCAAAATAGCCAAAACGATAACTTAGCCTCAAATTCTCTAAATTGCTTGGTCTCATATTTGTCATATAATTATTTGTTATCACGGCATAATCATTGCTTCTTATATTTCATATTTTTCATCATCACTTAGTTGACCAATAACAATTGAAAAGCATACCAAAGTTTAGCATTACCTGTGACCATTTTCTCTTAGCTTCGTAAGGAATACGCAGTGGAAGTTTTTTTTCGGCCGCCGTTAATTTGCTACAAATCAGTATGTGTTTTTTTTCTCTAACCAACTTGGGAACTCTATTTATATACCCTAATTTTCTCATCTGGCCAAAACATTAAATAAACAAATAGTGGGGTCTGATCCAATTTAAACCTTTTCTGGGATTTTATCTTTCCTATACAATATTTGAAACTTAATTATCAAAATTATCCTAGTTTTGTATATTACCTGCCCTAAACAAGGATTATTTGTAAATTATATACAATTCATTATTAGTGCCTCAAATTAGTAGATTTAGGGGATATGTAACAGAGTGAAAGGAAAGAGTTATACAGCACAAGCAATGAAATTGAGGATATGAATATGGCGATGAGTTAGAGTCAACTGAACCGCCGAGGAAGAAGGATATCCAACAGTGAAATTTAAATGAGAGTTAGCCAACGACTCAGATGACAAATTATTTTCCGATTGGACGGAAAGAGACGCCAATTGTCGTTGCGGCAACCAGACATTAAACCACCGGCTGAAATCCAAGTTACCGGCGACTCCTTGGTCGGAATTTGTGTTAAGCACTGGCAACGGCAGCTGCAACTTGAGTGTACTCAACATTTGTTTTTCAGTATTCAGTGTGTGTCTCTGAGCTGCAACTTGTGTACTCAAATTAATATTATACAATTTGATGGTACAACAATATACAAATTTAAAAATAAATTTTGTACAAATTTAATATAAATTAATATATCTACAACAATATACATACTAAAAATAAATTTCATACAATTAATTATATAGTATATATTTATTTATAACTTATCTACAAACTTTCATACATTATTTTTACCCAGTTAAAATACATCTACAATATCATACAACTTAAATACAATTTTCATACAAACTTTATGCAATATGTCTTTTGTATATTTTATATATTTTGTATTTAATTTGTATATATTTTGTATGTAGTGTGTGTTTCTTCCTCTCTAAAATTTCAATCAAAACTTTCTCTCTTAATACGATTTTGATACATATCAATAACTTTATGTAAAAAGATTGTATTGATAACTTAAATACAAATTTTATACAAGCGATTCATACATTATACAACTATTTTTCAACTTTCATACAACATTCAAATAAAAATAATATATATAACTATAACAGAATACAATTTACGTACAATTATACTACAACTTTACTACAATTTCGTAAGTATATTGTATATCATGTGTTCTTCTTCTTCTTCTTTCTTCTTCTTCTTCTTCTTCTTCTTCTTCTTCTTCTTCTTCTTCTTCTTCTTCGAGTTTCAATCTGAAATTCAGCCAGAATCAAGTCTAATCTTCACCAAATACCCTAAAAATTGAGATATAAACTCCAAACAATAATTTCAATTGTTTGCAACAACCTCCAATCCAAACAAATAATGATTTTTGAAAACCTAAATTCGAATTCAAAGCTTCAAAACTTTTTAGTGGTTATCAATGGTAGAGAGTCAAACACCTTCAAAACTTATTGATTGATAATTTTAATTTGAACACCAATTGTGCAACATGAAAGGAAATTGCTAAGTTAAAACTTTATAGTAAAACGATTGAAATCCATTGATGAATTTCACTTAAAATATATACAACATGAAAGGATAAAACATAGAGGAGATCAGAGGAAGAAAAAATAGGAAAAGAACAGAGAATGAGAGAGAGAGAGAGAGAGAGAGAGAGAGAGAGAGAGAGCGCAGGAGAGAGAGAGCAGGAGGGAGAGAGAATAAGGATGGGAAATAATTGATTCCTTATTCAATTCCTAATATAAAGGGATACTCATTTAATTCCTAAAGTGTATATAATTGGTAAATTGTATATGCCTATATAATTAAATTGAAACTTGAGTAGGGAAGGTAATAAAGTTTCAAATAGTGTATAGGAAGGTAAAAATCCCTTGAAAAAAAGATTATATTTCTAAAGAGTTATGTGTATTATTTTGGCCCAATAGCTAAAAATTAAATTAATTCTCCAATCTCACAATTAAGTATAAAAATATTTCGGGTTATTACAATCTCCTCAACTAAGAAGAACATCCGTCCTCGAATATTACACGAGCTATACTCTAGGAAAGAGAGGTATGAATAGTTCATCGTTACACTCATCTTATCTTTCATATTTATACTACATACGCCTTGTGTAACTCATTTGAAAACTTATTAACAACCACAACTATCCCCAAGAGTCTGAATCTCTACTTTAGTACCTTAAATCATAGTTAGATATGTTGAACACTTTCTAATCATCTCATGTAAACTTTCGTATAAGAAAATTCCTCATCCATGGCAATCGTGAACACCCTTCCGTGTTATTCTGAGACCTAAAAAATAACAAATCTAATATTATTTACGTGATAATTGTGCATCACATAGCACAACACCAATCAGTCCATGCACATAATAACGTTAAAGTCATACATCGGCAACACTAGTAGAGCGACTACAGTGTCCTATCCCTGAACAAATATCACCCGTTTTCTATATACTTTATCCACAAATATAGTCTCCTCACTAGGATCGTCACCACGTATAGAACACTAGGAGTACTAAATATGACGAAACTAGTCAATCCATGCCCAAGTTCACTTAAATGTCAACGTTACAAACTATAACAAATTTGTAACTATCTCTCTCTCCTAACTGTGATCCCACATGCCCGATAAAACATAATCAATAATAGTAGGATCCCTCCACTTGGGTAAACTTATACTTTTTTAGTTATCACATCATTTCATTAATATTCAACTTTCTCAACTCATGCAGTACAAGATACAACACATATCATGATAATTGTCAGAACGGAACACCGAATTCGATAATATTTGTGTTAATTCTTTTCAAGTATTTGAACTCTTCGAATTGTCTATCACTCTTTAATACGGTGCATGACACTCTCCATACTGTACGTCTTACCCTTATTTTAATAGCTAATCATAACACTACTCGCTGAGTTTCATACTCAACCTTTTACTATATTGGTGCATTAAGTGTTATACTTAAGTCTTATCTTCTCTCATAGTTACGGACCCCAAGTAGAATATGTTGTATCTTTTATACATATAGTGGCACTATCAAGGTCATACTCAATGTACTTAAATTAGATTAGTCATGCCACCATTACACTTATAGCATTACGATCACGATGTCACTAGTAATATCAAATCACTTCAAAAGGCATTAAGCTTAGAACTATGTAAGCACCTTCCCCAGAATGTCTTTCACACCAAGCGTAATAGTCTAGATGTGTTTAAGCTATTATTACCTTACACTTGTTACTTTTGCGTTCAGTTCTTTTCTTCTCCAAATCAAACTCATAACATGGAGTTATATCCATAACTTTAAATATTGAATAAGTCGCTCTTACGTAAAAAAAAAACAAATCCTTAGACCTATTTACTGCTCACATAGATTCTCAACATTCAAAAATTTGACTATCGTTAGACCACTTTACAATTCACACAAATTCTCAATATTCAAAAATTGGACTAACTCTCAAACCCTTTTTTATAAAAAAATATTGGCACACGTTCCTACAAAAATAGAGTTATCCCAAATTTTAAAACAAGTAAAATTTTAACTATCACCAATGAGCATAACATTTTTTGTACTCGAGGCCACTCTCAATCGTCCATATATTGTTAGAAACTTCCAAATTAACTGTGTCTCCTAGCATAGGAGGATACATGTAGCGTAGCCATTTGCTAAAGGCATGTCCTAAGAATAAACTCAATTCATCATAACGCACGAATGAGGAATGAAAGAAGGGAAAATATCCTAAATACTTAGTAAACTCAAGATCATAAGTATGGGCGCCTACATACCCAAGAACTCGACTCTACTAAACATTGCTCCATGTCCCGGGACTTAAAGCGTAGGCTCTGATATCAACTTTGTCACGTCCTAAACTACCCCCTAGACGTAACTGGCACCCAATTAACACTACCCGACAGGAGAACCATAGTTTTATACCTTAGCCATTAATTTGCAGCATTTGGTTAATTAAATGAGTATCCAAATAATCTGATAATTAAATATGAACAATTAATATCTCAAAATATTAAACTGAAACTCTAGCCCAAATCTCACACTAGACTATGGAGCATTTATGTCACGACCTAATTTTCCCTCCGTGTGACGTCGTGAAGGTACCTAGTCTCTACAACTAGGTAAGCCTAACATTTTGCGGAATAATGAAATAAAAATATAAAGTTAACCAACTATTCAAAAATACACAACAAATCCCAAAATCCGGAACATCATGAATCACAAACTACAGAAGGAAAAATCTAGTGTCTCTATACATCAGAGTCTAACAAGGAAAAATACAGAAGATAATGGACATGAGAAAGAGTAGAAGGGGACTCCAAGGTCTGCGGACGCGGCAGATATACCTTGAAGTCTCCAAAGCTGTCCCGGCTCACTGATAGTGCGGCTGATAAGGTGCACCTGGATCTGCACACGAAATAAATATGTGCAGAGAATAGCATGAGTACACCACAATCGGTACCCAGTAAGTGCCAAGCCTAACCTCGGTCGAGTAGTGACGAGGTCAGGTCAGGGCTCTACAGGTAAATATATAATAAAACAATATAGAGTGAAATACCGCAATAAAATAAAGGCTGAAATTTAACAACAATGAAATCATAGAAGGTAACAGCTCAGTACACAGAAACACAATGGGGGATCTCCTGGGATACCATCTCGTAGTTCCAACGTAAATGTGCAGGAGGATCTTCCGGAATACCGTTCCTTAGTCCCAAAGTAAATATGCAAGACAGGGGGATCTCCCGGAATACCGTTCCGTAGTCCCAAATTAAATATGTAGTACAGAGGAATCTCCTGGAATACCGTTCCGTAGTTCCAAAGTAAATATGCGATACAGGGGGATCGCCCGGAATACCGTTCCGTAGTCCCAAAGTAAATATGCGGTACAGGGGTATCTCCCGGAATATCGTTTCATAGTCCCAAAGTAAATATGCAGCGCAAACAATAGAAATACAACTACAACACGAAATCTTATGATTTAGACTAAGTACCAGTCAAGGAAGAAGCAGGAAAATCAACTAGGCATTCTCCACAGAGTTCAAGTAAGCAGTTAAAGCACATAGACATGCGATATTAGACTAAACAGGATAGCTACACATATTGGAATAACTCAATTAAGAATGAAAATAGATTAATACTCATTAGAATGGTATAACTCAAAATAAAAGGAAAACATGTTGTCGCTCAGTAAGAAAATTGGGTTTTACCACAACTAGCATGTGTACGTACTCGTCACCTCACGTATACGGCGCTCACATATCACAATAGTTCCAAATCTTAAGGGGATTTCCCCCACACAAAGTTAGGCAAGCCACTTACCTCGAACCTCGAACCAAGCTCAATCAATCGGTCACAATGCCTTTCCCAGGAATATCCGGCTCCGAAAGGCCCAAATCTAGCCAAAAGCAATTACATATCATAAATATAACCATAATAGACTCATCTAATTAATGAAATCAACACTTTAACAAAAATTCCGAAATTAACTCAAAATCGCTCGTGGGGCCCACATCTCAGAATCGGGTAAAAGTTATAAAATACGAAAGCCCGTTCACTCACAAGTCTAACCATATCAAATTTACTAAAATCCGACACCAAATGGTCCTCCAAATCCACAAATCAAACTTCCAAATCCCTTGCCTCCAATTCCCAATTTCCACCTTAAATACATACTAACTAGGTGGGAAAATGCATGGGGAAGAAAGATTATTGATCAAAAATAAGCACAAGGGACTTACCTCAAGAAACCCCTCTAAATGCTCTCAAGAAATCGCAAAACCCGAGCTCCAAATGTTGAAAATGAGCAAAAATCGCGAACACTTGCATTTAAGTGTTCTGTCCAAACATTTCACAGTTGAGAGCCTTCAACCGCACCTGCGGTGCCGCACCTGCGGAAATTCCATCGCAGATGCAAAAATCACTTAAGGGGGACTGAGTCTGCATTTGTGAACAAGGGCCGCTTCTGCGAGCCCGCATCTGCGCTTCTCTTTCGCTTCTGCGCGTCCGCTTCTGCGGATCTATGGCCGCACCTGCGGTCCCAGCTGGACAGGGTCAAAACCGCTTCTGCGGCTCCATGGCCGCTTCTGTGGCGCCGCACCTGCGGCCCAAAGTGCGCAGGTGCGATTACACCAGGTGCAGCAGCTCCAACAATTGCATAAGTCCCAAACTCAATCCGTTAAGCACCCGAAACTCACCCAAGGCCCCCGGGACCTCGACCAAACATACCAACCAATCCTAAAACACTATACAAACTTAGTCGAGCCCTCAAACCGCATCAAACAATGCTAAAATCACAAATCATCCTCCGATTCAAACTTAAAGAATTTAAAACTTCCAAATTCAACAAGCGATGCCGAAACTAATCAAACTACGTCCGATTGACCCCAAATTTTGCACACAAGTCTTATTCGACATTACAGACCTACTCCAACTTCCAGAACCAGAATCCGACCATGATATCAAAATTTCCATTACCGGTCCAAATCTCCAAAAATTTGACTTTCGCCATGACAAGCCTAAATAAGCTACGGGCCTCCAAAACACAATCCAAACACGCTGCTAAGTCCAAAATCACCCAACGGAGCTAACGGAACCGACAAAATTCCATTCCGGAGTCTTCTTTACATAGTTCCGACTACGATCAAAATCCGAAGACTTAAGCTTTCGTTTAGGGACTAAGTATCCCAAATCACTCCAAAAACCAAAACGAAACCTCCCGGCTAGTCACAATAGAAGAAAAAGATATGGGAGAAGCAGTTAATAAGGGTTCGGGGCTCTAACTCTCAAAACAACTGGCCGGGTTGTTACATCCTCCCCCTCTTAAAACAATCGTTCATCCTCGAATGAGCATAGAGACATACCTGAAGTGGTGAAAATATGAGGATAACGGCTGCGCATATCGTGCTCGGTCTCCCAAGTCGCCTCCTCGACCGGCTGTCCCCTCCACTGAACCTTCACGGAAGCAATGTTCTTTGATCTTAGCATTCTGACCTGCCTATATAAAATAGCCACTGACTCCTCAACATAAGATAGATCCTTGTCCAAATGGACTGAACTGAAATACAACACATGAGACTGATTGCCTTAATACTTCCGGAGCATTGAAACATGGAATACCGGATGAACTCCTGCTAGACTGGGAGGCAAGGCAAGCTCATAGGCAACCTCCCCAACTCGCCACAACACCTCAAATAGACCAATGGACCTTGGGCTCAGCTTGCTCTTCTTTCCAAACCTCATAACGCCATTCATAGGCGAAACCCGGAGCAAGACTCGCTCTCCAACCATGAATGCCTCATCGCGAACCTTCCGATCCGCATAACGTTTCTGTCTGGACCGGGCTGTGCGAAGTCTATCCTGAATCACCTTAATCTTTTCCAAGGCATCCTGAACCAAGTCTGTACCCAATAATCTGGCCTCGTCGAGCTCGAACCAACCCACTGGGGACCGACCCCGCCTACCATACAGAGCCTCATACGGTGCCATCTGAATGTTGGACTAATAACTGTTGTTGTAAGCAAACTCCTCAAGTGGCAAGAACTGGTCCTACGCACCCCCAAAATCTAACACACACGCACGGGGCATATCCTCTATTATCTGAATAGTACGCGCGGACTGCCCATCCGTATGAGGGTGAAATGCTGTGCTCAACTCAACCCTAGTACCCAACTCATGCTGTACAGCTCTCCAGAACCGTGATGTAAACTGTGTACCCCGGTTAGAGATAATAGATACCGGTACGCCATGAAGCCTGACGATCTCATGGATGTAGATTCGAGCTAGCTGCTTGGAAGAATAGGTAGTCATCACAGGAATGAAATGAGCCGACTTGGTCAGCCTATCCACAATCACCCAAATTGCATCAAACCTCCTTTGAGTCCATGGGAGTCCAACAATGAAATCCATAGTGATCCGCTCCTATTTCCACTCCGGAATCTCTAACTTCTGAAGTAATCCACCTGATCGCTGATGCTCATATTTTACCTGCTGGCAATTCAGACATCGAGCCACATACTCTACAATGTTCTTCTTTATTCTCCTCCACCAGTAATGCTGTTTCAAGTCCTGATACATCTTTGCGGCACCCGGATGAATAGAGTATCGCGAACTTTGAGCCTCCTGGAGAATCAACTCACGCAAACCATCTACATTAGGCACACATAGCCTGCCCTGCATCCTCAATGCACCATCATCTCCAATAGTGACCTCCTTAGCATCACCGTGCTGGACCTTGTCCTTAAGGGACAGCAGATGAAGGTCATCATACTGACGCTCCCTGATACGATCATAAAGAGAAGACCAAGAGACCACACAAGCCAATACTCGACTCGGCTCAGAAATATCCAATCTCATAAACTGGCTGGCTAAGGCCTGAACATCCAACGCCAATGGCCTCTCTACTGCTGGTAGATATGCTAAACTCCCCAAACTCTCTGCCAGATGACTCAAAGCATCACCCACCACATTAGACTTCCCAGGATGGTAAAACTAGTGATATCATAATCCTTAAGTAGCTCCAACCACCTCCGCTGACGTAAGTTAAGATCTTTCTGCTTAAAAAGATGCTGCAAACTCCGATGATCTGTGTAAATCTCACAAGGAACACCGTACAAATAATGCCGTCATATCTTCAAGGCATGAACCACACCTGCTAACTCAAGGTCGTGGACAGGATAGTTCTTTTCATACACCTTCAGCTGTCTGGACGCGTAGGAAATCACCCTACCGTCCTACTACAACACTGGGCCCAGACCAATCCGCGATGCATCATAATTTATAGTATAAGACCCCGAACCTGTAGGTAATATCAATACTGGGGCTGTAGTCAAAGCTGTCTTGAGCTTCTGAAAGCTCTCCTCACATTCCTCTGTCCACCTGAACGGAGCACCCTTCTGGGTTAGCCTGGTCATAGGTGCTGCAATAGATGAGAATCCATCTACAAAGCGACGGTAATACCCTGCCAAACCAAGAAAACTCCGGATCTCTGTAGCTGAGGATGGCCTGGGCCAACTCTGCACTACTTCAATCTTCTTCGGATCCACTGGATCCCCTCACTTGATACTATATGACCCAAGAATGCCATTGAGTCTAGCCAAAACTCACACTTTGAAAATTTTGCATATAACTTCTTTTCTCTCAAGGTCTGAAGTGCAGCCCTCAGGTGCTGCTCATGATCCTTCCGACTCCGGGAGTATACCAGAATGTCGTCAGTAAACACAATGACGAATGAGTCAAGATAAGGCCGGAACACACTGTGCATCAAGTGCATAAAAGCTGTTGGGGCATTGGTCAGCCCAAAAGACATAACAAGAAACTTATAGTGACCATATCTGGTCCTGAAAGTAGTCTTCGGGATATCCGGCTCCCGAATCTTCAACTGATGATAACCTGAACGTAAGTCAATCTTGGAAAACACTCTGGCACCCTGTAACTGATCAATAAGTCATCAATAGGCAATGGATACCTGTTCTTCACTGTGACTTTGTTCAACTGGTGGTAATCAATACACATCCGCATAGAACCATCCTTCTTCTTCAAAAATAAGACAGGAGCACCCCAAGGTGATACACTAGGCCGAATAAAGCCTTTATCAAGCAATTCCTGTAACTGCTCTTTCAACTCCTTCAATTCAGGATGAGCCATACGATATGGAGGGATAAAGATGGGATGAGTGCCCGACAACAAATCAATGCCAAAATCAATATCTCTGTCGGGCAGCATGCCCGAAAGATCAGCTGGAAACACATCTGGAAAGTCCCTCACTACTGGAACTGACTCAACTGTAGGGGTATCAATACTGACATCTCTCACATAAGCTAGATATGCGTCACACCCCTTCTCAACCATTCGTTGAGCTTTAAGAAATGAAATAACTCTGCTGGGAGTATACTCTAAGGTACCTCTCCACTCAAATAGCGCGGAAATCCTGGCATAGCCAGTGTCACGGTCTTAGCGTGACAATCAAGAATAGCATAATGGGGCGAAAACCAGTCCATGCCCAAAATAATATCAAAGTCCACCATGCTGAGCAATAATAAATCGGCTCTGGTCTCAAAACCACTAAGAGCAATCAAACATGACCGATACACGCGGTCCACAACAAGAGAATCTCCCACAGGAGTAGATACATAAATAGGGGAACTCAAAGAATCCCGTGATACGCCCAAATACGGGGCAAAATAAGAGGACACATAATAATATGTAGAGCCTGGGCCAAATAATACTGACGCATCTCTATGATAGACCGGAACAATACCTGTAATGACAGAATCAGAACCAATTACCTCTGTACGAGTAGGAACTGAATAATATCTGGCATGGCCTCCCCCTCTAGGGCGACCTCTACCTCCCGACCTCCACCTCGAGCTGGTTGAGCAGGTGGGGTGGTAGCTGGTGCTGTAATCAAAGCCTGAGGACCTGGTGGAGCACGTTGTGGCTGAAAAGTCTGTGGAGGTGCACCCCTCCTAATCCTGGGGCAATCCCTCACCATGTGGAGAGTGTCACCACACTCAAAACAAGCTCTGGGAGGATGTGGCTACTGTGACTGGCTCAGGCTAGGAACACCCCGTGCAGGAGGCACACTAGATACTGGTGGGGCATAATAAGGCTCCTGGGGTCTAGAAGGAGCTGGAACACTGTTGGCAGCTGGAAGAGCTGAATGAATGGGGCGGCTCATATAACCCCTACCATGGCGAGCTGCTGGGACACGAGCTCCAGAATAATAACCAGTCTCTCGAGACCTCTTGGCCTCCCTCTCTTCTCTCTCCCGGGAAAACATGCCCTCAAACCTCCTGGCAATACTCATAACTTGCTAATAAGAAATATCCATCTCCAACTCCCTGGCCATACTACTCCGGATGTTGGGATGGAGTCCCTCAATAAACCATCGAACCCTCTATCGAACTATGGCAACTAAGGTCGATGCATGTCGGGCCAAATCACTAAAGCAAACTGCATACTCTGACACGGTCATAGCACCCTGGCGCAGCTGCTCAAACTCCACGTGCCATGAGTCCCTTAGGCTCTGAGGGACATACTCTCTCAAAAACATGTCCGAGAATTGAGTCCATGTAAGTGACGCTGCCTCGGCCGGACTACTCAACTCATAAGCACGCCACCACTGATAGGCTGCTCCTCTAAGCTGGAATGTGGTAAAAGAAACCCCACTCGTCTCCGCTATGCCCATAGTACGGAGAATACGATGACACTCCTCTAGAAAACCCTAAGCATTATTTGTAGCCAATCCGCTGAAAATAGATGGGTGGTACTTCTTATTCCTCTCAAGTCTGAGCTTCTCCGCCTCAGAAGCTGCTGCCCTAACCTCGGGCTGAGCTGGAGCTACCGGCTGCATTGGTACAATCTCTGGAACCTGGTCGACCCGAACCCGCTGCTCTGGAGTACCGGCGACGGGAGTCTGTGCTCCTCCCCTGGCCTGAGATGTGGCAGGAGCAAGTGGAATAAATCCAGCCTGAGCTAAGGTGTTGAACATGCTCAGAAACTAGGCTAGAGTCTCCCGGAGGGCTGGTGTAGAAACAGGTACCTCAGGTGTCTGCCCTCCAGCTGGAGCTACTGGGGGCTCCTCTGTAGCAGCTCGTGCGGGTTCTCTGGTTGTACCATGTGGACGTCCTCAGCCTCTACCCCGGCCCCGGCCTCTCACGGCTCTAGCAGGGCGCGCGGGTGCCTGTTCATCAGATCCGCTTGTACGTGTCCTTACCATCTGTGAGAGAATAAGATACAGAAGTTTAGAATCTTTGAACAACAATTTTTTGCACGACAAGGAATCAAAGTAGTGAAATTTTCCTAACATTCCATAGCCTCCCGAGGATAAGTATAGACATCTCTATACCGATCCGCGAGACTCTAACAAACCGCCTTGTGACTCACGACACCTACGAACCTAGAGCTCTGATACCAACTTGTCGCGACCCAATTTCCCCTCAGTGTGACTTTATGACGGAACCTAGTCTCTACAACTAGGTAGGCCTAACATTTTGCAAAATAATGAAATAAAAATATAAAATTAACCAACTATTCAAAAATACACAACAAATCCCAAAACCTAGAACATCGTGAATCACAAACTACAGAAGGAAAAATCTAGTGTCTCTATACATCAGAGTCTAACAAGGAAAAATACAGAAAATAATGGACATGAGAAAGAGTAGAAGAGGACTCTGAGGTCTGCGGACACGACAGATATACCTTGAAGTCTCCAAAGCTATCCCGGCTCACTGATAGTGCGGCTGATAAAGTGCACCTGGATCTGCACACGAAAAAAACATGTGCAGAGAGTAGCATGAGTTTACCACAATCGGTACCCAGTAAGTGCCAAGCCTAACCTCGGTCGAGTAGTGATGAGGTTAGGTCAGGGCTCTACAGGTAAATATATAATAAAATAATATAGAGTGAAATACCGAAATAAAATAAAGGCTGAAATTTAACAATAATGAAATCATAGAAGGTAACAACTCAGTACATAGAAACACAACGGGGGATCTCCCGAGATACCATCTCGTAGTCCCAACGTAAATGTGTAGGGAGATCTCCCAGAATACCGTTCCGTAGTCCCAAAGTAAATATGCAGTACAGGGGGATCTCCCGGAATACTGTTCCGTAGTCCCAAAGTAAATATGCAGTACAGGGGGATCTCCCGGAATATCATTCTGTAGTCCCAAAGTAAATATGCAGCGCAAACAATTGAAATACAATTACATCACAAAATCTTACAATTTAGACTAGGTACCAGTCAAGAAAGAAGCAGGAAATTCACTAAGCACTGCACAGAATTCACATAAACAATTAAGACACGTAGACATACTGTATTAGACTAAACAGTATAGCAACACATATTGGAATCACTAAATTAAGAATGAAAATAGATTAATACTCATTAAAATGGTATAACTCAAAATAAAAGGAAAACATATTGCTGCTCAGTAAGAAAATCGGGTTTTACCACAACTAGCCCGTGTACCTACTCGTCACCTCACATACATGGCGCTCACATATCACCAAAGTTCCAAATCTTAAGGGGATTTCCCCCACACAAAATTAGGCGAGCCACTTACCTCGAACCAAGCTCAATCAATCGGTCACAATGTCTTTCCTAGAAATATCCGTCTCCGAATGGCCCAAATCTAGCCAAAAGCAATTACATATCATAAATACAATCATAATAGACTCATCTAATTAATGAAATCAACACTTTAATAAAATTCCGAAATTAACTCAAATATCGCCCGTGGGGCCCATGTCTCGGAATCGGGTAAAAGTCATAAAATATGAAAGCCCGTTCACTCACGAGTCTAACCATATCAAATTTACTCAAATCTGACACCAAATGGTCCTCCAAATCCACAAATCAAACTTCCAAATCCCTAGCCTCCAATTACCAATTTCCACCTTAAATACACACTAACTAGGTGGGAAAATACATGGGGAAGCAAGATTAATGATCAAAAATAAGCACAAGGGACTTACCTCAAGAAACCCGTCTAAATGCTCTCAAGAAATCGCCAAACCCGAGCTCAAAATGTTGAAAATAAGCAAAAATCGCAAACACTTGCATTTAAGTGTTCTGTCTAGACATTTTGCACCTGAGAACCTTCAACTGCACCTGCGGAAATTCCATCGCAGGTGCGAAAATCACCTAAGAGGGACTGAGTTTGCATCTGCGAACAAGGGCCGCTTCTGCGAGCCCGCATCTTTGCTTCTCTTTTGCTTCTGCGCGTCCGCTTCTGCGGATCTATGGCCGCACCTGCGGTCCCAGCTGGACAGGGTCAAAACCGCTTTTGCGGCTCCATGGCCACTTCTACGGCGCCGCACCTGTGGCCCAAAGTGCGCAGGTGCGATTACACCAGATGTAGCAGCTCCAGCAATTGCATAAGTCCCAAACTCAATCTGTTAAGCACCCGAAACTCACCCGAGACCCCCGGGACCTCGACCAAACATACCAACCAATCCTAAAACATTATACGAACTAAGTCGAGCACTCAAACCACATCAAAGAATGCTAAAATCACAAATCATCCTCCGATTCAAACTTAAAGAATTTGAAACTTCCAAATTCGACAACTGATGCCGAAACCAATCAAACCACGTCCGATTGACCCCAAATTTTGCACACAAGTCTTATTCGACATTATGGACCTACTCCAACTTCGAGAACCAGAATCCGACCCCGATATCAAAATTTCCACCACTGGTCCAAATCTCCAAAAATTCGACTTTCGGCATTTCAAGCCTAAATAAGCTACGGACCTCCAAAACACAATCCAGACACGCTCCGAAGTCCAAAATCACCCAACGGAGCTAACGAAACCGACAAAATTCCATTCTGGAGTCGTCTTTACACAGTTTCAACTACGGTCAAAATCCTAAGACTTAAGCTTTCGTTTAGGGACTAAGTGTCCCAAATCACTCCAAAAACCAAAACGAAACCTCCCGACAAGTCACAATAGAAGAAAAAGATATGGGAGAAGTAGTTAATAGGGGTTCGGGGCTCTAACTGTCAAAACAACCGGTTGGGTCGTTACATCCTCCCCCT
The DNA here is from genome assembly GCF_000715075.1 of Nicotiana tabacum. NCBI lineage: Eukaryota > Viridiplantae > Streptophyta > Magnoliopsida > Solanales > Solanaceae > Nicotiana > Nicotiana tabacum. The sequence continues at coordinate 45,365,444 of NC_134102.1, forward strand.
CTTAAAACAATCGTTCGTCCTCGAACGAGCATAGAGACATACCTGAAGTGGTGAAAGATGAGGATAACGGCTGCGCATATCGTGCTCGGTCTCCCAAGTCACCTCCTCGACCGACTGTCCCCTCCACTGAACCTTCACGGAAGCAATGTTCTTTGATCTTAGCTTTCTGACCTGCCTGACTAAAATAGCCACTTACTCCTCAACATAAGATAGATCCTTGTCCAAATGGACTGAGCTAAAATCCAACACATGAGATGGATTGCCGTGATACTTCCGGAGCATAGAAACATGGAATACCAGATGAACTCCTGCTAGACTGGGAGGCAAGGCAAGCTCATAGGCAACCTCCCCAACTCGCCGCAACACCTCAAATGGACCAATGGACCTTAGACTCAGCTTGCCCTACTTTCCAAACCTCATAACACCCTTCATAGGCGAAACCCGGAGCAAGACTCGCTCTCCAACCATGAATGCCACATCCCGAACCTTCCGATCCGCATAACTCTTCTGTATGGACTAGGTTATGCGAAGTCTATCTCGAATCACCTTCACTTTTTCCAAGGCATCCTGAACCAAGTCCATAACCAATAATCTGGCCTCGTCGAGCTAGAACCAACCTAACACACACGCATTGAGCATATCCTCTAATATCTGAATAGTACACTCGGACTGCCCGTACGTCTAAGGGTGAAATGTTGTGCTCAACTCAACCCTAGTACCCAACTCATACTGTACAGCTCTCCAGAACCGTGATGTAAACTGCGTGCCCCGGTCAGAAATAATAGATACTGGTACGTCATGAAGCCAGATGATCTCACGGATGTAGATACGAGCTAGCTGCTCGAAAAATAGGTAGTCATCACAGGAATGAAATGAGCCGACTTGGTCAGCCTATCCACAATCACTTAAACTGCATCAAACCTCCGTTGAATCCGTGGGAGTCCAACAACAAAATCCATAGTGATCTGCTCCCATTTCCACTCCGGAATCTCTAACTTCTGAAGCTATCCACCTGGTCGCTGATGCTCATATTTTACCTGCTGGCAATTCAAACATCGAACCACATACTCTACTATGTTCTTATTCATTCTCCTCCACCAGTAATGTTGTTTCAAGTCCTAATATATCTTTGCGGCACCCGGATGAATAGAATACCGCAAACTGTGAGCCTCCTGGAGAATCAACTCACGCAAACCATCTACATTGGGCACACATAGCCTACCCTGCATCCTTAATGCACCATCATCTCCAATAGTGACCTCCTTAGCATCGTCGTGCTGGACCATGTCCTTAAGGGAAAGCAGATAGGGATCATCATACTGACTCTCCCTGATACGATCATAAAGAGAAGACCGAGAGACCACACAAGCCAATATTCGACTTGACTCAGAAATATCCAATCTCACAAACTGGCTGGCTAAGGCCTGAACATTCAACGCCAATGGCCTCTCTGCTGCTGGTAGATATGCTAAACGCCCCAAACTCTCTGCTCGGCAACTCAAAGCATCGACAACCAAATTGGCCTTCCCAGGGTGGTACAAAATAATGATATCATAATCCTTAAGTAGCTCCAACCACCTCCGCTGACGTAAGTTAAGATCTTACTGCTTAAACAAATGCTGCAAACTCCAATGATCGGTGTAAATCTCAGAAGGAACACCGTACAAATAATGCCGCCATATCTTCAAGGCATGAACAACAGCTGCTAACTCAAGGACGTGGACATGATAGTTCTTTTCGTGCACCTCCAGCTGTCTGGATGCGTAGGTAATCACCCTACCGTCCTGCATCAACACCGTGCCGAGACCAATCCGTGATGCATCACAATATACAGTATAATACCCCGAACCTGTAGGTAATATCAATTTTGTGCGCGGCCGTGCTCAAGAGCTCTCAGATTCACTGGTACGACTTCGGAAGCTCATATCTTTTGATCTACAAGAAATTTTGAGATGATTCAAAAATGAAATTGTAGCCCTTGGCTAATGTACAAGAGAAGGCTGTGAAGTGCGGCCGCACTATTTTTGTGCGACCGCAGGAGCTGGGGATGTGCGGTCGCACCATTTTTGTGCGGACCGCACATTGGAAGTTTAGAGGATGTACTATATATCCGAGTTTTAGATTATTATTTCTTTTTTAGACTTTGGTTGCTCGATTTGAGATGACTTTTCATGGATTTTTTAAGAAATTCATCGGGGTATGTGATTCTAACTCGGATTTGGTTAATATACATGAATATATCACTAATTTCATCATTTAATTAGTACTTTGAGATGGAAATTTGGGAAAAATTGTAGAAACTTCATAAATCACAAATTTAAGATTTGAAGGTCGAGTTGTTATTGGAATTCGATAAAATTGGTATGGTTGAACTCGTATCGAAATGGGTGTTCGGATTTCATAAACATTATATCGGGTTCTGAGGGGCGGGCCCCACGTTGACTTTTGTTAATTTTTTGGAATAAAATTTTAAGTCGACGTTTTATTATCCAAAATTATTTCCAATGAATTTTTAATGAAGTTATACAACTGATTTGAATAGATTTGAGTGGTCCGGAGATCAATTCAAGCAAGAAGGCGGTTTTGAAATATTGGCATAACTTATAAAAGGTAAGTGTCTTGCTTAACCTCGAGTGGGGGAATTTCCCCTTAGGCATTGAGTCTTATGTGCAATTTATGTAATTGAAAACCATGTACGCGAGGTGAGGAGTACGTACTTGGTTTATATGTACAAATTTTATTGAGTTAAAGTCTTGAGCATATTGTGTAGTAAATTGAATAATTGTTGGCATATATTTAATCATTTATTTGTCGTGCCTAAATCCTTGTTGTTGAATCTATTGTTATATGAAAATTTGATGTGATTGTTACTTGATTATATATGAAATTCCGTGAATTTGCTGGTTTGATAATTATTGGAATTTAATTTAATTTTGGATTTTTTCCTCTGCAAATAATTAATTAAATGAGCTTAAGAAGAGGTGTTTATATAATTATTGAAAATTTAGATTTAATGAAGACATTGTGTGGAGCCTTCATCTATTTGTTGTGAAATTAAATTGACTTGGTTGTATCTTTGGAATTTTGGTTGTAGCCATTGGGCAAATTGTGATATGAATTGATTTTGTCATGTTGCCGTAATAATTTCCCGTGTAAATTATTGTGTTGTGTTAATTATTATTTTGAAGATATAAGGGTGACATTTCACCATTGATATTATGTGGATATAAGGGTGGTATTTCACTGTGGTTGTGTTTGTTGGAATATTGTCTGGGCGGAGCAATAAGGGTGGCAATAGGAGCGATAAGGGTGGCTATTGTTATTGTCTTGGCGGAGTGATAAGGGTGGCTATAGGAGTGATAAGGATGGCAATAGGAGCGATAAGGGTGGCTATTGTCAGGGACGAGATGTGATGATGTGGAGTTGTGGTGTTGGTGATTTTTATGTGACCTTGTGATTTTCTTGTGTTTGGTTTTATACCTTGTGTAATTTGTCTTGTTGATAGTAAATTGATAAAAATATGATTTATGTTGAAATTGATAGTCTGTGGCTATTTCCAGGCGGTTTATAAAATGAAATGTGGGCACGAGGTGTCGTAAATTGTGATATGAAATGAGGATAGTGGCACGTGAATTGTCCGTGCAGTTGTGATATGAAATATGGGCGCGAGGTGCTGTGATTAATGATAATAATATTGGCACGTGAACTGTCCGTGCAGCTGTGATATGAAAAGTGGGCACGAGGTGCCGGGAAAATATGATGATTTAATTAAGGGCACGAAGTGCCATGGAAATAGATGAAAATGAGTTGTGACCCGTATTTTTAAGATTATGACCTGAGATGTCACATGGTGACTTCTTAATTGAAAAGATTATATATTCAAAATATTTATTTGGAAGGATTTTTACTTAGAAAGTATTATATGAAAGAATTATATTTGAAAAGATTTATTGAAAGAATTATATTTGAAAAATAATTATTTGAGAAAATTATATTTGAAAGAGAGTTATTTGGAAGAATTATATGACAAAAAGACTTTTATTTGAAGGACTTGATTTAATTGGGTGTAATTGTATTTATTATTTCTTGAGTGATATTAATGGTATTCTTGTTGTCTGGTGTGCATATCACTATTTGTTTCATGTTGCCCTTATTGTTATTTATTTCCTATTATATTATATATTATATTGCACAGGCTATTAGACTAGTGAGTGTCTTGACTGTACTTCGTCTCTACTCCACTGAGGTTACTCTTGATACTTATTGAGTACCGACCATGGTGTATTCATACTACACTTCTTCACATTTTTGTGCAGATCCAGGTATTGGAGATATCGGGCTTGAGCAGAGTTAAAGCGGGTTCGTAAGGATTCAAGGTAGAGCTGCTTGGTCGTCGCAGTCCCTTGGAGTCTTTTCATTTCATTGTACTGTTAATTTTTAATCAAATATTATTGTATATTCGGTCCTCGTGAGCATTCCATGTATTCAGTTAGAGTTCGTGACTGAGTACTACCAGTCTTGGGAGGTTGTATATTCATATTTGTTACACTGTTAGTTTTGATTAATTATTTAATTTAAAAAAATAGATTCAAAATGTAACTGAAATCGGCTTACCTAGTCTTAGATACTAGGTGCCATCACGACGCCTCTGGTGGGATTTTGGGTCTTGACAAGTTGGTACCAGAGCTCTAGGTTCATAGGTTCTACGAGTCAGGAATAAGTTTAGTAGAGTCTTGCGGATCGGTACGGAGACGTCTGTACTTATCTTCGAAAGGCTACAGAACTGTTAGGAAATTTTTACTTCTTTCATTCCTGTCATGCGGATTTGTTGATTGTAGAATTTGAGCCTTTATATCTCTATTCTCTCACAGATGGTGAGGACACGTGCTACCGGGTTAGCTGAGCAGGCATCCGCACATACCGCTAGGGCTGCATGAGGTCGGGGCCGAGGTAGAGGCCGAGGCAGAGGTCGAGGAAGGGCACGTGCCGCGACTGGAGCACCTGTCAGAGCAACAGTTGAGGAGCCACTAGTAGCTCCAGTTGGGGGACAGGTACCAGAAGCACCTTTTGTTACCCCCGGACTTCAGGAGACTTTGGCACAGTTCCTGAGTATGTTTGGTACATTAACCTAGGCGGGATTGATTTCTGTTACATAAAATATTCCGCAGATTGGGGGAGTAGCTCCGACTCCTACCACAACTCCAGATCAGCAGGTTCACGTTGGTTAGGTTCCGGGTGTAGCACCGGTACAACTTGTTATTCCGGTTCGGCCTGAGGTCAGCCCAGAGGCATCAGAAGAGGAACAAAAGAGACTTGAAAGGTTTAAGAAATATGATCCACCTACTTTCACTGGCACAGCTACAGAGGATGCCCAAGGATTTATGGAAAATTGTCATTGTATTCTCCGCACCATGGGTATTGTGGAGGTGAGCGAAGTTGCCTTTACTACATTTCAACTATCAGGCGCAGCGTATCGGTGGTGGCAAATCTATGAAGAAGGTAGACCAGTCGATGTAACACTACCAACTTGGGCTCCATTTTCGGAAATGTTCTTGAAAGAATTTGTTCCCCAGACTCTCTGAGAGGCATGGCACACAAAGTTTGAACGGTTGCGTCAGGGCACTATGACAGTGTCAGAATATGCTATCAGGTTCAGTGAGTTAGCCCGTCATGCACCTATCTTAGTTCCTACAATCAGAGAACGGGTCCGCAGATTCATTGAGGGGCTCGATTATGATTTTAAAATATGCATGGCTCGAGAGTTGAAAACAGATACCCCATTTCAACAAGTAGTGGAGATTGCAAGGAAGATTAAGGGTGTTTTAGGCGAGGAAAGGGAGTCTAAGGAGGCCAAAAGGTCTCAAAGATCTGGAGGGTTTAGTGAATTTTACCCTTCAGCTAGGACCCATTATAGCAGAGGCTCGAGTAGTCGGCCAGCTCAGTCCGCACATCAGATTACTCGGAGTGCTCCAGTAAGTTCTTATAATGCACCACCGGCACGGGATTCCTATAATGGTTATTCCAGTTATCCGGTACAGACTTAGTATAAGCAACCACGACCTCAGAGGGGCTGTTATGAGTGTGGTGACACTAGGCACATTATGAGAGATTGTCCCAGACTTGGGAGGGGTGGATTTTATCAAAACACTCAGGCTATGGACCCCAATGCAGTTACTACTCCATGTACACAACCAGTTAGGGGTGGAGGACAGACGGGTAGAGGGCGCCTAAGAGGTGGAGGCCTGACCCATTAATATAATCGCTATGATTTGGCTGAGGCCGATACACCAGATGGTGTCATTACAGGTATGATCCTGATTTGTTATAAAAAGTATATTTTTCCCTTAATTTTATTCGGATCTGAATATTGAGGTGAGTCCTCCTATTATGCTCCGCTTATGGGTGAGCTTCGTAAATTGTGACCCACTTATATGTTTATCCCTGTTGGGAGATTTAAAGATGTGAGCCCGTGTCTGTTATTTTATTTTTGTACATCATTGAGGGCTATAATCCAAAAGTAATTTTTATTATTCATTACAGTGGGTTTAATGTGTTTCGGAATAATTGATTCCAATTTTTATAAATTATATGCCCTACCGATATGAGGGTTCGTTATGTGTTATGAAAAATATTTACGAAATTTATTGAAAAGAAGAAAGAAAGGAAATTGTAAATTCCAGTTGGCACAATGTGCAAAATACTTGTGATACGGAGTTGAGGACAAGATCCTCGCATTTTATATATGATGTGAAATATTTAAACCGGGCTACAAGCCGCGGTAGAAGTTATATAAGAACGAGGTCCTGGTGGTGAAATATTTATGAGTTTAAATTCTCCCTTTTTGAAATTTAATTTGTACAATAGTATTAATAGGGAGTCATGCATGTTAGCCTTATTTGATAATTCTTTATATTTTTTGTTCTTATTCAGCTATTTTCGTGCTGTAAACATTGAGTTTTAGCCTATGAGGTGAGTGCACAGGTGGCGTTGAATGTGACTCATTAATCCGAGTAAGTAATCATGAGGTCTTCATACTTCACATTCTGTTGTCAGTGTTGTGAAAATTTGTAACGAGGTGGTGGTTAGTATAAGATTAATTAATGATGCTGGAATTAATTATGAACAGCTTTTAAGACCAGAAATATGGTGATGAGCATACATATGATGTGCTTCATGTCCTAATATCATTATGATAATGAAATGCTTGTAATGCTGAAATCAGTGTTATTGATATGTATACATTGTGGTGCCTTGTCGGATTGCGGATGTGTTGTTAGGAGTTGTTTTGGTGTTACTCTGGCAGGTGGATAGGCCTATTTATAGGGGAGACTCTGCCGAAAATTTTGAAAAATTTGGGATTTAGTAAAAATTTGGGGGATTGAGACGTGCAAAAAGAAGAGACAAATTATGTTATGTGTTTGAGGGTGAATGATCCGAAGCGGGGAAGAATGAAATACCCCAGATTTTTTTTTTGAAGTACTTCAACACTATCAAGAAAGTTGATGTGTGAGTAGGCACGAGTTGCTATAGCCAGTTGATGTGTGAGTAGGCAAGAGCTCGGGATGTGCAGCCGTGCCATTTTTGTGCGGACCGCACATTAGAAGTTTAGAGGATGTACTATATATCCGAGATTTAGGTTATTATTTTATTTTTGGACTTTGGGAGCTCGGTTTGAGATGCTTTTTCGTGGATTTTTCAAGAAATTCATCGGGGTAAGTGATTCTAACTCGGATTTGGTTAATATACATGAATATATCACTGATTTCATCATTTAATTAGTACTTTGAGATGAAAATTTGGGAAAAATTGTAGAAATTTCATAAATCAAAAATTTAAGATTTAGAGGTCAAGTTGTTATTAGAATTCGATAAAATTGGTATGGTTGAACTCATATTGGAATGGGTATTTGGATTTCATGACAATTATGTTGGATTCCGAGGGGTGGGCCCTGCATTGACTTTTGTTGACTTTTTGGAATAAAATTTTAAGTCGACGTTTTATTATCCGGAATTATTTCCGATGAATTTTTAATTAAGTTATACAATTGATTTGAATAGATTTGAGCGGTCCGGAGGTCAATTCAAGCAAGAAGGCAGTTTTAGAATATTGACATAACTTGTAAAAGGTAAGTGTGTTGCTTAACCTCGAGTGGGGGAATTTTCCCTTAGGCATTAAGTCTTATGTGCAATTTGTGTAATTGAAAATCATGTACGCGAGGTGACGAGTACGTACTTGATTTATATGTGCAAATTTTATTGAGTTAAAGTCTTGAGCATATTGTGTAGTAAATTTGATAATTGTTGGCATATATTTAATCATCTATTTGTCGTGCCTAAATCCTTGTTGTTGAATCTGTTGTTATATGACAATTTGATGTGATTGTTACTTGATTATTTATGAAATTTCGTGAATTTGCTGGTTTGATAATTATTGGAATTTAATTTTATTTTTTATTTTTCCCTCTGCAAATAATTAATTAAATGAGCTTAAGAAGGGGTGATTATATAATTATTGAAAATTTAGATTTAATGAAGGCTTTGCTTTATGTTGAGTAATTTCTATCTCTATTGATTATTTTTGGGTGTTGTATACATTGTGTGGAGCCTTCGTCTATTTGTTGTGAAATTAAATTGACTTGGTTGTATCTTTGAAATTTTGGTTGTAGCCATTGGCCAAATTGTGATATGAATTGATTTTGTTATGTTGCCGTGATAATTTTCCGTGTAAATTGTTATGTTGTGTTAATTATTATTTTGAAGATATAAGGGTGGCATTTCACCGTTGATATTATGTGGGTATAAGGGTGGTATTTCACTCTGATTGTGTTTGTTGGAATATTGTCTGGGCGGAGCGATAAGGGTGGCTATAGGAGCGATAAGGGTGCCAATATGAGCGATAAGGGTGGCTATTGATATTGTCTGGGCGGAGTGATAAGGGTGGATATAGGAGTGATAAGGGCGGCAATAGGAGCGATAAAGGTGGCTATTGTCAGGGACGAGATGTGATGATGTGGAATTGTGGTGTTGGTGATTTTTATGTGACTTTGTGATTTTCTTGTGTTTAGTTTTATACCTTGTGTAATTTGTCTTGTTGATGGTAAATTGATAACAATCTAATTTATGTTGAAATTGAGAGCCTGTGGCTATTGCCAGGCAGTTTATAAAATGAAATGTAGGCACGAGGTGCCGTGAATTGTGATATGAAATGGGGATATTGGCACGTGAATTGTCCATGCAGTTGTGATATGAAATATAGGCACGAGGTGCTGTGATTAAGGATAATAATATTGGCACGTGAACTGTCCGTGCAGCTGTGATATGAAAAGTGGGCACGAGGTGCTGGAAAAATATGATGATTTAATTAAGGGCACGAAGTGCCATGGAAATATAGGAAAATGGGTTGTGACCCGTTTTTTAATATTATGACCTTAGATGTCACATGGTGACTTCTTAATTGAAAAGATTATATATTCAAAATATTTATTTGGAAGGATTTTTACTTAGAAAGTATTATATGAAAGAATTATATTTGAAAAGATTTAGTGAAAGAATTATATTTGAAAAATTATTATTTGAGAAAATTATATTGAAAGAGAGTTATTTGGAAGAATTGTATGACAGAAAGACTTTTATTTGAAGGACTTGATTTAATTCGGTGTAATTATATTTATTATTTGTTGGGTGATATTAATGGTATTCTTGTTGTCTGGTGTGCATATCACTGGTTGTTTCATGTTGCCCTTATTGTTATTTGTTTCCTATTATATTGTATATTATATTGCACATGCTATTAGATTAGTGAGTGTCTTGACTATACCTCGTCTCTACTCCACTGAGGTTAGTCTTGATACTTACTGGGTACTGACCGTGGTGTACTCATACTACACTTCTGCACATTTTTGTGCAGAGCCAGGTATTGGAGATATCGGACTTGAGCAGAGTTAAAGCGGGATCGTAAGGATTCAAGGTAGAGTTTCTTTGTCGTCGCAGTCCCTTGGAGTCCTTTTATTTCATTGTACTTTAATTTTTAATCAAACAGTGTTGTATATTCGGTCCTCTTGATCATTTCATGTATTCAGTTAGAGTTCGTGACTCAGTACTACCAGTCTTGGGAGGTTGTATATTCATATTTGTTCCACTGTTAGTTTTGATTACTTATTTAATTAAAATAAATGGCTTCAAAATGTAACTGAAATCGGCTTACCTAGTCTTAGAGACTAGGTATCATCATGACTCCTGTAGTGGGATTTTGGGTCGTGACAAGTTGGTATTAGAGCTCTAGGTTCATAGGTTCTACGAGTCACGAACGAGTCTAGTAGAGTCTTGCGGATTGGTACGGAGATTTTCGTACTTTTCTTCGAGAGGCTACAGAACTGTTAGGAAATTTTCACTTCTTTCATTCCTGGCGTGCGGATTTGTTTATTGTAGAATTTAAGCCTTTATATCTTTATTCTCTCACAGATGGTGAGGACACGTGCTACCGGGTTAGCTGAGCAGGCATGATGCACATACCACTAGGGCTGCAAGAGGTCGGGGCCAAGGCAGAGGTCGAGGAAGGGCACGTGCCGCGACTGGAGCACCTGTCAGAGAAACAGTTGAAGAGCCACCAGTAGCTCCAGTTGGGGGACAGGTACCAGAAGCACCTTTTGTTACCCCCGGACTTCAGGAGACTTTGGCACAGTTCCTGAGTATGTTTGGTACATTAACCTAGGCGGGATTGATTTCTGTTACATAAAATATTCCGCAGATTGGGGGAGTAGCTCCGACTCCTACCACAACTCCAGATCAGCAGGTTCACGTTGGTTAGGTTCCGGGTGTAGCACCGGTACAACTTGTTATTCCGGTTCGGCCTGAGGTCAGCCCAGAGGCATCAGAAGAGGAACAAAAGAGACTTGAAAGGTTTAAGAAATATGATCCACCTACTTTCACTGGCACAGCTACAGAGGATGCCCAAGGATTTATGGAAAATTGTCATTGTATTCTCCGCACCATGGGTATTGTGGAGGTGAGCGAAGTTGCCTTTACTACATTTCAACTATCAGGCGCAGCGTATCGGTGGTGGCAAATCTATGAAAAAGGTAGACCAGTCGATGTAACACCACCAACTTGGGCTCCATTTTCGGAAATGTTCTTGAAAGAATTTGTTCCCCAGACTCTCTGAGAGGCGTGGCACACAAAGTTTGAACGGTTGCGTCAGGGCACTATAACAGTGTCAGAATATGCTAACAGGTTCAGTGAGTTAGCCCGTCATGCACCTATCTTAGTTCCTACAATCAGAGAACGGGTCCGCAGATTCATTGAGGGGCTCGATTATGATTTTAAAATATGCATGGCTCGAGAGTTGAAAATAGATACCCCATTTCAACAAGTAGTGGAGATTGCAAGGAAGATTAAGGGTGTTTTAGGCGAGGAAAGGGAGTCTAAGGAGGCCAAAAGGTCTCAAAGATCTGGAGGGTTTAGTGAATTTTACCCTTCAGCTAGGACCCATTATAGCAGAGGCTCGAGTAGTCGTCCAGCTCAGTCCACACATCAGATTACTCGGAGTGCTCCAGTAAGTTCTTATAATGCACCACCGGCACGGGATTCCTATAATGGTTATTCCAGTTATCCGGTACAGACTTAGTATAAGCAACCGCGACCTCAGAGGGGCTGTTATGAGTGGTGACACTAGGCACATTATGAGAGATTGTCCCAGACTTGAGAGGGGTGGATTTTATCAAAACACTCAGGCTATGGACCCCAATGTAGTTACTACTCCATGTACACAACCAGTTAGGGGTGGAGGACAGACGGGTAGAGGGCGCCTAAGAGGTGGAGGCCTGACCCATTAATATAATCGCTATGATTTGGCTGAGGCCGATACACCAGATGGTGTCGTTACAGGTATGATCCTGATTTGTTATAAAAAGGATATTTTTCCCTTAATTTTATTCGGATCTGAATATTGAGGTGAGTCCTCCTATTATGCTCCGCTTATGGGTGAGCTTCGTAAATTGTGACCCACTTATATGTTTATCCCTGTTGGGAGATTTAAAGATGTGAGCCCGTGTCTGTTATTTTATTTTTGTATACCATTGAGGGCTATAATCTAAAAATAATTTTTATTATTCATTACAGTGGGTTTAATGTGTTTCAGAATAATTGATTCCAATTTTTATGAATTATATGCCCTACCGGTATGAGGGTTCGTTATGTGTTATGAAAAATATTTATGAAATATATTAAAAAGAAGAAAGAGAGGGAATTAAAAATTCCAGTTGGCACAATGTGCAAAATACTTATGATTCAGAGTTGAGGACGAGATCCTCACATTTTATATATGATGTGAAATATTTAAACCGGGCTATAAGCCGGGGTGGAAGTTATATAAGGACGAGGTCCTGGTGGTGAAATATTTATGAGTTTAAATTCTCCCTTTGTGAAATTTAATTTGTACAATAGTATTAATAGGGAGTCATGCTTGTTAGGCTTGTTTGATAATTCTTGTATATTTTATGTTCATATTCAGCTATTTTCGTGCTATAAACATTGAGTTTTAGCCTATAAGGTGAGTGCACAGGCAGCGTTGAATGTGACCCATTAATCCGAGTAAGTAATCATATGGTCTTCATACCTCACATTCTGTTGTCAGTGTTGTAAAAATTCGAAATGAGGTGGTGGTTAATATGAGATTAATTGATGATGCTGGAATTAATTATGAACAGCTTTTAAGACCAGAGATGTGGTGATGAGCATACATATGATGTGCTTCATGTCCTGATATCATTATGATAATGAAATGCTTGTAATGCTGAAATCAGTGTTATTGATATGTATACATTGTGGTGCCTTGTTGGATTGTGGATGTATTGTTAGAAGTTGTTTTGGTGTTACTCTGGCAAGTGGATAGGCCCAAATACAGGGGAGACTCTGCCGAAAATTCTGAAAAATTTGGGAGTTAGTAAAAATTTGGGGGATTGAGACGTGCAAAAGAAGAGATAAATTATGTTATGTGTTTGAGGACAAATGATCCTAAGCGGGGAAGAATGAAATACCCTAGAATTCTTTTTTTTGAAGTATTTCAACACTATCAAGAAAGTTGATATGTGAGTAGGCACGAGTTGTTATAGCCAGTTGAGACTAATATTGTGCGTTGTTGTAAAAATCAGGCCTTTTGAAAATTTTTGGAGTGTAAGATATTGATCTTAAAGTTTACAAATATGGTAAACTCAGTGAGTATATGTGTAAAAGAAAAATCATCAATTTGGTAACCTCAGAATAATTCTTAGAGCGTTCGAGAACGAACGTTTTTTTAAGAGGTTGAGAATGTAACGAACCCGACTTGGCGTTTTAAGAATTAACACCCTGTTCGGTGGCTTAAAGTCTCAAACAGCTTGGCAATATATATTATGACCCACGGGTGTGGTCGAGTTTGATTTACTGAAGATTCGGAATTTAATTATAAGAGCAATTCTTATTTAGAAGCTTAAATGGAAAGAGTTGACCGGAGAGTTGACTTTTGAGCAAACAACCCCGGAATAGAATTTCGAGGGTGGCAATAGCTTCGTATGATAATTTCGGACTTAGGCTTATGTTCGGATTTGGATTTGGAAGTCCGTAGGACAATTCGACACATTTTGGCAAAAATTAGAAAATAGAAGATTTTGGAAAAAAAAATCCGATCGAAGGGTGATTTTTTGATGATGAGGTCGGATTTTGATTCCGGAAATGGGAATAGCTCCATTACATCAACTATGACTTGTATGCAAAATTTGAAGTCATTCCGCATTGATTTGATACGTTTCGGCGCAAAACATAGAATTTGGGAGATTCGAAAACTCATAATTCGATTCGAGGCGTGATTCGTAATTTTGACGTGGTTTGACGAGATTTGAAGCCTCCACTAAGTTCGTATTATATTTTGGGATGTGTTGGTATATTTGGTTGAGGTCCCGAGGGGCATGGGTGTATATTTTGGGTCATTGGTTGAGAGAATGGTAAAGTTAAGAAATTTAGGAGTTTGACCATGATCAATATCGCGTCAAGACGACCTCTTTTCAGTGTTTGAGTGCGTGAGCAGGACCGTAGCATGTTTTATGATTGAAATTCATATATGGTTTGTGTCCGGGAGGTTCCGGATGAGTTTCGGGAGTGCTGAGGCAAAAAGGGAAGTGCGGACCGCACAATTTTGATGCGGACCGCACTCCGGTCCGCAGTGGAGTTCGCGGACCGCACAATTTTGTGTGCAGAGCCGCGCTCAAGAACTCTCAGATTCACTGGTCCGACTTCGGAAGCTCATATCTTTTGACCTACAAGGAAGTTTGAGATGATTTAAAAACAGAAATTGTAGCTCTTCGTGTCTAGTTTCCAGAAAGGTGAAGAAACCATAATTTGGACATCTGTATAGAAAGTTATGGCCAATTTACTGAAGGGTGGTAGAGGAGAAGGATGTGAAGTGCGGCCGCACCATTATTGTGCGACCACAGGAGCTGGGGATGTGCGGCCGCACCATTTTTGTGCGGACCGCACATTGGAAGTTTAGAGGATGTACTATATATCTGAGATTTAGGTTATTATTATATTTTTGGACTTTGGGAGCTCGGTTTGAGACGAGTTTTCGTGGGTTTTTCAAGAAATTCATCAGGGTAAGTGATTCTAACTCGAATTTGGTTAATATACATGAATATATCATTGATTTCATCATTTAATTAGTACTTTGAGATGGAAATTTGGGAAAATTTTTAGAAACTTCATAAATCGCAAATTTAAGATTTGGAGGTCGAGTTGTTATTGGAATTCGATAAAATTGGTATGGTTGAACTCGTATTGGAATGGGTATTCGGATTTCATGAAAATTATTCCGGCTTCCGAGGGGCGGGCTGATGTGTGGCTATAATTCATGGTTTAGCACATTATTTGCCTTGAATATTTATATGTTTTAATGATAAAGTACACCTTATTTGCGTGTAATAGGGTTCATTTTATGTGTAGGTGAATTGGAGGTGAAAGTAGAAGAAAAAGGAGACCTAGAAGTCAAAAGCGTGTGCGGGAGAATTGAATGAGAGAACCTGGCGATGCCAGGCTTGAAGCTGGCTTTAGGCTGGCATTGCAAGGCAAAGGCCAGGCTGAAGCTGGCGTTAGGCTGGCGTTGCAAGGCAAAGGCCAAGTTGAAGCTGGCGTTAGGCTGGCGATGCCAGGCCTGGGGCCAGGTCCAATCCGAGTTTTGAAGACTTAATTCATTTTCGGGTTTGACTAGGACTTGGCCTACACATTTAGGTCTTTTCCTACACATATAAATAGACCTAAAAACGCCACTTGGAGGGAGTCTTTTGGCGACCGGAGGCAAGAACATCACGTGGACAACTTTTGGAGGAGAAAATCATCGAGTTCTTCATCCCTTTATCTTTTCATTGTAGTTTGTTTATGCAAAATACTTGAAAAATTATTACTACGATCGTGAGTGGCTAAAACTCGTAGTTCTGGGGTTGTGATTTAGCCATGAATATTGTTGTTTTACGTTGACTTAACCTTGATTACAATTCACTAATATATGTTGTTTCTTCAATTCTGTAATTAATTACTTAATTGTCTGGCCAGCAGTTAGGTTCTATTTACTATCTATGCTATGCTTGGGAAAGCCGTATTTAGATTAGAGAAGAATTGAAGAGAGCATTATCTTAACTCTTAGGGGAGTGGATTTGTGGTTAGGATAGGAGTATACCTAGTCACCGTGCTTAATTATAGATTGATTCCATAGGAATATAGGCGTTAATCTATTTTGAATAGGCGAGTAGTACTTTGGGAGAAGGCTATGAGAGCAATAGTTTGATTAATTAGCAACCATGAGTGAATTGTATGCAAGGGAGAGTTAACTCGAACACAATAGGATTGGTGAATCGATCAATACCCTGGAATATTTATCTCTACTGAATACACCACAATTATTTTGCTACTTGATAATTTAGTTATTAATTAGAATGATAGTTTAGTATAATCACATCTTTGAACTCGATTTTGGCTTGACTGAATAACAATCTTGGTAAATTTAGTGGGTAGTTGATACAAGTCTCTGTGGGTTCGGCACTCGACTTATCATTTTATTACTTGTATGACCACGTATACTTGTGTGTGCGTTTGGGAGCAACAAGCTTTTGGCTCCGTTGCCGGGGACTTGAATATCGACTACTTTCTAGTTTTTGCTTTAGTTGTTTATTTCATCAACTCTAACGTTACTTGATTATTGCTCTGGTCTCAGGAACTTTGATTGAATGCGTAGGGTCAGAAGCCAGGACAGACTTCAAGGATTTGACCCCGAACCTGAGAGAACATTTCATAGGAGGTTTAGGGAAGCAAGGGAAACAAATAATCTTCAGGCACTCATTCAGTTTCCTGTGAACATGGTAGAGGAGAAACACATGGTTGTTTAGGAGGTGGCGATGCCCAGCATTGCTAATGTCACCTCCAGCATCGTGAAGCCCAGAATCACCGGGCACTTTGAGCTGAAACATAGCATGATCCAGCTACTTCATGCGAATGGGCAGTTTATGGGTCTTCCACATGAGGATCCACAACAACATATCCTGAACTTCTTGGAGGTTAGTGATATTTATATCACTAATGAGGTCACTCCAGACTATGTGAGTCTCACACTTTTTCCTTTCTCTCTGTTGGGCGAAGCAAAGTGATGGCTAAAGGCAGAACCAGCTAATTCTATTACATCATGGAATGATTTGGCAAGGAAAGTTTTGACAAGGTTCTTCCCTTCAGGCAAAACTACAAAGATCAGAAGTGAGATAGTCGCCTTCAAACAGAAAGCGGGGGAGTCTCTATACTCAGCTTGGGAGAGTTCAAGGGGCTGCTCAGAGACTGTCCTCATCACAATAAGACAAACAAAGTGTTAGCTCATACTTTCATAGAAGGGCTACATCCTGAAACAAAAATTGTGGTAGATGCTGCAGCTGGAGTTCAAGTGTTAGAGAAACACTTTGATGAGCTATATGCATTATTGAACAAATTCTCCAAAAGCAATCCGGATTGGAAAGGAGAAATGGGCAAACACACGGTGCAAAAGTCTGCAGGGGTTCTCGAGTTAGATGTCATCTTGGCATTATCAGCGCAAATTTCTTCAATGACCAACCAAGTCAATCAGATGACCTTGGTTATTAACAAGCAGCAACCAGTGCTACTGGTTCAAGTGTTTTGTGAAGTATGTGGAGAGGGTCACACGAGTGACTTATGCCCAGTTAATCCAGAGTCTGTCTGCTTTGTGCGTAATGCAAATAGGGGCCAGATGAACCAATATGGGAACACTTACAATCCCAACTGGAGGAACCACCCAAACTTCTCTTGGGGTGGAAATCAAGGTACTCAAAATCAATATCGACCACAAGCACCTCAACAATAATATAGACCACCTCAGACTCAATAACAGGAAATCTCAACAAGTCATATTGAGGAAATGATGAAGAAATTGATGGTTGACCAGCAAGCCCACATCGCAGAGATGATACAGAAAGTGATGGTTGACCAGTAGGCCCAAGCCACAGCAATGAGAAATTTGGAGTGCCAAGTGGGACAACTGGCCAGTGCCCAAAATACTAGACCAGTTGGAGCTCTTCCAAGTGACACTGAAGCTAATCCTAAGGCATCCATTAATGCCGTGTCATTGAGGAATGGGAGACAATTAGAAGAAGTCCAGTGGAAAAAGAGAAAACATGTGACTTTTAATGAGAGGCCAGCCACTATAGAATCAAAATCATAAAAATCAAAGGAGTCAGAGAAGCCAGCTGAAGAGGCGGTGGCTGAGCAACCCCCACCATTGGTTGCGAGGCCACCACCTCCGTTTCCACAAAGATTGCAGAAAATGAAGGATAATGCCGCATATAAAAAGTTTCTTGATATTTTGAAGGAGGTGCAAATTAATATTCCATTGGTAGACATCTTGCAAGAAGTGCCCAAATAAGCAAAATACATCAAGGACATAGTGGCAAATAAAAGGAGGCTGACCGAGTTCAAAACTGTGGCACTCACGGAGGAATGTAGATCAAGAATTCAAAGCAAGCTACCTCAAAAATTGAAGGATCTGGGTAGTTTCACTATCCAAATCTCGATTGGTAAGCATGCAGTCGGGCGAGCCTTATGTGATCTTGGAGCGAGCATCAATTTTATGCCGCTATATGTGTTCTGATAGTTGGGGTTGGGTGAGCCACGCCCAACAACGGTAATCTTACAGTTGGCTGATCGCTCCCTTGCTCATCCTAAAGGAGTGATTAAAGATGTGTTAGTTCAAGTGGGTTCTTTCATATTCCCTGCTGATTTCATTATCTTGGACTACGAGCCTTATCAGGAAGTCCCATTTATTTTGGGGCATCCATTTTTAGCCACGGGCCGAGCTATTATTGATGTTTACGAAGGAAAGATGACGATGCGAGTAGGCAATCGAGTGGAGGTATTCAATGTATATAAAACACTCAGATTACTAGCCCAATATGAAGAGCTATTCATGATTTCTGTGATGGAAGGTGATGCTACATCAGTAGTGCCTTATATGAGCCCTATAGATCCTCTTGAACGAGCTTTGATTGGGGATGAAGAAGACATCGAAGATGAAATGATGGGAGAAATTGAGCAAGTACTTGATATGTCCTCCAATTATTTCCATGGGTTTGGAAAATTTGAGGAGTTGGACAGGCCTGTCACTCTGACCCCTCCTAAGCCATCTATTGAAGAAGCTCCAAAGCTAGAACTTAAGCCCCTATCAGTGCATCTGCACTATGCTTATTTGGGGAACTCTAAGATATTGCTCGTGATTATCTCATCCAGCTTAACTAACACACAAGAAGAAAAATTGCTCAGAGTACTTCGCGAGCATAAAAAGGCTATTGGGTGGACAATTGTTGACATCAAGGGAATCATTCCATCGTTTTGCATGCATAAAATCTTCTTGGAAGATGGACACCGCCTTAGTGTTGAGCAGCAAAGGAGGTTAAATCCCATTATGAAGGAGGTCGTGAAAAAGGAAGTAATTAAGTTGCTCGATGCAGGTATCATCTTTCCTATTTCTGACAGCAACTGGGTAAGCCCAGTTCAATGTGTGCCCAAAAAAGGGGGGATGACTGTGATTGCGAATAAGAAAAATGATCTAATTCCTACTCGCACTGTAATGGGGTGGAGAGTCTGCATCGATTATAGAAGGCTCAACAAAGCAACCTGTAAGGACCACTTTCCACTTCCATTCATTGACCAAATATTGGACAGATTAGTGGGGCATGAATATTATTGCTTCCTTGATGGTTATTCAGGATAAAATCAGATTATCATATGCCTAGAGGATCAGGAGAAGACCACTTTTACTTGTCCTTATGGCACTTTCGCCTTCAAGAAAATGTCGTTTGGTCTTTGTAATGCATCAGCAACTTTCTAGAGATGCATAATGGCTATTTTCACCGATATGGTGAAAAATTTTGTGGAAGTTTTTATGGATAATTTTTCAGTCTGTGGGTCTTCTTATAATGATTGTTTGAAGAATTTGAGCAAGGTATTGGCCCGTTGCAAAGAAACAAATCTGGTATTGAATTGGGAAAAATGCCATTTTATGGTGCAGGAAGGCATCGTGTTGGGTCACTGAGTGTCTAGGAGTGGCATTGAAGTTGATAAGGTGAAGGTGGAGGCAGTTGAAAAATTACCTCCACCTATTTCTGTGAAGGGTGTCCGGAGTTTCTTGGGACACGCAGGATTCTATCGATGCTTTATTAAAGATTTTTCTAAAATTGCTACTCCTTTGTACAGGTTGCTTGAAAAAGATGTAACTTTCAATTTTGATGACGCCTGCCTCAAGGCATTTGAAGAACTCAAAAAGAATTTGGTGGCTGCTCCCATTATTGTGGCACCAGATTGGTCCTTACCATTTGATCTTATGTGTGATGCGAGTGACCATGCTATTGGGGCAGTGCTAGGCCAGAGGAAAGACAGGGTGTTTTATTTCATTTACTATGAGAGTAAGACTCTTGATGATGCACAACTGAATTACACCACCACTGAAAAGGAGTTGTTAGCCATTGTGTGGGCCTTTG
This sequence comes from Nicotiana tabacum, assembly GCF_000715075.1. Taxonomy (NCBI): domain Eukaryota; kingdom Viridiplantae; phylum Streptophyta; class Magnoliopsida; order Solanales; family Solanaceae; genus Nicotiana; species Nicotiana tabacum. The sequence goes on from NC_134102.1 coordinate 45,385,494, forward strand.
AGAAATTTCGGGCATAAACTTAGTGGGAACAAAAGTCGTAGTCCATACCGATCATGCAGCAATCAGGTATTTATTTACAAAAAAGGAATCTAAGGCTAGATTGATGCACTGGATTTTGTTGTTGCAGGAATTTGATGTAGAAATACGAGATCAAAAGGGCATAGAGAACAAAGTAGCTGACCATCTATCAAGGCTGGAAAGTCACGACCACGTGGAGGAGGGTGGCCAAATTAAAGAAGTATTTCCCGATGAGCATCTTTTTGCTATCACCCAAGACCCTCCCCCATGGTACGCAGACTATGTGAATTATCTTGTGAGTGGGGTACTTCCTCCTGAAATTGAATCTGAAGCTAGAAAGAGGTTTTTACATGATGTGAACATCTACTATTTGGATGAGCCATATTTGTACGAGCAATGTGCTGATCAGTTGCTGAGGAGATGAATTCTAGAAAAGGAGGTAGAATTAGTGTTGTATGATTGTCACACATCACCTTATGGGGGCCATCATGGAGGAGATAGAACAGCTGCAAAGGTATTACAATCCGGTTTCTTTTGGCCAACTTTATTCAAGGATGCCCATGTATTTGTTAAGAAGTGTGGCCAGTGTCAGATAATAGCAACAATCACTAGGAGGCATGAGATGCCTTTGAATAACATCCTGGAGGTTGAGCTTTTTGATGTATGGGGGATAAATTTTATGGGACCATTCCCATTGTCCAGGGGAAAAAAATACATTTTTCTAGCAGTTGACTACATGTCAAAATGGGTAGACGCGATCGCATTGTCAGCAAATGATGCCATGGTGGTAGCTGCGTTTGTGAAAAAGAACATATTTTTGAGGTTTGGGACTCCACGTGCTTTGATTAGTGATGAAGGGACACACTTTTGTAATCGGTTGTTGAATAACCTTCTAGCTAAATATGGAGTCCGCCATAGAGTTACGACAGCATATCATCCTCAAACAAGTGGACAAGTTGAGGTGTCTAATAGAGAAATAAAGCAAATCTTAGAGAAGACGGTGAGTGTGAATAGAAAAGATTGGGCTACAAAGTTAGATGATGCCTTGTGGGCATATAGAACTGCATACAAAATGCCAATTGGGGCGTCGCCGTATAGGCTAGTTTATGGGAAGGCATGTCACTTGCATGTTGAACTTGAACAGAAAGCATATTGGGCCATTAAGAAGTTAAATATGAACCTTGAAGCCGCGGGCGAGAAAAGACCTTTGCAGTTGAATGAGTTAGATGAGTTTATGCTGCACTCTTATGAAAATGCTAAGCTTTACAAAGAAGAGACAAAAAGATGGTATGACAAGCATATCAAGTCGCGTCACTTCGAGCCAGGCCAACAGGTATTATTGTTCAATTCTAGACTAAAGCTATTTCCTGGGAAGTTAAAATCGAGATGGTCAGGCCCGTTTGAGGTAGTGAGAGTAACTCCTTATGGTGCAATTGAGCTGCGGGATTTGAATGGTGAAAGAAAATTTTTGGTGAATGGACAAAGAGTAAAGCATTATTGGGGAGGAATAATTGATCGTGAGAAGACCAAGGTTGTAGTCGCTGATGAGTAAGCGAGATTCTGAGTCGTGCCGCGACATTAAATCAGGCTCTTGTTGGGAGGCAACCCAGCCTTACTACTTTTTTTTGTTTTTATTATATTATTTTTTAGTGTTTGTTTTGATTTTGTAGGATTATACGCATAGGAGGCAAAGCCATTGGAAGAGTGCAAAAGCGAGTTAGATGGTGAGAACTAAGTGTGGAGTGCCACACAAAAGATCATGCATGGGGGAAGTCTGAGTACCCGTGAGCCGCTATTGCTTCGGCCTTTGGCCTTTCAGGGAGTTTCTTGTCCACCCTCGTTATTGTTTTGCTTATTTGTGCATTGGGGAAACTGCACTCTTTTAAGTGTGGGGTGGGAGAATTCTCTAGATAATTAGTAGTGGATGTAGAAAAATGATAAAAAAAATTCCCGAAGTTGTGTATTATTTTAAAAAAAATGAAAAAAGTAGAAAAGTTTGACTTCTCCCGATGATGGATCTCATTTGACATGTCTCTTGAGGGATTTAAGTTGAAAGAAAAAAAAAGATTTTTTTTTGTTAGGTAGTGCAATAATTCCCCCTTGGTTTTTCTTTGTGTCGCGGTTCTTTTTCAAGGGTTTTATTTGAACCGGGTGTAGGTAGTTTTATTTTTTAGGAGTAGGAACCACTGTGAGATGAAGTGAATTGGAGCAATATCTCTTGACTTTGTTATGCCATGAGAATAGTGAGTACTTTGGTTGTGACGCTTAGACTCAGTTTTTGACTCTTGTATAAGTAGCTTAAATCGTATGATCTTAACTTTGCTTAACTGCTTTGACTAGAATATCTTGATGAATCCAATCCTGAGTGAGTTATGTGCCATGTGTGTGTGAGGTTTGTGTGTAATTATTTGCATTGCATTTGATGTCTAGAACTTGCCCTGTGTGTTTGCAAAGCGAAATAGTAGTTTTGTTCAGTCTTAGAAGTGATATAGGCGTTTCTTTGTTGAACCAGTTATATAATTTACCCGCCTTATTGTTATGTATCGTAGTTAACCCATTTGAGCCTGTAATCTTGTTTCTTTGGCAACCACATTACAAGCCTTACCCATTTGTTTGAATTAACCATCTATTTGAACCTTTTCACCTCTCATGAGCACTTAAATTGTTATGAACTTTGTAAAAGTTAAAGTGTGGGGTGGTTGGTTTGGCTTTTGAGTGGAACTAATGAAATAAGGAGAAAGGTGCACTATTTTGAAAAAAATAAAATAAGAAAAGCCACTTGAATTGAAAAAGAAAGAAAAGAAAAAAAAAGTTGTATTGTTGTGAAATATATTCCTTGATAGTGGTAACTCTTGATGTAATTGTGCTTAAAGAAGTATGGAGTTAATATACATTGATGTGAAGGTGGAGTTATGGTTTGAAATAAGTGGGGTTAAATGTTAAAGTGTATGTATTAAAGTGTTTAGGGAGGACTAGTGACTCTTATATCCAAATGTATCCTACTCGACCCACAGTCTACATTACAACCAATGAAAGTCCTACTTGATCTTAGATTGAATGAGCTTGATTAGTCGAGTATTACACTACGGGCAAGCCTATGGTGCATATTTTGTAGCCTATGAATGTTATTTCTGAGAGTGAGTAAATTATTTCTAACTTGAGTTCCTGATTGTTCTTAAAAGTTTATTGTGTGTGGAACTACTCTCTTTTGTTGTGTGAGGGCACTTGATTCATGAAGGAAAGGTAATGTCATTGACCTCTATGTTAGAGTAAGTGAGTGAATTGTGAAATAATGCATGGTACTTGTGAGTCAAATCTTGAGGTGAAGATGTTACACCCTTATTCTTAGTCTTATTTAAAGATTCTTGGCATAATGAGTTAAGGGAATTGCTTAATAGGTTGTGTCTATAAGTGTAGTTTGATTGCTCGCGGACGAGCAATATTTAAGTGTGGAGTATTGATGTGTGGCTATAATTCATGGTTTAGCACATTATTTGCCTTGCATTTTTATACGTTTTAATGATAAAGTACACCTTATTTGCGTGTAATAGGGTCCATTTTATGTGTAAGTAAATTGGAGATGAAAGCAGAAGAAAAAGGAGACCTACAAGTCAAAAGCGTGTGCGGGAGCATTGAATGAGAGAACCTGGCGACGCCAGGCTTGAAGCTGGCTTTAGGCTAGCGTTGCAAGGCAAAGGCCAGGCTGAAACTGGCATTAGGCTGGCGTTGCAAGGCAAAGGCCAGGCTGAAACTGGCGTTAGGCTGGCGATGCCAGGCCTGGGGCCAGGTCCAATCCGAGTTTTGAAGACTTAATTCGTTTTCGGGTTTGAGTAGGAATTGGCCTACACGTTTAGGTCTTTTCCTACACATATAAATAGACCTAAAAATGCCACTTGGAGGGCGTTTTTTGGCGATCGGAGGCAAGAACATCATGTGGACAACTTTTGGAGGAGAAAATCATCGAGTTCTTCATCTCTTTATCTTTTCTTTGTAGTTTGTTTATGCAAAATACTTGAAAAATTGTTACTACGATCATGAGTGGCTAAAACCCATAGTTCTGGGGTTGTGATTTAGCCATGAATATTGTTGTTTTACGTTGACTTAACCTTGATTACAATTCACTAATATATGTTGTTTCTTCAATTCTGTGATTAATTGCTTAATTGGCTGGCCAGCAGTTAGGTTCTATTTACTATCTATGCTATGCTTGGGAAAGCCGTGTTTAGATTAGAGAAGAATTAAAGAGAGAACGATCTTAACTCTTAGGGGGGCGGATTTGTGGTTAGGATAGGAATATACCTAGTCACCGTGCTTAATTAAATATCATAATCTTAATACGTTTTTGATAGATTGATTTCATAGGAATATAGGCGTTAATCTATTTTGAATAGGCGAGTAGTACTTTAGGAGAAGGCTATGAGAGCAATAGTTCGATTAATTAGCAACCATGAGTGAATTGTATGAAAGGGAGAGTTAACTAGAACACAATAGGATGGTGACTCGATTACAGCCCTAGAATATTTGTCTCTACTGAATACACCACAATTATTTTGCTACTTGATAATTTAGTTATTAATTAGAATGATAGTTTAGTATAATCACATCCTTGAACTCGATTTTGGTTGACTGAATAACAATCTTGGTAAATTTAGTGGGTAGTTGATACAAGTCTCTGTGGGTTCGACACTCGACTTATCACTTTATTACTTGTACGACCACGTATACTTGCGTGTGCGTTTGGGAGCAACACGAGCCACACGTTGACTTATTTTGACTTTTTAGAATAAAATTTTAAGTCGACGTTTTATTATCCGGAATTATTTACGATTAGTTTTTAATGAAGTTATACAACTGATTTGAATAGATTTGAGCGTTTCGGAGGTCAATTCAAGCAAGAAGGTGGTTTTGGAATATCGGCATAACTTCTAAAAGGTAAGTGTGTTGCTTAACCTCGAGTTGGGGAATTTCCACTTAGGCATTGAGTCTTATGTGCAATTTGTGTAATTGAAAATCATGTACACGAGGTGACGAGTACGTACTTGGTTTATATATGCAAATTGTATTGAGTTAAAGTCTTGAGCATATTGTATAGTAAATTGGATAATTATTGGCATATATTTAATCATCTATTTGTCGTGCCTAAATTCTTGTTGTTGAATCTATTGTTATATGACAATTTGATGTGATTGTAACTTGATTATTTATGAAATTCCGTGAATTTGCTGGTTTGATAATTATTGGAATTTAATTTTATTTTTGATTTTTTCCTCTGCAAATAAGTAATTAAATGAGCTTAAGAAGAGGTGTTTATATAATTATTGAAAATTTGGATTTAATGAAGACTTTGCTTTATGTTGAGTAATTTCTATCTCTTTTGATTGTTTTTGGGTGTTGTACACATTGTGTGGAGCCTTCGTCTATTTGTTGTGAACTTAAATTGACTTGGTTGTATCTTTGGAATTTTGGTTGTAGCCATTGGGCAAATTGTGATATGAATTGATTTTGTTATGTTGACGTGATAATTTTCCGTTTAAATTGTTGTGTTGTGTTAATTATTATTTTGAAGATATAAGGGTGGCATTTCACCGTTGATATTATGTGGGTATAAGGGTGGTATTTCACTGTGGTTGTGTTTGTTGGAATATTGTCTGGGCGGAGCGATAAGGGTGGCTATAGGAGCGATAAGGGTGGCTATTGATATTGTCTGGGCGGAGTGATAAGGGCGGAAATAGGAGCGATAAGGGTGGCTATTGTCGGGGAGAGATGTTATGATGTGGAGTTGTGGTGTTGGTGATTTTAATGTGACGTTGTGATTTTTTTGTGTTTAGTTTTATACCTTGTGTAATTTGTCTTGTTGATGGTAAATTGATAACAATCTGATTTATGTTGAAATTGAGAGCCTGTGACTATTGCCAGGCGGTTTATATATTGAAATGTGGGCACGAGGTGCCGTGAATTGTGATATGAAATGAGGATATTGTCACGTGAATTGTTTGTGTAATTATGATATAAAATATGGGCACGAGGTGCTGTGATTAATGATAATAATATTGGCACGTGAACTGTCCATGCAGCTGTGATATGAAAAGTGGGCATGAGGTGCCGGGGAAATATGATGATTTAATTAAGGGCATGAAGTGCCATGGAAATATATGAAAATGGACTGTGACCCGTATTTTTAAGATTATGACCTGAGATGTCACTTGGTGACTTCTTAATTGAAAAGATTATATAATCAAAATATTTATTTGGAAGGATTTTTACTTAGAAAGTATTATATGAAAGAATTATATTTGAAAAGAATTATTGAAAGAATTATATTTGAAAAATAATTATTTGAGAAAATTATATTTGAAAGAGTGTTATTTGGAAGAATTATATGACAGAAAGACTTTTATTTGAAGGACTTGATTTAATTGGGTGTAATTGTGTTTATTATTTGTTGAGTGATATTAATGGTATTCTTGTTGTCTGCTGTGCATATCACTGGTTATTTCATATTGCCCTTATTGTTATTTGTTTCCTATTATATTGTATATTATATTGCACAGGCGATTAGGCTAGTGAGTGTCTTGACTGTACCTCGTCTCTACTCTACTAAAGTTAGTCTTGATAGTTACTGGGTACCGACCATGGTGTACTCATACTACACTTCTGCACATTTTTGTGCAGAGTCAGGTATTGGAGATATCGAACTTGAGCAGAGTTAAAGTGGGATCGTAAGGATTCAAGGTAGAGCTGCTTGGTCGTCGCAGTCCCTTGGAGTCTTTTCATTTCATTGTACTGTTAATTTTTAATCAAACAATATTGTATATTCGGTCCTCGTGATCATTCCATGTATTCAGTTAGAGTTCGTGACTCAATACTACCAGTCTTGGGAGGTTGTATATTCATATTTGTTCCACTGTTAGTTTTGATTACTTATTTAATTTTAAAAAATGGCTTCAAAATGTAACTGAAATCAGCTTACCTAGTCTTAGAGAGTAGGTGCCATCACGACGCCTATGGTGGGATTTTGGGTCGTGACAAGTTGGTATCAGAGCTCTAGGTTCATAGGTTCTACGAGTCACGAACGAGTCTCGTAGAGTCTTGCGGATCGATAGGAGACGTCTGCACTTATCTTCGAGAGGCTACAGAACTGTTAGGAAATTTTTACTTTTTTCATTCCTGTCGTGCAGATTTGTTGATTGTAGAATTTGAGCCTTTATATCTCTATTCTCTCACAGATGGTGAGGACACGTGCTACAGGGTTAGCTGAGCATGCATCCGCATATACTGCTAGGGCTGCAAGAGGCCGGGGCCGAGGTAGAGGCCGACGCAGAGGTCGAGGAAGTGCACGTGCCACGACTAAAGCACCTGTTAGAGCAACAGTTGAGGAGCCACAAATAGCTCCAGTTAGGGGACAGGTACCAGAAGCACCTATTGTTACCCCCGGACTTCAGGAGACTTTGGCACAGTTACTGTGTATGTTAGGTACATTAACTCAGGCGGGATTGATTTTTGTTGCACTAAATATTCCGCAGATTGGGGGAGTAGCTCCGACTCCTACCATAACTCCAGAGTAGCAGGTTCACGTTGGTCAGGTTCCGGGTGTAGCACCGGTACAACCTGTTATTTCGGTTTGGCCTGAGGTCAAGCCGGAGGTATCAGAAGAGGAACAAAATAGACTTGAAAGGTTTAAGAAATATGATCCACCTACTTTCAGTGGCACAGCTACAGAGGATGCCCAAGGATTTATGGAAAATTGTCACCGTATTCTCCACACCATGGGTATTGTGGAGGTGAGCGGAGTTGCCTTTACTACATTTCAGGTGTCAGGCGCAGCGTATCGGTGGTGGAAAATCTATGAAGAAGGTAGACCAGCTAATGCAATACCACCAACTTGGGCTCAATTTTTGGAAATGTTCTTGAAAGAATTTGTTCCCCGGACTCTCCGAGATGCGTGGCGCACAGAGTTTGAATGGTTGCGTCAGGGCAATATGAAAGTGTCAGAATATGCTATCAGGTTTAGTGAGTTAGTCCGTCATGCACCTATCTTAGTTCCTACAATCAGAGAACGGGTCCGCAGATTCATTGAGGGGCTCAATTATGATATTAAAATATGCATGGCTCGAGAGTTGCAAACCGATACTCCATTTCAACAAGTAGTGGAGATTTCAAGGAAGATTGAGGGTGTTTTAGGAGAGGAAAAGGAGTCTAAAGAGGCCAAAAGGTCTAGAAGATTTGGAGGGTTTTGTGGATTTTACTCTTCAGCTAGGACCCATTATAGCGGAGGCACGAGTAGTCGGCCACCGGTACAACCTGTTATTCCGGTTCGGCCTGAGTATGTGTAAAAGAAAATTCATCAATTTGGTAACCTCAGAATAATTCTTAAAGCGTTCGAGGACGAACGTTTGTTTAAGAGGTTGAGAATGTAACGGCCCGACTTGTCGTTTTAAGAATTAATGACCCGTTCGGTGGCCTAAGGTCTTGAACAGCTTGGCAATATGTATTATGACATGCGGGAGTAGTCGAGTTTGATTTACTTAAGATTTGGAATTAAATTATAAGAGCAATTCTTATTTAGAAGCTTAAATGGAAAGAGTTAATCGGAGAGTTGACTTTTGAGAAAATGACCCCGGAATAGAATTTCGAGGATGGAAATAGCTTCGTATGATGATTTTGGACTTAGGCGTATGTTAGGATTTGGATTTGGAAGTCCGTAGGACAATTCGACGCATTTTGGCGAAATTTGGAAAATAGAAGATTTTGGAAAAACAAAATCCGACCGAAGGGTGAAATTTTGATAACGAGGTCGGATTTCGATTCCGGAAATGGAAATTGCTCCACTACATCAATTATGACTTGTATGCAAAATTTGAAATCAATCCGGATTGATTTGATACGTTTCGGCGCAAAATATAGAAGTTGGGAGTTAGAAAACTCATAATTCGATTCGAGGCGTGATTCGTAATTTTGACGTGATTTGACGAGATTTGAAGCCTCCACTAAGTTCGTATTATATTTTGGGACGTGTTGGTATATTTGGTTGAGGTCCCGAGGGGCTTGGGTATATATTTTGGGTCATTGGTTGAGAGATTATTAAAGTTAAGAAATTTGGGAGTTTGACCATGGTCAATATCGGGTCAAGACGACCTCTTTTCAGTGTTTTGAGCACGCGAGCAAGTCCATAGTGTGTTTTATGATTGAAATTCATATATGGTTCGTGTCCGGGAGGTTCCAGATGAGTTTCGAGAGTGCTGAGACAAAAGGGGAAGTGCGGACCGCAGGGGAATTGTGCGGACCGCACAATTTTGGTACGGACCGCACTCCAGTCCGCAGTGGAGTTCGCGGACCGCACAATTTTGTGTGCGACCACGCTCAAGAACTTTCAAATTCGCTGGTTCGACTTCGGAAGCTCATATCCTTTGATCTACAAGGAATTTTGAGATGATTCAAAAACGAAAGTTGTAGCACTTTGTGTCTAGTTTCCAGAAAGGTAAAGAAAGTTTTGGCCAATTTATTGAAGCCTGGTAGAGGAGAAGGCTGTGAAGTGCGGCCGCACCATTTTTGTGCGACCGCGGGAGCTGGGGATGTGCGGCCGCGCCATTTTTGTGCGGACCACACATTGGAAGTTCAGAGGATGTACTATATATCCGAGATTTAGGTTATTATTTTATTTTTGGACTTTGGGAGCTCGGTTTGAGATGATTTTTCGTCGGATTTTCAAGAAATTCATCGGAGTAAGTGATTCTAACTCGATTGGTTAATATACATGAATATATCACTGATTTCATCATTTAATTAGTACTTTGAGATGGAAATTTGGGAAAATTTGTAGAAACTGCATAAATCACAAATTTAAGATTTGGAGGTCGAGTTGTTATTGGAATTCGATAAAATTGGTATGGTTAAACTCGTAATGGAATGGGTGTTCGCATTTCATGAACATTATGTCGGGTTCTGAGGGGCGAGCCCCGCATTGACTTTTGTTGATATTTGTAATAAAATTTTAAGTTGGCGTTTTATTATCCGAAATTATTTCCGATGAATTTTAATGAAGTTATACAACTAATTTGAATAGATTTGAGCGGTCCGGAGGTCAATTCAAGCAAGAACGCGGTTTTGGAATATCGGCATAACTTCTAAAAGGTAAGTGTCTTGCTTAATCTCGAGTGGGAGAATTTTCCCTTAGGCATTGAGTCTTATGTGCAATTTGTGTAATTGAAAATCATGTACACGAGGTGACGAGTACGTACTTGGTTTATATATGCAAATTGTATTGAGTTAAAGTCTTGAGCATATTGTGTAGTAAATTGGATAATTATTGGCATATATTTAATCATCTATTTGTCGTGCCTAAATTCTTGTTGTTGAATCTATTGTTATATGACAATTTGATGTGATTGTAACTTGATTATTTATGAAATTCCGTGAATTTGCTGGTTTGATAATTATTGGAATTTAATTTTATTTTTGATTTTTCCCTCTGCAAATAAGTAATTAAATGAGCTTAAGAAGAGGTGTTTATATAATTATTGAAAATTTGGATTTAATGAAGACTTTACTTTATGTTGAGTAATTTCTATCTCTATTGATTGTTTTTGGGTGTTGTACACATTGTGTGGAGCCTTCGTCTATTTGTTGTGAAATTAAATTGACTTGGTTGTATGTTTGAAATTTTGGTTGTAGCCATTGGCCAAATTGTGATATGAATTGATTTTGTTATGTTGTCGTGATAATTTTCCATGTAAATTGTTGTGTTGTGTTAATTATTATTTTGAAGATGTAAGGTTGGCATTTCACCGTTGATATTATGTGGATATAAGGGTGGTATTTCACTGTGGTTGTGTTTGGTAGAATATTGTCTAGGCGAAGCGATAAGGGTGGCTATAGGAGCGATAAGGGTGGCAATATGAGTGATAAGGGTGGTTATTGATATTGTCTGGACGGAGCGATAAGGGCGGCTATAGGAGCGATAAGGGCGGCAATAGGAGCGATAAAGGTGGTTATTGTCAGGGACGAGATGTGATGATGTGGAATTGTGGTGTTGGTGATTTTTATGTGACATTGTGATTTTCTTGTGTTTAGTTTTATACCATATGTAATTTGTCTTGTTAATGGTAAATTGATAACAATCTGATTTATGTTGAAATTGAGAGCCAATGACTATTGCCAGGCAGTTTATAAAATAAAATGTGGGCATGAGGTGCCGTGAATTATGATATGAAATAGGGATATTGGCACATGAATTGTCCCTTAATTTGATTCGGATCTGAATATTAAGGTGAGTCCTCCTATTATGCTCCGCTTATGTGTGAGCTTCGTAAATTATGACCCACTTATATGTTTATCCCTATTGGGAGATTTAAAGATGTGAGCCCCTGTCTGTTATTTTATTTTTGTACACCATTGAGGGCTATAATCTAAAAGTAATTTTTATTATTCATTACAGTGGGTTTAATGGGTTTAATGTGTTTCGGAATAATTGATTAAAAATTTTATGAATTATATGCCCTACCGGTATGAGGGTTCATTATGTGTTATGAAAAACGTTTACGAAATATGTTGAAAAGAATAAAGAAAGGAAATTGAAAATTCCAGTTGGCAAAATGTGCAAACTACTTGTGATTCGGAGTTGAGGACGAGATCCTTGCATTTTATATATGATGTGAAATATTTAAACCAGGCTACAAGCCGGGGTGGAAATTATATAAGGACGAGGTCCTGGTGGTGAAATATTTATGAGTTTAAATTCTCCCTTTGTGAAATTTAATTTGTACAGTAGTATTAATAGGGAGTCATGCCTGTTAGGCTTATTTGATAATTATTGTATATTTTCTGTTCATATTCCGCTATTTTTGTGCTGTAAAAATTGAGTTTTAGCCTATGAGGTGAGTGCACAGGTGGTGTTGAATGTGACTCATTAATCCGAGTAAGTAATCATGAGGTCTTCATGCCTCACATTCTGTTGTCAGTGTTGTAAAAATTCGAAACGAGGTGGTGGTTTGTATGAGATTAATTGATGATGCTGGAATTAATTATGAACAGCTTTTAAGACCAGAGATGTGTTGATGAGCATACATATGATGTGCTTCATGTCCTGATATCATTATGATAATGAAATGTTTGTAATGCTGAAATCAGTGTTATTTATATGTATACATTGTGGTATCTTGTCGGGTTGTCGATGCGTTGTTAGGAGTTGTTTTGGTGTTACTCTGGCAGGTGGATAGGCCCAATTACAGGGGAGACTCTACCAAAAATTCTGAAAAATTTGGGAGTTAGTAAAAATTTAGGGGATTGAGATGTGCAAAAGAAAAGACAAATTATGTTATGTGTTTGAGGGCGAATGATCCTAAGCGGGGAAGAATGAAATACCCCAGAATTTTTTTTTCAAGTACTTCAACACTATCAAGAAAGTTGATGTGTTAGTAGGCAAGAGTTGCTATATCCAGTTTAGACTAATACCGTGCGTTGTTGTAAAAATCAGGCCTTTTGAAAATATTTGGAGTGTAAGAAATTGATCTTAAAGTTTACAAATATGGATAAAAGAAATAATCTCAAATGAAATGATGTTGTCGGGCTTATCTCAAATACGGTAACGTGGGATCAACTGTGAGTATATGTGTAAAAGAAAAATCATCAATTTTGCAACCTCAGAATAATTCTTAGAGCATTGGAGGACGAACGTTTTTTTAAGAGGTTGAGAATGTAACGAACTCGACTTGTCGTTTTAAGAATTAACGCCACGTTCGGTGGCTTAAGGTCTCGAACAGCTTGGCAATATGTATTATGACTTGCGGGTGTGGTCGAGTTTGATTTACTTAAGATTCGGAATTAAATTATAAGAGCAATTCTTATTTAGAAGCTTAAATGGAAAGAATTGACCGGAGAGTTAACTTTTGAGCAAACGACCCCGGAATAGAATTTCGAGGATGGCAATAGCTTCGTATGATAATTTCGGACTTAGTCGTTTGTTCGGATTTGGATTTAGAAGTCCGTAGGACAATTCGACACATTTTGGCGAAAATTAGAAAATAGAAGATTTTGGAAAAACAAAATCCAACCGAAGGGTGAATTTTTTATAACGAGCTCGGATTTCGATTCCGAAAATGGGAATAGCTCCATTACGTCAATTATGACTTGTTTGCAAAATTTGAAGTCATTCCGGATTGATTTGATACATTTCGGCGCAAAACATAGAATTTGGGAGATTCGAAAACTCATAATTCGATTCGAGGCGTGATTCGTAATTTTGACGTGGTTTGACGAGATTTGAAGCCTCCACTAAGTTCGTATTATATTTTGGGATGTGTTGGTATATTTGGTTGAGGTCCTGAGGGGCTTGGGTGTATATTTTGGGTCATTGGTTGAGAGATTAGTAAAGTTAAGAAATTTAGGAGTTTGACCATGGTCAATATCGCGTCAAGACGACCTCTTTTCAGTGTTTGAGTGCGCGAGCAGGTCCGTAGTGTGTTTTATGATTGAAATTCATATATGGTTTGTGTCCGGGAGGTTTCGGATGAGTTTCGGGAGTGCTGAGGCAAAAAGGGAAGTGCGGACCTCAGGGGAATTATGCGGACCGCACAATTTTGATGCGAACCGCACTCCAGTCCGCAGTGGAGTTCGCAGACCGCACAATTTTGTGTGCGGCCACGCTCAAGAACTGTCAGATTCTTTGGTCCGATTTCGGAAGCTCATATCCTTTGATCTACAAGGAATGTTGAGATGATTAAAAAACAAAATTTGTTGCTCTTCGTGTCTAGTTTCCAGAAAGATAAAGAAACCATTATTCGGACATTTGTAGAGAAAGTTATGTCCAATTTACTGAAGCCTGGTAGAGGAGAAGGCTGTGAAGTGCGGCCGCACCATTATTGTGCGACCGCAGGAGCTGGGGATGTGCGGCCGCGCCATTTTTGTGCGAACCGCACATTGAAAGTTCAGAGGATGTACTATATATCTGGGATTTAGGTTATTATTATATTTTTGGACTTTGGGAGCTCGGTTTGAGATGATTTTTTGTGGGTTTTTCAAGAAATTTATCGGGGTAAGTGATTCTAACTCGGATTTGGTTAATATACATGAATATATCATTGATTTTATCATTTAATAAGTACTTTGAGATGGAAATTTGGGAAAACTTGTAGAAACTTCATAAATCACAAATTTAAGATTTGGAGGTCGAGTTGTTATTGGAATTCGATAAAATTAGTATGGTTGAACTCGTATCAAAATGGGTATTCGGATTTCATGAAAATTATGCCGGCTTCCGAGGGGCGGGCTGATGTGTGGCTATAATTCATGGTTTAGCACATTATTTGCCTTGCATACTTATACATTTTAATGATAAAGTACACCTTATTTGCGTGTAATAGGGTCCATTTTATGTGTAGGTGAATTGGAGATGAAAGTAGAAGAAAAAGGAGAACTACAAGTCAAAAGCGTGTGCGGGAGCATTGAATGAGAGAACCCGGCGATGCCAGGTTTGAAGCTGGCTTTAGGCTAGCGTTGCAAGGAAAAGGCCAGGCTGAAGCTGGCGTTAGGCTGGCGTTGCAAGGCAAAGGCCAGGCTAAAACTGGCGTTAGGCTGGCGACGCCAGGCCTGGGGCCAGGTCCAATCCGAGTTTTGAAGACTTAATTCGTTTTCGGGTTTGAGTAGGACTTGGCCTACACGTTTAGGTCTTTTCCTACACATATAAATAGACCTAAAAACGCCACTTGGAGGGCAATTTTTGGCGATCGGAGGCAAGAACATCATGTGGACAACTTTTGGAGGAGAAAATCATCGAGTTCTTCATCCCTTTATCTTTTCTTTGTAGTTTATTTATGCAAAATAATTGAAAACTTATTAATATGATCGTGAGTGGCTAAAACTCGTAGTTGTGGGGTTGTGATTTAGCCATGAATATTGTTGTTTTATGTTGACTTAACCTTGATTACAATTCACTAATATATGTTGTTTATTCAATTCTATGATTAATAACTTAATTGTCTGGCCAGCAGTTAGCTTCTATTTACTATCTATGCTATGCTTGGGAAAGTCGTGTTTAGATTAGAGAAGAATTGAAGAGATCACGATCTTAACTCTTAGGGGGGGCGGATTTGTGGTTAGGGTAGGAATATACCTAGTCACCGTGCTTAATTAAATATCATAATCTTAATGCGTTTTTGATAGATTGATTCCATAGGAATATAGGCATTAATCTATTTTGAATAGGCGAGTAGTACTTCGGGAGAAGGCTATGAGAGCAATAGTTCGATTAATTAGCAAACATAAGTGAATTGTATGAAAGGGAGAGTTAACTAGAACACAATAGGATTGATGAATCGATTACAACCCTGGAATATTTGTCTCTACTGAATACACCACAATTATTTTGCTACATGATAATTTAGTTATTAATTAGAATGATAGTTTAGTATAATCACATCCTTGAACTCGATTTTGGCTTGACTGAATAACAGTCTTGGTAAATTTAGTGGGTAGTTGATACAAGTCTCTATGGGCTCGACCCTCGACTTATCATTTTATTACTTGTACGATCACGTATACTTGTGTGTGCGTTTGGGAGCAACAAGTTTTTGGCGTCGTTGCCGGGGACTTGAATATCGACTACTTTCTAGTTTTTGCTTCAATTGTTTATTTCGTCAAGTCTAACGTTACTTGATTGTTGCTCTGGTCTCAGGAACTTTGATTGAATGCATATGTTCAGAAGCTAGGGCAGACTTCAAGGATTTGACCCCGAACCTGAGAGAACATTTCATAGGAGGTTGAGGGAAGCAAGGGATACAAATAATCATCAGGCACTCGTTCAATTTCCTGTGAACATGGCAGAGGAGAAACACATGGCTGTTCAGGAGGTGGCGATGCCCAGCATTGCTAATGTCACCTCCAGCATCGTGAAGCCCAGAATCACCGGGCACTTTGAGCTGAAACATAGCATGATCCAGCTACTTCACGCGAATGGGCAGTTTATGGGTCTTCCACATGAGGATCCACAACAGCATATCCTGAACTTCTTGGAGGTTAGTGATATTTATATCACTAATGGGGTCACTCCAAACTATGTGAGTCTCACACTTTTTCCTTTCTCTCTGTTGGGCGAAGCAAAGTGATGGCTAAAGGCAGAACCAGCTAATTCTATTACATCATGGAATGATTTGGCAAGGAAATTTTTGACAAGGTTCTTCCCTTCAGGCAAAACTACAAAGATCAGAAGTGAGATAGTCGCCTTCAAACAGAAAGCGGGGGAGTCTCTATACTCAGCTTGGGAGAGGTTCAAGGGGCTGCTCAGAGACTGTCCTCATCACAATAAGACAAACGAAGTGTTAGCTCACACTTTCATAGAAGGGCTACATCCTGAAACAAAAATTGTGGTAGATGCTGCAGCTGGAGTTCAAGTGTTAGAGAAACACTTTGACGAGCTATATGCATTATTGAACAAATTCTCCAAAAGCAATCCGGATTGGAAAGGAGAAATGGGCAAACACACAGTGCAAAGGTCTGCAGGGGTTCTCGAGTTAGATGTCGTCTTTGCATTATCAGCGCAAATTTCTACAATGACCAACCAAGTCAATCAGATGACCTTGGTTATTAACAAGCAGCAAGCTCAACCAGTGCAACTAGTTCAAGTGTTTTGTGAAGTATGTGGAGAGGGTCACACGAGTGATTTATGCCCAGTTAATCTAGAGTCTGTTTGCTTTGTGGGTAACGCAAATAGGGGCCAGACGAACCAATATGGGAACACTTACAATCCCAACTGGAGGAACCACCCAAACTTCTCTTGGGGTGGAAATCAAGGTGCTCAAAATCAATACCGACCACAAGCACCTCAACAACAATATAGACCACCTCAGATTGAACAACAGGCAATCTCAACAAGTCATATTGAGGAAATGATGAAGAAATTGATGGTTGACCAGCAAGCCCACACCGCAGAGCTGATAAAGAAAGTGATGGTTGACCAGCAGGCCCAAGCCACAGCAATGAGAAATTTGGAGCGCCAAGTGGGACAATTGGCCAGTGCCCAAAATATTAGACCAGTTGGAGCTCTTCCAAGTGACACTGAAGCTAATCCTAAGGCATCTATTAATGTCGTGTCATTGAGGAATGGGAGACAATTAGAAGAAGTCCAGTGGAAAAAGAGAAAACATGTGACTTTTAATGAGAGGCCAGCCACTATAGAATCAAAATCAGAAAAATAAAAGGAGTCAGAGAAGCCAACTGAAGAGGCGGTGGCTGAGCAACCCCCACCATTGGTTGCGAGGCCACCACCTCCGTTTCCACAAAGACTGCAGAAAGTGAAGGATAATGCCGCGTATAAAAAGTTTCTTGATATTTTGAAACAAGTGCAAATTAATATTCCATTGGTAGACATCTTGCAAGAAGTTCCCAAATATGAAAAATACATCAAGGACATAGTGGAAAATAAAAGGAGGCTGACCGAGTTCGAAACTGTGGCACTCACGGAGGAATGTAGCTCAAGAATTCAAAGCAAGCTACCTCAGAAATTGAAGGATCTGGGTAGTTTCACTATCCAAATCTCGATTGGTAAGCATGCAGTCGTGCGAGCCTTATGTGATCTTGGAGCGAGCATCAATTTGATGCCGCTATCTGTGTTCAGATAGTTGGGGTTGGGTGAACCACGCCCAACAACGGTAATCTTATAGTTGGTTGATCGCTCCCTTTCTCATCCTGAAGGAGTAATTAAAGATGTGTTAGTTCAAGTGGGTTCTTTCATATTCCCTGTTGATTTCATTATCTTGAACTACGAGCTTGATTAGGAAGTCCCATTTATTTTTGGGCGTCCATTTTTAGCCACGGGCCAAGCTATTATAGATGTTTGTGAAGGAAAGATGATGATGAGAGTAGGTGATCGAGTGGAGGTATTCAATGTATATAAAGCACTCAGATTACCAGCTCACTATGAAGAGTTATCCATGATTTATGTGATGGAAGGTGATGCTACATCATTAATGCCTTATATGAGCCCTATAGATCCTCTTGAACGAGCTTTGATTGGGGATGAAAAAGACATCGAAGATGAAATGATGGGAGAAATTAAGCAAGTACTTGATATGTCCTGCAATTATGTCCATGGGTTTTGAAAATTTGAGGAGTTGGGCAGGCCTGTCACTCTGACCCCTCATAAGCCATCTATTGAAGAAGCTCCAAAGCTAGAACTTAAGCCACTACTAGTGTATCTGCGCTATGCTTATTTGGGAAACTCTGTGACATTGCCCATGATTATCTCATCCAGCTTGACTAACACACAAGAAGAAAAATTGCTCAGAGTACTTCGCGAGCATAAAAAGGCTATTGGGTGGACAATTGCTGACATCAAGGGAATCAGTCCATCGTTTTGCATGCATAAAATCTTCTTGGAAGATAGACACCACCCTAGTGTTGAGCAGCAAAGGAGGTTAAATCCCATTATGAAGGAGGTCGTGAAGAAGGAAGTAATTAAGTTGCTCGATGCAGGTATCATCTTTCCTATTTTTGACAGCAACTGGGTAAGCCCAGTTCAATGTGTGCCCAAAAAGGGGGGATGATTGTGATTGCGAATAAGAAAAATGAGCTAATTCCTACTCGTACTGTGACGGGGTGGAGAGTCTGCATCGATTATAGAAGGCTCAACAAAGCAACCCGTAAGGACCACTTTCCACTTCCATTCATTGACCAAATGTTGGACAGATTAGCGAGTATTAATATTATTGCTTCCTTGATGGTTATTCAGGATACAATCAGATTTTCATATGCCCAGAGGATCAGGAGAAGACCACTTTTACTTGTCCTTATGGCACTTTCGCCTTCAAGCGAATGCCGTTTGGTCTTTGTAATGCACCAGCTACTTTCCAGAGATGCATGATGGCTATTTTCACAGATATGGTGGAAAAGTTTGTGGAAGTTTTTATGGATGATTTTTCAGTCTTTGGGTCTTCGTATGATGATTGTTTGAAGAATTTGAGCAAGGTGTTGGCCCGTTGTGAAAAAACAAATCTGGTATTGAATTGGGAAAATGCCATTTTATGGTGCAGGAAGGCATCGTATTGGGTCACAGAGTGTCTAGGAGCGGCATTGAAGTTTATAATGCGAAGGTGGAGGCAGTTGAAAAATTACCTCCACCTATTTCTGTGAAGGGTGTCCGGAGTTTCTTGGGACACGCGGGATTCTATCGACACTTTATTAAAGACTTTTCTAAAATTGCTACTCCTTTGTGTAGGTTGCTTGAAAAAGATGTATCTTTCAATTTTGATGACGCCTGCCTCAAGGCATTTGAAGAACTCAAAAAGAAGTTTGTGGCTGCTCCCATTATTGTGGCACCAGATTGGTCCTTACCATTTGAACTTATGTGTGATGCGAGTGACCATTCTATTAGGGCAGTGCTAGGCCAGAGAAAAGACAGGGTGTTTTATTCCATTTACTATGTGAGTAAGACTCTTGATGATGCACAACTGAATTACACCACCACTAAAAAGGAGTTGTTAGCCGTTGTGTGGGCCTTTGGGAAATTTCGGGCATACTTGGTGGGAACAAAAGTCATAGTCCATACCGATCATGCAGCAATCAGGTATTTATTTACAAAAAAAAGAATCTAAGGCTAGATTGATGCGCTGGGTTTTGTTGTTGCAGGAATTTGATATAGAAATACGAGATCAAAAGGGCACAGAGAACCAAGTAGTTGACCATCGATCAAGGCTAGAAAATCACGACCACGTGGAGGAGGGTGGCCAAATTAAAGAAGTATTTCCTGATGAGCATCTTTTTGCTATCACCCAGGACCCTCCCCCATGGTACGCAGACTATGTGAATTATCTTGTGAGTGGGGTACTTCCTCCTGAAATTGAATCTGAAGCTAGAAAGAGATTTCTACATGATGTGAACTTCTACTATTGGGATGAGCCATATTTGTACAAGCAATGTGTTGATCAGTTGGTGAGGAGATGCATTCCAGAAAAGGAGGTAGAATTAGTGTTGTATGATTGGCATGCATCACCTTATGGGGGCCATCACGGAGGAGATAGAACAGTTGCAAAGGTATTACAATCCGGTTTCTTTTGGCCAACTTTATTCAAGAATGCCCATGCATTTGTTAAGAAGTGTGACCAGTGTCAGAGAATAGGAACAATCACTATGAGGCATGAGATGCCTTTGAATAACATCCTGGAGGTTGAGATTTTTGATGTATGGCGGATAAATTTTATGGGACCAATCCAATTGTCCAGGGGAAATAAATACATTTTGCTAGCAGTTGACTACGTGTCAAAATGGGTAGAGGTGATCGCATTGCCAACAAATGATGCCATGGTGGTAGCTGCGTTTGTGAAAAAGAACATATTTTCGAGGTTTGGGACTCCACGTGCTTTGATTAGTGATGAAGGGGAACACTTTTGCAATCGGTTGTTGAATAACCTTATAGCTAAATATAGAGTCCGCCATATAGTTGCGACAGCATATCATCCTCAAACAAGTGGACAAGTTGAGGTGTCTAATAGATAAATAAAGCAAATCTTAGAGAAGACGGTGAGTGTGAATAGAAAAGATTGGGCTACAAAGTTAGATGATGCCTTGTGGGCATATAGAACTGCATACAAAATGCCAATTGGGGCGTCGCCGTATAGGCTAGTTTATGGGAAGGCATGTCACTTGCCTGTTGAAGTTGAACACAAAGCATATTGGGCCATTAAGAAGTTAAATATGGACCTTGAAGCCGCGGGCAAGAAAAGACTTTTGCAGTTGAATGAGTTAGATGAGTTCAGGCTGCACTCTTATGAAAATACTAAGCTTTACAAAGAAAAGACAAAAAGATGGCATGACAAGCATATCAAGCCGCGTCACTTCGAGCCAGGCCAATAGGTATTATTGTTCAATTCTAGACTAAAGCTATTTCCTGGGAAGTTAAAATCGAGATGGTCGGGCTCGTTTGAGGTAGTGAGAGTAACTCCTTATGGTGCAATTGAGCTGCGAGCTTTGAATGGTGAAAGAAAACTTTTGGTGAATGGACACAGAGTAAAGCATTATTGGGGAGGAATAATTGATCGTGAGAAGACCAAGGTTGTACTCGCTGATGAGTAAGCGAGATTCTGAGTCGTGCCGCGATGTTAAATCAGGTGCTTGTTGGGAGGCAACCTAGCTTTACTGCTTTCTTTTGTTTTTTTTTATTATATTATTTTGTAGTGTTTGTTTTGATTTTGTAGGATTATAAGCATAGGAGGCAAAGCCATTGGAAGAGTGCAAAAGCGAGTTAGATGGTGAGAACTAAGTGTGGAGTGCCACACAAAAGATCATGCATGGGGGAAGTCTGAGTACCCGTGAGCCGCTATTGCTTCTGTCTTTGGCCTTTCATAGAGTTTCTTGTCCACCCTCGTTATTGTTTTGCCTTTTTGTGCATTGGGGACACTGCACTCTTTTAAGTGTAGGGAGGGAGACTTCTCTAGATATTAGTAGTGGATGTAGAAAAATGATAATTTGTTTTTTCCCGAAGTTGTGTATTATTTTTAAAAAAAACAAAAAAAGTAGAAAAGTTTGACTTCTCTCGACGATGGATCTCATTCAACATGTCTCTTGAGGGATTTAAGTTGAAAGAAAAAAAAAGATTTTCTTTTGTTAGGTAGTGTAATAATTCCCCCTTGGATTTTCTTTGTGCCACGGTTCTTTTCCAAGGGTTTTATTTGAACCAGGTGTAGGTAGTTTTATTTTTTAGGAGTAGGAGCCACTTTGAGATGAAGTGAATTGGAGCAATATCTCTTGACTTTGTTATGCATTGAGAATAGTGAGTACTTTGGTTGTGACGCTTAGGCTCAGTTTTTGACTCTTGTATAAGTAGCTTAAATCGTATGATCTTAACTTTGCTTAACTACTTTGACTAGAATGTCTTGATGAGTCCAATCCTGAGTGAGTTATGTGCCATGTGTGTGTGAGGTTTGTGTGTAATTATGTGCATTGCATTTGATGTCTAGAACGTGCCCTGTGTGTTTGCAAAGCGAAATAGTAGTTTTGTTCAGTCTTGGAAGTGATATAGGCGTTTCTTTGTTGAACCAGTTATATAATTTACCCGCCTTATTGTTATGTATCGTAGTTAACCCATTTGAGCCTGTAATCTTGTTTCTTTGGCAACCACATTACAAGCCTTACCCATTTGTTTGAATTAACTATCTATTTGAACCTTTTCACCTCTCATGAGCACTTGAATTGTTAAGAACTTTGTAAAAGTTAAAGTGTGGGGTGGTTGGTTTGGCTTTTGAGTGGAACTAATGAAATAAGGAGAAAGGTGCACTGTTTTGAAAAAAATAAAATAAGAAAAGCCACTTTAATTGAAAAAGAAATAAAAGAAAGAAAAAAAGTTGTATTGTTGTGAAAAATATTCCTTGATAGTGGTAACTCTTGCTGTAATTGTGCTTAAAGAAGTATGGAGTTAATATACATTGATGTGAAGGTAGAGTTATGATTTGACATAAGTGTGGGGTTAAATGTTAAAGTGTATGTATTAAAGTGCTTAGGGAGGTGTAGTCACTCTTATATCCAAATGTATCCTACTCGACCCACAACCTACATTACAACCAATGAAAGTCCTACTTGATCTTAGATTGAATGAGCTCGATTAGTCGAGTATTACACTACGGGCAAGCCTATGGTGCATCTTTTGTAGCATATGAATGTTATTTCTGAGAGTGAGTAAATTCTTTCTAACTTGAGTTCCTGATTGTTCTTAAACTTTTATTGTGTGTGGAACTACTCTCTTTTGTTGTGTGAGGGCACTTGATTCATGAAGGAAAGGTAATGTCATTGACCTCTATGTTAGAGTAAGTGAGTGAATTATGAAATAATGCATGGTACTTGTGAGTCAAATCTTGAGGTGAAGATGTTACACCCTTGTGCTTAGTCTATTTTAAAGATTCTTGGCATAATTAGTTAAGGGAATTGCTTAATAGATTGTGTCTATAAGTGTAGTTTGATTGCTCGAGGACGAGCAATATTTAAGTGTGGGGTATTGATGTGTGGCTATAATTCATGGTTTAGCACATTATTTGCCTTGCATTTTTATACGTTTTAATGATAAAGTACACCTTATTTGCGTGTAATAGGGTCCATTTTATGTGTAGGTGAATTGGAGATGAAAGTAGAAGAAAGAGGAGACCTACAAGTCAAAAGCGTGTGCGGGAGCATTGAATGAGAGAACCTGGCGACGCCAAGCTTGAAGCTGGCTTTAGGCTGGGGTTGCAAGGCAAAGGTCAGGCTGAAGCTGGCATTGCCAGCCCTGAGGCCAGGTCCAATCCGAGTTTTGAAGACTTAATTCGTTTTCAGGTTTGACTAGGACTTGGCCTACACGTTTAGGTCTTTTCCTACACATATAAATAGACCTAAAAATGCCACTTAGAGGGAGTTCTCTGGTGATCGGAGGCAAGAACATCATGTGGACAACTTTTCGAGGAGAAAATCATCGAGTTCTTCATCCGTTTATCTTTTCTTTGTAGTTTGTTTATGCAAAATACTTGAAACATTGTTACTACGATCATGAGTGGCTAAAACCCATAGTTCTGGGTTGTGATTTAGCCATGAATATTATTGTTTTACGTTGACTTAACCTTGATTGCAATTCACTAATATATGTTGTTTCTTCAATTATGTGATTAATTGCTTAATTATCCGGCCAGCAGTTAGCTTCTATTTACTATCTATGCTATGCTTGGGAAAGCTGTGTTTAGATTAGAGAAGAGAGCACGATCTTAACTCTTAGGGGGGCGGATTTGTGGTTAGGATAGGAATATACCTAGTCACGGTGCTTAATTAAATATCGTAATCTTAATGCGTTTTTGATAGATTGATTCCATAGGAATATAGGCGTTAATCTATTGTGAATAGGCGAGTAGTACTTCGGGAGAAGGCTACGAGAGAAATTGTTCGATTAATTAGCAACCATGAGTGAATTGTATGAAAGGGAGAGTTAACTAGAACACAATAGGATTGGTGAATTGATCACAACCCTGGAATATTTGTCTCTACTGAATACACAACAACCATTTTGCTTCTTGATAATTTAGTTATCAATTAGAATGATAGTTTAGTATAATCACATCCTTGAACTCGATTTTGGTTGACTGAATAACAATCTTGGTAAATTTAGTGGGTAGTTGATACAAGTCTATGTGGGTTCGACACTCTACTTATCACTTTATTACTTGTACGATCATGTATACTTGCGTGTGCGTTTGGGAGCAACACGGGCCCGGCATTGACTTTTGTTGACTTTTTGGTATAAAATTTTAAGTCGATGTTTTATTATCCGAAATTATTTCCGATGAATTTTTAATGAAGTTATACAACTGATTTGAATAGATTTGAGCGTTCCGGAGGTCAATTCAAGCAAGAAGGCGGTTTTGGAATATCGGCATAACTTCTAAAAGGTAAGTGTGTTGCTTAACCTCGAGTGGGGGAATTTTCCCTTAGGCATTGAGTCTTATGTGCAATTTGTGTAATTGAAAACCATGTACGCGAGGTAACGAGTACGTACTTGATTTACATGTTCAAATTTTATTGAGTTAAAGTCTTGAGCATATTGTGTAGTAAATTTGATAATTTTTGGCATATATTTAATCATCTATTTGTCGTGCCTAAATCCTTGTTGTTGAATCTGTTGTTATATGATAATTTGATGTGATTGTTACTTAATTATTTATGAAATTCCGTGAATTTGCTGGTTTGATAATTATTAGAATTTAATTTTATTTTTGATTTTTTCCTCTGCAAATAATTAATTAAATGAGCTTAAGAAGAGGTGTTTATATAATTATTGAAAATTTGGATTTAATGAAGACTTTACTTTATGTTGAGTAATTTCTATCTCTATTGATTGTTTTTGGGTGTTGTACACATTGTGTGGAGCCTTCGTCTATGTTGACGTGATAATTTCCCGTGTAAATTATTGTGTTGTGTTAATTATTATTTTGAAGATATAAGGGTGGCATTTCACCGTTCATATTATGTGGATATAAGGGTGGTATTTTACTGTGGTTGTGTTTGTTGGAATATTGTCTGGGCGGAGCGATAAGGGTGGCAATAGGAGCGATAAGGGTGGCTATTGATATTGTCTGGGCGGAGTGATAAGGGTTGCTATAGGAGTGATAAGGGCGGCAATAGGAGCGATAAGGGTGGCTATTGTGAGGGACGAGATGTGATGATGTGGAGTTGTGGTGTTGGTGATTTTTATGTGACGTTGTGATTTTCTTGTGTTTAGTTTTATACCTTATGTAATTTGTCTTGTTGATGGTAAATTGATAACAATCTGATTTATGTTGAAATTGAGAGCCTGTGGCTATTGCCTGGCGGTTTATAAAATGAAATATGGGCACGAGGTGCCGTGAATTATGATATGAAATGGGGATATTGGCACGTGAATTGTTCGTGTAGTTGTGATATAAAATATGGGCATGAGGTGTTGTGATTAATGATAATAATATTGGCACGTGAACTGTCCGTGCAGCTATGATATGAAAAGTGGGCATGAGGTGCCGTAAAAATATGATGATTTAATTAAGGGCACGAAGTGCCATGGAAATATATGAAAATGGGTTGTGACCCATATTTTTAAGATTATGACCTGAGATATCACTTGGTGACTTCTTAATTGAAAAGATTATATAATCAAAATATTTATTTGGAAGGATTTTTACTTAGAAAGTATTATATGAAAGAATTTTATTTGAAAAGATTTATTGAAAGAATTATATTTGAAAAATAATTATTTTACATAATTATATTTGAAAGAGAGTTATTTAGAAGAATTATATGACAGAAAGACTTTTATTTGAAGGACTTGATTTAATTGGGTGTAATTGTATTTATTATTTGTAGAGTGATATTAATGGTATTCTTGTTGTCTGCTATGCATATCACTGGTTATTGCATATTGCCCTTATTGTTATTTTTTTCCTATTATATTGTATATTATATTGCACAGGCAATTAGACTAGTGAGTGTCTTAACTGTACCTCGTCTCTACTCCACTGAAGTTAGTCTTGATACTTACTGGGTACCGACCGTGGTGTACTCATACTACATTTCTGCACCTTTTTGTGCAAAGTCAGGTATTGGAGATATCGGACTTGAGCAGAGTTAAAGCGGGATCATAAGGATTCAAGGTAGAGCTGCTTGGTCGTGGTGGGATTTGAGTGTCTTAGAGACTAGGTGCCATCACGACGCCTGTAGTGGGATTTTGGGTCGTGAAAAGTTGGTATTAGAGCTCTAGGGTCATAGGTTCTACTAGTCACGAACGAGTCTAGTAGAGTCTTGCGGATCGGTACAGACACGTCTGTACTTATCTTCGAGAGGCTACAGAACTGTTAGGAAATTTTCACTTCTTTCATTCCTGTCGTGCGGATGTGTTGATTGTAGAATTTGAGCCTTTCTATCTCTATTCTCTCACAGATGGTGAGGACACGTGCAACAGGGTTAGCTGAGCATACATCCGCACATACTGCTAGGGCTGCAAGAGGCTGGGGCCGAGGTAGAGGCCGACGTAGAGGTCGAGGAAGGGCACGTGCCGCGACTAGAGCACCTGTCAGAGCAACAGTTGAGGAGCCACCAGTAGCTCCAATTGGGGGACAGGTACCAGAAGCACCTGTTGTTACCCCCGGACTTCAGGAGACTTTGGCACAGTTCCTGAGTATGTTTGGTACATTAACCCAGGCGGGATTGATTTTTGTTGCACCAAATATTTTGCAGATTGGGGGAGTAGCTCCGACTCCTACCACAACTCCAGAGCAGTAGGTTCACGTTGGTCAGGTTCCGGGTGTAGCACCGGTACAACCTGTTATTCCGGTTCGGCCTGAGGTCAGGCTAGAGGCATCAGAAGAGGAACAAAAGAGACTTGAAAGGTTTAAGAAATATGATCCACCTACTTTCAGTGGCACAGCTACAGAGGATGCCCAAGGATTTCTGGAAAATTGTCATCGTATTCTCCACACCATGGGTATTGTGGAGGTGAGCGGAGTTGCCTTTACTACATTTCAACTGTCAGGCGTAGCGTATCGGTGGTGGCAAATCTATGAAGAAGGTAGGCCAGCCGATGCAATACCACCAACTTGGGCTCAATTTTCGGAAATGTTATTGAAAGAATTTGTTCCCTAGACTCTCCGAGATGCGTGGCGCACAGAGTTTGAACGGTTGCGTCAGGGCACTATGACAGTGTCAGAATATGCTATCAGGTTCAGTGAGTTAGCCCGTTATGCACCTATCTTAGTTCCTACAATCAGAGAACAGGTCCACAGATTCATTGAGGGGCTCGATTATGATATTAAAATATGCATGGCTCGAGAGTTGAAAACTGATACCCCATTTCAACAAGTGGTGGAGATTGCAAGGAAGATTGAGGGTTTTTTAGGCGAGGAAAGGGAGTCTAAGGAGGCCAAAAGGTCTCGAATATCTGGAGGGTTTAGTGAATTTTACCCTTCAGCTAGGACCTATTATAGCAGAGGCTCGAGTAGTCGTCCAGCTCAGTCCACACATCAGATTACTCGGAGTGCTCCAGTAAGTTCTTATAATGCACCACCGGCACGGGATTCCTATAATGGTTATTCCAGTTATCCGGTACAGACTCAGTATGAGCAACCGCGACCTCAGAGGTGCTGTTATGAGTGTGGTAACACTAGGCACATTATGAGAGATTATCCCAGACTTGGGAGGGGTGGATTTTATCAAAACACTCAGGCTATGGACCCCAATGCAGTTACTACTCCATGTACACAACCAGTTAGGGGTGGAGGACAGACGGGTAGAGGGCGCCTAAGAGGTGGAGTCCCGACCCGTTGATATATTCGCTATGATTTGGCTGAGGCCGATACACCAGATGGTGTCGTTACAGGTATGATCCTGATTTGTTATAAAAAGGATATTTTTCCCTTAATTTGATTCGGATCTGAATATTGAGGAGAGCCATCCTATTATACTCCGCTTATGGGTGAGCTTCGTAAATTGTGACCCACTTATATGTTTATCCCTGTTGGGAGATTTAAAGATGTGAGCCCGTATCTGTTATTTTATTTTTGTACACCATTGAGGGCTATAATCTAAAAGTAATTTTTATTAATCATTACAGTGGGTTTAATGTGTTTCGGAATAATTGATTCCAATTTTTATTAATTATATGCCCTACCGGCACAATGTGCAAAATACTATTGATTCGGAGTTGAGGACGAGATCCTCTCATTTTATATATGATGTGAAATATTTAAACTGGGCTATAAGCCACGGTAGAAGTTATATAAGGACGAGGTCCTGGTGGTGAAATATTTATGAGTTTAAATTCTCCCTTCGTGAAATTTAATTTGTATAATGGTATTAATAGGGAGTCATGCCTGTTAGGCTTATTTGATAATTCTTGTATATTTTCTGTTTATAATCAGCTATTTTCGTGCTGTAAACATTGAGTTTTAGCCTATGAGGTGAGTGCACAGGTGGTGTGGAATGTGACTTATTAATCCGAGTAAGTAATCATGAGGTCTTCATACCTCACATTCTGTTGTCAGTGTTGTGAAAATTCGAAATGAGGTGGTGGTTAGTATGAGATTAATTGATGATACTGGAATTAATTATGAACAGCTTTTAAGACCATAGATGTGGTGATGAGCATACATATGATGTGCTTCATGTCCTGATATCATTATAATAATAAAATGCTTGTAATGCTGAAATTAGTATTATTGATATGTATACATTGTGGTGCCTTGTCGGGTTGTGGATGTGTTGTTAGGAGTTGTTTTGGTGTTACTCTGGCAGGTGGATAGGCCCAATTATAGGGGAGACTCTGCCAAAAATTCTGAAAAATTTAGGAGTTAGTAAAAATTAGGGAGATTGAGACGTGCAAAAGAAGAGACAAATTATGTTATGGGTTTGAGGGCGAATGATCCTAAGCGGGGAAGAATAAAATACCCCAAGAAAAAAGAATTTGAAGTACTTCAACACTATCAAGAAAGTTGATGTGTGAGTAGGCACGAGTTGCTATAGCTAGTTGAGACTAATACCGTGCATTATTGTAAAAATGAGGCCTTTTAAAAATGTTTGGAGTGTAAGAAATTGATCTTAAAGTTTACAAATATGGATAAAAGAAATAATCTCAAATGAGATGATGTTGTCGGGCTTATCTAAAATATAGTAACGTGGGATCAACTGTGTGTATATGAGTAAAAGAAAAATCATCAATTTGGTAACCTCAGAATAATTCTTAGAGTGTTCGAGGACGAACGTTTGTTTAAGAGGTTGAGAATGTAACGACCCGACTTGTCGTTTTAAGAATTAACGACCCGTTCGGTGGCTTAAGGTCTCGAACATCTTGGCAATATGTATTATGACCCGCGGGTGTGGTCGAGTTTGATTTACTTAAGATTCGGAATTAAATTATAAGAGCAATTTTTATTTAGAAGCTTAAATGAAAAGAGTTGAACGGAGAGTTGACTTTTGAGCAAATGACCCCGGAATAGAATTTCGAGGATGGAAATAGCTGTGTATGATGATTTCGGACTTAGACGTATGTTCAGATTTGGATTTGGAAGTCCGTAGGACAATTCGACGCATTTTGGCGAAAATTAGAAAATAGAAGATTTTGGAAAAACAAAATCCGACCGAAGGGTGAATTTTTGATAAAGATGTCGGATTTCGATTTCGGAAATGGGAATAGCTCCATTACGTCAATTATGACTTGTATGCAAAATTTGAAGTCATACCGGATTGATTTGATACGTTTCGGCGCAAAACATAGAAGTTCGGATATTCAAAAACTCATAATTCGATTCGAGGCGCGATTCATAATTTTGACGTGATTTGACGAGATTTGAAGCCTCCACTAAGTTTGTATTATATTTTGGGACGTGTTGGTATATTTGGTTGAGGTCCCGAGGGGCTTGGGTATATATTTTGGGTCATTGGTTGAGAGATTATTAAAGTTAAGAAATTTGGGAGTTTGACCATGGTCAATATCGGGTCAAGATGGCCTCTTTTCAGTGTTTTGAGTGCGCGAGCAGGTCCGTAGCGTGTTTTATGATTGAAATTCATATATGATTTGTGTCCGGGAGGTTCCGAATGAGTTTCGAGAGTGCTGAGGCAAAAAGGGAAGTGCGAACCTTAGGGGAATTGTGCGGACCGCACAATTTTGGTGCGGACCGCACTCCAGTCTGCAGTGGAGTTCGCGGACCGCACAATTTTGTGTGCGGCCGCGCTCAAGAACTCTCAGATTCACTGGTCCGACTTCAGAAGCTAATATCCTTTGATCTACAAGGAATGTTGAGATGATTAAAAAACAAAGGTTGTATCTCTTCGTGTCTAGTTTCCAGAAAGGTAAAGAAATCATAATTCGGACATCTCTAGAGAAAGTTATGGCCAATTTATTGAAGCCTAGTAGAGGAGAAGGCTGTGAAGTGCGGCCGCACCATTTTTGTACGACCGCAGAAGCTGGGGATGTGCGGCCGCGCCATTTTTGTGCGGACCGCACATTAGAAGTTCACAGGATGTACTATATATCCGAGATTTAGGTTATTATTTTATTTTTGGACTTTGGGAGCTCGATTTGAGACGAGTTTTTGTGCATTTTACAAGAAATTCATCGGGGTAAGTGATTCTAACTCGATTGGTTAATATACATGAATATATCACTGATTTCATCATTTAATTAGTATTTTGAGATGAAAATTTGGGGAAAATTGTAGAAACTGCATAAATCACAAATTTGAGATTTGGAGGTCGAGTTGTTATAGGAATTTGATAAAATTGGTATGGTTGAACTCGTATCGGAATAGGTGTTCGGATTTCATGAAAATTATGTCGGGTTCCGAGGGGCGAGCCCCGCATTGACTTTTGTTGACTTTTTGGAATAAAATTTTAAGTCGACGTTTTATTATCCGGAATTATTTTCGATGAATTTTAATGAAGTTATACAACTAATTTGAATAGATTTGAGCGGTCCGGAGGTCAATTCAAGCAAGAAGGCGGTTTTGGAATATCGGCATAACTTCTAAAAGGTAAGTGTCTTGCTTAACCTCGAGTGGGAGAATTTTCCCATAGGCATTGAGTCTTATGTGCAATTTGTGTAATTGAAAACCATGTACGCGGGGTGATGGGTACGTACTTGGTTTATATGTGCAAATTTTATTGAGTTAAAGTCTTGAGCATATTGCATAGTAAATTGGATAATTGTTGGCATATATTTAATCATCTATTTGTCGTGCCTAAATTCTTGTAGTTGAATGTGTTGTTATATGAAAATTTTGATGTGATTGTTACTTGATTATTTATGAAATTTCGTGAATTTGCTGGTTTGATAATTATTGAAATTTAATTTTATTTCGGATATTTCCCTCTGCAAATAATTAATTAAATGAGCTTAAGAAGAGGTGTTTAAATAATTATTGAAAATTTGGATTTAATGAAGACTCTGCTTTATGTTGAGTAATTTCTATCTCTATTGATTGTTTTTGGGTGTTGTACACATTGTGTGGAGCCTTCGTCTATTTGTTGTGAAATTAAATTGATTTGGTTGTATCTTTGGAATTTTGGTTGTAGCCATTGGGCAAATTGTGATATGAATTGATTTTGTTATGTTGTCGTGATAATTTTCCGTGTAAATTATTGTGTTGTGTTAATTATTATTTTGAAGATATAAAGGTGGCATTTCACCGTTGATATTATGTGGGTATAAGGGTGGTATTTAACTATGGTTGTATTTGTTGGAATATTGTCTGGGCGGAGCGATAAGGATGGCTATAGGAGCGATAAGGGTGGCAATAGGAGCAATAAGGGTGGCTATTGATATTGTCTGGGCGGAGTGATAAGGGTGGCTATTGTGAGGGACGAGAAGTGATGATGTGGAGTTGTGGTGTTGGTGATTTTTATGTGACGTTGTGATTTTCTTGTGTTTAGTTTTATACCTTGTATAATTTGTCTTGTTGATGGTAAATTGATAACAATTTGATTTATGTTGAAATTGAGAGTCTGTGGCTATTGCCAGGCGGTTTATAAAATGAAATGTGGGCACGAGGTGCCGTGAATTGTGATATGAAATGGGGATATTGGCACGTGAATTGTTCGTGCAGTTGTGATATAAAATATGGGCACGAGATGCTGTGATTAATGATAATAATATTGGCACGTGAACTGTCCGTGCAGCTGTGATATGAAAAGTGGGCACGAGGTGCCGGAAAAATATGATGATTTAATTAAGGGCACGAAGTGCCATGGACATATATGAAAATAGGCTGTGACCCGTATTTTTAAGATTATGACCTGAGATGTCACATAGTGACTTCTTAATTGAAAAGATTATATATTCAAAATATTTATTTGGAAGAATTTTTACTTAGAAAGTATTATATGAAAAAATTATATTTGAAAAGATTTATTGAAAGAATTATATTTGAAAAATAATTATTTGAGAAAATTATATTTGAAAGAGAGTTATTTAGAAGAATTATATGACAGAAAGACTTTTATTTGAAGGACTTGATTTAATTGGGTGTAATTGTATTTATTATTTGTTAAGTGATATTAATGGTATTCTTGTTGTCTGGTGTGCATATCACTGGTTATTTCATGTTGCCCTTATTGTTATTTGTTTCCCATTATATTGTATATTATATTGCACAAGCTATTAGACTAGTGAGTGTCTTGATTGTACCTCGTCTCTACTCCACTGAGGTTAGTCTTGATACTTACTAGGTACCGACCGTGGTGTACTCATACTACACTTCTGCACATTTTTGTGCAGAGCCAGGTATTAGAGATATCGGACTTGAGCAGAGTTAAAGCGGGATCGTAAGGATTCAAGGTAGAGCTGCTTGGTCGTCGCAGTCCCTTGGAGTCTTTTCATTTCATTGTACTGTTAATTATTTATCAAAAAGTATTGTATATTCGGTCCTCGTGATCATTTCATGTATTCAGTTAGAGTTCGTGACTCAGTATTACCAGTCTTGGGAGGTTGTATATTCATATTTGTTCCACTGTTAATTTTGATTATTTATTTAAATAAAAAAATGGCTTCAAAATGTAACTGAAATCGGCTTACCTAGTCTTAGAGACTAGGTGTCATCACGATGCCTGTGGTGGAATTTTGGGTCGTGACAATTTCTTATTCATGTTTTACTAAATTGCTTTTATTTTATAACACGTTATCAGCACGAAACTCTAATGAAATTGAAAGGATAGCCATTTCATGATGGAACTATGAATACCCGACAATGTTGAATCAATTTGGTTGAGTCAAATAAAACCTGGGCATTTCGTATATCATATCAATATTTAGTTTGCTTCTTATTGTCCAGCAGTGAGTATTATTTTTAATTATTACCATAAATTATGTATTTAGCTTATGTTAAAATTTAAGATTTGTAGTTGATTTGGTTAGACAACAGTAAGCTTTGATTTTAAGTTTTCATGCATGTATGGTTGTATATGGCCACTAACTTTGTTCCTAGTTCTAAGATTGATCTTATACAATTATAACAGTGTGCTATCATTGATTTGCCATGATATTAAAAGATCTCTGTGAAACATTAAAAAAAATATTCTGGTCATGTTAAGTGTAATGTAACATTTGGTTTAGAATCATCTTGTGTGTGAACGAGGATTTTAAGATCGATGGCCTAATCTAATTAGATGCAACATTTTTTTATGTTGATAATTGACAAAGTGATATCATTATGTTTTACTAGCCTATTTTGACTTCTTCTGTATAAAAACAGAATATGCTAGCAATAGTTATTACTTAAGATTATTTGCTTTCTGAAGTTAAGTATATTTAGAGATATGTTTCAATTCTTGCGTACATTTTATGTAACCATCATGCATTAGTTTGAAGTAACACATCACATAGTAATAATGTTACATGGTGACTCTCAGTTTTGACATGTTTATATGTAGGATACTAGTACACAAGTTTGTACTCCATCATTTTTTTATTAATAATAGTTCTTATCATTTCTATTTACTTATTTTTATGATAGATTTTACTACATGGCTACATAAAATTATGTTCCATTCCTAAAAGTGAATGAGATAATTGGTGATAAATATTATATGAGGGTAAGACGGTGGGTTCAAGTCCCAACGCACTATGAGAATAAGACATTGGGTTTAAGTCCTGGTGCACCATGATGATAAGAGTTGGGTTTGAGTCCCAACTCATTATCGTCTAACGTGTTTTTATATAGGTAAGACATTGAGTTTAAATTTCAATGCACCACATTGATGATATAATGATGACTAAATAAGATAATGTATTTTTCATGAAAAAGCATGAAGCTTGTCATACTTTATTTATTCCATTCTTGAAGTAAATGTGATAGCAATGCATAATAAGTTTAAATAAATACAAGTGATTGACGAATGAACATTGGTGTGACAAATGAAAAAATAATAATAGTCATCATTATGGTAATTATAAAATGAGAGAACAATAATGGTTCTCAAAATATATCCTTCAAAAGGTGAAGGCAATGTTTACCATCAAATTGGTATAGAAAAATAATAAAGCACGTCGCTATGACTATACTCCATTCTTTGAAGAGAATGTGACTTGTGATAAACATTAAGAATGCAGACCCGTTCATGAAGGTGAATGCGGCAATATGTGATAAAAGTAATGAATAAAGACATGCAATGCATAATTGGATGAATACCGCACAACTCACCTCTAAGGGATGTTTGAGTGAAATAAAGAGAATTAATATTATTGTATGGTTACATGAATATGTCATTGGTCGCGTACATGTAATACGCCAAAAGATTTTGGCATGCCTTATAAAAGTTATCAAAGGCAAAATTAAAGCAAGAAATAATTTTGCTTATGATGATTTTGACCATGGCAATTTATTATGATGTAATTTTCTCCGTGAAGGAGACATTTACCATATGAATCGTGTGACAAAAGATCTTGTAGTACAAAAATTGTTAAGAGCTCCGAAAAAGTTAATTTTTTACTACCCGGATGAATAAAATTATTCACGACATTGATATTGTAAAGTCTCAAAAGAAACTTTTTGAGTTTCAAATGTATAAGTCAACGTGGTTGGCATATTGAGACTATAAATGAAAGGAATATTGAATATCTTCATATTTCTATAATCATAATGGGTAAATATGAAACGTTACCCGATTTTCTTTCTATTTGTACTACACAAATATAAGCATTATGATAAAATCATATGTCACAAGTAAACTAGAGGTTTATTGAAATAAATATTAGTTGGCATGACCGGTTGACCATCCCGATTAAATTATGATGCGAAAAATTAAGGGAGAATTACATTGGCATATATTGAAGAAATAGAAGATTTTTCAAGAATTCTCTTGTGATGTTTACTCTCATGATATACCAGTTAAGGTTGATTTCTGAAACGAATAAAAGGTGATAAATACTATGGTCACATGTGCATTTGTTATCAACTTGCAGTTTGGCTTTTGCAAGATTGATTGCTCAAATTATTAGAGGACAATTCCAGAATATAAATTATGATGATTTATCTTGATAATACTGGTTTAAATCCAAGTTGGTTTAGCAGAAATTGTATGCCTCCAATTATATCTAAATCATTGGTTATGAGAATAAAACTGTCAAAATAAAATTTGGTATTTGATGTATTATTTAATATACAACAGCACTTGTACGCATCTAGTCAAGTTATGATAAGTTCTCTCTATCACAATCGGTTCATGGTCAGGAACCAAATAATTTCCATCTAGAAATATGAATGTGCTATATGATTTAATTATTTCACCACAATGCACAAAGATGGATCCCCAAATAAGGCTAGGGATATGTGTTGGTGATCCCAACAATAGGGGGAGAAAATGGGCAGCTGAAAAAGTAATGTATATAATGAATTATTATGAGTACACCGAGATCCTCGTACGAGAAAATGTGAACTTGAAGTTCAAGTGATAATTCATTTGTAAAATATTGCCAGGCGTATTTGCTGACCCAAAGCTAAATGTCATATTCAGCTGCTAATGCTCCAAATAAAATAAATGTTCATAATGAATAGAGTCTATGGCATACATGAAGCATAATAGACTAATCGGTTCCAAAGATAAAACTCCTTGAAGAAGGAGAGGAGCAAATGTTCAAGATAGTCATAATAAGGAGGCAAGTGCTCTAGAAGAGCACCACGACATAACACTTCATAAGACCTCATGGGAGAGGCTCAGGTACCTGAAAATAATAAGATAAAGAGATCTCAATAAGTTATGTCTTTATTGGGTAATAATAGAACCGATATAAAATGATCGTCGATGATATTGTTAATATAATGTAGCGCTCAATATTATTAATATTGACGAGGATCTTGAGCTCAATTTTGGACAGATAAATGATTGGCCAAATGAAAAATACACAATAAAAATTGATTTCACCTGAAAAATATAAAGTTGGATGGATAGTCCTTACACCTGAAACTATAAAGCCAGTGGAGGTATAAATGTGTTCTTGTGCGGAAAAAAAAGGTCACATCAATAGACATAAAGACGACTTGTGTCATAAGAAGATTTGTAAATATCCTGGTATTGATTATATAGAGACATGTTCTCCTATGGGGGATGTCGCCATTTCAGGTTTTAATCTAGCAATACAAGAAAAATGTGATATGTGTATAATGGAAATCATTGAAGGATTTAAATTGTTTTGAAGCATATTAAGGTTTCCAAAAATAATTATTAAATAAAGCTTCAAAAATCCTTATATGAATTGAAACAATCAGGGCACATGTGGTATAATCGCCCGAGTAAGTACCTGTTGAAAGAAGGGTACAATAATGATTCAATTTGTCCTTGTGTCTTTATAAAGAGATCTGGATCTAAATTTATTACAATCATCGTGTATGTTGATGATTTAAATAACAATGGAACTCTGTCACGGCCCGGAATTCCCACCGTCGGGACCATGATGGCGCCTAACATTTCACTTGCTAGGCAAGCCAACGTTAGAGAATCATTAAACCAATTCTTATCCCATTCAACAAATAACAGCAAATTAGCTAAGGTGAAATATAATGAGTGCGGAATAGTATAAAGACTGCATTAACTACTACTACCCAAATCTGGAGTCACAATTCACGAGCATTCTAGAATTCATTACAAGTGATAGTCTAAAAGAAATATAAATGTTTGGATGAAAGAAACAATAAAACTGAAAAGATAGACGGGGACTTCAAGGTCTATGAACGCCGACAGATCTACATTGAGTCTCCGGATAGCGGGTCCAACAGCTAAAATCTCGATCAACCCGAGTCGGTACCAAAATCTGCACGAAAAATGCAGAGTGCAGTATCAGTACAACCGACCTCATGTACTGGTAAGTGTCGAGCCTAACCTCGACGAAGTAGTGACGAGGCTAAGGCAAGGCACCTACAAATCAACCTGTACAATTTAACAGTGTATATACAAATAATAGAAATGAAGAGTCAGACACGAATTATCGGGAGGGGATACATGCTGGGGGAAAATACGAAGTAAAGAGCTACAGCAGAATGAGAACTGAAACAACCAACATAATATGAATCAACAGGAGCATGAATACAGTAAAGGAAAAATGCACGGCATCACCCTTCGTGCTTTTACTCTCAATCTCACCATAAAATCAATAAAGACGGCACGGCATTACCCTTCGTGCACTAACTCTCATATCATGGCACGGCATCACCCTTCGTGCATTAACACTCACAATATAGCACGGCATCACCCTCCGTGCTTTTACACTCACAATATGGCACGGCATCACCCTTCGTGCATTGACACTCACAATATGGCACGACATTAACACTCACAATATGGCACGGCATCACCCTTCATGCATTAACACTCTCCCTTACCATAATGCAATGAACAATTAACAACAGGGAGATAAAATAACAAGTACAAGCCTTACCTCAACATTTAGTTCCACAATATAAATCGCAATCTTCGAAAGAAATACTCAATTATCACCAGAAGGTCCATGAACATGATAAGAACAATCAAATTAACAACACTAGTCTAAACACGTAGCAATTTGGAATAGGAAAGAGACAATACAAGAAAAACGGAAGAAACGTGGAAAACGGGCAAATTGGCGGTGCATAAGTACTCGTCACCTCACATATACGCCGCTCACATGAATTTCACATAGCAAATAGTTTAAGGTTCCTAATTCCCTCAAGTCAGGGTTAGACACAACACTTGCCTCGCTCTGAAGGCCAATTAATACTCAATCACAGCTTTTCCTCTAGAATTCACCTCCAAACCACTCGTATCTATTCAAAAACGACTCAATAATATCAAATATTGCTAAAGGAATTAACTACATTGCATAAATTTAGATTTCTCAAATTTTACTTCAAAAAATTAAAATTTGACCCCGAGGCTGCTTGGTCAAAACTCGAGGTTCTGACCAAAATCCATTTACCCATTCACCCCCGAGCCCGGATATATAATTAGGTTTGGAATCCGACCTCAAATTGAGGTCTAAATCCCCAAATTTCCGAAATCCCTAGTTTCTACCCAAACCCCTAATTCTACCATGAAAACCCTAGAGTTTAGATTGGTAATTCATAAAATGTAATGGGTAATTGAAAGAAAATGGTTTAGAATCACTCATCAACACTTTGGGGAAGAAAACACCTCTTGAAAATCTCCTCTCGCCCGTATGGTTTTTGAGAAAATGAGTTAATGGCCAATTCCCGTTTTGGATTCTGTTAAGTGATGGGCGACAGTGTTCATCGCATGTGCGAGAACACTGTCGCATTTGCGAAGAGTATAGGCTGCCAAGCCTTCGTGTTCGCGAGACCTTTGTTCGCGTTCATGTAGGCTACCCCCTGGCCTTCGCGTTCGCGAGACATTGCTCGTGTTCGCGATGAACGAACGATCGACTCTTCCCCAGGTGTGCCTAACACTACGCGTTCGCGAGTAGCTTGTCGCGTTCGTGAACGGTAATGCCCCCATCGCTTCGCGTTCATGACTAAGCCTTCGCGTTCGCGTAGAAGAAAATTCCAGCTGCCCAGTTTACTCTTCGCGTTCGCGAGAGTACCTTCGTGAACGCGAAGAAGGACATGCCAGAACACCTGCTGCAGCAAAATACCAGATTTTCTAAGTCCAAAATATCCCGTGGTCTATCCGAAACTTACCCGAGCCCTCGAGGCTCCAAACCAAACATGCACACAAGTCTAAAAACATCATACAAACTTGCCCGCGTGATCAAATCGCCAAAATAACACCTAGAACTACGAATTTAGCACCAAATCAAATAAAATTCTCAAGAACACTTTAAAATTCATATCTTCTCAACTGGACGTCCGAATCACGGCATATCAACTCTGTTTCTCACCAAATTTCACAGACAGGTCTTAAATATCATAATGAACCTGTACCGGGCTCCGGAACCAAAATACGGACCGGTACTCACAATGCCAAACATCAATCAATTCTTAGAAATAATTAATTTTCAAACTTTTAATTTTCCTCAAAAATTCATAACTCGAGCTAGGGATCTCTGAATTTGAATCCGGACATATGCCCAGGTCCCATATTTCAATACGGACCCACCGGAATCATCAAAACACGAATTCAGGCTCGTTTACCAAAAATGTTGACCGAAGTCAACTAAAATCAACTTTTAACTCATAAATTTTTATTTTCATCAGTTTTCAACATAAAGGTTTTCCGAAAACATGCCCGGACTATGCACGCAAATCGAGGAGGGTAAAAATGAGATTTTTAAGGCTTAAGAGTGTAGATTCGAGTTCTAAAACATAAAAGATGACCTTTTGGCTCATCACATTCTCCACCTCTAAAACAACCGTTCGTTCTCGAACGGACATAGAAAAGTATCTGGGCTGGTGAAAAGGTAGGGATATCAACTCCGCATATTGGACTCGGACTCCCAAGTAGTTGCCTCAATAGGCTGACCTCTCTATTGCACTCAAACTGAAGGGTAACTCTTTGATCTCAACTAGCAAACTTGCCGGGCTAGAATAGCCACCGGCTCCTCCTCGTAAGTCAAATCCTTGTCCAACTGGACAGAGCTGAAATCTAACACATGGGACGGATCGCCGTGATACTTTCGAAGCATGGACACATGGAATATCGGATGAACAGTTGCTAAACTAGGTGGCAACGCAAGTCTATAAGCCATCTCTCCTACTCTCTCTAGAATCTCAAAAGGTCCGATATACCTAGGGCACAACTTGCCCTTCTTTCCGAACCTCATTACACGCTTCATGGGTGATATCCGAAGCAACACTCTCTCTCCGACCATGAATGCGACATCACGAACTCTGTGGCAGGCATAACTCTTCTGCCTAGATTGAGCTGTGCGAAGTTGGTCCTTTATAATCTTGACCTTATCCAAGGCATCATATACTAAGTCTGTGCCCAATAACCGAGCCTCTCCCGGCTCGAACCACCCAACTGGCGACCGGCACTGCCTACCATATAATGCCTTATAGGGAGCCATTTGAATGCTCGACTGGTAGATGTTGTTGTAGGCAAACTCTGCAAGGGGAAAAAACTGATCCCACGATCCTCCGAAGTAACACATGCGTGGAGCATATCCTCCAAGATTTGAATAGTGTGCTCGGACTGCCCGTCCGTCTGAGGATGAAATGTTATGCTCAACTCAACCCGCGTACCCAACTCACGTTGTACTGCCCTCCAGAAGTGTGAGGTGAACTGTGTACCTCAATCAGAAATAATAGACACGGGCACACCATGAAGACGGACGATCTCACGAATGTAAATCTCTGCCAACCGCTCCGAGGAATAGGTAACTGCCACAGGAATGCAATGCGCTGACTTGGTCAGCATGTCCACAATGACCCAAACTGCATCGAACTTCCTCTGAGCCCGTGGAAGTCCAACAACAAAATCCATAGTGATACGCTCCCACTTCCACTCAGGAATCTTTAACCTCTGAAGTAAACCACCAGGTCTCTGATGCTCACACTATACCTGCTGGCAATTTAGGCACCGAGCTACATATGCAACTATGTCTTTCTTCATCGTCCTCCACCAATAATGCTGCCGCAAGTCCTGATACATCTTGGCGGCGTCCGGATGAATAGAATACCGGGAACTGTGGGCCTCATCAAGAATCAGCTCACGAAGTCCATCCACATTAGGCACACAAATACGACCCTGCATCCTCAAAACTCCGTCATCTCCAATAGTAACCTGCTTGGCACCATCGTGCCGCACTGTGTCTCTAAGGACAAGTAAATGAGGGTCGTCATCCTGCCGATCTCTGATGCGCTCAAACAAAGAAGACCGAGCAACTGTACAAGCTAGAACATGGCTGGGCTAAGAAACATCCAACCTCACAAACTGGTTGGTCAGGGCCTGAACATCCAATGCAAGCGGTCTCTCACCAACTAGAATATAAGCAAGTCTACCCATACTAGCTGACTTTCTACTCAAAGTATCGGCCACCACGTTAACTTCCCGGGATGATACAATATGGTGATATCATAATCTTTCAATAGCTCTAACCACATTTTCTGCCTCAAATTGAGTTCCTTCTTCTTGAACAAATACTGCAAGCTCCGATGATCCGTGAATACCTCACATGGCACGCCGTAAAGATAGTGCCTCCAAATCTTCAACACGTGAACAATGGCTGCTAGTTCTAGATCATGAACAAGGTAATTCTTCTCGTGAACCTTTAGCTTCCGCGAAGCATATGCAATAACCTTGCCACCCTGCATCAATACCGCACCAAGTACAACTTGGGATGCATCACAATATACCGTATACGATGCTGAACCTGTGGGTAACACCAATACCGGCGATGTAGTCACAGCTGTCTTGAGCTTCTGGAAGCTCGCCTGACACTCGTCTGATCATCTGAACGGGGCACCCTTCTGGGTTAACCTGGTCAATGGGGTTGCTATAGATGAGAACCCCTCCACAAACCGACGGTAATAACCCGCCAATCCTAAGAAACTACGAATCTCTGTAGGTGATGTGGGTCTAGGCCAGTTCTTAACTGCCTCAATCTTCTTAGGATCCACCTGAATACCCTCTACTGATACAACATGACCCAAGAAAGCAACTGAACTCAACAAAAACCCGCATTTTGAGAATTTAGCATATAGTCGGATGTCTCTCAAGGTCTGAAGAACGATCCAAAGGTGATGCTCGTGCTCCTCTCAGCTGTGGAAGTAGACCAAGATATCATCAATAAACACAATCACAAAGGAATCCAAGTAGGGCTTGAACACCCGGTTCATCAAATCCATGAATGTTGTTGGGGCATTGGTCAGCCCAAATGACATCACTAGAAACTCATAATGCCCCCACCGAGTCCGAAAAGCTGTCTTAGGGACATCAGATGCCCTAATCCTCAACTGATGGTAGCTAGATCTCAAATCAATCTTTGAAAACACCTTGGCACCCTGAAGCTAATCAAATAAATCATCAATCATTGGCAATGGATACTTGTTCTTGATGGTGACTTTGTTCAACTGCCGATAGTCTATACACATCCTCATCGACCCATCTTTCTTCTTCACAAACAATACAGGTGCACCCCAGGGCGAGACATTAGGTCTAATGAAGCCCTTATCAAGCAGATCTTGCTTTTATTCCTTCAATTCTTTTAACTCTAGCGGGGCCATGCGATACGGCGGAATGGAAATGGGCTGAGTGCCCAGAGCAAAATCAATGCAGAAATCAATATCCCTGTCGGGTGGCATCCCCGACAGGTCTGCAGGAAATACCTCTGGAAACTCACGAACAACTGGCACTAAATCTATGGAAGGAACCTCCGCGCTAGAATCGCGGGCATAAGCCAAATAAGCTAGACACCCCTTCTCGACCATATGCCGAGACTTCACATGAGAGATAACCATACTGGTAGAATGACCAAGAGTCCCTTTCCACTCTAATCGAGGAAACCCCTGCAAGGCTAAGGTCACCGTCTTGGCGTGACAATCTAATATAGCATGATAAGGTGAAAGCCAATCCATACCCAGTATGACATCAAAATCAACCATATCGAGAAGTAGAAGATCTATACGAGTCTCAAGACTCCCAATGGTGACCACACATGAACGATAAACACGATCTACAACAATAGCATCTCCCACTGGTATGGACACATACACATGGGCACTCAAAGAATCACGGGGCACAACCAAATAGGAAGCAAAATAGGATGACACATAGGAGTAAGTAGACCCCGGATCAAAAAGAACTGAAGCATCTCTACTGCAAACCGAAACAGTACCTGTGATAACAGCGTCAGAAGACTCAGCCTCGGGCCTGGCTGGGAAAGCATAACATCGGGGGTGGGCCCCACTACCCTGAACTACGTCCCTGGGATGACCCCTAACTGGCTGGTCTCCACCTCTAACTGCCTGACCTCCACCTCTAATACTCTGGCCCCTACCTCTGGCTACCTGACCCCTGCCTCCGGCTGGCTGAGCAGGTGGTGCCGGAACCATGGCACGAGAACCCTGATATTGTGAGTTGCCCGATGTCCGAGGGCAAAATCTAGCAATATGCCTCGGATCACCACAAGTATAACATAACCTCAGTTGATGTGACTGTTGACCCTGAAACTGACTCTGTCGACCTGAGTAACCACCCTGATAACTCTGGAGTGGAGGTGTACTAATAGGAGCTAGTGGTGCTCTGTAAACTAGCAGGTCGGAATAAGGCATATGAGGACCACGACCACCTAAGGCACCGTGGGATGCCTGGAGTGCTGAATGAAACGGCCTGGGAGGATGGCCTCTACCAAAAGTACCCCTGCCTCTAGATAAGGCACCGCTGAATTCACCAGAATAATGAGGTCTTTTGTCAGACCCCTGACCTCCCTGATTAAGAACCATCTCGACTTGTCTGGCGACATTAGCAGCCGCCTGAAAAGAAATCCCACTCCCAGTCTCCTTAGCCATCTGCAATCTGATAGGCTGAGCAAGTCCATCAATAAACCTCCTCACCCTATCTCTCTCTCTCTCTCGGTGGGAAGTAGAAGAATAACATGATGGGCCAAATCCACAA
The DNA here is from genome assembly GCF_000715075.1 of Nicotiana tabacum. NCBI lineage: Eukaryota > Viridiplantae > Streptophyta > Magnoliopsida > Solanales > Solanaceae > Nicotiana > Nicotiana tabacum. Next base: position 45,429,504 of record NC_134102.1, read on the forward strand.
AACAGGTCTCACACTGAGTAACAGTCATACTGGCCTGCTGGAGATGCTCAAACTGACGGCGACGCTCCTCTCTCAATGTGATAGGCAGAAACTTCTCTATGAAGAGCTGAGAGAACTGGTCCCAAGTAAGAGCATGCGACCCAGCTGGTCTGGTCAACAAATAATCTCTCTACCATTTCTTGGCGGAACCAGTCATCTGAAATGCAGCAAAATCGACCCCATTGGTCTCCACTATACCTATATTCTGTAGAACCTCGCGACAGCTGTCAAGATACTCCTGGGGATCCTCCGAAGTAGCACCACTGAAGTGAACAGGAAAGATCTTGGTAAACCTGTCCAATCTCCACAAAGCCTCAGAAGATATAGCGGGCCCATCTCCGGCCTGCGTTGCAACAACCGGTTGAACTACTCTGACTGGCTGAGCTGCTGGAGCCTGATACTGGGGAGCTATCTGCTCCGAAGCGGGAGTAGTGGGAGTCTAGGCTCCTCCACCAGCCTGAGAGACGGCTGGTGCCATGGTAAATGCTCAAATTTGGGCCACACTCTCCATAAGGCCCACCAAACGGACCAAAGCGTCCTGAACTACTGGGGTGGCAATGAACCCCTCCGGAACCTGAGTTGGCCCGGCAGGAACAGTCTGGGTTGGAACCTCCTCATCAAGCTCTATCTGAGGCTCCACTGCTAGGGTTGCTGCTCATGCTCTAGGCTGAGCCCTGCCCCTGCCCCTGCCTCAGCCTCTGGCACGGCCTTGGCCTCGACCTCTGCCCCTCGTACGAGTTGCCACTCGAGGCTCTGGTTGCTGCTCAGCTGAGAAAGCGGTACGTGTTCTTGCCATCTGCGATAGAATAAAAGTAGAAGAGTTCAATCAGTATTGAGAAAACAACATCGCACGACAGAGGAGAATAGAAGTGAAAGTTGTTCCTAAACTCCATAGCCTCTGGAAGATAAGTACAGACGTCTTCGTACCGATCCTTTAGATTCTACTAAGTTGGCTTATGAATCGTGAGACCTAGTTAACCTAGTACTCTGATACCAACTTGTCACGACCCGAAATTCCCACCGTCGGGACCGTGATGGCGCCTAATATTTCACTTGCTAGGCAAGCTAACGTTAGAGAATTATTAAACCAATTCTTATCTCATTCAACAAATAACAACAAATTAGCTAAGGTGAAATATAATGAGTGGGGAACAATATAAAGACTGCATTAACTCCTAATACCCGGATCTGGAGTCACAATTCACGAGCATTATAGAATTCATTACAAGTAATACTCTAAAATAAATACAACTGCTTGGATGAAAGAAATAGTAAAACTGAAAAGATAGACGGGGACTCCAAGGTCTGTGAACGCCGACAGATCTACCTTGAGTCTCTGGATAGTGGGTCCAACAGCTAAAATCTCGATCAACCCGAGCCGGTACCAAAATCTGCACGAAAAGTGCAGAGTGCAGTATCAGTACAACCGACCCCATGTACTGGTAAGTGTCGAGCCTAACCTCGACGAAGTAGTGACGAGGCTAAGGCAAGGCACCTACAAATCAACATGTACAATTTAACAGTGTATATACAAATAACATTAATGAAGAATCAGACAAGAATTATTGGGAGGGGATACATGTTAGGGGAAAATACGAAGTAAAGAGCTACAGCAGAATGAGAACTGAAACAACCAACATAATATGAATCAACAGGAACACGAATACAATAAAGGAAAAATGTATGACATCACCCTTCGTGCTTTTACTCTCAATCTCACCATAAAATCAATAAAGACGGCACGGCATCACCCTTCGTGCATTAACTCTCATATCATGGCACGGCATCAAGCCTATATAAAGGTCTTGTAATAGATAGAAAAATACACACAATTAAAGAAGAAAATCTCTTCCTTCTCTCTATCTGCATTTCTTGTTCATGTTTTACTAAATTATTTTTATTTCGTAACAACATTTCTTATTCATATTTTACTAAATTACTTTTATTTTATAACAATCATCACTTAGTTGACCAATAATAATTGAAAAGCATACCAAAGTTTAGCAATCCTGCGACCATTTTCTCTTAGCTTCGTACGGAATACGCAGTAGAAGTTCTTTTTCGGCCGCCGTTAATTTGCTCCAAATGAGTATGTGTTTTTTTCTCTCTAACCAACTGGGAACTCTATTTATATACCCTAGTTTTCTCATCTGGCCAAAACATTAAATAAACAAATAGTGGTGTCTGGCCAATTTAAACCTTTTGAAAAAAAGATTATATTTCTAAAGAGTTATGTGTTTTATTTTGGCCCAATAGCTACAAATTAAATCAATTCTCCAATCTCACAATTAAGTATAAAAATATTTTGGGTTATTACAGGTGTCACTCTCCTGAACCTTCCCCGATGCAATATCCTTCGACCTCAGCTACCTAACCTACCTATCCAAAATGGCCACTGCTTCCTCCTCATAAGCCATGTTCTCATCCAGCTGCACCAAACTGAAATCTAGCACATGTGAGTGATCCTCATGATACTTTCGAAGAATGAAAACATGAAATACCAGAAGAATTTCAGACAAGCTGGGTGGTAAAGCAAGCTTGTAAGCCTCCTCACCCACTCTCTCCAAAACCTCAAATAGACCAATGTACCTAGAGTTAATTAGTCCCCTTATTATAGAGTTATAACATAAAACTGTCCATTAAAGTTAAGAAAAGTTTTGAGACAAATTCTACGGTGGTAGGTCGTGGTTTTACTCCCTTAGCTTGAGCGAGGTTTTTCACGTAAATATTATTGTGTTGTTTAATTTTCACACTTTATTTCTGTTTGTATCCATCTATTTAGTTCAAAGAACCAAGTTTTTTGCAATCGCGAAAATCGGGTAAGACAAATTTAATCCCTCCTTTGTGTGTCTGGTTCAACTCTAAAATAACATTGTTCTCGTCAGAAGTGGGCAGTGCCTTCGTTGCAATGGTGTAGTGCGTCAGGTTCCTTTTATTGTACAAGGTTGTGAGCTTTGCTTTGATTTTTATGTGCTCACACTATACTGAGTTGATCTGGTTCTAGGAGTTTCTTGGATTTCTACATTAGGACAGGTGGTCAAAGATCATTCCACTCGCATTTTTGAGTTTTCTTTCCAAGGAACAAGTTATTTTTGGCAATAGGAATTGCCTAGGAGGTCCAACTTGTTCAGCTGCACAAATTACGCCGTCTAACGGCTATGATGCCATATCTTCATTCTTTCTTTTTGGAGGTGGTACAAGAGGGAACGGACCTCTAAAAACACTCCAGTTGACCTTAAGGAAATATTCAACTCATTTGAGGATGTCTTTCAGAAACATCAAGTTCTGCCTCCAGAACGATCTCAAGATCATGTATTCACTTACAACCATGTACCGGTCCTGTTAATGTCAAACCATATTGGCATCCTTATTTTCAAAAGCAGGTAACGGAGCAACTAGCCGGTGCTACTAGTTCGAAAGATGGATGGAATATGGCGATTTTGTATGGATTATCGTGCCATCAATGCCCTAACTGTGCGTGATCACTTTCCAATTCCTACAATAGATGAGCTTTTTGATGAATTATATGGGGCTTGGTACTTCTATAAGCTGGACTTACTTTTTGGGTACCACCAGATACGTGTTCGAATGGAAGACATTGAGAAAACAGCATTTAGGATTTATGACGGCCATTACGAGTTTTTGGTTATGCAATTTGAGTTATCCAATGCTCCCTCAACATTTCAAGCAACCATGAATGACATATTTTGACCTTATTTGCGACGTTTTGTATTGATTTTATTTGACGATATACTCATCTATAGTCATGATTGGATTGCTCATTTGGAGCACCTTCAATTGGTTCTACAGCTACTCCGACATCACCACTTAGTGGCCAAAAGGATCAAATGTTTATTCGGCCAACAGACCATTGATTATCTTGGTAACATATTATCTCATCAAGGATTGGTAGTCGATATGATGAAAAATATTGCCATCCAGCAATGGCCACCTCCCATTATGCTTTCTGGATTTTATCGGAGATTTATCTATTATTATGCTTCCATCGCAGCTCCTTTGACCGACCTACTGTGTAGAGATGCCTTTCAATGGAAAGAGCAAACACATGAAGCACTCGAAACCTTAAGAAGTGTTTAAATTCGACTCTTGTTCTTGCACTTCCTAATTTCAGTCAGGAATTTCAGCTAAAAATTGATACGTCTGGTGTAGGGATAGGTGCAATCCTATCTCAGAGGGGCCATCTTGTGGCTTTCTTTAGTCGAACATTAAGCCCATGCATGCAATGAGCTTCTATTTACTACCGAGAGATGTTTGCTATCACCTAGGCATTTGATAAATGGAGACAATATTTACTTGGATGCAGATTTACAATACTCATTGACCAACATGCACTTCGAAATCTTACCACTCAAAGAATCCAAATTCTAGAGCAACAGAAGTGGTCGAGCAAATTACTGAGCTATGATTTTTTGCATTATCTATACACCGAGAAAACAAAACATGGTTGCTAATGCATTGTCGCATAAATTTGAAGCCATTTATGGCTATTTGTGTCCAAATTCTGGAATTAGTTAACGATTTGAAGGAATTGAACCGAAGCCATCCCCAGTTACTAGAAATTCAGCAACAACTTGACCAACAACCCGAGTTGCGCAGTGATTTTTCAAAGAGGGGTTGCTATTTTCTAAGGGATGTTTGGTAATTCCTGCAGATTCACCACTTCGTCAGCAACTATTACAAGAATTCATTCTTCTGCAGTTGGTGGGCATGCTGGGGTTGCTAGGACCTATCAGCATGTGGTCTCTAATTTTTACCGGAGAAACATGAATGAAAGATGTGCAGTCTTTTGTGTCCATTTATCAGATCTGCCAGCAAATGAAAGACATTTATCATCATCCTATAGGTCTCTTATAGTCTCTACCAATCCCGGATATGGTGTTTGAGGATATAGCAATGGACTTTATTATTTGCTTAATTAGTTCCATGGGGAAAACCACCATAATGACAGTGGTTGATCGACTCACAAAGTCCAAGCATAGTATACCCTTACCATCCACTTTTTCTGCTCGTACGGTTCCTAAGGTTTTTGCGGTTGGTGTTATCAGATTACATGGTCCTCCGAGAACTGCTGTGATTGATCTTGATTCCCGATTCATCCATTCTTTTTGTCAAGAGGTTAGCAAAATGCAAGGCACCACTCTTCATATCAGTAGAGCTTATCACCCGCAAACTGATGGACAACCTGAGGCTCTAACAAGTGTGTCGAATAGTACCTTCGATGTGTTGTTGCAAATAGTCCTTCAGAATAGGTGTCCATGTTGCCATGGGCTGAGTACTCGTACAATACATCACTTCAAACACCAGCTGGCATGACCCTTTTTCAAGCTCTTTATGGAAGAGAACCACCAACAATTGCTAGTTATATTTTGGGCAGCAACTGTAGTGATCTTGTGGAATAATTTTTACTCCAAAGGGATGAGGTGTTAGATATATAAACAAAATTTGGCTAAAGCTCAGTGAAGATTGAAGGCCCTAGCAGATAAACAAAGAACTGAACTTTGAGGTAGGAGATTGGATCTTTGTGAAGCTCAAACCATACAGACAAGTATCAATTCAAGTTCAAAGACAACATAAACGGAGAAGAACGTACTTTGGTCCATTTCGTGTTGTTACAAGAATTGGAGAAGTGGCATACAAATTAGAATGGCCGATAGCTGCAAAAATTCACACCGTCTTTCATATATCACTGTTTAGAAAATGTTTAGGGCAATCAGGTCGCACTTCACTTGACTGATTTTGTTCATAATTATAGACCTACAGGACTGAACCTTGAGGACAAGGTTCTCGTTGGAGATGGGGTAATGTTATAAATCCAGAATCACAAAATGAACCTGTTTATCAGGCTGACGAGTTGGGTGCTGATGTGGAGTCCACGGAAGATACTATTGAGGACAATATGGTAAGGGGCAAACGAGTGAGACAAATGCCTTCAAAGCTACGTGATTATGTTGTGGGATTATATAAAGCAGGGTAGTGGATCAGAAAAAGTTAGGCAAAAGTTATCAAGAATATTCTTCTCTCATCTATACCTATGTAATTCTAATTCTCATCTCCTTCTTTCAGTTGCTATCCCCTGCACTGTGTTAATTTCATCATTGTAGTTCCCTTTGCATATCAATATAAGTTGTTTCTGGTGTGGTTAAGTATTATTAGTAGCAATTGCTATAGTATGTACTCTTTGAATATTGCAGTCAATAACATAATTTCAACTCAGGCACTAGTTAGTTTGTGTCCACCAGATGCCCATTTTTTTCCAGGCTAGGACCAATCTAAACTTTTGTTGGGACCAATTAGAATAAAGCCTCACTCCTCATGGTGAGAGATCTGCAGTGTTGTATTAATTCATTCAACAATTGCATATTCGTATTCCTGTAAGCACATGCTAAAAGGATCCCAGGCACTGAGAAACAAAAAATTCTGAAGAAAATATACTAACCTAATAATGATACATTTGACCAAAATTATAGCACAACATTGAGAATTGTTGAATTGATATCATTGATTTATTCAATAAATTCAATCAACCACTAATTCTGATTTCTGATAAATACAACAAAAGGATACAAAATCGACAAGTCACGCCAAAGGGAAAAAAAGACAATCTAATACAATGATATAACACGGTGCAATCGTAAGCACCGATTAAAGTTACAAGTTTACAACAACAAAATTTAGAAAGACAAAAGGAGGGGGGGGGGAAACTATCTTTCTTCCTAGTTCAACAAAACTGTTTATCAAAAGCCTGCTGCTTATTGTTAACTTTTTATTTTTATTGGTTCATATAAAGAATGACAATGGCCATGAATAATGCACCTATACAGAAAGTAAAGGTTTATATTTTCCCCTTCCTCTTCTCATCCAATGCCTGCACAAAAAGAGAGGTATAACTTAGGCAGCATTTTAATGAATCTATAGCACCAAAAAAAACTCCCTATGAAAGTGTAATGACTCAACCCGTGTTTTCAGTTCTAGCATCCCATTCTTTGATTTGAGACTTGGTACGTTCGTATAATGTTTATGACAAGCGAGCAATGACAGTTTGGACCCCGAAGGACTCGGGGAAGATTTAGGCTCTTATCATGCTATTAGGAAGTTTAAAGAGTTTAAGTAGCAACCTTACCCCTGGATTCTAGTAATATACTTCTGGTTCATGTTTTGAAGCTTCTAATAAGTTTACATGATGTACAAGTCTGAATGTTCGGTTTAGGACTTGAGGGACTTGGGGGACGTTTGTGCACTATTGCATGAAAGTTGGAACCTTAAAGATTCTTTAAGTTGAATCAAGTTGTTGTTTTGATTTGTAGCGTTTGCTTTGTGTTTCGAGCCTTTGGATAAGTGCGTACAGGGTATTTGGACTTGTCAAGATGATTTGAAGGGATCCCATGGGGCTTAGGTGAGTTTCGAGGTATTTGGAGGAGGATTAGGTGAAAGACCAGCCAAATCTGCAAAGAATGCAAACCTGGCGCGCCAGGGCAATTTACCTGAAGTTTTGTATAAATAGCCTCATTTCGTACGTTGAGTTCATTTCACCATTTTTGGAGCTAGGGAGCTCGAATTGAGGCAATTGTTTGAAGGATTTTTTATGTACGACATTGGGGTAAGTTATTTTAACTAGAATCTATGATTGTATCATGAATCTGTCGTCAATTTGTCTTAAAATCAAGGAATCAAAGAGGTGAAAATGGGATTTTAGACCAAACCTTAAGAAAGTGATGAAGATTTAAAAACCGATTATTTGGATTGAGAATCTAATTACATATTTGAACTCGGAAGATTATGGATCACCGAGATTTGACCTTCGTTTTGGGGTTTGACTATGTGAGCCCAAGGTTGACTATTGTTGACTCTGACCTAAGCTTATCTTTTGCTCCGGGAATTGAGTCCTATGACTTTATTTGACATCAGGAGCATTATTTGGGCTAGATCAGGCTCGTTTGATGGAATTGGAGCAGGGAAAGATTATATTCTTCGAAGAATAGAGCTAGTCCAAAACCGAGGAAAGTTGAGACTTGACCTTACTGAGGGAATATTTTCCAAATTGTCTTGTTTGTTATGTGCTACGTATTTGGGGGTAACGCATATTCGAAGTGACGAGCGTATACGCGGACACCATGTTAATTCCATGCTTGGGTAAAGGACAAGCTTTGTATGCTTTACTTGTTTTAACTGTTGTACGACTACTTGAGCATCTTATTCATGCTAGTATCATCTTATTAGAATTCCTGCACATGCTAGTTTAACATGATAGTGTTATGTATGTTGGATTACATGAGTTACTCATTAGTTATACATTGATCATGTCTAATCTTTGAGCCATGACTATTTATGCATCTTTATATGCTAGTCTTATGTTATAGGCATCTTTCACATACTAGTTTTACATAATAGGTTACATGAATGTCGAGTTACATGCTTGTTTGATAGTCATGCACTGAACATATGCATCTTCATCTGCATATGAGGTTCACAAATAGATGTGGTTTTGGCATGTTGAGTTGTCCCTGTGGGTTATATTGTGCATGTTGATTTGGCAATGCAGTCTGGGTGTGTGGATCCACGTTCATGTTTGTGTGTGGATTAGGATTCATTCCTTGTGAGTCACCCTCTCATGTTTCTTTTTTGGTGGCGTACACGCAGATTTGTGAGAAACTGACGAGTTTCTGGTTTGTTGGACACTTTGAGGATGTCGGTCGATGTAAAGTTCGAGTTTGTATCATAAATATGCAATCATAGACTCTTGTTGCATTTTATATAAATGTTAACTGGTGCATGTCATTAGATATATGTTGTTCGATGCATTTCACACATGCATTGGGTTGTTTGTTGTGAAAGCATACATCATATTGCATGCTTAGACTGTGCATATATTTTGATGCATTGATATATGTATTGGACTTGCTTAGTCGAGATAGGGTGTATCATTTCATATGCTCTATGTGTGCATATTGTTATATGCATTGAGCATGATTAGCTTGTTCTTCAGTGCAATTTTTCTATTGTTGCTATGTATATGAATTACAGGGGTTAATAAGAGAGTATTTTGACTAAACCCTTGCCGCTAGTTTGTTAGGGGAATAGTCATGGATACTTACTGAGTACTGTGCTCGTATACTCATACCACATTTTTGCACCTTGTGTGATGATACTGGAGTTGAGCGTTTATAGAGTTCTTGAGCGAGTATTGAAGATATATCATCGTTCTAGTTATGAGTAGTCATTTTGTTTATGGTAGTGTAGGACCTTGTATCTATGTTTTGTATATTTCAAATAGATGTTGCATTTGTTTTTCATATCAACGTTGTATTCATATTCTTAGTAGCTCTGACTTGTGACACCAATTCTTGGGATAGTTTGTATTGAATTCTTCATTTTAACCTTATTATTTATAAGAAGATTTTCCGCTTAAGTTATATTTGTATTGATTGGTTCACCTAACGGGTTGCATTGGATGACATCATGATTTAGTGGGATTTGGGTCGTAACAGAAAGTCAAGTTCATGTCAAGACAAAGTTGTCGAAAATAGAAATATTTTCTATGCCGAAGTAAAAAGTAAACAAGATTCTAATCCTTCAGGTTGAATTATAAGAGTAAAGTACGATTCCCACACTACAATATTCATCTTGGCCGGCAAGCACTCAAATTGCTTGATGTTATTTTCCCCGTTCTTTTCATCTAGACTTGGGGGCTAAATATAAAAGATAAGAATGAAGCCAAAGCAGCACTATCACATTAACCAACACCGTGTTGGATTTGGACAAGGACAAATAGATGAAAACATGAAAACAAAGAATTCATATTCTGAAAAATAGAGGGCACGACACGAATAGGACAAGAAATTTGTGTGTTTATATGCAAGAGTACAATATAACAAAAAGAGAACACTGAAAAACATGCAACACATGCTTCAGACATAATTTATCAAACGTTGTTAAATTGTTTAACTATCTGATCTAAAAGCTTAAACTGTTGGAAAGAGACGCTTAGATTTACGTAAGTCTTCAACACGCCCCCCACGTGTAGGCCTAATTTTTCTTCATGGGTCAAACACATGAAACTTTTTCCCGATAACGGCTGGCGGTGAGGCTAAAACTCTAAAAATTTGCCTGCTCTTATACCATGTTTAAGTGTGCGACTACCTCATTTAAAGGTTGAAGCAGTTAAAGAGAAAGAGAATACACTTTCATTTACTTATTTACGTCTTCAACAAACTTCATGAAATCTTAGAAAGGTATTAAGTGGCCCATATTGGTTGAGGAAATAGATTGTTGTCTCCTTAAAAGCGAGAAATCCTCATCTCATGACATGAGTTAACTTTTGGGTTAAGTTAGGTCCAAATTCCATTTTTTTAGACATGGTATTAGAGTCAAACCAGTCATAACTTCATTGCCAATGTTGAGACCCCTGTTATGTTTTCCATGCTTTAGTTGTCTAAATATGGTCTTTTTTTTTTTTTTGGGGGGGGGGGGGGGGGGATTAAGATCCCAAATTGATCGAGGAAATAAGTTGTTATCTCCTTATATGATCTTGGTAATCCTTGTCTGATGAGCTTACTTTTGGAGTTAGAATAAGGTCCAAGGTCCCTCACGGCTTAAAAAAAACACATGCTTGTTGTGACTGTTAAAATCATTCGCAAATTTTCCGAATGTACCTTTCTAACTTCCGAGTTAGAGCTTGGTAAAAAAACAGAGATTCGAGATTCCAGTTTTGACAAGCTTCCTTCACTAAAAAGGATACTCCATGTACTCCTTTAAAATATATTATTAGTCAGTATAAGAAGGGTGAAGATGAGATTAGACGGTATTATGGTGCCTAAATGCAAGCAATTCAGATATCTAAGCTCATTTCAGGCGAGTGGAATGAGAGATAAAAATGTTACATGTAGAATGAATATCAGATAGTTGAAATGGAGAAGTAGTACCAGGGTTTTATGTGATAGAAGGATGCCTAGCAAAATGTAAGAAAAGTTCTATTAAACAGTTATAAGACCAGTAAAGTTATATGGGAATGAATGTTGGGAAGTCCGACACTATCCACAAGATGTGTTTCATATAGATGCAGATGCTAGGATAGATGTGCGGTCATGAAGATTAGATAAGATTAAAAATGACAATATTGGTCAAAAGGTGCAAATAGCAGATATTGAGGATAAAGTGAGAGAAGGTCGCTTGAGATGGTTTGTCATGTCATGTGTCGCCACTGGTCTGTAAGTCTAATAGCATAGCGAGTGAAGGTGTTAAAAGTGGACGAAGTAGACCTAAAATCACATGGAAAGAAATTATCTTGAAAGACCAACAATTTCTTGGAATCCATACAGACCTAGCGAAAGACAGAGCACAATAGAAGAAAAAAATATATAGGCGATATTAATTAGTTGGGAATATGTTTTGGTAATGTCAATACATTTAGCCCTATGCTTCTAAGATAGCCTTATCTCAGATTTTATGCCGATACAAAGTGCAAAGAACTTCTAATACTTCTATTCTTGTTATTTTGTATCATGTTGGACTGAGATGAATTGAAATGAAGAAACATGGTCATCGAGGATTCATATATTCAACCCAACTTGTTTGGGATTGAGGTATGGCTATTCTTGTATGCATTAGAGAAAAAACTTTAGCAAATAATAAAAGTAGTAGTTTAGTGCAGTCTAGTAAATCAACACAAGTGCCCATAGTTGACAACTGCGTTTATATTTTCAAGATTTCGGACATGATAGGTTGGTGCTAAAAACTGTCCCATTGGTGTTAGTGTCGGACTACTGTACAACTCAAATATGCTACCCAACATTTGATGCCCACACTTTCAAGAATTTAAGCTAAGCATCAATATACAGGAAAGTTTCTGTTAGTTTACAGCATGTATATAGTGTATTATTGTCCCATATTGGTAGAAGAGTAGTATGTCCTTGTATGGTATAACTATAAATAAGGACCTCTTGTATTGTATTGTTCATCTAATATCAATAATATATTTTCTCCCGTGCTTTCTCACATGGTATCAGAGCAATTGTGAGAGACTTATCGCTGTGCATAAATTCCAGCGATTCCGGGAAAGAGAAATCAGTACTTTTTTAAGGTTGTTTTCTATCTGCTTCATTTCTGTCAGTGTTGTGCAAAATCCAACACTACCACAAGAGCCGTCACTGTCCGGCGACCAAACCCCAGTGAAAAACTCCGGCAGCAGCCTCCTCACGCGCCTCCACGCGCCACCAGAAGCTGACGCGCGTGAGCTCACGCGTCGGCGCGTACGACCACTTCCGGCCATTTTTTGAAAATCTTCCTTTAGAACAGTTGGGTCGCCTGGTAATTCCGATCCTACCCCTACTGTTTTCATTTCATTCCGAAAACTTTGAGTTTTTTCCGGCAGCTACAGTACTATTGCGACAGCTACAGTAGATTCCGGCAGCTACAGTATTTCAGTATTCTGTTTCTGTGTTTCCGTACACTGTTTCAGTGGATTACAGTTGATTCTTTCTCCTATTTGGTAATAATTTGCAACAATGTCTTTGGGATTTGATGCTTTTGGGTCTAGAAACATGAGTTCTGGAAGCTCTAGTGCTATTATTACCTCGGAACCTTTAATGGAAGGTTCAAACTACTTAGCTTGGGCTTCATCTGTCGAGTTATGGTGTAGAGGTCAAGGTGTTCAAGATCATCTAATCAAACAGTCTAGCGATGGAGATGAAAAGGCAATAACACTTTGGGCAAAAATCGATGCTCAGTTATGTAGCATCTTGTGGCGATCTATTAATTCCAAGTTGATGCCCTTGTTTCGTCCATTCCAGACATGTTATTTGGTTTGGGCAAAGGCACGGACCTTATACACTAATGACATATCTCGCTTCTATGATGTGATATCACGGATGACAAACTTAAAGAAGCAGGAATTGGATATATCTACTTACTTGGGTCAAGTACAGGCAGTCATAGAGGAATTTGAGAAGTTGATGCCAGTTTCTGCTAGTGTGGAAAAACAACAAGAGCAGCGACAGAAGATGTTTCTCGTTCTTACCCTCGCTGGACTTCCTAATGATCTTGATTCAGTACGCGACCAAATTTTGGCTAGTCCGTCTATCCCTACAGTTGATGAATTATTCTCTCGATTACTCCGCCTTGCTGCAGCACCAAGTCCACCAGTGATCTCATCACAGATACTTGATTTCTCTGTTCTTGTATCCCAGACAATGGATGTTCGGGCATCTCAAACTATGGAGCATAGACGAGGAGGAGGTCGTTTTGGAAGATCTAGACCCAAGTGTTCTTATTGTCACAAACTTGGACACACTCGTGAAATGTGCTATTCCTTACATGGTCGTCCACCCAAAAATGCTTACATTGCTCAGACCGAGACTCCAAGTAACCAAGGATTTTCTTTATCTAAAGAAGAATATAATGAGTTCCTTCAGTATCGAGCAAGTAAGCAGACATCTCTACAAGTAGCCTCACTTGCTCAGACTGATACTTCTGTTACTGGTAATTCTTTTGCTTGTGTTTCCCAGTCTAGCGCTCTTGGCCCATGGGTCATGGACTCCGGCGCTTCTGATCACATCTCTGGTAATATATCACTTTTGTCAAATATTGTATATTCACAATCTCTTCTCACTGTTACTTTAGCCAATGGATGTCAAACTGAGGCAAAAGGAGTTGGACAAGCTAATCCCTTGTCTTCTATCACCCTAGATTCCGTTCTTTATGTCCCTGGCTGTCCTTTTAGTCTTCCATCTGTTAGTCGTTTGACTCATGCCCTCCATTGTGGTATATATTTTATTGACGATTCTTTTATTATGCAGGACCGCAGTACGGGACAAACAATTGGTACAGGACGTGAATCAGAAGGCCTTTACTACCTTAACTCACTCAGTCCTTCCACAACATGTCTAGTTACAGATCCTCCAGATCTAATCCACAGACGTTTAGGACATCCGAGTTTATCCAAACTTCAGAAGATGGTGCCTAGTTTATCTAGTTTGTCTACATTAGATTGTGAGTCGTGTCAACTTGGAAAACATACCCGAGCCTCCTTTTCGCGTAGTGTTGAGAGTCATGCAGAGTCTGTCTTCTCCTTAGTTCATTCTGATATATGGGGCCCTAGTAGAGTCAGTTCATCCTTGGGATTTCGTTATTTTGTCAGTTTCATTGATGATTATTCAAGATGTACTTGGCTTTTCTTAATGAAAGATCGTTCTGAGTTATTTTCTATATTCCAGAGTTTCTGTGCTGAAATCAAAAACCAATTTGGTGTTTCTATTCGCATTTTTCGCAGTGAGCCTTAGAATATTTATCTTCTCAATTTCAGCAGTTTATGACTTCTCAAGGAATTATTCATCAGACATCTTGTCCTTATACCCCTCAGCAAAATGGGGTTGCTGAGAGAAAGAATAGGCACCTTATTGAGACTGCTCGCACACTTCTAATTGAATCTCGTGTTCCGTTGCGTTTTTGGGGCGATGCAGTTCTCACAGCTTGTTATTTGATTAATCGGATGCCTTCATCTCCCATCAAAAATCAGATTCTGCATTCAGTATTGTTTCCCGAGTCACCCTTATACTCTCTTCCACCTCGTGTTTTTGGGAGCACGTGTTTTGTTCATAACTTAGCCCCTGGGAAAGATAAGTTAGCTCCTCGTGCTCTCAAGTGTGTCTTTCTTGGTTATTCTCGTGTTCAGAAGGGATATCGTTGTTATTCTCCAGATCTTCGTAGGTACCTTATGTCAGCTGACGTCACATTTTTTGAGTCTAAACCTTTCTTTACCTCTGCTGACCACCATGATATATCTGAGGTCTTACCTATACCGACCTTTGAGGAGTTTACTATAGCTCCTCCTCCACCTTCGACCATAGAGGTTTCATCCATACCAACCGTTGAGGAGTCTAGTGTTGTTCCCCCTAGTTCCCCAGCCACAGGAACACCACTCTTGACTTATCATCGTCGTTTGCATCTTCCATCAGGCCCAACTGGTTCTCGTCCTGCACCTGACCCTGCTCCTGCTGCGGACCCTGCTCCTAGTACACCGATTGCACTTCGGAAAGGTATACGGACCACACTTAACCCTAATCCTCATTATGTCGGTTTGAGCTATCATCGTCTGTCATCTCCCCATTATGCTTTTATATCTTCTTTGTCCTCGGTTTCCATCCCTAAGTCTACAGGTGAAGCGTTGTCTCATCCAGGATGGCGACAGGCTATGAGTGACGAGATGTCTGCTTTACATACAAGTGGTACTTGGGAGCTTGTTCCTCTTCCCTCAGGTAAATCTATTGTTGGTTGTCGTTGGGTTTATGCAGTCAAAGTTGGTCCCGATGGACAGATTGATCGACTTAAGGCCCGTCTTGTTGCCAAAGGATATACTCAGATATTTGGGCTCGATTACAGTGATACCTTCTCTCCCGTGGCTAAAGTGGCTTCAGTCCGCCTTTTTCTATCCATGGCTGCGGTTCATCATTGGCCCCTCTATCAGCTGGATATTAAAAATGCCTTTCTTCACGGTGATCTTGAGGATGAGGTTTATATGGAGCAACCACCTGGTTTTGTTGCTCAGGGGGAGTCTCGTGGCCTTGTATGTCGCTTGCGTCGGTCACTTTATGGTCTAAAGCAGTCTCCTCGAGCCTGGTTTGGTAAGTTCAGCACGGTTATCCAGGAGTTTGGCATGATTCGTAGTGAAGCTGATCACTCTGTGTTTTATCGGCACTCTGCTTCAAGTCTCTGTATTTATCTGGTAGTCTATGTTGATGATATTGTTATTACTGGCAATGATCAGGATGGTATTACCAATCTGAAGCAGCATCTCTTCCAGCACTTTCAAACTAAAGATCTAGGCAGATTGAAGTACTTTCTAGGTATTGAGGTTGCCCAGTCTAGCTCAGGTATTGTTATTTCTCAAAGAAAATATGCTTTAGACATTCTTGAGGAGACGGGGATGATAGGTTGCAGACCTGTTGACACTCCGATGGATCCGAATTCTAAACTTATGCTAGGACAGGGGGAGCCGCTTAGCGATCCTGCAAGCTATAGGCGGCTGGTTGGAAAATTAAATTATCTCACAGTGACTAGACCCGACATTTCTTATCCTGTGAGTATTGTAAGTCAGTTTATGAATTCTCCCTGTGATTGTCATTGGGATGCAGTTGTCCGCATTATTCGATATATAAAATCGGCTCCAGGCAAAGGGTTACTCTTTGAGGATCGAGTTTATGACCAGATCATTGGATACTGAGATGCTGATTGGGCAGGATCACCTTCTGATAGACGTTCTACGTCTGGATATTGTGTTTTAGTAGGAGGAAATTTGGTGTCCTGGAAGAGCAAGAAACAGAATGTAGTTGCTCGGTCTAGTGCAGAAGCAGAATATCGAGCAATGGCTATGGCAACATGTGAGCTAGTCTGGACCAAACAATTGCTCAAGGAGTTGAAATTTGGTGAAATCAGTCGGATGGAACTTGTGTGCGATAATCAAGCTGCCCTTCATATTGCATCAAATCCGGTGTTCCATGAGAGAACTAAACACATTGAGATTGATTGTCACTTCGTCAGAGAAAAGATACTTTCAGGAGAGATTGCTACAAAGTTTGTGAGGTCGAATGATCAACTTGCAGATATTTTCACCGAGTCTCTCACTGGTCCTCGTATTGGTTATATATGTAACAAGCTCGGTACATATGATTTGTATGCACCTGCTTGAGAGGGAGTGTTAGTTTACAGCATGTATATAGTATAGTATTATCCCACATTGGTAGAAGAGTAGTATGTCCTTGTATAGTATAGCTATAAATAAGGACCTCTTGTATTGTATTGTTCATCTAATATCAATAATATATTTTCTCCCGTGCTTTCTCACAGTATCTACTCATACGAACATATATGTGCAAAATGATTAGTTTACCAAGAAATAGTAGCAAATCATATGAGATGGTTAACTACAAAGGAAAAAGTTAAATTTCGAACTCATATATTTCAGAATATCGTAAAGGAAACAATACCTTGCTTTGGAAGATTCTCATCGTCAGCACAAGAGTATCGCGCATTCTAGAAAGAAATAAGAAAGTCGCAACTTATATTTCAATGATTCAAAGAACGAAGAGAATCAAAATCTGATTTAATAACAATATAGTAACTAAGGAAACACTATATTCCCCATACCAAATTCTTTGGTAACAAACAAACCCAAGAATACAAGCAACAAAAGAGATAACAGATTAGTTCCTCTTTTTTTTTTAATGATAAATGAGAGCTGCCTCCCTACAAGAAGTCACAACTTAATACCTTATCTAAAAATTAAAAAAGAAAAAGTACACAACTTAATATCATGAAATCACTAAAATTTAAGCTGAAAACTGGGTGCTTCTAGTACTCTAGCTACAGCTTATATAAGATAATAATTAGGTAAAATACAGTGGGAATATACATATAGCTGTTGACAAGCAACTTACGACAGGAAATATCAATGCATGCTACAATCTGAAATAAATCCATATGCATCAAAGAACCGTGTCTAGAATAGTACTGCAGAAATAATTAATAAATACTTCTAAACTATGAATATGTGGATGCTTTTCATTCATTTACATGATACAGAACACATAGGGGGTACCTCTTTATCTACTACATATTACTCTTAAAACATGTGACACTAATGCGCTTTTAGAAAAGTAACTTTCAAGATAGATGAAGTGACAAAATCCTAATCTCTTCAACACAATCTATCACTGTTCACCTACGTTGATGCGGGTACCCCTAAGTTAGATGTTCTCCTAAATCACGAAATTACGATTCAATACCACTTCAATTGTTTGTTTAGAGCTTTACTTTTGTGTGACTAAGTAGAACCTACTAAACAAAAAAATTGACAACCAGTTTATGCCCTGTGCATGATTATGTTATAGGACAACTAACAATTTTTCAATGTCATGTGATTTTAACCCAAAAAAGATGCTAAGTTAAAAGTTACCTTATATCATTGTTTGTACTGAAGGGATGTGAAGACCCATTGGAACATGTGATAACAAACTGTGTTGACAACCCACTTGGAATTTTGATCTGAACATAGAAGAGTCAGAATTACACTCAAATATTTGACAATAAATTAGGTGATAATACAAATTTCCGTTATATTCAAGCACTTTACCACCATACTGTTAAGCCTATTTTCTGTTTATTTGCTCCAATTATGAGTAACGATCACCCTCACACCCACCCACCCTTAAGTACAAGTGACTTGTCCATCCATTGATCGATAATGGTGTCTCCAGCATTTTTAGATTACTAAATTTTGCTTCCTGTGATTATCTTTAGGAAAATCAAGAACAATGTGACTAAACCACGATAAAATGGGCTTCTTTTGCTTGCTGTTGTTATTTTTACATTTTTACTATAGTTTCTTTTTCTTCTTTTCTTAGGTGTAACCGTATAAGCCAAATGAACCTATCAATGGTTAGGCGATGTGCCCACCAAACACGGTTAAGTAGGATACATCCTTTTCCTCCCTACAACAAGAAATCATAAAACTAATGTGTTATCTCCTCCAACTAATAGCCTGTTATGACAATCAGCATCATTGAACATCAGTTAATGTGATGATTCAAACCTATGTATAATTGTATCATTACATTTTTTATAAGTAATGAAAATCAGGATGCAACCAACAGCTTCTTTCCATTGGTAAATTTCAGAGAGCTAACTGCAAATCAAAGGTCAAGACAACAGTCTACCAAGTCTAGAGCTCCACATCTAGAGCCAGTTCCTTTTTTTCTATTAACGGAGTTGAAAAATGAAAAAAAATAAAGAGAGAGAGAGAGAGAGGGGAGGGAGGGAGAGAGAATTGTAAGAAATGTTCAGTCATATCCTCAATCCACTGAGATGTAAATAATGTACACACATGTGACATGCTTTAAATAACATACAATTATAGGAATTGAATCAGCCTAATGATTCTAATTAATCCAGATAATATTGCTTTATATCCATAACATTACCAAATCTAAGTCCTTAATTACATAATATATACTTCTTAATTATAGAAGGAAGAATATATATAGATGGTTTTCTAAACTTGGCAACAATTTTCACTTAGCTACCTCAACTGAGGCTTGTACTATTAGATACTTCAACCTCACTCAATGTGTGCCTATTAAGCACAACACGCTGACATGGCAAACAAAGTGTATACTCGGCAACAATTTTCACTTGCCTACCTCAAACGAGGCTTGTACCTCCTACATACTTCAACCTCACTCAATGTGTACCTATTAAGCACAACACCTGACATGGCACAACAAAAGTGTATCTCACCCCTCTTAGGAGCGTGGAAATTCCAAAATTACATTTTTTTTCAAAAATAAATCCATTTTCAGAAAACCACCGGGCCTCAAACGTATAGCACAGTCCAAACAGCGGCATACCGGAGTCAAAGACACCCGTAAATAATTGGAGCGAACGATTACTGCAAACAGATACTCCACCCTTTGAAGGATTCAGAGAGCTCGAGATGACTTTTCTTGAGACCATGGATGAGGAAAGCATTGAAATAGAGAGAGGGGTTAGGAAGCGGAGAGCATTTTTCGGTAGTGGTTCACTGGTGGGTTTCTGCTAACAAGGAAGGAGGGCTCGAGAAGAGAGAAGGGTGGCCGACAGCGATTTCAGAGGTTGAGGCTGGTGGACCGGCGGTGGTGAGATGATGAAAAGAGGAATGGGAGAGGGTAGAAGAAGGTGGTGGCGGCTATTTTGAAGGTGTGGTATTAGTGGTGGGTTAATGACGTTTCGAAGGTTTTCCGGCCATGTCGGCGGTGAAGGTCCTTCCTGGTGGTTGTTTTTGGGAATCTGATGGGTAGTCAGGTGATGGGGTCGCTGGTGGTTTCAACGGGTGATGGACAGGAAGGTTCGCTTCAGAAAGAGGGTGGAGTAGGTGGTGGTTCTGACCTGCAACTGAGAGGGGAAACTTGCCGGCGACAGCCGACGGGTGAGGGGGGGTTTGCAGCACTGAGGGAGGGGTTTCTTTTATTAGAACAGATTTTTCTTTTTCTTCTTCTGAAAAGTTATCTTTTTGGATTATCTAAACCCAAAAGCCACATGGCCTTGTTCCATTTGTTAATTCTTGCCAAGTCATCGCATGTGAGATTCACGCATTACATTTTTTTTGCTGATTAGACAATTGTGCCCCATAGGCACGCAGTAAGTGAGGTTGAAGTATCTAATAGGTACAGGCCTCAGTTAAGGTAGCTAAGTGAATACTGCCACGTTTAGGGAGTCGTGTATGTATTCCGCCATTATAGAATGTTCTTATCAAGAACTTTTCCATACGTGATTATAAATGATGCTGGAATGTATACATGCATAACAAATTTATGGTAACTATGGCTGCACGCCTTCACATTATCATATATTTGCAGGAAAACTTGAACTCAGCTTCTCAAGACCCATACTAGATGAGTACAGAGTAGTAAATTCTATTGCTAAATAACACAAATTTCACTTTAAGTATTAATCCATCACATGAAAGCACATACCGACAACTCTTTGGAAAATTTTTCTGCTATTACAACAGCTTGTGTTCTATGAACCTTGACTTGGAAGCTTGATCGCCGCAAAAATATAATCGCTGGTTCCCAGTTCTCAGAAGACTCGACCTGTTGGGCAGAACCAAAAAAGATTGTTCTGAGAGATCTTACAGGGTACTGACAGCCATGATATCTAAGAAAATGATAACAACAGTTGACTCCCAAAAGAAACACCGAACAACGCAACCAAGAATTTCATTCTAACCAAACATTTTATGAATTCAATTATATGAAAAAGCCTAAACTTATTGAATGATTTAAACTCAACAAGCTTAAATCCTAGCCAATGAATTCCTCATCGGTTTACTCATTTCTCTAATTTTTCTGTTAATAGGGCTTATTATCCCAGGTAGCTTAAAAAGAATGTTTCCTATTAATGTTTCTACAACACTACCTTTGACAGAAAGGACACCTGGTGCCTAAGGGTGTCCAAGAAGAAGAATTGAATGCCAGTAACTGTGAGAGAGGCTATAGGTGCAAGAACAGGACAAATAGAACATCTCGTGAGCCTATCCAGGAAAAAGTAATGTCATCAAACAATATTTTGTATAACCCGTCTGAATATAACTCGCAAGGACGAGAGCAATAAAAGACGAGGAGCCTCATTTTGCTGCCTGCTGAATCTGGCTAAAGGGACTTGTTAAGCCTGAGAAGAAGTTAATAAGTTTTCGCAATGCACATCCGGAACCTAATATAATACAGGTTTTCAGTACATATCATCTATTTGGGCAATTGGTTTTAAATGACAGCAGTGCTTTCCCTTCACATCATAAACTTGTATATCCTGGATCACACTGCCATCCTCTACACCAGCTGAGCTACATTGAGCCCAAATGAGTTTATAATGAAAGCTAAAACTAGCAAAAGATGATTCAATACCAAGATGAAGTTGGACGGAAGACATTGATTACAAAAGGAACTGACAAGAGACCTACTCCAGCTAGACATGCCCTCATTTATAAAACCATTTAATCCAGATGTAACTTCTTCTTATTAATTTTCCAGCTGAAGTTAAAATTTTATTGATACTTTAGCTCTACTAACTAAGTGCACCTTTATCAGTGTAGTTACCATCTTGCTGAATGATTAGGACGAAACCTTTTCCAGCATATGCATGTAAATTTGGAAAGGTACTCGTTTAAGAACGTCACATAGAGGTTCTCACATACTTCCTCAAGCAGCGGAACAGTCAATGCCCAAGCAGTTACACGTTGATTTCAGACTCCTCCGGTAGAGAAATCAATGCTCTCTAGCCGGGATATGTCACGTGTTCGATAACGATAGCTTAGCTATGGCCTCAGATCATCTTTCTGTTCAAGCAAACTACGGGCCTTTTAGTTTTGTTTTATCTAGTCTTAATGCAAAGAAATTTAGCAGTCTAATAGAAAACTCATTCATAGATGAAAATTGTCCAAATTTCGAACAGTTCAATAAATGGTGGCTCAATGTAGAGAGGCACTAGCTGGAATATCACTAGACATTGGCAAGATCAATAACTGGTGGGAGTATGTTCCTAATTCTTTTCAGCTTTAAGTGGGTAATACCAGAGAACTTAATAATAAAACATCCTGCAGCTGGAAAGGAGCAACGGTACAGAAAAGCAGAAGGAACTTATGGTATGCCATTCACTATGCATACTGATAAATGGACCTTGGGCCTAACTCAACCCCAAAAGCTAGCTTATGAGGTGAGGATTGCCCAAGACCATATAAGGAGACCAAAGAACTCAAAATCCCTCCGATGTGGGACAACACAACACCCCCACCACGCGACAACATAAATGGGGGTCCAACATCGGTAACAATAATTGAAATGGGTCTGGTGGCTCTGATACCATGATAAATGGACCTTGGGCCTGTGAGAAGGTACGGGAGAAAATATGTTATTGATATTGGATGATAAATACAATACAAGAGGTCCCTATTTATAGCTATACACTACAAAGAGATATTACTCCTCTTCCAATGTGGGACAAGACTACAATATACATATCTATAAACTAACACTCCCCCTCAAGCCGGTGCATACACATCATATGTACTGAGCTTGTTACACATGTAACTAATACGAGAACCAGTAAGAGACTTAGTGAAAATATCTGCTAGTTGATCATTCGACTTTATAAACTTTGTAACAATATCTCCTGAAAGTATTTTTTCTCTGACAAAGTGACAGTCGATCTCAATGTGTTTAGTTCTCTCATGGAACACCGGATTTGACGCAATATGAAAAGCAACTTGGTTATCACACACTAGTTCCATCTTGCTGATTTCTCCGAACTTTAAATCCTTGAGCAACTGCTTGACCCAAACTAACTCACACGTCGCCATAGCCATGGCCCGATATTCGGCTTCGGCGCTAGATCGAGCAACTACATTCTGTTTCTTGCTCTTCCACGAGACCAAATTACCTCCTACTAGAACACAATATCCAGACGTAGAACGTCTATCAAAAGGTGATCCTGCCCAATCAGCATCTGTGTACCCAACAATCTGCTCGTGGCCTCGATCCTCGAATAGTAATCCTTTGCCTGGAGCTGACTTTATATACCGAAGAATGCGAACAACTGCATCCCAGTGACTATCACAGGGAGAATCTATAAACTGACTTACAACACTCACCGGAAAAGAAATGTCAGGTCTAGTCACTGTGAGGTAATTCAATTTGCCAACCAACCTCCTATATCTCGTAGGGTCTCTAAGAGGCTCCCCTGTCCAGGCAGAAGCTTAGCATTCGGATCCATAGGAGAGTCAATAGGTCTGCAACCCATCATTCCAGTCTCCTCAAGAATGTCTAAGGCATACTTCCGCTGTGAAATAACAATACTTGAGCTAGACTGAGCGACCTCAATACCTAGAAAATACTTCAATCTGCCCAGATCCTTAGTCTGGAAATGCTGAAAGAGATGTTGCTTCAGATTAGTAATACCATCCTGATCATTACCAGTAATAACAATATCATCAACATAAACCACTAGATAAATACACAGATTAGGAGCAGAATGCCGATAAAACACAGAGTGATCAGCCTCACTACGAGTCATGCCGAACTCCTGAATAATTGTGCTGAACTTACCAAACCAAGCTCGAGGGGACTGTTTCAAACCATATAGTGACTTGCGCAATCTGCACACACAACCATTAAACTCCCCCTGAGCAACAAAACAAGGTGGTTGCTCCATATAAACTTCTTCCTCAAGATCATCGTGGAGAAAAGCATTCTTAATGTCTAACTGATAAAGAGGCCAATGACGTACAGCAGCCATGGACAAAAAGAGACGAACAGATGCTACTTTAGCCACGGGAGAGAAAGTATCACTATAATCAAGCCCAAAAATCTGAGTATATCCTTTTGCAACAAGACGAGCCTTAAGCCGATCAACCTGGCCATCCGGGCCGACTTTGACTGCATAAACCCAACGACAACCAACAATAGACTTACCTGCAGGAAGAGGAACAAGCTCCCAAGTGTCACTCGCATGTAAAGCAGACATCTCGTCAATCATAGCATGTCGCCATCCTGGATGAGATAGTGCCTCACCTGTAGACTTAGGGATAGAAACAGTGGACAAAGAAGATATAAAAGCATAATGTGGTGACGACAGACGATGATAACTTAAACCGACATAGTGGGGATTAGGATTAAGTGTGGATCGTACACCTTTGCGGAGTGCAATTGGTTGACTAAGAGGAGACAAGTCTGCAGTAGGTGCAGAATCTGATGCGGGGCGTGAATCACCTGGGCCTGATGCTGGATGTGGACGACGATGATAAGTCAAGAGTGGTGGAGTTGCAGAAGGTTGAACTGGATTATATGGAGGAACTGGAGCTATAGGTGGTGGAGCTACAACCGGAGCTGTAGGTGGTGGAACTGGAGCTATAGGTGGTAGAGCTACAACAGGAGCTATAGGTGGTGAAGCTATAACTGGAGTTGTAGGTGGTGGAGCTGGAGTGACTGAATCTCCAAAAGATGAAACTGGTAGTACCTCAGAAATATCTAAGTGATGACCTGAACCTGTGAAGTATGATTGGGTTTCAAAGAAGGTAACATCAGCGGACATAAGGTACCGTTGGAGGTCAGGAGAGTAGCATCGATACCCCTTTTGCGTTCTCGAGAAACCCAGAAATACGCACTTAAGAGCACGAGGAGCTAACTTATCTGTTCCTGGAGTAAGGTTATGGATAAAACAAGTGCTTCCAAAGATACGGGGTGGAAGAGAGAACAAAGGTAAATGGGGAAACATGACAGAGAATGGAACTTGGTTCTGGATAGCGGAAGATGGCATACGATTAATAAGATAGCAAGATGTAAGAACGGCATCCCCCCAAAAACGCAACGGAGCATGAGATTGTATAAGTAGGGTACGAGCAGTTTCAATAAGATGTCTATTCTTTCTTTCAGCTACCCCATTTTGTTGAGATGTGTACGGACAAGATGTTTGATGAATAATCCCATGAGATTTCATAAACTGCTGAAATGGGGAAGACAAATACTCTCGGGCATTATCACTACGAAATGTGCGAATAGAAACCCCAAATTGATTTTGAATTTCAGCGTGGAAGGTCTGGAAAATAGAAAACAGCTCAGATCGATTTTTTATCAAAAATATCCAAGTGCACCTGGAATAATCATCAATGAAACTGACAAAGTAGCGGAATCCTAAGGTGGAACTGACCCGACTAGGACCCCAAACATCTGAATGGACTAAAGTAAAAGGTAACTCTGCTCGATTATCAAGACGCCGAGGGAAATGGGAGCGGGTATGCTTACCGAGCTGACATGACTCACACTCTAGAGCTGACAAGTGAGATAAACCAGATACCATTTTCTGAAGTTTTGACAAACTGGGATGTCCCAACCGTTTATGTAATAAATCTGGTGAATCAGTAACAGGACAAGTTGTAGAAGGAAGACAATCATTGTAGCTCGCCGGAAAATTCCAAAGTTGTCGGAATTTGTTGTAACCAGGATGGATAGACTCGGAATTCCTTTGCGAGCAAGCTGTCCTGAAGAATTATTTTCAAAGACCACACTGTCATGAAGAAGCTTCGCGAAAAAATGGCCGAAAAGTGGTCGGAACCCTCGCCGGAAAAGTTGTTGCCGGCGCGTGGAGGAGCGTGGCGGCTTTTCTACCGGATAAAATTTCAGGGGTTGGTAGTCGGAGGGTGATCTACCTCGTGGTGGTGTTGGTTTTAGCACAACACCGA
Organism: Nicotiana tabacum; assembly: GCF_000715075.1. NCBI lineage: Eukaryota > Viridiplantae > Streptophyta > Magnoliopsida > Solanales > Solanaceae > Nicotiana > Nicotiana tabacum. Next base: position 45,455,320 of record NC_134102.1, read on the forward strand.
CAGTAAGTGACTTTCACTTAGACAAGCCTTGGGTCACTGGAAAAATTACACGATGACTAAGTTCTTTCTTCCCGGTTAACGCTGGAATGACGCACAGCGATCTTTTCTCACTAATGCTCTGATACCATGTGAGAAGGCACGGGAGAAATATGTTATTGATATTGGATGATAAATACAATACAAGAGGTCTCTATTTATAGCTATACACTACAAAGAGATATTACTCCTCTTCCAATGTAGGACAAGACTACACTACACATATCTATAAACTAACAGGGCCTAACTCAACCCCAAAAGCTAGCTTATGAGGTGAGGATTGCCCAAGACCATATAAGGAGACCAAGGACCTCAAATCCCTCCGATGTAAGACAACTCAACACATACTCTGAGTGTTATGGAGAGAAGAATAGCAGATTGATGGTGAAAGAAGACCAGTGCACCAGCTAAAGTATTTTTGCCCTTAGTCTTTGTTCTCATAGTTAGCAAGTGGCTATAAGTGATATGGATCAGATACAAGACCTTATCAATTCCCTACATTTCCAGTTATCCACAAAGAGGCAATTTGTAAATTTTCACGTACATTCTCATGACCACTTTCTTGGTGTTGATAATTAATGAAGTACCTTATTCTACTAATTTAATTTGATGTTAACCTTACTTGATTTAATAAAACTAATTTAGTATGTTGTTCTCTATCAAAAACCATTTTAAAGCACAGGAATCCCACAAAGTTAATTCTTGAGCATCATTCTGCAACAATTTGTAAAGGAAAATTTGGAATAAATAAAAAAAGGCATGTAAGTACATTTGCATAAGATCAACCTACAAGCATTAGAACATTAAACGTGGCCTGGCCTTCAGAAATATGGGTATCTATCTCTGATTGCATGTCTGGGTCTGCAAATATCAAACCACTCATCAAAAGGAGTTGCAGCAAGCAACAAGAGAAAGCTGCTTTTGAAAGTGGACAACTGAATCACATATTTGACAGTGAAAGCTAATTACCACATGTTATTTTGTTTTGATCATTGGCAAAAAGTCTGACAAGTTCCCCCTGACAATACCAAATATTAGCACAAAAAATCTACAAGATAATATGCATTAAAAAATTATTGTACGAACACACAAAACTAAGAAGAATAGATAGAAAACGATTAAGATCCATAACAAGATCATCTTTGAATTAGGAATGACCAAATAGACAGGATGCTCAACAAAAGACACAAAATCAAAATTAACGGCTTAATAATTTGAAGTATGGTTAAATTTTTATTAGATTATGTTATTGTAGAATCTCTGGTCATGTCAATTTTAGGTCTTAAAAGACAAAGATGCACTGTAAAACAAAATAGATCAACTCTGCTGGCATGTTCATTCAGGTAATCCTAATGAAAAGAGTAGATCAATTCTTTGGTACTTGACAAAGAATTCACAGTAGCACAAGTTGGGAAGACAATAGCTGGAATATAAAATTCAGAGGAGACATAAACGACTAGGAGCTAAATGAGATAAATGAATTCTTCAGTATACTACCTGTGTCTGCATGCCTAACACTAATGAAGACCGTTTGATATGTAGAGGCCACAACAAAGGGAATAATACTGTCAAGACATGTTACAACATATTCATGAAAGAAGTAAATCAGTTGCTTATTGGTCCCTGGAAGCAAATCTGAAAGTCAAAAGCTCCTATGAAAGTTAGTTGTTTTGAGTGATTGGTGGCTAAAAAGCTTGTTTGACTCAGGACAATTTACAAAGAAAGGGATTCCAGATAGTTAAAAGTGCTATATGTGTAAAGAGGAGGCAGAAACTATCAATCATCTATTCCTACAATGCACAGTTGTGGCAATTATTTTTGAACATTTTGGGAAATAAAAAGGTGAAGCCAAGATCTACCACTGAGTTACTGTCATGCTGGAATAAAAAGGGACTGTCAAACCAAATGAAGACGGATGGGAATACAATACTGACAGCTACTAGGTGGTGCATACGGAAAGAGAGAAATAGGAGATGCTTTGAAGGACAGGAGAATCCATTCTTGAAGATCAAATCAGACTGCATTTTGTTGATATCTTTTGGGTGTAAACAGGATTGGATAGATGATAGTGAAACCCTACTAGAATTCATGGATTCTTTAGTATAGACACACAGGGCTTTCTTTTTTACTCTTCTTTGGATAGGTTTATTAATTAATTTGAAATTCAAAGCGACTTGAAATCTGCGGAACAAGCAGTTTCAAAAGTCAAGTATTTCCTAAAGATACATATATTTTATAGCAAGGAGGTTGCATTATTTCCCCACTTTAATTGGTAGCACACAATTTCTTGTTAGTATAAATCAAAGTAGAATAAAATTTAAGGATAGGGAGAGCAAGATCAACTACCTGATGTCCCTGGTCATCCATCGGTATGCATTCAACAGCTATAAGTTTATCAATGTCATCAGCAGTAACTACATATTCAGGATTTGTGGCACCTGAAGATTATGAAAGACGACAGTCAAAAGTAGATGTTAAAGCTAAACAGTGGTGGTGTTTAAGGCAATCTATTTATTGTTGTACACTAAGACATAAAATAAATAATGACAAAGAGCCTTGAGAACCTCTGCATAAAGGTTTAGACTTACCCTCAATATACTGCCTTGTACCATCAGGATAATGACGGACCCACTGACATTTGGAAACGAAAGATTGGGAAAAACAATACTTTAGGCATCAGCGTGTAAAGCTCCCTTAAGGATTAAAATTGCATACCATATTGTAATTAAACATATATTACCTGGAACATACAAAGAGAAGTTCCACGTACAGGAAACCCACAACCCAAAATTCTGCATCCTGGTTTAGCTTCTCCGATTATTTGAAAATTTTCTATTCCAGGACTTTCCCCTGTATATAGAACTTCCCATTAGGAGCCATACAAGTCTATGCACCAACCTTAAAGACAAACAAATATGTTACCTTCTGAACTAATAGAACCACCCATCTCATTTCCCATACGAGGATTATGACGGTTTTCATCGGTGCTCTCCTCAAATCTCTCATTCACCCCATTTCTATCAAACAAGTTATCTTTACTGGGAAAGGGAACATCCCTGCAGTCTCAAATTGTCAGAGCCAAAATAAATTGCAAACTCTAGTAATAGAAAATACTCGGTCACAAACTCATCAACACTAGCTTAACCATTGGTCAACTAAAGTTCATCCCAGCTTGTTCACTTCAATCATAGTTCTTTAAAGTGAGGCTGACTGGGTAGTATCTAATAGGTGGGGATGGGGAAACTGGTACCTGGACGCCTCTAGATTCACATGCCATTTATTCTGGGGCAAGCAGTAATCAAGGAATAGCAGCACAGGGTCATCACTTGCAAGTATGGGGTATATAAGGAAATTCAATAGGCAATAAGAAAGCAGACCCTCTATGTGGAGATTGTTAGGAAGGGATGAATACATTTAAAAATTATCTTCTTCCTCATAGATGAAAGCAGAAGAATGAAATTTAGGAAACACTGATGGTCCCATGATGCTACGCTCACACCAATGTCCACCACTTAAATAACTGCTCCAAGAGCATAAGGACCCCTTGGTGACCAAGATGGATACTGGTCAGATGTTCAGGCCACCAGGTTTCACAAAGCCTGTGTCAAGATTGGAAAATAGACCATGTGACTTAATTCTTTCAGATACTTTAGAACTGGAGGGAGACTAATTATGATTTTGCAGAGAAGTTGGCTCTTTTCATGTGAACACTAAGAGGTTGTTTGGCTAAGATTATAAGCTGGTCAACTTAGTTTATAATCATTTATTGGCTTATCTACGCATTTTGTAAACATCAAAAGTGCTTTTAAGCCAAAATTAGCCAAAAGCCATAAGTTGGTCACCCCCAATTTGGGTTTTACAGCTTATAAGCACTTTTGGTTTGACCAAGCCTTTTCATGATTTTGTCCCTAATATCTTTATGATCTCTGAAATACTTCCTAAAATATAACTTTTATTTATCTCTCTATTCTATTCCCGCCATTCGCTCTTTTTATGTAAAAATACTTTTAAATTTATATTATTTGTAAATAGCTTTAAGAACATCTCAGACGTTTTAACAGAAAAAGTGCTTATCAACAACTTTTTTACCAAACACATTAACTACTTAATATCAGCTTCAACACTTCTATCCCAACACGTAACTGATTATCTGTAAATCATGTGGTGCTTTTTAGCATTTGATGCGTATAAGCTACTTTTAATCAGCTAAGGCTACAAAATACCATCTCTCTACTAAAAAGGAGCCACAATCTGGAGCAAAAACGACCTAAATTGGAAGAGAGATCGCTCTGGTAAGCAAATAATTCTTTTATTTTTTATTTTTTTATTTTTTTACTTGGAACAAAAGGGAGGTTTTCCTTGTTGGAGATGATTTGAGGATGAGCAGGAAAACTAACAAAGATAGCTCTTTAATGCACTCATATGCATATAAAACTTTACATAAACGGCCCCTTTAAGTTGTCCTCAACGATCAGACAAACACTTCAATTGACCCATTTACCATTTAGACACTTCAAGTGGCTATTAAGTGTATCAAGTAGACACCTCACGTTGACATGGCAAGTTACGTGTATTTTAGTTGCATTTGGGCGCATGAGGTTTTATATCAAACTTTTCTTTCTTGTTTTCAGAAGAAAAATAATTTTATAACTGGCTAATGAAGCTCGAGTTGGATAACTCCAAAGAGTTTGATCGGATACCAGTCCCGCTTATACACCTGATTTTCAATCAAATATCCGACATCAAAGCCCTAATCTGGTGTCGTGCCGTTTCCAAACGGTGCAACTCTTTGGTCCCTCTAGCAGATTCGCTACGACGACTCCTTCATTGCCTTACTCAGATCCATCATCAAATTCCATCACCACTTCGTTTCCCAGAGCAAGCCTCTTCGGACCCGACCCGATCTCAAAACTCGCCCGCCCAAATCCTGCACAAGTTCAAGAAGATCCGGAACCTCCAAATCGAGATTCGGTCTGGTAATCTTCGGATAGAGAAAGGCACGACGATTAGGTGGAAGACATAAGTGAAAGGAGGGTTGGGGGTTCTATTTTTGGGAAGAGATGACGGAAGAAGATGGGTTGATGGTTTTGTATTTGGGAAGACATAAGTGAAAGGAGGTGAGGGGGAGAGGGAGCAGAAGGAGGAAGAATATTTTTTGTTTTTGGGGTGGGGGGGGGGGCGGGGGGTGGCGTTGGTCTAGCTCAAAGCAAGGAAGAAGTATTTTTCTTTCAATGTCTTTTTTTTTTTGTATATTACGCGTGTCAAATTTTTTATTGCAAATGATATGTGGCATTTTTTAATTGGTTCATTTGACACGTCATTGGCAAGTGTAACTCACGCACATGGTCTGCTGCACTCGAGGGTTTACTTGATAGACTTAATAGCCACTTGAAGTGTCTAAATGGTAAATGGGTCAATTGAAGTGTTTGTATGATCGTTGGGGACAACTTAAAAGGGTCATTTATGTATTTCGCCAAACTTTTAACCACCTCATGCAACCATGTGGCAGAAAAAGAGTTGTTGCACCCTAGTTGTTTGGTATGAGCAATATTAATTAGATATGCATAGAACAGTTAAAAGTTATTGTTAAGCTGGTCCCTTTTAGTAGAGAAGAAGATATAGAGTTTTTGAAAATTTTAGTTTAATGTTTGTCCCAAACGAAAGTACAGAAGGACCTACAAGGAGACATATACAAATCATAGCTAATATCTAAGTTGCTCAGACGTAAGTGCGGGTATCCGACACGAGAACGGATCCGAGAGTCGAATTTGGCAAAATCCAAATTTTAAGATTCGAGGGTGTGGATCTAGGTATGGATACGGATGCTGGGATTCAGCTAGAAAAATTCAAAATTATAAAAAGTAGAGCTATAAAGATATTCTAAATTTTGAGAGAGATTCTGGGAAAAACTTACATGTATAATCTTTCATTCTCCATGTCTTAAATTGTAAAACTTACATTATATTGAAGAAAAACTTATATGTATATTGAAAGTATGCCATTTCCCATGTCTTAAATATGTTTTATCTTTTATTTCGAGAAATCAAAATCTCAATGATTCCCCCAAATTTGTCCATGAACTCCGGTCAAAGTATTCGAAGTTGGTTGACCCAAACGTATTCTGCACCCGCACTCGTTCCAGTGCCGTGTCAAGACTCGACATCAAAAATGAAGAGTCCGCACAACTTAGGCTAATATATCCTCCTTATGGCTGAACCTCTCTTTTGGTCTTCAAGATGGCATCCTTGAAAGACAGGTCTATGATACTGCAGAGGTATTATGCATTAGAAGGACCATTTACTCACGTAAAAACAGATACCCTTGTCCTTGTAAATGAATGTAGATCATGATTACCACAGATGATGGACTTTTGTGGCTTCATTTTTTGTCTAGCCCTTGTTTATCTATTAGTTTTCAGCTCTTATCTTTGGCGCAGAGTAGACAGTTTGGTACTGCACAAGGCTCATCAACTTGAGGGCATGAATTCAAATCCTCTGCAACATCTTGTTTTTCTAATTAGCCCATGATTTTTATAGTACACACTAAGACAGAGAGTGAAGTATCTCAAAAGGATACAAAGTTTAGAGACAGAGACCAGTGTTTTAAAAGGCGTTTTCGGGGCGAGGCGCACCAAAAACGTCCCGAGGCGATGGTGTGGAGCGAAAGTCTCAAGAGGCGTACGCCTGAGCGTTTGAGACGCTTTTTTTAGTGAGGCGTAAGCCCCAGAGAGTTTTTCAAATTAAAACAAAATTTGTTGAATAAGTCTTTTATATAATACCCAAATTCTCAAAATTCAGCTTGGCAATTACTCAAAAGTTTTAAAAAGGAACTGAAATGTATTAAATTTAAAAGTTAAGACTTTTTTTATTGATTGAAGCCCCAATTCATGGTTTTTCCCAATTCTTTATCTTTTTCGCTAGTCTGTTAATATTTCCCAAAAGCAACGAATATTCAATTTGTTTTTTTACAAATACATAGAGAACTTTATTTTCCTTCATAGCAGCAAGTTCAATGTTCAAATTGAAGGTTAGTCATCCTTTTTGTTCCTCCATGTAGAAAACTTTATTCTTTTCGACTCAAGTTACTTGAGCTTCTAAGTAGCGTATAATAGATTGTTTTGACTAGTTTTTTGTGGAGATGATACCCTTGTCCTTGTAAATGAATGTAGACCATGATTACCAAAGATGATGGACTTTTGTGGCTTCATTTTTTGTCTAGCCCTTGTTTATCTATTAGTTTTCAGCTCTTATCTTTGGCGCAGAGTAGACAGTTTGGTACTGCACAAGGCTCTTAAACTTGAGGACATGAATTCAAATCCTCTGCAACATCTTGTTTTTCTAATTAGCCCATGACTTTTATAGTACACACTAAGACAGAGATTGAAGTATCTCAAAAGGATACAAAGTTTAGAGACAGAGACCAGTGTTTTAAAAGGTGTTTTCGGGGCGACGCGTACCAAAAACGCCCCGAGGCGATGATGTGGAGCGAAAGTCTCAAGAGGTATACACCCGGGCGTTTGAGACATTTTTTTTAGTGAGGCGTAAGCCCCAGAGAGTTTTTCAAATTAAAACAAAATTTGTTGAATAAGTACTTTATATAATACCCAAATTCTCAAAATTCAGCTTGGCAATTACTCAAAAGTTTTAAAAAGGAACTGAAATGTATTAAATTTAAAAGTCAAGACCTTTTTTATTGATTGAAGCCCCAATTCATGGTCTTTCTCAATTCTTTATCTTTTCCGCTAGTCTGTTAATATTTCCCAAAAGCAACGAAGATTCAATTTTGTTTTTTACAAATACAAAGAGAACTTCATTTTCCTTCATAGCAGCAAGTTCAATGTTCGAAGGTTAGTCATCCTTTTTGTTCCTCCATGTAGAAAACTTTATTCTTTTCGACTCAAGTTACTGGAGCTTCTAAGTAGCGTATAATAGATTGTTTTGACTAGCTTTTTTGTGGGGATGAAGCACATCTATATATATATTTTTCACATATTTATAGTTTTCTTCATTTTTTATGCAATTTTACCTGTTTATAAATATTTACTGTAATTATATTATTTTATAAAATATTAAAAATTAAATACCTATGGGGCTTACGCCCGTGCCTCGGAGCTTACGCCTCGCTGAGGCATATGTAAAACGCCTCACCTTACGCCCACGCCTTTTAAAACACTGACAGAGACTGAAGTATCTCGAACGGAATACAAATTTTAGAGTTTAGCTTCTCCAAGTATGAAGACCCATCCTTCCAGATTGGAAGACAGCTAAATGAATAAACTAGATTACAAGCTGAGTTAACACCTTCCAGTTCAGTTGCAAGTCTACTAGTCCCGCATCCCCAGTCCTTTTCATGGATCTCACTCAGGGCATGACATTCTGTCTTCTTACCTTTTGACACTGAGAATGTCAGCAGGACTATCACCTCAAACCGGTGTACAACAAATACATCTCCCTAAAGGTAAACAAGTTAAAGCATAATTATGACTGCAGCTGATATATATTTTCCTTCGTATTAAAAAAGCATCCATCTTTAACCTAAGGATGTTGAAAAGAAGTAAATTTGCAGATTCAGATATCTTATGATACATTATTGAAATATGTCACCTTGGAGTAATTTACAGAAATTCCAGAAATAAGTTGGAAAGACCAGTGTTTCTATGTTTCTTAATTTATATGATTTAAAAAATGTCCACATTAATTGAGACATGGAAGGCAACACTAAGCCATCATAAAAAGTTCGTCAATTTTGCAGCCTGACCTATCAGTATTGGATGAGATTTCGAAATGACTTCCAATATTTGCTTGCTGATGCATCTCATGATTGAGCCGCAAGCTTTCAGCTGGTAAATGTAGACTGGCTTGCCCATCTCTTGATCTGGTATCAACTGCTTCATTATGTTTTCCATCAATGTACTGTTTAAAGGATGGATATTCAGGCATACCCTGAGAGAAAGAAAATGAGACAACTCTTTCCTCTTCTCTTTTTTTGATAAGGTAAAGAAAATGAGACAACTCTTTTATCATGAGGATAGAACAAAATGATTGCTTATTGTTGGAATAAGAAGTTAATCCGAGCATCTAAAGGACGAAACTGATTGTCAACAATACCATAGAACCACTTGGAAGTTGATTGTTTATGGAACTAGAATGAGGTGATTCCATATCAAAAGATCCACCTCTAGCATGATGTGTCACCATGGAATTTAATTGTGCAATTTTTGCCTGTTAACAAACAGTTGACTCCTTGTCATTGTACTTGAAATAAGAATTTACAACATGGAAGCTTTTGGACTTCTTAGCAGAAAGGCAAACTCAATAACCAAAGCCTCTCAGGAAGTACTACAGCAGTATGGAATCCTGCCCAATTAAGCTCCCCCTCCCCCCCTTAAGAGTAAAGCTTTTAAAAGAGTTGGATCCAAAATTGATGGTATTAATCAGATGGTGGTCTTGGATTTCAAAATATCACTGTTGCTTCACATCCTTGAGCTAATAAACAAAAAAGAATTTGCCACATACGACGCGGAGGGGGGGGGGGGATGTTTGAAGACCTAATTGATTTAACAAATAATTATCATTTGAAAACTGGAGGGACAACACATCAATACACCAAACCATCTGTCATAGATAGGTAAACACAAAAGATCACTCACTTTATAGAGAAGGGACAACATGTAAATGCAACAAACCATCTCTGATTATTAATGGAAGGGAAACGCAAAGGTGATCCCAACTTTCTTCTTTTGTCAAAGTAGAATGCACTACCAGCACATAGACAATGATGCTGAAATTCAATGTATTTACCTCCAACAGTTCACTGATTAGAAGATTAAATTCTGAACGGCTTTCCATGTATTCAGTAGATTACTCCATTGTTTTCCAAGAAAAGGTTAGTACATAAAGGCTTAAACCTTTCATGACCTTTTCCCTTTTCAAGACGAGTAGCTAAAAAAGCACTCTTCCAGCTTGACAAAGACAAGATACTGAAAGCTTTTGCATGCGAAAATTTAGGCCTATTCAAATATTTGACTTGAAACATGTTCAGTAAACGAATTATTATTTATGGAAAAAGACAAGCCATTGCGATAAATAATAAATCCACCAAATGTTACATTTATGTCTGGCCAACTATTTTTGGCGAACGGTGAATTTATTGCAGTCAAGAGGCGCAACAAGTGCACCACACTGTTAAAATCAAATTCAGACACATTTAGAGATTTTCAGAAGAGTATTTAACATCTATAAATAGGTGCACTTCGTATTTCAAAATCAAGTCATCAGTAGAAAACATTGTTTGCATATTTACTGGTATTATCAAAGCACTTGCAAGAAATAAAGCTTAGTTCTCTCGCTGCATTTTTCAGAGACGTTGAATTTATGGCTCCACCTTTTATTTTTTTTGTTTTTTTTTGTGCATTAACTGTCAGTGTTTTTATCAACAGTTTTGTTTCTGGTAACAGTTGGATTTTCTTCACAGCAACTTTGTGACTGTCAAATATTTGTCACCATTTTGCTTGGTGAGTACCCGACTTCAACTTTCACTACTACTTTCTTTCTTCACTTCTCTGAGGTGACTATTCACTGTAGCATGTACTAACTTGACCACCATTTTAATGATGTTTTTTCCTACGCGTGCCTTAATTTTCATTTTTAGAATGATAATGTTAGAAAATTGTAAATATGGTAAGAATCCATTACTTGAGAATATGGAAATAATTAGATAATTGTGTAATGAGGTATAGGAATTACTTTTGAGAAAGATGAGGAATAGGAATTACTTTATTTTCCTTTTTCTGAATACTAGTAAACACTACTCAAAATCCAACAACAATCAAGCAAACTTTTTTCAATATCTTTTTTTTCAAATCATTCTTCACATGGTATCAGGGCTAGGGTGTTAGCCCCTCCTCTGAATTGCTTACAGTTACCTTTTTGATTCCTTCTATACGTCCAAAAAAATCAAAATCAAAATTAGGGCAAAACCACATAGGCCAGAACCTAGGGTTTCAATTTGCCACTCCCAAATCCCCCACCACTAAAAACCTACTCCAAACGATCTGGACCAAATCGTCCGCCTGTTAACAATCTGGACCAAATCGTCCGCCTGTTAACAATCTGGACCAAGTCCACCTAGTGACTAATTGCTTACTCCAACAACATTCCTGCTTTGGTCGAGCAATCAACAATGTACTTGATCTTCCTATAGCTCCTCGAGAGGCACTCGGACTGCTTGCATCCTTCATCCAGTTTATAATTTCTTAAGTTATCACCATTTGTCACCCCTCAGAGCATGCCTTTGTTACAAGTTCATCCATTGTCAAAATACCTAAGTCTGGCAGATACAATGGCTCATCCAGGTTAACATCACTGTAATTCATGATTATTGTACTTGGGAGATAAGTAATTTTACAAAATGGCAAAACAACTATAGGATGTCGATGGGTATTTATTTGTAAGTGTAGGAATTAATGGGAAGGTTGATCGCCTAAAAGCTAGATTTGTGGTCAAGGGATATATTCAGATTTTGTAAATCTCCCACACTTTATATTTCCTTTCAAATGTATGTTCTTAGATATCTTAGCTCTGGAACTGAGTACATAAAAAGGTTCCTCAAACCTGAAATCATGATGCTGCTCATTCTTTGCGTTTATGTCTAGCCAACTATCTTAAAAATATGGCTAATGGTGCAATTACCGTAATCAAGTGGTGCAATAAATGCACCACTTTTTATTTTTAAAATTTTTTTATTTTTTTAATAACCAAGAAACTCCCGAGGCCAGTGGCGCGCAGTTCGAAACTCGGTAGATGATGGGCCTACCTTCTCCCATCTCTACTTAAATACTAGGCTTTTTTCCGTGGCAGAGTTCGAACTCGTGACGTCCATCTAATCCACAAATCACTTGTTGGGCTCTTACCATGCATAAATACACCACTTTTTAAAGATCACATTCATACTCATGTGTTTCACACCTAAAAATAGGTGTACTTTATTCCAAAATAAAATCATCAATAGAGAACATTTCCTTCTTATCTTATCTCAAGGCCCGCCTCCGACTAGGATAATATGACATTCGCAGTTCATTGGATCTAAGTGTAAAGATCACTTCCTTAAATGCAACTTTAAAAATCTCGTCTCTCACACCAAAATTCTAAAAAGGTTCGAACATATGAAGCTCTTTCTTCACCCCCTTCCTCCTCCCCCCCCCCCCCCCAAAAAAAAAAAAACCCAATTGCTTTTTATTTCCTTTCTAATGTATGTTCTTAGATATCTCAGCTCTGGAACTGAGTACATAAAAGGTTCCTCAAACTTGAATTGGTGATGCTGGTCACCTGCATTTACAGTAATCTGATAGTCTACTGAAATAAACAACAAGCGCAATTTCCAAAAGAAACAGTATAATGCTTTCTTTGCATTTAGAGTATTCTGATAGCCTACTGAGGTAAACATCCCGCAATTTGCCAAAAGAAAAAAAAAGTATATAGCTTAGTGGAAAAGGCTGTGCTCTCTATCTTGTTTGTAAATACAAAATCATAACTGATAAGATTGTAAATGAGTCATACAATGTCAAAACCTTACATGTGAAGTTCTGATCTTCATCTCCAGTTGATCGTGTAAGTGCTGCAAAAGATTAAGAAGAGCAAAGCTGGATCAGATGTGGTACCCTGGAAGGAAGACTACAATGCACCAAGTACAATATTCATTAATGCTATAGCCTATAAGACTAGATTCAAAGTGAAAGGAAAAGGAGAAGTTTGTCTAATTTCGTCTAACAATAAAATAATGATCCTTTAAATATTGACTAGAAAGGATCGGACACAAAGGATTCATAAAGCTTTCCTCAACGTCTAATTATGATGATCCTCTGAATAATGATAATAGCATACTGGATACAAAGGATTTATAAAGCTTTTCTCAACTAGTTGGGATTAAGGCATAGTTGAATGATTGATTCTTTTGTAGATTTTGCAACCACCAGATACCTCTATAGTATTTCTTTTTTTCTTTTTATATGACGATGGTGACCGAGCCAGCTTGTGCGCACCTCTATAGTATAACAAGCTCGTTTGTTTTATTTAACATTAAATTCTGAATCAGGCAGAATTTAACAGCACAGAAGCAAAAAAGATTTCCGATCATACAAGTCTAGTTTTCCTCACAACACCGAAAAGCAAAACTTGAGAATAACGGCATTCATTCAGGCCTTCAGATTAGTCTGGCATAAGAACTCCAGTAATGATACCATCAACATCCACATGGCAGTATTATTAGCATGCCAAGCATGATATACAACAAAAGAATGATGATGGAAGTTTTAAGGAATGCTTTTGGAATTAGATATGTTGTAGCGTTTATTGCCACTATGACTGTTAAATGAATTTCTCCGGATTAGTAAAATGACAACATTTTTGTGGGCAGTACTCTTGCCAAAGCAATTTTTGACCGGCCAGAGCAATATGTCTGATACAAGTATTGTACCATGTGCCATACGTTTCTACTTTAGTCAGGCCAGATGAAAATAGTTCCGGCATCATCAAATAACCAACTTTGCAAAACTAGCAATTTAATATATTTTGCCTATCACGATACAGAAGAGCAATTAAATTGACATTGTTAAAACTTGTCACAGAGAAATAATGTGTAGCAATTAGATATATTTTCTTCAACATATAGCCTTTAATTTAATGTCTAGTGGCTGGTCAAGATGCTCAATGTGAATATAATCCATGTTAGAATAACAGAGAAGACATTAAGCAAGGGACCATATTAAAGATTTGAACAAGCTTTTTAACGAACAAGGAAAAGAAGAAGAAACTCATAAGAAACTACAGATCCACATAATCTGCACGTCAATGATGAGTTTGAAGCACTAATACATGAAAAGCATGCCGGATCTTTTAACTCCTCAGAGATTATTAAATACCTCATGGACTGTAAACAATTAGATCGAGAGAGACACATAAAATACTTTCTTATTAAAAAACTACTCTAGTCCTATGTGGTCAGTACCTTCACATTGTTGGTCAGACTAGAGGCATTAGCCACACGAGGAAAGATGCCATATTCAGCCAATAATCCAAGCATGGATGACATAAAAATATATCTGTCATTCTCTGTATCCTGAAAAAAAAAGAATAAGTCTTTCAATAAACAAAATCCTAGAGAGATATGCAGATAGAGGATAAAACAACAAACAACTACTACTACACTACTATGCCTCAATCCCAAGCTAGTTGGTTTAGCTGTATATACAGTTCTTCCAAGAAATATCTTTCTCAAAGAAGAAACCAATATTCTGCAGTTAAATCAAGAACAACAAGTGCAAAAATATTTTCAAAGACTGAGGCTTATACACCCAAAAAAGTACCAGGTATTCACAGTCAACTCTAGTGCTTACCTTTAACTCGTTGACTAATCTTAAATTTTCTTCAAGATCACCTTTCCTGCGGGCCAGTTCGTTTGAGGCAGACATTATTGCTTCACTTTGCTTCTCATCTAGCGCCTACAAGTGCAAAAATAACAACACTACAAGAATGTATAGAACAAAAAGATTAAACAAGTAATTTCAGTCAGACAAGAAAGACAAACCATGCGTAGTTCAGAAAATTTCTTCTCAAGTCCATACTTCTCATTCAAGAGCTGTGATTCCTAATAACATGGTAACAATGCAATGTGCTTAAGGTACAAGTTGAACAATAGAGTGTATTATCTCTTAAGCAAAAAGAAAATGAGCAAAGGCTAAGAAAAAATGGCACACCCGAACACTGGCAAGAGCAATCTGTTCCCGAAGATATAGAATTTCTTCCTGTTTTGCTTTAGCACGTGAATATAGCTCCTGATCACAGATTTATTCAACATTAGCATAACATAGTCTCCCTTCATACTGTAAGTTATATTCTGTAAAAAAAAGTGAAACGCTACCATAGCTTCATGATCCTGAGAGTCGCTGATGGTGTCATTTCCCATCAAATTGCTTGGTAGAGAAGTCATCCCAAAATCATGTCTGCAACTGAGATGAATTAACAGACATACACACTCGACCTACAATTTCCAACATAATCTAGCTCAATGATTACCTGCTTGCCAAATTAGAGCTTTGTCCCTGAACTCTTACATCTTTCTGCCCATTAATAGAGCTATTAGTGGGAATCATGTTAGTCAACTCCTCTCACAAGAAGAAGTCCAATGAAAAGTAGTCAATTAGGTCCAACATTATCGGCCAGTTCCTTGCATATTACAAGCTATTATGATTCACAAAATGCTTCAGCTCTTCCTCTTCCAAAAAGGACTAGCAACATATTAGCAAGCTATAAAAGTCAGCAACCAAGCTAAAGAATACATAACTGAGAAATATGATAGGTTGAAAAGAAATAAGGCAAAAGCAGCAATCACTTTATCAATAGCAGCTAGGACACGAATAATTTGATAAGAGGGAAACCCGCAGCCGCTACACTTGGTGCGCACCGGGTAAACCTCCCCCTGTGTAATAGCCTGCAAACCACACAGGGGAGGTAAACCGCACTAGGCAAGCCATGTGCGACAGGCTCAACCCAGAAGGCATTGAGGGGGATTCGATCCCAGGTCATCCGTATGGATGACCGCCCTCCAAACCAACTGGGCAACCCCGAAGGTAGCTAGGACACGAATAATAAACAGATCAAGCAATCAGCAAGGCTTCGTCAAAGGGGACTAAAAACAGTAACAGCCGGAGGAAGATTTTAAAGACAGCAATATATTTGTCAAAGTAAAGATTGAGCACAGTTGATCCACAGATGTTCCCAAGGATAAAAATGCAATCCTATTTTCAGAAAGAGAAAAAAGAGAAAGATTAATAGAACAGCTGTTCATTTTTATTTTCTTTATGGAACACTAGTGACGGCTCTTTCATACATGTTTTTTGTGATATTTATATATTTAACATGAATTAATTTCTTCTCCAACACCCACCAAAAGACCTTTCTTGGTATTCTATTATATGCTTTCTCCAAGTTAATGAACACCATTTGCAGATCTTTTTTCCTCTCGCGATAAATTTTCATCAGTCTTCTTAGCAAAAATATAGCTCTCATTGTAGATCTACTGGGCATAAAACCAAACTGATTCTTATTCACTCTTGTAATGTCGCTAAATGTACGCTCTACCACTCTTTCCCAAAGTTTCATCGTATGACTCATGTTTAATTCCACGACAGTTGGCAAAACTTTCAATATCTCCTTTGTTATTATAAATTGAGATCAACGTACTCCTCCACTCGTCGAGCATCATTCCACTGCATTAAACAGCTTGGTAAACCACCCTATTCCAAGATATTTCCTAACCTCTATGAAGATACCATCTGGACTACAAGTTTTTGTAATCTTCATATTTTTCATGGCACCCTTTACCTCAGCTGACCTAATTCTATGAGTGTAACTAAAGCTTCTATCATGTACAGATGTATGTATTGAACAATTGATCAAAATAGCCTCTCCATATCTCATTGGTCTCCCTAACTTTTGTTACAAGTCATCGAGGATTTCTCCTCGAGTTTTATTGATCGTTTTCTTAGCTCCCTCTTAGCTCTCTTATACTCTTCAAAGACTTCTCCATCTTCTGTTTCTGGTAATTTCCTATAGCACTCTCTTTTAGTTTTAATAAACTCATAGCACCTCCTCATTCCACCACCAGGATTCTGGTGGTCGAGGTCCTTAACCTTTAGACACACCTCGATCACTTCACTTGCTACTTTTTTAATTGCAAACTAATATTTCCTTCCACAGGATATCTACCCCTCCCCCATCTAAATCTCATGTTCCTTCCTCTCATAATTTTTCTTAAACCGCTAACTAGTTAGCACCCTTTAATGCCCACCACCGAATTCTCGGTTGCTTACAACTATGCATATGAGTTATACTTACCAAATTCATGTTAATTGTTAGGAAAAAACTGAAGCTTTGATTATCACATCTTAGTAGTAACTTTTATCACAGACCCTTTTGCTGCTTTAAATCAGAAAGAAAGAAAAAAAATCTAAACAAAAGCAGAGAAAAAAACTCACTGAAGATTTAAGAAACTGGCACAAACTAAGAGAATTATTAGCAAAAGCATTGAAATGGGTATATACAAGTAAGCTCGACCAAAAATTCATGCAGAATTAACAACAAATAACAATCAAAATCCCTTTACATATGCATTAATAAATCACAACAAATTGAAAATTGCAATCTGGAAAGGTTACCTTTTCTTATGTAGAAGAATACGTCGTCAAGAATAGAAAGGCTTTGAATCTCAGATCAATCACTTTAGGAAAAAAATATGAAGAAAAATTGGGAATGAAAGAGAGACGAAGGTGCAAAACGTTTTAATTCTCCAAAAAGTCAAAATGTGGGTCGTTGGAAAAAAGTTTTAAGTAATCCAAAATCACATGAAGAAATAGAGACCGTGTGAACATGAGACCCCCTTTTTCTTTCTTTTCTCTTTTATTTTTTTGGATTCTAATAGACCCGCTTTTCATTTCTCTTGTTTGACAAAAACCGGTCTTGAAAATGGAATAATTAATACTAGAATAATTAATGAAAAACAAAAATCCAAAGATTAATAAAGGAAAATGATTATTTATTTTAAAATGTGTTTGGTTGGGATAGAAAATATTTATAAAAGAATACTTACTTTTTGAAAAATATTTTTTAGAAAATATTTTATGGTGCTTGGTTGGAGAATAGAAAATATTTTTTTTAAAAGTTATTTTATTGAAGATTGATAAAAATATTAACAAATTGAATAGGGTTCTTATGGAATAATTGAGTATTTGATACTGATAATAATGTTAGTGTTGATTTTAGTAATAATATGAAGAAAAATTGAGAATTGAGATAACATGGAGAAATTAAAATCAACAATAATAAGTTAAGAATTAAAATAGTAATTGTAAAGAAAAATGACTTATGCCCAAATATGAAGGAAGTCATTTTTTCTCATTTTGGTTAAAATAAATTCTTTAAAAAAAAAGAATTTTCTCACAATCAAACGCAAAAGCCTCATTTATGTAAAAATATATTTTTAAGAATATATTTTCCAGCACGCCAAAACACAAAAGAACAAAGTGATGGGGCTATGAATCAATTTTTATTTTGTTGTATTTTATTTTTTGTTTGTTTTTCATGTTGTGTGCGGTATTCACGTTGAGGTTTGACTAAACTCGTATTCATTCGGGAAGTTTTACATTGAAGAGTAAAGCACTTTTTAACAAAGGCGGTTCCAATTTTAGTTATACCTTTTTTCTTTTTCATCGGGTGTCCGATATCTGTATTAGAGTTCAATTAAATTGAATTCGCCCCGAAAAACCCTATATTAAGGAGTAAAATACTTCCTAAAAAAAATGACTTCGTACCCAAAAATAGAATCGAAAACCTTTAATTAATAATAAAAAAAAAATACTTATCACTCAACCACAATTTTTCGCGGTAATATAATATCATACATAGTTACATATACATAGTATGTGAAAGGTTTGTTTCGTTTCCTAATGGAAGTGGACTTACTATTTGAGTTTTAAGATAAGAAAATGGTATATAATGTGTTTTTTGGCTCTAGTGCTGCCACGCAGCCCCAAACGGTCAACTTGTTCTCTTTAGTCTCTCTCTTTCTTTTTTTTTCTTTCAATGATTACTTTACAATTTGACTTTTCTGTCAGCAAGTTAAATGAACTTTTAACATTCAGAAGAGAGCAGGAAAATTCTTAAATGCGTGTCCAAACAAAGGAGCACATGAAACAGGTAAAACATTATGAGGTCGTTTGGTTCAAAAATAGAATTATTCATTGATTACTATAATTTTGAGATAATAATCGAGAAAGATAATTTCACCTTTTATATGAAATAAATAATTTTATATTTTTAATAAGTATAACTTTTATTTTGATTTGAGCTAATACCTACCATTAATTACTAAACAAATTTAATTTCGAATTTTATATGGAGATAACCCCTAATCCATATAACCAAATGACCCCTCACAGGAAGAAGAATTTTTTAACTTAAAAGATAATGTCACCTTGCACGGTTTTGCAAGAAAACAAGTTAAAACCTCGGTAAGTTCGATTCAGTCTTTTAATCTTAACTAGTGTTAGAACCCGTGCGATGCGCAGATAATTTGACAGAGTATTAATTTTATAAAATTATGATCTAATATATTATATTATTTTAATAAATATTAGTTATATTTTATTATTTAATATAGTGTGCAGAAATATAACAAAATCTATACAAACTCAAAGGATACACATCATATAATAACAAATAAATTGTTTGTTCCTTATTTATTCTTATCATCAAATTAGCAAGTAGTTAATACTATACATTTACTAATGTGACTTTTTATTAACTTGTCAATTTACTTAATATTTTGATACTACTTCTCTTTTAATATGATATAGATATATATTTTTTTACTCTTGAAATATGCTATATAGTTTTTTAAACTCATGTTATACTGTTTAAAATTCTTCAATTATCTAAATTTATTGATAATGTATTTGAGTGTTATTTATTTATCTTTTATTTTTTAATCAATTAAAAATATAATTATCATAAAATCATCTTTATCCCCCTCTTTTCATACATTCTTTTCTACCATGATATTTGATTAGTTTCTCATTTTGTAGTTTACTGAAAATATAAATAATGTAATATTTTTTACTAAATTATAATTTTGAATTCATCAAAAGTATAAAGAATTATTAATAAATTACCAGTTTAATATAATACAATAAATATAATTTTGTATTACTCTTGAAATTTAACTTGACTTTATCCTGTATGACTTTCTCATAGTTATTTTGATATTTTCATTTATCAATAATATTTTCAAGTATTATTTATTTACTTAATTTTATCAAATAAATTTAATGTGAGGATAGAATCACATTATATCTATTATGCTCTTTATACATTATTTTTTGTTCTACAATATTTTGATTTTTTCCGTTATGTTTATCTATAATACGAATATAATTGTATTATTTTTCTAAATGGATGGTGTTGAATTATTTTAAAGGTTAAACAAAGAAGTTCTTTTAATATATGTCATAAATCTTAGACTTTTATTCTATTTCTCAGAATTATTTTATTATTTGAAATTATCAATAATATTTTTGAGTATTATTTTGATGGTTTATTCTATTTCTTAAGTTAATTTACAGTATAATTATACTCACACTATCTCTATTTTTCTCCCTTTATATATCATTGTGCATTATATAATATTGTAGTTTACTTTTTCAGATCGTATTTTACTATAACTCAAAGAGTGATACATCTTATTCTAAATTTTAAGGATTAATACTATGATGACCCAAAATGTCATCTTTAATTTTTAAATATTTATTTCTGTATTATGTGATCTCAAAAAGCACTATTTATTATTTCTCATATTATGTGCATAGTTCGTATAATTTTTTGAAAAGTTTTTGTATGAAAAATTGATTAAAATGTGAAATAGAGCTTTAAAACTCAATTAAGTTGACTTTGATCAATATTTTGAGCAAACAGACCCGGATTAATATTTTGATAGTTTCGGTAGGTCCGTATCGTGATTTGGGACTTGGGCGTATGCCCAAAATCGAATTCGGGGGTCCCTAGCTCAAATTATCGCCATTTAACGGAATCCAGAAATCTAAAGACTAAAGGTTTCCAAAGTTTGACCACGGATTTGACTTTATTGATATCGGACTCGGATTGAGATTTCGAGAATTTGAATAGCTCAGTTATGTCATTTATGACTTGTGTGCCAAATTTGAAGTCATTCCGGACTCATTTAATATGTTTCGGCACGAGTTTTGTAAATTAAAAGTTTGAAACTCATAAGTCTGAATCGAGGTATGATTTGTAATTTCGATATTGTTTGACGTGATTTGAAATTCCGAGTAAGTCTGTATTATATTTCAGGATTTATTAGTATATTTAGTTGAGGTCCCGAGGGCCTCGGGTGTAATTCGAATCATGATCGGCGTATTCGGAACCATGAAACTGCTGAACCTGATACTACTGGTTTCCTTCTATGCGATCGCGTGACTATGTTCGCGATCGCGAAGGCTTAATGGTCACTGATGAAATTCGTACTATGCGATCGTATAGTGCAGTCTACGATCGCACAGTTGCAACAACTAAATCACCACGAATGCGAGGGCCAAGCCGCATTCGTGGAGAAGGAATGAGGCAGAAGCTGAAGCACAAAATTTATGCTACGCAATCGCACAATGCAGTCCGCGTTTGCTAGAGCACTATCGCGTTCGCGAAGAGCAAAAACTAGGCATCAAAAAATGTGCTTTGCGATGGCGAAGCATTGTCCGCGATCGCATAAGGTAAAAACCTGCACAACAGAACTTAAGTTCTCGAAATGAGATTTCGCCCGATTTTTCATTATTCACAATTTTGAGCTCGGGTAAGGAGATTTTTGGGCGATTTTTACGGGAAAGTATTGGGGTAAGTGTTCCTTATCCTATATTAATTATATTTCATGATTTCATACTCATTTACATCATGAACCCGTGAATTTATGGAAGAAAAATCAGATTTTTATAAAATCTTCCAAAAATATAAAATGAAGATTTGAAGGTTAATATGATGTAGGAATTGGATAATTTTTGTATGGTTGAACTCGTATCGAAACGGGTATTCGTATTTCGTGAGTTTTTCCGAGATTTGAGACATGGGTCCCACTGTCGATTTTTAAAATAAATTTCGGATTTTAATCCAGAAAATTAGTAAATTCATATGGAATTAATTCCTATGATTTATGTTGAGTATATTGAATTGTTTGTGACTAGATTTGAAGATTTCAGACACGAATTCGTGAGGCAAAGGTGTATTGAAATCTTGAGTTGGTTGCAAATCGCGGTAAATGCCATGGTTAACCTTGACTTGAGGGGGTAAGATTTGTTTGTCTATTTGCTACGTGATTTAATATGCGGGTGCAACTTATATGTGAGGTGATGAGTACTTATGCGTTGTGGTTGAGTCAAAGCATGCTGGAGGAATTTATTTTATTTTGAATAATTGCTTATTTAATTAAGATATTCCTGCTTAAGTTTATATTGATTATTTGATCATTATTCATGAAATTTTTATTGATTTAATTATTGTTGAATATTGTGGAAGAGTGTAAAAGCACGAAGGGTGATGTCGTGCCATTTATATTTTTTATATAATCATTGTCATGGTTAGAAAGAGTATAAAAGCACGAATGGTGATGCCGTGTCATTTTGAGTGTAAAAGCACGAAGGGTGATGCCGTGCCATTTTCAGAGAGTGTAAAAGCACGAAGGGTGATGCCGTGCCAAAATAGAATTAAAGCACGAAGGGTGATGTCGTGCTAATTATTATTATTTATTTATCAAATTATGGGAAGAATGAGAGTAAAAGCATGAAGGGTGGTGCCGTGCTATTTTCATATTATCAGTTGCTCATTTTATTGTTGAGGAATTAATTGGCTGCTAAGTGGTACTTCTCCTACTGAAATTATTATATCATCCCATTCGCATGTTCCCTGCCAAAATTTATAAATTATTATTTATTGTATTATTGTTGCTTCGTATTTGTATATACTTGTACAGGTTATTTACGTATGTGTCTTGTCATAGCCTCGTCACTACTTCGTTGAGGTTAGGTGGCATCACCCAAACTCACACCACTAATTTAGGTTGTGAGGCGGTCGATGCAATAATAAAAACCCAACGCGAGTCGGGGTCGATTCCACAGGGAGCTTGAAGTGGGATTAGGTATATACCTAGTGTGAATGTATGGCGTGCCTAAGATTACACTTCCACATTTTCAGTTGTTGTTTCTACTTCTACCTTTACGCTAATGCTTGTAATTATAAAGCTAAGAGACAATGTTTTTGGTTTTGGTTGTTTTTCAAGTTATAAAAGATCTAGGGTTGCGACTTTTGCCTAGTTGGTTACCTAATGGATTTAGAGCTTTAGGGCACGTTTGGTTGATCGGGATACAATATAGCAATCACACGCAATTACTCACTCTATACCTCTCGGTAGTTTGAGTGATTTTGCCTAATTTGGCTTTCTCAAGTCCAAATGGGTATCTCACGAAACAAGTGATAAATGCTCAAGTCGCTTACTATCTCTAGATCCAACCATTTAATTGGGGCTCTCAATTTCTTGAGTTCACTCCAATTTCTTGTTAGCCAAGTTTTTCTAGACTTAGTCTCACTTTCTCAAGTATAGACTAAGTCAATTAGGCATGAATCAATGTTTGCAACCATCAATTCTCAAATTCAAGCAAGAAGTAGGCTAAATATCATATACCCAATCATAAATAAGTCCTAAATCAATCATACATTAAGTACCCATACTAGGGTTGGGTCACAACCCTAGCTAAGAGTTTAGCTACTCATGGAAAATGAAGAAATTGAAGAAGAAATTAAGATAAAATGCATAATAATTGATTAAGGAAAGAAAATATAATGTTTAAATGCTAAACTAGTACAAAGTTACCCAATACAATAAATAAAAATGGCTCCAAGTGTTCAGGTGCTCCAAACTTAACCTAAAAATGACAAAAAGATTTATTTATAAATAGTTGAAAATATCTGACAAAATTGTCCCTGCGAAGGTTGTGCGGCCAAATAATTCTGTGTGCGGTCCGCACTTTGAGATTGACTGGTCAGGTTGGCTTTCTGCGGTTGCATAAAAGTGAGATGCGGCCGCACTTTCTCTAATTGTGTGGACCGCACATTTCTGCGTGCGTCCGCACTCTTGCTCTTGGATTGGATCCGGGCTTCATTCTGCGGACCGCACATTTATAAGTGCGGCCACATTTTGGCATCATGCGGCCGCACAATAATAGTGTGGTCCGCACATTTTCAAGCTCCCAAACTTGAAGTCTCTGAATCTAGTCTTATGCGGCCGCACAATAATAGTGCGGTCCGCACTCTGTGAAGAAATTCTATCACTGCATCTTCAGAGTTTACGGTCGCGCACAGTATTGTGCGGTCTGCACTGTAGCCCTTTTTTCCTTGTTTTGGTTCTCAACCAATTTTACTCCCTTTTGAGTTGATTTTCACTTCTTTGGCTCGTTTCCCAATATTCTTGCAAGAAAGCACATTTCATTAGTTCTCAGGAATACCTTTAAGCATTTATGAGCTAAAACGTAAGTAAAAGAGAGCAAATAAGTGGTCAAAATCCCTACTTATCAACTCCCCCAAACTTAAGCTTTTGCTTGTCTTCAAACAATTAAGGCAAGTCCCCACCTCCACTTTAAAAGGGCTATTTCAGCTAGCCTAAGTTGAATCAAATACAAATCAATTGGGACCAACAATTACCCACACGCTCATGAATCATTAACAAGCCTATGATTTGAATGTTAAAGCACAAATGGCTTTAATGTGATGCTTGAGCATCGAGGTTTGACTTTGTTCATCAAGAAAGCTCTCACTTTCATGCAGGTCACTGTGGATCCCAAACTCCTCCTCCTATACTCTACGGAAGCTCATCTCACTCACGAATGAAGAATTATATTCAATGACTCGAGAAAGATTCGCTCATCACTCTCAAAAGAATGTTACAAACCCGACTCTAAGTATCACATGCTTTCCCCTCATGTAGATCACCACTAATGTAAGCTTGCTCGGCTTGAAATCTAGGTCTTTTTCGGCATGTAATGAAGGCTTTTGGACTAAGGAGAGAAATATCAAAATGGAATTGGTTCATCTTTCAATTAGCACTTCATATTCTCTTTTTGACTCTTACTTTACCGACTCTTTGAGTCATTTTCTTTTCCCTTAGGGGGATTAGAGAGACTTGACATCACTCTTTCTTTGTCATTCTATTCATACTTTCCTTCTTTGTTTTCTCCATGCTTTGAACTTTTGCTTTCTTTTGCATCTTTTCAACCCTTTCACATTATTCACTTTCTTTTTGTATTTTTCTTTTGTTCTTTCTTTCTTTTTCTTTGCCTTTCCTCTTCTTCATTTCTTTTCTCTTTTTGTGCCTTGATACCATCTTTAAACTCCTCATCTCTCCCCCAAACTTATATTTTTGCCATTTAAATCACATGAGTGCTAAAGAAAGTTCGGGTGACAAGAGAGAGTCACTATAAAATGGGTAAAGGCTTGTAATGTGGTTATCGAATAAAAAGGATTTAGGCTCAAAAGGGTTTACTAGGGATGATATCATTGGTGGGCCATGGAAGATTTCAAAATGGGTCAAGGAAAGCCTACAATCACTTCTCAAGCTAGGCTAACTTAGAATTTTTCCTAGAAACACATTCGGGGCAAGTTCTAGACCACTCGCACGGGTACTTAGACTTGTAACAAAATACCTCACCTCTCACACAACCAGATTGTCAAAGAGAATAGAGTCGAGGGCCCACAACAATCGCATTCAAGATTGAAAATTACTAATGGTTCAACTAAACCTCCCGATGATTGCCTAAGTCAACACACGAGTCACAAGGTTACTAACTAGGTCTATTTCTTTACAAAAACTTGTTTTTAACCATAAGCGCGTAGTTAAGTGTGTTGGTACCAAGTGAAGTATGCTTGACCCTTATTTATTCATTAATACTTCTTATTTCTACCTAATCATCAAAAACTGACTTGATCCCTTAAGAAGGCTGTCACGCTATCCATCGTTAGGAAGAGCCACCCGGTTCACACAAGACCCACCTTTGGAAAGAACCGTAACATTAAGAAAACCAAAGACTTATTGTTCACTAAAACATAAAAAGAAGCTAACAAATCAAAAAGAAGCTATAATATTAAGAAAACAAAATGAAGAAGCTATGAAATAAACTACTGAAAGTAAGGCAAATAAATATACAAACCGAGGGGAATAGAATATATACAAGAGGGATGCATATATACATAATGAGGGAGAAAATAAAAATAAAAGAAAAAGAGTATTAAAGTTATTACAGGCCCAAAAGTAATCAAATTTCATCAAAATGTCATAACGGTCATCCAAAATGAACCAAAATAGACCACCCCCCAGAATAAGAAACTAACATTGTCCTCAATGCTTAGAAAAATCAAAACAAAAGAGGATAGAAAGTAAAGAAAACTCCCTATGTGGTCTCAGGGTGACTGGTAGCATCACCACCCTCAGTCTCCTCCAACTGTATCTCATCATCACCAGGCTGAGGGAGAATAGGGTTGGTGAGCATCTGAAGCATCTCCTCAGCAGTGGGGGCAATGAGATCTGACTCGTCAGACTGGCTAGCTAGTGCCTCTGCTGATGGTGTTGCTGGGTTAGCTGGTACTGATGGATCTGTCTCCATCAGTAGGTCAAAAGGCAAATCACATGTTGCTGCTATCTTCGTCACCTCCTTTCTCAAACTCTCCACTGCTTTCTTTGAAGCCTAGGATTTCCTCATCTTTTTCACCTGCTTGGTCAACTCCTCAATAGCACCCCCGTGAGTCACCAATGTATCCATAACAGTCTTTTAGTTGTCCAGAATCTTCTTCAATGTTTTCTCCACTGACGGAGGGACCTGTGGTGCTGCTGGGGTAGAGGACTGTGCTGCAACAGTACTGGATATGTCAGACATCTTAGAAGTGGCTGTCTGCATCCAGTTGTTGAGGCTCGCCAAAGTCTGGGAGACTCGCAGCGCAGTGAGAGGATGAGTGGATGAGGCTCGCACTGGTACTACAACTGATGGCCTAAAAGATAAAGGTGATGGCATTGTGGCTGTCCCAGTGGAAGGCCCGGCTACTGTGGAAGGCATGAGAGTTGTATATGGCTCAGCAACAGCCTCGGAACCCACCACCGATGGCTCGTCAGACTATCCAACGGTGGTAGTGACCTTACCCTTGAACTTTGGGTTATCAACACCCTGCAGATGGTACCATGAGAAAGGCTTCTTGGCCTTTACTTTTGTGTAATATGGCCTCGGCTCCACCTTGGCATCATTGAAATACTCTGTGAGGGTGTTTGGATAAGGGTAGGACTTTTCACTTTTTTGGACCGCCAATGTGATGTTTGTTGACATGATGGCACCTACATTGATCGAGTACCCTACCATAATAGAAGCCACCGGAACTGCCCGGGGAAGTGGGAGGTTTTTCTCATTCAAACTTGGATCAATCCGGCTATACACAAAGGTTTGCCACCATTTAGCTTCAAAATTGAGGGTGGCCCGGAGGATAGGAACTCCTGCTGTAATCCATGGTGGTGATGGTCCTCGGGCGGCCAAAATCTCAGCTAGCCAAGGGCGATCTGCATCACCCAGAGCCAACTTCTCTAGGTACTGGACTGCCTCCACTTCTTCGAATCCCACATAAGTGTTCAAAGAGCAGGCGTCAAAGCGGACTTTCACATTTCTCACCTTTGTAACTTTTGTCCCCTTCTTGATGTGAGCTACATTGGCGTAGAACTCCCTGACCAAGTGCTCATTTGCATCGATGACACTGCGGGTGAACAACTTCCACCCCTTGCGCTCCCGAAACTGTCTAAGGACATTTGGATTATGAATATCCAAATCCTTCATTAAGAACTGTCGCCCTAGTGTGAGCGACCTCTGGTGCCACAATTCCCGGAACCTGTTGAAGGCTGTCAAGCTCATGAAAGGATCCTCCCATATTTCCTTTTTCTTCGACCTCTTAAGGCCGCCCACTTGAGTGCCCCACCCTCTACCATCATCCGAGACACCATCATCATCGACATCAATAGCTACTGGTGCCGGAGGAGTAGGTGTAGAGGAGGGCTCAGAAACCTGGCTTCCCGCATCAGAACCCCCAGAAGAACTAGGTGTAGGTTCGTCGCCCAATTGATAACGCCTAGTGGGTTGGGATGGTTGGTACTGGGCCTCAGGTTGGACCTCCATTGAATTACCCTCGTAGGCTTCCCTGGATGGGGCATAGGAACTGGATTCTGAGGGCTGTGTGGCCCTTCCTCTCCCGGTGGTCGGCTTTTTAGCAATAGGCTCCGATTGCACTCGCAGAGGCTGAGTGCCTTTTCCTTTTGATGTATCGCCTCCACCACGGGATCTACCCATCGTTTGTAATACAAGGTACATAGGTCAGTTGATTTCAAAACAATTCCCGGGAGGATTCACCTCTCCCTTTTGATGTATCGCCTCCACCACGTGATCTACCCATCGTTTGTAATACAAGGTACATAGGTCAGTTGATTTCAAAACAATTCAAACATTTGCAGAACAATTGGAGCACAACAGTAATCAAAGGAGACAGTGCGGACCGTACATTTTTGAGTGCGGCCGCAGACTGTCTAGTGCGGACCACACAATTTTGAAGTGCGGTCTCACACCCTGAAGTGCGGACAACATAATTATGAGTGCAGCCGCACATCCTGAAGTGCGGACCGTACAATTTTGATGCGGCCGCACAAGTCCAATCCTGAGATACTGATTCTCTGAAGTTCAAAAGTGTGGTCGCACATATTTTTATGCGACCCACAATTTTTCTGTGGACCGCACAATTTTGAGTGCGGTCCGCACTTTTCAAGCACAATATTTTCTCTAATCAAGTGGTCTGCGGACCGCACAAATTTGTGTGCGCCCGCACAATTTGAACATTTACGACAGTAAGGTTAGGGTTCATGCAAATTTTCACAATTTAGACATGGCATGCACAAATTAACATGATTAATGGTCTACCCGGTCCCTAATGAACATATATGAAACTACCCACATGAGTTCTAAGCACATATTAAGCACATTTGCTATTTTTAGGCAAAAAAAACTAAACTAATCAAATAAAACAAAAACAAAAATTAAGAAAAATGGACAAAAATCTTACATGGATTGAACATACCAGTAATGAATGATGTAGGTGAGAAACTAACTTGATGAACTGAGTGTGATTTATGAACTATTTTGTGATGCACAGTGTTTTCTTAGGGCTTGGGAATTCAGAGAGCGCAAAGTGTAAATTGTGTTGAAAAGCCATATTTATAGTTTGACCAATTGGGTCAAAAAGTTCGTTGAGTGCGGTCCGCACTCTTTACCTACTCTTTGAACTGAACTTCTACGGTTCGCACAAAAGTGAGTGCGGCTGCATAAATTTGTGCAGTCCGCACAAAAGTGAGTGCGACCGCATTTTGGCCAATTTTCTGCAAATCCAAACTTCAGAGAGTTCATGTATTTGGGTCTCCAGTTGTGCGGCCGCACAAAGAATTGTACGGCCGCAGATCCTTCTTTGCGCTTGCAATCATTTTTTGTGTGGTCCGCACAATTTTGGTGCGGTCTGCATAATTTCAACTCTTTCTAATTTTTTCAATTATAGTCCCTGCAATGCCCACTCATTCCTGCAATTCACTTCAAAACCAATTAGCTCAATACAAAACCTATCTAAAAAGGAAGAAAATGAAAAAGATTAAAAGAAACATGGGTTGCCTCCCAAGAAGCGCCTGATTTAATGTCGCGGCATGACGCAGGTTACCAACAATCACTTGAAATGAATCAACGCCACAACGTGGCCATCATCAACCTTGCCAAGATAATGTTTCACCTGGTGACCATTGAATCTAAATACTTCATAATTCTTGTTCTTCAAGTCTAATGCACCAAAGAGTGTCACATGCACAACCTCAAATGGACCACTCCACTTTGACTTCAACTTTCCCAGAAACATCTGCAACTGAGAATTGAATAATAGCACAAGATCGCCTTCTTTGAACTCCTTATTCCGGATGTACTTGTCATGGAGGTACTTCATCTTGTCCTTGTACAAGGACGAACTTGAATATGCATGGAACCGGAATTCATCAAGCTCATTCAATTGTGCCACCCTTAAGTTGGCGGCGACATCCCATTCAAGATTAAGCTTCTTCAATGCCCACATAGCCTTGTGCTCAAGTTCCACCGGAAGGTGAAAAGCTTTCTCGAACACTAACCGATACAGAGACATACCAATCGGTGTTTTGTAAGCCGTCCTATAATCCCACAGAGCATCACCAAGTTTCTTTGACCAATCCGTCCGGTTGGCATTTACGATCTTTGACAAAATACTCTTGATCTCCTGGTTGGAAACTTCAACTTGCCCGCTTTCTTGAGGATGATAGGGGGTCGAAACATTGTGTGTAACACCATACTTTTTAAGTAAGGTATCAAAAGCTTTGTTGCAAAAGTGCGATCCCCCATCACTAATAATGGCCCTTGGAGTACCAAACCTTGTGAAGATGTTCTTTTTCAAAAATTCCACCACACTCTGAGCTTCATTGTTGGGCAAAGCTACGACTTCAACCCACCTTGACACATAATCCACAACTACTAATATGTAAATGTTCCCACAAGAGCTCACGAACAGACCCATGAAATCAATGCCTCACACATCAAAAATGTCAATCTCCAAGATGGTGGTGAGGGGCATCTCATTTTTCTTTGAAATACCACTGGCCCTTTGACATTCATCACAACGCTTGACAAGATCGCTAGCATCCTTGTAAAGAGTAGGCCAATAGAATCCACAACTCAACATTTTTGTTGCCGTTCTAGCTCCACCACGGTGACCACCATATGGCAAAGAGTGGCAAGCCTCAAGAATTTCCATTTGTTCCTCCTCCGGTACACATCGTCGAATCACACAATCGGTACAAATCCGAAAGAGATAAGGCTCATCCCAATAATAGTCAAGGCAATCTCATTTGAGCTTTTTCCTTTGGTTTGAAGAGAACGCATTCAGTATAATACCACTCACAAGATATTGGCTAAGTCGGCGAACCATGGCATCCCGGTCATAGAAATGGCTAGGAGTTGCTCGTCGGGAAATGAATCATTTATCTCAAGGCCATCATGTGGCCTCCCCTCCTCCTCCAAACGAGACAAGTGGTCCGCTACTTGGTTTTCACTTCCTTTGCGGTCTTGAATCTCTAGATCAAACGCTTGCAAAAGAAGCACCCAACGAATTAGTCTTGCTTTAGAATCTTTCTTGCTCATAAAATATCGAAGCGCCGCATGGTCGGTGTGAACAATCACCTTTGTACCCATCAAGTACGGGCGGAACTTCTCCATAGCAAAGACAATATCAATGAGCTCTTTTTCGGTCATAGTGTAGTTAACTTGGGAATCATTCATGGTCTTACTAGAATAATAGACCGGATAGAAGATTTTGTTGATACGTTGCCCCAAAACTGCTCTGACCGCCACATCACTTGCGTCACACATGAGCTCAAAAGGTAAGCTCCAATCTGGTACGGTGATAATAGGAGTAGTAGTCAACTTGAACTTGAGAAATTCGAATGCCTTCATACAATCCTCGTTGAAATGGAACTCGGCATCCTTTTCCAAAAGTTTACACAAGGGGTTCACCACCTTAGAAAAGTCCTTGATGAATCGGCAATAGAACCCCGCATGACCCAAGAAGCTCCTCGCTCCCTTCACGGATGTAGGGGGAGGGAGTTTGGAGATCACCTCAATTTTGGCCTTGTCGACCTCAATACCATGCTTTGAAATTTTGTGGCCGAGGACTATGACTTCTTCGACCATGAAGTGACATTTCTCCCAATTCAAAACCAAGTTTGTCTCCTCACATCTTTCCAAGACCTTATCCAAGTTGTTCAAGAAATCATTGAATGAATTCCCAACCACAGAGAAATCATCCATAAAGACCTCAAGAAAATCCTCCACCATGTTGGTGAAGATGGCCATCATACACCGTTGAAAAGTCATCGGTGCATTGCATAACCCAAATGGCATTCGCGAGAATGCGAAAGTACCATAGGGACAAGTGAAAGTAGTCTTCTCTTGGTCCTCAAGAGCAATAAGAATCTGATTGTAGCCAAAATATCCATCAAGAAAACAATAAAAAGCTCGTCCGACCAACCTATCAAGCATTTGATCAAGAAATGGAAGCGGAAAATGATCTTTCCGAGTGACTTTATTGAGCTTCCTATAGTCCATGCACACTCTTCACCCAGTCACCGTTCTTGTGGGAATCAATATGTTCTTGTCATTGGTGACCACAGTCATGCCCCCTTTCTTTGGGACACATTGCACCGGAGAGGTCCACGAGCTATCGAAAATGGGGTGAACTACCCCGGCATCCAACCACTTTATGATCTTCTTCTTCACCACCTCTTGTATTGCTTCATTTAATCTTCTTTGATGTTCAATGGAGGGTTTGGCATCCTCCTCCAAAATAATTTTGTGCATGCAAAAGACAGGGCTTTATACCCCGAATATCCGCCAATGTCCATCCTATAGCTTTCTTTCTCTTTTGTAGCACCGCCAAAGTGGAGGCTACCTGCACGTTAGTCAAACAAGAGGAAAGAATAACCGATAAAGTAGAACATGGCCCAAGGAATTCATACCTGAGATGTGAAGGCAGTGTCTTTAACTCCAAAGTGGGAGGCTCCTCGATTGAGGTCTTTGTTGGAGGAGTCTTCCGATTCTCAAGATCTAAGGACAATTTTCGAGATTCATAAGTATACGATCCCATTCCTTGTAATGCATTTACACATTCCACAAATCTTTCCTTCTCATCATCATCATGATTAAGCAATACGGCCTCCAAAGTATCATCAACATTCATCATAGCACTAGCATCATTAATAATTACCTCGGTCACTAAGTCCACAAACGAACAAACTTTGTTGCTATTCGGTTGCCTCATAGATTTGCACACATGGAAAACCACTTTTTCATTGCCCACCCGAAAGGCGAGCTCACCGGTTTCCACATCAACAAGATCCTTCCCCGTAGCAAGGAAAGGTCTACCCAAAATAATAGGCACCTCATAGTCCACCTCGCAATCAAGAATCACAAAGTCCGCCAGAAGGATGAACTTATCAGCACGAACCAACACATCATCAATAATACCCATCGCCATTTGTAACCTCATAGATATGGGTCTTGGTTGCCCAATCCCTAAAGTTTTAAACACCGAGTAGGGCATCAAGTTGATACTCTCCCCTAGATCACATAGAGCTTTGGCAAAATCGGCGCTCCCAATAGTGCAAGGGATTGTGAAAGCACCGAGATCTTCCAATTTCGGAGCCACTGAGTGCACAATAGTACTCACTTAATGTGTCATTTTATAGTCTCACAATTCATTGATCTTTTCTTTGTCACCAAATCCTTCATGAACTTTGCATAGCTGGGCATTTGTTTCAACGCCTCAACCAATGACACATTAATGGATAAGTTCTTCATCGTGTCAATAAACTTCTTGAATTTGTTCTCGCTATTTTTCTTGGTGATCCTTTGAGGGTATGGAGGAGGAGGCCTTGGCATTAGTGCCTTAGCCTTTGGCACTACCGGTTCCGGTATGTCAATCATGTGTTCCCTAGACGGGTTCACTTCTTCTTGGGTCTCCTCCGCACTCTCATCAATATCAATTTTCACTTTTTCATTAGCTTGAACCACATTTCTTGGAATCTCATCTTCTTGAACCACTACATCATCATCCACAATTCTTCTTTGATTTGAGGTGGTTGCATCTCCACCTCTTCCACTCCTTGTTGTTACGGCCATGGCATGTCCCGTGTTGTTCCCACCCTTCAGGTTCACCACTGTATCACTAGGTAGTGCCCCCTTAGGACGAGTGTTTAAGGCTTACGAGATTTGCCCCAATTGAACTTCCAAATTGCGGATAGAAGTGTTGTGAGAGGCTAGTTGAGCATCAAAGTTGGCATTTTTCTCCATCATTTGTTTGAACATAATTTCAATCTATCACATCTCATTGTTGGAAGAACTAGAACCTTGAGATGGATAAGGAGGCGAGTTGCTTGGTTGTTGATACATCGGGGGCCTTTGAGAGCCCGACTCCCGATTCCCTTGGTTACCGTTCCAACCCCCTTGGTTGTTGCCTCCCCAATATCCTTGATTGTTGCCACCCCAATTGCCTTGGTTGCCTTGATTGTTCCAATTGCCTTGATTATTGTTATTGTTCCAATTACCTTGATTGTTGGTACCACCACTCCAATTGCTTTGGTGTTTTTGATTGTTCCAGTTTCCTTGATTTCCTTGCGATCGCCATTGTTATTTATTCGGGCCTTGAGAGTTGTTCCTTTGCCCTTGGTAGTTATTCACATATTGCACTTCTTCCTATTGCTCATTGTATGATTCGTCTTGGTCAAACCCACTATCAACTTGCACAAATTGTTCCACACGGTTTTGTACTTATTGACCATTTTGCCTTCGCTTGTTCACCATCATATTGACACCTTCCATTGCATTTACTTGCTTAGGACCTTGAACCTATTGAAGTTGAGCTTTGGCCAATTGATTCATTATAGTGGTCAACTCGAAAATTGCTTGCCCATGATCATGCAATTCTTTGTGTAGGTGAATCACATTTGGATCACCTTGAAGAACATTTGATCTACTTTGCTATGCCGATGAAGTATCCGCCACTTCATCTAAGATTTCACAAGCTTCGGCATATGGTGTTGTCATGAAATTTCCACCGGCAAGTTGGTTGACCACGCATTGATTGGTGGTATTGATCCCCTTGTAGAAGGTTTGTTGAATCATAGCTTCAGTTATGTCATTATTTGGGCACTCTTTCACCATAGTGCGGTACCTCTCCCATATCTCGTGCAAAGGTTCATTGGATTCTTGTTTGAATGCTAAAATCTCATCTCTAAGAGTAGCCATATGCCCGGGAGAAAAGAACTTGGCAATGAATTTTTCTGCCAATTCATCCCATGTATGGATATAATGGTTTGGTAATCTTTCTAACCAGTCCAAGGCTTCCCCCCCTAGAGAAAAGGGAAATAGTCTCAACCTTAAAGCATCCTCGGAGATGTTGGTCTGTTTACTCCCCCAGTAGGTGTCCACAAAATCCTTTCAAGTGCTTGTACGCATTTTGATTCAGAGCCCCGGTGAAGAATCCCCGTTGCTCAAGAAATGTAAGCATAACATTTGTGATTAGAAAGTTTCCCGTCCTAATGTGGGGCGGGACTATGGCACTTGCGTACCCTTCATTTGGCAATACCTGATGTGGAGCCGCTCTTTGTGGATTTGGGAGAGGAACGGGAATGTTGTCTTGAGGCGGTCAGCTTCGTCTATTTGCTTGAGGCTCAAGAGGAACCTCTTCAACTGGGTCATCTTCCACGTCTACATCCCCCCAAAGGCATATTTCCGTTAGGATCATTGTTGAGAGCCATTTTTGTACCTACAATCAATTAACAAAAGGTTAGTAATCCGATAG
Source organism: Nicotiana tabacum (assembly GCF_000715075.1). Lineage (NCBI taxonomy): Eukaryota > Viridiplantae > Streptophyta > Magnoliopsida > Solanales > Solanaceae > Nicotiana > Nicotiana tabacum. The sequence goes on from NC_134102.1 coordinate 45,490,452, forward strand.
GAAAAGAAGACAAATCACACACACAACCAAGTATATAGTAAAATCCATTTTTAGCTCCCCGGCAACGGCGCCAAAAATTGGCATCGCCCAAACTCACACCACTAATTTAGGTTGCGAGGTGGTCGATGCAATAATAAAAACCCAACACGAGTCGGAGTCGATTCCACAGGGAGCTTGATGTGGGATTAGGTATATACCTAGTGTGAATGTATGACGTGCCTAAGATTACACTTCCACATTTTCAATTGTTATTTCTACTTCTACGTTTACGCTAATGCTTGTAATTGTAAAGCTAAGAGACAATGTTTTTGGTTATTTTTCAAGTTATAAAAGATCTAGGGTTGCGACTTCCGCCTAGTTGGTTACCTAACAGATTTAGAGCTTTAGTGCATGTTTGCTTGATCGGGATACAATATAGAAATCACACGCAATTACTCACTCTATACCTCTTGGTAGTTTGAGTGATTTTTTCCAATTTGGCTTTCTCAAGTCCAAATGGGTATCTCACGAAACAAGTGATAAATGCTCAAGTCGGGTCTTACTTTCTCTAGATTCGACCCTTTAATTGGGGCTATAAATTTCTTGAGTCCACCCTAATTTCTTGTTAGCCAAGTTTTTCTAGACTTAGTCTCACTTTCTAAAGTATAGACTAAGTAAATTAGGCATGAATCAATGTTTGCAACCATCAATTCTCAAATTCAAGCAAGAACTAGGCTAAATATCCTATACCCAATCATAAATAAGCCATAAATCAATCACCCATTAAGTACCCATACTAGGGTTGGGTCACAACCCTAGCTAAGGGTTTAGCTACTCATGGAAAATGAAAAAATTAAAGAAGAAACTAAGATAAAATACATAATAATTGATTAAGGAAAAAAAATCTAATGTTTAAATGCTAAACTAGTACAAAGTTACCCAATACAGTAAATAAAAACGGCTCTAAGTGTTCAGGTGCACCAAACTTAACCTAAAAATGACAAAAAGATATATTTATACCCAATTAAAAATATCGGACAAAATTGCCCCTGCGAAGGTTGTGCGGCCGCACAATTCTGTGTGTGGTCCGCACTTTGAGACTGACTGGTCAGGTTGGCTTTCTGCGGTCACATAAAAGTGAGATCCGGCCGCACTCTTGCTCTTGGATTGGATCTTGGCTTCATTCTGCGGACCACACATTTGTAAGTGCGGCCGCATTTTGGCATCATGCGACCGCACAATAATAGTGTGGTCCCTACATATTCAAGCTCCCAAACTACAAGTCTCTGAATCTAGTCTTATGCGGCTGCACAATAATAGTGCGGTTCGCACTCTGTGAAGAAATTATATCAGTGCATCTTTAGAGTTTGCGGCAGCGCACAGTATTGTGCGGTCCGCACTATAGCCCTTTTTGCCTTCTTTTGGTTCTTGTCCAATTTTACTACTTTTTGAGTTGATTTTCACTTATTTGGCTCATTTTCCAATATTCCTGCAACAAAGCATATTTCATTAGTTTTCGGGAATACCTTTAAGCATTTTTTTTAGCTAAAACGTAAGTAAAAGAGAGCAAATAAGCGGTCAAAATCCCTACTTATCATTAGGCTCGATACTTACGGAGTACATGGGATAAGTTGTACTCATACTACACTCTGCACTTCTTGTGCAGATTTTGGAGTTGGTCGTAGCGGCGTACCATAGACTTGCTCGGATTCATCTACCCAGAGGAGACTTGAGGTATAACTGCACAACGTCCGCAATTTTGAAGTCCCCTTCTATCTTATCTTAGCTGTGTATTATCTTTTAAACAACTTGAATTTTATTCAGACCTTTATTTGTATTATTCTAGTAGCTCGTGCACTTGTGACACCAGATTCGGGGATGTATTTGGATGATTCATTTGTTATTGTCTTCCGTACTTTATTTTAGTAATGGACTTCTGTTTAATTTAATTTGTTTAAAATTGTTAAGATTATTCTAACGTTGACTTGCCTAGCAAGTGAAACGTTAGGCGCCATCATGGTTCTGAAGGTAGGACTTTCGTGTCGTGAGAAGTTGGTATCAGAGCACTAGGTTCACTCACAATATAGCACGGCATCACCCTCCGTGCTTTTACACTCACAATATGGCACGGCATCACCCTTCGTGCATTGACACTCACAATATGGCACGGCGTTAACACTCACAATATGGCACGGCATCACCCTTCATGCATTAACATTCTCCCTTACCATAATGCAATGAACAATTAACAATAGGGAGATAAAATAACACGTACAAGCCTTACCTCAATATTTAGTTCCACAATATAAATCTCAATCTTCGAAATAAATACTCAATTATCACCAGAAGGTCCATGAACATGATAAGAACAATCAAATTAACAACATTAGTCTAAACACGTAGCAATTTGGCATGGCAAAGAGACAATATAAGAAAAACGAAAGAAACCTGGAAAACAGGTAAATTGGCGGCACATAAGTACTCGTCACCTCACATATATGCCGCTCACATGAATTTCACATAGCAAATAGTTTAAGGTTCCTAATTTCCTCAAGTCAGGGTTAGACACAATACTTGCCTTGCTCCGAAGGCCACTTAATACTCAATCACAGCTTTTCCTCTAGAATTCACCTCCAAACCACTCGTATCTATTCAAAAATGACTCAATAATATCAAATATTGCTAAAGGAATTAATTACATTGCATAAATTTAGATTTCCCAAATTTTCCTCCAAAAAGTTAAAAATCGACCCCGGGCTCGCTTGGTCAAAACCCGAGGTTCGGACCAAAATTTATTTACCCATTCACCCCCGAGCCCGGATATATAATTGGTTTTGGAATCCAACCTCAAATTGAGGTCTAAATCCCCAAATTTTCGAAATTCCTAGTTTCTACCCAAACCCCTAATTCTACCATGAAAACTCTAGATTTTAGGTTGATAATTCATAAAATGTAATGGGTAATTGAAATAAAATGGTTTAGAATCACTTACTAACACTTTGGGGAAGAAAACACCTCTTTAAAATTGCCTCTCGCCCGTTTGGTTTTTGAGAAAATGAGTTAATGGCCAATTCCCGTTTTTGGATTCTGTTAAGTGCTGGGCGACAGTGTTCATCGTGTTCGCGAGAACACTATCGCGTTCGTGAAGAGTATAGACTGCCAAGCCTTCGCGTTCACGAGACCTTGTTCGCATTCGTATAGGCTACCCTTTGGCCTTCGGGTTCGCGAGACATTGCTCGCGTTCGCAATGAAGGAACGATCGACTCTTCCCCAGTTGTGCCTAACACTACGCGTTCGTGAGGAGATGGTCACGTTCACAAAGGGTAAATCCCCCATCGCTTCGCGTTCGCGACCAAGGCTTCGCGTTCGCGAAGAAGAAAACTCCAGCTGCCCTGTTTACTCTTCGTGTTCACGAGAGTACCTTCGTGAATGCGAAGAAGGACATGCCAGAACACCTGCTGCAGCAAAATACCAGATTTTCTAAGTCCAAAACATCCCGTGGTCTATCCGAAACTCACCCGAGCCCTCGAGACTCCAAACCAAACATGCACACAAGTCTAAAAACATCATACAAACTTGCCCGCGTGATCAAATCGCCAAAATAACACCTAGAACTACGAATTTAGCACCAAATCAAATAAAATTCTCAAGAACACTTTAAAATTCATATCTTCTCAACTGGACGTCCGAATCACGGCATATCAACTCTGTTTCTCACCAAATTTCACAGACAAGTCTTAAATATAATAATGAACCTGTACCGGACTCTGGAATAAAAATACGGACCCAGTATTCACATTGTCAAACATCAATCAATTCTTAGAAACAATTAATTTTCAGACTTTTAATTTTCCTCGAAAATTCATAACTCAAGCTAGGGACCTCCGAATTCGATTTCGGACATACATCCAGGTCCCATAATTCGATACGGGCCCACCAGGATAGTCAAAATACGGATCCGGGCCTGTTTACCAAATATATTGACCCAAATCAACTAAAATCAACTTTTAAGGCATAAATTCTTATTTTCATTAGTTTTCAACATAAAAGTTTTTTGGAAACATGCCCGGACTGCGTACGCAAATCGAGGAGGGTAAAAATGAGATTTTTAAGGCTTAAGAGCACAGATTCGAGTTCTAAAATATAAGATAATATTTTGGGTCATCACAAACTCCTAGGGAACTTCCTAAAGCAGTAGACTATTTAAATAAGGAATTTGAAATTAAAGATCTTGAAAAGACAAAATTTTGTCTTGGTCTACAAATTGAGTATATGAAAGATGGAATATTTGTCCATCAATCAGCATACACTAAAAAGATTTTAAAGCGATTCTATATGGATAAAGCACATTCATTGAGTACCCCGATGGTTGTGAGATCACTCGATATAAATAAAGATCCATTCCGACCTCATGAAAATAATGAAGAGCTTCTTGGTCCCGAAGTACCATATCTTAGTGCAATTGGTGCACTAATGTATCTTTCTAACATTACAAGGTCTGACATAACTTTTTCAGTTAATGTCTTAACAAGATATAGCTCTGCTCCTACAAGGAGACATTGGAATGGAATCAAACATATATTGCGGTATCTAAAAGGGACTACCGATTTAGAATTATTTTATGGCAATGATTGCAGTCCTGATCTTGTTGGTTATGCCGATGCTGGGTATTTATCTGACCCACATAAGGCTCGATCTCAAACAGGCTATGTGTTTATATATGGAGGCACTGCCATATCTTGGCGATTGACTAAGAAATCAATCGTGGCTACTTCATCTAATCATGCTAAGATAATTTCTATTCATGAAGCAAGTCGAGAATGTGTATGGTTGAGGTCTATAATACACCTTATTCGAGACAAATGTGATTTGAAGTGTGAAAAATTACCCACAATTTTGTATGAAGACAATGGAGCATGCATAGCCTAATTGAAGGGAGGATTCATAAAAGGGGATATGACAAAGCACATTTCACCAAAGTTATTTTTCACACATGATCTTCAAAAGAATTTTGATATCAATGTGCAACAGATCCGTTCAAGTGATAATATCGCTGATTTGTTCACCAAATCTCTACCGACGTCAACCTTCAAGAAACTAGTATACAAGATTGGGATGCGATGACTCAAGGATGTGAATTGATGCTCTCATCAGGGGGAGTTAATACGCGTTGTACTCTTTTTTCCTTATAAGGTTTTGTCCCACTGGGTTTTCCTTGCAAGGTTTTTAACGAGACAACCAAAAGGCGTATTTCTAAACATGTATACTCTTTTTCCTTCACTAGGATATTTTCCTAATAAGGTTTTAACGAGGCACATTATCTATGGACATCCAAGGGGGAGTGTTATAAGAAAAATCAAATTATGGTGGATGTCTATTCTTCCTCCATGATCTTCTCAAATGATTAATGACATATTTCTATGCTTAATGACATATTCAATGACATATTTTTCTTCACTTAGGTCTCACGAGTCACGAGCAAGCTTAATAGAGTCTGAAGGATCGGTACGGAGACGTCTATACTTATCTTTCAGAGGCTATAAAGTTTAGGAACAATATTACTTCTTTCTTATTCTGTCGTGCAATTTTATTCTATCATAGATGATTGAACTATTCTATTCTTATTCTTTTGCAGATGGTGAGAACACATAATACATCTACCGATGGACATGGACCAGAGCCCCCGGTGTCAACTATGATCAGGGGTAGAGGTCGAGGCCAAGGTCGCGCTAGAGGGTGAAGCAGAGGAAGAGGTAGAGCTCAGTCTAGAGCTCGAGCAGCAACACATATTGTAGAACCTCAGGTGGATCTTCAGGAGGAGGTTCCAGTTCAAAATGTACCGGTTGGACCAGTTCAGGTCCCGGAAGGATTCATAGCTACTCCAATACTTCACGATGCTCTAGTCCATTTGGTGAGTCTTATGGAGGGCGTGGCCCAGAATGGTACATTTCTAGTGGCACCAGCCGTCTCACAGGTTGGGGGAGGAGCACAAACTCCCACTACTCCTTCTATGGAGCAGATGGCTCCCCAGTATCAGGCTCCAATAGGCCCGCCAGTTAGGGTAGTCCATCTAGTTATTGCGGCACAGGCCGATAATAGGCCCGCCATGTCTTCTGAGGCCTTATTAAGACTGGATAAGTTTGCTAAGCTCTTTCCACTTCACTTCAGTGGTACACCTTCTAAGGACCCACAGGATTATCTTGACCGCTGCCATTAGGTATTGTGGAACATGGGTATAGTTAAGACCAATAGGGTTGATTTTGCTGTATTCCAGATGACGGGATCCGCCAAGAGGTGGTGGAGAGATTATATGTTGACCAGACCAGCTGGGTCGCCTGCAATGACTTGGGAGCAGTTCTCACAGCTATTTCTAGAGAAGTTACTCCCTATCACATTGAGAGAGGATTACCGTAGACAATTTGAGCACCTCCAGCAGAACAATATAACTGTTACTCAGTACGAGACCCGTTTTATGGATCTAGCCCGTCATGATCTCCTTTTACTTCCTACTAAGGGAGAGAGAGTGGGGAGGTTTATTGATGGACTCACTCAACCTATCAGGCTTTAGATGGACAAGGAGACCGGAAGTGATATTTCCTTTCAGGTGGCTGCTAATGTTGCTAGGAGGATCGAGATAGTTCTTGCACAGGAGAGAGGGCAGGGTTTAGATAAGAGGCCTCGACAGTTCGGTGGATTCAATGGTGCCTCGTCTGGAGGCAATGGTAATTTTTGTAGAGGCTATCCTTCCAGGCCATTTCATTTAGTTCTCCGGGCATCCCACAATGCTTCAGGTGGTCACGACCCTCATGTGTCTTATTCCGACCAGCTAGCTTACAGTACACCACCATCTCCTATTAATGCACCTCCGATACGGAGTCATCAGAGTGGTTATCCAGGTCGACATGGCCAGTTCCAGGGTCAGCAATCACAACAGCCGAAGACCTATTATACTTGTGGTAATCCGAGACACATTTTTAGATTTTGCCCTCGGGCATCGGGCAGCTCACATCAGCAAGGTTCTCGTGCTATGATATCAGCATCAGTTGATCCGTCACTCGCCCAGCCAGCTAGGGGCAGGGGTCAGACAGCTAGAAGTGGAGATCAGGCCGTTAGAGGTGGAGGCCAGTCAGTTAGAGGGCGTCCCAGGGACGCGGTTCAGAGTGGTGGGCCCCAGGCCTGATTTTATGCTTTTCCAGCTAGGCCTGAGGCCGAGTCATCCGATGTCGTGATTACAGGTATTATCCCAGTTTGCCATAGAGATGCTTCAGTTCTATTTGATCTACGATCTACTTATTCCTTTGTGTCCTCCTACTTTGCTTCATATATGGTTGTGCCTCGTGATTCTCTGAGTGCTTCTGCATGTGTATCTACACCGGTGGGAGACTCTGTTGTAGGATATCATGTCTATCGTTCATGTGTGGTTACTATTATGAGTCTTGAGACTAGCATGGATCTTCCACTTCTTCACATGGTAGATTTTGATGTTATCTTGTGTCACGACCCAAAATCTTACCTGTCGTGATGGCGCCTATCTCAATATTAGGCAAGCCGACAATCTCAATAAACTCCCATATCTTTTATGTTTAAAGACAAAATAATTAAATTCAGTGAAAGAAAATTCATAAATACATATGTAAACACTCCCAAAACCCGGTGTCACTGAGTACATGAGCATCTAATATGAATACAAGTCTGGAAATACGATCCATATAGTCTGAGACCAAATGCAGTAAATAAGAAGATAGGGAAGGAGAGTCAAGGTCTGCGGAACACGGCAGCTACCTCTACATCTCCGAAAAAGTCAACCGTGCTAAAGAAAACACCCGCTATATCCGGGAACACCTGGATCTACACACGAAGTGCAGGGTGTAGTATGAGTACAACCAACTCAGCAAGTAACAATAATAAATAAGGAACTGAAGATAGTGACGAGCTACACAGTTATAGTTCACTTTCAGTAATTCCAGCAGTTTAAGTCAAATCAGTTTTATACAGTTCAAGTTCATGTAATCCGGATATAAAATCTTTCAAAAAATTTCACAACAATGACAAATAGAAACTAACAACAAATGAAAAGCAAGTACAGCCTCTCAGGGCAACAATCACTTAACTCGTTACAACATCTTAACCACTCGGCTCTCAACCCTCAGCACTCACACTCAATGGGTACCCGCGCTCACTGGGGGTGTACAGACTCATGAGGGGCTCCTACAGCCCAAGTGCTATAATTTGCACGGACAACTCACGTGCTGCAAGGACAACTCACGTGCCATAGTATAAATATCTAGATCCGCACGGACAACTCACGTGTTGCACGAACAACTCACGTGCTATAGTATAATATAAGGATCCGCACGGACAACTCACGTGATGCACGGACAACTCACGTGCTATAGTATAATATCTCACAATCAGGCCCTCGGCCTCACTCAGTCATAAATCTCTCGAGTCTCTCGGACTCTCAATAGTCATGATAATCGGCCCAAACAACAATAATATGATGCATCAATAATGAACAATAGAGACTGAAATAAAATAAACAAGTGAACTGTGACTGAGTACAAAACAATAATTTAGCAGATAATTCAACATGTACACGACCGTTGTGGGTCCCAACAGTACCAACATATAGCCTAAACATGGTTTCTAACATGACTTATAGTCAAATTTCCACAACACATAGAGAGCACATAGCTAACAAGAAATTATTCAACTTTACAATTTCCCCGGGACGGACCAATTTACATTCCCCTCGGTGCACGCCCACACGCACGTCACCTAGCATGTGCGTCACCTCCAAAATAATCACATGGCACAAAATCCGGGGTGTCATACCCTCAGGACCAGATTTATAACTGTTACTTACCTCAAACCGTGAAATTCTTATTTCGCTAAGCCTTTGCCTCGTGAATTGACCTCCAAATACCTCGAATCTAGCCACAAATAATTCGATTCAGTCAATAAAATTTATTGGAATTAATTCCACAAGAAAATGCTAATTTTCCATAAAAATCCAATTTTTAGCTCAAAAAATCGCGTGTAGGTCCCACGTCTCAGAATCCGGCAAAACTCCCAAAATCTGACAACCCATTCAATTACGAGTCCAACCATGCCAGTTTCACTCACATCCGACTCTGAATCGACACTGAAATATCAAAAATTAGTTTCTATGAAATTTTTAAAATTTTCCCAAATTTAAATCTCAAAACACTAATTAACGAGTGAAAACAAATGATGGATTCGGGTAATCTAAAAATAATTGAGTTAAGAACACTTACCCCGATGATTTCTCTAAAAAAATTCCAAATATCGCCTCTCCCCAAGCTCCAATTTGACAAAAATGGAAAATGGGATGAAGTCCCCTGCTTTATAACTTACAGTTCTGTCCAGGCCCTCGGTCTTTGGCCTTCGGTGTTCTGCCTTCGGTCTTCGGCCTTCGGTCTTCGTTTTTCGGCCTTCGGTCTTCGGTCTTCTATTTTTTTCCTTCGGTCTTCGGTTTTCTGCCTTCGGCCTTCGGTCCTCGGTTTTTTATGGCCTCGATTTTTCCAACAGCAGAAATTTCCAGCAGCTGTTTAAGTCCAAAGTTTTGATCCATTAACTATCCGAAACCTCCCGGACACAAACCATATATGAATTTCAATCATAAAACATGTTACGGACCTGCTTGCGCACTCAAAACACTGAAAAGAGGTTGTATTGACCCGATATTGACCATGGTCAAACTCCCAATTTCTTAACCTTACTAGTCTCTCAACCAATGATCCTAAAAGAGATACCCCCAAGCCCCTCGGGACCTGTCAAATAATACCAACTACTTTTATAACATCATACGGACTTAGTCGAAAACTCAAATCATATCAAACAACGCTAAAATCATGAATCATACCCCAATTCAAGCTTAAAGAGCTTAAGAATTTCCAACTTCTACATTCGATGCCGAAACATATCAAATTATTTCCAATTGACCTCAAATTTTGCACACAAGTCATAAATGATATAACGGAGCTATGAAAATATTCAGAACTAGATTCTGACCCCGATATCAAAAAGTCAACCCCCCGGTCAAACTTTTCATAAATTCGACTTTCGCCATTTCAAGCATAATTCTACTACGAACCTCAAAATAATTTTCTGGACACGCTCCTAAGTCCAAAATTACCATACAGAGCTATTAGAATTTTCAGAATTCAAATCCGAGGTTGTTTACACATAAGTCAGTATCTGGTCAACTTTTATAACTTAAAATTTTCAATTATGAGACTAAGTGTCTCATTTCACTCTGAATTCCTTCCGGACCCGAGCTAACTAACCCGGTAAGTCATAAAATGACTTTAAGGCATAAATTGAGCAGTAAATGGGAGAACGGGGTTATAATACTCAAAACGACCGACCAGGTCGTTACATTCTCCTCCTCTTAAACAAACGTTCATCCTCGAACGAGTTTAGAATCATACATGGTGTCTCAAATATGTGTGGATATTTGCTCCGCATCTCGTGCTCAATCTCCCAAGTAGCTTCTCTGAATGGCTGGCCTTTCCACTGTACCTTCACTGATGCTATGTTCTTTGATCTCAGCTTTCGAACCTGCTGGTCTAAAATATCCAACGGCTCCACATCATTAGTCAAATTATCATCCAGTTGTACTGTATTGAAATCAAGAATATGAGACGGATCCCGGACATACTTTCGGAGCATGGATACATGGAGCACTAGATGAACACCTGATAGACTAGGTGGCAAAGCAAGTTCATAAGCCATCTCTCCAATCTTCTTAAGTATGTCAAAAGGCCCAATATACCGAGGGCTCAACTTGCCTTTCTTTCCGAACCTCAACACACCCCTCATGGGTGAAATCTTGAGTAGAACCTTCTCCCCAACCATGTAAACAACATCACGAACCTTCCTGTCGGCATAACTCTTCTGTCTAGACTGCGCCTGTGTGAAGCCATTTCTGAATCACTTTGACCTTCTCTAAAGCATCCTGAACCAAGATAGTACCCAATAGCCTAGCCTCACCCGACTCAAACTAACCCACCGGCACCGTCTCCCATACAAAGCTTTATAAGGAGCCATCTGAATGCTTGACTGGTAGTTATTATTATAAGCAAACGCTGTGAGTGGCAGAAATTGATCCCATGAACCCCCAAAATCAATGACACAAGCGTGTAGCATATCCTCTAATATCTTAATAGTACGCTCGTACTGTCCGTCCGTCTGAGGGTGAAATGTTGTACTCAACTGCACCTGGGTGCCCAATTCTCGCTGCACTGCTCTCCAAAACTGGGATGTAAACTGCGTGCTCCGATCTGAAATGATGGATAATGGCACACCGTGTAGGCGAACAATCTCGCGGATATAAATCTCAATCAACCGCTCCTAAGAATAATTGGTACCAACTGGAATAAAATGCGCGGACTTAGTCAAACGATCTACAATCACCCAAACCGCATCAAAAGTCCATGGTAATACGCTCCCATTTCTACTCCAGAATTTCAAGTCTCTGAAGTACTCCTCTCGGTCTTTGATGCTCATACTTTACCTGTTGATAATTTAAACACCGAGCTAAAAACCCAACTATATCTTTTTTCATTTGCCTCCACCAATAGTGCTGCTTCAAATCCTGATACATCTTCTTGGCACCTGGATGAATGGAGTACTGCGAACTGTGAGTTTCCTAGAGAATCAACTCAAGCAAACCATCTACATTAGGCACACATAGCCTGCCCTGCATCCGTAATACACCGTCATCTCCAATAGTGACTTACTTGGCATCACCGTGTCCTTAAGACGAGTTGATGTGGATCTCATATTGGCGCTCTCTGATGCGATCATATAAAGAAGACTGAGAAACCACACAAGCCAAAACTCGATTCGTCTCTGAAACATCCAATCTAACAAACAGGTTTGCCAAGCTCTGAACATCTAAGGCTAAAGGCCTCTCTGCTACCGGTAAGTATGCTAAGCTGCCCAAACTCTCCGCCTTACGACTCAAGGCATCGGCCACTACATTGGCCTTTCCGGGATGATAGAGAATAGTAATGTCGTAATCCTTAAGCAACTCCAACCACCTTCGCTGCCGCAAATTAAGATCCTTCTTTTTAAACAAATGTTGTAGACTCCGATGATCGGTATATACCTCACACTGGACAGCGTACAAGTAATGCCGCCAAATTTTCAAGGCATGAACAATAGCTGCTAACTCATGATCGTGGACCGGGTAATTCTTCTCATGTACCTTTAACTGTCTGGACGCATAGGCAATCACCCTACTGTCTTGCATAAGCACTATGCCGAGACCAATACGCGATGCATCACAATACACAGTATAAGACTCCGAACTTGTAGGCAACACCAATATTGGAGTTATAGTCAAAGCTGTTTTGAGCTTCTAAAAGCTCTCTTCACATTAATCCGACCACCTGAACGGAGTACCTTTCTGGGTCAATTTAGTCATATGCGATGCAATAGACGAGAAACCCTCCATGAAGCGACGATAATAACCACCCAAGCCAAGAAAACTCCGAATCTCAGTAACTGAAGATGGTCTGGGCCACATTTGAACTGCCTCTATTTTCTTCGGATCCACCTTAATCCCTTCACTGGACACTATGAGTCCCAAGAATGCCACCGAAATAAGTTAGAACTCACACTTAGAGAATTTGGCATAAAGTCTCTCCTCTCTCAATCTTTGTAATACAATACCCAAGTGTTGAGCATACTCTTCCTCGCTACGTGAGTACACCAGGATATCATCAATAAATACTACGACAAATATATCAACATATAGATGGAATACACTATTCATCAAGTGCATAAATGTTAATGGGGAATTGGTTAGCCCAAAAGACATCACAAGAAATTCATAGTGGCCAAAACGAGTTTTGAATGTCGTCTTTAGAATATCCGAATTCCGAATTTTCAACTGGTGATACCCAGTTCTCAAATCAATTTTGGAGGACACCCTCGCTCCCTAAAGCTGGTCAAATAAGTCATCAATACGCGGCAAGGGATATTTATTCTTGATTGTAACTTTGTTCAACGACCTATAATCGATGCACATCCGCATAGTACCATATTTCTTTTTCACAAACAGAACCGGTGCACCTAAAGGTGACACACTAGGCCTAATAAACCCCTTTTCAAGGAGTTCCTGAAGTTGCTCTTTCAACTCTTTTAACTCAGCTGGTGCCATACGATATAGAGGAATAGAAATGGGCTTAATGCCCTACCCCAAGTCAATTTCGAAATCAATATCCCTATCGGGTGGCATACCAGGCAGGTCTGTAGGAAATACATCCGGAAAGTCTCGCACGATCGGTAATGAATCAATAATAGGAGTATCTGCATCAACATCTCTCACAAAAGTCAAATATGACAAACATCCCTTTCCAACCATACATTGGGCCTTCAAATAAGAAATTACCCTGCTATGAACAAAATCTAGAGAACCTCTCTATTAAACCTTTGGCAACCACGGCATCGTCAACATCACGGTTTTTGCGTGACAGTCCAGAATAGCATGACATGGAGACAACCAATCTATACCCAGGATTACATCAAAATCAACCATACCGAGTAATAAGAGGTCGACTCTAGTCTCCAGTTCTCCAATAATACATGTGATCACTGTATCTGAAGCAACAACATCTAGCCTGGTAGGAAAAGCATAGAAACGGGCATGACTGCCACCTGATCGACCTCCTGTGGCCCTCTTGGGCGACCCCTAGCTGCCTGACTCCCACCCCGAGCTGGTTGGGCAGGTGGTGGAACTGCTGGTGCTGGTGCTGTCAGTCGAGAACTCTACTGTGGAGCCCCACTCAACAGCCTAGGATAATCTTTCTTGAAATAACTAAATTCTCCGCACTCGAAACAACCCCTCATCTGACGGAACTGCTGCTCCTGATAACCCGAGGAATTACCTATAGAAGCCTGAGCGGACGAGGCATGATGAGAACTCTACGTTGGTAGTGCATTGAATGAAGACTGGCCTGAGTGAGCACTGTAAGGACCGTGGCTAGCTGATGCACCACGATGAGCTGGACAGCCCGTCTGAGCATGTCTGTAAGAACGAACCCTACCGCGGTAAAACTGACCCCCCCTGAAGGAACACCGCTATAATCACCTGGACCACGAGGCCTATTGGACTCCTTCTCTCCACGTTCCTGGCTACGAACCATCTCTATCTGCTGAGCAATGTCAACTACCTCATCAAAAGTAGCACCAAATACCCTCTCCCTAGTCATAAGTAACCGCAGTTGATATGTGAAGCCATCAATGAACCTCCTAATCCTCTCCCTATCAGTGGGAACCAACCAGACTGCGTGACGAGCCAACTCCGAAAATCTCATCTCGTATTGCATCACAGACATACCATCTTGATGTAACTGTTCAAACTATTTGCGCAGCTCCTCTCTGCGAGACTGCGACACAAACTTCTCCAAAAAGAGAACGAAGAACACCTACCATATAAGTGGTACTTCACCAACTGGCCTGCGCCTCTCATAAACCTCCCACCATCTGAAGGCATCCCCAAAAAACTGAAAATTACTGAACGAGACCCCACTGGTCTCCAGAATACCCGTTGTCCAAAGCATCCGTTGACACCTATCCAGAAAACCCTGAGCATCCTCTAGTTCAGTACCGCTAAATGGTGGAGATCGAAGCCTCTCAAATCTCTCAAGTCTCCTCTGCTCATCATCTGCCATAACAGGAACTACCGGGGCCTGAGCAGCTGCAGCCAGCTGGGCTGGGAGTGCCCCCGGTATCTGAAGTCCCTATACTACCTGGTATGGAGTACGAGCAACAGGGGTATGAGTACCTCCCCCGGCCTGAGAAGTGGCAGGTGCGGCCTGAGTCGAAACCACCTGAGCAAGACCAGTACAAACTATTAATATATGGGCCAAAGCCTCCTGAAGGCCTGGAATCACAATAGGTGTAGCCAGAGCTGGCCCCGCCGGCTCAACTGTATCCGAAATCTGCTCCTGAGCAGGAGCAACCAGTGGTATTACATGTGTTGTTCCAACTGCTGCACGAGCTATACCTCGACCTCTACCTCGGCCCCGGCCTTTCGCGGCCCTAACTGGTGGCACCGGTGGCTGACCGTCCGATCCTGTAGTACGTGTCCTCACCATCTGTGAGAGAATAGAATAACAGAAATTTAGTTTCCGGAATCAACAAATTCGCATGACAGAATACAAGAAAGTGAAATTTTCCTAAGGGTTCTACAACCTCTCGAAGATAAGTACAGATGTCTCCGTACCGATCCGCAAGACTCTACGAAACCTGCTCATGACTCATGGGACCTATGTAACCTAGACTCTGATACTAACTTGTCACGACCCAAAATCTCACCTCTCGTGATGGTGCCTATCTCAATACTAGGCAAGCCGACAATCTCAATAAACTCCTATATCTTTTATGTTTAAAGACAAAATGATTAAATTCAGCGGAAGAAGATTCACAAATACATATGTAAACACTCCAAAAATCCGGTGTCACTGAGTACATGAGCATCTAATATGAATACAAGTCTGGAAATACGATCCATAATAGTTTGAGACCAAATGCAATAAATAAGAAGATAGGGAAGAAGAGGCAAGGTCTGCGGAACACAGCAGCTACCTCTGAATCTACGAAAACTTCAACTTCACGAAAGAATCAACACCCGCTATATCCGGGAACATCTGGATCTGCACACGAAGTGTAGGTTGTAGTATGAGTACAACCAACTCAGTAAGTAACAATAATAAATAAGGAACTTAAGATAGTAACGAGCTACACAGTTATAGTTCACTTTCAGTCCAATCAGTTTTATACAATTCAAGTTCATGTAATCCGGATATAAACTCTTTAAGAGAATTTCACAACAATGACAGATAGAAACTAAGTGAAACGACAAAGGAAAAGCAAGTAGAACCTCTCAGGGCAACAGTCACTCAACTCGTCACAACAGCTTAACCACTCGGCTCTCAGCCCTCAACACTCACACTCAATGGGTACCTGCGCTCACTGGGGGTGTATAGACTCATGAGGGGCTCCTACAGCCCAAGCGCTATAATTTACACGGACAACTCACGTGCCATAGTATAAATATCAAGATCCATACGGACAACTCACGTGCTATAGTATAATATAAGGATCCGCACGGACAACTCACGTGATGCCCGGACAACTCACGTGCTATAGTATAATATCTCACAATCAGGCCCTCGGCCTCACTCAGTCATAAATCTCTCCAGTCTCTCGGGCTCTCAATAGTCATGATAATCAGCCCAAACAACAATAATATGATGCATCAATAATGAACAATAGAGACTGAAATAAAATAAACAAGTGAACTGTGACTGAGTACAAAACAACAATTTAGCAGATAATTCAACATGTGCACGACCGCTGTGGGTCCCAACAGTACCAACATATAGCCTAAACATGGTTTCTAACATGACTTATAGTCAAATTTCCACAACACATTGTTCATGACTTAGAATTGGCAGTCATTGTTCATGCGCTGAAGATTTGAAGGCATTACCTTTACGGTGTCTCATATGAGGTATTCACTGATCATCGTAGCCTACAATATCTGTTTAGATAAAAAGATCTCAATTTGAGGCAGAGAAGATGGTTAGAGTTGTTGAAAGACTATGATATCACCATTTTGTATTACCCCGGAAAGGCCAATGTGGTGGCCGATGCTTTGAGTAGAAAGGCTGTGAGTATGGACAGTCTTACATATATTCCGGTTGGTGAGAGACCGTTAGCTGCAGATGTTCATACTTTGGCCAATCAGTTTGTGAGGTTAAATGTTTCAGATCCCAGTCGGGTTCTAGCTTGCACGGTCGCTCGGTCTTCCTTGTATGAGCGTATCAGGGAGATAGTATGATGATCCTCATTTACTTATCCTTAGGGACACGGTGTGGCACGGTGATGCCAAATAGGTTGTTGTGGGGGAAGATGGAGTTCTGCGGATGCAGGGTCGTATTTGTGTGCCTAATGTGGATGGGCTTCGTGAATTAATTCTTGAAGAGGCACACAGTTCCTGGTATTCTATTCATCCAGGTGCCGCCAAAATATATCAAGATTTGCGGCAACATTATTGGTGGAGGAGAATGAAGAAGGATATAGTTGCATATGTAGCTCGGTGCCTAAACTGTCAGCAAGTCAAGTACGAGCATCAGAGACCTGGTGGTTTGTTTCAGAAGTTAGAAATTCCTGAGTTGAAGTGGGAGCGTATCACTATGGATTTTGTTGTTGGGCTTCTACGGACTCAGAGAAAATTTGACGCAGTTTGGGTCATTGTGGATAGGTTGACCAAGTCAGCACATTTCATTCAAGTAGCAGTTACCTATTCTTCAGAGCGGTTAGCGGAAATTTACATCCGTGAGATTGTACGCCTTCACGGTGTGCCCGTGTCTATCATTTTTGATTGAGGTACGCAGTTCACCTCGCACTTCTGGAGGTCTATACAACATGAGTTAGGCATGCGGGTTGAGTTGAGTACAACATTTCATCCACAGACATACGGACAGTTCGAGCACACTATTCAGATATTGGAAGATATGTTTCGCGCTTGTGTTATAGACCTTGGAGGTTCTTGGGATCAGTTTTTGCCACTTGCGGAGTTTGCCTATAATAACAACTACCAGTCCATCATTCAGATGGCTCCATCTGAGGCATTATATGGAAGGCGATGTCGTTCGCTAGTTGGCTGGTTTGAACCGGGAGAGGCTCAGTTGTTGGGTACCAATTTGGTACAGGATGCCTTGGATAAGGTCAAGATTATTCAGGATCGACTTCGCACAGCTCAATCTAGGAAAAAGAGTTATACCGACCGTAAAGTTTGTGATGTTGCATTCATGGTTGGAGAAAGAGTATTACTCGGGGTTTCACCTATGAAGGGAGTAATGAGATTCGGAAAGAAGGGGAAGTTGAGCCCTAAGTATATTGGACCCTTTAAAATTCTTGAAAGGGTGGGTGAAGTAGTCTACATGCTTGCCTTACCACATAGTTTATCAATAATGCATCCCGTGTTCCATGTGTCTATGCTCCAAAAATATCATGGTGATCCGTCCCATGTATTAGATTTCAGCTCAGTCCAATTGGACAAGGATTTGACTTATGAAGAGGAGTCGGTAGCTATTCTAGCCCGGCAGGTTCGACAGTTGAGGTCTAAGAGTTATCCTTCAATTCGAGTGCAGTGGAGAGGTCAGCCTATCGAGACAGCTACTTGGGAGTCCGAGTCGGACATGCGGAGTAGATATCCACACCTTTTCACCAGCTCAGGTACCTTTCTAATCCTGTTCGAGGACGAACGTTTGCTTTATAGGTGGAGAATGTGATGACCCAAAATGTCATCTTTAATTTTTAAATATTCATTTATGTGTTCGGTGATCTTGAAAAGTGCTATTTATTATTTTTCAACTTGCGTGCGCAGTCCGTTTAATTTTTCGGAAAGTTTTTATATGAAAAATTGATTAAAATATGAAATAGAGCTTTAAAACTCAATTAAGTTGACTTTGGTCAACATTTTGAGCAAACAGACCTGGATCAGTGTTTTGTCAGTTTCTGTAGGTTCGTATCATAATTTGGGACTTGGGCGTATGCTTGAAATTGAATTCGGAGGTCCGTAGCTCAAATTATCGCCATTTAACGGAAACTAGAAATCTAAAGGCTAAAGGTTTCCAAAGTTTGACCACAGATTTGACTTTATTGATATCATACTCGAATTGAGATTTAGAGAATTTGAATAGATCTGTTATGTTATTTATGACTTGTGTGCCAAATTTGAAGTCATTCCGGACTCATTTAATATGTTTCAGCACGAGTTTTGTAAATTGAAAAGTTTAAAACTCATAAGTCCGAATCGAGGTATGATTTGTAATTTCGATGTTCTTTGACGTGATTTGAAACTTCGAGTAAGTCCGTATTATGTTTTGGAACTTGTTGGTATATTTGGTTGAGGTCCCGAGGGCCTCGGGTGTAATTCAGATCATGATCGGCATATTTCAGAACCATAAAACTGCTGAACCTGCTGCTACTGGTTTCCTTCTATGCGATCATGTGACTATGTTCGCGATCGCGAAGGCTTAATGGTCACTGATGAAATTTGTATTATGTGATCGCATAGTGCGGTCTGTGATCGCACAGTTGCAGCAACTAAATCACCGCGAACGCGAGGGCCAAGTCGCGTTCGCGGAGAAGGAATGAGGTAGAAGCTGAAGCACAAAATTTGTGCTACGCGATCGCACAAGGCAGTCCGCAATCGCGAAAGGCTGAGAAACCGTGCTTCGCGTTCGTGAGAGCATTGCCGCGTTCGCTAAGAGCAAAAACTGGGATGCCTAAAAATGTGCTTCGCGATCCCAAAGTATTGTCTGCGATCGCATAAGGTAAAAACATGCAAAACAAAACTTAAGTTCTAGAAATGAGATTTCACCCCATTTTTCATTATTCACGATTTTGAGGTCGGGAGATTTTTACGGGAAAATATTAGGGTAAGTGTTCCTTATCCTATATTGATTATATTTCATGATTCCATACTCATTACATCATGAATCCGTGAATTTATGGAAGAAAAATTAGAGTTTTATAAAATCTTCCAAAATATAAAATGAAGATTTGAAGGTCAATCCGATGTCGGAATTTGATAATTTTTGTATGGTTAAAATCGTATCGAAACGGGTGTTCGAATTTCGTGAGTTTCTTTAGGATTCGAGACGTGGGTTCCACTGTCAATTTTTAAAATGAATTTCGGATTTTAATCCGAAAAATTAGTAAATTCATATGGAATTAATTCCTACGATTCGTGTTGAGTATATTGAATTGTTTGTGACTAGATTTGAAGCTTTCGAACACGAATTCGCGAGGTAAAGGTGTATTGGAATCTTGAGCTGGTTGGAAATCGTGGTAAGTGTCGTGGTTAACCTTGACTTGAGGGAGTATAATTTGTTTATCTATTTGCTACGTGATTTAATGTGCGGGTACAATGTATATGTAAGGTGACGAGTACTTATGCATTGTGGTTGAGTCAAAGCATGCTGGAGAAATTTATTTGATTTTGAATAATTGCTTATTTAATTAAGATATTCACGTTATTATTGATTATTTGTTCATTATTCATGAAATATTTATTGATTTAATTATTGTTGAATATTGTGGAAGAGTGTAAAAGCACGAAGGGAGATGCCGTGCCATTTATATTATTTATATAATCCTTGTCATGGTAAGAAAGAGTGTAAAAGCACGAAGGGTGATGCCGTGTCATTTTGAGTATAAAAGCACGAAGGGTAATGCCGTGCCATTTTCAGAGAGTGTAAAAGCACGAAGGGTGATACCGTGTCATTTTGAGTGTAAAGCACGAAGGGTAATGCCGTGTCATTTTTAGAGAGTGTAAAAGCACGAAGGGTGATGCCGTGCTAAAAGAGAGTTAAAGCACGAAGGGTGATGCCGTGCCAATTATTATTATTTATTTATCAAATTATGGTAAGAATGAGAGTAAATGCACGAAGGGTGGTGCCGTTCCATTTTCATATTATCAGTTGCTCATTATATTGTCGAGGAATTAATTGGTTGCTAAGTGATACTTCTCCTGCTGAAATTATTATATCATCCCCTTCGCATGTTCCCTCCCAAAATTTATAAATTGTTATTTATTGTATTATTGTTGCTTCGTATTTGTATATACGCATACATGTTGTTTACGTACATATCTTGTCATAGTCTCGTCACTACATAGTCTAGGTTAGGCTCGACACTAACAGAGTACATGGGGTCGGTTGTACTCATACTACACTCTGCACTTCTTTGTGCAGATTTTGGAGTTGGTCCTAGCGGCGTACCATAGACTTGCTCAGATTCAACTATCTAGAGGAGACTTGAGGTATAACTGCACAACATCCGCAGTTCTGAAGTCCCCTTCTATCTTATCTTAGCTGTGTATTATCTTTCAAACAGCTTTAATTTTATTCAGACCTTTATTTATATTATTCTAGTAGTTCGTGCACTTGTGACACCTGATTCGGGAATGTATTTGGATGATTCGTTTGTTATGGTCTTCCACATTTTATTTCAGTAATGGACTTCTGTTTAATTTAATTTGTTTGACTTGCCTAGCAAGTAAAATGTTAGGCGCTATTACGATTCCAAAGGTAGGAATTTCGGGTCGTGACAAATACTTCAACTATCTGCATGATTAGTAGATATAATTCAGTTCTTCTTCAATTTTCTATCGAGTTCTAACTTTTTTCTATCCCATTCACACAACCGTCTCCTCTGATTTTCTATCCATTTCTTTGATACTTCAATGTATTAATTGTTTGAACCATTAATTCCCTCTTTTTCTCTCTCTCTCTCTCTCTCTCTCTCTCTCTCTCTCTCTCTCTCTCTCTCTCTCTCTCTCTATATATATATATATATATATATATATATATATATATATATATATATATATATATATATATATATATATATATATATATATATATATACATATATATATATATTAGGACGAAACTACAATCCATTCAATTTGAATTTTTAGTTTTTTATTTTTCTTAATTTTTTTATTTTAAAATAATTTTAAAACTTCAACTTGAAAGTACTCCATAATTTGAATGAGTAGTTTGTTTTATTATAGATAATTATAAGATATTTATATTTATTAATTCAAATACAGTAACCAATTAATTCAAAATTTAAAATTCAAAAATAATTTTTAGTTAGAAAGGTAGTTTATTTTGTCTTAACAATGCCACTTGGCTTTTTGTAGTTATGCCACTTAGCTTAATGCGATTGATTTTTCTTCTACTTTTAGTTTTAGATAGATATTAGGAAGAAACTACTATCCATTCAATTTGAATTTTTATTGTTTTTTATTTTTTCTTATTTTAAAACTTAAACTTGAAAGTACTCCATAATTTGCATGGGTAGTTTTTGTTTATATTTTCGTTTTTTATTATAGATAATCATAAGATGTTTATATTTATTAATTCAAATAGAGTAACTAATTAATTCAAAATTTAAAATTTAAAATGTGTTTTAGTTAGAAAGGTAGCTTATTTTGTCTTAACAATGCCATTTGACTTTTTGTAATTATGCTACTTGGCTTAATGAGATTGGTTTTTTCTTCTACTTTTAATTGTAGATGATTAGTGGTTTATCAATTTTTACTTTGGACAATCAAGAAATTAGTCGATTGGATATTTTCAACAAAAGCAAGAAAAAAAGCTTACTTTTGTGAGTACTATAATTAACTAATACATTGCTTTATAGGAGTATTGAAGTTCACAATAGATTAATAACTATAATAATTAATTATGCTTTTTAGTGCGACTGGTAAGATTAGCATAAGACTAAATAATAAACTAAGATACAAATAGAAGTACAATATCAAATAGCAAAAATTAAGATACATTTACCATTTGATTATATGATTGCAATTTGTTACAAAAACTAACTTCCACTCTTACCAGTTATTAGATGGTATTTGAAGTTTGATAATTTAGAGTCAAACTTAAAAATCCATCTAACTTTTACGCTTTAGGGAGAGATATCTTTTGAGTAGTTGGATATCTAGAGTTCCTAAAAACAAGTTCTTATTTTATATGCTTGAGAAGTAATAAAGGCTCTCAACTTCTTCATAGTGGCATCAACACTATAGCCTGAAGAATATCGAAATAAGCATATGGATAATTCTTTTTCTGCACAAAATTAGATAACTAATTGATGTCCAAATTAAGAAGCTACTGAATAAGAAGGTCAAAACGTCTTGCTTCAAAATAAAATAAAATTCTAGAATATAATATAGCTCTCTTGACTGATATGATTCGAAGAAGGGCTAGTGTGAGCCCTTACGAATTGATTTTAGAGTAGAGCTATAGTTCACATCGCCCAAACACAAAGTTTTAAAATAAATTATGAGATTTGTACTTTCCTTAATATGTACGAAAATAATTAATTTAGTGCAATGATACTCCGAGTTTGGAAATTCGGTTGCTGACTCACCATCTGCTAGAGTGAATAGCATGGGCTCGGACATGTAATTGAAAAATAGACAGCGATTGCATTAAAAATAGCCACTATTTTATGCGGAGATAAAATCTGGACAAAAATACCCTGTGAAACACGAAAAGTTCCGGCATAACATGCTAGATTATGGAGCTCCTGCGTATAAACTTCCAGCATATGATGTTGGAACTCTAGCACATTATGAAATTGCAGCACATTATGCTGGAATCTCATACGTAAAAAATTCTTGAATTTTTCCAAAATTTTAAGGGTATTTTTATTCAGATTTAATTTTATATGAAAAAAGTGACTAAATTTTGATTACTTTTCAAATTGTGATTGATTCTTAATTATTAGTTGTAAATCAGACTATTTCTGATTTTTGTTTCCCTCTGCTGGAATGTCTACTGGGCTTTCATCAATTTGTAGCCCTGAGCCCAGCATCGATCTGTATAGAAGACCCAAGGCTAAGCTCATTTGTCGCACCTAAGGCTGTCTAACGTGACGGGACGGGACGCCCCGTCCCGGTCCCGTCCTATCCCGCTTAATTTTAAACGGGATGGGCCCATGTTAAACGGAACACGGGATGGGACGGGATGGCCATTTCGTCCCGTTTGTCCCATCCCATTTCGTCCCATCTCGTCCCGTCCCGTCTCGCCTGTCCCGTCCCATCTCGTCCCATCTTGTCCCGTCCCGTCCCATCCCGCCTGTCCCGCGTCCTATTTTTTGTGCATTATATACAAAAAACTTATAATCCCGCTTTTGAAGGTTTTCCTAAGACCACTGTTAGAAATGATATTTTTAAATTTCAAACCGAATATCTTCAGTATATTCGTTGTGTATTGTTTCACTTAGATTGTAAAGTGCCTATCACATGTGATATAGGTCATAGTCCTAATGGTTGTGATTGTTTAACTGTTACATGTCATTGGGTTGATCATCACTAGAACATACAAAAACGTATTATTGGTTATAAATTTGTTGATTCAAGATACATTGGAGCATATATTGCAACTACTGTTCTATAAATTGTTTATTTTTATAGACTCATTGATAAAGTTTTAACTATCACCTTAGATAATGCTTCTGCTAAGTGCTAACACAACTACAACAACTAGCTTAATGAAATTATTGCAAAATTAATCCAACTTATGCACCGACCATTAATGAAATGATTGCAAAATTTAAAAAGTATTTTTTTCCTATTCCCCAAGTTTATTTAATTTCTACTATACTTAACCCATCTTTAAAATTAAGAGGTGCAAATGGACTTGTTCGTAAAATTTATGAGAATTTAACATTTCAACAAAATGAACAACCATCTCTCGAAGACTGTCAAGCTAACATATATTCTTATGTTAGATCAATGCTTGATAAATATAAATCTATGAAAATACCAAGTGGTGAAACTAGGGAAGAAGAAGAATACAATGAGATACTTAGCACCGGGAGCTATGACGGCATGGAACTCATGGAACATCAATCAACATTGCTAATTCAAGAACAATGTCCGAGAGAAATTATAGATAAGTTACAACTTACAACGAAGTTATATAGGAGCTTACAAATATTAGTATGATAATTTGTAATTGGCTACTAAGAGGCCTAGTTCAAATAGAACCCTTCCTAGAAGGTGGCTGCGTAGAGCCGTAGATTAGGTGCTCTACAAAAGAATTATATTTGTATGTGAGATTTGAAAGTTCTATTAATAAAATAAAAGGCTCTAAGCGTTGAATTATTTTTATGAATTGTCTTACACTCTTACTTAGTTACTTAGTGGCTTGAAATTATATTAAATAAATTATAACTCTATTATAAATTTATAATTACTAGAATATTTCATTACAAGTCTTTTGTTTTAATATTTTATAATTCTCTACTAAGTTTCCTGATTTCCATTTAATTTTTAAGTTTATTAAATAACTCAAAAAATTAGTTGTTGCAAACTTTAAAAACTTAGTAATTGTCAAAAGAATAACGGTTTCCAAACTCAATGCTTAAATAATTTTTTTTTTAAAACGACACTTAAGGCCCGCGAACCCGTCCCGTCCCATCCCGTCCCGTTCCGTCCCGTCTCGTCCCGTTTGTTAGCGGGACGGGATGGGCCTACCGTCCGTCCCGTCCCATCCCGTCCCGTCCCGTTCCATTTGTTAGCGGGACGGGATGGGACTACCGTTTCGTCCCGTTTGTCCCGTCCCGTTTCATCCCGTTCCGCCACCGTCCCGGCTAAATGTCGTTCCGTCCCGTCCCGTCCCATTAATTCTGTCCCGTCCCGTCCCATCCCGTCCCGTTGGACAGCCATAGTCGCACCGCAATTTGTTCTCTCTCATTATGGGATCATTTAGATGACTTGGTTGATGTGTTTGCAGTTATTATTCAGATGTCATAAATTTATTGTGTTATGTTAAGCAACTAAGTTCAAAGTAACAATATAAAACAAGAAAATAAACAAGAGATATAGACGGGAAAGAGAGAACTTTCTTATTTCTTCCATGTATTCAAGTGTGTACAAAGTGATTCCCAAACCCTCTATTTATAGGATGATATTGAGGTAATACAAAGGGATGTGATGAACATAGTATTAACTATTGAGATCATAGGGAAGATTATGGAGGAGGTTATGGAGGTGTGAGAGTTACAATCATAATGGTAAGAAGTAGTGGGAGGTTAATGGAGAAGAGTAGTGGGAGTAACTTCTTTAGGAGTTATAGACATCCACCATAATTTGTTTTCTCTTATAACGCTCCCCCTTGGATGTCTATAGATAATGTGCCTCGTTAAAACCTTACTAAGAAAAAGCCCTGTAGGAAAAATTCTTAGTGAAGGAAAAAGAGTACACATATATTATAATACGAATTATTTGTTGCCTTATTAAAAACCTTGCTAGCAAAATCCAGCGGGATAAAACCTCAGCTAAGGAAAAAAGAGTGCAATGCGTATCTTACTCCCCCTGATGAAAACATCACTTTACTTTTCGGAAATGACGCATTCAATCCTGTATACCAGCTTTTCAAATATTGAGATTGGTAATGATTCATTGAACAGATCCACCAAAGTATCAATCAAATAAATTTATTGAACATCTATATCCAATTTGTCGAAGATCATATCTACAAAAAACTTTGGTGAAATGTGCTTTATTTTGTCGCCTTCAATATATCCTTCTTCTAACTGAGATAAACAAGCAGCATTGTTGTCACAACCCCAAAACTCTCCCGTCGTGATGGCACCTAACGTGGTACTAGGCAAGCCGACACTTTAACGATACTTCCAACACGTTTAAATGAAAATAAAATAACACAAGTTTAAATTACCAAAACTCAAAAGGAAAACTAGATAGAGGGTCAAAACCCAATACAGAAATTCCCAACATCAGAGTGTCACTAAGTACATGAGCATCTAAATATCACAAGTCTGGAAAATACTGCCTATGATAGTACGAAACTAAATACAATAAGCAAAAATATAGGGAGGGAGAAACAAGGTATGCGAACGTCGGACAACTACCTTGAAATCTCCAAGCGATCAACTGCGCAGAAAATCAACACCCGCCATATCCAAAAATACCTGGATCTGCACATGAAGTGGAGGGTGTAGCATAAGTACAACTAACTTAGTAAGTAATAAGACTAAATAAAGGACTGAAAGTAGTGACGAGCTTCACAGTTATAACTCAATTACATTAATTTCAACATAGGAAGTAGTCATGCTTTAAAGTTCGACAATTCAGGCCAAAACAACTAAGTCAAGTTCAAGTAAAACAGGATATGGATATCTCTCAGAAATTTCATGACAGTGATATATGACAGCTGAAATACAACAATAATAAAGTCAAATGCATCCTCTCAGAGCAACAGTCACTCAATCCTCCAATTCACTCCAACCTCACAAACACTCATTCCTCTCAGTCGCTCGGCACTCACACTCAGTAGGTACCTGCACTCACTGGGGGTATGTGCAGACTCCGGAGGGGCTCCTTCAGCCTAAGTGCTATAACAAGCCAATCATTGCATAAATAAATGAAACATACTGTCGTGTGCAGACCGATCCCATAAAATATCCTCACATTTAAGCCCTCGGCCCCACTCAGTCATCAACCTCTCAAGTCTCTCGGGCTCTCAATAATCATGAAAATCAGCCCAAACAGAAATGATATAATGTATCAACAAGGAACAATATAGACTGAGATATGATATGCAAGTAAAACGGAGATTGAGTACAAACAACAATTAGCAGATAATTTAACATGTAACACGACCTCTATGGGTCCCTACAGTACCAACACATCGCCTAAACATGATTTCTAAATGGTTTTCAGTTCAATTTCTACAACACATGAAGAATATACGAATAAACAACAGATTATTCGACTATACAGTTCCATGGAATTGACCAAGTCACAATTCCTACGGTGCACGCCCACACGCCCGTCACCTAGCATGTGCGTCACCTCAAAACCAATCACATGACACATAATCCGAGATTTCATACCTTCAGAACCAAATTTAGAACTGTTACTTACCTCAATCCAAGCAAATCTCTACTCCAACACACCTTTGCCTCGCGAATCGGCCTCCACATGTCTTGAATCTATCCACAAACAGTACGATACATTCAACACGGGCTAAAGAAAATAATTCCATAAGGAAATACTAATTTATAAATCAAAAAACAAAAATTGGCTCAAAAGCTGGCCCCGGGCCCACGTCTCAAAATCCGATAAAAGTCACAAAAACCGAAAGCCCATTCATTCACGAGTTCAATCATACCAAATTTACTAAAATCTGACACCAAAACGCCACCCAAATCCCCAAATCGAACTCTCCAAATCCATAGCCTCAACCTCCCAAATTCCACCTTAAACACACACAAACTAGGTGGAAAATGCCATGGAGAAACAAGATTATTGATTAAAAATGAGCCCAAGAGACTTATCTCAAGAAATCCACCGAAAATCCACTTAAGAATCACCAAAACCTGAGCTTGAAATGTTTAAAATGGTGAAAACATCTCGGAACCCTCGTTTATAAGACACTGCCTAGGCTTTCCATTTCTGCGGACACTTAACCGCCTTTGCGGCATCGCAGAAACGACAAACCTTCCGCTTCTGTGGTTTTCTCCACTCCTGCGGCCCATGGATCCGCTCATGCGGACTCGTTTCTGCGAGCCACCAAGTCGCTTTTGCGGACCCAACTCTGCCTCCGCTTCTGCGCTCCCATCACCGCATCTGTGCCCATGCAGGTGCAGAAAATCTTTCGCACCTACAACCACCTGCTCACTCCCCTCCAGACTCACATCTACACAACTTACTTCGCACCTGCGATCAAAGCTCCGCAGGTGCGATTACACCAGTAGACTCCAGCTTCAACAACATCTCAAATTCAAGTTTGATCCGTTAACTATCCGGAATCAACCCGAGGCCCTCGAGACCTTAACCAAATATACCAACAAGTCATAAAACACGACACAAACTTAGTAAAAGCCCTCAAATCACCTCAAACAACATCAAAAACACGAATCGCACCCCAATTCAAGCCTATTGAATCTAAGGAATTCCAACCTTTACAAACGATGCCGAAACCTATCAAATCACGTCCGATTGACCTCAAATTTTGCACACAAGTCACAAATAACACCACAGACCTACTCCAACTTCCAGAACTCCAATCCAACCTATATATCAAAATTTCACTCCCGGTCAAACTTTTCAAAAATCCAACTTTTGCTATTTCAAGCCTAATTCAACTACAGACCTTCAAATCACAATCCGGACACGCTTCTAAGTCCAAATCACCCAACGGAGCTAACGAAACCATCAAAACTCCATTCCGAAGTCGTTTACATATAAGTCAACATCCAGTCAACTATTTTAACTTAACTTTTCAACCTTGAGACTAAGTGTCTCAATTCATTTCAAAATTCCACCCTCGAACTGACTAACTCGACAAGTCACATAACAGCTAAAAGCACCAAATAAGCAGTAAATGGGGGAACATGGCTACAATTCTCAAAATGATCGACCGAGTCATTCTAATTGTCTTCAATATTATTGAAATCTTCTTTTTCAAAGAAAAATCAAGCATTTGTTGTGTGTTGAGTCACTTGCTTTATAAGTTGCTAATATCTTAGCATGGCTTGAATCAATAATTGACAGCCTTTATAGAATATCATAATATGATAATACTCTCATATGCAAATAGATTGCTTAAAGAACGAACTTCAGCCCTGCATTTGCATAATAAAAAAAACCTTGGCAATACTTGTTAGAATAAACAACTCTATATCAAAGATTCCTTTTGCAATATAAAACTAATCGTAATATAGAAGTAAAATTATATCTCGCTAGCATATTGTTATACTCATGATCTAGTAAGATACATTAGCGCACCAATTGCACTAGACACAAAAATAAATCATGTACGCCATGATTGCTCTAATCCACATAAGGATTTGCTGAAGCTTTATTTAATAAATTTTTTGAGAACCTTAATATGCTTCAGAACAATTTAATTCCTTCAAGGATTTTCATTATTCGCATATCAAATGTATTGTCAGACAAAAACTTCAAATAACCGCATCTACCACAGGAGAACATGTCTCCATATAATCAATGCCAGGATATTTACAAATCTTCTTGTGCCACAAGTCGTCTTTATGTCTATCGACTTGATTTTTATTTAACTTTTCGCACAAGAACACATTTATACCTCCACTTCTTTATACTTTCAGGTGTTGGGATTATCCATCCAACTTCACATTTTTCAGGTAAATTCAATTTTCATTGCGTATTTTTCGTTTGGCCAATCATTTATGTGTCCAAATTCCATGACAGATATGAGTTCAAAATCCTCATCAATATTAATAATATTGAGTGCTACATTATATCAACAATATCATCGATGATCATTTTATATCGGTTCCATTGTTACCCAATAAAGACATAACTTATTGAGATCTTTTTATCTCATTATTTTTCAGGTATCTGAGCCTCTCCCATGAGGTCTTATAAAGTGTTATGTCGTGGTGCTCTAGTCTCCTTATTATGACCATCTTGATCATTTACTCCTCTCCTTCTTCAAGGGATTTTATCTTTGGAACCGATTGGTCTATTACGCTTCATGCGTGCCATAGACTCTGTCCATGACATACTTCATTCTATTTGAAGCATTGGCTGCTGATATATGATATTTAGCTTTGGGTCAGCAAATATGCCTAACAATATTTTGAAAACGAATTACCACTTGAACTTCAAGTTCACATCTTCTTGTATGAGGATCTAGGTATACTCATAATAATCCATTTCATGTATTACCTTTTCAGCTGCCCATTTTCTCTCCCTAATATTGGGATCACCAACACATATCCCCAATCTTCTTTGGAGACCCATCTTTGTGTATTGTGGTGGAACAATTAAATCATATAACACAACCATATTTCTAGATGGAAATTATTTGGTTTCTGACTTTTAACCAATCGTAATAGGGAGAATTTATCATAACTTGTTGGCTAGATGCGTACAAGTGTTACTGTATATTAAATAATACACCTCATACCAAATTTGTTTTGGGAGTTTTGTTCTCATAACCAATGGTTTAGCTATAATTGGAGGCATACAATATTTGCTAAACCAACTTGGATTAAACCAGCATTATCAAGATAAATCATCATAATTTACATTCTGGAACGATGCTCTAATAATTTGAGCAAGCAACCTTGCAAAAGCCAATCTGCAAGTTGATAACAAACACATATGTGACCATACAATAGATGCATCTATTAAAATCTCTCTCTCTCTCTCTCTCTCTCTCTCTCTCTCTCTCTATATATATATATATATATATATATATATATATATATATATATATATATATATATATATATATATATATCCTTTTATTCATT
The DNA here is from genome assembly GCF_000715075.1 of Nicotiana tabacum. NCBI lineage: Eukaryota > Viridiplantae > Streptophyta > Magnoliopsida > Solanales > Solanaceae > Nicotiana > Nicotiana tabacum. Next base: position 45,521,331 of record NC_134102.1, read on the forward strand.
CCAGAAATCAAGGAATTCAATCCCAACCTTAACTGGTATATCATGAGAATAAGCAGCACAAGAGAATTCTTGAAGAATCTTCTATTTCTTCAATATATGCCAATGTGAATTCTCAATTAATTTTTCGCATCATAATTGAACCAGGATGGCCAACCGCTCATGCCAACTAATATTTATTTCAGTAAACCTCTAGTTTACTTGTGGCATGGGATTCCATCATCATGCTTATACTTGTGTAGTACAAATAGAAAGAAAATCGGATAACCTTTTATATTTACCCGGTATGATTATAGTAATATGAAGATAGTCAATCTTTCTTTCATTTATAGTCTCAATATGCCAATCACTTTGGCTAATACATTTTAAAATCAAAAATTTCCTTTTGAGAGTTACAAATTAGTTCTTCCGCGACTCTTAATTGATTTTGTACTACGAGATCTTTTGTCACACCATCCATATGGTGAATGTTTTCTTCACAGAGAGAATCATATTATAATAATTATCATGGTCAAAATCATCATATGCAAAATTATTTGTTACTTTAATTTTTTCTTTAATAACTTTTTATAAGGTATGGAAAAATATTTTTGGCATACCACATATACGCGACCAATGACATATTAATAAAACCACACAGTAATGTGCATTATTTTTCTTTCTCTCAAACTTCCCGTAGAGGTGAGTTATAGTATTTATTCGACCGTGCATAAGCACATTCTTATGCATAATTTGTATCACATATATTTCTTCACATTCACTTTCAGGAATGAGTCTGCATTTACAATGCTTATCACAAGTCACATTTTTAAAGAATGGACTATAATCATCTGAACGTGCCTCATATTACAGACCACATTGATACACATTTCCTTTACCTTTGAAGGATTATTTTGAGAACCTTTATTGTTCTCCTTTTTGTAATTTCCATAATGATGACTATTATTATTTTGGTCTTTGGTACGCCCGCATTCATTGTTCAACCAATTGTCTTCATTTAGACTTATTATGCACTGCTACCACATTCCCTTCAAGAATAGAGCAAATCAAGTGGGACAAACTTCATGCTTTTTCATGAAAAATATATTATTTTTTTAGTCATCATTATATCATCAATACGGTGCATTCGGACTCAAACTCAATGCCTTACCCATATAAAGGCATGTTAGGCCATAATGAGTTAGGATCCAAACCCAACTCTTATCATCACGGTGCACCAGGATTTAAACCCGATGTCTTATCCTCATGGTGTGCTGGGACTTGTACCCATCATCTTACCCTCGATCAATGGCAAATAGGCCAACGTACTGGGACTCACCCTTATGCCTTTAAAACTATTACCTCTCCGTGATTATATCCATAAGTAAACTAAGTATCAATAATACATATGCATGTGAATAATCTGCGGAAATTATCGATTTCCAATTAAGTGATTCATATGAATCAAATAATACGATATCTCATACATTAGAGACCAATCAATATAAATGCTCCAAATAGATAATAGCACCAAAAATGATTAAACAGAAACTTGCAACTTCTAAGATTCTCATTTTTTTTCTAGCTTAGGCTACAATCAGAAATCGAAAATCATTCACACTTAATGCACAACCATAAAAATAAGAGCATGGTATACATTATTACACAAAATAATGGAACTCGAGTGTTAAAGCTCGATTCTCTTATTGCCTGATCAATGGAAATGAATGGATTCATCTTTGGTTCTTGGTAGTGGTGGCTCATACTGGCAGAAAACAATTGTAACTACCATTATCAGTTTCTTAATTGTTTCTATATTAGTAATACATAAATTAAATTTAAAATTCATAGAATAATTAAAAATGATACTCCCTGGACAATATAGAAGTAAACTGATTGATATGGCATACTAAATGCAAAGGGTTTCATTGGCTCAACCAAATTGATTATATTCTAGGTTGCTGGCTTTTCGTAGTCTACCATGAAATAGGTTATCGCCTCTCTCGGAGATGATCATAAAAACAAAAATTAGAGCTCTCGTGCTGATAACGTATTAAGAAACTAAGTTCAAAGTAAAAATATAAAACAAGAAAATAGACAAGAGATATATAAGGGAAAGAGAGAGATTTTTTATTCATCAAGTGTTTTCCAAGTGTCTACAATGTGATGCCCAAACCCTCTATTTATATGATGATATTAAGGTAAAACAAAAGGATGTCATGAACATGATATTAACTATTGAGATGATGGGGAAAGATTGATGTAATCTGTGATTTCATCCATTGATAAGAATTGAGATGTGAATTGAGGAGTGAAGAGGAGGAAGAAAGAGGAACTCAAATTGTATTTCTCAATCTCAGATCTTATTTACAAAATATCTGTGTATTAATAGAGTACATGACTGACTCTTTTAATATAAGTGAGAAATGACCAAACTACCTTAACTCACTCACTAGTCTCCAATACTCCCCCTCAAGCCGGAGAGTGAAAAACATCCAATACTCCGAGCTTGGATATGAGGGACTGATGTTGTGCAATGGAAAGCCCTTTAGTGAATAAATCTGCAAGCTGTAGGGATGAAGAGATGTAATGAGGCTCAATGAGACCAAACTTTATCTTCTCTCTTACAAAATGACAATCAATCTCGATATGTTTCGTTCGTTCATAGAATATGAGATATTTGGCTATCTGAATTGCAGCCTTATTATCATAAATAAGTGCGTAGGCATAAGAACATAAATAGCCAACTCTGTCAACAATCCAGCGAGCCAAGTGGTTTCAGCAATTGCGGCAGCCATACTTCTATATTCTGCTTTAGCAGAGCTGCGACTAACTGTATGTTGCTTCTTGGATTTCCAAGAAATCAGGGAGTTCCCAAGTTTCACGACATAACCAGTGATAGATCTACGAGTGTTTAGACACACGGCCCAGTCAGAATCACAATAAACACTTAGAGTGTCAATGGGAGCTGCTGGTAACAGAATTCCCAGCCTTGGGGCCCCTTTGAGATATTTCACTATCCTCAATGCTGCTTCAAGATGTGATTGTTTGGGACTTTGCATAAACTGACTTAAACTTTGGACTGCAAAGCTTATGTCCGGTCTAGTAATGGTTAAGTACAACAACTTACCAATCAATTTTTGATAAGAAGTAAAGTCCTCTAACACTGGATCACCAACCCTGCCAACATGAGTATCAAATTCCACCGAGGTGAGTTTCTGATTTAGTTCCAAAGGTGTATGAACTGGTTTGGAACCACTCAACCCCACCTCTGCAATCAATTCTAAGGTATATTTTCTTTGGTTGAGTATGATCCCTTTCTTAGACCTCAATATCTAAACCCCAAGAAAGTATCTCAATTCACCCAAATCCTTGACTTTAAACTTACTATGCAACGACAATTTTGCTACTTCCACCAACTTGAGACTGCTTCCTGTTATCAATAAATCATCTACATAAACAAGTATAACAACCATCCCTCCCCCTGTCTTCTTGATAAAGAGTGAGTGATCGAAAGCACTTTGTGTAAAACCATCATGAAGTAATGCCTCGGTCAACTTTACATTCCACTGCCGGGATGCTTGTTTGAGCCCATACAATGATTTTAGCAACCTGCATACTTTTCCCCCTGTGTTTGGAAACCCTGAGGTAATGTCATATAAACCTCTTCATAGAGGTTTCCTTGCAAGAATGCGCTATTGACATCCATTTAAAAAAGCGCCCAACCTGTAGTTGCTGCAATGCTGATCAATATCCTCACAGTGACCATCTTAGCCGCAGGTGAGAACTGTCATGGTAGTCCAAACCCTCCTTCTGGTTTTACCCCTTAGCTACTAATCTTACCTTAAATCTTTCCACATTACCATTTGCCTTGTATTTAATCTTATAGACCCACTTGGATCCTATTGGATGTTTACCAGTTGGTAATTTAACTAGTTCCCAAATATTATTGTCCACCAATGCATCTATTTCTTGTTGCATAGCCTGAACCCATCTACTGTCTTGACATGCTTCCTTAAAAGAAGAAGGCTCAACATAAACAAATAATGCCTTCAAATATGTCTGGTAACCAGTTGTGAGATTAGCATATGATACGCTTTGTGTGATTGGATACATACAACTACTTCCAACCTTCTTTGTAGTGACATAGTCCTTTAGCCAAATAGGAGGTTTAGAGGATCTTGTTATTTTTCTTGTCTGTTGAGTGTCTACCGAGGTTTGTAAATCTTCTGAAGCTTCTGAACTTCCAGTTGCATCTATCTTATCATAATCCTGTGAACTTTCAGCTACTTCTGTGCCTGAGTTTTCTAGATTGTCTATTTGATTATCATGTTCATCTACATGCTTAATGTCTGCTTGTAGCTCTTCTGGAGAAGAGTCTTTTGATGCAGGTGATGAAGTGGACGACAAGAGTTCAGGACTCAAGTCAATTGGAATCTCATGAGGGAAGATGTCCTCCAAATCTGATTGTAATCCTTTGAAAGGGAACAATTGCTCTCTGAATTTCACATCTCTACTAATAATAAACTTTTCAGCCTCCAAGTCATATAATCTATACCCCTTTTGTGTCTCTGAATATCCAATCAGAACAACCTTCTTTGCTCTTTTGTCAAACTTATCCTCTTTTGGCAAGTTGCTGGCGAAGCATAAACATCCAAATACCATAAGGTGTTCAATATTTGGTGGCTTCTTGTACAATATTTCAAAAGGAGATTTCCCTCCTAGAACAGAGGTAGGCCATTTGTTGATCAAATATACTGCTATTTTTACATAGTCTCCCCAAAATCTATTTGGAATTGAGTTTTGAAACTTTAGTGCCCTAGCAACTTCAAGAATATGTCTATGATTCCTCTCCACCACCCCATTCTGTTGGGGTGTGTGTGTGTGTGTGTATGGACAACTGCTTTGATGTACAATCCCTAAAGAAGCTATAAGTTCCCTGCAACTAGAGTTAAAAAACTCTGTCCCATTATCAGATCTTAGTACTTTAACACATATACCAAATTGATTCTTTACCATAGAAAAGAAATCTTTTAGTACAACTATCACTTCACATTTATATTGTAACAAACATATCCAAGTATACCTACTAAAGTTATCCACCACAGTTATAAAATAATGCTTTCTATCATATGTAGGAATCTTATGAGGTCCCTAGACATCAATATGTATATGCTGAAAAACATGTTCAGTTTTACTGCCATTAATGGGAAACTTAACTCTGCTTTGTTTGGCTAATGGATATATTTCACAAAGATGTTGAACTTTATTGTCTACCCTGTTCTTTAAGGAAGGAACATGTTGCATTGCAGTTATTGAAGGGTGCCCCAATCTCATATGCCATAAGGTTGAGTCTTCAATCTCATTTGTGACAAAAGCTGCTGAGGATCCTATTTCATTTTGCAACAGATACAGTCCACAATTTTCCTTACCAATCTCCATCACCTTGCCATTGTAAAGACCCTGAAATATGCAGAAGTTAGGGAAAAATGTAGCATAACAGCATAGTTCCCTAGACAACTTTGATATTGAGAGAAAATTGAACTTAAAATCTGGAACATGTAACACATTCTTAAGAGTCTGGTTCTCTAGAACAGTTACATTTCCTGTGTGTGTCACTGAATACTTATTTCTAGTTGGTACTTGCACTCCTCCATTATGTTGTCTCTTAATGGTCTTTATGTCATTTAAAAGCTCCCTATGTGAGGTAATATGGTGAGATGCCCCAGTATCTATTATCCAATCACAATTGGATGTTTTTGACAATAATGAAGTTATATCTGCTATCAATGAGTGACAATAATTTGATTGAGATTTGTTGAGGAGGTTCATCAATTGCTTGTACTGCTCTTCTGTGAGAAAGTTCCCTTGTGATTTCTTGCTATTGGAACCTTCCGCCTCACCAATTGAAACATTGGCATAAGACCTGTCTCCTACTCCTTGAGCTTTCTTCTTACTTTTGAAATCAGAAGGAAATCCTATAATCCTATAACAGTTTTCCTTTAAGTGTCCCTTATACCCACATTGTTCACAAATCAACCCTGGCTTCTTAGGTTTGAAACCTTGCCCTCTATCAGCTAGCATGATTAAGGGTTCTCTATCAATGTTGTCCATCCCTAGTGTGTGTTGACTTTCTTCCTGTATAGCTAGAGCATATGCTTGATTCACAGTTAGTGTAGGACTTCTAAGTAACACATCACTTTGAACATGAATGTATGATTCATTTACGGCGACCAAAAATTACAGTAAACGCAAGTTTCTAAATTGTTCGATAAAAGGTTTATTCTCTTCACAATCACAGTCTGAAGTAGGTATCATCAAGTCCATCTGGTCCCATAAATATTTGAGTAATATTTCGTTACAGAGTCAATACCTTGCTTCAAGGCTCCAATTGATGTCCACAAGTGATAAAGTCTGGTGAGATTTGATTTCTCAAACCGCTCCTTGAATTTGTTCCAGACCTTTCTCGCATTCGAAGCGTAGATGATACTAGGTTGAAATTCAGCGGCGACTGTGCGCCTTATCCATGAGAGCACCACAGCGTTGCATCGCTCTCACTGGTTTGCCAAATTTCCTTTGTAGGATCTCTTCAAGTAGGTCCCGTCAATGAACCCTAGCTTGTTTTTGACCAGCAGCACTTGACGCATCGAGCGGCTCCATAGAGCATAATATTCTGGGCCTGCAAGCTTGATATCAACCAACGCTATACCAGGAAAGCCTGTAGCTTGTAAGAAAAGTGGATGATAGTGATCAATTTGAAGATTTCCAGCTGATTCTCCCATGGCTGTTGAAACCCTAGAATTTGAAGTTCAACTATGGTTTCCTAATCAGTCTCGAAATCCTCTGCTCTAATCCAAAACCGATCGCTCTAATACCATGATATAATATGTGATTTCATCCATTGATAAGAATTGAGATGTGAATTGAGAAGGAGTGAAGAGGAGGAAGAAAGAGGAACTCAAATTGTATTTCTCAATCTCACATCTTATTTACAAAATATATGTGTATTAATAGAGTGCATGACCGACTCTTTTAATATAAGTGAGAAATGACCAAACTACCTTAACTCACTCTCTAGTCTCCAATAAAGATCATAGAGGTGTTGGAGGAATAACCATAATGGTAAGAAATAGTGGGGATCTAGGTTAATAGAGAAGAGTAGTGAGAGTAACTTCATTAGGAGTTATAGACATGCAGTTATAATATTTCATAACATGTTACGAATATTTTCTCTCTTTCTCTTATATAAGGGGCTTGATTATTTGCCTAGATTGTTCAGTCATTTGTAAACAAGGCTAGCTCATTATTAGGTAACTGTTTGCTAAGTATCGGTCACGACGCATGTAGTTTTGAGTTGAGTTATACCCATGCATCAAACATTCTAACTAAATAATAAAGGTATTCTCCCTTTGTTCATTCCCGTGGAGATACGTGTACCATTGTATGTTTTAAGCTACCACCTAACGTTTTTTTCTTCCTCAATATTCTTATATTCCAGCAAGTTCCATATTGATATCTTTTTCCCACTCCTTTATATTTTATTTCCTTCTCTCCTGTAAAGGTCTATCATTTCTGGGTATCATTTTCCAAATTGTTAATTTGTGGTTTCTAATTTTTTAGCTTTTGTTTCATTTGTTACTTCTGGTAAGTTCTTTTTCCTTTCTTGCACTGATTTCTGCCGGTTGCTTTGGTATTCCTTTAAAAGTTTATCTACTTTTGCTTCAATTTTTGTTTTCTCGCTCTTCTGCATAATTTCTTGCTAGATTGTTTTTACATGCATGTCAGTAATTCTATTTGATGCATGTTTGAGATATGATTGCATATAGTTTTATATTATTTTGGATTAATGATCGTTGATATCTTTTCATCTTTAGGCACTAATTACTCACTACAAATCGGAATTTTATGCAAAAATCTGTAGTATTAAGCTTTATGTTGGGAGACGGGGTCTTTGCTTTGACACTATCAGTTTATTTTGTGAATGTACTTTCATGGTACTCTGTATCTTTAAATCTCGATTATTTTATAGTTAGTGATACTTTCCATCTGATTGTTTTTATTTTTTACACTCCTTTTACTTTATTATTCGGGTTATTTTCTAGAGCATGAAAGTTTAAACTATGTAAACTAATAAACCCAAAGTGTTTGGTGATATGCCTGAAACAACTAAACTATTTGATAAGAATTTCTTGTGTTTTTATCTTTTGTTATTTTAAGATTGCCTTTAACTATGCAAAGTTTTCCATTCTTGTGAATTGGAAAAATTTCATGAACTTTTATACAGATGTAAAATCACTTATAGAAGGCTTGAAGCAACAATAGAATTTTGTATTTTATTTGTTAGTCTAGTTGGATGTATTGCTATTGGTGAGGTAAATTGGCCATGGTATTAAAGTTGAGATGGCCAATAAGTCGTCAATGATTTGCTTTTTATCTATCTAATTTTTTCTTGGGTAAATATAGTTGTACAGGTAAAAAGTTATTGAAAGATAAAACTAATTAGCTTGGACTTCTGGAAACAAGTGATGATGGATTTTTGAAGCTCTAGCAATGATGTTGATGCTGGTGAAAAACTAATTGGAAAAATGCGGGTAAACTATCAATGTGTTGTATTTCAACCTTTCAAAGGTGAGATTTTGGAAACAATAGTTACCTACATGTCACGACCAAAAATCTCACATGTCGTGTCACCTATCTTAATACTAGGCAAGCCGACAATCTCAATAAACCACCATATCTTTTAAGTTTAAAAACATAATATTTAAATTCAGCGGAGAAAATCTCACAAATACATATATAAACACTCCCAAAACTCGGTGTCACTGAGTACATGAACATCTAAATGAATACAAAGTCTACCTGATAAAATCACTGTTTGAAAATATAGAGCAGTACAATAACTAAAAAGGAAGGGAGTCAAGGTCTGCGGACGCCAAGCAGCTATCTTGATAGTCTCCAACAGAATAAACTCCGAAATCTAGCAGCCGCCGTATCCGGAAGAACCTGGATCTCCACACGAGGTGCATAGTGTAGTATGAGTACAACCAACTCAATAAGTAACAAGAATAACCTTTGTGCTGAAAGTAGTGACGAGCTCAGCAAGTACAGTCCAATATAGAAATAACAATACACAAAGGTAGGCATGCTTTCAAGTTCAATAATTACTATCAGTATAAATAAAATAGATCAATTCTGAACAATATGAGGAATATGACATCTCTGTATCTACATGCCAATGTACATACTATATGTGATGCACCTTAGTAAAAACTCCGTGTACTCACAATCTAAAATACTCAATCACTCAGTACTGTATATGGCCAATTCAGCCCAGGGAAGATCCATCCCAAATATATATGTATATCCATTAACTGACAGTCAGTCACTTAGTACTGTATAAGGCCAATCCAGCCAGGGAAAAATTCATCCCCGATTATCAATGATTCGGACAAGATCAATGTCCAGGAAAAATCCATGCCCAGGGAAGATCCATCCCAGATATATATATATATATATATATATATATATATATATATATCAACTACGCTCACTGTGGGGGTGCAGACTCCGGAGGGGCTCCTTCAACCCAAGCGCTATAATAGCCAGATCCAGGCATAAATAAATAAACATAACTATTACTCAGAATCTCCAGTCTCTCGGGCTCTCAATGACATGAAAAATCAACCCGGTATGATAATATAAAGTATCAATGAATGACATAAGAGACTGAGATATGATATGCAAGTGATAGATGTGACTGAGTACAAAATCATAAATTTAAACAATAATTCAACAACAATACGACCCATGTGGGACCCAAAATATATCGGCGTATAGCCTAAACATGATCTTTAACATGAGTCTCAGCTTAATTTCTCTAACACGTGGAGGATAAGCGGATAATGACATTTATTTAATTATGAAACTCCACGAAATCAATTAAGTCACAATTCCTATGATGCACGCTCACACGCCCGACACCTAGCGTGTGCGTCATCTCCAAACAATTCATACAACATATAATTCAGGGATTCATACCCTCAGAACCGAGTTTAGAAGTGTTACTTACCTCAAATCATGTAATTTCTCACTCCGCTATGCCCTTGCCTCGTGAATTGGTCTCCAAAAACCTCGTATCTAGCCATAATTAATTTAATTCAGTCAATACAAATTATTGGAATTAATTCCATAAGAAAATACTAATTTTCTAATAAAATCCAAAATTTAACTCAAATATCGCCCTTGAAGTCCACACCTCGGAACCTGACAAAAGTTACAAAATTCGAAAGTCCATTTAACCACGAGTCCAACTATACCAATTTTACTAAATTCCGACATCAACTCGGCCTCCAAATCCTCAAATCTTATTTTTAAATCCCTAGATTCAAATCGTCGATTTACACCTCAAAGACACGTAATCTAGTCAGATTATTCGATGATAATTCAATATTATGGAGTAGAAATGATCACAAGTGACTTACCTCAAGTTTCCTATAAATTCTCTCTGAAAATCGCCCCAAAAACCGTGCTTGAAAGTCCAAAAATGGTAAAACTCAAAACCCCTTCGAAATGCATACTGTCCAGGGGTTCCGCACATGCGAATCACATAGCCGCTTCTGCGGCCTCGCATTTGCGAGGCTCGCTCCGCTTCTGCGGAGCTTGCACTTCTGCGCCCATCCGTCCGCATCCACGATCACGCAGGTGCGGAAATTCCCTCACACCTGCGACCACTGCCGCACAGCCCCCTGCCCGCATCTTCACTTGCCAAGCTTGCTTCTGCGAGCTCGCACCTGCGAGCCAATTTCCGCAGGTGCAATTGCATCAGATGAAAACTGGTTTCCAATTTTTCTCTAAGTCCGAATTTGATCCGTTAACCATCCGAAACTCACCCGAGGCCCTCGGGACTTCAACCAAATACACCAACAAGTCCTAAAATATCATACGAACTTAGTCAAGCCTTCAAATCACATCAAACAATGCTAAAACCATGAATCATACCCCAATTCAAGCCTAATGAACTTTAAAACTTCCAATTTCTACAAACGACGCTGGAACCTATCAAATCACGTCCGATTGACCTCAAATTTTACACACAAGTCATAAATGACATAACATACCTATTCAAATTTCCAGAATCGGATTCCGACCCCGATATCAAAAAGTCAACCCCCGATTAAACTTCCCAAAAATTTAACTTTTACCATTTCAAGCCTAATTCTACTACGGACCTCCAAATAATTTTCCATACACACTCTAAAGTCCAAAATCACCATACAGAGCTATTGGGATCATCAGAATTCAAATCCGAGGTCGTTTACACATAATTCAATATCCGGTCAACTTTTCCAACTTAAGTTTTTAATTGTGAGACTAAGTGTCTCATTTCACTCCGAAATCTTTCCGGACCCGAACCAACTAACCCGATAAGTCATAAAATAACTGTAAAGCATAAATTGAGCAGTAAATGGGGGAACGGGGTTATAATACTCAAAACGACCGGCCGAGTCGTTACACTACCTTAGTTCACAGGGTAAGAATATTTCATTGTATTTATAATAGGTATAATATTATTTTGTATTTTTCACTACCTATAGATATTTTATTCCTATGTTTGCTATTGATGGAATATTTATGCCATTTTTCTAAATATACTTTTATATTTACGCTTTAGATGTTCCGTGTTCGAATTCTTTGGTGCTCTAACTTGGAAAGAATTTTAGCTACACAAAAGCTACAAATATGCTTCACAAGTAAAGGAATACCCTCATTCACCTTAGCTTAATTATTTTCAAATGCCAGTATTCAATTCATCACATATTCTCTTGTGTATATGAAGAAATTAGTTATGACCTAGGGAGTTGCATTATGAAATGTTATGTGTAGTTCCTTTCTCTGAAATTCATATCATGTGTTTTAGAGTTGAACAAAATCAGTAAAACTTCATAGTAAAGTTGTTGAATTGGATGTAGATATGTATAACGTAGATGCCAGGCTTAGGACAATGTACTCTAAAGTAGAAGTTGCTCCTTCAAGGTAAGCTACCAAGACATGGTTAGATTCAAAATTCTATAATTTGCATCTAATTAACGACTTACTACCATATTTTCTTGATGGGATGATTGGTAATTGTTCATGTCACAAACAGTGCAGGGACTGCGAAATTGGTGTAAAATTAAAAAAAACTCGTATGGGTGTTGCTCAATAGACTGACTATTTTAAAAAAGTTTTACCTTTGTTCTCGATATGAGTATAATACTAAATGTTGTCAGATAACGAAATAGTATATTTGGGCTGCTGAAAACTGTTTTTATCGTTTATGTGGATTTACTTATTCTTGGAAAATTACACCTAGCTAACAAGAAAATTATTTATAAAGAAAGAGTTATGAGTTTTTCATTATTAAGTTTTGAGATGAATAAGTCAGTTAAATCCCAAAGCATCTCCATTATGAGTCACGACCCAAATCCAACTAGTCGTGATGACACCTAACCCAACCCGTTAGGTAAGCCAACAAATAACTATCCAATTCCAATAATATTTAATAAGACAATTAAGTAAAATAAATTATCTGAATCTTATACATTTTCCAAGGACTGGTAGTACAAATCATGAGTTTCTAAGATTAGAATTTACAAAGTTGGTATGAAATAATCATCTATTCGAAATGTACATAAATAAATTTTTTTTTTTTATAAATCTAAGGCTACCATGAACAAGAGGCAGCTACCACCGGAATGCAGGTACGTCTTCAAATCCAGCTCCCATCGAACACAGCAACATCAATAGCCAATATCTGCACGCAAGGTGCAGAAGTGTAGTATGAGTACAACCGACCCAATGTACTCAATAAGTATCAAACCTAACCTTAGGTTGAAAGTAGTAACGAGCTGGGATAAGGTTCAGAGTCCAACTCCAATAACTAACAACAGTCCATAACAATATAATAAAAGGGTACATGAAAATAACTCAGATGTAGGATGCTCAACTCGTTCACAGTTATGAAAAAATAGACATGCTTTTCAAGTATAACAGTAAATCCTAGATCTTTCACCGATAACCCAAAGCATATGAGTAAGTTTGAAAATTGTGATTTGTCCCAAAAACCTTTCAACAATAAATAAGATGTTTCATTTTCAGATAGTATGAGAAAAGTACATCTCTATGCCTACATGTCAAGATACATGTAAAATCATGAATGTCACCAAAACCGGGTAGCAGAAGAAAATGCATCTCTATGCATGTATCTCAAGTACGTATGTCAAATACAATGCATCTCAGTGATGAACTCATGTACTCACACTCTCAGAGTACTCAATCTCACCGCCTCACACTTTTCACTCATCATGCTCAATCACTTGACACACCCAATCACTCAGCACTGTATAATACCTACTGCGACGTACAACCTGATCCACATATAGCCATAAGGCCCGTTGTGGCGTGCAACCCGATCCACATATATATAGCTATAAGGCTCGTTGCATTGTGCAACCCGATCTACATATATATAGCCATAAGGCTCGTTATGACGTGCAACCCGATCCATATATATATAATCAACTGCGCTCATTAGGGGTGTGTGCAGACTCCGGAGGGGCTCCTTCAACCCAATCGCTATAATAAGCCAGATCGAGGCATAAATCAATATAACATGCTGCAGAGTGAAACCCGATCCCATAATATCACTTACAATTAGGCCCTCGACCTCACTCAGTCATCAATCTCTCTAGTCTCTCGGGCTCACAATGCCATGAAACTAGCCCAAACATGATAATATGATGTGTCAATAAATAACAACAGAGGCTGAAATATGATATGAAATTAATGAACATGACTGAGTATAAAATTGCAATGTAAGCAAATAACTCAACAACAAAATCGACCTCCGTGGGTCCCCAGCAGAATAATTATGTAGCCTAAATATAATTTCTAACATGGATCACAACTCAATAGCTCTAGTACGTAGAGATTTCATGGTTATAGATAAGATCAACTAACTACACAATACTACAAAAATAGTAGAGTCACAATTCACACGGTGCACGCTCACATGCCCGTCACCTAGCATGTACGTCATCTCAACAACAATACATAACACGTAATTCAGGGTTTCATACCCTCAGCACCAAGTTTAGAAGTGTTACTTACCTCGAACAAGCTAAATCCAATATCGAACGAGCCAAACGACGCTCCAAAAATGCCATACCACGCGTACCGACCTCCAAACGGCTCAAAACTAGCCAAAAGCAACTCAAATACATCAAATAAAGACCAAGGAAACAATTCTAAATGATAAAGGTCGAATCTTTAATCAAAAGCCTAAAAATCGACCCAAAAACCCAACCCGGGCCCGCGCCTCGAAACCTGATGAAACTCAAAAAATCCGATAACTCATTCAGTTACGAGTCCAACCACACTAGTTTCACTCAAATCCAACTTCGAATCGACATTCAAAACTCAAAAACTCACTCTATGAAACTTTAGGCTAAAACCCCCAATTTCTCTTTCAAATTCATCAACCAATTGCCAAATATGAAGATAGATTCATGAAATAAAATCAAAACCAAGTATAGAACACTTACCCCAATCCTTGTGATAAAAATTGCTCCATAAATCGCCTCAATCTGAGCTCCATAGCTCCAAAAATGCAAAAGTGGCCGAAACCCCAGAAATAGCATACTTTATACTTCTGCCCAGGCATCGTCGCATCTGCGACACACTTAGCCACTTCTGCGGAGAGGCACTAGAGAAATGGACCCCGCACCTACGGAAAATATCCGCTCCTGCGATATCGCATGTGCGACACAAGTACTCGCATTTGTGCAAACGCCCACTCACGCTCCAATCTCACATCTGCACGCACGCAGGTGCGCTTCAAAAATTCGCTTCTACAGTCTTCCTCACCCAGCACTCACCTCGCATCTGCGATGACACTGCTGCTTTTGCAGCTCCGTAACTGCGCCCATGGCTCCGTAGGTGCGGTTACACTAGAACCTCTGCCAAACCAGCCTTAACCAAAACTATCAAAATGCTCCAAACCTAGTCCGAAACTCACCCGAGCCCCTCGGGACCCCATCCGAATATACCAACAAGTCCAATAACATAATACAGACCTACTCGAGGCCTCAAATCACACCTAACAACATCGAAAAGACGAATCGCACCTCAATTCGAACTTGATGAACTTTGAACTTTTCAACTTCCAAAACTCGTGCCGAAACATAGCAAATCGATCCAGAATGAACCCAACTTTTTCACACAAGTCCCAAATGACATAACTAAGCTATTCCAATTCCCGAAACCACAATCCAAATCCGATATCCTCAAAGTCAACTTTTGGTCAAACTTACAAACTCTCCAAACCTTCAAATTTCTAATTTTTGCCAATTTGTGCCGAAACCTTCTAGAAACATCCAAATGCAAATCCGGGCATACGCCTAAGTCCAAAATCACCATCTGGACCTACCGTAACCCTCAAAACTCCAATCCAAGGTCAAATACGAAAAAGTCAAACTTGGCCAACTCTTCCAATTTAAAGCTTCCTAGTTGAGAATCATTCTTCCAAATCAATTTTGGATGACCTGAAAACCAAAACCGACAATTGACATAATTCATAATACATCATACGGATCTACTCATGCCCTCAAACTACCGAGCAAAGTGCAAATGCTTAAAACGACTGGTCGGGTCGTTACATTCTCCCCCACTTAGTTGTTTAAAAGCCATCAAATCGCCGTGTAACCTTACCATGCACATACCCGGGGGTGATCCCACATCACCCTAATCCATATAAGCCCGACGACATAACCTAATTGAAGATCCTTAATTCAACCTTAGCCCATAAACCTTAGAACCTAATTCCCAACATTCGAAATTTCCTATAAGACCCGAACCTCGCATCTACACGTTGTATAAGTCTGAGCAAGTTGCACAAGCCATAGCCATAGCCCAAGACATAATCACATGATATACCACATAACTCAAATACTCATAGCAATAATTTCTAATCACAGTAGGTACTCAAAATAATCCAATGCCGGTAATAAACCTCATATCAAACAAAATCTCGTTCTAAAACCTTCGTACACTGACGATGATGAAAGAGACTCACAGAAACTTGTAACCACTTATCAGACTAACAAGTCATGGAACTTTCCCTCCTTCGACAAGAACTATAGCCAATTTCTAAGCCAACTTTCGATATTATTCTTCCGTAATCAAATCCGATAGTATCCATTCTAGGTCCAATGACCTCATCTTATCAAGCACAACCACTCTAGTGACATGCCACATCAATACAATCTAAAGTCACAACCCGTGCACCAATAAGGAACAACCCAAATGCACTCAATCATGGAAAATGACTCAAATGAGAGAACCATCCCGCAAGGTCAATAAGTACCACCACAAGCGCAATGCTACAAACCCATCTTAAATAGTATAACCAAGACACACGAATCTAACACGTAGGATCATATCCCGACATAACCCAGCTACAATGCCTAACCCCATCTAAACACTGGTCCATATGAAATACCTCAGCCACTATGCTCAAAATCAATAACCACAAGCAATCGACATCAAGTACCAAAGGTGCATGACCATAATCACAGAGAGACAAATAACACAATACCACAATCCGGAAAGAACATAACCAATGCACAATCAATCATTCGACACCCTAATACCCATCCCGCTCAAATTCCACTATAAGACCCAAATAGAACCACACCATGTGTGCATATAACCAACGAATCACAACTCCTCTTGGCGTAGAAGGGTAACTTATATAACATATCAGTACACGAATAAGCTCAAATCTAATTGAATGGCATATCCCTCAGCAATAGCTGTACGGAGTCAACCAATCCAACCCGATATAGAATACACATCCTCATTGGGCCTACCAATGAACCCCAAATCAACTCTGGTCACCCACAAATAGATAAATAACCATCTGAAAGTCCACAATGACTGAATCAAAACACATACTATCATCTGGCTAGCTTTGGCCACAACTTCACAGTCCACAACCACGAAATAATCTGCTCATGAGAACTCCTAGTCTCCAAATCCATAGAACACACGAATCACCATACCTGATCCCAACTCCACCGCCCAAATGTCTAACACATCTCTTATACACGATCATCCCACGAGGAATACTTCTATAATTCTTCCGTTCCACATAGCAAAATCTGAATATCAGCAGTCGATCAACCAGGCGGGCACTGCAATACTAATGAATCATCCGCAAGTCAAAACACAATGTGCCTTATGAAATGCGTACCCTTCTTAGGCAATACCAAGTAGTAATAGAATTTATCTAGACATCGGTAACCGTCCATGTCGTCTAGGAATTCATAACCTTCCCTTCAAAACTGAACTGTGACATTGCACATGTAATCTCAATCCTACACAACACATCACATCTATCACGCCATAATATGAAAAGAACGAGAATCTCATGATCAACTCTGAGTTGCCAGTAGAATGCATACCCGATCAGTAGAAACCTTCCATATGATCTCATCTAGGAGAAAATCCCAATACGCAACATGTTCCTCATGCCAGTAGGAAATATCCACCTCGAATCGTGATAGAAATCATCGAGAACTCTTTGGAATTTATTTGCACATAACTAAGCTATTAGAACTGAATCCCTCTAACTCAACCAAGCCACGTAGGTCACCAAAACCTAATAGCATTGCCACGAAACATTTGTAGAGACTCACCCAATCATAAGAACCAAAAGAATCGAGCATACCATTACCCTATTGATCCAACCTACTACCAGGATGCCCTATTTCTCCGAGTTCCTTCTGAATTACCTTCAAGTTGACACTCCTCCTCACCATAATACCATGATCCTCAACCGAGACTCACCCCAAAAGATCCTAGAATAAAATGACATCGCCCTAAGGCCCATACGCCGCTGTATTCCCTCTTAAACACCCCAAAAGTACCACAACCGAGACACCCACTCTGAAGAGACCTTATGTGAACCTAAAATCGTTTTCTTCACCTCCTTGATACTGAAGTGTATAATCCACAATGATATAGAAATTCCACAAGTCTCGACACCATCCAACTTAAATCTCAAATTCTAGCCATATACAAATCTGAAAAATTCGCAATTGCTACATATAAATCTTGAATCCATTAGAACCTCCTCGAGAGTCATCCACTCTGCTCAAATCTCAATTGCACCGCCCAAACGGGCCGAATGAATTGTTCCCCATTATCACGACAATACCCAGAGAAGTAACCCCACCTTAATATAACCAAGCAAATTCCTACTCCATGCATACTACATCCTTCATAGACAATAGCTCAAATCATTCCATGAGTTTCCATATACTTACATATTGCAATATAACCCATATCCAGATATTTCCCTACTCGAGTCATCCTCAAACTCAACCTCTACAAGTCATAACTGATTCACAAGTATACCTCAAACCGAAACCAATACAACACATAATCGTGAAATCAAATCGTCGATAGCAGACTCCCCCACTTGGCTCAAATCCATGGAATAAAACATCTGATAACTTACAATAACCATACCCCATTACTGTAGTGAGATTCAACTAAATCCTTCATAAGCTCATGTAACACAAACCATCTAATACTTCAAATTATCTGCAAATCTCGCATTCACCCTTGTAACAGTCAAGCCAACTTCCAAAAGCTGTCCAAACTCAAATTGCAACACATATAATTCACTAGTAGAAAATAAACTCCCCACACAACATCATAAGGATCACATATTCGTAGATTACCCCGCAGGTGATAACCCACATGCTTAGCCTCAAACTGACACATCTCTATACCCTTTCACAACCACAACTACTACGCCATCACTTAATATACCTGAGTCTAAACTCATAACAAGACATGAAAAATCTACTTCACTCCATAATTAAACAACATGAAAGATCCTTTAACATACCCATAACTCGAGGCTACACGTCAAATCAAGACAGAAATCAAGCACCTAATAGTCCTTTTTACATCTCAAGCAAAGTCTTTTCGTCACATTCGAACAATTTGAACACTTCCCGTAGTCACATCATACTCGTTATATAGCCATCCAACCACTCATCGAGCCACAAATTCCACTAATAGGGACACTATCGGACTTATAAGTCCAAAAACATGTGCTCACACAACCGAAATCTTTGTGCTCAAGCTACAGTCAAAACTTGGCCTCAGGTCCTCCAGACTGGCCCATCATCAGCACACCAAAATCACATCTTGCACCTCATCCATGGAAATTACAAGCCGTCAATGCACAGCTGATACCGAGCACATACGAATGCATGGAAGGAATTCGAAGAGTTTCGCTTCAAGCTGAATCAATACTGAACGATAAGGAATGAAAGATGGGATGTTTATCCTAAATTCCCTGTAGCCTCTCGAAGATAGGTATGGATGTCATCATACCGATCCGCAAGACTCTACTAGACACTTGCTCATGACTTGTAGAACTTATGAACCTAGAGATCCGATACCAACTTGTCACGACCCAAAATCCAACTCGTCGTGATGACACCTAACCCAACCTGCTAGGTAAGACAACAAATAACTATCCAATTGCAATAATATTTAATAAGACAATTAAGTCTCGCTGTGATATGCAACCCGATCCACATATATATAGCCATATGGCTCGTTGCAGCGTGCAACCCGATCCACATATATATAGCCATAAGGCTCGTTGCGGCATTGTCATGCCCCAAACTCGGGGAGCGCGACCGGTGCTCAATCGAGTGAACCTGGCCGAGCAAGCCTGTTAGATTTTCTTCTATCCAAACTCATCCATGAATAAAGAGGAGATGTACTTCATTAATCAAACACTGAAAGGAGTTTATTAACAACTCCCATTTCATATCCATTAGCAACTTCATTTATAACTTCCAAATTATTACAAAATTTATAGATATAATGAAAAACATGTTTGCCAAATACCCGCATTTCTAGTTCAACTCCCAACATCAAACACCACCCACAACCTGTCTACGGAGCCTCTAAGTACAACAGAAGTGAAGAATGGAAGTGCTGGTGACAAGGCCCCGGCTAAACCTCATAGTAAAACTACAACGTCAGATGACATAAACCCGGAATAGTGTAGGTCTCACTAAACCCTGCTGAATAGAGAGTGTCTGCTAATGAGGACCAAAGCTGCCCCTCTGATGAACCACCTGCATCCATTGAAGATATAACATCCCCGACAAAAGGGACGTTAGTACATATGGAATAGTACTAGTATATAAAGCTAATTGTCCTCTTTCAAAATAGAATGCCAACATAAAAAGGGAAAACCATGGAAACAACAATAAACAATAAATGATATCCAATTTCCAAGTTAAAACATAATAATTTCCAAAATACGAAGGTAATATTATTTTTGGTTGGGAGATCTTTAGCACCGCTATACCACTATTCACAATACCAATACCACCGAACACAGAGTCCGATCACAACCCGATCGGCTAGGCCATCTCATCCGACACAATGCGATAAGAACATTCGTAACACGTTTTGAATACATAATTCTTGACACTTTGCTTATTCGGGACAATCGAATTTATTGGGAGCAACTCGGAACATAGAATAGGGAACTTGAGACAACCACACTTGAAACTTATGAGAACATCATGGAATTCAATTCTAAAAGAGTAGTTTAGCCAACATACCTCGCTTTGAGCTGTCCTTAAATTACTACAATATTCCGGAAATCCTATCAACTTCCATTTATTTAGAAACATAACAAAAGTGAATCATAACTAGGAATATATTCATGGACTCAGCTCATTCAAGCATTTTATCAAACACTAGGTGTGCAAATTGGTTACAAGTTTCTTCCATAAGATTTATTTCACGTCACAACCCAATCTTTACCCATTTGGGCTCAACAATCTTCCCACAAACCTTATTTGTACATACATGTATACATAATACTCTCACACCCAAGAATCAAACTCCTCATTACCTACTTTTAATTCAAATCCCGAAATTTAGGGTTAGGAAGTAGAATCTTACCTATTAGATGAATATCTTGTGATTGGCTTCCTTGATTCTTGAAGATTGGGGCAAGAATGGATAATTAGCATGCTAGGTCTTCTCCCTCTCTCTCTAAAATAGCTCTCCCATCTCTCTAAAATATCATATTTTACCTTGTAAAATGACCCCCTAAGTCCTTATATCAAAATAGGGTAGGATAAGAAAATTTCTAAAAATGACACCCGAAGTCAATTATGTCATAGCATAATCGATTATGTGATAGCATAATCGATTATGTGGGCAGCAAAATCAATTAAGTGGTAGCAGAATAGATTGTGTGGTAGCAGAGTCGATTATGTGGGAAGCATAATCAATTATGCGATAGGAGAATGTGTTTTTCAAAATTTGTCCGTCTCTCTCCACTTTGCGATGCTTATGCGGTCCGCGGTACCGTTCTGCAGTCGCGAAGTTGACCGCAAAGGCAGCCTTTGGGAATTTGTTCATAACCTCTTCTAGGAGTGTCCAAATGACAAACGGTTTGAAGCGTTAGAAACTAGACCCGAAGATATTTCATTTGATAGGTTGTCCATCACATAACTCCTTATATATATATATTATATGTAGATATGCTCGTCTAAAGGTTGGTCTTGTGCGTACTCATTTGGAACTTTAGTCTATCATGTAATTTCTAACTTGGCTTAGACTTAGAGCTCTCCTTAGACCCCACATCACTTATAATATGCTTCGTACACTTATTATCATATCCAATTGATATCCATTATACTAATAGTCCTCGTTTGCATACAAAATAATATAATTAGCACACATTAACTTTCTTACTAGCGCTTAAGTACTTCGAAATTTTCCGGGGTGTTATATTCTCCCCCACTTAAGAACATTCGTCCTCGAGTGTTTTACAAGGCACTTATAAGAATAGAGTTACCATCCTTTTACCTCCAACCATTATACATAGGCACTTACGACTACATCGGTCTCATACTTCCTTTCCAAAATTTCAACTTACTTATGACCCTTAAAATTTGGGTATCTTTACAAATTCTTAAAAATTTTGACAGAGTTTCCCCTGTAACTGGGCCTATCCACCTCAATGAGATTCACCAAAATCACCCTATCAACACATCCACAACTCTACAAAGCATCACACTGTATATCAACAACACTAATCTCAACATTACATGCATTATATAATCAAGAGTGATATCTCAACATGAGCTGCACATATTTAACTCATAACATATAGAAAGTACCTTTCAAATCATAACCACTTGCTATACAACCAAGAAAAAATATTTTCTTTCCACAACACTTTCGGCCTTCAAGGTGACCTTCTCGACTTACAAACTTCGCCATAACATATTAACGTAGGCAATCCCAACTTCCGGACTTATCTAACAAGGATGATATTTAGGAACATCTCATAAGCTAACTATCCATCAACTTCACCTTCAATAACCTCCAACCAGAAGGATAAAAAATGGATTTCCAATTACCTCCTTAGACATAGACACATGAAACACCGGGTACACAGAGGACAATAATAGGGAAATATCATACTCATAGTTTGTCCAATTTCCTTAAAGATTTCATAAGGCCTATTGTGACTACACATACTTTATCTTCATTAACAATTCACCCAATATATTCATAGAGAAAATCTTGAATAACCCGTTCACTTTCTTCAACTCTAAATCACTATGCCGGACACCCAAACTAAACCTTTGGCGACATCCAACAATTACTCTAAGATGTGCTAGCTTTAATATTACCATAAAACTTCCTATCCAATATATTTGATCACGGGATGACGCTTCTTCTTTGATATGTTTGAATCTTCAACACCCATAGGTTAGTATAAATAGGAACAACGATGTCCGAGATTGGGCTGGAATCTTTCAAGATTCTATCAATGTGCTGAGCAGGGCATTTTGGGAGGTTATATTCTAAGTGACATGAAGGTCACTACCAATAGTGCTGACATGGTTAATCATTGTGATGACATCATTGATTCGACTAATGAGGCATAGAGTTGCCTAGTAGGCATTGATAATGTAGGGACCATGTTCATGGTTTTGAGATTTAAAAGAAATGAGTCATTTTAGATATGTGACATATGGGAGGCATGGTCTGGAGGATAAAGATATTAACGTCAGTTATTCTTGAAAGACTAAGAGTCATGAAAAGGACATCAACAATTGTTTCATTCCATATGTGCCTTGTACGGAAATAGTAGGCCTAAAAAAGAAAGACCCAAGTGCGTGACACCAGTTGTCTCTTGGAATGTAGGGAAAATCAGTTTAACTCGAAATGAGAATATTCTGGCACCCTGAATGTGATATGGGTTTCAAAATACATGTAGATGCATTACACTCTTAACATTAACTAACACAAGGAATAGACATTCTACAAGCCTATGAGGATGAAAAAAGAAGTTGAACATATGTGTGATTATTATCATTCTGATAGCTTAACCCTTCACAATAGTTGATCCTATATGAGAGGACTAGAGATACAACAAACTTGTCTTTCAAATTAATATGCTCATCATATGTACCGGAATCTGAAACATCCACTAGAAGTGGGGAGGAAAAGTCGATGTAAGGCTGCTTAACTTTCAACCACACATGAGTGAAACCATGTAGCTAGGACTTCTTAATGGTTTGATGAAATCATGTATTGCTTAGAGAGAATCTACTCTTTGCTATGAGCTAAACATGTCTCTGCCATAATAACTCTCAAGCCGCAATACCAAGCTACTTCATGGGCAACTACAATACTAAGAAAAAAGTGAGCTACTTACTGCGGAATGATCTAAGAGGATATGAAAGTCATACTGAGATGTGCAAACAAAAAGATCTTCTTGTGACGAATTTGTGAAAATCTCAAATTTCTCAGAAACTTTATGCGAACAAGTGACCCCTTTCAATTGTTAGCTACACATATAATAGGTGTGGAGATATGCTCTCATGTTACTAGACAGTGGAAATGATTCATGATAATATTCACAAAGGAGTAAAGTGACTGTTCCAACCATAGGAGCCACATACACAGAATAAAGAGGGTTGCTCGAGAAGGATCTCAACACTAGGATGTGCTTTACAATGGTGCATGCATAGGCGCAAATGAATAGATGTTATCTATTTGAATCAAAAGGTTCTGTAATAAATTCATCACGTATAGTCCCTTGTTGAGAATTTAGGGAAGCAAGTGGGAAGTATTAGCCTAGGGTTATAACTCAATTCAAGAAAATACTTATAGAGCTCAATTCCACAAGAGGTTGTAAATAAGAGAATTTGTGATAGAGTGGCTTCACGAATAATGCGTCTCGTTCAGAAAGTAAGTACATGCAATATTTTGTGATTCAACGTTTTGGTTAAGACCATATTTATGTAGGCCCCTTCAATAAGGATATACATATACACCAAGTAAAATAATGTAGTGTTCACAATAAGGTAGCAAGGAGTGACTTACTTGGTGATTGATTGACATGGAAATACCTCAATTGATGCCCCTCGAATCCACATCCATAACATAGATTGGTACCATAGTGACATACCCTCGAATGACATCTCCTTCACTTCACACAACGAGGATGAGGTCCGTTAAACTGAATCGCCCCACCGACCTAATATTTACCCTTTTTGAATACATCAAAAACAGTCCCCATGGACTTCCTTTAAGCCTTCATGGCGGGAGTAACAATCTCTATACCGGTGTGTTGTGTGGGCCTTTGAAATTGCCCAAGCCTGCCACCCCTAACACTCTCTTGAGCATAATTACTACACGATAACAAATGATCTTTCCCGTACATCGGGCATACCATGATGGGTGTACCCACCCTAGGGCCTTTTTTCATCTTGTGCCCCCTCTTTCCACAACCATAACATATTTCAAGAGTCATTCAACATGTCCCGAAATGACGTTTCTTACAAATCAAACATTCCGGCTTATTGGTACAAACAACCCTCTTTCGTTTCTTAGGTGCTCTTACCACATGGTCTGGTGGCACGATATTAATAATAGGGACAAGGACACTTCCCTTAGCTACTAGTTCTTTCATTCCCTCCTCACTGACTCGAACCCGTGGGTTACTCATATGGAATATGAGACATGACGAGGAAATTAGCTTCCTATCTTTAGCTCTATCGCACGATCAGGAGTATCAAAGAAATGAGAAATTCCTAAATGTCCAAGTAACCTCCTCATTATAGATGTGGTCAACAACTCAGCAATAATAAGGACTCTACTAGACACGGCTCCGAGACATCCCATGACACTTCAAAACCTTAGGCTCTGATACTAAGTTTGTCATGCCCCAAAATCGGGGAGCGCGACCGGCGCTCAATCGAGTGAACCCGACCAAGCAAGCCTGTTAGATTTCCTTCTACCCAAACTCATCCATGAATAAAGAGGAGATGTACTCTATTAATCAAACACTGAAAAGATTTTATTAACAACTCCCATTTCATATCCATTAGCAACTTCATTTATAACTTCCAAATTATTACAAATTTATAGATATAATGAAAAACATATTTGCCAAATACCCTCATTTCTAGTTCATCTCCCAACATCAAACACCACCCACAACCTATTTACGAAGCCTCTAAGTACAACAGAACTGGAGAGTGGAAGTGTCGGCGACAAAGACCCGGCTATACATCATAGCACAAAATACAATGTCAGATGACATAAAGCCCAGAATAGAGTAGGGCTCACCAAAATCTGTTGAATAGAGAGTGACTGCTAATGAGGACCAAAGCTGCCCCGCTGATGAACCACCTGCATCTATTGAAGATGCAGCGCCCCCGACAAAAGGGACGTTAGTACATATGGAATAGTACTAGTATATAAAGCTAATTGTCCTCTTTCAAAATAGAATGCCAACATAAAAGGAAAAACCATGGAAACAACAATCAACAACAAATGATATCCAATTTCCAAGTTAAAACATAATAACTTCCAAAATACGAAGATAATATTATTTTTGGTTGAAAGATCTTTAGCACCGCTATACCACCATTCACAATACCAATACCACCATACCTTTAGCATGAATTCCGACACGACCCGATCGGCTATGCCGTCTTATCTTGGACATCAACCACAATCACAATTTCAATTATAATTTCCAACACAATCACCACCATGTGTGCGACATGGTGTCCGATCATGATCCGATCGGTTAGGCCATCTCACCACAATGCTGTGTGGATCGATATTATCCTTTTCTATCAATCATCTCATCCCAATTAAGGGGAATAATTTTATCATATCAATCTCATCCCAAATAAGGGGAATAATTACAATCCACTCCTATACCGACACGTGTAGTTTCGTGGTTAGGTTATTTCAACCTACCCTTCTTCGGTGACTATCGATACTACCAAATTTTTTTTTGATTTTCTTACAAAGGAAACAACAATACAAATGCATTTACCTCATAACCTTTTATACCATATATAGCCTCACTGATACTTTCAAGAACTTTTAATATCATTATTTCATTGGCTCTCTTGGCCATACATATGAATCTTCATTCATGACACAATGGTCGTATTTCATATTCCACACTTTCATTTCTTCCCTTTCATAGATCATCATCATAAATATCAACAAATAAAATATTCCGAAAATCACAATTTTAGGTTCATCAGTAATGAAGGCTTTAAACACAATGAATTTCTTTTCAAGAAATAGAGTAAAATGATTGGCAATCGAAGCACAAATTAAAATCATAAAGAAGTAACACATCATTTATTCTTGAAATACTTTTCCCCAAAAAGGGCAATACATAATTTCAACTCACAAATATGTAAGAACGCAAAACACATCGAAACTACTTACAAAGCATAACATTAGTTAAAACAACCACATATGGGCATCACTTGAGTTCATAAACTTTTAGGCAATTCTATT
The DNA here is from genome assembly GCF_000715075.1 of Nicotiana tabacum. Taxonomy (NCBI): domain Eukaryota; kingdom Viridiplantae; phylum Streptophyta; class Magnoliopsida; order Solanales; family Solanaceae; genus Nicotiana; species Nicotiana tabacum. The sequence continues at coordinate 45,548,253 of NC_134102.1, forward strand.
TTCAAAGTCAATTTTGGAACAGTTGAATCAAAGTTCATTTCATAATCTTTCTCACATCATCTCATTTTATTGGCACCATTGGACACAAGTATAACTTTCAATCTTGGTACGTTGGCCACACTTTATATCCCCCATTCACTTATTTCACTTCCAACCATCTTTATAGATTATCAACAATAAGATATTTACAATCAAGTCTTTAGGTACACATACGAGAAATTAAGAGTCTTGAGCATATTGAGATTTTCTCACACAATTTCGCAGCATAACCTTCATTTGAAACACGACTCAAAGACATTGCAATTTAATATACATATCATTCTCGAACACATTCCCAAAGGATAACGTAATGTGATAGGAACATTCAGAACACGTTTTGAATACATAATTCTTGACACTTTGCTTATTCGGGATAATCGAATTTATTGGGAACAACTCGGAACATAGAATAAGGAACGTGAGATAACCATACTTGAAACTTACTGGAACATCATGGAATTCAATTCTAAGAGAGTAGTTTAGCCAACATACCTCGCTTTGAGCTTTCCTTAAAGTACTACAATATTCCGAAAATCGTAGCAACTTTCATCTATTTAGAAACATAACAAAAGTGAACCACAACTAGGAAGATATTCATGGTCTCAGCTCATTCGAGCATTTTATCAAACACTAGGTGTGCAAATTGGTTACAAGGATCTTCCACAAGATTTGTTTCACTTTACAACCCAATCTTTACCCATTTGGGCTCAACAATCTTCCAACAAACCTTATTTGTACATACATGTATACATAATACTCTCACACCCAAGAATCAAACTCCTCATTACCTAATTTTTATCCAAATCCCTAAATTTAGGGTGAGGGAGTAGAATCGTACCTATAAGATAAAGATCTTGTGATTGGCTTCCTTGATTAGTGAAGATAGGGGCAAAAATGGATGATTCGCATGCTAGGTCTTCTTCATCCCTCTCTAAAATAGCTCTCTCTTGTCTCTAAAATATCATATTTTACCTTGTAAAATGACCCCCTAAGCCCTTATATCAAAATAGGGTCGGATAAGAAAATTTCCAAAAATGACCCTCGAAGTCAATTATACGATGCAATTATGTGGTAGCATAATCGATTATGTGATAACATAATCAATTATATGGGTAGTGGAATCAATTATGTGGGTAGTGGAATCAATTATGTGGTAGCAGAATAGATAGTGTGGTAGTAGAATCGATTATGTGGGCAGCATAATCAATTATGAGATAGGAGAATGGTTTTTTCAAAATTTGCCCATCTTTGCTCCACTTTGCGATGCTTATGCGGTCCGCGGAACCGATCTGCGGTCGCGAAATTGACCGCAGAGCTAGCCTTTGAGAATTTGTTCATAACTTCTTGTAGGAGTGTCCAAATGACAAACGGTTTGAAGCGTTAGAAACTAGACTCGAAGATATTCCATTTTATAGGTTTTTCCTAGCATAAACTTTATATATATGTAGATATTCGCATCCAAAGTTTGGTCTTGTGCGTACTAATTTGGAACTTTAGTCTATCATATAATTTCCAACTTGGCTTAGACTTAGGGATCTCCTTAGACACCACATAACTTATAATATGTCTCGTACACTTATTATCATATCCAATTGATAACCATTATACTAATAGTCCACGTCTTCACACAAAATAATATAATTAGCACACATTAACTTTCTTACTAGCGCTTAAGTACTTCGAAATTTTCTGGAGTGTTACATTCTCCCCCACTTAAGAACATTCGTCCTCGAGTGTTTTACACAAGTCACTTCTAAGAATAGAGTTATCCTTATACCTCCAACCATTATACATAGGAACTCATGACTACATCAATCTCATACTTCCTTTCCAAAATTTCAACTTACTTATGGCCCTTAAAATTTGGCTTTCTTTACAAATTCTTAAAAATTTCAACAGAGTTTCCCCTGTAATTGGGCCTATCCACCTGCCAGAGATTCACCAAAATCACCCTATCAACACATCCAAAGCTTGACAAAGCATCACAATGTATATCGACAATACTAATCTCAACATTACAAGCATTATATTATAAAAAAAGATATCTGGAAATGAACTGCACATATTTAAATCATAACACATAGAAAGTACCTTTCAAATCACAACCACTTGCTATACAACCACGCGAAAATATTTTCTTTCCACAACACTTTTGGCCTTCAAGGTGACTTTCTCGACTTACAGACTTAGCCATAACACAGTAACGTAGGCAATCCCAACTTCCGGACTTATATAACAAGGATGACAATAAGGAACATCTCATAAGCTAACTATCAATTAACTTCACCTTCAATAACCTCCACTGGAATGGTATACAAAAGATTTCCAATTACCTCCTTAGACATAGACACATGAAACACCGGGTACACGGAGGACAATAATAGGAAAATATCATACTCATAGTTTGGTTAATTTCCTTCAAGATTTCATAAGCCTATTGCGACTACACATACTTTACCTTCCTTAACAATTCACCCAATATATTCATTGAGAAAATTTTGAGAATAATCCATTCACTTTCTTCAACTCTAAATCACTATGCCGAACACCTAAACTAAACCTTTGGTGACCTCCAACTATTACTCTAAGATGTGCTAGCTTTAATATTACCATAAAACTTCCTATCCAATATATATTTGATCACGGGATGACGCTTCTTCTTTGACATGTTTGAATCTTCAACCCCCATAGGTTACTATAAATAGGAACAACTAGGTCCGAGATTGGGCTGGAATCTTTCAAGATTCTATCAATGTGTTGAGCAGGGCATTTCGGGAGGCTATATTCTAAGAGACATGAAGGTTACTACCAATAGTGCTGACATGGTTAATCATTATGATGATATCATTGATTCGACTAATGACACATAGAGTTGCCTATTAGGCATTGATAATGTAGGGACCATGTTCATGATTTTGAGATTTAAAAAAAGTGAGTCATTTTAGACATGTGACATATGGGAGGCATGGTCGGGAGGATAAAGACATTAGCGTCAGTTATTCTTGAAAGACTAAGAGTCATGAAAAGGATAACAATAATTGTTTCATTCCATATGTGCCTTGTTCGGTATTAGTAGGCCTCAAAGAGAAATAGCCAAGTGCGTGACACCAGTTGCCTCTTGGAATGTAGGGAAAATCAGTTTAACTCAAAATGAGAATATTCTGGCACCCTGAATGTGATATGGGTTTCAAAATACATGTAGTTGCATTACGCACTTAACATTAACTAACACAAGGAATAGATATGCCACAAGCCTATGAGGATGAAAAAAGAAGTTGAACACTTGTGAGATTATTATTATTCTAATAGCTTAGCCCTTCACAATAGTTCATCCTATATGAGAGGACTAATGATACAACAAACTTGTCTTTCAAATCAATATGCTCATCATATGTGCCAGAATCTGAAACATCCACCTGAAGTAGGGAGGAAAAGTCGCTATAAGGATGCTTAACTTTCAACTACACACGAGTGAAACCATCTAGCTAGGAAATCTTTATGTTTGAATGAAATCATGTATTGGTTAGAGAGAATGTACACTTTGCTATGAGCTAGACATGTCTTTGCCATAATAACTCTCAAGTCGCAATACCGGTCCAATTCATGGGCAACTACAATACTAAGAACAAAGTGAGCTACTTACTGCGGAACGATCTAAGTGGACATGAAAGTCATAATGTGATGGGCAAATAAAAAGATCTTCCTGTGACGAATTTGTGAAAATCTAAAATTTCCCAGAAACTTTATGCGGACAAGTGACCCCTTTCAATTGACAGCTACACATATAATAGGTGTGGAGATATGCTCTCATGTTACTAGACAGTGGAAAGGATTCATGATAGTATTCACAAAGGAGTAAAGTGACTGTTCCAACCATAAGAGCCACATACACATACCAGAGAGGGTTGCTCGATAAGGATCTCAACACTAGGATGTGCTTTACAATGGTGCATGCATTGGCACAAATGAATAGATGTTATCCATTTGAATCAAAAAGTTCTGTAATAAATTCATCAAGTATAGTCCCTTGTTGAGAATTTAGGGAAGCAAGTGGGAAGTATTAGCCTAGGGTTATAACTCAATTCAAGAAAATACTTATAGAGCTCAATTCCACAAGAGGTTATAAATAAGAGAATTTGTGATAGAGTGGCTTCACGAATAATGCGTCTCGTTCAGAAAGTAAGTACATGCAATGTTTTGTGATTCAACATTTTGGTTAAGACCATATTTATGTAGGCCCCTTCAATAAGGATATACATATCACCAAGGAAAATAATGTAGTGTTCACAATAAGGTAGCAAGGAGTGACTTACTTGGTGATTGATTGACATGGAAATACCTCAATTGATGCCCCTCGAATCCACATCCATAACATAGATTGGTACCATAGTGACATACCCTCGAATGACATCTCCTTCACTTCACACAACGAGGATGAGGTCCGTTAAACTGAATCGCCCCACCGACCTAATATTTACCCTTTTTGAATACATCAAAAACAGTCCCCATGGACTTCCTCTAAGCCTTCATGGCGGGAGTAACAATCTCTATACCGGTGTGTTGTGTGGGCCTTTGAAATTGCCCAAGCCTGCCACCCTTAACGCTCTCCTGAGCATAATTACAACACGACAACAAATGATCTTTCCCGCACATCGGGCATACCGTGATGGGTGTACCCAACCTAGGGTCTTTGTTCATCTTGTGCCCCCTCTTTCCACAACCATAACATATTTCAAGAGTCATTCGACACGTTCCAAAATGACGTTTCTTACAAATCAAACATTCCGGCTTATTGGTACAAACAACCCTCTTTCGTTTCTTAGGTGCTCTTACCACATGGTCTGGTGGCACGATAACAATAATATGGACAAGGACACTTCCCTTAGCAACTGGTTCTTTCATTCCCTCCTCGCTGACTCGAACCCGTGGGTTACTCATATGGAATATGAGACATGACGAGGAAATTAGCTTCCTCTCTTTAGCTCTATCGCACGATCAGGAGTATCAAAGAAATGAGAAATTCCTAAATGTCCAAGTAGTCTCCTCATTATAGATGTGGTCGACAACACACCAATAAGAAGGACTCTACTATACACGGCTCCTAGACAACCTAGGACACTTCTAAACCTTAGTCTCTGATACCAAGTTTGTCACACCCCAAACTCGGGGAGTGCGACCGACGCTCAATCGAGTAAACCCGACCGAGAAAGCCTGTTAGATTTCCTTCTACCCAAACTCATCCATGAATAAAGAGGAGATGTACTCCATTAATCAAACACTGAAAAGATTTTATTAACAACTCCAATTTCATATCCATTAGCAATTTTAGTTATAACTTCCAAATTATTACAAATTTATAGATATAATGAAAAACATATTTGCCAAATACCCGCATTTTTAGTTCATCTCCCAACATCAAACACCACCCACAACCTGTCTACAGAGCCTCTAAGTACAACAGAAGAGAAGAATGGAAGTGTCGGCGACAAGGCCCCGACTATACCTCATAGTACAAAATACAACGTCAGATGACATAAAGCCCGAAATAGTGTAGGTCTCACTAAACCCTGCTGAATAGAGAGTGTCTGCTAATGAGGACCAAAGCTGCCCCGCTGATGAACCACCTGCATCTATTGAAGATGCAGCGCCCCCGACAAAAGGGACGTTAGTACATATGGAATAGTACTAGTATATAAAGCTAATTGTCCTCTTTCAAAATAGAATGCCAACATAAAAGGAAAAACCATGGAAACAACAATCAACAACAAATGATATCCAATTTCCAAGTTAAAACATAATAACTTCCAAAATACGAAGATAATATTATTTTTGGTTTAAAGATCTTTAGCACTGCTATACCTCCGTTCACAATACAAATATCACCATACCTTTAGCATGAATTCCGATCACGACCCGATCGGCTATGCCGTCTTATCTTAGACATCAACCACAATCACAATTTCAATTACAATTTCTAGCACAATTACCACTATGTGTGCGGCATGGTGTCCGATCATGATCTGATCGGTTAGGCCATCTCACCACAATGCTGTGTGGTTCGAGATTATCCTTTTATATCAATCATCTCATCCCAATTAAGGGGAATAATTTTATCAAAACAATCTCATCCCAAATAAGGGGAATAATTACAATCCACTCCTACACCGACACGTGTATTTTAACGGTTATTTCAACCTACCCTTCCTCGGTGAGTATTGATACTCACAAAAATATTTTTGATTTGCTTACAAAGGAAAAAACAATACAAATGCATTTACCTCATAACCTTTTATACCATATATAGCCTCATTGGCACTTTCAACAACTTTCAACATTATTATTTCATTGGATCTCTTAGCCATACATATGATTCTTCATTCATGGCACAATGGCCGTATTTCATATTCCACACTTTCATTTCTTCCCTTTCATTGATCATCATCATAAATATCAACAAATAGAATATTCCGGAAATCACAACTTTAGGTTCATTAGTAATGAAGGCTTTAAACACAATGGATTTCTTTCCAAGAAATGTAGTAAAAGGATTGGCAATAGAAAAACAAGTTAAAATCATAAACAAGTAACACATCATTTATTCTTGAAATGCTTTTTCCCAAAAAGTACAATACACAATTTTAACTCACGAATATGTAAGAACGCAAAACATATTGAAACTACTTACAAAACATAACATTAGTTAAAATTGTCACATATGGGCATCACTTGAGTTCATAAGCTTTTAGGAAATTCTATTTTCGAAGTCAATTTTGGAACAGTTGAATCAAAGTTCATTTCATAATCTTTCTCACATCATCTCATTTCATTGGCACCATTGGACACATGTTTTACTTTTGGTTGGCCACACTTCATATCCCCAATTAACTTATTTCACTTCCAACCATCTTTACAGATTATCAACAATAAGACATTTCCAATCAAGACTTTAGGTACACATATGAGCAACTAAGAGTCTTAAGGATATTGAGATTTTCTCACCCAATTTGGTATCATAACCTTCGTTTGAAACACGACTCAAAGACATTGTATTTTAATACACATATCATTTTGACCACATTCCCAAAGGATAACATAATGTGATAGGAACATTCAGAACACGTTTTGAATACATAATTCTTGACACTTTGCTTATTCGGGACAATCGAATTTATTGGGAACAACTCGGAACATAGAATAAGGAACTTGAGACAACCATACATGAAACTTACGGGAACATCATGGAATTCAATTCTAAGAGAGTAGTTTAGCCAACATACCTCGTTTTGAGCTTTCCTTAATGTCACGACCCAAAATTCGACTAGCCGTGATGTCACCTAACCTCACCTACTAGGTAAGACAAATAACAACAATACGATTCAATTAATATTTAACTGACTCCAATACACATACCAAGGACAGGTAGTACAAATCATGAGCTTCTAAGATTTGAATTTACAAAGATGGCATGAAATAAAATACATCATCTGTTTGAAATGTACATGAACAGATTAATAATTTTAAAACTACCAAGAACAAGAGGCAGCTGTGACTGGATCTCAGGTATATCTTCAATGCTATATCCCACCATGCACAATAACATCAGCATCCAAAATCTGCACGCAAGGTGAAGAAGTGTAGTATGAGTACAACAGACCCCATGTACTCAATAAGTAACAAACCTAACCTTAGGTTGAAAGTAGTGACGAGCTTGTACCAAGGTCAGAGTCCACACCTAAATCCAAAAACATCTCATAACAATAACAATTGAGGCAACACAAAGAATAACTCAATAATAAAATGCTCAGCTCGTTCATAATTCCAAAAAAAAATAAACATTTTTCTTTTCAAGTATAATAGTAAAACTCAATTCTTTTCACTGAAATCACCAAAATATGAGTAAGTCTGAAAACTGTGATTTTTCCCAAAAACTTTCTTCCACAATAGGAAATTTCATTTTCAAATGGCATGAGAAAAGTATATCTCTATGCCTACATGTCAATGTGCATGCCAATGCAAAAACCATATGCATACTCTCAGAGTATCAATTCACTTAGTCCTCCCAGTCACTCAATCCTCTCAGTCACTCAGTCCTCCCAATCACTCAATCCTCATAGTCACTCAATCTTCCCAAATCACTCGGTACTCGTGCTCGACACTCGCACTCGGTAGGTACCTGAGCTCACTGGGGGTGTGTATAGACTCCGGAGGGGCTCCTTCAGCCCAAGCGCTATTACAAGCCAATCATGGCATAAATCAATAAAACATGTTGCAGCGTGCAGCCCGATCCCATAAACATCCTCACCATCAGACCCTCGGCCTCAGTCATCAATCTCTCGGGCTAAAAAATGTCATGAAAATCAGCCCAAAAATGATGATATGATGTATCAATAAATAACAATAGAGACTGAGATATGATATAAATGAATGAACATGACTGAGTTTCAAATTTCAATTTAAATAAATTCAACAACAATATGATCTCTATGGGTCTCAATAATATTGACATATAGCCTCGGCATGATTTTAACATAATTCTCAGCTCAAATTCCTTTGCCATATGGCAACACAAGGAAAATGCGAAGATTAGTTTACTATAAAATTCCACGGAATCAATTACGTCATAATTTCAACGGTGCACACCCACACGCCCGTCACCTGGCATGTGTGTCACCTCCAACCAAGTCACATAATGCGTATATTCAGGGTTCATACCCTCAGCTCCAAGTTTAGAAGTGTTACTTACCTCAAATAAGGCGAACCCAACGTTGAGCAAGCTAATCAATACTCAGGAAATTCCATTCCACGCGTATCCACATCTGAATGCCTTCTTTTCTCCTCAATTCAATGCCAACGATCCGAAACTAAAATTCACCCCTTAATGGTACTAGAACGATCTACTATACTAAGAAACTTCAATTTACAATATCAACATCCAATGGGATCAACATTAGTAACCAATTCCATAGTTTAGGCCATTTAGACAATTTACCAAACTCCTAGTGGGCATACATTTATACATTTCTTAACCATGGAATTTGTTCTTCCAACTACAATCATTTACCAATAATTCATCCCACCATCATTCTTTAGCAACCTATAATCCTAACATCACATGTGGGACCAACCATTCTCACCCAACCAATGGGTATTCATTTAAATTGAGAATTTATGGCTTCCAATCACTATACCATGAGTTTCAATACTTGATTCATACTCATATTTCCATAATAAATCCATACATGTATACATAATACTCTCACACCCAAGAATCATATTTCTTATGACCTACTTTTAATCCAAATCTCGAAATTGAAAACTAGGGTATGGAACCTTACCTCTTTGATGAAGAACTTGAGGGATTTCATATTGGATTTCAAGGCTTGGACAAGAATTTGATGAACAAGACACTTCATCTACTTCCTCTATCTAGAACACTCTCACTTCTCTCTAAAATCATCAGATAAATGCCCTCAAAAAAGCCCCAAAGCCTATTTATCAAAATGAGGTCGGGTTATGAAAATAGAAAAAGTAACTCTCCGAAATCAGGTCTGCGGTGGCATAATGGATCGCAGAATGGGTATGCGGGCCGCACAATTGATCTCAAAATTGATGCCCAGAACTGGGCTGTTCTGGTCCATTCTGCGACCAGTTTGTGGTCACAGAAGCAGTTTCGTGATCGCATAACAATTCTTCGGTCGCAGAATTGGTCGTAGAATCGCATTTTTCCAGCCTTTGGTTATTTGGTCATAACTTCTTGTAGGAATGACAAATAATGAACGATTTGAAGCGTTAGAAACTAGACTCAATGTTCTTTCATTTGATATGTAATACACTATATAACACTTTGTATCAAGAGAGGTATTCACATTCGAAGTTAAATCTTGTGCGAACTTACTTGAAACTTTAGTCTATTATGAAATTTCTAATTTGACTTGGACTTAGGGCTCTCCTGACACCTCACATCCCATTATAATATTCCTCGTACACTTATTATCATATCCAATCGATATTCATCATATTAATAGCCCTTGTTTACACACAAAATAATTTAATTAGCGCACATCAACTTTCTTACTAGCGCTTAAGTGCTTCAAAATGTTTCTGGGGTATTACATTCTCCCCCACTTAAGTTCATTCTCGAATGAGGAGTAGATTCTGTCCCCAAACACTTAACATAACTCGTTTCTTTTTCCACACATCCTAAGCACCCAAATTTTACTAACTCCCAAAATTTTCAGAAAGTTTGGCAGAGTCTCCCCTGTAATTGGGCCTATCTACCTGCCAGAGTAACACCAAAACAACTCCTAACAACATATACACAACCCAACAAGGCACCACAATGAATATATCAATAACACTAATCTCAGCATTATAAGCACTGCATTATCAAATTGATATCTGGGCATGAACTGCACATTGTTTTTAATCATTACTCCTAGAAAGTACCTTTCAATTTAAAACCAATTGCTATACAATCAAGCGAAAATAGTTTCTTTCCACAACACTTTCGGCCTTCAAGGTGACCTTCCCGACTTACAGACTTTTCCATAACACATTAACGGAGGCAATCTCAACTCCCATACTTATCTAATAAGGATGATGAATAGATACCCCTCATAAGCCGATTATCCATTAACTTCACCTTCGATAGCTTTCACCAGAATGATAGACAAAGGATTTCCAACTACCTCCTTAGACATAGACACTTGAAACAACGGGTACACGAAGGACAATAATAGGGAAAACATCATACTCATAGTTTGGCCTATTTCCTTCAAGATTTCATAAGGATAATGTGACTACACATACTTTACCCTTATTAGAAATCCACATAACATCCTCACGGAGAAAATATTGAGAATAACCCGTTCACTTTCTTCAACTCTAAATCTCTATGGCGAACACCCAAACTAAACACTTGGAAACCTCCAACAATTACTCTAAGATGCTCTAGTATGAAAATGACCACAAAATTTCCTATCCAATATATATTTGATCATGGGGTGATGCTTCTTCTTTGACATATTTGAACCTTCAAATCACTATTTCACCTTATCACACATGCATACCCGAGGTGATACCATGTCACCCTATTATATATAGGCCTGACGACACCACATAATTGAAAATTATTAATTTAGCCTTAGCCCATAAACCTTGGAATCCAAATTCCAACATCTAAAAAAAAAATCTTCTTTTCAAGACCTGAATTTCACATCTACACACTGTATAAATTTGAGCAAGTTGTATTAAGCTGTAACCATCACCTTAGATATAATCACACAACATACTATACAACTCGCATATTCGCGGCACCATTCCCGATCATAGTAACTACTCAAAACCAACCAAGTACTAGTATTAAACCCCACTTTCCATAAAACCTCATTTCAAAACCTTTGTACACTGCCGATGTTATTCTCCAAATATACCGTAATCAAATTCGATAGTACTCATTCTAGGTCCAATGACCTCATCTCATTAAACCTAACCACTTTATTAACATTCAACCCCAACATTTCCAACCAACCCCTCAAATTTCATGAAAAGAATAACCGTAGGTGCATGTGCTCAATTCCTCAAATACACTGCTCAATAATATTATAGCATGTAGAGGAAGGAAAGACAATTAAATCAGATAAACGATCGAGAAATTAGCAAATTCCACGTGCTGCATGGTATAGTCTCGGGACTCCAGTCCAAATATACCATATGGGAGCATTTAAATAGGTAAACAGGTATGTGATGAGTAGGATAAGATTCTCATGTTCTTGGACTAGTATCAATGACATGCTAAAGCCTATGCATGTACAAAGTGTGCCATCGTAGCTCAAATCGAAAATCTTTCATCATCGAGGCATTATTTTTTCAAATTCGTTCAGGGATTTTAACCCCTATATATGTAGCCTCAATCATTGCTCAAATAGCTCACACAATGTTATAGATATTAGGAACATCATAACTTAAAGCTTAACAGTCAATTCTAGGCTTATTATAGCCCAAACGCAATCCGAGCATGGATAAATAGCCCTCTAAAAAGTCCTTCATAACTTAACCATGACACATACTATTATCTAGTTAAATTGGCCACACCTTCATAGTCCACGACCCCGAAACAATTTTCTTCTGAGAACTCCCAGTTCCCAAATTCATAGAACATATGAACCACCGTAACTGATCACAACTCCAACACTCGAATGACTAGAACATCCTTCATGCACGATCATCCCACTAGGAATACTTCCATAATTCTCTCGTGCCACATAACAATAATTTGAATACCAGCAGTCTATCAACCAAGTGAGTTCTGCAATACCCATGAAACATATGTAAGTCAATTCACAATGTGTCTTCTGAAATGCACACCATTCTCAGGATTTACCGAGCAGTTATAACATTCATTTAAGTGTTTAAAACTGACCATGTTGTCCAAAATTCGTGATCTTCCATTCAAGACTGAACTGCCACCTTGCAAATGTAAGTCTTAATCCCGCACAACACACCACATCTATCATGCCATCATGTGAAAGGCACGAGAATCTCATTATTAACTCTGAGTCACCATCAAATTACGTACCCGGTTAGTTAGAAACCTTCCATTTTCTCTCTTGCAGGAGGAAATCACAATACACAATATGTTCCTTACATAGGTAGAAAATATCCGGTTCAAATCATGAAGAACACTTTGAAATCCATTCACTCATAAGAAAGCTATCAGAATTGAATCTTTCTAACTCAACCAAGCCACGCTTGTCGCCAAATCCTAGAGTATTGCCATGGAACACTCGTAAGGCCTCATTATAAGACATCCTAACTGAGAACTACACCGCCCTAAGACCCATAAGCCATTGTATTCCTTCCTAAGCACCCTATAAGTACCACCACCGAGACACCCACTCTGAAGAGACCTTATGTGAACTTTAAATTGTTCTTTTACCTTTCTTATACTTTAATGTAGAATCCATAGTCATACAGAATTACCGTGAGTCCCGACACCATCAAACGCAAATCTCAGATTCTATCCATACACAAGTCAGGAAAATTTTTCAACTGCTATATATAAATCTCGGACCCATTAGAACCTTCTCAGGAGTTACCTACTCGGCTCAAAATTGAATTGCACCGCCCAAATGGGCCAAAAGACACATGCCCCATTAGCACAACAACACTCAAAGAAATAACCCTACCTTAACACCACTGGCCAAATTCATATTCCACGTGCACTACATTCTTCCCAATTTACAACTTAATCATCCATGATTTTTTATATTTTTGTAAGTGCATTATATCCCATATTCAGGAAATTTCCTTATTCGAGTCATCCTCGATCTCAACCTCTGCAGTCATAACTGCTCCACAAGTATGTCTCGGACCAAAACTTAATTTAACCTATAAACATGAAATTGGATTGTCAATAGTAGGCTCCCCCACTTGGCTCAAAGCCATAGATCAAAACATTCAATAATTCACCATACCCATATTCAAATTTCTGCCATAACACCGTAGTGAGATTTAACTAAATTCTTCCCAAGCTCATGCATCACAACCTATATGGTACCTCAAATCGTCTACCAAGCTTGCCTTAATTCTCGTGAGGATCAGGTCAACTTTCTTGACCAATTCAAACTCAAATCCCAATACATCTGCCCTACTGGTAGAAAAGAAGATTCTCCACACAACATTATAAAGATCACACCTCTGTAGTTTATTCTACAGGTGATAACCAGCATGTTTAGCCTCAAACTGGCATCTTTCTATACCTTTTTTACTTCCACAACTCCTACATAATCACTTAACCTTCATGAGTTTGAAATCATAAACAAGACACGAAAATTTAATTTGTTCCACAACTACACCACGTGAAAGATCCTTCAACACATTCATAACTCGAGACTCTACATCAAATCGAGACAGGAGTCAAATACCCAATAGTCCTTTTTACATCTCAAGCAAACATTTTTTTTCCGTCACTTTCAAACCATCTGAATATCCTGTGGTCACAATATAATCATCATATGGTCACCCATCTATTCATCGAGCCACAAATTCTACTCATAGGGACACTATTGGACATATGAGTCCAATTGTACAAGTTCACACAACTGAAACTACCGAGCCTAAGTTGCGTTCTAATCCTGGCATCAAGTCCTCCAGACTGGCCCATCACCAAAACATATAATACATATTTTGAACCTCATTCACGGAATCATAAGTCGGCGATGCACAACTCATACCGAGCGCTCACATGCGCACACGAATGCGTGGAAGGAATTCAAGGAGTTATGTCTCAAGCTGAATCAATTTCGCACGATAAGGAAAGAAAGATGGGAAATTATCCTAAATGCCTTGTAGCCGCTCGAAGATAAGTATGGACGTCATCATACCGATTCGCAAGACTCTAATAGACACTTGCTCATGACTTGTAGAACCTATGAACCTAAGACTCTGATACCAAATTGTCACGACCCAAAATCCGACTAGCCGTGATAACACCTAACCTCACCTGCTAGGTAAGCCAAATAACAACAATACGATTCAATTAAAATTTAACTGACTCTAATACACTTCCCAAGGACTGGTAGTAAAAATCATGAGCTTCTAATATTTGAATTTACAGAGCTGGCGTGAAATAAAATACATCATCTGTTTGAAATGTATATGAACAGATTAATAATTCTAAAACTACCAAGAACAAGAGGCAGCTGTGACTGGATCTCAGGTACATCTTCAATGCTACATCCCGCCATGCACAACAACATCAACATCCAAAATCTGCACGCAAGGTGAAGAAGTGTAGTATGAGTATAACCGACCCCATGTACTCAATAAGTAACAAACCTAACCTTAGGTTGAAAGTAGTAACGACCTTGTACCAAGGTCAGAGTCCACACCTAAATCCAAAAACATCTCATAACAATAACAATTGAGGCAACACAAATAATAACTCAATAATAAAATGCTCAGCACGTTCACAGTTCCAAAAAAAATAAACATTTTCTTTTCAAGTATAATAGTAAAACTCAATTCTTTTCACTGAAATCACCAAAATATGAGTAAGTCTGAAAATTGTGATTTTTCACAAAAACTTTCTTCCACAATAGGAAATTTCATTTTCAAATGGCATGAGAAAAGTATATCTCTATGCCTACATGTCAATGTGCATGCCAATGAAAAAACCATATGCATACTCTCAGAGTATCAATTCACTCAGTCCTCCCAGTCACTCAATCCTCTCAGTCACTCAGTCCTCCCAATCACTCAATCCTCACAGTCACTCAGTCCTCCCAATCACTCAATCCTCACAGTCTCTCAATCCTCCCAAATCACTCGCCACTCGCACTCAATAGGTACCTGAGCTCACTGGGGGTTTGTATAGACTCCGGAGGGGCTTCTTCAGCCCAAGCGCTATAACAAGCCAATCATGGCATAAATCAATAAAACATGCTGCGGCGTGCAGCCCGATCCCATAAACATCCTCACCATCAGACCCTCGGCCTCACTCAGTCATCAATCTCTCGGACTAAAAAATGTCATGGAAATCAGCCCAAAAATGATGATATGATGTATCAATAAATAACAATAGAGACTGAGATATGATATAAATGAATGAACATGACTGAGTTTCAAATTTCAATTTAAATAAATTCAACAACAATATGATCACTATGGGTCTCAATAATACTGACATGTAGCCTCGGCATGATTTTAACATGATTCTGAGCTCAAATTCCTTTGCCATATGGCAACACAAGGAAAATGCGAAGATTAGTTTACTATAAAATTCCACGGAATCAATCACGTCATAATTTCAACGGTGCACACCCACACGCCCGTCACCTAGCATGTGCGTCACCTCCAACCAAATCACATAACACGTATATTCAGGGTTCATACCCTCATCTCCAAGTTTAGAAGCGTTACTTACCTCAAATAAGGCGAACCCAATGTCGAGCAAGCTAATCAATACTCAGGAAATTCCATTCCTCGCGTATCCACCTCTGAATGCCTTCTTGTTTCCTCAATTCAATGCCAATGATCTGAAACTGAAATTTACCCCTTAATGGTACTAGAACGATCTACTATACTAAGCAACTTCAATCTACAATATCAACATCCAATGGGACAAACATTAGTAATCAATTCCATAGTTTAGGCCATTTAGACAATTTACCAAACACCTAGTGGGCATACATTTATACATTTCTTTACCATAGAATTTGTTCTTCCAACTACCATCATTTACCAACAATTCATCCCCCCATCATTCTTTAGCAACCTATAATCCTAACATCACATGTGGGACCAACCATTCTCACCCAACCAACAAAATTCCATCAAATAATCACTTTTCAATCTCTATAATGGGTATTCATTTAAATTGAGAATTTATGGCTTCCAATCACTATACCATGAGTTCCAATACTTGATTCATACTCATATTTCCATAATAAATTCATAAATGTATACATAATACTCTCACACCTGAGAATCATATTTCTTATGACCTACTTTTAATCCAAATCCCGAAATTAAAAACTAGGGTATGGAACCTTACCTCTTTGATGAAGAACTTGTGGGATTTCTTGTTGGATTTCAAGGCTTGGACAAGAATTTGATGAACAAGACACTTCATCTACTTCCTCTCTCTAGAACACTCTCACTTCTCTCTAAAATCATCATATAAGTGCCCCAAAATAACCCCCAAAACCTATTTATCAAAATGGGGATCGAGTTACAAAAATAGAAAAAGTAACCTTCCGAAATTAGGTCTGCGGTCGCATAATGGACCGCAGAATAGGTATGCGGGCCGCACAATTGATCGCAAAATCGGTGCCCAGAACTGGGCTGTTCTGGTCCATTCTGCGACCAGTTTGTGGTCGCAGAAGCAGTTTCGCGATCGCATAACTATTCTGCGGTCGCAGAATTGCATATTTCCAGCCTTTGGTAATTTTGTCATAACGTCTTGTAGGAATGTCCAAATAATGAACGGTTTGAAGTGTTAGAAATTAGACTCAAATATCTTTCATTTAATAGGTAATACACCATATAACACTTCGTATCATGAGAGGTAGGCGCATTTTAAGTTAGGTCTTGTGCGAACTTACTTGAAACTTTAGTCTATTATGAAATTTCCAATTTGACTTGGACTTAGGGCTCTCCTGACACCTCACAACCCTTATAATATGCCTCATACACTTATTATCATATCCAATAGATATTCATCATATTAATAGCCCTTGTTTACACACAAAATAATATAATTAGCGCACATCAACTTTCTTACTAGCGCTTTAAGTGTTTCAAAATGTTTCCGGGGTGTGACATTCTCCCCCACTTAAGAACATTCGTCCTCGAAAAAGGAGTAGAGTCCGTCCCCCAAACACTTAAGATAACTCGTTTCTTCTTCCACACATCCTAAGCACCCAAATTTTACTAACTCTCAAATTTTTCAGAAATTTCGGCAGAGTCTCCTCTGTAATTGGGCCTATCCACCTGCTAGAGTAACACCAAAAAATTCCTAACAACACATACACAACCCAACAAGACACCACAATATATATATCAATAACACTAATCTCAGCATTATAAGCACTGTATTATCAAATTGATATGTGGCATGAACTGCACATTATTTTTAATCATAACTCCTAGAAAGTACCTTTCAAATCAAAACCAATTGCTATACAATCAAGCGAAAATAGTTTCTTTCCACAACACTTTCGGCCTTCAAGGTGACCTTCCCGACTTACAGACTTTGCCATAACACATTAACGGAGGCAATCTCAACTCCCATACTTATCTAACAAGGATGACGAATAGATACCCTTCATAAGCCGATTATCCATTAACTTTATCTTCGACAGCTTTCACCGGAACGATAGACAAAGGATTTCTAACTACCTACTTAGACATAGACATATGAAACATTGGGTACACGGAGGACAATAATAGGAAAAATATCATACTCATAGTTTGGCCTATTTCCTTCAAGATTTCATAGGGATAACGTGACTACACATACTTTACCCTTATTAGAAATTCACACAACATCCTCACGGAGAAAATATAATGAATAACCCATTCACTTTCTTCAACTCTAAATCTCTATGCCGAACACTCAAACTAAACATTTGGCAACCTCCAACAATTACTCTAAGATGTTCTAATATGAAAATGACCATAAAATTTCCTATCCAATATATATTTGATCACTAGGTGATGTTTCTTCTTTGACATGTTTGAACCTTCAAATCACTATTTCACCTTATCACGCATGCATAACCGAGGTGATCCCATGTCACCCTATCCCATATAGGCCTGGCGACACCACATAATTGAAAATTATTAATTTAGCCTTAGCCCATAAACCTTGGAATCCAAATTCCATCATAAAAAAAAAATTCTTTTCAAGACCCGAATTTCACATCTACACACTTATAAATTTGAGCAAGTTGTATTAAGCTGTAACCATCACCTCAGATATAATCACACAACATACTATACAACTCGCATATTCGTATCACCATTCCCAATTGATATTCATCATATTAATAGCCCTTGTCTACACACGAAATAATATAATTAGCGCACATCAACTTCTTACTAGCGCTTAAGTGCTTCAAAATGTTTCCGGGGTGTTACACATAAATTACTACAATGTTCCGAAAATCCTAGCAACTTCCATCTATTTAGAAACATAAAAAAAGTGAACCATAACTAGGAAGATATTCATGGTCTCAGCTCATTCAAATATTTTATCAAATATTAGGTGTGCAAATTGGTTACAAGGTTCTTCCACAAGATTTATTTCTCTTCAAAACTCAATCTTTACCCATTTGGGCTCAACAATCTTCCCACAAACTTTATTTGTACATACATGTATACATAATACTCTCACACCCAAGAATCAAACTCCTCATTACCTACTTTTAATCCAAATCCTGAAATTTAGGGCTAGGGAGTAGAATCTTACCTATTAGATGGTGATCTTGTGATTGACTTCCTTGTTTCTTGAAGATTGGGGCAAGAATGGATGATTAACATGCTAGGTCTTCTACCTCTCTCTCTAAAATAGCTCTCTCCTATCTCTAAAATATCAGATTTTACCTTGTAAAATGACCCCCTAAGTTCTTATATCAAAATAGGGTCAGATAAGAAAATTTTCAAAAATGGCCCCCAAAGTCAATTATGCGGTGCAATTATGTGGGCAGCAGAATCAATTATGTGGTAGCAGAATAGATTGTGTGGGCAGCATAATCAATTATGCGATAGCATAATCAATTATGCTATAGGAAAATGGTTTTTTCACAATTTGTCCATCTCTGCTCCACTTTGCGATGCTTAGGCAGTCCGCGGAACCGTTCTGCGGTCGCGAAATTGACCGCAGAGCCAGCCATTGGGAATATGTTCATAACTTCTTGTAGGAGTGTCCAAATGACGAACGGTTTGAAGCATTAGAAACTAAACTCGAAGATCTTTCATTTGATAGGTTGTCCATCATATAAAACTAGACTCGAAGATATTTCGTTTGATAGGATGTCCACCATATAACTCCTTATATATATAGGCATGCTCGTCCAAAGTTAGGTTTTGTGTGTACTCATATGGAACTTTAGTCTATCATGTAATTTCCAACTTGACTTAGACTTAGGGCTCTCCTTAGGCCCCACATCACTTATAATATGACTCGTACACTTATTATCATATCCAATTGATATCCATCATATTAATAGTCCTCGTCTGCACACAAAATAATATAATTAGCACACATCAACTTTCTTAATAGCGCTTAAGTACTTCAAAATTTTTCGGGGTGCTATAACCTTCAAATCATTGTGAAGATCGGGTTTGAGTGTTTTACAAGTCACATATAAGAATAGATTTGCCATCCTTTTACCTCCAACCATTATACATAGGCACTTATGACTACATCGATCTCATACTTCCTTTCCAAAATTTCAACTTTCTTATGGCCCTTAAAATTCGGCAATCTTTACAAATTCTTAAAACTTTCGACAAAGTTTTCCCTGTAACTGGGCCTATCCACCTGCCAGAGATTCACCAAAATCACCCTATCAACACATCCAAAACTCGACAAAGCATCACAATGTATATCAACAACACTAATCTCAACATTACAGGCATTATATTATCAAGAGTGATATCTGGACATGAGCTACACATATTTAAATCATAACACATAGAAAGTACCTTTCAAGTCACAACCACTTGCTATATAACCAAGTGAAAATATTTTCTTTCCACAATACTTTCGGC
Source organism: Nicotiana tabacum (assembly GCF_000715075.1). NCBI lineage: Eukaryota > Viridiplantae > Streptophyta > Magnoliopsida > Solanales > Solanaceae > Nicotiana > Nicotiana tabacum. The sequence continues at coordinate 45,568,569 of NC_134102.1, forward strand.
CTTCAAGGTGACCTTCTCGACTTGCAGACTTCGCCATAACACATTAACGTAGGCAATCCCAACTTTCGGACTTATCTAACAAGGATGACAATTAGGAACTTCTCATAAGCTAACTATCCATTAACTTCACCTTCAATAACCTCCATCGGAACGATATACAAAGAATTTCAAATTACCTCCTTAGACATAGACACATGAAACACCGGGTACGCGGAGGACAATAATAGGGAAACATCATACTCATAGTTTGGCCAATTTCCTTCAAGATTTCGTAAGGCCTATTACGACTACACATACTTTACCTTCCTTAACAATTGACCCAATATATTCATAGAGAAAATCTTGAGAATAACCCGTTCACTTTCTTCAACTCTAAATCACTACGTCGAACACCCAAACTAAACCTTTGGCGACCTCCAACAATTACTCTAAGATGTGCTAGCTTTAATATTACCATAAAATTTCCTATCCAATATATTTGATCACGGGATGACGCTTCTTCTTTGACATGTTTGAATCTTCAAACCCCATAGGTTACTATAAATAGGAAAAATGAGGTCCGAGATTGGGCTGTAATCTTTCAAGATTCCATCAATGTGCTGAGTAGGGCATTTTAGGAGGTTATATTCTAAGTGGCATGAAGGTTACTACCAATAGTGCTAACATGGTTAATCATTGTGATGACATCATTGATTCGACTAATGAGGCATAGAGTTGCCTAGTATGCATTGATAATGTAGGGATATGTTCATAATTTTGATATTTAAAAGAAATGAGTCATTTTAGACATGTGACATATGGGAGGCATGGTCGGGAGGATAAAGACATTAGCGTCAGTTATTCTTGGAAGACTAAGAGTCATGAAAAGGACAACAACAATTGTTTCATTCCATATGTGCCTTGTTCGGCAATAGTAGGCCTCAAAGAGAAATAGCCAAGTACGTGACACCAGTCGCCTCTTGGAATGTAGAGAAAAGCAGTTTAACTAGAAATGAGAATATTCTAGCACCCTGAATGTGATATGGGTTTCAAAATACATATAGTTGCATTACTCTCTTAACATTAACTAACACAAGGAATAGATATTCCAAAAGCCCATGAGGATGAAAAAAGAAGTTTAACACTTGTGAGATTATTATCATTCTGATAGCTTAACCCTTCATAATAGTTGATCCTATATAAGAGGACAAGAGATACAACAAACTTGTCTTTCAAATCAATATACTCATCATAAGTGCCAGAATATGAAACATCCACCTGAAGTGGGGAGGAAAAGTCATTGTAAGGCTGCTTAACTTTCAACCACAAATGAGTGAAACTATGTAGCTAGGACATCTTAATGTTTGGATGAAATCATGTATAAGTTAGAGAGAATGTACACTTCGCTACGAGCTAGACATGTCTCTGCCATAATAACACTCAAGCCGCAATACCAGGCCATTTCATGGGCAACTACAATACTAAGAACAAAGTGAGCTACTTACCTAGGAATGATCTAAGTGGACATGAAAGTCATACTGAGATGGGCAAACAAAAAGATCTTCCTGTGACGAATTTGTGAAAAACACAAATTTCCCAGAAACTTTATGCGAACAAGTGACCCCTTTCAATTGACAGCTACACATATAATAGGTGTTGAGATATGCTCTCATGTTACTAGATAGTGGGAATGTTTCATGATAATATTCACAAAGGAGTAAAGTGACTGTTCCAACCATATGAGCCACATACACAGAAGAGAAAGAATTGCTCGAGAATGATCTCAACACTAGGTTGTCTTACATTGGATTTGATACCACACAGGTAAACTTTATGACTGTGCATGCATAAACACAAGTGAGCAGATGTTATCCATTTGAATCAAAATGTTCTGTAAGGAATTCATCAGGTATAGTCCCTTGTTGAGAATTTAGGAAAGCAAGTAGGAAGTATTAGCCTAGGGTTATAACTCAATTCAAGAAAATACTTATAGAGCTCAATTCCACAAGAGGTTGTAAATAAGAGAATTTGTGATAGAGTGGCTTCACAAATAATACGTCTCGTTCAGAAAGTAAGTACATGCAATATTTTGTGATTCAACATTTTGGTTAAGACCATATTTATGTAGGCCCCATCAATATAGATATAATATATAGGTTGTTACTCCTGCCATGAAGGCTAAGAGGAAGGCCAAGGGGACTGTTTTTTATGTATGCAAAAAGGGTAAATTCTAGGTCGGTGGGGCGAGTCAGTTTAACGGACCTCATCCTCGTTGTGTGAAATGAAGGAGATGTCATTCGAAGGTATGTCACTATGGTACCAATCTATGTTATGGATGTGAAGTCGAGGGGCATCAATTAAGGTATTGCCATGACAATCAAAAATCACCAAGTAAGTCGCTCCTTGCTACCTTATTATGAACACTACATTATTTTCCTTGTTGTATATGTATATCTATATATACAAATTGCCCAAGCCATCCACCCCTAATACTCTCCTGAGCATACTTACAACACGACACCAAATGATCCTTCTCACACATCGGGCTTACCTTGATGAGTGTACCCAACCTAGGGCATTTGTTCATCTTGTGCCACCTCTTTCCACAACCATAACATATTTCAAGAGTCATTCAACACGTCCCTAAATGACGTTTCTTACAAATCAAACATTCCGGCTTATTTGTACAAACAACCCTCTCTCGTTTCTTAGGTGCTCTTACCACATGGTCCGGTGATACGATAATATTAATAGGGACAAGGACACTTCCCTTAGCAACTGGTTCTTTCATTCCCTCCTCGCTGACTCGAACCCGTAGGTTACTCATATGGAAAATGAGACATGACGAGGAATTTAGCTTCCTATCTTGAGCTCTAACGCATGATCAGGAGTATCAAATAAGTGAGAAATTCCTAAATATCCAAGTAGCCTCCTCATTATAGATGTGGTTGACAACACACCAATAAGAAGGACTCTACTAAACAAGGCTCCGAGACATCCTAGGATACTTTAAAACCATAGGCTCTGATACCAAGTTTGTCATGCCCAAACTCGGGGAGCGCGATCGGCGCTCAACCGAGTGAACCCGTATAAGCAAGAATGTTAGATTTTCTTCTATCCAAACTCATCCATGAATAAAAAGGATATGTACTCCATTAATCAAACACTGAAAATATTTTATTAACAACTCCCATTTCATATCCATTAGCAACTTTATTTATAACTTCCAAATTATCACAAATTTATAGATATAATGAAAAATATGTTTGCAAAATACCCGCATTTCTAGTTCAACTCCCAACATCAAACACCACCCACAACCTGTCTACAGAGCCTCTAAGTACAATATAAGTGAAGAATGGAAGTGTCGGCGACAAGGCCCCGGCTATACCTCATAGTACAAAATACAACGCCAGATGACATAAAGCCCGGAATAGAGTAGGGCTCACCAAAACCTGTTGAATAGAGAGTGACTGCTAATGAGGACCGAAGCTGCCCCGCTGATGAACCACTAGCATCCATTGAAGATGTAGCACCCCCGACAAAAGGGACGATAGTACATATGGAATAGTACTAGTACATAAAGCTAATTGTCCTCTTTCAAAACAAAATGCCAACATAAAAGGGAAAACCATGGAAACAACAATCAACAATCAATGATATCAAATTTCCAAGTTAAAACATAATAATTTCCAAAATATGAAGATAATATTATTTTTGGTTGGGAGATCTTTAGCAAGATTTACCGCCGTTCACAATACCAATACCATCGTACTTTTAGCACGGAGTCCGATCACGACCCGATCGGCTAGGCCGTCTTATCCGAGACATCAACCCCAATCACAATTTCAATTACAATTTCCAGCACAATCACCATCATGTGTGCGACATGGTGTCCGATCACGACCCGATCGGCTAGGCCATCTCACCACAATGTTGTGTGGATCGACATCATCCTTTTCTATCAATCATCTCATCCAAATTAAGGGGAATACTTTTATCACATCAATCTTATCCCAAATAAGGGAAATAATTACAATCCACTCCTACACCGGCACATGTAGTTTCAGTGTTAGGTTGTTTCATCCTACCCCTCCTCGGTGACTATCGATACACCCAAAACTATTTTTGATTTGCTTACAAAGGAAACAACAATACAAATGCATTTACCTCATAATCGTTTATAACATATATAGCCTCATTGGCACTTTCAACAACTTTCAACATCATTATTTCATTGGCTCTCTTGGCCATACATATGATTCTTCATTCATGGCATAATAGCCGTATTTCATATTTCACACTTTCATTTCTTCCCTTTTATGGATCATCATCATAAATATCAACAGATAGAATATTCCGAAAATCACAACTTTAGGTTCATTAGTAATAAAGCCTTTAAACACAATGAATTTCTTTCCAAGAAATGGAGTAAAGTGATTGACAATCGAAGCACAAGTTAAAATCATAAACAAGTAACACATCATTTATTCTTGAAATACTTTTTCCCAAAAAGGGCAATACACAATTTCAACTCACGGATATGTAAGAACGCAAAATACATCGAAACTACTTACAAAGCATAACATTAGTTAAAACAACCACATATGGGCATCACTTGAGTTCATAAGCTTTTAGGCAATTCTATTTTCGAAGTCAATTTTGGAATAGTTGAATCAGAGTTTATTTCATAATCTTTCTCACATCATATCATTTCATTGGCACCATTGGCCGCAAGTATAACTTTCAGTCTTGGCACGTTGGCCACACTTTATATCCCCAATTCACTTATTTTACTTCCAACCATCTGTATAGATTATCAACAATAAGACATTTCCAAACAAGACTTTATGTACACATATGAGCAATTAAGAGTCTTAAGCATATTGAGATTTTCTCACACAATTTGGCATCATAACCTTCATTTGAAACACGACTCAAAGACATAGCATTTTAATATACATATCATTCTTGAACACATTTTCAAAGGATAACATAATGTGATAGGAATATTCGGAACACATTTTGAATACATAGTTCTTGAATCTTTGCTTATTCGGGACAATCGAATTTATTGGGAACAACTCGAAACATAGAATAAGGAACTTGAGACAACCATACTTGAAACTTACGGGAACATCATGGAATTCAATTCCAAGAGAGTAGTTTAGCCAACATACCTCGCTTTGAGTTTTCCTTAAATTACTACAATGTTCCGAAAATCCTAGCAACTTCCATCTATTTAGAAACATAACAAAAGTGAACCACAAATAGAAAGATATTCATGGTCCCATCTCATTCGAGCATTTTATCAAACACTAGGTGTGCAAATTGGTTACAAGGTTCTTCCACAAGATTTATTTCTCTCCACAACCCAATCTTTACCCATTTTGGCTCAACAATCTTCCCACAAACTTATTTGTACATACATGTATACATAATACTCTCACACCCAAGAATCATACTCCCCATTACCTACTTTTAATCCAAATCCCGAAATTTAGGGCTAGGGAGTAAAATCTTACCTATTAAATGAAGATCTTGTGATTGGCTTCCTTTATTCTTGAAGATTGGGGCAAGAATGGATAATTAGCATGCTAGGTCTTCTCCCCCTCTATCTAAAATAGCTCCTCTCTCTCTAAAATATTATATTTTACCTTGTAAAATAACCCCCTAAGTCCTTATATCAAAATATGATTGGATAAGAAAATTTCAAAAAAAAAAACCCCGAAGTCAATTATGTGGTAGCATAATCGATTATGTGATAGCACAATTAATTATGTGGTAGCAGAATCGATTGTGTGGTAGCAGAATCGATTATGTGGGCAACATAATCAATTATTATAACAATGAAGAAAGGATTCTAGGAGATGAGGCTTTATGGAATGGATACATTAAATGTATTGAGAAGTTGATACCTGATTTATCAGTGCAAGATAAAATAACAGAGAAAATTTAGTACTTATAGGAATGCTGAGCAACCTTTTGGAAAAAACATGGCGATTAGACAAAGAAAGATGAAGTCACTAGGTGAGCGAGTGCTTATATGTTCCTTTATAGTTAATAAATTATTTCTTTATCAATATTATGTTTTGAAAATTTATTCTACTTCTACAGTTGAATGGTGGAAGCAATATGGCCATTTTGCTCCAGATTTACAAAAGTTTGCCATCAACGTTCTAAGTCTAACATGTAGCTCATCCGGGTGTGAAAGGAAATGGAGCATGTTTGAACATGTAAGAACTAAGAAGAAAGATTTAGTATATTGAGATAATTAAATTATATCTCAATTGTCCTAATCTTACTAATTACTTATTATTTGTAGATTCATACCAAAAAGAGGAACAAACTAACCTTGAAGCGTCTCAATTATCTAGTCTTCATTAAGTACAATAGAACATTGAGGCGTCGTTACAACGCTCGCAATGTAATTGATCCAATTAGTTTGGACAACGTCGATGATGCTAATGAATGGCTAACTGGAGTCCCGGAAGATCATGCAGATGAAAAAGTATTTGAGGAAACTTCTGATTTCACTTGGGGTGATGTTGTAGAGGTGCGTGGAATTGGGGAGAGGATTTATGGTTTGAGGGGGAGTACCTCAACTTCAAGTTCATAGAGGAAGGGAAAAGAGGCAACTACTTTGTCCCTAGTTGATAAAGAAGAAGAAGTTGAAGAAGATGATGAGCAATATAATAATAATAGTGGAATACAAGAATTTGACAATCTTGCAGAAGAATAGGATGCTCATTTTGTGCTTTAATTGATGCTACTCTTTAGTTTTTACATTGAAGTATTGAACATTTGCTTACAATTACATGTGTTGTCTATACGGTATTTATTTTAATTTTTTTTTTAAAATTTCACTTCACTTCAAAAAAGCAAGCGATTCGCTTCTCGCTTTAAGCGAAATGGGAGTTGTCGCTTTTCCTCGCTTCACGCTCTTCAAAACACTGGTAACAAGTAATCCAGTCACAAATAGAAACTAACCTCACCGAGGTAATAGAAACAAGAAGTATCAATGATATTCGTTATTCACCGTCATAGTTCACAAATCTAACAAGTACAAAATGATAATATTAGCATGTCATGAATCACAGATAAAGCCACCTTGGCGCACAAGATAACGTAACATACTCTGCTCAGTTAATAATCCATCATATGAGGAAGATATGCAATGAAATAGGGAAACAACTAAGGATATTGCAAGTAAAGAAGAAATGCAATAACCGAATCAAACACTAGCAAGTTTTAAGAGAGAAACATAAGAGGGTGACCCTAGAGGGATGGATCCTTATCCACACGCTGCACGGACAACTCACGTACCATAAATATTATCCGCACGATGTATTCATGTGCTAAAACTCACAACCGCACGGTATATTCACGTGCTAACAATCATAAATGCACGACGTATTCACGTGCTAATAATTACAACCGCATGGCATATTCACGTGCTAACAATCACAACCGCACAACCAAATCATGTGCCAATAATAACAACCGCACGGCCAATTCATGTGCCAATAAGCACAACTGCACGGCCAATTCACGTACTACTAGTACAATCCATATCATATAGGAAGCAGGTATACAAGAATACATGTGCATGAATAATGGATTCCAAATTTCATACTCGTGGACTGGTATAAGTGACATGCTAAAGTGTATGCATGTGCAAAGTGTGCTATCATTTCTCAAATCAATGAATTACATCTAGAAAGTAGCATTTATCAGGTTCAATTAGGAGATTAACCTATACGTAACCTCAAACATAATTTAAATAGCTCATAAAAGGGTACAATTTTAAGAAACATCACAACATGAATCTTAGAAATCAATTCAAAGCATATCATAGCGTAAGTACTACCCCGAGCATAAATAATACCCTAGTACACGCACATGAGCTCAATCCCACATATGTGCGCCACCCATAGCACGTAGCTATCACAAATAATTCAGGTAACTAGTGCCTCAATCAAGTTTAGGTATGATACTTATCTCAAGCAAGCTAAATCAGTACTCTAGAAAGCCTTTTCCGCGTGAATCAACCTCCAGATGGCTCGAATCAAGCCAAAATAACTTAATAATATCAATATAAGCCATAGAAAACAAGCCCAAACAATAAAGCAAAGATCTTGATATAATTATGCAAATTCAACCCAAAAATTCAATCTCGGGGCCACACCCCGGTACCCGACAAAACTCACAAACCCCTAACACTCATTCCGATATGAGTTCAACCATGTGTATTTCATCCACAACCAACCTCAAATCGACCCTCAAATATCAATTTTCACTCTCCAAAACTTAATTAAAACCCCCCAAATTCCACCTTTAATTAACATAAACTAGGTGTAATAATCCATGGGTAATCAATATCTATGATCAAAATCAAGTAAATTTTTTTTACCCCTTCAATTGTGGTAAAATTCTCCCTAAAATTCGCCCATAATTGAGCTCTACAGCTCTAAATAATGAGAAAATGACCAAACCATTCGAATTAATATTCTGACTAGATAATCCGCATCTGCAGACACTTTTATGCATATGCGACTCTGCTTCTACAGAGAAAACTCCTGCATCTGTGGTCACCTCAACGTTCCTGCGCACCCGCTTCTGCGGTCTCCTCATCGCAGATGCGGCTCCGCTTCTGCACCAAACCATCCACTTCTACAGTCCCTGCCTCTCCAGCCCAGCTTCGCTTCTGCGGTCCTAAGTACGAATTTGCGGATTCGCACCTGCGGCCCATCCTTCGCAGGTGCGAAAGCATCAGAACTCAAAAATTCTTCAGCAATGCAACATAGTCCAAAACGATTCGAAATCAATCCAAAACTCACCCGAGGCCCCCGAGACCCCGTCCAATCACACCAACCAATCCCAAAACATAATACAGACCTACTCTAGGCCTCAAATCACAACAAATAACATTGAAACCATGAATCACACCTCAATTCAAGCCTAAGGAACTAATCCAAATTTCCAAATTCAATACATGTGCCGAACAAGCCTAAGCAACTCGAAATGGCCTAAAACTTTGCATGCAAGAACCACAATCTGAACCCGATATCATCAAAGTCAACTCTGGGTCAAACCTATCAACCTTCTAAACCTTCAACATTCCAACATTCGACAAATAGAACTAAATCAACTTAAGAACCTCCAAATCTAAATCCAGACATATGGTTATGTCCAAAATCACCATACGAACCTATTGAAACCATCAAAACACCATTTTGTGGTCGTCTGAACAAAAATCAAACTCTAGTCAACTCTAACAACTTAAGCCTCCAACAATGGGACTAAGTGTCCTAATTCAATCCAAAACTCCCCCGAAACCAAACCAAGCACCCCCGCAAGTCACGTAACTATAAATACACATATGTAAAGCATAAAATAGGGAAAATGAGGCTAAAATACCCAAAACGACCGACCGGTTCGTTACATTCTCCCCTTCTTAAACAAACGTCCGTCTTCGAACGAGTCTAGAATCATACTTGGAGTCTCAAAAAGGTGAGGATATTTGCTCCGCATCCCCTTCTCGGCCTCCCAAGTAGCCTTCTCGATTGCTTGACCCTTTTAGTGAACTTTCACTGATGCTATATTCTTCGACCTCAACTATCGATCCTGCCGGTCCAAAATAACCAGCGGCTCCACATCATAAGTCAAATCCTCATCCAACTACATCGTGATGAAGTCTAATACATGTGACGGATCCCAATAGTACTTCCGGAGTATAGAAACATGAAACACTGGGTGAACTCCAATAGACTAGGCGGAAAGGCAAGTTTGTAGGTCACCTACCCAACTCTCTCACGCACCTCAATAGAACCAATATACCTAGGGCTTAACTTGCCCTTCTCCCCGAACCTCATCACACCCTTCTTGGGCGAAACTCTGAGTAGAACCTTCTCACCCACCATATATGCCACATCACGAGCCTTCTTGTCAGCATAACTCTTCTACTTGAACTGGCTGTACAAGGTCGCTCATGGATCAACTTCACCTTCTCCAAAGAATCACAGACCAAATCAGTGCCCAACAGCCAAGCCTCCTCAGGCTCAAACCAACCCATCAGAGAATGACATTGCCTCCCATATAAGGCCTCATACGGAGCCATTCAGATACTTGACTGATAGTTGTTATTGTAGGCAAACTCTCCTAACGGTACAAACTGATCTCCTGATATTCCTAAATCAATGACATGTGCTCGTAACATATCCTCTAATATCTGAATGATACGCTCGGACTATCCGTTCGTCTGGGGATGGAATGCCGTACTTAGCTCGACTTGTGTGCCCAACTCGCACTACACTTCTCTCCAAAAATGCCATGTAAATTGAGTGCCTTGATCCGAGAAAATAGACACGGGCACACCACAAAGGTGAACCTTCTCTGAAGAGTAGGTAGTCATGACTGGAATGAAGTGTGTAGACTTGGTCAGTCTGTCGATAATGATCCAAACTGCATCAAATCTCCTCAAGGTCCCTGGGAGCAGAACTACAAAATATATAGTGATACGCTTCCACTTCCACGCCAGAATATCTAGCCTCTAAACAAAACCACCAGGTCTCTGATGCTCGTACTTCACCTGCTGACAGTTTAACCACCGTGCAACATACTCTACAATATCTTTCTTCATCCTCCGCTACCAATAGTTCTTCCTCAAACTATGGTACATCTTCGCAGCACCGGGATGAATGGAATACCGCGAACTATGGGCCTCCTCAAGTATCAACTCTCGTAATCAATCCATATTAGGCACAAAATCTCGAGCTCAAGCCTCAATACCCTATCATCGCCAATATTAACCTCCTTAGCATCACCATGCTACACCATATCCCTTAGGACAAGCAATTGGGGATCATCATACTTACGCGTCTTGATGCGCTCAAACAAGGACGACCGTGATAAAACACAAGCAAGGACCCTGCTAGGCTCCGAAATATCCAAACTCACGAACCGATTAGCCAAGGCCTGAACCTCCAAAGCTAACGGTCTGTCCCTAACTGGAATAAAAGCAAGACTCCCCATGCTCTCAGCTTTCCTACTCAAAGCATCGGCCACCACATTGGACTTTCCCAAATGATAAAGAATTGTGATATCATAGTTCTTTAGTAGCTCTAACAACCTTCATTGCCTCTAGTTCATATCCTTTTGCTTGATCAAGTGCTAGATACTCATGTGATCTATGAACACCTTGCAAGATACACCATAAAGATAGTGCCTCCAAATATTGAGCACGTGAACAATGGCTGCTAACTCCAAGTCATATACTGGGTAGTTCTTCTCATGGGGCTTCAACTGACGCGAAGCATAAGCAATCACCCTGCCATCCTACATCAACACACACCCAATGCCAACCCTTGAAGCATCACAATAGACTGTATAAAAACCCGATCCTGAAGCCAAAACCAGAACTGGTGCTGTAGTCAAGGTAGTCTTGAGCTTCTGAAAGCTCCCCTCACACTCATCAAACCACCTGAATGGGGCACCCTTCTGCGTTAATCTAGTCAATGAGGCTGCTATTGATGAAAACCCCTCCACAAAATAGTGATAATACCCAGCCAACCTAAGGAAAATTCTGATCTTAGTAGTAGAAGATGGTTTGGGCCAACTCTGAATTGCCTCAATCTTTTTTGGATCTACCTTAATCCCCTTACTGGACACCACGTGGACCAAGAATGCCACAGAGTCTAACCAAAACTAACCATTGGATAATTTAGCATATAGCATATTCTCCCTCAAATTCTAGAGCACAATCCTCAAGTGTTACTCATGCTTCTCCCGGCTTCGAGAATACACCAATATATCATCTATGAAAACTATGACGAAGGAATCCAGATAAGGCTGAAATATGCTATTCATCAAGTGCATAAAAGTTGTTGGGGGCATTGGTCATCCCAAAAGACATCAACCAAGAACTCGTAGTGCCCATAACGGGTCCTGAAGGCCGTCTTTGGAATATCTAAAGCCCTGATCTTCAACTGATGGTACCCCGATCTCAAGTCAATCTTCGAGAATACCCTAGCACCCTGAAGCTGATCAAACAAATCATCAATAAACGGTAGTGGGTACTTATTTTTGATAGTAACCTTGTTCAACTACCTATAGTGAATGCACATCCTCATAGAACCATATTTCTTCTTCACAAATAGTACCGGTGCACCCCAAGGTGACATACTCGGCTTGATGAAACCCTTATCAAGTAGTTCCTACAACTATTCCTTCCATTCCTTCAGCTCTACTGGGAGTGTTATCAAAAAAACCTCTCCACTCCACCATAGGTAACCCCGGCATCTCCAATGTCACGGTCTTAGCACGACAATCAAGAATAGCACGGTACGGAGATAGCCAATACATATCCAAAATCACCTCAAAATCAACCATACTAAGTAATAAAAGATCAAATCTAGTATCATAACCCCTAATAGTGACCACACAAGACCAATATACATGATCCACCAAAATAGAATCAACGTGGTGTAGATACATGAACACGCATATCTAAGGAGTCATGAGGCATATCCAAATAACAAGAAAAATAGGATGACACATAAGAGTAAGTGGAACCAGGGTCAAATAACATTGAAGCATCCTTGTGGCACACTGAAACAATACCTGTGATCATAGTATCGGAAGTAACTACCTCTATCCTGGCGGGAAATGCATAGCAATGGGCCTGACCACCGCCTGACTGACCTCCCCCTCTAGGGCGACATCGAACTGACTGAGCCCTACCCTTAGCTGGTTGTGTAGTGGTGTATCTACTAGTGTTGAAACCATAGGTTGCATGCTCTACTATGGGACTCTACTCAGAATTTTGGGGAAATCCTTCTTGAGATGGACCAAGTCTCCACACTCAAAACAACCCTTTCTATGAGGCTGTTGACCCTGATAACCAGAATAACTTCCCGTGGAACCTTGAGCAAATGGAGCATGGTAAGAACTCTATGCTGGAAACATACTGAATGAAGAATGGACTGGGCGAGCACTGTATGAACTGTGGCTAACTGATGAACCACGAGGAATCTGACGAGCTGCCTTAGTGGGCCAAAAAGGACGACCTTTGCTTTGATGCAACAGAACTCCAGACGATGCACCACTAAAACCACCTGAACCACGGGGCCTCTTGGCCTCCCACTCCTCTCGCTCAAGCCTACGAACATGCTCCAAACGCCTAGCAAACTCAAGCACCTGGTTAAACCTAGCATCCGTGCCGGTCTCCCGAGCCAAACTATATCGTAGACCATAGCTGAAGCCATCAATGAACCTTATGACCTTTTCCCTCTCAGTGGGAACCAACCATACTGCATGACATGCCAATTTTGTGAATCTAATCTCGTACTGGGTCATAGTCATATCCTTCTAGCGTAGATGCTAAAATTCCTACACAACTCCTCCCTACGAGTCTGTAGAATAAATTCTCTAAGAAGAGAACTGAGAACGGAGAATTGATGCCATGTAAGTGGTGCTGCGCCAGCTCATCTACCTGAGTCATAGGTCTGCCACCACTTGTAGGTTGGCCTTGTCAGCTGAAAATTATTAACCACTAGAGTCCATAAGACCCGCTCAGCTAATAATCCGGTGACACTGATCAAGAAATCCCTGAGCATCCCCTGAATCTCCTCTTTTGAACTGGGGAGGACGAAGCCTCTAGAAATGCTCTAACCTCTTATGCACCTCATCAGTCATAGATGGTCTAACCTCAGTCCAAGCAGCAACAACTGGCTGAACTAGCAACACCCCTGTTGACTGATATCCTTGAGCTAGTTGTTCCGATGTACAAGAAGCGGGAGTCTAGCACCTCACCCAGCCTACGAGGTAGCTGGTGCAACTGGTATCATACCTGCCTGATCCAAGATCGTGTACATACTCAAGATCTGAGCTAAAGTCTCCTAAAGACTAGGTATAACAATAGGTACCGCTGGTGTCTGAGTTGGTCCCACCGGCTCAGCAGTATCTGGAACCTGCTCCTCCACTAGAGCAACTGGTGGCTCCACAGGTGCTGCCCTAGCTGTTGTGCGAGCCCCACCTCGACCCATACCTCGCCCCTGGCCTCTCGCAGCCCTGACTGGTGGCACTGGTGCCAGCTCACCCAATTCGGTTGAACGTGTCCTCACCATTATGAGAGAATAGAAGAGTAAAGGTTCAAACTTTGGAAATAACAAATCTGCACAACATGAATGCAAGAATTTGAAGTTTTTTAACAGTTTGGTAACCTCTAGAAGATAAGTACAGACGTCTTCGTACCGATCCACAAGACTCTATTAAACTTACTCATAACCCATAGAACCTACAAACCTAGGACTCTGAGATCAACTTGTCACGACCCAAAACCACCAATCGGTCGTGATGGAGCCTAACTACATGTTAGGCAAGCCAACATAACAAAAGCAAAACATAATAATGGAAATAGAAGAAATACTACAAGTCTATTGCCAATTACATAAATAACTGCATCAAAAGTACAAAATTCCCCTAGAAATGGTAAATACAGAGTCATTAGATCTATACTAAAGTACAAGTCTAGAATAGAAAATAACCATGATGTTTGAATGAAAGTAACAACACTAAAATGAGAAGAGACGCCAAGACTATGGTCGAAATGCATCTCTACCTCGTCTCTTGAAGATGCCTACAACAATAACTCGCAGCTAGCCACAACTCAGTCCAACACCTAGATCTGCACAATTAAGTGCAGAGTGTAGTATGTGTACAACCGACCCCATGTACTCACCAAGTACCATAATTAACCTCGGCGAGGTAATAGAAGAAAACATTATCAATGATACTCTATATGCACCTGTACAATTCATAAATATAATAAGTATAGAACGGTAATATGAGCTAGTCATGAATCATAGATAAAGGCACACAAGATAACATAACATACTCCGCTCAGTTAACAATCCAACATATGCAATGAAATAGGTAAACAACCAAGGAAATCACAAGTAAAGAAGAAATTCAATAACTGAATCGAACACTGGACAGTCTTTCCTCATATCGCGTGTACACCATCAAGAGAAAAACATGAGAGGATGACCCTAGGGGATGGATCCTTATCCACACGCTGCACATAACTTACGTGCCATAAATATCATTTGCACGGTGTATTCTCGTGCTAATAATCACAATCGCACAGCGTATTCACGTGCTAACAATCACAACCGCACGACATATTCACGTGCTAATAATCACAACCACATGATGTATTCACGTGCTAACAATCACAACCGCATGGCCAATTCACGTGCCAATAATCACAATCGCACGGCCAATTCACGTGCCAATAATCAAAACTACACGATCAATTCACGTGCTACCAGTCCAATCCATATCACACACGAAGAAGGTATACAAGAATATATGTCCATGAATAATGGATTCCAAATTTCATACTCGTGGATTGGTATAAGTGGCATGGTAAAGTGTATGCATGTGAAAAGTGTGCTATCATAGCTTAAATCAGACAATCACATCATGAAAGTAGCAATTATAATGTTCAATTAGGAGATTAACCTCTACATAACCTCAAACATAGTTCAAATAGCTCATAAGAGGAGTAACATTATAAGAAACATCATAGCATGAAGCGTAGAAATCAATTCAAGGCATATCATAGCCTAAGCACTACCCTGAGCATGAATAATACCCCCGGTGCACGCATATGGGCTCAACCCCACACATATGCGCCGCCCATAATATGTAGCTATCACAAATAACTCAGGCAGCTAGTGCTTCAACTAAGTTTAGATAAGATACTTGCCTCAAGCAAGCTAAATCAACACTCTAAAAAGGCCTTCCCGTGTGAATCAACCTCCGGACAGCTCGAATCCAGCCAAAATAACTTAATATTATCGATAGATGCCATAGGAAACAAGCCCAAATAATAAATCTAAGATCTTGAGGTAATGTTGAAAAGTAAACCCTAGGACACACCCCGGAACCCGATAAAACTCACAAATCCCGGATACCTATTCCGATACGAGTCCAACCATCTGTATTTCGTCCAAAACCAACCTCAAACCGGCCCTCAAATCATCAATTTTCATTCTCCAAAACCTTAGTCAAAACCGCCAAAATTCCACCTTTAATTCACATAAACTAGGTGTAATAATCAATGGGTAATCAATATCTATGATCAAAATCAAGTAAAGTTTACTTACCCCTTCAATTGTGGTGAAACTGTTCCCTACAAATTGCCCCTAGCCAAGCTCTACAACTCCAAATAATGAGAAAATGACCAAACCTTCGAGTTAATATTATGCCTAGCTAATCGGCATCTGCGGACACTTTTACGCATATGTCGCTCCGCTTCTGTGAGAAACTCTCGCACTTACGATCCCACTTAACAACCCGACCAACTGCATCTGTGGTCAGCTCACCGCTCCTGCGCACCCTCTTCTGCGGTCTCCTCATCGCAGATGCAACCCCGCTTATGCACCAAACCATCAGCATTTGCGGTCCTTGACTCCTCCAACCCAACTTCATTTTTTCGGCCCTAGGTATGCATTTGTGGACTCACACCTGCGGCCCATTCTTCGCAGGTACGAAAACACCAGAACTCAGAAATTCTTCAGCAATGCAACATAGTCCAAAATGATCCGAAATCAATTCGAAACACACCCAAGACCCTCAGGACCCCATCCAATCAGACCAATCATTCCCAAAACATAATACGGACATTCTCAAGGCTCAAATCACACCAAACAACATCAAAACTATGAATCGTACCTCAATTTAACCCTAAAGAACTAATCCAAATTTTCAAATTCAAAATTTACGCGGAACAAGCCTAAACAACTCGGAATAACCTGAAATTTTGCATGCAAGTCCCATATCACACAACACACCTATTCCAACTCCCGGAACCACAATCCGAATCCGATATCATCAAAGTCCACTCTCGGCCAAACCTATGAACCTTCCAAACCTTCAACTTTTCAACTTTCGCCAAATACAACGAAATTAACCTAGAACCTCCAAATCCAAATTCGGTCATATGCCTAAGTTCAAAATCACCATAAAAACCTATTGGAACCATCAAAATACTGTTCCAGGGTCATCTACACAATAGTTAAACTCCAATCATCTCTAACAACTTAAGCCTCTAACCAAGGGACTAAGTGTCCCAATTCAATCCAAAACTTCACCGAAGCCAAACCAACTACCCCCGCAAATCAGGTAACCACAAATACACATATGTAAAGCATCAAATAGAGAAAATGAGGCTAAAATACTCAAAATAATTGGTCAGATCATTACAACAAGTCAAGGTAGACAATAAATAAAATCATGAATACATGAAAAGATATAGAAAATAAAAGTATGTAACAAGTGAAGGCATGTATCGAATAAGTAAAGACATGTAGAAATTAATGCATATAAAAGAAATCACATTCAATAAACAAAGGCATGATATAATTGAAGACATGCAATTAAGTAGTCCACTACACATGCTTAAACACATGATAATGCATATACACTCGTCACCTTGTATATACGCCATCCCCACACATAAATCACGTAACAAATAGACCAAACAAGTCCTAATTCCCTCAATTCAAGGTTAATCATTATACTTACCTCTTTCCAGAAATATGTCAACAATCCAACACGGCTTTTCCTGTGGAACGAGCGTCCAAACTAATCGAATCTAGTCAAATATTGTCCGACCACATCAAAACAAGCCTTAGAATCTACCCCGTATGATAAAAGTTCAATCTTCAATAAAATTGAAAAAATTAACAAAAGTCAACCTTGGCCCACGTGGTCAAAATCCGAGATTAGGACCAAATCTCGATTAGTCATTCACCACCGAGCCCAGATATGTGATTTGTTTCGAAATCTGACCTCAATTCGGGGTCTAAATCTCAATTTTATAAAATCCTTAAATTCTACCTAAGACCCCCAATATCTACTTTGAAATTCATAGATTTAATGATAAAATTCATGAAAAAGTAATTGAAATTATTGAAAACAAGTTAAAGTTGCTTACCAATAAATTTGGGAAGCAATTCCTCTTCACAAAAAGCCTCTATGGAGCTTAGGATTCAAAAATGGTGAAAAATGAGCTAAGTCCCGAAATTCCCAACCTTTACCAGCTGCAGATGTCGCAATTACAAACTCTTCTTCGCAATTGCGACTATCGAAAAAGCGAACCACTGATCGCAAATGTGATTAGTGTCTGAGCCTGTCACTTATCGCAAATGCAACTACGACCTCGTATTTGCAAAGTCCCTAGCCATTGCGAGTGCGGTGAAAGCTTGCAAATTTGTACACGGCCTACAGTTATCACAAAAGCGACACCTAGGTCCCAAATACGACGAGCTCTTCACAAAAGCGAAGACCCATTCCCCAATCCCCCTTCACATTTTTGAACCTGTCATCGCAAATGTGAGGCTGACAATTGTGATCAGGTCCTCGGCAAATTCTCATCAGTTTACAACTTAGCCAAAACACATCCGAAACTTACCCGAGCCCTTCGGGCTCAAATCCGAACATCCACATAAGTGTTATATCATCATACAAACTTTCTCGCTATCTCAAATTTGTAAAATAACATCAAACATCAAGAATCAATGCCTGAGCTGGGGCTAGCTGATGAACCACGGTGAATCTGATGAGTTTCCTGAGCAAGCCTAAAAGGACAATCTATGCTATGAAGTAACTGGCCTCCAGACAAGGCACCACCAAACCACTAGAACCACGGGGCCTCTTGGCCTTCTTCTCCTCTCTCTCAAGCCTGTGAACATGTTACAAGCGCCTGACGATCTCAGCAACCTGGTCAAATCTAGCATCCGTCTCAGACTCTCGAGCCATACCATATCGAAGACCATAGTTGAGGCCATCAATGAACCTCATAATCCTCTCCCTCTCAGTAGGGACTAAAAATACTCCATGACGTGCCAACTCCGTGAATATCATCTCGTATTGGGTCACAATCATGCCCTCATGGCGGAGATACTCGAACTCCCTAC
This sequence comes from Nicotiana tabacum, assembly GCF_000715075.1. Classification (NCBI taxonomy): domain Eukaryota; kingdom Viridiplantae; phylum Streptophyta; class Magnoliopsida; order Solanales; family Solanaceae; genus Nicotiana; species Nicotiana tabacum. Next base: position 45,587,534 of record NC_134102.1, read on the forward strand.
ACAACTCCTCTCTACGAGTCTATGGAACAAACTTTTCTAAGAAGAGAACTGAGAACTAATGCTATGTAAGTGGTGCTGCGCCAACTGGTCTGCCTGACTCATAGGCCTGCTACCACCTGTAGGTTGGCCCTGTCAGCTGAAAAGTAGTGAAGTCGACTCCATTGGAGTCCACAAGACCCGCTGTGCAAAGAATATGGTAACACTAATCAATAAAACCCTGAGCAGCCTTTAACTCTGCTCTACTGAACTAGGAGGACGAGGCCTCTAGAATCACTCTAACCTCTTATGCTCCTCATCAGTCAAAGCAGGTCTAACCCCGGCCTGCGTTGTAATAATTGGTTGCACCGGCAAAACCCCCGATGTATGATAACCCTAAGCCAGCTTCTCCGGCGTATAGACAACGGGAGTTTGAGATCCTCCCCTATTGTGTAAGGTAGCTGGTTCATCTAGTATCATAACTGCCTGAACCAAGTTCGTATACACACTCAAGATCTGGGCCAAAGTCTACTGAATACCAGGTATAGTAGCAGGTTTGCTGCTGTCTGAGCTGGTCCCACCGGCTCAACACTATCTGGATTCTGCTCCTCCATTGGAGAAACTAGTGGCTCCATTGGTGTTGCTTTAGCTGTAGCGGAGCCCCATCTCGACCCCGCCCTCTCGCGGCCCTGACTGGTGTCTGGTCTGGATGAATGTCTCCTCACTATCTATAAGAAACTAAAACGGTAAAGGTTTAAACTTCGGAAATAACAAATCCGTACAAAAAGAATAAAAGAAAGCGATGTTTTTCCTAACAGTTCGGTAGTCTCTCGAAGATTAGTACTGACGTCTCCGTATCGATTTGCAAGACTCTACTAAACTTGCTCATGACCCATAGAACCTAGGGCTCTGATACCAGCTTATCACGACCTGAAAACTACCATCTGGTCGTGATGGGGGCTAATTCACTTTTTAGTCAAGCCAAGCATAACAAAAGTGGAATAGATAACAGAATTAACGGAAACAATATAAATTCAAAGCCAACTAACATATATAAACTGCATCAATACATACAATCCCCCAAAACTAGTAATATAGAATCATGAGCTTTAGAATAGATGTACAAGACTGGAGTACAAAATAAAAATACTATCTGAATGAAAACAAAAATAGTGAAATGAAAAGAGACGCTAAAGACTGCAGTCGAAATGCAACTCTACCTCGTGTCTCGGAAACTCGCAGCAACAATCACAACGGCACTCAGCTCGATCCAATACCTGGATCTGCATAGTTAAGTGCAAAGTGTAGTATGAGTACAAACCGACCCCATATACTCAACAAGTATCATAACTAACCTCGGCGAGGTAATAGAGGCAAGAATAATCTATGATACTCGCTAATAACCTACCCAGTTCATAAATTTCCAAAGTACACAACAATAATATCATAAAATCATAAAACATAGATAAAGTCACCCCGATGCATAAGAGATAATGTGCCAAACTCTGTATCAGTTAACAATCCAGCATATGGAGAAGATATGCATATATTATCAAGTCTCGGTACACAGGTAGACTTATAGAGAAATTAGGTAATTAAACATGGAAATTGCAAGTAAAGATGAAATGAAAATCCAAATAAAACACTGGCCAGACTTTCCTCAATATCAGTTCCAAACCACTGATCAGCTTTCCTCAGTAACCGCGTGTACACCATCAAAAGAGAAACATGGGACGGTGACCCTAGAGGGAAGGATCGGTATTCACAAGCTATACGGACAACTCACGTTCCATATATAACAACAGCACAAACAACTCACGTGTTATCATAACTCAGATCCGCACGGACCACTCACATGTTATCAACCTAGCCCATATCACGCAAAAAGCATATACAAGAATACATGTACATGAATAATGGATATCAAAGTTAATACTCATGGACTGATATAAGTGACATGCTAAGGAGTTGGCATGTGCAAAGTGTACTATTAGAGTCCAAAATTAGTTGATTATTCCACAAATGGCAATTTACATGTTTGAACAAGAGATTAACCAATAAATAACCTCTAACATAATTCAATTAGCTCACAAAAAGGGTACAACATAAGAAACATGATAGCACGAAGCTTAGCAATCATCCATGGAATCACAAACCGTCGATGCACAACTGATATCGAGTGCTCACATATGCATATGATTGAGTGGAACGAATTCAAAGCGATATGCTTCAAGCTGAATCAATGACGCATGATAAGGAATGAAAGATAGAAAGTTTATCCTAAAGGCCCTGTAGCCTCTCGAAGATAGTTATGGACATCATCATACCGATCCGCAATACTATACTAGACACTTGCTCATGACTCGTAGAACCTATAAACCTAGAGCTCTGATACCAACTTGTCACGACCCAAAATCCAACTTGTCATGATGGCACCTAACAAAACCTGCTAGGTAAGCCAATTAGCAACAATCTTATTCAAATAAGATTTAATTGGGAAAATAAATGATGAAATAGCTAAGATTTTATACAAAATCCCAAGGAGTGGTATTATAAATCATGAGCTTCTAAGATTTAGAGTTTACAAAACTGGTATGAAATAAATGCATCATCTGTTTGAAATATACATGAACATATTAATAATTCTAAAGCTACCACGAATAAGAGGCAGCTATGACCTGAACACATGTACATCTTCAATTCCAGTTCCCGCCATACACAACAATAATCAACATCCAAATTCTGCACGCAAGGTGCAAAAGTGTAGTATGAGTACAACCGACCACATGTACTCAATAAGTAACAGACCTAACCTTAGGTTGAAAGCAGTGACAAGCTTGGACAAACGGTCAGAGTTCAACAACAATGGCCAACAACAACTCATAACAATATAACAAAAGTAGTACAAGAAACAACTCGAAGATATGATGCTCAGCTCGTCCACAGATACAAAGAAATAGGCATGCTTCTCAAGTATAATAGTAAAACCCATATCTTTCACCGAATTCACCAAAATATGAGTCTATTAGAAAACTGTGATTTCTTAAAAACTTTCAACAACAGATAAAATATTTCAATCTTAGAGTGCATGAGGAAAGTACATCTCTATGCCTAAATGTCAATGTACACGTGAAGTCATGAATGTCACAATATCGTATAGCAAGAGGAAATGCATTTTTGTGCCTGTATGTCAAGTATACATGTCAATGCAATGCATCACAGTGATGAACTCATGTACTCACACTCTAAGAGTACTTAATCTTACTGTCTCGCACTCCCACTCATCATGCTAAATCCCCCGACACACTCAGTCAATCAGCACTGCATGGTGCCTGCTGTGGTGCGCAACCTAATCTCATAAATAGTAATAAAGCCTATAAGGCCAGTTGCGGCGTGCAACCCGATTCGCATATAGCCATAAGGCCTATTGCGGCATGCAACCCGATCCAAGATCCACATATAGCTATAAGGCCTGTTGCGGCGTGCAACCCGATCCACATATAAATCACTAATACCCGCTGCGGCGTGCAGCTCGATCCCATCATGAATCAATAGCATTTGTTGCGGCGTGCAGCCCGATCCCATCAATATCATTCACAATATGACCCTCAGTCTCAGCTCAGTCATCAAATTCTCTAGTCTCTTGGGCCCACAAATCTTATGCCAATCAACCCAAAAAATGATAACATGATGTGACAACGATGATAACAGAGACCTAGATATGATATGTAAATGAATGAATATGACTGAATATGTAATTACAATTTAAGCAAATAATTCAACAGCAAAAATAGCCTTAGTGGGTCCCAAAAGAATAAGTAATTAGCCTAAACATGATTTCTAATATGAATCACAACTCAATTATTCTAGCACATAGAAATTACATGGATAAACACAAGATAGAATACTACATGGTACAACAGAATCATCCAAGTCATAATTCATACGGTGGATGCCCACACGCTCGTGACCTAGCATGTGCGTTACCTCAACACCAAACATATAACACTTATATTTAGGGATTCATACCCTCAACACCAAGTTTAGAAGTATTAGTTACCTCGAACAAGCCAAATCTAATACCGAGCAAGCCAAACAATACTTTAGAAATGTCATCTCACACGTATCAACCTCCGAACGGCTCTAAACTAGCCAAAAACAACTCAAATACGTCAAATAATACCTAACAAAAAAAATTCAATCGATAAAGGTCGAATCTTTAATCAAAATCCTAAAGTCAACCAAAAAGTCAAACTCAGGCCTGCACCTCGGAACTCACAAAACTCATAAAATTCGATAATCCATTCAATTAAGAGTCCAACCATACTAGTTTCACTCAAATCCGACTTTGAATCGATGCTCAAAACTCAAAAATTCACTTTATGTAATTTTAAACAAACACCCCCAATTTCTCTTTTGAAATCATCAACCAAATACCAAAAATGAGGATAGATTCATGAAACATAATAAAAACCGAGCAGAGAACTCTTGACCCAATCCATTTGGTGAAAATCACTTCAAAAATTATCTCAATCCGAGCTCCATACCTCCAAATAAGATAAAATGACTCTAACCCTCGAAATGAGAATTAATAGCGTCTGCCATAGTTATTACACTCTGCGAACACAGACAATTCCACGCATTCGCATAGAACAAATGCTCACCAGCTGAAATTTCTCTTACGCGAACGCATCATCATAGTCGCGAACACGATGGTCAAATCTCCTAGAGCTATGCGATCACGTTCCATACTTCACGACCGCGAAGAACAAACGCCTGACATCCTCAAGCCCTCCTTCCTTTTACGCGAACGCGTCGCTAGACTCGCGAACGCACTGAACAATTTTCCTTAACTTCTGCGAACGTGACTTTGGACTCGCGAATGTGACTTTGGACTCGCGAACGCGATGGACAATCTTCCCCAGCCATCAAACAACTCTACGTGATCGCGATCCATTCTCCGTGATCGCGAACAATAAAACCATATGCCCAGAACTCAGCAGAAACCAGCAATGCCAAAATGAAGAAAAATAGTTTGAAAACAATCTGAATCATGTCCGAGCCCCTTGGGACCCCTTTCGAACATTCTAACAAGTCCCATAACATAACACGGACCTACTCGAGGCCTCAAATCACGCATAACAATATCGAAACGACGAACCTTAAATCAAACATAATGAACTTTAAATCTTTCAACTTTCAAAACTCATGCCGAAACATATCAAATCAACCCGGAATGAGCTCAAATTTTGCACACAAGTCCCAAATGACATAACGAAACTATTAAAATTCTCAGAACTATAATCCAACTCCGATATGATAAAAGTCAACTCTCGGTCAAATTTATGAATATTCCAAACCTTCAAATTTTCAACTTTTGCCAATTAGTGCCGAAACCTTCTAGAAATATCCAAATGCAAATCAAGGCATACGCACGAGTCCAAAATTACCATACGGACCTATCAGAACTATCAAAACTCCAAACCGAGGTCAAATACTAAAAAGTCAAACTTGGTCAACTCTTCCAACTTAAAGCTTCAAACATGAAATTTATTCTTCCAAAAAAAATTTCTAAACACCTGAAAACTAAAACCGACGATACACACAAGTCATAATACATCATACGAAACTACTCATGCCCTTAAACCACCAAGCAAAGTATAAATACTCAAAACTACTGGTTGGGTCGTTACAGGAGCACTATTCTATTGGCACTGGAATACTTGGAACAAGAGAAAATCACAATACATAATATGTTGGGCCCATGCATAGCACGGGCTAACACCATCTGGTGTGAAAATAAGATAGAGATTTTTACATCGTTGGTCACTAATTATGAATTATTTTAATAAATAATTTTTTTTTGTTTGTTTTAAAAATAACAGATTTATTAACAATTATAGCAGGCTTCAAGATTGTTTACGTGTAAATACATTTTAATAAATAAAAGCTGACCCTTAAATTAAGGAATCAATTTTTTGCATTCTCTCCCATCACTATTTCTTTTTTTTTTCCTCACATATTCTCGTCTATATCTCTTATATCTCTTAAAAATCAGTCAACATTTCTTTAGAACCGATCCTAATCTATCGACATTATAGGGATGAGAGGAGTGTGATTTTATGAACGGTTTCAGTGGGATTGGAACTAGCTACATACTTAAAAAAAATATGTAATGTATCAAACTATACATTTAATATTATAACAACAATATTTTCTAAATAAAATTCATAAATGAACACATATACATACATATATTTTACCATTATTATATCTTTATTTAACAAAATATTGCTAATTCAATATGCAATATACCAGAATTATTCCTTAAATATATCAACATTGTTTTAGCAAATAAAAAATATAAATAAATACAGAAAGATATACATTATATCATTATTATTGTAACGATCCCGGCTGATTGTTTTATATATTTGAACCCTGCTTCCCAATTTTGATGCTTCTTGTATGCTTCTTTATTATTTTGTGACTTGCAGGGATGGTTGGTTAGGTTTCGGGAAAGTTTTGAGATGAATTGGAACACTTAGTTCTAAGCTTGGAAGCTTAATGGTCTTTTGATGGTTCCAATGGGTTCGTATGATAATTTTGGACTTAGGTATATGTTCGTATTTGGATTTGGAGGTCCCTAGGTTGATTTGGATCCATTTGGCAAAAGATGAATATTTGAAGGTTTGGAAGGTTCATAGGTTTGGCCGGGAGTTTACTTTGATATTATCAGGTTCAGATTATTATTCCTGAAGTTGGAATAGGTTCATTATATCTTTTGGAACTTGTGTGCAAAATTTGGGATCATTACATGTTGGTTTGACATGGTTTAGTATGAGTTCGAATGTTAGAAGTTTAATTAGTTCATTAAGCTTTAATCGGGATGCAATTTATAGTTTCGATGTTAGTTTGTGTGAATTGAGACCTCGAATAGGTCCGTATTATATTTTAGGACCAGTTGGTATGATTGGACTGGATCCCGAGGGGCTCGACACTACTATAAATTCGGCAAAAACTGACCAAGGTCGACCGACGAACTTTGGTCAGTCAAAAAACCGACCAAAAACCCGACTAAAGTTGGTCGATTTTTCAAAATATTTTTCTTTTAATTTTTTTTTTTTTTTTTTTTTTTACGTTTGGTCGGTTTTCTTTGGCGCAAAAATGCGGGAAACTATTTTTGAGTCCCGTAAAATTTATTTTTCAAGAAACCGACCAACTTTGGTCGGTTTTTCAATTAAAATAAATATTTAAAAATCGACCAAAATTGGTCACTAAATTCGGCCGGTCATTTTAAAAAACCGACCAGCTTTGGTCAATAATTTTATTTTTTAATAAAACCGACCAGCTTTGGTCATTTATTTTCGTGCGAAAATACAATTAAAGAGTATAAATAAAATAGAAGACAATCTTAAAACAAAATGCACCAATGGTCTAGTGGTAGAATAGTATCCTGCCACAGTACAGACCCCGGTTTGATTCCAAAATGGTGAATCTTTTGATTACATAATTAAAATACCGACCAACTTTGGTCGGTTTTTTTACAATATTTTGTTTTTTTGAATTTAATTGACTGACCAAAGTTGGTCGATAATTTCCGACCAACTTTGGTCGGTATGCCTTTCCTACTACTAAAATACCGTCCACACGTAAATGGTCGCGTTTTGGACGATTACTGGCCATTACCGATCAAAGTTGGTCGATTTTTTTGGGTCAGTTTTTACCGGATTTCTAGTAGTGCGAGTGAGTATCGGATGGGTTTCAGATCATTTGGGATTTGATTGACAGGTTTGGTTCAGGTATTTTCACACATGTAAGGTGTGGTCCGTAGGTGCGAGTCCGCAGAACCGGAGTGGGAATCACAGATGTGAAGGAAGGGGGAGGTAGCTATGTCCGCAGGTGTGATGGCCCTTGCACAGATGTGCTTCACGATCGCAAAAGCAAATCCGCATGAGCGGAGTTTGGTCTGTAGAAATGGAGGCAAGCGAGCCTTTGGTCATATAAGTGAGCTCGCAGATGCAAGATGGAGCCTGCAGAAGCGAGAAATGCTGGGCAATATATTAATTTCGAGGGTTTGGCTTATTTGATCACATTTTGTGATTGGGAGCTCAGATTGGAGTGATATTTTAGGCGATTTTCACAACTTGAATTGGGTTAAGTGTTCTTGGGATTTGATTTTATTTAATGATTCTACCTTTGATTTTGGCCTTTGATTGGTGCATCTAAGAGAGACAAATTAGGGGTTAAGTGAAAAATGGGGGTTTGGACCCCGAATTGAAGTTGTTTTTGGATAAAACTTATATATTTGGACTCGTATTGAAATGGGTGTTCGGAATTTGTGGACTTTGTCGGGTACCGAGAGGCATGCTCCGGTTTACATTTTGGTTAACTTTGTGTAATTGATCGAAGGTTCAATCTTTATTGTGTGGCTTTGTTTGGCGTTATTGAGTTGTATTTGGCTAGATTTGGCTCGTTCGGAGGTTGATTTGAGAGGAAAGGATATTTTGGGAGATTAGAGGCTACCGGGTGGAGATAAGTCTCTTGGCTAACCTTGTTAAGAGGGAAACCCCAAGGAATTGACTTGTTTGCTATGTGTTTAAAGTATTGAGGGTAGTGTATTTAAGTAGTGGCGAGCGTATATGCATTTACCAAGTTTATATCATGACCGACTGTTGGAATTGGGATATCTTATGCTTTGTTTGACTATGTGCTCGTTTGATTCATGATTTATTTGGCATATGTGACTACGTTTGCTCTCTTATTCATACTAAAAATCATGCCTAGGCTTAAGGTCAAATTGTGAAGGCATGGAAACTCATTCTTGATATGTTAAATTGCTTAATTACCTGTATTCACATAGGTATTTCATGAGCACATATCCGTATAATATTTATTAAGTCCTTCTGCACCTTCTACCTACAATTCTTGAGCATATACATACATTTTCAATAATGAGCACATGCTTTGCAATAAGGATTTTGGCACGAAGGGTAAGCGTGCGAGTAACAAAGATATGGCACATTAGACATGATGATCGGATATTAGTTTATAAGAGATGCTACTATACCCCTCTTGCGTTTGGAATTGGATCTGTCCCACTAGAGTCAGGTGATAACCCATGTTACTTTGGGGCATGTGAGCATAAGCGCTACATGGATTTTTTACCAGCTAGATACATGGATTTTGTATCGGGTTATGTTGATATATGGATTGTGTATTGTGGTACATGGATCTTGTATCGAGTGATCATGCATTCTTAGTATTGACTCATTTTGAAGTATTTATTTATTTTGCTGTTAACTGCTGCTTGGCATCCTTATTTGCTAATTTGGGAGTCCCGGCTCTGTTATTTGAGCATGCTATCAATTATTTTTGTACCTGAGCAGCGTTATGGTTATTTTTGTGCTAGAAAAGGATGCTTAATACTTTTCGACTGTTGATATTGATGACTCTTGTTATTCATGATATTGCTTATTGTTAGTTCTAAATCTTGTATTATACTTGTGCGGTAAGTATTTGGATGTATCTAGTCTCGCCACTACCTCTTCGAGGTTAGACTTGATACTCACTGGGTACCGGCTGTAGTATGCTCATACTATGCTTATGCACATCTTTTTGTGCATATCCTCAAGTGGGTCCTAGCAGAACTTTCTGATTTAGCTGGGAGATTTCACGGAGACTTAGGGTGAGCTGTAGTTCATGGATCTATCTCACAGTTCCTGAGTCCCTGTTCCTTTATTGATTTTTATTTATTTGTATTTCAGACAGCTTGACATGTATACATACTTAATCTCATTCCTGTAGTTTGCTCGTGTACTTGTGTCACCTAGTCTTGGAGGCATATTATGTTGGCCGTTTTTACGCCGTGCTTGGGTTTTATCAGATACTATCACCATTTTGAGACTATTTACATCTTTTATTGTTTTATCTCTCTGTTAAATAAACAAAATGGACTTTATCTGTTGCTTATGAGTTAGTTCTCTTAGCAAGTTCATCTAGGCGCCATCATGGCCTTGAGGTGGGATTTCGGGTCGTAAGGGATTTTAGTGCTGATACTCCTACTATTGAGTCGGTTCCGATAGTGAGGGAGTTTCCAGATGTGTTTCTAGCAGATCTATCGGGCATGCCACCCGATAGGGATATCGATTTTGGTATTGACTTGGTTCCTAGCACTCAGTCATCAAGCTTAGTGTATCACAGTGGGGTGTGCCCATGTTGTTTGTGAAGAAGAGAATGATGGTTCTACGAGAATGTGTGTTAACTATAGGCAATTGAACAAGGTTACAATCAAGAACAAGTATACATTGCCTCGCATTGATGACTTATTTGACTAGTTTCAGTGTGCTAGGGTGTTCTCGAAGATTGATTTGAGATCGGGGTATAACCAGTTGAAGATCAGGGATCTGAACATTCCCAAGACGGCTTTCAGGACTTGTTATGGGCATTATGAGTTTCTAGTGATGTCTTTTGGCCTGACTAATGCCCTAACAGCCTTCATGCATTTGATGAATAGTGTGTTCCAGCCATATTTGGATTCATTTGTCATTATGTTCATTGATAATATCTTGGTGTGCTTCCTAGTACTGAGGAGCACGAGCAGCATTTGAGGAATGTGGTTCAAATTTTGAGAGAGCTAAAGCTATATGCTAAGTTCTCCAAGTGTGAATTCTGGCTAGACTCGGTGGAATTCTTGGGCCACATGGTATCTAGTGATGGGACTAAGGTGGACCTGAAGAAGATTGGGGCAGTTCAGAGTTGGCCTAGACCTTTCTACTACTATTGAGAACAAGAGTTCCGTAAGCTTGGATGGATATTGTCGCCGCTTTGTGGAGAGGTTTTCATGTATTGCAACCTCATTGACTCAGTTAACTCATAAGGGTGCTCAGTTCAAGTGGTTAGACGAGTGTGAGGAGATCTTTGAGAAGCTCAAGACGACATTGACTACGACTCCAGTGTTGGTTTTTCCTTCAGGATCATGATCATATACAATCTATTGTGATGCTTCAAGGGTTGGTCATGGATATGTGTTGATGAAGGACAGTGGGGTGATTGCCTATGCGTCGCACCAACTGAAGCCTCATGAGAAGAACTATCCAATACATGATTTGGAGTTAGCTGTTATTGTACACACACTCAAGATTTGGAGGCATTACTAATATGTCATGTCTTATGAGGTGTATACGGATCAAACTCTGCGGCATGGGCTGCCCTAGACTTGGGAAGCAAGAAATGGTCCATGAAATCGTCAGCAAACTCACTCCACCTCGCTGGAGGGCTCCCCTCGTCCCGAGAGTCCTCCCATAGCTCAAACCAAGAATAGGAAACCCCTTTCAGGCATTAGGTGGCTAACTCCACTCCCTCTGTCTCATTAGTGCGCATAACCTAGAGAGTCTTATGCATCTCACCCGCGAACACCAGGGGATCCAACTGAAGAATCATGTTCACCCTGGAACCACTAGAGTCCCCTTGTTGGCTAGAAGAAGTGGGTGCAACATTTGATCTCTGGGCTTGAGAAGCCACTATCTGTGTCAGCATCTGGATAGCTCACCTAAGATCCCTATCAGAAATAACAGAACCGGAAGTTGGGCTGGAGGTGGAACCGAAATATTCGTTGGATGAACTGTTGCACCCTCAGTAGGTGCAGGAACGGGTGTGGCCTGGTCAGCTGTAGTGGAATCAGGAAGTGTAGCAGTCGGGGGATTATTATCACCCCTCGAGTATTCACATACATCACCAAATAAAGGGTGAACTGCCACTCCTGAGGCGGCATTGGTTCCTTAGCCAGTTTCACAATCCGTTACATCTCACGATCCAGAATATCAAAGAATGGTATTATTACTAAATGTCTAAGTAGCCTCCAACTTATAGATGTGGTCGACAACACACCGATAAGGAGGACTCTACTAGACATGGCTCCAAGACATCCTAGGATACTTTAAAACCTTATGCTCGGATACCAAGTTTGTCACGCCCTAACCTCGGTAAGCGCCACCAGTGCTCAACCTAGTAAACATGGTCGAGCAAGCATGTAGATACTTTCTACTCAACTCACCTATGATCAAGATAAGGCATGATTTCATTAATTAAATAGTAGGAAGTTCATATATAAAATACTAAATCATCTCATTGGTTACAACATCTTAAAGTCCAAAATAGACACATTTTTATGATTCGAGTAAAACAAGATATCAAAACACAACATATTCTGTTTGACTTTCTAGCACCCATGTACAACCCGCATAGTGTCTACGGAGCCTCTAAAAGATACAAAGGGGGTGTTATGATAGTGCCAGCAACAAGCCCCTGGATATACCTCGAGACGTGATAATAATATGAACAAAAGATACAATACGCGACCCGGGGATGAAGTGGGTCTCAGCAAGTCTGCTCGGAAGAAGGTCTACTGCTATTGCTAATCAATGCTACCTGTTGTGGAACCACCGACATCCGTTCAAGATGCAGCGCCCCTGGCAAAAGGGACGTTAGTACTGTCGAATAGTACTAGTATTTATAACCAAACACCATTTAAATAGAATGAACAATAATACACGGAAGAAAATCATGATAGCAATAGATGCCTCAAGCAATACCGAAACATCAAGTTAAGAACCACATAAGTTTTCAAGTCACTTTCCATGTTTTAAGGTGGGGAGCTCTTTAATTCCAGTATACCATTATTCACAATACCACCGTACTTTTACACGGAGTCCGATCATGGTCCGATCGTCTAGGCCGCCTCATTTGAGACATTACCCACAATCACAATTTCCAGCATAATCACCACCATGAGTGCGGCATGGCGTCCGATCACGGCGCGATCGGCTAGGCTATCTCACCTGAGACATTACCTTTTCTATCAATAATCTCACGCCATACTTTCTTCACATCTATTCAATTCATCGGCACTTATGGCCAAAATTATAATACCGTTCTTGGCACTTGGCCGGATTTCATATTTCATTCTCCCTTTTTATTTTCACACACCATTACCATTATAGACCACAAGACTCTTCAATTCAAGGATTTTAGGTAGACATGAGAGCAATTAAGAGTCTTAGACATATAGAGATTTTGTTCACATAATTTGGCATGATAACCTTCACTTAAGCATAACTTGAAATTGTAACAATTATAACACACACATCCACACTTTGAATATATACTAAAAAGGTAACATAGCATGAATAAATGCATTTGAAACACATATTGAACATATATCACTCAATACAAGATTACTCGGGATAACCAATTTCATAATGATCAACTAGGGTCTTTCATAATTTACATGAACACCGTGGAATTCGATTCTAAGAGAGGGGTTAAGCCAACATACCTCAATTGAGCTTCCTTAAACCTTTAAAACGTTCCGTAATTCTTAGCAACATCAATCTATTTTAGAAATATAATAAGTTGAACCAAAATTAGGAAGATGATCATGATTCTAGCTCATTTGAGCATATTATCGAGCAGTAGGTGTGCATTAAGGTTTTTTAAGGCCCTTTTACGAAAGATTCCATCATCCCTCAATCTATTCTCTACCAGTTTTAGCTCACAACCTTCCTACATTATTTGATAACACATGCATGCAAGATAAAAACTCCCACACCCAAAAGTTGTCTTGCTAATTACTCTTCTTTTAGAAGATTTTCGAAGTTAAGAGCTAGGGCATAGATTCTTACCTTTAGGGTGAAGACTTCTTTGTTAATCCTCAATAATTGAGCAAGAATTGATCGATAGTAGGTTGAAGGTTACTCCCCCACTCTAAGAACTCTTTCTCACTCTAAGAATATAAGGAATATGCTCAAAAATGGACTATGGCATGTGTTTTAACGAGGTAGGGTCGGGTTTAAAAACCCCAAAAATGAAGACACGAGACAGGATCTGCGGTTGTATATGCGACCGCAGAATGGATATGCGGTCCTCATATCGGCCGCACAATTTGGTGCCAAAACACTGGAAAAATCTATTTGGGTCTGCGGTCGTTATGCGGCCGGGCAGACCTATTTTGGGTCGCATAATGCGTCGTAGAACCTCCCTCTGCCAAAATCTCAAAGTTGATATGCGATCAGAATGCAGCCTGCGAAATGGTTTTGCGGTCACATAATGGACCGCAAAATAGACATAAAAAATTGCCTAGAAGACTGACTCATTCTGCGACCATTCTGCGGCCCGCAGAGTGATTTTGTGGCCGCATAATGGGCTGCATAAATGCCTATCTCTGCCAAATATTTCCCTTCAACTCCCCAGCCAAATATTTTTCTACTATTATTAACCTCTACGCCTACCCGGCATCACGAAACCTTGGTATTTAGGAAAAGATTTCACGGTGCCTCACATTAACCTTCTCCAAAATATCTCAAACCAAATCAATGCCCAACAACGTAGCCTCCTCAGGCTCAAACCAACCAACCAAAGAATGATATCGCCTCTTATATAAGGCCTCGTACGGAGCCATCTGGATGCTTGACTGGTAACGATTGTTGTAGGCAAACACTACTAGCAATAGAAAATTATCCCATGAACCCTAAAAATCAATAACATAAGCACGTAACATGTCCTCCAAGATCTGAATAGTACACTCGAACTGCCCCTCCGTCGGTGGATGAAATGTCATACTCAAATAGACCTGTGAGCCCAACTCATGCTGCATGACTCTCCAAAAATGCAATGTGAAATGTGTGCACCGGTCAAACATAATAGACACCGCCATACCATGTAGGAGAACAATCTCAAGAAGATAAAAAGCCAACAGCTCTGAAGAGTAGGTAGTCATGACTAGAATGAAGTGGGTAGACTTGGTCAATCTGTCTACAATGACCCACACTGCATCTAATCTCCTAAAGGCCTGGGGAAGGCCAACTACAAAATCCATAGTGATAGGCTCCTACTTCCACTCCGAAATATCAAGTATCTGAAGCAAACCACCATGTCTGTGATGCTCGTACTTAATCTGCTGACAGTTCAAACACCAAGCCACATACTACACAATATATTTCTTCATTATTCTCCACCAGTAGTGCTTCTTCAAATGATGGTACATTTTTCCACCGCTCAGGTGAATGGAATAACGCAAATTGTGTGCCTCCTCAAAATCAACCCATGCAACCCATCCACATTCGGAACACAGTTCCAACCCTGCAGCCTCAATACCCCATCATCCTCAATAGTAACCTCCTTGGCATCACCGTGTTGCACCATGACCTTACGGATAAGCAAATGGGGATCATCCTACTGAACTGCCTTATTGCGCTCAAATAAATAAGACCGTGAAACCATGCAAGCAAGAACCTGGCAAGGAGCCAAAACATCCAACCTCACGAATTGGTTGGCCAAAGCCTAAACATCGAAAGATAATAGTCTCTTCCTAGATAGGATAAAAGCAAGACTACCCATTCTCTCAGCCCTCATACTCCAAGCATCGGCCACCACATTGGCCTTCACTGGATTATAAATAATGGTGATATCATAGTCTTTTAGTACCTCTAACAACCTCTGTTGCCTCAAGTTCACATGTTTTTACTTGAATAGGTGTGGTAGACTCCTATATTTTGTGAACACCTCGCATGAAATTTCGTAAATATAGTGCATCCAAATCTTCAGCGCGTGAACAATTGTTGCCAACTCCAAATCTTGCGATGGTTGATCTTCTTGAAAGGATTCAACTCGCGCAAAGTATAAGCAATCAGTCAACCCTCCTGCATCAACACACACCCAATTCCAATCCGTGAAGCTCCATAATAGACTTTATAAGAACCTGATGTTGAAGGCAAAACCAGAACTAGAGTTATAGTTAAGACAATCGTCAGACCACCTGAATGGGGCACCCTTATGAGTCGATCTTGTCACATGTGCTTCCATAGATGAAAAGCCCTCCATAAAATGGTAATAATACCCAGCCAAGCCAAGAACACTCCAGATCTTGGTAGCGGTATAAGGTCTGGGCCAACTCTGAATTGCCTCAATCTTTTTTGGATCAACCTTAATCCCCTCATTGGACACCACGTGGCCTAATAATGCCATATAATCATCCCAAAACTCGCACTTGGAGAGTTTAGCACATAGCTTTTTCTCCCACAAAATCTGGAGCATGGTCTTCAAGTGTTGCTCATGATCCTCCCGGCTGCACGAATACACCAATATATCGTCAATGAACACGATGATGAAGGAAACAAGATATAATTGAAACACGATGTTCATCAAGTGTATAAAGGCTACCGAGGCATTAGTCAGTTCAAAATACATTACAAAAAACTCATAGTAACCATAGCGAGTCCTGAAAGCCGTCTTAGCTCTACACGTTATAGTTGATCAACAAAATCATCAATACGCGATAGTGGGTACGTATTCTTCACTGTAACCTTATTCAATTTTCTGTAGTTTATGCATATCCTCGTAGAGACATATTTCTTCTTCACAAATAGAAGTGGAGCACTCCATGGTGAGACACTTAGTCTGATTAAACCCTTATCAAGCAACTACTGAAGTTGTTCCTTTAATTCATTCAACTCCACCGGTGCCATGTGATAGTAAGGAATTGAGATGGGTTGAGTGTCCGGAACCATGTCAATATAAACATCAATATCTCTATCAGGTGGCATGCCCCGTTGGTCTGCTGGAAACACATCTGGAAACTCTCTCACTACCGGAACTGACTCAACGACAAGAGTATCAACACTAATATCCCTCGCAAAGGTTATATATTATACCTCATATTTTCGTATGTGAGATTACGTCGTAAGTTAGTTGATGTAAGATCAAAAATGAGATTGTCTTTGAAGGTACATAAAGTAAGTTAATAATGTTACCTTAGAGGTTACAATTATTTAAGATCATGGATAACATGTACCAAGAGGGTTGAAAGGATTAGAATCTAAACAAATTGAAGAAAATAAGTTTCGTCGAATGTCGACAAGTTGGGAATGTTATTAACATGTACTTTTGGGGTAATACTAGGGTGCTTAACATGATAAGGAGGTTATGTTATGATTTATTTTAGTCATATGATAGTCATGTAATACGTTTTGAAGTCATGCGAGTTGTGGAACAAAAGCTGGCAACGATCATCACAAGTTACAATCAAAAATGTGTTGATAATTAGGTCAGATGTAGTTGTGCTTTTTTCCCATTATACTTGGAATTATCGGATGATCCACCTACCAAATTGAAGATCAACGAGTCTAATTTCTAACGCATTAAACAGTTTGTCTATACAACATCCAAGTGAGAGATATTCCCATTTTCGTATGACCGCACAAGCAGCTCCCAATGGGACCCACTTAGGTGGTGGACGACCCTTGAACATTTTAAACGGTTTGGACGGCTCATTTTTGGTTATGTTCCACAAAGGAAAGTTCCCAAACTCTTTCAACACTTTCCTAACAGTTCTCCAATGTTCCAAGTCTAATCCAAGGTGGTTTTACCTAAACCTAACCTCAAAGGTTAGCCTATGTGAAGAAGAGAGTCTCTATGGTGTTGTGATGTATTTAAGGGTGCTTGTAAGCTAAAAAAAGCTTTGGTTCGAGTTTGTTCTGATTATTTATGGTATGTATAACACCATATTTCTTTTCCTTAAGATTATCTATGTGTTGGTTAAGTTATTTGGGTGAAGAGTTACAAGATAGAACTTGAATTTATATAAGAGGTTGTTGTCTCTTATTGAACTATTTTAGAGTCGTGTATATGACTTCATATGGCTGGAAATAGTGGGTAATAGCTTGTTATAATGTTCTTATTATTTTTATGCTTGTTAATATGTTGTGTATGTTGATGATCTTATAAATAGGAGAAGAAGCAACCAAACAATACCTAGAAGTTTTCCATCATGTTGTTATATATTAAAGGTGACAAGATGAGTTCCAATCCAAGCTTGCCGCTCATCGTGTTATATTGTAGTTTCTTTGGTGACATATGTGCACTTGTTGTTGTGTAGATTGATTGGTAATATTGGGTTGTTGGGTGTGTTATGGTGCTAAAGGTATATAGTTGAAGGTTTTATATGTTCTTGTTGTTTTGATGGAGTTGGGTAAATCAAGGAAGACATGCTTGATGTTGTCCGTTTTAATATAAAATAAGCTTGTCATTCATTGTACGATAATTGCATCATTCGTAGCTTAACGATAGTTTTATTGTCATTGTTGTAGATTAAAGGTGACAAGATGAGTTCAACGTGGTCATTAGAAAGACTGTGATAAGGTATGTTATGGTTATCACTTCTTCCCTTTTGGCATGATCCATATGATACAAATGAAATTAGCAAACATGGAACTTTCACAAATGACTCTATTCTTAGAAGTACTAGGGGTGCCTATATTCTTGATTCCCCATGTGTCCTATTATTATATCATCTATTCATGGGTCTCGAAAAATATGTATGTTGATAAAGATTATTTCATGATCTTAACCGAAGGCATACTAATCTTATTATTTTTCGAGAGATCTTAATAACTTACTTCCATATGCATTTATTCATTTATACATGTACATTGACCCATGACCAGATAGTGTTATATATATATATATATATATATATATATATATATATGGGCCCAGGGAAAAGGTTACGGCATTATATACGCACCACCATCTGATCAACTGGTATACATTGATGATTTCGCCCACTGAGGCCGATATGATATGATGGGATGCCCTCAGAGGCTTGAGGATGTTATGTACGCATATACCTATGCATGATATAACATTTATACGCATATACATGACACTATAAAGGTGTCATGATTCACGGAGCTATTCAGACTTACAGGTTGAGTCCTTTACCCCATGTTTCCTTCACGTCTTTTATATACTACTTTTCATTTCTTACATACTCGGTAGTTTATTTGTATTGATGTACTTTTTGCATAGGGTGCTGTGTTTCATGCCCGCATGTCCCGATAGATAGGTTGATAGTCCTCCTAGTAGGCTATCAGCTCAGCAAAAGGTGCTGGTGCACTCCACTTGCTCCGGAGTTGCCTATTTGGTCAGTCTGATTTGGACCTGTAGATTGGTATGGCGGGGCTCTGTCCCAACCTTTATTATATTTATGTACTCTTAGAGGCTTGTAGATAGATTTCATGTATATGGATGATTTTATGGCCTTGTCGGCCTATGTTTTGAGTGTACAAATGATCATTTCGGCCTTATAGGCCCGTATGTCACATGTATAAGTTTGTATACCATGTTGGGTCGTCCTATGACGAGTATTCTATTAGGTTTAATTCTTGTTATCTCTTGATGGCCTTTCCAGCTCATTCACCAATGATATTATGGTAAGAAGGTTATGTTGCTTTAGTACTCGGTTGAATTTGGTATCGGGTGCCCGTCGCGGCCCTTCAATTTGGGTCATGACAAAATTGGTATTAGAGCATTTCTTTCATAGGGAGTTTACAAGCCGTGTCTAGTAGAGTGTTGTTTATGGGTGTTTTGTGCACCACACTTTTAAGCAGGAGGCTACAGGACATTTGGGATTGCCACTCTTTCTTCTTTCTCTAAATCGTGTGGTAGAGCTTAGTTGTAAGAATTCAAACTCCTAAATTCTATTTTATTTGTAATACAATGATACCTTCGAGAGAGACAATTGTTAATAGATTGCATGTGGATGTGGAAAAGTTGAGTTAGAGGAACTTGATTTTGCATTAAGTTTATGATGAGTAAATGTGAGGTCTTCAGCAGATCACGTGTGTACTAAGACGTGTAAGCTTCTTAATAAGGAGCCCTAAGGCATGATTATCTATCTACCTATATGGTAAGAAGAAATAAGAGAATCAGAAGGTAGATACAAGTCTCAGCAAGTAAAAGAAGTAAGGTGAAGAAGGGTACGAGGTACCCAGGTGAAGAAGATTATCAGTGTCACGCCCCCAACCTCGGGGAGCGCGACCGGAGCTCAACCGAGTGAACCCGGTCAAGCAAGCCTATTAAACCTTTCCTACCCGACTCGTTTATAATCCAAAACAAAGGATCACATCACCATTTGTAAAACAGGAGAGAGATCAGTTATATAATTATATAAATGTTGCTAGTTCATTTTTTCTTATATACAGTATGCCATAGTTGAGTTTCCAAAATACAACTCGATGCAATGACCAGACCCCACATACATGCATGACCCACATAAACGTCTACGGAGCCTTTGAGGGTAAAAAAGAGCAACATGACAATGCCGGCAATAAGGCCCCGGCTATACCTCAAAATATGAAAACTTATACAAAAGAAGGACTACATGATACATGACCCCAGGAAGAAATGGGGCTCACCAAGACTGTTGTGATGAGTGTGAGGGAGAACACCACTAACTGCGATCGGCACTATCTGCGATGGAACCACCTACATCCATTCAAAGATGTAGCGCCCCCGGCAAAAGGGACGTTAGTACTGTCGAATAGTACTAGTATGTAAGGCAAACACCAATCTCAGTAGAATGAACAGTGAAACAAAGAGAAGAAAGTCTCAACAATCAATAAGTACTTCACAGAAATACAAGGAAACACCAAGTAAGGATCACATAATTTCCAATTCAATCTTTCCATATTTTAGGTTAATAATCTTAAGTGCCAAAGCCACAATCCATAATGCCACCGTGTTTTTACACGAAGTCCTGTCTCGGCCCGACCGGCTAAGCAATCCCAAGTGAGACATATACATATCCACAATGTAAATCAATAATTCCAACACAAATGCCACCATATGTACGGCATGGCGTCCGATCTCGGCCCGATCGGCTAAGCCATCTCACTTGAGACATAACCTTTTTCAATTATTCACTCAATTCACATCTCTTTTCCATATTTCATTACATGGCACAAACAACCTCATTTATTAAATAGTTCTTGGCACTTTGGCACATTTTACAATTCAAGTCTTTCCCTTTTTATTCGTTCAAGTAACACCATTATTCATGTCGATAAGTAACATCACATAAGGCATTTCACACATAAGGGAAGGAGCTTGGAAAATCATAGTTACGTTCTCAAATAGAATGATGACATGGTAAACATCTAAAACAATTAGGGAACATGAATCTTCCATCCCAACACACTAAGGCAAACAATTCTAGTATGATCAAGTCGGAACTTACACCAAATATTCGTACACCAGGAGTTCGATTCTAGGAAGAAAAGAGTTAGCCATACATACCTCAATTGCGCTTCTTTAGACTCTACAATTATCCGGAACCCTTAGCAACCTCAATCTATTTTAGCAATATACAAATTTAACCCAAATTTAGGAAAACATTCATGGTTCTAGTTCCCTTTTCCACACTCTTTTTACCATACATGCATGCAAGATAAACAACCCTCATACCCATGGTCCATCTTATTAATTACTCATTTTCAGTATAAGTTTCAAAAACATAGGGCTAGGTATAGATTCTTACCTTTAGGATGGAGGCCTAGATTGCTTTCCTTGATAATCTTCAATGTTTCAAGCAAGAATTGAAGAATAATTGATGAGGATTACTTTCTCACTCTAAGGCTACCTCTCTCACTCTATAGTATCAAAAAATGAGCTCAAAATAGACTAAATGGGGTGTTTTAACGGAATGGGGGTCGGGTTTTAGATTAAGAAAAATGGTGCCCCGACACAAGTCTGTGGTCGGATATGCGACCGCATAATGGTTATGCGGTCCGCATAGTGACCGCATAAATGGCTCTCAGGGGCCTGAACTTACGGCCCAGGTACGCGACCAGTATGCGGTCTGCATACTCATTCTGCGGTCGCATAATGCACTGCATAACTCCCTCCGCAAAAACCCAAGAAGGATTATGCGACCGATATGCGGTCGCATAATCAACGGCAAAACTGACCTCAAGTTGGCCAAACTTACTGCTTCACTCTGCGGCCATTATGCGGTCCGCAGAGTGATTATGCGTCCGCATAATGGGCCGCAAAAATGCGTTCTTCTGCGAAACATTTCCTCTCAGTCCGTAGGGTACTGTTCAACCCAAAAAGTTCGAACCGCGGCGAGCAAGCTCGCCGCGAAGAATTTCTACTATAATAACGCAGGAATCTAACTTGGCACCTCGAAACCCCGAGTTTTTGTTTTAAATTTTTATGGGTCCTTACAATCAGTATTTTCAATTCATGCAGACAAATATAAGCATTTTGATTTACTTTCAACGGTAACAGAGGTACGTACAATTGGCCACACCTATCTCGGTTATGCCCTATGAGAGCTAACAGATATAGTTTAAGAGAATAATGGGATATCATGGTCTACCTGGGTTAGTGTAACCCAAAATAGTGGATGGATTGTTATCATTAGCTAACATTTCTAAAGGATAATGCAAACACGGTAATAGATCTCCTTGTGAGACACCCAGATGGTGCACTCTAGAATAGTACAATCAGATATAAATAATAGAATGTCGAGAAATTTCAGAAGATAGGTAGTGGAATCCTAGAAGGGACAAATATTTACCTTAGTATGACTCTCGCCCCTAGTAAAAAAAAGAGACAATGTTAGGCGTCTCAAAGAGCCAGTGAGATGAAGCAAGGGGAGCTAAAAGTGAAAAAATGTTTTCTTGAAGTTTTCAGAATTGTAAGCCCCCGTGAAATTTACTTAAATCCCTGGGTTTTGTGATATCTAGCTCGGACCTTATAGGTTAAACAGTGCGTTGGGGGGTTGAAATTCTTTTTTAGAAGTGTAGGGAATTTTTGAGGTAGTAGAACTGGTCTGCGGACCACATATCAGACGTAGACTGAATTAGAAAGCTGAGCAAAACTTCTCAGACCATTATGGGGATGCATAATCATTTTGCAAGCCGGATAACCCATCGCAGACCCATCATGAAATTTTCTGGAGGGAAGTTCTGCGCCGCATTATGAGTCCGCAGAACAGGGCTGCAAAATGCAAATCGGTCGCAGAGTGGGGCAGTATTTCCCAGTTCCGGAGGGCCAATATGTCACGCCCCAACCTCGGGGAGCGCGACCGGCGCTCAACCGAGTGAACTCGGTCAATCAAGCCTAGTAAACCTTTCCTACCCAACTAATTCATGATCCAAAAAGGGAACGCGTCACCATTTGTAAAATAGGGGAGAGATCAGTTATATTAATTTATAAACGTTGCTTGTTCATTTTTCCTTATATAGATACGTTATGCCATCGTTGAGTTTCCAAAATACATATCGATCCAACGACCATCCTAACATACATACATGACCCATATAAGCATCTATGGAGCGTCTAAGGGTACAAAATAGCAACGTGACAGTGCCGGCAACAAGGCCTCGGCTATACCTCAAAATATGAAAACTTATACAAAAGAAGGTCTACATGGCCCTAGGAAGAAATGGGGCTCACCAGGACAGATGTGATAAGTGTGAGGGAGAACACCACTATATGTGATCGGCACTATCTCCGATGGAACTATCTACATCCATTCAAAGATGTAGCGCCCCCGGCAAAAGGGACGTTAGTACTGTCGAATAGTACTAATATGTAAGGCAAACACCAATCTCAGTAGAATGAACAGTGAAACAAAGAGAAGGAAGTCTCAACAATCAATAAGTACTTCATAGAAATACAAGGAAACACCAAGTAAGGATCACATAAGTGCCAAAGACACAATTCATAATGCCACCATGTTTTTACACGGAGTCCGGTCTCGGCCCGACCGGATAAGCCATCCCAAGTGAGACATATACATATACACAATGTAAATCAATAATTCCAACACAAATGCCACCATGTGTACGACATGGCGTCCGATCTCGGCCCAATCGGCTAAGCCATCTCACTTGACACATAACCTCTTTCAATTATTCACTCAATTCACATCTCTTTTCCATCTTTCATTACATGGCACAAACAACCTCAATTATTAAATAGTTCTTGGCACTTTGGGACATTTTACAATTCAAGTCTTTCCCTTTTTATTCGTTCAAGTAACACCATTATTCATGTCGATAAGTAACATCACATAAGGCATTTCACACATAAGGGAAGGAGCTTGGAAAATCATAGTTACGTTCTCAAATAGAATGATGACATGGTAAACATCTAAAACAATTAGGGAACATGAATCTTCCATCCCAACACACTAAGGCAAACAATTCTAGTATGATCAAGTCGGAACTTACACCAAATATTCGGACACCAGGAGTTCGATTCTAGGAAGAAAATAATTAGCCATACATACCTCAATTGTGCTTCTTTAGACTCTACAATTATCTGGAACTCTTAGCAACCTCAATCTACTTTAGCAATATACAAATTGAACCCAAATTTTGGAAAACATTCATAGTTCTAGTTCACTTTTCCACACTTTTTTTACCACACATGCATGCAAGATAAACAATCCTCATACCTATGGACCATCTTATTAATTACTCATTTTCAGTATAAGTTTCAAAAACATAGGGCTAGGGTATAGATTCTTACCTCTAGGATGGAGGCCTAGATTGCTTTCCTTGATAATCGTCAATGTTTCAAGCAAGAATTGAAGAATAATTGATGAGGATTACTTTCTCACTCTAAGGCTCCCTCTCTCACTCTATAGTATCAGAAAATGAGCTCAAAATAGACTAAATGGGGTGTTTTAACGGAATGGGGGTCGGGTTTTAAATTAAGAAAAATGGTGCCCCGACACAGGTCTGCGGTCAAATATGTGACCGCATAATGGTTATGCGGTCCGCATAGTGACCGCATAAATGGCCCTCAGGGGCCTGAACTTACGGCCCAGGTATGCGACCAATATGCGGTCTGCATACTCGTTCTGCGGTCGCATAATGCACCGCATAACTCCCTCCGCAAAAACCCAAGAAGGATTATGCGACCGATATGCGGTCGCATAATCGACCGCAAAACTGACCTCAAATTGGCCAAACTTACTGCTTCACTCTGCGGCCATTATGCGGTCCGCAGAGTGATTATGCGTCCGCATAATGGGCAGCAAAAATGCGTTCTTCTGCGAAACATTTCCTCTCAGTCCATAGGGTACTGTTCAACCCAAAAAGTTCGAACCGCGGCGAGCAAGCTTGCCGTGAAGAATTTCTACTATAATAACGTAGGAATCTAACTTGGCACCACGAAACCCCGAGTTTTTGTTTTAAATTTTTATAGGTCCTTACAATCAGTATTTACAATTCATGCAGACAAATATAAGCATTTTTATTTACTTTCAACAGTAATAGAGGTATGTACAATTGGCCATACCTATCTCGGTTATGCCCTATGCGAGCTAAGAGATATAGTTTACGAGAATAATAGGATATCATGGTCTAGCTGGGTTACAGTAACCCAAAATAGTGGATGGATTGTTATCATTAGCTAACATTTCTGAAGGATAATACAAACACGGTAATAGATCTCCTTGTGAGACACCCAGATATTGCACTCTAGAATAGTACAATCAGATATGAATAATAGAATGTCGAGAAATTTCAGAAGATAGGCAGTGGAATCCTAGAAGGGACAAATATTTACCTTAGTATGACTCTCGCCCCTAGTAAAAAAAAAGAGACAATGTTAGGCATCCCAAAGAGCCAGTGAGATGAAGAAAGGGGAGCTAAAAGTGAAAAAATGTTTTCTTGAAGTTTTCAGAATTGTAAGCCCCCGTGAAATTTACTTAAATCCTTGGGTTTTGTGATGTCTAGCTCTGACCTTATAGGTTAAATAGTGCGTTGGGGGGTTGAAATTCGTTTTTAGAAGTGTAGGGAATTTTTGAGGTCGTAGAACTGGTATGCGGACCGCATATCAGCCCTAGACTGAAGTAGAAAGCTGAGCAAAAATTCTTAGACCATTATGGGGACGCATAATCATTTTGCAAGCCGGATAACCCATCGCAGACCCATCATGAAATTTTCTAGAGGGAAGTTCTGTGCCGCATTATGAGACTGCAGAATAGGGCTGCAAAATGCAAATCGATCGCAGAGTGGGGCAGTATTTCCCAGTTCAGGAGGGCCAATATGTCACGCCCCAACCTCAGGGAGCGCGACCGACGCTCAATCGAGTGAACCCGGTCGAGCAAGCCTAGTAAACCTTTCCTACCCGACTCATTCATGTTCCAAAAAGGGAGCGCGTCACCATTTGTAAAACAGGGGAGAGATCAGTTATATTAACGTTGCTAGTTCATTTTTCATTATATAGATACGTTATTCCATAGATGAGTTTCCAAAATACAACTCGATCCAACGACCACCCCAACATACATACAGGACCCATATAAGCGTCTACGGAGCGTCTAAAGGTACAAAATAGCAACGTGACAGTGCCGACAACAAGGCCCCGGCTATACCTCAAAATATGAAAACTTATACAAAAGAAGGTCTACATGGCCCTAGGAAGAAATGGGGCTCACCAGGACTGCTGTGATGAGTGTGAGAGAGAGCACCACTATCTGCGATCAGCGCTATCTGCGATGGAACCACCTACATCCATTCAAAGATGTAGCGCCCCTGGCAAAAGGGACGTTAGTACTGTCGAATAGTACTAGTATGTAAGGCAAACACTAATCTTAGTAGAATGAACAGTGAAACAAAGAGAAGGAAGTCTCAACAATCAATAAGTACTTCACAGAAATACAAGGAAACACCAAGTAAGGATCACATAATTTCCAATTCAATCTTTCTATATTTTAGGTTAATAATCTTAAGTGCCAAAGACACAATTCATAATGCCACCATGTTTTTACACGGAGTCCGGTCTCGGCCCGATCGGCTAAGCAATGCCAAGTGAGACATATACATATCCACAATGTAAATAAATAATTCCAACACAAATTCCACCATGTGTACGGCATGGCGTCCGATCGCAGCCCGATTAGCTAAGCCATCTCACTTGAGACATAACCTCTTTCAATTGTTCACTCACTTCACATTGCTTTCCCATCTTATTTACTTGGCGTAAATAGCCTCATTTATTAATTAGTTCTTGGCACTTGGGCACATTTTACAATTCTTGTCTTTTCCTTTTTATTCATTCAAATAACGTCATCATTCATGTTGATAAGTACCATCACATAAGGCATTGCCCACATAAGGGAAGGAGCTTGGAAAATCATAGTTACGTTCTCAAATAGCACGATGACGTGGTAAACATCTAAAACAATTAGGGAACATGAATCTTTCAACCCAACACACTAAGGCAAACAATTCTAGTAAGATCAAGTCGGAACTTACACCAACTATTCGGACACCAGCAGTTCGATTCTAGGAAGAAAAGAGTTAGCCATACATACCTCGATTGCGCTTCTTTACACTCTACAATTATCCGGAACCCTTAGCAACCTCAATCTATTTTTGCAATATACAAATTGAACCCAAATTTAGGAAAATGTTCATAGTTCTAGTTTACTTTTTATTTTTTCCACGCTCTTTATCACATGCATGCAAGATGAACCACTCTCATACCCAAGAAGTTTTACCCTAGTACCCCATTATAGCTATGTTTGTAATTAAGAGCTGGGGTGATGAAATCTTACCTTTTTGGATGAAGAAATTTGTGCTCTACTTGAGTATTTCCAAGCTTTGAGTGATGGTTGAAGATTAATTGATGAAAATTAGGTCCTCCCTCTAGAACCCTCTCTCTCTCTCACTCTAGAAATATCAGAAATGAGCTTCAAAATAGCTAAAGGGGGTGTTTTAACAGAATAGGGGTCGGGTTTTAAATTAAGAAAATGGGTGCCCCGACACAGGTCTGCGGTCGCATATGCGACCGGATAATGGTTATGCTGTCCGCAAAGTGACCGCAGAAATGGCCCTCAGGGGCCTGAACTTACGGCCCAGGTATGCGACGAGTATGAGGTCTGCATACTCGTTCTGCGGTCGCATAATGCACCACAAAACTCCCTCCACAAAAACCTAAGAGGAATTGTACGACCGATATGTGGTCCGCATATCGATTATGCGGTGGCATAATCGACCGCAAAGCTGACCTTAAGTTGGCCAAACTTACTGCCTCACTCTGCGGCCATTATGCGGTCCGCAGAGTGATTATGCGGCTGCATAATGGGCCGCATAAATGCGTTCTTCTGCGAAACATTTTTCTCTAAGTCCGTGGGGTACTGTTCAATCCAAAAAGTATGAACCGCGGCTCACAAGCTTGCCGCGAAGAATTTCTACTATAATAACGCAGGAATCTATCTTGGCACCACGAAACCCCGAGTTTTTGGTTTAAATTTTTACGGGTCCTTACACAATATGCGGTCCATTCTGCGTCGGGGCTTTAATTTTTCTAACTTTAGACCCGATCCTATTTCGATATATTTAAGTAGAGGGTGTCATTGGAAGCAAAAATCTAATATTTTAGATAGAAGTGAGAGTGTTCTATAGAGAGGGGAACCCTAGGCTAATTGTTCATCAATCCTTGCTCGAGACTTGGAGAAATTACAAGGAAAACTCACAACGTCTTTATCCAAGAGCTAAGGTTCAAACCCTAGTCTTCAATTTCGAGTTTGGGTATGTGATGGGAAATTTGGGAGTATGATTTATGGGTATGGGAGTTGTAATTTATGCATGCATATAGCTATGAGGATGGCGGGGAGGAAATTTAACTAGTATGAGTAAACTCTTGGTGTTGAATTAGTTGTGGAGTGAAGTAAATCTTGTGGAAGAACTTTGTAATCAAATTCGCACACCTAGTGTTTGATAAAATGCTCCAACCATGAATATCTTGCTAATTTGTGTTCAACTTTTCAATGTCTCTAAATAGATCAAAGTTACTAGGATTTTCGAAATTGTGTAGTAAATTAAGGGAAGCTCAAAGCAAGGTATGAAGGCTAAACGCTTTTTCTGGTATTGGAATTCCCGTGTTATTACAAAACTCCATCGTGTAAAGTTTGGACATGGAATGCTATTGATATGGAGTATTCAAACTAGTAGAATTGATGCCTGATTTGCATAATGTGTTAGAACCCTCGTGTGTTAATGATTCTCTATTGTTAGAACCCGATTTCCATAAAGTGTTAGAATTGTTTCCTATTTTTGAATGCTTTGGGAAGAAGATATTTTATGAAATCAATGTGATTAAACACTTATTTCACATATGATGAAACATTATGAATTTACACTTACTAAGGCAAAAGGTGCCAAGTAGTTGATTAGAAGGGAACTCTTTTGTACATATTATTATCATTTTGAGAACTCAAGCTATGACATTGTGGTTACACCTCCACCCACATACGTTGGGGTGAGGCGGCGGGGCCACTTTGTGTAGAGCTATGGTATTATGAATACACCTCCATTCGCATACATTGGAGTGAGGCGGCGTGGCTGCTTTGTGTATTGTTGTGGTATTGTTAATACACCTTCACCCGCATACATTGGGGTGAGGCGGCGGGGCTGCTTTGTGTAGAGTTTCTGGTTTTGTGATTGCACCTTAACCCGTATACCTTGGGGTGAGGTGGCAAGGCCACTCTGTGTAAAGATAGTTGTAGATGATCCCTGACTTGAAATTTATAATGTTATTGGAGGTTCTTAATAAATTTGTTTTGACTTGTATTTCTATCTAAGCCCTATTATTGTTACCATGATTCATCATATTCATGTTGTATTTCCATGTCTTTGAATAGATCTTTTGGTTTTCATACTAGTACTATTCGACATGTACTAATGTCCCTTTTGCCGGGGGCGCTGCATCTTTAATGGATGCAGGTGGTTCCACAGTGGGATGCGTTGACCAGTGATAGCGATACACTATTTTCCCTGCTGACTTGGTGAGTCCCACTTCATTTTGGAGTTGTGCATCTTTTGTCCCGTGTGTATTATGTTTTGAGATATAGCCGGAGCCTTGTTGTCGGCACTATCATTGTACTCTTTTATATCTATCAGAGGCTCCGTAGACATAGGGTGGGTTGTGTAGTGGCATTGGGAAAGTCAGGATAGTAAAATCGTATGTGTGTTACATCTTCCACTTCAAACTATGAAAGTGTATGTATTTTGAGACTTTTGCAAAATGAAGTAACTAATGGTGATGGATTTAGTGTTGTTCATGAACCCTCTTGGTGTTAATTAATGGAGTTTATCTTCTCCTTATTAATGGGTAAGTGAGGTAGAAGGAAATCCAGCATGCTTGCTTGGCCGGGTTATCTCAGTTGAGCATCGGTCGTGCTCCCTGAGGTCAGGGCATGACAAGAATAAAAGGATATACAGAAATATTAGCCGGAGAATAAGAAGAGAGTAAATGAAGCATTACGAGCACAATATGATAAATGAGTGATAACGGTAAATCAAAATATAATAGAATGACAGAGTCTATAGTCAAGTGAAAGAAATGACAAGAGGTGACAGGCCTTGAGACAGTAAAACTATATGTCATAAAGGCACACCCTCATTTCAAGAAAAGAGTTGGTGACTCGAACATGATTACCACAAGGCTAAGTTAGACCCCCGGAGTAATAGAAACCAGTATGGGCAAGTTAAGAAGATAAACTGAACATGAATTAGAGATTGGAAGATTTGATTATAGTTGGCATCCTGAGAATTTCATAGATAGCGTTCCGACAATAACAGAATGGGCAACAAAAGAATAGCGTTTAAAGTTCATTCAAGAAGACGCTTCCCTAAAGCAAGCCCCGAAGCTTAAGGGACTAAGTGTGACTGTTACACTATGTGTCACCCTCGTGCATAAGAAATTCATTTATCCTTGGTATAGAAGGGTTATCGCAAAGCGGGTAAGAGTTAGTGAAGACGTGAAAAGACACCAAAGATGAACAGGTGAAAAAAAAATCAAAGGTGATATTTGAGATCATATGAATTATAGGAAATTCCAATATCCGTGGGCAACAAGATAAGCCAAGTATTCATGCAACTAGTGGCAGAACGACCAGGAAAAGTAATTGCTTACATTTAAAGACAACTGAGAAGGCACGAAAGTAAATTTATGGTGCTACAAAGTTAAAGGAATGTTGCGAGTAGTATAAATAGATATATGCAGGTCACAAGATAAAGTATCGTAGAGCGATAAGGTTTTAGGTAGATAGGAGTAAAGATAAGAAAAGGTGAGTGAAAAGGTGACTAGAATAGGTATGTCCTCAGTATTAAACCCATCAAAATAAGAGAGTTGATTGTTTCCGTAAGTTATAGAAAGATCGGTACAACCTGAATGAACTAAGAGGACTCTAAGACTAGGAGAAATTAGAAAATATGAAATGGAGCCATGGTAGTAGAATAAGGGTGTTGTGGTGATAGATAAGAGGTTGACATTTAGACCTTTGATTGAGTAATTATTTTAAGAAAATGGATCTCATGAATTGCACGGGATTAGAATACCCCATAAGATGAATCACGTTGGGATGCTATGAAATGTAGTTTTTGAAATATAGTATCGACCCTACATAGATCGGGAAAATCACTTTAAATGTCCCCTGATGCAACGTGAGCGCTAGTGACAATGTATTACGTAAGAGGTTTGAAGTTATCAGTGGTAGATTATGGATCGACATTAAGGTTAATCAACAATGGTTGGATAAACATTACAAAGTATACGATGAGATTAGGCCTTCATTAATAAGATGAACAGTAATGATGAAGCATTAAAGGACATAGATTTTTATATATATGATAAGCAGTGAGAGAGTAACCTCGAGTTAGGTAGCATACCTCAGTAATAATAAACCGAAGTAATAACTATGGTATAGTATGACGTACCTAGTTGTAGTAAAGCCATAAGCATAGATAACCGAGGCTATGAAAAAAGATATATCAATATTCGTAAGTTCGACAAAGTACCAAGCGAAGAACGTTAGCATACCTATAGATTCCCAGAGGAACAACTTGTCATAGTACTGTATATGTACACAAAGTGAGGTCTAGATATTGGCTAAAAAGATGAAGGAAAAAGGAGAGAAGAGTCGCATAGGCATACATACAAGATCATAGTCATACATGTTGCATGACAGAAGGTAGAAACGGTTATGAGATTGGAAGAATTCCTGATCACAAGTCGTGGTGTGAGAAAGAGGCATAAAGGGGGGAATGCCCCGGCCTTTGGATTTATTCACATAACGATTTCCCTAAAGCAAGCCCCGAAGCTTAAGGGACTAAGTGTGACTGTTACACTATGTGTCACCCTCGTGCATAAGAAATTCATTTATCCTTGGTATGGAAGGGTTATCGCAAAGAGGGTAAGAGTTAGTGAAGACGTTAAAAGACGCCAAAGATGAACAGGTGAAATATTTATAGGTAAATCTTCATAGCATTAATTGCTAGTACTCCCCTAAAGGGGGGAAGATGGTGTGATATGGTAATAAGTTGGAGTTATGTGGTTTAGGTAACTGTGGAATAGTAAAGGAAGAATACGATAAAAAGGTGAAAAGGATGAGACTGCAGTTTTTCAGATCCTACAGATATGTTATAACTCCAAAACATTATGCAAGCATGACGTCGGGGAGAGGTAGTAAGGGTTCCCACCCAGGATGTTATTGCTAAATAAGTGCTAATGAACACTTGATACATAAGTAGCCAGTGCGAGAGGTAAGTTAAGACAAAGAAAATAACCCAAGAGATATTACGCGGAATATTGTTATGGCTAGACAAGAGGATATAGATAAATCAATAGATCGTGCAAGATAAACGTAGTGAAACCCAACATAGGGAATCCAGTCTCGCGGATATGACATTGTAATCCTTGAGAAATATTCAGATAGGAGTTTGGGTAGTTAAAGGTACCGTATAAGTGTTATTGAAATAAAAGAGAGTGCTACTGGGAGGACAGTCAAAAATTTCAATTCAGAAGCAACCATACGAGCACAAGGTCATGAAGGTAAGTAACTAAGGATAATCATAGGCGAGCAAGAACATCAAATATTCTATTAGGTATATGATGTAATAAGCTCGCTGCTTTCCAAGAGTTAGAGGGTCTCCCCTAAGTACTACAACGAAAAACTAACTAAGGAAATAAGGAAGAAGGCTTCAACCTAAGCATAGTAACTTGAAGAAGAAATGGTCTTGTAACAACAGTCTCACTACAATATTGTATACTCTCCGTAAGAAAGTGGAACCTATTATGGCTAATGAACAGAAAAAAAAATCAAAGGTGATATTTGAGATCATATGAATTATAGGAAATTCCAATATCCGTGGGCAACAAGATAAGCCAAGTATTCATGCAACTAGTGGCAGAACGACCAGGAAAAGTAATTGCTTACATTTAAAGATAACTGAGAAGGCACGAAAGTAAATTTATGGTGCTGCCAAGTTAAAGGAATGTTGCGAGTAGTATAAATAGATATGTGCAGGTCACAAGATAAAGTATCGTAGAGCGATAAGGTTTTAGGTAGATAGGAGTAAAGATAAGAAAAGGTGAGTGAAAAGGTGACTAGAATAGGTATGTCCTCAATATTAAACCCATCAAAATAAGAGAGTTGATTGTTTCCGTAAGTTATAGAAAGATCGGTACAACCTGAATGAACTAAGAGGACTCTAAGACTAGGAGAAATTAGAAAATATGAAATGGAGCCATGGTAGTAGAATAAGGGTGTTGTGGTGATAGATAAGAGGTTGACATTTAGACCTTTGATTGAGTAATTATTTTAAGAAAATGGATCTCATGAATTGCACAGGATTAGAATACCCCATAAGATGAATCACGTTGGGATGCTATGAAATGTAGTTTTTGAAATATAGTATCGACCCTACATAGATCGGGAAAATCACTTTAAATGTCCCCTAATGCAACGTGAGCGCTAGTGACAATGTATTACATAAGAGGTTTGAAGTTATCAGTGGTAGATTATGGATCGACATTAAGGTTAATCAACAATGGTTGGATAAACATTACAAAGTATACGATGAGATTAGGCCTTCATTAATAAGATGAACAGTAATGATGAAGCATTAAAGGACATAGATTTTTATATATATGATAAGCAGTGAGAGAGTAACCTCGAGTTAGGTAGCATACCTCAGTAATAATAAACTGACGTAATAACTATGGTATAGTATGACGTACCTAGTTGTAGTAAAGCCATAAGCATAGATAACCGAGGCTTTAATACTGACTTATACAGCATATAGATAGAGAATCGTGTGTCATAATTAATTTGGGAAGTTGGAGATTGGGTTCTAAGGGTTGTGAGCTAATGTTAAGGTAATGATCATCAGTTAGATTGTGCTGTCAGACTTTTATAGACTGGGATGAAGTGAGATCACCCGTGGGTAAGGGCATGGAGAGTTTATACGGTGACTTGATGGCTTTGGGACGATTCTTCGCACATTCGAGGATCAACACATGTTTAAGTAGGGGAGAATGTATTGACCCGACAAGTTGTTATGAGAATTTATATCCAGTTAGGTGGTTTGAGGTCATGCATAGAAATGTATGGTGTATTGTGACTTGTGTGTATCATTTGTTTTGGTTCGTCAGCAGTTCGTGATTGATTAGGAAGAATGATTCGCAACTAGGAAGCTTTAAGTGGGAAGAGTTGATTTTGGCATATGCCCGAAATTGGATTCGGAGGTTTCTAGGATGATTTGGTACTTTGGCGAAAGTTGACAATTTGAAGGTTTAGAATTTCCCTAAGTTTCCATGGTTTGACTTTATGTCTATCGGGATCGGATTTTAGTTTTGTGACTTTGTATGACTCCGTTTTTTCATTTGGAACATGTCTGCAAAATTTGGTGTCATTCCGAATTTGTTTAATAGGAATTAGATGTATGTTGTCTTTTCGCAATTGTTAAGTTTCATTGTAATTTTTGTATGTTTTGTTGTCTGATTCATTGTTTTGGATGTTATTTTGGTATTTTGATCGCGCAAGTGAGTTCGTATGATGATTATGTACTTGTGCAAATGGTTGGAGTGGAGCACTGTGGGCTTGGCTGAGTTTTGGACATGTCCCGGAGAGTTTGAGAGAGGTTGGGATTTTTGTAGGTGTTCCGCTCTCGCATTTACGATTACCGGATTTAAGAGATCCTGCTCGCTATTGTGATGTTGCGCTAGGGGACCAACTTTTGCAATTTCGGAACTAATATTGCATTTGCGATGGGTTCTTATGCGAACCCCTAATCGCATTTGTAATGGGGAGCTGGGACTAGAGTAGGCCACTTTTGTGATTGCTTTCTCTCACTTGCGAGCCTACTAGGTTCGCATTTGCAGACCAGTTGTCTCATCTGCGATAGGCTTAGGGTTGGGGTAGGCTTTGCATTTGTGATGCCTGTGTCATATGTACTTAGACCTTACCCCTACCCCATAGGGGTAGAGAGGCTATTTCTAGGAGACCCTCAACTCAAGGAGACGAAAATATACAATAGATTCTGTGACAGCAAGAAAAATCAGAAAAATAATATATGCATCATAGGAAAAAGAAAATAGATGGAAAAGTAATAACAACCACCAGTAATAACGCCACAGTACATTGAAAAAATGGAAAAATAGTGCGGAGTTAACATACACCACTAATAGTCCAAGACAATACCCTAAGAGACTAATCCCCCCTTGTAATAAAGGAGAAAAATGCTCGACTCCTTCCTAACCCTCAACCCTAATGCTCGACCTCCTCACCTTCCTATAATGAGCCACGTCCTCAAAAATCGGAAGTTGAGCTATGTCCTGCCTGATCACTTCACTCCAATAATTCTTAGTCCCCCCTCTACTCTTCTCATAACACCAAAGCCAACCACTCAAACCTCCTAACCGGATCATCTTGGCTTCTCATCTGCACGTGCCCGAACCATCTAACCCTTGCTTCCCGCATCTTGTCATCTATGGGAGCCATGCTCAACTTCTCCTAAATATCTTAATTCCTAATCTTATCCAACCTAGTATGCCCACACATCCATCTGAACAACCCCATCTCTTCTACTTTCATCTTCTGGATATGAGAATTATTGACTGGCCAACACTCTACCCCATAATATATGTCCAGTCTAGACACCTCTCTATAGAACTTGCCCTTAAGTTTTAGTGGCACATTCTTGTCACACAGTACTGTAGACAATAACCTTTATTTCATCAACCCCACCCCTATACTATGCATAACATCCTCATTTATCTCTCCAACCCCTGGATAATTGACCTAAGGAATTTGAAACTACCTCTGTCAGAGATGACTTGTGAGTCAAGCCTCACGTCTAAGTCTGCTTCTCACGTCACATCGCTGAACTTGCACTCCAGATATTCAGTCTTAATCCTACTCAATTTCAAACCTTTAGACTCGAGGGTCTGCCTCCAAACCTCCAACCTCTCATTAACGCCGCCTATCATCTCATCAATCAGAACTATGTCATCACCAAACAACATACACCGAGGCACCTCCCCTTCGGTATATGATGTAATAAGCTCGCAACTTTACAAGACTCAGAGGGTCTTCCCTAAGTACTACAAGGAAAGACTAGCTGAGGAAATAAGGAAGAAAGCTTCAACCTAAGAATAGTAACTTGAAGAAGAAATGGTCTTGTAATAATAGCCTCACTACAAAATTGGATGCACTCCATAAGAAAGTGGTACCTATCGTGACTAATGAACGAAAGTCAAAAGTGATATTTGAAATCATATGAGTTACAGGGAATTCCAGTATTCGCGAGCACTAAGATAAGCTAAGTATCCATGCAGAAAGGGGCAGAACGACCAGGAAAAGTAATTGCTTACATTTAAAGACAATTGGGAAGGAACAGAAGGAAGTATATTGTGCTACCATGTGAAAGGAAGCTTGCGAGTAGTATGAATAGATATGTGTAGGTCGCAAGCTAAAGTATGGTAGAGAAACAAGGTTTTAGCTAGATAAGAGTAAGGATTAGAAAAGATGAGTGAGAAGGTGACAAGAATAGATAAGGCCTCGGGATTAAGCCCATCAAAACAAGAGAGCTGATGGTTTCCTTAAGTTATAAAAAGTTCAGTATAGCCTGAATGAACTCAGAGGAGTCTAAGACTATGAGCAATTAAAAAGATGGCATGTTGCCCTGGTAGTAAAATAAGGGTGTAATTGTGATAGATAAGAGGATGACATTTATGCCTTTGATTCAGTAATGATTTAAAGAAAAAAGATTTCATGAATTGCAAAGATTAGAATACCCCCCTTGTAAGATGAATCACATTGGCATGCTATGAACTAAGGCTTAACTATACACCTGAATCAAGAAGCCACAACTAACACCATCAGGCACACATCCCGCACACTAAAACTCAAGAAGCACAAAACAAAAATGATTGAATATGTAAAGAGAAACACATAAGGGAAATGTCAAACAAGCCTGACAGGTAGAACTTTCTATCAGTACCATACTACGAATCAATTTAAATAGGAAAATCAAAGTATATGAACAAGTCACAAGGATCTGAGCCTGATATAACCTCCACCGCGGCACGCAGCCCGGCTCAAACATATCAAATCACATAAAGCGAGGGTATCACCCTCAACTGTGAATCACAAGCCGAATACACATCATACCAAATTGTCTTCCCCTAAC
This sequence comes from Nicotiana tabacum, assembly GCF_000715075.1. Taxonomy (NCBI): domain Eukaryota; kingdom Viridiplantae; phylum Streptophyta; class Magnoliopsida; order Solanales; family Solanaceae; genus Nicotiana; species Nicotiana tabacum. The sequence goes on from NC_134102.1 coordinate 45,624,847, forward strand.
TTAATTTTGCTAATAAAATCACAACACTTACTGAACTCTCACCCCGGTAGAGTATCAAATAACAAATTGTAAACACATTACTTAGGAATCACATCAAACCTACTATAATGGACAAGAAGAATTCACTTCTAGTCTCGTAACTTTCGATAATGAATTAAAATAATGATAGACATGGAAATCACTAATAGAATCTCCCAACAGGGGTAAACACATAAACAAATACTAAGTCATGAACTCACCCATAGGTGGAGCAACAAAATAAGGGGACGCACCCCGATAAGCAAAGCCGAATCAAATTATGAATGGTGCCCCTCTATAACAAATACAAGCATACCTGTATGACATCATCTGACGTAGCGAGCTCAAACCTACTATATTAGACACATCAACGGGCCGGGTATTCCCCTCTTGGGCGCCCTCTACTTGCCTGAATACCCCACAGTGATACGTGTGTCTAGAGTCTAGGACAATCTCTCACCCTGTGGCTGGTATCACCACACTCAAAGAAACCTCTATGTTGGCGTGGCTGTGGAAATTCTACAGTACGGGTACTCCGAGACCCATGAGTACCTGAAACACTGTGCGAAGCTTGAAGCACAAACTGAACTGGCTGGCCCACAAAACCTCTACCATGCCGTACCTTGCCTCCAAAATAAGGACCAGTAGATATCTCCGGACTACGAGGCCTCCTCGCCTCCCTGTCCTTTCTCTCATGGCCTCGCCTTTCCTCTCTCTCATGGCATTTAGGACATTTAGGACTGTCACTTTTTCTTCTTACTCTAGATCGTGTTGTAGAGCTTAGTTGTAAGAACTCAATTTCCTAAACTCTATCTTATTCATAATACGATGATGCCTACATCTAGAAATGCTGTTGGTAAGAGATATAGTTGTGGAAGAGCTGAGTCAGAGGAACTCAATTTTTTACATCATGCTTATGATGGATAGATATTATGTTATTGTGGCTCACATACCTAGTAGAGAGAGAATGTTAGGCAACCCGAAGAGCCGGTGGATGGAGCAAGGGGAGCTAAAAGCAAAAGGATGTCTTGTTGAAGTTTTCTGAATAAAGTAATAGACAAAAATGTTAGCAGGGAAATAAGAAGAGAGTTAACGAAGTATTATGAGTAAGATGTGATACATGGATAATAACGGTAGATCAAAACAAAAACAGTATTACAGTGTCTATAGTCAAGTGAAGGAAAAAACAAGAGGTGACGGGCCTTGAGACAACAAAAGAGTATAGGCCATAAAGTAATATCCTTATTTCGAGAAATAAGTTCGTGACTCAAATGCAACTACCAGAAGGAAAAGTTATACCCCAGAATAATAGAAATTAGTATGGGCTGGTGAACAAGATAAACTGAACATGAATTAGGGACTGAGTGATTTGATAATAGTCGACATTATGAGAATTGTAGGTTGCGTTCTGGCAATAATAGAATGGACGACAGAAGAATAACCTTTAAAGGTCATTTAGGAAGATGCTTTCCTAAAGCAAGAAATGTGAGCAAAGTTAAGCTTAAGGGACTGTGTGTGCCAGTTACACTAGATGTCTCCCTCGTGAGTAAGGAATTTTGTTATCCTTGGTACAGAAGGATTACCTCAAGGTGAGTAAGGGTTCCTGCCTGAGATGTTATTAATAGAGAAGGAGCATGTGCGAGACATAAGTTAAGACAAGGGAGATAACCCAAGAAAGATTACGCAAAATATTGATATGATAATGGGCCAACGAGTAGTTAGTAGTTGATCCAGGAAGAGCCTATTTATGGCTAAACAAGAGGACACAGACAAATCAACAGATTATGGAAGATGAACGTAGTGAACCCCAACATGGGAAATTTAGTCTCGCAGATATGACATCGTGATCCTTGAGATATATTCAGATAGGAGTTGGGGTAGTTAAAGGTAAATAAAAGAGAATGCCAATGGGAAGACAATCAAAATATTAGTTCAGAAGCAACCCTACAAGTACAAGGGTGTGGAGGTAAGTAATTACGGATAATTATAGGCAAGAAAGGACATAAAAAAAAATAATTCCGTTGAGTTTACGATGTAATAAGTTCACAATCTTACAAGAGTCAGAGGGTCCTCCCTAAGTACTTCAATGAAAGATTAGCTGAGGAAATAAGGAAGAATGCTTCAAATTAAACATAGTAACTTGAAGAGGAAATGGACTTGTAACAACAGTCTCACCACAACAATGTTTGCACTCCATAACAAAGTGGCAGCTATCGTGGCTAATGAACGGGAAGAAGAAAAAAATCAAAAGGTGATATTCAAGATCATATGGGTTGTATGGTATTCCAATATGTGTGGGCACTAAGATAAGCCATGTATTCATGCAGCAAGTGGCAGAACGACCAGGAAAAGTAATTGCTTACATTTAAAGAAAGCTGAGAGGGAACGAAAGGAATTATTCTATCAATGATCCAGAATTAGTTACGTTATGAATGCACTCGAGATTTTAGAGTATTATCCATGTAGCAAATATGTTGATAATCATATAGCCATAGAAGACTCCTGTATAATTTAAGAGAAAGTATTAAGTCAAGGTTATACACGAAGGATTGAATTATAAAAAGATTGTATCATGGATATTCCATAGAGCCCATGAAAAGCTAAAGTAATAACTAATACCAGGAGCCACAGATCGAAAGATAGCTGAAGGCTACATAAAGGCTGATCAGAAGGAAGAGGAAACTAAAGAGTTACATCAACTAAGTAAATCAGGAGTTTGATTATTGGACCAAGAAAATTATAGATCTCGTAATTGAGAACATTGCAGGATCACTCATAAATATCAGAGGTACAAGAGAGATAGTGCAGTAGCCATATTCTATAACGGCTCTACGATAAATCCAGTTAGAAGAGTACCAGCCTCATAAGAAGTCAGTATGAAGCTCCCACCGGATTGTGTTTGCACCAGAGGTACAAGTATTATAATAGAGCTTCAAATTATACCTATATGGAAGGGAGGTTATGAAAGAGATAGAAGATATGATGTGAGACTTTAAGATAAGTAAGGTAAAGGTGGACAACATACAAGATACTCAAATGCAGAAGGTTATGAATAGTGCTCACTTCAGATAGATGGCTTAAAGCGTGGGGATTCAGTATCCAGGAATGATAGCGGCGTCGTCAGTGGCATGTCTTCCACCTTATGGTTTCTAGGTATCGAGAAGTCTAATTTAGAGCGTAAAGAAGAGCTAGAGACGATGTGATGTCTTGCTCGATGTTCTAGAATGATATAAGGAAATCTATGATGCAAGCAAGTTGAAAGAAGATTGCTAATAGTATAAATTGATATATGTAGGTCGCAAGCTAAAGTGTGGTAGAGCGACAAGGTTTTAAGAAGACATTAGTAAGGATAATTAAAGGCGAGTGAAAGGCGACGAGAAGTGATAAGTTCTTGGGATTACGCCCATGAAAACAAGAGAGGTGATGGGTTCTCTAAGTTATAGAAAGCTCAGTATAGCCTGAATGAAGTCAAAGGAGTCCAAGACTAATAGCATTTTGGAGAAATGGAATGCTTCCCTGGTAATAGAATAAGGATGTAATTGTGATAGATAAAGGATGACGTTTGGGCCTTCGATTGAGTAATGATTTGAAGAAAAGGAAAAAGAGGGATTTCATGAATTGTACAGGATTAAAATATCCACGTAAGGTAAATCATATTGGGATGCTATGAAGTACGGTTATGGAAGTATAATATCGTATCTGTCACGACTCAATTTCCGCTCCATTGGGTGTCGTGATGGCACCTAGTCTTAGGGACTAGGTAAGCCTAGCATTTACTGAATAACAACCATAATAAATAACATCTAACAACTTGAAATGGAATTCTTTATAAAAACTTAGAATTCCCAAAACCGGTAGTACAAGTCAAAAGCTCTACAGAGTTTGCTACAATTTTTCTAAATACAACTGTTTCAAATAAAGTAACAGTATGAATACAAATAAGAAGGTGACTCCAAAGCCTGTGAACGCAGCAGCAGGTGTACTTTGAGTCTCCACAGCAACAGTCCGCACAACTAGCTAATGATCAACTGACTTCAAAACACCTGGATCTTCACAATAATGTGCAGAAGTGTAGTATGAGTATACCACGGCGGTACCTAGCAAGTATCAAGACTAACCTCAATAAAGTAGTGACGAGGAACAGTCAAGACACCTATTGGACTAAATAACCTGAACAAGTATAAGTATAGAAACAACAGAGTATGATATCTACATAAAGACTACGCGAAGTGGCAATTAATACGGTAATTGCAATAAGGAAGGAAAACAACAACTATCAGCGAAACTCCATAATATTGACATAGAAGAATGAACAAAAACACAGCCTAAGTCCGATAATCACAGATAAAGAAAGGACAAGTAATACCTCAGTAATTATAACCGCTTTTACAACAGGTTTTAGTCAACAACTCCACAAGGTACCGAACCTCAGACAATTCACAACTCACGTGTCTCAATACCTGAACCCTAACACTTGGCATCATGTGCCCTCATAACACCTCATAACCACACTGACGACTCACGTGCCAATAGAGCCATTCTCACATAGAAGGCAAGTAAACAAGGGTGAGCATCTATGCTCAACAATATCAAGAAATCCTCTTATCCGGTAAGAGTGCTTAACTACGTGTATGCTTGTGCAAATGTCCTAACATAGTTCGTACCAGCTAGTGACCATAAGAAAAAGAACGGACAATACGTAGAATGTTTTCTCACAACTTTCACAAGATAAAGTTCTCACAGGTAAATGTACCACTACACAAATATTAACAACAAGAATGCCCCTAGGACATCACAAATCAATCCCTGACATAGCCCACCTTGTCTCGCCACGTGTGCAATAGTAAAGTAAATGCCTGCCTTGTCTCGCCACACGTGCATAATAATGTTCTCACCTTGTCTCACCACATGTGCAATAGTAAAGTAAATACCCGCCTTATCTCGCCACACATGCATAATAATGTTCCCAATTTGTCTCACCACATGTACAAATATCAATAGTAACAATAACATGACAGAAACCTCGTGCAACCCCATAACAAAGAGATGTCAACAAAGGGCACTCCCGAGATACCATCTCCTAGTCCCAAAAGTAAATGCTCAACAGGGTATCTCCCGAGGTACCGCCTCGTAGTCCCAAAAGTAAATATGCCCAACAAGGGATCTCCCGAGGTACCGTCTTGTAGTCCCCAAAGTAAATATGCAAGACAGGGGGATCTCCCGAGGTACTGCATCGTAGTCCCAAAAGTAAATATGCAAGACAGGGGGGTTTCCTGAGGTACCACCTCGTAGTCCTAAAGTAGATATGCAAGATAAGGGGATCTCCCGAGGTACCACCTCGTAGTCCCAAAGTAAATATGCATGACAGGGGGATCTCCCGAGATACCGTCCCGTAGTCCCAAAGTAAATATGCAAGAACAATAAGTACAACAGCAACAATAACACTAATACAAGGGTATGACAATAAATTAATTCAGAAATTCTAGAACTCGAAGGAATAGAGGAATTAATTCACAAGGAGTGGCAAAAAATAGAGAATGCTAGTCATAATAAGAACACCTCAACAAGAAAGGAAATATTATGCAACAATGGTCCACAATGTACAGTTCGACATCGAGGGAGCTAACACAAGCCGAATAATTCAAAATAAGAACAAGTCAACTAAAATATTGGATATCTAACTTCTTTTAAGGTTGGCAATTAAAAAAATAGATACAACAAATTCAATTAGGGATAAGTCGCAGAAAGATAGTCATAGACTCAATTAAGGATGAACAATTACAAATGAGATAATTATAACTTCAAATAAAGATAAGCAGTTAGGGGAAAGATAACATGGAAATAGAAGCGATAACAGTGTCAGTTAAGGCACGGGTGACTCAAATAAGCATCAAGGGCGGATGATAAAGCAATTAATTCTAATTAAAGCAGGTAGAGGTGAAAAAAGTAATTAAGAGACGTATTCATAACATAACTACTGCATAATCAGTGAATACAAGGACCTAAGAACCCTAAAAGGCCAACTTTCCACAAATAAGTCCGAGCACGTACTCGTCACCTCGCGTACCCGGACTACAATTAGCATAGAAGTCTCAAATCCTAAGGGATAGTTCCCCCATACGAAGTTAGGCAAGATACTTATCTTAAAGAAGACAGACTGATACTCTAAAATGAACTTCTGGGATGAAATGACCTCCGGGCTGCTCAAATCTAACCAAAATAACTTCGAAGCACAAATAAAACTCATAAGAAACTATGCCGGATCATAAAACCTCAATTTTTATCAAAATCTAAAAATCAACCCAAAAGTCGACCCCCAGGACCGCACATTGGAACCAGAAAAATTTCACAAAACCCAAACACCCATTCCGATACGAGTACAACCATACTAAAATTATCAAATTCTGATCCCATTTCATCCCTCAAATCATGATTTTTCTTTTTGCAATTTTTCTTCAAAAACCTCCATTTTCCTCAACATAAAACACAAATTGAATGATAAAAATGAAGATAAAATCATGGAATATATTAAATTTTAGGTGAAGAACAATTACCCAATCGTTTTGCTTGAAAAACCACAAGGAAGCTCCCAAAAGTGAAGTATAAAACTCAAAATATGAAGAAAATGGCCAAACCCTCGACTTAAATGATTTTGCCAAGATTTCTGCATCTGCGGACAACGAGGCGCATATGCATTTGCGAAAAAGAGTCTGCATCTGTGAACTCAGCAAGCTAGGCTTGGAACTGCATATGCAGATTTACAGTCGCACCAGCAGCACCGCAGAAGTGCAAGGGGAAAGCGCAGAAGCGAGTTTCTTCGCAGGTGCGACCTCTGGACCGCAAAAGCAGCCTTCGCACTTGCGTGCCAGCCTCCGCAGAAGCGAGCGAACCTCCAGGCCACCATGATCGAAAAAGAGACCAGGCTCACGTAGAAGCGGAGTCGCACCTGAGCTCCAAAGCGTCGTAGGTGCAAAAATACCAGAACCAGACCTCTTCAAAACCATGAAAATCATTCGAAACTCGTCCGAAACACACACGGGGCCCCCGGGACCCCATCCAAGCATACCAACAAGTTCCATAACATAATATGGACTCGCTTGAGATCTCAAATCACATCAAACAATGTCTAAACTATGAATCACTCTCCAATCCAAACTTAATGAACTTGAAACTTCAAATTTCTACAACCGATGCTGAAACCTATCAAACCATGCCCGATTGATCTCAAATTTTGCACACAAGTCATATTCAACATTACGGACCTACTCCAACTTCCAGAAACGGAATCCGACCATGATATCAAAAAGACCACTACCGGTCAAAATCTCCAAAAATTTTGACTTTCGCCATTTCAAGCCTAAATGAGCTACATACCTCCTAAACACAATCCGAACACGCCCCTAAGTCCAAAATCACCCAACGAAGCTAACAGAATCGACAAAACTTCATTCCGAAGTCATCTTCACACAATTTCGACTACGGTCAAAATCCTAAGGTTTAAGCTTCCATTTTAGGTACTAAGTATCCCAAATAACTTTGAACCATCCGATAACTGAATTCAACAAAGCACGCAAGTCAATACACATAATACGAAGTTGCCCAGGGCCTTATGCCGCCAAACGAGACTTAAATTCTCAAAACGACCGGCCGGGTCGTTACAGTATCTCCCCCAAATGGATCAGGAGAATCACTTCAAATGTTCCACGATGCAACGTGAGCACTAGTGATTACATAAAAGGTCAAGTTATCAATGGTATATTATAGATCAATATTGAGGTGAATCGAGAATTGATGGATAAAAGTCGCAAAGTATGAGATGAGATTAGACCTTCATTCTTAAGATGAATAATGAGGAAGTATTAAAGGACTTAGACTTATACATATAGGATAAGCAACGAGAGTAAGCTGGAGTTTGGTAGCAGACCTTAGTAACGATAGATCGAAGTAAGAGTCATGGTATCGTATGACCCACCTAGATGTAGTAAAGTCATACGGATGCATAACTGGGTATATGAAATAAGATATAGCAATATTTGTATGTTCGACAAAGTACCGAGAGAAGAACATTAGTATACCTATAGATGCCCAAAGGGATATCTTATCAAGCTCATTATATGTTTACAAAGTGAGGCCTAGAGATTGGCTAAAAGCCAGAGGAAAAAGGAGAGAAGAGTCGCATAGGCACATTTACAAGGTTAGAGTCGTACATGCTGCATGATAGAAGGTAGCAACAGTTACGACATTGGAAGGATTTCGACCACAAGTCATGGTGTGAGGAAGAAGCCTAAGGGGGGAATTCCTTGGCCTTTGGAATTATTCATTGAACTATTTCCTAGATGGTAAGGAGAGTACTAAAGTATTCAGAAGACATAAGTTATGAAAATAATAAGTGCATCAGTCAACTTTTGAGGACGAATATTCAAAAGGGGGAATGAGGTTACACCCCATGTTTTCGTTCGTGAAAGTACGCCATATGTAAATTGATGGAAGCTCAGAAATGAGATGTTACATCCCGCATTTTCGTATATTAAAGTTTCTTCGTAAGTTAATTGACGTAAGTTTGGGGATGAGATTACTTTGAGATTATAAGAATTATACTATTTCAAACATGTGATGAGTAAATTCGTGAAGATGAGGGGGTAAGCAAATCGAAGAGAATGAATATCGTCGAAGTTTGACATTTTGAGATAAAATACGGCCCAAGCTATAATACCCGGTATTTATGGACTTGTGCCATACAAGGTACCACATGACCATGATAGTGAGGTGTATAAGGTATGCTAAAGGTGAGTTGTATTTTAATTAATTTAAGATAATTCTTAATTATGCGGGTAATTGGTTAATTATTGGTTAATGGGAGATTAATTATTTAATTAAGGAATTAGAGTATAATAAATTAAGAACTTGGATGAAGCCAAAAAGGCCCCAACGTGGCAGCACCCCCTTTCCCATTTAATGTCTCTTAAAAGAGATTGAAAGGTGGCCCATTTAAAAGGATTATGTGACACCAAGCCTTGAAATGTGGCCCCCACACCCATTAAAGCATAAGACCTCTCTAATTCCAAGAGAGGTGCTTATAGCAAAATGGTAAGCAACGGATCTTCAACAAGAATTCAAACAAAATTCCTTAGCATCTAAGCAACGTGATATTTTTGCAATTCTAAGGAAGCCCGGTATAATCTTTCTCAAGAATATCATACGGATTTTTTCCTACTCCGATCTTGCCGTTACATATTTTAGCAAAAGACATGTGTTACAGGGATTGTCAAGAGAATCGGTTTAGGTATGTTAAGGCTATCACTTCTTTCCTTTTCGCATGATCCATACGATACATGAAACTAGCAAATGCACAACTTTCATAAATGACTGTATTCATAGAAATACTAGAGATGCCTATGTTCTTGATTCCCCATGTGTCCTATTATTCTATCATCTGTTCAAGGGTCTCAGAAAATGCGTAAGTTGATAAAGTTTATTTCATGACATCAATCAAAGGCATAATGGTCTTATGACATTCCGAGAGATTTTATTGACGTATTTCTCATGCATTGCATTATGCACAACTTTCATAAATGACTCTAGTCATAGAAATACTAGAGATGCCTATGTTATTGATTCCCCATGTGTCCTGTTATTCTATCATCTATTCAAGGGTCTCAAAAAATGCGTAAGTTGATAAAGTTTATTTCATTGCATCAATCAAAGGCATAATGGTCTTATGGCGTTCCGAGAGATTTTATTGACGTACTTCTCATGCATTGCATTCATTTATACATGTACATTGACCCATGACCAGATGGCGTTATATATGCGTATATGTATGTATATATATGTATGTGGGATACGGGAAAAGGTTATGGCGTTATATACATACCACCACATAATCAGCTGGTATACGTTGATGATTTGCCCACAGTGGCCGAGATGATATGATGGTATGCCCTCAGAGGCTTGATGATGTTATGTATGCATATACCTATGCATGGTATGACATTTATACACATATGCATGGCATTGTAAATACTATTGATTCACAGAGTTATTCAGACTTATATGTTAAGTCTTTTACTCCATGTTTCTTATGTCTATTATTTACTGATTTTCATTCCACATATACTCGGTACATTATTTGTACTGACGTACCTTTTGCCTGGGGACGCTGCGTTTCATGGCCACAGGTCCCGATAGACAGGTCGAGAGTCCTCCAAGTTGGCTATCAGCTCAGCGGAAGGTATTGGTGCGCTCCATTTGCTCCGGAGTTGCTATTTGGTCAGTATAATTAAGATATGTATTGATTGGTATGGCGGGGCTCTGTCCCGACCTTTATGACAATTATGTATTCTTAGAGGCTTGTAGACAGATGTCATGTATATGAAAGATTGTATGTCCTTATCTGCCTATGTTCAGTGTACGAGTGACCACTTTGGTCTTATAGGCAATATGTCATATGTATAAGTTGGTATTACATGTTTTATTCTAGTTATATCACCATAGCCTTTCCGTCTCATTTTCCTATAATAGAATAATACGAAAAGATACATTATGTTGGTACTCGGTTGAGTAAGATAACGGGTGCCCGTTGTGGCCCATCGGTTTGGGTCGTGACACTCCCCCACTCAAAGAACTCTTTCTCACTTCTCAGAATATTAGGAATATGCTCAAAAATGGTCTATGGCATGTGTTTTAAGGAGGTAGGGTTGGATTTATAAACCACAAAAATGAAGCCCCAAGACAGGATCTGCGGGCACATATGCGACTGTAGAATGGATATGCGGTCCGCATATCGGCCACATAATTTGGTGCCAAAAGAAACTGGAAAAATCTATCTAGGTCTCCGTTTGTTATGCGGCCCACATGTTCTGCAGTCTCATAATGCGCCGGAGAACCTACCTCCGCAAAAATCTCAAAGTTGGATATGCGATCAGAGTGCGGCCCGCGAAATGGTTTTGCTGTCACATAATGGGCCGCAAAATTGACATAAGAAATGGTCTAGAAGAATGTCTCACTCTGCGGTCGCATAATGGGCCGCAGAGTGATTATGCGGCTGCATAATGGGCCACATAAATGCCTATTTCTACCAAATATTTTCTTTCAACTCCCTAATGCACTGTTCAATCCAAAGAGTCTGAACCGCGGCGAGCTTGCTCGCCGTGAAGAATTTATACTATTATTAACCTCTACGCCTACCTCGGCATAACTGAACCCCGATTTTTAGGAAAACTTTCACGGGGCCTTACATCCTCCCCCCACTTAAGATCATTCGTCCTCGAATTAGGGTCAAGGTTCACTATTAGTATCTTATGCAACTCAGTTTTCATACCACACACCATCAGCCCCAAATTTGACTAACTCCCTAAAATCCCAAAAATTTCGCCAGAGTTTTCCCTGTAACTAGGCCAATCCACCTGTCAGAGGGCCCCAGAAACACATCCTTAAAACATATACATAAACCACTGACGTCACATAACTCATAACAACGCTAACTGTGGCCTCACAAGCAATATATTATCAAGAAAAGAACACCCTTAATATCAACTCTACAAATGATACATAATTCATATAAAGTAACTCTTAGAATTTTCATAAATTACAACTTTATAAATGCATGGCTATTCAAACAAATAAGGATACTTTATCTTCATTTCTTCCCCGGCTTCCAAATAGCCTCTTCAAGACTGTTGGTTTCGCCATAGCACTTTCACAAATGCAATTTCTTTATTTCTCAACTTTCGGACTTTCCGATCAACAATTGAAACTGGAATCTCTTCATATGTTAATTCCTCATTAAAGTCAATAGCCTCAACCGGAACAATGAGTGTCGGATCTTTGACTACTTTCTTCAACATAGACATGTGAAACACCGGGTGCACTAATGACATCTCAGGTAGTAGCTCAAGCTTGTACGCCACCTCATCGATCCTTTGAATGATTTTGTATGGTCCGACATACCTCGGACTCAATTTCCCTTTCTTACCGAATTGCATTACACCGTTCGTGGGGGAAATTTTCAAGAATACCCAATCATCTTCTTTGAACTCCAAATCCCTACGACGAACATCCTAATAATACTTCTGACGACTCTGAGCACTCATCAACCACTCCTTAATGATCTTAACTTTTTTCGTAGCCTAATGCACGAGGTCTGGTCCTATCAACTTAGCTTCCCCAAATTCGAACCACCCAATGGGAGATCTACATGTCCTACCATACAATGCCTCAAAGTGTGCCATTTGGATACAAGCATGAAATGTTTTGTTATAAGCAAACTCTATGAGTGGCAAACGATCATCCAAACTACCCTTGAAGTCAAAAACACAAGCACGCAATATATCCTCAAGCGTCTGAATAGTCCGCTCTGCCTGCCCATCGGTCTATGGATGGAAGGTTTTACCCAGATTTACCTGAGTACCCAAACCTTCTTGAAACCTCTTCCAAATATTTGCCATGAACTGATCCCCTCGATTAGAAATGATAGAAAGTGGAGTGCCATGCAACCTGACTATTTTCTTGATATACAATTGAGCATATTGTTCAGTTGTGTCGGTAGATTTAACTTTCAAGAAATGTGCTGATTTTGTGAGTCAATCCACAATCACCCAAATTGAGTCAAACTTGCACGAAGTGCGTGGTAATCCTACCACAAAATCCATATTCATCATTTCCCACTTCCACATTGGAATTTCTATGTTCTATGCCAACCCACCAGGCCATTGGTGTTCGGCCTTCACTTGCTAAATATTAGGACACCTTGCCACAACGTCTGCCACATTCCTCTTCATGTCATTCCACCAATAGACTTCCTTGAGATCATGATACATTTTTGTAGAGCTCGGGTGCACGGAATACCTAGAAGTGTGAGCCTCGATCATGATTCTTTCCCGGAGACCATCTACATTTGGAACACATAGCCGCCCTTGGTACCTTAGTATACCATCATCCATGCAAAGAGTAAAAGACATAGTTTTATGTTTATGAATCCCCTTCTTCAGTTGTACCAGCAATGGATCGTCGTATTGCTTCTCTTTGACTTCCACAATGAGCAATGATTCAGCCCTATTCCGCATAATTACCCCTCCTTCAGTACATAAGACGAAATCCCAAACTAGCTAATTGGTGAACCTCCCTGGACAACGGCCTCTGACATACCTCCAAGAATGCCAAACTTCCTATAGATTTCCGGCTAAGAGCATCCGCCACCACATAGGCTTTTCCCGGGTGATAGAGGATATCGATGTCGTAATCCTTGAGTAACTCAAGCCATCTTCTCTGCCTCAGATTCAGCTCCTTTTGTTTGAAAATATATTGATGGTTATAGTGGTCCGTGAATACATCCACATGGACCCCATGCAAATAATGACGCCAAATATTCAATGCAAAAACCACCCCGCAAGTTCTAAGTCATATGTTGGACAGTTCTTTTCATGATTCTTGAGTTGTCTAGAAGCATAAGCTATAACCTTGCCGTGTTGCATTAATACACACCCAAGCCCAATCCTTGAAGCATTGCAATATACAACAAACTCATCGGTACCCCCTAGCAGGGTCACAACCGGCGCCGTAGTCAATCTTGATTTCAACTCCTGGAAGCTCATTCCACAAGCATCGGACCATTGGAACTTACCTGCTTTCTAAGTCAATTTAGAACTTCCTGTAATACCCTGTTAAGCCCAAGAAACTACGAATCTTGGTTGGCGTTGTAGGTCTATGCCAATTCTTCACCACTGCAATCTTTTGAGGGTCGACCTTAATTCCTTCTCTAGAGACAATATGACCCAAGAATATGATAGACTCGAGCCAAAATTCACATTTTGAAAATTTCGCGTAAAATTGGTGCTGATGAAGAGTTTGCAAAACTGCCTTGAGATTATCGGCATGGTCCTCTCAACCACGTGAATACACAAGAATATCGTCAATAAATACTATGACAAAGGAATCGAAAAAAGGCTTGAAAACCCGGTTCATAAGATTCATGAAAGCCGCCAGGGCATTTGTTAGCCCAAAAGACATTACCAGAAATTCAAAGTGCCCATACCGGGTCCTAAAAGTTGTTTTCGGAATATCCTGCTCCCTGATCTTCTATTGGTGGTACCCGGATCGTAAATCAATTTTGGAGAAGTACCGAGCACCCTGTAACTGATCAAACAAATCATCTATTCTTGGTAATGGGTATTTGTTTTTGATTATGACTTTGTTGAGCTATCGGTAGTCAATACACATCCTTAGTGATCCATCTTTCTTCCTCACAAAGAGAACCGGTGCGCCCCATGGTGACACACTCGGTCGGATGAAACCCTTCTCTAACAAATCCTTCAATTGTTCCTTTAGCTCCTTCAATTCTGCGAGTGCCATCCTATAGGAAGGAATAGATATAAGCTGCGTGCCTGGCATTACATCAATCCTAAAATCAATTTCCCAGTCTGGCGGAATCCCAGGGAGCTCATCAGGAAAGACCTTCAAAAATTCATTCACCACAATCATAGAATATAGTGCAGGCGCCTCAGCATCGGTGTCCATAACCTGGACCAAATGATAGATACACCCCTTATTAATCATCTTCGTGGCCTTGAGGTAAAAAACAAACCTACCATTTGGCATTACATTATCCCCCTTCCACTCAACAATTGGCTCATTTGGAAATTCAAACCTCACAGTCCTAGTTCAGCAATCGAGCTTGGCAAAACATGAATAAAGAAAATCCATTCCCATAATTACATCAAAATCGACCATTCACAATTCAATAAGATCGGCCACGGTGTCCCGACCACGCACCATGACAACACAATCCCCAATAAACCCATGCGGCCAGAATAGACTCGCCAACCGGACTAGATACAGAGAACGGATCATGGAGCTGCTCCGGTTCTATCCCAAATTCCATAGCAACATAAGGGGTAACATAGGACAAGGTGGAACTGGGATCAATAAGAGCATATACATCATGAGATTGGACAGTCAATATACCTGTGACAATATCTGGAGAAGCCTCTGCACTCCGGCGACCACTCATAGCATAGAAATGGCCGGGTCCTCTTGAACTTTGCGCACCACCCCTAGCTGCACCACGCCTTGCTGGTGCTGGAGTACCTCGAGCTGGAGGGGGTGCTGAAGATGTAGCAGCTACAGAACTAGATGGCTGTGCTGTGCCCCTGCCCGCTCCCTGGCAGGATGAACAACACTCCCTCTGAATATGACCCCTCAATCTGCACCCGTAACATATAGGTAGGTCCATGTAGCAGATCCCCAAGTGCATCTTCCCACACCTGGGGCATGGGGGCCTCCGCTACTGCTGGAATCTCCCTCCTGATCGGCCCTGCTGGTGAGGTCCCCTGCTGCCCTGGTTGGGCTAAAAACGACTCCCCTACTATTGACTGGGCCTTGCTGGTGGTGCACTGGCTGAAGACTGAGAATAAGACTGGGATGGCCCTGATGACCCTCCCCTAAAAGCTGATCTTCCCCCACCAAATGATTCACCAAAGTTGTCCGCGGACTGGGCCTTGCTGGTACCCTCTCGCTCCATTTTGCTCTTCCACTTACGGTTCTCCGTAGCTTGAGAAAATATTACCATCTTTCCATAGTTCATATATAAATTCAAAGCAGCTGTAGCTGCCTCATTGATAACCAAGGGGCTAAGGCCCTGCACAAACCGGCACACTCTAGCCTCCATAGTAAGCAACATGAGAATGGCATATTTAGACAGATGCGCGAAATCCTTATGATACTCCCACACACTCTTACTTCCTTGCTTAACGTTCTCAAACTCTTCGGCACTAGCTTCCCTAGTCTTGTCCAGCAAAAAATGGTCCATGAAAGCATCAGTAAACTCACTCCACCTCGCTCGAGGGCTCCCTTCCTCCCGATAGTCCTCCCACAGCTCAAACCAAGAATAGGCCACCCCTTTCAGGCGGTAGGCAACCAACTCCACTCCTTACGTCTCAGTAGCGTGCATAACCCAGAGAGTCTTATGCATCTCATCAATGAAGCCTTGTGGGTTCTCCTGGGGATTAGCACCCGTGAACACCGGAGGATCCAACTGAAGAAACTTGTTCACCCTGGAACCACTAGAATCCCCTTGTTGGCTAGAAGAAGTGGGTGCAACATTTGATCTCTGGGTTTGAGAGGGCACTATCTGTGTCAGCATCTGGATAGCTCACCTAAGATCCCCATCAGAAATACCAGAACTGGAAGCTGAGGCTGGAGGTGGAACCGGAATATTGGTTGGAGAAACTGCTGCACCCTCAGTAGGTGAATGCACGGGTGTGGCTTGGTTAGGTGTAGTGGAATCAGGCAGTGTAGCAGTCGGGGGATTATCCTCACCCCTCGGGTATTCACCGCATCACCAAATAAAGGTTCAACTGCCACTCCTGAGGCGACATTAACTTCTTGGCCAGTTCTTGCTCTCTTCTTAGGTGCCATGTACTGAAAGTTAAAGGAATACACGAGTTAGAGGAGGAACAATTTCAAAATCAGTTTCATCACACGATCCAGAATATTAAAGAAGGGTATTATTCCTAAATGTCCAAGTAGCCTCCAACTTATAGATGTGGCCGACAACAAACCAATAAGGAGGACTCTACTAGAAACGGTTCCGAGACATCCTAGGACACTTTAAAACCTTAGGTTCTAATACCAAGTTTGTCACGGCAAAACTTCGGGAAGCGCGATTGGCTCTCAACCGAGTGAACCCGGTCGAACAAGCCTGTAGATACTTTCTACCATAGTAACCCATGATCAAGAGAAGACATGATTTCATCAATTAAACAGTAAGAAGTTCATATATACAATACTAAATTGTCTCATTAGTTACATCATTTTAAAGTCCTAAAATACACATATTCTTATGATTCGAGTAAAACAAGAGATCAAAACACAACATAATCTGTTTGACTTTTCTAGCACCCATGTACAACCCACATAGTACTACGGAGCCTCTAAAAGATACTAAAGGGTGTTATGATAGTGGCGACAATAAGGCCACGGCTATACCTCGGGACGTGATATTAATATTAACAAAAGATACAATACGTGACCCCGGGATAAAGTGGGGCTCACCAAGTCTACTGGGAAGAGGATGTACCACTATCACTGATCAACACTACCTGCTATGGAACCACCTGCATCCATTTAAAAGGGCAGCGCCCCCGGCAAAAGGGACATTAGTACCGTCGAATAGTACTAGTATATAAAACTAAATACCATCTCAATAGAATGAATAATAATACAAGGGGAAACAGTCAAGAATTCAATAAGAGCTTAAAATAATACTAAAACATCAAGTTAAGGATCACATAAGTTTTCAAGTCAATTTCCATGTTATTAGGTTGGGTGATCTTTAGTGTCGATATGCCATAATTCACAATACCACCTTATTCTTACACGGAGTCCGATCACAACCCGATCGGCTAGGTCGTCTCCATTGAGACATCAACCATAACCACATTTTCAATTATCATTTCCAGCACAGTAACCACTATGTGTGCGGCATGGCATCCGATCACGGCCCGATCAGCTAGGCCGTCTCACCCAAGACATTACCTTGTTCAGTCAATCATTTCACATCATACTTCTTTCATATCTATTTAATTCATTGGTACTTATGGACACAATTATAATACCATTCTTGGCACTTGGCCGAATTTCATATTTCAAGCTCCCCTTTTCATTTTCACATACCATTACCATTATTGACCACAAGACTCTTCAATTCAAGGCTTTTAGGTACACATGAGAGTAATTAAGAGTCTTAGACATATACAGAGATTTGTTTTACATAATTTGGCATGATAACCTTCACTCAAGAATAACTTTAAATCGTAAAAATTATAACACACACAGCCAAACTTTGAATATATATACGCAAAAGATAACATAGCATGAATAAATTTATTTGAAACACATATTGAATATGTATCTCTCAATGCAAGATTACTCGGGATAACCAATTTCTTAATGATCAACTAGGGTCTTTCATAACTTACATGAACACCATGGAATTTGATTCTAAGAGAGGGGTTTAGCCAACAAACCTCAATTGAGGTTAGGCTCGATACTTACGGGGCCTTACAAGTTCGTCTTCCATTTATATCTTGACCTCTCCTCATCACCACTCTACCGAGGTTAGGCTCGATACTTACGCGATACCATTGTGGTGTACTCATACTAGGCTTCTGCACATTTTTGTGAAGATCCAGGAACTTCAGCTCATGCTAGGTATCTGCGATTTGACCACACATTTTGGAGACTTCAAGGTATACCTACTTGGCGTTCGCAGACCTTAGAGTCACCTTCTGTCCTTACTTTTATTTCTGATACTCTTTATATTGACAATGTTGTACTATAGATTTTCAGTATATTTCTGTAGAGCTTATGACATTTTTCATCGGTTTTGGGAATTTTGTTACGGATGTTCTGTTTTTGAGTTATTATGAGTTTTACCGAATCATCTTATTATTGATGTTGTTAATTCTTTTAAGCTAGCAATGAATGTTAGGCTTGCCTAGTCTTAGAGACAATGTGTCATAACGACATCCTAAGGTGGGAAATTAGGGTCGTGACATGTGGTTTCAATTTTCAGAGGCATACACAACCACATTCCCTTATTGCATCAAAACACAATCCAAACCATGATAAGAAGCATCACTATATATAACATACTCTTTCCCTTCAGTTGGTAGCGTAAGTGTAGGAGGTTTAGTCAATTAAGATTTTAGCTTTTCAAAGCTCTCTTGGCAAATGAGAGGCTATAATAGATAAGCCTTTGACAAACGTTCTAAAGTATCCCGCTAAGCCCAGGAAACTTCTTATTTCAGTTGGACTTTTACGTGGTTTCCAGTCAATAATAGCTTGAATCTTATTAGGATCAACATTCACACCTTCAGCTTACACAACATGCCCTAAAAAAGCCATTTCAATTAGCCAAAATTCACATTTGGAAAGCTTTGCATAGAGCTTTTTCGCCTCAAAAAATTACAAAACAATCCAGAGATGTTTATCATGATCTTAACTATTATTGGAATATATTAAAATATCATCAATAAATACCACCTCAAATTGATCAAGATAAGGCTTGAATACATGATTCATTAGATCCACGAACACTATAAGAGCATTTGTCAACGCAAATGGCATCATCAAAAAATCATAATGACCGTACCGAGTCCTAAAAGCACTTTTAGGTAAATCTTGCTCACTTACTCGCAGTTGGTAATACCCAAACCTCGAGTAAATTATTAAGAACAACCTAGCACCATTTAGCTGGTCAAATAAATCATTGATCCTAGGCAATAAATATCTATTCTTACTTGTTACCTTATTCAATGGCCTATAATCAATACAATGTCAAAGAGTTCCATCTTTCTTTTTTACAAATAAAATAGGAGCTCCCCAAGGATTAACACTTGGGCGAATAAAACATATTACACCTCATGTTGTCGTACATAAGAGTACGCTGTAAGCCAATTGATGTAAGCTCAGAAAAGAGATTATTTTTGAATGTACATAAAGTATATTAATCATGTTATATTGGATGTTACAAATCTTTAAGATCATTAATAACAAGTACCAAGAGTGTTTGAAAGCTTAGAGGCTAAACAAAAAATAAGTTTCATCGAAAGTCGATAAGTTTGGAATGTAATAACATTCACTTTGGGGTGAGACTAGGGTTCTTAACATTATAAGGAGGTTATGTTTGTTATGAGTTATTTTAGTCGTATGATAGTCGTGTAATATATTTTGAAGTCAAGTGAGTTGTGGAACAAAAGTTGGTAAAGGTCATCACAAGTTACATTCATAAAAGTGCTGAACATTAGGTCAAATATAGCTGATCTTTTCTCCAAATCTACTTCTAATTAAGGAGTGATATACCTACAAACGTGCGGATATACGTGTCTAGTTTCTAAATCATTTAACCGTTCATCGGTACGACATCGGAGTAGAGAGATATTCGCATTTTTGCGAGATTGCGCAAGCAGCTCCGATGGGACCCAATGAGTCGGTGTAAAACTCCAGCTTGTATTTAAGGCAATTCTAAGTTGTTTTAACTCATTTTTCTCGTCCAAAACAGTTCCTAAACCCTTATAAATGCTCTCCAAGGGTTCCTCTATGATTCTAGGGTGAAAACCTAAGATAGAAACATGAATCCAACGCTAGTGTTGATGACTTATTAATGAAATATTGTTTACACTATTGTTGATGTTGTGCTTATTGTATTTCTCTGGCTGTTGTTGTTGGCATATGGTATTGGAGGAGGCCCTTGTTATAGGGGAGATGTTGCCCAAATTTACATAAACGAGCTACTAGTTTAAGTTGAATACTTAGCTTTTACTCAACACCGATTTTGAATCTCCTTATGCTATGGTAGATCGAGTTGAGTTGTTTGAAGAATTGCTTGAAAGGTATTAAGGACTCAAAGGAGTTAAGGTATGTTAAGGCTATCACTTCTTTCCCTTTGGCATGATCCATATGATACAACGAAATGAGCAAACATGCAACTTTCACAAACGACTCTATTCTTAGAACTACTAGGGGTGTCTATGTTCTTGATTCCCCATATGTACTGTTATTATATTGTATGTTCATGGCTCTCAGAAAATACGTAAGTTGATAAAGTTTATTTCATGATATTAACCGAAGGCATATTGATCTTATGATATTTAGAGAGATCTTATTGATTTACTTCATTATGCATTGCATTCAACTTGTATATTGACCTATGACCAGATGGCGTTATATACGCGTATATTATATGTATATGGGGTATGGGGAAAGGTTATGGTGTTATATACGCACCACCACCTGATCGACCGGTATACGTTCATGATTTCGCCCACAGAGGCTGAGATGATATAATGGGATGCCCTCAAAGGCGTGATGATATTAGGTACGAATATACCTATGCATGATGTGACATTTATACGTATATGCATGACATTATAAATGTTTCATGATTCACAGAGCTATTCAGACTTACAGGTTAAGTTCTTTACTCCATGTTTCTTTCATGTCTTTTATATACTGTTTTCATGCCTTACATACTCGGTACTTTATTCATACTGATGTCCCTTTTGCATTAGGACGTTGTGTTTCATGCCCGCAGATCACTATAGACAGGTTGACAGTCCTCCTAGTAGGCTATCAGCTCAGCGAAATGTGTTGGTGGACTCCACTTGCTCCGGAGTTGCCTATTTGATCAGTATGATTTGTACATGTATTGATTGGTATGGCGGGGCCGTGTCCCAAACCTTATGATGTTTATGTACTCTTAGAGGCTTGTAGAAATATGTCATGTATATGGATACTTGTATGGCACTGTCGCCCTATGTTTTGAGTGTATAAATGATCATGTCGACCTTATAGGCCTGTATGTAACATGTATAAGTTTATATATCATGTTGGATTGTTCTATGTCCACTCTTATGTTTTATTCTGGTTATCTCATGATGGCCCGTCTGACCCATTTACTCATGATTGTGTGATAAGAAAGATATGATTTGTTGGTACTCGGTTGATTAAGGCACCGGGTTCCCGTCGCGGCCCTCCGATTTGGGTCGTGACAAAAGTGGTATTAGAGCAGTTCTGTCCTAGGGAGTCTACAAGTTGTGTCTAGTAGAGTCTTGTTTATGGGTGTGTTGTGCAACACACTTATAAGCAAGAGGCTACATGGCATTTAGGACTATCACTCTTTCT
Source organism: Nicotiana tabacum (assembly GCF_000715075.1). Taxonomy (NCBI): domain Eukaryota; kingdom Viridiplantae; phylum Streptophyta; class Magnoliopsida; order Solanales; family Solanaceae; genus Nicotiana; species Nicotiana tabacum. The sequence goes on from NC_134102.1 coordinate 45,646,546, forward strand.
TCTTACTCTATATCGTGCGGTACAGCTCAGTTGTAAGAATTCAAACTCCTAAATTCTACTTTATTTGTAATACAACAATACCTACATCCACAAAGACAGTTGGTAAGAGATTAAATGTGGTTGTGGAAGAGTTGAGTTCGAGGTACTTGATTTTGCATCATGCTTATGATGAGTAAATGTAAGGTCTTCAGTAGATTATGTGTGTACTAAGAAGTGTAAGCTTTTTGATAAGGATCCCTAAGGCATGAATATCTATCCACCCATATAGTTTAAAAAGCAACAAGAGAATTAGAAGGCAGATACAAGTTTCAACAAGTAAAAGAAGCAAGGTGAAAAAGGGTACGAGGTACCCAGTTAGTGAAGATTATTAGTTTTTACAATTGAGCATTCTGAGTTAATTCAATAGTAACAGAGATATATACAATAGGCCACACACATATCAGTTATGCCCTATGGGAGCTAACAAATAAAGTTCAAGAGATGAATAGGATATCAGGATCCAGTTCAGGTTAGAGTAACCCAAAATTGTGGATGGATTGTTATCATTAGCTAACATTTTCGAAGAATAGTGCAAACGTGGTAATAGATCTCCTTGTGAAACACACAGATGGCGCACTCTAGAATAGTACAGTCAGATATGAATACTAGAATGTTTAGAAATTTCAGGAGATAGGCTGTGAAATCCTAGAATGGATAAATATTTACCTTAGTATGTCTCCCACCCCTAGTTAAAAAAATAGAGAATGTTAGGCGTCCCGAAGAGCCAGTGAGATGAAGAAAGGGGAGCTAAAAGAGAAAGAACATTTTGTTGAAGTTTTCATAATAAAGTGATAGACAGAAATATTAGGCGGAGAATAAGAAGAGAGTAAATGAAGCATTATGAGTAAGATGTGATAAATGGGTGATAACGGTAAATCAAAATATGACAGAATAACAAAGTCTATAGTCAAGTGAAGGAAAAGACAAGAGGTGAAAGGCCTTGAGACAATAAAACTGTATAAGCCATAAAGCCATATCCTCATTCCGGAAATGAGCTGGTGACTCGAACGTGATTACCAGAAGGCTAAGTTAGACCCCCGAAGTAATAGAAATCAGTATGGGCTAGTGAACAAGATCAACTGAACATGAATTAGGGATCAGAAAATTTGATAATAGTCGGTATCGTGAGAATTTCAGACATAGCGTTCCGGCAATAATAGAATGGACAACAAAAGAATAACATTTAAAAGTCATTCAGGAACACGCTTCCCTAAAGCAAGCACTATGATTAGAGTTAATCTTAAGGGACTAAGTGTGACAGCTACACTAGGTGTCACTTTGTTCATAAGAAATTCAGTTACCCCTGGTACAGAAGGGTTACCGCAAGGCGAGTAAGAGTCTGTGAATATGTGAAAAGACGCCAAAGATGAAGAGGTAAAACATTTATAGGTAAATTTTCATAGCATTAAATGTTAGTACTCCCCTAAAGGGGGAAGATGGTGTGATATGCTATTAAGTCAGAGTTATATGGTTCAGGTAACTATGGAATAGTAGAGGAAGAATGTTGTAGAAAGGCAAAAGGCACGAGATTGCATTTATTCAGATCCTACAGATATGATATGACTCCAAAACATTATGCAAGAACGATGTCGGGGAGAGGCAATAAGGGTTGCAACACTTCGTGTTATTGATAAATAAGTGCAAATGAACACTTGATACATAAGGAGCCAGTGCGAGGGTTAAGTTAAGACAAAGGACATAAGCCAAGAGAGATTACGCATAATGTAGATATGAGAATGGACCAATGAGTAGTTAGTAGTTGATTTAGGAAGAGTCTAGTTATGTCTAGACAAGAGGATACAGATAAATGAACAGATCGTGCAAGATAAACATAGTGAACCCAAACATAGTGAATTTAGTCTCGTAGATATGATGTCATAATCATTGAGAAATATTCATATAGGGGCTGGGGTTGTTAAAGGTACCATATAAGTGTTACAGAAATAAAAGAGAGTGCCACTGGGAAGACACTCAAAAATTTTAGTTCATAAGCAATCCTACGAGCACAAGGGCGTGGAGGTAAATAACTAGGGTTAATTATAGGCGAGCAAGAACATCAAAAATTCCGCCAGGTATATGATGTAATAAGCTCGTAGCTTTACAAGAGTAAGAAGGTGTCCCCTAAGTACTACAGTGAATGACTAGCTGAGGAAATAAGGAAGAAGGCTTCAACCAAAGCATAGTAACTTGAAGAAGAAATGGTCTTGTAACGACAGTTTCACTACAATACTGTGTACACTCCATAAAAAAGTGGCACCTATCATGGCTAATGAAAAGAAATAAAATCAAAGATGATGTTTGAGATCATATGAGTTACAGGAAATTACAGTATTCGTGGGCAATAAGATAAGTCAAGAATCCATGCAACAAGTGGAAGAATGACCAGGAAAAGTAATTGCTTACATTTAAAGATAGTTGAGAAGACACGAAAGGAAATCTATGGTACTAGCAAGGTCGCAGGATAAAGTATCGTGGAGCGACAAGGTTTTAGTTAGATAGTCATACGGATAAGAAAAGGTGAGTGAGAAGGCGATGAGAATAGATAAGTCCTCGAGATTAAACCCATCAAAACAAGAGAGTTGATGGTTTTCGTAAGTAATAGAAAGCTTAGTACAACCTGAATGAACTCAAAGGAGTCTAAGGCTAGGAGCAATTAGAAGAGATGAAATGTTGCCCTGGTAGTAGAATAAGGGTGTAATTGTGATAGATAAAAGGATGACACTTAGGCCTTTGATTGAGTAATGATTTAAAGAAAAGATATTTCATGAATTGCACGGGATTAGAATACCCCCGTAAGGTGAATCACGTGGGGATGCTATGAAATATGGTTATTAAAGTATAGTATCATCCCTAGGTGGATCAGGAAAATCACTTCAAATGTTCCACCGATGCAATGTGAGCCCTAGTGACAATGTATTATGTAAGAGGTTTTAAGTTATCAATGGTAGATTATGGATCAACATTAAGGTAAATCAACAATGGATGGATAAAAGTTACAAAGTATGAGATGAGATTAGGCCGTCATTATTAAGATGAACAGTAATGAGGAAGCATTAAAGGACTTAGATTTATACATATAGGATAAGCAGCAAAACAATAACCTGGAGTTGGGTAGCAGACCTCGGTAATCATAAACTGAAGTAAGTGTTATGGTATAGTATGACCTAACTATATGCAGTAAAGGCATAAGGATAGATAACTGAAGATATGAAACAAAATATAGCAATAGTCGTAAGTTCGACAAAGTACCGAGCGAAGAACTTTAGTACACCTATAGATGCCCAAAGGGACAGCTTGTCAGAGTTCTGTATATGTTCCCAAAGTGAGTCCTAGAGATTGGCTAAAGGCTGGAGGAAAAAGGAGAGAAGAGTCGCATAGGCGCACATACAAGGACAAAGTCGTACAGGCTTCATGATTTATGACATCCAAATCCACTACAAAAAGGTAAATGGACACGGTCGCATGCAATATAATTTATACAACTATAAGTCGGGGTCGAATCCCACAAAGAAAAATATGTAGGCGATTAGGCATGTAAGAGAATTATCACTTATTATGCTAAGCCAGACACTTAGTAAGGTTTTGAGAAAATGTTTATAACTAATTGCAAAAATGTAAACTAACCTAGAAAACAAGTAAAATGATCAATGGCTACGAGCATTGATGCATTGGGAATTACACTCAAGTAACGATCCAATATATTTCTCGATTTTATAAATATGAGTGAGTTTATTATTAATTAGCCTCGAGTAATAATTCTATATTAGCTTCTTCCGAAGACTAACGACACTTCCTAATTGAATTATCCCTAAAACAATTAAGAGATTAAGCACACCCGAATATGGCTAGAAGTAGTTGAATCATATCCTTTGTCAGAATCTATAAAGTGAGGGTTAACGCCTCAAGTTCTTATTTAGTCCACACTTTAAGTACGAATATTCCCATAAACAAGATTTAAGTGCTGAAAAAAATACTACACACTTAGATATTCAATACAAATCAAGGAAATGAAAAAATGGACATAATGGGTAAGAAATTCAACAAAAACCTCCAAATCTTCAAGATCCAAGTGTGTGTGCAAGAACCGTAGCTCCAAAACTTATGTTCTCTAGTCATGAGACTAAAAATAAGCCAAATATTTGTTTCCAATAAACTAGGTCATGTATTTGAAGGTTTGGAAGGAAGAAAATGTGAAATGCTAAGCGTGTCCAGAGTTGGAGGTTGTTGGCGACACATGCGGAAGAATCATCACAGGTGCGTTCCGCATATGCGGATGCCAGCTCGCATAAGCGAAGATTGGTGGAAATGGCTATTCTGCATAAGTGGCTAAAAGAGCGCAGAAGCGCGTCCACATAAGTGGTCTTCAACCGCAAAAGCGCAACCACCAAAGCGGTTCGTCAATCGCAGATGTGATTTATGACTTTCAAGTTTTGTTCCACAGATGCGGACCATTTCTCGCAGATGCGAGACCGTAGATGCGGATGCTTCTGCGCAGGTGCGATTTCACTGGAGATTTTTGCACTTCTTTCACTCTTCGAGAATTCATTTACCTGAAAATCTAGCAATGAACGTCATAAATCACCTCATTTTATAATTAAAGGACACAAAAACTAAAGAAAAAAGACTAGAATAAATGGTAAAATCACCACTCATCAACATCCCTAACTTAAAGCTTTTTCTTGTCCTCAAGCAAATCAAAACCAAATACTCAATGAGGCTCTAGCATTTAAAGCTCAATTAGTATCGCTATCATCTTCAAATCACATTCTCCAATTAAGAACAACACTTCTGGTTTTGGTTGGTACTAATAATTAGGCTCAGGCATGTGAACTTCAACAAAACAACTCCCTCATTTAAAACAATTTCAAGAATGCAATGGAGTATCAAAATTATCAAGTGGCAACAACCAAGCATCAAGAAGTCACTCAAAAGTACTAGTCTACTACATATGCTCAATTTACTCAATTCGGAATATGTCAATGTCACCAACACCCCCAAGAGAGAGGAGAGAGCATTTGGCGAAATTTCTAGGTTCGCTTGAGTATCTTCATATAAACAACTTTGAGGTATATGCTTCTACATAAAATGTACATCTTCACCATTTCCCAATTAACACCAACACCCTCAACTTAGGCTTTTAGCCTCATTCTTAACATTCAAGGAGGGACAGGTTCAAAAGAGGGAATTATTTCACAAAAGTGTAAAGGTTTGTAATGAGGTAGCCAAAAGAAAAGGTTAAAGGCTCAAATGTCTAAATAGTGCGCTTTACCTGGCCATCTGTCTGAGGATGAAAAGTTGTGCTGAGGTTCACTCTTGTGCCCAATCCTTTCTAAAAGGATTTCCAAAAGTTTGCTGTGAACTGAGCAACACGATCTGAGATGATAAACAAAGGAGTCCCATGCAATCGAACAATTTCCTGGATATACAACTTGGCATAATCCTCTGCTGAATGGAAATTTCTATACTCTTAGCTAAACCACCAGGCCTCTGGTGTTCGACTTGCACCTGCTGACAATTTGAACACTTAGCCACAAAATCTGCTATGTTCTTTTTCATATCGTTCCACCAATAAATCTCCTTAAGATCGTGATACATCTTTGTGAAACCTGGGTGAATAGAATACCTGGAAATGTGGGCTTCTGACATAATCTGCTCTCTGAGCCCATCTACGTCTGGAACGCATAGTCTACCTCTGTACCTCAAAGTACTATCTTCTCTACCTTGTTCAAAGGTCGTAGTCTTGTGTTTGTGAATTCCATCTTTCAGCTGCAGTAAGTAGGGATCACTGAATTGATTTCCCTTTGCTTCGGCTACTAAGGAGTATTCAGCCATGTTCTGAAGAACAACGCCACCATCTTCGGAGTCCAAAAGTCAAACTCCTAGATTTGATAAGTAGTGGACATCCTTTGTCATAGTTTGCTTGACTACCTCAACATGAGCTAGGATTCCCATAGAACGCCGAGTGAGAGCATCAGCAACAATTTTTGCTTTCCTGGGATGATAGAGGATATTAACATCATAATCTTTAAGCAATTCGAGCCACCTTCTCTGACGTAGATTCAATTCTCTTTGCTTGAAGATGTACTAGAGACTCTTGTGATCTGTAAAAATGTCAGCATGCACCCCATACAAATAATGGCGGTAGATCTTAAGCGTAAATACCACAGCTGCTAACTCAAGATCATAAGTCGGATAATTGTTCTTGTGAGCATTGAGTTGTCTCGATGCGTAGGCTATGACTTTACCATGCTGCATTAATACACACCCAAGACCAACCCCCGAAGCATCACAATAAACAACGAACCCTTAGGTTCCTTCTAGGTGTTTTTGGAATATCAACTTCCTTAACCTTCAACTAATGTTATCCCGATATGAGGTCAATCTTGGAATAACACTAGGTACCCTGAAGTTTATCAAATAAATCATCTCTTCTGGGAAGAGGGTACTTGTTCTTGATGGTGACTTTATTCAAGTGACAATCGTCAATGAATATACGCAAAGACCCATCCTTCTTTCGGATAAACAAGATCGGTGCGCCCCAAGGTGAGACACTTGGCCTTATAAATACCTTATAAAGAAGATCTTTCAATATGACTTTTAGCTCTTTCAACTCTGCTGGAGCCATTCTATAAGGCGGAATAGATATCAGCTTTGTGCCTGGGAGTAGATCAATTCCAAAGTCAATCTCTCTATCGGGAGGGACTCCATGAAGATCATCAGGAAACACTTTTGGGAACTCATTTATAATTTGTACCTACTAGAGAGTGGGAATCTGAGTATATGCATCCTTAACACGAACCAAGTGATAGATATACCCTTTAGAGATCATCTTTCTAGCTATAAGAGAGGAAATACACCTACCTCTAGGTGCTACTACATCACCTTTCCATTCTAAGACTGGTTCATCAGATAATTCGAAACTTACTGTTTTGGTTCTACAACCCACTGGGGCATAACAGGACTCTAACCAATCAATGCCCATAATTACATCGAAGTCTACCATCTCCAATTCCACTAAGTCTCCTACAGTAAGGTGATGATACACTTTGAATGTACATCCCCTATATATACGTTTTGCTATAATTGATTCTCCAACTAGAGTGGACACTTCCAAGGGTTCACACAACTTTTCTGTACTATCCCAAATCTCTTAGCAATATATGGGGTTACATAAGATAAGGTGGATACCGGATCCATAAGAGCGTAAACATCAAAAGTGAAGACAGTTAGCATACCTGTGACAACATCTCCACGAGCCTCTATATCCTGATAGCCTGCCAGCGCATACAAGCGCACCGCCTACATTATCGGACTTTGCTGCACCACGTCCTTATTGGGAATGAGAGTTTTGAGGGGCTACTGAGTTATTGCACTGAGCTACATTGCCTCCATTATTCTGCCCTGCTGATGGACAATCCCTCAAGAAGTGGCCCCGCTGACCGCACCCAAAACAACCATTAGTTCCCAAACTACACACCCCTGGATGCTTCTTACTACATGTGTTGCAAGTGGGGTACTCAAGGCCTCTGTATCCCACACTAGTCTGTGACTGTGAGCCTGCTGCTCTAATAATTTGGTTTTTCTTGTTAAACTTCGACCTCTGAACTGGTGCACTAGCTGAAGATGGAGTAGGTCCTGATTTTGATTTCCTGAAGAACCGGCGATTGCCACATGTTTGAGATCCCCCATGGATTAAATTTCCTGCAGACTTTGCTCTCTTGGTGAATTCCCTATCCTTCTGTCTCTGTAGTAGCTCTTCTTCCTTCATCCTGTCTTCATTCCCTTGAACAAAGGCAACCATCTTAGTAATGGTCATGTCATTACTCTGAGCGGCTATATTAGTAACAACAAATAATTTATCTGAAAGCACCAACACATACCGCCTAACTCTGGCCCTCATATGACGTACCATTTCCGGAGCATACTTGGCCAGAGAGACGAACTTGAGGTAGTACTCATTCACACTCATCTTATTATGTTTTAGTCTCTCAAACTCTCAAGCCTTCGCTTCCAAGACCTCAATGGGTAGAAAATGTTCAAGGAACGCATCGGCAAACTCCTTCCAGATCGCAAGAGCCACATCCTCCCCTCGGGACTCTTCCCATGTTTCATACCAAGTGTTAGCAACATCCTTCAGCTGGTATGCAGCAAGTTCTGCTGTGCCTCACTATCTATAGCATGCATCACTCGAAAAATCTTCTGAACCTCATCAATGAAGTTTTGCGGATCCTCATCCTTTCTGGACCCTGTGAAAATTGCAGGTTTCATGTTGAGAAATTCCCTGGACCTGGAACTACCCGTCTCATGAACAACACTTGTTCCCTGCCTTTGAGCCATGTCTGAAGCATTGGGCACTAAGCCCGATGAAACCCCTTGGGCTGGAGTGTCCTCCTCCCGAGCCGCATTAGTTGTAGCCCCCTGGCTAGTAACTGAGGCCCTCTTGGTGTACTTTCTTTTTGCAGTCATTTTTCTGAAATACGCAACTCGCACGAGTTAGAAGGATTCCTGAAAGCATAGTTGTAACTCCACGATCTAGAGTATGAAAGAAATGGAACAATCTTAGATGTCTTGGTGGTCAACTGTTTACATGTGTGGCACGCACACACATATAAATGTGACCCCACTAGACACGGCTTCATAGACTCCCTATTAATTTGACATTGACCATGTCACGCCCCGAACCATGGCTTGGGCGTAACACGGCACTCGGTGCCTGACTGCATGTGACCGAGTGAACCAACAGGATGGCTGGATCAACATGTGGTATAACTGTAAGATGAATATAAATATGCAACATGCCGATCTACTAAAAAGTCTGAGTGAATTATGATAAATACGGAAAGTACTAAAACGTCTGCAAGTCTAACACATAAAAGCCTGCTAATATCTGACTGACTAGAATCTAGTATAAGAAGCCTCTAAAGAATACTGAAATGATAACTGTTTACCGGAACAAGGTCCCCGGTATACCTTATTAACGGAAATACTATAAAAACTGAAAATAAAGCATAATGCCCCGAGAGACTAGGCTAACCAATAGCTGATATGAGATGTCCTAGAAAGCAGAATCGTCAACCTATAAATTGTTACCTGCATCGCGAGATGCAGGCCCCTGGTAAAAGGGACCTTAGTACATTTGAATTGTACTGGTATGTAAAACAACTGAAAGAAAGAACTGTAAATACTAAAACTGAAACTGAACTACTAATTGATAAACTGATAACTGAACAAGGAAGTAAGGATATGAATACCCCCTCTTCTGAATGATGAACAACTTGTTTATATGATAAACAACAGTCTCAGGCCCAATATATATGCACAAGCTATGTCCTCGGGCCTAAGTATACGTATACATAACTACGACCTCAGGACCAAAGCTACATAAAGCATAAACTACGGCCTCAGATCCAAATACATGTGTTCAACATTCAGGATTTAAAATAAGGAACTGAGAATCATACTGCAATGCATGATACTGAAATATTGAACTATACTTGGTTACATGACACTGAAATGCTGAATAAGGTTCTACTGGAATGAGTATTCATAATAAAATGATCTGTCATAACTGAGACTCATGGGATATTGAATGAATTATGAAAACACATCATATAGAGAATAGAAGTTCTACAACTATTCATGGAACTGAGGCATAATTACTTTCGGAGGAAATTTGTAATAGTCATAAGAATGAGATGTAGGGAGAATCATAAACATTCCCAAACATAGAGAGTTAGCCTCGCATAACTTAACTTCCTGCTCTTGAGCGTAATACAACGTTTTTCAACCCTTTCAACTTTAATATATGGCAATACAAGTCAAAGAGATTCCATATTAGCAACGATACTCATGTTTTGGTCACTTAGGCATTTTATCTAACACTTGGTGAGAATAAAGCTTGATAGTCCTTATCAACATCATTCTTCATTACCCATAAGGTAAACAACACCCTTAACCAATAATCAACAATCAACAACCCAAGCCTATAACTGTTCATGCTTTTCTATCAAACCCATCAACTCATATCTCATGAACTAGAGTCTATAATTATTAATCCCATGCTATAATCAATTAGAGGGTGAAGACATTACCTTTTTGAAGTTCAATCCTCTTGATGTCGAGTTCTAGGGTTTATTCTCTCAACAATGATGTCCCAATCAAATGTCTAATGACATGTAGGATTTACCCATGTTAATAAGGTGTTTAGAGATTAAACTTAACTTAGAACCACCATTAGAACTTACCTTGGATGGTGGAGGGACCTTGGGGGAGGTTAGTTTCTTGAGAGCTTCCCTTTCTAGAACAAGTTTTTGTGTGTTTGGGGTGTGGGGGACGAAGTAGGGCTTTAAAAATGACCCCCCGGGTGCGGCCCCGCGTACCTGAAGGCCTGACCGCGCACTTGAATGCACAAAATGGAAGTAGCACTGCCACAAGTGCGCCGCACACGTGACCATCTGGGCGCGCACCTGGGCACTCATATTGTGCATTGCTTTGTAAAACACACATAAACTTTTGCACAAGGATCCATTCGGGCTCCACAAATTATCGTTGGAAATCTATTGCAAAGGCCTACAACTTTCATGTTTTGCGTTTTCCCCAATTCTTTACTCATTTTCAGTAAATCATACTTCAATACAGGCCTTTCGTAAACTTAGTAGATTTTATCGAATCTTATACACCTCACTCTCCTTCTTTATTCTAAAATAACTATTTCCACCCATACTCATATCGATAGAACTTCACATGTCCAAAATATAACATGACTACTCATTTAACATATTCATACCTAAGATGAATTTATGGGGTGTTACAGATTCTAGGGTGAAAACCTAAGATAAAAACATGAATCCAACGCTAGAAATCCCATGGTGCTTGCTATATCGTAGTTCTTCATCTTGTAGCTGTTTTGGAGGGTTCTTCAAAGGTAAGTAACCTCTGATTTTGTGTTGTCCTTGTTGATTAAGGTAATAATCAGTGAAGAGTATTCCCTCCTGTCACGTGGGTGACCGGGGTTCGATCCCCGGTAATGGCGCCAAAATTTGACGAGCTCAGAACATGCACTTAAATTATGCTCGCTAGTCTAATATAGTATAGTATAATATCGTATCCACAGGGATTGGATTAAAATAGTGTTTCGCAATTTGTAGTTTAATTGCTATCCATGATGATCAACAATTGAGATTTATGTGATTAAAACTACAATTAACTAAGAATCTAGACCTATTGACTAATAACAATCGAAACAAGGAATAAGTAAAGAAAGTTATCGATGGGAAAATATAGGGTTTTAATAAGATAGGTGCAAGATAATTGTTTGGGATCGAACTCTAGATAATTCATTTCTAATGTTCAAATGATTCTCTCAAATTCACTCAATTATTTGTTCAAACGTTCAGAAAAATCTCCTCTCTCAATTAAGTTTTAACCTCACAAGATGAACCAATTTAAGCATGTGAAGATATACAAGAATGCGTAGTGGATTGGTCATTAGGAGAACCTCTCTCGGTTATCCTCCTAACTTGGTTTAATTAATGCTTCAACTAGCCTCTTTCAATTACTAATAAGAATTAATGAACTCAACCAACAATATAATGCAAAGATATCATAAGTTATGCCTCTCTCGATTACATGAACTAGTGAATATAGATGCAACAATTAAATCATCCAAAAATGCTTCAATACATAAAACTTGAGTTATAATTTACAAACAAATATCAATACACCAAATCCATTAAACCCCAAAGGGAACTACTCTATAGATATGGAGTAATTCATCACAAATATGTTTAATGTAAAGGAAAACATAAAATGACCCAAACTCGGGTCTTGAGTGAGGATTGAATGATGAGATCCTTGTGCTTTTGCTTTTCCAACTCCTACTTAGCCTCCTTAGGTCTCCAATAGGTCAAAAAAACAATAAAATAATATTTTTCCATATATTTATACCAAGTAGTGTCAGCCCCAGATGAAATCATCTTCTCCTAGCCGAAATAGGAAAATAACTATATTCAAATTGCACAGGCATGTTGCATGGGGTGACGTGCCATACGAGGCAGCAATTGCAAAATTCATAGAGTTTATTTCTAACAGAAAGCAGGAAAATGTACACGCGCGGAGCCGCACGCTCCGCCCCATGCATGACGTTTCATGCGCCGCCCCACATGCTGCGGCACTGTACAGGGCATCAACCTCAGCGCCCCAGACAGTACAAGGAACTGTCCAGGGCATCAACCTCAGCGCCCCAAATAGTGCAAGGTGCTGTAGTTTTGGCACCTCTGATGGAGCCTTGCACAGTAATTTTGGCGCCCCTGACGATGCCTCATGCCGGCGAGGTTTACCCGAGCTACTTTTATTTTCCTCCTCAATTTTGGGACGTGTTCACTTATTTAAAAGCCCTACCTCATTTCCCCACACCCCAAACACAAAAACCTACTCTAATAAGGGAAGCTCTTAATAACCTAACTTCCCCAAGGTCCCTCCATCATGCAAGGTAAGTTCTAACGATGATTCTAAATTAATTTCAATTCTCCAACACCTTATTAACATGGATAAATACTTCCACTCATTAGATATTCGATTGAGAAACCATTGTTGAGAAAGGAAACTATAGAACTCGAATTCAAGAGGAGTGAACTTCGAAAAGGTAATGCTTCTACTCCCTAATCATTTTTAACTATGGATTGATGAGTTTTTGGGAAAATAGTAAATGGGTTTGATAAAGAGAACCATAAGAACTATGCTAGGGTTTTGGATTGTTGAATTATGATTATTGTAAATATTTGGGTGATGAGAAATGGTGTTAGTTACATCTATTTTGGATTGTAGAATCACATATAAGTAGTAGAATGAGAACTTGGTGAAGAAACACCAATTACTAAAACATGAGAATTAGTGATAATATTGGTTCCTCTTGATATATATATTGACGTAGATTATCGTTGAAAGAGGCGACGAACATCATGATACTCTTAAAAAGGGTCAGAGCTAAGGTATGTGAGGCTAACTCTCTTTATGTTTGGGAATGTTTATGATGCTCCCTACGTCCCATTCTTTATGACTGCTACGAGTTTCCTCAGAATGTAATTATGCCTTAGTCCCATGAATAGTTGTACAACTTCGATTCTCTAGATGGCATAGTTTCATAATCGTTCAATATCATATGACTTTCAGTTATGACAAATCAATATATTATGAATACATGTCTCAATCTAGTTATATTCAGCATTCCAGTATTATGTAACTTAGTATGGTTCAGTATTTTAGTATCATATATTGCAGTATGATTCTCAGTTCCTGATTTTAAATTCCTGAATGTTGAAAACCTGCATTTGTGCCTGAGGCCGTAGTTTATGCTTTATGTATTTGTGGGCCTGAGGCCGCAGTTATGTATATGTGTACTTGGGCCTGAGGCCGCAGTTATGTATACGTGTACTTGGGCCTGAGGCTACAGTTATGTATACGTGTACTTGGGCCTGAGGCCGCAGTTTGTGCATATATATATATTGGGTCTGAGGCCGCTGTTTGTTTATTCAGATAAATAGTTGGTTCATCATTCAGAAGAGGGAGTATTCTTAACCTTACTTCCTATGTTTAGTTTAGTTGTCAGTTATCAGTTTCAATTTTAGTTTTTACAGTTCCTTTTTCAGTTGTTTTACATACCAATGCAATTCAAATGTACTGACATCCCTTTTTGCCTGGGGCCTGCATCTCGTGATGCAGGTAACGATTAACAGGTTGACGATTCTACTTGCGATGACATCTCGTATCAGCTATTGGTGACCCCCAGTCTTTCGGGGCATTATCCCTTTTTTCAGTCTTCAGTGTTTATAGTATTTCAGTTAGTAAGGTATGCCGCGGACCTTGTCCCAGTAAACAATTAGCATTTCAGTATTCTTAAAGGCTTCATAGACTATAGTTCAGTCAGTCAGACGTTAGCAGTTTTATGTGTTAGCCTTGTCGGCTACTCATTTACACGTGCAGACTATTAAGTATTTTCCGCATCAATGAAATGTCAGTCAGACTCGTTAGTAGATCATCATGTTTTATATTTATATCTAGCTTACAGTTATACCGCATGTTGATGCAGCCATAAAATTGGTTCGCTCGGTCACATGCTATCAGGCACTGAGTGCCGTGTTAAGCCCAAGCTATGGTTCAGGGCGTGACAAAGCTTGGTATCAGAGCACTAGGTTCAAGAGTCTTAGGGAGCCTATGAAGCAGTGTCCAGTGGAGTATCCTTTATGTGTGTGTTTCGTCCATGTATAGAAATGGTTAACTACCAAGACAATCAGGATAGTCTCATTTCTTTCTACTTTAGATCGTGCCATGAAGCTTAGAGCAATAGGTAACCTCCTCTTCTTATCGAATTCCAGATGTATCGAATGACCAAGCGACAGGTAGGAAAAACCAAGGTCCTAGAGATGCTGATTTACCATTGGGGTATATTTATGGAGTATAGGTTGGTAACAAATGAGACTTGAGAGGATGAGGAAAGTGGGATGCAATGGATAGCAGTACATATTAAAGCATAACCTTATCAAAAAGTAAAAAAGCAGTTATTATGTTTTAAAGTTATCAGTTTACCTCAGTTAACAGTTATACAGTCTTTCATTTAGCAGGTTTATGGTTATTCAGTATGCTAGTTATCAGTTATTCAGTTACCAGATCTCCAATTTTCAGTGTATCCAAATTCTAGTGACTTGTGAGTATAACAGTGATGCCTATCGGTGCTAAAAGAAAATGTAACTAATGGTGATTATAGAGCCTAAGGTCAAAATGTAGGAGTCAAGAATATTTGTTATTGCCAAATATGTGTTTTTCGTATGACTCATGCATGGGACTAAGAAATATGATGTACGAAATAAGAACCAAGAGCCGCCGATATTGACTTTTGGGGAATGATTTTAAGTTATTCAAATTTATTCAAATTAGAACTAGAAAGTACCACGTTAGTAAGTTACTATAAGAAGCAACTATTATTGTGAGATAAAGGATATAACAGTTCCCCTTAGGTTATGTGACTATGTGTTTACCCTGAATGTTTATAGTCTGATATGGTTTTGAAGTGTATAGAATGTTTGGTGTTAGATATTCCAAATTCATTTAAGACAAATGAAATTTCCCTAAATGTGATATATGTACATAGTTCGTAAAAAAGGATAGTATGCGACCGCATAATAGGGTCGGATGGTAAGGGAGGTTAGGCATAACCTTATGCTTCACTTTAGTTATTCAAAGAAGAATAAGAAAATATGATGCTAGCAGGTGGTTAGTAAGACAATAGGGAGTAAGTTTTGAGTAGATACAGTGAATTAGCAATTTCAGCAAAGCTAGTAAAGGTATGATTTGACAGGTTAACACTAGTGAGTGAGAAATAATTTGAAACGCCGAATGCATGTTAGAACCCAAAGTGTTTAAGTTTAAACTCGAAGTATAGTGACAGTGGAAGAAAAATCAGCTAGGCGATAAGAGGGCAAACTACAGAAGAATAGCCTTTGAGAGTTATCGAAAAGGGAATTCCCCCAAGATTGTCAGTGTGAGTAGAGTTAAATTATTAAGATTGTCCATGATAGTTGTGAATACATTAGCATTCCGTTTATGTGAATAGTTTAGTTTTTCCTAGTAAGAAAGGTTGCTCACAAGTAAGTTGGAAGATGAATCGTCATTGACGTAAAGTGCAAAGAATTTCAGAAAATAAGGAAAGTTGTTTGGATCCCAGCAAAAGAAAAGGATCTGCAAGTACAAGACCTTAACCTTTGGCCTAAGGGGTGATGACGAAATTGTCAGTACGTCTAGTTGGAGATTTGAAACCCGAAACGGTAGCATGGGATACAAAAAAAAAAACCTAAATTAGTAATGACAGAAAACGATATAATTACGACATGGAATATGCCTAGCATGTGCAAGAAACACGAAGTGATTAGAATGATCACCGAGATTAGTTATTGATGATAAAGTAATCATAGAAAATCTATAAAAGCATGGCCAATTATGTGTAATGAGGGTAGTTCTATTGCACGAGACTCTAATCTACAATGTACTACTCAAAGACATAGCTCACAACAATACTATGAGTGTTTTTAGGAAGTGATTAAGAAAATCAAGTATGGGAAGTATAGCTCATGATTAAGGTAGACAAGAGAACTCTGGTGAAAGACGTTCACCGCTTAGTCAAGCTGGGAGTTCGACTTTCAGACACCGAAGGTGGGGGAGTTGTTGTCCAGAACAGGACTTGTTCCTCCTTAGTAGATGAAGTGAAGGAGAAATAGTTTGATGATCCCTACTTGTTGTAGCTAAAACAGGGGATTCACAAGCATACGACGATTGCTTTTGAATAAGGGGGAGATGGTGGTACTTTGAGGTACCAAGACGGATTGTGTGTCTAGACATAGATGGACTTAGATAAAGAGGTTCATGTTAGAAGCCCATAATTCCAGGTGTTATATCTACCCAAGTTTCCAAAAGATGTATCATGATCTCAAGGAGATTTAATAGTGGAACGACATGAAAAAGAACGTCGCATACTTTGTGGCGAAGTATCTGAATTGTCAGCAAATGAATGTCGAGCAGCAGAAAACCAAGTGTTTATCTCAGAATACATATATTCTTTAGTGGAGATGGTAAATATGAACTTTATAATAGGATTATCTTGCTTATTTTGAAAGCATGATTTGATTGGGTGTGTGTAGATTGACTTACCGAGTTAGTGCACTTCTTGCCAGTAATGACCACGGATTCAGCAGAAGATTATGCTAAGAGATCATCCAATTGAATGAGACTCCGTTGTCCATCATTTTAGATTGTGGTGCTCAATTTTACAAAAATATTTTATAAGTCCTTTTGGAAAGGATTAGGCACAAGAGTAAACATCAGGATAGGTTTTTATCTTCAGATAGATGGCCAGGTAGAGCGCACTATTCAGAAACTTGAGGATATGTCCTTGATTTTAAAGGTATTTGGAATGATCACATACTTCTCATTGAGTTTGCTAATGATAAAAACTACCATTGTAGTATCAAAATGGCATTGAACGAAGCTCTGTATGGGCGAAGGTGTAGATCGCCAATTGGTTGGTTCGAACTTGGCGAGGCAGAGTTGTTGGGACAATATTTGGTCTATCAGGATATAGAGAAAATCAAGTTAATTCAAGAGCGTTTGAAGACAGCTCAGAGTTGCCAAAAGTCTTATTCGTACGTGTAGCATAGAGACCTAAAGTTTCAAGTTGATGATTGGGTGTTTCTGAAAGTTTCACCTAAGAAAGGTGTTATAAGATTTGGTAAGAAAGAAAAGCTCAGTCCCAGACACATCGGGGTGTATAGGATCCTATGAAGGGTCGGGCAAGTAGCTTATGAGTTAGAGTTTCCACTAGAATTGGCGGTTGTACACACCTAGTATTTCATGTGTCATGTTATAACATTCAAATTTCCAGTATTCAAATCTCATGTCACGACATTTATGTTTCCTGTATTTAGATCTCATGTTAGATCATTCAAGTCAGTTCAGTACTCAGATACTCATGTCAGTCCAATACTCAGATATTCATGCCCGCTTAGTACTCAGATATTGATGTCTGTTCAATGATTAGATATTCACGTCAGTTTAGTACTCGAATATTCGTGCCAGTTAGTATTCATATATTCACGTTAGTTCAAACCTCACATATCCATATTAGACCAGCATTCATGTATATGTTTCATGTTATGCGTATTATGATGCCCTATGAAGCTAGTGTTATACTCTATTAGCTAGCAGGTAATTTGGAGAAATGTCGAAGGTAACTAACCGTCTCATTCTGACCTTATTTTACAATGTCCATATCATTCAGTATTCAGTCAGTTTAGTAGCCATTTAGTTAAGTACCTATTTAGTTCAGTATCTTAACAATTCAGTATTCGTGTATTCATTCTGTTTAGTATGGATGTGTTCATAACATTCCAGTGTTCACATGTTTTCATTAGTCCTGTTTAACGTCCAGAGTTAGTCGTAGTTACAATCAGGACAATCATTCAAGGACGAATGATCCCAAGGGGGAGATAATGTAACACTCCGTAAATCTGAATTAGTTATGGATGCATTAAATGAGTATTAATGTGAAGTCCTATCGGGATGAGTTTTCGTGAAAACCGTTATTTTGGAATCAAGACTGATTGTGAGGTGCATAAAATTTGATAGTATCGACTAAGTTTATGGGAGGCACGTCTTAGAGCCTTAGACAGTGCAAGGCCTTGAAAACGCATGGCCATAGACAATGCAAGGCCATAAAAACTCATGACCGTAGAAAGTGCAAGGCACTGTCCATGGCATTAACATTAGCACCCCTGACAGTGCAAGGCATTGTCCAGGGCATCAACCTCACCACCCTAGACAGTGCAAGGTACTGTCCAGGGCATCAACCTCAGCGCCCCAAATAATTCAAGGCACTGTAATTTTGGCGCCTCTGATGGCGCCATGCACAGTAATTTTGGTGCCCTTGACAATGCTTCATGCCGGCGAGGTTTACCCGATACATGTTCACTTATTTAAAAGCCCTACCTCATTCCCCCATGCCCTAAACATGAAAACACACTCTAAAAAGGGAAGCTCTCAAGAACCGAACATTCCTGAGGTCCCTCCATCATCCAAGGTAAGTTCTAATGATGATTCTAAGTTAATTTCAATTTTCCAGCATCGTATTAACATGGATAAATCCTTCCACTAATTAGATATTCGATAGAGACACCATTATTGAGAAAGGAAACCCTAGAACTTGAATTCAAGAGGAGTGGACTTCGAAAAGGTAATGTTTCTACTCCCTAATCATTTATAACTATGAATTGATAAGTTTTTGGGAGAATAGTAAATGGGTTTGATAAAGAGAACCATAAAAACTATGTTAGGGTTTTGTATTGTTGAATTCTGATTGTTGTAAACATTGGGGTGATGAGAAATGGTGTTAGTTACATCTATTTGGGATTGTAGAATCACCTAGAAGTAGTAGAATCAGAACATGGTGAAGAAAAGACCAATTACTAAGGGCTGTGAGGCTTTACACCCATAAGATAAAATTCCTAAGTTACTAAAATAGGAGAATTAGTGCTAATATTGGTTCCTCTTGATATATATTGACATATATTATCGTTGAAAGAGGAGATGAACATCGTGAGGCTAACTCTCTTTACGTTTGGGAATGTTTATCATTCTCCCTACGTCCCATTCTTTATGGTTGTTGCGAGTTTCCTCTGAACGTAATTATACCTTAGTCCCATGAATAGTTGCAGAACATCTATTCTCTAGATGGCATATTTTAATAATCGTTCAATATCCTATGAGTTTCAGTTATGACAAATCAATTTATTATGAATACATGTCTCAGTCTACTTCTATTCAGAATTCCAGTATCATGTAACTCAGTATGGTTCAGTATTACGAGCTTTCTCAGAATGTAATTATGCCTTAGTCCCATGAATAGTTGTAGAAATTCTATTCTCTAGATGGCATAGTTTATGCTTTATGCATTTTTGGGCCTGAGGCCGCAGTTATGTATACGTATATTTGGGCCCGAGGCCGCAGTTTGTGCATATATATATTGGGCCTGAGGACGCAATTTATTTATTCAGATTAACAGTTGGTTCATCATTCAGAAGAGGGAGTATTCATAACTTTACTTCCTATTCAGAAGAGGGAGTATTCATAAGCTTACTTCCTATGTTTAGTTTAGTTATCAGTTATCAGTTTCAGTTTCAGTATTTATAGATCCTTCTTTTAGTTGTTTTACATACCAGTGCAATTCAAATGTAATGAAGTCCCTTTTTGCCCGGCGCCTGCATGTCGCGATGCAGGTAACAATTTACAGGTTGACGATTCTACTTGTGAGGACATCTTGTATCAGCTATTGGTGAGCCCCAGTCTTTCGGGGCATTGTCTCTTTTATCAGTCTTTAGTCTTTATAGTATTTCAGTTACTAAGGTATACCGGGGACCTTGTCCGGGTAAGCAGTTAGCATTTCAGTATTCTTAGAGGCTTCGCAGACTATAGTTCAGTCAGTCAGGCATTAGCAGACTTTTATGTATTAGCCTTGTCGGTTACTCATTTACACTTGCAGACTTTTCAGTATTTTCCGCATCTATGATATGTCAGTCAGATTCTTTAGTAGATCATCATGTTGTATATTTATATCTAGCTTATAGTTATACCACATGTTGATCCAGCCACACAGTTGGTTCGCTCGGTCACATGCAGTCAGGTACCGAGTGTCGTGTTACGCCCGAGCCAGGGTTTAGGGTGTGACAGTAACATCCTCGCCTCACGATTTGACTCATAAGCACCCCCCATTATTTGTAACCCTCTCACTTACTCTAACACAGAGGTCAACGACATTACCTTTCCTTCATGAATCAAGTGCCCTCACACAATAATAGAGAGTAGTTCCACACAAAATGAAAATTAAGAACAATTAGGAACTCAAGATAGAAAAAATTCCCTCAAACTCATAAACAACATTCATATGCCACAAAAGATGCACCATAGGCTTGCCCGTAGTGTACTACTCTACTAATTGAGATCATTCAGTCAAGTATTAAGTAGGACTTTCATTGGTTGTAATTTACGTTACGGGATGGGTATGATACATTTAGATATAAGAGTGACTATACCTGCCTAAACACTTTAATACATACATTTCATTGTTCAAAAACATACACTTACGTCAAACCAAAACTCCACCTTCACATCAATATACATTAACTCCCAACTTCTTTAAGCACAATTATATCAAGTTATCACTATCAAGGAATACTTTTCACAATCATACACTTATTATTTTTTTTCCTTTCTTTTCCAATTCAATTGTCTCTTACTTTTTTCAATACAGTGCGCCTTTCTCTTTATTTCATTAGTTCCACTCAAAAACCAAACCAACCAACCCACACTTCAACTTTTGCAAAGTTCATATCAAATTCAAGTGCTCACGAGAGGTATAAAGTTCAAATAGATGGTGAATTCAAACAAATAGGTAAGGCTTATACTGTGACTTCCAAAGAAACTGGATTACAAGCTCAACAGGGTTAACTAAAATACATAACAATTAGGTGGGTAGAAGCATATAACTGGCTCAACAAAGAAATGTCTAGACCACTTCCAAGACTGAATAAAACTACTATTTTGCTTTACAAACACACAGGGTAAGTTCTAGACATCAAATGCAATGCACAGAATAACTCAAAACCTCACACACACATGGCACATAACTCACTCAAGATCGGACTCATCAAGACACTCTAGTGAAAGTAGTTAAGCAAAGTTAAGATCATACAATTTAAGGTACTTAGACAAGAGTAAAAAATGGAGCCTAAGTGTCATACTAAAGCACTCACTATTCTCAGGGCATAATAAAGTCAAGAGATATTGCCTTGCATTCAATTCATAGCACAAGATTTCCTACTACTCTGAAAAAGAAAAACTAACTACACCCGGTTCAAACAAAACCCTTGGATAAAAATCGCGGTACAAAGAAAAACTTGGGGGGAATTGTTAGACTACCTAAACAAAATAAAATCTTTTTGTCTTTTTCTTTCGACTTTAATCCCTCAAGAAACCCATAGAGTGATATCCATCATCGGGAAAAATCCACATTTTTTTCAATTTTTGTGGTTTTTTCAATTTTCCAACTACTACAACTAACAAAACTAACACATATACATACAACATGCAATATATCCCCCACCCCATACTTTAAGTTGTGGCATGTCCCCATGACACACAATTTAAAAGTGTAAGGTAAAGGAAACTTCCTTGAATATCTAGTCGGGATCTAAGTTGAAGTCGGGATCCATTCCTCACCTTCGAAATAGTACGCAAATTCATGCATACTACTTCTTCTCATACTTCTTGGGGGTTTACCCCACACTTATCTTTCTCACTCGCCGCAACCTTCTCTTTTAAGCCCTTCACTTTCCACTCAACACTTGAAGCTGGCTTCTCATTTTTCACCCCCATTTCTACATTTATCTTGAAAGTTACAGTCTCCTCACCTACTCTAAGCATGAGCTTTCTCTCGTGTATATCTAATATTGCTATACTCGTTGCTAGGAATGGTCTTCCTAAGATGAGGGGGACCTCCTTGTTCTCCTCCATATTCATCACTATAAAATCTACAGGAAATAAGAACTCATCTACCCGAACTAAGACATCTTCCACTATCTCCTTGGGTATCAGTGTCGTTTGGTCTGCTAGATGCAAAGATATTGGCACTAACCTTATCTCTCAAATCTCCTTCTCCAGTTTTCTATAAATAGATAGAGGCATTAAGTTAATTGAGGCACCAGAATCACATAAAGATTTATCAAATTTAATAGAGCCTAAAAAGAAGGTATAGTAAAACTCCCTGGATCTCCACACTTTTGTGGGAGTTTGTTTTGCAATGTCGCACTGCAATGCTCTGTGAGCTTGACCACTGAGGTATCTTCTATCTTCCTCTTCATTTTGAGGATCTCCTTCAAAAATTTGGCATAGGCAGGCATATGTGAGAGTAATTCTGTTAATGGAAAATTTACATGAACTTGTTTTAACACATCCTGAAATCTCGCAAGCTGGTTGTCCAGCCTTTCCCTACACAACTTTTTAGGGAAAGGTAGGGAGGCATATGCTCCCTCTTATTATATTCATCCCTTCTCGAAGTTTCATCCTTCTTTTTTTTTTGTCAGTTCTCTTCTTGCCTTTCTTCTTCTTATCAATATCATTCTTCAGCTGCTCCCCATTTCCTTTTGCAATTATCACATTTTTTTGGATTGGGTGGGATCTTTCAACACTTTCCCACTTTTCAAGGTCACAACATATACCGTTTCTTTGGGATTTCTCTCAGTATCAGCTCGCAGAGTACCTGAGACTCTCTCAGATAATATTGTTGTAATTTGTCCCAGTTATCTCTATATGTTTTGAAAACTAGTGCCCAATTCTTTGATAGCTCCCCCATGAGCGTCCAGCTTCGCATCTGTCTTGATAATGAAGGCCTTTATTAGATCTTCTAGACCAGGCTGATTTGACCATTGAGGATTAAACTGCTTCCTCTACTGATTTTGGAAGGCTGGATCTCTTTATCCCTGAGGTCTAGAGTTATTTTGTTGCCACGCATTTGCAGTACATCCAGATGAAATCCATGAAAAATCGGGGTGCCTATGACCCATTGCATTGTAATTTTCCACAGCATTCACTTCCTCAGTTGAGGCGTGACACTCATACGTAGGATGTCCTCTTCCACATATATCACAAGTTGCATGAGGCTCACTTTGTATTGTAGCCAAGGTCAGCTTCTGTATTTCTTTATCCATAGCATTAAGCTGTACATGCACAGATGTGTTAGTATCAACCTGTTGAACACCTGTCGATCTTCTTCTTTCAGCACTCAAAGAAGGCCACAAATTTGCATCTTCAGACAACTCATCAAGAATTATCACTATCTCCTATGGAGTCTTCTTCATCAAAAGGCCTCCAGCTGCATTGCTCAATGTTCTATGTGAGGCCGGTGTCAATCCATCCCAAAAGTCCGGGAGTTGCATCCAGAGTTCAGTTCCGCTATGTTGACACTTCCTGACTATTTCCTTAAACCTCTCCCAAGCTTCAAACAAAATCTCAATATCTTTCTGGCAGAAGTTATGGATTTCTCTTCTAAACTTTCCCGTCTTAGCTTATGAGAAATATTTATCAAGAAATGTTCTGGTCACCTCATCCCATGTTCGAATCGATCCATTAGGTAAGCTTCGTAGCCACTTTTTTGCACCATCTTTGAGTGTGAAGAGGAATGCCGCAATTTTGAAGGGTTTGGAGCAACCTTTGCTTCAACGCGAAATTATCAGTTGCAATTTGAGATGGTCGAACACTGGATAATTCTTGATTGTAAACTGGTCTAGCATAAGCTCCATGTGGTCTCCCAGGTAAGGGTTGATGTTGATTAAGTCTAAGACCCCTCTCTTCTTCATAGATGTTCCGTACATCTCTAATACCTGCTTCTTCTATATCCCGTGCATCTTGTTCTTTTCGTTGGGCTGCCTCTCTCGCAGCCAAATCTACATTATCATCACCGATTCCAACCATATCTTTGGTTGAGGATTAACCAACCTTTTCTATTATCTTGGTGAGATTAATTTCCTTCTTCAATTGTCAAAATTGTTTTTCAATTTCTGGCTCGTATGGTTCCACTTCCCTCGCAGAAGTTCTTGTCATGCACAACTCTGAAACTGTAACCTGCGCACAGTCAAAGAACACCAACCGTAAAAAGAGAAAAGTAAAATAAAAATAAATGAAAAATTCCTGAATTAGCACTACAAACTATTTCAAACACTATTAATTGCCAATCCCCGACAACGACGCTAAAATTTGATGATCTCAAAATACACACTTAGGTCATCACAAGTTACATTCATAAATGTGTTGAATATTAGGTCATATGTAGCTGATCGTTTTTACAAAAATACTTAGAATTACTGGGTAATCTACCTACCAAATTGAATATCTACAAGCCTAGTTTCTAATGCATTTAACCATTCATCGATACGACATCGGAGTAGAGAGATATTCGCATTTTTGCGAGACTACGCAACCAATTCCCATGGGACACACAAAGTCAGTGTAAAACTCCAACTTGTATTTAAGGCAATTCTAAGCCTTTTTAGTCATTTTTCACGTCCAAAACAGTTTCTAAATTCTCTCCAAGGGTTCCTCCATGATTATAGGGTGAAAACCTAAGATAAAAGCATGCATCAAATGCTAGAAATCCCATGGTGCTTGCTAGATCGTAGTTCTTCATCTTGCAATAGTTTTGGAGGGTTCTTCGAAGGTAAGTAACCTCTGATTTCGTGTTGTTGTTGTTGATTAAGGTAATAATCAGTGGTGAGTATTCCCTCCTGCCATGAGGGTGACCCGGGTTTGATCCCTGGTAACGACACCAAAATTTGACGAGCTCAGAACACACACTCAAAATTTGCTAGCTAGTAAAAGATAGTATAGTAAAATATCATATCCATAAGGATTGAATTTAAACAGTGTTTCATAGTTTGTAGTTTAATTGCTATCCAAGATGATCAACAATTGAGATTTATGTTGTCACGACCCAAATCGATGGGCCATGACGAATTCCCGAGTCCTACCTGTCGAACACCCCTAAGCATGCATCTAAGATATAAACATAAATTAAGGGTAGGTCATGAATAACAACTATCATTAAACTACTCAATCACGTGAATAAGATACTATAAGGCCCCGTAAAATTTTGCAAAGGAAAAAATAATATTTCGTAGTGCCGAACTGCGCTTACGTGCTCAGACGTTTTAGGTTGAACAATGCACTTGAAAGTGAAGGAAATATTTGGGCAGAAAAATGCATTTCTCTGGCCCACTATGCAGCCGCAGATTCACTCAGTGGACCGCATAATGGTCGAAGAATGAAGCAGGGGTGAGGCGGTTTGGGCGAAAGTCTCTGATGCATTATGCGACCGCAGACCAGTTCTGCGGTGCATTATGCGACCGCAGAATAGGTCTACGGGTCGTATAACTACAGCAGACCCAGGCAGATGTTTCCTAGTTTTTGGCACCAAATTGTGCGACCGATATGCAGACCGCATATCCATTCTGCGGTCGCATATGCGACCTCATACCCTATTACGGAGCTAACCCGACCCTACTTCGTTAAATAGATGATTTGTCCTATTTTTAAGCTAAAATATGATATTTTAGAGAGAAAGGAGAGTGTCTTAGAGAGAGAGAGAGAGAGGAAACCGTAGGCTAAATTTTCATCAATCTTTGCTCAAATCTTGAAAGATTAACAAGGAAAACTCACAAGGTCTTCACCCTAGAGGTAAGATTCTACACCTTAACCCTCAATTTCGAATTTTGTCTAGAATTGGGTAATTAGTAAGTTAATTTTGGGCATGAGAGTTGTTCATCCAGCATGCATGTGTTATCAAAGGGTGTAAGAAGATTGTTGAGCTAAGAATTGTAAAGAATGGGTTGTGGGATGATGGAATCCTCCATGAAAGGACCTTGAAACCTTAATACACACCTAATGTTTGATAAAATGCTCAAAGGAGCTAGAACCATGATCATCCTCCTAATTTTGGTTCAATTTTTTTTATATTTTTAAAATAGATCGAAGTTGCTAAAAATTCTAGAACATTTTAGAGTTAAGGAAGCTCCATTGAGGTATGTTGGCTATAGAACTCAATCCCACGGTATTCACGGAATTTATGTAAAGTCCCGAATTGTTCATTATGAAAGTGGCTATTCCGAATAAGCTTGTGATGAAAGATATATGTACAATATGTATCCCAAGATAATTTTACTATGTTATATTATTATTTGAGAATAGGTTCAAAGTATGGGTTGTGCGTTAATAATATTGCGACTTCAAGTCAAGTCCAAACGAAGGATATTATACCAAATTTTGTGAAAAACCTTTATGTGCCTAAGACTCTTAATTGCTCACAGATGTACTAAAAACATTGATTTATAAGTCCTTGTTGTTGATGATGATGATGTTGTTTGAAAGTTAAAAGGGCGACTATGGAATACTAAATGTGGGCATTGTGCCCAAAATGAGAATTTCATATGTGGCCAATAGTGCCAATGAAATGAAAGAATGTGTGAACATTATGTGATGAGTTTTATCTCCTTTACATAATAATATCATTAATGACCTATGATCACCCGTAGCTAGTACAAGTAAGCGATAGTATGAACATAAATTGTGGTCGTTTCCCAAAACGGGAATAATGAATGAACCCTATGGACGGGCTATGAAACGCATAGGTATATTTTGTTATGAAATCATGTGGACGGTCTATGAAACACATAGGTATGTTGTGTTATGAAATGTTGTGGACGGTCTATGAAACGCATAGGTATGTTGTGTTATGAAATCCTGTGGATGGTCTATGACATGCATAGGTATGTTGTGTTATGAAATCTTGTGGGCGGTCTATGAAACGCATAGGTATATTGTGTTATGAAATCCTGTGGACGGTCTATGAAACAAACATGTATATTGTGTTTTGAAATACTGTGGACGGTCTATGAATCGCATAGTTATGTTTTGTTATGAAATCCTGTGGACGGTCTATGAAACGCATAGGAATATTGTGTTATGAACCCTATGGACGATCTATGAGACGCATAGGTATATTGTGGTATGAATTCCTGTGGACGGTCTATGAAACGCATAGGTATGTTATGTTATGAAATCGTGTGGACGGTCTATGAAACACATAGGTATATTATGTTATGAAATCCTATGGACGGTCTATGAAATACATAGGTATGTTGTGTTATGAAATCTTGTGGACGGTCTATGAAATGCATAAGTGCATTGTGTATGAGATGTATAGGTATACGGTATGAATAAACACTATGGACGGTCTATGAAACGCATAATTGAATAATATGATATGTGAATACTAAGGACGGTCTAATGAGACGCATTATTAATATAGACAATAGGTGCCACCTTCGTTGTACTCGTTTGTACATGTTATTTTAATTACATTATATTATGTGTTCCACGTATAGATCATATAGCTTGGGTGACCCTAAAAGAATTTTTGAATGATGCAAGTATAATAAGGATTGATATTTGAACTTATGCGATGTTTTGTAGTATTTTGATGCACTTAAAATGCCTCTTATTTGAGTTATCGTATTTTTAAATGTTGTTCTGTCTGCCTTTCATACGAGTACTATTCCACATGTACTCACGTCCCTTTTGTTGGGGGCGCTGCATCTTTTAATGCATGCAGGTGGTCCCATAGTAGGCAGCACTTATCAGTGTTAGCGGTACACTCTCTTCCCAGCAGACTTGGTGAGCCCCACTTTACTTCGGTGTTACGTATATTTTGTTCCTTGTGTATTGTGTTTGAGGTATAGCCGGGGCCTTGTTGCCGGCATTATCATAATACTCTTTTGTATCTTTTAGAGGCTCCGTAGACCTAGTGTGGGATGTATATTGGTGATGGGGAAGTCAAACTAGTTATGTTGTGTTTGAATTACTATTTCCACTTCAGACTATGAAAAATGTGTGTGAAATTTGAGACTTAAAAAGGGAAGTAATTAATGGTGAGAAATCAGTATTGCAAACATGATTACTTTATCGTTTGATTAACGAAAATATGTACTATCATTATTCATGGATGAGTTTGGGTAGAACAAAATCTAATAGGCTTGCTCGGCCTTTTTGGGTTGAACAATGCACTGGAAAGTGAAGGAAAAATGGGTAGACAAATACATTTCTGCGGCCCACTATGCGGCCGCAGAATCACTCTGCGGACCGCATAATGGTCGCAGAATGAAGCAGGGGCGAGACGGTTTGGACGAAAGTCTGCGGTGCATTATGTGACCGCAGACCAGTTTTGCGGTGCATTATGCGACCACATGCCAGTCTTTCGGTGCATTATGCGACCGCAGAACAGGTCTGCGAGCCACTGAACTACCGCAGACCCAACAGATGTTTCCCAGTTTTTGGCACCAACTTGTGCGGTCGATATGCGTACCAAATATCCATTATGTTCTCACATATGCGACCACATACCTGTTCAGGAGCTTCATTTTTGGGTTTTTTATAACCCGACCCTACTTCGTTAAATAGATGATTTGTCCTATTTTTAAAGCTAAAATCTTATGTTTTAGAGAGAAGGGAGAGTGTCTTAGAGAGAGAGGAAACCCTAGGCTAAATTTTCATCAGTCTTTGCTTAAATCATGCAAGATTAACAAGGAAAACTCACAAGGTCTTTATCCTAGAGGTAAGATTCCACACCCTAACCCTCAATTTTGAATTTTATCAAGAATTGGGTAATTAGTAAGATAATTTTGGGCATGGGAGTTGTTCATCTTGCATGCATGTGTTATCAAAGGGTGTAAGAAGATTGTTGAGCTAAGAATGGTAAAGAATGGGTTGTGGGATGATGGAATCTTCTATGAAAGGACCTTGAAACCTTAATGCACACCTAGTGTTTGATAAAATGCTCAAATGAGCTAGAACCATGATCATCCCCCTAATTTTTGTTCAATTTGTTATATTTCTAAAATAGATGGAAGTTGCTAAAATTTCTGGAACATTTTAGAGTTAAGGAAGCTCAATTGAGGTATGTTGGCTAAACTCCTCTCCTAGAACTAAATCCCACGGTATTCATGCAATTTATGTAAAGTCCTGAATTGTTCATTATGAAAGTGGATATTCCAAATAAGCTTGTGATGAAAGATATATGTACAGTATGTATCCCAAGATGATTTTACTATGTTATGTTATCCTTTGAGAATATGTTCAAAGCATGGGTTGTGCGTTAATAATATTGCGACTTCAAGTCAAGTCCAAACGAAGGATATTATGCCAAATTTTGTGAAAAACCTATATGTGCCTAAGATTCTTAATTGCTCACATGTCTACTACGAACATTGATTTATAAAGCCTTGTTATTGATGATGATGATGGTGTTTGAAAGTGAAAAGGGTGACCGTGGAATAATAAATGTGGCCATCGTGTCCAGAATGAGAATTTCATATGTGGCCAACAGTGCCAATGAAATGAAAGAATGTGTGAACATTATGAGATGACTTTTATCTCCTTTACATAATAATGTCATTAATGTCCTATGATCACCCGTGGCTAGTACAAGAAAGCGGTAGTATGAACATGAATTGTGGCCGTTTGTCAAAACGGGAATTATGAATGAACCCTATGGACGGTCTATGAAACGCATAGCAATAGTGTGTTATGAACCCTATGGATGGTCTATGAAACCTATAGGTATGTTATGTTATGAAATCAAGTGGACGGTCTATGAAACGCATAGTTATATTGTGTTATAAAATCCTATGGACGGTCTATGAAACACATAGGTATGTTGTGTTATGAAATCTTGTGGACGGTCTATGAAACGCATAGGTGCATTGTGTATGAGATGTATATGTATGCGGTATGAATAAACACTATGGACGGTCTATGAAACGCATAAGTGCATAATATGATATGTGAATACTAAGGACGGTCTAATGAGACACATTATTAATACAAACAATAGGTGCCACCTTCATTGTACTCGTTTGTACATGTTATTTCAATTACATTATATTATGTGTTCCACATATAGATCATATAGCTTGGGTGACCCTAAAAGAATTTTCGAATGATGCAAGTATAATAAGGATTGATATTTGAACCTATGCGATGTTTTGTAGTATTTTGATGCACTTTAAATGCCTCTTATTTGAGTTATCGTATTTTTAAATGTAGTTCTGTCTGCCTTTCATACGAATACTATTCCACATGTACTCACGTCCCTATTGTTGGGGGCGCTGCATCTTTTAATGGATGCAGGTGGTCCCATAGCAGGCAGCACTGATCAGTGTTAGCGGTACACTCTCTTCCCAGTTGACTTGGTGAGACCCACTTTACTTCGATGTTACGTATCTTTTGTTCCTTGTGTATTATGTTTGAGGAATAGACGGGGCCTTGTTGCCCGTATTATCATAATACTCTTTTGTACCTATTAGAGGCTCCGTAGACCTAGTGTGGGATGTATATTGGTGATGGGGAAGTCAAACTAGTTATGTTGTGTTTGAATTACTATTTCCACTTCAGACTATGAAAAATGTGTGTGAAATTTGAGACTTAAAAAGGGAAGTAACTAATGGTGAGAAATCGGTATTGCAAACATGATTACTTTATCATTTGATTAACGAAAATATGTACTATCATTATTCATGGATGAGTTTGGGTAGAAGGAATTCTAATAGGCTTGCTCGGCCTTTTTGGATTGAACAATGCACTGGAAAGTGAAGGAAAAATGGGTAGACAAATATATTTCTGCGGCCCACTATGCGGCCGCAGAATCACTCTGCAGACCGCATAATGGTTGAAGGATGAAGCAGGGGCGAGACGGTTTGGACAAAAGTCTGCGGTGCATTATGTGACCGCAGACCAGTTTTGCGGTGCATTATGCGACCACAGGCCAGTTTTTCGGTGCATTATGCAACCGCAGAACAGGTCTGCGGGCCACTAAACTACCGCAGACCCAATAGATGTTTCCCAGTTTTTGGCACCAACTTGTGCGGTCGATATGCGTACCAAATATCCATTATGTTCTCGCATATACGACCGCATACCTGTTCAGGAGCTTTATTTTTGGGTTTTTTATAACCCGACCCTACTTCGTTAAATAGATGATTTGTCCTATTTTTAAAGCTAAAATCTTATGTTTTAGAGAGAAAGGAGAGTGTCTTAGAGAGAGAGGAAACCCTTGGCTAAATTTTCATCAGTCTTTGCTCAAATCATGGAAGATTAACAAGGAAAACTCACAAGGTCTTTATCCTAGAGGTAAGATTCTACACCCTAACCGTCAATTTTGAATTTTATCAAGAATTGGGCAATTAGTAAGATAATTTTGGGCATGGGAGTTGTTCATAGGTATATTGTGTTATGAAATCTTGTGGACGGTCTATGAAACGCATAGGTATATTGTGTTATGAAATCCTATGGATGGTCTATGAAACGCATAGGTATATTGTGTTATGAAATCCTGTGGATAGTCTATAAGACGCATAGGTATATTGTGTTATGCAATCCAGTGGACGGTCTATGAATCGCATAGGTATGTTGTGTGTATGAAATCATGTGGACGTTCTATGAAATGCATAGGTATATTATGTTATGAAATGCTGTGGACTGTCTATGAAATGCATAGGTATGTTGCGTTATGAAATCTTGTGGACGGTCTATGAAATGTATAGGTGTATTATGTATGAGATGTATAGGTATACGGTATGAAATGTATAAGTGTATAATATGATATGTGAATACTAACGGCGGTCTAATGAGACGCATTATTAATACAGATAATAGGTGCCACCTTCGTTGTCCTCGTTTGTACATGTTGTTTCAATTACAATATATTATGTGTTCCACGAATAGATCATATGGCTTGGGTGACCCTAAAAGAAGTTTAGAATGATGCAAGTGCAATAAAGCTTGATATTTGAACCTACGCGATTTTTGTAGTCTTTTGATGTACTTTAAATGCATCTTATTTGAGTTATCTGTCTTTCATACGAGTACTATTCCACATGTACTCACGTCCCTTTTGCCGGGGGTGCTTCATCTTTTAATGGATGCAGGTGGTCCCATAGCAGGCGGCACTGATCCTTGATAGCGGTACACTCTCTTCCCAACAGACTTGGTGAGCCCCACTTCACTTTGGGGTCATGTATCTTTTGTTCCTTGTGTATTGTGTTTGAGGTATAGCCCGGGCCTCGTTTCCCGCATTATCATAACACTCTTTTGTACTTATTAGAGGCTCCGTAGACATAATGTGGGTTGTATATTAGTGCTGGGGAAGTCAAAATAGTTATGTTGTGTTTGAACTACTATTTCCACTTCAGACTATGAAATATGTGCGTGAAATTTGTGGCTTAAAAAGGGAAGTAACTAATGGTAAGAAATCAATATTTCAGACATGATTACTTTATTGTTTGATTAACAAAAATATGTATTATTCTTATTCATGGATGAGTTGGGTAGAAAGAAATCTAGTAGGCCCTCTCAGCCGGGTTCACTCCATTGAGCGCCGGTCGCGCTCCTCGAGTTTGGGGCATGACAGATATGTGAGGAAAACATGTCGAAAAGACATAGATACATATACATGCGGAATACCGTAGAGCGAGTCGACAAGGCTTCTATAGACAACTATATATCCAAAACTAGAAGCCAACAAGGCCACATACTATCCAACTATACATGACTGTCTACAGACCTCTATTAGAGTGTACACCTGTATAAAGGATGGGACTGAGCCCCGCTGTACCAACATATGTAGACAAACACATCGTACCAAAACTCGAAGCAGATCCGGATCAAATGGAGCACACTAACTCTTGCTGATCAAGGATCCTAAGAAGGGGGACCGTCAGTGTCAAGCACCAAAACCGTGGAGCGCGACCGGCGCTCAACCGAGTGAACCCGACCGAGCAAGCCTGTTAGATTTCTTCTACCCAAACTCGTTCATGAATAAAGAGAATATATGTTTTCCTTAATTAAACAATAAAGTGGTCGTGTCTGCATTTACCAATTTCTTACCATAAGTTTCACCATTTTTATAGTCTCAAATGGACAAGTAATACAACCACAACATAGCATAGTTTGTCTTTCCCAGTACCAATACACAACCAACACTATGTCTATGGAGCCTCTATAGATAAAGAAGAGTACAATTATAATGTCGGCAACAAGGCCCTGGCTATACCTCAGCCATAATACATAAAGAACAAAAGATACATGACCTCGGGATGAAGTGGGGCTCACCAAGTCAGCTGGGAAGAAGGTGTACTACTATCACTGATCAATGTCTCCTACTGTAGAACCATCTGCATACATTTAAAGATGTAGTGCCCCTGGAAAAAGGGACGTTAGTACCGTCGAATACTACTAGTATGAAAACTAAAAAGCAATTTAAGAATTTAGAATTACAAGATAATTATGATGAACCAGTGTGGCAATAGAATAATATAGATAACCGTGTCAACCATAGCAAGCTTATTAAAAGCTATCAACAACATTTATAGGATTTAAGATGAGATCCTCTATAACCATCTTCACACAAAGCAGCCTCACCAACTCACCCGATGTATGCAGGTGGAGGTGTACGTACAATACCACAACTCAAATCAAGCGGCCCTACCGCCTCACCTCAATGTACGCGGGTGGATGTATAACCATAATACCAAGAACCTACACAAAGCGGCTATGCCGCCTCACCTTAATGTATGCGGGTGGAAATGCATCAACGATACCAATACCAACACAAAGCGGCTATGCCGCCTCACCCCAATGTATGCGGGTGGTGGTGCCACAACAATACCAAAACCATACACAAAGCGGTCGTACCGCCTCACCCCAATGTAAGCGGGTGGAGGTGCAATCCCACAATATCATAATCCCAACACAAAGCGGTCATGCCGCCTCAACCCAATATATATATGTGCGGGTGGAGGTATAACACAATCATAATCTCTATACCATAATCCCCACACAAAGCGGTCATGCCGCCTTACCTCAATGTATACGGATGGAGGTGTATCACAATCACAATCTCTAAACAACTTGGCATAATAACTTTCACATAAATCACGACTAGAAATTATAACATGTGGTTACATAATCCATAGTTTGGGACACATCCTCAATTTATAATGCAATATGATAAGAGCATTTGAAACACGAATCGAACATATATCTTTACCACAAAACTTATCGGAATACTCCATTTATAATCAACATCTCGGAACTTATAAGGATATTAGGAATTCAAATCCTTAAAGAAGAGTTTAGCCAACATATCTCATTTGAGCTTCCTTACACTCTAAATGTTCCGGAATTCTTAGCAACTTCAATCTATTTTAGAAATATAACAAATTGAACCAAAATTAGGAAGATGATTATGGTTCTAGCTCATTTGAGCATTTTATCAAACACTAGGTGTGCATTAAGGTTTCATGGCCCTTTTTATGGATAATTTCATCATCCTACAACCCAATATTTACCATGCCTAGTTCAACAATATTCATACATCCCTTGATATCACATGCATATAAATAAACAACCCTCCTGCCCAGAAACTATCTTGCTAATTATCCAATTCTACACAAAATTCAAAAGTGAGGGTTAGGGTGTAAAATCTTACCTCTAGGATGAAGACCTAGTGAGTTTTCCTTTCTTAATCTTCCTAAACTTGGGCAAGAATTAAAGGACATATATTGGAGAACACCTTCTCACTCTAGGGCACCCTCTCTCACTCTAAAATGTTAGATAATAGCTAAAAAATGACCCAAAGAGTGTATTTAATGAAATAGGGTCAGGTTTTAAAAACCCAAAAATGGAGCTCCGGAACAAGGTGTGTGATCGCATAACCGATATGCAGACCGTATATCGGTCGCATAGTTAGTTACAAAGTAGCCAAAAGAACTGTCTGTGGATGCGGTCACTATGCGGTCCGCATAACCGTTATGCGATCGCATAATGTACCGCATAACAGTAATGCGGTCGCATAGTTGACCGCATAATTGCTTCCAATTGTCCCAATTAACTACCTCACTCTGCGGCCATTATGCTGTCCACAGGGTGATTCTGCGATCGCATAATGGACCGCAGAAATGCACTTTTCCGCCAAAAATATTTTTTTTCTTTCTGGTGCATTGTTCAACCCAAAAACATTTCTTTACTTTCTGGTGCATTACTTTCCGATCGCAAGCTCGCCGCGAAGAGTTTCTACAATCCTCAAATACATAAGCCTAGTTTGACACCATGAAACATTATTTTCTTTGCAAAATATACCGGATTTACCACTTAAGGACTTTGCAATTTTCCGGGGTGTTACATTCTCTCCCGCTTAGGATCATCCGTCCTCGAATGAGGGTAAAATTCCGTCATTAGCATCTTATGCAACTTAGTTTGTTTTATACCACAAACTAGCAGCCCTGAATTTGACTAACTCCCTAAATTTCCAAATATTTTGTCAGAGTTTCTCTTGTAATTAGGCCTATCCACCTGTCAGAGAGCCCCAGAAACACATCCTAACAGCATATACATAATCCAACAACATAACATAATAAAAAAACAACACCAACTGTGGCCTCACAAGCAATTATATTAACAGAACGGAACACCTTTAACACCAAATGTACAAGTCATACATATTTCATAGGAATATCTCTTAGCATTTTCATAAGGCACAACTCATAATTACCTGGTTATTCAAATAGATAAGGATACTTTTTCTTCATTTCTTCTTCAGCCTTCCAAGTAGCCTCTTCAACCTGTTGGTTTCACCATAGCACTTTCACGGATGTAATTTCTTTGTTTCTCAACTTTCGGACTTGCCGATCAATAATAGAAACTGGAATCTCTTCATAAGTCAATTCTTCATTTAACTCAATAGTCTCAACCGGAACAATGTTTGTCAGGTCTCCAACTACTTTCTTTAACATAGACACATGAAACACCGAGTGTACTAATGACATCTCAGGTGGTAGATCAAGCTTGTATGCTACCTCACCGATCCTTTGAATGATTTTGTACTGTCCGACATGCCTCGGACTCAATTTCCCTTGCTTACCAAATCGCATTACACCCTTCATGGGGGTTTTAAAATACCCAATCATCTACTTTGAATTCCAAATCTCTACGACGAACATCCGAATAAGATTTTTGATTACTCTGAGCAGTCTTTAACCGCTCCTTAATGATTTTAACTTTTTCCATAGCCCGATGCACGAGGTCTGGCCCTATCAACTCTGCTTCCCCAATTTCGAACCGCCCAATGGGAGATCTACATCTCCTAACATATAAAGCCTCGAACGGTGCCACTTGAATGCTAGCGTGATAGGTATTATTATATGCAAATTCTATGAGTGGTAAATGATCATCCCAGCTACCTTTGAAGTCTATAACACAAGCGCGCAACATATCCTCAAGCTTCTGAATAGTCCTCTCTGCCGGCCCATCAGTCTGCGGGTGAAAGGCTGTACTAAGATTCACTTGAGTACCCAAACCTTGCTGAAATTTCTTCCAAAAATTAGTAGTGAATTGTTCCCCGCAATTAGAAATGATGGAAACTGGGGTGCCATGCAACCTGACTATTTCTTTGATATACAACTGAGCATACTGCTCCACTGTGTCGGTAGACTTAACCGGCAAAAAGTGTGCTAATTTCGTGAGTCGATCCACAATCACCCAAATTGAGTCAAACTTGCGCGGACTGTGCGGTAATCCTACCACAAACTCCATATTAATCATTTCCCATTTCTACATTGGAATTTCTATGTTCTGTGCCAACCCACCAGGCCTTTGGTGTTCAGCCTTCACTTGCTAACAATTTGGACATCTTGCCACAAAATCTGCCACATTCCTCTTCATATCATTCCACCAATAGACTTTCTTAAGATCATGATACATTTTGGTAGAACCTGGGTGCACGGAATACCTAGAAGTGTAAGCTTCAGCCATAATTCTTTCCTAGAGACCATCCACATTTGGAACACAGAGTCGCCCTTGGTACCTTAGTGTACCATCATCCATGCCAAGAGAAAAGGCCATGGTCTTATGTTAATGAATCCCCTCTTTTAACTGCACCAACAATGGATCGTTGTATTGCTTCTCTTTGACTTCCACAACAAGCGATGATTCAGCCATATTTTGCACAATTGCCCCTCCTTCACTAGAGTCCGCAAGACGAACTCCCAAACTAGCCAATCGAACTACCCATAGATTTCCGGCTAAGAGCATCATCCACAACATTGGCCTTTCCAGGATGATATAGAATATCAATGTCGTAGTCCTTGAGTAACTCAAGCCATCTTATCTGCCTCAGATTCAATTCATTCTGCTTGAAAATATATTGAAGGCTCTTATGGTCCGTGAATATATCAACATGGACCCCATAAAAATTATGACGCCAAATTTTCAATGCAAATACCACTGCCGCAAGTTCTAAATCATGTGTTGGATAGTTCTTCTCATGATTCTTTAGTTGCCTAGAAGCATAAGCTATCACCTTCCCATGTTGCATTAATACACACCCAAGCCTGATTCTTGAAGCATCACAATATACCACAAATTCATCTATACCCTCTGGTAGAGTCAACACCGGCGCCGTAGTCAATCTTGCTTTCAATTCCTGGAAACTCTTTTCACAAGCATCTGACCATTGGAACTTAATTGCCTTCTGCGTCAATTTAGTCAATGGAGATGCAAGAGTAGAAAACCCCTCGATAAACTTTCTGTAATATCCAGCTAAGCCTAAGAAACTGTGAATCTCTGTTGGAGTTGTAGGCCTCGGTCAATTCTTAACAGCCGCAATTTTCTGAGGATCAACCTTAATCCCCTCACTAGAGACAACATAACCCAAGAATGTGACAGACTAGAGCTAAAATTCACATTTTGAAAATTTCGCATACAACTGGTGTTGATACAGAGTCTGCAACATTGCCCTGAGGTGACCAGCATGGTCCTCTCGATTTCGTGAATATACAAGAATATCTTCAATAAACACTATCACAAAAGAATCGAGGAATGGATTGAAAACGTGATTCATAAGATCTATGAAGGTTGCTGGGGCATTTGTTATCCCAAAAGACATTACCAAAAATTCAAAATGCCCATACCGGGTTCTAAAAGCTGTTTTCAGAATATCCCGCTCCCTGATCTTCAATTGGTGATACCTGAATCTTAAATCAATCTTGGAGAAGTACCTGGCACCTTGCAATTGATCAAACAAGTCATCTATCCTTGGCAGTGGGTACTTATTCTCGATTGCGACCTTATTAAGTTGTCGATAGTTAATACACATTCTCAGTGACCCATCTTTCTTTCTTACAAAAAGGACCGGTGCACCCCAAGGCGACACACTTGGCTGGATAAAACCCTTTTCTAACAAATCTCTTAATTAATCCTTTAGATCATTCAACTCTGCCGGTGCCATTATGTAGGGTGGAATGGATATAAGATGTGTGTCTGGCATCACATCAATCCCAAAATCAATCTCCCTATCTGGTGGGATCCTAGGGAGTTCATCCGAAAAGACTCTTGGAAATTCATTCACAACAGGCATGGGCTCAAGTGTAGTTGCCTCAGCATCGGTGTCCGTAACCTGGACCAAATGGTAAATACATCCCTTGTTTATCATATTTGTGGCCTTAAGGTAGGAAATAAACCTACACTTTAGCACTACATCATCACCCTTCCACTCAATAACTGGCTCATTTGGAAATTCGAACCTAACAGTCCTGGTTCGGCAATCAAGCTTGGCAAAACAAGAATAAAGCCAATCCATCCCAATTATCACATCAAAATCGACCATTCTCAATTAAATAAGATCGGCCACAGTGTCTCGACCACGTAATATGACAACATAGTCCCTATAAACCGCGAGTAGATACAGAGAACGGCTCATAAAGCTGTTCTGGTTCTATCCCAAATTCCATCGCAACATAAGGAGTTACATATGACAAAGTGGAACTGGGATCAATAAGAACATATACATCATGAGATTGGACAGTCAATATACCTGTGACAACATCTGGAGAAGCCTCTGATTCTCGACGTCTCCGCATAGCATAAAATCTGCTGGGTCCTCCCGAATTTTGTGCACCACCTCTAGCTGCCCCCACGCCCTGCGGGTGCTGGTGTGCCTTGAGCTGGAGGTGCTGTGGATGCAGTAGCTGCAGAATTAGCTGGCTGTGCCGCGCCTCTGCCCATATTTCGGCAGGACGAGCGGCAATCTCTCTAAATGCGACCCCACAAACCACACCAATAGCATACTGTAGGTCCATGAAACGGGACCCAAAGTGCATCCTCCCACACTTAGGGCATGGAAGCCTTCACTGCTGAAACCTTCTGTCGGGCCGACCCTACTGGTGGGGTCCCCTGTTACCCTAACTGGGTCCAGATGATTGTGCACCCATCGAAGACTGGGTGAATGATTGGGATGGTCCTGATGACGCTCCCCTGAATGCCGACCTACCACCACTACTACTGGAAGAACCACCAAAGTTGCCCGCGGACCGGGCCTTGCTGCTACTCTGACGCTCCATTCTATTCTTCGATTTGTGGGTCTCTATGGCTTGAGAAAATGCCACCATCTTACCATAGTTCATATAGGAATTTAAGGCAGCTGTAAAGGCCTCATTGATAACCAAGGGGCTAAGGCCCTGCACAAACCGGCGTACTCTAGCCTCCATAGTGGGAAACATGTGAATAGCATACTTGGACATGCGCGCAAACTCCATATGGTACTCCCATATATTCATACTACCCTACTTCAGGATTTCAAGCTCAACGGCACGAGCTGCCTTAGTTTCGGCAGGCAAAAAATGATCCATAAAGGCATCTGTGAACTCACCCCACCTTGCCGGAGGGCTTCCCTCCTCACGGTATTCCTCCCACAACTCAAACCAAGAATAAGCCACCCCTTTCAGGCGGTAAGAGGCCAACTCTACTCCCTCCGTCTCTGTAGTATGCATAACCCAGAGAGTTTTGTGCATCTCATCAATGAAGTCTTGGGGGTCCTCATCGGGATCAGTACCCGTAAACACTGGAGGATCTAACTGAAGAAACTTGTTCACCTTGGAACTAGCAGATTCTCCTGGATGACTGGAAGGAGCAGGCCCAACACTCGACCTCAGGGCCTGAGAAGCCACTATCTGTGTCAACATTTGTATGGCTCCCCTAATATCAATATCAGACACACCAGAATCAAAAGCTGGAGCTGGAGATGGAACTGGAACATCAGTTGGAGGAACTGTTGCACCTTCTATAGGTGTAGGGACAGGTGCGGTCTGATAAGTTTTATAGAGTCAGGCAATATAGTAACTGGAGGAATATTCTCACTCCTTGGGTGCTAACCCGCATCATCAATTATAGGGTCAACTGTCACTCTTGGGGTGACATTGGATCTTTGGTCAGTTCTTGCCTTCTTCTTAGGTGCCATGTACTAATAATTAGAGCAATGCAGGAGTTAAAGGAGGAATAGTCTTACAACCAGCTTTATCGCACGATCGAGAACATGAAAGAAGGGTATTATTCCTAAATACCCATGTAGCATCCTAATTATAGATGTGGTCGACAAATAAGGACTTTACTAGACACGGCTCCAAGACATCTTAGGACACTTTAAAACCTTAGCCTCTGATACCAAGTTTGTCATGCCCCAAAACAGCGGAGCGTGACCGGCGCTCAACCGAGGGAACCCCACCGAGCAAGCCTATTAGAATTCTTCTACCTAAATTCATTCATGAATAAAGAGAATATATGTTTTCCTTAATTAAACAATAAAGAATTTGTTTTTGCATTTAAAAATTTCTTACCATAAGTTTCACCATTTTTAAAGTCTCAAATGGAAAAGTAATACAACCACAACATAGCATAGTTTGTCTTTCCCAGTACAAATACATAACCCACACTATGTCTACGGAGCCTCTATAGATAAAGAAGAGTACAATGATAATGTCGGCAACAAGGCCCCGGCTATACCTCAACAATAATACATAAAGAACAAAAGATACGTGACCCCGGGATGAAGTGGGGCTCACCAAGTCAGCTGGGAAGAAGATGTACTACTATCATTGATCAATGTCTCCTACTGTGGAACCACCTGCATCTATTTAAAGATGCAGTGCCCCCGGCAAAAGGGATGTTAGTACCGTCGAATACTACTAGTATGAAAACTAAACACCAATTTAAGAATTTAGAAATACAAGATAATTATGATGAACCAGTGCGGCAATAGAATAATATAGATAATTGTCTCAACCATAGCAAGCTTATTAAAAGCTATCAACAACATTTATAGGATTTCAGATGAGATCCTCTATAACCATCTTCACACAAAGCGGCCCTGCCGCCTCACCCGATATATGCAGGTGGAGGTGTACGTACAATACCACAACTCTAATCAAGCGGCCCTGCCGCCTCACCTCAATGTACACGGGTGGATGTATAACCACAGTACCAAGAACCTATACAAAGCGGCTATGCTGCCTCACCCCAATGTATGCGGGTGGAAATGCATCAACGATACCAATACCAACACAAAGCGGCTATGCCGCCTCACCCCAATGTATGCGGGTGGTGGTGCCACAACAATACCAAAACCATACACAAAGCGGTCGTACCGCCTCACCCCAATGTAAGCGCCTAGAGGTGGAGTCCCACAATATCATAATCCCTACACAACGCGGTCATGCCGCCTCTCCCCAATATATATATTTGTGCGGGTGGAGGTATATAACAATCACAATCTCTATACCACAATACCCACACAAAGCGGCCTCACCCCAATGTATGTGGGTGGAGGTGTATCACAGTCACAATCTCTACACAACTTGGCATAATAACTTTCACATAAATAACGACTAGAAATTATAACATATGGATAGATAATCCATAGTTTGGGACACATCCTCAATTTATAATGCAATATGATAAGAGCATTTGAAACACGATTCGAACATATATCTTTACCACAAAACCTATAGGAATACTTCATTTATAATCAACATCTTGGAACATACAAGGATATTCGGAAATCCAATTCTTAAAGAAGAGTTAAGCCAACATACCTCACTTGAGCTTCCTTACACTCTAAATGTTCCGGAATTCTTAGCAACTTCAATCTATTTTAAAAATATAACAAATTGAACCAAAATTAGGAAGATGATTATGGTCCTAGCTAATTTGAGCATTTTATCAAACACTAGGTGTGCATTAAGGTTTCAAGGACCTTTTTATGGATAATTCTATCATCCCACAACCCAATATTTACCATGCCTAGTTCAAC
Organism: Nicotiana tabacum; assembly: GCF_000715075.1. NCBI lineage: Eukaryota > Viridiplantae > Streptophyta > Magnoliopsida > Solanales > Solanaceae > Nicotiana > Nicotiana tabacum. Next base: position 45,688,922 of record NC_134102.1, read on the forward strand.
AATCTTCCTACACCCCTTGATATCACATGCATGTAAATAAACAACCCTACTGCATAGAAATTATCTTGCTAATTATCCAATTCTACATAAAATTTAAAAGTGAGGGTTAGTGTGTAGAATCTTATCTCTAGGATGAAGACCTAGTGAGTTTTCCCTACTTAATCTTCCAAAATTTGGGCAAGAATTGAAGGACAAATATTGGAGAACACCTTCTAACTCTAGGGCACCCTCTCTCACTCTAAAATGTCAGATAATAGCTCAAAAATGACCCGAAGAGTGTATTTAACAAAATAGGGTCGGGTTTTAAAAACCCAAAAATGGAGCTGCGGAACAAGGTATGCGATTGCATAACCGATATGCGGACCGCATATCGGTCGCATGGTTGGTTACAAGGTAGCCAAAAGAACCATCTGTGTATGCGGTCACTATGTGGTTCACATAACCGTTATGCAGTCGCATAATGCACTGCATAACAGTTATGCGGTTGTATAGTCGACCGCATAATTGCTTCCAATTGGCCCAATTAACTGCCTCACTCTGCGGCCATTATGTGGTCCGCAGAGTGATTCTGCGATCGCATACTGGACCGTAGAAATGCTTTTTTCTACCAAAAACTTTCTTTACTTTCCGGTGCATTGTTCAACCCAAACATTTTTCTTTACTTTTCGGTGCATTACTTTCCAATCGCAAGCTCGCCGCGAAGAATTTCTACAATCCTCAAACACATAAGCCTAGTCCGACACCATGAAACATTATTTTCTTTGCAAAATTTACCGGTCTTACCACTTAAGTAGTTCAAAATTTTTCGGGGTATTACAGTCAGCCTGTCTACCTGTACCTACGGGGATGAAACACATGCCCCGGGAGTAAATAATGTGCTGAGTATGTAACGCATGAAAATTAGAACATAAAGACATAGAGTAAATGTGGAGTAAAGAATTCCACCTGTAAGTCTAAATAACTTTGCGAATTCTGAAACATTTATAATGTCATGCACGTGGGTATAAATGCCATATCATGCATAGGTGTAGGTGTACATAACATCATTAAGCCTCTGAGGGCATCCCGTCATATCATCTCGGCCTCTATGGGCGGAATCATCAACATATACCAACTGATCAGGTGGTGGTGTGTATATTATGCCGTAACCTTTTCCCATATCCCATATACATATAATATACGCGTATATAACACCATCTGGTCATGGGTCAATGTACATGTATAAATGAATGAAATGCATTAAAAGTACGTTAATAAGATTTCTCGGAATGTCATATGATCAATATGCCTTTCGGATAAACTTTATCACTACGTATTTTTCTAGGACCCATGAACAAAAGATATAATAAAAATTCACATGGGGAATCAAGATCATAGGCACCCCTAGTACTTCTATGAATTAGAGTAATTTATGAAAGCTTTGTGTTTGCTCATTTCATTTGTATGGTATGAATCATGCCAAAAAGAAAGAAGGGATAGCCTTAACTTACCTGAGCCGATTCTCTTAACAATCCCTCAAACCCATGTCTTTTGCGAAAAAAACACGTAACTGTGGATAGAAGTAGGAAAAAATCCGTATGATATTCTTGAGAAAGATTGTACCGTGCTCTCTTAGAATCGCACATCACGCTGTTGTAGCGTTATAAGGTTTAATATGAAGTCTTGTTGAGAATCCCATCCGTTACTAGCAAGCTTGTGTATCTCACTTAATGATGTAGGAAAAGCTCTTAAAATTATGGGTTGTGGGCCCCACTTTGTATGATGACATAGCCAACAAATTCCTCTAAATATGCCACATAATTTCATAAATCAAAGAGTCATTGTTTAGTCCACGTGGGGGGGGGGGATCCATTAAGCTTATCCACAATTCTAATTAATTAGTTAATCCCTCACTAAAAATCAATAATTACCCAATTATCCACATAATTAAGAATTATCCCAAATTACTTAAAATACTACTCACTTTTAACATAGCTTATACACCTTACTATCATGGTCATGTGGTACCTTGTATGGCACTAGTCCATAAACACCGAGTATTATAGCTCGGACCGTATTTTATCCCAAATTAACAACTTTCAACGAAACTCATTTTCTTTGATTCGTCTACCCTCTTCTAACCTTCACGGCACTTACTTATCACCTGTTATGAAGAGCATAAATTCTTATAATCTCAAAAAATATCTCATTCCCCAGTCTACGTCGATTAACTTACGACGAAACTTTAACGTACGAAAATGCAAAATATAACATCCTTCCAACCTTAGAAACATTCATCCTCGAATGTTTAACTCCCTGGGATCAATATAAATTTTGGCAGAGTCGCCTTTGTAACTGTACTACTACCGACCCTTCCTGTAGAAAACTCAATAACTCAATGCCACTTAGGACCACGATCATCAATAACAACAGTGGCCTCACATGACCAATGACAATTACTAACACAAGAATCCATACACGCACCTTAAGGCTGTGATATATCAGTCTGATCCTCCTCTAGAAGAGGGAACAAGTGAGGATATCTAAACTTCATGCCTTCTTCGGCTTCCCAAGTCATTTCTTCCACATTATTGTTTCTCCAAAGTACTTTCACCGAAGCTACGTCTTTAGTCCTCAATCTCCTAACCTTTCTATCTAGTATAGCAATGGGAGTTTCCTCCTATGATAGTTGCTCTGTGACCTAAACATCGTCAACTAATACGACTCTGGAAGGATCTCCGATACATTTACGGAGCATAGACACATGAATGACTAGATGTATAGACTCCAAGTTAGAAGGCAAGTCTACCTCATATGCTACCTGGCCTACCTTGTGTTTAATGTTATATGGTGCAATGTACCGAGGGCTAAGTTTTCCTTTAATCTCATAACGCCTTTCATAGGAATACCCAATCGTCAACCTGAAACTGTAAGTTTCATCATCGATTATCTGCATAAGACTTCTGACGGCTTTGAGTTGCTAATAGCGTTTCATGTATAAGCTTAATCTTCTCGATTGCCAGTTTTACCAACTCTGGTCCTACTAACTTAGTTTCCCCAACATCGAACCATCCTATAGGCAACCTACACTTCCGTCCATAAAGAATTTCGTATGGAGCCATCTGAATACTGGAATGATAGCTATTATTATATGCGAACTCAATAAGCGACAGATGATCATCCCAACTACCCTTGAAGTCTATCACACAAGCCTGTAACATATCCTTAAGTGTCTGAATAGTACGCTAAGCCTATCCGTCTGTCTGGGGATGAAATGCTGTATTAAAACTTACCTGAGTCCCCAATCCTTTTTGGAAGGACCTCCAGAAATTAGATGTAAACTGAGCACCTCTATCCGAGATAATTGATATAGGGACACCATGAAGTCGTACTACCTCCTCAGTGTAAAGCCTTGCATAATCCTCTCTGGAATATGTAGTTCTAACGGGCAGATAATTGGTTGATTTTGTAAGTCTATCAACAATCACCCATATAGAATTGAACTTACACTGGGTACGAGTTAAGCCTATGATTAAATCCATATTGATTACTTCCCACTTCCAAGTAGGAATCTCTATAGCCTGCAATAATCCATCGGGTTTTTGATGCTCAATCTTAATCTACTGACAGTTAGGGCACTAAGCAACAAACTCTGCTATATCCTTTTTCATTCCGTCCCACCAATATATTTCCTTGATATTCTGATACATATTTGTTGCTCCTAGATGGATAGAATAACGAGAGTAGTGAGTTTCTCCCATAACCTGCCGATGCAGCCCCGCAACATTAGGGACACATAATCGTCCTCGATATCTAAGGACCCCATCTTCTGTAATCTCAAATGGTGTCTTCTCCTTCTGAGGGTTTGTATCCCTATAATGAGCTAACACAGGATCCTCGTACTGGCATTCCTTCACTTTAGTTACTAAAGAGGATGTTGTTGTGTCCTGAATAGTAATTTCAGTATCACCTAAGTCCAGTAATCGAACTCCAAGACTAGGTAGCTGATGAATGTCATGTGCTATCCCACTCTTCTCTGGTTGTAAATATGGCATGCTACCTATAGATCTACGGCTCAAGGCATCGGCGACTAGATTCGCCTTCCTTGGACGGTATAAAATATCAACGTCCTAGTCTTTTAGTAGCTCCAACGATTTCCTCTTATGTAAATATAATTCCTTTTGCTTGAAGATATACTGACGGCTCTTATAATCCGTATAGATATCAACATGAATGCCATACAAGTAGTGCCTCCACATCTTTAGTGCATGAATCATCGCAGCTAACTCTAAATCATGGGTCGGGTAATTCTTCTCGTGCTTTCTTAGTTTTCTAGAAGCATAAGCTACAACCTTACCATGTTGCATCAGTACACAACCCAATCCAATGCCTGAAGCGTCACAATAGATAGCATAACCATCGGTCTCCTCTGGGAGCGTTAGAACCGGTGTTGAAGTTAATCTGTCATTCAATGCCTGGAAACTCCATTCGCAAGCACCAGTCCATTCAAACTTAGCTCCCTTCTAAGTCAACTTTGTCAATGGTGCTGAAAGGGAAGAAAATTCTTTTACGAATCTCTTATAATAACTTGCCAAACCAAGAAAGCTACGAACCTACATCAGTGTTGTAGGTCTAGGCCAAGTCTTTATTGCCTCAATCTTTGGTGTATCAACTCGGATACCTTCACCTGAAATAATATGCCCAAGGAAAGCTATAGAATTCAACAAGAATTCACATTTAGAGAATTTTGCATACAACTTCCGTTTTTGTAGAACTTTGAGCATAGTACGCAAATGATCTGCATGCTCAGTTTCTAAACGAGAATACAACAATATATAATCAATAAATATAAACACAAATAGATCTAGAAGGGTCTGAACACTCGGTTCATCAAGTCCATGAATATTGCCAGGACATTAGTCAATCCGAATGACATAGCACGAAACTCGAAGTGCCCGTATCTGGTCCTGAATGCTATCTATCAAATATCATTTTCCTTAACTCTTACCTTATGGTACCCGGAACACAAGTCTATCTTTGAAAAACACTTGGCACCTTGCAACTAATCAAATAAATCATCGATTCTCGGGAGCGGGTACTTATTCTTGATTGTCACCATATTCAACTGTCTATAATCAATACACATCCGCAAGGAACCATCTTTCTTCCTCACAAATAACACAGGTGCTCCCCATGTTGATGTACTACGTCTGATAAAGCCTTTTCAAGAAATTCCCTTAGTTGTTCCTTCAACTCTCTCAGTTCAGCAGGTGCCATTCTATAAGGAGGAATAGATATTGGCTTAGTATCTGGTAATATGTTAATAGCAAACTCAATTTCTCATTCTGGCGGAAGACCCGGAAGCTCATCGGGAAAACATCGGGAAACACGTTAACCACGGGGATAGATTGAATGGTTGGTGATTCTACTTTCACATCCTGAACCCGAACTAAGTGATAAATATATCCCTTTATAATCATATTCCCTTCCTTGAGATAGGAAATCAACCTACCTCTCGGCGATCCGGTATTATCTTTCCACTCCAAAACAGGCTCCCCTGGAACTGGAATCGAACCATATTTGATCTACAATCAATGTTGGCATAAGTAGAAGCCAACCAATCCATACCAATATAACATAAAATTCTACCATATCTAACTCAATTAGGGCTGCTACTGTATATCGACTATGAACTACTATTGTACAATCTCTATATACCTATCTAGCTATTACTGGATCCCCAACAGGTGTGGACACCTAAAAAGGTTTAACTAACTCAGGTTCTATTCCAAACATACTAGCAACCAACGGAATAATATATGATAAGGTGGACCCTGGGTCAATCAATGCATATACATCATATGAGGAGACTGATAATATGCTTGTAACAACATCAGGTGACGACTCCTAATCCTGTCGACCTGCTAATGATAAATGCAGTTCTGAGGACCGCTCGAGCTAGATGCTCCACCTATGCCTCTACCACGACCGATTGGTACTTGCGAACCTATCCTAGGGGAGCGTACTGATGATAAAGAACCAACTACACATCCCGTTGGCTGAACTATGCTTGTACCACCTCTCGTCGGACAATCTCTCATAATGTGGCCTGGATAACCATAAGTATACAAACACCCAACCCCATACGGCACTGCCCGACATATTTCTTACCACACTGAGCATATCATGGCAAGGGCGGCCTCACCTCTGCAATTCTGACTAGGCCCTGAATATGTGGAATGATCAAATCTCCTATTGGCAAACTGAGAGGGTGCGCTAGCCGATGGCTGGGCTGGATACCTCGGGTATAGTTATCTCTGACCACCTGGATACCTCTACTTCTGCTTATGCTCATCTACACCCTGAGCGTATGCCTGATTACGAGAAATATCCATGCCTGGCTGAAGTGAGACCGACATACAGTCGTTAAGCAGGTGCATCTCCCACCCTATCACAAACCGGTGAACCCGATCCTCCATCTTAGCTACAATAGTGGGAGTACCTAGACAAATAATCAAATTGAAGGTTGTACTCCCGAACACTCATATTACCATGTCGAAGGGTCAAGAACCTATCAACTCTAGCCCGTCTAAGCTCTGGTGGCAGATAATGACGGAGAAAAGCCTCTGTAAACTCATGCCATACCGCTAGAGAGGTATCCTCACCTCTGGACAACTCCCAAGACGCGTACCAATTAACTGCAACATCCTGAAGACTATAAGAAGCTAGCTCAACTGACTCAGCCGCAGTGGCCTTCATTACCCTCAAAGTCCTCTCCATCTTATCGATAAATACCTGAGGGTCCTCGTTTGGATCTGCTCCAGTGAATATCGGAGGGTTCAAATTAATGAAATCATGAACCCTCGCACTAATGGCCCTATCTGCATGACTAATACCTACTTTCTGATACCGAGATTATGCGGCTACTAATTTAGTCAATAGCTGAATAGCATCTCTCGTCTCCTGCCCTGGTACATCTGGCTGAGGAGCTAGTTGTATAGGGGCAGGCGCTAGAGTTGGTGCCCCTTGGAGCTCCTCTGGAGAGGGCGGGTTATGTGAAGTCTGAGATGGAATCTCATTGTGAGACTCTCCCCGAGCCCTGGTAACACGTGGCGCTTGACTAGTAGTCTCATCAGCCGCGGACTTTCCCTTCTGGGTGGTTGTAGCCTTCTTAGGAATTACTAAAAACATAACACACATTAGGAACATGAATTTTTGCATCGCACGATCTGAGATAAAAAAAGAAGATAACATCCTATATGTCGTGTAGTCTCCTATTTATAAGTGTGGTGCACAACACACCCATAAACAAGACTCTACTAGACACGGTCTGTAGACAACCCTAGGACAGAACTTCTCTGATACCACTTTTGTCATGACCCAAACCGATGGGCCGCGACGAGTGCGTGAGTCCTACCTGTCAAATACCCCGAAGCATGCGTCTAAGATATGAATCTGAGTAACATCTATTGAATTACAAAAATAACTTAAACTGCTGAATCACTTGAATAAGAGATGTGAGGAAAACATGTCCAAAATACATAGATATATATACATGTGGAATACAGTAGTGCGAGCCGACAAGGCTGCTATAGATAACTATATATACAAAACTAGAAGCTGACAAGGCCACATACTATCCAACTATACATGACTGTCTACAGACCTCTAATAGAGTATAAAACTGTATAAAGGCCGGGTGTGGGCCCTGTCGTACCCACATATGTATACAAACACATCGTACCAAAACTCGAAGCAGCTCCGGATCAAATAGATAATACCAACTCTTGCTAATTAAGGATCCTAAAAAGGGGGATCGTAAGTCTGTCTACCTGTACATGCGGGTATGAAACACATGCCCCGAGAAATAGGGGCGACAGTACAAATAATGTAGAGTATGTAAGGGATAAAAATTAGCACAAAAAGACATAGATGAAATGTGGAGTAAAGAATTCCACTTGCAAGTATAAATAACTTTGTGAATTCTAAAACATTTATAATGTCATGCACGTGGGTATAAATGTCGTATAATGCATAGGTATAGGTATACATAACATCATCAATCCTCTGAGGGCATCCCGTCATATCATCTCGGCCTCTGTAGGCGAAATTATCAACATAAACCAACTGATCAGGTGGTGGTGCGTATATAACACCGTAACCATTTCCCATATCTTATATACATATAATATACGCGAATATAATGACATCTGGTCTTGGTTGAATGTACATGTATAAATGAATGAAATGCATAAGAAGTACGTTAATAAGATTTCTTGGAATGTCATAAGATCAATATGCCTTTCGGATAAACTTTATCAAGTATGTATTTTTCTGAGACCCATGAACAGAAGATATAATAATAATTCACATGGGGAATCAAGAACATAGGCACCCCTAGTACTTCTATGAATAGAGTCATTTATGAAAGTTGTGCATTTGCTCGTTTAGTTTGTATTGTATGAATCATGCCAAAAAGAAAAATGGGATAGTCTCAACATACCTGAGCCGATTCTCTAAACAATCCCTCTAACCCACGTCTTTTGTTAAAAAAACACGTAACTGTGGATCGAAGTAGGGAAACATCCGTGTGATATTCTTGAGAAAGATTGTGTCGTGCTCTCTTAGAATCACACCTCACGCTGTTGAAGCGTTATAAGGTTTCATATGAAGTCTTGTTGAGAATCCCATCCATTACTAGCAAGCTTATGTGTCTCACTTAATAATGTAGGAAAAACTCTTAAAATTATGAGTTGTGGTCCCCACTTTGTATGATGACTTGGCCAACAAATTCCTCTAAATATGCCACATAATCTCATAAATTAAAGAGTCATTGTTTGGTCATTGAGTCATCTTTCCCTTGCTGCCACGTGGGTGGGGTGGGGGGGGGGAGAATCTATTAAGCTTATCCACAATTCTAAATAATTAGTTAATCCCCCACCAATAATCAATAATTACCCAATTATCCACTATCATGGTCATGTAATACCTTGTATGGCACTAGTCCATAAATACCGGGTATTATAGCTCGGACCGTATATTATCTCAAATTGAAAACCTTCAATGAAACTCATTTTCTTTGATTCGTCTACCCTCTTCTAACCTTCACGGCACTTACTTATCACCTGTTATAAAGAGCATAAATGCTTATAATCTCAAAAATAATCTCATTCTCGAGTGTACGCCGATTAACTTACAACGAAACTTTAACATATGAAAACACGAAATGTAACATATGTGATTAGAACTACAATTAACTAAGAATCTAGAGCTATTGACTAATGACAATCGAAAAAAGGAATTAGCAAAAGAAAGTTATCAGTTGGAGAATATAGGGTTTTGATAAGATAGGTGCAAGATAATTACGTGGGATCTATATCTAGATAATTTACTTTTAGTGTTCAAGTGAGCCTCTCGAATTCACTCAATTATTAGTTCAAACATTCAGCAAAAACACCTCTCTCGATTAAGTTTTAACCTCACAATATGAAGCAATTTAAGCACGTGAAGATATGCAAGAATGCATAGTGGATTGGCCTTTAGGAGAACCTCTCTAGATTATCCTCTTAACTATGTTTAATCAATGATTCAACTAGCCTATTTTGATTACTAAAAAAAATTAATGAAATCAACCAACAATATAATGCAATGATACCACAAGTTATGCCTCTCTCGATTACATGAACTAGTAAATATAGAAGCAATAATTAAATCATCCGAAAATGCTTTAATATATAAAACTAGAGTTATAATCAACAATCAAATATCAATACACCAAATCCATCAAACCCTAGAGGGAACTACTCCATAGATATGGAGCAATTCATCACAAATATGTTTAAAGTAAAGGAAAACATAAAATGCTTCAAACTCGGGTCTTAAGTGAGGACTGAATGAGTAACTCCTTGCGCTTTTTCTTCTCTAACTCCTCCTTAGCCTCCTTCGGTCTCTAATAGGTCAAAAGTCCCAGAAAATAACGTTTTTCCATGTATTTATACCAACTAGGGTCGGACCCAGACGAAATAGGAAAATAACTCTGTAAAAATTGCACTGGCGCGCTGCATGGGGAGATGTTCCATGCGAGGCATTAGTGGGGAAATCCAGAGAGTTGATTTTTGACAAACAGCAGGAAAATGTACACGCGCGGCGCCCCACATGCCACGGTTATGGGCTTTTCTCAGAGTACGGAATTTTCCTCGCTTTTTGATATCCAAATGTTGTTTTCGACCCCGAATGTGATCCTGGCTTAATCCCTTTGGCTTTTACTCAGACTTAAAATCTCCAAATAGCTCAAATTCATTCCATACATCTACATAGCTCATAATCACTCCTGCAAGGCATAAAACACGCAATAAGTACAAAACACTAGCGATTAAATCTCAAACACAATAAAAGTGCAGTAAATTAGAGTGTAATAAGCAACTAAAATACGTGATTATATCCTAGCATCATCCCTCCTTCATATATATAGATTTTCAAGGTGAACTAAAAGTGCTTACACACTAACTTGAACACCAAAAGTTGATTCAAGAAGAGAATAAAACACCTATAGTGTTGTGGTGTCATTAAGGATAGTTGTGGGTTGTGCTTGGCTGAAAGTTTGTGTTTTTTCTACTGGTTAGGTGAGTATAACATCCCAATACATGTGCTTGAAGTTGTTTGTGTGCTGGTTGCATCATTTGAGCAAAATAATACAAGAGGAGACTTGAAATAGTTTGAGATGTTATTATTTTGATGGACTTTTTTGGAAAGGTTGTTTCCATGAACTACAAATGGTTGGAAATCCTTTAAAAAGTACTGGTTATTATACCGGATATATTACTAAGTTCATGAATGAATGATAATGGGGTTTAAGGGTGCTAAAGAGATTCAATCCGAGCTTGCCGCCCGTCGTAATATGTTGATGACTTGTTAATGAAATATTTTGTACCCTATTATTGATGGTGTTCTTATTGCATTTCTCTAAATGTTTTTGTTGGTACATGGTATTGGAGGAGGCCCTTGTTACAGGGGAGATGCTGTCCAAATTTACATAAACGGGCTGCTAGTATAAGTTTCTTACTTAGCCTTTACTCAACACCAATTTTAAATCTCCTTATGCTATGGTAGATTGAGTTGAGTTATCTGAAGAATTTCTTGGAAGGTATTAAGGACTCAAAGTAGTTAAGGTATATTAAGTTTTTCCCTTCTTTTCCTTTTGGCATGATCCCATATGATACAACAAAACGAGCAAACACGCATCTTTCACAAATGACTCTATTCTTAGAAGTACTAGGGGTGCCTATATTCTTGATTTCCAATGTGCCATGTTATTATATCATTTGTTCAAGGGTCTGAGAAAATACATAGGTTGATAAAGTTTATTTCATGATATTAACCGAAGGCATATTGATCTTATGACATTCAGAGATATGTTATTGACTTACTTCATTACGAATTGCATTCATTTATACTTGTATATTGACACATGACCAGATAGCGTTATATACCCAAATATTATATGTATATGGGGTATGGGGAAAGGTTACAACGTTATATACGAACCACCACCTGATCAGCTGGTATACGTTGATGATTTTGCCCACATAAGCCGAGATGATATGATGGGATGCCCTCATAGGCTTGATGATATTATGTACGCATAAATCTAAGCGTGATACAACATTTATACACACATGTATGACATTATAAATGTTTCATGATTCACAGAGTTGTTCAGACTTACAGGTTTAGTTCTTTACTCCAAGTTTCTATCGTGTCTTTTATATACTGCTTTCATTCCTTACATACTCAGTACTTTATTCGTACTGACATCCCTTTTACCTGGGAATACTGCATTTCATGCCCGCAGGGCCCGATAGACAGGTTGATAGTCCTCCTAGTAGGCTATCAACACAGCGGAACTTGCTACGGAATTTCCTATTTGGTCAATATGATTTGGACATGTATTGATTGATATGACGGGGCCCTGTCCTGACTTTTATGAGGTTTATGTACTCTTAAAGGCTTGTAGACAGATGTCATGTATATGGATACTTGTATGGCATTGTCGGCCTATGTTTTGAGTGTACAAATGATCATGTAGGCTTAATAGGCCCGTATGTCACATATATAAGTTTTTATATCATGTTGGGTCGTCCTATGTCTAGTATTCCCTTATGTTTTATTATAGTTATCTCATGACGGCCCTTCTGGCCCATTTACCCATGATTGTGTGATAAGAAAGATATGTTATGTTCATACTCGATTGAGTAAGGCACCGGGTGCCCGTCGCAGCCCTCCGATTTGGGTCGTGATAAAACCCTTCTCAAGAAGTTCTTGCAATTGAATTTTTAACTCCTTCAATACTGTTGAAGCCATTCGGTGAGGAGTTATATAAATAGGAGTAGTTCAAGTAATAACCTCTATAGGAAATTCAACTTCCCTTTTCGGGGGCAACCCATGAAGATTTTTAGGGAAAACATCAGTAAATTCACACACAACCGGTGTATCTTTAAGGCTTGGACTTTCTAGGTTTGTATAAACTATATGAGAAAGATAAGCTTCACATTCATGACTAATCATCTTTCTTGCCACAAACGCATAGATAATATTAGATGTCAATAATCCTTCACCTTGAATAACAAAGTGTGAATATGTAGAAGCTTTAAAGGTGACACGTTTTGACCTGTAATCAACTAATGTATTGCATTTATGAAGCCAATCCATACCAATGATAATATCATAATCTTGTGAAGGCATTTCAATCTGATTGGCAGGGAAGGCTAGAATTTCAATCACGAAGGGACAACCTCGATAGATCTGATTACAAACAACCTGATGACCCAAAGGACGTTTGACAAGCACACCAGAATCAAGTCTTACAAATTTGACATTTTCAAGCAAAACAAGTGATGAGAAAACATAGGAATGTGTAGAACCAGGATCAAATAGTGTAACAACAGCCAAATAAGTGAAATTTACCAACAACTACGTTTGCCCCATCTTGGTCATCCCTCTGTCTCATAACATAAGCTTGTGTTGTAGCTCTTTACCCACTAGCTTAATTATCTCCATCTACACCTGCTATTTGGGTATTTTTAGATCTTGCACTTCTATTCCCTTCAAAATGAGTTGTAGTAGGTTTCTAAACTGAACCTTCAGTATACCAAGAAGATAGGGTTAGGATTAGGACAATCCTTCACTTTGTGATCGAAGCTCCCATAATTAAAATAAGCACCAGAAGCTCTCATACAAGTACCACAGTGATTCTTCCCATATTGTGCAGAAGTGGGCATACGAGTCTTGACTTGGCCATAATCTAGAGTGCTACCGGTAGAAATATTGGATCTATTTTGATTGCGTTGAGCTGAATTGGGAACACTACAGACCATTGAATTGTCAAATTTCCCTCTTTTGGATAGGCAGCCATAATCTAAATTAGCTTTTCTGAACCTATTTTCATTTCTAATTGTTTCACGTGGATTGTTTTGACAAAATCATCCCATGTAAGCGTCGTAGGTCTTCCTTTGGCATTTGGTACTTACCCACCATTCATAAGCATCCCTTTGAAACACTGGGATGGCGTACTTAAATTTGGCAGCTTCCGAACACTCTAATTGCTCAAATACTCTCTCCATGCGCTCAAGCCATTGTTCAACATCAATAGGATCAACAGTGCCTTCAAACTCAACTCCACCCATTTTTTCTCATTTTCTTAAAGTTCATTTCATTATGGTCGGACATTGTTCCAGCCATAGGACGAAAGAAATAAGCCATTTTCTTAAAAAGAGGATCAACAACAGGAGCACTATGACTTACATGAGAATGTGTCCCAACTCTTCACCATGATTATTTCCCACTTCAGATCCACTGGTACGAGAAAAATTAAGATTAGAAAAATGTTCTCCAACCCCTTCCTGTAAGTGAGGTTGGGCATAAGAGTTATCTTAACCCTCATGAGCGGCTTTCATAGGTCTATTAAAAGAAGAGGCCATAACATAATTCCTACATAAAGGATATCACATTGCATTAGGGACATTTACGTGATGCATATGCACAATACATGCAACAAAGCATGTTAAAAAGAAACAAGTACACTAACACATTACAACAATAGTCCTAGAATCACAAACCTGAATTTCTGATACCAAAACTTGTATCAACCCCTTTGAAGGGTGCTACTTATAAAACAAATCTAAATTACTACTTACAATGATCAGATGATTTTTAATCTAAAAAGACATTCATCATCATTTCGCAGTGAAAATAGGCCCATGCAATAAAGGTTTCAAAGTGCAATATTTTTGTTCTTGAAAATACACTTCGTAAAATTTCTTAAACGAAATACAATGTCAAAGTATCAAGATACTGTTATACAACCCTTCTTGAATAATCAACATGTTAAAGAAACTTCCTAACAAAATTATACATTTCGTTCAACATCACTATATGTTCATATTGTACATGAATTTCAACTTAGCGAGTGTAAAAAGAAAATTATTCTTCTCGTTTGTATATAATTACAAGACAAAGTGCAAATTTAGTATATTACATGACTTGGGTTATTAACACACCCTAAAAAAGCAAAACAAGTCACCAAAATAAAGTTAATAGCTTATGTTCTTGAGATCCAATAAACCTCCAAAATCACATACATAAGTGTAACATATATATCATGTACAAGTCCCAAAACTATACAAAACCTAGGTGCATATGCAAATTTGATCTCCATAAAAGTTCCCAAAATATCTACTTCATATTACCGTCTTAAAATCTCAACCCGTACATTACCTACGATAGAAAAAGACTATCACTGAGCATAAATCTTAGTGGCATATAAACTTTGGTCTTGGAGCCATTAAATTCTCCAATTACCCTTTTCAGCCATAGGTAGCTCAAATGAAACATAAATTTAAAGCAAGTAAACAAATATATCAAAAGTATCAAATATCAAATCTTGAAGTATTTCTAAATATCAATAACAATGTTCAAGATTCAAATGTCAAAAAAGCATATACTATCAATCTAAGAGAGTTTGCCAAATATCTATTTTTACGTAATATGTACGTCATGCCTTCTCACCAAGCATAATTAGATATCAAGACGGACCTATGCCCCAGATTAAGTAGGGTCGAAACCCAATAGTCAATAGAATCAAGAACCATATTAAAAATGACTTTCTAGTACGTACTTATCACAGAACAGTTCCATAATTTACGACGAACCACAAACCCAAACTCGAGATGGAAAAGGATCTGAATCAAGAGGCATGACGAGATGACTGACAAAGTCACTGCCACAAGAAGGACAAAGTCTCAAAAAGAATGCAAAATAATCAAGCAATCCGTATGAGTGGGCGATTTAGTGAATATCTTACAATACTTGATATAACACGAATACAACGACATGAATTGAAGATAAGAGATACAAAATTTCAAGTAATTTCAAACCATTCTAGCAAGTAATAAGAGTACAATGTTTATACACAACCCTTGATGTTTTATCACAAAACAATTCCACCACAATTTAAGGACATTCGAATCATCTATGCCATAGACCAACCAAATTCAGTGATTCTAACATATCAAACTAAACATGATATCAGTGAAAATCACCCAAAACTTTTAAAACATAAATTCTTGACAATACCAATGTCGTGTGTTTTGGCTTAGTTCCAGGGAGCCTTGAATCACCCCAATATTAGTTTCTTACAAAATGTTATGCTTAAAAAACTATCATTAGTACATGGAGGATTTGTAAAACAGAAAATCTAGGCAGCACCTGCCCTGTACTTTATAATCCCTTTTCGGGTAAATACAAGCAAAATCAGGTTTTGGTGCATGAACAAGAGTTATAGAGATGTGAAATAACTTTCCCGCAAAGCCTAGCTTACTTAAAACGGAGTCCTATATAAGAAGATATGATAAAAATACTAGTATTTGACTAGTGTAAAAACGGATTTAGTAATTTACCACAAAAGAGATGAGCACCTTGTGCTTCACCAAGAGCTAGTTTGGCTGGTTGGTTTTGTGAAAACTCTGATGGTTTTCATGTAGTATTTCATATTATATGAAGGAGAGAGGTTTGGGGTTACCTTTGGCATGAAGGAGTTAAATGTGAGATAAGGTTATGAAAAAGCAAGTCACAAAAGTAATATATATGAACTTTGGATAAGTATGAAAAAGGTGGCTGCCCTAACTACTAAATATCTATAATTTGAAGATTTACACATAGCATCACCATGGAACTTCTTTTTCAATATTAACACAATCTTAAGTAAGCAATTTTTATATATCGTCAAATTCACGATTAGGAAGTGCGAAGTAAAATCTATCCTCATTATAAAGATGATTAACTAGAAATACAAGTATTAGTCTAAATAATTTGGGGTGTTACACGTGGACTATGTATTATTGTGGCATTGATATTGTTGTTTCAGAAATGCAGCACAATATGGGCATGTGGTGTGCGAATGATAGTGTGTTGTGATTGAGATGTGCATGCAACGACATAAGGATGATGTGTATATTGATGTGTGTGCGGCGAGATAAAGGGTACTTATGCACATTGTGCAAGTAAGGGGAAATACATCATTGTGATACACACGCGATGATATACGAGGGCTAAGTGCGTGAAGCTATTTAGGAAAAAATATTTATAAAATAAATGTAAGCTTTGCGCGACGTCATAAGGCTGACATCTGATTATGATATGTGACACATCGATGTGACTCTTGTTGTTATTTTGTGTTGGAACGGTTTGTGACTTCTTGTGTGTGTCATGCATTTGACGTGATTTTTTGCATAGTTTCAATGTGCTAAATCTGTGCCTTCGTTTTTACGTGATGAATTGGTTGGTAAGATAGATTTACCAACGTGGATTTATTATCTCATATTTTGTTGTATTCTTGGTAACATAACATAACATTATTATCATGCTTTACTTTATTTGATTCTTAAAATAAACTTCATATCTCATTTAATGCTCTACTTTATTTTAATTGTTATCATGCTTTACTTTATATGATTCTTAAAATAAACTTCTTATCTCATTTGATGATTTACCTTATATTTATTGTTATCATGCTTTACTTTATTTGATCTTAAAATAAATTTATTATCTCATTTGATGCTTTACCGTATTTGATTCTTCAAATAAACTCATTATCTCATTTGACGCTTTATTTCATTTAAATTGATATCATGCTTTTTTTTTTAAATAAATTTTTTGAATATTGTTTTTTGTAATTGACAAAGATACGATATATGTGGTGGCGGTCTTTGCCGTGCGAAAGTGATTGATAATGTTGGCACGAGATGCCCTCTGTATAAGAGTTGTGATTCCTGACTTATGATTTGTGGGCATGAGGTGTTGTGCCTCGAGGTGATTCTTGTTGTAAATTCGGTGTAGGAACAACTTTATTATATGAATTGTTATTTCTTTTCTTAGTTTATTTCACTTGTATTTTAACCGTGTATTGATTATTTTGTTGTTTATCACATGTTTACTCTTGTTGCCATTTATTGCCTTTAGTATCGGTTGTTTACTTTATATTAATGTTCTTCACAGGTTTTTGTGTCTATTGAGTGTATTGACTTGTACCTCGTCACTACTCCACCGAGGTTAGTCTTGATATTTACTGGGTACCATTGTGGTGTAATCATACTACGCTTATGCATATTTTTGTGCAGATCCAGGTACTTCAAATCCTGTTAGTTTTGGGAATAGTGCATGAGCAGTTGAAGCCCTCGAGCTATACCTACTGTTCCGTTCGCAGGCCTCGCAGTCACCCTCTTACTTAAATTATGCTACTGTTTGATTGTAATCCAAAACAGTATTGACATTTGGAATATCTTGTGTACTCTCCATAGAGCTTATGACTTTGTATTATCGGGCTATGGATTTTGAAAGTTGTATTATGTTATTGGCTATGTTTTGGGCCATTATTCTTAGTTTTATTTAAAATTAAGTTTTTATAACCTGTGTGATGTTGTGTGATAGGCTAGCCTAGCCGTATAGACCAGGTGTCGTCACAATCCTAAGGTGGGATCTTGGGGTTGTGACAAGTACATAACTTCTCTATATGTCAATTTTGTGCAACATGACTTGCCTAATCATGCATATCTTCTCAATATGCAACTGTTGAAATATTACTTGATGTATCATGCATATATACTTTATATGCAAGTGTGAAATGATTATTTGATACTTTATGCATATCTTCTCTATATGCAAGCTTTGATGATTTAGTAATGTTAGACGCATGTTATCTCTATACGATGAGCTATTAAACTAAAATAGTACTTGTGCATATCTTCTCTATATGCAATTGTTGATGTGTTGTCTGATATAAAATGCATATCTTCTTTATATGTTAGACTGTTAAGAGTCTTGCGCACACTTTCTCTATCTGCATGGTTAAGTTGTACATGTATTTCTTGCTTAGATTTGGCACTATTGTTGCATATGCGCATACTCTATTGAGTTGTGCAGGTTATGTAAAGTGAGTATCCTTTACCTGAGACCTCATCACTACTTCACTGAGGTTAGTCAGGATACTTACTGAGTACATGGAGTCGGTTGTACTCGTACTAAACTTATGCACCTTGAGTGTGAATCTTGGAGATGAGGAGTTGTGGATGAAGGAGGCTGGCATTGAAGATGTACATACTTTCTGGATATAGCTTCTGCTTATTCTTGGTAGTTTAGGATTTGTACTTCTGTTTATGTATATTCCAATAGATGTTGTATTTATTTTTGTACCAGATTTGTAAATCTAAATCATAGTGGCTCATGACTTGTACTACCAATCCTTGGGATGTTATATGGAATTCAGCTATTTTCATTCCTTGTTATTAATGAACTTCCACTTGAATTATATTATTCTATGTTTGGCTACCTAGCATGTTGGGGTTAGGTTCTATCATGGCTAGGTGGGATTTTGGGACGTGACAGTTGGTTTACTAGTGGGTTGGATTAGGTGATATCAAAACTTAGGGGGATTTAGGTCATTACATACCAACAAGTTTCAAAATATCATATAAACCCATAGGAAGTCTCAGATCATGAAATCAAACACTATAACTCAAAAATGGTTTGGGTTGCTACATTCTCCCTGTAACGACCAGGTTGGTCGTTTTGGGTGTTGTAGCACCGTTCCCCCATTTACTTCTTATTCTATGCTCAATTATTGATATGTGACTTTTCAGGGTAGTTGGTTTGGTTTCGGGGATGTTTCGGATTGAGTCCTGAAGGTTGAAAGCTTAAGTTGAAAAGGTTCACCGAATATTGACTTATGTATAAATGACTCCGTAATGGAGATTCGATGGTTCTGATAGCTCCGTAGGGTGAGTTTTTACTTAGGAGTGTGACCGGATATTGATTTGGAGATCCATCATTGATTTTGGCTTGAAATGGCAAAAGTTGGAAAATTAGAAGTTTGGAGAGTTGAGAAATTTGACCGAGAGCTAACTTTGTGGTTATCGGGCTCGGATTTTGGTTGTTGAAGTTGGAATAGGTCTGTAGTATGATTTATGACTTATGTGCAAAATTTGAGCTCAATCGAAGTTGATTTGGTACGTTTCGGCAATGAATTTAGATGTTAGAAAATCATAAGTTCATTAGGCTTGAATTGGGGTGCGATTCATGTTTTTGATATTGTTTGATGTGATTTGAGGCCTCGACTAAGTTCGTATGTTGTTTTAGGACTTGTTGGTACATTTGGTTGAGGTCCCGGGGGCTTCGGGTGGATTTCGGATGGTTAACAGATTGGAATTTTGACTTAGATGATAGCTGATGTTGTAGGTGTGGTTTCTTTATACGTGATCGCGTGGGAAGGTCCGCGATCGCGCAGGCTTATTTTGCGCAGCTGGGATTTTGTGCTATGTGGTCGCGTATGAAGGTACACAATCGCGTAGCTTTGTACATCGGTGCTTTGCGAACTCGTGGGCTAAGTCACATTCGCGAAGAGGAAATGAGGAGACTGGGTTCACGCGTGGTTGTTATTCGCGATCGAGTAGCAGTGTTTGCCATCGCATAGGCCAATGATGGCTAGTCATCACATTCGCGTGGGGCTTTTCGTTACCATGTAGAGTTACATTTTGGCAGCTAGTTTTTGTGCTTCGCGATCGCGAAGCATTTTCCGCGATCATGAAGAAGGGATATCTTGGTAACGAGGCGATTATAATTTGATTTTGGGAGCTCGGATTGAGGCGATTTTTGGAGAGATTTTCAAGGTAGTGATCGGGGTAAGAGATTCTAACTGGGTTTTGGTTAAATTACATGAATATATATTTGATTTTATCATTTAATTAGTTATTTGGGTTGGAAAATTGGGGAGCAATTCTAGAAACTTCATAGCCTTTAATTTGAGGATTTGAAGGTTGAGTTGTGATCAGATTTGAGTAATTTTGGTATGGTTGGACTCGTGGTTGAATGGGTGTTAGGATTTTATTAATTTTGTCGGTTTCCGAGACATGGTTCCAGTGTTGACTTTGTAAGTTGACTTTTTGACTTTTGATTAATAACTTAGCTTTTTCATATGGAATTGATTACTATAGCTTGTGTTGATTGTATCGAGTTGTTTGTGGCTAGATTCGAGGCGTTCAGAGGCCGATTCGCGAGGCAATGTCTGATTGGAGTAGAGATTTGCACAATTTGAGGTAAGTAACACTTGTAAACTTGGTTTAGAGGATATGAATCCCCGAATTACATGTTATGTGAATGGTGTTGAGCTGCACATGTTAGGTGACGGGCGTGTGGGTGTGCATTGTAGAAATTGCGACTCGGTCGAATCCGTGGAATTGTGTAGTCATATAACTTGTTATCTTCCACGTATTTCCACTACATTAATGAAAATGAAACTGTGATTCATGTTAGAAATTATGCTTAGGCTACATGCCGGTACTGTTGGGACCCACAAAGGTCGTGTTGCATGTTGAATTATTTTCCTAATTTGCAATTATGTACTCAGTCATAGCTATCATTTGCATATCACATCTCAGTATTTGTTGCCATTTATTGATACATCATATCAACATTGTTTGGGGTGACTATCATGATACTTGTGAGCCCGAGAGACTAGAGAGATTGATGACTGAGTGAGGCCGAGGGACTGTTTATGAGGATATTTATGGGATTGGGCTGCACGTCACAACATGCTTTATTGATTAATGCCATGATTGGGTTATTATAGTGCTTGGGAAGGATCTGTTCCTCCAGAGTCTGACATATCAGCAGTGAGCGTAGGTGTCTACTGAATGCGAGTGAGAATGACGAGTGCGAGTGCGAGTGCCCGGCGATTGGGAGGATTTAGTGATTGTGAGGATGGAGTGACTGTGAGGAATGAGTGATTGTGAGGATTGAGTGAATGGGAGGACTGAATGATTGATAGTCTCAGAGTATGCATATGAATTCATTACTGCTTTGTATTACAGTTGGTATACATAACTGATATGTAGATATCGAGATGTATCATTTCTCATTTCAGTTACACTCGACATATCTTACCTGTTTGATCTTTAACAATTGAACTTGAAAGCATGTCTTAATTTCTGTACTTTATTTCTGTAATTGGACTGTACCTGTGATGCTTATCACTGCTTTCCGCCCAAAAGTTATACTTGTTACTTACTGAGTTGGTTGAACTCACGCTACACCCTATACTTTGTGTGCAGATATAGGTACTTCTGGGTACGGTGGTTACTAACTTTGGAGCTATTATATAGTTAAGAGATCCTCGAGATAGCTGCTTTGGCGCCCGCAGTTCTTGACTCTCCTCCTTTATTATTTAGTTCTATTTGTAGTGTTCTACTCTTCTAGACAGCATTTCAGACTATGTTATTGTATAGATGCTCATGTACTTAGTGACACCCAAATTTTGGGGGAATATTATATTGAGTGGCAGTATTTTCGTATATGTATTTATGAGATTTTACTCTTAAAATTATTTTTATTATGTTTTCAAACTTAAAGAACGTGTGTTTTATGGAGGTTGACGGCTTGACTTGTATTTCGATAGGCGCCATCACGACATGTGAGATTTGGGTCGTGACACTCCCCTAGTTAATATAATGTTCATCCTAGAATGATTCTATAAATATACTTGGGGTCTCAAAAAGCTTAGGGATTTTTTTTTGGTGATGTTCTACTCCACATCCTAAGTATCTTTCTTGGTTGGATGGTTCCTCCACAACACTTTGACCGAATAAATCTTCTCGACCTGAACTAGCAAACTTGTTTGTCCATAATGTCTATTAGTACATCCTCAAATTCAGCTCATTATCTAGCTGGATGGCTGTGGTCTCAGAAATATCTTTGAAGCACAAAAATATTAAAAAACTAGCTGACCACTGATAAAGTAGGTGTGAAGGCTAGTTTATAATCCATGACTCCAATCCTTTCATGGATCTCAAAAGGATCAATTTAGCTTGAGCTAAAAGTTTACTTCTTGCCAATCTCATGACTCCCTTTGTAGGAGAAACATTCAACTGTACCGACTAACCCTGCATGAGCTGTATGTCTTGAACCAGCTTGTCTAAGTATGATGTGTTACTACTATGAGTTGTCCTAAGTCACTAATGAATCACTTTGACCTTATTTAAGGAATGTTGTAGCAAGTATTGGACCAAAATATTTTTGTTACGATTTGACTGTTCGTTTTGAGTTCTAGAACACGATTCTCCTATTTGATGCTTTCTATAGGTCGCTTTGATATATTATAACTTACGGGTATGGATGTTTTAGTTGTCGAGGGATTCATTAGTAATTTGGAACACTTAGTTCCTAACTAGAGGGTTAAGGTTGGGAGAGTTGACAAAGTCAATGTTATGGGTAAATTACCACGAATTGGTAATTTGAAGATTCAAATAAGTTCGTTATATGAGTTTGGACTTGTACGTATGTTTAGTTCGAGTCATGGGTGGCCCGAGATTAATTCAGCACTTCTAATTGAAAGTTGGAATTTTGAACTTAAGAGCGTTTTAGATTTTTGTTTGATGCTTGATTCTATTTTTTGGTGTTGTTTTGAGTGTTTTGAACCTTTGTATAAGATTTTATTATACATGCATTCTTGCAAGGATGATTGGACGAGGCTCCTCCGGGCTCGGATGCGTTTCGAGGTGGTTTTGGATCATTTTGAGCTATGTTGAAATTGTTAGTTTTATGGTGCGCATCAGTGCATCACAATTGCAGAGCTGATCCTAGCAATTGCGTAGAAAGATTTAGGGCGGTGGAATTTTGTGCTTTGCGACTACGTGATGAGGTTCCCGATCGCGAAAATGATGTCAGGCAGGTACATCACAATCGCGTGAAGAAGGGTTGCGACTGCAGAAAAGGAAGTAGGACTTCTGTGCATCACGATCGTGAGGGTCGTGGTCATGATCACTTAGAGCAATTCACTATCAGGGCTATATTTTTCGACATTTCGAGATTTAGCTTATTTTCACAATTTTTGAGTTTTGCAGAACGGGTAAGGAGATTTGAAGAGGGATTTCACTTCAATCTTGTGGGTAAATAATTCAAACTTGGATTTGATCGTATATTTTGATTCCTTATAAATTTTTACACATGAAACATAGAATCAAAGAGTGAAATTTGGGGGTTTCGACTAAAACTTAAGAGAGTGTATTTTGAGGTTTTGAACACCGATTTGGACTCGGATTTGGAAAATTAATCACATATTTGAACTCGTAGAATTATGGATCAACAAGATCTGACCTTAGACTCTAGTTTCAACCATGTGGGATCGGGTTGACTTTTTGTTAACTTTTGACATTTGATTAAAGATTGAAACTTTATTATTTGGTATTAGTCTCTATGAATTGTTTTACCTTCAAGTATTGTTTTGCTAGATTTGGAGCTTATGGAGGCCATAGATAGAGGGAAAGCCATGATTGGATGCTAAAACTTGTTGAAAAAAAGGTAAGTATCTTGCCTATTCTTAGTATGAGAGAAATTAACTTAGGAAATGACCTTGTTTTCAAATTGTAATGTGCTGGCTGCAACGTAATGCGTGGTAACATGGTTTAATCATGCTCGGGTTAGACTTTAGGCTTCTTTTTACCTTGTTTGCTTGTGTGTTCTTTTTGACTTATGCTTTATTTGATTACATGACTACATGCGCCTATTTTGTTCATGGTAGAAACTTATGCTTTATTTGATTCTATGACTATGTGAGCCTATTTATTCATGCTACAAATTATGTTTAAGTTATGACATCTTATAGGGGCATGATGGGCTATTTTTGAATTTGTTGATACAATTGATTTAGCCGTATTCATGCTTTATGTCATGAACACACATCCGCATCTATCACGTCCTTGAGAATTTTATTGGTTATTTCTTGAGAATATGCATACATACTTGGTGATGAAGATATTGATACAAATTGATATGATAATAGAACATTGGTCATTACGAGAGAATTTATGTTATTATGGCATGTGGTTTATACTGTAAAGTTATTGTGATATAGACTGATATTATGGCACGAGATTTATGCTGAGAGGCCTATGGATATAGATCCATCCCCCTAGGGTCACCATCCCATGTTTCTCTCTAGGTGGCGTACACATAGAGTTTGTGATACACTGACGAGTGTAAGATTATGATGGTAATAGTTAAATGAGTTTGGAGTAAAGGTGGAAGCTTTAACTACCTAAGTGAATCGTTTATGTCATATCATGCATTCTACATGATTTAAGTGCATATCTTCTACATCATTCTACATATTTTCTGTGCATATAATTCTATATGCTACTTGATGCCTTTGTTACATGTATTTGCTTTGATAGGCGAGTTAGAATGATTCATGTGTAAATATCTATTTCATGGTACATTTCCCTGTAGTACAACATCTCTTGTCATTGCCTTGATATGTATATGCATGAACTACACATGTATATTTAATAACGAGTATCTTGTGACATGAACTTCACCTCTATTTCACAGAGGTTAGTCTTGATACTTACTTAATATAGTTGAGTTTATACTCATATTACACCTCTGCACATTGTTGTGCAGATCCTAGTGTTGGACCTAGCGGTACTCAAAAGGGAGTCTAGGAGCTTTTTCGGAGACTTCCTGGTGAGCTGCTATTCTTGAATTTGAAGCTTATGGAGTATCCTTCTACTTTATTTACTATTTTCTTGTTCAAGATATTATTTATGTACTTAATACTATGTTATACACTATTTAGTAGCTCCTGATATCGTACTACCGGGTCTTGGGAGATTGTTGTGGTATTTTCCACTTTTGATTGATAAGGTGAGACTTATTATGCTTTATATATAACATGGCAGTACTTTATCCTGTATACGACTTGTTTTAGGTGTTTTTTAATGTTGGATTGACTAGCGAGTTGGGGTTAAGTGTCATCACGACCATTGGTGGGATTTTGGGTCATGAGAAAGTTGATATCAAAGCTCTATGTTAATTGGTTCTATGGGTCATGAAACTTTACATTCTTCCATTCTTTATCGCGTAACTTTGTTTCATCATGAAATTTTAAAATTTACTCTTCATTTCTCTCTAAGATGATGACGCTACATGCAACGGCTGAGCAGGAGCCAATACCCTATGCCGGATTTGGGAGAGGTAGGGTCGGGTCAGGATTAGAGCTCAAGCCAAAGCACATGCTTGTTCTAGAGCAGCTTCTGAGTAGCCACCTATAGCTCCGGTGGTGGACAAGGTCAAAGATCCGGTTGTTCCACCGGACCAGCTAAGGTTCCCCCTCAGTTTTATTTTTATTCTAGTGCTTCGGGATACTATAGATTCTGAGTTGCTTTGAGGCTTTGGCACATACCGGGATGACTTCTATAGTTCCAACTACTTCTCAATCTTGAGGGTGCATAAAGCCTAGATACTCAAACTCTAAAGCAGTCCACCACTCTATTTCAGACTTCGGGAGTTCGTGCTATTCAACTAGTTGGATAGTTTAACCTATTGATGTGGTTAGGCCTGCTATAGTTGTTGATGAGTAGAAGAGGTGGATCCTCCATATTGTGATGGAGACCCTACAGTTGATGCTCGAGATTTCTTTAATAGATGTCATGAGATTTTGTGCAATTTGGGTCTTGTAGAGTCGAATGGAATTTATTTCACTACTTTTGAATTTAGAGGTCCATCCAAGTAATGGTGGCATACTTATGAGAAGAGGTGTGAGCAGGGTCACTTCCTCTTTCTTGGGCTTAGTTTTCGGCTCTCTTTCTAGAGAAGTTCATCCCACTCACCGGGAGTGACAAGTTGTGTAGCTAGTATTAGCACTTGAAGCAAGATGGTATGATAGTTACTCAATTTGAGATGAGGTTCACAGATTTCTCATGACATGTAGCTTTTCTGATTCCCTTCGAAAAGGCGAAGGTACGGACGTTTACTGAGGGTCTCAATTATGATATCAGATACGAGTTGGGATAAAAGGTTGAGACTGTGACTAGCTTCCACTAGGTTGTGGAGATTTCTAGAAGGTTAGATAATATCGGTAGGCAGGAGAGATAGACCAAGAGGATTCATGGTACTGGAGGATATAGTGTTGCTTGCTCTGGAGAGAAGGGCCATAATGGTATAGGCCATCCTAACAAGCTATTTGAGTCAACTCTATAGACTTCCCGTAGTGCTCCAGTTAGCTATGGGTTTCAATGTGCTAGCTCAAGGAAGTTATCATATGGAATCTTCTGGGCAGGGCTCTTTTAGTAGTTATTCTGGCCATTTGGGCTAGGCTCAGTCCTAGTAGCCATGCCAGTAGAGGAACTGCTTTTAGTGTGGAGATTCTAGGCATATGAGGATGGACAATCTGTGATTCCAGCCCCAGTTGCTACACCACCTTCCCAGCCAACTAGAGGAGGAGGTCATGCAAATGAGTTCATCCTAGAGGAGGAGGCAAAACAGTGGAGGATTGGCTTGTTGTATTGAAAGGCCCTATAAAACCTTTCCTGAAAAACCGGGGTTCTGTGATGCCGGGGCTGGCATAGCGGTTCTTACATTTTGGATTGAACAGTTCGCTGGGGTGTTGAAGAAAATGTTGGGCAGAAG
The DNA here is from genome assembly GCF_000715075.1 of Nicotiana tabacum. Classification (NCBI taxonomy): domain Eukaryota; kingdom Viridiplantae; phylum Streptophyta; class Magnoliopsida; order Solanales; family Solanaceae; genus Nicotiana; species Nicotiana tabacum. The sequence goes on from NC_134102.1 coordinate 45,715,910, forward strand.
TAGGCATTTTTGCGGCCTATTCTGTGATCGTAGAACCACTATGCGGACTGCAGAATGGTCCCAGAGTGGGTCAGTTTTCTGGGTCATTTTGATGTCAATTTTGCGGCCATTATGCGACCGCATAACCACTTCGCGGGCTGCACTCTTGTCGCATATACTGCTTTGGGATTTTTTGGAGGGAGGTTCTCCGGTGCACTATGTGACCGCTGAACCATTCTGCGGTGCATTATGCGACCCAGAACAGGTCTGTGGGCTACATAGTGACCGCAGACCTGGTCAGTTCCTTTCCAGTTTTGGCACCTCAATTTCACAGTCATTTCGCGGACCGCACAATCATTATGCGGTCGCATATGTGACATCAGACCCTATTCCGGAGCTTCATTTTTGTGTTTCTAAAACCCGACCCTACTTCATTAAAATAGATATAAGGGGCAATTTGTGAGCAAAATCTGATACTCTAGAGTGAGAGAGAGAGAGTCCTAGAGGGAGAAAGTGATCTTCATCAAATTGCTCTTCAATTCTCACCTAAAACCTTGAAGATTATCAAGAGAGGAACCTAGGTCTTCTTCCTAAGAGGTAATATTCTATCACCCTAACTCTTAATTTCCAAATGTAACTAGAATGGGCCAGTAGTAAGGTAATTCATGGGGATGGGAGTGCTTACCTTGCAAGCATGTGTTCCTAAGGTATGTGGGGAGGTTGTGAGTTAAAGATAGAAAAGAATAGGGTGTGGGTTGGTGGAGTCTTTCATAAAAAGGGCCATGAAACCTTAATACACACATAGTGTTTGATAGAATGCTCAAGTGAGCTAGAATTATGAACGTTTTCCTAATTTTGTGTTCATTTTTGCTATATTGCTAAAGTAGATTGAAGTTGCTAATATTCCAGAACATCTTATAGTTTTAAGAGGCTCAATTGAGGTATGTTGGCTAAACCCCCTCTTCTTAGAATTGAATCCCACGGTATTCATGCAATCGAGACGTAAGTCCCAAATTGAACGTCTTAGAAATTGCTATCCCGAATGTGCTTGCTTTGCAAATATATGTGTAATATGTATTCCCATGCTTTCATCATGTTATCTTGTCACCTGAGAAAATGTTAAAGACTTAGAATATGTGCTAATATACCTAGACTTCATGTCAAATTCGATTAAAGACTTTTATGCCAAATTGTGTGAAAAGCCTCTATGTGCCTTGAATTCTAAATTGCTCACATGTGAAATCAAGAGTCTTGAATGAAAACCGTGTTGTTATCGATTATAATAATAATGTTGGATTGTGGAAAAGAACTTGAATTGTGAAATAAGTCCAAGTTCCAAGAACGACTTTATAATTAAAGCCTCTTGTGCCAATGTGCTGAAAAGATGGGAAATAAATATGAAGTAAGATGATCGATTGAAATGGTTGATGTCTCGAATGAGATGGCTTAGCTGATCGGGTCGAGATCGGACTCCATGTAATAACACGGTGGTATTGTGAGTGAAATTATGAACAAGGTTGATGTCTCAAATGAGATGGCATAGCCGATCGGGCCGAGATCGGACTACGTGTAATAACACGGTGGTATTGTGAATGAAATGGTGAATATGGTTGATGTCTCAAATGAGATAGCTTAGTCGATCAGGCCGAGATCGGACTCCGTGTAAGAATATGATGGTATTGTGGATTGTGGCGTATTGGTACTACAAACCATCCTACTTAATAATGCGGGAATTGACTTAAAAAAATCTATGTGATCCTTAACTTTATGTTTTAGTGTTATTTAAAGCTCATATTGCATTCTTGACTGTCTCCTCATGTATTATTGTTCATTCTATTGAGATAAAATTTAATTATACATACTAGTACTATTCGACTGTACTAACGACTCTTTGCCGGGGGCGCTGCATCTTTAATGGATGCAGGTGGTTCTACAGCAGGCGGCATTGATCATGATAGCAATACACTCTTTTCAGCTGATTTGGTGAGCCTCACTTCATTTCGGGGTCATGTATCTTTTGTTCTCATGTATTGTGTCTTGAGGTATAGTTGGGGCCTTATTGTCGGCATTTCCATATTACTCTTCTATTATACTTAGGGCCTCCGTACACAGGTTCTGGGTTGTGGTTGATGTTGGTAATTGAACTAGAAATGTTGGTATTTGGAAATCATGATTTTTCATTAATTCTATAAACTCATAATAATTTGGAAATCATGAATGAAGATGCTAATGGGAAAGAAATGGAAGTTGTTAATAAATTATTTTTAGAGTTTGATTAATGGATTACATCTCCTATTTATTAATGGGTGAGTTGGGTAGAAAATATTTAACATGCTTGCTCGACCGGGTTCACTCGGTTGAGCGCCGGTCGCAACTCCCGAAGATGGGGCATGACAAACTAAGTATCAGAGCCTAAGGTTTTAAAGTATCCTAGGATGTCTCTGAGCTGTGTCTAGTAGAGTCCTTCTTATCGGTGTTGTTACACCCTATATTTTCGTATGTAAAAATGCGTCGTAAGCAAACTAATGTAGGACAAAAAAATGAGATAATATTTAAAAGTATATAAAGTAAGTTAATCATGTTACCTCTGAGGTTACAAATATTGAAGATCATGAACAACAAGTACAAAGAGGGTTGGACAGTTCAGAAGCTAAAGCAATTAAATAAAACAATGTTTCATCGAAAGTCGACAAGTTGGGAATGTTATAACATGTACCTTTGGGGTGAGACTAGGGTGATTAACATGATAAAGAGATTATGTTATGATTTATATTAGTCGTATTACATCCGTGTGTTATGTTTTTAAGTCAAGCGAGTTGTGGAACAAAAGTCGATGAAAGTCATCACAAGTTACATTCATAAGTTTTACTGAAACTTTGGGTCAAATGTAACTGCAATTTTCTCCCAATATACTTAGAGTTATGGTGTGTTCCACACATCAAATTAAAGATCTATGAGTCTATTTTCCAACGCATTAAACCATTTGTCAATACGACATCGGAGTAGAGAGATATGTGCATGTTTGCGACACTGCGCAAGCTGCTAGGTGACAAGTAGGTGTGTCACCTACTTGCTTAAATGAAAGCCCAAAAATGGGACATTTCGGGTCGTCCAAAGAGGCATTTTAAGGGCCTATTTTCTTCATATATTAGACTTAAAATAGAGCATAATAACCAGACATAAGCTCTGCAAAGAATCCTCCCAAAAATTTCCCACAAACCCTAATTGATTTTCTCTCCCTTTCAAGTTCCAATTGGAGGTAAAACTTAGAGTTTGAAGAACCAAGATAGGAGCTAAGTTATCCAACAAATAAGATGAGTTTACTGCTCTCTTTCATCCATTTTTTCTTCTGTAAATTCATGGTAAGTCATTCTATACTTGTAAGAACTCACGGGATGGTGATCGGAAGCCGTGAGTTCGAGTTATTCACTTGTAGCGGACTGTTTTGTGGACTGTGTTGCTGTTGGGCTGCGTGTTTTATTACTATTTTGTGGAGTTTTGGAGGAGGAAGGGGGTTTATAAACACCATATAAATGTAGGGTGGTTGGCCGGTCGTTCGTCATAACATTTTCGGGTCGTTTGACACTACTACGGTGGTCGTTTTGTGTACGAAGAGATTGGGGTGTGTTGGGCTGTTTTGTAGTATTTGATGGTGTATATAGGGCTGGAAAATGATGTATATATGTTGTTATTGTTCTGTCCTTGTATTGTTGGTGTTATCTTGAAGTTGGAGGAAGGGCATATTATAGGGGAGATGCTGCCCGTTTTAATACAAAATAGGTTTGTCGTTCGTTGTGCGATAGTTGTACCTTTCGTAACTTAACGATAGTATTATTATCATTCTTGTAGATTAAGGTGCGAAGAGGTGAGTTCAACTTGGTGATTGAAAAGATTGTGATAAGGTATGTTAAGGCTAAGCCTTCCTTCATTTTGGCATGATCTCGTAGCTACATGTGTTAGTAATGAGACAAAAAGAGAAGTTCATATTCATGAATTTATTCACACTATTCTAGTCTCATAAGTTACAATATTATTCCTTATCGAGACTCTATATTCAATTTTAGTATTGTCTTCTTCCAGTCAAGAGAGCAGCAAGCCTATATATACAGTATTACAGTATTTTCATTACCATCGAGCTATAATCGATGGGCAGGCCCCTATTGGGCAACTTCTGATCAGATGGAAAGTTATATACCGAGCCTACTGTGGCCGAGCGCCTATGAGCGAGCCCAGCATGGCCGAGATACATAGCCTAGTATGGCCGAGCGCCTATGAGCGAGCCTACTATGGCAGAGCAGTTATATATATACCGAGCCTTATAAGGTCGTACAATTATTTTACTTACTATATTGAAGGAGTTGAGTCAGTATCAGCAGGTAAGTATATCTCCAGATCATCTTTGACTCCCAGTTAATTTCAGTTATCATATTATCAGTTCAGTTTCAGATTTCAGTTATTTTATTGCCTTACATACTCGGTACATTATTTCGTACTGACGTCCCTTTTTTGGGGGCGCTGTATTTCATGCGTGCAGGTTCAGACAGACAGACGGGTAGACCTCCTCAGTAGGTGTTTTCCGAGTTCCGCCTGATCGGTAAGCTCCACGTCTTTCGGAGTTGCCAGGACTAGAGTTTTGTGTACATCTTATGTATATCTGTATATATGTTATGGGTAGGTCGGGGCCCTGTTCCGATCACAGTACATCTATCAGTAGAGGCTTGTAGGCATATCCTGTTGGTTAGTGCATTATGTTGGGTTTGTATAAATTGGTGGTTTGTCAGCTGTAGTAGCTATGACGGCCTTGTCGGCCTAGCTTTATATTGATATTTAGTTAGTGCTAGTTTCCATTCAGTTTTATATTTTGCTTCGCAAATTGTCTTGCAAGGTGGCCCCATGGCCAAAGTATGACATTATGTGTTCAGAGTCCCTTAGTCGCAATTTGGTACGCCAGGTTAGGTGAGGCACGGGGTACTTGTCTCGCTCCTAGGTTCGGGGCGTGACAAACTTGGTATCAGAGCAGTTCTGTCCTAGGGAGTCTACAAGCCGTGTCTAGTAGGGTCTTGTTTATAGATGTGTTGTGCACCACATTATATAAGCAAGGAACTACAGGGCATTTAGGAGTTGGTTACACTTCTTTGAAATCTAAATCGTGCTATAGAACTGAGTTATAGGAAATTTGAATTAAACTTATGTGTTGGTGTTTGCATGCACAGATGACGGTGACTAGGAAGACTACGGCTAGCCAGAGGAGAGATACAATAGTAGGTGAGGGGACCAACAGGGTACCCCCAGTAGATGGGGCCCAGTGTGAGGCTCAAGGGGAGACCCCTACTCAGCCATTACCGGCTCCTCCACCAACTACGGAGATTCCTAGGGAAACCGCACATCCAGTTCCCCCTCCACTTCCATCAGATCAGGACTTAAGGAGTGCGGTGCATTTGTTGACACAGTTGGTAGCTACCCAGCAACATGCTAGGGCATCAGCTAGTGCAGGAACTTCTGAGGGGTCTGGGAGTTCAAGGGTCCGAGAGTTTATTGCTTTGAGTCCCCCAGAGTTCACGGGGACAGATCAGAGGGAGGACCCGTAGGATTTCATAGATCAGCTTCACAGGATCTTTCGTGTTATGCATGCCACGGAGAAAGAGGCAGTTGAGCTAGCAGCTTTTCGACTCCGAGATATAGCCATCCTTTGGTATGAGGGATGGGAGAGGTCCAGGGGACGTGATACACCTCCAGCTATTTGGGAGAATTTTTCAGATGCTTTCCTTGACCAGTACTTACCGCGGGAGATCCGACAGGCTCGAGTCGATCAGTTTCTAGCCCTCAAGCAGGGTAATATGAGTGTTCGAGAGTATAGTCTCCGTTTTGACTCATTGGCCAGATATGCACCATCCATAGTTTCTACTATGCGGGACAGGATTCACAGGTTTATAGCAGGGTTAGCCCCAGAGTTAACCGAGGCATGTGCCACCGCTGCATTGCAGGATAGTATGGATATCTCCCGGATTCAGGCATTCGCCCAGAATATAGAAAGGGGTAGGCGTCGGCAGCAGGGTACAGAGAGGGCTGAGCAAGGGCAACGTAAGAGGATGAGATTTCCCAGGTCTCAGGAGCAATCTCAGGGTAGTTATAGGACCCAGTACTTCGGACGGCCACCTAGGCCTCTGCCACCTCAGTTACAGGGTTACGGGTATGACCGCTATACTCAGTCAGGACCAGGTGAGAGCTCACGGGCGTCGGGTTTGCAGCGACAACGAGGTTCTGCGCAGACATGGTCATTTCCTCCGCGGTGTGACATCTGTGGTAGAGGACACTTGGGTCAATGCCGAGCAGGTTCTGATGCTTGTTATACATGTGGGCGTCCGGGGCATATGATGCGAGATTGCCCAAATAGAGATTTTGGGGGAATGGCACAACCAGCGAGTTCAGCAACAGGATCGTCTATGTCCGTGCATCCTTCAAGGCGTGAGTCTCAGTCTTCGGCTGGTAGAGGTCGAGGCAGAGGTAGAGGTTCCAGTTCAAGTGGTAATCAGAACCGTATCTATGCTTTAGCGGGTCGACAGGACCAGGAGTCTTCACCAGACGTTGTGACAGGTATATTAACCATTTGCTCTCACGATGCTTATGCTTTGATAGACCCAGGATCTACTTTATCGTATATTACCCCATCTGTCGCGAGGAAGTTTGGTATAGTGCCTGAAATACTAAGTGATCCTTTTGCGGTATCTACACCGGTCAGAGAATCGATTATTGCTAGATGGGTTTACCGAGGTTGTACGGTGACAATTTGTAGTCGTCAGACCTCAGCTGACCTAGTTGAGCTAGAGATGATGGACTTTGATGCTATCATGGGCATGGACTGGTTGGCAGCTTGCTATGCCACAGTTGATTGCCGAGCAAAGGTAGCCAAATTTCATTTTCCGGGTGAGCCAGTCCTTGAATGGGTAGGTAATACACCAACACCCAGAGGTAGGTTTATTTCCTATCTGAAGGCGAGGAAAATGATCGCAAAAGGGTGCATTTATCATATTGTGCGAGTTAGAGATGCAGATGCTGAGATACCTACACTTCAGTCTATTCCCATAGTCAAAGAGTATGCAGATGTGTTTCCAGATGAGCTTCCAGGTATTCCTCCAGAGCGAGAGATTGATTTTAGCATCGATTTGCTTCCAGGAACTCAACCAATATCCGTCCCTCCGTATAGAATGGCACCTGCCGAATTGAAGGAGTTGAAGGAGCAGTTAAAAGATTTGCTGGAGAAAGGTTACATTAGGCCCAGTACCTCACCTTGGGGTGCACCGGTACTATTTGTGCGGAAGAAAGACGGCTCGCTGAGGATGTGTATCGATTATAGGCAGTTGAACAAGGTAACTATTAAGAATAAGTATCCACTTCCAAGGATCGATGACTTGTTTGATCAGTTGCAGGGAGCTAGATGCTTTTCCAAGATTGATTTGAGGTCGGGGTACCACCAGGTCAGAGTTCGGGAAAAAGATATTTCGAAGACAGCCTTCAGGACCCGATATGGCCACTTCGAGTTCCTTGTCATGTCCTTCGGGTTGACTAATGCACCCGCTGTATTTATGGACTTGATGAATAGCCTATTCCGGCCATTTTTAGATCTGTTCGTGATAGTATTTATTGATGATATTCTGGTTTATTCCCGTTCAGAGGATGAGCATGCGGACCACCTGCGAGCGGTACTCCAAACCCTCCGTGATCGTAAGTTGTATGCTAAGTTTTCTAAATGTGAGTTCTGGTTGAAGTCTGTAGCATTCTTGGGGCATATTGTATCAGATGAAGGGATAAAGGTGGACACTCAGAAGATTGAGGCCGTGAAATCTTGGCCTAGACCTATCACTCCGACAGAGGTTCGTAGCTTTCTAGGCTTAGCAGGATACTATCGGAGGTTCGTAGAGGGTTTTTCTTCCCTTTCGGCACCATTGACGAAGTTGACACAGAAAGAAACTAAGTTTCAATGGACAGAGGCTTGTGAGCGGAGTTTCCAAGAGCTTAAGAACAAGTTGACCTCAGCTCCAGTTCTAACACTTCCAGAGGGTCTAGAGGGTTATGCCGTGTATTGTGATGCATCAGGTGTCGGGTTAGGATGTGTCCTGATGCAACATGGGAAGGTAATTGCATATGCTTCAAGGCAGTTGAGGAAGCACGAGAGGAATTATCCGACCCACGACCTCGAGTTAGCTGCGGTTGTCCATGCACTTAAGATATGGCGGCATTATTTATATGGTGTTCATGTTGATATATTTAATGATCATAAAAGCCTACAATATATTTTCAAGCAGAAAGAGTTGAATTTGCGACAGAGGCGATGGCTTGAGTTATTGAAAGATTACGATGTTAACATTCTCTACCATCTAGGGAAAGCTAATGTTGTAGCAGATGCCTTAAGTCGCCGATCTATGGGTAGCTTAGCACATGTAGAGCCCGAGAAAAGACAATTAGCTAGAGATATTCATCAATTGGCTTCGTTGGGGGTTCGGTTAGTAGATTCTGAGGATGGTGGAGTTGTAATCCAAAACACTGCAAAATCATCCCTCATAGCTGAAGTCAAGGAAAGGCAGTACGAGGACCCAGAGTTGGTCGAGTTGAGAGAGCGAGTTCCACAGCAGAAGAAGCCATTGTTAGAGCTCAAGGGAGATGGGGTTCTCAGATACAAGGGTCGTTTGTGTGTTCCAGATGTAGCAGGGCTACGAGACAAGATTATGTCAGAGGCACATTATTCATGGTATTCCATCCACCCTGGATCGACGAAGATGTATCATGACATTAAGGATATGTACTGGTGGAATGATATGAAGAAGAACATTGCTGAGTTTGTCGCCCAATGTACTAGTTGCCAGCAAGTGAAGGTAGAACACCAGAAGCCCGGAGGGCTAATGCAGACTATAGAGATCCCGACATGGAAATGGGAGGCGATAAACATGGACTTTATCATGGGTTTACCTCGTTCTAATCGTAAGTTCGATTCCATATGGGTGATAGTCGATAGGCTCACAAAATCAGCTCACTTCCTACCGGTCAGATCTACATATACAGCAGAAGATTATGCAAAGTTATATATTAAGGAGATAGTGCGGCTACACGGAGTACCAGTTTCTATTATATCTGACCGTGGGGCTCAGTTTACAGCACATTTTTGGAGGTCATTTCAGAGAGGTCTAGGGACTCAGGTGAATCTCAGCACAGCTTTTCATCCACAGACTGATGGACAAGCCGAGCGCACAATTCAGACGCTCGAGGATATGTTACGAGTATGTGTGTTGGATTTTAAAAGAAGTTGGGATGAACATCTACCTCTTATCGAGTTTGCATATAATAACAGTTACCACTCCAGTATCCAGATGGCTCCGTACGAGGCTTTGTATGGGCGTAAGTGCAGATCTCCTATAGGGTGGTTTGATGTTGGAGAATCTGGGTTACATGGGCCAGACCTGGTTCAGCAGGCCATAGAGAAAGTAAAGGTTATCCGGGAGCGACTGTTGACAGCTCAGAGTCGTCAGAAGTCATATTTTGACGTGCGGCGACGAGACTTAGAGTTCAGGATTAATGACTGGGTATTCTTAAAGGTATCACCTATGAAGGGCGTGATGAGGTTTGGCAAGAAAGGAAAGCTTAGCCCACGGTATATTGGGCCTTATAGGATCATTCAGAGAGTGGGCCAACTAGCTTATGAGTTAGAGTTGCCCTCAGAATTGGAGTCTGTCCATCCGGTTTTTCACGTATCTATGCTACGAAAGTGCATTGGCGATCCTACCCGAGTGGTGCCCACGGATGATGTACAGATTACAGAGGACTTGTCATACGAGGAAATTCCAGTTGCCATCCTAGACCGACAAATCCGCAATCTACGAAATAAGGAGGTAGCTTCCGTAAAGGTTTTATGGAGGAGCAAGAATGTAGAAGAGATGACGTGGGAATCGGAGGAAGAAATGAAGTCTAAATACCCCCACCTATTTCAAAATGAAGATATGGTTCGAGATGGGACGCTACAACATAGCTCTATGTAGGCTAGCAGGTCATCAGGTAAGCTTTTATTTTTCACTTTCAATATTTATGATTTACGGTCGGTGAGGCAAATTGCTGCTATTTATAAAGATTGGCCATGTGTGGCATGCATAGTATATTTCTGGCTACGTGCAGGTTGGTTTTAACCTAGTGTACGAAGGATACTCTGGAAAAAGTTTCCAAAGTCTCCAAGAGTAAACATTCGAGGACGAATGTTCCCAAGGGGGAGTGATGTTACACCCTATATTTTCGTATGTAAAAATGCGTCGTAAGCAAACTAATGTAGGACAAAAAAATGAGATAATATTTAAAAGTATATAAAGTAAGTTAATCATGTTACCTCTGAGGTTACAAATATTGAAGATCATGAACAACAAGTACAAAGAGGGTTGGACAGTTCAGAAGCTAAAGCAATTAAATAAAACAATGTTTCATCGAAAGTCGACAAGTTGGGAATGTTATAACATGTACCTTTGGGGTGAGACTAGGGTGATTAACATGATAAAGAGATTATGTTATGATTTATATTAGTCGTATTACATCCGTGTGTTATGTTTTTAAGTCAAGCGAGTTGTGGAACAAAAGTCGATGAAAGTCATCACAAGTTACATTCATAAGTTTTACTGAAACTTTGGGTCAAATGTAACTGCAATTTTCTCCCAATATACTTAGAGTTATGGTGTGTTCCACACATCAAATTAAATATCTATGAGTCTATTTTCCAACGCATTAAACCATTTGTCAATACGACATCGGAGTAGAGAGATATGTGCATGTTTGCGATACTGCGCAAGCTGCTAGGTGACAAGTAGGTGTGTCACCTACTTGCTTAAATGAAAGCCCAAAAATGGGCCATTTCGGGTCGTCCAAAGAGGCATTTTAAGGGCTTATTTTCTTCATATATTAGACTTAAAATAGAGCATAATAACCAGACATAAGCTCTGCAAAGAATCCTCCCAAAAATTTCCTACAAACCCTAATTGATTTTCTCTCCCTTTCAAGTTCCAATTGGAGGTAAAACTTAGAGTTTGAAGAACCAAGATAGGAGCTGAGTTATCCAACAAATAAGGTGAGTTTACTGCTCTCTTTCATCCATTTTTTCTTCTGTAAATTCATGGTAAGTCGTTCTATACTTGTAAGAACTCACGGGATGGTGATCGGAAGCCGTGAGTTCGAGTTATTCACTTGTAGCGGACTGTTTTGTGGACTGTTTTGTGTTGCTGTTGGGCTGCGTGTTTTATTACTATTTTGTGGAGTTTTGGAGGAGGAAGGGGGTTTATAAACACCATATAAATGTAGGGTGGTTGGTTGGTCGTTCGTCATAACATTTTCGGGTCGTTTGACACTACTACGGTGGTCGTTTTGTGTACGAAGAGATTGGGGTGTGTTGGGCTGTTTTGTAGTATTTGATGGTGTATATAGGGCTGGAAAATGATGTATATATGTTGTTATTGTTCTGTCCTTGTATTGTTGGTGTTATCTTGAAGTTGGAGGAAGGGCATATTATAGGGGAGATGCTGCCCGTTTTAATACAAAATAGGTTTGTCGTTCGTTGTGCGATAGTTGTACCTTTCGTAACTTAACGATAGTATTATTATCATTCTTGTAGATTAAGGTGCGAAGAGGTGAGTTCAACTTGGTGATTGAAAAGATTGTGATAAGGTATGTTAAGGCTAAGCCTTCCTTCATTTTGGCATGATCTCGTAGCTACATGTGTTAGTAATGAGACAAAAGAGAAGTTCATATTCATGAATTTATTCACACTATTCTAGTCTCATAAGTTACAATATTATTCCTTATCGAGACTCTATATTCAATTTTAGTATTGTCTTCTTCCAGTCAAGAGAGCAGCAAGCCTATATATACAGTATTACAGTATTTTCATTACCATCGAGCTATAATCGATGGGCAGGCCCTTATTGGGCAACCTCTGATCAGATGGAAAGTTATATACCGAGCCTACTGTGGCCGAGCGCCTATGAGCGAGCCCAGCATGGCCGAGATACATAGCCTAGTATGGCCGAGCGCCTATGAGCGAGCCTACTATGGCAGAGCAGTTATATATATACCGAGCCTTATAAGGCCGTACAATTATTTTACTTACTATATTGAAGGAGTTGAGTCAGTATCAGCAGGTAAGTATATCTCCAGATCATCTTTGACTCCCAGTTAATTTCAGTTATCATATTATCAGTTCAGTTTCAGATTTCAGTTATTTTATTGCCTTACATACTCGGTACATTATTTCGTACTGACGTCCCTTTTTTGGGGGCGCTGCATTTCATGCGTGCAGGTTCAGACAGACAGACGGGTAGACCTCCTCAGTAGGTGTTTTCCGAGTTCCGCCTGATCGGTAAGCTCCACGTCTTTCGGAGTTGCCAGGACTAGAGTTTTGTGTACATCTTATGTATATCTGTATATATGTTATGGGTAGGTCGGGGCCCTGTTCCGATCACAGTACATCTATCAGTAGAGGCTTGTAGGCATATCCTGTTGGTTAGTGCATTATGTTGGGTTTGTATAAATTGGTGGTTTGTCAGCTGTAGTAGCTATGACGGCCTTGTCGGCCTAGCTTTATATTGATATTTAGTTAGTGCTAGTTTCCATTCAGTTTTATATTTTGCTTCGCAAATTGTCTTGCAAGGTGGCCCCATGGCCAAAGTATGACATTATGTGTTCAGAGTCCCTTAGTCGCAATTTGGTACGCCAGGTTAGGTGAGGCACGGGGTGCTTGTCTCGCTCCTAGGTTCGGGGCGTGACAGGTGTGTTGTCGACCACACCATTAATGAGGAGGCTACTTGGACATTTAGTAATTTCACACTTCTTTGATACTCCATATCGTGCGATAGAGCTCAAGATAGGAAGCTAATTTCCTTGCCATGTCTCATTTTCCGGATGAGTAATCCACGAGTTTGATAGTTTAACCTATTGATGTGGTTAGGCTTGCTATAGTTGTTGATGAGTAGAAGAGGTGGATCGAATGCAGAAGTTAGATCCTCCATATTGTGATGGAGACCCTACAGCTGATGCTCGAGATTTCTTGAATAGATGTCATGAGATTTTGTGCAATTTGGGTCTTGTAGAGTCGAATGGAATTTATTTCACTACTTTTGAATTCCGAGGTCCATCCAAGTAATGGTGGAATACTTATGAGAAGAGGCGTGAGCAGGGTCACTTCCTCTTTCTTGGGCTTAGTTTTCGGCTCTCTTTCTAGAGAAGTTCATCCCACTCACCGGGAGTGACAAGTTGTGTAGCTAGTGTTAGCACTTGAAGCAAGATGGTATGACAGTTACTCAATTTGAGATGAGGTTCACAGATTTCTCATGACATGTAGCTTTTCTGATTCCCTTCGAGAAGGCGAAGGTACAGACGTTTACTGAGGGTCTCAATTATGATATCAGATACGAGTTGGGATAAAAGGTTGAGACTGCGACTAGCTTCCACTAGGTTGTGGAGATTTCTATATGGTTAGATAATATCAGCAGGCAGGAGAGATAGACCAAGAGGATTCATGGTACTGGAGGATATAGTGTTGCTTGCTCTGGAGAGAAGGGCCATTATGGTACAGGCCATCCTAACAAGCTCTTTGAGTCAACTCTACAGACTTTCCGTAGTGCTCCAGTTAGCTATGGGTTTCAATGTGCTAGCTCAAGGAAGTTATCATATGGAATCTTCTGGGAAGGGCTCTTTTAGTAGTTATTCTGGCCATCTGGGCTAGGCTCAGTCCTAGTAGCCATGCCAGTAGAGGAACTGCTTTTAGTGTGGAGATTCTAGGCATATGAGGAGGGACAATCTATGATTCCAGCCCCAGTTGCTACACCACCTTCCCAGCCAACTAGAGGAGGAGGTCATGCAAATGAGTTCATCCTAGAGGAGGAGGCAAAACAGTGGAGGATTGGCTTGTTGTATTGAAAGGCCCTATAAAACCTTTCCTGAAAATCGGGGTTCTGTGATGCCGGGGCTGGCGTAGCAGTTCATACATTTTGGATTGAACAGTTCGCTGGGATGTTGAAGAAACTGTTGGGCAGAAGTAGGCATTTTTGCGCCTATTCTGCGACCACAGAACCACTCTACGGACCGCAGAATGGTCGTAGAGTGGGTCAGTTTTCTGGGTCATTTTGATGTCAATTTCGCGGCCATTATATGACCGCATAACCATTTCACGGGCTACACTCTTATCGCATATACCACTTTGGGATTTTTCAGAGGGAGGTTCTGCGGTGCACTATGTGACCGCTTAACCATTCTGCGGTGCATTATGCGACCCAGAACAGGTCTGTGGGCCGCATAGTGACCGCATACCTGGTCAGTTCCTTTCACGTTTTGGCACCTAAATTTCACGGTCATTTCGCGGACTGCACAATCATTATGCGATCGCATATGCGACAACAGACCCTATTTCGGAGCTTCATTTTTGGGTTTCTAAAACCCGACCCTACTTCGTTAAAATAGATATAAGGGGCAATTTTGGAGCAAATTCTGGTACTCTAGAGTGAGAGAGAGAGTCCTATAGGGAGAAAGTGATCTTCATCAAATTGCTCTTCAATTCTCACTTAAAACCTTGAAGATTATCAATAGAGGAACCTAGGTCTTCTTTCTAAGAGGTAATATTCTATCACCCAAACTCTTAATTTCCAAATGTAACTAGAATAGGCCAGTAGTAAGGTAATTCATGGGGATGGGAGTGCTTACCTTGCATGCATGTGTTCCTAAGATATGTGGGGAGGTTGTGAGTTAAAGATAGAAAAGAATAGGGTGTGGGTTGGTGGAGTCTTTCATAAAAAGGGCCATGAAACCTTAATACACACATAGTGTTTGATAGAATGCTCAAGTGAGCTAGAATTATGAACGTTTTCCTAATTTTGTGTTCATTTTTGCAATATTGCTAAAGTAGATTTAAGTTGCTAATATTCCAGAACATATTATAGTTTTAAGAGGCCCAATTGAGGTATGTTGGCTATACCCTCTCTTCTTAGAATTGAATCCCACGGTATTCATGCAATCAGCGTAAGTCCCAAATTGAACGTCCTAGAAATTGCTATCCCGAATGTGCTTGTTTTGCAAATATATGTGTAATATGTATTCCCATGCTTTCATCATGTTATCTCGTCACCTGAGGAAATGTTAAATACTTAGAATATGTGCTAATATACCTAGACTTCATGTCAAATTCGATTAAAGACTTTTATGCCAAATTGTGTGAAAAGCCTCTATGTGCCTTGAATTCTAAATTGCTCACATGTGAAACCAATAGTCTTGAATGAAAACCGTGTTGTTATCGATTATAATAATAATGTTGGATTGTGGAAAAGAACTTGAATTGTGAAATAAGTCCAAGTGCCAAGAACGGCTTTATAATTAAAGCCACTTGTGCCAGTGTGCTGAAAAGATGGGAATTAAATATGAAGTAAGATGATCGATTGAAATGGTTGATATCTCGAATGAGATGGCTTAGCCGATCGGGCCGAGATCGGACTCCATGTAATAACACGGTGGTATTGTGAGTGAAATTATGAACAAGGTTGATGTCTCAAATGAGATGGCATAGCCGATCGGGCCGAGATCGGACTACGTGTAATAACACGGTGGTATTGTGAATGAAATAGTGAATATGGTTGATGTCTCAAATGAGATAGCTTAGTCGATCAGGCCGAGATCGGACTCCGTGTAAGAACATGATGGTATTGTGGATTGTGGCATATTGGCACTAAAAACCATCCAATCTAATAATGCGGGAATTGACTTAAAAAAATCTATGTGATCCTTAACTTTATGTTTTAGTGTTATTTAAAGCTCATATTGCATTCTTGACTGTCTCCTCATGTATTATTGTTCATTCTATTGAGATAAAATTTAATTATACATACTAGTACTATTCGACTGTACTAACGACTCTTTGCCGGGGGCGCTGCATCTTTAATGGATGCAGGTGGTTCTACAGTAGGCAGTATTGATCATGATAGCAATACACTATTTTCAGCTGATTTGGTGAGCCCCACTTCATTTGGGGGTTATGTATCTTTTGTTCTCATGTACTTTGTTTTGACCTATAGTCGGGGCCTTATTGTCGGCATTTCCATATTACTCTTGTATTATACTTAGGGGCTCCGTAGACAGGTTGTGGGTTGTGGTTGATGTTGAGAATTGAACTAGAAAGGTTGGTATTTGGAAATCATGATTTTTAATTAATTCTATAAACTCGTAATATTTTGGAATCCATGAATGAAGCTGCTAATGGGAAAGAAATGGAAGTTGTTAATAAAATATTTTTAGAGTTTGATTAATGGATTACATCTCGTATTTATTCATGGGTGAGTTGGGTAGAAAGTATTTAACATGCTTGCTCGACCGAGTTCTCGGTTGTGCGCCGGTCGCAACTCCCGAGGATGGGGCATGACAAACTACGTATTAGAGCCTAAGGTTTTAAAGTGTCCTAGGATGTCTCGGAGCTGTGTCTAGTAGAGTCCTTCTTATCGGTGGGTTGTCGACCACACCATTAATGAGGAGGCTACTTGGACATTTAGTAATTTCACACTTATTTGATGCTCCATATCGTGCGATAGAGCTCAAGATAGGAAGCTGATTTCCTTGCCATGTCTCATTTTCCGGTTGAGTAATCCACGAGTTGGAAGTAGCAAGGAGGGAATGGCCATGCCATTCAATCTGGGGGAGATTACACAAGAGTTCGTTTGGAGAATGCGTCGATCCATGGAGGGATTGGAAGAACTTGTTGCTAGGGGAAGTATCTGTAAGGTCCTGTAAAATATTTCCTAAAAACCCCGATTCTGTGATGCCAAAGTAGGCGTAGAGGTTAATAATAGTAGAAATCTCACCGCGGTTCAGACTTTTTGGATTGAATAGTGTGCTAGGGAGTTAAAGGAAAATGTTGGGCAGAAGTAGGCATTTATGCGACCCATTCTGCGACCGCAGAACCACTCTGCAGACCGCAGACTAGTTACAGAGTGAGACAGTTTTCTGGGGCATTTTTGTTGTTAATTTCGAGGCCATTATGGGACCGCATAACCGTTTCACGGGCCGCACTCTTGTCGCATATCCCGCCTTGGGATTTTTCGGAGGGAGGGCCTATGGTATACTATGCGACCGCAGAACCGTTTTGCGGTGCATTATGGAATCGCATAACAGGTCTGCAGACCGCATAGTGACCACACACATGGTCATAATTTTTCCAGTTTTGGCACCCCAATTTCGCGGTCATTTTGCGAAGCGCATACCCATTATGCAGTCGCATATGCGACCGCAAAACCTGTTCCGGAGCTTCATTTTTGAGGTTTTTAAACCCGACCCTATTCCGTTAAAACACCTACCTTGGACCATTTTGAACATATTTTATTATATTTTTAGAGTGAGAGAGAGGGTCCTAGAGGGGTAGAGTGATCTTCATCATATTTATCTTTAATTCTCACTTAAAACCATGAAGATTATCAAGAGAGGCGCCTAGGTCTTCTTACTAAGAGGTAAGATTCTATCACCCAAACTCTTAATTTCAAAATGTAACTAGAATGGGACATTAGTAAGGTAATTCATGCGGATAGGAGTGCTTGCCTTGCATGCATGTATCCTTGTAGTATATGGGAAGATTGTGAGCTAAATCTGATAGAGAATGCGTTGGGGAATGATGAAATCTACGACAAAAAGGGCCTTAAAACATTGATGCACACCTAATGTTTGCTATTATGCTCAGATGAGCTAAAACCATGTTCATCTTCATAATTTTGGTCCAACTTGTTATATTTCTAAAATAGATTGAAGTTGCTAAGAATTCCTAGTCATTTTAGAGTTTGAGAAGTTCAATTGAGGTATGTTGGCTAAACCCCCTTCTTCGTAGAATTGAATCCCATGGTGTTCATGTAATTGAAGTAAGTCCTTGATCATAATTGAATTGGCTATACCTAATTTCCTTCAATGTTTATTCTAAATGCTTCATCACGTCATCTCGCCATTTGAGGATATGTTCAAAATGTGGAATATGTGTTAGGAATGTTAAGACTTCATGTCAAGATAGAAATAAAGGTTGTTATGCCAAATTGTATGAAAAGCCTCTATATGCCTAAGATTCCCAAATTGCTCATATGTGAATCTAATATCTTGAACGGGAAGACTTATTGTTGTGGATAATGATAATGATCTTTGAATGTGGGAAAAAAGGGACTGGAACTATGAAATACGGCCAAGTGCAAAGAATGACTTTGTAATCATAATCACTAGTGAGAATGAATTGAAAGTATATGAAAGAAGTACGATGTGAGATGATTGATTGAAATAGGTAATGTTTCAAATTAGATAGCCTAGCCGATCGGGCCGAGATCGGACTCCGTGTAAGAACACTGTGGTATTGTAGATGAAATTGTGAAAATGGTTGATGTCTCAAATGAGATGGCCTAGCCGATCGGGCCGTGATCGGACGCCATGACGCACACATGGTGGTACTGTGCTAGAAATTATAACGTAATTGTTATAATGTCTCAAATAAGATGACAGAGGTATTGTGAAATGTGGAATATCGGTACTAAATATCACCCAACCTAATAATATAGAAATTTACTTGAAAACGTATATGATCCTTAACTTGTTGTTCTAATATTTTTTAAACCCCTTATTGAATTCTTGATTATTCCTCTTGTATTATTATTCATTCTATTGAGTTGGTGTCTAGCATTTACATACTAGTGCTATTCGACGGTACTAACGTCCCTTTTGCCAGGGGTGCTGCATTTTTAAATGGATGCAGGTGGTTACATAGCAGACAATATTGATCACAGATAGCGATACATCCTCTTCTCAGCGGACTCTGTGAGCCACATTTCATTCTGGGTCATGTATTGTACCTTTTGTTTATATTTTTCTCTACTTTTGAGGTATAGATGGGGCCTTGTTTCCAGCACCATCTTTACTCTCTTTTGTATATTTAGAGGCTCCGTAGACACTATGTGGGTTGTATATGGGTATTAGGAATGTTAAACAAGTATATGTTGTGTTTGATCACATGTTTCACTCAGACTATAAGAATCTGTGTATTTTAAGACTTAAAGGCAAAATAGCTAAGGAAACAGTTTAATGTTGTATGTATGAACTTCCTTCTGTATAATTAATGAAATCATGTCTTTTCTTGATCATGGGTGAGTTGGAAGAAAGTATTTAACATGCTTGCTCGACCGGGTTCACTCAGTTGTGTGCCGGTCGCGACTCCCGAGGATTGGGCATGACAAACTAGGTATCTGAGCCTAAGGTTTTAAAGTGTCCTAGGATGTCTCAGAGCTGTGTCTAGTAGAGTCCTTCTTATCGGTGTTTTGTCAACCACACCATTAATGAGGAGGCTACTTGGACATTTAGTAATTTCACACTACTTTGATACTCCATATCGTGCGATAGAGCTCAAGATAGGTAGCTAATTTCCTTGCCATGTCTCATTTTCCGGATGAGTAATCCACGAGTTGGAAGTAGCAAGGAGGGAATGACCACGCCATTGAATCTGGGGGAGATTACACAAGAGTTCGTTAGGAGAATGCGTCGAGCCGTGGAGTGATTGGAAGAACTTGTTGCTAGAGGAAGTATCTATAAGGCCCCGTAAAATGTTTCCTAAAAACCCGGATTCCGTGATGACAAAATAGGCGTAGAGGTTAATAATAGTATAAATCTCCCCGCGGTTAAGACTTTTTGGATTGAACAGTGTGCTAGGGAGTTGAAGGAAAATGTTGGGCAGAAGTAGGCATTTATGCGGCCTATACTGCGGCCGCAGAACAACTCTGTGGACCGCAGACTGGTCGTAGAGTGGGATAGTTTTATCGGGCATATTTGTTGTCAATTTTGCGGCCATTATACGACCACATAATCATTTCGCGGGCCGTACCCTTGTCGCATATCCCGCCTTGGGATTTTTTGGAGGGACGGTCTGTGGTGCACTATGCGACCACAGAACCGTTCTGCGGTGCATTATGCAATTGCAGAACAGGTCTGTGGACCGCATAGTGACCATATACCCGGTCAGTTTGTTTCTAGTTTTGGCACCCCAATTTCGCGGTCATTTTGCGGAGCGCATACCCATTATGCGGTCGCATATGCGACCGCAAAACCTGTTCCGGAGCTTCTTTTTTGGGGTTTTTAAACCCGACCCTCTTCCGTTAAAACACTTACCTTGGACCATTTTGAACATATTTTCTTATATTTTTAGAGTGAGTGAGAGGGTCTTAGAGGGGTAGAGTGATCTTCATCAAATTGCTCTTCAATTCTCACTTAAAACCTTGAAGATTATCAAGAGAGGCACCTAGGTCTTCTTCCTAAGAGGTAAGATTCTATCACCCAAACTCTTAATTTCAAAATTAAACTAGAATGGGCCATTAGTAAGGTAATTCATGCGAGTGCTTACCTTGCATGCATGTATCCTTGTAGTATATGGGATGATTTTGAGCTAAAACTGATAGAGAATGGGTTGGGGAATGATGGAAACTCCCACAAAAAGGGCCTTAAAACATTGATGCACACCTAGTTTTTGATAATATGCTCAAATGAGCTAA
Source organism: Nicotiana tabacum (assembly GCF_000715075.1). Lineage (NCBI taxonomy): Eukaryota > Viridiplantae > Streptophyta > Magnoliopsida > Solanales > Solanaceae > Nicotiana > Nicotiana tabacum. Next base: position 45,736,447 of record NC_134102.1, read on the forward strand.
AACCATGTTCATCTTCCTAATTTTGGTCCAACTTGTTATATTTCTAAAATAGATTGAAGTTTCTAGGAATTCCGAGCCATTTTAGAGTTTGAGAAGTTCAATTGATGTATATTGGCTAAACCCCCTTCTTCGTAGAATTGAATCCCATGGTGTTCATGTAATTGAAGTAAGTCCTTTATCATTATTGAATTGGCTATACCTAATGTGGTTGTGTTGAAGGATGTTTGTTCAATATTTATTCTAAATACTTCGTCATGTCATATTGCCATTTGAGAATATGTTCAAAATGTGGAATATGTGTTAGGAATGTTAAGACTTCATGTCAAGATCGAAATAAAGGTTGTTATGCCAAATTGTATGAAATGCCTCTATATGCCTAAGATTCCCAAATTGCTCATATGCGAATCTAATATCTTGAATGTTAAGTGTTATTGTTATGGATAATGATAATGATATTTGAATATGGGAAAAAAGGGACTGGAATTATGAAATACGGCCAAGTTCCAAGAATGACTTTGTAATCGTAATCACTAGTGCCAATGAATTGAAAGTATATGAAAGAAGTGCGATGTGAGATGATTGACAGAAATAGGTAATGTTTCAAATGAGATGGCCTAGCCAATAGGGCTGAGATCGGACTCCGTGTAAGAATACGGTGGTATTATGGATGAAATTGTGAAAATGGTTGATGTCTCAAATGAGATGGCCTAACCGATCGGGCCGTGATCAGACGCCATGCCGCACACATAGTGGTATTGTGCTAGAAACTATAATGAAATTGTGGTAATGTCTCAAATGAGACGACCTAGCCGATCGGGTCGAGATCGGACTTCGTGTAAGAATACAGAGGTATTGTGAATTGTGGAATATCGGTACTAAAGATCACCCAACCTAATAATATGGATATTGACTTGTAAACGTATATGATCCTTAACTTGTTGTTCTATTATTGTTTGAAGCCCTTATTGAATTCTTGAATGGTCCTCTTATATTATTATTCATTCTATTGAGTTGGTGTTTAGCTTTTACATACTAGTGCTATTCGACGGTACTAACGTCCCTTTTGCCTGGGGCGCTGCATCTTTAAATGGATGTAGGTCGGTACCTAGCAGACTGTGTTGATCACAGATAGTGATGCATCCTCCTCTCAGTGGACTCGGTGAGTCCCATTTCATTCTGGGTCATGTATTGTACCTTTTGTTAATATTGTGGTCGCTTATTGAGGTATAGCCGGGGCCTTGTTGTCGGCACCATCTTTACTCTCTTTTGTATCTTTAGAGGCTCCATAGACACTATGTAGGTTGTATATGGCTGTTAGGAATGTTAAACAAGTATATGTTATGTTTGATCACCTGTTTCACTCAGACTATAAGAATCTGTGTATTTTGAGACTTAAAGGCGAAATAGATAAGGAAACAGTTTAATGTTGTATGTATGAACTTTCTTCTGTCTAATTAATGAAATCATTGATAATGAGTGAGTTGGGTAGAAAGTATCTAAGATGCTTGCTCGATCGGGTTCACTCGGTTGAGCGCCTGTCGCGACTCCCGTGGATGGGGCATGACAAACTTGGTATCAGAGCCTAAGGTTTTTAAGTGTCCTAGGATATCTCAGAGCCATGTCTGGTAGAGTCCTTCTTATCGATGTATTGTCGACCACATCTATAAGTTGGAGGCTACTTGGACATTTCGGAACAATACCCTTCTTTGATATTCTGGATCGTGCAATGAAACAAAATATGCAACTGTTCCTCCTCTAACTCGTGCATTCCTTTAACTTTCAGTATATGACACCTAGGAGGAGAGCAAGAAATGGCCAAGAAGCCAACGCCGCCTTAGTATTGGCAGTATCCCCTTTATTTGATGATGCGGGTGAAAACCCGAGGGGTGAGGATAATCCCCCAACTACTACACTACCTGATTCTACTACTCTGGACCATGCCACACCAGCTCCTACACCTACTGAGGGCGCGACGGTTCCTCCACCTAATATTCCGATTCCACCTCCAGCACCAGCTTCCGGCTCTAGTATTTAAGATGGAGATCTTAGGGGAGCTATTCAGATGCTGACTCAGATAGTAGCTTATCAGGCCCAAAGGTCGAATGTTGCACCCAAATCTTCAAGCTCACAAGGGGATTCAACTAGTTCTAGGGTGAACAAGTTTCTGCAGTTGGATCCTCCGGTGTTCACCGATGCTAATCCCGAGGAGGATCCACATGACTTCATTGATGAGATGCATAAGACTCTCCGGGTTATGCGCACTACTGAGACGGAGGGAGTGGAGTTGGCCGCCTACCGCCTGAAAGGGGTGGTCTATTTTTGGTTTGAGTTATGGGAGGATTCTCGGGAGGAAGGGAGCCCTCCAGTGAGATGGAGTGAGTTTGTTAATGCCTTTATAGACCATTTCTTGCCTGCCGAGGCTAGGGCAGCCCGTGCCGCAGAGTTTGAGAATCTTAAGCAAGGGAGTAAGAGTGTGTGGGAGTATCACATGGAGTTCACACATCTATCAAAATATGCCATTCTTATGTTACCTACTATGGAGGCTAGAGTGCGCTGGTTTGTGCAGGGCCTTAGCCCCTTGGTTATCAATGAGGCCGCTACAACTGCCTTGAATTCAGATATGAACTATGGGAAAATGGTAGCATTTGCTCAAGCTACAGAGGACCGTAAGTTGAAGAACAGAAGGGAGCAAGAGGACACCAGCAAGGTCCGATCCGCGGGCAACTTTAGGGAGTCATTTGGTGGGGGAAGATCAGCTTTCAGGGGAGGATCATCAGGGCTAACCCAGTCTCATGCTCAGTCTTCAGCCAGTGCACCGCCAGCAGGGCACAATCAGCAACAAGGGAGTCGCTTTAGGCCCAATCATGACGGTAGGAGACCCCACCATCGGGGCCAATCAAGAGGGAGATTCCAGCAGCAGTAGAGACCCCACATACCCCAGGTGTGGGAAGATGCACTCGAGGATCTGCTATATGGACTTACCTATATGTTACGGGTATGGATTGAGGGGTCATATTCAGAGAGAGTGCCGTTCATCCCGCCAGAGTGCGGGCAAGGGCACATCACAGCCATCCAGTTCTGTAGCTGCTACATCTTCAACAGCCCCTCCAGCTCGAGGCCCTCCGTCACCAGCACTGTGTGGTGCAGCTAGGGGTGATGCGCAGGGTTCTTGGAGGACCCAGCCGTTTCTATGCTATGAGTAGTCGCCAGAGTGCAGAGGCTTCTCCAGATATTGTCAAAGGTATATTGACTGTCCAAGCTCATGATGTATATGCTCTTATTGATCCCGGTTCCACCTTTGTCCTATGTTACCCCTTATGTTGCTATGGAATAGGGCATACAACCGGAACAACTTCATGAGTCATTTTCTGTATCTACTCTGGTTGGCAATTCTATTATGGTCGCAAGGGTGTATAAGGGTTGTGTTGTCACGGTGTATGGCTGGGACACCGTGTCCGATCTCATTGAATTGGGGATGGTTGATTTTGATGTAATTATGGGAATGGATTGGCTTTATTTATGTTTTGCCAAGCTCGATTGTCGAACTAGAACCGTGAGGTTTGAATTTCCAAATGAGCCGGTTATTGAGTATAAGGGGGATAATGTGGTGTCGAAGGGCAGGCTTATTTTTTACCTTAAGGCCACGAAGATGATTAACAATGGGTGTATCTATCATTTGGTTCGGGATACAGACACCAGTGCCGAGGCGCCTACACTCGAGTTTGTGCCAGTTATGAATGAATTTCCAGTGGTCTTTCCTGATGAGCTCCATGGAATTCTGCCAGACTGGGAGATTGATTTTGGGATTGATGTGATGCCATGCACGCACCCTATATCTATTCCGCCCTACAGGATGTCACCAACAGAGTTGAAGGAACAATTGAAGGATTTGTTATATAAGGGTTTCATTCGACCGAGTGTGTCACCACGGGCACCGGTTCTCTTTGTAAGGAAAAAAGATAGATCGCTGAAGATGTGTATTGACTACAGGCAGCTCAACAAAGTCACAATAAAAAATAGGTACACGTTACCAAGAATAGATGATTTGTTTGATCAGTTACAGGGTGCGAGGTACTTCTCTAAATTGATTTACGATCCGGGTACCACCAATTGAAGATCAGGGAGTAGGATATTCCGAAAATAGCTTTCAGGACCCGATATGGGCACTTTGAATTTCTAGTAATGTCTTTTGGGCTAACATGGACCTTATGAACCGAGTCTTCAATCCTTTTCTCGATTCTTTTGTGATAGTATTCATTGACGATATTCTTGTGTATTCACGAGGTCGGGAGGACCATGCTGATCACCTCAGGTCAGTTTTGCAAACTCTTTATCAGCACCAATTGTATGCGAAATTTTCAAAGTGTGAATTTTGGCTCGAATATGTCACATTATTGGGTCATGTTGTCTCTAGAGAAGGAATTAAGGTTGATCCTCAAAAGATTTCAGCAGTAAATAATTGGCCTAGACCTACAACGCCAACGGAGATTCGCAGTTTCTTGGGCTTAGTAGGGTATTACAGGAAGTTTGTGGAGGGGTTCTCTACTCTTGCCTTTCCGTTGAATAAATTGACTCTGAAAGCAGTTAAGTTCCAATGGTCCGATGCTTGTGAACGGAGCTTCCAGGAGTTGAAATCGAGATTGACTACAATGCCGGTGTTAACCTTGCTAGAAGGTACAGATGAATTTGTGGTATATTGTGATGCTTCAAGAATTGGGCTTGAGTGTGTATTAATGCAACACGACAAAGTTATAGCTTATGCTTCTAGGCAACTCAAGAATCATGAAAAGAACTATCCAACTCATGACGTAGAACTTGCGGCAGTGGTTTTTGCATTAAACATTTGGCATCACTATTTGTATAGGGTCCATGTGGAGGTATTCACGGACCACAAGAGTCTTCAATAAATTTTCAAACAAAAGGAGCTAAATCTGAGGTAGAGAAGATGGATGGAGTTACTCAAAGATTACGACATCGATATTCTATATCACCCGGGGAAAGCCAATATTGTGGCGGATGATCTTTGCCGGAAATATATGGGTAGTTTGGCACACTTGGAGATATATCAAAGGCCATTGGCCAAGGAAGTCCATCGATTGGCTAGTTTGGGAGTTCGTCTTGCGGACTCTAGTGAAGGAAGGGTAATTGTGCAAATAGGGATGAATCATCGCTTGTTGTGGAAATCAAAGAGAAGCAATACAATAATCGATTTTTGGTGAATTGAAGTAGGGGATTCAAAAACATAAAACTATGGCTTTTCCTCTTGGCATGGATGATGGTACACTGAAGTACCAAGGGCGACTATGTGTTTCGAATATAGATGGTCTCCGGAAAAGAATCACGACCGAGGCTCACACTTCTAGGTATTCTGTGCATCCAAGTTCTACAAAGATGTATCACTACCTCAAGGAAATCTATTTGTGGAATGACATGAAAAGGAATGTGGCAGACTTTGTGGCAAGGTGTCCAAATTGCCAGCAAGGGAAAATCGAATATCAACGGCCTGGTGAGTTGGAACAGAACATAGAAATTCCAATGTAGAAGTGGGAGATGATTAATGCGGATTTTGTGGTAGGATTACCGCGCACTCCATGCAAATTTGACTCAATTTAGGTGATCGTGGACCGACTCATGAAATCAGCACATTTCTTGCTAATTAAATCTACTAACATAGCAAAATAGTATGTTCAGTTGTATATCAAGGAAATAGTCAGGCTATATGGTACTCTAGTTTCTATTATTTCCGATCGAGGGGCTCAGTTCACGGCCAATTTTTGGAAAACATTTCAGCAAGGTTTGGGTATTCAGGTGAATCTTAGTACAACTTTCCATCCATAGACTGACGGGCAAGCAGAGCAGACTATTCAGATGCTTGAGGACATGTTGCGTGCTTGTGTTGTTGATTTCAAGGGTAGCTGGGATGATCATTTGCCACTCATAGAGTTTGCTTATAATAACATCTTTCATACAAGTATTTAGATGGCACCATTTGAGGCATTATATGGTAGGAGATGTAGATCTCCCACTGGGTGGTTCGAAATTAGGGAAGCTAAGTTAATAGGGCCAGACCTCGTGCATCAATCTATAGAAAAAGTTAAAATCATTAACGAACGGTTGAGAACTGCTTACAACCATTAAAGATCCTATTCGGATGTCCGTCGCAGAGACTTAGAGTTCAAAGAAGATGATTGGGTATTATTGAAGGTTTCCCCCATAAAGGGTATTATGCGGTTTGGGAAAAAAGGGAAATTGAGTCCGAGGTATGTCAGACCGTACAAAATCATCCAAAGGATTGGTGAGGTGGCATACAAGCTGGAGCTACCACCCGAGATGTCATTAGTGCACCCGATATTCCATGTGTCTATGTTGAAGAACGTAGTTGGAGATCCATCTGCTATTGTGCTGGTTGAGACCAATGAGGTTAATGAATAATTGTCATATGAAGAAATTCCAGTTGCCATTCTTGATAGACAAGTCCGAAGGTTGAGAAATAAGGAAATTGCCTTCGTGAAAGTGTTATGGCGAAACCAGCAGGTTAAAGAGGCCATGTGGGAGGCCGAGGAAGAAATGAAGAAGAAGTATCCTTACTTGTTTGAATAGCTGTGTAATCCTTTCTTTTTATGAACTTGTCGCCTGTGAATTTTGTATCACTTGTTCAATTAATGTAAATGTGTTTCTTTTGATTATATGTTGTTTACATGAGGCCACGGTTGATATGATTATGAGTTATGTTACATCATTGGATTGTGTAGATGTTTTTAGGATGTGATTCTGGGGCTCTCTGACAGGTGGATAGGCCTAGTTACAAAGGAAACTATAGGTATGAAAACCAAACTTTGGGGTTGCTCGATCTTTAATAAAATAAATACAAAGTCAACCAAAAAGTCTGCCCGGGCCTATATCCCAGAACTTGCCAAAAGTGATAAATCCCAACCACCTATTCCAACACTAGTCCAAATATACAAGATTCATCCATATCTGACTCCAAATCTGGGTTCAAATCTCACTTAATTATTCTCCAAAATGTCTCACAAAAATCTTAATTTTCTCCTTTAGATTTGATCAACCAAAAGCAAAAATAAAGAATAGAATCACGAAAAAAAATTAAATCAGAGTTAAGAACACTAACCCAATCCATGCAGGTGAAAATCAGCTCAAATATTGCCCCAATTCGAGCTCACAATCCCAAAATATGATAAATGAAGCCAAACCTTCGATTAAAATATTCTACCCAGCGATTCTCGTTTTTGCGACCAAATCTGATGTTTTTACATCGTTGCTTCTCTGACAAAAGACTCGCTTATTGGAATCCCACAAAAATCCCATTCTTCCTCATCTGCAGCCAATTTTACACTTCAGCAGATCCGTAGGTGAGGCTTGTCCTCTTTGGTGTGACCTTCATAGGCATGGTCAGCCTTGTGCATATGTGCACTTCCACCCCAAGCTTGCCCCTTCGAAGACATAGAGTTCTCCCTCGCAGGTGTGACATTGCATCTATGAACCTTTCTCCGCAGGTGCGGTGCACCAGCCCCAGACCTGCCAACTAACTTCAAAATGATCCGGAATCCATCAGGAACGCACTCGATCACCTCTGGGTACCCGCCCAATCATACCAATTAGTCCCAAAATATAACACCGACGACACGAGGTCTCAAATCACGCAACTTTCAAACTCATGTCGAACCACGTCTAGCCAATTCGGAATTACCTCAAATTTTGCACACAAGTCATAAATCACCACACAAACCTATTTCAAGGCTCAAAATCCTAAACGGACCTGGATAAACACAAAGATAACTATTAGTCAAACTTATATATTCTCCAAACCTTGAAATTTCCAACTTTCGACAATTAGAGCCAAATATACTTAGGAACCTCCAAATCCAAATCTGAACATACGACCAAGTCCAAAATCATCATTCATACCTACCAGAACTATCAAAACAACATTCCAGATAGTCAACTCAAATGTCAAACTTCTGAAAACTCCTATAACTTAAGCTTCCAACCATGAAACTAGATGTTCCAATTCACTCCAAAACCTCTCTGAAACTAAACAAATTATCCCTATAAGTAACCAAACAACAAACAAGCATGCAGGAAATGTCAAAAAGTTAAACGGGGTTCAAATACACAAAATGATGGTCCGGGTTATTATAGTGCCCGAAACCAATTCAATACAAAATTAAATATCTCTATGTGGCAGCATACCCGCTAAATCCCTAGAAACACCCCCAGGAATACTCTAAAAACCGGTACCAAACCCATAGGATAAAGCACTACACTATAATCCCAAATAAAAGCCAGATATGTTTGACTCGCTTTTCCAACTATACGCAGAGCCTTCAAAATAAATTTACCCTACTTGTATAATAACCAAGTGATCCTCTCTAATTTAATCCGGGCAGGTCTGCAAGAATGACCTTAAAATCCACCATGTTAAATAATAAATGATCAATCATCACATCATATCCATTAATGGTAACCACACAGGATTGATAAACACAATCTACTATAGTAAAATATTTAACATGCGTAGACACATAAATAGGAACATCCAAAGAATTTAGAGACAAACCCAAATGTGAAACAAAGTAAGATGACACATACGAACAAGTATAACCCCGATTAAACAATACCGAAGCATCCATATGACAAACTTAAACATTACTTCAAATAATTGCATCAGATGCAACCACCTCTCGCCTACCTGGTAAAGCATACATGTCACGCCCCAAACTCAGGGAGCGCGACCGATGCTCAACCGAGAGAACCCGGTCGAGCAAGCCTGTTAGATTTCCTTCTACGCAGCAAACTCATCCAGGAATAAATAGGAGATGTACTCCATTAATCAAACACTGAAAATATTTTATTAACAACATCCATTTCATTCCCATTAGCAGCTTCATTCATGATTTCAAAAATATTACGAGTTTATAGAATTAATAAAAAAATACGATTTCCAAATACCAACATTTCTAGTTCAATTCCCAACATCAACCACAACCCACAACCTGTCTACGGAGCCTGTAAGTACAATAGAAGAGTAATATGAAAATGTCAGCAGCAAGGCCCCGGATGTACCTCAAAACATAGTATATGAGTACAAAAGATACATGACCCCGAAATAAAGTGGAGCTCACCAAATCAGTTAAAAAGAGTGTACTGCTATCACCCATCATTGCTGCTTACTGTAGAACCACCCGCATCCTTTAAAGATGCAGCGCCCCCGGCAAAAGGGACTTTAGTACTGTCGAATAATACTAGTATGTATAATTAAACACTATCTCGATAGAATGAACAACAATACAGGAGTGACAGTCAAGAATGCAATATGAGCTTTAAATAACACCAATACATCAAGTTAAGGATTACATAGATTTGTTTAAGTCAATTCCCGCATTATTAGGTAGGATGGCTTTTAGTACCAATATGCCACAATCCACAATACCACGGTGTTCTTACACGGAGTCAGATCTCGGCCCGATCGGCTAAGACAACTAATTTGAGACATCAACCATATTCACTATTTCATTCACAATACCACCGTGTTATTACACGGAGTCCTATCTCAGCCTGATCTGCTAAGCCATCTCATTTGAGATATCAACCATGATCATAATTTCACTCACAATACCAAAGTGTTATGACACAGAGTTCGATCTCGGCCCGATCGGCTAAGCCATCTCATTCGAGACATCAACCATTTCAATCGATTAGCTTACTTCATATTTATTTCCCATCTTTTCAGCACATTGGCACAAGTGGCTTTAATTATAAAGTCGTTCTTGGCACTTGGCCTTATTTCACAATCAAGTTTTTTTCCACAATCCAACATTATTATTATCATCGATAAAACACGGTTTTCATTCAAGACTCTTGATTTCACATGTGAGCATTTTATAATTCAAGGCACATAGAGGCTTTTCACACAATTTGGCATAATAGTCTTTAATCAAATTTGACGTGAAGTTAAGGTATATTAGCACATATTCTAAGTCTTGAACATTTCCTCAAGTGACGAGATAACATGATGAAAGCATGTGAATACATATTACACATATATTTGCAAAGCAAGCACATTCGGGATAGCAATTTCTAGGACGTTCAATTTGGGACTTACGTCGATTGCATGAATACCGTGGGATTCAATTCTAAGAAGAGGGGGTTTAGCCAACATACATCAATTGAGCCTCTTAAGACTCTAACATGTTCCGGAATATTAGCAACTTTAATCTACTTTAGCAATATAGCAAAATTAAACCCAAAATTAGGAAAATAATCATAATTCTAGCTCACTTGAGCATTCTATCAAACATTATATGTGTATTAAGGTTTTATGGACCTTTTTATCTTTAACTGACAACCTCCCCACATACCTTAGGAAGAAGACCTACGTGCCTCTCTTGATAATCTTCAAGGTTTTAAGTGAGAATTAAAGAGCAATTTGATGAAGATCACTTTTTCCCTCTAGGACTCTCTCTCTCACTCTAGAGTATCAGATTTTTCTCAAAAATAGCCCCTTACAACTATTTTAACAAAGTAGGGTCGGGTTTTAAAAACCCAAAAATGAAGCTCCAAAACAGGTTATGAGGCCGTATATGCGACCGCATAATGATTATGCGGTACGCGAAATGACCGCGAAATTTGGGTGCCAAAATTGGAAAGGAAGTGACCAGGTCTGCGGTCACTATGCGGCCCACAAACTTGTTATGCGGTCGCATAATGCACCGCAAAATGGTTCTGCAGTCGCATAGTGCACCACAGAACCTCCCTCCAAAAAATCCCAAAACAGGAATGTGACAAGAGTGCGACACGCGAAGTGGTTATGTGGTCGCATAATGGCCGCGAAATTGACATCAAAATGACCCAGAAAACTGACCCACTCTGCAACCATTCTGCGGTCCACATAGTGGTTCTGCAGTCGTAGAATAGGCCGCAGAAATGCCTACTTCTACATAACATTTTCTTCAACTCCATTGTGCACTGTTCAATGTAAAAAGTCCAAACCGCTACGCCTGCCCTGGCATCACAGAACACCGGTTTTTAGGAACATTCTTACGGGGACTTACATCCTCCCCCACTTAAGATCATTCATCCTCGAATGAGGACTAGGGTCCACTATTAGCACCTTATGCAACTCAGTTTTTCATACCCCACACCAGCAGCCTCAAACTTAACTAACTCCCCAAATTTTCAAACATTTTGCCAGAGTTTCCTTTGTAACTAGGCCTATCCACCTGCCATAGTAACACCAAAATAACTCCTAACAACACATCCACAACTCAATAAAGCACCACAATGTACATATCAATAACACTAATCTCAGCATTAGAAGCACTGCATTATCAAAATGATATCTGGACATGAACTGCACATTTTTAAGTCATAACACCTAGAAAGTACCTTTCAAATCACAATCAGTTGACTATACACTCAAGTGAGAACATGTTATTTCCTTAACACTCTTGGCCCTCAAGGTGGTCTCCTTGACTTACAGACTCCATAACACAGTAACGGAGGTAATCCCAACTCCCAGGCTTATCTAACAAGGATAGCAAATAGTTGCTCCTCATAATCCAATTATCCATTAACTTTACCTTTTTAGACATAGACACGTGAAACACCGGGTACACATAGAACAATAATAGAGAAACATCATACTCATTTTTTGGCCCATTTCCTTCGAGATTTCTTAAGTCCTAATATGACTACACATACTTTACCTTTATTAACAATTCACATAGTATCCTTTAAAGATGCAGCACCCCCAGCAAAAGGGACTTTAGTACTGTCGAATAATACTATTATGTATAATTAAACACTATCTCGATAGAATGAACAAAAATATAGGGGTGACAGTCAAGAATGCAATATGAGCTTTAAATAACACTAAAACATCAAGTTAAGGATCACATAGATTTGTTTAAGTCAATTCCCACATTATTAGGTAGGATGGCTTTTAGTACCAATATGCCACAATCTAGAATACCACTGTGTTCTTACACGGAGTCAGATCTCGGCCCGATCGGCTAAGCCAACTAATTTGAGACATCAACCATATTCACTATTTCATTCACAATACCGCCGTGTTATTACACGGAGTCCGATCTCAGCCTGATCGGCTAAGCCATCTCATTTGAGACATCAACCATGATCACAATTTCCCTCACAATCCCAAAGTGTTATTACATAGAGTTCGATCTCGGCCCGATCGGCTAAGCTATCTCATTCGAGACATCAACCATTTCAATCGATCAGCTTACTTTATATTTATTTCCCATCTTTTCAGCACATTGGCACAAGTGGCTTTAATTATAAAGTCGTTCTTGGCACTTGGCCTTATTTCACAATCAAGTTCTTTTCCACAATGCAACATTTTTATTATCATCGATAACAACACGGTTTTCATTCAAGACTCTTGATTTCACATGTGAGCAATTTAGATTTCAAGGCACATAGAGGCTTTTCACACAATTTGGCATAACAGTCTCTAATCAAATTTGACGTGAAGTCTAGGTATATTAGCACATATTCTAAGTCTTGAACATTTCCTCAAGTGACGAGATAACATGATGAAAGCATGGGAATACATATTACACATATATTTGCAAAGCAAGCATATTCGGGATAGCAATTACTAGGACGTTCAATTTGGGACTTACGTTGATTGCATGAATACAATGGGATTCAATTCTAAGAAGAGGGGGTTTAGCCAACATACATCAATTAAGCCTCTTAAGACTCTAAGATGTTCCGGAATATTAGCAACTTCAATCTACTTTAGCAATATAGCAAAATTAAATCCAAAATTAGGAAAATAATAATAATTCTAGCTCACTTGAGCATTCTATCTAACATTATATGTGTATTAAGGCTTTATGGACCTTTTTATGAAGGACTCCACCAACCCACACCCCATTCTTTTCTATCTTTAACTGACAACCTCCCCACGTACCTTAGGAACACATGCATGCAAGGTAAGCACTCCCATCCACATGAATTACCTTATTAATGACCCATTCTAGTTATATTTTAAAATTAAGAGTTTTGGTGATAAAAGCTTACCTCATAGGAAGAAGACCTAGGTGCCTCTCTTGATAATCTTCAAGGTTTTAAGTGAGAATTGAAGTGCAATTTGATGAAGATCACTTTCTCCTGATAGGACTCTCTCTCTCACTCTAGTGTATCAGATTTTTCTAAAAAATAGCCCATTACATCTTTTTTAACAAAGTAGGGTCGGGTTTTAAAAACCCAAAAATGAAGCTCCAAAACAGGTTATGTAGCCGCATATGCGACCGCATAATGATTATGCGGTACGCGAAATGACCGCAAAATTTGGGTGCCAAAATTGGAAAGGAAGTGACCAGGTCTGCGGTCACTATGCGGCCCACAAACCTGTTATGCGGTCGCATAATGCATCGCAAAACAGTTCTGCGGTCGCATAGTGCACCGCAGAACCTCCATCCAAAAAATCGCAAAGCTGGATATGCAACGAGAGTGCGGCACGCGAAGTGGTTATGCGGTCGCATAATGGCCGCGAAATTGACATCAAAATGACCCAGAAAACTGACCTACTCTGCGACCATTCTGCGGTCCATAGAGTGGTTCTGCGGTCATAGAATAGGCTGCAGAAATGCCTACTTCTGCCCAACATTTTCTTCAACTCCCTAGTGCACTGTTTAATGTAAAAAGTCCGAACCGCTATGCATGCCCTTGCATCACACAACACCGGTTTTTAGGAACATTTTTACGGGGCCTTACATCCTCCCCCACTTAAGATCATTAGTCCTCGAATGAGGACCAGGGTCCACTATTAGCACCTTATGCAACTCAGTTTTTCATACCCCACACCAGCAGCCTCAAACTTAACTAACTCCCCAAATTTCCAAACATTTTGCCAGAGTTTCCTTTGTAACTAGGCCTATCCACCTGCCATAGTAACACCAAAACAACTCCTAACAACACATCCACAACTCAATAAAGCACCACAATGTACATATCAATAATACTAATCTCAGCATTACAAGTACTGCATTATCAAAATGATATTTGGACATGAACTACACATTTTTAAGTCATAACACATAGAAAGTACCTTTCAAATCTCAATCAATTGACTATACACTCAAGTGAGAACATGTTATTTCCTTAACACTCTTGGTCCTCAAGGTGGCCTCCTCGACTTACAGACTCTATAACACAGTAACGGAGGTAATCCCAACTCCCTGGCTTATCTAACAAGGATAGCAAATAGATGCTCCTCATAATCCAATTATCCATTAACTTCACCTTCTTAGACATAGACATGTGAAACACCGGGTACACAGAGAACAATAATAGAGACACATCATGCTCATTGTTTGGCCCATTTCCTTCGAGATTTCTTAAGTCCTAATATGACTACACATACTTTACCTTTATTAACAATTCACATAGTATCCTTTAAAGATGCAGCGCCCCCAGCAAAAGGGACTTTAGTACTGTCGAATAATACTATTATGTATAATTAAACACTATCTCGATAGAATGAACAACAATATAGGGGTGACAGTCAAGAATGCAATATGAGCTTTAAATAACACTAAAACATCAAGTTAAGGATCACATAGATTTGTTTAAGTCAATTCCCACATTATTAGGTAGGATGGCTTTTAGTACCAATATGCCACAATCTAGAATACCACTGTGTTCTTACACGGAGTCAGATCTCGGCCCGATCGGCTAAGCCAACTAATTTGAGACATCAACCATATTCACTATTTCATTCACAATACCGCCGTGTTATTACACGGAGTCCGATCTCAGCCTGATCGGCTAAGCCATCTCATTTGAGACATCAACCATGATCACAATTTCCCTCACAATCCCAAAGTGTTATTACATAGAGTTCGATCTCGGCCCGATCGGCTAAGCTATCTCATTCGAGACATCAACCATTTCAATCGATCAGCTTACTTTATATTTATTTCCCATCTTTTCAGCACATTGGCACAAGTGGCTTTAATTATAAAGTCGTTCTTGGCACTTGGCCTTATTTCACAATCAAGTTCTTTTCCACAATGCAACATTTTTATTATCATCGATAACAACACGGTTTTCATTCAAGACTCTTGATTTCACATGTGAGCAATTTAGATTTCAAGGCACATAGAGGCTTTTCACACAATTTGGCATAACAGTCTCTAATCAAATTTGACGTGAAGTCTAGGTATATTAGCACATATTCTAAGTCTTGAACATTTCCTCAAGTGACGAGATAACATGATGAAAGCATGGGAATACATATTACACATATATTTGCAAAGCAAGCATATTCGGGATAGCAATTACTAGGACGTTCAATTTGGGACTTACGTTGATTGCATGAATACAATGGGATTCAATTCTAAGAAGAGGGGGTTTAGCTAACATACATCAATTAAGCCTCTTAAGACTCTAAGATGTTCCAGAATATTAGCAACTTCAATCTACTTTAGCAATATAGCAAAATTAAATCCAAAATTAGGAAAATAATAATAATTCTAGCTCACTTGAGCATTCTATCTAACATTATATGTGTATTAAGGCTTTATGGACTTTTTTATGAAGGACTCCACCAACCCACACCCCATTCTTTTCTATCTTTAACTGACAACCTCCCCACGTACCTTAGGAACACATGCATGCAAGGTAAGCACTCCCATCCACATGAATTACCTTACTAATGACCCATTCTAGTTATATTTTAAAATTAAGAGTTTTGGTGATAAAAGCTTACCTCTTAGGAAGAAGACCTAGGTGCCTCTCTTGATAATCTTCAAGGTTTTAAGTGAGAATTGAAGTGCAATTTGATGAAGATCACTTTCTCCCGATAGGACTCTCTCTCTCACTCTAGTGTATCAGATTTTTCTAAAAAATAGCCCATTACATCTATTTTAACAAAGTAGGGTCGGGTTTTAAAAACCCAAAAATGAAGCTCCAAAACAGGTTATGCAGCCGCATATGCGACCGCATAATGATTATGCGGTACGCGAAATGACCGCGAAATTTGGGTGCCAAAATTGGAAAGGAAGTGACCAGGTCTGCGGTCACTATGCGGCCCACAAACCTGTTATGCGGTCGCATAATGCACCGCAAAATAGTTCTGCGGTCGCATAGTGCACCGCAGAACCTCCATCCAAAAAATCGCAAAGCTGGATATGCAACGAGAGTGCGGCACGCGAAGTGGTTATGCGGTCGCATAATGGCCGCGAAATTGACATCAAAATGACCCAGAAAACTGACCTACTCTGCGACCATTCTGCGGTCCATAGAGTGGTTCTGCGGTCATAGAATAGGCTGCAGAAATGCCTACTTCTGCCCAACATTTTCTTCAACTCCCTAGTGCACTGTTTAATGTAAAAAGTCCGAACCGCTATGCATGCCCTGGCATCACACAACACCGGTTTTTAGGAACATTTTTACGGGGCCTTACATCCTCCCCCACTTAAGATCATTAGTCCTCGAATGAGGACCAGGGTCCACTATTAGCACCTTATGCAACTCAGTTTTTCATACCCCACACCAGCAGCCTCAAACTTAACTAACTCCCCAAATTTCCAAACATTTTGCCAGAGTTTCCTTTGTAACTAGGCCTATCCACCTGCCATAGTAACACCAAAACAACTCCTAACAACACATCCACAACTCAATAAAGCACCACAATGTACATATCAATAATACTAATCTCAGCATTACAAGTACTGCATTATCAAAATGATATTTGGACATGAACTACACATTTTTAAGTCATAACACCTAGAAAGTACCTTTCAAATCTCAATCAATTGACTATACACTCAAGTGAGAACATGTTATTTCCTTAACACTCTTGGTCCTCAAGGTGGCCTCCTCGACTTACAGACTCTATAACACAGTAACGGAGGTAATCCCAACTCCCTGGCTTATCTAACAAGGATAGCAAATAGATGCTCCTCATAATCCAATTATCCATTAACTTCACCTTCTTAGACATAGACATGTGAAACACCGGGTACACAGAGAAAAATAATAGAGACACATCATACTCATTGTTTGGCCCATTTCCTTCAAGATTTCTTAAGTCCTAATATGACTACACATACTTTACCTTTATTAACAATTCATCTGGAACTTTCTTTCAAAATTTGTGGTCATTCCGAGTTGATTTAATATGATTCGGCACGAATTTTGGAAATTGAAAGTTCATTAAGATTGATTTGAGGTGCGATTAGTGGTTTTGATGTTGTTATGGGTAATTTGAGGCCTCGAGTAGGTTCGTGTTCTATTTTGGGACTTTTTGGTATGTTCGTACGGAGTCCCGAGGGGCTTGGGTGAGTTTCAAGTTGATTTCGGACCATTTTGGAGTTTCATGCATTGATGGTGTTCTGCTGATTTCTGGGGTTTCAGTTCTTCGCGAAGAAGAAGCAGCGATTGCGTAGTGTATTATGGGAGCTGGGTGATTTTCTTCATGAAGTTCGCGACTGGATGATCGCGTCTGTGTAGTATTTTGAGGCATGGGGTACCATGTTCACAGTGCTGTATCGCGTTCGCGTATCAGCGAGGGAGTTGGTGGCTTTGTTCATCGCGTTCACATAGGAGGCCACACATTCACGAAGGTCTAGCAGCGGTGTTCACCGTGTTCGCAAGGTTTGTGGTTTTTTTTCAAAGGTATCCATATATAGTGATTATAAAGTGTTGTATTTCGAAGATTTTGGTCATTTTATCATATTTTTAGTTATATAGCTCGGATTTGGGTGATTTTGGAGGGGATGTTTACCACATGGATTGTGGTAAGTAACATTTACTCGGATTTGATTATATTACATGATTCAATCTTCGATTTTGTCATGTAATTTGATGAATCCAAATGAGCAATTTGTGGGTTTTGTCTAAACTTTTCTAAAGTGAATAATTGGGTTTTGAATATCGATTGGGAGTCGGATTTGAGTGAGATTACTATGGTTGGACTAGGATTCATCTGAGTTGTCAGAATTTGTATGTTTTGTTGGGTTATGATGGGCAGGCCTGCGTTTGACATTGAGTATTTGATTAAAAGTTCGACCTTTATCGCTCGGGGTTGTTTACTAAGGCATTATTTGATGTTTTTGAGTTGTTTTTGGCTAGTTTCAAGCCGTTCAGAAGTTGATTCGCACTCGATTGAGTTCCTAGAGTATTGTTTGTCTTTTCTAGCTATTTGTTTTGTCCTGGTTGAGGTAAGTATGTTACATAAACATGGTAGAGGCACTTGTTGCCTGGATTATTTTTGATAGCTACCTGCTATGGGTGGCGCACATGCGCGGGGTTGAACCCACGTGCATGCACCATGTTACTTATGCATGATCGAGGAAGTGTTTAGGCTATGATATGCCTTGAATTGATTGCTAAGCTTCATGATGTGATGTTTCTAATATTTTCACCCCTGTTGTGAGCTATTTAAGCTATGTTGAGGCTACATAGAGGTAAAGCTCATTAATTGAACCTGATAATTGCTACTTTGATGATGTAATTTACCGATTTGTGCTATGATAGCACACTTTGCATATGCCTAAACCTTAGCATGTCACTTATACAAGTCAGAGTATGAAATATGATATTTTTTGATCATGTACATATAAGCTTGTATATCTGCTTTCCGTGTGTTATGGTTTGGACTGGTAGTACATGACATGGTGTTATTGGGCATGTGACAACGCCAAGCATATTTTGATATTGAGCTTCTGACCACGCTGGGCGGATTGTGATATATAGCATGTGACCACGCCAAGCAGATCATGATTTTTGACACGTGAGTTGTTAGTGCTATTGATATTATTAGCACGTGAGTTGTTCGTGTGGATCTAGATATTGATTCTATAGCACGTGACTTCTCTATGCGGTTGAAATTATTAGCACGTGAGTTGTCCATACAACACATGAGTTATCCATGCAGTGTGTAGATATGGATCAAATCTTGGTAGGTATCATTTATAATTCTTGCTTCTATTACCTCGCGGAGGTTAGTTACGATACTTATTGAGTACATGGGGTCGATTGTACTTATACTACACTTTTGCACCCATCATGGTGATCTTGGAATTTATGCTCTTGAGTATAGTGGGAGTCAGCATTGGAGACGTACATCTTTTCCGGACATAGCTACCACTTGTCCTTGGTAGTTTTAGATTTGTAATCTGTTATGTACATTTCAAACAAATGTTGGATTTATTTCATAACAGCTTTGTAAATCTAAGTCTTGGTGGCTCATGTCTTGTACTACTAGTCGTTGGGTTGTTGTATAGAGATTCAATTATTTCACTTATTGATTCTTATTATTCTCATTTGGATTGTGATTAGTGTTATGAGGCTTACTTAACGGGTTGGGTTAGGGTCCATCACGACTACTTTGATTATCGATCGTGACATAAAGTGTCTCAATTCAATCCCGATCATGATATAAACTTGTTAAGTATATATATGCTCGCCACCTTGTATATACACAACCCTCAATCCCTTTAACACATAGCAATTAAATTAAATCTAGGTGGTTTCGCTTTTAAAAAAAGTTAGCCAATGGACTTATGTCTACCCCGAAGCAGAAAATCACCAAAAATGCCAAATCGTCAAAACTCTAACTCCAAATGTCTCTAATGGTCAAATATAAACCAATAATGTCAAACAGAGCAATATAAATCAATTATAAATAATAAAGTTTAAATCTTTTATGAAATCCCCAAAAGTTAGCTCAGGCCCACACGGTCAAAACTCGAATCAAGGGGTAGATCCCGACTACCCATAACCCTAGGGATCAAAATATATGACTAGATTCAAAAACCAAGTCCAGATCGACGATCAAATCCAAAAAATTCACTGTTTTAAGTTATAGACAAAATAATAAATTTTTCCTCCTAACTCTCATGATTTAAGTGTACAAATCCATGGGAGTTCAAAATATAAAGTAAAATATTAGTGGAAATTACTTATCCACAAATTAGTGATGAAAATCTCCTCAAAAGTCACATATTACAGAGCTCCAAATCTTAAATAGTGAAAATAAGCAAAACCCTCAAATTATAACATTCTCCCACTGATTTCCACTTTTGTTGACATCCTAGTATCTCATGCGACGTTGCTTTTGCGACACCTCCCTTACAGATGCGAGCTCCACTTAAACAATCAACCTTCGCCACAAGCCATCTGAATCCTGATACTGAAGTGAAGACCCTCAATGAACCTTTGTGCCTTATCCTTGTCAGTGGGAATTTGAAAAGCTACATAGCGTGATAAGTATGTGAACCTCCCCTCATACTGAGTCACTGACATGTTGCCCTGAAACAAATGCTCAAACTGGCTATGGAGCTCAACTCTAATAGTGGGTAGGATGAACTTCTCCATGAAGAGATGCGAAAAATAAACATATTATAGAAGAAGTGTCCCTGTTGGCCTACCATGTTCGTAATTCTTCCACCACCTCTTGGATGACCCTCTAAGCTAAAAGTAGGGAATTCTACTTCATTGGAATCCACAAGTTCTAAATTTTGCAAAATATCGTGACACCTATCCAAGAAGTCACAGACATCCTCTGAATAGCGATCCTCAAAGTATGTTGGCAGTGACATCTGAAACCTATCCATCCTCTTATACTCATCCACAAACATAGCAAGCCTAACGTTGGGCCACACTGCAATGATAGGCTGAACAATACTAGATGGTAACACTCATGGGGTCCAATACTTAGGCTTGATCTTGTTTAGAGTGCGAGTGACTATGGTATGAGCTCCTCCCCCAACCACAAAAGTAGCTGGTGCCATAGGAAGTACACTTGCCTGGACCATGGTCTCAGTGAAACCAAACATACATACTAGTGGCAGCCATAACCTGGTGCTCTGGCTCCTAATTAGTTGCGACTAGTGAATGTGTCCTCGCAATCTTTAAGAAAATAGAAGGGTAAAGATTCAATTTTTGATAGCCCAACTCAGCCCCTGACCTTGCCTCTGCCTCTAGTGGAAACAACAACTTGGGGCGCTAGCACCTACACCTTATGCACGTGTCCTAAGCATCTATGAGAGAATTGAAGGGTAAAGATTCAAATTTCAGGATAAATCAAAATTGCATGATAGATAATGAAAGAATGTTATGTTTTCTTAATGTCCCAATGCCTCTCGAAGATAAGTAAAGTCATCTGCATATTGGTCCGCAAGACTCTAATTAACTTGAGTAGGACTCATTAGACCGATGCAACTTAGGCTCTAATACCAAGCTGTGATAACCCAAAAACCCATCAAATAGTCATGAACGCAGCTAACACGCTGGTTAGATGAACCAATCACAAAACAATCAAATAATATCATGATTGAACCAATATAACAAGTCCAATAGAGATTCATAGCATAAATAAGTCTAGAACAACACCAAAAAGAGGAAACAACAATACACTAACTTAAAAACTAGTGTCAACAAGCAAATGAGCTCTAAAAGAGTAAAAAATTCAATAGTCTGAATAATACAACGCTATCTGAAATAAGCAAAAGTCCCAAAATAGGAAAAGAATGTGATTTTGAGGTTTGTAGATTGACAGGCTGCACTACCTCAATTCTTTTAGCGCTGCAATGATATACTCATCAGCTTTGCTAGTGCCAAGACTAACTTCGGCAAAATAGTGGTGATATTAGTACACTGATACTTACTATCATAACCTGAATAGTTTATAAATAAATATACCCCAAGAATCTAGCAGAAATGATGTATAAGATGATCCGGCGCAATTAACAGCAACAATGTCATGCTTCGGATAAGAAGTGATCAAAACTCACATTGGTTTATCAAATCTTTATATAAAGATGATATGCATCACAGAGCCTTATTATTAATGAAAAGGAGAAGATTCTATAGTGTCTATTAATGAATAATACTCTCTCAAAAATTCGACACTTCCCAAGTGTAAAACAAATATTTGAACATAGTGCCCAATGAATAATGAGTGATCACCTAAATAAGGAGAGACATATCCAAATTCATGTGCTGCACGAATAACTCAAGTGCTCATAACAATATCACTTGCATGAAAAATTCATGTGCTAATACAATATCACTTAATTCACGTGCCTTAACTATACTAATTGCATGGACGACTCACGTGGCTCAACTTCAATCCATGTAAGAGCATCAATATACAAAAGGTATGTATATGCGCCATAAATAATACCAAGAAGGCGTATAGAAATGTGAAATATACATATAAGGATGTAGGAAAGTGAACTTTATTACTACATCTATGACAGGTAGAACATGATGACATGAATAGTAATTTCCAATCAACAAGGCAATAGTAGCCTAAGCATGATTTCTAGCATTATAAAGAGAGATCGTATTGTCATACAAGAGATATAACAAATCATAAATAGCATATGATACTAAACCAAGGGAAAATATACCTGGAAATCTTCCTGAGTATGTATATCCCATGGCATTCGTATATATGCTTCCAACCACACATATACAACGCCTCTAAAACAAAGCAAATAATTAATAAGGTCTTTTGCCTATGGCGGATTTTCTCAAGCAAAGCCTAGTCAAGATACTTACCTTTGGAAGCCAAATTAACTATCCAAAATTGCCTTTCCTTTAGAAATTACCTCCAACCGACTCAAATCTAGACAAATAATATTCAATAAGGTCAGATAAACTCATAGAAGTTAATTCCAAAAAATAAAGTTTTAATCTTTAAAAAATTCAAAAACGTCAGCAGTAGTCAGCCCATGCCCACATGGTCAAATCACGAGTATAGGAGTTTATCCCGTTAATCAAGAACCCCGCGGCTCTAAACATGTATTTAGCTATCAAATCCATGTCAAAATCTATGATCAAACCTCAACTTTTACGCTCTTAAGTTTTAGGTAGAAACACCAAATTGTCACTTCCAAAATCTATTTTTAAATGTAGAAATCCATAGCGAATAAAGATATATGATCAAATCAAAGCGCAGATTACATACTCCAATATAGTAGTGATATCCACTTTCAAAACCTCCCTATCACACTCTCCAAAACACAAAATGTTAAAAACTGAGCCATGTCCCGATATTAGAACTCAAATATACACCTTGCTAGTAGTTCCCTTCACTAACGTGGACACTGCCTCGCGTTTGTGAAGCACAATCTTCCTCATCCAAAATTCCTCTTTTGCGATCATGAAAGCACCATCACGATTGTGAAGCTGACCTGGCTCCTGTCACAACCCAATTTTATGATAGGCCGTGATGGCGCCTAATGCCGCCGCTAGGCAAGCCAACTGTAAACTAGTCACGTGAACTCCTATTTTTAACAAATTATTTTCCATGTAATTAAACTTTCTTTAAATTAAAAAGGATATGAGAATAACAGATCTAAAATAAATAACACAGAAGCAACTACGTGCGATCATAATCATATAATAAAACCAAAACCGCAAGTCTACTAGTGTGTGTTCCAAGACCTAGTGTCATAAGTGTATGAACACCTAGTAGAATATTCAAAAGAACACTAATCTACTGTTCGGAGTGAAGTAGGTAGAAAAAAAAAATACAATCAAAAGAAAGACTCCGGCTGCTGCACAACGGGCTCAAAAGGCAGCTTACCGTGAAGTCTCAAAGTAGTAATCAAGTGTGTGCGCCGGACTGATTTCCAGATGCACCTGCCTCAGATCCTGCACATTCAGTGCGGAAGTGTAGCATGGGTACATAAACAACATGTACCCCGTAAGTATCCAGTCTAACCTCGAATAAGTAGTGACGGGGGTCGACTTGGACACTTACTATGGGCTAACAATAATATGTCAAAATTTACTTAAGCATGGATTTCACGAAGAATATAGAAAACCTAATAACAGGAAATAGTAAATAATCCCTTCACCAATATTTAGTTCCAAATTTATTCTTTTTCATCATTTAACAATTTATATCTCAAACCAACAAAACAATATCAATTATAATTGGTTCCAAAGATTTATCATGCGCAAATTATGCCGAGGTCGTACGGCCCGATTAAACATAATATTTAAACTGTGTACTGCTGAGGGTCGAACGGCATGAACCATAGATGTATCTATCTACTACTGAGGCATTCGGCCCGCTTCACAAATAGAAAATATTTTAAGGTAAACACAAATTCTCAATAACTGTCAAGTGTTCCATTCACAACTTCAAGCACGTGAAATTTAATTCTTTTATTGGGTTTCAAAAGACTTAAGCAATTAAGTTAACAAGTTGGGTACAAACATTGTAAGTATAGCATGGTATGGGTCCTAGACTACCCGCACAATAGCATAATTAGTAGCTACGTACGGACTCTCGTCACCTCATGCGTACGTAGCCCCCCAAATAGAAGCACATTTTAATTCAATTTACTTATGGGGTTAAGTCCCTCTTACGAGGTTAGAAAAGAGACTTACCTTGTCTCAAGCCTACTCCAGATCCTAGATTTGTGCTCAAACCCTCAATTTGGTGCCAAAATGACTCGAAACTAGTCAACTAACGTATAAAATAGTCAATATAAGAAAGTTCATATTCTAACTATTAAAGCGATTTCCCAACCCCAATTGAAAATTCCCAAATATCACCCCGGGCCCACGTGCCCAGATTCCGGAAATGTTCGAAGAAAATTGTTACCTATAACCTCAAATATATGATTTTTACTAAATTCCATAACCAATTTCGTGGTCAAATCCCATTTTTATCCAAAACCTAGGGTTTTTATCTAAACCCTTGATTTCACCAATTTTTACATGTTAATCTACCCATAATCTATGTATCTAACTCATATTGTGTAGAAATTACTTACCTCAAAGTGCTAGGTGAAAACCCCCTTCCAAGAGCTCTAAAAATCGCCCAAGAGATCAAAGAAAATGAACTAAAGGGCCTAAGTCCCGCATTTAATAAGCTGTGCACAGGCCTCAGATGTCGCATTTGTGACATCTGGTTCGCAAATGTGACAAACTCCTCGCAAATGCCAACCCTGGGCTTCCACTGCCAAGGTCGCAAATACGACCAAAGTGTCGCAAATGCGAACACTGTCAAGGTCGCAAATGCGACCAAAGTGTCGCAAATGCAAATGCTGCCCAGCTCAGGCTTCTTTAAAATTGCGAAGTCGTCCTCACAAATGTGAGGTTCGCAAATGCGAACAAATTCTCACATTTGCGAGACCTGCAACAGCTGCCAAGAAACACCAGAAAACTGAAGTTTTTCTCATCCTCCCGAATGTCCGAAACTCACCCGAGCCCTCGGGGCTCCACACCACACACACACACACAAGTCTAACAACATCATACAAACTTGCTTGAGTGATGGAAATGCTGAAATAACATCAAAAAACATGAATCAGATGCCAAAACACATGGATTAAATCTTGAACTCAAAAACTTCTAAAAATACTCCCGCGTATCCGATTCCTATCAAATGAACTCGAAATGACGCCAAATTTTGCGTGCAACTCTTAAATTACATTACGTAGCTACTCCAACTTTTGAAACTGAAATCCGAACCCAATAAAAAAAAGTCCACCCTCGGCAAAACTTTTCAAAAACTTCAAATTTCCATTTTTTGCCAAATGACCCCGAAACGACCTACTGACCTCAAAATCCAATTCCGGACGCGCCTCTAAGTCCATAATAACCATACGGAGCTATTCCGAAGCTTGGAATCCCAAATGAACGTCTATAATGTAAAGATTCACTTCAACCCAAACTTATGAAATTCACCCAAAAAGCCAACTTTCACTATTAGGTGCCGAAGCCAGGTCATCCAAATCCCACCCGAGCATACGCCCTAGTCCGAAATCATCATACAAACCTATTGGAACCGTCAAATCCCGATTCCGAGTTCGTTTACTCAAAATGTTGACCGAAGTCAAACTTAGCCTTTTAAGGCCAACTTAAGGAGCCAAGTGTTCTGATTTCAATCCGAACCCTTCCAAATCCCAAACTAACCATCCCCACAAGTCATAAAACAGTAAAAACACGTACGAGAAGTCTTATTTAGGGGAACAGGGTTCTAGAAAGCAAAAATCTCCACCTCTTAAACAAATATTCATCCTCGAACAGGTTTAGAATCATACCTGGAGTGGTGAATAAGTGTGGATATATGCTCCGCATGTCTTACTCAGCCTCCCAAGTCGTTTCCCCGACTGGTTGGACCCTCCACTGGACGTTTACCGCACAAATATTCTTGGACCTCAACTTGCGAACCTGACTATCAACAATGGCAACTGCTTCCTCTTCATAACCCAAGCTCTTATCTAGCTGAACTGTGCTGAAGTCTAACACACGTGACAAGTCGGCATGCAGTGGTTCCCACTCTGCATCTTTAATTCATCACCGAAGAGGTTTTATCATTCAACCAATTCATTCTACACTTCAAGCTCTTGCATAGCTCCAGCTATTAAGGAACCTCAAAGTACCCTTCCACTGACAGCTATTCGGACAGCCATCTTCCACTGAACATCCTACATGGGGTTCCTGCAGTGGCTATTCTACCAGTGTGGGTCAGACACATTACTAGCAACCACACCCGCATAAAGGTTTCTTTGTGTGTGGTGATATTAGGCGCATGGTAAGGGATTGTCCCAGACTTAGGAGTGGTGGACCCCCGCATGGTACTTAGGCTATGGTTTCTTCTCCAATTGTTACTCCACCTGCACAACCAACTAGGGGTGGAGGGCATGAATATAGAGCACGTCCTAGAGGGGGAGGCCAGGCACATTGTTATGCTTTCCCTGGTAGGAGTGAAGTTGTTGCATCATATGCTATCATCACAGGTATTGTTTGGTCTGTCATAGGGATGCATCCGTTTTATTTTATCCGGGTTCCACTTATTCATATTTGTCCTCGTATTTTGCTTCATATTTGGACATGTCTCGAGATTCTCCGAGTACCCATATTTATGTGTCTACGCCTGTTGGGGATTCTATTGTGGTACACCACATCTATCACTCTTGTTTGGTCACTATAGGGGAATATAAGACTAGGGTTTATCTTCCGTAACTCAAATGGTGGAGTTTGATGTGACTTTGGTCATGCATTGGTTGTCACCATATCATACTATTCTTGATTGTCATGCTAAGACCATAACGTTAGCTATGCCGGGATGCCGATGTTGGAGTGGAGCGTGGTGTCTTTTCTGAAGACACAATGGATGGTTGATAAGGGGAGCTTGGCATGCACAATATCATGACCCAAACCGAAGGGCCGCGACGGGCACCCGGTACCTAACTCAATTGAGTACCAACGTAACGTATCTTTCTTATCATACTATCATGGGTAAATGAGCCAAAAGGCCGTCATGAGATAACCAGAATTAAACCAAAGAGAATACTCGACATAGGACAACCCAACATGGTATACGAACTTGTACATATGACATACGGGCCTATAAAACTGAAATGATTATTTGTACATTAAAAACATAGGCCGACAGGACATATGTCTACAAGCCTCTAAGAGTACATAAACATCATAAAGGTCGGGACATGGCCCCACCATACCAATCAATACATGTTCAAAGCATCTAATCAAATAGGCAATTCCGGAGCAGGTAGAGTTCACAAACACCTTCTGCTAAGCTGATAGCCTACTAGGAGGGTTGTCAACCTATCTATCGGGACCTGCGAGCATGAAAACCAACATCCCCAGGCAAAACGGATGTTAGGGCAAATAAAGTACCGAGTATATAAGACATGAAAAGTAGTATATAAAAGACATAAAAGAAGCACAAGAAAATGACTAAACCTGTAAGTCTAACTAGCTCAGTTAATCATGACACCTTTATAGTGTCATGTATATGTGTATAAATGTCACATCATACATAGCTATATGTGTAAATAATATCCTTAAGCCTCTAAGGGCATCCCATCATATCATATCGGCCTCAGTGGGTGAAATCATCAATGTATACCAGATGATCAGGTAGTGATGTGTATATAACACCATCTTATGATAGGTCAATGTACATGTATAAATTAATGCAATGCATATGGAAGTACGTCAATAAGATCTCTCGTAAAGCAATAAGATCAATATGCCTTCGGTTAATATCATAAAATAAACTTTATCAACATATGTATTTTCTAAGACCACTGAATAGACGATTTAATAATAGGACACATGGGAAATCATTAACATAGACATCCCTAGTACTTCTAAGAATATAGTCATTTGTGAAAGTTATGTGTTTGCTCGTTTCGTTTGTATGATATGGATCATGCGAAAGGGGAAGAAAGGATAGCCTTAACATATCTTATCACAGTCTATCCAGTGACCATGTTGAACTCGTCTCGACGCACTTTAATCTACAACAACGATAATAATACTATCATTAAGCTACGAATGATGCAACTATTGTACTACAAATGACAAGCTTATTTTATATTAAAACAGACAACATCTCCTCTGTCTTCCTTGCTTTCCCGAGTCCATTAAAACCACAGGAACACATACAACCTTCAACTATATACCTTCAGCACCACAACACATCCAACAACCCAACAACACCAATCAATATACACTACATCAAGTGCACAAATGTCACCAACGAAAATACAATTTAACACGACAATCGGCAAGCTTGGATTTGAACCAAACCCCAACTCCTTTTCCCATCTCTCCTGTAGTTACAACACCATCACCATGTCCAGAATATAAACATATATATTGAAATGACATTCCAACCTTATATCAATCATAAAAGTAACATCAAACAACCCATCAAGAGATAATAACAACATGGACAACTTCTAGGGATTGTGTGGTTGCTTCTTCTCCTATTTATAACATCATCAACATACTCAACATATTGACAAGCATAACAACAATATGAACATTATAACAAGCTATTCCCCATGATTTCCAGCAATATGTAGTCGTTTACACGACTCCAAAGTAGTCCTTGGTCGAAAATGACCAAAAATGAGCCGTCCAACCCCTTTAAAATGTTCAAGGGTCGTCCACCGCCTAAGCGGGTCCCATTGGAACCTGCTTTCGCACTCTCACAAAAATGTAAATATATCTCTATGTGTATGTCATATCGATGAATGGTTTAATCCTATAGAAACTAGACTCATAGATCTTTAATTTGGTAGGTGGGTCATCCCGTAATTCCATGTATATTGGGAGAATAGTGCAGCTACATTTGACCTAATTTTTAGCATATTTATGAATGTAACTTGTGATGACCTTTGCCAACTTTTGTTCCACAACTCGCTTGAATTCAGAACCATAATATCACCCCAAAAGTACATGTTATAACATTCCCAACTTACGGCTTTCAACCCTATTGGTACTTGTTATCCATGAGCTTAAATATTTGTAACCTCTAAGGTAAGATAATTAACTTACTTTATGTACCTTCAAAGACGATCTCATTTCTAGTCTTACATCAATAGACTTACGGCGTACTCTAACATACGAAAACATGGGGTGTAACATCATTCCCCCCATTGGAAAATTCGTCCTCGAATGTTGACTGATGCGCTTATGAGTCTCATAACCTATATATCTTATGAATACTTTAATATTGTCCTTACCATCTAGGCAATCGTTATGTGAAGAGGCATTCCCCCCTTAATGCCTCTTTCTCACACCACGACTTGTGATTGGAATTCTTCCAATCTCATAACCGTTGCTACCTTCTGTCATGCAGCATGTACGACTCTGACCTTGTATGTATGCCTATGCGACTCTTCTCTCCCTTTTCCTCCATCTTTTAGCCAATATCTAGGCCTCACTTTGTGAACATATACAGTTCTATGACAAGTTGTTCCTCTAGGAATATATAGGTGTGCAGATGTTCTTGGCTTGGTACATTGTCAAACTTACGAATATTGATATATCTTTTTTCATAGCCTCGGTTATCTATGCTTATGGCTTTACTAGAACTAGGTAGGTCATACTATACCATAATTATTACTTCGATTTATTATTACTACGGTATGCTACCTAACTCTAGGTTACTCTCTCACTACTTATCCTATATATAAAAATACATGTCCAATAATGCTTCATCATTACTGTTCATCTTATTAATGAAGGCCTAATCTCATCACATACTTTGTAACGTTTATCCATCCATTGTTGATTAATCGTAATGTTGATCCATAATCTAGCACCGATAACTTGAAACCTCTCACGTAATATATTGTCACTAGGGCTCACATTGCATCATGGAATATTTGAAGTGATTTGCCTGATCTACCTAGGGTCGATACTATACTTCAAAAACCGTATTTCATAGCATACCAACGTGATTCATCTTATGGGGTATTCTAATCCCGTGCAATTCATGAGATCCATTTTCTTAAAATAATTACTCAATCAAAGGTCTAAATGTCAACCTCTTGTCTATCATCATTACACCCTTATTCTACTACCATGGCTGCATTTCATCTTTTCTAATTTCTCCTAGACTTAGACTTCTCTTAGTTCACTCAGGTTGTACCGAGCTTTCTATAACTTACGGAAACAATCAATTCTCTTGTTTTGATCTTGTTTTGATGGGTTTAATCCTGAGGACATACCTATTCTAGTCACCTTTTCACTCACCTTTTCTTATCCTTACTCCTATCTACCTAAAACCTTGTCGCTCTACGATACTTTATCTTGTGACCTGCACATATCTATTTATACTACTCGCAACCTTCCTTTAACTTGCTAGCACCATAAATTTCCTTTTGTGTCTTCTCAGTTGTCTTTAAATGTAAGCAATTACTTTTCCTGGTCGTCCTGCCATCAGTTGCATGAATACTTGGCTTATCTTGTTTCCCACGGATATTGGAATTTCCTATAACTCATATGATCTCAAATATCACCTTTGATTTGTTTTTCTGTTCATTAGCCATAATAGGTTCCACTTTCTTATGTAGAATATACAATATTGTAGTGAGACTGTTGTTACAAGACCATTTCTTCTTCAAGTTACTATGCTTAGGTTGAAGCCTTCTTCCTTATTTCCTTAGTTAGTTTTTCGTTGCAGTACTTAGGGGAGACCCTCTAACTCTAGTAAAGCTGCAAGCTTATTACACCATATACCTAATATAATTTTTGATGTTCTTGATCACCTATAATTATCCCTAGTTACTTACCTCCATGACATTGTGCTCGTATGGTTGCTTCTAAGTTGAAATTTTTGACTGTCTTCCCAGTAGCACTCTCTTTTATTTCAATAACGCTTATGCGGTACCTTTAGCTACCCAAACTCCTATCTTAATATTTCTCAACGATTACGTCGTCATATCTGCGAGACTGGATTCCCTATGTTGGGCTTCACTACGTTTATCTTGCACGATATGTTGATTTTTCTATATCCTCTTGTCTAGCCATAACTATATTCCGCGTAATATCTCTTGGGTTATTTTCTTTGTCTTAACTTACTTCTCACACTGGCTACTTATGTATCAAGTGTTCATTCGCACTTATTTAGCAATAACATCCTTGGTGGGAACCCTTACTACCTCTCCCCGACGTCATGCTTGCATAATGTTTTGGAGTTATAACATATCTGTAGGATCTGAAAAACTGCAGTCTCATTCCTTTCACCTTTTTGTCATATTCTTCCTTTACTATTCCACATTTACCTGAATCACTTAACTCCTACTTATTACTATATCACACTATCTTCCCCCCTTTAGGGGAGTACTAGCAATTACTGCTATGAAGATTTACCTATAAATGTTTTACCTGTTCATCTTTGGCATCTTTTCACATCTTCACTGACTCTTAATCACTTTGCGATAACCCTTTTATACCAAGGATAACATATTTTCTTATGCACGAGGGTGACACATAGTGTAACAGTCACACTTAGTCCCTTAAGATTCGGGGCTTGCTTTAGGGAAGCGTCTTCTTAAATGAACTTTAAAGGTTATTCTTTTGTTGTCCATTCTGTTATTGCCGGAACGCTATCTATGAAATTCTCATGATGCCGACTATTATCAAATCTTCCAATCTCTAATTCATGTTCAGTTTATCTTGTTCACTAGCCCATACTGATATCTATTACTCCGGGGGTCTAACTTATCCTTCTGGTAATCATGTTCGAGTCACCAACTCATTTCTTGAAATATAGGTGTGATTTTATGACATACAGTTTTACTGTCTCAAGGCCTGTCACCTCTTGTCTTTTCCTTAACTTGACTATAGACTCTGTCATTCTTTCATATTTTGATTTACCGTTATCACCCATTTATCATATTGTGCTCATAATTCTTCATTTACTCCCTTCTTATTCTCCGGCTATTATTTCTGTCTATCACTTTATTCTTGTCATGCCCCGACCTCGGGTAGCGCGACTGATGCTCAACCGAGATAACTCGGCCGAGCAAGCCTGCTGGATTTCCTTCTACCTCACTCAACCATTAATAAGGAGAAGATAAACTCCATTAATTAACACCAAGAGGGTTCATGAACAATACTAAATCCATCACCATTAGTTACTTCATTTATAAAGTCTCAAAATACACACACTTTCATAGTTTGAAGTGGAAGATTTAACACACATACAATTTTACTATCCTGACTTTCCCAATGCCAATACACAACCCACCCCATGTCTACGGAGCCTCTGATAGATATAAAAGAGTACAATGATAGTTGGACAAAAGATAATGCATCCCGGGCCCACTTGGAAGGTGTGGGCTATACCTCAAAACATAATACACACGGGACAAAAGATGCACAACCACAGAATGAAGTGGGACTCACCAAGTCAGCTGGGAAAAGTGTGTACCGCTATCACTGATCAATGCATTCCGCTGTGGAACCACCTGCATCCATTAAAGATGTAGCGCCCCCGGCAAAAGGGACGTTAGTACATGTCGAATAGTACTAGTATGAAAACCAAAAGATCTATTCAAGGACTTGGAAATACAACATGAATATGATGAATCATGGTAAGAATAATAGGGCATAGATAGCCATACAAGTCAAAACAAATTTATTAAGAACCTCCAATAACATTATAAATTTCAAGTCAGGGATCATCTACAACTATCTTTGCACAGAGCGGCCTTGCCGCCTCACCCCAAGGTATGCGGGTTGAGGTGCAATCACAAAACTAGAAACTCTACACAAAGCGCTCCCGCCGCCTCACCCCAATGTATGCGGGTGAAGGTGTATTAACAATACCACAACAATACATAAAGCAGCCACGCCACCTCACCCTAATGTATGCTAGTGGAGGTGTATTCACAATAGCACATCTTTACAAAAAGTGGCCCCGCCGCCTCACCCAACATATGCGGGTGGAGGTATAACCTCAATGCCATTAAGTTCAAAATTTGAAATGTCAACGAATTTTGGAAATTGAAAGTTCAAAAGTTCATTAAGTTTGATTTGAGGTGCGATTAGTGGTTTTGATGTTGTTATGGGTAATTTGAGGCCTCGAGTAGGTTTGTGTTCTATTTTGGGACTTTTTGGTTTGTTCGTACTGGTTCCCGAGGGGCTCGGGTGAGTTTCGAGTTGATTTTGGACCATTTTGGAGTTTCATGCATTGATGTTGTTCTGCTGATTTCTGGTGTTTCAGTTCTTCGCGAAGAAGAGGCGGCGATCGCGTAGTGTTTTATGGGAGCTGGTTGATCGCGTTCGTGTAGCATTTTGAGGCTTGGGGTACCATGTTCACAGTGTTGTATCGCGTTCGCATATCAGCAGGGGAGCTGGAGGCTTTGTTCATCGCGTTCACGTAGGAGACCACACGTTCACGAAGGTCTAGCAGCGGTGTTCACCGCATTCGCAAGGTTTGTGCCGTGAATATGTAGAGTAATTTTTAGGCATTGTATTTTGTTCATCGCAAAACACAAGGTTTCTTCCGCGCTAGTGAAGAGGATCTATATTTAATGATTATAAAGTATTATATTTCGAAGCTTTTGGTCATTTTATCATATTTTTAGATATATAGCTCGGATTTGGGTGATTTTGGAGGGGATTTTTACCACATGGATTGTGGTAAGTATCTGTTACTCGGATTTGATTATATTACATGTTTCCATCTTCGACTTTGTCATTTAATTTGATGAATCCAAATGAGAAATTTGTGGGTTTTGACTAAACTTTTCTAAAGTGAATAATTGGGTTTTGAATATCGATAGGGAGATAGATTTGAGTGAGATTACTATAGTTGGACTCGTATTCGAATGGGTTGTCAGAATTTGTAAGTTTTGTTGGGTTATGATGTGCAGGCCTGCGTTGACATTGAGTATTTGACTAAAGATTCGACCTTTATCGCTCGGGGTTGTTTACTAAGGCATTATTTGATGTTTTTGAGTTGTTTTGTCTTGTTTCGAGCCGTTCGGAAGTTGATTCGCGCTCGATTGAGTTCCTTGAGTGTTGTTTGGCTTTTCTCGGTATTTGTTTTATCCTAGTTGAGGAAAGTATGTTACCTAAACTTGGTTGAGGCACTTGTTGCCTAGATTATTTTTGATAGCTACATGCTATGGGTGGCGCACATGCGCGGGGTTGAGCCCACGTGCATGCACCAGGTTACTTATGCATGATCGAGGAAGTGTTTAGGCTATGAGATGCCTTGAATTGATTGCTAAGCTTCGTGATGTGATGTTTCTAATATTTTCACTCCTGTTGTGAGCTATTTAAGCCATGTTGAGGATACATAGAGGTAAAGCTCATTAATTTAACCTGATAATTGCTACTATCATGATGTAATTTCCCGATTTGTGCTATGATAGCACACTTTGCATATGCCTAAACCTTAGCATGTCACTTATACAAGTCAGAATATGAAATATGATATTTTTTGATCATGTACATGTATGCTTGTATATCTGCTTTTTGTGTGTTATGGTTTGGACTGGTAGTATGTGACCACGTCGGGCGCATGGTGGTATTGGGCCTGTGACAATGCCAAGCGGATTTTGATATTGAGCTTGTGACCACGCTGGGCGGATTGTGATATATAACATGTGACCTCGCCAAGCAGATCGTGAATTTTGACACGTGAGTTGTCGGTGCTATTGATATTATTAGCACGTGAGTTTTTCGTGTAGCAAGTGAGTTGTTTGTGTGGATCTAGATATTGATACTATAGCACGTGAGTTGTTTGTGCGGTTGAAATTATTAGCACATGAGTTGTCCATGCAGCACAAGAGTTGTCCGTCCAGTGTGTGGTTATGGATCAAATCTTGGTAGGTATCATTTATAATTCTTGTTTCTATTACCCCGCGGAGGTTAGTTACGATACTTATTGAGTACATGGGGTCGATTGTTCTTATACTACACTTCTACACCCATCATGTAGATCTTGGAGTTTATGCTCCTGAGTATGGCGAGAGTCAACATTGGAGACGTACATGTTTTCCGGACATAGCTACCACTTGTCCTTGGTAGTTTTAGATTTGTAATTTGTTATGTACATTTCAAACAAATGTTGGATTTATTTCATACCAGCTTTGTAAATCTAAGTCTTGGTGGCTCATGTCTTGTACTACCAGTCCTTGGGTTGTTGTGTAGAGATTCAATTATTTCACTTATTGATTCACGCTATCTGAAATAAGCAAAAGTCCCAAAATAGGAAAAGAATGTGATTTTGAGGTTTGTAGATTGACAGGCTGCACTACCTCAATTCTTTTAGCGCTGCAATGATATACTCATCAGCTTTGCTAGTGCCAAGACTAACTTCGGCAAAATAGTGGTGATATTAGTACACTGATACTTACTATCATAACCTGAATAGTTTATAAATAAATATACCCCAAGAATCTAGCAGAAATGATGTATAAGATGATCCGGCGCAATTAACAACAACAATGTCATTCTTCAAATAAGAAGTGATCAAAACTCATATTGGTTTATCAAATCTTTATATAAAGAAGATATGAATCACATAGCCTTATTATTAATGACAGGGATAAAATTCTATAGTGTCTATTAATGAATAAACAAATCTTTGAGCACAGTGCCCAATGAATAATGAGTGATCACCTAAATCGGGAGAGATAGATCCAAATTCATGTGCTGCACGAATAACTCAAGTGCTCATAACAATATCGCTTGCATGGAAATTTCACGTGCTCATACAATATCACTTAACTCGCATGCCTTAACTATACCAATTGCATGGACGACTCACGTGCCTCAAACTCAATCCATGTAAGAGTCTCAATATACAAAAGGTATGTATATGCGCCATAAATAATACCAAGAAGATGTATAGAAATGTGAAATATACATATAAGGATGTAGGAAAGTGAACTTTATTACTACATCTATGACAGGTAGAACATGATGACATGAATAGTAATTTCCATTCAACAAGGCAATAGTAGCCTAAGTATGATTTCTAGCATAATAAAGAGAGCTCGTATAGTCATAAAAGAGATATAACAAATCATAAATAGCATATGATACTAACCCAAGGGAAAACAAACCTGTAAATCTACCTGAGTATGTATATCCCATGGCACTCGTATATACGCTTGCAACCACACATATACAATGCCTCTAAAACAAATAATCAAATAAGGTCTTTTGCCTATGGCAGATTTTCTCAAGCAAAGCTTAGTCAAGATACTTACCTTTGGAAGCCAAATTAACTATCCAAAATTGCCTTTCCTTTGGAAATTACCTCTAACCGACTCGAATCTAGAGAAATAATACTCAATAAGGTCAGATAAACTCATAAAAGTTAATTCCAAAAAATAAAGTTTAAATCATTAAAACATTGAAAAAAGTCAACAGTAGTCAGCCCATGCCCACATGGTCAAATCCCGAGTATAGGAGTTTATCCCGTTAATCAATAACCCCACGAGTCTAAATATGTATTTAGTTATCAAATCCATGTCAAAATCGATGCTCAAATCACAACTTTTGCGCTCTTAAGTTTTAGGTAGAAACTCCAAATTGTCACTTCCAAAATATATTTTTAAATGTAGAAATCCATAGCGAATAAATATATATGATCAAATCAAAGGGTAGATTACATACTCCAAGATATAGTGATATCCACCTTCAAAACCTCCCTATAACGCTCTCCAAAAAACAAAATTTTAAAAAGTGAGCCACGTCACGATATTAGAACTCAAATATACCCTTGCTAGTAGTACCCTTCGCGAATGTGGACACTGCCTCGCGTTCGTGAAGCACAATATTCCTCATCCAAAATTCCTCTTTTGCGATCATGAAAGCACCATCACGATTTTGAAGCTGACGTGGCTCCTGTCACGACCCAATTTTATGATAGGCCATGATGTCGCCTAACGCTGCCGCTAGGCAAGCCAACTGTAAACTAGTCACGTGAATTCCTATTTTTAACAAATTCTTTTTCAAGTAATTAAACTTTCTTTAAATTAAAAAGGATCTAAGAATAACATATCTAAAATAAATAACATAGAAGCAACTGCGTGCGATCATAATCATAGAATAAAACCAAAACCGCAAGTCTACTAGTGTGTGTGCCAAGACCTAGTGTCATAAGTGTATGAACATCTAGTAGAATATACAAAAGAACACTAATCTACTGTCCGAAGTGAAGTGGGTAGAAAAAAAATACAATCAAAAGAAAGACTTTGGCTGCTGCACAACGGGTTCAGAAGGCAGCTTACCGTAAAATCTCAAAGTAGTAATCAAGTGTGTGCGCCAAACTGATTTCCAGATGCATCTGCCTCAGATCCTGCACATTTAGTGCGAAAGTGTAGCATGAGTACATAAATAACATGTACCCAGTAAGTATCCAGTCTAACCTCGAATAAGTAGTGACTAGGGGTCGACTTGGACACTTACTATAGGCTAAGAATAATATGTCAAAATTTTACTTAAGCATGGATTTCACGAAGAATATAGAAAACCCAATAACAGGAAACAGTAAATAATCCCTTCACCAATATTAAGTCCCAAATTTATTCTTTTTCATCATTTAACAATTAATATCTCAAGCCAAAGAAAAAATATCAATTATAATTGGTTCCAAAGATTTATCATGCGTAAATTATGCCGAGATCGTACAGCCCGATCCAACATAATATTTAAACTGTGCACTGCCGGGGGTCTAACGGCATGAACCATAGATGCATCTATCTGCTACCGAGGCATTTGGCCCGCTCAAAAAATAGAAAATATTTTATGGTAAACACAAATTCTCAATAACAGTCAAGTGTTTCATTCACAACTTCAAGCAAGTGAAATATAATTCTTTTATCAAGTTTCAAAAGACTTAAGCAATTCAGTTAACAAGTAGGGTACAAACATTGTAAGTGTAGCATGGTATGGGTCCTAAACTACCCGGACAATAGCATAATTAATAGCTACGTACGGACTCTCGTCACCTCATACATACGTAGCCCCCTAAGTAGAAGCACACTTTAATTCAATTCACTTATGGGGTTAATTCCCTCTTACAAGGTTAGAAAAGTGACTTACTTTGTCTCAAGCCTACTCCAGATCCAAGATTTGTGTTCAAACCTTCAATTTGGTGCCAAAATGACTCGCAACTAGTCAACTGACAAATAAAATAGTCAATATAGAAAGTTAATAGTCTAACTATTAAAGCGATTTCCCAACCCCAACTGAAAATTCCCAAAATTCATTGCGGGCCCACGTGCCCAGATTTTGGAAATATTCGAAGAACATTGTTACCCATTACCTCATGAACTCAAATATATGATTTTCACTAAATTCCATAACCAATTTCGTGGCGAAATCCCATTTTTATCCAAAACCTAGGTTTTTTTTTATCTAAACCCTTGATTTCACCAATTTTTACATGTTAATCTAGAAATTACTTACCTCAAAGTGCTAGGTGAAATCCCCCTTCCAAGAGCTCCAAAAATAGCCCAAGAGATGAATGAAAAATGAGCTAAAGGGCCTAAGTTCCGCATTCAATAAGCCGTGCACAGGCCTCAGATGTCAGATTTGTGACATCTGGTTCGTAAATGTGAAGGTCGCAAATGTGACAAACTCCTCGCGAATGCGAACCCTGGGCTTCCACTGCCAAGGTCGCTAATCCAACCAAAGTGTCGCAAATGCGACCCAAGTGTCGCAAATGCGAATACTGCCCAACTCAGGCTTCTTTGAAATTGCAAAGCCTTCCTCGCAAATGTGAGGTTCGCAAATGCGAACAAATTCTCGCATTTGCGAGACCTGCAACAGCTGCCAAAGAATACCAAAAAACTGAAGTTTTCCTCATCCTCCCGAACGTCCAAAACTTACCCGAGCCCTCAGGGCTACACACCACACTCACACTCAAGTCTAACAACATCATACAAAACTTGCTCGAGTGATCAAAATGCTGAAATAGCATCAAAAACCATGAATCGAATGCCAAAACGCATGGATTAACTCTTGAACTCAAATATTTCTAAAATTACTCCCACGCATCTGATTCCTATTAAATCAAATTGGAATGATGCCAAATTTTGTGTGCAAGTCTTAAATTACATTACGTACCTACTCCAACTTCCGGAACCAAAATCCGAACCCAATATCAAAAAGTCCACCCTTGGATAAACGTTCCAAAAACTTTAGATTTTCATTTTTCGCCAAATGACCCCGAAACGACCTACTGACCTCCAAATACAATTCCGGACGCGCCCCTAAGTCCAAAATCACCATACAGAGCTATTCCCTGGCTTGGAATCTCAAATGGACGTCTAAAATGTAAATATCCACTTCAACCCAAAGTTATGAAATTCACCCAAAATGCCAACTTTCACTATTAGGCGCCGAAACGCTGCTGGGTCATCTAAAATCCCACCCGAGCATACGCCCTAGTCCAAAATCATCATACGAACATATTGGAACCGTCAAATCCTAATTCCGAGGTCGTTTACTCAAAATGTTGACCGAAGTCAAACTTAGCCTTTTAAGGCCAACCTAAGGAGCCAAGTATTCCGATTTAAATATGAACCCTTCCAAATCCCGAACTAACCATCCCCGCAAGTCATGAAATAGTAAAATCACGTACGGGAAGTCTTATTTAGGGGAACGGGGTTCTAGAAAGCAAAATGACCGATTGGGTCGTTACATTCTCCACCTCTGAAAAAAAACGTTCGTCCTCGAACGGGTTTAGAATCATACCTGGAGTCGTGAATAACTGTGGATATCTGCTCCCCATGTCTTCCTCGGCCTCCCAAGTTGCTTCCCCAACTGGTTTGCCCCTCCACTGGACTTTTACCGCATAAATCTTCTTGGACCTCAACTTGCGAACCTGACTATCAACAATGGCAACTGGTTCCTCTTCATAACCCAGGCTCTTATCTAGCAGAACTATGCTGAAGTCTAACACATGTGACAAGTCGGCATGCAGTGGTTCCCACTCTGCATCTTTAATTCATCATCAAAGAGGTTTTATCATTCGACCAATTCATTCTGCACTTCAGGCTCTTGCATAGCTCCAGCTATTCAGGTAACTCAAAGTACCCTTTTCGGGCATCCATCTTCCAGTGAACCTCCTACATGGGGTTCCCACAGCGTCTATTCTACCCGTGTGGGTCAGACTCATTACTAGCAACCATAGCTGCAGAAAGGTTTCTTTATGTGTGGTGATATTAGGCGCATGGTGAGGGATTGTCCCAGACTTAGGAGTGTTGGACCCCCGCATAGTACTTAGGCTATGGTTTCTTCTCCAATTGTTACTCAACCTGCATAACCAACTAGGGGTGGAGGGCATGAATATAGAGGATGTCCTAGAGGGGGAGGCCAGGCACATTGTTATGCTTTCCCTGGTAGGAGTGAAATTGTTACATCAGATGCTATCATCACAGGTATTGTTTGGCCTATAATAGGGATGCATCCGTTTTATTTGATTCGGGTTCCACTTATGTGTCCTTCTATTTTGCTTCATATTTGAACATGTCTCGAGATTCTCTGAGTACCCATGTTTATGTGTCTATGCCTGTTGGGGATTCTATTGTGGTAGACCACATCTATCACTCTTGTTTGGTCACTATAGAGGGTTATGAGACTAGGGTTTATCTTCCATTGCTCAAATGGTGGAGTTTGATGTAACTTTAGTCATGCATTGGTTGTCATCATATCACACTATTCTTTATTGTCATGCTAAGACCATAACGTTAGCTATGGCGGGGATGTCGAAGTTGGAGTGGAGGGTGGTGTCTTTTTTGAAGACACAGCGGATGGTTAATAAGGGGAGCTTGGTATGCATAATATCATGACCCAAACCGAAGGGCCGCGACGGGCACCCGGTACCTAACTTAAATGAGTACCAATGTAACGTATCTTTCTTACCATACTATCATGGGTAAATGAGCCGAAAGTCCGTCATGAGATAACCAGAATTAAACCAAAGAGAATACTCGACATAGGACAACCCAACATGGTATACGAACTTGTACATGCGGCATACGGGCCTATAAGACTGAAATGATCATTTGTACACTCAAAACATAGGCCGAAAAGGCCATAAAATCATCCATATACATGACATATGTCTATAAGCCTCTAAGAGTACATAAACATCATAAAGGCCGGGACATGGCCCAACCATACCAATCAATACATGTTCAAAGCATACTAACCAAATAGGCAACTCCGGAGCAAGTGGAGTGCATAAACACCTTCTGCTAAACTAATAGCCTGCTAGGAGGGTTGTCAAACTATCTATCGGGACCTGCGGGCATGAAAACCAGCGTCCCCAAGCAAAAGGGATGTCAGTACAAATAGAGTACCGAGTATGTAAGACATGAAACGTAGTATATAAAAGACATGAAAGAAACATGAGGAAATGACTCAACTTGTATGTCTAACTAGCTCAGTGAATCATGAAACTTTTATAGTGTCATGTATATGTGTATAAATGTCATATCATGCATAGGTATATGCGTAAATAACATCCTTAAGCCTCTGAGGGCATCCCATCATATCATATCAGTCTCAGTGGGTGAAATCATCAATGTATACCAGATGATCAGGTAGTGGTGCGTATATAACGCCGTAACCTTTTCCTATACCCCATATATATATATATATGTATGTATAATATGCGTATATAACACCATCTTATGATAGGTCAGTGTACATGTATAAATGTATGCAATGCATGTGGAAGTACGTCAACAAGATCTCTCAGAAAGCATTAAGATCAATATGCATTCGGTTAATATCATGAAATAAACTTTATCAACATATGTATTTTCTAAGACCCCTGAATAGACGATATAAAAATAGGACACATGGGGAATCATTAACATAGGCTTCCCTAGTACTTCTAAGAATATAGTCATTTGTGAAAGTTATGTGTTTGCTCGTTTCGTTTGTATCATATGGATCATGCCAAAAAGGAAGAAAGGATAGCCTTAACATACCTTATCACAGTCTGTCCAGTGACCACGTTGAACTTGACTCGTCGCACTATAATCTACAACAATGATAATAATACTATCATTAAGCTACGAATGATGCAACTATCATACAACAAATGACAAGCTTATTTTATATTAAAATGGACAACATCTCCTCTGTCTTCCTTGCTTTCCCCAAGTCCATTAAAACAACAAGAACACATACAACCTTCAACTATATACCTTCAGCACCACAACACATCCAACAGCCCAACAACACTAATCAATATACACAACAACAAGTCCACAAATGTCACCAATGAAAATACAATTTAACACGACAAGTGGCAAGCTTGGATTTGAACCAAACCGCAACTCTTTTTCACATCTCCCCTGTACTTACAACACCATCAACATGTCCAGCATATAAACTTATATATTGAAATGACATTCCAACCTTATATCAATCTTAAAAGTAACATGAAACAACCCATCAATATATAACAACAACATGGACAACTTCTAGGGATTGTGTGGTTGCTTCTTCTCCTATTTATAACATCATCAACATACTCAATATATTGGCAAGCATAACAACAATATGAACATTATAACAAGCTATTCCCCACGATTTCCAGCAATATGTAGTCGTATACACAACTCCAAAGTAGTCCTTGGTCGAAAATGACCAAAAATGAGTCGTCCAACCCCTTTAAAATGTTCAAAGGCCGTCCACCGCCTAAGCGGGTCTTATTAGGACCTACTTATGCACTCTCACAAAAATGTGTATGTCATATCGATGAACGGTTTAATCCTATAGAAACTAGACTCATAGATGTTTAATTTTGTAGGTGGGTCATCCCGTAATTCCATGTATATTGGGAGAAAGTGTAGCTACATTTGACCTAATATTCAGCATATTTATGAATGTAACTTGTGATGACCTTTGCCAACTTTTGTTCTTGTAACACCCCGGAAAATTTCGAAGTACTTAAGTGTAAAGCCAGGTAAAATATGCAAAAAAAATAATTTTTTGGGTTGAACAATGCACCGAAAAGTAAAAGAATAATTTTGGCAGAAATGTGCATTTCTGCTGTCCATTATGTGATCGCAGAATCACTTTGCGGACTGCATAATGGCCGCAGAGTGAGGCAGTTAAATGGGTCAGTTGGAAGCAATTATGTGATCTACTATGCGACCGCATAAATGTTGTGCGGTGCATTATGCGATCGTATAATAGTTATGCGCACCGCATAGTGACCGCATACACAGACATCTTTTTTGGTCATTTTATCAGCAATATGCAGAACTGTTCCGGAGCTCCATTTTTGAATTTTTAAAACCCGACCTTATTTCGTTAAATACACTCTTTGGGCCATTTTGAGACATAATCTGATATTTTAGAGTAAGAGAGAGTGCCCTAGAGTGAGAAGGTGTTCTTCAATAATGTTTCTTCAATTCTTGCTCAAGTTTTGGAAGATTAAGAAGGGAAGCTCACTAGGCCTTCATCCTAGAGGTAAGATTCTACACCCTAAACCATAATTTCGAAATCATTTGAAAATGGGTAATTAGCAAGATAATTTTTGGGCATGAGAGTTGATTATTTTACATGCATGTGATATCAAAGAGTGTAGGAAGATTGTTGAGCTAAAAATGGTAAAGATTGGGTTGTAGGATGATGAAATCCTACATAAAAAGGACATTGAAACCTTATGCACACCTAGTGTTTAATAAAATGCTCAAGTGAGGTAGAACCATGATCGTCTTCCAAATTTTGATTCAATTTGTTATATTTCTACAATAGATTGAAGTTGCTAAGAATTCCGGAATGTTTCAGAGTTTAAGGAAGCTCAAGTAAGGTATGTTGGCTAAACTCCTCTCTTAGAATTGAATCCCACGATATTCATGTAAATTATGTAAGTCCCGAGTGATTCATTATGAAACTGGCTATTCCGAGTAAGATTGGGCTGAAAGATATATGTTCAACAAGCATCCCAAATGCTTTATTCATGTTATGTTACCTATTGAGGATGTGTTAAAATATGGGCTGTGCATTAATAATGTTTCGACTTTAAGTCAAGTTCAAATGAAGGCGATTACGCCAAATTTTGTGAAATATCTCTATGTGACTTAGACTCTAAATTTCTCACATGTGTATTACACACCTTGATTTGAATTGTATTTGTTGTTGATGATGATAATGATATTTGAAATTGATAAGGTGAGCATGACATACTGAATATAGCCAACGTTCCAAGAATGATCTTATAATTATGGCCATTAGTGCCAATGAAATGAAAAGATGTGAAAGTAATACGAAATGCGATGATTGATATAAAAAGGTTGATGTCTCAACTAAGACAGCCTAGTCGATCGGGTCGTGATCAGACACCATGTCGCACACATGGTGGTGATTGTGCTGGAAATTATAATTAAAATGGTAATTGTGGTTGATATCCCTAATGAGATAGCCTAGTCGATCGGGTCGTGATCGGTCTCCGTGCTAAAGACAGTGGTATTGATATTGAGAGAAATTGTGGTTGATGTCTCTAATGGGATGGCCTAGCCGATCGGGTCATGATCAGACACATGCTAAGAGTACAGTGGTACTGGTTTTGTGAATAATGGTATTGTGAATAATGGTATAATGGACAATGGTATATCGATACTAAAAATCTCCCAATGTGAGATATGGAAATTAATTTGAACACTGTCTTGATCCTAAATTGAGGTTTGATGTTGATTAAGGCTTTTATT
This sequence comes from Nicotiana tabacum, assembly GCF_000715075.1. Taxonomy (NCBI): domain Eukaryota; kingdom Viridiplantae; phylum Streptophyta; class Magnoliopsida; order Solanales; family Solanaceae; genus Nicotiana; species Nicotiana tabacum. Next base: position 45,781,443 of record NC_134102.1, read on the forward strand.
GATATTATGATAATCTTATTTGTATTATTAGTCATTCTATTGAGAGGGTGTTTAGTTATACATACTAGTGTTATTCGACGGTACTAACGTCCCTTTTGCCGAGGGCGCTGCATCTTTAAATGGATGCAGGTGGTTCCACAGCAGGAGATATTGATCAGTGATAGCAGTGCACCTTCTTCCCAGTTGACTTGGTGAGCCCCACTTCATTCTGGGGTCATGAATCTTTTGTACTTTGTGTATTCTGTTTGAGGTATAGCCGGGGCCTTGTTGCCGGCATTATCATTGCACCCTTCTTTATCTATAGAGGCTCCGTAGACATAGTGTGGGTTGTGTATTGGTGCTGGGAAAGACAAAATATGTTTTATTGTGGTTGTATTATTCGTCAATTGAGACTTTATAAATGATAAAGCTATTGGAAATGAATTGGTATTGTAGACATGAACACCATTTTGTCTAATTAATGAAAATATGTATTATCTCCATTTGTGGATAAGTTTGGGTAGAATAAAATCTAAAAGGCTTGCTCGGTCGGGTTCACTCGGTTGAGCGCCGGTCGCGCTCCTCGGTTTTGGGGTGTCACGGTTCCACAACTCGCTTGAATTCAAAACGTAATACACAACTATCATACATCTAAAATAACTCATAAAATAACCTCTTTATCTTGTTAAGAACCATAATATCACCCCAAAAGTACGTGTTATAACATTCCCAACTTGTCGACATTCGACGAAACTTACTTTCTTCAATTTCTTTAGATTCTAAGCCTTTCAACCCTATTAGTACTTGTTATCCATGATCTTAAATATTTGTAACCTCTAAGGTAAGATAATTAACTTACTTTATGTACCTTCAAAGACAATCTCATTTCTAGTCTTACATCAATTGACTTACGGTGTACTCTCATATACGAAAACATGAGGTGTTACATCATTCCCCCCATTGGAAAATTCGTCCTCGAATGTTGACTGATGCGCTTATGAGTCTCTTAACCTATAGATCTTATAAATACTTTAATATTGTCCTTACCGTCTAGGAAATCGTTATGTGAATAAATCCAAAGGCCGGGGCATTCCCCCCTTTATGCCTCTTTCTCACACCATGACTTGTGATCAGGAATTCTTCCAATCTCATAACCGTTTCTACCTTCTGTCATGCAACATGTATGACTATGATCTTGTATGTATGCCTATGCGACTCTTCTCTCCTTTTTCCTTCATCTTTTTAGCCAATATCTAGACCTCACTTTGTGAACATATACAGTACTATGACAAGTTGTTCCTCTGGGAATCTATAGGTATGCTAACGTTCTTCGCTTGGTACTTTGTCGAACTTACGAATATTGATATATCTTTTTTCATTGCCTCGGTTATCTATGCTTATGGCTTTACTACAACTAGGTACGTCATACTATACCATAATTATTACTTCGGTTTATTATTACTGAGGTATGCTACCTAACTCGAGGTTACTCTCTCACTGCTTATCATATATATAAAAATCTATGTTATTTAATGCTTCATCATTACTGTTCATCTTATTAATGAAGGCCTAATCACATCGCATACTTTGTAATGTTTATCCAACCATTGTTGATTAACCTTAACGTCGATCCATAATCTACCACTGATAATTTCAAACCTCTTTCGTAATACACTGTCACTAGCGCTCACGTTGCATCAGGGGACATTTAAAGTGATTTGCCTGATCTACGTAGGGTCGATACTATATTTCAAAAACTGCATTTCATAGCATCCCAACGTGATTCATCTTATGGGGTATTCTAATCCCGTGCAATTCATAAGATCCATTTTCTTAAAATAATTACTCAATCAAAGGTCTAAATGTCAACCTCATATCTATCACCACTACACCCTTATTCTACTACCATGGCTCCATTTCATATTTTCTAATTTCTCCTAGTCTTAGAGTCCTCTTAGTTCATTCAGGTTGTACCGAGCTTTCTATAACTTACGGAAACAATCAACTCTCTTATTTTGATGGGTTTAATACTGAGGACATACCTATTCTAGTCACCTTTTCACTCACCTTTTCTTATCTTTACTCCTATCTACCTAAAACCTTATCGCTCTACGATACTTTATCTTGTGACCTGCACATATCTATTTATACTACTCGCAACATTCCTTTAACTTTGCAGCACCATAAATTTACTTTCATGCCTTCTCAGTTGTCTTTAAATGGAAGCAATTACTTTTCCTGGTCGTTCTGCCACTAGTTGCATGAATACTTGGCTTATCTTGTTGCCCACGGATATTGGAATTTCCTATAATTCATATGATCTCAAATATCACCTTTGATTTTTTTTTTTCTGTTCGTTAGCCATAATAGGTTCTACTTTCTTACGGAGAGTATACAATATTGTAGTGAGACTGTTGTTACAAGACCACTTCTTCTTCAAGTTACTATGCTTAGGTTGAAGCCTTCTTCCTTATTTCCTTAGTTAGTTTTTCGTTGTAGTACTTAGGGGAGACCCTCTAACTCTTAGAAAGCAGCGAGCTTATTACATCATATACCTAATAGAATATTTGATGTTCTTGCTCGCCTATGATTATCCCTAGTTACTTACCTTCATGACCTTGTGCTCATATGGTTGCTTCTGAATTGAAATTTTTGACTGTCTTCCTAGTAGCACTCTCTTTTATTTTAATAACACTTATACGGTACCTTTAACTACCCAAACTCCTATCTGAATATTTCTCAAGGATTACAATGTCATATCCGCGAGACTGGATTCCCTATGTTGGGTTTCACTATGTTTATCTTGCACGATCTATTGATTTATCTATATCCTCTTGTCTAGCCATAACTATATTCCGCCTAATATCTCTTGGGTTATTTTCTTTGTCTTAACTTACCTCTCGCACTGGCTACTTATGTATCAAGTGTTCATTAGCACTTATTTAGCAATAACATCCTGGGTGGGAACCCTTACTACCTCTCCCCGACGTCATGCTTGCATAATGTTTTGGAGTTATAACATATCTGTAGGATCTGAAAAACTGCAGTCTCATCCCTTTCACCTTTTTATCGTATTCTTCCTTTACTATTCCACAGTTACCTAAACCACATAACTCCAACTTATTACCATATCACACCATCTTCCCCCCTTTAGGGGAGTACTAGCAATTAATGCTATGAAGATTTACCTATAAATATTTCACCTGTTCATCTTTGGCGTCTTTTAACGTCTTCACTAACTCTTACCCTCTTTGCGATAACCCTTCTATACCAAGGATAAATGAATTTCTTATGCACGAGGGTGACACATAGTGTAACAGTCACACTTAGTCCCTTAAGCTTCGGGGCTTGCTTTAGGGAAATCGTTATGTGAATAAATCCAAAGGCCGGGGCATTCCCCCCTTTATGCCTCTTTCTCACACCACGCCTTGTGATCAGGAATTCTTCCAATCTCATAACCGTTTCTACCTTCTGTCATGCAACATGTATGACTATGATCTTGTATGTATGCCTATGCGACTCTTCTCTCCTTTTTCCTTCATCTTTTTAGCCAATATCTAGACCTCACTTTGTGAACATATACAGTACTATGACAAGTTGTTCCTCTGGGAATCTATAGGTATGCTAACGTTCTTCGCTTGGTACTTTGTCGAACTTACGAATATTGATATATCTTTTTTCATAGCCTCGGTTATCTATGCTTATGGCTTTACTACAACTAGGTACGTCATACTATACCATAGTTATTACTTCGGTTTATTATTACTGAGGTATGCTACCTAACTCGAGGTTACTCTCTCACTGCTTATCATATATATAAAAATCTATGTCATTTAATGCTTCATCATTACTGTTCATCTTATTAATGAAGGCCTAATCTCATCGCATACTTTGTAATGTTTATCCAACCATTGTTGATTAACCTTAATGTCGATCCATAATCTACCACTGATTATTTCAAACCTCTTTCGTAATACACTGTCACTAGCACTCACATTGCATCAGGGGAATTTAAAGTGATTTGCCTGATCTACGTAGGGTCGATACTATATTTCAAAAACTGCATTTCATAGCATCCCAACGTGATTCATCTTATGGGGTATTCTAATCCCGTGCAATTCATAAGATCCATTTTCTTAAAATAATTACTCAATCAAAGGTCTAAATGTCAACCTCATATCTATCACCACTACACCCTTATTCTACTACCATGGCTCCATTTCATATTTTCTAATTTCTCCTAGTCTTAGAGTCCTCTTAGTTCATTCAGGTTGTACCGAGCTTTCTATAACTTACGGAAACAATCAACTCTCTTATTTTGATGGGTTTAATACTGAGGACATACCTATTCTAGTCACCTTTTCACTCACCTTTTCTTATCTTTACTCCTATCTACCTAAAACCTTATCGCTCTACGATACTTTATCTTGTGACCTGCACATATCTATTTATACTACTCGCAACATTCCTTTAACTTGGCAGCACCATAAATTTACTTTCATGCCTTCTCAGTTGTCTTTAAATGTAAGCAATTACTTTTCCTGGTCGTTCTGCCACTAGTTGCATGAATACTTGGCTTATCTTGTTGCCCACGGATATTGGAATTTCCTATAATTCATATGATCTCAAATATCACCTTTAATTTTTTTTTCCTGTTCATTAGCCATAATAGGTTCCACTTTCTTACGGAGAGTATACAATATTGTAGTGAGACTGTTGTTACAAGACCATTTCTTCTTCAAGTTACTATGCTTAGGTTGAAGCCTTCTTCCTTATTTCCTTAGTTAGTTTTTCGTTGTAGTACTTAGGGGAGACCCTCTAACTCTTGGAAAACAGCAAGCTTATTACATCATATACCTAATAGAATATTTGATGTTCTTGCTCGCCTATGATTATCCCTAGTTACTTACCTTCATGACCTTGTGCTCGTATGGTTGCTTCTGAATTGAAATTTTTGACTGTCTTCCTAGTAGCACTCTCTTTTATTTTAATAACACTTATACGGTACCTTTAACTACCCAAACTCCTATCTGAATATTTCTCAAGGATTACAATGCCATATCCGCGAGACTGGATTCCCTATGTTAGGTTTCACTATGTTTATCTTGCACGATCTATTGATTTATCTATATCCTCTTGTCTAGCCATAACTATATTCCGCGTAATATCTCTTGGGTTATTTTCTTTGTCTTAACTTACCTCTCGCACTGGCTACTTATGTATCAAGTGTTCATTAGCACTTATTTAGCAATAACATCCTGGGTGGGAACCCTTACTACCTCTCCCCGACGTCATGCTTGCATAATGTTTTGGAGTTATAACATATCTGTAGGATCTGAAAAACTGTAGTCTCATCCCTTTCACCTTTTTATCGTATTCTTCCTTTACTATTCCACAGTTACCTAAACCACATAACTCCAACTTATTACCATATCACACCATCTTCCCCCCTTTAGGGGAGTACTAGCAATTAATGCTATGAAGATTTACCTATAAATATTTCACCTGTTCATCTTTGGCGTCTTTTAACGTCTTCACTAACTCTTACCCTCTTTGCGATAACCCTTCTATACCAAGGATAAATGAATTTCTTATGCACGAGGGTGACACATAGTGTAACAGTCACACTTAGTCCCTTAAGCTCCGGGGCTTGCTTTAGGGAAATCGTTATGTGAATAAATCCAAAGGCCGGGGCATTCCCCCTTTTATGCCTCTTTCTCACACCACGCCTTGTGATCAGGAATTCTTCCAATCTCATAACCGTTTCTACCTTCTGTCATGCAACATGTATGACTATGATCTTGTATGTATGCCTATGCGACTCTTCTCTCCTTTTTCCTTCATCTTTTTAGCCAATATCTAGACCTCACTTTGTGAACATATACAGTACTATGACAAGTTGTTCCTCTGGGAATCTATAGGTATGCTAACGTTCTTCGCTTGGTACTTTGTCGAACTTACGAATATTGATATATCTTTTTTCATAGCCTCGGTTATCTATGCTTATGGCTTTACTACAACTAGGTACGTCATACTATACCATAGTTATTACTTCGGTTTATTATTACTGAGGTATGCTACCTAACTCGAGGTTACTCTCTCACTGCTTATCATATATATAAAAATCTATGTCATTTAATGCTTCATCATTACTGTTCATCTTATTAATGAAGGCCTAATCTCATCGCATACTTTGTAATGTTTATCCAACCATTGTTGATTAACCTTAATGTCGATCCATAATCTACCACTGATTATTTCAAACCTCTTTCGTAATACACTGTCACTAGCACTCACATTGCATCAGGGGACATTTAAAGTGATTTGCCTGATCTACGTAGGGTCGATACTATATTTCAAAAACTGCATTTCATAGCATCCCAACGTGATTCATCTTATGGGGTATTCTAATCCCGTGCAATTCATAAGATCCATTTTCTTAAAATAATTACTCAATCAAAGGTCTAAATGTCAACCTCATATCTATCACCACTACACCCTTATTCTACTACCATGGCTCCATTTCATATTTTCTAATTTCTCCTAGTCTTAGAGTCCTCTTAGTTCATTCAGGTTGTACCGAGCTTTCTATAACTTACGGAAACAATCAACTCTCTTATTTTGATGGGTTTAATACTGAGGACATACCTATTCTAGTCACCTTTTCACTCACCTTTTCTTATCTTTACTCCTATCTACCTAAAACCTTATCGCTCTACGATACTTTATCTTGTGACCTGCACATATCTATTTATACTACTCGCAACATTCCTTTAACTTGGCAGCACCATAAATTTACTTTCATGCCTTCTCAGTTGTCTTTAAATGTAAGCAATTACTTTTCCTGGTCGTTCTGCCACTAGTTGCATGAATACTTGGCTTATCTTGTTGCCCACGGATATTGGAATTTCCTATAATTCATATGATCTCAAATATCACCTTTAATTTTTTTTTCTGTTCATTAGCCATAATAGGTTCCACTTTCTTACGGAGAGTATACAATATTGTAGTGAGACTGTTGTTACAAGACCATTTCTTCTTCAAGTTACTATGCTTAGGTTGAAGCCTTCTTCCTTATTTCCTTAGTTAGTTTTTCGTTGTAGTACTTAGGGGAGACCCTCTAACTCTTGGAAAACAGCAAGCTTATTACATCATATACCTAATAGAATATTTGATGTTCTTGCTCGCCTATGATTATCCCTAGTTACTTACCTTCATGACCTTGTGCTCGTATGGTTGCTTCTGAATTGAAATTTTTGACTGTCTTCCTAGTAGCACTCTCTTTTATTTTAATAACACTTATACGGTACCTTTAACTACCCAAACTCCTATCTGAATATTTCTCAAGGATTACAATGCCATATCCGCGAGACTGGATTCCCTATGTTAGGTTTCACTATGTTTATCTTGCACGATCTATTGATTTATCTATATCCTCTTGTCTAGCCATAACTATATTCCGCGTAATATCTCTTGGGTTATTTTCTTTGTCTTAACTTACCTCTCGCACTGGCTACTTATGTATCAAGTGTTCATTAGCACTTATTTAGCAATAACATCCTGGGTGGGAACCCTTACTACCTCTCCCCGACGTCATGCTTGCATAATGTTTTGGAGTTATAACATATCTGTAGGATCTGAAAAACTGTAGTCTCATCCCTTTCACCTTTTTATCGTATTCTTCCTTTACTATTCCACAGTTACCTAAACCACATAACTCCAACTTATTACCATATCACACCATCTTCCCCCCTTTAGGGGAGTACTAGCAATTAATGCTATGAAGATTTACCTATAAATATTTCACCTGTTCATCTTTGGCGTCTTTTAACGTCTTCACTAACTCTTACCCTCTTTGCGATAACCCTTCTATACCAAGGATAAATGAATTTCTTATGCACGAGGGTGACACATAGTGTAACAGTCACACTTAGTCCCTTAAGCTCCGGGGCTTGCTTTAGGGAAATCGTTATGTGAATAAATCCAAAGGCCGGGGCATTCCCCCTTTATGCCTCTTTCTCACACCACGACTTGTGATCAGGAATTCTTCCAATCTCATAACCGTTTCTACCTTCTGTCATGCAACATGTATGACTATGATCTTGTATGTATGCCTATGCGACTCTTCTCTCCTTTTTCCTTCATCTTTTTAGCCAATATCTAGACCTCACTTTGTGTACATATACAGTACTATGACAAGTTGTTCCTCAGGGAATCTATAGGTATGCTAACGTTCTTCGCTTGGTACTTTGTCGAACTTACGAATATTGATATATCTTTTTTCATAGCCTCGGTTATCTATGCTTATGGCTTTACTACAACTAGGTACGTCATACTATACCATAGTTATTACTTCGGTTTATTATTACTGAGGTATGCTACCTAACTCGAGGTTACTCTCTCACTGCTTATCATATATATAAAAATCTATGTCCTTTAATGCTTCATCATTACTGTTCATCTTATTAATGAAGGCCTAATCTCATCGTATACTTTGTAATGTTTATCCAACCATTGTTGATTAACCTTAATGTCGATCCATAATCTACCACTGATAACTTCAAACCTCTTACGTAATACATTGTCACTAGCGCTCACGTTGCATCAGGGGACATTTAAAGTGATTTTCCCGATCTATGTAGGGTCGATACTATATTTCAAAAACTACATTTCATAGCATCCCAACGTGATTCATCTTATGGGGTATTCTAATCCCGTGCAATTCATAAGATCCATTTTCTTAAAATAATTACTCAATCAAAGGTCTAAATGTCAACCTCATATCTATCACCACTACACCCTTATTCTACTACCATGGCTTCATTTCATATTTTCTAATTTCTCCTAGTCTTAGAGTCCTCTTAGTTCATTCAGGTTGTACCGAGCTTTCTATAACTTACGGAAACAATCAACTCTCTTATTTTGATGGGTTTAATACTGAGGACATACCTATTCTAGTCACCTTTTCACTCACCTTTTCTTATCTTTACTCCTATCTACCTAAAACCTTATCGCTCTACGATACTTCATCTTGTGACCTGCACATATCTATTTATACTACTCGCAACATTCCTTTAACTTGGCAGCACCATAAATTTACTTTCATGCCTTCTCAGTTGTCTTTAAATGTAAGCAATTACTTTTCCTGGTCGTTCTGCCACTAGTTGCATGAATACTTGGCTTATCTTGTTGCCCACGGATATTGGAATTTCCTATAATTCATATGATCTCAAATATCACCTTTAATTTTTTTTTCTGTTCATTAGCCATAATAGGTTCCACTTTCTTACGGAGAGTATACAATATTGTAGTGAGACTGTTGTTACAAGACCATTTCTTCTTCAAGTTACTATGCTTAGGTTGAAGCCTTCTTCCTTATTTCCTTAGTTAGTTTTTCGTTGTAGTACTTAGGGGAGACCCTCTAACTCTTGGAAAACAGCAAGCTTATTACATCATATACCTAATAGAATATTTGATGTTCTTGCTCGCCTATGATTATCCCTAGTTACTTACCTTCATGACCTTGTGCTCGTATGGTTGCTTCTGAATTGAAATTTTTGACTGTCTTCCTAGTAGCACTCTCTTTTATTTTAATAACACTTATACGGTACCTTTAACTACCCAAACTCCTATCTGAATATTTCTCAAGGATTACAATGTCATATCCGCGAGACTGGATTCCCTATGTTAGGTTTCGCTATGTTTATCTTGCACGATCTATTGATTTATCTATATCCTCTTGTCTAGCCATAACTATATTCCGCGTAATATCTCTTGGGTTATTTTCTTTGTCTTAACTTACCTCTCGCACTGGCTACTTATGTATCAAGTGTTCATTAGCACTTATTTAGCAATAACATCCTGGGTGGGAACCCTTACTACCTCTCCCCGACGTCATGCTTGCATAATGTTTTGGAGTTATAACATATCTGTAGGATCTGAAAAACTGTAGTCTCATCCCTTTCACCTTTTTATCGTATTCTTCCTTTACTATTCCACAGTTACCTAAACCACATAACTCCAACTTATTACCATATCACACCATCTTCCCCCCTTTAGGGGAGTACTAGCAATTAATGCTATGAAGATTTACCTATAAATATTTCACCTGTTCATCTTTGGCGTCTTTTAACGTCTTCACTAACTCTTACCCTCTTTGCGATAACCCTTCTATACCAAGGATAAATGAATTTCTTATGCACGAGGGTGACACATAGTGTAACAGTCACACTTAGTCCCTTAAGCTCCGGGGCTTGCTTTAGGGAAATCGTTATGTGAATAAATCCAAAGGCCGGGGCATTCCCCCCTTTATGCCTCTTTCTCACACCACGACTTGTGATCAGGAATTCTTCCAATCTCATAACCGTTTCTACCTTCTGTCATGCAACATGTATGACTATGATCTTGTATGTATGCCTATGCGACTCTTCTCTCCTTTTTCCTTCATCTTTTTAGCCAATATCTAGACCTCACTTTGTGTACATATACAGTACTATGACAAGTTGTTCCTCTGGGAATCTATAGGTATGCTAACGTTCTTCGCTTGGTACTTTGTCGAACTTACGAATATTGATATATCTTTTTTCATAGCCTCGGTTATCTATGCTTATGGCTTTACTACAACTAGGTACGTCATACTATACCATAGTTATTACTTCGGTTTATTATTACTGAGGTATGCTACCTAACTCGAGGTTACTCTCTCACTGCTTATCATATATATAAAAATCTATGTCCTTTAATGCTTCATCATTACTGTTCATCTTATTAATGAAGGCCTAATCTCATCGTATACTTTGTAATGTTTATCCAACCATTGTTGATTAACCTTAATGTCGATCCATAATCTACCACTGATAACTTCAAACCTCTTACGTAATACATTGTCACTAGCGCTCACGTTGCATCAGGGGACATTTAAAGTGATTTTCCCGATCTATGTAGGGTCGATACTATATTTCAAAAACTACATTTCATAGCATCCCAACGTGATTCATCTTATGGGGTATTCTAATCCCGTGCAATTCATAAGATCCATTTTCTTAAAATAATTACTCAATCAAAGGTCTAAATGTCAACCTCATATCTATCACCACTACACCCTTATTCTACTACCATGGCTTCATTTCATATTTTCTAATTTCTCCTAGTCTTAGAGTCCTCTTAGTTCATTCAGGTTGTACCGAGCTTTCTATAACTTACGGAAACAATCAACTCTCTTATTTTGATGGGTTTAATACTGAGGACATACCTATTCTAGTCACCTTTTCACTCACCTTTTCTTATCTTTACTCCTATCTACCTAAAACCTTATCGCTCTACGATACTTCATCTTGTGACCTGCACATATCTATTTATACTACTCGCAACATTCCTTTAACTTGGCAGCACCATAAATTTACTTTCATGCCTTCTCAGTTGTCTTTAAATGTAAGCAATTACTTTTCCTGGTCGTTCTGCCACTAGTTGCATGAATACTTGGCTTATCTTGTTGCCCACGGATATTGGAATTTCCTATAATTCATATGATCTCAAATATCACCTTTAATTTTTTTTTCTGTTCATTAGCCATAATAGGTTCCACTTTCTTACGGAGAGTATACAATATTGTAGTGAGACTGTTGTTACAAGACCATTTCTTCTTCAAGTTACTATGCTTAGGTTGAAGCCTTCTTCCTTATTTCCTTAGTTAGTTTTTCGTTGTAGTACTTAGGGGAGACCCTCTAACTCTTGGAAAACAGCAAGCTTATTACATCATATACCTAATAGAATATTTGATGTTCTTGCTCGCCTATGATTATCCCTAGTTACTTACCTTCATGACCTTGTGCTCGTATGGTTGCTTCTGAATTGAAATTTTTGACTGTCTTCCTAGTAGCACTCTCTTTTATTTTAATAACACTTATACGGTACCTTTAACTACCCAAACTCCTATCTGAATATTTCTCAAGGATTACAATGTCATATCCGCGAGACTGGATTCCCTATGTTAGGTTTCGCTATGTTTATCTTGCACGATCTATTGATTTATCTATATCCTCTTGTCTAGCCATAACTATATTCCGCGTAATATCTCTTGGGTTATTTTCTTTGTCTTAACTTACCTCTCGCACTGGCTACTTATGTATCAAGTGTTCATTAGCACTTATTTAGCAATAACATCCTGGGTGGGAACCCTTACTACCTCTCCCCGACGTCATGCTTGCATAATGTTTGGGAGTTATAACATATCTGTAGGATCTGAAAAACTGCAGTCTCATCCCTTTCACCTTTTTATCGTATTCTTCCTTTACTATTCCACAGTTACCTAAACCACATAACTCCAACTTATTACCATATCACACCATCTTCCCCCCTTTAGGGGAGTACTAGCAATTAATGCTATGAAGATTTACCTATTAATATTTCACCTGTTCATCTTTGGCGTCTTTTAACGTCTTCACTAACTCTTACCCTCTTTGCGATAACCCTTCTATACCAAGGATAAATGAATTTCTTATGCACGAGGGTGACACATAGTGTAACAGTCACACTTAGTCCCTTAAGCTCCGGGGCTCGCTTTAGGGAAATCGTTATGTGAATAAATCCAAAGGCCGGGGCATTCCCCCCTTTATGCCTCTTTCTCACACCACGACTTGTGATCAGGAATTCTTCCAATCTCATAACCGTTTCTACCTTCTGTCATGCAACATGTATGACTATGATCTTGTATGTATGCCTATGCGACTCTTCTCTCCTTTTTCCTTCATCTTTTTAGCCAATATCTAGACCTCACTTTGTGTACATATACAGTACTATGACAAGTTGTTCCTCTGGGAATCTATAGGTATGCTAACGTTCTTCGCTTGGTACTTTGTCGAACTTACGAATATTTTTGTGGAGGTTTGAAATAGGGTTCTAACGGATATGAGGCTAATTGCCGGTGCTGGTTTTGATTATGGGTAGCTATTGTGATTAGAAATGTTATTATGGGCCTATATGTGGCGTGTCAGGTTGGTAGAGAGGATAAATTACAGTTGAGATGGTGTCGTCAGGCTTATGTAGGTTAGGGTGATGTAGGGTCACCCGCGTGTGTATGTTGGATATGTGTTTTCAGTGATTTGAAGACTTCGAGTCGGTTCTTGGCACGTTCGAGGACGAACGTTTGTTTAAGAGGGGAAGTATGTAATGACCCGGCCGGTCGTTTTGAGAATTTAAGTCCCGGCCCTGAGAAGCTTCGTATTATGAGTATTGACTTGCGTGCGTGGTTGAATTCAGTTACCGGATGATTCGGAGTGATTTGGGACACTTAGTCCCTATAATGGAAGCTTAAACCTTATGATTTTGACCGTTGTCGGAACTGTATGAAGACGACTCCGAAATGGAGTTTTTTCAGTTCCGTTAGCTACATTGGGTGATTTTGGACTTAGGGGTGTGTCCGGATTGTGTTGTGGAGGTCAGTAGCTCATTTAGGCTTAAAATGGCGAAAGTCAAAATTTTTAGAGATTTTGACCGGTAATGGACTTTCTGATATCGGGGTCTAAATCTGATTCTGGAAGTTGGAGTAGGTCCGCAATGTTGAATATGACTTGTGTGCAAAATTTGAAGTTAATCAGACGCAGTTTGGTAGGTTTCAGCATCAGTTGTAGAAATTTAAAGTTTCAAGTTCATTAGGTTTGGATTGGAGGGTGATTCATAGTTTTGACATTGTTTGATGTGATTTGAGACCTCGAGCGAGTCCATATTAGGGTATGGAACTTGTCGGTATGCTTGGACGGGGTCCCGGGGGCCCCGGGTGTGTTTCAGACGAGTTTCAGATTTTTTCATGGTTTTGAACAGGTCTGGTTCTGGTGTTTTCGCACCTACGGCACTTTGGAGCGCAGGTGCTACTCCGCTTCTGCATGAGCCTGGTCGCTTCTGCAGTCATGGTGGCCTAGAGGCTCGTTCGCTTCTGCGGAGGCTGGCACACAGGTTCGAAGATCGCTTTTGCGGTCCAGCGGTCGCACCTTCAAAGACACTCGCTTCTGCATTTCCCCCTTGCGCTTTTGCGGTGCCACTGGTGCGACTATAAATCTGCATATGCGGTTCCAGGCCTAGCTTGTTGAGTTCGCTGATGCGGACTCTTTCTCACAAATGCATGTGCGCAGGTGCGCCTCCTTGTCCGCAGATGCGGAAATCCTAGCAGAATCATTTAAGTCGAGGGTTTGGCCATTTTCATCATATTTTGAGTTTTAGACTTCGGTTTTGGGAGCTTCCTTGTGGGTTTTTCAAGAAAAACGATTGGGTAAGTGTTCTTCACCTAGAATTTAATATATTCCATGATTTTATCTCCATTTGTACAATTTAATTTGTGTTTTGAGTTGAGGAAAACGGAAGTTTTTGAAGAAAACTTTTAAAATGAAATATCATGATTTGACGGACGAAATGGTATCGGAATTTGATAATTTTAGTATGGTTGAACTCGCATCGGAATGGGTGTTCAGATTTTGTGAAATTTTTTGAGTTTCGAGGTGCATGCCCGAGGGTCGACCTTTGGGTCGATTTTTAGATTTTGATAAAGATTGAGGCTTTATGATCCGGAATAGTTTCTTATGAGTTTTATTTGTGCTTTGAAGTTATTTTGGTTAGATTTGAGCCGTCCCGAAGTCATTTCACCCGAGAAGTTCATTTTAGAGTATCAGTCTGTCTTCTTTGAGGTAAGTATCTTGCCTAACATCGTGTGGGAGAATTACCCCTTAGGATTTGAGTTTTCTATGCTAATTGTAGTACGTGTATGTGAGTGACGAGTACGTGCTCGGACTTATTTGTGGGAAGTTGGCCTTTTAGAGTTCTTAGGTCCTTGTTTTCACTGATTATGCGGTTGTTATGTTATGAATACGTCTCTTAATTACTAGATTCACCTCTACCTGATTTAATTAGAATTAAATGCTTCATGATCCGCCCTTGATGCTTATTTGAGTCGCCTGTGCCTTAACTGAAATTGTTATCGCTTCTATTGCAATACTATCTTTCCCACAACTGCTTATCTTTATTTGAAGTTATAATTATTTCTTTTGTAATTGTTCATCCTTAATTGAGGCTATGATTAACTTTCTGCTGCTTATCCCTAATTGAATTTGTTGTATCTCTTTCTTAATTGCCAACCTTAAAAGAAGTTAGTTATTCTATATTTAGTTGACTTGTCCTTAGTTGAAATTATTCGCCTTGTGTTAGCTCCCTCATTGTCGAACTCTATATTGTGGACTGTTGTTGAATAACATTTCCTTTCTTGTTGAGGTGTTCTTATTATGACTAGCATTCTCTATTTTTGGCCACTGCTTTTGAATTAATTCCTCCATTCCTTTGAGTTCTAGAATTTCTGAGTTGATTTATTGTCGTACCCTTGTATTAGTGTTATTGTTTCTACTATACTTGTTGTTCTTGCATATTTACTTTGGGACTACGAGGCGGTACCTCGGGAGATCCCCCTGTCTTGCATATTTACTTTTGGGACTATGAGGCGGTACCTCGGGAGATCTCCCTGTCTTGCATATTTACTTTGGGACTATAAGGCGGTACCTCGGTAGATCCCCCTGTCTTGCAGATTTAGTTTTGGGACTACGAGGCGGTACCTTGGGAGATCCCATATTGAGCATTTACTTTTGCAACTACGAGACGGTATCTCGGGAGTGTCCTTTGTTGACATCTCTTTGTTATGGGGTTGCATGAGGTTTCTGTCGTGCTATTGATACTATTGATATTTGCACATGTGGCGAGATAGGATGGGAACATTAGCCACGATAGCTGCCACTTTCTTATGGAGTGCATACATTGTTGTGGTGAGACTGTTGTTACAAGACCATTTCCTCTTCAAGTTACTATGTTTAAGTTGAAGCCTTCTTCTTTATTTCCTCAGCTATTCTTTCAGTGTAGTTCTTAGGGAGGACCCTCTGACTCTTGTAAGACTGTGAGCTTATTACATTGTATACTTGACGGATTTTGTTTTATGTCCTTTATTGCCTATAATTATCCGTAGTTACTTACCTCCATGCCCTTGTGCTTGTAGGGTTGCTTCTAAACTAATATTTTGACTATCTTCCCAGTGGCATTATCTTTTAGTTACCTTTAACTACCCCAACTCCTATCTGAATATATCTCAAGGATCACGATGTCATATCTGCGAGATTAAATTCCCCATCTTGGGTTCACTATGTTCATCTTGCACAATCTGTTGATTTGTTTGTGTCCTCTTGTTTAGCCATAACTAGGCTCTTCTTGGATCAACTACTAACTACTCGTTGGCCCATTCTCATATCAATATTTCGTGTAATCTTTCCTGGGTTATCTCCTTTGTCTTAACTTACGTCTCGCACATGCGCCGTCTCTATTAATAACATCTCGGGCAGGAACCCTTACTCGACTTGCGGTAATCCTTTTGTACCAAGGATAACAAAATTCCTTACTCACTAGGAAGACATTTAGTGTAACTGGAACACACAGTCCCTTAAGCTTAACGTTGCTCACATTTCTTGCTTTAGGAAAGTGTTTTCCTGAATGACCTTTAAAGGTTATTCTTCTGTCATCCATTCTATTATTGCCCGAACGAAATCTGCAATTCTCATAATGTCGACTATTATCAAATCACTCAGTCCCTAATTCATGTTTAGTTTACCTTGTTCACCAGCTCAAACTGATTTCTATTATTCGGGGGTCTAACTTTTCCTTCTGGTAGTTGCATTAGTGTCACGAATTTATTTCTCGAAATAAGGATATGACTTTATGGCCTATACTCTTTTGTTGTCTCAAGGTCTGTCATTGTAATGACCCAATCGGTAGTTTTTAACATTTGCACTTCGCTCGTTGTTTGAGGGCATGAGTAACTCCGTATGATGTACTTTGACTTGTGTGAATCATCGGGTTTGGTTTGCAGGTATTTCGAAATCAAATTACAAGAAAGAATTTCATTGTTGAAGCTTTAAATTTGGAGAGTTGACCAAGTTTGACTTTTTAGCATTTGACCTCAGATTGGAATTATGATGGTTCCATTAGCCCCGTTAGGTAATTTTGGACTTAGGAGTGCATCCGGAATGTGATTTGGAGGTTCGTGGAAGAATTAGGCTTCAATTGGCAAAATTGGAAATTTGGCAATTTTTGGTCGGCAGCGGAAAATTTGATATCTGGGTCGGAATGGAATTTCAGAAGTTGGAGTAGGTTCGTAGTGTCATTTTTGACGTGTATGCAAAATTTGAGGTCATTCGGACGTGGTATGGTTGGTTTCGGCATAGGATGCCGAATTTGGAAATTTAGAAGTTCTTAGGCTTGAATCCGAGGGTAATTTGGTGTTTTGATGTTGTTTCGAGAGATTCGAAGGTTCGATTAAGTTTATATGTTGATATATGACTTGTAGGTATTTTTAGTTGAGGTTTTGAAGGCCTCGGGTGTGATTCGGGTCAGTTTTGAACGAGTCTTGGCATTACCGGAACTGAGGCTTGGTTCTGGTGCTTAAAATTTTGCTGAGGGCGGCAAAAATTCCGCTGAGGGTGGCAAAATTCTGCTGAGGTAAATTCTGCTGAGGGAGAAGGAGGGGGCGCGGACCGCGTAAATTTTGTCGCGGAGGCGCTCCACGGCAGATCTGCAGATTCGATGGTACGACTTCAGAAGCCTATATCTTTTGATCGACTAGGAATTTGGAGATGATTCAAAAACGAAAGCTGTAACCCATTTGTGTCTAGTTTCCATAAAGCTATAGAAATTATCATTTGGACATCTGTAGAGAAGTTATGGCCAAAATACTAAAGCCTATCACTACAGCCACCAGAAGCGCGGATAGCATTGTATTGATCGCGGCCGCGCCTCGATTTTTGCGATTAGCATAGTGGAGATCAGAGAGTGCACTATATAAATGAGGTTTAGGGCATTATTTCACATTTTGGACTTAGGGAGCTCGGTTTATGGCGATTTTACAAGGGTTTTCAAGAAATTCATCGGGGTAGGTGATTGTAACTCTGATTTAGTTAATGTACATGAATATATCACTGATTTCATCATTTGATTAGTACTTTGGGGTGGAAAATTTGGGAAAATAGTATAAACTTCATAAAATGGGTTTTGAGAGTTGAATGTCGATTCAAAGTCGGATTTTGACAAATTTGGTATGGTTGGACTAGTGAGTGAATGGGACTCAATTTTATCGAATTTCGAGACGTGGGCCCGGGGGCTGAGTTTGAGCCAATTTTGGGTTTTGGGCTAATTTGATAGTTTTTCTTGTGTAATTCATTCCATTAGCGTATATTGATGGTATTGTACTAACTGTGAATAGATTCGGAGCATTTGGAGGCCGAGTCGAGAGCATTTCGGGGTAGAGATTTGATCGGTTTGAGGTAAGTAACGATCATAAATCTAGTCCTGTGGGTATGAAACCCCGAATTTTGTATCATTTTACTATTTTGAGGTGACGCACATGCTAGGTGACGGGCGTGTGGGCATACACTGTTGGGGATTATGACTTGGTCCGTCCCGTAACAACTGTAAAGTTGCATATTTTGTTAGAATCATATGATACTTATGTGTTTTAGAAAGAGTTTCTGTAAGTTTGATTGAATGCCATGTTTGGGCCTTGTGCCAGTGCTGTTTGGACCCGTAGGGGCCTTTTCTTACTATCCTCTAACTGTTTTCGATGGAAAATCTATACTCAGTCATGGTTATACTTATTTACTACATAACTCAGTTTGATGACTCTATTTTGATGCATATAAATGTTGTTTTGGGCCGAATTCCCTGCTTTTACTGAAATGCCCGAGTGGATCGAGAAGTTTATGACTGAGTGAGACCGAGGGCCTGATTTGTGAGGATATTTATGGGATCGGGCTGCACGCCGCAGCATGTTTGATATAGGCCGAGGACGTGAGTGATTTATGCCATGATTTGGCTTGATATAGCGCTTGGGCTGAAGGAGCCCCTTCGGAGTGTGTACACACCCCCAGTGAGCGCAGGTACCTACTGAGTGTGAGTGCCGAGTGCTGAGTGACAGTGAGGCATGAGTGATTGTGAGGTATACCCGAGTGGCAAGAGTGATGGTGAGGTATGCCGGAGTGGCAAGAGTGATTGTGAGGTATGCCCGAGTGGCACGAGTGACTGTGAGGTTTTCCCGAGGGGCTGTATACGAGTGATGCTTTGCCCGAGGGGCTGTTTATGATTTCATCATCTTTGCTCACCTTTGCATTGAGCCTTTGTTTGAAAAATTGTTGAAAAATATCTTTAGATGATTTTTACTGGAACCGGGTTTAAACTAGATGATTTGATTCAAACACTGATTTTTTAAAGCATGCTGTACTTAATTGAATTTTTGTGATATGAACTTGATATGCTTTATTGCTCATCACTGCTGCTCAGTCTTTATTTATTGTTGTTACTTACTGAGTTGGCGTACTCACGTTACTCCCTGTACCTTGTGTGCAGATCCAGGTGTAGCTGGATACAGTAGTCGTTGTTGATTATTCTGGCTGCAGATCATTCTCTGGGATAGCAAGGTAGCTTCCTGGCGATCGCAGCCCTGCTTTTCTCCCTTCTATCTTCCTTTAGTTGTATTAGCTATTTTCCAGACTATGTTAGTCTTAATATTGTTAGATAGATTATAGTAGATGCTCATGACTAGTGACACCCCGATGTCAGGCTTTTCTTTTCCGCATTTGTGTTTTGATTTGAACTCCTTTACGAAGGCTTTTTACGATATATATCCTTGAAATTATCCTTGAAATGAAAATATCGGTTTGTTTTCGAATGAATTGGCTTGACTTGTTCCACGATAGGCGCCATCACGACAAGTTAGGTTTTTGGGTCATGACAAATTGGTATCAGAGCCTAGGTTACATAGAAGATGTCTTGAGGATCGGTACGGAAGATGTCTGTACTTATCTACGACAGGGTGTAGAACCCTTTAGAAAATTTCACTTTCTTGTATTCTATCATGCGGAATTGATTCAGCTTGGAATATAACTCCTTGAATTCCTTCCACGCATTCGTTTTCGCACATGAGTGCTCGGTATCAGTTGTACATCGCCATCTTGTGATTCTACGAACGATGTTTGAGATGTGTCATGTGTTTTGGTAATGGGCCAGTCTGGAGGACTTGAGGCCAGGTTTAGACCACAGCTTTGGGTCGGTAGCTTCAGTTATAACCTGTACATTTGGACTCATATGTCCAATAATGCCTCTATGAGTGGAATTTGTGGCTCGATGAGAGGTGGAATGGCTTTGTGATGAGTATGATGTAACTGCAGGATGTGTTAAGACGATTTGAATGTGACGAGAAGTGTTTCCTTGAAATGTAAAGGAAGGACATTGGGCGCTTGATTTTCATTTTAATGTGACGTACGGTGTCGAGTGTGAATGTTTTGAAGGATCTTTCACGTTGTTAAATTTTGGGACAAATTTAATTCTCATGTCTTGTCAATGACTTTGGACTCAAGAAGAGTAAGTGATTGTGTAGTAATTGTGGTGGGTATTTCTAATATCGATGGCTTGGGAAAGATGATCTTCTGAGAGACTTAGAGTCAGTAACATTTTATTGATTCAGGTGCGACAGAGATACATTTCGATTTGATGCAGTAGTTGGGTAGCAAAGTATGAGGGAAGACATGACGGGAAGTGTTTCGCGGTGGTTGAAGTACTAGCAGGTCACGTAGGAGAAGTCGAGGTTGAGAAGTTTCTTAAAGGAGATGATTAAACCAAAGCAAGAGTGACAGATTGGCATATGAATTCAATTGTAGGGTAGTCGTGCACCTTGAGAAAGTGTAGAATGGTTTGGAATCGTGTTAGTATGTGATTTGTCCTGCAGACTCTATTTAGAGTGATGGTTACTGTACAAAGGAAGATTTAATATGGCAGAAAGGAGTGTGTTGGAAATGAAGAGAGGCATGAAGATCTGATTATCGTGTCAGGTGCAATATGACTTGAGTTCAGAAGGTATTGTTGAACGTATAGTTAATGTCAATAGGGAAAGTGCAGACTTATACAAATGATGGGCGAGCATGAACTCAGGAGAATTTATGGATTTCATGGTCGTTCCACTCAGTGCAGTGTCATTGGGAGATGTCAGTAAGGAATTCCATAGGTGGGTTATCTCCTGTGTGCAGCTAGCTGTGGCATGATGTTCATGAAGCTTTTGCGAGGAATATTACTTGCTACCCGGTAGGAAGTCGTATGTGTGATTGTGGCTGGCGATTCAGAATGTTCATGAAAAGCTTATTAAAAGATTTCGAGAAGTCTGGCGGGTTAACGGTGCGAGATCTTTGTAATTGAGAAGGAGAAATCCTTGCGGGTTCTAATTTTATATAATTGTAGCTTAAGGCTATGTGCGGGAGTCTGCTATCGATGAGTTGATTGCACGGTTATGTGTCGTAATAGTTTCGGTTCGGGGTATACTAATGAATCAGTTATGACTTGCAGAGGCCGAGATCGAGGATGGCTCGGGTAAAGGAATTTTTGGACACAAGTTGTATTACACTCTATGGTTATAGGAGGACCATAAAATAATTGAGTGGTTATTCATGAAAAATGTAGTGCACATGGAGCGGGAATTTGCTCGGTTGCGTAGGAGTGTGAGTTACTCTTTCTTTCCCTTGAGTGTTGGTGTGCTAATGGGGCACATGCCATTTCGGTCCGTTTGGTCGGTTAATTCGAGATTTGAGTAGAGTGGATGACTCTCAAGAATGGTTCCAATAGATTCAAAATTTATATATATGGCTAGAAAACTGGGAGTTGCATTGAACGATGTCGAGACTCGTGGCATTTTATATCATTGTGAATTATGCATTTTAAGATCAAGAAGGTGAAGGAAACAGTTTTAGGTTCACATAAAGTCTCTTCGGAGTAAGCATTTTTGTTTGTGGTACCTATGGGATACATAAAAAGGGAATTAAGTGGCTTATAAGCCTTAGGGCGATGTGATTCTATGCTAGAGTTTGTGGGGTATGTTTTAGTTAAGGATAGTAGTGCTCTAATAAGGAAAATTAGCAATTTGAAAGCAATTTGGAAAGGACTTGGAGAAATAAAACAGCTTGGTAATAGGTTGGGGTAGCACAATAATGGGTATGATCGGTCCTTTAGGTACTTATGAAGTGGCTAGTATCTACAGGTGTTTCGTGGCAATGCTCTCGGATTTGGCAACCTGTGTAGCTTGGTAGAGTTAGAGGAATTCAGTTCTGATAGCTTGGTTATGTGCAAATGGATTTCAAAGTGTTCATGATGGTTTCTACCATGGTTTGAACCGGATATTTGCTACCGGTGTACGGAACGTGTTGTGTGTTATGATTTCCTCCTAGAAAGAAGCAAGAAAGAGGTTTCTGATTTATAAGGTATGTAATTTTCTAGTGACTCAGAGATTGATAATGGAATTCTTATGCATGTCACATGATGGCATAATAGATATGGTGTGTTGTGTGGGAATAGGATTTACATGTACAAGGTCACAGTTCAGTTTTGAAGGGAAGGACATAAATTCTTAGGCAGCATGGACTGTTTCTGATGACTAGGTAAATGATATTACTATCTGGTATAGCTTGATGAGAGTGTACATTTTAGAAGGGACATGTGTTTTGATTTATGGGTACTTCGCTGGTATTATGGCACTTTCCCGGTTGATCGAGTGTTGATATTCAAATTTTTGCCAGGTGGCACGGAAGAATTTTTTAAGTATTTCTCGTGGGATGATTGTGTAAGAGAGAGGTATTAGGCATTCTGGCGGTGGAGGTAGAATCAAATATGGTGATTCATGTAATCTATGGAATTGGATATTGGGAGTTCTCAGGAGCAGATTGTTTTATGGTTGTGGACTGTGAAGTTGTGGCTGGAGCTAGCCATATGATAGAAGGTGTTATGATTCCGTCATTATGGATTTTTGGAGGTTGTTTATCTATTTGTAGCTGACCATAGTATATTTGGGGCCCATTGATAGGCCCAATTAGGATGTGTATTCTACACCGAGCCGGATTGATTAGCTCCATACTGCTATTGTTGAAGGATGTGCCATTCGGTTGATGAGAAGCTTATTCGTGTTCTGACATGATCTGTGAGTTACTCTTCTATGCTATGAGGAGTTGTGATTCGTTGGTTATATGCACATATGGTGCGGTTCTATTGTGCCCTTATAGCGGTATTTGAGCGAGAATAGTATTGGATATTGCTTGGTTGATGACGTATTGGTTATGTTTTTACGGGTTTTGTAAGGCATGGTTTCATTTGCTTCTACATGGTTATGGTAATGCACTTTGGGTACTTGATGTCCAATTGTGCATGGTTATTGATTTTAGCAGGGTGGCTTGAGGTGTTTCATATGGACCAGTATTTGGATAGGGTCGCGTATTCCAGTAGAGTTATGTTGAAATATGAACCTTTGTGTAAGATTCATGTGTTATGGTTCTGCGGTGTGTGATGGGTTCTTAGCATTGTGTCGGGGTGGTACCCATCGATCTTGCGGAACGGTTCTCCTATTTGGGTCATTGTTACGATTGGGTACATTTGGAATATTGCAATCTGGTGCACGGATTGCACGGGTCGTGGATTTAGATTGTATTGATGTGTCATGTCACTAGAGTGGTCGTGTTGAATGAGACGAGGTCATTGGGCATAGAATCAATGTTATGAGATTTGATTGTGGTATAATTGGGAGGATAATATCGGAAGTCAGCTTTGAAATTGGCTATAGTTCTTGTAGAAGGAACGTGAGCTCCATGAATGGTTATGAATTCGGTATGTTTCTTTCATCATCGGCAGTGTACGAAGGTTTTAGAATGAGGTTTTGTCTGATATAAGGTTTATAACCGGCACTGGGTTGATTTGAGTAGATACGGTGATTTGAAATCATTGCTTCGAGCATTCGAGCTATGCGGTATTTGAATTTGAGTATTTGAGATATGGTTACGGCTTTTGGTACAACTTGTTCAGACTTATACGGCATGTAGATGCGAACTTCTGATCTTATAGGAAATTTCTGATGTCAAAAATTTGATTCGAAGGCTTGTGGGCTAGGTTGAATTGAGGAATTTCGGTTATGCTGTGCTATCGGACCTGTATGGGATAGGGTGACGTGAGATCACCCCCGGGTATGTGCATGGAAAAGTTACACAGCAATTGGATGGATTTTGGAACAACTCTGGGCACGTTCGAGGACGAACGTATGTTTAAGTGGGGGAGTATGTAACGACTCGACCGGTCGTTTTGAATATTTGCACTTCGCTCGGTGGTTTGATGGCATGAGTAACTCTGTATGATGTACTTTGACTTGTGTGAATCATCAAGTTTGGTTTGCAGGTATTTCGGAATCCATTGGAAGAAAGAATTTCATTGTTGAAGCTTTAAATTTGGAGAGTTGACCAAGTTTCACTTTTTAGCATTTGACATCAGATTGGAATTTTGATGGTTCCATTAGCTCCATTAGGTGATTTATGACTTAGGAGTGCGTACGGAATGTGATTTGGAGGTTCGTGGCAGAATTATGCTTGAATTGGCGAAATTTGAAATTTGGCGATTTTTGTTCGGCAGTGGAAAATTTGATATCGGGGTCGGAATGGAATTCCGGAAGTTGGTGTAGGTTCGTAGTGTCATTTGTGACGTGTGTGCCAAATTCGAGGTCATTCGGACGTGGTTTGGTTGGTTTCGGCATCGGATGCCGAATTTGGAAATTTAGAAGTTCTTAGGCTTGAATCTGTGGGTAATTTGGTGTTTCGATGTTGTGTTGAGTGATTCGAAGGTTCGATTAAGTTTGTATGTTGATATATGACTTGTAGGTATTTTTGGTTGAGGTTCCGGAGGCCTCGGGTGTGTTTCGGGTGGGTTTGAGTGAGTCTGGGCATTACCGGAACTGAGGCATGGTTCTGGTGCTTAAAATTCCACTGAGGGCGGCAAAATTCCGCTAAAGGCGGAGGAGGGGCGCGGACCGCGTAAATTTGGTCGGGGAGGCGCTCCAGGGCAGATATGCAGATTCATTGGTACGACTTCGGAAGCCTATATCTTTTGATCTATAAGGAATTTGGAGATGATTCAAACACGAAAATTGTAGCCCTTCGTGTCTAGTTTTAATGAAGCTATGGAAATCAGCATTCGGACATCAATAGAGAAAGTTATGGCCAAAATACTAAAGCCTGTCACTATAGCCACAGAAGCGCGGACAGCGTTGGATTTTCACGGCCGCGCCTGGATTTTTGCGGTCAGCGTAGTGGAGATCAGAGAGTGCACTATATAAACGGGGTTTAGGGCATTATTTCACATTTTGGACCTAGGGAGCTCGATTTATGGTGATTTTACGAGGGTTTTTTAAGAAATTCATCGGGGTAAGTGATTCTAACTTGGATTTGGTTAATGTACATGAATATATCACTGATTTCATCATTTGATTAGTACTTTTGGGTGGAAAATTGGGGAAAATAGTATAAACTTCATAAAATAGGTTTTGAGTGTTGAATGTCGATTCAAAGTCGGATTTTGACAAATTTGGTATGGTTGGACTCGTGAGTGAATGGGTTTCCTAGTTTTGTAAATTTTATCGAATTTCGAGACGTGGGCCCGGGGGTCGGGTTTGAGCCAATTTTGGGTTTTGGGCTAATTTGATAGTTTTTCTTGTGAAATTCATTCCATTAGCGTATATTGAAAGTATTGTACTGATTGTGAAGAGATTCGGAGCATTTGGAGGCCGAGTCGAGAGCATTTTGGGGTAGAGATTTGATCGGTTTGTTGTAAGTAACGATCGTAAACCTAGTCATGAGGGTATGAAACCCCGAATTTCGTATCATTCTACTATTTTGAGGTGACGCACATGCTAGGTGACGGGCGTGTTGGCGTGCACTGTTGGGGATTGTGACTTGGTCCGTCCTGTAGCAACTGTAAAGTTGCATATTTTGTTAAAATTATATGATATGTGTTTTAGAAAGAGTTTCTGTAAGTTTGGCTGAATGCCATGTTTGGGCCTTGTGCCAGTGCTCTTTGGAAGCTTAGGGGCCTTTTCTTACTATCCTCTCAATGTTTTCGATTGAAAATCTGTACTCAGTCATGGTTAAACTTGTTTACTTCATAACTCAGTTTTATGACTCTATTTTGATGCATATAAATGTTGTTTTAGGCTGAATGCCCTGTTTTTACTGAAATACCCGAGTGGCTTGAGCGGTTTATGACTGAGTGAGGCCGAGGGCCTGATTTGTAAGGATATTTATGGGATCGGGCTACATTCCGCAGCATGTTTGATATAGGCCGAGGGCCTAAGTGATTTATGCCATGATTTGGCTTAATATAGCGCTTGGGCTGAAGGAGCCCCTCCGGAGTGTGTACACACCCCCAGTGAGCGCAGGTACCTACTGAGTGCGAGTGCCGAGTGCCGAGTGACTGTGAGGCATGAGTGATTGTGAGGTATGCCCGAGTGGCAAGAGTGATGGTGAGGTATGCCCGAGTGGCAAGAGTGATTGTGACGTATGCCCGAGTGGCACGAGTGATTGTGAGGCTTGCCCGAGGGGCTGTATACGAGTGATGCCTTGCCCGAGGGGCTGTTTATGATTTCATCATCTTTGCTCACCTTTGCATTGAGCCTTTGTTTGAAAAACTGTTGAAAAATATCTTTAAATTATTTTTACTGGAACTAGGTTTAAACGAGATGATTTGATTCAAACACTAATTTTTTAAAGCATGCTGTACTTTATTGAATTTTTGTGATATGAACTTGATATGCTTTATTGCTCGTCACTACTGCTTAGTCTTTATTTATTGTTGTTACTTACTGAGTTAGCGTACTCACGTTACTCCCTGCACCTTGTGTGCAGATCTAAGTGTAGCTGGATACGGTAGCCGTTGTTGATTATTCTGGCTGCAGATCTTTATCGGGGATAGCAAGGTAGTTCTTGCCTGGAAATCGTAGCCTTGATCTTCTCCCTCCTATCTTCCTTTAGTTGTATTAGCTATTTTCCAGACTATGTTAGTCTTGATATTGTTAGACAGATTATAGTAGATGCTCATGACTAGTGACACCCCGATTTCGGGCTTTTCTTTTCCGTAATTCTGTTTTGATTTGAACTCCTTTACGAATGGTTTTTATGCTATATAGCCTTGAAATTATCCTTGAAATAAAAATATCGGTTTGTTTTGGAATGAGTCGGCTTGCCTAGTTCCACGATAGGCGCCATCACGACAGGTTAGGTTTTTGGGTCGTGACAGTCACCTCTCGTCTTTTTCTTCACTTTACTATAGACTTTGTAATACTGTTTCTTTTTTGATCTACCGTTGTTATCCATGTATCATATCTTACTCATAATGCTTCATTAACTCTCTTCTTATTTCCCAACTAACATTTCTGTCAATTACTTTATTAAGAAAACTTCAACAAGACATTCTTTTGCTTTTAGCTCCCCTTGCTCTATCCACCGGCACTTCGGGTTGCTTAACATTCTATCTATACTAGGGACGAGAGCCACACTAAGGTAATATTTATCCATCATAAGCATTGATGCAAAAATTGAGTTCCTCTGACTCAACTCTTCCACAACTATATCTCTTACCAACCGTCTTTCTGGATGTAGGCATCATTGTATTATGAATAGGATAGAGTTTAGGAAATTGAGTTCTTACAACTGAGCTCTACCACACGATCTAGAGTGAGAAGAAAGAGTGATAGTCCTAAATACCCTGTAGCCTCCTGCTTATAAGTGTGGTGCACAACACACCCATAAACAAGACTCTACTAGACACGCCTTGAAGACTCCCTAGGACAGAATAGCTCTGATACCATTTATTTCACGACCCAAACCGATGGGCCGCGACGGGCACCCGGTATCTTACTCAACTGAGTACCAACATAACATATCTTTTCCTATCATACTATCATAGAAAAATGAGACAGAAAGGCTACCATGAGATAACTAGAATAAAACATGTAATACCAACTTATGCATAAAACATACTGCCTATAAGATCTAAGTGATCACTCGTACATTGAACATAGGCCTATAAGGCCATACAATCTTTCATATACATGACATCTGTCTACAAGCCTCTAAGAATATATAATTGTCATAAAGGTCGGGATAGAGCCCCGCCATACCAATCAATACATATCTTAATCATACTGACCAAATAGCAACTCCGGAGCAAATGGAGCGCACCAACACCTTCCGCTGAGCTGATAGCCTACTTGGAGGACTCTCGACCTATCTATCGGGACCTGCGGGCATGAAACACAACGTCCCCATGAAAAAAGGACGTCAATACAAATAATGTACCGAGTATGTATGGAATGAAAATTAGTAAATAATAGACATGAGAAACATGGAGTAAAAGGCTCAACATGTAAGTCTGAATAACTTTGTGAATCAATGATATTTACAATGCCATGCATATGGGTATAAATGTCATACCATGCATAGGTATATGCGTATATAACTTCATCAAGCCTCTGAGGGCATCTCATCATATAATCTCGGCCACTGTGGGTAAATCATCAATATATACCATTTGATCAAGTGGTGGTGCGTATATAATGCCGTAACCTTTTCCCATATCTCATATACATATATATATAAACATATACACATATATAATGCCATCTAGTCATGGGTCAATGTACATGTATAAATGAATTCAATGCATGAGAAGTACGTCAATAAAATTTCTCGGAACGTCATAAGACCATTATGCCTTTGATTGATGTCATAAAATAAACTTTATCACTTACATATTTTCTGAGATCCATGAACAGATGATAGAATAATAGCACACATGGGGAATCAAGAACATAGGCATCTCTAATATTTCTATGAATAGAATCATTTATGAAAGTTGTGCATTTGCTCGTTTCATTTGTATCGTATGGATTATGCCAAAAGGAAAGAAGGGATAGCCTTAACATACATGAACCGATTCTCTTGACAATCTCTCTAACACATGTCTTTTGCAAAATCATGTAATGGCAAGATCGGAGTAGGAAAACATCCGTATGATATTCTTGAGAAAGATTATACTAGGCTTCCTTAGAATCGCAAAAATATCACGTTGCTAAGATGCTGAGGAATTTTTGTTTGAATTCTTGTTGAAGATATGTTGCTTACCATTTTGATATAAGTACCCCTATTTGAATTAGAGACGTCTTATGCTTTAATGGGTGTGGTCCCCACATTAGGGGGTGCTTCCATGTTGGGGCCTTTTTAGCTTCATCCAAGATCTTAATTTATTATACTCTAATTCCTTAATTAACTAATTAATCTATCATTAACCAATAATTAACTAATTACCCACATAATTAAGAATTATCTCAAATTACTTAAAATACTACTCACTCTTAACATACCTTATACACCTCACTATCATGGTCATGTGGTACCTTGTATGGCACAAGTCCATAAATACCGGGTATTGTAGCTTGGATGGTATTTTATCTCAAAATGTCAAACTTCGACAAAATTTATTTTGCTTACCCCCTCACCTTCACAAATTTACTAATCACTTGTTTGAAATAGCATAATGCTTATAATCTCAAAATAATCTCATCCCTGAACTTACGTCGATTAACGTACGACGAAACTTTAATATACAAAAATGAGGGATGTAACATCTTATTTTCGAGCTTCCATCAATTTACTTATGGCGTACTTTCACGTACGAAAATATGGGGTGTAACAGGGAGTAACCTTCAACCTATTATCAATCAATTCTTTCTCAATTATTAAGGATTAACAAAGAAGTCTTCACCCTAAAGGTAAGAATATATGCCCTTGCTCTTAATTTCGAAAATCTACTAAAAGGGGAGTAATTAGCAAGACAATATTTTAGTGTGGGAGTTGTTATCTTGCATGCATGTGTTATCAAATAATGTAAGAAGGTTGTGAGCTAAAAATAGTAGAGAATGGGTTGAGGGATGATGGAATCTTTCATAAAAGGGCCTTAAAAACCTCAATGCACACCTAGTGCTTGAAAATATTCTCAAATGAGCTAGAATCATGATCATCTTCCTAATTTTGGTTCAACTTGTTATATTTCTAAAATAGATTGAAGTTACTAAGAATTATGAAATGTTTTAAAGGTTTAAGGAAGCTCAATTGAGGTATATTGGCTAAAGCCCTCTCTTATGAAAGACCCTAGTTGATTATTATGAAATCGGTTATCCCGAGTAATCTTGCGTTGAGAGATACATGTTCAATATGTGTTTCAAATGCATTTATTAATGCTATGTTATCTTTTGAGTATATATATTCAAAGTGTGGTTGTGTGTGTTATAATTGTTACGATTTCAAGTTATGCTTGAGTGAAGGTTATCATGCCAAATTATATGCAAAAAATCTCTATATATGTCTAAAACTCTTAATTGCTCTCATGTATACCTAAAAGCTTTGAATTGAAGAGTCTTGTGGTCGATAATGGTAATGGTGTGTGAAAATGAAAAGGGGAGCATGAAATATGAAATTTGGCTAAGTGCCAAGAATGATATTATAATAGTGGCTATAAGTGCCGATGAAATAAATTAGATATGAAAGAAGTATGATGTGAGATGATTGACTGAACAAGGTAATGTCTTGGGTGAGATGGCCTAGCCGATCGGGCCGTGATCGGATGCCATGCCGCACAAATGGTGGTGACTGTGCTGGAAGTTATGATGAAATTATGGTTATGGTTGATGTCTTAAATGAGACGACCTAGCCGATCGGGTCATGATCGGACTCCGTGTAAGAATACGGTGGTATTGTGAATTATGGTATATCGGCACTAAAGATCACCCAACCTAATAACATGGAAATTGACTTGAAAACTTATGTGATCCTTAACTTGATGTTTTAGTATTATTTGAAGCTCCTATTGAATTCTTGATTGTCCCCCCTTGTATTATTATTCACTAGTTAATTTACACGCGCTTCGCGCGATTTGTTTATATATATATATATATATACACACTTTATAAGTGATGTTGAAAGGGATTAAAAATCAAATCAAAGAATAAATATATAGTGCAAGATATACATATAAAAAAATTAAATATAAGGATATACTAAAACAATCACTCATGTGGATAACCTTTTCTCGGTTTTATTCCTTTTACCATCCAAATGAAGAACCATTACAAAATGGGTATATCTAATTACTAATTTTTGGTCCTCTCCTCAATTAACTTCTTCATAATATAATTTTTTCCTCTGCTCCACTGAAATGTCCAAGTATTTGACCTTCCATTGATTTATCGAAAAATATTACATATTAGTACTTTATACACTTTTTCACAATCACATGATTGTATGTCATGTTCGAATTTCTTACCAATTGAATAAAAATTTAATTTCTTCGAAGTAACTTATTAGTGGTAACTCTATAATTTTAACAACTTCTTTGAA
The DNA here is from genome assembly GCF_000715075.1 of Nicotiana tabacum. Classification (NCBI taxonomy): domain Eukaryota; kingdom Viridiplantae; phylum Streptophyta; class Magnoliopsida; order Solanales; family Solanaceae; genus Nicotiana; species Nicotiana tabacum. The sequence continues at coordinate 45,812,732 of NC_134102.1, forward strand.
AGTAGAAAAATACTTCATATTGCCTGCAAAAAATATTAACATAGGAGATAAAAGGTATCCCATATTCTTAATTGAATATAAATATATTAATCCCTAGTCTAGAGAAATAACCAAAACTCAAAGTATTATTTTTTTCAAGCATAATGCACAAAATATTAATATATTATGCTTCTCTCACGACACATAAAATTCATGTTAAAATGTCACTAATCTTTAAATAATGTCTAAATGTAAACATCACTTTTTTCTATTATTTCAAGAATATTTTTAAATATTAGTATAAGCCTAACACATGTCTTTCAATCTTAAAAAATAATATTCAACATATTTTCATGTATATAATTATTCAAGTTATATGTATATGCCAATCGATAAATTTCTTTTGGTAACAGAGGTAACAAATATAACCACTAACCATATGATATTACTATCATGAATGAAGTTTAAATTATGCAATACAGATTACTACTTTATAAATATATTTAGCCTATTTCATAGAGAAGTTAAGTTATAGTAGGTACGACAGGAAAACTTTAATTCTAATAGTAATTGATCGGAGTTTCAAAACCTAACGTTGATTCGCCCAACCGTTCCAATATCTCTCCGAGCAATAATTGACTTAGCCAATCTCTTTTCAGGCATCGTTATAGAATCTTCCCTCTTTTTTTGTTAAATGAAATACTTCATATCATATATTTCACATTTGAAAATAACTATAAATTACTTCATGCACGCAAATATGATATATATTTGAGATCACACATAGTAAATATTTACTCTAACATTAAATTTTGCAGATACTAAGTTTCATAAAACCCAAAGGGTAGGAAATTAAAGAGTGAGTAGGGTAATGAAATTTCACTAATTGCTTTTTTTATCATATCAAGATTAAAATCGTTGCCTTTTTGGGCCGATACTTGAGTATCATCTCACATATCCCACATTGAAGATTGCAGCAAACACACAAGATATCCTACAAAATGATCTACTTTGAATTGTCCCAAACTCGAGCATCATAATCGCCGCATCACTTGGGGATAGTTCAATACCTTCCCGAAGTTTTGTCCATGATTCATCATGATACAATGCCTGTAGTACTCAAGAATTAAAAGTTGAATTCCTTGATTTCCTCTAATACAAAAGACAATCCAACAGGAGGAAGAAGTTTGCGCAGTAGTATAAGACTTTTAATTAAGAACATTTGGCAGAATGGTTAAGGAATATGTTTATATTTCTCACGCAAAGAATAGGAATCTGGAATGGGCAGGCAATTGAGATTTAAAATGATAAGCATTTCTTTTATAAAACAAAAATTTATTAAACTAAATGTTGTGTCAAATTGAAAGGGGTTAGTTATTATAGTAACAGACAACCATTTAAAGAGTCACTTCCTTCTTTCTCTTTTTAAAATAACATTTAAATGGAAAAAATCAGAAAAAATAACAAAAAGATATTTGGCAGAATGGTTAAGGAATATGTTTATATTTCTCACGCAAAGAATAGGAATCTGGAATGGGCAGGCAATTGAGATTTAAAATGATAAGCATTCTTTTATAAAATAAAAAGTTATTAAACTAAATGTTGTGTCAAATTAAAAGGGTTGGTTATTATAGTAACAGACACAACCATTTAAAGAGTCACTTCCTTCTTTCTCTTTTTAAAATAGCATTTAAATGGGAAAAATCAGAAAAAATAACAAAAAGATTGAGAAAAAAGATAAATAGAATTCCTAATTTATGATAGTGCCACATCACCGGGCCAATGTCCCTCAATTATATAGATATATAGATTCTATTGAGATGGTGTTTAGTTTTACATAGTAGTACTATTCGATAGTACTAACGTCCCTTTTGTCGGAGGCGTTGCATCTTTAAATGGATGAAGATGGTTCCATAGCAGGCAGTGTTGATCAGCGATAGTGGTACATCCTCTTCCCAGTAGACTTAGTGAGCCCCTCTTCATCCCGGGGTCACATATTGTATCTTTTGTTCATATTATTATCACGTATCGAGGTATAGCCGGTGCCTTGTTGCCGGCACTATCATAACACCCTTTTGTATCTTTTAGAGGCTCTGTAGATACTATGTGGGTTGTACATGGGTGCTAGAAAAGTCAAACAGATTATGTTATGTTTTGATCTCTTGTTTTACTCGAATCATAAGAATGTGTGTATTTTTGGACTTTAAAATGATATAACCAATGAGACGTTTTAGTATTGTATATATGAACTTCCTACTGTTTAATTAATGAAATCATGTCTTCTCTTGATTATGAGTGAGTTGGGTAGAAAGTATCTACAGGCTTGCTCGACCGGGTTCAATCGGTTGAGCGCCGGTCGCGCTTCCCGAGATTGGAGCGTGACAGAACTATAAGAGAAGATGAAAAAGATATGGTATAGGCAAATAATGGAAGACGAGGAAAATATAAATGACAGTAGAGTAGTTCTATAATGTAAGCTACCAACGGAATTTAACTCAATAAAGGCAACAAAGAGTGAACACGTGATAAGAACATCAAAAAATCAATACGGACAAATTCATACAAGGCAAATAAAGAGAAAACAAAAACGGCTCAACCAACAAGCCTCCTTAACATATAATGTACAACAAGATTCACAACCGAGATACCGCCTCATGTCGACATTTCAAATATTCAAATCACAACCTTTTCTTATACAGCCGAGTGAGCCTTACAATTAGATATATTTTTGAAATTATTTTTCCGAAATAGCTACACGCACTTTATCTCTTTTATAACGCCGCGTGGCTTCAACTAATTCCTTTACTAGCAATATGCTCATAAATCCCACCTTATGTCGTTGCATGCATATTAACCCCTATCCTTATACCACCACAACTGCCCATATGCCACAACTTGCCAAAACCAACAATATAAAAGCTACCACAAAATATAGCTCACGGCTCAACCACAAAGTGAATAAGAATCTCAATTGGAAGAGAATTTCTTAACAAGGGGAGATCTCTCAATAATCAACAACTTCAACCTCAATGTAATAATAGTTTTCATAACTTTAACATCAAATAAGAATAGCTACACAATTAAAAGGCACATGACAATAAAAGAGATAACAACATTAATAAAAGCATACAAAAGCATGTTTGACAATAAAAACTATAGCATATGATAAAAACATCAGGTAAAGCATATAAGAGCAATTTAATAATGAAAGTTGTAACATGATATTACAATTTCTAAATAAATGCATGAAAGAGTCTAAGAGTGTAATCCGGTCCAAACGCCACACAAAAGCATGTGTACACACTTACCTCCTTGTGTACACATCTTTCACATAATTCAAATAACACAAATCAACCAAAGTCATAAGGGGTAGTTCCTCCACACAAAACTAGGCAAAATATTTACCTAAAACAAGCCAAATCAGTCTCCCAATAAGCCTTTCCCACAAAACTCCTACTCCGAACCGCTCGAATCTAGCCAAAATAACTTAATACCATAAATACAAACTATATGAAGCAATTTCAGATAATAAATTTTCAATATTTAAAGAAAATTAAAAAGTCAACCCCTGGCACGTGCCGTAGAACCTGACCGAACTTACAAAATCCGAACACCCATTCCAATACGAGTCCAGTCATACTAAAATTATCTAATTCCGACCTCAAATTGACCTTCAAATCCTCAATTTATGGTTTAGAAAAGTTTTCACAAAAAACCCCAATTTCTCCAACTGAAATCACTAATTAAATGATAAAATAATGATAAAATCATGATTAATGAACAAAATCGAGTCAAAAACAGTTACCTTGACCCAATCATTGTAAATCTCTTCCAAAGTCGCCCAATTCTGAGCTCTCTAATTCAAAAAGTGAAAAATAAAATAAAAGCCTTGATTCTATCCTATTCTGCCCGGTGATTTCTGCTTCTGCGGACAAAACGCGCATTTGCACTCCCTCTTCTACGGATGGCTACACGCTTATGTGGAACCTGACAGCACATTTGGTCATAATACAACTGACGACAATCCGCTTATGCGGAAGGCATCCACATATGTGGATGCGCAACTGCAATAGAACCTTTGCACCTATGGACCCAGCTTCCTCGCCCAAATCTCACATATGCGGCTCAGTGGCCGCCTCAGCGGTGCCGTACCAGTGGCCCACATTGCGCAGGTGCAAATGCACTAGACTTCAGCATTCTCATCATGTCATTCTAAGTGCGTATAGGTCCGAACTCAACCCGAATCACACCTGAGGCTCCCCGGGACCCTTTCTGAAGATAGCATCAAGTCCCAAAATATAGCACGAACCTACTTGAGGCCTCAAATCACATCAAACAACACCAAATATACAAATCGCACCCTAATTCAAGCCTATTGAATCAATGGAGATTTGTCTTCTAAAACTAATGTCGAATCATATCAAACCAAGTCCGAATGAGCTCAAATTTTGCATGAAAGTCCCAAATGGCACAATGGATTTATACAAACTCCCGGAACCAAAATCTGAGCCCAATATCATTGAAGTTAACCTATGGTCAAACATATCAACCTTTCAAACCTTTCACTTTCCAGCTTTCCCCAAAAAGCCTCAAACCAACCTACGGACCTCCAAATCAACATCTGCACATATGCCTAAGTTCAAGATCACCACTATCTCCATTCCGAAGTCGTCTACACAAAAGTCAAGCTCCGGTAAACTCTTCAAACTTTGAGACTATGTGCCCCAATTTACTCTGAAACTCACCGGAATAAAAACCAATAACCCCGTCAAGGCAAAAATTGACGAGTGCAAAACACAACACGAAATTGATGCTCGCTAGCCAAAGATAGGATAGTTTAATTATTGTCTCCACATGGATTGGATTTAAACAATGTTCAAGTAATTTCTGGCTTAAATGCTATTTAAGATGATCAACACTTGATTTGAGGTAATTACTAACTATAATTAACTACTAAATTAAGATTACGACTAATTGAAATTTATCACAGAGAGTGAGAGTTGAACTAAAACGGATTGTAATCAATATGAGAAATAAGGGCCATGATAGTATAGGAGCAAGATTGTTATTTTAGATTTAACTCTGTTTAAATTCACTTCTAATGTTCTAATAATTCTCACGAATTCACTCGATGATTAGTTTAAACGTAAAGTCAAGATTGCTCTCTCATTTAAATTTGAACTCTACAAAATAAACTAATATGACGCATTGTCAAAATATGCAAGAATACGTTAATGGGGTAGTCTTTAGAAAAATGTCTCTCGAATATTTTCCTAACTTTGTTTAATCAACAATTCAAAATTCTTTCTAGATTACTTATAAAAATCACTAAATTAAACCAAGCCAAATAATGCAAAGATAATCATCAACATATTCCTCTTTCGATTAAATGAATCAGTGAATAATTTTGGAATCAATTCAAAGCTCTATAAACATATTCAAACAATTAAATTAGAGTTACATCTACAAACAACACTAAAAACACCATATATGTCAAACCCCTAGGGAAGAACTATTCCATAAATATGGAGAAAGTCATCACAAATAAGTTTAAGAACATAGAAAATATCAAAGATAATTTTACGATACAAACTCATGTATTGCACCGATTGTTTGCAAGAGAATTGATGAAATATTGTGTCTTCAAGCCGTGATAGCTCTCCAAAACTCTCATGGGTCGAATCCTCTTAAAAAATTGTGTTTACAAAGTATTGGCGGATCTGGACCAAAATACCCTCTCTGAGCCGAATTGGGATAACTGGGCAAAAGATTTCACAGGCGCGCCGCACTGGACGACGCACCATGCGTCGGACTAATGGAGATTTTCAGAATCCTTGAAAATTTCTCAGTTGCCATTTCTTCTTGCTGCGTCGCAGTAAAATTGCATCTACTGTCTTGCTTCATTCTTGCTAGAATTCCAGTCTAAACTAATAATAAAGGTGAGATATATCAATTATCCTTTCTTTTGGTGGATCATTGCTGAACATCCAAATATCTTTAACCATTTAACGTATTGGTGGCCTTTCTTTGATGTCAGATTATGATGTTTGCTTGTCACAATGTTAGGCACGTTGGTAGGCACTATGTGATATGGCAATTCCATGCTTCAAATATTTTTCTTCTATTTTTCACATGCGTACTCGGTCCTTGATCCCTGAATTCGAACAAGTGCAAATCACCATTGTTTAAGCTCGGTACTCGGTATTCGGTACTCGGTCCTAGCTCCCAATTATACTCTTAACTCAGAATCATTTCTTGCAAGGCATAAAATACATAATAAGTAAAAATTACCATTGTTTAATCTCAAACACACATAAAATGCAATAATTTAGAGTGTAAACTACCGCTAAAATACTGTTTTCTAGCCTACCATCAACACCCCACACTTAGACCATTGCTCGTCCTCAAACAATCAAACTACACTTCACTTAGGGATGACCTTTTCATCAAACAACCTCCCTAACACATCATGCCAAGAATATTTAAAGTAGACTAAGCACCCTATCATAACATCCTAACCTCAAGACTCGAATCAAAAGCACCATGCTTTTTTCACAACCTGTTCACTTACTCTAACACAGAGGTCAAAGACTTTACCTTACCTTCACAAGTCATGTGCCCTCACATAAATAATAGAGAGAAGTTCCACACATAATAAAATTCAAGAAAAAATAAGAACTCAAGATAGAAATAATTCACTCACTCTCAGAAATAAAATTCATGCGCCACAAGGAATGTACCATAACCGTGTCCGTACTGTAAAACTCTAATAATTGAGCTCATTAAGTTACTAATCAAGTAGGACTTTATTTTGGTTCTAATGTAGGTTGCGGGATGGGTAGGATGCATATGGATATAGTGGCTACACCTCCCTAAGCCCTTTAATACTTACAATTTCACAGTTTAAACCGTACACTTATGTTAAACCAAATCCTAACCTTTATAATATAACAATATCGAGCTCCCAATTTCTTTAAGCTTAAACAAGATGAGAAACTACCACTAGCAAGGAATAAAATAATTTTTCTCTAAGTTCTGATTTTTTTTTCTTTTTTCTTCAATTCCTTACAAGTGTCTCACACAAACTTTCAAATAGTGCACTTTCCTGCATTATTCTTAGTTCCACTCAAAAGCCTACCATACCTCCACTTAGCCTTTACCATCTCATAACAAAATCAAGTACTCAAGAGAGGTAGAAGGTTCAAACAGATAGTCAATTCAAACAAAGTGGATCAGGCTTGCAATGTGATTTCCAAAGAAGTAGGATTACATGCTCAGAGTGGCTAACTAAGATACATATTAATTAGGTGAATAAAAGCATATATCTGGCTCAACAAAGAAACGCCTATATCATATCCTAGAAAAAACAAAACTACTATTTTGATTTGCAAACACACAAGGCAAGTTCTAGACATCAACTGACATGCACAGAATATAAAACAAATCTCACATGCATATTGGCACATACTCACTTAGGATCGGATCTATCACGACTCTCTAGTCAAAGCATATAAGCAAAATCGAGATAAAAAATTTAAGGCAGGATGTACGCAGCCTTACCCCTACCATGGAAGGGCAAAGAGATTGTTTCTGATAGACCCTCAGCTAAAGAAGGTGAAAAAACCCATGATAGCAAGTAATAGCACAACAATATAATTAGAAAACTAAATCAAAGATAGCAACAAATAATATAAAAGAGGTACCGATAACAAGTAAGAGCAAGACAATATATTTAGAAAACTAAATCTAAGGTAGCAAATGAGAATATGAATGAAGTACTGCTAGCAAACTACAAAAGTACCGATGGCATGTAATAATAGAGTAAGAAATGCGATAATAGCAAACTAAGGATAAAAGGGTATTGTACTAACACTAGTACTATCAAACTAGGGAAGACAAAAGGAAACACACGAATACCTACTAGCCTTCTACCCTAATCTTCAATCTCAACACCCTTCTATCCAGGGTCATGTCCTCGGTTAGCTCTAGCTGCGCCATGTCCCGCCTGATTACCTTTTCCCATGACTTCTTTGGCCTACCTCTACCCCTCATCTTACCACCCAAGGACAACCTCTTACGCCTCCTAACTGGGGCATCTGTGCTTCCCCTCTTAACATGCTCGAATCATCTGAGCCTCGCCTCACGCATCTTTTCCACCCCACCTTTGTATGAGGGTCAACATTTGTATGACTCCCCTAAGGTCCACATCAAAAACACTAGAACCGGGAGTCGAGGATTGAGGTGGTACTGTAATATTAGTTGGAGGTGGAATAGTTGCATCCTCAGTAGGAGTAGGAATCAGTGCAGTCTGAGCAGGAGTAGTAGAATTAGGAGGTGTCGTGGTAGGGGGAATATCCTCACCTCTCGGTTGGTCAACCACAACATCAGGTATAATATCATGCCACTCTCATGGTGGCATTGGCCCTTTGGCTACTCCTCTCCCTTTTCCTAGCACCATGTACTGAACATTTAGAATAATGCACGAGTTAATAAGGGAATAATCTTATAATCAAGCTCGATCGCACGATCTAGAATCTCAAAGAAGGGTGATGCCCCGACCTTGGGGAGCGCGACAAGCGCTCAACCGAGATATCCCAATCAAGCAAGCCTAATTTACATCCTATCCTACCTTACCCATAAACAAAGTGAAGATGAATATAATTAGTTAGAAAACGAGAGAGTAACATGTACAACACCAATTTTATTCCTTTTGTAATCTCCATTTACAATTTCCAAAGTATTACATGTTCATAGTTTAAATGTGGAAACATGTTTGGCAATTACAGCATTTCTAGTTTGTTTTACCCAAATCAAAATACAACCCACACGTCAGCCTACCCCGGCACCATAAAATCTTAAATTCCATGGAAATTTTTTATGGGGCCTTAAATTAGTTTCTTGTCAAACTCACTCCAAATAGGGAAGATAGTGAAGTAACCTCCGAAACAAAAAAATCCACATCCACTCATAATTCCCCAAAGTCAACAATGCCATAAATATTCATGTTGAGTCCTTCAAGCTTTAACCATACCAAAAACGTTTCTTCACTAAAGCCTTTTGAAAAGAGTTTAACGACCCGATCGGTTGTTTTGAGTTCTAGTATGTTATTTGGTGGTTTGAGGCCTTGGGTATCCTCACTCTATGCATTATGACTTGCACGTGTAGTTGGATTTGAATTTTGGGATGTTCGGAATTGATTTTGGAAGGAAACATCTCAATTCGGAAGCTTTAAGTTGGAAGAGTTGGCCAAGGTTTGACTTTGGAGTAAATGACCTCAGAATCAGGATTTGAAGGTTCCAATAAGTTTGTATGATAATTTTGGACCTGGTCGTATGTTCGGGTTGAGTATCGGATGGCCCGAGAGCGTTTTAGCGCTTATTGTGGTAAGTTGGCATTTGAAGGTTTCAGAATTTCCTATAATTTGTTTGAAGTAGAATTTGGTGTTATTGATGCCTGTTAGCAATTCCTAAATTGGGAATAGGTTTGTATCATGCTTTGTGACTTGTACGTAAAATTTAGCATCTTTTCGGAATGTATAAGTATGATTCGGCTGCGTTCGTCGAAGTTTGAATGTTTGAAAGTTAAAAGAAGGAGTTTGATTGTACATTCATGTCTTTGATGTCATTCCTGCTATTTATAGCCTTTGGAAAAGTTTTGATAAGTTATTTGGACTTGTTGGTATGATTGGACGGAGTCCCGGGTGCCCCGAATGTGTTTCAGGTTGGTTTTGGACAAAGTTTGGATGAATTGCTGCTGCTGGTTACTGGTTTTGGTTTTGTTCTTCATGAACGTGAAAGGAAGCTCGCGTTCATGAAGAAAGAGTTGCGCTAGAGGATAGTTTGTTCATCGCAATCACGATTGGGGACACGTGTTTGCGAAGACTTAGGGAAGATATGCAACGCGTTCGCGAAAAGTGTTTTGAGTTCGCGTAGGTGAAGTTGGGCCTGGAGGCTTGGCCTTTGCGTTCGCGTAAGGGTGATCGCATTCATGAAGTGCTGACTAGGTATGCATCATGATCGCGAGACGTGTCTCGCATTTGCGAAGAAGATGTTTGAGCTGGAGCTGGAGCTAGCTATGCTTCGCGAACGCGAGGGTCATGTCGCGTTCATGAAGAAGGGTCGACTAGGAAAAATTCTTTTTATTTCGGGACTTATACCATTCCTCTCACATTTTCACTCTGTTGGGCAATTATTTGAGCTCTTGAAGGGGAGATTTTCATCATCTATCACAATGTAAGTGATTCTACACACTGTGAATTAAATACATGCATTATATATGGATTTGAACATGGAAATTGGTGGAAATTGTGGAATTTTTGAAGGAATGCTAAAAATGGTAATCTTGGATTTTGAGCATGAAACTAGACATGAAATTAAAAATAAATTATATTTTTGAGTTTCTGGAATTATAGGTAAGGTTTATCTTCGAAAAGTTTTGGATTTCGGGCACGTGGGCTTGGAGGTTGACTTTGTTTACTTTTCGAGTGAAGTTAGGAATTGTTATAAATTGTTAAATTATGAGTATTGTAGTATATTTTTATTGGTTTGCACATTGTTTGACTAGTTGCGGATGGATGGGTATCGGTTTGAGGTGTTAGATAGGCGTGGGAGCCGGTTATGGAACTTCAGAGCGAGGTAAGTCTTCTGTCTAATATTGTGAGGGAGAATCTACCCCGTAGGTTTTACAATTGCCATGTGCTACATGTTGTGGGGGCTACGCATGTATGTGGTGACTAGTGTCCGTGCGTATGCTAGAATGCATGATTAGGTCCGGGTAGAGTTAGACTTACGCGATGTCTTAAATATAATATTACAGTTATCATTTCCTATTTAATTGCTTTAATTGGTGTTCTTGTGTCAGACTAGACTTCCTTAAAGTATCGGACGTACGATTTTTGATATATGGTTAGCTACTTAAGTAACAATAGAGATTACATTCCTTTTACGGATTTCTCCCATGTTGTACGTATTTGTTCGAAAGTTTCTTGAATTTCACAACTCACACCTATATTTGCGAGTGGGTTCAGTTACCCGTCAAATCTTCACTATTCCTATGGGATTAGGATGAATGCCTCAACAGTATCATTATGGGACGTGTCGTTCCCTCGACAGTATTAAGAGATGCATCCATGGACTTCTGCTTTGATTCTGTAGGTACCTACATATGTATATTTGGTAGTCATGTAGGTGCGTAAGCGCAGTTACCGAGGAGACTTTGTTGTGAGATGCTCCTTATGCTATGATCCGCAGCACACAGAGTCCCCATCTTATCCATTTATTATATTCTGTCTATTTTCTATTTTAGACAGTTGTGTAACGGTACTCTATATTTTAATAGATTCTCATGCACTTGTGACACTGGATTTTTGGATTTTCTAGTAGGTGTTTGTGGACTTTGCTTAATATTGTAACCTTCTTATTTTATGTATTACTAATATTTTATATATTCACGATCATCTAAGTATTAATTTCCTTAATTTATAAATTCCTTGATTTTATTACTAATAAAATTAATATTTAAATGGATAGTTCATAGTTGGCTTGCCTAACGGCGACGTTGAGTGCTATCACGGCCAATAGTGCGAATTGGGTCATGACAGCTTGATATCAGAGCTTTAGCTTCACTTGGGTCTCACGAGTCATAAGAAAATCTATGTTGAGTGCTTCTTATTAGTTGATTCCTCGCCGTTCAACTTGATTTCATTGAAGCTTATGTCTTCATTTCCTTCATACTCATTCTTACACGATGTTGAGTGCTTCTTATTAGTTGGGCATCGAGGAGTTTCAGTGGTGCTATAGCTGTGGTGCAGGATGTTTTCCTTGCGCACTCAAGCGGACTATTATCGTGGTTGCATGGAGGGGTGTTCCGTTATTTCAACCAATGTTGGTGTTGCCCAAGATTTCATGATTTCTGTTTTGTGCCTTAAAACTTTGAACATACTAATTCAATGACTTGTGACTTACGTGTGTGTTTCGGTTTAATTTCCAAAAAGTTTAAATGATATTTTTCAAAGAAAATTTAATTTTTGAACTTTAAAGTTGTTGGAGTTGACCACAGTCAACATTTTTGGTAATGGATCTCATATCGGTGTTTTGACTATTCTGGTAGGTTCGTATGAAGCTTTGGACTTGTCTGCATGTTTGGTTGGGGTCCCGGGTGACTCGATGTCATTTCGGTGCTTATTTTAGAAAGTTGAAAATTTAAAGTTATGAACATGTGAATTCTTAAGTTTTGATGCTTGATACTTGATTGTAGATGTTGTTTTAAGATTAAGAGCGAGTTTGTATGAGGTTATTATACTTGTATAAATATATGCAGTGGGGCCCGAGGGGCTTAGGTGAGTTTGGGATTGGTGTCAGGATGTTTTAGAAAGACTTGGTATTGTTGGTGCTACAGTCATCGCAATTGCGATGAACTGCTCACTAATTTGAGGTTAGCATTTGCAAAGTGGACCTCGCATTTGCGAAGGTAGGATGGGAAGGTCAACTTTGCAATTGCGAAGCTGGAGTCGCATTTACGACCCTTACAATTGTGAAGCTGGAGTCGCATTTGCGACCCTTGCAATGGTGAGATGTCTGTCGCATTTGCGACAACTGACGCTCCAGGCCATTTTTGCAATTACGAACAATGGTTTTGATTTGCAAGCTAAATTGCGCACCAGGGTTCGCAATGGTGACATCTGTTGCTGGGTAAAAATAGGGGATTTCGATATTAGCTCATTTTATTCAGTTTTTTAGAACTATACATTATGGGAGTTGATTGTTGAAGAGAATATTCTTCCCATTTTCAAGGGTTTGTAACTTTAACTTATTTTTGATCAATTTCCATAGATTTTCATCGCTAAATCTAAGATTTCATAGAGTAGAAATAGGGTTTTCGAGTAGAAACTTAGGATTTTGTATTTTAGAGACTTAGACCTCGATTATGAGATTGGATCTTGAAAAAAATCACATATTTGGACTCGTGGATGAATGGGTAATCGGGATTTGGTTTTAATTTTGGATTTCGACCAAGTTGGAATTTTTGTTGACTTTTCCAAATATGTTAAAGATTGAACCTTTTTTAATACTATGTCAGTTTCTAAAGCTTGTTTTGACTCTTTTAGGAATTATTTGACGAGATTCGAGCGGTTTGGAGGCTTGTTCTAGAAGTAAATCGTGTTGGACTGTTTATTTGATTCCCAAAAGAGGTAAATATTTTGGTTAACTTTGATTTGAGGAAATTAGGACGTGATTAGTCTATTTGCTATGTATTCTATGTGTTGGAGACTGTGTATATGCAAGGTGACCAGTGTATATGGCTGTCATGGGATTTAAGCATGCGGGTGGAACTAGTTACTTCATACCTTTAATTATTTCATGTTTTTACTTGTTATATGACATTACTTGATACATGTTTCTACTTGATATATGCCTTTACTTGTTACATGCTTCTACTTGTTTTATGCCATTACTTATTGCATGCCTCCACATGATACTAGATATATGCCCTTACTTGCGTCATGCCTTTACATGTTCTATGCCTTACTTGTTTTATGCCTTATTCCTCTGCGTTATGTGGGATTGTGTGATTACTTGATTGTTCACGTAATAATGCCTTGTTGGAGTCCTTGGTGAGATATATGTATGAGGTTAGCTCTTGGATATTGGGTTGCCTATCATATTTTCTTCGTGCTCACTTTTCCTTGGTAAATTATGCGTTTTCTTTCTATTTAATGCTATGTTGTGAGTTTCACCATACTTGATTGTTTATTCGGTGTTTTCCTATTAATTGGTATGTTAGATCGGGTTGCAAACTATAACGGTATTGAGTATTGATGATATTTTGATTGGATTGGATTGCACGCTGCAACGGCATGTGTTTGGATCGGGTTGCACGCCGCAACATGATGCTTGTAGTTATTTCTTGATTGTTGTGCTATGTTATGCTGATGTGTTATAAGGATATGCCTTAATGTTATTTCCGGGAACCTTTCTATGTATTATCAAATTTAATATTATGCTTTTATTTGTATCTTACTATATTGCTATTTCTTTCTGCTTATCACTTGCACGTGTTTTTTTAAGTAAGTGTCTTGTCATAGACTCATCACTACCTCGTCGAGGTTAGACTCGATACTTACTAGGTACATGGGGTCGATTGTACTCATACAATACTTTTGTACTTCATTGTAGATCCTGGTGTTAGCCCAACAGTGCTCCCATAGGTGATTTGCTTGTACTATTAAGGAGACTTGAGGTAGTGATGCATGTCGTTCGCAGACCCTGGAGTCCCCTTACTACCTATTTATTATTGTTAATTATACCATATAGTATTTTACTTTCTTGCAGACTCTGTATTTAGTACCATTAGTAGCTCATGTACCCATGACACCAAGTCTTGGGAAACAGATTAGTTAGTGTTCAATTTCAGACTCGTTATGTATTTTCGAATTTTTCACTCTCTATCTATATTTAACTGCTAGACTTGCTTTATTCATTATAATAATGTGTTGGCTTTCCTAGCAAGCGGTTTTTGGCACCATCATGATTCCTTGGTTGGGATTTTTGATCGTGACCAAGTTAGTATCAGAGCCTTATCACTTGTATGTGTTTTTATAAGTAAGTGTTTTGTCATAGCCACATCACTACCTAGTCGAGGTTATACTCGATATTTACTAGGTACATGGAGTCGGTTGTACTCATACAATACTTCAGCACTTCATTGCAGATCCTGGTGTTAGCCCAGCAGTGCTCCCGGAGGTGATTTGCTTAGACTATTTAGGAGACTTGAGGTAGTATTGCATGCCGTTCGCAGACCCTAAAGTCCCCTTCCTATCTTTTTATTGTTTGTTGCACCATATAGTATTGTACTTTATTGCAGACTTTGTATTTAGTACTATTAGTAGCTCATGTACCTGTGACACCAAATCTTGGGAAACAACATAGTTAGCATTCAGTTTCAGGCTCATTATGTATTTTCAAAATTTTCACTCTATTTATATTTAACTGCTAGACTTGCTTTATTAATTATAATAATGTGTTGGCTTACATAGCAAGCAGTGTTTGGCGCCATCATGACTCCTTGGTTGGGATTTTTTATCGTGACCAAGTTAGTATTAGAGCCATATCACTTGCACGTGTTTTTTAAGTAAATGTCTTGTCATAGCCTCATCAGTACCTCGTCTACGTTAGACTCGATACTTACTAGGTACATGGGGTCGGGTGTACTCATACAATACTTATGCACTTCATTGTAGATCGCGGTGTTAGCCCAGCAGTGCTCCCAGAGGTGATTTGCTTGGACTATTAAGGAGACTTGAGATAGTGCTGCATGCCATTCGAAGACCCTGGAGTCCCCTTCCTATTCTTTTATTTTTGTTTGTTGCACCATATAGTATTGTACTTTATTGCAGACTTTGTATTTAGTACTATTAGTAGCTCATGTACCTGTGACACCAAATCTTGGGAAACAACATAGTTAGCATTCAGTTTCAGACTCGTTATGTATTTTTGAATTTGTCACTCTTTATCTATATTTAACTGTTAGACTTGCTTTACTTATTGTTGTTAAGTGTTGGCTTGCATAGCAAGCAGTGTTTGGCGCCATCATGACTCATTGGTTTGGATTTTGGATCGTGACCAAATTGGTATCATAGCCTTATCACTTGCACGTGTTTTTTTAAGTAAGTGTCTTGTCATAGCCTTATCAGTACCTTGTCAAGGTTAGACTCGATACTAACTAGGCACATGACATCAGTTGTACTCATACAGTACTTCAACACTTTGTTGCAGATCTTGGTGTTAGCCCCGTACTGCTCCCAATAGTGATTTGCTTGGACTATTAAGGAGACTTGAGGTAGTGCTGCATGCCGTTCGCAGACCCTGGATTCCCTTTCCTACCTTTTTAGTTATTGTTTATTATGCCAGATAGTATTGTACTTTCTTGCAGACTTTGTATTTAGTACTATTAGTAGCTCATGTACTTTTGATACCAAATCTTAGGAAACAGATTAGTTAATGTTCAATTTCAGACTCATTATGTATTTTCGAATGTTTCACTCTTTATCTATATTTAACTGTTAGACTTGCTTCATTCATTATTATAATGTGTTGGCTTGTCTAGCAAGCAGTATTTGGTGTCATCATGACTCCTTGGTTGGGATTTTAGATCGTGACCAAGTTGGTATTAGAGCATTAGGGTTGCATAGGTCTCACGAGTCATGATCAAGCTTTGTAGAGTCTTGAGGATCGGTACAGAAACGCATGTACTTATCTTTGAGAGGCTACAAGGCTTTAGGAAACTTCACTTTCTTTCTTTCCCTATCGTGTGATTTTGTTATATCCTAATGTTTGAATATTTATTATCTATTCTCTCACTAATGATGAGGACACGCACATCTGCCGCAAGAGATTAGAGTTGGATTCCCATGTTATAGCCGCCACCAAGGGTAGAGGCAAGGGCAGGGGCAGAGGTAGAGCGAGAGCCCAACCTAGGGCACGAGCAGTAGCACCTTGAGCCACTCACGCTGGTGCTAGAGCTGCGTCAGTCGAGCCTCAAACAGCTCCAGATGATGAGATTCCAATTGAGGGTGAGCTAGTTGGACCAATTCATGTTTTACAGGGGTTTATTGTTATTCCAATGTTTTAGGATGCCTTGGTCCATATGGTGGGTGTCACGCCATGACCTTTGGGAGCGGGACCCACTGTCAACCGAGATATCCCAGTCAATCAAGCCTACTTAATGCATACTACCCAACCTTGCCCATGAATGATTTGATAATAATTTATAAGAGATAAACAATGAGAGAATAAAAGGGTACAAGACCAATTTACATTACTTTTAAGAACTTCATTTGTAATTACCAAAACATTACAAGTTCATAGTTCAAGAGTGGAAGTATGTCCCGGGACTACAACATTTTTAGTTTGTTTTCCCTCAATCAAAATATAACCCACAATATGTCTATGAAGCCTCTAAATGAAACATAAGTAGTATGCAAGTGTCGATTACAAGGCCCCGGCTATACCTCAAAAGAAATATACAAGAGAATCAATACAACACATAGCCCCGGTATAGAATAGGGCTCACCAAAATACATTGAGTGGAGGGTATGTTATTATCAGTGATCTGTGTCGCCCGTTGAGGAACCACTGGCATCCATTAAAGATGTAGCGCCCCCAACAAAAGGGGCGTTAGTGCATAAGAAATAGTATTATTATATAAAGCTAAATACCCTCTCATGGAATAGAATGCAAACATAAAATTATGGAAAACATGGAAACAATAAGATAAACAATAATATTTAAATTCCAAATTAAAACAAAGTAAACTCTCAAATAAACATTAATGTTTTAGGCTGGGAGATCCTTAGTACTGGCATACCACCATGCACGTGGCATGGAGTCTGATCACTTCCCGACTGGCTAGGCAATCTCACCCCAAAGTATGAGGATTAACATAGGAACACACCACTACCATGTGCGAGGCATGGCGTCCGATCTCCGTCCGATCGGCTAAGGTGTCTCATCACAATGTGGTGTGGGTTGACATGATCCTTGCTATCCACCAAGGATTATCATAACACTTTAATATGAAAACATTTAGAAATCATGGGCTTAAATGTGAAGAGCATAAAAGTCTTAGAAACGTTAAATTTCTTCCATAAAGGGAGCACAATGACTTGCAATAAAAACATGGATTCAAGTCATAAGCATTAGATACAATAACCATACTTGAAACATTCTCCCCAAAGGAGAGTGATATTGTAGGGGCGATTTGAACATGACTTGGGTACATAAACATTTGGATAAATCAATCATTAGAAATAATTTGGAACACTAGAGGTAGGAACTTAATCAAACCATGCTTAGACTTTATAAGGAATTTGTGGAATTCAATTCTACGGAAGAAATTTAGC
The DNA here is from genome assembly GCF_000715075.1 of Nicotiana tabacum. Classification (NCBI taxonomy): domain Eukaryota; kingdom Viridiplantae; phylum Streptophyta; class Magnoliopsida; order Solanales; family Solanaceae; genus Nicotiana; species Nicotiana tabacum. The sequence continues at coordinate 45,830,610 of NC_134102.1, forward strand.
CAACATACCTCGTTTGAGCTTTCCTTATAATTACTACAATGTTCCGCTACGTGTAGCAACTTTAATCTATAGAAACATAACAAAGTTGAACAATTATTAGGGATATGCTCATAGGGTTTAGCCCTTTCAGTCATTTCATCAAACATCAATTATGCAAAATCGAGTACAAGGCTTTACGATAGAAATCCTTCACCCCACGTCAATAATTCACAAATATTAGTTCAACAACCTCCCGACCACCTTCATTGGCACATGCATTCTAAAATTACCAACTCATAATCTCATGAATCACACCTCCCACTGCCCACATTCAGGCTAAATTTGAAATTGAGAGCTAGGGATAAAACCTTACCTCTTTTGTAGAAGACATTGTGAGTTTTCCTCATTGAATCCTCAAGACACGATCAAATATTGAAGTGTTGTAGTGATAGAGCTCCTCACTCTCTCACTAGCTTACTCCCCTCTCTCTAAAATATTGGAACCCCCCCCCCCCCCAAAAAAAAGACGCCTTAAGTTATTTTTATTAAAATAGGGTCAGGTTAAATTTACCAAAAATTAATCTTCCGAGCAGGGTTTGTGATCGCAGATGGGACCGTGAAATAGGTATGCTTACCTTGGCACCGTAAAACCATAAATCATTGGAGAAATTATATGGGGACTTACAGTTTGATGATCCTCATTTGATGGTGTTGAAAGAAATGACGCAGCGGGGTGGTGCAAAGAAGATTGTGATTAGAGATGATTGAGTTTTACGGCTTCATGGTCAAATTTGTGTTCCGAATGTTGATAGTTTGAGAGACATGATTATTGAGGAGGCTCGTAGCTCACGTTATTCTATTCACCCAGATATTACGAAGATGTATCATGAGTTGACGCAACATTACTGGTGGCAGATGATGAAGAAGGACATTGTTGGGCATGTTTCAAGGTGTTTGGATTGACCTCATGTGAAGTATGAACATCAAAAACCAGGTGGTTTGACTCGGAGGTTAGTGAGACCGAAGTGGAAGTGGGAGCGCATTACTATGGACTTTCTAGTAGGATTACCATGGGCTTTAGTAAAGCTCGATGCCACTTGGTTCATTATGGAGATATTGACTAAATTTGTGCACTCTATTCCGGTGATATCTTCTTACACTTCAGGGAGTTTTGCCCAAATCTACATCAGAGAGATTGTTCGCTTATTTAATATGCCCATTTCAATCATTTCAGAATGTGGCACACGGTTTGCATTGCACTTTTGAAGAGCTGTCTGTGAGAGTGGGGCACATAGGTGGAGCTCAGTGCTACATTCCACTAGTAGAGGAATGGCCAGTCCAAGCGGACCATTCAGATCCTTCCTTGAGGATATGTAGAGCCTGTATTATTGATTTTGGAGGCCACTGGGACCCATTTCTACCATTGGCGATGTTTTCCCACAACAACTGATATTAGTCCAACATTCAGATTGCGTCGTACGAGGCTTTTTATGGTAGGTGATTCATTTCTCCTATTGGTCAGTTTGAGCCCGATGAGGCTAGAATGTTAGGTATGGACTTGGTTCGTGATGCCTTGGATAAGGTGTAGTTGATCCACAATCGTCTTCGTACAATGGAGAGCAGGCATAAGAGTGATGCAAACAAGAAGTTTTGTGATGTGGCTTATATGGAGGGCGAAAAGGTACTTTTGAACGTTTCTCCTATGAGGGCGTTATGAGTTTGGGAAGAAGGGAAAGTTGAGCCAAAGATTTATTGACCCATTTGAGATCTTAGAGAGATTCGTAGAGGCTTCTTATAGACTTGCATTGCCTCCCTGCGTAGCATGGTACATCCAATATTTCATGTTTTTATGCTTCAGAAGTATCATGAAGACAATTCACATGTATTAGACTTCAATAGTGTAGCTTGATCAGAATCTGACTTATGAAGAAAAGCCAAGAGATATTGTAGATTGGCATGTTCGAAAGTAGAGATCTATGCAAATTCCATATGGGAAAGTACCTTGGAAAGGATAGCCGACTAAGGAGGCTACTTAGGAGTTCGATTCAAATGTAGAATCCACTTCTGTTTGCCAGGTCGCGTACATTTCTATGTCTGTTCGAGGACGAACATTTCTTTTAGACGGGGAGAATATAACGACCTGATACATCATTTTGAGTTCTAGCTTTCCGTTCAGTGCCTTAAGACTTTTAATAGCCTAATTTGATGATTTATGACGTACGTGCGCCATTTTGATTCCGAAAAGTTTAAATATGATTTTTCATAGAAAACTTGATTTTTGAAATTTAACGTTTTTGGAGTTTACCATGGTCAATGACCTCGGATCGGTGTATTGCCTATTATGTTAGGTTTGTATGACAATTTGGACGTGTACGCATGTGTTGTTGGGGGGTCACGAGTGACCTGAGGCCGTTTCAGTGCTTATTATAGAAAGCTGAAAATTTAAAGTTATGAACATATGAATTTTTGAGTTTTGATACACGATTTTTGATTGTAGATGTTATTATAATATTTTTAGCTTATGAGCGGGTCGTATGAGGTTATTATACTTGTGTGAATCATTGGAGTGGGGCTCGAATAAGTTTTAGATATGTTTGGGACTGTTTAGGAACGACTTGGTAATGTTGTTGTAGCAGTCATCGCAATTGAAATGAATTGCTCTCAAAAGCGAAGTTTGCATTTGCAAAGTGGACCTCGCATTTGCAAAGGTGGAATAGGGGAGGCGAGATTCACAATTGGAAAGCAGAAGTCGGTTTTGCGACCTTCGCAATTGCGAGGGTTGAGTCACATTTTCTACATCAGATGCTATAGGTTATTTTTGCAATTGCGAGTACTAGTTCACATTTGTGATCTGCGCAAATGCGTACTGGGATTCGCAATTGCAATATCTGGAGCTGTGTAAAAATAGGGAATTTCAGGATTAGCTCATTTTATTCCATTTTTGAAGCCTAAACTTTGTGGGTGGTATATTTTTAATAGAAGTTTTTCCCATCTTCAAGGGTTAGTAACTTTAACTTATTTTTGATACATTTCCATAACTTTTCATAGATTTCATCCCTAAATCAAAGATTTCATTGTGTATAAAAAGGGGTTTTGGGTAGAAACGTAGGATTTTGTGTTTAGATTTTACCTTGTATCACGACCCCAATTCCCCGCCTTAGGGTGTCGTGATGGCACCTAGTCTCTAAGAGTAGGTAAGCGTAACATGGATTGAGAAATAGCAAAAATAACAACAACTTACATGGATTGAGAAATATCAGAAATAACAATAACCTGCAAATTAAAATTGTTAAACTATCATAACAAAACCCAAACGGTACAACTGTCAATAACTCCCCAAAACCTGGTGGAACCGAGTCATAAGCTCTACAAGAGTGTATTAATAGTCTCGAAATACAAAATACTTTTGGAACAAGAAATAAAAAGTAATACAATAAAAAGCAGAAGCTGACTTCAAGGAATGCGAACGTCGAGCAAGTGTACCTTGAAGTCTTCGAAAATAGCAGATCAATCACTGACGTCCAGCACTGCAGATGCACCTGGATCTGTACACCACAATAGTACCCAGTAAGTATCAAGCCTCACCTCAGTAGAGTAGTGACGAGGCTAGATCAAGACACCTACCAGGACATGATACTGAACAAAATATAGTATAGCCTAATAATGGAAAGTGAGGAATAAATGACAATAAGGTAGTACAATAACATAAGCTAACAACGAGATTTAAGGCAATGAAGACAGCAAGAAATAAACACATGATGAGAACAACAAGTGACCAAGTACGGAGAAATACAAGTAAGACAAGAAGGAAACAACAAGAACTGTTCAATCAACAAGCCCTTTTAAATATATAATGTACAACAAGGATCGCTACCGAGGTACCACACCTCATAACCTCATTTCACAATCACAATCACATTCATTCCTTATATCACCCGTGAGCCTTATATTTAGTTTTAAAATTATTTTTTCAAAATAGCTACACGCGTTTTAGCCCCCTTATCTCACCGCGTGGGTTCAAGTAATTTCCTTACTATAAACACGCTTATAAATCCCACCTTATCAACCCATATCCTTATACTACTGCATGCGTATAAATATCACAACACAATAACAAATTGCACCACATATTCCCATATGCGACAACAATTTACCAAAATCAACAACACCAAAGTTACTATAACATATAGTCCATGGCTTAACTAGCATGTGTACAGGATTCTCAACAATAACAAAATGAACGAGAATTACTCAACAAGAAAAGATATCACAAAAATCAACAAATGAAACCTCAATGTGATAACATCTTTCCTAACTTCAACTTCAATAGATCAAAATGAAGGTTTTTTGACGAAAAGATCAATTGTATAACATAAGCTTAACGACGAAAAAGATAGTATGAAATAGCAACTACGTCTAAATGCATGAAAATAGTTCAACACAGAGAGACATTATGAGATAACAACTTCAATTTAGAATAACTCGACAAATAAAGGCACGTGACAATAAGAGAGATAACAACATCAATTAAGGCATATAAGAGCATGTTTGACATTAGAAGATAAAGTATGTGATAACAACCTCAAGTAATGCATGTAAGAGCAATTTAACAATGGAATATATAGCATGATATTACAATTTCCAATTAAATGCATCAAAGAGCCTAAGAGTCTAAACCGGTCATATTACCACATATAAGCTGTGTACACACTTGTCACCTCATGTACACGTCTTTCACATAATCAAATAGCGCAATCAAACCCAAATCCTAAGGGTTAGTACTCCCACACAAAGTTAGGCAAGATCTTTACCTCAACTACGCCAAATCAACACTCGAAAATATCTTTTCCCCTAATATTTGCCTCCACGCGACTCAAATCTAACCAAAAATGACTTAATATCATCAAACAATACAAGATAAACTAATTACAATAGATAAATCTATGATATTTACACATTTTCCAAAAGTAAAAAAAATTCAACCCCCTGCCTGTGCGTTCAAAACCCGGGTCCAAGGGTAGATTTCGTCTGCCCATAACCCCATGAGTCCATCTATGTGTTTTATTTTCAAATTCGAGTTCATATCGACTCTCAAAACCCATTGTTTATTTTTTCGAAACATTAACAAAACCCCCCAAATTTCCTTTTTGATTCTACTATATTTGATGTTAAATATAAGATATAATCATGAAATATAATTGGAAATAGATTTAAACTACTTACCCAATGATTGTAGGTGAAAATTCCCTCTCCAAGTCGCCTCCTACCAAGTCTAGGGTTGTAAGATATGAAAAATGAGACCTAAATCCCAACTGCCAGCCCTTTTGATCAGTTGTAGATATCCCAAATGCGACCTTGTGGAACAGGGATCACAATTGCTAACTGTGACTGCCTTTTCAGATGTCGCAATTGCGAAGCTGCCTTCTTCGCAAAAGTGACCAATGGTCACAAATGCAACCTACCCCAGGCCTGCACTGTCTTAGCAAATGCATATGGGAAAGTTGCAATTGCGACATCTGACCTCCCCTGCCTACTTCCCAATTGTGATGCCGGCGTTTGCAATTGTGACACCAAAGGCATCAGCACACCAATAGTCATGTTTCAGTCCAAAACCATTCTGTAGCGCGCCCGAAACCCTCTCGAGCCCCTCGGGGTCCAAACCAAACATCTACACAAGTCTAAAAATATTATACGAACTCACTCGTGCAATCAAAACACAAAAATAATATCTAGAACTATGAATAGTACATGAAAAACGCATGCATTTTAGAGAAAAGTTCAAGAACTTCTAAAATTGCAACCAAGCGTCCGAATCCTATCAATCCAACTCCGATTCACACCAAATATTTCAGAAAAGTACCAAATAGCCAAATGAACCTATTCCATGTCGTAAAACAAAATTCCCAACCCGATAGCCAAAAGTCAACCTACGGTCAAACTTGGGAAACCTTCTAAACCTCAAATTGCAAGCTTTCGGCCAAACAAGTCAAATCAACCTAGGGACCTCCGAATTCGATTCCACGCATATGCCCAAGTCCAAAATCACGATACGGTCCTACCGAAACCATAAAAACACCGGTCCGGAGTCATTTTCACAAAAGACAAAGTTTGGTCAGCACTTTCAGCTTAGGCTTCTAAGCCATGAACCCAAGGGTCCAAAATAAACCAACACATTCCCGGAACATAACTAATCAACCCCGAAAGTCATAAAACCATAAATATGCATGTGTGAAATATAAAAAGGGGAAACAGGGCGTGAGTACCCAACAAGACCGGTCGGGTCGTTACAAATGTTCGTCCTCAAACGTGCATGGAGACATACCTGAAGTGACGAAAAGGTGAGCATAACCACTCCAAATATCGTGCTCGGTCTCCCTGGTTGCCTCCTCGACTGGATGACCCCTACATTGAACCTTCACTGAAGCAATGTTCTTTGATCTCAACTTTCGAACTTTCCTATCAAAGATGACCGCCGACTCCTCAACATAAGTCAAATCCTCGTCCAATTAGACTGAGATGAAATTTAATACATGGAACGGATCACCATAATACTTCCGGAGTATGGGAACATGGAGCACTAGGTGAACTTTTGATAAGATGGATGGCAATGCAAGCTTGTAGGACACCTCACCAACTATCTCAAGGATCTCAAAAGGATGAATATACCTAGGGCTCAACTTGCCCTTCTTCCCGAACCTCATCACACCCTACATAGGTGAAACCTAGAAGCAAGACCCTAACTCTCACCATAAATGCTACATCTCAATCCCTCTGATCGGCATAACCCTTCTGCCTAAGTTGTGTTGTATGAAGCCGATCTTGAATCAACTTGAATTTCTCCAAGGCATCCTAAGCCAATTTAGTAGCTACCAACCTAGCCCCACCCTGCTCAAACCATCCAGCTAGAGAACGGAACCACCTCTCATATAAGGCCTCATAAGGAGCCATCTGAATACTTGATTGGTAGTTGTTGTTGTAGGCGAACTACGCAAGCATTAGAAACTAGTCCCAAGAGCCCCCCTAAATCTATAATGTAGGCACGTAGCATATCCTCTAAGATCTAAATGGTGCTCTCGGACTACCTGTATGTATAGGGGTGAAATAATGTACTCAACTCCACCTATGTGCCTAACTAATACTGCACAGCTCTCTAGAAGTGTGATGTGAACTGTGTGCCGCGATCGGAGAAAATATACACCGGCAAGCCATGAAGACGAACAATCTCTCGGATATAGATCTGAGTCAGCAGCTCTGAAGAATAGGTAGTTACCACCAGAATAAAATATGCCGACTTAGTCAGCCTATCCACAATTGTAACACCCCGGAAAACTTTGAAGTACTTAAGCGCTAGTAAGAAAGTTGATTGTGCTAATTGTATTATTTTATGTGCAGACGATGACTATTAAAATGATGGATATCAATTGGATATGAAAATAACTGTATGAGAAATATTATAAGTGATGTGGGGTCTAATAAGAGCCCTAAGTCCAAGTCAAGATGGAAATTTCTTGATAGACTAAAGTTTCAAATGGGTATGTACAAGACCAAACTTTGGACTAGCATATGTACATATATATATATATATATATATATATATATATATATATATATATATATATATATATATATATAAGGAGTTATGTGATGAACAACCTATCAAATGAAATATCTTTGAGTCTAGTTTCTAACTCTTCAAACCGTTCATCATTTGGACACTCCTACAAGACGTTATGACCAAATTACCAAAGGATGGAAGAATGTGATTCTGCGGTCAAATGTGCGACCGCAGAATCATTATGTGAATCACAAAACTGATTATGCGACCGCAAAATGGTCGTAAACCTGACCAGTGCAGCCCAGTTCTGGGAATCGATTCTGCGGTCCATTGTGCGATCCACATACCGATTGTGCTGTCCATTATGCGACCGCACACCTGAGTTCGGAGGGTTAATTTTATTTATTTTCATAACTCGACCCCTTTTTGATAAATAGGCTTTGGGGCTTATTTTGGGGCAATTATCTGAGGTTCTTTAGAGAGAAGTGAGAGTGTTCTTGAGAGAGGAAGTAGATGAAGTATTTTTTTATCGAGATCTTATCCAAGCTTTGAAATCCAATAAGGAAATCTCACAAATTCTTCATCTAAGAAGTAAGGTTCCATACCATAGTGTTCAATTTCGAATTTGGGTAGAAGTTGGTTGATTAGGAGTATGATTCTTGGATATGAGAGTATTATTTAGACATGCATATACCAATAAGGTTTGTGGGAAGATTGTTGAGATTAAAAAAGTAAAGATTGGGTTACAGAATGAAGGAAATCTTGTAGAAGAACCTTGTAGCCAAATTTGCACACCTAGTGTTTGATAAAATGCTCAAATGACCTGAAACCATAAATACCTTCCTAATTTGTGTTCAATTTTGTTATGTCTCAAAATAGATTGGGATTGCTAGAATTTTCAGAACGTTGTAGTAATTTAAGGAAAGCTCAAAGCGAGGTATGTTGGCTAAACTTCTTTCCTAGAATTGAATTCCATGATGTTCTTGTAAGTCCCGAGTTATTCATTATAAATCAACTATTTCGAATAAGCTTTGTGTTGAAAGGCATATATTCAAAATGTGTTCAAAGCATGAGTTGGGTATAAAAATATGATGACTCCAAGTAGTGTTTCAAGTGAAGGCTATTATGCCAAATTGTGTAAGAAGTCTTAGTGTGCATAAGACTCTTAATTGCTCATAGGTGTACTAAAAGTCATTATTAGGGATTCCTTGTTGTCGATAATCTATATAGATGCTTGAAAGTGAAAGTAGTGATTTGGGGATATAAAGTGTGAACACCATGCCAAGTATTAAATTTATACATGGGGCCAATAGCACCAACGAAATTAAATGATGCGTGAAATATTATGAAATGAGCCTTGATTCAACTATTCCAAATTATCTCCAAAAATAGAATTATCCAAAAGCTTATGTACTCAAGTCATGTCAAAATGTGGTTGTTCTAACTAATGCTATGCTTGGTAGGTATTTCCAATAGGTTTTGAGTTCTCACATATTCATAGGTCGAAATTATGTATTGCCCTTTTTGGGGAAAGGTATTTCAAGAGTATTCTATATGATGATAATCCTTGAAAGTAAAGAAATGAAAGTGCAGAATATGATATACGGCCACAATGCGAAGAATGAAGAATAATATGTATGGCCAAGGGAGCCAATGAAATAATGATGTTGTAAGTAGTTGAAAGTAATTGTAAAGTGATATATGGTGTGAAAGGTTATGAGATGAACGTATTTGTACTTTTGTTTCCAAGGTGTTATAAGCTCCTACGCCCTCATGAGGATAGGCTACGCTATTCCTAAATATTTTAAATGTTCTTAATGTTCTATGACCACCCATGGCAAGTACAAGTAAGTGATTGTATGAACATGAAATGTGGTCGTTGCCTAAATGAGAATTATGAGGTGTTGTATGTCCCAATGGATTCAACTATAGTTGTATGCTTCTGAAATAATGTATGTAAATGACTTCGATTGTTAAGTCCCCAAGAATTATGAACCTAGCTAATGACCTCAAGATGTCTAGTGAGAGAATAATGAGATGAAAGGGAGATGTCCTATGCTAAATAATGATGAACCTTAAGAAAGGAAATTGGGCCCATGAACCATTGAAATCGACTTATTGATTTACCATGCTTGTGCTAATGTAATGAGTTGTGTTTCTCCATGGTGAGAATGAACATGAAGTATTCCAATGATATGAGAAATTATAACCTTAAATGTAATGACAAACTATGTCGCTTTGAGTTTATATATGGTATTGTGATTTGGATTACACTTCCACCCGCATATATTGGGGTGAGGCGGCAACACCACTTAGTGTAGGGATCGTGGTATTATGGAATACTCCTCCACCCACATATATTAGGGTGAGGCGGCCGGGCTTCTTTGTGTAGAAATGTCAATATCATGATATACCTCCACCCGCATATATTAGGGTGAGGCGGTAGGGACGCTTTATGTGTAGGTCGTTATAGAGGATTCCTCACTTAATATCTATAAATTATAATGTAATTTCTTAATAGATTTGCTTGACGTTAACGGCTATCTAAACCATTTTATTATTACCATGATTCATCAGATTCATGTTGTATTTTCAAGCCCTTGAATAGGTGTATTTGTATTGTGTAAGTGAACACTGTGAATGGTATATGAAACACACAGGTGTATTGTATAGTTGATATCGTGAACGGTCTATGAGACGCATGGGTGTATAACATGATATGTGAACACTGAGGACGGTCTATGAAATGTATATGTGTAAAGGAAGGGAGGAGGGTGCCACTTTCATTGTTCTTGTTTGTACATGTTATTACAATTACACTATATTATGTATTCCACGTATAGTTCATATGGCTCAGTTGGTCCTAAAAGACGTTTAGAATGATGCAAGTATAATAACACTTGAAATATGATCCTGTGAGATGTTTCGTAGTTTCTTGATTTTCTTTATTTGCCTCTTATTTGAGTTATCGTATTTTCATATGTTGTTTTGACTGCCTTACATACAAGTACTATTCCACATGTACTCATTTCCCATTTGCCGAGGGCGCTACATCTTTTAATGGATGCAGGTATACTTCTACAGGATGATAGGGATCTTTGATAGGTATCTTCTTCACTACTCAGCTTATGGTGAGCCCGCTACAGTTCTAGTGGGTGTTTGGGTCTAGTTAATTTTTTGTATATAGGTATCTATTGTCATAGAAGCTCCACGTACACTGCGGGTCATGTAATTAAAGATTTGAGTTTTGTCATGTATTTATGTTCACTGTATTTACAACTATTTATAAAGTTGTGTAACCATCACGTGAAAGGAAATATGGACCATTGAGCCAAATATATTCAATATAAAAGTCAATATATAATTATGTTATGGTAAATCATTCGTGAGTAATGATGAGAGGTTAATGTAAATTAGGCTTGCTCGACTGGGTTTACTCGGTTGAGCGCCAATCGCGCTCCTCGAGTTCGGGGCGTGACAAACTTGGTATCAAATCATGGTTTAGGAGTCCCAAGGTGTCATGGAGATGTGTCAGTAGAGTCCCTCTTATCGGTGTTTTGCCTACCATACTTATAATAAGGAGGCTACAATGACATTTAGGAAATGTTTCTCTTCTTCTATCCTCGATCGTGCGTTAAGGTTCCAAGTTAGTCTCGGAGTTCCCTTGTTAATACCAAGGTATGTAGCACATCGTGCTATGAAATGAGAAAGGCCTAAGGATTAAAGGAATGACGGACATGACAGGCATAATGTGTGAGGTGCCCAATTGTCCTCGTAATGGAGAAAGGAAAAGTCAAGGATACGACTAAGGTAAGCAAGGTCATACAGTTGGCCTCGAAAGTCATAGTTGTTGATTTCATGTATATGGTGCGAATAGGTGTTATCTACATGTTGTTTAGGATTGATTTATAGGATTCTCTGACAGGTGGATAGGCCGAGTTACAGGGGACACTCTGCCGAAATATTTTGAATTTGTAAAGATAGCCAAATTTTAAGGGTTATAAGTAAGTTGAGACCTTGGATAGGAAATATAAGACCCAGGTAGTCATAAGTGCCTATGTATAATGGTTGGAGGTAAAAGGATGGTAACTCTATTCTTAGAGGAAACTTGTAAAACATTCGAGGACAAATGTTCTTAAGTGGGGGATAATGTAACACCCCGGAAAATTTCGAAGTACTTAAGCGCTAGTAAGAAAGTTGATGTGTGCTAGTTGTATTATTTTATGTGCAGACGATGACTATTAATATTATGGATATCAATTGGATATGATAATAAGTGTACGAGGCATATTATAAGTGATGTGGGGTCTAAGGAGAGCCCTAAGTCCAAGTCAAGTTGGAAATTTCATGATAGACTAAAGTTTCAAATGGGTACGCACAAGATCAAACTTTGGACGAGTATATATATATATACATATATAAAGAGTTGTGTATATATAAGGCTTTTTCATTAACAACCTATCAAATGAAAGATATTCGAGTCTAGTTTCTAAAACTTTAAACTGTTCATCATATAGACACTCCTACAAGAAGTTATGACCAAAGTACCAAAGGCTGGAAGAATGTGATTCTGCGGTCAGATGTGCGACCGCATAATCATTTTGCGATCACAAAAGTGGTTATGCAATCGCAAAAGTGGTTGTGCGACCGCAAAATGGTCGCAAACATGGCCAGTGTAGCCCGGTTCTGGGCATCGATGTAGCGGTCCATTGTGCAACCCGCATACCGATTGCGCGATCCATTATGTGACCGCACACCTGAGTACGGATGGTTAATTTTTCTATTTTCATAACCTGACCCCATTTTGATAAATAGGCTTTGGGGCTTATTTTGGGGCAATTATCTGAGGTTCTTTAGAGAGAAGTGGGAGTGTTCTTGAGAGAGGAAGTAGATGAAGTGTTGTTTTCATCGAGATCTTGTCCAAGTTTTGAAATCCAACAAGGAAATCTCACAAGTTCTTCATCTAAGAGGTAAGGTTCCATACCCTAGTTTTCAATTTCGAATTTGGGTAGAAGTTGGTTGATTAGGAGTATGATTCTTGGATATGAGAGCATTATTTAGACATGCATGTACCAATAAGGTTTGTGGGAAGATTGTTGAGCTTAAAAAAGTAAATATTGGGTTTGTAGAATGAAGGAAATCTTGTAGAAGAACCTTATAGCCAAATTTGCACATCTAGTATTTGATAAAATGCTCAAATGACCTGAAACCATAAATACCTTCCTAATTTGTGTCAATTTTGTTATGTTTCAAAATAGATTGGGATTGCTAGAATTTTCGGAACGTTGTAGTAATTTAAGGAAAGCTCAAAGCGAGGTATGTTGGCTAAACTTCTTTCCTAGAATTGAATTCCATGATGTTCTTGTAAGTCCCGAGTTATTCATTATAAATCAACTATTCCGAATAAGCTTTGTGATGAAAGGCATATATTCAAAATGTGTTTCAGATGCTCTTATCATATGATGTTATCCTTCGGGAATATGTTCAAAGCATGAATTGGGTATAAAAATATGATGACTCCAAGTACTGTTTCAAGTGAAGGCTATTATGCCAAACTGTGTAAGAAGTCTTAGTGTGCATAAGACTCTTAATTGCTCATAGGTGTACTAAAAGTCGTGATTAGGGATTCCTTGTTGTCGATAATCTATAAAGATGCTTCAAAGTGAAAGTAGTGAGTTGGGGATATAAAGTGTGAATACCATGCCAAGAATTAAAGTTATACTTGGGGTCAATAGCACCAACGAAATGAAATGATGCGTGAAATATTATGAAATGATCCTTGATTCAACTATTCCAAATTGTCTCCGAAAATAGAATTATCCAAAAGCTTATGTACTCAAGTCATGTCAAAATGTGGTTGTTCTAACTAATGCTATGCTTGGTAGGTATTTCCAATAGGTTTTGAGTTCTCACATATTCATAGGTCAAAATTATGTATTGCCCTTTTTTGGGAAAGGTATTTCAAGAGTATTCTATATGATGATAATCCTTGAAAGTAAAGAAAAGAAAGTACAGAATATGATATACGGCCACAGTGCCATAAAGGAAGAATAATATGTATGGCCAAGGGAGCCAATGAAATAATGATGTTGTAAGTAGTTGAAAGTAATTGTAAAGTGATATATGGTGTGAAAGGTTATGAGATGAACGTATTTGTACTTTTGTTTCCAAGGTGTTATAAGCTCCTACGCCCTCATGAGGATAGGCTACGCTATTCCTAAATATTTTAAATGTTCTTAATGTTCTATGACCACCCATGGCAAGTACAAGTAAGTGATAGTATGAACATGAAATGTGGTCGTTGCCTAAATGAGAATTATGAGGTGTTGTATGTCCCAATAGTTTTAATTATAGTTGTATGCTTCTGAAATAATGTATGTAAATGACTTCGATTGTTAGGTCCCCAAAAGTAATGAACCTAGCTAATGACCTCAAGATGTTAAGTGAGAGAATAATGAGATGAAAGGGAGATGTCATATGCTAAATGATGATGAACATTAAGATTGGAAATTGGGCCCATGTGCCATTGAAATCGACTTATTGATTCACCATGCAAGTTCTAATGTAATGAGTTTTGTTTCTCCATGATGAGCATGACCATGAAGTATTCCAATGATATGAGAAATTACGTCCTTAAATGTAATGACAAACTATGTCGCTTTCAGTTTATATATGGTATTGTGATTGGTATTACACCTCCACCCGCATATATTGGGGTGAAGTGGCATGACCTTTTTGTGTAGGGATCGTGGTATTGTGGAATACACCTCCACCCACATATATCGGGGTGAGGCGGCAGGGCCGCTTTGTGTAGACATTTTTGTATCGTGATACACCTCCACCCGCATATGTTGGGGTGAGGCTGTAGGGCCGCTTTGTGTGAAGGTGGTTATAGAGGATTACCGACTTAATATCTATAAATTTGAATGGAAGCTCTTAATAAATTTGCTTGACGTTAACGGCTATCTAAGCCCTTTTATTGTTACCATGATTCATCAAATTCATGTTGTATTTTCAAGCCCTTGAATAGGTGTATTTGTATTGTGTAAGTGAACACTGTGAACGGTCTATGAAACACTCAGGGTGTATTGTATAGGTGATATTGTGAATGGTCTATGAGATGCATAAGTGTATAATATGATATGTGAACAGTAAGGACAGTCTATGAAATGTATATGTGTAAAGGAAGGGAGGAAGGTGCCACTTTCATTGGTCTTGTTTGTACATGTTGTTACAATTACACTATATTATGTGTTCCACGTATAGTTCATATGGCTCAGTTGGTCTTAAAAGAAGTTTAGAATGATGCAAGTATAATAAGACTTGAAATGTGATCCTATGGGATGTTTCGTAGTTTCTTGATGTGCTTTATTTTCCTCTTATTTGAGTTATCGTATTTTCATATGTTGTTTTGACTGCCTTACATACGAGTACTATTCCACATGTACTCACGTCCCTTTTGCCGGGGACGCTGCAGCTTTTAATGGATGCGGGTATACTTCTACAGGATGATATGAATCTTTGATAGGGATCTTCTTCACTACTCAGCTTATGGTGAGCCCGCTACAGTTCTAGTGGGTGTTTGGGTCTAGTTCATTTTATGTATATAGGTATCTATTGTCATAGAAGCTCCATGTACACTATGAGTCATTTAATTAAAGACTTGAGTTTTTTCATGTATTTATGTTGACAGTATTTACAGCTATTTATAAAGTTATGTAACCATCATGTGAAAGGAAATATCGGCCATTGAGCCAAATGTATTCAGTATGAAAGTTAATATCTAGTTATGTTATGATAAATCATGCGTGATTAATGATGAGAGGTTAATGTAAATTAGGCTTGCTCGACTTGGTTTACTCGGTTGAGTGTCGGTCGCGCTCTTTGCGTTCAGGGCGTGACACCAGTAAAGGTTTTGCCTAAATGTCTTCGAAGTCCGTGACATTTATCCGCAATTTCATCACAGTAAGAACATTTATCAAGTTCATTCAGGGATTAAACATCTATGTTGCCTCAAACATGGCTCAAATAGTTCACAACAATATTACAAATATGAGAAACATCATAGCTTAAAGTTAACGGTCATTCTAGGCATATCTTAGCCTAAGTACAACCCAAGCATGGATAAATACCCCAATATTATCACATGGGCTTAAACCCCACACATGTGCGCACCTATAACATGTAGCTATCACGAATAATTTAGGCAACTAGTGCCTCGACCAAGTTTAGATAAGATACTTACCTCAAGCAAGCCAAATTACTCCCTTAACAAGACCTTCCCGCATGTATCAACATCCGGAAGGCTCAAACCTAGCCAAAATTAATACTATCAATAAAATCCATAGGAAGTGATTCCAAAAAATAAAGCTAAGATCATTAACTCAAGTAAAAAAGTCAACCAAAAACGTCAACCGCGGGCTTGCATTTCAGAACCCGATAAAATTTACAAATTCTGAACACACATTTGATTACGAGTCCAGCCGTATCAAAATCATCCAATTCCGATAATAAATCGCCCCTCATATCCCCAAATTTCACTCTCCAATAACATAGTCCAATAATCCCCAAATTCTAAATTATATTCATGAAAATTAGGTGAAATAATCTATAGGTATTCAATATTTATGGAAAAAAGTGATTTAATGTCACTTACCTCATCAATCTTGGTGGAAAACTCTTCAAAATTCGCCCTAGTCCGAACGTCAAAATCCCAAAATGAAAAAAACAACTAAATCTTTCGATTTAAAGCATTGCCCAGCGATCTCGCTTATGCGGCCCTTAGGTTGCACCTACAGACTCACCATTGTAGGTGTGAAAATTCATTAACTTCTCAACCCCACGCACCTGCGGTTGAACCTCTGCACCTCCGTGACCGCTTCTGCGGCCTCTTACCCGCTCCTATGCATCTGCACCTATGGACCGCGTATCTCATCTACAACAATGGCCAAACCCATCCAACTCCACACATGCGGACCTCTCATCGCAAAAGAGCTTCCGTTTCTATAGGAAAATTCACGCATCTGCGTTCCTCCCAGACTCCACTTAATGTTTCATCTGTGCCCATCTCATCGCACCTGCAGTGCCGCATCTGTGCCCATTCCCACCGCAGCTGCGAACGCACCAGATGCCTAAAACTTCACCCAACACTCCAAAACCAAAACTAATCTGAATTCAATTTGAAACACACCCGAGGCCCCCGAGACCCATCCAACGATACCAATAAGTCATAAAACACAGTAAGAACTCACTTGTAGCCTTAAATCACATCAAAGAACACCAAAACCACGAATCACACATCGATTTAAGCCTAATGAACTAATACGCTTCCAACTTCTAAAACTAATACCGAACTATATCAAACAAACTCCTACTGACCTCACATTTTGCGCATAGGTAAAAAATGACACAACGGGGCTACTCCAACTTTCGAAACCAAAATTCGAACCCGATATCAACAAAGTCAACTCTCTATCAAACTCCTCAAGCTTCCAAACCTTTAACTTTCCAACTTTCGTCAAAATGAACCAAATCAACCTACGGCCCTCCAAATCAAGATTCGGACATACGTCTAAGTCCAAAATCACCATATGAAGCTATCGAAACCATCGAAACTCTATTTCAGAGTCGTCTACACATAAGTCAACATCCGGTGAACTCTTTCAACTTAAGCTTCCAACCTTGTAACCACATGTGAACATAGTATAAGAAATAAACATGGAAATGGGGCTACCATACGCGAAATGACCGATCGGGTCGTATCATTAACCCACAATTTAAAATATATGATTAGATTCATAATCGTGGTCCAATTTCTTAATCAAAAGCCCCAAAATGACTCTTTTAAGTTCATACCAAAAACCCCAGTTTATACAATTTAATTCCGTTAAAAACACATGTGGGCTCTTGAAATATAATCACAAATGAGTAAAAATCACTTACACTTGCCTTGTATGAAGATCTCCTTGAAAAATGTCACGACCCAACATCTCACCTAGTCGTGATGGCACCTACCTCCAACATCCTTGGTAAGACAAACTATGAATAATATAACTCGAAGGAAAATAATCGATAATAATAAATAAGAAGATGAATATCTATACAAAATACCCCAAGGGTTCATAGTAGAAGTCATGTAAGATTTTGATGTACAAAGCTAGTACGAAAAATAAATACAATATCTATTTTGAATATAGATGAACATAGTAGACATCCTAAAATACCAAGAACAAGCAGTAGCTTATATATGGAACACAGGTACATCTTTAATGCTAGCCTCCATCATTTATAGCAGCTCAACTCCAAGATCTACACGCAAGGTGAAAAAGTGTAGCATGAGTACAGCCGATTCTATGTACTTTGTAAGTATCCTAACTAACCTCGATGAAGTAGTGATGAGGTCTCAAGTTAAAGATACTCACTTTACATAACATGTATTGCTCAATATCATATACATATGCCTAAAAAATATATCAAAATCTAAGCCTAAAGTCTAGATGAGGCCATCGGTGCAAATAGAGAAGATATGAAGAAGCACCTTAACCCATTAATAGTTCAGCATATGGAGAAGATACGCATGTGATATCAAATAACATGACAAAAAATTCGTATAGAGACGAGATGAATGAAATATCAAATACCTTCAACAGCTTGCATATAGTGAAGCTAGGCACGAAGTATCAATAATTGATCTACAGTAGTATATAGAGAAGATATGCATGAACATGCAAGTCAAGTTACACAGATTGGCATATTGGAGAATATATGTATCGTGATTCATTTAATCAAGTAAAAGTAGTATATAGAGAAGATATGCATAAAAGGCATATATGCATTTCAGAGCTAGCATATAGTGATGATACACATTAAAATCATGTATACACCCAAGAAGTTTGCATATAGAGAAGATAAACAAAATCCAAGCACTGGCCAGTTTCCATAATCCGAGTGTACGTCATCGAGGAGAAACATGAGAGGACGACCCTATGGGGATGGATTCCTATCCTCACCTTGCACAGACAACTCACGTGCCTTAATCATACCACCGCATGGAGAACTCACGTGCTAACAATCCAGTCCATCATACAAAAAGCATATACAAGAATACATGTGTACAATCAATCAATGTCAAAGCAGAAACTCATGAACTGATAAATAGCATGCTAAGGTCTATGTATGTGCG
The DNA here is from genome assembly GCF_000715075.1 of Nicotiana tabacum. Lineage (NCBI taxonomy): Eukaryota > Viridiplantae > Streptophyta > Magnoliopsida > Solanales > Solanaceae > Nicotiana > Nicotiana tabacum. Next base: position 45,849,325 of record NC_134102.1, read on the forward strand.
AAGTACAAACGTATCAACACCTTGTATGCTCAGATTAGACGTATACGCTATACAACAACAAATATAATGTTAAAATAGGGTATCAACACCTGCACATGATCTCTAACATGATTCATAGAGTTCATAGAGTCATACAAATTTATAAAGCATGATAGCAAGCATAATATCCAAATCAAAGCGTAGTACAACCTAAAGACTACTCCGGTCATGAATCGTACGTAGAACCCGTATATGCACTCGTCACGTCGCATATACGATGCTTCTCACACATTTGAATTAGCCAAATAACGTCACATCCTAAGGATTATTCCCTCAACAATATTAGGGAAGATACTTACCTCATCGGGGCTAGTCCAAACCTCCAGGCATTTCCTTGAGAAATTACCTCTAACCGGCTTAAATATAGCTAACCATCAATCAAGGAAGTTAACTAGTGAGATAGGAAGTAATCTCAACCAATAAAGCTTTGATCTTTAAAGAATTCCGCAAAAGTCAATCCTAGCCCACATGCCCGAAATTCGGAATCAATACCAAAATCTGATAACCCATAATCTATTGAGTCCAAATATATGATTATATTCCAAAACCAAGTCCAAATCGGTACTCAAATCCTCAAAATACACTTTCTTAAAGTGTAGTCAAAAACCCAAGTTCCATCTCTAATTTTTCCACGACCCAAAACCACCATCCGGTCGTGATGGCATGTAACTCACTTTCTAGGCAAGCCAAACATAACAATAGCAGAACAGGATAACAAAATTTCAGAAATAATACATGTCTAAAGTCAAATATCATAAATAAATCGCATCAATACATAAAATACCCCAGAACTGGTAATACATAGTCATGATCTGTACAATAGAAAATACAAGTTTGAAAATATGAAATGAAAATATTTGTATGAATAGCAACAACAGTAAATAAAATGCAAAGAGACGTCAAGGACTACAGTCGAAATGCAGCTCTACCTCATTTCTCGTTAGCTCATAACAACAACGAGCAACTCTCAAGTGGGATAACACCTAGATCTGCATAATTAAGTGTAGAGTGTAGTATCAGTACAACCGACCCTATATACTCCATAAGTATCTTGTCTAACCTCAGCGAGGTAATAGCAACAAAAATAACCAATGTTATTCACCAAAACTTGCTAAGCTCATAATTCTACAAATATACCACTATAGTGCAAATCTAAGCGTGAAATTCAGGTATAACCAATCGGTGCACATTGAAAAGATGTGCTCAAGTTTTTGAACAGTAAACAACTCGATATAAGATAAAACATGCGTATATGATCAAGTCTAGTGTGCACAGGTAGACATATAGAGAAGATATGTATCGTACTCTCACTACTCGAACCAAACAACATATAGAGAAGATATGCACAAAGAGGTATGTATTCAATCCAGATCTAACATATAGATAAGATATCCGAATAAAATATATATACATCCAAGGTGTTTGGAAATAGAAAAGAGATTCAAAAACCAAACACAGATTAATTTTCCTCATACCGCGTGTACTTCATCAAGAGAGAAACATGAGAGGATGACCCTAAGGGGATGGATCCTTATATACACGCTTCATGGACAACTCACGTGCCATAATATATCATCTACAACACATAAGGCATCTACATGTACAATCAATGGATATCAAATCTTATACTTCTGGACTGATAAAGAGCATGCTAATGTGTAAGCATGTTCAAAGTATACAATTTCATCTCAAATGAGGCGCTTACGCCACACAATAACGAGCATCATGTTCAAATAGCAGAAATAAACATCCACACGATGTCTTGCATGATTCATGAAGTCATGAAGCCGTACAACCTTTAAAAGAGAATATCATGATTTACAACTATTCAAACAAGGCATAAACATAGTCTAAAGACTACCTCGAGCATGGACAAACCCTGTGCATGCACATGGGATAGACCACTCACATGCGCGTCACCCTTGGAAAGTGGCCATCCTCAACAATTCAAACAAAGAGTGCCTCAAGCCAACTATAGGCAAGATAGATTCCTCAAACTCGCAAATCAGTACTTGGAGAATGCTTTCCCTCAAAAATCAACTGCTGAATTCTTCGAATCTAGCCAAAAACTACTTAAAGTCAAATAAATCCATGGCTAACAACCCCAAACAGTAATGCTTTGATTTTTCTACAAACACGCAAAGTCAACAAAAACATAATCACAGGCCTGCACCCAGAACCCAATAAAAGTCACATATATCGACTACCCATTCGAATACGAGGCCAACCATACAAGTTTCATCCAAATTCGACTCTGAACCAGGGTTCAAATTGCAAATTTTTAATTTTATAAATGTTTAGCCAAAATCCACAATTTTTATCACTTAGATTCACCAATTGAATGTCAAATTCAAGGATGGAGTCGTGAATAATAATTAAATCCGATTCAATAACACTTACCCAATTCAAGTGGGTAAAATATGCCTCAAAAATACCTCAATCCGAGCTCTCAATCTGAAAATATGATAAAATGAACAAAACCCTCAATTTAATACCACTGCCCAGCAATTTCGCATCTACGAACCAAGGTGCTCGCACCTACGAGCTCGCTCCTATGGAAAATAGGCTCACACTCGGCAGCTCATTAACTCCACCGACCTTCCGCTTCTACGGACTCCTTTCGCACCTACTGGAGTGCGCCTGCGCTTTGACCCTCAAATCAGCGCAATTGCAGATGCGCAAATGCCTCGCATCTGAGACCTCCAATCCCAGCCTCCTCCTTCTTGTCTGCGCACCATTTCACACAAGTGTGACTTTACACATGTGCATCTCTTCTTCTCATGTGCGATTGCACTAGATGTGCCATCAACAAGCCATGTCCAACCACCTTTTAGGTGGTCCGAATCCTACCCAAACCCAAAGAACCCCGCCCAAACATAACAAAAAGTCCCAAAACATAACATTGATGTACTCGAGAACATTTAACACAAAATAACATCAAAACCACGGATCGGCGATAAACATCAATCTCTTAAGTTCATAAGCTTCAAACTTCAAACCAAACGTCTAATTCAAGCCTAACAAATTTGGAATGACCCCAAATTTTAAACACAAGTTCCAAATGCCAAAACGAACCTATTCTAACTTTTGAAACAACAATATAACCCTAATAGTCTCAAAGTCAACCCCCTGTCAAACCTATAAACTTTCTAAACCTTCAAATTGCCAACTTTCACCAAAAATAACCAAGCCAACCTAGGAACCTCAAACACAAATTCCAGAGCGGCCACACAAAAGTCAAACCTCAGTTAGCTCTTATAACTTAAGCTTCCAACCTTGGAATTAAGTTTTCCAATTAACTCCAAAACCTTTCCGGTACCAAACCAACCATCCCTGCAAGTCACCAAGCATCGAATACACATACAGAGAAATATCAAATAGGGGTATGAGGCTAAAATACACAAAATGACGTGTCGGGTCGTTACAAAATTCCATATTTTTGGTGTTAATAGTTCATAAAGAATCTTGAAATAGTATCAAAAATAAGTAAAAATTACTTACCCCAAAGTCTTGTGTGAATATATCCATGAGAAATTTCCCCTCTCTAATCCTAAGGTTCAAAATTTGAGATATGGGCGCAAAATCCCGAAATAACATCTTAAATACACTACACAACAGGACCCTTCACGAACGCGACCACTTCTTCACGTTCGCGAATCACAAACCAAGGCTTCTGACCAAATGCACTTCGCGATTGCGGCCTCAACCTCACAATCGTGATAGCCACTAATCCCTCTTCTTTGCAAATGCGATGGAAAAAATCTCCCCTACCTGCTCTAACTCCTCGCGAACGCGACAAAAACTCGTGAACATGATACACCTGGAAGCAACACTATGTAGATGCCGCTATTATTATTGAATGTGAAGAGAAAAATACTCAACACCAAAAATACACTTCACTAACACATCGCTATTACCACAAATGCAAATAACACTGCCACCTGCTACAAAGCATCAACTCTAAATTCAAAATGGTCAGAAACCATCCACAATCACACCCGAGCCCCCCGGACCTCTTTCGTTCATACAAAAAAGTCAAAATACATCATAAACAATTCTCCAAAGGCTCCAAACATCATAAATAACATCAGAACCAAGAATCAAAGATCAAAATTATTCTCTTAACTTTCAAACCTTCAAACTGCGTCGAACGCGTCCAAATCACACTTAAACACTTTGGATCACAATTTAAATTTGCACACAAATTCCAATAAACTAAACGAATATATACAAGATCTTTAAACCACAATAGGAGTATGATAACACTGAGGTCAACTCCGACCAAACCTATGAACTCTCCAATTCTTTAAATTGCCAACTTTTGACATATAGAACGAAAACCTTTTATGAACATCCAAAATCAAATCTGAATATATGCCCAAGTCAAAAATCACCATACCAAAATATTAAAAATATCAAATCACCAATCGAAGGTCGTTTACTCAAAAGTCAAACCTTGGTCAACTCTTCCAACATAAAGCTTCCAAATTAAAAATCGCTCTATCAAATCCACCTCGAACCACTCAAAAATCAAGACCAACCATGCACACAAGTATTAATATACCATAGGAAGCTGCTGAAAGTGTCAAATAAATGAATGAAATGCTAGAACTCAAAACGACCGATTGGATCGTTACATTCTACCCTACTTAAACATATGTTCATCCTCGATCGTGCCAAGAATCATGCCATATTCATTCAATCATTGTATGAACTCATCCCATGCATATCTATGGGTGATACCACGTCACCACATTCTAAATAATTCAATTAGTGCAACCCCGACTGAAAATTCTTTCTTCAACCCTAGCCCATAAACATTAGAACCAAATTCCAACATTCGAAATACCTTATGAGTTCAAATTCTCGCATATATACATTGTATCAGTCTTAACAAGATGCATCAAGGGATAAAATATATTCCAAAGATATAACCACACAGTGTACCACATAACTCATGTACTCATAGTAATATCTTTAGACTGCAATAGCAGCTCATTACCAAATCCGATACCGGCAACATACCTCACATCAAATAAAACCTTCCAAACCTTCACAACACATCTAATGATGAGAGAAATACATAGAAACTCATAACCACCCATCAGATCAACAATTCGTGAAGCTCTCTCATTAGACAAGAACCATTACAAAATTCTAAGGTGACAAATTCCATTATTCTTCCAAACATGTCTTATTTTTCATACCCCGACCTTGGGAAGTAGGACCGACACTCAACCGGGTTATCCTGGTCAAGAAAGCCTACTTGGAGCCTACTATCCTTAGATGTGCAACACCGAATTTAATTAATTAATGAAGTGTCATTTGGTAAATGACAAAATAATTACAAATCTTTAGATTAAAAGTGGGAATAAACTACCAAAATAGCATATTAGAGTTCCCCTCAAACGAACATAACCTACAGTACATCTACGTAGCCTTTAAGTAAACATGAGAGTAGTATGGAAATGCCGGTTAATTTGACCTGAAATTAAAAATCTCAAAGAACAAGTGTAAAATAGAGTGCGTTATGGAAATTTGTATCAAATCACCACTATTATCCTTAGCCCCATGGTGGGTGCAAAACTATTTACACTTAAAAATAGATAACAATTAAATTTATTTGTGGTTTTAAGGACATGTAGATTAATTTAATACAAGTTACTAATGTCTTTAGATTAAGAAAATGAAAGACGTAATAAAGGGCCAAACCAATGATAAGGGTAATTCCGAGCCTGGTTGGTGGCTTGATGAGGAACTTGCCTTCGATTCCAAGCTTGCACTTATGAAGAACTTAAGAACAAAAATAAGAACTTTGAACAACCAAAAGGATTGAAATAAATTACCTTGATATGCGTGTTACAATGTGTCCCATGAATAAGAAGCTTTTCCCTTTATATAGTAGGGGAGTTTTACCCTAAGTACAATTATAAGAAAGGTAAAAATCTTCTGTTTTGCTAATCACAAATGTTATGCTGATACGGGCCGAGATTCACGCCGTGATATCCGATCGGGCATGGATATCGTGGCCCTTTCTTAGTCGAGTGCAGCTGTTTTGTGCTCTCCGATGTCTCAATCCTCGAACGGGACTCGGATAATATGGCCCCCCATATCCCCGAGGGAAGGTGTTTTGCCCGAGCCCCGATACGAGGGACTCCTCGCTCTAACTCTGATTCATTACGTTCACGTTCCTGCTCCATTTGATTCACCGGGAAATCGAGTCATTGAATGGGCTCGGTTTTACCTATATATATTCTTGTTGCAAGTTATTATGTATAATGCATAGGTTTTTTGATTAGTGAGTATTACATGACTTGAACCTCGTCACAACTTAACCGAGGTTAGTCTTAATACTTACTGAGTATACATTATCCGGTCTACTCATACTACTCTTTTGCATATTACCTTGGAGTCCCCTTCCCTTATTTTGTATTGCAATTTATACATTCAGATAGTATTATGCAAGTGAAACATCTCATTGTATTCAGTTTTAGAGCTCATGACTTTGTACTATCTAATTTTGGGAGTTTTGTACTATGTATCACTATATTGGCTATTGTTGGAGTGTTATTCCGCTCTTTAAGATATTCAGACTTATTATATCTTGTTATTTTAAGTCCTTAACGTATGTTGGCTTACCTAGCATGGAGGTTAGGTGCCATCACAATCTTTGGTGGGATTTTGGGTGGTGACAAGTTAGTATCAGAGCCCTAGGTTCATACGTTCTACGGGTCACTACAAGTCTAGTAGAGTCTTGCAGATCGGTATAGAGATATTTGTACTTATCTTCGAGAGGCTACCAGACTGTTAGAAAAACTTCACTTTCTTTCATTCTTTGTCGTGCAGATTTATTTATCCCGAAGTTTGAAACTTTAGTCTTCTATTCTCTCACAGATGAAGAGGACACATTCTTTGGAAGCAGCTGAGCAAGCACCAGTACCCCCTATCAGTGTTGTGAGAGGCTGGGGCTGGGGCCGGGACAGAGACGGGGCACGTACCGTAGTAGAGACACTACTAGCTCCAGCTGAGGAGCAGGTGCCCGATCATATTGAGTAGGTGGGACCAACTCAGGCACCTGAGGACCTATTGCTATAACTTGGATTTTAGGAGACTTTGGCTCACATTATGAGTATTTGAGAACTTAAGCTAGGCGAGATTGATTCCGATTTCACTAGCAACTTCATAGGCCAGGGGAGGGGCTCAGACTTCCACTGTTCGTATAAAGAGCAGTTGGTTCATGGTTATCAGACCTCGGATGTTCTACCGGTGTAGATCAGCCCGAGATAGGGTTAGCCATGACTATTGAGGAGCAAAAGAGGATGGAGAGGTTTCAGATACTTTGTCCTCCCCATTTAAATGGAGAGCCTACTGAGGACGCACAAGGCTTCTTGGATCAGTGTTATTGTATTCTGCGCATTTTGGGTCTGGTGAAGTCGAACGTGGTTGACTTTACTACCTTCTAGTTGTTAAGGCCAGTATACAGGTGGCGGAAGACTTATGAGTTGAGTAGGCCAGCCGGTAGAGAACCACTCATATTGTCTCAGTTCTCGGTTCTTTTCTTGTAGGAGTTTATCCCACAGATTCACAGGGACGAGTTGCGCAGTGATTTGAAACATCTTGTAATATCCAGGTAAGCCTAAGAAACTGCGAATATTTGTTGCAGTTGTAGGTCTCGGCCAATTCTTCACAGCTGAAAGTTTCTGAGGATCAACCTTAATTCCGTCACTAGAGACTACATGACCCAAGAATATGATCGATTCACCCCAAAATTCACACTTTGAAAACTTTGCATATAACTAGTGCTGATGTAGGGTTTGCAGAACTACCTTGAGATGATCGGCATGGTCTTCTCAACTTCGTGAATATACAAGAATATCGTCAATTATCACTATCACAAAAGAGTCGAGGAATGGCTTTAAAACTCGGTTCATAAGATCCATGAAGGTTGTTGGGCATTTGTTAGCCCAAAAGACATCACTAGAAACTCAAAATGCCCACACCGGGTCCTAAAAGCTATTTTCAGAATATCCCGCTCCCTAATCTTCAATTGGTGATACCCGGATCTTAAATCAATCTTGGAGAAGTACACGGCACCTTGCAATAGATCAAACAAGTCATTTATCCTTGGCAGTGGGTACTTATTCTTGATTGTGACCTTATTAAGCTGTCGATAGTCAATACATATTCTCAGTGACCCATCTTTCTTTCTTACAAAAAGGACTGGTGCGCCCCAAGGCAATACACTTGGACGGATAAAACCCTTTTCTAATAAATCTCTCAATCGTACCTTTAGCTCTTTCAATTATACCGGTGCCATTCTGTAGGGTGGAATAGATATAGGATGCGTGTCTAGCATCATATCAATCCCAAAATCAATCTCCCTGTCTGGTGGGATCCCAGGGAGTTCATCCGGAAAGACTCTCAAAAATGCATTCACAACAGGCACGGACTCAAGTGTAGGTGCCTCAGCATTGGTGTCCGTAACCCGGACCAAATGGTAAATACATCCCTTGTTGATCATCTTTGTGGCCTTAAGGTAGGAAATAAACCTACCCTTCAGAACTACATCATCACCCTTCCACTCAATAACTGGCTCGTTTGGAAATTTGAACCTAACAGTCCTGGTTCGGCAATCAAGCTTGGCAAAACAAGAATAAAGCCAATCTATCCCCATTATCACATCAAAATCGACCATTTACAATTCAATCAGATCGGCCACGGTGTCACGACCACGCAACGTGACAACACAATCATTATAGACCCGTGTGGCCAAAATAGACTCACCAATCGGAGCAGATACAGAGAACGGCTCATGAAGTTGTTCCGGTTCTAGCCCAAATTCCATAGAAACATAAGGAGTGACATATGACAAAGTAGAACCTGGATCAATAAGAGCATACACATCATGAGATTGGACAATCAATTTACCCGTGACAACATCTGAAGAAGCCTCTGAATTCTGGAGACCCCTCATAGCATAGAAACGGTCGGATCCTCCCGCACTCTGTTCTCCACCCCTAGTTGCACCACGCCCTATGGGTGTTGAAGTGCCTCGAGCTGGAAGAGGTGCTACAGATGTAGTAGTTGCAAAACTGGCTGGCTCTGACATGCCCCTACCCGTACCCTGGCGGGACGAACAACAATCCCTCTGAATGTGACCCCTCAATCCGCATCTGTAACATATGGGTATATAGCATATTCCTAGGTGCATCTTTCTACACCTAGGACATGGGGGCCTCTTCTGCTGCTGGAATCTACCACCATGACGACCCTACTGATATGAGCCCATGTTGCCCTGAGTGGGCCTGAAACGGCTCCACTGCTGCTGCTGACTGGGCCCTGATGGCAGTACACTAGGCAAAGATGGAGCAAAGGACTGGGATGGTCCTGACGACCCTCCCCTTAATGTTGAATTGCCACCACAAGAAGAACCACCAAAGTTGCCCGCAGACTGGGCATTATTACTACCCTCTCGCTCCATTCTGTTCCTGAATTTGCAGGTCTCTGTGGCTTGAGCGAATGCCACCATCTTTCCATAGTTCATATTAGAATTCAAAGCTGCTGTAGCGGCCTTATTAATTACCAAGGGACTAAGGCCCTGTACAAATCGGCGCACTCTAGCCTCTATACTGGGCAGTATGTAAATAACATTCTTAGAAAGGTACGCGAATCTCATATAGTAATCCCACACACTCAAGCTAGCTTGCCTCAAGTTCTCAATCTCAGCAGCATGGGCTACCTTAGTCTCGGCAGGCAAGAAATGATCAATGAAGTCATTGGCAAACTCACCCACCTCGCTAGAAGGCTCCGTTCTTCACGGGTCTCCTCCCATAGTTCGTACCAAGAATATGCCACCTCTCTCAGGCGGTAGGAGGCAAATTCCACTGCCTCTGTCTCAGTAGCACACATAACTCGGAGAGTCTTGTGCATCTCATCAATGAAGTCCTGGGGATCCTCCTTTGGGTTAGTACCCGTGAACACTGGAGGATCCAACTGGAGAAACTTGTTCACACTGGAACTAGTAGAATCCCCTAGCTGACTGGAAGAAGTGGGTGCAACATTTGATTTCTGGGCCTGGGATGCCACTATCTGAGCTAAAATCTGTATGGCTTCCTTAAGATCAACATTAGAAACACCATAATCGGAAGCTGGAACTGGGTGTGGAATAGGTATATCAGTTGGAGGAACCGTTGTACCCTTAGTAGGTGTAGGGACAGGTGCGGTCTGATCAGTTGTAGTAGAGTCAGGCAGTGTAGTAACTGGAGGAATATTCTCAATCCTCGGGTACTCACCCACATCATCAATTATAGGGTCAATTGTCACTCCTGGGTTGACATTGGCGCTTTGGCCAGTTCTTGCCTTCTTCTTAGGTGCCATGTACTGAAAGTTAAAGTAAAGCACGAGTTAAAGGAGGAACAATCTTACCATCAGCTTTATCGCACGATCGAGAACATAAAAGAAGGGTATTATTCCTAAATGCCCATGTAGCATCCTAATTATAGATGTGGTCGACAACACACCGATAATAAGGACTCTACTAGACACGGCTCTGAGACATCCTAGGACACTGTAAAACCTTCGGCTCTGATACCAAGTTTGTCACGCCCCAAAACTGAGGAGCGCGACCGGCGCTCAACTGAGTGAACCCGACCGAGCAAGCCTATTAGATTTCCTTCTACCCAAACTCATTCATGAATAAAGAGAATATATATCTTCGTTAATCAAACAATAAAGAGATCATGTATGCAATACCAATTTCTTACCATTAGTTACTTCATTTTAAGGTCTCAATTTCACACACATTTTTCATAATCTGAAGTGGAAATAGTAATTCAAACACAACATAACGAGTTTGAATTCCCCAACGCCAATATACAACCCACACTATGTCTACGGAGCCTCTATAGATAAAGAAGAGTACAATGATAATGCCGACAACAAGGCCCCGGCTATACCTCAAACAGAATACACAAAGTGCTAAAGATACATGACCCCGTGATGAAGTGGGGCTCACCAAGTCAGCTGGGAAGAAGGTGTACTGCTATCACTGATCAATATCTCCTGCTGTGGAACCACCTGCATCTATTTAAAGATGCAGTGCCCCCGGCAAAAGGGACATTAGTACTGTCGAATAGCACTAGTGTGTATAACTAAACACCATCTCAATAGAACAAATAATATTACAATGAGGAATAATCATAAAATCAATGAAAGTCTCAAACAATACCAAAACATCAAGTTTCACGTAAATTCCCATATTTTCATATTAGTGATTCTTAGCACTGATGTACCATTGTTCGCACTACCATTATTCACAATATCAATACCACCGTACTCTTAGCACGGAGTTCGATCATGACCCGATCAGCTAGGCTATCTCTTTAGAGACATCAACCACAATCTCTATCAATATCAATACCCCCGTACCATTAATACGGAGTCCGATCATGACTCGACCGGCTAGGCTATCTCATTAGAGACAACAACCACAACCACAACCACAAATTCAATTACAATTTCCAGCACAATCACCGCCATGTGTGCGTCATGGTGTCCAATCACGACCCGATCGGCTAGGCTATCTTATTCGAGACATCAACCTTTTATATCAATCATCATATTTCATACTTCTTTCACATCTTTTCGTTTTATTGGCACTAGTGTCCACAATTATAAAATAATTCTTGGCACAGTAACCGTATTTAGTATTTCATGTTCACCTTTTCACTTTCAAACATCAACATCATCATCACCGACAACAACAATTCAAATCAAGGTGTGTAGTACACATGTGAGCAATTAAAAGTCTAAGGCACATAGAGATATTTCACAGAATTTGGCATAATAGCCTTCGTTTGAACTTGACTTGAAGTCGAAACATTATTAATGCACATCCCATACTTGAACACATCCTAAATTGATGACATTATATGAATAAGGCATTTAGGATACTTATTGAACATATATCTTTCAACACAAACTTACTTGGAATAGCCAATTTTATAATGAATCACTCGGGTCTTACATAAATTACATGAATATCGTGGGATTCAATTCTAAGAGAAGCGTTTAGCCAACATATCTCAATCGGGCTTCTTTAAACTCTAAAATATTTCTGAATTCTTAGCAACTTTAATCTATTTTAAAAATATAACAAATTGAACCAAAATTAGGAAGATGCTCATGGTTCTAGCTCATTTGAGCATTTTATCAAACACTAGGTGTGCATTAAGGTTTCAAGGTCCTTTTATGGAGGATTCCATCATCCCACAACCCAATCTTTACTATTTTTAGCTCAACAATCTTCCTACACCCTTTGATAACACATGTATGCAAAATAGACAACTCTCATGCCCAAAAATTATCTTGCTAATTACCCATTTCTAGAAAAAATTTAAAATTGAGGGTTAGGGTGTAGAATCTTACCTCTAGGATGAAGACCTAGTGAGTTTCCCTTCTTAATCTTCCATATTTTGAGCAAGAATTGAAGAACAATTATTGAGGAACACCTTCTCACTCTAGGGCACTCTCTCTCACTCTAAAATGTCAGAATTTAGCTCAAAATGGCCCAAAGCGTGTATTTAACGAAGTAGGGTCGGGTTTTAAAAACCCAAAAAAGGAGCTACAGAACAAAGTCTGCGATCGCATAATCGATATGCGGACCGTATATCGGTCATATAATTGGTGTCTGCGGCTACTATGCGGCCCGCAGACCAGTTCTGCGGTTGCATAATGAACTGCAAAATAGTTCTGCGATCGCATAGTCGACTGCAGAATGTCATCCAAACTGACCCTCTCCTGCCTCACTTCTACGACCATTATGCGGCACGTAGAGTGATTCTGCGGTCGCATAATGGACCGCAGAAATGCATTTCACTGCCAAAATTTTTCCTTTACTTTCCAGTGCATTGTTCAACCCAAAAAGTCCAAGCCGTGGCGAGCAAGCTCGCCGCGAAAAATTTCTACAATCCTCAAACAGGTAAGCCCAATTCGGCACCACAAAACATTATTTTTGTTTTGCAAAATTTTATGGGGCCTTACACTGTGGATGAGCAGAGTTCATTTAGGGTACATTGGTAGGCCTAATGAGGATGTGGATTCTACATCGGGTCAGATCTATTGACTCATCATGATTATTATTGATGGGTGTGTCATTCTATTGGAGTTGAGCTTGTTCATGTTCTGATATGTTCTATGTCTTACTCTTCTATGCTACGATGGGTGGCGATTTGTTGGCTAATTATACACATGATGCGGTTCTATTTGGGCCTCGTGACAAAATTCGAGAAAATGATTTTTGGGGTGTTGAATGGTTGGTTGCGCCTTGGTTATGGTCTTTTGATTATGGTAAATTGTGATATTCCATTATCCATGGTTATGGTCATGCACACCGTGAGTTTGTTATTTATATGCACATGGATTTTTATATTGAGCATCATGGTTCGAGGTTTTTTTATGTGGACCGGTGTTTGGATTGGGTCACGCACTGCAGCAGAGTTAGGATGGGATATGATCCTTTGTGTTAGATCCGTGTGTCTTGGTTTTACTATGTCCTATGGGTTCATAGCATTGCGCTTGTGGTATTTGTTGAGCTTGTGGGACAGCTCTCTCTCATCTGATTCACTTTCCATTTTTTAGTACACTTGAGTTGTTGCTTCTTGGTGCACGAATTGTAAGGCATGTGGATGTAGATGATATTTGTGTGGAGTGTCGGTTGAGCAACTTGTACTGGATGAGATGAGGGTATTGGACCTGAAACGAGTGTTGTTAGATTTGATTGCGTTATGTTTCAAAGAATAATGTCACTAATCACATTAGAATTTTTTCTATCATTCTTGTCGGGCGCGAGAGCTCCATAACTTGTTTATATGATTAGTGGTTATGAGTTTTTGCATGTGTCTTTCATCATCGGTTGTGTACAAAGATTATAAACATGGTATTAGTTGATATGAGGTTTATTATCGGTACCAAGTTTGTTTTTGAGCAGCTACTGTGATCGAAAATTATTGCGACGAGTATGTGATTTATGTTGTATATTAGATGATTAGATCTTGGGTTATGATTATGGCTTGATACAACTTGTTCAGACTTATACAGTATGTAGATACGAGATTCGGGTCTTGTAATGAATTCCTGATGTTGGAAATTGGGTTTTAAGGCTTATGGACTAAGGTTAAAGTAAGGATCTTTATTTATGTTATGTTGTCGTGCTTATATGGATTGCGGTGACGTGGTATCACCCCCCGAGTTTGTCCATGGTGAGTTTACATAGTTATTTGATGGCTTTGGAATGACTCTCGGCACGTTCAAGGACGAACTTATATTTAAGTGATGGAGAATGTAACGACCCAACCAGTCATTTTGAGAATTCACATTTCGTTCAACTTTTTGAGGTCTTGAGTAGCTTCATAGGATGGATTATGACTTGTGTGAATCGTCAGTTTTATTTTTTCCGATGATTCGAGATAGATTTGGAAGAATGATTCTCAACTAGGAAGCTTTAAGTTGGAAGAGTTTACCAAGTATGACTTTTGTATATTTGGCCTCGATCGGAGTTTTGATGGTTCTCTTAGGTCCGGATAATGATTCGATCGGAGTTTTGCATTTCGGTATTTCTAGAAGGTTTCGACACTATTAGGCAAACATTGGCAATTTGAAGGTTTGGAAGGTTCATAGGTTTGATCGGGAGTTAACTTTGATGATATCGGGTTTGGAGTATAGTTTCGGGAGTTGAAATAGGTTTATTATGTGATTTGGAACTTGTGTGCGCAATTTAAGGTCATTCCGAGTTGATTTGATATGGTTCGGCAGGGTTTTTGAAGTTGAATGTTCAAAAGTTCATTAAGTTCGATTTAATGTGTGATTCGTGGTTTTGATGTTGTATGGGTTATTTGAGGCCTTGAGTAGGTCTGTGTTATGTTTTGATACTTGTTGGCATGTTTGGACGGGGTCCCGAGGGAGGCTCGGGTATGTTTCCGACGAGTTTCGAATTAATTTGGTCATGTTGGCAGTTCTAGTGTTGGTTCTTAGCACCTGCTCGTATTTAGCCGCAGGTGCGGACGGGCTTATGCAATGGAATGGTCGCTTCTACGAAGATGAAGTGTCTTGGTGAGTTTTGCTTTTGCGGAGGGTTAAGTGCAGATGCGGAATGCTTCTGCCTGGACTGGGTCACTTCTGCAAGAGTGGGGCGTGACATGGGTGTCTGCTTCTATGGTTGAGCATGCGCTTCTTTGGCATCACAGATGCAGAAGATATTTGCGTAGCTGCTGTCTGGGTCCTTTAAGATGTAGTCGCGTATGCGATAATTGTGCTCGCAAATACGAGGCCGCAGGTGCAATATTTTGCCCACAAATGCAGAAATGCTGGGCAGAAGCGTAAATATCGAGGTTTAGGTCTATTTTAACACAACTTGAGATTTGGAGATCAAAATTGGGAGTTAGTCAAATTTGAGGGCTTGTGATGTGTGAAAGAAGAGATGAATTTTGTTGGGTGTTTTAAGTAGACTCTACCACTCATTCAAGGACGAATGATCCTAAGTGGGGAGGATGTAAGTCCCCATAAAATTTCGCAAAGGAGTTCGAGTTTTAGGGTGCCGAGGTAGGCTAATATGTTCGAAGCTAGTAGTTAGTTAATCAAGCTCTCCGTGGTACAGACTTTTGGATTGAAGAATGCACTGAGGAGTTGATAGAATTTTTTGGTAGGAGAAGGCAATTCTACGGTCAGTTTCATGACCACAGAACTATTTTGCGGGCCGCATAATCATCGCGGAGTTGAGTAGAGAATTTGTTGAATTTTGAAGGTTGTTCTGCGGTCCATTATGTGATCGCATAGTTGTTTCGCGGTCCACACATCCGTCACAGATTTGGCATGTAGAATTTTGGAGAGTGATTTTGCGGTCAACTCTGCAGCCGCATAAGTGGTCTGCGGACCACAGATCTGTCACAGATCGGTCCAGACCAGTCCAGTTGTAAGGCCCCGTAAAGTTTTGCAAAAGAAAATAATGTTTCATGGTGCTGGACCAGCTCGGACTTTTTGGGTTAAACTATGCATCGGAAAGTAAAGGAATAATTTTGGCAAAAAAATGCGTTTCTGTGGTCCATTATGAGACTTCAGAATCACTCTGCGGGCCGCATAATGGCCGCAGAAGTGAGGTAGGAGAGGGCCAGTTTTGGATGAAATTTTGCGGTCGACTATGCGATCGCATAACTATTCTGCGGTCCATTATGCGACCACAGAACAGGTCATCGGACCACATAGTGACCACAGACACGGACAAGTTTTTGGCTGTTTTGGTCACCGATAATACGACCGATATGCGGTCCGCATATCGATTATGCGATCACAGACCTTGTTCCAGAGCTCCATTTTTGGGTTTTTAAAACCCGACCCTTCTTCGTTAAATACAATCTTTGGGCCATTTTTGAGCAATAATCTCAGATATTTTAGAGTGAGAGAGAGTGATCTAGAGTGAGAAGGTGTTCTTCAATAATTGTTCTTCAATTCTTGCCCAAGTTTTGAAAGATTAAGAAGGGAAACTCACTAGGTCTTCATCCTAGAGGTAAGATTCTACACCCTAACCCTCAATTTCGAATTTTGTCTAGAAATGGGTAATTAGCAAGATAATTTTTGGGCATGAGAGTTGTTTATTTTACATGCATGTGTTATCAAATGGTGTAGGAAGATTGTTGAGCTAAAAATGGTAGAGATTGGGTTGTGAGATGATAGAATCCTCCATAAAAGGACCTTGACACCTTAATGCATACCTAGTGTTTGATAAAATACTCAAATGAGCTATAACCATGATTATCTTCTTAATTTTGGTTCATTTTGTTATATTTCAAAAATATATTGAAGTTGTTAAGAATCCAGGAACATTTAGAGTGTAAGAAAGCTCAAGTGAGGTATGTTGGCTAAACACTTCTTTAAGAATTGGAATTCCCATTATCCTTGTAAGTTCCAAGATATTGATTACAAATCGAGTATTCCGATAAGTTTTGTGATAAAGATATATGTTCAGTTCGTGTTTCAAATGCTCTTATCATGTTGCATTATAAATTGAGGATGTGTTCCAAACTATGGATTGTGTATCCACATGTTATAATTTCAAGTCGTGACTTATGTGAAAGTTATTATGCCAAGTTGTGTAGAGATTGGGATTGTGATACACCTCTACTTGCATATATTGGGGTGAGGCGGCATGACCGCTTTGTGTAGGGATTATTGTATTGTGGGACTGCACCTCCACCCGCATACATTGGGGTGAGGCGGTACGACCGCTTTGTGTATAGTTTTCGTATTGTTGTGGCACGACCACCCACATATATATATATATATATATTGGGGTGAAGCGGCATAGCCGCTTTGTGTTGGTATTGGTATCATTAATGCATTTCCACCCGCATACATTGGGGTGAGGCGGCGTAGCCGCTTTGTGTTGGTATTGGTATCATTGATGCATTTCCACCCGCATACATTGGGGTGAGGTGGCATAGCCGCTTTGTGTAGGTTCTTGGTACTGTGGTTATACGTCCACCCGCATGCATTGGGGTGAGGCGGCGGGGCCGCTTGAGTAGAGTTGTGGTATTGTACTTACACCTCCACCTTCATACATCGGGTGAGGCGGTGGGGCCGTTTTGTGTGAAGATGGTTACAGAGGATCTCATCTTAAATCCTATAAATGATATTAATAACTCTCAATAAGCTTGCTCTGGCTTAAACGGTTAGCTATATCATGCTATTTTCGCCCTGATTCATCATATTCATATTGTATTTCTAAATTCTTAAATTGGTTTTTGGTTTTCATACTAGTACTATTCGACGGTACTAACATCCCTTTTGCCGGGGGTGCTGCATCTTTAAAGGGATGCAGGTGGTTCCACAGCATGAGGTATCGATCAGTGATAGCAGTACACCTTCTTCCCAGCTAACTTGGTGAGCCCCACTTCATTCCGGGGTCATGTACCTTTTGT
The DNA here is from genome assembly GCF_000715075.1 of Nicotiana tabacum. Taxonomy (NCBI): domain Eukaryota; kingdom Viridiplantae; phylum Streptophyta; class Magnoliopsida; order Solanales; family Solanaceae; genus Nicotiana; species Nicotiana tabacum. The sequence goes on from NC_134102.1 coordinate 45,867,333, forward strand.
TCCTTGTGTATTCTGTTTGAGGTATAGCCGGGGCCTTGTTGCTGGCATTATCATTGTACTCTTCTTTATCTATAGAGGCTCCGTAGACATAGTGTGGGTTGTATATTGGTGATGGGAAGTCAAACTCGTTATGTTGTATTTGAATTACTATTTCCACTTCAGATTATGAAAAATGTGTGGAATTGAGACTTTAAAAATGATGAGAACTATTGGTAATGAATTGGTATTGTAGACATGATCACGTTTTTGTCTAATAAATGAAATTAGGTATTATCTTCATTCGTGGATGAGTTTGGGAAGAAGGAAATCTAACAGGTTTGCTCGGTCGGGTTCACTCGGTTGAGCGCCGGTCACGCTCCTTAGTTTTGGGGTGTGACACCAGTTCTTGGCATCATTTTCGCGGTCCATTTTGCGGGCCGCATATCTGTTATGCGGTCCATTCTGCGACCGTAGACCTGAGTTCGGAGGGTCCATTTTCCTATTTTTATAACCCGACCCCATTTTGATAAATAGCCTTAGGGGCTCATTTTGAAGCAAATGTCTGATGATTTTAGAGAGAGAAGGAGGAAACCTAGCATTCTAATAACCCATTCTTGCACTAATCTTCAAGAATCAAGGAAGCCAATCACTAGATTATCATCTATCCGGGTAAGGGTGGGTCATAAGGTCCAGACCCAAAACTACACGTGTCGGTGTAGGGGTGGATTGTGATTATTCCCCTTATTTAGGATGAGATTGAAATATTGACGTGATTGTGATTATTCCCCTTAATTGGTATGATATTGATATTATCTATGAATTAGAAAGTCAACCCATACGGCATATGTGGGAGGGCATCCTCGCCGATATGGTGGAGATTGGACGCCTTATTGCGCACATGGTGGTACTACTCTTGGTAACACTTTTTTTTTTGCATCACATGTCAAACCACATTGTTCGCGTGTAGATGGACTAGACGATCGGGCGTGATCGGAATCTGTGCTAAAACACACGATTGTATATCGGTGCTAATGAACTCCCAACCAAGAATATATATTATTTTCGTATTTTGAAAATTGTTATATTTTAACTAGGCATTTGTATATTGTTGACTGTGACTTGCTGTTTCTATGGTTTTCCCTTTTCTTATATTGGCATTCTATTTTGAAAGAGGACATTTAGCTTTACATACTAGTACTATTCCGTATGTACTAACGCCCCTTTTACCGTGGGCGGTGCATCTTCAATGGATGCACGTGGTTCGTCAGCGGGCGGTTTTGATTCTCGTTAGTAGTTACTCTTTATTCAGAAGATTTTGGTGAGTTCTACTATGTTCCGGGATTCATGTGATTTGACGTTGTACTTTATGTTTTGAGGTATAGCCGGGGCCTTTTCGCCGGCACTTCCATACTACTCTTATGTTGTACTTAGAGGCTCCGTAGACAGGTTGTGGGTGGTGTATGTTGTTGTGAATTAAACTAGTAAGTGTTGGTATTTGGGAAAACATGTATTTCATCATATCTATAAACTTATAATATTTTGGAAATCATAAATGAATATCCTTTAGTAATGGAAAAGATTGTGGAACACTTGACTCTTCTCATGTCTATCACTTGTTCTGATTCTTATATTGTTAATGGGCAAGGTTGGGTAGAAGGCATCTAGCAGGCTTGTTTAACCGGGATATCTCGATTGAGCGTCAGTCGCGCTCCCCGAGGTTGGGGCATAATAGTTGGACTCGTAATTGAATGGGTTGTCGGAATTTGTAAGTTTTGTCAGGTTTCGAGGTGCGGGCCCGTGTTTGACCTTTTGGTCATCATTGATAATTGATTAAAGATTCAAACTTTATCATTTGGATTTGTCTCCAATGGTATTATTTGATGTTTTGAGTTTTTTTTGGGCTAGTTTCAAGCCGTTTAGAGGTTGATACGCGCGGGATGGCATTTCTAGAGTGTTGTTTTGGCTTGCTCAGTATTTATTTTGACCTGGTTGAGGTAATAATCTTTCCAAAACATGGTTTAGGCACTAGGTTCCTGAATTATTTGTGATAGCTACGTGCTATGGGTGTGCATATGTGTGGGGTTTGAGCCCATGTGAGAGCACCGAGGTATTTATCCATACTCGAGGTAGTGTTTAGGCTATGATATACGTAGAATTGACCGTTAGGCTTTAAGATATAATTTTTCTCATATTTGTAATGTTGTTGTGAACTATTTGAACCATGTTTGATACTATTAGGAGGCTAATTCCCTCAATAAACTTGGTAATTGCTATTCCTGTGATGAAATTGCCGATTTGAGCTATGATAGCACACTTTGAGCATGCCTAAACGATATCATGATATTATACCAGTCCAAGAGCATGAAATCTGATAATTTTGCATAATATACATGTGTTCTTATATACTTGCTTCTGTGTGATATGATTTGGATTGGATGCCTGGGACCACGCCATGCGGATTGTTTTGTTATGCATGCGACCACGCGGGGTGGATTGTGTTGTTATGCGTATGATCACGCCGGACGGATTGTAGTGTTATGCTTGTGACTACGTTAGGCAGATTGTGTTGTTATGCCTGTGACCACACCGGGAGGATTGTGTTGATATGCCTGTGACCACGCCGGGAGGATTGTGATATAGCATGTGACCACGCCAGGCGGATCCACTATATTGAGCATGTGACCACATCGGGCGGATTATGATATTGAGTCTTTGACCATTCCGGGCTGGTAGCACGTTTAATTGGTTGTGCTTGTGTGTGGATAAGTATCCATCCTCCTAGGGTCACCCTCTCATGTTTCTCTCTTGATGGTGTACACGTGGATTATGTGAAACCAACGGGTTTCTTGTTGATGTGAGCTCTGGCAGAGCTGGTTACTATATTTGGATCGGGTCGCACGCTGCAACAGGCCTTATTGTATTATTGTTATTGGATCGGGTTGCGCACCACCACGTACTGATATTTGGTTATTGCCTTTCATCTTTACTTGTAATTTCCTTGATTGTCTCCCTGATTTACTTTCACATCTTCTTTATATGCTAGATTGTTAACTAGGTAGAACACTTTAGAAACAAAGAATCGTGAGAAATATAGTGGTTTTACCTGAGATTTCCTGATTTGATCATATAATTGTTCTATACTTGTTGAAATTATGAACTGTACAGGTGTTGGTGAGTATCATTTATAGTTCTTGCTTCTTTTACCTCACCTAGGTTAGTAAGGATAATTATTGAGTACACGGGCGCGATTCTACTCATACTACACTTCTGCATCTTGTGTACAGATCTTGGAGTTGTTGCTGCTTTGTATGGTGGAGGCTGGCATTGAAGATGTACCCGCGTTCCAGTTATGGCTATCACTTGTCCTTGGTATCTTTAGATTTGAATTATGTTCATGTATATTCCAGACAAATGTTGTAATTATTTCAATTCAGTTTTGTAAATCTAAGTCTTAGTGGCTCATGATTTGTTTCTCATTAATCTCATTTGGATTGTGTTATTGTTAACTGGCTACCTAGGGCTGGGTTAGGTGTCACCACGACTAGTTGGATTTTGGGTCGTGACACAAGGTGAGGGTGAACTATGTGAGTAGAAATTTCTAAACTAACCAACCAGGTAGCTAAGATAGAAATGGGTCGAGGGCATCAGATGCAACAGGTTCAGAGGATGCCATATGTTGTGAAATTTGTGGAGAAGGTCATACGCGGACCAATGTCCGATGAATCCAGAATCTATTTATTATGTGGGCCAGTAGTGGTCTAATGAACCAAAATGCACAATATGGGAGTACTTATAATCCCAACTAGAGGAACCACCCAAATTTCTCATGGGTAGGAAACCAGGCTAGTCAAAATCAATATAGACCCCAAGGAAACTACAACCAGCCCCAAAGGCCACCACAACAGGTAGAAGAAAGTACCAATGATATGTTGAAAAAGATATAAATTGATAACCAGCAACTTCAAACAGACAACCAGCAACTGAGGACTGATTTTCGAAATTTAGAAAGGCAGATTAGGTAGTTAGCTGCACAACAAAATACCTAACCTACCGGAGCACTCCCAAGTGATGCTGAGAAGAATGCCATTGAAAAAGTGTAAGCAACTAATCTAAGAAGTGGGAAAGCATTGGAGGAGGTTCTACCTAAAAAATATGTGCCTAAAGAAGTTTTGAAAGATTGGTACCTAAATCGGAGGTAGACGCTAAAAGGAAAGATAATGAACACGGGCAGAACATAGAGTTAAGGCCATCACCGCCTTTTCCTCAAAGATTGCAAAAGTAGAAAGATGAGTCCAAGTATAAAAAATTCTTAGATATCTTGAGCTATGTGTGGGTTAATCTACCTTTGAGATGAGTGCTGCAAGACATTCCTAAATATGCCAAGTACCTAAGAGACATTGTGCCCAACAAACAAAGGTTGACAAAGTTTCAAATGGTTGCACTTATTGAGGAGTGCAGTGCTAGAGTATAGAGTAAGATCCCACCTAAATTAAAGGATCCCGGTTGTTTTACAATCCCCTGGGAGATCGGAAAACATGAGGTTGGTAGAGCCATGTGCGATCTAGGAGAGAGCATTAATTTGATGCCACTATCAGTGTTCAAGCAGCTCAATCTTGGAGCCCCCATGCCTACTACTATAAGTCTATAGCTAGCAGATCGGTCATTAGTTATGCCTGAAGGAATTATTGAAGATGTGCTGGTGCGAGTGGGGAAGTTTATCTATCCCGCCGATTTCTTTATTTTTTACTACATGGCCGATGAAGAGGTTCCAATTATTTTGGGGCGACCATTCTTGGCCGTTGAAGGGGCAATTATTGATGTGAGGGAGGGCAAACTAAAGATGAGAGTGCATGATGAATAAATCACATTTAATGTGTACAAGGCGCTTAACCTTCCTAAGCATTATGAGGATTTGTGCATGATCTGTGTGGTAAAATCGAAGTTGATAGAGCAGGGTCTTTATGTGGAGCCTATTGGCATCAAAAATAAAATCGAGTTAGAAGAAATGGTGTTGCGATTTGAATGTGTAAAGGTAAAAGAGAAAAGGGTTAGAGAGGGAAAATGAGATCCTCCTAGAGCACGCAAAAAGGCAAAACTCCATGGAAAGCGGAGGAAGCGAAAGCGCCCAGCCTGAGCAGAGTAGCAGAGTCATGTCACGACTACAAATAAGGTGCTTGTTGGGAGGCAACCCATCATATATTTTATTTATTTGTATTTTTATTTTTTTCAGAGTTACGTTTTGTTTGTTTTTATTTTGCAGATTAGGGGAAGTCTGGGTACCCGAAGTTGAAGCTGAGGAGCATGTTTGAGCTTAAGTGTGGGGTCATCCCGACCCTTAATATTGAGGATCATGTTTCTTTCTAGGCCTTAGTGGATCTCAGGGAGTATTTCTCATCCTTATTTTAATATATTTCTCAATATTCCACGCATCGAGGACTATGCATAACATAAGTATGGGGTAGGGGAACTACTTTCTGAGTGTAATTGTATAAAGGTTTTCTTTTTCATTAGTTTTTTTGGAACCCATAGTTAGTAGTAGTATAGTTTAGAGTAGTAGACTTATAAAAAATTGGAAAAACAAAATCAAAGAAAGCTCGGACTTTTCCCGACGATGGATCTCTTGGACAACTTTCTTGAGGGATAAAGGTCCGATTAAAAATACCAAAAAGATTTTCTTTTTCTTTTATTAGGATAGTTAGGTAGTAATTCCCTTAGTTTTTCTTTGAACGCCGGTTCTTTTTCTGTGAGTTACTCTAGATACCTGTTGGCATGTTTGAATCCGGCACATTAGGATATGGCATGCACTCTGTCTTCCTGTTATATTTGATTTGAATTGTGATGCTTAAATTAAATAAATAGCTTACTCTGTGATGCCTATTCTCAGTTGTTTGACTTGAATGCCATCTAGTGCATTATTGCTTAAAATTTCTCAACTATATGAGCTTTCTTGACTTGAGAGTAGAACATAACCATTTTGATTGAGTCATGTGCAATGTATGTGTGTGTGTGTGTGTGTGTGAGAGAGAGAGAGAGAGAGAGAGAGAGAGAGAGAGAGAGAGAGGATTTGTGATATTATGTGCTATCCTCTGTCATTTATAACTTTCCCTGTGTGTTAATCAAAGCAAAATCATTAAGTTGTGCTAGTCTTGGGGATGAGGTAGGCAGTTATTTGCTTGATCATAGATGTGCTTGTCACTTACAAAGAAAGTTTTCCGTTGTTAGCCCCTTTGAGACTTTAGACCTTTTCGTTGGCATCCTTATTACAAGTCATATCTCTATTTTGATCTTACTTGAGCTTGCTGAACCTTTACCTCCAAAGGCAATTAGGCGCTCAAAGAAGTAAGGTGAGAGATAGGAAAGTAGCTTTCGAGTGGAACCATGGAAGGGCCCATAAGGTACACAAGGTTGTGATAAAGGCCACTAGCCGATAAAACTTAATGTAAGGGTGTGTGTAAAAAAAGAAAAGAAAAAAACACAAACACCTTCTAATCTTACTAATTCATGCTTGTAGAGATGTAGAAGTGCTTAATTGAAGAAAAAAGGCTATGTTGTGTATGGTTTGTGGCAAGTGAATTGGTGAGAGGAATATGTGCTCGATTATTTAGTGTAGTGTATCAAAGTACTTAGAAGGGTTAGTCACTATTACTAAATGTATCTTACCCAGTCCTTAGCCTACATTACAACCCGTAGAGATGTATACTACGGGCATGCTTATGATACGAACACTGGATGCACATGAACTTCTTTGTGAGAGTGAGTGTCGTTTGTTCACTTGAGTGACGTCCTTAATTTATTTTCAAAGTTATACTTGAATATGTGGACTATGTTTATATTCACTCTCTTGTTTGTTGGTAAGGGCACATGGTCTCATGACGGATTGGTAATGTTAACTTCTCTTATTGGGTGAGTGTGCGAGTTGATGGTGCTTAGTGGTAACCAATCGGCTTTTGAGGTAGGGTGGTTATTGGTATGTTGTTTGAACTGGTTGAATTGAACTGTTTATAATTGGGCGTGTGAAAACGGGAAGAATGTGAATTTTGTATGTTCATGCTTGATTGCTGGTATCGACCATAGTCACAGGTACAGTTTATGATTGAAAAATTGAAATGCTCCTCCCAGTTGATGTGTAAGTTGTTGGGGTGTAGTTGATAGTTCCATTGCTCCAGGGCGAGAAAGAGATTAAGTGTGGGGTGTTGATATTCAGCTTAAAGTATCTATATTTATATGCATATTGCCTCGCATTTTACTAATGTTTCGTGGATTTCGTATGTGTAATGTAATAATTTATTCTAATTCGCGGCATTTTTATGTGTAGGAGTCACACAGAGGCACTGTGGGACAAAAGTGCATGATTTGAAGCAAAAAGAGAACAAAGCAAAAAAATGGGCTAGTGTAGCGCCCAAGGTAGTGCATCGCGCTACCCGTGGCGCAACTTAAAGACCTGAAGTTTTTTGGCACAACTCAATGTCAGGACTAGCGCGACGTGCTACCCTTGATGCTGGGTGACGTACTATTTTTCTCGCGACAAGGTTATTTTGGCTCTTCACACCCCTAACTCGTATAAAAAGAAGTCTAAACCTATTTTTGAGGGGGAGACATCACTTTGAGGAGAAAACACAAGCGCGGAACAATCGGTAGCAAGGATTCTCAAATTTTCTTCATCTTTCTTTGTACTTTCAACAATTCAACACTTATGAAATTGTTTAACTTTATCATGAGTGGCTAAGAACCTCATTATTCTAGGGCTATGGATCGTTATTGACTATTGTAGTTTGACGGTTGATTGTTTTGCGTGGTTTATCATATTAATTTGTTTATTCAGTCTTGTACTTAATTATTCTATTACGTAGCTAACAATAGAGTAACATCTATGAATTTTTTATTGACCTCGAAAGTGAGAACTATAGATTGCATATAAGATTAAATAGAGTAAGTTCTGAATCCGTACATCAGAGAATAGATTTGAGATTAGGATAAACATATTCTAGTTTCCTTACTTTGTTATTTTTTCAGGAAATACACATGCATTATCATTAATTCTGATTCTATAGAGATATAGTCTTATGTTGGCTTGAATAGGCGAGCGAAGAACCGAAAGAACTTAGCGAGCATAATAAACCCTACTAATCAACAAATTAGATAAACCAAGTGAGTAAATCTACCGGAAAAACACAATAGGAGAGACCTTAATCCTATAACCCTGGAATATTCCAATCTCATTGAATTCTTTCTAAGTGTTTGCTTGTTTTTGCACCTTTAAATTGTTAGCTTGTTTTGTATTTTTTAGTCGTAAAAAGCACAATCATTTTTTTCACAACCACATGAGCAATAAATTTATAAATAGTTTAGATTGGACAATAGTTGATCATAATTCCTCGTGGGAACGATGCTTTCTCATCACATTATTACTTGTCAGCCGCATATACTTGCGTGTGCATTTTGACCCAACAATTAACTATGTGAAAGAACCAGGTTTCATGTTTCAGGGTAATATGTTACTTAGTTGGTATGAAGGAGTGAGATACAACTAACAAATGAACCAGGTTCGTATCAGACTAAAGTTTAGTGCAGATATAAGAATAATTTATATCTGTATTCTACAAGGAATGCGTTCATTGAGAGGAGTCCATGGTAAAAAGGAATCTTGTAAAAAAGGGAAAACTTGTGTGGAAAGAGAAGGTTGAAGTGTTGGGAACAAATAAGGAAAAAAATCAAAATAGGAGAGGTTTTTCTTAATCGAAATATTCTAGGTTTTTGTGTTTTAAGTGAAGAAGATTATCGGCCAACTTTGCATCTATAAAAGGAAACCTTTTGCTGCAGTTCAAGGTTAAGGCTATTGAGAGAAATCCCATAGAACTACTCCTGGCAATAGCAATCAAAATAAGATACTTTTGAAGGCTCAAGTTGCTCAATTGAAGAACCTATTCCTAGAGTAGTTGTTGAAGTTCTTTAGTTGTTAGGTTGAGTCAAGTGTTATAAATTGTAACCTACTTGACTTTGAGAAGTGTAATAATAGGTTAGAGCAGAAGCTTTAAGTTTTTGTAAGCTTCCTGGGCTAGAGTTAGTTTGGGAAGGGGTAGCTACAATTGAGTTGATTGTAGGGGTTATGTTACTAGAGTTAGTTCCCTTGGTTATAGAGTTGTAACCGAAAATAGCTCATTGAAGTTTAGTGGAGTTTTGAGAAAATCCCACTAGGGTAGGTCATGGTTTTTACTTCCTTGAAAAAGGTGATTTTCCATGTAAAAATCACTATGTTATTTAAATTCCACAATTATTTCTATTTGTGTATGTTTTCCTAGTTCAACGAACCGGATTTTTTGAAATCACGAAACTCGAGTAATACACAATTGAGCCCCCATTCTTGTGTTTAGTTCAAATCTAAAATAATAGTACCTCTAAAAAGTTTATTGTGAGAACTGGGTCCAAGTAGGAGGTGATGAACTTGCTGGCCTACATAGCTCACAATTCTGCCACCATATCTTGGCAGCCCCTCTCAAATTAAATGTAGTGAAGTCCACCCCATTGGACTCTACCAAGCCCAACTTTCGAAGCATCTGATGAAATCTGTCTAGAAAGTACTCAGCATCCTCTGAAGCATCGCCATCAATATCTAGAGGATATAACCTTTGAAACCTCTCCATCCTTTTTTGCTCATCAAAAGATATAGTAGGCATAATCACGGGTCAAGTTGCTACAATAGGCTGCTCCAAAGTACAAGTAGCAGAGGTCTGAACTCCCCCTCCAGCCTGAGATATGGCTGGGGCCATTGGATCCACTCCAGCCTGAGTCAAAGCATTAATAAAATTGACCATCTTGTTCATGGCCTCCTGAAATACCAGTGAAGAAACAAAACCCTCTGGATGCAGAGCTAGCATCGGAGCCTCAACAATATCATCAATAATATGATCCTCTACTTTATCTGCAGGTGGATCTACTGATACTTCCCTAGTATGCCCCTAGGCTCTGCAGGGTGCTCTGCCCCTAGATTCAACTATGCTACCCCTGATTGGTGCCTTAGACCTACCCTAGGCCCGCCCCTCATGGCTACAGCCGGTGGTACTGCCTCTCCATCACTCATTGCTGCTGAAGAGCGTTTTCTCAACATTTGTTAGAGAGCAGAAGATAAGGATTCATACTTAAATAACAATTAATGAATGACAAATAATCAATTAAGGTAAAGTTCCTAAATCCCTATAGCCTCTCGGGGATAGATACCAACATCTATGTACTAATCCACAAGAATCTACTAGGCATGCTCATGACTTGTAAGACCCTTGGGACTTAGAGCTCTGATACCAACTTGTCACGATCCAAAATTTCCATCAAAGGTTGTGATAGCATCTAACCTACTTGATTGGCAAGCCAACACTCAACAACAAAACTATAATCTATTTATTAAGTCAATAACTGAGATGTGATACAATAATAAGGAAAAATATGCCTCAACATATCAACAATGTACATAAATCACAGGCAGGGTCTAAACGGGACCACAACTATCTCCCAAAATCTCCGAAACTTGGGTGCCACAATATCATCATGACCATCTAACTTGATTATATAGTCTCAACTAATAAATAATATTTGTTTGGAAATTACAATACATGGACATATACAAATGAGTAGGGAAGGGGGACTCCGCGTGTTACGGATCAGATCAAGTAAAGCAGCTCACCACGAAGTCTCCAACAAATACGCCTACTTAGTTCAATGGGTACCGTTAATACCAGTCTTAGAGATTGCACAAAAATATGCAAAAGTATAGTATGAGTACAAAACTACGGTACTCAGTAGGTATCAAGAACAATCTCGAAGAAATAGTGACGAAGGGTTGACATTGACACTTACTAACAACTCAATAAACATATGAAAATATAATTACAACATTGGATTAAGCATGATATCATCAGTCATGTCCACAAGTAAAAACCTAGTACATCTGGAATTTAGGCATGCTTTTCAGACAAGAGATAGAATACAATATCAGTTATCTCAATTTTTTTCATAATCGGCGTGCAACCCGATCCAATAATATATATATATATATATATATATATATATATATATATATATATATATATATATATATATATAGGAGTCGAATAGTATAGGTAAGTAAGGCAAGACTGCACAAATCCATATATCAGACACTAGCCAAGTGTCAAAACTAGTACCAACATGAGTGTTTGCGCTCATAGGGCCCAAGGTAACATGGGTAATCACCTAACGCCGGAGGGACATATTCACATCCAAGCATTGTTGCAGCGTGCAACCTAATACACTAATAAAAATTAATGTTGCAGCATGCAACCGGTTCCAATCATGTTACTGTTGTAGCGTGCAATCCGATCCATGCATATTATCGTTATAACGTGCAACCCAATCCAATAACTATTCCTTTGGTGCCAAAATTCTCAACTTTTTACAATGTCCAATTCTCCAACTCATGCGTATATGTATGTTAAGAAGTGCCAGACAGAATAATAGTGATGCGGGTAAAGGTTCATACTGCTAAAACATGGCTATGTCTAATTATACAATTCAATTTATTACAACATTTTAATAAGATATTTCAACATTTAAAAGTCTTGTTGTAATACTTAACATGAGTAATTAATCCATTTAACCACCGATCACAAGTCAAATAATACAAGTGTATGACTACGTCTTAATAAGAAAGATCAACATGGCAAAATAATCCTTTATGCCCAACTTAACAAGTCATAACCTTAAGCATGCTTCTAAGTCATAATTATGAGTCATCACGTAGTCATACACTCAATGAAATGTGGATAATAAATTCACATAGTCCGAATAAGGGATAATCACAAGCCCAACTATACCGGATATGTTTACAACCTAGCTACGCATATACACTTGACATCTAACATATATGCCACTTCTAAATCAAGTAACAAGTAGAAAATAGATTACATATGGGGAGAATTCCCTCTTACAAGGATAGACAAAAGACTTACCTCCACCCGGCAACACCTTCAACCTTCCAAAGCTGCTTTTCGTTACAAATCCACCTCCAAATGACTAGAATCTTGTTAAATATTACTAAAATAAGTCAATACAAGCTTTAGGAATTGATTCCATAACAAAAAGATTTAATCTTCAATCAAATCCCAAAAGGTCAACAAACGTCAACCTTGGGATCTGAGCCAAGAATCCAAAATTGATCATAGATATAGCTTACCCATAACACCACGATTCCAGATTCTAAATCGGAGGCCAATTGTCATGACCCAAACCAGAGGGCTACGACTGGCACGCGTTGCCTACTCAACCGAGCACCATATATTTTACCCTTCTTTACTATAAGACTTGTCAAGGTCCATTAGACACACACACACACACACACACACACACACATATATATATATATATATATATATATATATATGTGTGTGTGTGTGTGTGTGTGTGTGGTGTGTGTGTGTGTGTGTGTCTGTGTGTGTGTGTGTGTGTAACGACATTAGACTTAAACTCGCATAACCAACTCAAAAATAATTTACACAGATATGTGGGGGCCGGCAAGGCCGTCATGATGAACTGACATGTCATAACTAAAACTATACATAGGCTAGTATTTCCAAAGCCTCTATAGAAATATGAACATAGTATATAAGTCAAGAAAAGGACCCTGACATTCCCATAAACCAAAATAACATATACAAAACCCTGACTCGGCAATACTCCAGGAAGAAGTGGAGCTCAGCAACCAAGAGTTAATATCAGGAGGCAGCCTATAGTGGAGGATCCTCACCTCGTCTATCTACACCTGCATGGCATGAAACAAAGTGTCCCGTAGCAAAGGGACGTCAGTAAAAAGAATGTACATAGTATGTAAGGCAGAAATGAATCATAACAATAAGATACTATCACTAAGAGGTATAAAAGTCATCATGTAAGCTCTGACTTGCCCTAGAGGGCCATGACATGTATAATAAGTTCTATCTCGTATATATGAATATATCTACAATGCCATAGTTCTGACTATATCATTATCATGATGTTAACTGCCCAACTGATCAATGGTAAATGTTCGACCGGTCATAGCTCAGTGGTAAATATGTGCCTGCCCAACCGGTGGTAAATAATGATACATAACTTCCCAACTAATGGTAACTGACCAACCGGTCGTAGCTCGATGGTAAATACGTGTCTACCTAAACAGTGGTAAATAACGATACATAACTACCCAACCGGTGGCAAAATACAGTTACCATGACCATGTTCTGAGGTATACCATATATATGTAGACGATATCATTTGACCCCCTACCGATAAATATCTAATGCATGAGGTTTATAAGGATATATTTCTGAAACTTGTCAGAGTGACTTATGGTTGCTACACCTCCGATTATTATTATGTACTATCAATAATCATGTACTACATTACTAGCTCAATAAGGACCACAATAAATATGAAGGATAAATCTTTATAACACAAAAAATGTACTCCTAACAAGGGACAAGCAAGAGTCAAGGACATCACGAACTTAATCATGAATAAAGTCATTTTGATAAGATGTTTATTTATATTTCATTGTAACTAGATTCATGCCAAAAGAAGGTAAGGATAGACTTAACATACCTTATCTTAACCCAGTGGCTCAAGAGCTCAACTCCTATCTGCTTCACGACTCATACGATAACAAGAACGATACTATTTTCAACCAAGTAATCTAATTAATTAGAAATTAAGGAGTAATTCATTAGATTAATTATAAAGCCTAGGTTATACATATAGAAGTTATTTTAATAATCTTAAAATAGTAAATACGATATATTTAATTATAATTAAAATAATACTAATAAAAAATTATTAATTTCAAAACTACTAGTACTTAATTAATTATTTTTGAAAATAGGTATTATTGATTGAAATTTTTTTCAAAACATTCATTGCAGATTATTATGTATAAATATATTAATTTAAAAAGGGAGGGTCAAAACTGGCCGTCAACTGCTACTCCTCTTTGACCGGAGACGATGAAAGAGTTTTTGGGCAAAGAAATTGAACCAAAACCAATTTTGTCCCGACTTTAGGAATACATTGCAAGAGTGGCATTTGGACTAAGGAAGATTATGAGTTGTAGGGGAGTTGGGGCCGAATTATGGCTTTGAATTGCTTACATACCTCGGGCTTAACGAATATCAGGCCTTATGCAGCTATGGAGTGAAGATTGTGGGGAAGCGATGCTCGCAGGAATTGCCCCAGTATCATATTATGACAATACTGCGAGATGGAAGATTCGGTACTCATGATAGCTTAGAGTTGCGGCTTGATTTGAAAGATTTGAAGAATTAGAGTTCTACTGATCATTTTGAGTTTGAGCTCGGATCCTTGGCACGCTAATGAATTTATTTTCCCTCATAGAGTTGTAGCTTGGTTTTATACTTAGAAGGAGTTCTACGTTGCGATGTTTGTTCCTGCAAAAATGAAATACACACATACCCGTTTATTGCAATGCAGAATATGTTAAAATGTGATGTAAATGATGCAGAAACAATAATGCTTGGCTGTCGGCTAGCCGTTATTTGGGATCGGGATGATGGGATACTTGAATTTGACTCGATTGTTAGCCGGTATGTGTACCGTTCCGCAGCTGTCAGAGCATTAATTCTCCACGCGATGGGAGTAGTTGACTTGTATTGTAAAATGCATCTCTGCTCGCTGGTAGAGGTTGCATTGAAATGTAAAGTATCTCCACTTGATGGGAGCTATTGTACTGGAATGTAAAGTATCTCTGCACGATGGGAGTTTCTGACTTGAAAAAAAACATAATCATGCATTAGCTACAAGAGCAAAACATCAAAATATTCAAAATAAAAATAAATAAAGAGCATGCCCAAGTGGTACTCTTGACTGCAAAACTAAATTGTGGTCGTCGATTGGCAGAACGTTGGCGATGAGGTTTGCAGCTATCTATTATCATCTTCGATGTGGCGGTGTGGATAGCTCCCGTTGGTGAAGATACCAATTTGCTATATACATGGCTTCGATTGGCGAAGCCGACACTCGATTTGTACAGGCGCTCTGATCGTTTGACCTGACGATTTGCTATATACAGGGCTTCAATTGATGAAGCCAATGGCTCAATTTTTTACAAGGTGCTCCAATTGATTGAGCTGGTTGTTTTCCATCTACAATATGCTTCGTTCAATTGAGAAAACGGTATGCTATATATAATATGCTTTGTTTGCGTCAACAGCCTAGTTCCAAGATACCTACAAGGATATGAAAGTTAATTTTTAGTTATATAAGGAAAAATTTGACAAAGTAAAGAGGGGTGATAATTATGAGAGAGTGGTTGATCCGTCATTTGCTCCTTTAGAACTCTTCAAGTGCTTCTTTATGTCCTATTGGTCCTGCATTCAAAGAAAATTTCTTACCGGGGGTGTTGGTTTATGTCGGCCGTAGTCCTGGCTTTTGCCCTGGTCTTGGTGAGGTTACATCATGAAGTTTGGTAGGTGGAGCAAATTGTGATGCAAACGTGAAAGTGCTATGGCGAAACCAACAAGTTGAAGAGGCTACTTGGGAAGCCGAGGATGAAATGAAGAAAAAGTATCCTTATTTGTTTGAGTAGCCATATATTTATTAAGTGGTGTTCTATGAAAATTCTAAGGGTTACCTTCTATGAATTATGTATCTTTTGTACAGTTGATGTTAAGGGTATTCTGTTTATGGTAATATATTGCTCATGGGGCCACAGTAGGTGTTGTTATTATGTTATATTGCATTGTTGGATATATATATATATATATGTTTTGAGAATGTGTTTCTGAGGCTCTCTGACAGGTGGATAGGCCTAGTTACAAGGGAGACTCTAGTGAAATGTTTTGAAATTTAGGGAGTTAGTCAAATTTTGGGCTGATGGTGTGTGGTATAAAAACTGAGTTGCATAAGATGCTAATAGTGAACCTTGGCCCTCATTCGAGTACGAATGTTCTTAAGTGGGGGAGGATGTAAGGCCCCGTGAAAGTTTTCCTAAAAACCGGGGTTCCGTGATAACGAGACAGGTTTAGAGGAACAATGCACTGGGAGTGCACTGGGGAGTTAAAGGGAAATATTTGGCAGAAATAGTAGTTTCTACGGCCGCATAATCACTCTGCGAGACGCAGAATGGTCGCAGAGTGAGTCAGTTTTCTGGATCATTTTGATGTCATTTTCGCGGTCCATTATGAAACCGCATAACCGTTTCACAAGCCGCACTCTTGTCGCATAATCAGTCTTGAAGTTTTGTGAAGGGAGGTTCTGCGGCGCATTATGGGACTGCAGAATAGGTCTGCGGGCCGCATAGTGACCGCAGACCCGGACAGTTCCTTTCCAGTTTTGGCACCCAATTTGTGCGGCCAATATGCGGACCGCATATCCATTCTACAATCGCATATGCGACCGCATATCCTGTTCCGGGGCTTCATTTTTGGGTTTTTAAACCCGACCCTTCTTCGTTAAAACATATGCCATAGTCCATTTTGAGCACATTTCTGATATTTTTAGAGTGAGAGAGAGTTCTTAGAGTGGGGGAGTAACCTTCAACCTATTATCTACCAATTCTTGCTCAATCATTGAGGATTAACAAAGGAAGTCTTCTTCCTAAAGGTAAGAATCTATGCCCTAGCTCTTAATTTCGAAAACCTTCTAAAAGCAGAGTAATTAGCAAGACAATTATTGGGTGTGGGGGTTGTTATCTTGCATGCATGTGTTATCAAAGAATGTGGAAAGGTTGTGAGCTTAAAATGGTATAGAATGGGTTGGGGAATGATGGAATCCTCCATAAAATGACCTTGAAACCTTAATGCATACCTAGTGTTTGATAAAATGTTCAAATAGATTGAAGTTGCTAAGAATTTCGAAACATTTTAGAGTTTAAGGAAGCTAAATTGAGGTATGTTGGCTAAACTCTTCTTTAAGAATTGGAACCCCAATATCCTTGTAAGTTCCAAGATATTTATTACAAGTTGAGTATTCCGAATAAGTTTTGTGACGAAGATATATGTTTAATTCGTGTTTCCAATGCTCTCATGATATTTAATTATAAATTGAGGATGTGTTCCAAACTATGGATTGTGTATCTTTGTGTTATGATTCCAAGTCGTGATTTATGTTGAAAATTATTTTGCCAAAATGTGTAGATATTGTGATTGGGATTACACCTCCACCCGCATATATTGGGGTGATGCGGCAGGGCCGCTTTGTGTATGATTTTGGTATTGTTGTTGCCCCATCATCCCCACACACACACACACACACACACACACACACACACATATATATATATATAGGCATGGTTGCTTTGTGTAGGTATTGGGATCGTTGATGCACTTCCACCCGCATATATTGGGGTGAGGCGGCGGGGACGCTTTGTGTGAAAATGGGTATTGTGTTTACACATCCACGTGCATACATTGGGGTGAGGCAGCAGGGCCCCTTGAGTAGCGTTTTGGTATTGTGTTTACACCTCCACCCGCATATATTGGCGTGAGGCGGCGGGGCCGCTTTGTGTGAAAATAGTTACAGAGGATCTCATCTTGAATTCTATAAATGTTAATGACAACTCTTGATAAGCTTGCTTTGGTTTAAATGGCTATCTATGCTATTCTATTGTCGCCTTGATTTATTATATTCATACTGTATTTCTGAGTTCTTAAATTGGTGTTTGGTTTTCATACTAGTACTATTCGACATGTACTAACATCCCTTTTGCCGGGGGCGCTGCATCTTTAATGGATGCAGGTGGTTCCACAGCAGAGGATACTGACCAGTGATAGCAGTGCTCATTCTTCCCAGTTGACTTGGTGAGCCCCATCTCATTCCGGGGTTGTGCATCTTTTGTTTCTTATGTGTTTTGAGGTATAGCCATAGCCTTGTTGCCGGCACTATCATTGTACTCTTTGGTATTTTTAGATGCTTTGTAGACTAAGTGTGGGTTGTGTATGGGTGTTGGGAATGTTAAACAAGTTGTGTTGTGATTAAATCACTTGTTCCACTTTGAACTATGAAGGGGTGTGTGTGTGTGTGTTTTGAGATTTATTAAAGGAGTGACTAATGGTAATGAATTGGTATTTCAGATATGATTACTTTTATTGTTTGAATAACGAAAATATATATTCTCTTTATTCATGAATGAGTTGGGTAGAAGGAAATCTAATAGGCTTGCTCCGCCGGGTTCACCCGGTTGAGCGCCGATTGCGCTCCTCGATTTTGGGGCGTGACAGGGACCACTTGGCGGTGCATAGAGGTAGTCACTAGGTAGTGTGGAAAAATCTCATGATAGTTTTGCAAATCCAGCACTGCATCCTCCAGCCAGGCTATTCCTTCCCTGTTTGGTCAGGCTAGCTCACCTACTTCATTGATCTAGACATAATATTCTGGAGTGCACCACGAATTTTGACTCATTGACATTGTGGCTAGATCATTCCATTCCTCCTGAAGCCTCCTTATCCTTGGTATCAAGATCTGCCCATTGTATTCGTCCTTAAACAATGTCGTCCTCGTCAAGAGATGTATATCCTGAATCAACTCGAACTGCTTGAGAACTCGTAGGGGTGAGTATGTCTGGATGCCCTCAAGTCCTATCAACTCGATAAAATACTTCTGAGGAGTCCTTAGGATTGCTCTTCAGACCAGCCATGACAACTTCCAATTGACCCATTCTCCACTTAAGTTGGTTAGCATTTCTCTCCACTCTTCCTATCCGTGCGGGGAGACCCAATGCGTCACCCTCTTGGTGTGACTTCAAATCATGTTGCTGACAACCATAAAGTAGTCAACTGTGGCCTCTCTCTAAAAGAAGTGCTCTGTGGCCCAGATTTAAAGTAGCAGGTTATAACCCTTGAAGAAGTCATACCCCCGGGAACATGCGGACAAAGCTCTGAGAATCTCTGCTAACACCATAGGTACCAGAGTGGCTTGGAGGTTGCCTCGGAATGTTGCTAAACCCACGGGCATCAAGTTGATATTGATCTGTCCTCTTCTTTGTGGTAAAACCAGCAGTCCTAGAAGCGCCAAAGAGAAGGTTATGGGTCAGAGACTTTTCCACGTTGCCTGGTCACACTAAAATTCTCCCAAACACCATTCATAGCTTTCACGATGTCAAAATCTGTCGAACAATTGATCCAGGCTTACCCATCCATCTGCGATGTTTCTTAAACCCCGACCGTTTGCCAGACCTAAAGCATCAAGAAACCCATAGTCGGGCATGGTGACCGGTAGTATCGGTTTCCTCCCGGTAAATGTCAGCTCCGTTAAACTGGTAACTTCTTCCAACTTTGGCACTAACTCATAATCAGCAAACTTAAATACTACTTTGGCCGGTCCTAGAACTCTATCAATAGGCGAGTAAGCATTTTGTCAGCTCAGATATTTAGCAAGGCGGTCAGTGCTCCTAGATGTGTCCTGATTTTGTCTCCATACTCTCGGTGGAAATTCTTCCACCATTGCTTTAGCTTGTGTGGTGCTCCCATCACCATATTGATCTCGTTGATATTTTGGTTGATTTCCATTTCTGAAGTGGGTAGAGAAAAGGTTTTTGATAAGTGTTTGCTTCGGATCTTAAGTATCTCGTCATGATTGGTTCGTCTTTCCACAAAAGTTATGTCATTGGGTGCATGACCCGTTGACATTAGGCTGGCTTTCCTAATCGTGTGTCGATACCAAGGACTGACTCACCTAAGGTTTATACAATATGACCTATGTTTGCTAGAGTAGAGTGTTTCCCACTATTGAATTGGATCGAATACTGTGAGAAGTTATGTCAGTTGACCTGACAAATCCATTCTCTGAAACTAAAGAATTTTGAAAGAAGGTTCGGATGGGTGTAAAATACAACCCTCATGTGCCATTGTGCGTGATAGTGTACGGCCAAGACTCGATAGGAAAGAGTGTGATGACAGTATATATAAAGCGATAAAAGATAGCGATGTTAGCAATAACACATTAAAATAAGAAGATAAGTACATAACGAGCAAGTAAGTCAAGTAACCATACAATTGTAAATTGAACACCGTTAAAGCAGTGCATAAACAATCCTAAATTACATGTCTAGTCTAAGTCTGCTAAGGTTAGAACCTAAGTGTAAAGTCCCCAGTAGAGTCGCTATGTTGTTGCACCCTATTTTGCATGAGTCAAAACATGATTCAACTTGTGGTTTCCCTATTGGTGAAAAAGGAGAGTCGCCACCTAATATTTAAAGGTATACTAGTGTACATATTTAATTGCTAAGGTTATTTCTTTATTAGTCTGCTAACCGGTGAGATATTTGGGTAAGGGTTCTTGTTCTTTTAAGGGAAAGGTGTTAGGCACCCCTTAAAATCTACTTGAGGTAGCTCCATAGGACTTAGACTAGGTGTAAAGGATTGGTTGTCTATACTTTGGTTAACTAGTGTTAGAGGTACGACAAAATATATATCTAATTTAGAACTTAATACTTGAAAAGAGTGTTGATACTCAATTTTTTACTCATATTTTTAAAATATATATAGTTTCAAAAATAGTATATTTGCATCATCATTTAGTGTATAAACCTATACAAGCATTTTTGTTCATAATTTTCCATAATTTTTAAAAGCTTTAAATTAATTTCTTTCTGTATTTTATTGTATAAATATCCAATAATTATCTTTAAAATTATTTTTATGGTGATATAATCATCCCAACTTATTGTTTACACCAACATGTATGTTTTATAATATTTTACTCCATTTTGTTTATAATTACATTTGCATTTTTAAGCTAATTGCACATTTTTGCAATAATAGTCTATACTCATGTAAAATTACATTATTTGTGCCAAAATAATTTTTTTATATTTTTATAATGCCAAGCTATTGTTTTCAATCATTTTAGTGCACAAATAATATTTTTGTTATTTATTAATTACTTTTATAAATTATTATTTTTGATAAATATTGGGTATTTAAAAACTAGCCCCAATTTCTAAACAATTTCGGACCAAATAAATGGCCCAAAAACTTCAATACCCTAGCCCAATAACCCCAGCCCAAGCCAACAACCCCTTAACCTAAAAACCCGGTTGGTACCCGTTAATTGACCCGCCCCACTCACTTTTTTTTAATCTTGGTCGTTGATCTTGTGTTGATCTCTCAAGATCAACGACCCTTGTTATTTATCTCCCTTTTAATTACCCTCCCATAAACCCTAACCCATAATCCCATAACCCGCCGCCCTCATATTCTCTCAACCTCCCATCCCTCTCTGAAGAACCCTAAACCCGTCGCCCTTAAAATCTTCTTCTAATCCTACTGAATATGGGATTTGATTATCACTTCTTGCCATATTCGACCCTTTTTTGGTACTGGCTATTCTCCTATAGTGCTTGCCTAAACATGGCAAGCAGATCTCTTCAAAATCGAACCAAAATTGGTTCAAACCCCTGATTGTGAGTATTATTTTGTCTATATTCGTCCTATGGTACTGTAAGTCCGATTATTTGTTTATATTCTGTTGATTTTCACTTTCCCTAAAAAGTAGGGTTTACAGATCGCTTAAATTGATTTTTTTTTCTGATTTGCATGTTTACTTACCTTATTTGTGTTTAAATCACTCTATCTCCCTTGTTTGATGTTCGATTTTACTACTATATAAACCCCTCCCTATTCCCTTCTAAAAAGGGACTTGAATCGCTAAAATCACTACTGAAAAATTAGGGCTTTACTTTGTGTTCATTCATTCTCTTGTTTTTGGCTCTTGACCGGCTGAAAGCCAATGCCACTAGATTTCCTACTTTTTCGACCTTTCTCGGGTGTGAGCACTGCCTTGGGTCCTTTGAAACCCTTGGGAACTTGACGCATCCGGGATTCTTGGTCATATTGTTGTTCTTTTCTTGTTTGTTGAGCAATAACTGATTAGTTTCTCAACCTTTGCAATGTTTATTCCATTATGTTAGAATTGGCATATCTATGTTTTCTAAAATTGCATGACTTGATATAATCCCTTGACTCTCTTCATGTATGATTCTACCTATAGCATGAACTTCTCTAGCATTGTCTCACGCCTAAACTGTTAGTTCTAAAAATGTCTTTGTATCTAACTTTGGCAATTTGGACAGTTTGAAGCATGTTTAGCTTAATGTGTTGACAATCTGAGTGTTTGAATTGGCTGTGTGACCTAATCCTATTTTCTGCCTAATTCTGAATTTCTTAGTGATTAATTTATGTTATTATTTGTATGCCCTAATCTGTTAAAGCCTTCACTCTAGTTGTAATTTGCTCCCATGACTTTGTTTGTCACTCAGTATGTTCTCACTCTGCTCAATTCGGTATTCCTAGTAATTAAGTGGAACCTCTCAGACTAGTTTTGCCTAAATTATGACTCTGCTTGCCTCATTAGTATAAGTTGTACTGTTTAAGCCCTAATGTTTAGCATAACTTGATCCTTAGGTTTGAACTTGTTGATTTAATGATAACTATTTGTCTTGCTGGCCTAATGTCCCTTTGCTCATTAACTTTGTAATCCCAGAAGTTTAAGATTTTTTGCCTCTTACAAATATACCCTGCCCCAATGTGTTATGTGACAACTTGCAGCATCAACTAGTTTCTTGAACTCATGCATCCTCTGTGTTGATATGTCCATTATGTCACCACTTTGTAGTTTGACTCCAAAAAAAGTAAATGCACTATTCTAAACCTTGTTACTTTGCTACTATTTTCGTTGGTTGTTTCCCTGTTCTGAGTCTCTAATTCTTGGCCGGCTGAAAGCCAAGGCCTCCTAAAACCTCTCTATTAACCTCCCTAGTATGAGCACTGCTCGGGGTCCACTTTGAGACCCTTGTGAACTCTGATACACTAGGGCCTAATGTTCTTGGCCACTTTCTTCTTGACTGCTCAATTATGTCCCTCTCTATGCCTACTGAATAAGCTAATTAGCTTGTGTAAATTACTGTTTTCTGAATCTTTTAATCAACTATGGTTGTTGGGTATCATCCAAGTTCTCTTGTGGTTTCTGCTTATGTTGAAACCTATATGGATACAAAACGGAAAGCCTGACTGGGCTGGGTACACTTTGGGTCTGTCTTAGGCCCACTATATTTATTTGTATCATTTTTTTTTGTAATTTGATTCATTCATTGGGCCTGTAATAATGTTGTAATAATAATTTAGGTGTTAGTAAAATTGAAAAAATTGGTTTATTCTAATATTTACATGAACGGGTAGAAATCCTGCCTATAGGTGTTTAATTTACTCAACATGTTCTGCTCCTATGTATTGTTAGATAACCTGCCTATAGGACCTGAGTGTTTAATGTGTTTAACATATTCTGCTCCGATGTGTTTTATTAGATACCATGCCTATAGGAAATAAAGTGTCAATGACCAATCTTTCAATTTACATAACTGCAGCATATTCATTAGATACTATGACTATAGGGATATGTTAGCTTATGTTCTACAAAATCTGCATTTAGAAATTATGCCTATAGGGTTTTAATTGGTTAATTCGTTCTTATACTGCCCACCTAGGAGACATGCCTATTGGAGCTAGGTAAAAAAAAATCAATTTCAATCGTTAATTGTTAGAAATCCTGCCTATAGTGTAATACCACTCGCTTTTAAGTGTAAATATTGAACTTCCAACATTGTTTCATTGCCACTATTAGAAAGCATGCCTATAGGATCAAACTGAGTAATTCTGAGTATCTTCAATAGTTATCACTTCCAACTACTGTGTAAATCACCTAGATATCATGCCTATAGGTTTAATCGCTTATAATCTGTAGTCAGCAGGCAGACTGTGTAGTCGCTTAGAAATTGTATCTAAAATGGCATCTTGCTCTGAATCTGCCTGCACGTTTGTATCCCAAGGTCACATTGAAACCATGTCTATAGGGCTTAATGGCTTAAACTTGTCTCAATTCTGAATTTGTCAAACGCCTAATTTGTTTGCGTGCATTTGTTATTTAAGTGTGGAGGCTAACTTGAGCCCTTAATTTCCTTCACATGAAGTCCAACTTGTTTTCCATGTCTCCTAGTTTTATCATTTTGAGCAACCTAAGTTAAGTCTAGAACCACCCAAAATAGAGGTCCAAATGCCTCCTGGACCATAGGCATGGCACGGGTAGTGCACGCATAAGGAACGGCTTAGAATCAACTAGTGCGCCTTACGTAACAACTTAAAGATAGTAATCGGGTAGCAGGAGATGATAGTTTGTTCCCGTTGAATAATACGAGTAACACCCCACCTCGAGGGAGTTATGAAGTATTATTTATGTTACACGGGGTGATCCTTTAGGCTAAAAACGTAGGACCCCCATCTTGTCTTTAAACCAATTATCTGTGTTTACTCAAGGACTTTCTAATAATGATGTTTTTTCAAACTTCTTGTTTTTCTCTCTGACTATTTGACTAATTCATATAATTCAAGTTTGGCCGTGACCCATAGTTGTGGACCTCAAAGGGTGCCTAACACCTTCTCTTTGAAGTAATTTGAGCCCTTACCCGATCTTTGGTGATGCAAACTGGTTAAACCAGAGTTATTTGCAAATAGGTGCCCTAACGCACCTCAAACTCGTTAGGTGGAGACTCTCTCTTTTAACACCTTCCTTTAAAAGAGTTGTCACGTGTCGAAGCCCGATTTCACGAGAAAGAGGGGCTCGACAGCATGACGACTCTACTGGGGACATTTTTTAGGCTCTTACCATAGCGAACTTGGTCTATATGAATTAGTCTTCTTTGATAAGCGTGTCTTTGTTATTTTGTTGTTACATGAATATCCCTCTCCCGTTTCCCTTTTATTGCTATATGCACATCCTTTTCCCTATTTTCCCTTTATGTGAATTCATATTAATATACAAATATTTGCCTAATTTGGTTACAATATGCATTTTCCCTTTATTTTCCAGTTATGTTCACTTGCTCCGAATTATTTTTTAAAACTTTTGCTATATCATTTCTTTCCCCATCCCTACCCTTTTGTTTGCTTTACTGTAATTCTTTTACATTGTGGGAACTAACTTCTTCCTTATTTTCCTTTCTTTTTATGTCTTTATGCTCTATTTAATATTTCGTTTATTGTCTTCATCATGCAAAATACTTGACAACGTGTTGTTTTATCTTTGCATAAAGCATGTTCCTCATTATATTCCACTCGTGCGTAATTAATACCATAGCGGCGCTTGATGAGTGTCTGCGCTCTTCCTAAATCACCCTTTTAATTTTGGAAAGGCTTATTTACGGTAAAACTAGTCGATTAGTGGTGCAATCTACGGTTCCGTGCCTTCCCCTCACAAGTTGTCCACTTGACGGTACCGGTCTAGACTCTTCTAGAAACCCCCACTCTAATATTAACTGTGCATGCATCATGTCTAAACCTAGTATGGGTTAGAATGCTATCCACATAATAACTCTCTAAGGCAAGCCTTGTCCAAAGCCCGCCGGGATTTCCTTAAATCCCAATGGGTACAATCATGATATGTACATTGTTTGGAGAAAACGTGTCGATATGCTAATCATTAATATGTAAATAGTCCAATTCGGAGGGGGAAAGGGCTAACTTTATTTGTTTTGCAGAAATGAGGCATGAAATCCCTAGGTTCGGCATGGTTCGAAGTATCCCACCTTTGTTGCTAGATTGGTGGGAAAATCTCTCGCCAAGTGAAAAAAACCATGTGAAAAGAGTTCTCCGGAATTTACCCTGTTTGTTAGATATTCAACCGAACAATGTGTTAATTGAGGCTGCCACCATGTTCTGGGATGAGAAGAGAGTCGTCTTCCATTTTGGTGATATAGAAATGACTCCCTTCTAGAGGAAATATGAGGCTTCGCTGGGCTCCCATGGGATAGCCCTGGCTTGTTGGTACCGAAAAAGTGTACTTCTCGAGGTTTCCTAAAAATGATGGGTTTCAGGAAAAATGATGAGATAGTCTGTCTGAAGAAATCTTACATACCATTCGACTTCCTTTACGAGCGTTATGGTCACAGCAAGTCATATCGTCTTTACCATGATGAATTTGCCATCTCTTCTTTGGGTTGGACTCACCGCTGGGTTTTTGTAATCATTGTCTATTTTCTGGGGATGCTAATATTCCTGATACAAGTAGAAAGGATCCACACTTGCCTAGCTATGGTCACTAAGACCCTAATGGAAGGAATTGAGGGGCAGACTTACACTATTTTCCTAATGATTGTGGTTGAGATGTACCGAGCCTTAGACCGTTGCAAAAAGTGATATAGGCATTTCGAGGATTGCAATCTATTGCTGCAAATATGGTTGTTGGAACACCTTCATAGAGGACAATACCATCAAGAATTTCAGCGACGACCATGGAATGACCACATAGCTTATCACCATCCGAAGAGAATGACTTTTATCCCAGAAAGGTTTGCACAACCGGGAAACGCTGTGAGCTGGGTACATTTCTTTAGCAATTTGACTGATGACAAGGTACATTGGATGTTCGAGTGGTTCCCTGGCAGTGAATTCATCATCAGGTCGAAAGATGTTCCTCATCTAGTGCTAATCGGATTAAGGGGAATCTATTCTTATGCTCCTATCAGAGTCATGAGGCAAGCTGGGAGAAAACAAGTTATACCACGAGTTTCCAAAATTGTTCATTACAAAGCAAACTTCCAAGGGAATGTCATTCCATTCAAGTTTGAGGCACAACACATGTGGCATCAAAATATTATTGCGGAGAAAGATACCATCGAGCCAGACAGGTATCATGCTGGCCAGGTGTACTTCTACCCATCATGGTTGGTCGATGACATAGAAGGAGAGGTCAAGCCATGGGTTGATTTGAGAAATAGGGTCATAGACGACGCTGCTGAAGCACAAGTCAAATACAGGAGGTTGCGCAAAAGGGTCTTTGAATCTGAGATCAAACATTTGGAATAACATAAAGTGGACATGGAAGCAATCAATGAATGGAGGGGAATCGCTATTAAATCAACAGAAAGGTTAGAGTATTTGGAGCAGGGTTTGATGGAACTTGAGGGAAAGATGAGGAAAAGGGTCTCGGATTGTCAGAACGCAGAGGGCAATGAAGGAGGACATCTAGCAAAAGCGTATATGCTATTGGACATGCGCGACATGGGGAATCTGATTGACGGGGCTAAGAATGCCAAGCTTGGAGAAGGTCCCTCTGGGACCGAGTAGATTAGGAATGATGTTTTCTAGATTCATTTTAGAATTTGATTGTAATAAGGCAAATGCCACTAGTGACTTTTTATAATTATTGTCGTTTTAGTAGAGATTTGGTCTATTTATCATATTAATGAAATGACGCAGTTATTGGCATTGAGTTTTCTCCAAAGCTATATGTTGCTAGGCCTACCTCGGGCACGATGAGGTCCCCAAATTAGGACGCAAATTTATAATTCCTCAATACGTGTTTAAATATCGTAAATATCCTTTTAATACTCCTTACTGACTTGTTTTCTTTTTGTTTTTCTTCTTTTATTTGTTTATTCCCATCCCCTAAGGTTGGTTCGTGCATACTGGCATCATTAGCATATCATATCGGATCTAGAGGTCCTCCACCTCTTCCTCCTCCAAGTGATCCTAAGAACAAAGGAAAAGCTAAGATGGACGATATGAGTGGTATCAGGAAAGACAACGCTATGCACACCGAGAATGTCGAAACTTCGGATGGTCGGAGTACTCTGGCACAGAATGACTTGGTTTTATGATTAGAACAGAAGATATTGGAGTTAAAAGGGGAACTTGAGCAGGTCCTTAACTTGGCAAGCCTTTCCCTTACCCTGAATATTCCCGATATCAACCAACAAAACGCCCAAAACCCAGCACCTCCTCAAAACACACAAAACCAGTACCCATAAAATCCTCCTGCACCTTATCAATATGCCACATCTCCCCAAAATCCTAATCCTCCACCAGTACCAAACCCTCCACGGCATCACCATCATCCAACCCAGTATCCACAAACTACCACCTACCACACTCTTCAAAATGCACCACAACCTACCCCTGATCCCCAAAACTCAACAAATGATCACCATTACGCCCAAATCCCTGGAGTCCACCAAAGTAACCCCATATACGTGGAAACCTTACCCCATACTTCACAAAAAACCCTGTATACACTGGAATCCGTCGAGAAGGACCTGCTCATCAAGAACATGGTGGAAGAACTTAAGAAGCTTACAAGTCGAGTCGAAGGGGTTGAAGGTGGTAAAGGCATCGAAGGTTTAAACTATGAGGATTTGTGTATTCAGCCGGACGTAGAACTTCTAGAGGGTTACAAACCTCCTAAGTTCGAAATGATCGACGAGACAGGTGATCCAAAGGTACATCTGAGGATGTATTGCGACAAGCTCGTAGGGGTTGTAAAATATGAAAGAATCTGTATGAAGCTGTTCATGAGGAGCCTCACTAGAGACGCCCTATCCTTGTACATCAGTTAAAATCCAAAGAAATGGGTTAATTGGTTAGGCATGGCGTCAAATTTTATGGATCGGTTCATATTCAATACAGAGAATGCACCAGACGTCTTCTATATCCAGAATCTTAAGAAGAAGCCAACAGAAGCTTTTCGCGAGTATGCTACTCGGTAGAGATCATAAGCTACAAAAGTAAGGCCGGCACTAGAAGAAAAGCAAATGAACAAGTTCTTTGTCCGAGCTCAGGATTCGCAGTATTACGAGAGGTTGATGGTTAGTGAAAACCATATGTTTTTCGACATCATCAAATTTGGAGAAATAATAGAAGAGGGAATTAAAAGCAGAATGGTAACCAATTTCAAGGCACTCCAGGCTACGAACAAAGCCTTGCAGTCGGGCGGTATATCTAAAAAGAAGGAAGTAGGGGCAATGATGGTAGCCCAAGGTCCGAAGTCTCCTCTCACATACCATACACCTCCACCTACATATCAGCCTTTACCTCCTAGATATCAACAACCCGCTACCACCAACCACACTTACAAAACTCAGCCAGCATATTACCACTCACCATTAGCCCGCCAAAACTACCAAAAACCCAGGCTAAATTTTGACCGTATGCCGCCCAGACAATACACTCCTATTGCCGAACCTATTAACCAGTTTTATGAGAGATTGAAAGCTACCAGTTATGTCACTCCCATTCCCGTTGTCGCCATGGAAAATTCCTCTCAATGGGTCAATCCGAACAAGACATATGCCTACTATTCGGGCATAAAGGGTCACACTATTGATGAATTCCGCACTTTGAAGGATAAGATCCACACGCTGATTGATACCAAAGTTATACAGGCAAAGGAGACTACGCCTAATGTCTGCAACAATCCCCTCCCGGATCACAGGGGCGAGGGGGTAAATGTGATAGAAACTAATGAAGAATGGGATCCGAAAGGGTCAATTGGGCTCATTCGAGATAGGGATAATCCCAAAATGCCTCCAGTCTCTCTCACACCTATTGTGGTACAGATACAGTCATCGATTGAAGTTCAGGTAGCCGCACCGACTCCGTTCGAGGTTGAAGTAACAACGCCCTCAGCCACGCCAACACTGTTCGAAGTAGAAGTGATCACACCATTCACCGTAACGGTACTACTCACACTATCCTTTAATTCCAATATTGTGCCCTAGGACTATACTGCAGAAGCGAGAAGGAAAGGAAAGGGGAAAATGGAAGAAACTGGTGCAGCACAAGGTATGACCAGAACTGGTAGGGTTTACGCGCCCGAGCATTTAGGGGGAACAAGTAAAGAAGTCGTTTCCAGGTAGCCTATCATTGAAACCGGCCCGGGTGATCTTTGGAGAAAGGTGCAAGCAAGGGAGTATTCTGTGGTCGATCATTTGAACAAAACCCCTGCTCAGATATCCATTCTATCACTACTGCAGAATTCTGAGGCACACAAGAATGCGTTGATGAAAGTGTTGAATGAGGCCTATGTACCCAACAACATTACTAGTGGAGAGATGGCCAACATGGTAAGACAAGTATTGGAAAGCCATAAGATCACTTTCCACGAAGATGAATTGCCACCAGAAGGGTTGAGCCATAACAGGGCGTTGCATATCACAGTACAGTACGAAGATAAATTCATTATCAGGGTCCTTATAGATGGGGGTTTAAGTCTCAACATCTGCTCGTTGACTACTTTTAAGAGGTTAGGTAAAGGTTTGCATGAGATACGAGCAGGAACTATAAACATAAAAGTGTTCGATGGGTCTCAAAGGTCCACAATCGGAGAAACCAACCTCTGCTTACAAATGGGTCCAACTTGGTTTGATGTTGAATTCCAAGTGCTCGACATATCCATCTCATACAATCTGCTATTGGGACGACCTTGGATACACGCCATTGGGGCTGTAGCGTCTACTCTGCATCAGGCTATGAAGTTCGAATGGAATCATCAGGAGGTGATCATTCATGAAGACGGGAGTAACCCTATTTACACCAACCAGACTGTCCCGGTTGTGGAGAATAGGAGGAAGTTAGGGGGAGAGACTTGCATCGCATTAAGCGTGTTAACACGATTGAGAAGGACAAATGGTGGAGTAGCAAAATAGAAAGCATATTGGCATGGACAGGGTATGAACCTGGCAAGGGTCTCGGCAAGAATCTCCAACGGATCACCAAATTAATACAGTTAAAACGTCACGGCACGACCTTTGGCCTGGGATATCAATACACCTGGCACGAGTATCAGAATTGGTCACCACCATGGTGTGGTCCTTATTACCCTCTCGAGCAGCCGATACCATATTTGAGCCAATCCTTCCATCAGGCTGATATGATGTGGGGATTCAAAGAAGATGAAGTGCTAGCTGGTTTAAGGAATCTATTCTTGGAAGATGAAGACATGGACTGCAGTGTAACAGTTGAGGATGAGGAGGAAGAAGAAGGCCTCGTCATCCAGACAGTGGAGAAGGGAGCTATTCTCAGGAACTGGAATGCCACACCATCAAGGGCCCGCCGAGTTCCGGGTAGCCTGGCTGCTAGTGTCATTTATTTTGAAAACAATTCTTATGAGCATTTTTAAAACATTTTCAGTATTTTGTTTTGAAACATTTGTTTGAATCATTAAAAATCGCTTTTGTTTGACATCTTGATAATTATCAATGGTTTGCTATTTTATTATTTATTACTATTCTCTACATTTTTCTCTCTACAGCATTACTATTTCTTATCGTGATGAACCAACAAATGTGACATGTAATGAGACAATACAACATAAGGATAGTGACTCGAAATAAATAGGAGAAAAGGATATAATACCTGAGGAAATTGTTAGAGAAGTGGAAGATTTTGAGAACAAGCCTAAGTCCAACCTGGACGAAACTGAGACAGTCAACTTGGGAGATTCCGAAACAGTCAAAGAAACTCACATAAGCATTCACTTGTCACCATCGGAGAAAGAAGAATACACTTGTTTCCTGAAAGAATATGAAGACGTTTTTGTATGGTCTTATGATGATATGACTGGTTTGAGCACATCCATAGTGGCTCATAAACTACCCACCAACCCAATGTGTTTGCCAGTAAAGCAGAAGCTCAGAAAGTTCAAGCCAGATATGAGTCTAAAAATCAAAGAAGAAGTCACAAAGCATATCAAAGCTAAGGTTCTCGGAGAGGTTGAATATCCAACTTGGTTGGCTAACATCGTGCCAGCTCCAAAGAAGGATGGGAAAGTCAGAGTATGCATTGATTATCGGGACCTAAATAGAGCAAGTCCCAAAGATGATTTCTAGTTACCCAACATACACATACTGATCGACAAATGCGCCAAGTATGAACTCCAATCCTTTGTGGATTGCTTCGCGGGATATCATCAGATCTGGATGGATGAAGAGGATGCTGAAAAAATAGCTTTTATTACACCGTGGGGGTGTACTGCTATAAAATGATGTCGTTTGGTCTGAAGAATGCAGGGGCCACTTATATGAGGGCCATGACAACTATTTTCCACGACATGATACACAAGGAGATAGAGGTATATGTGGATGACGTCATCATCAAATCCAAGAAGAGTACAGATCACATAGTAGACTTGAGGAAATTCTTTGATCGGCTTCGGAGGTATAATTTTAAATTGAATCCCACAAAATGTGCCTTTGGGGTCCCCGCAGGAAAGTTATTAGGATTCATCGTCAGCCGCCGAGGAATTGAGCTAGACCCATCAAAGGTCAAGGCTATCCAGGATTTGCCACCTCCAAAGAACAAGAAAGACGTGATGAGCTTCTTGGGACGTCTTAATTACATAAGCCGTTTCATAGCACAATCGACTGTGATCTGTGAGCCGATTTTCAAAATGTTAAAGAAGGATGCCGCAACAAATTGGACTGAAGACTGCCAGAAAGCTTTTGACAGAATCAAAGAATATTTGTCCATACCGCCAGTCCTGGTCCCGCCAGAACCTGGTAGACCACTGCTATTCTATCTCTCCGTATTAGATGGGGCTTTCGGTTGTGTCTTGGGACAACACGACGAGATGGGAAGGAAAGAACAAGCCATATACTATCTGAGTAAGAAGTTCACACCTTACGAAGCATGGTATTCTTTGCTGGAACGCACCTATTGCGCTTCGACATGGATAGCCCAAAAACTGAGGCACTACTTTTGTGCCTATACCACATATCTCATATCAAGGATGGATCCTCTGAAGTACATCTTCCATAAACCCATGCCTACAGGGAAGCTGGAAAAATGGTAGATATTGTTGAGTGAATTCGACATCAACTATGTGACTCAAAAGGCGGTTAAGGACAAGCATTAGCGGATCATCTTGCAGAAAATCCTGTAGGAGGAGAATACGAACCACTAAAAACATATTTTCATGATGAAGTATCATTCGTAGGAGAAGATATCGCCGAAGCCTACGACGGATGGAGAATGTTTTTCGATGGAGCCGCAAACTTCAAAGAGTGGGTATTGGAGCCGTTTGGGAGTCATAAACAGGTCAACATTATCCGGTATCCGCGAGACTCAGATTTCCATGCACCAATAATATGGCAGAATATGAGGCATGCATATTGGGGCTCAATTTGGCCGTTGACATGAATATCCAAGAATTACTGGTAATTGGTGATTCAGATCTTCTGGTATATCAGGTGCAGGGAGAATGGGCTACAAAGAATACCAAGATATTACCATATCTATATCACGTGCAAGAAATGATGAAGAGGTTCACGAAGATAGGGTTTAGACATGTCCCGAGAATCCATAATGAGTTCGCAGACGCATTGGCCACTTTGTCCTCCATGATACAGCATCCGAAAAAGAATTTCATCGACCCCATTCCGGTAAGGATTCATAATCAGCCAGCTTACCGCGCTCATGTTGAAGAAGAAGCAGACGGGAATCCATGGTTCCATGATATTAAGGAGTACTTGGCAAAGGGAGAGTACCCGGAGTATG
This sequence comes from Nicotiana tabacum, assembly GCF_000715075.1. Lineage (NCBI taxonomy): Eukaryota > Viridiplantae > Streptophyta > Magnoliopsida > Solanales > Solanaceae > Nicotiana > Nicotiana tabacum. The sequence goes on from NC_134102.1 coordinate 45,900,644, forward strand.
CAAATCATACTCAAAAATGCACGCTCCGAAGATTGTCCAACCATTTCTTCCAAAGTTGAAGAATTCTGTACAAAAGGACTCCAGACCTAGGTTTATTATGGTGTGTTGACACTAAGGAAGCTTCCAAACTGCTCGAATAGATACACTCTGGAACTTGCGGACCACACATGAATGGTTTCATTTTATCCAGGAAGATACTGAGGGCAGGTTATTTTTGGATGACTATGGAAACAGACTGCATCAGGTATGTCCAGAAATGTCATCAGTGCCAAATACACGCAGATATGATACGGGTGCCGCCAAATGAACACAATGCAACGAGTGCACCTTGGCCTTTTTCCGCTTGGGGAATGGACGTCATTGGACCAATCGAGCCCACAGTTTCAAACGAGCACAAGTTCATTTTAGTGGCCATAGACTACTTCACAAAATGGGTCAAAGCTGCATCCTTCAAGGCTGTAACCAAGAAAGTCACACAAATTTTATCAGAGATCGTATTGTTTGCCGATTTGGGGTTCCAGAGTCCGTCATCACCAACAACGCCGCCAATCTCAATAGTGACCTTATGAAAGCTATGTGCGAGACCTTCAAAATAAAGCACAAGAATTCCATAGCATACAAGCCTCAAATGAATGGACCTGTGGAGGCCGCAAACAAGAATATCAAGAAAATACTGAGAAAGATGGTAGACAACCACAAGCAATGGCACGAGAAGTTACCATTTGCCTTATTGGGGTACCGTACCACAGTCTGCACATCAACCGGGGCAACTCCCTATTTGCTGGTCTATGGTACTGAAGCTGTCATTCCTGCCGAAGTGGAAATTCCTTCTTTAAGAATTATACAAAAAGCTGAACTCAGTGATGCAGAATGGATAAGAAGCCGCTATGAACAATTAGCTCTCATTGACGAGAAAAGAATGAATGCAGTGTGTCATGGTCAACTCTATCAGAATAGGATGTCCAGAGCTTTCAACAAAAGGGTCAAACCTAGACAATTCGTACCAGGGCAACTGGTACTGAAGCGGATCTTCCCGCATCAAGATGAAGCCAAAGGGAAATTTTTTCCCAATTAGCAAGGGCCCTACATGGTTCACAGAGTACTAACAGGAGGAGCACTCATACTCGCAGAAATGGACGAAGAGGTTTGGCCAAAGCCTATCAATTCAGACGCAGTCAAAAGATATTATGTTTAGATTGTTCGTATTTCTTCATCTGATGTAATTGAACTACACTCGAACTGATTCCCATTTAAGAGGGGATAAATAGGAAGCCCTGTGGGTTCGGTCACAATTCAATAAAATTTTCATTTTCCCCACAACCAGAAACTGGGGCAAGATTTTGAGGAGGACCCTCAAAATTCCGGAGCAAGGCCAGCCAACATCATCATATGCAGAACGGTCAGAAAATCGCCTAAGTAAATTGGGGCAAAATTTTGAGGAGGACCCTTAAAATTCTAAGGAAGTCGCAATGTCTCTAAAGTGTCACAGTCATTGGTTCATATAATTTATCTGATATTGCATACTAATGTATTTTAAATAACTACATTCATCATATGCACGCATATTTCGAAAACTTTATTTTTATGAAACAGCCAGATGCTACCCATGGTAACTCAAGCGGGACTTCGATACAAAGCAAAGCAAAGCAGTCAGGCGGAGGCATAAACCAACCTTCCCCCGTAAAACTCACGATTGTCCTTTGGATGCAGGAACAAGAAATATTCTAAAATTTGGGCACACCTCAGAATCACTGTCTTCATAATGACAAAGCTGCCAAGCGCAAACACATTTCCAGCTAAGAAATACTCTGCTACTACTTATTATCTGTTCATTGCATGAGACTAAGCATTGTCTCCATTTTTTCATGAGGCTAAGCCCTGCCTCCTTAATCGAATAAGACTAGGCATTGCCTTCCCCTGCATGAGACTAAGCATTGTCTACATTTTTGCATGAGGCTAAGCCCTGCCTCTTTATTGCATAAGGCTAAGCACTTCCTTCCCCTGCATGAGACTAAGCATTGTCTCCATTTTGCATGAGGATAAGCCATGCCTCCTTAATTGCATAAGGCTAAGCGCTGCCTTCCCCTGCATGAGACTAAGCATTGTCTCCATTTTTGCATGAGGCTAAGCCATGCCTCCTTAATTGCATAAGGCTAAGCACTGCCTTCCCCTGCATGAGACTAAGCATTGTCTCCATTTTGCATGAGGATAAGCCCTGCCTCCTTAATTGCATAAGGCTAAGCACTGCCTTCCCCTGCATGAGACTAAGCATTGTCTCCATTTTGTATGAGGCTAATCCCTGCCTCCATCTTGCACAAGGCTAAGCACTACCTTTCCTTGGATGTGACTAAGCATTGTCTCCCATCCTGCATGAGGCTAAGCCCATCCTCCTCAATTGCATGACACCAATCATCGTCTCCCACTTCGTATGAGGCTAAGCATTGCCTCCCTAGTCGCATAAAGCTAAGCTCTACATTTCCTTGTGTAACCCCAAATGCTATGCTACTTGAAATCTAGCACTATTCTCCACCTCGGGCTAAGCTCTGTCCCCGATCTTACACAAGACTAAGCTCTATCTTGTTTCGCTTCGCATAACCAAACGTCATGTCTTTCCATCTCATGGGCTCAAATACTGCCATTTTTGTCCGAAGGCGTCATAGTCCGAAGGCATCATCCTCATAGTCGGAAGACACCGTGCCATGGCCTGAGGATCTCTCAATATCGCACACCATTATTCAAAGGCGTCATAGTTTAGAAGCACCATTTTCATGGCCCGAGAACATCATTTTATGCCCTGCGAATCCCTTATCATGCAATTCATGGCCCAGGACATCATGGTCTAAGGACATCATCCCCATCGTCCAAAGACAACTTTCATTGTCAAAAGGGAATTTGCATCATGTTTAAATTATCGCAATATACAACTGCATGCATTGTATTTAGGTTTTGCAGGTAATCCAGGAGGTAACCATTATCCCAACGGGAGCAATCTTCGCTCCAGTTTTCGTTCAATATTCACACCCTGTAACTACCTCAAATACAGCCAACCACCATCTGTTACCCATTTCCACTTGATGACCGTTCAAATACCCATAACCGTTTTAAGATACATCCATTCACAATTCCATATAAACTCATCCGATATCGTCCTATCTAGAAGAACCTGTCCATTCCTATAACTACTCCATCGGCTCAGGTCACCGCTGGATCCAAAACTACACACGGCTTGATTCCTATAAAACTAGGGATATGTAGGCAACTCAGAAACCGGAGTTCGGCCTCTATTTTTTCAAATCACCCCATTCGGTGAAAATCGGTCATCATTTCTTTACCCGACAACTCTTTCATCATTCCCGGGTAAAGAGGGGTAGCTGTTGATACCCAATTTTTCTCTCATATTTTTAAAATATATATAGTTTCAAAAATAGTATATTTGCATCATCATTTAGTTTTAAAACCTACACAAGCATTATTTTCATAATTATTCATAATTTTTAAAAGCTTTAAATTAATTTCTTTCTGTATTTTATTATATAAATATCCAATAATTATCCTTAAAATTATTTTAATGATGATTTAATCATCCAAACTTATTGTTTACACCAACATGTATGTTTTATAATATTTTACTCCATTTATGTTATAATTACATTTGCATTTTTAAGCTAATTGCACATTTTTGCAATAATAGCCTATATTCATGTATAATTACATTATTTGTTCCAAAATAATTTTTTATATTTTTATAATACCAAGCTATTATTTTCAATCATTTAATGCACAAATAATATTTTTGTTATTTATTAATTACTTTTATAAATTATTTCTTTTGATAAATATTGGGTATTTAAAAACTAGCCCCAATTTCTAAATACTTTTGGACCTAATAAATGGCCCAACCCCCCCCCCCCCCAATACCCTAGCCCAATAACCCCAGCCCAAACCAACAACCCTTTAACCCAAAAACCAGTTTGGTACATGTTAATTGACCCGCCGTACTCACTTTTGTTTTAATCCTGGCCGTTGATCTCTCAAGATCAACGGCCCTTGTTATTTATCTCCCTTTTATTTACCCTCCTAGAAACCCTAACCCATAATCCCATAACCCGCCGCCCTCATATTCTCTCAACCTCTCCTCCCTCTCTGAAGAACCCTAAACCCACCGCCCTTAAAATCTTCTCCTAATCCCACTGAATATGGGATTTCATTATCACTTCTTGTCATATTCGAGCCCTTTTTGGTACTGGCTATTCTCCTATAGTGCTTGCCTAAACATGGCAAGCATATCTCTTCAAAATCAAACCAAAATTGGTTCAAACCCCTGATTTTGAGTATTATTCTGTCTATATTCGTCCTATGCTACTGTGAGTCCGATTATTTATTTATATTCTGTTGATTTTTACTTTCCCTAAAAACTAGGGCTTATACATCCCTTAAATTGAATTTTTGACTGATTTGCATGTTTACTTACCTTATTTGTTACTTAAATAACTCTGTCTCCCTTGTTTGATGTTCGATTTTACTACTATATAAACCCCTCCCCCATTTCCTTCTAAAAGGGGACTTGAATCGCTAAAATCACTACTGAAAAATTAGGGCTTTACTCTATGTTTATTCATTCTCTTATTTTTGGCTCTTGACCGGCTGAAAGCCAATGCCACTAGATTTCCTACTTTTCCGACCTTTCTCGGGTGTGAGCACTGCCCTGGGTCCTTTGAAACCCTTGGGAAATTGACACATCAGGGATTCTGGGTCATATTGTTGTTCTTTTCTTGTTTGTTGAGCAATAACTGGTTAGTTTCTCAACCTTCGCAATGTTTATTCCATTATGTTCTAATTGGCATATCTATATTTTCTGATATTGCATGACTTGATATAATCCCTTGACTCTCTTCATATATGATTCTACCTATAGCATGAACTTCTCTAGCATTGTCTCACGCCTAAACTGTTGGTTCTAAAAAAACATCTTTGTATCTAACTTAGGCAATTTGGACAGTTTGAAGCATGTTTAGCTTAATGTGTTGATAATCTGAGTGTTTGCATTGGCTGTGTGACCTAATCCTATTTCCTGCCTGATTTCGAATTTCTTAGTGATTAATTTATGTTATTAGTATGCCCTAATCTGTTAAATCCTTCGCTCTAGTTGTAATTTTCTCCTATGACTATGTTTGTCACTTAGTATGTTCTCACTCTGCTCAATTCTGTACCCCTAGCAATTAAGTGAAACCTTTCAGAATAGTTTAGCCTAAATTATGATTCTGCTTACCTCATTAGTATAAGTTTTACTGTTTAAGCCCTAGTGTTTAGCCTAACTTGATCCTTAGGTTTCAACGTGTTGATTTAATGATAACTATTTGTCTTGATGGCCTAATGTCTCGTTGCTCATTAACTTTGTAATCCCAGAAGTTTAAGACTCCTTGCCTCTTACAAATATACCTTGCCCCAATCTGTTATGTGACAACTTGCAGCATCAACTAGTTTCTTGAACTCATACACCCTCTGTGTTGATATGTCCATTATGTGATCACTTTGTAGTGTTTGACTCCAAAAAATATAAATGCACTTTTCTAAACCTTGTTACTTTGCTACTATTTTCATTGGTTGTTTCCCTGTTCTGAGTCTCTAATTCTTGGCCGGCTGAAATCCAAGGCCTCCTAAAACCTCTCTATTAACCTCCCTAGTGTGAGCACTGCTCGGGGTCCACTTTGAGACCCTTGTGAACTCTGACACACTAGGGCCTAAGGTTCTTGGCCACTTTCTTCTTAACTGCTCAATTTTGTCCCTCTCTATGCCTAATGAATAAGCTAATTGGCTTGTGTAAATGACTGTTTTCTAAATCTTTTGATCAACTATGGTTGTTGGGTATCATCCAAGCTCTCTTGTGTTTTCTGGGCTATGTTGAAACCTGTATGGATACAAAACGGATAGCCTGATTGGGCTGGGTACACTTTGGGCCTGTCTTAGGCCCACTATAGTTATTTGTATCATTTGTTTTCTAATTTGATTCATTCATTGGGCCTGTAATAATGTTGTAATAACAATTGGGGTGTTAGTAAAATTGGAAAAATGGGTTTATTCTAATATTTGCATGAACGGGTAGAAATCTTGCCTATAGGTGTTTAATTTACTCAACATGTTCTACTCCTATGTGTTGTTAGATAACCTGCCTATAGGACCTGAGTGTTTAATTCGTTTAACATATTCTGCTTCTATTTGTTTTATTAGATACCATACCTATAGGAAATAAAGTATCAATGACCAATCTTTCAATTTACATAACTACAGCATATTCATTAGATACTATGACTATAGGGCTATGTTAGCTTATGTTCTACAAAATTTGCATTTAGAAATCATGCCTATAGGGTTTTAATTAGTTAATTCGTTGTTATACTACCCACCTAGGAGACATGCCTATAGGATCTAAGTATAAAGAAAAATCAATTCCAATCGTTAATCGTTAGATATCCTGCCTATAGGGTAATACCACTCGCTTTTAAGTGTTAATATTAAACTTCCAATACTGTTTCGTTGCCACTATTAGAAAGCATGCCTTTAGGATCAAACTGTGTATCTTCAATAGTTATTACTACCAACTACTGTGTAAATCACCTAGATATCATGTCTATAGGTTTAATCGCTTATAATCTGTAATCAGCAGGCAGACTGTGTAGTCGCTTAGAAATTGTATCTAAAATGGCATCTTGCTCTGAAACTGCCTGCACGTTTGAATCCCAAGGTCACATAGAAACCATGTCAATCCCAAGTTAATGGCTTTAACTTGTCTCAATTCTGAAACTATCAAACGCCTAATTTATTTGTGTGCATTTGTTGTCTAAGTGTGTAGGCTAACTTGAGCCCTTAATTGCCTTCACATGACGTCCAACTTGTTTTGTATATCGCCTAGTTTTATTATTTTGAGCAACCAAAGTTAAGTCTAGAACCACCTAAAATAGAGGTCCAAACGCCTCCTGGACCATAGGCATGGGACGGGTAGTGCACGCATAAGGCATGGCTTATAATCAACTAGTACGCCTTAGGTAACAACTTAAAGATAGTAATCGGATAGCAAGAGATGATAGTCTATGCCCGCTGAATAATACGAGTAACACCCCACCTCGAGAGAGTTACGAAGTATTATTTATGTTGCACGGGGTGATCCTTTAGGCTAAAAACATAGGACCCCCATCTTGTCTTTAAACCAATTATCTGTGTTTACTCAAGGACTTTCTAATAATGATGTTTTTTCAAACTTCTTGTTTTTCTTTCTGACTATTTGACTAATTCATATAATTCAAGTTCGGCCGAGACCCACAGTTGTGGACCTCGAAGAGTACCTAACACCTTCTCTTCGAGGTAATTTGAGCCCTTACCAGATCTTTGGTGACGCAAACTAGTTAAACCAGAGTTATTTGCAAATAGGTACCCTAAATCACCTCAAACCCGTTAGGTGGCGACTCTCTCTTTTAACACATTCCTTTAAAAGAGTTGTCACGTCTATATATCTAATTTAGAACTTAACACTTGAAAAGAGGATGTGTAGTTTTTAAAAGGATATAGGTTTATAAAAGCCTTGAAGATAATGTTTGTATATATATGATTGAAAGAGTTTTGAAGTATGATATATAGTGTTTGTATTTATAAAACTTGTAAGATATGGCCAAGTTATAAAGCACTATGTCTTTAAATGAATATGACTATTTGTGTAACTCTAATAAGGGTATTGTAAAAGGTGGGTCTATGATATACCTTGGTTTTCAATCTTCATTTTAATTTTTGAAGAAATCGTTGGAAGCCTTTTAACTGGGAAGTGGCACTTGTTTAGAAAAAACTCGATTTTTTAGAAGGCTAATTTCGAATTCTATTTCTAGTTTTTGAAAGAGAAGATTGTCATCCTTGCTAAAGTTGTTTTGGTTCCTAAAGACTTCATAACATTATTAGTAGAGATTAATAATATAAATAGTATATGATTAATGAATTAAAGCTATCTACGACTAAGTCCAATGCATCTTTTAATGCTATGTCTTTTAGGGCTTGCCTAGATTATCCACATGATTCAACGATATAGGATAAAGCACTCAATCAAATATGGTATATATACAGGTGTAAAACAATAATGAGTGTAATTAAAGTAGTATAGAGGAAGTACTGACTCTAGTTTGAGCCTGAAAAAAGGAAGGCCCAAAGAACTAAACTCTACTCCCAAATACCCCTCTATACTACTTTAATTACACTCATTATTGTTTTACACCTGTATATATACCGTATTTGATTGAGTTCTTTATTCTATATCGTTGAATCATGTGGATAATCTAGGCAAGCCCTAAAAGACATAGCATTAAAAGAGGCATTGGACTTAGTCGTAGATAGCTTTAATTCATTAATCATATACTATTTATATTATTAATCTCTACTAATAATGTTATGAAGTCTTTAGGAACCAAAACAACTTTAGCAAGGATGACAATCTTCTCTTTCAAAAACTAGAAATGGAATTCGAAATTAGCCTTCTAAAAAATCGAGTTTTTTCTAAACAAGTGCCACTTCCCAGTTAAAAGGCTTCCAACGATTTCTTCAAAAATAAATATGAAGATTGAAAACCAAGGTATATCATATACCTACCTTTTACAATACCCTTATTAGAGTTACACAAATAGTCATATTCATTTAAAGACATAGTGCTTTATAACTTGGCCACATCTTATGCAGGATTTAGGCCTGAGATCTTGGAGATCTCGGCAGGCCCAATTGTAATACATGTTCAGAAAAAGAAGAGAAGGTCATTAGATATGTTGTTCAATGTATTTAGTTATGCATGAAATAAACTAATATGGGCCTATGACAAATTACACAGTTAATAAGCAATATAGAATATGTAAATTAGTGTGGAGTCACAAATGGCAAAGTGATTCACAATGAAGCCTTTTTGTTGTCATTAAACACTAAACCTAAAAGGAGTAATAAGTGTCAATATATTAGAGGCTAAGGGTAGAGTTCCATTCAAGGCCAAGGCTCTCTTTGGATCTCTGACACCTCAAAGTTCACAAGGGTCTCAAGGCTCAGGGCAGTGCTTGTGTCAGGGAGAGTAGCTCAACCAAGAACTAAACTCTACTCCCAACTAATCTCTACTCCCAATGAGGCACTCAATGTAAATCCACATACCACAGTGATACCATGCCATAGAAGTATATGCATTTTCATAACAGTTAATACAAAATACTATAGGATCATAAGACAGACAATCACCCTAGTACCACAATCTAACATAAGTATATTATTCACTGTGAATAACATGATGTTAGGAATACTCAAAGAGATTAACTTCAGGTGCACACAAGAACAAGAGCATTAGGCAGATTACTTTTGCAACTCAAACACCTAGACAATATGGCTTAAGAGTAATGTAAATGCATAGTTCAAATATGTAACAGTCCATGGGCACAGATACATTTTCCTTAACAACCTTTAGTTAGATTAGTCAAAGATTTTATTTATCTAGGTCTTAATTTGTAGCATGCATGCAAGTTAATAGTCTCAATTAAAACATCTAAAGAATATTAATAGAGTCATAGGTTAACAACTTTAATTAGAACCTCTAAAGACTATTAACAGAGATAGAAGTTGAACTCTATAATTAAAATTTTCTAAAGAGTAATGATGGTAGGCTATAATCTTGTGTTTTAGTCACTTATTACATTCCAATTTACTGCACTTTAATTGAGTTTGAGCGTTAACTGCTAGTGTTTTGCACTAATTGTGTGTTTTATGCCTTGTGGGAGTGATTCCGACCTATGTAGATGTTATAGAACTGATTCGAGCTAATTAGAACTTTGAAGTCTGAGTAAAATCCTAAAGGAATAAGACGGAATCGTATTCGGGGGTCGAGGATCACTTCTGGGCGTCAAAATTCAAGGAAAAATAATCTGCTGAAAAAATGCACTGGTGTTGCTCACAGTGCGACGCATCAGTGTAAAAATCTGTCAGAAAATGTCAAACTTCAGAGACTGGGTTATTGGGGTCTATCACGAAAAAGCACTAATGCTACGCACCCTGCTACGTACAGTGCGACTAATGAAAAGCAATAAATTTTAAAGTTTTTCTATTTCGGCTAGGAAAGGGTGATTTCGTTTGAACCCAACCCTACTTGGTATAAATACATGGAAATGGTATTTTCTAAACTTTTGACACATCTAAGACCTAAGGAGGCTATAGATAAGGGGGAGAAGCTAAAGCAAAAGGAATTCATTATTCAATCCTCACTCAAGACAAGAGTTTAAATCGTTTAATGCTTTTCGTTATATTTATGATGAATTACTCCATATCTATGGAGTAGTTCTCTTTAGGGATTGATGGATTTGGTATTTTGATGATTGTTTGTGGATATTAACTCTAGTTTTTATGTATTGAATTATTTTGGGTAATTTAATTATTGCATCTATATTCACATGTTCATGTAATCGAGAGAGGCATAACTTGTAATATTTTTGCATCATCTTGTTGGTTGAATTCATTGATTCTTCTTAGTAATCGAAAGAGTCCAATTGAATTATTGTTTAGACCTAGTTAGGAAGATAATCGAAAGAGGTTCTCCTAAAGACCAGTCCACTATGAATTTGTGCATATCTTCACCGAGCATAAATTGGTTCATATTGTGAGGTTGAGACTTAATCGAGAGAGGATTTTCTACTAAACGTTTGAACTAATAATTGAGTGAATTTGAGAGACTCACTTGAACATTAGAAGTGAATTAACGAGAGTTAAATCCCAGAAAATTATCTTGCACCTATCCAATAAACCCCTATTTTCTCCGATTGATATCTTCTTTGCTTACTTTTGTTATGATTGCCATTCGTCAATTAGATTTAGATTCGTAGTTAATTTTAGTTTTTAATCACATCATTCTCAACTATTGATCATTTTGGATAGCAATCAATCTATAAACTATGAAAATACTATTTAACTCCAATCCCTGTGGATACGATATTTTCAATTACTATATTCGACTAGCGAGCATATTTTAGTGTATGTTTTGCGCTCGTCAAGTATTAATAGAGATACAGGTTAGCAGCTTTAATCAAAAGCTTCTAAAGAGTATTAACAATGATATGGATTAACAACTTCAATTAGAACTTCTGAAAGGTATTAACAGCATTACAGATTAACAACTACAATTGATACTTTCTGAAGAGTGTTAAGAGAGTCTTAGACTAACAGTCCTGTCTCATTTCTAAAAAAATGGCATGATCACTACTTTATAAAAGATCTCAGCTTCATACTAACCTCATTAGAGAATCAAACATGCTATTTTATTCAAATAGTAGCAACAGAAGATTCACATAAAGTTCACAAGCTAAGTCAGGTTTATTCATGTGAGCTTAGCAAAGTTCTAAGGTCAACATGGATATGTATATGATTAAAAGAGACAAGAAGAAGTATTTGAAGAACAAATAAGTGCAGAGTATCGAAAGTAACACCGACAACATACATTTAGAAGGGATCATACTACTATAAAGGTGTTAACACAATCAAATAAACAACATTACTTCATGAATTTCATAAAAGCGGAGTGATTACTTTAGGGATATGGTTAGGCAAAGCAAGTGAGGTATTTCAGATATAATGAAACTTAATGTCTGTATTTCAACACAATACATGAGGCATCAGAACATAAATATGTCTATAGCTTAAGTTAAGTGTAGGATAACTTTCAGGATACACACAGGAATGGTACAGGAATCCCACCAGCTTAGGACATGCTTATGTAATGTGATCAAACAATCACGAATTTGATCATATGCTTAATGAACTTCTAAGAATTAGCAGAATCATAGGGGCATGTCAGGAAGAGAAAATTGATTTAAAGGTCTTGAACTAGTGTATGACAAACAAGTTCACATTTTTTGTTTAAGTCTAGGTTATCAAGTGAATCATTATGAAATGCAAATAACACTCAAGGCAGATTAGTATAACAGTCATAGTAGTACTAATAGAACATCAAGTAAATCCAAAACTAAATATCGAGATAGTTTGAGAGTTTTTAGGTTGCTTTCTAAACCTAACAGCAGAGATAAGTCATCAAATGTTCATTGGGATCAATTCATAATTCTAACTTCAATAATTTAAGGAAATTCATGATTCCAAAATCTAATTCACACCCATATGTCATTAACAAACATACAAAGCAATCTACTATTAACACGTTATTAACAACATCACTCAATAAGAGATAATAAAAAAATTCATACTCGGTAATTCAAACAAACAAAAGAAGAGTAGGATTGAGGTTTTACTGACCTCCTTTAGGGCAGCAAACCAAACAAGTGCTCAAATTAGCCATTTAGGAAATCAAAAGCCCAATCTTTCAATCTGTGAGCAAACTCAGAACCAGAAAGAGAGAAAAAGGCAGAGATTGAGTAAGAACTCGAACTTCAATCGAAAATTCCTAAGCAATACTATACTGTGTATTAATTTCTTAGATGTTAGGGGTTGTTGGTGATTGTTAGGTGAGAGCATTGAAGGCCCTATTTATAGTATCGTTCAGTCACTTAGGGTTTCAGCATATTCAAATTATGAGTAGAAGGTGACAATGAATTGATAATGTGAGCATAGTCGGGTAAAATCAGAAAGAACACAGGGAGAATCGATGAAGATCTTTACCTAGGCGTGTGAAGATTCGGAAAGACCATTGATGAGCAAAATCCGTCGGATAAGGCTTCCAATGTCCAAAGATCACTGCTTTGACCTATAGACATCGAATAACATGATGAAGCTCTGAGAAATCCTCATACATGCTCTGATTTGATGGAGAATAAGAGAAATCAAAAGATTTAAAGTTTTGTTATTTTGGTCTAGGCTTCGGATTTAGGGGATTTCAAATTTTATCAGTGAAAGGGGAAAGATTCAGCGAGAATCGCTGATATAGGAGACATGAGGGATGATTTCTTGATAGATTCATGACCTTGCACGAATTTGTGCAAGGTCTTTCGATTAATTTGAGCCAATGAGGTTGAGAGAAAAAAGGAGATAAAGGGTAAAGGGAGGCGGCCGGGCTGGTAGGGAAATGATTAGGGTTTTGGGGGATTTGGGGTGAGTCTTTAGGTTTAAAATATGGAGATTGGATCTGGGCCGTTGATCTTTTATATCAATGGTCCTTATAATTTGGGACTTAAGCGTTTTTGTGGAGAATTTTGGCGGCTGTTGGATCCTTGTGATCTAATGACTAGGAGTAAATCTCTAGGGTTTTAATTTAAAGAGGAAGTGGAGTTAAAAATCATGGGTCGTTGATCATAGAAACGGACAACGCAGATCAATTTTGTTTGTTTTGTGTGTGTTCGAGACGGGTGGCGTGGAAGGCTCTGATTGGTTTAAAAAGAATGGCAAGGATTGCCAAGGGGGATTGGAGGGGTTGTTTCGACTGGGTCATTTCAGATTCGGCTCATGTATTTGGGCAAAAATTAATTTAACAGATGGCCAATTTGTATTTAATTGAAGAATTGCAATTATAGCCTTTTGCCTTTTTAACCCTTTTAAAATTAATTTAAATAAACTTAATTGTTTTCAATAAAATATAGTAAAATTATAATTATCAAATATATTACTAATGTTGCAATTAATTATTTGTAAAACACTTTGTTTTTTATTAATTGTAACACTAATTTTAAATTATTAACATAGTAATCTAATTAATTAGAAACTAAGGAGTAATTCATTAAATTGGGCCAATGTTATATATATATATATATATATATATATATATATATATATATATATATATATATATATATATATATATATAAGTTATTTTAATAATCGTAAAATGATAACTACTATATATTTAAATATAATTACAATAATACTAATAATAAATTATTAATTTCTAAACTACTAGTATTTAATTAATTTTGTAAAAATAGGTATTACTGATTTAAAATATTTTCAAAATATTCATTGCAAATTATTAAGTATAAATAAATTAATTGAAAAGGGGAGGATCAAAATTGGCCGTCAATTTGCATGATTTGTATTGTTTCTCCAATTTCCTTGGTTGTTGTTACATTGGGGACCTTTGAAAATCCGATCCTCGATTTGCATGATTTGTATTGTTTCTCCAATTTCCTTGATTGTTGCCTACCCAATTCCCTTGGTTATTGTTGTTGTTATGCCTATTTCCTTGATTGTTAGAACCCCAATTTCCTTGGTTATTTTGAGAACGCCATTGATTTTGATTGGAGCTTTGGAAATTGCTCCATTGCCCTTGGTAATTGTTCACAAATTGTGCCTCTTCTTCTTTCTCTTGATAAGAATCATCTTGGTCAAAGCTACCATTATCTTGTGCATAATTCTCCACTTGGGATTGAAATTGTGGACCTTTTGTCATCTTCTTGTTGACCAAGACATTCACCCCTTCCATAGCATGAACTTGCTTAGGAGCTTGGGTTTGATGAAGTTGGGCCTTAGCAAGTTGAGTCCTGGTTGTGGTCAATTCGGAAATATCTTGCCCATGGTCTTGAAACTCTTTATGAAGATGAATGATGTTGGTATCACCTTGGGGAACATTAGCTCGGGATTGCCAAGCCGAAGAGGTTTCTTCCATTTCTTCAAGAATCTCACATGCCTCTGCATAAGGTGTTGTCATAAAATTACCACCACCCAATTGATTGACCACACATTGATTCGTAGTATTAATACCATGGTAGAAAGCTTGTTGGTTCATGTTGTCGGTCATATCATTATTCAGGCACTACTTCACCATTGTCTGATATCGCTCCCAAATTTCGTGCGAAGGTTCATTGGGCTCTTGCTTAAAAGCCAATATTTCATCCCGTAGAGTAGCCATGTGCCCGGGAGAGAAAAATTTTGAAATAAACTTTGCCTCCAATTCATCCCAAGTATGGATAGAATGATTAGGCAAGCATTCTAACCAATCCAAAGCCTTACCCCTTAGTGAGAAGGGAAAAAGACTTAGCCACAAAACATCTTCTGAAATATTTGTTTGTTTGCTCCACAACACGTATCCATAAAACCTTTTAAATGCTTGTAAGCACTTTGACTCGCCCTGGTGAAATAACCTCGTTGCTCGAGCAAAGTGAGTATCACATTGGTAATTTGAATATTTTTTGCACTAATGCGAGGGGGGACTATGGCACTTGCATAACCTTCATTGGGCAAAATCCTATGGTGTGCCGCTTGTGGTTGTAGTAGTGGTGGAGGTGGATGCACATTGTCTTGTTGACCATGGCCTCAGCGGTTTCCTTGTGGAGCTTGAGGAATTTCATCAAGTTGGTCCTCTTCGCCATCCACTTCTCCCAATAGCAACTTTCCAAGTTCGTTGTTCGCCATTTGGAACCTACAATCACTTGAACAAATTTGAATCACGAAAGTAAAAAGGATATTTCAAGAAACAAACTCAAGTATATTGCTAACGCCGTAAAACTCCCTGACAACAGTGCCAAAAATTAATCAAGTCTAATTCACACACAATTAACGAGTATGAAACGGTCATTGCAATTATAAAACCCAGCGCAAGTCGGGGTCGAATCCACATGGAGTTTAAATCCATGATAAGGTAAACACTTAAGTAAAGAACTTGAAATTACTAGATTTATCTTTCAAACAACCGTGAGAAATTGTTATCTAAGTTGACTTCATAGAAATTAGACTAGTTAGTAATCAACTAGTGAATGAAATTTCTTTGGTGTTTATATCAAATAAGGGAAAATCCAAGGGATGTAACCTTCATCTAAGTGTAAATCTAATGGGTAGAGTAAATCTATGGGCGTTTGGTAAATCGAGGTGTGTTATGACTCTTAATTCTCAAGTACCCACTCAATCCTCTCGGTCAAAGAGTTATTATGACCAAATTGGGTTTCTTAAGACCAAATGGGTAGCAATCTAAACAATTGATATGAGTCCAAATGGGATTATCCCTGTCTCTAGTTCAGATCCGTTAATCAAACTAATCAAAACTTCAACTAGTACAATTTCTTGTTAGCCAAGTTTTCCTATACTAGGTTCCTCTTTCTCAAGTAAGAACTAAGTTAAATAGGCATGAATCAATGTTTGCAACCATTAATTATTTATATGAAGTATAAACAAGGCTAAATAATATCACCCAATCAATAACAAACATTAATATTAAATGCCCTTAAGTTTTACACACTAGGATTGGATCACAACCCTAGAGAAAATCTAGATATTCATAATCAAAGACATAGAAAATTGAAAAGAAGAATTAATTGAATACATAAAGCTAGAATTAAAGAGCAAATGTAATGGGTCTTCTCTAATTATAGTCACCAATTTCGTAAAATAGCTAAGTCTAACCGCTACCAGCTGCTATAGTACAAAAGTTTCCCTAAAAAAGTGTTTCTCATCTATTTATAATACTCTAAAATTCGCTGTCAAAAATGTCCTTTGGGAGGTTCTGCGGCCGCATAATTTAGCTGTGATCTGCACTTTCATCTAATGCTTTTGCAGTAGGAAGGATTCTGCGGCTGCGCAATAACTTCTACGGCCGCATAATTTGGCTGCGGACTGTGCTTTAAGGAGGGTTCAGGCTTGGTCTTTTGCATCTTCGCTGATTCTTTCAAGATTGTCAGTGCGAGCAGCTTACACAGCAGTACAATTTGATGTGCGGACTGCACTACTGCTAAGAGCCTCAGATGTTTCAATGGTTAGTCTATGACCGCACTATACTTTATGCGGGCCGCATCTGCATCTGCGGCCGCAAAATAAGTTCTGCAGACTGCACATTTCTTTGCACTTCTCCTCTTTGGCTATTTAAGCTGGAACATCACCGTTTTGAGTTAGATTTCTTCATTGAGCTCACATCCTCCAGTATGCCCACAATTCACACATTTTTGTTATATTCCAAAACAAAAACCACTACTTTCGGGCTAAAAACTAAAGCAAGTACTTCTAAGTGGTTAAAATCTAAACTTATCAGTCCTCTCGAACTCTCCCATCACTTATACCAAAGGATAGCTATATCTCCTAACCTGAAGGCCACTAACTCTACTGCCTCGGTCTCCGAAGCATGCATCACACAAAAGATCTAGTGAAGCTGATCAATGAAATTTTGCGGCTCCTCATCCATGCAGGACCCCATATGCTTTGGAGGATCGAGTGCTAAACACTCTCGAACTCTCAAACTATCGGGCCCCTCAGAAGGTCATGCACTAGCCAGTGCTCTCGGTTATCTCTTTGCAGCCACTATCTGCGTCGGCAACTATACTGCACTCCTAAAATCCTGATCAGATGGCATAGGAAAGGGTACTAGAGGTATTGCCTCCCTCGAAAGCTGCTCCGGTGGTGGAGGATTCAGTAATGGTTGAGAAGGGGTCTCGACCTAGGCCTCAGGCTGGGCCCCATCTACTGCGGGTGCCCTGCTGGTCCCCTCACCCATTGCTGCACTCTTCTCTGACTAGTCGTAGTCTTCTTATTCAGTGGAATCTCTGTATGAATATACCAATACTTAAGTTTAACTCAAATTCCCTATAACGTAGTTCTACATCACAATTTAGATCTGAAGAAAGGGTAATGGAATCCTAAAGGCCTTGTAAGTCCCTCCTTATATAATGTGGTGCACAACACATCTGTAAACAAGACCCTACTAGACACGGCTTGTAGACTTCCTAGGAAAGACTTGCTCTGATACCAAGTCTATCACGCCCCAAACCTAGGGAGGCATGTAAGGCCTGAGCATACTATTTTGTAACTGTGAACCCTAGAGGGCTAACCCTCAACTTAGGTCGACGAGGTCTACCTGCAGGTATACAATACCAACAAAGGCCGATAAGGCTGTACACCAAAATAATCAGAAGATAATATCTAACTCACCTGAAGGGTAAATACACCCAAAATTATATACGTAACTATGCAGGCCGCCATGACTGTCTACAACCTACAATTCCAAAATAAAAATATACACAGGGCCAGCAAGGCCATAATACTGACATACAAATCATACAGGACATATTTATAAGCCTCTTGAGATAACAAAACTATATCAAGTTTGGTACAGGGTCCCGACCTACCCATTAAGTCTATATATACAAAATGGACTCCAAAGTCTAGACCTGGTAACTCCGGGGGAGTGGAGCTTACAAATCAATTCAATTTCTGGCTCTGTCTACTAGAAGGTCTATCCGGCTATCTATTAGAGCTTACATGCATGAAATGCAGCATCCCCGGCAAAATGGACGTCAGTACGAAATAATATGTCAAGTATGTAAGGCAGTAGAATAACTGAAATCTAAAACTGAACTGAAGTACATAGTAAATTGTAAGCCAAAGTATGCCCTGAGATATACTCACTTGTCCTGATTCAACACAATGAAATATAGTAATATCATATCTAGCCGGCCACATACAGGGCTCGGTGTATCTCTCATTGACCTAGTGGCTAGGCTACAATAAACTCTCACTGGCCGTAAGGCCATGCAAATAAAAACTCTCACTGGCCGTAAGGCCAGGCTAATATAAAATCTCATTGACCATAAGTCCAGGCAATAGTATCTCTCACTGACCAAGTGGCCAGTCAATAACAATATCTCACTGACCAAGTGGCCATGGTACAGAACATATATGTATATGATGTTGCATATCATGTATTCAGTAGAATGTACGGCGGAACATATGTAACTTTCTGTCTTTTTCCAACTTCATGGAGTAACATAAAGATATGGGAACCCTCTCAACAAGATACGGCAGAAATATACAGAAAGATGTAACATCTATTGAGACACGAGCTCTACAATATGTGTTTCTCGTATAAGATTCATCCAACTCGTACTTACTACGGATTCATGCCAATGAAAGAAAAAATGATAGCCATTACATACCTTATCACAATCTGTCTAATAACCACGTTGAACTCGTCTCATCACACCTTAATCTACAATAACGATAACAATGCTATCGTTTCTATCATACAATAAACGACAAGCTTATTTTATATTAAAATAGACAGCATCTCCCATGTTTCTCTTACTTTCCCAAGTCCATAAAACCAACAAAAACACATAAAAACTTCAACTGTATACTTTCATCGCCATAACACATCCAATAGTATAACAACACAATAACAAGTGCACAAACATCACCAACAAAACTACTGTTTAACACGACGAGCGGCAAGCTCGGATTGGAACCAAACCCCAACTCTTTTCCCATATCCCCCATACTTAAAACACCATCAACAAGTCCAGCATATAAGAATATATTTTTACATGACATTCCAGCCTTATGTCCATCTTAAAACTAACATCAAACAGCCGAACAAGAGATAACAACAACATGAACAACTTCTAGGTATTATGTGGCCGCTTGTTCTCCTAATTACAACATCATCAACATACTAAACATATTGACAAGAACAAAAACAATAAAAACAGTATAACCAAGCTATTTCCCATAATTTCCAGCCGCAAGAAGCCATATATACCATTCCAAGCAGTCCAACTTGCGACAACAACACATTACGCCAATTCTAGTGTTATCTTGTAGTTTTTCATCCAAATAACTTAACCAACTTATAAATAAGCTTAAAGACAAAAAAGAGGATATTATACTTACCTAAAATAGTTGAAATAACCTGGAATCCAAGCTTTACTTAACTCTCAACAGCCCTTAATCACACCACAACACTATATAGGTGTTATTCTTCACCTTAGCTAACTTTTGAGGTTGGATTTGGATATAAATACTTGGTTTTCACCTTGAACCCTCATATAACTTTTGAGAGGCCTTATGAGTGTGATAGGATGATGTTTGGTCGATCAATGACCATAAATGAATCTTCCAACCACTTTAAAATATTCAAAGGTCGGCCACCGTCCAAGTGGGTCCCAAAAAGGGGCTGCCTATGCAGTCTCACGGAAATACAAATATCTCTCTACTCTTGCATCGCATCTATGAATGGTTTAATGTGTTGGAAACTAGACTCATAGATATTCCATTTGATGAATGGAACACATTGTAACTCCAATAAATTTGAGAGAAAATCTTAGTGACATTAGATTCAAATTTCAGTAAATTATGAACGTATCTTGCGACAACGTTTGCTGACTTTTGTTTTATAACTTGTTTGACTTTAAACCTCAACATAAGAATATTATATGATACAATTACCTTAAAATTAGGTATCCTTAGGATATTAAACACTCCTATTTTTACTTTAAAAGTACGGATTATATCATATTTGATTCGTTTAACCTCCAGCCCTCACAATACTTCATTAATACTTGTTTTAACTGATCATTACTTTTGTAAATGTCCCTAAACTCTCTGGCTCATTTTGATTCACTTAAGATGAATTCTAACATGAAAGTATGATGTGTAACAACACGAATGGTATTTCCGTGCTTGATATTATATTATGCTTTGAGGAAGAGAGTAAAGACACGAAGGGTGTTACCGCACCATTTATTTGATGTTCTTTATTTTGCTATTCGTATTGAGGACTTGGATTTGTGGTTTCATAATTTATCTTTGACAAATTGGTTCATAGTTGTTGTATAAGCATGAGTTGTGGTTTGCTTGCTAGCACTTTCCTTTACTTTCTCGTTTTATGCCCTTTTACTTATGTTCTCGTTATCTTTTCACATGTTCCTCTCATGTTTTATACATGGTACTTTACTTGCAATCTTGTTATTTCTTGATATTAAACTTCACAGGTTTATTTATAGGTATCTTGCCTTAGCCTCATCTCTACCTCTCAGGGTTAGGCTCGACACTTGCGGAGTATATTGGGTCGGTTATACCCATACTTCACTTCTGCACTTCTTGTGTAGATTCGAACATTGGTACTAGCAGAGTCCCGAGAGGCGTTTATCGGGTACTAGTTAGACGACTTGAGGTAGAGTTACACACCGTTCGCAGGCCTTAGAGTCATATTTCCTTTTATGTTGTAATATTTCTACTTTTAAGATAGTATTGTATTTCTTTGAAAACATTGTATATAGTAAATTCTAGTAGCTCATGTACTTGTGACTCCACTTCTTAGGAAGGTTGAACGATAATGTTGATCCTTACACTCATCATGAATATTGCCGAGTAACTACTACACCTCTTTACCATTTTGCTGTTGATTGATAGTTTCATTTCTCTCGTATTTTCTGTTATGTGTTAGCTTGCTTAGCAAGAGGTGTTAGGCGCCATCACGATCCCGTAGGTTAAGATTTTGGGTCGTGATACTAAGGTTTAAATTTTTAATTTTTGACTAGAAGTGCCGAAATGATCTCGAGTCACCCGAGTCCCAAACCAAATATACGTACAAGTTCAAAATCATCATAGGAAGCTAACGGAACCATCAAATCACAAACAGAGAGTCTTTTATTCAAAAGTCAAATATTGATAAACTCCAACAACTTAATGCTTACAAAATAAGAATTCATCCTCCAAAATACTCCTGAACCTATTGAAAATTAAAACTAACCTCACACGCAAGTCATAAAAGATCAAATGAACCTACTTGAAGCCTCGAATTGCAAAACAGAGCGCCAGAACTCAAAATGACCAATTGAATCGTTACAATAAAAGAATCATAACTTTTAGCATTAGCAGATGCCAGAAGGGAAGCAGAATATCTAAGAAAAAATGACCTTTAAATTTGTGGTGTAAAATGAGGCACATATATTTTGTCCATCTGACTAAAAACTAAAGCAAGTAGTTATAACTGATTAACATCAGCACTTCTCAGTCCAATGGAACTCTCTCATTCCTTATACCATAGGATAGCTATATCTCCTAACCAGAAGGCCATTAACTCTACTGCCTCGGTCTCCGAAGCATGCATCACACTAAAGATCCAGTAAAGTTGATCCATGAAATTCTGCAGCTTCTCATCCATCCAGGTTGATGTTTGGCATATTTCGATATGTATTGATGTTACTTTACCCATATTTTAACCACTTCTTGATGTTATTTAATCTTTAAAACTCCCAACATGGTGTAATTATTGGTTTGATGACTAATTAAGTTATGTGTGACGATTTAAGGTGTTCGGAGTGCAAAATATGAAGAAAAGGTGGTTTAGCCAGAGGAAGAAGGGTTGGATGCGTCGCATCCAACATAGGAAAACATCATCCTGCGTGCAACCTTAGCAGTGAAGTTGGGCCATAGCGTTCGCCATCGCGTGCGAAACTGGGAAGTAGAAGAGAAGGCTGGATGCGTCGCGTCTACCCTCACATGCAAAGTTAAGAAATGGAGGACGAGGTGGATGCGTCGCATCCGCCTTAGCATCAACCCCTGAAGCCGATTTGGACTAGTGTTAGGAGAACTCTAGATTACAACTTTTGGACGCAATATATAAGCTTTAAAATGCCTCTTGCAGAGGAGAGACGGGGGGAAGAGAAGAAAAAAGGCTATAACCAAGTTCAAAGACCACGGAATTCGTTTGGAGTTTTATCCTTTCTTTCTTTTATTGATTTTTATGCAATCTTATGAAATTTGGGATGATTGCCTGAATATGAGTGGCTAAGAACCCTATTATTCTCGGGTCATGGGTATACATGAATGTTGATGTTTGACGTTTAATTTGACGACGTTGGGTTTATCATATTGGGTTGTTTATTTAATTCTGTTTCTAATTATTTTGCTGAGTAATTAACAGTGAAATACTATCTACGAATCTAGAGTTGAACTCGAAAGTGGGAACCCTAGATTGCATATAGAAGTAAATAGAGTAAGTTTTCAAAACCCGGGCATCGGGGAAAGGATTCGCGATTAGGATAGACATATACCTAATTGCCTTACTCGGTTAAAATACAGGAATTATAAATGAGTTCTTGTTAAACTTAATTCCATAGACATATAGGTATTAAGTTAACTTGAGCATGTGAGTAAGAACTCGACAGATTCTTACGAGTGAAATTAACCCTGTGAATCAACAATTCAGATAAATCAATTAGCTATTTTAAAATACGAATGCAACATGAATGTTAGATGACCCGTGACCCTGGAATATTATATCCTATTGATTGTTGAACAAAACTATTTAAGTGTTGTGTTGAATTCGTAGCGATTCATTATTTGATCGTCCGTAGGTAGTAAGTTAGAAAATTATATATTTTGTTAGAAATATCTTGAATCAATAAGCTATTCGAGTTTGAATTAGTCAAAGTTAATCATAAGTCTTCGTGGGAACGATACTTTATTCACTACTTTATTACTTGACGACCACGTATACTTGCGTGAGTGTGTTTGGCCGTAACAAGTTTTTGGCGCCGTTGCCGGGGACTTAGAAATTAGCTACGTGACTAAGTTAAGCTTTTATTAGATATTTGTTTTCAAGTTTTAATTTTCAGTTTGCCTGGTTTGTGTCAACGCAGGGTCTTCTCTCGAATGCAGAGGAGTAGAAGTGCAAACAACCTCATTCCTCTTGATCCAGAAATCGAACGAACACTACATAGAGTGAGAAGGGAACACGAAGCTAGAACGAGAATAGAAAGAGAGTTGGACATCGCAGTCCAACCACAGCCAATAGATATGGCAGGCAATAAAGAGCGTCCGGTAATTGAAGCCGCAAGGCCCAATCTTGCGAATATGACTCAGGCTATTGTGAAGCCTGATATCACTGGGCATTTTGAACTCAAACAGTACATGGTACAGCTGATTCAGTCCACAGGACAATATGTGGGTCTATCTCATGAGGACCCGCAGAGGCATATTCAGAACTTCTTGGAAATCACGGACACTTACAATTATCCGAACGTCTCCAAGGACTATGTCAGGCTGACACTATTCCCTTTTTCACTGTTGGGGGAAGCTAAAGAATGGTTGCAAAAGGAGCCCGCGAACTCTATCCACACTTGGGATGATCTAGCAAGGAAATTCCTGATCAAGTTTTTCCCAACTAAGAAGACAAAGTCGCTGAGGAGCCAAATTCTTGGGTTCCAACAACGGGATGGCGAGACACTTCTTCAAGCTTGGGAAAGATACAAGAAGCTACTCAGAGACTGCCCGCATCATTGTCAAACTGATGAGGTATTGGGTCACACTTTTGTTGATGGGTTAGATGAAGCATCAAAGATGAATCTTGACTCAGCTTGTGGGGGTAGTTGCATGGCAAGACCGTATAGTGAAATACAACTCTTGCTAAATAATTTCACTGCTAATGACCATAATTGGCAAGGAGAGGGGGATTCACGAAGGGGAATTAAACAGAAGGCCGCCGGTTTGATTGAGCTTGATGACTTTTCCGCCATGAGAGCCGATATAGCAAAATTGGCAAATCAGATGAATAGAATGACAACACAACAAATGCAACATGTACAGCAGATGTCTATTTGTTGCGAACTATGCGGAGACAGTCATATGATTGACATGTGCCCCACGAATCCTGAATCTATATACTATGTGGGGCAACAAAACAGAGGTCCTATGAATCAACATGCGCAATATGGGAACACTTACAACCCAAACTGGAGGAATCATCCTAACTTCTCATGGGGCGGAAGTCAACAGAATCAGTATAGGCCTCAAGGGAATTTTACTCAACCTCAGAAGCCACCCCAACAAATGGAAGAAAGTACGAATGACTTGCTGAAAAAGTTGTTGCTAGACAATCAACAGCTCAGGACCGATTTCAGAAATCTTGAGAGGCAAATGGGGCAGTTAGCAGCAAACCAAAATACTAGACCTACAGGCTCACTTCCCAGTGATACAGAGAAGAACCCTCAAGTTAATGCAGTTACACTTAGAAACGGGAGGGAACTAGAGGAAGTGCCAAGGAAGATAAAAGAAAAACCTATACCTGGGGGGAGTTGACACCTAAGGCAACACAAGAGTCAAAGGAAGATGATGCAAGTTCAGAGCGAATGGAGGTTACAAGGCCACCACCACCTTTCCCCCAAAGATTGCAGAAAAGGAATGACGATCGCATGTTCAACAAATTTCTCTCCATGTTGAGTCAGGTTCAATTAAATATTCCATTAGTGGATGTACTTCGTGAAATTCCAAAGTACGCTAAGTACATAAAAGACATAGTGGCTCATAAGAGGAAATTGACTGAGTTCGAGACGGTTGCACTTACTGAGGAGTGCACATCAAGGGTCCAAAACAAGCTTCCCCAAAAGCTTAAGGATCCTGGCAGCTTCACCATTCCAGTACAAATCGGTAATATTGACGTGGGACGTGCTCTGTGTGATTTGGGTGCAAGCATAAATCTGATGCCTTTATCCTTGTTTAAGCAATTAGGTCTGGGAGCTCCGAGACCAACCACCGTGATGTTGCAATTAGCTGATAGGTCCATAGCCTACCCCGAAGGAGTGATTGAAGATGTGCTGCTGCAAATTGGAAAATTCATCTTCCCAGCTGACTTCATTATTCTAGACTTCGAGGCTGATGAACAAGTTCCAATCATATTGGGACGACCTTTCTTGGCTACTGGCGATGCAATAATTAAAGTGAGAGAAGGGAAAATGATTATGAGAGTGGATAACGAGGAAGCAGTCTTCAATGTCTACAAAGCAATCCAACTTCCCCGCCACTATGAGGAGCTCTCTATGATATCTGTGGTGGAGGTGGATGAGAAACTTCTTGACACGAGTGTATATCTAGACGACTGTTTAGAAAAAGCAATCATGATGTTTGATAGCTTGGAGATGGATGATGAGGTTGAGGAGATGATGCATATCCTAGATACATCATGTGGTTACATGCAAGGAATAATCCCGTTTGAGCCCCTGAATAGGCCAAGTGGCCCCCCACCAAAGCCGTCAATTGAAAAAGCTCCAAATTTGGAACTTAAACCCCTACCCCTCACCTTCAATATGCTTATTTGGGAAGTTCTGACACTTTACCTGTTATTATTTCTGCTCACTTGTCTAAATTACAGGAAGAAAAGCTATTAAGGGTGCTACGTGAGCACAAGCGAGCAATTGGGTGGACAATGTCTGACATTAAAGGCATTAGTCCAGCTTTCTGCATGCACAAAATCCTCATGGAGGACGGACACAAGCCAAGTGTAGAACACCAACGCCGACTAAATCCAATCATGAAAGAAGTGGTAAGAAAAGAAGTGATTAAGTGGCTTGATGCAGGTATTGTATTTCCAATCTCTGATAGTAAATGGGTAAGCCCCGTTCAATGTGTGCCGAAGAAAGGGGGGATAACCGTAGTAGTTAATGAAAATAATGACTTAATTCCTACAAGAACTGTCACTGGATGGAGAATTTGCATAGATTACAGAAAACTGAACAATGCCACCCGGAAAGACCACTTTCCCCTTCCTTTTATTGACCAAATGCTTGATAGATTAGCTGGCCAGGAATACTACTGTTTCCTGGACGGTTATTCAGGGTATAATCAGATTGCTATAGCCCCAGAAGACCAAGAGAAAACTACATTTACATGTCCTTATGGCACGTATGCGTTCAAGAGAATGCCCTTCGGTCTTTGTAATGCACCTGCGACTTTTCAAAGGTGTATGATGGCTATTTTCACTGACATGGTTGAAAGATTTGTAGAAGTATTCATGGACGATTTTTCTGTGTTTGGATGTTCTTTTGATAGTTGTTTGATGAACCTTGATAAAGTGCTAGCTAGGTGTGAAGAGACGAACTTGGTGCTAAACTGGGAAAAGTGCCATTTCATGGTACGTGAAGGTATAGTTTTGGGGAACAAGGTTTCAAAAGATGGTCTACAGGTGGATAAAGCAAAGGTGGAGACGATTGAAAAATTGCCCCCGCCGACATCCATCAAAGGCATTCGCAGTTTCTTGGGTCATGCAGGTTTTTATCGTCGTTTCATTAAAGATTTTTCGAAAATTTCTTCCCCTTTGTGCAGGCTTCTAGAGAAAGATGTTACCTTCAAGTTTGATAATGCATGTCTGAAAGCATTTGAGGAGCTGAAGGGAAGATTGGTGACTGCACCAATTATCATTGGCCCCGATTGGGCACAACCATTTGAGTTGATGTGCGATGCAAGTGACATAGCAATTGGAGCGGTGTTGGGGCAAAGGAGGGATAAAATCTTTCACTCCATTTATTATGCAAGCAAAACTATGAATCCAGCTCAGATGAATTATACAGTGACTGAAAAGGAGTTGCTTGCAGTGGTGTGGGCATTTGACAAGTTCAGATCCTATCTAGTGGGAACCAAAGTCATCGTCTACACAGATCATTCAGCTATCAGATACCTATTTGAAAAGAAAGACGCCAAGCCGAGGCTGATTCGTTGGGTCCTCCTCTTGCAAGAATTTGACTTAGAGATCCGAGATCGAAAAGGGACAGAAAATCAAGTGGCCGATCATTTGTCCAGAT
Source organism: Nicotiana tabacum (assembly GCF_000715075.1). Classification (NCBI taxonomy): domain Eukaryota; kingdom Viridiplantae; phylum Streptophyta; class Magnoliopsida; order Solanales; family Solanaceae; genus Nicotiana; species Nicotiana tabacum. The sequence continues at coordinate 45,927,910 of NC_134102.1, forward strand.
TAGAAAGTCGGGACCATGTAGCTGAAGGAGGGTCAATTAAAGAAACATTTTCGGATGAGCAAATATTAGCAGTCACCTCAGGTGAAGCCCCATGGTATGCAGATTATGTGAATTTTATCGCAAGTGGGGTGACGCCACTAGAATGGACAGCTGACAATAGAAGAAGATTCCTACATGATGTAAGGTTCTACGTGTGGGATGAGCCATTCCTATATAGGCAGTGTGCAGATCAGTTGGTGAGAAGGTGTGTTCCTGAGGAAGAGATGAAGGCTATACTACATGACTGCCATGCGTCACCATATGGAGGTCATCACGGCGGGGATAGAACCGCCCAAAAAGTGCTACAATCAGGTTTTTATTGGCCAAAATTGTTTAAGGATGCACATGCCTTCGTTAAAAATTGTGATAGATGCCAAAGAACTGGAACTATCACGAGGAAGCACGAGATGCCCTTGCAAAATATTCTGGCGGTAGAACTTTTTGATGTTTGGGGGATTGATTTTATGGGACCATTCCCATATTCTAACGGGCACAGATACATCTTGGTGGCGGTCGACTATGTTTCTAAGTGGGTAGAGGCCATTGCTCTTCCTACTAACGACGCAAAGGTTGTGGTAGGCTTTGTAAAGAAGCACATCTTCACACGTTTTGGGACTCCAAGAGTGTTGATAAGCGACGGGGGAACTCACTTTTGTAACAAACTGCTGAATAATATTCTTGCAAAATACGGAGTCAAGCACAAAGTTTCCACTGCCTATCATCCCCAAACGAGTGGTCAAGTAGAAGTTTCCAACAGAGAGGTCAAGCAGATTTTGGAAAAGACAGTAAGTATGAATAGAAAGGACTGGGCCGGGAAGCTGGATGACGCATTATGGGCATATCGCACTGCGTACAAGACCCCAATAGGCACTTCTCCGTACAGGTTGGTTTATGGGAAGGCCTGCCATCTGCCCGTCGAGCTTGAACACAAAGCATATTGGGCGATTAAAAAGCTAAATATGGAGATGGACTTGGCCGGTGAGAAGAGATTGCTACAACTCAACGAGCTTGATGAGTTTCGATTGCATGCGTATGAAAATGCCAAATTGTATAAAGAGGACCAAAAGATGGCATGATAAGTATATCCAACATCGTGAGTTTGAACCAGGTCAAGAAATTCTACTGTTTAATTCAAGGCTAAAGCTTTTTCCAGGAAAGCTTAAATCTCGATGGTCGGGTCCGTTTGAAGTGGTTAGTGTGAAACCTCATGGTGCGATAGAATTGTGTGATAAGGGGTCCAATACGACATTCTTGGTAAATGGCCAAAGAGTAAAACACTATTGGGGTGGTGACATTGCACGTCACAAGACCACAATGGATTTAGTGGAGGCATGAAGAACATGTTGCGTCGTGCCGCGACGTTAAATCAGGCGCTTCTTGGGAGGCCACCCAAGTTAGTTAGTTTATTTTTATTTTTATTTTTATTTTTTTGTAGGACATAGATCTTTTAAAAAAAAAAAAAAAAAAAAGTTCCCCAGATATGAGAAAACGAGGCGGATGCGTCGCATCCCCCTCAGCAAAAAAATTTTTGACGGGCCAATTGCTCAAGGCAGTGAAGTCTGCCTATCGCGTCCGTGTCGCGTCCGAAAATTTTTTGAAGGAAGACAAGGGGATGCGTCGCGTCAAAGCTCGCACGCACAGGTAAGTACTATATATTTTAACACATCTTAAGATAACGAATTCGTTAAAAACTCTTCTTGCGACGCATCCACTCGTCTCTTTTTGCGACGCCTACGAACGCAGAACAGATTTCTTTAATCGAAATTGTAACGCATACAAACGTGACAGGTACGCATCATCCTCTTCGTTCTTCCGTTGGCTTCTCTCCTAATTCTTCTCTCTTCCCTTCCTCAATGGTAGCAACAAGTAGGTTTTGCAATTTCAAAATTTTTTAGGGCTGTCGTTCTTGGTCGTTGTAATGGTTGCGAGATGATAAACTATAATTCCCTTCATCTCGTCAAACTTTGGGAGGGTAGTTGCATTGCTCAACTGATAGAATGAACTAGGCACACTTGTTGCATACCACATGTTCGACGAATTGTCCCTGAGGAAAATTTAGGCGTCGGTGAAGTCTGAGTAACCGAGCAACATTGGTGTATGCTTGAGAATAAGTGTGGGGTCGAGTGAGGGGCTATGTGAAATTGAATTTTTGAAGAGAGTTATCACATACTTGCTGAAAGTCATGAGCTACAATTCCATGAAGTAGTGAATGGCATGACTTTACGAATAATTTGAAGTCTGCAAGCTGTTGCAATTGCTTTCAAGCTGAACTTCGCTGTTTCATCTGCTAATTGTTGAATTCTTTGCATTGCAGGTACTTAGATTCGTAAAATGACAGCAGTGAGTAAACCATCCAAGCAACAAGACAAAGATGGTAACAAGCAACCGCCCAAAAAGCCTACCGGAAGGGCAGCGGGCAGTCCAAATCCACAGAAAAAAAGGAAGCGGACGGAGAAGGAAATGGAACTGCTGCCTAGGCAGTTAAGTGATGATTCAGAGCAAGAGGGGGAGGAAACATTAGTCAGGAGGACAGTGAAGAAGGGTATTACACCAAGCAAAGGAATAGAGATAAGAGAGCCTGTGACATACCAAAGAAAAGCTTCTAAAATGAGTGATCCGACTGATAAAGGGAAGGAGAAGATTACTACAGAATCTGAATCCGATTCCGATTCGGACAATGACCACCTACATGTCAACATGAGTGATGAAGACGAGGGTGAACCCATAGACCGAGTTGATTGGGAGAAATACTTTGTTAATGAGAAGGCATTCCGAGCCTATAAGAAGATACTGGTTTCAAAGAAGTATATTCCGGAAAAGCCGATAAACATCGGACCACTTAAGACAAAGTACTCAGAGTTTCTAAAGTCAATTCGAGAGGTGCAAAAATGGGGACCCATCTTGAAAGGTCACGGCAAAGCCAACCTCACCATTGTTAGAGAGCTCTACGCCAATTGGCGTCACGCCAGGGGAAACATTGTGCGAGTAAGAGGGGTAGATATTAATGTGTCAGCTGAAGCTCTGAATAACTTCTTAAGGGTGCCACACACACTTACAGATAGGTTTGACTCCATATGCAAAACACCAGATTATGCACACATTAAGTCTGTCCTATGCCCTACCAGGAAGGATGCCCTAACGGCTTTTTTAACAGAGATGGGAGTACTATGGGACAAGGAAAATGACGACATTGAGGCTAAAGCTCCAGGACCATATGATGTCACTCATGTTCTAGAGCCGAACAAGGGAAGGTCTTCTAAGCTCACCATTCAACAATTATTTGAGCAAATGCAAGCAGATATGCAAGAGAACAGGGCTGAGCTGATAGCGACTCGTGTCGAGTTGAGTGCCACCAGGGATGAGTTGAGACAGACTCGTGCGGATCTAAGCCGAGTTCAGACCGAGCAGGCCACGATGATGAAGGAGATATCATTACTCCTCAGAGCTCTGGTTCAATGTGCAGGTACAGACATCTCCCAGCTGATTGCATCATCCACTGCCGGACCATCCACTCATGTTCCTCCCATAGTCACCGAGGCTCCACTCAACAGGCCTATTGAGGTCGCTGTAACACCTGATACAGAATCAGCACCAGTTGTTGATGATAGGAATGCTATGGATGCAGATGCTCCTCCACAGACTGCGGATGAGCCCTCCACCTTGACTTGAGGGAGTTCTTCTCACCCTACTTTACCTTGTTTATGTGCGTTGGGGACAACGCACAGTCCTAAGTGTGGGGTGGGGGTGATTCATGTTTTGATGTATGGATGAATGTACTAAAATATTCACTGGATTAATGGCATAAAATAGCAGTAAATTCATCTATATGGAGTAACTATCAGTTTATCTATCAGTTTATCATTATGAAAAAAAAAATAAAAAAATATATATATATATATATATATATATATATATATATATATATATATATATATATAGTATCTTTGTAGATAGTAATAATCCCCTGTGGTTTTTCTTTGTGCCTCGGTTCTTTTCTATGGGATGTAGTTTGAACCGGGTAATTTTGTTTTCTTTTTAGAGTAGAGTAGGAATGTAGGGAATAAAAGGAGGAAGAATGATGAACCTAGGTGACCTTGACTTGGTTGATAATGGCATATTTAGGCTTTTACATATGTAATATCTTCCCTTCTCACTCTGAAATTATTGATGATGCCTTGTTAAAATGGATAGCATGTTTTGTGGCGCCTATTTCTCATTTTCTTGACTTGTGTTCACTTTGCGCTTAATTCTTAATATCTCGTTGCTCCGTGAATACTTGCATTGTTTGAGAGTCGGAATGTGACCGTCCTTAATGAGTCATGTGCCATGTGTGGTAAGGTTTTTGTGTAGTCCATGTAGTGTACTTGTGTCTAGAACTTGCCCGGTATGTGAGTTGAAGCGAAATTTTAGGTGATGCTCGGTTTGAAAAATGATTTTAGGCTTTCTTTGATCTTTTTGAGCTTATTGCTTATCACAAATAAAATCTATCCCTAGTTAACCCTTTTGAGCCTGTAGACCTTTTATTTGGTACCCACATTACAAGCCTATACCCTTTTTATTCTTAATTGACATTGTTTTGATCTTTTTACCTCTTAAAGCACTTTAATTGTTAGATGAGCGCTAAAAGAAGTAAGAAGGGACTAAGTGTGGGGTGACTTTTGAGTGGAACCAATGAAAGAAAGAAGGGTGCACTTATTTTGTAAAATAATACACCACTAGCGGAAAGTGAAAGAAAAAAAAAAGAAAAAAAAATCTGGAAAAAAAAGAAAGAAAAATATAAATGAATAAATTGTTGTCTTGTTCTTGCTAGTGGGTATGAATTAAAGTAGTGCTTAAAGAAAGAGGAAATATTGTTTGGAGTGATATTATTGGTGAAATTGAAAGGGTGTTGAAGAATTCGCGCTTAAGTTATTTGATGATGTGTTAAAGTGCTTAGGAGGGTGAGTCACTATTCCTTAAATATATCCTACCCGTCCCTTAGCCCACATTACAACCATGAAAAAGTCCTAATTGATTTTAGATCGAGCGAGCTTACATTAGTAGAGATTTACATTAAGGGCAAGCCTATGGTACCAATTACATGCATGTGACTTCTTTTGTGAGAGTGAGCAATTTTCTTTGTGAGCATGAGATTCGAATGTGTGGATTGATTTTACTCTCTCTGCTTTTGTTGTGAGGGCACATGGTTTCACGAGGGATAGGTAACGTTATTAGACTTCTCTATGATGTTGGTTGTTCAAGCCATGAGTGCATTGTGACATTGAGTCGGTTTTTGAGGTTAGGATTGTTGTGAGCATGTTGTCTTTGTTCGAATATGTTTAAAGAAGGGCATAAGAAAAGGGAAGTGTGTTGATGCATAGTCTAGAGCCTAATTGTAGCAAATAACCATGGTCATAGATGTAGTGTGCTTTGAATGATAAGAGCTTAATTTTATTTTGTTTACTATAGTGATGGTTTGTTCGAGGACGAACAAAGGTTTAAGTGTGGGGTAGTGATGTTTGGCATATTTCGATATGTGTTGATGTTACTTTACCCATGTTTTAACCACTTCTTGATGTTATTTAATCTTTAAAACTCCCAACATGGTGTAATTATTGGTTTGATGACTAATTAAGTTATGTGTGACGATTTAAGGTGTTCGGAGTGCAAAATATGAAGAAAAGGTGGTTTAGCCAGAGGAAGAAGGGTTGGATGCGTCGCATCCAACATAGGAAAACATCATCCTGCGTGCAACCTTAGCAGTGAAGTTGGGCCATAGCGTTCGCCATCGCGTGCGAAACTGGGAAGTAGAAGAGAAGGTTGGATGCATCGCGTCTACCCTCACATGCAAAGTTAAGAAATGGAGGACGAGGTGGATGCGTCGCATCCGCCTTAGCATCAACCCCTGAAGCCGATTTGGACTAGAGTTAGGAGAACTCTAGATTACAACTTTTGGACGCAATATATAAGCTTTAAAACGCCTCTTGCAGAGGAGAGACGGGGGAAGAGAAGAAAAAAGGCTATAACCAAGTTCAAAGACCACGGAATTCGTCTGGAGTTTTATCCTTTCTTTCTTTTATTGATTTTTATGCAATCTTATGAAATTTGGGATGATTGCCTGAATATGAGTGGCTAAGAACCCTATTATTCTCGGGTCATGGGTATACATGAATGTTGATGTTTGACGTTTAATTTGACGACGTTGGGTTTATCATATTGGGTTGTTTATTTAATTCTGTTTCTAATTATTTTGCTGAGTAATTAACAGTGAAATACTATCTACGAATCTAGAGTTGAACTCGAAAGTGGGAACCCTAGATTGCATATAGAAGTAAATAGAGTAAGTTTTCAAAACCCGGGCATCGGGGAAAGGATTCGCGATTAGGATAGACATATACCTAATTGCCTTACTCGGTTAAAATACAGGAATTGTAAATGAGTTCTTGTTAAACTTAATTCCATAGACATAGAGGTATTAAGTTAACTTGAGCATGCGAGTAAGAACTCGACAGATTCTTACGAGTGAAATTAACCCTGTGAATCAACAATTCAGATAAATCAATTAGCTATTTTAAAATACGAATGCAACATGAATGTTAGATGACTCGTGACCCTGGAATATTATATCCTATTGATGTTGAACAAAACTATTTAAGTGTTGTGTTGAATTCGTAGCGATTCATTATTTGATCGTCCGTAGGTAGTAAGTTAGAAAATTATATATTTTGTTAGAAATATCTTGAATCAATAAGCTATTCGAGTTTGAATTAGTCAAAGTTAATCATAAGTCTTCGTGGGAACGATACTTTATTCACTACTTTATTACTTGACGACCACGTATACTTGCGTGAGTGTGTTTGGCCGTAACACAGGTCCTCGTATGCTTTGGAGGAACTAGTTCTAAACACTCTCGAACTCTCAAACTATCGGTCCCTTAGAAGGTTATGCACTAGCCAGTGCTCTCGGTTATCTCTTTGCAGCCACTATCTGCGTCGGCAACTATACTGCACTCCTAAAATCCTGATCAGATGGCATAGGAAAGGGTACTAGAGGTATTGCCTCCCTCGAAAGCTGCTCCGGTGGTGGAGGATTCAGTAATGGTTGAGAAGGGGTCTCGACCTAGGCCTCAGGCTGGGCCCCATCTACTGCGGGTGCCCTGCTGGTCTCTGTTGTTGCATTTCTCTTTTGACTAGCCGTAGTCTTCCTAGTCACCAGCATCTTTGAATGTAAACACCAATACATAAGTTTAACTCAAATTTCCCATGACTCAGCTTTACAACAAGATTTAGATATAAAAGAAAGGTAACCAACTCCTTAATGCCTTGTAAGTCCCTCCTTATATAATGTGGTGCACAACACATCTGTAAACAAGACCCTACTAGACACTGCTTATAGACTTCCTGGGACAGACTTGCTCTGATACCAAGTTTATCATGCCCCAAACCTGGGGAGACATGCATGGCCGAACCACTCTGTAACTGTGAACCCTAGAGGGGTAACCCTCAACTTAGGCCGACGAGGCCTACCTGCAAGCAGGCAATGCCAACCAAGGCCGACAAGGCCGTACATCAAAATAATCTGAAGATAATATCTAACTCGCCTAAAGGGTAAACACACCCAAACTTATATACGTAACTATACAGGCCGCCATGAATATCTACAACCTACAATTCAAAAATAAACATATACACAGGGCCGGCAAGGCTATACTGGCATACAAATCATACAGGACATGTCTACAAGCCTCTTGAGATAACAGAACTATATCATATTCGGGACAGGGTCCCAACCTACCCATTAAGTCTATATATACAAAATGGACTCCAAAGTCTAGAGCTGGTAACTCCGGGGGAGTGGAGCTTACAAATCAAGTCAATTTCTGGCTCTATCTACTAGAAGGTCTATTCGGCTGTCTATCAGAGCCTGCAGGCATGAAATGCAGCATCCCTAGCAAAATGGACGTCAGTATGAAATAATATGTCAAGTAGGTAAGTCAATAAAATAACTGAAATCTAAAACTGAACTGAAGTACATAGTAAACTGGAAGCCAAAGAATGCTCTGAGATATACTCACTTGTCCTGATTCAACACAATGAAATATAGTAATATCATATCTAGTAGGCCACATATAGGGCTCGGTGTATCTCTCACTGACCAAGTGGCCAGGCAGCAATAAACTCTCACTGGCCGCAAGGCCATGCAAATATAAACTCTCACTCGCCGTAAGGCTAGGCAGATATAAACTCGCATTGACCATAAGTCCAGGAAATAGAATCTCTCACTGACTAAGTGGACAGTCAATAACAATATCTCACTGACGAGGGGGCCAGGCTACAGAACATTTGTATACGATGTTGCATATCATGTATTTAGTATAATGTACGGAGGAATGTATGTAACTTTCTATCTTTGTCAGACTTCATGGAGTAACATAAAGAGATGGGAACCCTCTCAACAATATACGGTAGAAATATACGGAAAGATGTAGCACCTATTAAGACACGAGCTCCACAATATGCGTTTCTCATATAAGATTCATCCAACTCGTACTTACTACGGATTCATGCCAATGAAAGAAAAAAGTATAGCCATTACATACCGTATCATAATATGTCTAATAACGACGTTGAACTTGTCTCATTACACCTTAATCTACAATAACGATAAGAATGCTATTGTTTCTATCGTACAACAAATGACAAGCTTATTTTAAATTAAAATAGACAGCATCTCCCATGTTTCCCTTACTTTCCCATGTCCACAAAAGCAACAAAAATACATACAAACTTCAACTGTATACTTTCATCGCCATAACACATCCAATATTCTAACAATACAAATCAATCTACACAACAACAAGTGCACAAACGTCACCTACGAAACTAATGTTTAACACGACGAGCGGCAAGTTTGAATTGGAACCAAACCCCAACTCTTTTCCCATATCCCCCATACATAAAACACCATCAACAGGTCTAGCATATAAGAATATATTTTTACATGACATTCCAGCCTTATATCCATCTTAAAACTAACATCAACGAGCCGAACAAGAGATAACAACAACATGAACAACTTCTAGGTATTATGTGGCCACTTCTTCTCCTAATTACAATATCATCCACATACTAAACATATTGACAAGAACAACAACAATAAAAAAAGTATAACCAAGATATTTCCCATAATTTCCAGCCACAAGAAGCCATATATACCACTCCAAGCAGTCCAATATGCGACAACAACACCTTACGCCAATTCTAGTGTTATCTTGTAGTTTTTCATACAAACAACTTAACCAACTTATAAATAAGGTTAAAGACAAAAAAAGAGTATATTATACTTACTTCAACTAGTAGAAATAACCTAATAATCACACCAAAACACTATACAGGTGTTATTCTTCACCTTAGCTATCTTTTGAGGTTGGATTTGGATATAAATACTTGGTTTTCACCTTGAACCCTCATTTGAGAGGCATTAGGAGAGTGAGAGGATGATGTTTGGTCAATAAATGACCAGAAATGAACCTTCCAACCACTTTAAAATATTCAAAGGTCGGCCACCGTCCAAGTGGGTCCCAAAAAGGGGCTGCCTATGCAGTCTCACGAAAATACAAATATCGCTCTACTCCGGCATCGCATCTATGTATGGTTTAATGTGTTGGAAACTAGACTCATAGTTATTCCATTTGATGGATGGATCACCCTGTAACTCCAATTATTTTGAGAGAAAATCTTAGTGACATTAGATTCAAATTTCAGTAAAATTATGAACGTATCTTGCGATAACATTTGCTGACTTTTGTTTTACAACTTGCTTGACTTTAAACCTCAACATACGAATATTATATGATTCAATTATCTTAAAATTATGCCTCCTTAGGATATTAAACACTCCTATTTTTATCTTAAAAGTACGGATTATATCATATTTGATTCGTTTAACCTCCAACCCTCACAATACTTCATTAATACTTGTTTTAACCGATCATTATTTTTGTAAAGGTCCCTAAACTCTCTGGCTCATTTTGATTCACTTAAGATGAATTCTAACATGAAAGTACGATGTGTAACAACACGAATGGTATTTTCGTGCTTGCTATTATATTATGTTGTGAGGATGAGAGTAAAGACACAAAGGGTGTTACCGCACCATTTGTTCGTTGTTCTTTATTTTGCTATTCGTATTGAAGACTTGGATTTATGGTTTCATAATTTATCTTTGACAAATTGGTTCATAGTTGTTGTATAAGCATGAGTTGTGGTTTGCTTGCTAGCAGTTTCCTTTACTTTCCCGTTTTATGCCCTTTTACTTATGTTCTTGTTATCTTCTCACATGCTGCTATCATGTTTTATACATGGTAGTTTACTTGAAATCTTGCTATTTCTTGATATTAAACTTCACAGGTTTATTTATAGGTGTCTTGCCTTAGCCTCATCTCTACCTCTCGGGGTTAGGCTCGATACTTGCGGAGTATATTGGGTCAGTTATACTCATACTTCACTTCTGCACTTCTTGTGTAGATTCAAACATTGGTACTAGCGGAGTCCCGAGAGGCGCTTATCGGGTACTAGTTAGATGACTCGAGGGAGAGTTGCACACCGTTCGCAGGCCTTAGAGTCATATTTCCTTTTATGTGTAATGTTTCTACTTTCAAGACAGTATTGTATTTCTTTGAAAATATTGTATATAGTAAATTCTAGTAGCTCATGTACTTGTGACTCCACGTCTTAGGAAGGTTGAACGATAATGTTGATCTTTAGACTCATCATGAATATTGCCGAGTTACTACTACACCTCTTTACCATTTTGCTGTTGATTGATAGTTTCATTTCTATCGTATTATTTATTATGTGTTGACTTTCTTAGCAAGAGGTGTTAGGCACCATCATGATCCCATGGGTTAAGATTTTGGGTCGTGATACTAAGGTTCAAATTTTTAATTTTTGACTATAAGTGCCGAAATGATCTCGAGTCACCCGAGTCCCAAACCAAACATACGTACAAGTTCAAAATCATCATACGAAGCTAACGGAACCATCAAATCACCAACATAGGGTCTTTTATTCAAAAGTCAAATATTGATAAACTCCAACAACTTAATGCTTCGAAAATAAGAATTCATCTTCCAAAATACTCCCGAACCTATTGAAAATTAAAACCAACCACGCACGCAAGTCATAAAAAATCAAACGAACCTACTTGAAGTCTCGAATTGCAAAACAGAGCGCCAGAACTCAAAACGACCGATTGGATTATTACAATAAAAGAATCATAATTTTTAGCATCAGGAGATGCTAGAAGAGAAGCAAAATATCTAAGAAAAAAAGACTTTTAAATTTGTAGTGTAAAATAAGGCACATATATTTTGTGTGGCCACAAATCTTTGTATAAATATAAATTGTTTTTAAATATAAGAAGGGATCATTCGTTTTGGCATAGACATAAAAGGAAATATATTCATATAAATTGAAATAGAGGGAGTAGTAACTTTTTCTGTACTCCAAACTTCCTTTATTGGGCCCGTAGAAGAAATTACTAGGAGTAATAGTAGTTGGGTGAGATGAGACAGCCAATTAATGCATATTGCCGAAAGGATTCATGCATTGAAATAACTAAATTGTGCCAAACTATACAACATGTGGTTAGAATGGCTATCACTGCTGGAGTCTTTTTAGGATTTAAGTCAAACTCAAATCTACACTTATATTCCTCTACTCCTGTTTACGGGTAAAACCGAGCCTAGTGAGCACCCCGATTTTACAGTGAGGTAAATGGAGCAATGATGTGACTGTAAGGAATCGGAATCAGAGCCAAGAGCCTCTCGTATCAGAGTCTGAGCAAAACACCTGCCCTCAAAGCCATCGAGATCACGTGCCCTAGGTTTGGTTCGAGTCCCAAGACCTCGGAGTGCATTACCAAACGACGGCACACGATTAACAAAGGGCCGTGATATCTGTGCCCAACCAGATATCACGGCGTGAATCTCGGCCCATATCGGCAGAAAATTAGTGACTCGCGAAAAGGAAGATTTTTACCTTTCTTAGAATTGTACCTAGGGTAAAACTCCCCTACTATATAAAGGGGAAGGTAATTATTCATTAGACACTTTGTAACACGAATACCAAGGCAATATACTTCTGTTCTCTCTATTTCTAAAGGTTATTAAAAGTTCTTGTTTTGGTTCATAAGTGCTAGCTCGGAACCAAAGGCAGATTTCTCGTTAAGCCTTTAACCGAGCTCGGACTCACTATCATCATTGGTTTGGCTATCTACTATATCTTTTATTTGCTTATCTAACGTTATTAATCACTTGTATTGGATTAGTCTACATATCCTTAAAACTGCGTAAAAATTCAATTGTTATCCATTTTTAAGGGTAAACAGTTTGGCGCTCACCATGGGGCTAAGGGTAATAGTGGTAATTTGATATAAATTTCCATAATGCACTTTGTTTTACACTTGTTCTTTGAAATTTTAATTTCAGGTCAACTTAAGAATGTCAAACTCTCAATGTGGTCACTTAAACGTTGATGCTGAGTCTGGCCACCATGGCAAAAACAACAATATAGTACCCAAAAACGAGGTGCCCCCTGGTGACCCCAACGGAGTCCTGGTTGCGGACCCAATCGATGCCAACTCACATGTGGTCATCGATGCAAACCTACCGACAGATCCCGAGAATAGCGTTCATGGAGGAGCCCGATCAATAGCCCAGGGTACGCATGACAGTGAAGGCGATGGGAATAATCTGATGGTGATCTTTGAAATATTAGAAGCTCAACAGGCGGCGATAGCCCAGCTGTAGAACCAAACCCGCGCCGCCAGCAGAGTGGAGCTCGAATAATCCTAGGAAATCACCCAAAGGAATGAACAAACCACGAAGAGGCCGGGTGAAGTTGAACCTGGGAGCAATCCTGAAATAATAAAGATGCTTGAGGAACTGACAAAGCGGGAGGAATCGGGGGAAAAGAAGATTGAAGCCAATGACAAAAAAAGTGGAGACCTATAACTCCATAGTTGAACAAATCCTAGGAGCACCCCCAATATTGAAAGGCCTGGATTCCAAGAAATTTGTTCAAATGCCTTTCCCCCGAGCACGGCACGGAAACCAATCCCGAAGATGTTTTGTATGCCCTAAATTCCAAAGTATAACGGAACCACAGATCCAAACGAACATGTGACCTCATACACATGTGACATCAAGGGAAACGACTTAGAAGAAGACAAAATCGAGTCAGTTTTGCTGAAAAAGTTCAGAGAAACCCTGTCGAAAAAAGCAATGATACAGTATCACAACTTACCCCCTAATTCCTTTGATTCATTTGCTATGCTTGCAGATGCCTTTGTAAACGCTCACGCCCGGGCCATCAAGGTCGAGACCGGAAAATTAGACCTTTTCAAAGTAAAACAAAGAGATAACGAAATGCTCAGGGATTCGTGTTGAGGTTTCAAATAGAACGAATGGACCTGCCTATGGTTGCAGATGATTGGGCCGTTCAGGCGTTCACTCAAGGACTCAACCCCCAAAATTCCTTGGCTTCACAGCAGCTGAAACAGAATTTGATAGAGTACCTGGCGGTAACTTGGTTTGACGTCCGTAACAGGTACCAATCAAAACTCAGAGTCGAGGATGATCAGCTCGGGGGGCCCTCCGGGTCCGTTTATCCCATCAAAACTAACGACAAGTCTAAAAGAGTCGTTGATCATGAACCAAGACCGAAAAGAGATCGGTTTCAACCGTATACGAAGATCAAAGGGGTAGAGGATCCGTGCATAACCCTATAAGGCATAAAAAAAGGAGCAATCAGGGCCACAATAGCTGGGGACTCATGAGTAAAAATGATTTCCACAGGCCACTCGAGGCCAGAGAGGCACCGAGATTATCAAAATATAACTTTAGTGTCGATGCTGCCAGCATCGTATCTGCCATCGAGCACATCAATGACACCAAGTGGCCTCGGCCATTGCAATCTGACCCTACCCAAAGAGACCCTAACCTGATGTGTAAGTATCATGGCACTCACGGCCACAGGACCGAGGACTGCCGACAACTAAGAGAAAAAGTTGCCCGGTAATTCAATCAGAGGCACCTCCAAGAATTTCTGAGTGATCGAGCCAAAAATCACTTCAGGAATATGGACTCCAACAAATAGACCGAACAAGAGGAACCTCAGCACGTCATTAACATGATCATTAGTGGAGTCAACATCCCCTAAGGGCCAATGCTAAAGCGCACTAAGATGTCCATTACAAGGAAAAAATGAACCCGAGATTATATACCGGAGGGGACCATCTCTTTCAACGATGAGGACACTGAGGGCATCGTGAAACCGCATAATGATGCACTAGTAATATATGTACTCATAAATAAATCTCTAGTTAAGTGTGTGTTAATTGATCCAGATAGCTCGGCTAATATCATCAGATCGAGGGCCGTAGAGCAATTGGGTCTACAAGATCAACTGGTGCCTGCAGTTCGGGTTTTAAATGGATTCAATATAGCATGCAAAATTACTAAAGGGGAGATAACCCTGCCGGTGAACACCGCTGGGACCATTCAGGAAACGAAGTTCTATGTGGTTGAAGGAGATATGAGATATGATGCTCTATTCGGAAAGCCATGGATTCACAATATGAGGGAAATACCCTCGACACTACATCAGGCACTGAAGTTTCCCACACCGGGAGGGATCAAGATGGTTTACGGAGAGAAGCCGACCGCAAAATAAATGTTCGCGGTCGATAAGGTGATCCCGATGTCCACACTCTCGACATCAAATAACTCGGAGCCCATTAGGAAGGAAGAAACTAAATAGCAATCACCGACACCGGCCTCGACCAAACCGTAGGAGCAAGAAGCAGGCGAGGATGATGATTACGGAGTTCCTAGGTCATTCATCACCCTGACGATTCCGACGCCACCAAAGCAACGGTCGAAGAGCTGGAGCAAGTGATATTGATCGAACACTTAACCGATCGGAAGGTATACCTGGGCATGGGGTTAACTCTCGAGCTCAGAAAAAAACTCATTAAATTCCTTATAGCTAATATAGATTGTTTCGCTTGGTCCCGTCTTGATATGATAGGGATCCCGCCTGAAATAAACACTCATAAGCTAAGCTTGGATCTGAAGTTCCACCCGGTTAAATAGAAGAGGGGGCCTCAGTCCGAAGTCAAGCATGCATTCATCAAAGACGGGGTATCCAAACTCCTTAGAATAGGATCCATTCGGGAAGTTAAGTATCCGGATTTGTAGGCTAACATAGTGGTAGTACCTAAAAAGGGAAATAAATTAAGAATGTGCATAGATTACAAAGACTTGAACAAGGCATGCCCCAAGGACTCTATTCCTTTGCCTAACATCGATCGCATGATCGATGCGATTATCGGGCATGAGATACTCAGCTTTCTCAATGCCTATTCCGGGTACAACCAAATCCGAATAAACCCGGGTGATCAAGAAAACACTTCCTTTATCACCAAACTCGGCACCTATTGGTATAAGGTAATGCCGTTCGGACTAAAAAACACTGGTGCCACTTATCAACGCCTAGTAAATCGAATGTTCGAATAACAAATAGGAAAATCAATTGAAGTTTATATTGATGACATGTTAGTTAGGTCCCTGCGAGTAGTAGAGGACCATTTGAAACATTTGCAGGAAACCTTCAACATACTAAAGAAATACAATATGAAGCTGAACCTGGAGAAATGTGCATTCGGGGTCGGATCCGGGAAGTTCCTTGGATTCATGGTGTCCAACCAAGGGATTGAGATCAATCCTGATAAAATCAAACCTATAGAAGACATCATCGTGGTGGACAGTGTCAAGGTTGTTCAGAGGCTAACCGGACACATAGCCGCCTTGGGCCGGTTCATATCGAGGTCTTTCGATAAGATCCACCGGTTCTTCTCATTATTGAAGAAGAAGAAGAAGAAGAAGAAGAATAACTTTTCTTGGACACCGAAATGCCAACAAGCCTTGGAAGAACTCAAATGGTACCTTTCGAGTCCACACTTGCTCCATACTCTGAAGGCGGACGAGCAGTTGTACCTGTACTTAGCAGTATCCGAGGTAGAGGTAAGTGGAGTCTTAGTCTGGGAAGAGTAACGTACGCAATTTCCTATCTATTATATTAGTAGAACTCTTGGCGCGGTGGAAACAAGGTATCCTCACCTAGAAAAATTGGCACTCGCTTTGCTAAGAGCCTCCAGAAAGTTAAAGTTGTACTTTCAATGCCACCCATATGCGCCGTAACTTCTTAACCACTAAGGAACATAATGCACAAACCCGAGCTCTCGGGCCGGTTGGCCAAATGGGCCGTAGGAATTAGCGGGTACGATATCGAATATCGACCCCGGACTGCCATCAAATCACAAATTTTGGTAGACTTTGTGGCTGACTTTATGTCGGCCTTAATACCCGAAGTCGAAAAGGAATTGTTGTTAACCTCGGGCACTTTCTCGGGAATCTGGACCCTCTTTATGGACGGTGCCACGAACGCGAAGGGGTCCGAACTCGGCATCGTGTTGAAGCCGCCTACGGGTAACGTAGCTAGGAAATCTATTAAAACTGTGAAATTGACTAACAATTAGGCCGAGTATGAGGCCATGATTGCATGTCTCGAATTGGCTAAAGGCCTGGGGGCCAAAGTGGTCAAAGCTAAGTGCGACTCCCTCTTTGTGGTAAATCAAGTCAATGGGACGTTCGAAGTAAAAGAGGAATGGATGCGAAGGTATTTAGATAAATTACAGGTAACGCTGCATCAATTCAAAGAATGGCCCCTACAGCACGTACCCCGAGATCAAAATAGTTAGGCTGCTGCCCTGGCAAACTTGGGGTCATCAGTTGATGACGATGAATTCAGCTCAGGAACAGTCGTACAGCTCATGAAATCGGTAGTGAAAGAAGGCCATGCCGAAATAAACTCAAAAACTTTAACTTGGGATTGGAGAAACAAGTATATAGACTACTTGAAGACTAGGAAGTTGCCCTTGGATCCTAAAGAATCGAGAGCTCTACGCACGAAGGCAGTCAGGTTTAGCCAGTCCGAAGGTACACTATTCAGAGGAACGTTCGATGGCCCGCTCGCCATATGCTTGGGGCCGGGAGACACCGATATTGTTTTGAGGGAAGTTCATGAAGGCACCTGCAGAAACCATTCGGGGCAGAATCTTTGGTTTGTAAGATAATCAGAGCTCGCTATTACTGGATCGACATGGAGAAAGATGCAAAGAATTTTGTACGAAGACGTGACGGTTGTCAGAGGCATGCACCGATGATCCATCAACCCGGAGAGCTACTACATTCAGTCTTGTCACCTTGGCCGTTCATGAAGTGGGGAATGGACATTGTCGGTTGTTACATCCCGCATTTTCGTACGTTAAAGTTTCATCGTAAGTTAATAGACGTAAGTTCGGGAATGAGATTATTTTAAGATTATAAGCAATATGTTCTTTCAAACAAGTGATGAGTAAATTCAGGAAGGTAAGAGGGTAAGCAAATCGAAGAAAATGAATTGCATCGAAGTTTGATATTTTGAGATAAAATACGGTCCAAGCTACAATACCCCGTATTTATGGACTAGTGCCATACAAGGTACCATATGACCATGATAGCAAGGTGTATAAAGTGAGTAGTATTTTAAGTAATTTGAGATAATTCTTAATTATGTGGGCATTAATCCACGTGTAGGTAGCTAGAATGACTAATCACTACTTAGTAGGTGGACGTGGATACACCTAAAGGAGAGGTTCTCTTATGATTAGCTAGCTGGAGGCTTGACAAAACATTTTGTTCAAAAGTATAACACATGTGTGATCAAAAAGTCCCACGTAATCATGTCACTTTTGGAGACAAAGTGAAACTATTTCCTTTTCTCTACTACTACTAGAATATTAGTATAACTCATTTAATTGAAAAGGGGATGATGATTGAGAATTTCTTGAGCAGCAAAGCAAAGTAACGATCTTAAGCATTGATTTCATACGAAATTTTACTGCGTAATAGCAACGGGATTTTTGCAATTCTAAGGGAGTGCGGTACAATCTTTCCCAAGAATATCATATGGATTTTAGCTACTCCAGGTATGTTAAGGTTAAGCCCTTCCTTCATTTTGGCATGATCTCGTAATTACATCTGTTTGATAACGAGGCATAAGGAGAAGTTCATACTCCCGAATTTATATACATTATCCTAGTCTCATAAGTTACAGTATTCTCCCGTATCGGGACTTTATATTCAATTGAGTATTGTCTTCTTCCGGTCAAGAGAGCAGAGGGTCTATATATATACAATATTACAGTATTTTCCCCACCATCAAGCTATAATTGGTGAGCAGGCCCCTATTGGGCAACCTTTGATCAGATGGTAAGTTATATACTGAATCTACTGTGGCCGAGCGCCTATGAGCGAGCCCAGTATGGCCTAGATACAGAGTGTAGTATGGCCGAGCGCCTATGAGCGATCCTACTACGGCAGAGCAGTTACACGTTCTTAGCCTTATAGGGCCGGACATCTATTTTATTTACTATATTGAGAGAGTTGAGTCAGTATCAGCAAGTAAGTATATCTCTAGATCATCTTTGACTCCCAGTTACTTTCAGTTATTATATTATTAGTTCAGTTCAGCTTTTAGTTATTTTATTGCCTTGCATACTCGGTATGTTATTTCGTACTAACATCCCTCTTTCTGGGGATGTTGCATTTCATGTGTGCAGGTTCAGATAGACAGACGGATAGACCTCCTTAGTAGGTGTTGCCCGAGTTCAGCTTTATCGGTAAGCTCCACGTCCTTAGGAGTTGTTTGATCTAGAGTTTTGTGTACATATTGTGTATATAGGTTATGGGTAGGTCGGGACCCTGTTCCGATCACAGTACATCTATTAGTAGAGGCTTGTAGACATAACCTGTCAATTAGTTCAGTATGTTGGGCTTGTAGGCCTTGTATGTATATTTTGTTGGTTTGTCAGCTGTAGTAGTTATGACGGCCTTGCCGGCCCAACTTTATATTGATGTTTAGTCAGCATTGGTTTCCATTCAGTTTAATATTTTGCTTCGCAAATTGTATTGCAATGTGGCCTATGGCCAAAGTATGACATTATATGTTCAGATTCCCTTAGTCGCAAGTTGGTACGCAAGGAGAGGTGAGGCACCGGGTGCCGGTCTCACCCCCAGGTTAGGGGCATGACAAAAGTGGTATCAGAGCAGTTCTATCCTAGGGAGTCTACAAGTCGTGTCTAGTAGGGTTTTGTTTATAGATGTGTTGTGCACCACATTATATAAGCAGGGGACTACCAGTCATTTAGGAGTTGGTTACCGTTCTTTCAAATTAAAATCATGCTATAGAACTGAGTTATAGGAAATCTGAGTTAAACTTACGTGTTGGCATTTATATGCACAAATGCCGGTGACTAGGAAGACTACGGCTAGTCAGAGGAGAGATACATCAGTAGGTGATGGGACCAGGAGGGTACCCCCAGTAGATGGGGCCCAATCGGAGGCCCAGGGAGAGACCCATACTGAGCCATTACCGGCTCCTCCACCACCTGAGGATATTCCTAGGGAGACCGCACATCCAGTTCCCCTTCCGCTTCCATCAGATCAGGACTTGAGGAGTGCGGTGTATTTGTTGACACAGTTGGTAGCTACCCAACAATAGGCTAGGGCACCCGCTAGTGCAGGATCTTCTAAGGGGTCTGGGAGTTTAAGGGTTCGAGAGTTTATTGCTTTGAGTCCCCCAAAGTTCACGGGGACAGATCAGAGGGAGGACCCACAGGATTTCATAAATCAACTTCGTAGGATCTTTCGGGTTATGCATGCCACGGAGAAAGAGACAGTTGAGCTAGCATTTTTTCAACTCCGAGATATAGCCATCCTTTGATACGAGGGATAGGAGAGGTCCAGAGGACGTGATGCACCTCCTGCTATTTGGGAGAATTTTTTAGATGCCTTCCTTGATCAGTACTTACCGCGGGAGATCTGATAGGCTTGAGTCGATCAGTTTTTACCCCTCAAGCAGCGCAATATGAGTGTTCGAGAGTATAGTCTCCATTTTGACCCATTGGCCAGATATGCACCATCTATAGTTGCTACTATGCAGGACAGGATCCATAGGTTTATAGCAGGATTGGCTCCAGAGTTGACCGAGGCATATGCCACTACTGCATTGCAGGATAGTATGGAAATCTCCCTGATTCAGGCATTCGCCCGGAATGTAGAAAGAGGTAGGCATCGGTAGCAGGGTACAGAGAGGATTGAGTCAGGATAGCATAAGAGGATGAGATTTGCCAGGTCTCAGGAGTAGTCTCGGGGTAGTTATAGGGCCCAATAATTCAAACGGCCACCTAGGCCTCTGCCACCTCAATTACAGGGTTACAGGTATGATCGCTATACTCAGTCAGGACCAGGTGAGCTCACGGGCATCGGGTTTGCAGCGATAGCGAGGTTCAGGGCATACATGGTCATTTCTGTCGCGGTGTGACATTTGTGGTAGAGGACACTTGGGCCAATGCCGAGCCGGTTCTGATGCTTATTATACATATGGAGGTCCGGGACATATGATGCGAAATTGCACAAATAGAGATTCTGGGGTTATGGCACAACCAGCGAATTCAGCAACAGGATCATTTATGTCGGTGCATCCTTCAGGGCACGAGTCTCAGTCTTCGGCTGGTAGAGGTCGAGGCAGAGGTAGAGGTTCCAGTTCAAGTAGTAACCAGAATCATAGCTATGCTTTAGCGGGTCGACAGGACCAGGAGTCTTCACCAGATGTTGTGACATGTATGTAGACCATTTGCTCTCACAATGCTTATGCCTTGATAGACCCAGGATCTACTTTATCGTGTATTACCCCATTTGTCGCGGGGAAGTTTGGTATAGTGCCTGAAATACTAAGTGATCCTTTTGCGGTATCTACACCGGTCGGGGAATCGATTATTGCTAGACAGGTTTACCGATGTTGTACGGTGACAGTTTGTGGTCGTCAGACCTCTGCCGACCTAGTTGAGCTAGGGATGTTGGATTTTGATGCTATCATGGGCATGGACTGGTTGGCAGCTTGCTATGCCACAGTTGATTGTCGAGTAAAGACAACCAAATTTCATTTTTCGGGTGAGCCAGTCCTTGAATGGGTAGGTAATATAGCGACACCTAGAGGTTGATTTATTTCCTATCTGAAGGCGAGGAAAATGATCGCAAAAGGGTGCATTTATCATATTATGCGAGTTAGAGATGCAGATGCTGAGATACCTACACTTCAGCCTATTCCAGTAGTCAAAGAGTACGCAGATGTATTTCCATATGAACTTCCAGGTATTCCTCCAGAGCGAGAGATTGATTTTGGCATCGATTTGCTTCCGGGAACTCAACTAATATACATCCCTCCGTATAGAATGGCACCTGCCGAATTGAAGGAGTTAAAGTTGCAGTTAAAAGATTTGCTGGAGAAAGGTTTCATCAGACCCAGTACCTCATCTTGGGGTGCACCGGTACTGTTTGTGCGGAAGAAAGACTGCTCGCTGAGGATGTGTATCGATTATAGGCAGCTGAACAAGGTAACTATTAAGAATAAATATCCACTTCCAAGGATCGATGACTTGTTTGATCAGTTGTAGGGGCTAGATGCTTTTCAAAGATAGATTTGAGTTCAGGGTACCACCAGGTCAGAGTTTGGGAGAAAGATATTCCCAAGACATCCTTCAGGACCCGATATGGCCACTTCGAGTTCCTTGTTATATTCTTCGGGTTGACGAATGCACCTACCGTATTCATGGACTTGATTAATAGCCTATTCCGGCCATTTTTAGATCTGTTCGTGATAGTATTTATTGATGATATTCTGGTTTATTCACTTTTAGAGGATGAGCATGCGGACCACCTGTGAACGGTACTCCAAACCCTTCGTGATAGTAAATTATATGCTAAGTTTTCTAAATGTGAGTTCTGGTTGAAGTCTGTAACATTCTTGGGGCACATTGTATCCGATGGAGGTATAAAGGTAGACACTCAGAAGATTGAGGCTGTGAAATCCTGGCCTAGACCTACCACTCCGACAGAGGCTCATAGCTTTCTAGGCTTAGCAGGATACTACCAAAGGTTCGTAGAGGGGTTTTCTTCCCTTTCGGCACCATTGACGAAGTTGATGTAGAAAGCAACTAATTTTCAGTGGTCAGAGGCTTGCTAGCAGAGTTTCCAAGAGCTTAAGAACAGGTTGACCTCAGCGCCAGTTCTAACACTTCCAGAGGGTCCAGATGGTTATGCCATGTATTGTGATTCCTAATGTGTTGGGTTAGGATGTGTCCTTATGCAACATGGGAAGGTAATTGCATATGCTTCAAGGCAATTAAGTAAGCACAAGCGGAATTATCCGACCCACAACCTCGAGTTAGCCGCAGTTGTCCATGCACTTAAGATATGGCGACATTATTTATATAGCATTCATGTTGATGTATTTATAGATCTTAAAAGCCTTCAATATATCATCAAGCAAAAAGAGTTGAATTTGCGACAGAGGCAATGGCTTCAGTTATTTAAAGTTTATGATGTTAACATTCTCTACCATCTAGGAAAAGCTAATGTGGTAGCAGATGCCTTAAGTCACCGATCTCTGGGTAGCTTAGCACATGTAGAGGCTGAGAAAAGACAATTAACTAGAGAGATTCATCAATTGGCTTGTTTGGGGGTTCGGTTAGTAGACTCTGGTGATGGTGGAGTTGTACTCCAAAATACTGCAAAATCATCTCTCATAGCTGAAGTAAAGGAGAGGCAGTACGAGGATCCAGAGTTGGTCGAGTTGAGAGAGCGAGTTGCGCAGCAGAAGAAGCCATTGTTAGAGATCAAGGGAGATGGAGTTCTCAGATACAGGGGTCGTCTGTGTATTCCAGATGTAGCAGGGCTACGAGACAGGATTATGTTAGAGGCACATTATTCGCGGTACTCCATTCATCCTGGGTCAATGAAGATGTATCATGACATTAAAGATGAGTACTGGTGGAACAATATGAAGAAGAACATTGCTGAATTTCTCGCTCAGTGTCCTAGTTGCCAGAAGGTGAAGGTAGAGCACCAGAATCCCGGAGGGCTAATGCAGACTATAGAAATCCCTACGTGGAAATGGGAGGCGATAAACATGGACTTTATCACGGGTTTACCTCGTTCTCATCATAAGTTCGATTCTATATGGGTGATAGTCGATAGGCTCACGAAATCAGCTTATTTCCTACTGGTCAGATCTACATATACAACAGAAGACTATGCAAAGTTATATATTAAGGAGATAGTGCGGCTACACGGAGTACCAGTATCTATTATATCTTACCGTGGGGCCCATTTTACAGCACATTTTTGGAGGCCATTTCAGAAAGGTCTAGGGAATCAGGTGAATCTCAGCACAGCTTTTCATCCACAGACTGATGGACAAGTCGAGCGCACAATTCAGACGCTCGAGGATATGTTACGAGAATGTGTGTTAGATTTTGAAAGAAGTTGGGATGAACATTTACCTCTTATCAAGTTTGCATATAATAACAGTTACCACTCCAGTATCTAGATGGCTCCATACGAGGCTTTGTATGGGCGTAAGTGCAGATCTCCTATAGGGTGGTTTGATGTTGGAGAATCTAAGTTACATGGGCCAGGCCTGGTTCAGCAAGCCGTAGAGAAAGTAAAGCTTATCCGGGAGTGACTATTGACAGCCTAGAGTCGTCAAAAGTCATATTCTGACGTGCGGCGACGAGACTTAGAGTTCGGGGTTAATGACTGGGTATTCTTAAAGGTGTCACCTATAAAGGGCGTGATGAGATTTGGCAAGAAAGTCAAGCTTATCCCACGGTATATTGGGCCTTATAGGATCATTCGGAGAGTGAGCCAAGTAGCTTATGAGTTAGAATTGCCCTCGGAATTGGAGTCTGTCCATCCAAATTTTCACGCATCTATGTTACGGAAGTGCATTGGCGATCCTACCCGAGTGGTGCCCACGGATGATGTACAGATTACGGAGGACTTGTCATATGAGAAAATTTTGGTTGCCATCCTAGACCGGTTTTAAATCGGAGTCAATGATCTCATCAACAGTATTTGAGCCCTCTTAAGATCGACCTCGAATACTGGGGGCCATCACCCTCTGGTCAAGCTTCTTAGCAAGGAAAGAAGGAAACTTTGTGCTTATCAGCCTAGGCTCGGTGGTTAGGATTTATTGTAAGGGCCAAACGATCAAGTGAACCGTGCCCGCGTAGGCCACCTTAGCCATAATATAAGCTTTTATGTGCTTTCAATCCTATAGTTTACACACAGAAATAAAAGAAAGTTTCTACCTTGCTATTACATATTTTTGCCTCTTAAAGCATCGAGCCTAAGGGTTATTCCTACCCGGGGACTATCAAGACCAAGAGCTATCCCTATCCGAGCCCAAAGGCTACCCCCACTGGGGGACTATCGTCTGAAATAAGTTCGAGTAGCTCGGGTTATCAAAATCTGGAGGCACACAACATATTATATAGTGCCTAAACCTAAAAGGCTATAGCCGCTATTAAAAATGGCTCGGAGACGTCTGAAGCCCGTAATCAAAATGTTAGGCCTTCAATAAATATTCAAAACCTTCCAAAAGTTTACCCTAGGCAAAGTCACCGTCTAAGAACACTTAAGCATCTTGGGAAAACTTCTAGTCACTCAGAGTTTTCAAAAGCTTCGAGCAAAATTTGCATCGAGGTCATGTTCTGTTCGGACCTCCAAAAACTAAATGACTTATTACTATGTTTGATTCCATGCTAAGGCATTAGAAATATTAGTAATTAGGAAAAGATGCTAAAATAGTAGAGACTTGAAATTTCCAAAAGGGAAAATTTTATATATTCCGGAATATCTTTATAAAGGCTCAACAAGAACAACCTCGAAATAAACAAAAAATATGTACACAATACAAAAACTAAAAGATCCTAAGGCATTCACGCCTAGTCTTCGTCGGAGCCCGATTTGTCACCAGAACCATCGGGGTCTTTGGATTCTTTAGAGCCCTCGGAACCCTCCGCACCTTTGGGCTCAGATATCTTCTTCGCCTCGGCCTCAAGTCGTTTTGCCTCCTCTATCTCGACCGACAGGTCAAAGCCTCGGGCATGGATCTCTTCGAGGACCTCCCTTCGAGACAATCGCCTCACATATTCAGTATTGGTCTTCAGGCGAGCCTCGACTGCTTCGATATCGGCCTTGTATTGGGCCGCCATCTCGTTGGCATCGGCTGAGGTTGTCTCCTGCTTGGACATCATTGCTTCGAGCTCTTTACCAAAGGCATCCTGTTTTGCGGCGGCCGAGCTCAGCTGTGCTCGGAGATCCTCATTTTGCTGAGCCCATTTATTATCTTTCTCCTTCGCCACCCGAAGTTTAACCTCTACCGAAGATAGCTTCGCCTGGGCGTTTTACACTTTCGAGGCCAGCAGATCCATCTTGCTTTACCACCCGTCGGCCATTACTTTGATTTCATCCATCTCCTTTCGGAGTTGGTCGATCTGGTCGATCTTCTGCTGGACCTGTGAGGTATTGTTGTTAGCCACTACGACCGGTTCCTCGTTTCTAACTTCAAAGACCTTTACCTTTTCAACCAAGTCAGCGTACTCCCGCCTTAGGACTGATGCTTTTTTCTAAGCCCCGTCCATCTAGCTTGGCCTGAAGGTTCTTAATGACCCCTTCTTGTTGCTCACTGAGAAGCTTGTACATATCCCTTTCTCTGGGCAAGCTCCTTGACCTCAAGCTCGAGTTGATTGACCGCGACCCAGTACCGAAAGAAGCTCTCGTGATGAAGTACCGAAGCCTGCAAAAAGATGAAAAACGTGAGAAATATCAAAACCTAAGTAAAGTTCAAAGGAACGTAATGATGCCTTACCCGGTTCAGCGCCTGTTACGCCTCATTGAAAAGGCACAGCATGTTCACCTCATTCATTTTTTCCTGGTCCTCCTTGGTCACTAGGAATCGGAGGTAGCTATCTATCCCCACGAGAGCAGACAAGACCCGGGCATCCTCCGAGATAGTCAGAATAATCGATCTCTTACGATCGGGGTCTACACTCGGAGCAGGGAACTGGTTGATCAATTTCGGGCTCGAACTCACCCACTAGCTTTTATTGATGTGTCCTTCTTCGAAACTTCTAGGTCGCTCAGCCCAGAGAAATCTTCAAAAGCGGACGAGTCCACACCATCGAAAAAGGAATGAAGGGGATCATCCGCGCCATGGACCCCTTCATTGGACTTATCCTTTCCTACTTGGGCCTCCTCGAGCATAAAGTCGATGTAGTAGGGCGTCCCCGAAATCTCTATTATACTGGACGCTTCCTTCAGAGCGGAGCCGACATTCTGGGGAGTCCCACCCCGGGTCTCCATATCAACCTCTCGATTCTGAGGGAGGTTGGCCTCACAAGTCTCCCCCTCGGATGCCTCTTACTCCTCGTGAAGGGTCGTCCCGTGGGTGACGAAAATGAGGTCTTCCTCTGGCTCGTCCCTGAGCTGGAGAAGAAAATCGGAGTCAGGCACCTGGGAGTTAGAGCCCTTCCTGGGCTTTGCGAGCCACCCTCTTCTTTGGTTTCTTCACCTCAAGGCCCGGGGAGCCCGAAGGTTTCCTCTTCTTTTTCTTCTTTTCCTTCGCGACAGCCTCGGGTTGCCCCGTAATAGAAGGATCAACAAACAAGGACACGTCCCCGTCACCTTCCAAAGGCCTAAGTTCAGTGGTCTTAGGCAAACCTGCAACAACAAAGGGGAAGAAAAGTTAGTATGATGAAAGTTAGAAGCATGTTATTAACTATTCAGAGAGAGGACTTACCATGAGAATGGGCCTCCCATCGGCCCTTCGAAAGCCCGTGCCATGTGCGTTCAGAGTACGTCATATGTGTACAGATGCTCTCAATCCATGAATGAGAAGGGAGAAATAAAATAAAAATTTAAGAACTTCTGGGAAATGCACCAGAAGAGACTACACTTACGAGATGCGTTCCATTTCTCAGGGAAATGCATGAACTCGGGGGGGAATCAAGTCTTCGGTCTTTACCCAAACAAAACATCCTTGCTATCACCGGTCTCGGTGTTCGTCAATACTCGAAAAGGGGGCCTTGCTAGCCCGGCGAGTAAGCTTGATCAGTCCCCCTCAAAATTTTCGGGGACTGTATAAATGAAGCATATGATCGATCATGAACCGACGAGACTCAGTCTTGTTCACGAAGTAGCGAAGGAGGATCACGATCCTCCATAGAGATGGATTTGCCCGAGGCACACCTCGTACCTCTTGCAAAAATCCAGAACAATCGGGTCCACCGGGCCCAGTGTGAAGGGTTTAGTGTAAACACTCAAGTATCCCTCCACGTGGGTAGTAATGGCGTCCTCGGGTCCATAGACTACCACATCCTTGACTTCCCAATTGCAGTCCTTTCGGACCACGGGAAGAACGTCTTCGGTTACGGAGCATATGTACCTTGATGCTCCTTTACCCCCGATCTTATTTGCATGAGGGTTTCTCGACTTTAAAGTCGTCTACAATTGAACAGCCCCCGGGAATAAATATATTCAAGGGAGGCTCGGGGGCTGATTCGTCGGCAGCCACCTTAGAAGAAGCCATTTCGAGGGCAACTACTTCAGAAGTAGCTGCCTCAGTACCGGCGGCCGGTTGAGAAGATGAAAAGGCGACTTGTTGAGGAACAGATTTCGATGTTTTAGCCATTGTTATCTGGGGAAGTTTGAAAATTTAAAGAAAGAAGACGAAGGTTTGAAAAGACGAGTTTTGAAGGATGAAGATCAGAGTATGAAGATTTGAAAGAAATCTGGGTAAAACCTGAAAATCACTATGGAAGTTGAAGAACAAGGATGAAGATATGAAGATTTCGAAGAAATTTGGTGATAAGCTGGAAACCTCGAAGGTAAAAGCTTGGTCAAAAAGTAGAAAAAGAACAAAGGGTGAAAGCTTTTATAGGGAATCAAATGACACTTTACATTCGGAGGCAACCGGACGATGAGCGACACGTGTCCGAATGCAAAATGACGCGACTGATGGGACGTTTCTGCTCCTTCGTCGTAACGTACGGAGGAAGGAACCGGAGAGCATATATCGTTTCCCATCATTTCGGCAAACCTACTATCGGAGAAATGAGGAGACTATCTATATATGGGTAAAGCCGAGCCTAATGAGCACTCTGATTTTCCGGTGAGGCAAACGGAGCAAGAACATGACTGTAAGGAATCGGAATCAGAGCCAGGAGCCTCTCGTATCAGGGCCTGAGCAAAACACCTACCCTCGAAGCCATCGAGAACACGTGCCCTGAGTCCGGTTCGAGTCCCAAGATCTCGGAGAGCATTACCAAACGACCGCACACGATTAACAAAGGGTCGTAATATCCGTGCTCAACTGGATATCACGACGTGAATCTCAGCCCGTATCGGCAGAAAATCAGTGACTCGCGAAAAGGAAGATTTTTACCTTTCTTAGAATTGTACCTAGGGTAAAACTCCCCTAATATATAAAGGGGAGGCTAATTATTCATTAGACACTTTGTAACATGCATACCAAGGCAATATACTTATGTTTTCTCCATTTTTAAAGGTTATTCAAAGTTCTTGTTTTCGTTCATAAGTTCTTCATAACCTAAGGCAGGTTTCTCGTTAAGCCTTTAACCGAGCTCGAACTCACTATTATTATTGGTTTGGTTATCTAGTATATTCTTTATTTGCTTATTTAACGTCATTTATAACATGTATTGGATTAGTCATTAATCATATGTATTGGATTATGTATAAATTCAATTGTTATATTTTTTTAATGGCAAACAATTCAAGTCTTCCCTCTTCTCTCTTGTGCAACAAGAAAGGGGTCAATCGCTTCAACTTGGGAATCCATAAGCTTAATACCAGAAGATTAAACAGCGAGGTGAGGCCTAAAGTTGTGGCTTTCACAATGTTTTTGGAAAATCCAGTCATCGGGGATTTAATTGACACTGCATTGTCCGGCGGTATTGCCCTTTCCATGCAAAGAGAGGGGTCTTGATCAGGTGGGTCCTTTGCTTTCCTGGAAAACCATTTAATTCTTGCGTTAGCTTTTTCACTTTTAAGGTTACCCCAATCTCATACAGGGGAGCCAACCAACACTCAACTTTTCTAATCGGATTAATTCTGTTTTAAAGTCAAACCGAGTAAGGTTGTTTTAATTCTTAGCCTGAGAAGAGCAATCTTTGATATTGACTGTTTAAAACTTTGATGATATTCAGTTGTAAATTTTGATATGGCCTAAATGCACATGAATTTCTGCTGGTTTGTGGTTGAATTCTTCAATTTCGAAACTGCAACTTAAGAATACTGTAGGAAGCAGCAAAGGCGGCTTATTTTCTTTGATTTTTTTCTCATATCTTAGATGGCAGAGTTCTTCAGGCATTATCATCTTATTGCCAGTAAATTCTGACATGACGGTACCCAAGAGGTAAATCTTGTTGAGCTTTATGCGGAAGGCAAGTATATCTAAAAGAAAAATAGTTGAATCTGCTTGTCTTTACAATGCTCCTTATAAAAATTATGGTCTTAGCTTGTTGGTGCAAAGTTAGAGAGTTTCCTGTGAGTTCCTGTTAGCTCTCTGGTTACTTAAGTAAATTCATCTTTTTCCCTTTTTATTTCTCTCAAAGACAGCTTTAGAACAGCAAGTTAAATTACTGACAACACTAACTGATGCTATCAATTTGTTGATTTTGTGCGTTGACATGTTTAAGCATTATAATGGTATTCGACTTGGTGAAAATTTTACCAGGGACATCACATGATAGAACTGAGTTCATCACTTGAATGGCCATCTTTGATAAATTGTAACTCTACTAACTCGAGAAAGTTTAGAATACTACTATTGGGTAAGTTGTTTGTTTGTCAAAATGTCCTGGGTTTCATTGCATTCAGTTAAGCTTCTGATGGATCCTTAATGTGAAAGCTAATTCTCTTGTGCTAAGTATAGCAATGGAATAGCTTAGTTTTTCTGAATCTAATGTTGCAAGATATGCACTATGTTCATATATGGTGTATGTTAAGTATCTGATATCAGAACGAAAGTGGCAGGGGCTTATATTGTCTACTACTGCTAGTCTTGTGTGCATTTACTGCCATACAGATGTCTTGATTATCCGGCGTCGACCAAGTTTATGTACCTTTCCACTAGACATCAGATTGTTTTCTTTTTTGATGACCCGAAATCCGTCTGCAGCCAGCCCTTACGACCAACCTCAGTCTTCGAAACTCGGGATAATGGGCCTGCTCCTCTACCCATCTCCACTCAAAACGTCAGGCGCAATTTGCATGGCGCAAGGCTCAAACCTGTGACCTAAGTAACAAGTGCCTCAACCTTTGCTACTTGAACTAAGCCCTGAGGCAAGTCTAGTCATCAGAAATTATTCCAAGGTTGTATGCTTCTGGTAGTTAGCCGTAATCTCTGTAATGATTATAAGATGAAACAATACTGTGATGAGGATCTTCTTAATATATTTATGATGTTAGCCCAAAAACTATATTGGTTTTGCAGTGTTACAAAGTCTATGTTGTCTCCGTTAATGATTCTTTAAAATATTATCCGGCTTTAACCACTTCAATCGGACAACACTTGATCCCAAATAGATTTACTGCATTCTGCTGTCTCGTTTTCTTCTATTTACCAATATAACTGCTTCGTCTATATCCCCTTCTTCTTAGTTGAATGGAAGAGAAGCATAATGTGTATTCACTTAGTTGAATATAATTTCCCCTTCTTCTTTCATGTTTCCTACTTTCTCATTTCAAGATTCTAATTCTGTTAGAGTTCCAGATTTGGGATTAGTTTGTCCTTTTGTTTTTCAAGACCATGTTAGATGAAATAGCCCAATTTATGCTTATAGTTGGATTCCTTCATCTTATGGAAATAGTAACTACCTGTTCAGCTTGTCCATATTAGCATTGGGCCGGTCTTCATGCCCTGCTGGCCAATGTTCAGGTACCTTTTTTCAACCTACGCATGAAGCCTGCCTTTCATTCATTTAGTTCCTAATTTTTTTCGTGATTTGGCATTGTTTGTTTTTCCAGCTCTGGCCGCCAGGGAGCAATTCTAGCAGCTCTTATTTCTGGTCTCAACATAATAAAAATGCTTCTTTTGGGACTAGGATTATGGAAGGATGATGCGACTGTCAAGTCTATGAGCCGATTTGGAGACCACAGGTTCAGTAATTTGAAGAATATTTACAGCTTCTACCAAACAGTTTCATTAAACGATCTCTTGTTACAAAACTTAGCTATTACTAACAATAACAAGCTGTCACACAGCCAAAAACTGGTTCAGTTGAGGATGAGGTTGCTATCCAAATTTATTTAGGGTCATCCATCTCTTCAATCCTCATTTTTATTTTCTCCACTTCATTTCTCTAATGGAAACCGGGTATTCGTTAATTTCATTAAGCTGCAATCTATGAGTAATATGATGCTGCCAACATCTGTGAAAAACTGAACATGTTGACAATATTTATGCTTAAAAGTCTACCATCTCTTACATCGTAACTAAACGATGGGGAAGAAAATATTCTGAAAACATGCAACACCGCCAAATATGGCACTAGAGGCTAAGCCTAATTGCCTGGCAATCCCCATTTTCCTTCACTTGTTTGTGGTCCTAATTAAGCTAAGGATTACTTCTTTTGTCCGTCTATTGCCTTTTCTTCTTTGTTAAGCAAATTAATTGGCAACTTATAGTGTGGTTGGCATGTCTGTTACATTAGGGAGCTTCTCAAGGGACCGTTGTACTATGCCTTTACAATCACTTTGGCTTGTGCTGTATATTGGAGATATTCTCCTATTGCAATTGGACTAATTTGCAACCTTTATGCTGGTGATGGTATGCAATGCTGAGGCAACCCAATTCTACTCTCTCTCTCCCCACAATCCTAACTGTTCAACTTATTAAGTTGGAACGGTTAGGCGTCCTTCCTGATTGTCTGGCAAGGTCTTAATAAATAGTAGTAAAAAAGATACCGTTTTCCTGCTCCAGGTATAGCTGACATTGTTGGCAGGAGGTTTGGAAAACAGTAACTCCCGTACAATAAAAAACAAATCATTTGCTGGTAGTATTGCGATGGCGGCTGCTGGTTTCTTAGCATCCATTGGGTAATTGAAGCTTCCTTGTTATCGTGCTGCTTAACCACTGCGGCTTGTTTACTGGTTTACATGTTTTGCTATAGATACTTGCACCATTTCTCCTTGTTTGGGTATATTCAGGAGAGCTCCCACACGGTTTTCGGCTTCTTGTTTGTGTCGCTTGCTGCAGCACTACTGGTAGAATCCCATCCTATAAGCACCGAACTTGATGACAACTTAACGGTTCCCTTAACCTCAGTGCTGGTGGGCAGTCTTGTTCTGTGATATCGGACTGTATCCTTATATGGATGGACCGTCAAACTTACAAATGCTAACTGAAAATGGAAATTTTGTTAGTCTTAACCCAGGATTGTGTATCAGTAGTCCTGGTCAATGTACAAGCCACTGCATTACACAATCTTGTTACTTTCTGTTGTTGTAGTACTTATTAAAAAACGCAGAGAAAGTATAGCAAGTGTGTTTTCTTATGAAACATTTCTTGAAATTCTTATATTTGTCAAAAACGTGTTTTTGTTTTCGTTTTTCCAAGAGCTTTTTGCACAAATGTTTTCAAAATGTTGTTTATGTGAAAGTGGTTTAAGGATTTTTCCTTTTTCTTTTAATTGTTCTTTCATCCACAAAACACTAGCAAATCATTTAAAAAAAGTTACATTTATCTAAACACGTTTTATATATTTTTGTTTGGAATTTGTGGTCCTAAACAAGTCAAAAAGAGGTCCAGAGTATTTGTGTGATTATAAAATTCTCATTAAGGGTATAATTGTAAGTTTAAGCTAAATTGTTTTCAAATTTAGAAAGAGGTCATTTTTTTTGGAACGGACCAAAAAGGAAATAGGTTCACGTAAACTGGAACGGAGGAAGTATTTATTAAGAAACGCAGAGAAAGTATACTAAGTGTATTTTCTTATGAAACATTTCTTGAAATTCTTATATTTGTCAAAAACGTGTTTTTGGTTTCGTTTTTCCAAGAGCTTTTTGCACAAATGTTTTCAAAATGTTGTTTGTGTGAAAGTGGTTTAAGGATTTTCCCTTTTTCTTTTAAATGTTCTTTCATCCATAAAACACTAGCAAATAATTAAAAAAAAGTTACATCTATCTAAAGTAATTAATGAAATTGCTCACCAACTTATTAAAGGAATACCTCAAGATTTTTTCTTTGTAAAATAAGTTGCAGACAAGAAACTAATTAGTAAGTAATATGAAGGAACATTTGCAAATTTTACGGTAACAAATAGAAGTAACTCGTTCTTTTTCAAGAAAAAAATAGCAAAGACTTTTCTAATTTTTCTTGAATCATTTTTTCCTTTTACGTCAGGTTTAGTTCATCTTTTGAGTCCCATTCAGTCACTAGTATTTCTTATGCTCATTGTTCCTTTTAGACCTAGTAATTAGGGCACGTGAGAGCACTTGACGTGTTCATGGTTGGGTATTTTTCTTTTATTGAAATCGAAATCAAACTCATTAGGCAAAATACATATGTTACGGCCCAAAATCCCATTGAGGATCGTGATGGCACCTAACCCGCTTGCTAAGCAAGCCAAAATTCAGTCAACAATAATATAAGCAGATTATTAAGCCATTAATTGGTTCATAATATAAATAGCAATGCACGATAAAGGTCAATTCAATATATCATAAGTAAAAAATCGACGACAAGTTCTAAATACGCCACAACTATCCAACAAACGGCCAAAATTCGGTGTCACTGCATCACAAGCATATAATAAAAGTAACTAATATCAACGGGACAAAGCATCTGTCCGAAAAAAAAATACATAGAGAGGAATAGATAAGTAGGGAAGGGGAACTCCATGTGCTGTGAATCGGATCAAGTATAGTAGCTCACCATGAGGTCTCCAACAAAGTACTTCTACTCAACCCAATGGTACCACTAATACCAGTCTCGGAATCTGCAGAAGTATAGTATGAGTACAAAATTACGGTACTCAGTACGTATCAAATCTAGCGTTAAAGAAGTAGTGGTGAGGGGTTGACACCGACACTCGCTAGTAGTGTGATAAGAAAGTAAAAGCATAAAGTAAAGTTGTAGATAAGGCATGATATCATCAAATGGATACAAAGGCAAAACACACAGTAATACCTGCTATTTAGACATACTTTTCAAGTAAAGGAAGCATAATACATGTCAATATCTCAATTGCTACATAAATAATCGCTACACCCCCACACCTTCTCCCACGCATAAGGATTTATAAGTGGGGCTTTTGACACGGCCAATCGGCCGATGATACGAATGGGGACAGAGGGGGTCAAAAGTGGATTATACATTTCATTTTGCTTATGCCAGTTGTCCCATCAGGTGCTGCAACCGGAGCGGGGCAACCCATTTTACATGTGAAGCCGGCGCAATTTCCCAAGCATGGTATAGTATAAAAAGGTATTGCAGCCCTCTTCTCCCTCATTCTAGAGGATATCACCCACATAAGTTCTCCCAAAATGTTCTCAACGCCCCTTTAGAATTCCCAAACAGCCTAAGGCAAGGTCGAAGGTGCATCGGGGAGGATCTAGTGTGAAGGATCTTGGAATCGTCGCTATTATATCTATCATCTTATTGTATTGATTCTAGAGATTTGTTGGAGGCAGAATTAACCATCATAGAAGTGTAGCTAGTTCTTCAACAAGGTATGTAAGACAACTTTCTTTCCTAGCATGAGTTGGTGTAAGTCTCTCCTTCCCTCTAAAGGATTTCTGTATTTTAAGAATTGGTTTCATGAGTCCTTCTCAGTGACATTGTTCTTGTTCCAGTACATCCTTGTCAGTGGCATTCCTTCCAAAGTCTAAGATGTTCCAAGTTGGTATCCTGAGGTCGGAATGTAGGATTCATTCCGAGTTTAACCTTAATATCTCTTAAAATTAATCATGCATTGCACTTTTATGTATATCTATCTATTTTACTTCACCAAGCCGTGCTATAGACGGTCGGGTACGACACTTATTGTGCAACCACTGATCAGTTGAGTATGATGTGAAATGTTACAGAGCCATTGTGTGGCCGGGTATGATCGAGTCCTCTAAGAGGCCGGGTACGGAGTGATGTGATATGAAAGATTGCCGAGCCCTTGTATGGCAGGGTACGACCAAGTCCTTTGGAGACCAGGTACGCCAAGTTTTGTTAAGATCGGGTACAAGCGAGATCCTTGAGGCCGAGTACAATGTAATAATAATATAAGACTTTACCGAGTCCTCTTCGAGGCCGGGTACTATATGAAGTAATACGCCCCCAAATAGTGGCCGAGTAATATTGTATTATAATTATAATCAATGCATAGTCTCCATGAGTGCCCTAACCCTTTATAAAGCTTGCATATTTTTAAGTCTTATGGTTTCCACAATTTACGCCCGCGGTGGCGTATCTTCGATATTCAGGTTAAAATCATGTATTCATATCTCTTACGATCATGTCTTTGAATTTCCTACCTTCTCAGTCTTACATACTTGGTACATTTTCCGTACTGACGCCCCATTTTCTTTTGGGCATTATGCGCATGCCCACAAGTGCAAATAGACTTGGTGATGCCCCTCCTCAGTAAGTGCACGATTTAGATGATTGGTTGTCGCTCTCCATTTCTCCGGAGTAGTTTCTCAAAAGTCGATAGGTACTAAAGTATATGTTCCAATCATTTTGGGTACGGTGGGGCCCTGTCTCGACCAAGTTGCATATAAGTATATTTCTTTTGGTACTCTTAGAGGCTCGCAGACTAGAATTTGGTTGTATGTAAAAAGGTGGATAATGGCTGTTTAGGTACAATTATAAATATGTATACAATGTTAGTGTTTCTTTTGCAAGTCATCTATACACATCTTAAATTTCCAATATTACTACTTGGAGGCCTCGTTGGCCCAGGATTTATGATTAAAAATATATAAGCATGGACGTCGGTTCACACAGGCCTTCGGGAGTCGTGTGCCAATCGTACCTCCCAAGGTTGGGGTATGACAAACTTGGCATCAAAGCAGGCCAGTCAGGGAGTCTGCAAGACGTATCTAGTATGGTCTTGTTTATGGGTATGTCGTACACCATACTTATAAATAGGAGGCTACATGATATCTAGGATGAATACCCTTCTTTATGATCTAGATCATGCAATAGAGCTGAGTCATAAGAATTAGCTTCTCACCCATATCTTGTTTATGCTTATAGCAATGCCTACCACGAGATGTTAGACAATTATTCAGGGATTGAATGAAGAAGTAGGAGAAGGTACCAGTCAGGTTCCACTTACCCCTATGGGTGAACATGGACCATACGATGAGGCTGGTACTCAGGTCTCGAAGACAGCACCACCAGCCCCGGGACAACATAGAGAAGCTAATGTACCTCATATTCCTCTTCCGATTGTTTTTGAATAGGATTTAGATATGAGAAGTGCAGTGCAGTTGTTGACTCGATTAGTGGCCTCTCAAGCCCAATATCAGGCCACTTCCACCTTAGCTAGATTCGTTAGTACGAGAGTTCGGGATTTCATAAATTTGGACCCCCCGGTATTCATACTAACGGATCCAAATAAAGATCCCTAATTTTTCTAGATCAAATGCAGCGGACTTTACGAGTTATTCATGCCACTGATACTGAGTCCGTAGCACTTGACTCTTACAGATTGCGGGATATAGTTGGGACTTGGTATGAGACTTGGGACCAGTCTAGGGGATTATTTGCCGCAGCAGCAGGGTAGAGAGAATTTTCTGAGGCATTCTTGCAGCAGTATCTGCCCGTTGAACTCTGCCGATCAAGGAAAGATAGATTTTTACGGTTGGAGCAAGGTAATATGAGTAACCGAGAGTATAGCATGAAATTTAACTCCTTGGCTAAGTATGCTCCCTCAGCGGTGGCTGAGATGAGTGATCGGGTACATCGATTTATGGGCGGTTTGGGACCATATCTGATAAATGAATGTACCATAACTTCTTTAAATCTGATAATGAATATAGCTCATATTCAAGCTTATGCACAGAGCTTGGAGGATCGAAAAAGGCAACAGCGGGCTGCTCGAGAGCATGATCGGAGCCAACATAAGAGAGCTCGATCTACAGGTGATATGGGAGAATCAGGAGGTGAGTTTAGACCTCCGTTTCCTCGGCATCCTTCTCACCTCGAGGCTAGTGCGACATCATAGTTCTAGGGTCAGTACCATGATCGGATCACCTACTCCGGTCAAGGTCCGAACCCTCGAGGACATAGCTCACAATATAGTGGATACCCTAGTAAGATGAAGCCCCTGGTGCCATATTATGGCCGATGTGGTAGGAATCATATTGGTCATTATTGCCAGGTTTCAGACTTGTGTTATTCTTGTAGGCAGCCCAGTCATATCATACGCTTTTGTCCAGTTAGAAATGTGGGTGGCGCGATGCCGCCAACGGTACTTGCAACAACTTCTTTGTCGATAGCGAATCCTCATGAGCAAGGTATGCAACCTTCAGTGGGGAGAGGTAGAGATAGAGGTGGAATGACCAGCTCGGGTGGACAACAACAGAATCGCATCTATGCATTGTCAGGACGACAGAACCTAGAGTCATCACTGGACGTGATTATAGGTATACTAACCGTATTCTCCATTACTATGTATGCATTGATCTATCCGGGTTCCACGTTGTCGTATATTTCCCCATTTGTTGCTAGTAATTGGTAATGTACCCGAATGGTTACAACAATCATTTGAAGTATACATGCCCAAGGGTGAGTCCATGGTAGTTAGGCGAATATATCAAGATTGTGATGTGATGATTTATGATCACCATACCTTAGCTGATTTGAATGAGTTATAGATGATAGAATTTGATGTTATTATGGGTATGGATTGGCTAGACTCTTGCTATGCTAAGGCGTATTGTTGGATAAAAGTTGTTCACTTTAACTTTCAGGGAGAGCCTGTTGTCGAATGTAAGGGTGGTGTGGCAGCGCCAAGAGGAAAGTTTATTTCTTACCTTAAGGCTCAAAAGATGATCAAGAAAGGGTGTTTCTATCATTTGGTGTGAGTGATGCAAGCGGAGGCAAAGCCTCCAACACTTCAATCGATTTCGATTGTTAATGAATTTCCTGATGTATTCCCTGACGATCTCCTGGGTATTCCACCCGAGAGAGAGATTGAGTTTGCCATCGATGTACCACCCGATATGCAACCAATATCTATTCCTCCGTACATGATGGCTCATGCCGAGTTGAAGGAACTAAAAGAAAAGTTGAAGGACCTTCTTGATAAGGGCTTTATCCGACCCAGTATTTCCCTGTGGGGAGCCCCAGTACTATATTTTTGAAATAAAGATGGTTCATTGAGTATGTGTACTGATTATCGACAGTTGAATAGTGTGACCATTAAGAACAAGTATTTGCTCCCCAGAATCGATGATTTGTTTGATCAATTGCAATGCGCTATTTTTTGAAGATCGATATGAGATCTGGGTATCATCAGTTAAGAATTACGGAAGAAGAAGTTCCAAAGACAGTCTTTCAGACCAGTTCTGGCCATTACAAGTTTCTCATCATGTCCTTTAGACTAACCAATGCACCAACAGCCTTCATAGATCTGATGAATTGGGTGTTCAAACCATTTCTGGATATTTTTGTGATCGTATTCATAGATGATATTTTGGTGTATTCTCGATCAGAAGCAGAACACACATAGCAATTACAAAAGGTCATATGCACGCTCCGGGATGACAAGTTATATGCTACGTTTCCCAAGTGCGAGTTCTGGCTGAACTCGGTGGCTTTTATTAGGCACATAACATCGAGTGAGGGTATAAAAGTTTATAGTCAAAAGGTCGACATAGTCAAGGATTGGCCAAAGAATACGATCCCTACGGAAGTGTGCATCTTGTTGGGCCTAGGCGGCTCCTACCGAAGGTTTGGGGAAAATTTCTCGTCTTTAGTTACTCCGTTAACAAAGTTGACGCATAAGGCAGCAAACTTTTGGTGGACCGATGTTTGTGAGAAAAGCTTCCAAGAGTTAAAGGACAAGTTAACCTCGGCGCCAGTTCTAACCCTTCCTGAAGGACCCGAGGGGTACGTTATAAATTGTGATGCTTCTAGAGTGGGATTGGGAACTATTTTAATGCAACACGGGAGACGTAACGATCGGGATGGTCGTTTTGAGTATTGTAGCATTGTTTACCCATTTATCGCTTCTTCTATATTTAATTATGGTTATGTGACTTGTTGGGGTGGTTGGTTTGGTTCCGGAGATGTTTCAGAGTGAAATAGGACACTTAGTCCCAAGGTTGAAGGCTTAAGTTGAAAGAGTTGATCGGAGTTTGACTTTTGTGTAGACGACTCTGGAATGCAGTTTTGATGGTTACGATAGCTTTGTATGGTGATTTTGAACTTAGACGTATGTCTGTATGTTGATTTGAGGTCAGTAGGTCATTTTGGCTTGACTTGGCGAAAGTTGGGAAGTTGATGGTTTGTAAGGTTGAGAAGTTTGACCGAGAGTTAATTTTGTTGATATCGGGTTTGAATTTTGGTTTTGAGAGCTGGAATAGGTCTGTTATGTAATTTATGACTTGTGTGCAAAAATTGAGGTCAATCGGAGTTGGTTTGGTATGATTCGACATTAGTTTTAGAAGCTAGAAGTTCTTAAGTTCATTAGGCTTGGATTGGGGTGCAATTCGTGATTTCGGTGTTGGATGATGTGATTTGAGGCTTCGACTAAGTTCGTATCCCATTTTAGTACTTGTTGGTATGTTTGGATGGGGTCTCGATGGCCTCAGGTGTGTTTCGGATCAAGTGCGGACTCACTTTGGACTTTATTTGATTGCTGATGTTTGTGCTTCTGGTTTCCTTTTTCGCGATCACGAGGAGAGGGACGCGAGTTCTATGCGATCGCATGGTTAAGGCTGCGATTGTGAAGCCTTGAGGGAGTTGTATTATGCGTTTGTGTGAGAGGAGACGCATTCGAGGAGAAGGAAGAGGAGGTCTGT
Source organism: Nicotiana tabacum (assembly GCF_000715075.1). Lineage (NCBI taxonomy): Eukaryota > Viridiplantae > Streptophyta > Magnoliopsida > Solanales > Solanaceae > Nicotiana > Nicotiana tabacum. Next base: position 45,967,988 of record NC_134102.1, read on the forward strand.
GATTTCCATGCGTTGTTCAGCGCGATCGCATGAGGCTGTCCGCGATCGCGTAGGGCAGGGAAACTATTCACCGTATTCGCGACTTGGAGTGTGCGTTTGCATAGAAGGTTTTTGGCTACTGAAGGATTTGTTCTTCGCGATCGCATGGAAAATTCCGTGATCGCGTGGGAAATTGCGCGATCGCATAGTATAATCACTGAGTAGAAGATATTTAATTCCAAATCGAGGGTTAGAGTACCATTTTCATATTGTGAGTTGTAGAGCTCGATTTCGGGCGATCTTGGAAGCGGTTTTCATGCCTTGGATCGGGGTAAGTGTTTTTGACTTGGATTTGTTAATATTTCATGATTCTATCTTCGTTTTTAGCATTTAAATAGTGAATTAAAGTGAAGAAACGGGGGATTTTGTGAAGACTTTTCAAAAATACAAAATTGGAGGTTTGAAGGTCTATTTGAGATCGGAATTGAATGATTTTGGTATGGTTGGACTCGTAATTGAATGTGTGTTCGGATTTTATTAATTTTGTTGGGTTTCGAGGTGTGGACCCGGGGTTGAATTTTTGATTTTTGATAAAGAACAAAAGTTTATTGTTTGAAGTTATTTCCTATGGCATTATTTATTGATATTGAGTTGTTTGTTACTAGATTCGAGACGTTTGGAGGCCAATACTGTAAGGCCCCGTAAAATCTCGTCAAGGAATTTATGGTTTCGTGGTGCCGAGGTAGGCCTATGTATTTGAGGATTACAGACTTTTTGGGTTGAAGAATGCTCTGAGGAGTAGATGGAAATTTTTGATAGAATAAGGCAATTCTGCGATCTGTTTCGCGATCGCAGAACCGTTTCGCGGGATGCATAATCATTACAGAGTTGAGCAGAAAGTTGTTAAATTTTGAAGGTCATTTTTCGGTCCATTCTGCGATCGCATATCTATTTCGCGGTCCGCATTTTCCGTCGCAGTTTTGGCACAAAGAATTTTGTTGGGTCATTATACGGTTTAATCTGCGACAACAAAAGTGGTCTGCAGACCGCAGACCTGTCGCAGATCGGTCCAGACCAGCCCAGTTCTTAGCATCATTGTCGCGGCCCATTTTGCAGGTCGCATATCAATTATGTGGTCCATTATGCGACCGCAGACCTGAGTTCGGAGGGTCGATTTTCCTATTTTTCTAACCCAACCCAATTTTAATGAATAGCCTTTGGGGCTTATTTTGGAATGATTGTATGATGATTTTAGAGAGAGGTAAGAGCATTTTAAAGAGAGAATGAGGAAATCTAGCATTCTAATCATCCAATCCTGTACCAACCTTCAAAAATCAAGGAAGTCAATCACTAGATTATCATCTATCCGAGTAAGTCCTACTCCTAAGCTTTCATGCAAGAGGTTATGAGTTCTAGTGTATTGTGGGGATAGAAATAGGTCATGCATGTGACAACGGGTTGTAGTATGTGGGGTAATGAACCATTTTGGGTAGTTATTGTTGCAATTGGTTGAGGGAGGAAGGGATTACCATTGTAGGGCTTCGTAGTCTATCTTGCATGCTAGGTGTTTGAAAATATTCCTAGAAGAGTTACACCATGGGAATCCTTCTAATTATTAACTGATTTTCGCTATCTTCCTATAGATTATTATTGCTAGAAGTGTGGGGCGTTGTAGTAACTTAAGGAAAGCTCAAATAAGGTATGTTGGCTAAACTACTCTCTTAGAAATAAATTCCATGATGTTCCCATAAGTTTCAAGTATGGTTGGCTCAAGTTCCTTATTCCCAAAATTCGATTGTCCCAAGTAAGCAAAGTGTCAAGAATTATGTATTCAAAAATATGTTCCAAATGTTCCTATCACATTATGTTATCCTTCGGGAATGTGTTCAAGAATGATATGTATATTAAAATGTTATGGCTTTGAGTCGTGTTTCAAATGAAAGTCCATTATGCTCAACTTAGAGAGAATACTCAGTGCGTCTAAAACTCATATTGCTCATATATATTAATTAAGGCCTTGATTTCGAATGTTCATATTGTTGATAATCTATAAAGATGCTTGAAAGTGAAAGAAGTGAGTTAGGGGTATAAAGTGTGGTCAACGTACCAAGGATGAAAATTATATTTGTGGCCAATAGTGCCAAGGAAATGAAGTAATGTGAGAAATGTTATGAAATGAGCCTTGATTCAGCTGTTCCAAATTGACTCCAAAAATAGATATGCCTAAAAGCTTATGTACTCAAGTCATGCCCAAATGTGGTTATTTTAACTAATGTTATGCTTTGTAAATATTTCCAATGTGTTTTGAGCTCTTATATATTCATGAGTTGAAATTGTGTCCCTTTTGGGAAAAAGTATTTGAAGAATAAATGATGTGTTACTCGGTTATGATTTTAACTTGGGTTTCGATTTTCAACCATTCTACTCCATTTCTTGGAAAGGAATCCATTGTATTTAAAGTTTTCATTACTAATGAACCTAAAGTTGTGATTTTCGGAATATTCTATTTGTTGATATTTGTGATGATAATCCTTGTAAGTAAAGAAATGAAAGTGTGGAATATAAGATACGGCCACCGTGGCTTAGGATGAAGAATCATAAGTATGGCCAAGAGAGCCAATGTGATTTTAGGCCTTCAGGAGGCTTTGGCCTAGATTTGGAAGTATGTACTAGCCTTGCACAGGAAGCTTCAGTTCCAGCTGCACCAGCCATTTCTCAGGCCGGGGGAGGTGCTTAAACTCCTACCGCACGTACTCCAGAGCAGGTAGCTCAAGGACTCCAGACACCGGGGGTATTACCAGCCCAGCCGGTTGCTGCTACTCGAGCCGAGGTTGACCCACCTATGAGTGATGAGGAGCAAAAGAGACTAGATAAGTTTGGGAAGCTTAAGCCTCCAGAGTTCAGCGGGGAGGAGTCAGAGAAGGCCCAGGATTTCCTAGATCGGTGTCAGCAAATTCTTCGCACATCGGGTATTTTGGAGACTAGTGGAGTTATATTTACCATTTTTTAGCTGACTGGGAGAGCCTACCGATGGTGGAAGGCCTATGAGTTGAGAAGGCCAATTTGCATAGTGCCACTTTAATGGCATGCGTTATCCATTCTCTTTATAGAGAAGTTTGTTCCACAGACCCGCAGGGAGGAGCTGCTTAGAGATTTTGAGCTGCTATGCCAAGGATATATGATTATGAACCAGTATGAGATGAGATTCGTAGATTTGGCCTGTCATGCTATATGGTTGGTTCCCATAGAGAGAGAGGATCAGGAGGTTCATTGATGGCCTCAACTATGGCCTACGTTATAGTTTGGCCCGAAAGGCCGAGACAGATGCTAGGTTTGACCAGGTGGTCGAGATTTCTAGGCATTTGGAGTTTGTTCGCAGGCTTGAGCAAGAGGGCAAGAGGCCCCGTAGTTTTGGTGGTTTTAGTGGTACCTCGTCTGGAGGTCATTCATATCACAGCAGAGGTCGTCCTTACATGCCCGCTCAGATGGCTCGTTCGGTTCATTGTAGCACATCAGCTAGTCATGGTTCATACAGTGCTCGCACGAATCAGTCATCTTTTTGTTCCCTCTCAGCGCAGAGTTCATCATGTGCTCTATCAGTTCAGGGTTCGTCTGTACCGGTTCCTTCCAGTGGTTATTCCAATTCTCGGGTCCGATACAGGCCCCACCACCATTTACGGCTCGAGGTTGTTATGATTATGGAGAGTTGGGGTATGTGAGGAAGTATTGTCCCTGTCACTATAGAGGTCCAGTGCAGTAGGGAGGCTAGTCTATGACCCCTGCACTAGTTACTACACCACCCGCTCAGCTAGCTCGGGGTGGAGGTCGTACGGGTTGAGGTCACCCCAGAGGGAGGTCAGACATGTGGTGGTCAGGCTCGATGTTATGCTTTTCCTGCCAAGCCAGAGGCAGTTGCTTTAGATGCAGTGATCACAGGTACTGTACAGTATGCCACATGGATGCTTCCATATTATTTGATCTTGGTTCCACTTATTCATATGTATCATCATACTTTGCTCATTATTTGGATATGCCCCGTGATTCCTTTGTTACACATGTTCATGTATCTATGTTGGTGGTGGATTCTATTATTTTGGACTGTGTATATCGGTCGTGTGTGGTTACTATTAGGAGATTAAAGATGAGAGTTAATTTTCTACTACTTAGTATGGTTGATTTTGACGTGATTCTAGGCATGGATAGGTTGTCACCATGTCATGCTATTCTGGATTGTCACGCTAAGACCGTGACGTTGGAGATGCTGGGATTGCCTAGGATTGAGTGGAGAGGTTCTTTGGAATTTGTTTCTGGTAGAGTGATTTCATATTTGAAAGTCCAACGGATGGTTGGGAAGGGATGATTTACATATTTGGCCTTTGTAAGGGATGTTGGTGCTGATACTCTTGCCATTGAGTCTATTCCGGTAGTGTGAGATTTTCTGGATGTGTTTCCTGCAGACCTACCGGGCATGCTACCCGACATGGACTTTGGTTTTGGTATTGAGTTGGTGTCGGGTACTCAACCCATGTCTACTCCTCCGTATAGTATGGTGCCAGCAGAGTTGAAGGAATTGAAAGAACAGCTTTAGGAGCTTCTTGATAAAGGGTTCATTAGGCCTAGTGTGTCGCCTTGGGGTGCACCAGTTCTTTTTGTGAAGAAGAAGGATGGTAAATTGCGGATGTGCATTGATTATAGGCAGTTGAACAAAGTTTCAATTAAGAAGAAGTATCATTTACCACGTATTGATGACTTATTTGACTAGCTTCAGGGAGCTAAAGTGTTCTCTGAGATTGATTTGAGGTCGGGGTATCACCAGTTGAAGATTTGGGATTATGATATCCTGAAGATGGCATTTAGGACCAACTACGGCCACTACGAGTTCCTTGTGATGTCTTTTGGGCTGACCAATGCCCCAGCATCATTTATACATCCGATGAATAATATATTCCAGCCATATCTTGATTATTTTGTTATAGTATTCATTGATGATATACCGGTGTACTCACATAGCCAGGAGGAGCATGCGCATCATCTGAGGATTGTACTACAAATGTTGATGGAGTAGAAGCTTTATGCTAAATTCTTCAAGTGTGAGTTCTGGCTTGATTCTGTGGCATTCTTGGGGCACGTGGTGTATAATGAGGGCATCAAGGTAGATGCGAAGACGATTGAGGTAGTTTAGAGTTAGCCCAGATCATCTTCAGCTACTGAGATTCAGAGTTTTCTTAGCTTGGCTGAATATTATCGCTGTTTCATGGAGGGATTTCTCGTCCATTATTGTACCTTTGACTAGATTGACCCAGAAGGGTGCCCCATTCAGGTGGTCTGATAAGTGTGAGGAGCGATTTTAGAAGCTCAAGACTGCCTTGACCACATGCTCAGTTCTAGTTTTGCCTTCAGCATCGGGTTCCTATACTATGTATTGTGATGCTTCTCGGATTGGTATTTAGTGTGTGTTGATGTATGAGGTTAAAGTGATTGCTTATGCTTCACGCCAGTTGAAGCCCCATGAGAAGAACTATCACGTTCATTCTTTAGAGTTGGCTGCCATTGTTCATGCATTGAACATTTAGAGGCATTATCTCTACGGTGAGTCTTGTGATGTATTTACCGATCACCAGAGTTTACAACACCTGTTCAAGTAAAAGGATCTAAATTTGAGGCAGCGGAGATGGTTGGAGCTCTTAAAAGACTATGATATTTACCATTTTGCATCATCCCGGGAAGGCCAATGTGGTGGTTGATGCCTTGAGTAAAAAGGCGGTGAGTATAGGTAGCCTTTCATATATTCCTGTTGGTGAGAGGCTGCTTGCAGCCGATGTTCAGGCCTTGGTCAATCAGTTCGTGAGGTTATATTTCGGAGCCTAATCGAGTTCTAGCTTGCGTGATTTCTGGGTCTTCCTTATTTGAGCACAGCAGAGACTGTCGGAATGACGACTCCTATTTGCTTGTCCTTAAGGACACGGTACATCACGGTGATGCCAAGGAGGTTTCTATTAGAGATGATGGGATGTTGCGGATGCAGGGTCGGATTTGTGTGCCCAATGTGGATGGGTTACGTGAGTAGATTCTTGAGAAGGCCTACAATTTGCGGTATTCCATTTGTCCAGGTGCCGTAAAGATGTATCAGGACTTGAGGCGGCACTATTGGTGGAGGAGAATGAAGAAATATATAGTAGAGTATATGGCTCGGTTCTTGAACTGTCAGCAGGTGAAGTATGAGCATCAGAGGCCGAGCGGTTTGCTTCGGAGACTTGAGATTCCTGAGTGGAAATGGGAGTGTGTTACTATGCAGTTCGTTGTTGGGCTCCCACGGACTTTGAAGAAATTTGATGCTATTTGGGTGATTGTGGACCGGTTGACTAAGTCCACACATTTCATTCCGGTTGTGACTACCTATTATATGGAGCAGTTGGCTGAGATCTATATCCGCGAGATGTTCTCCTTCACGGTGTGCCGGTGTCCATTATTTCTTATTGGGACACATAGTTCACATCGCAGTCTTGGAGGGTAGTGCAACGAGAGTTGGGCACACGGGTTGAGTTGAGTACATCATTCCACCCCTAGATGGACGGACAGTCCGAGCCCACCATTCAGATATTGGAGGATATGCTACACGCTTGTGTTATGGATTTCGGAGCTTCTTGGGAGCAGTTTCTACCGCTTGTAAAGTTTGCCTACAATAACAGCTATTAATCGAGTATTCAGATGGATCCTTATGAGGCCTTATATGGGAGGCGGTGTCGTTCTCCAGTGGGTTGGTTTGATCCGGGAGAGGCTAGGTTGTTGGGTACTGATTTGGTTCAGAAAGCCTTAGAGAAAGTCAAGTTGATTCAGGATCGGCTTCACACAACACAGTCTAGACAGAAGAGTTAGGCTGATCGGAAGGTTCGTGATGTTACATATATGGTGGGAGAGAAGGTATTGCTCAGAGTATCTCCCATGAAGGGTGTGATTAGGTTCGGGAAGAAGGGCAAGCTGAGCCCTCGATATATTGGTCATTTTGAGGTGCTTGAGAGGATTGGAGAGGTGGCCTACAAGCTAGAATTATCACCTAGTTTATCGGGTGTTCACTCAGTGTTTCATATTTCTATGATCTGGAAGTATTATGGAGATTCGTCTCATGTTTTGGATTTCAGCACGGTTTAATTAGATGGGGATTTGACTTATGATGTGGAGCCGGTGGCCATTTTGGATCGGCAGGTTGTGAAGTTGAGATCAAAGAATATAGCTTCAGTGAAAGTTCAGTGGAGAGGCCAGCCAGTCGAGGAGGCTACTTGGGAGACCGAGCTAGAGATGTGGTAGCAGCTATCCACACCTATTTGAGACTCCAAGTATGATTCTAGACCCGTTTGAGGACGAATGTTTGTTTGAGAGGGGAAGAATGTCACGACCCGACCGACCATTTTGAGTATTATAGCCATGTTTCCCTATTTATCACTTCTTCTAAGTTTAATTATGGTTATGTGACTTGCCGGGGTTGTTACTTTGTTTCCAGGGATGATTCGGAGTGAAATGGGACACTTAGTCCCAAGGTTGAAGGCTTAAATAGAAAGAGTTGACCGGAGTTTGACTTTTATGTAGACGACTTCGTAATGGAGTTTTGATGGTTCTGATAGCTTCATATGGTGATTTTGGACTTAGGCGTATGTCCGGATATTGATTTGGAGGTCCGTAGGTCATTTTGGCTTGAATAGGCGAAAGTTGGGAAGTTGAAGGTTTGGAAGGTTAAAAAATTTGACTGAAAGTTGATTTTGTTGATATTGGGCTCAGATTGTTGTTCAGAGAGTTGGAATAGGTCCGTTGTTTCATTTATGATTTGTGTGCAAAATTTGAGGTCAATCGGAGTTGGTTTGGTATGATTCGACATTAGTTTTAGAAGCTAGAAGTTCATAAGTTCATTAGGCTTGGATTGGGGTGTAATTCATGATTTTCGGTGTTGGCTGATGTGATTTGAGGCTTCGACTAAATTTGTATCGTGTTTTAAGACCTGTTTGTGTGTTTGGATGGGGTCCCGGGGGCCTCAAGTGCATTTCGGATCAATTTCGTACTCACTTTGGACTTTATTGAATTGTTGATGTTTGTGCTTCTGGTTTCCTCTTTCGCAATCACGAGGAGAGGGACGCGATCCCGGAGGGTAAGGTTTGAAAGGTGGGAATTGTTTCTATGCCATCGCATGCTTAAGGGTGCGATCGCAAAGCCTTGAGGGATGTGTTACACGATCGTGTGAGAGGAGATGCGTTCGCGAAGAAGGAAGGGGAGGCCTGGGATTTCCACACGTTGTTCAGTACGATCGTGTGAGGTTGTCCACGATCGCGTAGGTCAGGGAAATTAGTCACCACGTACCTGGAGTGTGCATTCACATAGAAGGTTTTTGGATACTGAATTTTTTGTTCTTCACGATCGCATGGGAATTTCCGCGATCGCATAGTGTAATCACTGGACATCAGATATTTAATTAGAGTACCATTTTCATATTTTGAATTGTATAGCTCAGCTTTGGGCAATCTTGGAGGGGATTTTCATGTCTTGGGTCAGAGTAAGTATTTTTTACTTGGATTTGTTAATATTTCATGATTCCATATTTGTTTTTAGCATTTAAATAGTGAATTAAAGTGAAGAAATGGGGGATTTTATAGAAACTTTTCAAAAAAGAAATATGGAGGTTTGAAGGTTGATTTGAGGTCAGAATTGGATGATTTTTGTATGGTTGGACTCGTAATCGAATGGGTTATTCGGATTTTATGAATTTTATCGGGTTCCGGGGCATGGACCCGGGGTTGACTATTTGGGTTGACTTTTTGATTTTTGATAAAGATTGAAACTTTATTGTTTGAAGTTGTTTCCTACGGCATTATTTGTTGATATTGAGTTGTTTGTGACTAGATTCGAGTTGTTTGGAGGCCGATACCCGTGTGAAAGGCTTGATGAAGTTGTGATTTGCACGGTTTGAGGTAAGTAACACTTCTAAACTTAGATTTAAGTATATTTAACCCTAAGGACTACGTTATGTGAAAGATATTGGGGTGACGTATGCGCTTGGTGACAGGCGTGTGTGAGTGGAACGATTTGTTCATAGTTTGGGGAGGCCTTTAGGCTAATACCGGGTTAGTTTTATCTATCATAGCATGTTATCCCCCACGTCCCCTCTACTTATTTGATTAGTTGAACTATGAATCATGTTAGACGTCATGTCTAGGCTACGTGCTAACTGTTTGAGACTTGATAGGGCTATTCTTGCAATTTCTAAGTTATATATCTTATTTGCACACTTGATCTCAGTCATAATACTATATCTGTGTATGATACCTCTGTCTTAGTACTTCTTATCTAATTACTCACATGTTGCTGATATCGCTTAAAGGTAAAACTATTTAATTGAATATTTGAGATGTGCTCATCTGAGAGTTGAATGGTAAATGACTGAGTTTGGGCCGTAGAGCCAATTTGGTACTAATTTTGAGGTGACATGTATGCCATGTCCATATTTGACTGACCCAATATACTCAATAAGTAACAACACTAACCTTGGGTTGAAAGCCATGACGAGCTTAGAACAATAGTCAAATGCCAGTACCAATAACCGATAACAATTCAGAACATATAGTATGAACCATAGAAACAGTAAACCAATGATATCAAGTACAACTCGTTCTCATTTCAAGAATTTAGGCCTGCTTTCAAGTAAAACAGTTTAAAACCCAACACGGATAAAGTAGGTCAATTACCAGTTAGCATGAGGAAAGTACATCTTTATGCCTACATGTTAAGCAAACACATAAATCAACAGTATCACAGCAGATCATCAATAGTATTTACACCTAGCACTGTACGGGTGCGTGGCATAACTCCCCATCATCAAGAAGATATATGAATCACTATGCATGTGCCCCACTACTGGCATGTAAGACTCCGGAGGGCAGGATCCTTCCCAAGCGCTAATTATAATCACTTAGCCTAATAATGAGGCATGGTGCACGCATCGGTTGTACTCATACTACACTCTGCACTTCATGTGTAGATCCAGGTACATCCGGCCGAGGTGATTTTCAGGCTTGAGTTGTGCCAACTATTTGGGAGACTACGAGGTAGCTACCATACCGTCTGCAGTCCTTGAAGTTCCTTTCCTGTTATCTTTATCTTTACTGTTTCTCATGTTCAGATAGTTGTATTAGAGGATTTATTTCATACCTTGTTATTCTGTAGTGCTCTTGTACGTGTTGACACCAGATTTTGGGGTTGAGTTGTAGTAGCATTTTGACTATATTCTCAATTATGTTATGACATTCTTTCGATGTTGAGTTATTAGACCATGTTATCTCATTTTCATTGTTAATCATTTGATTGTTGGCTTACCTAGCGGGTTGGGTTAGGTGCCATCACGACTTGTGGATTTTGGGTCCTGACAAGAGAGTTGTTTCTTATGCTTCGAGATAACTAAGGAAGCATGAGTAGAATTACCCAACTCACGACTTGGAGCTAGCAGCTGTTTTATTTTCCATGAATATGTGGTGTCACCGTTTGTATGGAGTTCATCTTGACATATTCACCGATCACAATAGCTTGCAATACATATTCAAGAAAATGATTTAAATCTGAGGCAATGAAGATGGCTCGAATTATTGAAAGATTATGATATTGATATTTTGTACCACCCCGGGAAGTCAAATGTTGTAGCTGATGCATTAAGTCAAAAATCCATGGGAAGTCTGTGACATGTGGAAAAGCATAATCTTGATATGACAAAAGACTTGTACCGGTTGGCCAATTTAAGTGTACGATTACTAGACACTGGTGGCGGGGGATCTATAGTTCAGAACGTTGCCGAATCCTTGCTAGTAGCTGAAGTAAAAGCACGACAATTTGATAATCCATCTTTGATGAAAATTAAAGAGAGCGTTCCCTCTTAAAGGAAGCACGTGTTCAAGCTATCCAAGGATGGAGCCCTTAGATACATGGACCAGTTGTGCATACCCGATGTCGGGGAACTCTAAAAGCAGATCATGGTGGAGATTCATCATTCTTGGTATTCTATTCATCCGGGGTCGACCAAAATGTATCACGACCTTTGGCAGCTATATTGGTGGAACGGCATAAAGAGAAACATTGCTGAATACACCTCTTAGTGTCCAAATTTCTAACAAGTAAAGGTGGAACACCAGAAACCATGAGGGTTGCTGCAAAATATGGAAATCCCGACCTGGAAATGGGAGGTGATCAACATGGATTTTGTTAACAGATTACCACGATCACGTCGAAGGTATGATTCCATATGCGTCATCGTAGATCGACTCACCAAGTCAATTCATTTCCTACTAGTGAAGACTACTTTCTTGGCTGAAGATTATGCTAAGCTATACATTAAGGAGATAGTTCTACTCTATGGGGTTTTCCATCATATCAGACAGAGGTTCCCAATTTAAGGCTAATTTTTGGAGATCCTTCAAAAAGGATTGGGTAAAAGGAACAAACAGCTTTTCATCCCCAAACAGACGGCTAGGCCAAACACACTATTCTCAAATGCTCAAGGACATGTTACGAGCCTGTGTTTTGGTTTTCAAAAGAAATTTGGAGGATCATCTACCACTCATCAAACTTTATTAAAACAATATCCACCATGCTAGCATTCAGATGGCACCATATGAGGCCCTATACAATATGTGCCCGGTAAATGGATGGTGTCGAGCCCCAAGGGCTCGGGTGAGTTTCGGACGTGTTTAAGATTAGTTTGAACTCATTTTTAGGTTGCTGGTGTGCTGGTACTCCAGTTATCACTATTGCAATCACCAGCATCGCAATTGCGAAGTAGGAACGGGAAGGCTCAGGTATCGCAATTGCGAAGAAAGGCGTGGGCTGGGTAAGGTCGCATTTGCAGAAGTGACAGACTTCGTATTTGCGAAGTCGGTGTCATATTTGCGATATCTCCTTGGGTTGTCAATCGCCGCACTTGCGAGTTATTGTTCCCACTTGCGAGGATTCGCAATTGTGACTCCTGCACTTGAACATAAGGGCTGAAAAATGGGACTTAGCCTCATTTTTCATATTTTAGAACCCTAGACTCGGTAGGAGGCAATTTTGAGGAGGGATTTTTACCTACAACTATTGGGTAAGTGATTTTGATCAATTTGAAATTATATTACATGATTATTTAGGAGATTTAACCTCTAATCCATGGAATTTGAAGAGAATTTTTTGGGAATTTTGTCTATATTTTGAAAAATAAAAACTTGAAATTTGAGAGCCGAATTGGACTCGAATTTAAAAACAAAACATATATATTGACTCGTAGGGTTATGGATAGTCGAGACCTACCCTTGGACTCGAGTTTTGACCGGGCGATCCCAGGGTTAACTTTTGTTGACTTTTAGGTAATTGTGTAAAGATCTTAGCTTTATTTATCGAAATTGGTTCTCTTGCATTGTTTGATGATATTAAGTCATTTTTTATTAGATTTGAGCCGTATAGAGGTGAATTTTAAGGGAAAAGCTATTTTTGAGCGTTGATTTGGCCTAGTTGAGGTAAGTATCTTGCCTAACTTTATGTGGGCAAAACTACCCCTTAGGATTTGGTTTAATTGTACTATTTGAATTATGTGGAAGATGTGTACATGAGGTGACGAGTGTGCGCATGAGCTTATATGTGAAAATTGACCGGTTTAGACTCTTAGGTTACTTATAAGCATTTAATTGAAGTTGCTATTACTTGTTCTATTATTCTCTATTGTCGAGGTTACTCTTATATGCATTTAGTAGTAGTTGTTATTACATTCTATCCATTCCATTGTTGAGTTATTCTCATGCATTTAGCCGTAGTTGCTATTTTATTCTATCTCTTTTATTGTTGAGCTATGTTATGCATTTGAATTGAAGTTGTCAATTTATGAAATACCTTTCATTGTTGAGTTTATTGAAGTTGTAGTTATTGAGAGCTATTAACACGTTTTGTGGTTATTGAGCCGTGGGCTATATGTTATGGTAATATTGGTATTATTATTTTGGCAATGTTGTGGCATATGGGCACGTGTGGTGCGAGTCGATTATTGTGTTGTGATATGATGTGCATGTGGCGGTATAAGGATGGTGATATTGATGCGCATGCGGAGAGATAAGGTGGGACGTATGCGCGTGTTGCAAGTAAGGGAATTACTTGAAGCCAAGCGGCGAGATAAGGGGGTTAAAGCGCATGAAGTTATTTTGGGAAAAACGTTTTTAAAAATAAATGCAAGGCTCATGCGGCGATATAAGGAAGATTGTGATTGTGACTTGTGAAATATAAATATGAGGTGTGGTACCTCGGTGTGATTCTTGTTGCACATTCTATATTGGAACTTCTTGTTGATTTGAACGGTTATTGTTTTTCCTTGATTCATTTCACTTGTATTTAGATTGTATTTGATCATTTGCTGTTTTTGTCATATGTTCACTCTTTGTTGTTGTTTATTGCTTTTACTTCCGTTGTTAACATTATATTGATAATATGCTTTGTTGTCATTTATTTCTATTACTTCTGTTATAAGATCATATTAATATATTTAGATTTTATTTGATAATATGCTACGTTTTTGCATATTTTTGTGCAGGTCCAGGTACTTTTGCCCGTGCCGAACGCCAGTGAGTTGACTCAGACTTTGCGGAGACTTCAAGGTATACCTGCTTGATGTTCACAGACCCCGGAGTCACCTTCTAATCTTATACTACTGTTTCTTTTGTTTTCGAACAATATTATTGCCACGCCCCGACCTCATGGAGCATGACCGGCGCTCAACCGGGATAACCCTGCCGAGCAAGCCTGCTAGATTTCTTTCTACCCAAACTCACCCATGAATAACAAGAAGATATATTTTTATTAATTAGACAATAAGGAGATCATGTATATAACACCAATCTATTACTATTAGCTACTTCATTTATAAGTCCCCAAAATATTACATTACACATCCATAGTTTAGAAGTGGAACATGTGATACAATTATAACATCATTAGTTTGACCTTCCCAATAACAATGTACAACCCACACCATGTCTACGGAGCCTCTAACGGGTACAAAAAAGTACTAGGATAGTGCCGGCAACAAGGCCCCGACTATACCTCAAAACACAATACATGAGAAACAAAAGATACATGACCCCGATATGAAGTGGGGCTCACCAAGTCAGCTGAGAGGAGGATGTACTACTATCACTGATCGATGTCGCCTGCTATGGAACCACCTACATCCATTAAAAGATGCAGCGTCCCCGTTAAAAGGGACGTGAGTACATGTGGAATAGTACTCGTATGTAAGGCAGACAGAACAACATATGGAAATACGATAACTAAAATAAGAGGAAAATAAATTATGTCAAGAAACTACGAAATGACCCATAGCATCACATGTCAAGTCTTATTATACTTACATCATTCTGAACTTCTTTAAGGATCAAGCGTGCCCTATGATCTATGCATGGGATACAAAATATAATGTAAAAGTACCAACATGTACAAACAAGGGAAATGGAAGTGGCACCTATTGTTCGTGTTGCCTATGCATCTCACCAGACCGTCCATAGGGTTCACATGTTTATATTATACACCTATGCATTTCATAGACCGTCCATAGGGATTCATTCATATTATATACCTATGTGTTTCATAGACCGTCCATAGGGATTCATTCATATTATACACCTATTGCGTTTCATAGACCGTCCATAGGGATTCATTTATATTATACACCTATGCGTTTCATAGACCGTTCATAGGGATTCATTCATATTATATACCTACGCATTTCATAGACCATTGATAGGATTCACATGTTATACCATCATGCACACGACCCTATTTACACTCAAGCGACATGATTAACATTACCAATAAGGTCGAAAGTTTCCAAATCATTGGAATACTTCATGTTCATGCTCATCATGGAGAAACACGCCTTATTACATTAACACATGCATGGCAAATCACTAAGTAGATTTCAATGGTGAATGGACCCAATTTCTTTTCATAAGGTTCATCATCATTTAGCATAGGACGTCTCTTTTCCACTTCATTATATACCTCCCTGTCATCTTAAGGTCACTAGCTAAGTTCATGATTCTCGGTGACTTAACATTGAAGTCATTTATATTCATTATTTCAGAAGCATACAACTATAGTTGAAACCGTTGGAACATACAATGCCTCATGATTCCCATTTTGGCAAACGGTCACTGTTCGTGTTCATACTATCACTTACTTGTACTAGGTATGGGTGATCATAGGACATTAATGACATTATTATATAAAGGAGTCAAAACTCATCTCATAATGTTTCACACATTCTTTCATTTCTTGGCACTATTGGCCACAAATATAATTTTCATTCTTGGCATGATGGCCACATTTCTACATCTCATACTCACTTCTTTCACTTTCAAACATCATCACGGATCATCAACAACAAAGCATTTCTATTCAAGACTTTAAGTCCACATGTGAGCAAATAAGAATGTTAAGCACATTGAGATTTCTTACACAATTTGGCATAATAGCTTTCATTTGGATCACGACTTGAAGTTATAATTATTAGATATGCAACCCATGCTTCGAGCACATTTTCAAATAGCACATAATATAACAGGAACATTTGGAATACATATTGAGCATATATCTTTTGGACACAAGGCTTATTCGAAATAATCAATTTGTAATGAGCAACACGGGACTTACAAGGATATCGTGGGGTTCAATTCTAAGAGAAGAGTTTAGCCAATATACCTTATTTGAGCTTTCGTTAAGTTACTACAATGTTCCAAAAATCCTAGCAATCCCAATCTGTTTTGAGACATAACAGAATTGTACACAAATTAGGAAGATATTCATGGTTTCAGCTTATTTGAGCATTTTATCAAACACTAAGTGTGTAAATTTGACCACAAAGTTCTTCTACAAGATTTTCTTTACTCCACAACCCATTAAATACCAAACGTTTACTCATATTACCTCAATAACCTTCCCACCATTATTATATTTACATGCATGCATAAATAACAACACTCATACCCAAGAATCACACTCCCAATTTCTCATCTTCTGTCCAAACTCGAAATTGAAAACTAGAGTTGGAAACTTACCTCTTGGGTGAAGATCGTGTGAGATTTCCTTGTTGAATTTCAAAGCTTGGATATGGATTGATGAACAACACACTTGGGACTTCCTCCTCTCTCTCTAGAACACTCTCACTTCTCTCTTAAAATATCAGACTTTTGCTCCAAAACGAGCTTCAAGGGCTTTTAATTAAATTGGGGTCGGGTTATAAAATCAAAAAATGGACCCTCCGATCTCAACTCTACGGTCGCAGAATGCACCACAGATCATGTATGCGGTCCGTAAACGAGACTGCAAAATGGTCCACCAAATCAGGGCTGGTCTGGATAGGTTTGCGGCATATATGCGGTCCGGAAACCATTTATGCGGCCGCAGAGTGGACCATAGAATCACTCTCCAAAATTCTTCATGTCAAGTCTGCGATGGATATGCGGACCGCGAAACAACTATGCGATCGCATAATGGACCGTAGAACAACCTTTAAAATTCAACATATTCTCACCTAAACTCCGCAATGATTATGCGTCCCGCGAAATGGTTCTGCGGTCGCAAAAATGACCGAAGAATCGCCTTCTTCAAGAAAAAAAATCCATCAACTCCTCAGTGCATTCTAAAATCCTCAAACAAGTAAGCCTACCTCGGCACCACAAAATCTTAAATTCCTTGAAAAATTTTTACGGGGCCTTAAAATTGTATTAGAGATTCTTAGTGTATTTCAGTAGAGCTTATGACTCTGTACTACCGGTTTTGGGATTTTATGACTGTTGTTTCATTTTGGTTTTATTATGTTATTTATCATTTTAAATCAATAGCTTAGTCGTTATTTCTACTAAATTCTCATCATGTGTTAGGATTACCTAGTCTTAGATATTAGGTGCCATCATGATTCCTAAGGTGTGATTTTGGGATCGTGACATTATGTAAGTATCCTTATGCTACCACCTATATATATATATATATATATAAAGGAGTGACATGAGGGAAGTGATGTGGCATCTCTATAGTGTAGGAATATTCTTTATCTTTTTCTCATTTTTTTGACTTTTCCCTTTCAATTTTTCCATTTTAATTATTTTAAAATTTTCACGCCATAACTCACTTGCACCTCTTCATTGGGGGTTGTTACTTTTCAAGTCCATAACCTCCAATCGTTTAGTGTGTTATTAATAACAATGCCCATATCAGAGTACTATAAAGTTAGTTACACAAAGCACTTTTTAACTTTTGTGGAGATTTACTATTCTTGTTAAGATTTTAAATAGTAGTTGTAGTATTTTGGTCTGTTTATTCATCTCCTTTTGAATATGCAGTTTATGACTATAATGGAGTACATCATGCTTCTTTTCCTCGGAAACTACGCTTAGGTTTGTGTTTTTGTGAATTGATTTGGAAATTATGACTTTCTTATGTTTGTTATCTTATCCTCTCATAGTTCTGAGTTAATTAGAGCCTAGTGCTTTGAATGGATTCCGTCTTTCTGCCTTGTGGATCATTTGTTACTTTCTATTGTTAATTATAGTAATCCACCGTTTTCACGTTTTCCTTCTTCTTATAAGTCTGAGAAGATTTCGTATTTTGTTCTTATTATTCCTTTTCTTTTAAACATTCGGAATCACTAAGAAGGTACATTTTAATATAAAGGGAGAAATTGTAGGACATTGAGCGAAAGGTAAGGCAAGAAATATAAAATTGAGTGAGGCAAATGAAAAGAATAATGTCACGACCCGGATCCCCCAACCTTGGGGTCGTTATGGCGCCTAACATCTACTTGCTAGGCAAACCAATATTAGGTAAATAATTAACCTTTCTAACAATTTAGAACAGAGTGATAACAATTATTAACGACTAATAAAGTTGTAATACATAAAATAAACTCATAATATAGCACGTTCTAGTCTAATCCCACAAATCTGGAGTCAGCAGTATATGAGCAACTAGAATACTACAAGTATGGTTTGAATGAAATACAACGGTTGAGATGAAATAAACTGTAAAGACAGGAATAGAAGGGGACTACGAACGCCGGCAGCTCTACCTCAAGTCTCCACTGTTGAAATGATCCGAGCAGAAGCGCCACTAGACACCGCTGGGACCAACACCAGTATCTCCACAAGAAGTGTAGAAGTATAGCATGAGTACAACCGACCCAATGTACTCCGAAAGTGTCGAGCCTAACCCCGACGAGGTAGTGACGAGGCTATGACAAGACACCTACTAAAATCCTATGCAGATATATACATAAAGCAACAGAAATAACAAGTAGAGCATTTAAAATAATAACAGGGAGGGAACATGTAGAAAATGAATGTACGATAAGAATGTCAAGTACAAAGTTACCAAGTAAACTTCATTCAAGATAAACGACAATGCAACCGATAAATCACAAAATTTGGAAATCAAATAAATCAATGGAACCAACAATGGCACGACATCACCCTTTGTGCTTTTACTCTCAACCTCACCATATAATAATGATATGATAAATAAAATTGCACAGTATTACCCTTCGTACTTTTACTCTCTTCCTCACACGGTATGATAAATGATAATAAAAAATCAAGTGTACGGCATCACCCTTCGTGATTTAATCCTCACAATCTCTCAAATAAATGATAGCATATGCAAATAAGGCACGGACACACCCTTCGTGCTTTTCACTCTTCCTTACCAAGCAACAATAATAAACCAAAGTATCAATGCAAGGTGATAAGTAAATTTCACTTCAATCATAGGGTTGATAAGCAACTCAACCTTTAATATCTCAACAACTTAAAAATAAGCAATGATCACAAAAGCGTATAATTAATGAGATAATATTCAAATTAAAGCATGGAAAGCATAGATAATGATATAACATAGTTGAACAAATCAATTTCCACCTACATGATTTAACCCCAATGACAACGTATATATACTCGTCACCTTACATATACGTCGTTTCCACATATAAAGCACATAGCAAATAGGCCAACAAGTCCTAATTTCCTCAAGTCAAAGTTAACCACGACACTTACCTCAATCTGCAACCATGTCAATCAACCAACCACGACCTTGCCTTTTGAACAAGCCTCCAAACCAACCAAATCTAACCAATTATCGATCAAACAATTCAAAATAAGCTTTAGAAACTACTCACGAGGGAAAATGGTTCAATCTTTGATGAATTTGAAAAAGTCAACCCCAGGCTCGCTTGGTCAAAACCCGAGATTCAGACCAAAATCTAATTTCCCATTTACCCCCGGGCCCGATTATGCAATTTGTTTTAAAATCCGACCTCAATTTGAGGTCTAAATCTCAATTTTACAAAATCCCCAAATTCTACCCAAATACCTAATTTCTACCATGAAAATCCTATATTCGATGTTAAAACACACAAAAAGTAATGTGGAATTGAAAAAAAATAGATTAGAGTTACTTACCAATGATTTTGGGAAGAAGAAATTCTTGAAAAAATGCCTCTAGAGTGTTTAGGGTTGAGAATTGGTGTAAAATGAGCTAAGTCCTGATTTTTCCCTCTTTTACCCAGCTGTGGATGTCGCAATTGCGAAACACAGGTCGCAAATGCGAACTATGCCCCCAGCCTGCATAAATCACAATTGCGAATAAACCATCATATTTGCGATGTTCCATCCAACTGCAAATGCGGGTTCGCATTTACGAACCTGCCTAAGCCCAGTGCTCACTCGCAAATGCGACCAAACCATCGTAAAAGCGAAGTCTAGGATGTCTGCAATTGTGAATATTTCTTCGCAAATGCGAAGACTACCTTGCCCAGACCCCAATCGCAATTGCGAGCTCAACTTCACAAAAGTTCGCATTTGCGAACAGGTCATCACAAATGCGAGACCTACAGCCCAACATAAGAACTTAAGCACACCAGCAGTCTTCAACTAACCCAAACTCATCCGTAGCACCTCCGATACTCACCCGAGCCCCTTGGGCTCCAAACAAAATATGCACACAAGTGTAATAACATCATATAAACGTGCTCGCACAATCAAATCACAAAAATAACATCTAGAAACATAAATGGGACATCAAAATGCATGTAATTCAAAAGAAAACTCAAGAACCTCTAGAATCACAACCAAGCGTCCTTTTGCAGACAAGTTTAAAATAGAAAAACGGACCTATTTTTAGTCCAAAAATAAGAATCTGAATCCGATAACCATAAAGTCAAACTAGGGTCAAACCTAGAGAATTTCCAAACATCAAAATTGCTAACTTTCGGCAAAGCAAGCCAAATCAACCTAGGGACCTTCGAATTCAATTTTGGGCATACACCTAAGTCTAAAATCACAATACGGACCTACCGAAATAGTCAAAACAACGATCCGAGGTTGTTTACCCAAAAGATTGACCGTGGTCAACTCTAGCCTCATTTTTAGTTAAAATTCTCATTTTCTATAAATTTTCACATAAAAGCATTTCAAAAAGTGACACGGGCCATGCTCACAAACCAAGAAACATCAAATGAAGCTACGAGTGGTCTCGGATCATGAAGTCTAGAATTAAATACGACCTATCGGGTCGTCACATTCTCCACCTCTAAAAGAAACGTTCATCCTCGAACGGACATAGAAAAGTACTTGGATAGATGAAAAGGTGTGGGTATCTACTCTGCATATCGTACTCGGACTCGCACGTAGCTACCTCGATCAACTGACCTCTCCATTGCACTTTCACATAAGAAAACTCTTAGATCTCAACTTTTGAACCCGTCGGGCTAGAATAGCCACCGGCTCCTCCTTATAGGCCAAACGTTCATCAAGTTGAACCCTGTTGATGTCTAAAACATGCAAGCTTCTTCATGGTACTTTCGAAGCATGGAAAAATGGAATACCGGATGTGCTCCGAATATTCTAGGAGGTAATGCAATCCTATAAGCAACCTCCCCAACTCTCTCAAAGATCTCGAATGGCCCAATAAACCTCGGGCTCAACTTGCCCTTCTTCCAAAACCGTATCACGCCCTTCATAGGCAACACTCAGATAAGAACCTTTTCTCCCACCATATAAGCTACATCTCGAACCTTCCGGTCCGCATAACTCTTCTTCCTGGACTGAGCTGTACGAAGTCGCTCCTAATCACCTTAACCTTATCCATAGCATTGTGGACCAAATTAGTGCCCAACAAGCTTTCCTCTCCGGGCTCAAACCAACTAATCAGCAAACAACATCGCCTCATATGGTGCCATCTGAATACTTGATTAATAACTGTTCTTGTAGGCAAACTCTACTAGAGGTAAGAACTGATCCCATGAACCTCCAAAATCCATAACCCAAGCACGTAACATGTCCTCCAAGATCTGAATAGTGGAATCAGACTATCCGTTCGTCTGAGGATGAAATATTGTGCTCAGCTCAACCTGCATGCCGAACTCACGATGCATGGCTCTCCAAAAATATGATGTGAACTGTGTCCTCGATCAGAAATGATAGAAATGGGCACGCCGTGCAGGCGGATAATCTCTTGAATGTAAACCTGAGCCAACCGCTCTAAAGAATAGGAAATCTCCACCAGAATGAAGTGCACAGACTTAGTCAACTGGTCCACAATAACCCAGATTGTGTCATGTTTCTTCAAGGTCCATGGCAAGTCTACCACAAAATTTATAGTGATGCGCTCCCACTTCCACTCCGGTATCTCCAATATCTAAGTCAATCCACTCGATTTTTGATGTTCATACTTCACCTGTTGACAATTCAAACACCGAGATACATAAGCAACAATTTCTTTCTTCATTCTACTCCACCAATAGTGTTATTTCAAGTCACGCTACATCTTCGTGACACCTGGGTGAATAGAATAACACAAGCTGTGAGCCTCCTCAAGGATCAACTCTCTTAACCCATCGACATTTGGAACACAAATCTGCCCCTAAAGCCGCATAACCCCATCATCACCGATCACAATTTCCTTAGCACCTCCCTGCTGCACTGTATCCCTCAACACCAACAAGTGAGGATCATCAAACTGGCGAGCCTTGATATGCTCCAACAACAAAGACTGTGCCACAACACAAGCAATAACCCGACTGGGCTCCGAAATATCCAATCTCACAAATCGGTTGGCTAAAGCCTAAACATCCACGGCTAATGGCCTCTCTGCTAATGGTAAGTATGCCAAACTACACATGATCTCTGCCTTCCTACTCAATGCATCGGCCACTACATTGGCCTTCCCCGGATGATATAATATGGTGATAGCATAGTCTTTCAACAACTCTAGCCCTCTCCGCTACCTCAAATTAAGGTCTTTCTGGTTGAACATGTGCTGGAGACTCCGATGGTTAGTATAGACCTCACAATGAATGTCGTACAGATTATTCCTCCAAATCTTTAGCGCATGAACGATGGCTGCCAACTCTAAGTCATGAACAGGGTATTTCTTCTCATGAACCTTCAACTGCCAAGACGCGTAGGCAATTACCATACCATCTTACATCAATACCGCACCGAGCCTAATATGTGATGCATCACAATACACGGTGTAAGATCCCAAACATGTAGGCAACACCACCATTGGAGTTGTAGTCAATGCAGCCTTAAGCTTCTAAAAGCTCAATTCACACTCATTGGACCATCTGAAAAGAGCACTCTTCTGGTCAACTTGGTCAATGGGGCTGAGATAAATGAAAACCCCTCCACGAACTGGCGATAGTAACCCGCAAAACCAAAGAAGCTCTGAATCTTTGTAGCTGAAGTAGGTCTAGGCCAATTCTAAATTGCCTTAATCTTCTTAGGATCCACTTTAATTCCCTCAGAAGATACAATATGGCCCAAAAAGGCAACTGAATCCAACCAGAACGCACACTTAGAGAACTTGACATATAATTGATGATCCCTCAGAGTCTGAAGTACGCTCCAAAGATGCTGTTCATGCTCTTCTCGACTGCGGGAGTAGATCAAAATATCATCAAGAAAGACGATCACAAAATAATCCAAGTAGGGCTTGAATACCTGGTTCATAAAATCCATAAATGTTGTTGGGCCAGTTGTCAAGCCAAATGACATCACTAAGAACTCATAGTGACCATACCAAGTCCGAAAAGCTATCTTAGGGATATCCGATGCCCTAATCTTCAACTGATGGTAGCCAAATCTCAAGTCAATTTTGGAAAACACCTTGGCACCCTAAAGATGATTAAATAAGTCATCAATCATCGGCAAAGTATACTTGTTCTTGATAATTACCTTGTTCAACTACCAATAATCTATACACATCCTCATTGTTCCATCATTCTTCTTCACAAACAACATCGGTGTACCCCAAGGTGAGACACTCAGTCTAATGAATCCCTTATCAAGAAAATCCTCCAGCTGCTCCTTCAATTCCTTCAACTCAACTATGGCCATACAGTATGGTGCGGTAGAATAGGCTGAGTGTCCGGAACCAAATCAATGCAAAAATCAATATCTCAATTGGGTGGAATCCCCGGCAAATATATAGGAAATACCTTTGGGAACTCGCGCACAACTGGTACCAAACATATGGAAGGAACCTCCGCAAAAGGATCAGGGATATAGGCCAAATGTGCTATACATCCCTTCTCGACCATACGCTGAGCCTTCGCATAAGATATAACCTTGCTAGTAGAATGGCGAGGAGTCCCCCCACCACTCTAATAGAGGCAACCCCGGCATGCCTAATGTCACAGTCTTGGCATGATAATCCAAAATAACGTGATAAGGTGACAACCAATCCATGCCCAAGATAACATCAAAGTCCACCATATCTAAGTAGAAGGTCTACCCTCGTCTCATAGCTCCTGATAGAAACCACACATGAGTGATAAACGTGATCTACCACAATAGAATCTCCCATAGGCCTAGACACATAAACGGGAGCACTCAAAAAATCATGAGGCATAATGTAAGGCCCCGTAAAATTTTGCCAAGGAATTTAAGGTTTCGTAGTGCCGAGGTAGGCCTATGTGTTTGAGGATTATAGACTTTTTGGGTTGAAGAATGCACTGAGGAGTTGATGGAAATTTTTGGCAAAAGAAGACGATTATGCGGTCAGTTTCGCGACCGCAGAACCACTCCGTGGGCCGCATACCCGTCGCAGAGTTGAGCAGAAAAATGGTTGAATTTCGAATGTTGTTTTTCGGTCCATTCTGCGATCGCATATCCATTTTGCAGTCTGCATTTCCATCACAGATTTGGCATGAAGAATTTTGGAGAGTGATTCTGCGGTCCACTCTGCGGCCGCATAAGTGGTATATGGACCGCAGACCAGTCACAGACCGGTCCAGACCAGCCCAATTCTTGGCATCATTTTTGCGGCCCATTTTGCGGGCTGCATATCTATTATACGGTTCCATTCTGCGACCACAGACCTGAGTTCGGAGGGTCCATTTTCTTATTTTTATAATCCGACCCCAATTTGATAAATAGCCTTAGGGGCTCATTTTGAAGCGAATGTCGGATGATTTTAGAGTGAGGTAAGAGTATTTTAGAGAGAAAGGAGGAAATATACCATTTTAATCACCCATTCTTGCACCAATCTTCAAGAATCAAGGAAGTCAATCACTAGATTATCATCTATCTAGGTAATTCCTACTCCTAAGCTTTCATGCAAGAGGTTATGAGTCCAAGTATATTGTGTGTTAGAAATAAGCCATGCATGTGTCAATAGGTTGTAGTATGTGGGGTTAATGAACCATTTCAGTTAGTTTCTTGTTGAAATTGGTTGAGGGAGAAAGGGATTACCATTGTAGAGCTTTGTAGTCTATTTTTCATATTAGGTGTTTGACAAAATTCCTAAGAGAGTTACACCATGAGAATCTTTCTAATTATTATCCGATTTTCGCTATCTTCCTATAGATTGTTATTGCTAGAAGTGTTGGGCATTGTAGTAACTTAAGGAAAGCTCAAACAAGCTATGTTGGCTAAACTACTCTCTTAGAATTCAATTCCATGATGTTCCCGTAAGTTTCAAGTATGGTTGGCTCAAGTTCCTTATTCTCATGTTCCGAGTTGTTCCTAATAAATTCGATTGCCCCGAGTAAGCAGAGTGCCGAGAATTATATATTCAAAATGTGTTTCGAATATTCCTATCACATTATGTTATACTTCGGCAATGTGTTCAAGAATGATAAAGATATGAGTATTAAAATGTTATGGCTTTGAGTCGTGTTTCAAATGAAAGTCCATTATGCTTAACTTGGAAAGAATACTCCATGCGTCTAAAACTCCAATTGCTTATATGTGTACCTAAAATCTTGATTTGAAATGCCTTGTTATTGGTAATCTATAAAGATGCTTGAAAGTGAATGAAGTGGGTTAGAGATGTAATGCGTGGCCACCGTGCCAATAATGAAAGTTATACTTGTGGCCAATGGTGCCAAGGAAATGAAATGATGGGAGAAAGGTTATGAAATGAGCCTTGATTTAACTGTTCCAAATTAACTCCGAAAATAGATTTGACTAAAAGCTTATATACTCAAGTCATACCCAAATGTGGCTGTTTTAACTAATGTTATGCTTTGTAAGTATTTCCAATATGTTTTGAGCTCTTATATCTTCATGAGTTAAAATTGTGTATTGCCCTTTTGGGGAAAAGTATTTCAAGAATACATGATGTGTTACTCGATTATGATTTTAGCTTGTGCTTTGATTGTCAATCATTTTACTCCATTTCTTGGAAACAAATCCATTGTGTTTAAAGTCTTCATTACTAATAAACCTAAAGTTGTGATTTCCGGAATATTCTATTTGTTGATATTTATGATGATGATCCATAAAAGTAAAGAAATAAAAATATGGAATATGAAATACGGCCAACGTGCCATGGATGAAGAATCATAAGTATGGCCAAGAGAGCCAAGGAAATAATGATATTGTGAATGGTTGAAAGTACTAACGAAGCTATATATATAGTATGAAAAGTTAAGAGGTGAATATAAAATATATTTGTACTTTTGTGTTCCTTGTGTGCAAAAACAAAAAAGGTTTTTGGGAGTATCATTAGCAAACCGAGGAAGGGTGGGTCGTAAGGCCCACACCCAAAACTACACGTACCAGTGTAGGAGTGGATTGTGATTATTCCCCTTATTTGGGATGAGATTGAAATATTGATGTGATTGTAATTATTCCTCTTAATTGAGATGATATTGTTGATAGCCCTAGATTTTAAGTCAACCCACATGGCATATGTGGGAAGGCGGCCTAGCCGATCAGGTGGAGATCGTACGCCATGTTGCGCACATGGTGGTACTACTTTTTGTAACATATTTTTTCGCATCACATATCAAACCACATTGTTCGTGCGGAGATGACCTAGCCAATCGGGCATGATCGGACTCCTTGCTAAAAAACAATGGTGGTATATTGGTGCTAATGATTTCCTAACAAATAATATATATTATTTTCCTATTTTGAACATTGTTATGTTTTAACTGGGCATTTGGATATTGTTGATTGTGACTTGTTGTTTCTTTGGTTTTCCCTTTCTTATATTGGCATTCTATTTTGAAAGAAGACATTTAGCTTTACATGCTAGTACTATTTCATATGTACTAACGTCCCTTTTGTCGGGGGCACGACATCTTCAATGGATGCAGGTGATTTGTCAGCGGGCGATTTTGATCCTCATTAGCAATTACTCTCTATTCAGCAAATTTTGGTGAGCCCTACTATATTCTGGGCTTCATTTCATTTGAAGTTGTACTTTATGTTTTGAGGTATAGCCGGGGCTTTGTTGCCGGTACTTCCATACTACTCTTTTGTTATACTTAGAGGCTCCGTAGACAGGTTGTGGGTGGTATTTGATGTTGGGAATTAAACTAGTAAGTGTTGGTATTTGGGCAAACATATTTTTCATCATATCTATAAACTTATAATATTTTGAAAATCATAAATGAATATCCTTTAGTAATGGAAAAAAAATGTGGAACACTTGACTCTTCTCATGTCTATCACTTGTACTGATTCTTATATTGTTAATGGGCAAGGTTGGGTAGAAGGAATCTAGCAGGCTTGCTTAACCGGGGTATCTCGGTTGAGCGCCAGTCGTGCTCCCCGAGGTCAGGGCGTGACACATAACCAGATATGAAGCAAAATAGGATGACCCATATGAATAAGTAGAGCCCGAATCAAATAAAACTGAGGCATCTATGTGGCAAACTGGAACAATACCTGTGATGAAGGCATCAGATCACTCTACCTCAGGTTTAGCTGGGAATGCATAAAAATAGGGCTGATCCCCACCACTCTGACCTCCGCCTCTCAAACGGCCTCTCCATGGCTGACCTCTACCTCTAATGGCCTAACCACCACCTCAGGCTTCTAGACCCCCGCCTTTAGCTGGCTGAGCGGACGGTGGGACAACCGATGCCGGAACCATGGCACGAGAACACTGATGTGGCATGCTTCCCTATGACCTAGGCCAAAACCTCGCGTCGTGCCTCGGATCTCCATAAGTATAACTAGTCCTCATCTACTATGACTACTGACCCTATCGACCTGAATAACCACCCTGATAACTCTAAATCGGAGGTGCACTAGCCGGAGTTGAAGGTGCGCTATATGATAATTGCTCAGGATGAGACCCATAGGAACCACAACTACCTAAAGCACTATGGGATGCCTGAAGCACTGACACAATCACCCTGGGAAGATGGCCTCGACCAAATGAACCCCTGCCTCTAGACGAGGCACCACTGAAACCACCAAAATGACGAGGCCTCTTCTCAGATACCGCCTCCCTACCTTGACCATGAATCATCTCGATCCAACTAGCAATCTCTACCACCCACTGGAAATAAATACCATCCCCTCTCTCCTTGTCCATCTATAGCTTAATACCAAACATAAGACCATCAATGAATCTCCTGACTTTCTCCCTCTTAGTAGTAAGCAAGACAACTGCATGGAGAGCTAAATCCATGAATATGGTCTCATACTGGGTAACAGTCATGCTACCCTGCTAAAGACGCTCAAACTGCCTATAATACTCCTCTCTCAAAGTAAAAAGAATAAACTTCTCCAATAATAGTTGTGAGAACTGATCCCAAGTGAGTGGAGGTGATCCTGCTGGTCTGACTCAATCATAGTCCTCTCT
The DNA here is from genome assembly GCF_000715075.1 of Nicotiana tabacum. Lineage (NCBI taxonomy): Eukaryota > Viridiplantae > Streptophyta > Magnoliopsida > Solanales > Solanaceae > Nicotiana > Nicotiana tabacum. Next base: position 45,996,107 of record NC_134102.1, read on the forward strand.
TGGTAGAGCCATGCATCTGAAATATTGCAAAGTCAACTCCATTGGACTCCACTATACTTATGTTGCGCAACACCTCATGTCAATGATCAATGAAATCATGTGGGTCCTCAGAAGGTGTGCCACCAAAGCGAATAGGAAATAACTTTGTGAACTTGTCCAATCTCATCAACCCCTCATAAGACATCACGGGCCTCCCCCCCGGTCTGTGTAGCAATAATAGGCTGAGCCACTCCAACTGGCGGAACTGTCAAAATCTGATATTCGTGAGCCATCTATTCTAGTGTGTGAGTAGCGGGAGTTTGGGATCCTCTCCCAGCCTGAGAGACGGCTGGTGCCAGCAAAAATGCAACGATCTGGGCCACGTTCTCCATAAGGCCCACCAAATAGACTAGAGCGTCCTAAAGTACTGGGTAGTAATAAAACCCTCCGGGTCCTAAGCTGGTCCAGCTGGCACAGCATGAACATGAATCTCCTCCTCCTGCTCTATCTGAGGCTCCATAATAGGTTTTGTTGCACGTGCTCTAGGCTGATCTCTGCCTCTAGCTCGACCTCGACCCCAACCTCTACCTCTGGTAGTGGCAGCAACCTGGGGCTCCATCTCCTAAACCGCCGTAGATGTTATCCGTGTCCTCATCATCTGCGAGAGAACAAGAATGGAATGATTCAAACTTCAGTGATAGGATAAAATCGCACAATATAGAAAGAAAGAAGTGAAATTTTCCTAAAGCCCTATAGCCTCTAGAAGATAAGTACTGACATCTTTATACCGATCCTCCAGACTTTACTAAGCTTTCTCATGACTCGTGAGACCTAAGCAACCTAGCGCTCTAATACCAACTTGTCACGACCCGGATTCCTCAACCTCAAGGTTGTGATGGCACCTAACATCTACTTGCTAGGCAAGCCAACATTAGGTAAATAATTAACCTTTTTAACAATTTAGAACAGAATGATAACAATTATTAACGACTAATAAAGTTGTAATACATAAAATAAACTCATAATATAGCATGTTCTAGTCTAATCCCACAAATCTGGAGTCACCGGTATATGAGCAACTAGAATACTACAAGTATGGTTTGAACGAAATACAACTGTTGAGATAAAATAAACAGTAAAGACAGGAATAGAATGGGACTTCAGGGACTACGAACGCCAGCAGCTCTACCTCAAGTCTCCACTGTAGAAATGATCTGAGCAAAAGCACCACTAGACACTGTTGGGACCAACACCAATATCTGCACAAGAAGTGCAGAAGTGTAGCATGAGTACAACAGACCCAATATACTCCGTAAATGTCGAGCCTAACCTGACGAGGTAGTGACGAGGCTATGACAAGACACTTACTAAGATCCTGAGCATATATATACATAAAGCAACCGAAAATAACAAATAGGGCATTTAAAATAATAACGGGGAGGGAACATGTAGAAAAGGAAAGTACGATAAGTATGGGAAGTAAAACTTTACCAAATAAACTTCTTTCAAGATAAACAACAATGAAACTGATAAATCAGAACATCCGAAAATCAAATAAAGCAATGGAACCAACAATGGCACGGCATCACCCTTCGTGCTTTTACTTTCTTCCTCACACGGTATCATAAATGATAATAAGAAATCAAGTGCAAGGTATCACCCTTCGTGCTATAATCCTCACAATCTCTCAAATAAATGATAGCATATGCAAATAAGGAATGGCAACACCCTTCGTGCTTTTCACTCTTCCTCACCAAGCAACAATAAAAAACCAAGGTATCAATGCAAGGTGGGAAGTAAATTTCACTTCAATCATAGGGTTATGATAAGAAACTCAACCTTCAATATCCCAACAACTTAAAATAAATGATGATCATGAAAGCGTACAATTAGTGAGATAATATTCAAATTCAAGCATGGAAAGCATAGAAAAGGATACAATAAAGCTTAATTAATCAATTTTCACCCGCATGCTTTAACCCCAATGACAATGCATATATACTCATCACCTTACATATATGCTATCCCCACACATAAATCATGTAGCGAATAGGCCAACAAGTCCTAATTCCCTCAAGTCAAAATTAACCATGACATTTACCTCACTCCACAACCAAGTCAATCAACCAATCATGGCCTTGCCTTTTGAACAAGCCTCCAACCCAACCAAATCTAACCAATTATCGATCAAACAATTCAAAATAAGCTCTAGAAACTACTCACAAAGGAAAAAGGTTTAATATTTGATGAATTTGAAAAAGTCAACAAAAGTCAACCCCGAGCTCGCTTGGTCAAAATTCGAGATTCGGACCAAAACCCAATTACCCATTCACCCCCCTGAGCCCGGTTATGTGACATGTTTTAAAATTCGACCTCACTTTGAGGTCTAAATCTCAATTTTACAAAATCTCTAAATTCTACCCAAATCCCTAATTTCTACCATGAAAATTCTAGATTTGATGTTAAAAACACATTAAATGTAATGGGAAATTGAAAGAAAGTAGATTAAAGTTACTTACCAATGATTTTGGCTAATCCGGGAAGAGGTAAGTCTCTTGACTAACCTTGTTAAGAGGGAAAGCCCTAGGATTTGACTTGTGTGCTATATGTTTAAGGTATTAGGGCTAGTGTATATACATGGTGGCGATCGTATATGCATTTACCGAGTTTATAACTTGATCGGGGGTAAAAAAGATTTCATGCTTTGTTTGACTATGTGCTAAATTGATTCATGATTTATTTGACTTATGTGACATGTTGCCCTCTTATATATGTTAGAAATCATGCCTAGTCTTATGATCAATTGTGAAGGCATGAGAACTTATTCTTGATATGTTAAATTGCTTAATTGCTCGTTGTCACATATAGATTTCATTAGCACATATCTGTATGATATTAATTAAGTCCTTGTGCACCTTTTATCTATAAATTCTTAAGCATATACATGCATTTAAATAATGGATACATGATTTAGACCAAGCATTTTGGCACGAAGGGTGAGCATGCAGATGTGATACAATTATGACATTGGACTTGATGAATAGATATTGATTTACGAGGGATGCTATTAGACCCCTCTTTGCGATTAGATTTAGATCCATCCATCCGGAGTCAATGATGACCCATGTTATACTTAGAATTTGTACATGGTCGATACATGGATTTTGTATCGGATTATTGTGATACATAAATTTTGTACTGGGATACATGGATTTGTATCGGGGTACATGGATCATGTACCGGTTTGATCATGCATTGATATTCTTGATTCATTTTAGAGGCACTCATTTAAATGCTAACTATTGCATGTCATGTATACATGCTAGTTTGGAGCCTCGACTCCGTTGATTGAAACATGCCAGTTTTACTTGCTATACTTGAACAACGTTATAATTTTCTATTGAATTGGAAAGAGCAATCTGTTTTATATCTTGCTAAGTGTTAATTATGAGGATATATATTGTTCCAGCTCTAGTCTTATTATTGTTTCTGTGTTATAAGTATTCGGATAAATCTAGCCTCGCCACCACTTCTTCAAAGTTAGAGTTGATACTTACTGGGTTCCAACTATGGTGTACTCATACTACGCTTCTGCATACTTTTCTGCTGGTTCTGAGACTAGTATTGTGGCACCCTTTGAGCTGAGTAGGAGTATGCTATTAGAGATCTCATGGCGAGCTGCTATGATGTTTGATCCGCAGCACATGGAGTCCTCGTCCTTATTTATCACCTGCCTATTTTCTTTATTGCATACAGTTGTGATTATGTATTCAGACTTGTATTACAGTAGTTGCTCATGTACTTATGTCATCTAGTTCTTGGGGGTTGCACTATTTTGGTCGCGTTTAGACCCTGTTATACTTGTATCAGATATTTTACTGTTTTGAGCTTTCCTGCTTTTATCCTGATATAACTCTGTTAAGTAAAATTGGACTCTATTCGGTTGACTATGAGTTGGCTTGCTAAGAGCGTATGGCTAGGCGCCATCATGGCCTGAGGTGGGTTTTGGGTCGTGACAGCATGTGCGAAGTGTAAAACTATAGCTCTTGTTAGGCTTGTACGCCATACAATAATGAGTATCATGTTCAAATAGGAAATCAAGACTTACACGTGATATCTAGCATGATTTGAGAAGTTTATGTAGTAATACAAACATATAAAGCATGATAGCAGGAAGTACAGTATCCAAAATAAGGCATGATATAGCCTAAAGACTACTCCAATCATGAATCATACATAGCACCCGCATAAACGCTCACCTCGCATATATGTTGCTTCTCATACATTCTAATAAGACAACTAAGGTCATGTCCTAAATGATATTTCCTACATAATATTAGGCAAGATACTTGCTTCATCTGGTCTAGCCTTCAACCTCAAACCACGTAAAAACCTCGCTCTAGCCCTCCAATCACGCAAATACCAGCCAATCATCAACCAAGAAAATCATACAATACTATAGGAAGTGATTCCAATCCATCAAGCTTCGATCTTTGAAGAATTCTCAAAGAATCAACAAAAGTCAACCCCATGCGTCCCCAAAATCTTAAACCAATACCAGATCTCGATGCCTCATAACCTTATGAGTCCAAATATGTGGCTAGCTTCCAAAACCGAGTGCAAATCGATGGCCAAATCTCCAAAATACACCCTCTTAAGTTATAGACAAAAACCATAAATTTCATCCTAAAATTTCATGTTTTAGGTGTTAATGATCCATGTAGATTCTTGATATAATACCATCAATGAGTAGAAATCACTTACCCCAAAGTCTTGTATGAAAATCTCCAAGCCAAATCGACCCTCTCCAAGTCTAGGGTTCAAAATTTAAGAGAATGAGATAAAATCTTGAAATGCCAAATAATAACTCAGTTGTAGATGTCGCATTTGCGACCTGGGATCGCAAATGCGGCTTGAGTTCGCAAATGTAACTAACCCCCTGAGAAACTGTAACGACCCGACTGATCATTTTGAGTTTTAACATTTTGTTTGGTTTGAGACTTTGATTATCTTCATAATATGTATTATGACTTATGTGTATGGTCGATTTTGGTTTTCGAGTAGTTCGGTATTGATTTGGAAGAAGGAACCTAAATTTGGAAGCTTTAAGTTGGAAGAGTTGATCAAGGTTTGACTTTTGGGTAAACAGACTTGAAATTAGATTTTGATTGTTCTAATAGGTTCGTCATATTATTTTGGATTTGTACGTAACTTCATATTTGGTTTTGGAGGTTCCTAGAAGAAGTCAGTACTATTTTGTCGAAAGTTGGCAATTTGAAAAACTTAAGAGTTCATAAGTTTGTCCAATAGTTGACTTTGATGTTATTTGACTCCAATTGGTGTTTCGAGACTTTGTATGGGTCTATATAGTCGAATTGAACTTGTGTGCAAAGTTTGGAAGTAATCCAAAGTGTGTAAGTGTGATTGGGACACTCTTTTAAAAGAATGAAGATTTAACAACTTAAGAGAAATTCTATTCTATTTGAGCCTCGATTCTTTGTTGTGATGTTCTTGTGGGTGTTTTGAGCCTTTGATAAGTTTGGATAATGTATTTGTACTTGTTGGTATGATTATATGGGGTCACAAGGGGCTCGGGTGTTTTTAGATCATTCGATGGGAGACTAGTTAACTTAAGGATTTGGAGTTTGACCATGGTCAATGTCGAGTCAAGACGGCCTCTTTTCAGTGTTCTGAGTGTGCGAGAACGTTCGTAGCGTGTTTTATGATTGAAATGCATATATGGTTTGTGTCTAGGAGGTTCTGAATGAGGTATAGGTGCTAAATCCAGATTTTTCTATTGGTGATTTTTCTGGTGCAACAATTCAGAAAATAAAAGTTATGTACACCATATCTCCATCGTTTTAAGGCTAAATTGGGTGATTCAAAAGGCTATCTTGGGTCTGATCTCGCTAGGATTATGTGTAACGACCCGACCGATCATTTTGAGCATTTGCATTTCCGTTCAGTTGTTTGAGGTTTTGAGTATCTACATATAATGTATTATGATTTTCATGTGTCACGACCCAAAATACCAACCTGTTTTGACGGCGTCTAACACATTTACTATGCAAGACGACAATGACATAACAATTAAGCATTTGAATAAAACATGATTTTATAAGATCAACAACGGAAAATCTCATAAATATCTGATAAAACAACTGTAACTCTACCACAACCATCCCAAAACCTGGTGTCATCGAGTACATGAGCACTACAATATTTCAACATAAGACAAACTCTAGTACAACCGTCTGAATAGTAGAACAATACTAAAGAAAATAAAAGGAAGGAGAATCGAGGTCTGTCGGTGTCATAGTAGCTACCTCAAAGTCTCTGAGCAGGTACTAGCATTACCCTAGCAATCACCGCGTCAAGATGTACCTGGATCTGCACATCAAGTGCAGAGTGTAGTATGAGTACAACCGACCCAATATACACAATAAGTAACAGGACTAACCTTGGGCTGAAAGTAGTGACGAGCTCAAAAGGATACAGCAGAACCAATATAATGACAACACAGATAAGATAATGACAATGATAAAAAAAAACTCAGATAAATTCCATAATCAACTCGTTTAGGGTACAGAAATTTAGACATACTTTCAAGTTTAACAATTAGAGCCCAACACTGATAAAATATATCAAGTACAACAAACGTGACGAATGTTACATCTCTCTGCCTATATTTCAAATATGCATGTCAAATGTAATGAATCACGGTGATATTCCCAAGTACTCACACTCTCAAAGTACTAAATCTGTCTAACTCAAATACCCACTCATCACATACAATCACTCAGCACTATAAGGGTGCCTGGCATCAATGTCCTTCACCAAAGCACGTGTGTATATAAATTCAATTCCCCTCACCAAAGAATGTGTGTATATAAATCATCGTGCCTGCACTCACTGTAGGTATGACAGACTCCGAAGGGGCGGATCCTGCATAATCGCTAATATAAAGCCTATAAGGCCTGCTCCGGCATGCAGCCTGATCCACAATAATACATAAACCAATAAGGCTTGCTGCGGTGTGCAGCCCGATCGACAATAACACTCTCAACTTGGATCTCAGGTCCAACTCAGTCATTAATCTCTCAGGTCTCAAGGGCTCACAATCCCATACTACTCAGCCCAAACAATAAGAACATATAATGTAATAGTAAATGATAACGGAGACTGAGATATGATATACAAATAAATGATCATGATTGAGCACATAATTGCAGTTAAAGTAGATAACTCAAAACAGCAAAAATAACCTCACTGGGCCTCAACTGAATAAGCACATATCCTAAATATGTTTTCTAACATGATTTACAGTTCAATTACTCTGACAAGTAAAGATTTCACGGATTGAACAGTACTTAATAACAAAACAGTCCAAAAGAAACAATCGAATCATGATTACCACGATGCACGCCCACACGCCTGTCACCTAGTATGTGCGTCACCCCAACACAAACCATATAGCACATTTTTCAGGGATTTATACCCTCAGTTCCAAGTTTAGAAGTGTTACTTACCTCAAAATGCACAAATTACAACTCCAACAAGCCCTTCCCACGTGTATCGGCCTCCAAACGACTCGAATATAGTCATAAACAAATCAATATCAACAATTAATGTCGTAGGAAACAACTTCAAACAATAAAGTTTTGATCTTTATCAAAATAAAAAAGTCAACCCAAAAAGTCAACCCCGAGTCCACACCTCAGAACCCGATAAAATTTAGAAAATTCGAACACCCATTCTATTAGAAGTCCAACCATACCAAAATCATCCAATTCCGATCTCAAATCGACCTTCAAACCTCCCTTTTTTAATTTTTGAAATGTTTCCACCAAAATTCCAATTCTTCACTTTAATTCACTAAATAAAACGACAAAAATAAGGATGGAATCATGCTAAACGAATAAACGCGAGTCAAGAACACTTACCCCAATCCAAGACGTGAAAATCTCGTCCAAAATCGCCCAAAACCGAGCTTTACAACTCAAAATATGAAAATAATACTCTAACCTTCGATTTGGGTTTTTAAATCTGCACCAAACTTTCCAGCTGAAGAAACCTCTTACGGAACGCAACAGCCCAGTCGCGAACACGATGACCAAAACCACAAGTTTCACGATCGCGATTCTGACCTCCGATCAAGATGAATAAAATATATGCCACCCTGGGCATTGCCTCCCTTATATGCGAACACGACATGCCTCACGTGTTCATAATGAAAAACCTACCAGAACCTTCGCGAACGCATCCCTAGTCTCGCGAACGCGATTCACAAATTTCACCAGTCACCTAGAGATTCTTCGCGATCGCGAGCCTTCCCTCATGAACACGTATAAGGAAACTAGATACAGAAAAATCAGCAGTCCAACAAGTCCAAAATGAACAGAACATGATCCGAATCACCCCGGAGGCCCCCGGGACCCCATCCAAACATACCAACAGGTCATAAAATACGATACAAACTTAGTCGAAGCCTCAAATCACATCAAGTAACATCAAAATCATAAATCGCACCCCAATTCAAGCCTAATAAACAATTGAACCTCCAAATTCTAAAACCAATGCCGAAACATACCAAACCAACTCCGATTGACCTCAAATTTTGTACACAAGTCATAAATGATACAACGGACCTATTCCAACTCCTAGAATCAAAATCCGAGCCTGGTATCAACAAAGTTAACTCTCAGTCAACTTTTCAAACCTTCAACATTTTTCACCAATTCAAGCCAAAATGACCTACGGACCTCCAAATCAATATTTGGACATACCCCTAAGTCCAAAATTACCATACAAAGCTATCAGAACCATCAAAACTCTATTATGGAGTCGTTTACACATAAATCAACATCCGATCAACTCTTTCAACTTAATTTCCAATCTTGGGACTACGTGTCCCAATTCATTCCGAAACATTCCCGGAACCAAACCACCCCGGCAAGTCACATAACTACAAATGAACATAGAATAAGGAATAAATGAGGAAATGGGGCTACAATACTCAAAACGACCGGCTGTTTGTTAAATTCTCCCCCCCTAAAATAAATGTTCATCCTTGAACGAGTCTAGAATCATACCTGGAGTCTCAAATAGGTGTGGATAGTTGCTCCGCATCTCCCGCTCGGTCTCCCAAGTAGCCTCCTAGACTGGCTGGCCTCGCTATTGAACTTTCACTGAAGCTATATTCTTTGAGCTCAACATTCGAACCTGCCGATCCAAAATGGCCATCGGCTCCACATCATAAGTCAAATTCTCATCTAACTGAACCGTGTTGAAATCCAGAACATGAGATGAATCACCATAATACTTCCAAAGCATGTAAACATGAAACACTGGTTGAAAATCCGATAGACTAGGTGGCAATGCAAGCTTGTAGGCCATTTCTCCAATCCTCTCCAGCACCTCAAAAGGGCCAATATATCGAGGGCTCAACTTGCCCTTCTTCCCGAACCTCATCACAATCTTCATGGACGATACTCTAAGCAATACCTTCTTTCCCAACATATATGCAACATCACGAACCTTCCGATCAGTGTAACTCTTTTGTCTAGACCGTGACGTGCGAAGCTGGTCCTGAATCAACTTGACCTTTTCTAAGGCATCCTGAACCAGATCCGTTCCCAAAATCTAGCCTCCCCCGGCTCAAACCAACCAACTAGAGATAGAATGATTTTCATTTTAGAGGCTTTTAAGTTGGAAGTGTTGACCAAGATTGACTTTTGGATATTTGATCTTGGATCGGAGTTTTGATAGTGTCGTTAGGTCAAGATGGTTATTTTAGACTTGGACGTATGTCTAGATTTGGAATCGGAGGTTCCTATGTTGATTTGGCTCTTATTGGCAAAAGATGGAAGTTTGATGGCTTGGAGAGTTGATAGGTTTGACCCATGGTTGACTTTATTGTTATTTATGTCTGTTTAGGGTTCCGAGCCTTGGAATAGGTTCGTGTTGTGATTTATTACTTGTTTGAAAAATTTGAGGTCATTCCGAGTTGTTTAGGCATGTTCAACGTAAGTTTAGAAGTTCAATTGGTGTGCGATTCGTGGTTTTTATATTTTCTTGTGCAATTTGAGGCCTCGAATAGGTCTGTGTTATGTTTTGGGATTGGTTGGTATGATTGGACGGGATCCCGAGGGCCTCGGGTGCGATTCGGGGTGATTTCAGTCCATTTTAGATGGTTTTTGTGTTGCTAGTTTCTGGTGCATCTTTTTGTTTCACGATAGCGTAAAATTTTATGGAGCAGATGGCTGATTGTTCATCATGTTTGCAGAGAGCCCTCACATTCACATAAGGTGCGGAACTGGTTCTCACGTTCGCTGTAGGGCTTGCGTTCGCGCTTCTCTGGTTCACTGGCTATCACGATCGCAGGGCACAAACACGATCGTGTAGTGCATTCTTTTAGGCAATAGCACTTTGTTCTTCGTGATCCGATGGTTTTTCTAGATAACATCATTAAATATTTTATTTCGAGTGTTTTAGTTGTTTTATCACATCTTGAGATTGGGAGCTCGGATATGGGAAATTTTGGAGGAGATTTTCACGATTTGGATTGGGGTAAGTATTTAGACTCGGATTTGGTTATTATTCATGATTCCATCCTTTGTTTTTAGCATTTAATTAATGAATATAAGTGAGGGAAATTGGAAATTTTAGAAAAATGTTTCTAAATGTAATTTGAGGATTTGAACCCCGAATCGGAGTCGGAATTAGATGAAACTTATGTGGTTGGACTCGCATTCGAATGGGTGTTCGGAATTTATGGCTTTTATCGGGTTCCAAGAGGCGAATGTGGATTGACTTTTTGGTTTTTGTTCAAGATCGAAGCTTTATTGTTAGGAGTTGTTTCCTATGGATTTTATTGATGTTATTAAATTATTTTGGCTAGATTCGAGCCGTCTGGAGGTTGATTCATGCGGGAAGGTATTTTTAGAGTATTAATTTGGCTTATTTTAGGTAAGTATCTTGGCTAAACTTGTGTGGGGGTAAACCCCTTAGGATTTAGCCTTGATTGCTTATATGTGTTATGTGAAAAGCGATGTGTACATGAGGTGACGATCATGTACACGGGTGCTATGTGGGGCTTTGAGACCAGGTTTGACTGTAGGCTATTAATATTCCTTAATTTGATAAAGTAACTTATATAGAACATGCTTACACCACTTTGTGATTTCATTATCATGATCGCTACTTTTGACTTAGCCATCTTCATGTCTTATTTGTTTAGCACCCCTCCGCACTTTTATGTTGTTTCCATGTCCTTGTGCACCTTGTTGGAAAGTTGTGAGCTTATATGTTGATAAAACTTTGATATTATTTTCTTGTGATATTGTGGCACATATGGACATGGTTTGTGGATTGATTGTTGATGTTCGGAGTATACGAGTGGCATTTTACTGTTGTTGATTGTGTGGAGTGATACGGGTAGATATTGTGATATCGTCTAGGCGAGCGATACGGGTAGTTATTGTGATATTGTTTGGGCAGAGCGGTACGAGTGGCTATTGTGATGTTGTCTGGGCGGAGCGATACGGGTGTCTATTGTGATATTTTTTGGGTGGAGCGATACGTGTGGCTATTATGATATTGTCTGGGCAGAGCGATACGGATGGCTATTGTGACTTTATCACGGAGGAGTGATGCGGGTGGCTATTGTTGTTGTGATAAAAACGTGGGCACGAGGTGTCGTTTGTGTGATGTTTTCTGTGATGACTTGTTGTTGAAACGGATCCCTTTTCTTATATTGAGTTGTTATAACTTATTGTGATGAGATTATTTCTATTGATTTTCTGCTATGCTTTTGTTGCAAGTTTTTAATCTATAGCATAGGTTGTTTTATCTAGTGAGTATCACATGACTTTAACATCGTCACTACTTCACCGAGGTTAGTTTTGATACTTACTTGGTACCGACCTTGGTATACTCATACTATACTTCTTCATATTTTTGTGCAGATCTAGGTGTTAGACGTAGCAGATGCAGGCAGTGAGAGCTTCTTTGATCGCAACGATTCAAGGTAGAGCTTCTTTGATCGTCGCGGTCCCTTGGAGTCCTTTCCTTATATTTATACTATCAATTCACTATCTGGACAACATTGTATTTTGAGATATTTCTATGTATTCAGTTAGAGCTCGTGACTCTGTACTACCTAGTTCTGGGGACATGTTGTGATTATCACCATGTTGTCGTGTATCACCTTTATTTTTGCATTTATATTAAACTCTACTTTATTATATCACGCTTTATTGGTTTAAATGCTGTAATTTATCGGTTTACCTAGTTTTAGAGACTAGGTGCCATCACGACCCCAATGGTGGGATTTGGGTCATGACAAGTTAGTATCAGAGCTCTAGGTTCATAGGTTCTACGAGTGATGAGCAAGTTTACTAGAGTCTTGTGGATCGGTACGGAAACATCTGTATTTATCTTCGATAGGCTACGAAACTATTAGGAAATTCCACTTCTTTTATTACTTATCGTGTAGATTTATTAATTTCAGAATTTAAGCCTTTTTCCTTCTATTCTCTCATAGATGGTGAGGACACAAGCTTCAGTTACTGATGATGCTACCCCCGGTGCCAGTGTTTCTAGAGGCCAGGGCAGAGGCTGAGGAAGAGGCCGAACACGTGCCATAGTGAGGGTCTGTTCAAGGGCCACAACTAAGGAGCCACTAGTAGCTCCGATTGGGTTGCAGACACTCGACGCGCAAGTTGCTACCCCTGAACTTCAGGAGACCTTAATGCACTTTCTGAGCATTTTTGGTACCTTGTCTTAGGTGGGGTTGATCTCGGTTGCACCAGCTACTTTTCAAGCTAAGGGAGGAGCTCAAACTCCTCCGCCCGCACTCCAGAGAAGCGCGCCCATGTTGACTAGGCACCAGGTGTTCGGCTGGTACAGCTAGTGGTTGTAGTTTAGCCCGAGGTAGGGCTAGTTGTGTTGGCTGAGGGGCAGACGAATTTGGAGAGGTTTTGGAAGTTCCATCCTCCCCAGTTCAGTGGAGGGCCTTCTAAGGATGCACAGGATTTCTTCGATCAGTGTCACTGCATTTTGCGTACTATGGGTGTGGTGGGACCGAGCGGGGTCGACCTTACTACGTTTCAGCTGAGGGGGCTGGCATATAGGTATTGGTAGACTTATGAGGAGAGTAGTCCAGCAGGAGAGTGCCACTTACTTGGTCCCAGTCTCTGATCATTTCTTGGGAGAGTTTGTTCCATAGACCCACAGGGATACATTGCGCACCAAGTTTGAGTAGTTGGCTCAGGAGGGTAAGACCATGTCTGAGTATGCCATGAGGTTTATAGAGTTATCTCGTCATGCACCTGCTTTGGTTTCCATTATTAGAGAGAGAGTCCGTAGATTTATTGAGAGAATCGATTTTAGCCCTAGATTTAGGATGGCTTGGGAGTTGGAGACTGAGACTCCATTCCATCAAGATGTGGAGATCTCTAGGAGGTTGGAGTGTATTTGTAGCCAGGAGAGAGGTGATAGGGAGGCTAAGAGGCTTGGAGGTTCTGGAGGATTTAGTGGTTTCTACTCTTCATCTTTGTTAGTTGGCCAATTCAGTCCGTACTTCAAGTCACCCATAGTGCTCCATCTAGCCAAGGACCCTAGGGTACTCATATCAGACAGCCATCTTTCAGTGCACCTTCTGCACAGGGTTCCTACAGTGATTATTCTAGTCATCCGGCATAGACTCATTACCCGCAGCCACGCCCACAGAGGGGCTATTTTGAGTGTCGTGATACTAGGCATATTAAGATAGATTATCCCAGACTTAGGAGATTTGGAGTTTAACAGAGTACTCGGGCTATAGGTTTCGCTCCAGTTGCTACCCCACCTGCACAGCTAACTAGAGGTGGAGTACATGCGGGTAGAGTAAGTCCTATAGGGGAGGCCAGGCTTATTGTTATGCTTTCCTTGGTAGGTCCAAGGTTTTTGATAGATGTTGTTGCTATAGGTATTGTTCAGATCTTCCATAGAGATGGATTAGTTTTATTGATCTGAGTTCTACTTATTCGTATGTGTCATCCTATTTTGTTTCGTATTTGGTTATGTCTCATGATTCTCTAGATACTCCTATCTATGTATCTATACCCGTTGGGGATTCTATTATGGGGGACCATGTCTATCACTCGTGTATGGTTTCTACGGGGGCTACGGATGCTCGATCATCATTTCGATATGTTATCCAAGCTTGGATGTGGATGTGTTGGTAGATATTTCAGTTATTCATTGTGGGGCTAAGAAGATTCTTATATCTGGTTGACGAGTATAGACTTAGGAGGATTGATTGCATAGATGTTGTGACTGTAGTAGGGCCATGGAGAGATATCAGTCAGTGGCTAAGAACGTGGGTTGTCACCTACGAGAAGATTTGAGGTTGTGTGGTTTGTATGAGGCTTCTATGCAGCAAAATGCATATACTACCATTTCGGAGGGCTTGAGGAAGTCCGTACGACTGTCACGAGGGTGAATATGCACTTGGTAGAGTCCTTGGAGTGTTTTATGACTAGTGTTACATAAGTTTATGAAGTATTCAGTTGATCAACAACACATGATAGGGCCTGCTATTAAGGAAGAGTATTATAGGTTTCAGACAATGTGTTCTTTGTCTTCGAGCCAAGTGGGAGAGTCTACTATCAACGATCGGATTGCATGGCCATGTGTTATATCAGATTCTAGACTAAGGGACGCTTGTGGATTAGCTATGACTTGAAAAGGATGATTTCTAGGATTATTTTGAACAAGAGATCAGTTGAGTGTATGATGTACTTCAATTTATGGGTACGTAAGGGCCTTGAAATGATTCAGGTTTGATACTCATTTTGGATGTACTATGCAAGGAAAGGAATCACTTAGTTGCTTCTTTTGGGCATTTATGTACCGGTGGAGCGCGGGTTGTTCGGTGCGTGTTGGCTGCACATTTGATATTGGAGCAAGATGAGTGACTCTCGAGGAGGTTCTAATGAGTTCAAGATGTATATGGGGTGTTTGAGGATTTTCATATTTGCGTATGGGTAGAACTTGGGGTTTGCATTGGATGATGTCAAGACTTGCGATATGTTTGTATCGGGCTATGTGCTGCATCGGGGTCATGATAGGATATGATTCTTTGTGTACTTTGCTTCTCCCTTGTGAGACGGGTTCATAACATCGTGCTTGTGGTGGTATTTGTGGGACTCATAGGGTGGTTCTCTTATTTGGTTCTCCTTCCATCTTTTGTTATATTTGAGTTGTTGCTAGTTAGGTGCACAGATTGTGTCATTTGTGACTATGTGGAATTTGGTGTGGCTTGTTGGTAGAATAGCTTGTGTCGGGTAAGATGAGATCATTCGGCCTGGAATTAGTGCAACTGGACTTGGATAAGGTATGTATTTGGATAAGAAAGTCATTAATCAGCTTAAAGCTGGGCAATGGTTCTGGTTGGACAAGAGAACTCCATGACTTGTTGATTGGGTGAATGGTTATGAGTTTCTAGATGTCTCGTACATCATTAGAAGTATTGTGAAGGTTTGGAACAAGGTTTTATTTTATATGAGGTTGTTTACACATACCGAATTTAGTAATGAGCAGTTATTGTGGCCGAAAGATATTACTATGCGTATATGGGTTATGTGGTACATTATGTGATTATATCTTGGAATATGGTTATGGATTGATTCAGCTTGTTTAGACTTATTTAGTGTATATATGTGAGTATCGGGTCTTATAATGAGTTTCGGATGTTAGAGATTGGGTTCTAAGGTTTATGGACTATGGTTGAAGAAAGAATCTTTAGTTAGGTTGTGTTGTTGGGCTTATATGGATTGAGGTGATGTGGGATCACCCGTGAGTATGTGTATGTTAAGTTTATACAATGATTTTATGTCTTGGGAATGACTCTTGGTACGTTCGAGGACGAACATATATTTAAGCAGGGGAGAATGTAACGACACGACAGGTCGTTTTGAGCATTTTCATTTCTGTTTGGTGGTTTGAGGTTGTGAGTAGCTACATATGATGTATTATGACTTGCATGTATGGTCGATTTTGGTTTTCGAGTGGTTCGGGGTTGATTTGGAAGAATGATTCTCATTTTAGAAACTTTAAGTTGGAAGTGCTGACCAAGTTTGACTTTTGCGTATTTGATCTCGAATCGGTGGTTTGATGGTTCCATTAGGTACGGATGGTAATTTTGGACTTAGGTGTATGTCTTATGGTTATCGATGTCCGTTTGGGGTTCCGAGTCTTAAAATAGGTTTTTGTGGTGATTTATGACTCGTGTGTAAAATTTGAGGTCATTCCGAGTTGTTTAGACATGTTCGGCGTAAGTTTGGAAGTTGGAATTTTGAAATAGTTTATTAAGCTTGAATTGGTGTGCAATTCATGATTTTGATGTTATCTTGTGTGATTTGAGGTCTCGAGTAGGTCCGTATTATATTTTGAGATTGGTTGGTATTATTGGATGGGGTCCCGAGGGCCTTGCGTGCAATTCGGGATGGTTTCGGACAATTTCGGATGGTTTTTGAGCTGTTGGTTTCTGGTTTATCTATTGTATTTCGCGATTGCAGGTGGAGCTATACGATTGCGTTGAAGGTTTTGGGGATGCTTGCTGATTGTTCATCGCGTTCGCAGAGAACCCTCACGTTTGCATAAGGGGATGGAACTGGCTCACGCGTTCGCGCTCGGAAGTCTGCAATCGCGGTGTGTTGCTGGAGGTAGCTAGCTCGTTGGCGTACGCGTTCACCGTAGGGGCTCACATTCGCGCTTCTCTGGTTCACTGGCTACCGCGATAGCAGGGAACACACGCGATCGCGTAGTGCATTTTTTTGGGCAATAGCACTTTGTTCTTCGCGACCAGGATGGTTTTTCCGCGATCGCGAAATGTATAACTGGGCAAAATCATTAAATATTTTATTTCGAGGGTTTTAGTTGCTTTATCACATTTGGAGATTGGGAGCTTGGAGTTGGGCGATTTTGAAGGGGATTTTCACGTTTTCGATTGGGGTAAGTATTTTAGACTCGGATTTGGTTATTATTCAAGATTCCATCCTTGATTTTAGCATTAAATTGATGAATCTAAGTGAGTGAAATTGTGAATTTTAGTAACAAAATTTCTAAATGTAATTTGAGGATTTGAACCCTGAATCGAAGTCGGAATTGAATGAAACTTGTACAGTTGGACTCGTATTCGAATGGGTGTTTGGAATTTATGACTTTTGTCTAGTTTTTGGAGGCGAGCCAAGGTTGACTTTTTATTCTTTTTCAATATCGAAGCTTTATTGTTCGGGGTTATTTCCTATGGCGTTTATTGATGTTATTAAATTATTTTCGCTAGATTCGATCTGTGCGATACACGGGTGTTTAGCTTGTTTGAGATAAGTATCTTGCCTAACCTTGTATGGTAAACCCCTTAGGATTTAGCCTTGATTACTTATCTGTGTAATGTGAAAAGCGACGTGTACATGAGTTGTCGAGCGTGTAAACGGGTGTTATGTGTGGATTTGTGACCGGGTTGAATTGTAGGCTTTTAATATGCCTTAATTTAATAAAGTAACTTATATAGAACATGCTTAGACCACTTTGTGATTTCATGATCATGATCGCTACTTTTGACTTAGCCATAGTCATGTCTTATTTATTGATCACCCCTCCATACTTTTATGTTGTTGCCATGTCCTTGTGCACCTTGTTGGAAAGTTGTGAGCTTATTTCTTGATAAAACTTTGATATTATTGTTTTGTGATATTATGGCACATGTGGACATGTTGTGTGGATTGATTGTTGTTGTGCGGAGTATAAGGATGGCATTTCACTATTGTTGATTGTGTGGAGTGATATGGGTGACTATTGTGATATTGTCTGGGTGGAGTGATACGGGTGGCTATTATGATATTATCTGGGCAGAGCGGTACGGGTGGCTAATGTGATATAGTCTTGGCGGAGCGATACGGGTGGATATTATGTATTATCTGGGCAGAGCGATACGAGTGGCTATTGTGATATTGTCTGGGCGGAGCGATACGGGTGGCTATTGTGACTTTGTCGGGGCGGGGTGATATGAGTGGGTCTTGTTGTTGTGACAAAAATGTGGGCACGAGGTGCCGTTTGTGTGAGTTTCTCTGTAATGACTTGTTATTGAAACTAAGCCTTTTTCTTGTATTAAACTGTTATCACTTATTCTAATGAGATTATTGCTATTGGTTTTCTGCTATGCTTTTGTTGCCAGTTTTTGATCTATTGCACATGTTATTTTGATTAGTATCATATGACTTGAACCACATCATTACTTCACCGAGGTTAGTCTTTATACTTACTAGATACTAACCTTGGTGTAGTCATAGTATACTTCTACACATTTTTGTGCAGATCCAGGTGTTGGAGGTAGCGGACTGATCACACCCAACTATGCCCTATAAAAGGGACTAAGCGGTCGTTGCAAATATAATCCGGTTTACAAGTCCGGAGTCGAATCCCACAGAGAACTAAGGCTTAGCTACATTTGTTCAATATTGCTAAGAAACATAAGTCCAAAGAATTTCCTAGTTATAAAGATTTGATTTTTTATTTCTACTAATTAACTAACAAATATTATAAAGCAGTAAAATTATCAACTAACAAGGATGAAATTGGAGACAAGCCTAAGGAGGTCGAGAGTTATGATTTCCCCAATTGTCGGAATCCTTCCCGCTACGTCTTCTATAATTTCGCCTAAGTATTATCTACCGATCGTGAGTACTCCGGGTGTCGTAATTCTCTCTCCAGCAACTACCACAATTTACTAGACGTATTCTCTCGAACTACGCTAGCTGGCACTAATTCACTGCTCACTACGATCGTACCAAGGTTTCGGTATCTCTAATCCCACCTTTAAACCCTCCGTATGGATCTCTCACATACGTTAGAAGTGATGTTGTTCAACAACTACCTAAATGCGTACTCTCTCTCGAGCAATATACACACTAAATAAGCACAGTTAATTGATGACCATTCAATCAACAACAATAAACATGTAGTTGAACAAGTAGAGAAATCTAACAACTCGATTATATAAAAACATAACAAGAATTTATCCTACAAAAAGTTCTATCAAAACTCTAGATAACAAATTAGCTATTCATAATAGTATGCAAAACTACAATACTAGAATTCATAACCAATAATAAAAATAGGAAGAAGGAAGTGAAAAACTCATAGAAGAATTATTTGCCTTGCTCCTTGTGTGTTCTTGCCTCCTTAAGTCGAAATCTCATTTCCAAAAACATCCCCTTTGGTTGAATCTGCCGTAAAAATGGCTCTTCCCTCTTCAGACATGTTTTAGGGAGTATTTATAGGCTAGGGTTGAAGTCCTAGAGTCCAAATCCAGGTCAGAGTACTTTAACCTGCAACTTTAATTTACCTAGCTATAGACCTCACCAAGCCTGGTCGGTAGCACGGTCAAGCTGGCTATAGACCTCGCGAAACCTGGTCTATAGCACGGTCAACCTATCTATAGACCTCGCGAATCCTGGTATGTAGCATGGTCAAGCTGGCTATAGACCTCGCGAAGCCTGGTCTATAGCGCGGTCAACCTGGCTATAGACCTCGCGAAGCCTGATCTATAGCATGGGCAACTTGGCTATAGACCTCGCGAAGCCTGGTCTATAGCGCGGTCAACCTGGCTATAGACCTCGTGAAGCCTGGTTTGTAGCACGGTTTGGGTACTTCTCATTTTTGTGCCCTTTTCTTGCATTTTCGTCCTCTTTTTGTGCAACCTTCACTCGTCTTTGTCTTCCGATGCTCCTACATATAAAATAACATAATTTAGCTCAAACGTCGCAAAATTAACCATTAAACTAACCACATGTAAGGCGAGTAATGTACTAAAAGTATAGCATTTTAGCCTAACATCACCACCCCACACTTAAATGTTGCTCGTCCTCGAGTCAACCACCAATTCCTAGAACACCTTATTTTCATTTAGCACATCCGAAGAACACCATACCTATGACTATGGTTGATAGTAAAAATTAAACTTTAGCATATGCCTTCAACACACACTTCCCTTTACTCTATGCCATACTTCAAAAATTTATTCAACATAAGGAAACATGTTTATAACAATCCTGACCTCACAAACCGACTCCGTATCACAATGCATTCATGGCTTGAACACTTAACATCATAGAGACATCTAATAACATTACATATCCCTTGTGAAATCATGTGCCCTCACAACAAGAACAAGAGAGTAAGTTGAATCCACACACTTGAATCAAATGCTCAAATATATTTTAAGGACTCAGATAAATTAAAGAAATTTCTCACTTTCACAAAGAAGTCACATGCATGCATAAAGTACCATAGTCTTGCCCATTATGTAAACATCTATTAATGTAGGCTTGCTTGATCTAAAATTAAGTAGGACTTTTCCATGGTTGAAACATGGGCTAAGGGAAGGGTAAGATATATTTTGGATTAGTGATTCATCCTCCCAAGCACTTTAACACATCACATATAAACTTTAAGCGCAAATTCTTCAATCCACTTCAATTTCACAAACATTATCACCCCCAAAAATATTTCCTTTTTCTTTAGGCACTACATTAATTCATACACACTAGCAAGGACAAGATATGCTTATTTTCCTTTGATACATATTTTTTTCTTTTCAACAATACTTTTTTTTCTACCCTTCCTGCTAGTGGTGTATTCTTTACAATATAAGTGCACCTTTCTTTCTTTCATTGGTTCCACTCAAAAGCCATGCAAGTTTTATCCTTACTTATTTTAGCACTCATTTTACAATTAAAGTACTTTAAGAGGTAAAATGATCAAAACAATGATAATTAAAAACAAAGGCGTATAGGCTTGTAATGTGATTGCCAAATAAAAGTTTATAGGCTCAAAAAGGTTGACTAGTAATAAATTTTATTGTGGTAAGCATTAAGCTCAAACAAATCAAAGAAAGCCTAAAATCATTTTTCAAACAGAGAAAAACCTAAAATTTCGCTTCAACTCACATGCCGGGCAAGTTCTAGACTCTAATGCAATCACACAGACTATATAATTTCTCATCATACATGGCACATGACTCACTAAGGACTGTTCCATTCCAATTGTCAAACAATTACAAGTATTCACGGAGCCACAAAATATTAAGCATTAAGCACAAAGTGACACAAGCCAAGAAAATGAGACATAGGCATCAATAAACATGCTATCTAACTCAACAAGGCATCATAAGCATTTCAAACTATAGGGAAGGTAATATACATGCTAGAGCCTAAATATGCTACTATCAAACAAGTCAAAAGGATGCTTAAAAATGTCATCTTCCTTCTTTTATTCCCTAAATCCTAACTTACTCTAAAAATAAAAAAAATAAAAACTACTACCCGGTTCAACTACATCCCGTGAAAAAGAACCGAGGCACAAAGAAAAATCACGAGGGATCATTACTACCTAAAATAATAAAAAGACATATTTTTTGGATTTTTCTGTTTTTCATTTTTTTTTTTTTGTCAGACTTTAAACCCTCAAAATAATTGTCTAGGATATCCATCGTCGGGAAAAGTCCAATATTTTTCCATTTTTCTAAAAAGGTATTATTCAATTAAACTAACACAGTTAAAATAGCATAGAAAGTCACCTAGACAATCTCCTCACCCCACACTTAAAATTGTGCATTTTCCCCAATGCACACCATAACTAATAAGAGGGTAAAAGAAACTCTCTGGTAGGCCAAAGGCCAAAGCACTAGCAGCTCATGGGTTACTCAGACTTCTACCAGGCATGGTCCTTCGTGCGGGTACCTCACACTTAGTTCCAACCATTTGGTTTGTTGTTGCATCCTTCCAATAGATTTACTTTCCATGCTCCTAGAAAATCAAAAATCAAAACTACAAAAATAATATAATTTAAAAATAAAAATTAAAAAAAAAAAGAAAGCAGTAAAGTTGGGTTGCCTCCCAACTACGTAAATCAACTTTACCACTTTTCTCTCCGCTTCGAACTTATGAATTGGATCCCAAGTTTTGCTTCAAGCTTATGATTATGCTCCTGGGGGTGGTGGAACGAATCTAACTGGCCCAAGGAAACAATGTAGTATTCTGCACTTCTTGGCCTTTAGATGAGGTGTGTAATCTCGACTTTCTGTCAAGAAGAATTCCAGAATGTAGTCACCTTGTTCCTCATTCCTTGACTCCTCAAGTAGCTCGGATGACTCTATTTCTATATCATCATCCAAACACAATATGGAAAACTCCTTGGAGTGTGGACCACTGCGCTCAACTACATGAACATTGGGATTGTCTACATCCTCAATACCAATGACATTAGAGTCAACTAAGTATGTATCCTCAATATCCTTGGTTTACTCTAGTATCTCTTCTACAACATCGGCATCCTCAAATGCTAGTTTGATTGATTGTTGGTGTTCTACTCTGACCTCCTCCATTAGAACCTCAATTTTGGTATCTAATTCATGCTCTTCTTGGCTACTCTCCACAATATTGGCTTGTTGAGTATTAAATGTTTCAACTAGTTGACTCACTTGTGCCTTCAAGTTGCAAATAGTAGCATCTTGTCTTTGTATGTGCAGTTGTTTCACATTAATTTGTTCCACAATGAACCTTAGCATATCCTTGATCTCTTTCAGGTCATCATCCCTGGGTTCTTTGTTCCTATTAACTTCACAAGAAAAAGAAGAACCATCAAAGTAAGGGGTTGGGGGAAGATAAGAAATATAAGCACAACCATGAAAGTGACCATCTTGACCACCACGCATATCACACACATTCCACACATAAGATTGAGTTGGTGCACATAACTCGCTCTTGGGAATATTTTGACAATTTTGCAACAGGTGGTTTCCTCCACAATACACACAAGGAAGATCAACAATAGAATTACCAACATCAAAACTCCCATATTTCCATGATGCCATATTTCTCAAATTAACAAGTAAAACAAAAATTTAAAAAAATCAAATACAAGAAAACAAAAATAAAAGTTCAAACTTGAAACCTAGCAAAATGTACATATACAGCTACACCGTTAGTTCTCCGGCAATAGCGCAAAAATTTGATCATACCCAGCTATGCCTTACAAAAAGTACTAAGCGGTCGTTGCAAATATAAGCCGGTTTACAAGTCCGGAGTCGAATCCCACGGAGAACTAAGGCTTAGCTACAGTTTTTCAATATTGCTAAGAAACACAAGTTCAAATAATTTCCTAGTTATAAAGATTTGATTTTTTATTTCTACTAATTAACTAACAAATATTATAAAGCAGTAAAATTATCAACTAACAAGGATGAAATTGGAGACAAGCCTAAGGAGATCTAGAGTTATGATTTTCCCAATTGTCGGAATCCTTCCCGCTACGTCTTCTGTAATTTCGTCTAAGTATTTTCTATCGATCATGAGTACTTCGGGTGTCGTAATTCTCTCTCCAGCAACTACCATAATTTACTAGACATATTCTCTCGAACTACGCTAGCTGGCACTAATTCACCGCTCACTACGATCGCACCAAGGTTTCGTTATCTCTAATCGCACCTTTAAACCCTCAGTATTGATCTCTCACATACGTTAGGAGTGATGTTGTTCAAAAACTACCTAAATGTGCTACTCTCTCTCGAGCAATATACATACTAAATAGGCACAGTTAATTGATAACCATTCAATCAACAACAATAAACACGTAGGTGAACAAGTAGAGAAATCTAACGGCTCAATTATATGAAAACATAACAAGAATTTATCCTACAAAAGGTTCTATCAAAACTCTAGATAACAAATTAGCTATTTATAATAGTATACAAAACTACAATACTAGAATTCATAACCAATAATGAAAATAGGAAGAAGGAAGTGAAAAACTCATAGAAGAATTCTTTGTATTGCTCCTGGTGTGTTCTTGCCTCCTTAAGTTGAAATTCCATCTCCCAAAACGTCCCCTTTGGTTGAATCTGCCGTAAAACGGCTCTTCCCTCTTTAGACATGTTTTAGGGAGTATTTATAGGCTAGGTTGAAGTCCTAGAGTCCAAATCCTGGTCGGAGTCTTTTAACCCGCAACTTTTAATTACCTGGCTATAGACCTCGCGAAGCCTGGTCTGTAGCGGTTAATCTGGCTATAGACCTCAGGAAGCCTCGTCTATAGCGCGGTCAACCTGGCTATAGACCTCGCGAATCCTGGTTTGTAGCACGGTCAAGATGGCTATAGACCTCGTGAAGCCTGGTCTATAGCGCGGTCAACCTGGCTATAGACCTCACGAAGCCTGGTCTATAGCGCGGTCAACTTGGCTATAGACCTCGCGAAGCCTGGTCAATAGCACGGTCGATCTGGCTATAGACCTCGCGAAGCCTGGTCTGTAGCACGGTTTGGGTACTTGTCATTTTTGTGCTCTTTTCTTGCATTTTTGTCCTCTTTTTTTGCAACCTTCACTCGTCTTTATCTTCCGATGCTCCTACGCATAAAACAATATAATTTAGATCAAATGTCGCACAATTAACTACTAAACTAACAACATGTAAGGCGAGTAATGTACTAAAAGTATAGCATTTTGGCCTAACATCACAGACCCAGGCAGTGAGAGCTTCTTTGATCGCAAGGAATCAAGGTAGAGCTACTTTAATCGTCGCAGTCCCTTGGAGTCCTTTCCTTATATTTGTATTTTCAATTCACTATCCGAACAATATTGTATTATGAGATATTTTTATGTATTCAGTTAGAGCTCGTGACTCTGTACTTCCTAGTTTTGGGGACATGTTGTGATTATCGCCATGTTGGCTTGTATCACCTTTATTTCCATATTTATATTAAACTCTGCTTTATTATATCAAGTTTTATTGGTTTAACTATTATAAGTGATCGCCTTACCTAGTTTAACTACCATTGGTGTTATCACGACCCCTATGGTAGGATTTGGGTCGTGACATTATGTTGGGCTCATAAAATATGAGTTTCGAGATCATCTGGAATCTGATTCAGGCTCGGACAGCTGCTCTATTTTTTACTTATTTCGGGATTTAGTCACCATTTCTCACAAAATTTTGGAGTTTGGGAAGAGGCGATTTTTAAGGGAGTTTTCATATAGTTCTTTGGGATAAGTAAACCTAACTCGTGTATAATTGATTTTAGCTCTAAATCAAGGAATCTTAAAGAAGCAAAGAGGTTTTTGGCTTGAAAGATAAGAAAGTGCTTTTTTTTTGGTTAGGGGTTTTGGAAAAACTTTTTTAAAGTGAAAAATGGAGATTTGAACCCCGATTTGGAGTCGTTTTTGGATGAAACTTGTATATTTGTACTCGTATTCGAATGGTTGTTCGAGATTTATGAGTTGTGGCAGGTTCCAGAGTGCGTGCCCGGGTTGACTTTGGTTGGCTTTGTATATTTGATTAAAGATTTGACCTTTATCATTTGGGTTTGATTCCTATGGAATTATTTGATGTTATTGAGTATTGTTTGCTAGATTTGAGCCGTTCAGAGGCCGATTCGCGAGGAGGCATTTTTAGAGTATTGATTTGGCTTGTTTGAGGTAAGTGTCTTGACTATCTATGATTGAGGAAAAAAATTTCTACAAGGCAGGATATTTATTTTGTTAGGGCAGAGTGATACGGGTGGCTATTGTGATTTTGTGCGGGCACGAGATGCCATATATTTGTGTTTCTATTTGATGACTTATTGTCTAAACTGGGTGTTGTCTTTATTTTGCAAGTAAATTTTTTATGAGTTGTCATGTATTTTACATGTTTTTACGTTGCACCTAACATGTCAATCTATGCCTATGTGGTTATTTGACGATTCAGTTGCCAAGATGGGATTACTAGAGTTGAGTTGACATCTCATGTTTTATTCAGTTGTTGGTAGCGTAACCGATTGATGTAAAAAGAAAGCCGCCATCATGCATTGATAAATTTGATTCTCGAAAGATTCTCTTGAATATGTTATTTGGTAATTGGTACGAAATTGGATCATGTTAGGCACCTTTACTGTTAATACTTTTTATTACGTAACTGTCTATCTGGAATATTTTCTCTATGTTATACATGTTATTGAGCTGCATAGGTTCTGAAAAGTGAATATCTTTTGACTTAAAACCCTCATCACTACTTCTCTGAGGTTAGTCAAGATACTTACTGAGTACATGGGGTCGGTTGTACTCATACTACACTTATACACCTTGCATCAGATTCTGGAGCTGAGTAGCTGTAAGGCCCCGTAAATTTCGCCTAAAACCCGAGGTTTCGTGGTGCCGAAGTTGGCTTATGTGTTGATGATTGTTTTAAATAGTGCCTTGGGGAGTTGAAGAAAATTTTTGAAAGTACAGGGCATTTTTGTGGTCCATTATGTGGTCGCAAAACTGATCCACGGACCATAGAATTTGCCGCAGACTAAAGCAGAACTTGGGCAAATTTTTGGACCACTATGCGGTCCATTATGCGGCCGCATAAATCATTTCGCGGGCCGCATAACCCATCGCAGACCCAACAAAAGAATTTCCGGGGGAAAGTTCTGCGGCACATTATGCGACCGCAGAATTAGTCTGCGAACCGCAGACTGGTCGCAGAGTGGGGCAGAAGTGCCCAGTTCCGGAGGGCCATTATACGTTCCATTTTATGAACTGCAGAAGCGTTATGCGGTAGCATATACGACCGCAGATTTGCATCGGGGCTTCCTTTTTCTAATTTTTATAACTTGGCCCTATCTCGATAATTAGATGTAAGAGACCATTTTGAAGGGAATTTGTGATATTTTAAGAAAGAGGAAGTGCCCTAGAGTGAGAGGTGAAATCCCTAAGCTAATTGTTCATCCAAAATCTTGCTCAAGCCTTGAAATTCAACAAGAAAGCTCACAAGGTCTTCAACCAAGAGGTAAGATTCTATCCCTAACCCTCAATTTCGAGATTTTGTTTGGGAATAGGTAATGGGGAGGAAGGTTTTGAGGATGAGGGTTGTTGTTTATGCATGCATCTACATTCATGAGTTGTGGGAAGGTAGTTGAACTCAAATGGGTAGAGTTTGGGTTGTGGGGTGAAGGAAATCCTCCATAGGAGAAGCTAGTAATAATAATGTCCACCTAGTGTTTGATAAAATGCTCAAATGAGCTGGAAACATGAACTCCTCCCTAATTTGTGTTCAATTTGGCCATATCTCTAAATAGATCAAAGTTGCAAGGATTTTCGGAACGGTGTAGTGAATTAAAGAAAGCTCAAAGCGAGGTATGTTGGCTAAACTCTTCTCTTAGAATTGAACCCCACGATATCCTTGTAAGTCCCGTGTTGCTCATTATAAATTGATTATTTCGAATAAGCCTTGTGTCCAAAACATATATGTTCAATATATATTCCAAATGTTCTTGTTATGTTATGTGCTATTTGAAAATGTGCTCGAAGCATGGGTTGCATATCTAAATGTTATAACTTCAAGTCGTGATCCAAATGAAAGTTATTACGCCAAATTATGTAAGAAATCTCAATGTGCTTAACATTATTATTTGCTCACATGTGGACTTAAAGTCTTGAATAGAAATACTTTATTGTTGATGATCCGTGATGATGCTTGAAAGTGAAAGAAGCGAGTATGAGATGTAGAAATGTGGCCATCGTGCCAAGAATGAGAATTACATTTGTGGACAATAGTGACAATGAAATGAAAGAATGTGTGAAAGATTATGAGATGAGTTTTGACTCCTTTATATAATAATGTCATTAACGTCCTATTATCAACCATGGCTAGTATATGTAAGTGATAGTATGAACATGAACTGTGGCCGCTTGCCAAAATGAGAATCAAAAAGCATTGTATGTTCCAATGGTTTCAACTATAGTTGTATGCTTCTAAAATAATGAATGTAAATGACTTCGATGTTAAGTCACCGAGAATCATGAACTTAGCTAGTAACCTTAAGATGGAAAGGAGGTATATAATGAGGTGGAAAAGAGACGTCCTATGCTAAATGATGATGAACCTTAAGAAAAGAAATTGGGTCCGTGCACCATTGAAATCTACTTAGTTATTTGCCATGCATGTGTTAATGTAATAAGTTGTGTTTCTCCATGATGAGCATGAACATGAAGTATTCCAATGATCTGGGAACTTACGACCTTAACGGTAATGTTAATCATGTCACTTGAGTGTAAATATGGTCGTGTGCATGATGGTATAATATGTGAATCCTATGGACGGTCTATGAAATGCATAGGTGTATAATATGAATGAATCATATGGGCGGTCTATGAAACGCATAGGTGCATAATATGAATGAATCCCTATGGGCGGTCTATGAAACGTATAGGTGCATAATATGAATGAATCCCTATGGGCGGTCTATGAAATGCATAGGTGTATAATATGAATGAATCCCTATGAATGGTCTATGAAACACATAGGTGTGTAATATGAATGAAACCCTATGGACGGTTTATAAAACGCATAGGTGTATAATATCATATGTGAACCCTTTGGATGGTCTGGTGAGACGCATAGGCAACACGAACAATAGGTGACACTTCCATTGCCCTTGTTTGTACATGTTGGTACTTTTACATTATATTTTGTATCCCATGCATAGTTTATAGGGCACGCTTGATCCTAAAAGAAGTTCAGAATGATGTAAGTATAAAAAGACTTGACATGTGATGCTATGGGTCATTTCGTAGTTTCTTGACATAATTTATTTACCTCTTATTTGAGTTACCGTATTTCTATATGTTGTTATGTCTGCCTTACATATGAGTACTATTCCACATGTACTCACGTCCCTTTTGCCGAGGGCACTGTATTTTTTAATAGATGTAGGTGGTTCAATAGCAGGCGGCATCGATCAGTAATAGCAGTACATCCTCCTCTCAGCTGACTTGGTAAGCCCCACTTCATATCGGGGTCATGTATCTTTTGTTTCTCATGTATTATGTTTTGAGGTATAGCCGGGGCCTTGTTGCCGGCACTATCCTAGTACTCTTTTATACCCATTAAAGGCTTTGTATACATGGTGTGGATTGTATGTTGGTATTGGGAAGGTCAAACTAAATATGTTGTAATTGTATCACATGTTCCACTTCTAAACTATGGATGTGTAATGTAATATTTTGGGGACTTATAAATGAAGTAGCTAATAATTATGGATTGGTGTTGTATACATGATCTCTTTATTGTCTAATTAATGAAAATATATCTTCTCGTTATTCATGGGTGAGTTTGGGTAGAAGAAAATCTAGGAGGCTTACTCGGCAGGGTTATCTCGGTTGAGCGTCGGTCGCGCTCCTTGAGGTCGGGGCATGACAATAACGGTGGAGTTCGAGAGCCTTATATTGGAGACCTACCAGCGTGCCGGATTCATGCTATCGTTCATTCATGGTAGCTTAGGATTTTATTTCTATTTATATAACTTTCAAACATATGTTTTATTTATTTCTTTCACCAACTTTGTAAATCAAAATCATAGTGGATCATGACTTGTACTACCAGTCATTAGGGTAGTTGTATTGAATTTTGTTACACTTTTATTAATATATTAAAGATTTATCATTCTAATAGTAACTTATAATGTTTGGCTTACCTAGCGGGTTGGGTTAGGTTCCATCACGACTTGGTGGGGTTTTAGGTCATAACAACAACAGACGTTGCAAATGCGATATAAACCCTCGCAAATGTGACACACCAATAGCAAATGTGATACCAGCTTCGCAATTGCGAAGCTGGCCGTCCCAGCCCCTATCGCAAATGCGAGGTTAGATACGCATATGCAAACCTCTCATTTGCGAGCAGATCATCGCAAATGCAATGGTTGCAGCACTTGCGAATCCAAACTTAACAAGTCAGTCTAAAACCAATTCGAAACTCACATGAGCCCCTCGGGTCCCAGTGCAAATATCCACACAAGTATATAAATCTCATATGAACTCTCTTGCAAGCTCGAAACATCAAAATAACATCTACATTCAAGGATCAAGTATCCAAACTCAAGTTGCACTTCTCTTAGGCTCAAGAACTCCTAACTTCCAACCAAGCGTCTGATTCATGCATAACCAACTCAGATCACAATCAAACTTCGCACACAAGTTCCATATAACAAACCGAACCTATTCCAACTTCCGGAACAACATTCAGAGTCTGATATTATCAAAGTCAACTAGCGGTCAAACCTATAAACTCTCTTATTCTTCAAACTGCCAACTTTCGACAAATAGATCCAAAACTTTCTAGGAACATCCAATTTCAAATCCGAACATACGCCCAAAGTCCAAAATCACCATACAAATCTATTGAAACCATTAAATTTTGATTTCAAGTTCATTAACTCAAAAGCCAAACTTTGGTCAATTCTTTCAGCTTAAAGCTTCCAATTAAGAATCACTCTATTAAATCAATACTCAACCTTGCGAACATTAAAACCAAGAATATACGCAGGTCGTAATGCTTCATATGAACCTACTCAAGATCTCAAACCTTCGAACATAATTCTATAGTACAAAATGACTGATCGGGTCATTACGTGTATATTGTTATCATCTAATTTATCAGGCATATTGACCCACGAAAGAATTTTGCCTTTTAATAAATCAAAATAATATACAATACACATATCTAATAATAATTATATCAAGATTAAGAGTATAAGTACATTTAATGGACTAGAGAATTTATTTTATTAAGTCAGTATAAAATACTTATCTCTACTTGATCCGTTCAATACATACAAAATGCACTAGCACAAGAAGTCGGAATTATATCATTCTCATAATCAAGATAATTTATATTTAATCTTGTGCTACAACCATTCTGATTGCTTGTCTAGTTCAATCATTGGATTGTGCACATAATCTTTATAACTTATAAGAACCAATAATTTAATGTTTCATGTATAAGCTAAACTCATTACACTAAATCATCTATTATATAAAGGACACATACGAATACATAACCTATTTAAATCTTTATTGAAATTGAATAAATAATTGTTCTATAATAAATACTACTCCCTCCGTTTCAATTTATGTGAACTTATTTCCTTTTTAGTCCGTGCCAAAAAGAATGACCCCTTTCCTTATTTGAAAATAATTTACTTTTATGCAATGATTTATAGCCACACAAAATATATTTGCCTCATTTTACACCACAAGTTCAAAAGTCTTCTCTCTTTTCTTAAACTCTGTGCCCAGTCAAATGGGTTCACATAAATTGAAATGAAGGGAGTATATGATTAATATTATATATCTCAAAAATCTCCAACTTAGACTTTTAACCATGGCAATTATTAGAACATACTATATCTAAATGCATGATTAACAGTATATACCCATCAATCATCACCCTCAATCATAGAACACAATAGTATATGTAGCTTCCCTATTGATTTACAGGTGTTGTGTGCTTTTTATAAACTATAGTATGAAATTTAATTGAAGACTTTCCAAAGTCTTATGACTAATTAATGGGCAATGGAAACCAAGGCTTTACAACCTCCTTGGAAGGAAACTTAATTCTAGAGGAGAGCAGTGTCAGAATGTTGGAATGGATTCTTGCACCTTACAATATAGCAACTTGCTTGGATCCCATAAAATGTAATCCATATGAGTTCACTCTAGGTATATAGGTACTTATGCTGCCAAATGCAATTACTATTTTAAAGGCGGATGCATTTTTCATCTTTAGCGAGATGCACAGGTCATGCCGGAACCTCCGGATAATTTGCTTCCCTGTCATAAATGTAGTAAGGACGTACAATAGATTACTTATACGGTAAATGATCGATAATGAAGTAATTGTTATATGACTTATAAGTGAATAAGATAGCGCGGGAACCTTATGGGGAATCATAACTTATAAGTGAATAAGATAGGAAGCAACTTTACTTTGTAATCATTCAACTTAATTACCTACAGAGTAAAGTTACTTCCTAACTCAATCTCGATGATATGTGATAAAGTAACTCAATTGGTCAAGCCATACCCTAAAATAGTTGTCTAGTTTTATAAATATATGTGACGACCTGATATGTCGTTTTGAGTTCTAGCCCTTATTTCCATGTTTCGAGACCTCGATTAACTCCGTTTAGTATTTTTCGATTTACGTGCGCATTCTGTATCTTTTCCGAAAAGATTTTATGTGCAAATTTGAAGAAAATATAATTTTTAGCTTTAAAAATAACTTGAGTTGACTACGGTCAATATTTTGTGTAAACGACCCCAAATCGGTATTTTGACGATCTCGGTGGGTCCATATCGTGATTTTGAACTTGGGCGTATGCACGAAATTGAATTCGGAATCCCAAACTTAATTTGAATTGATTTGTTGAAAACTAATAATTTGAAGGTTTAAAGATTCCTAGGTTTGACCGTAGGTAGACTTTATGGCTACCAATTCAGATTTCAGTTCCGGGACTTGGTATAGATCTATTTTACTATTTAAAACTTGTCTGCAAAATTTTGGTGCAAAACAGAGTTAGTTTGATAGGATTCGGACGCTTGGTTGTGAATTTGAAAGTTCTTGAGGTTCTTTGAAAACTTCATGCATTTTGATGTCCGATTCATAGTTCTAGGTGTTATTTTGGTATTTTGATAGCGCGAGCGAGTTTGTATGATATTATTACACTTTTGTACATGTTTGGTTTGGAGCCCGAGAGCCTCGGATGAGTTTCGGGTAGGCTACAGACCATTTGAACTTAGAAAAATTGCTGGTTCAGCTATCTGTTGATGTCTAGTGCAATGTGCTTCGCGATCACGACGCCTCTCTCGCGGTCACGAATGGAAAACTAGGATAGGGGTGGAGTTCTTCTACGCAAATGTGAAGAACCAGTAGTGAACACGAAGTAATGGAGGGATTACTCTTCGCGAATGCGACCGTTCACACACGAACGCGAAGGTTTAAGGGGATTCTGGGGGAGGCAGGTGGTTACCCGACACGAACACAGGCGTTCGCTCGCGAACACGAAGGCAGGGGGAGCAAGCCTTCGCGAACGCGAAGGCCTTCTGGCCACTAATGCTTTGCGATCGCGTCGGGTGTCTCGCGAACGAGAAGTACACCTGACGCCTAGTGATTTAAAGTTTTAAAATCAGGATTTCTTCTCATTTTTCACAATTTTCAAGTTTGAGCTCGGCCTAGAGGCGATGTTGAAGAGATTTTTCATCCCAACTTCTTAGGTTAGTAAATTTTAACTTGTTCCCTTATATTTTCATAAACACTCATTGATTTTAACCTATAATCTATGCTTTTCCATGGTAGAAATTGGGAATTTTGAGAAATTGAGATTTAGACCTTAAATTGAGATCGGATTTCGAAACTAATCACATAACCGGACTGGGGGTGAATGGGTAATTGGGTTTTGGTCCGAATCTCGGTTTTTGACCAAGCGAGCCCGGGGTTAACTTTTGTTGACTTTTTTCAAAATCATGAAAGATTCAATCTTTTTCACTCGTGGGTAGTTCCTAAAGCCTATTTTGAATTATTCTAACTATATTTGGTTAGATTTGATTGTTTTAGAGGCTAAATCTAAAGGAAAAGCCGTGGTTGAGCATTTATTTGGTTGCAGAGCGAGGTAAGTGTCGTGGTTAACCTTGAATTGAGGGATTAGTACTTGTTGGTCTGTTTACTACGTGTTTTATGTATGGGGATAACGTATATGTGAGGTGACGAGTATCTATGTGTTGTCATTGGATTAGAGCATGCGGGTGGAAATTGTTTCGTTAATTATGGTATCCATGCTTAGTTTCGATTATTACTTCTTTTAATTATTCATTTTGTATTTATTGTTTATTTCCGAGAAGTTGTATATTTTGAAAGTTGAGTTTGATATCGTGGCACTATAATTGAAGTGAAATTGTTTTCCGCCTTGATTTTTATTATTTGGATTTGTATTGTTGCTTTGTGAGGAAGAGAGAAAAGCACGAAGGGTGTTATCGTGCCTTATTTGCATTCATTATCATACATTGAGAGATTTGAGAGTAAAAGCACGAAAGGTGATGCTGTGCTGGTGAGTAAAAGCACGAAGGGTGATGTCGTACCATTATATTCATGATATTACATGGTTAGGACGAGAGTAAGAGCACGAAGAGTGATGTCGTGCCATTCATCTTCATTTCATTGCCTTGTTTGGTTTCCGATTTTGGTGATTTACTTGGTTACATTGTTGCTTATTTCGGAGAATATTATTTGGTGATTTCGTACTTACAGTTTCTATGATATCTCCCCTTTCGCATGTCCCCTCCCACGTAATATTTTATCGTTTTTCTTGTTATTTTTGCTTCTTTATATATACTTGCACAGGGTTTTTACGTGGGTGTCTTGTCATAACCCCGTCACTACCTCGTCGAGGTTAGGCTCGACACTTACGAAGTACATTGGGTCGGTTGTATTCATACTACACTTCTGCACTTCTTGTGCAGATACCGATATTGGTTCCAGCGGTGCTTAGAGGTATGTCGGGTCGGATCGCTTTCACTTCGGAGACTTGAGGTAGATATGTTGGTATTCACACATCTTGAAGTCCCCTTCCATTTCCTATCTTTATTGTTTATCTAGCTTCAAACAGTTGTATGTGCTTCAGACCATGTATGTAGTATTCTAGAAGCTTGTGTACTTATGACTTCGAATTTCTGGGAGTAGTTAGTATCACGTTGCTTATATTCACACTGCGTTAAATTCGGAATTTATTTTTCGTTAAATATCATTACTTTAATTTTTAACTGTTAAAAATTGGTTAATTATTTTATTCACGTCGGCTTGCCTAGAAAGTGGATGTTAGGCGCCATCATGACCCCGAGGTCGGGATTCCGGGTTGTGAAAATATATATTACCCTAAAGCCATACCCTTAAGTTCAAAAAGTATTATTGTGCATTGATTATTGTGTGCACCTTTAAAATGAGGTTCGAATTTTAATTCTCACTTAGTTTTTCTTTCTTTTTCTAAATTTGGGTCCACTCATATGGAATTGACATATCGGGTGTCTCCTCTCGTCTTTTAATTTAGTTCCTTTTTTTAATTTTTTGATTTGGTTTATTCTTTCACAATACCAAATTGAAATAAAGGTTACAGTGCAGCTATTCAAGCATCTCAAAGTCTATTTATAATGATTGACGTTTACTCATCTTGCTTAGAAGTCTAAAGAATGCAGTTAGGTATTCTTTACCGTCATTTGTGAAAAAAGTACATTATCTTGTGCCACGAAATGTTAATCCACCTAGCACAAGAAGCTTTTGTTCGGTTTAGAGGGAAGTTCTATGGAATTAAGTACCTTAAATGTTCCTTCTGTATTATAATCACTCTCAATATCAGCTTATTATTATGCGCATTTACAAGTGATCTGCATGTGGTTAGCAGTGTAGAAATGACAAATAGTAACAAATCAATGATCCGAATCAAATCGAAAAATAATCGACTAGTGGTTCGATTTAATTTGGTTTGGTATTGGAAAAAGAAAACGACCATAATTGATTTGGTTTGATTTTAACTAAAAAACAAACTAAAACCAAATCAACCGACATTAAATGTATATAATTATTATATATAAATATATTGTAATGTAATTTATAAATATCTCTTAAACCTTTTCAAAGTTTTTATCTTTCAACATATTATTTCAAGCTTGAAATTAGAATTTTTTAATCTAGAAATTCCATGATTGTTTGATGTTAGTAGATGTGCTACAGAAATGTAGTTAATACCAAATATATGTGTCACGACCAAAAATCTCACCTCAGGTCGTGATAGCATCTAGCCATACTTGCTAAGTAAGCCAACTAATAATCAATACAATAAAGTCCAATTCTCTTTATTTACAGAGTTATATCATAATAAAAGCATGAATAATCTCAAAGCAGATATTTAATACAAGTATAACATGGTCTAAACACGACCCAAACAGGTCTGAATACATAATCACAACTGTCTGTGAGAAAGAAAATAGATAGGAAATAAATAAGGACAGGGACACCATGTGTTGCGGATCTAAACAGCATGACGGCTCACCACGAAGTCTCCAATAACACACTCCAACTTAACTCAAAGGGCACCGCAATACCAGCCTCAAGCACAAAAATATGCAGAAGCGTAGTATGAGTATACCACAGTCGGTACCTAGTAAGTATCAAGTCTATCCTCAAAGAAGTACTAGTGATGCTAGATGCATCTGAATACTTACAACACGGAAATAATAACAAGCCTAGAGCTGGAACAGTAAATGTTCTCAACCGGTAGCAAGATATAAAACAGTCAAAAGACCTAAAGCATGCTCTTTCCAATTCAACAGATAATCATAACGCTAGTCAAGTATAGCAAGTAAAATTGGCATGCTTCAAACAATGGAGTCTAGGCTCCCAACTAGCATGTATACATGGAATGCAGTAAGCATTTAAATGAATGCCTCTAAATGAATCAAGATTATCAATGCATGCTCAAACCGGTTCAAGATTCATGCACCCCCAATACAAAATCCATGAATCCCGATATAAAATACATGTATCACAATAACCCGATACAAAATCCGTGTATCGACCCTCAAAATTCATGTATCGGCCACGCTCATAAGGCCCAATGTAACATGAGTTATTATCTGACTATAGAGGGACGGTACCAAATCTAAGCGCAAAGAGGGGCATAATAGCAAACCCTTATAATTGGATATCCACGGATCATGTCATGTGCCATAACTATATTTCAACCGCACGACCTTGCCTTTCGTGCCAAAGTCTATATCCACATCAAGTATCCAAATATGATATATATGCATATGTCTAATAATTCACACATAAAAGATTCACAGGACTTAATAAAAATCATATGGATATGTGCTCATAAAATCACTATGTGACTACGGTCAATTTAAGAAATTCAATATATCAAGGATAAGTACCCAAGCCTTCATAAATAATCATAATCCTAGGCATGATTTCTAACATGAATACGAGAGCAAAGTAGTCAAGTAAATCAAATAAATCATGAATCAAATGAGCACATAGTCGAAACAAGGCATAAAGTATCTCAATTCTAACCCGGACATAATATAAACTTGGTAAGTGCATGTATGCTCACCACCACGTATATATAACACCCCTAATACCAAAAACATATAGCAAGCAAGTCAAATCCGATGGGTTTACCTCTTAACAAGGTTAGCCAATAGACTTACCTCCACCCAATAGCTTAATAATCACCAAGAACGCCAAATCAACAAAAACTTGTCTCCAAACAGCTCAAATCAATTGAAATACAACCCAATAACGTCAAACAAAGCCATAAAAATCAAACTCAAATGATAAATGTCGAATCTTTAATAAATTACTCAAAGTCAACCAAAAGTTCAACCTGGGCCCGCACCTTGGAACCCGACAAAACCCACAAATCCCGAACTCTCATTCGGCTACGAGTCCAAATATACAAGTTTCATCCAAAACCGACTTCAAATCGATTTTCAAATCTCCATTTTTCTCTTGAAAAAGGTTTTACCAAAACTCCCCATTGTTATCTCTTAGATTCAGCAATAAAATGCCAAAATCAAAGATAGAATCATGAATAATAGTCAAATCCAAGTCAATAACACGTATCCAATCCAAGTGGATAAAAATCACTTCAACAAATGCCTCAATCCGAGCTCCCAGTCTTAAAATATGATAAAATGAGCTCAAAATCCCGAAAATGACAACTTATTTAATCTGCCCAGAAATACTCATAGCGAACTCGGCACGTTCCTCACGTTCGCGAAGCACAAATAGTTTACTGCCCAGAAACACCCTTTGTGTTTACA
The DNA here is from genome assembly GCF_000715075.1 of Nicotiana tabacum. Classification (NCBI taxonomy): domain Eukaryota; kingdom Viridiplantae; phylum Streptophyta; class Magnoliopsida; order Solanales; family Solanaceae; genus Nicotiana; species Nicotiana tabacum. The sequence continues at coordinate 46,033,800 of NC_134102.1, forward strand.
AAAGTCCCTCGCGAATGTGATGCACAAATAGACTTCCTATACGCGAACGCGGCAAGGCCATTGTGAACGCGTAGGCTAAAATCCCCTAGCACCCAGTTGCCTTCGCGAATGCGAACACTAATCGCGAATGTGAAGAAGGACAACACCCTGCTCCCAAATCCTTCATTGCGAAGTGCATACATCATAGCGAATGCGATGAACAAATCACCAGCTATCAAAACACACTACGCGAACGTGATGCACTGATCGAGAACGCGAAGAACATCAGAACACCAGAAGATCAGTTGTACAAAACTCAACCGAAATGGTATGAAACCATCCTGAATCACACCCGAGGCCCCTATGACTCCGTCCAGTCATGCCAACAAGTTCCAACACCTAATACAAACTTATCTGAGGGCTCAAAAGAGCACAATTAACATCAAAACCAAGAATCGACAATCAAATCAAACTATTAAATTCAAAATTTTCCAACTTGGAACCAAGCGTTTGATTCAAGCCTAACCAATTCGGATCTAACCAATCTTTGCATACAAGTTTCAAATAAAAAAACGAACCTATTCCAACTTCCAAAACAATAATCTGACCCCAATAGCATCAAAGTCAATTCCCGGTCAAACTTAAGAATTTTCTAAACTTTCAAATTGCCAACTTTCGACAAATAGAGTCAAAATCTTTTAGGAACATCTAAATTCAAATACGAACATACGTACAAGTCCAAAATTACCATACGAACCTATTGAAACTATAAAATCTTGATTCCGAAGTCGTTTACTCAAGTCCAACTTTGGTCAATTCTTACAGGTTGAAGCTTCCAAATTGAGAATCATTCTATCAAATAAATTTCGAATCCTGCGAACATCAAAACCAACCATATACACAAGTCATAATACATCATATGAAGTTATACAATGTCTCAAACCACCAAACAAAATGCTAAAGCCAAAATGACCGGTAGGGTTGGTACATTCTCCCCTACTTAAATGTACGTTCGTCCTCGAACGTGCCAAGAGTCATCCAAAGCCGTCAGTATTATGTTTTGGGACTTATTGTTTGTTCGGACGGGGTCCCGAGAGGCTCGGGTGAGTTTCAGGGTGGTTTCGGACCATTTCTATGCCCTTTTTAGTTTTTATTTTTTGGAAATAGGGTTGTGAATCGTGATCGTGGACCTTTGGGTCGCGTTCGCGAAGAGCAAATTGTTGTTTGGGCCTTGTGAATCGCAATAGCGGAAGCCTTTATCGCGATTGCGTAGAAGAATTTCTACTATCACACGACTGATTTTGGAAGCTAATATCTTGCAATATATAAGGAATTTGGAGATAATCCAAAAATAAAAGTTGTAGCCTAATTTGGAGTTTCGTACTAAATGTTATGGACATTATACTATAGTCTGTCTAGAAGAGTTGGGCAAGCTTATTGGAATTTGCTCAGCGCGATAGCGGGGACATGGCCACGACCGCAAAGTGTAAAAACTGAACTGGAATTTTTTTGTTGAATCGTGATCGCGAGGTTGGCGATCGCGATCGCGAAGAAGGCCCCCTGGTAGTGCATTAAAACATCAAATATTTGAGATTTTGAGTTTATTTTTTCACTTTTTGAGTTATTAGAGCACTAGTAAGCGATTTTGGAAGAGATAAATACCCAAATCTTGAGGGTAAGTAATTTTATCTTTGTTTTCATTATATATTTTATTTTTCCATGGATTATTACACCTAAATTAAGATTTGAAGAGAGAAATTTGGGTTTTTTTTCTAAACTTTTCTAAAGTGAATATTTGGGATTTGAAAATCGATTCGGAGTTAGATTTGAGTGAAATATAAAACCTTGTTGCTCTACCATATTTTAGCTTGCGACCTACATATATCTATTTATACTACTCGCAACCTTCCTTTAACTTGCTAGCACCATAGATTTCCTTTCGTGCCTTCTCATTTGTCTTTAAATGTAAGCAATTACTTTTCCTAATTTTTCTACCACTTGTTGCATGAATACTTTGCTTATCTTATTGCCCACGAATACTGTAATTTCTTGCAACTCATATAATCTCAAATATCAATTTTGATTTTTTTTACTTCCCGCTCATTAGTCACGATAGGTGCCACTTTCTTATGGAGTGCATGCAATATTGTAGTGAGACTGTTGTTACAAGACCATTTCTTCTTCAATTTACTATGCTTAGTTTGAAGCCTTCTTCCTTATTTTCTCAGCTAGTCTTTCGTTGTAGTATTTAGGGAAGACCCTTTGAATCTTGTAAAGCTGTGAGCTTATTACACTACTAGAAATTCGGCAAAACCAATCACGGTCGACCGACCAATTTTGGTCGGTCAAAAAAAGGCCAAAAAACCAACCAAAGTTGGTCGGCTTTTCAAAATATTTTATTTTTTAATTTTTTTTATGAAACCGACCAACTTTGGTCGGTTTTCTTTGGCGCAAAAATGCGAAAAACTATTTTTGAGTCCCGCAAAATTTATTTTTCAAGAAACCGACCAACTTTGGTCGGTTTTTCATTTAAAATAAATTAAAATTAATATTAAAAAACCAATCGAAATCGGTCGGTTAATTCGGCCGGTCATTTTAAAAAACCGACTGAATTCGGTTGGTAATTTTATTTTTTAATAAAACTGACCAACTTTGGTCGGTTATTTTCGTGCGAAAATACAATTAAAGAGTATAAATAAAATAAAAGACGGTCTTAAAATAAAATGCACCAATGGTCTAGTGGTAGAATAGTATCTTGCCACAGTACATACCCCGGTTCGATTCCCAGATGGTGCATTTTTTAATTACATAATTAAAATACCGACCAACTTTGATCGGAAAAAACCAACCAACTTTGGTCGGTTTTTTCGGCAATTTTTTTTTTTTGAATTTAATTGACCGACCAAAGTTGGTCGGTAATTTCCGACCAACTTTGATCGGTATGCCCTTCCAACCTTCAAAATACCGACCACACGTTAATGGTCACGTTTTGAACGGTTATTGTCCATTACCAACCAACTTTGGTCGGTTTTTTTTGGACCGTTTTCCCGAATTTCTAGTAGTGTTATATCGTATACCCGACAGAATTTTAGATGTTCTTAATCTCCTATAATTATACTTAGTTACTTACCTCTGCGCCTTTATGCTCGTAGGGTTGCTTCTGAATTGAAATTTTTGACTGTTTCCCTAGTGGCACTCTCTTTTATTTCTGTAACACTTAGACGGTACCTTTAACTACCCCAACTCCTATCTTAATATTTCTCAAGGATTATGATGTCATATCTGCGAGATTAAATTCACTATATTGGGGTTCACTATGTTTATCTTGCACGATCTGCTAATTTGTTTGTATCCTCTTGTCTAGCCATAACTAGGCTCTTCCTGAATCAACTACTAACTACTCATTGGTTTATTCTCAACTCTATATTCTGCGTAATCTCTCTTGGGTTATGTCATTTGTCTTAACTTACCTCTCGCATTGGCTCCTTATGTACCAAGTGCTCATTCACACTTATTTATCAATAACATCTTGGGCTGGAACCTTTACTGCCTCTCCCCGACGTTGTGCTTGTATAATGTTCTAGAGTCGTATCTGTAGGATCCAAATAAATGCAATCTGATTCCTTTCGCATTTTTACCGTATTCTTCCTTTACTATTCCATAGTTACCTCTTCATATTTGGCGTCTTTTTACATCTTCACTGACTCTTACTCGCCTTATGGTAACCCTTTTGTACCAAGGATAACTGAATTTCTTACGTGCGAGGGTGACACCTAGTGTAACTGGCACACTTAGTCCCTTAAGATTAACTCTGATCACAGTGCTTGCATTAGGAAAGCATCTTCCTGAATGATCTTTATAAGTTATTCTTCTGTTGTCCATTCTATTATTTTCGGAATGTGATCTCTAAAATTCTCACGATGTTGACTATTATCAAATCTTCTGATCCCTAATTTATGTTCACTTTATCTTATTCACTAGCCTATACTGATTTCTATTGCTCCGGTGGGTCTAACTTAGCCTTCTGGTAATCACGTTGGAGTCACCAACTCATTTCTCGAAACGAGGATATGACTTTATGGCTTTAACTCTTTTATTGTCTCAAGGCATGTCCCATCTTGTCTTTTCCTTCACTTGACTATAGACTTCATCATCGTGTCATATTTTGATTTACCATTGTCACCCATTTATCACATCTTACTCATAATGGTTCATTTACTCTCTTCTTATTCTCCTGGTAATATTTTTGTCTATCACTTTATTTTAAAAACTTCAACAAAACATTCTTTCGCTTTTAGATCCCCTTGGTCCATCTTATTGGATCTTCGGGTCGCCTAACATTCTCTTTCTACTAGGGGTGGGAGTCATACTAAGGTAAATATTTATCCCTTCTAGGATTCCGGTGCCTATCTTCTTAAATTTCTCAATATTCTAGTATTCATATCTGACAGTACTATTCTAGAGTGCACCACCTGGGTGTCTCACAAGGAGAACTATTACTACGTTTGTAATATCCTTCGAAAATGTCAGCCAACACTAATAATCCATCCACCACTTTGGGTTACTCTAACCCCAGCTGGATCGTGATATCCCATCCTTCTCTTAAACTATATATGTTAGCTCTCATAGGGCAAAACTGAGATGGGTTTGGCCAATTGTACATACCTGTGTTATTCTTGAAGGTAACTCAGAATAATTGTATTTCTCTGCCTGAATTGTAAATACTGATAATCTTTACTAACTGGGTACCTCGTACCCTCCTTCACCTTACTTCTGTTACCTGTTGAAACTTATACTTTTACCTTCTGATACTCCCATGTCTTGCTATTGACGGGGGGTGTTTGATATTCCCATCTTAGTGTCTTAAGCGGGAAATTTGCACATATGGTATGCACGATCTGATAGGGCCTCAAACTGGGCCACGTTGTCAAGAACTCTCCCTCTACTACTGCCCTTACATATTGTTGTACTAGCCCTCTGGCTAACTGTAATCTTTCTAATTGCAAGAATCTTTGTATCATTTGCAAACATAATTTCTGGCTCAAACTCTTATGACTCAGCTCTATAGCACGATTTGGATTTGAAATAAGGGTAACAGACTCCTAAATGCCTTGTAGTGTCCTGTTTATATAATGTGGTGCACAATACATCTATAAATAAGGCTCTACTATACACGACTTATAGACTCCCTAGGATAGAACTACTGTGATACCATGTATGTCACGCCCCAAACCTAAGGAGGCATGGTAGGCACCCGATGCCATACTCGGCCCGAGCGTACCACTTTGTAACTGTGAACTCTGGAGGGGTAGCCCTCAACTTAGGCCGACGAGGTCTACCTGCAAGCTTACAATACCAATCAAGGCCGACAAGGCCATATTCTGAATCATCTAAAAATAATGTCTCTCTCATCTGAGGGGAAAACACACCAAAAAACTCATATACATAACTGTGCAGGCCGATGAGGCCGCCATGAGTGTCTAACCAACAATACAAAAATGAACATGTACACAGGGCTTACAAGGCCATAATACTGATATACAAATTATACAGAACTCGTCTACAAGCCTCTAGAGATAACTGAACTGTACCATGGTCGAGACAGGGCCTCAACCTACCCATCAAACCTGTATATATAAAATGGACTCCCAGGTCTAGACCTGGTAACTCCGGGGAAGATGATTACTAACATTCTTCTTCCAGCATACATTATACAAATCCGATAGCACTGATTCCAGATCCAAATGATAAATACCATCAAGAAACCCATACGACACGATTCGTGCACTAACAAGCAATCGCTTGAATATGATCAATAATGGAAAGATAGCCAAAAGGGAACCATCTCACAAGTTCAAGAGATACAGCATTAAGCGCCTAATACTATGAATCCATCCCTTAAGGGAGCAACAAAAGACACAAAATAGGCACAAGGAATTTTATCCAACATAACCCAGTTGTGGCGTGCAACCTGATCCATACATAATATTGTTGTAGCGTACAACCCGATACACATATATCAATCCACATGTGGACACCCATCGAGCCATAATGCTCATGCTCACTAAACACATATATAATAACAACAAGCTCGTATAGTGCATAAACACAACCATGGGGCGATAGATAACATAATGCGCTACGGAAAAGGCCAAGCACGACTAAGGTGCAATAAGCAAATCAACATCTCAAGAGCCATCTCGCTCGAATATTGCAACAAGGGCTAAGCAAAACCACAACATGTGGGTGAATAATCAATTTATCTCACAACCCATCATAGCATAAGGAAGTGACACATGAAATAAATCAAGGCAAGAATAACATCCACTCCACCTGATGACACCCCCTAGAAAATGCTGCGCTAAATAAGCGAATCCAAGCTGGTGTAAAATACACACTCTCATTAGGCCTACTCCAAGAAAATCTTTCCCTTTGAAATCACCTACAACCAGCTCGAATCTAGCCAAAAATAGCTCAATAACATCAACCAAGGCCATAGAAATCTATTCCAAATAATAAAACTTTAATCTTTATTCAATTCCCAAAAGTCAACAACAATCAACCTAGGCCCATATGGTCAAAACCCGAGTCAAGGGATAGATCCCGACTATCCATATCTCTACGAGTCCAAACAGGTTATTAGATTCTAAAACCAAGTCCAAATCGACCCTCAAATCCCCAAAATTTATTCTCTAAAGTTATACGCAAAACCCCAATTTTCCTCCAAAATCTCACGATTGAAGTGTATAAACCCATGGGAATTAAAGATATATAGTCAAATCCAAGTGATAATTACATAACCACAAAGTAGTGATGAAAATCTCCCCAAACATTGCCTCGAGTTGAGCTCCAAAACTCAAAATTAAAAAAAATGAGTCAAAATCGACTTAAAACCCTTCTGCCAGGCCTCTCGCACATGCGACCCTCACTGTCGCTTCTGCGATAAAAGTATCGCTTCTGTGAACTTCACTAAAAACACAAACCCCAACATCCCACAGAAGCGGTCTATCTCCCATACCTCAACAGCTTTGTATCAGCAACCTCAATCCTTGCATATGCAACTTCTCACCAGTGATCCAAGCTCTTCAAGTGTGACACGCCAACATCAGACATCCCAACAACACCAAAAATAGTCCGGAATCAATCCAACACATACCCGAGCCTCCTAGGACCCCATCCAACCATACCAACAAGTCCTACTACCTTACCCAAACTTATCCAAAAGCTTAAAACATCGTAATTAACATCAAAACCGATAATCGACGATCAATATCAATCACATAAGTTCCAAATCATCTAACTTCCACAAACTTGTCTAAACCATGCCTACACATTTTAGATTCCAACTAAACGGTAATGACCCCACCGGTAATTTTGTGTACTTTTGTTGTTAAGTGACTTATGGGGATGGTTTGTTGGGTTTCGGGGAGGTTTTCGATTGATTTGGAATATTTGGTTCTTAGTTTGGAAGCTTAGGTTTGAAGTATTGACGGAGGTTTGACTTTTATGAAAATGACCCTAGAATAGTTTTTTGATGGTTCCATTAGGTTCGGACAGTGATTTTAAATTTAGGTGTATGTCCGGATTTGGATTCAGAGGTTCCTAGGTTGATTTGGCTTGAATTGGCAAGAATTTGCAATTTGAAAGTTTAAGAGTTCATAGGTTTGACCCATGATTGACTTTGTTTTTTTTTATGACCGTTTGGGATTCCTAGCCTTAGAATAGGTTCGTATGGTGATTTGTGACTAGTATGCAAATTTTAGATTATTCCAAGTTTTTTAGGCATGTTCGGCGTAAGATTTGAATTTGGAAATTTAGATTAGTTCAATAAGTTTGGATTGAGATGCGATTCGTGGTTTTTGATGTTGTTTTGTGTAATATGAGGCCTCGAGTAGTTCCGTGTTATGTTTTGGGATTGGTTGGTGTGTTTAGATGGGGTTCCGGGGGCCTCGGGTGAGTTTTGGATAGGCTTCGAATCATTTGTGGTTGTTTTGGTAGATTAGTTCTAGTGCTTTCACACCTACGATATTTGGTCTGCAAGTGCGAGTACGAGAAGTGGACCTGGGACCACATATGCGAAGTTGGCTGAGCTCAAGGGTTTTTGCAGATGTGGCAGTGATTGCACAGAAGCGAGAGCGCATGTGCACTTTGTTGTCCGCAGAATGGGCTGCGCAGGTGCGAGGGTTGGTCCGCAGAAGCAGAATTTTAAGGCTTAAGTGGATTCTGCATCTGCGATGAGTTTTTCATAGATGCAATGTTACAAATGCGACTTAGGGGCCACAGAAGCAAAAGTGTTGATCAGAATATGTCTTGAACGAGGATTTAATTTCATTTATCATATTTTGATATTGGGAGCTCGAATTTGGGTGATTTTTGAGGGAATTTTCATGATTTGGATGGGGATAAGTGTTTTGACTCGGATTTGATTATTTATGATTCCAAGCTTGATTTTAGCGATTGAATGATGAATCTAAGTGAAGAAATTGGGAATATTAGTAAATACTTTTCTAAACAAAAAATAGGGATTTGAACCCCAATTTGGAATTGGAATTGGATGAAGCTCGAATGGTTGAACTCGTATTGGAATGGGTATTCGGAATTCGTGACTTTTGTCTCGTTATGAGATGTGGGCCTATGTTGCCTTTTTGGGTTCACTTTTTTTATTTTTGTTCAAGATCGAAGCATTATTGTTTAAGGTTGTTTCACATGGCTTTTATATTATGGCTAGATTCGAGTCGTCCAGAGGTTGATTCACGCGGAAGGGACTTTTAGAGTACTGATTTGATTTATTTGAGGTAAGTATATTGTCTAAACTTATGTGGGGGAATACACCTTAGGTTATAGCCTAGTTTGTTCATTTCTGATATATGAAACGTGATGTGTACATGAGGTAACGAGCGTGTATACGGGTACTATGTGTGATTTTGACCCGATTAGACTATAGGCTATTAATATGCCTTAATCTGATAATGAACTTTGTATGAAACATGTTGAAATCGCTTGTGACTACTTGATCTTGATCGCTACATGTATTTAGCCATAGTAATGCTTTATTTGTTGAACACCCCTATGCTTTTATGATTATTGTTGTGTCCTTGTGCACTATTGTTGAAAGTTTTAAGTTTATGTTTTGATGAATCTTTAGTATCATTGTTTGTGATATTCTTGCACTTGGTATCATTATTTTCTGGTATTGCGGCACTTGTGGACATGTTGAGTGGATTGATTGGGGGTGCCAACACGAGGTATTTGTCGTGCAACTGTGTCTATTGTTGTGCGCGTGGGGCGAAATAAGGGTGGCGTCATCTCAAGCTGCCCACGTGGCGAAATAAGGGTGACTATATGCGTATGTGGCGAAATAAGGGAGGCATTTCATTGCTACGTGCACATGCTGCGGAATAAGGGTGGCATTGTTGATGATGTTATGTGATATTTCAGGTGTCTTTCATGATGATGTGATTGTGTTGAGATGGGGTTGATATTTTGATTACATACTTGTTTCTGAAAGTTTTCGTCTTGGGCTTCTATGAGTTATTGGCTGTATTTGACATGATACCACATGCATCACCTCTATTTGATGTTTTGTGACCAAAGATGGGTTTTGCCATACTGAGTTGTTAACACACATTCTATAGAGATTGTTGTTACTGATTTCAATTATATTTCTGTTGTCAGTTTCTTTGATATATTCATTGCACATGTGAATTGTCTAGTGAGCATCATATGACTTGAACCTCATCATTACTCTACCGAGGCTAGTCTTAATACTTACTAGGTACCGATTGTGGTGTACTTATACTATGCTTTTGCACATTTTTGTACAGATCCAGGTACTTTGGATCGTCCTGATCGTCAGTGAGGCATTCTACATATTGGAGACTTCAAGGTTTCCCTGCATTTTCCGATCGTAGGCTTTAGAGTCACCCTCTTTGTTTCATTTCTACAATTTATGTATTTCAAACAGTACTGTATTTTGAGATATTCTCGTGTATTTAGTTAGACCTCATTACATTTGTACTACCAGTTCTAGGGATATATTGTGATTATCGCCATGACGGCTTGTATCACCTTTATTTTCGTATTTATATTAAACTCTATTTTATCCTATCATATTTTTATTGATTTTAAGTGATCGGCTTACCTAGTTTTAGAGACTAGGTGCCATCACGACCCTGGTGGTGGGATTTGGGTCCTAACAAGTTGGTATCAGAGCTCTAGGTTCATAGGTTCTATGATTCACGAGCAAGTTTAGTAGAGTCTTGCGGATCAGTACGGAGACGTCTGTATTTATCTTCCAGTTAGGAAAATTTCACTTCTTTCATTCCTTATCTTGCAGATTTATTGATTTTGGAGTTTGAGCTTTTGTCTTTCTATTCTCTCATAGATGGTGAGGACACACTCTATCGGATGACCAGATAACTGCGCCCCCTGCTAGAGTCGTGAGAGACTGGAGCCGAGGTAGAGGCCGAGGAAGGGCATATGCTATAGCTAGAGCACCGACCAGAGCAGTAGAGCACATTGAGTAGGTACCTGGGCAGCCTATTGCTACAACGGGGCTCCAGGAGACCTTGGCACACTTAGTGAGTTTGTTTGGGACTTTTGCTCAGGCGGGGTTGATTCCAGTTGTACCAGCTACTTCACAGGTTGGGGGAGGAGCCCAAACTCCTATCACACGTACACTAGATTAGTCGTCTCATGATTATCATACACTGAGTGTTGTATCGGTACAACAAGTAATTGCAGTTCAGCCTAATATAGGGCCAATTGTGTTAGGTGAGGGCCAGAGGAGTTTGGACAGGTTCCGGAAGTTCCATCCTCCCCAGTTTAGTGGAGGTTCTTCTGAAGATGCACAGGATTTCTTGGATCAGTATCATCGCATTATGTGTACTATGGGTACAGTGGAGCCGAGCGAGGTCAACCTTGCTATTTTTCAGCTGGTGGGGCCGGCATATAGGTGGTGGCAGACTTATGAGGCGAGCACGCTAGCGGACGCAACACCATTTACTTGGTCCTAGTTCTCTGATCGTTTCTTGGGAGAGTTTGTTCCACAGACCCACATGAATGCATTTGCTTACCGAGTTTAAGCAGTTGTGCTAGGGGAGGGGGTATGATTGTGTCCGAGTATGCTATGATGTTTACAAAGTTATCTCTTCATGCACCTACTTTGGTTTCCAGTGTTAGAGAGAGAGCTCGTAGATTTATTGAGGGACTCGCCTATAGCCTCAGATTTGGTATGGCACGGGAATTGGAGACTGAGACTCCATTTCACCAGGTTGTGGAGATTGCTAGGAGGTTGGAGCGTATCCGCGGTCGGGATAGGTAGGGTAAGAAGCCTCGTGGTTTTAAAGGATTTGGGGGCTCCTACTCTAGGGGCAAGCTCCATCATGGCAGAGGTTATATCAGCCGACTAGTTCAGTCTGCACTTTAGGTTACGTGTGGTGCTCCAGCTACCCAGGTACCGGACAACCATCATTCAGTGCACCTTCTGCACGGGGTTCCTACAGTTGGTAGTCCAGTCGTCCAGCACAGACTCAATACTAGCAGCCATGCCTACAGAGGGGTTGTTTTGAGTGTGGTGATAATAGGCACATTATGAGAGATTCTCCCAGACATCTGAGGGGTAGACCTCAGCAGGGTACTCAGGCTATGGTTTCTGCTCTAGTTGATACTCCACTTGCACAGCCAGCTAGGAGTGGAGGACAGGCGGGTAGAGGACGTACTAAAGGGGGAGGTCAGGCCCGTTGTTATGCTTTCCTTGGTAAGACTGAGGCAGTTGCATCAGATGCGATCATTACAGGTATTGTTCTGTCTGTCATAGAGATGCATCTATTTTAATTGATCCGGGATCTACTTATTCGTATGTGTCATCCTATTTTTCTTCATATTTTATATATTTCTCGTGATTCTTTGGATACTTCTGTTTATGTATCTATACCCATTGGGGATTATATTGTTGTAGGTCGTGCCTATCGCTCTTGTTTGGTCGCTATTGGGGACTACGAGACTAGGGTTGATCTATTGTTACTTAATATGGAGGATTTTGATGTGATTTTGGGCATGGATTGGTTTTCACGATATCACATTATTCTTCATTATCACGCTAAGATCGTGACGTTGGCTATGACGGGGTTGTCGAGGTTGGAGTAGAGAGGTTCCTTGGGTCATGTTCCTAGTAGGGTGGTGTCTTTTCTGAAGTCTTAGCGGATGGTTGAAAAAGGGTGTTTGGTGTACATAGCCTTTGTGAGGGATGTTAGTATTGATACCCCTACTGTTGAGTCGGTTCCGTTAGTGAGTAAGTTTCAAGATATGTTTCCAGCAGACCTACCAGGCATGCCATCCAATAGGGATATAGATTTTGGTATTGATCTGGTGTCGGGCACTCAGCCCATCTCTAGTCCACTATATCGCATGGTACCGGTAGAGTTAAAAGAATTGAAAGAACAGCTTCAGGGGTTGCTTGATAAGGGATTTGCCTGAGTGTTTCACCTTGGGCTGCTCCTATTCTATTTGTGAAGAAGAAAGACGGCTCTATGAGGATGTGTATCGACTACAGGCAGTTAAACAAGGTTACCGTCAAGAACAAGTACCCACTACCGCGTATTGATGATTTATTTGATCAACTTTAGGGTACTAGAGTATTCTCGGAGATTGATTTGAGATCGGGGTACTACAGTTGAAGATCTGAGCTTCTGAACACATCATAGTATACGAGATTGACACATAAAATAGATCATGGCAAGAATAACATCAATTGGCCCCATGACACACTGTAGAAAATGCTGCATTGAGTAAGCAAGTCCGATCTAGTATAGAATACTCATTCTCACTAGACACACCGATAGGCACCCAAATCGATTTAGATCATCCCAACATAGGTAAATAGCCTATTAAAATCCACAATGATCTCATCCGTAATGCATACAATCAGATGTCTAACCCTTAATACCCTTTCACAGTTCACAGCCAATGAAATAATCTGCCTTCACAAAGATCAAATCACTAAACCTCGACAATACAAAATGTCCATACTTCATCTCTATCATTCCCACTCAAACGACTACATCACGCATACACAATCATCTAAGGGGAAATACTTCCATAAACCTTCTGCATCAAGTAGCAAAAATCTGAACGTCCACGGTCACCAACCACACAATCTCTGTAGTTCTAGCCAAGCCTATGCAAATCAATCTACAATGCATCTCCTACAACACACGCTCTCCTCCGGCGATACAACACACGCTCATGTTGTCTAGAACTCATGACATTTCTTTCAAAATTTAACTACATCCTTGTCTGTTCAATCTCAATCCCGTGGCTCACCTCATCTATCATGCCTCAACATGAAAATATGAAAACCCCATTATCAATCCTGAATCATGAATAGGATACACACTCTATTGATCAAAAATCTTCCACTTAATTGAGTTCAGGAGAAAAATCACAACATGCAACAACGTAAGGCCCCGTAAAATTTCACTTAAAACCCGAGATTCCGTGGTGGCGAGTTAGGCTAATATGTTTGGTAATGGTAAATATTCTTCGCGGCGAGCAAGCTCGCCGCGGTACGGACTTTTTGGGTCGAACAGTGCGCTAGGGAGTTAAAGGAAAATGTTGGCAGAAAAAAATATTTCTGCGGCCCACTATGCGGCCGCAGAATAGCCGCAGAGTGAAGCAGGAACTTGAGCAAAATTTGTAGGCCATTATGCGGACCATTATGCAGCTGCAGAATTGCTTTGCGAGCCACAGATTACATCACAGGATCGACATGAGGAATTTTGAGAGGAGATTCTGTGGTCCGCTTTGCGACCGCAGAATCGATATGCGGACTGCAAAATGACTGCATACCCAGGCAGGGCTGCCCAGTTCCGGAGGGACATTTCGCGGCCCCTTTTGCAGACCACAGAAGCATTATGCGGTCGCATATGCAACCGCAGATTGGGTTCCAGAGCTTCATTTTTCTGGTTTTTATAACCCGACCCTATTCCATTATATAGACGCTATGGACCATTTCTTAAGTCAAACCCTGGTATTTTGAGAGTGAGAGAGTGCTCTGGAGTGGGAGAGGGTTCCTCAACAATTTGTTCGTCAATTCTTGCTCAAATCTTGGAAGATTGACAAAGGAAACTTACTAGGTCTTCATCCTAGAGGTAAGATTCTACACCCTAACTCTCAATTTCGAAATTCAACTAAAAATAGGTAATTATGAAGGAAATTCTTGGGTGTGGAAGTTGTTCATTTTGCATGCATGTGTTATCAAGAGGTATGGAAAGATTGTTGAGCTAAAAATAGTAGACAATGGGTTATGGGATGATGGAATCCACCATAGGAGGACCTTAAAACCTTAATGCACACTTAATGTTTGATAAAATGCTCAAATGAGCTGGAACCATGATCATCCTCCTAATTTTTGGTTCAGTTTGTTATATTTCTAAAATAGATCAAAATTACTAAGATTTCCACATCATTTTAGAGTTTATGCATGCTCAAGTGAGGTATGTTGGCTAAACTCTTTCATTAGAATTGAACCCCACAATGTCATTGTAAGTCCCAAGTTACTCATTATGAATCGATTATTCCAAATAAACTTTGCGTCAAAAGACTTTTGTATTCAATATGTATTCCAAATGCTCTTGTTAAGTTGTACTACTATTTGGTAATGTGTTCAAAGTATTGGTTGCTTAGTTAAAAGCTATGACTTCAAGTTGCGTTTCAAATGATAGCTAATGCCAATTGTGTAAGAAATCTCAATGCACTTAAGACTCTTGTTTGATCATATGTATTCTTATTGTCTTGAACATAAATGCCTTGTTGTTGAAAATCCATGATGATGGTTGTGAGTGAAAACATGAGCACGAAATATAAAATATGAAATACGGCCAACACGCCACACAAAAAGGGGATATTACAATTGTGACCACTAGTGCCAATGAAATAAAAAGATATGAAAGAGGTATGGAATGTGATGATTGATAGAAAAGGATGATGTCTCGGATGAGGTGGCCTAGCCGATCGGGTCATGATCGGATGCCATGCCGCACACATGGTGGTGATTGTGTTGGAAATTGAAATTAAAATTGTGAATGTGGTTGATGTCTTGTATGAGACGGCCTAGCCGATAAGGTCGTGATCAGACGCCATGCCGCACATATAGTGGTGACTATGTCAGAAATTGTAATCGAAACTGTAAACAGTGGCATATCAGTACTAAAGATCTCCCAACTTAAAATATGGAAATCACTTGAAAACTTGTCTTGTTCCTAACTTGATGTTTTGGGTATTGTTTGAGACTCCCATTGATTTTATGAGTGTTCATTCTTGCCTTATCATTCGTTCTATTGAGAGGGTGCTTAGTCATTCATACTAGTACTATTCCACATGTACTAACGTCCCTTTTGCCGGGGGCGCTGCATCTTTAATGGATTTAGGTGGTTCCACAGCAGGCGGCTTTGATCGTTGATAGCGGAACACCCTCTTCCCAGCTGACTTGGTGAGCCCCACCTCATTCGGGGTCGTATATCTTTTGTCCTTATGTGTTATGTTTTGAGGTATAGCGGGGGCCTTGTGGCTGACACTATCATCGTACTTTTTTGTATCTATTAGAGGCTCCGTAGACATTGTGTGGGTGGTATGTCAGTGTTGGGAAAGTCAAACTAGTAATTTTGGTAACTGCATCACACGTTCCACATCAAACTAGGAAAGTGTATGTATTCTGAAACTTAAAGATGATGAAACTACTAATAATGAATTGGTGGTGTTGTTTACATGAATCTCCTCACTGCCTAATTAATGAAATAGATCTTCTCTTTATTCATGAGTGAGTTCGGGTAGAAGGTATTGTACAGGCTTGCTCGACCGGGTTAGCTCGGTTGAGCATCAGTCGCGCTCCCCGAGGTCGGGGCATGACAAAAAACCTCCCATATCCGTAGAATACATCAACCTCAAGTCATGGTCAAAATCATCACAAACTCTTCGGAATCAATTTGCACATGACCAAGCCATCAGAACTGAACTTCTCTAAATGAACCAAGTCGCGCAGAGTGCCCAGCTCGTAAGGTATTGCCTCAAACATCTACAAAGCCCTATTATACTAAAGAAACTGATCAACTCTATAACCTGTTAATCCAAGCCATTGCTATACGAACCCATCTTCTTCAAATTACTCATGACCCGCCTTCACGGAAACACTACCCTTTCCTAGTACACTATGACCTCAATCAAAACTCATCTCAAGTGGCCCCAACATAAAATCTCATCATCCTCAGACTCGTAGGCCACTTTACTCCCTTTTATACGCCCAATAGTACCTCAAACCGAAATACTTGCTCTAAAGAGATCTTCTACAAACCTGAAGTTGTTTCTTACATCAAACACTGCCTCGCAGAACCGATGATAATACAAAAGTGCTCCAAGCCTCTCCCACAATTCGATGTCAATCTCAACTCCTCAGCCGCATGATGAATCCGAAAATCCTTAGATACCACATCTTAAATATTGAACTCACTAGAACCACCCTCGAGAGTCACCCACTCAATGCTAGTCCTGCATATATAGCCAAACATGCCGACGACTAGTGCTCTATTAGCAAATAAATACTCTTGAAGAAACAACCGAGCGAACCCCTTTCCCTTACATGCTATATCCACGAAGGACTATCCAACCTGAGCCATTCCACAACTACATATAACAATCAGGTGAAATATAACATGCATCCAGCAAATTGCTTACCCGAATCAATCTCGAAGTCATCTTCCTCAAGCCATAACTAATCCACAAGTGCACTGAAGTCCAGGAATGCAATAAGACATCACCACATGATCCAAGCGTTGATGATAGGCTCCCTCACTTAGCCTCAAGCCACAATCATATAGCTTAAGAGCGACAATGATCGTTCTTCCTTAATTACCATGACCTCACGCTTTTACTCAGCTGACTTTCCCATAAACTCATGTTGCAGTAACCATACACATCCCAAATTATCAATCCAAATACATACTCAACCTCGTGGTAGTCGTGCCATCTGCCTCAAGCGATCCAGACTCGTGTCATAATACATACATCCTATTGGATAGAAGGTAAAATTCCTCATAGCAACCTCATAAGAAATCGTACCACTTCACATCAACACATCCAAAACTCAAGACTGTATGGCACACCAAGATGATAATCAAACATTCACATTCCCTTTGTAGCTCAAGCAAAGCCATTCTTGTCAACTTCAAACTCTCCAAATGTAAGAAGTTAGCACCGAAATAAAATGCACAATCTTAGTCATTTGTCCATAATGACCCAAGTTGCACAAACCTTCCTCAAAGCATGTGGCTACCCTACCACAAATCCCATAATGATATGCCCCCACTTCCATGTAGGTGTAGCCACCTCCTGAAGTAAGCCTCTCGGTCCCTAATGCTCATTCTCGACTAGCTGACAATCAAACACCATGAGACATGCCTAATGATGTCCTTCTTCATCCTCTGCCACTCACAATGTTGCCTCAAATCACAATTTATATCTGCACCATCAATATGAACAAAATACCATAAATTATGAACCTCCTCAATGATCATCTTCGTTGAACCATTAATACTGGAAACATAAATCCGACCTTGAGGTCGCAAAACATCGACTCACTAAGGACCACCTCCTTAGCACCACCTCGCACAATGTATCACTATGGACAAGCAATTGTAGATCATCACACTGACGAGCTTTGATGCGCTCAAACAAAGACAACCGTGCGACCACCCAAGTAAGAACTCCACTATGTTTAGAAATGCTTGATCTCACGATTCTATATACCAATTATTAGAACTTTTATAGCCAAATACCTTCCCTCCGCCAGAACAAACTCCAAACTCCAAACCGTGAACCAGATAGTTACCTTCACAGGGCTTCAACTACCGAGACATATGTGCAATCTCCCTATCACTTTGTGCTAACACCGCGCCAAAACCAACACGTGAAGTATCACAATAACTGTGCAAGGCCTCGAACCCGTGGGTAACACCAACACTGGGGCGGCTATAGATGGAAACTCTCCACAAAGAGATGATAGTAGTCAGCCCTCAACAGAGTAGAGAAATATCCCATAACATAGGTGCAACATCATCACGAATCGCCGAATCACAACTAGCAACGAGTACTCAACATAGCGTACGAACAATGAGAAGAAACTACTTTTTTCTGCTTCTCAGAAGCTGCTTCTGTTTTTTCCCAAAAGTACTTTTTTTACGTTTGACTGCGAAGCTAAGTTGCGACCATCGATTGGCAGAATGTCGGTGACGAGGTTTGCGAATGTCTATTCTGGCCTCCGTTGCAATGGAGCGACAGTGTGGATTGTTCCGTTGGTAGAATAAACAGCTTGCTATATATAAGGCTCTGATTGGCAAAACCGACGTTTGATTTGTACAGGGCACTCCGATCGATTGAGCTGACGGTTTTCCATATACAGGAGTTCAATTGGTGAAGCCGACGGCTCGTTTGTAAAAGGTGCTCCGATTGGTTGAGAAGGCAGTTTTCTATATACAGGGGTTTCAATTGGTGAAGCCAATGGTTCGTTTTGTACAAGGTGCTCTGATTGGTTGAGTAGACGATTTGCTATATACAATGCCTTTTTCGTATCAGCGGTCAGACTCCAAGGTACCTGCAAAGGATTCAAAGATTAGCTTTAGCTGTACCAGAAAATTTAAATAAGGGAGTAAAGAGAAGATAATCCTAGGAAGGTGGTAGATTCATTATTTGCCCCAGTGTGGTCTCAACGCTTCCTTG
Organism: Nicotiana tabacum; assembly: GCF_000715075.1. NCBI lineage: Eukaryota > Viridiplantae > Streptophyta > Magnoliopsida > Solanales > Solanaceae > Nicotiana > Nicotiana tabacum. The sequence goes on from NC_134102.1 coordinate 46,052,547, forward strand.
CTTCCTGTTGACCCTACACTCAAAGAAAAATTCTTAGTGGGAGCGGGGAGGTTAGTTTGTGTCGACCACAGTGTTGGTTAGCCCCGGCCTTTGATATGGTTACGCCAAGAAGATCGATAGGTAGAACAAATTACTATATCTTTAGAAAAATAATTTTGAAAAGCTTTATTTTAAGACAAATGTTGTCGGTCTGGATTATGACATGCTACAAAAAGTTCTCCACACGCGAGCGTCTCTTCTTAAAAACTTTGTCCCGTTGATGTCGATCCTTCGTGATGTTTGATGACGTGGTTGCTTGCCGTTGCGATTGCGTCCTATTCAAACTAATGCATTACAAAGGTTTTCCTTAAGGTTATGACCGAACCCTTTCAGGTTGCTTACGTATCTACAATGGAATCAGGTCTGAACGTAGTTCATAGATGATGACAAAATATGATGAAGATGAATGAGCCTGACTCAGGCAGCCTACGTATCCATATAGAATCTGGTCAAGACATAGTTCGATTATAATAGATGCAAAAATGATGATATTAAGCATGAAATGGCTGAGTCTGACTCAGGCTGCCTACATATCCAAATGCAATCAGGCCAGAACGTAGTTTAATTACCAAAGATGACTGAATATGATGAGGATTGCCTACATATTCCTTTCTGAGGAAATCAAGTCGGCGTAGTTCCAGAGTAACGTACAAAAGTGATATTTGGTTTTTCTATTACAAAAGAAAAGTGGGAGAGAAATCGAACCCTACATGGGTTGCCTACGTATCCCTCCATGAGAAGTCAGGTTGAACGTAGTTCTGTTACAGCAAGAACCTAACTCTATTTGTCTTCAAACATAGTATCTCGAGATTGTGTCTGAGTTGATGGGCTTCGTGTTGATTCTTCCATCCATTTCTGCCAAGATTAGAGCTCCACCCTATAATACTCGGTGAACCACATAAGGACCTTTCCAGTTTGGTGCGAACTTTCCTTTGGCTTCCTCTTGGTGGGGAAAGATTTTCTCAGGACCAACTACCCCGGTGTGAACTGACAAGGCTTCACTCTATTGTTAAATGCACTGGCCATCCTATTCTGATATAGCTAACCATGACATACTGCATCATTCTTTTCTCGTCGATGAGCATGAGTTGCTCCTGTCTGGCTCCTATCCACTCTGTGTCATCTAACTTGGCCTCTTGAATGACCCTTAAAGATGGTATCTTGACATATGGGGGTATCACAACTTCAGTTCCGCATACTAACATGTACAGTGTTTCCCCAATGGATGTTCTCATGGTGGTCCAATAACCAAGTAAGGCGAAAGATAGTTTCTCATTCCATTGCCTGTGATCGTCCACTATCTTTCGTAGAATCCTCTTGATATTCTTGTTGGCTGCATCAACTGCCCCCATTCATTTGTGGTCTGTAGGCAATGGAGTTGCGGTGGACGATCCTGAACTTCTTGCAGATTTCTCTCATGAGGTCGCTATTCAGGTTAGCAGTGTTGTCAGTGATGATAGACTCTAGTATCCCGAATCTGCAGACAATGTTGTTTCGAATGAAATCTGCCACTACCTTCTTTGTGACGGCCTTGTAGGTAGATGCTTTGACCCATTTAGTGAAGTAGTCGATAGCTACCGAGATGAAGCGAATCCCATTTGATGCGGCAGGCTCTATGGGTCCAATCACGTCCATGCCTCAACCGGCGAGTGGCTAAGATCAACCCATCACGTTGAACTCATTTAGCAGAACCCGGATGAAATCCCCACGAATCTGGAACTGGTGACACTTCTATACGTAGCGGATACTATCGCTTTCCATAGTCATCCAAAAGTATCCAGCTCTCAAGATCTTCTTGGCTAATGTGAACCCGTCCATGTGGGATTCACACGTGCCTGCATGTATTTCTTCCAATAACCCAGTTGACTTGGCAGCATCTACACATCTCAACAAACCTAAATATGGGGTCCTCCTGTACAGGACTTCCCCATTGAGGAAAACGTGGTTCGCCAACCGCCTGAGGGCTCGCTTTTGACTATTAGTAGCATTCTCTGGGTATTCTCCAGTTGCAAGGAATTTCCTGATGTCGTGATACCATGGCTTACCATCTGGCTCTTCATCTACATGAAAGCAATAGGCATGTTCATCCCTGATCTCTACCTCGATAGGGTCGATGTAGTTCTTGTCTGGATGCTGAATCATGGATGATAGAGTTGCAAGGGTGTCGGCAAACTCGTTCTGAATCCTGGGAACGAGCTTGAACTCAATCTTTGTGAGCTTCTTGCATAGCTCTTTCACGTAGTGTAGGTACGGAAGGATCTTGACATTTTTGGTGGACCATTCCCCTTGGAATTGGTGTATCAATAGATCGGAATCCCCTATGACCAAAAGTTCTTTGACGTTCATGTCAACTGCCATTTTGATCCCAAGGATGCACGCTTCGTATTCAGCCATATTATTGGTACAAGGGAATCTTATCTTTGCAAATGTTGGATAGTTCTGTCCGGATTCCGAAATTAGGACTGCCCCAATTCTGACTCTTTTAAAGTTTGTTTCTCCATCTAAAAACATTCTCCATCCAGGGTATGATTTTGCAATATTTTCCCCAGCAAATAATACTTCTTCATCAAGAAAATACGTAGTGAGTGGCTCATAATCCCCATCCACCGGATTCTCTACGAGGTGGTCAGCTAAAGCTTGACACTTGATAGCTTTTTGAGTTATGTACACAATGTCAAATTTGTTGAGGAGAATTTTCCATTTAGCGAGCTTTTCGGTCGGCATCGTCTTCTGGAAGATGTACTTGAGTGGGTCGAGCCGAGATATTAGATGCGTAATGTATGCTGACATTTAATGCCTTAGTTTCTAGGTGATCTAAGTTAGAGCACAACAAGTGCATTCTGTCAAAGTATATGTAAGGCCCCGTAAAAGTTTACCTAAAAACCCGGGATTTCTTGGTGTTGAGGTAGGCTATTGCGTTTAAGGATTGAAGAAATTCTTCGCGGCTCGCAAGCTCGACGCAGTACATACTTTTTGGGTTGAACAGTGCGTTGGGGAGGTGAAATTTTTTTTGGCAGGATAGGGCATTTCTGCGATCCACAATGTGGCCGCAGAATCACTCTTGCGAGCCACAGAATCGCAATAGAGTGAAGCAGAAAATTGGGCGGATTTTGGATGATATTATACGGTAAATTATGCGATCACAAACACATTCTGCGCTTTTCATCGCATATTTTGTGTGAAGAAATTTGTTGGGTGATTCTGCGGTCAAATCTGCGACCGGAGAATTGGTCTGCGGACCGCAGACCTGCCGTAGACCCAACCCAAAACAACCTAGTTTTTGGAGATCATTTCCGCGCTTCAATTTGCAGACCGCATAGTTGTTCTGCAGTCCACTCTGCGATCTCAGACTTGGAATCACAAGGTCCAATTTTTAGTTTTTATAACCCGACCCTATATCGATAAATAGTCCTAAAGGGTCATTTTGAAGAGGAAAATCTGATATTTTTAGAGAGAGGTGAGAGTATCTTAGAGAGAGAAAGAGAAGACCTAGCTAATTGTTCATCAAAATCTTGCTCAAGCCTTGAAATTCAACAAGAAAGCTCACAAGATCTTCACCCAAGAGGTAAGGTTCTAACCCTAGTCTTCAATTTTGAGTTTGGGGTAAAAGATGGGTGATTGGGGGTATGATTCTTGGGTGTGAGAGTATTATATATACATGCATGTGCCTAAAGGGTTTGTGGGAAGATTTTTGAGTTCAAATGGGTAAATATTGGGTTGTGAAGTGAAGAAAATCTTATAGAAGAACCTTGTAGCTAAAATTGCACACTTAATGTTTGATGAAATGCTCCAATGAGCTGGACCATGAACTTCTTTCTAATTATGGTTCAATTTTTGTTATGTTTTTAAATAGATTGAAGTTGCTAAGATTCCCGGAAAATTGTAGTAAATTAAGAAAGCTCAAAGTGAGGTATATTGGCTAAACTCTTCTCTTAGAATTGAACCCCACAATACCCTTGTAAGTCCCGAGTTGTTCATCATAAATTGATTATTCCGAATAGGTGTTGTGACAAACGATATATGTTCAATATGTGTTCCAAATGTTCTTGTTATGTTGTGTTACTATTTGAAAATGTGTTCAAAGTATGGATTGCATATTTAAATGTTATAACTTCAAGTCGTATTTGAAATGAAATTTATTTTGCCAACTTGTGTAGAGATTGTTATTGTGGTTACACCTCCACCCGCATACATTAGAGTGAGGTGGCAGGGCCGCTTTGTGTATAGTTGTGGTATTGTGGTTACACCTACACCCGCATACAGTGGGGTGAGGTGGCAGGGCCTCTTTGTGTATAGTTGTGGTATTGTGGTTACACCTCTACCCGCATACATTTGGGTGAGGCGGCAGGGCCGCTTTGTGTAGAGTTTACGACATTGTGATTGCACCTCCACCCGCATGCATAGGGGTGAGGCGGCAAAGCCGCTTTGTGTAAAGGTGGTTACAAAGGATCCTCATCTTAAAATTATAAAGGTTATTGAAAGCTTTGAATAAATTTGCTATGGCTTTAATGGCTATCTAACCCTTTTATTGTTACCATAATTCAACATAATTTATGTTGTATTTCCAAGTCCTTGAATAGGTGTTTGGTTTTCATACTAGTACTATTTGACATGTACTAACGTCCCTTTTGTTGGGGGCACTTCATCTTTAAAGGATGCAGGTGGTTCCACAGCGGAAGCCATTGACCAGTGCTAGTGGTATACTCTCTCCCTAGTTGACTTGGTGAGCCCCACTTCATTTTGGGGTCTTGCATCTTTTATTCCGTGTGTATTATGTTTTGAGGTATAGCCGGAGCCTTGTTGCCGACACTATGATTGTACTCTTTTGTACCTATTAGAGGCTCCTTGGACACAGTGTGTGTTATATATATGGGTGTTAGGAAAGTCAAACTAATCTTGTTGTATTTGAACCACTTGTTCCACTTCAAACTATGAAAGTGTTTGTATTTTGAGACTTTATAAATGAGGTAACTAATGGTGATGGAAAAATGGGTATTGTTCATGAATCCTCTTGGTGCTAATTAATGAAATTATCTTCTCTTCGTTTATGGGTGTGTTGGGTATAAGGAAATCTAGCAGGCTTGTTCGGCCAGGTTATCTCGGTTGAGCGCCGGTCACGCTCCCCCAGGTTGGGCGTGACAGTATATTTGTCCTCGCATGGCGTGAACTTCTTACTTAAGTTGTAGATGGCCTTCTCCTTTCTCCCAATTTTGTCATGTTGTCCCAATACACAGCCGAAGGCGTTATCCAAGACTAATAGATATAGTAACAATGGCTTCCCGGGCTCAGGGGGAACCAATACTGGTAGATTTGACAGATACTCCTTAATTCTGTCGAAGGCTTTCTGGCACTCTTCTATCCATTTTGTGGCAGCATTCTTTTTCAGCAACTTGAAAATGGGTTCACAGATTACCGTGGACTGGGCTATGAAGCGATTGATGTATTTTAGTCTACCCAAGAAATCATCACATCTTTCTTACTCATTGGTGGTGGCAATTCCTGAATGGCCTTGATTTTTGATGGGTCCAGTTCTATCCGTTTCCTGCTTACAATGAAGCCCAATAGTTTTCCAGCAGGGACTCCGAACGCGTACTTTGCTGGATTCAATTTCAAACTGTAAATCTGCAGGTGCTCGAAAAATTTCCTCAAATCGTCCAGGTGCTCTAAACTCTTTCGAGACCTGATGATGACGTCATCCACATATACTTCAATCTCCTTATGAATCATGTCATGAAAAGGGGTGGTCATGGCCCTCATGTAGGTGGCACCGGTGTTCTTGAGACCGAACGACATGACTCTATAACAGTAAACTCCCCAAGGTATGGTGAAGACTGTCTTTTCTGCGGCTTCCTCGTGCATCAAGATTTGGTGGTACCTAGCGAAACAATCCACAAATGACTCCAGTTCATGCTTCGCGCAGTTGTCAATAAGGATGTGGATATTTGGTAAAGTGAAGTCGTCCTTTGGACTAGCTTTATTGAGATCTCGGTAATCCACGCATATCCTGATCTTTCCGTCTTTCTTGGGTACTGGGCGATATTTGCCAACCAGCTGGGATAATTGGTAACCCTTACCACATTCGCCTCTTTCTGCTTGGTTACTTCCTCCTTTTTCTTCTTTCTGCTACCGATTAACCCTGATTGGATTGCGTTGCTAGCCGCTTGCAGTGTTTTCATGGATTGTACTTTACCAGATTTATGCCTTCTTCTAAGAAATGTCACATCTAGACCAGCTTGTGGAATTTCTATCCCATCATTCCCATCATTTTTTCAAATTATTACCCTTCCTAGGCTCTGATGAAATATTTGGTTAATTCACTGTCGTCCAGCGGAGGTTGCGCCCTGGCTGCCTCTGACCTCCACCGACGTGCATATTCTTGGAATGACTCGGATGGCTTTTTCGGCAGGTTTAGCAGTGCGAACCTATCGGGAATGATCTCTATGTTGAATCGAAAGCGATTCATGAAGTCCTCCGCCATATCTTGCCAGGTTCTCCAGATTCACGGATCCTATCGAGTATACTAGGTGAGTGTTTCTCCCGTCAGGCTCCTTATAAATAACTTCATTCTTAGCTTCTCGTTCCTCCCCACTTCGACTAAGTTATCACAATATGCCCTCAAATGCGCATGGGGATCACCCCTCCCATCGAAGATATCGAACTTTGGAGGCTTATACCCTGCTGACATATCCACATCCGGATGGATAAACAGATCCTGGTAGTCCAAACTTTCACTTCCCCGGATGACTTGGAGGTTCTTCATTTGTTTTCTCAAGATTTGTAATTGCTCAGATACTGACTCCTCTTCCTTACACCTGGCTTCCCTCTCCATCTCTACGTATTGGTCAATCTCATAAGGCATCCTGACCGTGACAGGCGCTATAAAGGTAGGTTCAGAAATGGCATATACAGAAGGACCATATCGCTCATGAGCGGTGGTATGTGCCATAGGTATGTGCCGATTTGGGTGAGTGGTAAAATTGACTCCGTCACGAGAAAGGGTGTGAGTTGCGTTGGTGGTCATAGGTGGGTTTTGTGGTGTTTGAACGTATTGTGGTACGTAGGGAATGTGGATAGGGGGATTTGGTGGGTTTATTGGGGTTACTGGAGGTATGACTTGAGTGGTAGGGACTGAAGTTAGGGTGTTGTTGTTTTGGCATGATGTGGAAGGAAAGTGGTTAGGAATTGAATCCAAAGAAAGAAAGAGAGGTGGTTGAGGAAGCGTTGTCACAGCCAGATTTGCTAGTTCCCTAATATGATGTACTTCCTCCCTTAGAGACTCCATTTCCTGGGCCATCCTAGCCACGTGTTCATCATTCCTGGTATCGTCCTTCTCTCCCGATCGCCCCGGACTGTCAGCTATGACAGAGCATGTTCAGTCAGGTTTTTTGTAGCTGACATTTTCCCTTTGATCTTAGATTGTACGGTGGTTCCGCCAGTTTCGGGTCGACCCAGACCAACTTTATTTTGGGGAGTAATAATAAAGTAAAAGAAAAACAAGAAGAAAGAAAAGAAAAAAGAAGCAGGAGCCAGTTTATTCATTTATACAAGCAGGAAATCACACAAAGCAATTAATTCACGCATTAAGGCTAGCGCGTTTTCCTAGAATCGTGGGACTTCTCATTGCTGGAGGGAGGCCTAAATCGTAGATGTTTGACAAACAATTAGACTTGACACATTTAGATCTAAAGCAAGTTTGTTTTCATTGATAATTTTGGACTGAGATAAGTTGGAACAAAGATTACATCACTGTTTCTGATATTCATAGAACTGCATGGGCTTAAACAACTTGCCATTTAGGAAAGTAGGAAACTGGGAATAAGGGTACAAAGTGGGAAAGAAGGGGAAGTCAACCAACATTTAATAACCATCCCCGGAATCGTTTCCCATCTCCTCTTCTTCTTCTTCTGGTTCTTTCTCCGGATCTTCCTCCAAGTCTTCTTCAAACTTCTCCTTGTCATTGTTGAACTCAGACCCTTCCTCTAGATCTTCTTCTGGCTCTGTCCCAGACTCTATCTGATGCACTCCACTACTCGGTCACCGTCAGTAGGTGGCAACATGTGATCGATGGATCCTGGGACCACTTGACGATGCATTGAGGTAGTCACAAGGTAATGTGGCAAAATCTCATGGTAGATTTGCAAAGCAGCCACTGCGTCCTGCAACCAGGCTATACCCTCTCTGCTTGGTCGGGCTAGCTCGTCTTCCTTGTTGATCTAGACATAATACTCCGGAGTACTCCACAAGTTTTGACCCATCGGCATTGTGACCAGGTCGTTCCACTCTTCTTGGAACCTTCTTATCCTAGGGATTAGAATCTGTCAGTTGTACTCACCTCGTATAGCGATGTCCTTATCTATAGAGGCACATCCTGGATCATCCTGAACTGTCTGAGAACCCGTAAGGGTGAGTATGATTAGATTTCCTCAAGTCCGATCAGCTCAATGAAGTATTTCTAAGGAGTCCATAAGATTGCCCTCCCTCCTAAACATGATAGCTTCCAGTTGACCCATTCTCCACTTAGATTAGTCAGCATTTCCCTCCACTCTTCTTGCCCATGTGGGGAGACCCAATATCTCATCCTCTCATTGTGGTTGCGGATCATGTTGCTGACGCCCACAAAGTAGGCAATGGTGGCCTCTCGCTAGAAGAAATGTTTTGTGGCCCAGATCTGAAGTAGCAAGTTATAACCCTTAAAGAAATCATACCCCCATGCACATACAGACAAAGCCCTCAGAATCTCAGCCAGCACCATCGGCACCAAAGTAGCTTGAAGGTTATCGCGGAAGTCGCCAGAACCATGGGTAATAAGTTGATGTTGATCCGACCCCTTCTCTGCGGAAAGACCAATAATTCCAACAGTGCTAATGAGAAAGTGATAGGCCTGAGACTCCCATATTGCTTGATCACACTGAAACTCTCCCGAATAACACTCAAAGCTTTCGCGATGTCCAAATCTGTCGAACAGCTAATCGAGGCTCACCTATCCGTCCTCAATATTTCTCAGACCCTGACTATTAGCTAGGACTAAAACATCCAAGAACCTGTAAACGAGCATAGTAACTAGTAGTATTGGCTTCCTTTCATTGAATGGCAGCTCAGTGAAACTAGTAACTTCTTCCAATGTCGGTACTAACTCACAGTTGGCAAACTTGAACACCACCTTAGCCGGATCCCAGAACTCTATCACCAGGTGAGTGAGCACCCTGTCTACTTGGATGTTTAGCAAAGCGGTCAATACCCCAGGTTTGTCTGAATCTAATCTCTGTGTTCCAGGCGAATGTTATTCCACCACTGCTTCAACTTGTGTGGTGCTCCCATCACCATGTTAATTTTGGGGATGTTTTGTTTGATTTCCATTTTCTGGGGTAAAAGAAAGGTATTGGTAAGTATTTGCTTCGAATATTTAAGTGTCTTGTCAGGTTTGTTTGTCTTTCCATAGAAATCATGTCGTTGGGTGCATGAACTGTTGACATTAGGGTGGCTTTCCTAATTATGTGTCTATGCCAAGGACGACTCACCTAAGGTTTATGTAGTATGACCTATTTTTTCTAGAGTGGAGTGTTTCCTACTTTTGAGTTCGACTAAAGGCTGAGAGAAGTTATGTCAATTGACCTGACAACGCCATTCTCTGAAACTAGAGAATTTTGAAAAGAAGGTTCGGAGGGCTGTAAAAGACAACCCTCGCGTGTCATTGTCCGTGATAGTGTACGGCCAAGACTCGATAGAAAGAAATATGATGACAGTGTATGTAAAGCAATAACGGATAAGGGTGTAGCAACAATAAGTATGACAATAAGCATAAAGAGCAAATAAAGCAGGTAAGCACGTAATTGCAAATTTAGCTACAATTAAAGCAATGTATAAATAAATCTAAATGCCAAATTCAGTCTAAGTCTGCTAAGGTCAGAACCTAAGTATGAATCCCCAACAGAGTCGCCATGTTGTTGCACCCTATTTTGCACTAGTCAAAACAAGATTCAACTTGTGGTTTCTCTGTTCTTGATGAAAGAGAGTCGCCACCTAATATTTAAAGGTATACTAGGGTACCTATTTAATTGCTAAAGGTTATATTCTTTATTGGTCTACTAACCGGTGAGATCATTGATAAGAGTTCTTGTTCTTCTAAGGGGAAGGTGTTAGACACCCTTTAAAATCTACTTGAGGTAGCTCCATAGGACTTATACTAGATTTGGAATTAATTATTTGTACTATGCCTTAACTAATGTTCTAAGGGTATAACTTACCATATATTAGGAAATAGCATCTATAAGGAGAGAGTATGGTTTTAAAAAGATGGATTTAAAGAAAAGCCTTTAGGAAATTAGTGTTAATATATAAGCTTAAAAAGAGAACTTCGAAAGATGGAAATATTTGTATACATGTGAAATGGAAGCCAAGTTATAGAATTTTGTTTCCTAAATCATGGAGGTTTATGTCATCCTAATGTGGTAAAAGTGTTATGAAAATGATCCTAAGATATACCTTAGTTTTGAAGTAGAAAACTATTTGAAAGCCTTTGTTTTAGGGCAACAACACCTTAATCCTTTGAAAAAGTTGATTCCCTTTTTGGAAGATTAAATCGCGATAATTCTATTTTTTTTTCTCTTTGAAAAGAGGGCTGCCACCTTTGTTAAACCTTTGGATTTCAAAAATCTTTGAGGAGAAGGTTAGCGAGGCATAATGAATTGATAATAAGCTCGTGATTAGTAGCTATAGAATTAATCGCTAACTAAGGCTTCTTTTTAATCCTAAGTTCTTTAAGGCTTGCCTAAGTCATTCTATGAATTAAAAGGATAAGGGTAAACATTCAATCCAATATATGTTTGTCATATACACAATGAGATATAACAACAGGAAAACAACAATGAGCAATGACATAGTGCAACTGAAGAATGACGAAATAGTAAATAAAGAGGAGAAGGGAAAGACGTGACTCTGGGAGGTTTGTGCCTCAAAAGGTAGGCCCAACAGCAACAATGACGAGCGATGGTAGACCCTTGGACCATAGTAGAGCTGGACTTGGGCCTGAGTTCTCAAAGAACTCAACATGCCCAAATCATTGTACATGCCCAAAAATAAAAGAGAAGGTCATTAGAATAACAACATTGTATACATATCCATATATAAAATTTGCAAACAAAGACTAAACGAAATCACTGACAGTGTTTAAAAATGTGAAGTCATGAAGGATAAAAAAAGAGTTCATACCAAACTCCCACACATACAGAGATTTCAATCAAAGATTATGGCCTCACAAGACAAGATGATCCCAAACATCGAAGAATCACGTTGTCAGTATCATTCGGGGTTAAAGATAGGGGAAACATCACACTTAACAGACTTAAATCAGCTACAGAGGCTTAGTTGAATAGCTAAGCATGATGGAGTTATATTCAGATTACAGAAATAATCAACAAGCACAACTATAGTCGGACTCACAGGAGATAAGTTGATCATGACAAATACTGCTGATATTCAAGGAAAATCCATCCCAATAGGACTGTTTACAAGCTAACAGTTAGACATAGATGTATAGCATTCATGATGAGGATTCAGAGGATACTTAAGGACTAATAAACATTTATGAAAGCATTTTGAACACTCAGCTTTCATAAGCCTTAACCTAGTGAGGCAAGGTTATCCTATGAATTTCATATATACCCTAGCTAAAGTTATCTAACAACATCCCAAATTTAGCATGACAGAACCCAAAAGAGATTGCATGATAAACATGGAGACTGCAATAACAACCCTAAGTATAGCATGATAGAACTCAAAGAATATGGCAATGATGAACATGAAGATTGCAACAATAACCCTAAGCATAACAGAACTCAAAGAATATGGCATGGTGAACAGAAAAGCCTAGGTAGTATAGCAGAACTTAGAAAGGTGCTGCATGTTAAACATGATGACTATAGCAAAACCTAAATGCAGAGTAATAGAACTCAGGAGAATGTAACATGATGAATCATGAGGACTTATAACAAAACATTAAGTGGAACAAAATTTACAATACAACGTGATGAGCATGAAGGTTATAACAGAACATTAAGTGAAACATAACTCAAAATGCAGCATGAAGATTATAACAAAACATTAGAGTAAGGTCTGAGGTCCTAGGCAGATGTGAGAAATCATCAGGTTAAGCAGCTTAAATACATAGGTTGTTCAATACAGAAATTGAGGTCATTAAAGTCGCATAGCCACCTAATTAACATTAGACAAATACAACAGCTTATCATTGATCATTAACAAGTCATAGTGAACCAAAATAAACAATTAAAGGCTCAATAAACATTATAGACTAAGCAGTTAATCAGGAAAACAATAACATGTTCAGGATTTTGAAATGAAGAAATTAAGAGAGAGAGGATGGAGGCATACTGACCTCCTCTTGAACAGCAAACCAAACAAAAGGCTCTTGTTTAGCCGTATAGAATCAAGAACTCCCCCGACCAGTGCAATACTCAGAATCAGAGAGAAACCAGAAACTAATTAGAACCCTAGCTCAATTTACTACTCAGAACTAAAAGCGATATTTTCTAAGTAATTTCATATTAGCTTTTTTGTCTATTCAGTGTGTTAGCTCTATAAGTTGAAGATGTTAGGTTTTTCTTATTGTCTTAGGTCTGGTTGATGAGAGTATTGAAAGCCCCTTTTATAGTGCCATTAATGGCTTAGGGTTTCAACACATTCCAATTCAGTAGTGGAAGATGAAGACTACTAGATGATGCAAGCATAGGCGAGTGAAAATCAGAGAGACGGAGGGGAAAATCGTTAGGGATTTTACCTAAGAGGAGGGAAGCTAACAGTTGAAGGAAAAACCCATCGGGTAAAGCTCCAATGTCCAGAGGTTTTGGGGAAATGATTTAGGGTTTTGGGGGCTGGTCTTTAGGTTTAAGAGTGAGAGATGGGATCTTGGCCGTTGGATATATTGATCAACGGCCCTAATAATTTGGGCATTAAAGAATTAAAATGTGAAAAAGTCAAGGCCGTGGGATTGTTGGATTTGGACAACTGAGATTGTGTCTGGTGGAGTACTAAAATTAAAGAAAAAATAAGGATAAAACGTGGGTCGTTGATCTGATAGATCAATAGTCCAGATTCATTGTGCTTTCTTTGTGAGTGAGAGAGGCGAGTGACGTGGCAGGTTATGATTGGTTTAGGAAGAGTGACCCGGATTGCCAAGATAGAAAGAGATGGGGTGTTTGGACTGGTATTTTCCGTATTAGGCTTGTCTTTGGGCTAGAATTGATTTAGGAAATAGCCACTTGTATTTTAATTAGAAATTACAATTGTAGCCCCTTTAGTTTTAACCCCTTTTAAAATTAATTTAATTAAACTTAATTAATTTTCAATAAAATTTAGTAAAATTATAATTATCAATATACTACTAATTATTCTAATTATTTATAAAATAATTTATCTTCTAAATTATGACACTAACTTCGAATTACTAATATAGTGACCTATTTAACTAAAATTGAGAAATAATTCGCTAAATTAATTGTAAAACCTATGTGGTGTATTTTATTTTAATAATCTAAAAATGATAAGTATATTTACATAATACGGATACTAAGTTATTAATTTCAAAAATACTAATAACTAGTTAATTTTGTAAAATAAGTATTTATTGATAAAAATACTTTCGAAACATTCATCGTAAATAATTAAGTATAAATAAATTAATTTTAAAAGGGAGGGTCAAAATTGGCCGTCAACACTCTCTAATCACCTCTATAGTTCATATTCTAACAAGCTCAGAATAATAATATGATCGAGTCATGAATCACATATAGAAACCACCTTGGTGAACACAATAACTTAACGTACTCTGCTTAGTCAACAATCCATCATATAAAGAAGATATGCAAACAAATCAGGTAAGCAACCAAGTAAATTGCAAGTAAGGAAGAAATGCAAAAACTAAATCAAACATTGGCCAGCGTTTCCTCAGAATCTCAATAACTGAACCAAACCACTTATCAGCTTTCCTCAAACCGCATGTACACTATCAAGAAGGAACATGAGAGGGTGACTCTAGGGGGATGGATCCATATCCACATGTTGTACGGAAAAATCACGTGCTAAATAATATCAACTCCAAGGACAACTCACGTGTTGCACGGACAACTCACATGCCAATAATAATAATATCTCAGATCCGCACGGATAACTCACGTGCTCAATATCAAAATCCGCTCAGTGTGGTCACAGGCTCAATATCACAATCCACCCGGCGTGGTCACATGCTCAATTTCACGATCCGCCCGGCGTGGTCAGAGGCTCAATATCTCAATCCGGCCGACACAATCACTTGCTTAATAGCACAATCCGCATAGCGTGGTCACGTGCTACCAGTCCAATCCATATCACGCAGAAAGCAAATATACAAGAATATATGATTGATGAACATCAAATTTCATACTCCTGTACAGGTATAAGTGACATGCTAAGGTGTATGTATGTGCAAAGTGTGTTATCATAGCTAAAGAAGGCAAATACATCACGAAAGTAGCAATTATCAGGTTCAACCAGGAGATTAACCGCTATGTAACCTCAAACATGGCTCAAATACCTCACAACAGAGGTACAATTATAAAATCCATCACAGCATAAAGCTTAGAAATCAATCCAAGGCATATCATAGCCTAAACACTACCTCGAGCATGAAAAATACCCCGTGCACGCACATGGGCTCAACCCAACACATGTGCCCCGCCCATAGCGCATAGCTATCACAAATAACTCAGGTAACTAGTGTCTCAACCAAGTTTAGGTAAGATACTTACTTCAAGCATGCCAACTCAATACTCTAGGAAGCCCTTCCCACGTGAATCAACCTTCAGTTGACTCGAATCTAGTAAAAATAACTTAACATCATCGATAAATGCCATAGGAAATAATTCCGAATGATAAAGCTAATCTCTTGAATCAATTATGCAAAGTCAACCCCAGGCTCGCACCTTGAAACCCAACCAAACTCACAAATTTTGAATACCCATTCCGATACAAGTCCAAATATATGTGTTTCATCGAATTCCAACCTCAAATCGACTGTCAAATCATCAATTCTCACTCTCCAAAATCATAGTCCAAAAAACCCCAAATCCCATCTTTAATTTATATAAATTAGGTGTAATAATCTATGGGTAATTAATATCTAACACCAAGATCGAGTAAGAATCACTTACCTCTTCAGTTGTGATGAAAAGCCCTCCAAATATTGCCTCTAGTTGAGCTCCACAACTCCAAAAATGAGAAAATGACCAAATCCTTCGAAACATAAAGTCTGCCCAGCTAATCCTCATCTGCAGACACTTTCGCTGCATCTGTGGCTCCGCTTCTGTGGCAAAAAGCTCGCACTGGTGATCCCACTTAACAGCCCGACCAATAGCATATGCGATCCTCCATTGCAGATGCGCCATCGCACCTGCACTCATTTTTCCGCATTTCTGGTCCCTGCCTTTACTAGCTCTAATTTGCTTCTGCTACCACACTCCCGCATCTGCGGGCTCGCATTTGCGTCCACCACTATGCAAATGCAGAAGCACCAGAACCAGAAATCTTCAGTTATGCAAATAGTTCAAAATTTATCTGAAATCAATCCAAAACACACCCGAGGCCCCTAGGACCCCATCCAAATGCACCAACCAATTATAAAACATAACACGAACTTACTCGAGGTCTCAAATCACATAAAAAAATATCAAAATCATGAATCGCACCCAATTTAAGCCCAAGGAACTAATGAACTTTCAACTTCCAATTCTCGTGCCGAACCATATCAAATCAATTCGAAATGACCTCAAATTTTGCATGCAAGTCGCAAATGACACAATGGACCTATCCCAACTCCCAAAACAAAATTTGAACCTAATATCAATAAATTCAACTCTATGTCAAACCTATCAACCCTCCAAACGTTCAACCTTTCAACTTTCGCCAATTCAAGCCAACATGACCTAGGAAACTCCAAATCCAACTCTGGATATATGCCTAAGTCTAAAATCACCATACAAAGCTATTTAAACCATCAATACACCACTCCAGAGTCATCTACAAAAATGTAAAACTTCGATCAACTTTTAGAACTCAAGCATCCACCCAAGGACTAACGGGGATCCGTCACATGTGTTAGATTTCAGGTCAGTGCAGTTGGATAAGGATTTGACTTATATTGTGTCCCAATTCAATCCAAAACCTCCCTAAAACCCAAAACAACTATCCTGCAAGTCACATAACCATAAATACACATTTATAAACCATCAAATGGGGGAAACGAGGCTAAAATACTCAAAACGATATGTTGGTTCATTACAGAATCGAAATGCAACGCTAAATACTAGGGTTATGGTTTAGGTTATGCAATCTATGACTCCCAAGTTGCATATAATATGTCAATTCGCCCTCGAGCACTTCGGGGCATAAACCACCCGTATCCCCAAGTCCCAAAAAATCATATAAGCTACAAAAAGTCTAAAATTAAGAAATTATTTAGTTGTAAAACGGTACAGTTGAATTTGTAGCGTGGTTTATAGACATATGAATTAATTTGATCCAACAATATGAAATAAACAAGAATGAAATTAAGAATGTAAAAATAACTTAAAGAAATACAAGCCTACTGGTATGATGAGCTTCTCCAAAAGCAGTAGTATGAACAATATTAAGAACAAAAGAGAGCAAGTAATTTTATAATTTGAGAGTAGAATATAGCCTTTGTGAATAGAATATTTTTCGTTTGCAACAATGGATACTAATTCTCCTATTTATAGTTATGTCTATAGAGAAAAGTTCCTCAAATCAAGCTCTTCTTTAATGAAAATAAAATCGCCATTGATGGTTGCATAACGGCTGGCTATAAATGCAGATATACTCTGTAACGGTTGCTCATTGAATGCTATCCGATATCAATTCTTCAAATTTTTGTTATCGATTATCATGTCTTCGAAATTCACCCAACACTGGTCATATGCTTGCAATCGGTATCGACTATTTGTTGACTCACATCCTACCTGTCTTCAACTCCACGTGTCACCTCCTCATTCGTCTAACTATCACTAACCAATTTTACTGCATACAGATAGTCCCCCTACTTTTCGGTGACAATACATTAGTGTTACTGGGAAGTAGAGAAAACCTCTTTCCTTAGCAGGCAAGTTTCTGAACTTTTTCTGACACTTGAAAGGACACATGTCTCTTCGTATTTAATGACCCAAACACGTGTTAACCCACGATTTGGAAAATATTTTTGCTAGATTTCGAGGCAATCATGACCATAATTTTTGTCGTCTGTATACTTCTACATTACTCATAACATTACTCTTTACCTTTAAAACTCCTTCTTCTTCTCCGATTTTCCTTAGAATCCTACTTGCAGAACTCAATTCTCTCAATAAAATCTTTCTTCATAAATTTCATACAATCATGTCACCTAACAGTGCTATCCTCGGAAACACTTTCCTTCTCTTTGGTGGAGGCCCAGAGAAGAACAAAACAAAAGAGGTTGATGTCGAGTCTGAACCTCCTACTATAAACTCCATCATACCTCTTCAACTTAACACCAAATTTGATCGTCAAGAACAAAAAGATCCCATTAACCCCAAAGTGACAGGCACAGGCCTGTTTGTAGGTATACTTCCTCCATTCGTCTTTCCAGCATCCTTGTTGTGAAGGAAGACTGTGAATGGAACAATATTAAAATCATCTCCTATGATGAAATAGAGAGGGTCACCTTCTCCAAATCAGGGTTCATGTATGTTTATACATACCCTTTTACCTTGGGAGTGGGTAAAGATCAACCCACTAATTTTAGAATTTTGCCACCAGTACCAAATTTGTTTGGCACAAGCAGGCCCATCAGTATGGTGTACGGTGTCTTGCCTCTGCCAATTGTGCTCTAAGACTGGGGAAACCCTAACTCTTGCACATATAATGAACCTCTACTCCCCAAAGATTTTCCGTGGGGGTGTGCTAAAACTTAGCAAATGCGGTCATCATATCCTTCTTGCCAGCATTGGTGATGACAACAACAGTGGATGGATGGAACGGTTCATTTTCATTGCTACCAGGGACATCCTCCTGACCACAACACCTGCTTTTCCTGAATCATGGAATCTTTTCCATAAGTCTTCGGGTATCTTTTTCTTTCCATGTTTTAAAAAGACCTTCCTTCTTTGCTAACTTTATATTTTTCTTATTCCAGATACTCATTTGAAACCACCATGGGTTAAGAACTTGGCCCAATGGGCACAGAAAATTTTGGATATCACTACATCGGAATCTCGATGTGGAAAGAAATGGCCCCCAAATATGGGTGGAAAGCCAAAAACCATGGTAAACAAAAATTCTTCCTCCCTTCTTTCAATCTTACAACATAACTTGGAAAAATTTGTTAACTACCTTTTTGTACCACACAGGACTTCCGAAAGGACCCGTTGTTTGCCCCGACATCAAGGCTCTCGATGACCCGGTGGAAGCCAAAAGGGTACTGCAAAACGCCCTTAACCAGAGGAGAGCTCGTGCATCTACTATCATTTTTGGTGAAGGTGCCTGTTCCCGGAGTCCCCAGCCTAAAAACAAGAAACAAAAGAGGAAACGTACCTCCTCGGCTGGGACTCGGGAGAAGAGAGTAAAAAAATACCAACTAGACCGACCAAAATGGCCCTTGATGATGAAGAAACCGACGATGACGCGATTGCCCTTTAGAGAAGAAAAAACCTTCATCAGCTCAACCGGATGCTTAGCTGGGAGAGCTTCGCACACCACCACGGGGGGAACTTCAGAGACTCTTTACGAAAATGGATTTGGTTGAAAATATCGAGTCCCGTTTTCCGAATCCTTTCGACGCCTCTGGCCAAAGGAGTTCAATCCCTAACCATCCTCCACCACCAACTTCTGAGCCGATAATAACTACCTCTCCTTCTACATCAGTTGCTTCCTCCTCACCGGCGCCATTCGAACAAATGGAAAATGCTCCTTCCCCATGGTCACCCGACCATGGAAATTTGAGAAATACTTACTCAGCACCTATTCAATACCCTCATGGAAAACAAAACATCATCCTCACGGTTTTGAATGAGTTCCATATACTTTCCAAACCGGTAAAGCTTGCCAATTATTTAAAGTCGCTGGCCACAGAAAAAGACTGGAGAAAAATGGACTCTCATTCTGCAGAGTGTCTGTTAAACAACAGCATGCACTGCTCAGCATAGGTATCGTTATAATCATCTCCCATCACTCTTCATTTGTTATATTTTGAGTTAATAACCATAGCTTTCACCTCTTCAGGCCAACTTTCTTGCTTCTGAAGTCCTACAAAGGTCAATCTTGGATAAACAAACACTTACTATGGAACGAGATCAACTTTTGGCTGAACGGAGTCAGCTTGCCGAGCGCCTCCCAGTACTGGAAGCAAATATTTCTCAAATGGATGATATCGAGGCCCGATTACAGCAATCCAAGCAATATAGAATGGCCCACATCTAAGAGGTCACTCAATTGTATGAAGACCTCAAGGATTCAAAGGCTAAGTGGGTTGACCTATATGATACCATGAATGTTACTGCCGAGCGCGAGTTTGCTTTTATGGAGCAAGTAAACAACTTGGAGGCTAGCTTATGATCCAAAATCGAGGAGGCCAATATTGCCTAGGAGAAGAGAGGAAGAATGGAAGAAAGACTCAAAAGGGTCATGGAGCAGAATCAACTTCACTCGACCACCAATGCTGAGCTTGATTCCAAAATCAACATTATGAAAGCTGAAAATTAAAAGCTCCAATCCAAGATTGAAAAACTTCGAGCTAAACTCCAAGACCTAGAAGATTCTATCCTCTTCGAGAAAACGTATGTCATATATCATATGAAGAGGAATACTTTTGAGGAGGCCAAAGAAGGCATTGCAAACATTGATGGATGCATCGCCAAAGCTCGTGAATTGGAGACAACCGCTCTCAAGAATTTTCCAGCTCGGGCCACTGCTTCTGACTCTTCGAATACTAACTCCGAGTATTCGGGAACCGAAGAGGAAACCAAAGAGGAAGCTGAAGAAGATGGAGATAAAGATGAAGGCCCTGAACCGGAAGCAGAACAACCTTCTCCCAATAAAGAAATAGAAGACTCTTCTCTCCCTTCGGGTTATGGCAGCAAGAATTAATGTAGATATATTTCTTTTCTTTTTGTAACTATGTCAAAACTTCTTTACGGAGTTTGGAATTCTAATTAATGAAAGAAATTATTTGCTTAAGTGTTGTGAAAAAAATATTCTTTTTCATCTAACTGATAAAGCTTCGGGAATCTTTTCACATCCGATAGTTTTTGTGGGCATAAATACTTTCAGAATCTACCCTTTGACTATGAAGGTTTCATAAAAGAGGGCCCTTATGATTACAATTCTCTTGAAGAGGACGTCTTCTATTTATTCTGACACAAGCATTTGAAGTTTTAACTAACTTTCAAACAATAAAGTAAATTAACTTATAATTCAGACAAGAAATAAGATAAAAATAAAAGGACTTTGATTTATTCCCTCTATCTTTAAAAGTACATTTACTTAAACATTCTTTTTCTTAAGTAAATAAAGCTATAATATATGTGGCTATCTTGTACAACTTATTTCTACGTGGCTAATCATGCAGTTCTCGGTCCTGATAAGACATTGCTCCCGGTTCTAACAGTCCCCGGTCATCATAACCTTTTTAGTGCCTTCATACATAATGGTTCCCCCTAGTGTTCGGATGATACGTACGATGAGAATTCGAACACTGGAAGTTTTCTTTTGACCTTCTTTCGTAGTTTGCTTTACATTGATGCCTCATTAATAACCTTGCCAGAAAACCCAATTGGGATAAAAACTAGTCGAAGGGAAAATGAGAGCAACACATACTTTCAGTACCAACAAGGATCTTTAGCAATAATACTTTTTGAGGTGAGTCACGTTCCGATTTATTAGCAATTTAACTCCATCTTGATTTTCCAATTCAGATAAACCTTTACCGGTTATAGCTGAAACTCGGTAAGGTCCTTCCCATGTTGGTCCCAGCTTCCAGCCGTTAAATTCCTGAGTATTTTGAGTTACCTTTCTTAAACTTTGAAATATTAGAGATTTGCTTTGATGTTGTAATATCTTTCCATCCTTGCTTTTTTTCCACCATCCTCACATATCCCAGATTGTGGTGCTCTTCAAGAAAATCTAGTTTAACCAGCAATGTTTCATTGTTTGTCTCTTTGTTTGCTCAGGCAAACCTTAAGGTCGGTTATCCCACTTCTACGGGATCAAAGCCTCTGAACCATATACAAGTGAGAAGGGTGTTTCACCCGTGCTCGATTTCGTCATGGTCCGATATGCCCATAAAACACTCGTTAGCTCATCTGACCAATAGCCTTTAGCATCTTCTAACTTCTTTTTTTAAGGTTTTGGATAATAACCTTGTTGGTTGACTCTGCTTGTCCATTAGCACTCGGGTGGTATGGTGAAGACATAATTTGTTTGATCTTCAATCCTTCCAAAAACTTTGTGACTTTGGAACTATCACGACCCAAATCGGAAGGACGCCACGAGCACCCAATGCCTTACTCAACCAACTACCCATGTAACGTATCTTTCTTATCATACAATCATGCGTAAATGGGCTGAAAAGGCAGTCATGAGATAACTAGAATAAGAAAATAATCAACATAGGACGAAACATAAGGAAATAATCAACATGGGATGACACAACAATAACAACCCAGTAAAATCCCACAGGTAAGGGGTCTGGGGAGGGTAGTGTGTATGCAGACCTTACCCCTACCCCGATGGACTAGAGAGGCTGTTTCTGATAGACCCCCAACTCAAAAGAATGAAAAAGACAACATATCAGTACCATCAACAGAAACTATAGAAATAATAACAGCATTATAAGAACCAGAAAATAGTTGAAACACAATAACAATAATTAGTAAAGAGAGACGAGAGAATAATGTGAACACAACATTAACCACTAGCAATCTAAGACAAACCTTATTAGTCTATCCTCACACCCAGAACGAAGTAGAAAAATGCTCAACTACCTCCTAACCTACAACCCGAATGCTCGAACTCCACACATTCCTATAGGACGATCCAACATGATATACAAACTTATACATGTGACATACGGGCCTATAAGGCCGACATGACCATTTATACACTCAAAACATATGCCGATAAGGACTTACCAGCATCCATATACATGACATATGTCTACAAGCCTCTAAGAGTACATAAATGTCATAAGGGTCGGGACAGGGCCCCGCCATATCAATCAATACATGTCCAAAGCATACTGACCAAATAAGCAACTCCGGAGCAAGTGGAGTGCACCAACACCTTCCGATGAATGGATAGCCTACTAGGAGGACCGTCAACCAATCTATCAGGACTTACGCGCATGAAATGCAGCATCCCCAGGCAAAAGGGGCGTCAGTATGAATAAAGCACTGAGTATGGAAGGCAAGAAAGCATAAATAAGAATAGTAATGTAAAGAGAGATAGAGAAGATACAACCTGTAACATCTGAGTATCTCTGAGGATTACTGACATGAAATAAATGATACATATCTATATACATAAGCTTTTAAAAACATTCGCTTCTGTGGGGCATCATCATCATCATATCATACCCGGCCGTAATAGGCTCGGTAAAAATGTACTCGGCCATCATTAGGCTCGTTAGAATCGTACCCGGCCACGTGGAGCTCGGTAAAACCCAACTGATCAGTGGCTGCACAGTAGGTGTCATACCCGGCCGACTATAGCGCGACTTGGTAGAGTAAAATAGATACATATATATAATGCATGTTGGACTCATGGAATCACGTTCTAAACCTTTCAGAGTGACGTAGGGTTGTTTCATCTTCGATTAATGATATGGACATCCATACCATCAATATGGACCTCAATAGGATTCAAGGATCATTTATACATGCTTAGAATAATTTTGTAAGGAAAGAACAACATGGACAGACTTAGTTGCTAGGAGTAGATCCGTTATGAAATAGCGTATCGTTTACGTTCATTTCATATTACATCATGCCGAAAGAATGAAGTAAGTGCCTTAAAATACTTGTATGATCTCTTCCTTATTCCTAAACCAAGCTCAACACAACTCCTTGCGTCTATAATAAGTGAAATGGTATTGTCGTCAACATATAATGTCGTACCATTGTATTTGGCTAGTCGTATAGCTTACGAAAAATTGGGCAGCAACTCCCTTACTTTTACTACATCCCAAATACCACTAAGGGTCATCAACATCCCAACAACAACAACAATAACCAAAACATCAATAACAACACTATAATCCAATATAAGCTTCTCCGATTATCTTAACAATCATATTGAGCGGTGAGCTCGTTTTAAAAGCTCCAATCCAAGATTGTACTATATGATTCCTCGTTCAAAACATCCACAAATGACTTCCAAAATAGCCCCATACGTCTAGCACCCTAACTTTTATCGTCAATCACTTATATTTCATATTTTCTTCTTCAATAAACTTAGTTAACACTTAGAAATCCTTAACAACAGCAGCCACAACATTTTTAAATTATTACTCATAATTTCCAGCCACCACAAGCCATATATGTGGCCAAATAATAGTCCAACCAAAAAGATAACCATGTCACATGTTCTTTCAAGTACTATCTTATAGTTTTTCATTCAAACAACACAAGATTAACCTTAGGCACAATAAATAAGATGTTATACATACCTTGGACAGCAGCTACAACTCGAAACTCCATCTCAACTTAGCTCAAAACAGTCCTCAATCACACCACAACATCATAGAAGCATTCTCTTGTAGTCTTTAACACTTTTGATGATGATTTGAGTTGATTTCCCTTGAGTTTGGTTCTTGGATCTTGGGATATGTTTGAGAGGGTTTTGGAGAGCTTTTCGGACAAATTTTGGGTGATAAATGATAAGAAATGAGGCTGAAACATCTTTTTAAAAAAAGTAAGGTCGGTGGCCGTCTCAAGTGGGTCCCAACAGGAGCTGCTTGCGCAGTCTCGCGAAAACGCGAATATCTTTCTACTCTGACATCATATCAACAAACGGTTTAATGAGTTAGAAACTAGACTCGTAGATATTCAATTTTGTGGGTGGATCACTCATAAATCCAAGTACATTGAGAGAAAAGCTCAGTAACATTAGACCTAAATTTTTAGTAAAATAATGAACGTAACTTGTGACAACTTTTGTCGACTTTCGTTTCATAACTCGCTTGGCTAAAAAACTTAACACACAACTATCACAAGACTAAAATACCTCATAACATTACCTTCTTATCATCTTAACCACCCTAGTCTCACCCCACAAGTATGGGTTATAACATTCCTAACTTGCCGGCTTTCGACGAAACTTATTTTCTTCTATTCGATTAGGTTCTTAACCTTCCAACCCTCACGATACTCCTTAAAACTTATTTTAACCCATCATTATTTTTCTAAAGGTCTTTCAACTCTCTGGCTCATATTGATTCACTTAAGATGAATTCTAACTTGAAAGTACGGGGTGTAACATCCTTCCCCCTTTGGAACATTCGTCCTCGAATGTAAACGAGTCTTAGAGGAGAAACTAGCTCTCGCGGATTTTATGGAAATTTCAATAGAGCCTCCTATGCAAACAGGACTATCCCATACCTTGTGTCCAAATCTACTCCTGAAAACATTGTAACGCTTCAATTCTTAATAGCATTTAATCATAAAATGAGTGTTGATTGAAATTACATAACATGGGATAAAAAACACATGATTGAGCCTCGGAGGCATATTGTTCCTTGGTTACGGATGTTGAAGGTATGTCAAGAGTTAACGACAGATTATACGTGTTATGGATAGGTTATTGTGGACTTTTGGAGGTTATCCACCTATTTTGTGAGGGTCGTAATTGATTTCAAGGCCAAAGGTAAGCCTAATCTTCTATCTGAAACAATTGAGGGTACTTAGAATTTGTCTATTCTATGGCTTCTCACTTCTTACCTTTGACGTTCCTATTCCTCCACAATATCTTTACGGAAGTTACTTTCTTGGTCCCCAACTTGTGGACAAGATGATCTAAAATAGCAACTAGAACCTCTTCGTAAAATAGGTTTTCTGTAATCTGAACCTCATGTGCTTCTATAGCATAGATTCCTGATTCATTTATAGCTACTAGAATCTTCTCATAATATCGATCCTTTATTACTTGTATACCATTAATGCATTTCTTCAATATCATAACATGATAACCGAGTGAACGGATCCTAATTCTGAGGGAAAATTCACTTTAGTCCCTTCTTTGTGTAGTTTGGACGTGGCTTTATATATGTCTTGATTAGATTGTCCCATTAAGTTGTTATGCTCTTCATGAGCATAATTTTCAAGAAGGCCTCATTATCAAATCGATATTTCCTTAAGTTTCTTCGTCGCATTTTGGGGTTCGATCTATGACACTTCTAAGCATAAACACTCTTGAAATAGGATGACTTTTCTATAACTTGATACGTTAAATCAGGTCGAATGATTCTGTCTTTCAAAAAGCCTTATGGGGAATTTATATTTCCTTCCGCATCATGCTTTATAAGGAGTTACTCCGTGCAGTTTAAAATATTTCCTTATGATCCTCCCCCATGTATAGATACTATTATAGTTATTATTGTGCAATACTCAATAGTCGGTAATTGATTATCCCATCCTTCCATAAAATTTGGCATCTTAGCTTGTAACATATCTTTGATCATTTGAATTGTACGCTTTACTTGCTAGAATTATCTTATGTACTCATGTTTCTTGAGAGGTCTTTCATAAACTATCTATAACTGAGCACCTCTATTAACCGTAATCGAGGAATAAATATTTTTGTACCCGATCTACCTTCTGCACCCTTCCTATTTACATAACCTTTAGTAATTTGTCCAGTAAATGTAAACTGATTTTTGTAAAACTAACCACAGTCATCCATGTGGAATCGAACTTGCTATATTTGTAACGAATCTTATGACAATCTTTTCTCCTTTCCATATTGGGTTACTTTATTCATGTCAATACATTGGGTTCCTGATGTTGTATTTTGTCTGATCAGCAACTAGAATATTAAGTTACGAACCCTACAATAATTTCCTTCATGTCATCCTACCAATGTAATCTTTTGACATCATGGTATACTTTTGACGTTCCGAGATGAATAGAATAGCGTTAATAATGAACCTTTATCCCAATACACAATCGGCCATGATATTTCAAGATCCCTCCTTTAATAGACTCAAAAAGTTGTAGTTATCTCTTACCAAATACTTCTTTTAACTTTTCCTAAAACAGAAATCTTCCTTATCTACAAGAGATGAATCTACCATATTCCTGACCATTATATTTTATTAACTGATTCTACCAAGCGTATTTCGATCCTTTTAATTGGTGAAGACCTCTAGTCAACCCCTTGTTCCTTTTGGGCTTGCTCATTTATCGAACTACCCATGACTTATGACTAAACGCATCCATTACAATCTTAGTTCTGCTCTTTTTATTCTAGTTCTAAGCCGTCTTATATGAAACATGTATACCATTATGGTTCTCCATTCATCCTTATTTTTTTCATTGCCCCAAATTGTCAACGGCTTCTTATTTGGCTTATATTATGATATTCTTTATTTGTAACCCTAATCCAATTCCCACATATTTTGAATCCCTTGTATATATAGTTCTAGACATCACCTATTGATTTCCATCTTCTTGTTACCGTATACATTTGACGTATTATTCGTTGGTTAGATTCTGATTTATAGAAGAAATTGACGTTGTGAAATAGCTTGCCTTCATACTGTTTCTTTCTACTTCGTCCTTTCCTTATTGTCTATCCTAAGTCTTATCCTTGATGTCGACTTTATTGTTTCCACTTTGATGGTTTCTCTTCTTTAGGTTTTTTTTTTTTTTGAAATATCGTACTAACTCCGTTGTTCTTGTTGTCATCTCGATTATCCCTCATGGTTGTAACATTTGGACATTACCATGGTCTATCTTTAATTTTAAGAGTTATCGTACTCGGGTCCCTCTCTATCTCCATATGACTGTTCTTCCTTCTCCTTTCAATCTCATAAATTTCCTTTGGGATCATATCTTCCAAATTTAATGAATTATTTAGGTTAACATTCCCATGTATAAAGTGTTTGACTATGCTTGTCGTCTATTTATAAATCAATATTGTCTCTTTTCCATATTACTTGTACCCGTGCGTTACTTTAAAGTTGCTTATACTTCTTTTTGTCTCCAATCCTCTAATATTTTTGTTGTTAAACAAATGTTCTCTCGACTTAGTACTTTACCACCTCGTCTCCCCCCTTAGGGAAATAATTCAATGTTTCACGCTTGAAGTCCTACTTGTCTTTCTGCCTTCCATAGGTCCATATTCCTAGTAACTTACGATTGACCTATGGTTAACCTTCCTTCCTCTGAGAAATTTATAGAGGTCCATATATGTAGCGAGCCATATGTTCTTGTTGGCATGCCTTCTTTCAACGAGTTTAACTTTAGTTCACGTGGTTTGTCAAGGATATCTTTACCAATTTCTTTTAGGGTTCTTCTCCCACTAATCCTCTTCCTCCTTCTGCTTATTCCCTCTTTCTATCATTACAATGCTAGCTAGTGTGAGAGTCATTTGAATCTCTAATTGGTACCTTAGTTCTAGTTCATCCTAAGTCATCCTTCGATAGCGTCACCTCGCATATGTATGGTTAAATTGACCTTCTAATAATCCCCGTTTAAATTATGAATCCACTTTTAATGAAAACGGGGCCCATATTACTTTATAACCTTAGAGCTCACTTACCTATGAAACTTATTGTACTTCCATACTTTAACGTATGTCCATTAATAGTCTTCCCTATTCACTCATATTGCTCTATTTAGTTTCGCACAAACTTTTCACAACATTTCACTTCTCGTTTCTTTGGAAGTAATTTCAACAAAACATCCTTGATTCTCTACTTCTCGTACTCTGACATGCCTCATTCTTTAGTTGTCATATTGCTTTACTTTTCTGATCATGCGCAAGTCACTGTGCAAACCCAATCTGCTATAACCTACCACCGCCCAGCAGTCCTATGTAAGCATCAGTTGATCTGGCCCTCTTAGTCCATCCCATAGCTTCATCAGAATCATCTCTTGCAAATATAGACGACTTTCGCACTCCTTAGGTTGTGAATTTCCTGACCCTTCAAGGGCTCTATCACTATCAGGGGCCCTCAAGTGATGCCAATCCTGAGAGGCTACCAACTACGTCAATACTTGTACTGATGTTCTTACATAAACAGAGCCGGTGGTGGAACTTGTCAGAGTTAATGATGCTGGAGCCTCCCTCAGCTCCTCTAGTACTAGTGGAATCAGGGTTGTCTGAAGGAATGACTCACCCTGGTCCTCAGACGGATCTGTCTCAATAGAGGGCGTGTGACTCATACCCCTACCAATCCTTCCTTAACATCCTGACTAGTTATATCTCTTCTGGGTAATGACATCTTTGTACAACCTACATCAATGCATACGTTAGACTTAATTCCCTACAACTCCGATCTTTTGCACGATCTAGAATATGAAAGGAAAGTAACAATCCAAAATATCCCGCAACCTCTTATTTATAAGTGTGGCATGCAACACACTCATAAATAAGATTCTACTAGACACGGCTTGTAGACATCCGTAGGACAGACCTGCTCTGATACCAAGTTTGTCACGACCCAAATCGGAGGGACGCGACGGGCAACCAGGCCTTACATAACCGAGTACCCATGTAACGTATCTTTCTTATCATATCATCATGCATAAATGGGCTGGGAAGGCAGTCAAGAGATAAACCATCAAAACATAAGGGAATAATCGACATAGGATGATCCAACATGATATACAAACTTATACATGTGACATACGGGCCTATAAGACCGACATGACCATTTGTACACTCAAACATATACCGAAAAGGAATTACCAGCATCCATATACATGACATCTATCTATTAGACTCTAAAAGTACATAAACGTCATAAGGGTCGGGACAGGGCCCCGCCATATCAATCAATACATGTCCAAAGCATACTGACCAAATAGGAAACTCCAGAGTAAGTGGAGTGCACCAACACCTTCCTCTGAGCTGATAGCATCCTAGGAGGTCTGTCAACTTGTCTATCGGGACATGCAGGCATGAAATGCAATGTTCCCAAGAAAAAGGGATGTTAGTACAAATAAAGTACAGAGTATGTGGGGCATGAAAGCAGTATATATTATAAACATGAAAGAAACATGGAGTAAAGAACTCAAACTGTAAGTCTGAAAGGGCTACTGACATGAAATGAATGATACATATATATACATAAGCTTTTAAAACATTCGCTTTTGTGGACATCATCATCATCATATTGTACCCAGCCATAATAGGCTCGGTAAAAATGTACCTGGCCATCATCAGGCTCGGTTGAATCGTGCCCGACCACGTGAAGCTCGGTAAGACCCAACTGATCAGTGATTGTACAGTAGGTGTCGTACCCGTCCAACTATAGCGCGACTCGGTAGAGTAAAATAGATACATATATATAATACATGTTGGACTCATGGAATCACGTTCTAAACCTTTCGGAGTGACGTAGGGTTGTTGCACATTTGATTAACATTATGGACATCCATACCATCAATATGGACCTCAATAGGATTCAAGGGTCATTCATACATGCTTAGAATAACTTTATAAGGAAAGAACAGCATGGACAAACTTAGTTGGTAGGAGTGGATCCGTTATGAAATAGCGTATTGTTTACGTTTATTTCAATTAGATCATGCCAAAAGAATGAAGGAACTGCCTTAACATACTTGTATGATCTCTTCCTTATTCCTCAACCAAGCTCAACACGACTTCTTGCGTCTATAACAAGTGAAATGATATTGTCGTCAACATATAATGTCGTACCATCGTATTTGGCTAGTCCTATAGCTTACAAAAAATCGGACAGAAACTCCCCTGTTTTTACTACATCCCAAAGACCACTAAGGGTCATCAAAAGCCCAACAACAATAACAATATAATCCAATATGAGCTTCTCCGATTATCTTAACAATTATATTGAGCGGCAAGATCATTTTTACTAATAATAAAACATAAATTGAATCCAACTATTATTACATAAATTGGTTTACCTTTAAAATATCATACTTATATGTACTATATGATTCCTAATTCAAAACATCCACAAAATGACTTCCAAAATAGCCCCATACGCCTTGCACCCTAACTTTTATTGTCAATCACTTGTGTTTCATGTTTTCTTCTTTAACAAACTTAGTTAAAACCTAGAAAAGCTTAACAACAGCAGCCACAACATTATCAAATTATTACTCATAATTTCTAGCCACCACAAACCATATATGTGGCCAAGAAACAGTCTAACCAAAAAGATAACCATGTCTCATGTTCTTTCAAGTGCTATCTTATGTTTTTTCACTCAAACAACACACCCAACACAAGATTAACCTTAGGAACAATTAAGAAGATGTTATACATACCTTGGACAGAAGCTACAACTCGAAACCCCATCTCAACTTAGCTCAAAATAGCCCTCAATCACACCACAACATCATAGAAGCATTCTCTTGTAGTTTTTAACACTTTTGATGATGATTTGAGTTGATTTCCCTTGAGTTTGGTTCTTGGATATTGGGATTTGTTAGAGAGAGTTTTCGAGAGCTTTTAGAACGAATTTTGGGTGAGAAATGACCCGAATAAGGCTGAAACATCTTTTACAAGAAGTACGATCGGTGGCCGTCTCAAGTGGGTCCCAACAGTAGCTGCTTGCGCAGTTTTGCAAATATGAGAATATCTCTCAACTCCGATATCATATTGACAAACGGTTTACTGCATTAGAAACTAGACTCCTAGATCTTCAATTTTGTGGGTGTATCATCTCGTAAATCTAAGTACATTGAGAGAAAAGATCAGTAACATTAGACATAAACTTTTAGTAAAATAATGAACATAACTTGTGACAACTTTTGTCGATTTTTGTTTCATCTCGCTTGGCTACAAAACTTATCACAAGACTAGAATACCTCATAACATTACCTTCTTATCATCTTAAGCACCCTAGTCTCAACCCACAAATATGGGTTATAACATTCCCAACTTGTTGACTTTCGACAAAACTTATTTTCTTTGATTCGATTAGCTTCTTAACCTTCCAACCCTCACGATACTCCTTAAAACTTGTTTTAACCCATAATTATCTTTGTAAAGGTTCCTTCAACTCTATGGCTCATATTGATTCACTTAAGATGAACTCTAACTTGAAAGTACGTGGTGTAACAAGAACCTATAAACTGTGGCCCATTGTCAAAAGCAATTTCTTTTGGTATTCCAAACCGGTAGACGATATGATACCATATAAAATCGATCACTTCTCGTTCTCCGATGTTTTGGTAAGCACCTACTTCAACCCATCTAGTAAAATAAGTAGTTAAAACCAAAAAACAATTTACCTTACCGAGTCCTTGTGGTAAGGGACCGACTATGTCCATCCCCCATTTCATGAATGGCCACGGTGACACCACCGAATGCAAAAGTTCTGCTGGTTGATGCACTAATTGTGCATGGTGTTGACATTTGTCACACTTTTGTACAAATATATTTGTGTCTTGCTCCATCTGGGGCTAATAATACCCAGCTCTTATTAACTTGAGAACCAACGGGTTTGCACCGGAATGGTTCCCGCATACTCCTTCATGAACTTCTCTCATTATGTAGTCAGCCTCCGACGTCCCTAAACACCGAGCCAATGGTCCTTAAAACAACCTCCTGTATAATTGACCGTCAACAAGACAGTAACGATCTGCCTTGGTCCATAGCGTCGGGGATGCTTTTGGGTCTTCAGGCAATTTGCCATGCCTTAGATATTCTATAAACTCATTTCTCCACTCCTAAATTAAGTTGGTTGAGTTAACTTCATAGTAGTCGTCTACATCCAACATTGAATTCAATAATTTTTGAACTACTGCACCAACAACAGACCCTTTCATTTCCGTGGATGAACCCAAATTAGCCAATGCATCTGCCTCCACATTTTCCTCCCTTGGAAAGTGGATGATTGACTACTCCATGAACCGGAAAAGTAATACTTGAACCTTGTTCAAATATTGTTACATGTGCTCCTCCTTGGTGTCGAAATTTTCGTATACTTGGTTCACCACCAGCTGGGAGTCACACTTTATTTTGATGACCTCGGAAACTAGTCCCCGAGCTAGTTCAAGTCCTGCAACCAAAGCCTCGTACTCAGCTTCATTGTTAGTTAGTGACACGGTTCTAATGGCCTGTCTCAGGGTTTCCCACGAAGGAGTGATTAATACTACCCCGAGACTGGACCCTTTTACGTTGGAAGCTCCATCCGCAAATAAGGTCCAAACTCCTGATACCGCTCCCGATACCAACACTGCTTCTTTAGCAGCTAAAGGCATTAATCCCCGACTAAAATCAGCCATGAAGTCGACCAAAACTTGTAACTTGATTGCAGTCCTAGGCTTGTATTCAATGTCGAATTCACTAACTTCGACTGCCCATTTATCCAAATGAATCACTCATGCTCATGAAGGACATTCCTCAAGGGAAAGGTTGTCACAATGGCCCTAGAATGACATTGAAAATAAGGCCTAAGCTTTAGAGAGGCAATTACGAGAGCTAAGTCCAGCTTTTCAAGGTGTGGATATCGTATTTACGCTCCCGATAATATTTTACTAACATAATAAACGTGAAACTGTGTATCTTCTTCTTCCCAGACCAAAACAGCACTTACCGCTACTTTCGAGACCGCCAGATAAATCAACAGTTGTTCACCTTCTTCTGGTTTTGATAACAACGAAGGACTAGATAGGTACCTTTTTAGATCTTTCAGTACCTGTTGGCATTTCGGAGTCCACAGGAAATCGTTCTTCTTTTCCAAAAGTGAAAAGAAGTGATGTCACTTCTCCGAAGACCTCGAGATGAACCTACCTAGAGCCGCCAATCTACTGGTCAACCTCTGTACTTTCTTCACACTTATTTAACTGGTCGTGGATATCCTCGATGGCTTTGATTTTATCAGGGTTTACTTTAATTCCTCTTTGAGAGACCAGAAACCCCAAGAATTTACCGAAACCAACTCTGAAGGCACACTTCTCCGGGTTGAACTTCATGTTGTATTTTCTCAGAATGTCAAATGTCTCTTGGAGATGTTCCAGATGATCTCCTGCATTAAGAGATTTAAATAACATGTCATCAATATAAACTTCAATTGTCTTACCTATCTGCTTTTCAAACATTTTATTAACAAGCCTCTGATAAGTGGCTCTGACATTTTTAAGCCCAAAAGGTCATCACATTATAGCAGTATGTGCCGAAACTTTTGATAAAATAATTCTTCCCTTGATCTTTCGGGTCCATCCTAATTTGATTATACCTGGAATAAGAATCAAGAAAACTCATTAACTCATGTCCGGCCGTAGCATCAATCATGATCAATGTTTGGCAACGTGAAAGAGTCTTTATGGCATGCCTTATTTAAATCTTTATAATTTACACACATTCTAAATTTATTATTCTTTTTAGGTATTACCACTACGTTAGCTAGCCAATCGGGGTAATTACCTCCCGAATTGAACCTATATTCAGTAACCAGGTTACCTCTTCCTTGACAAACCTATTTCTGACCTCTGATATTGGTCGCTTCTTCTGCCTTACCGGAGGGAAGTTAGGATCCAAGCTCAGCTTGTGGACAACAACTTTCAATGGAATACCTGTCATATCTGAATGCGACCATACAAAACAATCAACGTTAGATTTTATAAAATCCATAATTTTTAACCTGAGTTCGAGACTCAAACCCGTTCCTAAGTGAAACTTCCTTTCTAAGAATTCTTCGAACAAGACCACTTGTCCAAGCTCTTTTGCAGTTGATTTGGTCGCATATGTTTTCTTCGGTACCTGAAAAGACCTCGGTACCTGATAAAATTCCGATGACTCTTCTTCTTTATTATCTTCAATTGAGGTAGAAGAGGTCACTAATTCCTGTAATTACTATTTGCTCGTTTCTTTAACCTTGCTACTGGAAATGATCACTGCGTTCATTTTCCTTGCAGACGGTTGATCTCCTCTAATCTGTCTGATCCCTTCTGGTGTGGGAAATTTCAAGAGCTAATGATATGTTGAAGGTACAACCTTCATTTCGTGTATCCATGGCCTCCCCAGGATCACATTATAACCTATGTCTCCATCTATCACTTCGAACAGGGTGGTCTTCGTTACCCCTTCGGCATGCGTGGGTAGCAGAATTTCTCCTCGGGTCATAACACGTATTAAGTTGAACCCCGCTAAAAGTTTTATTGCCGAAACTATATTTCCGGTTAACTTCACTTTCTCCAGAACTCTCCATTGTATGATGTCGGCTAAACTTCCTGGATCAACCAACACACGTTTAATATAGAAATCTAAAACATTAAGAGAGATTACCAAAGTATCATTGTGTGGGAGAATAAGTCCATTAGCATCTTCTTCTGCAAATGTGATGTTATCTTCTGATATCTCTCGGATCCTCTTGCCATGAGCTACCAATATCTTTGTCTTCTTTGCTGCCGAAATGTCACCCATTTACTTTATCTCCATCGAAGATCCTATTTATCGTCATACGAGGTGACCCTGCAGCCGGTTTTGATGGTTCTGCAACATCTCAGTTTCTCCCATAGTTTTTCTTAGCGCGATCACTTAAACACTCTCAGATGTGACCATTCTTCAATAATGTTGCTACTTCTTCACGAAGGTGTCGGCAGTCCCCCGTCCTGTGTCCGTGAGTTCCATGGAACTCACACCATAGATTAGGATCCCTTTGGCTACGATCCGATCGGATTGGTTTCGGGAGCCTAGCTTCTTTAATATTCCTCATAACCGACACCAATTCTACCAAGTTGATATTAAAATTATAATCGGATAACCTGGGATATGTTGAATCTCGGGACCCCGATACCTCTTTCTCCTGCAATGATCTATTACTTCAACCACGATCCGCCCTTCTTCGGAAGCGAACCTATTCGATGACTGAAAACCATTATTTCCACGTACATCGGCCCTCTCGTAAGGTTGAAAACGACTTCTAGAGGACCTCCGATTTTCTTTAAAATCATTTTTAAATTTATCTTGATTCCAATCACGATTCCGTCCTTTGGAAGACACCGAGGAACCCAGTCAATCATCTTCTATTCTAATCTTTGACTCATAATGATTGTGAACTTCTGCCAATATGGTTGACTAAAATTCTAGCAAGCCTTTATTTAGTTTCTGAGAGGCATTGGAACTCAATGGGTTGAGAGCCTTTTCAAATGCCTTCGCTGCCTACTCATCCGGTACTGCTGGTAATAGCATCCTTTCATTTTAAAATGGGATCACGAACTCTCGCAACAATTTGGATTCTCCTTGGGATATTCTGAATATATCTGCCTTTTTTGCTTGAACCTTTCTTGCTCCAGCATGAGCTTTGATAAATGAATCTGCAAGAATTTTAAAAGAATCAATGGAATGCTCAGGTAAAAGAGAATACCAAGTTAAGGCACCCTTTTTCAGGGTTTCGCCAAACTTCTTCAACAAAATAGATTCGATCTTGTGTTGGGCCAGGTTGTTTCTCTTTACAGTCATAGTGTAGGTTGTGATATCTTCTTGTGGATCTGAAGTCCCATCATACTTCAGAATATCTGGCATTTTAAACCTCTTTGAGATTAATTCTAGAGCCGCACTTGGTTTAAACGGCAATTGCATATATATTTTAGAATCCGATCCCTTTAACACCGGTGGCGCTCCTGGGATCTGATCCATCTGAGCATGAAATGCCTTTGCCTTCTGGTCCATTCGCTCATTTATTTCTCTCATGAATCTCATGAGCTCGGTTTTGAAAGGGTCGTATGTGTTGTTGACGTTCCCAGATCCACTACTGGTACCTCCTACCTCGTCAAAACCAAACTCCTCCCTTAGAGCGTTGTTACTGGTTCTTTGGAATGTTTGCTTTGCAGGGATGCTAGGAGGAATCTGAGCTCTTCCATTAGCATTATTGGAAGCAACCGATAATGCATGTTTCAACTCTGTCATCACCTGATCTTGTCTTGAGAGGTGATCCATAATTGCCCTTTTGTTGCTCTCTCAAGATTTTGACCGTTTCAGCAACATGGTCATCATCCAAATCACCAGGAGTTGGACTCCTCACATGTCGAGGAATTTGACTTTTGCGAACTGGAGTTGTTTCATCTCTTTCATTGCAGGTTTCGCTGGTTGAATCATCACGTTGGAACACGTCATCACATTCATTATGTTGTCCAACATTATAGGAATTGTTGACATCATTAACGGCCATATCTGATTTTTCTTTTGCTAAGAAAAAAATCAAAATTTGTTAGTAATAGATGAATGGGTCAAAGCAATTACACAATTATCTATGTCCCAAGGTGGGCGCCAAACTGTTTACACGTAAAACGGTACAGTTGAATTTATAATATGATTTATTGACACGTGAATTAATTTGATCCAACAATATGAAATAAACAAGAATGAAATTAAGAATGTAAAAATAACTTAAAGAAATACAAGCATGCTGGTATGATGATCTTCTCCGGAAGCAGTAGTATGAACAATATTAAGAACAAAAGAAAGAAAATAATTTTATAATTTGAGAGTAGAATATAGCCTTTGTGTACAGAATATTTTTCGTTTGCAATAATGGGTGCTAATTCTCTTATTTATAGCTATGTCTAGGGAGACAAGATCCTCAAATCAAGCTCCTCTTGACTGAGAATAAAACTGTCATTGATGGTTGCATAACAGTTGGCTATACGTGCAGATATTCTATGTAACGGCTACTCATTGAATGTTATCCGACATCAATTCTTCAAATATTTGTTATCTTTTATCATGTTTTCGGAATTCATCCAGCACCGGTCACATGCTTGCAACTGGTATCGACTATTTGCTGACTCACATCCTACCTGTCTTCAGCTTCACGTGTCACCTTCTCATTCATCCAACTGTCACTAACCAATTTTGCCGCATACAGAAACGAAATGTTAAAACTCAAAATGAGGGATTGCGATGTATAGTGGCAACCCCATCTTCACCTAGCCTAGCCTAATAATTAAAATTTCCACTTATTATCCAAAAATTAATATCTTCTAGTAGGTAAAAAATCAACCTGGTAGGAATATCCCAACCCATCAAAACTCTCGACCACCATTTATCCTTTAAAAGAATTTCATTTAGAATCCATGCTTTCAACAGTGGATCTACTATTTTCAAACCCTAAGCAGTAAGAAAACAAACCAAAATGATCATTTTTCAAAACACTGCGATGTGTTTCAAGGAAAAGAGAACAAAGATGCATTCCATAAAAATCTAACAATCTAGTATTTTTTACCATAACTGGATTATTTTTCTTCTACAATCAATGTCACATACATTAAATTTGATGTTGAAATTATGAAATTATTTTAAAATTGACAAAGATCTGGTAAAAGAAAAAATTGCAGAGTTCCCACAATATACCTATTGTATACTATAGATTTTATATACTCAATGTAAACTTAAATGTATACTCGCGTATAACTCAGTGATTTGATGTTGAAATTGTGAAATTGTTTCAAAATGGGCAAAATCTTCCAATAAAAATATCACAGAAATCCCACAATATACCTATGTCTACTTTTTAATTTTTTTGTGTGTACTCTATGTCAACTCAAGGTATACTTATTATATACTTAGTGAAACTACAATTATACAGTGAATATACACTAAGTATACTTAAGATATACACTAACATTCCTCCAAAAAATTAAACACTAATCCTTCCTAAAATCGAACCTTTACAAGGCCTAGTCAATCAATTTATGACCAAGTTATTAAGCTATAAAATCAACATTTGACGTATAGAATAGGAAAATTTTTAACCCTCACTATTTCTTTAAGTCAATATTATAATTTGCAGGTATGAAACTTGTGTTACATTGTTAAATTTATAAAAGGGAACAATATATATACAATATAAGTTTCTATATATACAATATAATTTTTTATATATACACTATAATGTTTTGATAAAGGGTGTGGCCACCCTTCAAAGTATGTGGCTGCGCCACTAATCATAAGTGCTTGTAGAGATTCTTAAAGATGATCAAGTAAAGTGGATGATGGGATATTCAGGGAAGGTAAATCTTACTTCTTGATTCATTACAGAGTATGAAGTATCAAACAAGGACAAAAATTAGCAAAAGGAAAAAGATATAAAAAGAAAAAGTAAAAATAAACTATCTACTTTTTGTCAAGCTTATTAAAGAAGAAGATATACAGCGTGACACACTTTTTTGAAGATCGAAAATAGTCGTTGGAAGCCACCTTGACCACTATTAAACATATCTTGCGGAAGGCAAATTAATATGAATATTTTGCTGAAAATAAAGGTCATAGAGATGAAGAAGATTTGTGCTACGGAAAAGTTTTAAAAAATAGAATAAGAACCTTTTGGAGTCAATTTTTTTTACTTTATTTATATCAATTTGATAAAAATCAACACTAAATTCGGTTGATATACAAAAAAAACTAATTACATATTAATTAAGTTAATAATTTCAACTTTTCGCAAACATTTAGAAAGCTTTTGAAATTGAAGACAAAAAGGGCCCTAACTGATCTGCAATGAAATGCTGGAGTAATTCATAGAATTCAATTTCCAGCCTCTTATTGAAAAGGCAATGGCTACAAATGTCATTGTACTTCCAAACTGGATAAAGTGATAAACCCTTATCGTTGAGTTGCTTTACTCTTATCTTCATTGACTCACATTTCCCCTGCAAAGTACATCTCAGGCCTCTCACCTCAGTTGGTTAGAAAATGTCTACCCTTTCATCTTTCACCATATCCCCAACTTTCTTGCACAACCCCAGAAATAGAAACAGAAATTCCTCAATTCAACTTCCAAACTTGTCTCTTAAACCACAAACAGCGCGAGTATGCTTATCCACGAGAATGAATGCCGTTGAGGAAGAAGAAATTTCAGTCTCTACAGCGGACCCCTCTTCGGAAGCCGCCAGGCGACTTTACATTGGTAACATTCCTCGCACACTCAAACCCGATGAGCTCCGTAAAATCGTTGAAGAGCACGCCGCCGTCGAGAAAGCCGAGGTACTTCGCAGGATAAACAATTTTCACACCGAACCAACAAATTCATACATTTGTCTTTACATGTTAACGGACTTTACATATGTGCCACGATTTCCTTCCAACGTAGCATCATTTGGTAGATAAGTAAATTCTTTTACTTGGTATGGGTACTCTAAAGAGATAAGTGCTTCAACTTTTACTCGATCATGATATTTAAGATGGTGGATACGAACTTTAACAGCGTGTTTGGATGGTTATTATGTATCGTTTCATATGTATCGTATAGTATTGTATTGTACTGTATTGTTTTGATGTATATAATGTTTGGATAGATTGTATATTAAGAATAAAATTGCAATATTATAAAGGAAAAGTAAGTTACGAGGTAAAATTATTATATAAAAAGGTAGGGTAAAGGATAAAATAGGATTATTTAATACTAATACATAAGGCCAAGATGAGAAAAAAGATAAGATCACGATGCGACCGCACCAAATCGGTCGTTCCATAAAGTGATATTTTTCGTCGTTACATTTAACGATACGATATAATAAAATTTAAGTAACAATCAAAACAAACATTGTATTTAAAGTAACAATACGATACAATACAACATGTAACAATCATCCAAATAAATTGTTTTATTTGATAATTAAGAAATCCCTAAGGTGAGCTGATGCACGGTTCAAACTCAGTAGATAATGGCCTGCTCCCCTACCCTTCTCCACTTAAATACCCAACCTTTGCGAGTTCAAAATCAAAGGGTGCCGAATGAACTGGAAAACTTACTTACTGGAAAACCATTTACACAAATTCTCATATGCCTATTGGTGAACACATTTGCTGGTCTAGTTAGAGTAAATGGGAGTAATTTGGGGAGCCTGTTTAACTCAAGAAAATCTCCAGAGAAGAGGTTTTTTCCTGTCTAACAGGTGCTACTTATGCGAGGAGGATCAGGAATCAGTTGAACATCTTTTTCTGCACTTTAGAATTTCTAGGTAGTGTTGGGACCTTTTTCTGAGTATCTGTGGTATCTCTTGGGAAATACCTAATAGCCTAAGGGGTTTACTTGAGTGCTGGCAAGGGCAGAGGATTCAAAAAAACTTGAAGCAAATTTGGAATAGTATTCCTATTCCAAATTTCTAGAATTAAGAACAAGTGTTTACAGAATTTTTTCTTATGGATCTTATGGCTGGAGAGGAATAGAGCTTGTTTTGAAGGACAAAGAGACCATATTTCTAGAATTAAGAACAAGTGAATACAGAATCTTTTCTTATGGTGTAAGGGTAGTCTTATTGGTAGCAGAAATGAGTTATGGATTTCTTGGACTTGCTAGGGGGCAGAGCAGACAGTAGATGTAGTCTTTATGTTCTAATCTGCATTCCCTTTGTTATTGTACTACTTGTACCATCTTGGTACCTTCTATCAATAAAACTTTTACCATTTCACAAAAAAAAAAAAAAAAAGTTATTAAAGAAGATAGTAAATGGATATTGTGAGTGGTTGCTACACTTGTTAACAATTTTTCTGTTTTGCATTGACAGGTTATGTATGATAAGTACTCCGGAAGGAGTCGTAGATTTGGGTTTGTTACGATGACAACAATTGAGGATGCAAGTGCTGCTGTTGAAAAGCTTAATGGCACTGTAGGGGCATACGTGCTTTACAATTTAACAACAACCAAAATTAAAGTTACTGAGTTTTGTTCTAGGAAAGGATTGACTTATTGACATGTTCCATTTTCTTTTTTAATTCTTGAACAGGAAATTGGAGGTCGTGAAATCAAAGTAAACATAACTGAAAAGCCATTGTCTTCTGTGGGTTCGTCACTTCTCCAATCGGATGATTCCAAATTTGTTGACAGCCCTCACAAAGTTTATGTTGGTAATCTAGCAAAAAGTGTAACTTCAGAGTCGCTCAAGAACTTCTTTTCTGAGAAGGGAAATGTTTTAAGTGCAAAGGTTTCCCGGGTTCCAGGGACCTCAAAGTCTAGTGGATATGGTTTTGTTTCATTCTCTTCTGAAGAGGATGTGGAAGCTGCAATATCATCTCTAAACAATGCGGTGAGTTTATTACTTTTATATTAGATACACGAGAATTGGTTTACTTTGATGCAAGAAAATCCTATATTAGTGTATGGGTTTGTTTCATTTTCTTCCGAAGAGGATGTGGAAGCTTACAATATTATCTTCTAATGATGCAGTAAGTTTATCACTTCCTATTAGTTAGATGAGAAATGGCTTTCTCTTATGCAAAAAATCCTATGTTCATCAGAAGTAAAAGATGACAACTTTTATTTAACATGCATTGCTAGTCTTATGATTTTTCTTGAAGTCTGTTTGAGTTGAATTAATATGTGACTAAGCTTGTGTTTCTCCTTCTTCTGCAGCTGCTTGATGGACAGAAGATTCGTGTAAATAAAGCATAAAACATAACACACCGTGCACTTAACCAAATGCCATGGAGATTTGGTATTTTTGTTGGAAGCAGAGTCAAGGATCAAGTTGAGACATTTATAGGCTTTAGAAGGTTACGTCCTTCTTGAGCTTCGTTGATTTGGTATTCAAAGAGCTTCAACATACTGAATACTCGTAGTTGCTTTGCTTATTGGGCTGAGATGAAAATTGTTGTACATGATCATTTTCTGACATTTGATGTTGTGGCTACAACTTTACCACATCACTTCTTACAATTTCCTATTTTAACAATTTGTCAGCTGATTGTTACTTTCTAAGTTTCATATAAAGGGCCAGCTCGCCGCATGTTGAGATCTTGGTTTGGATCATAAATGCCCCTAAAATTGAAATACTTGGTGATATTACGTAGTAGTCGTGTGGACATGCATTATTTGCAAACATTGAAATATTATAAGCAAAACAATATTTGTTTTATAATTTTGTCTACTATTTCAATTTCAACTTGAATTAGAGAAGTTGAAGTTGAAAAAACTTGTGTGAGGAGTATTTCAAGGTGAAATAATGGTTTCCACTCACAAAGTATTAAAGGAGTAACATAATATGTACATACGGGTTGATATGTAAATAAGCAAAGTGTAGATGTAGTTTTGTACTTAATAAAAGTTAGAAATTGAATTAGTTGTATATATATACTAGGTTCAGAATTTAATATTTAGTATATTTTTAACACATATATAAGGTCCGAATTAATAGTTATTCAATTCGGTCAAACCAGTAACATATATGCTAGCTCCACCCCTGCATGAGAAGTTCACCTCCCGAAGAATAATGACAAAGACCATGCTTCCCCTAAACCTTAAATTAGCAGAATACACTTGAAAAAGGAAAAAATATATCTTTTTGAAAGCTAAATGATATGTAAATGAACTTCTTACCACTTTCAATATATTTAATCATCATTGGGTTATTTTATAGTTTTCCATTATATAAAACAAATTAAGTATATATCTTGGCAAAGCTGGTATATAAACAGTAAAATTGAAATGACAGGTTAGATCTACTCTAGCACTAATGCCAAATTCACCTGGATAAGAAAACTATGCAACTAAAGAGCCCGTTTGGACATAAGAATTTTTTCACTTTTTTCAAAAAAAATTAATTTTTTTTCGAAATCAGTGTTCGGCAATAAAATTTTTAATTTTCACTTAGATGAATTTTGGAATTTTTTAAAAATTTGAAAAACTCCAAAAGACTGTTTTTCAAAATTTTCACTCAGAAAAACTTCAAAAACAATCCAAAATTAAATTCATGTCCAAACACAACTCTAATTTTCAAATACCATTTTGAGTTAAAAAAAAATTTCACTTTTTTTTTAGAATTTTACAATTCTTATGTCCAAACGCCCACTAAGTTTTAGTCACCTTTCTTCTTAAAATTTCGGTAAGCTTTATTTTTGTTGGTGGGCTTGGAATCAGTGGTGCCAGTGGCTTTAGGACTTCCAACAAGAGTTAGATCATCACAGGCAATGATTTAATATGTATGACAAACCTTATTTTGGTTATGATAAATAATACTACTATATCATTTAAGCTTGTTGCGGTTCAACTTAATTAGGTAAATGCTACAAATTATTCCGACAGTTATGAACATCAGTCAGAACATTGGAGTAACGTAAATATTACCTAATTCTAGAAGATAAGATTGCTCATATTTGTTTAATTCTCAAATTTTAATGTTTAAGTTTTTATCAAGTTTACAAGATTTATAATACTTCTAAAAAAGAGAATGGATCAAAAGCTGATCTCCCAAATCAGACCATCTTTGACTATTTTTAATGTGACTTTTAGTTTCCACATATAATTTCAAACAATGGTATACAAAAATAGAGGGGAAGGTCATGGTTGTCATCAATACAAACCTAAAGAGACGTGGTGATCACGCCCAACTATGCCTTATAAAAAGGACTAAGCGGTCGTTGCAAATATAATCCGGTTTATAAGTCCGGAGTCGAA
Source organism: Nicotiana tabacum (assembly GCF_000715075.1). Taxonomy (NCBI): domain Eukaryota; kingdom Viridiplantae; phylum Streptophyta; class Magnoliopsida; order Solanales; family Solanaceae; genus Nicotiana; species Nicotiana tabacum. The sequence continues at coordinate 46,096,207 of NC_134102.1, forward strand.
TTCCACAGAGAACTAAGGCTTAGCTACAGTTATTCAATATTGCAAAGAAACACAAGTTTGAATAATTTTCTAGTTATAAAGATTTGATTTTTATTTCTACTAATTAACTAGCAAATATTATAAAGCAGTAAAATTATCAACTAACATGGATGAAATTCTATACAAGACTAAGGAGGTCTAGAGTTGTGATTTCCTCTATTGTCGGAATCTTTTCCGCTACGTTTTCTACAATTTTTCCTAAGTCTTCTCTATCGACCATGAGCACTCTAACTGTCGTAACTCTCTCCCAAGTAATTACCACAATTTACTAGACATATTCTCCCGAATTACGCTAGCTAGTATTAAGCACAGCTCACTCAGATCGCACCAAGATTTCGTTATCCCTAAACCCACCTTTAAACCTCCGTATTGATCCCTCATATATTTTTAGGAGTGATGTTGTTCAACAACTATCTAAATATGCACTCTCTCCCGAGTAATACATACTAAATAGGCACAGCTAATTGAGAGCCCTTCAATCAACCACAAGAATAATATAGTTGAACAAATAGAGAAAATACTACGGCAAATCTATATTAACATAACAAGAAAATCATCCTTCAATAGGTTCCATCAAAACCCTAGATTAGAAAGTTAGCTACTCATACTCATAGTAACAATATCCCAAATATTTTGCATAATTAAAATACAGAGTAAAGATGAAAAGATGTAGAAATAGATGATTCTAACTCCCAAGAGGTGATTCCACCAGCTCTCCTTGCCTCTAGCTGCCCAAAAATGTGGCTGCTGATAGAACCCTTTCCAAGTGGTGTTTTAGGTCTATTTATATGTGTAGAAGAAACTCTAAACGTGTGGGCCGGGTCCTAGTCAAACCCGGAACGAATTAAGTCTTCAAAACTCGGATTGGAGGTGTGACAGAGTCGCACCTGCGACGCCGCACCTACGGAAAAATCCATCGCAGGTGCGTTTCCAACTAAGGTCGGGCAAGTCCGCTTCTGCGAAGAAACATGCGCACATGTGCGTCCACTCCTGCGGAACCTTGGCGCACCTGCACACTCGAGCCTGCGAAAGGGCCTCTGCTTCTATGACCCCAGACCTGGCTAGCCTTTTCCACATCTGCGATGACCATGGCACATCTGCGTGTCCGCACCTGCGGCTAAATCCTCCGTAGGTGCAATGACACCAGAATAGCAGCACCTCAGCAAAACACTAAGTCCAAAAATGATCTGATTTCAATCTGATTCAAAACCGAGGCCCCCGGGACCCCGTCTAAATATACCAACAAGTTCCAAAATACATAATGGACCTACTCGAGGCCTAAAAACGTATCAAACAACATCGATTCTACGAATCGCAATATAATTCAAGCCTATTGAAACTATGAACATCCTACTTCCAAAACTAATGCCGGTTCATACCAAAACAACTCCGATTGACCTCAAATTTTGCACACAAGTCATTAATAACATAACAGACCTATTTCAACTTTCGGAATCAGAATCCGCCCCTGATATCAATAAAGTCAATTCCCGAACAAACTTCCCAACCTTCCAACCCTTCAACTTCCTAACTTTCGTCAATTCAAGTCAAAACGACCTACGGACCTCCAAATCAATATCCGGACACACTCCTAAGTTTGAAATTACCATACAGAGTTATTGAAACCGACAAAACTCTATTTCGGAGTCGTCTACACTAATGTCAAAACTACGGTCAACACCTTCAATTAAAGTTCCAACTTAGGGACTATGTGTCCCATTTCACTCCGAAACTCACCCGAAATCAAAACCAAACACCCCGGTAAATCACATAACTAGAATATATCATAGAGGAAGCAATAAATAGGGAAACATTACTACAATACTCAAAACGACAGATCGGGTAGTTACAGTCACATATTTGGAATCAGAGAAGAATGGGTAAAGGAGAATTGGTCTTAATTTCGGATTTCGACCATGTGGGCCCGAGTTAACTTTTTATTTCAAATGTGATAAGAATCAAACCTGGTTGGTTAATGCATTCATCAACTTAATTTATTTTTTTGGTGGGCTTCTTAAATTAGAATTTTAAAATTAAAATCGTAAATCTCTAAATCTTTAAGGGTTATATGCTAAAATTGAGAAGGAAGAATGATAAGGAGTGATGAAATTATAAAACTAGAACAGATTTTTAAAAATTGAATAAATTGACTGATGATTGAGAACTTTTATGATGTAGTTTCTTCTTTTATTGAGTTAGGTACATATAATCAACATTTATCGTTTTCAGGAATATAAACTTTTATTATATAACTTAGACATAATATTTTAATATCATACTTATACGATCTTTATAATTGTTTTTACCCATTGAGATAGTGTACACGTACAACACGCGTATTATAAGGCTAGTTATATTAAAAGCACGAAGACCCTTAGCGAAATGTCCTTTTTTACCCTTAAAAACATATTTTACTTTGGATAAAATTGTAAAATCAAAAACTTCCTTATATTTAGGATTTCTAAATCAAAGAGGTTTTTTTCTAATATAATTCAATGTTTGATATCTTCTCCTAATAAGGATACAATATATTAAGACATAAAAGATTACAAAAAAGTAGAAGGAAAGTTTTTTCTTGGTTTCCAACCAGGAACTTCACGTTTTTGTGTGATATTTTTGTTCTTTGTCCTTGTTTAATCATAAAGACCAATTTTGCCTTTATTTTCCTTTCATATGATTTATTTGTTGTTTTTAAAATTTAAATCATAAGTATTTTTGTAGAAGCTTAGTTGTTAACTTCGTTAAAATTTACTACGGCATTAGGTTTTGAAATAGTATTTATTATTGGAGAAAATAGTAATCATTAGTTTGTGATAAGAAATTCAATTACCGTAATTTAATTTACAGAAATACCTAAATTATCTCAATGCATATTCCTGTTAAATAGATGGAAAAGGACTATTAATGTTTGTTAAAAAAGAAACTAATATCATTACTAAGAAAGCATATTACATAATTTAACTTTACAAAACAGGGAATTAGTTACTAAAGTCATCTTGTAGCTAATATGATTTTTTTTTATAATATGTCACTAATTCTGTCACTAAATAGAATTAACAATGAATTTTTATTATTTAACTACATTATTTATCTATCGCTAATTTTTCTTCTTTTTGTAGCTAAATTGTCTAGAATTCATGATACCTAGATGACTATTTTCATACGAAATTACTATTAAAGAACGAGATACATAATAGAAAACTAAACTTTCAAAATTATCTTAGTTGTTTTCATGCTTAGATAGGCCATCCACTACTTTTTTGACTAAGTAGGCTCAATATTTGTCATATTCAAGAGCTTATATTTTTAAAAATCTTATTTTCAAGGGATTATATTTTTTATAATTTTATATGTATCGATAGAAGGTACACGTGCATCACGCGTATCCTAAAATTAGTAGTTTTAAAATAGGGCCAAAGTGTTTGAACAAACTTAGGGGATAAAAACATAAATTAGGGGTAGGGGATGTTAGGTTGGGGGGTAGGGGGTAAGGAGACAACCGTTGGCTGACGGTACAGAAACGACCAGATTTTTTTTTAAAAAAAGTTGGGTACCCGTCTGGTACCAGTAGCGATACGATACCTTAAGGCACTTATGGTACCTGTACTAAGGGTATTATTTCGGGTACCTTACCATTACCCTTACGCTTCACCCAAATCTCTCACTCCTACCACCAATTGGAACTAGGGGTGGGCATTCGATTTTCGATTCGGTATTTAAAAACTTCGGTTCAGTATTTCGGTATTCGGTTTATCAATTGTGTATACTAAATACCGTACCAAAGTAGTTCGGTACGGTTCAGTATTTCTTACTTTGGTTCGGTACGATTTCGATTTAATACATTAACGGAATAGATGATATAGATAGAGTGGACAATGGACCGGACATTTGGACACGATGTGCTACGCTAGCTGCAGCCTACTAGACAATACTAGAATTTATGTTTGATATGATATTTGGAAGAAATAGAGTAACAGCAAAAGTGCAAAACTAACATTCCAAGCATCTGCCATCTATGATCTAATAAGCATCAGCAAAAATCAGCCACCTAACGAAATAGAGTAACAACAAAACTTCAAGAGTCTCTATTGAGTGGATCAAGCAGTGGACAAAATCATTGTTGTAAAATGGAGAAAGATGGTGGATCGTCCGAGCTAAGCAAGAAAAAGAGTGTTGTTACCTCAACTGTTTTATTGTCTCCAAAATCTTCAGTGAAGAAGGTATCAAGCACAACATCCAATAACAACTCCCCAAGAAAAGTATCTCAACTTAACGGTAGGACTAGTCTTACACCAAGCAAGACTGGGCAAATCAGTCACGCAAATGTGATAAAGAAGACCTTAGAGAAACAAAGAACAAAAGCCACTCTTTCCAGAAAAATAGTAATGCCAAAGAATCCTCAGAGATGGTCCAAAACTAGGGAAGACGACTTGCCTCGGATAGAGATGGTCCAAAACTTGAGAGAAGTCTAGGTTAGAAAATAGAAAGGGAAAGGGGGTAAGACTTAAGAGCACATATTGCCCGTAAGTCTGGGTGTGGGCTTATGCTTATTGGGTTGGAAAATAAAAAAAAAGTTGGGCTTGGACTAAAATATTTAGACATTTCGGTATACCGAAATATCAAAAATTCAATACCGTATACCGTAACAAATGAAATACCGCAATTTCTGTACCGAAATATATCAAAATATCAAAAAAATCGAAACCGAAATACCAAATTAATTCGATTCGGTTCGAAATTCGATTTTTGGAATTTTATATCCACCCCTAATAGGAACGGTAAGATCCGGTACTGGTACGAGTGCGGACAGGTACGAGTACGGGTATAACCTGTCCCTTAGACAGCACTATGCTATCTGTATACAATGAAGACGTTGTGATTTCAAGAGTTAAGTTGTAACCTACCATTAGCAAATATCCTTTTTCAGTCTTATCAAATAACCAAAGTAGGAAATTTTAAAAAGAAGAGAATAAACGAGTGTTTCCTGTAGCAAAACCCAAAATCGGATCCAATCACCTAAATTGGTGGTGACGTGCGCCGTTAACGCACTAAAAAGGAATTCTCCCGCCAAGCAATTAGCAATATTAATTAATAAAGTTGTAAGATCCAAAGCAATCAAAATTCTTCTTCAATGGAGCTTCCGGTGATCGATCTCGCACCCTATCTGGAGAAAGAGTTGGATTCCGAAATTAAGAGTCTGTGCTGGGAGGTGAGTCGAACCCTAAGGGAAACTGGAGCTTTACTGGTGAAGGATCCAAGGTGCACCGCTCAAGATAATGATAGGTTTATTGATATGATGGAAAACTACTTCCAACAGCCTGAAGAATTTAAACGCCTTCAGGAGCGCCCTCATCTACATTATCAGGTACCTCACTCCAAATTCAATTTGCTTTCCACCTCTTTGGAATTTCTAATATATCCAAAACTTATGAATGATTTTATGAAGTGAAAAACTATTGACGCTGCTCAATTTTGGGGTCAATTTGTTTCTATGCACATCAACAGGTCTCACATCATCCTATCCAAATGTTGTTGTTTGAGGTTTGAAGCAATGTGATTTAAGATAATCACTTGAAATTCCAACAACATATGACCTGGTTTTCTCTGGCATGTTTCCTCAAATCAGATTGACCATCTTACTAGTATTATTTTCAAGTCTCAAGTACTGATTTTAGCTAAAGTACTAAAGGGGGCATTTTTTTTTACTCCAATTTGACCGTGTTTAGGATTGGTTGTCTCGAGTACCTAGAAGACATACTAGTTGGGTCTGGCAAAGGCAATGAAGTACAACCCAAGCCTAACTTCCTTCCTCCAGATATGTTAATATGAGAGGCTCGAGGCTCAAGTCCACAGCAACCCAACCACCTAGTCTCTAGCAATCTCCAGCTTCCCTACTATTGTGAGGAAATTAGGGTCAATGAGATAATACATGGGTTTTATGCTAAAGCAAACACTTCTCGCTTTGTTTGACAGCTTATGCTTTTACCTAGATAGTCTAAATAATGTGGCCAGTAATAACTAGCATTTTCTTGGGTGAAATTCTCGCCTCATCTGAGAGTTTTACTTGAAAAACCAAGTTGGTTTAGTTACTACATTCTCCATTTTCTGCATATCTCTAATGTCAAACTGGCAAGTAAAAAATAGCCTTTTCTCGCGTGATCTTGTCGCCTCATGAGATAATTTACTTGAAAAAAACCCCGTTAGTTAAAATCTTTATAAAAAACCTGTTGGTTACACCCCACTGTTTGGATTTATCCAACACAAAAGGAAACTATAGTACTTTTTGAGAATGATTAAAGCTTTATAAACAGAGCAGAAAGATTGTGCCAAAAATTACATAAAGCTCAGGCCCTTTACATAACTGTAGGAAGCTGAGAAAGTCTATCATCCTATCTGCTGTAGTGACATGATACATCTATGCATCAATGTATGAGTATGGTGTACTCTTTCATATATATAGTGCAACCCAATTTTTAACTTTTACCTTCTTTTTGGAAATGGAGATACCCAACTAACCTAAATAATAAGAACTTCCCCCTTGACAATGGTATATGTTGTATATGTGAATCCTAGATGTGGAAATATACAGAATTCCTCTATGAATCTATGAAAGGTATAAAAAAAGAAAAAAATGTTAAAAAAAGAATAGGCTAGGCATAACTCAATATGCTGATATTGAAATGAAAAATTAAAAAAGAAGAGCTAATTAGATACTCATATATGCTCTCAAAACATCTTTGATTCCGCTCCTTCCAAATCACTCACCAAATGCACTCAGGTAGGGTTTCCCAGATTTTCCTCTTTCTCTTTCCAATGCCCTTGCCAGTCCAACACTGTTGCAGCTGTTTAATAGTTCTAGGCATCACTCAGCTGAATTGAGAAAATATTGAAGAACAAGTTCCAAAACTAAGAAGTGATGCTACAGTACAATAAATGATTAGCTTCCTCCTCATTCTCTCCACACAGTAGACATCTATTGCAAAGAGACAAATCTCTCCTTTGCAAATACTGTTGCGTCAGTATGCCTCATAAGCCAGAGTCCAACAAAAGCAGGCAACCTTGTATGGAGCCTTCGTCCTCCAAATCTGTTTTCATGGCCACACACCATGAAACTGCCCTGAATTCATGGATGAAAACTGAAACTTGTAACTGTGAAGATACTTTTATTAAGTGGAGCCCAAATCAGCTTATCTGGTTCCTCTTCCTGGAATCTAAAACTGCCAAGTGCTTGAAAGAGTTGAGATACCTTTTCAGTTCCTAGTCATTGCAATTCCTCCGACAAACAAAATTCCAACCACTATTTGATCTACATTCTACGTTGTGCCAAAGCTTGTGTATCCTTCACCATGCTGTATAATTCGGGGAAATCCTCCTTTAGAGGAGAGTGTGTCAACCATGCTGTGAGAATGCACGGAAAAATATATTATTCACATGTATTGACCATGATACAATGAGCCCTATATATATATATATAATACATGTCCTACTCCTACTACATATGGGATTAGGGTTATTTACTACTATTTAACTACCAAACTAACTCTCCCCCTCAAGCCGGTGCATATAAATCATATGTACCGAGCTTGTTACATATATAACTAATACGAGGACCAATGAGGGACTTGGTGAAAATATCAGCAAGCTGATCATTCGACTTCACAAATTTTGTAGCAGTATCTCCTAAGAGTATCTTTTCTCTGACGAAGTGACAATCAATCTCAATATGTTTAGTCCTCTCATGGAACACTGGATTTGATGCAATATGAAGGGCTGCTTGATTATCGCACACAAGTTCCATCAAACTGATTTCATCAAATTTCAACTCCTTGAGCAATTGTTTGATCCAAATTAGCTCACATGTTGCCATAGCCATTGCTCGATATTCTGCTTCTGCACTAGATCGAGCAACTACATTCCGTTTCTTGCTCTTCCAAGACACCAAACTGCCTCCTACTAAAACACAATATCCAGAAACGCCTGTCAGAAGGTGATCCTGTCCAATCAACATCTGAGTATCCAACGATCTGCTCATGGCCTCGATCCTCAAACAATAACCCTTTGTCTGGAGCCGATTTTATATACCGAAGAATGCAGACAACTGCATCCCAATGACTATCACAAGGAGAATCCATAAACTGACTTACAACGCTCACAAGAAAGGAAATGTCAGGTCTAGTCACTGTGAGATAATTTAATTTACCAACCAGTTGCTTATATCTTGCAGGATCGCTAAGCGGCTCCCCCTGTCCTGGCAGAAGTTTAGAATTCGGATTCATCGAAGTGTCAATCGATCTACAACCTGTCATTCCTGTCTCCTCAAGAATGTCTAAGGCATGCTTCCATTGTGATATCACAATACTTGAGCTAGACTGAGCGACCTCAATACCCAGAAAATACTTTAGTCTACCCAGATCCTTAGTCTGAAAGTGTTGAAAGAGATGTTGCTTCAATTTAGTAATACCATCCTGATCATTGCCGGTAATAACAATATCGTCAATATAGACTACCAGATAAATACAGAGACTCGAAGCAAAATGCCGATAAAACACAGAGTGATCAGCTTCACTCCGAGTCATGCCAAACTCCTGGATAACTGTGCTGAACTTACCAAACCAAGCTCGAGGAGACTGCTTTAGACCATAAAGTGACCGCGCAAGCAACATACAAGGCCACCAGACTCCCCCTGAGCAACAAACCCAGGTGGTTGCTCCATATAAACTTCATCCTCAAGGTCACCGTGTAGAAAAACATTCTTAATATCCAGCTGATAGAGAGGCCAATGGCGAACAACAATCATGGATAGAAATAGGCGGACTGTTGCTATCTTAGCCACGAGAGAGAAGGTATCACTGTAATCGAGCCCAAATATCTGAGTATATCCCTTGGCAACAAGGCAGGCCTTAAGTCGATCAACCTTACCATTCGGACCAACCTTGACTGCATACACCCAACGACAACCAACAGTAGATTTACCTGAAGGAAGAGGAACGAGCTCCCAGGTACTACTCGTATATAAAGCAGACATCTCGTCAATCATAGCATGTCGCCATCCTGGATGAGACAATTCTTCACCTGTAGACTTAGGGATGAAAAAAGAGGACAAAGAAGATATAAAAGGATAATAGGGTGATGACAGACGATGATAACTTAAACCGACATAATGGGGATTAGGATTAAGTGTGGTCCGTATACCTTTCCGAAGTGCAATCGGTGTACTAAGAAGAGACAAGTCCGCAGTAGGAGCAGGGTCAGGTGCAGGACGTGAATCAGCTGGGCTTGATGCTGGGCGCGGACGACGATGATAAGTCAAGAGTGGTGTTCCTGTGGCTGGGGATCTAGGAGGATCCACACTAGACTCCCCAACGGTTGGAATGGGTAAGACTTCTATGGCGGAAGGTGAAAGACGAGCTATAGTAAACTCCTCAAAGGTCGGTATAGGTAAGACCTCAGATATATCAAGGTGGTCAGAAGAGGTAAAGAAAGGTTTAGACTTAAAAAATGTGACGTCAGCTGACATAAGGTATCTACGAAGATCAGCCGAGTAACAACGATATCCCTTCTGAACACGAGAATAACCAAGGAAGACACACTTGAGAGCACGAGAAGCTAACTTATCTTTCCCAGGGGCTAAGTTATGAACGAAACAAGTGCTCCCAAAAATACAAAAGGGGGAAGAGAGTATAAGGGTGACTGGGGAAACAATACTGAATACGGAATCTGATTCTGGATGGGAGATGAAGGCATCCGATTAACCAAATAACAAGTTGTGAGAACTGCATCGCCCCAAAAACGCAACGGAACATAAGATTCAATGAGAAGTGTGTGAACAGTCTCAATGAGGTGCCTATTCTTTCTCTCTGCAACCCCATTTTGCTGAGGGGTATAAGGACAAGAAGTCTGATAAATAATTCCTTGAGAAGTCATAAACTGCTGAAATTGAGAGGATAAATATTCTAAGGCATTATCGCTGCGAAAAGTGCGAATAGGAACATCAAATTGATTTTTGATTTCAGCACAAAAATTCTGGAATATAGAAAACAACTCAGAACGATCTTTCATTAAGAAAAGCCAAGTACATCTTGAATAATCATCAATGAAACTAACAAAATAACGAAATCCCAAGGTTGAACTGACTCTACTAGGACCCCATATATCAGAATGAGCTAAAGAAAAAACAGACTCTATATGACTCTCAATACTACGAGGAAAAGAGGCTCGGGTATGTTTTTCGAGCCGACACTACTCACAATCTAATGTAGATAAACTAGACAAACTAGGCACCATCTTCTGAAGCTTGGATAAACTTGGATGTCTTAAGCGTCTGTGAATTAGGTCTGGAGGATCTGTAACTAGACATGCCTTGGAGGAATTGAGTGAGTTAAGGTAGTAAAGGCCTTCTGATTCAAGCCCTGTTCCAATCGTCTGCCCCGTACTGCGGTCCTGCATAATAAAAGAATCATCAATAAAATATATACCACAATGGAGGGCACGAGTCAAACGACTAACAGATGCAAGACTAAAAGGACAACCAGGGACATAAAGAACGGAATCTAGAGTGACAGAGGGTAGGAGATTAGCTTGTCCAACTCCTTTTGCTTTAGTTTGAGACCCATTGGCTAAAGTAACAGTGGGAAGAGACTGTGAATACAGAATATTTGACAAAAGTGATTTATTACCAGAGATATGATCAGAAGCGCCTTAGTCCACGACCCATGGCCCAAGAGTACTAGACTGGGAAACGCAAGTAAAAGAATTACCACCAACAGAAGTATCAGTCTTAGCAATAGAGGCTACTTGTGGAGATGTCTGCTTACTTGCTCGATACTGAAGGAACTTATTATATTTCCCTTCAGATAAAGAAAATCTCTGGTTACCCGTAGTCTCGGTATGAGCAACATAAGCATTTTTGGGTGGACGATCATGTAAAGAATAACACACGTCACGAGTGTGTCCAAGTTTATGACAATAAGAGCACTTGGCTCTAGATCTTCCAAAACGACCTCCTCCTCGTCTATTCTCCATAGTTTGAGATGCCCAATTGTCCACTACCTGGGATGCGAGAACAGATGAGTCAAGTGTCTGTGATGAGATCACTAGGTGACTTGGTGCTGCAGCAAGGCGAAGTAATCGAGAGAATAATTCATCAACTGTGGGGACAGTTGGACTAGCCAAAATTTGATCGCGTACTGAGTCAAGATCATTAGGAAGTCCAGCAAGAGTAAGAACTAGAAACATTTTTTGTCGCTGCTCTTGTTGCTTTTCAACACTAGCAGAAACTGACATCAACTTCTCAAATTCCTCCATGACTGCCTGTACTTGTCCCAAGTAAGTAGACATATCTAATTCATGTTTCTTTAAATTTGTCATCCGCGATATCACATCATAGAAACGAGATATGTCATTAGTGTATAAAGTGCGAGCCTTTTCCCAAACCAAATAACATGTCTGGAATGGACGAAACAAGGGCATCAACTTGGAATTAATAGATCGCCACAAATACTGCATAATTGAGCATCGATCTTCTCCCAAAGTGCTTTGGCCTTTTCATCTCCTTCGCTAGACTTCCTGATTAAATGATCTTGGAACACCTTGACCTTTACACCACAGCTCGACAGACGAAGCTTAAGCTAAGTAGTTTGAACTTTCCATTAAAGGTTCTGAGGTAATCATGACACCGGAACTGCCAGAGCCCAGGTTTTTAGACCCAAAAGCATCAACTCCCAAAGACATCGTTAGATTGAAGAGAGGTCTATAAAATCATCACCAAATAACAGAAAGAATCAATTGAAAACTCACTGAAACAGACGAAGGAGACATTGTTTTTGCCGGAAAATTACTGTAGCTACCGGGAAAAATAAGTGTAGTCGCCGGAAAAAAACTCAAAGTGGTCAGAATCAAAGGAAAATAGTACGGGTGGGGTCCGAATTAGTAGACGACTCAACTGTTCTGAAGAAACTTTTTCAAAAAATGGCCGGAAGTGGTCGTACTCGCCGGTGTGTGAGCTCACGCACTTGTCGGAACCCTAGCTTCTGACGGCGCGTGAGGAGGTTTCTGCCGGAGATGTTCACTGGGGTTTGGTCGCTGGGCGATGACAGATCTTGTGGTAGTGTTGGATTTTGCATAACACTGACGGAGAGAGAGATGACGCAAACAACCTTGAAAGGTCGCCGGAAAATTGAGGCACGGTGACTTCTGGCTCTGTATTCTAGTACCCGGATGTGTCTCACCACTATGCCTCTGATACCATGTGAGAATGCACGAGAAAATATATTATTCACATGTATTGACCATGATACAATGAGCCCTATATATATATATATATATATATATATATATATATATATATATATATATATAATACATGTCCTACTCCTACTACATATGGGATTAGGGTTATTTACTACTATTTAACTACCAAACTAACACATGCATATAGTTTTAGTAATATTACCCGCTAAGATCCTGATGTTACACACAAAATCATCCCATAGACTTCTAATATATTTCCATACACTTACTCCAATCCATAAACTGATGTATTTGTTCTGGTACACCAATTGTTATCCATCCCATACTTCTTAGTTATGACTACTTCCGTAGAGCCTCTCTTTAAGGTTGAACCTCCATAACCATTTGAATAGAAGGCTTCCGTTATGGTATCTGACAATTTCTCACCCCATCCCTCCCTATTTTTTACTCAGTCTTACAGTTTTCCAATTGACCAAATGAAAACCCTTCTTCTCCTTGTTACCTCTCCAAAGAAATCCACTCCTTAAACTATATAGTCTCTTTTCCACTTTGGACGGTACTGGAAATAAAGACATACAACAACAACATACCCAATATTATCTCACATTGTGGGGTCTGGGGGTAGTGTGTACGCAAACCTTACCCCTACCTTGTGAGGATAGAGAGGCTGTTTCCAATAGACCCTCGGCTCAGGAAAGAATAAGCACCACATTAATGAAAATATAGACACGAAGGGACAGTACCAAAAAGCCATATAAAAACAGAATAAAAACAACAAGATAGTAAGGTGATCAACAATGAAAGAAAACATCGGTTAGTCATAAAAACCTACTACCAACAGAAAGCGAGACTGCGTGCCAATACTACTGTACTTACACTCACCTCCCCTTCCCCTCCTCGAGTCTCGCTACTGAACTTACACTCCAAGTATTCTGTCTTGGTCCTGCTCAACTTGAAATCTTTAGATTCCAAGGTCTGCCTCCATACCTCTAATTGCGTTCACACAGTCTCTCGTCTCGTCAATCAATACAATATCAACTGCAAATAGCATGCACCACGACACCTCCCCTTGGATGTGGCGCGTCACTACGTCCATCATTAGAGCAAACAAAAAAGGGCCGAGTGCCGATCCTTGACGCAACCCCATCATAATCGAAAAATGGTCTGAGTCCCCACCCACCGCCCTTACTCATGTCCGTAATCAACCTAACGTAGGCAACATGTACACCTCTAGCCTCCAAACATCTCCACAAAATCTCCCTCAGAACTCTATCGTACGCCTTTTCCAAGTCGATGAACACCATATGCATGTCCTTCTTTCTCTCTCTATACTGCTCCATCAATCTCCTAACAAGGTGGATGGCTTTTGTTGTCGAACGCCCCGGCATAAACCCAAACTGGTTCTCGAAAATAAACACACTCCTCCTCACCCTTAGCTCTACCACTCTCTCCCAGACTTTCATAGTATGGCTAAGCAGCTTGATACCCCGATAGTTATTGCAATTTTGGATATCACCCTTGTTCTTGTATACAGGAACTATCGTGCTCAACCTCCACTCTTCGGGCATCTTCTTCGTTCTAAAAATAACATTAAATAACCTAGTGAGCCACTCCAAGCCTGCCTTGCCCGCACTCTTCCAAAACTCCACCGGGATTTCATCCGGCCCGGCCGCTTTGCCCCTGCTCATCTTACGCATAGCCCCCCAACTTCATCAACTCTAATCCGCCTGCAGTACCCAAAGTCACAACGGCTCTCGGAGAGTTCCAAATCACCCAGTACAATGCTCCTGTCCAACCAACCAACCCGCCACCCGAAGAGAGATATTGACGTTTTCAATTATAACCTTTTTTCACATCTCTCCAGATAACTCTTCCATATCACTGATGCTTTGGATTTTGCCCCCAAATGGAGTCCAAGGTATGCTGTAGGAAGGCTCCCAGTTTGTGATAAAATTTAACTTCTCATCACTGGCACGTAGCAATGACACAATGCATGCCTCATTTGAATTAAAGTGAGACAGATGCTGATCAACCACCTTACCAGAAACTTTTTGACTGGTTGGAAAACCATCTTTTAATCTGTGTATAATGACTGTGTCTCTTCTTGGATATGCCTTCATCAGCGTCAGAAGCATCGTCGGCTTCAACTCTCCTTGCCGGTATTCTGAGATTTCGATCATCTTCCACCCAAGTTGTAGCTTCAATTCGCAGAAGTATAGAATAAATGAACTGCCCTACCTTAACTTCCACCCTTGCCGAAATCGTCCCGTCAGTCTACATGATGCAAATACGAGCAGGTAAAGGAATCCTAAGCTACGTAACCCAGAAATGGTTTGGTTTCTAATCTGCTCTATGAAGTCCCATCAGTCCAGATGCCATCTACGGTCGTTTCGATCCCAATTGCCCATCTTTATCCTTTCCGCTTCCCTTTTGGATGGGAATCGAAAAGGAAGAAGCCCCCATTCATTTCTGTTATCTTGACCTTCCCCAGAACCTTCCAACTTCTACGAGCCCAGCCTTCAACTTCTGAGACTAGAGGGATCTCAGTGGTGATATCCCCCAGTCTACCCACCAGACACCTCTCCAAGAACTGTAGCTTTGGTTTCAAAATCTCTTCCTAAACTTCTACGAACTTTGAGCTGCTTGTCGGAATTGTCTCTGCCCTCACCCAGCTTTAGGCCAAGCCATCTCTCTGCTAGCTCCTTGTAAGATTTATGAGGTTGAAGATTCCGCAGATTCTGGTGACCCCATCCATTTTTTTCTAAGTAATTCTTAATCTTCTTCGCAACATCAACCCTCCCTGCATTTTGCACTATTTCTGGGATGATAATGGTACTTGTCTTCTTTCCTTGAGTTGCCAAAATCCTTAGGTGTCTGCCAAAATTGTTTAAGTTTTGAAAGGCGAAGTACTCATATTGCTGTTCAGCTCTTTTCCACTGTCTGCACTTTACCAGTACCCTCCAACGCCAAATGTAGAACCTGAGAAACCCATAGTAGCATCTGTGCGTTGATGGAGTTTCTACTGACAAAGTTCTTCCTTTCCACCCAAATATACCAACAGTCTCTGTCTCCCATTTTCTTTAGTTTCAGGTGACTTGTTCCCTGCAACAAAGAACAGTTTTCTTTCCATCCACACTGTCATAAAATTCGAGATGAAAGATTGAAGAAATCTGGGCAATAATAAGGTAAAATCAAAGCTAAATTTTGTAGGATAAATGATCGGCGTCATTTTTGTTGAGAAGACTTTCAGCACATTCCATGATTAAAAGGAAACTATAGTACTTACAGATATTGATCTGCTTTCTAGCTACACATACTGCACCTTTAGGCTAGTGAGAGTCCATTGATTTCCTTAGAAAAGTGTGATTCGTTAATTAATAATCCCAAGACTAAAATGCGTAAAAGGAATAATGATTTTATAATATGAATTTCTAATACCCAAGTTATTGCAATGTTTGCTTAACTTAAGCCTTAGGTGCTTGGTCTTAAAATCTACATACCCAAGGTTTTGCTTTTGCATTATTGAAAGAGCACCAGTAATACCTTCATTTGATGATTCTATTTTCTGTATTAACTATAAATATCTAAGCTTTCTAGCAAATTGGTTGATGGGATCCCAAATATTAGCTAGATAAGCATAGAACAAGATGCTCTGGACTTATAGGCTGCCAATATGCTGTACAGCAGCGTATGGTAAAAGATTTTGGAACTAATAGGTGCAGAACATCTGGCTTTCATTTGGAAAGGGCATTGAATAGTAAAATTTTCTAGTTTCTGCTGCTTGTACTACATGTTTATTCTTGACAAACTTCTTTTGTTTTCATTATCTTTCTCAGGGTTTTGCTGTCAATTATATAGAAGCGACAGCTATTATTATCAATTAATAGCTCGAAAAAAAGGATTTGTTCATTTTGTTCAATAAATTCCAACTCTACTCATTAAGCTTCTTATTTGGAAGACTACTCATGTCAATGTCTGACAGGTCGGGGTGACACCTGAAGGAGTTGAAGTCCCTCGTAGCCTGGTTGATGAGGAAATGAAAGAGAAGCTTAAAGCAATGCCTAAAGAATATCAACCATCTAGTCCATCTGGACCAGATCCTAAATGGCGATATATGTGGAGAGTTGGTCCTCGTCCGGAGATTACCCAATTTAAGGTTTCTTCACTCATTTCCCCATTTCAATCATGTTATTCAAAGATTTGATTGATCAGTGACATTCCTTAATTTTAGTCACTACCAGTGGATAAAATTAGTTCTGTAAGTACTAAAAATTGCTGCTAGTAAGTAAACAAGCATTACACTCTTGTAGGAACTGAATTCAGAGCCAGTAATACCAGAGGGCTTTCCTGAATGGAAATGTACTATGGACTCATGGGGATATAAGATGATATCTGCTATAGAGGTGGATCATAAGCATTTGTATCTTTTATTTATGCTACTGGTTTGACAATTCTGGAATGTGACTGCTTGCTCTTTTTCAGTGTGTTGCTGAAATGGCTGCCATTGGTTTTGGTCTGTCAAAGGATGCATTTACTTCCCTAATGCAACAGGTGACTATTATTTTATGTCAGTGGCAAACTTTTTTATTGCATCTCCAACTGATTACTGGTGTATTGTTGAATGTGAAGACTTAATAATTATTGTTTGTCGGTTATGATGCTGGTTTGTGCTAAGTTGCTCGGACACGGGTGCGGGTGTCCGACATGGGCGCAGATCTAGAGGTCTGATCCTTCGAGATGTAAATTCTAAGATTCGGGGATACGGATCCTAGTACGGATATAGGTGCGGGGATCCTACTAAAAATAATTCAATAAAGAAAAATATAAAATATCTCTAAATTATGAGAAATTTTGTGGAATACATATGTATAGCTTGTTAAGTGCGGATTTTTTTTTTATTCTCAAGTTGTAGATAAGTAAATGTTTGATTTCCTAGATAAGGTATGCTATTTTCTTCAAATTTACCCTAGTTTTGGTTCTGATTTCGGGAATCAAATTGTATCTCGTCTCGAATCCGTCGGTCAAAGTACCCAAAATTGTTTGACCAGATGCAATACGGATCCCATACCCACACCCATGCTAGTGTCGTGTCGACACGGGTGCGACACCTAAACTGCCCTGTCGGAGCAACTTAGGTTTTGTGTTATAACTCAAGAACTCCTCCTTCACCCCCAAAGCAAAGGGAGACCATGTGCTGAATTACACTTAAATTCGCATGCAATGAATAATGGATATGCCTAAAATTGTTTAAGTGTGACTGATTCTTGTTAGGTGTGAAATTGATATATGATCGGATTCATCGAGAGCTTGAATACAGTTTTTCATGTGAAAATGGTGTGTTTTTACTCATATTTCTAGTATTACTTCTCTAGCTTACAAAGATTGTTGCATCACTTCACTTGTTTTCAACTTGTTCTGTGGATCTATTACATTAAGAGCCCGTTTGGCTTAGTTGATTTAGAGTAGCTGATAAGCATTAGGTGCTGAAAAATACTTTTAAGTGCTGAATCTGATTTAAAAAATAAGCAATTACGTGTTTGGATAAAAGTGCTGAAATTAATAATAAGCAGCTGAAACTGTTTGATTAAAAAGTGCCGATAAGCTCTTTTTATGTTAAAATGACTTAAATGACCTTATAACAATTTACACTACTAAAAACGTTATTTTCGTCAAAATTTTAGATTCTACATAGATTCTACCTATTTATCATGTTATTTTAATTATAAAAATGATTAGATAATATCTTTTTTTATAAATATAATTTATGTTATGATAAGTATACAATCATAAATTAGAAGGGGTGGAGTATAAATTAACAAAAGTTAAGAAAAAACCCTTAAATAATGCACAGTGTTTGTAGAGAAGAAACAAGCACTTAATATGTATTGTTTGTAATTAATAAGATTAAAACATTCAACTATCATAAATATCTTGAGCGATCAGATCACAAATTGCCATCCAAATATTATTATCTCATTGATTTTCTATATTTTCTTCATTTGCAATGTTGACTCTTGTGGATCTTCCAACATCAGGATCAACACGCGGCACAAATCTCTCATTCTCAGCTTCTTGGAATGCATTGTCCACCTTACATTTCTTTCTAATGTAATTGTGAATCGCCATTGTAGCCAATACGATATCTCTTTGAGTGTCAATATGATAAAAAGGCATATCTCGCAAAATAGAGGATAATTCAACTTCCTTGGATTGTGAAGCCTCTTTGGGGCCTTTTAACTGATACTCTTCCCATTAGAGGATACAAAATGAGGCCTTACTTCATTCTTGTTGGTATGTGATTTAGGTGGCAATAAAAGTTTACAAATTACCGTTTGTATTTTTCAAGATAATTGCTGATCTTAACATTAATGATATCCGATTTGTTTGTATTTAATCATCATCTTTGACTATATATATGATTTTCCAAAGTTGCTTAAAAATATAACACAACTGTATGTCATATTTAACATAGCAATCACTCTTGAAACAAAGTAGCCTTAAATATTACTGTCAATATCCAGTAGCATTAACACAACAATCAGTACTGTTGAAACAAAGCAGCCTTAAGAAGACAAGTGAATTTCGTTACCACAAGATATTTATGATAGTTGCAAAGGCATGACTGCAGATATTTACAGAGCTTTCCTTCAACAATGAGAGCGCGAGAATCAGAGTCACCAATGGACAACCCACGAGCAGAGAAGAACGAAAGAAGGGAATTCCACGTAACAGAGGAAGCAGTAAGATCAACCCCTCTACTGTTGCAGAGGCACGACTGGAGAATTGCAGAGGCAACGACTGTTTAGGTTTTGAAGAACTGGGATAGAGTAAAACTATACGAAGAGTTTTGTTTTAACAAGAAGTATTTTAGGGATAGAATAGTAAATATTTTGGTCAAACCTAAAGTGCTTATGAGCTGAAATTTGATAAGTTGGGGGAGACCAGCTTATGACTTTTGTCTTATTTTTGGCTTATAAGCACTTAACTTATAAGCACTTTTAATTTTACCAAACGCGTAGATAAGCCAAAAAGTGCTTATAAACCAGTTTGACCAGCTTATAAGCTTAGCCAAACACCCTCTAATAATACATCTTTATCTTTGCTAGAATGTATCAGAATAAGAAGCAAATTCATATCTAAAAATACGGCAACTGATCTCCCTGCTTTTCTTATTTCAGTTTCTGTTATCATTGTGACTTAAACATCCCTTCCTTTTGTTCAAATGACCTTTCGCTGCCTTCCTTACATCCGTAGCTGTTACCACTGTGGCTTTCCTTTTCTGTCTAATGAGCTTCATATCATTGACATACAAAGAACATTTTGGATTAATAGGTTTCCTGGTCTGCAGATTTTGTGTGGGATTATGGGGAATAGTGATTCTCCCCTTTTTTGGTTGGGTTTAAGGGCATGGAGTTGAATAGGTTAGGGTCTGGGCAGATTCGAATTCGTGTAATGTATGACTTATTTGGTAAAGTTAGCATCAAATTACTCAATATTATTTAAAAGGCAAATTGTATTTCTGGAAAGCACTAATCGATATTCTAATCTTGCCCTTAACTTCATGAATTGAACACATGATGCATGATTATTGTTCTCACCCTTCGTCTCTCACTGAAAATCCTGTATAGTCTGGGTCCTCATAGTGAGTAGTGAAATGCCTAATATCAGATTGAACAAAAATAGTAACAAGAATCATATAAATGATATGACAACTCTTAACATTCCCCTGCTTTACGAGCAGAGTGTTGCTTAAAATGGTTTAGGGCAAGGAAAAAAAATGGGAAGAAAACAAACTGATTTGTTTTTCTGAAAGGAAAATTTTCAAGTCTTTTTTTATTGCTTCAAGCATGTTAAATGGTACTTGGGACCCAATATCAATGTTCTTGGGTGTACGAGCATAATATGCTTTCTGAGCTAAAAATGTTCTGAAATTTCTTAACATAGGGCACCAATTTATTTTTTTCTACTTTTATGTAGTTCCTTCCTTTTTGACTACTTCCAATTTCCAGGGACCACATCTGCTTGCTCCAACGGGAAGCGACCTGAGGCGTTATGCCAAAGAGGGAACAGTATTTGCAGGATACCACTATGACCTGAACTTCCTTACAATCCATGGGAGAAGTCGATTTCCTGGTCTAAGTATTTGGCTTAGAAATGGGCAAAAGATGGAAGTGAAGGTTCCTGTAGGATGCCTCCTTATTCAGACAGGAAAGCAGGTATAAAGAATTTGATGCACTTCCTTATTTTCATGACAGTATTAATGCATTTAACATGTAAATCTGCTAGCTCCAGCAATCAACATAAACAGGGTCTTAAAATGATTATGCAACCACTATGCTAGACTTTCCTTAGTTTTCCAAGACCCTAAATTACAGTAAAAACCTTAATAGGCCATTGTTCTCTTGATACACACTTGTTTAAATCATCAAGAGTTCTACTTTGGCATGCAAATTCAAAGGGCTCTGCATCATGGGTTTCGCTCACAATTGGGAAACATGATTAGTTTCATTTAGGAAGAAACAGCCGAAGATATAGTATTATAAACTGTGGTCCCATGTTTTGTCAATTTTATTGGAGAAAAGTTAAACAAATGACATGTTTGATCGTTTTCTGTGTTTGAATAAGTTCTAAATATGTACACTTCTTGTAAGACCATTGGAACAAGTTATTCTCAGTTCAATATTAGCACTGCAGAAGTGTCTGGCGCAAATGTAATGTTACTATGCTAAATGTTCCAATCAAGATATATTGTTAACTTCACAGGAACCGTATCATAGTTTCATAGGTCCATTCATTTTGTAAGTATATCCCTATTTACCTTGACATATTGATGGAAGTTTCAGCTGCGACAGTTTTTGATTATCTCAGTTAGAATGGTTGACAGCTGGAGAATGCATGGCTGGAATGCATGAGGTTGTTGTAACTAATAGGACCACTGATGCAATTAAACGAGCTCTGGAGCAAAATCGCAGTCTGTGGAGAGTATCCTCAACGGTGAGTGAGTGCGGTTTAGCTGAACCTTCTTTTGGGGTCAATTTTTTTGTTTTGATTCCCAGTATAACAATTGCAATTGTTAGAAGGTTAACTTCTTGAAAGTGATGCTAACTTGGACTTGTTCTTTTTTGCTAGCTATTCGCACACATAGCATCAGATGCAGTGCTAAAACCTTTAGGGCATTTTTCAGACACTCCTCTTGCAAGCAAGTATCCTCCCATTTGTGCAGGTGAATTTGTTGAACAAGAGCTTGCTATCATAAATCTTAAAGGTAATAATGGAGCTTGATAATCCCTATTCAAGATAGTAAGTGGATACCTGTAGCACTCGAGGAGCTATAAAAGAAGCAAGTTGAAATTAGATTCTTTTGTCAATTCGTGTCCAGTAAACAAGCACAAGGGCAGAAGAGCCTTTATCAAGGTGCAAAGTATAATTGTATCGTCAATGCAGTATTTACTTTGTTCAAGACTCGAAGTGATTGGGCTTATTTCCCAATTGATTGCAATATGTGCTATATTTGTTTTAGAGAAAATGACACTTAGAGCTCCTTTTAAAGACTTAATGACCAAAATGCTTCATTTTTTGAAAAAGACAAAACATGCCCCTTTTGAAGATTTTAAGACCAGGCTGCCCCTCTTTTCTATGCCCAGGGGTTGGGCTTCACCAAAAGTCCTCCTTTTTTTCTTTGTTTTTTTCCACTTGTTTTTCGTCTTTTTTACTTTTTTATTTTTTCATATTTTGTTGTTATTTTTCACTTTGTTTTTTTCTTTCTAATAAAATTATGCACTCTTATTCATTTTTTCTTATTTTTTTGTAGTTATTCTCTTTTTATTTATTTATTTATTTATTCTTTCTAGTAGTAACCCCTCGCTCTTTTTTAATTTATTTTTTTATCTTGTGTTTTATTTTTTGTTATGTTCCTTTTTTTTTAATTTTATTCTTTCCGCTAAAATCTCCCCATCAAAAAAGTTTTATCACTTATTTTTTTCCCTTTTTCATCTTAATTTTTTATGTTATTTTTTAGTAAAATTCTTCCGCAAAAAACTGTTATCATTCTTTCACTTTTGTTTTTATTTATTTATTTAATTAAATAACCGAGTATTAAAATTTGTATTGGGATATTTTCTACATAATCAATAATCGTTTAGGATTACCGAGAGTTATCATGTTACTCTTTTTTATTCTTTTAATTTTTTATTTAATATTTGTAGATAACTTTTTTTTTTGTAGTTTGCTAAGAAATTTTAAATTTTATTTTTAAAGTAAAATCTGTTCGTTCAAAATATAATTCTTATTTTTTATCTTAGTTTTTCCTATTATTTTTTGTAAACTTTTGTTAAAATTTTTATCACTTTATTCCACTTTTATTTTTGATTTTGTTCTTTCTAGATTAATAACCTAGCCCTAAAATTAGTAATGGAATACTTTCTACACAATTATTAATCGATTATAGTTATCGATAGTTATAATGTCAATCTTTTTTATTGTTTAATTTTATATTTGTAAATGATTTTTTTGCAATTTTTAAAGAAATTAAGGCTTTTTTAAAAATCAAAATTTTGTCACTCTTTTTTACCTTTTTTTTGTTCTTTCTAGTTAAATCGGTGAATCTTAAAATTTGGTATACTATGCTAATTATGATACATCAATATGTAGTATGCTAGGAATATTAGAGTACCATGATTCAACAGTAATTATAGTATACTAATATGTTGTATACCAAGAATATTAGGTATACCATTTAACGTACTCTAACAAATTATAACATGACTGAATACTAATCATGGTATACGAATGCATACTATACCAAAGAATATTGATAATATCAGAATTTAAAACTAATCATGGTATACCAATATATAATATACCAAGAATATTTGGTATACTATTTAACATACTCAAATAA
Source organism: Nicotiana tabacum (assembly GCF_000715075.1). Taxonomy (NCBI): domain Eukaryota; kingdom Viridiplantae; phylum Streptophyta; class Magnoliopsida; order Solanales; family Solanaceae; genus Nicotiana; species Nicotiana tabacum. Next base: position 46,119,395 of record NC_134102.1, read on the forward strand.
AGTATACCATGATTAAACAGTAATCATGGTATACCAACTACAATTATGGTATGCTATGCAATATACCAGGAATATTATGGATATTATTTATCATAAAGTATACTACAAACTATACCAAAAATATTATGAATACCATTGAATATACCCGTAATTCATATTTAATCATGGTATATTTTATTCGAGTATATTAAAAGGTATTCTTCAGTAATCAGGATATACTATATAAGTATACCAAGAATATTGAGAATTTCATTTAACATAAACAAAGTATATCATAATTCAATTGTTGATATAAATATTTTAACATAAATAAATTATACCATGATTCAACTTTTGGTATAAATATCCTTAAATAATATTTTGCACTCTTTGATGTGATATTTTGTTAATTAATTTTGTGTAAAAATAAATAATTATCATATAACATATTATAAGAGATTATTGAAACAATAAAATCATCAACCAATATTCGAATAATAATCAATAGTGAGAAAAGTAATTTTTAACTCCTTGAATTTAGCAAATAATAATATTATATTTATGTTTAAATAAATAAAAAATAAATATTCTGAATTTATTCAAGTAAATATTCGAATAATAATCAATAGTGAGAAAAAGTAATTTTCAACTCCTTGAATTTAGCAAATAATAATATTATATTTATGTTTAAATAAATAAAAAATAAATATTCTGAATTTATTCAAGTAAAAAAGAAGAAATAAAACTAAGAAATGGTAACACTAAGATTGGATTAAGTACAACAACAACAACAACAACCCAGTGTATTTCCACAAGTGAAGTTTAGGGAGGGTAGGATGTACGCAACCTTACTCTTACCCTTACCCTTACCCTGGAAGGGAAGAGAATGTTTCCGATAGACCCTCAGGTAAAGAAAAGTTGGAAGAAGCACTGATAGCAAGTAATAACAATACATGATATTTAGAAAACTAAGTCCAAGATAGAAACGAAGATGATTAAAGAAGTACTGATAGCAAATAATAACAGTGCAGGATATATAGTGATAGCAAATTAAGGGGGTACTGATGGCAAGTAATAACAGTACAAGATGTATGGAAATAGCAAACTAAGGGTAAAAATGATACCATACTAACACTAATGCTATTGAACTAAGGAAGACAAAGGGCAACACTCAACTACCTACTAACCTTCTACCCTAATTCTCAACCTCTACACTCTCCTATCAAGGGTCATGTCCTCGGTCAGCTCAAGTTGTGACACGTCTTGTCTGATCACCTCTCTCCAAGACTTCTTTGGCCTACCTCTACCCTTTCTCTTACCCCCAGGCCAACCTCTCACAACTTTTGTGCACCTTGCGGGCCCTTCCATGGTTCCACTCAAAAGCTACTTCCCAATATTTCACCTTACTTCTTTAAGCGACTAAGTGCCTTCAGAGGTAAAGGTTCAACATGCTTAAGTTAAGAACAAAAATAGGGATACAACTTGTAATGTGGGTGCCAAGGAAATGGTCTATAGGCTCAACATGGCTAACAATGGAAATTTTTTATTTGTAAGTGATGACGAGCGCAAAACACACACTTAAATTCTGCTCGCTAATCAAATATAGTATAGTATAATATTGTCTCCACAGGGATTGAATTTAAACAATATTCTCGTAGTTTCTAGCTTGGTTGCTATCCAAGATGATCAACAGTTGAGATTTATAAGATATCTAACTAAAATTAGCTAAGAATTCTAAAGCTATTGATTAATGACAATCAAAACAAGGAATACACAAAGAAGTGATCAATGGGAGAAAATAGGGGTTGATAGGATAGGTGTAAGATAATTGTTTGGGATCTAACTCTAGGTAATTCACTTCTAATATTTAAATGAGTCTCTCGAATTTACTCAATTATTAGTTCAAACGTTAGGCAAAAACTCCTCTCTCGATTAAGTCTTAACCTCACAAGATGAACCAATTTAAGCACGTGAAGATATGCAAGAATGCGTAGTGGATTGGTCTTTAGGAAAACCTCTTTCGATTATTCTCCTAACTAGGTTTAATCAATGATTCAACTAGCTTCTTTCGATTACTAAGAAGAATTAATGAATTCAACCAACAATATAATGCAAAGATATCACAAGTTATGCCTCTCTCGATTACATGAACTAGTGAATATAGATGCAATAATTAATTTATCCAAAACGATTCAATACATAAAACTAGAGTTATAATCCACAAACAATCATCAATATAGCAAACCCATCAAAGCTTAAAGAGAACTACTCTATAGATATGGAGCAATTCAACACAAATAAAATTGAAGTATAGGAAAACATAGATTCGATCCAAACTCGGGTCTTGAGTGAGGAATGAATGATGAAATCCTTGTGCTTGTGTTCTTCCAACTCCTCCTTAGCCTCCTTAGGTCCAAAGTATGTCAAAAGTTCAGAAAATAACGTTTTTCCATGTATTTATCCCAAACCAGGAGAAGCCACTTTCTCCTAGCCGAAATAGAACATTGGCTCTGTAAAAATAACACATGCGCGCCACATGGGGCGATTCGCCATGCGGGGCATTAGTGGGGAAATTCAGATAGCTCAACAATTGACATGCAACAGGATTTGGGCAGCCGCGACGCACTATGCGCCGCCCCACGTGCCGCGGTTGTGGAGTTTTCTAAAAGTATGGATTTTTGCTTGATTTTTGATGTCCAGACTTGGTCCTCAACCCCCGAATACGATCCCGGATTAATCCCTTGAGCTTTTACTCAGATTTCAAAACTCCAAATAGCTCGGAATCACTTCTACAAGGATAAAACATACAATAAGTGCAAAACACTACCAATTAACGCTCAAACACAAATAGAGTGCAGTGAATTAGAGTGTAATAAGCGACTAAAATATGAGATTATAGCCTACCATAAACACCCCACACTTAAACCCTTGCTCGCCCTCGAGCAATCAAACTACACTTTTATATAGACACGACCTTTTTCAACAACTCTAAACACAAGAATATTTAAAACAGATTAAACACAATACCGTAACATCCTCGCCTCAAGATTTGACTCAAAAGCACCACACATTTTTCACAACCTGCTCACTTACTCTAACACAGAGGTCAACGACATTACCTCTCCTTCATAAATCAAGTGCCCTCACACAACAATAGAGAGTAGTTCCACACACAATAAAATTTAAGAACAATCAGGAAATCAAGATAGAAAGAATTCACTCACTCTTAGAAGTAACATTCATATGCCACAAAAGACGTACCATAGGCTTGCCCGTAGTGTACTACTCTACTAATTGAGCTCATTCAGTCGAGGATCAAGTAGGACTTTAATTGGTTGTAATGTAGGCTGAGGGATGGGTAGGATACATTTAGATATAAGAGTGACTACACCTCCCTAAGCACTTTAATACATACAATTAATCATTCAAATCCCCACACTTATATCAAACCATAACTCCACCTTCACATCAATATACATTAACTCCCTACTTCTTTAAGCACAATTACATCAAGTTATCACTATCAAGGAATACTTTTTTTCACAATCATACACTTATTTTTTTTCTTTTATTTTTTTCAGTTCAAGTGGCTCTTACTTTTTCAAAACAATGCACCTTTCTTCTTAGTTCAATAGTTCCACTCAAAAGCCAAACCAACCACCCCACACTTCAACTTTTACAAAGTTCATGACAAATTCAAGTGCTCACTAGAAGTACAAGGTTCAAATAGATGGCCAATTCAAACAAATGGGTAAGGCTTATAATGTGGTTGCCAAAGGAACATGATTACAGGCTCAACAGGGTTAACTAAGATACATAACAATTCGGTGGGTAAAAACATATATCTGGCTCAACAAAGAAATGCCTATATCACTTCCAAAACTGAATAAAACTACTATTTCGCTTTGCAAACACACGGGGCAAGTTCTAGACATCAAATGCAATGCACATAATACATAAGACCTCACACACACACGACACATCTCAGGATTGGACTATCAAGACACTCTAGTCAAAGCAGTTAAGCAAAGTTAAGATCATACACTTTAAGGTACTTATACAAGAGTCAAAAACTGAGCCTAAGCGTCACAACTCAAGTACTCACTATTCTCAAGGATAATAAAGTCAAGAGATATTGCCTTCAATTCAAATCATAGCACAAGGTTTCCTTCTCCTAAAAAAATAAAAACTAACTACACCGAGTTCAAACAAAACCCTTGGAAAAGAATCGGGACACAAAGAAAAATCAAGGGGGGATTATTACACTACCTACAAACGAAAATCTTTTTGTCTTTTTTCTTTCGACTTTAATCCCTCAAGAAACATGTCGATGATATTCATCGTCGGGAAAAATCGAAATTTTTTAAATTTTATGTTTTTTTTTTCAATATTTTCTATCTCCAACTACTACAACTAAAAAAAAATAAAAAATAAAACTAATAAACATACATACATACATACATACATTCAACATATACCCCACCCCACATTTTAAGTTGTGGCATGTCCCCATGACACACAATTAAAAAGCATAAGGTAAAGAAAACTTCCCTGAATATCTAGTCGGGGTTTGAGTCGAAGTCGGGTTCCATTCTTTGTGCCCGAACAAATGCACACATCCATGTAGAAAACTTTTTCTCAGCCTTTTTGGGATACACCCCACACTTATCTTTCTCGCTCACTTCAGCCTTTTTTTCCTCGCCCTTCACTTTTCACTCAACACTTGCAGCTGGTTTTCCTTTTTGCACCCCCTTTTCTACATCCATCTTGAAAGTCACAGTTTCCTTATTCACTCTAAGCATGAGTTTTTTCTCATGTATATCTAATATCGCTCTGCCCGTCGCTAAGAATGGTCTTCCTAAGATGAGGTGGACCTCCTTATTTTCTTAATATTCACCACTATAAAATCCACAGGAAATACAAACTTATCCACCCGAACTAACACATCTTCCACTATCCCCTCGGGTATTAAAGTCGTTTGGTCTGCCGGCTGCAACGATATTGGTGAAGACCTTATCTCTCCAATCTCCTTCTCAAGTTTCCTGTAAATAGATAGAGGCATTAAATTAATTGGGGCACCAGAATCACATAAAGACTTATCAAATTAATAGTTCCTAATGAGCAAGGTATAGTAAAACTCCCTGGATCTCCACACTTTTGTGGGAGTTTATTTTGCAATATCTCACTGCAATGCTCTGTGAGCTTGACCACTGAGGGAAAGGTAGCGCATGCATATGCTTGCTCTCCTCGTGTTCCTCCCTTCTCGTTTTTTCTTCCTTCTTCTTTTTCTCAGCTTTCATCGGGCCTTTCTTCTTCTTGTCATTATCACTTTTCAGCTGATCCCCACTTTCATTTTCAAGTACCACATCTTTTTGCATCGGGGTGCGGTCCTTCAACACTTGCCCACTTCTCAAGGTTACAACATTCACTGTTTATTTGGAATTTCTTTCTGTATCAGCAGGGAGAGTGCTTGGACCTCTCTCAGATAATATTGTTGCAATCTGTCCCACTTACTTCTCTAAATTTCGAATTGTTGCCCCTTGTACTTCAAATATTTCATCAGTTTTCACAATGAAGGCCTTCATGAGATCTTCTAGACCAGGCTTATTTGGCTGTTGAGGCTGAAACTGCTGCCTCGGCTGATTCATAAAACCAGGAGCTCCTTGTCCCTGAAATTTGGAGTTATTTTGTCGCCATGCATTAGCGGTACCCCCAGGTGAATTCCATGAAAACCCGGGGTGTTTCTGACCCATTGCATTAAAATTGTAATTTCCCACAACATTCACTTCCTCAGTTGAGGCTTGACACTCATGAGTAGGGTACCCTCTTCCACATATATCACAGGCTGCATGAGGCTCACTTTGTATTGAGGCTAAGGCCAGCTTTCGTATTTCTTTAGCCATAGCATCAAGCTCTGCCTGCACAGATGTATTAGCATCAACTTTGTGAACACCAGTTGATTTTCTTCTTTCAGCACTCACCAAGAATTGTAACTATCTCCTCTAGAGTTTTCTTCATCAAAGGGCCTCCAACTTCATTGCTCAATGTTCTACGTGAGGTCGGTGTCAATCCATCCCAAAAGTCATGGAGTTGCATCCAGAGTTCAATTCCACTATGTTGACACTTTCTAACTATCTCCTTAAACCTCTCCCATGCTTCAAAAACAGTCTCGGTCTCTTTCTGACAGAAGTTATGGATTTCTCTTCTAAACTTGCCCGTCTTAGCTGAGGAGAAATATTTATCAAGGAATTTTCTGGTCATCTCCTCCCATGTTCTATTTGATCCCGTGGGCAAGCTTCGAAGCCACTACTTTGCATCATCTTTGAGTGTGAAGGGGAATGCCCTTAAATACACTGCATCTTGTGACACACCATTGTATTTAAAGGTGTTCATAATCTCTTCGAAGTCTATTAGATATGTGTTTGGATCTTCGTTCATCTTTCCTCTGAAGACACAACAATTCTGAAGGGTTTGAAGCAACCCTTGCTTCAATTCGAAATTGTTACCTGCAATCAGAGGTGGTCTCACACTAGATAATCCTTGGTTGTAGACCGGTCTAGCATAATCGCCCAGTGATCTCCCAGGCATGGGAGCTATATTTCCGAACTAGTCTGCAACCAAGGGTTGATTTTGAGTGATTCTCTGTCCCCTCTCTTCTTCATAGATAATCTATGATTTTCTAATAACTGTTTCCTCATCATCCCGTGCAGCTTTTTCTCGTTGTTGGGCTGCTTGTCTTGCAGCCAAATCTACATTATCATCACCGTTTCTAGCCATAGTTTCTTTGGTTAAGGATTCCCCAACCTTTTCTAACTTTTCGGTGAGAATTCTTTCCTTCCTCAGCTGTCGCAGTTGTTTTTCTATCTCGGGCTCGTATGGTAGCACTTCTTTCGCAGAAGCTCGAGTCATGTACCAATCTAAACCTGTAACCTGCGCACAATCAACGAACACCAAACGTAAAAAGAGAAAATAGAAATAAAAAGAAAAAGAATTCCTAAATTATCACTACAAACGATTTCAAACACTATTGATTGCCAATCCTCAGCAACGGTGCCAAAATTTGACGAGCGTAAAACACACACTTAAATTCTGCTCGCTAATCAAATATAGTATAGTATAATATCGTCTCCACAAGGATTGGATTTAAACAGTTTCTCGTAGTTTCTAGCTTGGTTGCTATCCAAGATGATCAACAGTTGAGATTTATAAGATATCTAACTAAAATTAGCTAAGAATTCTAAAGCTATTGACTAATGACAATCGAAACAAGGAACAAACAAAGAAGGTTATCAATGGGAGAAGATAGAGTTTTGATAGGATAGGTGCATGAAAATTGTTCGGGATCTAACTCTAGATATTTCACTTCTAATGTTCAAGTGGGTCTCTCGAATTCACTCAGTTATTAGTTCAAACGTTAGGCAAAAACTCCTCTCTCGATTAAGTCTTAACCTCACAAGATGAACCAATTTAAGCACATGGAGATATGCAAGAATGCGTAGTGGATTGGTCTTTAGGAAAACCTCTTTCGATTATTCTCCTAACTAGGTATAATCTATGATTCAACTAGCCTCTTCCGATTACTAAGAAGAATTAATGAATTCAACCAACAATATAATGTAAAGATATCACAAGATATGCCTCTCTCGATTACATGGACTGATGAATATAGATGCAATAATTAATTCATCCAAAACGATTCAATACGTAAAACTAGAGTTATAATCCACAAACAATCATCAATACACCAAATCCATCAAACCCTAAAGAGAACTACTCCAGAGATATGGAGAAATTCATCACAAATAAAATTGAAGTATAGGAAAACATAGATTCGATCCAAACTCGGGTCTTGAGTGAGGAAGGAATGATGAAATCCCTGTGCTTGTGTTCTTCCAACTCCTTCTTAGCCTCCTTAGGTCCAAAGTATGTCAAAAGTCCAGAAAATAATATTTTTCCATGTATTTATCCCAAGTAGGGTCAGGCGCAGGCAAAACCACCTTTTCCTAGCTGAAATAGGACATTGGCTCTATAAAAATTACAAAGGTGCACCGCATGGGGCGATGCGCCATGCGGGGCATTAGTGGGGAAATTCAGAGAGCTCAACAATTGACATGCAGCATGATTTGGGCAGCCGCGACACACTACGCGCCGCCCCACGTGCCTCGGTTGTGGAGTTTTCTTAAAGTACATATTTTTGCTTGATTTTTGACGTCCAGATTTGGTCCTCGACCCCTGAACATGATTTCGGCTTAATCCCTTGGACTTTTACTCAGACTTCAAAGCTCCAAATAGCTCGAATTCGATCTACAACTTCTACATAGCTCGGAATCACTCCTACAAGGCATAAAACACAATAAGTGCAAAACACTACCAATTAACACTCAAACACAAATAAAGTGCAGTGAATTAGAGTGCAATAAGCGACTAAAACACGAGATTATAGTCTACCATCAAGTGACAAGCACATTTATGATCAAGCAAAGAATTGCCTATGTCATCTCCTAGACTAGCACACCTTAATAATTTTGCTTCGATTAACACACAGGGCAAGTTCTAGACATACACAAAATAGCACAGAATATCACGAATCCTCACACACACCTTGCACAAGACTCAATCAAAATGATTCTGTTCAACTCTCAAGTCAAGCAAACACATATAGTTGAGAATTTTAAGCAACAATGCACTAGGTGACATACAAGTCAAGCAACTGAGAAAAGGCATCACAGAATAGGCTATTCATTTCACTTAAGCATCACAATTCAAATCAAATACAATAGGAAGATAGAGCGCATGCCCTAGCCTGATGTGCCAGTACCAAACATGTCAGGATGTAGTTTACATGAACATCAAAGAGCTTTTAGTCATAGGAGATTCTGATCTATTGATACATCAAGTCTAAGGGGAGTGGTCTACCAAGAACGTTAAGATCCTTCCATACCTGCACTGTGTAAAAGAGTTATGCAAGAAGTTCACGAAGATTGAGTTCAAGCATGTTCCCAAGATCCAAAACGAGTTTGCTGACGCTCCTGCAACCATATCATCCATGATTCAGCATCCAGATAAGAATTATATCGACCCTATCGAGGTAGAGATCAGAGATTAACATGCATACTGTTTTTATGTAGACGAAGAGCCAGACGGTAAACCATGGTACCACGATATCAAGAGGTTCCTCAAAACAAGAGAATACCCGGAGAGTGCTACTAATAGTCTGAAGTGAGCGCTCAGGAGGTTGGAAAATCACTTTTTCCTTAATGGGGAAGTCCTTTATAGGAGGACCCTACGCTTGGGTTTGTTAAGATGTGTAAATGCAGCTGAGGCAACTGGACTATTAGAAGAGATACATGCGGGAACGTGTGGACCCCACATGAATGGTTTCACATTAGCCAAGAAGATCTTGAGAGTCGGATGATTTTGGATGACCTTGGAAAGCGATAGTATCTGCTACGTGCAGAAGTGTCACTAGTGCCAGATCCACGGGGATTTCATCCGGGCTCCACCCAATTAGTTGAATATGATGGGTCTGCCTTGGCCGTTCGTCGCTTGGGGCATGGATGTGATTGGACCAATAGAGCTCGCTGCATCAAACATGCACTGTTTCATCTTGGTAGCCATTGACTACTTCACCAAATGGGTCGAAGCATCTACCTACAAGGCCGTCACAAAAAAGGTAGTGGCAGATTTCGTCCGAAACTACATCGTTTGCTGATTTGGGATACCCGACTCTATCATCACTGATAACGCAGTTAACCTCAACAGTGATCTCATGAGGGAAATTTGCGAGAAGTTCAGAATTGTCCACCACAACTCCATAGCCTACAAACCACAAATGAATGGAGCAGTTGAGGCAGCCAACAAGAACATCAAGAGAATTATGCGGAAGATAGTGGACAACCATAGGCAATGGCACGAGAAGTTATCCTTCACCTTACTGGTTATCGAACCACCATGAGAACATCCACTGGGTCAATACCATACATGTTGGTGTATGGTACTGAAGCTGTGATACCCGTAGAGGTTGAGATACCGTCCTTAAGAGTCATCCAAGAAGCCAAGTTAGACGATGCAGAGTGGATACGGGTCAGACAGGAGCAACTCATGCTCATTGACGAGAAGAGAATGGATGTAGTATGCCATGGTCAGCTGTATCAAAATAGGATGGCCAGTGCATTTAATTAACAAAAGGGTGAAGCCTCGCCAGTTTACATGAAATCACGCCACGTCACTTGCCTCCCTCACTCACAAAGAAAGCATAAAAAATCTGGACCGTTGATCTATTTCATCAACGGTCCACCTTTAATCTCCCTTTTTCTTTTATTCTTTAACCTTTCAAGATTTAATCTCAATCGTTCGATCAGAGAGATCCAACGGTCACTTATTTTAGTATTTTTAGCATCTTTATCTCCCTAAAAATCAGGGCCGTTTATCAAATGATCCAACGGCCCGGATCTAATCTCGCATTCTTAACCCCAAGGAAGCCCCTAACCCTAAATCATTTCCATCAGAGACCGGCCGCCTCTTCTTTCCCTTTTCTTCTCTGTTCTCTCTAGCCTGCTACTACATCAGTCTTCAAAACCTTGCACAAATTTGTGCAAGGTCACAAATCTTGACCCAAATCATGCCTTTTGTCTTCCCCAACCGCGAATCTCGCCGATACCTTCCCCGTTTCATCGCTTCATTTCAAAATCCCTCAAATCTAGAACCCTATCTTAAAGATGCAACTTCAAATCGCTCAAATCCTCTTATGCTCCGTCAAATCAGAGCATGCATGAAGTTTTTCAGAAGATTCATCATGAGGATTCTTTACCCAGAGGTTAACGCAATGACCTATGGTTTTTAGGGTTTGTCCAATGGTTCTCTGCCTTCAACGGTTGTTTCCTCCCCTCAGGTAAATTACTTCACCATTTTCCCTCTGTTCATCTCTGGTTTCACTCAATCGTGCTCACATCATCAACCCTCGGTCATCTTCCACTATCTAATTTGAATCCGTTGAACCTAAGGCATTGAATGGCACTATAAATAGGGCTTTCAATGATCTTACCTAACATGGAGCTAAGACCTAACACGAGCACAAAAACAGACTAAGATTTCAAAAGTTTAGACTCTCTTACTTATTTATGTTCCTCTTTTGTTTCCAAGTTCTTTCACTGTTCAAAGCTTGAAACTGTGGTTCCTATACGGCTAAGTAAACCTTTGTTTGGTCTGCTACACAAAAAGAGGTTAGTATACCTTTACCCCTTCACTTTTGATTGTTTCATTCGAAATTATGAATATACTGTATTCTTTCTATTTACTGCTTTCGTTTATGATGTTTGTCATTAGTTTATAACTATTTGTTCCAGCTCACAATGATTTGTTATTGATTTATGACTGACTGTTATGCTTTTATTTGCCTCGAATCAGTATCGATTGAACTATTATGTGGCCTTGATGACGATTATTATGAATCAAACATCCCATACAATTAAGTTCCTTAATATGCCTTAATAGCTTCCCATACTTGTTTAGACTTCAGATTTCTTTAATGTTCTGCTATGGTCTTCATGTTTATCACACTAATTCTGTTTAGTGTAGTCTGTTGTTCTGTACTTGAGGTTGTTATTTGATGATTTTAACTAGGACAGATATGAATGCTTAAGGTCTAATACTTTATCACTTAGTTGGAGTATGTCAAGTTTCAATGTTTAAGATTCTTTTGTTTCTTAGCATGAGTGTTTGTTAATCCGGAAGTAGTCTTGAGGTATTACTGTGAAAACATTTGTGTCTTTATATATCTAAGATCCTCATTGCATAAAATGGTATCTTAAGGTAACTAGGCTAACTCTGATGAACTCCTGGAATTATTCTTGTATGCATTCTGTCATGATCGGTTTATCTCTTATGAATTAAGCTTCAACTGTATCTGCTGTTATTGGACAATAACTATTATGTCAGTAGGTTGAGCAAAACTTTATCATGTTTAGATATTCACCCTTAATCTGTACAGCTGAATTAGACCTACTTCGTATAAAGTCTCCCCTGTCCTGTACTTCTTTAATGATATTACTAACTTGACTTCATAAGGTTTGGAACTCAACCCTGTTTGTAAAGTCATGACCCTGGCTGAAACATCTTATGTATGTATTTGAATGAAAGTTTTGCATCCATCTCTGTTTGTCCTTCATGCTCATGCTTGTGCATCCAGTATCATTAAAACCTATTGAGTTTATCTGAGTCTACTGTAATCCACTATTAGAACTAACGAAAGATTTTGAGATTATCAGCTTTGCTTGAATATTGCAATGTGCGTTGACCTTCAAATAAAGACAACATGAATGTGAGACCTAGATCTCTCTAAAAAGGAAAGTAATCATATCATATTCTTAGGGTAATATTGGCCTGTCAACCAGCACAAACAACTCTGCTAATGCTTTTTAAGAGATTCCTAAATGAAGCTAACAACTCGGCATCTAATATAAGTCAAGAGCTAGTTTAAGATCTATGCTAAGTGCCTTTGTATATATTTTTTTTGTGATCCTGCACTCATTCTGGTTCTTCAATGCTTTTGTTTGTCCTTCATGATTTCATACATGTTTGCATTGTCTTGATGTAATGACCCAACCGGTCGTTTTGCTTTCTAGATCCCCGTTCCCCTAATTAAGACTCCCTCCTGTATGTGCGTTTACTATTTTATGACTTGCGGGGATGGTTAGTTCGGGTTTGGAAGAGTTCGGGTTGAAATCGGAACACCTAGTTCCTTAATATTGGCTTAAAATGGTTAAGTATGACTTGAGTCAACGTTTTGAGTAAATTACCTCGGAACCGGGATTTGACGGTCCCAAAAGGTTCGCATAATGATTTTGGACTTGGGCGTATGTTCGGATCGGGTTTTGAATGACTCGGGAGCATTTCAGTACTTAATATTGAAAGTTGGCGCATTGAAGGTTTTTCAAGTTCTTTAAGTTTGGTTTGGAGTAGGTTTTGGTGTTATCGAGGTCCGTTTGGGATTCAGAGCCTGGGAATAATTCCGTATGTTGATTTAAGACTTGCACGCAAAATTTGGTGTCATTTAGAGTAGTTTAAGTATGATTTGACGCATTCGGAGTAAGTTGGAAGAACTTGAAGTTCATAAGTTGATTTGATTTGGTTTGGGATGCAATTCTTAGTTTTGATGTTGTTTTACGTGTTCCGAGGGGTTGAGTGAGTCTGTCGTATGAACACAAACTTGTTGGTATGTTTGGGCGAGGTCTCGGGGGGCTCGGGTGCATTTCGAATCGCTCGGAGCTAAGTAAAAATCTGCTGGTGTGCTGTTCTGGTTTCCTTCTTCGCGAACGCGAAGGAAACCACGCGATCGCGAAGAAGGAATTGGGGGATTGGGTGGTTTTGTGCTTCATGTTCACGAAGTCGTGGCCGCGTTCGCGAAGGCTTGGGGCCAGTGGCCTTCGCGTTCGCGGGAGGCCTATCGCGTTCGCGTAGAGTCAAGGGTCTGGGCCTGGGAAACCCAGTTGCCTTATGCATTTGCGAGTTAGGGCACGCGTTCGCGATAAGGAGGCGGCCCAGTACATCGCGTTTGCGAGTGTCCTCTCGCGATCACGAAGAGGAATTTTTCTGGGTTCATCAGTTTTGCCTTCGCGATTGCGAGGGCTTGTCCGCGATCGCGATGAAGGCACAGATAGGCAGAATGTATTTAAAAACGGGACTTAGGCCATTTTCTCTCATTTTTTATTTCCTTGGCCGATTTTAGAGCTTCTTGGAGAGGGGTTTTCACCTAGCTATTGAAGGTAAGCAATTCCTACCAGATGTAAGTTTAATACATAGATTATGAGTAGATTTTAACATGTAAAATGTGGAAATTTTAGGAGATTGTTGAAAAACCTAGGTTTTGATAAAAATGGGATTTAACCACGAAAATGATTATGGGATTGGGTAGAAATTATATATTTGAGTTCATGTGATTATGGATAATATTTATCTTCGAAACTTTTCGGAATCCGGGCACGTGGGCCCGGGGGTAAATTTTAGAAATCTTCTAATTTGGGTTGGGTAATTACTCTAATAGTTAAATTATGAACTTGTGAGTGTATATTGATTAATTTATATAATATTTTACTAGTTTCAGATTGTTCGGCACCAAGTTGAGACTTTAGAGTTAATTCGTGGGTCGGAAAGTGAGCTTTAAGGCGATGTAAGTCTCTTGCCTAACCTTTTAAGAAGGAAATTACACCATAGGTGTTTTAAATTACTATTTGCTCCTAATTATGGGGTCTACGTACGCATGAGGTGACGAGAGTCCGTGCGTAGCCACAAGTCATGCTTAAGTTCAGATAGTGTTAGGACCCAAATCATGAAATACTTGTATTGTTTGCACTCTACTTGTTAATTTAAGTACCTAAATTATATTGAAACTCGATAAAGGATTCGTAAAGACCGAATTTCTCTTACTTTGAGTTTTGGCGGGTTATATGACCGTTAACAAAAATTGTCCCTGTTGCTAGAGGTCGAGGAAGGGTTCCAGCTCGTGGTAGAGGACAAGGGCGTCCTAGAGTTGCTCCAGTTGTTCCACCAGTGGATCCAATGGAGGATCCTGTTATGGAGGAGCAGGGCGAGGTGCCTGCAGTGGAGCCAACCCTAGTGGATTTCATGTCCGCATCAGGATTCCAGGAGGTCATGGGCCGTATGCTATGGTTCATGGTATAACACCCCAGAAAATTTTGAAGAACTTAAGTGTAAAGCCCGGTAAAATTTGCAAAGAAAATAATTTTTCATGGTGCCGGACTAGGATTACATGTTTGAGGATTGTAGAAATTCTTCGCGGCGAGCTAGCTCGCCGCGGCTCGGACCTTTTGGGTTGAACAATGCATGAGAAAGTAAAGGAAAATTTTTGGCGGAAAAGTGCATTTCTGCGGTCCATTATGCGACCGCAGAATCACTCTGCGGACCGCATAATGGCCGCAGAGTGAGGCAGTTAATTGGGTTTGTTGGAAGCAATTATGCGGTCGACTATACGACCGCATAACTGTTATGCGGTGTACTATGCGACCGCAGAACAGTTATGCGGACCGCATAGTGACCGCATACTCAGGCAGATTTTTTGGTCATTTTGGACACCAATTATGCGACTGATATGCGGTATGCGACTGATATGCGGTCCGCATAACCATTATGCGGTCGCATATGCAGCCGCAGAACCTGTTTCGGAGTTTCATTTTTGGGTTTTTAAAACCCGACCCTACTTCGTTAAATACACGTAAAGGGTCATTTTTGAGCAGATATTCTGATGTTTTATAGAGAGAGAAAGCTCTAGGCTAATTATTCATCAAGTCTTGCTCAAATCTTGGAAGATTAACAAGGAAAACCCACAAGTTCTTCATCTAAGAGATTGAGATTGCTAGAATTTCCGGAACGCTGTAGTAATTTAAGGAAAGCTCAATTGAGGTATGTTGGCTAAACTTTTTCTCTTGGAATTGAATTCCATAATATTTCTGTGAGTTTCAAAGTATGGGTTGCGTATTAAAATGTTGTAGCTTGAATCTTATTTCAAATGAAAGCTAGTATGCCAAATTGTGTGAGAAAATCTCAATATTCTTAAGACTCTTAATTTCTCATATGTGTACCTAAAGTATTTATTGGGAATGTCTTAATGTTGATAACCTATAAAGATGGTTGGAAGTGAAATCAGTGAATTGGGAATATGAAGTGTGGCCAACGTACCAATAGTAAAAGTTATACTTGTGACCAATGGTGCCAATGAAATGAGATAATGTGAGAAAGATTATGAAATGAGCTTTGACTCAACTATTCCAAAATTGACTTCGACAATATAATCGGCTAAAAGTTTATGAACTCAAGTGATGCCCATATATGGCTGTTTTAGCTAATGCTATGCTTTGTAAGACCTTTTTCAATGTGTTTTGCGTTCTTATATATTCATGAGTGGAAATTGTGTATGATTTTAACTTGTGCTTCGACTGCTAATCATTTTACTTCATTTATTGGAAAGAAATCTATTGTGTTTAAAGCCTTCATTACTAATGAACTTAAAGTTGTGATTTCCGTAATATTCTACTTGTTGATAATTATGATGATGATCTATGAAAGGAAAGAAATGAAAGTATGAAATATGAAATACGGCCATTGCGCCATGAATAAAGAATCATATGTATGGCCAAGAGAGCCAATGAAATAATAATGTTGTAAGTGGTTGAAAGTACGGATTAAGTGATGTGTGGTGTGAAATGTTATGAGATGTACATATTTGTACTTTTGTTTACAATGTGTTATGAAACCCTATGGACGGTCTATGAAACACATATGTATATTGTGTTATGAAACCCTATGGACGGTCTATGAAACACATAGGTATATTGTGTTATGAAACCCTATGGACGGTCTATGAAACGCATAGGTATATTGTGTTATGAAACCCTATGGACGGTCTATGAAACGCATAGGTATATTGTGTTATGAAACCCTATGGACGGTCTATGAAACGCATAGGTATATTGTGTTATGAAACCCTATGGACGGTCTATGAAACGCATAGGTATATTGTGTTATGAAACCCTATGGACGGTCTATGAAACGCATAGGTATATTGTGTTATGAAACCCTATGGACGGTCTATGAACGCATAGGTACATTGCGATATGAAATCATGTGGACGGTCTATGAACGCATAGGTACATTGTGTTATGAAATCCATTGTGATATGAAATCCTGTGGACGGTCTATAAAACGCATAGGTGCATTGTGTATAAGAGGTATAGGTGTACGATATGAATAAACACTATGGACGGTCTATGAAACGCATAAGTGCATAATATGATATGTGAACACTAAGGACGGTCTAATGAGACACATTATTAATGCAGACAATAGGTGCCCCTTTTGTTGTCCTTGTTTGTACAGGTTGTTTCAATTACATTATATTATGTGTTCCACGTATAGATCATATGGGCATTCTATTTTGAAAGAGTATTTCTAGCTATACATACTAGTGCTGTTCGACAGTACTAATATCCCTTTTGCCGGGGGCGCTGCATCTTTAATGGATGCAGGTGGTTCTACAGCATGTGGCATTGATCAGTGATAGCAGTACACTCCTTTCAGCCGATTTGGTAAGCCCTACTTCATTTCGGGGTCATGTATCTTTTGTTTCTCATGTACTTTGTGGTTGAGGTATAGCCGGGGCCTTGTTGCCGGCATTTCCATATTACTCTTCAGTTGTACTTAGAGGCTCCGTAGACAGGTTGTGGGTGGTATTTGATGTTGGGAATTGGATTAGAACTGTTGGTATTTGGCAACATATTTTTCATTAAATCTATAAACTCGTACTATTTTGGAAATATTGAATGATGCTGTTAATGGGAATGAAATGGAAGCGATTAATGTAATCTCTTCAATATTTGATTAACGGAGTACATCTCCTCTTTATTCACGAATGAATTTGGGTAGAATGAAATCTAACAGGCTTGCTCAGTCGGGTTCACTCGGTTGAGCGTCGGTTGCGCTCCTCGATTTTGGGGCGTGACAAACTTGGTATCAGAGCCTAAGGTTTTAAAGTGTCCTAAGATGTCTCAGGCAAGAAGGGGAGCACGGACCCCTACTGCTCAGGCTCCAGGGCATGTTGTTGCCGTATATCAGACCCCGGGCACACTACCCATGGGCGAAGCTCAGCCCGCTGCAGTAGCTATACCTGAGCCCAGACCAGTTGTGGCCGTCGAGCCGCGGAAGCTATTAGATAGATGGACCAGGCTGCATCCTCCTGTCTTTGGGGGTGAGCGACATGAGGGCCCCCAAGACTTTATTGATCATTTCAGGGAAAGATTGCACAACATGAGGATATTAGAGTCCCACGGGGTGGACTTTACCACCTTTCAGCTGGAGGGCAGGGCCCGTAGATGGTGGCAGTCCTATCTTCTCGACAGGCCAGCAGGTTCTCCTCCCTTGACTTGGGATCAGTACACACACCTCTTTCTGGATAGATATATTCCACTCTCTTAGAGGAAGAGCTGCGATTTTAGTTCGAGCAGCTTTAGCAGGGCCAGATGTCGGTGACCGACTATGAGGCGAGATTCTCTGAGTTGTCTCGCCATGCACTTATGATACTTCCCACCGAGGTAGAGAGAGTGCAGAGGTTTGTTGCTGGTTTTTACTCTGGTATCTAGGTCACTATGGCCTGAGAGGTTGAGATGGGGACTTCTTACGAGCTGGTTGTGGAGATAGCTCAGAGGATCGAGGGTGTTCGTCAGCGGGTACGAGAGTAGATGCCGAGGGACAAGCGGTTTCGATATTCTGGGGGGTTCAGTAGTGCTCTATATGGGGGAAGAGGTCAGTTTATGAGGGCTCAGTCTAGCAGGCCCACATATCCAGCACCGCCGCCTTCCTGGGGTGCTCTAGTGCGACCCTATTTCTGCGCCATTCCAGAGAGCTCTTACCGTGCACAGGCCATTCAGAGTTCCTCCAGTGGGAGTTCAGATCCCTAGAGTCAGACTCAGGGTTAGTCATATTCCGCACCGAGAGGTTATTTCGAGTGCGGGGATCTTAGTCATGTGAGGAGATTCTGCCCCAGGCTTCGGGGCAAGGCAGTACAATAGGGTCATCAGCCCAGAGGCGGAGGGCAGGTGGGTAGGGGCCATCCTAGAGGTGAAGGCCAATCAGGTGGCGCTCCAGCTAGGTTCTATGCCTTTCTAACCAGACCAAATGCCGTGATCAAAAACATTATTTCTATTTGCGGTATGGATGCTTCGGTACTATTTGACCCAGGGTCTACATATTCATATGTTTCCTCTCTGTTTGCATATTTTCTAGGTGTTCCTCAAGTGTCCTTGGGTACTCCTGTATATGTGTCTATGCCAGTGGGCAATTCTGTGGTTGTGAATCGAATTTACCGGTCCTGTATTGTGACTTTCTGTGGTTATGAGACTAGAGAAGATCTTCTGTTGCTCGATATGACCGACTTTGAATTCATCCTGGGCATGGACTGGTTGTCTCCATATCACACCGTCCTTGATTCCATGCCAAGACCGTTGCATTGGCGATGCCAGAGTTTCCTAGATTAGAGTGGAAGGGTTCATCTGTCAGTGTATCTGGTCGGGTTATCTCCTTCGTGAAGGCTCGACACATGGTCGAGAAGGGTTGTTTGGCTTATCTATCTTGTGTTCGGGATACGACTGCAGAGACTCTGTCGATTGATTCAGTGCCCGTGGTTCGAGAGTTCTCCGATGTGTTTCCTTATGATCTACCAAGCATGCCACCAGATCAGGATATTGATTTCTGTATTGATTTGGCTCTAGGTACCTAGCCTATCTCTATTCCACCGTACAACATGGCTCCGAAAGAGCTGAAGGAGTTGAAAGAACAACTTGAGGAGTTTCTAGCAAAGGGGTTCATCAGACCGAGTGTGTCGCCTTGGGGTGCACCAGTGTTGTTCATAAAGAATAAAGAAGGGACTATGCGGATGTGCATTGATTACCACCAGTTGAACAAAGTTACCATTAAGAACAAGTACCCGTTTCCGTGTATTGATGATTTGTTTGACCAGTTGCAGGGTGCCAGGGCGTTCTCTAAGATCGACTTGAGATCGGGGTATCATCAGTTGAAGATTCGTGATTCGGATGTTCTGAAGATGGCTTTCCGGACTAGATATGGCCACTATGAGTTTCTAACGATGTCCTTCGGCTTGACCAACGCCCTGGCGGCATTTATGGATTTAATGAACCGGGTATTCAGGCCGTATATTGACTCGTTTTTCATTGTCTTCATTGATGACATATTGATCTACTCGTGCAGCATGGAGGAGCACGAGCAACATTTGAGAGTAGTGCTTCAAACCTTGTGGGAACAGAAGCTATATGCTAAGTTCTCCAAGTGCGAGTTCTGGTTAGATTCCGTGGCATTCTTGGGGCATGTTGTATCAGGTGAGGGTATTATGATAGATCCCAGGAAGATCGAGGCAGTTCAGAGTTGGCCTCATCCTACCACAGCGACTGAGATCAAGAGCTTCTTGGGGTTATCAGGCTATTATCGCTGGTTTGTGGAGGGCTTCTCATCTATTGCAGCACCTTTGACTAGATTGACCTATAAGGGTGCTCCGTTCCGATGGTCCGATGATTGCGAGGCGAGCTTTCAGAAGTTTAAGACCGCATTGACTAAAACACGGGTGTTAGTGTTGCCTTCCGGTTTAGGGATGTATACTGTGTATTGCGACGCTTCACGCATTGGCCTGGGTTGTGTATTGATGCAGGAGGGGCAAGTTATTGCATATGCTTCACGTCAACTGAAGTCCCACAAGAAGAATTACCCCGTACATGATTTGGAGTTGGCCGTGATAGTTCATGCTCTTAAGATCCGGAGGCATTATCTTTATGGGGTGTCCTGTGAGGTTTACACCTATCATTGCAGCTTGCAGCATTTTTTCAAGCATATGGATCTCAACTTGAGGCAGCACAGGTGGCTTGAGTTACTAAAAGATTATGATATTACCATCTTTTATCATCCGGGCAAGGCAAATATGGTTGCGGATGCCTTGAGTAGAAAGGCGGAGAGTATGTGTACTTTGACATTCATTTCTGAGAGGAGAGGCCATTAGCTTTGGACATTCAGTCCTTGGCTAACCGACTTGTGAGGTTGAATATCTCAGAGCCCAGTCAAGTTCTTGCATGCGTCGTCGCTCAGTCTTCACTATTCCAGCAGATTAAGGCTTGCCAATGCGATGATCCACACTTGTTAGTTCTTAGGGAGACAATACTACAGGGTGGTTCCAAGTAGGTTACTATTGGCGCGGATGGTGTTCTACGACTCTAGGATCGTCTATGTGTTCCTAATGTGGATGGACTAAGGAAAAATATTCTAGAAGAGGCACACAATTCTTGGTATTCTATTCATCTAGGTGCTACGAAGATGTATCGCGACCTGAGGCAGCATTATTGGTAGCGGCGGATGAATAAGGACATAATTGAGTATGTAGCGAGGTGCCTAAATTGCCAGCAGGTTAGGTATGAGCATCAGAGGCCAGGTGGCCTACTCCGACAGATGGGCCCAGATTTACATTCAGAAGATTGTTCGGTTGCATGGTGTGCCTGTTTCCATCATATCAGATAGAGGCCCTCAGTTTACTTCGCATTTCTGGGGGGCAGTACTGAGTGAGTTGGGGACCCGGGTAGAGCCCAACATAACCTTTCATCCGCAGACCGATGGGCAGTCGGAGCGGATGATTTAGATCTTGGAGGATATGCTCAGAGCATGTGTGATTGACTTCAAAGGACAGTGGGATCGATTCTTGCCTTTGGCCGAGTTTGCTTATAACAACAATTATCAGTCCAGCATTGAGATGGCTCCATTTGAGGTTTTATATGGTCGGCGATGTTGTTCGCCCATTGGATGGTTTGAGCTCGGCGAGGCTAGGTTATTTGGTACTGATTTAGTGAAGGATGCCTTGGAGAGAGTGAAGTTAATTCAGGAACGACTTCGCACAACACATTCCAGACAGAAGAGTTACGCAGATTAGAAGGCGCGTGATTTATCATTTATGGTGGACAAGAAGGTTCTCTTGAAAGTGTCACCAATGAAGGGAATTATAAGGTTAGGGAAGATTAGAAAGTTGAGCCCAACATTGATCCAGAGTTAGTTACGAACGCACTTAAGATTTCGGAGTATTATCCATGCAAGATATAAGTTGACAATCATACAGTCGTAGAAGACTCCGATATAAGTTAAAAGAAATAATTGAGCCCATGGAATAGATAAAGGATTGAATTGTTAGAACATTGTATCATGGATATTCCACAGCGCCCATGAAAGGCTAAAGTAATAACTAATACTAGGAGCCACAGATCGGAAGATAGCTTAAGTCTACATGAAGGCTGATCAGAAGGAAGAAGAAACTAAAGAGTTACATCAACCAAGTAAATCAGGATTTTTTTTACAGAAATTGTGATTGAGAATATTGCAGAATCACTCTTAATACCTGAGGTACACGAGAGATAGTACAACATCCATATTCTATAATGGCTCTATGATAAAGTCAGTTAGAAGAGTACCAGCCTTATCAGAAGTCAGTATGAAGCTCCCACCGGATTGTGTATGCACCAGAGGTGCAAGTGTTATAATAGAACTTCAAGTTGTGGATGTGAATTATACCTATGTAGAAGGGAGGTCATAAAATAGATAGAAGAGGTAAAGGTGAACAACGTACGAGGTATTCAGGTGCAGAAGATTGTTAATAATCCATACTTCAGATAGAAGGCTAGAAGCACTGGGATTCAGTATCCAGGAATGATAACGGCATCGTCAGTGGCATATCTTCCAACCTATGTGTAACACCCCAGAAAATTTCGAAGTATTTAAGTGTAAAGCCCGGTAAAATTTGCAAAGAAAATAATATTTCATGGTGCCGGACTAGGATTACGTGGTTCGGACTTTTTGGATTGAACAATGCACCGGAAAGTAAAGTAAAATTTTTGGCGAAAAAATGCATTTCTGCAGTCCATTATGCGACCACAGAACCACTCTACGGGCCGCATAATGGCCGCAGAAGTGAGCAGGAGAAGGGACAGTCTGGGGGAAATTATGTGGTCGACTATACGACCGCATAACTGTTATGCGGTGCATTATGCGATCGCATACAGATTTTTGATCGTTTTGGTCTGTAATTATGCGACCGATATGCAGTCCGCATATCCATTATGCAGTCGCATATGCGACCGCAGAACCTGTTTTGAAGCTCCATTTTTGGGTTCTTACAACCCGACCCTACTTCGTTAAATACACGCAAAGGGTCTGAGCAAAAATTCTGATGTTTTAGAGAGAAGGGAGAGTGTTTTAGAGAGAGAGAAAACCCTAGGCTAATTATTCATCAAGTCTTGCTCAAATCTTGGAAGATTAACAAGAAAAACCCACAAGTTCTTCATCTAAGAGGTAAGGTTCCATACCCTAGTTTTCAATTTCGAATTTGGATAAAAGATGGTTGATTTGGAGTATAATTCTTGGGTATAAAAGCATTATTTATACATGATTGTACTAATAAGGTTTGTGGGAAGATTGTTGAGCTGAAATATGTAAAGATTGGGTTGTGGAGTGAAGGAAATCTTGTAGAAGAACCTTGTAGTTAGATTTGCACACCTAGTGTTTGATAAAATGCTCAAATGAGCTGAGATCATGAATATCTTTATAATAATGGTTCAATTTTTGTTATGTCTCAAAATAGATTGGGATTGCTAGAATTTCCGGAATGTTAGTAATTTAAGGAAAGCTCAAAGCAAGGTATGTTGGCTAAACTTTCTCTCTTGGAATTGAATTCCATAATGTTTTCCGTAAGTTTCAAAGTATGGGTTGCGTATTAAAAGGTTATGGCTTTGAGTCGTGTTTCAATGAAAGATAGTATGCCAAATTGTGTGAGAAAATCTCAATATTCTTTAGACTCTTAATTACTCATATGTGTACCTAAAGTCTTGATTTGGAAATGTCTTATTGTTGATAATCTATAAAGATGGTTGGAAGTGAAATAAGTTAATTGGGGATATAGAGTGTGGTCAACGTGCTAAGAATTTAAGTTATGATTGTGTCTAGTAGTGCAAATGATTTGAGAAGATGTCATAAAGAATATGAAATGAGCCTCGACTCAATTGTTTAAAAATGACTTCGAAGATAGAATTACCTAAAAGCTTTTGTACTCAATTCATGCCCATTAGTGGCATGCTTTAACTAATGCTTTGCTTTATAAATATATCTAGTGTGATTAGAGTTCTATATACTCATGTGTTGAACTGGTACATTGTCATTGCTAGGGAAGAGCATTGTAAGAATAAATGGTGTATTGATTGTTTATGATTTTCATGTGTGTTTCTATTGTTGGATGGTATGCCTCATTCTTTGGGAAGAAACCATTTGTGTTTGAAGTTTCCATTTCAAATGGATTTGAAGTATATGATTTCTGAAATATCCTATATGTTGATACTTGATGGTGATCTTTGAAATTGAAAGAGGTGAAAGTATGGAATATGAAATACGGCCATCGTGCCAGGAATAAAGAATCTTGTGAATGGCCTAATGAGCCAAGGAATATTGTCGTTGTGAATGACTGGGAATACTAATGAGAATTTATACAATGTGAAATATGTCACGCCCCGAACCTAGGAGCAAGACAAGCACCCGGTGCCTCACCTAACCTGGCGTACCAAATTGCGACTAAGGGACTCTGAACACATAATGTCATACTTTGGCCATGGGGCCACCTTGCAAGACAATTTGCGAAGCAAAATATAAAACTGAATGGAAACGAGCGCTAACTAAACATCAATATAAAGCTAGGTTGAAAAGGCCGTCATAGCTACTACAGCTGACAAACCACCAAATTATACATACCAGGCCTACAAACCCAACATACTGCACTAACCAACAGGATATGTCTACAAGCCTCTACTGATAGATGTACTATGATCGGAACAGGGCCCCGACCTACCCATAACATATATACAGATATACATAAGATGTACACAACACTCTAGACCTGGCAACTCCGAAAGACGTGAAGCTTACCGATCAGGCTGAACTCGGGAAACACCTACTGAGGAGAACTACTCGTCTGTCTATCTGAACCTGCATGCATGAAATGCAGCGTCCCCGGAAAAGGGACGTCAGTACGAAATAATGTACCGAGTATGTAAGGCAATAACATAACTGAAAATCGAAACTGAACTGATAATATAATAACTGGAAGTAACTGGGAGTCAAAGATGATCTGGAGATATACTTACCTGCTGATACTGACTCAACTCCTTCAATATAGTAAGTAAAATAATTGTACGGCCTTATAAGGCTCGGTATATATAACTGCTCTGCCATAGTAGGCTCGCTCATAGGCGCTCGGCCATACTAGGCTATGTATCTCGACCATGCTGGGCTCGCTCATAGGCGCTCGGCCACAGTAGGCTCGGTATATAAATTTCCATCTGATCAGAGGTTGCCCAATAGGGGCCTGCCCATCGATTATAGCTCGATGGTAATGAAAATACTGTAATACTGTATATATAGGCTTGCTGCTCTCTTGACTGGAAGAAGACAATACTAAAATTGAATATAGAGTCTCGATAAGGAATAATATTATAACTTATGAGACTAGAATAGTGTGAATAAATTCATGAATATGAACTTCTCTTTTTGTCTCATTACTAACACATGTAGCAACGAGATCATGCCAAAATGAAGGAAGGCTTAGCCTTAACATACCTTATCACAATCTTTCCAATCACCAAGTTGAACTCACCTCTTCTCACCTTAATCTACAAGAATGATAATAATACTATCGTTAAGTTACGAAAGGTACAACAATCGCACAACGAACGACAAACCTATTTTGTATTAAAACGGGCAGCATCTCCCCTATAATCCTTACCTCCTCCAAATTCAAGATAACACCAACAATACAAGAACAGAACAATAACAACATATATACATCATTTTCAAGCCCTATATACACCATCAAATACTACAAAACAGCCCAACACACCCCAATCTCTTCGTACACAAAACGACCACCGTAGTAGTGTCAAACGACCCGAAAATGTTATGACGAACGACCAGCCAACCACCCTACATTTATATGGTGTTTATAAACCCCCTTCCTCCTCCAAAACTCCACAAAATAGTAGTAAAACACGCAGCCCAACAGCAACACAAAACAGTCCACAAAACAGTCCGCTACAAGTGAATAACTCGAACTCACGGCTTCCGATCACCGTCCCGTGAGTTCTTACAAGTATAGAACGACTTACCATGAATTTACAGAAGAAAAATTGGATGAAAGAGAGAAGTAAACTCACCTTATTCGTTGGATAACTCAGCTCTTATCTTGGTTCTTCAAACTCTAGGTTTTACCTCCAATTGGAACTTGAAAGGGAGAGAAAATCAATTAGGGTTTGTGGGAAATTTTTGGGAGGATTCTTTGCAGAGCTTATGTCTTGTTATTATGCTCTATTTTAAGTCTAATATATGAAGAAAATAGGCCCTTAAAAGGCCTCTTTGGACGACCCAAAATGGCCCATTCTTTTGGGCTCTCATTTAAGCAAGTAGGTGACACATCTACTTGTCACCTAGCAGCTTGCGCAGTATCGCACAAATGCCCATATCTTTCTACTCCAATGTCGTATTGACAAACGGTTTAATGCGTTGGAAAATATACTTATAGATCTTTAATTTGATGGGTGGAACACCCCATAACTCTAAGTATATTGGGAGAAAATCGCAGTTACATTTGACCCAAAGTTTCAATAAAACTTATGAATGTAACTTGTGATGACTTTCATCGACTTTTGTTCCACAACTCTCTTGACTTCAAAACATAACATACGGATGTCATACGACTAATATAAATCATAACATAATCTCCTTATCATGTTAAGCACCCTAGTCTCACCCCAAAGGTATATGTTATAACATTCCCAACTTGTCGACTTTTGACGAAACATTATTTTCTTCAATTGCTTTAGCTTCTGAACCGTCCAACCCTCTTTGTACTTGTTGTTCATGATCTTCAATATTTGTAACCTCATAGGTAACATGATTAAATTAATTTATATACTTTTAAATATTATCTCATTTTTGGTCCTACATTAGTTTGCTTACGATGCATTTTTATGTACGAAAATATAGGGTGTAACATCATTCCCCCTTGGAAACATTCGTCCTCGAATGTTTACTCTTAGAGACTTTGGAAACTTTTGCCAGAGTATCCTTCGTACACTAGGTTAAAACCAACCTGTACGTAGCTAGAAAACATACTATGCATGCCACACATGGCCAATGTTTATAAATAGCAACACTTTGCCTCACCAACCGTAAATCATAAATACTAAAAGTGAAAAATAAAAGCTTACCTGCTGACCTGCTAGCCTGAATAGAGCTGTGTTGTAGCATCCCATCTCGAGCCATATCTTCAGTTTGAAATATGTGGGGGTATTTAGACTTCATTTCTTCCTCCGATTCCCACGTCATCTCTTCTACATTTTTGCTCCTCCATAAAACCTTTACAGAAGCTACCTCCTTATTTCGTAGATTGCGGATTTGTCGGTCTAGGATGGCAACTAGAATTTCCTCGTATGACAAGTCCTCTGTAATCTGTACATCATCCGTGGGCACCACTCGGGTAGGATCGCCAATGCACTTCCGTAGCATAAATACGTGAAAAACCGGATGGACAGACTCCAATTCTGAGGGCAACTCTAACTCATAAGCTACTTGGCCCACTCTCCGAATGATCCTATAAGGCCCAATATACCGTGGGCTAAGCTTGCCTTTCTTGCCAAACCTCATCACGCCCTTCATAGGTGATACCTTTAAGAATACCCAGTCATTAATCCTGAACTCTAAGTCTCGTCGCCGCACGTCAGAATATGACTTCTGACGACTCTGAGCTGTCAACAGTCGCTCCCGGATAAGCTTTACTTTCTCTATGGCCTGTTGAACTAGGTCTGGCCCATATAACCCAGATTCCCCAACATCAAACCACCCTATAGGAGATCTGCACTTACGCCCATACAAAGCCTCGTACGGAGCCATCTGAATACTGGAGTGGTAACTGTTATTATATGCAAACTCAACAAGAGGTAGATGTTCATCCCAACTTCTTTTAAAATCCAACACACATACTCGTAACATATCCTCGAGCGTCTGAATTGTGCGCTCGGCTTGTCCATCAGTCTGTGGATGAAAAGCTGTGCTGAGATTCACCTGAGTCCCTAGACCTCTCTGAAATGACCTCCAAAAATGTGCTGTAAACTGAGCCCCACAGTCAGATATAATAGAAACTGGTACTCCGTGTAGCCGCACTATCTCCTTAATATATAACTTTGCATAATCTTCTGCTGTATATGTAGATCTGACCGGTAGGAAATGAGCTGATTTCGTGAGCCTATCGACTATCACCCATATGGAATCGAACTTACGATTAGAACGAGGTAAACCCATGATAAAGTCCATGTTTATCGCCTCCCATTTCCATGTCGGGATCTCTATAGTCTGCATTAGCCCTCCAGGCTTCTGGTGCTCTATCTTCACTTGCTGGCAACTAGTACATTGGGCGACAAACTCAGCAATGTTCTTCTTCATATCATTCCACCAGTACACATCCTTAATGTCATGATACATCTTCGTCGACCCAGGATGGATGGAATACCATGAATAATGTGCCTCTGACATAATCCTGTCTCGTAGCCCTGCTACATCTGGAACACACAAACGACCCCTATATCTGAGAACCCCATCTCCCTTTAGCTCTAACAGTGGCTTCTTCTGCTGCGGAACTCGCTCTCTCAGCTCGACCAACTATGGGTCCTCGTATTGCCTTTCCTTGACTTCCGCTATGAGGGATGATTTTGTAGTGTTTTGGAGTACAACTCCACCATCCTCAGAATCTACTAACCGAACCCCCAACAAAGACAATTGATGAATCTCTCTAGCTAATTGTCTTTTCTTGGGCTCTACATATGCTAAGCTACCCATAGATCGGCGACTTAAGGCATCTGCTACAACATTAGCTTTCCCTGGATGGTAGAGAATGTTAACATCGTAATCTTTTAATAACTCAAGCCATCGCCTCTGTCGCAAATTCAACTCTTTCTGCTTGAAGATATATTGTAGGCTTTTATGATCAGTAAATACATCAACATGAACACCATATAAATAATGCCGCCATATCTTAAGTGCATGGACAACCGTAGCTAACTCGAGGTCGTGGGTCGGATAATTCCTCTCGTGCTTCCTCAACTGCCTTGAAGCATACGCAATTACCTTCCCATGTTGCATCAGGACACATCCTAACCCAACACCTGATGCATCACAATACACGGCATAACCCTTTAGACCCTCTGGAAGTGTTAGAACTGGAGCTGAGGTCAACCTGTTCTTAAGCTCTTGGAAACTCCGCTCGCAAGCCTCTGTCCATTGAAACTTAGTTTCTTTCTGTGTCAACTTCGTCAATGGTGCCGAAAGGGAAGAAAAACCCTCTACGAACCTCCGATAGTATCCTGCTAAGCCTAGAAAGCTACGAACCTCTGTCGGAGTGGTAGGTCTAGGCCATAATTTCACGGCCTCAATCTTCTGAGTGTCCACCTTTATCCCTTCATCTGATACAATATGCCCCAAGAATGCTACAGACTTCAACCAGAACTCACATTTAGAAAACTTAGCATACGACTTACGATCACGGAGGGTTTGGAGTACCGCTCGCAGGTGGTCCGCATGCTCATCCTCTGAACGGGAATAAACCAGAATATCATCAATAAATACTATCATGAACAGATCTAAAAATGGTCGGAATAGGCTATTCATCAAGTCCATAAATACAGCGGGTGCATTAGTCAACCCGAAGGACATGACAAGGAACTCGAAGTGGCCATATCGGGTCCTGAAGGCTGTCTTCGGAATATCTTTTTCCCGAACTCTGACTTGGTGGTACCCCGACCTCAAATCTATCTTTGAAAAGCATCTAGCCCCCTGCAACTGATCAAACAAGTCATCGATCCTTGGAAGTGGATACTTATTCTTAATAGTTACCTTGTTCAGCTGCCTATAATCGATACACATCCTCAGCGAGCCGTCTTTCTTCCGCACAAATAGTACTGGTGCACCCCAAGGTGAGGTACTGGGCCTGATGTAACCTTTCTCCAACAAATCTTTTAACTTCTCCTTCAACTCCTTCAATTCGCCAGGTGCCATTCTATACGTAGGGACGGATATTGGTTGAGTTCCTGGAAGCAAATCGATGCTAAAATCAATCTCTCGCTCTGGAGGAATACCTGGAAGCTCATCTGGAAACACATCTGCATACTCTTTGACTACGGGAATATACTGAAGTGTAGGTATCTCAGCATCTGCATCTCTAACTAGCACAATATGATAAATGCACCCTTTTGCGATCATTTTCCTCGCCTTCAGATAGGAAATAAACCTACCTCTGGGTGTTGGTGTATTACCTACCCATTCAAGGACTGGCTCACCCGGAAAATGAAATCTGGCTGCCTTTGCTCGGCAATCAACTGTGGCACAGCAAGCTGCCAACCAGTCCATGCCCATGATAGCATCAAAATCCATCATCTCTAGCTCAACTAGGTCAGCTGAGGTCTGACGACTACAAATTGTCACCGTACAACCTCGGTAAACCCGTCTAGCAATAATCGATTCTCCGACCGGTGTAGATACCGCAAAAGGATCACTTAGTATTTCAGGCACTATACCAAACTTCCTCGCGACAAATGGGGTAATATACGATAAAGTAGATCCTAGGTCTATCAAAGCATAAGCATCGTGAGAGAAAATAGTTAATATACCTGTCACAACGTTTGGTAAAGACTCCTGGTCCTGTCGACCCGCTAAAACATAGATACAGTTCTGATTACCACTTGAACTGGAACCTCTACCTCTGCCCCGACCTCTACCAGCCGAAGACTGAGACTCGCGCCCTGAAGGATGCACGGACATAGATGATCCTGTTGCTGAACTCGCTGGTTATGCCATTCCCCCCGAATCTCTATTTGGGCAATCCCGCATCATATGCCCTGGACGCCCACATGTATAACAAGCATCAGAACCTGCTCGGCATTGGCCCAAGTGTCCTCTACCACAGATGTCACACCGTGGAGGAAATGACCATGTCTGCGCAGATCCTCGCTATCGCTGCAAACCCGACGCTCATGAGCTCTCACCTGGTCCTGACTGAGTATAGCGGTCATACCTGTAACCCTGTAACTGAGGTGGCGGAGGCCTAGGTGGCCGTCCAAAGTGCTGTGTCCTATAACTACCCTGATATTTCTACTGAGACCTGGGAAATCTCATCCTCTTACGTTGCCCTTGTTCAGCCCTCTCTGTACCCTGCTGTTGACGCCTACCCCTTTCTATATTCTGGGTGAATGCCTGAATCCGGGAGATATCCATACTATCCTGCAATGCAGCGGTGGCACATGCCTCGGTTAACTCTGGGGCTAACCCTGCTATAAACCTATGAATCCTGTCCCGCATAGTAGCAACTATGGATGGTGCATATCTGGCCAATGAGTCAAAACGGAGACTATACTCTCGAACACTCATATTACCCTGCTTGAGGGCTAGAAACTGATCGACTCGAGCCTGTCGGATCTCCCGTGGTAAGTACTGGTCAAGGAAGGCATCTGAAAAATTCTCCCAAATAGCTGGAGGTGCATCACGTCCCCTGGACCTCTCCCATCCCTCATATCAAAGGATGGCTATATCTCGGAGTCGAAAAGCTGCTAGCTCAACTGCCTCTTTCTCCGTGGCATGCATAACACGAAAGATCCTGTGAAGCTGATCTATGAAATCCTGCGGGTCCTCCCTCTGATCTGTCCCTGTGAACTCTGGGGGACTCAAAGCAATAAACTCTCGGACCCTTGAACTCCCAGACCCCTCAGAAGTTCCTGCACTAGCTGATGCCCTAGCCTGTTGCTGGGTAGCTACCAACTGTGTCAACAAATGCACCGCACTCCTTAAGTCCCGGATCTGATGGAAGTGGAGGGGGAACTGGATGTGCGGTTTCCCTAGGAATCTCCGTAGTTGGTGGGGGAGCCGGTAATGGCTGAGTAGGGGTCTCACCTTGAGCCTCAGACTGGGCCCCATCTACTGGGGGTACCCTGCTGGTCCCCTCACCTACTGCTGTATCTCTCCTCTGGCTAGCCGTAGTCTTCCTAGTCACCGTCATCTGTGCATGCAAACACCAACACATAAGTTTAATTCAAATTTCCTATAACTCAGTTCTGTAGCACGATTTAGATTTCAAAGAAGGGTAACCAACTCCTAAATGCCCTGTAGTGCCCTGCTTATATAATGTGGTGCACAACACATCTATAAACAAGACTCTACTAGACATGGCTTGTAGACTCCCTAGGATAGAACTGCTCTGATACCAAGTTTGTCACGCCCCGAACCTAGGAGCGAGACAAGCACCCGGTGCCTCACCTAACCTGGCGTACCAAATTGCGACTAAGGGACTCTGAACACATAATGTCATACTTTGGCCTTGGGGCCACCTTGCAAGACAATTTGCGAAGCAAAATATAAAACTGAATGGAAACGAGCGCTAACTAAACATCAATATAAAGCTAGGCTGAAAAGGCCGTCATAGCTACTACAGCTGACAAACCACCAAATTATACATACCAGGCCTACAAACCCAACATACTGCACTAACCAACAGGATATGTCTACAAGCCTCTACTGATAGATGTACTATGATCGGAACAGGGCCCCGACCTACCCATAACATATATACAGATATACATAAGATGTACACAACACTCTAGACCTGGCAACTCCGAAAGACGTGAAGCTTACCGATCAGGCTGAACTCGGGAAACACCTACTGAGGAGAACTACTCGTCTGTCTATCTGAACCTACATGCATGAAATGCAGCGTCCCCGGAAAAGGGACGTCAGTACGAAATAATGTACCGAGTATGTAAGGCAATAACATAACTGAAAATTGAAACTGAACTGATAATATAATAACTGGAAGTAACTGGGAGTCAAAGATGATCTGGAGATATACTTACCTGCTGATACTGACTCAACTCCTTCAATATAGTAAGTAAAATAATTGTACGGCCTTATAAGGCTCGGTATATATAACTGCTCTGCCATAGTAGGCTCGCTCATAGGCGCTCGGCCATACTAGGCTATGTATCTCGACCATGCTGGGCTCGCTCATAGGCGCTCGGCCACAGTAGGCTCGGTATATAAATTTCCATCTGATCAGAGGTTGCCCAATAGGGGCCTGCCCATCGATTATAGCTCGATGGTAATGAAAATACTGTAATACTGTATATATAGGCTTGCTGCTCTCTTGACTGGAAGAAGACAATACTAAAATTGAATATAGAGTCTCGATAAGGAATAATATTATAACTTATGAGACTAGAATAGTGTGAATAAATTCATGAATATGAACTTCTCTTTTTGTCTCATTACTAACACATGTAGCAACGAGATCATGCCAAAATGAAGGAAGGCTTAGCCTTAACATACCTTATCACAATCTTTCCAATCACCAAGTTGAACTCACCTCTTCTCACCTTAATCTACAAGAATGATAATAATACTATCGTTAAGTTACGAAAGGTACAACAATCGCACAACGAACGACAAACCTATTTTGTATTAAAACGGGTAGCATCTCCCCTATAATCCTTACTTCCTCCAAATTCAAGATAACACCAACAA
The DNA here is from genome assembly GCF_000715075.1 of Nicotiana tabacum. Classification (NCBI taxonomy): domain Eukaryota; kingdom Viridiplantae; phylum Streptophyta; class Magnoliopsida; order Solanales; family Solanaceae; genus Nicotiana; species Nicotiana tabacum. Next base: position 46,152,578 of record NC_134102.1, read on the forward strand.
TACAAGTACAGAACAATAACAACATATATACATCATTTTCCAGCCCTATATACACCATCAAATACTACAAAATAGCCCAACACACCCCAATCTCTTCGTACACAAAACGACCACCGTAGTAGTGTCAAACGACCCGAAAATGTTATGACGAACGACCAGCCAACCACCCTACATTTATATGGTGTTTATAAACCCCCTTCCTCCTCCAAAACTCCACAAAATAGTAGTAAAACATGCAGCCCAACAGCAACACAAAACAGTCCACAAAACAGTCCGCTACAAGTGAATAACTCGAACTCACGGCTTCCGATCACCGTCCCGTGAGTTCTTACAAGTATAGAACGACTTACCATGAATTTACAGAAGAAAAATTGGATGAAAGAGAGAAGTAAACTCACCTTATTCGTTGGATAACTCAGCTCTTATCTTGGTTCTTCAAACTCTAGGTTTTACCTCCAATTGGAACTTGAAAGGGAGAGAAAATCAATTAGGGTTTGTGGGAAATTTTTGGGAGGATTCTTTGCAGAGCTTATGTCTTGTTATTATGCTCTATTTTAAGTCTAATATATGAAGAAAATAGGCCCTTAAAAGGCCTCTTTGGACGACCCAAAATGGCCCATTCTTTTGGGCTCTCATTTAAGCAAGTAGGTGACACATCTACTTGTCACCTAGCAGCTTGCGCAGTATCGCACAAATGCCCATATCTTTCTACTCCAATGTCGTATTGACAAACGGTTTAATGCGTTGGAAAATAGACTTATAGATCTTTAATTTGATGGGTGGAACACACCATAACTCTAAGTATATTGGGAGAAAATCGCAGTTACATTTGACCCAAAGTTTCAATAAAACTTATGAATGTAACTTGTGATGAATTTCATCGACTTTTGTTCCACAACTCTCTTGACTTCAAAACATAACATACGGATGTCATACGACTAATATAAATCATAACATAATCTCCTTATCAGGTTAAGCACCCTAGTCTCACCCCAAAGGTATATGTTATAACATTCCCAACTTGTCGACTTTTGACGAAATATTATTTTCTTCAATTGCTTTAGCTTCTGAACCGTCCAACCCTCTTTGTACTTGTTGTTCATGATCTTCAATATTTGTAACCTCAGAGGTAACATGATTAAATTAATTTATATACTTTTAAATATTATCTCATTTTTGGTCCTACATTAGTTTGCTTACGATGCATTTTTATGTACGAAAATATAGGGTGTAACATCATTCCCCCTTGGAAACATTCGTCCTCGAATGTTTACTCTTAGAGACTTTGGAAACTTTTGCCAGAGTATCCTTCGTACACTAGGTTAAAACCAACCTGTACGTAGCTAGAAAACATACTATGCATGCTTTAACTAATGCTTTGCTTTATAAATATATCTAGTGTGATTAGAGTTCTATATACTCATGTGTTGAACTGGTACATTGTCATTGCTAGGGAAGAGCATTGTAAGAATAAATGGTGTATTGATTGTTTATGATTTTCATGTGTGTTTCTATTGTTGGATGGTATGCCTCATTCTTTGGGAAGAAACCATTTGTGTTTGAAGTTTCCATTTCAAATGGATTTGAAGTATATGATTTCTGAAATATCCTATATGTTGATACTTGATGGTGATCTTTGAAATTGAAAGAGGTGAAAGTATGGAATATGAAATACGGCCATCGTGCCAGGAATAAAGAATCTTGTGAATGGCCTAATGAGCCAAGGAATATTGTCGTTGTGAATGACTGGGAATACTAATGAGAATTTATACAATGTGAAATATGTCACTCCCCGAACCTAGGAGCAAGACAAGCACCCGGTGCCTCACCTAACTTGGCGTACCAAATTGCGACTAAGGGACTCTGAACACATAATGTCATACTTTGGCCATGGGGCCACCTTGCAAGACAATTTGCGAAGCAAAATATAAAACTGAATGGAAACGAGTGCTAACTAAACATCAATATAAAGCTAGGCTGAAAAGGCCGTCATAGCTACTACAGCTGACAAACCACCAAATTATACATACCAGGCCTACAAACCCAACATACTGCACTAACCAACAGGATATGTCTACAAGCCTCTACTGATAGATGTACTATGATCGGAACAGGGCCCCGACCTACCCATAACATATATACAGATATACATAAGATGTACACAACACTCTAGACCTGGCAACTCCGAAAGACGTGAAGCTTACCGATCAGGCTGAACTCGGGAAACACCTACTGAGGAGAACTACTCGTCTGTCTATCTGAACCTGCATGCATGAAATGCAGCGTCCCTGGAAAAGGGACGTCAGTATGAAATAATGTACCGAGTATGTAAGGCAATAACATAACTGAAAATCAAAACTGAACTGATAATATAATAACTGAAAGTAACTGGGAGTCAAAGATGATCTGGAGATATACTTACCTGCTGATACTGACTCAACTCCTTCAATATAGTAAGTAAAATAATTGTACGGCCTTATAAGGCTCGGTATATATAACTGCTCTGCCATAGTAGGCTCGCTCATAGGTGCTCGGCCATACTAGGCTATGTATCTCGACCATGCTGGGCTCGCTCATAGGCGCTCGGCCACAGTAGGCTCGGTATATAAATTTTCATCTGATCAGAGGTTGCCCAATAGGGGCCTGCCCATCCATTATAGCTCGATGGTAATGAAAATACTGTAATACTGTATATATAGGCTTGCTGCTCTCTTGACTGGAAGAAGACAATACTAAAATTGAATATAGAGTCTCGATAAGGAATAATATTATAACTTATGAGACTAGAATAGTGTGAATAAATTCATGAATATGAACTTCTCTTTTTGTCTCATTACTAACACATGTAGCAACGAGATCATGCCAAAATGAAGGAAGGCTTAGCCTTAACATACCTTATCACAATCTTTCCAATCACCAAGTTGAACTCACCTCTTCTCACCTTAATCTACAAGAATGATAATAATACTATCGTTAAGTTACGAAAGGTACAACAATCGCACAACGAACGACAAACCTATTTTGTATTAAAACGGGCAGCATCTCCCCTATAATCCTTACTTCCTCCAAATTCAAGATAACACTAACAATACAAGAACAGAACAATAACAACATATATACATCATTTTCCAGCCCTATATACACCATCAAATACTACAAAACAGCCCAACACACCCCAATCTCTTCGTACACAAAACGACCACCGTAGTAGTGTCAAACGACCCGAAAATGTTATGACGAACGACCAGCCAACCACCCTACATTTATATGGTGTTTATAAACCCCCTTCCTCCTCCAAAACTCCACAAAATAGTAGTAAAACATGCAGCCCAACAGCAACACAAAACAGTCCACAAAACAGTCCGCTACAAGTGAATAACTCGAACTCACGGCTTCCGATCACCGTCCCGTGAGTTCTTACAAGTATAGAACGACTTACCATGAATTTACAGAAGAAAAATTGGATGAAAGAGAGAAGTAAACTCACCTTATTCGTTGGATAACTCAGCTCTTATCTTGGTTCTTCAAACTCTAGGTTTTACCTCCAATTGGAACTTGAAAGGGAGAGAAAATCAATTAGGGTTTGTGGGAAATTTTTGGGAGGATTCTTTGCAGAGCTTATGTCTTGTTATTATGCTCTATTTTAAGTCTAATATATGAAGAAAATAGGCCCTTAAAAGGCCTCTTTGGACGACCCAAAATGGCCCATTCTTTTGGGCTCTCATTTAAGCAAGTAGGTGACACATCTACTTGTCACCTAGCAGCTTGCGCAGTATCGCACAAATGCCCATATCTTTCTACTCCAATGTCGTATTGACAAACGGTTTAATGCGTTGGAAAATAGACTTATAGATCTTTAATTTGATGGGTGGAACACACCATAACTCTAAGTATATTGGGAGAAAATCGCAGTTACATTTGACCCAAAGTTTCAATAAAACTTATGAATGTAACTTGTGATGAATTTCATCGACTTTTGTTCCACAACTCTCTTGACTTCAAAACATAACATACGGATGTCATACGACTAATATAAATCATAACATAATCTCCTTATCAGGTTAAGCACCCTAGTCTCACCCCAAAGGTATATGTTATAACATTCCCAACTTGTCGACTTTTGACGAAATATTATTTTCTTCAATTGCTTTAGCTTCTGAACCGTCCAACCCTCTTTGTACTTGTTGTTCATGATCTTCAATATTTGTAACCTCAGAGGTAACATGATTAAATTAATTTATATACTTTTAAATATTATCTCATTTTTGGTCCTACATTAGTTTGCTTACGATGCATTTTTATGTACGAAAATATAGGGTGTAACATCATTCCCCCCTTGGAAACATTCGTCCTCGAATGTTTACTCTTAGAGACTTTGGAAACTTTTGCCAGAGTATCCTTCGTACACTAGGTTAAAACCAACCTGTACGTAGCTAGAAAACATACTATGCATGCTTTAACTAATGCTTTGCTTTATAAATATATCTAGTGTGATTAGAGTTCTATATACTCATGTGTTGAACTGGTACATTGTCATTGCTAGGGAAGAGCATTGTAAGAATAAATGGTGTATTGATTGTTTATGATTTTCATGTGTGTTTCTATTGTTGGATGGTATGCCTCATTCTTTGGGAAGAAACCATTTGTGTTTGAAGTTTCCATTTCAAATGGATTTGAAGTATATGATTTCTGAAATATCCTATATGTTGATACTTGATGGTGATCTTTGAAATTGAAAGAGGTGAAAGTATGGAATATGAAATACGGCCATCGTGCCAGGAATAAAGAATCTTGTGAATGGCCTAATGAGCCAAGGAATATTGTCGTTGTGAATGACTGGGAATACTAATGAGAATTTATACAATGTGAAATATGTCACGCCCCGAACCTAGGAGCAAGACAAGCACCCGGTGTCTCACCTAACCTGGCGTACCAAATTGCGACTAAGGGACTCTGAACACATAATGTCATACTTTGGCCATGGGGCCACCTTGCAAGACAATTTGCGAAGCAAAATATAAAACTGAATGGAAACGAGTGCTAACTAAACATCAATATAAAGCTAGGCTGAAAAGGCCGTCATAGCTACTACAGCTGACAAACCACCAAATTATACATACAAGGCCTACAAACCCAACATACTGCACTAACCAACAGGATATGTCTACAAGCCTCTACTGATAGATGTACTATGATCGGAACAGGGCCCCGACCTACCCATAACATATATACAGATATACATAAGATGTACACAACACTCTAGACCTGGCAACTCCGAAAGACGTGAAGCTTACCGATCAGGCTGAACTCGGGAAACACCTACTGAGGAGAACTACTCGTCTGTCTATCTGAACCTGCATGCATGAAATGCAGCGTCCCTGGAAAAGGGACGTCAGTACGAAATAATGTACCGAGTATGTAAGGCAATAACATAACTGAAAATCAAAACTGAACTGATAATATAATAACTGAAAGTAACTGGGAGTCAAAGATGATCTGGAGATATACTTACCTGCTGATACTGACTCAACTCCTTCAATATAGTAAGTAAAATAATTGTACGGCCTTATAAGGCTCGGTATATATAACTGCTCTGCCATAGTAGGCTCGCTCATAGGTGCTCGGCCATACTAGGCTATGTATCTCGACCATGCTGGGCTCGCTCATAGGCGCTCGGCCACAGTAGGCTCGGTATATAAATTTCCATCTGATCAGAGGTTGCCCAATAGGGGCCTGCCCATCGATTATAGCTCGATGGTAATGAAAATACTGTAATACTGTATATATAGGCTTGCTGCTCTCTTGACTGGAAGAAGACAATACTAAAATTGAATATAGAGTCTCGATAAGGAATAATATTGTAACATATGAGACTAGAATAGTGTGAATAAATTCATGAATATGAACTTCTCTTTTTGTCTCATTACTAACACATGTAGCTACGAGATCATGCCAAAATGAAGGAAGGCTTAGCCTTAACATACCTTATCACAATCTTTCCAATCACCAAGTTGAACTCACCTCTTCTCACCTTAATCTACAAGAATGATAATAATACTATCGTTAAGTTACGAAAGGTACAACTATCGCACAACGAACGACAAACCTATTTTGTATTAAAACGGGCAGCATCTCCCTTATAATCCTTACTTCCTCCAAATTCAAGATAACACCAACAATACAAGAACAGAACAATAACAACATATATACATCATTTTCCAGCCCTATATACACCATCAAATACTACAAAACAGCCCAACACACCCCAATCTCTTCGTACACAAAACGACCACCGTAGTAGTGTCAAACGACCCGAAAATGTTATGACGAACGACCAGCCAACCACCCTACATTTATATGGTGTTTATAAACCCCCTTCCTCCTCCAAAACTCCACAAAATAGTAGTAAAACACGCAGCCCAACAGCAACACAAAACAGTCCACAAAACAGTCCGCTACAAGTGAATAACTCGAACTCACAGCTTCCGATCACCGTCCCGTGAGTTCTTACAAGTATAGAACGACTTACCATGAATTTACAGAAGAAAAATTGGATGAAAGAGAGAAGTAAACTCACCTTATTTGTTGGATAACTCAGCTCTTATCTTGGTTCTTCAAACTCTAGGTTTTACCTCCAATTGGAACTTGAAAGGGAGAGAAAATCAATTAGGGTTTGTGGGAAATTTTTGGGAGGATTCTTTGCAGAGCTTATGTCTGGTTATTATGCTCTATTTTAAGTCTAATATATGAAGAAAATAGGCCCTTAAAAGGCCTCTTTGGACGACCCGAAATGGCCCATTTTTTTGGGCTCTCATTTAAGCAAGTAGGTGACACACCTACTTGTCACCTAGCAGCTTGCGTAGTATCGCACAAATGCCCATATCTTTCTACTCCAATGTCGTATTGACAAACGGTTTAATGAGTTGGAAAATAGACTTATAGATCTTTAATTTGATAGGTGGAACACCCCATAACTCTAAGTATATTGGGAAAAAATCGCAGTTACATTTGACCCAAAGTTTCAGTAAAACTTATGAATGTAACTTGTGATGACTTTCATCGACTTTTGTTCCACAACTCTCTTGACTTCAAAACATAACACATGGATGTCATACGACTAATATAAATCATAACATAATCTCCTTATCATGTTAAGCACCCTAGTCTCACCCCAAAGGTATATGTTATAACATTTCCAACTTGTCGACTTTTGACGAAACATTATTTTCTTCAATTGCTTTAGCTTCTGAACCGTCCAACCCTCTTTGTACTTGTTTTTCATGATCTTCAATATTTGTAACCTCAGAGGTAACATGATTAAATTAATTTATATACTTTTAAATATTATCTCATTTTTGGTCCTACATAATTTGCTTACGATGCATTTTTATGTACGAAAATATAGGGTGTAACAAAATATGTTGAGGTGAGTACAATTGTATTTATGATATTTCTGTTTGCAAATCAAATCCAAAATCTTTTTGGGAGCATCATTAGCAAAACCGAGGAAGGGTGGGTCATAAGGCCCACACCTGAAACTACACGTGCCGGTAGAGGGGTGGATTGGGATTATTCCCTTTATTTGGGATGAAATTGGAACCTTTGGGAAATTGTGATACTATTCCCCTTAATTGGGATGAAACTGGAACCTTTGTGGATTTGAAAAGTCAACCCGCACGGCATATGTGGGAAGGCGACCTAGCTGATCGGGTGGAGATCAGACGCCATATTGCGCATATGGTGGTACTACTCTTGGTAACAACTTTCTTTCGCATCACATGTCAAACTACATTGTTCGTGGGGAGATGGCCTAGCCGATCGGGCGTGATCAAACTCCGTGCTAACAAAGATGGTGGTATATCAGTGATAATGATCTCCCAACCAAAATTGTATATGAAGTTCGTATTTTGAAAATTATTATGTTTTAACTAAACATTTGGATATTGTTGATTATGACTTGTTGTTTCTATGTGTTGCCTTTTCTTTTGTGGGCATTCTATTTTGAAAGAGGACTTTTAACTATGCATACTAGTGTTATTCGACAGTACTAACGTCCCTTTTGCCGGGGTGCTGCATCTTTAATGGATGCAGGTGGTTCAACAGTATGCGGCATTGATCAGTGATAGCAGTGCACTCTTTTCAGCTGATTTGGTGAGCCCCACTTTATTTCGGGGTCATGTATCTTTTGTTTCTCATGTACTATGTTTTGAGGTATAGCCGTGGCCTTGTTGCTAGCATTTCCATATTATTCTTCTATTGTATTTAGAGGCTCCGTAGATAGGTTGTGGGTTGTGGTTGAAGTTGGGAATTGAATTAGAAATGTTGGTATTTGGAAATCATGTTTTTCATTAATTCTATAAACTCATAATATTTTGGAAATTATGAATGAAGTTGCTAATGAGAATGAAAAAGGAAGTTGTTAATAAAATCTTTTCAGTGAATGATTAATGGAGTACATCTCCTCTTTATTCATGGATGAGTTTGGGTAGAAGGAAATCTAATAGGCCTGCTCGGCCGGGTTCTCTTGGTTGAGCGCCGGTCGCGCTCCCTGAGTTTGGGGCGTGACATTATGGTTTCTAAATATCGAGAGGTCTAGTTAAGAAATTAAAAGAGAGTTAGAGACGATGCGATGTTTCGCTTGATGTTCCAGAATAACACAAGGAAATCTATGGTGCAAGCAAGTCGAAGGAAGGTTGCGAGTAATATAAATAGATATGTGTAGGTCGCAAGCTAAAGTATGGTAAAGCGACAAGAGTTTTGGAAGACAGGAGTAAGGATAAGAAACGGCAAGTGAGAAGGTGACGAGAAGGGATAAGTCCTCAGGATTAAGCCCATGAGAACAAGAATTATAGAAAGCTCAATATAGCCTGAATATACTCAAGGGAGTCTAAGACTAGTAAAATTTAAAAGAGATGGAATGCTGCCCTGGTAATAGAATAAGGGAGTAATTGTGATAGATAAAGGATGATGTTTGGGCCTTCGATTGAGTGACGACTTGATAAATTCTACAGGATTAAAATACCCTCGTAAGATAAATCACATTGGGATACTATAAAAATATGGTTATTGAAGTACAGTATCGCCGCTAAATGGATCAGGAAGATCACTTCAAATATTCCTCGATGCAACGTGAGCCCTAGCGGCAGTGTTACATAAGAGATCAAGTTATCAGTGGTAGATGATAGATCAACATTAAGGTGAATCGACATTAAATGGACAAAAGTTACAAAGTATGAGATAAGATTAGGCCGTCATTCTTGAGATGAACAGTAATGAGGAAGCATTAAAGGACTTAGATTTATACATATAGGATAAGCAACGAAAGTAACCTGGGGTTTGGTAGCAGACCTCAGTAACGATAAATCGAAGTAAGAGTTATGGTGTAGTATGACCTACTTAGATGCAGTAAATTCACGCGGATAGATAACCGGGTCTATGAAATAAGGTATAAAAATATTGTAAGTTCAACAAAATACCGAGCAAAGAAATTCAGTATACCCATAGATGCCCAGAGGGACATCTTGTCAAGTTCTGTATATGTTCCCAAAGTGAGGCCTAGAGATTGGCGCACATACAAGGAAAAAGTTGTACAGGCTGCATGACCGAAGGTAGTAACAGTTACAAGATTGAAAGGATTCCGACCATAAGTCATAGTGTGAGAAAGAGACCTAAAGGGGGGAATGCCTTAGCCTTTGGATTTATTCACAGAACAGTTGCCCAGATGGCAAGAAAAGTACTAAAGTATTCGGAAGACATAGGTTATGACAATGATAAGTGCACCAGTCAACATTCGAGGACGAATGTTCCAAAGGGGGGAATGATGTTACACCCCATGTTTTCGTACATAAATGTATGCCATAATTAAATCGATATATGCTCGTAAATGAGATGTTATATCCCGCATTTTCGGACGTTGAAGTTTCGTCGTAAGTTGATCGACGCACGCTCGGGAATGAGATTATTTTGAGGTTATAAGCATTTATGCTATTTCAAAACATTTGATAAGTAAATTCATAAAGGTGAGATGCAAGCGAATCGAAGAAAATGAGTTCCGTCGAAGTTTGGCAATTTGGGGATAAAATACAGTCCAAGCTATAATACCCGGTATTTATGAACTAGTGCCATACAAGGTACCACATGACCATGATAGTAAGGTGTATAAAGTATGTTAAAAGTGAGTGATATTATAAGTAATTTGAGATAATTCTTAATTATATGGGTAATTGGTTAATTATTGGTTAGTGAGAGATTTTTAAGTTAATCAAAAGATTAGTGGTTAATTAAAGAAAATTTTTGGATAAGCTTGAGATGCCTAACGTGGCAGCCAAAGCAATGACTCTTTAGTCATTTAAAATAGGTATCACATTAAGGAATTTGGTGGCCAAATCATTCCTAAAGTGGGGCCCACATCATAAGACTTCTTAAAACTTAAGAAGTCATTCAACAGTAACGTTAATCTTCAAAATTCAACTCACTTATAAGATTTCATTATCCTTGTAACATGGGAACTTTAGCATCTTCAACAATTCAACATGATTTCATGGCAATTCAACGAGATTTCTTAGCATCTTAAGCAACGTGAGATTTTGCGATTCTAAGGGAGTATGGTGCAACCTTTCTCAAGAATATCGTACGAATTTTTCCCTACTCCGGGTATGTTAAGGCTAAGCCCTTCCTTTATTTTGGCATGATCACGTAATTACATGCGTTTGATAAAGAGACATAAAGAGAAATTCATATTCCAAAATTTATGTATATTTTCCTAGTCTCGTAAGTTACAATATTCTCCTTATCGGGACTTCATATTCAATTGAGTATTGTCTTGTTCTAGTCAAGAGAGCATAGAGCCTATATATGCAGTATTACAGTATTTTCATTACCATCGAGCTATAATCGATGGGCAGGCCCCTACTGGGCAACCTCTGATCAGATGGTAAGTTATATACCGAGCCTACTATGGCCGAGCGCCTATGAGTGAGCCCAGTTGGCCGAGATACAGAGCCTAGTATGGCCGAGCGCCTATGAGCGAGCCTACTACGGCAGAGCAGATATATACATATATCGAGCCTTATAAAGCCGAACACTATTTTACTTACTATATTGAGAGAGTTGAGTTAGTATCAGCAGGGAAGCATATCTTCAGATTATCTTTGACTCCCAGTTACTTTCAACTATTATATTATCAGTTCAGTTTCAGCTTTCAGTATATTTCCTTACATACTCGGTACATTATTTTGTACTGACGTCCCTTTTCTGGGGGTGCTGTATTTCATGCGTGCAGGTTCAGACAGACAGACGGGTAGACCTCCTCATTAGGTGTTGCCCGAGTTCAGCTTGATCGGTAAGCTCCATGCCCTTCGGAGTTGCCGGGTCTAGAGCTTTATGTACATCTTGTGTATATATGTATATATGTTATGAGTAGGTTGAGACCTGTTATATATATATATATATATATATATATATATATATATATATATATATATATGTTATGAGTAGGTCGGGGCCCTGTTCCGATCACAGTATATCCATCAGTAGAGGCTTGTAGACATATCCTGTCAGTTAGTGCAGTATGTTGGGCTTGTAGGCCTTTTATGTATATTTTGTTGGTTTGCCAGCTGTAGTAGTTATGATGGCCTTGTCGGCCCAGCTTTATATTGATGTTTAGTCAGCATTCAATTATCTTGCAATGTGGCCTATGGCCAAAGTATGACATTATATGTTCAGAGTCTTTTAGTCGCAAGTTGGTACGCAAGGATAGTAAGGCACCGGGTGCCGGTCTCACCCCCCAGGTTCGAGGCGTGACAGTTCCGTTAGGTCCGAATAGTAATTTTGGACTTGGACGTATGCCCGGATTTGCATTTGGATATTTCTAGAAGGATTCGGCGCTAATTGGCAAAAGTTGGAAATTTGTAGGTTTGGAAAGTTCATAAGTTTGATCGGGAGTTGACTTTGAGGATATTGGATTTGGATTGTGGTTCCGAGGATTGGAATAGCTTAGTTATATCATTCAAGACTTATGTGCAAAATTTGGGTTCATTCTGTGTTGATTTGATGTGTTTCGGCGCGAATTTTGGAGATTTCAAGTTCAAAGTTCATTTAAGTTTGATTTTAGGTGATATTTGTCGTTTCAATATTGTTATGTGTGATTTTAGGCCTCGAGTAGGTCCGTGTTACATTATGGGACTTGTTGGTATATTTGGACGGGGTCCCAAGGGGCTCGGGTAAGTTTCAGGTGAGGTTCAGACCATTTCGTCAAATGTTGCATTTGGCTAAGGCTGTTGTTTCTAGTGTGGCCGCATCTGCGGAAAATTGGTCGTAGAAGCGACATTACAGGTGCGGGGTCTTCTTCGCAGAAGCAAACATGGACAGTTGGGCGTGAGAGTCGTAGGTGCATGGGCGCATGGGCGCATCTGCGCGACCGCAAGCACGATTCAATGTGCGTAGAAGCGCGATCGCAGAAGCGGGTAGGAGATCGCAGAAACGAAGGGTCGGATGGTTAGTGGTTATCGCAGAAGCGAAAATTTAGTCGCAGAAGAGACTCCGCAAAAGCGGCTGGGATGTCGCAGATGCGACGAGGACTAGGCAAACAATAGTAAATCGAGGCTTTTGGTTCTTTTATCATATTTTGAGATTTGGGGCTCGGATTAAGACGAGTTTTGAATCGATTTTCATCACGTGGATTGCGGTAAGTGTTCTACACTCGATTTTGGTAATATTTCGTGAATCTATCTTCATTTTTTGTAATTGGATTGTGAACTTTAAAAAGAAAATTTAGGGGTTCTGTCCAAAGTTTCATAGAGTGAATTTTTGAGTTTTTAGCATCGATTCGGAGTCAGATTTGGGTGAAAGTATGAATGGGTTGTCGGATTTGGTGTGTTTTATCGAAATCCGAGGTGCGGGCCCGGGTATGACTTTTTGGTCGATTTTGGGATTTTGATTAAAGATTCGACCTTTATCAATTAGGTTTGTTTCCTTTGGCATTATTTGATGTATTTGAGTTGCTTTTGGCTAGTTTCGAGCCGTTCGGAGGTCGGTAAGCGCGTGATGGCATCTTTGGAGCATCGTTTGGCTTACTCGGTATTGGATTTGGCTTGTTCGAGGTAAGTAACACTTCTAAACTTGGTGCTGAAGGTATGAATCCCCGAATATACATGTTACGTGTTTGGTGTGAGGTGACGCACATGCCAGGTGACAGGCTGTGTGCGTGCACCATGTGAATTATGGCTCGGTTAATTCTGTGGTACTATGTAGTTACTTAATCTTATCTCTATCCATGATATTTCTGCGTGATAGAGTAACTGAGTTGTGATCCATGTTAGAAACCCAGGAGAAGATGCACGGGGCTCCCATTGATGACAAGATGCGGGAAGCGAGGCTTAGATGGTTAGGACATGTTCAAAGGAGAAACCCAGATGCTCCGGTATGTAGGTGTGAGCGGCTGGTTGTGCAGGGCACGAGAAGAGGTAGAGGGCGGCCTAAGAAATATTGGGGAGAGGTGATCAGGCAGGATATGGCGAAGCTCCAGATTTTCGAGGACATAACACTTGGTAGGAAGATGTGGAGGTCGAGTATTAGGGTTGTAGGTTAGGAGGTAGTTGAGTCTTGCCTTACTTCGTACCATTGTGGGACTAGCCAGGTATGGTTTTTGTCTAAGATAGCTAGTGGCAATGTTGTGTCTTACTATTTCGCTTCTCAGTACAGGACCTATTTATTAGCTATCGCCTTTGCTTTGCATCTTTCTTCTTGATTTCATGGTATTCTTAATTTTCCTATGATTGTTGTGGTGATACTAATATTGTCTCCTTTTATCTTTTTGTCTTTTTATTTTCTTGAGCCGAGGGTCTTTCGAAAACAGCCTCTCTACTCCTTCGGGGTAGGGGTAAGGTCTGCGTACACACTACCCTCCCCAGACCCCATTAGTGGGATTTTACTAGGTTGTTGTTGTATCCATGTTAGAAACCATGTTTAGGCTATATGCTTATTCTGTTGGGGCCCACTGAGATCATTTCTGTTGTTGAGATATTTGCTTAAATTGGAGTTACATACTCATTCAAATTCATTCATTTGCATATCATATCTTAGTCTCTGTTATCATTTGTTATCACAACATGTTTTCATTGTTTGGGCTGATTGGCATGAGATTTGTGAGCCCGAGAGACTGGAGAAATTGATGATTGAGTTGGGCCTGAGGTCCGGATTGTGAGTTATATTGATGGGATCAGGCTGCACGCCACAGCAGATATTATATATATGTGTGGATCGGGTTGCACGTCGCAACAAGCCTTATGGCTAAATGTGGATCGGGTTACGCGCCACAACAGGCCTTAGGGCTATATGTGGATCGGGATGCACGCTGCAGCAGGTTATATTAGCGCTTGGGCAGGATACGCCCCTCCGGAGTCTGCACACCCACAGTGAGCGCAGGTTCTATTGATTCATGATGGGATCGGGTTGTGCACCGCAGCAGGTACCGTACAGTGTTGAGTGACCGAGTGTGTTGAGTGATTGAGCGTGATGAGTGGGATTGTGAAACAGTGAGATGGAGTACTTTGAGAGTGTGGGTACATGAGTTCATCACTGTGGTGCATTGCATTGACATGTATACTTGGCACACATGCATAGAGATGCATTCCCTCATGTTACACGATTTTGTGACATTTATGACATTCACATGCACATTGACATGTAGTCATAGAGATGTACTTTCCTCATTCCATCTGATAATGAGACTTCTTAACTGTTGTTGAAAGTTTTTGGAAAAAAACACAGTTTTCAAACTTACACATATCTTTGGTGTTTTTGGTGAAAGGTTTGAGATTTACTGTTATACTTGAAAAGCATGCCTATTTATCTGTAACTGTGAACGAGCTGAGCTAATTTTTGTACCATCTTTATTATATTGTTATGAACTATTGCTGGTTATTAGAGTTGGACCCTGACCCTTGTCCCAGCTCGTCACTACTTTCAACATAAGGTTATGTTTGTTACTTATTGAGTACATGGGATCGTGTAGATATTGGATGCTGATATAGCTGTGTGCGATGGGAGATGGATCTGAAGATGTACCTGTGTTCCAGTCATAGTTGCCTCTTGATCTTGGTAGCTTTAATATTTCAGATCTGTTCATGTATATTTCAAACAGATGGTGTATTTTATTTCAAACCAGCTTTGTAAACTCTATATCTTAGAAGCTCATGATTTATACTACCAGTCCTTGGGAAATTCTTGTATAAAATTGGTGTATTATCAATTCTTTTCTTAATAAATTTTATTAAATTGAATATTTGTTAATTGCCTTACCTGATGGGTTGGGTTAGGTTCCATCACGACTAATTGGATTTTGGGCCGTGGCAAAGTGGTATCAGAGCTCTAGGTTCATAGGTTCTAAAAGTCATGAGCAAGTGTCTAGTAGGGTCTTGCGGATCGGTATGATGACGTCCATACATATCTTCGAGAGGCTACAGGGCATTTAGGATAAATTTCCCATCTTTCTTTCCTTATCTTGCTGTATTAATTCAGCTTGAAGTGTAACTCTTTGAATTCCTTCCACGCATTCATGTGCGTATGTGAGCGCTCGATATCAGCTGTACTGTACATCGACGACTTGTGATTCCATGGATAAGGTGCGAGATGTGATTTTGGCGTGATGATGATAGGCCAGTCTGGAGGACTTGAGGCCGGGTTTTGACTGTAGCTTGAGCACGGGGATTTCGGTTGTGTGAGCACGTGCTTTTGGACTTATATGTCTGGTAGCGTCCCTATGAGTGGAATTTATGACTTGATGAGTGGTTGGATGGCTGTATGATGAGTATGATGTGACCGCGGGATGTATTCAGATGGTTCGAATATGATGAAAAAAGTTTGCTTGAGATGTAAAAAGGACTATTGGGTGCTAGATTGTTGTCTTGATGTGACGCATAGTCTCGAGTTGAGTGTGTTGAAACCTTTTTTTTTTTGTTTAATTGTAGAACGAAGTAGATTTTCATGTCTTGTGGTGAGTTCAAACTTAGGAAGATTGGGTGATTGCATAGTAGTTGTGGCTGTGAAAGGGTATAAAGAGATGTCAGTTTGAGGCTAAGCATGTGGGTTATAACCTGCGAGGTAATCTACGGATGTGTGATTTTATGATTTTGTGTGGAGGCTTTCTTTCCTACTAGTGGGTTATATTTGTGCGATTTGAGTTTGAATCGGTTGTAATAGTTGACTTGACCGTCATGAGGATGGATGTGAGATTTGTAGATGATTTGAAGTATTAGATGGTTTGTGTTACATGAGCTTATGAAGGATTTAGTTGAATCTCCCTGCGGTATTATGGTAGTAATAAAGTATGGGTATTGCGATTATAAAGTGTTTGATCTATGGCTTTGAACTAAGTGGGGGAGTCTGCTATCGGCGATTTGATTGCATTGTTACGTGTTGCATTGGTTTGGGTCTAAGGCATCTTGTGGATCGGTTATGACTTGCAAGTGCCCAGTTCGTGCTCCTCCAGCTCCCTCTTATTTCAATTAAAATTTCTTTCGTGAATTTGACATAACTCAACATCTTTAGAGGCATGAGGCATCTACAAAAGGAATATGAATGCAATTTGGTTCTCAATCAAATAGAATAATGGATCAATACCAATGCGAAGTGGGTTCGGTTGCTACTTATTGCTAAAAGTAGTTGATAAGCATTAAGTATTGAAAATTATTTTCTAGTGATAGAGCTGATTTATTAAATAAACAGTTACTTGTTTGGATAAGAGTGTTGAAACTGATAATAAGCAGTGAAAGTATTTGGGGGGAAAAGCTGATAAGCATTTTTTTCTATTAAAATAACTTAAATGCTCTTAAAGTTGTTTATTACAGGATTTCAATTCTCGAATGATTCAAGAACAAAAATAATTTATGTCTCAATTTAATATTTATGCAAAATTTATTAGATAACATTATTTTTAATAAAATTATATGGTGATAAGCTAAAATACAATCATAAGCTAAAATAAAACAATTAATAATTTGTACAAAATTCATTACATTATAAGGAATAGAATAAAGAATAATCGTTTGGTTCATATTTAAATACAAAGAACAAGAGAAATTTCGAATCTGGGCAATGAATGTTGAACAACATTAACGTTTTCCCCTTTATAACACAACGCTTATTTATTTCTTTTTCAAGAGATTGAGAAATAATTAGGAATATACCCAGATCTCTAATTATACAACAAGATGCAAAAAGGACTTAGCAAATAATTTAAGAAAGTAAAAGAAATTTTTTACCCTAAATGGTGCCAATTGCCAATCTCATTGTTCTTAGACAGTAGTGGAGGTTAAGAAGTGAGAAAAAATGGTGAGTGAATTGAGTCATGAAGAACGGTAGATTTTAGGTTTTTGTTTTAGAGAAGGTATTTTAAAGATTATAATAAAATAATAGGGTAAAAGAGTAAAATTATTGGTTAAACCAAAAGTGCTTATAAGTCAAAAAAATCATAAGCTGGGGTGACCAACTTATAAGCCAAGTGCTTATAAGCTCTTTTTGGTGTTTACCGAACGCGTAGATAAGTTAAAAAAATACTTGTAAGCTAGTTTGATCAATTTATAAGCTTAGCGAAACACCCTACAAATAACTGAGACTTCTAAGGAACCACATTTAACTTGGGCCGGAAGTGGAAAGAAGTCGGCCAAGTCTTATTTACTGCATTCACCTAAAGTTGTTTCTCTATTTAGAAATGGCTTTCAGGTAATTCCATTTGTTTAAGTAGTGACTCCTTAATAACCATCACGTTTCATTTCAATGAGATGTCTACATTTTAGCGACAGACAAGTAATGATAAGCAATCTCAAGCTATATTCTTCAAGCAGTATTGATGCTAAAACACACCTGGCTATATGAGCCACTTCACTGCCAAAACTACGAACGAAATAGGAATAACAATTGCACAAGAAAAAATGGGATGTCATAATCCAAGTGCTAGCTGCCAAAATTTTTTTACACCATCACATGTAAAATTGCTACGATGATTAATTTTACAAGAGCGCTAACCTGTAACCACGGGAAATAAATCAGTCCTGACTACAAATTGGTGTCTATTCAAAGAACTAGACTACAATAAATTAATGTTAGCCAGGCGTTTCTTGAAGCTGGCATTATACAACAGACCTAAAATCATTCTGCGCACCGACATTGGAAACAATGTTTTACACATCTTGCCTTCCTCTATGTGTATGTTATTTTTAGGTGGATCGATACCCAGCTGTTCTGTACTACTCACCGCCATGATATTCCTGTCACTCCCGATCCATTGCTTGTCCATGCATGAAGTGGCGTTCATCTGCAACAGTATAAAGACATACTGAATAACAGGAAAGAAAGAATTTGAACGAATAGAAAGCTGATGAAGGGCCTTGGAAGTTTATAACAGTGCATCCACAAACAGCTCGAACAATACCAGATACTATGACATAAAAGCAATACAATTGATTTTGATTTATCCTATTAGTATTTATTATAGACATTATTGTTATTACCATCGTTATTAGTGCTTTCTCATCTAGCCAAATACATGGGACGTTTCAGTTTGGTTTTGTAGGTCTGCAAAAACACAACACTGGAGATTACATGTTTCACTGTCGCTGACAATAATACTGATGGTGGAATACATTCTAGGCTTAATACATATGCAGCCCCTTAAACTTGTCCGGATTTTTCATTTAGACACTTATACTATGCCTTGTTCCAATCGAGCACCTGAACTCCTTCATCAGTGTGTCTATCAGACACAACATGCTGACATGGCATGGTGTTTGCTTCACACCAAAAAGCTGAGCGCGTGAATGGATGGAAATTTCAACCTCTCACCTCCCAAGCTCCAGCTCCATCTTGAGGTCAAGAAATATCATCCTTGCCTTCGACTTCAAATGGGGTTTGGATTTTTGTTCTTGCCATAGTCCACCAGAGATAACATCCACCATCACCATTTTTATTAATCATCTCCAACTTCACAGCTGAGAGGGGAGAAAGTTTGACGATCGGCGTGCCGCTGGCTCTAAAGCAGCTTGACAAAATGCCAGTCCGAAGATAGTAGAGAAACACATTAACATAGATAGAAGAAAATATAATTGTCTTGGTATATATTTTGATATTTACTAGAAAATTTCTAAAAAGCATTGCTTGGACTTTCCCCGGAACAAACCCAGGAGCCAACACCATCACCGGTAAACAACTGACCACCAGAGAGTATCCCATAGTTCCATCCATATATTCCGCAACACATTACAAACAGAAAAAACCTTAAGAAAAAATCAACAGACATGACATGAATATGAGCAAGAAGATGGAGAGGTCACCGGATGAATATTTTCCGGCCGAACTCCGGTGAAGTTCTTCACTGTACTTGAAACTGATGAGTGCAGGTTTTGTGGGGGGAGAAACGCAATGGAGCAGAGAATAGAAAATGAGAGAAATTAATAAGGTCTTGTTCTGAATAGAAATTATACGAGTCGGCCCCGATTAAGACTATGGGAAACTACCGAATATGTTCTTCTAACTTAGATAATGAGGGAGAGAAATTAGTGGTCAATGGCTGAAGGGAGGGGAGGAAGGGGTTCAACTGAAACGGATTTTTTTTCTTCTGATGTGTCTAAATTTCATTGGTTACATTTTTAAAGTTAACGCGTGAATCTCACACATTTAAGTGTTTGGACTGACAGTAAAAAATGTGTTCAATAGACACTTTCAATACACTTAAAGTGCTCAATAGGTAACACCTTTAGTTAAGGTGTCTAAATGGAAAACTCTTGCAAGTTTAAGGGGCCATCTATGTATTCAGCCTACATTCTACATGGTACACATTCCCACGCCCACCCCACCCCCCCAAAAAAAAACGTTTTTACTTTCACTTCCACAAATCACCTTTTTCACGTGGACGAAATGTTCACTCATCAAAATCATTATCATATGTAAATCCAGTAAACCTGGAGAACATTCTAATTTTACCATACCAAAGGGTGTGGTCTAGTGGTCAACGAAGTTGATGCAAACTTTGGAGATTCCGTTTCAAATTCCAGCAGAAACAAAAAACACTAAGGTGATTTCTTATTTTTTTTATTGTTTTTTTTAGAAAGGTATCGGTGATTTGTTCCATTCTGCATAAACCTTGGTGAATGGAGTTATTCAGTACTTATACTGGTGGGAGGTAACAGGCACACCGATGAAATAGTCAAGGTGTGTCATTATCACCACAAAGAAAAAAACAAAATCAACAATAGTTTATTTTACCTTTTACATGGCATTTACTTCTTGATCTATCCCTTTTCTATTTATTTATTTATTCTTTTTGTATGGGGTGGTCTGGGGGTCTATCGTTAAAAGCCTCCCTACCCTCAAGGTAGGGGTAAAGTATGCGTACACACTACACTCCCCACACCCCATGTGTGGGATTATACTGGGTTTGTTGTTTTTGTGTGGGGTGGCCTGAGACTAAGATGAATTTAAATGGGCAACATGGTAAGTGAGTTCATATAACTATCCCCAACTTGTTTGGAATTGAGGCATAGTTATTTTCCTGTGTGGTGGCTGGGTTTTGTGCATTTAGGGTCAGAGGTCCACTACAACCAAGTGGTATTCATGGGCTATGTGACACCAGTGTTATGAAAAGCGCGAAGCGAAGCGTAGCAGTCATAGTCGCTTCTGGTGGGTGAAGCGTAACAGGTGTTTGGAAGAGACCGCTTCTGCCAAAAAGCGCTAGCGAAGCGTGAAGCGACTGAAGTGCTCGCTTCTGTCTTTTAAGTGACACTGCCAACGGTACTTAAATGAAAAAATAAAAAAGCTCAGTCTTTCTTTACAAAATCAACAAGCAGCGACTACGATTTCGATTTTCAGCACTCTTCTTCTTTAAGTTCAAGCCCGGTTATGTTTTCTTCTTCTCGTTTCAGTGCTTAAAATAACAGCGAAATGCTGCCAAATTTTTTTTTTCCTTCAGTTTTTCTTCTTTTTTTCATTCTCTTCTTCTTCTTCTTTTTATTTTCGTTTCGGTCCTTGAAATGCTACCATTTTTTTTTCTTCCAATCTTCATCTTTTGTTCTTACTGCCATTTTTTTTTGTGCAGATTCTTAAGTTGTTCTTTTAACGGCACCAAAAGCCATCTTTTGTGCTTTAATTGATGCTACTCTTTAGTTTTACATTGAAGTATTGAATATTTGCTTACAGTTACATATGTTGTCTATGCAGTATTTATTTTAGTTTTATTTTTAATCCAGCTTCACTTAAAAAAAGTGAGCGCTTCGCTCTTCGCTTTTCGCTTCACGCTTTAAGCAAAACAGGACTTGTCGCTTTACCTTGCTTCACGCTCTTCACAACACTGTGTGACACCGACAATAGGTATGTGATCAAAGAAGCGAAAGCATTGAATTGCTATGTTAGCATAGGTAGTGGCAGAATGTTGGCTTCGGTAGTACTTCCTGGCAGTACTTTCACTGTATGAGATAGAGAACATACTGATGTACTTTCGTTTTTATTCTTATTTCTGGGTATAAATTATGCACAGGCAAGGCACTTTAGGACATCCATATGGGATTCTGACACAAAAAGTTCTATTTGTTGTCTTCATTTTTTTTATTGGAAACAGAAAAAGTAGGAATCAAATTAACTCAGAATAAGAAGTCACACTAGGTCAGAGAGTGTTCACTTGTTTCCAGTCCTCATTTTCACAGAAACCCCCAAAAACTTTCCCACATATTTTTCCATTGAAAAACATGGTTTTATCTGTGAACCATTTAAAAAGAAAGCCTGAAATAATTGGGGCAAGCTCCATATGGACTCTATTCATCTGTTCCTTCAAACCACCAGTTGCTCCATTACTCCTAGCCTCTCCTTGCCTCATCACAACCTTCGGTGTGAAAGCAATTTGACCCCCTAACCTGGGTATTAAACTGCACGCCAACCTCCATCAGTTTCACAAGAATTTAAGTTTCCTCATTAAATCCAGAACTCTTCTTTCCATCATTACTCTTTCTGGACTTCCCGCTAATGCTCCAATTAATGCTCATAGACCTTCAAATTGTCACCATTAATAAAGACTATTATTTCTATTTAGCCATTTGAGTGGAGTGGTCCAGTCAGTCTATTAAATCAGGATCCTCACTTTTTCTAATGCAAATTAGAAACATCATAGATGCCAAAACATCCATGACTTCTTTCATTCTAGCAATTATTTGTTTATTTCTTTTTCACAAGAGCTTTAAAATTACTAATGAATTTTAGATGAATTGGAACACTTTCATACTTTTTTTTTTTTTTTCCCTGAAGGGGAGCCTGGGCGTAACTGGTAAAGTTGCTGCCATGTGACCAAGAGGTCACGGGTTCGAGCCGTGGAAACCGCCTCTTGCAGATATGCAGGGTAAGACTGCGTACAATAGACCTTTGTGGTCCGGCCCTTTCCCGGACCCCGCGCATAGCGGGAGCTTAGTGCACCGGGCTGCCCTTTTTCATACTTTTTTTTATTTTGTAGAAATCGAAGACGTCCAGGCCAGCTTGTGCGCGCCCCAACTAATCCACTGAGTACCTGTTACCTCCCACCAACACAAGCACCAAGTATCTCAGGCGACCAAGGCTTAGAGAACAACAACAACAAACCCAGCGAAATCCCACAGGTGAGGACACAAGCACCAAGTAACTCAGGCAACCAAGGCTTAGAGAACAACAACAACAACAACAAAAAAAAACCCAGCGAAATCCCACAAGTGAAGTCTGGGAAGGGTAGTGTGTACACAGGCCTTACTCCTTCCTTATGAGGGTAGAGAGGTTGTTTCCAGTAGACCTTCGGCCGACCAAGGCTTAGAGAGACGATAAAAAATCACCTAGTATTTTTTACAATGGCATACTTAATTATTCGTTGTTTTTATTTATTACTTGTACAATACAAAGGTTCAAAGTGTAAGGACTTCAGACTTAGGAAAGGTCATAGGGATTCCCCAAATCCAAATTATTTTACGACAATGTCTAAAATGAAAAAGAAATGAAAAACCATTTCCACAAAGTCATACCACTTTCACCATCAGATAACTCTCCAAGCCTTGAAATGGCATCTAGAAGTGCTTGTTCATGCTCCTGCACATTTAAAAAGCACTCGGTATCCTTGTGCAATTAATACGTGGGTATTAAGAATTAACGCGATTGGAAAGTTGAGTGTCACAAACCTTCAGCACTTTCTTTGCCTTCTCAAACTCAAGAGGATCTGGATGGCCGGCGCCAAAAATCCTCTCCACCTGACCACATTCACTAGTCAATGAATCAAATGCACAAAGTGAAAGATCTACATGTGAGGCCTGTTAACAAATGCAGCACTTACCTCTTTGATGAGTGTATCAGTATGAAGTAACTGAATATCATCAGATCCTTTCTTTCCTATGCCATTCTGTGATATTGGAAAATCTTTTCTGGATTGAGCTTTAGTCAACCCCCTACCTCTCCCTGCACCTGGAGCACTATCATGTCCAGCAGGTCTACTCATGACATGACCTGATCCACCATAATTTCCATGATGAGAAATTCCAGGTTCTTCGCCCTCCCACTGAATATCCTCAGGAGAAATCTGTCACAGTAGGGATATACAAGTCTAAACTTTGAAGAAGCTCTTCAAAAAAACTGAAGGAAATGTTGGAAGACAGAAACTGACTACCATATGCCAGAGCTTGTTTCTTTTTTCGTTTTGATAAACTTTACCACAAGCAAGTTAAGAAAAATTAATGACAGATGAATGAGGAGCTATATTAACAGGAAACCGCAAGTTTGTTCACATTTTTGGAATATCAGGCATGTATCAGACATGCATTTTGACGCCTCTCCAAAATACTGCAGATCATATCATGCAATACCAGTCTAAGAAAAGAGGCTGAGAAAGTTTTTGCAACCAAAATCTCCACACATTGTATGTCACACACATTAACTTTTATAACCAAGATAATATGTCATTCATTTGGAATAGCAATCAACAGAGCAAGTTAGTATGTCAATATCAGAACCAGAAGTTTTCTTGTGTGATTAATGCAAGTCCAATAATCATATATTGGATATATAACTAATGCCTAAAAATTCACTGCAAGTAGTCCAGTTAAAATTTCCAATTTATTTCAGTAGACATCCAGGTCACTAAAATCAATTGCCACAAAGTGACCTGTATTCCAACAACCATAGCTCAAAGTAGTCATGTCTACATTCTTCATATAACATTCAACTGCTGGTGAAATAAAACCCTGTACAACTTAGAAAAAAGGTAACAGTGAAAATTTGAAAAATGGTACACTCTGAAACAGCTAAAAAACTGCTCTCCACCTCAGAAGAGATGAAAACAGGTAAGTGGATGTGTTTGTATAACTGACCTAAGATAATATACGCTTTTTGTAATTAAGTAAAACTCCATTCTAACCTAGATATAGAAGATCCACAGAATAAGATAATATATTATTTTCCAGAGACAAACTTCCCAAAACCTAGATGCAAGACAACTCTAGTTCACTAAAAGACTGACAAAGTTACTCACATATGTATGCTCCTTGAAAGAAAACATAAGCTACCTCAATAAACTCAGACCAAAAAAAAAAATCCCACCCGACTGACATGGCATCTCACCCGTGCACCAGCAATGCTCCAGACAAATGCTTAACCAGGACGAGAAAGTAAGCCTATCATATAACATGATACACCTAAAACAGCTTTTGTTTTTTGATAAAAAGAAATCCATGAGGGTTAATGGTGCACAAATCAAAACTGGGAGCCCCCCCCCCCCACACACACACCCTTCTCCACTTAAATACCAGGCTTTTGTCTCCGGCATGGTTCGAACCCGTGACATGCGCCTACTCCACACATCACTTGCTGCGCCGCTCTTACCACTAGAACAAAGCCCGGGGGCAACATTTAAAACAGAATTACAAAAGCTAAAATATCAATCATTAGGATGATACAGTCAAAGGAGGTGAAAACAAACTCAGCAATATATGGATGACGAAAAGGAAATTTCACGATATCACTACTTAGCAATATGATAAATAACGAACTTGAACAACCAAACAATATGGACATCATCCATCCCGAAGTGAACTACACTACATTGAGAATGTCAGAACTCATAGATAAACAATGGAGCTGTCTTGGTTTCACTAGTTTACTTAGATATACTAGAGCATTGCGCTGACACTTATACAGGGTTCTGCCAACGCATATTCCAGAAAATGGAAGTGTGAAGCAGCCTCCCAAACTTCGTTAGATTTGGAAACACACATGCAACGAATATGGTTTTTACCATGAATTAGGCAGCAAGGGAAAAACCCAGTTACCTATAAAATTTACGGGTAATAGGTAGAAAAAGTAGAACATCTATATTTGCTCATCAAAATATGTGGTAGTTATGTCTTATCAAGGGGAAATCAAGTCAAGTAAAGTTCACATGCGTTTTTTGCCCTTCCCAGCTCTTTTTGAAGGAAGTGGTCTGATTTCATAATTAAGAATAGTTTTGAACTTTCATTCTGAATCTCTCTTACTATTTCCTATCACTTTCTTGTAAGTGCAAACTTGCCATGAAAAGTTTAAGACATGCTTGACCAAAATACAAGCCAATGGAATATATAGCATACACTATTTCCAAGTGTGAGGATGTTGAGATGGATGTGCGGACATACCAGAAAAGACAAGATTAGGAATGAACTTATTAGGGACAAGGTGAGAGTGGCCTCTGTGGAGGACAAGTTGCGGGAATCGAGGTTGTGATGGTTCAGGCATGTAAATAGGAGAGACATAAATGCTCCGGTCAGGATGTGTGAGAGGTTGACCATGGCAGGCTTGAGAAAGGGCGGGGTAGGCCAAAGAAGTATTGGGGAGAGGTGATTAGGTGATTAGGCAGGACATGTCATTGCTTCACCTCTTCGAGGACATGACTCACGATAGGAAGGTGTAGAGGTCGAAGATTAAGGTGGTAGGTTGACAGGTAGTTGTGAGTTTCTCCTAGGCTTACCAATAGTACTAGTACTATTCTTGTAGTCTCTTATTCCTGGTTCGTTATTACTTGTTATATCATTCGCTCCCATTACCATATTACATTACTACTGCTTTTGCTTGTTGCTTTATTTTTACTGTTCCTTAAGCCGAGGGTCTATCAGGATCAGCCTCTCTGCCTTTATAGGGTAAGGGGTAAGGCTGCATACACACTACCCTTTGCAGACCCCATGTATGGGATTAAGCTGGGTTTGTTGTTGTTGTTGTACACTATTTCCAAGTGTATAATAGCAATGTTTCATGGCAGCAGCAACCACATAAACCAATACGAAAGGATTTACCAACAGGACAACCCAAAAAGTCATTTAACTGTTTTATTCCATGA
The DNA here is from genome assembly GCF_000715075.1 of Nicotiana tabacum. Lineage (NCBI taxonomy): Eukaryota > Viridiplantae > Streptophyta > Magnoliopsida > Solanales > Solanaceae > Nicotiana > Nicotiana tabacum. Next base: position 46,178,934 of record NC_134102.1, read on the forward strand.
GAATATAGCATCTAACTACCTCAGCAAGGTTGACCCATTCCCATGTCTCATTTGCAGTACCCATGTCATAAACAAGAGCATGTCTACCCTGAAAATTTGCAAGAAGATTTCAGCATTCAACCGTGGGGAGAAAAAAGAGTAAATATTCCAATTAAAAAGGATCAGGCATACCTCAGCTGGATTATAATCAGTTATAACTGCTTCATAAAAATTATTGTCATCAGGCCATCTAGTCCTCACTTTCCTTCCAACCAATGGATCAGATGATGCTGCCTCAGCAGGTTCAGAAAACCGATTACCGAGTTGGGCTCTTCCTGAAGGACCAGGAGTAGGGTACTGCATTTTCATTGAAGACGCACCAGGCATCATCTGGCCCTATGAAGATATACATAGCAGGAAAATATCAGAACTATAGACTGATTTGTACCGCAAGCTTTCACGTTTTTTAGCAACATCTGACTTACAGATTTATGTTTTTTCCCCTTCGGCCCCGCAATAGGTCCTCTCTTGGCAGCGGATGAAAATGGCTGGTTTGCAGCAGTCACCGCAGGTAGAAGAAAAGTAGGAGATGGCCCAGCAAAGGATTGAGAAGGTAAAGACGGGGCAATCTTCTGTTTCTTCCGTGAAGCTGAAATGGAGGGGCTGGGTATTGGATCATGAACAGATTGACCACCACCAAGCATACCAGATTGATGCCCACCAGATTGCCTCCACTCCCTAAAAGCAATAGAGTAACAATTAGCCCCCAAAACTTTGACAAACTCCAAACTACAGAAAGACTCACCAAAAAAATTCAAGCGGGAGAAAGTGAGCCTGCTAGCTAGAGAGCTAACCTAATTCTTCTGATGACATCATCATTATTAACTCTAGCAAGAAGTTCTCTATGTTCTTCATTGGACAACCGTAACTCTTTTCTTAACTCGGTTATCAAACTTTCTTTCTCCTGAAGAAAATATATTAATCAAGTAGTCATTTAAACCTGATCAAACAAATACAAATATTAGATTAACGAGTACAGTAATAACAGAATATACCCATGTAATGGCATCAGCTTGAGCTTTAAAGGCTCTCAGAACCGAACTGTATGCTTCTTGCTCAAGTTGATGAATTTGGGCCTCCATATCTGTTTCTCCGTAAATTCTCGGATAGGGAACAGAACCAATGACAGCAGATCTTCCATTTCCAGTAATTCGACCACCACCTCTGGGAATCCTATTTTGATGTGATGGAGGAAGATCATCATCAGTTCCTGCATTAATATCGACAGTTTGTGAGATCTAGAACGTCAGCAACCCTATGCATTGTAAGAAATTAAAAACACAAAACAAATTATAAAACTTATCTATATTAGCACCATACTATCTATCTATACTATATTAAAAGCACGAACACCCTTAGCAAAATGTGGTTCATCTCTTTTACCCTTTTAAATAGAATTCACATTGGAATACATAGTCATTTGATTATTTTCCTAATAATTAGAAATAATCACTTAATTAATTCCTTACTATTTATGGGTAGTCATTAAATTATTCCCCTAATATTTAGAAATTTAATTTTTCAATTCCTTTCCATTCTAGAATTTCAAGCACTTTTATTTCATACTAGGAAAGTATGTTCATTTTCAACTCCAATTATTATTTAGGAGTATTAAATCTTTCCTAAACATAGAAGGTAAGTTTCTTTTAACCACAAAGTTATATTTTTTAGTCAAATTAAAAAAGAACCTAATTGCCAATGAGCATACAAATAAAGAAGAAAATAATATACACACGTACAACTACACAAACACGAAGGGTACGTAAGTAGAAATTAATATAAATTCTTTCACCAAAAAAATAATTTAAATTCATCCCAACTACATACCAACATTTTAGATATATATCAGATTTCTAACGATAAATTTAAGTATAATCATATATTATGTTTATAACTTTATGAAGCATATTAGGTAGTTTAAATGAATATAGGTTATTTTACTATGTTAAAATCAACTAATTATTTCAAAATCATAGATGCACAAGCTTCCCAATCAATTTTCAAAGTTGTATTGTATTTGTTGCACATAATTCTCACCTGAACAACTATACGTGACACTATTAAGAGAAAGATTAATGTCAGATAACAAAAGTTAGATCATGATAAAACAACCAAAATGACATAAAGGAACATACACCAAATATTCATAAAGAAGTATTAGGTGAGATATGATCATATAAAGTGTTTGTACCTCATAAAATCAAAATTGATGTAATTACATAATCTAACTAACAAATTTAATTGGCCAACTTCGCAATAGACGGTGTAAATCAGTTGGATTTCAACTCCTGTTTCATAAGCAATTCTCTTTCCTGCGTACTTTCCTCCAACAAAATCAAGGGCAATGGATACGAAAGTACTGTTGTAAAGTTTCGTCGTTTATCTCATTGTCCATAAATGCAGATAACTGTTGCGTGTAGTCAAAAAGAAAAAAAGATCAAACTAGAGGTGTGGTTAACTAATACTATCCATGACTATTAACTAAAAGAAATAAGAGTGATTATTAGCATTTGTAATGTTTTATCATCATAAGACTGATCAGATCTGTCTATAAAGGATGCATGAGAACCTAGGTCTATTCCTCACAAAAATTCAAATAATGACGCATCTGAGGACTTTTGTGCGGCAAAGTTTCTTCTTTTATAGAGTTAGATAAATGGGGTTGACATTTATCATTTTCAGGAACAAAGAATTTTTCCGTTGATTTTTATTTAATAAATGGACATATAGGATCAGTACTCATCGTTTTCATGAACTTATACTTTTAATTTTTTTTAACTCAAACATAATTTATATATTTATGAAATTCTCTGAGAAAAATTATACTCATCGAGACAGGAACATGTGCAATGCGCGTATCCTAAGGCTAGTTAATAAAGACACCTAAACCTAATGAAAACACCTAGCATTATCCAACTGTCACCTCCTCCGACAGGGACTAATGACGGGCATGGATTCGAACAACTACATAAAACAAGAAGGATCCTCACCCTACTGCTCTTGATATGCAAAACAAGGATCACATTCTGCCAATATACATTGAAACTAAGACTAAGCTGCATTGAGAGTACCAACAATAACATCCATAAAACAATCTTAAGCTAGTTAGGCAGGCTATATGATTTCCATTTCGCTCTATTTATAACCGTTTCAATAATAAATAATATGGGGTTATCTAACACTAGAGGTTCTTTACATTTTCTATTGACATACAAATCTCTAAAAGGATGAAAACCTAATATAAGCATACCAACATGTCTAAGCTTAAAGCCAAACTAGTCGGTATCGCCTACATGGATCTTTTGCTTCCATAAAGTTTATTATTTTTTTATTGCCAAGTTTCCATTCATTTCTGAGAGATTCTATGTCTTTTGAAGCAACTTCCTCCCATGTGATTTTAAGTTTGTTTTAACCCTTCATTCACGCCTGCCTACAAACTGATGTACTTGGAGATTAATGTAAGATGTGACTAAACCACCTCAAGCAAATTTCTCTGACCTTATACCACTTCTAAAAATTCGAAACTAAAATTTCAACTTTTACTATATGTCAGATCACGACTCTTCAAGTTCAGTACACATCCATAATATAAATTCAGCTAACAAATATGGTTCACAATTTTTTATAACATAACAAGATAAATGTTTTAATTCTTTTTAAATGATAGATATTAAGTAATGTGTTTTAACTTTGAGCCCATTATTTCATTAAACACATTAATTCTAGCAAGAAAGCAATTTAAACTTCTCAAAAGACAATAACCAAGGAAGGGGACACATACAGGAAAGCAAATAACACCAACCAAAAAGCATTAGTTAAACTGACGAACACATCTCAAAGAAAAAGAATTCCTTAAAATAAGCCGGATACAGATTTTAATACAATTGCTCAAAATTTCCAAGTCCCAAAAACCTAGTCACAGTAATACGAGACAAAAACAATCGGAAAATTTCATCTAAATAACAATGTACGTGCTAATTCCACTAACCCCAACCCCAAACCACACTATAAAACCCTATTTGAATGAAAACAAAAATAAAGATCAATTTTTTTGTCAATGTAAAAACTCACCACTGCTATCATACAGCTCGTAGTCCATAGCCAGCTCGTAAACAGGAACTTCGAGCACCGAATAGAATAGAGCGTCGCCGAAAATATGTCAAATCAAATTGAACTAGAACCCGACGGGAAAAAAAAAAGAACCAGAGGCGACGCCGTTTGGGAGTCCAAAATTAAGTGTTAGGGTTTTACAAGTAAGCAAATCAATCAATTGGGCGTGATTTGGGAAGGGAGAGTATGAGTTCGGGAACGCGGACGTGAAATAAATTTTTCTATTGAGCTTAATGTTAGGATTTGAATTCCGTCTCCTTTGATCTTTTTCGCTGTTTTCTTTTTTTCCCGTTTGATCATTTGTTTGTCGAATCGAATTTACCACGTGAGGAAAAGCACGTGTGGCTTGGGAGCTGATTAATGAGTGTAACTAGTAGCAATGTTTGACCCAAGCTATTAAGAGAACGATATGGATGGTTGTAGGGGCGACTCTGATGCTAAGGCCAGTGAGACTGTTTGGCCAAGCTTCTCCAGAGGTCAAAAGTATTTTTTTTTCGAATTTTTTTTTTCTAACTTAGGTGTTTGGCCAAGCTTTTTCTTTGGGCAAGCTTTTCTTTCCTTTGCTATTACTTTGAATGTTTTGATGTTTTGATGTTTTGCTCTTGCGACTTCAGGCATGATTATGGTTTAAAGTCAATCACTCCCAAGCGGAGATTATTTTATATTTTTTAATGCAAAGCTCTCCCAACAAGCGGAGACGTACTCCACGAATCAAGTTCTCCCAACAAGCGGAGACATTTCCTCAGTGCAAAGCTCTCCCAACAAGAGGAGACGCACTCTACAAGTCAAGCTCTCCCAACAAGTGGAGACATTTTTCAATGCTCTGACAGCTGCGGAATGGTACATAACTCGGCTAACAAATCGAGTCAAGATCAAGTATCCCAATATCCCGATCCCAAAGAATGGCTCTCCGGCAGCCAGTGATCATCATTCCTGCATCATTTACATCACATCTTAATATATTATGCATTGCAATATATGGGTATATGTGTATTTCATTTTTTTGTAGGAACAATTATCGCAACGTGGAACTCTTTCTACGCAGCAAACCAAACTACAACACTATGAGGGACAACAAACTCATTAGCGGGCCAAGGATCCAAGTTCAAACATAAAACGACTAGTGGAACTCTAAATCTTCAAATCCTTCAAGTCAAGCAGCAAATTCAAGCCATCGCCAGTGCCTAGTCCTCTGTCTCGCTGTATCGTCATAATACGATACTGGGGTAGTTCCTGCGAGTATCGCTTCCTCAAAAATCTTCACTCCAGAACTACATGAGGCCTGATCCTCCTTAAGCTCGAGGTATGTAAGCAAACCAAAGCCAAAATTCGGCCCTCAATTCCTCCAAAATCTTCCTGAAATCTTCCTTAACTCTCCCTAAATCCTGCTATCCATAATCTTCCTTAAATCCATATGTCGCTCCTGCAATGCATGCCTAAAGTCGGAACAAAATTGGCATTGGTTCAATTTCTTTGCCTGAAAACTCTTTCATCGTCTCCGGCCAAAGAGGGGCCGCTGTTGACGGCCCATTTTGACCCTCCCTTTTAAAATTAATTTAGTTATACTTAATAATTTTCGATGAATGTTTTGAAAGTACTTTTATCAATAAATACTTATTTTACAAAATTAACTAGGTATTAGTAGTTTTGAAATTAATAACTTAGTTTCAGTATTATGTTAATATACTTATCATTTTTAGATTATTAAAATAAAATACACCACATAGGTTTTATAATTAATTTAGCGAATTATTTTTCAATTTTAGTTAAATAGGTCACTATGTTAATAATTTGAAGTTAGTGTCATAATTTAGAAGATAAAGTATTTTGTAAATAATTACAATAATTAGTATTATATTTGATAATTATAATTTTACTACATTTTATTGGAAATTAATTAAGTTTAATAAAATCAATTTTAGAAGGGGTTAAAACTAAAGGGGATACAATTGCAATTCATAATTAAAATACAAGTGGCTATTTTCTAAATTAATTCCAGCTCAAAGACAAGCCCAATCCGAAAAATACCCAGTCCAAACACCCCATCTCTTTTCATATTGGCAATCCGGGTCACTCTCCCTAAACCAATCATAACCTGCCACGTCACTCACCTATCTCACTCACAAAGAAAGCACAATGAATCTGGACCATTGATCTATCAGATCAACGGGCCGCGTTTTATCCTCATTTTTTCTTTAATTTTAGTACTCCACCAGACTCAATCTTAGCCGTCCAAATCCAACAATCCAACGGTCGTGACTTTTTTACATTTTAATTCTTTAATGCCCAAATTATTAGGGTCGTTGATCAATAGATCCAACGGTCCAGATTCCATCTCTCACTCTTAAACCTAAAGACCAGCCCCCAATACCCCAAAACCCTAAATCATTTCCCTAAACACTCAGCCGCCCCCCTTTCCTCTTCTTCTCTCATCTCTCTCAAACCCATAGACCCATCAATCACCCAAACCTTGCACTAATTAGATCAAGGTCATGAATTCATCAAAGAATCATTCTTTTTGTCTTCCCTAACCGTGAATCCTGCTGATACCTTCCCCCTTTGTCATTGCACTTCAAAATTCCTCAAATTCGAACCCTAACCTTCAAAGACGAAACCCCAACTCACCATCGATCTTTGAAATCCATGGCATGCATGGCCGTCCGTTCTGTCTCTGTACTATGAAACTCATCACTCTCTTTCCATTCTCATCATTTAATCTCAATAGCCCTAATATCGAAGTCATAGACCTAAGTATGAAATCTCAAATCATCTTATATTTTCTTATGCTCTTTCAAATCAAGGCGCATGGGAGCCACCTCAGAACCTCATTATGACTATTCGAGGTCCAGAGGTCAAATGCAATGACCTCTGGACATTGGGGCTTTACCCGATGGGTTTTTCCTTCAACGGTTAACTTCCCTCCTCTCAGGTAAAATCCCTAACGATTTCCCCCTCCGTCTCTCTGATTTTTACTCGCATATGCTTGCATCATCTAGTAATCGTCATCTTCTACTACTGAATTTGAATGTGTTGAAACCCTAAGCCATTAATGGCACTATAAAAGGGGCTTTCAATGCTCTCACCAACCAGACATAAGACACAAGAAAAACCTAACATCTTCAACTTACTGAGCTAACATACTCAATAGACAAAAAAGCTATCATAAAATTACTTAGAAAATCTCGCTTTTAATTCTGAGTAGTAAATTTAGCTAGGGTTCTAATTAGTTTCTGGTTTCTATATAATTGTGAGTATTGCACTGGTCATGGGAGTTCTTGATTCTATACGGCTAAACAAGAGCCTTTTGTTTGGTTTGCTGCTCAAGAGGAGGTCAGTATGCATCCATCATCTCTCTCTTAATTGCTTCATTTGAAAATCATGAATGTGTTATTGTTTTCCTGATTAACTGCTTAGTCTATAATGTTTATTTAGCCTTTAATTGTTTATTTTGGTTCACTATGACTTGTTAATGATCTATGATAAGTTGTTGTATTTTTCTAATGTTAATTAGGTGGCTGTGTGACTTTAATATCCTCAATTTCTGTATTGAACCTATGTGTTTAATTTGCTTAACCTGATGATTTCTCACATATGCCTAGGACCTCAGACCTTACTCTAATGTTTTGTTATAATCTTCATGCTGCATTTTGAGTTCTGTTTCACTTAATGTTCTGTTATAACCTTCATGCTTATCATGCTGTATTGTGAATTCTGTTCTACTTAATGTTCAATTATAAGTCCTCATGATTCATCATGTTATATTATCCTGAGTTCTGTTACTCTGTATTTAGGTTCTGCTATAGTCATCATGTTTAACATGCAACACCCTTCTAAATTCTCCTATCCTACCTAGGCTTTTGTGTTTATCATGCCATATTCTTTGAGTTCTGTTATGCTTAGGGTTGTTGTTGCAGTCTTCATGTTCATCATTTCCATATTCTTTGAGTTCTCTCATGCTATACTTAGGGTTGTTATTGCAGTCTCCATATTTATCATGCTATGCTCTTTTGCGTTCTATCATGCTAAATTTGGGATGTTGTTAGATAACTTTAGCTAGGGTATATATGAAATACATAGGATAACCTTGCCTCACTAGGTTAAGGCTTGTGAAACCTGAGTGTTTAAAATGCTTTCATAAATGTTTATTAGTGCAAAGTATCCTTTGAATCCCCCTCATGAATGTTGTACATCCATGTCTTACTGTTAGCTTGTAAACAATCATACTGGGATGGATTTTCCTTTGAATATCAATAGTATTTGTCATGATCAGTGTATCTCCTGTGAATCCGACTATAGTTGTGCATGCTGATTATTTCTGTAATCTGAATATGACTCCATCATGCTTAACTATTCAACCAAGCCTGTGTAGCTGATTTAAGTCTGTTAAGTGTGATGTTTCCCCTATCCTTAACCCATAATGATACTGACAACCTGATTCTTCGATGTTTGGGACTCATATTGTCTTGTAAGGTCATAATCTTTGATTGAAATCTCTGTATGTGTGGGAGTTTGGTATGAATTTTTGTTTATCCTTCATGACTTCACATTTTTAAAGACTGTCAGTGATTTCGTTTAGTCTTTGTTTGAGAATTTTATATATGGATATGTATACAATGTTGTGTTCTTTGAGAACTCATGCCCAAGTCCAGCTTTACTATAGTCCAAGGGTCTGACGTCGCTCGTCATTATTACTGCTGGGTCTGCTTTTTGAGGCCTAAACCTCCCAGAGTCACTTCTTTCCCTTCACCTCTTTACTTACTATTTTGTCATTCTTCAGTTGCACTATATCATTGCTCATTGCTGTTTTCCTGTTGTTATATCTCACTATGTATATGACAATCATATATTGGATTGAATGTTTACCCTTATCCTTTTAATTCATAGAATGACTTAGGCAAGCCTTAAAGAACTTAGGATTAGAAAGAAGCCTTAGTTAGCGATTAATTCTATAGCTACTAATCACTAGCTTATTATAAATTCATTATGCCTCGCTAACCTTCTCCTCAAAGATTTTTGAAATCCAAAGGTTTAACAAAGGTGGCAGCCCTCTTTTCAAAGAGAAAAAAAACAGAATTGTCGCGATTTAATCTTACAAAAAGGGAATCAACTATTTCGAAGGATTAAGGTGTTGCTGACCCTAAAACAAAGGCTTTCAAATAGTTTTCTACTTCAAAACCAAGGTATTTATTAGGATCATTTTCATAACACTTTTACCACATTAGGATGACATGAACCTCCATGATTTAGGAAACATAATGCTATAACTTGGCTTCCATTTTACATGTATACAAACATTTCCATCTTTCGAAGTTCTCTTTTTTAACCTTATATACTAACACTAATTTCATAAAGGCTTTTCTTTAAATCCATCCTCTTTAACCATACTCTCCCCTTATAGATATTATGTCCTAATATATGAGCTATACCCTTAGAACATTAGTTAAGGCATAATACAAATAATTAATTCCAAATCTAGTCTAAGTCTTATGGAGCTACCTCAAGTAGATTTTAAGGGGTGCCTAACACCTTCCCCTTAGAAGAACAAGAACCCTTACCCATGATCTCACAGTTTAGCAGACTAATAAAGAATATAACCTTTAGTAATTAAATAGGTACCCTAGTATACCTTTAAATATTAGGTGGCGACTCTCTTTCATCAACAACAGAGAAACCACAAATTGAATCTTGTTTTGACTAGTGCAAGATAGGGTGCAACAACGAGTATCATGTATAATTCTTGCTTCAATTACCTCGCCGAGGTTAGTTATGATACTTGCTGAGTACGTGGGGTCGATTGTACTCATACTATACTCTACACTTAACTGTGCAGATCCAGGTGTTGGACCGAGCCACCAGTAGCTGAGTCTTGTTGTTGAGTTATCTTTAGAGAGATGAGGTAGAGCTGCATCTCGACCGCAATCTTGGCATCTTTTTTCATTTTGTACTATTGTCATTCATTCAGACAGTATTGTTATTTGGCATTTCAAACTTTATTTTTGTTTTAGAGCTCATGACTTAGTATTTACCAGTTCATGGGTTTTTATTATGTATCGATGCTATTATGTTATGTTGATGGCTTTATACCTGTATTATTTACTTAGCATGGTTGATTTTGACGTGATTTTTGTCATGGAATGGTTTTCACCATGTCATGCTATTCTGGATTGTCATGCTAAGACAGTGACATTGGCGATGCTGGAATTGCCTAGGGTTGAGTGGAAAGGTTCCCTGGATTATGTTCCTAGTAGAGTGAATTTATACTTGAAGGCTTAACAGATGGTTGAGAAGGGATGTTTGGCATATTTGGCCTTTGTGAGGGATGTTGGTGTTGATTCTCCTACCATTGAGTTTGTTCTGGTAGTGTGAGACTTTCTGGATGTGTTTCCAACAGACCTACCGGGCATACCACCCGACAAGAATATTGATTTCGGTATTGACCTAGTGTCGAGCACTCAACCCATCTCTATTCCTCTGTATTGTGTGGCACTAGCAGAGTTGAAGGAATTGAAAGAACTGCTTCAAGAGTTACTTGATAAGGGATTCATTAGGCCTAGTTTATTGCCTTGGGGAGCGCTGGTTCTGTTTGTAAAGAAGAAGGATGGTACTATGCAGATGTGCATTGATAACAGGCAGTTGAACAAAGTTACAAATAAGAACAAGTACCCATTGTCGTGCATTGATAACTTATTAGACCAGCTTCAGGGATCTAGAGTATTTTCGAAGATTGATTTGAGGTCTGGGTATCATAAGTTGAAGATTCAGGATTTTGATATTCTAAAGACGACATTCAGGACCCGCTATGCTCACTACGAGTTCCTTGTGATGTCATTTGTGTCACGTCCCAAACCTGGGGAGGCGTGGCTGGCACCCGGTTCCGTGCTGGCCCGAGCGAACCACTATGTAACTCACTATTTTTCTTCTGTAACTATCATGGGCCAACATGGCCACAACTCGTAATTTATAACAAAAAAAGTGGGAAAACGTTGTATCAATGAACCATCATTCTTAATACATGAATACATACGTGCCATCAAGGCCTCTTACATATTGTACATAATGAACCTGTGTCTACAAAGCCTCTAAGATTATTCGACATCAAATGGGACAAGGTACCGGCCTACCCATAAGTCTGTAGCAAAACTCTGACATAATGACTTATAGACTCGGCTGCACTCCGAATGAGGTGGAGTCTTACCGATCCTTCACTGAGTGCTAACCTTGCCTATTATGAGGGCTTGTCAAACTGATTATCTATACCTGCAGGCATGAATGTAGTGTCCCCAACAAAAGGACGCCAATAAGAATAATGTACTGAGTATGTAAGGCAGAACTGAAACATATCTATAAGTCAACATTAATTAAAGAAATATAAGAATCAACCTGAATCTCTGTATATGCATACTTACTATACTTATATATATATAATGCTTCTCTTTGAGACTATTATCTATATCGTATGATGCATGACTACCCAACTGATCAGTGGTAACTGCCCGACCGATCGTAGCGCGGTGGTAAATTCATGACTACCCGACCGGCCGTAGCTCGATGGTAAATGTGTAACTGCCCAACCGGCCTTAGCTCGGTGGTAAATGCATGACTGCCCAACCGGAGCTCGGTGGTAAATGTGTAACTTCCCAACCAGTCGTAGCTCGGTGGTAAATGCATGACTGCTCGACCGGCCGTAGCTCGATGGTAAATGCATTAAGATGCATGTATCACTATATTATAAACATTAACATCTTTATCATATACCTCAATAGATACTTAGAAACGTACTTAGACATACTTGAATATAACTTTACAGGAATGAATAACATAGACATCCTTAACTGCTAAGAGTAGAACCATTTATGGAATAGCATTACGTTTACGTATCGTTACTTGGATCATGCCAAAAGAAGAAAGGATTAGCCTTAACCTACCTGAGCCGATTCTCTTGACAATCCCTGTAACACACGTCTTTTGCGAAAAACACGTAACGGCGGATCGAAGTAGGAAAAAATCCGTATGATATTCTTGAGAAACATTGTACCGTGCTCTATTAGAATTTCATCACACGTTGCTAGACATATGGAGTATCATGAATGTATGTTTTTGCTATGTTTCTAAAGTAAGAGACTCCCCAACAATGGAAGAAAAGATTTCCGCCTCCTTTCTATATCTCAAATTTACAAAAGAATTATAACATGAAGGCTTAAGGCTTCCATTTCATGTGTAAGCAAGGCACACCAAGTTCTATGACTCATGTGCACATTAGTTCCACCTTTTGCCAACTCAATGCCATTTGGCAGCCCACAATTTCCCCATAAACCAAAGAGTCACCATTTGGATGTTTGAGTCATGTTCACTAGTTGCCACGTGGGGGGGGGGAGGTGATGTTCCCACCTAAATTATCCACCAATTTCCTAAATGTGCCATCTTGCTCTATGACTTAAGAGTCATTTATTAGACTTTCCTTGGCTACCACGTTGGGAGGCTTATCAAGTCAAGACTATCCAAACATTTTAATTACTTATCCACCCCAATAATTTAATGACTAAGCCACCAAAACTCCCTAATCTTGCCACCTAGCTCCAAGACTTGCCTAGTCAATATTGAATTCCCTACTTGCTGCCACCTTAATCCTTATAAAGTTGATTAGTCATGAACCCCCCTTATCCTCATGATTCTACGTGGATTCATACAAATGACACTTACCCACTTATAACTAATTCCATATTCCATGATTTTATACCAACATTTAGCCAATTATTCACACAATAATTTCTAGGTCTCGATTCACTTAAATACTAATATATTCCATATACCTTACTATAATGATCGTGCGGTACCTTGTATGGCACTAGTCTATAAATACGGAGTATTATAGCTTGGACCGTATTTTATCCCAAAATATCAAACATCGGCGATACTCACTTTCTTCGATTCGTTTACCCTCTGACCTTTATAACACTTACTTTTCACTTGATATAAATTTCATAAGCACTTATAACCTCAAAAATAGTCTTGTCATTGAACTTATGTCAATAATCTTATGAGAAATCCAACATCGAAAAGTATGGGATGTAGCAATTTGGGCTGACTAATGCCCCAACAACATTTATGCATCTGATGAATAGTGATTCCAGCCAAATCTTGATTCTTTTATCATAGTATTCATTGATGATATACTGGTGTACTCACACAGCCAGGAGGATCACGAGCAACATCTGAGGATTGTACTCCAGACCTTGAGGGAGAAGAAGCTCTATGCTAAATTCTCCGTGTGAGTTTTGGATTAACTCAGTGGCATTCTTGGGACACGTGGTGTCTAATAAGGGGATCAAGGTAAATCCAAAAAAGATTGAGGCAGTTCAGAGTTGGCCCAGACCGTCTTCAGCTACAGTGATTCAGAGCTTCTTGGGTTTGGCAGGTTATTATCGCTATTTTGTGGAGGGTTTCTCGTCCATTGCTGCACCTTTGACTAGATTGACCTAGAAGGGTACCCCATTCAGGTGGTCTGATGAGTATGGGGAGAGCTTTCAGAATCTCAAGACCACCTTGACCACAACTTCTATTCTAGTTTTGCCGTCAGTATCAGGTTCATATACGGTTTATTGTGATGATTCGCGGATTGGTATTGGGTGTGTCTTGATGTAGGAGGGCAAGGTGATTGCTTATGTTTTGCGCCAGTTGAATCCCCATGAGAAGAACTACCATGTTCATGATCTAGAGTTGGCAGTCATTGTTCACGCATTGAAGATTTGGAGGCATTATCTCTACGGCGTGTCTTGTGAGGTATTTATAGATCATCGGAGTCTACATCACTTGTTTAAGCATAAGAATCTAAACTTGAGGCAGCAGAGGTGGTTAGAGCTATTAAAAGACTACGATATCATCATTTTGTATCATCCCGGGAAGGCCAATGTGGTAGCTAATGCCTTGAGTAGAAAGGTTATGGGTATAGGTAGCCTTGCATATATTCTAGTTGGTGAGAGACCTCTAGCATCAAATTTTCATTCTTTGGCCAATCACTTCCTGAGATTAGATGTTTCTAAGCCTAGCTGAGTTATTTCTTATGTGATTTCTCGGTCTTTATTGTATGAGCGCATAAGAGTGCGTCAGTATGACGACCCCCATTTTCTTGTCCTTAAGGACACGGTGCTTCACGGTAATGCTAAATAGGTTTCTATTGGAGATGATGGGGCGTTATGGATGCAGGGTCGTATTTGTGTGCCCAATATGGATGGGTTGCGTGAGTTGATTCTTGAGAAAGGCCACAGTTCGCGGTATACCATTCATCCTAGTGCCGCCAAGATGTATCAGGACTTGAGGCAACACTATTGAGATTCCCCAGTGGAAGTGGGAGCGTATTACCATGCACTTCGTTGTTGGGCTCCCACGGACTTTGAAGAAATTTGACGCAGTTTGGGTGATTGTGGACCGGTTGACCAAGTATGCACATTCCCTTTCGGTTGTGACCACCTATTCTTCAGAGCTGCTGGCTCAGATCTATATCCGCGAGATTCTTCGTCTTCATGGCGTGCCGGTGTCCATTATTTCTGATCGAGGCATATAGTTCACATCACAATTTTGGAGAGCAGTGCAGCGAGAGTTGGGCACACGGGTTGAGTTGAGTATATCATTCCACCCACATACGGACGGACATTCCGAGCACACCATTGAGATCTTGGAGGATATGATACGTACCTGTGTTATGGATTTTGGGGGTTCATAGGATCAGTTCTTACTGCTTGCAGAGTTTGCCTACAACAACAGCTACCAATCGAGTATTCAGATGGCTCCTTATAAGGCCTTATATGGGAGGAGTTGTCGATCTCCAATTGATTGGTTTGAGCCAAGGAAGGCTAGGTTGTTGGGCACTGATCTGGTTCGGGATGCCTTGGAGAAAGTCAAGTTGACTCGGGATTGACTTCATACAACACAGTCTAGACAGAAGAGTTACACTGATCGGAAGGTTCGTGATGTTTCATATATGGTGTGAGAGAAGGTACTGCTCAGCGTATTTCCCATGAAGGGTATGATGAGGTTCGGGAAGAAGGGCAAGTTGAGACCTAGGTATATTGGCCCTTTTGAGGTGCTTGAAAGGATTGTAGAGGTGGCCTACAAGCTTGCATTGCCACCTAGTCTATTATGTATTCACCCATTATTTCATATTTCTATGCTCCGAAAGTATTATGGTGACCCGTCTCATATTTTGGACTTCAGCACGGTGCAGTTAGATGGAGATTTGACTTATGAGGTGGAGCCGATGACCATTTTGGACTGGCAGGTTCGAAAGTTGAGATCAAAGAATATAGTTTCAGTGAAAGTTCAGTGGAGAGGCCATCCAGTTGAGGAGGCTACTTGGGAGACTGAGAGGGAGATGCGAAGTAGTTATCCACCCCTATTTGAGACTCCAGGTATGATTCTAGACCCATTCGAGGACGAACGTATGTTTAAGAGGGGGAGAATGTAACGATTCAGCCGATCATTTTGTGTATTAAAGCCTTGTTTCCCTATTTATCGCTTCTTCTATGTTCATTTGTGGTTATGTGACTTGCCAGGGTGGTTGGATTGGTTTCGGGAAAGTTTTGGAGTGAACTGGGATACGTTGTCCCAAGTTTGGAAGCTTAAGTTGAAAGAGTTGATCAGAATTTGACTTTTGTGTAGACGACTCCAAAATGGAGTTTTGATGGTTCCAATAGCTTCATATGGTTATTTTGGACTTAGGCATATGTCAGAATATTGATTTGGAGGTTCGTAGATTGGTTTGAGGCTTTTTGGCAAAAGTTGGAAAGTTGAAGGTTTTGGAAGGTTTAGAAGTTTGACCGAGAGTTCACTTTTTTGGTATCAAATTCACTTTTTTTGTTACGGGAGTTGAAGTAGGTCTATTGTGTCATTTATGACTTGTGTGAAAACTTTAAGTTCAATCAGAGTTGGTTTGATATGATTCGGCATTAGTTTTAGAAGTTGGAAGTTCATTAGTTTCATTAGGCTTGAATTGGGGTGCGATTCATGATTTTGATGTTTTTTAAATTGATTTGAGGCTTCGACTAAGTTCGTATAATGTTTTAGGACATGTTGGTATGTTTGGATGGGGTCCCGGGGGCCTCGGGCGTGATTCGGATTGAAATCTGATTGAGGTTTGGACTTAGAGAAATGTTGTTGGCTTCAGTTCTGGTGTAGCCGCACCTGCGAGGTTTTGGCCGTAGGTGTGGAGCCACAGAAGTGGCCAAGTATGCGCAGATGCGAGATTTGGGAAGGAAGCCTAGGAGCGCAGGTGCGGAGGTGAATCCGCAGAAGCGAATGCTCTTTTGCGCAAAAAGTTTCGCAGAAGCGAATTTTAACTTGATGGACTGGGGACCGTAGATGCGAAAGGATTCCGCAGGTGCGGACGCACAGAAGCACGAGGTGGAATATTGGAGCAGACCCGCAGAAGCGGGATGCTGGACATGTTAATAAAATCGAGGGTTTGAGTTAGTTCTGTCATTTTCGAATTGTGAAGATGGCTAGGCGTGATTCTTGAGAGGGTTTTTGGCTACGATTGAAGAGTTAAGTGAAGATTCATCGCTTTTATTGATATTTATGGTTTACCCATTGATATTTACACAAAGATTATGTATGTTTGAGGTGAAATTTGAGGATTTTTGGACTATATGTTGGAGAGTGAGATATGGTATTTTGAGGGTCGATTGGTGGCTGGAATTGGATGATTTTGGTATGGTTGGAATCGTTATTGAATGAGTGTTCGAAATTTATGAATTTTGTCGGGTTCCGAGGTGCGGTCCCGGGGGTTGACCTTTTGGGTTGACTTTTTTATTTTTGGTTAAAGATCTTAGCTTTGTCATATGGAATCGATTCTTATAGCTTGTATTGATTATATTAAGTCATTTGTGACTAGATTCGAGTTTTTCGGAGGCCAATTCGCGGGCAAGGATTTGTTGGAGAATTGAGTTGCGTGCTTGGAGGTAAGTAACATTTCTAAACTTGGAATTGAGGGTATTTACCCCTGGAAAATGTGTTATTTGTGCTGTGTTGGGATGACGCACATGCTAGGTGACGGGCGTGTGGGCGTGCACCGTGGAAATCATGACCCGGTTGATTCTTTTGTACTATGTTGTTATCAAGTCTTGTTCTATCCATGAAATCCTTACTTGCTAGAGTAATTGAACTGTGATTCATGTTAGAAATCATGTTTAGGCTATGTGCTTATTTGTTTGAGACCTAATGAGGTTATTTTTTATGCTTTGAGATATCTACTTTAACTGTAATTATATGCTCAGTCATGATTCTTAACTTGCATATCATATCTCAGTCTCTATTATCATTCATTGTTACATCACATATTATTATTGTCGGGCTGAGTGGTACGAGATTTGTGAGCCCTTGAGACTTGAGAGAGTGATGACTGAGGTAGGCTTGAGAGCCGAGTTATGAGTGTTATTGTAGATCGGGCTGCACGCCGCAGCAGGCCATATTGGCTTTATAATTATTATGTGGATCGGGCTGCATGTCGCAACATGCCTTATAGGCTTTATATTAGCACTTGGGTAGGATCAGCCCCTCCGGAGTCTGACATACCAGTAGTGAACGCAGGCACATTAAGATATCTACACGTGCTTTGGTGAGGGGCATTAATGTCAGGCACTCGTACAGTTCTGGGTGATTGTATGTGAGTTGTGTGGGCATTTGTGAGATAGTTTTAGCATTTTATAGAAGTGTGAGTACTTTGGAAAATCACCGTGAAATAATTCATTGGACATGCATAACTAACATGTAGGTATAGAGATGTACCATTCCTCATGATAGTTGTAACTGAAATGTTCTTATCAGTGTTAGAATTTAATTGTTGAACTTGAAAGCATGTCTAATTTTCCGTAACAAGAACGAGTTGATTATGATAATTTCTCTGAGTTGTTTATTGTTTCTGTATTGTCATTATATTGGACTCTGATTGTCTTCTTCCGATCTTATCACTGCTTTCAGCCCAAGGTCAGTTCTGTTATTTATTGAGTACATGGGGTCGGTTGTGCTCATACTACACTCTGCACTTTGTGTGCGGATCCAGGTACGTCTGGACGCGGTGATTGCTATATTGGTGTTAGTATGTCCTTGGGAGACTTCGAGGTAGCTGCTATGACGTCCGTAGACCTTGACTCTCTTTCCTTTTATTTTTTTCAGTACTGTTCTATTAGTCATATAAATGTACTAGAGTTTTGGTTTATGTTGATACTTAATAGTGATCATGTACTTGTTGACACTAGATTTTGGGGTGGTTGTAGTAGTATTTCAGTTATTTGTATTAGATATTCATGAGATTTCCACTGTTGAGTTTATTAAAACATGTTTTATTCACATGTTTAAGTTGTTATGTGATTGTCGGCTTGCCTAGCAAGTGTGTTAGGTGCCATCATGACAGGTTGAAATTTTGGGTCGTGACAAACCCATATCTATTCCCCCGTATTGCATGGCTCCGGCTAAGTTGAAGATGTTAAAGAAGCAATTGCGGGAGTTATTGGACAAGGGATTTATCAGGCCTAGTGTATCACATTGGGGTGCACCGTGTTATTTGTGAAGAAGAAGGATGGTTCTATGAGGAGGTGTATTAATTACAGACAGTTGAACAAGGTCACTATCCAGAACAAATATCTATTGTCTCGTATTGATGATTTGTTTGATTACTTTCAAGGTGCAAGGGTGTTCTCGGAGATTGATTTATGATCAGCCTATCATCAGTTGAAGATTAGTGCTTCGGACATCCCTAAGATAGCTTTTAGGACTCGTTATGGGAATTATGAGTTTTTGGTGATGTCCTTTGGTTTTACTAATGCTCTAGTACCTTTCATGCATTTGATGAACAGCGTGTTCCGGCCATATTTGGATTCTTTTGTCATTGTATTCATTGATGACATCTTGGTATATTCCCCGTAGTGAAGAGGACCATGAGTAGCATTTGAGGATTGTGCTTCAGATTCTGAGGGATAATAAGTTGTATGTTAAGTTTTTCAAGTGCGAGCTTATGTTGGATTTAGTAGCATTCTTGGGTCAATGGTGTCTACTAATGGTATCAAGGTTGATATAAAGAAGATTGAGGCGGTTTAGGGTTGGCCTAGACCTTCTACAGCTATGGAGATTAGCAGTTTATTGAGTTTGGAATGCTACTATCATCGCTTTGTGGAGGGAGTTTTATATATTGCATCCCCATTGACCAAGTTGACTCAGAAAGCTGCTTCTTTTAGATGTTCTACTAAGTGTGAGGAGAGCTTTCAGAAGCTCAAGACTGCTTTGACTAAGCCCTAGTGTTGGTGTTTCCCACAGCTTCAGGGCCATACAATGTGTATTGTGATGATTCACGTGTTGGTCTTGGCGTGGTATTAATGCAAGATGGTTGAGTGATCGCTTATGCTCCATGACAGTTGAAGCCCCATGAGAAGAATTATTTGGTTCATGATTTGTAATTGGCGGCTATTGTGCCTACACTTAAGATTTGGAGGAATTACTTGTATGGTTTGTCATGTGAGGTTTATATTGATCATAGAAGTCTTTAGCATATGTTCAAGCACAAGGATTTGAATTTGAGGCAGCGGAGGTGGCTTGAGTTGCTTAAGGATTATGATATCACTATCTTGTATCATCCAAGTAAGACGAAGGTGGTAGCGGATACCTTGAGTAGGAAGGCAGAGAGTATTGGTAGTTTGTTATTCATTCTAGATGAAGAGAGGCATTTGGATATGGTTGTTCAGGCCTTGGCTAATAGATTTGTGATATTGGATATTTCCGAGCCTAGTAGAGTACTTGCTTGTGTTGTTGCGCAGTCGTCCTTGTTTGAGCGCATCATGGCTCGTCAGTACGATGATCCCTATTTGCTTGTCATTAAGAACACTGTGTTATGAGGTGGTGCTAAGGAGGGGGTCAATAGAGATGACGGTGTATTGCATTTTTCTAGTCGGATTTGTGTTCCTATAATTGATGGCTTGAGGGATTTGATTCTTGATGAGGCTCATAGTTCGCAGTATTCCATTCATCCGGGTGCTACAAAGATGTATCGTGATTTGAAGCAGCATTATTGGTGGTGGAGGATGAAGAAGGACATTATTAGTCATGTTTCATGGTATTTGAATTGTCAGCAGGTCAAGTATGAGCATCAGAGACCCGGTGGTTTACTTAAAAAAATAGATATACCAGAGTGGAAGTGGGAGCATATCAGTATAGATTTTGCGGTAGGGTTGCCATGGACCTTGTGAAAGTTTGACGCTATTTGGGGAATTATGCATAGATTGACCAAGTTTGTGCATTTCAGTCCAGTGATGACTTCTTATACTTCAGAGAAGTTGGCTCAGATCTACATTAGAAAGATTGTCTGTTTGAATAGAGTGCCTATTTCCATCATTTTGGATATGGGTACTAAGTTCATATCGCACTTTTGAAGACATGTTCCGCGAAAGTTGGGCACACGGGTGGATCTTAGCACGACATTTCACCTACATGCAGATAGTCAGTCTGAGCAGACTATTCAGGTCCTTGAGGATATGTTGAGAACTTGTTACTGGTTATGGAGGTCATTGGGATCGGTTTCTATCATTGGTGGAGTTTTCTTACAATAACAGTTATCGGTCAAGCATTTAGATGGATCTGTATGAGGCTTTATATAGTAGACATGGCGTTCAATAGTTGGTTGGTTTGAGCCTGGTGAGGCTGGGTTATTGATATAGATTTGGTTCGTGATGATTTGGATAAGGTAAAGTTGATTCAGGAGCAGCTTCGCACAGCCTAGTCCAAGCAAAAAAGTTATGTTGATAGGAAGGTTTGCGATGTGGCTTTCATGGAAGGTGAAAAGGTTCTTCTTAGAGTTTCTCCTATGAAGGGTGTGATAAAATTTAGGAAGAAGGGAATGTTGAGCCCTAGGTCTATTGGCCCATTTTAGGTGGAGTACATGCTTGGTTTTCCACCTAGCTTGTCAAGAGTTCACCCAGTATTCCATATTTTATGCTCCGAAAGTATCATGAAGACAGGTCACATGTGTTGGATTACATTTCAGTGCAGTTGGATGAGAATATAGCTTATGAAAAAGAGCCAGTGGCCATTTAGGATAGACAGGTTCATAAGTTGAGGTCGAAGGAGATTGCAGCGGTAAAGGTCCAGTGGAGATGTCAACTAGTCAAGGAAGTGACTTGGGAGACGGAGCATGACATGTGGAGCAGATATCCTCATCGTTTTGGCATTTCAGCTATGATTCTAAACTCGTTCCAAGATGAACGTTTATTTACGAGGGGGAGAATATAATGACCTGATCATTCATTTTGAGTATTAGAATCCTATTCCCCTATTTGATGCTTCCGGTAGTTTCTTTTGATGTTTGTTGACTTGCAGGAATGGTTGGTCGGATTTCGAAAAGGTATGGGAGTGGATGGGAATACTTAGTTCTATTTTTGGAAGTTTAAGTTATAAGAGTTGACCAAGGTTTGACTTTTGAGTAAACGACCTCAAATTTGTGATTTGATGGTTCTAATAGGTTCTTATGGTGATTTTGGACTTTGGTGTATGTTCGGATTTCGTTGCAGATATTCATAGAAAATTTTGACTATTTTTGTCGAAAGATAGTAACTTGAAGAATTGGAGAGTTCATAAGTTTGATCGATAGTTGAATTTTGGGTTAATGAGCTTTTATTGTGGTTTAAAGACCTTGTATAGGTCCTAATGGTTGACATGAACTTATGTGAAAGTTTTGTTGTGATCAGGAATGTCTAAGTACGATTTAGACGCGTTTGGGAAAGTTGAAAAGTTTTGAAGTTAAAGAATGGATTTGATCTTTGGTCTTAGTTTTGTGGTTGTTTTTTATGTTTCGAGCCCTGGAACAAGTTTGTATGAAGTATATAGACTTATTGGAATGATTGGACGGGATCCCGAGAGGCTCGGGTGTGTTTTTGGGTGCTTTCGGGCCATCTCTTTTGGTTTTGTAGCAAGTGAACTGCTGTCAAGTTGCACTGCTTGGAGATCACGGAGTAGGGGCTCGTGATCATGGAGAAGGAAGGTGGTTGAGCTGGTTGTTCTTCGCGATTGCAGAACAACTTCCCGATTGCAGAGTCCAACATCAATAGCCAAGAACAACTCGTAACAATATAATAAAAGTAGCACAAGTAATAACTCAAAGATATGATGTTCAGCTCATTCACAGTTACAGAAAATAGGCGTGCTTTTTCAGGTATAACAGTAAAACCCAAGTCTTTCATCGAAATCACCAAAATATGAGAATTTCAGAAAAACTGTGATTTTTTCCAAAAACCTTCAACAACAGATAAGATGGTTCATTATCAGATTGCATGAGGACAGTACATCTCTATACCTACATATCAATATGCATGAGAAGCCATGAATGTCACAATACCGTATAACACGAGGAAATGCATCTCTATACCTACATGCCAAGTATGCATGTCAAATGTAATGCACCACACTGATAAACTCATGTACTCACACTGTTAGAGTACTCAATCTCACAGTCTCAGACTCAATCACTCGGTACACTCAATCACTCGGCACTTGGTACTTGTCGCTCACTACTGGTATGTCAGACTCCAGGGGGGAGGATCCTGCCCAAGCGCTAATAGAAGCCAACATGGCGTGCTGCGGCGTGCAACCCGATCCCATCATGAATCAATAAAATCTGCTGCGGCAGGCAGCCCAATCCCATCAATATCACTCATAATCTGGCCCTCAGGCCCCAACTCAGTCATCAATATCTCCAGTCTCTCGGGCTCACAAATCTCATGCCAATCAGCCCAAACAATAATAACATGATGTGATAACAAATGATAATAGAGACTGAGATATGATATAAAAATGAATGAATATAACTGAGTATGTAATTGTAATTTAAGAAAATAACTCAACAGAAGAAATGACCTCAGTGGGTCCCAAAGGAATAAGTATATGGCCTAAACATGATTTCTAACATGGATCACAACTCAATTACTTTAACACGTAAGAATTCATGGATATAAACAAGATTAGATAACTGCACAATACCACAGAATCAACCGAGTCACAATTTTCGCGGTGCACGCCCACACGCCTGTCACCTAGCATGTGCCACCTCAACACCAACCACATAACAAGTATTTTAGGGATTCATACCCTCAACACCAAGTTTAGAACTGTTAATTACCTTGAATAAGCCAAATCAAATATCGAGCAAGCTAAACAATACTCTAGAAATGCCATCACATGCATTCCGACCTCTGAACGGCTCGAAACTAGCCAAAAAGCAATTCAAGAATATTAAATAATGCCAAAGGAAATAAACTCAATTGATAAAGGTGGAATTTTTAATCAAAAGCCCAAAGTCAACAAAAAAGTCAAACTCGGGCCCGTACCTCGGAACCTGACAAAACTCACAAAATCCGACAACTCATTCAATTACGAGTCCTACCATACTAGTTTCACTCAAATCCGACTCCGAATCGATGTTCAAAACTCAAAAATTCACTTTATGAAAGTTTAGACAATCCCCCCCCCCCAATTTCTCTTTCAAAATCATCAATCAAATGCCAAAATCAAAATATGGATTCATGAAACATAATCAGAATCAAGTATAAAACACTTACCCCAATCCATGCAGTGAAAATCGCCTCAAACATTACCTCAATCCGAGCTTCATAGCTTAAAATATGCTAAAATGTGTGAAACCTTCGAAATAGAATACTTTATACACTATTCCAGAGGTACCCTTCGCGATCGCGGTCACGAATCTCACGATCGAGATTACAAAATTTTTTGGGACAATTTTTATCCTATGCGATCGCGGCCATTCCCCTGCGATCGCAATGAACAAACTTCCATTAACCCTTCCCAAACTCTTCTCAGATAGCATGTAGTGTATCAGTCATAACATTTTGTACATAACTCCAAATGACAAATGTTTTGATTTTTTGAAAACTAGACACAAAGGGCTACAACTTTCATTTTTGGATCATCTCCAAATTCCTTATAGATTGCAAGATATAAGCTTCTAAAGTCGGGACAGTGACAGCAGAAATTTTTCTCTACGCGATCGCGATTCACAGTGCCCAAACAGCAAATTTGCTCTTCGCGAATGCGACCCAAAGTTCGCGATCGCGATGCACACCCCTGTGGCCAAAAACCAGCAACTAAGAATGGCCAATAAATGGTCCAAAACCACCCCGAAACTCACCCGAGCCCCTCGGGACCCTGTCCGAGCATATAAACATGTTCCAAAATATAACACAGACCTATTTGAAGCCTCAAATCACACATAACAACATCAAAACCACGAATCATTGATCAAGATCAATCTCTTATGTTAATAAACTTCAAACTTCGAACCAAGCGTCTGATTCAAGCCTAACCAATCCGGAATGAACCCAAATTTTGCATACAAGTTCCAAATGACATAACGAACTTATTCCAACTCTTGGAACAACAATTCGAACCCGATATTATCAAAGTCAACTCTCGGTTAGACTTATGAACATTCCAAACCTTCAAATTTCCAACTTTCACTAATTAGTGCCGAAACCTTCTAGAAATATCCAAATGTAAATCCGGGCATACGCGCACGTCCAAAATCACCATCCGGACCTAACGGAACCATCAAAACTTTTATCCGAGTTCAAATACTAAAAAGTCAAACTTGGTCAATTCTTTCAACTTAAAGCTTCCTAGTTAAGAATCATTCTTCCAAATCAATTCAGAATCACCTGAAAACCAAAAATGATGATTTATACAAGTCATAATACATCATACGAAGCTACTCAAGACTTCAAATAGCTGAACGAAATGCAAATACTCAAAATTACCGGTCATTACATTCTCCCCCACTTAAATATACGTTCGTCCTCGAACGTGCAAAGAGTCGTTCTAAAGCCGTCAAATCACTATGTAACCTTACCATTCACATACTCGAGGGTGATCCCACGTCATCCCAAATCCACATATGTCCGACAACACAACATAACTGAAGATCATTACTTCAACCTTAGTCCGTAATCCTTAGAATCCAACTTCCAACATCTGAAATTTCTTACAAGACCCGAATTTCGCATCTACACAATGTACAAGTCCGAACAAACTATATCAAGCTATAACCATAACCCAAGATGTAATCACATGATATACCGCATAACTCATATACTTGTGGCAATAGTTTCCGATCACAGTAGCTGCCCAAAAACAGATCTGGTACCGGTAATGAACCTCATATCAAATAAAACTTCATTCAAACCTTTATACATTGCCGATGATGAAAGAAATACGTAGAAACTCATAACCACTCATCAACTCAACAAGTCATGGAGCTCTCCCTCGTTCGACAAGAACCATAGTCAATTTCTAAGCCGATCAGTGACATTATCCTTCCAAGTATGCATCAATCAAATCCGATATCACCCATTCTAGGTCCAATGGCACAATCTCATCAAATACAGCCACTCTACTGACATGCCAGACCAATACAACCTCACGCCACAAACCGAGCAATCCGTGCACCAATAAGCAATAATTCAAATGCACCCAAAAATGATAAAATGACTCAAATGGAAGAACCGTGTCGCAAGCTCAACAATTACAACCACAAACGCAATGCTATGAGCCCATCATACATAGTAGGACCAAGACACACGAATATATCACAAAGGATCATGTCCAACATAATCCCGCTGCAATGCGCGACCCCATCCAAACACCGATCCATATGAAATACCTCAAGCCACAATGCTCAAAATCAACAACAATACGCAATTCGACATCGAGTACACGAAGTGCATGACCATAACCATGGAGAAGCGAATAACATAATATTCCACAGCCTCGAAAGACCATAACCAAGGCGCAATCAACCATTCAACATCCCAATAACCATCTTGCTCGGATTCCGCTACAAGGCCCAAATAGAACCGCGTCATATGTGTATATAACCAACAAATCACAACTTCTCGTAGCATAGAAGAGTAACGCATAGAACATATCAGGACACGAACAAGCTCAAGTCTAACTGAATGCCACACCCCTCAACACTAACAGTTCTGAGTCAACAAATCCGACCAGGGGTAGAATACACATCCTCATTGGGCCTACAAATGATGCCCCAAATTAACTCTGGTCATCCTCAAATAGTTATTTAGCCCTACAATAGTCCACAATGATCTAACCATAACACGCACCACTATCTGGATAACTTTGGACACATCTTCACAGTCTGCAACCCCGAAACAATCTGCTTCTCAGAACTCCCAGTCTCCAAATCCATAGAACACATGAATAATCATTGTCGATCCCAACTCCACCACTCGAATGAATATCACATCTCTCATCAAAATCATCCCACGAGAAATACTTCTATAATTTCCCCGTGCCACATGGAAAAATTTGAATATCAGATGCCAATCAACCAGACGAGTACCGCAATACCAATGAAGCATCCGAAATCAGAACATCGATCGCCTTCTGAAATGTTCACCCTTCTCAGGAAATACCAAGTAGTAATAACATTTATCTAAACATCTGAAACAGTCCATGTTGTCCAAAATTTATGACCTTCCCTCCAACACTGAACTGCCACCTTATACATGCAAATCTCAATCCCACAGGACGCGGCGCATCTATCATTCCATCATATGAAAAGCATGAGAATCTCATTATCAACTCTGAGTCACAAGCAAATTGCATACTCTATTAGCTAGAAAACTTTCCTATTCAGGAGAAAATCACAACACATAACAAACTCCCCATGCTTGAAAAAAATATCCACCCCAAGCCGTGGTAGGAAACATCGAGAACTCTATGAGACTCATTTGCACATAACCAAGCCATCAGAACTGAATTCCTTGAACCCATCCAAGTCACGCAGGTTGCCAAGCCCAAGAGTATTGCCACAAAACACATGTAGAGACTCACCCCATTATAAGTACTAAATGAACCGATTATACCCATTACCATGCTGATCTGATCTACCACCAAGTTGTCCTATTTCTCCGAGTTCCTTCCGAATTTCCTTCAATTTAATACTTCTCCTTGCCATAATACCACATCCTGACCCAAATCTCACCACACGAGACACTAGCATGAAACCACACCGCCTTAAGGCCCATAATCCGATGTATTCACTCTTAAGCACCTCAACCGAGACACCCACTTTGAGGAAACCTTCTGTGAATTTAAAGTTGTTCCTTTTACCTTTCTGATACTGAAATGTAGAATCCATAGTGATACAGAAATACCGCAAGTCCCGGCACCATGCAATGCAAATCTCAGATTTTAGCCATATACAAATCCGGAGAATTTTCCCAAATGCCATATATTAATCTTGAATCCATTAGAACCTTCTCGAGAGTCATCCACTCTGCTCAAGTCTCAATTGCACTGCCCAAACGGGTCGAACAGCCTGTGCCCCATTAGCATAATAACACCCAAAGAATTAATCCACACCTCTAAGCAACCGAGTGAATCCTTTTTCTTGGTACATTACATCCATCACGAACAACAACCCTAGACCATTTCCAAGACTTTCATATATCTATAAGGTGTAATACATCATGCATCCAGAAATTCCTTACTCAAGTCTTCCTCAAAACCAACCTCTACAAGTCATAACCGATCCACAAGTATGCCTCAAATCAAAACCAATACAACACAAAACCATGTAATCAAATCGCCGATGGTAGACTCCCCCACTTGGCTCAAAGTCATAGAATCCGATAACTCACAATACACATACTCTATTACTGCTATAATCCCGTAGTGAGATTCAACTAAATCCATCACAAGCTCCTGCAACGCAACCCATAAAATACCTCAAATCATCTGCTAAGCTTGAATTCATCCTCGTGACAGTCAGGTCAACTTTCTCCACTGATCCAAGCTTAAATCACAATACATATAACCCACTGGTAGAAAGAAATTTTCCACACAACATCTTAAAAATCACACATCTGTAGATTACCCCGCAGGTGATAATCCATATGCTTAACCTCAAACTGACATCTCTCTATACCCTTTCACAACTACAATTACTATGCAATCACTTAATCTTCCTGAGTCTGAACTCATCCACAAGATATGCAAATCTACTTCATTCCACAAATAAACGCCATGAAAGATCCCTCAACACGATTATAACTTGATACTATACAACACATCAAGACAGAAATCAGGCACCCAATAGTCCTTTTCACATATCAAGCAAACTTCTCTCGTCACATTCAAACCATCTGAACACATCCCGCAGTCATATCATACTCATCATATAGCCATTCAACCACTTACCGAGCCATAAATTCTACTCATAGGGACACTACCGGACATATAAGTGCAAAAGTACATGCTCACACAACTGAAACTATCGAGCCTAAGTTGCGGGCTAAACTTGTCCTTAAGTCCTCTAGACTGGCCCATCACCAAAACACAGAACATATCTCGCACCTATCACAAGTCGTCGATGCACAGCTGATACCGAGTGCTCACATACGCATACGAGTGAATGGAAGGAATTTCAAGAGATACGCTTCAAGTTGAATCAATATCGCACGATAAGGAAAGAAAGATGCGAAGTTTATCCTACATGCCTTGTAGCCTCTCGAAGATAGGTATGGACGTCATCATACCGATCTGGAAGACTCTACTAGATATTTGCTCATGACTCATAGAACCTATGAACCTAGAGCTTTGATACCAACTTATCACGACCCAAAATCCAACTAGTCGTGATGGCACTTAACGCAACCCGTTAGGTAAGCCAATTAGCAACAATCCAATTCAAATGAGATTTACTGAGAAAATAAATGATGAAATAATTGAACTTTTATACAAAATTCCAAGGACTTGTAGTACAAATTATGAGCTCCTAAGACTTAGAGTTTACAAAACTGGTATGAAATAAATATATCATCTGTTCGAAATATACATAAATAGATTTATAAATCTAAAGCTACCAAGAATAAGAGGCAGTTATAATCGGAATGTAGGTACATCTTCAACGCCAGCTCCCACCATACACATCAACATCAACTCCAAAATTTGCACGCAAGGTGCAAAAGTTTAGTATGAGTACAACCGGCCCCATGTACTCAATAAGTAACAAACCTAACCTTAGGTTGAAAGTAGTGATGAGTTTGGACAACAGTCAGAGTCTAACACCA
This sequence comes from Nicotiana tabacum, assembly GCF_000715075.1. Classification (NCBI taxonomy): domain Eukaryota; kingdom Viridiplantae; phylum Streptophyta; class Magnoliopsida; order Solanales; family Solanaceae; genus Nicotiana; species Nicotiana tabacum. Next base: position 46,208,219 of record NC_134102.1, read on the forward strand.
ATAGCCAAGAACAATTAGTAACATTATAATAAAAGCAGTACAAGTAATAACTCAAAGATATGATCTTCAGCTCGTTCAAAGTTACGGAAAATAGGCATATTTTTCAGGTATAACAGTAAGAAAATCCAAATCTTTCACCGAAATTACCAAAATGTGAGTATATCAGAAAACTGTGATTTTTTCCAAAAATAACTTCAACAACAGATAAGATGTTTCATTATCAGGTAGCATGAGGAAAGTATATCTCTATGCCTACATGTCAATATGCATAATAAGTCATGAATGTCACAATACTGTATAGCATGAGGAAATGCATCTCTATGCCCACATGCCAAGTATGCATGTCAAATGTAATGCACCACAGTGATAAACTCATGTACTCATACTCTTAGAGTACTTAATCTCAAGGTCTCACGCTCAATCACTCAGTACACTCAATCACTCGACAATTGGTACATGTTGCTCACTGCTGGTATGTCAGACTCCGGAAGGGAGGATCCTTCCCAAGTGCTAATATAAGCCAACATGGCTTGCAGCGGCGTGCAGCCCGATCCCATCATGAATCAATAAAACATGTTACGGTGTGTAGCCTGATCCCATCAATATCACCCAAAATCCGGCCCTCAGGCCCCAACTCAGTCATCAATCTCTCCAGTCTCTTGGGCTCACAAATCTCATGCCAATCAGCCCAAACAATGATAACATGATGTGACAACAAATGATAACAGAGACTGAGATATAATATGAAAATTAATGAATATTACTAAGTATGTAATTGCAATTTAAGCAAATAACTCAACAGTAAAAATGACCTTAGTGGGTCCCAATAGAATATGTATATGACCTAAACATGATTTCTAACATGGATCACAACTCAATTACTCTAACACATAAGAATTCATGGATAGAAACAACATTAGATAACTACACAGTACCACAGAATCAACCGAGTCACAATTTCCGCGGCGCACGCTCACACGCCCTTCATCTAGTAAGTTTCACCTCAACACCAACCACATAACACGAATTTCATGGACTCATACCCTTAACACCAAGTTTAGAAGTGTTACTTACCTCGAATAAGCCAAATCCCATACCAAGCAAGCCAAACAATACTCTAGAAATGTCATCCCACGCATACCAATCTCTGAACGACTCGAAACTAGCCAAAAGCAATTCAAGAATATCAAATAATGCCAAAGAAAATAAACTCAATCGATAAAGGTAGAATCTTTAATCAAAAGCCCAAAGTCAACCAAAAAGTCAAACTCGGGCCCGCACCTCGGAACTCAACAAAATTCATAAAATCCGACAACCCATTTAATTACGAGTCCTACCATACTAGTTTCACTCAAATCCGACTCTGAATCGATGTTCAAAACTCAAAAATTCACTTTATGAAAGTTTAGACAAAACCCCCCAATTTCTCTTTCAAAATCATCAATCAAATGCCAAAATCAAAATATGGATTCATGAAACATAATCGGAATCAAGTAGAAAATACTTACCCCAATCCATGTAGTGAAAATCGCCTCAAACATCACCTCAATACGAGCTTCATAGCTCAAAATATGCTAAAATGTCTGAAACCTACGAAATAGAATACTTTATACACCATTCCAGAGGTACCCTTCGCGATCGCGGTCACGAACCTCGCGATCGAGATTACAAAATTTTCCGGGATAATTTTATCATATGCGATCGCGGCCATTCCCCCGTGATCGCGATGAAGAAACTTTCGTAAACCCTTCCCAAACTCTTCTCAGATAGCCTGTAGTGTATCAGACATAACTTTTGGTACATAACTTCAAATCACAAATGGTTTATTTTTATAAAGACTAGACACAAAGATCTATAACTTTTATTTTTGGATCATCTCCAAATACCTTATAGATTGCAAGATACAAGCTTTTAAAATCGGGTCAGTGACAGCTGAATTTTCCTCTACGCGATCGCGAAAAGGCTTCCGCGATCGCGATTCACAATGCCCAAATAGAAAATTTGCTCTTCGCGAATGCGACCCATAATCCGCAATCGCGATGCACACCCTTATAGCCAAAAATCAACAACTAAAAATGGCCTAGAAATGGTCTGAAACTACCCCGAAACTCACCCGAGCCCCTCGAGACCCTGTCCGAACATACCAATAAGTCTCAAAACATAAAACGGACCTATTCGAGACCTCAAATCACACATGACAATATCAAAACCAAGAATTGTCGATCAAGATCAATCTCTTAAGTTTATAAACTTCAAACTTTAAACCAAGCGTCTGATTCATGCCCAACCAATCCAGAATAAACCCAAATTGTGCATACAAGTTCCAAATGACATAACGAACATATTTCAACTCCCGAAACAACAATTCGAACCCGGTATCATCAAAGTCAACTCTCAATCAAACTTATGAACATTCCAAACCTTCAAATTTCCAACCTTCGCCAATTAGTGCTGAAACCTTCTAGAAATATCCAAATATAAATCCGGGCATATGCCCAAGTCCAAAATCACCATCCGGACCTGACAGAACCATCAAAACTCCGATCCGAGGTCAAATACTAAAAAGTCAAACTTGATCAACTCTTCCAACTTAAAGCTTTCTAGTTGAGAATCATTCTTTCAAATCAATTCCGAATCACCTGAAAACCAAAATCGATGATTCACACAAGTCATAATACATCATACGAAGCTACTCAAGACTTCAAATAGTTGAACAGAATGCAAATGCTCAAAATGATCGATCGGGTCATTACATACAGGGGAGGTCCCGCTCCACACCGAGATTGAGTATGAGTTGGAGCTTCTGATATTGGACTAGTGGGAATTTCCTCTAATTCATCTTCCTCATTTTCCTCATTAAAATTAAAATTATTGACAAATTGTGTTTGTAAAGTTTCATGATCAAATGACCCTTCCAGATTAATATCATAAAATCTGGGGTTAGCTAAAGAAAGTTTCATCAACATGAGTCATATCCTCTATATATTTTCTAACTTTAGGAAGAGGATTAGGATTACTACTAGAACTAGGACAAGCACATTTACTACTTTGCTACATCCCGTACTTTAATATTAGGATAAGTCGTAGTAATCCATATGAGCTTGAAGGGATTAAGACTATTCATGAGGTTATAAAGGATTTGTGACTATGTCATTGTAAGACCCCGTAAGTTTAACAACCTTGATACCGTTATATATATATATTTACTTCATATCAGCTTTTTAAATTCTAATCTTAGAAGACGGTTTAAGAAAAAAAATAATATGATTTATTATAGTTATTAACATTACTACTTTCAATTATACACATAATATGAGAAAGTTTATGAGATTTTCTTTATTGTAAAGATAGAAATTAATTTCTCACAAGAAAAGAAGGTTATCTTTTTACCAATTTAAGAATTAAGCATACGAAAATTTATACTCTTTATATGAGATTAGGAAAATTAGAAGTTGAGAAAATATATGTATTTTTACATGAATGTTGTAATGAAATAATAGTGTGTGTATTTATTTTATATGGTACCATATGACCATGATAGTACGATATATAAAGTGTATAAAGAAATGAGTAGTACTTTAAGTAATTTAAGATAATTCTTAATTATGTGGGTAATTGATTAATTATCGAGGAACGAGATATTACCTAGTTAACTAATAAGTTATGGGATAAAGATTAAACCCCCCAACCCCAACCCCACCCCCCCCCACGTGGCAGCAAGCCACTACCCAAAACATATGACTCTTAGTCATTATGGGTATGTGGCAACTGATTCCAACATAAGAAAATCCAAATAAGGCTACATGTCTTTGAAACAATTTAAAAGGTACTTAGCTTTCAAGGATTAACAGAATAACAGAAACTTTAAATGGGGGGAAATCTGAAGCTATGTATCTTCCAACAATTTAAAGAACATCAAAGACTTTAATTCAAACAGAGATTTCAACAAGTAAGGAACGGATCTTCAATAATTCAAATAGAGATTTCATAGCATCTTAAGCAACGTGAGATTTTGCAATTTTAAGGGAGTACGAAGATTATTCATAAATACAAGTAGGAAGTTGAATTTCAAGGTATGCTAAGGCTAATCTTTCTTTCTTTTGGCATGATCCAAGAAATGATACGTAAACGTAATGATATTCCATAAGTGGTTCCTCTTAGCAGTTAAGGATGTCCATGTTATTCATTCTCGTAAAGTGATATTCAAGCATGTCTAAGTATGTATCTAGTTCCCTATTGAGGTATTTGATAAAGATGTTAATATTTATAATATGGTAATACATGCATCTTCAATTATATGCATTTACCACCGAGCTACGGCCGGTCGGACAGTCATGCATTTACCACTGTGCTACGGCCAGTTGGGCAGTTACATAATTACCAGTTATGCATCATTATTTACCATCGGTTGGGCAGTTATGCAGTTACCACCGAGCTACGGTCGGTCGGGCAGTTACCACTGATCAGTTGGGCAGTTACCGTCACGACAATGATGTAATAAGAATTATTATATTCTAATTTGATTTATATATACGGGATGGGTCTTATTCTATAAGTTATGGCCCTCAACGGCAAGTCAGATGTTATAAGTTGACTTTTATCCCTCCCCGAGATAGTATCTTATTACTACGTTTCATTTCTGCCTTACATACTCGGTACATTCTCTGTACTGACGTCCCTTTTCCTGGGGCGTTGTGTTTTATGCCACGTAGGTGTAGATAGGCGAGGTGAGGACCATCCACTGTAGGCTGCCTCCAGATATCAGCTTTTGGTTGGTGAGCTCCACATCTTCCTGGAGTATTGCCGAGTCACGTTCTATATAGGTTATTTTGTTTTATGAGAATGTTAGGAACCCTGTCCCGACTTATATATTATGGTCATGTTTTCTTAGAGGTTTTGCAGACAGTGTCATGTGTATAGTTTTAGGTATGACATGTCAACGGCCTTGTCAGCCCCTATGTATCTATATAAATCTTTTTTTTTGAATTAGTTATGTGAGTTAAGTTCTAATATTGTTAATTATATATATATATATAGATGTGGCCTATCATGGCCTGTGACGAGTTATATGGCCCGTGATGAGTCTTATAAAAAAATATAAGGTATATGGTGCCCGGTTGAGTAGGAACCGGGTGCTAGTCGTGGCCCTCTAATTTGGGTCGTGACAAAAGTGGTATCAGAGCAGTTCTATCCTAGGGTTGTCTGCAAGCCGTGTCTAGTAGATTCCTGTTTATGAATGTGTTGTGCACCACGTTGTATAAGCACGAAACTACAAGGCATTTAGGGATCGATTACCCTTCCTTCTTGATATTAGATCGTGCAATAGAGCAGAGTCATAGGGAATAAAGCCCTTGACCTTTGACTTGTTTTATATATACAGCGATGCCTATGATCGGGAAAGCTACGGTTGTGAGAAGGGTAAAGCAGTGGAAGATGAGGGCATGAGTAGAGTACCAATGTCTAGTGAGGGCCAGAGTGAGGCCCCGAGGGAAAATACGACACTCTCGCATAGTTCTCCGATTTCGCCAGCACCAGAGAAGATGAGGAGGAACCCAGTACCTCCACCTATTGTTCAGGATAAGGATATGGATATGCGGAGTGCAGTATGGTTGTTGACTAGATTGGTAGCCGCTCAGGCTCAGCGCCAGGTAGGTACAGGTGTTGGTCACGTTGACAGGGTTATTAGCACGAGAGTTCGAGACTTCATCAACCTGGACCCTCCAGTGTTTACCGGATCCAACAAGGATGAGGACCCGCAAAACTTTATTGAAAGGATGTAGAGGACTTTGAGGGTGATGCATGCATCATACACTGAGTCAGTAGAGTTGGCCTCTTACCAATTGCGGGATGTTGCGGTTCAGTGGTATGAAACTTGGTAATTGTCTAGAGGGACAAATGCATCTCCAGCGGTATGGGAAGAGTTCTCAGGGGCTTTCTTGCATCATTACTTGGCGGCAGAGATTCGTCAGGCAAGGGTAGACAGGTTCATGGCTCTTAAACAAGGGAATATGAGTGTGTGGAAGTATAGTCTCCAGTTTGATTCCTTAGCGAGGTATGCCCTCTCGATTGTGGCTGAAATGAGTGATCGAGTGCATCGGTTTGTGGTAGGACTTGGGATGCACCTGATTAATGAGTGTTTCACGGCCGCTCTGCTTGATAGTATGGATATTTCCTGCATCCAGGCTTATGCTCAGAATTTAGAGGATCGAAAACGACAGCAATACGAGAATCATGATGAGGGTCAGCGTAAGAAGGCTAGGTCTGCTAGGCAACCTGAGGATTTTTCGGGCAACCCTATGTCACCATATCTTGTTGAAAGTGTCCGACAATTGCAGAAGTCGTATTATAATAGATCTGTTTATTCTGAATCAGGTAAGGGCTCGAGAATTTTGGGTTTTCAGAAACGGAGTGATTCAGCGCAAATGAGGGCGCCTCCTCCGTGGTGCAGTCAATGCGGTAGAGCTCATTCTGGACAATGTCATCAGGGATCTAATGTATGCTATACCTGTGGAGACCCTAGTCATTACATGAGGGATTGTCCTATGAATGACAGAAGCAGGATGGTTCAGCCCACCAGATCTATAACAGTCTCCTCCTCTTCAGTACTCCCTCAAGAGCGAGGCCCTCAGGCATCAGCTAGTAGAGGTAGAGGTACGGGTGAGCATCTAGCTCCGACGGTAGTCAGAACCGCATATATGCATTGGCAGGTCATAAGGACCCAGAGGCTACACCGGTTGATGTGTCAGGTACTGTGACTATGGGTAATATTCGATCTTATTGACACAAATTGCCCAGTTAATATGATTAATATAAGAGTGAGTTGGCATTACGTTTGAAGGATTATGGGAAACCAAGGCTAACTTGAAAGCAAAGTAAGAACCCGAGGATAGTGGACTAAGGGAGGAAAGGGGAGTAACCTAGAACATTAAGAAGTTAGAACCCTGATAGCTCTAACGCCAAGGGAGGAAACAACATATAGTACGCAAGATTTTGGGAAAGTTAATGTAATGGAATAGAAAGTTATGAACCCGGTTATTAAGATTACAACTAGCAGGTGTCAGCGCCTAGAAGATAGATTAACATAGTTGCAGGTGACGAATGACTTAGGAAGTAGTTTTAGGGAGGGACGACGTCCTTACCCCGTGAGAGCCTGATATTTGTTTCTTTGGAGTATAGCCCGGGAAGATATATATACATTTATAATTGATGAGTATGTATGTACATCTTGCAAGTTTAAACATTCGAGGACGAATGTTCGAAAGGGGGGAAGGATGTTACATCCCGTACTTTAATATTAGGATAAGTCGTAGTAATCCATATAAGCTTGAAGGGATTAAGACTATTCATGAGGTTATAAAGGATTTGTGACTATGTCATTGTAAGACCCCGTAAGTTTAACAACCTTGATACCGTTATATATATATATTTACTTCATATCAGCTTTTTAAATTCTAATGGAACATTTTTGTAAAACGGTTTAAGAAAAAAAATAATATGATTTATTATAGTTATTAACATTACTACTTTCAATTATACACATAATATGAGAAAGTTTATGAGATTTTCTTTATTGTAAAGATAGAAATTAATTTCTCACAAGAAAAGAAGGTTATCTTTTTACCATTTTAAGAATTAAGCATACGAAAATTTGTACTCTTTATATGAGATTAGAAAAATTAGAAGTTGAGAAAATATATGTATTTTTACATGAATGTTGTAATGAAATAATAGTGTGTGTATTGATTTTATATGGTATCACATGACCATGATAGTATGATGTATAAAGTTATAAACAATGAGTAGTATTTTAAGTAATTTAAGATAGTTCTTAATTATGTGGGTAATTGGTTAATTATCGGGTAACGGGATATTACCTAGTTAACTAATAAGTTATAGGATAAAGATTAAACTTTCCCACACCCACCCCCACACCCACCCCCACCCCCACGTGGCAGCAAGCCACTACCCAAAACATATGACTCTTAGTCATTATGGGTAGGTGGCAACTGATTCCAACATAAGGAATTTTAATCCAAATAAGGTTACATGTCTTTGAAACAATTCAAAAGGTACTTATCTTTCAAGGATTAAGAGAATAGCATAAACTTTAAATGGGGGGAAATCTGAAGCTTCGTATCTCCCAACAATTTAAAGAACAGCAAAGACTTTAATTCAAACAGAGATTTCAACAAGTAAGGTACGGATCTTCAATAATTCAAACAGAGATTTCATAGCATCTTAAACAAAGTGAGATTTTACAATTTTAAGGGAGTACGGTGCAATCCTTCTCAAAAATACCATACGGGTTTTTCCCTACCCCAGGTATGTTAAGGCTAATCCTTCTTTCCTTTGGCATGATTCAAGTAATGATGCGTACACGATATTCCATAAGTGATTCTACTCTTAGCAGTTAAGGATGTCTATGTTATTCATTCCCGTAAAGTGATATTCAAGCATGTCTAAGTACGTATCTAGTTCCCTATTGAGGTATTTGATAAAGATGTTAATGTTTATAGTATAGTGATACATGCATCCTCATTTACAACCGAGATACGGCCGGTCGGGCAGTCATGCATTTACCACTGAGCTACGGCCGGTCGGGCAGTTACCACCGGTTGGGCAGTTATGCATCATTATTTACCACCGGTTGGGCAGTAATGCAGTTACCACCGAGCTACGGTCGGTCGAGTAGTTACCACTGATCAGTTGGGCAGTTAACATCACGAGAATAATGTAATCAAAATTATTATATTGTAATTTTATTTATATATACGAGATGGGTCTTATTCTATAAGTTATGGCCCTCAACGGCAAGTCAGATGTTATAAGTTGACTCTTATCCCTCCCCGAGATAGTATCTTATTACTACGTTTCATTTCTGCCTTACATACTCGGTACATTTTTTGTACTGACGTCCCTTTTCCTGGGGCGTTGTGTTTCATGCCACGCAGGTGTAGATAGGCAAGGTGAGGACCATCCACTGTAGGCTGCCTCCAGATATCAGCTTTTGGTTGGTGAGCTCCACATCTTCCTGGAGTATTGCCGAGTCACGTTCTATATAGGTTATTTTATTTTATGAGAATGTCGGGAACCCTATCCCGACTTATATATTATGGTCATGTTTTATTAGAGGTTTTGCAGACAGTGTCCTGTGTATAGTTTTAGGTATGACATGTCAATGTCCTTGTCGGCCCCTATGTATCTATATAAATCTTTTTTTTTTGAATTATTTATGTGAGTTAAGTTCTAATATTGTTAAATATATATATATATATATATATATATATATATATATATATATATATATGGCCTATTATGGCCCGTGATGAGTCTTATAAAAAAAAGGGATAAGGTATGTGGCGCCCGGTTTAGTAGGAACCGGGTGCTAGTCGTGGCCCTCTAATTTGGGTCGTGACAAAAGTGGTATCAGAGCAGTTCTGTCCTAGGGTTGTCTGCAAGCCGTGTCTAGTAGAGTCCTGTTTATGAATGTGTTGTGCACCACGTTGTATAAACAGAAACTACAGGGCATTTAGGGACCGATTACCCTTCCTTCTTGATATTAGATCGTGCAATAGAGCAGAGTCATAGGGAATAAAGCCATTGACCTTTGACTGGTTTTATATATATAGCGATGCCTATGATCGGGAAAGCTACGGCTAGTCAAAAGGGTAAAGCAGTGGCAGATGAGGGCATGAGTAGAGTACCAATGTCTAGTGAGGGCCAGAGTGAGGCCTCGAGGGGAATATGACACCCTCGCGTAGTTCTCTGATTTCGCCAGCACCAGAGAAGATGAGGAGGAACCCAGCACCTCCACCTATTGTTCAGGATGAGGATATGGATATGCGGAGTGCAGTACAGTTATTGACTAGATTGGTAGCCGCTTAGGCTCAGCGCCAGGTAGGTACAGGTGTTGGTCACGTTGACAGGGTAATTAGCGCGAGAGTTCGAGACTTCATCAACCTGGACCCTCCAGTGTTTACCGGGTCCAACAAGGATGAGGACCCGCAAAACTTTATTGATAGGATGCAGAGGACTTTGAGGGTGATGCATGCATCAGACACTGAGTCAGTAGAGTTGGCCTCTTACCAATTACGGGATGTTGCGGTTCAGTGGTATGAAACTTGGGAATTGTCTAGAGGGACAAATGCATCTCCAGCAATATGGGAAGAGTTCTCAGGGGCTTTCTTGCGTCATTACTTGCCGGCAGAGATTCATCAGGCAAGGGTAGACAGGTTCTTGGCTCTTAAATAAGGGAATATGAGTGTGTGGAAGTATAGTCTCTTGTTTGATTCCTTAGCGAGGTATGCCCCCTCGATTTTGGCTGAAATGAGTGATCGAGTGCATCGGTTTGTGGTAGGACTTGGGCTGCATCTGATTAATGAGTGTTTCACGGCCGCTCTGCTCGATAGTATGGATATTTCCCGCATCCAGGCTTATGCTCAGAATTTTGGTGGATCGAAAACTACAGCAATACGAGAATCATGATTAGGGTCAGCGTAAGAAGGCTAGGTCTGCTAGGCAACCTGAGGATTTTTCGGGCAACCCTATGTCACCATATCCTGTTGAAAGTGTCCGACAATTGTAGAAGTCATATTATGATGGATCTGTCTATTCTGAATCAGGTCAGGGATCGAGAATTTTGGGTTTTCAGAAACGGAGGGATTTAGCGCAAATGAGGGCACCTCCTCCGTGGTGCAGTCAATGCGGTAGAGCTCATTCTGGACAATGTCATCAGGGATCTAATGTATGCTATACCTGTGGAGACCCTAGTCATTACATGAGGGACTGTCCTATGAATGACAGAAGCGGGATGGTTCAGCCCACCAGATCTATAACAGTCTCCTCCTCTTCAGTACGCCCTCAAGAGTGAGGCCCTCAGGCATCAGCTGGTAGAGGTAGAGGCACGGGTGAGCATCTAGCTCCGACAGTAGTCAGAACCGCATATATGCTTTGGCAGGTCATAAGGACCCAGAGGCTACACCGGTTGATGTGTCAGGTACTGTGACTATGGGTAATATTCGATCTTATTGACGCGAATTGCCCAGTTAATATGATTAATATAAGAGTGAGTTGGCATTACGTCTGAAGGGTTAAGGGAAACCAAGGCTAACTTGAAAGCAAAGTAAGAACCTGAGGATAGTGGACTAAAGGAGGAAAGGGGAGTAACCTAGAACATTAAGAAGTTAGAACCCTGATAGCTCTAATGCCAAGGGAGGAAACAACATATAGTACGCAAGATTTTGGGAAAGTTAATATAATGGAATAGAAAGTTATGAACCCGGTTATTAAGATTACAACTAGTAGGTGTCAGCGCCTAGAAGATAGATTAACAGAGTTGCAGGTGACGAATGACTTAGAAAGTAGTTTTAGGGAGGGACGGCGTCTGACCCCGTGAGAGCCTGATATTTGTTTCTTTGGAGTATAGCCCGGGAAGATATATATACATTTATAATTGATGAGTATGTATGTACATCTTGCAAGTTTAAACATTCGAGGACGAATGTTCTAAAGGGGGGAAGGATGTTTCATCCCGTACTTTAATATTAGGATAAGTCGTAGTAATCCATATGAGCTTGAAGGGATTAAGACTATTCATGAGGTTATAAAGGATTTGTGACTATCATTGTAAGATCCCGTAAGTTTAACAGCCTTGATACCGTTATATATATATTGATATGATATTTTGAGTGGAACATTTTTGTAAAACGGTTTAAGAAAAAAAATAATATGATTTATTATAGTTATTAACATTACTACTTTCAATTATACACATAATATGAGAAAGTTTATGAGATTTTCTTTATTGTAAAGATAGAAATTAATTTCTCACAAGAAAAGAAGGTTATCTTTTTACCATTTTAAGAATTAAGCATACGAAAATTTGTACTCTTTATATGAGATTAGAAAAATTAGAAGTTGAGAAAATATATGTATTTTTACATGAATGTTGTAATGAAATAATAGTGTATGTATTGATTTTATATGGTACCATATGACCATAATAGTATGATGTATAAAGTGTATAAAAAATAAATAGAATTTTAAGTAATTTGAGACAATTCTTAATTATGCGAGTAATTGATTAATTATCGGGTAACGGGATATTACCTAGTTAACTAACAAGTTATGGGATAAAGATTAAATCCCCCACACCCTCCCTGCCCCCACGTGGCAGCAAGCTACTACCCAAAACATATGACTCTTAGTCATTATGGGTAGGTGGCAACTGATTCCAACATAAGGAATTTTAATCCAAATAAGGCTACATGTCTTTGAAATAATTCAAAAGGTACTTACCTTTCAAGGATTAAGAGAATAGCATAAACTTTAAATTGGGGGGGGGGGAATCTGAAGCTACGTATCTCCCAACAATTTAAAGAACAGCAAAGACTTTAATTCAAACAGAGATTTCAACAAGTAACGTACGGATCTTCAATAATTCAAACAGATATTTCATAGTATCTTAAGGAACGTGAGATTTTATAATTTTAAGGGAGTACGGTGCAATCTTTCTCAAAAATACCATACGGGTTTTTCCCTACCCAAGGTATGTTAAGGCTAATCCTTCTTTCTTTTGGCATGATCCAAGTAACGATGCGTACACGATATTCTATAAGTGGTTCTACTCTTAGCAATTAAGGATGTTTATGTTATTCATTCCCGTAAAGTGATATTCAAGCATGTCTAAGTACGTATCTAGTTCCCTATTGAGGTATTTGATAAAGATGTTAATATTTATAGTATAATGATACATGCATCTTCATTTACCACCGAACTACGGCTGGTCGGGCAGTCATGCATTTATCATCGGGCTACGGCTGGTCGGGCAGTTACCACCGATTGGGCAGTTATGCATCATTATTTATCACCGGTTGGGCAGTTATGTATTTACCACTGAGTTACGGTCGGTCGGACAGTTTTCACTGATCAGTTTGGAAGTTAACATCACGAGAATGATGTAATCAGAATTATTATATTGTAATTTTATTTATATATACGAGATGGATCTTATTCTATAAGTTATGTCCCTCAACGGCAAGTGAGAGGTTATAAGTTGACTCTTATCCCTCCCCGAGATAGTATCTTATTACTATATTTTATTTCTGCCTTACATACTCGGTACATTCTTTGTACTGACGTCCCTTTTTCTGGGGCGTTGTGTTTCATGCCACGCAGGTGTAGATAGGCGAGGTGAGGACCATCTACTGTAGGCTGCCTCCAGATATCAGCTTTTGGTTGGTGAGCTCCACATCTTCTTGGAGTATTGCCTAGTCACGTTCTATATAGGTTATTTTGTTTTATGAGGATGTCGGGAACCCTGTCCCGACTTATATATTATGGTCATGTTTTCTTAGAGATTTTACAGACAGTGTCCTATGTATATTTTAGGAATGACATGTCAACGGCCTTGTCAGCCCCTATGTATCTATATAAATCTTTTTTTTGAATTAGTTATGTGAGTTAAGTTCTAATATTGTTAATTATATATATAGATGTGGCCTATCATGGCCCGTGACGAGTCTTATAAAAAAAAGGGATAAAATATGTGGCGCTCGGTTGAGTAGGCATCGGGTGCCAGTCGTGGCCCTCTGATTTGGGTCGTGACATACTTTTTCTAAATGGGTTGGTTATGCATAATATCATTTTAGGAGCAGTAATTTAAACAAGAAAATTAAACACAAAAATTGAACATAAAAATAGACACGAAAATTAAGCACGAAACGTAAACATGAAAATTATACGCAAAAATTAAATAAAAAAATAAGAGATGAAACGAGTGCAACATGATTAAGTATAAAAACTTAAAGAAATTGTCCAAATAATTACTCCAAATACTTGACGAATTAATTTAAAGCTTGAAACTTGCTCCAAATATTTTGCTAAAATACTTGAAACATAATAACTATGAAAAAATATAGAGAAGAATAGAGACAGAATGTTAGAGATTACAGAGAAAATGATAGAATTTGTATGGGAAAAAATAAATAAGGATGAAAGGTATTTATAGTTGAAATTAGGGTGAAAGCGTAATTTAATAAACTTGAGAATTAAATAAAAACTTTAGGTGGGGGCTGTTGTTTTGGGGAGTTAGGGGTAAAAAATGGTCATTTTTTCGTTGCCAACTACTCTTTTTTAAGGAAAAAAACGTTGGAGAACGACTAATTTAAAAATAAAAACTGAGGAGCTGCCACGAGGGGCCGGGTCGGCGGGACCACATGGTAGTCCCGTCCCATCCCATGTTCCTTTCCCCCTAAACCCATCCCACGTAATTCCAGCAGGACGGGACCGGGCCGTCCCATCCGTTGGACACCCTTACTTGAGAGAGAGGAGAAAAAGATTTTGCATTTTGTGTATTTCTCTTAGCCAGCACCATTTAGTTCATTTACGCGCTCAATTTCAGCTGTGGAGCACTCAAGCTGCCATGTCAGCATTTTGGATTTAATCGACACATATTTGTCTAGTTAAAGTGTTCAATAGGTCACTATTAAAGTATAGATGTCTAAATAAAAAATAATGTCATGTTTAAATGTCTGCCTATGTATTTAATCTTCCGTATATAAGCTAAGATTCTACAACGTAAATCATCTACTATATAAGTAAAAGACACTGAGATATTTGATCTATTTAAAGTAAAATTTTATTAAATTAAACAAGTAAATAAATAATTATTCCGTAAAGAATATTACTATAACAAAACGCATGGTTCATAGTATATCCTAACATCTCATTCATGAGTCATTCCACTGGCTATAGATTTCTTGAATAAAGAGCCATACAAGAACTGTGAGATAAACTAACCTTATATTATATCCAATCTCCAAGCTATGAAACCTCCATGGTGGAGAATAAGTAATCGAGTCAGTATAACGCTTATGATTAAGATACTTTGGTAATCTCAAGTCTAAGGGTACTTGAACAATTGATATTATGAGATACTTTCGTTGACATTGACAATTTATCCATATGAAGATCTCATTTCTAGGTCTCCAATGAACTTATTCTTCTAACAAGATTCCACATTTTAATCCTAACATCCCATGCTCACAGCTTGTGACAACTACTGTTTGATCCAGTCAAGAAGTATAACATAAAGTACTGACTTGGTTGGGATCCTGAAGCTTAAGGCGGAAAGTCTCGAGTGTCTTATTTGAAAGTAGATTGTGAAAACACAAAAGCCAAAATTGTGAGAGCGCATCGTCTGCTTTCTATTGTACTTATCATTTTCTTGAAAATGCTATTTTACAGTAATCGCACATAATAACAATATCCTTTTGATACATTTAATTTAATGACATTTTCGGAAACACTTCTCACTTCTAATTATTGTTTATCTTATACTGCATGATATTTTTATTAATATAAAATCATTCAATCTTATTTATAGTTGATATCATTATAAGCGGAATGGATAATTATATTACGATTCATAGTCAACAACAACTATGATTTTGGAATTGAGTTGTACTCGTTATATCTTTAAATTGGGGCAGGGAAGCGTCATTATAGGGAATAACAGTCCTGATATTCTTCTACGAATTACTATTATTCTTGGAGTAAATTATGAGATGAGAAAAGAAAAGTGGGACATTCCGCAAAATACTGAAACCATCATATTGGCAGACATTTATTCCACTGCAGATCAATCTAAAGTATGCCATGCTGCTCAAATATTATTAAGACACAGTCCCGCCATAATATAAGCCTTCACTTAATTCCCATTCAGAAGGGAATCGATTTTGTGGGCAAGGTGGGCTTCACTGTCTTCAAGACGACCTTTGGTTGCATCATTTTCCCACCGGATTAAGGTTGGAACCCCTTTGAGGTTGAACCTGGGGTCAACTCGCCATGGGTGCTGTGGAGTCCTCCAAGTAGGCCTATCTCCAACATAAGCCCTCAGCAGTGCTATATCCTCTGCTGATTCTTCAAGCTTCTTGTATATCACAGGTTCAGCTCTTACACAATCTTTAAAAAAAAAGACAGAAAACTATTGGAGCTAGTTGGTCAAATTTGGGTGGATTTGAAATATAGCAGATGAAGACAACTCAACAAGCTAGTTGGATGAGAAAGATAATAGGGGCAAGAACACTGATTATACTTATGCAAAGCAGGAGACCTAGTAACAGGAGTATGATAAAACATGTATACCTGCAACTAATTGGAGCATTGCCTAGAGTGGATTGGAGATATTTGATGTTCAACAACACTGCCAGACCTAGAGCTATATTTACTTTATGGTTACCGGTGCAAGTGTAATGACTCATCAGTCGTTTTGAGTTCTACGACCCCCTTTCCCTATTTGAGACTTCCCGTGTATTTATTTCATGTTTTATGACTTGCCGGTACGGGTGGTTCGGGTTCCGAGATGTTCGGGAGTGATTAGGAACACTTAGTTTCTAACTAGAGAATTTAGAGAGTTGACCAAAGTCAACATTTTGGGTAAACGGGCTCGGATTGGTGATTTGAAGGTTCGTATAGGTTCATATGATAATTTGGACTTGTACGTATGTTCGAATCCGGTCTTCGATGCTGCTAGAAGAATTTGGCGCTTTTGGTTAAAAATCAGCAATTTGAAAAACTTTAGAGTTCATAAGTTTGACTTGGAGCTGACTTTTGTGTTATTACATTTTGTTTCATGTTGTGAGCCTTCGGATAGGTCCATTTAGGTTATTTGAACTAGTTGGAATTGTTTAGAGGTGGTCCAAAGGGTTTGAGAGTGATTCAGACCTATCTTGAGAAATTGGAACTCAAGAAAGTTTATATTTTGGTTTGGATCATGATTCTTAGATGTGATGCTTCTGGATGTGTTTTGAGTCATTGGACAAGTTTGTATAGGATATATAGACTAGTTGGGATGATTGGACAGGATCCCCAGGAGCTCGGGTGAGTTTGAACAAATTTGAGCATTTCAGCACTATACCGATATTTCTGCAGCTTTCTGCAGTGTTGAGGGCAATTTTGCAGTGCGGAGGGTACTTTTTGGAGTACTGAAGCAATGCCTTGAGTGCTAAGGCAATGGCCGAGTGCTGAGGCAATCGGCAAAGCATGGACCGCACTGAGGGCCAGAATAGGAGAACTGCAGATCTGTTGGTATGACTTCGGAAGCTTATATCTCCTAATCTATAATGAATTTGGGGGTGATCCAAAAACGAAAGTTGTAGCTCTTTGAGTCAAGTTTTCAGAAAATCAAGTCATTTGTCATTTGGACATTTTGTACAAAATGTTATTGCCATCTTACTGAAGGTTGGTAGTGAAATCACTACAGGTGTGCTGGATTGTGGACCGCACAGCTCGTATTGCGGTCGCAAGACTAGAGTGCGGTTGGGAGTGAAGTCCACACTAGGAAAATGCGGCCAACACTGTGAGTTCAGATTTTTGTATATAAACGGATTTTTATTTCACTCTTCACCACTTTATAGACTTGGAAGCTCGATTTTGAGAGGTTTTGACCTAGATCTTCATCTATAAGCTTGGGGTAAGTGATTCTAATCAAAATCTATGACTTATACATAAATTTATCACTAGGTCTAACATCAAAACATGAATTTGAACAAGAGAAATTGGGGCTTTGTCCAAAACTTAAGAAAATGGAATTTGGGGTTTTGAGCACCGATTTGGAGTTGGACTTGAAAACTAATCACATATTCGGACTCGGAGGTTTATGGGTCAGCGGGATCCAACCTTGGACTCGGGTTTTGACCAAATAAGTCCGAGGTTGACTTTTGAGATTTGATTAAAAATTGAAGTTTTATCGTTAGGAGTCGATTTCTATAGCCTAATTTGACCTCGTCTGGCTAGATTTCGAGCGTTTGGAGGCCAAGGATAGAGGAGGCCAGTAATATTGGACACCTGGGAGGTGTCGAGCAACTGGGACGTGTTGGTTGAGGTAAAGTTGAGTCTTTATCATATATAGACAGTCTAGACTCATGCATACACATGCTATTTGGTGCATACCATCTGTATATGCGGATTTGGTAACTTATCTATGCTCTTAATCAATTTATCTGAAAACCATGCTTAATACTTGTTTCTTGACTGGGTACCTTATTATTTATATCTGTGGTTTCCTAGTTGTTTCTTCATTTCTTGTATATGGTTATGTGTTAAACGGGTTATGGAAGTATGCATTGATTGTCTAAACCTCGGTACTACTTTATCGGGATTAGACTTGATACTTAATGAGTACACGTTGATTTTGTACTCATACTACACTTATATATTTTTGTGCAGATCCTAGTGTTAGTCATCAGTACTTACGATCGAGGGACAATTTATACGAGTGTAATCACCTATCTACAAGTACTAGAAGAGGACACCGATTTCCGTAGTTTGTATTACAGTTATCAGTTTTTCCTCAGCTATTAATTATATTATACAGTCTCTCAGTTAGTGGTTTTACAACTATCGAGTTTATCAGTATTTAGTTACAAGACAATGAGCTTTATAATTTTTAGTATATCAGTATTCAGGTAAAAACACATTAATGGCTTTGGGATACTAAGCGATGGTTACACTTTCAGTTTACGAGCTAATGCATAACAGTATAGAGTGCCTTGAAATTTCCTTTGAGGCATATATGAAACGAAAGGGGTCCAACTAGTGGAAAAAGAGGGAAGTAAAATGTTTGTTGGTACCATGTACATTCAGAATCCACCAAAAAGTGCCAGAACTGGGAAGAACCCTATGGGCAAGGAAGAAGAAAGAATAACATAACGATACTTACGGCTAGGTACTAGCTAGTTAACATGTTTATCCTGACCATCCAAGGCTTAGTAGGTCGGCTTTGGAGATTTCTTGGTGAGCTGCAATGTTGGATTTGCTTCCTATATAATCTAGTGTAACCTTGTTTCAGATAGTACTTTTACATTTGAGACTCTATTTAGTAGCTCATAACTTCGTAGTTCGTACTGCCAAGTTTTGGAAGATTAATGTAATATTTTTGCACTATGATGTTGATTGCAGACTTATTTATGTTTCATTTATACTATAATAGTTGATTATCCCAAATCTGATCTTGCTTTGATTGTTTAAAACGTGTTGGCTTACTTAGCGGGTTAGGTTAGGTGCTGATCCTGGTGGGTTTTTGGATCGTGACAGCAAGAGAGATGTTACACCCCATGTTTTCGTACGTGAAAGTGTGCCATGAATAAATTAATGCAAGCTCGGAAATGAGATGTTACATCCTGCATTTTCGTACGATAAAGTTTCGTCGTAAGTTAATGATATGATGGGATGCCCTCAGAGGCTTGCCCACAGTGGCCGAAATGATACGATGGGATGCCCTCAGAGGCTTGATGATGTTATGAACGCATATACCTATGCATGGTATGACAATTATACGTATATGCATGACATTATAAAAAATAAAATGATTCACAGAGCTATGCAGACGTACATGTCGAGTCTTTTACTCCATGTTTCTCTCATGTCTATTATTTACTGATTTTCATTCCTTACATACTCGGTACATTATTTGTACTGACGTCCTTTTTTGCCTGGGGACGCTGCATTTCATGCCCGCAGGTCCCGATAGACAGGTCGAGAGTCCTCCAAGTAGGCTATCAGCTCAGCGGAAGGTGTTGGTGCGCTCCATTTGCTCCGGAGTTGCTTGTTTGGTCAGTATGATTTAGACGTGTATTGTTTGGTATGGCGGGGCTCTGTCCCGACCTTTATGACAATTATGTATTCTTAGAGGCTTGTAGACAGATGTCATGTACGTAAAAGATTGTATGGCCTTGCCGGCTTATGTTCAGTGTACGAGTTGTTATTTTGGTCTTATAGGACTGTATGTCTTATGTATAAGTTGGTACTAAATGTTGTATTCTACTTATCTCACGGCAGCCTTTCCGGCTCAGTTATCTATGATAGTATGATATGAAAAGACACGTTATGTTGGTACTCGGTTGAGTAAGGTATCGGGTGCCCGTCGCGGCCCATCAGTTTGGGTCGTGACAAGAGACTACTTAGAGTTGATAGACTTATGAATGCAGGTTAAAAGTTGATCAATATGTGGCTTAAGAAAAGCTGGGAATGAAACAAGAAACCATCTATTCTAAAAGCTGGGAATGAAACAAGAAACCATCTATTCTTTGATTGCAGGTTTGCTAGACTTATGGACAAGATTGATGCAATGGTTGCAGATACAATGGCCAGCAAAAAGCTCATGGCAGCAACACCAACAGGAGATACTTCATTGTACCAGAGGAAAGACAAAACAAGCATGTTTGATAAAAATGGTTCATTCTGAATTTGTTCTTGCTGTATGGAGGGAAAAGAACACCACGGTATTGGAGAAAACAAGTGATAGCATTGCAAGGGAGATTGCCTATGTTTGCAATGTTCGACCAGTAGCTGTTGTGAGAAGCTTTTTACAGAAATGCAAATTCTGAATTGTAGCAACCTGAGAGTAGTTGAGTAGTAGTTCACTAGTTTGTGTAGCTGCATAGATAGGAAGAGGAGGAAAGCATCCCTAGAAGGTGTGTTAATCTTTCTAGAGATGCATAGTAGTAGCTAGGAGTTGTTTAGAATTGTGGTGGAGATCAGCAAACTAAATTTAGAATTGTGGTGGAGATCAGCAAACTAAGTTTGGTCTAGCTGGGATTGTAAATATTCACTTGGTAATTAATAAAAATTTCTAGTTACCAAAAAAAATATGGGCTGATCAATAAATAGGTTATAACCCAACACGCCCAAAATTTAGTTGGGCTAAGATAGGTTGGGTCGGGATGGGCTAAATCATAGGTCATAGCCCAACCCGGGATGAAACTGAAGCTAGAACAACGGAAAAAAATTGAACACAAAAACATAGCAACACTAGTTAATCCCATTCAATATATTTTGTAAAATTTGATTCACTTCAATTTAGATGGATATTAACTAAAACATTGAGTGCAAGTTGAGTTACTATATGAATTTTACCAATATTAGTCAAAACAAAAGAAAGTAAAATAAATAATTAGAAAGATATCAGACTAAGTTTAAAATTATTCAAAAGTTCATTAACAGAGATAAATCGAATTGTAAGAGAAACAAAAAGTTATAAAGCAAGACATAAGTTTGTTAGGACATAGGACAGGAAAAGATATAAACTAAGTCAAATTGTTCGAGATGAACGAGCCAGTAAGTAGTACGGGGGAACTCTATCAAGGAAACAGGTCAGAGAAAAGAATAAAACACACCAGTATTAAGATTTCAGGCCTAAGAGAACTTACCATATTTGAGAAGAAATGGGTCAACTTTGGGCAATCCCACGGGTCTATTTGGGCGGTTGTTCTTAATGGGCTAGCTTGGGCTGTGCCCAAACCAGCCCATCAGTAATAATATCCTTCGGCCAACCCATTAAATTATTGGTGGGTTCGGCGGGTTATATGTTTTTGGATCAATTTGCCACCCTATCCAAGATTAAAGCCTCATACTATCACTGCACAATTGTGCTTGTGCTACTTTTTACTTTAGTTATGAATTGCTGCATGTTCAAAATGAAATAATGATACAAAGAATTTTTTCACGACAACTAAATAAGTGCAAAATATGACATAATGATCTAAGAAAGTGTGTATCTGGAGGAGAGACCAAGCTTTCAATTCTATGATTGCTGATGATATAGCTACGAAATCGAAGGCAAATGTAGGTTCAGACTTTTAGAGGAGAGATAAGAAGTTCGTCTGTGGTGTTGGTACTTAATTAATAGCAATATAGATAAAATAGCAAATGGGTTGACAACAACTAGGAAATTTAGTACGAAAATAAAATTTGGACGGTTGCTAACTACTTGATGTTGATACTGATACTAATTCCCTTGAATTGATTTCACTCATTCCCCTAATGTTGAATCCTCTCGGTTAATCATGGTCAGACTTTTTGAACAATATACATCCTTTATCTCTTAAAAGTTTGAGTGAATACCCTGGTGTTTGAGTCTCTTCAAATTGTTAATGGTCTCTTGGAAGAGAAACAGAAGAATGTTAAAGAACTATAGGACCATAGTTTTGCAATTGAATATGAATATTTAAGACTCTTAGAAAAGACAGGCTACCGCCGATAAGATCATAAGAAGCATTGTCATGTTTCTGGGCAATTAATTCTTGTACTAAAAAAGAGGAAATTGCAGAAAAGGGTAGCTTGTATCAATATCTGCTATCACATTGCAAGCAGATGCAGAAAGAAAGACACCTTATCAATATAATACCAGATACAATTGCAGAATGTCAGAATTCCTAGATATAAAAATGGAGGCAGCAGACAACAGAGGCAAACCTACATGATGTAGGACTTAGGATGCACTAGCACCTGTAAAGTTGGCAAAAATTATCTGTGTATGTAAATATATATTAAAAAATGACAAACATCTTGCTTGGTACCCCAATAACAAATGAAAGTAGGGGCACTGGATGTGAGTTATTTGCTTAAAACACTCTACTAGTGTGCAACTCAAGTTCGAAATACATTACTGAAAATATCACTGCTTTCATGCTTTGTTTAGACTACCAGGGGTTTGTTTCTATTTTCTTTTCTTTTGGTTTTGTACTCTTCTTTTTTATTTCTCATTTCTCCTCTTACTCTTTTTCTCTGTTCCTCTTGCTAACTCAAACACATTCTCGAAGAAGACGGTAGGCATCGAAATTTTAACGGATCAAGCTAAATCCTAAATTCAAGATACTACAAGACGACTCTTTAAATTCTAGGAGTCTATTAGGGTTGCTTGAAGGCTACTCTACCAAAACCCTAACTTGGAGGCTACTCTACCCTAACCCTAGGTCACTTCTATAAAAAAGGTTACATATTTTCTTAAAAAACTCTCGAAAATTGAGATCATCTTGAAAAATCCATAAACTCATTGAATACTCACAAAGAGATCAAGATGCGGTCAGATACTTCTAGATAAGCAAATACTTCAAGAAGATCCACAACATCCTTTCATGGAGATCAAATACATTCCAAGGAAGTCTGCATCATCCTACGTTCTAGAAATAAGCTGCTTCAGCCCTCGAATCACGAAGATAATCAGGAGAGAAGAATCAATGGGACAAACAGAATTGTACCCGCATTGTTTATCAATAAAATTATGTTTCTTGATATTTATATTGTGACTGCAGTTCATTTTTTGTATCGCAAAAATTTGTTGCAAACAAAGACCAATTAAGAAAAGTTCATATTAGATTTGAGAATTGAATTGGAAAACAAAAAAGCTTCAACAACTTTAAGGGGTCGTTTGGTAGGGTGCATAAGAATAATGCTGAATAGAGTGTATTAACAATGTTGGTATTAGTTATGCTGACATATTTCTTATCCATTGTTTGGTTTGATGTATTAAAGCATTGCACAATTTCTAAAAGAATTGTTTGTTTACAAAAATACCCTCATAACCAGGCCATCGCTTTCTCTTTTTAAAAGAAACATATGATGAGGAATGTTTTTATATGAAAAAAGGTTTAAAATTTTTTTTTTGATTTGTCTACCTATATTGTGGTATAGAACTGAATATTTATTTATAAAACAGAAAATATGCTAAGTTTTATTTATCTACTAGGGATAAAAATTTATTTCCCACTTTCTTGGATTATTAGGCAAAGAAAGTTTGAATTAAAAAAATAAAAGGAAAATGAGTTGATTACAAGTGCATTCCAGTACGTAGTAGTAGAGTATAGATTTATAAATTTACAATGAAGAAATTGATGGAGTATAGATATAAATAGCGGGAGCAATTTCAGCATCAAACTTTACATCAAACTTGCATTAATATAATTGCATATTTTAATCAAGCATAAATTTTGATGGACAATTTTGTCTTTAACTAAGCTAATGCATGCATTAAACCCCATTGCATTGCTAATACTATGGTTTCTTATGCATTAATTATGCATAGGATAACACCAAATAGGGTGTATAACTAATGCATAGGTTCAAAAAGTGCATAAGTTCAAAAAGTGTACCAAACAAGGTATTATTAATACACAAAGCTAATGCATGTATTATTTTATCTAATGCATCTTACCAAACGACCTCTAAAGGTAAATCAAAACTAATCAACCAAAGAATACAGCAAATTGCAATATCTGTTTTTCAACATTTTATCTAATTTAATTTATTTGACTGGTCTTTCGATTTGTTAGCATTTCCTTTCTATTTTTTCTTCTTCTAATATTCAATAAAACTTTAATCAAGAGGAAAAAATTGAATTGAATCAAACATATTTTCTTTTGAAGATTGATTTGTCGTTAAGAATGAAAAACCTAATAAAACTGAATTGAATAAACAGAAAATTGACAGAATGGAACAGACTTAACACTAGATCAACTATGCCGACCGAATGTACCCTCTATTCAGTTGTTGTGGCCAATGACAGCTTGTAATGGTGCACCCCTGATATTCAAATCCCTAGGTATGCCTCTGGCAGAGACAAGGTAGACTATTAGCCAAAGATGCAGACATAACTCATAAGTGAAACATGTTTAGAGGTGTATCACTTTAAAGAAAAGAAACACAATGATACTGGAACGAGAGAACATTAACAGTAGTATTTTGACAATGCCTTCATCTCAAGGGGAGTTTCATAAGTCCTAGTCCAACAATAAGTCATTTTGCTCCCTGTCCCACATCACCATGCTCGTGAATTGTTTTTTAGTAGATTCTATTATAGTCAGTTAGAGATGGAAAGCTGATCATACCTCTCCCTTGATCCTAATTGAAGTCAGAGCATGTGAAGACGTCTCTCAACACAAAGAGAGAGGTCTGCTCCATGCCTCTCCTCACTCCGCATGAATCTAATAACTTCAAGACCAGCTCTAATTAAAGGCATGCTCGCTAACTTATAACTTAATTTCTTTGATAGTGTTTACTGGCGAAAAGTTTCCATTTGACATCAAATGAACTAGAATGACCGAAAAAGTTTATTCTTCCTTAAGTCAAAAGATGACAGATCTTAGTTACTCCCCACTAAACAGTAGAGACAAACCTCAAGCTAATCCTACAGTAGGCCCAATCATCATGAATAGACCATACTATACCATGAGCTGAGAAGACTGTAGAGCTCGTGGTAGGCCATGATGATCATTAGACTGTATATTTGAACAAAATTGTTCAGAATTCAGCCACTTTGTGTTATATCTAAAAAAGAAATTAAAGATATACCAACAGAAATTCTATGAACCCATAAAATTGATACACTAAAATAACATCATCATTTAGGATTCTCTAGCTCATATGACTCTTCGAATTGAACTCTAATAGGTGAAATGGATTACAAAAAACCAGTTTGAAATGAACAGACCTCAAAACTGACTAAAGTCTTAGCATATAGGAGTATGTCGCCTAAGAACAAAAAGAGTTACTTAGTAGTAATAATCACCTGAAGAAACGCCACCATCCTATCTACTTGACATAATACATTCTTAAACATCAGCTATCAAGTTTACCACCAGGATCAAAAGTTCAAATCCAATTTCAGTTCCTCAAATATTAAGATTCAAGACCACCAAGGCACCAACAAACTCAACGGCAAATATACAAAAATTACATAAAATTCTTTCTGTAAAACAACAAGAGAAGGGAAGTGCAAACAAACACCTAAGATAGATCATAGAAATTTCTCCACAACACTCAATTAATTGCAAAAAAGTAAAACAGGGTACATTATTAATTAAACGATAGAATAGTACAGAAATTACCAGGGCACCAACTAAGGTTGGTAGAAGGGTCTATATCAGCCAAGAATAGGATGAAATTTGCTTTGTTTTGGGGCGCCTCTGCTCTGAACTTCTCAAAGACGCCATTAAAAGTTGCTATGGTGGCGTCTAACACCTTCAACGGCATTCTTTCTTCGTTACTTACTTACAGCTACAATTCAATTTCAGTTCGGGAATTGTGCCCCAGTTTTGTTAGGTTTAAGGATTAGGTCAAATTTATTTCGAGGGAACTGGGAAGAAAAATATTTGGTTATATATATATATATATATATATATATATATATATATATATATATATATATATGGAGAGAGAGAGAGAAATATTTGCTAACGCATTCTGTACATATTTTCTTTCTCATAAATACCCTTAACAACATATCATAAAATAAGAGCAACGAAAGGGACTTTGTTGTCTTTTCGCCAAAAAGTAAAGAATCCACCCTCTGTTTTTTCTCCTCCTCTCCATCGGCTATGGTTAAACTAAGGTTGCCCAACGCGACCGTCCCGTCCCGGTCATGTCCCGCGTCCCGTTCCGTCCCGTCCCACTTAATTCTAAACGGGATGGGCCCATATTAAACGGGACACAGGATGAGACGGGATGGCCATTTCGTCCCGTTTATCCCGTTTCGTCCCGTTTATTCCGTCTCGTTTCGTACCGTCCCGTCTCACCCATCCCGCCTGACCCCCGTCTTTTTTTTTTGAATTATAGTCGTTGGGCAATGGCTTCAATTGCAAAAATAGCCGTTTTTAACGGCCAAAAACGGTCATATTTGGCCCCCACCCAAAATACCCCCAAACTTTTAATATAATCCATAAGTTTATTAAATTACACTTTTGCCCTATTTTCTACTATAAATACCCCATCCTTCTTCATTTTTTCTCACAAAAATCAATCATTCTCTCTCAAATCTCTTACATTCTATCTATATTATTCTCTCAATTTTCTCACAATCAAGTGATAAGTTTCAAGTATTTGGGCAAATTTTTGGAACAACTTTCAAGCTTCAAATTAATTCGTCAAGTATTTGAAGCAATATTTTGGGCAATTTCTTCAAGTTTCAATATTTAATCACAGTGCACTCGTTCCATCTCCTAATTTTAATATATAATTTTTGCGCATCATTTTAGTGCTTGATTTTTGTGTTTACTTTACGTGTTCTATTTTCGTATTTTATTTGTGTGTTTAATTTTTGTGTTAACTTTTTAAATTTAATTTCATATTTAAATTGTGGCACCTAAAAATGTATTTGGCGTATTTAAAAAAAACTAGTAAAAAAAGTAGTAAAGGTGAAAGTAGTAGTAATCCTAATTCTAACCCTTTTCCTAGAATTAGAAAACATATAGATGAAATGACTCATGTTGATGAAACTTCATTTTTCCAACCCCCCTTCCTCAACCCTCCCCCATGTTATAATATTAATTTCGGAGAACAACTAGATCATGAAACTTTACAAAGACAATTTGGCAATGATATTTTTATTGAGGGCGAAGAAAATGAGGATGAAGAAAATGAGGAAGAAGAATTAGATGAAACACTCACTAGTCTCGCAACACAAGCTCCAACTCAGAGTCAATTTCGGTCTAGAGCTTTACCCCATGTACCTTCTGTAAGGGGTAAGCCTAAGGGTGAACGTCCCAAAACATCACTTGTATGAAAATTTTTTTAAACATGATAAAGTCAATCAACGTGCTACATGTGAAATATGTAAGCAACGATTTGCGCACACCAAAAGTGGTGGGACGGGGGGTTAACTTGGCACTTAGGTAGGGACCACAAAGCTTTATGGATACAAACTAAAATAGAAGTCGGACAAATACCAGATCCTAGCACTGGTATTGGCACTCCTAGTGGATTTGGCGGGGGTTCTAATTTTACAACAACAACTTGACCCTGCTTCTGGTACTATTTTACGCCCCTATAACAAAGATAGAGATTGTGAGATCTTAGCAAAAATGGTGGCTCTCTGTGGCTTACCTTTTACTTTTCCTTCTCACCTTGCTTTTGTGCATTATATACAAGAAACTTATAATCATGCTTTTCAAGGTTTTCCTAAGACCACGGTTAGAAATGATGTTTTTAAATTTCAAACTGAATATCTTCTGTATATTCGTTGTGTATTTTTTCACTTAGATTGTAAAGTGTCTATCACATCTGATATAGGTCGTAGTCCTAATGGTTGTGATTATTTAACTGTTACATGTTATTGGGTTGATCATCACTGGAGCATGCAAAATATATTATTGGTTATAAATTTGTTGATTCAAAACACACTTGAGCATATATTGCAACTACTGTTCTATAAGAACTTGATTTTTATGGACTCATTGATAAAGTTTTAACTATCACCTTAGATAATGCTTCTGCTAACACAACTGCAGCAACTAGCTTAAGAACTAGACTTTGTCCAATTAATCCATCAATTTTTCATGTTAGATGTGCATGCCATATTTTTAACTTGGTTGAAAAAGATGGTATTAGTTTATTTTCTGATGCTTGTAGTAAAGTACAACATACTTGCGGCTATATTTTTCGTGCTAATAAAGCGAGAAGAATTCGTGAGTTTTCTCAACAATGTGCTAGTGCTAACCTTTCGTATAGAAAAGTTTCAAAAGATGTTTGTACTAGGTGGAATTCTACTTATGAAATGCTTAAAGTTGCTTATGATTATCGGGTGCCTAAACAAAAGGTATTTAATATGCATAATGGTATCCCCGTTGATCAAATTATTGATTCTGATTGGGATCAGATCAAAGAGCTTACTAAATTTTTAGAAAAAATTTATTATGCTACAAAATAATTTTATGGTATATATTATCCTACTATTACACAAATATTATGGTATATTTGTAGAATTTTTGTTGTATTTGGTAAGTATAAAACTAATCCAACTTATGCACCGGCCATTAATAAAATGATTGCAAAATTTAAAAAGTATTTTTTTCATATTCCCCAAGTTTATTTAATTTCTACTATACTTAACCCATATTTAAATTTAAGAGATGCAAAGGGACTTATTCGTAAAATTTATGAGAATTTAGCAATTCAAGAAAATGAACAACCATCTCTCGAAGACTGCCAAGCTAGCATATATTTTTATGCTAGATCAATGTTTGATAAATATAAATCTATGGAAACAACAGGTGGTGAAACTTCTCCTTCTACTTCTAAGTCTAGAGTAGAAGTTCTATGGGAAGATATGGATGATATAACAGGTTTTGATTCCTCTATTGATGATGAACTTGATTCTTATCTTAATCAAGGATTGGAAAGTATTAAAGACGAAAAGGCAACGAACAACTTTTGGCATGGTGGAGGGAGCGTGGCAAGGTTTTTCCAACACTTTCAATAATGGCCCGAGATATCCTTGCTATTCAAGCATCATCAGTAGCATTGGAGAGTTCTTTTAGTGCGGCAAGATTTTAAATTAAATATCATAAACATTCATTAGCGGAGGACAACCTAGAGATTTCCGTATTATTCAGAGATTGGATTAATTCAGAAAGAAGAAATCTTGGTTTTAAAAAATTAACCACTGGGGAAGAAGAAGAAGAATACAATGATACACTTAGCACTGGGAGCGATGACGACATGAAACTCATGGAACATCAATCAACATTAGCAATTCCAAAACAATACCCGAGAGAAATTATAGATAAATTACAACGAAGTTATATAGGAGCTTACAAATATTAGTATGATAATTTGTAATTGGCTACTAAGAGGTCTAGTTCAAACAGAACCCTTCCTAGAAGGTGGCTGCGTAGATTAGGTGCTCTTCAAAAGAATTATATTTGTATGTGAGATTTGAAAGTTCTATTAATAAAATAAAAGTCTCTAAGCGTTGAATTTTTTTATGAATTGTCTTATACTCTTACTTAGTTACTTGAAGACTTGAAATTATATTAAATAAATTATAACTCTATTATAAATTTATAATTACTAGAATATTTTATTACAAGTCTTTTGTTTTAATATTTTATAATTCTTTACTTAGTTTTCTAATTTCCGTTTAATTTTTAAGTTTAGTAAATAAGTCAAAAAACTAGCCGTTGCAAATTATAAAAACTTAGTCATTGTCAAAAAAATAGTCGTTGCCAAACTTAATGCTTAAATAGTATATATTTTTTAAAACGGCACTTAAGGCCCGCGAACCCGTCCCGTCCCATCCCGTTTGTTAGCGAGACGGGATGGGCCTACCATTTCGTCCCATCCCGCCATCGTCCAGGTTAAACGTTATCCCGTACCGTTAATTTTATCCCGTCTCGTCCCGTCCTGTTGGACCGTCATAAGTTAAACCAAAGCAAAAAAGAAAGCACTAATTGAGCAATATTGAATTGTCCAACTCAAGAATAATAGTTCTAATTAGCATTTTGCCTGCACCTATCTTTGTTTTGGATATTTGTTTCCCAATCTTTCTTTTGAAGATTGACTTTTCAGTATTCATTCGTAGAGTGAAAAAGATTAGAGATGACTTTTCTATTTTTTTACTCTCTGCAACTCATTAATCTCTTTATGGAGGATAAGAGTTATTTTGGTAAAAACACCATATTGCAAAATCAAATTGGTTAGATTTAGTTTAACTTTGATTGTTGGGTATATATTTTTTATTATAATAATAAAATTGGCTAGATTTGCCTAAACTTTTGATTATTGGGTTTACAGACTTAAGAGATTGGAAGCTTCAAACAATGAGAGAGAAGCATCTTGCGAAGGAGTAGGGTGTTTTGAGTTAATGTTTGGAGCTTTTTGTGAGGGAGGAGGAGTTAAATATTATATAAATTTAGTTTTTTGGATTAATGCTAATGGAGTTTCCCGGGAAGGAGGAGCTAAAAATCGAGATTGCGTTATAAGGGAAGCAAGATTTGATATCCTTTTTCGGAAGAAATTCTGGTGTTGTGCTCGGTGGAAAGGGGAAGATGAGAAATGGACGAGTGAAACTGTGAAGGATGTTTACCTGTAAAACATTACAGTTGAATTTGTTACGTGGTTTATAGACAAGCGAACTGATTTAATCAAAAAATAATAAATAAACAAGATTAAAATAAGACTTAGCGGTTAAAATCGAAAAAATGACAAGCTTGGCTCCGAGAGCAATGTCTCCGATGACAGAAATAAGAACATTGTAAAAGAGCAAATAAAGTTCTCTAATTAAGCTTGAAAATGAAATATAGCATAAGTTTTACCGAGGATTTCGTATGTTACAATGGCTGTTCAGCCTACTATTTATAGTCATACCTAGGGAAACAAGATCCTAGAATCAAACCCTTCTTAAATGACAATAAATGGGTCATTGATGAATATGTAACGGCAGGCCATGAATGCAAATATTCTCTGCAATGGCTGCATATTTAATGCTAGGGAATATATGTCATTGAATGCTATCCGATGGCAAACATTCAATCTGCTCACGTTGATGATGTTCCATTCGGGGTCTATCCGATGCCAACTGCAGCTGTTGTTCCCGGTACGAGTTGTTACTTGATTTACTTTCTACCTGTCTTTGGTTCCACATGTCACGTTACTATTTGATCATTTAGTATAAACCAATTTTACCCTATACAGATAGTCCCCCTGCTTTCCGGTGGCATATCTTTGTATCACTGGGAAGTTGGTGAATATCCCTTTCTTGGCTGTAAATCTTCTGAAAACCTTCTGAATAGTCTCTGACCGCTTGAAAGGACACACGTCTTCTCGCATTTAATAACCAGAACACGTGTTGCCCCACGATCTAGCAATATTTTTGTCGGTTCTCGAGGTAATCATGACCACAATTTATGCCGTCTATATCTTTATTTATACTCATCATTTTACCTCTTTCACTTCCAGAACTTTCATAAGTTCACCATCTTCTTTGGACTTAAACCTCTTTCTGCTCTCATCTTTTTCTGACTTTCTTCAAAAAACTTCACTATCGTTTTACTACCATGGCTTCTTTTATTGAGTCTTTCAAAAACCTTGGTCTTCTCTTCGATGGAGGCCCGAAGTGAAACAAAGACAAAAAGGTTGATGTTGACGCTGATCCTCCCACGGTGAGCACCATTATACCTAAGAACCTGAGTATCGTCAATGACTTCTAAGAGAAGTTCCCCTCTACGTCTCCACGGACTTGGGTCGTTAGCAGGTACCCCTCCTCCATTCACCCTTCCAGTATTCCTACTGTGAAGGAGGACTGCAACTGCCCAGACCTTAACATCCCTGCTCCGTATCTGATACAGCGGGTTACTTTCACCAAGGAAAGTTTTATGTATATCTATATGTACCCCTTCACCTTGGGTCCCTTTTCTTTGAGCGTAGGGCTCGACCCCGTGATCTTGGAGTTCTGTCATCGGTATCAGTTATGCTTAGCACAAGTAGGCCCTTCTACATGGCGAACGGTAGCTTGTTTATGCCGGTTGTGCATGTAGACTGGGAAAACCCTAATCCTGGCACACATGATGAACCTCTGCTTCCCCAATCTTCCATGGAGGAGTAATAAATTTCAGTAAACGTGGCCACCACGCCCTTCTCACCAGCGTGGATGATGACAGTGACCGCGGATGGAGGGAGCGATTTGTCATTATTGCTACCAGGGATATCATTCCGGGCAAAACTCTATCTTTTCGTGAATCATGGAATCATTCACGTAAGTTTGTAATTTATTCATCTCTTTCCTTCGTTAAAAGACTGTTCCCCGTCATTGTTGATCTTTTTGTCTCCGTTGTTTCAGCTACTTGGCGGACACCACTAAGGGTTCAAGGCCTGGACCGGTAGGTTCAGAAGATTCTGGATATTACCACGCCAGGAACCCGCCAGTGGAAGGAGATGGCCCCCAAATATGGGTGGAAGGCAAGGAACCATGGTAAACTGAGTCCTTCTTCCTTCTGCCTCCGGTTGTACACAAGTAAATTTGCTAACTATATCTTTCGCTTGATTCAGGACTCCCGCAAGGCTCTGTCACCTCCCCCGAGGTCGATGTTTTGGATGACCTCGAGGAGACCGCGAGATTATTACAAAGTGATCTCGCTTGAAGCGGTTCCCTCGGATCTACTTCCGGTGGGGGTGCTTCTTCTCGGAGTCCCCAGCCAGAGAACAAGCAACCAAAAATGTGGCGTTCTTCCTTGGGTGGAGATTAAAATAAGAAAATAAAGAAGGTCTCAACTGAGTCGGCCATAGTCATAGTGGTCATTGAAGATAACGGGGAAGCTAGTGATGAAGACAACGATCTTCATCAGCTCAACTGAGTGCTCAATCGGGAGAGCTTAAAACCTCAACCGAAGGTGAGGTCCGAGAACTTTGGGGTGAAATGGAAATAGTAGAGATGTTGATTCTCACTTCCCTACCCCAATTGTTATTTCTGGTCCCAAGAGTTCGGAACCTAGGCCTTTTCTGCCTTCAGTCGATAAGCAACCAATAATCAACACTGCTCATATTGCAACTGCTTCTCAACCTACAACTTCAACAAGTTCATGCCCCTTTACACCAGTTGTACCTTCGCCACCAGCATCCGCTGCACCTCCTACATCGGCCATATATGACCGAGAGGAGGGAGCTTCTCCTCCCTAGTCTCCCGACCACGGGAATTTGGGGCACAATAATTCACCCCCTTCTCCAGATCCACGGGGAAGGAGAAGTGTCACTCTTTCGATTTCGAAGGGGTGTCATCTATTGTCCAGGCTGGTGGAGCTTGCCAACTACTTGAAGCCGTTGGCTTCAGAGAAGGATAAGAAGAAAATACACTCTCTTTCGAGGGGTGCCTATTGAATAACACAATGCATAATGCGACAGCGGTATCAGACTTGATTTCTTATTGCTTGTTTTTTACTTATCTGTTGTAACGAGGTTTCTAACTTCAATATACTTTTTGCACGCCAACTTCCTTGCTTCTGAGGGCCTTCAGAGATTGATTCTTGATAAATAAGGACTTGTCTTCGAACGGGATCAGTTGTTGGCCAAAAGGAATCAACTTGTTGCCCGCCTCCCGGTGCTAGAGGCAAAGGCTGCTGAAGCGAGAGAGCTTGAGGCCTGATTGTAGCAAAGTGAGCAAGAAGTGTGGCCCACAACCAATAAGCCACTCAATTACATGCACAACTCCAAGATTCTAAGGCAAAGTGGGCTGAGCTTCAAGATATTGCACTTGCTGCCGCAGAGCATGAGTCTGTCTCCGTTGAACATTTGAATAACTTGGAGGCAGCCTTGAGCTCCAAAACCGAGGAGGCTAATGCCGCTAAGGAGAAGAGGGTCGGGATGGACGAGAGATTCAAGAAGATCATGGAGCAAAACCATCTTCACCTTTCTACAATATGTGATCTCGATTCTAGCCTCATCGCTACGAGATCCGAGAGGGATGGACTTCAAGCCGAGGTTGACAGACTTAAGGCAAAGCTCCAATGCCAAGGGGATTCCTTCGTATTTGAAAATACGTACGCTATGTATTATATGAGGAGAAAAACGTTGGAGGAGGCCATTGCAGGCATCGTTGATATTGATGATTACATCGCCAAGGCCCGAACACTAGAGATAACTACTCGAGAACGTCTTCCGGCTCAGCCTAACACAACTAACTCTTCGAGCACCAGTTTCGAGTATTCGGGAACCAAAGAGGAACTTGAAGAGAATGATGATGAAGGCACCGACAGTTGATCTGCCCACTTCCCCGGGAAGAGGGGGTGGGCGTAGATACCTCTCTCCCCCGAGTTCCGGCGGCGATAATGTTTAGATTTTTCCTCTTTTCTTTTGTTGTTTTCCTTTGTACTTTTGTATTTATGCCGTTTGGCATTTTGATAAATGAAGAATATTTTACTTAAGTATTGCGCAAAGTTTGTTCTTTTTACGTTGAATTAGATAAGGCTTTATGTGTATTTTCATCCGATAGCTTCTTGTTCCGGTCATAAACTTTTTCGGAATCAACCCTTTACTATGAGAATTTCATAAGAGAGGGCCCTCTTATGTTTACGGTGCTCTTGAAGAGGACGTCTCATGTTCATTCCAGCACAAACATTTAAAGTTTTCTCTTAACTTTCAAATGATAAAATCAACTCTTCGTTTGGACAAGAAACAAGATAAAAATAAAAGGACTTTATTTTAGTCCTTCTATCTTTAAGAGTACATAAGCATTCGATTGCTAAAACAAAATTGCCAATACATGTGGCTAACTCGTACAACTTGTTTCTACGGGCTGGCCATGCAGTCCCCAGTCCCGATGAGACATTTTTGTTCCCCGGTCTCGTAGTCCCAGTTTTTATGGCATCTTTGTTGCCGTATCCAATACTATTCCCCTTAGTGTTCGAATGCGAATTATGTGAATTAGAACACTGTAAGTTTTGCTTCGTTGGTTGAAACACTTGTGAACGGTTGAATAGTCTTTTGTTCGATGGCAAGCTTTACTTCCCATTAGGACCTTGCTATCGAGCCAAAGATTATTTTAACCATTCCGTACTGGTTTATTGTTTCAGTGCCTTGTCATTTAAAGGTCTTAACTTTACCGATGACGCTTCCTTCGTAGTATACTTTCCGTTGATGCCTTGTTAAAAACCTTGCCAGAAAAACATGCTTGGGATAAAAACTGGTCGAATGGAAAAGGAGTGCAGCACATACTTTCAGTATAGGTAGGATTCATTTGTAGTAATACCTTTTGAGGTGAGTCACGTTCCAATTGCTGGGCAATTTGTCTCCATCCTGATTTTCCAGCTCATACGATCCTTTACCGGTGACAACTGAAACCCGGTAGGGACCTTCCCATATCGGACCTAGCTTCCCAGCGTTGACTTCCTAAGTGCTCTAAGTCTCGAGGAGGACTGCAATTGCCCAGACCTTAACATCCTTGCTCCGGATATGATAAAGCAGGTTACTTTTACCAAGGAAGGTTTTACGTATGTCTATACGTAACCCTTTACCTTGGGTCCCTTTTTGTTCAGCGGACAGCATGACCCCGTGATCTTGGAGTTCTACCATCGGTATCAAGTCTGCTTGGCACAAGTAGGCCTTTCTATATAGCAAACGGTAGCTTGTTTACGCCAGCTGTGCACGGAGATTGGGGAAACCTTAACCCTGGCACACATGATGAACCTCTACTCCCCCAAAATCTTTCGTGGGGGAGTAATAAATTTTAGTAAATGATTGTGGGGCGATTTGTAATCATTGCTACCAGGGATATCATTCCGGCCACAACTCCATCTTTTCCCGAATCATGGAATCGTTCACGTAAGTTTGTAATTTATTCATCTCTTTCCTTCGTAAAAAGATTGTTCCCCATCATTGTTGATCTTTTTGTCTTCGTTGTTTCAGTTACTCGGTGAACACAAATAAGGGTTCAAGGCTTGGACAGTGGGTTCAGAATATTCTGGATATTACAACGCCAGAAACCTATTGGTGGAATGAGATGGCCCCCAAATATGGGTGGAAGGCCAAGAACCATGGTAAACTGAGCCTTTCTTCCTTCTTCCTCCAGTTGTACACAAGTAAATTTGTGAAATATATCTTTCGCTTGATTCAGGACTCCCGAAAGGCTATGTCACCTACCCCGAGGTCGATGTTTTGGCTGACCCCGAGGAAACCCTGCAGAGACAAGTTGTACGAGTTAGCCACATGTATATCAATTGTTTTAGCAATCGAATGCTTATGTACTCTTAAAGATAGAAGGAATAAAATAAAGTTCTTTTATTTTTATATTGTTTCTTGTCCAAACGTTGAGTTGATTTTATCATTTGAAAGTTAACAGAAAACTTCAAATGCTTGTGTTGGAATGAACAAAAGACGTCCTCTTCAAGAGTACCGTAAACATAAGAGGGCCCTCTCTTATGAAACCCTCATAGTAAAGGGTTGATTCCGGAAAATTTTATGCTCGAAACAAGAAGCTATCAGACAAAAATACACCCGAAGCCTTATCTAATTCAACTAAAAAAGAACAAACTTTGCGCAATATTTTAGTAAAATCTTCTTCATTTATCAAAATGCCGAACGGCATAAATACAAAAGTACAAAGGAAAACAACAAAAGAAAAGAGGAAAAATCTAAACATTATCGCCGCCTGAACTCGGGAGAGACAGGCATCTACGCCCCCTCCCCTAGGGAAGTGGGAGGATCAGCCGCCGGTTCGGGACCTGTACCTCATCATCATTCTCTTCAAATTCCTCTTCGATTCTCGAATACTTGGAACCGGTGTACGAAGAGTCAGTTGTGTCAGTCTGAGCCAGGAGACATTCTCGAGCAGTTAACTCCAGTGCTCGGGCCTTGGCAATGCAATCATCAATATCAACGATGTCCACTTTAGCCTCCTCCAAGGTTTTTATCCTCATATGATACATAGTGTACGTCTTTTCAAATACGAGGGAATACCCTTGGTGTTGGAGCTTTACCTTAAGTCCTTCAACCTCGACCTGAAGGCCATCCCTCTCGGATCTCATGGCGACGAGGCTAGAATCGAGATCACGAATTGTAGAAAGGTGAAGCCAATTTTGCTCCATGATCTTCTTGAATTTCTCGTCCATCCCGGGCCTCTTCTCCTTAGAGGAATTAGCCTCCTCTGTTTTGGAGCTCAAGGCTTCCTCCAAGTTATTCACCTATTCAACGGAGGCAGACTCGCACTCAGCGGCAGCAAGTATACCATCTTAAAGCTCAGCCCACTCGACCTTAGCATCTTGGTGTTGTGCATGTAATTGAGTGGCTTTTTGGCTCTGTGCCATCACTTCTTGCTCACTTTGCTGTAACCGGGCCTCAAGCTCTTCTGCTTCAACAGCCTTTGCCTCCAACAATGGGAGGTGCAGCCAACAGCTGATCCCGTTCGGAGACAAGTCCTTGTTTATCAAGAATCAATCTCTGAAGGCCCTCAGAAGCAAGGAAGTTGGCCTGCAAAAAGTATATTAAAGTTATAAACGACGTTACAACAAATAAGTAAAAAACAAACAATAAGAAAGCAAGTACGATACCGCTGCTGCATTATGCATTGTGTTATATAACTGGAACTTCCCCGAAATAGAGTGTATTTTCTTCTTATCCTTCTCTGTAGCCAATGGCTTCAGATAGTTGGCAAGCTCCACTGGCTTGGACAATAAATGGCACCTCTTCGAAACCGAAAGAGTGACACTCCTTCTTCCTCGGGGATTTGGAGAAGGGGGTGAATAATTGTGTCCTAATTCCCATGGTCGAGAGACTGGGGAAGAGAAGCACCCACCTCTCGGGCATCTTAGGCTGATGGAGGAGGTGCAGTAGATGCTGGTGGCGAAAGTACATCTGGTGTAGAGAGGCATGGCGTTGTTGGAGTTGTAGGTTGAGAAGTAGCTACAACAGGAGCAGTGCTGATTATTGGTTTCTCATCGGCCAAAGGTAGAAGAGGCCAGGGTTCCGAACTCTCGGGACTAGAAATAGCAGTAGGGGTCAGAAAGAGAGAATCGACATCCTCTACTATTTTTGTTTCACCCCAAAGTGTTCGGAACTTACCTTCGGTCGGGGTTTGAAGCTCTCCCAGTTGAGCACTCGGTTGAACCGATGAAGATCGTTGTCTCCTTTGAAGGATGCCCCTTCATCACTGGCTTCCCCATCATCTTCAATGACCATTGTGGCCATGGCCGGCTCGGTTGTGGCCTTCTTTATTTTCTTATTTTTATCCCCAGTCGAGGAAGAACACTGCCTTTTTGGTTGTTTGTTCTCTGGTTGGGGACTCCGAGAAGAAGAACCCCCACAGGAAGAAGATCTGAGGGCACTGCTTCAAGCTAGAGCACTTTGTAACAATCTCGAGGCCTCCTTGGGGTCAGCCAAAACATCAACCTCGAGGGCAGGTGACAAGGCTATATGGGAGTCCTGAATCAAGCGAAAGATATAGTTAGCAAATTTACTTGTGTACAATCAGAGGCAAAGGGAAGAAGGACTCAGTTTACCATGGTTCTTGGCCTTCTACCTATATTTGGGGGTCATCTCCTTCCCCCGACGGGTTCCTAGAGTTGTAATATCCAGAATCTTCTAAACCCACTAGTCCATGCCTTGAAACCTTGGTGGTGTCCACCTAGTAGCTGAAACAACGGAGACAAAAAGATCAACAATGAAGGGGAACAATCTTTTTAAGAAGGAAAGAGATGAATAAATTACAAACTTACGTAAACGATTCCATGATTCACGAAAAGATAGAGTTGTGGCCGGAATGATTACCTTGGTAGCGATGATGACAAATCGGACCATCCATACGCGGTCACTGTCATCATCCATGCTGCTGAGAAGGGCATGGTGGCCACATTTACTGACATTCATTACTCCCCCACGGAATATTTTGGGGGAGTAGAGGTTCATCATGTGTGCCAGGGTTAGGGTTTTCCCAGTTTCCGTGCACAACCAATGTAAACAAGCTACCGTTCACCGTATAGAAGGGCCTATTTGTGCCAAGCAGACCTGATACCGATGCCAGAACTCCAAGATCATGGGGTTGAGCCCTCCGCTCAAAGAAAAAGGACCCAAGGTGAAGGAGTACGTATAGACATACATAAAACCTTTCTTGGGGAAGGGTCACTCTCTCCGATAAATCAGGAGCAAAGGGTGAATGGAGGAGGGGTACCTGCTAACGACCCAAGTCCGTGGAGACGTAGAGGGGAACTTCTCTTAGAAGTCATTGACGATACTCAGGTTCTTAGGTATAATGGTGCTCACCGTGGGAGGATCAGCGTCAACATCAACCTTTTTGTCTTTGTTTCACTTCGGGCCTCCATCGAAGAGAAGACCAAGGTTTTTGAAAGACTCAATAAAAGAAGCCATGGTAGTAAAACGATAGTGAAGTTTTTTGAAGAAAGTCAGAAAAAGATGAGAGCAGAAAGAGGTTTAAGTCCAAAGAAGATGGTGAACTTATGAAAGTTTTGGAAGTGAAAGCGGTAAAATAATGAGTATAAGTAAAGATACAGATGGAATAAATCGTGGTCATGATTACCTCGAGAATCGGCAAAAATATTTCTAAATCGTGGGACAACATGTGTTCGGGGTATTAAATGCGAGAAGACGTGCATCCTTTCAAGCGTCAGAGACTGTTCAGAAGGTTTTTAGAAGGTTTACCGCCAAGAAAGGGATCTTCACCAACTTCCCTGTGACACAAAGATATGCCACCGAAAAGTAGGGGGAATATATGTATAGGGTAAAATTAGTTTATATTAAATGATCGAATAATAGTATGACATGTTGAACCGAAGACATGTAGAAAGCAAATTAAGTAACAACTCGTACCGGGAACAACAACTGTAGTTGGTATCGGATAGACCCCGAAGGGAACATGATCAACGTGAGCAGATCGAATATTTGTTATCGGATAGCATTCAATGACGAATATTCCCTGGTTTTAAATAGGCAGTCGTTGTAGAGAATATTTGCATTCATGGCCTGCCATTACATATTCATCAATAGCCCATTTATTGTCCTTTAAGAGGGGCTTTATCCTAGGATCTTGTTTCCCTAGGTATGGCTATAAATAGTAGGCTGAACAACCATTGTAATATTCTAAATCCTCGGCAAAACTTATGCTATATTTCATTTTCAAGCTTAATAAGAGAACTTTATTTGCTCTTTTACATTGTTGTTATTTCTGTACTCGGAGGCGTTGCTCTCGGAGTCAAGCTTGTCATTTCCTTTGATTTTAACCGCTATGTCTTAATTTTAATCTTGTTTATTTATTATTTTTTTATCAAATCAGTTCGCTTGTCTATAAACCACGTAATAAATTCAAATGACACTTGTCGCATTTTTGAAGGAACACCTTTGCGTCTTGTTCCATACGGGCCAGTAGTGTCCTACACTAACTAGCTTTAGTACCAACGAATCTGCACTAGAATGGTTCTTGCAAATTCTTTGATGGACCTCTCTCATCACGTAGTCCGCCTCCGAGTTTAACGACCCGACCGATCGTTTAGAACATTTTTATTTCGTTTAGCCGTTAGAAGTCTTGATTAGTTTCGTATGATGTATTATGATTTGCGTGAATCGTCGGTTTTGGTTTTCAGGTGATTCAGAATTTATTTGGAAGAATGATTCTCAACTAGGAAGCTTTAAGTTGGAAGAATTGACCAAGTTTGACTTTTGTTTTGACCTCAGATCGGAGTTTTGATGGTTTTGTTAGGTCCAGATGGTGATTTTAGACTTGGACGTATGCCCAGATTTGCATTTGGATATTTCTAGAAGGTTTCGGCATTATTTGGCGAAAGTTGAAAATTTGAAGGTTTGGAATGTTTATAAGTTTGATCGGGAGTTGACTTTGATGATATCGGGTTCAGATTATGGTTCCGGGTATTGGGATAGCTACGTTATGTGATTTGAGATTTTTGTACAAAATTTGAGTTCATTCCGAGTTAATTTGATAAGGTTCGGCACGAGTTTTGGAAGTTGAAAGATTCAAAGTTTATTAAGTTCGATTTGAGGTGCGATTCGTGATTTTGATGTTGTTATGAGTGATTTGAGACCTCGAGTAAGTCTGTGTTATGTTATAAGACTTGTTGGTATGTTCGGACGGGGTCCTGAGGGGTTCAGGTGAGTTTCGGATAGGTTTGAATTGTGTTGCGCTTGTATTTTTATGTTTCGACGTCGTTTCTTCAAGCATAAATGGTACCACATTAAGCAAATGGGCTCCAATTTCTATTTTGATTGAAGCATTAGATATGTATCGTAATTTTGGAATCATAGCAACTGGAATCATCAAGTTTCGTCATTGTATGAGGAATTTATGGTCATTTCACTAAGAATTGAGTTGCTAGATTTTGTTTCAGATTAATTACGATATTGCCATTGCATTCATATTTAAAAATCTGCACTATTTCCAAATATTGAAACCAACATATATCCTTCATTATAAGGTCAAATAGAGTGATTCAAAAGTCTAACTTGATTGAAATTTCAAAAGGAATCTATTGGAGGAATCAAAAGTGAGTTTTGGAATCATTTGGCATGAGAAACAACGCAGAATAACTTGGCAGAAACATATAATATTGATGGTTTGTTCATTTGGTCATATTTTGAGTTGGGGAGCTCGAATTTGGGCGATTTTCACCACATGGATTGGGGTAAGTATTCTCTACTCGATGTTGATTATATTTCATGAATCCATCTTCATTTTTGGTATTTGATTGATGATTTCAAATTGAAATTTGGGAGTTTTTGTCTAAAATTTTATAAAGTGAATTTTCGGGTTTTGAACGTCGATTCAGAGTCGGATTTGAGTGAAACTAGTATTGTTGGACTCGTAATTGAATGCATTATAGGATTTTGTAAGTTTTGTAAGGTTTTGAGGTGCGAGCCCGAGTTTGACTTTTTGGTTGACTTTGGGCTTTTGATTGAAGATTCGACCTTTATTGATTGAGTTTGTTTCCTTTGGCATTATATGATGTTCTTGAGTAGCTTTTGGCTAGTTTCGAGCCGTTCGGAGGTCGGTACGCACGAGATGGCATTTTTAGAGTATTATTTGGCTTGCTCGGTATTGGATTTGGCTTGTTCAAGGTAAGTAACACTTCTAAACTTGGTGGTGAGGGTGTGAACCCCTAAATATACGTGTTATGTATTTGGTGTTGAGGTGACACACATGCTAGGTGACGGACGTGTGGGCATGCACCGTGTGAATTATGACTTGGTTGATTCTGTAGTACTGTGTAGTTACCTAATCTTGCTTCTATCCATGAAATTTCTACGTGCTAGAGTAATTGAGCTGTGATCCATGTTAGAAACCATGTTTAGGCTATATGCTTATCTTGTTGGGACCCACTGAGGTCATTTCTGCTGTTGAGTTATTTGCTTATATTGCAATCACATACTCACTCATTCATTTGCATATCATATCTTAGTCTTTGTTATCATTTGTTATCACATCATGTTATCATTGTTTGGGCTAATTGGACTCAGAGTTGTGAGGCTGAGAGACTGGAGAGGATGATGACTGAGTGAGGATGAGGGCCTGATTGTGAATGATATTTATGGGATCGGGTTGTACGTCGCAACATGCTTTATTGATTCATGATGCGATCGGGCTGCACGCCGCAGCATGCCATGATTGGCTTATATTAGCGCTTGGGCAGG
The DNA here is from genome assembly GCF_000715075.1 of Nicotiana tabacum. NCBI lineage: Eukaryota > Viridiplantae > Streptophyta > Magnoliopsida > Solanales > Solanaceae > Nicotiana > Nicotiana tabacum. The sequence continues at coordinate 46,250,906 of NC_134102.1, forward strand.
ATCCGCCCCTCCGGAGTCTGACATACCAGCAGTGAGCACAAGTACCTACTGAGTGCGAGTGCCGAGTGATTAGGAGGACTGAGTGATTGGGAGGACTGAGTGACTGAGAGGACTGAGATTGGAAGGACTGAGTGACTGGGAGGACTGAGTGATTGGGAGGACTAAGTGATTGAGCGTGCTGAGTGAGGTTGACTGCTACGCGAGCATGAGCATATGAGTTTATCACTGTGGTGAATTACACTTGACATGCATACTTGGCATGTAGGCATAAATATGCATTCCCTCATGCTTTACGGTATTGTGACATCCATGACGTCACATTCACATTGACATGTAGGCATAGAGATGTACTTTCCTCATGCCATCTGATAATGAAACATCTTATCTGTTGTTGAAAGTTTTTGGAAAAAATCACAGTTTTTTATATACTTACATTTTGGTGATTTCGGTGAAACATCCTATCAGTTTTTATTTACTGTTATATCTGAAAAGCATGCCTATTTTCCGTAACTGTGAACGAGCTGAGCATCATATCTTTGAGTTATAAATTGTACTGCTTTATTTATATTGTTACGAGTTGTTCTTGGCTATTGGTGTTGGACTCTGACCGTTGTCCAAGCTCGTCACTGCGTTCAACCTAAGGTTAGTAGTGTTATTTATTGAGTACATGGGTTCGGTTGTACTGATACTACACTTCTGCACCTTGCATCAGATTTTGGAGTTGTTGTTGCTGTGTATGGCAGGAGCTGACATTGAGGATGTACCTACATTCCGATTGTAGCTTTCTCTTGTCCACGGTAGCTTTAGATTTATAAAAATCTGTTTATGTACATTTCGAACAAATGATGTATTTATTTCATACCAGCTTTGTAAATTCTAATCTTAGAAGTTCATGATTTGTACTACCAGTCATTGGGATTTTTGTATAAAAGTTCAGTTATTTCATCATTTATTTTCTCAGTAAATTTCATCAAATTGGATTGTATTTAATTGGCTTACCTAGCGGGCTGGGTTACGTGCTATCACGACTTGTTGGAGTTTTGGGTCGTGACATCGAGGCTCCTAAATATCGGGCCAACGGGCCTTGGTACAATATCCTATATAATTGTCCACCCATGAGGCAGTAGTGATCCAATTTGGTGTGTAGTGCCCGGGACGTCTTCGGGTCTTCGGGCAACTTGCCATGCCGAAGATACTCGATGAACTCATTCCTCCAGTCCTAGACTAGGTTGGTTGTATTTACTTCAGAATAGCCATCCACATCTAGTACCGAATGCAGAAGTTGACCGATAGTACCGGAGTCAGATCCTTTCATCTCCGTAGATGATCCCAAATTAGCCAATACATCTGCTTCCACATTCTCTTCTCTCAAAATATGTGTGATCGACCATTCCCTGAATCGTGCAAGAAACGCCTGAACTTTATTCACATATTGCTGCATGCGTTCCTTCTTTGAGTCGAAAATCCCGTACACTTGGTTTACTACCTACTGGGAATCACATTTGAACTTTATTCACATATTGCTGTATCTTAGTTTTTATCATTTATTTGGGGATTTAAAGTAAAGAAATTGGGGGTTTTGTAAAAACTTTTCAAAATTGAAAATTGAGGATTTGAAGGTCGATTTGGAGTCAGAATTGAATGATTTTGGTATGGTTGGACTCGTATCAGAATGGGTGTACGGAATTTATGAGTTTGACCGGGTTCAGGGGTGCGGGCCAAGATTAACTTTTTGAGTTGACCTTTTGATTTTGATAAAGATCAAAACTTTATTATTTGAAGTTGTTTCCTGCAGTATTATTGATGATATTAGATTGTTTGTGACTAGATCCAAGTCATTTGGAGGCTGATTCACATGGGAAAGGCTTGTTGGAGTATTGATTTGCGTGTTTTGAGGTAAGTAATATTTCTAAACTCGAAATTGAACATAATTATCCCTAAAAACATATTATTTGTGTTGTGTTGGGGTGACACACATGTTAGGTGACGGGCGTGTGGGCGTGCACCGTGGTAATCATGATCCGAATTGACTTTTGTATTGTGCTGCTATCATGTCTTGTTTTATCTATGCCTTTCGTATTTGTTAGATTAATTGAGCCATGATTCATGTTAGAAATCATATTTAGGCTATGTGATTATTTGATTGAGACATGATGAGGCTATTTCTATTGTTTTGGGTTATCTGATTTAACTGTATTTATAACACTAAGTCATGATTCTTCATTGGCATGTCATATCTCAGTCTCTGTCCATCATTTATTGTTACATCGCATGTTATCATTGTTGTTCCATATGTAGAGTTGCTGGGCTGAGTGATATGAGATTGTGAGCCCTTGAGACCCTGAGAGATTGGTGACTGAGGTGGGCCTTAGAGCCGTGCTGAGAGTGTTATTGTGGATCGGGTTGCACGTCGCAGTATGCCATATTAGTTTTATTATTATTATTATTGTTGTTGTTGTTATTGTTGTTGTTGTTGTTGTTGTTGTTGTTGTTGTTGTTGGCTTTTGATCAGTGCTTGGGCAGGATCCGCCCCTCCGGAGTCTGACATATCAGTAGTGAGCGCAGGCACAATGATGTATATACACGTGCTTTGGTGAGGGGCATTGATGCCAGGCACCCATATAGTGCTGAGTGATTGTGTGTGTGTGATGAGGTGGCATTTGAGACAGATAACTTAAGTATGTTGAGAGTGAGAGTATCTGGGGATATTACCTTGAAATCATTTATTTGACATGCATACTTGTCATGTAGGTATAGAGATGTATCATTCCTCATGCTAGCTGTAACTGACATGTTCTTATCAGTGTTGGGCTTTAATTGTTATACTTGAAAGCATGTCTAAATTCCTATAATATGAACGAGCAGACTATGATAATTACTTTGAGTTACTTATTGCTATTGTCATCATTATATCTATGTTGTTGTTTATATTGGTTTTGACTATCTTCTTTTGAGCTCGTTACTGCTTTCAGCCTAAGGTTAGCTCTATTACTTATTGAGTACATGGGGTCAGTTGTACTCACACTACACTCTGCACTTCGTATGCAGATACAGGTACATCTGGACGTGGTGATTGCTAGATCTATGTTGGTGCTAGTATTTGGAGACTTTGAGGTAGCTGCTATGACGTCCGCAGACCTTGACACTCTTTCCTTTATTTTTTTTCTTATTACTGTTCTATTGTTCAGACAAGTGTACTACGAATTTGGTTTATGTATTGATACTCAGTAATGCTCATGTACTCGTTGACACCGGATTTTGGGAATGGTTATGGTAGTTCTGTTATTGTTTTTATCAAAGAATTATGATATTTTCCGCTATTAAGTTTATCAAACCATATTTATTCAAATGTTTAGCTATTATGAGACCGTTGACTTGTCTGACGAGTAGTGTTAGGCACCGTCGCGACTCCAGTGGGAGTTGGGTCATGAAAAGTTGGTATCAGAGTACTAGGTTGCTTAGGTCTCACGAGTTATGAGCAGGTTTAGTAGAGTCTTGCGGATTGGTACATAGACGTTTGTACTCATCTTCGAGAGGCTACCGAACCGTTAGGAAACTTCACTTTCTTGCATCTTGTCATGCAGATTTGTTATTTCCGAAGCTTGAAACTTGACTCTTCTGTTCTCTCACAGATGGTGAGGACACATACAACCGGATCAGGCGGACGACCACCAGTACCACCAGTACCACCAGTTAGGGACGCGAGAGGTCAGGGCCGCGGTAGAGGTTGAGGTACGGTTCGTACTACAGCCAGAGCAACACCTGTGGAGCCACCAGTTGCTCCTGTTGAGGAGCAGATACTAGTTGTTGTTGAGCCAGTGGGACCAGCTCAGGCACCAGTAGTGCCCATTGTTATCCCTGGCCTTCAGGAGGCCTTGGCCCAGATTTTGACTGTGTGCATGAGCCTTGCTCAAGCGGTTTCGATTCCAGGCCGGGGAGGAGCCCAGACTCCCGTTACCCGTACTCCAGAGCACATAGCTCAGGGACTCTAAACACCGAGGGTACTACCAGCCCAGTCGGTTGCTGGTGCTCGAGTCAGGGTTGGCCCACCTATGAGTGATGAGGAGCAGAAGAGACTGGATCGGTTTGGGAGGCTTAATCCTCAGAGTTCAGTGGGGCAGAGTCGTACGATGCTCATGATATCCTAGATAGGTGTCAGCGGATTCTTCATACATCAGGTCTTTTGGACACTAGCAGGGTTGCATTCATTATATTTCAGCTAACAGGGGTAGCCTACAGATGGTGGCATGCCTACGAGTTGAGCAGGCCAACCGGCTCAGCACCACTTACCTGGCATGAGTTCTTAGTTCTCTTCTTAGAGAAGTTTGTCCCATAGACTCGCAGGGAAGAGTTGCATAAGCAGTTTGAGAAGCTACGCCAGAAGGTTATGACACTGACGCAGTACGATATGAGGTTCGCAAATCTGGCCCGTCATGCAGTGTGGTTGGTTCCTATTGAGACAAAGAGGATCACGAGGTTCTTTGATGGCCTCAACTATGGCCTACGCTTCAGTTTAGCTCAAGAGGCCGAGACTGATGTTAGGTTCGACCAGGTGGTCGAGATTTCTAGGCGCTTGGATTTGGGCGCGAGGAGCGGGAGGGCAAGAGGCCCCGTAGTTCAAATGTTTTCAATGGTACCTCATCTGAAGGTCAGTCACATCACAGCAGGGGTCGTCCTTATAGGCCCATTCAGATGGCTCGTCCTTGTTCATCGTGGTGCATCAGCTAGTCATGGTTCCTACATGACTCGTCTGGTTCAGTCATTATTCAGTGCACTCCCAACTCAGAGTTCGTACCCTGCTCCATCAGTTTAGGGTTTGTCAGTATCAGGTTCTTCTAGTAATTGTTCTAGTTCTCGAGGATTGGTTCAGGCCCCGTAGTACTCTAGATCGAGGTTGCTTCGAGTGTAGGGAGTTGGGGCATGTGAGGAGTATTGCCCCTATCTTACCGGAGGTCCCGTTCAGCAAAGAGGTCGGGCTACTACTTCCGCACCAGTTACTATACCACCTCTCAGCCAGCTCGAGGTGGGACTCAGGCAGCTCGGGGTCGCCCTAGAGGGAGAGGTCGATCAGGTGGCGGTCAGGCTCGATGCTATGATTTTTTCGCTAGGCCAGAGGAAATTTCTTCCGATGCCGTGATCACAGGTATTGTTTCAGTGTACCACAAGGATGCTTCAGTATTATTTGACCCTGGTTCCATTTATTCATACGTGTCATCATACTTTGCTCGTTATTTGGATATTCCCCATGATTCTTTAGTTACGCATGTTCATGTATCTATGCCAGTGGGTGATTCTATTATTGTGGAACAGTAGAACAATAATAGAAACATAAAGGAAAGAGAGTCAAGATCTGCGGACGTCATAGCAGCTACCTCGAAGTCTCCGAACACTAGTACTAACTCGGATCTAGCAATCCCCGCGTCCAGATGCACCTGGATATGCACACGAAGTGCAAAGTGTAGTATGAGTATAACCGACCCCATGTACTCAATAAGTAACAAAACTAACATTTTTCTTAAAGCAGTGATGAGCTCAGAAGAGGACAGTCAGAACCCAATATAATGACAACATATATATAATGATGACAATGACAATAAATAACTCAAAGGAATTATCATAATCGACTCGCTCATATTACAGAAATTTATACATGCTTTCAAATTCAAAAATTAAATCCCAACACTGATAGGAACATGCCAATTATAGCTAGCATGAGTAATGGTATATCTCTACGCCTACATGTCAAGTATGCATACCAAATGAATGATTTCACGGTGATATTCCCAGATACTCCCACTCTCAACTCACTCAAGATGACTATCTCAAATGCCCACCTCATCACACACACACAAATACTCAGCACTGTACGGGTGCCTGACACCAATGCCCCTCACCAAAATACGTGTATATATCACTGTATCTGAGCTCACTGCTGGTATGTCAGACTCCGGAGGGGCGGATCCTGCCCAAGCGCTAATCAAAAAGCCAATAAGACCTGCTACGGCATACAACCCGATCCACATAATAATAATAATAATAATAATAATAATAATAATAATAATAATAATAATAATAATAATAATAATAATAATAATAATAATAGTAAAGCCAATATGGTCTGCTGAAACGTGCAACCCGATCCACAATAACACTCTAAACACGGCTCTAAGGCCCACCTCAGTCATCAATCTCTCAAGTCTCAAGGACTTACAATCTCGTATCACTCAGCCCAACAACTCCACATATGGCTCAACAATGATAACATGCGATGTAACAATGAATGATATATAGACACTGAGATAAGACACGCCATTGAAGAATCATGACTGGATGTAAAATATAGTTAAATTAGATAATCCAAAATAACATAAATAGCTTTATCAGGTCTCAATCAAATAACCATATAGCCTAAATATTATTTCTATCATGAATTATGACTCAATTAATCTAACAAGTAGGAATTACATGGATAAAACAAGACTTGATAGCATCACATTATAAAAGTCAACCCGGATCATGATTATCACGGTGCACGCCTACATGCCCATCACCTAGCATGTGCGTCACCCCAACACAACACAAATAACATGTTTCCCAGAGATAATTACGCTCAATTCCGAGTTTAGAAATGTTACTTACCTCAAAACGCGCAAATCAATACTCCAACAAGCCCTTCCCACGCGAATCGGCCTCTGAATGACTCGAATCTAGTCACAAACAATTTAATATCATCAATAATGATGTGGGAAACAACTTCAAACAATAAAGTTTCGATCTTTAACAAAATCAAAAAGTCAACCCTGGGCTTGCACCCCGAAACTCGGTCAAACTCATAAATTCTGTATACCCATTCCGATATGAGTCCAACCATACCAAAATTTATCCAATTCCGACTGCAAACCGACCTTCAAATCCTCAATTTTTATTTTTGAAAAGCTTTTACAAAATTCCCAATTTCTCTACTTCAAATCCCCAAATAAATGATAAAAACTAAGATGGAATCATGAATAATGAACAAATCCGAGTCAAAAACACTTACCCCAATCCAAGTCGTGAAGATCCCCTTTAAAATCGCCTAAAACCGAGCTCTCAACTCAAAATGTGATATAATAACTCTAACCCTCCCACTCATTTGCCTTTCGCGATCGCGGACAAACCCTCGCGATCGCGTAGAAAAACTTCCAGCTCCACCAAAATGCCTTACGCGAACGAGATCTCAGAGTTGTGAGTGCGAGGAACAGACGCTCCAGAACTACACGAACGCGGAACAAACATTGTGATCCCGTAGGCTTACGCCTGACACCTCAGCTGAAGCCACTCTACAATGCGAACGCGAACGCACATTCGTGATCGCAAAGACCACAGCCATCCAAAGCTTCATGAACGTGTCACCACTTCGCGAACTACATTTTGCCTGCCACCTGAAAAATCTACACGATTGTGTCCTCCTCCTCACAATCGCGAAGGAGAAAACCAGACACCAATTATCATCAGTTCCTCAAGTCCAAAACATGGTCCGACAAATCCGAAACACCCCCGGGACCCTATCCAAACACACCAACCAGTCCTAAAATATGATACGAACTTACTCGAACCTTCAAATCACATCAAACAACACCAAAATCATGAATTGGATATCAATTCAAGCCTAACAAAACTAATGAATTTCCAACTTCTAAAACCAATGTCGAACCATACCAAATCAATTCCGAATGACCTCAAATTTTGCACACTAGTACCAAATGACACAATGGACCTATTCTAACTCCCGAAACCGAAATACGAACTTGGTATCAACAAAGTCAACTCTCGGTTAAACTTCTCAACCTTCCAAACCTTCAACTTTCCAACTTTCGCCAAAAAGCCTCAAACCAACCTACGGACCTCCAAATAAATATCCGAACATACACCTAAGTCCAAAATCACAATACAAAGCTATTGGAACTATCAAAACTCTATTCTGGAGTCGTCTACATAAAAGCCAAACTCTGGTCAACTCTTTCAGCTTAAGCTTCCAACCTTGGAACTAAGTGTCCCAATTCACCCCAAAACCTCCCCGAAACCAATCCAATCGCCCCGAAAAGTCATATAACAACAAATGAACATATAAAAAGTGATAAATAGGGGAACAAGGCTACAATACACAAAACGATCGGCTAGGTCGTTACATTATTACATGTTATCATTTCCATTGTTGAGCTTTTCTTATGCATTTAGTCATAGTTTTTATTTCATGCTATCTCTTTTATTGTTGAGCTTATGTTATGCGTTTGAAATTGAAATTGCCATTTCATGGAAATACCTTCATTTTTGAGATTATTGAAGTTGTGGCTATTGAGGTCTATTAACACGTTTTGTGGTTGAAGTTGTTGGTTATTGGATATCTTTCTTTGTTGAGCTATTTCCCGTTCATTTTATTGTTATTGAAATTCTTGTACACATTGTGATTGAGCCGTGGGTTATGTATTGTGGTGACATTGGTATTGTTGATTTTGGAAATATTATGGCATATGGGCACGTGTGGTGCGAGTCGATTCTTGTTTTGTGATATTGATAAGCATGCGACGGTATAAGGGTGGTGTATTGATACGCAGGTGGTGAGATAAGGTGAGATTTATGCACGTGTTGCTGTCAAGGGAATTACTTGAAGCCACGCGGCGAGATAAGGGGGCTAAAACGCGTGAAGCTATTTCGAGAAACGTATTTTTAAAAATATATGCAAGGCTCACGCGACGATATAAGGAAGATTGTGATAGTGACTTATGAAATGTGAATATGAGGTGTGGTACCTCAGTGCAATTCTTTTCATACATTCTATATTGGAAAGACTTGTTAATTTGAACGGTTATTGTTTTGCTTCCTTACTTCATTCCATTCGTGTTTTGATTGTAATTGGTTACTTGTTGTCTTTATCATATGTACACTCTTTGTTGTCATTTGTTGCTTTTATTTTTGTTGTTAGCCTTGTATTATAAATCGCTTTGTTGTCATTTATTGCCTTTACTTCCCCGTTGTTAGATTACATTAATATTGTGCACAAGTTTCTATGTCTAGTAGGTATCTTGACCTGAACTCGTTACTACTCTACCGAGGTTAGGCTTGATAACTTACTGGGTACCGTTGTGGTGTACTCATACTATGCTTCTGCATATTTTTATGCAGATCCAGGTGCTTCTGCCCATGCCGGATGCCAGTGAGTTGATTCAGACGCTTTGGAGACTTCAAGGTATACCTGCTTGACGCTCGCAGGCCTCGGAGTCACCTTCTATTGATCTTACACTACTGTTTTTCCTTGTTTCCGAATAATATTGTATTAGAGATTCTTAGTGTAATTCGATAGAGCTTATGACTCTATACCACCACTTTTGGAAAAATATATGACTATTGTTCCATTTGGGTTTTATTATGAGATTTATCAGTTTAGTTTAATATCTCAGTCGTTATTTCTATTAAAATTCTCAATGTGTGTTAGGCTTACCTAGTCTTAGAGACTAGGTGCCTTCACGACTACCTAAGGTGGGATTTCAAGGGTTGTGACAGATTCTTTGGTAAATTTTAACTTGACAAGTTTTCTCCGGTATAAGAGTTTAGTATGACAAGTCTTATGTTCATTCCCATTATATATATAAGGCAGATATGTTGTTTTGAAATATATTATACTCATATGATTGTTGATTTGTGCTAACCAAAAAGAGATTTAGGTCATTCGTACTTAGCAACTTTGGCTATCACCCTATGGAGATTTTATCATTCTGCCTAGCTAATTTCAGTTTTTCTTTGAAATTGCTCACGGTATACGCCGTTGTGCTCTATTCATTAAGTAGAGCTCATTTTTCGTGTGAGTAGTACCACCAAGTCCTCCATCAAGGAAAAAAGTGGTCCAGTCTTCACTGAATTGAGCATGATATGCAATACCATTCTACAAGACAAGGCAACTAAATACCAAATACTTTGAACAACTATAAATTTCAATGGAATGCAGATAATCAAGGAGCAAGTTGAAAAAGATGCAGTAAATGAGCTCTAGATTGGTTGTTTCTTTAAGGCTTTTAGCACATACTGTAAAAAAAAAAAGAGCCATAATATACTATGTTGTATATACTATAAAATGCTCTTACGATTATGGTAATCTATTTTGATTTCAATACATGTTTACCATCACCATCTCAATTAAAATTAAATACCTAATATGTTTGAGCCAATGTAGATCACATGCGTCCTCCCTCTAGTAGTTAGGATAAATTCAATCAACTTTTAAAATCAAAGTTACCGGCCATCTTCTAGGGTAACTGTTAACTCATTGTAGGAGTTGATGTATGACTCACTTGAGGGCAAAGTTGTTGTGCTATAAGCACGTGTTCTTACCGTAAAAGCAGGTTTATTAGGTTTTAGAATGGAAATGCTTTCACTACCAAGCATTATAATTACGTCTGACATGCTTGGACGAATATTGGCATCTTCTTGTACACACAAGAGCGCAATATTAATGCATTTTAATGCATCTTCTTCATTGCATGATTCAAGTAAGGAATCGTCAACTAAGCTCATAGCATTTCCTTCATTCCACAATCTCCATGCCTGAAATATAACTTCAGAGTTAGGATAAGAGATTATACAGTCACCAAAATAAATATCTATAAAAAAGAAAAAAAGAAAAAAACAGGACTAGAGTTTAGGATATTTTCACTCACATAACCTAGGAGGTTTAACGCTTCTTCCCGCTGATAAAATCCTGTATTTCTCTTGCCACAGATGATCTCAAGCATAATTACACCAAAACTAAAAACATCTGACTTGATTGAGAACAATCCATCTAATGCATATTCTGGAGACATGTAACCACTGTACAATGCAAAAGTGATTAATATATATATAATGCAAAATTTGAGAAGTGACGACTTGAATCAAGTACTAAAACAAGAATTGCATCTAGAAATTGAGCTTACTATGTTCCAACAACTTTATTTGTATTTGCTTCCGTAATATTCCCTTGGACAATCCTTGCTAAGCCAAAATCTGAAATCTTGGGGTTCATCTCTTTATCAAGTAATATGTTACTTGTTTTTAAATCTCTATGAATGACTCTCAACCTTGAATCGTGGTGCAAATAAAGAAGTCCTCGAGCAATACCCGAGATGATATCAAATCGCTTCTTCCAATCTATTAACGCATGATTTCTTTCATCTTGTGTGGTTATCATACAACAAAATTGTAAAAATCAATAACAAAAAAATAGTAGTTTATCTTACATTTAGAAATATTGAAAATTAATCTTATGCGAAGAGTACTAACCAAATATGAATGTGTCTAAGCTTTTATTTGGCATATATTCATAGAGCAAGATCTTTTCATTTCCTTGGACGCAGTAACCCATAAGTCTAACGAGATTTCGATGTTGTAGTCTTGCAATTAATATTACTTCATTCTTGAATTCATTAATACCTTGACTAGACTGGGCTGATAACCTTTTGATTGCAATTTCTCGTCCTCCCTGAAATTTTCCCTGAACATATTTTCAGTAAATTATGTTACTTTATTAAATATACATAGCTCGTAAATACAAGGTTTAACTAAGAAAAAATGATACTTTGCGGGAACCTTATAAACAAGGCCAAAACCACCGCGTCCTAACTTATTTTCTTCTGAGAAATTATCTGTTGCCGCTAGAATGCTTTCCAAACTAAAAAATGGAACTTCGATGCCTTTCTCATCCTCTTCATCTATTAAGTCATTTTCTCCCTTTTCAGTGTTCAACCAGCTGCGTAGATGTGGATTTCCTTGATAAAAAGAATAAAGGTAACATATATAATTTTATAAGGGCTAGTAAAATGAAGTTATAATTCATCAAGAAGAGAATTTGCATGCATTTACCTCTACTTCTTGCTCTCCTTGTTTTATAGAATAGGCAGATAAGGCTGCATAGGAAAATAGTAGTGGCAATTGTAGTAGGAATAGCAACTTTTAGCCTTCTTGATTTATGTGTTTTGTATGCAATTGCTGTAGCAATAACAGAAATATGATCGCTTTAAATAAATACTAACTAAATAAGTAACATATAGAATAACCAAATAGTACTCTATCTATTCCACTCAATTGTGTGGTAATGAATGAACGGAAATGGGATGTAAAATAAGGGAAGACTTGACACTTACCAAAGTACCCATAGAATTTGTGATGTAAAATATATTATTACATTTCGATGACAATATGAGCATGTCATTGATGATAAATTTGGGATTTTAATGTTAATAGTTTTTTCAAATATAGAAAAAATGACTTTGGAAAGATTGTCATATAGAATAAAATAAGTAAATCTCAAGAGGATGAATATATAATCTGTGAATACCTTTGGGAGCTGAAAATTCAGAAGCAGCTAGTTTTACATAAATTGTAATTCCACTTGCATCATTTTCGGAGAGTTGTTGCAAGTTGAAGAGGTCTCCATCCCAAGTCAGACATTTGTTGTCCTCAAAAGCATAAGCAGTACAAGAGCAATTATTCAAACAAGTGGATTCACATTCTGGTGCACTACCAACGGTTAAAATATTATTATCAATTGGTATTCTCATATGAGAATGCATCCAGTACTTGTCTTCCTCCAAAATAGATGCACTAGCATTACCACAATTCAAACTTGTTTTTCTCTCACAACCAAAAGAGAAACTATTCAAATCCCAATCTTTCTTTGATCTAGGAGTGAAACCAGGCAAACAATCACACAAGGGAATACTTGAGCTGTCATTGCATGCACCATATGCACCGCAATAACCGTAAACATCACATGATTGTACTGGTTGAGCGAAAAACATATTCCACTGCTTGGTACTATTCAACCACGTCAGCTGCTTAATTTCCCCCGTGACATCTATTATGAATCTTGACATAACCGAAGGATTAAAAATATAATATGAAAAATATACCTCATTCGTGTTATTTATAAACGTGAAATTGAATATGGGATGTGCATTTCAGAGGTACTGTGCCCCAGCTGTGTCCATTCCAAGGTCCGCTTGACCAATATTCTACAGTCTTGTTCCACCTAACAATGGATTCACCGTTAGACTCCATCTCAAGGGAAAAGAGCCCTGGCCTAGGATCTTCAGAGTTGGTCCAAGAAGTAAGAGCTTGCTGTGTTTTAGTTTTTCTGTTGTAGCCAATTTTAGAACCAGGCAAAAATGTGTGGCTTGGATGATCAAAACTTTGCCACAGTGAATTGGACCCATGGTTCAAAATCAAATTCCCATCATCACGAAGAATCGCAACCACAGGTTTCTTCGTGCTGGAGTTAATATTTGTCGTCCAAATTGAGAGTTCATTCCCGTTGAGAAGCACCAAGTTATCCTGCATAATTTTGAGCTCTGCGGATTCCATATCTAAAAACGAAAGAGGAGTCTCCCTATTTGCTACCCAAACTATGGTTTGTGGGGTTATTTGTTTATACCATATACCGATGTAATAATTTGATAGATTATCAAGTGTGAAGAAGCCCATCTCAAATATTCCACCGGAAGAGACCATAGTTACGCCAATAGTAATGGATTTCTCTGCATCAAGCGTATCCCCAAGGGACAATTTTTGGTTCGTAGTGTTTGTCTTAGCTTCGAAAGAAAAGCACGAGAACAATACAAGTTTGAGGAAAAGAAGAAAATATTTATTTTTGCTTTCCATGGTTGTTTTGCTGCACACGGTTGAGAAGAATTGCTATAAAAAGAAAAAAAGAAAACAATGTTACCTTGGTTGCTGAAAGAGAATGTTTTATGCTAAAGTCAACAAACCCAGTGGGGAAGTTTCCCCACTAGAGCGAGACACTTCACCCATCAACAACTTTTTCTTCACCCTTTATGTGACATCTCTTAATTTTCAGTAACACATTTTCACATCTACAAATTTTTTAATTCCTAACATTTTCATTTTACTTATATAGGCAGAATTGAAGTTCTACCAGCATTTAAAAGCATCCACAAAACAGTAGAGTTGTCAGGGTTTGAAACTAAATTATGCCAGAAACATAAAAGAAATACATAGTAAAGAAATACGATAAAATAAATAATACACTAAACTATCTCACTATGTGTGACAACCCGATAGGTCGTTTTGAGTACTAGCCCTTATTTTCGTGTTTCGAGACCTCTATTAGCTTCATTTGATATTTTTTGATTTGTGTGTGCAGCCCGTGTCTTTTTCCGGAAAGTTTTTATGTAAAAATTTGAAGAAAATATGATTATTGACTTTAAAAATAACTTGAGTAGACTACGGTCAATATTTTGGGTGAACGATTCCGAATCGGTATTTTGACGATTCCGAATCGATATTTTGACGATTCCGATAGGTCTGTATCGTAATTTTGGACTTGGGTGTATGCCCGTAATTAAAAGCGGAAGTCCCTAGATTGATTTGACTTGTTTTGCCGAAAGTTAGCAATTTGAATGTTTGAAAATTTTCTAGGTTTGACCGTAGGTTGACTTTATGGTTATCGGGTACAGATTTTGATTTTGGGACTTGGTATAGGTCCATTTTGCTATTTAAAATTTTTCTGCAAAATTTGGTGCAATTCGGAGTTGGTTTGATAAGATTCACACACTTGGTTGTGGTTTAGAGGTTCTTGAGTTTTCTTTTGAATTTCATGCGTTTTGATGTCCGATTTATGGTTCTAGATATTATTTTAGTATTTTGATCGCGCGAGCGAGTTCATATGATGTTATTACACTTGTGTGCTTGTTTGGTTCGGTGCCGAGGGACTCGGGTGAGTTTCAGATATGTTTCGGATCATTTTGAACTTGTGCAACAACTGTTTCTGGTGTGTTGTGCTTTGCGATCGGGAAGCTTATCTTGCGATCGCGGAGGGAAAGTTTGGGGTTGTGGATGGATTGTTCATCGCGAACGCGAGGGCCTGGTCTGGAACGGGAAGCGAATGGGCGCTTACCCTTCGCGAATGCGACAAGCCACTCGCGGACGCGATTCATTGGGGAGAGCTGGGGAGGGCAAATGGTTACTCTCCGTGAACACGGACCTTGGTTCCCGAATGAAAAGGCAGGTGAGACTTAAGCCTTTGCGAACGCGAAGGCCAATTGGCCAGTGCATTGCGAACGCGAAGAACACCTCACGCCCAGGTATTAAAAGACCTGAAAGTCGGGATTGAATTATTTTTCACCATTTTTGAAGCTAGAGCTCGGCCTAGAGGCGATTTTGAGGAGATTATTCATCACTACTTCATTGGTTAGTGAATTGTAACCTATTTTATTATATTTCCATAATCACCCATTTATTTTAACCTTTAATCTAGGATTTTCATGGTAGAAATTAGGGATTTTGGGTAAAAATTGGAGATTTTGTAAAATTGAGATTTAGACCTCAAATCGAGGTCGTATTTCAAAACAAATCATATTACTGGGCTCGAGGGTGAATGGGTAATCGAGTTTTGGTCCGAATCTCGGGTTTTGGCAAAGTGAGCCCAAGGTCTACTTTTGTTGACTTTTTCAAATTCATCAAAGATCGAATCTTTTTCACTCGTGTGTAGTTTCTATAGCTTATTTTGAATTATTTGAATTATATTTGGCTAGATTTGATCGGTTTTGGAGGCTAACTCTAAACGAAAGGTCGTGGTTGAGTGTTGATTTGATTGCGGAAAGAGGTAAGTGTTGTGCCTAACTTTGACTTGAGGAATTTAGGACTTGATTGGTTTAATTTCTACTTGATTTATGTGTGGGGATGGCGGCGTATAATGCAAGGTGACGAGTGTATATGCGTAGTCGTGGGTTAAGCATGCGGGGTGTGATATTTATTTATCGGTTTCAATTATTCTTGCCTTATTTAATTTATGTTATTAATTGTTACATGCCTTAATTGTTAATTTCAATTACTTGTTGAATTCACGCCTTTATCCGTTACATGCCTTAATGTTAATTGATTCGTGTCTTTATTTATTAACTGTCATTACTTGCTATTTGATTTGTGTGCTATAATATAACTGTTTTATCCGCTTTGCGACTTTCCTTGCTTTATTATTTCCTTATTGCGCTTTATTTTGTGATACGCCGTAGTTGGTTGTAGTTTGTTCGTTCAATTCATATTGTTTGGGATCGGGTTGCACGCTGCAACGGTAATTATTGTAATTGATGGGATCAGGTTGCACGTCGCAACAGTATTGAACTCATATGATATAATAAGATAAGGACGGAATATGATATGAACAGATGATGATATGGTGAGATCGGGTTGCGCGCCACAACGGAGAAGAATTGACATTTATATTTATTGTGGATCGGGTTGCACGCCGCAACGGAGAAGACTTATTTTATTATGTTTGACTGTAGTACCGTTGTTTTGAGAAAAAATGAGCAAAAGTGTTATTCTAGGGCTCTATGGTAGTTGATCTACGGGTCCGGTTACTTGAGTTTATTGTTTATATTCTATTCCTATTTCAGTTAATAATGTCTCGTACATGTTTATTGTAAGTGCTTTGTCATAGTCTCGTCACTACTTCGTCGAGGTTAGGCTCGGCACTTACAGAGTACATGGAGTCAGTTGTACTCATGCTACACTTCTGCACTTCTTATGTAGATATCGGTGTTAGTCCCAGCGGCGTGTAGCGAGTCTGCTCGGATTCAACTGCTTTTGGAAACTTGAGGTGTAGCCGCATGACGTCCGCAACCCTGGAGTCCCTTTCTTTATCCATTTTTACTTTTTATTTATTTTCAAGCAGTTGTACTTTATTTCAGACCGTATTTGTAGTATTCTAGTTGCTCATGTACTTGTGACTCTAAATTTCTAGGAGTAGTTTAGCACCGTGTTATTTATATTAATACTGTGTCCATTTCTGAATTTGTTAATCGTTAATTATCATCACCCCGTAATAATTGTTAAAACTGATTAATTAATTTAATAACGTTGGCTTACCTAACAAGTAGATATTAGGCGCCATCACGATCTCGAGGTTGGGAATTCCGGGTCGGGACACAATTAAAATTTAAGATAACATTTGAGACTTCAAATTAAAGTTGTCCCACTTCTTCTCCTTTGGCTGCTTGTAAGAGACAAGTTGTGTGCCACGAAAGCTTTGAATCAGGATTTTCCCACCTTTCCAACGTATGATTGGCGTAAGAGTAACTGGCGAACAAGCAGTTCAACTTGGATGGAGAGTCTCGAACATTTGCCCAGTCTTCCACTTTCTTGTGGAACCAAACAAGTTTCCAACTTTATTTTTGTCAAGATTCCATAATCAATCTTTAAAGGAAATGTCCAAGTCCATTTCTTTCTTTCCAGTTTCATTACATTTTTTTCCTTCTCTGGTGGGCGGTAGGTTTGCAAATTGGAAGTACTGAAATGGAGCTGACTCTTCTTTGTTATTTTTCTGAAATGCCACATAAAATAAAAGTTAATTTGTTGAAGTCAGATACTCCTGAATATTCTAGATATTAGATTTTATATGATGATAAAATATCTAAATACTTTTAGGTTCTAATATATTAGAACTTGTCTCAGGTTACGCGTGATGCACATGTGCTCTATTTATAAATTTAATAAAATTTATGTTTAAATTATAAAATAAAAGTGTAAGTTCGTAATAATGGTCATGAATATGGATAATGTAGAATTAACTCAATTAAGAAAGAAATTGTCTCATAGAAGTCTTCATTTATAAGTCAATAATTCAACTTAAAATTTGTGCCAATTTTATAATTCCATAACTTTAATTTCACAAATTAGCAAGCATCCTTTTCAGTTTCAACAAGAATAAAGTCCTTAAAAACTTAAATATTTGATAGATCTTAATACATGTAGCAAGCAATTAATAATTCATGAATTTCATATGAACACAAACTCAAAGTATAATAAAAATGGGAAAAGATATTCAAATAGAATACTAAAGCAAGCTAGTAAAATACAAGTGAAAGACGGTTCATTCGTGACATACTTACTTCAAAGAATGACTTAAAATGAGATTAGAAAGTGTATATTTAGTTTTGAAGTGTCATTTTTTTCCCCCTAAACAGATGCGATATTTTGTTGAAAGCAGTAAAGCTAGGAAAGTTAAGTAGTATCATTATAAGAAGGGACTAATCTACTTGAATTAGTTCCCAAGCAAATGAAGGTGAATTATTTCAGTAGGAGGGTTCCAGGTTAACGCCAATTTCTGCTCTTGCTTTTCCAATTTTTGCTAGAGATTCGGCACTTCGTAAAGCAGCGTTACGTAGATGGAGTACCCATTGCCCGAAGGAGAAACTTGCAATCATTTAACAAACTTATAAATGGAGCAGTTTTTGGTTGTAGGTGAATCACATTGGTTACCTAGGAATCTGTTTCCACATGTAACGATCCAGTCGGTCATTTTGGGTTTGAGTCCCGTTTCGCCCTTTGATGCTTCGTGTAGGTGTGATTGTTGTTTTATGACTTGCAGAGATGGTTGGTCCGAGTTTGGGGATGTTTTGGATTGACTTGGAACGCCTAGTTTCATTTTTGGAAGCTTAAGTTGGAAGAGTTGACTAAGGTTTGACTTTTGTGTAAACTGTAATGACCCGACCGATTATTTTGAGTATTTGCATTCGGTTCGGTGATTTTAAGGTCATGAGTAGCTTAATATGGTGTATTATGACTTGCACGTATTGTTGGTTTTGATTTTCAAGTGATTCCGGATTGATTTGGAAGGACTCTTAACTAGGAAGCTTTAAGTTGGAAGAGTTGACCAACTTTGACTTTTGTGTATTTGACCTCGGATCGGAGTATTGATGGTTCCGTTAGGTCTGGATGGTAATTTTGGACTTGAGCGTATGCCCGAATTTGCATTTGAATGTTTCTAGACGATTTCGGCACTAGTTGGCGAAAGTTGACAATTTAAAGGTTTGGAAAGTTCATATATTTGACCGGGAGTTGACTTTGATATTATCAGGTTTGGATTGTTGTTTCGGAAGTTGAAATATGTTCATTATGTCATTTGAAATTTGTGTACAAAATTTGGGTTCATACCGGATTGGATAGGCTTGAATTGGACACTTGGTTCGAAGTTGATGAACTTAAGAGATTGATCTTGATCAACGATTCGTGGTTTTAATGCTATTATCTGTGATTTGAGGCCTCGAGTAGGTCCGTGTTATGTTTTACGACCTGTTGGTATGTTCGAATGGGGTCCCGAGGGGCTTGGATGAGTTTCGGAGTGGTTTCAGATCATTTTAAGGCTCTTTTTAACTGTTGATTTTTAGCTACAGGGGTGTACATCGCGATCGCGGAGCTCAAGGCCGCAATCGCGAAGAGTAAAATAGAAAATTGGACCTGTGAATCGCCTTCGCGAAGGAAGCTTCACGTTCGCGAAGAAGAAATTTCTGCTGTCACTGAGCTGACTTCGGTAGTTTATATCTTGCAATCAATAAGGAATTTTGAGGTTATCCAAAAAGGAAAGTTGTATTTCTTTGTGTCTAGTTTTTAGAAAAATAAATCATTTTTCATTTGGAATTTTTTACAAGTTATTTCTATTATACTATAGGCTATCTGAAAAGAGTTGGGAAGGGTTAATGGATTTTGTTCATCGCGATCGTGAAAGAAGACCACTAGCAGAGCATTAAAACATTAAATTTCGGGATTTTGAGTTCATTTTCTTTACCTTTTTAGTTCTTGGAGCACAAGTAAGGTGATTTTGGAGGAGATAAACACCCAAAATTTGAGGGTAAGTAATTCTATCTTTGTTTTGATTATATATTTTATTTTTCCATGGATTATTACACCTAATTAAGTGTTTGAAGAGAAGAAATTGGGAGGTCTTTGTCTAAACTTTCTTGAAGTGAATTGTTGAGTTTTGAACATCGATTCATAGTAGGATTGAGTAAAATTAGTATGGTTGGACTCGTAATTGAATGAGTTATAGGAATTTATGAGTTTTGTTGGGTTCCGAGGTGCGGGCCCGGGGTTGACATTTTGGTTGACTTTGAGTAATTGATTAAAGATTCGACCTTTATCGTTTGGGTTTATTTCCTTTGGCATTATTGATGAATTTGAGTTGCTTTTGGCTAGTTTCGAGCCGTTCAAAGGTCGATTCGCATAGGATGGCGTTTCTAGAGTATTGTTTGGCTTGCTCGGTATTTGATTTGGCTTGTTCGAGGTAAGTAACATATCTACACTTAGATTTAGGGTAAATATCCTTGAGAACTATGATATTTGAGATGGGTTGGGAGTGACTCACGTGCTAGGTGACAGGTGCAGGTGCATGCACCAAGGTATTCATGGTACAGGTAGTTCTTAGGCTATTATATGCCTTATTTTACTATCATGTTTCTTTGATATCATGTTTTCTCCATTTATGTGACTACATAGGATATTATTCATGCTAGTAATCATGCGTAGGCTACCTGTTCAATTGTTTGAGACATGATAGGGCTATTCTTGCCATGTTGAGCTATTTTCCTTAGCCATAGTCATACTGTACAATCATGATAGTTACATCTGCATGTTATATCTCGGTCTTTGTGCACTTTTGCTATGTTATCTCATATGTTATTGGTGTCCGTGTACGTGACACGGGTTCGAACTGTATTTGAGACATATTGTGTTATTCTGCATTATATAATTGGATTGTGTTTCTGTGAGATGTCGGCATATTGAGACTTGAGTAGATGGTTGAATGATGTAGGCCATAAAGTCGTATTGATATGAATATTTGGATCGGGTTGCACGCTGCAACGGTTATATTGATATTGAGGTGATGCGTATGCCAGGCCCCACATTGGGCTAAGTTGTATTGATTTGAGGCTACGCGTGCACCATGGCCCACTATTTGTGCTATGTGATAATGATTAGTGCTTGGATAGGATCCGCCCCTCCGGAGTCTCAAATGCCAGCAATGGGCATAGGCATAATGTTATATACACGTGCTCGAAGATGGACAGTTACGCTAGGCACCCGTACAATGCTAAGTGTGATTAATTTTTATAGATCCTCAGTGATATTGTTTGGGCATTTGAGCCAGGCACCTGGAGTGTGCTAAGATTGTGTGTAGTTAATGAGTTCACTATTAAACTGAGTTCTTGACATGTATATCTGGCATGTAGGCATAAAGATGTACCTTCCCCATTCTAGACAATGACATAACATCTGATTACTTGACATGTACGCATAGAGATTTAACTTCCTCATGCTAGACAATGATATGATATATGATTACTTGACATGTATATTTGACATGTAGGCATAGAGATACATTTTCCTCATGCTAACTGGTAAATGGAAAGTCTTATATGATGTTGTAGATTGGGAAAAACATAATTCTTTTGATAAACTCATGTTTAATTGATTTCAATGGTAATATTTAGACTTGGACTGTTACACTTGAAAATCATGTCTACTTTTCCGTAACTGTAAATGAGCTGAGCATTACATCTCCTGAGTTATATACTGTTACTTATACTGTTACTTTCTTCACTATACTGTTATGAACTCTTATTGGCTATTGATGTTAGATACTGACCTTCTTTCGAGGTCGTCACTGCTTTCAACTTGAGGTTAGGTTTATTACTTATTGAGTACATTGGGTCCGTTGTACTCATACTACACTTCTGCACCTTGCATGCAGATGTTGGAGCTGATGCTGCTGGGCATGGCGGGAGCTGGCATTGAAGATGTACCTGCATTCCGGTTATAGCTTCCACTTGTCCTTGGAAGCTTTAGATTTTTCAAATCTATTTATGTATATTTCAAACAGATGATGTATTTAAATTCGAACTAGCTTTGTAAATTCTAAGTCTTAAAGTTCATGATTTGTACTACCAACCCATGGGAGTTTGTATTGATATTTAGTTATTTTTCTCATTTACTCTTGACTATTCTCATATGAGTTGCATTGAATGTTACTTGGCTTATCTAGCGGGTTGGGTTAGGTTTCATCTCGACTGATTGGAGTTTAGGTCGTGACATAAATGGTCTCGGATTAGTATTTTGTTAGTTCCGATAGGTTCGTATGGTGATCTTGAACTTGGGCGTATTCCCGAATTTGGATTTGGAAGTCCCTAGGTTGATTTGACTCTATTTGCCGAAAGTTGGCAATTTAAAGGTTTAGAAATTTCTTAAGTTTGACCAAGAGTTGAGTTTGTGGCTATCGGGTTCGAATTTTTATTTCGGGACTTGAAATAGGCCTGTTTTATCATTTAGAACTTGTGTGCAAAGATTGGTCTCATTCTGAGTTGGTTTGATGGGAATCATACGTTTGGTTGTGATTTTAGAAGTTCTTGAGTTTCATTGTGATTTTTTATGCACTTTGGCATTTGATTCGTGGTTCCAGATGTTATTTTGGTATTTTGAGCTCACAAGCGAGTTTGTATGAGGTTTGTAGACTTGTGTGGTTATTTGGTGTGGAGCCCGAGGCTCGAATGAGTTTTAGATTGATTTCGGGTTGGTTTGGGAAATTCTCTAATTGCTGGTGTTGCAGACCTCGTAATTGTGAAGGTCTGCTCGCATTTGCAATGAACACATTTGCGATCAATCACTCGCATTTGCGAGGTGTGATGCTGAGGTCATGCTTCGCAATTGCAAAGCTGGTTTCGCAATTGCGACCTTGGCTGGGCTCATGGGCTGTTCGCAATTGCGAAAGTAATTGCGAACATATGGTCGCATTTGCGATGTTAGCTGGTTGGGACTCCTAGGGTCACATTTTCAACATCTTCTGGGGCAGGCCTAGTTTGCATTTGCGAGCCAGCGGTCACAATTGTGATGGTCATATTTGCGAACCCCTATTTGCAAATGCAACATCTGCAGCTAGCGTTTTGGATGGAATTTCGGGAATTAGACTCATTATTTTATATTTTGAGATTGGGAGCTTGGTTTGAGGCGATTTTTACCCACTTGGATTGGGTAAGTATTTTTTACTCGAATTTGATTATTTTTCCTTGATTTAATCTTTGATTTAGTATTTAATTGATGAATATATGAGTGAAAATTGGGATTTTTGCCAAAACTTTTCTTAAGATGAATTTTGGAGATTTGAGAGTCGATTGGACTCAGTGTTGAAATCTAATCACATATTTGGACTCATAGGGTTATGGGTAGTCGGAATCTACCATTTGACTCGGGTTTTGACCGGGTGGGCCCGGGGTTGACTTGTTGATTTTTTGGGAATTGGGTAAAGATTGTAACTTTATTAATTTAAATTGATTCCTTTTGCATTGTTTGGTGTTATCGAGTCATTTTTTTGCTAGATATGAGCAGCGTGGAGGTTATTTCTATGGAAAGCCTTTTTTGAGGGTTGAATTGGAGCTATTTGAGGTAAGTATCTTGTTTAACTTTGTGTGGGAGAATAACCCCTAGGATTGGAATTTAATTACTTGATTGTGATAAAATTGATGCAATGCATATGTGAGGTGTCGAGTACATATGCGGGTGCAATGTATAAAATGACCAGACTTGACCCGAGGTTGCTTTTATCACATAGTTTTGATTGTGAGATCTCTGTGATACATGTGTTCGTCTTTAATGGCTACTTGAGTTATTTTTTCATGCTAGAGATCATGTTTTAGGATTATCTTTTCCTAAATTAGCCCAAGTTCGGCATTTGTGGAGTTGTTGCTAAATTGAGTTAGCTGTATTCATGTCTATATGCTGAACATCCATCCGCATTCCCTATTATTATGCATTGTGTGGTACATTTGTGAGTTTATGTATTGATGACAACTATGGGCATGTTGTATTATTGTGATTATGGAATATGAGGATGTGTTGGGCGGATTATTTGGTGTTGTCACGAGGTTTCTATCGTGCGATTGTGATTGATGTTGTTATTGTGGTGATGGGAGTATAATTAAATAAGGGCGACAAGGAGGGATATTGTTATTTTGTTAAACGGGAGCGACAAGGAGGGATATTGTTATTTTGTTAGACGGAAGCGATAATGCGGGATATTGTTAAACAGGAGTGACAAGGCGGGATATTGTTATTTTGTCAGGCGGGAGTGACAAGGAAGGATATTGTTATTTTAAGGGCGGAGCGATACTTGTGACTATTGTTATTGTGACAGAATTGTGGGCATAAGATGCTATATGTTTGTGTCTCTATTTGATGACTTGTTGTCAAGTTGAAGTTTTACTTGTTTGAGTTGTTATCACATGTTCGGTAGAGGTTGTTGAATTTCTCTCCATTATATATTGTGTTATTAGCTTTCTTTTGGTATATAACTCAAGTTATTTGACTAGCGAGTATCACATGACTTGAACCTCATCACTATTTCACTAAGGTTAGTCTTGATACTTACTGGGTACCGACTGTTGTGTACACATAGTACACTTTTGCATATAATTTTGCAGATCTAGGTACTTCTGATCGGGCTGGTCGCTAGAAAGGCGTGCTTGTGCCTATTGACGACTTCAAGGTATCCATGTTGTTCCTTTCGCAGGCCTCAGAGTCACCCTATTTACTTTATTTATATTGTTTATGTATTTCAAATTGTATTTTACTCTTTGAGACTTGATATGTATTCGATTTAGATCTTATGACTCAATACTACCGAATTTTGAAAAGTTGATTATCGTATCCACATTTGGCAGTATTATCGTATTTCATAGTTTTCGTTAATTTGAAGTTGTTATATTTTGATTGACATCATTATGTGATAGGCTTACCTAGACATAGAGACTATGTGCCATCATGACCTCTGTGGTGGGAGTTTGGGTCATGACAAGTTGGTATTCGAGCCCTAGGTTCATAATTTCAGAGAGTCATGAGAAAGTTTAATAGAGTCTTGCGGAATAGTATAGAGACGTCTGTGCTTATCTTGGAGAGGCTACCGAACTTTTAGGAAACTTCACTTTCTTTCATTTCTTATAGTGCAGATTTGCTTATCCCAAAGTTTGAACCTTTACTCTTTTATTGTCTCACAGATGGTGAGGAATTGTGCTACCAAATCAGCTCCAGCGCCCCCTGCTAGAGCCGCGAGAGGCTGGGGCTGAGTTAGAGGCCGAGGAGGAGCACGTGCTACATCTAGGGCACTTGCTAGAGCAACAAATGTGGAGCATCCAGTGTATCCAGTTGAGGATAAGGAGCGTGAGCATGTTGGGCGAGCAATTGAGTAGCCTACTGCTATACCGTGGCTCCAGGAAACCTTGGCGTACTTTATTAGTATGTTTGGGAGTTTGGCCCAGGAATGGTTGATTCCAGTTGCACTAACTACTTTATATGCTAGGGGATGATCTCAGACTCTCGCCGTCCGTCCACCAGAGCGGCTAGCTCATGCTTATCAGACACTGAGCGTTGTGTCTGTGCAGCTAGTAGTTGCAGTTCAGCTTGAGGTAGGGTCAGTTGTTTTGTTCGAGGGGCATAGGCATTTATTAGAGGTTTCATAAGTTCCGTACTCCCCAGTTCAGTGGAGGGGCTTATGAGGATGCACATGGTTTCTTGGATCAGTGTCACTGCATTCTGTGTACTATAGGTTTGGTGGAGTCAAGCAGGGTTGACCTTACTTCTTTCAGTTTACGGGGTCGGCATACAGATGCTGGCAGACTTATGAGGCGAGTAGGCCAGCTGGCGCAACACCACTTACATGGTCCTTGTTCTCTGATCTTTTCTTAAGGAGTTTATTCCACATATCCGCATGGGCGATTTGCATAGTGAGTTCGACGAGTTGCGCCAGGGGAGTTTGACTGTGTCCGAGTATGCTATGAGCTTTACAGAGTTATCTCATCATGCACCTTCCTTGGTTTCCACAGATAAAGAGACAGAGTCCATAGATTTATTGAGGGACTCGCCTACCGCCTCAAATTTGGGATGGCATGGAAGTCGGAGACTGAGACCCCATTTAAGCAGGTTTTGGAGATTGCTAGGAGGTTGGAGTGTATTCATTATTTGGAGAGGGAGGATATGGAGGCTAAGAAGCCTCATGGTTCTGAAGGATTTACCGGTTCCATTCTGCGGCCAAGACCCGCCATGGTACAGGTTTTGTCAGTCAACTAGTTCAGTTTGCACTTTAGGTCTCACAAGATGCTCCAGCTAGCCATGGATTTCAGAGCACTCATACCGGGAAACCATCCTTCAATTCACCTTCTGCACGAGGTTCATACAGTGGTTACTCCAGTCGTGTCGGGCAGACTCAACCCCAACAGCCATGTCGGCAAAGAGGTTATTTTGAGTGTGGGGATACTAGGCACTTGGTGAGAGATTGTCCCAGACTCCGGATGGGGGTACCTCAGTAGGGTACACAAGACATGATCACCGCTCTAGTTTCCACTGCACATGCTCAGCCAACTAGAGGTAGGGGACAAGCGGGTAGAGGTCGTCCTAGAGGGGGAGGCCAAGCTCGTTGTTATGCTTTCCCTGGTATGATTGAGGCAGTCACATCAAATGCAGTCATTACATATATTGTTCCGGCCTGTCGTAGAGATGCATCCATTTTATTTGATTCGGGTTATACTTATTAGTATGTGTCATCCTATTTTTCTTCATATTTGAATATGTCTCTTGATTCCCTGGATACTTACATTTTTATGTCTACACATGTTAGGGATCCTATTGTGGTGGACCGTGTCTATCATTCTTATTTGGTCATTATTAGGGCTGTGAGACCAGGGTTGATCTTCTACTCATTAATATGGTGGATTTTGATGTGATCTTTGGCTGGATTGGTTATTTCCATATCATCCTATTCTTGATTGCCATGCTAAGACCATAATGTTGGCTATGCCGGGGTTGCCGAGATTGGAGTTGAGAGGTTCCGTGGGTCATGTTCCTAGTAGAGTGGTGTCTTTTCTGAAGGCGCAACAGATGGTTGAGAAAGGGTGCTTTGCGTGCCTAGCTTTGGTTAGAGGTGTGAGTACCGATGCACCCATAGTTGATTTAGTCCCCGTGGCAATAGGGTTTTCATATATTTTCCTTGTAGACCTATCCGGCGAGCCACCCGATAGAGATATTAATTTTGGTATTGAATTGTTACTGGGCACTCAACCCATATCTATTCTACTATATCACGTGGCTCCAACTGAGTTGAAGGAATTAAAGGAACAACTTCATCTAATCGAGTGTTTCACCTTGAAGTACACTAGTGCTATTTGTGAAGAAGAAAGACGGCTCTATGAGGATGTGTATTGACTATAAGTGACCGAACAAGGTTACTATCAAGAACAAGTATCCACTGTCATGTATTAATGATTTATTTGGTCAGCTTCAGGGTGTTCGGGTATTCTTGAAGATTGACTTGATTTCAGGGTAACATCAATTGAAGATCAGGGCTTTAGATATTCCTTAGACAAATTTCAGGACCCATTACGGGCATTATAAGTTCTTGGTGATATCTTTTGGGCTGACCAATGCCCAAGTACCTTTCATGAACTTGATGATAGCGTGTTTTAGAATTATCTGGACTCCTTCATCATTATGTTTATTGCTAATATACTGGTGTATTCTCGTTCTGGAGTCATTGATCGTGGCCAAACCTACACCACTATATAGTAGCAAAGAGTGGTCGATGTAATTTTACCCGATGAGGTCGGGATCAATTTTCGCAGGGAGTTAATTTGGTTTGGAGTCGGGTATCTAACTAATCTAGATGTGCGTGTTATTTCTAATTGCACTTCCAAACATTGTTGTGATTGATTCTATTCTAATTTTTATACTATTGTATGCCAAGTGTAAGCTAAGTACAATATTTTTGGTGAACATTTTCAAGTGTTAAAAGGCACTAGGGTAGTGACTTCCGCCTAGGTGAGTATCTAATGGATGTCAAGAATTCAAGACAAGCTTGTTACGATTGGGGTCTTGATATAACCATCACACATAAGTGCTCACTCTATACCTCTCGGTAGAGTGAGTGACTTTGCCTGATTTGGCTTTCTCAAGCCCAAATGGGTGTTCTCACAATCCAAATGAAATTGGCTCAAGTCGGGTATTACTATCTCTAGGTTTAACCCTTTAATCGGGGCTATCAATCTCTTGAATTCACCCCAATTCCTTGTTAGCCTAATTTCCCTAGACTTTGTCTCTCTTTCTCAAGAAGAGCCTAAGTCATAAAGGCATGAATCAGTATTTGCAACCACTAATTCTATAATTTTAGCATGAATTAGGCTAAATATCACTAACCCATAAATAATTAAGCCCTAATATTCAAGACCCATTAAATACCCACACTAGGATTAGGTCACCACCCTAGCTATGGGGTCTAGCTACTCATGAATACAACAGAAATCAAAGGTGAAGATGAAATATAAGCCATAATATTAAAGTACAAGATGAAAATCTAAAGTTTGAAGGTAAATCTATTATAAAATTGCCCTAAAGGGGAAAAACCAGCCGTTCACGTGCTCTGCTCTACAAAACTTAACCTAAAAATGTTAAAATAATCTATTTATACACAGCTAAAATTTCCGGACAAAAATACCCCTGCGGAGTATTCGCGGACGCATAATTCTGACTGCGTCCGCGCTTGAGCTTTCGCGGCCGCATAATAATAAGCGCGGTCCGCGTTTCTTCAATACTGGGCTTGGAATGGACTAGGTTTCGCGGATAGCACAAATACATTCGTGTCCGCGTTAGCTTCAATCGCGGCCGCGTATTATGTTCGCGGACCGCATTCTTCAGTTAGGTTTCACTTGCCAAGTCTCTGAATCTTTTATCACTCTCCCAGCGGAATTTCCACCGCGTCCGCATCTGATAACTTCGCGGCCAAGTAATGTAGACGCGGGCAGCGGTGGTGTTTTCTCTATATTGTAGCTTCTCTGAACCTCTATCTCGCCGACCACGGAATATTATTCGCCTCAGCGGTGGACCCTACACGGCCGTGCTTTTCCATCGCGGTCCTCAGTTCAGTTTCATCCTTTGGCTTGTGCAAGTTTGACTCCTTCATGAGCTTATTTTGGCTCCTTTGCCTCATTTTGACCAAACCCTACAAGCAAGCACATTATGTTAGTTTTTCGGGACTACCTTTAGCATTATTTTACCCAAAACCTAAGCAAAAGAGAGCAAATAATAGGCTAAAATCCCTAGTTGTCAACTCCCCCAAACTTAAGCTTTTGCTTGTCCTCAAGCAAATAAGGTAATTCCCACCTCCGTAAGAAAAAGAAAGGAAAATCTCAGTTGTCCTAAGGTGACTTCATCAACATCAATTGGAACTAACAATTACCCTCAACACAAATGCATGATCAACAACATTATGCTACGACATTTTGAGTTTCATAGGTCTAATGTGACACAAGAGCATCAAGAGTTGACTCAATTCATCAAGGAACCTCGCTCTCACGTAGGTCGTTATGGATCCCAGACTTCTTTTCCTCTACTCTCTATGAGCTCATCTCACCTTATAGAATGTGACACTCAAAACCGGGATTGTAAAGAAGTGCGCTCATCACTCTTAAAAGAATGCCACAAGTCCGGCTCTAAGTACCATAGGCTTGCCCCTCATATAAATCACCACTAATATAAGCTCACTCAACTTGAAATCCTAGAGGGCTTTAGCGGGATGTAATGAAGGTTTTTTGGATCAAGGTCGGACCTAATGAACTACGATGGTATCATCTTTCCTTAAACACTTCATTTTCTCAATTCGGCTTATGCTTTCTTGACTCTTTGGGTCATTTTCTTCTTCCTTGGGGGAACTAGAGAGACACTTTGTCACTCTTTCTTCTTTATGATGATCATTTTTCTCCTTTTCTCATCATTCCAAGCCTTTCAACATTGTTTTCTTGAATCCTTTCAACCTTTACTTTTATTTTAATATACTTTTTTTTTCAAACATCATTTTTATATCCTTTTCTTTGCCTTTCCTTTTCATCAATTCCTTTTGTTCTTTGCATCATTCATCACTTTGAAATTCCTCGTATCTCTCCCAAACTTATGTTTTTGACTATTGTTCATCATGAATGCTAAGGAAAGATTGGATGCCAAGAGAGGGTCATTATAGAACGGATGGAGGCTTGTAATATGGTTATTGAATGAAAAAGGCTTAGGCTCAAAGGGGTTGACTAAGGACATCATAGTGGTAGGCTATGGAAGTTTTCAAATTCACATGGAACCAAGGAGAGCCTATAATCACTTCTCAAGTCGAGCTACACTTAGAATTTCGCCTAGAAAAATATTCGGGGCAAGTTCTATACTTGTTGGCACGGGACTTGGACTTGTAATGCAATACCTCACCTCTTGAGCTACTGGATTGTTAAAGAGAATAGAGGGCCCACAACAACCTTAGCTAAGATTGAAGATCACAGATGTCTCACAAAAACCACTTGATGATAGTTTTAGTCAACTCAAGAGTCTAAAGATCACAACTACAGCTAATCTCTTCAACCAACCTGTTTCTAACCATGAGCTCAAAGGTAAATATGTTGGTACCAAGTGAAGCCTGCTTGACACACTTTTATTCATTACTACTATATATCAAAACAGAAAGAAAAACAGACTCAATCCCTTAAGAAGGTTGTCACGCCATCCTTCATTGGGAAGAGCTACCCGGTTCACACAAATTCCACCTTTCGAAAGAACCATGGCATTAATAAAACCAACGGCTTATTGATCACGAAAAATTGTAAAAAAGAAGCTAAAATTTCAAAAAGAAACTACTAAATGAAATAAGAAGCTAAGCTATTAAGGATAATTACAAAAGAAGTTATAAAGTAAAATACGGAAAGTAAACTGAATATGTACAATAGGGGATTGAAACGAATATCACAAAATGGGGATGAATATATACATGGAATGGTAATTTTATATACATACTAAAAGTGAAAAGTACGAAAATGAAAGTACAATAAGTAGAGAATAAAGAAAAATAGTATCAAAGTTACTACAGACCAATCATCAAAATCATCATATCAAAATAAGGCCACCCCCAAATAAAAATTAGCATTGTCCTCAATTGCTAAAAGAAAAAATAGAATAGGGGAGGGATAGAGAGTAAAGAGAACTCCCTATGAGGCCTCTATCTGCATGGGGTCACTGGTGGGGTCCTGTGGCTGGCCAGACTCATCACCTCCCTTGGGGTCCTCCAACTCAATCTCCAAGTCCTCCATCTGGGATATCACCACTCTCCTCACCGGCTCTCTGTTAGCCTCCTGCTCTGGTACCTGTGCTGGCTGAGCTGGCTGTGCTGCATGGGCAGACTCTCCCATAAGAAGATCTAGAGGAATATCGTCGGCAGAAGTGAGCTTCGCCACCTCCTTCTTCAACTCTTCTTGACCCTTCTTCACTTTCCTCACCTGTTTACCCAGCTCCTTGATTACCTTTTCATGTGCACCCAGACACTCCAGAATCTTTTTTTGGTTTTCAAGAATACTCTTCAATGATTCCTCCACTAATAGAGGCATCTGGAATTATGCTGGAACTGCCTGAGCTGCTATTGCACTGGATAAGGCAAATAGCTTTGATGTAGCTACCTGCATCCAGTTGTTGATGCCGACCAAAGTCTGAATTACCCTTAGTGCAGTCTGAGGGTAAGCTGATGAAGAAGGCACTGATGGTGGGATAGAAGTGGATGTCCAGGAGGATGGATGTGGCATGGCAACAGATGACCCCTCGGCTGTGGAAGGAATGGACCCAGTGGCCACTAACCTTGGCTCTTCAGACTGGCCAGTGGAGGTGGTGGATTTGCCCTTGGACTTGGGGTTGTCTGGACCCTGAAGGCTGTACCAAGAGAAGGGCCTTTTTGGCTTCACCTTCATGTCAAAGTGTCTACCCTCAACCCGCTGGTCCTCTAGGTACATAGTGATGAAATTGGGGTAAGGGTAAGACCATTCTTCCTTCCCGGTTGCCTTGGATATGTTCTAGGCCATGAGGTTCCCCACATTTATCGGGTACCGTGCCATGATGGACGCTATGAGGATCGCTCGGGAAAGTGGAATGTCACTATCATGCAGGCACGGATCAAGGCGGCTACAGACGAAGGTGCACGACCCTTTTGCTTTAAAGCTAAGAGTGTTTCTGGCAATTGAGACTCCCGGTGTAAGCCAGGGCAGTGTTGTCCCTGGTATGGCTATCACCTCTGCTAACCATGGACGGGCTGCTTCATCTAATGCCAACTTCTGTATGTATAGAGCAGCATCTACATCATCAAACCAGGCATATGTATTCAAAGTTTTGCCACCGAACCAGATCTTCTTGTTTCGTACCTTAGTCACATGGGTGCCCTTTTTGATGTGGGCAATATTGGCGTAAAATTCCTTGACTAGGTACTCATTTGCTTCCGGCAACTTGCTAGTGAAGAATTTCCATCCTACTCTTTCATCAAATTGTCTCTTCACATTCGGGTTGTGAGGGAGAAGTTCTCTTTCTATGAAATGACGCTCAAGGGTGAGCATCCTTTGTGGCCACCATTCCTGAAATTTGTGGTAGGACTTCTCACTCACAAACCAATCTTGCCACACTGCCGGCTTCCTTGATCTACTCAACCCCCTCATGTGTATCACCGCCTCTCCCGTTATCCAGAATCTCTTTTTCATCATCCATATTAATAGGAGCAGCTATTGAGGCCGGAGTTACAGCAGGTGGGGGAGGAGGTACTGAAGTCTCATTATCTCCTTCTGAGCTATCATCCGGCTCAGATGCGGAGGTGGGTTGATCGATGGGACGGAAAGGTTGAGATTGCACCTCGGGTTGTTGTTCAGATTCTCCCTCGAAAATCTCCCGGGAAGGGAGGTATTCACTAATGTCCGAGGATTCAGCCTGAGGTCTCACAGGTGGTGCCTTTTTGCCAATAGTCTTCTAAGCTGCTAAGGATGCAATCTGCTTCCCTTTGCCTCGGCCGCGGGAGGAATCTCCCCTTCCTTTGGATTTGTCGGGACCACTACGAGATCACACCATTATCTACACACACATTTAGTGAAAGATCATTAGTATTGTGGTTCAATGAATTGGCAGAGGACAACAGATGAAATGATCAAAGTGTTTCTCAAAATAGGGCTCCGCTGACAGCGTAAAAGAGGCGCGCCCGCGGAAGGGTCAGTGCGGTCTGCATAAAAATGAGCGCGGTATGCGAAAGAGTTGGGATTAGACTACCAACTCTCTGAACATTGGATTCCGCTGACAGCGAAAAAAGGGTGCAGCCGCAGAAAGGTCAGCGCGGTCCGCGTAAAAATGAGCGCGGCCGCGAATGAGTTGGGATCAGATTACCAACTCTCTGAACATTGGTTTTCGCTGAAAGCGTAATTTGGGACGCGACCGCAAAAGATCAAACGCGAATAACATAAAACTGGACGCGGCCGAGGAAGCAATTTCTAAACTCTCTGCAACTCATGAGCGCGGACCGCGAATGTGTGGACGCGGCCGCGTAAGTTCAAACGCGGACCGCGGAAAAATCACCGCGTCCACGAACATGCAACCGTACTCAGCTTCTCACAAATTAGAGAATGCAGACCGCATAAAAATGGACCGCGGTCCGTGAAGTTCAAACAACACTGGCTCTGGCACATTTGAAACCTAGGGCTTTCACTAAGTGCAAAAATTAATGCAATTAACATGCATTGTTAATAACCCTATCCCCCATTAGGCATGGAAAACAATTACCCACAAGGATATATAAACATCAAATAAGCATGATCTTGAGATTTTGGCATGTATTAAACCCTAACCTAAAAGAAAAATTAAAAGTAAAAGAAAAGAAAATCAAAAGATGAAATTAATGTAAAGATTTGAGCATAGAAGATGTGGAGTTATAGTAGGAAATAGCTTCTTGACTAATGAGATATGAAATTGAAATTTTAAGAAGTGGAAGATGAACAATGGCCTATTTCGCTGAGAGCGTGGGTTCGAAAAAGTGTAAAAGACCTAAGGACTTCCTATTTATACCAACCCCAGAGGTCACCTGAGCGCGGTCCGCGTAATTCCACCGCGTCCGCGCTTTTTACCTTTCGAAGAACCTTTTCAGAAACAGGTCCGCTAAGAGCGGAATAACGGCCGCGGCTGCGTAATATCAACGCGGACCGCGAAATTACGAACGCGGACACGAATACAACTTCATAGAGTTGATATTCTGGACTTTTCAAATCCGCGTCCACTGAAAATATAAGCCCCCGTGAAAAGCTCTCGCTGACCGCGAAATGTTGAGCGCGGTCCGCGTAATTCCCTACTCTTAGGCAAATGTTTTTCAGCAACAGTCCTGTACTGCATAAACAATTCCTACACAAAGCTCACAACCAGTTAGTTCCAAATAAAGCCTGATCTAAGAAGGAAATCAAAGAAGAAAGAAAACATATGGGTTGTCTCCCAAGAAGTGCCTGATTTAACGTCGCGGCACGACGCATGTTACCAACATCATTGGAAATTGATCAAGGCTACCACATGGCTGTCATCAAACTTGCCGAGGTAATGCTTCACTCGGTGCCCATTAACTCTGAAGATTTCACCATTTTTGTTTTTTAAGTCAAGAGCACCAAACAGAGTCACGTGCACCACCTCAAAGGGGCTACTCCATTTTGACTTGAGCTTTCCCGGAAACAGTCGTAACCGGGAGTTAAATAGATGAACCAAGTCACCCTTCTTAAATTCTTTGTTCCGGGCATATTTGTCATGTAAGTACTTCATCTTGTCCTTATACAAGGACGAGCTGGAATAAGCATGAAACCGGAATTCATCAAGTTCATTGGGTTGCTCTACCCGGAGGTTGGCTGCTACATCCCATTCAAGGTTTAACTTTTTGAGCGCCCACATGGCCTTGTGCTCTAACTCAATTGGAAGATGGCATGCTTTCCCAAATACCAACCAGTATGGAGACATACCAATTGGAGTCTTATACGCAGTTCTATAAGCCCACAAAGCATCGTCAAGTTTCTTTGACCAATCCGTCCTGTTTGCATTAACAGTTTTTGATAATATGCTCTTTATCTCCTTGTTGGAGACCTCAACTTGTCCACTAGCCTGGAGATGATAAGGGGTTGACACCTTATGATTGACACCATACTTGGAAAGTAAAGTGTCGAAAGCCTTATTGCAGAAATGAGAACCCCCATCACTGATGATTACCCGAGGGGTGCCAAACTGTGTGAAGATATTTTTCTTTAGGAATGCCACCACACTCCGTGCCTCGTTGTTGGGAAAAGCTACAACTTCAACCCACTTGGAAACATAATCAACAACAACCAGAATATAAGTGTTACCATAGGAACTCACAAATGGCCCCATGAAGTCTATCCCCCACACGTCAAAAATATCGATCTCAAGAATAGTGGTGAGAGGTATTTCATCCTTCTTGGAAATTCCACCAGCTCTTTGGCATTCATCACACCTCTTAACAAGCTCACTTTCATCTTTATACAGGGTAGGCCAATAAAATCCACAGCTAAGAACCTTTAAAGCAGTTCTCGCCCCACCATGATGACCACCATAGGGCGAGGAATGGCAAGCATAAAGAATATTCATTTGCTCCTCTTCCGGAACACATCTCCGGATCACACCATCATTGCAAATCTTGAAAAGATAAGGCTTGTCCCAATAATAATCCAAGCTGTACCATTTGAGTTTCTTCCTTTGGTTAGAAGAGAGCTCACTCGAGACAATGTTGGTCACAAGAAAGTTAGCCACATCGGCAAATCAAGGCATACCATTCAAAGACACAGAGAGGAGTTGTTCATCAGGGAACGAATCATTGATTTTGAGGCCATTGTGGGGCCTTCCCTCATCTTTTAAGCGGGACAAGTGGTCTGCCACTTGATTATCACTTCCTTTTCTATCAATGATTTCATGGTCAAACTCTTGAAGCAGAAGAACCCATCTCATCAACCTAGCCTTCGAGTCCTTCTTGGTCATCAAGTAATGGAGTGCCGCGTGATCGGTGTGCACAATCACTTTGACACCCATGAGATATGGCCTGAACTTTTCCATGGAGAAGACAATGGCTAATATCTCTTTCTCGGTCACCGTATAATTGACTTGGGCGTCATTCATCATTTTGCTTGCATAATAGACCGGATGAAATATCTTGTTGACCCTTTGCCCCAAAACTGCTTCTACCGCAACGTCACTAGCATTGCACATGAGCTCAAATGGTAAGTTCCAATTGGGTGCGGTGATGATGGGAGTGGTTGTCAATTTATACTTGAGAAGCTCCAAATCTTTCATACAATCTTCATTGAACACAAACTTTGCATCCTTTTCTAGCAGCTTGCACAAAGGGTTCACCACTTTTGAGAAATCCTTAATGAACTTTCGGTAGAACCCCGCGTGCCCAAGAAAGTTCCTAACTCCCTTTACAGAAGTAGGAGGAGGGATTTTTTAAATAACTTCAATATTTGCTTTGTCCACTTCAATACCATCCTTTGAGATCTTATGGCCGAGGACAATGCCCTTCTCAACCATAAAGTGGCATTTTTCCCAATTAAGCACTAGGTTGGTCTCTTCACATCGGGCCAATATTTTGTCAAGATTATCCAAGCATTCTTCAAATGAGTCCCCCACATCACTAAAATCATCCATGAACACTTTGAGGACGTCCTCCACCATATCCGTAAATATTTCCATCATACACCGCTGAAAGGTAGCCGGTGCATTACACAAACCAAACGGCATTCGTGAGAATGCAAATGTGCCATATGGACATGTGAAGGTGGTTTTTTCTTGGTCCTCCGGTGCAATGAGAATCTGGTTGTATCCTGAGTACCCATCCAAAAAACAATAGTAGGATCGCCCGGAAAGTCTGTCCAACATTTGATCAAGAAAGGGCAATGGAAAGTCGTATTTATGGGTCACTTTGTTTAGCTTTCTGTAGTCCATACATACCCTCCATTTGATGATAGTACGAGTGGGGATCAACTCATTTTTCTTATTTGTGACCACAGTCATACCCCTTCTTCAGCACACATTGTACCGATGAAGTCCATGAGCTATCCGAAATAGGGTACACAACCCCTGCATCAAGCCACTTGATAATTTCCTTCTTGACGACCTCTTGCATAGCCTCGTTCAACCTCCTTTGATGTTTCACGGAGGGTTTGGCATCATCCTCTAGTATAATTTTGTGCATGCAAAAGGCGGGGCTTATACTCTGAATGTCAGCCAAAGTCCATCCAATTGCCTTTTTCCTTCTTTGAAGCACCACAAGAGTGGAGTCTACCTGCACGTTAGTTAGGCAAGCAGAAAGAATAACAGGTAATATGGAAGAGGGGCCTAAGAACACATACCTGAGGTGTGAAGGCAAAGATTTCAACTCCAATGTTGGTGGCTCCTCGATTGAGGGCTTTGTTGGTGGAGTCTTCCGATTTTCCAAGTCCAATGAAAGTTTACAGGGCCCATATGAGTAGGATCCCATTCCTTGCAACGCATTTGCACATTCAACCAAGCCTTCCTTTTCATCATCGTCATGGTTTAGCAACACAGCTTCCAAAGGGTCTTCCACATTGATCATGGTACTCGTGTCATCAACTATCACCTCCGTCCCAAGATCCACAAAAGAGCAAACTTCATTGCTATTTGGTTGCCTCATTGATTTGCACACGTGGAATACAACTTTTTCATCGCCCACTCGAAAGGTGAGCTCCCCTGCTTGATTTGGAGGCCACTGGTAGGCCTAATCAGAATGTGTATTCTACATCGGGTCAGAATTTGGTTACTTAGCACACCTATTATTGAGGGGTGTATCATCGGTTAGAGTTTATCTTATTCGTGTTCTGATATGTTCCATTGGTTACTCTTCTATGCTACGATGGGTTGCGAGACTGTTGGCTATTTACACACATGATGAGGTTCTATTTAGGCCTTGTGGCGAAAATTGAGCGATGGCTCTTGGGGTGTTGAATGGTTGATTGAGAATTGGTTATGGTCTTCCTGTTTGTGGTATATTATGTTATCCGTTTTTCCATGGTCATGGTCATGCACTTCGCGTGTTTGTTGTTTATTTGTATATGGTTGTGATTGTGAGCATCATGGCTTGAGGTATTCCATGTGGACCGATGTTCGAATTGGGTCACGCATCGCAGCAGGGTTATGTTGGAATATGGTCCTTGTGCTTATTTTGTGTATTTTAATTCTCCTTTGTGTGATGAGTTCATATCATTGCACCTTGAGGTTGTATTTGTTGAGCTTGCGGGATGGTTCTCTCATTTGATTCAGTTTCCATTATTGGGTACATTCGAGTTGTTGCTGTTTGGTCACGAATTGTACAGAATGTGGCTCGAGGTGGTGCTGGTATGGCGTGTTGGACGAGCATCTTGTACATGATGAGATAGGTTGTTGGACCTGGAATGAGTGCTATCGGATTTGATTAATGTATGTTGTGAAGGATAATGTCACTCGTTAGTTTAGAATTTTGCTATGGTTCTTGTCGAGCGAGAGAGCTCCACGACTTTTTGATCTAATGGGTGGTTATGAGTTTCACGTTATTTCTTTCATCATTGGTAGTGTACGAAGGATTAGAACAAGGTTTTATTTGATATGAGGTTTGTTATCGGTGCCGAGTTTACTATTGAGAAACTATTGTGGTCGGAAGTTATTGTTATAAGTATCTTAGTTATGCGGTATATCATGTGATTATATATATTGGGTTATGGTTATGGCTTGATATAACTGGTTCAGACTTATACTGTGTATAGATGCGAGAATCGTGTCTTATAATGATTTTCGGATGTTGGAGATTGGGTTCCGAGTTTTGTGGACTAAGGTTGAAGTAGGGACCTTCAGTTAGGTTATGTTGTCAGGCTTATATGGATTGGGGTGACGTGGGATCACCCATGGGTATGTTGATGGTGAGTTTATACAATGATTTGATGGCCTTTGGAACGATTCTTGGCATGTCCAAGGACGAACGTATATTCAGGTGGGGGAGAATGTAATGACTCAATCAGTCATTTTGAGCATTTACATTCAGTTCGGTGCTTTGAGGTCAGGAGTATTATGGTGTATTGTGACTTGTTTGGTATTTAAGTGGTTCAGAATTTATTTGGAAGAATGATTATCAATTTGGAAGCTTTAAGCTGAAAGAGTTGACCAAGTTTGACTTTTGTGTATTTGGTTTCAGATTGGAGTTTTTATGGTTCTGTTAGGTTCAGATGGTGATTTTGGACTTGGGCGTATGCCCAGATTTGCATTTGGATTTTTCTAGAAGGTTTTGGCTCTAATTGGTAAAAGTTGACAATTTGAAGGTGCGAAAAGTTCATAGGTTCGACCGGGAGTTGACTTTGATAATATCGGGTTTGGATTGTGGTTTCGGGAGTTGGAATATGTTCTTTACACCATTTGAAACTTATGTGCAAAATTTGAGGTGATTCCGAGTTATTTAGATATGTTCGACGTAAGTTTTGAATTTGGAAATTTGAAGTAGTTCATTAAGCTTAAATTAAGTGCGATTCGAGGTTTTGATGTTGTTTTGTGTGATTTGAGGCCTCGAATAGATCCTTGTTATGTTTTGGGACGTGTTGGCATGTTCGGATGGGGTTCCGAGTGGCTCGGGCGTGTTTCTGACCATTTTAGGGTGAGTAGCATTGCTGGTTTTTCTGGTGTTTTAGGTGTTCTTTGCGATCACGAAGATTTGACCGCCATCGCAAAGTGTATGGAAGAGCTGGGTACTTTTCCTCTACGCAGTCGCGAGTATAGGGTCGCATTCACAGAGCTTTGAGTGTTGGTTGAATCGCGTTCGCGTTATGAGGTCGCGTTCGCATTTCAGAACTGGGGGCTGAGGGTGTATCCTTCGTGTTCGCGAGGGTGATGCCGCGTTCGCGAAGGCTGGGCATATTTGGGCATCAGATTCGCGAGGGTAGGGACGTGAACACGAAGAGTTTTCTATGGTAGTTAAGTTTTGTGCTTCGCGATCGCGAAGCTGGTCCCGCGATCACGAATTGTTTACTTGGAGCAATGTTATAAGTACTCTATTTCGAAGGTTTGGTTATTTTATCGCATTTTGGGTTATTGTGCTCGGATTTGGGCGATCGTGGAGTGGATTTTCATGATTTGGATTGGGGTAAGTATTTTTGACTAGGATTGGATTATTTTACATGATTTCATCATTGATTTTGGCATTTAATTGATGAATCTAGAAGAGAAAATAGGGGGTTTTGTAAAACCTATTCTTGAGTGAATAATTAGGTTTTAAACATCGATTCGGAGTCACATTTGAGTAAAATTTGTATGATTGGACTCATATTCGAATGGGTTATCAGAATTTGTGAGTTTTGTCGGGTTCCAGGATACAATCCCGAGTTGACTTGTTGGTTAACTTTGAGTATTTGATTAAAGATTTGACCTTTATCGTTTGGGTTTATTTCCTATGACATTATTTGATGTTTTTGAGTTTCTTTTGGCTACTTTTGAGCCATTCAGAGGTTGATTCATGCCAGATGGCATCTCTAGAGTATTGGTTTAGCTTACTTGAGGTAAGTATCTTACTAAACATGGTTGAGGTACTAGTTTCCTGAGTTATTTATGATAGCTATGTGCTATGGGTGGCGAAAATGTTTGGGGATTTAGCCCATGTGCGTGCACCAGGGTATTATACATGCTCGGGTAGTGCTTAGGCTACGATATGCCATGAGTTGGTTGCTAAGCTTCATGCCGTGATGTTTCTCTTATTTGTACCCCTGTTGTGAGCTATTTGAGCCATGTTTGAGGTTACATAGAGGTTAATCTCCTAATTGAACCTAGTAGTTGCTATCTTGTGATGTATTTACCCAATTAGAGCTATGATATCACACTTGCACATGCATACACCTTAGCATATCACTTATACTAGTCCAGGAGTATGAAATTTGATATACATGTGTTCTTGTATATTTGCTTTCTGTGTGATATGGTTTGGACTATTAGCATGTGACCACATCGAGTGGATTA
This sequence comes from Nicotiana tabacum, assembly GCF_000715075.1. NCBI lineage: Eukaryota > Viridiplantae > Streptophyta > Magnoliopsida > Solanales > Solanaceae > Nicotiana > Nicotiana tabacum. The sequence goes on from NC_134102.1 coordinate 46,291,595, forward strand.
TGATATTGTGCATAGTTATTGAGATTCCAATGTAGGCATTAGGGCCGTATTGTGATTTCTATTTGGATCTGGTTGCGTGCTGCAACATATTGATATTTGGTTATTGCATTTCATCTTCACTTGCAATTTATTTGGCTGTTTACCTGATTTATTTTCATATCTTCCTTACATGCTGGATTTTTGACTAAGCAGAGTACGCAAAGAAATTTGTGTGCACCAAGGTGGTTTTATATGTGATTTCATGAGTTGATCATGTTACTATTCTGTACTTGTTGAATTTATGAACTGTACAGGTGAGTAGCGAGTATCATTTATAATCCTTGCTTCTATTACCTCGCATAGGTTAGTTATGATACGGAGTACATGGTGTCGGTTGTACTCATACTACACTTCTGCACCCTGCGTGCAGAACTTGGAGCTGAGAAGCTGTGGATGACGGGAGCTGGCACTGAAGAGAAGTACGTGCCTTTTGGATACAACTCACACTTGTCCTTGGTAGTTTTAGATTCGAATTTTGTTTATGTACATTTCAAATAGACGTTGTATTTATTTTCTACTAATTTTGTAAATCTAGTCTTAGTGAATCATGAATTGTCCTACCAGTCCTTGGGATATTGTATGAAAATTCAGTTATATCATTTGTTAATAACTTTTATTTCTTTAGAATTGTGTTGACTGTTATTTAGCTTACCTATCGGGTTGGGTTAGGTGTCATCACTACTAGGTTGATTTTGGGTCGTGACATTTTAAAAAGGTAAAATTGTAACGAATCGGTCGGTCATTTTGTATGTTGAGCACTATTTCCCTATTTGATATTCTTTGTATGCTTTTTTGTTGTTTTGTGACTCATTGGAATGGTTGGCTTGGTTCCGGGGAGGTTTGGAAGTGAATTGGAACACTTAATTCCTTTGTTGGAAGCTTAAGTTGTAAGAGTTGATCAAGGTTTGACTTTTGGGTGAATGACCCCGGATTAGTGATTTCATTGTTCTAATAGGTTTGTATGGTGATTTTGGATTTAAGCTTATGTTCGTATTTGGATTTGGAGGTTCCTAGGAGGTTTTGGTTCTATTTGTCGAAAGTTGGCAATTTAAAGGTTTGGAGAGTACCTAAGTTTGAGCGGGACTTTACTTTGATGGTATCGGATTCAAATTATTATTCCGTAACTTGAAATAGGTTCTTTTCATTATTTGGAACATGTGTGCAATATTTGGATGTAATCCGGATTTGTTAGGCTTGAATCAGATGCTTGGTTGGTAGTTTGGAAGTTCTTCAACTTAAGAAAGATTTAACTTGTGAATTGATCTTAGATTCGTTGATGTGATGTTATCGCATATGTTTGGAGGCTTTGGATAGATCCAGGTAGTGTTGACAACCAATTTTGACCCTCCCTTTTTAAATTACTTTATTTATACTTAATAATTTACAATAAATATTTTTAAAGTGTTTTCTAGTAACAAATACTTATTTTTACAAATTTATTAAGTATTAGTTTTTAAAATTAATCGCGTAGTATTAACATTATGTAATTACAAATATATTTACTATTTTAAGATTATTAAAATAATTCTTATATACATTACATAGGTTCTATAATTAATTCAATGAATTACTCTTTAAGTTCTAGTTAATTCAAAACTAGTGTTGTAATTTAGAAAATAAAGTATTTTCATAAACAATTAATTATTATGTGAAATTCGAAATTAGTATTGCAATTTACGAAAAATAAGTGTTTTACAAATAGTAAATTAAATAATTAGTTGTATATATAGTAATTATAATTTTTGCCACATTTATTGAAAATTGTTAAGTTTATATAAATTAAATGCAAAAAGGAATTAAAAGACAAAGGCTAAAATTGCAATTCTCAAATCAAAGACAAAGTGGCCATTCCTTAAATCATTTTTGGCCCAATTAACAAGCCTGGTTCAAAATTACCCAACCCAAACACCCCTCTTTTTCCATCTTGGTGATATGTGTCCTTCTGCCTAAACAATTCAGAGCATGCCACGTCACTCTCCAATCCCACTCACAAAACAAACACAAACACAAACGATTTTAACCGTTGATCCAAACCATCAACGGCCCACGATTATCCCTATTTTCTCTTTTAATTTTGACCTGTTATAAGATATTATCTCCGTTGTTGGATCACACAAATCCAACGGTTCCCGTATTTTCTCAAATTGATTTCTGTAAATACATAAAGCCTCAATTTATCAGGGCCATTGATTAAATGATGAAACGGCCCATATTCCATCTCTCAATCATAACCCTCAGAGACCAACCCCCAATTCTCTAACCCTAAATCATTTCCCCTATGACCCCAGCACTATTCTTTCCCTTTTCTCCCTCTCTTCTCTCAATCTCACATACATGTCCAGCAAAGAAACCTTGCACAAATTCGTGCAAGGCTTCAAATCAACCAGAGATTCATATTTTCTGTCTCTCCATCCCCCGAATCCAACTAGTTTCACCTTTTTTCTCTCCAAATTTGAGAGATTAGACATGGCTCATGAGGTCGAAACACCATTTATTTGTTCTTTCAAATCAACTTTCTTATTCATATCCTTTGTCCCTAGGAGATGAAACCAGTAAGCCCAGTTTCCATTCTCGTCGTTAGATTTCAAAACCCCCAATTCGAAACCCTAGACCTAATTGATGAACTTTCATTTCATCTGGTTTCTCCACTCACTCTGCCAAATCGGAGCATGCATGTACACGTTGCAGAGCTTCACCATGAATATTCTCTACCCATAGGTCAAATGCAGTGACCTCTAGATTATAGGATTTGTCTGTTGGTTCTTTGCCTTCAACGGTCGATTCCTCCTCTCAGGTAAATTTAACACTGTTTTCCTCATATATTTCTTTCTGATTTTACTCAACTTGCTATGATCACCTACCATGCGTCACTCTCCACTATTGATTTGAATTTGTGAAACTCTATAGCCTTAATTGCACTATAAACGGGGCCTTTAATGTTCTCACCAAACACACGAAAAACACACACCTAACACGGAAGAAAAACAACTACACTATACTCTAAGAGTAACTCTGATTTTTCGAAACCTAGGGTTTCTTACTGAATCGTGTTCTTTGTTTTCTGAGTATTATCGCTGCTTCGAGCTTGAAGCCTATGAGGTCTTAAGTAACTAAGAGATATCCTCGTTTGGTCTGCTGCCCTAAAAAAGGTCAGTACATCTCTCATCTCTCTCTTTTGATCATCTCCTTTGAATGCTATAAATGTGCTAGTTATCTTCTGAGAATTACAGGAGTTTATGGTGTTTGTAATTAGTATGTGAATGCTTATGTTCTGATTGTATATTGTCTGCTTGCGATTATTTGTCATGCCTTTTGAGTCTTTAATTGATGATTGATCAAGTTATTAAGTGATTCTTGATGATTTTCGTTTCTGAGTTCCAACAGTCTACATGTTTAAGTTGTAATGTGTCTTGAATGATTGTTCATACTTACCCAAACTTCACAGCCTTTCATTGATGATTCTGCAGTGATCTTTGCCTTTACATATTGTATTCCCTGTATTCTATTAGTCTTATAGTCGAGTCAATTGTTTTGATAATCATAACTGAGATGAATCTGAAGGTTCCTAAGTTTATATCATCTACCATTTAACTTAAGCACGAAAATTTAAGTGTTTATATGATCTTCCCCTCTATACTAGTATCTGTTAACTTCGAAAACAACTTATGAGCTATCACTATAACATTCTCATGGTTATACCTAACTGTTGGATGCATTTGCATGAAACCATCTTGTTTGAGTTAGGCTGTCTTCTTTTCATGAACCTTTACTGTATATATTATGTTAAGATTAAGCCATCTTCCTCTTCATAGAACAAGTCATGATTATGTCTGGTTATATTTAACGGGTAATTGATGTACAACTGAACTTGGTTGTCTCATGATTAGTGAAAATCTTTAGATACATGTTTAATTTAAAACTTACTTGGTGTAGTACTTCCCTATCTTTAATCTCTTTGAACTACTGTTGGTTTTATGAAACATACATGCATCTATCATTAAGTTATCTTCCATAAAAAGTAGGACTTAGTTATTCTGTTATAATCAAGTGATAATTTTTAGAAGCTGAAGCATGACCACTTCATACTTAGATACTAAGGTAGATTTATGTCTAAGTTAAAATTGTTTTGATACAATGCTTCCTTTACCTGTAATTCCCCTCTTCATTGACATGCTTAACTTGATCTTGTAATGTGCAAAGATCCCCCGTCTATATGAAATCACTACTTCACTTACCCTGCCTGTGTATAGCTAACTGAATATTGCAAGTATCTATGCTTGACTCTATAATTCCATGTTCTTGTCTTAAATTGTGCTTAGTCCTTTCCCTATTTTTAATTTGAAACTGAACCCGATCCTTAAACCTTGTGAGAAACCCCTTTGTTGATACTGTTTAAATGGCCTGTTTAAGGATAATACTGTTAGGAATATAACTCTGTTGAGATCTTAGGGATTCCATGTTCAAATCTGTGAACTTGTAGTCATGTTGAGAAGTTCAATCCTGTTTCTAGTATCTTCTGTAAAAGTGCCCAGTCATAATTGTTTTGTCTAAATCTTTATCGATGACCTTTAAAGTGCTAAGTGGTGTTGTTAACCCATGAATGTGCTAGAAGCAAACCAATCAGTTTACAATTGGTTTGCCAGGACAGGAGCATCTGTATCTTTGTGTTGTTGCATATATGAACTCTGTATAGCTTGCCTTCCCTTTGAGTGTGCTCTTCTCTAATGTTCAGACCTTTAACAATATGCTTATGGTGTTTCTACTCCTCTCCTGTGTGTGTTCTAAAGTCAGACCTTTAAATTCACTTGATATGTATTCTTTTATTTGGTATCAAAGGTAGTCTGTGTCCTCTTATGTTATTCTATTAGGAGGGAAAGTATATTGTTGTGGTAAGTAATGCTATAGCATTTAATTTATATTGAAAGGGCATAATTGGTATTTAAACCTATATGGAAAACATATTGTTAGTGGTTAAGGGTATTTGGGATTGGAGTTTAACTCTAGGTTGGGATGCCCTCCCCGACACAAGCGTTGCCCTGGGCCTTGAGTCCCTTGGGAACTTTGAAGTGTCGGGGATTCAAAGGGGACATTAACCTTGAGTGGAACTTCCTCCTTAGCCCTTAACTCATTGGCACATTTGATTCTTTAGGGGTTTAGTATTTAATGACAACAAAAGTTTTTCAATGTAAATTATTTGCCATGTATAATTACCATATTAGTATAATTTCCCATAGTATTTGGTTATTGATAGTTTCTTGTTCCAGTAGTTTGTTTATATACATTTCATACATGGTTGAATATGTTGAATATATAGAGTGTGTGTCTAATGGATTTTCTCTTTTTTTTGGGCATGTACATCATTTGGGCCTGCTGAGTTCCTAAGGAACTCAGGCCCAAGTCCCAGCCTTGTTGCATTTTTCTAGAGGGTCCAATCGCTAATTCTAATCTGCCCACATCATTATAATCTCATTGCTCACTTGCCTTTTCTTATAGACATTTGAAGGCCAGGATTTAGTCAAAACAATAGCCGCGTTTTCAGAAAGAAAAATTAGGAAAGAATCGTCGCTTTTACTAACAAGAGGTAAATAAGATTTTCATAAAATAGTGAAATACTATGGCCCAACTGAATTTTCAATGATCACTCCTCTTCAGATTTTAGAATCAAGGTACATTTAGGTTCACTTTCTTACAAACATCTTTTAGAGTTATACAGACATCTATTCCATAATTTAACTGTTTTCATTACTTAACCTCTTTTTACAAGCCTTACAAAATATGGACTACTTTTAGAATTCTTTTAACGTATCTTTATACTCTTTTTATAATTTCACATCCCTCTTAAGTCTTGCATCCCTTTTGTATACCCTCTCTTAGATATATATATATATATATATATATATATATATATATATATATATATATATATAGTAAGTCATGCTTTTAATGGTAATTAAGCATAGTATAAATAATTGATCCCTTAAAATTAGTCTAAGTCATATGGAGCTACCTTAGGTAGATTTTAAGGGGTGCCTAACACCTTCCCCTTAGAAGAACAAGAACCTTTATCCATAATCTCACCGGTTAGCAGAACAGTAAAAAATGTAACTTAGTAATCAAATATGTACCCTACTATACCTTTAAATATTATGTGGCGACTCTCTTTCATCAACAACAGAGAAATCACAAGTTGAATCATGTCTTGACTAGTGCAAAATAGGGTGCAACAGTTGGGACCCACTGAGATCATTTCTGTTGTTGAGTTTAGCAGAAATAGACTAATTTGGCATCTAGATTTATTTATAAATTGCTTTAATTATATCTATATTTTCAATTACATGCTTACCTACTTTATTTGCTCTTTATAATTATCATGATTATTGCTGCTACACCCTTGTCTGTTACTGCTTTATATATACACTGTTATCACATTTATTCCAATTGAGTCTTGGTTGTACACTATCACACACAATGGCACGCAAGGGTTGTCTTTTACACCCCTCCGAACCTTTTTTTTCAAAACTCTCTAGTTTCACATAATGGCTTTGTTCGGTCAATTGACATAACTTCTCACAGCCTTCAGTCCAATTAAAAAGTAGGAAACACTCTACTCTAGTAAAATAGGTCATACTACATAAACTTTAGGTGAATCAGTCATTTTCACCAATACACAATTAGGAAAGCCACCCTAATGTCAACGGGTAATGCACCAAACGACATGACTTCTGTGGAAAGACAAACAAATTTGACAACATACTTAAAGATCAAAAGCAAACACTTACCCAAACATCTTTCTTTTACCCACCTTAGAAAATAGAAATCAACTGAAACATCCCTGAGATCAGCATGGTAATGGGACCACCACATAAACTGAAATAGTGGTGGAAGAATATTCATCGGGAACACGGAGATAAGGTTCGGACGCACCTGGGGGCATTAACTACATTGCTGAACATCCAAGTAGACATGATTCTCACTTGCCTGTTGATAGAGTTTTGGGATCTAGCTAAGGTGGTGTTCAAATTTGCCAACTGTGAGGTAGTACCGACATTGGAAGAACTCACAAGTTTCATGGAGCTGTCGTTCAATGGAAGAAATCCAGTATTACCAGTTACTATCCCCAGTTACCGGCTCTTGGATAACTTAGACCTTGCCAACAGTAGGGGTTTTAGAAGTATCGAGGAAGGATGGGTGAGCCTCGACCAGCTGTTCGACAGGTTTGGGCACCGTGAAAGCTACAAATGGTACTCAGGGGAGTTTCAATGTGACCAAGATACATGGGAGAGTCTCTATCACTTTCTCAAAGGCACTATTGGGACTATTGGTCTTCCCGCAGTGAAGGGGATGTATCAACATCAACTTATTACAGTGGTTCTGGAGACCTTCCGTGGAAATCTTCAAGCTACTTTGGTGCCGATGGTGTTAGATAAGATGCTGAGCTTTGTTTGCACGTGCATGAGGGTATGGTGTCTTTAAAGGTTGTAACTTCTTGCTTCAGATCTAGCCTACTGAATATTTCTTCCAGTGCGAGGCTACCATCGACTACTTCATTGGCATCAACAATATGATCCGCATCCACAATGAAAGAATGAGACATTGGGTCTCCCCACATGGGCAAGAAGAGTGGAGGGAAACACTGACCAATTTGACTGGAGAATGGATCAAATGGAAGCTCTTCTAGTTAGGTGGAAGGGCAATCTTGAGGACTCCTTAGAAATACTTCATTGAGTTGATTGGACTTGAAGACATTCAACCATACTCACCCCTACGAGTTCTCAGACAGTTCGGGATAATCCAAGATGTGACTCTGTGGAGAAGGACATCGCTATACGAGGATGAGTACAATGGGCATATTCCAATTCCTAGGATAAGAAGACTACAAGAAGAGTGGAATGACCTGGTCACAATGCCTATGGGTCAAAACTCGTGGTGTACTCCCGAGTATTACGTCTGGATTAATGAGGAATAAGAGCTGTCCTGGCCAAGCAAAGAAGGTATAGCCTGGTTAGAGGACGCGGTGTCTGCTTTGCAGATTTACCATGAGATCCTGCCACATTACTTGGTGACCACTTCAATACACTGCCAGGTGGTCCCGAGATCCATTGACCACATGTTGCCACCTGCTGAAGACGATGATCGGGTAGTAGAGTGCATCCAGATAGTATCTAGCACAGAGCCATATGAAGATCTACATGAGGAGTTTGAATTCAACGATGATGAGGAGGAGTTTGAGGAAGACCCGGAGGAGGATTCAGAGGAGAAGCCAAAAGAAGAGAAGGATATGGGAAACGACTTAGGGGATGGTTATTAAAGTTGGTTGATTTTCCCTCTTTCCCACTTTGTACCTTTATCCCTAGTTCTCTCTTTGCTTTCCAAAAGGGCAAGTTGTCCAAGCCCATGCAGTTTTATGAAGCAATGATGTAATCTTAGTTCCCACCTGTATTAGTCCAAACTATCAATGAAAACAAATTGCTTCGGATCTAAATGTGTCAAGTCTAAATGTTTGTCAAATCTTTGCGAATTAGGCCTACCTCTGACAATGAGAGGTCCCTGCGAATTCTAGGGAACGCGCTAGCTTTAATGTACAAATTATTTGCTTTATGTGATTTCCTGCTTGGATAAATGAAAAAACTAACTCCTGTTCCTTTTCTTTTCTTTCTTTTTATTTTTCTGCCACTTTATTATTATCCCCAAAAATTAAAGAAAGTTGGTTTGTGTCGACCAAAACTGGCGGATCCACCATACAATCTAAGGTCAAAGGGAAAGATGCCAGCCATAGAAGACCCAACTGAATATGCTTTGGTCATAGACGACAACCCAGCGCAATCGGGGAAAAAAGACAACACCAGGAATGATGAACACATGGCCCGGATGGCCCAGTAGATAGAGTCTTTAAGGGAGAAGGTACATCATATCAGAGAACTGGCGCACCTGGCCGTGACAACACTTCCTCAACCACCTCGATTCCCTTCTTTGGATTCGCCCCGTGACCACTTTCCTTCCACATCACGCCAAAACAATACCCCAACTTCAGCTCCTACCACTCAAATCATACCTTTAGTAACCCCCGCTAACCCACCAAATCCCTTTATTCACACTCCCTATGTACCGCAATACACTCAGTAACACAAAACCCACCTATTACCACTAATGCAACTACCCCTCCTTGTGACGGAGTCACTTTCATCACTAACCAGCACATATGCCACCCATGAGCAGTACGTTCCCCCTGTATATGCCATTTCTGAACCTACCTTTACAGCACCTGTCACGGTTAGGGTGCCATATGAGATTGACCGGTTACAAATGTTGAATAAGAGTTAGGAATAAGAGTTTATATCTGAGCAGTTACAAATGTTGAGAAGGAAAATGAAGAGCCTTCAAGTTGCCCGGGGAAGTGTAAGTTTGGACTACGAGGATCTGTGTATTCATCCAGATGTGGATATGCCAGCAGGGTACAAACCACCAAAGTTCGATATCTTTGATGGGACGGGGGACCCTCACACACATATGAGGGCATATTGTGACAAGTTAGTCGGAGTGGGGAGGAACGAGAAACTAAGGATGAAGTTATTTATAAGAATTTTGACAGGATAAACACTCACATGGTATACTCGACAGAATCTGCGGAATTAGAGAACTTGGCAAGATATGGCAGAGGACTTCATGAATCGTTTTCGATTCAATACAAAGATCACTCCTGATGGGTTCCCACTGGTGAACTTGCATAAACAACCATTCGAGTCATTCCAAAAATATGCACGTCGGTGGAGGTCAGAGGCTGCTACGGTGCAACCTCCGCTGGACGACAGTGAACTAACCAAATATTTCATCAGAGCCCAGGAGGGAATATAATTTGAAAAGATGATAGGAATGATGGGACAGAAATTCCCCGAGCTAGTCAAGATGAGAGATTTCATAGAAGAGGGCATAAAATTTGGTAAAGTACAATCCATGGCAGCATTGCAAACGGCCAGCAAGGCCATCCAATCAGGGTCAATCGGTAGGGGGAAGAAGAAAAAAGAGGAGGTCTCAGCAGACGTCCCTTACTTCCAACCCAACCTGCATCACGGAAGCACCTCTTATTCCCCAAACAACCATTCACCACCACCCACTTATGCTACAAGCAGATAATCTCCCAAATGAAAATCTGAGCCAACCACTCTGTAGAATAGGAAGTCACTACCGGAATGAAGTGTGAGGACTTAGTCAATCGGTCCACAATAACCCAAGCTGCGTCGTATTTCTTCAAGGTCCGTGGTAAGCCTACCACAAAATCCATAGTGATATGCTCCCTCTTCCATCGCAGTATCTCCAATCTCTAGATCAACCCTCCCGGTGTCTGATGCTAATACTTCACTTGTTGATAATTCAAACACTGAGAGACATGGGCAATAATATCTTTCTTCATTCTTTGCCACCAATAGTGCTGTTTAAAGTCACGGTACATCTTCCTGACACCTGGGTAAATTGAATAGCATGAGCTGTGAGCCTCCTCAAGGATCAAATCTCTCAACCCATTAAAATTTGGAACACAAATCCTGCCTTGAAGCCGCATAACACCGTCATCACCAATCACAACCTCCTTAGCACTACCCCGCTGCATCGTGTCCTTCAACACCAACAACTGAGTATCATCAAACTGGCGAGCCTTGATACGCTCCAACAATGATGACTGTTCCACCAAGCAAGAAAGAACGTGATTGGGCTCCGAAACATCAAATCTTACAAACTGATTGGCCAAGGCCTGAACATCCACGGCTAGAGGGCTCTCTACTACTGGTAAATATGCCAAACTGCCATACTCTCCGCCTTCCTATTCAATGCATAGGCCACCACATGGGCCTTCCCGGATGATATAATATGGTGATATCGTAGTCTTTCAGCAACTCTAACCATCTCCCCTACCGCAAATTAAGATCCTTCTGCTTGAACAAGTGCTGGAGACTTTGATGGACGGTATAGACCTCACAATGAACATCGTACAGATAGTGACTCCAAATCTTTAATGCGTGAAAAATAACTTCCAACTCTAAGTCATGCATAGGGTAATTCTCCCCATGAAGCCTTTTCTAGTAGAGTCCTTCTTATCAGTGTGTTGTTGACCACATCTATAATTAGGAGGCTACTTGGGAATTTACGAATAACACCCTTCTTTGATGTTCTAGATCATGTGATAAAGATGATTATAAGACTGTTACTCCTTTAACTCATACATTGCACTAATTTTCAGTACATGGCACCTAGGAAGAAGGCAAAAACTGGCCAAGCGGCCAATGCCACCCTATGAGTGGCAGTTGATTATATACCTGATGATGTGGTTGAGCACCCGAGGGGAGAGGATATTCCCCCAACTACTACACTACCTGATTCTATTACTTCGGATACGACTGCACCGATCCCTACTCCTACTAAGGGTGCAACTATTCCACCTCCAACCCCAGCTTTTGATCCTAGTGTTTCTGATGGGGACCTTAGGGGAGCCATACTGATGTTGGCTCAGATAGTGGCTTCACAAGCCCAGAGATCGAATGTTGCACCTATTTCTTCCAGCCAGCAAGTGGATTCTGCTAGTTCCAGGGTGAACAAATTTCTTTAGTTGGATCCTCCAGTGTTTACAGGTACTGATCCTGAGGAGGACCCCAGGATTTTATTGATAAGATGCACAAGACCCTCCGAGTTATGCGTGCTACTAAGACGGAGGGAGTGGAGTAGGCCTCATACCTCCTAAAAGGGGTGGCCTATTCTTGGTTTGTGATGTGGGAGGACTCCCGTGAGGAGGGGTGCCCTCCGACGAGGTGGAGTGAGTTTGACGACGCCTTTATCGACCATTTCTTACCTGCCGAGACAAAGTCAACCTGTGACACTGAGTTTGAGAGTCTAAAACAAGAAAGCATGAGTGTGTGGGAGTATCATATGAGGTTCGCGTGCCTGTCCAAGTATGTTATATACATGTTGCCCACTATGGAGGCTAGAGTGCGCCGGTTTGTATAGGGCCTTAGCCCCCTGATTATCAATGAGGCTGCTACGACGGCCTTGAATTCTTATATGAACTATGGTAAGATGGTGGAATTTTCTCAAGCCACAGAGACCTGCAAACTAAAGAATATAATGGAGTAAGAGGGTAGCAACAAGGCCCGATCAGTGGGCAACTTTAGTGGTACTTTTGGTGGTAGTGGTGGTGGTGGTAGGTCAGCGTTTAGGGGAGGTTTGTCAAGTCCATCCCTATCCTTTGCTCAGTCTTCGGTTAGTGCACAGCCATTGGGGCCCAGTCAACAGCAGTGGAGTCGTTTTAGGCCCAGCTAGGGCAACATGGGATCCTACCAGCAGGGTCAGCCTGGTGGGTGATTTCAACAGCAGCGGAGGCCCACATGCTCTAGGTGTGGGAAGATGCACTTTAGAGCCTACTTCATGGACCAACCTATATGCTACGGGTGCGATATCAGGGGTCATATTCAGAGGGATTGTCGTTCATCCCGCCAGAGTGTGGGCAGGGGTACAACACAACCAACCAGTTCTGCAGCCACTACATCCACAGCACCTCCTCTAGGTCGAGGCACTCCATCACCCACAAGGCGTGGTGAAGCTAGGGGTGGTACATAGAGTTCGGGAGGACCCAACCGTTTCTATGCTATGAAGGGTCGCCAGAGTTCAGAGGCTTCTCCAGATGTTGTCACAGGTATATTGACTATCCAATCTTATGATGTATATATGACCTTATTGATCCCGGTTCCACTTTTTCATATGTCACTCCTTATGTTGCTATCGAATTTGGGATAGAACCGGAACAACTTCATGAGTCGTTCTCTATATCTACTCCGGTTGGTGAGTATATTATGGCCGCACGAGTTTATGGGGATTGTGTTGTCACGGTTCGTGGTCGGGACACCATGGTTGATCTTGTCGAATTGGGGAGGTTGATTTTGATGTAATAATGGAGATGGACTAGCTTTATTCATGTTTTCTAAGCTTTATTGCCGAACCAGGACCGTTAGATTTGAATTCCCAAACGAGCCAATTATTGAATGGAAAGGGGATGATGTGGTTCCGAAGGGTAGGTTTATTTCTTACCTTAAGGCCACGAAAATGATCAACAAGGTATGCATTTACCATTTGGTCCGAGTTACGGACACCGTTGTTAAGGCACTTACACTTGAGTCTGTGTCTATTGTGAATGAATTTCCGGAGGTCTTTCCTGATGAGCTCCCTAGGATTCCACCAGAAAGAGAGATTGATTTTGGAATCGATATGATGCCAAGCATGCAACCTATATCCATTACGCCCTACAGAATGGCACCGACAGAATTGAAGGAACTAAAGGAGCAGTTGAAGGACTTGTTAGAAAAGGGATTCATCCAACCGAGTGTATCTCCTTAGTGGCACCGGCATAATTGAAGGAACTACGAACGTATAGTGTACTATTTTGGAGATTTGTTAATGACGTAACTAATGGAAATGAACTGTGTTATTCACATAACCTCTTACTGTCTAATTAATGAAATGCATCTCCTCTTTATTCGTGGTTGAATTGGGTAGATGGAATTGTGCAGGCTTGCTTGACCGGGGTATCTTGGTTGACGTCGGTCGCGCTCCCCGAGGTCGGGGCGTGATAGCCACAGAGCTATAATCAGTGAACATGCCCCTATTGGGCAGCCTCTAATCAGATGGTAAGTTATATACCGAGCCTACTGTGGTTGAGATCCTATGAGCGAACCCATAATAGTCGAGATATCGAGCCTAGTATGGCCGAGCGCCTATGAGAGAGCCTACTACGGCATAGAAGTCATACGTATCGAGCCTTATAAGGCTGGACAACTATTTTACTTACTATATTGAGAGAGTTGAGTCACTATGAGTAGGTAAGCATATCTTCAGATCATCTTTGACTCCATTTACTTTCAGTTATTTTATTATCAGTTCAGTTCAACTTTCAGTTATTTTATTGCTTTACATACTCGTACATTATTTCATATTGACGTCTTTTTTGCCGGGGACGCTGCATTTTATGCTTGGAGGTCCTGATAGAAAACAGGATAGGCCTTCCTAGTAGCAGAGCCAAATATTAGCTTGATTGGTAAGCTCCACTCCCTCTGAGTTACCAGGGCTAGACTTTGAAGTCCATTTTATATATACATGTTTATGGGTAGGTCGAGGCACATTCCCGATCATGATACAGTTCAGTTATCTCGAGAAGCTTCTAGATGAGTCATGTATATTTTGTATGTTAGTATTGTGGCCTTGCTAACCCTGTGTGTATGTTCAATTTGGTACTGTTAGTTATAGACATTCATGGCAGCCTCGTCAGCCTACATAGTTATGTATGAGCTTTTTGGTGTGTTTACCACCCAGATGAGAGAGAGAGAGACGTTATTTTTAGATAATTCAGAATATGGCCTCATCGGCCTTGATTGATATTGTCAGCTTGCAGGTATGTCCTCATCGACCTAGGTTGAGGGTTACCCCTCTAGAGTTCATAGTTACAGAGTGGTATGCTCGGGTCGAGTATGGTACCAGATGCCGGTCACGTCTCTTCAGGTTTGGGGCGTGACAAACTTGGTATCAGAGCAGTTCTATCCTAGGGAGTCTACAAGCTGTGTCTAGTAGAGCCTTGTTTATTAATGTGTTGTGCACCACATTATATAAACAAGAAGATACAAGGCATTTAGGAGTCTGTTACCCTTCTTTCAAATCTAAATCGTGCTATAGAGTTGAGTTATAAGAGTTTAGGTCAGGACTTATGTTTACTAATGATACAAAGATATTTGCAATTAGAAATATTACAGCTAGCCAGAGGCCTAATACAACAATATGTAAGGGCACCAATAGAGAGAGAGAGAGAGAGAGAGTTCTTGACGTCGTGGCCCTATTTGAGGCCCTATCAGATCGTGCATACCAGATGTGCAAATTTCCAGCTTAAGACCCTAGGATGAGAATATCAAACATACCCCATGAAAAGCAGGCCATGGGAGTATCAAAAGGTAAAAGTATAAGTATTAAAAGGTAAAAGAAGCAAGGTGAAGAAGGGTACAAGGTACCCAGTTAGTGAAGATTATCAGTATTTACAATTCAAGAAGAGAAATATAAGGATTGTAAGTTACCTTTAACAGTAACAGAGGTATGTACAATCTGCCACATCCATCTCAGTTATGCCCTATGGGAGCTAAAAAATATAGTTTAAAATGAACTGGGGATGGTTCCACAGCAGGAGACATTGATAAGTGATAGTGGTACATCCTCTTCCTAGCTGACTTGGTGAGCCCCACTTCATTTCAAGGTCATGTATCTTTTGTTTCTTGTGTATTGTGTCTGAGGTATAGCCGGGGCCTTATTGTCGGCATTATCATAGTATTCTTCTGTATCAATAGAGGCTCTGTAGACATAGTGTGGGTTGTATATTGGTGCTGGGGAAGTCAAACTAGTTATGTTGTGTTTGAATTACTTATTCCACTTCAGACTATGAAAAATGTGTGTGAAATTGGAGACTTTAAAATGAAGTAACTAATGGTAAGAAATTGGTATTGCATACATGATCACCTTATTATTTGATTAACAAAAATATGTATTCTCTTTATTCATGGATGAGTTTGGGTAAAAGAAAATCTAATAGGCTTGCTCGATCAGGTTCACTCGGTTGAGCGCTGGGCGCGCTCCCCGAGTTTGGGGCGTGACAAGACCCCCACTTGTGGGATTTTTCTGGGTCGTTGTTGTTGTTGTTGTAATTTGATAATGTTATGGATGCTGTTTTAAAGCTTTTCTAGGTGTTAATTAAGTTTATTGAAGAATAAAACATGAAAAACAAGTGATTGACGATAAACGTTAAGGTGCTAGGCGTGTGGACTGTTTTGAAAATTATACTTATGATGTTTTGGGTTGAAAAAGATGTGATAAATATAAGTATAATATTATTGATATTGTAAACAGATTCATGAAGAAGAAATTGCATTCAAATTCTATGTTTTTATCGTAAACCAAGCTTGCCAACTGTTTTGTAAGGCTTATTATGAGTATTGTTGATGTTGTTTGTGTTGTTGTTGGCTGTTGTGACTTGTGGGAAGTTATATAAACAGGGGAGGTGTTGTCCATTTTATCTTAGAATAAAGTGTGTCGTTAAAATGTGATACGTTATGGCATTCGTATTGTGACGATAATATTGTTCATTGCTTGTAGACACAGGAGCTGCAAGTTAAGTTAGCTTGAGGGTTGGACGGGATATTATGATGTATGTAAGGTATTCCTTTCTTTCTTTAGCATGATTCCGTAAGTTACGTTGCCCTTATAAGGATTTCAAGGAGACGAGTCTTTGTATATGTACTATTCCAACGATTAATAAGGTATTCCTTTCTTTTTTTGGCATGATTCCGTAAGTTACGTTACCCTTATAAGGATTTCAAGCGGACGAGTTTTTCTATATGTACTATTCCGACGATTAAGGTCTGTTCACGAGTATAGTCATACGAATGTTGAAATGGATTATGTTGGTCATAGTTTCATGTATTCTTATGGAGTAAACAAAGCCTTCTGAAAAGTCCTTGTCTTCTATATGCAACAAGACGTCCACATGTCAATTAAAGATTACGTATGAATGGTCTAACAAATCAGAAGCAATATAGTATCCGTATAATGAGGGATAGTTATGCACATATAGTTCAACAAGGTATCATAATGTATAGCTTGCAGAATGATAAGAATTATTCGTACTAAAGAATGACATGATTTTCAATACTTACACATTTGTGTTCACAAAGCTGATAAAGACCCACGAAAATAGTTATGTTGCTCTCAAGTTAAGTAAGATAGATTATATATTAGGGTGAAGTTAAGAGACGATATACCTATGTTGTCGTAAACTACAGAATATGATAACTTTATCAATAAGAATAAGTTGATAGAGCTTAAATTCTGCAGCTCTAGTTACGTATTGATGAATGGATATATATATATATATATAACAAGTAGCCTCACAAGCTAAGCATATTACATAGCTATAAGTAGATAGAATCATGTAATCCCCAAAAATGAGTCGTGATGTGAAATAAGGATAGAAGTGTGATTCCTAAATAGTTACAACGTTCTTTACGTCTAAATAATATAGAATATGAAGGATAACATAACAAGCGGCTAAGGAATAAGGATTGGTTATTGTAACGAGTTACTCACGAACTTATATTTTTATGAATACGGGTTTATCTATTGATGATTGAATGATTTCTGCACGAGTGATATGAAATAAATATGTATAAGACATAATTCCTACGGACGGTCTAGGAATGCATAGGTGTACAGTGAAGTCCTATGGACTGTCTATGAATGCATAGGTGCATAATGAAGGTGGGTTATGGACAATCTCAATTGCACGCATAGCCAGACCTCGGTATTGTGAGCCGTACGAATGGTCTACTATGTTACGCATACGAGCCACCAACTATTCATGATTGTTGTGAGTCTTAAGGGCTATCTACTATGTTGCACGTACGAGCCACTGGTTATTCATGTTGAGTGAGCCTTAGGGATGGTCTCAGTTGAAATGAATAAGTGCCACTTTTATGTTTCAGTGGAGCCCTAGAGATGTCTGATATGTCTGAGGTAAGTATTCATATATAAGGTATGATGGCTAGAAGAATGTTATAGATGAAGTTCCATAATATGATGGTTTCCAGTACATATAGCATATGGGAACAGGTTCAGGTATATCATGACGCGAGTTAGATGTAACATTAGATGTTCTGGGCCAACAGAGCCTTCCCTTTTCAGTCTATATCCTTTGTAAGGTAAGTTGGATAATTCAATACTGTAGATATGCTACAAGTTAGAATAAGGTAAGTATGATTCCCAGATTTTATTGACCCTCCAGATTACATTCAGTATATCATATATACATGTCAGTTCAGTTTCAATTCAAATATTCATATGTTGTCTACCTTACATACTTAGTACATTTCTTTGTACTAATGTCCCATCATTGGGGCATTGCATTCATGCCCGCAGGTTCAGGTATCTAGTTTGACAGGATCTTATCATAGACGAAGTTGATATCCAGGTGAGGATTGGCAAAGCTCCATTTCATTTGGAGTACAACTGAGTCTAGAGGTTATCAGACTGTCCTATGTATATATATACTTATGGGTAGGTTAGCCCCCTGTCCTGATCATGTTATTCTAGTCAGATATTCTTAGAGGCTTTTGTAGATGCCTGGACACTTGTGGTCAGTTATGTCGTTGTTAGCAGCATGATAGGTTCATTATGTACAACAGGATACACACACACACACACACACACACACACACACACACACACACACACACACACACACACACACATATATATATATATATATATATATATATATATATTTTGGGATTTTTCTGCGTGCAGGAGCTCGAGTTTTAGTAAATCAGTAACTGTATAGAATGAGTCGCCATGTAAATGAGGTACTGGGTGCCTATCCACCTCACCTAGGTTAGGGTTGTAAGGCCCCGTAAAAAAACATTTCCTAAAAACCCGGGTTCCGTGATTCCAAAGTAGGCGAAGAGGTCGGTTCGGACTTCTTGAGTTAAACAATGCACTGGAAAGTAAAGGAAAATATTTGGTAGTGTTATGCATTTCTGCGGTCCATTATGCGATCACAGAATCACTCTGCGGACCGCATAATGGCCGCAAAGTGAGGCAGTTAATTGGGCCAGTTTGGATGAAATTTTGCGGTCTACTATGCGACCGTATAACTGTTATGCGGTTCATTATGCGACCGCAGAACAGGTCTGCAGGCCGCATAGTGACCGCAGACAGGGACAGGTTTTTGGCTATTTTGGTCACCGATTATGCGACCAATATGCGGTCCGCATATCGATTATGCGATCGCAGACCTTGTTTTGGAGCTTTATTTTTTGGGTTTTTAAACCTGACCCTATTTCGTTAAAAAACATCCCATAGACCATTTTGATCATATTTTCTGATATTTTTAGAGTGAGAGAGAGGGTCCTAGTAGGAGAAGTAATCTTCATTATTGCTCTCCAATTCTCACTTAGAATCTTGAAGATTATCAAGAGAGGTACCTAGGTCTTCTTCCTAAGAGGTAAGATTCTATCACCCAAACTCTTAATTTCAAAATGTAAGTAGAATGGGCTATTAGTAAGGTAATTCATGGGGATGGGAGTGCTTACCTTGCATGCATGTATCCTTGTAGTATGTGGGAAGATTGTGAGCTAAAAATGACAGAGAATGGGTTGGGGAAGGATGGAATCCTCCACAAAGAAAAAGGACCTTAAGACATTGATGCACACCTAGTGTTTGATAATAGGCTCAAATGAGCTAAAACCATGTTCATCTTCCTAATTTTGGTTCAATTTTGTTATATTGCTTAAATAGATTAAAGTGGCTAATATTCCGGAACATCTTAGAGCTTTAAGGAGCTCAATTGAGGTATGTTGGCTAAACCCCTTTCTTCTTAGAATCGAACCCCACAGTGATCTTGTAATTGGAGTAAGCCCTTGATCATTATAGAATTGGCGATTTCTAACGTGTTTGTGTTGAAGGATGTAAATTCAATATTTATTTTAAATGCTTCATCATGTTATCTTGTCATTGAGGATGTGTTTTAAAATGTGGAATATGTGTTAGAAATATTAAGACTTCATGTCAAGATCGAAATAAAGGTTGTTATGCCAAATGGTATGAAAAGCCTCTATGTGCCTAAGATTCCCAAATTGCTCATATGTGAATTTACTGTCTTGAATGGGGAGCCTTATTGATTTTGATAATGATATTGAATGTGGAAAAGGGGTCTGGAACTATGAAATACGGCCAAGTGCCAAGAATGACTTTGTAATAGTAATCACTAGTGTCAATGAATCAAAAGTACATGAAAGAAGTACGATGTGAAATGATTGACTGAAAAAGGTAATGTCTCAAATGAGATGGCCTAACCGGTCGGGCCAAGATCGGACTCCGTATAAGAACACGGTTGTATTGTGGATGAAATTGTGAAAAGGGTTGATGTCTCAAATGAGATGGCCTAGCTGATCGGGCCGTAATCGGATGCCATGTCGCACACATGGTGGTACTGTGCTGGAAAGTTATAATGAAATTATGGAAATATCTCAGACGAGGTGGCCTAGCCGGTCGGGCCGAGATCGGACTCCGTGTAAGAGTATGGAGGTATTGTGAATTCTGGAACATCGATACTAAAGGTCACCCAATATAGTAATATGAAAATGTTATTATTCATTCTATTGAGTTGGTGTTTAGCTATACATACTAGTGTTATTCGACGGTACTAACGTCCCTTTTGTCGGGGGTGCTTCATCTTTAAATGGATGTAGGTGGTTACATAGCAGACAGTGTAGATCACAGATAGTGCTGCATCCTCTTCTTAGCGGACTTGGTGAACCCCAATTCATTCTGGGTCATGTATTGTACCTTTTGATTATATTATGGTCACTTTTTGAGGTATAGCCGGGGCCTTGTTGCCGGCACCATCTTTACTCTCTTTTGTATCTTTAAAGGCTCCGTAGACACTATGTGGGTTGTATATGGGTGTTGGAAATGTTAAACAAGTCATGTTGTGTTTGATCACTTGTTCCACTTGAACTTTAAGAAATGTGTATTTTGGGACTTCAAAGCGCAATGACTAATGAAATGATTTAGGATTTTATGAATGAAACTCCTATTGTATAATTAATGAAATCACATCTTCTCTTGATCATGGGTTAATTGGGTAGAAAGTATCTAACAGGCTTGCTCGGCCGAGTTCACTCGGTTGAGCGCTGGTCGTGCTTCCCGAGGATGGGGCGTGACAGGGATGTGACACAAGAACAATGTCAAAACTTTTAGTGCTCCAATAAATCCCCGAGAGGACAAGGTAGAGGTTTTGAAAGTCAAAGAATGACGAAGATAAAGGTAATCCTTTGGAATGAGGTTGCCATTGTTGAAGTTCTCCAACTAGGCTTGATGCATCTAAAATAAAGAATATCGGAACAAACGGCCTAAATCAATAGATATGAGTTGCTGGAAAATTAGTATTTTTGGGTGAATATTTACGATTTGAGTGTACATGTGATGGTATTACTGGGGCTTTCCACTAACTCTCCATGGCTTCTATGGTGTTTTTGCGATAATGTTGGTTATCAGAACAAAATCAACGTGAGTTATTGCTATTTTGGTTGTATGCCTAGTGAAGAGGGGAGAAAGAAAACGAGACAGAGGCGCATAAATGGAGTTGTTGGCTAGCATGTTGGAGATAGCGGCAGCAACAGTGATAGTAACTAATAAAGAGAGCGAGAGAGAGAGAGAGAGAGAGAGAGAGAGAGACTGGAGGGAGAAATGGGAGTGAATGTTCTCTTATAAGAAAAAAGAGAAAGAGAGGGAAAAGTGAGGTCGCCTGCCAACAAACGCTCCGGCATAAATGACGATAAGTGATAGATGAAGAGAGAATAGTATTTCTAAAAAAATATGTCCTCTTCCCCTTTTACTAAAAATTTCGTCCGACTCCTCTTTTCCTTTTTATAGTTTCAGCCATAACCCCACCCCTTATTTTATAAAACTATGGGATCTTGAAAATCATGTGCTACTAAAATCATGAGCTATGATAAACCATGCACTCCTCTTTTATTATTTTCCATGTAATGCATGTATCAATGTGTACGTAAAAATGTGTTATGTAAGATATAAGACGTAATATATATATATATATATATATATATATATATATATGAAATCAATGATGAAATATGTAAAATACATAAAGAAATATACACGAGTTAAAATGCATGTAAGGGTGTAGAAAATGCATATGTAGTGTAAATGAATTGTAATGACCCGACCGGTCATTTTGGGTATTGTAGCTCAATTTCCCTGATTTGATGCTTTTCATACGTGCCTTTCTGATTATGTGACTTGCGGGGTGGTTGGTTTCGTTTCGGGGATATTTTGGATTGATTTGGGATACTTAGTCCCATGGTTGGAGGCTTAAGTTGTGAAGGTTGATCGGAGTTTGACTTGAGGGTAAACAACCACGGAATGGAATTTTTATGATTTCAATAGGTTTTTATGGTGATATTTGACTTAGGCATATATCCATATTTGGATTTGGAGGTTCCTAGGTTGATTTGGTTCTATTTGGCGAAAGCTGAAAACTTGAAGTTTTGGAAGGCTCATATGTTTGACCGGGAGTTGGCTTTGATGATATCGGGTTGGTTCTGGGAGCTGGAGTTGGTCTGTTATTTCATTTGGGACTTGTGTGTAAAATTTGAGGTCATTCCGAGTTGAATTTATGTGGTTCAACAGGAGTTTTGGAAGTTGGAAGTTCATTCGTTCCTTAGGTTTTAATTGAGGTGTGATTCATACTTTTGATGTTGTTTTGTATAATCTGAGGCCTCGAGTATGTCTGTGTTATGTTTTGGGAATAGCTGGTGTGATTGGACAACGCCTCGGGTGTGTTTTGTATGAATTTCGGATCATTGGTGATTTGGGGGGGTCCATATGATGTTGGTTTTGGATAAAACACACATATTTGGACTCATATTGGAATGGGTGTTTGAGATTTGTAAGTTTTGCCGGGATTCAGGGTGCGGGCCCGGGTTTGACTTTTTGGATTGACTTTACGTAATTGAATCAAGATCATAGCTTTATTGCTTGATATTATTAAGTTATTTTGGCTAGATTCGAGCCGTTCGGAGGTTGATTTATGTAGGAAGGGATTCTTCGAGTACTAATTTAGCTTGCTTGAGGTAAGTATCTTACCTATTCTTGGTTGAAGCACTAGTTGCCAGAGTTATTATTGATAGTTACATGCTATGGGTGGTGCAAATGTGAGGGGATATAGCCCATCTGCGTACACTGGGGTATTATCCCTGCTCGGGGTAGTGATTAGGCTATTATATGCCTTGAATTGGTTGCTAAGCTTCATGTTATCATGTTTCTTACGTTGTATTCCCTTTATGATCTAATTGAATCATGTTAGAGATTATTTGTTGGTTGATCTCCTGTTCAAACATGTTAATGGCCATTCTTGTTGCGTAATCGCCTGATTTGAACCATGGTAATACACTTTGCACATGACTACACCTTAGTATGTCACTTATATCAATCCATGAGTATGTAATTTTATTTACATTATTCATGTACATGTATTCTTGTATATGTTGTTCTGTGAAATATGGACTGGGTTGATAGCACGTGAGTTGTCCGTGCGGATCTGAGTTATGTTAGCACGTGAGTTACCTATGCGGTAGGTATATATGACACATGAGTTATCTGTAATGACCCGATCGGTCGTTTTACTTTTTAAATTCCTGTTCCCCTAATTAAGACTTCTTGTTTGTGCTTTTACTATTTTATTGTTACACCCTATATTTTCGTACATAAAAATACATCGTAAGCAAACTAAGGTAGGACCAAAAATGAGATAATATTTAAAAGTATATAAATTAATTTAATCATGTTACCTCTGAGGTTACAAATATTGAAGATCATGAACAACAAGTACAAAGAGGGCTGGATGGTTCAGAAGATAAAGCAATTGAAGAAAATAATATTTCGTCGAAAGTCGACAAGTTGGGAATGTTATAACATATACCTTTGGGGTGAGACTAGGGTGCTTAACATGATAAGGAGATTATGTTATGATTTATATTAGTCGTATGACATCCGTGTGTTATGTTTTGAAGTCAAGAGAGTTGTGGAACAAAAGTCGATGAAAGTCATCACAAGTTACATTCATAAGTTTTACTGAAACTTTGGGTCAAATGTAACTGCAATTTTCTCCCAATATACTTAGGTTTATGGGGTGTTCCACCCATAAAATTAAAGATCTATGAGTCTATTTTCCAATGCATTAAACCGTTTGTCAATGTGACATCGGAGTAATGAGATATGGGCATTTTTGCGATACTGCGCAAGCTGCTAGGTGACAAGTAGGTGTGTCACCTACTTGCTTAAATGAAAGCCCAAAAATGGGCCATTTCGGGTCGTCCAAAGAGGCCTTTTAAAGGCCTATTTTCTTCATATATTAGACTTAAAATAGAACATAATAACCAGACATAAGCTCTGCAAAGAATCCTCCCAAAAATTTCCCACAAACCATAATTGATTTTCTCTCCCTTTCAAGTTCTAATTGGAGGTAAAACCTAGAGTTTGAAGAACCAAGATAGGAGCTGAGTTATCCAACAAATAAGGTGAGTTTACTGCTCTCTTTCATCCAGTTTTTCTTCTATAAATTCATGGTAAGTCGTTCTATACTTGTGAGAACTCACGGGACGGTGATCGGAAGCCGTGAGTTCGAGTTATTCACTTGTAGCGGACTGTTTTGTGGACTGTTTTGTGTTGCTGTTGGGCTGCGTGTTTTACTACTATTTTGTGGAGTTTTGGATGAGGAAGGGGGTTTATAAACACCATATAAATGTAGGGTGGTTGGCTGGTCGTTCGTCATAACATTTTCGGGTCGTTTGACACTACTACGGTGGTCGTTTTGTGTACGAAGAGATTGGGGTGTGTTGGGCTGTTTTGTAGTATTTGATGGTGTATATAGGGCTGGAAAATGATGTATATATGTTGTTATTGTTCTGTTCTTGTATTGTTGGTGTTATCTTGAATTTGGAGGAAGTAAGGATTATAGGGGAGATGCTGCCCGTTTTAATACAAAATAGGTTTGTCGTTCGTTGTGCGATAGTTGTACCTTTCGTAACTTAACGATAGTATTATTATCATTCTTGTAGATTAAGGTGCGAAGAGGTGAGTTCAACTTGGTGATTGGAAAGATTGTGATAAGGTATGTTAAGGCTAAGCCTTCCTTCATTTTGGCATGATCTCGTAGCTACATGTGTTAGTAATGAGACAAAAGAGAAGTTCATATTCATGAATTTATTCACACTATTCTAGTCTCATAAGTTACAATATTATTCCTTATCGAGACTCTATATTCAATTTTAGTATTGTCTTCTTCCAGTCAAGAGAGCAGCAAGCCTATATATACAGTATTACAGTATTTTCATTACCATCGAGCTATAATCGATGGGCAGGCCCCTATTGGGCAACCTCTGATCAGATGAAAAGTTATATACCGAGCCTACTGTGACCGAGCGCCTATGAGCGAGCCCAGCATGGTCGAGATACATAGCCTAGTATGGCCGAGCGCCTATGAGCGAGCCTACTATGGCAGAGCAGTTATATATACCGAGCCTTATAAGGCCGTACAATTATTTTACTTACTATATTGAAGGAGTTGAGTCAGTATCAGCAGGTAAGTATATCTCTAGATCATCTTTGACTCCCAGTTACTTCCAGTTATTATATTATCGGTTCAGTTTTGATTTTCAGTTATGTTATTGCCTTACATACTCGGTACATTATTTCGTACTGACGTCCCTTTTCCGAGGATGCTGCATTTCATGCATGCAGGTTCAGATAGACAGACGAGTAGATCTCCTCAGTAGGTGTTTCCCGAGTTCAGCCTGATCGGTAAGCTCCACGTCTTTCGGAGTTGCCAGGTCTAGAGTGTTGTGTACATCTTATGTATATCTGTATATATGTTATGGGTAGGTCGGGGCCCTGTTCCGATCATAGTACATCTATCAGTAGAGGCTTGTAGACATATCCTGTTGGTTAGTGCAGTATGTTGGGTTTGTAGGCCTGGTATGTATAATTTGGTGGTTTGTCAGCTGTAGTAGCTATGATGGCCTTTTCAGCCTAGCTTTATATTGATGTTTAGTTAGCGCTAGTTTCCATTCAGTTTTATATTTTTCTTTGCAAATTGTCTTGCAAGGTGGCCCCATGGCCAGAGTATGACATTATGTGTTCAGAGTCCCTTAGTCGCAATTTGGTACGCCAGGTTAGGTGAGGCACCGGGTGCTTGTCTTGCTCCTAGGTTCGGGGCGTGACAAACTTGGTATCAGAGCAGTTCTATCCTAGGGAGTCTACAAGCCATGTCTAGTAGAGTCTTGTTTATAGATGTGTTGTGCACCACATTATATAAGCAGGGCACTACAGGGCATTTAGGAGTTGGTTACCCTTCTTTGAAATCTAAATCGTGCTACAGAACTGAGTTATAGGAAATTTGAATTAAACTTATGTGTTGGTGTTTGCATGCACAGATGATGGTGACTAGGAAGACTACGGCTAGCCAGAGGAGAGATACAGCAGTAGGTGAGGGGACCAGCAGGGTACCCCCAGTAGATGGGGCCTAGTCTGAGGCTCAAGGTGAGACCCCTACTCAGCCATTACCGGCTCCTCCACCAACTACGGAGATTCCTAGGGAAACCGCAAATCCAGTTCCCCCTCCACTTCCATCATATCAGGACTTGAGGAGTGCGGTGCATTTGTTGACACAGTTGGTAGCTACCCAGCAACAGGCTAGGGCATCAGCTAGTGCAGGAACTTCTGAGGGGTCTGGGAGTTCAAGGGTCCGAGAGTTTATTGCTTTGAGTCCCCCAGAGTTCACGGGGACAGATCAGAGGGAGGACCCGCAGGATTTCATAGATCAGCTTCACAGGATCTTTCGTGCTATGCATGCCACGGAGAAAGAGGCAGTTGAGCTAGCAGCTTTTCGACTCCGAGATATAGCCATCCTTTGGTACGAGGGATGGGAGAGGTCCAGGGGACGTGATGCACCTCCAGCTATTTGGGAGAATTTTTCAGATGCCTTCCTTGACCAGTACTTACCACGCGAGATCCGACAGGCTCGAGTCGATCAGTTTCTAGCCCTTAAGCAGGGTAATATGAGTGTTCGAGAGTATAGTCTCCGTTTTGACTCATTGGCCAGATATGCACCATCCATAGTTGCTACTATGCGGGACAGGATTCACAGGTTTATAGCAGGGTTAGCCCCAGAGTTAACCGAGGCATGTGCCACCGCTGCATTGCAGGATAGTATGGATATCTCCCGGATTCAGGCATTCGCCCAGAATATAGAAAGGGGTAGGTGTCGGCAGTAGGGTACAAAGAGGGCTGAGCAAGGGCAACGTAAGAGGATGAGATTTCCCAGGTCTCAGGAGCAATCTCAGGGTAGTTATAGGACCCAGTACTTCGGACGGCCACCTAGGCCTCCGCCACCTCGGTTACAGGGTTACAGGTATGACCGCTATACTCAGTCAGGACCAGGTGAGAGCTCACGGGCATCGGGTTTGCAGCGACAGCAAGGATCTGCGCAGACATGGTCATTTCCTCCACGGTGTGACATCTGTGGTAGAGGACACTTGGGCCAATGCCGAGCAGGTTCTGATGCTTGTTATATATGTGGGCGTCCGGGGCATATGATGCGAGATTGCCCAAATAAAGATTCGGGGGGGATGGCACAACCAGCGAGTTCAGCAACAGGATCATCTATGTCCGTGCATCCTTCAGGGCGCGAGTCTCAGTCTTCGGCTGGTAGAGGTCGGGGCAGAGGTAGAGGTTCCAGTTCAAGTGGTAATTAGAACCGTATCTATGCTTTAGCGGGTCGACAGGACCAAGAGTCTTCACCAGACGTTGTGACAGGTATATTAACCATTTGCTCTCACGATGCTTATGCTTTGATAGACCCAGGATCTACTTTATCGTATATTACCCCATTTGTCGCGAGGAAGTTTGGTATAGTGCCTGAAATACTAAGTGATCCTTTTGCGGTATCTACACCGGTCGGAGAATCGATTATTGCTAGACGGGTTTACCGAGGTTGTACGGTGACAATTTGTAGTCGTCAGACCTCAGTTGACCTAGTTGAGCTAGAGATGATGGATTTTGATGCTATCATGGGCATGGACTGGTTGGCAGCTTGCTATGCCACAGTTGATTGCCGAGCAAAGGCAGCCAGATTTCATTTTCCGGGTGAGCCCGTCCTTGAATGGGTAGGTAATACACCAACACCCAGAGGTAGGTTTATTTCCTATCTGAAGGCGAGGAAAATGATCGCAAAAAGGTGCATTTATCATATTGTGCGAGTTAGAGATGCAGATGCTGAGATACCTACACTTCAGTCTATTCCCGTAGTCAAAGAGTATGCAGATGTGTTTCCAGATGAGCTTCCAGGTATTCCTCCAAAGCGAGAGATTGATTTTAGCATCGATTTGCTTCCAGGAACTCAACCAATATCCGTCCCTCCGTATAGAATGGAACCTGGCGAATTGAAGGAGTTGAAGGAGCAGTTAAAAGATTTGTTGGAGAAAGGTTACATCAGGCCCAGTACCTCACCTTGGGGTGCACCAGTACTATTTGTGCGGAAGAAAGACGGCTCGCTGAGGATGTGTATCGATTATAGGCAGCTGAACAAGGTAACTATTAAGAATAAGTATCCACTTCCAAGGATCGATGACTTGTTTGATCAGTTGCAGGGCGCTAGATGCTTTTCAAAGATAGATTTGAGGTTGGGGTACCACCAAGTCAGAGTTCGGGAAAAAGATATTCCGAAGACAGCCTTCAGGACCCGATATGGCCACTTCGAGTTCCTTGTCATGTCCTTCGGGTTGACTAATGCACCCGCTGTATTTATGGACTTGATGAATAGCCTATTCCGACCATTTTTAGATCTGTTCGTGATAGTATTTATTGATGATATTCTGGTTTATTCCCGTTCAGAGGATGAGCATGCGGACCACCTGCGAGCGGTACTCCAAACCCTCCGTGATCGTAAGTTATATGCTAAGTTTTCTAAATGTGAGTTCTGGTTGATGTCTGTAGCATTCTTGGGGCATATTGTATCAGATTAAGGGATAAAGGTGGACACTCAGAAGATTGAGGCCGTGAAATCTTGGCCTAGACCTACCACTCCGACAGAGGTTCGTAGCTTTCTAGGCTTAGCAGGATACTATCGGAGGTTCGTAGAGGGTTTTTCTTCCCTTTCGGCACCATTGACGAAGTTGACACAGAAAGAAACTAAGTTTTAATGGACAGAGGCTTGTGAGCGGAGTTTCCAAGAGCTTAAGAACAGGTTGACCTCAGCTCCAGTTCTAACACTTCCAGAGGGTCTAGAGGGTTATGCCGTGTATTGTGATGCATCAGGTGTCGGGTTAGGATGTGTCCTGATGCAACATGGGAAGGTAATTGCGTATGCTTTAAGGCGGTTGAGGAAGCACGAGAGGAATTAACCGACCCACGACCTCGAGTTAGCTGCGGTTGTCCATGCACTTAAGATATGGCGGCATTATTTATATGGTGTTCATGTTGATGTATTTACTGATCATAAAAGCCTACAATATATCTTCAAGCAGAAAGAGTTGAATTTGCGACAGAGGCGATGGCTTGAGTTATTGAAAGATTACGATGTTAACATTCTCTACCATCCAGGGAAAGCTAATGTTGTAGCAGATGCCTTAAGTCGTCGATCTATGGGTAGCTTAGCACATGTAGAGCCCAAGAAAAGACAATTATCTAGAGAGATTCATCAATTGTCTTTGTTGGGGGTTCGGTTAGTAGATTCTGAGGATAGTGGAGTTGTACTCCAAAACACTACAAAATCATCCCTCATAGCGGAAGTCAAGGAAAGGCAGTACGAGGACCCAAAGTTGGTCGAGCTGAGAGAGCGAGTTCCACAGCAGAAGAAGCCACTGTTAGAGCTAAAGGGAGATGGGGTTCTCAGATATAGGGGTCGTTTGTGTGTTCCAGATGTAGCAGGGCTACGAGACAGGATTATGTCAGAGGCACATTATTCATGGTATTCCATCCATCCTGGGTCGACGAAGATGTATCATGACATTAAGGATGTGTACTGGTGGAATGATATGAAGAAGAACATTGCTGAGTTTGTCGCCCAATGTACTAGTTTCCAGCAACTAAAGATAGAGCACCAAAAGCCTGGAGGGCTAATGCAGACTATAGAGATCCCGACATGGAAATGGGAGGCGATAAACATGGACTTTATCATGGGTTTACCTCGTTCTAATCGTAAGTTTGATTCCATATGGGTGATAGTCGATAGGCTCACGAAATCAGCTCACTTCCTACCGGTCAGATCTACATATACAGCAGAAGATTATGCAAAGTTATATATTAAGGAGATAGTGCGGCTACACGGAGTACCAGTTTCTATTATATCTGACCGTGGGGCTCAGTTTATAGCACATTTTTGGAGGTCATTTCAGAGAGGTCTAGGGACTCAGGTGAATCTCAGCACAGCTTTTCATCCACAGACTGATGGACAAGCCGAGCGCACAATTCAGACACTCGAGGATATGTTACGAGTATGTGTGTTGGATTTTAAAAGAAGTTGGGATGAACATCTACCTCTTGTCGAGTTTGCATATAATAACAGTTACCACTCCAGTATTCAGATGGCTCCGTACGAGGCTTTATATGGGCGTAAGTGCAGATCTCCTATAGGGTGGTTTGATGTTGGGGAATCTGGGTTATATGGGCCAGACCTGGTTCAACAGGCCATAGAGAAAGTAAAGCTTATCCGGGAGTGACTGTTGACAGCTCAGAGTCGTCAGAAGTCATATTCTGACGTGCGGCGACGAGACTTAGAGTTCAGGATTAACGACTGGGTATTCTTAAAGGTATCACCTATGAAGGGCGTGATGAGGTTTGGCAAGAAAGGCAAGCTTAGCCCACGGTATATTGGGCCTTATAGGATCATTCGGAGAGTGGGCCAAGTAGCTTATGAGTTAGAGTTGCCCTCAGAATTGGAGTCTGTCCATCCGGTTTTTCACGTATCTATGCTACGGAAGTGCATTGGCGATCCTACCCGAGTGGTGCCCACGGATAATGTACAGATTACAGAGGACTTGTCATACGAGGAAATTCCAGTTGCCATCCTAGACCGACAAATCCGCAATCTACGAAATAAGGAGGTAGCTTCCGTAAAGGTTTTATGGAGGAGCAAGAATGTAGAAGAGATGACGTGGGAATCGGAGGAAGAAATGAAGTCTAAATACCCCCACCAATTTCAAACTAAAGATATGGCTCGAGATGGGATGCTACAACACAGCTCTATTCAGGCTAGCAGGTCAGCAGGTAAGCTTTTATTTTTCACTTTTAGTATTTATGATTTACGGTTGGTGAGGCAAAGTGTTGCTATTTATAAACATTGGCCATGTGTGGCATGCATAGTATGTTTTCTGGCTACGTACAGGTTGGTTTTAACCTAGTGTACGAAGGATACTCTGGCAAAAGTTTCCAAAGTCTCTAAGAGTAAACATTCGAGGACGAATGTTTCCAAGGGGGAATGATGTTACACCCTATATTTTCGTACATAAAAATGCATCGTAAGCAAACTAATGTAGGACCAAAAATGAGATAATATTTAAAAGTATATAAATTAATTTAATCATGTTACCTCTTAGGTTACAAATATTGAAGATCATGAACAACAAGTACAAAGAGGGCTGGACGGTTCAGAAGATAAAGCAATTGAAGAAAATAATGTTTCGTCGAAAGTCGACAAGTTGGGAATGTTATAACATATACCTTTGGGGTGAGACTAGGGTGCTTAACATGATAAGGAGATTATGTTATGATTTATATTAGTCGTATGACATCCGTGTGTTATGTTTTGAAGTCAAGAGAGTTGTGGAACAAAAGTCGATGAAAGTCATCACAAGTTACATTCATAAGTTTTACTGAAACTTTGGGTCAAATGTAACTGCAATTTTCTCCCAATATACTTAGAGTTATGGGGTGTTCCACCCATCAAATTAAAGATCTATGAGTCTATTTTCCAATGCATTAAACCGTTTGTCAATGTGACATCGGAGTAATGAGATATGGGCATTTTTGCGATACTGCGCAAGCTGCTAGGTGACAAGTAGGTGTGTCACCTACTTGCTTAAATGAAAGCCCAAAAATGGGCCATTTCGGGTCGTCCAAAGAGGCCTTTTAAAGGCCTATTTTCTTCATATATTAGACTTAAAATAGAACATAATAACCAGACATAAGCTCTGCAAAGAATCCTCCCAAAAATTTCCCACAAACCATAATTGATTTTCTCTCCCTTTCAAGTTCTAATTGGAGGTAAAACCTAGAGTTTGAAGAACCAAGATAGGAGCTGAGTTATCCAACAAATAAGGTGAGTTTACTGCTCTCTTTCATCCAGTTTTTCTTCTATAAATTCATGGTAAGTCGTTCTATACTTGTGAGAACTCACGGGACGGTGATCGGAAGCCGTGAGTTCGAGTTATTCACTTGTAGCGGACTGTTTTGTGGACTGTTTTGTGTTGCTGTTGGCTGCGTGTTTTACTACTATTTTGTGGAGTTTTGGATGAGGAAGGGGTTTTATAAACACCATATAAATGTAGGGTGGTTGGCTGGTCGTTCGTCATAACATTTTCGGGTCGTTTGACACTACTACGGTGGTCGTTTTGTGTACGAAGAGATTGGGGTGTGTTGGGCTGTTTTGTAGTATTTGATGGTGTATATAGGGCTGGAAAATGATGTATATATGTTGTTATTGTTCTGTTCTTGTATTGTTGGTGTTATCTTGAATTTGGAGGAAGTAAGGATTATAGGGGAGATGCTGCCCGTTTTAATACAAAATAGGTTTGTCGTTCGTTGTGCGATAGTTGTACCTTTCGTAACTTAACGATAGTATTATTATCATTCTTGTAGATTAAGGTGCGAAGAGGTGAGTTCAACTTGGTGATTGGAAAGATTGTGATAAGGTATGTTAAGGCTAAGCCTTCCTTCATTTTGGCATGATCTCGTAGCTACATGTGTTAGTAATGAGACAAAAGAGAAGTTCATATTCATGAATTTATTCACACTATTCTAGTCTCATAAGTTACAATATTATTCCTTATCGAGACTCTATATTCAATTTTAGTATTGTCTTCTTCCAGTCAAGAGAGCAGCAAGCCTATATATACAGTATTACAGTATTTTCATTACCATCGAGCTATAATCGATGGGCAGGCCCCTATTGGGCAACCTCTGATCAGATGAAAAGTTATATACCGAGCCTACTGTGACCGAGCGCCTATGAGCGAGCCCAGCATGGTCGAGATACATAGCCTAGTATGGCCGAGCGCCTATGAGCGAGCCTACTATGGCAGAAGCAGTTATATATACCGAGCCTTATAAGGCCGTACAATTATTTTACTTACTATATTGAAGGAGTTGAGTCAGTATCAGCAGGTAAGTATATCTCCAGATCATCTTTGACTCCCAGTTACTTCCAGTTATTATATTATCAGTTCAGTTTCGATTTTCAGTTATGTTATTGCCTTACATACTCGGTACATTATTTCGTACTGACGTCCCTTTTCCGGGGATGCTGCATTTCATGCATGCAGGTTCAGATAGACAGACGAGTAGATCTCCTCAGTAGGTGTTTCCCGAGTTCAGCCTGATCGGTAAGCTCCACGTTTTTCGGAGTTGCCAGGTCTAGAGTGTTGTGTACATCTTATGTATATCTGTATATATGTTATGGGTAGGTCGGGGCCCTGTTCCGATCATAGTACATCTATCAGTAGAGGCTTGTAGACATATCCTGTTGGTTAGTGCAGTATGTTGGGTTTGTAGGCCTGGTATGTATAATTTGGTGGTTTGTCAGCTGTAGTAGCTATGACGGCCTTTTCAGCCAAGCTTTATATTGATATTTAGTTAGCGCTAGTTTCCATTCAGTTTTATATTTTTCTTCGCAAATTGTCTTGCAAGGTGGCCCCATGGCCAAAGTATGACATTTTGTGTTCAGAGTCCCTTAGTCGCAATTTGGTACGCCAGGTTAGGTGAGGCACCGGGTGCATGTCTCGCTCCTAGGTTCGGGGTGTGACATTTATGACTTGCGGTGATGGTTGATTTGGGTTTGGAAGGATTCGGGATGAAATCGGAACACTTAGTTCCTTAATAGTGGCCTAAGATGGCCAAGTATGACTTGAGTCAACATTTTGAGTAAACGACCTCGGAACTAGGATTTGATGGTTCCAATAGGTTCGTATGATGATTTTGGACTTGGGCGTGTGTTCGGATCAAGTTTCGGGTGATTCGAGAGAGTTCCGGTGCTTAATGTTGAAAGTTGGCGTATTAAAGGTTTTAAAATTCTTTAAATTTGGTTTGAAGTAGACTTTAGTATTATTGAGGTCTATTTGAGATTCCGAGCCTAGGAATAGGTCCATATGGTGATTTATAACTTGTGCGCAAAATTTGGTGTCATTACGAGTTGTCTAAATATGATTCGACGCATTCGGATCTAGTTGAAGAAGTTTAAAGTTCATAAGTTGATCAATTTGGTTTTGGGATGCGATTCTTAGTTTCAGCATTATTTTACGTGTTTCGAGGGTTTGAGTAGGTCTATATTATGTTTATGGACTTGTTGGTGCATTTGGACGGGGTTATTGGGGGCTCAGGTATTTCTGACTGCCCGAAGCTAAGTCCAAAAGTGCTGAGTTGCAGAGTGTGGTTTCCTTTTTCTCGAAGGCGAAGAAGGGATCATATTCGCGATTAAGGATTTGGGGGCTGGGTGATCTTGTTCTTCACGTTCGCGAAGTACGGGTCGCATTCGCGAAGGCTGGGGACCAGTGGCCTTCGCGTTCGCGATGGTCGTCCTGCGTTTGCGTAGAAGGGTAAAAGGGCTTGGGGTCAGTGTTGCCCTTCGCATTCGTGACGTGTAGGTCGCGTTCACGATGCTTTGGCTGGGCTAGCATTCGCCATCGCGAGGACCTGTTCGCGTTCGCGAAGGGCTTTTTCTGAGCCTTGGCACTTTTGCCTTCGCGATCGCGAAGAAGGGTCAACTGGGCAGAAACTTTTAAAAATCGTTATTTGGCTTATTTCCTTCATTTCTCACATTTCTTGGCCGATTATAGAGCTCCTTGGTGAGGCATATTCACCTAGCTATTGAAGGTAAGTGATTTCTATATAATGTGAGCTTAACACTTAAATTATAGGAAGATTTTAACATGTAAATTGTGGAAATATTAGGATTTTGGTTGAAAACCTAGGTTTTGACAAAAATGGGATTAGACCACGAAAATGATTATGAAATTGAGTAGAAGTATATATTTGTGTTCGTGAGGTTATCGGTAATATTTATTTACAAAACAATTCAGAATCCGGGCACATGGGCCCGAGGGTGAATTTTAGTAACCTTCCAAATTGGGTTGGGTAATTACTCTAATAGTTAAATTATGGACTTTTGAGAAAATATTGATTAGTTTGTACAACCTTTGGCTAGTTTCGGATTGCTTGGCACCGACATGAGGCCCTTTAGTGCGATTTGTGGACCGGAAAGTGGACTTGAAAATGAGTTAAATCTCTTGTCTAACCTTGTAAGAGGGAATTAACCCCATAGGTATTTAAATTATTATTTGCTACAAATTGTGGGTGCTACGTACGCACAAAGTGACGAGAGTCTGTACGTAGCAAAAATTTATGTTATGTCCGGGTAGACATAGGACTTTATTATGTAATACTTGTACTATTTGAACTCAACTTGTTAGTTTAATTACTTGTATCAATAAGTAAAATTTGAATAAAGATTTTGTTAGACCGAGCTTCATTACTTAGAGATTTGGCGGGATGTTTAATTATTGATGGAAAATTTATATTCCTTTATGGGCTTACCTTGGGGTTGTAAACACATAATTCATAGCCCGAAGAGTTTTCCTATTCCTGTGGATCGGGCCAAATGCCTCAACAATATTTATATATAATGTGATGCATCCATGGATCAGGCTATACGACCTCGATATTGTATGTACATGATTATTATCGATCGGACGGTACGACCTCGGCATAACTCGTGTGTGTTGTCGCTAGGAGTCCGATTATACTCTCGACATATCCTTCATGATTTGAGAAATTGTAATTACCTATTGGCCCTTACTTGTTGAGATTAGCATGTGATATTTGGGGACTTTTAACTTGTTATTTTGTTAAAGAATCACTTATTTATTGCCTCATATTCCATTAATACCGTTGTATTTCATGCCTATTTATAATCCTTGGACTTTATATATATTAACCACTAGTAAGTGTCAATGTCGACCCCTCGTCACTACTTCTTCGAGGTTAGACTAGATACTGGGTACACGTTGCTTATGATCTCCTGCTACACTTCTGTATAAATTGTGCAGGTTCTCAGGCAGGTACATCTAATGTTCGTCCAGACGTGCATCCACATTATCCAGAGACCTAGTGGTGAGCTGCTTCCCATGCTCCATTCTGCAGCACTCGGAGCCTCCTCTTGTTGTATTTATTATTTCTGTCTATTCTATTTCAGACAGTATTTGTAGGGAGTTTTGTATATTCTACTAGATGCTCGTGCACTTATGATACCGAGTTTTGGGGATTACTAGTAGATATTCATGGTTTTTGTCTATTAATTTCACTACTTCACCCTTATGATTATGTTATGCTTTATGTTACTATGGTTATTTACCCTTAGCTCTTTATTAAATAAAAAAATCAATGTCTTTAAAAATACTAAAATGAACAATTAAATTGATAGTTAATCGCTGGCTTGCCTAGCGGCGACGTTGGGCGCCATCACGGCCTTTAGTGGGAATTGGGTCGTGACATTATCCGTGCAGTGTGTGGATAAGGATCCATCCCCCTAGGGTCACCCTCTCATGTTTCTCTCTTGATGGTGTACACGCGGTATGAGGAAACTAGCCAATGTGTGCTTTGGTTATTGCACTTCTTCTCTACTTGCAATTTCCTTGAATGAATACATGTTTTATTCGCATATCTTCTCTATATGCTAGATCATGAATGGATACATGCCTTGTTTTGCATATCTTCTCTATATGTTGGATTGTTAACTGAGTTGAGCATGTTACAATATCTTGTGCACTGAGGTGGCTTTATTTGAGATTCATGACTTGATCATATTATTGATGTGTACTTGTGAGATTTATGAACAGAATAGGTTATTAGCGAGTGTCATTGATAATTCTTGCCTCTATTACCTCGCCGAGGTAGTTATGATATTTGTTGGGTAGATGGGGTCGGTTGTACTCATACTACACTCTACACTTAATTGTGTAGATCCAAATGCCATTAAAAATACTCAAATGAACAATTCAATGTATAGTTCACCGTTGGCTTGCCAAGCGGCGACATTGGGCGCCATCATGGTCTTTAGTGGGAATTGGGTTGTGATAGCTTGGTTCACCGTTGGCTTGCCAAGCGTCCGTACTTATCTTCGAGAGGCTATAGGGTATTATAAAACTTCTCTTTCTTCATCTCCTATCATGCAGTTGATGTTGTACTAAGTATCTTTCTCTTATTCTCTCATAGATGATGAGAACGAGCGTGGCAGATGTACCCGACGAAGGAGGAACTGCTCCCCATGTTGTTAGAGGCCAAGGTAGAGGCCGAGGGAGGGCTCCAGCTCCTGCTAGAGGTCGAGGGCATCCTAGAGTTGCTCCCGTTTTACCATCAGTGGATCCAGTAGAGGGACCTGTCATTAAGGAGCAGGGTGAGGCTCTTGCAACTGAGTTGGCTCCGGTAGACTTCATGTCCGCACTGGATTTTAGGAGGTCATGGGTCATATGCTGCAGTTCATGGACTCTATGGCGCAGGCTAGTTTATTTCCAGCAGACCCAACCATATTTCAGGTGGGAGGGGAAGCACAGACCCCTACCGCTCAAGCTCCAGGGCATGTTGTTTCCGTATATCAGACCCTAGGTGCACTACCTGCGGGCGGGGCTCAGCCAGTTGCAGCGGCTATACTCGAGCCCAAACCATATGTGACCGTCCAGCCGCATAAGTTGTTGAATAGATGGACCAGGCTACATCATCCTGCCTTTGGCGGTGCCCGACATGAGGACCCCCATGACTTTATTAATCATTGCAGAGACAGGCTGCACAACATGAGAGTATTAGAGTACTCCGGGGTGGACTTCACCACATTTCAGTTGGAGGGCAGGGCCCGTAGATGGTGGCAGTCCTATCTTCTTTGCAGACTAGTAGGTTCGCCTCCTTTGACCTAGGACCAGTTCACACGTCTCTTTCTGGAGAGATATATTCCACCCTCTCAGAGGGAAGATCTACGGGGTCAATTCGAGCGACTCCAGCAGGGCTAGATGTCTGTGACCGATTATGAGGCGAGGTTCTCTGAGTTGTCTCATCATGCACTTATGATACTCCTCACCAATGCGGAGAGAGTGCGGAGATTTATTGCGGGTTTACATTATGGTATTCAGGTTACTATGGCCCGAGAGGTTGAGATAGGAACTCCTTATAAGCAGGTTGTGGAGATAGCTCGAAGGATTGAGGGTATCCACACCCAGGGCCGATTGTATACAATGGGGGAAAAGAGTCCTTAGCATTCTAGAGGATACAGTGGTGCCCCCTCTGAGGGAAGGGGCCAGTTCATGAGGGGTCATTCTAGAAAGCCCACTTATTCAGCACCACCACCTTCTCAGATCAAATTTAAATTTTGCAGGCGACTGCCTTCTAATGGGAATTTTAAATTCAAATTTTACAGGTGCCTACCTTCTAATGCGGGTATTTTAGATTTTACAACTCTGACAACTTCGGAATAGTACACAGCCTGTCTAACCTTCAAAGACAAATGCTCTGACAACATCGGAATGGTACACAACCCATCTAACCTTTAAAGAGAAATGCTCTGACAACTTTAGAACAGTACACAACCCGTCTAACCTTCTAAGTCAAATGCTCCGACAACTTCGGAATGGTACATAGCCCGTATAACCTTCAAAGTCAAATGCTTAGATCACTTTGGACGGTACCCAGCCCGGATTTCTTTCAAGTCAAATGCTTCGATCACTTTAAACTGGTACCCAGCCCGAAATGTTTTCAACCCAAATGGTCTGGTCACTTCGGACCAGTGACCAGCCTAGATTTCTTTCAAATCATAGTTCCAACTTGGGACCTCATTTCATTCAAAGAATCAAATTGTACCTGCATCGAATCCACATCCATCATTCCACTTAGTATGATTCACCCCCTCAAGTCAAATGGAAGCATAGTCCACACCACGTCAACTCAAATAGAAAAGACGCCACACAATGTGAAATTATTATTTTACATCAAACTGTGGCACATTCTGAGGATGGACGTCGAGCTTTTCAATAGCAATTAGCATCCCAATCCCAAGTACCATTTAGCTTACATCTCATTGACATGAGGTATGTAGGTAATCCAAGTCCCTAAGTCAAAATAAAATCTCTAGTGTCATCATGGCTTGATACTAGGGCAATTTTTAAAATCAAAATCAAAATTAAATCCATTCGGATCCACTCTACTTTGTCATCAATCAACTTTTCAAAATGCAATCGGCCCGATTCTCGTTACACTCGAGATATGTAGGAAACTCGGCAAGAGTTCGGTCGTATCCATATTAAAGCCCATCAATCCATCCATCACATCTAGCATCCACACCCTAGTATGTAACGACCCAGCCGGTCGTTTTGAGTATTTTAGCTCTGTTACCCTATTTATTTCCTCATCTATTTTATATTGTGGTTATGTGACTTACAGGGGTATTTGTTTTTGGTTTCGGGTGAGTTTATGAGTGAAATGTGACACTTAGTCCCTAAGTTGGAGGCTTAAGTTGAAAGAGTTGACCGGAGTTTGACTTTGATATAGATGACTCTGTAATGGAGTTTTGACTTTTTCAATAGCTCTGTATGGTGATTTTGGACTTAGGGGTGTGTCCGGATGTTGATTTGGAATTCTGTAGGTCGTTTCAGCTTGAATTGGAAAACATTAGAAAGTGAAGGTTTGGAAGGTTAAGCAGTTTGACCGGGAGTTGACTTTATAGATATCGGGGTCAGATTCCGATTCCGGAAGTTGGAATAGGTCTGTTATGTCATTTATGAATTGTGTACAAATTTTGAGGTCAATCAGAGTTGTTTTGGTATGAATCGGCATTAGTTTTGGAAGTCGGATGTTCATAGTCTCAATGGGCTTGAATTGGGTAGCGATTCGTAGAATTTTTGTTGTTTGGTGTGATTTTTGGTCTCGAGTAGGTCCTCTATATGTGTTGGAACTTGTTGGTATATTAGGACGGGGTCTCGGAGGTCCCCAGAATGAATCGTATTGGAATCGGACCATTTTGAACTTGGTTGAATTACTGAAGCTGTTGTTGTTCTGGTGTCATCGCACCTGTGGAGGGATTTTCCGCAGATGTGAACACGCAGGTGTGCGTGGTTGATCGCAAAAGTGGAGTGGGCCAACCCAGGCCAGGGTTGCAGGTGCAGACACCTAGGCGCAAATGCGCATCCGCAGGCATGACGTTTCTTCCGCAGAAGCGGAACTGGGAGGGACTTGTGAAGGACAGCATGTGCGGTCGAATCTCCACAGAAGCGAGCTTGCATAAGTGAGCAATTTTCCGCATAAGTGAAGGGGGATGGGCCTGAGTGAGGACCGCACCTGCTATGGAAATTCCGCAGGTGCGAAGCCTCAAATGCGGCTGGTGGCTCACAGGTTTGACATCGTTGGGCAGAAAAGGGGTAAGTTCGAAGGTTTAATTTCATTCTTCATCTTTTGACTTAGAGAGCTCGGTTTGTGGCTATTTCAAGTGATGTTCAAGGAAATCATTGGAGTAAGTTATTCTAACTCGTAATTGGCTATTATATATGAATCCATCGTTATATTTGTCATTTAATTAGTGATTTGAGTTGGAAAATTTGGGAAAAATTATGAAACTTCATAGACCAAATTTTGGGTATTTAAAAGGAGATTTAAGCTCTGATTTGAGTAATTTTTGTATGGTTGGACTCGTTATCGAATGGGTATTCAGATTTTATAAGTTTCGTCGGGTTCCGAGATGCGGGTCTGGGTTGACTTTTTGAGTTAACTTTTTGTTTCTCTTTAAAGATTGCAACTTCATTGTTCGGAATAGCTTCTTATAGTTTGTATTTATGGTATGAATTTATTTTGGCTAGATTCGAGTCGTTCGGAGTTGGATAATCGCGGGAAGGGCTTACTAGTGGATTGAGTTAGCGTGTTTTAAGGTAAGTGTCTTGCCTAAATTTGTGTGAGGGAAATTACCCCTTAGGATTGGTGTTATTTTGTATTAATTGTGGTATGTGAAAGTCGTGAACGCAAGGTGACGAATGTGTACACAGGCTAAATGTGGTAATTGACAGGTTTTAGCTATGTAGATTATTTCCATGCCTTTAATTGAGTTGCCATAACATGTTATATTCATCATCATTAGTCTATCTTCACATGCTTCACTTGACTTTGTTAATACTTGTATTATGTCTTACTTGCTAATTGTCTTTACATGCTTAGTTGAAGTTATTGTTCTCTCAATTCCTTATTCATTATTTAACGGTTGAGTTTCTTTACTTGAAATTGTTATTTCTTGGAATATCTTATTGTTGAATTATGGTGTTGAAGTTAGAAAGGTCGTGACTCACATTGAGGCAAAGTTGTAAATTTGCCGAAACACCATTGTTGTTGAGTTATTCAAGTTCGGTTGCTATTATTGAGACTCGTATACTTATTGTGGTTTAGCCATGGGGTATTTATTGTGGAAACACTATTATTATTGACTTCTTTGGCAAGTTGTGGCATTGGGCACTTGAGGTGTGAATTATGATATGTTGTGATATTGATAAGTATGTGGTGGTATAAGGATTGGGGTTGAAATGCATGTGGTGAGATAAGGTGGGCTTGATACGCATGTTGCTAGTAGGGGAACTACTTGAAGACATGCGGTGTGGTAAGGTGGGCTAAAACACGGGTAGTTATTTCGGGAAAATGATTTTCAAAACTAAATGCAAGGCTCCCTCTGTGATATAAGGAAAGATTGTGATTTGATTGTGAAATGAGACTATGAGGCGATACCTTGGTAGTGATTCTTGTTGATACCTTTCATTTAAATCACTTGTGTTTTGGTTGCATCATTTCCTTAACATTCTTATTTCGTGTTTCTTCCATAATGTCTTAATTGCCTTAGTTTCAGTGTAGCTATTCTTGTTATATCTTTTCCTTGTATCATTTCCCTTGCTTTCATTATCATACTATACTATACCTGCTCAGTTTCTTTATTTATTCCAGTAGGTGTCTTGACCCGACCTCGTCACTACTCTACCGAGGTTAGGCTTGATACTTACTAGGTACCATTGTAGTGTACTCATACTATGTTTCTGCATATCTTTCGCAGATCCAGGTACTTCATATCAGCCTAGGCCCCAGTGAGTTGAGCTTGGATCGGAGACTTCAAGGTATACATGTCGGCGTCCGCAGGCCTCGGTGTCACCCTCTATCTAGTTTTATATCATTCTTGTTTTATTAGATATTGTTGTATAGGGATGTTCAGTATACTCATGTATATCTTGTGACTGTGTATCACCGAATTTTGGGAGTAATGTTCAGTTGAGTTGCGGAGTCTTTTTATGATAGCTATTGGTTAATTTGAAAGTTTTATTACTATTTCAGTCAAATTATACATGTATGCTAAGCTTACCTAGTCTTAAAGACTAGGTGCCATCACGACATCCTACGGAGGAAAATTGGGGTCATGACAAGTTGGTATCAGAGCTCTTGGTTTATAGGTGTTACGAGTCACAAGCAGGTTTAGTCAAGTCTCGCAGATCGGTAGGAAGATATCTGTACTTATCTTCGAGAGGCTATGGAACTGTTAGGAAAACTTCACTTCTTTGATTCCTTATCGTGTGAATTTATTGACTTCGAATTCTGAAACTTTGTCTTTCTTGTCACGCCCCGACCTTGGGGAGCGCGACCGACGCTCAACCGAGATACCCCGGTCAAGCAAGCCTTTACAATACCTTCTACCCAACTCGCCCGTGAATAAAGAGAAGATACATTTATATAATTAATTAAACATTAAGTGGATTCCATGAACAATGCCAATCCCATTACCATTAGTCACTTCATCTTATAGTCTCAAAATATGTACACAATCATGGTTAAAGTGCAACAAGTGATTCAAATACAACAAGGCTAGTTTGACTTTCCCAACACCCATATACAACCCACACTATGTCTACGTAGCCTCTACGAATATAAAATACTATGATAACGCTGGCAACAAGGCCCCGACTATACCTCAAAATATAATACACGTGGGACAAAAGATACACGACCCCGAATGAAGTGGGCTCATCAAATCTGCTAAGAAGAGGGTGTACTGCGATCAATGATCATTGCCACCTGCTGCGGAACCACTTGCATCCATTAAATATGTAGCGTCCCCGAAAAAAGGAACGTTAGTACATATGGAATAGTACTAGTATATAAGACTAAACACCCTCTCGTTAGAACGAATGATAAAATAAGGAAAGACAGTCATAAATCAATGGAAGCCTCAGACAATACTAAAACACCAAATTAGGAGCAAGATAAGTGTCAAGTAAATTTCCATTATTTTAGGTTGGAAGATCTTGGCAGCGATATACCATCGTGATTTTAGCACGGAGTCCGATCATGGCCCGATCGGCTAGGCCGTCTCATCCAAAGACATCAACCAAATCACAATCATTATCATGATTTCAATCAATATCTCAATCACAATTGCAAGCGCAATCACCACCATGTATGCGGCATGGCGTCCGATCACGAGCCGACCGGCTAGGTCGTCTCACCACAATGTCGTATGGATCAACATCACCCTTTTCTAGTGATCATCTCATCCCAATAAAGGGGAACATTCTCTTTACATCAATCTTATCCCAATAAAGGGGTACAATCACAATTCACTCCTATATCGACACGTGTAGTTTCGGGGTTAGGTTATTTCAACCTATCCTTCCTCGGTGACCAACAATACTCCCAGGGTTTTTGTTTATTTAAAGGGTTGACAACTCATTACATTATCTTTTATATATCATTCAGTTTGTTGGCACCGATGGCCATAATACAGTGTCACTCTTGGCACGTTGGCCGTATTTCATACCTCATATTCATCTCTTTCACTTTCAAACATTATCATGGATCATCAACAATAGAGAATTTCTATTCAAGACTTTAAGTCCACATATTGAGAAAATAAGAATGTTAAACACATTGAGATTTCTTACACAATTGTACATAATAGTCTTAATTTGAATCACGACTTAAAGATATAACATTTTGGATATGCAACCCATGCTTCGAGCACATTTTCAAATAGAATATAACATAA
Organism: Nicotiana tabacum; assembly: GCF_000715075.1. Lineage (NCBI taxonomy): Eukaryota > Viridiplantae > Streptophyta > Magnoliopsida > Solanales > Solanaceae > Nicotiana > Nicotiana tabacum. The sequence goes on from NC_134102.1 coordinate 46,335,588, forward strand.
CAAGAACATTGGAATACATATTGAACATAGACCTTTCGACACAAGGCGTATTCGAAATAATCAATTCATAATGAACAACTCGGGACTTACAAGGATATTGTAGGGTTCAATTCTAAGAGATGAATCTAGCCAACATACCTCGCATCGAGCTTTTTAAATTACTACAATATTTCGAAATTCTTAGCCTCTTCAATTTATTTAGAAATATAGCAAAACTGAACACAAATTAGGAGAGAGTTTATAGTTCCAGCTCATTTGAGTATTTTATCAAATACTAGGTGGGTATTATGATTTCAAGGTCCTCCAATGGTGGATTCCTCTATCCCACTACCCAAAGTCTACCCAATTTAGCTCAACATCCCTCCCCCAACCCTTGATAGTACATGCATACATAATGGACAACTCCCACACCCAAGAATTGCTTTTCTCATTACCTATTTTCAGTAAAATTACGAAATTGAGGGCTAGGGAGTAGAATCTTACCTCTAGGATGAAGACCTAGTGAATTGTCTTGTGAATTCTTCAACTTTGAGCAAGAGTTAATGATTAATAAGCTTAGTAAATTCCCCTCTCACTCTATGGTAACCCCTCTATCTAGAATTATCAGATTTTTGCTTCAAAAGTGGCCATTTACTTCAATATATCGAAATAGGGTTGGGTCAAAAATTAGAAAAACCTGAAGCCCCGATATAGATCTGCGAACGCATAATACTTCTGTTGTCCGCAAAATGGACCGCATAATGGCCCTCCGGAACTGGGCACTCCTGCCTCACTCTGTAACCGGTCTGCAGTCCGCAGACCTATTCTGCGGTCGCATAATGCGACGTAGAACTTCCCTCCGGAAATTCTTGTGTTGGATTTGCGATAGGTTGTGCAGCCCGCGAAATGATTATGCGGCCGCATAATGGTCCAAAAACTTTTCCCAAGTTTCTACTTCAGTCTGTGGCAGATCTGTGGTCCACGGATCAGTGCTGCAATCGCAGAATGAATGGTAGAAATTCCTTGCACTTTCCAAACAATTCTTCAACTCCCCAACACATTGTTCAACCCAAAAAGTCCAAACCGCGATGAGCAAGCTCGCCGCGAAGAGTCTCTACAATCTTCAACACATAAGTCCACTTCGGTACCACGAAACCTCGGGTTTTAGGTAAACTTTTATGGGGCCTTACATTTCTATTCTCTCACAGATGGTGAGGACACGCACCATTTGATCTGACGATCTGACACCCGCACCCCCTGCTAGAGCCATGAGAGGCTGGGGTAGAGGAGAGGCATGTAGTGCAGCCAGAGCACCTGTCGTAACTATGATAGAGAAGCCACCAGTAGCTCCAATTGGGGGCGGGCACCAGAGGTGCCTGTTGCCACCCCTGCACTTCAGCAGACCCTCGCCCAATTCTTCAGGAGACCCTAGCCTGGTTGTCCCAGTGAAGACCCAGGTTAGGGCAGCAGCATCTAAGGAGGAGCATCTCAAACTCGAGAGGTAAAAGAAGTACTATCCTTCTACTTACAGCGGCTTAGCTATAGAGAACGCACATAGTTTTCTGGAGAAGTGCCACCGTATTCTCCGTACCATAGGTATAGTGGAGTAGAGCGGGGTTGCTTTCACTACTTTCCAACTGTCGGGACCAGCATACCAGTGGTAGTGGGCTTATGAGTAGGGTAGCCAGACCGAGAAAGCTTCGCTCACATGGTCTCAGTTGTCGGAGATATTCCTAAGAGAGTTTGTTCCCTAGAGCCTACTGGATGCATGGTGTGCAGAGTTTAAGTAGCTGTGCCAGGGTGCTATGACCGTGTCAGAGTATGCTGTCAGGTTTAGTGAGTTGCCCAGACATGCACCCGCCTTAGTCTCCATAGTCAGAGAGCGAGTTTGTCGATTTATCGAGGGGCTCAACTATGGTATTAGATTCAGCATGGCTCGATAGTTGGAGATAGATACTCCATATCAGTAGGTGGTAGAGATCAGATAGAGATTGGAGGGTGTGCGGGGCTGGGAGAGGGAGGACAGGGAGGCCAAGAGACTTCATGATTCTAGCGAATATAGTGGTGCACGTGCCTCAGTTGCAGTCTGTCACGGTAGAGGCTATGTGAGCCATCTAGTTCATTCACTACTTCCAGCTTCTAGTGATGCTCCGGCTAATTCCAAGTCTCAGGTTGCTCATTATGCACCACCATTGTTTAGTGTACCTCCTGCACGGGGTACTTTCAGCGGTCAGTCCAGTCGACCAGGCCCAATCCAGTTCTAGCAGCCAAATCCTCTGAGAGCTTGCTTTAAGTGTGGTGATATTTGTCATATGGTGAGGCACTACCCCAGACTCAGGATGGGTGCACCACCACCGACTACTCAGGCTCCATGTATTCCACAGGGTTCCCAGACTTCTCAGGTTGTGTTTACTACTCCACCTGCATTGCCAGCTATGGGTGGAGGTCAGGCGGGTAGAGGTCGCCCTAGAGGGGGAGGCCAGGCTAGATGCTATACTTTTCTGGGTAGGACAGAGGTGGTTGCATCAGATGTAGTTATCACAGGTATTGTTCTGGTTTGTCATAGAGATGCATCGGTCTTATTTGATCCAGGCTCCACTTATTTGTATGTATCCTCTTACTTTGCTCCGTATTTGGGCATATCTCGTGATTCTTTGAGTTCTCATGTTTATGTGTCTACGCCTGTAGGAGATTTTATTATTGTTGACTGTGTGTATCAGTCATGTTTAGTTGTTATTGGTGGTTTTGAGACCAGAGTTGATCTATTGTTGTTCAGTATGGTAGACTTTGATATTATCTTGGGCATGGATTGGTTGTCGCCCTATCATGCTATTCTTGATTGTCACGCCAAGATGGTGATGTTGGCTATGCTAGGTTTAACGCGGTTGGAGTGTAGGGGTACTTTGGATTATGTCCCTAGCAGGGTGGTATCTTTCCTTAAGGCACAACGGATTATTGGGAAGGGGTGTGATGCATATCTAGCCTTTATGAGGGATGTCAGTGTTGATACTCCTACCGTTGAGTCAATTTCGGTAGTGAGAGACTATCCATATGTATTTCTGGTGGATCTTTCGGGCATGCCGCCCGATAGGGATATCAATTTTGGTATTGAATTGTTGCCAAGCACTCAGCCCATTTCTATTCCCCCATGTCGTATGGCCCCAGCGAAGTTGAAGGAGTCAAAGGAGCAGTTGCAAGAGTTGCTTGATAAGGGCTTCATTTGGCCTAGTGTGTCACCTTGGAGTGCTCCAGTTTTGTTTGAGAAGAAGAAGGATGGTTCTATGCACATGTGTATTGATTATCGGTAGTTGAACAAGGTTACAGTGAAGAACATGTATCCATTTCCACACATTGATGACCTATTTGATCAGCTACAGGGTTCCAGAGTGTTCTCAAAGATTGATTTGCGGTCAAGCTATCATCAGTTGAAGATTCGAGATCCAAATATTCTGTAGACTACTTTTAGGACTCGGTATGGTCACTACGAGTTCCTAGTGATGTCATTCAGGCTGACCAACGCCCCAGCAGCATTCATGTACTTGATGAACAGTGTATTCCAGTCCTATCTTGATTCATTCGTCATTGTGTTTATTGAAGACATCTTGGTGTACTCCCAGAGTTGGGAGGATCATGAACACCACCTGAGGATCGTGATCCAGACCTTGAGAGAAAGTAAGTTATATGCAAAATTTTTGAAGTGTGAATTCTGGCTTGATTCGATGGCATTTATGGGTCATGTGGTGTCGAGTGAGGGGATCAAGGTAGATCCGAAGAAGATTGAGGATGTGCAAAGTAGGCCCAGACCGTCGTCAGCTACTGAGATTCAGAGTTTTCTTGGTTTGGCAGGGTATTACCATCGTTTCGTAGAGGGTTTCTCATCTATTGTTGCACTTATAACCAGGTTAACCCAGAAGGGTTCTCCATTCAGATAGACCAAGGAGTGTGAGGAGAGCTTTCAAAAGCTCAAGACTGCTTTGACTACAGCTCCAGTGTTGGTGTTGCCTACTGATTCAGGGTCTTACACTGTGTACTGTGATGCGTCACATTTTGGCCTTGGCGCGGTGTTGATGCAAGACGGTAGGGTGATTGCCTACACGTCTAGGCAGCTGAAGGTTCATGAAAAGAATTATATTGTCCACGACCTGGAATTAGAAACTATTGTTCATGCCTTGAAGATTTGGCGGCACTATTTGTACGGTGTCCCTTATGAGGTCTATACTGACCACCGGAGTCTACAGCATCTGTTCAAATAGAAGGATCTTAACTTACGGAAGCAAAGGTGGTTAGAGGTGCTTAAGGACTACGATATCACCATTCTATACCATCCCGGGAAGGCCAATGTGGTGGCTGATGCCTTGAGACGAAAGGCGGAAAGTTTGGGCAATTTAGCATATCTACCAGCAACGGAGAGGCCATTAGCATTGGATGTCCAGGCCTTGGCCAACCAGTTTGTTAGAATGGATGTTTCATAGCCGAGTCAAGTTCTGGCTTGAGTGGTTTCTCGGTCTTCTCTATATGATCGCATCAGAGAGCGTCCGTATGATGACCCCCATTTGCTAGTCCTCAAGGACACGGTTCAGCATGACGATGCCAAGGAGGTTACTATTATGGATAACGGTGTGTTACGGATGCAGGGCCAGTTATGTGTGCGCAATGTGGACGGTTTGAGTGAGTTGATTCTTCAGGAGGCCCACAGTTTGCGGTACTCCATTCATCTGGGTGTCGCTAAGATATATCAGGACTTGAGGTAGCACTATTTGTGGAGGAGGATGAAGAAAGACATAGTGGAGTATGTAGCTCGGTGCCTAAATTGTCAGCAAGTGAAGTATGAGCATCAGCGTCCAGGTGGGTTGCTTCAGAGGCTTGAGATTCCCGAGTGGAAATGGGAGCGAGTTACCATGGATTTTGTTGTTGGGCTCCCACAAACTCAAAAGAAGTTTGACGCAGTATGGGTGATTGTGGATAGGTTTTCCAAGTCAGCTCATTTAATTCCAGTGGTGACTACTTATTCTTTAGAGCAGCTGGCTCAGGTCTACATTCGCGAGATTGTACCACTTCATGGCATGCCGGTATCCATCATCTCTGACCAGGGTATGCAGTTTACATCGTGATTCTAGAGGGTCATACAATGTGAGTTACGTACACGGGTTGAGTTAAGTACAGCGTTCCACCCCCAGACGGACGAACAGTCCGAGCGCACCATTTAGATATTGAAGGATATGCTTCATGCATGTGTTATGGAGTTCGGGGGTTCTTAGGATCAGTTCTTGCCACTTGCGGAGTTTGTCTACAACAACAGCTACTAATCGAGTATTTAGATGGCTTCGTACGAGGCCATGTATGGGATGTGGTTTCGGTCTCCGGTGGGTTGGTTTGGGCCGGGTGAGGCAAGGTTATTGGGTACTGACTTGGTTTAGGATTATCTGGAAAAGGTTAAGTTGATTCAGGATCAGCTTTATACAGCCCAATCAAGACAGAAGAGTTATGTGGATTGGAAGGTTCATGATGTTGTATTCATGGTTGGAGAGCAAGTCTTGCTACGGGTTTCGACCATGAACGGTGTTATGAGGTTCGGGAAGAAGGGCAAGTTGAGCCCTAGGTATATTGGACCTTTTGAGATTCATGAGAGGATTGGTGAGGTGGCTTACAAGCTTGCCTTGCCACCTAGTCTAGCTGCAGTTCATCCGGTATTCCATGTTTCTATGCTCCGAAAATATCATGGTGATCCGTCCCAAGTGTTAGATTTTAGCTCAATCTAATTAGACAAAGGATTTGTCTTATGTTGAGGAGCCGGTGGCCATCTTGGACATGTAGGTCCGAAAGTTAAGGTCAAAGAGTATTGCTTCAGTGAAGGTTCAGTGCAGAGCTCAACCAGTCGAGGAGGCTATTTGGGAGACCGAGCATGATATGCGTAGCCATTATCCTCATCTTTTTACTACTTCATGTATGTCTCTATACTCGTTCGAAGACGAACGCTTGATTGAAGAGGGGGAGGATGACACGACCCGACTGGTCGTATTGAGTACTTTAGCCCAATTACCCTATTTATTGCCTCCTCTATGTTATATTATGTTTATGTGACTTACTGGAGTGTTTGGTTTTAGTTTCGGGTGAGTTTCAGAGTGAAATGGGACACTTAGTCCCTAAGTTGGAGGCTTAAGTTGAAAAATTTGATCGGAATTTGACTTTGGTATAGACGACTCCGGAATAGAGTTTTGACTGTTCCAATAGCTCCGTATAGTGATTTTCGACTTAGGGGCATGTCCGGATGTTGATTTGGAGGTCCGTAAGTCGTTTCGCTTGAATTGGCAAAAATTAGAAAGTTGAAGGTTTGGAAGGTTAAGGAGTTTGACCGGGAGTTGACTTTATCGATATCGGGTTTGGATTCCGATTCTGATTCCGAAAGTTGGAATAGGTCCGTTATGTCATTTATGACTTGTGTGCAAAGTTTGAGGTCAATTGGAGTTGTTTTGGTATGAATCGGCGTTAGTTTTGGAAGTCGAATGTTCATAGTTTCAATAGGCTTGAATTGGGTTGCTATTCATAGAATTTATGTTGTTTGATGTGATTTTTGGCCTCGAGTAGGTTCGTAATGTGATAACTTGTTGGTATATTCGGACGAGGTTTAGGGTGTCCTGGGGATGAATCGCATTGGAATCGGACCATTTTGGACTTGGTTGAATTGCTGAAGTTGTTGTTGTTCTGGTGTCATCTTACTTGCAGAGGGTTTGGCCGTAGGTGCGGACATGCAGGTGCGCAGGGTTGATCGCGGAAGTGGCGAGGGACATCCCAGGCCAGGGTCATAGGTGCGGACACCTGGGCGCTGATGTGCATCCGCAGGCGTGACGTTTCTTCCGCAGAAGCAGAACTGGGAGGGACTTGAGAAGGACCGCAGGTGCGGTCGAATCTCTGCAAAAGCGAGCAATTTTCCACAGAAGCGAAGGGGGCTGGGCGTAAGTGAGGACTGCACCTACGATGGAAATTCCGTAAGTGCGGAGCCACAGATGCGGCTGGTGGCTCGCAGGTTTGAAATCGCTGGGCAGAAAAGGGGTAAGTTCGAAGGTTTAATTTCATTCTTCATCTTTTGACTTAGAGAGCTCGATTTGTGGCGATATTTCGAGTGATGTTCAAGGAAATCATAGGGGTAAGTGATTCTAACTCGGAATTGGCTATTATATATGAATCCATCGTTATATTTATCATTTAATTAGTGATTTGAGTTGGAAAATTTGGGAAAAATTGTGAAACTTCATAGACCAAATATTGGGGATTTGAAAGGCGATTTGAGATCGGATTTGAGTAACTTTTGTATGGTTGGACTCGTTATCGAATGGGTATTCAGATTTTGTAAGTTTGGTCGAGTTTCGAGACGCGGACCCATGGTTGACTTTTTGAGTTAACTTCTGTAGACTTTCTAGTCATTAATGATAAAATGTAGTCTTTTGCATAATTTTAACTTTAAGGCAATTTATTGATAATTCTCTTTGTTTTGCAAAATAAATAATCTTTTATCATTTTATTGTAATTAATTAAATACTATCACTTTTGTATATTTTACTAAATTTGAAAGCAATTTATTGACAGTTGTCCTACTTTCTAAAATATTAGGATTTTCTATCAATTTTTTGTCATTTAAAAATAAAAATAATAATTACTACAACATTATTATAGTAGTTGTCACTTTTAATAAATATTACAAGCCACACTTTCAATCAAATAATCATTTTTATCTTTTACAACATAGTCTATTAATTACGTGAAACTCGATAGAATTTACTTAAAAATACGGATCAAATCCAATCAAACCTAATGTCCCGTCAACATCTGATGCGACAACATACTTTATGTGACAAGATATTTGATGCGACAACACACTTGATGTGACAAGTCATGTCGATATGACTTGACACTCTTTTATGTAAACTTTTCTACCCAATGGGTAAAGAATATTATTTTGTCTTTTCCTAAGCTTAATAACTAAGATAACTATTCAGCACTGATATACATACATACACAGATAAAATAAAAAACACATGATTTTTGCCCATGGTTTTAAATTGGTGGTTTTACTTTTGACCACAAATTTTTATTTTTTTTACATTATCTTTATTTTGCTTAAATAAGAACCACACATTGTTACATAGACTTGGTATATAAAACATTTGCACACACCTCACATTTCTTACACTTTACCTACACACACTACACATTAGCTACAATACCAGGTTTTATCTTTTCAAAATCCCAAATACTTTGAGCCCGTTTGGACATAAGAAATTTTTCTCTTTTTTCCAAAAAGAATTCACTTTTTTTCGAAATCAGCGTTTGTTCATAAAAATTTTAATTTTTACTTGAAGATGCATTTTAGAAATTTTCAAAAATTTGAAAAACTCCAAAAAGCTATTTTTCAAAATTCACTCAAATCACTCACAAAACTTCAAAAACAATCCAAAATTATATTCATATCCAAACATAACTCTAAATTTCAAATACCATTTTTGCTTGAAAAATTTTTTCCCTATTTTGGAATTTTACAATTCTTATATCCAAACGCCCACTTTCTCTCTTCTCTCATATTCAAGAGAACAGTTGCCACCCCCATGGCTTTCAATCTCCTGCCGGCCAGCCACCGGGTTTCACTATCGTTTGGTCAGCCATTCCTATGCTGCATTATCTTCTCTCTTTCTCTAAGTTCTCTCTTCCTCTCTCCACTTCTTTGCCTTTTCGTCTCCACCACGCCAGAGAATATCATGGCCACTGACAGTCGGCGTATCTACAATTGGGACATCTCCGGTAGCAAGCCAAAAGCTCTGTTGTCAGGTCGTTGTCACTTCAACGCTTTAGATCTACCATGGATCTTACCATATTCAGTTAGAAATCCAACTTATGACGATCATTAGATCTATCCGGGCATTTTTCTAGCGATATTTATTGGTTTGTTCATTAGCGTGCTGCTCCGGTGTTCACCATCGTCATTGTAGCTGCCTATTTATATGTTACTCCGGTGATCCTCGTCTAACTCCGATTTCACCGAAAATCCGTCTGATCTTCCACCTATCGCCACCACACGAAGACCCATGATTATTTTTGCCTCTATGAAGATTTTCTGGTGTTAAAATTTTAATTCTTTGTTATATTACATCTCTACTGAATCTTTCACTACTAATAATCTAGTTTATCCCCTACATTTGTGTTTGTTCAAATTTTTGGGACACTTTTTGGTTAAAATCATGTTTCAGCTGCTTCGTAAAGTTATCTCTTGTTCTTGCCTAACAAAAATGTTGCCGTTATGGTTCAATTTTTGGTATTGTTTGGGCAGCGATTCTTGTTCTTTGCAAGGAATCTATTACTCGTATCTAACAATACAGTAATGCATGCTGTTGAATTTGATTAGGTACGTTGATAAAAATAATCTACAAATTATTGAGTCCACGACCTCCGATTGACCGTCTAAATCAAGCTCGAAAATAATAAGACGATGAAGATAAATTATCGAAAAATAAAAGACGAGAATTATGACGAACCAACCCTTCGAACGATGACACGGTTGGCCACTGTAGTAGTAACTAAGGCGGTTACGATTCTCATGTCTAGACAGAATCAAATATATAATCCAAGCCTCTAAAATTATTTCAAAATATATTTTATCCAAAATATTTCTTAAAAAATACTTTGACGTCTTTCCATTATTTTTTCAAAGTTGATTTCAACATATTTCAATTACTTTATATTTTTATATTATTATTTCACCAACGTTTGTCTTCTTATTTTGCGAAGCACTCTACCTAAAAGCATGTCGTAAAGATGACGCTCGGAGACAAAACACAAACCCCCGACAAATCCCCCGCTTCGTACTTTCCGTTCTCGGATGTATATTAAACTCACAAGTATAGTAAAAATATTAGTTAGATGTCGTTTATTGTTTACATGCTTAGATTATGTGCTTATCTAACATTTATTTGTTTATGTTTAGATAATTACACTTAGATTATTATTTGGCAAACAAACACGATCCAACACTTAGATTTTTAGGAATATTTTCATAAACAAATTAATTAATTAATGTGACGATCCAGCCGGTTATTTTATGTATTGTAACCTTGTTCCCTTGTTTATTACTTATTATATATTCATTTATGGGTATGTGACTTGCCGGGATGGTTGGTTTGGTTCCTGGGATGATTCGGAGTAAATTGAGACACATAGGCCCAAGGTTGGAAGCTTAAGTTGAAAGAGTTGACCGGAGTATGTCTTTTGTATAAACGACTCCGGAATGGAGTTTTGATGGTTGCGATAGCTTTATATGGCGATTTTGGACTTAGGTGTATTTCCGTATTTGGATTTGGAGGTTCGTAGATTGATTTGGTGCATTTTGATAAAAATTAAAAAGTTGAAGGTTTGGAAGGTTGAGAGGTTTGACCGAAAGTTGACTTTGGTGATATAGGGTTCGAAATTTGGCTCGTGGAGTTGTAATAGGTCTGTTGTGTTATTTATGACTTTGAGTACAAAATTTGAGGTCAATCGGAGTTGTTTAGGTATGATTCGGCATTAGTTTTAGAAGTTGGAAGTTCATTTGTTCATTAGGCTTGAATTAGGTGCGATTCATGATTTTTATGTTATTTTATGTGATATGAGGCTTTGACTAAGTTCGTGTTGGGTTTTAGGGCTTGTTTTTATTATTGGTTGAGGTCTCGGGGGCCTCGGATGTGTTACGGACGAGTTTCGGACCATTCTCTTCATGTTTGGATAGCAGATGTGGTATCTGGTGTATGCTTCTTTTCGTTCGCGAGGAAGGGAACGTGTTCGTGAAGCTTTGGAGGTCAGTGCCCTTTGTGAATGCGAGAGGGTGGCCGCGTTCACGTAGAAGGGAGGCCAGCTGAGGGGCACTGGAACTTAAGCCTTTGCGTTCACGATGAAGGCCTCGCGTTCGCATAGGCGAGGTTTAGTTGGTCATCGCGTTCACGACTGGGCCGTCGCATTCGTGAAAGGGAATTTTGGCTGAAGGCAAAGTTTTGATTCGCGAACGCGAGGCTTCTTTGGCGTTCGCGAAGGGTAAGCACCTGAGCAGAATATTAAAAACTCATTTCGAGGGTTAGAGTTATTATAGCATATTTTGAGCTGTACAACTCGATTTTGGGCAACTTTGGAGGGAATTTGTTACAGCCCAAATTCGCATACCATAGATCACGTCGTAAGTTAGTCGATGTAAATCCAAGAAGAGATTATCTTTGAGATGATAAGAAGTTAATCATATTGGTCTTAAACGATACAAGGGTGTATAAGAGTGGTTAACAAGTATTAGAAGTTAAACGAATCAAGGATGTTGTAACCCGTATTTTCGGGTAACACTAGAGGTGATTAATTGTCCCAAGAGGTGATGTTTTAATGTATTTGAATCATATAATATCCATATCATAAGTCTTGAAGTCAAGCGAGTTATGAAACAAAAGTTGATAAAAGTTGTCGCAACTTAGGTTTATAATTTTATTTAAACTTTAGGTCAAATGTTACTGTATTTTTCTCCCAATGTGCTTGGAATTATGGGGTGATCTACCTATCAAATTGAAGATCTATGAGTCTAGTTTCCAACGCATTAAACCGTTCATTGATACGATCTCGGAATAGAGAGATATTCGCGTTTTCGCGAGAGTGCGCCAAGCTGCTCTCTATGGGGCCCACAAAGGCGGTTTAAGACATATGGACATATATAAGATACCTCAACCCCGTTTTAAGTCATTATTTTTCAGTATATTCAGACCTTATAACCCTAAAAACTGTCTCTCAAGGTTCTCTCATGATCCAAGACCCAAACAAAGGGCAAACAACACAAATCAAATGTCGGGAATCCCGTGGTGCTAGTAAGTTTCTTGTTCTTCTTGTTGTTGCTGATTTTTGTGTTGTTCCAGATCGTGTGGGAGGTTGTTTTAAGTGTTTTATGTCCTGTAAATACACCTTCAAGTTTTTAATATCAACCCTAGGTGATTTCAAGTCTTCTAAAGTAATTCTAGTGCCGAAAAACCCGAATTAATTGCTAGTTTCGCTTCCTTGTTCTTGTGGCAGAATTGAAGGGATATTTCGTGGAAAATTAAGGTCAAATTGGAGTTGTTCTTTCTGTTTAAAGGTAAGGAACCTCTTACTCTATATATATTTAAGATTATCCAAGTTGCAGCTAAGTCGTCGAAGCTAGAACTTGTGAAATATATATCGAAAGGCTTGGTAGTAATGTTGTTGGTTGGTGGACTATTTTGGAGGCTCAATATGATTATTAATGATGTTGTTTGGGCTGTTTGGTGATTGTATTGATTTGTGGGAAGTCATATAAATAGGGGAGGCGCTGTCCGTTTCATCGTAAAATAGGTTGTGGTCGATACATAATAGTTACGACGCTTAAACGATAATGATAGTGTCATTTGTCTTATTGTAGACTAAGGAGTCGTGAAATTTGCATAGCTTGAGGTTGGGCAGTATATACAAGGTATGTGAGTCTATCCCCTTCATCCTTTTGCACGACTCCGATTGTACATAATGTAATGAACGAGCTCCCAAAGATACTCTACTCTTAGAAGCTAGCAGTACTTACATTGCTGCCCTTCTTATGAAACGATTGATATTGATGTTACTTCTCTTATTCTTATATTATCAATGTTGTTGGTAGTTCCTGATTCTTATAAGATTCTTGATGAAGAGTTAATCCTAATAACGTGTACGAAGGATACCAACCTTATGTCACTCCAAAAGGTTCAAAATGTGATTCCAATGAGTCCAGCATGCATCACATATATGTATCTATTTTACTCTACCGAGCCGCGCTATAGTCGGCCGGGTATGGCACCTATTGTGCAACCACTGATCAGTTGGGTTTTACCGAGCTCCACGTGGCCGGGTACGATTCTACCGAGCCCTATGATGGCCGGGTACGTTTTACCGAGCCTATTATGGCCGGGTACGATATGATGATGGTGATGCCCATAAAGGTGTATGTTTTAAAAGTTTATGTATATATATGTATGTATCATGTATTTCATGTCAGTAGCCCTCAGAGGTACCCAGATGTCACAGGTTGTATATTCTCTATCCCTGTTTACATTACTATTCTTACTTATGCTTTCTTGCCTCACATACTCAGTACTTTATTCGTACTGACGTCCTTTTTATTTGTGGACGCTGCATGTCGTGCTGCAGGTCCTGATAGACAGGTAGACGTAGCTCCCCCACCACAGTAGGCTGTCCAGTTCAGCGGTTATTGGCGAGATCCCTTCTCCGGACTTGCCGTGGTCTTGGTATGCATTTTTGTTATATACATTATGGGTATGTCGGGGCCCTGTTCCGGCAATGTTGTAGCACTTATGTTCCTTTAGAGGCTCATAGACAGGTGTCGACTTATGTATGGTTTAGAATGCCTTTTCGGCTAATTTTTGTTGTATAGTCTTTCATGGCATCATGATAGCTCGTACCTTATATATAGTTTCTTGACAGTCTTGTTGTCCCATGTTATGTATGTTCATGACATTATCTTTCATTGTTGGATGTTCATGATCCATGTCTACTATTTATATTGATCTTGTCGGCCCTTAAAGATAATAAGGAAGGTTAGATAAAATGTACATTGGTGCTCGGCAAGTATGGCCCGGGTGCTAGTCATGACCCTCCAGTTGGGTCGTGACAAACTTGGTATCAGAGCAAGTCTGTCCTAGGGGTTGTCTATGAGCCGTGTCTAGTAGAGTTTTGATTATGGATATGTAGCACGCCACATTTATAATCAGGAGGCTACGTGACATCTAGGGTTGTTACCTTCTTCCTGAATCTAGATCGTGCGTAGAGTTGAGTCGTAAGTGTTCATATCTAATATTCACCTTGTTTTCTTTTAGCGATGCCTTCGACTAGGAAGCAAACGATTAGTAAACGGCTTGATACAGCTGTGGGAGAGGGTAACATTCAGGTGCCTCCAGCCATAGCAGGCCAAAGTGAGCCTCAGAGTGAGATGCCGTCTCATACCTCTCTGTCTCCTCCAGAGGATATTAGGAGGCACCCAGTACATCCAGTTCCTCCGTCTGGCACTACAAACCACGATATGCGCAGTGCGGTGCAGTTGTTGACTAGCTTGGTAGCTGCTCAGGCTCAGAGGCAAAATACCGGTGCTGCTGATAAACCGGTTAGTGCGAGAGTTCGTGATTTTATTAATCTAGACCCTCCAGTGTTTACCGGATCAGATCCCAAGGAGGACCCGCAAACATTTATTGATCAGGTTCATTGTACATTGCGGGTTATGCATGCTAGTGATACGGAGGCAGTAGAGTTGGCTTCTTATCGGTTACGGGATTTAGCGATTTTATGGTATGATAGCTGGGAGAGATCTAGGGGTCCGAACGCTCCTCCAGCCGTGTGGAAGGAATTTTCTGAGGCTTTTCTTCATCACTACTTGCCAGCTGAGATACGACAAGCTAGAGCTGATAAGTTCTTGGACCTTCGACAGGGTAATATGAGTGTACGAGAGTATAGTATACAGTTTGATTCTTTAGCAAGGTACACTCCCCATATGGTGGCCGAGATGAGTGATAGGTTGCACCTGTTCGTGAACGGGTTGGGACCACATCTGATAAATGAGTGCACAATAGCCTCCTTGGTAGAGGGCATGGATATTTCCCGTATTCAGGCTTATGCCCAGACCCTAGAGGATCGTAAGCGCCAGCAAAGGGCAGATAGGGAGCAGGATAGGGGCCAGCATAAGAGGGCAAGATTTGCATGGTATTCTGATGAGTTCAGAGGCAGTATCAGGCCCCAATCTTCGAGGAGTTCGGCACCACCTGTAGCTAGTGCTCCTCCACAGTTTTAGAGGCCTCGGTATGATCGATTTACCTATTCTGGTTCAGGTCAGAGTTCGAGGGCATCAGGCTCACAATTTCATAGAGATACTAGTCAGACGAGACCCCCAACACCTCGTTGTGATCAGTGCGGCAAGGCCCACTTTGGACTGTGCCGTCGAGGTTCCGATGCGTGCTATTCTTGCGGACAGCGTGGCCATATGATGCGGGATTGTCCTAACAGAGGAGGTGGTGGTATGGCTCAACCGACTGGATCTGTGTCTGGTTCTTCCTCATCAGTTCGACCTCCAGCACAAGGTTTTCAACAGTCGACAGGTCGTGGTAGAGGTAGAGGTTCAGTGCCGAGTTCGAGTGGTGCTCAAAATCGAACCTATGCTCTAATAGGTCGACAAGATCTCGAGTCATCTCCGGATGTTGTTACAGGTATATTGTCTGTGTTTTCTTATGATGTATATGCGCTAATTGATCCAGGATCTACCTTATCATATGTTACACCCTTTGTGGCTAATAAGTTTGGCATTGAACCTGAATTGATAAGTAAACCACTTGCGGTATCCACTCCGATAGGAGATTCTGTGATTGCTAGAAGGGTTTATAAAGGTTGCACTGTGATGATTTGTAGTCGTCAAACCTCGGCAAATTTATTTGAGTTAGAAATGGTTGATTTCGATGTGATAATGGGAATGGACTGGTTGGCCTCATGCTATGCAAGTGTTGACTGTCGTACGAAGATGGTTAGGTTTCAGTTTCCTTGTGAACCCGCCATTGAATGGAAGGGGAACATTGCTACGCCGAAAGGTAGGTTTATTTCCTATCTTAAGGCAAGGAAGATGATCTCAAAAGGTTACATTTATCATCTTGTTCGCGTTAGGGATGCGGAGGCAAAGCCGCCTACTCTACAATTAATCCCCGTGGTCAATGAATTTCCAGATGTTTTCCCAGATGAACTCCTAGGCCTTCCTCCTGAAAGGGAGATTGAGTTTAGCATTGATGCATTGCCTGACACTCAACCGATCTCTATCCCTCCATACAGGATGGCCCCGGCAGAGTTGCGAGAGTTGAAGGCATAGTTGAAGGACTTGCTGGATAAGGGTTTCATTAGGCCTAGCACTTCACCTTGGGGTGCGCCAGTCTTGTTCGTGCGGAAGAAAGATGGGTCGTTAAGGATGTGTATCGATTATCGACAGTTGAATAAGTTTACAATAAAGAACAAGTATCCACTTCCAAGAATTGATGACATGTTTGACCAACTCCAGGGTGCCAAGTATTTCTCCAAGATTGACTTGCGTTCAGGGTATCATCAGGTGAGGGTTAAGGAGAAGGATATTCCAAAGACGGCCTTCCGGACAAGATATGGGCATTTTGAGTTCTTGGTGATGTCGTTCGGGCTAACAAATGCCCCAACAGCTTTTATGGATCTCATGAATAGTGTATTCAGGCCCTATCTTGATGTGTTCGTGATCGTATTCATTGATGACATTCTGGTGTATTCTCGTTCGGAGGCGGAACATGCGGGCCACTTGCGGATAGTATTACAGACCCTTCAGGATCATAAGTTATATGCTAAGCTCTCTAAATGTGAATTCTGGCTGAACTCAGTAGCATTCCTTGGCCATGTGATATCTGATGCGGGTATTAGTGTCGACACTCAGAAGATTGATGCAGTGAAGAATTGGCCGAGACCTACAACACCGTCAGAAGTCCGCAGCTTCCTGGGGCTAGCAGGATATTATAGGCGGTTTGTAGAAGGGTTTTCCTCTATATCAGCACCATTGACTAAGTTAACACAGAAAGCTACCAAGTTCCAGTGGTCTGATGCTTGTGAACATAGTTTTCAGGAGCTAAAGAATCGATTGACATCCGCGCCAGTGCTCACTCTCCCAGAAGGAACAGAAGGTTATGTGGTATATTGTGATGCCTCAGGTATAGGTTTGGGGTGCGTATTGATGCAACGTGGGAAGGTGATTGCTTATGCATCAAGACAATTGAAGAAGCATGAAAAGAATTACCCGACTCATGATTTGGAATTGGCTGCAGTAATATATGCTTTGAAGATATGGCGGCACTACTTATACGGCGTCCATGTTGACATCTACACAGATCACAAGAGTTTACAATACATCTTCAAGCAGAAGGAGTTGAATTTGAGGCAGCGTAGGTGGCTTGAATTACTGAAAGACTACGATGTCGAGATATTGTACCATCCTGGTAAAGCTAATGTTATGGCAGACGCTCTCAGCCGTAAGTCAATGGGAAGCTTAATACATATTGAGGCAGGTAGACAAGGGTTGACCAAAGAGCTTCACCAGCTGGCCAATATGAGAATCAGATTGTTGGACTCTGATGACGGAGGTGTTACTGTACAGAATACAGCAAAATCATCTTTGGTAGCCGAGGTAAAAGCACGGCAATATGAAGATCCTACCTTAGTAAGATTGAGAGAGGGAATTCAGCAGTGTAAGATTACAGCTTTCAAGATCGGAGGAGATGGGACACTGAGATACCAGGGCCGATTATGTGTACCTAGTGTGGCAGGGTTGCGAGAGAAGATTATGATTGAGATTCACCAGTCCCGATATTCTATCCATCCTGGCTCGACAAAGATGTATCATGATGTTAAGGAGCAGTATTGGTGGGATAACATGAAGAAGTCTATTGCAGAATTTGTAGCCCAGTGTCCTAATTGTCAGCAAGTAAAGATCGAGCATCAGAAACCCAGTGGATTGATTCAGAATATAGAGATTCCGACCTGGAAATGGGAGGTGATTAATATGGACTTCATTATTGGATTACCTCGCTCTTATCATAAGTTTGACTCCATCTGGGTGATAGTTCATCGACTTACAAAATCTGCCCATTTTCTGCCAGTTAAGACAACTTACACGGCTGAAGATTATGCGAAGTTGTATATCAAGGAGATTGTTAGGCTTCATGGTGTGCCGGTATCTATTATATCAGACCGAGGAGCTCAATTTATGGCTAACTTTTGGAGGTCTTTTCAGAAGGGTTTAGGCACACAAGTAAATCTCAGCACTGCATTCCATCTGCAGACTGACGGACAGGCTGAACGTACCATTCAGACGCTTGAAGATATGCTACGAGCATATGTTCTAGATTTCAAGGGGAATTGGGATGACCATCTGGCACTTATAGAATTCGCCTACAATAATAGCTATCATTCCAGTATTAAAATGGCCCCGTATGAGGCACTGTACGGGAGGAGATGTAGATCACCAGTTGGATGGTTCGAAGTCGGTGAGACAGAATTATATGGGCCAGATTTGATTCACCAAGCCATTGAGAAGGTGAAAGTGATACAAGAGCGACTGAGGATGGCACAAAGTAGGCAAAAGTCTTATTCCGACGTCCGACGTCGTGATCTGGAATTTGAGGTTGGTGATTGGGTTTTCCTGAAGATCTCGCCGATGAAGGGTGTTATGCATTTTGGGAAGAAGGGTAAGTTGAGTCCGCGGTATATTGGGCCGTACAAAATTCTTCGACGAATTGGACAGGTTGCTTACGAGTTAGAATTGCCATCTGAATTGGAATTTGTCCACCCGGTATTCCATGTATCTATGTTGAGGAAATGTATTGGAGACCCTTCTCGGGTCGTCCCTATCAAAGATGTACAAGTTACAAAGGATCTATCATATGATGAAGTGCCAGTGGCTACATTAGATCGACAAGTCCGCAAGCTGAGAATAAAGGATGTAGCTTCCGTCAAAGTATTATGGAGGAACAAGAATATAGAAGAAATGACATGGGAAGCAGAAGAGGAAATGAAGTCTAAATACCCTTACCTATTCCAGAGTGAAGATAACGAGGATGCCGGGGGAAAGAAGGACGCATTATAAGGTGGAACGACTCTATGAGGTAAGCAATAGCTTGTGAATACATTTTTTTTAATACAAAATGGTGATATGCAGATAATGTACATATCCATAATGCTTTGTATAGTCTTGTAAGGCCATAGGTTGGGTTTAACTGCTTGCAAGTTTGGCTAGTGTCCATTTTATGGGGAAAACTCAGCCGGAAATCTCCGTCGGAATCCACGATGAGTTAGACACCCCATAAACCCTTACATTCGAGGACGAATGTTCCTAAGGGGGAGAGGGTGTTACAACCCAAATTCGCATACCATAGATCACGTCGTAAGTTAGTCGATGTAAATCCAAGAAGAGATTATCTTTGAGATGATAAGAAGTTAATCCTATTGGTCTTAAACGATACAAGGGTGTATAAGAGTGGTTAACAAGTATTAGAAGTTAAACGAATCAAGGATGTTGTAACCCATATTTTCGGGTAACACTAGAGGTGATTAATTGTCCCAAGAGGTGATGTTTTAATGTATTTGAATCATATAATATCCATATCATAAGTCTTGAAGTCAAGCGAGTTATGAAACAAAAGTTGATAAAAGTTGTCGCAACTTAGGTTTATAATTTTACTTAAACTTTAGGTCAAATGTTACTGCATTTTTCTCCCAATGTGCTTGGAATTATGGGGTGATCTACCTATCAAATTGAAGATCTATGAGTCTAGTTTCCAACTCATTAAACCGTTCGTTGATACGATCTCGGAATAGAGAGATATTCGCGTTTTCGCGAGAGTGCGCCAAGCTGCTCTCTATGGGGCCCACAAAGGCGGTTTAAGACATATGGACATATATAAGATACCTCAACCCCGTTTTAAGTCATTATTTTTCAGTATATTCAGACCTTATAACCCTAAAAACTGTCTCTCAAGGTTCTCTCATGATCCAAGACCCAAACAAAGGGCAAACAACACAAATCAAATGTCGGGAATCCCGTGGCGCTAGTAAGTTTCTTGTTCTTCTTGTTGTTGCTGATTTTTGTGTTGTTCCAGCTCGTGTGGGAGGTTGTTTTAAGTGTTTTATGTCCTGTAAATACACCTTCAAGTTTTTAATATCAACCCTAGGTGATTTCAAGTCTTCTAAAGTAATTCTAGTGCCGAAAAACCCGAATTAATTGCTAGTTTCGCTTCCTTGTTCTTGTGGCAGAATTGAAGGGATATTTCGTGGAAAATTAAGGTCAAATTGGAGTTGTTCTTTCTGTTTAAAGGTAAGGAACCTCTTACTCTATATATATTTAAGATTATCCAAGTTGCAGCTAAGTCGTCGAAGCTAGAACTTGTGAAATATATATCGAAAGGCTTGGTAGTAATGTTGTTGGTTGGTGGACTATTTTGGAGGCTCAATATGATTATTAATGATGTTGTTTGGGCTGTTTGGTGATTGTATTGATTTGTGGGAAGTCATATAAATAGGGGAGGCGCTGTCCGTTTCATCGTAAAATAGGTTGTGGTCGATACATAATAGTTACGACGCTTAAACGATAATGATAGTGTCATTTGTCTTATTGTAGACTAAGGAGTCGTGAAATTTGCATAGCTTGAGGTTGGGCAGTATATACAAGGTATGTGAGTCTATCCCCTTCATTCTTTTGCACGACTCCGATTGTACATAATGTAATGAACGAGCTCCCAAAGATACTCTACTCTTAGAAGCTAGCAGTACTTACATTGCTGCCCTTCTTATAAAACGATTGATATTGATGTTACTTCTCTTATTCTTATATTATCAATGTTGTTGGTAGTTCCTGATTCTTATAAGATTCTTGATGAAGAGTTAATCCTAATAACGTGTACGAAGGATACCAACCTTATGTCACTCCAAAAGGTTCAAAATGTGATTCCAATGAGTCCAGCATGCATCACATATATGTATCTATTTTACTCTACCGAGCCGCGCTATAGTCGGCCGGGTATGGCACCTATTGTGCAACCACTGATCAGTTGGGTTTTACCGAGCTCCACGTGGCCGGGTACGATTCTACCGAGCCCTATGATGGCCGGGTACGTTTTACCGAGCCTATTATGGCCGGGTACGATATGATGATGGTGATGCCCATAAAGGTGTATGTTTTAAAAGTTTATGTATATATATGTATGTATCATGTATTTCATGTCAGTAGCCCTCAGAGGTACCCAGATGTCACAGGTTGTATATTCTCTATCCCTGTTTACATTACTATTCTTACTTATGCTTTCTTGCCTCACATACTCAGTACTTTATTCGTACTGACGTCCTTTTTATTTGTGGACGCTGCATGTCGTGCTGCAGGTCCTGATAGACAGGTAGACGTAGCTCCCCCACCACTGTAGGTTGTCCAGTTCAGCGGTTATTGGCGAGATCCCTTCTCCGGACTTGCCGTGGTCTTGGTATGCATTTTTGTTATATACATTATGGGTATGTCGGGGCCCTGTTCCGGCAATGTTGTAGCACTTATGTTCCTTTAGAGGCTCATAGACAGGTGTCGACTTATGTATGGTTTAGAATGCCTTTTCGGCTAATTTTTGTTGTATAGTCTTTCATGGCATCATGATAGCTCGTACCTTATATATAGTTTCTTGACAGTCTTGTTGTCCCATGTTATGTATGTTCATGACATTATCTTTCATTGTTGGATGTTCATGATCCATGTCTACTATTTATATTGATCTTGTCGGCCCTTAAAGATAATAAGGAAGGTTAGATAAAATGTACGTTGGTGCTCGGCAAGTATGGCCCGAGTGCTAGTCATGACCCTCCAGTTGGGTCGTGACAGAATTTGCACGTCTTGGATCAGTGTAAGTATTTTTGACTCGGATTTGTTCATTATTCATGATTCCATCTTAGTTTTTATCATTTATTTTGTGGATTAAAGTGAAGAAAATGGGGATTTTAGTAAAAACTTCCTAAAATGAAGAATGGGGATTTGAAGGTCGTTTGAGGTCGGAATTGGAAGAATTTTGTATGGTTGGACTCGTAATTGAATGGGTATTCAAAAATTGTGAATTTTATCTAGTTTCGAGGTGCGTTCTCGGGTTTGACTTTTTGGGTTGACTAGGGTCACCCTCTCATGTTTCTCTCTTGATGGTGTACTAGCGGATATTGAGGAAAATTGATCAGTGGTTTAGTTTGGATATGGAAAGATTGAGGATATCTGGCCAGTGTTTGTTTGGATTTTTGCATTTCATCTTTACTTGCAATTTCAATGGTTAACTATATGATATAACTGCATAGTATCTCTATATGTGGAACATTGACTGAGCAGAGTATTTGAGTAACTATATACATACACACAGAGATGTTTCTTCTTGTGCTTTATGACTTGATTTTATTATTGTCCTGTACTTGTTAAAATGATGAAATTGTACAGGTTATAGCTGGTATCATTTATAGTTCTTGCTTATTTTACCTCGCCGGGGTTAGTTACGATACTTATTGAGTACATTGGATCGGTTGTACTCATAATACACTCTGTACTTGATTGTGTAGATCCAGGTATGGGGACCAGTTATCAGCAATAGACTTACTTGTGGGACTGAGCTTCGAAAGGCGAGGTAAAGTTGCATTCTTGGCTACAGTTTTTACTTGTCTTTTCTTATGTATTGTTATTTTAGTTCAGATAGCATGGCTATTTAGTTTTCAAACTTGTATTCCAATGTAGATCTCATGACTCCGTATTTACCAATTTTTGGGGGATCTATCCTGTATTAGCAGTATCCTGTCATATTGTGATTTCATATGCTATTTCTATAATTTTTTGTTGTTTTGGTTCTTTATTGTTAAATTTCGCCTTGCCTGGCTGGTGTGTTAGGAGATATCACGACGGGTTGGGATTTTAGGTCGTGACAAGTTGGTATTAGAGCTACGTTCATAGGTATTACGAGTCGTGAGCAAGTTTAGTAGAGTATTACGGATCGGTACGGAGACGTTTGTACTTATCTTCGAGAGGCTATCGAACTGTTAGGAAAACTTTACTTTCTTGTATTATTATCGTGCGGACTTGTTATTTTCGAAAGTTAACCTTGACCCTTCTATTCTCTCACAGATGGTGAGAACACGTTCTATCGGATCAGGGAGACGGCCACCAGTACCACTAGTTAGGGTCTCGGTAGAGGCCGAGGTGTGGCTCGTACTAGAGCCAGAGCAGCACCTGTGGAGCCACCAGTTGCTCCAGCTCAAGAGCAGGTACCAGATGTGGTTGAGCCGGTAGGACCAGCTCAGGCACCAGCAGTGCCCATTGTTATTCCTGGCCTTCAGGAGGCCTTAGCCCAGATTTTGACTGTGTGCATGAGCTTGGCACATGCAGTCTCAGTTCCAGCTGCACCAACCACTTCACAGGCTGGAGAAGGTGCCCAGACTCCTGCCGCCCGTAACCCACAACAGCTAGCTCAGGACACCATCCACCGGGTGTATTACAAGTTCAGCCGGAGTCTGCCCCTAGGGCCGAGGTTGGCCCCCACATGAGTGATGATGAGCAGAAGAGACTGGAGCGATTTGGGAGGCTTAAGCCTCTAGAGTTTTAGTGGAGCAGAGTCGGAGGATGATTAGGATTTTATAGACTGGTGTCAGCGGATTCTTCGCACAACGGGTATTTTTGGATACTAGTGGGGTTTCATTTACTACATTTCAACTGACAGGGGAAGCTTACCGATGGTGGTAGGCTTATGAGTCAAGTAGGCCAGTTTATGCAGCGTCACTTACATGGCATGAGTTCTCAGTTCTCTTCTTAGAGAAGTTTGTCCCACAGACTCGCAAAGAGGAATCGCATAGGAAGTTTGAGAAGCTATGCCAAGTGGGTATGACCGTGACCCCGTACGAGATGAGGTTTTCAGAGTTGGCTCATCACGTAGTAAGGTTGGTTCCCACTGAGACGGAGAAGATTAGGAGGTTCATCTATGGCCTCAACTATAGATTACGCTTCATTATGGATCGAGAGGTTGCAACGGGTGCGAGGTTTGACGAGGTGGTCAAAATTGCAAGACGCTTAGAGCTGGTTTGCAGGCAGGAGCGGGAGGAACGGGAGGCCAAGAGGCCTCGTAGTTCTGGTGGTTTCAGTAGTGTCTCATTTGGAGGCTAGTGCTTTCAGAAGAGGTTGTTCCTCTAGACCTGTTCAGGCAGCTCATCATGTTCCTCGTGGTTCTTATGTTAGCCATAGTTCCTACAGTGCATGCCCAGTTCAGTCACCATTCAATGTGTTGCAGGCACAGATCTCTTACCCTGCTTCATCTGCTTAGGGTTCCACAAGTAGCTATTCAGATCATCAAGGTCAACAGCTCCGTCAGATGAGGGGTTGTTTTGAGTACGGGGACTTGAGTCATCTCAAGAGGGATTGCCCCAGACTATTAGGTAGGGTTCCACAGCAGAGTTCCCAGCCTATGACTCCAACACCATCAGCTACACCACCCGCACAGCCCACTCAAAAGGGGCCTAGTCTGCTCGAGGCTGCCCGAGAGGGGGAGGTCGATCAGGTGGTGGTCAGGCCCGCTACACATTTCCAACCAGGCTAGAGGCAGTTGCTTCTGATACTGTGATCACAAGTATTGTTTCAGTATGCCACGGGGATGCTTCAATATTATTTGACCCTAGTTCCATTTATTGATATGTATCATCATACTTTGCACATTATTTGGATATGCCCCGTGATTCTTTAGTTATGCTTGTTCATGTATCGACACTGTTGGGTGATTCTATTGTTGTGGATCGTGTGTATCGGTCATGTGTGGTGACTATCGGGGCATTAGAGATGAGAGTTGATCTCTTACTAATTAGCATAGTGGATTTTAACGTGATTCTAGGCATGGATTGGTTGTCACCATGTTACGCTATCCTGGATTGTCACGCTAAGACGGTGACGTTGGCGATACCGGGATTGCCTAGGGTTGAGTGGAGAGGTTCTCTAGACTATGATCCCAATAGAGTGATTTCAAATTTGAAGGCCTAACGGATGTTTGGGAAGGTATGGCTGGCATATTTGGCCTTTGTGAGGGATGTTGATGTTGATGTTTCTACCGTTCAGTCAGTTACGGCAGTGAGAGACTTTCCATATGTGTTTCCTGCAGACTTACGGGCATGCCACCCGATAGGGACATTCATTTTGATATTGTACTGGTTTCGTGCACTCGGCCTATATCTATTCCTCAGTATCGTATGCCACCAACAGAGTTGAAAGAATTAAAGGAGCTGCTTCAAGAACTTCTTGATAAGGGGTATATTAGACCAAGTGTGTCGCCTTAGGGTCCACCGGTCCTATTTGTGAAGAATAAGGATGGTACTATGCGGATATGCATTGATTAAAGGCAGTTGAACAAAGTTACCATTAAGAACAAGTATCTTTTACCACGCATTGATGACTTATTTGACCATCTTCAGGGAGCTAGAGTGTTTCAAAGATTGATTTGAGGTCAGGGTATCATCAGTTGAAGATTTGGGATTCTGATATGCTGAAGATGGCATTCATGACCCGCTATGGTCACTACGAGTTTCTTGTGATGTCATTTGGGCTGACCAATGCCCTAGCAACCTATATGCATTTAATGAACAGCGTGTTCCAGCCGTATCTTGATTCCTTCATCAAAGTATTCATTGATGATATATTGGTGTACTCACGCAGCCAAGAGGATCATGAGCAGCATCTGAGGATTGTACTCCAGACTTTGAGGGAGAAGAAGTTATATGCTAAATTCTCCAAGTGTGAGTTTTGGCTCAATCGGTGGCGTCCTTGTGGCATATGGTGTCTAGCGAAGGGATCAAGGTAGATCTGAAGAAGATTGAGGCAGTTCAAAGTTGGCCCAGACCGTCTTCAGCTACAGAGATTCAGAGCTTCTTGGGTTTGGCGGGTTATTATTGTCATTTTGTAGAGATTTCTCGTCCATTGCTGCACCTTTGACTAGGTTGACCAAGAAGGGTGCCCCATTCAGGTGGTCTAATGAGTGTGAGGAGAGCTTTCAAAAACTCAAGACTCCCTTGACCACAGCTTCGGTTCTAGTTTTGCCTTCAGCATCGGGTTCATATACTGTTTATTGTGATATTTCTTAGATTGGTATTGGGTGTGTCTTGATGCAGGAGGGTAGGGTGAATTCTTATGCTTCATACTAGTTGAAGCCCATGAGAAGAACTACCATGTTCATGATCTAGAGTTGGCAGCCATTGTTCACGTATTGAAGATTTGGAGGCATTATCTCCATGGCTTGTCTTATGAGGTATTCACAGATCATCGGAGTCTACAACACTTGTTTAAGAAGAAGGATCTAAATTTGAGGCAGTGGAGGTGGTTGGAGCTGTTAAAAGACTATGATATCACCATTTTGTATCATCTTGGGAAGGCCAATATAGTGGTTGATGCCTTGATTAGAAAGGTTGAGAGTATGGGTAGACTTGCATATATTCCAGTTGGTGAGAGGATGTTATCATTGAATATTAAGGGCTTGGCCAATCAGTTTGTGAGGCTAGATGTTTCGGAGCCCAGTCGGGTTTTTTCTTGCGTGATTTATCAGTCTTCTTTGTATGAGCGCATCAGAGAGAGTTAGTATGACGGCCCTCATTTGCTTGTCCTTAAGGACACGGTGACCACAATAATGTCAAGGAGGTTTCTACTGGAGATGACGGGGTGTTGCGGATGCAGGGTCGGATTTGTGTGCCCAATGTGGATGGGCTACGTGAGTTGATTCTTGAAGAGGCTGACAGTTTGCGGTATTCCATTCATCCGTGTGCCGCTAAGATGTATTAGGATTTGAGGTTGCACTATTGGTGGAGGAGAATTATGAAAGATATAGTAGAGTTTGTGACTCGGTGCTTGAACTGTCAGCAGGTGAAGTACAACCATCAGAGGCCGAGCGGTTTGCTTCAAAGACTTGAGATTCCTGAGTGGAAGTGGGAGTGGGTTACTATGGATTTCTTTATTGGGCTCCCATGGACTTTGAAGAAATTCGACGCAATGTGGATTATTGTGGATAGACTGACCAAGTCTTCCTACTTCATTCCGGTTGTGACTACCTACTTTTCTGAGAGGTTGGCTCAGATATATATCTGTGAGATTGTTCGTCTTCATGGTCTGCCGGAGTCCATTATTTTTTATTGAGGCACGCAGTTCACATCGCCATTTTAGAGAGCAGTGCAATGAGAGTTAGGCACGTGGGTTGAGTTGCGTATAGCATTCCACCTCCAGACGAATGGACAGTTAGAGAGAACCATTCAGATCTTGTAGGACATGTTACACGCCTGTGTTATGGATTTCGGGGGTTCTTGGGATCCATTCTTACCACTTACAGAGTTTGCCTACAATAATAGCTACCAATCGAGTATTCAGATGGCTCCTTAATAGGCCTTATATGAGAGGCAGTGTCGTTCTCCAGTTGGTTGGTTTGAGCCGGGAAAGGCTAGGTTGTTGGGCACTGATTTGGTTCGGAATTCCTTGGAGAAAGTCAAGTTGATTTAGGATCGGCTTCGTACACGGCAGTCTAGGCAGAAGAGCTATGCTGATTGGAAGGTTCGTGATGTTACATACATGGTAGGTGAGAAGATTTTGCTCAAACTTTTGCCCATGAAGGGTGTGATGAGATTCAGGAAGAAGGGAAAGTTGAGCCCTCGGTATATTGAGCCTTTTGAGGTGCTTGAGAGGATTGGAGAAGTGGCTTACAAGCTTGCATTGCCACCTAGTCTATCGGGTGTTCCCCTAGTGTTTCATGTTTCTATACTCCGGAAATATTATGGTGACCCATCCCATGTGTTGTACTTCAGCACGGTACAACTAGAAAGGGACTTGACTTATGATGAGGAGCTGGTGGCCATTTTGGATCGGCAAGTTCGAAAGTTGAGATCAAAGAACATAGTTTCAGTGAAAGTTCAATGGAGAGGCCATCCAGTCGAGGAGGCTACTTGGGAGACCGAACGGGATATGCGGAGCAGTTATCCATACCTATTTGAGACTCCAGGTACGATTCTAGACCAGTTCAAGGACGAACATTTATTTAAGAGGGAGAGAATGTGACGATCCAGCCGGTCGTTTTATGTACTATAGCCTCGTTCCCCTGTTTATTTCTTATTCTATGTTCATTTGTGGTTATTTGAGTTTGCGAAGGGGAATTTTGGCTTAAGGCGAAGTCGTGCTTCGCGAACGCGAGGCTTCTTCCGTGTTCGCGAAAGGTAAGCACCCAGACACGATATTAAAAAGTCATTTCGAGGGTTAGAATTATTATACCATATTTTGAGTTGTAGAGCTCGATTTGGGTCGATTTTGGAGGGAATTTTCATGTCTTGAATAGGAGTAAGTGCTTTTGACTCGGATTCATTCATTATGCATGATTCCATCTTAGTTTTTATCATTTATTTGGTGGATTAAAGTGAAGAAAATGGGGATTTTAGTAAAACCTTTCTAAAATGAAAATAGGGATTTGAAGGTCGTTTTGATGTCAGAATTGGATGACCTTTTATGGTTGGACTCGTAATTGAATGGGTATTCGGCATTTATGAATTTTTTCAGGTTCCAAGGTGTGGGCCCCGGGTTGACTTCGATTCGGATCATCCGGAGGTCGATAGACGGGAGTAGGGCTTGTTAGAGGAATGATTTAGCTTGCTTGAGGTAAGTATCTTATCTAAAGTTGGTTGATGTATTAGTTGCCTGAATTATTTGTGATAGCTACATGTTATGGGTGGCGCATATGTGTGGGGTTGAGTCCATATGCGTGCACCGGGGTATTATTTCCATGCTCGGATAGTGCTTAGGCTATGACATGCATTGAAATGATTGCTAAGCTTCAAGTTGAGATGTTTCTCCTATTTGTACTCGTGAGCTATTTGTACCATATTTGCGATATCGTTGAGGTTATTCTCCCGATTGAACCTGATAAACTGTTATTTCTTGATGAAAATTATTTGTTCTAGCTGTGATAGCACACCTTGCATATGTCTACACTATAGCATGTTATTTATACTAGTCCAGGAGTATGAAACTTGATAATTATTGATCATGTACATGTATTCCCGCATATTTGCTTTCTCTGTGTTATGAGCTGGACTGGTAACCCATGACTATGTCAGGCGGATTCTGATTATTAGCACGTGAGTTGTCCGTGCTAATCCAATTATTAATATTATTAGCAAGTGAGTTGTCTATACGATTGATTCTATTAGTATGTGAGTTGTCCATGCAGCACGTGAGTTGTCCGTGCAGTACGTGAGTTATCCGTGCAGCGTGTGGATATGGATCCATCCCCCTAGGGTCACCCTCTTATGTTTCTCTCTTGATGGTATACACGCGAATATTGAGGAAAAATGATCAGTGATTTGGTTCGGTATGAAAAGGTTGAGGAAATCTGGCTAGTGTTTGTTTGGATTTTTGCATTTCATCTTTACTTGCAATTTTCGTGTTTAACTACCTGATTTAACTGCATAGTATATCTATATGTGGAATATTGACTGAGCAGAGTATTTGAGTAACTGTACACATACACACACATATGTTTATTCATGTGCTTTATGACTTTATTTCATTATTGTTCTGTACTTGTTAAAATGATGAAACTATACAGGTTATAGCTAGTATCATTTATAGTTCTTACTTCTTTTACCTCGCCGAGGTTAGTTACAATACTTATTGAGTACATTCAGTCGGTTATACTCATACTACACTCTGCACTTAATTGTGCAGATCTAGGTGTGGGGACCAGTTATCAGCAGTAGACTTTCTTGTTGGACTGAGCTTCGAGAGGCGAGGTAGAGCTGCATTCTTGGCTGCAGTTTTGACTTGTCTTTTCTTATGTATTGTTGTTTCAGATCAGACAGTATGGCTATTTAGTTTTGAGACTTGTATTTCGATGTAGAGCTCATGACTCTATATTTATCAGTTTCTGGGGGATTTATCTTGTATTAGCACTATCTTGTCATATTGAGATTTCACACTTATGTTATTTCTATAAATTTTTG
This sequence comes from Nicotiana tabacum, assembly GCF_000715075.1. Taxonomy (NCBI): domain Eukaryota; kingdom Viridiplantae; phylum Streptophyta; class Magnoliopsida; order Solanales; family Solanaceae; genus Nicotiana; species Nicotiana tabacum. The sequence continues at coordinate 46,365,159 of NC_134102.1, forward strand.
CTGTTTTGGTTCTTTATTGTTATATTTCTGCTTGCCTGGCCGGTGTGTTAGACACCATCACGATGGGTTGGGATTTTGGGTCGTGACAATTAGGTTGGGCAATATATTTAGTTCAATTTATCATATGATTGTCCGATTTGGATTGAATAGCATTCTTTCAACTTTGATACTTGGTAATAGACTCATTTGTTCTACTTTTACACTTTACCATATTAGTTTTACTATCCTTGGTATTACTTTGTTGCATTTTCTATTACATGTATTACCATACTTAAATTTAATTTTATAAATAATTTTTGTAGGCATCATAATTATAGTTAATCATCTTTACTCTTTACAAAATTAATTCTTTAAATCAAACTCCATACACTTGTCCTATTATACACACTTTCGGAAATAATTCTTTACATACATTCATTCATTTTAAAACAAAACACGTTCGCACTTTATTAGAATCGCAAGACACCATATTTATACCCTCTTTTACTTTACTTCACTTGTTATAAATTATCCTCTATTATACTACCTATTTTGTCAAGTACATACACCGCTTATTTTTTATAATATTTTACTCAATTAATTTTTTTAAAATATAAAATCGCATTCTTTATATCTTGTACGTTAATTTTAAAACATTATTCTTTCATACACTTTTTTTTAATCTACATTTTATTACACATACATATAAATACTCACATTTTATTTAGCTTGCCACATAACTAATTATTTATTATTTATTAATTTATTTTCATAATTTTCTTGTAAATATTAAACTAACTCTTTTACCTTATTCATTATACAAAAATTATTCAATGATAATTCCTTCTTTTTTTAAAACTTTTGTTCAATCATTTTCTTGACAAATTTTCTTACATTTTAGTCTTTATCTTAAAATTGTTAACCTTGATCAGAACCAAAGTTCTTTTGAGATTATTCCTTTTAACTCAAAGTTTATTTGATTAATTTATATATACTTTATTTATTAATACACTCTCTTCACATTTCACTAGTCATCAAAAAATCTATTTTTTTTTACATACTATATTCACACCCTTGTATATATATTCTGTTTTACATAAGTATTCATATATATCATTTCAAATCTCTTTCATAATTATTTATAAATATTAAATTAATTTTTTCTTTGCCTAATCCCTTATTTAATCAATCAAGTCCAACCGGAATCACATTTTTTGGATCTTGAGGGATGCCTAACCCCTTCCCCTAGATAACTTGAATCCTTGCCTAGAATCTCAATGGTTTCGCATACCATAATCAAAGTGTACATTATATAGTGTAGTATAGGTGTCCTAGTGTACCTTAAATACTAGGCGGCAACTCTAAACTCTAATTAACTATGTAGAGTACCATAAATTATATGTTGTCTTATTTCGTGTAAAATAAGGTGCAACAGGAAGTATCAGCATTAGCTTTCAGACTGTCAGCTAAACCCATATAGAACCTTTGTCCTAAAATCTAATCTGGAATACCATGGTGGGGAAACTTCACCAACTTTCCCTTGAATCGTTCCCAAGTCTCTTGTAGAGTTTATATCGGCTTCTACCTGAATTACAAAATCTCATCAATCTGCTTCGCAGTCTTATTGGGGGGATAGAACTTGTTCAAGAATTGTTTAACTAATTCCTCTCAAGTGTTTATGGAATTGATGGGGAGCGAATTTAACCAAGTCTGAGCTTCTTCAGTCAATGCGAATGGAAACAATAAGAGCCGAATTGCTTCTGGTGTCAGTTAGACAGCCTCTGAGTGACACAAATGGATAAAAAAAATTCTTTAAGAGATGTAGTGGATCCTCTAGGACCAGAGAACAACCCATTATTCTACAGCAGGTGCAACATATTGTTCGAGATTTTGAATGTCTCCGCTTGTATCTGAGGGACTGCAATTGCGATTGCCAGTTGTGAGCGGTGGGTTGAGCCCAATCATATAGAGAAACTTCTGGCACAAGAGATGCCACCGCAAATCATATAGAGAAACTTCCGGCATAAGAGATGCCACCGCTCTATTTTTTGGATCGCCTAATTATTTCTATTATACCCGTTGTTATTCTCGACGTCACCCATTTCAATTTTGATTCGGTCGTTAGGTTTTTATTGTTATTTGTTTCTCTTGTTTGCCTGATTCAATGCCCTATAAGCTTTTTTAGGTTCCAGTAATACTTCGAACAATTCAGCAGTTCTTGAGGAGTTCCTAGGCATATGCATGTGACATACAAGATTGCAAACATTAAAGTTCCAATGAATTTAGACTTTATAATCAAGAAAATTGACAAAACAAAGAATTCTAGCAATCCTCCTAACAGTAATCAATAACACCGTTAATTCTCCAGCAATGACGCCAAAATTTGATCACGTCCAACTATGCTTTATAAAAGGACTAAGCGATCGCTGTAAATATAATTCGATCTTAAAGTCTGGAGTCTAATCCCGCAGAGAATTAATCTATTAACTATAATTGTTTGTCTTACAAGAATTCAGTTAATCAATCTCTAGAGTTTGTAAATATCAAGTTGTTGCTCTTTTAGTATTACAGGCAAGTAGTAACAAAACAGTAAATATTACTAATAGAACTAAGTGTTGTAGACAAGAATGAGAAAGCCTAGAATTATGATATCCCCAATTGTCAGAATACTCCCTGTTATGTCTCCTATAATTTTGTCTAATTTTTCTATATAGATCATGAGAGCTCCAGTTATTTTACTTCTCTCTCGAGTAACTAAAATAATTTAATAACTGCATTCTCTCGAGTTACGCTAGTTGCCCTTTTTCTTACTGCTCACCATGATCACGTCACGGGTTTCATTATCTCTAGATCCACCATTAAACCCTTTGTATTGATCTCTTATATACTTTAGGAGTAACGTTGTTAACATCCCCCTAAATATGCATTGTTTCTTAAGTGATATACACTAGATAGAAACCAGTAATTGATGATCATTCAATTAGCTCAATTAAGTATGTAGTTGAATACATAGAGAAATTCAAAGGCAAAATTATATTGAAATATAACGATAGTTCATCCTCCAAAAAGTCCAATAAAACTCTAGATAAAAGTTTAGCTACTCATGACCAACAATCATATGCATAATTGAAAGCATTAAACTACAAACTAGAAAGAATTGGAAGAATAATTTGTGCAAAATCTATTGCTTGCAATTGTTCCACTCGTATTTTCCTCTTCAAAACTTGTCTAATCTCTAAATAGTTAAGTTTTGTCACAACCCAAAATCCAACTAGTCTTGATGGCACCTAACTCAACCCGCTAGGTAAGCCAATTAATAATTATCCAATTTAATAAGATTTATTAAGAGAATAAATGATAATACAACTACTTTTATACAAAGAATTTCCCAAGGACTGGTAGTACAAATCATGAGTTTCTAAGATTTAGATTTTTACAAAACTGAATTGAAATAATTACAATATCTGTTTGAAATATAAATAAACGAAATTCGAATCTAACGCTACCAAGGACAAGTGATAGCCATAATTAGAATGCAGGTACATCTTCAAATCCAGCTCCCGCTGTACACAGCAATATCAGCATCCAACGCAAGGTGCAGAAGTGTAGTATGAGTACAAACGACTCCATGTACTCAATAAGTAACAAACCTAACCTTAGGTTGAAAGTAGTGACAAGCTGGGACAAGGGTCAGAGTCCAACTCCAATAACCAATCTCAGTTCATAACAATATAAAAAAAATGGTAATGGAAAATAACTCAGAGATAAGATGCTTAACTCGTTCACAGTTACGGAAAATAGACATGTTTTTCGAGTATAACAGTAAATCCCAAATCCCAAGACACACGAATCTAACACAAAAGATCATATCTCAACATAATTTCGCTGCAATGCGTGACCCCGTCCAAACACAGGTCCACATGAAATACCTCAAGCCACAATGCTCAAAACCAACAACCACGCATAATTTGACATCAAGTACACAAAGTGCATGGCCATAACCATGAAGAACCAACCAATACATTTTACCACAACCGGAAAAGACCGTAACCAAGGCGCAATCAACCATTCCATACCCCAATCACCATCTTGCTTGAATTCTGCTATAAGGTCCTAACAGAACCGCACCATGTGTGCATACAACCAAAAAATCACAACCTCTCGTAGAATATAGGAGTAACACATAGAACGTATCATATGCGAATGAGATCAATTCTAACCGAATGGCACAACCCTCAATAATAGCAATACGGAGTCAACCAATCCGACCCGGTGTAGGATACACATCCTCATTAGGCCTACCAATGGGCCCCAAATCAACCCTAGTCATCCACAAATAGTTAAATAACCCTCCTAAATTCCACAATGACCTAACCATAATGCATGCCATCATCTGGCTAGCTTTAGCCATATATTCACAGTCCACAACCATGAAATAATCTGCTTCTGAGAATTCTCATTCTCTAAATCCATAGAACACACGAATCACCATGTCTGATCCCAACTCCACCGCCCGAATGTCTAACACGTCTCTCACACACGATCATCCCACAAGGAATACTTCTAAAATTCTTCCATGTCGCATAGCAAAACTCTAAATATAAGCAGTCAATTAACCAGGCGAGTACCGCAATACTAATGAAGCATCCATAAGTCAAACTCAGCGCGCCTTTCGAATGTACACTCTCCTCAGGCAATATCAAGTAGTAATATCATTCATCTAGTCATCTAGAACCTTCCATGTTACCTAATAATTCATGGCCCTCATTTCAAAATGGAACTGTGACCTTGCACAGCCAATCTCAATGCCACACAACACATCGCATCTATCATGCCATCTGTTACGCGGCGCCTTCCTGAAGTTCCTTGGAAGGGCGACGTAAGGCTAAGCAACCGATGTCAGTGCGGTTGCTATGCGCCAACTGAGGTCCTCGTCGTACGCTAGACTAGATTGTCAGTGCCTTACGGGAAAACCAATGTCGTGAGCAATTGAGTAGCAAAAAATGAGCAATTGATGATGAAAGCTGATGATTGTATTGATGATGATGATGAAAGCTATTACAAGATGCAATGCGGTGTCGGGGGGGAGAGACACCAGTACAGAGAATTGTTTGAATGCTTGAATGTTTGAATGCTTTGGTCCCCCTTAATAATGCTTAAAAAAATAAACCAAAGTTACATGAGTTGACCTAAGAAAGCTGTAGAAGCACACTGAAAATAAATGAAGTAAAACTACTCTATAATTACAATGAAAAGGACTTAGTCTTCTATGGAAGCAAGTCCGATGGCAGAAACTTTGTCTTGAGCATCAGGGTCTGCGCGCGCATTATTATTGACGCACGCGACACTATTTGGATCTGCCAGCGGCTGGGCGCTGGTGCTTGGCATTGGGTCTGCGCGCGGGGAACTGTCTGTGCGGGCGGTGCTATTGGCAACATGATGGTTTGTGCGCACGGTATTGTCGGTTCACGCGGCACCGATGGCATTCGCCAGCCGCTGGGCGCTGGCACTGATTATCGGTGGGGTGACAGAGGTGCATGCGCGCTTGTCACTTGGTGCTGCCGAGACCACGGGGCCGACCGTGGCGCTAGGCGTTGGGAGGCTTGTCGGGACGCCACGGGGTGCATCCAAGGGGTCATGGGTCGATGATGGAAAGCAGCCCATGACATTCTCCCCCACCTGAGTTGGCGACGTCCTCGGAGCCTTACCTGCCGGATGATGATGATTGGTCAGGCTCTTGTTGGCTGGGAGGTCTGTTCCCCTCGGTGTTGTGAGATGTCTTTCTGAATGATCTTTCATGCATTTCTGAAATGGCCTGAGGCAGCTGACATGGAAGACTGGATGGATTTTTCACCAGGCTGGTGTGTTCAGCTGGTATGTAGATTTCCCGATGTGCCTTTCAATGGAAAAAGGCCCGATGTAGCTTTTCAATAGGCGAGGATCTTGGGTCCTCTTTGCAAATAAGTTCCGCCTCGGGGTTCTTACCATCACTTTGTCCCCTGCTTGATGTTGGGCAAAGAGAAGGTTTTGTTCGGCATACCTCGTTGCCCTCTCTTGGGCTTTGACAAGATAGCTCCGCACTATCTTCAAAGTTTGCTCCCATTCTGTCGAGAAACTGGCAGCTCGATGAGATGATGGCACGTTTGGTGCATTCACATTTTGTGGGAGTAGCGGTTGCTGTCCGATAACAATTTCAAAAATGCTTTTGTTTGTATGGGCGCACTTTTGTGAATTGAAACACAACTGAACAGCATCCAGAAGCTTTACCCAATGTGTTTGTGATCCAGTTGCAAATTGGCGGAGATATTCCTCCAGCATGTCATTGAACCGGTCTGTTTGATCATATGTTTGTTGATGATGATGGCTTGAGTTGTAACTCAATTTGGATCCGAGGCAACTGAAGAGTTGGGTCCAAAATTTGCTAGTGAAGCGTGGGTCGCAGTCACTAATGATTTTGCTGGGCATAACCCAATGTTTGACAACATGAGAGAAGAAGAGTCGAGATGTATCTTCTGCCGATATGTTCTGTGGGGCTGCGATGAAGGTAACATACTTGAAAAATTGGTCTACTACCACCATGATGGTTGCATAATTTCCGACCTTGGGAAATCCTGTGATGAAATTCAGGGAAATGCTTTCCCAAGGTCTCTGTGGGATAGGTAGCGGCTCCAAGATTCCCGCTTGTGCTGAGTGATCTGACTTGTCCTTTGGGAATGCTTGACAAGTCTTCACACAATGAGGGGCGACATGAGCTGTTAGACCCCGATGATGTGATGTCTGTTTGATGATGTTGAGGGCAGCCGGAACCGTGGGTTCAGGTCTGTTGGTTCCCTCCTTTAACTACATGGCCATGATGTTTCCAGCGGCCATCTTCATGGGTATGCACGGTATGGTGCGGGGTTTGGCCCCGTTGTCTCCCATCATTAGGAGCATGTTGGCATATGGTACCGGGATGATGTTGGTCTGCCTGAGGAATTCCAATCCCACTATCAGTTCGAAGTCATCTATGATAGCTATGCGTAGGTCGAATATTCCCTTGTATGGGCCAAGCTTGATTGGCACTTCTTTGGCTATTCCACTCACTTGCTAAGATGGAGAGTTGATAGCCTTGACACGACCTTTGAATTTTTGCACTGCTAGACCGAGGTATTGCACCTGAGTTGAGGCCAGGTAGTTGTGGCTAGCACCCGTGTCTATCAATGCCCGAATAGGTCAGCCGTTTACTTTCATGTCAACGAACATTAGGGTCCTCTTTTGTGATGTGGGAGGCCTTTCGTCCACCTTTTCTTTCCCTTTCTTGTCGATTGGGAATGCGTTCTTCTTGGGGTTGCCAGCACTGGTTCACGCCAAGGTATCATGAATGGAGCCAACAAATGTGTTGAAGGCACCTACTTGTTCTGCGCCGACTGAGCCGTCCTCATCTGACTCATCATCGTCAACAGTTTGTTGAGCATTGATTTGTGTATTGGGCCATTGATTGTTCCAATGTTCCCCGCCGTAATGACGGCATTCTGATGGGGGATTTCTCCCATGATTGTTTTTGACTGATGCAACACTGTTGTTGCTTGAGGAAGGAGTTTTAGATTTGGATGCACCTCGATCTCCTCCATTTCTGTTGGGGCCACCGTTGCTAGGTTTGCTCCCGTTGTATCCCCCTCGGACAGGCGGCTAGGGCCTATCCTTCTGAGTTTCCAACTGATAATCCCCAAGGCACTCTGCAGCTTGAATGGCCTTGGGCAGAGTATCTACCCGTTGTCTTTGCAACTCCATACGAGCATGAGGTTTCAAACCTTCTATGAATGCGAACAGTTTGTATTTGTCCCCCATATCCCGTATGTTTAGCATGAGTGCGGAGAATTCACGCATGTAGTCCCGCACCAACCTGGTGTGGCAGAGTTCACGCAACTTTCTCCGTGCATTGTATTCCACATTTTCGGGGAAGAACTACAGGCGTATGGCGGCCTTCAGTTCTGCCCATGTCTGGAGAGTATCTTCACCGGCCTTGATGGCTTCATATTTGACTCGCCACCAGAGTTTTGCATCACCCTGAAGATACATGGCAACAGCTGCTACCTTTTTGGATTCTTCCAACTGTCCAACGGCATCGAAGTATTGTTCGATGTCGAAGATGAAGTTTTCCACTTCTTTAGCATCACAGGCTCCGTTGTATGGCTTGGGCTCCGAAATTTTTAGCTTTTGTGGCATGGGGGCAATGTTCATGGCACCCCTGATGTGGTTTTCGTCTCCTTCGAGCAGGCTTTGAAGGGAAGCATTGACAACATTGAGCTGGCCTGTCAAGTTGTCTATGGTTTGCTGCATGACGGTCAGTCTGTCTGCCTCTAGTTCCCGATGGGCTAAATCCTCGGCACGCTCCTGTTGGAGGTCCTCGAATTTGCCATGAATTTTGGTTGCCTCGACGGCAGCCATTTCCCGATCTTCCTCAGAGTCGTGACTGATGTTTGCTATGTCAATTTCTGCCTGCCGCATTCTGCGGTCCAGGTCATCCAACCTTTGCACTGAGCTGATTTTTAGATCAGGCAACGTATCCACGATGGGCCGTAATGCGCCAACCGTCTCTTCTAGGGTCGTGATGCGATCCTCGTAATTCACCATGGTCAGAAATGGTGATGATGATGGCAATGAGTTCCCTCGTCCGATGTCGAACCTAGGCTCTGATACCAACTGTTACGCGGCACCTTCCTGAAGTTCCTTGGAAGGGCGATGTAAGGCTAAGCAACTGATGTCAGTGCAGTTGCTATGCGCCAACTGAGGTCCTCATCGTACGCTAGACTAGATTGTCAGTGTCGTACGGGAAAACTAATGTCGTGAGCAATTGAGCAACGAAAAATGAGCAATTGATGATGAAAGCTGATGATTGTATTGATGATGATGAAAGCTATTACAAGATGCAATGCGGTGTCGGGGGAGAGACACCAGTACAGAGAATTGTTTGAATGCTTGAATGTTTGAATGCTTTGGTCCCCCTTAATAATGCTTAAAAAAATAAACCAAAGTTACATGAATTGACCTAAGAAAGCTGTAGAAGCACACTGAAAATAAATGAAGTAAAACTACTCTATAATTACAATAAAAAGGACTTAGTCTTCTATGGAAGCAAGTCCGATGGCAACAACTTTGTCTTGAGCATCAGGGTCTGTGCGCGCATGGCTGTTGGCGCGCGCGGCACTATTTGGATCTGCTAGCAGCTGGGTGCTGGTGCTTGGCATTGGGTCTGCGCGCGAGGCACTGTCTGTGCGGGCGACGCTGTTGGCAACTTGATGGTTTGTGTGCGCGGCATTGTCGGTGCGCGCGGCACTGATGGCATTTGCCAGCCACTGGGCGCTGGCACTGATTATCGGTGGGGCGACAGAGGCGCATGCGCGCTTGTCACTTCGCGCTGCCAAGACCACGGGGCCGACCGTGGCGCTAGGCGTTGGGAGGCTTGCCGGGACGCCACGGGGCGCATCCAAGGGGTCATGGGTCGATGATGGAAAGCAGCCCATGACACATCATATGAAAAGTACGAGCATATCATAATCAACTCTGAGTCACGAGCAGAATACATACTCAATCAGTCAGAAACCTTCCGTTTGATCTCACACAGGAGAAAATCACCATACGCAACATTCTCCTCTCGCTAGTAGGAAATATCCATCTCAAATTGTGGTAGAAACCATCGAGAACTCACTAAAACCCATTTGCACATAACCAAACCATCAAAACTGAACCTCTTTAACTCAACCAAGCCACGTGGGTTTCCAAATCCCAGAGTATTGACACAAAACACCTATAAAACTAACCATATCATAAGTACCCAAAGGACCGATCGTATCCATTGCCGTACTGATCCAACCTACTACCAAGTTGTCCCATTTCTCCGAGTCCCGTCCGAATTACTCTCAAGTTGACACTTCTCCTTGCCATAATACCACGATCCTTACCCAAAACTCACCACAAGAGGTCCCAACATAAGTCCACATCGCCCTAAGGCCCATAAGCCGATGTATTCCCTATTAAGCATCCCAAAAGTACCACAACCGAGACCCATACTTTGAAGAGACCTTCCGTGAATCTAAAGTTGTTTCCTTTACCTTTATGATACTGAAATATATAATCCATAATGACATAGAAATACCGCGAATCTCGACACCATTCAATGTAAATCCTAGATTCTAGTCATATACCAATCCTGAAAATTCCCAATTGCTACATATAACTCCTGAATCTATTAGAACCTTCTCGAGAGTCATCTAATATGCTCACATCTCAATTGCACCGCCCAAAAGGGCCGAACGGCCTGTGCCCCATTAGCGCAATAACACCCAAAGAAGTAGTCTGCACCTCTAAGCACCCGAGTGCATCCCTTTTCCTTAGTACATCACATCTATAAAGAAATAACAAACTCGAATCATTCTAAGATTATTATATACCCATAAAGTGTAATACATCATGCATCCAGAAATTTTCTTTCCTCGAGTCATCCTCGATTTCAACCTATGCAAGTTATAACCGATCCACAAGTATGCCTCAGACCAAACCAATACAACATGTAACCATGCAATCAAATCGTCGATAGCAGACTCCCTCACTTAGCTCAATGCCATAGAATAAAACGTCTGATAGCTCACCATACCTATACTCTATTACTGCCATAATACCGCAGTGAGATTCAACTCAATCCTTCATAAGCTCACGTAACACAAACCATATAATACATCAAATCCTTTGTTAAGCTCGCATTAATTCTCGTGACGACCAAGTCAACTATTACAACCGATCCAAACTCAAATCCCAACGTCCATACCCACTGGTAGAAAAGAAAGCCTCCACACAACATCATAAGGATCACAGATCCGTAGATTACCCCGCAGGTCATAACTCACATGCTTAGCCTCAAATTAGCATCTTCTTATACCCTTTCGCAGCCACAATTACTACGCATCTTCCTGAGTATGAACTCATCAACAAGACATGAAAATCTACTTCATTCCACAAATGAAATAACATGAAAGAATCTCTCAAAAATCTTTATAACCCAAGGTTGTATAACACATCTACATAAATCGAGCATCCAATAGTCCTTTTCACATCTCAAGCAAACTCTTCTTGTCATATTCAGACCATCCGAGCACATCCCGCAGTCACATCGTACTTCATCATATAGCCATCCAACCACTCACCGAGCCACAAATTCCACCCGTAGGAAAACTACCGGTCATATAAGTCCAAAAGCACACGCTCACACAACCGAAATCACCGTGCTCAAGCTACAGTCAAAACCCGACCTAAAGTCCTCCAGACTGGCCCGTCATCAGCACACAGAAATCACATCTCGTACATCATCCATGGAATCACAAGCCGTCGATGTACAGCTGATACCGAGCGCTCATATGCGCATATGAATACGTGGAAGGGATTCAAAGAATTACGCTTCAAACTGAATCATTGCCGCATGATAAGGAAAGAAAGATGGCAAATTTATCCTAAATGGCCTATAGCCTCTCGAAGATAGGTATGGACGTCATCATACAGATCTGCAAGACTCTAATAGACATTTGCTCATGACTTGTAGAATCTATGAACTTAGAGCTCCGATACCAACTTGTCACGACCCAAAATGATACTAGTCGTGAAGGCACCTAACCCAACCCGCTAGGTAAGCCAATTAATAATTATCCAATTTAATGAGATTTATTAAGAGAAGAAATGATAATACAACTGCTTTTATACAAAGAATTTTTCAAGGACTAGTAGTACAAATTATGAGCTTCTAAGATTTAGATTTTTACAAAACTGAATTGAAATAATTACAACATATGTTTGAAATGTAAATGAACAGAATTCGAATCTAATGTTACGAAGGACAAGTGATAGCCATAACTGGAATGCAGGTATATCTTCAAATCCATCGTCGTACACATCAACATCAGCATCCAACATCTGCACGAATGGTGCAGAAGTGTAGTATGAGTACAGCCGACCGCATGTACTCAATAAGTAACAAACCTAACCTTAGGGGGCTGCGGTGGGTTCAGGACGGCACAGACATGGATTTTTCTATTTTCTTCTTCTTCTTTTTTTTTCTTCAAATTTTGGGGTATCTTATCCTTTTTGATATTTTTCATTAGTCATCTTAGCCAAGTAGATACCAAGTGATATTCACGCACCAAGCATGCTTTGAGATTATCAAATTTGTGTTAAATAAGAACATTTTTGTTTGAGTTGAGTCCAATAGGTACTGACCTTAATTGATGTGCCGAAATGAAAGTTAAAACCAACTTTAAGGGGATGGTTAGGTATTTAGTCCTAACTATTAGAATTTCTCACATGGTTCAAACAAAAAAATATTTAATAACCAAAATTTTAGCTAATTTGGAAGTCATAAATATTAGAAAAATAATTAAATTACAATGACAATTTTGTCTAGTATAAAATTTACTTTTAATAAATGGTAAACAAGACTAATGATATTTTGCTAAGAGGTTTCGTGCTTTTAATATAACTAGTTTCTCGGCACGTGCGTTGCATGTGTATGCTCAGTTATGTAGTGCATAATTTTGTAAATTACCAGTCTCAGGATACACGCTTTGCGCGTGAACCTCGACTCAAGGAATACAAGATTTCTAGAAAATCACATAACATTATTTTAAATTCATATTTGAGTTATATAATAAAATTTAACGAAAAAATTGTAAAACTATGAAGTTGATGATTGTTGCTTTTATTTAACTAACTCAATGAAGGAAAAAGCTCTGCCCTGTAGAAGTCGTCAAAATCATAAATTTTAGTTAAGCCATAAATTAATTATTAATTATAATTATAATTTATCTGGCATGAAATGCATTTATGAATTCGTGCTTTATATATATAAATATATATTACACCCGTCTATCAAAAAGAAGTAGTGCAAATGTAGATCCTTAAATCACACTATATTAAAATTATGACAACACTTAATTAGTTGAATTTAAAGTTTTAAAATTTGATAATTTATTTATTGAAGGAATAATTTAGCCTTTTTAAAGAGTATCGAAACTTCAACTTTGTGGTAATAATTGACTTCATATAAATTACTCCATAAATTTTAGGTTGTTAGGTACCTTAAATATTTTTATTATTTTGTTAGGGTTATTCTAAATATTAGGATTTTTATACAGCACCAAATAAGGACAGACTTACTAGTCAAATTTTATTTAATTTCAAGCTCCTAAATATTAGAAAAATAGGTAAATGACGATTTTGTTTAATATAAGTTCTATTTTAAAAGTATGCTAAAATTATGAATTTATATGTGCATATAGCATTGCGAATATAGAAAAATGAGATAATATGGTTTCTTTAAAAGTGTCATATCAAAATTAAAATTTTGTAACCGGCAACGAGGACTTTTTTACAATAAATGTGCTTCTTTAACGTCAATATGCTTGATAGTTTACAATTAACTTCAAAATTCAAATATGTAGTTCATTTAAGGTTTAAATTTCAGCATTATCAAGTATAAAATATAGCTTAAAGTAGTTACCAAAAATTTAAAAACTCACCTTAACCTTTTTTAACTATAGGAAAAATACTTTAGAATAATATAGATGAAGGAAAAATATCGAATTACCTCTATTATTGTATCACTTAAGTTTTTCAAATGACAGATACTATTAAATTAAATTTTAAAAGAAAAAAGGTCTTTTAGATTCCAAGAATGTTTTATCTTAAATCATGATTTATACTGTAATAATATTTTAGAATGAGTCAACGGATGAGCAACCCATTTGTTTAATCATTGCTTCTGTTTTTACATAATAATTTTTCTTTTGGTTATAGACAGAAATTTCAGTATGTATAGAAAACATATTTTGTTTACATCTTGTACTGATATTTTTCAAGTACCAGGGTTAAATGACTTAAAAGAACTTATGATATAATTACAACTTTGCATTTCGCGTAGAATTACAGCTAAATTGCTTAACTTTCTTTGGATCTATAACACACTTCCTTCTAACACATTCATAATAAACAATGATTAGAAAGATAAACGGAACCATTCAAGATATTATCAATAGCAATTGGAAACAAATAAATATACATCACAAACCTTTGTTATAATATTTAGAGTTGATAAATTTCAATCAGAGGAAAGTGTGAGTAGCTTGGTGTTTTTACTCTTTATATATGTTTAGAACTCCTAAACCTAAAATTTTATAACAAAAGAAAGAAATACTCCTAAACCTAGAAGGATCTGAAAGCTCTCAAATTTTGACCTAAAATACTTTTGGACTTTGACCTAAAATATGTATACAAAGAGCCCTAAACCTAAAAGGAAATGAAGGTGTTCAAAAATTTTACCTAAAAGTTTTAGAAAGAATTAATGGGGTTAAATTACAGTATTATTTTTCTTTTACAAATCTATAGTTCAAATAAGGTAGAATTTAATATATAAAATTTGGTTGATTGAAGTCCTAAACATTAGGAAAATAATTAATAACTAATCCTAAATATTAGAAAAAATAAATAAATGAATATTTTGTCCAGTATGAATATTATTTTAAAAGGGTAAAAAAAAGCGACCGGTATTTCGCTAAAGACCTACATGCTTTTAATATAATATAGATAGATATAGATATATATATAAATAGATTGAAAGAAGTTATAATATTTTAAATTTCAAAAGAGGTCTAATTTTTCCTTAAAAAAATATTTCTATTAGAGTATAATTATAAATATTGAAAAAGAATGGTAAGTATATATGAAATGCCAGAGTTCTTAGTATGATACAAAACTCAAACTGATCTTAGATTATACTTTAGTTTTCTAGATTTTTTTCACTTTAGCGAAAATCATTCTCCTTATAACTATATTAAATTATTAACGTTTAACTTCACATTCCTTGCTTCAACTAACACTCAAAGATTTCATGAAAGTAACTATGATTTATATTATAACTAGTTAATTAATCCGCGCTTCGCGCGGTCAGACATTTCTTTTCTTTCTGCAAATTTAATTGATAGTTGAGAAATAAAACTTTTATGTACCATAAATAAGAAACAAATATATCATTAAGATATACTTTCCAAAATACATGAACACATGCATGCATACACATATATTCCCCTAAACTAATACTCTACAATATTTTTTTAGTATTTATTACAGAGGTAACAAATTAATCGAAATTAGTATTAAAAACTTGTATGTGCAAGTGAAAAGCAATTCACAAAGAATTGACGTGGACAAGTAAAAAAGAGTTTTACAAATACTTTACATGAGTTGTACCATCGGAATGGTGTTGACTCGACTTTCAATTTACCTTCCTATGCGTCCATGGATAAAATATTTTGTCCTTATTAAGAAATAAAGATAATTCACAACAAAAAAAGTATCATAAAAATGGAGTTCCAATTTGATGGATGCATTCGTCCATTTCCTCCAGTAGATTATTTGTCAAATAATTTTACCCAAAGAAAGTAAATAAAAAGAGAATATTAAATGAAATGCCATAAAAAGAGAACTCTAAAAGAATACATGAATGAATATTAATATATCAAGTAAATAAACAATTGAGGGGAGATGAAAAGTTTGAAACAATAAAAGAGCACATAAATGATCGTTAAAATATATAATAAATAAATAATTATAGAGAAGGAGAAAAGTTGAATAATTGTAGACTTTAAACTTCTAAAAGTTAGATAAGTGAGAAAAATGGGAGGCAAAAGGCAAAAAAAAAAAAAAAAAAAAACGTTATTATGTCACGCAGACATACAGTATGCTGTTTTTGTTTAAATTGTGTCAAGAAAGTAATATTCATTTACAGGAAAAAACTCATTGAGCAGCCACCCTCTTGCTCTTCCCCTGTTTTCCCTTCCCAATGTATGTCACCTTGTTCATGAAAAGAAATATCACATTTTCTTGTAAGTATTCCAAATTCACATCCAGTCTAAAAGAACAATCACCTAAACACGGATTTCTCTCCTCATTTTTATACTTCCATTTATCTAATAAAAAAAAGAACAATACTTTTTATAATTAAAATTGGACTTTCACAGGCGTGAAACCAAAACGCAACAACTTTACATATTCACAAGAAGATAACTGTCAAATAGTTATACTCAAAGAAAAAATAAAACAAAAATTACATAAAATCTTCCAAAGACAAATGAATATGTGATTTTTCTTCTATTATTAAAGGACTTAAAATTCAAACTCAAAATGAGAAGAGTCTCACGAAGAAGAAGAAGAAGAAAGAGGCAAAATGACTGTTTCCTTATAAGTCACAAAAAGTGTAATTTCACCCTCTACCCCTCCCCCCTCCTCCCCGCTCCATATCAATAACGAACAGGGAAAGATAATCCTATAAATATTACTAAATATTATTAACTTTACCAATATTTCTTTTTTCATATATATGCATAACCATTCGCAGAAGACCAACATAATACGAATACCAAAAGAAGCAAGTGCACACTAAACCCAGGAAAAAAAGGATATAAACAAATTTTTTTAAACAATTTTTTTTTTTTAAAAAAAATGTATGATAAGAAAAAGAAAAATAAGAAAATTTCAAATCCTACACATACAAAATATATATTCAGATCTCTAAAGTATGAGAAAACTTCACATCATACACAATTTTTGGCCGAATATATAGGCAGTATTTGTTGTCGGTTTGCCTTCGAATGTTTGAGCTTCTGTTGTATGATAATCTATCAAACACAAAAGAGCAAAATTAATCGAAACCATCAGTAATAGCAATATCTTAATTACATATAATTATACATCCTAATTTAAAATTTTAAATTAAATAGCAAAAATCTTTACGAAAGATTCTACACTACCGGACATACTGAAAGGGGTGAAATAAATAAGCAAACATATGACATTTGAAAATGATTAAAATTGGGAGATGTGGATATGCTTTTAGATCCTTTTTGTTATAAAATAAAGATTATAAAGTAAAGACAAGTATAGAGAAACTGATATATTATTCAAACTTCAAACTTCTGTACATAATGAACTGAATTCTCCTCTATTTATAAAAGAAAGGAAGCTGTTGTGTAAGCTGCTACTGCAAGCTGCTGTGTAAGCTGCTTGTAAGTTGCTGCTCTAAACTGTTGTGCCGGATATAGATAATCTTCTATCATGGGTAATATTTATCCATAACGGAGTACCACGGAGTACCGAAAGGATAAGTTTCTTCAGGAGGCTTATTTCCAATAGAGTACTAAATAGATAAATGTATCTATGGCGGAGTCTCATATGGATAAACTTCTTCAGGAAGCTTATTTACAACAGAGTACTAAATGAACATCCATAATATAATATATTCATAATACTCCCCCTTGGATGTTCATTAAAAGATAATGTGCCTCGTTAAAACCTTACTAGAAAAAATCCCGTGGGAAAAAATCCTAGTGAAGGAAAAAGAGTACACATATTTAGTAATACGCATTGCTAGATGCCTCATTAAAAACCTTATAAGGAAAACCCTGTGGGAAAAAACCTTAATAAGGAAAAAAGAGTACATCGCGTATTTTACTCCCCCTGATGAAAACTTTATTTTAAATATTTAAGTCTCCGCATTCCAATCTTGTATACCATCTTCTCAAAAGTTGAAGTTGGTAAAGATTTGGTGAATAAATCTGCCGGATTGTCACTTGAACGGATTTATTGCACATCAATGTCACCATTTTTCTGAAGATCGTGTATGTAGAATAATTTTAGTGAAATGTGCTTCGTTCTATCTCCTTTTATAAATTCTCCCTTCAATTGGGCTATGCATGCAGCATTGTCTTCGTATAAAATTGTGGGTCTTTTCTCACATTCCAAATCACATTTTTCTCGAATAAAATGAATTATTGATCTCAACCATACGCATTCCCTACTTGCTTCATGAATGGCTATTATTTCAGCATGATTTGAAGAAGTAGCAACAATAGATTGTTTTGTGGAGCGCCATGATATGATAGTACCTCCACATGTAAACACGTACCCGGTCTGAGATCTAGCTTTATGGGGATCAGATAAATAACCTGCATCTGCATAACCAACAAGATCTGCACTATCTTTGTTAGCATAAAACAAACTCATATCAAGAGTTCCCTTTAAATATCCCAATATATGCTTAATCCCGTTCCAATGTCTCCGTGTAGGAGAAGAGCTATATCTTGCTAGTAAATTAACAGAAAATGCTATGTCAGGCCTTGTAGCATTAGCAAGATACATAAGTGCACCAATTGCACTGAGATAGGGTGTTTCAGGACCCAGGAGTTCCTCATCCTCTTCTGGAGGTCGGAACGGGTCCTTATTCACTTCAAGTGATCGAACAACCATTAGTGTACTCAATGGGTGCACTTTGTCCATGTAAAAGCGTTTTAAGACCCTTTTCTGTATAGGCATATTGATGCATAAAGATCTCATTTGCTAAATATTCAATTTGCAGCCCAAGACAAAGTTTTGTCTTTCCAAGATCTTTCATCTCAAATTCTTTCTTAAGATATTCAATTGCCTTTTGGAGCTCTTCTGGAGTTCCAACGAGATTTATGTCATCAACATAAACAGCAAGTATAACAAATTCTAATGCCATTTTCTTTATAAAAATACATGGACAAATAACATCATTTATGTAACCCTCTTTCAACAAATATTCACTGAGGCGATTATACCACATGCGCCCAGATTGTTTTAAACCGTACAAAGATCTTTGTAATCTGATTGAGTACATTTTTCGAGATTTTGAATATGCTTCAGGCATTTTAAATCCTTCAGGGATTTTCATGTAAATCTCATTATCAAGTGACCCGTACAGATAAGCCGTAACCACATCCATCATATGTATTTCAAGCCTTTCACGTAAGGCTAAACTGATGAGATATCGAAATGTTATAGCATCCATAACGGGTGAATATGTTTCTTCATAATCGACTCCAGGTCGTTGTGAGAATCCTTGTGCGACAAGGCGAGCCTTGTATCTTTCAACTTCATTTTGCTCATTCCTTTTTCGCAAAAAAACCCATTTATGACCAACTGGTTTTATACCAGCAGGTGTTTGGACTACTGGTCCAAAGACCTCTCTTTTAGCAAGTGCGTTCAATTCTGATTGAATTGCCCCTTACCATTTTGACCAATCAGATCTTTGTTGACATTCTTCGACAGATTGGGGTTCAAAATCCTCACTATCTTGCATAATGTTAAGTGCAATATTATATGCAAAAATATTATCCACCACTATTTCAGATCGATTTAAATTAATCCCATCACCAGTAGAACTTATTAAAAGTTCTTCGCTCACTTGAGTCTCGGGTTTATTGATTTCTTCAGGAATCTCATAACTAATCAGATCTTGGGTCTCTTCAGGAGATCCCTTCATAATATCATTTTGATCATTTGTCGATTTTATTTTTCTAGGATTTCGATCCTTAGAACCCATAGGCCTACCACGCTTCAGGCGTGCTTTAGGTTCACTGGCTCTCATGCTAATAGATGGTCCTGCTGGGACATCAATTCGGATAGGCACATTCTCTGCAAGGATATGTGACTTAGTTATCCTTTTCAAATCAGTAAATGCGTCTGGCATTTGATTTGCTATATTCTGTAAATGGATGATCTTTTGGACCTCCTGATTACATATAGGGTTACATGGATCAAAGTGAGATAATGATAAAACTTTTCACACAATTTCTCTTTTGATTTCTTTTTTCTCTCTCCCTAATTGTGGGAAATTTATTTTATCAAATCGACAATATGCAAATCGAGCAGTAAATAAATCTCCAGTCAATGGTTCAAGATAGCGAATAATAGAGGGTGATTAAAACCCAATATATATTCCTAACCTTCTTTGGGGGCCCATCTTACTGCGCTGTGGTGGTGCTACTGGCACATATACAGCATATCCAAAAATTCGTAGATGGGCAATATTTGATTCATGACCAAAAACTAATTGTGACGGAGAATATTTATTATAATGTGTTGGTCTGAGACGGATAAGTGATACTGCGTGCAAGATAGCATGGCCCCAAACAGTAGTGGGCAATTTTGTTTTCATAAGTAATGGTCTTGCTATCAATTGCAGTCGTTTAATAAATGACTCTGCAAGGCCATTTTGAGTATGAACATAAGCTACCGGATGTTCAACTTTTATCCCAACTGATAGACAGTAATCATCAAAAGCTTGAGATGAGAATTTTCCAGCATTATCAAGGCGAATAGACTTTATAGGATAATCTGGGAATTGTGCCCTTAATCGAATTATTTGGGCTAATAACTTTGCAAACGCCAGGTTGCGAGATGATAATAGGCACACATGAGACCATCTTGAAGATGCATCTATTAGGACCATAAAATATCTAAACAACCCACTTGGTGGGTGAATAGGTCTACATATATCCCCATGTATATGTTCTAAGAAGGTAGGGGACTCAATGCCAACCTTCATTGGTGATGGTCTAGTGATCATTTTGCCTTGATAACAAGCATCACAAGAAAATTCATTATTTGTAAGAATCTTCAGGTTCTTTAATGGATGCCCACTCGAATTTTCAGTAATTCGTCTCATCATTATTGATCCAGGATGGCCCAAACGGCCATGCTAAAGCACAAAAGTATTTGAATCAGTAAACTTCTGGTTTACAATAGAGTGTGCTTCAACTATACTAATCTTTGAATAATATAAGCCAGAAGATAAAGTTGGTAACTTTTCTACAATGCATTTCTGGCCAGAAATATTCTTTGTAATACAAAGATATTCCACATTCATTTCATCTATTGTCTCAACATGATACCCATTTCGGCGGATATCTATAAAACTCAACAAGTTTCTTCGGGACTTGGAGGAGTACAATGCATTATCGATAATAAGTTTTGTTCCCTTAGACAGAAATACAATAGCTCTTCCGGAGCCTTCAATCAAACTTATATTACCAGAAATTGTAGAAATATTTACTTTTCCTTATGCAAATAAGAAAAGTATTTCTGATCTTTGAATATGGCATGCGTTGTTCCACTATCAACTACACAAATATCTTCATGATTGGTCTTTGATCCAAACATAATTTGAGGATTATCCATATTATTCAAAATGACATAAACAAAATAAATATGATAATAAATATTATAACTTTTATTTATGTACAACAATTACATAACTTTACTATAAATAACAAAAATTAAAATATTTACATCTCTACAGATTCACTACCGATCACATGACTTGTTTCTCCTTCTGGGAGTGCAAAGTAATCAGCTACATCCAAATGCATGAAGTCTAAATTATCTTCAGAAATAAAATTTGCTTCAGCATTTTTCTCTGTCTTCTTCAGGGAGGCTTGATACAGCTCAACCAGGTGCTTTGGCGTATGACATGTACGTGACCAGTGCCCTTTTCCTCCACATCTATAGCATGCATTTTCTGGCTTTGCTGCTTGCACCGCTTCATGCTTTTGTTCCTTCCTTTTCCACTACTGGTGGTGAGGAGGTTTCTTTGGTGCATTGTTATTACCATGATTAGAGTTTCCTCCCCGACCACGGCCATGACCACGACTGGGGCCACGTCCTCTTCCACGTTTAGCTTGGTAGAAGTTCGTCTCATTCACTTCAGGGAATGGACAAGAACCAGTAGGTCGGCTTTCATGGTTTTTCATTAATAGCCCATTATGTTGCTCGGCTACAAGAAGATGTGAGATAAGTTCAGAATACTTTTTGAATCCCATCTCTCGATATTGCTGCTGCAGGAGCATATTCGAGGCATGAAAAGTGGTGAAAGTTTTCTCCAACATATCATGATCAGTAATATTATCACCACATAGTTTCAATTGGGAAATAATTCTGAACATAGCAGAATTATACTCACTGATAGATTTAAAATCTTATAGCCTTAGATGAGTCCAATCATAATGTGCCTGTGGAAGAACGACCATCTTCAGGTGGTCATATCTATCTTTCAAATTACTTCACAGTATGACTGAATCTTTAACAGTAAGATATTCCATTTTCAGGCCCTCATCAAGGTGATGGCGTAAGAATATCATTGCTTTGGCACGGTCTTGGTTTGATGCCTGATTTTTATCTTTGATGGTGTCTGCCAGACCCATCGCATCAAGATGAATTTCGGCATCAAGCACCCCAAGACATGTAGCTTTTGCCCGATATATCCAAGGCTACAAACTCAAGTTTAGAAAGATTTGACATTATTTAGAAAAAGAAAGTTCGTACCTCTGATACTTTCAAAGTATTTTCTCGAGATGTCAGAGTCTCGTGCTGATAACGTGTTATAAAATAAAGATTATAAAGTAAAGACAAGTATAGAGAGAAACTGATATATTATTCAAACTTCAAACTTCTGTACATAATGAACTGAATTCTTCTCTATTTATAGAAGAAAGGAAGCTGCTGTGTAAGCTGCTACTGCAAGCTGCTGTATAAGCTGCTACTGCAAGCTGTTGTGTAAGCTGCTGCTCTAAGCTGCTTGTAAGCTGTTGTGTAAGCTGCTGCTCTAAACTGTTGTGCCAGATATAGATAATCTTCTATCATGGGTAATATTTATCCATAACAGAGTACCACGGAGTACTGAAAGGATAAGCTTCTTCAGGAGGCTTATTTCCAATAGAGTACTAAATAGATAAATGTATTTATGGCGGAGTCTCGTATGGATAAATTTCTTCAGGAAGCTTATTTACAACGGAGTACTAAATGAACATCCATAATATAATATATTCATAACACTTTTTTTCTTTTCTTCTTTTTTTTAAAACATTGTTTTTTGGGTGATGAGACTTTTGGGCTTTATAGTTGATATTTGATAGAAAAATGTATGTGAGGCTTCTGAAGTTCCACCAGAAAGAAACGATTCTTTATTTGGGTTAATTTAACTAAAGGCCATCCAACTTATCTTTTATTTCACAAAAGTCATTTATCTATTTTTCATCACTTAAAAGTCACTTAACTTTACATTTATAACTTAAAGTCATTCTAGTTCAAAACCTATAAGATATTCAATAAAAAATATGATATGGCATTACATTTAATTAAAGAATCTAACAATAATGCCACATAAGCTTAAATAGACCATATCTAAGTCGCCATTTGATTGAAACAAGTTCCGTGCTGCTCACCACTCCTCGAGGCCAAGGACGGGGTCCCATTTCTTCCTCATCCCGATTTCGGCCGGTTTTTTGAATATTAGTTTTAATTTATTTTATATGAAAAACCGACCGATTTCGGTCGGTTTCTTAAAAAATAAATTTCACGTGATTCTAAAATAGTTTCCCGCATTTTTGCGCCAAAAAACCGACCGAAGTCCGTCGGTTTTGTAAAAAAATAAAAAATAAAATATTTTGGAAAACCGACCGACTTCAGTCGGGTTTTTTGGGCGTATTTTTGAACTACCGAAGTCGGTCGGTTGGCCGCGGTCGGTTTTGGCCGAATTTTTAGTAGTGAACTTCTACTATGCAATTTCATTGTTGGTGTTTCTTATCAATATTTTTGACTTTAATGGAATAGTAATTTGTGAAAATAGGTTTTTATTAACTTGTTGTTCTTGTCTGTTAATGGTACATTTATATGTTATGTGAGATTGAAGTCCGTCGATTTTCCAATTTTTTTTACTAAACTGACCGAATTTGGCGCAAAAATGCGAGAAACTATTTTAGAATCCCGCGATTTTTTTTTTTAAGAAACCGACCGAAATCGGTCGGTTTTTCATATAAAATAAATTAAAACTAATATTCAAAACACCGACCGAAATCGGGATGAGGAAGAAATGGATCTAACTTAGATATGGTCTATTTAAGCTTATGTGACATTATTGTTAGATTTTTTAATTAAATGTAATGCTGTGTCATATTTTTTATTGGATATTTTATAGGTTTTGAACTAGAATGACTTTTAAGTTATAAAGGTAAAGTTGGGTAACTTTCAAGTGATAAAAAATAGATAAATAATTTTTGTGAAATAAATAATAAATTGGATGACCATGTGTGAAATTAAACCTTCTTTATTTACGAGGCGTTTCAATTTTGAATGGGTGGAAACGGTTGTTCACTTGATAATGAATTGTGGCATTTATACATTAAATTGGACATAAAGAATAAGAGAAAAAGGGCAAAAAATCAAGATAAAGGATAAATATGAATGCTGGGCAATGAGATGCGACACATCATTCTTTTTTTGCTCAGATATAGATATAGATATTAAAATTTTTTACTTACCAAATAAATAAATTTCAGGAACGTTTGTGCATAAAAATGTTTGACGGGAAATTATTTTCCATAGCAAACAAGCTCAGTCTCTGTCTTGGTTGTATTCGGACCCAAAACCTGCTTTTTATTTCGTTTCCTGAATAGTAGTAGTTAAAAGCAAAATCCAAGAGTGAGAACAAGAAGAAAACCGTCCACTGGAATTTCAACTGAGAAGAAAAGGATGCTGCGAGCTCCGACTCCAACCAGTCATTCAAATCAAGCCAGACCAGAAATGGAGCAGCCGCCGCCCCCGCCCCCGCCCCCGCCCCAGTTGAGGTCTTCTTCTTCTTCCTCAGTTTTCAGAAGCCACCATCATCAGTTTCATCCTTCTCGACCCGCCATCCTTGATCTCTTTAACCTCTACTTAGGACTGGTAATCTATCTTTAATTTCATATTTGCCCCTTTTTTGAAAAAAAATCCCCCCCAAATTTAATCACTATTCCATTCTTGAAGTTTTTGTTTCGTTGCAAAGTTTATTTTCTTTTTCAATGTTCTTTCGCAGAAAAATTCTGGGCAAAAATCAGATGATTCTATTAGAGAACCTCCGTAAGTGTTGTCTTTTCTTTCTGACATGTATAATTTGGCTGTAGTTTGAAGCACTATCTTGCGCATGAATTAAATATTTTTCATTGTTTATGACTTTTATAAGCTTAACAGCTTAACTATATACATCTGTCTCCAAATTTGTTAAGATCGAAGATAAAGAAGACACAAATTTAACGTGGTTCGGTCAAGGTGACCTACGTCCACAAGCGGAGAGTAACAATTTTATTATACCAACAAGAGTACAAAAGAGAGTACAAAATTAGAGTAAATACTCTAATTAGTCCCAAATACCCCAAGAGAATAACCTCACAAGATCACTCCAAAGAAAGGATTCACACAAGTGTTTTCCAACACTCACTCTCTTACAAAATACTCTATAATGAAATAAAGGAGGAGAAAGAAAGGCAAGAGTGAAAAGCACTTGAATTGATGTGTTTTCAAATGAGGAGAAACTCCTCTATTTATAGCAAGAAATCCTTGGCCTAATAATAGATATTATGTCATGGCAAATGTCATGATCCACAAATTTGTTATAATGGATATTATGTCACGACAAATGTTATGAACCACAAATTTGTTATAATTGATATTATGTCATGGCAAATGTCATGAAAATTTGGCCATATTACTAATCTCCACCTTGGCCTAATTTCGGCTTATATATAGTAAATTTGCTCCACCTTCCCCGCAAAAACCCCAATGGGCAAAATCATTCTTCATAAATGCCAATCAAGTTCAGGCAAAGCTTGAACTTGGACACTGGAAGAGGTTTTGTGAACATGTCAGCAGGATTGTCTCTAGTGTTGATCTTCTGAACATAGACTTTTTTTTCAGCAATGGTTTCTCGGATGAAATGATACTTTATATCAATGTGCTTCGTCCTCTCATGATACATTTGATCTTTAGTCAAGTGAATGACACTTTGACTATCACAGAAAATGGTAATACCACCTTGGTGTAAACTGAGTTCCGCAAATAGACCCTTCAACCATAAAGCTTCTTTGATCGCCTCGGTCACTGCCATATATTCTGCTTCGGTAGTAGATAAAGCTACTACATATTGTAATGTAGCTTTCCAACTAATAGCGCAACCCCCGATGCAAAATACATAGCCTGTCAGTGATCTTCTTTTGTCAAGATCACCTGCATAATCTGAGTCTACAAAACCAACCAAAGTGTTAGTATTTCTCCCAAACTCCAAACATGTGTTTGAAGTACCTCGCAAGTATCTGAGAATCCATTTCACAGCATGCCAACGTGCTTTACCAGGGCAAGCCATATACCGGCTTACCACGCTCACTGCTTGTGAAATGTCTGGACGTGTACAAACCATTGCATACATAATAGTGCCGACTGCACTGGAATAAGGAACCTGTGCCATGTACCTCTCTTCTTCCTCTGATTGCGGGAGCAGCTGATAACTTAAAATGAGCAGCAAGAGGGGTACTAACTGGTTTAGCATCTTTTATGCCAAACCTCTCCAAGACTTTCTCCAAGTACTTCTTCTGGGTCAGAAATAGCTTGTTGGCTTTTCGATCTCTTTTGATCTCCATGCCAAGGATTTTCTTAGCTGCTCCCAAATCTTTCATCTCAAATTCACTTTTCAGCTGACTTTTCAAATTGTGAATTTCTGTTAAATCCTTAGCAGCAATGAGCATGTCATCAACATATAATAATAGGTACACAAATGAACCATCATTTAACTTCCGAAAGTAAACACAACTATCATACATGCTCCTCGAATAACCATGACCCAACATAAAGGAATCAAACCTTTTATACCATTCTCTTGGAGACTGCTTTAATTCGTACAAGGATTTCTTCAACAAGCAAACATGATCTTCTTTTCCTTCAATTTCAAATCCTTCGGGTTGATGCATGTATATTTGTTCCTCAAGTTCGCCATGTAAGAAAGCTGTCTTAACATCAAGTTGTTCTAATTCCAAATCATACATGACAATGAAGGCAAGCAAGACACGAATAGAGCTATGTTTAACAACAGGTGGGAAAATATCATTAAAACAGTGTTTAAAAAAGCGCCCGCTTCCTCGCTTTAAGCGAGAAGCGAGGCGAAGCGTGAAGGGCAGCGCTTCAGCAAAGTAAAAGCGACCGCTTCTCTGTAAAAAGCGAGAAGCGGGGAAAGCGAAGCGAAGCGAAGAAGCGTCTGCTTCTCTGTTTTAAAATACCCAACCCGTTTTAAACACTGGTCTGGACTTCTTCAACAACAGCGACTAGGGTTCAACTTCCAACAACATCAACTTTTCTTATTCATCTACTTCTGATTTCCGAAAGAATCTCAAAGCATCAACTAGGGTTGTTTCTTCTTCAACTTCAAGTTCAAGACTTCAACAGGTATGTTCTGAATTTCTGATTTTCATTCTTCTTCTTCTTCTTCTTTTTCTTTTTCTTTCTAAACGTCCAAAAAGCGGCGAAAAGCTGGCGAATTTTTTCTAGAAAATTACTGCCCAATTTTTCCAGTTTTTGACAGAGAATTCCTCTAATTTTTTATATCCTTTATTCTTAGTTCTTATTGCCTTTCTTATGTGTTATGTTGTTGTTCTTTTAATGACGCCAAAAGAAGATAGGAAAGACCCGGCTTGGGCTTACTCTGAAAGAGTTTGCGAGACCAACAAGATGGCAATTAGATGTCTTTTTTATGACAAGATTTCAAATGGGGGAATCTATCGTCAAAAAGCGCATCTAATCGGTGGGGATCCAAATGTCGCATCTTGTCCTAAAGTTTCGTCGCATGTGAAGGAAGATTTGAAAGCATTCCTTAAAAAAAAAAAGAGAGTTAAAGACTCAAATGATTCATGAACAAGAACTGTATAATCTTGATGACGATGATGAAACTGAAGAAGGTGACGATGCTTCGTCGCTTCCACCAAAATCACAAAAGCGGGGAAGGATGTAACCAATGTCTTCTAGTTGTGGATCTACTGGCAAGACCAAAGGTCCTATGGATTGTTACTTCCCGTAAAAATCTGGAGATAAGGAAGCACAAAGTGGTAATCCTCAAATTGATGCCAAAGCGATTTTGAGGGATCGTGCAGTTACAATGTTTGCGCGATGGATGTATGATGCAGGTCTTCCTTTTAATTGTGTTAATTATACTGACACTTTTTCTACTTTTATTGAGGCCGTAGGCCAATATGGTCCTAGAATGAAGCCTCCAACTTATCATAAAGTTAGAGTGTCATATCTAAAAAAAGAGGTGGCAGAGGTGAGCAAAATCGTGGAGGAGAACAAAGTAGAATGGAACAAGTTTGGTTGTTCCATTATGATGGATAAATGGACGGCGAGAAATGGAAAAATGATCATCAATATCTTGGTGAATTCTCCTAAGGGAAGCCTGTTTCTTGAGTCCGTTGATGCAAGCGACTCTTCGACTGATTCAACCAAAATGTACTCCTTGTTCAAGAGTACAATTGACTCGAGCAGAAAATGTTGTTCAAGTTGTCACGGACAACGCCGGTGAAAATGTTAAAGCTGGTGATTTGATGTCTGCTGGGTAACCGCATATTTATTGGACTCCGTGTGCAGCACATTCCATTAATTTGATCTTCGGTGACATTTTCAAGGAAAGACCCTTCAATTCAGTCTTTAATCAGGCAATTAGAGCGCATTCCTATATTGTTCAAAGGCCTTTGTTATTGAATATGATGAAGAGATTCACTAAACAAAGAAGCTTGGTGAAACCTGCAAAGACAAGATTTGCTACTGCTTTGTTGACTTTGCATAGGATGTATGAGTAAAAAAGCAATTTGAAAAAGTTGTTTGTTTCAGATGAGTACACTAACAGTGCCTATGGAAGGGAAGCTCGAGGGAGAGAATCTGCAGATGTTATACTTTCTCCTTCATTCTGGAACAATGTGGTTCATGCATTGAAGATTGGTGGTCCTTTAGTTAAAGTGTTTCGTTTGGTGGATGGGGAGCAAAGGCCACCAATGGGCTACCTGTACGAAGCAATGGATAGGGCAAAAGAGGCTATTCAAGCCTCTTTTAGTGATCAAAGAAAATACAAAAGAGTCTTTGAGATCATAGATAAAAGGTGGGATAGTAAGCTTCATAGCCCTTTGCATGCAGCTGGACTTGTTTTGAACCCGGAACTGTTTTATGACAATGAAGAGAGGATTCTAGGAGATGAACCTTTGTGGAATGGATACTATGAATGTATTGAGAAGTTGATACCTGAAGAATCAGTGCAAGATAAAATAACAGAGCAATTTAGTATTTATAGGAATGCTGAGCAACCTTTTGGAAAAAATATGGCGATTAGACAAAGAAAGACAGAAGTCACCAGGTGAGCGAGTGTTTATATGTTGTTTTATAGTTAATAAGTTATTTCTTTATCAATATTATGTTTTGAAAATTTGTTCTACTTCTACAGTTGAATGGTGGAAGCAATATGGCCATTCCACTCCAGATTTACAAAAGTTTGCCATCAAGGTTCTAAGTCTAACATGTAGCTCATCCGGGTGTGAAAGGAATTGGAGCGTGTTTGAACATGTAAGAACTAAGAAGAAAGATTTAGTATATTGAGATAATTAAATTATATCTCAATTGTCCTAATCTTACTAATTACTTATTATTTGCAGATTCATACCAAAAGAGGAACAAACTAACCTTGAAGCGTCTCAATGATCTAGTATTCATTAAGTACAATAGAACATTGAGGCGTCGTTACATCGCTCGCAATGTAATTGATCAAATTAGTTTGGACAACATCGATGATGCTAATGAATGGCTAACTGGAGTCCCGGAAGATCATGCAGATGAAGAGGTATTTGAGGAAACTTCTGATTTCACTTGGGGTGATGCTGCGGAGGCGCGTGGAATTGGGGAGAGGATTTATGGTTTGAGGGGGAGTACCTCAACTTCACAGAGGAAGGGAAAAAAGGCAGCTACTTTGTCCCTAGTTGATGAAGAAGAAGAAGTTGAAGAAGATGACGAGCAATATAATAATGATTGTGGAATACAAGAATTTGACAATCTTGTAGAAGAATAGGATGCTCATTTTGTTCTTTAATTGATGCTATTATTTAGTTTTTACATTGAAGTATTGAACATTTGCTTACAATTACATGTGTTGTCTATGCAGTATTTATTTTAATTTTTTTTTTAAAATTGCGCTTCACTTCAAAAAAGCGAGCGTTTCGCTTCTCGCTTCTCGCTTTAAGCGAAATGGGGGTTGTTACCTTTTCTCGCTTCAAGGAAAATGTACTTTTTAGCCCTTAGCTCTAATTTTCCATCATTTACATGCATGTATGCAGGGCAACCAAATATCTTTAAAATCAGAATAATTAGCAGGAGTACCTGACCACATTTCCTCTCGAGTTTTAAAGTTCAAAGGTGCAGAAGGAGCTCGGTTGACAATATAACAAGCTGTAGAGATAGCTTCTGCCCAAAAGGCGTTTGTCAACCCAGCATTTGAAATCATGCAACGAGCCCTTTTCAAAAGAGTTCTATTCATTCTTTCTGCCACACTATTTTGCTGAGGTGTCATTCTCACAGTACGATGTTGAGCAATTCCTTCATTCTTGCAAAATTCGTTGAATTCATCATTACAAAATTCCAAGCCATTATCTGTTCTAAGCCGCTTAACCTGTTTTCCTGTTTGCTTCTCAATCAAAACTTTCCATTGTTTGAAATTTAAGAAAACATTACTTTTATTTTTCAGGAAATAAACCCAAACTTTCCTTGAATAATCATCAATGAAAGTTAACATATACCTGGCACCACCTTTTGATGGGGTACATGAAGGACCCCAAAGATCTGAATGAATGTAATCCAAAGTACCTTTTGTTCTATGAATCGCTGGAGATTTGAAGCTGACTGTTTTCTGCTTCCCGAACACACAATGTTCACAGAACTCCATATTTCCGGTACTTTGGCCACATAAGAGACCTCTTTTACTGAGAATGGAAAGACCTTTTTCACTCATATGCCCCAATCACATAATGCCACAATTTGGTGATGTCAGAATCTGATTTATCTGATATTGAAACTGCAGCAGCACCTGTAACAGTATATATACCATAGTATACAACGTACCAGATCTGCGTGCCTTCATGATCACAAGAGCACCATGAGAAATTTTCAGAACTCCACCTTCACCTATGTACTTGCACCCAAGAAATTCTAGAGTGCCCAAAGAGATGAAATTTTTCTTCAAGTCAGGAACATGTCTAACATCGGTGAGAGTTCTCACCACACCATCGTGCATTTTGTTTCGGACTGTACCTTTTCCAATAACTTTGCAGGCAGCATTGTTGCCCATCAAGACAACTCCACCTCTAATAGATTCATATGTGGTAAATAAATCCCGACTGGGACACATATGATAAGAACAACCCGAATCTAAAATCCACTTATTGTTAGATTTGAAACTATTATTAGTTGCTAAAAAAATAGTTCCCTCAGTCTCATCAGCAGCTACACTTGCTTCGGCAGTGTCAGTATTTTTGTGCTCATTTTTGTTTTCTGTATGCTTTTCTTTGTTTTTCAATTTAAAGCATTCAGAAATAATGTTATCTTTCTTATGACAATATTTGCATATGACATTTCTGTATCTGTATTTTGACCTTGATTTAGGTTTCTCACTATTTAAATCTTTCTTATTGGATCTACCTCTTATGAATATGCCTTCCCCTTGGTTCCCACTAGTTTTCCTAGTAATATCTCTATCTATTTGTTCTTTTAATTTCAAAATAGATTTGATATCTTTATAAGAGATATTATCCTTTCCATAAAGCATAGTATCTCTTATATGTTTAAACGACTGGGTAAAGAAACAAGCAATAACACAGCTTGATCCTCATCTTTGATTTCAGCATCTATGTTACTTAAATTCATAAGAAGAGAATCAAAAGTATCAAGATGTGTAAGTATAGAGGTACCTTCAGCCATACGAAAAGTGTAGAGTTTTTGCTTTAGGTAAAGCCTGTTTTCTACTGTTCTTTTCATATATAGGGTTTTAAGCTTTTCCCATATGCCTTTGGCTGAGCTTTCTGCTGCAACTTCACGCAAAACCTCATTTGAAAGATTTAAAATAATACATGCTTTTGCCTTTTTGTCTATGACGGCAAACTCCTCGTCCGTCATTTTATCCGGCATCTTCTCCTTTCCTTGCAGTGCCAAATCTAAGCCATCCTGAATTAGGATAGCTTCCATCTTTAATTGCCACATTCCGAAGTTTGCACTTCGGTCAAATTTCTCAACATAAGACTTTGTTAGAGTCATTTTGGATTTTTAAACTAACCCGGTTAGATCTGGCTCTGATACCAATTTGTTAAGATCGGGTTACCGGGTAGTGCGGAATTTAGCCAAACAACGTTATAATGACAATAACAAAGACAATGTAAGTTGATAATAACGGCAATTAAAGAAGATAAAGAAGACACAAATTTAACGTGGTTCGGTCAAGGTGACCTACGTCCACAAGCGGAGAGGAGCAATTTTATTATACCAACAAGAGTACAAAAGAGAGTACAAAATTAGAGTAAATACTCTAATTAGTCCCAAATACCCCAAGAGAATAACCTCACAAGATCACTCCAAAGAAAGGGTTCACACAAGTGTTTCCCAACACTCACTCTCTTACAAAATACTCTATAACGAAATAAAGGAGGAGAAAGAAAGACAAGAGTGAAAAGCTCTTGAATTGGTGTGTTTTCAAATGAGGAGAAACTCCTCTATTTATAGCAAGAAATCCTTGGTCTAATAATGGATATTATGCCATGGCAAATGTCATGATCCACAAAATTGTTATAATGGATATTATGTCATGGCAAATGTCATGAATCACAAATTTGTTATAATGGATATTATGTCATGGCAAATGTCATGAAAATTTGGCCATATTACAAATCTCCACCTTGGCCTAATTTCGGCTTATAGTAAATTTGCTCCACCTATTTAAATGAAAAAACATGAAAAAGTTAGCTTATTTGATGCCGGTTATGAATTGGGGTTTGTTGGACTTGGTCCTCCATATATTCGGCATCTAATGCACCAAACGTTTTATTTATTATCTTCCAGTCATATTTCATGTTACTGATTCATGAACACAGCAAAGAGGAATTGGAGGTGAGACTGAAGACAAGGCAACATTAAGGTTTACCTTTTGGAGTTGCACAAGGGCTTTACTTATTATCAGAGAAGAATAGGTTTATTATACTTGCAATCAACATCATTTCTTGCTTCTACTTAAGAAGAGCACAAAAAGAAATTGAGATTTTTGGTTTTTATGCATCTATGTTCCAGGATAAACTAAACAGAACGGGTTCTAACCTTACGTTTTGGGAATTTGAAAATTCTAGTTAACTCTTTCTTTTTCTTGTATGGGTATTGGGTGGGGGGACTGAATCCCATATGTACCTACCATTCTGTTTTCATGGCAAGAGTACACAACAATATTTTTATTTCAGATGGTAAATCTTAGAAGCAAGTACAGATACTTAAATCAATAAATCTGGTAAAATCAGCAGGTGAGATTAAAATGTTGCTCCAAAAGTGAAAGAAGCAGAAGTCTTCTTACATGAGGAGTTGAGTGCTTAGATGATTTGCTCATGTTTCTTCTCATTGGATCTGACATTAAGCAATCATATATGTGGAACTTGAAGTTTCTTTTAAGCATGAAAAGATATGATTTTTTTTAAATTTTGTGAAATAAGATGTGATGACTATAGGCTTATGAAGTTATGTTTTGTTGCACTTGGTAACTGGCATAGTGTGATCTTCAATTATGCTTCTCTTCTCTTTTCAACTTCCGAACTAGTGCATATTTGCTCTATGATGCCAAAAGTTTTACAATTGATTGCACTGATTAAAAAAGAAACAAAGTCTTATGATTGATTGCTGATGCAAGAGATATACAGGAATAAGACACAGAAGCGAGTAACTGCTCTTAACAGAGAGCTTCCTCCACGAAATGAGCAATTTGTCTTAGATTTTGGACAGCTTCAGAGCCAATTTGCTGTAAGTTTTTTCACTTGGAAAATAATTGCTCTGTTGGATCCTTGCGTCTTTTATCTTCTATTTGTTACATCTGATAAAATCTTGTAATACATGCTTGTTCTTCTGTCTTACATATTATCCCAGGATCAGGAACAACTACGTGCAGTGGCAGAATCTGTTCTTATTTCTCTGGTTATTCAGTGCAGCAGTCACGCACCTCATGCAGAATTTCTTCTCTTCGCCATATGCAGTTTGTCTAGTATAGGATACATAAACTGGGATACGTTCTTGCCTTCTCTTCTTTCCTCAGTTTCATCTACGGAGATATCCGCAAGTCAGGGCAATCAGCTATCTGGTGCGGTCTCTTCTGCTAATTTAACACAGTCTGGATTGCTGCCATCTTCCACCGCAGTAGCGAGTACCTCTAATTTTCATTCATCAAATCCTGCATCTCCTTTGCCTACTGTCCATGGTATTGGGTCCCCTGTTCAGTCCACAGCTGAACCATCATCTTCTGCTGCTTTGTCTCCCATGAAGTCTTCTGATGTTAATGGCACTAGCCAACAGTCCATCGCAAAAGTGAATTTATTGACAAGGGATAATGCTGCAAGCAGTCTGCGTCAAATATGTTGCAAAATTATTTTAACTGGTCTAGATTCTAGTCTTAAGCCAGGAACACATGCCGAAGTTTTCCACCATATGTTGAACTGGTTGATTAATTGGGACCAAAAGTTACATGGTGTTGATGAATTTGATGGTGCGAAATATTGGAAACCAGATAAGGCCCTAATTGAGTGGCTACACAGCTGTTTAGATGTTATTTGGTTGCTGGTAGAGAATGATAAATGCCACATACCATTTTATGAACTTCTCCGGAGTGGGTTGCAGTTTTTAGAAAACATACCAGATGATGAAGCTCTGTTCACTCTTATTTTGGAGATCCATCGGAGGCGAGATATGATGGCTATGCATATGCAAATGTTGGATCAACACCTTCACTGCCCTACATTTGGGACCCCTCGACTTCTGCCTCAAGCCACTGCAAGTTCGTCCGGTGAAGCAGTTGCTAACATGAGATATTCACCAATTACATATCCTAGTGTGCTTGGGGAACCACTGCATGGAGAGGTGTGTATATGTGATATCTTATTAGAAACATGTTAAAATATTGTGTAGAAGCTTACTGATAAAAATATGTAAATAGTAAAAAAGAAATGTTAATAGGGAATCTGTTTGCTTGAGAATGAAGGAGCAGTTGAGACATCTTCCAGACAGAGAGACATTTTAGCATCAATTTTTAGCTGTCCTCTTATAGCCTGGTTGGCCAAGCTTCTAAAATAAGCTTATTTTGAGAAGTGCTTTTCTCAAAAGTACTTTTCAAAAAAGTGCTTTTGGTGAGAAGCAGTTTGTGTTTGACTAATTAATTTGAAAAGCACTTTTGAGTAGTAATTAGTGTTTGGCCAAGCTTTTGAAAAATGCTTGTAAGTGTATTTTTCTCAAAAGTGCTTCTCAGAAAAGTGCTTTTGGAGAAAAACTACTTTTTTCTGCTCTCTTCAAAAGCACCTTTTTTTCATCTAAAAGCTTGGCCAAACACCTCAATTTTTGGCCAAAAGCACTTTTGGCCAAAAAAGCACTTTTGGCCCCCCAAAAAACTTGGCCAAACAGGCTATTAGTCTCCTTAACATCAACAATAATATATGTTCGATCTGTGATAGAAAATTCATATACAACTTTGTTTTCTGCCCGTCTTTAGTCGAAGAAGGATAGTAGTATTCTAATGTGCTTCAATTATTTTTGACTAAATGATTTTGGTCCCTATCTATATTATATTAAAAGCACGAAGCCCCTTAGCGAAATGTCGTTCGTCTTTTTACCCTCTAAAAATGAATTTCACACTGGACAAATTGTAATTTAATTATTTTTCCTATATTAAGGAATTGAAAATCAACTAAACTTGCCTTATATATTTTTCCCTTAGTTGAATTATATATCATAACTATAATATACAATCTTAACTATCCTATATTACGTGAATAAAATTATACAATATTTAGGACTCTCTAATATTTAATGTAACGTGAATCCTTGCGGCTCATTCAAATAGGACTCTGAGTTCAACCTTTTAGGTATTTGGAATATATTTATGTCTTATAGGCACTATCAACTAAAAATTTGGTTATTAAATATTTTTTATTTAAACTGTGTAGAAAAACATAATATTAATTTAAGACTGTAAAATTAACTAAAATTTCACTTCACATAAATTTCCCTATTTAGATCCCGTTAATATTAAAGTTTGAATTGAATTATAAGATTCTTTTATTGTTCAAAATGTCACTATTCTTTTTCCATCAGATTTGCTCTGCTTTGAAGCTACAAAAAGAGAGGCACACATAAGCTATAACTCAAAAGTAAAAATACTCATTATATTTGGCAAAATTAAAAGGAATATCGAATTATTAATATAATTTTCTCCTAAAATTTTTAATAATAAAGTCAACAAATTTCACATTGGATAAAATTATTATTTAATTATTATTCTAATATTTAGAATTTTCAAATCTGCTAAAATTTTGAATATTAACTTTGTTTCTTATTTAAACTTTGTAAGAAATCATAATATTTAGACTTCAAAATCAATTAAATTTTACCATTTATAAATGTCCTTATTTAAAGCCAGTTAGTATTAAAGTAGAATTAAACTATAAGATTCTTTTTTTATCAAAACGTTAAAAATTAAGAACTCATATTTGCATAATTCTTTAGTCATATTTGCACTACTTTGAAGCTACTAAAAAATAGGCACACATAAATTCTAACTCAAAAGTAAACACGCTAATTAATTTTCTTTGTTCGTCAATTGTAATTTTTTCTTGAAGTTTTAAATAATATTAAAGTTAATTTATTTAGCGACGAATTTGTCAAAGTATTTTCTTATGTGTTATACTTAAAATGTCGGACCTTTGGAAAAAAATCTTAAAACTTCAAGGTTGTATGTTATGTTGAAACTAAAAAGAAAGTATGATAATTTATGAAACTGAACTGATAGTATTATGAAGTTGGAACAAAGTTTAAGGTGAATATATTAAATGATAATTGAAGACTTTTATGAGATAGAGTTTCTTCGAACTGAGTTAGCTATATAGAATCAACATTCATCAATTTCAGGAGCTTATACATTTTTTAAATAATTGAAACATAAATTTTATGTAAATTATTACTCATAGAGACGAGGTATAACTTTCACAATGGACAAAATTGTAATTTAAGTTGCTTTTCTAATATTTCGGACTTTGTATTTATTAAAATTTTACATTTTAAATCTTTCATTATTAAACTAGGCAAGAAATCCTAATATCTAGTAATTTAAAATCGATTGACATTTTACCTTATATAAATTATACTAATTGAAAATAAAACCTTTGTGCCATACTCATAAAATCAAGATAGCAACGGTTTTATACGTGCCTTCAATGTCTAAATTAAAATTGTTCAATTCAAAATAACTAAATGTATACTTTAAATTCTTATTTTAATCATACAAAATAATTAATTCATGTTCAATTAAGTACCCAAAACATTTAATAGCATATATAATCATACTAAACAGCACAAGCCTAAATCTATATTGTTAAAGCTTGAAGTTTTTTTAAAACTATATTTTTCTTATAAAAAATTACTCATTGAGATGGGAAACACGCGCAACACGCGTACACTAAATCTAGTGATATCAAAAAGAAATTCTAGAACATCACTGTAGTGCTTTATTACTGAAGCTTATTATGTATACCAACTTGATACATCTTCCAACCTTAGCTTTGGTTAAATTAGTCATGGACCTGTTACTTATCAAAAGATAAAAAAAATGATGGAACTGTTATGGAGGAGTGCAGAAGGGTGGCAAACTTGATTGCTCTTTGATCAATTACTTTTGACATTTAATTGCTTTTTCCAGCAAGACTTGGGCAGTTTGGAATATTAGGATATGATTTCTAGTGACTAGTGCTGAGACCATAGTGAGTGGCGGTGTTAAAAGGCGATAAGTGCTGAGACTATAGTGAGTGACTAGTGCTGAGACCATGGGCTGGCGTTGCTGATCTGTTCTATAGTGGCCTATGTCTAATGCCGGTTTTATGTGGTTGGCTATAAATATTACCACATTCACTGGCCATTTCTGATTCTTTAGTTGATTGAGTAGAGTCTCTTGTTACCTAGTCCTCTTTAGTTGAATGGGTGGTTTCTCTCCTTACCTAGTTCAATGGTTCTGTATAGAACTTCATGTGATTACTTCCTGTAATTTATTGTTTCTCAACCTTACTAACTCCTATTAAACCTGATAAATTTACTGAATTTGACCCTTACTAACTTCTATTAAATGTGATGAATGGTGGCTCTAACCAAGCAGTCAAAGGAGATCTAATGGTCCTATCTTCAGCTCCTGGATGCCTTAGTTATTGTTCCCATTTTTTGATGATTCTTTCACGAATTTGATACTTGCTTTAAGTTTTAAGTTTTTTTTTGGATGAAAATTAACATGATCAATTCATTTGGTATAGTTATAAATGTAGACGGAGCTATTCTAGTTCTAGATAGATTGGCTAGTCGGTTATAGTATTCATGGCCTGATGATTGCCAACTTAGAAGTTCTAAGGACAATTCCTTATTCCGTAGCTGATGCCTGATGGTATCTTGTTGAATATTTGAGAAGCTTTTAGATGCATACAGAGATCTGCTCTATATTTAGGGCCTTACTTGGTTGACTCAGTCTTTGTTTCTCTGTTAATGCTCTCTACTATTTAACCTTGTTTCATATTCCTAGTGGTATACCTTCCTGGCCAATTAAGAATTCTTTGAGCAATCCTTGCTTTGGTACTTCTGGCGATACTATTGTTGTACGTATCAGGAAGTGTTTAGATCATAAGATTTTCACAATAAGGGGCCTTTTTTTGTTAGTTACGTTTGTTGTCCATCTCAAGTTATCTACTATTAATCCTTTAGTTCATAAGAGTTGTTGGCGTTGCATGAGGGATTCTCTTTTGCAAGGCATGGATGAGGTACAGGAGACCATATTGCAAACAAAAAGTTTTTGCTTGCAAATCTAAAGAAGGGACAAGGTTTTTTATTTTTTTTGGGATGGGGAGGATTTGAGTCCCTATGAATCAAAAATTCAGAAAACACACTCATTGTGTGGGAACTGGTTGTACTGTTGGCTTTGGGAGTCGGAATATTATCATTATTATTATTATTACTGCTACTACTTTTTCTTGATACCGGTGGTGTCCAAGCCAACTTGGACGCACTTCCATTTTTTCATCTAGTGGTACCTGCTATCTCCCCACATGCAGAGGTAAAGGGTAACTTTTCCCACCAAGGCTTAGATAGACTTGGAAGAAATCACCAAGTGTTTTTGATTCGAATTGTGGTCTCCCATTTTTTTTTTTCATTTCACTTTATTGATCACTAGGCCACACCCTTGGGTGCCTTTTTGGAGTCAGATAATCTGTGGCTTAGGGTAATGAAAAGATAGTACTGGCAGCAACCAAGTGAAGTGTATGCTATAGCTATTGTCACCCATTCAAGTCCTTGCAAATCACATTTACATTTTCCTCATAATCTTTAGGACGGGGGTTCTAGGTGATAGTGATACACAAAAATCAAGTACAACTCTTTATCTTATACACTTAATTGAATCAGATTGTTAAGTCATATTGGAGGCATATTCATGTATGCTGAGCTACTTATCTCAGTCAGAAGTGCTGCATCGGAAACGATGTTTGACCAAGAGATGAAATATGTAACTCGAGCTCCAAGGCCAGTTTCAATCTGCATGAAACAACTATAGCACATATTGCCTGTATCAGTTTTCTCTATTTGTTTGTGCTAATGTTTATCTGTATGCCGCCAGACCTTTATGTATCTTACATCGACCAGTGGTTATATCTTGAGGATATTCTGACACTTGTGCAAAAGCTGATCTATAATGCCTCTTAGTTAAAGAATCTTTGTGATGTGTAAACTTACTTGCATTTATTTGGAAATAGGATCTTGCAGCATCCATTCAAAAAGGGAGTCTGGATTGGGAGCGAGCTTTGCGTATTCTAAAGCATGCTCTTCGTAACAGTCCATCACCAGACTGGTGGAGGCGTGTGCTTCTCGTGGCTCCCTGTCACAGGCTTCATGCCCAGGCTCCAACTCCGGGTGCCGTTTTTACATCAGAAATGGTTTGCGAAGCAGCGATTGAAAGAATTGTTGAATTATTGAAGTTGACTAATTCAGGCAACATTTTCAAACTTCAAACTCTGCCTGAGATTGTGTTAGCAATTGCCAATTTGTACATTACTCTGTTTTTCCCCTTCTCTTTCTTATGATGTTATTATCAGTATTACTAGTTGGCTAGAGTATTGTCAACAGGATTCTTACCTTCTATATCCTGATTAAAAGAGTTGTAATATTTATTGTCTTGTGCAAGTAAATCATGTTAATCTGATAGAGAACAAAAAGTACTGCTTTCCACAGTTGATTCAGAAAGGTCTAAATCCAAGGGCATGGCATAAAGCAAAGTGCTTGAAAGAAAAGTACAAGAAGACCTGAAAGTGTTTTTCAAAATAGTTGTGCTATATGGGTTTATCTTGTCTAACTTTGACAATTAAATGTGCTGCTTGGTGTTTGCTATGGGTGAGAAGTGAGAACTGTTCTCTTGGATGTGTGCCTCTAAGGAAAAGTCCTCTTGCATATTTGGTCACATAATATGTCCGCTCTTAGATAATGTGTGTTTAATTAGTATATTGTTAACTTTAAGGATTTACTCTGCTTCCTAGTAAGTTGCTTTCCCCCTTTGTAATGGACTTAGTTTGATAGCTTTTATTTGTTCTTCTTACTTCTGCAGAAATCAATTGCTGGCAGGAGTGGCTTATCTTCTCAGATATATTCTTTTTTCTCGTGAAAAGTGGATGCGTTGATTTTGTGGAGTTTGTGGACAAGTTAGTATTGCGACTTCAAGAGGGTGATCAACAAATACTTAGGACGAACCATGTTACGTGGTTACTTGCACAAATTATTCGGGTTGAACTAGTGATGAATGCTTTAAATACAGATTCAAGAAAGGTTTTCCATCTTAACTATATACTGATCACTTTTTAAAGATAAAGAGGATATAAACTGATTGCACTTTAATACAATCGTTTTGTAGTGACCTTGATGTTTTTGGTGCTAGTTGATTGGTTTTTTATTTTTTTTTATTTTCATATTTATCTGTCTCTGGTTTTCGAGATTTCCTAGGGAATGATCGCGTACGCGTAGTGGAGATGGCCCTCCACCATGGGGTGGTGAGTCACCAAGGGAGCAAGTTGGAAAAGCCGCTGTTGGCTCCTTGGGAAGTTTTGTCGGGGGACGGGGGAGGGTTTGGGGGTTGAGGTGTACCATAATTTTAAAAGAAAATTCCTCCTCCGGATGCAGAACCAGAGATCTGTCATTGGCAGTTCTTTTCATGTCTAAAAGCATTAGTATCTCAATCTTCTTGTACCTTTTTATTTTTGATTTTCTTTTCCCGCTATTCATTAAGATATAATTTTGAGTAATTAAAGTAAGTTTTTGATGTTTGAGCCGATTGTAGTATCTCTTTGGTGACTCACACAATTTGCTGTTAGGTGGAGACAACCAGAAAAATTCTTTCGTTCCATAAAGAGGAGAAAAGCTCTGATCCCAATAATCCTCAAAGTATCCTACTTGATTTCATTAGCAGTTGTCAGAACTTGCGCATTTGGACACTAAATACAGCAACAAGAGAATATTTGAATAATGAGCAGCTACAAAAGGGAAAGCAAATTGATGAATGGTGGAGACAGGTAAACAAAGGTAATCCTTTCATTTGACTGTACAAGTTTGAAACATGTTCGTTCATTTCACAGTAGATTTTAGTTTCAACAAATAAGGTGTAAACCAAGAACATATCTATTGCCTCTCCCCTCCTCTGTATTGCCTGCTTTTGTTTTTTGATGTTAATGTCATTATTTCATCTCTTTTGGGTCATTATAAATTTCATGTTTTGTCTTCTAATCTTACCAATTCCACCAAAACAATGAAAATGGACTGTGCACCAGGTAACTATCCAAAAAAATAATGCCACTCCTGTTGTATCCAAGGTATCGTTTTGACCAGTTAAGGTGTTAAACTTTTGGAGTTAGTGTGGCTGAAATCATTTTGCTGAAGGGGTTATGAGCCCGTTTGGATTGACTTAAAAAAGGCGGGTTTTAAGCAGAAATAACTTTTAAACCAAAAAGCAATAAGTTGGGGTTGCCCAACTTATTGCTTTTGGCTTGTTTTAAGCAGTTTTAAACTTATTTTAAGCACTTTTTAACTTTGCCAAACACTGGAAAAAGCTAACAACAACAACAACATACCCAGTATATTCTCACATACTGGAAAAAGCTAAAAAGAGCTTAAAAGCTGATTTGACCAGCTTAAAAGCCAATCCAAACACCCCCTCTATATCTGATCACCACAAACCTAGGAAGATTCAAGGAAATTGAATTTGAACTATTCAACCCACAAGAACTCCTTGAAACTGGTAGAAAAGCAATAAAATGGATAGATGGATTGGGAACTAGGCTTGAACGAATACAAGAACTCAACTACAGATTTGTTGAACCCGTGCAAACACTACAATAATCACTAATCAAAGGACAGAAGAAAGAAAAGGATCAAATCATATAATGAATGCAATGAGTAAACGCCAAGCAACAATTACAAGATATATCTAAGGGGGAAGGTAAATGAACTCATACATGATACTTGAAACAAACCAAATAACAATCAATTACAAGATATAATCCAAGGGAGAAGGGGAATAAATTCATACATGAATTACCTAACATGTCGTAATCTAAGAGGGGTTAATCAGAGAGAAATGGGACAAAACCCCAACTCTTTTCATAATTTCATAACTAGGTAATGAAAATAAACTCTAAGATGACTGTTTATACTAAGGGTGTGTTTGGTATGGAGGAAAACATTTTTGTCACGACCCAAAATCCACCTAATCGTGATGACACCTAACCCAACCCGTTAGGTAAGCCAAACAACAGATAACACAATTCTAATAGAGATTTATAAATAATCAATAAATGAAATAACTGGACTTCCATATAATATCCCAAGGATCTGTAGTACAAGTCATGAGCTGCTAAGACTTAGATTTACAAAGCTGGTATGAAAATAAATACAACATCTGCTTGGAATATACATAAACATAATTTAAATCTAAAACTACCAAGGACATGTGGTAGCTATATCCGGAAAGCAGGTACATCATCAATACCAGCTCCCGCGTATACAATAACATCAACTCCAAGATCCGCACGAAAGGTGCAGATGTTTAGTATGAGTACAACCGACCCCATGTACTCAATAAGTAACAAACCTAACCTCGGACTGAAAGCAGTGACGAGCTCGGAAGAAGGCCAGTGTCCAACACCAATGATCAATAACAACACATGATATAATGATGACTGTAGAATAAAACAATTCAAGTGATATCATGTTCAACTCGTTCACAAATACAGAAAATTAGGCATGCTTTCCAAGTATAATAGTTAAAGCCCAAATCTTTCTCCGAAATCACTAAAACACGAGTTTAACAAGGAAACTGTGATTTTTTCAAACTTTCAACAACAGGTAAGGCATTTCATTACCATCTAGCATGAGGAAAAATACATCATTATGCCTACATGTCAAGTCAATAACATCCTAGTGAAGCTATCAAGTACACTCACACTCAGCACGCTCACGGTGCCGGGCACAAATGCCCCTCACCATCACACACAAAATCACTCAACATTGTACGGGTGCATGGCACAAATATCCCTCACCATCACACATACAACCACACTCAGCTTGCATCGCTACGCCTCACACTATTAGCGCTAACATTTGGACCGGGTTGCATGCCGCAACGGTTTGATATTTGGATCGGGTTGCATGCCGCAACGGTTATATTGATTAGCGCTTGGGCCAGGATCCGCCCCTCTGGAGTCTGATATTACAATGAGCGCTGGCACAGTGCGTTGCGTTTTACAAATAACGCTCGCCTCTGCTTGTGTAGCAAGAGGCGACAGTGTAGCGAGATGCGGATTTAACGTCGCTTTTAAAAAAAAAGAAAAAGCGCATGGGATTAAAGAAAAAGACCCGCGATTAGGGCTTTCATACATTTCTTTCTTCTTCAAGCTTCAAACAGCAGAGCAGCTACAACGATTTCTTTCTCCTTGGTCAAATAGCCACAACCACAGTGGTCGACCTAGCCACATCTCGAGTTTCTGCCATTTTCTTCTTCATCCAAGTCGACCCAGTCAGGTATGCTTCTCTTCTTCTTCGAGTTTCTGCTTTTTTTTTCTTTTTTCTTTCTTCTTCTTTCATCTTTCTTCAGTGTTCTTTCATCTTTCTTCTTTCTCCTTTCTTTTTTTCTTCCTTTTTCTTCTTCTTCTTCTTCTTCTTCTTCTTCTTCTTCTCTTCTTTTTATTTTTTTGGCTCTGTTTTTGATCGAGGCATCAAGCAACAATGCAGACTCAACAGAATAGAGAGTCTGTTTTTGCTCTGTTTTTTCTTCCATTTTCTTCTTCTTCTCTTCTTTTTTTCTTTGCTTTCTTTTTGATCGAGCAACACTCTATTTTTCCTCCGTTCTGACTTCTGTCTTCCTTTTTTTTCTTCAGTTCTTCTCTCTTCTTCTTTCTCTTTTTGCTCTGTTTTTTGTTTTTCAGTTCCTTCATAGCTTCACTGTTGGGCAGAGGCAGAGAACTTTATTTCAAACCTGAAATTTCCTCCTTTTTTAGTTATAGAGTAGAATT
Source organism: Nicotiana tabacum (assembly GCF_000715075.1). Classification (NCBI taxonomy): domain Eukaryota; kingdom Viridiplantae; phylum Streptophyta; class Magnoliopsida; order Solanales; family Solanaceae; genus Nicotiana; species Nicotiana tabacum. Next base: position 46,409,702 of record NC_134102.1, read on the forward strand.
AATTGCATATTGACTTGATAATTTTTTCCTATAAAACAGTATTGAAATGACGTCATCCGATGGTAATAAAAGAAATGATATAGCTTGGAATTATGCTATACAAGGTTCATCAAGATCCACAATTAAATGTGTGTTTTATGAAAAATATACCATGATGGAATAACTCGTCACAAACAACATTTGATTGGTGGATTTAAAAATGTAGTACAATGTCCACTTTGTCCGCCTGAGGTTAGGGAGGAAGTAAAAGCATTTGTTGAGAAGAAAAATGTGACAAGAACTCAAATGAGTTATGAACCATCGATGAATCTTATTGATGAAGATGATGAAATGGGACCTCCTCCCCAAACTCAAAAAATATCTTGAAATAGTTTTAGTGGGTCATCCACGCGTACGGTGACAAAAGGTCCTATCAATCTTTATTTCTCGGCAAAACAACAAGAAAATTGAAAAGGTGATTCTGGTTCAGGTTTAGAAGCCAAGAAGATTTTGAGGGATACGCGCCGTAAGTGCCTTTGCAACATGGATGTACGATGCATGGCTCCTTTTCAATTGCGTTAACTACAAAACTTTTGATATGACCCAGGAATGAAGCCTTCTAGCTATCATGAAGTTAGAGTAACTCATCTTAAAAAAGAGGTGAAGAAGATAGGCAAAATTGTTGAGGAGCATAGAGTGGAATGGAACAAGTTTTGATGTTCCATTATGATGGATAAATGGACAACACGGAATGGAAAAATGGTCATATATGTGCTGGTGAATTCTCCAAGAGGTAGTATTTTTCTTGAATCTTACGATGCTAGCAACTCTTCTACGGACACAACCAAAATGTACAACTTGTTTGCAAAGACTATTGAGAAAATTGGAAAGGAAAATGTTGTACAAGTTGTTACCGATAACGCTAGTAAGAATGTTAGTGCGGGTAAGATGATGCAAAGGTGTGCATCCACATATTTGTTGGACTCCATGTGCTGCCCATTGTATCAATTTGATATTTGGTGACATATTCAAGGGAACCCATATGCTTCAGGTAACTTTAATATAGTTATCTTTAAAGCTTTAACTTTATTTATACTTATGTCCTATTAAGTATTAACTATAAAATTGTTATTGTTACTCTTACAGTTTTCACTTAGGCAGTCAAGATATATTCTTACATCAGTTAGAGGCCATTGTTGTTGAATTTGATGAGGAAATTTACAAATGAAAGAAATTTGGTGAGACCGGCCAAGACTAGATTTGGAACGGCTTTCTTGACTTTGCATAGTTTTTACTTGCAAAAGAAAAACTTGAGAAATCTAGTTCTTTCAAATGAATGGAAAGAAAATAGATATGCAAAGGAAGCTGAAGGGAAAGAAACTGCCAAAATTTTTATTTCTCCATTTTGGAATAACGTCGTTCAGGCTCTTAAAGTTGGTGGTCCTTTGATTAGGGTACTTCGTATGGTGGATGGGGAGAGAAAACCACCAATGGGCTATCTTTATGAAGCTATGGATAGAGCCAAAGGAACTATTGAAGCGTCATTTAAGCGTGATATGAGGAAGTATGAGAAAGTTTTTGAGATTATTGATAGAAGGTGGTCGGATCAATTCCATCGACCTTGGCGTGCAACAGGCCATATTTTGAACCCGGGATTGTTTTACAAGAATAATAGAGATGGCACTTTAGATTCAGAGGTGTGAGTTGGATACCATAAATGTCTTGAGAAGTTGGTCCCCGATGCAACGATTGTAGATCAAATAGGGGAGGAGTTTGGTAAGTACACACAAGCAGATGGCCTATTTGGTTTACAGACGACTATTAGAGCCAGAGACATAAGGTTGCAAGGTAACTAACTTTAATATAGATATCCTTATAGTTTTAATTTAATTTATTTGATTTATTTATACTTATTAACTTTTAAAATATTTTTCTATAGTTGAATGGTGGATGCAATTTGGTCCTCAAACTCCAAACTTGCAAAAGTTTGCCGTCAAAGTACTAAGCTTAACTTCTAGTGCAAAATTGGAACGTATTTGAGCATGTAAGAAGCAAATTTATTATAATAATATATTCTATATTGTATTATTAGTGGCATCTATTAATTAATCTCTACAACTTATGCGCAAATTCACTCCAAGAAAAGGAATAGACTTGAGTTATCGCATCTCAATGATCTAGTGTATATTAAATACAATAGAACATTGAAGCGTCGTTATGACGCTCGCGATACCATTGATCCAATTTTGTTGGATAACATTGACGAGGCAAATGAATATGGTTAACTGGAGCCCCACAAATCATGAAGATGAACAAGTGTATGTAGGAGATGATCTCGATTAGGGTACTGTTTTCTAAGTTGCTCGGACTCTTCACTTTCAGTGCCGCACCCGTGTCGACACGACGTGGGTGTGGGTATGGGTGTGGGATCCGTGTTGGATCTGGTCAACCGATTTTGGCTACTTTGACCAAAATCAACGGAGAAATTTGGGACAGATACAATGATTTTTGAAAACAAATCAAAAGCTAGGGTGATATGGAAGAAAATGGAATACCTTGTATATATAAATTTCTATGTCAGTCCTTTTCCTTTTATCTCCTTCTAAAATTCTACTCTTGTTCAATATTTTCTTCTTCTCGGAATACCTTGTAAGTTTTTCACATAATGTCTCATAATTTAGACATATTTTTATAACTCTATTTTTAAATAATTGAATTATTTTTAGCCGAATCCCTGCACCCGTATCCGTACCTGGATCCGTACCCCCGAATCTTTAAATTTAGATCATGAAGGATCTGACCTCTAGATCCGCACCCGTATCGGACACCCGCACCCGAGTCCGAGCAACTTAGACTGTTTCTATAGCGGCTGGAGTTGAGGAGAATATCTATGGTCTTAAAGGGAGTTCTTCAAGTTCAAATAACAAGGGAAATAGAGTAGTTACAAGTTCAAGTCGGTCCCTAATTGATGAAGACTCCGAGGATGAAAAAGATAATAGCCAATATAATGCTAACATTTTTGAAGTTCAAGAATTTGAAAATCTTGAAGAAGAATAGATGTTGCTTGTTTTAGTTTATGAATCAACTATGACTATCTATTGAGTTTTAATTTTTGAATTGATATATTTATTAATATATTATTGCTATTAAGCTTTTAGTTTTGTATATATATATGCAAATTTAATATTTTATTTTTGTATAAATTGTCGCTTCACATAAAAAAGGCGAGCGCTTCGCTTCTCGCCATAGTGAAGCGGGCCCTCGTCGCTATTTGTCGCCGCACGCTATCCAAAACACTGTATCAAACCGTTGCGGCATGCAACTCAATCTAAATATAAATCACAATATGGCTCTATAGCTCACTTCGGTCATCAATCGCTCAAGTCTCAGTTAACCCCATCTCACAGTACTCAGTTCAACAGTATATGAGGCATCAACAACCTGTGAGACATCACAATACTCAATTCAACAGTATTACACATGTGGCATCAACAACATGCACTGAGATAGAGATAGCATACACAGATATAGTATCATGTACAATTAAGGCAAACAACTCAAAAACTGCAAGAATAGCCCTATCATGTCTCAAACAAATAAGCACATAGCCTAGACATGATTTCTAACATGAATCATAACTCAAATAATCATACAAGTAGAGAAAAAACGGATATAACGAGGTATGATAGCAAAACAAGTCCCATAACAGTCTAAAGTCTACCCGGATCATGAATATCCTGGTGCACGCACACACGCCCGTCACCTAGCACGTGCGTCACCCCCAACACATTTCAAATATCATAGTTCTTGGGGATAATTACCCTCAAATCCAAGTTTAGATATGTTACTTACCTCAAACAAGCCAAAACAATACTCTAGAAGCTCCATTCCGCACAAATCTGACCTGCGAACGGCTCGAAACTAGCCAAAAGCAACTCAAAAACATCAAATAATGCCATAGGAAACAAACCCAAACGATAAAAGTCGAATCTTTAATCAAATACTCAAAGTCAACACGGGCCCGCACCCCGGAACTCGACAAAACTCAAAATTTCCGACAACCCATTCGAATACGAGTCCATCCATACTAGTTTCATCCAATTCCGACTCCGAATCGATATTCAAAACTCAATTATTCTCTTTAGAAAAGTTTAGACAAAAACTCCCAAATTCTCTTTTAGATTCATCTCTGAAATGCCACAATGAAAGATAGAATCATGTAAAATAATCAAATCTGAGTAAAAAATACTTACCCCAATCCAAATTGTGAAAATCGCCTCAAGAATCGCCCAAATCCGAGCTCCCAATCTCAAAATGTGATAAAAATGAGTAAAAGTCCGAAAATACTAATACCTCTGCCTCAGGTGTACCCTTCGCGATCGCGGGACCCACATGGCGAAGCTTACACTATGCGTTTGCGGCCCCAGGTTCGCGATCACGATGCACAACTAAGTCGACGCTCCGCGATCGCGATATAGACCTCGCAAACGCGAAAGCAACACCACCAGCTCCCAGTTTCCTTATTCGCGAACGCGATTGACTTCACGCGAACGCGAAGAACAATCTCCTCCAGTCCAGTTTCCTTATTCGCGAACGCTATTGCTTCTACGCGAACGCGATGAACTACCAACCCAACTGACCAAATACTCAATGCGATCGCGACTCTGCTCTCGTGATTGCGAAGCTCAACTGGAGCACCAGAAACCAACTTCTCATGCAAACTTCGAAATGGTCCAAATCAATCTATAACACACCCGAGCCCCTCGGGACCCCGTCCGAACATGCCAATAAGTCCCAAAACATAGCGCGGACCTACTCGAGGCCTCAAATCCCACAATATAACATCAGAACCACGAATTGCACCTCAATTCAAGCTTAGTGAACTATTTCAAATTTTCAAATTCAATCACCTCAAATTTTGCACACAAGTTCCAAATGACATAACGAACCTATTCCAACTCCTGGAACAACAGTCCGAACCCGATAAACATCGAAGTAAACTTCCGGTCAAACCCATGAATTTTCCAAACCTTCAAATTACTAACTTTCGCCAATTAGAGCCAAAGCCTTCTAGAAACATCCAATTACCAATCCGGGCACACCCATGTCCAAAATCACCATCCGGACCTAACAGAGCCATCAAAATCCTGATCCGAGGTCAAATACACAAAAGTCAAACTTGGTCAACTCTTCCAACTTAAAGCTTTCAAATTAAAAATCATTTCTCCAAATCAATCTCGAACCACTCGAAAATCAAAATCGACCATACACGCAAGTCATAATATCTCATATGAAGCTACTCAAGACCTCAAACCACTGAACGGAATGCAAATGCTCAAAACGACCGCTCGGGTCGTCACAATTTTCCAAATTTTTCATGCTTGTTGGCTTAAATGTTTTGAAAAATATTTTATTCACATACTATATCATCTCATAACATATTGCTCATCTTCCTCAAATATATGCTTTATCGAACATAACGTATGTTAACAAAACCTTACAAGCTGATTACTATTCTTAGTGAAAGTGATGTCTTTTTTAAGTACTCAAACTTCCTTTATAGTTCATCTATTTTTATCATGGTATATGACAATCTTTATGCTCCACGGCTTACTCTTTGACAACTAATCATGCTCATGTGCACTGAGTTTCATACTCAACCTTGTCAATGGAATTTGAGGAGATTGCTAAACAAGAGGAGGTGGCTTGGAGACAAAGATCCAGGGCTCTTTGGTTGAAACAAGGTGACATGAAGTCAGGAACACAAAATTCTTCCACAGAACTGCAAATGCTCATAGAAGATATAATAATATTGACCTGTTGATAGTTGAAGGAGTAGCTGTGGAGAACATTGTAGACATCAAAAGAGAAATAGTCACATTCTACCTGAAGTTATATACAAAATCAGAGGTGTGGAGACCACAAGGTAATCTTAGGGATTGCCCTATGATTACCCAGAGGAGAATGAGAATCAAATGCTGCAAAGTCCTTTTGGAGAACAGGAGATATGGGAAAGTGTTGAGGCATGTGCATGGAAGTGATTCACAATGAAGTGGTAGTTGCTGTTCAAAATTTCCATGCTCAAGGAATATTTGAAGAAAGCTTCAATGCTACCTTTGTAGCATTGATACCTAAGAAGGTTGGAGCTTAGGAATTGAGAGACTTCAGGCCTTTCAGTCTTATTGGTAGCGTCTACAAAATTATCTCAAAGTTGTTATCAGAGAGACTTAAGAAAGTGGTGAATAAACTGGTGGATACACAACAAATGGCCCTCATATGAGGCATGCAAATTATGGATACTATTTTAATAGCAAATGAATGTGTAGATATAAGAACCAAAAGCAAAGAACCTGGGATATTATGCAAATAAGATGTTGAGAAGGCATATGATCATTTAAATTGAAATTTCCTTCTAGGAACTCTCATGAAAATGGGTTTTGGAGAGAGATGGATTACTTGGGTCAAATTTTGTATCAGCACGGTCAAATTTTCAATACTAGTGAATGGTTCTCCAGCTGGATTCTTTTCTTCTCAAAGAGGTTTGAGACAAGGGGATCCTTTGTCCCCCTTCCTCTTTATCATTGCCACAGAAGGTCTAAATCATATGATACAGACAACTCAAATCAACAACTGGATTAGGGGTTTCAAAGTGAGTTCCAGGGTTGGTAGCAATTTGGTGATATCTCATCTTCAATATGCAGATGATACATTGGTCTTTTGTGAAGCTGATAAGAACCAACTGATGATGCTGAGGGTGATCTTCATTCTCTTTGAAGCCACATCTGGATTGCACATTAACTGGAACAAAAGTTTTATACATCCAGTTAATGAGGTGGAAGAAATTCATAGCTTAGCTGGAATTCTTGGAGGACGGATTTGGGAGTTGCCAATAGTTTATTTGGGGATGCCTTTAGGGGCCAAGAGTAAGTCAAAAGGGATATGGAATGGGGTGTTAGAAAAATGTGAGAAGAAGCTAACAAATTGGAAAAATCAGTACCTGTCCTTGGGGGGTAGATTGATTCTTATTAATTCTGTGTTTGATGCAATGCCTACTTATATGATGTCTCTCTTTCCCATTCCAGCAAATGTATTGAAAAGGATAGATGCATTACGAAGAAACTTCTTATGGCAAGGTAATAGTGACAATAAAAAAATTCATTTGGTTAAATGGGTGTCTCTTTTAGCTAGCAAAAAGGAAGGGGGTCTTGGGATCAAGAATTTGAAAGTCCAGAGCCAAAGCTTGATGATGATATGGCTATGGAGATTTGCAGCAGAAGATCAACCTAATGGAAACTTGTGATTAAAGAAAATTATGAGATGGAAGAAGAATGGACAACCAAAGTGGTTAATAGTCTATATGGGATCAGTCTCTGGAAATCTATTAGAAATTTGTGGCCTAAAATGATGACCAAGTCTAAAGTCAGAGTTAGGGATTTAATGAAGATATCCTTCTGGGAAGACAATTATAGGTCAAGGAGCTTTGAAACAACTTTTTCCCGACATTCACTCCCTAAATCAACAGCAAGCAGTTGGAGAGGTATGGGCAAACCAAGGCTGGAATCTAACATTCAGAAGGCTTCTGAATGATTGGGAGATTGGCAGAGTAACACAGTTCTATAATACTCTAGAGCAGTTTAAAGGGACTTCAACTAGAAAAGACTGCATGATATGGCAAGGGCATAAGCAAGGAAAGTTAAATCTGCCTACAAGGAGTTCAATTTTTCAAACAATCATATTGGATGTTGGCCATGGAAGATGATATGGAGAGTTAAGATTTCATACAAAATTGCTTGCTTTACATGGTTATTGGCAAAAGAAGTAGTGTTGACTCAGGATAACCTTATCAAGAGAGGTTATCAACTTTGTTCCAAGTGTTACTTATGTGGACAAGAGGCAGAGACAATAAATCATCTCTTTTTACATTGTAGATGGACAACTCAGTTATGGAGGATATTCATTAGTTTGAGGGGCATCAGGTGGACTATGCCAAGAAGAATACTTGAGGTACTAGCATGCTGGAACAATGAGGGTATATCTTCTAGCGAGAAAGAGAGATGGAGGATTGTCCCTGCTTGCATTTGGTGGACAATTTGGGAAGAAAGAAATCAGAGATGTTTTGAGGACAAGGCCAGTAGCATCAAAAAATTGAAAATGAAATGTCTTGTCCTGTTTTATTTTTGGTGTAAACAAGAAGTCTTAGAAGAACCTGAATCTATTTTTGATGTATTAGAATCCGTACGAGAAGACTAAGGATTAGGAGTTTGTTTTAATTCTTGCAAGTATGGGGGACTACACACCCTTTGTGTATTTTTTTATTAATATACAAATATGTATGTGACCAAAAAAAAAAAAACAACAAGCCATAGACATCTGTGTCACGATAATTCATCTCACTAAGGGTAAAATAAAAATTATAAAGTTAAATTGTTTCCAAATGTAGAAATGTATCATTCTTCCTGAGATAGACTAAAAAGGAAAGTGTGTCACATAAATTGCAACAGGGAGTAATCAAATTGCAACTAAAATAGCTAAATTCAGCATCCAATATACAATAATGTCGATATTAATCTAACTCCTCAAAGTTGAGATTCATATAATCAACCGTTGCTCGTTTGGATCACTTTGGGTGTCATTGTTTGAAGCACATATTTTTATGGACTGCATGAAGCGATAACCTCTTGTTGCATCATTGTTTTAAGCGACAAAACAATGACTTTTAATACTGATATTAACACAGTGATATGCATGTATGATTTCAACTTCTGTGCTTTAGGTGCAAGGCTAAGCAACACAGTGCTGGTGTTGGAGGTCTGAGTTGATAATATTCTGGCCTAATTTTTATAAGGCCATCTACCATCAAACTATGAAATGATGATCTCTTAGTGTGAAATTTGACATTTGGAAACTTGATAAAAGTGTGTACATTAACGCCCTACAATACTCAATAGGGACAGAGCTTTCATCCTTGTATCCCCTGTTCATACATTGAACTTTCTTGGTGCTCTTTTAGTTATATATGTAAAAATAATGAATTCTTTATGAAAAATTTCTTTTTTTTTTAGAAAGTTATTGAATTTTTAAAAATATTCATGCTCGAATAATTGAAGTTTGACTTCTACAAAGTGAATTTTGCCGCAATACTAGTTTAAAGGCACACATTCGTACAAGAAATTCTTAGGAGTTCCTTTTCCCTGTTAGTAATACAATCGAATCTTCCCTTGTTAATCTTACAAGCCTCTTCGGTTTTTGTTGCAACTGAATCCGAGCTTTTAATTGGTAATATGCAACTTTGTTCTTAAATTAAGAATCCTATATTCTTACAATGAGTTATTCATTGCTATGCAATAAACATAAAAATGTTTGGGAGTTATTGCATGCAATCTGAAGTTTTTTAGAGTATCTGGCTCAATTTCTATAACTCTTTTTTGGTATGGAACATCCAAAATATTGGACACCATTTTTTTTACAATATTATTTATAATTCTGGCTATTTTCAAGTATTCAAATTCAGACTAAGTAAACTTGAATTTCGATGAGGGTGTCCGTTTTGTTAATTTCAAACTAAGAAGGGAGTCTAAGCGTAATGGTAAGAGTTGTCGCTATGTGACTAGGAGATGAGTTCAAATGTAGTAATAACCCCTTGCAGAAAAGTAAGGTAAGACTGTTTACGATAGACCCATTTTAATATGTCCTTTCCAGTACCTCGGGGACAAGGAGAAATTTAGGGCACCTGGCTACATATACCGTATACTATTGAAAATGGTTTAAATATACCCTTCGTTTCACTATGTGGTTATTTTCGGTCCCTACTGTTATACTATGGTACAAATATACTCTTATTTTGGAGGGACTGCCATGTGGCTGCATGTGATTAAAAGGACCCATCCCCATTTTTAAACCTAGTTCACTTAAACATTATTTCACCTCTCCCCCTTTGTCAAATTATGCGAAAAAATGAAGATTGAAAAAATATCAAATTACTGTTGGAATCTCAAATTCCTTTTTCTATTTGGATTTTGAAATCTTCTCCCTTTTCTTCCTTCTTACTTCACCAGTACACCCACCTTATAGCTGTCCATTTCTCAATGCTTTGAACCCCAAATTGTTCCTTGTGTATAGCCAAAGCTTCACCGAAGCGCCCAATTTGCTTTTGCACTTGGAAGGATCAACATCATAGAAAATAGGCAAAACTATTTGATTTAACTTCTCTCTGCATTCAAATTTTAACAGAACAATGGTGAGCGACATGGGGCTAAATCACCTTTCCAAAATTATCGGTAAAGCTGTTGATGCTGCAGGCGAAGTAGTCCGTAAGTATTTTGCCAACAATGCCACAAGATTCCAGTTTAGGGAAAAGGACAGCAATGGTCAGTCACCCGTCGCATTCGATTTATAGGAAGAAACTGGTTGGCGCAATCGTGATCATGCTCTTCTTCCTTATCAATTGATATAAGGGTTCTTTTTCGTTCAGAAGCTTTTCTTAAGTTTGGGGGACTTTGGGTTGGGTAATGGGTAATGTTTGTGTAAACTGGGTTAAAAAATGGGGATGTGTCTTTTTAATCCAGTGCAACCATGTGACACTTAGTCCAAAATAAGGGTATATTTGTACCATAGTATAATGGTAGGGTCCGAAATAGCCACATAGTGCAACAAAGGATATATTCAAACGTTTTTCAATAGTACAGGGGTATAGTTGGCCCTTTTCCGTTACATTAATCAACTTTTCCGTTACATTAATCAAACTAACTTTTCAACCATCATTTGATATTTTCTTCGCTTGTACTCAATATATAAGCCCAACTAATATCTTAAGCTCAGTGTCTAGTCAAGTGACGTCACATAAAGGAGACCAAGAGTGTAATTTGTTTCTCGTGCAATGATGGAGTACCTCTTTTTCAAGGGCAAGCAGCAATCAAGCTGCTGAACCCAATCTGAAGATACTTTCCATGTCCAGTCGAGCTCTGGGTAGGCTTTAGTTTGGTAACTCATGAGGAACTGAGCAGAACCTACTTGGGTTGAATGGGTATGCAGCCCTCTCAATGCGTCCTAGTCTATGTCGTGTGGATGGTGAGCGTGTGTTCTTATATTTTAATATTGCTCAAACCTTTTTCCATCTATGTGAGTCAGAGGGGGGTCTTCTCTCTTCTCTGTTGTGCTATCATGCAGCCATTTCTAGTGAACATAGAGAGGTCTTTATGTTTATACTAGGTTTGGATGGAACTGGGCATCTCTTCGGTTTCTAGCTATGGAGTATTACTTCGCCTATCCAAACCCTTCTCCTTTGAGATGGCTTTTGATTATCATCTTTTTGTCATTTCCATAAAATCAGGAGAACGCATGATGGATTATATGAAGTTGGATGATAGATCGGTTGGGATGTTTTGGGTTGTGTCCTACACAATGGCCCAGCCTGCTTGTGAAACTGTAATGCACTGGTTAACCTCTGCTGGGGTTACTGAGCTTTTACCTGGACCAACTTTGCAGTCTAACGAGAGGTTAGTGGTGATGCGTGAAGTTAGCCCGCTGCCAATATCATTGTTATCAGGATTTTCCACAAATTTGTGCTTGAAACTGGCTTATCAGATGGAAGAATCAATGTTTTCTGGACAGGTACTTACTATGGTTTCCTCCTGTTGGTCTTTTCCAAAAGTAAAAAGAATAAAGAATTTTTTTCTCAAGAGAATCTCAAGATCACTGATCAATTCATCTACATGCCTTCTATATATATAAAAAGTTTAGTACTCATGATTAATACTATAAGATTGAATGGATCTGTAGGTCTCCCTTGTCCACTCTTTCTTGTGGTTTTATTTGCTTTGATCATGTCATTTGGAAGGGTTATTATCCTTTCACATTTACTGCAGCTTTATTACCAACTCCAGTCTCACTGGGAGCAAGCTAGTATTTCCTCGTTCCCTTATTCTTTTGAAGGTTCATTGTACCAGTTGTGAATGATTAATATCATTCTATCATTTTTGCAGGCTGTGCCTAGCATTGCTGTGGTTGAAACATACTGTAGGTTGATGCTCATTTCTCCCCATTCGTTGTTTCGCTCACTCTTAACTGTAACTTCTCCTCTTTTCCCTCCTAATATTCCTTCTTTGGTATTTAATTCTCTGGCATGTCACTGCATTTTCTTCAGAACTACATTCATTCCGTTAAGCCAGTAAGCAAAAGAAACCTCCTGAGAATGTCACTTTTGGTTATGTGCCAAATTTGCTATAATATCTGCATAAGTTACTTTTATCATGTTTCAATACTATTTTGCTTCGTAACAGTCTAAAAGGAAAATGCTATTGTTGAGTTACTCCACCAAATATAACTTATGAATTGGATAGAGTCCTCTGATTTCAGACATCACACTCTAGGTTGAGAACAAGTATTTATGAAGAATCTGTTGCTTGTTCCTCTCACTGTGTCTCCATTAAAAGCCTGAAGCAAAATCTCAGATGAGTAGCATGGCCCTAACACAATGTTTCTTTGTATTTAGGCCTTCAACTAGTTGGATATATTAAATTCATCAAGGCACAAAATACCATGATTGGATAGGCGCAAAGCATTCCTTGATGGTATTTTACCATTATGAAAGGTGATGGCTAGCAGTGTTTTTAAAAGCGAAAAGCACAAAAAATTGGCGAGATATCTAGGACTTTTAAGTGAAAAGCGAGAAGTGAAGCGCAGAATTTACGACATTAAAAGAATACCAAACATTTGTGAATTCAGTACTATAATGATTAACCTGCAATTACAGTAACTAATTTTAGTATCTGATTTACAATAACATTGGTATTAATCTTACTCCTCAAAGTTGAGATTCAAAGAACATACCCCTTCTTATAGAGATAACTTTGCGTGTCGTTGTTTGAAGTGCAAAGTTCTATGAAGCGCATGGTTTCAGTAATGAAGCGATAACCCCTTGCTTCGCATCGCTTCATCTCTTTAAGCGACAAAGGGATGGCTTTTAATAACACTGGTGGCCACTCAGGTTGTATTCTGCAATGATTTTTCTACTTCCCAAATATTATCTGAAATTTAAGCTGGTGTTTCATGAAAGCACTTCACAGAAAGAGATGGTATTTTACAAGTTGTAAACACTTTAGAGTTGATGCTAGTATAAGAAACTTGCAGAAGATCAAAATAAGCTTAAATTTCATAATGATTTTTGATTGTCTATGCATCATCTGACATTAACAGCCATTCTCTGTCTTGTAGATATAAGAATTGTTTTTGGGGCTATAATATCGTGAATTGTTTCGGTGTGCCTTTATGCAATGTATATGTTACATGTGTGGCACTTTAAGTGGTTATTCAGTCAAGTAGCAGAACTTTTGTCCTGCTGTGCAATGTCATTAGCTTGTCCTCGGCCCTAGTAAGCATAAAACTGGAATTTTCTCTTAGTCATAACACACATTTTATGAGTTATTTCATAAGACTTATCCGACTTGATCATCTCTTTGTTATTGTTTTGTAATGTACAAGCTATTTATTGTTATTATTATTACTATTAGCCATCTTTGTCGTACTACTAGTAGGTAGAGAGAATCCAAACCAATTTATTATTGCTGTAAGCAAGATTAGATCTTTGGTATTAGTCGCAGATTCACATTATTGGATAGTCTAAATTATCCCCTTTTGATGTCAGTGTTTATACAATGTAATATCCCAAATTATATATTTTTGAGTGTTTTTTTAGGGATTAGTTGAGAATCTTTTTTTTGCCTCTTAAGATTTCGAGCAAAGTGTTCTTTTTTTTTTGATAAGGTAAATCGTATTAATCAAAAGGGAGAGAACTCCCGTGTACACAAAGTATACCAACGACGTAGAGAATTTACATCAGAACATGATTCTCTATAAAAGACGCCCAATCTTCTATACAAGTAGGGGCTAAGTGAGTGCACCAAAAAGCGATCAAAGATAAAAGGCTATTCTTAAGATGTGAAAAAGGAGACTGAATCTCCTCAAAAGCTCTCCTATTTCTCTCCCCCCATACTACCCACATGAGAGCTAACGGAGCGAATTTCCACGCCTTTTGCTTTCTTCTTCTACGGAAACCGCCCCAGCTATATAACATTTCTTTTACAGTGCTTGGCATCACCCATTGAACACCAAAGAGATTCAGGATTGCCCTCCACAAAGCTGAGGACACAGGGCAATGCAACATAAGGTGATCAACTTCTTCTCCTGAGCTTTTACACATGTAGCACCAACTAACAAGTGTAATTCCCCTCTTTCGGAGATTTTCAGCAGTCAAAATCACTCCCCTTGCCGCTAGCCATGCAAAAAAGCACACCTTCGTGGGCGCCCTAGGAACCCTTTCCATTCAATTTCCACTATCCTCCAATGAGTATCGGACGGTTATCAGGCTAGCTATTTTCATTTTGGTGAATTTCCAATTTCCCACAACTTAGTAAGCATGCTTGTTCCTTTCAACGGCAGATGCTTACTGAATGTATTTAGTTGGCTCAATCAGGCCCCTGTATCTATCTATGAGAACTTTTTGGATTGTGTCTACTCCTTAGCTTTAGATTAGTTTTTGTATATGAGCAGACACCATCAAACAGTATTGTAATTTTTATATCTTTTGCTCTGCATCTTCTTGATGCTTATTAATGATAATCCCTTACTTCTTCGAACAAAAACAATGTTTGGGGTTGGTTTTACCTATTTTGTTAACTTTATCGATGATATTTAACATGTACTGAATTTTATTAATGCAAGGCCGTTCTATGTTGTTTTTCATCTTCCAGACATTTTGTACAGAAATACAAATTTATTTGGGGTCTTTAGTCGCCTTTTTTGTAATTATTATGCACAAGGAATCTTTTCAGTTTCAGCAGTTTATGAGTTCTCGTTAAATGCATCAGACCTCCTGCCTTTGTACTGATCTTAATAAAATGAGATAGTTAGAGGAACAATGAGCATAGAAGATAGCTCAAATCAGGACCAAGTTAAAATCAAACAAAAGTAGTCAACGCCAGCCAACAGTTGTAGCGTGATATTCTTCAGCTCGTATTAAATCGACAAAGATGGCGTGGAATCAACAGTTAAAACAGTAGGAAGTGGCTAGAAATGAGATTCCTTATTTTTCGACTGTTGTTGAGGTTGTTAGTTTATAGATATGTATAGTGTAGTCTTTCCCACATTGGAAAAGGAGTAATATCTCCTTGTACTGTATAGGGACCTCTTGTATTGTATTTATCATCCAATATCAATAACATATTTTCTCCCGTGTCTTCTCACATGGTATCAGAGCATTAGTGAGAAAAGATCGCTGTGCGTAATTCCAGCGTTAACCGGGAAGAAAGAACTTAGTCATCGTGTAATTTTTCCGGTGACCTAAGGCTTGTCTAAGTGAAAGTCACTTTCTGTCGGTGTTGTGCTAAAACTAACACCACCACGAGGTAGATCACCCTCCGACTACCAACCCCTGAAATTTTATCCGGCAGAAAAGCCGTCACGCTCCTCCATGCGCCGGCAACAACTTTTCCGGCGAGGGTTCCGGCCACTTTCCGGCCATTTTTTCGCGAAACTTCTTCAGGACAGTGTGCTCTCCTCAAAATTCCGAGCCTACCCATCTAATTCAAATCAAATTCCGGCCACTTTTATATTTTTCCGGCGTGAACAGTGACCTTTCTGGCCATTTTTTGAAAATATTTCTTCAGGACAGCTTGCTCGCAAAGGAATTCCGAGTCTATCCATCCTGGTTACAATAAATTCCGACAACTTTGGAATTTTCCGGCGAGCTACAGTGTTTCCGGCATGAACAGTGTTCCGGGCACAGAACAATGTTCTATTTTCCTGCTGTAAACAGTGTTTTTCAAGCTATTTCTTCAGTTTTCTCACAGAAGTTACTTATTTCCACTATTTCAAGTTAACCATACTACTACAAATTGTAGCGACATGGGAACCGATGCTTTGAATAATCGGATGGTTTCTTTAGCAGAGTATATTGAGTTCCTTCAGTATAAAGCATGTAAGCAGACATCTTCTGAGATAGCTTCTGTTGTTCAAACAGGTAATAGCATGACTTGTTTCTCCTAATCTTCATCCTCTGAGTCTTGGGTCATTGATTCAGGTGCATCAGATCATATTTCTGGTAACAAATCTCTTTTCACTACTATTTCGTATTCTCAATCTCTTCCAAAAGTCACAATGGCCAATGGGTCTCAAACCATGGCAACTGCAATAGGTCAAGCAAGCCCACTTCCTTCCTTACCTTTAGATTCAGTCCTTTATGTTCCCAATAGTCCTTTTATTCTCATAGCTATTAGTCGCTTAGCCAAATCACTTAAATGCGCTGTTTTATTTCTTGATGACCATGTTTTTATACAGGAACGCAGTACGGGGCGGATCATTGGTACCGGACGTGAATCAAACGGACTTTATTACCTTATCCTTGCTAAATCACATGGACTCACATCTTGTCTTCCTTCTACAACTTGTCCTGTTACTGATTCACCAGATTTATTACATAAACGGTTGGGACATCCCAGTTTGTCAAAACTTCAGAAAATGGTATCTGGTTTATCTCACTTGTCAGCTCTAGAGTGTGAGTCATGTCAGCTCTAAGCATACCCGCTCCCATTTCCCTCGGCGTCTTGATAATCGAGCAGAGTCACCTTTTACTTTAGTCCATTCAGATGTTTGGGGTCCTAGTCGGGTCAGTTCCACCTTAGGATTCCGCTACTTTGTCAGTTTCATTGATGATTATTCCAGGTGCACTTGGATATTTTTGATAAAAAATCGATCTGAGCTGTTTTCTATTTTCCAGACCTTTCACGCTGAAATTCAAAATCAATTTGGGGTTTCTATTCGCACATTTCGTAGTGATAATGCCCGAGAGTATTTGTCTTCCCCATTTCAGCAGTTTATGAAATCTCATGGGATTATTCATCAAACATCTTGTACGTACACATGTCAACAAAATGGGGTAGCTGAAAGAAAGAATAGACATCTTATTGAAACTGTTCGTACCCTACTCATACAATCTCATGCTCCGTTGCGTTTTTGGGGGATGCCGTTCTTACATCTTGCTATCTTATTAATCGTATGCCATCTTCAGCTATCCAGAACCAAGTTCCATTCTCTGTCATGTTTCCCCATTTACCTTTGTTCTCTCTTCCACCCCGTATCTTTGGAAGCACTTGTTTTGTCCATAACCTTACTCCAGGAACAGATAAGTTAGCTCCTCGTGCTCTTAAGTGCGTATTTCTGGGTTTCTCGAGAACACAAAAGGGGTATCGATGCTACTCTCCTGACCTCCAGCGGTACCTTATGTCCGCTGATGTTACCTTCTTTGAAACCCAATCATACTTCACAGGTTCAGGTCATCACTTAGATGTTTCTGAGGTACTACCAGTTTCATCTTTTGGAGATTCAGTTACTCCAGCTCCACCACCTACAACTCCAGTTGTAGTTCCACCACCTATAGCTCCAGTTGTAGCTCTACCACCTATAGCTCCAGTTCCACCACCTACAGCTCCGGTTGTAGCTCCACCACCTATAGCTCTAGTTCCTCCACATAATCCAGTTCAACCTTCTGCAGCTCCACCACTCTTGACTTATCATCGTCGTTCACATCCAGCATCAGGCCCAGGTGATTCACGCCTCGCATCAGATTCTGCACCTACTGCGGACTTGTCTCCTCTTAGTCAACCAATTGCACTCCGCAAAGGTGTACGATCCACACTTAATCCTAATCCCCACTATGTCGGTTTAAGTTATCATCGTCTGTCGTCACCACATTATGCTTTTATATCTTCTTTGTCCACTGTTTCTATCCCTAAGTCTACAGGTGAGGCACTATCTCATCCAGGATGGCGACATGCTATGATTGACGAGATGTCTGCTTTACATGCGAGTGACACTTGGGAGCTTGTTCATCTTCCTGCAGGTAAGTCTACTGTTGGTTGTCGTTGGGTTTATGCAGTCAAAGTCGGCCCGGATGGCCAGGTTGATCGGCTTAAGGCTCGTCTTGTTGCAAAAGGATATACTCAGATTTTTGGGCTTGATTATAGTGATACTTTCTCTCCCGTGGCTAAAGTAGCATCTGTTCGTCACTTTTTGTCCATAGCTGCTGTATGTCATTGGCCTCTTTATCAGTTAGACATTAAGAATGTTTTTCTCCACGGTGATCTTGAGGAAGAAGTTTATATGGAGCAACCACCTGGTTTTGTTGCTCAGGGGGAGTTTAATGGTTGTGTGTGCAGATTGCGCAGGTCACTATATGGTTTGAAACAGTCCCCTCGGGCTTGGTTTGGTAAGTTCAGCACAATTATTCAGGAGTTCGGCATGACTCGTAGTGAGGCTGATTACTCTGTTTTATCGGCATTCTGCTCCTAATCTGTGTATTTATCTAGTGGTTTATGTTGATGATATTGTTATTACCGGTAATGATCAGGATGGTATTACTAATCTGAAGCAACATCTCTTTCAGCACTTCCAGACTAAGGATCTGGGCAGATTGAAGTATTTTCTAGGTATTGAGGTCGCTCAGTCTAGCTCAGGTATTGTTATTTCACAGCGGAAGTATGCCTTAGACATTCTTGAGGAGACTGGAATGATGGGTTGCAGACCTATTGACTCTCCTATGGATCCGAATGCTAAGCTTCTGCCTGGACAGGGGGAGCCTCTTAGAGACCCTACGAGATATAGGAGGTTGGTTGGCAAATTGAATTACCTCACAGTGACTAGACCTGACATTTCTTTTCCGGTGAGTGTTGTATGTCAGTTTATGGATTCTCCCTGTGATAGTCACGGGGATGCAGTTGTTCGCATTCTTCGGTATATAAAGTCAGCTCCAGGCAAAGGATTACTATTCGAGGATCGAGGCCACGAGCAGATTGTTAGGTACACAGATGCTGATTGGGCAGGATCACCTTTTGATAGATGTTCGACGTCTGGATATTGTGTTCTAGTAGGAGGTAATTTGGTCTCGTGGAAGAGCAAGAAACAAAATGTAGTTGCTCGATCTAGCGCCGAAGCCGAATATCGGGCCATGGCTATGGCGACGTGTGAGTTAGTTTGGGTCAAGCAGTTGCTCAAGGAGTTAAAGTTCGGAGAAATCAGCAAGATGGAACTAGTATGTGATAACCAAGCTGCTTTTCATATTGCGTCAAATCCGGTGTTCCATGAGAGGACTAAACACATTGAGATCGACTGTCACTTTGTCAGAGAAAAAATACTTTCAGGAGATATTGTTACAAAGTTTGTAAAGTCGAATGATCAACCAGCAGATATTTTCACTAAGTCTCTTACTGGTTCTCGTATTAGTTACATGTGTAACAAGCTCGGTACATATGATGTGTATGCACCGGCTTGAGGGGGAGTGTTAGTTTATAGATATGTATAGTGTAGTCTTGTCCCACATTGGAAGAGGAGTAATATCTCCTTGTAGTGTATAGCTATAAATAGGGACCTCTTGTATTGTATTTATCATCCAATATCAATAACATATTTTCTCCCGTGCCTTCTCACAGAGGTCAAAGACATTAATGGAGTGAATGAAGAAATCCTGAAAGATGAAGAATCTGAAGCTAAGGTCAGTGGAGAAGGATGATAAAATGGGTGCTAAGCCATTGCTCCTAAAATTAAGGTAATTGGCATTACAGAAGAAGGGAAAGCAAAAAGGTGTGGGAGGATTAAAGGAATCGGGAGAAAAGAGGGTGAGAAGGGTGGGGTGGATAAAGGGGTCGACCAGGAATATGAGGATTTTGGTATACTCGAAGAAAATGTATCTGGAGAAGTAAACTGAAATAAGTTACAAAGATAGAGAACCCACTATTTTGCACGAGAGGTATTTTCAAGCATTTCTGAAATAATGCCATAAGTAAAAGATGTCTATGATGGAGTTAAGGAAGTAGTTGCTCAACTTCATCGAGAAGGAGGGTGGATGTTGGGGTTTTTCACAGTTCAACAAAAGGAACTAATATGTCGTGTGCGTAGCAGGCAACTTTTAACATATTGAAGGGCTACAACGTCATACTGCTGTAGGAAGGGGTTAAGACTAGGAGACTTGGGAGGTAAGAGAGGAAGCAGAGGAGGATTATGTAAGGGCAAAGTTAACTGAGAGAGGTATGAGAGAGGCCAGTTGTGAGGTGTGGACAGAAAAAAGAGATTCACAAATATAGGACATATTGGTAAGCAGTATTATCGAAGACATAATTAAGTAAATAAAAGAGTGCTCTCTCTAGCTTAAGCTTTTAGGAGATGGTCAGGCAATTCAGTAAGTATTATTGCCTACCCTACACCCTACACCAACATGACTCAATGCAGGTGCCTTTATTTTTCTTTTAAATAATTAAGTAGCTTCATAACACAGTCTTACTGTCGCATAGGCCTTCCTCGGGCTTTGTCCTTCACCTATAGGCAGCGACTTCCTTTCACTATCCCCTCTGCAAACTGTATAGTTACTATAGTAGTCAGTTTTAGTACCAGAATGGCGACGTTATGGTTGGCCATTCTACTGCCTTCTTACGTTTCTGTAGAAGCACTTAAGTTCCGTATTCTGTTGGTCAGTGGGTTGTTCATCTTTTGATGGGAAATCAGTGTAATATGTTAGTGAATTTCCTCTAGTTTCTTGCTAATTCGGATGAATTGTGGCTTCCCATTATGGACTGCTGCTGGAATTTCTTTCTAGGCAGTTTCATTTTCTTGGTAGGAGACTTGGTTAGTCTAACTTGTGTTTTTGTTTGCACACTTTTCTACTGGAGTTCATTACGTTTTGCTCTTGATGCAAACTTCTATTGCAGCATCTGACATCGAGGAATCCCACCACATTGACCAAGCCTGGAAACACGATCTTGGTGTTTGAAATTCTTAACTACCGTTTCCTTTCACTCTACAGGTGAGTTTACTCATCTTGGGAATTCATCAGATTCTTCTCTATTATCTATTCTCTACTTGTGTCTGTGACTGATGATCAATGTTGCTTTTACTAAAGAATAGTACATTCACATTTCTACATTTAGATAGCATACCATCTTTTTGCACCTCCTCAATTGTTAGGATTCTGTAACTTGATTCTCTAAATAACTGATAAAAAATAAAGTCAATAAACTTTTTCCTTTTTCTAGGTATCAAGGCAAGAGCAAGACCTTGATGTATGATGTCACCAAAATGATTTCTACACTGAAGGGGAAACGTGGAGATCATCGCATTTTCAGATTGGCTGAGAATTTATGTATGAATCTGATTTTGTCGTTGAGAGATTTTTTCTCTGTGAAGAGGGAAGGGAAGGTAGGAATATTTCTCCAGCTGAACTTTTGTGAATGCTCTGTAACTCAAATTATAACTTTTTCTGAGCTACTCAATGCATTTGCAGGGTCCAACTGAGTTTACTGAGACTTTAAATAGAATAACAATTGTTACTCTTGCAATCATAATCAAAACTCGTGGAATCGGGGAGTTTGATCAGTTACTGTATCTTCAGACAATGCTAGAACAGATTCTAGCAACTAGCCAGCATACCTGGTCTGAGAAAACTTTGCGCTACTTTCCTTCAATTTTACGCGATGCTTTGAGTGGGCGAATGGATAAAAGGGGCTTGGCAATCCAAGCATGGCAGCAGGTACATGAAATGGTTCCTCTCCGTACGAATTATCTGAAGCTTTAAACCGTTTTCTCTCTTAGGTGCTTGTTTCTTTGTGATTTATGGGTTTACTTATTCTCCAAACATTTCCGCATGTCACTTTGGTAGAAAAGGTCATGATGGATGTTGAGTTCATGAAATGGAAGGAAAACCTGAGTCAAGAAAAGTTTGCATTAAAGTAGAAAAAGAAGAGAAGGGTTCTAAACTGCACCTCGATAGTCTTAAAAGCATCAGTAGAAAATGTGACCCGAAAAGACAAAATATCTCATCATAGATACATAATTTGCGCGTGCTAAAAGATTAATCAAATTTCTTTTGCGTGTTCTGAAAGTCGATATAGAATGATGAAGCTCATTCTTTAATCTAACTAGTTGTTTATTACTCCCTCTATTCCATCTTATGTGTCACCATTTCCTTATCAGTCCTTCCAAAAGGAATGACACATTTTCATATTTGGAGACAATTTAACTTTAAAATTCCCAAATTTACCCTTAATGGCATGCTTTTTAGACACATATATGCTATGTCATGTTTAAGACCACAAGTTTTAGAAGTCTTTTTTTTCTTTCTTAAATTCGGTGCCTAGTCAAACTCCACCACATGATTTGAAAAAGCGAAAGTACTTATTTTACTCAGGTTTATTAAAATTTATTTCTGTCAGAATTACCTGTGCATCTCATGCAGTTGCCAGTTTTAAATGCCAAATGTTCGCTTAAGCCCTAATATATTTACTTGATACATCGAAGAGCCTGTCTGATAATTTTTATCAGGACTTAAAGCTGAACAAATTAAGCAATTAGATTTTGGATGTGTTTGACAGTGTAAAATGGAAATCACTTACCACATTAAGTGCCAATTAAAACCTTTACAGCCTCAACATCGTTCATGAGTAGAGATTTAAATAGCAAAATTCTAAGCAACCATATGATCGTTTATTATGGGAAGTGAAGTACTTATTAAATTTATGGTTGTTGGTTGCATATTAATCATAGAGAACAGCTCAAATTTGCATTTAGTGGTAGAATTCAGTATCCAGACTTCTATTTTCTGCGCCAACATTCAAAGGTTAATTTGTTTAGTCAAAAATATTTCAGATTTTGAACAAGTCGTTAGTATCAGTTCTATCAAGCAGAAGCTGTAATCTTAATGATTGAATTTATTCCCAGCTGCTTTGTGAGGAGTCAAATTGCTAATGAGTGATCTCCGGAAGTAAACAAGAATCAAGAAAGGAAAAGAGTATGATTTAAGACTATAGGTTTATTTGTTGTCATTAAACAGTATAGGGTTCAGCGAAAAATAAGTGACCAAATATTCATGAATTTGAGGTATTTTGCAAACCACTGGCAAGATGTTTCCTGTATAAGTTTGCTCATGTTGTTTTTCTGGAGAACATACAATTGACTTCAAGATGTTTTATCTGCAGGCAGAAACAACTGTTATCAATCAATGCACACAGCTTCTTTCTCCATCGGCTGATCCCACATATGTTATGACTTATATTAACCACAGTTTTCCTCAACACCGCCAGTATCTTTGTGCTGGTGCGTGGATACTAATGCATGGACATCCGGAGAATATTAACTGCATAAACCTTGTAAGACTCGGCCTTTTTTCCCTGAAGTTATTAGAAGCTTTTGTGTAGTGATCATCTCATCGACTTCTTTCTCATATGGAGATATCCCTACTAAAATACATCTTTCTCGCGTGACGACGTTCCTGCTAATAATTGGATACAGGGACGTGTCTTGAGGGAGTTTTCTCCTGAAGAGGTGACTGCAAATATTTATACAATGGTAGATGTTTTGCTTCATCATATTCACTTGGAACTACAGCGTGGACATCCCTTGCAGGTTTTGTCATACTCCTTTCTTATTGACTCTTTGGACCTATCAAGTTTTCACCCTCCTTGCTTTGCTTTTTTCTAATGTCTTCCTCTTTTCATTCCTCAGGATCTTATGCTAAAAGCATGTGGAAACCTTTCAGTTTTCATCTGGACCCATGAGCTTCTTCCTCCAGATATCCTGCTACTTGCACTTATTGACCGCGACGATAATCCACATGCTTTGCGCATTGTAGTATGTTCTTTATGATCTTCCTCAATTAGTTTTATGTCTTTATTAGTTTTAGTCAGTTGTGAAGAGCGGTGTAAGCCTATGATGCTTAATTTTGCGTACTGTTATTTGTTTATAATATTCTTTTGACGGCATCTTCTCCCAATTCTAATGTTGTCTTCAGGGGAAATGGTATTTTGACATCATGTTTTTGTCATCTGTTGTAGACTCAGTTTGGTGCTGTTTACACTTTCATTCTTAAGCTATAGTGTTATGAGGACAAAGTGATAATTTTAGCTTGCTTGAAGAAGGCATCATCTTCTCTTTAGCTATGATGTTTTACTGTCTGTCCAGCTGATCGAACTGTAATTTGTCATGTGGAATTGCTAAATTCCAATCTTCTTATGTTTGGGCTATTGGAGCTATCTTCAACAATTACAAAATGGGGAGAAGAACTAAATGAAGGGCGAAAAGAAGTTCTAGCTCTGGTTTTCTATGAAATCAAAGTATACTCATTTACTAAAAATGGATAATTTCAGAAGCATTTGATTAGTATAAGATTCCAAGCCTCCCAGTCAGGAATCTCATTCCTTCTCTATCATCCAAGACAATTCATAAAAGCAGGCCTATCTGGTTTAACGGCTGAAGATGTACAATATTATGGTCTCAAGGTGTCCCATAACACTATTCAGGAACATTGGTTCTTATTGCCGTTGACATAAACACCTTTTAAGCTTTCTGCTCCTCTAGCATCTTACATATCCAGCCATAGGTTAACAAGGTAGGTAGTGATTTTGTTAATTATTTCAAGTCTATAACTCTACATGGTTCTTTCTCCTAACGATTGGCATGCGTCTTTCCTTTTATAGAAAGTGGATTAAATATCTGTTGCTTTGGTTCATGCTACTATGGTAGAAGCAACTATGAACTCCCCTCTGACATATTGAAACAAGTTGGCTTCCATCTTTTCCTTTCCGAGTATGACAGAAAGACGAATTTTATGGTAAGAGAACAAAAGTTATGGAACTGCAGTACCCAGAGAGTGATATTGCACTTCTACAGAGAATTGCTGGGTCAACAATCATATCCCATTCTTGTTCATTTTGCCGTGAATAAGAGAGAAAGTCACTTGACTTTTGACGATAAGAAGGAAAATGACAAGTGTTAGAGTGAAGAATACATCTTTGCGAGCTGGCAGAACTGTGAGAATGCATGGGAGAAAAATCTATTATTGATATTCTGTTTAATTATAATACAATGAGTCCTATTTATACAATACATATCATACTCCTATTCTATGTGGGACTAGGACTAATTCATATTATGTACATAACTATCTAACACTCCCCCTCAAGCCGGTGTATACAAATCATATGTACCGAGCTTGTTACATATGTAACTAATACGAGGACTAGTAAGGGACTTGGTGAAAATATCTGCAAGCTGATCATTCGACTTCACAAACTTTGTAGCAATATCTCCTGAGAGTATCTTTTCTCTGACAAAGTGACGGTCAATCTCACTGTGTTTAGTTCTCCCATGGAACACCGGATTTGATGCAATATGAATGGCAACTTGGTTATCACACACAAGTTCCATCTTGCTGACCTCACCAAATTTCAAACTCATTAAGCAAATGTTTGATCCAAACTAGCTCACATGTTGCCACAACCATTGCTCGATAATCTGCTTCTGCACTAGACCGAACAACCACATTCTGTTTCTTACTCTTCCAAGACACCAAATTACCTCCTAAAACACAATATTCAGAACGTCTATCAGAAGGTGATCCTGCCAGTCAACATCTGAGTACCCAACAATTTGCTCATGGCCTCGATCTTCAAACAATAATCCTTTGCCTGGAGCTGATTTTATATATCGAAGAATGCGGACAACTGCATCCCAATGACTATCACAGGGAGAATCCAGGAACTGACTTACCACACTAACTGGAAAGGAAATGTCAAGTCTAGTCACTGTGAGGTAATTTAATTTACCAACCAGCCGCCTATATCTTGCAGGATCGCTAAGCGGCTCCCCCTGTCTTGGTAGAAGTTTAGAATTCGGATTCATAGGAGTGTCAACAGGTCTACAACCTGTCATTCCTGTTTCCTGAAGAATGTGTAAGGCATACTTCCTTTGTGAGATAACAATACCTGAGCTAGACTGAGCGACCTCAATACCTAGAAAATACTTTAATCTGCCCAGATCCTTAGTCTGAAAGTGCTGAAAGAGATGTTGCTTCAACTTAGTAATACCTTCCTGATCATTGCCGGTAATAACAATATCATCAGCATAAACCACCAGATAAATACTGAGATTTGAAGCAGAATGCCGACAAAACACACAGTGATCAGCTTCACTACGAGTCATGCCAAACTCCTGAATAACTTTGTCGAACTTACCAAACCACACTCGAGGAGACTGCTTTAGACCATAGAGGGACCGGCGCAACCGACATACAAGGCCACTAGACTCCCCCTGAGCAACAAAACTAGGTGGTTGCTCCATATAAACCTCATCCTCAAGGTCACCGTGAAGAAAAACATTCTTAATGTCCAACTGATAGAGAGGCGAATGGCAAACAACAACCATGGATAGAAAAAGGCGGACTGATGCTATTTTAGCCACGAGAGAGAAAATATCACTGTGATCGAGCCCAAATATCCGAGTATACCCTTTGGCAACAAGACGAGCCTTAAGTCGATCAACCTGGCCATCTGGACCAACTTTGACTGCATACACCCAACGAAAACCAACAGTCGATTTACCCGAAGGAAGAGGAACAAGCTCCCAAGTAACACTCGTATGTAAAGCAGACATCTCGTCAATCATAGCCTATCGCCACCCTGGATGAGACAGTGCTTCACCTGTAGACTTATGGATGGAAACAAAGGACAAAGATGATACAAATGCACAATGAGGTGATGATAGACGATGGTAACTTAAATCGACATAATGGGGATTAGGATTAAGTGTGGACCGTATACCTTTCCGGAGTGCAATCGGTTGACTAAGAGGAGACAAGTCCGCAGTATTAGCAGGGTCAGGTGCAGGACGTGAATCAGCTGGGCCTGATGCTGGGCGCGGATGATGATGATAAGTCAGCAGTGGTGGAGCTGTAGAAGGTTGAACTAAACTAGGTGGTGGAACTGGAGCTATAGGTAGTGGAGCTGGAGCTGGAACTGGAACTGTAGGTGGTGGAGATGGAGTTGTAGGTGGTGGAGCTGGAGATGGAGTTGTAGGTGAAGATGAATGGGAGATAGTGACTGAATCTCCAAAAGATGGAATTGGTAGCACCTCATAAATATCTAAGTGATTACCTGGACCTGTGAAGTATGATTGGGATTCAAAGAAGGTAACATCAACAAACATAAGGTACCGCCTAAGTACCGCCTGAGGTCAGGAGAATAGCATCGATATCCCTTTTGCCTTCTCGAGTAACTTAAAAATACGCACTTAAGAGCACGAGGAGCTAACTTATCTTTTCCTAAAGTAAGGTTATGAACAAAACACGTGCTCCCAAAGACACGGGGTGGAAGAGAGAACAAAGGTAAGTGGGGAAACAAAACAGAGAATGGAACTTGATTCTGGATAGCTGAAGATGGCATACGATTAATAAGATAACAAAATGTAAGAACTGCATCCCCCATAAAACGCAACGGAACATGAGATTGTATGAGTATGGTACGAACAATTTCAATAAGATGTCTATTCTTTCTTTCAGCTACCCCATTTTATTGGGATGTGTACAGATTAGATGTTTGATGAATAATCCCATGAGAGTTCATAAACTGCTGAAATGGGGAAGACAAATACTCTAAGGCATTATCATTACGAAATGTGCGGATAGAAACCTCAAATTGATTTTGAATTTCAGCGTGGAGGGTCTGAAAAATAGAAAACAACTCAGATCGATTTTTCATCAAAAATATCCAAGTGCACCTGAAATAATCATCAATGAAACTGACAAAGTAGCGGAATCCCAGGGTAGAACTGATCCGACTAGGACCCTAAACATCTGAATGGACTAAAGTAAAAGGTGACTCAGCTCGAATATCAAGACGTCGAGGGAAATGGGAGCGGGTATACTTACCGAGCTGACATGACCCATACTCTAGAGTGGACAGGTGAGATAAACCAGGTACTATTTTCTGAAGTTTTGACAAACTGGGATGTCCCTACCGTTTATGTAATAAATCTGGTGAATCAGTGCCAAAACAAGTTGTTGAAGGAGGACAAGATATGTGTCCATGTGATTTTGCAAGGATAAGGTAATAAAGTCCATCTGATTCACGCCCGGTACCAATGATCTGCCCTGTATTAGCGTTCCCCTATAAAAACAAGGTCATCAAGAAATAAAACAGAGCATTTAAGTGATTTGGCCAACCGACTAGCGGCTATGAGATTAAAAGGACTATCGGGAACATAAAGGACTGAATCTAAAGGTAAGGAAGGAAGTGGACTTGCTTGACCTATTCCAGTTGCCATGGTTTGAGACCCGTTGGCCATTGTGACTGTTGGGAGAGATTGAGAGTATGAAATAGTAGTGAAAAGAGATTTGTTACCAGAAATATGATCAGATGCATCTGAATCAATGACCCAAGACTCAGAGGATGAAGATTGGGAGACACAAGTCACACTACTATCTGTTTGAATAACGGAAGCTATCCCGAAAGATGTCTGTTTACATGTTTTGTACTTTAGGAACTCAATATAATCCGGTAAAGAAATCATCTGGATTAGATTCAATGCATTGGATCTAACGGATTGTGAGTCAAAGGCTTCTAATATGAATGCCATTATAATGGTTATGCGCAGAAAAAAAAAAAAAATTTTTTTTTGGAAATTACTGTTCACGCCGGAAAAATATGAAAGTGGTCGGAATTTGATTTAAATTGGATGGGTAGGCTCGGAATTGCAAGGGAAACAATTTGTCCTGAAGAGTCGTCGCCAAAAAATGGCCGGAAGGTGGCCCATGCGCCGGCGCGTGACGTCGGAACTTTGCCGGAAAATTTTCTTCCGGTAGCGCTTGGAGGGTCTTCTGACGGAGATTTTTTTATGGGTTGGTCGACGGAGGCCGATCTACTTTGTGGTGGTGTTGGTTTTTACACAACACTGACGAAAAGTGGCTTTTTACTTGCGGCAGACCTGTGTTTGCCGGAAAAAGACTTCCGGTTGACTGATTTTTCTTCCCGGAGTCGTTGGTATTTATGCACAACGATAAATCTCTCACGATTGCTCTGATACCATGTGAAAATGCATGGGAGAAAAATCTATTATTGATATTCTGTTTAATTATAATACAATGAGCCCTATTTAAACAATACATATAATACTCCTATTCTATGTGGGACTAGGACTAATTCATATTATGTACATAACTATCTAACAAGAACAATGATTTCACTCATATAGGAACAAAATCCAGTGTCTCATAGGATGACCTTTTTTTTGCTTTCTGTGCAAGTGGATCATTCTTGTTATGAACCAGACCATGATCATAAGAGCTTTTCATTCACATTCTTAAATATGGAGACTTTCCAGTAAATGTTATAGTTCTTTTGAAATTTATCGAAATAGTGATATATTTGGTACATCAAAACGTCCCTTTTTTCTTTTGCTCACTTTTTGACACCTTTTGTTAAAATTCCAAACAGATTAACTTACTTGACAGTAAGGAGCTCCAACAAAGAGTGAAACTTTATCTCATAAATCGTGGCCCACCTGAACATTGGCTTTCTTCTGGACCTTTCAAGCGTGTGGAATTGCAGAAAGCTCTTGGAAACTATCTGTCATGGAAGGAAAGGTAACAAATTGAACATGTTTTTTCCAATAAGTGGGTAACATCTTGGACAGTATTATATGCAATATCATGGTTCCTTATAATTGCTGAATGTTTAGATATTAACAGTTGGATCAAGTATATATTTGGTTGCAAAGTAAGTACACATATCTCTATGTCGAATGTTTATCCAGATCTTCTATAAGCATATGTTTTGTGTTTGTAAGGCTTCATTTGTTTGCACTTAATGAGGGTCTGAATCTTAATCATTCTGATCTCAGACATTAATTACGTTTTTTTAAAGTCTGGATCTTAATTATTCAGATCTTAATTATTAAGTGTGTTTGTTTTTCTTTATTTCACAATCACTTAATGGATGTGAATGATAAAGATCTATAACAAAGACTTAATTTCACGAAGTTGTTATCATTCACATTCACTACTAACCGCTGCCACCACCCACCATTATCACCTACCACCATGCAATCCACCACCACCATACAGTTGCAAATAAGACAAGTGTATGACTACACATTAACATTAAAGCTCAACATGGCAAACAATCCTTTATGCCCAGGTCAACAAGTCATAACCTTAAACAAGCTCCTAAGTCATAATTATGAATTATCACGTAGTTATGGAATCAACGAAATATGGATAATAAGCTCACATAGTCCAAACAAGGCATAATCATAAGTCAATCTCTACTGGATAAGGTCATAACTTAGCTACGCATATACGCTCGTCAGTTCGCATATGCGTGGCTCCTAAATCAAGCAACATGCAGCAAATAGATCACTCAGAGAATTCCCTCTTACAAGAATAGACAAGAGACTTACCTTATCCCGGCAAGCTTAAATCAACCAACAACCGCCTTTCCTTTCGAAAACCAGCACCAAACGACTCGAATCTAGTCAAATATAACTCAATAACGTCAAACAAAACTATAGGAATCAAATCCAAACAATAAAGCTTCAATTTTTAATCAAATCCCCAAAAATCAACAAAAGTCAACTCGGGCCTACATAGTCTAAATCTAAGTCAAGGGGTAGATCCCGACTACCTATAATTCCACGAGTCCAAATATGTGATTATTTTCCAAAACCGAGTCCAAATCCACCCTCAAATCCCCAAAATTCTGCCTCGCAAGTTGTAGACAAAAACCCTAATTTTCTCTTCAAAATTCCATGATTAAAGTGTATAATTCCACAAGGATTCAAGATATATAATCAAATTCAAGTGAAAATTACTTACCCACAAATTAGTGATGAAAATATCCTAAAAAATCGCCTCTTACCGAGTTCCAAAACTCAAAATAATGAAAAAATGAGCTAACTCTCGAAAATATAAAGTCTGCCAAGGGTCTCGTATCTACGGAACAAAGGGCCGCTTCTGCGACATATCGATCGCATCTGCGATCCTCACTTACAAAGCCCCCCATCGTATCAGCGGAGAAACTGTCACATTTGCGGCTCCGCAGATGCGACCAGAAATGCAAACCTGAGCCAGCCCAATCTCGCACCTCCGCACGAACCCCCACTTCTTTGAAGCCGCAGATGTGGCCAATGCATCGCTTCTGCAACCTCGCACCTGCGCGAAAACCATCGCAGGTGCAACACACCAGTACTAGATCTGCTAAATCACTTTCAAATGGTCCGAAACCAATTCGAAACACACCCGAGCCCCTCGGCCCCCTATCCAACCATACCAACAAGTCCGAATACCTTATCCAAACTTATCTAAATGCTCAAAACACTACAACTAACATCGAAACCAAGAATCGACGATCAAAATCTATCTCTTAGCTTCCAAACTTTCCTACTTAACCAAACACGTCCAAATCATGCCTAAACCTTCTGGATTTCAACCAAACTTTGCACCCAAGTTCCAATCAACTAAAAGAACCTATCCAAGTTCCGAAACACCAATCGAAGCCCGATAACATTAAAGTCAACTCTTGGTCAAACCCATGAACTCTCCAAACTTTCAAATTGTCAACTTTCGACAAATAGAGCTAAAACCTTCTAGGAACCTCCGAATCCAAATCTGAACACACGCCCAAGTCCAATATCATCATACAAACTTGTTGAAAGTTGAAACCATCAAATCCCGATTCCGAGGTCATTTACTCAAAAGTCAAACCTTGGTCAACCCTTCAAACTTAAAGCTTCCAAATTGAGATTCACTCTTCCTAATCAACTCCGAACCTCTCGAAAATCAAAACCAACTATACATGCAAGTCATAATGCATCATATGAAGCTACTCAAGGACTCGAACCACCGAACGAAATGTTAAAAAGCTCAAAACGACCGGTCGGGTCGTCACATATATTTACTTGTCATGAAGTATTCCTGATGCTGATTTAGATAGATTTAATGATTCTCCTGATCGAATTAAAACTACGTTGCCTTTCCAGCCTCAGAATTCAACTTCTTCTGTTCGATGTATTATACCTGCATTGAGATAACCAAGAGAATAACCTACTTTTCTTGTCTGAATTGGTATGTAACTAGTCGAAAAATTTATAATAACAATGTTGTTGTCATCGTTGGCAGCTTTCTTTTTGAAAATGGTAACAAATAGTCGTTGGCAGCTTTCTGAGGCTCTAGCTAACTTGGTTGGCCAGTACGACTAGACCCATTAGGCATTTAGCTTGAAGAATCAATTCTATTAAACACTATTTGCTGCAAGTTAGGTCTTTTGAGCACTGATCATTGGAAAATGCTTATTCTGTGTATTAATGCTTATTTTTCGTTGTTTAATATTTTTGGGTGTTGTAGAACTTATAATTGTGTTCTGTCATGACCCAAATTATGGGACTGTAACAGCACTCGATGATCTTACTCCCATTAAGCTAATCACTTTTTGAAATTTAACTCAACTGAAATCTGTAGAACCTGTATATAAGTATATTGAGAACAACTCTAGAATAGGGCAGCGTGGTGCACAAAATATCCCGCGTTCACGCAGAGTCCGGGGAAGGGCCGCACCCCAAGGGATGTGATGTAGCCAGCCTACTCTAATGCAAACATTAGTGGTTGCTTCCGCGGCTCGATCCCATGACCTATAGGTCACATGAGAACAATACCGTTGCTCCAAGGCTCCCCTTCGAGAACAACTCTAGAATACTGAACATAAACAGTAGTTTCAAAAATGAGGGTATAAGGTCTAGCACCCAAACTGGAACATACTAATCTTTGTGGATAAATGCTAAATGCAAAAAAATATATATTTTCTTTATGTGTTCTAAATTTTCTCGTGTTGTCTTCTCATCTTTAAAATTATGAAGGAATACAAATTGTTGTTGGAATGGACATTTCTGACACAGTGATCAGTAAGGAATCTGATTGGGAGGAAGATTGAACATTATGGGAATGTCAAGCTAGTGACAACGGTCTGATCTCAACCCAATAAGTTAGGTATCTCCAATGTCTGATCCAGTGTTGTGAAGAGCGTGAAGCGAGGAAAAGCGACAAGCCCCATTTTGCTTAAAGCGTGAAGCGAGAAGCGAAGCGTCGCTTTTTTGAAGTGAAGCGGATTTTAAAAAAAAAAATTTAAAATAAATACTGTATAGACAACACATGTAACGAAAATAATAACTTATTAACTACAAAGCAAAAAACAATGGCAGCATTTCGCCGCTATTTTAAACACTGAAATAGTGAAACGAAAAGAAAAAGAAGAAGAAAGGCACATACCTGGGCTTGAACTTGAAAAGTGCTGAAAATGGAAACCCTAGTCGCTGCTTCGCTCTGCTGCTCGATGATGTTTTGAAAAAAGACACAACTTTTTTATTTTTAATGTTGGCAGTCACTTAAAAGACTGAAGCGCTCACTACAGTCGCTTCTCGCTTCAGTCACACTTCTCGCTTTTTTGGCAGAAGCGCACGCTTCTTTTTACGTGTTACGCTTCACAACATAGAAGCGACACTGTGGCCGCCTCGCTGCGCTTCGCGCTTTAAGCGCTGAAGCGAGCGCTTTTCACAACACTGGTCTCTGATCCCAACCCGATAAGCTAGGTATCTCTTTAACCTCTATGCAATGGGTGACCGTATCTCAGCTTAGCTTATTAGTACTCTTGGCATCTGCATCTTTGCGACATTCATATGGATGTGTTGAACTTTGCTGGTCCAACATTCACTCATATATAGCGTTGGTCTTATGACTGTTCTATAGAACTTACCTTTCACTTTGGTAGGCATCCTTCTATCATGTTACCCTTGTAGACTTCTCCATTTCAACCATCTGATTTTGATTTTATTTGTATACATCTTCATCTATCATCCCATTCTCCTGGAACAACCATCATAAATATCTGAATTGTTTGCATTTAGGCACTGCAAACCTAATCAACTTCACTGTTCTTCATTTATTTATTTTCCATTTGTTGAAATTTACTGATGATGCAAGTGGCGGTGTTAATTTTATCAGCTCTTTGCTCATCCATGTGTGTGTATGTTGTGTGTGTATATATATATACGCATTGCATCAGCTCTTGTTTGTTATGCTCATAGGTAGTAATATATTGTTTAATTCTCAGATTTTAGATCTCGAGGATACACCTATCAAGTATCAACCTTTTCTTGTTTGATCATTATGGTTTCAGGTATCCCACATTTTTTGATGATATTGCTGCACGCCTGCTTCCGATCATCCCCCTAATCATATATAGACTCATTGAAAATGACGCTATGGATGCAGCTGATAGAGCTCTTCAAGTTTATTCGACCTTCCTTCATTGCTATCCCCTGAACTTTACATTTGTTCGTGATATACTGGCTTATTTCTATGGTCATCTTCCTGGAAAGCTAATACTCCGCATATTAAATATCTTGGATATTAAAAAGGTGATGATGGTTGATGCTTTTGTAACTTACTAATTGCTTTTGCCCTTCTCTTTTAATAATCACTGAATCATTCTTTTTTTCTTTTTTCCTTTCAGATTCCATTTTCCGAGTCATTCCCGCAACATATCAACTCATCAAATGCAGCCATGTGCCCACCATTGGACTACTTTGCTACTCTTTTATTAGGACTGGTGAATCATGTTATTCCTGCTTTAAATAATAGCTCCAAATGTGCAGCAATGGGAGATTTTGCAAATAATTCTACGCGTGCTCCCCATGGCAAGATCCAAGCCACATCACAACCTGGGCCAACTAATTCTTCTGAAGGGCAGAAACCATATTATCAGATGCAAGACCCTGGGACATTCACCCAGCTGACTCTTGAAACAGCTGTAATAGAATTACTTTCTCTACCTGTTTCTCCTTCTCAGATTGTCTCATCTCTTGTTCAAATTGTTGTACACATACAACCAACCCTTGTCCAATCCAGCAATGGGCTACATGGAGCTCCTGGTAGTTCTGGACAAGGCTCTATCTTGCCTACTTCTCCTTCAGGGGGAAGTTCTGATTCTTTGGGTGCAACTAGGACGACTCCATCGGTTTCAGGAATGAATACTTCTAATTTTGTTTCACGTAGTGGTTATACTTGCCAACAGCTGTCTTGCTTGTTGATCCAAGCTTGTGGTCTTCTTTTGGCACAACTTCCTCCGGAGTTTCATGTACAGCTATATGTTGAAGCTGCACGCATAATCAAAGAAAGTTGGTGGCTTACTGATGCAAAAAGATCAGTGGGTGAACTAGAATCTGCTGTTAGCTATGCTCTACTAGACCCCACCTGGGCTGCACAGGACAATACCTCAACAGCCATTGGTACGCTTTCTCAAACTATCTGGAATGGCTTCACCTGTTTGTTTGCTCACTCCCCTTGTCTCTATTGATTGACCTCTATTGACTGGCGGTGTGATCATAAGAAGCCAAAATGTTGATTGGAAAAAGGGGAGAATTGCAATTTTGGTATATGAAGTAATGTGTTATTCCGGTTGTAGTTCCGTATTATTTAACTACACATATTTTGCCTTTAATTGGACAATACGTGCACTTTACTACTTGGAGTTAACGGAAACTAATGGAAGATAGAAAGAACTAGAGAATTTTGATTTAATAACAGAAAAAAAAAAAAAAGAGAACGCAGTAGAACTCGATGACGACTCCACTTCCTCCTCCAACTTCGCACTTGCTGATCCTCTCCAACCTCTTGTTCATCCTCCTACTGCTTTCGCCAGAGAAAACATGCTCAAGTCATTCAAAGTTAATCATGCGCTTCTATTAGAGTGTTACAAAATGAAGGTAATCATCGCCTTTGTCTATTTGTAAATAGTGTTCTGATTTATCAGTAGTTTTATCTATCAAAGTTTGCATGTAATACCGGAACACTTGCGTGAATAAAATTTTGGTGTACATAGAAAAATGAAGATGCAAACCAATTAGGATGCTATACGACTAAAAGCTTGTTCCGACACTATATTAGAAAGTTTAAGATAACATCATCATCTTGGGTGACATACCATTCCGAGGACTCGAGTTTAGCAGAGACATGGAAATGGAAGGAGCACAAAAGCCAGAATATGACCACGACCTCCTGGCCCCTTCCTCGCCACCCTTCTATTTTCCTGTCCACTATAGTTTTCTCATCCCACTACACGACCCCTTGCCCTTGGCTAGAAAGCTAGCCAACAGTATTATGTTCCAGATGACGAGGGAGAAGAGGATAAACAGTGGCAAGGCAGAGTAGGAAGTCGACAGTTATCACATTCTGCTACTGTTTTTCTTTTTAATTTCTCTTTATATTTTCTTGATATTTCAAATATTTATTTTGTTAATTTTTGACTACTCAGCTTTCATCAATTCAGAGATTAAGAGTGCACATGTGATTGAATTAAAGGTCAAATGTCTGTTGTTGAATAGAGTGTTTTAAAAGGCCCCTGTGGCGGGGCACTATCAAAACTCCCTAAGGCTCACGTGTGGGGCTTAGTTCTGTGAGGCTTACGCCCCAAACGCTCGACTGTGCGCCCGAAACATGCCTAGCGCTCAACGCCCAAGGCTCGTCTAACAGTTCCTAACACAAATCATGCGGCAAGTTCCCTAATTAGCACTGTCGACACTCAAAATTCTTTAACTGTGAGAAAGCACGGGAGAAAATATATTATTGATATTGGATGATAAATACAATCCAAGAGGTCCCTATTTATAGCTATACACTACAAGGAGATATTACTCCTCTTCCAATGTGGGATAAGACTACACTATACATATCTGTAAACTAACACTCCCCCTAAAGCCGGTGCATACACATCATATGTACCGAGCTTGTTACACATGTAACTAATACGAGAACCAGTAAGAGATTTAGTGAAAATATATGCTAGTTGATCATTCGACTTTACAAACTTTGTAACAAATATCTCCTGAAAGTATTTTTTTCTCTGACAAAGTGACAGTCGATCTCAATGTGTTTAGTCCTCTCATGGAACACCAGATTTGACGCAATATGAAGAGCAGCTTGGTTATCACACACTAGTTCCATCTTGCTGATTTCTCCGAACTTTAACTCCTAGAGCAACTGCTTGACCCAAACTAACTCACACGTCGCCATAGCCATGGCCCGATATTCGGCTTCGGCGCTAGATCGAACAACTACATTCCGTTTCTTGCTCTTCCACGAGACCAAATTACCTCCTACTAGAACACAATATCCAGACGTAGAACATCTATCAAAAGGCGATCCTGCCTAATCAGCATCTGTGTACCTAACAATCTGCTCGTGGCCTCGATCCTCGAATAGTAATCCTTTGCTTGGAGCTGACTTTATATACCGAAGAATGCGAACAACTGCATCCCAGTGACTATCACAGGGAGAATCCATAAACTGACATACAACACTCACCGGAAAAGAAATGTCAGGTCTAGTCACTGTGAGGTAATTCAATTTGCCAACCAACCTCCTATATCTCGTAGGGTCTCTAAGAGGCTCCCCTGTCCAGGCAGAAGCTTAGCATTCGGATCCATAGGAGAGTCAATAGGTTTGCAACCCATCATTCCAGTCTCCTTAAGAATGTCTAAGGCATACTTCCGCTGTGAAATAACAATACCTGAGCTAGACTGAGCAACCTCAATACCTAGAAAATACTTCAATCTGCCCAGATCCTTAGTCTGGAAGTGCTGAAAGAGATGTTGCTTCAGATTAGTAATACCATCCTGATCATTACCGGTAATAACAATATCATCAACATAAACCACTAGATAAATACACAGATTAGGAGCAGAATGCCGATAAAACAGAGTAATCAGCCTCACTACGAGTCATGCCGAACTCCTGAATAATTGTGCTGAACTTACCAAACCAAGCCCGAGGGGACTGTTTCAAACCATATAGTGACCTGCGCAATCTGCACACACAACCATTAAACTCCCCCTGAGCAACAAAACCAGGTGGTTGCTCCATATAAACTTCTTCCTCAAGATCACCGTGGAGAAAAACATTCTTAATGTCTAACTGATAAAGAGGCCAATGACGTACAACAGCCATGGACAAAAAGAGACGAACAAATGCTACTTTAGCTACGGGAGAGAAAGTATCACTATAATCAAGCCCAAAAATCTGAGTATATCCTTTTGCAACAATACGAGCCTTAAGCCGATCAACTTGGCCATCCGGGCCGACTTTGACTGCATAAACCCAACGACAACCAACAATAGACTTACCTGCAGGAAGAGGAACAAGCTCCCAAGTAGTAGGGTTAACTTGAAATAGTGGAAATATGTAACTCCTGTGAGAAAACTGAAGAAATAGCTTGAAAAACACTGTTTATGGCAGGAAAACAGAACGCTGCTCTGCGCCGAAAACACTGTTCACGCCGGAAACACTGTAGCTCGCCGGAAAATTCCAAAGTTGTCGGAATTTGTCATAACCAGGATGGATAGACTCGGAATTCCTTTGCGAGCAAGCTGTCCTGAAGAAATATTTTCAAAAAATGTCCGGAAAGGTCACTGTTCACGCCGGAAAAATATAAAAGTGGTCGGAATTTGATTTGAATTAGATGGGTAGGCTCGGAATTTTGAGGAGAGCACACTGTCCTGAAGAAGCTTCGCGAAAAAATGGCTGGAACCCTCGCCGGAAAAGTTGTTGCCAGCGCGTGGAGGAGCGTGGCGGCTTTTCTACCAGATAAAGTTTCAGGGGTTGGTCGTCGGAGGGTGATCTACCTCGTGGTGGTGTTGGTTTTAGCACAACACCGACAGAAAGTGACTTTTACTTAGACAAGCCTTAGCTCACCGGAAAAATTGCACGATGACTAAGTTCTTTCTTCCCAGTTAAGGCTGGAATGACGCACAACGATCTTTTCTCACTAATGCTCTGATACCATGTGAGAAAGCACGAGAGAAAATATATTATTGATATGGGATGATAATACAATACAAGAGGTCCCTATTTATAGCTATACACTACAAGGAGATATTACTCCTCTTCAATGTGGGATAAGACTACACTATACATATCTGTAAACTAACACTAACAAATGAATGATTAAAGTTCTACTCATCTGTAGAAATATGAAGATTGAGAGTAACTCAAAATAATGAGTCATGGTATTGCATATTTACTAATTGAGAAAATCGGGATGATGAATATCATTTGAATATTTCTTCTGAAAATAGATAGTCAAGATTTACATCTTCACTTATTATAGGTCTTCATATCTTAGTTTTATGTCTCTTAAAATTATCAGACTTTTATTATTTTGCTATTTACAAGCAATTTTATATTTACTATTAAGGAATAATATTTTAAATTACATTACTGATAAAGTTTATTGATTATTAACTTTTAGAGAGGTAAACTGTGTAGTTTGATAATATCTTTCAGTAAATTGTAATTTTTTAATTGTTCGAAAGATAAGGCATGATAGTTGATTTTTATCTCATAGTAACTAACACTATTGCATTATTTATATTTATAAGAAAATGCTAGATATTTTCTTAATCCTTTTTGATTTTCTTAAACTTTTAATATACTTTATATACTTTTTGTGCTTATTATACTATTTTATTAATTTATAAATTGAAAAATTTAAAGGTTCATGGGGCTTACGCTCAATGTCTCGGGGCTTATGCTTCGGCTCACGTTAAGTAAAATGCCCCGCTTCACGCCCCCGATTTTTAAAATACTGGTTGAATAATATGGGGACTAAAATTGGAATAATGTAATAATTCATGGACCAATATTGTTATTTTCCCGAAAGAGCAGTAACTGGAATATATCTACATGGGTTTTGCTTACCTTCTATAACTTTTGCTTTCATTTTTTTGCCCTTCCTAAAAACATTACCGTCCTTTTAATACCAGGGGAGTTTTTGTCAAACAAAAATACCGAAAACCCTCATCCTTCACAGCCAGAAAGGCCGTCTGTTTTGTTCTTCTCCATTGGCGAAGTTTTCTTTTTTTCAATTCCCACCGATGAATCACCCTCCCTATTTCTTATTTCTTCATCTTTATTTCTTTCTCCGGTGACTCCTCCTTTCCATTAGTAATTGTACTCATTTTACTTTTCCATTATTAATCCTCAAAACAAAGTAAATGAGAAAGGTCTCAAGACATTTCTACTATAATGTTTTCAGCAGTGTAAATTGCTCCTATCAACGGAGTAATGGTTTGATTATGATTTGATTTTTTTCATGTCCTTTATACTCCATGTGACCAGGAGGTCACGAGTTCAAGCCGTGAAAACAGCCGCTTGCAGAAATGCAGGCTAAGGCTGCGTACTATAGACTCTTGTGGTCCGACCCTTCCCCGGACCCCGCGTATAGTGAGAGCTTAGTGCACCGGGCTGCCCTTTTTTTTTTTCTTTATACTCCATAAAGCTGGACAACAAATCCTAGGAAATATAAGCCTTTCGCAGCAAATATAAATGGAGAAGATCGGGATATAAAGCAAAATTATAAGAAAAAGAAAAGATTCAGGTCCACCCAGTTTGCACTTCGCAGAGACTGGGAAGAGCAAAATGTGAGAGAGAAAGGGGGAAAACCAAATTGGGTAGAAAGACAAAAATATCCATCTCACTTATGCATTGATAACATGCTGTTAGGGGTATTTAAGGAAAACAAAAGATGTATACAATACTAACCTACTACAACTATGTGGTAGGTTAGCAAAACCCTCTATATATATATATATACACTCGCGCGCGCGCGAGCACACTCACTCCGTTTTAATTTATGTGAACCTATTTCCTTTTTAATCCGTGCCAAAAAGAATGACCCCTTTCCATATTTGGAAACAATTTACCTTTATGCAATGATTTATAGCCACACAAAATGTATGTGCCTCATTTTACACCACAAGTTCAAAAGTCTCTTTTTTCATGAACTTCGTGCCAAGTCAATTAGGTTCACATAAATTGAATCGGAGGAAGTATGGATGTATGTATGAATATGTATATGTACATATATATATATGGCCAAATACATATGGAAACAATTTACCTTTATGCAATGATTTATAGCCACACAAAATGTATGTGCCTCATTTTACACCACAAGTTCAAAAGTCTCTTTTTT
Source organism: Nicotiana tabacum (assembly GCF_000715075.1). Lineage (NCBI taxonomy): Eukaryota > Viridiplantae > Streptophyta > Magnoliopsida > Solanales > Solanaceae > Nicotiana > Nicotiana tabacum. The sequence goes on from NC_134102.1 coordinate 46,450,564, forward strand.
CATGAACTTCGTGCCAAGTCAATTAGGTTCACATAAATTGAATCGGAGGAAGTATGGATGTATGTATGAATATGTATATGTACATATATATATATATGGCCAAATACATAGCCAGCCCCTTAAACTTGTCACTGTTTTTCACTTAAACACCTCAGCTGCAGCAGTGACCTATTAGACACTCGAACTATATTGAAACTGTGCCTATTGAGCACCTCATATAAACTCTTCCACAAAAGTTTACCGCATGATTGTCAAGCGCTCAAACATAGCAGACCAACGAATCATTTAATGACATGTGGAAAATAAAGAAAGACAAAATACCCTTCTCCGATTTCTTCATCTCTCCTCCTGCTTCGTCTTCATTGCCCTTCCTTGTTAATATTTTCCTTCCTATGTTAACTAGTTTGGGGAAGTTGTTGATCTTAATCTTGTTAGGGACAGAAATAGGCAATCAAAAGGGGTTCGATTTTCTTGGTTATGAGGATCAGAGAAGCCGAAATCTTGATGTGGGTCTATCTCTATTTCTCTCTCCTTCTTTCTTTCTTTTTTTCTTTTGTTTGGCTATCACTTAGCAATTTGATACTAGATTAGAAGGTAACTTGAATGGCGCTCAAAATTGTGGTCGAATAATACAAAGATGAAAAAGGGGAATGAGTGCTTTCCAAAGGGGTGAATGCATTTGTAGTGCTTAGTGCAAGTTCTCTGATGCTTTAGCAGTATAGCAGTCTTCTTTCTTTTGATTTCATCTGCTTTCATGTTGTTGTAGTTTGAAATATCACTTCTAAATATGGAGAAATTGTATCAGTTGGTCTATGGAAGAGAACTGATGTGCGTTGCTTGCTGTTCAAATGCAACATCTAAAACAATAACAAATGGTTCATGTAATTAATGGTGTTAATTAGAAGGAATAATAAAACAAAGGGGGTATAAAATGGTGGCCTGAACTAATCGGCGATGGAGTAGAAGGAAGATAAGTGTGGAGAGAGAGTAAGATGTTGGATATTTTTTAGTCATCCACCTTTATTTCATTCATTCACGCGCTCAAACTTGGGTGAGATTCACACTTTGTGCCAAGTCAGCATGAGGTGCTCAATAGACAGTTTAAATATAGTTCGAGTGTCTAAAAGGTCACTGCTGCAGTTGAGGAGTTTAAGTGAAAAACTAGTGACAAGTTTAAGGGGCTGGCTATGTATTATATGTATGTATATGTATATGTATATGTATTTATTTATGTAAAGATTCTATTTTGGGATCAAAGTAACAGAAATGCATACTATCCTCTTTTTTTTTTTTTGAATTCTTGAACATGGTAAATTTTCCAGTTAAGGAAAAATGAGACGATCTAAACTGTGAAGTAGGTCAGGCAAAAGGGAATGTATATAATGTTTCTTATTTCTCACCTTTTAATTATAAAAGAGTTGTCAACTAGCTTAAAAACAGGGGATTAAATAATTCCAGTACAGGACGCACTAAAGCCAGCAAGGCGCAGTTGTGGTCATGTCTGCATACCATTGAAATGCTCTTTATTGTTATCAAAATACTTTTATTAGTTTTGGGAGTAACTGATACTCCTTTCCGGTACTAAGCATCCTTCCAGAGTCCTCCTTAATAAGTCAATTCCTAAATTTTCATTATCTATTACTCCTAAAGGCTTTCAATTTGTTATCTTCTCAATAAAAAAATATAAAGAAATGCTCGAACAAAGTGACTGCTTCTCGCCTCAAGTGACTTGCATTTGAGCGCAAAATCTGAGCACATCATTGAAGCACATTGGGTCGACATGCTGAAGTGCATTAATCCTCGTGTCACTTCAGTGGCTTTAGCGAGAAGTGATCGCTTTTGATAACACTGCATTTGTGTATCTTGTTTTCTTTCAATCAGTGTTCCTTTTCTTTCTCCAGGTATAACTTAGCTGCTATTTGCCTTTCTCAACTTTGCTTTCTGTTATGTGGAATTCTAGTCCACTGACATAATTTTTGGTCTTCTAGGTAATGTTGTTGCACTGTTACATGCTTTCTTCTGTAACCTACCCCAAGAATGGCTTGAGGGAACTCATCTTATCATTAAGCACCTTAGGCCTGTGACATCTGTTGCGGTATTAAGAATAGCATTTCGTATTATGGGTCCTTTGCTTCCGAGGTTGGCCAATGCTCACACCCTTTTCAGTAAGGTACAAAATCTTTCGAGTTAATGTTCATTTTTCTCTTAATGTGAGATCAGTAAAGGGTTAACTTAGGGGATTTGAATTTGATTTACAGTATTCAGGGAAAACCTAGCTTATTTTATGCTCACATGTCATTCTCCTGCATAATATTCCTTGTTTACTCCCTGTGAAAAGAAAATATGAATGAACGGTGTATACTAAGTTAAGAACGAAGCAAAAGCGTCTTGAGAATTCGAATTATATTATATAGGTTGCTTAAATTTTGCAAGTCGGTGCTTTGATAGGGCCTTGATCGGAAAGCTGAACCTGGGACCTCTTATCGGCCTGCTCAACAATGATCGGCAAATAATGCTTTGGGCGGACGCCACGATCGATGTGGCTGATCCAACCGACCACGCTAGAGCAACCTGCTCTTAGTCGTTATTTCCATTCTTAAAAGCCCATCTCCTCTTGAAGATTAGTCTAGGTCTGATCCTGAATTCCTATATAGGATTTTGATAGTCAGTCACGATGCTCTATAATGGTGGTGTCCGGACTAGCTTGCGTACCTATGTTGCTCGGACTCTCCAAAAGTGTTACCGCACCCGTGTCGGATCCTTCAAAAATGTACTAAATTTGGAGGATCCGACACGCACCCAACAACATTTTTGAAGAGTCCGAGTAACATAGTTGCATACATCTCGACTATTCCACCGGGTACGTATTACCGGCCACCAACACAAGTACCGGGGAATAATAACAGAGAGATAAAACATTGTACATTGCTCATTTCCCTAAAATCTTGGGGTTGGAAGTAAATATACACTGGACACATAGTCGCAAGGCCTGGACACAGATATTAAAGTTTGCTCACATGCACTTAATTTTTATCGAAGTCCATCTCTGCTTAATGTTTAGAAATTTTTTCTCCTTTCTGAACAAGTTTGGTTTTTCCATTAAAAATACTTAGATTTTAAAGGGCATAAAAGTCCATCAACTTTACTGGGTTATTTTCGTCTATCAGCATCAGTTTGGGTCTTCATGTTTATAACAATGTGGATAGAAATATGTATCCATCAAAGGCACTCCAGATCTTTCTTATGTTCTACATTCTCATGGACAAGGGATGATGAAAGTCATAAATATCTCTAGTATGTGAATATGTTCATAATTTATTTTCGATTAATTATTTTGGAACTGGTTTAAGTTAGGAAAGTGAATATACACTGGACACATAGTCGCGAGGCCTGGACACAGATATTAAAGTTTGCTCACATGCACTTAATTTTTATCGAAGTCCATCTCTGCTTAATGTTTAGAAAATTTTTCTCCTTTCTGGACAAGTTTGGTTTTTCCATTAAAAATACTTAGATTTTAAAGGGCATAAAAGTCCATCAACTTTACTGGGTTATTTTCGTCTATCCGCATCAGTTTGGGTCTTCATGTTTATAACAATGTGGATAGAAATATGTATCCATCAAAGTCACTCCAGATCTTTCTTATGTTCTACATTCTCATGGACAAGGGATGATGGAAGTCGTAAATATCTCTAGTATGTGAATATGTTCATAATTTATTTTCGATTAATTATTTTGGAACTGGTTTAGGTTAGGAAAGTGAGCACATTGCTAAAGTCATTTGTGTTTCCATTTCTTTCGCTTCCATCTGTTGGAAAATCATCTTGTAGACACTGTCGCTGCTTTTGAATATTTTGGTGGATGTCTTTGGGAGGAACTCACAGCTATCAACACCTATTGAAGCAACCGAAATCACTGATCTTATTGACTTCCTGTAAGAATCTTTTTCTTCTCCATGTCTTATCTATAAAAGTTGTAGCTTTCTTTGATGCATTGTTTTTGCATTTTTAATTTATTCTTCAGCAGTTGCAGCCTCCTTTTGCTTCACATGTCACTTTATTGCCATGCTTAAACAATTTATTTCCTCAGGCATCATGTAATTCATTACGAGGGGCAGGGAGGGCCAGTGCAAGCGTCTAGCAAACCTCGATCTGAAATTTTGGCTCTTTTTGGAAGAGCAGCAGAAAATTTGCGTCCAGATGTTCAGCATCTTCTTTCCCACCTCAACACTGATGCAAGAAGTTCTATTTATGCTGCAACTCACCCAAAAATCGTCCAAACTCCTTAATAATTGTTGTTTCATGCTAGCTTCTTTATCAAGTGCTCCTTTATGTAATTCGACAGTGGTGATGTTGAAATGTACATCTTAAAGGTAATGTTGAAATGTATATCTTAAAAAGAAGAGTATTTGATTGCAGGAATTTAATGCAAACTATTTTATGGCATTAAGTTGCTTTTGCAGTTATATCTCATCTCCACTGATATAAATAAAATATAGAACTGTGTACCAAATTTTTGTTTAGGAGCACAAAGTTACTGAAATGTCACCCCTCCAATAATAAGGGTAGGTGTATGTGAAGACTTTTACAATTTTGTACATTACCCACTGATTATATAGGGTTAGGTGGTTGAAGCGTTGCATTAAGTTTTGAACTGATATGCAAATTTCGGTACTATGGTAATGCTTCAAAGGATCTGTTAGACCTTCCACTTTAACCTTATCTCTGCAAAGTGGCCACTTAAACTTGTATCAGTTTGCCAATCCGGTAAATAAACTTATATCTTTTTATTTTAACACCTCAACTTGATGAACTGAATACAAATTAACATATTTGACTGTTGACTATGCTTATGTGGCAACAACGGGTTGATGTGGCCAAAGTGTGTGACAATCACGCTAATAAAGCGCGTTAGAATAGAATTTTGGTGGAAAAAATACTAAAAAGTGGGGAAAAGAAAACATCAATTACAAAAGAAAAGATTAAAAATAATAGAACTAAAAATCTACTCCCTACCCCTATGCCCCTACCCAACCTTTCTTTCCCTTATCCTCCTTTTTCCCCTTTCTTGAATTTTTGGTCTTTCACCCGCCGTGCCATTTCTGTCCACAAACCTCTCCTCTCCAACCTTACTCTTTTAAAAAACCACAACTCCATCAAATCAATACCATTCCATCATCCTCCTTACCATCAGAAAAGATTTTTAAGAAAAAATTCTACAACAACCTCTATTTTCAATCTTGATCATTAAAAATCACCTTAAATTTAATACCACAAGAACCTTCATCGCAGAGGAATAAAATCGGCAAGCACTACCGCAAAAATCAGACCACGACCATCATCATATTTTACCATAAAAGAGGAATCTTATGGCCTAAAACACTTCACCGACGACTACCTATCTCTGTCCACCTCTCTTAGATAACACCCAAATACACCACAAACACTTCTCAAACATCTGAAATTAAATTTATAGAAAAGTAAATTTGTTCTCTGTAGATCGTTCCTCTGGCCAACTCCACTTGAAATATTTGCCACTGTTTGGTGACGGTGTTGATGAACCCACAGATCTCATTTGCATTTATGGTGACCCTTCCCCGCGTTCTTGAAACTGTTATGCCAGTTTGGATACCTCTTCAGCACTATTATTGTATTCAATTTGTGGTTCTCACTGATGGTTGAAGGTTATATCTTAGAAGGTTCACTGTTGCTATGGTGAAGAGGAAGAGATGAAAAGAAAAGAAAAGAAAAGAAAAGAAAAGAAATTTAAAATCTGGTAAATTGTATTTTTTAAAAAGTAGGCCCCACATTTTACACATCTAAGATCACGTTCAATTAGAAGTGTTTATTAGTATTCGGTTCATCAAGTTGAGGTGTTAAAATGGAAAATGTGTAAGTTTGTTTACCGAGTTGGCAAACTGGTGCATGTTTAAGTGGCCAGGAAGCCATTTTGTCTTGTTTAATAAATAAAAATCAATGTAGAAGTCCTTCTGAATTGACATTTTTGTTGGAATTTGTGGGTATCTCAAAAGGAAGTGTCCCTTATTTTTATCAACTTTCTCTCGTCTTGAAATAGTCAAACTAGCCGTTGGAGCAATACCTATATAAACATGGTCTTTGGAGAGCTAAAGACACAATTTTCTGAAATAACTTTCTGAATCTTCTTGTTCCTCTTATATGCTGGGTTTCTTTATTGAATTTTCTACTAGTTCTGTTCCCATATTAATAACTAGAAGAGCTTGTTGAATTCTGGGGGATATGCTTAATTTATTCTTTATTGTGTAGGTGAAATATCCTTAAGGACAATGTTCTTGACACGCTTCAAGCTTTGATAAATCCTATTTTCCGTAACCAATTTTTTCAACAATCTTAAGGATATTTCTTACACTGTTCTTATGGAGAATATCAAATCTAATAGTTTTGCTACTTGATACTCGAACTTGCAAACACTGAAGAAATACAAATAAACCAACTTTTTCAGTAATTCTGAAATTTTAAGAGTAATATATTATTATTATTATTATTATTATTATTATTATTCTTATTATTATTATTATTATTATTATTATTATTATTATTATTATTATTATTATTATTATTATTATTATTATTAATTGATTTTATAAACTCTTAAACTGTTCTGCAAGGATTTCCAATGATGGACCATATAATATCCACAATTGCAGAACCAATTCGGGATCTGCTGTTCATACATATTAGAATAAAGCTTTATGAACCAAGAATGCTTTTTATTAGCATTTTCATATATCAAAGCTTTATTAAAGCTTTCCACGTAATCCCAATAATTAAATTTCACTGGGAGTTTTTGCTCAGAATGGGCATATTCCCTTTCCTTGAATGTACTAAGCCCCCATTCATCTGAGGCTAGAATCCTTTTATGATAATTTTAGAGAAATTATAAATTCTCTTTGTATTAGCAGGGTAAAAGTGCTAAAATTCAGCTGAGCCTGTAGATGTTAGGCCCAATTCATAATGCATCCTATACTTATATGTAAAGGTAGCATATGATGTTGTATCAAAGTACCTGGCCATAAGTTGCCAAGGGTTATCCTTCCATTTTAGGTCAGACTGTTTTAAAAGAGTTATTAACTCTTTTTTCTCATTTCGGTTATAAACCTCAATGGCCTCATGACTATCATCTGTCAAGGCCGATGGATATGATGGATTATCATTATTACCTTGTTTGGATTTCATAAAATCCAGGAATTCTTTGTACATCGGGTGTCTAGTATTAATCCCAGATGTTTCTGCTATATTAGCAGCTATTAACTGCTGGTTTCCAATTTGGGCAAAGATATTCCCTCAGCCATAGGAAGGTGTCCTTCCTCATCCTCTTCCCCGAAGAAGCCTATATACGGGTCTCATATCCCGTCATACAAAAATAGAGAGATTATTAATTCAAGTATTCTCTAGTAAGAAAATCAGGGAGTCTATTATCAGTTCCCTTTTTATAAATTATTTCAAAATATAATGGAGCTAACATGGCTTGCCATCTTGCAAACATCTGTTTAGAAATATCATGTTTACAATCTTTATTAAAGATAAACTTTGCTTCTTGGCAATCAGTTTTTATTAAAAACTTCTGATTGTATAAATTATTCTGGAACTTTAATACACATTTTACTATGGCAAGGATTTTCTTAGCCACAGTAGCATAATTTTTTTAGAAATTATTCCATTTTCCCAAATAGAATTGAACAAGATATTCTTATTTATTAATTGGATAACATTATTTTAATATTCCACCAAATCCAATATCTGAGGCATCGGTTTCAATTATTTTTGCCCAACTTGGATTAGCAAGTGTAAGACATGGAAGATTATTAATGTAATGACCCGACCTGTTGTTTTGCTTTCTAGAACTCCGTCCCCTAAATAAGACTTCCCGTACGTACTTTTACTGTTTTATGACTTGCGGAGATGGTCGGTTCGGGATTTAAAAGGGGTTCGGGTTGAAATCGAAACACTTGGTTCCTTAAGGTTGGCTTAAAAGGCCAAGTTTAACTTCGGTCAACATTTTGAGTAAACGACCTCAGAATTAGGATTTGACGGTTTTAATAGGTTCGTATGATGATTTTGGACTTGGGCGTATGTTCGGATCGTGTTTTGGATGACCCGGGAGCATTTCAGCGCCTAATAGTGAAAGTTAGTTCTTGAAGGTTTTAAAAAGTTCTTTAAATTTGGTTTGGAACGGGTTTTGGTGTTATCAAGGTCCAAACTGAATTCCGAGACCGGGAATAGCTCCGTAATGTCATTTAAGGCTTGCACGCAAAATTTAGTATCAATCCGAGTAGTCTAAGTACGTTTCGGCACATTTTGAGTGAATAGAAGAACTTGAAGTTCATAAGTTTGATTCAACTGGCTTTGGAATTTGATTCTTATTTTTAATGTTGTTTCATGTGTTCTGAGAGTTCGAGCAAGTCCGCATATTCTAAACTTGTTGGTATATCCGGGCGGGGTCCCGGGGGTCCCGAGTGTCGCTCGGACGAGGCTCGGACCAAATTGGGATCATGGAGCCACAACTGAAGCTCCCAGATCTGTCATAATCGCACTTGCGCTTAGCCAGCCGTAGGTGCGAGCCACGAGCCGCAGAAGCGAGAGATCAAGGGTAGCCCAGGGATCACAGATGCGGAAGATTGGGCGCACCTACGCGACTGCAGGTGCGAGAGCCTTGGTCGCAGGTGCGACTAGGCCCGCAGAAGTGGCCACTTCTGTCCGCAGATGCGGAGACTAGCCAGGTGGGGGAAAAGTGCACCTGCGAGGCATTGCCGCAGGTGCGAGACCGCAGATGCGGCCAAGGCACCGCAGGTGCAGAAGTCGCTAGGCAGTGAGGGTTCATTTAATGCGGACTTAGGCCATTTTTATCACATTTTTATCTCACTCTTGGGCGATTTGAGAGCCTTGAAGGAGGGGATTTCGACCTAGCTTTGTAAGGTAAGTAATTTCTACTTAATGTGAGTTTAATATATAGATTATGGGTAGATCTTAACATAAAAATTTGTAGAATCCATGGGTTTAGATGAAAAACCTAGGTGTTGATTAAAATGGGATTTTACCATGAAAATTCTCACGCCCCAAAACCGAGGAGCGCGACCGGCGCTCAACTGAGTGAACCCGATCGAGCAAGCCTGTTAGATTTTATTCTACCCAAACTCATCCATGAATAGAGATAATACATATTATTATTAATTAGACGAAAATGTGTTCATGTCTACAATACCAATTCATCTCCAATAGTTTTATCATTTTTAAAGTCTCAAATGGACAGGTAATACATCCACAACATAACATAGTTTGTCTTTCTCCAACACCAATACACAACCCACATTATGTCTACGGAGCCTCTATAGATAAAGAAGAGTACAATGATAATGTCGGCAATAAGGCTCCGGCTATACCTCAAACCGAATACACAAATTACAAAAGATACATGATCCCGGGATGAAGTGGGGCTCACCAAGTTAGCTGGGAAGAAAGTCCACTACTATTACTGATCAATATCTCCTGCTGTGGAAGCACTTGCATCCATTGAAAGATACAACACCCCTGGCAAAAGGGACGTTAGTACCGTCGAATAGCACTAGTATATATAACTAAACATTCTCTCAATAGAATGACAAATAATACAAACAAGAGTATCATAATGTCAATGAAAGCCTTAATCAACATCAAACCTTAATTTAGGATCAAGACAGTATTCAAATTAATTTCCATATCTCACATTGGGAGATTTTTAGTATTGATATACCATTGTCCACAATGCCAGTACCATAATTCACCATACTAATACCGCTATTCACAATACCATTATTCACAAAACCAGTACCACCGTACTCTTAGCACAGAGTCCGATCACGATCCGATCAGCTAGGCTATCTCAGTAGAGACATCAACCACAATTTATCTCAATATCAATACCACCGTCTTTAACACGGAGTCCGATCACAACCCGATCGACTAGGCTATCCATTAGGGACATCGACCACAATCACAATTTCAATTACAATTTCCAGCACAATCACCACCATGTGTGCGACATGGTGTCCGATCACGACCCGACCGGCTAGGCTGTCTTATTTGAGACATCAACCTTTTTATATCAATCATCGCATTTCATAATACTTTCACATCTTTTGATTTCATTGGCACTAATGGCCATAATTATAAGATCATTCTTGGCACGTCGGCCATATTCACTATTTCATGCTCACCTTATCAATTTCAAATATCATTATCATCATCAACAATAAATACAACTCAAATCAAGGTGTGTAGTACACATGTGAGCAATTTAGAGTCTAAGGCACATAGAGATATTTCACAAAATTTGGCATAATAGCCTTCATTTGAACTTGACTTAAAGTCGAAACATTATTAATGCACAACCCGTATTTTAACACATCCTCAATTGGTAACATATCATGAATAAAGCATTTAGGATGCTTGTTGAATATATATCTTTCAACCCAATCTTACTCGGAATGGCCAGTCTCATAATGAATCACTCGGGACTTACATAATTTATATGAATATCATGGGATTCAATTCTAAGAGAAGAGTTTAGCCAACATACCTCATTTGAGCTTCCTTACACTCTAAATATTTCGGAATTCTTAGCAACTTCAATCTATTGTAGAAATATAACAAATTGAATCAAAATTAGGAGGGTGATCATGGTTCGAGCTCATTTGAGCATTTTATCAAATACTAAGTGTGTATTAAGGTTCCAACGTCCTTTTATGGAGAATTCCATCATCCCACAACCCAATCTTTACTATTTTTAGCTCAACAATCTTTCTACACCCTTGATAACACATGCATATAAAATAAACAACTCCCATGCCCAAAAATTATCTTGCTAGTTACCCATTTTCAGAAAATTTCGAAATTAGAGTTTAGGGTGTAGAATCTTACCTCTAGGATGAAGACCTAATGAGCTTCCCTTCTTAATCTTCCAAAACTTGAGCAAAAATTGAAGAAAAATAATTTAAGAACACCTTCTCACTCTAGGGCACTCTCTCTCACTCTAAAATATCAGATTATGTCTCAAAAATAGCCCAAAGAGTGTATTTAACGAAATAGGATCGGGTTTTAAAAATCCAAAAATGGAGCTCCGGAACAAGGTATGCGATCGCATAACCGATATGCGGACCGCATATCCGTCGCATAATTGGTTACAAAATAGCCAAAAGAACTATCTGTGTATGCGGTCACTATGCGATCCGCATAGCTGTTATGCAGTCGCATAATGCACCGCATAATAGTTATGCGGTCGCATAGTCGATCGCATAGTTGCTTCCAACTGACCCAATTAACTGCCTCACTATGTGGCCATTATGCGGTCCGTAGAGTGGTTCTGCGGTCGCATAATGGACCGCAGAAATGCACTTTTCCGCCAAAAATTTTTTCTTTACTTTTCGGTGCATTGTTCAACCCAAAAAGTCCGAGCCGCATGTAAGCCTAGTCCGGCACCATGGAATATTATTTTCTTTGCAAATTTTACCGGGCTTTACACTTAAGTACTTCGAAAATTTCTGGGGTGTTACAAAAATTATTATGGAACTTAGTGAAAATCATATCATTATGTTCCTAAGGTTATGAGTAACAACTTTCTTCGAAAATTACCGGAATCCGGGCTCGTGAGCCCGGGGGTAAATTTTAGGAATCTTGCATTTAGGGTTGGGTAATTGCTTTAATAATGGGGGTATGAACTTTTGAGCATAAATTGATTAATTTATATAATGTTTGACTAGTTTCGAGTCGTTTGGCACCAATTTTGGAGGATTGAGCACGATCTTGAATTGGGGAGTGGGCTTTGAGACGAGGTAAGTCTCCTTTCTAACCTTGTAAGAGGGAAATTTCCCCATAGGCGAATTAACTTATATATGTGACTATTTGTGGGGGGCTACGTACGTACGAAGTGATGAGAGTCCATGCGTAGCTACTGCTTATGCTAAAGTCCAGGTAGTCTAGGACCCCCATCATGCCATACTTGAAATAATTGCGCCTTTACTTGTCAATTGAATTGCTTAAATCGAAATGTCCATAATTGTAAGAGGATCCCAAAGGGATAAGTTTCACTTAATTAAGGGTATGGATAAAATACTTGACTGCTATTAAAAAACTTGTGTTTCTTTAAGTGTTTTCTATTAGTGGAGCGGGCCGAGCACCTCGGCAGATTAAATAGATACACCTATAGTTCGTGCCGTTCGACCCTCGGCAGTACACAATTTAAATATCGTTATGTTGGTTCGGGCCGTACGTCCTCGGCGTTATTTGTGCATGAATATTTTGGGCTTTTATACTCATAACTGATATTGCTCCAATGTTTAAATGGAAGATAAATTTAGAATTTATAATTGTGAAAAAGGGTATTTGCCACCACTTACTGTTGAGTTTTAGTATATTTATTGTAATCCATGCTCAGTTGTAATTTTAAATTTATTATCATTAGCCTTAGTAAGTGTCAAGTCGACCCCTCGTCACTACTTCTTCGATGTTAGGCAGGATACTTACTGGGTACATATTGTTTTATGTACTCACGCTATACTTATACACTTAACTGTGCAGGATCTGAGGCAGGTGCATCTGGATATCCATCCAGCGCGCATTCTTGATCTGGGTTCGAGATTCCATGGTGAGCTGCCCTTCCGAGTCGTTCAACAGCATGCCGAAGTCCCACTTTTTATTTTGTTTATGTCTATTCCTTTTCAGGCAGTAGGATAGATATCTTTTGTATATTCTACTAAGTTGCCCATATACTTGTGATACTAGATCTTGGCACGTAGTAGTAGACTTATGATTTTGGGTTTTGTTCTTACGGTTATTAATGTTTCTCGCTGTTTTCATTTAATCATTTAAATCGATTTTCATTAAATCTTTTAAGTAAAAGTAAAGATCACTACGTGGAAAAAATCGTTAAAATGGGAAATCATTAGGTTATTCATTGTTGGCTTATCTAGCAACGGTGCTGGACGCCATCACAGCCTGATATGGAATTGGGCCGTGACAATTAACCTTCTGCTTAATTCGTCTGACTGATTTACGATGATCATCAGTCCATGCTTTTGGATTCTTCTTTAATATTTCATAAAGAATTGAAGTATCCTTAGCAAGATCCTTTATAAAAGAGGAAATGTAATTAAGGCTTCCCAGAAACCTTTGAAGTTGAGTCTTATCAGTTATGACATTAGGGAATTTAGATGCAAACTCAATATTCTTTGGATCGTAACTATTCTTCCATTTTGAATATTATGACATAAGAACCTTATATTGGTCTGAAAAAGGGCCATCTTTGGTTTAGAAATGACTAAGCCATTTTGAATTATGATTTTTCTAAAAAGATCCAAATATTTAAAATGAATTTCAATATTTTTTGAAAATACTAAAATATCATCAATATAAACAATTATAAAATTTTTATAAGGCATGAAGATATCATTCATTATTTTCTGACCCAATATTGACCCATTTTTCAAACCAAAAGGCATGACATTCCATTAATATTGACCCATTGGGATATTAAAAGTAGTTTTGTATTTATCTGGCTCAAATATTTGAATATGCCAATAACATAATTTTAAATCAAATTTTAAAAATATTATGGCATCATGCAATCTATTCAATAAATCCTTTTTATTAGGGATTGGATATCTAATCCACTTTAAAACTTTATTAAGGGGCTTATAATTAATAACTAACCTTGGAACTCCTCGTTCTTGTTGAGCATGTTTATTAACATAAAAAGCAGTACATGACCATTTAGACCTTGAAGGTCTTATAAGACCTTTTTGCAGCAAAGAATCTATTTCTTTTTTGCATAATTCCAAAAATTCTGAATTCATTTGGCAAGGTCTTGTTTTAGTAGAAATATTATCTTCAGAAAAGTCTTCTTCATAGGGAAGACTAACTATGTGCTTTTTTCTATTCCAAAATTGGTTTGGATGATCCCCACATATTTGTAATGAAAACGGATTTTTTAAAAAATTAATTTTTTCTATAAGCTTTGGGTTTTTCAAATCTTCTACAATAGTAAGACTACAAATTTTATTTTTTAAGAAATCAATTTGTCTATTTTTTGCAGAGATATTCTCAGTTATTTCATTTAAATATCTTTTAAATGGTTGAGTTATAAAATCAAAACTAATTTCTTTATTATTATAAGTTCATGTAAAACCTTTGGCATCCCATCTAGTAAAAGGAATTATATGATGGAAAAATGGGACTCCTAATATGATCTCCTGAGATATATCTTTGACCAAGACAAAAGTTTTAGGTATACAAACCTTTCCTTAGCAAATATAAACTTTTGATAATTTATAAGAAATACACATCTTATCACCACTAGTATTTCTTAATCTGTGAGTAGTTTTATGAAAATACCTTGAAGGTATTATTCCTTCTTTTATACAATTTAAATCTTCACCACTATAAAATAAAGCAGTAAACTCTTTTTTGAAGTTATAATCTATTAAAAGAGTAACTTTTATTAAAACCTTTTGAGTAGTAAATAGCTGAAATATTTGTAAAAACTCATTATCAGCCATATTAACTACTCCTAGAAAATCACTTCTTGTCGCATCCTTAGAGGTACCGTCATCGATATTATCCAAACCTTCTTTAGTAATATTAGTGCTGAATTCCTGACTTATAGGGACATGAGAATTTTCTAATCTAATAATTCTCTTGTCTAAGGCTATATTTGAAGCCTTTAAGTCTGAGATTTCTCCTTTGAAATTATTAATCTCTTTTTTCAGGTCTTGAACAGTAGTTGGCCTATCAATGGCCTGGGATTTTTCTTTTAAAATCCTTTTGACATCAGACATTGTATATGGTCCCTTTTGAGAAGGCATTTCTTCAATCTCTGGACTTGTAGGAATATTATCCCGAATTTTGTCCATTTGATCAATAATCTGGGACCTTAATTCTGGGTCTTTAATAACCCTGAGAAGTTCGAATAAACTATCATTAGTCAGGACATTGACTTCTAAGTCCTTGAATTGAGAATAAATATTAAAACATTCATCATCTGTGTTGTCATTACAACACTGATCTTGATTCTGTTTGCAGGGTCCACATTCTTTCACGATCCAATTTCACTTATAGGTCGTGATGGCGCCCAACACTACGGCTAAGCAAGCCAACTTAATCAATTAAGCATTCATTGACTAAATTGTCCCATAGTGAGTGTCAAAGTCGGCCATCTCATCTCTACCACTTCGAGATTAGGCTTGATACTTACTGGGTACACGTTGTTTACGTACTCATACTATACTTGCTGCACTTTTTGTGCAGGAACTGAGACAAGTACTAGTGGGGGACCTATTGTCTTACACCCACGTTATCCATAGGCATAGTGGTGAGCTGTTTCTCTGATCCGTTCCGCAGCTACTAGTGTCTCTCTTTATACTTTTTTTTTCATTCTGTCTATTTTTATTTCAGACAGTATTTGAGGTTTTGTATAATCTACTAGATGCTAATACACTTGTGACACCAGGTCTTGGCACACACATTGGTAGAATTTGGATGTCACGACCCAAAATCCTAACTTGTCGTGATGGCGCCTAACTCAGTACTAGGCAAGCCAACAACATCAATAACCCACGATTTCCTTTAAATTTAAAAATGTAACGTTTAATACAATACCAAAAATCTAGCAATTTTCGATACAACACTTCCAAAATCTAGTATCACTGAGTACATGAGCATCTAATATGAGTACAAGTCTGGAAAATACGGTCTATAATAGCCTGAGACCAATACAGTAAACAAGGAGATAGAGAAGGAGAAACAAGGTCTGCGGAACACGGCAGCTACCTCAAAATCTCCTGAAAGTCAACTGCGCAAAATGATCAACACCCGCTATGTTCAGGAACACCTGGATCTGCACACGAAGTGCAGGGTGTAGTATGAGTACAACCAACTCAGCAAGTAACAATAATAACTAAGGAACTGAAGATAATGACGAGCTACACAGTCATAGTTCACTTTCAGTAGTTCCAGCAAAGAATAGACATGCTTTCAAATCCGGCAGTTTAAGTCAAATCAATTTTATCCAGTTCAATTTCAAGTAATCCGGATATAAATTTTTTCAGAGATTTCACAACAATGACAGATAGCAACCAAGTGCAACAACAAATGCAAAGCAAGTACAGCCTCTCAGGCAACAGTCACTCAACTCATCACAACAGCTCAACCACTCGACTCTCAACCCTCAGCACTCACACTTAATGGGTACCTGCGCTCACTGGGGGTGTGTACAGACTTCGGAGGGGCTCCTACAGCCCAAGCGCCATAATCTGCACGGACAACTCACGTGCTATAATATCCTGCACGGACAACTCGCGTGCCATAATATCCTTACCTCATCGACAGGCCCTCGGCCTTACTCAGTCCTCAACCTCTCAAGTCTCTCGGGCTCTCAGAAATCACAAAGATCAGCCTAAACAAAGATAACATAGTATATCAACAAATATCCAAAAAAACTGAGGTATAATATGCAAAAAAAATCATGACTGAGTACAAGACACCAATTAGCAAATAATTCAACAAGTACGCGACCTCTACGGGTCTCAACAGTACTATAGCATAGCCTAAGCATGATTTCTAACATGATTTATAGTCACATTTCTTCAACACATAGAGATCATATAGCTAACAATAAATTATTCAACTTTACAGTTTTTCGGGACGGACCAAGTCACAATCCCCTCAGTGCACGCCCACACGCCCGTCACCTAGCATGTGCGCCACCTCTAAAATAATCACATGATACCAAAATCCGGGAATTCATACCCTCAGGACTAGATTTATAATTGTTACTTACCTCAACCCGTGTAATTATTTATTCCGCTATGCCCTTGCCATGAGAATTGATCTCCGAAAGCCTCGTATCTAGCCACAATTAATTCGATTCAGTCAATACAAATTATTGTAATTAATTCCATAAGAAAATACTAATTTTTCCAATAAAATCCGAAATTAACTCAAAAATCTCATGTAGGGTCTACATCTCAGAACCCAAAAAAAAGTTACAGAATATGAACGTCCATCCAACCACGAGTCCAACCATATAAATTTCACCAAAATCCGACATTAACTCGACTCTCAAATCTTCAATTAAAGTCTATGAAGATTTCTACCATTTTCAACCCAATCCTTACTCATTTGAACTTAACAATCCTTCCACAACATTATTGGCATGTATACATAATACTCTTACACCCAAGAATCATACTATTAATCACCCATTTTTACTCCAAACCCGAAATTGAAGAATTGAGGAAAGAAATTCTTACCTCTTTGAAGCCCTAGCAAGATCCTTGTGAAATATTCAAACCTTGAACAAGAATTGATGGATAAATGACTAAGTCTACTTTCTCTCTCTAAAATGCTCTCACCTCTCTCTAAAATATTAGATTTTGGCTCAAAAATGAGCTTCAAGGGCTATAAATCGAAGTTGGGTCGGGTAAAAAATTAGAAAGAATGGAAGCTCCGATGCAGTTATGCAATCGCATAACAGGTATGCGGTCCGCATACCGGCCGTATAATTTGGCCTCCAAAGCTGGGCGTTACTGACCCAGTCTGCGGTCATTATGCGGTCCGCATACTTGTTCTGCGGTCGCATAGTGCACCGCAGATTTTTCTCAAATCTTGCCCCTCACCTGATCCACTTTGCGACCATTATGTGGTCCGCAGAGTGATTCTGCGAGCGCATAGTGGTCGCAAAAATGACCCTTTTCCGACAAGATTTACCTTTACACATCGGTGCATTGTTCAACCCAAAAAGTCCGAGCTGCGGCGAGCAAGCTCGACGCGAGAAATTTCTATAATTTTTGTATTAATTTATCTACCTCGGCACCACCAAACCTTAATTTCCTTAGCAAAATTTCTCCGGGGTCGTTACACCTAAGTCAACATCCGATCAACCTTTTCAACTTAAATTCTAAATCTTGGAACTAAGTGCTCCAAATTATTTCAAAACCTCACCGGACCCAAACTAATTACCCCGGCAAGCCAAATAACAACTGAAATTCACAATTTGAGTAGTAAATGGGGAAACGGTATTATACTACTCAAAACGACCGGCCGGATCATTACACATTCGTCTTCTGAGGAAAGGTATTCTTCCTCCGGTAGAGCCCTTAGATCTTCATCAGTTGATGAATCTTCTCTATCACTATTTTTTGGTAAATTGTCCCGAGAAGAATTTAACAGAATCTTGTGTAAAGAGTCCTTAATATTATCATCTAGGTCAAGGTTCTTAATCTTATCCTTGACTTTGCAATCTCTAGCATAATGACCTACCCTGCCACATTTGTAACATGCATTAGGCGTATTGGATTTTATAAAATCCTTTCTATGCTTATAAGCCTTTCTTCTCTTATCTTTTCGCTCAAATCTCTTATCAGAAGATCCTCTATTTGTTTTATACCTATAAGGTTTGGGTTCTTTCTTTTGTCTATGAGACACCTTTTTATCCTTAGGAATATCTATGGCAAATTGTTCACAGAATTCTCCTAATTGTTATCTTTCATTAAGACGGTGCTTCTTAATTTCATGGCTTAACTTAATTTCATTGCATAGAGCTAAGACTTCTTGTGTACATACACTAATAAGCTTTCCATAGGAATAGCTATTATAATCTATACTCATTGCTGTCCCACGAAGAGTTTTTCTAACCCTTTCAGCAAAGAGTGTTGGGAGTCTATCAATAAATTTGGACTTCCAGTGAGTGCTATTACACTCTGGTAATTTTATTACCCTGGATAAGAAAACATCCTTATACCATCTAAAATTTATTAAAGTATGACATCTAAGATTTTGGAGTATGGTCCTTATGGTCTCACTATTGTCTGACCATATTCCAGAGAAATAATTAGTTTCTATAAGAATAGTTTCATTTTTGAAATCTATAATTTTGCACATAGGATTTAAAGTATATAAAGGTTTGTAATAAATCCTATAACCGATACATATAACTTCTGTTCCTGGCATATAGTCATAACCATGAAGCTTAATACTCAATATTAAAGCATTTAAAGACTTTTCATCACTCAAAAAAAATTTGCAAGTTAGGATATGCATTAAAATAAATAGGGCCATAGGCCAAACTGGTCTGTACTGTCCCTATAGGGGATTTTTTTCTAGTTTTTGTTTCTGCCATCTCTGAGAGCTGCTATAAAGCTTTCAGGTAAGCCTCTTAAAGTAAGTGGCTTGAAGGCAACTTGTATTAAACCAAAGTGCCAAAATTAATGAGTTTCCCTATAAGGGGCTAAATCATTTTCAGATAATAATCTAAAAGTAGCATGATCACTATCTACTGTGATAGTCTCTTCAGTAGTTTTAACTAGTTTTAAACCTAATTTTTCAAAGGTACCTAGTTGGTATATAACCTTAGGTTGTATTCTAGGAATCATCCATTTATTAAGAAGATCTAATTATTGGGGCATATCATACTCTTCTTTCATGTTGTTTTTAACAGTAGTTTGCTTCCTAATGATATTCATTAGAAAAACCTGTGTTGAACTTAGCACCTATTTTTACTCTTTCACATGGATTTGTGTAACGACCCGACCGGTCATTTTGAGAGTTGTAGCCTCGTTCCCCCATTTACTATTCATTTGTATACCTTATATCTGTTATGTCACTTACCGGGGTAGTCGGTTCAAGTCCGGTGTGATTTCAGAATGAAATGAGACACTAAGTCTCAAGGTTGAAAGCTTGAGTTGAAATGATTGACCGGATGTTGATCTTTGAGTAAACGACTCCGGAACGGAGTTTTGATGGTTGGGTTAGCTCCCTTAGGTGATTTTGGACTTAGGAGCATGTCCAGATTGTGATTTGGAGGTCCGTAGTGGAATTAGGTATGAAATGGCGAAAGTTGAAATTTTTGGAAAGTTTGACCGGGTGTGAACTTTTTGATATCGGGGTCGAATTCTGATTCCGGAAGTTGGAGTAGGTTCGTAATGTCCATTGTGACTTGTGTGCAGAATTTGGGGTCAATCAGACGTGATTTGATAGGTTTCGACATCGATTGTAAAAATTGAAAGTTTGAATTTTATTTTGCTTGAATCTATGTGCAATTCATGTTTTTGATATTGTCTGAGGTGATTCGAGGGCTAGACTAAGTTCGTATGATGTTTTGGGACTTGATGGTATGTTTGGTTGAAGTCCCGGGGGCCTCAGATTGATTTCAGATGATTATCAAATCGATTTAAAGTTTGTGGGAATGCTAAAGCTCACCAGCTTATGGTGTAATCGCACATGCGGAGTAGGAATCACAGGCGCGTTCTTGCAAAAGCAAGAAAGGAACCGCAGAAGCGGCCAGGGAGGAAGTGAGCAGAGGTCGCAGATGCAAGGTTATTTCCGCACCTGCGATGCCGTAGATGCGGCTGGTGTTACGCAGAAGCGGAGCTGGGCTGGCCTGGGCAGGGTGCAGGTGCGAAGGGATAACCGCATCTGCGAGCCTGCAGGTACGAGCGAGGCTCCGCAGATGCGGAGGTTAGAGAGAGGGTTGTTTTCGCATAAGCGGGTAGAAGGCCGGAGAAGCACCTCCGCAGGTGCGGAACCTGGAGCGCAGATGCGGGCCTGGGGGACTTAAGTGATTTCTGCAGAAGCAGAGGATTTACCTCAGAAGCGGTTCAGCAGGTGCGTATATTTGGCCGCAGGTGCGAAAAGCCTGGGCAGATTATTAAAATAAGGGTTCGCGATTTTTGGCTTCATTTCAAATATTTCAAGCACGGTTTAGGCGATTTTTGAGAGGGTTTTCGAGGGAATTCTTGAGGTAAGTCCCTTGTGCTCATTTTTTATCAATAATATTTCTCTCCCATTGATTTTCCCACCTAGTTGTCTGTATTTAAGTTGTAAATAGGGAGTTTGAGGCTAGGGATTTGGAGAGTTTGATTTGGGGATCTGGGTGACGATTTGGTGTCGGACTTTGATAAATTTGGTATGGAGAGACTCGTGGTTGAGTGGCCTTTCGGGTTTTGTGACTTTTATCTAATTTTGAGACGTGGGCCTGGGGGATGATTTTTGAGCCAATTTTCGATTTTGATTAATAGCTTAGCATTTTCTTATGGAGTTGATTCCTTTAGCCCGTATTGATTTTATCGCATTGTCTATGGCTAGATTCGAGGCATTCATAGGCCGTTTTGCGAGGCAAGGGTGTGTTGGAGTAGAGATTTGCTCGTATTGAGGTAAGTAACAGTTCTAAATTTGTTTATGAGTGTACGATACCCCGTATTACATGTCATGTATTTGGTTTTGAGGTGACGCACATGCTAGGTGACGGGCGTGTGGGTGTACACCGTAGGAATTGCGAATTGGTCAAATTTTGTGGAATTGTGTAGTTGTATAATCTGTTGTTATCTGTACATTCTCTATGTATTAGAGAAATTTAACCACAAATCATATTTAGACTATGTGTTGGCATTGTAGGGACCCACAAAGATCGTGTACATGTTGAATTATCTACTAAATTGCTGTTTGTACTCAGTCATAATTTATTTGTATATTACACCTCGGTCTCTATTGTTCATTTTGATGCACCATATCATCTCTTTTTGGGTTGCTTATTATGAGTTCTGAGAGCCCGAGAGACTGGAGAGATTGATGACTAAGTGAGGCCGAGGGCCTGATTGTGAGGTATTATACTATAGCACGTGAGTTGTCCGTGTAGCACGTTAGTTGTCTGTGCAGATCCAGATATTATACTATAGCACATGAGTTGTCCGTGTAGCACGTGAGTTGTCCGTGTGGATCCAGATATTATATTATAGCACGTGAGTTTTCCGTGCAACACGTGAGTTGTCCATGCAGATTATAGCACTTGGGCTGAAGGAGCCCCTCCGAAGTTTGCACACACCTCCAGTGAGCGCAGGTACCTACTGAGTGCGAGTGCAAGTGCGACTGCCGAGTGTTGAGTGAATGGGAGGGCTGAGTGACTGGGGCCTTAAGAGGATGCATTTGATTTCATATTTATTGCACTTAGATGCCATGTATCACTGTCTTTATAATTTTTGAAAGATATTATACTCTGTTTTAGTTGAACTTGACATGAAATTACTGTTTTGGCCCTTATTGTCGAACTTGAAAGCATGCCTACCTTCCATGTTAAAAAAAATCACTGTAATTGAACTATAACTGTAAAGCTCATCACTACCTTCAGTTCTTTATTTAGTATTGTTACTTGCTGAGTTGGTTGTATTCATACTACACCATGCACTTCGTGTGTAGATCTAGGTGTTCCCGGACATAGTGGGTGTTGATTTCCGCACACAGTTGATCTTCTGGTGATTTCGAGGTAGCTGCCGGCGTTTCGCAGACCTTGTCTCTCCTTCCTACATTTCCTCTTATTGTATTTAGTTTCAGACCATATTAAACAGTGTTTTCCAGACTTGTGATGTATAAATGCTCATGTACTTAGTGACACCCCGATGTTGGGAATTCCCGCGTTGTATTTTTAGATTTTCTATCCTGTTTATGAGAAGTTGTTATCATTTAAATTGTTTTAAATCCGTTTTCTGTTAAGTGTGAGTTATTTCATAAATGTTGGCTTGCCTAGTACCACGATAGGCACCATCACGATAGGTCAAAATTTTGGGTCGTGACACTCTGATACCAAGTTAATACCGGATCGCTTCAATGGAGCTATAGGATAATATTTTACTGAGACATCAGCCCTATCAAGCCACAGTCCTATCAAGAAAACCTTAAACCACGGTCCTCCTTATGACTCTCAACGCCCACCTTGCTAATACCAGTCTTAAGGACCACCGGTTATGCTGCCATAACCAAGGTTTACTGCCTGGACTGTTAGACTTCCTGGACTCTACAGTCTCAACCTCAGAATCATTGGGTGATATAGTATAAAATTAGCGACAAAACATGTTTTAAGAATAGACTAGTATGCATAAATTCAACACAACACTATTTAGCCTATCATTTAGGCTAAATGAATATCTTAATTATAATAATTAAATAGTACCTGAGACTGCCGAGGTTGTGGCCAAGTGACCTTTTCTGATTTTATTTCCAATAAAAACTGAATACTTCCCCATTTTTTATTATTATTATTATTATTATTATTTTTATTTATTTATTTATTATTATTATTATTATTATTATTATTATTATTATTATTATTATTATTATTATTATTATTATTATTATTATTATTATTATTATTATTATTGTGTACAGGTTAATATAAGCTTCGGGTCTTTTAGTCGTTTGGATAAAATAATCGTTGAATTATGACTTGTTTCCTCCTAATTTGAGATATTCCTGTAGAAGATAAAGTTGCTTCTATATTTAAAATTTTTCACTTTGGTATTATAGTATGGAAAATACCAAAAGGAAAACAAAATCCTATATGTGTTGAAAGATGTTTCAAAACGCACTTGTATGGAAGTCAAGTTTCATTTTATTAGAGATGATATTATGCCTTGAGATATACTAACCCACTTGTGGGATTATACTGGGTTGTTGTTGTTGTTGTTGAGAAATACTATAAATTAGTATTCTGTATGTGAATTTTCCACTGTATTGAAGGATACAGTGATGATATTGAAAATTTGATTCAGATGAGAAAAAGTTCACTAGTGATTGTGTGATCACCTTTTAGTGGGTTATTATGGTATTGAAATTACATGGCAATGAGGCTGATTAAGCAACCTCTTGGTGAATATTCCACTAGGAATTAAGCTGATAATATTTGTGTTGATGAATTGTGATTGCCAAGGCGCAATAGCCATTGTAAGAAAATAAATCTTTCAATGGGAAGAGTGAACACATTTTCTTGAGATATAATGTGATAAAGCAATTGCTTAGAGAGAAATTTTTATACATATTATGTGTAGTCAAAAGAGGATTTGGCCGATCCTTTGACTTATATGCGAAACATCGAGGGGTTGGGATTTTGCCAATTTGAGATATATCAAGAATGATGGTAGCCCAACCTATGTGATTGGAGATCATATATATGAAGTAGGTTCATATGGGTAATAACAAGTCATTGGTTGATCAAATATGCACTATTAAATTATGTTTCTTGCTATGGTGTGCATGTATATAGTGCAAGACTGCAAGGAATGTGTGCTGAGTTATTAAACTCTTAATCCAATAATTCATAGCCTTTTGTAGGTGGTGTATTGCGCTGCAAAATACACTTGATGAGTGTACCTATACGAGTGTGTGTGATCACCTAATTTTTTCCCCACATAGGAAATTACTCCTAAAAATAATCCAAAAATAATTTTTTGTTGTTTTTATGAATTTTAGAAGTTTTTCTTTATTTACTTTGCATTTATTCACATTGTTTATGCATGTTAGGAATATTGTAAATCATAAAAATGTTCAAATCTTAATTTCATAGCATTTTAGATTTTAAATTGCATTTTAGGATTTAATTATATTGTTAAATGCATTATATAAATATCTAAAAATAAAAAAAAAATGTATTCTTAGGTTAGTTAATTAATTAGGTCATTAGTCAATTAGTGAGTAAAATATATATAATAGTTTAGCCACACAAATTAGTTTTAATTAAAATTTGAGTCCAAAGTGACAAATTTTACAATTGTATCAAGCCCATCTCTTTAGAAGCCCAATCCACCCATAGCCTGGCCCATACTCTTCTCTTAAAACACTCATCTCCCCCACTCTATTAAGGGAACCCTAATTTTACCTCTTTTTCTCCAACAGAGAACGAGGCTATAGTTGAGGTCATCAATGAACCTCTTGATCCCCCCTCTCTCTCTCTCTCTCTCTCTCTCTCTCTCTCTCTCTCTCTTTGTGGGAACCAACCCCCCATTTTGAAAAAACGCTAACAGCCTTCCCCTTCTCCTTCTTCAATCTTTCGGTCGCCACCCCCATTCTCATCGACAAACCTCACTCTTTCTCTTCTAAAAAAGGCCAGTCGATACACACACATAAATTCACACTAATCTGACTCTATTTGACACTGGCTAAAAGCTGAAAAAAACTGAAGGAAACTTAGAATTCAAAAGAAGGTTTGAAAAAAACTGATTTAAAAGCTCAACTTCTCTTCTTCCTGGATTTTCTTGATGCTGTGGATATTGCTTTGGTGAGCTGCTGTTGATTTTCGGCTTGTCATTTTAGCCTTTATTTGGCTTTCTCTTCTATAAACTTAATTTTAGAGAAATTAGGTATGTGTCTTCTCACATTTGTATTTTCAGCTTTGTCTTGATATGAAATCACAATTGGTACATACTAAATGCTTGTATTTCTGCTCGTATGAAGAATTGATTCATGTTTTAAACTATGGCATAAAATTAAGCTGCTTTATGTTTATAGAATCTATTAATGGTTCCTTTAAATTCAGAATGTTGGGATAATATATATTGTTGTTGCTTTGGGCCCTTTTATGTATTTTTTTTTGTTCTGTTTGAAAAATGCCATGAATTATTTCTTTATAGATGTTTCACGGTTTGGATCTATTCTTGTCAATTTGATTATATGTCATTGAGGTATTACCTTATCATTAAATTCATCCTCGTTCTTTGCCTATTTCGTGTGGATTATCGTTAGTAAGTTGATGTTCATTTGTTATGATTAAGATCCAAGTGTTGACATTGTTGTTCCTTGTTTAGTCATAGGAATTTATATATATATATATATATATATATATATATATATATATATATAATTTAAGTGGCTATGGCTTTGAAACGAAATAGAGGCTACATTTATAAAAAGAATAAAATGGCCAAAAATTAGAATTATTAAATAAAAGGGGCTGTTATTTAAAGATGAGGCAAAATATCAGAACCTTACTAGCTAGTTTAAATTTGAATAAATAATTAGCCTTTAAATCAGAGGACTGCGAGCTGTTACGTTAATATGAGCCCATTAAGAATAGTGATGCACGTCTTCTCCAAATCTTCTTTCCATAATCTATGACCTTTCACATGTTAACTAAAATTTAGGAAAATTAATTGACCCATGAATATTCGTAGTTGCTTTAGGCACGCTCTAAATTAATTTATTATCATGATTGTGTACACGTTCGCGTGACATAATTACGATTCTCAAAATAATTCAAAATAAATCAAGGTACGCGTTCGCGCGATTTTGACCAAACAATCTTAGGAAATAATTAAGTGTTATGGATTGTGTACACGTACGCGTAACACGATTTTGACACCCGAACAAAATGGGTACATGTACGCATGATTCATTTCGAGATAATTCCATAACGCTATAATCAAGTAATTAAAAGCGGTAAAAGGTAAAATGTACATAGGTTCTAAAATACGTAATTAAATAATTTAATTTAGCCAGGTATGATTAAAGCGACCGTGCTAAAACCACGGAATCCGAAAATGTCTAACACTTTCTCCCGGATTAACAGAATTTCTTACCCGGTCTTCTGTGTTTGCAGACCAAAAATAGAGTCATTTTCCTCGATTTGGGATTCTAAAATAAACCGGTGACTTGGGACACCATAACAATTATTCCAAGTGGCGACTCTGAATTAAATAAATAATCCCATTTCGAATAATGTCACTTTAAGTGGAAAAACTCCCTTATCCCCTATCTCTTTGGGAAAAAGGAGGTGTGTCAGTGTGGAGTGGGGCAGCTCCTATGAAATTTGTCGCAAAATTTCTAGAGCACTCATAAATACTAGGCACGCGTATGGCCTATTAGCACAAAACCGCGATAACAACAGAAACTGTGGGGGTGTTATATGATGAATAAGATCTCTAGCTTACAACAAGAATTTTTGGTGCATAGAAGTTGTCAACGTCACCAATTATTCTATAAGTTAAATCTTATTTTATGTATATATGGTTCATAGTTAATAAGACACCGGATGTATCTCATTATACCCGAAACTCAGCAAATTATAATCTTCCTCTTTATTATTATATTCCTTTTGAGATATGTGAGGGATTGTTGGAATTTGTGGGTATCTCAAAAGGAAGTGTCCCTTATTTTTATTAACTTTCTCTCATCTTAAAATAGTCAAACTAGCCGTTAGAAATTAGCCGTTGGAGCAACACCTATATAAACATGGTGTTTGGAGAGCTAAAGACACAATCTTCTGACACAACTTTCTGAATCTTCTTCTTCCTCCTATATGCTGGGTTTCTTTATTGAATTTTGTGCTAGTTCTGTTCCCG
This sequence comes from Nicotiana tabacum, assembly GCF_000715075.1. Taxonomy (NCBI): domain Eukaryota; kingdom Viridiplantae; phylum Streptophyta; class Magnoliopsida; order Solanales; family Solanaceae; genus Nicotiana; species Nicotiana tabacum. The sequence goes on from NC_134102.1 coordinate 46,477,730, forward strand.
GTTTAATAATTGGAAGAACTTGTTGAATCTTGGGGGACACGCCTAATTTATTCTTTATTGTGTAGACAAAATATTCTTAAGGACAGTGTTCTTGACACGCCTCAAACTTTGATAAATCCTATTCTCCATAACCTTTTTTTAACAATTACTCTCCTAAATCCTCATCGTACTTGAATCTTTTATTAAGCACTGGGTTACGGCGACTGTGTTCCTGAAATTATAGTTGGACTCCTTACATCTTCCAAGTCGTGTTACATATTTGCGAATTTTGTAGAACATTTTATTTATGTTTGGTGCTACTTGTGTTTATCCATTGTTTGTAATTGAGTCGGCGAAATGATGAATTATGATGATTGAGTACACTAACCAGTGTAGATTAAGAAAGTTATCATCAGAATAAGTTGCTCTAGTGGATTATGGCTTAATCCAAATACATGGCTATTATCAACTGTGAGTTGTTTGTATCAATACTTGTCTAAACACTTGATAAGCATGTAATTTTAGTAACCCAGATAATTTTGCTCCTTAAATTAATGGGGCCTACTTCCCTTTAAACCTTGATTATTATTTTTTGCTTTGGGGCGAAAATGTGATTTTTGATTCATTATATGAACAGAAATAGTCTTTATACGCATGTATCAATCTGCTATTCAAATGGTATATGCTCCGTCTCCTATAATTGCATTTTCTTGATTCATGGGTGGCTGCATAAAAGTTGATGAATAGATTCGTGCGTACATGTGGATGTTTGATCATTATCGGGAATTGCTAAATCGATTTTGTAGAATGTGGAGAAGAACATTGATTCCGTAGAAGATAATAGATCACTTGTGAACAGTTTTAAAAAATAGGTAGAATGAAAATAATGTCACTTCTTTTAAGTCCGTCAAAACTTGTAAATGATTGAACAATACAAATAAATTTTGTCAATCCGTCAACACTTGTGAACAATTTAAGAAAGATATGTAAAATGACGATAGCATTAACTGTACAAGTTATACCCGCCTGTCATTACTAATGAACAAAACAAACTTTGTCAATCTGAAATTAATTTTTGAATAAATTGTACTAAGTTATGCCCCACCCATCATAACTTATGAACTAGGAAAATTTTGCTATTCTGAAAAGACTTATCTACCAAAGTTATACCCCGAGACTAGTTTGCACAAAGTCCTTAAACAATGATAAAAGTTAAACAACAACAGGGTGAAAATATCTTATTAGTGTCCATTCCCTTCACAAATTCCAAGTTCCAACTTATCTACAATGGAGGAAATGAGTCAGGAAAGAGATATTCATGTGAGAGAAGTATAGAGATAGATGAGAGAGAAAGAGAGAGAAGGAGAATAAGAAGGATTTGAGAGGAAAGATATTTGGAATCTGTTTATGAAGTTGGTTGGTAACGGATTTGGCCTCAAAGAGTATTTAAAGGTTGATATGGACTTTTGGTTTATTAACTGTCCCAAAAGTTAATTGACGTTAGGCCAAAATGCTATACTTTTAATATATTACTCGCCTTACATGTTGTTAGTTTAGTGGTTAATTGTGCGACGCTTGAGCTAAATTATGTTGTTTTATGTGTAGGAGCATCAGAAGACAAAGACGAGTGAAGGTTGCACAAAAAGAGGATGAAAATACAAGAAAAGAACACAAAAATGACAAAGTACCCAAACCGTGCTACAGACCAGGCTTCGCGAGGTCTGTAGCCAGGTTGACCGCGCTATAGACCAAGCTTCGCAAGGTCTATAGCCAGGTTGACTGCGCTACAAACCAGGTTTCGCGAGGTCTATAGCCAGGTAATTAAAAGTCGCGGGTTAAAAGACTTCGACCCGCATTTAGACTATAAATACTCCCTAAACATGTCTGAACGAGGAGAGCCATTTTTAGGGCAGATTCAACAAAAAGGGACGTTTTTGGAGATGAGATTTCGACTTAAGGAGGCAAGAACACACCTGGAGCAAGACATAGATTTCTTCTATGAGTTTTTCACTTCCTTCTTCCTATTTTCATTATTGGTTATGAATTCTTGTATTGTAATTTTGTAAACAATTATGAATAGCTAATTTGTTATCTAGAGTTTTGATAGAACTTTTTGTAGGATAAATTCTTGTTATGTTTTTATATAATTGAGCCGTTGGATTTCTCTACTTGTTCAACTACGTATTTATTGTTGTTGATTGAATGACCATCATTTAACTGTGCCTTTTTAGTGTGTATGTTACTCGAGAGAGAGTACGCATTTAGGTAGTTGTTGAACAACATCACTCCTAACGTATGTGAGAGATCAATATGGAGGTTTTAAAGGTGGGATTAAAGATAACGAAACCTTGGTGCGATCGTAGTGAGCAGTGAATTAGTGCCAGCTAGCGTAGTTCGAGAGAATACGTCTAGTAAATTGTGATAGTTGCTCGAGAGAGAATTACGACACCCGAAGTACTCATGATCGGTAGAGAATACTTAGGCGAAATTACAGAAGACGTAGCGGGAAGGATTCCGATAATTGAGAAAACCATAACTCTAGACCTCCTTTGGCTTGTAACACCCCGGAAAAATTCAAAGTACTTAAGTGTAGGGTCTGGTAAAATTTGCAAAGAAAATAATATTTTATGGTGCCGGACTAGGCTTACGTGCTCGCCGCGGCTCGGACATTTTGGGTTGAACAATGCACCGAAAAGTAAAGGAAAATATTTGGTGGAACAGTGCATTTGTACGGTCCATTATGCGACCGCAGAACCACTCTGCGGACTGCATAATGGACGCAGAGTCAGGCAGTTAATTGGGTCAGTTGGAAGCAACACAGACAATTCTTTTGGCTATTTTGTAACCAACTATGCGACCGATATACGGTCCGCATATCGGTTATGCGATCGCATACCTTGTTTCGGAGCTCCATTTTTGGGTTTTTAAAACCCGACCCTATTTCGTTAAATACACTCTTTGGGTCATTTTTGAGCTATTATCTGACATTTTAGAGTGAGAGAGGGTGCCCTAGAGTGAGAAGGTGTTCTCCAATATTTATCCTTCAATTCTTGCCCAAGTTTTGGAAGATTAAGAAGGGAAACTCACTAGGTCTTCATCCTAGAGGTATGATTCTACACCCTAACCCTTTATTTTGAATTTTGTGTAGAAATAAATAATAAGCAAGATAATTTCTGGGTAAGAGGATTGGTTATCTTACATTCATGTGTTATCAAAGGATGTAGGAAGATTGTTGAGCTAAAAATGGTAAAGATTGGGTTGTGGGATGATGGAATCCTCCATAAAAAGGGCCTTGAAACCTTAATGCATACCTAGTGTTTGATAAAATGCTCAAATGAGCTAGAACCATAATCATCTTCCTAATTGTGGTTCAATTTGTTATATTTCTAAAATAGATTGAAGTTGCTAAGAATTATGGAACGTTTTAGAGTTTAAGGAAGCTCAATTGAGGTATGTTGGCTAAACTCTTCTGTAAGAGTTGGAATTCTCATTATCCTTGTAAGTTCCGACATGTTGATTATAAATCGAGTATTCCGATAAGTTTTGTGATGAAGATATATGTTCAATCCGTGTTTCAAATGCTCTTATCATATTGCATTATAAATTGAGGATGTGTCCTAAACTATGGATTACATATCCACATGTTATAATTTCTAGTCGTGATTTATGTGAAAGGTATTATGCCAAGTTGTGTAAAGATTGTGATTGTGATATACCTTCACTCACATACATTGGGGTGAGGCGGCATGACCGCTTTGTGTAGGGATTATGATATTGTGGGACTGCACCTCCACCTGCATACATTGGGGTGAGGCGGCATGACCGCTTTGTGTAGGAATTATGATATTGTGGGACTGCACTTCCACCCGCTTACATTGGGGTGAGGCGGTACAACCACTTTGTGTATGATTTTGGTATTGTTGTGGCACCACCACCCGTATACATTGGGGTGAGGCGGTATAGCCGCTTTGTATAGATTCTTGGTACTGTGGTTATACATCCATCCGCATACATTGAGGTGAGGCGGCAGGGCCGCTTGATTTGAGTTGTGGTATTGTACGTACACCTCTACCTGCATACATCGGGTGAAGCGGCGGGGCCGCTTTGTGTGAAGATGGTTATAAAGGATCTCATCTTAAATCCTATAAATGTTGTTGATAGCTTTTAATAAGCTTGCTATGGTTGAGACGGTTATCTATATTATTCTATTGCCGCACTGGTTCATCATAATTATCTTGTATTTCTAAATTCTTAAATTGGTGTTTAGTTTTCATACTAGTACTATTCGACGGTACTAACGTCCCTTTTGCCGGGGGTGCTGCATCTTTAAATAGATGCATGTGGTTCCACAGCAGGAGACATTGATCAGTGATAGCAGTACACCTTCTACCCAGCTGACTTGGTGAGCCCCTCTTCATCCCGGGGTCATGTATATTTTTTTCTTTATGTATTATGGTTGAGGTATAGCCGGGGCCTTGTTACCGGCATTATCATTGTACTCTTCTTTATCTATAGAGGCTTCGTAGATATAGTGTGGGTTGTGTATTGGTGCTGGGGAAAGACAAACTATGTTATGTTGTGGATATATTACTTGTCCATTTGAGACTTTAAAAATGATGAAATTATTGGAGATGAATTGGTATTGTAGACATGAACACATTTTCGTCTAATTAATGATAATATGTATTATCTCTATTCATGGTTGAGTTTGGGTAGAATGAAATCTAACAGGCTTGCTCGGTCAGGTTCACTCGGTTGAGCGCCGGTCGCACTCCTCGATTTTGGGGCGTGACAAACTTAGTATCAGAGCCTAAGGTTTTAAAGTGTCCTAGGATATCTCGGAGCCGTGTCTAGTAGAGTCCTTATTATCGGTGTGTTATCGACCACATCTATAATTAAGATGCTACATGGGCATTTAGGAATAATACCCTTCTTTCATGTTCTCGATCGTGCGATAAAGCTGGTTGTAAGATTGTTCCTCCTTTAACTCCTGCGTTGCTCTAATTTTCAGTACATGGCACCTAAGAAGAAGGCAGGAACTGGCCAAAGAGCCAATGTCACCCCAGGAGTGGCAGTTGACCCTATAATTGATGATGCGGGTGAGCACCCGAGGAGTGAGAATATTCCTTCAGTTACACACTGCCTGACTCTACTACATCTGATCAGACTGCACCTGTCCCTACACCTACAGAAGGTGCAACGGTTCCTCCAACTGATATTCCAGTTCCACCTCCAGCTCCAGCTTTCGATTCTGGTGTGTCTGATATTGATATTAGGGGAGCCATACAAATGTTGACACAGTTAGTGGCTTCTCAGGCCCAGAGATCGAGTGTTGGGCCTACTTCTTCCAGTCATCCAGGGGAATCTGCTAGTTCCAGGGTGAACAAGTTTCTTCAGTTAGATCCTCCAGTGTTTATGGGTACTGATCCTGAGGAGGACCCCCAGGACTTCATTGATGAGATGCACAAAACTCTCCGGGTTATGCATGCTCCAGAGATGGAGGGAGTAGAGTTGGCCTCCTACCGCCTGAAAGGGGTGGCCTATTCTTGGTTTGAGTTGTGGAAGGAATCCCGTGAGGAGGGAAGCCCTCCGGCAAGGTGGGGTGAGTTCACAGATGCCTTTATGGATCATTTATTGCCTGCTGAAACTAAGGCAGCTCGTGCCGCTGAGTTTGAAAGCTTGAAGCAGGGTAGTATGAAAGTGTGGGAGTACCATATGGAGTTTGTACTCCTGTCCAAGTATGCTATTCACATGTTGCCCACTATGGAGGCTAGAGTGCACAAGTTTGTACAGGGCCTTAGCCCCTTGGTTATCAATGATGCCTCTACAGCTGCCTTGAATTCCGATATGAACTATGGTAAGATGGTGGCATTTGCTCAAGCCACAGAGACCCGCAAATTGAAGAATAGAATGGAGCGTCAGAGTAGCAGCAAGGCCCGGTCCGCGGGCAACTTTGGTGGTTCTTCTGGTGGTGGTTGTGGTAGATCGGCATTCTGGGGAGCGTTATCAGGACCATCCCAATCATTCGCCCAGTCTTCAATGGGTGCACAGTCATCTGGACCCAGTCAGGGCAACAGAGGAGCCCACCAGCAGGGTCGGCTCGACAAAAGGTTTCATCAGCAGAGACTTCCATGCCCTAAGTGTAGGAGGATGCACTTTGGGTCCTGTTTCATGGACCTACCAGTATGCTATGGGTGTGGTTTGCGGGGTCACATTCAGAGAGATTGCCGCTCGTCCCGCCGAAATATTGGTAGAGGCGCGGCACAACCAGCTAATTTTGCAGCTACTACATCCACAGCACCTCCAGCTCGAGGCACCCCAGCACCTGCAGGGCGTGGTGCAGCTAGAGGTGGTGCACAAAATTTGGGAGGATCCAACAGATTTTATGCTATGCGGAAATGTCGGGAATCAGAGGCTTCTCCAGATGTTGTCACAGGTATATTGATTGTCCAATCTCATGATGTATATGCTCTTATTGATCCCGGTTCCACTTTGTCAGATGTCACACCTTATGTTGCTATGGAATTTTGGATAGAACCAGAACAACTTTATGAGCCATTCTCTGTATCTACTCTGGTTGGTGAGTCTATTTTGGCCGCGTGGGTTTATAGGTATTGTGTTATCACGTGGTGTGGTCAGGACACCATGGCCAATCTTATTAAATTGAGAATGGTCGATTTTTATGTGATAATGGGGATGGATTGGCTTTATTCATGTTTTGCCAAGCTTGATTGCCGAACCAAAACTGTTAGGTTCGAATTTCAAAATGAGCCAGTTATTGAGTGGAAGGGTGATGATGTAGTACCGAAGGGTAGGTTTATTTCTTATCTTAAGGCCACAAAGATGATCAACAAGGGATGTATGTACCATTTGGTTCGGGTTACGGACACCGATGCCGGGGCACCTACACTTGAGTCCGTGCCTGTTGTGAATGAATTTCCGGGAGTCTTTCCGGATGAACTCCCTGGGATCCCACCAGACAGGGAGATTGATTTTGGGATTGATGTGATGCTAGACACACATCCTATATCTATTCCACCCTACAGAATGGCACCGATAGAATTGAAGGAGCTAAAGGAACAATTAAGAGATTTGTTAGAAAAAGGTTTCATCCGACCTAGTGTGTCGCCTTGGGGCGCACCTGTTCTCTTTGTAAGAAAGAAAGATGGGTCACTACGTATGTGTATTGACTATCGGCAGCTTAATAAGGTAACAATCAAAAATAAGTACCCACTGCCAAGGATAGATGACTTGTTTGACCAATTGCAAGGTGCTAGGTACTTCTCCAAAATTGATTTACGATCCGGGTATCACCAATTGAAGATCAGGGAGCGGGATATTCCGAAAATAGCTTTTAGGACCCGGTATGGGCATTTTGAATTTCTAGTGATGTCTTTTGGGCTAACAAATGCCCTAGCAGCCTTCATGGATCTTATGAATCGCGTTTTCAAGCCATTCCTCGACTCTTTTGTGATAGTGTTTATTGACGATATTCTTGTATATTCACGAAGTCGAGAAGACCATGCCGATCATCTCAGGGTAGTTCTGCAAACCCTGCATCAGCACCAGTTATATGCAAAGTTTTCAAAGTGTGAATTTTGGCTTGAATCAGTCATATTCTTGGGTCATGTAGTTTCTAGTGAGGGAATTAAGGTTGATCCTCAGAAAATTTCAGCGGTGAAGAATTGACCGAGGCCTACAACTCCAACAGAGCTTCACAGTTTCTTAGGCTTAGCTGGATATTACAGAAAGTTTGTGGAGGGGTTTTCTACTCTTGCCTCTCCATTGACTAAATTGACGCAGAAGGCAATTAAGTTCCAATGGTCAGATGCTTGTGAAAAGAGTTTCCAGGAATTGAAAGCAAGATTGACTACGACACCGGTGTTGACTCTACCAGAGGATATAGATGGATTTGTGGTGTATTGTGATGCTTCAAGAATCGGGCTTGGATGTGTATTAATACAACATGGGAAGGTAATAGCTTATGTTTCTAGGCAACTAAAGAATCATGAAAAGAACTATCCAACACATGATTTAGAACTTGCGGCAGTGGTATTTGCATTGAAAATTTGGCGTCATTATTTATATGGGGTTCATGTTGATATATTCACGGACCATAAAAGCCTTCAATATATTTTCAAGCAGAAGGAATTGAATCTAAGGCAGAGAATATGGCTTGAGTTACTCAAATACTACGACATCGATATTCTATATCATCCGGGAAAGGCCAATGTTGTGGCAGATGCTCTTAGCCGGAAATCTATGGGTAGTTTGGCTCACGTGGAGGCATATCAGAGGCCATTAGCCAAGGAAGTTCACCGATTAGCTAGTTTGGGAGTTCGTCTTGCGGACTCTAGTGAAGGAGGGGTAATTGTGCAAAATAAGGCTGGATCATCGCTTGTTGTGGAAGTCAAAGAGAAGCAATACAACGATCCATTGTTGGTGCAGTTGAAAGAGGCGATTCATAAACATAAGACCATGGCCTTTTCTCTTGGCATGGATGATGGTACACTAAGGTACCAAGGGCGACTCTGTGTTCCAAATGTGGATGGTCTTCGGAAAGAATTATGACTGAAGCTCACACTTCTAGGTATTCCGTGCACCCAGGTTCTACGAAAATATATCATGATCTTAAGGAAGTCTATTGGTGAAATGATATGAAGAAGAATGTGGCGGACTTTGTAGCAAGATGTCCGAACTGTCAGCAAGTGAAGGCCGAACACCAAAGGCCCGGTGGGTTGGCACAGAATATAGAAATTCCAATGTGGAAATGAGAAATGATTAATATGGACTTTGTGGTAGGATTACCACGCACTCTGCGCAAGTTTGACTCAATTTGGGTGATTGTGGATCGACTCACGAAATCAACACACTTTTTGCCGGTTAAGTCTACCGACACAGTGGAGCAGTATGCTCAGTTGTATATAAAAGAAATAGTCAGGTTGCATGGCACCCCAGTTTCCATCATTTCTGATCGGGGGCACAATTCACTGCTAACTTTTGGAAGAAATTTCAGCAAGGTTTGGGTACTCAAGTGAATCTTAGTACAACCTTTCATCCGCAGACTGGCGGGCAAGCAGAGCGGACTATTCAGACGCTTGAGAATATGTTGCACGCTTGTGTTATAGACTTCAAAGGTAGCTGGGATGATCATTTACCACTCATAGAATTTGCATATAACAATAGCTATCATGCTAGCATTCAAATGGAACCGTTCGAGGCTTTATATGGTAGGAGATGCAGATCTCCCATTGGGTGGTTTGAAATTGGGGAAGCAGATTTGATAGGGCCAGACCTTGTGCATCAGGCTATGGAAAAAGTTAAAATCATTAAGGAGCGGTTGAAGATTGCTCAGAATCATCAGAAATCCTATTCGGATGTTCGTCATAGGAATTTGGAGTTCCAGAAGATGATTGGGTATTCTTGAAAGTTTCCCCCATGAAGGGTGTAATGCGATTTGGTAAGAAAGGGAAATTGAGTCCGAGGTATGTCAGACCGTACAAAATCATTCAGAGGATCTGTGAGGTAGCATACAAGCTTGAGCTACCACCTGAGATGTCATTAGTACACCCGGTGTTTCATGTGTCTATGTTAAAGAAAGTAGTTGGAGACCCGACAGTCATTGTTATGGTTGAGACTATTGAGGTAAATGAAGAATTGACTTATGAAGAGATTCCAGTTTCTATTATTGATCGGCAAGTCCGAAAGTTGAGAAACAAAGAAACTACATCCGTGAAAGTGCTATGGCAAAACCAACAGGTTGAAGAGGCTACTTGGGAGGCCGAAGAAGAAATGAAGAAAAAGTATCCTTATTTATTTGAATAACCATGTAATTATGAGTTGTGCCTTATGAAAATGCTAAGGGATATTCCTATGAAATATGTATGACTTGTACATTTGGTGTTAAGGGTGTTCCGTTCTGGTAATATAATTGCTTGTGAGGCCACAGTTGGTGTTGTTTTGTATTATGTTACGTTGTTGGATTATGTATGCTGTTAGGATGTGTTTCTGGGGCTCTCTGACAGGTGGATAGGCCTAATTACAAAGGAAACTCTGGCGAAATATTTGGAAATTTAGGGAGTTAGTCAAATTTGGGGTTGCTGGTATGTGGTATGAAAGACTGAGTTGCATAAGATGCTAATAACAAAATTTGACCCTCATTCGAGGACGAATGATCCTAAGCGGGGGAGAATGTAACACCCCGAAAAAATTCAAAGTACTTAAGTGTAGGGCCTGGTAAAATTTGCAAAGAGAATAATGTTTCATGGCGCCGGACTAGGCTTACGTGCTCGTCGCGGCTCGGACCTTTTGGGTTGAACAATGCACCGGAAAGTAAAGGAAAATATTTGGTGGAACAGTGCATTTCTGTGGTCCATTATGCGACCGCAGAACCACTCTGCGGACCGCATAATGGACGCAAAGTGAGGCAGTTAATTGGGTCAGTTGGAAGCAACACAGACAGTTCTTTTGGCTATTTTGTAACCAACTATGCGACCGATATGCGGTACGCATATCGGTTATGCGATCGCATACCTTGTTCCGGAGCTCCATTTTTGGGTTTTTAAAACCCGACCCTATTTCGTTAAATACACTCTTTGGGTCATTTTTGAGCTATTATCTGACATTTTAGAGTGAGAGAGGGTGCCCTAGAGTGAGAAGGTGTTCTCCAATATTTGTCCTTCAATTCTTGCCCAAGTTTTGGAAGATTAAGAATGAAAACTCACTAGGTCTTCATCCTAGAGGTAAGATTCTACACCCTAACCCTTAATTTTGAATTTTGTGTAGAAATGAATAATAAGCAAGATAATTTCTGGGCAAGAGGATTGGTTATCTTACATGCATGTGTTATCAAAGGATGTAGGAAGATTGTTGAGCTAAAAATGGTAAAGATTGGGTTGTGGGATGATGGAATCCTCCATAAAAAGGGCCTTGAAACCTTAATGCACACCTAGTGTTTGATAAAATGCTCAAATGAGCTAGAACCATAATCATCTTCCTAATTGTGGTTCAATTTGTTATATTTCTAAAATAGATTGAAGTTTCTAAGAATTCCGGAACCTTTTAGAGTTTAAGGAAGCTCAATTGAGGTATTTGGCTAAACTCTTCTTTTAGAGTTGGAATTCTCATTATCCTTGTAAGTTCCGACATGTTGATTATAAATCTATTATTTCGATAAGTTTTGTGATGAAGATATATGTTCAATCCGTGTTTCAAATGCTCTTATCATATTGCATTATAAATTGAGGATGTGTCATAAACTATGGATTACGTATCCACATGTTATAATTTCTAGTCGTGATTTATGTGAAAGGTATTATGCCAAGTTGTGTAAAGATTGTGATTGTGATACACCTCCACCCGCATACATTTGGGTGAGGCGGCATGACCGCTTTGTGTAGGGATTATGATATTGTGGGACTGCACCTCCACCTGCATACATTGGGGTGAGGCGGCATGACCACTTTGTGTAGGGATTATGATATTGTGGGACTGCACCTCCACCCGCTTACATTGGGGTGAGGCGGTACGACTGCTTTGTGTATGATTTTGGTATTGTTGTGGCACCACCACCCGCATATATTGGGGTGAGGTGGCATAACCGCTTTGTGTTAGTATTGATATCGTTGATGTATTTTCACCCGCATACATTAGGGTGAGGCGGCATAGCCGCTTTGTGTAGGTTCTTGGTATTATGGTTATACATCCACCCGCATACATTGAGGTGAGGCGGTAGGGCCGCTTGATTTGAGTTGTGGTATTGTACGTACACCTCCACCTGCATATATCGGGTGAGGCGGCGGGGCCGCTTTATGTGATGATGATTATAAAGGATCTCATCTTAAATCCTATAAATGTTGTTGATAGCTTTTAATAAGCTTGCTATGGTTGAGGCGGTTATCTATATTATTCTATTGCCGCACTGGTTCATCATAATTATCTTGTATTTCTAAATTCTTAAATTGGTGTTTAGTTTTCATACTAGTACTATTCGACGGTACTAACGTCCCTTTTGCCGGGGGCGCTGCATCTTTAAATAGATACATGTGGTTCCACAGCAGGAGACATTGATCAGTGATAGCAGTACACCTTCTACCCAGCTGACTTGGTGAGCCCCACTTCATCCCGGGTCATGTATATTTTGTTCTCTATGTATTATGGTTGAGGTATAGCCGGGGCCTTGTTTCCGGCATTATCATTGTACTCTTCTTTATCTATAGAGGCTCCGTAGACATAGTGTGGGTTGTGTATTGGTGTTGGGCAAAGACAAGCTATGTTATGTTGTGGATGTATTACTTGTCCATTTGAGACTTTAAAAATGATAAAATTATTGGAGATGAATTGGTATTGTAGACATGAACATATTTTCGTCTAATTAATGATAATATGTATTATCTCTATTCATGGATGAGTTTGGGTAGAATGAAATCTAACAGGCTTGCTCGGTCGGGTTCACTCGGTTGAGCGCCGGTCGCGCTCCTCGATTTTGGGGCGTGACAAGGCTTGTCTCCAATTTTATCCTTGTTAGTTGATAATTTTCCTGCTTTATAATATTTGTTAGTTAATTAGTAGAAATAAAAAATCAAATCTTTATAACTAGGAAATTGTTTGGACTTGTCTTTCTTAGAAATATTGAATAACTATAGCTAAGACTTAGTTCTCTGTGGGATTCGATTCCAGACTTGTAAACCGGATTATATTTGCAATGACCGCTTAGTCCTTTTTATAGCATAGTTGGGTGTGATCAAATTTTGGCGCCATTGTCGGAGAACTAACGGTGTAGCTGTAGGTGTACATATTGCTGGTTGCAAGTTCGAACTTTTGTTTTTGTTTTCTTGTATTTGGTTTTTTTTACTTTTTGTTTCACTTGTTGATTTTAGAAACATGACATCTTGGAATTATGAGAGTTTTAATGTTGATAATTCTACCTTTGATCCTCCTTATGCATATTGTGGAGGAAACCACCCATGGCAAAATTATCAAAATATTCCCGAGAGCGAGTTTTGTGCACCAACTCAATCTTATGTATGGAATGTGTGTGATATGTGTGGTGGTCAAGATGGTCACTTTCATGGTTGTGCTTATATTTTTTATCTTCCCCCAGCCCCTTACTTTGATGGTTCTTCTTTTTCTTGTGAAATTAATAGGAACAAAGAACCTAGGGATGATGACCTGAAAGAGATAAAGGATATGCTAAGGTGCCTTATGGAACAAAATAATGAGAAATAACTGCACATACAAAGGCAAGATGCTACTATTCGCAACCTGGAGGCACAAGTGAGTCAACTAGTTGAAGCATTTAATGCTCAACAAGCCAATATTTTGGATAGTAGCCAAGAAGAGCATGAATTAGATTCTCAAAATGACTGGCCTGGTCGTTACATCAGAGTAGAACACCAACAATCTAACCAACTAGAATTTGAGGATGCCGATGTTGAAGAAGTAATACTAGAGTCAACCAGGGACGTTGAAGATACAAATTTAGTTGATTCTAGTGTGAATGGTGTTGAGGAGGTTAAAAATCTTGAAGTTCATGTATTTGAGCGCGTTGGACCTCATTCCAAACACTTCTCTACATTATGTTCAGATGGTGAAATGAAAATTGATCTATATGAGCCAATGCAAGAGTCAAAGGAAGAGGTAGATGAGCCCTATATTCTGAAATTTTCAAGGCCGTCTAGGCATAGTGACACTCCTCGGTTGAAAACCAAAAAGTGCATAAAGAATCATTTAATTTTTGGCTCACAACAATTCGTATCGCCCCAAGAGCATGATCATAGAGTAGAATCAAAACTTAGGGTCCAATTCATAAGTTCGAATTGGAGGCAAAAAGTGACTCACGTCGTGCAGCGACGTTAAATCAAGCGCTTGTGGAGAGGCAACCCAGCTTTACTGCTTTCTTTTATTTTTTTATTTTTATTTTTATTTTTTTAATTATATTATTTTTGTAGTGTCGATTTTTAATTTTCTAAGAGCATGGAAAGCAAAGCTATTGGAAGGATGCAACAACAAACCAGATAGTTGGAACTAAGTGTAAGGTACCCACACGAAGGACCAGGCCTGGGAGAAGTCTGAGTACCCCATGAGCTGTTAGTGCTTTGGCCTACAGGGAGTTTCTTTTACCCTCTTATTAGTATGGTGTGCATTGGGGACAATGCATAATTTTAAGCGTGGGGTGAGGAGATTGCCTGGATGACTATCTATGCTTATTTTAGCTGTATTTGTTTAATTGAATAATGCTTTTTTAGAAAAATAGAAAAATATTAGACTTTTCCCGATGATGGATATCCTAGACAATTTTCTTGAGGGTTTAAAGTCTAACCAAAAATACAAAAAAAAAATTAGAGAAAATAGAAAAATCCAAAAATATGTCTTTTTATTCTTTTAGGTAGTAATTATCCCTGTGGTTTTTCTTTGTGCCTCGATTCTTTTCCACTGGATATAGTTGAACCGGGTAGTAGTTATTTTTATCTTTAGAGTAGAGTAGGATTTAGGAAATAAAAGGATGGGAAGAATGAGATTTGCTAGGCGCCTTTGACTAGTTTGATAGTAGCATATTTAAGCTCTAGTATGTGTATTACCTTCCCTATGGTTTGAAGTTGCTTATGATGCTTTGTTGAGTTAGATATCATGTCTATTGACGCCTATGTTTCGTTTTTTGGCTCGTGTTCACTTTGTGCTTGATGCTTAATATTTTGTGGCTCCGTGAATACTTGCAATTATTTGAGAATCGGAATGGAACCGTCCTTAGTGAATCATGTGCCATGTGTGGTGAGATCTTCTTGTGTAGTCCATGTCATTGTAACTGAGTCTAGAACTTGCCCGGCATGTGAGTTGAAGCGAAATCCTAGGCGTGCTTGGTTTGAAAAATGATTTTAGGCTTTCTTTTATCTTTTTGAACTTAATTTCTACCACAAATAAAATCTATCCCTAGTAAACTCTTTTGAGCCTATAGACTTTAATTTGACACCCACATTATGAGCCTATACTCTTTTGTTCTTATTTGACATTATTTTGATCCTTTTACCTCTTAAAGTACTTTAATTATGAAATGAGCGCTAGAAGAAGTAAGGAATAAGTGTGGGGTGGCTTTCGAGTAGAACCAATGAAAGAAAGAATGGTGCACTTATTTTATAAAATAATACACCACTAGCGGAAACTGAAAAGGGAAAATAATAGTAAAAATTAAAAGAGAAGAAAAGAAGGAAAAATATAGATGAATAAATTATTATCTTGTTCTTGCTAGTGGGGTATAATGTAAAGTAGTGTTTTAAGAAAGAGAGAATATTTTTGGGGTGATCTTGTTTGTGAAATTGAAGGGGATTGAGGAATTTGCGCTTAAAGTTAATTTTGTGATGTGTTAAAGTGCTTAGGAGGGCTAGCCACTATTCCTAAAATATATTCTACCCGTCCTGTAACCCACATTACAACCATGAAAAAGTTCTAATTGATTTTAGATCGAGCAAGCCTACATTAGTGGAGGTTTACATAATGGGCAAGCCTATGGTACTTTGTGCATGCATGTGACGTCTTTGTGAGAGTGAGAAATTTCTTTGATATATATGAGTCCTTAAAATATATTTGAGCATTTGATTCAAATGTGTGGATTCAACTTACTCTCATGTTCTTGTGGTGAGGGCACATGGTTTCGTAAGGGATATGTGACGTTATTAGATGTCTCTATGATGTTAAGTGTTCAAGCCACGAATGCATTGTGATATTGAGTCGGTTTATGAGGCTAGGTTTGCTATACGCATGTTGTCTTGTTGTTAAATAATTTTTTGAAGTATGGCATAGAGTATAGGGAAGTGTGTGTTGAAGGCATATGCTAAAGTATAATTGTTGCTATCAACCATAGTCATAGGTATGGTGTGCTTCAGATGTTTTAAAAGAAAATAAAGTGCTCAAGGTTAGTGTTAATTGGTGGTTGACACGAGGGCAAACAATGTTTAAGTGTGGGGTGGTGATGTTAGGCCGAAATGCTATACTTTTAGTATATTACTCGCCTTACATGTTGTTAGTTTAGTGGTTAATTGTGCGACGTTTGAGCTAAATTATGTTGTTTTATGTGTAGTAGCATTAGAAGACAAAGACGAGTGAAGGTTGCACAAAAAGAGGACGAAAATGCAAGAAAAGAGCACAAAAATGACAAGTACCCAAACCGTGCTACAGACCAGGCTTCGCGAGGTCTATAGCCAGGTTGACCGCGCTATAGACCAGGCTTTGCAAGGTCTATAGCCACGTTGACCGCGCTATAGACCAGGCTTCGCGAGGTCTATAGCCAGGTTGACCGCGCTATAGACCAGGCTTCGCGAGGTCTATAGCCAGGTTGACCGCGCTACAGACCAGGCTTCCCAAGGTCTATAGCCAGGTTGACCGCGCTACAGACCAGGCTTCGCGAGGTCTATAGCCAGGTAATTAAAAGTAGCGGGTTAAAAGACTCCGACCCATATTTGGACTCAAGGACTTCATCCCTAGCCTATAAATTCTCCCTAAACATGTCTGAATGAGGAGAGCCATTTTTAGTGCAGATTCAACAAAAAGGGACGTTTTTGGAGATGGGATTTCGACTTAAGAATGCAAGAACACGCCAGGAGCAAGACAGAGATTTCTTCTATGAGTTTTTCACTTCCTTCTTCCTATTTTCATTATTGGTTATGAATTCTTGTATTGTAATTTTGCAAACTATTATGAATAGCTAATTTGTTATCTAGAGTTTTGATAGAACCTTTTGTAGGATAAATTCTTGTTATGTTTTTATATATTTGAGCCGTTGGATTTCTCTACTTGTTCAACTACGTGTTTATTGTTGTTGATTGAATGACAATCATTTAACTGTGCCTATTAAGTATGTATATTGCCCGAGAGAGAGTACACATTTAGGTAGTTGTTGAACAACATCACTCCTAACATATGTGAGAGATCAATACGGAGGGTTTAAAGGTGGGATTGGAGATAACCAAACCTTGGTGCGATCGTAGTGAGCAGTGAATTAGTGCTAGCTAGCATAGTTCGAGAGAATACGTCTAGTAAATTGTGATAGTTGCTCGAGGGAGAATTAGGACACCCGAAGTACTCAAGATCGGTAGAGAATATTTAGGCAAAATTATTGAAGACGTAGCGGGAAGGATTCCGACAATTGGTGAAATCATAACTCTAGACCTCTTTAGGCTTGTCTCCAATTTCATCCTTGTTAGTTGATAATTTTACTAGTTTATAATATTTGTTAGTTAATTAGTAGAAATAAAAAATCAAATCTTTAAAACTAGAAAATTGTTTGGACTTGTGTTTCTTAGCAATATTGAACAACTATAGCTAAGCGTTAGTTCTCTTTGGGATTCGACTCCGGACTTGTAAACTAGATTATATTTGCAACGACAGCTTAGTCCTTTTTATAAGGTATAGTTGGGTGTGATCATTAATATGAGCCCTTTAATGATATAACAACCCAACCAGTTGTTCTGAGTTTTAGAATCTTATTCTCTTATTTGAAATTTTTCATAGGTTTATTTAGTGATTTATGACTTACGGGTATGGGTGGTTTGGGTCCCGAAGGATTCGGGAGCATTTCGAAATACTTAAAACTTGAACTTGAAGCCGTAAGTTATGAGAGCCGACCAAAGTCAACATCTTGAGTAAACCAACTTAGATTAATGATTTGAATGTTCCAATTAGCTCATATGATAATTTTGGACTTAGGTGTATGTTCGGATTAGGACTCGAGGGGCTCGGGTGTGATTTAACACTATTGCATAAAAGTTGTAAAGTTAAGAGTTCATAAGTTTAATTTCAACCTTAATTTTGAGTTGTGATATTTTTGTATATGTTTTGAGCCCTTAGACAAGTTCGTGTAGAATATTTGGACTTGCCAGGATAGATTAAAGAGGTAAGTGTAGATCTCCTATCGGATGGTTCGAATCAGATTTGCTTGGACCTGATATGGTCCATCAGGCTGTAGAGAAAGTAAAGCATATTCAGCCATTTTTGATGACTCAGAGTCATCAGAAGTCACATTTAGATATAGTAAATGTAGGAGGTGTATTGGAAGTGATTTAGGGTCTAAAGAGAGCCCTAGAACTAAGCTAAGTTGCGAATTATGTAATGGGCTAGAGTTTCAAATGAGTTTACGTAAGACCCGAATTCAAAGGAGTACAACTCCCATAGTAAAATGATTTATGTGGTGA
Source organism: Nicotiana tabacum (assembly GCF_000715075.1). NCBI lineage: Eukaryota > Viridiplantae > Streptophyta > Magnoliopsida > Solanales > Solanaceae > Nicotiana > Nicotiana tabacum. The sequence goes on from NC_134102.1 coordinate 46,495,891, forward strand.
GATACCTATCAAATGAAAGATCTTTGAGCCAGTTTCCAACATATCAAACTGTTTGTCAATTTTACATTTCTATAGAGATTTATGGCCATTTTACTGGACACTGTCCTATCTGCGTGCTCATTTGTGCGCTAGGGTTGTCAAGTGCACTGTAGCAAACAGAAGAAAGGTTTTTTGCCTCATCTGCATGCCCAGTTGTGCGCTCAGTTTCCCAGGTGCACGGAAGAGCACACAGAGACCCTATAAATACCCCCAAGATCGGGGAGAGAGAGTGGCTAACATATTTCTTTGAGCTAGGGCTTGCTCTAACAAAGGGAATCCATCTATACACCCCTCCTATGAACCAAGATTTCCATTCAAATTCTCAAATTGGTCAAGAACACCACAAGTTGGATTCAAGAGTTTAAGTACAAGAGGTATGTCTACCATCTCTAACAAAATTATGATGATTATTTATGTAAGAAATTTGTGTTAGGACTTATGGGAAGGTGATTGGAAGCCATAAGTTCCTACCTAGGTTGTGTTGGTATTGTAGAGATTGTAAAATAGTTTAATGGATGAGATTGATAGGCTGGGAGTGAACAATTGGGCTTGCATGTTCTAATGAAAATTATGGATTGTCTAAGGATGATTGTAAGGTGAACTATTGGTATGGAAGGTGGTTGTTAGATGAAGAAATACCATTGTAGGAGGGTGTAGAAAAATATGCATATTAGGTATTTGATAAAATACCTAAATAACCTTGAACATGGAAATTCTTACTAATATTGGTTCAATTGGATTATGCTATTGTATATTGAAGTTGTTTAGTGTGGTGGACTATCATAGTATTGTTAAGGGGCGAATTTGAGGTTGGTATCACTAAACTCTTTCTCATAGGATTGCTTAGAAGAAATTTCATGTTCTCTTCCCATTCATGATTTCATAACTTTATGATTTCCCCTTCTTAGCCTATAGTTGGGGGAGACAAGCGGCTATATACTATCCATGTAATGTCTTCACATATTCAGTTCCACATATCATGATATTGCCATTATGATAACGTTATAAAGATTCAAATTTACAAATAAGAAGGAAATTTAAATTAAGGTTTTCCAATGGTTTCAATTATTGAATTTATGCTTCTAAAATAATAAATACAAACTACTTCGATGTTATGTCTCCAAGAATGATGAACTTGGCTAATGAGCTTAAGATGACAAACGAGTACTTTATGAAATGAAGGAGAGTTGTTTTATGTTAAACGGTGATGAACCTTACAAATGATGAATTCGGTCTACGTTCCATCTAATCTATTTATTGATTCTCCACACATGTTCTAGTGAAATAAACTATGTTTCCACATGACAAACTTGTTAAGAACGTCCCCGGTTCCCAAAAGATTATGAACATGAATTTAAAATATTCCAATGATACATAATCTTATGACCCTAAAGGTAATGTTATTCATATTGCTTTGAGCTTTCATATGGTCTTATAGAACTCCTCGTGATTGTCGAGAATGGTATCGAGAATGGTTAGGTACTTACATGAGAAATCTTTACTACATGTGACTCAAACGTATCACTCTCACATGTAATGACTTCATCAAATCGATTTGTAATACTTCCATAAGCTAAATGAATGCTAACTCTGTATATATTATACATGAATGGTCATTTGCATAATCATGTGTTACATGCCCTATGGACGATCTGGTGAAACACATAGGTGCACAGTAAAAGTGAGCTTTATGGACGATATGATGAAACACATAGGTGACACTTTTGCTGTCCTTCACTTGTGCATATTGTTACATTCCCTATGGTCGTTCTGGTGAAATGCATAGGCACATAGTAAAGGTTGGCTATGGACCGACTGGTGAGATGCATAGTTCAACGCAGGCAAAGGTAGGACCTATGGGTGGTCTGGTGAAACATATATGTGTCATTTTCATTGTCTATATTTGTACATATTGCTATATTTACATTATATTTTGTATCCCACACATAGCTTGTATGGATCCCTTGATCCAAAGAAGTTCAGAATGACTTAAGTATGATAAGCCTTGACATGTGATTTTATAGGCCGATTCGTAGTTTTTTGATGTAATTCATTTACCTCTAGTCCGAGCCACATCATTTTCATACATTATTATGTCTGCTTTACATACTAGTACTATTTCATATGTACTACCGTCTCTTTTTTCGGGGACGCTATATCTTTAATGGATGCAGGTGGTATCCCAACAAGCGGCACAGATTCTTGATAGGAGAAGACCCTCCCTTCCGCTAATTTTTGTGAGCCCTATTCTATATCGGGGCTCTTATGTTGTATCGATCCTTGTACATTATTTTGAGGTATATTTGGGGCCTTGTCATTGGCACTTCCATATTTTTCTCATGTCAGTTTAGAGGCTCCGTAGACATATTGTGGGTCATGTATATATATGGGGATTAGAGATATTGTACGTCATTTTGCTTCCACTTAAAGAATTTTAATGGCTTGTAATGTTTTGTCAACTGTTAACGAGATTGATTAAATAATGGAAGATCAACGTAGTATGTTTCTCTATATATTATTGGTTAACATGTATGCATTATTTCTTTGTAAAGCATTCATGGATAATGGTAGATAGTAGGCACCAAGTAGGCTTGCTTGACGGGGATACCTCGATTGAGCGCCGGTCCTGCTCCCCGAGGTCGGGGCATGACAAGCTTGATATTAGAGCTTAAGGTTTTAAATTATCCTAGGATGTCTCGGAGCCATGTCTAGTAGAGTTCTTCTTATCAGTGTGAAGTCAACCACATCTATAATTAGGAGGCTACTTGGGCATTTAGGAATGTCACGCTTCTTTGACACTCTAGATCGTGCGATAGAGCTTGATTATAAGTCTGTCCTCTTAACTCGTGTGTTATGCTAAATTTCAGTACATGGCGCCTAGGAAGAAGGTGAAGAGTAGCCAAAGGGCAAATGCCACCTTAAGAGTGGCAGCTAATGAAGTGCCTGATGCTGCAAGTGAGTGCACAGGGGGTCAAGGTACTCCCCCAGCTAGTGCACGTCCTACCTCTAGTACTCCTGTTGAGATTCCGACTAAGAATGTATAGATGCCTCCTCCCACCTATACTTTAGTTCCACCTCCAGCTTCGTTCTCTGATCCTAGTGCTTCCGACAGAGACCTTAGGGGAGCCATCTAATTGTTGACTCAGATAGTGGCTTCCCAAGCTCAGAGACTGAATGCTACATCTGCTTCCTCCAATCACCAAGGAGATTTTGATAGTTCCAGGGTGAATGGATTCCTCCAATTGGATCCTTCGGATTCACAGGTATTAAGCAGAGGAGGACCCACAGAAGTTTATTGATGAGGTGCATAAGATCCTTCGCGTTATGCATTCCACTGAGACGGAAGCAGTGGAATTGGCCTCTTATAGCCTAAAGGAAGTGGCGTATACTTAGTATGAGTTGTGGAAAAAGTCCCGCAAGGAAGGTGACTCTGCGACAAAGTGGAATGAGTTCACAAGTGCTTTTATTGACAATTTCTTTCCTGCTGAGACTAGGGAAGCCTGTACTGCTGAGTTCGAGATTTTGAAGCAAGGTAATATGAGTGTGTGAGATTACCATATGATGTTCGTGATTCTTTCGAGGTATACTCCTTACATGTTATCTACTATGGAGGCTAGGTTGCACCGATTTGTGCAAGGCCTTAATCCTTTAGTCATAAATGAGGCCATTACAGCAGCCTTGAACTCTGGTATCAATTATGGGAATATGGTGGCATTTTCTCAAGCCACGAATATCTAGAAGTTAAAAAGCGGGATGGAGCCAGACAAAAAACGAGAAGTCCCGGTTTGTAGGTAATTTTAGTGGCTCCTACAGTAGTGGTGGTAGTGGAAAGGCATTGTTTAGGAGATGGTCTTCTGGACCGTCATAGTCAGTTGCCCAGTCTTTAGCTATTGCACCACCATCAAGTCCTGGTCAGCAACAGTGGGGTCGTGTCAGGCTAGACCAGGGCAATAGGGGACCTTATCCATAGTTTCAGTCAGGCGGGAACTTTCAGCCGCAATAGAGTTCCCCATGTCCTAAGTGTAGGATCCATCGTTTTGGGGTATGTCGTCATGGTACTGATGCATGTTATCAGTGTGGAGTCAAGGGTCATCAGCTAAAGCACTGCCCCAATAATCAAAGGACAACAAGTAAGTCCCTCAACTTCCTCCACCTCATTCTATGATGTGTTTGAATGAATATGACCATAGAGTTTCATGCCCTGTATGTTTGATCATGGAATTATACTTTTTACATGTGTGAACCTCCAACCCTAGTAAGTTTAGCTCATATGGGTATGATGAGGTAAGATGGCATTGGAAACTGGGATGGGATCGGGATTGAGCTGGAATAGCTTCATGAGCCGTTCCCCCTACCTACTCAGGTTGGAGAGTCTATAGTAGGAATGTAGGTTTATAGGGATTGTACCATCACACGGCGTGGTCGAGGAACCATAGTCGACCTTGCCAGGTTAGTGATGGTAGGACGTCTAAGGGGTTATATGTAAGATAAAAGTATGTAATGAGGTGTATGCCTTTAGTCACTCTATAGGTGCATGTACATAAGCTTTCACATGTGAGGAAACTCAAGTTGATTTTAGTTATGTTCAACCTATCGATTTCATCTTCCAAGCATAGAGAAATGTGGTAAGGATGTTTCACGAATGCTACATGAGGCTCAAAGGTGATTCTAGAAATCTGAAGATCATATTTTAAGTTGTCTTTTCAAAGTAGACATTTAGGTATAACAGGGGAAGTCATATAGTGTTTATAGTGATGTACCCTAGTATGTCAAGTTGCATTTAAGGCAACGAGTTATTACGGTAATGTGTTTTGAGAAGTTTAAGGCCAATGAAGGTCGTGGTTGAGATTTTACCGTGTACTGGGCTATTATTGTGTTGTATGGTGCCTTGTATAGTAAGAGATGTGAGAGTCCTTTAGGGTGGTTCGAAGATGGTGTAGTAGAGTTGATAGGACCAGACCTCGTTCACTAAGCTATGGAGAAAGTCAAGATCGTCAAGAAATGGTTAAAGAAGACTGAAAGTCGCCAAACGTCCTATTCGGATATTCGGCATAGCGATTTGGAGTTTGCGGAAAATGAATGGATATTTCTAAAAAAATTTCCCATGAAGACATTATGTATTTGTTAAGAAAGGGAAATGAGTCTATAATACATTGGGCTTAGGAGCTTGAATTACCTCAAAAGTTGTCCTCCATGCACCAGTGTTTCATGTGTCCCTGTTAAAGCAAGTGGATCCGTCACTCATTGCCCTTGTGGAGATTTTTGAAATTAATGAAGATTTGACCTATGAAGAGGTTCTTGTTTCCATCCTTGATAGACATGTTCGAAAGCTGAGAACCAAGGAACTTGCATCCATCAAGGTGTTATGGCGGAACCAACATACTGAAAGAGCCACTTGAGAAACGGAGGAAGATATGAGGAGAATATATCCCCACTTGTTTGAAGAGCCAAATTCTGGTATATATAGGTTAGTAGAAGTTCCTTTTATTCATGTACTACCTTTCATGTAATGTAAGTCGACGTCCGGAATAGAGTAGAAATATTATGTTCAATGTTTTTCATGCTTGTGATGACTGGTAAGGCTTGGTGATGTTCTTTTAGGTTGGTTGTTGTGATTCCATGACATGTGTATTGTCCCAGAAATGAAGGAAAGTCTGTTGAAAGTTTTGAAAATTTGGGGGGTTAGTCAAATTTTGAAGCATTGAGGCTTGATGGTGAGTAACAAAGGATTAAGAGTATATTGGAGCTTGAATGACTCATACTCGTCACACCGGTTTTAGGTCATCATTCGGGGATGAATGATCCTAAGCGAGTAAGATTGTAAGGCCCCTCAAAATTTCCTATAAGTCTGAGGCCTTAAAGCATACTCAAGAGTCGCTTAATTTCTGTTTTGCCTTCCACAGATTATGGACTACAACAAACTTAGATGATCATGATAGTAAATGTAGGAGGTTTATTGAAAGTGGTTTAGGGTCTAAGGAGAGCCCTAGAACTAAGCCAAGTTGGGAACTATGCAATGGGCTAAACTTTCAAATGAGTACGCATAAGACTCAGCTTCAAAGGAGTACAACTCCCACAGTATATTGATTTTTGTGGTGAGGTGCCTCTTAAACGAAAGCTCTTTGAGGCTAGTTTCCAACACATTAAACTGTTTATCATTTTCATATTTCTATAGAAAGTTATGGCTGTTTTACTGGACATTGTCCTATCTGCGTGCTCAGCTACACACAGAAGAAAGGTTTTCTGACTCGTCTGTCCCCAAGTGTACGCTCACTTGACCAGGGGCGCGACAGCACACACAGGGACCCTATAAATACCCCCAAGGTCAGGGAGAGAGAGTGGATAACTTATTTCTTTGAGCTAGGGCTTGCTCTAACAAACGGAATCTATCCTATACACCCCTCCCATGTACCAAGATTTCCATTCAAAATTTCAAATTGGTCAAGAACACGACAAGTTAGGATTTTTAAGAGTTTGACTACAAAAGGTATGTCTACCATCTCTAACTACATTATTATAATTATTTATCTAAGAAATATGTGTTTGGACTTTTGGGAGGGTGATTGGAAAGAATAAGTGCCTAACCTTGGTTGTATTGGTGTTGTATAGATTGTAAAATGGTTAATTGATGAGATTGATGAGTTGGGAGTGAATTGTTGGACATGCATGTGCTAATGGAGGTTGTGGATTAATTAAGGATGATATTAAGGTAAACTATTAATATGGAAGGTAGTTGTTAGATGAAGAAATTCTATTATAATAGGGTGCAGACAAATATGCATATTAGATGTTTGATAAAATGCCTAAATAATCTTGAACATGAAAATTCTTACTAATGTTGGTCTAATCGGATTACATTATTGTAGATTGAAGTTGTTTAGCGTGGTAGATTATCATAGTATTGTTAAGGGGCGAATTTGAGGTATGTACCGCTAAACTCTTTCTCATAGGATTGCTTAAAAGAAATTTCATGTTCTCTTCCCATTCATGATATCATAACTTCATGGTTTCCCCTTCTTAGCCTATAGTTGGGGGAGCCAAGCATCTATATACTATCCATATAATCTCTTCACATATTCAGTTCCACATACCATGATATTGTCATTGTGATAACGTAATAAAGATTCAAGTTACAAATAAGCAGGAAGTTTAAGTTAAGGCTTTCCAATGGTTTCAATTATAGCATTTATGCTTCTAAAATAATAAATGCTAACGACTTTGATGTTAAGTCTCCAAGAATGATGAACTTGGTTAATGACCTTAAGATGACAAACAAGTACTTTATGAAATGAAGGAGATATTTTCTATGTTAAACGATGATAAAACTTACAATGATGAATTAGGCCCATGTGACATTCTAATCTATTCATTGATTCTCCACACATATTCTAGTATACTAAACTATGTTTCCACATGACGGACATGTTAAGAATGTCCCCGGTTCCCAAATGATTATGAACATAAATTTAAAGTATTCCAATGATATGGAATCTTATGATTCTAAAGGTAATGTTATTCATATTGCTTTGAGCTTTCATATGGTCTTATAGTACTCCTCGTGATCGTCGAGAATGGTTAGGTACTTACATGAGAAATCTATACTACATGTGACTCAAACGTATCTCTCTCACCGGTAGTGACTTCATCAAATAAATTTGTAACATTTCCATAAATAACTAATGTTAACTCTGTATATATTATACATTAATGGTAATTTTCATAATCATATGTTTCATGTCCTATGGACGATCTAATGAAACACATATGTGCATAGTAAAGGTGAGCCCGATGGACGGTCTTTAAAACACATAGGTGCATAGTAAAGGTGAGCCCTATGGACGGTCTGATAAAATGCATAGGTGCCACTTTTGTTGTCCTTCACTTGTGCATATTGTTACATGCCCTACAGACGGTCTGGTGAAACGTATAGGCACATAGTAAAGGTTAACTATGGACGGACTAATGAGATGCACAGTTCAACGTAGGCAAAGGTAGGCCCTATGGACGGTCTGGTGAAACACATATGTGCCTTTATCTTTGTCTTTCTTTGTACATATTGCTACATTTGCATTATATTTTGTATCCCACACATAGCTCGCATTGCTCACTTGATCCAAAGAAGTTCAGAATGACTTAAGTATGATAAGACTTGACATGTGATTCTATAGGTCGCTTCGTAGTTTCTTGATGTACTTCATTTAACTCTTATCTGAGCCAGAACATTTTCATATGTTATTCTATATGCTTTACATTTTAGTACTATTCTATATGTATTAATGTCCCTTATACCCGGAACGTTGTATGTTTAATGGATGCAAGTGGTACCCCAACATGCGGCACAAATTCTTGATAGGAGCGGACCCTCCCTTTAGCTGATTTTGGTGAGCCCTACTCTACATTGGGGATCTTATGTTTTATTGATACCTGTACATTATTTTGAGCTATAGCCCAGGCCTTCACTGGGACTTCCATTTTTTCTCATGTCAGTTTAGAGGCTCCGTAGACATTGTCGCACCCCATTTTCTTGTGAAAAGCGGGTTTCGACGCGTGACAACTCTTTTAAATGGGTATTAAAAGAGAAGAGTAGCCACCTAACGATTTTAAGGTGTGTTAGGGCACCTATTTACAAATAACTCTGTTTTAACTAGTCAAGGCCACCAAATATCGGGTAAGAGCTCAAATTAGCTCGAAGAGAAGGTGTTAGGCACTCTTCGAGGTCCACAACTATTGTTCCCGGCTAAATTTTTTGCTATCTGGGATTTATCGAATTATAGTTTGTTATCCTAAGTGAGCACACAAGCTAATCCACTATTGAATTAAAGGAACAAAGGTCTAGGTAAGCAATTAATTATTCTAAGTGGAATGAAATAATTAATCGAAGAAGTAATACGCAAATAATGTAGAAGAAATAATTCGGGAGAATATACTTCATTCATTAATACTAATTGGTACAACTCTTTTGGCTACAAGATACAACTTAGTTAAATCTAGATTTCAACAAACTATGTATATAAGGAACATTTAAGCCTAAAGGATCACCCATGCAACATAAATAATACTTCACAACCCTTAAGGTGCAAGGATTGCTCCTATTATCCGGCAAGCAGAGACTATCATCTCCAACTACCCGATTACTATCTTTAATTTATTTACCTAAAGCATACTAATTTAATTCTAAGTTGTACCCTACTCTGCCTACCCTTCCCATGCCTATAGTCCAGGAGGCATTGGACCTCTACATAGGTAGTTCTAGACTCGTCCTAGATGCTCAAATTAAAAGACTAGGCGCCACATAATTTAAACAAATAGGACTCCATATAAGTACAATTAGCACAAAGGGTCTCATGTTTACCTCCACAAATAGACTCGTAAGAATGTCAAGATAACAATAATTAACAATGATGAGGCAGAGGCAGAAGGGATAGGTGAAAGGCCATACGAACATGCTCTTCTGGTTGTAAAATTGGGACGGGCAGTCATGAGCTAATGCGCATTGAATTAATTAAACTTAACGCATAGTTTCTATGTGGAATCGCAGATGACCAGTCATACTTAATCAAGTTCAGAACTCATCCATGGATAACTCAAACATACTTCGTTAGTTAAGTCCTATAGGCAGGATTTCTAAATGATCATGTTTTAGGCTATTTTAAACAGCACAACGATTAGACAATATATGTTCTTATTTATGTATCCTATAGTCATGATTTCTAGGTGAGGAGTATTAAGATCATGGATGGTAGTACGAGCAGTTGAGCCAATTAATAGAATCCTATAGGCATGGTGCTAAGTATTTAATCCTAATTCATTGTTTCTAGGTAAAGGGGCAAACACGTTAATATAGAGTATGTCCTATGAGCATGATTTCTAATCATATTGGTATTATTTAATTACCATATGTTCAGGGCCCTAAATTCATGATTTCTAACCGGATAAGCAAGATTGAAGGTCCTATAGGCATGCTATCTATTCGCAAGTAATAAAAGAAATAGAACATGAGGGACAAGAAGCAAATAAAGTCATATAGCTCCTATAAGCATGATCTCTACCCATTTATGCAAGAATTAGACTACCCCAACCACCCTTTCAACTATTTACCCTATCATTAGTTTTTACAAGTTATTACAAACTCAAATAGAGTAATTACAAGCCTAATTACAAATACAATGTAACCCAGTAACGCATTCGGGCCTTCAAGTAGACTTAGAACTCTATGTGGACGGCTGGCCCAAACTCTAGGTGTTGACAGTATACTTCAAACTCCAATACCAAACCTAAGCCAGCAAACTAGGCCCAAACAATAGAGGCCATTATATTTTTTACACACCATCTTTAACAACCAACGAAAATACACAGACACAAGTGACATCATATGTAAACCAAGTCATCCAGAAACATGTGGGCATCTCGTCCCTAATTTTACAACTAACAAAGGGAAGGAATTTCTAAATAACATCCCAAAGGCACATAAACAGGAACATGAATATATTTGAGAGCCACATAAAGACTCCTCCAGGCATATACAACATGAAGGATATGCAGAACACATAAAATAAACACATACTATGGCTTTTCAAGTGTATCAGATTAGTTCAATAGCGCCAACATCACAAAGATAGATCTTCCTAGAGTAGTTAGGACTTAATTACAAATAGGAGTCTCTTACAGGAAAGACTTAGCATGAAAGCTCAAGGTAAACACGGTCATAAACTAATCCTAGGAAGATAACCAGATAGAAGCTTCTACATGATATATAACATGAAAGTTTAAAGCAAACCAATTTGATGAACACAGTTCAATGGGTATGACAAAGTAGTTATCATGTATTCACTTAGTTTCAAATATGCTCAGGAAGTAATTCTGAGAAGATAACAACAACGGTTCATACATAGCAGAGAAACCGAAGTCATGCTCGTCTATAAGAGTTCAAACAGTATTGGCACGCAAAAGAAACCTAAGATGAACAAGTAGAGGAATGACTATTAAAACTGTAAAGGTCAAGAGCACTAACTAGTTGTAAAGATAAACGAGCAAAAGAGTGAGAAAAATTTGAGTTTCAGCAGTGGCTCAATAGCAACAATTGAAGGAGACAATGAGAACCCCAAGTCTCCGGTGCTTCAACATTCACAAGAGCCTCGAAAGAGCTCCGAGAAGTGCTTGCACCGGAGGAGGTTAATGAGCAAATCACGGTGGCCTTGGCTTTCAGCCGGCCAATGACACATTAATTTAACCAGAACACAATAGAACAAGTGAGTGAAAGAGAGCAGTGATTCCAAAGTCTGTTTTAGAGGAATTGGGGAAGGGTTTATATAGTGTTTGATTTAGACAGATCAAGAAAGGAAAAACTTCAATTAAAACACAGAATAAGGAAAGAATCACATGCAGACCCATTCCAAATTGGAATATGGTAAAATTGGGCAAACCCTAGTTTGACAGGAGATCAAAAATAGCCAAAGATCCCACTGAATCGAACCCGTATAACCGTGTTTTTGAGTGTATCAAGTCGATAACATGGAAACTATCCATAATCGGAGCCAAACAAACCTCCCGATTATTGTCTTCCTTAAATAACTCAGTACCAAATGAACAATGTCAAGAGAATGGGAAAGAATCGCTGCGAGTACAGAAGAAAGAAAGGAAATATGGAAGATCTCCATATTATCTCGGGTGTAGACTAGGATTTGGGGTGAGGCGGCTAGGGTTTGGTGTGAGAAGAGAGGAGAGCGTTTGAGGGCGTCTAGGTGGAGGAATTAGGGTTTGGGTGTTAGGTAGATAAAATTAGAGGGGATATTGTGGGCCGTTGATCATTTGAGATCAACGGCTAGGATTTAACGGAGATGGGGCGGGTCGATAGGCTGTCCCCGATAGAGTTTTGACAAAGGGGTCATTTGGTCTTGGGGCTGGGGTGGTTGGGCCTAGTGTTAGGACCACTTCGGTCCGAATTTGACCTGGTTTTGGGGCTGAAATTAAAACATGCAAAACAATTTAAAAAATAAAATTAACAAAATAGCTAGTAAAAACATAAAAATGCTATTTATGCAATTTAATATTTAAAATAGTGTCTTATAATTGTAAAAATATAAAATGCTATTTTGACCTAAATAATACAGGAAATAATTATTTGCGAAAAATATAGGCTATTATTGCGAATAACATGTAAGTAGTGTAAAAATGCAAATATGATGGTATAAAAGGATTTAAAATACTAAAAAATATGCATGGGAATGTAGATAATTAATTTGGACAGTTAATCATTCAGTAATAATTTTAAGGGTATAATAAATAAATTTTACCAATTAAAATGCTAAAATCAATTTAAAATGCTTATAAAATGAAATAAAATTATTTGTTTAAGACTTCCATGATAATAATTTGATAAAAGTATAAAAGATTGAAATTTGAAACATATCATGAAATACTAGTGTAAGAAAATATTCTACAAAAACTATTTAAAACATATAAAACATACATGACAAACATGAGGGAACAATTGAGTATCAACAACTGCCCCTCTTTACCCGAGAATGATGAAAGAATTATCGGGTAAAGAAATAGATATGATAATCAATTTTGTCCGAATAGGTGAAAATATGGGTAGGAGATGTTAAAAATATGGGGGGCGGACCCTGGTTCTTGAGCTGCCTACATATCCATGTTTTACGGGAATCAGACCCCGTGTAGTTCTGGATCCCAAGGCGAATGAGACCAATGGAGTTATTATGGAATGACTGCATACTTTAAAGAATGATTTCCTCCGGATAGGATGGTGTCATGAATAATTGATATTTCAGGTGAAGTGTATAAATGACAATAATGCAAAGTTGATCGTTACGGATGCATGAGGTGATGTGGTTGGGGAACGGTTACAAAAAAGGAGTAATCAATTATCGTTTGGCGGTTACTAGGAGATACTCAAGGGATGTGAAAGTTCGAGATAGTTTGAAAGAACTGGAGCGAGGTCGCTCCTGCTAGGATAGTGGTTACTTGTTGGTCACCTGCAGATAAAGAGATGCTACAAACATGTATTTGTGCGAAAATTTAAACATAATGCAAATTCCCTTTGGACCATGAAAGTTGTCTTCGGACGATGAGGATGATGTCCTTAGACCATGACGTCCTGGGCCATGAAGAGTATGGTAAGGGATTCGCAGGCCATGAGATGGTGTCCTCGGGCTATGAGGATGGTGGCTCTGGACTATGACACCTTTGAATAATGATATACGATTTTAAGATCCTTAGGCCATGGAATGGAGTCCTCGGGCCATGAAAATGGTTCCTTCGAACTATGATGTCTTTGGATAATTTGGCGATATGTCAGCCCATGAAATGCAAATGTGTGGCGATATTTGACTGTTTGATAGAAGAAATAGGTAATGTTTAGCCATATGCAGATGATGAAGGCAGTGTTTAGCCTTATGGAGGTGAAGGCAGTGCTTAGCCTTATGCAAGAATGAGGAAAGGCAGAGCTTAGCCTTGTGTGAGATAGAGGCAGAGCTTAGCCTCATGCAAGTAAGAAGGGAAGAGCTTAGCCCTATGCAGGTGAAGACAATGCTTAGCCTTATGCGATGATGAAGGCTGATCTTAGCCTCATGCAAGTGACGAGGGCGGTGCTTTTCCCTATGCAAAGAATGAGGACAATGCTTAGCCCTATGCAGGTAATGAGGGCGGTGCTTATCCCTATGCAGAGGAAGGTAGTGCTTAGCCTTATGTAATGATGGAGGCAGTGCTTATCCTCATGCAAGTAATGGGGGTGGTGCTTAGCCTGATGCAAATAATGAGAGCAGTGCTTAGCCCTATGCCTCTGTGTGAATTGTCTTGGTCTAACCTTTTTGTTGAAAGCCCTTGCCATTCCATTATGATAAAGTTGGTCGTGACATACTACATTCATCCTTTTCCCGTCGATGAGAGCCAACTAATCATATTGAATCTGTACCCATCCTGCATCACTAAGCTCAACCTCTTGTATGATCTACAAGGAAGGAATTTCTACCTCGGCGGGTATAAAAGATTCATTACCATACACCAATAGATAGGGGTTGCCCCAGTTGATGTTTGGACTGTGGTGCGATATCCAAGCAAAGAAAATGGTAATTTCTCGTGCCACTATTTTTATTTGTCCACCATCTTCCTTAGTATGTTCTTAATATTCTTGTTGGCAGTGGAATTTCTGTGTTTGATCTTGAATGTCTCAAACATGGCCTGCATCAGATCACTGTTGAGGTTGGCGGCGTTATCAGTGATAATTTACTCGGGCACTCTGAATCGGCAGACAATACGGTCCCGGACAAAATCTGCTATGGCCTTCTTTGTCACGGCTTTGTAGGAGGCAGCTTCGACCCATTTGGTTAAGTAATCAATGGCTACCAAGATAAATCTTTGTCCATTGGAGACGGAGGGTTAGATTTGGCCAATGACATCCATGCCCCAAGTGGAAAAAGGCCAAGGAGAAGTCGTCACGTTGAGTTCATTAGGTGGAACTCGTATCATGTCAGCATGTACCTGACACTGGTGACATTTCTGTACATACTTGATGCAATCAGTTTCCATAGTCATCCAAAAATATCTCGCCCTTAGTATCTTCTTGGCTAAAACGAACCCATTCATGTGAGGTCTGCACGTCCTGGAATGTATCTCTTCGAGCAGTCTGGGTGCTTCCTTGGTATCGGCACGTCTTAGAAATCCTAGATCGGGAGTTCTTCTGTATAGAATTCCTCCGCTTTAAAAGAAATGGTTAGCTAATCTCCATAATGTGTGCTTTTGAGTATGTGTAGCATTTTTTGGGTACTATCCCTTTTCCAGATACTCCTTGATATCGTGAAACCATGGGTTCCTATCAAACCATGAGCACAATAGGCAGGCTTCTTGCGGATCTCTACTGGGATGGGGTCGATATAATTCTTATCTGGATGTTGTATCATGGAAGACAGGGTGGCCAATGCATATGCGAACTCATTCTGAATTTGGGGAACATGCTTGAATTCTATCTTTGTGAACCACTTGATTGGTTCCTACACACAATGTAAGTATGGCAGTATCTTGGTATTCTTGGTGGTCCATTCTCCGAGTACCTGATGTATCAGCAAGTCTAATCCGATTACCAATAATTCCTGGATGTTCATGTCGATGGCCAACCTAAGTCCCAAAATGCAAGCCTCATATTCTGTCATATTGTTGGTGCATGGGAACCTGAGCATGGTGGATACCAGATAATGTTGGCCGGTTTCTGATACTAGGACAGCTCCAATGCCCACTCCTTTGAAGTTTGTGGCTCCGTCGAAGAACATTCTCCAGCCATCATAAGCTTCAGATATATCCTCCCCTGTTGATACTCAATTTTACCCTCATATTTTTTTAAACATCATATATGTTTAACAATATCATTCCTGTATCATAACCAATTTACGAGAGTCATACAAGTATTTTCTATAATGTTTCATAATTTTTAAAAGCTTTAAAATTAATTTTCTTGCATTTAAATTACTTGAATATGTATTGATTACCCTCTAAATTATTTTTTGGTGACTTAATCATCCGGATTTATTATTTTCATCCACATATATGTTTCATAATATTTTACTTTGTTTTTATATAATTATATTTGTAATTTTAAAGCTATTTAAATACACTTTTGCAATAATAGCCTATATTCTATACATAATTGTATTTATTATATTATTTATATCAAAATAGCTTTTCTTATATTTTTATAATGTTAAGTTATTATTTTACTGCACGAATAATATTTTTATTATTTATTAGTCATTTTTATAATTTATATTTTTAATCAATCTCGTGTATTTAAACTATGTCCCAATTTTTGAGTTAATTTCGGACCCAATACACCAACCCAAACACCAAAACCTTAGCCCAATAGCCCCAAGCCCAAACCAGACAACCCCTAACCCGGTTGTGACCCGCCTTACAATCCGCCCTTCCCCTTTAATCATGGCTGTTGATCTTAGATGATCAACGACCCACAATAGCCCTTCCCTTTCCCTTATATCTCCATAACCTAAACCTTAGAGTCATTTCCCCCACCCAGCCACCTCTGCATTCTCTCATCTCCCCACTCCTACACCAAACCCTAGCCTCTTCCTCCCAAATCCCCTCAAAACTCGGGTAAATCATGAAATTCTTTCACGATCTGCTTACCTTATTTACACTATCTCATTACCATTCATACGCTCGTGGTATTACTTAGTACTTGCTCGATTTTGGCAAGTATTACCTAGCCGAATCGAGTGCAATCGTCCTCAACCTACAAGATTCAGACGAAAATCTGCTTGTATACATTTTCAACAAGGTCGTATGGGTCCGATTCACAGAGATTCTTGGCTAATTTTTTGAATACTCGTCAAACTAGAGTTTGTCCGATTTTTACCTGTTCTGAATCAGAATAGGCTATGATGCGATTTTCCTTTTCCTTGCTTGAGCTTGATTGATTTTCTTTCCTTATTTTGTGCTTAATTAAATATCTTCTATGTTTGTTCGTTCAACTTCTACCACTACATAAACCCCTTCCCCGTTCCCTTTTGAAGCCTAAAGGATTATTGCTGAATCACTGCATTATTCTCTAATTCTCACTCATTATACTTTGAAATTGAGACCTTGGCCGGCTGAAAGCCAAGGCCATTCAAATTTAATTGTGTTCTTTCTCAGTGCGAGCACTGCCGGTGGTTCATTCGAGACCCTTGGGAACTATGACGTACCGGGATTTCTCTGCTGCTCTTTGCTACTGTTAATTGAATTACTTATGGAAATTGCTCTTCTCATTTGCTTGTTCGTTAATTGCTAACCGGTATGTGCCTTCGGCCTTTGTAGTTTCATTTTCTGTTCATGTGTGTTATTTCTCTGTATATCTATGTCATTGAGACTTTTGTGAAACAATATGCTACTATATCATCTCTGTTTGCAGCCTATTTGCTCTGAAGTTATTCTTGTGGTTATGTATTTTTTTAGCATCTGAACTAGCCTAAATTCTAACTCTAATTCTAGCTTTCTTAAGCATGTCTAGCCTGGTGTGTTTGTGTGTGTGTGAATGCTTACATCTACTTCTTGTCCTGAGTTTATCTTCTACCCTGTTCTGAATTCTTGTGATAAATCAATTTATGCATAGAATATGTTCTAATTCCTGTTAAATCATCTATGTATAACTTAATTCTTGATCACGTTGATTAGCCAAACATGATTTCTTTCTACTTAACGTGTGCTCCCTAATTTGTTCAATCCAGTTCTCTTTAATATTACCTAAAGACCTTTAGAATGAGATGCAATATCTAGCCCCTTCTCCTATACGTTATCAAGACCTAATGTCTGCATATCCTATTAATCTGGAGTTAATATATTTTCACCTATCATGAGTTCTGATATTGTTCTAAACTTTGGTACTATGACTGATATTCAGCATGTTCAAGTTTTTCTCATTCTCAACTAAGTGGTTACTCGATCATGAACTTGTTATGTTATGTTGCTTTTCACTAAGCTTTCATGTTAAAACTTTCGTGTGGAGGCTATGCTCTATTTTTTTCTTGTCTATGACTCTATTAGATTTTCATGTTTAAATCTTGTGTCTAAAGTTCTTTTAGGCTAATTCTGAATCATTTTACTTTTGAAACACTTTTGGAATAGTTCACTATCCTATGATGGTCAATCCTATCACTTTAGCTTTGTTTCTGAGAACACAAACATGAACCTGCCTTGTGAACTTGTCAGTGATGTGATCTCGTCTATGTGCTTTGGTTAGAACTGTTGTTAGTTACAGCTTTAGGAGTTAAGTGTGAAAAGTTATTTAATTAATTCCATGAGCGGTTTGTCATATGTATGGTTAAGTTTGGCACCTATTTGGCTAAGTAAGTTATTCGCTGGGCCTGGTGTTGGGCCATATGTGTTGTTGGACCTGGGCATTGGATTCAGGAAGATTCTACTATCCTTGTGAGCCTGAGATTTGGGTCTGTTGGTTGGTGAGACTGCTGAAGGCCCATGAATTCACTGGGTTATTTTATAGTGGACCTGTACTGTTCGATGGGGCCCATAGTTATTTCAGTCTGTATTTTGTGATCTTTGTGTTTTTATTATTCCATTTTGGTCCTATAACTTGTAATCATGAATAATTGAGGCGTTAGTGAAATTGGGGAACAGACGTGCTTTATTCTTGCATAAATGGTAGAGAACATGCCTATAGGGTCCATGTGTTTTATTTGCTATACTGTTTGACTTGCTCCACTTCTGCACGCTAATAGAAATCATGTCTATAGGACCCGCACATATCTCACCTAATTTGACTAATACTCGCTACTTCAAACATGTTAGCCGTTACTATACTTGATTTTTATGTTATTACTGTGCGTTTAGACAGCATGCCTATAGGAAATCACACACTTCACTCAGCTTGCCTAATGCCTGTACATTATTCAAAAGCATGATTGTTTGACCTAATAGTTTACCTGCTCTCATGTCTACTTCTATATGATTATTAGATAGCATGCCTATAGGGTCGTAATAATACATACCTTTGTTAATTCTCATCTAGATACCATGACTATAGGTTCTTAACTAATTAACTAATCGGTTGCTTCTATTGTTTTATTATACTGCCGCCTAGATAGCATGCCTATAGGATAAGTATGACAAAATCGAGTTCAGATACCGACCATTAGAAATCTTGCCTATAGGATATGGTTACTTGCCTAGAGAGCATGTCTATAGAATCAAACGTTGGTAATTCCAAATTTTCTAATAGTTCTCACTGCTCGTTGCGCAAACAACTTAGAAATCATGTCTATAGGTTTTATAACACCTGTAATATGCAAATTAGTTAATTTGGAATAGCAACACTGTTTGTATGACTTGAAATCAGAATCATATAGAAATCATGCCCATAGGACTTTGTTGATACCCAATTTTGCCCCTCATATTTTTTTCAAATAGTATATATACTCTCAAAATATTATTTTGCATCATTACTTAATTTAGAAGAGTTATAAAAGTATTTTCTATAATTTTCATAATTTTTAAAGCTTTAGAATCGATTTTCTTGCATTTAAATTACTTGAATATTTATTAACTAACCTTTCAAATTATTTTTTGATGAATTAATCATCTAAATTTATTATTTATATCTACATATATATTTTATAATATTTTACTTCATTTCATATAATCATCTTTGCATTTTTAGCCATTTACATAATTTTTCAATAATAGCCTATATTCCATGCATACTTACATTTATTACATTATTCATGCTAAAATAGCATTTTTATATTTTTATAAATGTTAAATTAATATTTTCAATCATTTTATTGCACAAGTAATATTTTATTATCTATTAATTATTTTTATAAATTATTTGTTTTAACAATTTTAGTATATTTAATTATTAGCCCAATATAGGGCCAATTTTCAGACCACAAACCTTGGCCCAATACCCTTTAACCCAGCACCAGCAGCCCACTATCCTATACCCATCTCCTGACCCATCCTATTTCCTTTTTTTGATCAACGGCCCATAATAATTCCCCACCTTTCCTTATATCCCCATGACCCAAACCATAATCCCATTTTCCCCTATCAGCCGCCCTCAAAACCTCTTAACCCCTTTTCTCTTCTGAGAAACCCTAGCGGCCGCCTCCTGATTTCTCTTTGATTCCAACCTAAAAATGGAATCAATCCATGATTTACTTACCTATTTTGTGATACTTTTCTACTGTATACGCATCTGTGGTGTTACTTAGTTCTTGCTTTATTTTTGGAAAGAACTTCTTTCAAGAGCAGGCCTGATTGACTTTGATTTTGTGAAGATCTAGAAATATTTCATCTATATATACTCTACAATGAATTATTCTCGCATTTTTGACCAGATTCATGGCCATTAGACTCAACTAGGATTTGAAGTTTTGATTTTCCCTTTACCGGTTCTGTTACTGATTACATGTGATATTCTTTCCTTATTTTGTGATTGATTAATTGTTTTCTATGTTTGCTTGTTCAATTTCCACTACTATATAAACCCCTCTCTAATCCCCTTTAACAGAGCGGAAGAACTATTCTCTTATACTTTCACTCACTCGATACTATTCTGAATCTATTGTTCTTGGCCGGCTGAAAGCCAAGGCCACCAGAATTCGATTGATTAACCCCTCTTAGTGTGAGCATTGCCCGAGGTTCATCTGAGACCCTTGGGAACTCTGACGCACTGAGTTTTGGGTTCTGCTGCTCTCTCTGCTATCAACGATTGAAGTATTATTGGAATTATTCTTCTTGTTTACCCGTTTGTTAATTCGCAACTGGTAAGTGTCTTTGGCTCTATCAATTTCATTCATTCTCGTTGTGTTCATGTTTGTACATCTATGTCACTTAAACTTTGTGAATCTATATGCTATTGTGTTATCCCTGTCATTTTATGACTCAGAACTTTTCTAGCATCTGAACTTGTCCAACTTCTGACTCTGATGTATGCCTACTGTATGCGTTCAGCATGAATGATCCTCACTACCTTAAGCATGCCCAACCTAGTGTGTTTTTGTGTGTTTGAATGTTTATACCTGCCACTCATCCTGAGTTTATATCCTTGCCTTGTTCTGTATCTTTGTGATAAATCAACTCATGTGTTCTAATTCCTATTGGATCATTCATGTGTACTTAATACCCTACTAGAGTTAGTTCTTAGCCGTGTTATTAGCCATATGTATTGCCCTGCTAATTTTGAGCTTTAAGATGTGTTCCCTACCTGACTTAATCCCATGTTTTCTAGTACTACCTATGGTTTACAAGGTGAAAGTGCATCATCCGACTTTCCTCTTATGTGTAATTTGATAGTCTAGTTTTTATGTATCCTTGCCTACTAAGCTCTGGTGTTATTTAAGCCTTTTGTGTTATGACTGGTACTTAGCATGTTCGAATTAAGGTTTGTTTGTAGACCATGTCCACCAACTTGTTTGGTTATGCCATTTTCATCAGTTTCTCATATTAGACATCCTTATGTAAGGACTATACTCTGTTGGCTTTCTGTCCACGATTTTATTAGACTCTCATGTTTAAAATCTCACGACTAAGTTCTTTATGATAATCCTGGACCATGTTTGCTTTGAAACTTTGCTTTAAGTAGTATGCTATCTCATGTTGGTCAATTCTGTCACCTTAGCTTTGTTCTCAAAGAATGCAATGTTGAACCTGCCTTATGTATGCCCTATGAACTTGTCAATATGCTTAGTGAAAACTACTGTTAGATACAGTTTCGAGAATTCAGTGTGTAGATTTCAAAAGATTGTTTAATTAATCCCATGTGTAGTTTTTATGGTTAAGTTTGGCATCCGACTGGGTAAGCAAGTACTCCATTTGGGCTTAGCTTTGATCCATGTGTGTTGTTGGAGTTTGTCACGACCCAATTCCATCTTAGGCCGTGATGGCGCCTAAAACTATTATTAGGCAAGCCGACACTGATCAAACTAATGGTTTCCCGTTTAAATAAAATACTAAGTGGATAACATTTCCTCATTTGTTAAAGAGATTTAGAAATTTGCGAATGTGTCATAATTAAACGGAAGCAAACGAGTACAAATCATAATCATGTAAATCATAAGTCTACTAGTGTGTATGCCAAGACTTGGTGTCACAAGTATGTGGGCAATCTAGTAGAATATACAAAAGAACACTAGCTTACTGTCTGAAAGAAAATAGACAGAAAAATAAAACATAAGGGAGGCTCCAGCTGCTGTAGAACGGCTCGGAAGGCAGCTCACCGTGAAGTCTCGAGATGGGGATCAAACCTATGCACCAGACTAGTAACCAGATGCACCTGCCTCAGATCCTTTACAATTTAGTACAGAAGTGTAGCGTGAGTACATAAATAATATGTACCCAATAAGTATCTAGTCTAACCTCGAAGAAGTAGTGACGAGGGGTCGACTCCGACACTTACTAGAGCCAATAACATGATAATATGGAATTCTAATTAAGCATGATATACAATAATAAGACTCAGAACAAGAGATAACCGGGCAAGTCTTCAGAAATATTTAAGAGCTTGAATCACTTCCTTCCTTTAAAACATATGATCACACAAACAATGAATTTATACCGATTATGAAAGGAACCTCCAGTTCTATTATCACACACGAATACCACCGAGGACGTTCGGCCCGATCCAACATAAATGTAAATTGTGCACTACCGAGGGTCGAACGACACGAACCATAGATGCATCTATTACCCCGCTCACGGATCATACATGCGACGCGGTCAAATATAAATTTATCAATAAATCATAACCCTTTCTTGATTCTTTTCAAAATAAAGACAATTCGACTTGAAGCTTTTAAATCCTTAAAAATACTCAACTCAGTTCCATTTGATACAGTTAACAAATATAATCAAATAACGGTGTCCACAAGCATGGTGTAAACCTAAAACTACCCGGACATAAACATGAATAGTAGCTACGTACGGACTCTCGTCACTTCGTGCGTACGTAGCCCCCACAGATAGCAATACATATATTAATTAGGTTCACCTATGGGGTGAGTTCCCTCTTATAAGGTTAGAAAAGAGACTTACCTCGTCTCAAAGCTTATTTCCCAATTCAAGAATGCACTCAAACCTCCAAATTTGATGCCAAACGACTCGAAACAAGCCAAAAATTATATAAATCGATCAATCTATGCTCAAAAGTTCATATCTCCACTATTAAAGTGATTACCCAACCAAATTTGCAAGATTCCTAAAATTTACCCCCGGGCCCACATGCCTGGATTCCGGAAATTTTGAAGAAAGTTGTTACTCATAACCTTAGGAACATAATATATGATTTTCACTAAATTTCATAATCATTTTCGTGGTAAAATCACATTTTTTTTTATTAAACCCTATGTTTTTCATCTCAACCCATGATTTCTATCAATTTTCATGTGAAAATCTACCCATAATATATGTACTAAACTCATATTTAAAAGAAATTACTTACCTCACAAAGCTAGGTCGAAATCCCCTCCTTAGAAGCTCTCAAATCGCCCAAGAGTGGAAGAAAATGTGATAAAAATATACTAACCTGTAATAAATGAGGCTCACTGCCTCCAGTGATTTCCGCACCTGCGGTCATAGGGCCTCACATGCGCCCTCGCTTCCGCGGACAAGGGTCCACTTCTGCAAAATTCACTGGGCCGGCTGGGATCGCTTCTGCGGACGGGTACCCGCTTCTGCGGAGGATGGGCCGCATCTGTGGAACCTGGGCTACCCTCATTTGCCCGCTTCTGCTAGGCTTGGCACGCACCTGCGAGCTCGCACCTACGGCTGACCAAGCGCAGGTGTGGTTTTGAAAGATCTGGTGCATCAACTGTTGCTCCAAATTCTCATCTTGGTCCGAGCCTCATCCGATTGACACTCGGGGCCCCCGGGGCCCCTCCCGAACATACCAACAAGTTTGGAATCATAAAACAGACTCGCTTGAATTCTCGGAATGCCCGAAACAATATTAAAACTAAGAATCGCACCCCAAAACCAATTGAATCAAACTTAAGAACTTCAAGTTCTTCAATTTACTTCCAATGCGCTGAAACGTACTTAAACTACTCGGAATGACACCAAATTTTACGTGCAAGTCTTAAATGACATTACGGAACTATTTTCGATCTTGAAATTCTGTTTGGACCTCGATATCATCAAAACCTGCTCCAAACCAAATTTAAAGAACTTTTAAGACCTTCAAGAACCAACTTTCACTATTAAGCGTCGAAACGCTCCCGGGTCATCCAAAACCCGATCCGAACATACGCCCAAGTCCTAAATTATCATATGAACCTATTGGAACCACCAAATACTGATTCTGAGGTCGTTTACTTAAAAATATTGATCGAAGTCAAACTTGGCCTTTTGAGCCAACCTTAAGGAACCAAGTGTTTCGATTCCAACCCGAACCCCTCCAAATCCCAAACTAACCATCCCCGCAAGTCATAAAATGGTAAAAGCATGTACGAGAAGTCTTATTTAGGGGAACGAGGTTCTAGAAAGCAAAACAACCGATCGGGTCGTTACAGAGTTGTACCTTGTAACTGACACACTATGATGCCTTGGGTGAAGCTGGGATTGAGTCTGCTGTTTGTGCAAAGAATGGGGCCGCTGAAGACTCAGAAGTGTCACTGGGATATTTTCTTTGGGCCTGTATTTGTTTCAGCTTGTAATTTGGTATATTTTAAGCATGTATTCTTCCACTTAGGCCTGTAATAACTTATAATAAACAACAACTGGGGGATTAGTGAAAGTTGGGGGGGCTGGGATGCTCTATCTTTGCATGAATGGGTAGAAAGTATATCTATAGAGCTCTAATTGTTTATTTGCTTTCCATGTCCCACCTTTGGGAATTATTTGCACAACGTGTCGATTAACTTGTCTATTCACTTAGAAAGCATGACCTAGGGTTAATATAATTCCTTAACATGCAAACGTTAGTAAGTATGCCTATAAGATCTGAAATTGGATTTGTTGCGCTTAGATATCATGCATATAGGAACTCAATGTAATGACTAGAAATGCATGCTTTATCGTACTTCTCTCAATCACTTGACTCATCTAGATGCCATGTCTATAGGATCTTGAATTGATTAATTAAAAACTGATATTGTTGTTACATAGTTCGTCTAAAAATCATGCCTATAGGGATAAAAAGAGTAATTCTGCGTTTTCAATGGCCTCACTGCCCAGATGCAAATCATGTAGAGATCATGTCTATAGGGTGCTGCCACTCGCCTAGAAATCATGCCTATAGGATCTTTGATAGGATCATATGTTAAAATCAACCACTTTGTCAAGACAACCTGCCTAGAAATACTGCTTATAGGACTTTATGTCAACTTTTGAATCGTTCAATCACATAGAAATCATGCCTATAGGTCTTGAACAATTTAATATACCTTGACTCCAAGCCTGCCTATATACTGTTGCCTACCTAATAATCTAAACGTCGTTGGCATGAGTTCATAACTACCTGCGTATATCTGTGTCTATATGAGGAGGCAAACTTGAGCCCTTATGTGTTGATTATGTGTAGTCCTATATGTTTTGAATGTCGCCTAGTTTTATCATTCTGAGCAACGTAAGTAAAGTCTAGAACCACCTAATAGTAGGTCCAAAGCCTCCTGGACCATAGGCATGGGGCGGGTAGTGCACGTATAGGATACGGTTTAGAATTGAATTAGAGTGCCTTTAAGTAATAACTTCAACATAGTAATTAGGTAGCAGGAGACGATAGTCTGTGCCCTCTGAATAATATGAGCAACCCCTACCCTAAGGGAGTTGCGAAGCATTATTTATGTTGCACGGGGTGATCCTTTAGGCTAAAAAGCTTAGGTCCCCCATCCTTTTATATACTTATTGTTCACACTTAGTCATAGATCAATGCAATTGTATTTCTTGTGATTTTTTAAGACTTGTATCAATTAGTCATATAGTTAATTCTTATGTTATGATAGAGTTTTCAACTCCTACATCTTTCTTTGTTTATTTGATCACCTAGCTTAATTCTCTAATCCACATAGTTTAAAATTTGGCCGGGACCCACAATTGTGGACCTCGAAGAGTGCCTAACACCTTCTCTTTGATGTAATTTGAGCCCTTACTCGATCTTTGGTGATGCGGACTAGTTAAAACAAAGTTATTCGCAAATAGGAGCCCTAAGGCACCTTAAAAATTGTTAGGTGGCAACTCTTCTCTTTTAATTACCTTCCTTTAAAAGAGTTGTCACATGTCGAAACCCGCTTTCATGAGGAAATGGGGCGCGGCAGACTTAACGACTCAAATATGTCTTAATCTGGAAATTATCTACTCTGTAGATTGGAAATTGTTTGCGTTCTTTGTCATTATGCGGGGAGGCTAGCATGAGCCACTCTTTGCTATTATGTGCAGTCCTACTTGTTTTGAATGCGCGATTAGTTTTATCATTTTAAGAAACCTAGGTAAAGTCTAGAACCTCCCAAATAGAGGTCCAAAGCCTCCTGGACCACAAGTATGGGACGGGTAGCGCACGCATAGGGTACGGTTTAGAATTGAATTAAAGTGCCTTTAGGTAACGACTTCAACATAGTAATTGGGTAGCAGGAGATGATAGTCCATGCCCGCTGAATAATATGAGCAACTCCCTACCTTAAGGGAGTTGCGAAGTATTATTTATGTTGCACGGGGTGATCCTTTAGGCTAAAAAATTTAGGACCCCCTTTTCTTTATATACTTGTTATTTATACTTAGTCATCTAACATAGACCAATGTATTTGTATCCTTGTAATCATTAAGGATTTGTACTAATTCTCATGTGTTATGATAAGATTCCTCGACTTCTATACTTCCCTTTGTTTATTTGATCACCTAGCCTAATAATATAATCCACATAGTTTAAAATTCGATTGGGACCCACAGTTGTGGACCTCGAAGAGTGCCTAACACCTTCTCTTTGAGGTAATTTTAGCCCCTACCCGATCTTTGGTGATGCCGACTAGTTAAAACAGAGTTATTTGCAAATAGGTGCCCTAACGCACCTTAAAAATCGTTAGATGGCGACTTTTCTCTTTTAATTACCTTCCTATATAAGAGTTGTCACACGTCAAAGCCCGCTTTCGCAAGAAAACGGGGTGCGCTAATATGGAGACTCTGCTGGGGATATACTTAGGCTCTTATCATAACAAACTTGACTTATGTGGATTACTTTCTTTATTTTTCTTCACTTGTTTTAAACTGCTATGACATGCACATCCCTTTCCTTATTCTCCTTTATTTGCTATGACATGTATGACCCATCTCCATATCCTTCACCTTGTCTAAGACTGTTATATTATGACTCTCTCATCCCTATTTCCCTACCTGCTTCATTACGTTCTCACACATTTTCATGAGCCAAACTGACTTCTCTCTTTTTGTCTTTCTTTTCATGTTCACCTTTATTATGTTATTTGCTACTTTTGTGTATTCTTATCATGCAAATACTTGGCAACGTGTTACTATTTCTGCATAAAGCATGTTCCATATCATACTCCACTCGTGCCTGTTATCAACATAGCGGCGCTTGATGAGTGTCCGCGATTTCCTGAAATCACCCTTTTTAAATCGGAAAGGATTATTTGTGGTAGACTATTCGATCAGCGGTACAGTCAACGGTCCCGTGCCTTTCCCTCTCAAGTTGTCCACTTGGGAGTACCGGTCCATACCTTGCTAGGAACCACACTCCGATTTAAAATGTACATGCATCATGCTAAACCTAGTATGGATTGAGACGTCATTGACGTAACAACCCGCTTAGATGAACCTTGTCCAAAGTCTGACGGGATTTCCATAATCCCAAAGGACACCATCATATTATGTGCATTAATTGGAGAAAATGTGCCAACATGTTGATCATTATTGCGCAAGTAGTCGAACTTGGAGGGGGAAAGGGCTAACTTTTATTTGTTTGCAAAAAATGGAGCACGAAATCCCCAGGTTCGGTATGGTCCAGAATATCCCGCCTTTGCTACTTGACTGGTGGAAAGACCTTGCACCTTGTGACAAAAATCATGTGAGGAGAGTACTTGGTGACATGCTATCTCTGCTGAACATTCAACCAAATAGGGAACTAATCGAGGCCGCTTCCTTGTTCTGGGATGAGAAAAGAGCTGTTTTTCGATTTGGAAATATAGAAATGACTCCTCTCCAGAAAGAAATAGGAGGTTTTGCCAAGTTACCATGGGATAGTCTGGGACTACTGGTGCCAAAAAATTGCATCCCCCGCGGTTTTCTGAAAATGTTGGGTTTTAAGAAGAATGATGAACTGCTCTATCTAAAGAAGTCATACATCCCTTTTGAGTTTCTCTATGAGTGGTATGGGCATAGCAAATCATATCGCCTTCATCACGATGAACTAGCCATTACTTCTTTAGGATGGGCGCATCGCCGGGTTTATATGTTCTTTGTCTGCTTCTTGGGTTATTGATATTTCCAATGCAAGGAGGAAGGATTCATACTCGCTTAGCCATGGTCGCCAAGACCTTAATGGATGGCATCGAAGTCCAAACTTACACTATCATCCCCATGATCTTAGCTGAGATGTACCGCGCTCTAGATCGATGCAAGCAGGGATTCAGACACTTTGAGGGTTTGTAATCTATTGCTACAAGTTTGGCTGCTGGAACACTTTCAGAGGGGAGAGTACCGTCAAGAGCTTCTGCGAAGGCCACTGAATAACTACATAGCCAACCATTACCCAAAGAAAATGACGTTTATTCCAGACACGTTTGCAAAGCCTCGAAATGCTGTAGGTTGGGTGCGTTTCTTCAGCAATCTGACAGACGAGTAGGTGCATTGGATGTTTCAATGGTTTCCTAGTAGTGAGTTCATCATCAGGTCAAAGGGAACTACTTACTTGGTGCTTATCGGGCTGCGAGGTATCTACCCTTATGCTCCTATAAGGGTAATGAGACAAGCTGGAAGAAAACAGGTCATACCTCGGGTTTCCAACATGGTCCAGTACAAGGCAGATTTCAAGGGAGATGTCATCCCATTTAAGTTCGAAGCACAACACATGTGGAACCAAAATATCATCATGGAAGGAGAAATCATTGAATCAGACAGGTATTACGCCGGCCATATGTACTACTATCTATCATGGTTAGAAGACGACGTAGCTGGGGACGTCAAACCAGGAGTCAATCTAAAAGATGGGATCATATATGAAGTGGTTGAGGCACAGGTGAAGTACAAAAGGCTACATAAAAGGGTGTTCGAGTCCGAAGCTAAGCATCTGGAATAGCACAAAGTGAACATGGAGGCGATAATGGAATGGAAGGATATTGCCCCTAAGTCAACGGAAAGATTAGAACACTTGGAGCAAGGATTTATGGAACTAGAAGGGAAGATGAGGAAGAGACTTTGTGATTGTCAGGGCATGGACGACTATGAAGGAGGAAAGCTGGAAAAAGCTTACTTATTACTAGACATGTGTGATCTGGGGAACATGATTGATAGGGTCAAGAGAGCCAAGCATGGAGAAGGTTCTTCAGGGAGCAAGTAGATGATATTTTTTACCGCTTTCTAGCTTAGATTAGATTTCGATGTAATAAGGCTAAATGCCATTAGTAACTTTATTATTATTATTATTATTAGTATTGTCGATTTAGTAAAAGATCATTTTGGCTCATTTTCACATTAATGGAATGAAGCAAACATTGGCACTAATTTTCTCCAAGTCTATATGTCGCTTAGGCCTACCTCAGGCACATTGAGGTCCCCAAATTAGGACGTGAATTATTGCATGACTTTGTGAAACATGTTTAAATATTGCGAACACTCTTTTATTTCACCTTACTGACTTGGTTACCTTTTGCTTTTTTCTTTCTTTTTGATTATTCCCATTCCCAAAGGTTGGTTCGTGCATACTGGCATCATCAGCATACCATACTAGATCCAAAGGTCCTCCACCTCCTCCTCCACCTAGCGACCTAAAAAGCAAAAGCAAGGGCAAAGGGAAAATGGATGATTTAAGTGGTATCCAAAAAGATAATGTTGTTGTGGCAGAAAATGTTGAAACTTCAGATGGTAGAAGCATTCCGGGGCAGAATGAGTTGGTCTTATGTTTGGAGCAGGAAATCCTAGAACTACAAGGCGAGCTTGAAAAAGTCCGAAATCTGGCAAACCTTTCCTTTACACTCAATGTTCCCGACATCAACCAGCAAAACCCGACTACCCAGAAGCAAACACCGCCACAGAACACAAAAAATCAGAATCCACCACCCATAGCTCTGAATCCTCCCGCACAACACCAGTATCATAATCTCGCACCTCCCCAAAACCTTAACCCACCACCGGTGCAAACTCCTCAAACAACCCCACCATCATCCAACTCAATACCCACAAACCACTACTCATCACACTCCCCAAAATTCACCATAACCTACTCCTAATCCCCAAAACTCAACCAACGATCACCCATATACCCAAGTTCCAGGAACTCATCAAAGCAATCCGATATATATGGAAACCTTACCCCATACCCCACAGCAAACCCTATACATACCTGAACCGACTGAGAAGGACCTGCTCATTAGAAATATGGCGGAGGAACTCAAGAAACTCACAGGGAGAGTCTAGAGCGTTGAAGGTAGGAAAGGTATTGAAGGCCTGAATTATGAAGATCTGTGTATTCAGCTAGATGTGGAACTGCCAGAGGGTTACAAACCTCCAAAGTTTGAAATGTTCTATGGCACTGGTGATCCGTAGGTGCATTTAAGAACATATTGCGACAAGCTTGTAGGAGTGGGTAAGAATGAACAAATCTATATGAAATTGTTCATGTGAATTCTTACAGGAGACGCCTTATCTTAGTATATCAGTCAAAAACCAAAGAAGTGGGTAAATTGGGTAAGTATGGCATCAGACTTCATGGAAAGATTCAGGTTTAACACGAAAAATGTGCCAGACGTTTTCTATATATCCAAAACCTCAAGAAGAAGGTGACAGAAACCTTCCGCGAGTATGATACTCATTGGAGATCAGAGGCCGCAAAGGTAAGGCCAACACTTGAAGAAGAACAAATGAACAAGTTCTTTGTTAGAGCTTAAGATCCATAGTATTATGAAGGGTTGATGGTCATCGAGAATCACAAGTTCTCAAACATCATCAATTTAGGAGAGAGGATAGAAGAAGGAATCAAAAGTGGGATGGTGACTAATTTTGAGGCGCTGCAAGCCACAAATAAAGCCTTACAATCAGGAGGTATCTCAAAAAAGACATATGTGAGTGTCGTGATAGTATCCCAGGGCCCTAAGTCTCCCCTCATATACCAAACACCTCCACCCATATATCAACCCTCACTCCCAAAATACCAATACCCTGCCATCGCCTACCATACATACAATACTAAACCTGCATATTACCATTCACCTCCACCTGCCCGCCAAGACTACCCAAAGCCACGTCCAAATTTTGACCGCAGACCTCCTAGATAATACACCCCAATTACTGAACCCATAGCCCAACTGTATGAGAGACTGAAGGCTATTGGTTACGTCACCCCTATTCCTGCTATTGTTGTGGAAAATCCTTCCCAATGGATCAACCCTAACAAAACATGTGCTTATCATTCAGGCATGAAGGGTCATACCATTGAGGAATTCTGCATGTTGAAAGACAGGATTCAGACACTGATTGATACTAAGGTTATACAAGCAAAGGAAGCTGCACTGAATGTCCGCAATAACCCGGATCACAGAGGTGAGGGAGTGAACAGGATAGAAACTGATGAGGAATGGGATCAGGAAGGATCCATCGGACTCATTCGAGAGGGAGACGCTCCTAAAACATCTCCGGTCACCCTCACACCAGATGTGGTACAAACCCAGGAACCATTTGAAGTTGAGGTAACTACACCCTTCACTGTAATGGTAGCTCCCACACCATTTTACAAGTCTAATGCCGTCCTGTGGGATTATGTTACGGAAGCAAGAAGAAATGAAAAAGCCAAAATGGAAGAAATAGGTGTCGCGCAAGGTATGACTAAAACTGGCAGAGTTTACACACCTGAGAATCTGGGAGGAATAAGCAAAGAAGTTGCACCTAAGCCGCCTGTTGTTGAGACTGGAACTGATGATCTTTAGACTCGGATATGAATATACCGTACATGAGTATCAGAATTGGACACCGCCATGGTGCGCCCATTATTATCTGCTGGAACAACCTGTACCAGATATTCCGTTAGGTTGATATAATGTGGGGATCTGAGGAAAATGAGATTTTGGCTGGCATGAGGAAGTTGTTTATGGATGAAGAAGGCATGGACTGCAGCGCAATTGTTGAGGAGGAGGAGGAGGAGGAAGAGGAGGAGGAAGACCTTACCATTCAGACAATGGAAAAGGGAGTTGTTCTCAAGAACTGAACCGCTGCACAATCCCAGGCTCGCCGAGTTCCTTGGTAGCCTAGCAAATTAACATGAGTTATTTTCAAATTATTTTTAGCATTTAAGACATTTTTAGTATTTTGTTTTTAAATAATTACTCGAGCCATCGAGTCGCATTTGTTGACGTTTTAAAGTTTTATTAATGCATTATTGCTTTTCATATTTATTATTATCTTTCTACATTCTTTTCATCATAATTATTACATATCCTAATGATCCTACGACTGTGATATGGAATGAGACAACCCGATATAAGGACAGTGATTCGGAAGATGATGTACTACCTGAGGAAATTGTCAAAGAAGTAGAGAATTTTAAAAACAAACCGAAGTCTAATTTGGAGGAAACTGAGGCCGTTAACTTAGGGGATTCCGAAACAGTCAAGGAAACTCGCATAAGCATCCATCTATCACCGACATATAAGGAAGAATATATCAGGTTTCTAAAAGAATATGAGGATATTTTCGCATGGTCCTACGACGATATGACTGGGTTAAGCACATCCATAGTAGCTCACAAGCTACCCATCAATCCCATGTGTACATCGGTAAAGTAGAAGCTCAGAAAGTTCAAGTGAGATATGAGTTTGAAGATAAAAGAGGAGGTCACCAAGCAAATCAAAGCCAAGGTTCTCCGAGTGGTCGAATACCCAACCTGGTTAGCCAATATTGTGCCAGTTCCAAAGAAATATGGGAAAGTTAGAGTATGTGTCGATTACCTAGATATGAACAGAGCAAGTCCTAAGGATGATTTCCTACTACCCTATCACGCCCCGACCTGGGAGCGAGACTGGCACCCAGTGCCTCAACTAACCTGGTGTACCAAATTGCGACTAAGGGACTCTGAACATATAATGTCATAATTTGGCCATGGGGCCACCTTGCAAGACAATTTGCGAAGCAAAATATAAAACTGAATGGAAACTAGCGCTGACTAAACATCAATATAAAGTTGGGCCGACAAGGCCGTCATAACTACTACAACTGACAAACTAC
Source organism: Nicotiana tabacum (assembly GCF_000715075.1). Classification (NCBI taxonomy): domain Eukaryota; kingdom Viridiplantae; phylum Streptophyta; class Magnoliopsida; order Solanales; family Solanaceae; genus Nicotiana; species Nicotiana tabacum. Next base: position 46,528,828 of record NC_134102.1, read on the forward strand.
CAAAATATACATACCAGGCCTACAGGCCCAGCATAGTGCACTTATTGACAGGATATGTCTACAAGCCTCTACTGATGGATATATTGTGATCGGAACAGGGCCCCGACCAACCCATAACATATATACATATATACAGAAGATGTACACGAAAATCTAGACCTGATAACTCCGAAGGACGTGGAGCTTACCGATCAGGCTGAACTCTGGAAACACCTACTGAGGAGGTCTACCCATCTGTCTATCTGAACCTGCGCGCATGAAATGCAGCGTCCCCAGAAAAGGGACGTCAATACAAAATAATGTACCGAGTATATAAGGCATTAACATAACTGAAAGTTGAAACTGAACTGATAATATAATAACTGAAAGTAATTGGGAGTCAAAGATGATTTGTAGATATACTTACCTGTTGATACTGACTCAACTCCTTCAATATAGTAAGTAAAATAATTATCCAGCCTTATAAGGCTCGGTATATATAACTGCTCTACTGTAGTAGGCTCGCTCATAGGCGGTCGGCCATACTAGGCTCGGTATATAACTTTCCATCTGATCAGAGGTTGCCCAATAGGGGCCTGCCCATCGATTATAGCTCGATGGTAATGAAAATACTGTAATACTGTATATATAGGCTTGCTGCTCTCTTGATTGGAAGAAGACAATACTAAATTGAATATAGAGTCTCGATAAGGAATAATATTGTAACTTATGAGACTAGAATAATATGAATAAATTCATGAATACGAACTTCTCTTTATGTCTCATTACTAACACATGTAGCTACGAGATCATGCTAAAATGAAGGAAAGCTTAGCCTTAACATACCTTATCACACTCTTTCCAATCACCAAGTTGAACTCGCCTCTTCTCACCTTAATCTACAACAACGATAATAATACTATCATTAAGTTATGAAACGTATAACTATCGCACAACGAACGACATGCTTATTTTGTATTAAAATGGACAGCATCTCCCCTATAATCCTTACTTCCTCCAAATTCAAGATAACACCAACAACACCAAAAACAACAATAAAAACATATATACATTATTTTCCAAACTTATGTACACCACAAAATACTACAAAACAGCCCAACACACCCCAATCTCTTCATACACAAAACGACCACCGTAGTAGTTTCAACAACCCCGAAAATGTTACGACGAACGACCAGCCCAACATCCTACATTTATGTGGTGTTTATACACACCCTTCCTCCTCCAAAACTCCACAAAATAGTAGTAAATCATGCAGCCCAACAGCAACACCAAATAGTCCACAAAACAATCCATAAAACAGTCCGCTACAAGTGAATAACTCGAACTCACGGCTTCCGATCACCGTCCCGTGAGTTCTTACAAATATAGAACAACTTACCATGCATCTACAACTGTAAAGAATGGATGAAAGAGAGCAGTTAACTTACCTTATTTGTGGTATAACTCAGCTCCTATCTTGGTTCTTCAAACTCTAGGCTTTTCCTCCAATTAGAACTTGAAAGGGAGAGAAAATCAATTGGGGTTTGTGGGAAATTTTTGGGAGGATTTTTGCAGAGATTAAGTCTGGTTATTTTGCCCTATTATCATCCTAATATATGAAGGGGATAAGCCTTTAAAAAGGCCTCTTTTAACGACCCAAACTGGCCCAATTTTGGACGACCCGAATTGGCCCAGTTTTGGATTCTCGTTTAAGCAAGTAGGTGACAGTCTGCGCAGTCTCGCAAAAATGCCAATATCTCTCTACTCCAATATCGTATTGACAAACTGTTTAATGCGTTGGAAAATAGACTCATAGATCTATAATTTGATGGGTGGAACACCCCATAAATCTAAGTATATTGGTAGAAAATCGCAGTTACATTTGACCCAAAGTTTCAGTAAAATGTATGAACGTAACTTGTGATGACTTTCATCGACTTTTGTTCCACCACTCGCTTGACTTCAAAATATAACACACGACTATCATACAAATAACATAACCTCCTTATCATGTTAAACACCCTGGTCTCACCCCAAAAGTACATGCTATAACATTCCTAACTTGTCGGCTTTCGACGAAACATTATTTTCTTCAATTCCTTTAGCTTCTGGACCTTCCAACCCTCTTTGTACTTGTTGTTCATGATATTCAATATTTGTAACTTCTAAGGTAGCATGATTAACTTTCTTTATATATTTTCAAAGATGATCTCAATTTTTTTTTTGGGTCCTACATTAGTTTGCTCACGACGCAGTTTTATGTACGAAAATATAGGGTGTAACATCATTCCCCCCTTGAGAACATTCGTCCTCGAATGTTTACTTTTAGAGACTTTGGAAAACTTTTGCCAGAGTTTTCTCCGTACACTAGACTATAACCAACCTGCATGCAGCCAGAAAACATACTATACATGCCACACATGGCCAATGTCTATAAATAACAACACTTTGCCTCAAAGAGTCGTAAATCATAAATACTGAAAGTCAGAAAATAAGAGCTTACCTGATGACCTACTAGCCTGAATAGAGTTGTGCTGTAGCATCCCATCTCAAGCCATATCTTCAATTTGAAATAGGTGGGGGTATTTATACTTCATTTCTTCCTCCGCTTCCCATGTCATCTCTTCCACATTATTGCTTCTCCATAAAACCTTCACGGAGGCTACCTCCTTATTTCGTAGCTTGCGAATTTATCGATCTAAGATGGCAACTAGAATTTCCTTATATGACAAGTCCTCCATAATCTGTACATCATCTGTGGACACCACTCTGGTAGGATCGCCAATGCACTTCCGTAGCATAGATACGTGAAAAACCGGATGGACTGACTCCAATTCTGTGGGCAATTCTAACTCATAAGCTACTTGGCCCACTCTCCGAATAATCTTGTAAGGCCTAATATACCGTGGGCTAAGCTTGCCTTTCTTGCCAAACCTCATCACGCCCTTCATAGGGGATACCTTTAAGAATACCTAGTCATTAACCTCGAACTCTAAGTCTCGTCGCCGTACGTCATAATATGACTTCTGGTGACTCTGAGCTGTCAACAGTCGCTCCCGGATAAGCTTTACTTTCTCTACGGCCTGCTGAACTAGGTCTGGACCATGTAACCCAGATTCTCCAACATCAAACCACCCTATAGGAGATCTGCACTTACGCCCATACAAAGCCTCGTACGGAGCCATCTGGATACTGGAGTGGTAACTGTTATTATATGCAAACTCAACAAGAGGTAGATGTTCATCCCAACTTATTTTAAAATCCCACACACATGCTCGTAACATATCCTCGAGCGTCTGAATTGTGCGTTCGGCTTGTCCATCAGTCTATGGGTAAAAAGCTGTGCTGAGATTCACCTGAGTCCCTAGACCTCTCTGAAATGACCTCCAAAAATGTACTGTAAACTGAGCCCCACTGTCAGATATAATAGATACTGGTAATCCGTGTAGCCGCACTATCTCCTTAATATATAACTTTGCATAATCTTCTGCTGTATATGTAGATCTGACCGGTAGAAAATGAGCTGATTTAGTGAGCCTATCGACTATCACCCATATAGAATCGAACTTACGATGAGAACGAGGTAAACCCATAACAAAGTCCATGTTTATTGCCTCCCATTTCCATGTCGGGATCTCTATAGTCTGCATTAGACCTCCGGGCTTCTGATGCTCTATTTTCACCTGCTGGCAACTAGGACACTGGGCGACAAACTCAGCAATGTTCTTCTTCATATCGTTCCACCAGTACACATCCTTAATGTCATGATACATCTTCGTCGACCCAGGATGAATAGAGTACCACGAATAATGTGCCTCTGACATAATCCTGTCTCGTAGCCCTGCTACATCTGGAACACACAAACGACCCCTGTATCTAAGAACCCCATCTCCCTTGAGCTCTAACAATGTATTCTTTTGCTGCGGAACTCGCTCTCTCAATTCGACCAACTCTGGGTCCTCGTACTGCCTTTCCTTGACTTCAGCTATGAGAGATGATTTTGTAGTGTTTTGGAGTACAACTCCACCATAGTCAGAATCTATTAACCGAACCCCCAAACAAGCTAATTGATGAATCTCTCTAGTTAATTGTCTTTTCTCGGCCTTTACATGTGCTAAGCTACCCATAGATCGGCGGCTTAAGGCGTTCTGCTACAACATTAGCTTTCCCTGGATGGTAGAGAATGTTAACATCATAATCTTTCAATAACTCAAGCCATCGCCTCTATCGCAAATTCAACTCTTTTTGCTTGAATATATATTGCAGACTTTTATGATCTGTAAATACATCAAAATGAACATCATATAAATAATGCCGCCAAATCTTAAGTGCATGGACAACGCAGCTAACTCGAGATCGTGGGTTGGATAATTCTTCTCGTGCTTCCTTAACTGCCTTGAAGCATACGCAATTACCTTCTCATGTTGCATCAGGACACATCCTAACCTGACACCTGAGGCATCATAATACACGCCATAACTCTCTGGACCCTCTGGAAGTGTTAGAACTGGCGCTGAGGTCAACCTGTTCTTAAGCTCTTGGAAACTCCGCTCGCAAGCCTCCGTCCACTGAAACTTAGTTGATTTCTGCATCAACTTCATCAATGGTGCCGAAAGGGAAGAAAAACCCTCTACGAACCTCCGGTAGTATCCTGCTAAGCCTAGAAAGCTACGAACCTCTGTCGGAGTGGTAGGTCTAGGCCAAGATTTCACGGCCTCAATCTTCTGAGTGTCTACCTTTATACCTTCATCGGATACAATATGCCCCAAGAATGCTACAGACTTCAACCAGAACTCACATTTAGAAAACTTAGCATACAACTTACGATCACGGAGGGTTTGGAGTACTGCTCGCAAGTGGTCCACATGCTCATCCTCTGAACTTTAATAGACCAGAATATCATCAATAAATACTATCACAAACAGATCTAAAAATGGCCGGAATAGGCTATTCATCAAGTCCATAAATACGGCAGGTGCATTCGTCAACCCAAAGGACATGACAAGGAACTCGAAGTGGCCATATCGGGTCCTGAAGGCTGTCTTCGGAATATCTTTCTCCCGAACTCTTTCCTGGTGGTATCCCGATCTCAAATCTATCTTTGAAAAGAATCTAGCCCCTGCAACTGATCAAACAAGTCATCGATCCTTAGAAGTGGATACTTATTCTTAATAGTTACCTTGTTCAGCTGCCTATAATCGATACACATCCTCAACGAGCCGTCTTTCTTCCGCACAAAGAGTACCAGTGCACCCTTACGGTGAGGTACTGGGCCTGATGAAACCTTTCTCCAACAAATCTTTTAACTGCTCCTTCAACTCCTTTAATTCGGCAGGTGCCATTCTATACGGAGGGATGGATATTGGTTGAGTTCCTAGAAGCAAATCGATGCTAAAATCAATCTCTCGCTCTGGAGGAATATCTGGAAGCTCATCTGGAAACACATCTGCATACTCATTGACTACGGGAATAGATTGAAGTGTAGATATCTCAGCATCTGCATCTCTAACTCGCATAATATGATAAATGAACCCTTTTGCAATCCTTTTCCTCGCCTTCAGATAGGAAATAAACCTACCTCTGGGTGCCGCTGTATTACCTACCCATTCAAGGACTGCCTCACCTGGAAAATGAAATCTGGCTGCCTTTGCTCGGCAATCAACTGTGGCATAGCAAGCTAACAACCAGTCCATGCCCATGATAGCATCAAAATCCATCATCTCTAGCTCAACTAGGTCGGTTGAGGTCTGACGACTACAAACTGTCACCGTACAACCTCGGTAAACCCGTCTAGCAATAATTGATTCTCCGATCGGTGTAGATACCGCAAAAGGATCACTTAGTATTTCAGGCACTATACCAAATTTCCCCGCGACAAATGGGGTAACATATGATATAGAAGATCCTGGGTCTATCAAAGAATAAGCATCGTGAGAGCAAATGGTCAATATATCTGTCATAACGTCTGGTGAAGACTCCTGGTCCTGTCGACCCGCTAAAGCATAAATACGGTTCTGATTAACACCTGAACTGGAACCTCTACCTCTGCCTCAACCTCTACCAGCTGAAGATTGAGACTCGCCCCCAGAAGGATGCACAGACATAGATGATCCTGTTGCTGAACTTGCTGGTTGTGCCATACCCCCAGAATCTCTATTTGGGCAATCTCACATCATATGCCCATGACGCCCACATGTATAACAAGCATCAGAACCTGCTCAGCATTGGCCCAAGTGTCCTCTACCATAGATGTCACACCGCGGCGGAAATGACCATGTCTGCCTTGAACCTCGTTGTCGTTGCAAAACCGACACCCGTGAGCTCTCACCTGGTCCTGACTGAGTATAGCGGTCATACTTGTAACCCTGTAACTGAGGTGGCGGAGGCCTAGGTGGCCGTCCGAAGTACTGGGGCCTATAAATACCCTGAGACTGCTCCTGAGACCTAGGAAATCTCATCCTTTTACGCTGCCCTTGCTCAGTCCTCTCTGTACCCTGCTGTCGACGCCTACCCCTTTCTATATTCTGAGCGAATGCCTGAATCCGGGAGATATCCATATTATCATGCAATGCAGCGGTGGCACATTCCTCGGTCAACTCTTGGGCTAACCCTACTATAAACCTGTGGATCCTGTCACGCATAGTAGCAACTATGGATGGTGCATATCTAGCTAATGAGTCAAAATAGAGACTATACTCTCGAACACTCATATTGCCCTGCTTAAGGGCTAGAAACTAATCGACCCGAGCCTGTCAGATCTCCCGCGGTAAGTACTGGTCAAGGAAAGCATCTGAAAATTTCTCCCAACTAGCTGGAGGTGCATCACGTGCCCTGGACCTCTCCCATCCCTCGTACCAAAGGATGGCTATATCTCGGAGTCGAAAAGCTGCTAGCTCAACTTCTTCTTTCTCTGTGGCATGCATAACCCGAAAGATCCTGTGAAGCTGATCTATGAAATCCTGCAGGTCCTCCCTCTGATCTGACCCCGTAAACTCTGGGGGACTCAAAGCAATAAACTCTCGGACCCTTGAACTCCCAGACCTCTCAGAAAATCCTCCACTAGCTGATGCCCTAGCTTGTTGCTAGGTAGCTACCAATTGTGTCAACAAATGCACCACACTCCTCAAGTCCCGATCTGGTAGAAGTGGAGGGGGAACTGGATGTGCGGTATCCCTAGGAATCTCCTCAGGTGGTGGAGGAGCCGGTAATGGCTGAGTAGGGGTCTCGCCTTGGGCCTCAGACGGGGACCCATCTACTGGGGGTACCTGCTGGTCCCCTCACCTGTTGTTGTATCTCCCCTCTGGCTAGCCGTAGTCTTCCTAGTCACCGTCAACTGTGTATGAAAACACCAACACGTAAGTTTAACTCAAATTTCCTATAACTCAGTTCTACAACACGGTTTAGATTTGAAAGAAGGGTAACCAACTCCTAAATGCCCTGTAGCTCACTGCTTATATAATGTGGTGCACAACACATCTATAAACAAGATCCTACTAGACATGGCTTGTAGACTCCCTAGGACAGAATTGCTCTGATACCAAGTTTGTCATGCCCCGACCTGGGAGCGAGACTGGCACCCGGTGCCTCAACTAACCTGGTGTACCAAATTGCGACTAAGGGACTCTGAACATATAATGTCATAATTTGGCCATGGGGCCACCTTGCAAGACAATTTGCGAAGCAAAATATAAAACTAAATGGAAACTAGCGCTGACTAAACATCAATATAAAGTTGGGCCGACAAGGCCGCCATAACTACTACAACTGACAAACCACCAAAATATACATACCATACCTATAAGCCCAACATAGTGCACTAACTGACAGGATATGTCTACAAGCCTCTACTGATGGATATATTGTGATCGAAACAAGGCCCCGACCTACCCATAACATATATACATACATACAAAAGATGTACACGAAAACCTAGACCCGATAACTCCGAAGGACGTGGAGCTTACCGATCAGGCTGAACTCTTGAAATACCTACTGAGGAGGTCTACCCGTCTGTCTATCTGAACCTGCACGCATGAAATGCAGCGTCCCCAGAAAAAGGACGTCAGTACAAAATAATGTACCGAGTATATAAGGCAATAACATAACTGAAAGTTGAAACTGAACTGATAATATAATAACTGAAAGTAATTGGGAGTCAAAGATGATCTGGAGATATACTTACCTGTTGATACTGACTCAACTCCTTCAATATAGTAAGTAAAATAATTATCCGGCCTTATAAGGCTCGGTATATATAACTGCTCTGCCGTAGTAGGCTCGCTCATAGGCGCTCGGCCATACTAGGCTATGTATCTCGACCATGCTGGGCTCGCTCATAGGCGCTCGGCCACAGTAGGCTTGGTATATAACTTTCAATTTGATCAGAGGTTGCCCAATAGGGGCCTGCCCATCGATTATAGCTCGATGGTAATGAAAATACTGTAATACTGTATATATAGGCTTGCTGCTCTCTTGACTGGAATAAGACAATACTAAATTGAATATAGAGTATCGATAAGGAATAATATTGTAACTTATGATACTAGAATAATGTGAATAAATTCATGAATACGAACTTCTCTTTATGTCTCATTACTAACACATGTAGCTACGAGATCATGCCAAAATGAAGGAAAGCTTAGCCTTAATATACCTTATCACACTCTTTCCAATCACTAAGTTGAACTCGCCTCTTCTCACCTTAATCTACAACAATGATAATAATACTATCATTAAGTTATGAAACGTATAACTATCGCACAACGAACGACATGCTTCTTTTGTATTAAAACGGACAGCATCTCCCCTATAATCCTTACTTCCTCCAAATTCAAGATAACACCAACAACACCAAAAACAACAATAAAAACATATATACATTATTTTCCAAACTTATGTACACCACAAAATACTACAAAACATCCCAACACACCCCAATCTCTTCATACACAAAACGACCACCGTAGTAGTGTCAACAACCCCGAAACTGTTATGACGAACGACCAGCCCAACATCCTGCATTTATGTGGTGTTTCTTCACACCCTTCCTCCTCTAAAACTCCACAAAACAGTAGTAAATCACGCAGCCCAACAGCAACACCAAACAGTCCACAAAACAATCCATAAAACAGTTCGCTACAAGTGAATAACTCGAACACACGGCTTCCGATCACCGTCCCGTGAGTTCTTACAAATATAGAACAACTTACCATGAATCTACAACTGTAAAGAATGGATGAAAGAGAGCAGTAAAGTTACTTTATTTGTGGGATAACTCAGCTCCTATCATGGTTCTTCAAACTCTAGGCTTTACCTCTAATTAGAACTTGAAAGGGAGAGAAAATCAATTGGGGTTTGTGGGAAATTTTTGGGAGGATTTTTGCAGAGATTAAGTCTGGTTATTTTGCCCTATTATCATCCTAATATATGAAGGGGATAGGCCTTTAAAAAGGCCTCTTTGAACGACCCGAACTGGCCCAGTTTTTTTATTCTCGTTTAGCCCAGTTTTGGATTCTCGTTTAAGCAAGTAGGTGACAGTTTGCGCAGTCTCGCAAAAATGCCCATATCTCTCTACTCCGATATCGTATTGACAAACGGTTTAATGCGTTGGAAAATAAACTCATAGATCTATAATTTGATGGGTGGAACACCCCATAACTCTAAGTATTGGTAGAAAATTGCAGTTATATTTGTCTTAAAGTTTCAGTAAAATGTATGAACGTAACTTGTGATGAATTTCATCGACTTTTGTTCCACCACTTGCTTGACTTCAAAATATAACACACGACTATCATACGAATAACATAACTCAGAACATAACCCCTTTATCATGTTAAACACCCTGGTCTCACCCAAAAGTACATGCTATAACATTCCTAACTTGTTGGCTTTCGACGAAACATTATTTTCTTCAATTCCTTTAGCTTCTGAACCTTCCAACCCTCTTTGTACTTGTTGTTCATGATCTTCAATATTTGTAACTTCCAAGGTAACATGATTAACTTGCTTTATATATTTTCAAAGATGATCTCAATTTTTTCTTTTTTTTTTGGGTCCTACATTAGTTTGCTCACGACGCAGTTTTATATACGAAAATATATGGTGTAACTCTAACATACACATACCAATTGACAACTGCGCCAAGCATGAACTCCAATCCTTTGTGGATTGCTTCGCAGGATACCATCAGATTTGGATGGATGAAGAGGATGCCGAAAAAACTGTCTTTATCATACCATGGGGAATATATTGTAACAAAATGATGTCATTTGGTTTGAAGAATGCTGGGGCCGCCTACATGAGGGCCATGACGACTATCTTCCACGATATGATACATAAGGAAATAGAGGTATACATGGATGATGTTATCATCAAATCTAGAAGGAGTTTGGATCACATAGCAGACCTGAAGAAATTTTTCGATCAGCTTCGAAACTACAACTTGAAGTTGAACCCTGCAAAATGTGCCTTCGGAGTCCCCGCTAGAAAATTATTGGGTTTCATCATCAGCCACCGAGGTATTGAGCTGGACTTGTCAAAAATCAAATCCATCCAGGACTTGCCACCGCCAAAGAATAAGAAAGATGTGATGAGTTTTCTAGGGCGCCTCAATTATATCAGCCGTTTTATAGCACAATCAACGGTGATATGTGAGCCAATCTTCAAAATGCTCAAGAAAGATGCTACAACAAGCTGGACTGAAGAATGCCAGAAAGCCTTTGACAAAATCAAGGAGTATTTATCTAAACTGCCTGTGCTGCTCCGGCCAGAACCGGGAAGACCTCGGTTGCTTTATCTGTCTGTGTTGGATGGGCCTTTGGCTACGTTTTAGGACAATATGATGAAACTGGAAGGAAGGAACATGCGATATATTATCTGAGCAAGAAGTTCACACCTTACGAAGCCCGGTACTCTTTGTTGGAACGCACATGTTGTGCTTTGACATGGATAGCCTAGAAGATGAGACATTATTTCTGTGCATACACTACATATCTCATATCAAGGATGGATCCGCCAAAATACATCTTTCAGAAACCCATGACTACGGGTAAGTTAGCAAAGTGGCAGGTATTGCTGAGTGAGTTTGACATCATCTATGTAACTCAGAAGGTAGTCAAAGGGCAAGCACTAGCTGATCACTTAGCAAACAATCCCGTAGATGGAGAATGCGAACCACTAAAGACGTATTTTCTCGACGAAGAGGTATCATTTGTAGGAGAAGATATTACCGAAGCATACGACGGTTGGAGGATGTTCTTCGATGGAGCAACAAACTTCAAGGGAGGGGGCATCAGAGCTGTCTTAGTATCAGAAACCGGTCAACATTTCCCGGTGTCCACAAAACTCAGGTTCCTGTACACCAACAATATGGCCGAATACGAAGCATGCATCTTGGGACTCAGGTTGGCCGAATACGAAGCATGCATCTTGGTCCACCAGGTTCTAGGAGAATGGGCTACAAAGAATACCAAAATATTACGGTACTTGCATTATATACAAGCGTTGATCAAGAGGTTCACAAAGATAGAGTTCAAACATGTTCCAAGGATTCAGAATGAGTTTACAGATGCATTAGCCACCTTGTCTTCCATGATACAACATCCAGACAAGAATTTTATCGATCCTATCCCAATAGGAATTCATAAGCAGCCAGCTTATTGTGCTAATGTTGAAGGAGAGTTCGACGGAAATTTGTGGTTCCATGACATCAAGGAATACTTGGAAAAGGGAGAATATCTAGAGAATGCTACACATACTCAGAAGTGCATGCTCCGAAGATTGGCCAATCATGTTTTTCAAAGCGGAGGAATTCTGTATAGAAGAACTCTTGACTTAGGATTACTGCGATGTGTCGATGCCAAGGAGGCATCTAGATTGCTTGAAGAAATACATGCCGGAACTTGCGGACCCCATATGAACGGTTTCATTTTGGCCAAGAAGATATTAAGAGCAGGGTATTTTTGGATGACTATGGAAACAGACTGCATCAGATATGTTCAAAAGTGTCACTAATGCCAAATACATGCTGATATGATACGAGTACCGCCCAACGAACTCAATGCAACGAGTTCACCCTGGCCTTTCTCTGCTTGGGGCATGGATGTCATCGGACCAATCGAACCCGCTGCTTCAAACGGACACAGGTTGATTTTGGTGGCCATAGACTACTTCACAAAATGGGTTGAATCTGCGTCCTATAAGGCTGTGACTAAGAAGGTCGTAGCGAATTTTGTCCGCGATCGCATTGTTTATCGATTTGGAGTACCTGAGTCAATCATTACTGACAATGTCGCCAATCTCAACAGTGACTTGATGAAAGCTATGTGTGAAACATTCAATATCAAGCATCAGAACTCTACAGCATACAGACTGCAAATGAATGGAGTCATAGAAGTCAACAACAAGAACATCAAGAAGATATTGAGGAAAATGGTGGACAACTACAAACAATGGCATGAAAAGCTACCATTTTCTTTACTCGGGTATCGCACTACCATTCGCACGTCAACTGGGGTAACTCCCTACTTACTGGTCTATGGTACTGAAGTCGTTATCCCTGCCGAAGTAGAGATCCCTTCCTTAAGAATTATACAAGAAGCTGAGCTCAGCGATGCTAAATGGGTACGAAACCGGTATGGACAACTAGCTCTCATTGATGGTAAAAGAATGAACGTAGTGTGTCGCGGTCAACTCTACCAGAACAGAATGGAAAGGACTTTCAATAAAAAGGTTAGGTCAAGGCAATTCACATCAGTGAAATTGGTGTTGAAGCGAATCTTCCCACATCAGAATGAAGCAAAGGGGAAATTCTCACCCAACTGGCAAGGCCCTTACATGGTTCACCGAGTACTAATAGGAGGAGCACTTATACTCGCAGAGATGGATGGAGAGATTTGGCCAAAACCTATCAATTCGGACGCAGTCAATAGATACTATGTTTAAGACTATGATTGCACTTTCTATTTGATGTAACCTTAACTATGCTTGACCTGATTCCCGTTTAAGAGGGTACGTAGGCAGCCCTGTGAGTTCGGTCACATCATAATAAATTCTTCATTCCCCCTATGGTCAAAAGAGGGACAAGATTTCGAGTTTGCCCGATCACGTCGTATTTAGACTCGTCAAGGAATGTGTTGCCAGAAGTATGCATTTAAACTGGGGCAGAATTTTGAGGAGTGTCCTCAAAATTCTGAGTTAAAGAGGTTGCAATGGCTCAAAAGCGTGTCACAGTCATAAATTCGGCGAAATTATTTGCTCTCATGCATTATCACCTATTTCAAACAACTACATTTTTATATAAACAATTTATCACAAATGCATGTTTTTCGAAAATTTCGTTTTTATAGTAGCCAGACGTTACCCGGGGTGACTCAAACAGGACATCGAGACAAGAACAAAGGCAAATCAAGGAATCGAGAGCACGAACCAACCTTCCCCCTCCAAACTCACAATTTTCCTTTGGATATAGGCACAATGGATATAACAGGAACGTCCACAAATATATACATATAACAAGATCATTATCTTCACACCGACAAAAGTCACCGAAAGCAAATGCGTCAAGCTAAGAAATACTTTGCCCTCTCACATTTAGTCATTGCTTTTATTACATAGGGCTAAGCACTTCCCTCATCTTCGCATAAGGCTAAACGTTGCTTTTCTTCGCAAAAGACTAAGCATTGTCTCTATTCCTTGCATAGGGCTAAACACTGTCCTCACCTTGCATAAGGCTAAGCACTGCCTCCATTATCGCATGAGGCTAAGCACTTCCTTTCCTTATATGAGACTAAGCACCGTCTCCATTATTGCATGAGACTAAACATTGTCCTCCATACTGCATAAGGCTAAGCACTGCCTTTCCTTGCATAAGACTAAGCACCGTCTCCATTCCTTGCATGAGGCTAAGCGCTGCCTCCATTGTTGCATAAGGCAAGCATTGCCTTCATATGCATAGGGCTAAGCACTGCCCTCATTATTTTCATAGGGCAAAGCACCGCCCTCATTTTATTGCATGAGACTAAGCACTGTCTCCATTATTGCATGAGGCTAAGCACTGCCTCCATCATTGCATAAGGCTAAACGCTACCTTTCTTTGCATAGGGCTAAGCACTGCCCTCATTTTATTGCATGAGACTAAACACTGTCTCCATTATTGCACGAGGCTAAGCACTGCCTCCATCATTGCATAAGGCTAAACGTTGCCTTTCTTTGCATCGGGCTAAGCATTGCCCTCATCGCATACAAGACTAAGCCTTGTCTCATCTCGTTCTCGCATATGACTAAGCATTACCTGTTTCCTCTATCAAACGATTGATATAACCGCATATTTACATTTTATGGGCTAAAATATCGCCACGTTGTCCGAAGGCACCATAGTCTGAGGGCATCATCCTCATAGCCCGAAGACATCATGCCATGGCTAGAGGATCTTTCAAAACTGCATATTATTATTCAAAGGCGTCATAGTCCAGAGGAACCATCCTCATAGCCCGAGGACACCATCCCATGGCCTGCGAATCACTTATCATACGCTTCATGGCCCAAAACGTCATCGTCCAAAGACAACTCTCACGCTCCGAAGGGAATTTGCATCATGTTTAAATTTTAGCAATAACCCTTATATATTTGCGTGCATCATGTTTTAAGTTTTGCAGGTAACTCAGGAGGTAACCGTTATACAAACAGGAGCAATTCTCGCTCCGGTTTCCGTTCACAATGTTCACATCCTTCGTAACTGATAATCAGCAATTGATTACCCTTTGTTCTATAACCGTTCAAATATCTACCTTGTACATCCGTAACGTTCAAATTCGCATTCATAGCTCCACCTCAAATCATCCGTTGATCACGACAATATCGCATCCAAAAGACCCTTTTCGAAACATACGACCATTCTTATAACAATTCCATCGGTTTCGTTCACCGTTGGATCCAGAACTACACACGGCCTGATTCCCGTAATACTAGGGATATATAGGCAACTTAGGAACCGGGGTTCGGCCACCATTTTTTCAAAATACATCATTCCTCACTTGCTTCGGACAAAATTGGTCATCATTTTCTTTACCCGACAACTCTTTCATCATTCCCGGGTAAAGAGGGGTAGCTGTTAATACCCAATTTTATCCTCATATTTTTATAAACATCATATATGTTTAAAAATATCATTTCTGCATCATCACTAATTTACGAGAGTCATACAAGTATTTTCTATAATTTTTCATAATTTTTAAAAGCTTTAAAATTGATTTTCTTGCATTTAAATTACTTGAATATGTATTGATTACCCTCTAAATTATTTTATGGTGACTTAATCATCCGAATTTATTATTTGCATCCACATATATGTTTCATAATATTTTACTTTGTTTTTATATGATTATATTTGTAATTTTAAAGCTACTTTATATAATTTTGCAATAATAGCCTATATTCTATACATAATTGTATTTATTATATTATTTATATCAAAATAGCTTTTTTTATATTTTTATAATGTTAAGTTGTTATTTTACTACACGAATAATATTTGTATTATTTATTAGTCATTTTTATAATTTATATTTTTAATAAATCTCGTGCATTTAAACTATGTCCCAAATTTTGAGTTAATTTCGGACCCAATACACCAGCCCAATCCCCAAAACCTTAGCCCAATAAGCCCAAGCCCAAACCAGAAAACCCCTAATCCGGTCGCGACCCGCCTTACAATCCACCCCACTTCCCCTTTAATCATGGCCGTTGATCTTAGATGATCAACGGCCCACAATAGCCCTTTCCCGTTCCTAATATCTCCATAACCTAAAACCTAGAGGCATTTCCCCCAATCAGCCGCCTCTGCATTCTCTCATCTCCCCCCTCCTACACCAAACCCTAGCCGCCTCCTCCCAAATCCCCTCAAAACCCGGCTAAATCATGAAATTCTTTCACGATCTGCTTACCTTAGTTGCACTATCTCATTATCATTCATACGCTCGTGGTATTACTTAGTACTAGCCCGATTTTGGCAAGTATTACTTCTCCTAATCGAGTGCAATCATCCTCAACCTACAAGATTCAGATGAAAATCCGTCTGTATACATTCTCAACAAGATCGTATGGGTCCGATACACCGAGATTCTTGGCAAATTTTTTGACTACTCATCGAACTAGGGTTTGTCCGATTTTTACCTATTCTGAATCAGAATGGGCTATGATGCGATTTTCCTTTTCCTTGCTTGAGCTTGATTGATTTTCTTTCCTTATTTTGTGCTTAATTAACTATCTTCTATGTTTGTTTGTTCAACTTCTACAACTACATAAACCCTTCTCTGTTCCCTTTTGAAGCCTCAAGGATTATTGCTGAATCACTGAATTATTCTCTCATTCTCACTCATTATACTTTGAAATTTGAGACCTTGGCCGGCTGAAAGCCAAGGCCATTCAAATTTGATTGTGTTCTTTCTCAGTGCGAGCACTGCCGGTAGTTCATTCGAGACCCTTGGGAACTATGACATACCGGGATTTCTCTGCTGCTCTTTGCTACTGTTAATTGAATTACTTATGGAAATTGCTCTTCTCATTTTCTTGTTCGTTAATTGCTAACCGGTATGTGCCTTCGGCCTTTGTAGTTTCATTCTCTGTTCGTGTGTGTTATTTCTCTGTATATCTATGTCATTGAGACTTTTGTGAAACAATATGCTACTATATCATCTCTGTTTGCAGCCTATTTGCTCTGAAGTTATTCTTGTGGTTATGTATTTTTTTAGCATCTGAACTAGCCTAAATTCTAACTCTAATTCTAGCTTTCTTAAGCATGTCTAGCCTGGTGTGTTTGTGTGTTTGAATGCTTACATCTACTGCTTGTCCTGAGTTTATCTTCTACCCTGTTCTGAATTCTTGTGATAAATCAATTTATGCATAGAATATGTTCTAATTCCTGTTAAATCATCTATGTATAACTTAATTCTTGATCACGTTGATTAGCCAAACATGCTTTCTTTCTACTTAACGTGTGCTCCCTGATTTGTTCAATACAGTACTCTTTAATATTGCCTAAAGACCTTTAGAATGAGATGCAATATCTATCCCATTCTCATATACGTTATCAAGACCTACTGTCTGCATATCCTGTTAATCTGGAGTTGATATATTTCCACCTATCATGAGTTCTGATATTGTTTTTGAACTTTGGTATTATGACTGATGTTCAGCATGTAAAAGTTTTTCTCATTCTCAACTAAGTGGTTGCTCGATCATGAACATGTTCTGTTATGTTGCTTTTCACTAAGCCTTCATGTTAAAACTTTCATGTGGAGGCTATGCTCTATTTGTTCTTGTCTATGACTCTATTAGATTTTCATGTTTAAATCTTGTGTCTAAAGTTCCTTTAGGCTAATTCTGAATCATTTTACTTTTGAAACACTTTTAGAATAGTTCACTATCCTATGATGGTCAATCCTATCACTTTAGCTTTGTTTCTGAGAACACAAACATGAACCTGCATTGTGAACTTGTCAGTGATGTGATCTTGTCTATGTGCTTTGGTTAGAGCTGTTGTTAGTTACAACTTTAGGAGTTTAGTGTGAAAAGTTGTTTAATTAATTCCATGAGCGGTTTGTCACATTTATGGTTAAGTTTGGCACCCATTTGGCTAAGTAAGTTATTCGTTGGGCCTGGTGTTGGGCCACATGTGTTGTTGGACCTGGGCATTGGATTCAGGAAGATTCTACTATCCTTGTGAGCCTGAGATTTGGGTATGTTGGTTGGTGAGGCTACTGAAGGCCCATAAATTCACTGGGTTATTTTTAGTGGACTTGTACTGTTCGATGAGGCCCATAGTTGTTTCAGTTTGTGTTTTGTCATCTTTGAGTTTTTATTATTCCATTTTTGGTCCTATAACTTGTAATAACGAATAATTGGGGCATTAGTAAAATTGGGGAACGGGCGTGCTTTATTCTTGCATAAACGGTAGAGAACATGCCTATAGGGTCCATGTGTTTTATTTGCTATTCAGTTTGACTTGCTCTACTTCTGCACGCTAATAGAAATCATGTCTATAGGACCCGCACATATCTCACCTAATTGGACTAATACTCGCTACTTCAAACATGTTAGTCGTTACTATACTTGATTTATATGTTATTACTGTGCATTTAGACAGCATTCCTATAGGATGTATAACATATGCTTTGTCGATTTAGAAACCATGCCTATAGGAAATCACACACTTCACTCAACTTGCCTAATGCCTGTACATTATTCAAAAGCATGATTGTTTGACTAAATATTTTACCTGCTCTCATGTCTACTTCTATATGATTATTAGATAGCATGCCTATAGGGTTGTAATCATACATACCTTTGTTAATGCTCATCTAGATACCATGACTATAGATCCTTAACTAATTAACTAATCGATTGCTTCTATTGTTTTATTATACTGTCACCTAGATAGCATGCCTATAGGATAAGTATGACAAAATCGCGTTCAAATACCGACCATTAGAAATCTTGCCTATAGGATATTGTTACTTGCCTAGAGATCATGTCTATAGAATCAAATGGTTGTAATTCCAAATTACTGCCCGTTGCGCAAACAACTTAGTAATCATGTCTATAGGTTTTATAACACATGTATTCTGCAAATTAGTTAATTTGGAACAACAGCACTGTCTGTACGACTTGAAATCAGAATCATATAAAAATCATGCTCATAGGACTTAACGACTCAAATACATCTTAATCTGTAAATTGTCTACTGTGTAGCCTAGAACTTGTTTGCGTGCTTTGTCATTATGTGTGGAGGCTAGCATGTGCCACTCTTTGCTATTATGTGCATTCCTACTTGTTTTGAATGCGCGATTAATTTTATCATTTTGAGCAACCTAGGTAAAGTCTAGAACCACCCAAATAGAGGTCCAAAGCCTCCTGTACCACAGGTATGGGACGGGTAGCTCATGCATAGGGTACAGTTTAGAATTGAATTAGAGTGCCTTTAGGTAACGACTTCAACAGAGTAATTGGGTAGCTTGAGATGATAGTCTGTGCCCGCTTAATAATATGAGAAACTCCCTACCTTAAGGGAGTTATGAAGTATTATTTATGTTGCACGGGGTGATCCTTTAGGCTAAAAAACTTAGGACCCCCTTTTCTTTATATACTTGTTATTTGCACTTAGTCATCTAACATAGGCCAATGTAGTTGTATCCTTGTAATCATTAAGGATTTGTACCAATTCTCATGTGTTATGATAAGATTCCTCAACTTCTATACTTCCCTTTGTTTATTTGATCACCTAGCCTAATAATATAATCCACATCGTTTAAAATTTGGTCGGGACCCATAGTTGTGGACCTCGAGAAGTGCCTAACACCTTCTCTTTGAGGTAATTTGAGCCCTTACCAGAACTTTGGTGACACAGACTAGTTAAAACAGAGTTATTTACAAGTATGTGCCCTAATGCACCTTAGAAATCATTAGGTGGACACTCTTCTCTTTTAATTACCTTCCTTTAAAAGAGTCGTCACACGTCAAAGCCCACTTTCGCGAGAAAATGGGGTGTGATGCCCCTATGAAAGATACTTCCTTGTCGGGAAAATACGTCTTCAATGGTTCGTATTCTCCGCCCACAGGGTTCTCTGCCAGGTGATCGGCCAATACTTGCCCCTTGACTGCCTTTTGGGTCACATAGACAATGTTGAACTCACTTAGCAGTATTTTCCACTTTTCCAACTTTCAAGTAGGCATTGGTTTCTGAAAAATGTACTTTAAGGGGTCCATTCTCTATATAAGTTATGTGGTGTATGCGCAGAAATAATGCCTCAACTTCTGGTCTATCAATGTCAGAGCGCAACATGTTCATTCCAATGGAGAATAGCGAGCTTCGTAGGGTGTGAACTTTTTTCTCAGATAGTATATTGCTTTCTCTTTCCTTCCGATCTCGTTATGTTGTCCCAGGACACATCCAAATGGTCCATCCAACACGGACATGTCCAGAATATCTTCTTATCTCGGCATCATCTCCTACAAGGCATAAAGCATGTAATAAGTTCAAATCATCATCATTTATGCTCAAACACAAGTAAAGTGCATTAATTAAAGTGCAAAATACGGCTAAAATGCGGGCTTCTAGGCTACCATCAATATACCCCAAGAAACTCATCACGTCCTTCTTATTCCTTAGCAGCGGCAGATCTTGGATGGCCTTGATCTTTGATGGGTCTAGCTCAATTCCCCGGTGGCTGAAAATGAAACCCAGTAGCTTCCCAGTAGGGACCCCAAAAGCATATCTCACGGGGTTCAGCTTCAAGTTGTACTTTCGTAGGCAGCTGAAAAACTTTCTTAGATTGGCTATGTGATCTAGGATCTTTTTTGATTTGATGATGACATCATCCACATAGACCTCAATTTCCTTATGTATCATATCATGAAAGAGAGTGATCATGACCCGCATGTAGGCATCTACGACGTTTTTTGAACCAAATGGCATCATTTTATAGTAATACATGCTCCATGGTCTATTTTCCTACATCTTCTTCATCCATCCATATCTGGTGATATATCGCAAAGAAATCAACAAAGGATTGGATTTCATGCTTGTACATCTTTGGGACTTGCTCTGTTTAGATTCCTGTAGTCAACCCATACCTTGACCTTCCCATATTTCTTTGGTACGGGTACGATATTGGCTAACCAGGTCGGATACTCAACCACTGAAAGGACCTTGGCATTGATCTACTTGTTAACCTCCTCTTTTATCTTCAAACTCATGTGTGGCTTGAATTTCCTGAGTTTCTGTTTTACTAGTGGACACATTTGGTTGGTAGGTAGCTTGTGGGCTACTATGGATGTGCTCAACCCCGTCATGTCATCATAAGACCAGGAAAAGATGTCCTCTTACTCTTTCAAAAATATGATGTACCCTTCCTCATCGGACGAAGATAAGTGGATGCTAAATGCGAGTCTCTTTGACCGTTTCAGAATCCCCCAAGTTAACTGTCTCAGTTTCCTCTAAGTTGGACTTTGATTTGTTTTCAAAATCCTTTACTTCCCTGAAAATTTCCTCGGGTATAACATCATTTTCCCATTCTTCTGAATCACTCTCATCATGTTGCGTTGTCTCATTATATTTCACAGTTGTAGATTCAATATGATAGAAAATAGTTATGCTGAAAAGAATGCAGAGATAATAATATAAATAAACGAAAAGAAATAATGCATTAATTTTAAACTTAAAATGTCAAAAATAACACGACTCGATATCTCGAGTATTTATCTAAAACAAAATAATAAATGTCTCAAGTGCCAGAAAATAATATAAAGGTAAATCATGCTAGTCTGCCGAAGCTACCCAGGTGCTCGACAAGCCAGGGACGGTGTGGTGGTCTAGTTCCTGAGAACAGCTCCATCTCCTGCCATCTGGATGGTGAGGTCTTCCTCCTCCTCTCCCAAGATCACATTGCAATCCATATCTTCCTTGCCTAGGAACAAATTTCTCATGCCAGCTAAAATCTCATCTTCTTCAAAACCCCAAATCATGTTGGCCTTGCGGAATGTCTGGTACAATGGTGGTATGGGTTTAGACAATGGGTAGTATAAATCATTCCATGGTGGTGACCAATACTGATATTCTTTCACATTGTAGTCATACCCGAGACCGAAGGTAGTGCACCGAGTTTGTGTCTGTATTGGTTATGTTATCCCCTAAAGCATGGGACCAAGACCTGACCTGGCGCATACCCGAGCCAAAAGCAGCATGCTCAGCACTTTATTACTCTACCATCGTCCCTTCTCGACTGGTTTTATCCGTTCAATGTTATGGAATGTCTCCCCTCCTAACTTCCTTTTGCCTTCAACGACTGGCATAATCTGGTTGGTATAGATAGGATTGTTTTCATCTCCGTGAACGACCACCTCCTTATGATTCTATTCGAACTTTACAGCTTGGTGCAGAGTAGAAGCAACTGTCCCAGCCATGTGTATCCATGGTCATCCTAGCAGCAGGTTGTAAGTGGTAGAGATGTCTAGTACCTGGAACTCGACATCGAATATGGTCAGACCTATCTTCAAACTCAAATTAATTTCTCCAATTGTAGCCCTTTGAGATCCATCAAATCTTTTCACATTCATGTTTCCCAGTCGTATTTTAGGTATGCCTATTCCCAATCTCCTTAGAGTGGTCATAGGGCATATATTCAGACTCGAACCTCCATCGATCAAGGCTCGAGTGATGAAATTGTTTTTATATTATACCATGATGTGCAACGCCCGGTTGTGACTCAAACCTTCTGGTGGAAATTCAAGTTTGTGGAAAATGATCTTGTGTATTTTCAGTACTTGTCCTACCATATTCGACATTTCTCCATTGCTGATACTAACAGGCACATAAGCATCACTCAACACCTTTATCAAGGCGTTCTTATGTGCATCTGAATTCTGCATCAATGAGATGATGGATATTTGGGCAGGAGTTTTGTATAGGTGATCAAAAACAGAATACTCTTTGGCATGTACCTTTCTCCACAAATCATCAGTACTCGTTTCCACAACAGGTCGTTTTGGTGCGGTCTCCTTACTTTTCCCTTCCTAGGAAAGATTCTCCAGCGTGTATACTTTTCCTGTTCTAGTCATTCCTTGGGCGGCGCCTGCTTCTTCCATCTAAGCCTTTCCTTTCCTTCTTGCTTCAGCCACATAGTCCCATGGAACAACATCAGATTGGTAAGATGGTGATGGAGCCACCATCATAGTGAATGGTGGCCTAGGTGTAGCCACTTCAACCTCAAACAGTGCCTTGGCTTGCACCACAATTGGTGAGAGTGTTACAGGGGATGTCATAGTAGTGTCTGCTTCTCAAATAAGAGCGATGGACCTTTCGTGGTCCCATTCTTCATCAATATCAATAATGTTTACTTCCTTACCCCTGGAAAGGGGGTTGTCACGGACATTGGGTGCAGACTCCTTCACCTGTATTAACTTAGTATCAATCAGTGTATGAATCTTTTCTTTTAACATGCGAAACCTCGATGGTGTGTCCCTTCAAATCAGAGTGATAGGCACATGTTTTGTTGTGGTTGATCCATTTAGAAGAGTTTTTTGACTGTAGTTACGGGAATATGAATGATATAACCAGCAACCTTCAACCTCTCGTACAATTAGGCTATTGGTTTAGCAAGATGGGTGTATTTCCTGGGAGGTCTGCGGTCGAAGTTGGGTCGGGGTTTAGGGTAGTTTTATCAGGAAGGTGGGGATGAGTGATAGTATGCTGGTTATGTATTGTTTGTATGGTAGGTGGTAGTAGGATAATGGTATTTTGGGGATGAAGGATGATATACTAGTGAGGGTGTTTGATAGGTGAGGGGAGACTTTGGCCCTTGGGCTACCATCACAACACCCACTTCTTTCTTCTTAGAAATACCTCCAGTTTGCAAAGCTTATTTTTGGCATGTAGGGCTTCGAAATTGGTAACCATGCCACACTTGATACCCTCTTCAATTATTTCTCCTAACTTGATGATTTCAGAGAATTTGTGGTTCTCTATGAGTATCAACCTTTCATAGTACTGCAGTCCTGAGATCACATGAAGAACTTAATCATTTGCTCTTCCTCCAGTGACGGCCTTACCTTAGCAGCTTCTGATAGCCAACGAGTAGCATACTCACGGAAGGTTTCCATGGGGTTCTTCTTGAGATTTTGGATATAGAACACATCCGGTGTATTCTCCGCGTTGAACCTGAATCTGTCAATAAAGTCGGACGCCACACTCACCCAATTAGATCAATTCTTTGGGTTTTGACTGATATACCATGACAAGGCATCCCTTGTGATACTTCCCATGAACAACTTTATGCGGATTTGCTCGTTCTTGCCTACATCCATGAGTTTGTCACAATAAGTTCTCAGGTGCGCCTTGGGATCATCTATGCCGTCAAACGTCTCAAACTTTGGGGGTTTGTAACACTCGTGACGTATATATATGGTTTAATGCATAGATCTTCATAATTCAAACCTTCGGTAACTTTTCCTCCTGTGACACTCTGGACCCTTTCGGATAACTTCTTCAACTCCTCAGCCATGTTCTTGATGAGCGGGTTCTTTTTGGTAGGTTCGGGTGTGTTTAGGGTTTGTTGTGGTATGTATGGTAGAGTTTCCAAATATATGGTGTTCTTTGGTGGGTACTAGGGACTTGAGTGTATGGATGATCATTGATGGATGCATGGGGTGGATCGTGGGTAGGTTGTGGTACATTTTGAGGAGTGGGGTAAGTGGCGGTTTGCGGGTATGGAGTGGTGTTGTGATGGTGTTGTTGCGTAACTTGCAATGATGGAGGGTTTAGGTTTTGTGGGAGTGTGGGGTTGTGGTATTGTTGAATGGTAGGGGGATTTTGTGGAGCTTGGGGTTGCGGATGTTGGGGTTGTGGTAGGTTTTGACTAGTAGCACTTTGGTGATTGATTTCAGGGATGTTTAAGGTAAGGGACATGTTGGCGAGGTTGCGGACTAGTTCTAATTTGCCCTGTAATTCCCAAATCTTTTGTTCTAATCACAGAACCAATTTGTTCTGCCCTGGTGTATTTCTTCCATATGACGTCTCTACATTCTCTATTAAAGGAGCATTGTCTTTCCTATTGCCACTCAAATCATCCATATTTCCTTTACCCTTGCTTTTGATGTCGATAGGAGGGGAGGAGGCGGAGGACCTCTAGATCTGGTGTGGTACGCAGATGTTGCCAGAGTGAACGAACCAACCTTTAGGAATAGGAATAATCAAAAGAAAGGAAAATAAAAAGGTAGCCAAGTCAATAAGGTGAAATAAAAGAGTCTTGCCGTATTTAAACAAATAGCATGTAAGGCATCCAATGGTTCGCGCCCTAATTTTGGAACCTCATAGTGCCCGAGGTAGGCCTAAGCGACAAGTAGACTTGGAGAAATTTGTGCCAATATTGCTTCATCCCATTAATGCGAAAATAAATCAAATCATTTTATTAATAAATCGAAAAAATAAAATGGAGTTACTAATAGAACAAAGCCTTACTACATCAATTCTAGAATGAAATCCAACTATTAAACATTTAAAGAAAAATTCCTATTCTACTTAGTCTCGGATGGCCCCTCTCCATGTCTCGCTCTCTTTTCTCCATCGATCATGTTCCCAAGGTCGTGCAGATCGAGCAACAGGTAGGCCATTGTTAGCTTTCCAACTTCATCATAACCCATACCCTAGCAGTCCCAAAGCATCTTCCTCATTTTTCCCTCCAAATCCATCAATACCTACTCCAAATACTCCAACCTCTCTGTAGATTTGTTTGCTATCTCTCTCCGCTCTCTTATTGCTTCCATATCCGTCTTGTGTTGTTCCAGGTGCTTGGACTCGAATTCGAAGAACCTCTTGCGCATCCTCTTGTATTTTACCTGAGCTTTGGCCTCTTCATCTATGATCCTTCATTTGATCTTGATCCCCGGTTTGACATCTTCGGTTATGTCATCTTCTAGACATAAAAGGTAATAGTAAATGTGTCCATCATGGTAGCTATCGGGCTCTATGGTCTCTTCTTCCATGAAGATTTTTTGATTCCACATATGCTGAGCTTCGAACTTGAAAGGAATGATGTCCCCTTTAAAATATGCCTTGTATTGTGTCATGTTGGCTACTTAGGTTATAACCCGCTTTCTTCCAAACTGCCTCATTGCTCTTATTGGAGCATATGGGTAAATACCTCGCAATTCAATCAACACCAAATGAGTGACTTTCTTGGATCAGATTATGAACTCTTTGCTTGGAAACCATTCGAACATCTAGGGTACTAGTTCATCAGTTAGATTGATGAAAAGGTGTACCCATCCTTGAGAATTCGCAGGCCTTGCAAATCTCTCAGGAGCAAAGGTCATCTTCTTTGGGAGGTGATTGGCAATGTAGTCATTCACTGGCCTGTGAAGGAATTCCTGATGGTAGTCACCTCTTTAGAGATTCTCTAACAACCATATATGTAACAGAAGGTTGCACCCTTCAAAGTAACTAATCATGTGCTTGCATTGGTCCAAGGCTTGATACATTTCTGCTAATATCATGGGTACAATAGTGTAGGTCTGTCCTTCAATTCCTTCCATCATGGTTCTGGCAACCATGGCCAGTCGAGTATGAATTTTTCTTCCTTGCATTGGGAAGATCAGCAGCCCCAAGAAACATACAATGAAGACATAAACTCGATGGTGAATCCACCCAACAGAAGTGATGGTCAATTGTTCATGATACAACTGGTATGATTTGCTATGCCCATACCGTTCATACAAAAAGTCTAAGGGAATGTAAGACTTCTTTAGGAAACCAAGGTTATCATTCTTCTTGATCTCGAACATTTGTAGAAAACCTCGAGGTGTGTTGTTTTTCAGCACCAACAAACCCGGACTATCCCAGGGAAATTTAGCAAAACCTCTGATTTCCTCTAAGAGTGGGGTCATCTCCAAGTTTCCGAATCGAAAGACGGCCCTCTTCTCGTCCCAAAATATAGTGGAAGCCTCAACCAGTTCCCTTCTTGGCGGAATATCCATTAAGGATGGCAAGTTACCCAGTATCCTTCTTGCATGATTCCTATCACACCGAGGGAGGTCGTTCCACCAATCAATAAAACTGGGTGGAATGTTCTGGACCATACCGAACCAAAATTTCGTTCTTCATTTTCTACATTGAAGAAAAGAGTTCTCCTTTTCCCCTCCTGATTTGATTAATTAAGCGATAATAGTCAACATGTTGGCACATTTTCTCCAAGTAATGTACATAGTATGAATGTGTCCCTCGGGATTGTAGAGATCCCTTTAGACTTTGGACAAGGTTTATCTAAACATATTCAATACGCCACAGGTATTTTGTCCAACCTAGGTCTAACATGATGCATACAAAATTTTGATCAGAGTAGGTTTCTAAAGGGTCTAGACCGGTACTCTCAAGCGGACAATCTGAGAGGGAAATGCATGGGATCGTCAACTGCACCGCTGATCGACTAGTCCACTGCTAATAAGGCTTTCCAATTTAAAAGGGGTATTTCGGAAAACGGGGGCACTCATCAAGCGCTGCTATGTGGATAATAGGCACGAGTGGAATATGATGTTGAAAGCATGCTTATGCAAAAAAGCGATAACATATAGTCAAATAATTTTACATGGTAAAAACATAAAGGTAGTATTAAATAATGAGATAAAAATATGCAAGAGAGAAAGGGAAAAGAAAAGACAAGGAAAATAATTAGCATGGCTCACAAAATTCGAAAAGCATAATCAAATCAATAAAGCAAATAAAGGAGAAAGGAAAGGGAGGTTCATGGTATAACAATTTCAAGCAAATAAAGGGACGGGGAAAGAGAGGTACATGAAAGAAAGAAATTCAATGAACAATCCCACACAAGCAAAAATAATAATCATGGTAAAATACTAAGTATATCCCCAACAAATCCGTCATGCTATCGCATCCATTTTTCTCGCAAAAAGCGAGTTTCGACGTGTGACAGCTCTTTTAAATGGGTATTAAAATAGAAAAGTCGCTATGTAACGATTTTAGGGTGTGTTAGGGAACCTATTTGTAAATAACTCTATTTTAACTAGTCAATGTCACCAAATATTGGGTAAGGGCTCAAATCACCTCGAAGAAAAGGTGTTAGGCACCCTTAGAGGTCCACAAGTGTGGTTCCCGGCCGTATTTTAAGCTATGTGGGATTTATCGAATTATAGTATGTTATCCTAAGTGAGCATAGAAGCTAATCCACTCCTGAATTTAAGGAAAAAAGGTCTACATAAGTAATTAGTTATTCTAAGTGGAATGAAATAATTAATCGAATAAGTAATACGCAAATAATGTAGAAGGAAAAATTTAGGAGAATAGACTTCATTCATTAATACTAATTGGTACAACTCTTTTGGCTAGAAGATACTTAGTCAAATCTAGATTTCAACAAACTAAGTATATAAGGAACATTTAGACAGGGGGGATCCTAAATTTTTAAGCCTAAAGGATCACCCCGTGCAACATAAATAATACTTCACAACCCTTTTAGGTGCACGATATTATCCAACGAGCATAGACTATCATCTTCAGCTACCCGATTACTATCTTTAAGTTGTTTACCTAAAGCGTACTAATTTAATTCTAGATCGTACCTTACTTATTCCTACTCGTCCCATGTCTATGGTCCAGGAGACATTAGACCTCTACGTAGGTAGTTCTAGACTCGTCCTAGGCTTCTCAAAATTAAAAGACTAGGTGACACATAATTTAAGCAAATAGAACTTCATATAAGTACAATTAGCACAAAGGGGGATCACGTTTACCTCCACAAATAGACTCGTACGAATGTCAAGTGAACAACAATTAACAATAATGAGGCAGTGGTAGAAGGGATAGGTGGAAGGCCCTACGAACATGCTTTTCTAGTTGTGAAATTGGGTCGGGCAGTCATGAGCTAATGCGTATTGAATTAATTAAACTTAACGCATAGTTTCTATGTGAAATCGCAGACGACCAGTCGTACTTAATCGAGTTCAGAACTCATACATGGATAACTCAAAGAAGACTTTATTACTTAAGTCCTATACGCAAGATTTCTAAATGATCATTTTTAGACCGTTTTAGACAGCACAACAATTAGACGATATAGGTTCTTGTTTATGTATCCTATTATCATGATTTCTAGGTGAGGAGTATTAAGATCATGGCTGATAGTACGAGCAGTTGAACCAATTAATAGAATCCTATAGGCATGATGTTAAGTGTTTAATCCTAATACATGGTTTCTAGGTAAAGGGGCAAAGAAGATAACACAGAGTATGTCCTATAGGCATGCTTTCTAATCATATTGGCAGTATTTAATTACCAGATATTTAGGGCCCTAAATTCATGATTTCTAACTGGATAAGCAAGATTGAAGGTCGTATAGGCATGCTATCTATTAGCAAGTAATACACATAAATATAACATGAGGGACAAGTAGCAAATAAAGTCATATAGCTCCTATAAGCATGTTTTCTACCCATTTATGCAAGAATTAGACTATCCCAGCCCCCGTTTTCAACTATTTACCCCATCATTTATGTTTACAAGTCATTACCGACCCAAGTAGAATAATTAAAAACCCAATTACAAATACAAAGTAACGCAATAACACATATGGGCCTTCAAGTAGACTTAGAACTCCATGTGCATGACAGGCTCAAACTCCAAGTGTTGAAAATATACTTCAAACCCCAATACCCAACCTGGCCCAGCAGGCCAGACCCAAACAATAGAGGCCATTATCTTGTTTATCCATCATCACTAACAACTAACGAAAACATGTAGACACAAGTAACAGCCTATGTAAACCAAGTCATCCAGAAACATATGTGCATCTCATCCCTAATGTTACAACTAACAAAGGGCAGGAAATTCTAATTGAAATCCCAAAGGCACGTAAAGAGGAACAAGAACACATTTGAGAGCCATATAAAGACTCCTTCAAGCATATAAAGCATGAAGGATATGCAGAACATATAAAATAAACACATACGACTGCTTTCCATATTTATCAGATTAGTTCAATAACGACAACATCACAAAGATAGACTTCCTAGAGTAGTCAGGACTTAATCACAAACAGGAGTCTCTTACATGAAAGACTTAGCATGAAAGTTTAAAGGCAAACATGGTCATGAACTAATCCTAGGAAGATAACCAGATAGAAGCTCCTACAGGATAGATAACACGAACGTTTAAAGCAAACCAATTTGATGAACACAGTTCAATGGGTATGCCAAAGTAGTTATCAGGTATTCCTTGATTGGGATTTGACAAAGGGATAATTTAGTCTTAGGCCTGGGGTGGTTAGGCCTAGTGTTTGGACCATTTGGGTCCGAATTTGGCCTGGTTTTGAGGCTGAAATTAAATCATGCAATTATTTTAAAAAAAAATAAAATAACATTAAATAAATAGCTAGTAAAAGCATAAAAATGCTATTTATACAATTTAATACTTTAAATAGTGGCTTAGTATTGTTAAAATATAAAAATGCTATTTTGACCTAAATAATACAGTAAATACAATTATTTGCGAAAAATATATGCTATTATTGAAAATAACTTCTTGAGCCGAGGGTCTTTTGAAAATAGTCTCTCTACTCTCTCGGGGTAGGGGTAAGGTTTGAGTACATACTACCCTCCCCAAACCCCACTAGTAAAAGTTTACTAGGTCATTGTTGTTGTTGCAAATAACATGTAAGTAGTGTAAAAATGCAAATATGATGGTATAAATAGGATTTAAAATACTATAAAATATGCATGGGGATTTAGATAATTAATTTTGACAATCAATCACTCAGGAATAATTTTAAGAGAATAATAAATAAATATTTACCAATTAAAATGCAAAAATCAATGTAAAATGCTTATAAAATGAAATAAAATTATTTTTGTAAGACTTTAATGATAATAATTTGATAAAAGTATAAAATATTGAAATTTGAAACATATCATGGAATAGTAGTGAAATAAAATATTCTACAAATATTATCTAAAACATATAAAAAAAATACATGGCAAACATAAGGGCAAAATTGAGTATCAACAAGCATATTGTAAGTCATGTATGTATGTGGGGATTAGAGATATTGTACGTCATTTTGCTTCCACTTAAAGAATCTTAATGGCTTGTGATGTTTGGTCAACTATTAACGAGATTTCTTAAGTAATGGAAGATCAACGTTGTATGTTTCTCTATATATTCTTGGCTAACCTCTACGCATTATTTCTTCGTAAAGCATTCATGGATAAGGGTAGATAGTAGGCACCAAGTAGGTTTGCTTGACAAGGATACCTCAGTTTAGCACTGGTCCCGTTTCTCGAGGTTGGTGAATGACATACGATGACGGGACTTGGAGTTCCATGTCGACGATTGGCTTTTCTTGAATATATCGCCTATGAAAGACATTATGAGATTCTACAAAAAAGGTAAACTTATCCCAAGATACATTGGGTCATACATAATCATTTGGATTATAGGACAAGTAGCCTACGAGTTAGAATTACCTTTAGGGATGAAGTTTGTCCATCCAGTCTTCCACGTATCTATATTGAAGAAGTGTATCGGAGACCCTTCTCGAGTCGTGCCAGTTGATAATGTTCAGATTATGGGGGATTTGCCTTATGAGGAAGTCCCAGTTGCTATTCCAGATCGACATGTCTGAAAGTTGAGGACCAAAGAGGTAGCTTCCGTATGGAGGAGAAAGAACATTGAGGAAATGACGTGGGGAGCCAAGTAAGAAATAAGGTTCAAGTATCCTCATTTGTTTCAGGCTGAAGATCCTTGAATATTATGATTCGAGTATATGTTTTCTTTAGCCATACTAAATGACTATAGATTTACCCTTTAATCTATGATAGGTGATTATTAGAGTTGAGACATTATAGCGCCACTGGAGCCCGAGTTACGAGAGCATGAGGTGATTTGTGATCCATAGCACTCGTACTTGATGTTTGATAGCCGTGTGAGGCTCGATGATATGATGTGTTGTATTATGTGGCCCTGTGAGGCATGTATTGTGTTTTTTGGCTGCTTGGCAGGTTGTGGGTAGTACTATTTTTAGAGGATACTCTATTGAGATTTCCAAACACCCTTTAGAGTTAGTTCCCTCATGTATGCCCCTACATTCGAGGACGAATGTTCCTAGGGGGGAAGATGTTACACCCTGCATTTTTCATATGTTAAGCTACGTCATGAGTAGTCATAGTAAGCTCAGAGAAGTAGGGTATTACTAAGTTATAAGTGATTATGAATATGTTTAGTAAGTGTCGGAAGGTTTAGAGGTTAAATGAATCGAAGCGAGTGAATTTCCGTTAAATTTCCAACTTATGGAGTGACTTACAAACTGTACGTTGGAGGTACGGGCTGATGTTATAACCCATACTTTTGGAATAATACTAGGAGTGCTTAACATGATAATAAGGTAACGTTATGAGGTATTTGAATCGTATAATAGTCATATGTTAAGTGTTGAAGTCAAGCAAGCTGTAAAATAAAAGTCGGCAAAAGTTATGTTCATAAGTTTATTGCAATTTGGGTCTAATATCTCTAAGATTTTCTCTAATTATACTTATAGTTACAAGGTTATCTACCTACCTAATTGAAGGTCTATGAGTCTAGTTTTCAATTCATTAAACCGTTCATCAATATGATGTCGGGGTAGGAAGATATACGCATTTTAGCCGGACTACGCTGGCTACCCCATTGGGACCCACATAGGTGGTGGAGATAGTTTTTGATGTTATAAAGCAGGACAACCCTTCCACACCTCATTTTTCATCTA
The DNA here is from genome assembly GCF_000715075.1 of Nicotiana tabacum. Classification (NCBI taxonomy): domain Eukaryota; kingdom Viridiplantae; phylum Streptophyta; class Magnoliopsida; order Solanales; family Solanaceae; genus Nicotiana; species Nicotiana tabacum. Next base: position 46,561,107 of record NC_134102.1, read on the forward strand.
AAATAGAACCTTAAGCTCCCTAAAAGCTTCCAAAGTTTCTCCCTATCATTCAAGCAAATTCCACCAAGGTTTTGAGGTAATTCATTCTTCAAAACGATCGTAGTACTTGTGTAAGCTTGTTCTTTTCTTATTGTAGTTGATTTGTGGACTCCTTCAAGTTGATGTAAGAACAATTTAGGGGTTTTCATGTTATTTAATGTAAGAATCCCTTTATTATACAGGTATTTAGTCATATCTAAGTCTTGTTTAAGTTGTTGAAGTAAGAACTTGCGGAATCGGCTATCGAAAGTCGTATATAGCTTGTTGTATTTGCTGGACTATTTTGGAGTTCCTTATATATTGTCTTAAGGCTAGAAATCATGTATTAACACTTGAGTATGTTGTATTTGTTGTTATGTACCTTAAAAGATAGAAGGGTTTAAAGTGTAGCTTTACTAGTTGTAACTCGATCTTGTCGCTCGACGTATTGTTTGTGTTGGTTGAAGAGCTAAATGTGTAGTTCTTGATTTTTGTGATTGTTCTTATTGTTGGGAACCTGAGCAATGTAAAAGAAATAGGGGAGATTCTGACCGTTTTATTATAGAATAAGCTTGTCGTTCGATATATGACAGTACTATCATTCGTAGCTTGACGATGGTGTTATTATCACTGATTATTGATTGAGGTGCTGCTCAAGTTAAGCGTACTGAGTTGTTGAGAAATTGGAAAAAGGTATTTAAAGTCTATTTATCTTCTTTCAATTGCATGAATTTATAGTTAAGTAAGTTTCGAACATAGTATACCCAAGAAAAGTCATTCGTAAAGATTCCATGTTGTGTTATTCCATTTTTCTCATGACGCAGCTATCCCTTGTTGGGAATTCCTATTCAGTTGAGCATTGTTCCGTGTCTAGTTGATAAATATAGAGTATATATGTGTCATTTACTATATTACTATATGCCTACGAGGCTAGTTAGATGCACGTCGTGCCTTCGAGGCTAGACAGATGCCTTTGGGGCTATACATTTGCCTACGAGACTATACAATTTCCTACGAGGATATACATATACACACCGAGCCCTATATGCGGCCGAATAGTTTGTTTCGGTATTACTTATATGATATGAGTCAGAGACAGGTAAGCATGTTTCAAGATTATCATTGACTCCTTAGATTACATTCAGTATATCATGTCTATCAATTTAGTCTCAAATTCAGTTATTCAGTTATTCAGTTGCCTTACATTATGGATACATTATTTGGTGTTGACGCCCTATTGCCGGGGACGCTGCATTTCATGCCTACAGGTCCTGAGAGTCAGAGAGATAGGATTCAACAGTAGGCACCGGTATACAACTTGATTGGTAAGCTCCATATCAAGGTCTAGAGTTTTTGTTGTATGTTCAGACAGTATCGGTAGGTCAAGGCCTTGTCCCGACTATAATACAATTGTATTCTGTAGAGGCTTATATACATGTTCTTGTGTGTATAGATATAAGCATGGTGGCCTTGTCGGCCATTGTTTGTATTCTCTTTTGATTGTATAGGTTGACATTACTCATGTTGTCCTTGTCGGCCTAAGCAGAGTCATATATGTGTCTTGTCAGCTCATATATGTACATATTTATTTTAGGTTGCTTCCCGTTCAGTTGAGATTAGTTGTTCATTCCTCAGATTTTCATAAGTTATGGCCTTGTCGGCCTAAAATACAGAATCGTATTTAGTTGGCCTTGTCTACCTAAGTAGTCATATATGTTTAGATAATACAAGTTTCAGTTAGTACGCTCAGTCAAGTAAGGCACCGGATGCTGGTCTCGCCTCCCTAAATTTGGGACGTGACATCATCTTAAGCTCATTAGCCAAGTTCATCATTCTTGGAGACTTAACATCAAAGTCGTTTGCATTTGTTATTTTAGAAGCATCAATTCTATAATTGAAACCATTGGAATGCCTTAATTTCAATTTCATGCTTATTTGTAAATATGAATCTCTATAACGTTATCATAATGGGGATATCATGGTATGTGGAACTAAACATGTAAAGAGACTACATGGATATTATATATCCGCATGTCTCCCATAACTATAGACTAAGAAGGGGAAATCATGAAGTTATGAAATCATGAATATGAAGAGAACATGAAATTCCTTTTAAGCAATCCTATGGGAAAAAGTTTAGCCATACATACCTCCATCAAGCTTCCTTAATTCTGCGACGATGCCCAACCGACTCTAAGACATCAATTTATAACCTAATACAGTGTTTGGGCCACCACTAGCAAGAAACCACATGATTTATATCAATTAGACAATTTATCAAGCACCTAGTGTGCATGATTCTTTATCATCTCCTTCAATGGCATTTCTTCCTCCAACAACCACTATTCCTACCAATAACTTATCCCCCAACCATCATTAAGTAGTTCATAACCTCTAACCATACATGCATGTCCAACAATCTACTGATAATCAACCAATTCCATCAATTATTATATTTCACAATCTCTACAACACCTATAACCTAGGTTGAGAACTAATGGCTTCCAATAACCATCCCATAAGTTCCAACACTCAATTTCTACTCATACACTCAATATTTATCCATGCATATAGGTTTAAAGGTGTAGAATTACCTTTTGGAAGAAATCTTGCAAAAGCCTCCTCTTGAGTTATTGAAGTGATTCCTTGAAAATGTATGGATTTCATACATAGATTGTGTTAACTTAAGTGTTAAAATGATGAAATTTAACATCAAAGCAATGGGGATGCTTACCTTGAAGATGGGGGAGGTTGAAGGTCTTGAGAAAGGAGAGAGGAGCTCCAAAAATTGGCTAAGTGAAATGGGGGAAAAAGACCACCGAAATGAACTTTTTGAAGTTTGGTTGGGGCGCTGGGGGAGGCGCCACGTGCTGTCCTGGGCACTGGATTTTTATGCCACACAACCTTTAGTAAATATTTCATAACTTCTTGTGAAAATGTCTAAATTATGCATCGTTTAAAGCATAGAAAACTAGACTCAGAGATATTTTATTTGATAGGTAGGTCACCCTATAACGCTTTATACTTTGTTAGTTGTGATTGTTTGGAATTGGGTAATATATAAGCTCATTCAAAACTTTAGTCCGTCACATAGCTTGGTTCTAGGGCTTATCTTAGACCCTAAACTAAATCAAGTACAACTATTACACTTATTATCATGACCATCTAATTGGTTCTATTCCATAGTCTCTTGTAAGAGGCAAAACAATAGTCAAGGAACTCATAAGCGCGCTTTGGAGTGCTAAATCATTAGGAGATTTTAAAATTAGGAAATTTTACGGGGCCTTACAGGCTATAAGACATTTAGGAAACTTCTCTTTCTCTTATTTCTTATCGTGCGACTTTGTTTCGTCCTAAAGTTTGAATTTTACTCTTCTGTTTTCTCACAAATAGTAAGGATACATGCGTCAGCAGCTAGTGAGCAGGAGTTGTTACTCTTCAGAAGTTATTTTCTCCCCATTTAGATGGTGATCTAGTAGTTGATTCTCATGATTTCTTAGATAGATGCCATGAGATTCTGCATAATTTGGGCCTTGTGAACTTCAATTGACAGGACCAACAAAGATGTTGTGATAGACTTATGAGCAGGGTAGACTAGCAAGGTCACTTCCTCTCACTTGGACTCTCAATTTTCTTGGAGAAGTTCATTTCACTCACTAGGAGAGATGTGTTGCAAAGCTAATTTGAGCATTTTTGCTTGGAGGGCATGACAATTATGTAGCATGAGATGAGTTTTACAGAGTTATCTCGTTATGACATCTTCTTGATCCCCACTGAGATAGAGAAGGCGAGGAGGTTTATCAATGTACTCAACTTTAGCATCCGATTTGGGATGGCACGAGAGACTGAGATTGGTACTAACTTACCCAGGCGACAGAGTTAGCTAGGAGGAAGGGCATATTTGTAGATAGGAGAGGTAGAAGCGTGAGGCCAAGAATCCTCACAACACTAGCAGATTCAGTGGTGCCTTGTCTGGAAGCAAAGGTTATTATGGTAGAGGCCATTTCAGTAGGCATGTTCAGTCATCACTTCAGACTTCTTGTGGGGCTCCAGTCAGCCATGATTCCTATGGTACTTGTCAGCGTCAGTCATTATTTAGTGCACCTCTAATTTATGGTTCCTAGAGTGCATCTCTAGAGAAGAGTTCTTTCAGTATCTATTCGGGTCATCAAGGGAAAGCTCAAACGCAAAAACCTCATCCTCCTAGGGGTTATTTTGAGTGTGGAGATTTGGGACATAATAGGAACTACTATCCCAGGCATTAGAGAAGCTTATTTTAGCAGGGTACTCATGCTTTGGTTCCAGCCCCAGTTGCTATGACAACAAAAGGTGGAGCGCAACCAGGTAGAGGTCACCTCAGAGGTGGAGGTCAGACTTGTAAAGGTCAGGTCCATTGCTATTCTTTTTTGAGTAGGCCATAGGCAGTTACATCTGATGCTGTCATTGGAGGTATTGTTTCAGTGTATCATAAAGATGCCTTAGTGTCATTTGATCGAGGTTCTGCCTATTCGTATGTATCATCTTATTTTGCATCATATTTGGGCATGTCTTGCAGTTCTCTTGATATTTTTGTTTATCTATGTACACTTGTTGGGGATTCTATTATGATTGATCAGATTTATTAGCCTTGTGTGGTTACTATTATTAGGTATTACACTGTGGTTGATCTCTTGTTGTTAGATATGATAGATTTTGAGGTGATTCTTGGCATGGATTAGATGTCTCTGTATCACGCTAACTTGGATTGTCATGCCAAGATAGTGACTTTAGCTATGCCGAGGTTGCCTAGATCGGAGTGGAGAGGGTTACTTGGTCACTTCACGAGTAAGGTAGTTTCTTTCTTGAAGGCACAATATATGGTTGAGAAGGAATATTTAACATACTTGATTTTTAATTGGGATATTAGTACAGACACTCCTACTATGGATTCAGTACGATTATGAGGGAGTTTTCAGATGTTTTTCCTAAGGACCTACTGTGCATGGCACCAGATAGAGAAATTAATTTTGATATTGATTTGGTGTTGTGCACTCAGCCCATATCTATTCCATCATACCACATCGCTCCAACTGAGTTGACGGAATTGAAGGAGCAATTGCAAGATTTACTTGATAAGGGATTCATTAGACCGGGTATTTCTCTTTGTGGTGCACTGGTGTTGTTTGTAAAGAAAAAGGATGGTACTATGAGGATGTCTGTTGATATAGGCAGTTGAATAAGGTTACCATCAAGAATAAGTATCCATTGCCTCATATTGATGATTTTTTTTTATCAGCTTCAAGGTGCTAAGGTGCTTTCTTAAATTGACTTGAGATCGAGTTATCATCTGATTAGGGCTTCGAATATCTATCAGAAAACTTTGAGAACTCTTTTTTGTCATTATGAGTTCATGGTTATGTCTTTTGGCTTGAATAATGCTCAAGCGGCATATATGGATTTGATGATTCTGGTGTTAAAGTCTGAATTGGAATCTTTTGTTATCGTGCTCATTGAAGATATCTTGGTTTGAGGATTTTGCTTCAGACCTTAAGGGAACAAAAGCTTTATACTAAGTTCTCCAATTGTGAGTTTTGTCTATACCTAGTTGTTTTCTTATGTCACATGGTGTCTGGTTATGGTACTAAGGTTTATCTTAAGAAGGTTGAGGCAGTTTAGAATTGGTCTAGACCTACTATCGCTATAGAGATTCAGAGTTTCTTAGGTTTGGCATGCTACTACTATCATTTTGTCGATGGTTTTCATTTATGGCAGCCCCATTGACTAAATTGACTCGGAAAGGTGTTCCTTTTAGGTGGTCTAGTAAGTGTGAAGAGAGCTATTAGAAGCTCAAGACTATTTTGACTATCGCCCTTGTGTTGGTGTTACCCGCTTGTTATAGGTTATACACAATGTATTGTGATGCTTTATACATCATCTTGGTAGCATGTTGATGCAGGATGAAGCTGTCCAGCTCATGATTTTGAATTAGGGGTTATTCTGTATGCACTTAAGATTTGGAGGCATTACTTGTATGGTATGTCATGTGAGATCTATACCGATCATCGTAGTTTTCAGCACTTGTTCAAGTAGAAGGATTTAAATTTGAGGTAGCAAAAATGGCTTGAGTTGCTTAAGAATTATGATATCACTATTTTGTATCATCCGGGTTAGACGAATGTGGTGGCGGATGCCTTGAGTTGAAAGGCGAAGGGTATGGGTATTTTGGCATTTATTCCAATTGAGGAAAGGGCTTTGGCCATTGATGTTCAGTCATTAGCCAATATATGTGTGAGGTTAGATATTCTAAGCCTCGTAGAGTTCTTGCTTGTGTTGTTTCCCAGTCAATATTTTTTGGGCGCATTAAGGCTCGTCAATATGATGATCCTCATTATCTTGTACTTAAGGATATGATGTAGCATGGTGTTGCCAAGAAGAAAGTTATGGGTGATGATGGTGTTATGCGACTTCAAAGTTGACTTTGTACTTCTAATGCTGATGGTTTAAGAGAGTTGATACTTGAAGAGACTCATAGTTTGAAGTATTCTATTCATCCAGGTGTCATAAAGATGTATTGTGACTTAAAGAAACACTATTGGTAGCATATGATAAAGAAGGACATTGCTAGGCAAGTTATATAGTGTTTGAATTGTCAATAAGTCAAGTATGAACATAAAAACTAGGGGGTTTGACTCAGAAGATGTTTATACCGGGGTGGAAGTGGGAGCGTATCACTATGTAATTTGTGGTAGGCTTGACACAAAGTTTGATGCTATTTGGGTCATTGTTGATGGATTGACCAAGTCCGCGCACTTCATACAAGTGTTGACTACTTATATTTTGGAGTGACAATCCAATAGGTTGTTTTGAGTACTAGCCTTAATTTTAATGTTCCTAGGCCTCCCATAGCTTCATTTAATATTTATCGATTTGCGTGCGTGGTCAGTGTCGCTCTTTAGAAAACTTTTATATGAAATTTTGAAGAAAATGAGATTTTTGACTTAAAATGAGGCTAGAGTTGACCACGGCCAATATTTTTGGTAAACGACCTCGGATCATATGATATTTTTGGATGTGTACGTATGTTTGGTTGGGGTTCGGGGTGACTCGAACGCGTTTCGACGCATTATGTGAAAAATTATGAAAGTTGAGTTTAAGTTGAAATTTAGAGTTTTGGTGATTGATTCTTATTATTTGATGTTATTTTGATGATTTGAAGTAGCGAGAAATTTAGTAGGATGTTGTTATAATTGTGTGCATATTCGATTTGGATCCCTAGGGGCTCGAGTGAGTTTTAGATGATTTATTGATAGGTTTGCAACTGCTGGTGCTCAACAGTTGCTGGTGCAAGTCTGCAGATCTCGCGTTTGCGAGCTAGCTTTTGCGATCATTGGATCGTATTTTTGATAAAAGGTCTAGGCTGGGTGTCTTCGCATTTGCGAGGGCATGTTCGCTTTTACGGATGTTGGACATTCGCATTTGCAATCCTTGAATATTTAGGATAGCTTCGCATATGCGAAGCATTTAACCAGATTTGCGATGGATGGGTAGATCGCATTTTCGAGATTTTTGTCGCATTTGCGATCAGTGTGTCGCATTTGCGGCCATCGCATTTGTGAACAAGTGTTTGCAAATACGTCATCTGCAGCTGGGTAAAAGATTGGGAAATCGGGGCTTAGCTCATTTCACACTATTTTTCAACCCTAAGCTCTCTAGAGGCAGTTTTTGAAGAACCTTTTCTCCCCAAATTCATTGGTAAGCATCTCTAATTACTTTTTAATCAATTTCAATTACTTTTCATGAATATTTAACATCAAATCTATAAATATCATGGTAGAAATTAGGAGTTTTGGGTAAAATTTAGGGATTGTGGGAAATTGAGATTACGACCTCAAATTGAGGTTGGATTTTGAAACAAATTACATATCCAGGCTCGAGGATGAATGGGTAATCGGATTTTGGTCCGAATCTCGAATTTCGACCAAGCGGGCCTGGATTGACTTTTGTTGACTTTTTAAAAATGATCAAAATTGAACCCTTTTCATTTGTGGGTAGTTTCTAAAGCTTATTTTAAATTGTTTGATGTAATTGACTACATTCGGTTGGTTTGGAGGCTTGTTCGAAAGGCAAAACCGTGATTGATTGTTGATTTGGTTGCAGAGTGAGGTAAGTATCGTGATTAACTTTGACTTGATAGAAGTAGAACTTGTTGGTCTATTTTCTACATGAATTATGTGTGGGGACGATATATATGCAAGGTGGCGAGTATATATGCGTTGTCATGGGTTAAAGCATGCAGGTGAAAATTGTCTTATTGTACCATATTATTTTATTTACTATGTATTCCAGGTCTTAGTTAGATTGTTACTCTTTAATTGTCTGATTCCATGCTTATTGCTTATTTTGAAGTTGTAGTGATATTGAAAGTTGAAATTGCTTATTTTAGCACCACGGTTGAAGTTAAAATTTGCTTCCCACCTTACTTGATACTTTGGGTTATTATTGTTGCTTGGTGAGGATGAGAGTTAAAGCATGAAGGGTGATGTCGTGCACTTGATTTCTTTATTTATATAATATGGTGAGGATAAGAGTAAAAGTACGAAGGGTGATGTTGTGCACTTAATTTCTTTATTTATATTATATGGTGAGGATGAGAGTAAAAGCACGAAGGGTGATGCCATGCAATTGCATTTGTATATTATATGGTGAGGATAAGAGTAAAAGCACGAAGGGTGATGCCATGTAATTGTATTTATATATTATATGGGGAGGATGAGAGTGAAAGCACGAAGGGTGATGTCGTGCATATGCATTTATATATTATATGGGGAGGATGAGAGTAAAAGCACGAAGCGTGATGCCGTGCACATGCTTTATTTATATTATATGGTGAGGATGAGAGTTAAAGCACGAAGGATGATGTCGTGCACTTGATTACTTTATTTATATTATATGGGGAGGATGAGAGTAAAAGCACGAAGGGTGATGCAGTGCAATTGCATTTATATATTATATGGGGAGGATGAGAGTAAAAGCACGAAGGGTGATGCCGTGCAATTTGATGATTTCATTGCTTTTACTTGATACTTGAATTGTGAGTTTAACTTGGCGGTTTCCTTGCTTATTTCAGAAAGAGGCATACTTGATAATTCTGTACTTATTGTTTCAGTTGTTTCCCCTTTTATATGCCCCAACCTCGTTATTTATTTTAAGCTTTTCTTGTTATGCAATATATATATATGTATATATATATATATATATATATATATATATATATATATATATATATATATGCACATATTTTTAGTAGGTGTCTTCTCTTAGCCTCGTCACTACCTCGTTGGGGTTAGGATCGATACTTACTGAGTAAATTGGGTCGGTTGTACTCATACTACACTCCTATACTTCTTGTGCAAATTTTGACATTGGTACTAGCAAAGTCCCCAGAGGCACTTAGCGGATACCAATCAGTGACTCGAGTTAGAGCGCCATCCTGTTTGCAGGCCTTCGAAGTCACTTTCCTATTTTATTGTACTATTTCCATTTCATTTCGAATAGTGTTGTATTCCTTTTCAAACTATTGTATTTAGCTAAATATAGCTGCTCATGTACATGTGACACCAGATCTCGGGGTGGTTTATGTTATGCTATTGACCACTTATCAGATATTTATTGCTTTTCTTTATTTTGTATTATCTATTGTGTTGGCTTGCCTAGCATTTGGTGTTAGGAGCCATCACGGCCCGCGGTTGGGATTTCAGATTGTGACAAGTTGGTATCCGAGCACTAGGTTGCTTAGGTCTCACGAGTTATGATCAAGCTTAGTAGAGTCTAGAGAATCGGTACAAAGACGTCTGTACTTATCTTCTAGAGGCTATAACGCTCACTTCTTTCTTTCTCTATCGTGCGGTTTTATTCTATCACTGAGTTTGAATCATTCTATTCTTGTTCTCTCACAGATGGTGAGGACAGACACAGTATCCACAACTGATCAGGAGCCGAAGCCCCGAGTTGCTGCCACTACCAGGAGTAAGGCATTGGCCGAGGTAGAGGTAGAGGCAAAGCTCAGCCTATTGCCCGAGAAACAACACCTATTGCAGAGCCTCACATCGAGTAAGAGGAGGAGATTCCTGTTCCGACCATGCCAGGTTGACCAGCTTAGGTCCCAGAGGAGTTTATTTCCACCCCAGTGCTTTAGGACGCCCTAGTACGCTTGGTGGGCCTTATGGAGAGTATGGCCCAGGTCGGTATGCTCCCTATGGCACCAGCCATTTCTCAAGCCGAGTGAGGAGCCCAGACTCCTTCTACTCACACACCAGAGCAGATGACTCATGGATATCAGACTCTTACCGTTCCAACAGTTGGAGTAGTTCAGCCTGTCATTGCTATACAGCCTAGGGAAGGACCCGCTATGTCGTTTGAGGAGCTGCAGAGGTTGGATATGTTCACCAAGCTATTTACAATCCATTTCAGTGGTACACCTTCTGAGGACCCACAATATTTTCTAGACCACTGCTATGAAGTATTTGTAACGAGTCGACCAGTCGTTTTGAGTATTTTCACTTCTCTCGGTAGTTTTCCTTTTGGTGGTACACCTTCTGAGGGCCCACAAGATTTCTTAGATCGTTGCCATGAGGTATTGCGCAACATGAGCATAGTGGAGTCCAATGGAGTCGACGTTATAGTATTTCAGATACATGGATCCGCCATGAGGTGGTGGCAGGAGTATGTTCGAGGTAAACCGGCAGGTTCACCTCTACTCACTTGGGATCAGTTCTCACAGCTATTCTTGGAGAAGTTCATCCACTTTACCTTGAGAGAGGACTACCGCAACCAATTTAAGCGCCTACAGCAGGGTAGCATGACTGTTACCCAGTACGAGACCAGATTCATGGATTTATCTCGCCATGCAGTTGTTCTGATCCCTACCGTGAGCACATAATTTTTGCCCCATGCCTAAAACTACTCCTAAAATAGTCCAAATAGCTTTTAAATTATTCTTATAGAATTTTAGAAATTTTTTCTTATTTTATTTGATTTATTTTGCGTTTATTTGCATTTTTTATGCATGTTTAGAAATACCCTGAATAATAAAGACGTCAAAAATATTATTTTTTATTCTTTTCATTTTAGTTTTTAATTACATGTTAATTTCATTTATAAAATATGAAATCACAATATACGTTAGTCATTTTGCATTTTAGCAATTTAGGTTTAAATTAGTTAGCTTTCTTTCATTTAATCTACATTGTTAGTTAATTAATTAGGTAATTACCAGATTAAAATAGGTGAATAGGTTAATTCTGCAAATTAGTATTAAAATTAGGTATTAACTTAAGTGGTTAAAGTTGAAAAGAAAAACAAGGAAAAGAGAGAAGCCTGATAAGCTTTACAATCGAATTGGGCCAACCTTTTTGGGCCCAGTTTCAATACTAATACCCAGCCTAGAACCCAGTCCATACCCGGTGCAGACCCCCATTAAGCAAAACGATGCCGTTTTGCCTAATCAATCCTAGCCCTTAATCTCCTTTCATCCAACGGCTCAGAATTGATTCCTTATTTCCCTTAAAAATGTCCGAGCACCAATACCCTTCCCCCCACCCCAAAGACTCCTCTCATACATCATGTTTTCTCCCTCATCTCTCTCTACCGCCTACTGCGTGCTGAAAATCGCCTACGGCAGCGGGCCACCTCCAAACACCCCCAAATGTTCACCAGGTGATCCTCGTCCCTTCCTCATCCTTAATCTCTTAACCATTATCTCTGAAACCCCCTAGAACTCGTCATTTAGTAGATCTTAGAATTTCAAAAAATCTATATTTACCCCTTTCCTGATTTCTCCTCAATTTGGCCTGTTTGAACTTGAAAGCTACGTTAATTGATTGCTCTTGATGAGATCAATCAATTGACGTTAGTTTTGGTTCATTTTACGGCCATCAAAATCCATTCAACCCCGTTGACCGGCCAGTTTCTTCTCTAATTGCTCCATTTTGTTTCTCCGGCTTGCCGGAATCACTTTCATCGATATGTTGGAACCCAATAGGTATGCCTCTCCCTCTTTTCATTTTATTTCTCGATTTTATTCTTATTTTGTTCCTCTCATTTCAGTTTAGTTTAGGAAGTATGTGTTCAAATTGCTTTGTGTTAAGCGTCTGAAAATAAGAGAATTTAAAAATAAAAAAAATAAAAAGACAGAAATGAAAGAGAGAGAAATTTTTGTAGTGATCTTAGCTTCTGTTGCCTACTTCGCATTTTTCTGGGTTTCTACGAGTTGTTTGAGGTCGAAACACCGCTGTTAATTGCTGGAATTGTTGCTGAACTCCATTAGTTGCTTTCTTCAGACCTTTATTTGGTCATTCCTGTTATATTCCTTGCCATTACGTATGTTCATATTCATCTGAAAATTTTTATTCAAGTCTATAACATGAAAATTTGGTTTGTCTATGCTGTTTTTGTGTTTAATCATCTAGATCCAGCATGTTTGATTGCTAAAGTTGTTCAGATCTCACTCTCTGTTAATATCTAAAGTTGTTAGTACGCTTTAACTGAATGTTTAGGCGTATTAAGTCTTGCTGATGAAATGTCACGTCTGTTTGTTGATGTTTGATTACTTGAAACCGAAGGTTCATCTTTAAGTTGATGTTAAATGTGGCAAACTTGTGCATCTAACCACCAGCTGGTCAGATTCATTTGTGAAAATCCAGATCAACAGGGTTAACCACAAGAAGTATATGATTGGGGGAGGTCTTGTTGTTGGCTCTTCCCAGTCGATGCAAGCAGTAGTAGATAACATGGATTCATAGTTTATAGGCTAAATTGTAAAATTAATTGGTTGTATTACAGAAGTAATCACGTTGTGTATTGATCACTGTATGTGGAAGATACCTTTACATGATGAATTGCGTTGTCAGAATGATCATGCATGTTAATGTTCTAAATCCTGCAAAGTTGTAGGGGCTAATGCATGTCCCTTTGGGCCTGGCAATGAATTGACCCATTTTGTAGGCCTTAAATGGTTAGGGACTTTAAGGCTCACTTGATGGAAGCCTAAATGCAGTGTGACTGGGCCAACTATTTTATGCCCCAAGCTGTCACGAGTTAGGTTCAAGCAAAACCTGTCTTTATGTTTAAACTACCGAACTATGACAACAATGGACTTGACTTAACTCTTTCTTTAGTCTAAATATTAAAATTAGCCAAATAACCATTAACGATACAGTGGAATTGAAATCGTTTTAACCACAAACGTTGCCTCTTACACTCGTTTAGTTAAGAAATATCCAGAATTGGCTAAAATTTGTGTGAACCTCAGATGTAGGCTAATGACAGTGTAATTATTTTTAACTCCATAAAAATAGATGTTCTGCCTAATTCATTGTTAGATCTGAATAATGCTAAAGTAAATATTTTCCCACGATCATTCCATAATTATGGGTCTTCACATTTAATCTCAAACTCTAGGAAATTAATTAACTTATGAACATTCGTAGATGCTTTAGGCGCGCTCTTAATCAAATCATCATGATTATTTATACGTTCTCGTGACATAATTTTGATCCCAAAATTAAAACCAAGATATGCGTTCGCGCAACTTTAGACTAAACAATCTTAATAATAATAAAATATTATTAGTTGTGTACACATACGCATGACGTAACTTTGACACACCAAATAAAATGGATACACACACATGTGATTCGTTTTAAAGATGAATCCACAATTATAATAACCAAGTATTTAAAAGCTATAACGACCCGATCGGTCATTTTGAGCTTTACGTTCTATTCGGTGGTTTGAGACTTTGAGCAGCTTCATATTATGTATTATGACTTATGTGTATGATTGGTTTTGGTTTTCGAGCGGTTCGGGATTGATTTGGAAGAATGATTCTCGTTTTAGAAGCTTTAAGTTGGAAGAGTTGACCAAGGTTTGACTTTTGGGTAAACGGACTTGGAATCGGGTTTTACTTATTCCAATAAGTTTTTATGATGATTTTGGACATGTCCACAAAGTTTGGTTAAATTCTGATGAATTCTGGATAAGTTTGGGATTTATGGTGATTATTTTCGGTTTCGACGTCGATTTGAGCATAAAGATTACCATATTGTGCAAACGACTTTTGATTCATGTTTCGACTAAACCATTATATCTGTATCATAATTTTGGAACTATAACAACTGAAATCATCAAGTTTCGACATCATATGAGAAATTTATGATCATTTTACTAAGAATTGGGTTGCCAAATTTTTCAGATTAATTACGAAATTGCCACTGAATTCGTATTTAAAAATCTTCACTATTTCCAAATATTGAAACAACATATCTCCTTCATTAAGCCTAACTTGACTGGAATTTCCCGGAAAATCCATTGGAGGCATCAAAAGCAAGTTTCAGGATCGTTTGGTACAAGAAACGAGGCAGAACAGCAGGGCGTTTTTGGCTATTATGTTGTTGGAGTTTTTCTCATCTTGAAAATTTGGGATTGGGAGAATTCAAGGATGTTCTTCAAGTTTCTTCCATGGGGTAAGGTCTAAACCATAACCTAAGTATTTCCCTTTGATTCGTTCCCTTGGTTTAAGCTTTAATCAATGATTTTAATTGAAAACTCATTTAATTCTTTAAATCAAGACCTAGGGTTATATCTTAAATTTTAAAAATAGACTCGATTCCTTTTGGTATTTTGTTATTCTATATTAGGAGAACAACATACTCGAACTTGGCGAGTTTTGGAAGAGTATTTCGGGAGATATGGGACCCAACTAGTGTGGGTTGGACTCTTGGGTTATGAACACCCAAGAGCGATATTTTGGCGAATTGGTTGAGCTATCGGACTCTGATTGAGTTGGTTTTCGTTCATGTGAGATTTTATTGGTTCGAGCTTTTCTTGGGTAAGCTTGGATTCGGAATCCAAGGCGGGCCGGTATTGACTTTTGTTGACTTTTTGGTTGACTTTGGGCTTTTGATTAATGATTCGACCTTTATCGATTGGGTTTGTTTCCTTTGGCATTATTTGATGTTCTTGAGTTTCTTTTGGCTAGTTTCGAGCTGTTCTTAGGTCGGTACACTCGGGATGGCGTTTCTAGAATATTGTTTGGCTTGCTCGATATTGGATTCGGCTTGTCCGCGGTAACTAATACTTTTAAACTTGGTGCTGAGGGTATGAACCCATGAATACACGTGTTATGTGTTGGTGTTGAGGTCATGCACCTGCTAAGTGATGGGCGTGTGGGCGTGCACTGTGTGGAACAGATGTTGCATGAGTCAAATATGGTCCAGCATGGGGAAGACACGAGCTGCGCCAAGGTTCAATACATGGGCCTTGATTTCAAGCTCAACAATTGGGAGGCTACCCCATTCCCTATCAGACGGGAGTCCCGGTAGTCAGCCTTGCTGTCTTTTCTATATTCGGATTATTTTAGAGTGTAACTCGAATGTTTTTATTTTCTGTCTTATTTTATGATGTAAACCCTTCTATCTTCCCAATTCAATGAAATGGAATCAATATTTCATCGTCCATGAATGTCTCTTTTTCTTTGTCCCGATTTTGTTATTTTTCTCATCTCCTTTTTAGTTCTATTAATGCGGACTTTAATTAACATGACATGCTTGCAGACTTTATGCCCGGGTCTAAAACATTGTCTAACTTTGAAATAATGAATCAAGAAGCAGAATATGATGAAGATGAGGCTTTTAGGGAAATAAATAGAGAACTGGAACAATTTGAGAATAAGCCTAAGCTAAATCTAAATGAAATCTAGCCAACTAATTCGTAAAATTCAGAAGAGGTTAGCGAAACAAAGATAAGCATCAATGATGATAAAAAAATAGGGATGCCATGATCCAACTTTTGTTTGAGTTTAAAGATGTGTTTGCATGGTCATATGATGACATGTCGGGATTGAATGTTGATTTGGTGGCGCACAAACTACCCACTTACCCTGATTTTCCACCAGTCCAACAGAAGCAAAAAAAATTCAAAACCGACAAAAGTGATAAGATAAAGGAAGAGATCAGAAAACATTTGAAAGCCAATGTGATTTGAGTTGTCCGTTACACCACCTGGCTGGTGAATGTGGTCCCGGTACCAAAGAAAGATGGAAAAACCCAGGTTTGTATTGATTATCGAGATCTGAACAAAGCAAGTCCCAAAGATAACTTTCATTTTCCAAATATCAACATCCTTGTCGATAACTGTGTCAAACAAGAGATACAGTCTTTCATGGATTGTTATGTTGGGTATCACCAAGTCCTGATAGGTGAAGAGTAGGGGTGGGCATCGGTCGGTTCCGTTCGGTTTTCATGAAATTCGGTTTTCGGTTTTATATTTGTTGCACCAATAACCGAACCAAAATTAGTTCAGTTATTTCGGTTTTTACTAATTCGGTTCGGTCGATTTTCGGTTTTATTCAGTCAGTTTGGATATATAAAAAAGAAATAAGAAAAATAAAATTAAACAGTGGCTTAGCATCACATTTTTCACCAAAACAAAATTAAGAGCAAGTAAGCAACTAAGAAATTAGTTGCACTCAATCCGTAATTCCTTATGCATTATTCATTCTGAAAATAAATTATTAACTCAATTCTTCGAATTATGTCTATTTTACCTCCGGAAACTATACCTCACTAGATGTGTATAGTTCTTTTACAACCAAAATACAATATAAGTTTTCCCTAAAGATTCACCGTTTAAACATTTAACAATAAATGATGCACAAACATAGAACTTTAAATCCTCACTATAATCAGGATGTATTATATTTTCATATAAAGTTATCCATATTAACTATAACCACATAAAAAATATTTGTGACTATCATTACCCCATCACCTTAAATTCCTAGTTTCCAATAAAAAAATTAATTTTTGACAATTAAATAATTGAATAAATGCTATTGAATCTACAAAAGATATACTCTAACCTACTGGCGTTAGACAACAAAAGGCAAATACTTTAGGTTTAAGTCTTATCTGTATTCGAAAAATTTACTAGGTTTACCCATAACCTAAAGAATTAGAAGAGCCTAAAGGCAAAGGACAAGAACCCATATAAAAACTTCAGTTTTTCGGTTAATCGAAAAACCAAGGCACCCAAACCGAACACCAAACCGAATACCAAACTTTTTAAAAATGTAAACCGAACACTGAACCAAACACTGCAAAAACTGAACCGAAAAAACCTAAATTATCAGTTCGGTCGATTTTTTCGGTTCGGCCGGTATTATGCCCACCCCTAGTGAAGAGGATGAAAAAAGACTGCTTTTACCGCACTCTTGGGCACATACTGTTACAGGGTCATGCCTTTTGGTCTGAAGAATACCGGGACAACTTAGATGAGGTCTATGATTGTCATTTTCCATGACATAATGCATCACAAAATTGAGGTGTATGTGGATGATGTGATTATCAAATCAAGGACACAGGAAGACCATGTGCAAGATCTGAGGAGGTTCTTCTAAAGGCTGCGCATGTACGATTTGAAGTTGAATCCAGCCAAATGTGCATTCAGGGTTCCATTTGGGAAACTCTTGGGGTTCATAGTCAGCCAGAGGTGCATTGAGTTGAATCCATCAAAGATAAAGTCCATTCGAGACCTACCACCTCCGAAAAGCAAGAAAGAGGTTATGAGTCTGCTTGGAAGATTGAATTACATCAGCAGGTTAATTGTTCAACTAACTACAACTTGTGAGCCCATAATCATGTTGTTAAAGAAAGATACAGCAATCAAATGGACAGATGAGTGTCAAGAAGCTTTCGATAAAATCAAAGAGTATTTGTCAAACCCTCCTGTGTTGGTTCCACCTGAACCCGGAAGACCCTTGTTCTTGTACTTGACAGTCTTGAAAAATTCTTTCGGATGTGTTTTGGGGTAACATGATGTAACCGGAAAGAGAGAACATGCAATCTATTACCTGAGCAAGAAGTTCACGAATTACGAGGTTAAGTACACTCTGTTGGAGAGAACCTGCTGCGCCCTAACTTGGGTTGTGCAGAAGCTAAGGCACTACCTTATAGCTTATACAAACTGACACGAGCACGCTCGATGAAATTGCAATCAAGAATCTATATTTATCAACTGGACCAATCACAATAGCTAAAGCTAGAAAGTCTCAAGAAGTAATGCATGGGTTGGTAAAGAAGCTAATTGATATGAGATCGGAAGTCACGGGTGTGGATGAGAATCCAAAATTTATACACATATCTCAAAAGAGCCTAAATGGAGATAATCATGATTATTAATCGAAATAGTGCTGAATTAACTTGTGATTGACTATTTAACCTCTTTTAATAATATATTATGTAGTACTTTATTTTTAGAATACATTACTTTGAGTGTTTTTTTATTTTATTTTATAGGCATGTAACATTTGGTGAAATACATTGGGAAAATTGGAGCAAAGGGATGACACTTAATGCTATCAACTTTCACAAAACTGTCTGAATATCGGCCCAGCTTCAAATATTAATCTATTTAAGTACAGATAGAAATGGGATAAAAATACATCATGGTTAAAGATATTGAAGTCTAGATTCTAATGAGATAAACCGTTTCTAATTTGGAGCTTCCTACAT
The DNA here is from genome assembly GCF_000715075.1 of Nicotiana tabacum. Taxonomy (NCBI): domain Eukaryota; kingdom Viridiplantae; phylum Streptophyta; class Magnoliopsida; order Solanales; family Solanaceae; genus Nicotiana; species Nicotiana tabacum. The sequence goes on from NC_134102.1 coordinate 46,579,673, forward strand.
CAAGTTATGGACATTTAAGCTACAACTAGACAAATCTGGAAAGAATCACATTGGTCATCTTCAAAATCAGATCTGGAATAGCATAGGATGAATTTAGCTATGAAACTTACCAGAAAGGTAGCCCAATATGTCTTCTTTCCATAGAATTAAAAATTGTACAATTTCAACACTCCTAGACAAAATTATAGACTTTCTACCAAGACTGCACCAATCTGCCAGGATTTCCAATACAAGAGATTTAATCATTCATGCTTGGTCGAAAACATTGAATTTAATTGCTCTTGTGAACTCATTTAAGAAGTGCAGAAAGTAGTTAAATAGTATGGCTATGTTTATAGGCCTCCATAAGATTTCTTGGATGACTTTAAGACCTCCATTGTTGAAGATTGCATGTAGCTACCATGAAGACATTTTTAGTATTTGTTTTCATACTTATAGTTTGCTAAAGAGTAGTTGAAATGGCTCTATAAATAGTCATCACTCTTTCATTTTAAGATATCATACCTTTAAGTGTTATATGAAATATATTTACCTCTTTGAGAGTTTAGGAGAGTTCTCCTTAAGTTCCACCAAGGACTTGTCTTTGATTGCTTCAAGGATAGTTTCTCCTTGTAAGTAATCTTCTATCTTAGGTGATAGATTAGGTTACTTGATTACTGCTCTCGAGGTTGTGGATTTAATATATCCATGGTTGCTTGCGCTTCTAATCTTGGGGTCTAATCTCCTTGTAAGCTTCTTAATTTTATCTTTCAATTCCATATTAATTCTTATTATCCTATGTCACTTTCTTCTATATTTACATCATAAATCTTTTGATCTTGGGTTTTGCATCACAACCTACCTCATAACTAGAATGGATCCCCTAAAATATATATTCCAGAAGCCGATACCGACCAGAATATTAGCAAAGTGGCAAATCATGCTTATTAAATTTGACATTGTCTATGTCACTCGAACTGAAATGAAAGCCCAGGCCTTGGCGGATCATCTGGCTGAAAACCTGATTGATGATGAATACCAGCCGTTGAACACTTACTTTCTGGACAAGGAAGTGAATTCAGTTGAAATGGTTCGAGAAAACTACAATACTTGGAAAATATTCTTTGATGGGGCTGTAAACGCGAAAGGTGTAGGGATTGGGGCAATTATCATTTCGCCCGTTGGTCAACACTATCCGTCCACAACCCAGTTGCGTTTGTTTTGCATGAACAATGCAGATGAATATGAGGCCAGCATAATGGGAATGAACATGGAAATTGATCTGGATGTGGAAGAATTATTGATCATGGGAGATTCTAACTTGCTTATTGTAACAACCCGGCTGATCGTTTTGAGAGTACTAGCCCTGAATCCCTATTTGTTGCTCCCTCTATTTCATTTTGTGGTTACATAACTTGCCGGGGGATTTGTTTTAGGTTTCAGAGTGAAATGGGACACATAGTCCCTAAGTTGGGAGTTTAAGTACTAGGAATCGACTGTAGTTTGAATTGTATGAAGACGACTCCGAAATGGAGTTTCAACAGTTCCAATAACTTTGTAGGGTACTTTTGGTCTTAGAAGCGTGTTCGGATGTTGAATTGGAGGTTCGTAGGTCATTTTAGCGTCAATTGGCGAATCTTGGAAATTTGATGAATTTTGGAAGGTTTGACCGGGAGTGAACTTTTTGATATCAGGGTCAGATTCTGATTTTGGAATTTGAAATAGGTCTGTAATGTCAATTATGACTTGTGTGCAAAATTTGAGATCAATAGGACTTGATTTGATAGGTTTCGGCGTCAGATGTAGAAGTTTGAAGTTTGAAGTTCATTAGGCTTGAATCGATGCGAAATTTGTGTTTTTAGCGTTGTTTGATGTGAGTTAAGGGGTCGACTAAGTCCTTATGATATTTTAGGACTTGTTGGTATGTTTGATTGAGGTCCCGGAAGTCTCGGGTGAGTTTCGGATGGTTAACGGATCAAATTTGGACTTAAGGAAAAATCTGGGATTTTCTGCCTTCTGTTGCAATCGCACCTACGGAACTATTCTTGCATGTGCGGTTGGCCAGGTGCGGAAGAGGATTTGGGGTTTGTCCTGGCGCTATGTCGCAAGTGCGTGAAGGCTCCCACATCTGCGAGCCCACAGGTACGAGCAAGGCTCCACATATGTGAACTAAAGAGAGGGCAGCCAGTGTCGCAGAAGCGAAGAAGCGACCGCTAATGCGGGTCCACAGAAGCGGACCTCTTGCCCGCAAAAGCGATGGGAACCGCATAAGCGGTTGAGGTTTTCACAAAAGCGGTGCCGCAGGTGTGACTAAGTGGACCGCAGAAGCGGAACCCCTGGGCAGATTCTATTAATTCAAGGGCTCGGGATTTTTATCATTGTTGGACATTTGAGCTCGGGTTTTGGCGATTCTTGAGAGCATTTTTGAGGGATTTCTAGAGGTAATTCCCTTGTTCTTATTTTTGATCAATAACCTTGTTTTCCCATTGATTTTCCCACCTAGATTATATGTGTTTAAAGTGAAAATTGGGAGTTTGAGGCTAGAGATTTGGAGAGTTAGATTTGGAGATTTGAGTGGCGACTTGGTGTCAGATTTTGGTAATTTTGGTATGGGTGAACTCGATATCGAATGGGTGTTCGTATTTTATGACTTTTACCCGATTCCAAGACGTGGGCCCAGGTCGACTTTTTGGGGCGATTTTTCAATTTTTTGCTTAAGTCATAGTTTCATTATTTAAATTAGTTTCTTGTAGTTGTATTCATGATATGTAATTGCTCTTGGATAGACTTGGGCCATTCGTAGTTGGAAAATCGAGGGAAAGGCATCCTTATCGATTGATTGAGCGAGATTTGAGGTAAGTGACTTGTCTAACTTTGTGTGGGAAAAATCCCTTTAGGATTTGGTACTGTTGTAACAATTTGTGATATGTGAGCGCTGTGTACGCGAGGCAACAAGTTTGTACACGGGCTAATTGTGGAAATTTTGGTTCTTGCTGAGTTGTCTTCTTTTAAATTCCTTAACTGAGTTGCCTTAGCATATGTAGTGATCATGATTAGCCTAGTATCGCATGTCTACGTGCCTTAACTCTTACGTGCAATTTGTGCAACATGCTTAGTTAAATTACATGCCTCCCTTGATTTGGATTAAATCTTTAACTGTAAGATTTCTAGCTGTAAATTCGTTATTCCTTTGGTTATCTACTATATATTTACTTTGGGACAACGAGGCGGTTCATCGGGAGATCCCCCTCTACTGCATATTTACTTTGGGACTACGAGGCGGTTCCTCGGGAGATCCCCCCATGTACTGCATATTTACTTTGGGACTACGAGGTGGTTCCTCGGGAGCGCCCCTATTATTTACCTCTGTATGTTGTGCTATTATTTTCTAAAGTTTCTCGTTATTTAAATTCTCAGTCATTTCAAATATTATTATATCTTCTACCTTACTTTTCTTTTAAACCAGTAGGTCCCTGACCTGACCTCATCACTACTCTACCGAGGTTAGGCTTGGGACTTACTGGGTACTATTGTGGTGTACTCATACTACACTCTACACATCTTCTTGTGCAGATCCAGGTTCTTTCTACCAGGCCAAATACTAGTGAGCTGGACTGTACGTGGAGACTTCAAGGTATATCTGCCAGCGTCTGCAGACCTCGGAGTCCCCCCTATATCCTTATTATGATGTTTCCCTTATTCTCTTTAGACTTAATGTATAGAGCCACTTAGTATTTTTTTTCTTAGAAGCTTATGACTCATTTCCACCGGGTTTTGGGAGTTGTAATTATTGATTTGCAGTTTTATATTTATTTCATGTGTTGAGAATTGGGCTTCAGTTTTATATTACAATATTCCGCAAATTGTTAGGCTTACCTAGTCTTTAGCCATCACGACATCCCACAGAGGGTGAATTGGGGTCGTGACAAGTTGGTATCAGAGTACTAGATTCATAAGTGTTATGAGTCAGAAGCAAGTTTAGTAGAGTCTCGCGGATCGGTACGGAGACGTCTATACTTATCTTCGGGAGGTTATGGAACTGTTAGGAAACGCTTCACTTCTTTGATTCTTTATCGTGAGAGATTTTGACTTCGGATTCTAAAATTCTGTCTTTATATTCTCTCACAGATGGTGAGGACACGTACAGCTGGATCAGATGACCAGACACCCGCGCCCCCTACTAAAGTCGCGAGAGGTCGGGGGCGGGGTAGAGGCCGAGGACATCCACGTGGAGCAGCCAGACCACCCGCATGAACTGCTACAGAGGAGCCACCAGTAGCTCCAGTTGGAGGACAGGCACCTGAGACGCCTGTTACTGTACCAGCCCTCTAGGAGACTCTAGCCCAATTTCTGATCATGTTCAGCACCTTGGCTCAGGCAGGATTAATACCATTTGCTCCTGCCACATCTTAGGTCGGGGGAGGAGCCCAGACTCCCATCGTCAGTACCCCAGAGTAGCGGGTTTAGGTAGACCAGGATCTAGAGATCATACTGATGCAGCCGGTAGCTCGAGTTCAGCCCAAGGTTAGGGCAACAGCTTTTGAGGCAGAACAGCCCAGGCTCGAGAGGTACAAGAAGTACCATCCTCCTACTTTCAGTGGCTTGGCGTCAGAGGATGCCCAGGGTTTTCTTGATGAGTGCCACCGTATCCTCTTTACTATAGGTGTTGCAGAGACTAGTGGGGTTTCTTTCACTATGTTCCAGCTTAGAGGAGCGGCCTATCAGTGGTGGCATGCATTCGAGTTGGATAGCCCAGTTGAGGCAGCTTCACTCACTTGGACTCAGTTCTCAGATATGTTCTTGAGAGAGTATGTTCCCCAGAGTCTCAGAGATGCTTGGCGTGTAGAGTTTTGCGCCATGGCGCTATGACCGTGTCAGAGTATACGGTCTAATTTAGTGATTTGGCCAGGCATGCACCAGCCTTGGTTACTACTGTTCGAGAGCGGGTTCGTCAGTTTATTGAGGGGCTCAACCCTAGTATCAGATTAAGCATGGCCCGAGAGTTGGAGATGGATATTGCGTACAAGCAGGTAGTAGGGAGTTCTAGGAGGTTGGAGGGTATGCTGACTCGAGATAGAGAGGAGAGAGAGGCCAAGAGGTCTTGAGAGTCTGGCACTTACAGTGGCACTCGTGCCCCAGCGATAGCTCGTCAGGGTAGGGTTTATATAGGTCGCCCTGTTCATTCAGCACTTCCAGCATCAGCGGTGCTCCGACCACTACTAGGCCCCAGGATCCTTATTATGCACCACCAGTGTCTAGCGTACCTCATGTACTGCCTTTGTGATCAGTCCAGTCGATCAGGCCCGAGCCAGTCGCAGCAGTCACATCCTCCGAGAGCTTGTTTTGAGTGTGGTAAAACTCGTCATGTGGTAAGGGATTGCCCCAGATTTAGGAGGGGTGCACCTCCACAGATTTCTCAGGCACCGCATTCTCCACCGGGTCCTCGGGCTATGGTTACAGCACCAGCTACCACCCCACCCGTACAGCCAGCTAGAGGTGGACGTCGGACAGGTAGAGGTCGCCCTAGAGGGGGAGGTCAGGCCAGATATTATGTCATTCCTGCTAGGACGGAGGCAGTTGCATCAGATTCTATTATCACAGGTACTGTTCTGGTCTGTCATAGAGATACATCAATTTTATTTGATCCAGGCTCCAATTATTCCTATGTGTCATCTTATTTTGCTTCGTGTTTGGGTGTATCTCGTGATTCTCTGAGTTCACCTGTTTATGTATCTACACCCGTGGGTGATTCTATTGTTGTTGACTATATGTATCAGTCGTGTTTGATTTTTCTTAGTGGTTTTGAGACCAGAGCCGATCTATTATTGATCAGTATGGTGGATTTCGATGTTATTTTGAGCATCGACTGGTTGTCGCCCTATCACGCTATCCTTGATTGTCATTCCATGATGGTGATGTTGGCTATGCCAGGTCTACCGCGGCTAGAGTGTAGAGGTACCTTGGATCATGTTCCTAGCAGGGGTTGTTTCATTTCTTAAAGCTCAGCGAACGGTTGAGAAAGGTTGTGGTGCGTATCTGGCCTATGTGAGGGATGTTAGTGTCGACACTCCTACCGTCAAGTCTGTTCCGTTAGTGAGGGACTATTCAGATGTATTCCCAATGAATCTTCTGGGCATGCCGCCCGATAGGGATATTGACTTTGGCATTAATTTGTCACCGGGCACTCAGCCCATTTCTATTCTACCTTATCGTATGGCCCCAGCAGAGTTGAAAGAATTAAAGAAATAGTTGCAAGAGTTGCTCGATAAGAGCCTCATTCGGCCTAGTGTATTGCCTTGGGGTGCTCCTGTCTTGTTTGTGCAGAAGAAGGATGGTTTTATGCGAATGTGTATCGATTATCGCCAGTTGAACAAGGTTACAGTGAAGAACAGGTATCCATTGCCACGTATTGATGATCTATTTGATCAGCTTCAGGGTGTCAGAGTGTTCTCTAAGATTGACTTGCGTTCAGGCTATCATCAGTTGAAGATTCGGGAGCAAGATATCCTGAAGACTGCTTTTTGGACTCGGTATGGTCATTACGAGTTCCTTGTGTTGTCTTTTGTGCTGACCAACGCCCCAACAACATTCATGCACTTGATGAACAATGTGTTTCATCGCCATCTTGACCCTTTCATCATTGTGTTTATTGACGACATTCTGGTGTACTCCTGGAGTCGGGAGGATCACGAGCAGCACCTAAGGACTGTGCTTTAGACCTTGAGAGAGAAGCAGTTATATGCAAAATTTTCAAACTGTGAATTATGGCTAGATTCAATGGCATTTTTAGGTCATGTAGTATCGAGTGAGGGGATCAAGGTAGACCCAAAGAAGATTGAAGCAGTGCAGAGTTGGCCCAGACCATCCTTAACTACGGAGATCCGGAGTTTTCTTGGCTTGGCGGGGTATTACCGTCGATTTGTAGAGGGTTTCTCGTCTGTTGCAGCACCTATGACTAGATTGACCCAGAAGGGTGCTACGTTCAGGTAGACCGATGATTGTGAGGAGAGCTTTCAAAAGCTCAAGACTTCTTTGACTACAGCCCCAGTGCTAGTGTTGCCTACAAGATCGGGGTCCAATACGGTATATTGTGATGCGTCGCGCATTGGCCTCATTGCGGTGTTAATGTAGGATGGTAGGGTGATTGCCTACTCGTCTAGACAGCTGAAGGTGCATGAGAAGAACTATCACGTCCACGACCTTGATCTAGCAGCTATTATTCATGCCTTGAAGATCTGGCGACTCTATTTGTATGGTGTCCCTTATGAGGTTTTCACCGATCACCGGAGTCTACAAAATCTGTTTAAACAGAAGGATCTTAACTTGCGGCAGCGGAGATGGTTGGAGTTGCTTAAGGATTATGACATCACCATTCTCTATCATCCCGGGAAGGCCAATGTGGTGGCCGATACCTTGAGTTGCAAGGCAGAGAGTTTGGGTAGTTTAGCATATCTACCAGTAGCAGAGAGGCCTTTAGCCTTGGATGTTCAGGCCTTGGCCAACCAGTTTGTTAGATTGGATGTTTTCGAGCCGAGCCGAGTTTTGGCTTCTGTGGTTTCTCAGTCTTCTCTTTATGATCGCATCAGAGAGCGTCAGTATGATGACCCACATCTGCTTTTCCTTAAGGACATAGTTCAGCACGGTGATGCCAAAAAAGTCACTATTGGAGATGACGATGTATTACGGATGCAGGGCAGGCTATGTGTGCCTAATTTAGACGGTTTGCATGAGTTGATTCTCCAGGAGGATCAGAATTCACGGTACTTTATTCACCCAAGTGCCGCGAAGATGTATCAAGACTAGAGACAGCACTATTAGTGGAGGCAGATGAAGAAGGACATAGTGGAATATGTAGCTCGTTGCCTAAATTGTTAGCAGATGAAGTATGAGCATCAGCGACCAGGTGGATTGCTTCAGAAGTTAGAGATTCCGGAGTGGAAATGGGAGCGAATCTCTATGGATTTCGTTGTTGGGCTCCCACGGACTCAGAGGAAGTTCGATGCGGTTTGGGTGATTGTGGATAGATTGACCAAGTCAGCTCATTTCATTCTTGTGGTTACCACAAACTCTTCGGAGCAGCTGGCTCAGGTTTACATTCGCGAGATTGTCAAATTTTATGGCGTACCGGTATTTATCATCTCTGACCGCGGTACACATTTTACATCACGGTTTTGTAGAGGTGTACAATGTGAGTTGGGTACTCGTGTGGGGTTGAGTACAAAATTTCACCCTTAGACGGACAGATAGTCCGAGCGCACTATTCATATATTGGAGGATATGCTTCGTGCGTGTGTGATTGATTTTGGGCGTGCTTGGGATCAGTTCTTGCCACTTGCAGAGTTTTCCTATAATAACAGTTATCAGTCGAGCATTCAGATGGAGCCATATGAGGCTTTTTATGGTAGACGGCGCCAGTCGGGTTGGTTCGAGCCAAGCGAGGTTAGGCTATTAGGTACAGAATTGGTTCAGGATGCCTTGAAAAAGGTTAAATTGATTCTGGATCAACTTCGTACAACCCAGTCTAGGCAGAAGAGTTATGCGGATCGGAAGGTTTGTGATGTTGCATTCATGGTTGGGGAGCGGGTCTTGCACTGGGTTTCGCCCATGAAGGGTTTTATGAGGTTCGGAAAGAAGGGCAAGTTGATACCTAGGTATATCGGGGCCTTTTGATATTCTTGAGAGGGTTGGAGAGGTGGCTTACAGACTTGCGCTACCACCTAGTCTCTCTGCAGTTCATCCATTATTCCATGTTTCCATGCTCCGAAAGTATCATGGTGATCCGTCTCATGTGTTAGACATCAGCTCAGTCCAGTTGGACAAGGATCTATCCTATGTTGACGAGCCAGTGGCCATTTTGGACAGGTAGGTTCGAAAGTTGAGGTCAAAGAACATCGTTTCTGTGAAGGTTTAGTGGAGGGGTCATCCGGTCGAGGAAGCGACTTGGGAGATCGAGGATGATATGCGCATCCATTATCCTTATCTTTTCACCACTCAAGGTATGTCTCTATACTCGTTCGAGGACGAACGTATGTATTAAGAGGGGGAGGATGTAACGACTCGGCCGGTCGTTTTGATAGTACTAGACCCGAACCCCTATTTCTTTCTTCCTCTATTACATTTTGTGGTTACATAACTTGCCAGAAGGATTTGTTTTTGGTTTCGGAGTTAAATGGGACACATAGTCCTTAAGTTGGGAGTTTAAGTACTAGGAATCGACTGTAGTTTGAATTGTGTGAAGACGACTCTGGAATAGAGTTTTGACGGTTCCAATATCTCTGTAGGATGATTTTGATCTTAAGAGCGTGTTCGGATGTTGAATTGGAGGTTCGTAGGTCATTTTAGTGTCAATTGGCGAAACTTGGAAATTTGATAAATTTTGGAAGGTTTGACCGAGAGTGAACTTTTTGATATCGGGGTCGAATTCTTATTTTGGAAGTTGGAATAGGTCTGTAATCTCAATTAAGACTTAGGTGCACAATTTGAGGTCAATCGGACTAGATTTGATAGGTTTAGGCATTGGATGTAGAAGTTTGAAGTTTGAAGTTCATTAGGCTTGAATCGATACGAATTTGTGTTTTTAGCATTATTTAATGTGCTTTAAGGGCTCGACTAAGTTTGTATGATGTTTTAGGACTTGTTGGTATGTTTGGTTGAGGTCCCAGGGACCTCGGGTGAGTTTCAGATGGTTAACGGATCAAATTTGGACTTAAGGAAAAAGCTGGGATTTTCTACCTTCTGGTGCAATCGCACATGCAGAACTATTCTCGCAGGTACGGTTTGCAAGGCGCAAAAGTGGATTTGGGGTTTGGCTTGGGGCTGTATCGCATGTGCGTGGAGGCTCCCGCATCTACGAGCACGCAGGTGCGAGCAAGGCTCCGCAGATGCAGAGTGAAGGGACGGCAGCCAATGTCACAAGAGCAAAGAAGCGACCGCAAATACGGGTCTGCAAGAGCAGACCTCTTGCCCGCAAAAGCGATGGGAACCTCAGAAGCGGTTGAGTTTTCCGCAAAAGAAGTGCCGCAAGTGCGGCTAAGTGGACCGCAGAAGCGGAACCCCTAGGCAGATTCTATTAATTCAAGGGCTCGGGATTTTTATCATTGTTGGACATTTGAGCTCGGGTTTTGGCGATTCTTGATAGAATTTGTGAGGTATTTATAGAGGTAAGTCCCTTGTACTTATTTTTTATCAATAACCTTGTTTCCCCATTGATTTTCCCACCTAGATTATGTGTGTTTAAGGTAGAAACTAGGAGTTTGAGGCTAGGGATTTGGAGAGTTAGATTTGGGGACTTGAGTGGCGATTTGGTGTCAGATTTTGGTAATTTTGGTATGGGTGAACTCGATATCGAATGGGTGTTCGTATTTTGTGACTTTTACCCGATTCTGAGACGTGGGCCGAGGTCGACCTTTTGGGGCGATTTTTCAATTCTTTGCTTAAGTCGTAGTTTCACTATTTAAATTAGTTTCTTGTAGTTGTAATCATGATATATAATTGCTCTTGGCTAGACTTGGGCCATTCGTAGTTGGGACTACGAGGCGGTACCTCGGGAGAGCCCCTGTTATTTACCTTTGTTTGTTGTGCTATTATTTTCTGAAATTTCTCGTTATTTAAATTCTTAGTCATTTCAAATATTATTATATCTTCTGCCTTACTTTTCTTTTAAACCAGTAGGGCCCTGACCTGACCTCGTCACTACTCTACCGAGGTTAGGCTTGGCACTTATTGGGTACCGTTGTGGTGTAATTATACTACACTCTGCACATCTTTTTGTGCAGATCCAGGTTCTTCCTATCAGGCCAGATACTAGTGAGCTGGACTGTACGTGGAGACTTCAAGGTATATCTGCCAGCGTCCGTAGACCTCGGAGTCCCCCCTCTATCCTTATTATGATGTTTCCCTTATTCTCTTTAGACTTGATGTATAGAGATACTCAGTATTTTCTCTTAGAAGCTTGTGACTTATTTTCACCGGGTTTTGGGAGTTGTAATTATTGATTTGCAATTTTATATTTATTTCATGTGTTGAGAATTGGGCTTCAGTTTTATATTATCATATTTTGTAAATTGTTAGGCTTACCTAGTCTTAGAGACTAGGTGCCATCACGACATCCTACGGAGGGTGAATTGGGGTCATGACACTTATTCGGTAGGCTCAAGGCGAGTGGGAAACTTGAGACATCAAATTCATCCCATATAGGCAACATGTGGAAGACCTCAGCAAACAGTTTAAGTCCATTGAGTTCAAGTACATTCCTCGATTCCAAATGAGCTAGCAGATGCACTAGCTACTTTGGCTTCAATGCTCCCGTACCCGGGTAATACTCACTCATATTGACCAGTTGGAGATTCAAGTTTGAGAAAGGCACGGCTATTGCAATGCAATTGAAATATAGCCGGATGATGAGCCATGTTACCACAATATCAAAAGGTTCTTGAAAACAAAAGAATTTCCTGAACAAGCCAATGGAGGTCAAAGAGAACCATCAGATGATTGGCTAGTAGTTTCTTTTTGAGTGGAGAAATCCTGTACAAAAGAACTCCATATCTGAATATGTTGAGATGTGTGGACGCTCGAGAAGCTGAGAGGATCATGAACGAATTACATTTAGGAGTATGTGGATCCCACATGAATGGTTACATCCTTGCAAAGAAAATACTCCGAGCTGGTTATTATTGGATGACCATGGAAAAGGATTGTTTTAGTTTTGTCCGCAAGTGTCATCAGTGTTAGATACACAGCGACCTAATTCACTCGCCGCCTTCAGAGTTGCATCCTATGTCATCACCTTGACCATTCGTTGCCTGGGGCATGGATGTTATTGGACCAATCGAGCCAAAAGCTTCAAATGGCCACAGATTCATCTTTGTCGCCATCGATTACTTCACAAAATGGGTCGAGGCAGTCACTTCCAAAGCTGTTACCAAGAAAGCAGTGGTAGATTTTTTGCATTACAACATCATTTGCTATTTTGGTTTTCCTAAAACTATCATTACGGACAATGTTGTGAATCTAAATAGCCACTAGATGAAAGAGGTATGCGAACAATTCTAAATTACGTATCGCAATTCTACTCCTTATCGGCCCAAAGCCAATGGCACAGTTGAAGCTACAAACAAGAACATTAAAAAGATCCTCAGGAAAATGGTCTAGGGTTCCAGGCAGTGGCATGAAAAGTTGCCTTTTGTACTATTGGAATATCGCATAACCGTGCGCACATCAGTTGGGGCCACACCCTACTTATTGGTTTATGGCACTGAAGCTGTGATACCAGCAGAAATGGAAATTCCCTCTCTCCAGATCATTGTCGAAGCCGGGATTGAGGATGAGGAATGGGTCAAGACCTGAATGGATCAATTGACCTTGATTGATGGAAAATGGTTAGTTGCGATTTGTCACAGGCAGTTGTACCAACAAAGAATGGCTTTTGCCTACAACAAGAAGGTGCGGCCCAAGAAGTTTGAAGTGGGGCAACTCATTCTAAAGCGTATCCTTCCACATCATGAAGAGGTTAAAGGAATATTTGCCCCAAACTGGAAAGGTCCATACATTGTCACAAGAGTGTTTTCAAAAGGAGCATTGTACTTGGGAGACATCGAAGGAAATGTTCCCGAGACAACTGTCAATGCAGATGCAGTCAAAAGGTACTATTTTTCACTCTCTACGCAGCATTAATACTCTCTGATTGGGATGGCGAAGGCTTTCATTATTGCTACCCAAACACTGTAAACCCTTTTGCAAACCCTTTGAGTCGGTTACCCTTTCGTTGATCAACCTCTTTGGAACCTTGTATGATTAAAAAAACAAGAAAAAGAAAAAGGAAGGAAAAAGAAGAGAAAAAAAGAAAAGAAAAGAAAAACAAAACAAAAATAAAAAACAAAGTTCATGTTGATTGAACTATGTCTGACCTAATTCCAAAAGGATATGTAGGCAGCCTCATTCTAAGGTTCGGTCACACCAAAAAAAATATCCACATCCCCCAAAGCCCAAAACTGGGGCAGCAATTACAGTATTTTGGTAATAATTTCATTGAGAGGTTCCAGAGTTATAGTTCAACCCGTGTTCTTTATACCCAAAATATTTCAGGACCTTCCGACCAATCGACGATAATGTTTAAAATTCAGAGGTCACATATATTTGGTCCTGATGCCATAAGAAATGAGAGAAACAAAAATGAGAGAGCCTTATTGTTGAAAACCTTCATGAGCATCGTAAGGTGTTGATGAGTAGAGAAATAAAATGAGAGAGTCTGGTTAGTGAAAACTCGCAAAGGGCACTATAAGAAGATGATGAGAAGAGAAATGAGAGAGATCAGCTAATGAAAACCCGCAAAGGGCATTACTAGCCGAAAAGAGGATCCACACCGCCATGGCATCAACACAGTCCTAAGCAGGGTTTCTCGGTTTCAAGACAAGAGTTGTGATGCATTTTTGAGAGTCGGGCAGTTTACACAGATCGGACATCCAGTCCAAGAGGTATGTCATGTTCATTGAAGTTTGCATGTACTCCCATATAAGTCCTTCTTTTGTTTCCCGAAAAGGGATATTTCTTGTTAAATATCAATCTCCCTCCAATTGTTTAATTCTCTTTGAACAAAATCTATTAGGTAAGCATCCAAATGGCTCCGTACTAGGCCTTATATGGGAGGCTATGTCGTTCGTCTATTGGTTGGTTTGAGCCCGGAGAGGCTAGACTATTAGGCACTGATTTGTTCTGTGATGCTATGGAGAAGGTTAAGGTGATTTAGGAGCGGCTTTGTACAACTCAGTCTAGGCAAAAAAGTTATGCAAACCAGAAGGTTCAAGATGTGGATTTTATGGCGGGTTAAAAGGTTCTTTTACGAGTTCGCCTATGAAGGGCGTGATGCAGTTTGGGATGAAGGACAAGTTGAGCCCAAGGTTTATTATCCCATTTCAGATCTTGGAGAGAGTTGGAGAGTTGCTTATAAGCTTGCATTGCCTCCTGGTTGTTACACCCTATCTTTTCGTACGTGAGAGTACGTCGTAAGTCAATTGATATAAGCTCAAAAATGAGATCATATTTAAAAGTACATAAAGTAATTTAATCATATTAACTTTGAGGTTACAAATATTTAAGATCATGCACTGCAAATACCAAGAGGGTTGGAAGTCTTAAAAGCTAAACGAATTGAAAAAAATAAGTTTCGTTGAAAGTCGATAAGTTAGGAATGTAATAACATGTACTTTTGGGGTGAGACTTGGGTGCTCAAAATGATAAGGAGGTTATATTATGAGTTATTTTAGTCTTATGATAGTCGTGTATTATGTTTTGAAGTCAAGCGAGTTGTGGAATAAAAGTTGGCAAAGATCATCAGAAGTTAAGTTCATAATTTTACTTAAACATTAGGTCAAATGTTACTAAGCTTTTCTCCCAATTTACATGGAATTACGGGGTGATATACCCACAAAATTGAAGAACTATGAGTCTAATTTCCAACTCATTAAACTATTTTTCAATACAATATGGGAATATAGAGATATTTGTATTTTTGCGAGCCTGCGCATACTGGTAGGTGACAAGTAGGTGTGTCACCTACTTGCCAAAAGGAGAGGCCTCAATTAAAAGCTCCTAAAGTCGGCCAAGAGGGGACTTTTAAGGAATTATTAAGTCATTTATTACATTCATTTCTCAGTCCAACAAAATCAGATTGAACCCCTGCAACTTCTCCCCAAAAATCCCACACAAACCCTAGGTAATTTCGGGTGATACGATGTGATTCTAGTGGCGAAAACCCCGGACAGCTTTCTAGTTTCTCTTTCTCCTTCTTGTAGCTGCGTTGGGGGACTGATTTTTGATGAATAAGGACTAGGTTTCGTGGGTTCTACTCAATCCAAGATAAATTTATGCTTTTCCTTCCATTAACTATGCTTGTACTAGTTGTAACTCGATGATAAAGAGTAGACATAGCGAGTTTCGAAAGAGTGGTATGTTGTTTGTTGTTGCGTCACTATTGGCTGGTTGTGATCTTATTTTATTCAATTTGTTTAGCTTTTAAGCGTTTCAACCCTCTTGGTACTTACAGTTCATGATCTTAAATATTTGTAACCTTCAAGTTAACATGATTAACTTACTTTATGTACTTTCAAAGATGATCTCATTTTTGAGCTTATATAAATTGACTTACGACGTGAGAGTGACGGACCTTGAGACAATAAAACTATATAACCCATAAAGTCATACCCTCACTTTGAGAAATGAGTTGGTGACTACAACGTGATTACTAGAAGGCTAAGTTAGGCCCCTGGAGTAATAAGGATCAGCATGGGCTAGTAAATAAGATAATACCAAACATGATTTAGGGACCAAAGGATTTGATAATAGTCGACATCGTGAGAATTTCAGAGATCGCATTTCGGCAATGATAGAATGGACAACGGAAGAATAACCTTTAAAGCTCATTCAGGAAGACGCTTTTCTAAAGCAAGCACTGTGAGTAGAGTTAAGCTTAAGGGACTAAGTGTGCCAGTTATACTAGGTGTCACTCTCGTGCGTAAGAAATTCAGTTATCCTTGGTATAGAAGGGTTATGGCAAGGCAAGTTAGAGTCTGTTAAGATGTGAAGAGACGCCAAAGATGAAGAGGTAAAACATTTATAGGTAAATCTTCATAGCATTAAGTCGGAGTTATGTTGTTCAAATAACTATAGAATAGTAAAGAAAGAATACGGTAAAAAGGTGAAAAGAATGAGATTGCATTTATTTAGATCCTACAGATATGTTACGACTCCAGAACATTATGCAAGCACGATGCCGGGGAGAGGAAATAAGGGTTCCCAACCAGGATGTTATTGATAAATAAGTGTGAATGGACACTTGATACATTAAGAGCCAATGCGAAAGGTAAGTTAAGACAAAAGACATAACCCTAGAGAGGTTACGCAGAATATAGATATGAGCATGAACTGACGAGTACTTAGTAGTTGATTCAGGAAGATCCTAGTTATGGCTAGACAAGGGGTCTCAGATAAATCAGCAGATCATGCAAAATAAACATAGTGAAACCCAGCACAATTCAATCTCACAGATATGATATCGTAATCCTTGAGAAATATTCAGATAGGAGTTGGGTAGCTAAAGGTACCGTATAAGTATTATGAAAATTTTAGTTAAGAAGTAACCCTACGAGCACAAGGGCGTAGAGGTAACTAACTAAGGATAATTGTAGGCGAGTAAGTACATCGAAATTTTCGTTGGGTATACGATGTAAAAAGATCCCAGCTTTACATGAGTCAGAGAGTCTTCCCTAAGTACTACAATGAAAGATTAGCCGAGGAAATAAGGAAGAAGGTTTCAACCTAAGCATAGTGACATGAAGAAGAAATGATCTTGGAACAACAACCTCACTACAACATTGTATGCACTCCATAAGAAAGTGGCACCTATCATGACCAATGAACGGGAAGTAAAATCAAAAGTAATATTCGTGATCATATGAGTTGCACGAAATTCCAACATATGTGGGCACCAAGATAAGCCTAGGTATTCATGAAACAAGTGCTAGAAAGACTAGGATAAGTAAGTTCTTACGTTTAAAGACAATTGAGAAGGCACGAAAGAAATTATTCAATCTATGACCCAGAGTTAGTTACGTTACGACCACACTTAAGATTTAAGAGTATTATTCATGCAGCATATATGTTGAAATTCTTACAGTTATAGGAGACTCTGGTATAAGTTAAAAGAAAGAATTGAGTCCACGTCACAGAAAAAGGCTTAAATTGTTAGAGGTTATATCATGGATGTTCTATAGAGTCCACGAAAGGCTAAAGTAATAACTAATACCCTGAGCCGCAGATCGGAAGATAGATTAAGCCTACTTAAAGACTGAGAGAGAAGAGGAAACTAAAGAGTTACATCAATTATGTAAATCAGGAGTCTGATTATTAGATCCAACTAATTATAGAAATCGTGATTCAGAATATTGCAGAACCACTCTTAATATCAGAGCTACGAGAGAGATAGTACAACGGCCATATTCTATAACGGCTCTATGATAAATCCAGTTAGAAGAGTACCAGCCTCATAAGCAGTCAGTATGAAGCTCCCGCCAGAATGTGTATGCATCAGAGGTGGAAGTACTTTAGTGGAGCTTTAAGGTGTAGACGTGAATTCCACCTATGTGGAAGGAAGGTTATGAAAGCGATAGAAGATATAATGCAAGATTTGAAGATAAGAAAGGTAAAGGTAAAGAAGGTAGAGATACTAAAGTGCAGAAGGTTGTGAATAGTCCAGACTTCAGATAGAGGGAGAGAAGCATTATGATTCAATATCCACAAATGATAGTGGTGTCGTCAGTGGCATATCTTCCAGCCTATGGTTTCCAGGTACCGAAAGGTCTAGTTAAGAGAGTAAAGAAGAGTTAGAGACGATGTGATGTCTTGCTTGATGTTCCAAAATAACATAAGGAAATCTATGGCGCTAGCAAGTTAAAGGAAGGTTGCGAGTAGTATAAATAGATATGTGTAGGTCGCAAGCTAAAGTATGGTAGAGCGACAATGTTTTAGGTAGACATGAGTAAGGATAAGAAAAGGTAAGTGAGAAGGTGACGAGAATAAGTAAGTCATCAGGATTAAACCCATCAAAACAAGAGAGATGATGGTTTCTGTAAGTTATAAAAAGCTCAGTATAGCTTGAAGGAGCTCAGAGAAGTTTAAGACTAGGGGAATTTAGAAAAGATGGAATTCTGCCCTAGTAGTAGAATGAGAGTATAATTGTGATAAATGATAAGAGAATGACGTTTAGGCCTCTGATTGAGTAATGATTTAAAGAAAAGGGATTTCATGAATTGCATGGGATTAGAATACCCCCCATAGGATGAACCACCTTGGGATGCCATGAAATACGATTATTAAAGTATAGTATCGCCCTAGGTGGATCAAGCAAATCACTTCAAATGTTCCCCGATGAGACGTGAGCCCTAGTGACAATGTGTTACATAAGAGGTTTCAAGTTATCAGTGGTAGATTATAGATCAGCATTAAGGTAGATCAACAATAAATAGCTAAAAGTTCCAAAGTATGAGATGAGATTAGGCTGTCATCTAAAGATGAACAGTAACGAGGAAACATTAAAGGACTTAAATTTGTACATATAGGTTATGCAATGAGAGAGTAACCTAAAGTTGGGTAGCAAACCTCGGTAATAACAAACTAAAGTAAGTGTTATGGTATAGTATGACCTACCTTGATGTAGTAAATTCATAAGGATAGATAACCTAGGATATAAAACAAGATATAGCAATAGTCGTAAGTTCGACAAAGTACCAAGCAAAGGACTTCAGTACACCTATAGATGCCTAGAGGGACAGCTTGTCATGGTTCTGTATATGTTCACAAAGTGAGGCCTACAGATTGGATAATAGCTGGAGGAAAAGGAGAGAAGAGTCGCATAGGCGCACATACATGGATAGAGTCGTACAGGCTACACGACATAAGGTAGCAATAGTAACGAGATTGGATGAATTCCGACCACAGGTCGTGGTGCGAGAAAGAGGCCTAAAGGGGGGAATGCCCTGGGCTTTGGATTTATTCACAGAATAGTTGCCTAGATTTCAAGGACAGTACTAAAGTATTTGTAAGAGTTATAGGTTATGAGACTGATAAGTGCATCAGTCAACATTCGAGGATGAGACTGATAAGTGCATCAGTCAACATTCGAGGATGAATGTTCCAAAGGGGGGGAATGATGTTACACCTCATATTTTCGTATATGAGAGTATGTCGTAAGTCAATTGATATAAGCTCAAAAATGAGATAATATTTGAAAGTACATAAAGTAACGTAATCGTGTTAATTTTGAGGTTACAAATATTTAAGATCATGAACTGCAAGTACCAAGAGGGTTGGAAGGCTTAAAAGCTAAACGAATTGAAGAAAATAAGTTTTGTCGAAAGTCGACAAGTTGGGAATGTTATAACATGTACTTTTGGGGTGAGACTTGGGTGCTCAAAATGATAATAAGGTTATATTATGAGTTATTATAGTCTTATTATTGTTGTGTGTTATGTTTTGAAGTCAAGCGAGTTGTGAAATAAAAGTTGGCAAAGATCATTACAAGTTACAATCATAAATATGCTGAAAATTATGTCAAATGTAGCTGAGCATTTCTCCTAATGTACTTGGAATTATAGGATAATCTACCTACAAAATTGAAGCTCTACGAGTCTAGTTTCCAACAGATTAAACTGTTCATTGATACAACGTTGTAGTAGACAAATATTCGTGTTTTCGCGGGGCTGCGCATACTGGCAAGTGACAAGTAGGTGCATCACCTACTTGCCAAAAGGAGAGGCCTCAATTAAAGGCTCCTAAAGTCGGCCAAGAGGGGAATTTTAAGGAATTATTAACTCATTTATTACACTCATTTCTTAGACCAACAAAATCAGATTGAACCCCTGTAACTCCTCCCCAAAAATCCCACACAAACCCTAGGTAATTTCAGATGATACGATGTGATTATAGTGGCGAAAACCCTGGACAGCTTGCTAGTTTCTCTTTATCCTTCTTGTAGCTGCGTTGGGGGACTGATTTTTGATGAATAAGGATTATGTTTCGTAGGTTCTACTCAATCCAAGGTAAATTTATTCTTCTCCTTCCATTATCTATGCTTGTACAAGTTGTAACTCGATGGTAAAGAGTAGACCTAGCGAGTTTCGAAAGAGTGGTATGTTGTTTGTTGTTGCGTCACTGTTGGATGGTTGTGAACTTATTTTTAAGTTGAATTCATGGATGGTTTATAGGATTAGAGGCTTAATTATGTATTGTTGGTTGTGTTGCTCAATTTGAAAGAAAAGACATGTCGAAACATGTTTTAGTAAACTGAAAAATCAGTTTTGAGTTGCTGAACTTGTGGGATTGTTTTGTGGGTTGTTTCGTGTTGCTGTTGGGTTGCCTATTTTGCTACTGTTATTATGGAGTTTGGGAGGATAAAGTTTGTGGATAAACACCACATAATGGCAGGGTTGTTGGCTGGTCGTTCGTCGTTATATTTTCGGGTTGTTTGACACTACTAGGGTTATCGTTTTGTGTATGAACTGATTGGGGTATGTGGGCTGTTTTGTGGTATTTTGTGATGGATATAAGGTTGGAAAATGGTGTATGCATGTTGTTATTGTTGTGTTCTTGTTGTTGGTGGTGTTATGTCGAATTGGTAGGAAGTAAAGATTATAGGGGAGATGTTGCCCGTTTTATTATAAAATAAGCTTGTCGTTCATTGTGTGATAGTTGTACCTTCCATAACTTGATGATAGTATTGTTATCGTTGGTGTAGATTAAGGTGCAAAGAGACGAGTTTAACGTGGTTATTGGACAGATTGTGATAAGGTACGTTAAGGAAAAACCTTTCCATTATTTTGGCATGATTCTGTAACTACATGTGTTTGATAACGAGACATAAAGAGAAGTTCATATTCCTGGATTTATGTACATTATCCTAATCTCATAAGTTATCATATTCTCCCTTATCGGGACTTTATTCAGTTAAGTATTGTCTTCTTCCAGTCAAGAGAGTAGAGGGTCTATATATATATATATACACACACAATATTACAGTATTTTCACCACCATCGAGCTATAATCGGTGGACAGGCCACTATTGGGCAGTATTACAGTATTTTCACCACCATCGAGCTATAATCGGTGGGCAGGACCCTATTGGAAAACTTTTGATCATATGGTAAATTATATATCGAGCCTACTGTGGCCGAGCGCCTATGAGAGAGCCTAAAATGGCCGAGATACAGAGCCTAGTATGGCCGAGCGCCTACGAGCGAGCCTACTATGGCAGAGCAGTTATACGTACCGAGCCTTATAGAGCCGAACAACTATTTTACTTACTATATTGAGAGAGTTGAGTCAGTATCAGCAGGTAAGCATATCTTCATATTATCTTTGACTCCCAGTTGCTTTCAGTTATTATATCATCAATTTAGTTTCAGATTTCAGTTATTCAGATGCCTTACATACTTGGTACATTATTTCGTACTGACGTCCCTTTTATCGGGGACGCTGCATTTCATGCCTGCAGATCCTGATTGACAGCTAGATAGACCTTCCCAGTAGACAGAGTCAAACATCAACTTGGTTGGTAAGCTCCACTTCTCGGAGTTACCAGGTCTAGACCTTAGAGTCCATTTTATATATACAGGTTTGATGGGTAGGTGTGAGCACGTAATTTTTGCCCGACGACAAATACTCCTACAAAATCCACAAAAATAGATTTTTTCTAATTATTTTTAATTTTAATTTTTTATAGAATTTTAGGAATTTCTTGTTAATTAACTATTTGCATTTAGTTGCGCATTTAATATCTTAAAATTATATTAAAAACACCAAAAAATGTTCAGTGTTGCATTGCATAGCATTTTAGATCTTAATTGCATTTAGGATTTAATTATACGAGTTAATCGCATTATTAAACAAAAAACAATCACAAAAAATATTGGTCATTTTTAGTTAACTTTTAGTTTTAAATTAGTAATTTTATTTCATTAGTTTTAAGTTAATTAATTATTTAAATGGTAGAAGTAGATAATTAGGTTTAATTCTGCAAATTAGTTTTGAATTAGGATTTGATTTAGAGTTTTAATTAACTTAATTAGAATTTAAAAGAAAGGAAAAGAAACAAACAAAGAGAGTAAAAGCTCGGTTGTTATTCGTATTGGGCCAAGCACTTCAGCTGGCCCAATTGCTCTCAACCTGCCCCCGCCCAGACTTCTAAAAACTGGTCCATTCCCACCCCAAGACCAAACGACGTCGTTTTACCCCTAACCAATCTCAGCCATCGATCGCCTCATCATCTAACGGTCCCGAACTCCCCACTCCTTTCTCTTAAATCTATCAAAACAGACCCTCCCCCCCCCCCAAAACCCTACCAATTTCACTTCTTCTTCATCTCCTTCACCTCCAAGCCTAGCCACCCTAAAAATCCCCAACCCTACTTCGCTGGCGGCTACACCCAAACAACTCCAATCTCCCTCAAATTCACACCCCACAATCCCCTCTTCCTCCTCATCTTATATCTCATTTTAGTTTCTTTCAAAAAAAAACCATAATTTCACGATGTTTAGATCTTGGATCCGTCAGAATTTCTCTTCGAGACTCGGCCTTGTGAATTCGAAATCAACATCAGTTGTTTGCTCTTGATAAGAGCAATCAATTGATGATGAGTTCAATTCCCATTTTTTCGCCGATTGGATCTCCGAGCAGAAGCTTTTAGGTATTTTCTTCCCCATTTTTATTTTCTTTGTGTTTTCTTTCTTTACTTCTTTTCTCTTCCTATCTGTTAAAAGTTTCAAAATTAGGATTAAAGTGTTGAACTTTTTGTTTTGCTTGATTAGGGTAGTTGCATTATCAAAATAATTTTAATTTGTTTTTAAAAAAATGGAATTATGATTGGTTGCATTTTTTTTGTTTGTTTTTCTTTTCCTTTTTCTGTTTGATTTGCTGATTTGTGTTGGGTTGATTTGTTATGGGCCATTTGGTCATGGGCACCCGACCCAGGCCATTTTAGCAAAAAAAAAAGAGGATAAGGGAAAAGAATTAACAGCAAAGGGGCAGCTGGCATCTTTTCGGTTTGGAAATATTCCCCGCTCCTCTCATATTCCTTGATTTCACGCTGACAAAATTCCCTCTCCTAACAGACCCTCTCTAATTTTTTATTCACAACATATATACACCCCTCACATAGATACGGATATAGGGACGATTCCTCTCAAAATACACACACAGAATTTACCTTAGAGTTTTTCCTTTCTTTTATAAGCTTAGTTTCTCTCATACACTCACATAGATTTCAGAGGTTTTCTTGGGTGCTATTCATCAAATTCTGATTTTTCTCAAGTTAAATTTTGAGCTGAAGTCAAGGTTCATTCTGGTTTTTGTTCTTGCTGCTGCTCTTTTTCCAGTTTTCAGAGACTTATTTTCTGTTTTGTTTTGATTCTGCTGCTAGGTATGTAAACATCCACTTATCATTCTCCATTTGATGTTATGAGTAAAGCCTGATATCTTCATGCCTCATTTGAGTTTAGATTTTGTTTCATGAACTATAGTGCTTGATTGCTTTACTTTGTGCTATTTGCTAGCTTCTGAGTTTTGAAGTATTGTGATGATAGATATTATTTTCTATAACGTCTTTCAACTCCCTATTGCATGTGAATTTTTGACAAAAGAAAAAAAGTTTTGAAATCATTGGATCCTCACTGGTTGTTTCATTTATGTTGATATGTGAGGGACGAGGTGCTGATTTTCAAAACAGCTTTGTAGCTGCCTTTGTAACTCAAGACTTATTTGAGAGGTTGCAAAAGCCAAAGGAGCCCAGATCGTGTATCTGTTCGAGAGCTAGTGTAGTTGTAGCCTATTTAGAATGTGCTAGAGTTGTTAATTTGAGCTGAGTTCGATAATTTTCCTGGCTGACTGTTAATTTTCTTGTAAATTAAATTGAGTTGATAACGTTGTGGTTCATGATTCACTATTCTGCAAATCGAGTGAAGTCCCATCATCTGTATGATCCTGGATTAATTTCACATTTTTTATGTTTTGTTTCATACTTATGTTAGTGCCCGTTTTTCCTCACAAAGTGCTTTTTCTTTTGCCACCTTAGTTCGAATTCCCTATAACACTGTATCTAGTCATTAAATTGTGTTAATATCCTTTTTTTGAGTAAGTCTCGTGGAAATATAAAAGGTATGTAGTGACAGAATTGTAAGTCGAAAAATCACTTGTTTCAAACATTGTTAGGCCTATTCAATGCGAACGTATATCATTTCCCAACATTCGACTCCGGCAAATAACATCGAATGTGAAATTAGATCAGGTAATGAACTCTATGAATATTGATAATTTTGCTTTAGGCGCGATTAATAATAAACCATCGTAACTATGGGTACAGTTTCCGTGGCATAGTTGCGATACATAAATCCAAATTCGGGTGTGCATTTCATGTGACCCGACCGTAACTTCAAATAATAAAAAAAAAATATGTTGTAAATCACGAGTGCATTTCACGTGGCGCGATTCACAATGTGTACAAAAAAAATGAGTGTGCGACATCGCGACTTGTTTCAAATACATTCCATAAATATTAAAAGCGGTTAAAAGATAAAATGTACAATAGGTTTAAAACGCGTAATAAATCAGATAATTAGACCAATTATTAATAGTTAAGCGACCGTGTTAAAACCACGGAACTCGGGAGTGCCTCACACCAAAATAATATCCCAAGTGGCGACTCTGAAATTAAATAAATAATATCATTTCGATTAATGTCACTTTAATTGGAAAGACTCCCTATCCCCTCGGGAAAAAGGAGGTGTGACAGTAGGTCGAGGCCCTATCCCGACCATGATATAGTTCAGTTATCTCTAGAGGCTTGTAGACGAGTCCTGTATATTTTGTATATCCGTATTGTTGCCTTTCCAGCCCTGTGTATATGTTCAGTTTTGTATTGCTGGTTGGAGACATTCATGGCGGCCTCGTCGGCCTGCACAGTTATATATATCGGCTTTTTGGTATGTTTACCCCTCTAATGAGAGAGACGTTATTTTTAGATGATTCAAAATATGGCCTCATCGGTCTACGTTGAGGGTTACCCCTCCAAAGTTCACAGTTACAGAGTGGTACGCTCGGGCCGAGTATGGCACCGGGTGTCGGCCATGCCTCTTCAGGTTTGGGGCATGACACTAGACTAGAAGGGGTACATCTGGTATTTCACGTTTCCATGCTTCAAAAGTACCATGAGGATAGATCACATGTTTTGACCTCAGAACGGTGAATCTTGATGAAAATTTGGCCTATGAGGAAGAGCCGATGGCTATTCTAGACCAGCAGGTTCAAAAGTTGAGTTCTAAGAGTTTTCCTTCTATAAAAGTGCAATGTAGAGGTCAATCGATTGAGGAGGCTATGTGGAAGTCTGAGTCCAATATGCGAAGTAGATACCCCAACCTTTTTACCAGTCCAGGTACTTTTCTATGTCCGTTTGAGGAGAATATTTATTTTAGAGGTGGAGAATGTGATGACCCGATAGGCCATTTTGCGTACTAGCCTAAATTTCAGTGTTCTGAGGCCTCCCATAACTTCATTTAAAGTTTATTGATTTGTGTGGGTGGTCCGTTTCGCTTTTTGGAAAGCTTTTAGATGAAATTTTAAAGAAAATGAGATTTTTGACCTAAAATGAGGCAAGAGTTGACCACAGTCAACATTTTTGGTAAACGACCTCGGATCGGTATTTTGATGATTCTGGTAGGTTCATATGACATTTTTGGACTTGTACGTACGTTTGGTTGGGGTTCGGGGTGACCGGAATGCATTTCAGTGCATTATGTGAAAAATGTGAAAGTTGAGTTTTAAGTTGAAATTTAGAGCTTTTGTGATTGATTCTTGTTATTTGATGTTATTTTGATGATTTGACGTAGCGAGCAAGTATGTAGGATATTATTATACTTGTGTGCATGTTCGGTTTGGAGCCCGAGGGGCTCGGGTGAGTTTTGGATAGGCTACAGATGGGTTTGAAATTACTAATGCTCAGCAGTTGCTGGTGCAAGTCTGCAGATCTCGCATTTGCGAGGTCTGGCTCGCATTTGTGGTCATTGGAATGCATTTTCGATAAAGTGGTTGGGCTAGGTGTCTTCGGATTTGCGAGGGAAGGTTCGCTTTTTGTAAATGTTGGATATTCGCATTTGCTATCATTTTGGTTGCATTCGTGATCCCTCAACATTTAGGTCAGCTTCGCATATGCGAAGCATTTAACCGCATTTGCAATGGAGGAGCAGATCGCATTTGCAAGATTCTTGTCACATTTGCAACTTATGTGCATCTGATACACTGATTGCATTTACGATCAGTGTGTCGTATTTGCGAACAATTGCGACATGTGCAGTTGAGTAAAAGTTTAGGAGATCGGGACTTAGCTCATTTTACATCATGTTTTCAAACCTAAGCTCTCTAGAGGCGATTTTTGAAGAACGTTTTCTTCCCAAATTCATTGGTAAGCATCTCTAATTACTTTTCAATCAATTTCAATTACTTTTCATGAATTTTTAACATCAAATCTATGAAGTTCATGGTAGAAATTAGGGGTTTTGGATAGAATTTAGGGATTTTGGGAAATTGAGATTAGGACCTCAAATTAAGGTCGGATTTTGACATAAATCACATATCCAGGCCTGAGGGTGAATGGGTAATCGGGTTTTGTTCTGAATCTCGGATTTTGACCAAGCGGGCCCGGGGCTGACTTTTGTTGACTTTTTCAAAAATGATCAAAATTGAACCTTTTTCATTCGTGGGTAGTTTCTAAAGCTTATTTTGAATTGTTTGATTGATAATTGGCTAGATTCGGTTAGTTTGGAGGCTTGTTCGAAAGGCAATATCATAATTGATTATTGATTTGGTTGCAGAATGACGTAAGTGTCATGAGGGAACTAGAACTTGTTGGTCTATCTGCTACGTGAATTATGGGTGGGGACAGTGTATATGCAAGGTGACGAGTATATATGCGTTGTCATGGGTTAAACCATGCGGGTGGAAGTTGTCTTATTGTACTGTATTATTTCATTTACTATGCATACGAGGTCTTAGTTAGATTGTTACTCCTTAATTGTTTGTTTATGTGCTTATTGCTCATTTTGAATTTGTAGTGATATTGAAAGTTGAAATTGCTTATTTTAGCACAACGGTTGAAGTTGAAATTTGCTTCCCACCTTACTTGATACTTTGGGTTATTATTATTTCTTGGTGAGGATGAAAGTTAAATTACGAAGGATAATGTCATGCACTTGATTGCTTTATTTATATTATATGGTGAGGATGAGAGTAAAAGCATAAAGGGTGATGCCGTGCAATTGCATTTGTATATTATATGGGGAGGATGGGAGTAAAAGCACGAAGGTTGATGTCGTGCACATGCTTTATTTATATTATATGATGAGGATGCGAGTTAAAACACGAAAGGTGATGTCGTGCATTTGATTGCTTTATTTATATTATATGATGAGGATGAGAGTAAAAACATGAAGGATGATGCCATGCAATTGCATTTATATATTTTATGGGGAGGATGAGAGTATAATCACGAAGGGTGATGCCGTGTTGTTTGATGACTTCATTGCTTTGTCAATTCAGCATAATTTTTAACAATTGTACAAGTTATTCCCGCCCGTCATAACTAGTGAACAAAACAAGCTTTGTTAATCCGGCATAATATTTGAAACATTTGTACCAATGTATGCCTCGCTCGGCATAACTTATGAACAAGGCAAATTTGCTAATCCGGAATTTGTCTACCAAAGTTATACCCGAGGATAGTTTGCACAAATTCCTTAAATATAGACAAAAGTTAAACAACAGGAAAGTGTCCTATTTGCGCCAATCCCCCAATAAAAGTTAACAAAATTACTTCACAAAATTCCAAGTTCTAACTTATCTAGAATGGAAGAGATGAGTCTGGAAAGCGATATTGAGTGAGAAAGGTATAGAGATAGAGAAGAAAGAGAAGGAGGAAAAGAAGGATTTGAGAGGGAAAATATTGGGAATCTATTTATGGAGTTAGTTGGTAACAAATTTTGCCTCTAGGGTATTTAAATAATATGGACTTTTGATTTATTAACTGTCCCAAAAGTTAATATGAGCCCTTTGATAATGTATGACCCAATTAGTTATTTTGAGTTTTAGAACTTCGTTCAGTTATTTGAGATTTATCGTAGGTTTATTTTGTGATTTAAAAATAAATTATAATTTTGGACTCGGGAGACCATGGGTCACCAAGATTCGATCTTGGTCTAGGGTAATGACTATGTGGGTGTGGGTTAACTTTTGTTGATGTTTTAAATTTTGATAAAAATTAAATCTTCTATATAAAAAGGAAAAGGGTTTCTTGACGGTTCAAGCTTATATTGAAGAAGATAAGTATCTGAGCTGACCTCAACTTGAGAGAATGTTTCCTAAAATAGACTTATGTGCTACATGTGATGTATTTGGAGGTGACGTATATGTGAGGTGATGAGCGTATATATGGGTACCACATGTTTTCCATGCTCAGGTGGGATCTTAGTGTCACGACCCGGAATTTCCACCTTCGGGACCATGATGGCGCCTAACATTTTACTTGTTAGGCAAGCCAACGTTAGAATAATTCTTGTACCAATTTTAAACACTTTGAACAATTTAACCAATCAGACATAAATGAAGCTAAAATGAAGTACAAAATAGCATAATAATCCAATATCCAGTACAACCCGGAACTGGAGTCACAAGTACACGAGCTTCTAGAGGTTCTACATACAGAGTCTGAAATACATACAACTATCTCGAATGAGATGAACAGTAAATAAGGAAAGGGGGAAGGGGACTTCAAGGTCTACGGATAACAGCAGATCTACCTCGAGTCTCCAAAGGCTAATCCGAGCTGATGCACCTCACGTACAGCTGGGACCAGTACCAAAATCTGCACAAGAAGTGCAGAGTGTAGTATGAGTACAACCGACCCAATGTACTCCGTAAGTGTCGAGCCTAACCTCGACGAAGTAGTGACGAGGCTATGACAGGACACCCACGTAATTAAACCTGTACACACGAAAATACATGCACAACATAACAAATAAGCATTTAACATGTACTACTGGGAGGGGACATGCAAGAGGGGTACAAAATACGACAACTACAATAGGGGATGACAACATGAAACAATCAATAAACCTTCAGCCAATGAAACGGATAAACATAATAAATATAAACTGCACGACATCACCCTTCATGCTTTTACCCTCAACCTCACCATGAAACAGTAATAATGGCATGGCATCACCCTTCGTGCTTTTACTCTCAATCTCTCCATAAAATAATAAATACAGCACGGCATCACCCTTCGTGCTTTTATTCTCAATTTCATCATGAAATGATAAATACGGCACGACATCACCCTTCATGCTTTAACTCTCTTCCTCACTATGTATAAATCAACAAATGGAACAATAATCGGCACGGCATCATCCTTCGTGCATTAACACTCTCTCCCTTATCATGAAGCAATGAATATATGTCATTTGGGAGAAAGAATAATCAAGAATAAATCTTACATCAACAACGTTTCCACAATACCGAGCCCCAACTTCCAATAATATTCAATTATCACAATTAATTCATACATGCAGAAAGAATGATCAATTAAGTAGTAAACTAGTCGGGACATGGATGTGATAATCAAAGAAGCAAATAAATCATGAGAAACAAGTTTCAACTGCATGCTTTAACCCAAGAACAACGCATAAGTACTCGTCACCTCACATATACGTTGTACCCAACATTTAAACACGTAGCAAGTAAGCAAACAAGTCCTAATACCTCAAGTCAAGATTAACCACGACACTTACCTCGCTCCAAAAATCAACTCAAAGCTCAACCACGGCTTTGCCTTTTGAACAAGCCTCCGAGCCAACCAAATCTAGCAAATTATCAACCAATGATTCAAAATAAGCCTCAAGAACTACCCACGAATGAGAAAGGTTCAATTTAGGTCATTATTGAAAAAGTCAACTCCCGAGCTCGCTTGGTCCAAACCCAAAATTCGGACCAAGTCCGATTACCCATTCACCCCCGAGCCCGGTTATGCAATTTGTTTCGAAATCCGACCTCAATTTGAGGTCTAAATTCCAATTTTACAAAAATCCATAATTCTACCCAATCCCCAATTTCTACCATGAAAATCCTAGATTTTTGGTTAAAATCTTTTAAAATGTAATGGGTAATTGAAAGAAAGTAGGTTAGAATCACTTACAAACGAATTGGGGAAGAAGAGCTGTTGGAAAAATCGCCTATAAGGTTTCTAGGTTTGAAAATTTGAAAGAATGAGAAACATTCCGTCAGGCTTAAGTCCAGGCGCAGATGTCGCAATTGCGATGCGAGAATTTCTTCGCAAATGCGAAGTACCAACATTTCTGCTATCATCGCATTTGCGATGATTTGTTCGCAAATACGAATTGGGCCCTACCGCAAATGCGACCCAATTGATTGCAAATGCGAACAAGCTCCCCCCAATTTCCATCGCAAATGCGAACAATTTGTTTGCAAATGCGGACCTTCCTCTTTCGCAATTGCGGCAGAGTACTCGAAATTGCGAGAAACCAATCTCCTAGACCATGCTCGCAAATGCGATGATTTCTTCACAAATGCGAGGCTCGCATTTGCGAGCCAGACCTCGCAATTGCGAAGTCTGCAGCAGACACCAGAAGCACAAAGGCTTCAGTTATGATTCTAAGTCCAAAATCCTTCTGTAGCCTATCCAAAACTCACCCGAGCCCTCGGGGCTCCAAACCAAACATGCACACAAGTCCAAAAACCTTATACAAACTCGCTCGCGTGATCAAATCGCCAAAATAATACCTAGAACTACGAATCGGACACCAAATCAAATGAAACTTTCAATGAAACTTTAGAATATCTATTTTAACAACCAGACGTCCGAATCACGTCAAACCAACTCTGTTTTCACCAAATTTTACAGTCGAGTCATAAATATAGTAATGAACATATACCAAGCTCCGTAACCAAAATCTGGGCCCGGTAGCAATAAAGTAAAACCTTAGTCAAATCTTTAAATTCATTAAACCTTTAAACTTTGACGAAATGCGATAACTCGAGCTAGGGACCTCCTAATTTGATTTCGGGCATACACCTAGGTCCCAAATCACAATACGAACCCATCGGGATCGTCAAAACATGGATCTGAGTCCGTTTGCTCAAAACATTGACTGCAGTCAACTCAAATGGATCTTTAAGGCAAAATTTCACATTTATCAAAAATTTTAACATAAAAGCCTTCCGAAAAAAGACACGGAATGCGCACGTAAATCGAGAAAGGCTAAAATGAGATATTTGAGGTTTTGAAACACAGAATTAAGGCTTAAAACTCTAGATGACCTATCGGGTCATCACATTCTCCACCTCTAAAATAATCGTTTGTCCTCAGACAGACATAGAAAAGTACTTGGACTGGTGAAAAGGTGTGGATATCTACTCCGCATATCTGACTCGAACTCCCAAGTAGCTGCCTCGACCGGCTAACCTCTCCACTGCACACAAACTGAAGGATAACTCTTTGACCTCAACTGTCGAACCTGCCGGGCTAGAATAGCCACCGACTCCTCCTCGTAAGTCAAATCCTTGTCCAACTGGATTGAGTTGAAATCTAACACATGGGACGGATCACCGTGATACTTCCGAAGCATAGACACATGGAACACCGCATGGGCTGCTAATAAACTATGTGGCAATGCGAGCCCATAATCCACCTCACCTACTCTCTCCAGAATCTCAAAGGGTCTGATATACCTAGGGCTCAACTTGCCCTTCTTTTCAAACCTCATCACACCCTTCATGGGTGAAACCCGAAGCAATACCCTCTCTCCGACCATGAATGCAACATCACAAACTTGACGGTCGGCATAACTCTTCTGCCTACACTGAGTTATGCGAAGTCAATCCTGAATAATCTTGACCTTATCCAAGTCATCCTGTACCAAATCTGTACCCAACAACCGAGCCTCCCCCGGCTCAAACCATCCAACTGGCAAACAGCACGGCCTCCCATATAATGCCTCATAGAGAGCCATCTGAATGCTCGACTAGTAGCTATTGTTGTAGGCAAACTTCGCAAGTGGCAAGAACTGATCCTAAGAACCCCGAAATCTATAACACAAGCGCGAAGCATGTCCTCCAATATCTGAATAGTGCTCTCGGACTGTCCGTTCGTCTGGGGATGAAATGTTGTGCTCAACTCAACCTGCGTGCCCAACTCACACTGTATGGCCCTCCAGAAGTGCAACGTGAACTGCGTACCTCGATTAGAAATGATAGACACAAGCACACCGTGTAGGTGGATGATCTCGCAGATGTAAATTTCAGCCGACCGCTTTGAAGAATATGCAACTACCACAAGAATGAAATGTGCTGACTTGGTCAGCCTGTCCACAATGACCCATACCGCATCAAACTTCCTCTAAGTCCGTGGGAGTCCAACAACAAAATCCATAGTGATACACTCCCACTTCCACTTGGGAATCTCTAACTTTTGTAGCAAACCACCAGGTCTCTGATGCTCGCACTTAACTTGCTGACAATTTAGACACCGAGCTACATATAAAACTATATCCTTCTTCATCCTCCTCCACCAATAATGTTGTCGTAAGTCCTGATACATCTTGGCGGCACCCGGATGAATAGAATACCAGGAACTGTGGGCCTCCTCAAGAATCAACTCACGAAGTCCATCTACATTGGGCACACAAATACGACCCTGCATCCTCAGAACCCCATCATCTCCCACAGTAACTTGCTTGGAACTAACGTGCCGCACCGTGTCTCTAAGGACAAGCAAGTGAGGGTCATCATATTGTCACTCTCTGATACGCTCATACAAGGAAGACCAAGCGACTGTACAAGCTAGAACACAACTGGGCTCTGAAACATCCAACCTCACGAACTGATTGGCCAAAGCCTGAACATCTGCAGCAAGCGGCCTCTCACCAACTGGAATATACGCAAGGCTGCCCATACTCATTTCCTTTCTACTTAAGGCATCGGCCACCACATTGGCCTTCCCTGGATGATACAAGATGGTGATATCATAATCTTTCAACAGCTCCAACCACCTCCTTTGCCTCAAATTGAGATCCTTTTGTTTGAACAAATATTGTAGATTCCGGTGATCCGTGAATAACTCGCACGACATGCCATAAAGATAGTGCCTCCAAATCTTCAGCTCATGAACAATGGCTGCCAACTCTAAGTCATGAAAAGGGTAATTCTTCTCATGAACCTTCAACTTTCGCGATGCATATGTGATCACCCTACCATCCTGCATCAGTATTGCACCGAGCCCAACACGAGATGCATCACAATACACCATGTAAGATCCTGAATTGGGGCACCACCAACACTGGCGTCGTAGTCAAAACAGTCTTGAGCTTCTGAAAGCTCAACTCACACTCGTCTGACCATCTGAACGGGGCACTCTTTCAATGAGGCTACTATAGATTAAAACCCCTCCATGAACCGACGGTAATAACCTGCCAAACCCAGGAAACTCCAGATCTTCGTAGCTGAAGTGGGTCTAGGCCAGTTCTGAATTGCCTAAATCTTCTTAGGATCCACCTGTATGCCCTCTGCCAATTCGATGTGCCCCAAAAAGGTGACTGAGTCTAACCAAAACTCGCACTTTGAAAACTTGGCATATAACTGGCTATCCCTCAGAGTCTGAAGTACAATCTGAAGATGCTGCTCGTGCTCCTCTCGGCTGCGGGAGTAGATCAAGATATCTTCAATAAATACAATCACAAAGGAGTCCAAGTAGAGCTTGAACACCTGGTTCATCAAATCCATAAATGTTGCTGGGGTATTAGTCAGCCCAAATGACATCACTAGAAACTCATAATGACCATACCGAGTCTGAAAAGCTATCTTAGGGACATAGGATGCCCTAATCTTCAACTAATGGTAGCCAGGCCTCAAATCAATCTTCGAAAATACATTGGCACCCTGAAGCTGATCAAATAAGTCATCAATCCTCAGCAATGGATATTTGTTCTTGATTGTGACTTTGTTCAACTGCCGATAGTCTATGTGCATCCTCATCGATCCATATTTCTTCTTCACGAACAACACAGGCAGCCCAGGGCGATACACTAGGTCTAATGAAGCCCTTATCAAGTAAATCTTGCAATTGCTCCTTCAATTCTTTCAACTCTGGCGGGGCCATACGTATGGTGGAATATAAATGGGCTGAGTGCCCGGAGCCAAATTAATACAGAAGTCAATATCTCTATCGGGTGTCATCCCCGACAGATCTGCAAGTAACACCTCTGGAAACTCACGAACAACTGGTACTGAATCCATGGAAGAACTTCTACACTAGAATCGCGGACATAAGCCAAATAAGCTAGACACCCCTTCTCGACCATACGCCGAGCCTTCACATAAGAGATAACCCTGCTGGTAGAGTGGCCAAGAGTCCCCTTCCACTCTAATCGAGGCTACCCCGACAAGGCTAAGGTCATTATCTTGGTGTGACAATCCAATATAGCATGATAAGGTGACAGCCAATCCATACCCAAGATGATATCAAAATCTACCATATCGAGAAGTAGGAGATCTACGCTAGTCTCAAGACTCCCAATGGTAACCACACATGAACGATAGACACGATCTACTACAATAAAATCTCCCACAGATGTCGACACATACACAAGAGCACTCAAAGAATCACAAGGCACAACCAGATATGAAGCAAAGTAGGATGACATGTAGGAATAAGTAGAGCCCGAATCAAATAGAACTGAAGCATCTCTATGGAAAACTGGGACAATAACTATGATAACAGTTTCAGATGACTCAGCCTCAAGCCTCGCAGGAAAAGGATAAAATCGGTGTTGGGCTCCACCACTCTAAACTGCGCCCTTGGGACGGCCTCAAACTGGATGGCATCCACCTCTAACGGCCTGGCCTCCACCTCTAATGGCCTGACCTCCACCTCTAGCTGCCTGAACCCTACCTCTAGCTAGCTGAGCAGGCGGTGAAGCAACCAGTGCCGGAACCATGGCATGAGAACCGTGCTGCTGTGAGCTGCCCGGTGCCTGAGGGAAAAATCTAGCAATGTGCCTCAGGTCACCACAAGTATAACAGGACCTCGGCTGCTATGACTGTTGACCCAGAAACTGAGCCTGTCGACCTGAGTAACCACCCTGAAATCTCTGGAGCGGAGGTGCACTAATATGAGCTGGTGGCGCACTGTAGGCTAGCTGGTCAGAATGAGACGTATGAGGGTCGCGACCACCTGAAGCACTATGGGATGCCTGGAGCGCTAAATGAAATGGGCTGGGAGGATGGACTCTACCAAAAGTACCCCTGCCTCCAGACGAGGCACCACTGAACCCACCGAAATGACGAGGCCTCTTATCAGACCCCTGCCCCCTCTCCTGTGCAAGAACCATCTCCGATCCGCCTAGCAACATTAGCAGTCGTCTGAAAGGAAATCTCACCCCCGGTCTCCTTGGCCATCTGTAGCCTGATAGGGTGAGTGAGTCCATCAATAAACCTCCTCACCCTCTCCCTCTCAGTAGGAAGCAAGAGAATATCATGATGAGCTAGATCCACAAAACGGGTCTTGTACTGGGTGGGTGACAGTTATACTACCCTGCTAGAGACGCTCAAACTGCCTGTGGTAATCCTCTCTCAGTGTGATAGGGAGAAACTTCTCTAGAAATAGCTTTGAGAACTGCTCCCAAGTAAGTGTAGGTGACCCAGCTGGTCTGGTCAACATGAAATCTCTCCACCACCTCTTGGCGGAACCCATAATCTAAAACACAGTAAAATCAACCCCATTAGTCTCAACTATACTCATGTTCCGCAGCACCTCATGGCAGCGGTCAAGATAATCATGTGAGTCCTCAAAAGATGCACCACTGTAGTGAACTGGGAAGAGCTTAGTAAACTTATCCAATCTCAATAAGCCCTTAGAAGACATGGCGGGACTATCACCGGCATGGGCCGCAACAACTGGCTGAGCTACCCCAACTGGCGGGGCTGCTGGAGTCTGATACTAGGGAGCCATCTGCTCCGGAGTGTGAGTAGTGGGCGTCTGTGCTCCTCCCCCAGCCTGAGAGACGGTTGGTTCCACCGTAAATATACCGGCCTGGGCCATACTCTCCATAAGGCCCACCAAACACACTAGAGCATCCAGAAGCACTGGAGTGGCGATGAACCCCTCCGGGACCTGAGCCGGTCCAACAGGTACAGTTTGAGATGGAATCTTCTCATCAAAATCCACCTAAGGCTCCACTGCTGGTGCGGCTACTCAAGCTCTAGGCTGAGCTCTTCCTCTGCCTCGTCCCCTGGCATGACATCGTCCTCGTCTTTTGCCCTTATTAGGAGCAGTCACTAGGGGCTCCGACTGTTGTCCAGCTGAAGATGCAGTACGTGTTCTCGCCATCTGCGAGAGAACAAGAGTAGAAGGGTTCAATTATCAATGAGAGAATAAAATCACACGATAGAGAACAATAGAAGGGAAATTGTTCCTAAACTCCACAGCCTCTGGAAGATAAGTACAGACGTCTCTATACCGCTCCTCCAAACTCTACTAAGCCTGCTCGTGACTCATGAGACCTAGGTAACCTAGTGCTCTGATACCAACTTGTCACGACCCGGAATTCCCACCTTCGGGACCGTGATGGCACCTAACATTTTACTTGCTAGGTAAGCCAACGTTAAAGTAATTCTTATACTAATTTTAAACACTTTGAACAATTTAACCGATCAGACAGAAATAAAGCTAAAATGAAGTACGAAATAGCATAATAATCCAATATCCAGTACAACCCGGATCTGGAGTCACAAGTACACGAGCTTCTAGAGGTTCTACATACAGAGTCTGAAATAAATACAACTGTCTCGAATGAGATGAACAGTAAATAAGGAAAGAGGAAGGGGACTTCAAGATTTGCGGACGTCAGCAGATCTACCTCGAGTCTCCAAATGCTAATCCGAACTGATGCACCTCACGTACAACTGGGACCAGTACCAAAATCTGCACAAGAAGTGCAGAGTGTAGTATGAGTACAACCTACCCAATGTACTCTGTAAGTGTCGAGCCTAACCTTGACAAGGCAGTGACGAGGCTGTGACAGGACACCCACGTAATTAAACCTATACAAACAAAAACACAGGCATAACATAACGACAAATAAGTATTTAACATGTACCATTGGGAGGAGACATGCGAGAGGGGTACAAAATACGGTAACTACTACAGGGAATGACAACATGAAACAATCAATAAACCTTCAGCCAATAAAACAGATAAACATAATAAATATAAATTGCACGGTATCACCCTTTGTGCTTTTAGCCTCAACCTCGCCATGAAACAGTAATAATGGCACAGCATCACCCTTCGTGCTTTTACTCTCAATCTTTCCATAAAATGATAAATACGGCACGGCATCACCCTTCGTGCTTTTACTCTCAATTTCATCATGAAATTATAAATAAGGTGTAAATATCTAATTTTTGCTCTTTCTATTTCTCCTACATTACATTATTTTTAGGTTTATTATGTGTGTTTATAGACTTTAGCATTATATTATTAATTTATTTATTAAGGGGTTTAAAGCTTTAGATTAATACCCTTTTTCAGTTGAGTTATACACAAATCAGGCCCAATTTTGAGCCCAATTCGGCCGACCCAATCCTATTGTTGATTTGCCAAAACCTGGATCAAAACGACGTAGTTTCATAATAAAACTACGTCATTTCACTAAATGAACAAGATCAAATCTTACCACCATTCCATCTTGATCCAATGGCTCTCATTCACTATCTGCATAGGTATTTAAAGCCTCAAAAATCTGAAAATCGCCCCTATTTCCACCCATATTTCTTTTCTCCCTCCTCTCTCTTCTCTGTCTCTCTTCACTCTCTCTTTATCACTAGCCGTCGCCCCTCCGCCGTGACCGAAAAATGTCCACCGGCGGCGGTCCACCTACATAGGCCCCCAAATTCACACCATGTAATCCCCACAACCTCTTATTTCTATATCTCCAAACTAAATCCTTCAAAACCCCCTCAAACTCCTTGAATTTCAGATCTTGGAAACTTTAGCCGCCACTTCTTTGCCCAAATTCTTGAAGCTCCGGCCACTACCACCTCGCAATACCTATATCAACGGATAGAGCTCCTCAAGACCTACCCATTGATGTCAATTTCACCCCAAGAACACCACTGCCGCCGATGTACCGCCACCACTGTCGCCCGCCACCATCACTACCTCGCCTCTGCTTAGGCTAGCCTCGAACTCGAAACACTACTTTGTTGTTGATGACATCGTGACTGATCTTCGGCTCACCGGAGTTTGAGGTCACGATTTATCAATAAGAAAATCATGCTCGAAGTTCAAAGTTCTACCGAATCGGCATACCACCATTGTTTCGGCCACTTGAATTGTAAAATGGTAAAAATCCTATTCTTTTTTCATGGCTGTTTTTTTTTTTAGATTTTATTTTGTCTCTGATTAATTATTTTAGCATTAGTTATTAATGTTTGAAATGCTAAATTTTTTATTTTTGCACTTGTTAAAGTAGTAGAATAGTTTTGTATTGATAAAAGATGAGGTAATGAAGGAATACTAGAGAGTATAGGGTACTTGTTTGGTTGATTATTTATTGCTTTAGAAACCTTTTGAGTACAAAACACAAAAGTCAATTGTTTGGTAAGAAAATATATACTTTTGGACAGCTTTTGAACAAAAGTCTGTCTTTGAATAGTGAAGAGCAGATTTTGGTTGAAATACTCTCTTTTGGACAAGATTGAACTAGAAAGTCTTGCCTTTTGAATTTTAGAATATATTTTATTGAAAAATTTGTCAAAAGAAAAAAAAGACAGATTTTTAATCATCAAATGCCTGTTTTTCTCCTATAAAAACATACATCTTTAGAGTAGCAGAGGAGATCACTACTGACTTGAAAAAAAATAGAGGGAATTTTGAGAGAATAATTTCAATAAAATCATCTTTAGTAGATGAAAATTGTGAGCTTTGTCAGTGTCTCTTAGAGTGCAAAACCTTTGAGAAAAATGGAAAGACCCTTCACACAATTTGTGAAGTTGTTTAGCCACTAGTTTCAAGCATCTTTGTTGGTTTTCCGGGCTGTCTTAACGCCATTTCTGCTGCTGTATTTTGCTGCTATTCTTTCTCATTCTACAGCTGTATTTTTACAATTCTGCGATCCAGGTATTTATTTTTTTACTTTGTATTGCAGATACTTTCAGAAGTAATAAAGATTTGAATTTATTTTGGATTGTTGGAACATGAATATGTTTAGTATTGTCTAAGAAAAAATATTATGATTGTGATAGAGCCTGAAAACGTGCTAGAAGTCAGTTTAACATTAACTTTCTTTTACATGGGTAGTTGAAACTATTTTTTTTGTATGTTTATGGAGGTTAGTTTTGAATTCTTTATGTTTATAGTATTGAAAATTGATTAGCGCTGGATTTTTGGCCTGCCACTCTGATTTAGATCTTAATTAAGATAAAAGTGACTGTTTAATAAAGTGGTTGTTTATGCAATCATGACTTGGTAGAAAAAGCTATAGTAAAATGGGTTGCGTCAATAATCTGGCCTTCAGGTAGCTGTCTATGCAAATCCCAATTTCAAAGTATCCTCGGCCAAAACCTAACTTTCTGCAGGCCCAACTACAACAAGTTAAGGGCTGGCCCAATGTAAAAGTTGTCCAAAATGGGCCAGCAGTGTAAATGCACCAAAATTGGCCCAGTAGCCCCAATAACAAAGAAAGTGGCCCAATGCCATTTTAAACCCAATGAACAAAGTTGGTTCAAATTTTCAATTATCAGCTTTTCAAATAATTTTTAATTCTTCATATTTCCTTCTAAATTATGTAGCTTAATTCCCTATGTAACTTAACAACCTTAGTAATTAATTCAAACGCTAGGCAATTAGTAGGCGCGTTTTAACCTTTTTGCTCATAGATTCGCTTGCGTAGTGTGATATTTAATAATTAATAAATAAATTCAATAATCATATACTGTATTTAATAGCTTTAACTAATTTCTAATTTAATTAATCCTTGGCTAACCGCAGATTCTCTTGCGTAGTGTGGTAGTAATTTTTTATTAATTTTCAAAATTAATTTTCTGAAAGCACAATTGTAGTAACTTTTTCCAAAAAAAATAAAAATAATAACGTGCTAATAATCCTTTGTCATGACCGTGGATTCGCTTGCGTAGCACTATTATGACAAAATTAATTAATTTCGTCTCGATCACATATTCGCTTGCGTAGTGTGGTTATGACATCTTATCATTCAAAAATTCTTTAGTTTTTTTTCAATAATCAAGCAACAAAAGGGGATAAGTAAAACATAAAAATCCAATAAAACACAGTTTATCCAAAATCAATTCAAGCCAAGTTTAAGTCAATAGAGCGACCATGGTAGAACCACGGGTCTCGGGGAATGCCTTACACCTTCTCTCCAGTCAACAGAATTCTTTACTCGAGCTTTGTTTTCACAGACCAAATAATAAAAGAGTCAAACCTTCCTTTAAATTGGGATTCAAATAAAAGGTGACTTGGAACACCCAAAAAATAATTCCAAGTGGCAACTCTGAACACTAAAATAAACCCTATTTCAAAATTGTCACTTAAATCAGAAAAACTCTTTAACCCAGAAATCATAAAATACATATATCTTTTTGGGGGTAAAAGGGGGTGCGACAGCTCTGGCGACTCTGCTGGGGACTAATCAGTATTCGAGCTTGTACATGTTGACTTTTATTTGGCTTTATTAATTTTGTATATACTGTGATTTATTTGGGCCTAATGTTCTACTCGTCTGCTTTTTACCGCTTTGATATTGTTGAACTGTACATAATTGTCTTCTCACGCACCCCTCTAGGTCGTCTTGAAATTAAAATTGGGCATTTGCTTAACATAGCCCACTTTCCTTGAGATAGCTGAGGTGCTTGCCACCCGGTGAAGGATTTTAGTCACACATGTTTTAGGCGGGGAGAACCACCAGCTAAGCGGGAAAGCAATGCTACCGGTACGCTGACCTTCCTCGGATCGAGTTGTCAGCTCGAGTAAGCCAGTCTAGATACCTTCTCCATCAGGCTTTAAACCTAGAAGAACAAACCTCATGCCGGATATCCCTAGTAGGTTCGCTTTATTTGCATCATGTGCATTTGACTTAGCATGGGTCGGCACAAGGGCCGAGTTCTGTTTTAGGACAGGTACCTTGTTGAGACCATTATATCATGTTATGTGCTACTTGTTACATTATTTGGGAGGCTTGCATGTTGACCAACTTTAGCATAAATCAGTTGAATGAACAGAGAAAAAAATGATGTAGTCTAGTGCGTATGGTTTTTAAAGATTAATTTTCATAAAAATCAAAAGAAATATTTGGTTTGACCGAACTACGTGGGTCTGATTCTCACCGGATGTGAGATACATAGACAACCTTTATCGGGTCCGGCCCCAATTTACAAAAATCCAAAAAAATATTTTCCTTTAATTCCTTCTTTAGAAGTCTTTCTTTGAGACGTCAATTCCAAAAATCCAAAAATATTTTCTTCCTTTTTTTTAGAAGTCTTTCTCCCAAAATTCAAAAAAAAATCAAAATCCAAAAATATTTTCTTTCATTTGAAATTTACAAAAAAAATGAAAATCCAAAATATTTTCTTTCTTTTTTAGAAGTCTTTCTTTCGAAGATTCCAAAAAATATAACAAAACAAAAAAAAAAGCAAAATCAAAAAAAAAAATCTTTCTTCTTTAGACGTCTTTCTTTCAACAATCCCCAATTTTTAAAAATCCAAAAATATTTTTCTTTAAATTTATCTTTGAGACATAAAATCCAGAAATTTAAAAAAATAAAAAATAAAAAGTTTTGATTTCCAAAATATTTTTGTTCTTCTTCAGAATTTTTTCTTCGAAAATTAAAAAGAAAACTCTAAATCCAAAAATATTTTCGGAAATTCAAAGACAAAAATTCAAAATCCAAAAATATTTTCTTTCTTCTTTAGAAGTCTTTCTTTCACCAATTCCAAAAAAATCGAAATCCTAAAAAAAAAAAATCAAAATCTGAAAAAAAAAATCGAAATCCAAAAAAAAATATTTTTCTTTCTTCTTTAGAAGTTTTCTTTCAACAAAAAAAATCCAAAATATTTTCCTTGTTAGGAGCTTTTGTGGGATTATTTGTATATGAGTCAAAAAAAAGAGAGTTAGTTTATTTACTTTATTCCTAGTCCTCTCGAACTACGCAAGATCTGATTCATGTTCCCACATAATACGTAAACAACCCACATCAGGTTCGATCAAATGATTTTGAAAAAAAAAGTGAAAAAAAAGAGAAAAAGAAAAAAAAAGAAAGAGCAAAAGAGTGTGTTCGTTCTAACATGCTTGTTGTTTTGAAATAAAAGCTAGTTAAAGGTGATCGGTTTGTTGGTTTGCAATGGTGAATCACGAAAACAATCCAGGATCACTCTATCATCTTCTCAACCAAGGGAATAAGCATCGCTATTGTTGATCCAACTAAGATCACGAAATGAAAAATACACAATTTGGTGGTGAAAAGTAGAGGCAAATGTTGGTTGACTTTTACCAGGTTTGAGTAACAGGACATGCTTTGTGTGAGACGATCTGTGAGGATAGTGAGACATAAGAATTCCAAGTCTTTTGGCAAATTGGTTGCTATGAAATTTTTCATGCCGCCAGTCTTGAAATCCAATAGCCAATATTGGGAACGGTTTGATCAAAAATAGAAACTTGAATGATGATTCCAAAGAAATCTTATTGAATTCTGTAGTGATGTTGATATACAAATGTGTAGCTAAGATGTCAAGCTTGGTAATTGAAAAGTCACTCCCTTCCTTGACGCGAAAGAGTCTTGGTAACTTATTTTGTCATAATTTCTATCATCTAGATTACTTTGGGGTTGTGATCCGGATGTTGTTTGTTTGTCGTGTCATCAAACCTCTCTATCCTTTAATAAATAAAATACAACTTTTCGCTTTATGTAATTTTATTCCATTGTGCTTAATTCTTCTTGCATATATAGTTCTGTTCATGCCGATTTTAGTGACATGACATGTATGCGAAGTTTTCGGCTAGATTTTAGAAAGCATGTCCAATCTTGATTTGAATCGAGGAAAAACACTTGGATTTTAAGTAAGAGGTTGAAAAACTTTGATGATATGCCTGTGTAAAGATCATATGGAACCAGAACAGTCATATCCGTAGAGGTTAAATATGTTTATCTCAAACTTATCATGAATACCGGGTTAAGGATAACTGAAAGTTTTGAAGTCTGGTTGGACTAATCGATGAAAGGGTTTTTGGCCACGACCTACCCTAATCTAATCATATTAGGGAAGAAAACTCAAATCTCCAAAGGAGATATTCCATGGAATTTTTGAATGGATTAGCTGGTACTGAATTGCGCCCTTCCACATCAAGTCAAAGTCCAAGAAAAGGTGGCTCCAAATTGTCAAACGTCATTTGTTGCAAATTAGATATTGACTACGGAGCTATACAACTGACAAAACCAAGAAGACAGTCACGTCCATCAATGTTGAACCTGAGAAGAGATAGAGCTTTTGGCATTCTTGAGGCTGGGAGGCCTTTTTTCTTCTATCCAAACACTTTATATCTTTTGTCACCCCTTTTGAGCATGTATCATTTTCTTTGACCCCCTCTCTTGGAATCAAGTCTAGAGTAGAAAGTCAAAAATAATATAATATATATATATATATATATAAATTGGGGCAACGTTTAGAAAGTTCAAGACATAAAAAAAAATCAAAAATTGTACTAAAAAAAAAGAGAAGGAAAAAAAAAAAGAAAAGCAAAACAACAAATCTTTAGGTCAGATGTTTGAACTACGTTTGACTTGATTCCTTTAAAGGCTATGTAGCCTACTATACTAGGGTTCAGTCCAATCCAAATCAAAAATAAAAATTCCCTAGTATCTGAAACTGGGGCAGAAGTTTTTTTCATGTTTTTATGAAGAGTCGATTCCAAGAGTTGTAAGATACAACCCCCTCATCTTGAATCTATTTTGAGCCTTTATACAACCATTTCTTTCTAACCATATCCAAAGGCCTTCCAAATAAAGACCTCCTGATAAACCCTCAAGAATTCCAAGAGAAGCATGCAATGAGCAAACAATTGTCACACGACATAGAACACTATCAAGTTGCTCACACAAGAAATCAAAAGAAAATATAAAAAAATGAGAGAGTCTTACTAGTGAAAACCCTCATGGGCACTGTAAGACGATGGTAAGTAGAGATAAATAAATGAGAGAGGTCGATTGGTGAAAACCTTTCGAGGCACTACCGGTCGAATGTGAGCTGTGATTTGATGTAAACGATTGGCGCAAAGAGGCCAACTTCAAAGGTTAAAGGGAACAACAAGAATAAAAGATAAATTGGTTGGATAGATTTAGCCGCTTAGTCCAAAATGCATGTCATAATCATTAAAGTTGGCTAACACATTCAAAAGATCCTTTTTAACTTTTCTTCTTTCTTTCTCCCCTAAAGTGACATTT
Organism: Nicotiana tabacum; assembly: GCF_000715075.1. Lineage (NCBI taxonomy): Eukaryota > Viridiplantae > Streptophyta > Magnoliopsida > Solanales > Solanaceae > Nicotiana > Nicotiana tabacum. The sequence continues at coordinate 46,623,766 of NC_134102.1, forward strand.
TTAGTTAAATACTATTCCTTCTCATTTCTACATCGCGTCATTGTGTGTGCATTTGCATTATTCTTTTGAGTCAGTCTTTATTAAAACAAAAAAGAATTAATTTCAAAATCTGTTACCAGCTTTCTCACTGTACAAAGCGAGTTCTATCCTAGCACATCAGAGAGGACATACCGAGGAAGCAACATGAACAATAAGTTATTGAATTTAAACAAGATCTGAGGGTTTATGCATACGAAAGTTCCAAAGAGAAAAGTTTGCTGGTCTATTTGTTTAGAAGCCAACAAAAAAAAGGCCACAAAATTGATTACCGTTTCCCGAAAGTGCAAAACACAAAATGTGGGGCATACGCGGCATTGTCAAAGGCACACATCCATTTGTGATCTCCAGTAAGCCGAACAAAGTGTTTCAATCAAATCGAAAAGGTCGCTAAGCAATACTTGCTTCATGGAAAACTTGATAGCACTACGGACACAAACTGGTATTGGGTGCAAGACAACTAAGTTTGATTTTAAAGGAAAAATTGCCTTGCCTTGGGGATAAGGGTCAGCGATACCATGGACATCCGGGTATGAAACAGTAGGGGGAAATGTCGGAAAGTCTAGGTCTCCAGAAAGCGATATAGAGTATCCAAGCATCTCGGTACCACACATACAGAATCAGTTCTTTAATAGCAGTGGCCGTGAATTCAAGCCACTCAGGGCATCAAGGCCACAAACCGACCACCACATTGAAAACTCACAAATTTTCTTTGGTTGAAGCAGGAATAAAGCAGTGCAGCATGAAGATTCTCAAAGCACGAATGTCACCAAAGGTAAGTTCCGCAAAATCTCCATGTTCTTTTATTCACTACTATTCATATACACCATTTTCATAGCTTAACCCAGGTAGAACCTTTTCGTCTAGGTAGATGCAGCTCATATTTCCAAGTAGAAGTACTCTTCGCTCAGGCTGTTTTACGTAGCATAATCCAGGTAGAGCCTTTTTGCCTGGGGGATCCAGCTCATATTTCCGGGCAGAAGTATCCTTCGCTCAGGCTGTTTTATGTAGCTTAACCCAGGTATATCCTTTTCGCCTAGGGGGATCCAGCTCATATATTCGGGTAGAAGTACTATTCGCTCTGGCTATTTTACGTAGCTTAATCCAGGTAGAACCTTTTCGCCTAGGGTGATCCAGCTCATATTTCCGGGTAGAAGTACTCTTCTCAGGCTATTTTACGTAGCTTAACCCAGGTAGAACTTTTACGTCTAGGGGGATCCAGCTCATATTTCCGGGCAGAAGTACTCTTCGCTCAGACTGTTTTACGTAGCTTAATGTAACGACCTGGCCGGTTGTTTTGTGTATTATAGCCCCACTCCCCCCATTTACTATTCAATTTATGCTTTACTGTTGTTGTATGACTTGTCGGGGTAATTGGTTTGGGTCTGGAAGGATTTCGGAATGAATTGAGACACTTAGTCTCACAATTGAAAACTTAAGTTGGAAAAGTTGACCGGATGTTGGCTTATATATAAACAACCTCGAATTCGAATTCTGATGATTCTAGTAGCTCCGTATGGTGATTTTGGACCTAGGAGCATGTCCGAAAAATTATTTAGAGGTCCGTAGTGGAATTAGGCTTGAAATGGCAAAAGTTGGATTTTTGGAAAGTTTGACTGGGGGTTGACTTTTTGATATCGGGGTCCAAATCCGATTCTGGAAATTTGAATAGCTTTGTTATATCAAATGTGACTTGTGTGCAAAATTTGAGGTCAATTGGACATGATTTGATAGGTTTCGGCGTCATTTGTAGAATTTGGAAATTTCGAAGTTCATTAGGCTTGAATTCGTGTGTAGTTCGTATTTTTGAAGTTGTTTGAGGTGATTTGAGAGTTCAACTAAGTTCGTATTGGGATATAAGATTTGTTGGTATGTTTGATTGAGGTCCCGGGGACCTCGGGTTGATCTCGGGTGGTTAACGGACCAAGGTTCGAAGTTGAAGAATTATTGAAGATTTGTTGGTTCTGGTGTGATCGCACCTACGAAAAAGGGCTCGCATGTGTGATGGTCGCAGAAGCGACATTGCACATGCAGAAGCGAGGGTCTTCGCAGGTGCGGTGCCTGTTGCACAAAAGCACGACCGCAGGTGCGGTCCTAGGCATCACAGAAGCGATCTGGGCTGGTCAAGCTATTCTCACAGAAGCGAGTTGTTTTCCGCAGAGGCGAGGGTCGCAGGTGCGACCTCTTGTCCGCATCTGTGAAAGTGCTGGACAAAACCCTTTAAGTTCAATGGTTCGTGATTTTTCACCATTTTCGGATTTTGGAGCTCGGTTTGGGCGACTTTGGAGAGGAATTTTTTCACACAACTTGGGGTAAGTGTTCTTGATTCCCTTGTGATTATGTTCCATGAATCTATCTTCATTTTTAGAAATTGGTTGATGAATTTAAAGAGAAAATTGGGGGTGTTAGCCTAAAGTTCATAATATAAATTTTTGAGTTTTAAACATCGATTTGGAGTCGGAATTGAGTGAAATTAGTATGGTTGAACTTCTAATTGGATGGGCTGTCCGATTTTGTAGTTTTGTTGGATTCCGAGACGTGGGCCCCACGGGCAATTTTTGGAGTGTAATTTCGGATTTTGTGGGAAAATATTAGCATTTTGATATGGAATTAATTTCTATAATTGTGTGGACTGAACCAAAATTATTGTGACTAGATTCGAGCTGTTCAGAAGTCGGTACGCGCAGAATGGAATTTCTGGAGCATTGTTTAGCTTGCTCGACATTGGATTCGTCCTGTTTGAGGTAAGTAACTCTTATAATCTTAGAGCTGAGGGTATGAACCCTGAATATACGTATTATGTGAATTGTTTGAAGGTGACGCACATGCTAGGTGACGGGCGTGTGGGAGTGTACCATAGAAATTGTGTCGTAATTGTTTCCGTGGAATTTTGTAGTCAAATAATCTTGGCATTTTCTATGCAGTTTTATATGTTGAAAAAATTTAGCTGAGAATCATATTAAAAATTATGTTGAGACTATGTGCCAGTATTATTGGGACCCACAAAGGTCATATTGTTGTGAATTATTTGTTTTAAATTAAAAATTCATACTCAGTCATATTCATTTCATTGCATATCATATCTCAGTCTATGTTGTTATTTATTGATACATCATATCATCATTTTTGGGCTATTTTCATGACATTGTGAGCCCATGAGATAGAGACTGGAGAGATTGATGACTGAGGGAGGCCGAGGGCCTGACTGTGAGGATATTTTTGGGATCGAGCTGCACGCCGCAGCAGGCCATGTTGGCTTTATATATATTATTATGTGGATCGGGGTTGCCCGCCTGCAGCAGGCCTTATAGACTTTATATAGCACGTGAGTTGTCCGTGCAGCACGTGAGTTGTCCGTGCGGTTTATAGCGCTTGGGCTGAAGGAGCCCCTCCGGAGTCGGTACACCCCCAGTGAGCGTCGTTGGTATTATTGATGGATGGATCTTCCCTGGACATGGATCTTGTCTGAAGTATTATATACCTGGAGATGGATCTTCTCCACGGGCTGGATTGTCCCTACTCGGTACTGAGTGACTAATGATCAGTTGATGTATATATTCCGGGATGGATCTTCCCTGGGCCGGGTTGGCCATATACAGTACCGAGTGATTGGGCATGATGAGTGGAATGTGTGAGAAAGTGAGATTGAGTACTCTGAGAGTGTGAGTACATGAGTTCATCTCTGAGATACATTGCATTGACATGCACACATGACATACAGGCATAGAGATGTATTTTCCTCATGTTGTACGATATCACATCATTCATGATTTCTCACACATGTTGGCAGATGGGCATAGTGATGCATTTGCTTTACACTGGTTATCTGGAAAGAAAATGAAACATCTTATTTATTATTGAAAGGATTTTGGGAAAATTATTGTTTCAAACCTATTCACATTTTTGGCAACTCCGGTAAACGATGTGGGTTTTCATTAATGTACTTGAAAGGCAGAACTATTTTCAGAAATCATGTTTTGTTGAGCATTTGATTGTTGAGTCACTTCTGGTATTACTTGCTTTATGTTATTATGAACTGTTGTTGGTTATGGGAGTTGAAATCTGACCTTGGTACAAGCTCGTCACTACTTTCAACCTAAGGTTAGGTTTGTTACTTATTGAGTACATGGTGTCACGCCCCAAAATCGAGGAGCGCGACTGGCGCTCAACCTGTAACGCCCCGAAAAATTTTGAAGTACTTAAGTGGTAAGCCCGGTAAATTTTGCAAAGAAAATAATGTTTCATGGTGTCGGACTAGGCTTACGTGTTTGAGGATTATAGAAATTCTTGGGTTGAATAATGCACCGGAAAGTAAAGGAAAGTTTTTGGCGGAAAAGTGCATTTCTGCGGTCCATTATGCGACTGCAGAACAACTCTGCGGACCGCATAATGGCCGTAGAGTGAGGCAGTTAATTGGGTCAGTTGGAAGCAACTATGCGGTCGACTATGCGACCGCATAACTGTTATGCGGTGCATTATGCGACCGCATAACAGTTATGCAGACCGCATAGTGACCGCATACACATACAGTTCTTTTGGCTATTTTGTAACCAATTATGCGACCGATATGCGGTCCGCATATCGGTTATGCGATCGCATACCTTGTTCCGGAGCTCCACTTTTGGGTTTTTAAAACCCGACCATATTTCATTAAATACACTCTTTGGGCCATTTTTTAGAGATAATCTGATATTTTAGAGTGAGAGAGAGTGCCCTAGAGTGAGAAGGTGTTCTTCAATAGTTTTTCTTCAATTCTTACTCAAGTTTTGGAAGATTAAGAAGGGAAGCGCTAGGTCTTCATCCTAGAGGTAAGATTCTACACCCTAAACCCTAATTTCGAAATTTTCTGAAAATGGGTAACTAGCAAGATAATTTTTGGGCATGAGAGTTGTTTATTTTACATGCATGTGTTATCAAAGGGTGTAGGAAGATTGTTGAGCTAAAATGGTAAAGATTGGGTTGTGGGATGATGGAATTCTCCATAAAAGGGCCTTGGAACCTTAATGCACACTTAATGTTTGATAAAATGCTCAGATGATCAACAAGCATCCCAAATGCTTTATCGAACCATGATCACCTTCCTAATTTTGATTCAATTTGTTATATCTCTACAATAGATTGAAGTTGCTAAGAATTCCGAAACATTTAGAGTGTAAGGAAGCTCAAGTGAGGTATGTTGGCTAAACTTTTCTCTTAGAATTGAATCCCACGATATTCATGTAAATTATGTAAGTCCCGAGTGATTCATTATGAGACTGGACATTCCGAGTAAGATTGGGTTGAAAGATATATGTTCAACAAGCATCCCAAATGCTTTATTCATGTTATGTTACCAATTGAGGATGTGTTAAAATATGGGTTGTGCATTAATAATGTTTCGACTTTAAGTCAAGTTCAAATGAAGGCTATTATGCCAAATTTTGTGAAATATCTCTATGTGCATTAGACTCTAAATTGCTCACATGTGTACTACACACCTTGATTTGAATTGTATTTGTTGTTGATGATGATAATGATATTTGAAATTGATAAGGTGAGCATGAAATACTAAATATGGCCAACGTGCCAAGAATGATCTTATAATTATGGCCATTGGTGCCAATGAAATAAAAAGATGTGAAATTAATACGAAATGCGATGATTGATATAAAAAGGTTGATGTCTCAAATAAGACAGTCTAGCCGGTTGGGTCGTGATCGGACACCATGCCGCACACATGGTGGTGATTGTGCTGGAAATTATAATTTAAGTTGGGATTGTGGTCGATGTCCCTAATGGATAGCCTAGCCGATCGGGTCGTGATGGGACTCCGTGTTAAAGACGCTGGTATTGATATTGAGAGAAACTGTGGTTGATGTCTCTAATGAGATGGCCTAGCCGATCGGGTCGTGACCGGACTCCGTGCTAAGAGTACGGTGGTACTGGTTTTGTGAATAATGGTATTGTGAATAATGGTATTGTGGACAATGGTATATCAATATTAAAAATCTCCCAATGTGAGATATGGGAATTAATTTGAACACTGTCTTGATCCTAAATTGAGGTTTGAAGTTAATTAAGGCTTTCATTGATATTATGATAATCTTGTTTGTATTATTTGTCATTCTATTGAGAGACTGTTTAGTTATACATACTAGTGCTATTCGACGGTACTAACGTCCCTTTTGCCGGGGGCGCTGCATCTTTAAATGGATGCAGGTGGTTCCACAGTAGGAGATATTGATCGGTGATAGCAGTACACCTTCTTCCCAGCTGACTTGGTGAGCCCCACTTCATTCCGGGATCATGTATCTTTTGTACTTTGTGTATTCGGTTTGAGGTATAGTCGGGGTCTTGTTGCCGGCATTATCATTGTACTCTTCTTTATTTATAGAGGCTCCGTAGACATAGTGTGGGTTGTGTATTGGTGCTGGGAAAGACAAACTATATTATGTTGTGGTTGTATTACTAGTCCATTTGAGACTTTAAAAATGATGAAACAATTGGAATTGAATTGGTATTGTAGACATGAACACATTTTCGTCTAATTAATGATAATATGTATTATCTCTATTCATAGATGAGTTTGGGTAGAATAAAATCTAACAGGCTTGCTCGGTCGGGTTCACTCGGTTGAGCTCCGGTCGCGCTCCTCGGTTTTAGGGCATGACACAACCGAGTGAACCCGACCGAGCAAGCTTGTTAAATTTCATTCTACCCAAACTCATTCACGAATGGAGATAATACATATTTTCATTAATTAGACAAAAACGTGTTCATGTCGACAATACCAATTCATTACCAATAGTTTAACCATTTTTAAAGTCTCAAATGGACAAGTAATACAACCACAACATAGCATAGTTTGTCTTTTCCGGCACCAATACGCAACCCACACTATGTCTACGGAGCCTCTATAGATAAAGAAGAGTACAATGATAATACCGGCAAAAAGGCCCCGGCTAAACCTCAAACAGAATACACAAAGTACAAAAGATTCATGACCCCAGGATGAAGTGGGGCTCACCAAGTCAGCTGGGAAGAAGGTGAACTGCTATCACTGATCAATATCTCCTGTTGTGGAACCACCTGCATTTATTGAAAGATACAACGCCCCCGGCAAAAGGGAAGTTAGTATTGTCGAATAGCACTAGTATGTATAACTAAACACCCTCTCAATAGAATGACAAATAATACAAACAAGATTATCATAATATCAATGGAAGCTTTAATCAACATCAAACCTCAATTTAGGATCGAGACACTGTTCAAATTAATTTCTATATCTCACATTGGGAGATTTTTAGTATCGATATACCATTGTCAACAATACCATTATTCACAATACCAGTACCACCGTATTCTCATTACGGAGTCCGATCATGACCCGATCGGCTAGGCTATCTCATTAGAGACATCAACCATAATTACTCTCAATATTAAAAACACCATCTTTAACACGGAGTCCGATCACGACCCGATCGTCTAGGCTATACATTAGGGACATCGACCACAATCACAACTTAAATTATAATTTCCAGCACAATCACCACCATGTGTGCGGCATGGTATCCGATCACGTCCCAACCGACTAGGTTGTCTTATTCGAGAAATCAACCTTTTTATATCAATCATCGCATTTCATATTACTTTCAAATCTTTTCATTTCATTGGCACTAATGGCTATAATTATAAGATCATTCTTGGCACGTTGGCCATATTCAGTATTTCATGCTCACCTTTTCAATTTCAAATATCATCATCATCAACAACAACAAATACAATTAAAATCAAGGTGTGTAGTACACATGTGAGCAATTTAGAGTCTAAGGCACATAGAGATATTTTACAAAATTTGGCATAATAGCCTTCGTTTGAAATTAACTAGAAGTCGAACATTTCTAATGCACAACCCATATTTTTAACACCTCCTCAATTGATAACATAACATAAATAAAGCATTTGGAATACTTATTGAACATATATCTTTCAACCCAATCTTACTCGGAATAGCCAATTTTATAATGAACCACTCGGGACTTACATAATTCACATGAATATTGTGGGATCCAATTCTAAGAAAAGATTTTAGCCAACATACCTCAATTGAGCTTCCTTAAACTCTAAAATATTTCGAAATTCTTAGCAACTTTAATCTATTATAGAAATATAATAAATTGAATCAAAATTAGGAAGATGATTATGGTTCTAGCTCATTTGAGCATTTTTCAAATACTAGGTGTGAATTAAGGTTTCAAGGTCCTTTTATGGAGAATTCCATCATCCCATAACCCAATCTTTACCATTTTTAGCTCAACAATCTTTCTACACCCTTTGATAACATATGCATGTAAAATAAACAACTCTCATGCCCAAAAATTATCTTACTAATTACCCATTTTCAAAAAAAATCGGAATTAGGGGTTAGGGTATAGAATATTACCTCTAGGATGAAGACCTAGTGAGTTTCCCTTCTTAATCTTCCAAAATTTGGGCAAGAATTGAAGAACAATTATTGAAGACCACCTTCTCACTCTAGGGCACTCTGTCTCACTCTAAAATGTCAGATTATACCCCAAAAATAGCCCAAAGAGTGTATTTAATGAAATAGAGCCGGGTTTTAAAACCCCAAAAATGGAGCTCCGGAACAAGGTCTGCGGTCGCATATGCGACCGCATAATAGATATGCAGACCGCATATTGGTCGCATAATTGCTGACAAAAATGATCAAAAATCTGTCTGTGTATGCGGTCACTATGCGGTCCGCATAACTGTTATGCGGTCGCATAGTCGACCGCATAATTGCCCCCAAACTGGCCCTCTCCTGCCCACTTTTGCGTCTATTATGCGCCGCAAAGTGATTATGTGGTCGCATAATGGACCGCATAAATGTGCTTTTTCGCCAAAAATTTTTCTTTACTTTCCGGTGCATTGTTCAACCCAAACACGTAAGCCCAATTCGGCACCACAAAACATTATTTTCTTTTGAAAATTTTACCGGACTTTACACTTAAATACTTCAAAATTTTTCGAGGTGTTACACTTGGGGTTGGTTGTACTCATACTACACTTCCGCACCTTGTGTGCAGATGTTGACTGATGATGTCGTTGTGTTTGTTGGGAGCTAGATCTGAAGATGTATCTATGCTCCGGTTGTAGCTGCCTCTTGTTCATGATAGCCTTAGATTCATAAAACTCTGTTTATGTACTTTTCAAACAGATGATGTATTTACTTCATACCAACTTGTATACTCTATTCTTAGAAGCTCATAATTTTTACTACCTGTTCTCGGGGAATGTATAAGATTAAGATTTTTCTTTACTTAAATTGTTTGAATAATTATTATTGGAATTGGATATTTGATAATTGGCTTACCTAGCGGGTTGGGTTAGGTGCCATCACGACTAGTTGGATTTTGGGTCGTGACAAGGTGGTATCAGAGCTCTAGGTTCATAAGTTCTACAAGTCATGAGAAGTGTCTAGTAGAGTCTTGCAAATCGGTATGATGAGGTCCATACGTATCTTCGAGAGGCTACTGAGTATTTAGGATATATACTTCCCATATTTTTTCCTTATCGTGCGGAATTGATTCAGCTTGAAACATAACTTTTTGAATTCCTTTCACGCATTCGTATGCGCACAGAAGCGCTCGGTATCAGTTGTGCATCGCTGGCTTGTGATTCTATGAACGAATTTTGAGATGTATATTTTGTGTTTTGGTGATGTGCCAGTCTGGAGGACTTGAGGCCATGGTTGGACCGTAGCTTAAGCTCGGTAGATTCAGTTGTAACTTGTACGTTTGGACTCATAGGTCCGGTAATGTCCCTACGAGTGGAATTTGTGGCTCGGTGAGCAGTGGAATGGCCTTGTGATGAGTATGATGTAACTGCGGGATGTGTTAATACGATTTGAATGTGGCGAGAAGTGTTTCCTTGAAGTGTAAAGGAAGGCCATTGGGTGCTTGATTTTAGTTTTGATGTGACGTACAGTCTCGAGTGTGAATGTTTTGAAAGATCTTTCACGTTGTTAAATTTTAAGGCAAATTAAATTCTCGTGTCTGGTTAATGAGTTTGGACTCAGAAAGATTAAGTGATTTCATAGTAATTGTGGCTGCGAAAGGGTATAACAAGACACTAATTTGAGACTAAGCAGGTGGGTTATCTCCTGCGGAGTAATCTACGTAGGTGTGTTCCTTATAATGTGAATAGAGAGTTTCTTTTCTGCCAGCAGGGTGTATGTGTTGAGACCTGAATTTGAATCTGGTTGAAAAAACTGACTTGAGTGTCAAGAGATTGAATGCGAGCTTAGAGGACGATTGGGATATTTTTATGATTGGCGTGGTATGAGCTTGAGAAGAATTTTCGTTGAACTGATCGCGGTGTTATGGCAATAATAAAGTATGGATACTGCGAATTATCGAGTGTTTTAATTTATGGCTTTGAGCCAAGTAGGGGAGCCTGCTATTGACAATTCAATTTCATGGTTATATGTTGAATTTTAGTTTTGGTCTGAGGCATATTTGTGGATTAGTTATGACTTGTAGAGGTTGAGATCGAGGATGACTCGAATACTGAAATTCCTAGATACGGGATATATTGCACTTTATGAGTATATGAAAATCATGGGAGGAGTGAGTTCTTAATTGTGAAGGATGTAGTGCGCACGGAGTATGAATTTGATTGGTGGTGTTTGGGCAGGGTTACCTCTTTAAGTGTTATTGTGCTAATGAGACACGTGTCTTTCAGCCCATTTGGGTGGTGCAATTTAGATTTGAGCAAAATGGGTGACTCCCGAGAAGGTTCTAATGGGTTCGAGAATTATATATAGCAATCGAGAAGATTTGTGTATGGATAAAATCTGAGATTTACATTTAGTGGTGCCGGGAATTGCGGTAATTCTATATGATTATGGATTCTACATTTTTGTATAAGAAAGGTAAGAAGAAAAATTTAAAATTCACATAAGGTATTTTCAGAGTGAGTGTTACGGTTGTGGTATTTATGGAGGTGCTTAAGAAGAATACAGTGGCTTATGGACCTTAGGGCGATATGGTATTATGTTAGGATGTCTTGTAGTGAGATTTGGGTAAGGATCGTTGTGTTCTGACAAGGAGAATTGTCAACTTGAGGGTAATTCAGAAGAAACTCGGAGAAAATAGGACAAATGGGTAACATGCTGGATCAATATGGCAATGGTATGCTCGGTTCTTTTGGTTCTTATGATGAGGTGGGGCTTTACGAGTGTTTTGTGGCAATACTTTCGGATTTGGCAACCTGTGTAGCTTAGTTGAGTTAGAGAGATTCAGTTCTGATGGCTTGATTATGTACAAATGGATTACAAGGCATTCTCGAGGATTACTACCACGGTTTGAGATGGATATTTCCTACCGGCCTGAGGAATATGTTGAGTATTGTGATTTTCTACCGGATGGGATCAAATGGAAGGCTTCCGGCTGATCGGATTTGTATTCTACTTGTGACTGAGAATGATTATGAGGTTCTCGTATTTTTTATATGATGGCATGATAGATGTGGGTGTTGTGCGGGGTTTAGATTTATATGTACAAGGTGGCAGTTCATTCTTGAAAAGGGAGAACACAAATTTTGGACAGAATGGTCAGTCTCAAATATTTAGATGAATGTTATAACTGCTCGGTAATCCCTGAGAAGGGTGTGCATTTCAAAAAGTGCATAGTGTTTTGATTTACGGGTGTTCATTGGTATTACGGTACTCACCTGGTTGATAAACTGCTGATATTCAGATTTTTTCTATGTGGCACGAGAGAATTATAGAAGTATTCCTCGTGAGATGATCATGCATGAAAGATGTGTTAGTCATTCTAGTGATTGAGTTGGGATCAGTTACGGTGATTCATGTGCTCGATGAATTTGGAGACTGGGAGTTCTTTGAAGCATATTGTTTCGGGTTGCGAACTGTTTGAGGTGAGTATTTTATTTAAACTCAGTGGAGGCACTAGTTACGTTAATTATTTGTGATAGCTACGTGCTATAAGTGTACTTGTTTAATTGCTCCTATATGATATGCTGGGACTGGAGGCCTGTGACCATGCCAGGCGATTCATATTACTGGCACGTGAGTTGTCCGTGCCGTATGGGGAAATTGTATTTCTATGATAATTTATCTGATTTATTAATTTTCTTCCTCTACAATTGTGCACATACGCCTACAGTTATCCTCTTCACAAAATTTGAGGAGTTAGTTGTAACATTGTGGTTGTGGTGGTGCTTGTTGAACTTGCAATACGGTTCTCTTCCTTGAGACATCTCCCATATTTGGGTACACTAATTGCGGAGATGTGACTAGAGTTATATTGATGTAGCATGTCTGCGGGATAGTTGCATTTAATAATGTAAGGTCATTGGACCTAGAATGGGCACTATCATGTTTGATTATAGTATATTCGAAAGGATAATATAGAAAGTCGGCTTAGCAAGTGATTATGGTTCTGGTTGGGGCGAGAGAGAGCTCCATGACTTGTTGATCTGATAAGGGGTTACGAGATTCTACGTGTTTCTTTTATTATCAACAGTGTACGAAGGTGTTGGGATCAGGTTTCATTCGAAATGGGGTTTAATGTTAGTACTTGGTTGGTTTGAAGTAGTTACTGTGATCAGGAATGGTGCTACGAATGGACGAGTGGTGTAACATGTTGGGTGACTATATCCGTGATTATAGTTATAGCTTGATGCAGCTTGTTCAGACTCATAAAATGTGTAAATGTAAGATTCATGTCTTGAAAAGAAATTCTAAAGGTTGGGAATTGAATTCCAAGGTTTTTTGGGCTAAGGTTAAATTAAGGAATTTCAGTTGTATTGTGTTGTCAGGCCTATGTGGAATAGGGTAACGTAGAATCACCCCCGGGTACGTGCGTGGTAAGATAGAATAGTGATTGGATGGCTTGGAAACAACTCTTGGCACGTTCGAGGACGAACGTATGTTTAAGTGATGGAGAATGTAACGACCCGGCCAGTCGTTTTGTGTATTACAGCCCCGTTCCCCCATTTACTGCTCAATTTATGCTTTACTGTTGTTGTATGACTTTTCGGGGTAATTGGTTTGGGTCCCGAAGGATTTCGGAATGAATTGAGAGACTTAGTCTCATAATTGAAAACTTACGTTGGAAAAGTTGACCGGATGTTGGCTTATATGTAAACGACCTCGGATTCAAATTCTGATAATTCTAGTAGCTCCGTATGGTGATTTTGGACTTGGGAGTGTGTCCCAAAAATTATTTGGATGTCCGTAGTGGAATTAGACTTGAAATGGCGAAAGTTGGATTTTTGGGAAGTTTGACCGGGGGTTGACTTTTTGCTATCGGGGTCGAAATCCGATTCTAGAAATTTGAATAGATTCGTTATGTCAAATTTGACTTGTGTACAAAATTTGAGGTCAATCGGATGTGATTTGATAGGTTTCGACGTCGTTTGTAGAATTTGGAAATTTCAAAGTTTATTAGGGTTGCATCCGTGTGTAGTTCGTATTTTTGAAGTTTTTTTAGGTGATTTGACAGTTCAACTAAGTTCGTATTGGGATATAAGACTTGTTATTATGTTTGGTTGAGGTCCCGGGGACCTCGGGTTGATCTCAGGTGGTTAACGGACCAAGGTTTGAAGTTGAAGAATTGCTAAAGATTTGCTGGTTCTAGTGTGATCGCACCTGCGGAAAAGGGCTCGCAGGTGCGATGGTCGCTGAAGTGACATTACACACGCAGAAGCGAGGGTCTTCGCAGGTGCGGTGCCTGTTGTGCAAAAGCGCGACCGCAGGTGCCGTCCTAAACATCGCAGAAGCGATCTGGGCTGGTCAAGCTATTCTCGCAGAAGTGAGTTATGTTCCGCAGAGGCGAGGATCGCAGGTGCGACCTCTTGTCCGCATCTGCGAAAGTGCTGGACAGAACCCTTTAAGTTCAAGGGTTCGTGATTTTTCACCATTTTCGGATTTTGGAGCTCGGTTTGGGCAATTTTGGTGAGGAAGTTTTCCACACAACTTGGGGTAAGTGTTCTTGACTCCCTTGTGATTATATTCCATGAATCTATCTTCATTTTTAGCAATTGGTTGATGAATTTAAAGAGAAAATTGGGGGTATTGGCCTAAAGTTCATAATACGAATTTTTGAGTTTTGAACATCGATTTGGAGTCGAAATTGAGTGAAACTAGTATGGTTGAATTTGTAATTGGATGGGATGTCAGATTTTGTGAGTTTCATCGGATTCTGAGATGTGGGTCCCACGGGCAATTTTTGGAGTGTAATTTCGAATTTTGTGAAAAAATATTAGCATTTGGATATGGAATTAATTGCTATAATTGTGTGGACTGAATTAAAATTATTGTGACTAGATTCGAGCTGTTCAGAAGTCGGTACGCGCATAATGGAATTTCTGGAGCATTGTTTAGCTTGCTCGACATTGGATTTATGAACCCTGAATATACGTATTATGTGAATTGTTTGAAGGTGACGCACATGCTAGGTGACGGGCATGTGGGCGTGCACCATAGAAATTGTGTCGTAATTGTTTCCGTAGAATTTTGTAGCCAAATAATCTTAGCATTTTCTATGCAGTTTTATATGTTGAAGAAATTTAACTGAGAATCGTATTAAAAATCATGTTGAGACTCTGTGCCAGTATTATTGCCCACAGAGGTCATATTGCTGTGAATTATTTGTTTTAAATTGAAAATTCATACTCTGTCATATTCATTTCATTGCATATCATATCTCAGTCTCTGTTGTTATTTATTGATACATCATATCAGTATTTTTGGGCTATTTCCATGACATTGTGAGCCCATGAGAGAGAGACTGGAGAGATTGATGACTGAGGGAGGCCGAGGGCCTGACTGTGAGGATATTTTTGGATCGGGCTGCACGCCGCAACAGGCCATGTTGGCTTTATATATTATTATTATTATTATTATTATTATTATTATTATTATTATTATTATTATTATTATTATTATTATTATTATTATTATTATGTGGATCGGGGCTGCCCGCCTGCAGCAGGCCTTATAGGCTTTATATAGCACGTGAGTTGTCCGTGCGGTTTATAGCGCTTGGGCTGAAGGAGCCTCTCTGGAGTCTGTACACCCCCAGTGAGCGTGGTTGATATTATTGAGGTATGGATCTTCCCTGGACATGGATCTTGTCTGAAGTATTATATACCTGGAGATGGATCTTCTCCACGGGCTGGATTGGCCCTACTCGGTACTGAGTGACTAATGATCAGTTGATGTGTATATTCCGGGATGGATCTTCCCTGGGTCGGATTGGCGATATACAGTACCGAGTGATTGGGCATGATGAGTGGAATGTGTGAGAAAGTGAGATTGAGTACTCTGAGAGTGTGAGTACATGAGTTCATCTCTGAGATACATCGCATTGACATACACACATGACATACACGTATAGAGATGTATTTTCCTCATACTGTATGGTATCACATCATTCATGATTTCTCACACATGTTGGCAGATGGGCATAGTGATGCAATTTATTTTTACGCTAGTTATCTGGAAAGAAAATGAAACATTTTATTTATTATTGAAAGAATTTTGGGAAATTATGTTTTTCAAACTTATTCATATTTTGGCAACTCCGGTAAACGATTTGGATTTTCATTGATGTACTTGAAAGGCAGAACTATTTTCAGAAATCATGTTTTGTTGAGCATTTGATTGTTGAGATACTTCTGGTATTACTTGCTTTATGTTGTTATGAACTGCTGTTGGTTATGGGAGTTGAACTCTGACCTTGGTACAAGCTCGTCACTACTTTCAACCTAAGGTTAGGTTTGTTACTTATTGAATACATGGGGTCGGTTGTACTCATACTACACTTCTGCACCTTGTGTGTACATGTTGACTTCTGATGTCGCTGTGTTCGTTGGGAGCTGGATCTGAATATGTACCTGCGCTCCGGTTGTAGCTGCCTCTTGTTCATGATAGCCTTAGATTCATAAAACTTTGTTTATGTACTTTTCAAACATATGATGTATTTACTTCATACGAGCTTGTATACTCTATTCTTAAAAGCTCATGATTTGTACTACCAGTTCTTGGAAAATGTATAAGATTAAGATTTTTCTTTACTTAAATTGTTTAAATAGTTGTTATTGGAATTGGATATTTGATAATTGGCTTACCTAGCGGGTTGGGTTAGGTGCCATCATGACTAGTCGGATTTTGTGTCGTGACACTTAACCCAGGTAGAACTTTTTCGTCTAGGGGGATCCAGCTCATATTTCCGGGTAGAAGTACTCTTCACTTAGGCGCTTTGATGTAGCTTAACCCAGGTAGAACCTTTTCACCTAAGGGGATCCAGCTCATATTTCCAGGTAGAAGTACTCTTCGCTTAGGTTGTTTTACGTAGCTTAACCCAGGTAGAACCTTTTCGCCTAGGGGGATCCAGCTTATATTTCCGGGTTGAAGTATTCTTCGCTCAGGCTGTTTTACGTAGCTTAACCCAGGTAGAACCTTTTCTCCTGGGGGGATCCAACTCATATTTCCGGGTAGAAGTACTCTTCACTCGGGCTATTTTACATCGCTTAACCCAGGCTAAACTTTTTCGCCTAGGGGCATCCGGCTCATATTTCCGGGTAGAAGTACTCTTCGCCCATTCTCGCTTTTCGTAGCATAACTCGGGTAGAACTTTTTCGCCTAGGGAGATTCAGCATTTTATCAGTAATACAGGGTACCAACCCCTGGTTACATTTCCATCAGTAATACAGGGTACCAGCCCCTGGTTACATTCCTTTTAGTAATACAGGGTACCAGCCTCTGGTTACATTTTTTTTCCTTTCAGTAATACAAGGTACCAACCCCTGGTTACATTTCCTTTCGGTAATACAGGGTACCAACCCCTGGTTACATTTGTTTTTTATAATACAGGGTACCAACCCCTGGTTACACTCCTTAGTGATATAGGGCGCCAACCCCTGGTTACATTCCTTTCAGTAATACAGGGTACCAACCCCTGGTTACATTTTCTTTTGGTAATACAGGGTACCAACCCCTGGTTACATTTCTCCTTAGTGATACAGGGCGCCAACCCTTGGTTACATTCCTCCTCAGTAATATAGGGTACCAACCCCTGGTTACATTCTTTCAGTAATACAGGGTACCAACCCCTGATTACATTCCTTTTAGTAATACAGGGTACCAACCCTTGGTTACATCTCCTTTTGGTAACATAAGGTACTAGTCCGTGGTTACATATCCCCACATAGCTAGGTTAGACTGTTATCTTTGTCTTTCTTTCAATAAGTTAGATAGTTTATAGCTTTCTCTAAAAACTCACAAAATTTCCCTAGTCCAAACTGGTGGATAAAATTTTTGTTCGTTTTGTTCGTTTTTGATGGGTTTGCAGGACCCGCCTTAAGCACAAGTGACGATTGAAGCTTGCCGTTTCAGTTTCTCATCAGAAGAGAGAAGTCTTTCGATCACAAGATAGTTGGAGTAAGCTTTGATAATGTGTCAGCTGCCCAGCTTCTCAAATTTCATTTTTTCAAATTCTGATCGGGAAATCAAGCAATTGAGAATGAGCCATAATATTTTTCTTCAAAGGGCGTCAAGATCCAATCTAAGGTCAATGCAAGCGAGGAGGTCAAGAATCAAGATTTGACTCCAGAAGACACATAGATAGGAATTTTGTAACTCTTAGCTTGCAGACATATGTAGTTATCTTCTCTTTTTCTTTTGATGTAAGTAGCAAGTGACAGTAACAGCAACAACAACAGCATCAACAGCAGTCTTAACTCTAGTGTCCGGTAGTCCCAGCTACCAAAATTTTCTCAGAACTACACTGACATGATTCCTTTATAGCCAAGAATATGTAGGCAACCTTAGAAGCAAGGTTCGGTCACGTTTTTCAAAAAAATGCTTTCATTGGAGTTACACACGAGCAAAATTAGCTATAGCATTCACTTTCTTTGCACGAAAACTCTTCGTGTTCTCGAGCAAAGAGGGGCAGCTGTAAATATCTAATTTTTGCTCTTTCTATTTCTCTTACATTACATTATTTTTAGGTTTATTGTGTGTGTTTATAGACTTTAGCATTAGATTATTAATTAATTTATTATGGGGTTTAAAGGTTTGGACTAATGCCATTTTTCAGTTGAGTTATGCACAAATCAAGCCCAATTTTGAGTCCAATTCGGTTGACCCGGTCCAATTGTTGGTTTGCCAAAACCCGGATCAAAACGACGTAGCTTCATAATAAAACTACATCATTTCACTAAATGAAGCAAGATCAAATCTTACTTATCCATTCCATCTTGATCCAATGGCTCTCATTCATTATCTGCCTAGGTATTTAAAGCCTCAAAAATCTGAAAATTGTCCCTATTTACACCCATATTTCTTTTCTCCTTCCTCTCTCTTCTCTCTCTCTCTTCACTCTCTCTTTCTCACTAGCTGTCGCCCCTCCGCCGTCGCCGAAAAACTCCCACCGGCGGCGAACCACCTCCAAACACCCCAAATTCACACCAGGTAATCCTCACAAACTCCTCTTTCCATATCTCCAAACTAAATCCTTCAAAAACCCCTCAAACTCCTTGAATTTTAGATCTAGAAAACTTTAGCCGCCACTTCTTTGCCCAAATTCTTGAAGCTCCGACCACTACCACCTCGCAATACCTATATCAATGGATAGAGCTCCTCAAGACCTACCCATTGATATCAATTTCACCCCAAGAACACCATTGACGTTGTTGTACCGCCACCACTACCACCTGCCGTCATCACTACCTCGCCTCTTCTTAGGCTAGCCTCGAACTCAAAACACGACTTTGTTGTTGAAGATATCGTGACTGATCTTCGTCTCACCGGAGTTTGCAGTCACGATTTATCAATAAGAAAATTATGCTCGAAGTTCAAAGTTCTACCGAGTTGGCATACCACCATTGTTTCGGCCACTTGAATTGTAAAATGGTAAAAATCCTATTCTTTTTTCATGGCTGAATTTTTTTTTTTAATTTTTTAGATTTTATTTTGTCTCTAATTAATTATTTTAGCATTAGTTTTTAAAGTTTGAGATGCTAAATTTTTTATTTTTGCACTTGTTGAAGTAGTAGAATAGTTTTGTATTGATGAAAGATGAGGTAATGAAGGAATACTTTAGAGTATAGGGTACTTGTTTGGTTGCTTATTTATTGCTTCAGAGACTTTTTGAGTACAAAACGCAAAAGTTAATTATTTGGCAAGAAAATATATACTTTTGGACAGTTTTTGAACAAAAGTCTGTCTTTAAATAGTAAAGAGCAGATTTTGTTTGAAATACTCTCTTTTGGACAAGATTGAACTAGAAAATCTTGCCTTTTGAATTTTAGAGCAGATTTTGTTCAAACTTTTGTCAAAAAAAAAAAAGACAGATTTTTAATCATGAAATGCCCGTTTTTTCTCCTATAAAAATATACATTTTTAGAGTAGCAGAGGAGATCACTACTGACTGGAAAAAAAAAGGAGAGAATTTTGAGAGAAAAATTTCAATTAAATCATCTTTAGTAGGTGAAAATTGTGAGCCTTGTGAGTGTCTCTTAGAGTGCAAAACCTTTGAGAAAAATAGAAAGTCCCTTCAGGCAATTTGTGAAGTTGTTTAGCCACTAGTTTCAAGCATCTTTATTGGTTTTCTGGGTTGTCTTAACGCCATTTCTGCTGCTATTTTTTGTTGCTATTCTTGCTCATTCTACGGCTGTATCTTTACAATTCTGCGATCCAGGTATATTGTTTTTACTTTGTATTGCAGATACTTTCAGAAGTAATAAAGATTTGAATTTAGTTTGGATTGTTGGAACTTGAATATGTTCAATTTTGTCTAAGAATAAATATTATGATTGTGATTGAGCTTGAAAATGTGCTAGAAGTCACTTAACATTAACTTTCTTTTACATTGTTAGTTGAAACCAGTTTTTGTATGTTTATGGAGGTTAGTTTTGAATGTTTTATATTTATAGTATTGAAAATTGATTAGTGCTGGATTTTTGGCCTGCCACTCTGATTTAGATCTTAATTAAGATAAAAGTGATTGTTTAATAAAGTGGTTGTTTATGCAATCATGACTTGGTAGAAAAGGCTATAGTTAAATTGGTTGGGTCAATAATCTGGCCTTCAGGTGGCTGTCTATGCAAATCCCAATTTCAAAGTATCCTGGGCCAAAACCTAAATTTCTGCAGGCCCAACTATAACAAGTTAAGGGCTGGCCCAATGTTAAAGTTGTCCAAAATGGGCCAGCAGAGTAAATGCACCAAAATTGTCCCAGTAACCCCAATAACAAAGAAAGTGGCCCAATGCCATTTTAAACCCAATAAACAAAGCTGGTCCAAATTTTCAATTATGAGCTTTCAAATAATTCTCAATTTTTCAAATTTTCTTCTAAATTATATAGCTTAATTACCTATGTAACTTAATAACCTTAGTAATTAATTAAAACGCTAGGCAATTAGTAGGCGCCTTTTAACCTTTTCGCTCACAGATTCGCTTGCATAGTGTGATATTTAATAATTAATAAATAAATTCAACAATCATATGCCGTATATAATAGATTTAATTAATTTCTAATTTAATTAATCCTTGGCTAACCGCAGATTCGCTTGCGTAGCGTGGTAGTAAGTTTTTATTAATTTTCAAAATTAATTTTCTCAAAGCACAATTGTAGTAACCTTTTCCAAAAAAAAAATAATAATAATAATAATAACGTGCTAATAATCCTATATCATGACTGCGGATTCGCTTGCGTAGCGCTATTATGACAAAATTAATTAATTTCGTCTTGATCACGCATTTTCTTGCGTAGGGTGGTTATGACATCTTATCATTCAAAAATACTTTAAATTTTTTTCAATAATCAAGCAATAAAAGCGGATAAGTAAAACATGAAAATCCAATAAAATACAGTTTATCCAAAATCAATTCAAGCCAAGTTTAAGTAAATAGAGCGACCGTGGTAGAACTACGGGACTCGGGGAATACCTTACACCTTCTCCCCGACCAACAAAATTTCTTACTCGGGCTTTATTTTCGAAGACCAAATAATAAAAGAGTCAAACCTTCCTTTGAATTAGGATTCAAATAAAAGGTGACTTGGAACACCCAAAAATCAATTCCAAGTGGCGACTCTGAACAATAAAATAATCCCTATTTCAAAATTGTCACTTCAATCAGAAAAAATCTTTAACCCAGAATTCATAAAATACATATATCTTTTTAGGGGTAAAAAGGGGTGTGACATACGGCACGGCATCACCCTTCGTGCTTTTACTCTCAATTTCATCATGAAACTATAAATACGGCACGGCATCACCCTTCGTGCTTTAACTCTCAATTTCATCATGAAATGATAAATACGGCACGGCATCACTCTTCGTGATTTAACTCTCTTCCTCACTATGTATAAATAAACAAATGGAACAATAATCGGCACGACATCATCCTTCATGCATTAACACTCTCTTCCTTACCATGAAGCAATGAATATATGACATTTGGGAGAAAGAATAATCAAGAATAAACCTTGCATCAACAACGTTTCCACAATACCGAGCCTCAACTTCCAATAATATTCAATTATCACAATTAATTCATAAATGCGGAAAGAATGATCAATTAAGTAGTAAACTAGTCTAGACATGGATATCATAATCAAAGATTGAAATAAATCACAAGAAAACAAGTTTCAACCGCACGCTTTAACCCAAGAACAACGCATAAGTACTCGTCCCCTCACATATACGTTGTACCCAACATTTAAACACGTAGCAAATAAGTAAACAAGTCATAATCCCTCAAGTCAAGGTTAACCACGACACATACCTCACTCCAAAAATCAACTCAAAGCTCAACCATGGCTTTCCCTCTTGAACAAGCCTTTGAGCCAACCAAATCTAGCAAATTATCAACCAACGATTAAAAATAAGCCTTAAGAACTACCCACGAATGAGAAAGGTTCAATTTAGGTCATTATTGAAAAAGTCAACTCCCGGGCCCGCTTGGTTCAAACCCGAAATTAGGACCAAAACCTGATTACCCATTGATCCCCGAGCCCGGTTATGCAATTTATTTCGAAATCCGACCTCAATTTGAGGTCTAAATTCCAATTTTACAAAAATCCCTAATTCTACCCAAATCCCAAATTTCTACCATGAAAATCCTAGATTTTTAGTTGAAATCTTATAAAATGTAATGGGTAATTGAAAGAAAGTAGGTTAGAATCACTAACCAACAAATTGCGGAAGAAGAGCTCTTGGAAAAATTGCCTCTAAGGTTTCTAAGTTTGAAAATTTGAAAGAATGAGAAAAATCCTGTCAAACTTAGCTTAAGTCCAGACGCAGATGTCGCAATTGCGACCTGGGGTTCGCAATTGCGAACCCCGAAAATGCGAGATTTCCTTCGTAAATGCGAAGTCCCCACATTTCTGCTATCATCGCATTTGCGATGATTTGTGCGCAAATGCGAACTGGGCCCTGCCGCAAATGCGACCCAATTGATCGCAAATGCAAACAAGCTCCCCTCCCCCCCCCCCAGTTCCCATCGCAAATGCAAATAATTTTTTCGCAAATGCGGACCTGCCTCTTTCGCAATTGCGGCAGAGTACTCAAAATTTCTAGAAACCAATCTCCAGCCCATGCTCGCAAATGTGATGATTTCTTCGCAAATGCGAGGCTCGCATTTGCGAGTCAGACCTCACAATTGCAAAGTTTGTAGCAGACACCAGAAGCACAAAGGCTTCAGCTATGATTCTAAGTCCAAAATCCTTCTGTAGCCTATCTGAAACCCACCCGAGCTCTCGAGGCTCCAAACCAAACATGCACACAAGGTCAAAAATCTCATCCAAACTCGCTCGCGCGATCAAATCGCCAAAATAACACTTAGAACTATGAATCGGACACCAAATCAAATAAAATTTTCAATGAAACTTTATAATTTCTATTTAAACAGCCGGAAATCCGAATCACGTCAAACCAACTTCGTTTTCACCAAATTTTGCAGACGAGTCATAAATATAGTAATGAACATGTACCAAGCTCCAAAACAAAATCCGGGCCCGGTAGCAATAAAGTAAAACCTTGGTTAAATCTTTAAATTCATTAAACTTTTAAACTTCAAATTTTTGACAAAATGCGATAACTCGAGCTAGGGACCTCCGAATTTGATTACGGGCATACACCCAGGTCCCAAATCATGATACGGACCCATTGGGATCATTAAAATACAGATCCGGGTCCGTTTGCTCAAAACGTTGATCGAAGTCAACTCAAATGGTTCTTTAAGGCAAAATTTCACATTTTATTAATTTTGTTTTACATAAAAGCCTCCTAGAAAAAAGACACAGACTGCACACGCAAATCAAGGAAGGCTAAAATGAGATATTTAAGGTTTCAAAACATAGAAATTAAGGTTTAAAACTCTAGATGACCTATCGGGTCATCACACTTAGGCTTAATTATGCCTTGTTTTGCTACATGCCTTTGCTTGTCGCATGTTATGTTTGTGGTATGACTACTTGAATATCTTATTCGTGCTAGAATAATGTTTAGACATCCTTCACATACTAGTTTAAAATTATGAGTTTCATGTAGTTGTTTTACATGGCAGAAACTGTGTAGTCATATACTATGTTAGTCATATATATATATATATATATATATATATATATATATATATATATATATATATATATATATATATATATATATACATACACACACACACACACACACAAACAACTAGTCTCACTACTTGTAATAACCCAACCGATTATTTTGAGTATTATAGCCTCGATCCCCCATTTATTACTTATTTATATTAATTTATGGTTATGTGAATTGTTGGTGTGGTTGGTTTGGTTCCGGGGATGTTTCCGAATGAATTGGGACACTTAGTCCCAAGGTTGGAAGCCTAAGTTGAAAGAGTTGAATGGATGTTTACTTACAAGTAAACAACTCCGAAATAGAGTTTTGATGGTTCCGATAGCTTTGTATGATGATTTTGTACTTAGGAGTATGTCTGGATATCGACTTGGAGGTCTGTAGTTCATTTTGGCTTGGATTGGCGAAAGTTGGGAAGTTGAAGGTTTGGAAGGTTGAGAAGTTTGACCGAGAGTTGACTTTATTAATACCGGATTCAAAATTTTGTTCTGGGAGTTGAAGTAGGTCCGTTGTGTCATTTATGAATTGTGTGCAAAATTTTAGGTCAAACAAAGTGGGTTTGATAGGTTTCGGCATCGAGTTTAGAAGTTGGAAATCCATTAGTTTCAATAGGCTTTAATTGTGGTGTGATTCATGTTTTCAATGTTGTTTGATGTGATTTGAGGCCTCGGCTAAGTTCGTATGATGTTTTAGAATGTGTTGGTATGTTTGGATGGGGTCTAGGGGGGCCTCGGGTATGATTGAGATTGAAATCAAATTGAACTTTGGACTTAAGGAATTTCTGTTATGTTTTAGTTCTGGTGCAACCGCACCTACGAGGAATTGGCCGCAGGTGCAGAGCCGCAGAAGCGGCCACAAAGGCGCAGATGGGGGATTTGGCTAGGCTGGGCAGTGGTCGCAGGTGCGAGGTTGTTTCCGCATCTGCGAGCCCGCAGGTGCGAAAAATCAGTCGCAGATGCAGAATTTGGTCAGAGGACGCTAAGGTTGCAGAAGCGGAGGATATCCACAGATGCGGTCCCGCAGGTGCGGGACTTGGACCACAGAAGAGAGAAAAGGGCCGCAGAAGCGTCTGGTTGGGACTTAAGTGGGCTTCACTGAAGCGAGTTATTTTCCGCAAAAGCGGAGCTGCAAGTGCGGCTGGTGAGCCCGTAGAAGCGAGAATCAATGGGCAGAATGTTATAATCGAGGGTTTGAGTCTTTTCTTCATTTTTGGACTTGTGGAGCTCGGCTAGGGGCGGATTTTGTGAGGGATTTCACCATAATTCAAGAGGTAATCAACTTTTGATCACTTTTGTTTGTTAATATTGAATACCCATTGATTTTACACCTAGATTATGTGTGTTTGAGGTAAAATTTAAGGAAATTGTGGCCTATGTATTGGAGAGTAAGATTTGGAGATTTGAGGTTCGATTTTTGGTCGTAACTGGATGATTTTGGTATGGTTGGACTCGTAGTTGAATAGATATTGGGATTTTATGAATTTTGTCAGGTTCCGAAGCGTGGGCCCCGAGGTTGACTTTTTGGGTCAACTTTTTGAATTTGGTAAAAGAACATAGCTTTAACGTATGGAATTGATTCCTATAGCTTGTATTGATTATATTAAGTTGTTTGTGTCTAGATTCGAGTCGATCGGAGACCGATTTGTGAGGCAAGGGTTTGTTGGAGTATTGAGTTGAGCACTTTGAGGTAAGTAACACTTCTAAACTTAGATTTGAGGGTATTTAACCGTAAGGATTACGTTATATGAAAGTTATTGGTGTGGAGTACGCGCTTGGTGATGGGTGTGTGTGCGTGCACCGGTTTGTTCATGGTTGGGGAGGCATTTAGGCTAATATCGAGGTTGTTTTGCTAGTATATCATGTTGCCCCAATGTTCCCTCTACTTGTTAGTTTATTTGAACCTGTGAATCATGTTACACGTCATATCTAGGATATGTCCTAACTATTTGAGACTTGATAGGGCTATTCTTGTTGTTTCTGAGTTATGTACCTTATTTGCACACACGTTCTCAGTCATGATACTATATTTGTGTATGATATCTCTGTCTCAATACTTCTTATCTGATTCCTCAAAGGATCTAGCATATTCGCAATTAAGGGAGAGAGGCCATGATGAGGAATAAGAGGCTTTATTGTTCTGGTGGTTTTAGTGGTACCTCATCTGGAGGTAGGAATCAATTCGGTATAAGACATCACGGTAGGCTAGCTCATTCCACACAGCATGTAGCCCGTGGTGCAATGGCTCAGCCATCTTTTAACACTCCAGTTCCATTACCTATTAGTGATATTTCAGGGAGTTCGTACTGTGCTCTGTCTGTTCAAGGTTCTTCCAACATATATTCGGGTCATCAGGGGCTAATTCAGGTTTAGCAGCCTCAGTGAGATATGGGTTGTTGTGAATGTAGAGAGTTCGGTCATATGAGGAGGTATTTCCCTAGGCTTGCTAGGGGTGCTAGGGGCGCAGCTCTGCAGATTTCTCGGTCAATGGTTCCCGCACTAGCTACTCCATCCCTACACAGTTAGCTAGGGAGGAAGACATTCAGTGAGAGGTCGCCTTTGAGGAGGGGGCCAGGTTAGCGGAGGTCGAACCAGTGGCGGTCAGGCTCATTGCTATGCTTTCCCAGGTAGACCCCAGACAATAGCCTCAAATAGTGCACTCACATATATGTTTTTGATCTGTCATAGAGATTCTTCTATGTTATCTGATCCAGGGTCCCTATTCTTATGTGTCATCATATTTTGCTTCTTATTTAGATATGCCTTGTGGTTCTGTTGATATTCTTGTTCACGTATCTACACATGTTGGTGATTCTAATGTGGTGGATCGTATATATTGGTCTTGTGTGGTTATTATTGGGGGTTACGAAACTAGGCTTGATTTTTATGTGCTGAATATGGTAGATTTTGAGGTAATTTTGGGTATGGATTGGCTATCCATGTATCATGTTATTCTTGATTTTCATGCTAAGACTGTGATGTTAGCTATGTCGGGGTTACCAGCATTAGAATGGAAGGGTTCTCTAGGTAAATACCCCTAGTAGGGTGATCTCATTTCTTAAGTCTCACCAGATGGTTGAGAAGGGGTATTTGGCGTGTATGGCTTTTGTTAGATGTACTAGTGTTGAGACTTCTACTATTGATTCAGTTCCAATAGTGAGAAAGATTGAAGATGTATTTCTTGTAAACCTACCAGGCATGTCACCCGATAGGGATATTGATTTGGTGTCGGGCACTCAGCCCATATCTATTCCCCCATACCGTAAGGATCCAACTGAGTTGAAAACGTTAAAGGAGCAGTTGTAGGAGTTGTTATATAAGGGATTTATCAGACCGAATGTATCTCCTTGGGGTGCACCGGTATTATTTGTGAAGAGGAATGATGGTTCTATAAGGATGTCCATTGATTATAGGCAGTTGAACAAGGTCACTATCAAGAACAAGTATTTATGTCCTCGTATTGATGATTTGTTTGATCATTTTTAGGGTGACAGGGTTTTCTCGAAGATTGATTTGAGGTCGAGCAATCATCAATTGAAGATTAAGGCTTCTGTTATTCTTAAGATAGCTTTCAGGACTCGTTATGGACATTATGAGTTTTTAGTGATGTCCTTTGGTTTGATTAATGAGCCAACAGCTTTCATGCATTTGATGAACAGTGTGTTTCAGCCATAGTACATTGACAACATCTTGGTGTATTCCCGTAGTGGTGAGGACACGAGCAGTATTTGAGGATTGTGCTTGAGATTTTGAGGGAAAGGAAGTTGTATGCTAGATTTTCCAAGTATAAGTTTTGGTTAAATTCGGTAGCATTCCTGGGTCACGTGGATGGTATCAAGGTTGATCCGAAGAAGATTGAGTTGGTTCATGGTTGGCCTAAACCGTCTAAACCTACAGAGATTATGAGGTTTTTGGGTTTGGTAGGCTACTACCTTCATTTTGTAGAGTGGTTTTCATATATTACAGTCCCATTGACCAAGTTGACTCAAAAAGGTATTCCTTTTAGATGGTCTGATAGTGTGAAGAGAGCTTTCAGAAGCTCAAGACTGCTTTAACTACAGCCCCAGTATTGGTGTTGCCCGCAAGTTTAGGGGCATACATAGTGCATTATGATGCTTCACGCATTGGTCTTGGCGTGGTGTTGATGCATTATGGTAGGGTGATTGCTTATGCTTCATGATAGTTGAAGTCCCATGAGAAGAATTATCCGGTTCATAATTTAGAGTTAGCAGAAATTGTGCATGCACTTAAAATTTGGAGGCATTACTTGCTTGGTGAGTCATGCGAGGTTTATACTGATATGCGAAGTCTCCAGAACCTGTTCAGGCTAAAGGATTTGAATTTGAGGCAGCAGAGGTGGCTTGAGTTGCTTAAGGATTACAATATCACTATCTTGTATTATCCGAGTAAGGCGAATGTGGTAACATATGATTTGAGGGAAGGCAGAGAGTATGGGTAGTTTGGCATTCATTCCCAACTGAGGAGAAGCCTTTGGCTATGGTTGTTCAGGCCTTGCCTAACAGATTTGCGGATTGGATATTTCTGAGTCTAGTAGAGTTCTTGCTTGTGTTGTTTTCAGTTGTCCTTATTTGAGCGAATTAAGGTTCGTCGGTATGATGATCGCCATTTTTTATCCTTAAGTACATGGTATTGTGAAGTGATGCTAAGGAGGTGGTCATTGAAAATGAGGATGTATTGCTACTCCAGTGTTGGATTTGTGTTCCTAATGTTGATGGAGTTGATTCTTGAGGAGGTGATGCTAAGGAGGTATGTTGATCACCATTTGTTTATCCTTAAGGACATGGTATTGTGAGGTGATGCTAAGGAGGTGGTCATTGGAAATGAGGGTGTATTGCGACTCCTGGGTCAGATTTGTGTTCCTAATGTTGATGGAGTTGATTCTTGTGAGGTGATGCTAAGGAGGTTTGATGCTATTTGGGTCATTGTGGACAGATTGACCAAGTTTGTGCATTTCATTCTGGTGAGGACTTCTTACAATTCAAAGAAGTTGGCTCAGATCTACATTAGAGAGATAGTCTGTTTGCATGGGGTATCTATTTCTATCATTTCAGATCGGGGTACTCAGCTCACATCGCACTTTTGGGGAGCAGTTCAGTGAGAGTTGGGTACGCAGGTGGAGCTTAGCACTACATTCCGCCCACATACGGATGGGCAGTCCGAGCAGACTATTTAGATCCTTGAGGATATCTTAAGAGCTTGTGTTATTGATTTTGGAGGCCATTAGGATCAGTTCCTACCATTGGCAGAGTTTTCTGACAACAAGAGCTATCAGTCCAGTATTCAGATGGCGTTGTATGAGGCTTTACTTGATAGACGGTGTCGTTCTCCGGTTGGTTGGTTTGAGCTTGGTGAGGCTAGGTTGTTGGGTACAGATTTGGTTCATGATGTTTTGGAGAAGGTGAAGTCGATTTAGGAGCGGCTTCGTACAGCGTAGGTCCAAGCAGAAAAGTTATGCTGATAAGGTTCGTGATGTGGCTTTCATGGAGGGTAAAAAGGTTCTTCTTAGAGTTTCGCCTATGAAGGGCATGATGAGATTTGGGAAGAAGAGCAAGTTGAGCCTTAGGTTTATTGGCCCATTTGAGGTTTTACAGAGAGTTGGTGAGGTGGCTTACAAGTTTGCTTTACCACCTAGGATGTCGAGAGTTCATTTGGTATTTCATGTTTCCACGCTTTGAAAGTATTATAAAGAAAATTCATATGTGTTAGATTTCAGTTCAGTGCAGTTCGATGAGAATATGACTTATAAGGAGGAGCCAGTGGCCATTTTGGATAAGCATGTTTGGAATCTGAGGTCGAAACAGATTGCATCAGTAAAGGTCAAGTGGAGAGGCAACCGGTCGAGGAAGCGACTTGGGAGACCGAGCATGTCTTACGGATCAGACATCCTTATCTCTTTGGTATTTCAGGTATGATTCTAAACCCATTCGAGGACGAACGTTTGTTTAATAAAGGGAGAATGTAATGACCCGGTCGGTCGTTTTGAGTACTAAAACTCGGTTCCCTGATTTGACACTTCCAATAGTTTTGGAAAAGTTTGGGAGTGAATTGGAACACTTAATCCCAGTTGGGAAGCTTAAATTATAAGAGTTGACCAAGGGTTGACTTTTGAGTAAATTGCCTCAGTATAGGGATTTTAGGATTCTTATAGTTTCGTATGGTGATTTTGGACTTGGACGTATATTCGAATTTAGTTTTGAATATTCCTAGAAACTTTTGACTCTATTTATCAAAAGTTAGCATTTTGAAGAATTGAAGAGTTCTTAAGTTTGACTGGTAGTAGACTTTTGGGCTAAAGAGCTTTGATTGGGGTTTTGAGACTTGAATAGGTCCTAATGGTTGAAACTAACTTGTGTGCAAAGTTTGATTAAGATCTGAAATGTCTATGTGTGATTTGTACGCATTCTACGAAGTTGAAAAGTTTGAAAATTAAAGGATGGATCTGATCTTCTATTTATGGTTCTGTTATTGTTTTTTATGCTTCGAGCTTTGGGACAAGTTTTTACGAAGTATATGGACATGCTGGAATGATTGGATAGGGTCCCGGGACACTAAGGTATGATTCGGGGTAGTTTGGGACCATTTTCCTTGGTTTTGTAGCAAATGTTCTACTGTTGAGTAGCAGTGCTTCACGATCGCGGAGCACAGTGATGGTAGGCTATAATCTCGTATTTTAGTCACTTATTACACTCTAATTCACTACAGTTTATTCATGTTTGAGCTTTAATTGATAGTTTTTGCACTTATTGTGTGTTTTATGCCTTGTAGGAGTGATTCCTGGCTATTCAGGTGTTGTTGAGCTAATTCGAGCTATTTGGAGCTTTGAAGTCTGAGTAAAAGCCAAATGATTAAGCCGTAATCGTGTTCTGGGGTCGAGGACCAAGTTTGGATGTCAAAAATCGAAGTTTGAGCCATACTTTAAGAATTCCGCTGCCGCGGCGTGTGGGACAGCACGTGGAGAGCCGCGGCTGTACAAAACTTGATGCCTGACAGATGTTGAGCTCTATGGATTTCCCCACTAATGCCCCACATGGCGCGTCGCCCCATGCAGTGCGCCTGTGCAATATTTACAGAGTGAATGTCCTATTTCGGCTAGGAAAAGGTGGTTTCGTCTGGGGCCGACCCTACTTGGTATAAATACATGGAAAAATATTATTTTCGGGACTTTTGACACATATTTGACCTAAGGAGGCTAAGTAGGAGTTGGAAGAACACGAGCACAAGGATTTTATCATTCCTTCCTCACTCAAGACACGAGTTTCAATTGAATTTATGTTTTCCTATACTTTAACTTTATTTGTGATGAATTTCTCCATATCTATGGAGTAGTTCTCTTTAGGGTTTGATGGATTTGGTGTATTGATGATTGTTTGTGGATTATAACTCTAGTTTTATGTATTGAAGCATTTTTGGATGATTTAACTACTGCATCTATATTCACTTGTTCATGTAATCGAGAGAGACATAACTTATGATATCTTTGCATTATATTATTGGTTGAGTTCATTAATTCTTCTTAGCAATCGAAAAAAGGCTAGTTGAATCATTGATTAAACCTAGTTAGGAGAATAATCGAAAGAGATTTTCCGAAAGACCAATCCACTACGCATTCTTGCATATCTTCACGTGCTTAAATTGGTTCATCTCGTAAGGTTAATACTTAATCGAGAGAGGAGTTTATTCGAGAGACTCACTTGAACATTAGAAGTGAATTGTCTAGAGTTGGATCCCAACAATTATCTTGCACATATCCTATCAACCCCTATTTTCTCCCACTGATAACTTCCTTGCTTATCTTTGTTTCGATTGCCATTAGTCAATAGCTTTAGACTCTTAGTTAATTTTAGTTAGAAATCATATCAATCTCAAGGGTTGATCATATTGGATAGCAATCAAGCTAGAAACTACAAGAATATTGTTTAAATCCAATCCCTGTGGATACGATATTAAACTATACTATATTTGATTAGCGAGCAGAATTTAAGTGTGTGTTCTGAGCTCGTGATCGAGGAGAAGGATTCCTGGCTAGCTGGTTGTGCATTGTGTTCGCGATCGTGGAGATGCGATCGCGTAGGTCTTAGGTACTAGGCATGGCGTCTGCGGGGAGAGCTTCCGCGTTCGCGAAGAGGAGTAGGGGTGGGGCTGTTTTTTACCTTCGCGGTCGCGAGGCAGAGGGTCGCAATCGTGTAGAGCGCTGGGCAGCTATGCTTTGCAATCGCAAGCTCCCGAGCCGCGATCGTGTAGAGTAACTCCTAGGCAGTATTTAAGTGTGGAATTTCGAAATTTTTACCTATTCTCTCATATTTTGAACCCTAAACTTTAAGAGGAGCAATTTTGCAAGGGGATTTTCACCCAAGGCAAGAAGGTAAATGATTTCTACTCATTTGTAATTATATTTCAAGAATCTACATGGATTTTTAACCCCCTAAATCAAGGATTTAAAGTCTAAAAATTGGGGGGTTTAGCATGAACTTAAGAGAGTGATTTTGAGTACTTTGAACATGAAATTAGAACTCGATTTGGAATCCAATCATATATTTAAAATCGTGGGGTTATGGTTAATCTATATCTATGATCAATTTCGGATTTCAGGCCTAGCACCCGAGGTTGACTTTTTGTTGACTTTTTAATTTTGGTTAAAGATTGAATTTTTTATATAGAATTAATTTCTAAAGTTTGCATTGACTCATTTATGTAATATTTGGTTAGATTCGAGTCGTTTGGTAGTGAATTTGAAAGGGAAAGTGGTTTTGGAAGATTCAAGGTGTTATCGGAAAGAGGTAAGTCTCTTGTTTATTCTTGTAAGAAGAAAATCTCCCCATAAGTGATCTATTTGCTACTTGTTGCTTGATTAGGAGCCAAGTATGTACGAGGTGACGTGCGTATATGCATAGCTAGGTCATGACCAACTCCAAATAAAGTTGAGCTTATTAAATGCCTTATTTGGACAATATGAATTTATTATCATGATTTATTAATTTTATTACTACGCGATGGGCCTACATTATAATTAGAACTATGCTAAGGTTAGAACTTGTCCACTGGGCATAAAGGATTCATTTTGCTATGTTGAGCTCTCTTATTGGTCGTAGTCAACACTTATCTTATTTGAATCATGATTTAGTGGCTACATGGCTCATTTTACTCCTGTTAAAATTTATGATTAGACTTAAGAATGTTGAATTGGCTTATTGAATGTTATGACGAATTGAATTATGTGATAAGCCATAGCCATCTTTTATCTATGTGAGCTTATGTCAGCATTTTAATTATTATGTCCCGGTAATTTTTGATTGCATTATTTCACACATATCTATGATTTGGAGAGTTGGTATTGAGAAAATTGATAACTTTGGCACATTAGGACATGTGGGCAAATTGAGTTGTTAAGGCATGTGAGTTGCCCATACATTGATATAATTGAATTGGGTTGCATGCTGCAACTGTATTATAAGTGGATTGGATTGCACGCTGCAATAGCACTTGGATATAAATACGTCCCTCCAGAGTTAGGCGATTACCCATGTTACTTTGAGCTCCGTGAGCACAAACATTCAGATTGGTGCTTGATTTTGACACGTGGACTGTGCCATGCACATGAATTGTGCTATGAGATATTGAGAGTAGGTTCTGAGCATGCATTAACATCTTAGACTCATGCAGTAGATTTTATATAACTGTGATTGATATACATCATGCTATATGTAAGAATTCATGTATCTGACTTCGTATTTGATCTCTTCATCTGACAAGCCTGCCTAAATTCCATAACTATGGTATCTTATTCGTTTGTGCTTATTTGAAGATGCCATACCTTGTTTCGTGTCTTATTTATGATCTCATTTGATATTTGGACTGTTAGTAGGTATCAGTATCGACCCCTCACCGCTACTTCTTCGATACTAGACTTACTGAGTACCAAAGTTTTTGTACTTATACTACACTTCTTCATATTATTGTGCAGCGTCTGAGGCCGGTACTAGTGGTACCCATCTAACAGAGTGGTAGTGCATTTGGAGACTTCATGGTGAGCTACTTTCCTAGATCCAATCTGCAGCACATGGAGTCTCTTTTCCCTACTTATGTATCTTTGTCTACGTATTTCCTTTTCGGACACATGTTGCTATTTAGTTGAGACTATTACTCTTGATAGATGTTTGTGATAATGTGACACCGGATTTTGGGCATTTTATGAGACAGTTGTGGTCGTGTTTAGACCCTATCTTAGACTTATGTATTTATGATACTGATTTGAGATATATTCTGCTTTAACAACTATATCATGACGTTGTTAATGACTTAATAATTTGCTTTTACAACTGTTATTGCATGTTGGCTTACCTACCAAGCGAGTTAGGTGTCATTACGGTCGTCGGTAGATTTTGGGTCGTGGCATCAAGCCAAGTCACCAAATAAAAATATTTCAATAAATATTTTTATTTTTCAATTAAACAAGTTGTATATACGCAAAAAATATATACACGTCAATGATAATTTAGATATTATTCTAGATTTATATTTAAATCAATAGTATACTTCAATTAGATCTGAAAAATAATTTTTACATATTTCAAGAACAAATCAAGGAAAATTCAAATTTATAAATAATATCACTTAGAAAATAGGATATTTATTTTTCCTAAACTTCTTACAGCTTGTTTGGATAGTTCTTAAGCATCATTTCATAATGTATCGTATTGTATTGTATTGTATCGTACTGTATCGTTTGATGATTACAATGTTTGGATAGATTGTATCGTTTCCCGTTGTTTCATGATATCATGCACCAGCAATATAAAGAATAAATTTGTAATATTATAAAGAAGAATTATGATGCGGGGTAAATTTATTACTCCCCCGTTTCAATTTAGATGAGGTAGTATGACTCGATACGGAGTTTAAGAAAAGAAAAGAAGACTATTGAAACTTGTGGTCTTAAAAGCTTAAGAGGTAAAAGCTTTGTGGGACCATGGCATTTGTGTGGTTAGAAAAGCTTCATATTAAGGGTAAAATAGGTAAAATGAAGAGTATAAAGTTAAATTATTTCCAAATTTAGAAACGTGTCATTTATTTTAGAACAGACTAAAAAGAAAAGTACTTCATTTAATTTGAAACAGATGGAGTATATAAAAAGGTAGAATAAACGAAAAAATAAAATTATTTAATAATAGTGAAGGGTGAGATGAGAGAAAAAGACAAGATAACGACGCAACCACACCAAATCGGTCGTTACCTAAAGTGGCACATTTCGTCGTTACGTAACGATGGATTTAACGATACGATACAATAAAATTTAAGTAACAACCAAAATAAACATCGTATTTAAATTAACAATACTATACAATACAATAGGTAACGACCATCCAAACAAGTTGTTAAGGAGAGTGAGTCAAATAGACATGTTAGATGTATCATATAATAATATTTATATATATGTTTTTTTAAAAGACCACGGAAAATAATTAATACGACATTAATATTTTAGAATGATATTAATTACAGAAAAAAATTAGTGTCCAAAAATTATATTAAAAATATGAAAAAAATCCAAAAATTAATTTCGAGCAAAATAATAAAAATAATCATCAAAAACTGAACCATGGGTGATGCTCACTCGCCTCAACACGCCCTAAACAGCGCGTGGGGCTTCGGCTGCCAAGCACAACAACCCTTCTTCAACCTCCAGTGGGTCAGCCTGCAACCTAGTTGCAGTTAAAGGGGCTTTTTTGCGACTCAATAAAATTTTTCTTTACTTTTTGGCTATTTCAATCTAATTAAACCACAAAGTTTTATCGTAAATGTATCTAAGGATTGATTTCCAGCACCTATTGCTTAAGAAATCATCAAATAATATGTCAAAAATCCATGAAACGGTGGGTTTATATTTGTGACGAGTCTGGTTGAATAATCTGGCAACCGATTATTCTCAATTAAAACATTAGTTAATTGAAATCCATGAAACATTAGTTAATTGAAAATTAACAAATCATCAAAAAATATGTCAAAAATCCATGAAACATTAGTTAATTTTCAATTAAAACATTAGTTAAAGTCCTAAACGTGCTTTATGACTGATTTGGACAACAAATTCTATGAAATAACGTTTAAAAGTTGATCTATATGATCAAATTTTAATGGTACCAGTTTTTGAACAAACCCTAATGAATTTTTTTCAAATCCAACCCAACCTTTCGATGATGATAACAATTAATTATATGATTTGCTTTAAAATATATGGGTAACAAGATTACCCAACTTAATTTGGACAAAAAATGCATAAAACATGAATTATTGAATTTTTGGGGTTAAATTCATGATAACCAAACCCTAAAACTTTAAAATTCAATATCACCACTACCAGCAACAACAACAACAACGACCCAGAAAAATCCCACTAGTGGGGTCTGGGGAGGGTAGTGTGTACGCAGACCTTACCCCTACCCCGAGAGAGTAGAGAGGTTGTTTCCGAAAGACCCTCGGCTCAAGAAGACGAAAAGAGACAATATTAGTATCACCAATAGAAACCATAGGAAAAATAACATCATGAAAATGAGAAAGTAGATGCAAAGCAAACGCGATAGACAATACATAGACCCGACACTATGGAAAACAAAAGCGTAGTAAGACACAACCTTGCCACTAGCTGACATCGACAAAAACCCTACCAGACTAGCCTCACAAAGGTACGAAGTAAGGGAGACTCAACTATGTACCTCCTAACCTACAACTCTAATACTCGACCTCCACAACTTCCTATCAAGAGCCATGTCCTCGAAAATCTGAAGCCTCGCCATGTCCTGCCTGATCACCTCTCCCCAATACTTCTTAGGCCGTCCTCTACCTCTTCTCATGCTCTCTAAAACCAGCTGCTCACGCCTCCTTACCGGGGCATCTGGGCTTCTCCTTTGTACGTGTCCGAACCATCTGAGTCGCGCTTCCCACATCTTGTCATCAATGGGAGCCACGCCTACCTTCTCCCGAATGTCTTCATTCCTAATCTTATCCATCTTAGTGTGTCCGCACATCCACCCCAACATCCACAATATCACCACTACCAGCTTTTACAGATTTATATTTATTGGAACAGAGTCCAGTTTTTCCAGCATGTGATCCAATGGAACAGTGTCCAATAAACTCAACAAATGCACACAAGTTCGATCAAGGAATTAGCTCAATGCAACAGTGTTCAATAGATCCAGCAGTGGTATACAAGGTTGTTTACCCTTATAATTGGATAACAATTAAACTTATAATGTGGTTCTAAGTACACGTAATTTCACTTAATACCAATTGATAAATATGAAGATTAATAACAGAAATAAACTATAAAGTAAAGCAAACCAGTGTTAGAATGGAACTCTGCCCTCAAGTTTAGATACCCTCGAACTGGTTGATGTAAGAACAATCAAAATATAACAAACTGATGAACAATAGTATAAACGAGAAAGAGAATTATATAGCTTTGATATCTGTGAACAATGTCCATTATAAATGATTAGAACCCTCTTTTAAATAGTAGAGGAATTTCACTTATGGTATAATTCTAATTACCGAAAGAAATCCCATAATTAGTTAATTAACCGTTCCTGATTTAATCTGTTCCGAGATTTACGCCATGGTCCTCGACCAGTCATGAATATCTAGCCTTTCTGTTATTGTGCAATCTTCGATCTTGCTCGATATCTGTCTCATTTGACTTCGATCGCTACTAGCCTCGATCTCGACAGGTACCTCGATTCTGAACTCGGTACCTTATCCTCGTAATTTAGTCTGTTCCGTTACGAGGCCATCCTTTGATGCAACCACCCGGTCCCGGTCAAGTAGTAAAATCGGGTGGGCCCGATTTTAACCATAT
The DNA here is from genome assembly GCF_000715075.1 of Nicotiana tabacum. Taxonomy (NCBI): domain Eukaryota; kingdom Viridiplantae; phylum Streptophyta; class Magnoliopsida; order Solanales; family Solanaceae; genus Nicotiana; species Nicotiana tabacum. The sequence continues at coordinate 46,661,308 of NC_134102.1, forward strand.
ACAAATAGTCCCCTCGTTTTTTGGAGTGAAATGACAAGAAACGAATTGAGCCTTCGATTTTCTACCTCGACCTGTCATGACATCATCCTCGTGACGTAAGCGACGGGAGTGACCGAAACGTCCCGTCGGTACAGTTTCCCAAGTCATTAATGAGTATCAGTTTGTGGTCGGCCACTAGTGCCTTTGAACCGTCGCCGTGAATCCAATAAATAGACCCCTTCCTCATTGATTCAAACTTTATTTTCACTTCCTTCTAATCTCCAAAGCTTTTACATCTCTTAAGTTCTTCCCTTTTACAAATCTTCAGGTTTTGCTGTTAATCCTTTCTCAAACTCCAAGTCCTATTATCTTCCTCTCCTTTAAACTTACACAAAAATGGAAAAAATATCAAAAACAGTACCACAAAAAGAAGCTGCTTCATCTTCTCAACCGGCCGGCGGGAATATGCCGGTGGAACCCCGTCTTGAGGAATGCGTTCCTGGGGGGTGTGCGCTAAACTCCGATTTCAAGACCGATAAAGCCTCATCGATTCCTGGTCGATGCGAGCCAGTGTCGAGGTATATATGCTCGATAACTGAGGGATATCTTAAGCAGGTAAAGAAAGACTGCAACTGGGAGAGCAAAGAGGTGGTGATCCCGACCCCTGAAAAAGACATCCCCACCCATGTGGAAGGGTTTCTAAGTGTTTACACTTACCCTTTCACACTGGGCCCCCTCGACCCCGTCATCGTTGATTTTTGCCGTCAATATCGAATAACCCTAGGCCAAATCCATCCTTCCTTTTGGCGAATTGTTATTCTGCTTTGATTGTTCGTGAGCAAAATCGAGGGGCTCCCTTTCACCCTCGATCACCTTATCAGATTGTATATCCCCCGCCTCTATCGAGGCAGATTAATAAAACTCCAACATTGGGATACCAAAGTACTGTTCTCGAGCATACACGAGGACAAGGATCGAAGCTGGATGGGCCGGTTCATTCGAGTGAGGTCTTCCGACCTAATCCCAACCGAGAAGATGTCATTTCCTGAGAAATGGAACATGAATCGTAAGTATCGTCTCACTGTTAGCTTCCATGAATTATTTGTTCCTTTGTCTTTTCTTATCGATGTCTTTTTCCATGATGTAGCGGTCGCTTGGATGCCCCATACGATTCTCGACCTCGAGAGTTGGGTTCGAAACCTGGCCTCGACCTCTACATACGCCAAGCGCTCATGGCATGATTTATCAAAGGGTCGATGGGAGGCCAAGACTCATGGTAAGCCTATTTTTTGTGTATTTGATGATTCAATTAAGATGCCCTTCTTCTACTTATTCAATTTTCTCGTGTACAGGCTTGGGCAAGGATGCAGTCATGAGGCCCCCGCCAGGTGAGGAGGAGACTTCGACCCCGGTTCCGAATCCGGCGAAGGATAAGAAGAGGAAAAGGACCTCAACCTCCGAGGATCCAAAGTCTAATAAGAATCTGATTCGTAAGCCAAAGAAAGACACCATTGCCCTGCCTGCGGATGTGATTCGTCGGTAAGGGAAGAAGAAGAAGAAGATGAAGATGATGGCTCGGAATTGGTGGCTCGAGTGAAGAAAACCATCGAGGCCCCAAAGGCCACTGAGTCGGTGGTGTTTGAGGAGATTCTGCCTCGAGCCGAGGGGGTCTTGCAAAAGAAATCGGGAAAAGTCCCCGAGTCGTCGAAGATCGAAGATGCCTCCCGCCGAGATGAGTAAAAGGCGGGTATGGCTGAAGGGGCCGGCTCCGAGGCCCTTCGCAGTGAGGAGAACGCCCCAAGTGGCTCACTTGGGGCAATAGATATTGGAAACTCGTCGATTCTCCCTACGTTTTCCGAGGAGGAAATTCGAGAGGCCCAAGCTATGAGGACTCCTAAAGTAGACGGGACTCGTGGAAGCGAGGATCCCTCCCGTGGTTACTTTATTGGGGTCGAGGATGCTACCGACCTGAATAAAGCATCGAGTCTCTTCGATGAGGCTCAACAAGCCTTGAATCGGGTGAGTCTCAACTCCCTTTATCGATATCATACTTAGTGTATTTCTTCTCTTCCTGTCTAATTATTTATTTTTTTCCGTATAGGCTTTGGCGCTCCATCGGGAGGCATTTTCAAAGTCCCAAACAGAGCTCAGCCGATGTGAGGCCGACCTCCGAGGGCTCACAGAGGAGAGAAATGCCCTTAAACTTCTCAGTGGGCAAAAAAAAGAGGAGATCAAAGACCTCCGAGCCGAGTTGGCCAAGGCTCACCAAGATCAGACCGACCTGATCGAGCACGTAATGAAAATCTTAAAAACTCATGGGCTCGATTCGGGAACGGTGACTAACATTTCAATCTCACAGCTGTAGCAAAAGATCGAGAGGATCGACCAATTCCACGGGGAGGTCAACATGATGAAGGCGGAGACCTTGGGGTGGAAAGATAGTATGGACCGTTTTGCTGCTGAAAAAGAGGCTGCTCGAGCCCAATTGTCATCGGTCTAAAGTCAGCTTTGAGGCATGAAGGAGAAGAGCTCAGCTCAGGCAAAGAAAATAGAGAATCTCGAGGCTCGGTTGGCTTCCGAACTTGCAAAGGCCAAATTTGAAGCCGAAAAGGCAAAGCCCAAGGCAGAGGCGATCGTGGCCGTCTACCGGGCTAATGCTGAAGCCGCTCAAGTCCAAGCGAGAGAGGAAGACGAGACCGCTCAAACTCGAGCACATTGGATTGCTGAACTCGCCAAATGCCAATCTCGGAGGGAAACCCTCGAGGAGATCCACGCTCAAGGTTTCGATCTTACCGACGAGATAATAAAGGCTAGAGAGCATGAAGCTGATGTTGGAGCGCTGGCCTCTTCCGATGATGATGACGATGATGGAAGCAAGAGCGGGTCCAAGAATGGGGAGGACCTCGATGGGGAAGAAGCTGCCCCTGAGGAAAATTAGGAATCTTGGGCTTTTTCTTTTTTGATTTTTTGCGCAGGACCCTAATTTGTCCTTGTAAATATCTTCGTATATATATATATATAAAAGATATTTTTTCTTTTTGACTTGTCTTTATTCTATTTCCTGCCTCGTGAAAATTCTATTTCATTCATGCCTTCATACCTTATGGAGATTTTGCTCATACGTTTGGGACTTTAGGCAACTAAACCGAAGTCGGACCAGTGTAGTCTTTAAAATCGAGTGAGTATTTGCTCGAACTCGAAGTAGAGTGACCCTTACGTTTTAGTTGAGTAAGGATGATTTCTCGAACTCAAAAAATAAAATGGCCCTTAGGCTCTTGAATTAGGCCGATATGGCCTCAAAAGAATGGTTTTTCCCCTTTTTCGGCTTAAAAAATTAATCATACAAATTTGTCATGCCTTAGCACGAGATAAATTTGTGCCCATTAGGTTTTTCGAGGATTGGTGTTATCGAAATTCTTTGCTTTTTTATGCCTTAGCACAAAATTGTCCGAGAGTTCGAACAATTCGATACCCCTTAGGGTTTTTTGAGGGTCGATATTATCGAGACCCTTAGTAATTCAGCCGAGGGTTGCCTTTTTTAACCGGTTGATGAGAATATTTGAAGGCCTGTTTTATAACGGAATTCATACGTCTACGAACCGTGTTAATTTGGCCGTAGTCTTTAGTTTGGGATTTGCCCCTTAGGCTTATTTCCCTACTATACTTCAAACTAGTTCGAAGTGTCAGTCCCCGAATGGGGTGGCCGTGGCCTATAAAATCGAGGATTGCCTTTCTAAGGTCTTACGATTTCGAGGTTTAGTAATTCGATCATGTCAATTTTTTGGATGGCAGTCCCCGAGTATAGGGTAAATTGTTTGAACTTCACTTGTGATAGTATAGGGTAAATTGTTTGAACTTCAGTTGTGATCGGCCCTTAAGCCTGTTTCCACAATAGATTATAAGTATAAATTTCTCTAAGGCATGGAACATTTGGTAAGGAAATATACTTCTTTCAATAGATTATACATGCATACATGTTTTGCCATTAGGGCTCGAGCAATCTACATGGACACGATTTATTTGACCGTTTGGTGCTTTACCTATCGAGACCCTGTCGACACGAAGTATTTACCTAGTAACTATCTGAGGGTGGATGCTACCGACCTGAATGAAGCATCGAGTCCCTTCGATGAGGCTCAATAAGCCTTGAATCAGGTGAGTCTCAACTCCCTTTGTCGATATCATACTTAGTTTATTTCTTCTCTTCCTGTCTAATTTCCTTTCTTTTTTCTGTATAGGCTTTGCCGCTCCATCAGGAGGCGTTTTCAAAGTCCCGAACAAAGCTGAGCCGATGTGAGGCCAACCTTCGAGGGCTCACGGAGGAGAGAAATGCCCTTAAACTTCTCAGTGGGCAAAAAGAAGAGGAGATCAAGGACCTCTGAGCCGAGTTGGCCAAGGCTCACCAAGATCAGACCGACCTGATCGAGCACGTAATGAAAATCTTAAAAACTCATGGGCTCAATTCGGGAATGGTGGATAACATTTCAATATCACAGCTACAGCAAAAGATCGAGAGGATCGAGCAATTTTGCGAGGAGGTCGACATGATGAAGGTGGAGACCTTGGGGTAAAAAGAAAGTATGGACCGCTTTGCTGCTGAAAAAGAGGTTGCTCGAGCCCAATTGTCGTCGGTCGAAAGTCAGCTTCGAGGCATGAAGGAGAAGAGCTCAGCTCAGACAAAGAAAATAGAGGAGCTCGAGGCTCGGTTGGCTTCCGAACTTGCAAAGGCCAAATCTAAAGCCGAAAAGGCAAAGGCCGAGGCAGAGGCGATCGTGGCCGTCTACCGGGCCGATACTGAAGCCGCTCAAGTCCAAGCGAGAGAGGCAGCAGAGACCGCTCAAACTCGATCACATTGGATTGCTGAACTCGCCAAATGCCAATCTCGAAGGAAAACCCTCGAGGAGATCCACGCTCGAGGTTTCGATCTTACTGACGAGATAATAAAGGCTAGAGAGCATGAAGCTGATGCTGGATCGCTGGCCTCATCCGATGATGATGATGATGATGGCAGCAAGAGCGGGTCCGAGAATGGGGAGGACCTCGATGGAGAAGAAGCTACCCCTAAGGAAAATTAGGAATCTTGGGCTTTTTCTTTTTTGATTTTTTGTGCGGGACCCTGATCGGTCCTTGTAAATATCTTCGTCTATATATATAAAAGATCTTTTTTTATTTTTGACTTGTCTTTATTCTATTTCCTGTTCCGTGAAAATTCTATTTCATTCATGCCTTCTTGCCTTATGGAGATTTTGCTCATAAGTTTGGGACTTTAGGCAACTAGACCGAAGTCGGACCAGTGTAGTCGTTAAAATCGAGTGAGTACCTGCTCGAACTCGAAGTATAGTGACCCTTAGGTTTTAGTTGAGTAAGGACGATTTCTCGAACTCAAAAAATAAAATGGCCCTTAGGCTCTTGAATTAGGCCGATATGGCCTCAAAAGAATGGCTTTTCCCTTTTTCGGCTTGAAAAATTAATCATAAAAATTTGTCATGCCTTAGCACGAGATAAATTTGTGCCCATTAGGTTTTTCGAGGATTGGTGTTATCGAAATCCTTTGCTTTGTTATGCCTTAGTACAAAATTGTCCGAGAATTCGAACAATTCGATACCCCTTAAGGTTTTTTGAGGGTCGATATTATCGAGACCCTTAGTAATTCAGCCGAGGGTTGCCTTTTTTAACCGGTTTATGGGAATATTTGAAGGCCTATTTTATAACGGAATTCGGACATCTCCGAACCGTGTTAATTTGGCCGTAGCCTTTAGTTTGGGATTTGCCCCTTAGGCTTGTTTCCCTGCTATACTTCGAACTCGTTCGAAGTGTCAGTCCCTGAGTGGGGTGTCCGTGGCCTATAAGATCGAGGATTTCCTTTTTAAGGTCTTACGATTTCAAAGTTTAGTAATTCGATCATGTCGATTTTTTGGATGGCAGTTCCCGAGTATAGGGTAAATTGTTTGAACTTCAGTTATGATAGTATAGGGTAAATTGTTTGAACTTCAGTTGTGATCGACCCTTATGCCAGTTTCCACAATAGATCATAAGTATAAATTTCTCTAAGGCATGGAACATCTGGTAAGGAAAAATACTTCTTTCAATAGATTATACATGCGTACATGTTTTGCCATTAGGGCTCGAGTAATCTACATGGACACAGTTCATTTGACCGTTTGGTCCTTTACCTATCGAGACCCTGTCGACACGAAGTATTTTCCTTGTAACTATCCGAGGGTGATGCCCCCAGTATTCGAGGTTGATTGTAAAGGAGCCTTGAATACTGTTGAATTGCTCTAAGTTAGCACAAACAATGATTGCCTCATTAAAAACCTCGCCAGAAAAACCCATTTGGGACAAAAACCGGTCTAAAGGAAAAATAGTGTAACGCTTGCTTTCAGACCTAAGGACTTTGTGTTTGAAGAATCCTTTGGTGTATTCGATTAAACACCTGCAAATGGTTAGTATAAAATATAAACGAAAATGGAGAAGGTTGTACCTTAGGAGTAATATCGTTTGAGGAGTGATATGTTCCAATTATTTGGTAATTGTTCGCCTTTCATCGTGCCAAGTTTATAGGATCCCTTTCCGATGATATCGATGACCTGATATGGTCCCTCCCAGTTCGGGCCAAGTTTTCCTTCGTTTGGGTCTCGAGTATTGAGGGTGACCTTCCTCAGAACCAAGTCCCCGATTTTAAAGTGTCGAAGATTGACTCTTTGATTGTAGTACCTTTCGATCCGTTGTTTCTGTGCGGCTATTCGAACGAGGGCGGCTTCCCATTTTCCATCTAGCAATTCGAGGCTTGTATTCATAGCCTCGTGATTTGACTTTACCTTTTCATATTGAAACCTAACGCTAGGTTCCCCGACTTCAACCGGGATCAGAGCTTCGGCGCCATATACTAAAGAGAACGGTGTTGCCTTCGTATTGGATTTTGACGTTGTTCGATACGCCTAAAGGACTTCGGGCAATATTTCTCTCTATTTTCCCTTAGCGTCATTTAATCTTTTCTTTAGATTTTGAATGATAGTCTTGTTTGTCGATTCGGCCTGTCCGTTCCCACTAGGATGATATGACGTCAACAGGATCCTTTTTATTTTGTGATCTTCGAGAAACTTTGTCACTTTGCTATCGACGAATTGCTTTTCATTGTCGCATACGATCTCGGCAGGCATCCCGAATCGGCATTTATTGTGGTCCCAGATGAAGTCTATGACTTCTTTCTCTCTAATTTTCTCGAAAGCCTGTGCTTCAACCCACTTAGAGAAATATTCAGTCATAAACAAAATAAATTTAGCTTTACCTGGGGCCGATGGTAGAGGGCCGACGATATCCATTCCCCATTTCATGAATGGCCATAGGGATAAGACTGAGTGAAGTTGCTCTCTGGGTTGGTGAATCATCGGCGCATACCTTTGACATTTGTCGCACTTTCGAACAAACTCTTTTGTATCCTTTTCTATATCGGCCCAATAGTATCCTACTCTGATGACTTTGTGAATCAATGATTCGGAACCGGAATGATTTCCGCAGGTTCCCTCGTGGATTTCTCGTAGGACGTAGTCGGTATCTCCTGGTCCCAAACATATTGCCAATGGTCCATCGAACATCCTTCTATATAGTATTCCATCTTCGGCCAATGTGAATCGTGTAGCCTTTGTACGTAGAGTCCTTGATTCCTTAGGATCTGATGGAAGCTTCCCGTTATTTAGGTACTCGATATATTTGTTCTTCCAATCCCAGGTCATACTTGTGGAGTTGATTTCGGCGTGGCCTTCTTCGATTACCGACCTTGAAAGTTGTACAACAGTCCCCGAGCTAATCTCGTTGTCTTCGACTGATGATCCCAAATTTGCAAGGGCATCGGCCTCGCTGTTTTGTTCTCGAGGCACATGCTGTAGGGTCCATTCTTTAAACCGATGTAGAGTCACCTGTAGTTTGTCCAAGTACCACTGCATTCGATCTTTTCGAACCTCGAAGGTTCTGTTTACTTGGTTTACCATAAGCAGGGAGTCACATTTGGCCTCTATGACCTCTGCTCCCAAACCTTTAGCTAGCTCGAGACCTGCAATCATGGCCTCATACTCGGCCTCATTGTTAGTTAACTTAGAAGTTTGATAGCTTGTCTAATTGTACTACCCGTGGGCGGCTTCAAAACGATGCCAAGCCCAGACCCCTTCACGTTCGAGGCACCGTCTGTGAAGAGGGTCCACACCCCCGATAATGTACCCGACTTTAATAATAGATCCTTTTTTACCTCAGGTACGAGGGCTGGCGTAAAGTCGGCTATGAAGTCCGCTAAGATTTGAGACTTGATGGTCATTCGGGGTCGATATTCGATATCGTATCCACTAATCTCGACGGCCCATTTGGCCAATCGGCCCGAAAGTTCGGGCTTATGCAAAATATTGCGAAGGGGATAAGTAGTCACCACACAAATCGGATGACACTGAAAATATGGTTTTAATTTCCTAGAGGCGCTTATTAGGGAAAGCGCTAATTTTTCTAAGTGTGGGTACCGGGTCTCGGCCTCACCTAGAGTTCGACTAACATAGTAAACAGGAAATTGCGTACCTTGATCTTCTCGAACTAGAACCCCACTTACCATGATTTTTGAGACTGCTAAGTACAAGTAGAGTTGCTCGTCCGCTTTCGGAGTATGAAGTAGTGGCGGGCTCAAGAGGTACTGCTTTAATTCTTCCAATGCTTGTTGCCATTACGGGGTCCATGCCAAGTTGTTCTTCTTTTTGAGCAGTGAGAAGAACCTGTGACTTCTATCTGAAGACCTCGAGATGAATCGGCCTAGGGCGGCTATGCGCCCTGTTAATCTTTGTACGGCTGGACATTGTTAACGACTGCGATGTCTTCGATTGCCTTAATCTTATCGGGGTTGATTTTGATCCCCCGATTTGATACCATAAAGCCGAGGAACTTGCCCGAGCCAACCCCGAATGCACATTTCTTCGGGTTGAGTTTCATGTAGTATTTCCTTAGTATATCGAAGGTCTCCTGCAAATGTGTCAAATGGTCTTCTGCTGGCAGGGACTTAACTAGCATATCATCAAATATAAACCTCCATTGATTTACCTATTTGTTTTTCGAACATTCGATTTACTAAGCGTTGATAAGTGGCACCAGCATTTTTCAGTCCAAATGGCATTACATTATAACAATAGGTGTCATACTTAGTGATGAACGAAGTCTTTTCCTGATCCTCCGGGTTCATTTGTATTTGATTGTACCCGGAGTAGGCATCGATAAAACTAAGGATATCATGGCCGGATGTGACATCGATCATGCGATCGATATTCGGTAGAGGAAAAGAATTTTTAGCACATGTTTTGTTTAAATCTTTATACGCACATTCTAAGTTTATTTCCCTTTTTAGGGACTACGACTACGTTTGCTAACCATTTGGGATATTTTACTTCCCGAATGGATCCTATTTTGAGAAGTTTGGCTACCTCGTCTTTGATGAATGCATGTTTTACCTCGGACTGGGGCCTTCTCTTTTGTTTTACCGGGCGAAACTTCGGGTCCAAGCTCAGTCGATGTGTAGCGATCTCCGGCGGGACCCCTGTCTTATCTAGGTGGGACCAAGCAAAACAATCCATATTATTGATAAGAATTTTAATAAGTTTTTCCTTGATCTCGAGGGTTAACCCCGTACCCAGGTATACCTTTCGATCGGGTAGATGCTCGATCAGTATGACTTGCTCCAGCTCTTCGACTATCGATTTGGTGGCGTCGGATTCCTCGGGGATTATGAAGGATTGAGGGGTCCAATAGTCATTGTCCTCGTCCGTTCCCTGCTTCTCTGACTGAGTCAAGGCTGGTGGCTGTGGTTGCTATTTAGCGTTCTATTTTCCTTTGGGCTCCGATCCCTTTGTTGACACACATTTACTGGTAGGATGATTTCACCTTTAGTTGTTTCACTCGCCATGTTGAAGCCATTGAGAATCCGAGCTGCGGGTACGATCTAATCTTGTAGGCCGAGCTGCTCCACGACCCTCGATCGAATAATATTGGTCGAGCTTCCTGGATCAATTAAAACACATTTAAACTGAATTTTATTCATAAGGATAGAGATTACCAGAGCATCATTGTGGGGTTGTGAGATCCCTTCTGATTCCTCATCATTGAATGATAAAGTGCCTTCTGGCACATAGTATCAAGTTCGTTTTTCCTTGGGGATTGATACTTTAGTGCGTTTGTACACGGGCCTTTATGGAATATCGAACCCACTAACGATCATCTAAATCATGTGATGTGGTTCTTCGTGCTCGTTTTTCTTATTTGCATCCCTGTCTCTAAAATGGTTTTTAGCTCGGTCGCTCAAGAATTCTCGAAGGTGACCCTCGTTGAATAGACGGGCCACCTCCTTCCTTAGTTGTCTGCAGTCTTCGGTTCTATGACCATGTGTACCATGGTATTTGCATATTTGATTGGGGTTTTGTTTGGGATGGATCGGTTTGTAGGGGTCTGGGCCATCTAGTATCTTTGATTCTCCCAATAGCTGACACAATACCTGATGCGTCGATGCTGAAGTTGTATTCTGATAATCGTGGTGCTTCTGTGGGATCGGCATGTTTATCGAAGCCACTTTTGCTCATGAGCCCTCGAGAGCTCTGTCCTCGATCGTTCCTTCGATCATTTCGGGTGGGATTGCGTCCTGGGCCGCTGTTTCTACGATCTGCGTTGTATGGTTGATACCGATCTCTGTTCGACCGGGGTTCTCTGTTGATATCCCTTTGAGTTCTGCCGACGGGCCTGTTTGGATAAATGGAACCGGAAGGGGTCCCCAATTGATCATCCTCAACCCAGATTTTTGACTGGTATCGATTATGTACATCGGCCCAGGTTACCGCTGGATATTTAATTAAATTCTGCTTTAGCTGTCGTGATGCCACCGAACTTCGTTCGTTCAAACCTTGAGTAAAGGCTTGAACAGCCCAATCGTCTATGACCGGTGGTAGTTCCATGCGTTCCATCTGGAACCGAGATACGAATTCCCTCAACATTTCATTGTCTTTAATTAGGTGGCAAATTGTGGTACCATATCATTGCTCATTTCGACAAGGTTTCTCCAAATTTCTTTAGTAGAATAGATTCAATCCCATCATCTTCCAAGTCATTCTCTTTTATCGCACATGTATAAGAAGTGACATGCTCATTAGGGTCGGTGGTCCCATTGTACTTAGGAATTTCTGGCATTCGGAATTTCTTTGGAATGGGTTTCGGAGCCGCACTTGGAGGGAAAGGCTTCTGTACGAATTTCTTTGAATCCATACCCTTTAGAATCGACGGTGCCCCCGGTATTTGGTCAACCCGGGAGTTGTATGTCTTTACTTTCTTGTCATTTGCCTCGATTTTCTTTTCTACCGATTCAATCCGTTTAGTGAGCTCCTCGAGCATTTTCATAATGGCGGGGTCAGTCCCCGATTCTTTGGCGTTCGACCTTTCCGGCATAGGTTCGGTCCTGTGGATGACTTATGGTTCGATTCTACTCGGTGTTCGGTGTTGATTTTGTAGTTGTGCTATAGCGGCTTGTTGAGCCTGTAACATTTCGAATATCAATTGGAGGCTAACTCTACCATCTTCTCCGCCCTGCGTACCTCGACCACCTGATCGAACTTCCCTGCATACGCTACCTTCGGGATCAACGCCCAAATTTGTATTTAGGCGACATGTGAACTGACATCGATGAGATTTGCAATTGGTGCCCCCTCGAGGTCAGCCTGAGGCACCTCGATCCCCGTGGCGGCTATATTGTCATTTTCCCTGTGAAATCCGAGGCCGTTGTCACCATGTGTAGGCGCTGCTTGTGAGTTTGACATGTTTATCGTAAAAATAAAGATTCTTACGAGAACAAGTGTAAAGCAGTGTGTGTTATCGGAATCAGTAATAAGCAATCACTATTATCCTTGGCCCCACGGTAGGCGCCAAACTGTTTACCCTTAAAATTGGATAACAATTAAACTTATAATATGGTTCTAAGGACACGTGATTTCACTTAATACCAATTGATAAATATGAAGATTAATAACAGAAATAAACTATAAAGTAAAGCAAATCAGTGTTAGAATGGAACTCAGCCCTCAAGTTTGGATACCCTCGAACTGGTTGATGTAAGAACAATCAAAATATAACAAACTGATGAACAATAGTATAAATGAGAAAGAGAATTATATAGCTTTGATATCTGTGAAAAATGTCCCTTACAAATGATTAGAACCCTCATTTAAATAGTAGAGGAATTCCACTTATGGTATAATTCTAATTACCGAAGGAAATCCCATGATTAGCTAATTAACCGTTCCTGATTTGATCCATTCTGAGATTTACGCCATGATCCTCGACCAGTCACGGATATCTCGCCTTTCTGTTATTGTGCAATCTTCGATCTTGCTCGATGTCTGTCTCATTTGGCTTCGATCGCTACTAGCCTCGATCTCGACAGGTACCTCGATTCTGAACTAGGTACCTTATCCTCGTGATTTAGTCTGTTCTGTTAGGAGTCCATCCTTCGATGCAACCTCCCGGTCTCGGTCAAGTAGTAAAATCGGGTGGGCCCGATTTTAACCGTATACAAAGGAGGATTACGATCCTCCATAACGAGGGGTGGATCTGGCTGAGACATACCTCGTACCTCTTACAGAAGTCTATGATGACCAGATCCACCGGGTCCAGCGTAAAGGGATAAGTGTAGACAGTTAGGTATCCCTCAACGTGTGTAGTAATGGCCTCCTCAGAGTCGGGGACCACTATGTCCTTTTCGGCCCAGTTGCAGTCCTTTCGGACTAAGGGGAGATCATCTTCGGTGATCGAGCAAATATATCTCGATGCCTCCTCACACCGACCCTGCACCGAAGAGGGTTTCTCGACCTTGAAGTCGTCACCCACCGAACAACCCCCGGGAATGAACATCTTCAAGGGAGGTTCAGGAGCCAATTCATTGATGACCACGTTAGCAGCGGATCTCCCGAGGTCGACCACATCGGAGGTGGTTTCATTGGTTCCGACAATCGTTTGGGAAGTAGAAGCGACCTTTTGGGGAACAGATTTTGAGGTTTTTGCCATTGTTATAGGGGAAAGCTTGAAGGAGATAGAGAAATCTGGAAGCTCAGACGTGTTGGCTTGAATGGATGATGAGTACAAATTTTGCAAAGGAATTTCGAGTAACGGAGGTAAAAATGCTAGAATATGAAAAGGAGTAATGAAATCCTAAGGGTACGAGGGTAGAAGGTTTGATGTAAAGTAAAAAATGAACAAAAAAGGGGTTATTTATAGAGGTTCCGCGACGTTTCGCATCCAGGGACAGCCAACCGGCGGCTGACGCATATTTAAGGCCATTATGACATGACTAACGAGACGTTTCGGACTTTTTGTCGTTTATGTCACGGCGTATTGAAGAAGGAATCGGGGTGCTCATGTCGTTTCTCGTCAGCTTGCTCTCCGAGAAACGAGGGGACTATCTGTATACGGGTAAAAACAAGCTCATGATACACTCCGGCCTCCAATAGGGTAAAATGAGCTCGAGATATGATTGCGAAAGATTGAAATCGAAGTAAAGGTCTCATCGAGTCAGAATCCGGGGGCACGTTGCCTGCCCTCGAAAATATCGGGGTCATGATTCGATGATTCGGGATCGATCCAAATCCTGAGAGACTTCGGAGAACATTGTCGGGCAATCAAGTAAGACTAATAGAAGGCCGTAATATCCGCGACCGGGCGAATATCACGACATGGATCTCGACACGTATCGATGAAGAACCGACAATCAGTTAAAGAGAAGATTTTTTTACCTTTTATGGAGTTATACTTAGAGCAAGATTCTCCTACTATATAAAGGGGGTCTGATAATTTATTAAACACATGGTAACACTCATTCCAAAGTAATATACTACTATTTTTCACTGCTATCGTAAGCTTTTTCTCTCGTTCATCAACATTGTCCATTGTGAGCCCAGATCGGGGGTGAATGTTTCACTAAGGCTGGAATCATCCTCCTCACGTGGTTTGAATTTACTGTATCTTTACATGTCCATTCTAACTCAATTTATCGTTTTGTATCAAATTAATCTGCATATCCTTAAAACTTACAAATCTAATTTTTATCCGATTTCAAGGGTAAACATTACATATTCTTTGTTATTCATTCTAGCTCAATTTGTAATATCAAAATAAAGTATCAAATGCTCTATTTTCATAATAGGTCGTATGCAAGTTTCGAACTTTCAGCTATTATACTCTCTTTATGTAAGACTATATTTTTAAAAATATATAAAAATTAACACTAAGCATTATGCCTAGTGAATTTGCGGTTAAAAAAAATATGGGCCAAAAAATATTATCTACATATCGTAGCTCTATAAAAGCCCTAAGATTTCCCGCAAATACTAGGCATTTTCAGACAAGAAATATTGCAAAAATGATTCAGAACTATATATTAAACCCTAATTTGCATGTTTTGCATATAAATCACGTAAAAAACAGGAACACAAATTTATGGCTCCGATACTTATGATATACAACAACTCTCTTTATCCACACCCTACTAATCCTCAGATGCACAAATAGATCTTATTTTATATGAAAATCCTAGCCATTTCTGTTATAACGAAAAAGTCACATCTTAAACACTCATAATGGTGTTTATATAGGCTAGCTCTAGGATTTTACGTGGAGAAATAAATAATGGGCTCATGGGTTATCTAACACCCCTTATGGGTGGATCCGACCCAATAATATTCTTCCAACATAAACAATCCATGATCAAATTATCCAAGCATCACAGAATTAAACAAATAATGAGTCTTAAGCTTACAATAGTTTTACTACAAGGCAGCACATGTAGACCCTAACAAAGGAGGAAAACGTAATACGAAAATAAGAAGTAATTTATTTACATGTGAACGTTAGACAAGAAAACTCCAAATTACGGGGCAAAAAAATTGAACTAATCCAAATCATAGGGGCAAAATCTTCCAAATATTCCCCACCTTGGGCCTTGCATTGCACATACAAAACCACATCTCGAAACAAACTGTAAAGTAGCCAGTGTTAAGAGACCTGAGTAATACACTGCTGATAATGAAAAATTGCTCAACCCCAATATGGTGTAGCAATACCACAAACACAACCCCACTGGAATACTGGAGAGCAACTGTAGTGACAGAATTACTCCATTCACCAAATAAGCACTTCGACGTAAAGGTTCATACCACCTTTTAGATTCTACCACCATAATCACATTTGCTAATACCCACTTCATGTCTAAATATATTCCTACTACAATCATGATTGAAACAAACAAATAACAAAGAAGTTTGAATTCAAATTCATGTCAACCCCAGAAGTAGAACCCCTTTGTAGACCAAAATCAAGAAAATGCCAAAACATGTAAAAATGGAAACAACAATGATTAGTCTAGGTTAGGGTTTTGGAGATTGGTAGCCAGGGAGGGATACAAGGAATAACTTAAGATTTGGAAGAAAATGGAAATGACTTGCAAGAGCAAATGGAAAAAGTCTGCAGAGAGAACAAAGAAGAGTGTAGGTCAATGCTTTGCTTACTATCTTATATGAAAATTAACCCGAACAACCCAATGGTTCCTCAGGTCAGTTCTCGGCTACTAACTTATTTATTAAAAAAAGAATGTCCAATAGACAAGAAGATAGTGGACATACCTTGTATTTGCTAACCTTAGCCCTGCACCAATTACTAAAATTATATTGCTACCTCAAGATTTTCCTAACATTACCCTTCCCCGATTGCCCCGTCCTGGTTGGTCTAAGTAGAAATTTTCAAACATAAGAATTGCTGCTCAAGAAACAGTACTATTATTGCAGATGCCTGTTGCTTCAACAATTCAACCAAACAGAATGTTGACAAGCAAGCTGGTAGAAGTCAAGCACCAATGGATCGTCCAAGTCACAGCAATAAGCTTTAAGACTCCCGGAATAAAATAGTGTAACCAGTCCTTAATGAAGTATTAAAGTTTCGTATTCTTCATGAATAAATAACCTCAGAAGCTTGCTTCTTATCTCCTGCTAATTAAATGCAGCAAAATTTTACTAGCTCAGATGTATAGCCAGAACGGATACATGAGGGCATTCCACTTTAAACTAGAAAAGTTATTAGATTGATTGCAACTAAAGATGATCTCAACTAATCATTCGAGAGATTAACAACATTAATAAAACCAACCTTTATTAAGAGCAAGAGATGCATTTTCTCCTAGTGACAGAGCTACACTTTTGAGTTCATGGTATCAAGCCCCTGGCAACAGTGAGCAAACTGAACTTCATGATATTCTGCTCCTATGTGATCATTAGCTCTTTCTTGTTGAAGACATAATTAAGTAAATACAAGTGTGCTCTCTCTAACAGCTTAAGCTTTTAGATGAGATGGTCACACACTTCAACATTTCTGATGCACAAATTCTTTGGTTCTGTTTCTTTTTGACATGCGAGTATCCCATCAACTACTCTGTCATCACATACTTGAAAAGACTTGATTCTCGCATACAATCAACTAATTCCGTGTCAACTCCTGAAACCATAAACTTGCAGCTTGGGCAGAAAGAACTTCTTAGAAATGCGTATGATGCACCAGCTTCAACGTAGATTAAGGAATGGAGACCCTTATATAAGCAGGATTACATACTGAATCTGCAGATCTAATTCAATTCTCTTTAAGTAACACCATCTTGGGCTTATCTCTATGTACCGAGTATCAATCCTTGGGTGACAGAAACTAGACAAGATACACGGTTTCCTCAGATCAGGGTGTGTAGTAAAAGGTTTGATGAATCTGGCACAATCATCCAATATACAGGCAAAGTTAGATTCTTTGAAAGATCAATTACTACATTAGAAAGGTAACAACAGAAGAAGACACATAACTGGATCGGAAGTACTCCAAAAGAGAACAAATAGATAATACTTTTGAGATGGAAAAGAAAATATCAGAAACTTTCGTATTGCTACTATATCATCATCATAAGCCAACAATATCAATTGACTATTTCTAGGAGTCATTCAGCGTGAAAATTCACCATGAAATCCTTGAAACTTGAAAGAAAACCAAAGGGTAAAAGGCCTAGAATGGCGTACAAGTAGATAGAGATAAGAAACACCTGTATAGAATGAAACTATACCAATTTAGGAGGAAATGAGAAAGAAAAAACCTAGCAGGGCTCTCATCAAACCAGATTCTGCTGGGTGTTTTAGTGGACATCGACGTGTCCCCATCTTCTAGCCAAACCGCATCTAACAAAGCAGAATCTATTACAAGGATTAGGAGAGCAGGCCTTGCGTAAAAGAATGATGGACATAATTCGTCTCTTTAATATGAATCAAGAAGGGCCAAGAGTTCCTCAAAGGAAAATCACAGCCCTGCCAAAATATAATAAAAAGAAGTAAAGGAGATTAAGAGAGAACCTGCTGAAAAATAAATAGGAATTTTTGGACAAATTCGTCCCGATAACCATCAAGCAGCAAACAAAGTTCCTGTTAGATAATGTTAAAAACAGATATTAGATACTTCACACACACACTTTATCTTGCGAAAGAGAACCAGATTGTATGAACTTACATAACTATCTTATATTGCGAGGGAGATCAAATTGTGTGAACTACAGTGTATACATCAGGGGAAGGGGAAAGAGTTAGGAACAAGCGAATTAGTTAATTGATCCAGTTTGTCAATTATACCACAAACGTAAATTGATCCAGTTTGTCAATTATACCACAAGCGTAAATTGATCCAGTTTGTCAATTGATCCATTTTACTTTATGTAACACTCTTATCTATCTATCTATATGTATAAGAGATGTCCAGCACTATGTGGGTACTGGAAATGCGCATAACAAAAGGAGAAACAACTCTGTTCTTTCAACATGTATCTATATATATGTGAGTTATATTCGTGCAGACACACAAGCATCTTTATCTGCAAGAATGCTGGTAAATGTTTTTTCATTGATATTTTATCTAATGATATGCTTGCATCTAATATGCCAAATGACATTGACCAGCTTAGACTTTGATCAACTTCATACAAGCTATTCAGTTTGGACAAAATGACCACACCACTCATGGATACTTGAAAATTAAAGTGACATAAGTTTAAATCTCAACTAATACTTCAGGCAATATTTTGTTCGCATACCCCCTCCTCCCTTGAGCCGCTTAAGTTATCAATGATATGCCTGCATCTAATATGCCAAATGACATTGACCAGCTTAGACTTTGATCAACTTCATACAAGCTATTCAGTTAGGACAAAATGACCACACCACTCATGGATACATGAAAATTAAAGTGACATAAGTTTAAATCTCAACTAATACTTCAGGCAATATTTTGTTCGCATACCCCCTCCTCCCTTGAGCCGCTTAAGTTATCACAGCAGTAGCTAGGGGATATAAAACGGAGCTATTCCAAGAGTAAATGCAGGTATGAGAACCTTGGCTGCCAGCAAGGCAGCGACGAAATTGTAGACCTGGAATTATCAGGTTTTTACATTAAGTATTTGCTTCAACCTAATAGTCACGACAGAAGACTAACAGCTTATTTGGATGGTTGTTACCTATCATATTGTTACTTTAAGTACAATGTTTGTTTTGATTGTTACTTTAATTTTATTGTATCGTATCGTTAAATCCATCGTTATGTAACGACGAAAAGTGCCAATTTTATTGTATCGTATCGTTAAATCTATCGTTATGTAACGACGAAAAGTGCCACTTTATGAAACGACGGATTTGGTGTGGTGGCATCGTTTCTTTGCTTTTTTCCTCTCATCTTGCCATTCTTTATTATTAAATAATCATATTTTATTCTTTATCCTACTTTTTATATAATAATTCTACTCCGTATCCTATTTTTTCTTAGTAATGTTGCAACTTTATTCTTCATATTGTTAGTGCGTGACATCATGAAACGACGGCAAACGATACAATCTATCCAAACATTGTATTCATCAAACAATACAATGCAATACAGTACAATACAATACGATACATTATGAAACGACATGTAACAACAATCCAAACAAGCTGTAACTAGTATTTGTGGATAGAGACGGATAGGGAGTAATCATCACCTGTGCATGTGGGTTATGGCAAGTTGTCTGGTAGATTAGCGCGTGCAAGCTGGCAGGACACCACATCACCACAAAAGAAGTAGGAAAAGAGAAAGAGATTAACTAGAATTGTGTTAAACAGAGCAAAATAACCTACTCATGAATACATCCTTGCACACATTGTAATGACAGTAAAGAAGTAATTGCCCTTCGCGGCCTTTATTGGTTTTAACAATTGATTTAAGAGCTTACAACAACAACAACAAACCCAGTAGTTTCCCACAAGTGGGGTCTGGGGAGAGTAAGATGTACGCAGCCTTACCCCTACCCCTGGAAGGGCAGAGAGGCTGTTTTCGATAGACCCTCGGCTAGAGAATGACTGAAAAAAAACCCAGTAGTTTCCCACAAGTGGGGTCTGGGGAGAGTAAGATGTACGCAGCCTTACCCCTACCCCTGGAAGGGCAGAGAGGTTGTTTCCGATAGACCCTCAGCTAGAGAACGACTGAAAAAGAACAGGTAATTGCAACAAGTAGGAATAACAGCAAGATGAAATTGATTTAAGAGCTTACCAATAAAGAAATGCAACGGTCTCTTTTTCCTTTCCACTTCTATTTTAACGATGGAGAAGGCAGGAAGATTTGAATGAGGATCGAAGCGTTCATACCTAGAACACCACATGGGTTGGAACACAACCTTCATATTGTATCCAACACGGCCACACCTTGAAGCCTTGGAGAACAAAGCACTGTTATATTACTCGTTTCCATTACAAGCATATTCAAAGTGCAACCCTTTGGCAATACAAAAACAAAAGCCCGAAGTTAGAAAATAGAAAACATGTCCACAAATATTAGTAAAAATGTAAGATGCGCTAAGAATCAAAGAAATTGTGTCAAAATGAAAACAAAAATGGAATCAAAGTTGTTACAAGGCCCACAAGGTTCATACTGCTTTATAAAACTCTCATCTCAGCATATTCTCAATCGTTAGAGAGTGTTTGAATAAGTTGCAATGCAATAGCCACATTCTGAGTTGAAATAGATCTCTTATCATTATATACAGAACTGGAATAGAGCAGTTTCGGATAAGTTGCTCTACAAAAGCCATATAGAAACAACAACTACGCCTTAGCCCCAAGCAAATGGGATCGGCTATATGAGTCCAAACTCTGCCAGTATGAACTTGGTCGCATTGCCGGATCTCAGCTCAGATAAAGGAGGGTTGCAGTACGCTGCCAACCAGTGTAAAACTAGTCAATTCATGATTAATCCTCAAAACGCAAAAGCCACATCGAAAAAGATCCCTTAAAGAATATTTTCAGAAAAGGATTTAATATTTTCCCTGCAAGAGTCACATTTGAGCAGAGATCTCTTACAATTAAGAATTTAGATTTGATGTGTAAGAATTTACTTTCTGCTAGTTATGAGGGTTGCGTCAACCCATAATGGTGCTCCATTCTTATAGGCACTAAACATTTACAAATTAACCAACATTAACAAAGTCATTTCCACACAAGAAAGAACCAAAAAGAGAGAAAACACACACACATTCATATAGAAGAATTGCACAAAGGGAGAATTTAGGTTGTGAAACCTGAGGAATCTCTCAATAAAAGAAGGTTTCCTTGCCCCATGACTCAAGTATTAGCATGTTCTTGTGCTTCCGGCAAGGAGAATCAAGTAAGTAGTTTTAACAAAGTTTTGATCCCTAGTGGATATTCCTTCACTGGATTGGAGCCCTGACTTGTCTCCTGGTCAAATAAAATTGGTGTGAAAACATTTCATTGCACATCTTTCATGGAGTAAATCAAAGAAGCATTTCCAGTAGATGTGTAAGAATACATGTCTAACTGATGAAACTAAGTGTTTTGGACATCAATCATGTGAAAAGAGGCATTAATATCGTTAGATACATAAGTGAAGCAAGTGATTCTAGTCCCATAAAACACCAAAACGTAGAAACCATTTCAACCCAGGAAAGCAATTTCTTATTGGCTGAGCCCCCAAGGCTCTAGTCTAGTGTTAACTGTTAAGTATACGTGATGTTAACTGTTAAGTATACGTGATGTGTAGGTTAGGCGCATGTCACGGATTCGTACCATGCCGCAGACAAAAGCCTAGTATTTTAAGTAGAGAAGGGTAGAGAGGCAGGCCCATTATCTTCCGATTTTCGAGTCATTGGCCATTGACCTTCAGGGATTTCTCGAATTATAAAAAAAAGTTGCTATGGTTTACAACCTTGGAGCATAACAGCACATGCACGGGGTCTCTGCCACTTTTATGAATAAATACTGGCATATATGTTATGGACTTCTATCAATTTTGTGCAAAAATGTTGGCAATGAGCTAGATCTATGCCAGGTTGTATGAATAAATACAGGCACATATGCGATGGACTTCTGTCAATTTTTCTCATTAATGTTAGTGCACATGCGCGAAATAACCAGGGAATATAAAAGTTGTCAATTTTACATATAAAAGTTGTAGCACTTGTGCCAACTTATGTGCCAGCCCTCTAGTAATTACACTGTTGTGTAGCACGCACATACAGCAAAAGGCCACGCGACTGCATTAATTCCAGTTTCTTGGTATAGGTGAAGAATATGAATCATGTATTGATCATTACAAATGGAGGACATTAGTTGCTCATTGCATGATGTTGTGAAATTCAAAGAATCAACTACTTCTTTTTGGAGTTATTTGGCTACTCATTGTAAGCGCTCTCTTCTTTGGTGAGTATCGCTTCACGCATGAAGTGATCCTCGAAGCAGCATCCTCCCTATTTCCCTTAAACCATGTATGCCGACCCCCCCCCCCCCATGAGAGAAAGATCAATGGGATTTTTTGTAATTTGCACCCTTAATGTATGCACTCTTTTTCAGTTCACACCTTATCCTATTTTTTTTAAAGATTTGCACCCTAATCTCTTAGCATCTGGAAAAGTCTTTCATCGATTTGCATTTTTAGATCTGCTAATTGTTTCATCCTCAAACCTACAACAGTAGAATCACCTCCAATGACCCAGAACAATTCATTCAATCCTCTTACAGCTGCAATCTCTTTCCATAATTCTCGACTGTTTTTCTATCACAAGGCCCATATACTCTAGTAAGAAAGCATTTGAAGCCAGTGTTAAGCTCTTCCATCCATACAGAAACTGTATTGATACCTAAGAAGTTGTCATAACAGTCTCATCTCCTTTTATACCACATAATGATGATACCCCACTATTACCTTGAGCCTCCATTCCAAACAAATCCATCCATCGATTTCCCCCATTTTGTTTGATGATTGAAGAATAATAATTTTTAAGCTTTGTTTTAGTGACGCAAAATATATCGGAATTCCACTTATGCACCATCAGTATTATCATCATCCTTTTGTTTCTATGGTTTAATCTCCTAAAGTTCCAAACTTCCAATAGAAAATTTTCAGCTTCATCTCTTATCAGTGACAAAACTTCTACCTCTATTCTTGCTTTCACCAAATTTTACATTGAATTCCAATAGCTGCTTTAGCTCTCTGCTACTCTACTTTTTCGGCAAAGGGCTTTTCACTGAACTAGAATTTCTATCAGACCTATTCTTTTCAATGCGTAAAAGCAACTTTAATAGATCATCTTTGTACTCCATAGCATGCAGACCAAGCTGCTTGCATAATTTCAGCATATTTCTTGACCCATATTGAAACTTCTACTTGATTCATCCTCCCTTGTGTGTTCAAAGCATCGTTTCATACCAAGGCAGCATCAAGATGCCCATGGGCTGATCGATTGTACATGCTGATCTATTAACATCATCAAAAACAAGTGTCTGCTAGCTGTCCAATATTCTCAACCTCACCCACCAGAAGGATCTCATACTTCCCTAAATTGATCTTCAAACTTGAGACTGCCTAGAAGCATAGCAGAGCACTGTTTAGATTCTAACACTAAAACACTACTGTATCATCTGCGAATGGTAGGTGGTGCACCCGTATGCTATCTTGCCTCCTCCGTTGCCCTTGAAGCCTCTGAACTAACCTACCCTTGTCGTCCTATTCATTATCTTGTCCAATGCTTTCTTAATGTGATGACCCAAAAGGTCATCTTATGTTTTAGAACTCGATTCTGCGCTCTTAAGCCTTAAAAATCTCATTTTTACCCTCCTCGATTTGTGTGCGCAGTCCGGGCGTGTTTCCGGAAAACTTTTATGTTCAAAATTGATGAAAAAATAAGAATTTTTGCCTTAAAAGTTGATTTTAGTTGATTTCGGTCAACATTTTTGGTAAACGGGCCCGGATCCGTGTTTTGACGGTCCCGGTGGGTCCGTATCGAATTATGGGACCTGGGTGTATGCCCGGAATCGAATTCGGAGGTCCCCAGCTCGAGTTATGAATTTTTGATGAAAATTAAAAGTCTGAAAATTAATTGTTTTTAAGAATTTATTGATGTTTGGCCTTGTTGATACCGGGTCCGTATTTTGGTTCCGGAGCCCGGTATAGGTCCAGAATAATATTTATGACTTATCTGTGAAATTTGGTGAGAAACGGAGTTGGTTTGACGTGATTCGGACGTCCAGTTGAGAAAATAAAAATTTTAAAGTGTTCTTGAGAATTTTATTTGATTTGGTGCTAAATACGTAGTTCTAGGTGTTATTTCGGCGAATTGATCGCGCGAGCAAGTCCGTACGATGTTTTTAGACTTGTGTGCATGTTTGGTTTGGGGCCCTGAGGGCTCGGGTGAGTTTCGGATAGGCCACGGGATGTTTTAGACCTAAGGAAATCTAGTGTTTCTGCTGTACCTGGTATCTGATATGTCGTGCTTCGCGATCGCGAAGGGGAACCTGGGCTGGGGAGGATTTTACTCTACGCGAACGCGAGACCATGGTCGCGAACGCGGAGCATTGGGGGGAGTTGCTCTACGCGAACGCAACCCGTCGAACGCGAACGCGTAGCTTTAGCTAGGCTGGGTAGGGGACCTGGGAAGCTCTATGCGAACGCGAGCCCTGTCTCGCGAACGCGAAGGTAAGGCGGGATAAATCTTCGCGAACGCGTAAAGCCTCCCGTGATCGCGTAAGTCCTTAGGAGGCTGCCCTTCGCGAACGCGACAGTGTTCAGCACTTAAAACAGAATAAAAACGGGAATTGGCCATTTATTTCATTTTCTCAAAAACCAAACGGACTAGAGGCGATTTTCAAGAGTTGTTTTATTCCCCAAAGTGTTGGTAAGTGATTCTAAACCATTTTCTTTCAATTACTCATTACATTCTATGAATTATCAACCTAAAATCTAGAGTTTTCATGGTAGAATTAGGGATTTGGGTAGAAACTACGGATTTCGGAAATTTGGGGATTTAGACCTCAATTTGAGGTCGGATTCCAAAACCAATTATATATCCGGGCTCAAGGGTGAATGGGTAAATGGATTTTGGTCCGAACCTCGGGTTTTGACCAAGCGGGCCCGGGGTCGATTTTCGACTTTTTGGAGGAAAATTTGGGAAATCTAAATTTTTATTTTTTTTTTGATAAGGTAAATTGTATTAATCAAAAGGGAGAGAACTCCCGTGTACACAAAGTATACCAAAGACGTAGAGAATTTACATCAGAACATGATTCTCTACAAAAGACGCCCAATCTTCTATACAAGTAGGGGCTAAGTGAGTGCACCAAAAAGCGATCAAAGATAAAAGGCTATTCTTAAGATGTGAAAAAGGAGACTCAATCTCCTCAAAAGCTCTCCTATTTCTCTCCCCCCATACTACCCACATGAGAGCTAACGGAGCGAATTTCCACGCCTTTTGCTTTCTTCTTCTACGGAAACCGCCCCAACTATATAACATTTCCTTTACAGTGCTTGGCATCACCCATTGAACACCAAAGAGATTCAGGATTGCCCTCCACAAAGCTGAGGACACAGGGCAATGCAACATAAGGTGATCAACTTCTTCTCCTAAGCTTTTACACATGTAGCACCAACTAACAAGTGTAATTCCCCTCTTTCGGAGATTTTCAGCAGTCAAAATCACTCCCCTTGCCGCTAGCCATGCAAAAAAGCAATATTTGATATTATTGAGTCGTTTTTTAATAGATACGAGTGGTTTGGAGGTGAATTCTAGAGGAAAAGCTGTGATTGAGTATTAAGTGGCCTTCGGAACGAGGTAAGTGTTGTTTCTAACCCTGACTTGAGGGAATTAGGTACCTCAGATTATTTGCTATGTGAAACTCATGTGAGCGGCGTATATGTGAGGTGACGAGTACTTATGCGCCGCCAATTTACCCGTTTTCCCTGTTTTCTCCCGTTTTTCTTACATTGTCTCTTTCTTATGCCTAATTGTTACGTGTTTAGACTAGTGTTGTTAAATTGATCGTTCTTATCATGTTTACGGATTCTCTAGTGATAATTGAGTATTTATTTCAAAGTTGAGATTGATATTGCGGAACCAAATGTTGAAGTAAGGCTTGTACTTGTTATTCGATCTTCTGTTGTTATTTATGCATTGCATTATGGTAAGGGAGAGTATTAATGCACGAAGGGTGATGTCGTGCCATATTGTGAGTGTTAATGCACGAAGGGTGATGCCGTGCCATATTGTGAGTGTTAATGCACGAAGGGTGATGCCGTGCCATATTGTGAGTGTAAAAGCACGAAGGGTGATGCCGTGCCATGATATGAGAGTTAATGCACGAAGGGTGATGCCGTGCCGTTTCTATTGATTTTATGGTGAGATTGAGAGTAAAAGCACGAAGGGTGATGCCGTGCATTTTTCCTTTACTGTATTCGTGTTCCTGTTGATTCATTTTATATTGGTTGTTCCAGTTATCATTCTACTGTAGTTCACTATCCCGTATTTCCCCCAGCATGTTTTCCCCTCCCGATATTTCCTGTCTAGCTCTTCATTACTGTTATTTGTATATACACTGTTAAGTTGTACAGGTTGATTTGTAGGTGCCTTGCCTTAGCCTCGTCACTATTTCGTCGAGGTTAGGCTCGACACTTACCAGTACATGGGGTCGATTGTACTGATATTGCACTCTGCACTTTCTGTGCAGATTTTGGTACCCGCTCGAGTTGATCGAGAATTCAGCTGTTGGACCCGCTATCCGGAGACTCGAGGTAGATCTGTCGGCGTTCACAGACCTTGAAGTCCCCGCCTATCCTTCTATTTTACTGTTTCTTTCATTCAAACAGTTGTATTTCTTTCAAACTATTACTTGTAGTGAATTCTAGAATGCTCGTGAATTGTGACTCCAGATCCGGGTGATAGTAATTAATACAGTTTTTATATTATTCCGCACTTATTATATTTCATCTTAGTTAAGTATTGTTATTTGCTGAATGGAAATAAGGATTTGGTTTAATGATTCTCTAACGTTGGCTTGCCTAGCAAGTGAAATGTTAGGCGCCATCACAGTCCCGACGGTGGGAATTTCGGGTCGTGACAGTTGGTATCAGAGCACTAGGTTGCCTAGGTCTCACGATTCACGAGCAAGCTTAGTAGAGTCTGGAGTATTGATACGGAGACGTCTGTGCTTATCTTCCAGAGGCTATGAAGTTTAGGAACAAATTTCACTTCTATTCTCCTCTGTCGTGCGATTTTGTTTTCTCAATACTGATTGAACTCTTCTACTCTTATTCTCTAGCAGATGGCGAGAACGCGTACCGCTTCCTCAATTGAGCAGCAGCCAAAGCGTCAGTGGCACCTCCTACGAGAGGCAGAGGTCGAGGCCGAGGCCGAGGCCGTGCCAGAGGCCGAGGTAGGGGCAGGGCTCAGCCCAGAGCCCGAGCAGCAGCCCCAGCAGTGGAGCCTCAGATAGAGCTTGACGAGGAGGTTCCAGCCCAGACTGTACCTGCCGGACCAGCTCAGGTTCCGGAGGGGTTCATTGCCACCCCAGTACTTCAGGACGCTTTGGTCCGTTTGGTGGGCCTTATGGAAAGTGTGGCCCAGACTGGCGCATTTCCCATAGCACCAGCAGTCTCTCAGGCTGGAGGAGGAGCCCAGACTCCCACTACTCCCACTCCGGAGCAGATAGCTCCCCAGTATCAGGCTCCAGCAACTCAGCCAGTCAGAGTAGTTCAGCCGGTTGTTGCGGCGCAGGCTGGAGATGGGCCAGCTATGTCTTCTGAGGCGTTATGGAGATAGGACAGGTTTACCAAGCTCTACGGAACATGGGTATAGTGGAGACCAATGGGGTCAATTTTGCTGCATTTGAAATGACTGGTTCCGCCAAGAAATGGTGGAGAGATTATTTGTTGACCAGACCAGCTGGGTCGCCTGCCCTTACTTGGGACCAGTTCTCTCATCTCTTCCTAGAAAAGTTTCTGCCTATCACATTGAGAGAGGAGCGTCACCATCAGTTTGAGCGTCTCCAGCAAGGCAGTATGACTGTTAACTCAGTATGAGACCCGTTTTGTGGATTTGGCCCGTCATGCTATTCTTCTGCTTCCCACCGAGAGAGAGGGTGAGGAGGTTTATTGACGGACTTGCTCAGCCTATCAGATTGCAGATGGCTAAGGAGACTGGGAGTGAGATTTCTTTCCAGGCGACTACTAATGCCGTCAGACGAGTCGAGATGGTTCTTACTCAGGGTTGTCAGGGGTCTGACAAGAGACCTCGTTATTCCGGTGAGTTCAGCGCTGCCTCATCTAGAGGCAGGGGTACTTTTGGTAGAGGCCATCCTCCCAGGCCGTTTCATTCAGCACTCCAGGCATCCCACGGTGCCTCAGGTGGTCGTGGCCCTCAGATGCATTATTCCGACCAGCTAGCCTACAGTGCACCACCAGCTCCTATTAGTGCACCTCCACTCCAGAGTTATCAGGGTGGTTATTCAGGTCGACAGGGTCAGTTTCAGGGTCAGCAGTCACAGCAGCCGAGGTTATGTTATACTTGTGGTGATCCGAGGCACATTGCTAGATTTTGCCCTCGGGCAACGGGCAACTCACAGAATCAGAGTTCTCGTGCCATAGTTCCGGCACTAGTTGCTACACCACCTGCTCAGCCAGAGAGAGGCAGGGGTCAGGCAACCAGAGGTAGAGGCCAGACTGTTAGAGGTGGAGGTCAGGCCGTTAGAGGTGGAGACCAGCCAGTTAGAGGCCGTCCCAGGGACGTAGTTCAGGGTGGTGGGGCCCAGCCCCGGTGTTATGCTTTCCCAGCCAGGCCTGAGGCTGAGTCATCTGACGTTATCATAGGTACTATTTCAGTTTGCAGTAGAGATGCTTCAGTCCTATTTAACCGGGGTTTACTTACTCCTATGTGTCATCCTATTTTGCTTCATATTTGATTGTGCCCCGTGATTCTCTGAGTGATCCTGTGTATGTGTCCACACCAGTGGGGGATGCTATTGTTGTAGATTGTGTTTATCGTTCGTGTTTGGTCCCCATTGGGAGTCTTGAGACTCGTGTAGATCTTCTACTTCTCGATATGGTTGATTTTGATGCCATACTAGGTATGGATTGGCTGTCACCTTATCATGCTATATTAGATTGTCACGCTAAGACGGTGACCTTAGCCTTGCAGGGGTTGCCTCGATTAGAGTGGAAAGGGACTCTTGGCCATTCTACCAGCAGGGTTATCTCATATGTGAAGGCTCGGCATATGGTCGAGAAGGGGTGTCTAGCTTATTTGGCTTATGTCCGCGATTCTAGTGCGGAGGTTCCTTTCATGGATTCAGTGCCGGTCGTTCGTGAGTTTCCAGAGGTGTTTCCTGCAGACCTGCCAGGGATGCCACCCGACATGGATATTGATTTCTGTATTGATTTGGCCCGGACACTCAGCCCATTTTCATTCCGCCATACCGCATGGCCCCGCCAGAGTTGAAAGAATTGAAGGAACAATTGCAAGATTTGCTTGATAAGGGCTTCATTAGACCTAGTGTCTCGTCCTGGGGTGCACCTGTGTTGTTTGTGAAGAAGAAAGATGGATCGATGAGGATGTGTATAGATTATCGGCACTTGAACAAGGTCACCATCAAGAACAAGTATCCATTGCCGAGGATTGATGATTTATTTGATCAGCTTCAGGGTGCCAAGGTGTTTTCGAAGATTGATTTGAGATTTGGCTACCATCAGTTGAGGATTAGGGCATCTGATGTCCCTAAGACAGCTTTTCGGACTCGGTATGGGCATTATGAGTTTCTAGTCATGTCATTTGGGCTGACAAATGCCCCGGCAGCATTAATGGATTTGATGAATCGGGTGTTCAAGCCCTATTTGGATTCCTTTGTGATTGTGTTTATTGATGATATCTTGATCTACTCCCACAGCCGAGAGGAGCATGAGCAGCACTTTCGGATCGTTCTTCAGACTCTGAGAGACGGCCAGTTATATGCTAAGTTCTCAAAATGCGAGTTTTGGTTGAGTTCAGTTGCTTTCTTGGGTCACGTTGTATCAACAGAGGGTATTCAGGTGGATCCTAGGAAGATTGAGGCAGTTCAGAACTGGCCTAGACCCACATCAGCTACAGAGATCTGTAGTTTCTTGGGATTGGCGGGTTATTACCGTCGATTCGTGGAGGGGTTTTCATCCATAACAACCCCGTTGACCAGGTTAACCCAGAAGGGTGCCCCGTTCAGGTGGTTAGACGAGTGTGAAGCGAGCTTTCAGAAGCTCAAGACAGCTTTAATTACAGCGCCGGTATTGGTGTTACCCACAGGTTCAGGATCGTATACGGTATATTGTGACGCATCCCGTATTGGTCTGGGTGCGGTATTGATGCAGGGTGGCAAGGTTATAGCATATGTTTCGCGGCAGCTGAAGGTTCACGAGAAGAATTACCATGTTCATGATCTAGAGCTGGCAGCCATTGTTCACGCGCTGAAGATTTGGAGGCACTATCTTTACGGCGTGCCATGTGAGGTATTCACAGATCAACGGAGCTTGCAGTATTTGTTCAAGCAGAAGGAACTCAATTTGAGGCAGAGGAGGTGGTTGGAGCTATTGAAAGATTATGATATCACCATATTGTATCATCCCGCGAAGGCCAATGTGGTGGCCGATGCTTTGAGTAGAAAGTCAGCTAGTATGGGTAGCCTTGCTTATATTCCAGTTGGTGAGAGACCGCTTGCATTTGATGTTCAGGCCCTGGCCAACCAGTTCGTGAGGTTGGATGTTTCTGAGCCCAGCCGTGTTCTAGCTTGTACAGTTGCTCAGTCTTCTTTGTTTGAGCGCATCAGAGATCGGCAGGATGACGATCCTCATTTACTTGTCCTTAGAGACACAGTGCGGCACGGTGGTGCCAAGCAGGTTACTGTTGGAGATGATGGAGTTTTGAGGATGCAGGGCCATATTTGTGTGCCTAATGTGGATGGACTTCGTGAGTTGATTCTTGAGGAGGCCCACAGTTCCCGGTATTCTATTCATCCGGGCGCCGCCAAGATATATCAGGACTTGCGGCAGCATTACTGGTGGAGGAGGATGAAGAAAGACATAGTTGCATATGTAGCTCGGTGTCTAAATTGTCAGCAAGTAAAGTATGAGCATCAGAGACCTGGTGGTTTGCTTCAGAAGATAGAGATTCCTGAGTGGAAGTGGGAGCGTATCACTATGGATTTTGTTGTTGGACTCCCACGGACTCGGAGGAAGTTCGATGCAGTTTGGGTCATTGTGGACAGGCTGACCAAGTCAGCGCACTTCATTCCTGTGGCAGTTACCTATTCTTCGGAGCGGTTGGCAGAGATTTACATTCGTGAGATCGTCCGTCTTCACGGTGTGCCCGTGTCTATCATTTCTGATCGAGGTACGCAGTTCACCTCGCACTTCTGGAGGGCAGTACTGCGTGAGTTGGGTACGCGAGTTGAGTTGAGCACAGCATTTCATCCTCAGACAGACGGGCAGTCCGAGCGCACTATTCAGATCTTGGAGGATATGCTCCGCGCATGCGTTATAGACTTCGGAGGATCGTGGGATCAATTCTTGCCCCTTGCAGAGTTCGCCTACAACAACAGCTACCAGTCGAGCATTCAGATGGCTCCCTATGAGGCACTATATGGTAGGAGGTTTCGATCGCCAGTTGGGTGGTTCGAGCCGGGGGAGGCTCGGTTGTTGGGCACAGACTTAGTACAGGATGCCTTGGATAAGGTCAAGATTATTCAGGATCGACTTCGCACAGCTCAGTCCAGGAAGAAGAGTTATGCCGACCGCAGAGTTCGTGATGTTGTATTTATGGTCGGAGAGAGAGTGTTGCTTCGGGAATCACCCATGAAGGGTGTAATGAGGTTCGGAAAGAAGGACAAGTTGAGCCCTAGGTATATCGGACCTTTTGAGATTCTAGAGAGGGTAGAAGAAGTGGCTTACAAGCTTGCGTTACCACCTAGTTTAGCAGCTGTTCATCCGATATTCCATGAGTCCATGCTTCGAAATTTTCACGGCGATCCGTCCCATGTGTTAGATTTCAGCTATCCAGTTGGACAAGAATTTGACTTACGAGGAGGAGCCGGTGGCTATTCTAGCCTGACAAGTTCGCCAGTTGAGATCAAAGAGTTACCCTTCAATTCGAGTGCAGTGGAGAGGCCAGTCTGTTGAGGCAGCCACTTGGGAGTCCGATATGCGGAGTAGATATCCCCACCTTTTCTCTAGCCCAAGTGCTTTTCTATGTCCGTTCGAGGACGAACGGTTGTTTTAGAGGTAGAGAATGTGATGACCCAAAAGGTCATCTTATGTTTTAGAACTCGATTCTGCGCTTTTAAGCCTTAAAATCTCATTTTTACCCTCCTCGATTTGCGTGCACAGTCCGGGCGTATTTCCAGAAAATTTTTATGTTGAAAATTGATGAAAATAAGAATTTTTGCCTTAAAAGCTAATTTTAGTTGATTTCGGTCAACATTTTTGGTAAACGGGTCCGGATCCGTGTTTTGACGGTCCCGGTGGTTCTGTATCGAATTATGGGACCTGAGCGTATGCCCGGAATCGAATTTGGAGGTCCCTAACTCGAGTTATGAATTTTTGATGAAAATTAAAAGTCTGAAAATTAATTATTTTTAAGAATTTGTTGATGTTTGGCCTTGTTGATACCGGGTCCGTATTTTGGTTCCGGAGCCCGGTATAGATCCAAAATAATATTTATGACTTATCTGTGAAATTTGGTGAGAAACGGAGTTGGTTTGACGTGATTCGGACGTCCAGTTGAGAAAATAGAAATTTTAAAGTGTTCTTCAGAATTTCATTTGATTTGGTGCTAAATTCGTAGTTCTAGGTGTTATTTCGACGAATTGATCGCGCGAGCAAGTCTATATGATGTTTTTAGACTTGTGTGCATGTTTGGTTTGTGGCCCTGAGGGCTCGGGTGAGTTTCGGATAGGCCAAGGGATATTTTGGACTTGAGGAAATCTAGTGTTTCTGTTGTACCTGGTATATGATATGTCGTGCTTCGCGATCGCGTAGTCACTCTCGCGATCGCGAAGGGGAACCTGGGCTGGGGAGGATTTTACTCTACGCGAACGCGAGACCAAGGTCGCGAACGCGGAGCATTGGGGGGGTTGCTCTACGCGAACGCGACCCGTCGAACGCGAACGCGTAGCTTTAGCTAGGCTGGGCAGGGGACCTGGGAAGCTCTATGCGAACGCAAGCCCTGTCTCGCGAACGCGAAGGTATGGCAGGCTAAACCTTCGCGAACTCGTAAAGCCTTCCGCGATCGCGTAAGTCCTTAGGAGGCTGCCCTTTGCGAACGCGACAGTGTTCACGCGATCGCGATGAACACTGTCGCCCAGCACTTAAAACAGAATCAAAACGGGGATTGGCCATTTATTTCATTTTCTCAAAAACCAAACGGACTAGAGGCGATTTTCAAGAGTTGTTTTCTTCCCCAAAGTGTTGATAAGTGATTCTAAACCATTTTCTTTCAATTACCCATTATATTTTATGAATTATCAACCTAAAATCTAGAGTTTTCACGGTAGAATTAAGGGTTGGGTAGAAACTAGGGATTTCGGAAATTTGGAGATTTAGACTTCAATTTAAGGTCGGATTCCAAAACCACTTATATATCCGGGCTCGAGGGTGAATGGGTAAATGGATTTTGGTCCGAACCTCAGGTTTTGACCAAGCGGACCCGGGGTCGATTTTCGACTTTTTGGAGGAAAATTTGGGAAATCTAAATTTATGCAATGTAATTAATTCCTTTAGCAATATTTGATATTATTGAGTCATTTTTTAATAGATACGAGTGGTTTGGAGGTGAATTCTAAAGTAAAAGCTGTGATTGAGTATTAAGTGGCCTTCGGAGCGAGGTAAGTGTTGTGTCTAACCCTAACTTGAGGGAATTAGGAACCTCAGATTATTTGCTATGTGAAATTCATGTGAGCGGCGTATATGTGAGGTGACGAGTACTTATGCGCTGCCAATTTACCCGTTTTCCCTGTTTTCTCCCATTTTTCTTACATTGTCTCTTTCCTATGCCTAATTGTTACGTGTTTAGACTAGTGTTGATAAATTGATCGTTCTTATCATGTGTACGGATTCTCTGGTGATAATTGAGTATTTATTTCAAAGTTGAGATTGATATTGCGGAACCAAATGTTGAAGGCTTGTACTTGTTATTCCATCTCCCTGTTGTTATTTATGCATTGCATTATGGTAAGGGAGAGTATTAATGCACGAAGGGTGATGTCGTGCCATATTGTGAGTGTTAATGCATGAAGGGTGATACAGTGCCATATTGTGAGTGTTCATGCACGAAGGGTGATGCCATGCCATATTGTGAGTGTAAAAGCACGAAGGGTGATGCCGTGCCATGATATGAGAGTTAATGCACGAATTGGTGATGTCGTGTCGTTTCTATTGATTTTATGGTGAGATTGAGAGTAAAAGGACGAAGGGTGATGCCGTGCATTTTTCCTTTACTGTATTCGTGTTCCTGTTGATTCATTTTATATTGGTTGTTCCAGTTATCATTCTACTGTAGTTCACTATCCCGTATTTCCCCCAGCATGTTTCCCTCTCCCGATATTTCCTGTCTAGCTCTTCATTACTGTTATTTGTATATACACTGTTAAGTTGTACAGGTTGATTTGTAGGTGCCTTGCCTTAGCCTCGTCACTATTTCGTCGAGGTTAGGCTCGACACTTACCAGTACATAGGGTCGGTTGTACTGATATTGCACTCTGCACTTTCTGTGCAGATTTTGGTACCCGCTCGAGTTGATCGAGAATTCATCTGTTGGACCCGCTATCCGGAGACTCGAGGTAGATCTGTCGGCGTTCACAGACCTTGAAGTCCCCGCCTATCCTTCTATTTTACTGTTTCTTTCATTCAAACAGTTGTATTTCTTTCAGACTATTACTTGTAGTGAATTCTAGAATGTTCGTGAATTGTGACTCCAGATCCGGGTGGTAGTAATTAATACAGTTTTTATATTATTCCGCACTTATTATATTTCATCTTAGTTAAGTATTGTTATTTGCTGAATGGAAATAAGGATATTTTTTAATGATTCTCTAACGTTGGCTTGCCTAACAAGTGAAATGTTATGCGTCATCACGGTCCCGACGGTGGGAATTTCGAGTTGTGACACTTAACCAAAAAAATAGCATGTGAAATAAGGGGACTCTTTGCCTTAGGCAAAACCTCGTTGACCAAAACTAATAATCTCAATGTGGATATGCCAAAAGTCTCTGTCTTTCCTGAAACCAATCTCCCCATTACATACTCCTGAAAACCCAATAGGTGTGGTCATACGCCTTTCCAAATCCAGCTTGCAAAGCACACCTACTTTCATGCTTCCTTATAGTACAGTATTGGCGAAATCACTTTCATAATATCCTCTTTGACTGTTCTCCAACACTGCTAGAAGAAAGCCATCGTAAATTGTCCGACCCAAATTCTTTGTAGCAAGTAATTCATTCGAATATCTTTTTCTTTGGGGGTGGGGGTGGGGGAGGGTGGGGGGAGGTAATTCATTCAGATGCCTATGGTCCAATGAATGTTGAAGCTAGGCATAGAATCTTGCCATGGTCGTCAATTTCCTCGAGCTATATAAAAATGAAAGGTAGATGAAAATATTTGAAATAACACAGACACATAGGAAACGCAAACCAGAAACTCTAATAGTAAGCTAACAATCAAGTATACGTCAAATAAATGTATCAAAAATAGAGACGAGAATAATTCGCAAAGCTAGTGAGATTGTGATATATGTGTATATGCTACTTACTTGGTTATAACAAGGTCAAACTGCACCTGTCAACTAGTGCAGCTCCAAGTATGTATATCAGGTGCCAACAGGTAGTGCCTCGTAATGAGATAGACTCAACGTATCATTTCTTGACCTTTAAAGGAGCCGAATGGTGGTGGATTTCGATGCATGTAACTGGTAAAAAAGAATGGTAGAAAAAGGAAGTGAAGGAAGAACCTCAACATTTACATATATTTACCAAGGAATTGCACCCAAAGGCTTCAGAAACCAACAAAGAACATAGCAACTTCAGTGCATTAAAACACTAAAACCACACATGAACATGTACTTTAAAGAGTGTACACAGATAAAAATATGAGCTGCTTCTCATGGCGTTAAAGTAACTACGTAGAATCTACTGGAATGTGTACATAAATATACAGTTCTTTCCTACTTCTAACACTTGGGATCTAAATCAAGAGTCAAAACTAAGTTTTCCTATCTTAGAGGTGATGAACATTATGAATCTGAAACATTCTGTTCTAATGTTTATAGGAATAGGTTTAGTTCTATCAGCTCCTTCTGTTATTGGATTTAATTTATTATGTCAACATGGACCACATTGGAAACGTTAACTGCAGAACTTCAAAACTTATAAAGCTTACAAAATACATATGAAACCAACAAATAATTCCTTATATCTATTGAAAGACAGAGCTGAAACGAAGAGGTACTGACCATGTAATACAAGCTCTGGGAGAGTTCAAGTGCATTCTCCCATCTATTCATGCTTACTAATCCCTTAATGAGGTTAACAAAGTCCGTAAGCTCTGGAACTGCACCTTTATTTATCATGTCTACATATAATTCAAACGCCAAATCAACTTTGTTTGAAACAGAAAGGCACTCGATCAAGGAAGAGTACATTTTCTTATCAAGATTTGAAAATGGCAAAGATGATGAAGTCTCTTTAAGTAGCTCCATGGCAAATTCAAGTCTTCCTGCTTTTTGATAGCTATCAATTAGAACCCTATAAACTGGAATAATTGGAAGAGAATTTTTGTTGCCCATGTCCTCTAAAAGACACAGACTGATAAAGTACTCTCTTTCGAAGCCTTCAATAACCTTACGATGGCTGGCCATGTGTTTTGGCCAACTTATTTGTTTCATTTCCTCAAGAAGTTGGAGAGCCTCATCTAAAAGTCCTGCAGCACAACAATGCTTTATTGCAACTGAATAGGTTATGTAATTTGGTGCACAACCCTTATTACCCATCCTTTCGATGAGTTCAAGACACTTATTCACTTTTCCAGCTTTGCCAAATCCATCAATCATTGCAGTATAGGTCACAACATTTGGATGACACCCCTTTTCTTCCATCATCAACATAAGTTTATAAGCTTCATCTATTTTACCAACTTTACAAAAGCCATCTACCATCTCTGTGTATATAACGACATTTGGGGGGCAAGAACTTTCGAGCATTTTAGACAAGACTTTTATAGCAAGATCCAAACGATTATCCTTAAATAGTCTATCAATTAGAGAGCTGTAGGTGTAAACACTCGGACTATATCCACATTCTGACATTTTGGCAAATATCTCTTGTGCATCATCTAGCTTACCCACCTTGCAAAGCCCGTCAATTAATGCGTCATAAACAATATGATTTGGTTCGCATCCTTCCACTACCATGACATCCAAAAGATTGCGAGCTTCTTTCACCCTGTGTGCTTTGCACAAACCATCAATCATAGCTCCATATGTAACGACACTTGGCTCCTTATTACCATCAAGATCAACCTTGAAGTACGACTCTACTTCAGCGGTACCTAGACTCCCCTTCATTCTGGCATAGATCTGGCAAGCCTTCTCTATGTGTCCAGCTTTACAGTATCCATCAATCAAAGCAGTGAAAGTGACAATATTTGGAACACATCCTTGCGTTAACATCAATTCAAAGAGCTCATTTGCATCTGAAATTTGCCTTTGCTTGAGGTAAGCATGGACAATAGCTGTGTAAGTCACTACGTTAGGAGTACAACCCTTTTTAATCATTTCATTAAACCAATTACGAGCCTGTTGAATAAGACCAGATTTACAAAAGCTATCAATCAAAATTGTGTAAGTATAAACATCTGGAATAATTCCATTCCTCATCATTTCTTGGAACAACAGGAATGCCTTGTCTACTTTGGAGGCATTACAAAGAAAACCAATCACTTTCGAGTATGTACTGACATCAGGTATAAAACCTTTGCTCATCATTTCTTTAATAACACTAAAAGCCTCCTCATATTTTCCAAATCCACAAAGGCACCGTGCAAAATTGACCACGTTGACTTTATTCAGTACTTGTCTTGCATTTAGCATTTCATTATACACATCTTCAGCCAATTCTAGCACATCCTTGTTTGGTAACTCCTCGTTGCCACAAATACCACCAATCAATATGTTGTAAACTACGTATCCTGGCTTACAGCCACAGCCATCCATTTTTTTTAGCAATTTGTAGGCATACCAGTAATCTCCTGATCTACAGTATGCATGTACAAGAGAATTAAATATTTTCTGACCTGGATAACAACCTTCAGAAATCATAAGATTAAGAACCCTCTTGACGCGACCAAGTTTTCTCCTGTTTAAAAGTGCACAAAGCAAAACTTCATATGTTACACGATTAGGGATACACGAACTAGTCCGCATTATATTGAGAAAATTCATTGCTTCTTCAAAGAGGGAACCTTCACATAATCCTGAAATCATATTAGTATAAATCACTGTATCAGGCACAAACTCTTCCTTGTCAATTAAATCAAGGCCTTCTCTCCATTTACCCACTTTGCACAATGATCGCGTAAAGCTATTTAATGTACGCTTGTCCATCTTAAAACTAAGTGCTGACATCTCCTTGTATATCAAAGATGCAGTCTCCAATCTATTTACTTGCAGAAACACCTGAATCAGCGCATTATAAGTGGCTGCCGAGGGCTTGTAACCAAAATTTTTTAGCCTTCCCAGCTCCTGCAATGCTAAATCCCACAACCCATTCCTGCAACACTTGCTTATCAACACATTAAGCAACTTGCCAAGCACTTCCCTATCATCTTTTCCTATATCTTGAACAAAATGTAATGGGACATCACACCCTATTACTTCCAACAAAGCATCATAAACAGATGCATTATGCACATAGCCAATTTGTCTACCAGCCCACATGAAAAACTTAACACCCAATTCAGGGTTATGTATATTTCTCAACACATCAACCACTAAACCAGGGTTGAGCTTTTCCCTAAAATGCCTAACAACTCTCTCAGTTCTCTCTCCAAACCCATCATTACCCTTCCTTATAGCATTTATAACCAAGAAAGCATCATCTGAAAACTTACCAATCTCATCTTTGGAGATAACTTCAGCATCCGAACCACCCAAGATTGAAACCAATTCTTGGACTGAAAGTGAACCACCCATCTTTTCTTGTTGAAAAGATTCATTTTCTGGGAATCTCAGTTCTGGGTCTACCAATGTAACAAGGTTATTCTCGGAGCATATGAATCTTGAAGAGATTTTGAAAGGATGACCAACAAAACGAGAGGGAAGTGAGCGTGGAAGAGCATATCTGAAGAGCCTTATGGTCATTCTACGGCTAAGGGGTTTAAGGGGTTTATGGAAGGAGCCGCGGAGGCGCCGGACGATAGCCGTGGTGTTAAATGACAAGTGAAAGTCATTGGTCTTTTGGAACAAGAAAAATCTAGTGCGTAGAACTTTTTTCTCTTTGAAAGCGTCAAACTAACCAAATTTTTGACATAAAACTAGAATTTATATATTTAGAAACTACTGCATAAAAAAAATTATTTACCCTCCCTAATCAAGTTTTACTTTAATTACATAGTCATATACAATTAACCAGTTATATATAAATTAATTTTAAATGAGTATCCCGTTATATTAGGAATTGAATAACGAATATCAGTTATTGCTGCAGCTCACTGAGGACATCACCATAGATAGGAAAGTGTAGAGATTAAGAATAAAGGTAAAGGGTTAGGTGGTCGAGTGTTGTCCTTGTTTGTAGCAGTAGCTTTGACACACCACTTAGTGTCGTCCGTGTTTTTTTCGTACCCCTAGTCTTCTGTTACTACTTGTTGTTGTCTTGTGTTTTGATTTTCTGATTGCATTACCTTTTGCTAGTTTTGTATTTTTGTTTTGGTTGTCAGGTCAGTTTGCTTGTTATTGCCCCTCCCCTTTCCCTTTCCTGAGCCAAGGATCTTTCGGAGACAAACTCTCTACCTTTTTAAAGGCAAGGGTAAGGTCTGCGTACACTCTACCCTCCCCAAACTCCACTTGGGGAACTACACTTGGTATGTTGTTGTTGTTGTTGTTGTTATACCTGCGTGCTCTCTCTCTGTTTCTCTCTATATGTCTGTCTCTCCCCCTCTCTCTCTTTGTCTCTCTATCTCGCATTCTCTGTTCTTTCCCCAATTTTTCTTCTTTTGATGTTCTCTACTTTTTATCCTTTCACGTTGTATATAGTTTAATGGAATTCATCAATGGATTTCAATAGAAGAAGAAGAAGAAGAAGAAGAAGAAGAATACATGACATACAATTTACTTACGAAATTGTATTAAAGTTGTATTATAGTTGTACAGTCAGACCTCTCTATAACAACATCCTTATATAACAACACTTCACTATAAAAGCCAAGTTTTTTCCGGAACCAATTTTCATGTTATGTTATAATATATGTTCTCTGTAACAATACTTCTCTATAATATCCAAAAATATTCGGAACAAACGAGGCTATTATAGAGAGGTTTGACTGTATTTAAATTATTTTTAAGTTGTATTCTGTTGTAGTTATATATATTTTTTATTTGAATATTATACGAAAGTTGAAAAATAGTTGTATAATGTATGAATCATTGTATGAAATTTGTATTCAAGTTATACTATCTTTTTACATAAAGTTGTTAATATGTATCAAAATTGTATTAAGAGAAGAGTTTTGATTGGAATTTCAAAAAGGAATAAGAACAAACCACATACAAAATATATATACAAATCATATACAAAATACATACAAAAAGACATATTGTATAGATTTGCATGAAGATTGTATTTAAATTCTATGATATTGTAGTTGTATTTAACTGGGTAAACATAATGTATGAAAGTTGTAGATAAGTTATAAATAAGTTGTATATTATATAATTAGTTGTATAAAATCTATTTTTAGTTTATATATTATTGTAAATGTATAAAATTTTATCAAATTTGTATCATGCCGGCTCTGATGGTGTAACCAGCTTGCCCCTCAAGTGGAGCATCATGCGTTCACTCCTGAAGAGGATGAAACTATCATCAGGGAACCACTGGAACTCTACTATTAAACGTATGTGTTGATCCATATCTAAAGATTTAAGCTTTGAAACTCCTCAACTACCTTTGAATGATCGTCTATTGTAGGTCCTAGTACCAACTTTTCTTCTGGTATGAATTTGAGTAGTCCATCCGGATCTGACTTGAGTGATTCGAGTCTTTCGATTTTCCCCCAGCCTCTTGTTTATAAACCTGTTCCCCGATCCGGTGGGATTTTCCCTCTTCCTCCTCCAGTTCAACAGATCAAAATTGCTCCATTTGTACCCGACCCACCCACTTCTCTTTTCCTTTCGCTACCTCGGATCTGAAACCCGTGAAACCTCGACTCAGACAGCACAACCAACCCAGCAAACTCAGCCCCCTCAATCGCCACCATTACCATAATAGGAAAAGAGGAACGGAGAGGGAAAAAAGAGAAATGACGTAACTGAATCCCCTAATTTAAGGCACTAATAATGGATTGTATATAAGTTATAAAGAAAATACAGTTAGGTCCGGTTGTACCTTGCATGCATATGTTGGATGTTGATGCTGCTGCGTACGGTGGGAGCTGGATCGGAAGATGTACCTGCCTTCCGGTTATGGCTATCACTTGTCCTTGGTAGGATTAGATTCAAATTATGTTCATTTACATTTCGAACAGATGTTGTAATTATTTCAATTCAGTCTTGTAAAAATTTAAATCTTAGACGCCCATGATTTGTACTACTAGTCCTTGGAAAATACTAGTATAAAAGTAGTTGTATTATCTTTTCTCCTCTTAAATCTAATCTAGTCTCATTTGAATTTGTTTTATGTTAACTGGCTTACCTAGCGGGTTGGGTTAGGTGCCATCACGGCTAGTTGGAGTTTTGGGTGGTGACAAGTTAGTATCAGAGCCCTAGGTTCATAGGTTCTACGAGTCATGAGCAAGTGTCTAGTAGAGTCTTGCGGATCGGTATGATATCGTTCATACCTATCTTCGAGAGGATACATGGCATTTAGGATAAACTTCCCATCTTTCTTTCCTTATCGTGCGACATTGATTCAGCTTGAAGCGTAACTCTTTGAATCTCTTCCACGCATCCGTGTGTGCATGAGAGCGCTCGCTATCAGCTGTATATCGATGGCTTGTGAATCCTTGGGTGAGGTGCGAGATGTGATTTCTGTGTGCTGATGATGGGCCAGTCTGGAGGACTTGAGGCTAATTTTGACTGTAGCTTGAGCACGAGGATTTCAGTTGTGAGCACGTGCTTTTGGACTTACAAGTCCGATAGTGTCCTTATTAGTGAAATTTGTGGCTCGATGAGTGGTTGGATGGCTATATGATGAGTATGATGTGACTGCAGGATGTGTTCAGATGGATTGAATGTGGCGAGAAGAGTTTGCTTTAGATGTAAAAAGAACTATTGGGTGCTTGATATCTGTCTTGATGTGACGTATAGTCTCGAGTTATGAGTGCATTAAAGGATCTTTCATGTTGCATAATTATGGAACGAAATTTGATTCTCATGTCTTATTGATGAGTTCGGACTCAGGAAGATTGAGTGATTGCATAGTAGTTGTAGTTGTGAAAAGTTATAGAGAGATGTCTGTTTGA
Organism: Nicotiana tabacum; assembly: GCF_000715075.1. Taxonomy (NCBI): domain Eukaryota; kingdom Viridiplantae; phylum Streptophyta; class Magnoliopsida; order Solanales; family Solanaceae; genus Nicotiana; species Nicotiana tabacum. The sequence continues at coordinate 46,703,407 of NC_134102.1, forward strand.
AGCTAAGCAGGTGAGTTATAACCTGCGAGGTAATCTACAGATGTGTGATTTTTATGATGTTGTGTGGAGGCTTTCCTTTCTACCAATGGGTTATATTTGTGCGATTTGAGTTTGTATTGGTTGTACTAGTTGACATGACTGGCACGTAGATGTATGCGAGCTTAGTAGATGATTGGAGGTACTATATGGTTTGTGTTATGTGAAATTATGAAAAATTTAGTTGAATCTCCCTGCGGTATTATGGTAATAATAGAGTATGGGTGTTGCGAGTTATCAGATATTTTATTCCATGGCTTTGAGCCAAGTGGGGGAGTCTGCTATTGACGAGTTGATTGCACGATTATGTGTTTTATTGGTTTTGGTTTGAGGTATACTTGTGAATCAGTTATGGCTTGCAGAGGTTGAGATCGAGGATGACTCGAGTGAGGGAATTTTTGGATGCGGGTTGTATTACACTCTATGGGTATATGTGAATCATGGAATGATTGAGTGGTTATTTTTTAGGGATGTAGTGTGCATGGAGTAGGAATTTACTCGGTTGTTTAGAGGTGTGGATTACTTCTGTGGGTGTTAGTGTGCTAATGGGGCACAGGTCGTTCGGCCTGTTTGGACAGTACAAGTGAGATTTGAGCAGAGTAGATGACTCTCGAAAGGGTTCTAATAGGTTCAAGATTTATATGTAGCAATTGGGAAATTTTTTCAGGATGTGCATATGGCTAGAATCTGAGATTTATATTGGATGGTGTCGAGACTTGCGGTATTTCTGTATCACGATGGATTCTACATTTTAGTATCATAAGGGTAAAAAGGAACGACTTTAGATTCACAAAAGGTCTCGTTAGAGTTGGTGCCTTGATTGTGGTACTTTTGGGGTGCTTAAGAGGGAGTATGTCGGCTTATGGGCCTTAGAGCGGTGTGATTTTATTGAGGGTAATTCAGAAGGGACTTGGAGAAATATGACATTTTGGTAGAAGGTTAGATCAGTACGGTAATGGATATGATCGGTGTTTTTTTGGGTACTTATGATGTGGTGAGGCTCTACAGGTGCTTTGGTGTCAATACTCTTAGGTTTGGCGACCTGCGTAGCTTGGTTGAGTTAGAGAGACTCAGTTCTGATGGTTTAGTTATAGGCAAATGGGTTTTGAAGAGTTCTCGATGGTTTCTACCACGGTTTGAGATAGATATCTCCTACCGACATGAGGAGCATGTTGCGTATTGTGATTTTCTCCTGGATGGGATCAAATATAAGGTTTCTGACTGATCGGGTATGTATTATGTTGGTGACTCAGAGTTGATTATGAGATTCCCGTACTTTTCGTATGATGGCATGATAGATATAGTGTGTTGTGTAGGATTGAGATTGCATGTGCAAGGTCACAGTTCAGTTTTGAATGGAAGTTCATGAATTCTTAGACAACATGGACGGTTTCAGATGTGTAGATGAATGCTATTACTACTTAGTATTTCCTGATATGGGTGCGTATTTCAGAAGGCGCATTGTGTTTTGACATACGGATGCTTCATTGGTATTGCGGTACTCGCCTGGTTGATCTACTGCTGATATTCAGATTTTTCTATATGGCACGGAAGAATTATCAAAGTATTCCTCGTGGGATGATCGTATAGAGAGATGTGTTAGAAATTCGGGCGATGGAGTTAGGATCAGATAGGTTGATTCGTGTGCTCTATGGATTTGGAGACTGGGAGTTCTCAGGAGCAGATTGTTTCGTGGTTATGGACTGTGAAAAATGTGGCCAAAGCTAGCCAGAGAATAGTATGTGTTATGATTCAGTCATTGTTCAGAGGGTTATTTATCTATTTGTGGGTGACCAAAGTTGATTTGGGGTCCATTGGTAAGCCCAATGAGGATCTGTATTCTACACCGGGTCAGATTGGTTGACTCCGTACTGCTATTGTTGAAGGATGTGCTATTCGATTAGAGTTGAGCTTATTCGTGTTCTGATATGTTCTATGATTTACCCTTCTATGCCACGAGGGATTATGATTCGTTGGTTATATGCACACATGGTGCGGTTCTATTTGGGCCTTATAGAGGAATTTGAGCGAGATGAGTATTAGGGTGTTGAATGAGTGATTGCGCATTGGTTATGTTCTTTCCGAACTGTGGTATTGTGTTATTTATTTCTCCATGGTTATGGTCATGCATATTGGGTACTTGATGTCGAATAGCGCGTGGTTTGATTTCGGGCATGGTGGCTTGAGGTATTTCATATGGACCAGTGTTTGGATGGGGTCACGCATTGCAGCAGAGTTATGTTGAGATATGATCCTTTGTGTTAGATTCGTGTGTCTTGGTTCTACTATGTATGATGGGTTCGTAGCATTGCAATTGCGGTGGTACTTGTTGAACTTGCGGGATGGTTTTCTCGTTTGAGTCATTTTCCATGATTGGGCACATTTGGATTGTTGCTTATTGGTGAACAGATTGCACGGGTTGTGGCTTTAGGTTGTATTGATGTGGCAAGTCACTAGAGTGGTTGTGTTTGATGAGATCAGGTCATTGGACCTAGAATGGATACATCGGATTTGATTACGGAAGAATAATATCGGAAGTTGGCTTAGGATTTGGCTTTGTTTCTTGTCGGACGAGAGAGAGCTCCAAGACTTGTTGATCTGATGAATGGTTATGAGTTCTGCGTGTTTCTTTCATCATTGGCAGTGTACGAAGGTTTTAGAACGAGGTTTTGTTTGATATGAGGTTTATTACTGGTACCGAGTTTGTTTTGAGCAGTTATTATGGTCAGACGTTATTTCTACCAGTACGCGAGTTATGCGGTATATCATGTGATTACATCTTGGGTTATGGTTATGGCTTGATACATTTTGTTCAGACTTATACAATATGTAGATGCGAGGTTTGGATCTTGTAAGAATTTCCGGATGTTGGAATTGGATTCTGTGGTTTACGGGCTAAGGTTGAAGTAATGATCTTCAATTATATTTGTGTTGTCTGGCCTAGATGGAATAGGGTAAAGTGGGATCACCCCCGGGTACGTGCATGGTAAGATTACACAGCGATTTGATGGCTTTGGAATGACTCTTGGCACGTTCGAGGACGAACATATGCTTAAGTGGGGGAGGATGTAACAACCCAATCGGTCGTTTTGAGCATTTGCACTTCGCTCGGTGGTTTGAGGGTATGAGTAGCTCCGTATGATGTAGTATGACTTGTGTGTATCGTCGGTTTCAGTTTTTGGGTGATTCAAAATTAGTTTGGAAGAATGATTCTCAACTAGGAAGCTTTAAGTTGGAAGAGTTGACTAAGTTTGACTTTTGAGTATTTGACCTCGGATCGGAGTTTTGATGATTCCGTTAGGTCCGGATGGTAATTTTGGACTCGGGTGTATGCCCGAATTAGCATTTGGATGTCTCTAGAAGGTTTCAGCACAAATCGACAAAAGATGGAAATTCGAAGGTTTGGAAAGTTCATAAGTTTGACCAGGGGTGGACTTTGAGGATATCAGATTCAGATTGTGATTTCGAGAATTGGAATAGCTTCGTTATGTTATTTGGGACTTTGTACAAAATTTAGGTTCATTCCGGGTTGATCTGATATGTTTCGGTACGAGTTTTAAAAGTCGAAAGTTCAAAGTTCATTCAAGTTAGAATTGAAGTGTGATTCATGATTTTGATGTTGTTATGCGTGATTTGAGGCCTCGAGTAGGTCCATGTTATGTTATGGGACTTGTTGGTATGTTCAGACGAAATTCCGAGGGGCTCGGGTGAGTTTCGGACCATTTCTAGGCAATTTTTAGTTGTTGGTTTTTGGCTACAGGGGTGTACATTGCGATAGCGTTGATTTGGTCGCGATAGCGAAGAGAAAAATAGGAAAACTGGAGCTGTGAATCGTGATCGCGGAAGTCTTCACGCGATCGCATAGAAGAAAATCTCTGCTGCACTAACCCGACTTTAGAAGCTTATAACTTGCAATCTATAAGTCATTTGGAGATGATCGAAATATGAAAGTTGTAGCCCTTTGTGTCTAGATTTCATAAATTCAAACTGTTTATCGTTTGGAATTTTGTACAAAAAATTATGGCTAATACAATACAGGATATCTGAGAAGAGTTGGGAAGGGTTAAATGGAAGTTTGTTCATCACGATCACGGGGAAATGGCCGTGATCGCATAGGGTAAAAATTGTCCTGCAAATTTTTGTAATCACAATCGCGAGGTTTGTGACCGCGATCGCGAAGGGTACCCCTGGAACCGTGTATAAAGTACTCTATTTTTAATGTTTCAGACATTTTTGTATATTTGGAGCTATAGAGATCGGATTGAGACGACTTTTGAAGCAATTTTCACCATATGGATTGGGGTAAGTGTTCTTCACTCATTTTTGATTATATTTCATGAATCTATCTTCGTTTTTGGCATTTGATTGAGGGTTTCAAGAGAGAAATTGGGGGGGTTTTGCCTAAAGTTTCTTAGAGTAAGTTTTTGAGTTTTGAACATCGATTAGAGTTGGATTTGGGTGAAACTAGTACGGTTGAACTCATAATTGAATGTGTCTTCAGATTTTATAAGTTTCGTCGAGTTCTGAGGCACGGTCCAGGGTTGGACTTTTGGGTTGACTTTTGGCTTTTGATTAAAGATTCGACCTTTATTGATTGAGTTTGTTTCCTTTGGCATTATTTGATATATTTGAGTTGCTTTTGGCTAGTTTCGAGCTGTTCGGAGGTCGGTACGCGCGTGATGACATTTTGGAGCATCGTCTGGCTTGCTCGGTATTGGATTTGGCTTGTTTGAGGTAAGTAACACTTCTAAACTTGGTGCTGAGGGTCTGAAACCCTGAATTACATGTTATGTGATTTGTTTGGAGGTTACATACATGCTAGGTGATGGGCGTGTGGGCGTGCATCGTAGATATTGAGACTCGGTTGATTCCGTAGAGCTGTGCAGTCAATCAACTTGTATTTTTCATGTGTTAGAGAAACTGAATTGTGAATCATATTAGAAATCATGCTTAGGCAAATGCTGGTATTATTGGGACCCACTGAGGTCATTTCTGTCGCCAAATTATACGTTTAAATTGTACTTTCGTACTCAGTCATGTTCATTCATTGCATATCATATCTTAGTCTCTGTTACTATTTATTGATACATCATATCATCATTTTGGTCTAGTTTCATGACATTGTGAGCCCGAGAGACTGGAGAGATTGATGACTGTGAGGCTGAGGGCCTGATTGTGAGTGATATTTATGGGATCGGACTGCACGCCGCAACACATTTTATTGATTTCCGACAGGATTTGTCTCATTATAGCGCTTAGGCTGAAGGAGCCTCTCCGGAGTCCGCACACCCACAGTGAGCACATTTGATATTATATTGAGGGATGGATCTTCCCTGGGCATGGATCTTGCCTAATTAGTTTTATTGAGGGATGGAGCTTTCCTGGACTGGATTGGCCTTATACAGTACTAAGTGACTGAATGTCAGTTATTATATATATATTTGGGATGGATCTTTCCTGGGCAGGATTGGCCATATACAGTACTGAGTGGCTATGCGCAAGTTATCATTTATATTTGGGCTAGATCTGCTATGTACAGTGCCGAGTAATTGAGTGTGCTGAATTTTGAGCGTGATGAGTGGGAATGCGATACAGTGAGATTGAGTACTCTGAGAGTGTGAGTGCATGAATTCATCATTGTGTTGCATTGCATTAGACATGCATACTTGATATGTAGGCATAAAGAAGTATTTTTCCTCATGCCATCTGATAATGGAATTTTTTATCTGTCGTTAAGGTTTTCGAGAAAAATTACAGATTTCAGACTTACTCATATTTTCGGTGATTTCGAAAAAAGATTTGAGTTTTACTGTTATACTTGAAAAGAAAATGTTTATTTTTCGGAATTGTATACGAGCTGAGCATTTTATTATCGAGTTATTACTTGTGCTGCTTTAAATTGTGTTGTTATGAGATGTTATTAGTTATTGGAGTTGGACTCTGACCCTTGTCCCAGCTCGTCACTACTTTCAACCTAAGGTTAGGTTTGTTACTTATTGAGTACATGTGGTCGGTTGTACTCATACTACACTTCTGCACCTTGCGTGCAGATGTTGGATGTTGATGTTGCTGCGTACGGCGGGAACTGGATCGGAAGATGTACATGCGTTCCAGTTATGGCTATCACCTGTCCTTGGTAGCATTAGATTTGAATTATGTTCATTTACATTTCGAACAGATCTTGTAATTATTTCAATTCAGTCTTGTAAAAATATAAATCTTAGACGCTCATGATTTATACTACCAGTCTTTAGGATATACTTGTATAAAAACAGTTGTATTATCTTTTCTCCTCTTAAATCTGATCTCGTTTGAATTGATTTTCTGTTAACTGGCTTACCTAGTGGGTTGGGTTAGGTGCTATCATGGCTAGTTAGATTTTTGGGTCGTGACAAGAATAGCTGAGCGTTTTTGGCTATTAATGTTGTTGGAGTTTTTCTCATCTTGAAAATTTGGGATTGGGAGAATTTAAGGATATTCATCAAGTTTCTTCCATGGGGTAAGTGTTTTCTACTCGGTTTTGATTATATTCCGTGATTCCATCTTCGTTTTTAGCATTTGATTGATGATTTCAAAAGAGAAATTTGAGGTTTTGTCTAAACTTTGCTAAAGGGGATTTTTGAGTTTTGAACACCGATTTAGAGTTAGAATTGAGTGAAATTAAAATGGTTGGACTCGTAATTGAATGGGTTGTTGGATGTTGTGAGTTTTGTCGGGTTCCGAGGTGAAAGCCCGTATTTGACTTTTTGGTTGACTTTGGGTAAATGTTTAAAGATTCAACCTTTATCGATTGGGTTTGCTTATTTGATAATTTTGAGTTGCTTTTTGGCTAGTTTCTAGCCATTCAGAGGATGATTTGAGCGGGATGGCACTTCTAGTGTATCGATTGAGCTTGTTTGAGGCAAGTATCTTGCCTAACTTTATGTGGGGCAAACTACCCCTTAGGATTTGGGTTGATTGTACTATTTGTGTTATGTGAAAGTCGTGTACTCAAGATGACGAATCGGTACATATGCTATATGTGGTATTTGACCGGTTTAGATTATTTAGACTCTTTCCATGCCTTTAATTGAATTGTCATAACATGTTATATCTCTCATTGTTAATCTACTCTTACATGCTCTGTTTGACGTTGTTAGCACTTGTTCTACCTCTTACTTGTTGCGTTACTCTTATATGCTTTAGTGGAAGTTATTGCCTTCCTTATTGTCTTGTTGGTCTTAATTGTTGAATCACTTTTAATTGAAGTTGTTATTTCATGGAATATCATCTTGTTGAGTTATTGGTATTGAAGTTATAATAGCCGTTATCACATTGAGGCGAAGTTGTTAATTGTTGAGATACCTTTCCTTGTTGAGCATTTCCACTCATTTTGTTATTGCTGAAATTCTTGTACATATTGTGGTTGAGCCATGAGCGATTTGTTGTGGAAATATTTGTATTGTTGACTTTGTGGCAAGTTGTGACATATGGGCACTTGTGGTACGGGTTGTGATTGTGTTGTGATATTGATACGCATGCGGTGGTATAAGGTTATGGGTTTGAGCTTGATACGCGTGTTGCTAGTATTGGAACTACTTGAAGCCACACGGTGAGATAAGGTGGGCTAAAACGCATGTAGATATTTTGGGAAAAATGATTTTCAAAACCAAATGTATGTAAGCTAACGCGGTGATATAAGGAAAGATTGTGATTGAAATTGTAAAATGCGAACACGAGGCAGTACCTCAGTTGTGATTTTCATTGTACATTCCATGTTGCAACAATTTGTTGATTTGGATGGTCATTGTTCTTCCTTCATTCATTTATATGCATTTTGATTGTGTTTGTTTATTCGTTGTTATCTTGGTGTTGGAACGATTGTGGTTTCTTGTGTGAGTCATGTATTCTACGTGATTTGTTGTGTTGCTTTCACATGCCAATTTGTGTGTCCGTTATAACTTAGTGAATTGATTGTCAATGTGAATTTAATTGCATGCAGTCACTATATCATATTCTATTGAGTTGTTGGTAATATAATGGTTTAAATAAAAGAATTATTAACATGCTTTATTCTATGTGTCTCTTAAGATAGAACTCGTTATCTCACTCGGTGCCTTATTATTCTAAATGGTTATCGCACTTTCACTATAATTGGGTCCTCAAATTATACTCATCACCATGTTAGATGTTTACCTTACTTAAAACTATTATCATGTTTTTCCTTAACAAATTCTATATTTAATTCGTTAATTTAACTTATATTTTGTTTTGTTTAAAAATAATACTTTTACTCAATTTTATTGATTTCTAGACTAAACCCATCTTATACTTTGTTTCGTACAAATTGTATATTACTTTACTTTACTTGATTTCTAAAATAAACTCATTATTTCATTTGACAGCTTACTTTATGCAAGATTGTTATTATATTTTATGGTGTTTAAATATATCTTTCATTCATCTTAATTAATATTTATCACAGTTGCAAAGTATATGGTAGCACGTGGGCTTTGCCGTACGAATGTGATTGTTATTGTGGGCACGAGGTACCATATGTGTAAGATTTGGAAATTGTGGTAGATGAGTTGTAGTTTATGAGGTGTGATGCCAATTCTTGTTGTAAGTCCATGCGTTGTGAGCGATTTGATTATTTGAGTTGTAATCCGTCTTTCCTTATTTGAGTTAATTTACATCTTATCGATGTCTGATTATGTTGTTTCTTTATTACTCGTTTACTACTTGCTGTCATTTATGTTTCTATTACTTCATTATTGATTGTAAATTAATAATTTTTTCGCCGTTGGTCTTACATTGATGTTCTTTACATTGTTACCTTATGTATATCTTGAACAGGTTTCTATATCTAGTAGGTGTCTTGACTTGCCCTGGTCACTACTCTACCGAGGTTAGGCTTGATACTTACTAGGTACCGTTGTGGTGTACTCATGCTACGCTTCTGTACATTTTTTCGCAGATCCAGGTATTCTGATTGTGTTGTTGAGAGTTGCGTCTACGCGGCAGGAGACTTTAAGGTATACTTACTTGACATTTGCAGGCCTCAGAGTCACCATCTTACTTCATTATGCTACTGTTAAATTGTAATTCAAAACAGTATTGTGTTTAGAAATTCTAATATGTTTTAGTAGTGCTTATGACTCCGTACTACCGGTTTTGGAAAATGTATAACTATTGGCCGCTTGCGGCTATGTATATCATTTAATGATTTATGATAAATGATTAAATAATTCAATTATGTTATTAAATCAATATGTGTTAAACTTATCTAGTCTTAGAGATTAGGTGCCATCACGACATCCTAAGGTGGGAAATTGGGGTCGTGGCATTAGGTCTCCTTAATCTTATCTCCAACGCTTAGTCTCTTTAGTTGATAAATTTCTACTGCTTTCTAGAACTTATTAGTTAATTCGTTTAAAATATAAATTACAATCTTTATAATTAGGAAATTATTTGAACTTGTATTTCTTAGCAATATTGAACAGTTGTAGCTAAGCCTTAGTTCTCTGTGGGATTCGACTTCGAACTCTTAGACTGGACTATATTTGCAGCGACCGCTTATCTTTTAGGACTAGAGTTGGGCGTGATCATCTTCTAATTGGTAATGACAGAACTTATTTCATTTCATAAATACAAGAGTGTTTGAGAAATTTTTGCACTCTAAAATTTCGCATACAGATGCAATAGTAAAATTGTTGTGTCAATATTGTTAATGTGTATTTAAAATTACGAAAAAGGCAAAACAACTGACAAAGCGAGAGCGACAATGATATTTGGGCACGAGCAAATTAAAAAGAATACAGATGGTATTGCTTTTTAAGTTACACGTAATATCTAAGTGGCTTATGAAAGTTTTTAACGTAGCAATGAAAAATTATTTATTTATCCTCGCAGGAAATATAAATACAAGGATGGCATGTACCGAATGATGGTATTGGAGCAGATTTGTGTATTTTTCTTCATAATGTACTCTATGAAATTAGTAAATTGTAAAACATATACTCCAGTAGAAGAAGATTGTGTTTGGCAGTGCTTTAACTGTTATACGTCTTGTATACGGTCGAAATAGATTTCGGCCTTCGTACGTTTGATCGAGTTCGAATGGTAAGCGATCGAAGTGAGAGCTCGAGACGAGTTCCGAGGATAGTACAAACAAGTCTCGAGCTCCAAGACCGATCGAGGAATCGGCTCGGTATCATTATCAAGCCCATGACCAAATCCAACCGCAAGGCAATATGAAGGTTGTCGGAGATGCACAGACTGATTGACACTCACCCCGAATGTCGAACTCGAATCAAGGCCGAGGGCTCGACCCAATACCAAGCTCGAGCCAATATCGAGCTCGCAGATAGGAGCCGTTGCAACCGCACTAGGGGAGAGAATCTTGGCAGGAATCGAGGAAGAGACAATTCATCATGGGTTCTCCACTATATATTTTTTATTATAAATAAAGTAAGATCCCTCTACTATAAAGGGAGAATCCTTGTAAGCACAGGGGGACACATTGTTAGAAAAGACTACTTCTATTTATTGAAGAATAAATTTCTTGAGCTTGTTTTACTCAGCATACTCACTCTTCTTGTTCAATAATTTATATCCCGTTTCTATAGCCAAGAATCTAAACATTTCCACTTCTACGTACGATTTATGTCAAGCTATATCACATATCCTTAGAACTACTTATAAATTCAACTATATTTGATTTTTCCGGTAAACAGTTTGGCGCCCACCGTGGGGTTAAGGGTAATAGTGGTTGTTTGATACAAATCTGCAATACACACCAGTTTACAACTCCGAATCAGCAATGGCAAACCATCGATTCATGGCTTTACCTATCGACCACGAAGACGACCTTCAGGATGTAACCAATAACTTGATACCCATGGCCGGAAGGCCACTTAACAATGTCGCTGAAGCTCGAGTCGAAGTACCTGAAATCCGAGTCGAAGTACCGCTATATGTCAATTTGCAAGTGGCTCTTGAGGAGAACCAACATTCCGAACCGGAAAAAAACATTTAGGGCGGTACTCGATCCGTAGCTCGAGACACCCATAACGTGGAGGAGATCGGAGTCAGCTTACGGATGATCTTCGAGATGTTACAAGCCCAGAAAATAGCGATATCTCAGTTGCAGAGCCAAACTCAGGTACAAAGCAGGCTGGAGCCCGATCCGCTTCGAGAAATCACCCATAGAACGGAGCCAGCCATAGTGAAGTCAAACGAGCAAGAATCGAGGACTACTCCCGAAATTACTAAATTGCTCGAGGAACTCACAAAACGAGTCGAAGCCAACGATAAAAAAGTAGAAACATATAATTCTAAGGTCGATCAGATCCCGGGAGATCCACCGATGATAAAAGGGATGGATTCGGAGAAATTCATCCAAAAGACTTTTCCCTCGAGTGCATCCCCAAAACCAATCCCCCAAAAAATCCTTATGTCCGAAATTCCCAAATATAACGGGGTAATGAAATGCTGAGGAAGTTCGTGTCCCGATTTCAAATGGAACGCATGGAATTGCCATCGGTCACAAACGACTGGGCCGTCCAAGCTTTCACCCAAGGGTTGAACGAGCAAAGTTCAATAGCATCACGTCGGCTGAAGCAAAATTTGATCGAGTATCCAGCAATAACTTGGACGGATGTACACAACCGATATCAGTCAAAAATCAGGGTCGAAGACGACCAGTTGGGAGCTCCTTCCGGATCCATGTATCAGAACAGGACAACTATTAAAAACCAGAGGGATATTGATAGAGAGCGAAGGTCGAACATAGACCGATATCAACCGTACGTCGCAGATCGAATGAACAACGGCTCATCGCGCAATTCCGCTCGGAACAATCGAATGAGTGATCGAGGAAAAAATTCTCGGGGCCTTATGAGTAAGAGTGACTTCGATAAATATGGTGATCCTATAGAGGCACCTCGGCTATCGGAGTACAATTTCAGCGTCGACGCATCGAGAATTATATCGGCGATCGGAAGAATCAAAGATACTAGGTGGCCCAGACCCATGCAAACTGACCCTTCCCAAAGGAACCCGAATTCGATGTGCAAGTATCATGGTACACATGGCCACAGAACCGAGGATTGCAGACAATTAAGAGAAGAAGTAGCCCGCCTATTCGATGAGGGCCACCTTCGAGAGTTCCTCAGTGACCGAGCCAAGAATCACTTCAGAGAAAGGGACGCCAGCAAAAAAAAGATAAACAAGAGGAACCTCTGCATATCATTCATATGATCATCGGTGGGGTCGATACTCCACAAGGACCCGTGCTCAAGTACGGCAAGATACCGGCCACAGGGGAAAAACGAACTCGAGGTTATGTACCCGAGGGCACTTTGTCATTCGGAATTGAAGAAGTCGAGGGCATCTCTCAACCTCACAACGACGCTCTGGTAATTTCTATCCTATTAAATAAAGCTCAAGTTAAGCGTGTTTTAGTGGATCCAGGTAGCTCTGCGAATATCATCCAATCTTGGGTAGTAGAGCAACTCGGTTTGTAGAATCAAGTCGTGCCCGCATCTAGGGTCTTCAACGGTTTCAATATGGCCAGTGAAACGACTAAAGGGGAGATCACCCTACCAGTGAATGTAGCTGGAACCATCCAAAATACCAAATTCCACGTAATCAAAGGGGATATGAGGTACAATACCCTACTCGGAAGGCCTTGGAACCACAATATGAAGGCAGTGCCTTCAACCCTCCACTAAGTAATGAAATTCCCTACGTCGGACGGCGTGAAAACAGTATACGGGGAGCAACATGCTGCGAAGGAAATATTTGTGGTCAATGAGGTAACACCGATACCAATGCTATCGGCCTCGAAAAGATCGAGCACTAAATATAGACGAGAAACCAAATAGCAATCACAGCCACCAGTCTCGACCGAACCGGTGGAACAGGAAATAGAGGGTGACGAGGAAGAGTTTCTGACACCTCGAGCTTTCATCATCCCCGACGACTCCGATTCCACCAAATCTACGATCGAAGAACTGGAGCAGGTTATATTAATCGACTATCTGCCCGAGAGAAAGGTATACCTGGGAACGGGATTGACCCCCAAACTCAGGGAAAAACTTATTCAATTTCTTATCGATAACATAGACTGTTTTGCTTGGTCCATTTAGACAATGCAGGGATCCCACCGTCGATAACAACACACCAGCTGAGCTTGAACCCTAGGTTCAAACCGGTGAAGCAAAAAAAAAGACCTCAGTCCTAGGTAAAACACGCATTTGTAAAGGATTAGGTAATTAAACTTCTCAAAATAGGGTCAATTCGGGAAGTAAAATATCCCGAGTGGTTAACCAACATAGTTGTAGTCCCTAAAAAGGGGAACAAACTTAGAATGTACATAGATTATAAAGATATAAACAAAGCATGCCCCAAAGATTCTTTTCCACTGCCTAGCATCGATCGCATGATCGATGCCACAGCCGGCCATGAGATCCTTACTTTTCTCGACGCCTACTCCGGGTACAATCAAATTCAAATGAACCCGGAGGACCAGGAAAAGACTTCATTTATCACCAAGTACGGGACCTATTGCTATAATGTAATGCCATTCGGGCTAAAAAATGCAGGAGCTACTTACCAACGCCTAGTGAATAAAATGTTCGAAGAACAAATAGGTAAATCGATGGAAGTTTATATTGATGACATGCTAGTTAAGTCCCTACGCGCAGAGGACCATTTGACTAATTTGCAGGAAACGTTCAAGATTTTAAGGAAATACAACATGAAGCTCAACCTCGAGAAATGTGCCTTCGGGATTGGATCGGGTAAGTTCCTTGGTTTCATGGTATCGAATCGGGGAATCGAGATCAACCCCGACAAAATTAAGGCCATCAAAGACATCACCATCGTGGATAGCATGAAAGTAGTGCAAAGGCTGACCGGGCGGATAGATGCCTTAGGCCGATTCATTTCGAGATCATCAGATCGAAGCCACAAATTCTTCTCTCTACTCAAAAGGAAGAACAATTTCGCCTGGACCCCGGAATGCCAACAGACACTAGAACAATTGAAGCGGTACCTATTGAGCCCACCACTAGTTCATAATTCGAGGATAGATGAGAAGCTTTACTTATACTTGGCGGTATCGGAAATCGTGCTAAGTGGCGTCCTAATTCGAGAAGAGCAAGGTACACAATTTCCTGTTTATTATGTAAGTCGGACCTTAGGGGAAGCGGAGACTAGATACCTTCACTTAGAGAAATTAGCACTTGCACTAATAAGCGCCTCTAGAAAGTTAAGACCATACTTTCAATGTCACCCCATATGCGTTTTAACCACTTACCCACTTCGCAATATTTTGCACAAGCCCGAACTATCGAGGAGATTGGCTAAATGGGCTGTCGAACTTAGTGGGTACGATATCAAATATCAACCCCGTACGACCATCAAGTCCCAAATTTTAGCGGACTTCGTGGCCGATTTCACGCCAACCCTCGTACCCGAAGTTAAAAAGGAACTCTTGTTAAAATCGGGTACGTCTTTGGGGGTTTGGACCCTCTACACAGATGGTGCTTCAAATGTGAAGGGGTCCGGGCTTGGCATCGTACTGAAACCTCCCACAGGTGGCATTATTAGACAATCCATCAAAACCACTAGAATAAATAACAATGAGGCCGAGTACGAGGACATGATTGCAAGTCTCGAGCTAGCTAAAAGCCTGGGAGCAGAAGTCATTAAAGCCAAATGTGACTCTTTACTAGTGGTGAACCAATTAAACAAAACTTTCGAGGTTCGAGAAGATAGAATACAAAGGTATTTGGACAAATTACAGGTAACTCTACACCGTTTCAAAGAATGGACCCTACAACATGTGCCTTGAGAACAAAACTGTGAGGCTGACGCACTCGCAAATTTGGGGTCGGTGGTCGAGGAAGATAAGATCAACTCGGGGACTGTCGTTCAACTCTCGAGATCTGTAATCGAGGATGGTCATGCCGAAATAAATTCCACGAGCTTAACCTGGGATTGGAGGAATAAGTATATTGAATATTTAAAGAACGGAAAACTCCCATCGAACCCTAAAGATTCGTGGGTTCTACGAACCAAGGCTGCTCGATTCACATTGGTTGAAGATGAAACATTATACAGAAGGACGTTCGACGGACCACCGGCGGTATGTTTGGGACCAGGAGACACCAATTATAATTTACAAGAGGTCCATGAAGGCACTTGTGGAAACCACTCCGGCGCCGAACCATTAATTCGTAAAATCATCAGAGCAGGGTACTACTGGGATAGCATGGAGAAGGACACTAAGGAGTTCGTTCGAAAATGTGATAAATGTCAAAGGTTTGCACCGATGATCCATCAACCCGGAGAGCAGCTTCATTCGGTCATTTCTCCATGGCCATTCATGAAATGGGGAATGGATATCGTCGGCCCTCTACCATCGGGCCCAGGTAAAGCTAAATTCATTTTATTTATGACTGACTATTTCTCTAAATGGGTTAAAGAACAGGCGTTCGAAAAAATAAGAGAAAAAGAGGTTATAGATTTCATCTGGGACCACATCGTGTGTCGATTTGGGATACCAGCAGAAATAACATGCGACAATGGGAAACAGTTTATCGGCAGTAAAGTGACAAAATTCCTCGAAGACCATAAAATAAAAAGAATACTATCTACACCATATCATCCTAGCGGGAACGGATATGCCGAATCAATGAACAAGATTATCATCAAAAACATAAAGAAAAGATTGAACGAAGCTAAAGGAAAGTGGAGAGAAATTTTGCCCGAAGTCCTTTGGGCATATCGGACAACATCTAAATCCAGTACAAGAGTGACCCCATTTTCCCTAGTGTACGGCTCCGAAGCTTTAATTCTGGTTGAAGTCGGGGAACCAAGACAAGGTTCCGACATATATCGGAAGAATCGAACTACAAGGCAATAAATACTAGCCTCGAATTATTAGATCAAAAATGAGAAGCGGCATTGGTTCGAATGGCTGCACAAAAACAACGAATCGAAAGGTACTACAACAGAAGAACCAACCTCTGCCATTTCAAGGCCAGGGACTTAGTTCTAAGGAAGGTCACCGTCAACACTCGAGATCCTAATGAAGAATCACTCACTCGGTCATAAAAAGCCTACGGGCTAAGATATTTTGAGTTCGAGTTCGAAAACAATCACTCACTCAATTATTAAAGCCTAAGGGCTATTTTACTTCGAGTCCGAGCAATCACTCACTCGATCATAAAAGTCTACGGGCTAATATACTTTGAGTTCGAGTTCGAAACAATCACTCACTCAATTATCGAAGCCTAAGGGCTATCTCACTTCGAGTTCAAAACATTCACTCGACTACTAAGCTTGTGGGCTACTTTTATTTCGAGCTTGAGCAAATACTCACTCGGCCATAAAAGCTACGAAGGCTGAATTCGATGAAATCACCGAAATCCTCATGAAAACATCCGCAAGGCATGAATGAAGTCTTCACAAAGCAAGTCAGTAAAAGAAAAAGATATTTGTATAGATATACAAAGATGGTTTACATAAATAAATGCAACATAGAAGAAGCTAAGGGATAAGCTTCTGGGTTATCATCGAGAGCGGTCTCTTCTCCACCGGGCTCCCCCCATCTTCGGACCCATTCTTGCTACTATCATCATCATCATCATCATCGCCATCAGAAGCCAAGGCTTCAGCATCAACTTCGAGTTCTTTAGCCCTTTTTATCTCTTCAGCAAGGTCGAAACCTCGAGCGTGTATCTCCTCGAGGGTCTCCCTCCGAGGCCGACACTTAGCAAGTTCGGCAACCTAATGTGCTCGAGTATCGGCAGTATCCGCTGCCTTTCTTGCCTTCATTTGAGCAGCCTCGGCATCGGCCCAATACACGGCAATGGACTTGTCCGCCATGACTTTCGATGACTCAACCTCCGCCTTGGCCTCAGCAAGCCTTGTTTCAAGGTCCTCGATCTTATTAGCCTGAGCCGAACCTTTTTGCTTGACGCTTCAAAGCTGAACATCGGCCGATAATAATTTGGCCAAGATGGTTTCTTTTTCTGCAGCCAGGCGGTCGATAGTCTCCTTCCACCGGTCATATTCGGCCTTGATTTAATCGACTTCTTCCTGAAGCAACCCAATCTTTTCAACCTTTTGCTACAGCTGATATAATGAAGGGTTAGCTTCCACAGTTGGGTCAAACCCACACTCTAACAGAACGAGGCTCACCTGCTTATCTAGTTCGGCTTCTTCTTCACGAGCCTTAGCCAAATCTGCTTGGAGGTCCTTTATAACCTCGTCCTTTTGGCTGCAAAGAAGCCGCAGAGCATCTCTCTCCCCCGAGACCTTCTGAAGCTCAACCTCACACTGGCTGAGGTCGACTCGAAACCTGCTGATGGCCTGCACAATAGGGAAAAAACACAAGTCAAGTTTAGAAAAGAACGAAGAAACCAAGCACAATAAAATCATGACCTGAGAAATGAAACGTTGGGCTTCTTCTAGGAGAAGAGAAATGTCACTAATATCGGAGGCATCATCGACTCTAGTAAAGCAATCCCGAAAAGGGTCCCCTACACTAGAGCCTCCGCAGAGAAGGTCGGAAGAGAAGGCAAATGACCCACTATCATAGTCCCAAGCGAATCGCTCGGGACGCTCTGATCGAGACTCGGGGTATCGGAACCGACCCCGACCGGTATAGCCATCATCTGTTTAGAAGGTCTGGCAACCTCGATAGCTTTCGCAGATCGGATCACCAAAGCCGAAGCATCATCATCATCTTCTTCTTCTTCTTCTTCTCTCAGTCGTTGGACCGAGTCCGTCGAAAGAGCGATTGCCTTCCTCCTCACCCTTAGAGTTTTGGGCTTGGGGTCCTCAGACCGAGAGACAGCTTTTCGCTTCTTATTTTTCCCCGGTTCCGGGACCGGGGACTTGGTTACTTCCTCAACACTCGAAGGCCTCAAAACGGCATCCTTGGCTACACCTGAATGAAAGGAAATCAGTAACGAATGGAGCATAAAAAACATTACCGTGATTCTTGGCCTCCCATCTACCTTTTGCCAAATCACGCCAAGCGCGTTCGGCATAAGAGGAAGTCGAGGCTAACTTCCGAACCCAATCCTCGAGGTCGGGTACCGCTTATGGCATCCAAGGGGCAGCTGTATATCGGAGAAAGATATCAGATAGAATCAGAGAAAGATACAAAAAGCAACGCCTTATAAAAACCACTTACGGTCGAAATTCCATTCCTCGGGGAACGACATCTTCTCTTCCGGAATGAGGTCACGGGTCCTCACCCGAATATAACGGCCCATCCAACCCCGATCCCTGTCTTCGTCGATGCTCGACATTAAAGCTTTCGATGCCCGACGATGAAGCTTGATTAGTCCTCAAAAGATTTGAGGCCGATACAATCATATGAGGTGATTTATGGTGAAATTCAGCCCCCCGGCCTTGTTGGAGAAGAAGCGAAGTAAGGTTACTAAGCGCCATAGAGATGGATGAATTTGACCGAGGGTGATCTGATATCTTTTGCAAAAATCAATAATCACTGGGTTGACGAGACCCAACGTGAAGGGATAAGTATAAACACTTAAAAACCCCTCCACATGAGTGATGACGCTCTCTTCGGGAGAGGGAATTTGCAACACAACCTCGGGACCCCAGTTGCAGTCTTTCCTCACAGCCTCGAGATGGCCCTCTGTTATCGAGCACATGTACATCGACACATGCTCACATCGACCCGGAATCGGCAAAGGATTTTCACCCTTAAAATCGATCTTCAGAGTACACGGGCCAGGAACGTACTCGTGGGGAGGCGGCTCCACCGGCGCCTTCTCACCGGACGGCCGTGAAGAGGAGGCTTTCTCCTTCTGAGGTATGGTTTTTGAAGTGTTTGCCATTGATGTAAGAGAAAGAAAAGCAAAGGAAGATGAAAGGTTGATGGTGTCAAACGCTGATGAAGGTGGCTCTACAAGCGGCAAAATAGAGGCAGAAGGAGTAAGAAATTTTGGGAGATTGAAGATGTTTAGGAGATTGAAGATGTAAAAGTGGTAAATGATAAATGGAAGGGTTATTTATAGGTTTATACCGTGGTGGTTCAGTATCAGCAGTGGCCGACCACCGTCTGACGTGCATTAAATACCTTGAAAGACTAAATCGACGGGACAACTATCACATACGTCATGATCGAGCCCAGTGAAAATGTCAGATTATAATCCGATCGGGTAGTCAAAAATTATATCGCTTCTCACCACATTCTTCCTGAGAAACGAGGGGACTATCTATATAGGTCGAAATAGATTTCGGCCTCCGTACGTTTGATCGAGTTCAAATGGTAAGCGATTGAAGTGAGAGCTCGAGACGAGTTCTGAGGATAGTACAAATAAGCCTCGAGCTCCAAGACCGATCGAGGAATCGGCTCGGTATCATTATCAAGCCCATGACCAAATCCAACCGCAAGGCAATGTGAAGGTTGTCGGAGATGCACAGACCGATTGACACTCACCCCGAATGTCGAACTCGAACCAAGGCCGAGGGCTCGACCCAATAACAAGCTCGAGCCAGTATCGAGCTCGCAGACAGGAGCCGTTGCAACCGCGCTAGGGGAGAGAATCTTGGCATGAATCGAGGAAGAGACAATTAATTATGGGTTCTCCACTGCATATTTTTTATTATAAATAAAGTAAGATCCCTCTACTATAAAGGGGGAATCCTTGTAAGCATAAGGGGGACACATTGTAAGAAAAGACTACTTCTATTTATTGAAGAATAAATCTCTTGAGCTTGTTTTACTCAGCATACTCACTTTTCTTGTTCAATAATTTATATCCCATTTCTATAGCCAAGAATCTAAACATTTCCGCTTCTACGTACGATTTATGTCAAGTTATATCACATATCATTAGAACTACTTATAAATTCAACTATATCCGATTTTTTCGGTAAACACGTCTCATGATGATATAGAGCGCAAATGTGGAGATGGAGTAGCAGGATTTAAACGTGATTTCAAGATGTTTTATGCTGAATATCATAGTGATGAGGTGTCGAATCCCTTAGATATTGATCTTGTTCTCCCCCATTGTAAGGTAACTTGCATATGTTATTATTTGGAATAACTTTATCTTTGTTATTTCATTTTGGCAATAACATTAATACTCATGATAAAAATAAATGCAATGCCTAGTGAAAGTAGATGTATTCAACAATATAATTAATTCTGTTATTTTACATTTTATAGCTCATTATTTATAGTTGGAGGACAGACTTATTAGTTCCTATCAGTAGTATACGAGTGCTCAAAGGGATTTATAATGGTCCTGAATGACTCCCTTAAGCCTTAAGTATCTTATTTGGATTGGATCGATTCTTAGATTCTTTTATGTGGTATTAGAATGAAAATTTTTGTGAACCATTTTAACTACGTTTTGTATTTCTCAACACATTCTTGCGTTCTTGCTTTTCTCTATCAACTCCGCTCATCGAGATGCTTCGAATATCGTTATCTCAATATATATATATTTTTTATTGACCATCACGCATGCTGGGCTTATATTGCAAAAGATAGGTTTCAAAAAAGGGACCTCGTCAAGTCCCTAAGGGCCAGAATATTGACAAAAAACAAGTAACGTCTGGCTTGGCCTTCTCATATGTACTTGTAAAACTTGTTAACTGCCATTTATCAAGCTAAGAGGGGCCTCTCGCTTTTCCTGGCAGTTGCGAGCTGAAAGCTGTAGAAATATCTCCTTTCATCCGGTGGAGCAGCATGTTTCGCCAAGCCATCTGCGATTTGCGATTTGGTTAGCTTCCGTATAACAATGGGCAATTTGTACTTCTGCTTGGCCTAGTGTCACAACCCCAATTTCTCTCCGTATGATGTCGTGATAGCAGCTAGTCTCTAAGACTAGGTAAGCCTAACAAATATGCGGAAATAACTGAAATAACAAGTAAACTCTCAAATACTCAACAATTTAAATAAAGAAACTTCACAACTCAGCATATACAATTTCCCCAAAACCTGGTGATATCGAGTCACAAGCTCTACAACGCTGTCATAATCATCCCTATACAACTGTATCTAATAAAAGAAGGAAGATATAGAAAGAGATAGAGGGTGACTTCGAGGCCCGCGGACGCCGGCATGTGTACCTTGAAGTCTCAAAGTACGAACTCAGCTCACTAATGCCTGGACTGATAGGAGGTACCTGGATATGCACAAAAAATGTGCAGAAGCGTAGCACGAGTACACCACAACGGTACCCAGTAAGTGCCAAGCCTAACCTCGGTAGAGTAGTGACGTGGTAAGGTCAAGACCCTACTGGAATAAGTAAGAGGCAGAACGAGTAATTTAACAGTGCAACGATAATAATAATGGAAGTGAAACAAGTAAGGAATATACCAAAATTTATTACACAGAACTAAAGCAATTAATGCATTATGGAAGAAAACAAGGAGTATGATGCCAAGGAAACAAAGCAACTAAACACAAGGGAAGTAATAAAGAAATACCAACAAAAGTCACTACCTCGTCTCAAATCACAAGAATAATTCACAATTTTCCTTATATCATCGCGAGAGCCTTGCATTTAGTTTTGAAAATTATTTTCCCTGAAATAGCATCCTGTGTTTTAGCCCACCTTATCACACCGCGTGGCTTCTAGTAGTTCCCCTACTAGCCACGCGTATCAACCACCTTATCTCACTGCATGCATTTCAACCCCAAAACCTTATACCACCGTATGCGTATCAATATCACAACATATCACAAATCGCACCTTAAGTGCCCAATATCACAACTTGCCAAGAAACCAGTATTTTTACAACAAGTAGCCCACGACTCAACCACAATGTGCATAAGAGTATCAACAATAACAACCGAAAATAAATAACTCAACGAGAATAGTATTTCTCAACTTAACACTTTGCCTCAATCTGAATCACGACCCTTATAAATTAATACTAATTTCAACAAATTGATATTCCAAGAATAACTACTTTAAACGACCCAATTTAGGATCATGACCGGCGCTTAGGAGCAAGTGCCCCCAAGTAAGCGTCCTCAATATTTTACAGAAAATCGGAGAAAGATTCCCCTATTTTAGGACTACCCAAAAGTTATTCCTGTCTTATAAACAAATAAAAACCAACCAATATTCATCTAAATCAGTCACGACCTTCGTCAACTAACCAAAAATAAGTTTTCACCAACATTATCAACCTTACCAATATAATAATACTAAACTCATCTAAAAAATACAGACAAAATGTGCAATATTAGTAACTACTCCATTATAACAAATGAATCCTTATAAAACTAATAAAAATAACTATGGAGCGACTCTAAGAGTTCAAAAGAAAAGACGACAACAATAAATAAACTCTTTGCCCCCGTGAACAAGTGCGGGGCTCACCAGGAACTATCAACTCGTGTACTCTAATTAATTAAATCCTCACTCGTGGCAACTAATGTCTCTGTAAAAAGGTAGTGGTGAGTGAGTTGCTAGCTCAGTGAGTAATAATACTTAACCACAATCGTTTTTATCGGGGACAAGTTAGAAAATATGATTGTGCAGTAATTAGAAAATATCATGAATAAATGCCCTTTTTCATAAATAATAAACAATAATCACTCTCATCATGTCTTTCACGTAACATAAATCAATTTAACAATTCGGTAATAAACTCGGTAAGCATTGTGTCATATCAATTCTTTATGTTTGGGAGGTTTTCAAGAAAGGATCATGTAATATGTATCACTGTGTGGACGCCTTCTTGAAAGGAGTCAAATATAACTGTAGGTCCCTATTCGAGGGAAAACTGTAACTGTATGCTAGTTCTACCTTCCCACTAGCGAGGGCTATAACTGTAATCAGTAATCTATAAATATAAGGTGCACCAGGTCTAACGAACCCGCCGTCAGCTACGGGATCCTTCAAAGTCTCCCCCCATTTATACTTTTCTTTGTAAACAGTAAATATTCACATGAAAGCATTTTCAAAATAGTACAAGGCATTTCAATTCTTATCAAATCATGTAATCCAATTTCGGTAACGGTAATCATATCTCAAGTAACAGTAAAAACATGTCTAGTAATAGTGAGAACATCTTAAATAACTGTATACATCTCAAGTAAACTGTTCAGTACCATATTAAGTAAATGACTTGTCCCACATGCAATTTCAAACGTTCGGTAAAATATTTTATTTTAAAAATCATGTATAAACCATGCAAGTTATGAAAGCACAAATTGCGGTAAGATTACTACTCACAGTACTCGTGCAGGAATACCAAACACATCACCTCGAGCACTTAATCCCACTTCTTTAACTACCTACTTGTAACAAAATCAATCTATGTATTAACTTCGTGAAGTACCAAAATAATTGGTTCAGCCTTGTCACTTTTAATTAATTTTTCTATTTTCATTCCTCTTAAATATGACCATTGATTCTCTGCTAGCAATTTATTAGTACTTAAATGAATAGAAACTATAGTTCTCTATTTGTTCTTATATTTTTTATTTGAATTTTTTTCTCATGTAGTACTTTACAAGTATTGCTAACTTGTACATTAGAGTTCTTGGTATAAACTAATAGAATATATTCTTTTTCAATCTTCATAGGGAATCCATGATTTTGCTAAATAAAAAGAATACCTTAAGTTTCTTGTTTCTTTCCATCAGAGTGATATACCAAACTAAATCTTAATTTAGTAATTTATCTCAAATCTGATAAAGATTAATATATATACCCATTTAAGTAAAAACAATACTACTAAACTATTTATTTTTTCTTTACATATGATTCTTTTATACTCTAAGCAATGAGCCAAAACCAAAAAAAGATATTAATTTTCCATAATAATTCTCATAGCTACTTAATCTTTCAGTACCCAATTCGATGTTCATAAATCAGAAAACAAGAGCACGAACATTATCGAGAACTTATCCTCCTTAGCCAAAAGAGATCTGAAACAATAAGAGCTTCTTACTTCTCTGTTTCAATTGTTTGAGTATGTTTAGAATGCTTGTTTGATAATAAAAAAAATTCTTATTGCACAAAACTCTTGGTTGCTTTCTCTGTTTCGTAGGAGCTCTAAAGCTCTGCTGAAATTTTTCCAATTTTTGATTCAATAATTTCACTCCTAAAAGATTAAGGACCCTAATCCATTTTATTTTGTTTATTTTCCCTTGTCTGATGCTATTCACGTTTTTTGTGGGCTAAGTCCCATTTTGTATTTTTTTTAAAGCTAGTTACTTAAATACCCTTATTTAATGTGGAGTATTATATTCTCCTCATCTTATGAAATTCGGTCCCCGAATTTAACTCAGGTACATAACTGTAAACTGAAATAAATGAGGATACTTGACTCGCATAGTATCTTCTACTTCCCATGTAGCTTTTTCAACTGCATGGTTTCTCCATAAGGTTTTCACGAATACAATTTCTTTTTATCGTAGCTTTCTTACTTGTCTATCAACAATAGCCATCGGCTCTTCGTCATAAGTTAATTTCTCATCAAGTTGTGTAATTGGCGCTTCAAGAACATGAGAGGAGTCCAATATACATTTTATTTTTGAATCGAAATATGGAACACTAGATAGAAAAAAAATAACTTTCATCCCTTCAAGTATCCATCATAATCTTATAAACCTTGGATTTATCTTCCCTCTTTTTCTAAATTGCATCAAGTCTTTCACAAGGGAGACTCGTATGATCACTCGGTCTCTAACTGTAAATTCTAAGTCTATTTTTTTTCTTTAATTTGCACAAGTCTTTTGTTTGCTTTGTTATGTAAGTAATATATTTCTGATTAACTGAGCCTTATCAATAGCTTCTTATACTACTAAGTCTGAATCCAAGACCTTAGCCCCATTGTTTTTAGTCATCTAATAAGGGAGCGACATCATCACAACGTTCCATGCGATGCCATCTTAATGCTCTAACTGAAAGGTATCTTGAAACTACATTCAAGCTCTCAACATGTCCTCCAAGATTTATGTAGTACACTTAGAATGTCTGTTTGTCTACGGATAAAATGTAATACTAAGATTCACTCGTGTACCCAATACTTCTTGAAAGAATTTCAAAAGTGTAAGGTGAATTGTGATCCTCGCTAGTGATGATAGACACAGGAATCTCGTGAAGTCAGAAATTTCTTTCATGCATATTTACGCATATCTTGCCCCACTGTATATAGTTTTGATCGACAAGAAGTGGTTCAATTTGTAAGTCGGTCTACAATTACCCATATAGTGTCGTAACCTATAAGCATTCAAGGTAGCCCAGTCACAAAATACAGGGTACCTCTTTCCTGGTTCTACTCTGGAATCTCTAGTTATTGTAATAGGCTCGAAGGTCATTGACGTTCAACCTTATCCTGCCGACAAGTTAAATAACTAGAAATAAAGTTAGAAAATTTTATTTTTCCACCAATACAATTGCTTCAGGTCATGGTGCATATTCGTATATTTGAAGTCTTGGGCTTTATCAAGAATCTATAACACGTCTCAACCCATCTACATTTTCTGCACATAATCCATTACCTAGTTGAAAAGAAAAAAAGAAAAAAGGAAAAAAAAATACACTCACTGCCAGGAGTCATATCTTTGAGTTTACCAGCTAGGATGTCATCTTAGTATTTGCACAATCGCTCATCCTCATATTCATTAGCCTTTATGCACTCTACATCAGGCTTCACCAGTATCAAATAATATATATTTTTTAATTTTTCATATTGAATCTAATATGTGTAGCCTCTAGTCTATGCATATCTTTGTTCACAAGTATCTTTATAGGATCTATATGCGCCAAATTACCCATAGTCTTTTTTTCAATGCATAAGCCATAATTTCCCTAACAATATAAAATGGTATAGTTATATTTTCAGTAGTTCTCTTTATCGGCATTGCTAAATATTTATATCTCTATTTGTTTTAAATGTACATCAGCTCTTGTGTATGTATAAATCTTATAGGTTTCTTCGTATAAATAATGTCTCTGAATCCTAAAAGGAAATACCAATGTGACCATCTCCAGATCATGAGTGGCATAAGCCAACTTGAGCTTCTTCAATTTTCTGGAAGCATAATCTACGACCATTCTGCATGAGAAAATATCAATCCTACCCTCGAGAAAATATCAAGCCTCTAGAGGCTATTGGAATAAGGCTAACATTGGTGTGGTTATCAAACATGCCTTAAGCTTCTAGAATCTCGGCTTACATTCTTCCATCCACTGAAATTTAGCAATTTTCGACGTTAACTTGGTGAGTGGTGCTGCTATTCTAGAAGAATCCTACACAAATGCCTGTAGTGGCATGTCAAGCCAAAAAACAAAACTCAGTCTCTGTAGGAGAAATGTACCTCACCCATTTATGAACTGCTCTATCTCCTCAGAATCTACCATATTTTCATTCTTAAATATAATATGCCCTAAGAATACCACCGAGTCTAGCCACAATTCACAATTGAAGAACTTATCATTAAGTCGATGTTCATGCAGTGTTTGCAACATAATCCGTAGGTGAACCTCGTACACTTTCTGACTATAAGAATATACCAGAACATCATCAATAAACATAATAACAAATACGGCGAAAACGACTTTAACAACCTATTCATTAAATCCATGAATGCAGCTGAATCATTGACCAGTCCAATAAGTAGCACAAGAAAGTCATAGTGCTCGTGCTAAATTTAGAAAGCCGTCTAAGGAATATCTTCGTCTCTAATTCTAACTGGTGATAACATGACCGAGGATAAATCTTTTGGGAAGTGGCAATTCCCTCTGATGAAATAAGCCATCTATATGAGATTGTTTTTTACGTACTTCCACCTTATTCAATAATGCATGTAGTCGATTCACATCGTTAGAGATCTGCCTTTCTTTTTCATAGAAATATCAGTGCACCCTAAGGTGATATGCTCGGTGTGATAAAATCCTTGTCAGTAGGTCATGCAACTTTTTATTTAGTTCTCTTTGCTTCACTAATTCGATATAATATTGGGGTATTGATATAAGTTGTATCTAGTGCCAAGTCATTAAAATTGTTTATTTCTCGTACTCGGGTTAGTCCTAGTAAACACTTAGAAATACATCAAAGATTCTCTCATTATTGTTACTTTTATTTTCAAACTAAATTTCACATCTCTTGGATCCCTTTACAAAAGTACGAGACCATAACCACTCTTATTCAATAATTGTAGAGCCTTGTTAAATGGTATAAGCTCGGCTATCACTGGAATATGATTCCTTTTTTTTCTTACAATTAGGTTTGCTAGATGTGTCAACCTAATTACCTTCGCATGGTAATAAAAGGTAATGTGATAACTAATCATACCTATAAGCACATCAAAATCGACAAGGTCAAGTACAATTTGGCAAGCTAGAGTATACTCTCTCTCAACTTGAATCTGAAAAGCTTAATATAAAATTTCAACCACACGAGACTCTTCCATAAAAGTAGCAAATATTAAAGGATCTCATCATACCTCAAGATTTCATTTATCTAACTCTTAGTCCCATATAGGAAAAATTCATACTACAAGACTTTCTAGTCTCTACCTTTTTAAATAAATTCTTAGTTGATGCCAATCACATCCAGTTCTTCAAAAACAAAATTCTTTTTAACAAGTTCAACTTCCTCATAATAGGTCAGATTCTTCGGATGTGGGATTATTGCCTTGTTTAAATGATTAACCAATCATTCGACAAGCCTCTAAACTTAAGACGTCATGTACCTAGCCAGATGATAAAGCATGGTGTCACATATCGGTATATTCATCGTCTGAATTAATTTTTTAAGTATTTATCTAGTTTGCACTTTCGACTATCAAGAAGGAAGCGATTCACAAAAAGTTTAGTGCACTTATTTCTAAGTCAGTTGTATCGCTCCTATCCGCATCCCTAACAGTATGGTTACATTCCATATATTCATCATGTACTCCAAACGACAAGTTATTAGCTCTACAGGCCTATCGCTGGAATATTATAGAGCTCACAATGCTTTAGTATTTCGCCCAAAACCTCTAAGAATGATTAAATCGTCAGAAACAGTAAACTTTGTGGTTTCAATTTTTAGGAACTCTATTAAGAATACTCATATGTTCTCAATATCTTCTAGGTAAATAAGGCCTCTAGAACCCTATTTTGTTGCTCATTCTTCTCATGTCTATTTATTATATCCATCACACTCACAATTTTTCCTCTACATAGAGGTAATTACCTCATGATAATAATCTCCTAGTTATGGCGGTGGTCTAGTACTTAATTCAAGGGTGGACTTTATTACATGTCTTAGCGGTATGAAAATCCCTCATTATGGCACAACGACCTTTTTATTGGCCTTGTTTACTATTTTTGTTACTTTTCTTTCCAGGGAGACAGTTGTTGTCCAGTGGCAGCATTTTCATGTCCATGAACTTCGAGCCTTCATTGATATCAGACAATCAAACTCAAGCCATATGGTAACAAGATAAATAGTGTTAGTTCATCTATTTGACCTTACTCGTCACACATGTATGGAGGAACAAGAAAGAAAGGCCAAACAAATCCTATCACGCCCTCGCAGAATCACGATTAAGGGAATGGCTGGCTACACAACCATAATTGAGATTCTATTACCGACGTGTGCTACATTAGTCATAAGAATAACCTAGGCTCTGATACCAATTTTTTCACGATCCAATTTAGGATCATGACCGACGCTTAGAAGCAAGTGCCTCCAAGTAAGCCTCCTCGGTATTTTACAAAAAATCGGACAGAGTTTTCCCAATTTTAGGAATACCCAAAAGTTTTTCCTGTCTTATAAACAAATAACAACCAACCAATATTCATCTAAATCAGTCACGACCTTCATCAACTAACCAAAAATAAGTTTTCACCAGCATTATCAACCTTACTAACATAATAATACTAAACGCATCTAAACAATACAGAAAGGATGTGTAATACTAGTAACTACTCCATTATAACAAATGAATCCTTATAAAACTAATAAAAATGACTATGGAGCGACTCTAAGAGTTCAAAAGAAAAGACGACAACAATAAATAAACTCTTTGCCCACGTGAACAAGTGCGGGGCTCACCAGGAACTATCAACTCGTGTATTCTAATTAATGAAATCCTCACTCGTACCAACTGATGTCTCTGTAAATAAATAGTGGTGAGTGAGTCGCTAGCTCAGTGAGTAATAACACTTAACCACAATTATTTTTATCGAGGACAAGTTAGAAAACATGATTGTGTAGTAATCAGAAAATATCATGAATAAATGCCCTTTTTCATAAGTAATAAACAATAATCACTCTCATCATGTGTTTTCCGTAACATAAATCAATTTAACAATTCAGTAATAAACTCGGTAAGCACTGTGTCATATCAATTCTTTATGTTTGGGAGGTTTCCAAGAAAGGATCATGTAATTTGTATCACTGTGTGGACCCCTTCGAAAAAGGAGTCAAATATAGCTGTAGGTCCCTTCTAGAGGGAAAACTGTAACTGTATGCTAGTTCTACCTTCCCACTGTCACAACCCAAAACCTAACCCGTTGTGATGGCGCCTATTGTGATACTAGGCAAACTGACCTTTCCAAAACACTTTCAAAATTTAACAGAAATGAATTAAGACATTTAACATAACCGGAGTTTTTCATAAAAATGGGGGTAAAACCTAAATAAAACATAAGTGCGGAAAAATAGCCCGATATCGGGGTGTCACTGAGTCATGAGCATCTAACAACCAATCTAGAACTAGAGTCTACTACAGTCTATACCAAATGCCAATACAAGAGAGAAAAGATAATAATAAAGGAGAAACAAGGACTGTGGATGCCAGCAGCTACCTCGTAAGTCTCCGATAATCAGCTCGCGCACGAACTCAGCGACCGCCAGAACCATACACACCTGGATCCATGCATGAAGTTCAGGGTGTAGCATGAGTACAACCAACTCAGCAAGTAATAGAATTAAATAAGGAACTGAGAAGAAGTGACGAGCTAAACAAAATACAGTTTATTTCAAAAGTTTTCAGTAAAGAGTGAACATGCTTTCAAATTCGGTGGTATAAGTCAAATCAGTTCGAGCTCATGTAAAACAGATATGAATCTTCCAGAAATTTTACAACAACAACAGATAACAACTAAGTGCAACAATAAATAAAAGCAAGTACAACCTCTCAAGGCAGCAGTCACTCAACCCATCTCAACAGCTGATACTCTCAGCTCTCAGCCCTCAATACACACTCTCAATAGGTAGCTGCGCTCACTGGGGTGTACAGACTCCGGAGGGGCTCCTTCAGCCCAAGCGCTATATCCACATAGACAACTTACGTACTGCACGGACAACTCACATGCTATAGTATCAATATGTGAAACCGCACAGACAACTCACGTGCCATAGTAATAATATATGGAACTGCATGGACAACTCACGTGTTGCACAAACAACTCACGTGTTGCACGGACAACTCACGTGTTGCACGGATAACTCACATGCCATAGTATCAATACCTCACAGACAGGCCCTCGGCCTTACTCAGTCATCAACTTCTCTACTCTCTCAGGCTCTCATAAATCACAAAGATCGGCCCAAACAAAGATAACATAGTGTATCAACAAGAATCAAGAAGAGGCTGAGATATGATATGCAAGTAAAACCATGACTGAGTACAAGACAACAATCAACAAGTAATTCAACAAGTACGCGGCCTCTGCGGGTCCCAACAGTACCATCACATAGCCTAAGCATAATTTCTAACATGATTTGCAGTCAAAGTTCTATAATACAGAGAGAACATGTAATTAACAATAGTCTATTCGACTTTACAGTCTCACGAGACGGACCAAGTCACAATCCTTCACGGTGCACGCCCACACGCCCGTCACCTAGCATATGCGTCACCTCCAAAATAGTCACATCATACCAAAATTCAGGGTTTCATATCGTCATGACCAGAATTAAAATTGTTACTTACCTCAACCGCGCAGAAATCCTATTCCGAAATGCCTTTTCCTCTCGAATCGGCCTCCAGATGCCCCGAATCTAGCCACAAACAGTACGGGATAATCAATATTGGCTAAAAGGATCAATTCCACAAGAAAACTACTAACATATAGCCCAAAATACAAAATCGGCTCAACCCGCCCCCCGGGCTCACGTCTCGAAACCCGACGAAAATCACAAAACCCGAAAGCCCATTCACTCACGAGTCTAACCATACCAAATTTATCAAAATCTGACCTGAATTGCCCTCCAAAGCCCCAAAATTCACTCTCCAATTCCCAAGCCCTAATCTCCCAAATCTCACCTCAAACACTCACTAACTAGGTGTAAATATCAGTGGGGAAACACCATTATTGAAGATAAATAGGCACAAGGAACTTATCTCAGTGATTACTCCGAAATCTCTCTCAAAATCCCCAAATTCTGAGCTCAAAAATGATGAAAATGGTGAAAAATCTCGAAGTCTTCTATTTATAGGTTCTGCCCAGACTTCTCGCACCTGCGGCTCCATTTCCGCATCTGCGGGCAATGCCCCGCTTCTGCGGAAAAATCACTAAAACACTACCTCCGCTCCTGCGACCAAGTGACCGCATCTGCGCTCTTCGCGGGTGCGGAAACTACATCGCACCTGCGGTCCAAACTCGCACATGCGCCCCTAAATCTGCTTCTACGACCATCGCAGGTGCGGGAATGCCATCGCACCTGCGTCCTCTACCCAGATCCTCCTTAGCCGCATCTGCGGCTCCTCCTTCACTTTTACGGGCTCGCACTTGCGGTTCCCACTCTGCAGGTGCGGTTACACTAGTAGCAACAGCTTCAGCTATAATTCCTCAACTCCCATCAAGCCGTTAACCACCCGAAATCACCCCGAGGCTTCCATGACTTCAACTAATTATACTAACAAGTCCTATAACCCGATACCGACTTAGTCGAACCTTCGAATCCCTTAAAACAACATCAAAACACTGATTACACCCGGATTCAAACCTAAAAAACTTCTAAACTTCCGAATTCTACAAACGATGCCGAATCATACCAAACCATGCCCGATTGACCTCAAATTTTTCACACAAATCATATTCAACATTACAGACTTACTCCGACTTCCGGAATCGGAATCCGACCCCGATATCAAAAAGTCAACCCCCCGGTCAAACTTCTCAAAAATTCGATTTTAGCCGTTTCAAGCCTAAATTAGCTACAGACCTCAAATTCACAGTCCGGAGACGTTCCTAAGTTTAAAATCACTCAATAGAGCTAACAGAACCGACGGAATTCCACTCTAGAGTCGTCTGCATATCATTCTGACTACGGTCAAAATCCTAAGACTTAAGTTTCCGTTTTAGGGACTAAGTGTCCCAAAACATTCCAAAACCAGAATAAAACCTCTTGGTAAGTCACATAAGCAGAAATAGATATGGGGAATGTAGTAAATAGGGGGTCGGGGTCAATACGCTCAAAACGACCGGCCTGGTCATTACATCCTCCCCCACTTAAACAAACATTCGTCCCTGAACGTGTCAAGAGTTGTTTCCAAGCCACCAAATCACTATTCCATATTACCACGCACGTGTCCGGGTGTGATCCCACGTCACCCTATCCCATATAGGTCTGATAACACCACATAACTGAAATGTCTTAATTCTACCTAGCCCACAAGCCTTAGAATCTAATTTCCAACATCCGAAATTTCTTATAAGGTGAGAATCCCACAACCTACACACTATATAAGTCTGAACAAGATGTACCAAAAGCCGCAACCATAACTCAAATACTCAAAACTCAAATACCACATAGCTTAAATGCTCGAAGCAATGATTTCTAATCACCGTAGCTGCTCGAAACAACCCCATGCCGGTAATAAACTTAATGTCAAACAAGACTCCATTCTAAAACCTTTGTACACCACCGATGATGAAAGAAACAAGCAGAGACTCGTAACCATTCATCAGATCTACAGTCGTGGAGCTCCCTCTCCTTCGACAAGAACCATAGCAAATTCCTAAGCCGACTTTCGATATTATCCTTCCAAATATGCCACAATCAAATCTGATAGCACCCATCTTAGATCCGACGTCTTCATCTTATCAAATACTAGCTACTCTACTGACATGCTGCACCAATACTATCTAAAGCCATAACTCGTGCAATCTGTGCACCAATAAGCAACATTCCAAATGTACTCAATGACGAAAATGACTCAAACAAGAGAATCATCCCGTAAGCTCGACGGGTACCACCCCAACGCAATGCTAAGAACCCATCACACACCGTAGAACCATAACATACGAATCTAACACAAGGATCATATCTCAACATAACTCTGCCGCAATACGCGACCCCATCTAAACATTGATCCATATGAAATACCTCAGCCACCATGCTCAATATCAATAACCACGCGCAATCCGGCATCAAGTACTCGAAGTGCATTACCATAACCATGGAGAAAAAAATTACACAATGCCACACAAACCCGATAGAACATAACCAATGCGCAACCACTCATGCATCACCCAAATACCCATCTCGCGTAATTTCCGCTATAAGGCCCTAATAGAACTACACCATGGGTGCATACAACCAACGAATCACAACCCCTTGTAGCATAGAAGAGTAACTCACCAAACATATCAAAATACGAATAAGCTCAACAACAACCGAATGGCACATCCCTCAACAATAGCAGTATGGAGCCAACCAATCCGACTCAGTGTAGAATACACATCCTAATTGGGCCTACCAATGGACCCCCAAATCAACTCCGGGCACCCGCACATGGATAAATAACCCTCCGAAAGCCCACAATGACTGAATCATAATACATACTATCATCTAGCTAGCTTCGGCCATGACTTCACAGTCCACAACAATGGAAACCAACCTGCTCTTAAGAACTCCTAGTCTCCAAATCCATATAACACACAAATCCCATATCTGATCCCAACTCCACCGCCAGAATGTCTAACATATCTCTCATACACGATCATCCCACGAGGAATACTCCTAAAAGTTTTCCGTGCCACATAGCAAAATTGAATATTAGTAGTCGGTCACCCAGGAGAGTACCACAATACCAATGAACATCCGTAAATCAAAACACAATGCCCCTTTCAACCGCGCACCCCTCTCAGGGATTACCGAGCAACTATTACATTCATCTAAATATACAACACTGACCATTCCGTCCAGAATTCGTGAACTTGCCTTCAAGAATGAACTGTCACCTTGTACATTTAAATCTTAATCCTGCACAACACACCACATCCATCATACCATCATGTGGCAAGCACAAGAATCTCATTATAAACTTTGAGTCACCAGTAATTTACATACCCGGTTAGTTAGAAACCTTCATCTTGCTTCCTTGCGGGAGGAAATCATAATACATAACACGTTCCTCACACTGATAGAAATATCCGGTTCAAACCATGGTAGAAACCATCAAGAACACTTTGAAATCCATTTGCACCTAATAAAACTATTAGAACTAAATTCCTCCAACTCGCCCAAGCCACGCAGGTCACTAAAGCCCAAGAATATTGCCACCAAAACATCTGTAACGTCTCCATGTCGTTATTACCCAAAAGATCCGAGCATGGCATTACCTTACTGGTCTAGCCTACTACCCAGTTGTCCTATTTACTTCGAGTTTCTTCTGAATTTACCTCAATTTGATACTTCTCCTTGTCAGAACTCCACGATCCTTACCCAAAGCTCACTACAAGATACCCTAACATAACACCACACCACCATAAGGCCCGTAAGCCATTGTACTCTTCTTAAGTACCTCCATAAATACCGCAACTGTAACGCTCACTCTAAAAATACCTTATGTGAATTTTAAAATTATCCTTCTTACCTTTCTTATACTAAAATTTAGAATCCATAACCATACAGGATTACCGCAAATCCCGGCACCATTAAATGTAATCTCAGATTCTAAATTACACCGCCCAAACGGGCTGAAAGACACATGCCTCATTAGTACAGCAACACTCGAAGGGGTAACCCTACCTTAACACCATCGATCAAATTCACACTCCGTGCACACTACATCCTTTAAAATAACAATTTAATCATTTCATGATTTTTTTTTCATAAAGTGCAATAGAACCCACATTCAAGGAATTTTCCTACTCAAGTCATCCCCGATATCAACCTCTGCAAGTCATAACCAATCAATAAGTATGCCTCAGCCCAAAAACTAATACCGTACAAAATCGTGCAATCAAATCATAGATAGCAGACTCCCCCCCTGGCTCAAAGCCATATAACAAAACATCTGATAACTCACCATACCCAAGATAACATCTAAATTGACCATACTAAGCAATACGAGATCTACTATAGTCTCCAGACTCCCAATAGTCACCATACATGACCGATATACACGGTCCACAATGATAGTATCGCCCACTGGAGTGGATACACGAACAGAAGCAACTAGAGACCCACGGGGCATATCCAGATAATGAGCGAAATATGAAGACACATATGAATAAGTGGAACCAAGGTCAAATAATAGTGAGGCATCTCTGTGGAAAACTGAGACAATACCTGTAATCATAGCATCTGAAGCAATGGCATCTGGTCTGGCAGGAAGAGCATAGAAACGGGTTTGGCCACCCCCTAATCGGCCTCCCCCTCTCGGGTGACCCCTAGCTGATTGAGCCCCACCTCGAGCTAGCTGGATGGGTGGTAGAGTTGCTGGTGCCGGTGCCATCGGCCGAGTACTCTGCTGTGGAGCCCCACTCAACAACCTAGGGCAATCTCTCTTAATGTGTCCAAAATCTACGCACTCGAAACAACCCCTCCTCTGACGGAACTGCTGCTCCTGATGCCTCAAAGAACTACCCGTAGACACCCGAGCTGACGAGGCAGGGTGAGAACTCTGCGCTGGTAGTGCACTAATTGAAGACTGACCATGCTGATGGCTGTGTGAACCTTGGCCAGATGATGCACCACAGTGAACTGGGCGAGCCATCTGAGCATGTCTGAAAGGATGACTTGTACCGTGGTGGAACTGCCCCTAGAAGGAACACCGCCGAAGCCACCCTGGCCACGAGGCCTCTTAGCCTCCCTCTCGACCCGCTCCTGGCTGCGAACCATCTCAATCTGACTGGAAATATCGATAACCTAATCAAAAGTAGCACCAAACACTCTCTTTCTAGTCATAAGCAATCACAGCTGAAAAGTGAGGCCATTTATGAACCTCTTGATCCTCTCCCTATCTGTGGGAACCAACCAGATAGCATGACGGGCCAACTCTGAAAATCTCATCTCATACTGCGTCATAGACATATCACCCTGACGAAGTTGCTCAAATTGTCTGCGCAACTCCTCTCTGCGGGATTGAGGCAGGAACTTCTCCAGAAAGAGAACGGAGAACTGCTGCCAGGTAAGGGGTGCTGCGCCGACCGGCCTATGCCTCTCGTAAGCCTCCCACCAACTGAAGGCATCCCTAGAGAACTGAAAAATAGTGAACGAGACCCCACTGGTCTCCAGAATACCTACCGTACAAAGTATCCTCTGACACCTGTCCAAGAAACCCTGTGCATCCTCTCCCTCTGCACCACTTAAAGATGGAGGCTGGAGTCTCCCAAGCCTCTCCAATCTACGCTTCTCATCCTCAGGCATAGCAGGAACCACATAATCCTAGCGGAAACCAGCTGGGCTGGTGGTGCCCGCAGTGTCTGGAATCCCTGTACCACCTGCTCTGGTGTGTGGGCGACGGGAGTCTGAGCGCCTTCCCCAGCCTGAGATGTGGCTGCTGCGGCCGGAACAGAGACCACCTGAGCAAGACTGGTACACGCGATCAGAATCTGAGCTAAGGCCTCCTAAAGGCCTGGAATCACAATGGTCACGGGTGGTGCCTGAGCTGGTCCCACAGGCTCGTCCACAACTGGAACCTGCTCCCGAAATGGGGAAACTGATGGGTCTACAGGTGTTGCCCTAGCTACAGTGCGAGCTATACCTCTACCCCTACCACGTCCTCTACCGCAACCTCTACCTCTCGCGGCCCTGACTGGTGGTACTGGTGGCTGTCCATCCTGCCCCATAGTACGCGTCCTCACCATCTGTGAGAGAATTAGAACAACAGAAATTTTGTTACCAGAATCAAAAGATTCGCACGACAAGAATTCGAGAATGTGAAGTATCCTAATGGTTCAACAGCCTCTCGAAGATAAGTACAGACGTCTCTGTAACGATCCGCAAGACTATACTAAGCCTTCTCATGACTCGTGAGACCTATGTAACCTGGCTCTGATACCAACTTGTCACGACCCAAAACTTAACCCGTCGTGATGGTGCCTATTGTGATACTAGGCAAGCCGACCTTTCCAAAACACTTTCAAAATTTAATAGAAATGAATTAAGACATTTAAAATAATCGATGTTTTTCATAAAAACTGGGGTAAAACCCAAATAAAACATAAGTGCAGAAAAATAGCCCGATATCAGGGTGTCACTAAGTCATAAGCATCAAACAACCAATCTAGAAATAGAGTCTACTACAGTCTGTGCCAAATGCCAATACAAGAGAGAAAAGATAATAAGAAAGGAGAAACAAGGACTGCGGACACCGACAGCTACCTCGTAAGTCTCCGATAATCAGCTCGCACACGAACTCAGCGACCGCCAGAACCGTACACACCTAGATCTGCACATGAAGAGCAGGGTGTAGCATGAGTACAACCAACTCAGCAAGAAACAAAATTAAATAAGGAACTGAGAAGCAGTGACGAGCTAAAAAAAATACAGTTCATTTCAAACGTTTTCAGTAAAGAGTGAACATGCTTTCAAATTCGGTGGTATAAGTCAAATCAGTTTGAGCTCATGTAAAATAGATATGAATCTTCCAGAAATTTCTCAACAACAACAGATAACAACTAAGTGCACTAATAAATAAAAGCAAGTACTGCCTCTCAAGGGAGTAGTCACTCAACCCATCTCAACAGCTCATACTCTCGGCTCTTAGTCCTCAATACACACTCTCAATAGGTACATGCGCTCACTAGGGGTGTACAGACTATGGAGGGGCTCCTTCAGCCCAAGCTCTATATCCTCACAGATAACTCACGTGATGCACGAATAACTCACGTGCTATAGTATCAATATGTGGAACCGCACGAACAACTCACGTGCCATAATATCAATATATGGAACTGCACGGACAACTCACGTGCCATAGTATCAATACCTCACAGACAGGCCCTCGGCCTCACTCAGTCATCAACCTCTCTACTCTCTCAGGCTCTCGTAAATCACAAAGATCGGCCCAAACAAAGATAACATAGTGTATCAACAAGAATCAAGAAGAGGCTGAGATATGATATGCAAGTAAAACCATGTCTGAGTACAAGACAACAATCAGCAAGTAATTCAACAAGTACGCGGCCTCTGCGGGTCCCAACAGTACCATCACATAGCCTAAGCATGATTTCTAACATGATTTGCAGTCAAAGTTCTATAATACAGAGAGAATATGTAATTAACAATAGTCTATTCGACTTTACAGTCTCACGGGACGGACCAAGTCACAATCCTCCACGGTTCACACCCACACGCCCGTCACCTAGCATATGCGTCATCTCCAAAATAGTCACATCATACCAAAATTCGGGGTTTCATACCGTCATGACCAGATTTAAAACTGTTACTTACCTCAACCGCGCAGAAATCCTACTCCGAAATGCCTTTTCCTCTCGAATCGGCCTCCAGAGGCCCCGAATCTAGCCACAAACAGTACGAAACAACAATTTCGGCTAAAAGGATCAATTCCACAAGAAAACTACTAACATATAGCCCAAAATACGAAATCGGCTCAACCCGCCCCCCCGGGCCCACGTCTCGAAACCTGACAAAAGTCACAAAACCCGCAAGCCCATTCACTCACAAGTCTAACCATACCAAATTTATCAAAATCTGACCTGAATTGCCCCTCCAAAGCCCCAAAATTCACTCTCCAATTCCCAAGCCCTAATCTCCTAAATCTCACCTCAAACACTCACCAACTAGGTGTAAATATCAGTGGGGAAATACCATTATTGAAGATAAATAGCCACAAGGAACTTATCTCAGTGATTACTCCGAAATTTCTCTCAAAATCCCCAAAATCTGAGCTCAAAAATGACGAAAATGGTGAAAAATCTCGAAGTCTTCTATTTATAGGTTCTGCCCAGACTTCTCGCACCTGCGGCTCCATTTTCGCATATGCAGGCAAAGCCCTACTTCTGCAGAAAAATCACTAAAACACTGCCTCCGCTCCTGCGATCAAGTGACCGCATCTGCGCTCTTCGCGGGTGCGGGAACTACATGCACTTGCGGTCTAAACTCGCACATGCACCCCTAAATCCGCTTCTGCGACCATCGTAGGTGCGGGAATGCCATCGCACATGCGTCCTCTGCCCAGATCCTCCTTAGCTGCATCTGCGGCTCCTCCTTCACTTTTGCGGGCTCGCACCTGCGGTTCCCACTCCGCAGGTGCGGTTACACTAGTAGCAGCAACTTCATCTACAATTCTTCAACTCCCATCAAGCCGTTAAACACCCAAAATCACCCTGAGGCCTCCGGGACCTCAACCAATTATACCACCAAGTCCTATAACCCGATACGAACTTAGTCAAACCTTCGAATACCTCAAAACAACATCAAAACACCGATTACACCCGGATTCAAGCCTAAAGAACTTCTAAACTTCTGAATTCTACAAAAGATGCTGAATCATACCAAACCACGCCCGATTGACCTCACATTTTGCACATAAGTCATATTCAGTATTTTGGACCTACTCCAACTTTCAGAATCGGAATTCGGCCCCGATATCAAAAAGTCAACCCCCCTCCCGGTCAAACTTCCCAAAAATTCGACTTTTGCCGTTTCAAGACTAAATTAGCTACAGACCTCAAATGCATAGTCCGGACACGCTCCTAATTCCAAAATCACCCAACGGAGCTAATAGAACTGATAGAACTCCATTCCGGAGTCGTCTTCACACTATTCTAACCACGGTCAAAATCCTAAGACTTAAGCTTCCGTTTTAGGGACTAAGTATTCCAAAACACTCTAAAAACAAAACAAAACCTCCCGACAAGTCACATAAGCATAAACAAATATGGGGAATGCAGTAAATAGGGGGTCGGGGCCAATACGCTCAAAACGACCGGCCGAGTCGTTACACCCACTAGCAAGGGCTATAACTGTAATCGGTAATCTGTAAATACAAGGTGCACCAAGTCTAATGAACCCGTCGTTAGCTTCGGGATCCTTCAAAGTCTCCTCTCATTTATACTTTTCTTTGTAAAAAGTAAATATTCACATGAAAGCATTTTCAAAATAGTTCAAGGCATTTCAATTCTTATCAAATCATGTAATCCAATTTCGATAACGGTAATCATATCTCAAGTAACAGTAAAACATGTCTAGTAATAGTGAGAACATCTTAAATAACTGTAAACATCTCAAGTAAACTGTTCAGTACTATATCAAGTAAAGGACTTGTCGCACATGCAATTTCAAACCTTCGGTAAAACATTTTATTTTAAATCAGGTGCGGTTCCAACTTATGCTCAGGAGATTCCGCTTCTGCGGCCAAATTGCGCCTGCGGAGAAAATGTGCATTTGCGCTCTTGCGCCTGCGGAAGGGTTCTGCTTCTGCGACCCTAGGCTTGACCATCCATTTCCGCTTCTGCGCTTCCTCACTCGCTTCTGCGAGACTCGGACCGCATATGCGGTCCCAGCTGGGCAAGGCCAATATTTGCTTCTGCGGCACATGGGCCGCTGCTATGGTCCAAAGTGTGCAAGTGTGATTGCATCAGACACAACTCAGCTCCAGCAATCACACAAGTCCAAATTTGCTCTGGATTCAGTCCGAATCACACCCGAGGCCCCCGGGACTCCGTTCGAATATAGAAACAAATTCCAGAATACATAACGGACCTACTCGAGGCCAAATATCACATCAAACAATATCGATTCTACGAATCGCAACCCAATTTAAGCCAATGAAACTATAAACTTCCGAATTCCAAAACTAATGCTGATTCATACCAAAACAACTCTGATTGACTTCAAACTTTGCACACAAGTCATAAATAACATGACTGGCCTTTTCCAACTTCCGAAATCAGAATCCGACCCCGATATCAATAAAGTCAACTCCCGGTCAAACTTTCCAATCTTCCAAACCTTAATTTTTCTATCTTTCGCCAATTCACGCCGAAATGACCTACGGACCTGCAAATCAACATTCAGACACGCTTCAAAGTCCAGAATCACCATACAGAACTATTGGAACCGTCAAAACTCCATTCCGGAGTCATCTACACAAAAGTTAAACTACGGTCAACCCTTTCAACTTAAAGCTCCGACTTAAGGACTATATGTCCCATTTCACTCCGAAACTCCTCTGAAACCAAAACCAAACACCCCGGCAAGTCACGCAACCACAATATAACATAGAAGAGGCAATAAATAGGGGATTAGGGCTAAAATACTCAAGACGACCGGCCGAGACGTTACATCCTCCCCCTCTTAAAATAAACGTTCGTCCTCGAACGAGTATAGAGACATACCTGAAGTGGTGAAAGGATGAGGATAACGGCTACGCATATCATGCTCGGTCCCCCAAGTCACCTCCTCAACTGGTTGGCCCCTCCACTGAACCTTCACTGAAGCAATGTTCTTCGACCTAAACTTTCGGACATACCTGTCCAAAATGGCCACTGGCTCCTCAACATAAGACAAATCCTTGTTCAATTGGACTGAGCTGAAGTCTAACACATGAGACAAATCACCGTGATACTTCCAAAGCATAGAAACATGGAATACCGGATGAAATGCAGCTAGACTAGGTGGTAGTGCAAGCTTGTAGGCCACCTCTCCAATCCTCTCAAGAATCTCAAAAGGTTCGATATACCTTGGGCTCAACTTGCCCTTCTTCTCGAACCTCATAACACCCTTCATGGATGAAACCCGGAGCAAGACCCGCTTTTCAACCATGAGTGCAATGTCGCAAACCTTCCAATCCGCATAACTCTTCTGTATCGATTGGGCTGTGCGAAGCCGATCTTGAATCAATTTAACCTTTTCCAAAGTATCATGAACCAAGTCTGTACCCAATAGCCTAGCCTCTCCCGGCTCAAACCAACCCACCGAAGACCGACACTGCCTCTGATACAAAGCCTCATACGGAGCCATCTGAATTCTCGACTTGTAGCTGTTGTTGTAGGCAAACTCCGCAAGCGGCAAGAACTGATCCCAAGAACCCTCAAACTCCATCACACATGCACAAAGCATATCCTCCAATATCTGAATAGTGCGCTCAGACTGTCCGTCCGTCTGAGGGTGAAATATTGTACTCAACTCCACCCGTGTGCCTAACTCACGCTGTGAACACCTAATTTTTAACCACACCCAAATTCTATACTATTTTAGTATAAATATTTATTTTAGGTCTAATCTTAATATGTTAAACTTTTATCTTACTCTTAATAGGTTTTATTAAAAAAAACTACAAAAATAGTCACATTCTTTATATATATATATATATATATATATATATATATATATATATATATATGATTTCTTTTAATTAGAATTTTAATAAGTAAGCTATAGAATCTTTCTAGTATCATTTAAAGTACATGTAAATATTTAATTTTCCTATATTGTAAGACAGGTTGGTTAATCTTCTTATATTAATTTATCTTTTAAATTAAAAAAAAAAACAAAGTGAAGTTAACGTCAAAAGAGATAAAAATCAGATTTTTAATTTAGCTAACTTCCCCACTTTTCCCAGCACTCCTCACGTCCTCTTTCCTCTATTACCCCGTGATCCCCTCCACTGCTCCTTATCCCTAAAACCACTAACTCTAACCAACTTTTCCTCTCCTATTCTCACGTGCATGATCATGCCAACCATCCAACCAACTTTGTTATATAAGATGATTTTTCTCATATTAAAAAGAGGAGATTGGAGAGGAATTATTTTGAAAAAAAAAAAACTGGCAGCTAGTAAAAGCTAAAAAAAACACAGCCACAACACGAAAAAAGAAGAAAATTCGATAGACACTTCATCATCCTTACTCCTCATCAGTCATCGGCGAGTCGAGGTCGTCCTTCGGAGTTCTTTGGTCGTGGTTTAGTAATTTTTCGGTTGAAACTGTGTTTGCTCGGAAGATTCTATTTCCTTTCACTTTGTCCATAAAGGTTCTTTTCCTTGTTCTTTACTTTATTCTATGCCAATAGTACACTTTTGTCAGTGTTTAAATGAGTGTTAATTTCATATTTATTGTTTATTTTTAAGCATGAAGATGCCTTAATTTTGCTTTAATAAGTGATTAATTCATTGTTCTGGATTACATATTTCTCTTGTTAGGGGATAAAGTATTATTTTATTGTAGTATCTAAATAAAAATCTTAGGAAAATTTACTGATTTAGATAGTTGGTTAAGTTTCTGTTTATGATGCTCAATGAAATAAGCACAAGTTGAATTTACTATGAAACATACATAAGCCATTTTAGGAAAACTGAAATAATAATATATATATATAAAAAAAAGAATTATGTGCCGAGTGATTTCTGCCACTGCTAAGTTTTGTCCATTTTTCAATGTTACCATTTGTATTTACACTACTTTGTTAGTTGGATATACATTATGAAAAAAACATTTTCTTTAAATTTTTTTAACATTTTCATGTCTTTGTGTTAATCATGCCTTTTGTAGCCATTGTGACCAATTTATCTATTTTTATGAAGTTTTTTGTTTCATGTATTTTAGGTTGTGATATTTGCTTAAAAATAAATTGGAACTATTTAATTTAATATGTTTGGGATAGAATATTGCTCTATAGCTTATTTAGTAATTGGAATAGAAAGAAATAAGTTTAGATGGGATAATGAATATCAGTTTGGTTACAAAGGATGTCATTAGGCGCATGAATTCTTTCACATTAATGTTGTAACGACCCAGCCGGTCGTTTTGAGAGTTATAGCCCCGATCCCCTGTTAACTGCTTCTCCCATATCTATTTCTGCTATTGTGACTTCCCGAGAGGTTTCATTTTAGTTTTTGGAGTATTTTGGGACACTTAGTCCCTAAATAGAGGTTTAAGCCTTATGATATGGTCCATAGTCGGAACTGTGTGAAGAAAACTTCGGAATGGAGTTCCATCAGTTCCGTTAGCTCCATTGGGTAATTTTAGACTTAGGGACGTATCCGAATTATGTTTTGGAGGTCTGTAGCTGATTTAGGCTTGAAATGGCGAAAGTCAAAATTTTGGAGATTTTGACCGGTAGTGGACTTTTTGATATCGGGGTCGGATACCAATTCCGAAAGTTGGAGAAGGTCCATAGGGTTGATTATGACATGTGTGCAAAATTTGGGGTCAATCGGACATGGTTTGGTTGGTTTCGGCATCGGTTGTCGGATTTGGAAGTTTCAAGTTCTTTAGGTTTGAATCGGAGGATGATTCGTGATTTTAGCATTGTTTGATATGGTTTGAGGGCTCGACTATGTTCGTATGGTATTTTAGGATTGGTTGGTATGTTTGATTAAGGTCCCGGGGGCCTCGGGTGAGTTTTGGATGCTTAACGGATCAAAAGTTGGGTTGGTGTTGTTGCTGAAGTCTTCAGGCATCTGGTGTTTTTGCATGTGCGGCGGGGATACCGCAGGTGCGGGATTGCACATGCGGCGCACAAAGTGCAGA
The DNA here is from genome assembly GCF_000715075.1 of Nicotiana tabacum. Classification (NCBI taxonomy): domain Eukaryota; kingdom Viridiplantae; phylum Streptophyta; class Magnoliopsida; order Solanales; family Solanaceae; genus Nicotiana; species Nicotiana tabacum. Next base: position 46,748,121 of record NC_134102.1, read on the forward strand.
AGCGGAGATTAGAGGTGTGGCCAGGGATCGCAGGTGCGAGGGAATTTTCGCATCTCCGATGCCCGCAGATGAGTTATAGGAACAGCTGGCGCTGCGAATGACCGCAGAAGCGGACAGTGCTCCGCAGGCGCGTACACGTAGGTGCGGCCCCCTTGCTGCAGATGCGGTCCCAACCCCCTTTAGTGATTTTCGCACCTGCAATGGATTTCCCGCAGGTGCGGTTGAAGGCTCGCAGAAGCGAGTTTACTAGGCAGAAAAGAGAAATTCGAGGGTTGATTACCCATTTCGATTTTGGGAGTTTGAGAGCTCCGTGTGAGGCGATTTTTTGAGATTTCTTCAAGGAGATTGTTAGGGTAGGTGGTTCTAACTCGGATTGGACTATATTTCATGAATCTATTGCTATTTTCATCATCTAATTAGGGATTTGAGTTGGAAATTTGGGGAAAATGGTAGAAACTTTATAGACTAAAATTTCGAGTTTTGGAATGTGATTTGAGGTCGTATACGAGTAAGTCTTGTATGGTTAGACTCGTGAGTGAATGGGTGTTCGTATTTTGTGACTTTTACCCGATTCCAAGACGTGGGCCCTGGGAGACTTTTCGGGGCTATTTTCTAATTTCTTGCTTTAGCTTTGATTTACAATATTAGATTAATTTCTTATAGTTTTATTTATGCCTTTATGGTATGAATTTGATTTTGGCTAGATTTGGGCCATTCGGAGTCGGATATTCGTGAAAAAGGCATTGTTACCGATTGATTAAGCTTAGTTCGAGGTAAGTGGCTTTCCTAACCTTGTGTGGGGGAGATCCCCCTAGGATTTTGGTACTGTTGTGATATGTGAGCACCGTGTACGTGAGGTGACGAGTACGTATATGAGCTATTTGTTGAAAAATCAATTTATTTTACCGAGTAGCAATTTGTTTCCTTTAATTTGAGTTATACCATTTAAATATGTATTAGTCTATTTTTCATTCTTAATTGAGTTATCCCAATATGCGTAGTTATCCCGTTTAGTCTAATATCACATGTCTTCGTGCTTTAACTGCTTATTTGAACTCTGTGAAGCATGCCTAGTTAATTTCCTATTTTTCCTTGTTCTTTATCAGCCTTAACTGTAAAATTCTTGCTGTTAACTATGGTATTTATCGGTTGAGCTGTGTGTTTACTTTTGAGACTACGAGGCGGTTCCTCGGGAGTTCTCTTTGTACATTTACTTTTGAGATTACGAGGCGGTTTCTCGGAAGTTCTCCTTGCACATTTACTTTTAAGACTACGAGGCGGTTCCTCGGGAGTTCTCCCTGTATATTTACTTTTGAGACTACGAGGTGGTTCCTCGGGAGTTCTCCCTGCACATTTACTTTTGAGCCTACGAGGCGGTTCCTCGAGAGTTCTCCCTGTATATTTATGTTGGGACTACGAGACGGTATATCGGGAGATCCCCTGCTATTTACCCCTGTCTGTTCTTCGTTGCTACTTTGCTATGTTCTTTTTGCCTAAATTCTAGTCTCTTATTATATTGAACATTCTCCTGCTTTATTTATTATATACCAGTGGGACTGATCTGACCTCGTCACTACTCGACCGATGTTAGGCTTGGCACTTACTGGGTACCGTTGTGGTATACTCATGCTACTCTTCTGTACATGATTTTGTGTGCAGATCCAAGTAATACTTAACAACCCCGCTATTAGCTGAGAGTGCTTGCTGCTGTACGGAGACTTCAAGGTACATCTGCCGCGTCCGCAGACCTCGAAGTCCCCCTCTATTTTCCCCTTTGACATTTACCTTCCGTACTTATTTTGTTAGACTCTGGTGTATAGAGATACTAGTTTCCTTCTGTAGCTTGTGACTTACGATGTTCCGGGTTTTGGGAAGACTGTGTATTATAGAGTATTGGTTATTGTACATGCCGAGCGGCATTGTTACTAGTTATTCAATTATCCACTGTTGTTAGTTGCCAAGTTTTACTTTCGTTTTTCTTTATATTTTCGCAATTTGTTAGGCTTAGCTAGTCATAGAGACTAGGTGCTGTCACGACGTTATACGAAAGGAGTTTGGGTCGTGACAAGTTGGTATCAGAGCTTTAGGTTCATAGGTGTCGTGAGTCACAAGCCGGTTTATTAGAGTCTCTTGGATCGGTACAGAGATGTTTGTACTTATCTTCGGGAGGCTATGGAACTATTAGGAAAATTTATAATTTTTTGATTCCTTGTCATGTGAAATATTTTGACATCAAAATTCTAAACTTCTGTATTCTATTCTCTCATAGAGGACATGTACATGCAGATATGATGAACAGGCACCCGTGCCCCCTGCTAGAGCCGTGAGTGGTCGGCTGCACATATGATCTTAACTTGCGTCAGCGGAGGTGGTTGGAGCTACTTAAGGATTATGATATTACCATTTTGTACCACCCAGGAAAGGCGCCAATGTGGTGGCCGATGCTTTGAGTCGCCGGGCGGAGAGTTTGGGGAGTTTAGCATATCTTCTTGCAGTAGAGAGACCCTTAGCATTGGATGTTCAGGCCTTAGCCAACCAGTTTGTGAGATAGGATATTTCTGAGCCGAGTCAAGTGTTAGCTTGTGTGGTCTCTCGGTCTTCTCTTTATGATCGTATCAGGGAGCGTCAGTATGATAACCCCCACCTGCTTATCCTTAAGGACACGGTTCAACACGGTGATGCTAAGAAGGTCACTATTAGGGATGATGGCATATTGAGGATGCAGGGCAGGCTATGTGTGCCTAATGTAGATAGTTTGCATGAGTTGATTCTTTAGGAGGTTCATAGCTCGTGGTACTCTATTCATCCGTCTGCCGAGAAGATATATCAGGACTTGAGGTAGCATTACTGGTATAGGAGGATGAAGAAAGACATAGTGGAGTATGTGGCTTAGTGCCTAAATTGCTAGCAGGTGAAGTATGAGCATCAACGACCGAGTGGATTGCTTCAGAAGTTAGAGATTTCGGAGTGGAAATGGGAGCAGGTCACTATGGATTTCGTTATTGTACTCCCACGGACTCAGCAGAGGTTTGATGCGGTTTGGGTGATTGTGGATAGGCTGACCAAGCCAGCTTATTTCATTCCCGTGATGACTACGTATTTTTCCGAGCAACTGGCTCGAATCTACATCCATGAGATCGTCAGGCTTCATGGCGTACCGGTATCTATTATCTCTGACCGGGGTACGCAGTTTACATCACGGTTTTGGAGAGCCATACAACATGATTCGGGTACTAGAGTGGAGCTGAACACAACATTTCACCCTCAGATGGATGGGCATTCCGAGCGCACTATTCAGATATTAGAGGATATGCTTCGTGCGTGTGTGATAGAGTTTGGAGGGTCATGGGATCAGTTCTTGCCACTTGCAGAATTTTCCTACAACAACATTTATCAGTCGAGCATCCAGATGACACCGTATGAGGCTCTGTATGGTAAGCGGTGTCGGTCCACAGTGGGTTGGTTCGAGCTGGGCGAGGCTAGATTATTGGGTATAGAATTGGTTAAGGATGCCCTGGATATGGTGAAGGTGATTCAGGATCGACTTCGCAGGGTTGATTATGACCTGTGTGCAACATTTAGGGTCAATCGGACGTGGTTTGGTTGGTTTCGACATCGGTTGTCGGATTTGGAAGTTTTAATTTCTTTTAGTTTGAATCGGAAGATGATTCATGATTTTAACGTTGTTTAATGTGGTTTGAAGGCTCGACTATGTTCGTATGGTATTTTAGGATTGGTTGGTATGTTTGGTTGAGGTCCCGGGAGTCTCGGGTAAGTTTCGGGTGCTTAACGGATCAAAGGTTGGGTTGGTGTTATTGCTGAAGTCTTCAGGCATCTGGTGTTTTCGCACCTGCGATGGGGAGACCGCAGCCGAGGGATCGCACGTGCGACGCACATAGCACAGAAGCGGAGATTGGAGGTGTGGCCAGGGATCGCAGGTGCGAGGGAATTTCCGCATCTATGATGCCCGTAGATGCATTATAGGAACCGCATGCACGATGAATGACCGCAGAAGCTGACAGAGCTCCGCACATGTAGGTGCGGCACCCTTGCCGCAGATGCAGTCCCAACCCCCTTTAGTGATTTTCGCACCTGCAGATGCAGATGCGGTACCGCAGGTGCGGTTGAAGGCTCGCAGAAGCGAGTTTACTGGGTAGAAAAGAGAAATTCGAGGGTTGATGACCCATTTCGATTTTGGGAGTTTGAGAGCTCGATGTGAGGCGAGTTTTCGAGATTTCTTCATGGATATTGTTGGGGTAAGTGGTTCTAACTCGGATTGGACTATATTTCATGAATCTATTGTTATTTTCATCATCTAATTAGGGATTTGAGTTGGAAATTTGTGGGAAAATGGTAGAAACTTGATAGACTAAAATTTTGTGTTTTGGAAGGTGATTTGAGGTAGTAATTCTTATATGGTTAGACTCATGAGTGAATGGGTGTTCGTATTTTGTGACTTTCACCCGATTCCGAGATGTGGGCCCGGGGAGACGTTTTGGGGCGATTTTCTAATTTCTTGCTTTAGCTTTAATTTCATGAATTAGATTAATTTCTTATAGTTGTATTTATGGTATGCATTTGATTTTGGCTAGATTTGGGCCATTCAGAGTCGGGTATTCGTGGAAAAGTTATTGTTACCGATTGATTGAGCTTGGTTCGAGGTAAGTGGCTTGCCTAAACTTGTGTGGTGGAGATCCCCTTAGGATTTTGGTACTGTTGTGATATGTGAGCACCGTTTACGTGAGGTGACGAGTATGTACACGTGCTATTTGTTGAAAAATCTGATTTATTTTACTGAGTAGCAATTTGTTTCCTTTAATTTGAGTTATACTGTTTGAATAAGTAGTAGTAGTAGTCTAGTTTTCATTCTTAATTGAGTTATCCCAATATGTGTAGTCATCCTGTTTAGTCTAATATTGCCTGTCTACGTGCTTTAACTGCTTATTTGAACTCTGTGAAGCATGCCTAGTTGATTTCCTATTTTTCCTTATTTTTTATCAGCCTTAACTGTAAAATTCTTGTTGTTAACTATGGTATTTATTGGTTGAGCTGTGTGTTTACTTTTGAGACTATGAGGCGGTTCCTCGGGAGTTTTCCCTGCACATTTACTTTTGAGACTACGAGGCGGTTTCTCGGGAGTTCTCCCTGTATATTTACTTTTGAGACTACGAGGCGGTTCCTCAGGAGTTCTCCCTGCACATTTACTTTTGAGACTACGAGGTGGTTCATCAGGAGTTCTCCCTGTATATTTACTTTTGAGACTACGAGGCGGTTTCTCGGGAGTTCTCCCTGTATATTTATTTTCGGACTATGAGACGGTATCTCGGGAGATCCCCTGCCGTTTACCCTTGTGTGTTCTGCGTTGCTACTTTGCTATGTTCTCTTTGTTTAAATTCTAGTCTCTTACTATATAGTACATTCTCCTATTTATTTATTATATACCAGTGGGCCTGACTTGACCTCGTCACTACTCGACCAAGGTTAGGCTTGGCACTTACTGGGTACCGTTGTGGTATACTCATGTTAGTCTTCTGCACATATTTTTGTGTGCAGATCTAGGTACTACTTATCAGCCTCGCTATTAGCTGAGAGTGTTTGCTGGTGTACGGAGACATCAAGGTACATCTGCCGTATCCGCAGACCTCGGAGTCCCCCTCTATTGTCTCCTATGACATTTACCTTCCGTACTTATTTTGTTAGACTCTGGTGTATAGAGATACTAGTTTCCTTTTGTAGCTTGTAACTTACGATGTTTCGGGTTTTGGGAAGACTGTGTATTATAGAGTATTGGTTATGTACATGGCGAGCGGCATTGTTATTAGTTATTTAGTTATCCACTGTTGTTAATTGCCAAGGTTTACTTTCATTTTTGTTATATTTCCACAATTTGTTAGGCTTACCTAGTCGTAGAGACTAGGTGCCGTTACGACATTATACAGAGGGAGTTTGGGTTGTGACAAGTTGGTATCATAGCTCTAGATTCATAGGTGTCGTGAGTCACAAGCCGGTTTATTAGAGTCTCGCGGATCGGTACGAAGACGTCTAGACTTATCTTCGGCAGGCTATGGAACTGTTAGGAAAAATTATACTTCTTTAATTCCTTGTCGTGCGAAATTTGTTGATATCAAAATTCTAAACTTCTGTTTTCTGTTCTCTCACACGTACATGCGGATCTGATGACCAGCCGCGAGAGGCCGGGGTCGGGGTAGAGGTCGGGGACTTCCACGCGGTGTAGCTAGAGCACCTGCACGAGCTGCTACAGAGGAGCCCCTAGTAGCTCCAGCTGGATGGCAGACACATGAGATATCTGTTGCTGCACCATCCCTCTAGGAGACTCTAGCCCAGTTTCTGAGCATGTTCAGCACCTTAGCTCAGGATAGATTGATTCCACTTGCTCCTGCCACATCTCAGGCCGGGGGAGAGGTACAGACTCCCGCATCCCGCACTCCTGAGCAGAGGGTCCAGGTTGACTAGGCCCCAGAGTTCATCCCTATGCAGCCGGTAGCTCCGGTTCAGCATGAGACTAGGACAATCGCTTCTGAGGCGGAGCAGCTCAGACTTGAGAGGTACAAAAAGTACCACCCACCTACCTTCAGCGGATTGGCTACTGATGATGCTTAGGTTTTCTTAGGAGTGTCATCGTATTCTACGTACTATGGGCGTAACGGAGACGAGTGGGGTTTCTTTTACCACCTTTCAGCTTAGAGGAGCAGCCTATCAGTGGTGGCGTGCTTATGAGTTGAGTAGTCCGGATGAGGCAGCTTCATTTACATGGACTCAGTTTTCGGACATGTTTTTGATAGAGTATGTCCCTCAGAGCCTCAGGGACTCATGGCACGCGGAGTTTGAGTAGCTGCACCAGGGTACTATGACTGTGTCAGAGTTTGCAGTCCACTTCAGTGATTTGGCCCGACATGAACCGGTCTTGGTTTCCACAGTTCGAGAGAGGGTTCGTCGGTTTATTGAGGGACTCCACCCCAGTATCAGGATTAGTATGGTCAGGGAGCTGGAGATGGATATTTCTTACTAACAGGTTATGAGTATTGATAGGAGATTGGAGGGCATGCTCCCTCGGGATAGAGAGGAGAGAGAGGCCAAGAGGTCTCGAGAGACTGGTTTTAATTCTGGTGTTCGTGCCCCAGCAGCTCGCCATGGTAGGGGTTATGGGAGTCGCCCCATTCATTCAGCTCTTCCAGCCGTAAGTTGTATTCCGGTCCCTTCTAGGCCCCAGGAGCCTTATTATGTACCGCCAGCATCTAATATGCCTCTTGCTCGAGGTGCTTTTAGCAGCCAGTCAAGCAGACCTGGCCCGAGCCAGTCACAACAGTCATGCTCTCCAAGAGCTTATTTTGAGTATGGCGACACTCGCCATATGGTGAGGGATTGCCCCAGATTTAGCAGGGGTGCACTCCACAGACTTCTCAGCCACCACGTGCTCCATCGGGTCCTCAGGCTATGATTCCAGCACTAGCTACCGCCCCACCTCCTCAGCCAGCTCGAGGTGGAGGTCGGGGAGTTCGAGGTCGCCCTAGAGTTGGAGGTCAGGCCAGATATTATGCTCTTCCGGCTTGTACAGAGGCAGTTGCTTCTGACTCTGCCATTACAGATATTGTTCTGATCTGTCATAGAGATGCGTCGGTATTATTTGACCCAGGCTCTACATATTCCTATGTGTCCTCTTATTTTTCCCTATATTTGGGCATATCTCGGGATTCTTTGAGTTCCCCTGTTTATGTGTCTACTCCTGTGGGAGATTCTTTTATTATGGATAGCGTGTATCGGTCGTGTTTGATTGCTCTTAGTGGTTTTGAGACCAGAGCCGATTTATTATTACTCAGCATGGTAGACTTTGATGTTATCTTGGGCATGGACTGGTTGTTGCCCCATTATGCTATTCTTGATTGTTACACTAGTACTGTGACGCTGGCTATGCCAGGTTTACCGCGATTTGAGTGGAGAGGTACCTTAGAGTATACTCCCAGCAGAGTTATTTCATTTCTTAAAGCTCAACGAATGGTTGAGAAGGGGTGTGAGATGTATCTAGCTTATGTGAGAGATGTCAGTATTGATACCCCTACAGTTGAGTCTGTCCCAGTAGTGAGGGACTTTCCAGCTGATCTTCCGGGCATGCCGCCCGATAGAGATATTGATTTGTTGCCGGGCACTCAGCCTATCTCTATTCCTTTAGTATTGTATGGCTCCTCCTGAGTTGAAGGAGTTGAAGGAATAGTTACAAGAATTGCTTGATAAAAGGGCTTCATTCGCTCCAGTGTGTCACCTTGAGGTGCTCATGTCTTATTTGTGAAGAAGAAGGATGGTTCTATGCGGATGTGTATTGATTATTGCCAGTTGAACAAAGTTACAGTGAAGAACAAGTATCCATTGCCTCGTATTGATGATTTATTTGATCAGCTATAGGGTGCCAGGGTATTTTCCAAGATTGATTTACGTTCCGGCTATCATCAGCTGAAGATTTCGGAGCCAGATATCTCGAAGACTGCTTTTAGGACTCGGTATGGTCACTACGAGTTCCTTGTGATGTCATTTGGGCTGACCAATGCCCCATCAGCTTTTATGCACTTGATGCACAGTGTGCTATGACCCTATCTTGACTCATTCGTCGTTGTGTTTATTGACGACATTCTGGTGTACTCCCTGACTCGGGAGGATCATGAGCAGCACCTGATAACTGTGCTTCAGACCCTGAGAGAAAAGAGGTTATATGCAAAATTCTCAAAGTGTGAGTTCTAGCTAGACTCAGTGGCATTCTTGGGTCATGTAGTATCGAGTGATGGGATCCAGGTGGATTCGAAGAAGGCGGAAGCAGTGCAGAGTTGGCCTAAACCATCATCAGTTACGGAGATCCGGAATTATTTTGGTTTGGCAGGGTATTACCATCGTTTTGTAGAGGGATTCTCATCTATTGCAGCACCTATGACTAGGATGACCCAGAAGGGTGCTCCGTTCAGGTGGACAAAGGAGTGTGAGGAGAGCTTTCAGAAGCTCAAGACAACTTTGACTACAGCCCCAGTATTGGTATTACCTACAAGTTTGGGGTCTTATACTGTATATTGTGATGCATCGCGGATTGGTCTCGTACGGTGTTTATGCAGGGTAGTAGGGTGATTGCCTACGCTTCCAGACAGCTGAAGGTGCATGAGAAGAACTATCCTGTCCACGATCGTGAGTTAGAAGCTATTGTTCATGCCCTGAATATTTGGCGGTACTATTTGTACGGTGTTCCTTGTGATATTTACACCAATCATCGGAGTTTGCAGCATCTGTTCAAGCAAAAGGATCTTAACTTGCTTTAGCGGAGGTGGTTGGAGCTACTTAAGGACTATGATATCATAATTTTGTACCACCCGGGAAAGGCCAATGTGGTGGCCGATGCTTTGAGTTGTCGGGTGGAGAGTTTGGGGTGTTTAGCATATCTTCCAGCAGTAGAGAGACCCTTAGCATTGGATGTTCAGGCCTTAGCTAGCAAGTTTGTGAGATTGGATATTTTTGAGTCGAGTCGAGTGTTGGCTTGTGTGGTCTCTCAGTCTTCTCTTTATGATCGTATCAGGGAGCATCAGTATGATGACCCCCACCTGCTTTCCCTTAAGGACACAGTTCAACACGATTATGCTAAGGAGGTCACTATTGGGGATGATGGCGTATTGGGGATATAGGGTAGGCTATGTGTGCCTAATGTAGATGGTTTACGTGAGTTGATTCTCCAGGAGGCTCATAGCTCGCGGTACTCTATTCATCTGGGTGCCGCGAAGATGTATCAGGACTTGAGGTAGCATTACTTGTGGAGGAGGATGAAGAAGGACATAGTGGAGTATGTGGCTCGGTGCCTAAATTTCCAGCAGGTTAAGTATGAGCATCAACGACCGGGTGGGTTGCTTCAGAAGTTAGAGATTCCGGAGTGGAAATAGGAGCGGATCACTATGGATTTCGTTATTGGACTCCCATGGACTCAGCAGAGTTTTGATGCGGTTTGGGTGATTATGGATAGGCTGACCAAGTCAGCTCATTTCATTCCTGTGATGACTACATATTCTTCCGAGCAGCTAGCTTGAATCTACATCCGTGAGATCGTCAGGCTTCATGGCGTACTGGTATCTATTATCTTTGATTGGGGTATGCAGTTTACATCACGGTTCTGGAGAGCCGTACAACATGAGTGGGGTATTAGAGTGGAGCTGAGCACATAATTTCACCCTCAGACGGACGGACAGTCCGAGCACACTATTCAGATATTCAGAAAGAAGGGCAAGCTGAGCTCGAGGTACATTGGTCCTTTTGAGGTGTTGCATCATGTTGGGGAGGTTCCTATGAGGTTGCCTTACCTCCCAGCCTAGTAGGAGTTCATACGGTATTCCACGTTTCTATGCTCCGAAAGTATCACGGTGATCCAGCTCATGTTTTGGATTTCAGCTCAGTCCAGTTGGACAAGGATCTATCTTATGTTGAGGAGCCAGTGGCTATTTTGGACAGGCAGGTCAAAAAGCTAAGGTCAAAGAACATTGCTTCAGTAAAGGTTCAATGGAGGGGTCAGCCGATCGAGGAGACGACTTGGGAGACCGAGCATGGTATGCGCAACCGTTATCCTCATCTTTTCACCACTTCAGGTATGTCTTTATGCTCGTTCGAGGACGAATGATTATTTTAAGAGGGGAAGGATGTAATGACCCGGCCGGTCGTTTTGAAAGTTATAGCCCCGATCTCCTATTAACTGCTTCTCCCGTATCTATTTCTGCTATTGTGACTGGCCGGGAGGCCTCGTTTTGGTTTTTGAGTGTTTTGGGACACTTAGTCCCTAAATGGAGGTTTAAGCCTTAAGATATGGACCGTAGTTAGAACTGTGTGAAGACGACTCCGGAATGAAGTTAAGTCAGTTCCGTTAGCTCCGTTGGGTGATTTTGGACTTAGGGGCATGTCCGGATTGTGTTTTGGAGGTCTGTAGCTGATATAGTCTTGAAATGGCGAAAGTCAAATTTTTGGAGATTTTGACCGGTAGTGGACTTTTTGATATCAGGGTCGGATTCCTATTCCGAAAGTTGGAGTAGGTCCGTAGGGTTGATTATGACCTGTGCTCAAAATTTGGGGTCAATCGGACGTGGTTTGGTTGGTTTCGGCATCGGCTGTCGGATTTGGAAGTTTCAAGTTCTTTTAGTTTGAATCGGAGGATGATTCGTAATTTTAACGTTGTTTGATATGGTTTGAGGGCTCGACTATGTTCGACCGCAGGTGCGAGATCGCACGTGCGGTGCACAAAGCGCAGAAGCGGAGATTGGAGGCGTGTCCAGGGATCGCAAGTGCAAGGGAATTTCCGCATCTGCGATGCCTGCAGATGCGTTATAGGAACCGCAGGCGCGGTGAATGACCGCAGAAGCGGGCAGTGTTCCGCAGCGCGCACACGCACGTGTGGCCCCCTTTCCGCAGATGCGGTCCCAGCCCCTTTACTGATTTTCGCACCTGCGATGGATTTCCCGCAGCTGCGGTTGAAGGCTCACAGAAGCGAGTTTACTGGGCAGAAAAGAGGAATTCGAGGGTTGATTACCCATTTCTATTTTGGGAGTTTGAGAGCTCGGTGTTAGGCGATGTTTCGAGATTTCTTCAAGGAGATTGTTGGGGTAAGTGGTTCTAACTCGGATTGGACTATATTTCATGAATTTATTGCTATTTTCATCATCTAATTAGGGATTTGAGTTGGAAATTTGGGAAAAAAATGGTAGAAACTTCATAGACTAAAATTTCGAGTTTTGGAAGGAGATTTGAGGTCGGATTCGAGTAATTCTTGTATGGTTAGACTCGTGAGCGAATGGATGTTCGTATTTTGTGACTTTTACCCGATTCCGAGACATTGGCCCGGGGAGGCTTTTTGGGGTGATTTTCTAATTTTTTTGCTTTAGCTTTGATTTCATTAATTAGATTAATTTCTTATAGTTGTATTTATGGTATGAATTTGATTTTGGCTAGATTTGGGCCATTCGGAGTCGGAGATTCGTGGAAAAGGCATTGTTACCGATTGATTGAGCTTGGTTCGAGGTAAGTGGCTTGCTTAACCTTGTGTGGGGGAGATCCCCTTAGGATTTTGGTACTGTTGTGATATGTGAGCTCCGTGTACGTGAGGTGACGAGTACGTACACAGGCTATTTGTTGACAAATCTGATTTTTTTTACTGAGTAGCGATTTGTTTCCTTTAATTGGAGTTATACCGTTTAAATAAGTATTAGTCTGTTTTTCATTCTTAATTGAGTTATCCCAATATGCGTAGTTATCCTATTTAGTCTAATATCGCATGTCTACATACTTTAACTGCTTATTTGAACTCTGTGAAGCATGGCTAGTTGATTTCCTATTTTTCCTTGTTCTTTATCAGCCTTAACTGTAAAATTCTTGCTGTTAACTATGGTATTTATCGGTTGAGCTGTGTGTTTACTTTTGAGACTATGAGGCGGTTCCTCGGGAGTTCACCCTGCACATTTACCTTTGAGACTATGAGGCGGTTCCTCGGGAGTTCTCCCTTTTGAGACTACGAGGCGATTCCTCAGGGGTTCTCCCTGCACATTTACTTTTGAGACTACGAGGCGGTTCCTCGGGATTTCTCCCTGTATATTTACTTTTGATACTACAAGGCGATTCCTCAGGAGTTCTCCCTGCACATTTACTTTTGAGACTACGAGGCGGTTCCTCGGTAGTTCTCCCTGTATATTTATTTTGGAACTATGAGACGGTATCTCGGGAGATCCCCTGCCGTTTACCCCTGTGTGTTCTGCGTTGCTTCTTTGCTATGTTCTCTTTGTTTAAATTCTAGTCTCTTACTATATAGTACATTCTCCTATTTATTTATTATATACCAGTGGGCCTGACCTGACCTCGTCACTACTCGACCGAGGTTAGGCTTGGCACTTGCTGGGTACCGTTGTGGTGTACTCATGCTACTCTTCTGCACATGTTTTGTGTGTAGATCTAGGTACTTCTTATCAGCCCCGCTACTAGCTAAGAGTGATTGTTGCTGTACGGAGACTTCAAGGTACATATGTCGCGTCCGTAGACCTCGGAGTCCCCCTCTATTCTCTCCCATGACATTTACTTTTCGTATTTCTTTTGTTAGACTCTGGTGTATAGAGATACTAGTTTCCTTCTGTAGCTTGTGACTTACGATGTTTCAGGTTTTGGGAAGACTGTGTATTATAGAGTATTGGTTATTGTACATGTCGAGCGGCATTGTTACTAGTTATTTAGTTATCCACTGTTGTTAGTTACCAAGTTTTACTTTTGTTTTTGTTATATTTTCGCAATTTGTTAGGCTTACCTAGTCGTAGAGACTAGGTGCCGTCACGACGTTATACGAAGGGAGTTTGGGTCGGGACAAATGTTACAGTGGTTCGGGTCAAGACCCAAATTTGCTAAATAATTGGGTTTCTGTGTGGATCTTTGGATATAGTCAAGAATAACATTTGAGTAATTAAGTTGTTATGATAGTAACTGGAGTTTAGGCCTTTTAAGATTAAAATTGGAGGATCATGTGCGCATTCTTGCATCTTGATTCCTTTAAAATTTAAAATAATTATGTTTTAACCATGTCTACATTTTCGTACCTTGGTTTAACATCCAACTTCAAAGAAGAATACCTTGTGTGCATACCGCATCTTGGTGAACACAATTAATAAAATACAATAATTAATTAAGTGGTAATAGGCAAATCATAATCAATAAAATACAAGAATAGTCAAGAGTTGGTTTAAGCCGGACATTAGTCAGTAGAAGTGATCGTGTTAGAACCACGGGACTCGAGAGATGCCTTACACCCTCAGTCTTCTGTTTTCGTAGACCATAAATTAGGAGTCAAACTATCACGACCCAAACCGATGGGCCGCAACGGGCACCCGGTACCTTACTCAACCAAGTACCACGTAACGTATATTTCGTATCATACTATCAAAGGTAAATGAGCCGGAAAGGCTGCCGTGAGATAACCAGAATACAACATGAGAAAATACTCGACATAGGATGACCCAACATGATGTACCGACTTATACATATGACATACGGTCCTATAAGGTCGGCAGGATCCTTTATATACTCAAAACATAGGCCGACAAGGCCATACAAGTATCCATATAGATGACATCTATCTACAAGCCTATAAGAGTAGATAAATACCATAAAGGTCGGGTGTAATGATTCGGCCGGTCATTTTGGGAGTTATAGTCCCGTTTTCCCATTTCTACTTCTTTTATGTTATTCAGCTATATTATGTTATATCGGGTTAGTTGGTTCGGGTCCGGGAGGAACTCGGAGTGAAATGAGACACTTAGTCTCATAATTGAAAAATTGAGTTAGAAAAGTGGACCGGATATGGACCTATGTGTAGACGATCTCGGATTTGAATTCTGATAATTCCAATAGCTCCGTATAGTTATTTTGGGCTTAGGAGCGTGTCCAGAATATTATTTGGAAGTCCGTAGAGGAATTAGGCTTAAAATGCCGAAAGTTTAATTTTTGAGAAGTTTGATCGGGGGTTGACTTTTTGATATCGGGGTCGGAATCCAATTCTGAAAATTGAAATACCTCTATTATGTCATTTATGAATTGTGTGCAAAATTTGAGGCCAATCGGATGTGATTTGATAGGTTCCGGAGTTATTTGTAGAAATTAGAAATTTCAAAGTTCATTAGGCTTGAATTGGGGTGTAATTCATGGTTTTAGTGTTGTTTGAGGTGATTTGAGGGTTCGACTAAGTTTGTATGATGTTTTAGGACTTGTTGGTATATTTGGTTGAGGTCCCGAGGGGATCGGGTGAGTTTCGGATGGTTAACGGGTTGGATTTTGGACTTGGAACTCTGCTGGAATTTTTCTGATGCACCATCTGGTTTCCTTCATCACGTTCGCGAGTAGAGCCTCGCGTTCGCAAAGAGGAATTGAGAGGCTAGCATATTTGCTCTTCACGTTTGCGAAGGGTGGACTGGGTGTGCATCGCAAACGCGAGAGGTGTTACGCGTTTGCGAAGAAGAGAGGAAGCAACCGAAGACCCCAGGCAATTGGTCTACGCGTTCGCGTAAGGGGGTGTCGCGTTCGCGTAGTGAGAGGGAACGAAGCATCAAATTCGCGATGGGTTGAACGCGTTCGTGTAGAAGGCATTGAGGCACAGGAATTTTGTGCTTCGCGAACGCGAGGCACTGACCGCGTTCGCGAAGAAGAAAGGTCTGGGCAGTGAGTTTAAGTTCTGAAAATCAGTTTTTGGCGATTTGGAGCTCGGAAGTGAGGCTATTTTGGGTGATTTTCATAGGAAACAACGGGGTAAGAGTTCTTAACTCAATATTGGTTAAATTACCCGAATCCATGGTTGTTTTTATCATTTAATTGGTGAATTGAGTTGGGAAAATTTGAAAATCCTCTTAGTTTAAATTGAAGATTTGAGGGTCGAGTTGGGGTCGGATTTTGGTAAATTTGGTATGGTTAGACTCGTGGTTGAATGGGCTTCCGGATTTTGTAACTTTTGTCGAGTTCCAAGACATGGGCCCCAAGGGCGAGTTTTGAGCTAATTTTCAGATTTTTATGGAAAATCATTTTTATCTTGTGGAATTAATTCCAATGAATTTTATTGACTGAAACGAATTATTTATGACTAGATTCGAGGCATTTAGAGACCATTTCATGAGGAAAGGACATTGCAGAATAAGAATTTCGCGGTTTGAGGTAAGTAACGATTGTAAATCTAGTCCTGAGGGTATGAAACCCCAGATTTTGTATCATTCTACTATTTTGAAGTGACGCCCATGATAGGTGACAGGTGTGTGGGCATGCACTATTGGGTATTTGTGACTTGGTCTGTCCCGTAGCAACTGTAAAGTTGCATACTTTGTTGAAACCATTTGATACTTATATGTTTTGGAAAGAATTTCTGTAAATTGGGCTGAATGCCATGTTTGGGCCTTGCGCCAATGCTGTTTGGACCCTTAGGGGTCGTTTCTTACCATCCTCTCGCTGTTTTCGATTGAAAATCTATACTCAGTCATGTTTATACTTGTTTACTGCATAACTCAGTTTTATGACTCTATTTTGATGCATATAAATGTTGTTTTGGGCCGAATGCCCTATTTTACTGAAATGCCCGAGTGGCTTGAGAGGTTTATGACTGAGAGAGGCCGAGGGCCTGATTTGTGAGGATGAGTGTGGATCGGGGCTGCTCGCCTGCAACATATTTATGACTGAGTGAGGCCAAGGGCCTGATTTGTGAGGATGAGTGTGGATCGGGGCTGCCCGCCTGCAGCATACTTTATTATTTTGGCACGTGAGTTGTCCGTGCAGATTATAGTGCTTGGGCTGAAGGAGCCCCTCCGGAGTCTGTACAAACCCCCAGTGAGCGCAGGTACCTACTGAGTGCGAGTGCCGAGTGCTGAGTGGCTTGGAGGCATGAGTGATTGTGAGGTATGCCCGAGGGGCACGAGTGATTGTGAGGTATGCCCGAGTGGCACGAGTGACTGTGAGGTTTGCCCGAGGGGCTGTATATGAATGATGTTTTGCCCGAGGGGCTGTTTATAATTTCATCATTTTTGCTCACCTTTGCATTGAGCCTTTGTTTGAAAAACTATTGGAAAAATTATCTTTAAATGATTCTTACTGGAACCTGGTTTAAACGAGGTGATTCGATTCAAACACTGATTTTTAAAGCATGTTGTACTTTACTGAGATTTCATGATATGAACGTTATATGCTTTATTGCTCGTCACTACTGCTCAGTCTTTATTTATTGTTGTTACTTACTGAGTTGGCGTACTCACATTACTCCCTGCACCTTGTGTGCAGATTCAGGTGTAGCTGGACACGGTAGTGGTTATTGAGTGTTCTGGTTGCAGGTTTTCTTGGAGATAGTAAGGTAGCTGTTTGGCGATCGCAGCCCGTGCTCTTCTCTCTCTTATCTTCCTCTAGTTGTATTTAGCTATTTTCCAGGCTGAGTTAGCCTTGATATTGTTAGACAGATTGTAGTAGATGCTCATGACTAGTGACACCCCGATGTCGGGCTTTTCTTTTCCGCACTTCTGTTTTTCTTTGATTTGAACTCTTTAAATGGAGGTTTTATGTTAAATAACCTTGAAATTTTCTTTGAAATGAAAATATCGGTATGTTTTGAAAATGAGTCAGCTTGCCTAGTTCCACGAAAGGCGCCATCACGACAGAGGTTAGTTTGGGTCGTGACAGATTGGTATCAGAGCCTAGGTTACATAGGTCTCACGAGTCATGAGCGGGTTTAGTAGAGTCTTGCGGATCGGTGCGGAGACGTCTCCACTTATCTTCAGGAGGATGCAGAACCTTTAGGAAACTCCACATTCTTGAATTCTTGTCGTGCAAATCTGTTGATTCTAGTAACTAAACATCTGTTGTTTCATTCTCTCACAGATGGTGAGGACTCATGCTACCGGTCAGGAGGGCCAGCTACCAGTACCACCACTCAGGGCCGCGAGAGGCCGAGGCCGTGGTAGAGGTCGTAGTAGGGGCAGAGGTGCAGCCCGTACAGCAGCTGGGGTAGTACCTGCAGATACACCGGTTGTCCTAGATCATGACCAAGTTCCAGTTGTTGATGCACCAGCTCAGGCACTACTTGTGCCTATTGTGATTCTAGCCCTTCAGGAGGTCCTAGCTCAGATTTTGACAGCGTGTACTGGCCTTGCTCAGGCGGTCTCTATTTCGATGGCCGCAGCCACTTCTCAGGCCAAGGGAGGCACTCAGATTCCCATCGCTCGCACACCCGAGCAGGTTATTCAGGGACTTCAGACATTGGAGCTACCACCAGCCTAGTCGGTTGCTGTTGCTCAGGATTATGTGGTTCCTGCTATGCCTGAGGATGATCAGCGTAGGTTGGAGAGGTTTGGGAAACTTCAGCCACCACCTTTCAGTGGCACAGAGAGAGAGGATGCTCAGGACCTTTTGGACAGGTGTCAGAGGATACTCCATACTGCTGGTATTTTGGAGACTTGTGGGGTCTCATTCACTACCTTTCAGTTTTCTGGGGCTGCACTCAGATGGTGGGAGACTTACGAGAGGCGTAGGCCTATGGCGCAGCACCCCTTACTTGGAAGCAGTTCTCTATGGTCTTTTTGGAGAAGTTCGTGCCTCGATCTCGCAGAGAGGAGCTGCGCAGACAGTTTGAGTGGCTTCGCCAGGGAGATATGTCTATGATACAGTATGAGATGCGATTCTCTGAGTTGGACCGTCATGCTATATGGTTGGTTCCCACGGATAGAGAGAGGATCATGAGGTTTATTGATGGCCTCACTTATCAGCTACAGTTGCTCATGACCAGGGAGCCGGTTTTGGGTGCTACCTTTGATGAGGTTGTCGACATTGCTCGGCAGATTGAGATGGTTCGCGATCAAGAGAGGGTTGAGCGGGAGGCCAAGAGGCCTCGTGGTCAGGGTGGATCCAGCGGTGCTCCTTTTAAGGGTCAGTTCCAGCACGGTAGAGGTCGTCATTTCAGACAGGCTCAGTCAGCTCGGCCATTTCATCGGGGTGCATCATCTGGCCATGGTTCTCACAGTTCTCATCAGGGCCACTCATCACTTAGTGCCCTTCCAGTTCAGAGTTCGTCTTGTGCTCCACCTGTTCAGGGCTCTTCCATGCCAGGTTCTTCTACCAGTCATCCCGGTGCTAGGGGTTCCCTTCAGTTTCCGCCACTAGCACCAGGGAGTTGTTTTTAGTGTGGGGAGATTGGGCATATGTGGAGGCAGTGTCCTCGTCGTCATGGAGGTCTATCTCAGCAGAGGAGTCAGCCTCCGACTATAGCAGTTTTAGAGAGAGAATAAGAAGCTCCAACCACCCTACTCATCCATTCTTGCTCAATCTTGAAGAATCAATGAAGCCACTTACTAGGCCATCAACTATCCTGGTAAGTTCTTGTCCTATGCTTTCATGCAAGTTGTTATGGATATAAGTAAGCTATGGAGAAGGAGTGAGGCCATGCATGTGCTAATGAGAGGTGGTATGTATGGTTTTGAACTATTACGGGTAGATTCTTGTGGAGGTTGGGTGAGGAAAGAAGGGATTACCATTGTAGAGCCTTGTAATTGATCTTGCATAGTAGGTATTAACGAAATTCCCAAGAGACTTATATCATGAGAATCCTTATAATTATGATTCAATTTTATCATCTTCCTATAGATTGAAATGTATATGAGTCTTTAAACATTATAGTAGTTCTAAGAAAAGATCAAATGAGGTATGTTGGCTAAACTATTCTTATAAAATCGGGTTCCAATAGCTCTTTAGGAATTCTAGTACGATTTGATCAAGCTTCCACCCTTATTGTGCTAAATCGTCACAAATGTTTGGATACATCACATGTCTAATTTCTCAAATCATGTCTTAATTGCTCTTATATATGTGTTATGCCCTCCCTTGGGGAAATAGTCCAAAGACGATCAATTTATCAAAATGGGTATGAACTCAATCCATGGCTCCATTGAAATTACTATGCTCCTTTTGTAAATGTTTCCAATGTGTTCTAAGCCCCTATGTATTCATTGAGTTGAAGCTTCAGTTTCCGGATGCTATATATGTGTTTTTAAATGCTTCATGATCCATGACAAATGAAAGAATGAAAGTATGAAATGTGAAATGCGGCCATCGTGCCAAGAATGATGATTTACATGTGAGGCCAATAGTGTAGTGAAAATGAAAGAAAGTATGAAAGGCTATTAAAAGTAAATGATCCCTTTTAAGATAAATGCTTTTGGGAATATCATTAGGTCACCGAGGAAGGCTGTGTTATAAATGCCCAAGACTGAAACTACACATGCTGGTGTAGGGATTGTTTGAGGGACAAGTTCCCATTATATTATATTGAGATTATTACCCTTGATTGTGATGAGTTGATGGCTAGAAAGGACCATGTCCATCCACACGACATTTTGGTGAGACGGCTTAGCCGATCGGGCAGAGATTGGACTCAATGCCGCGCACATAGTGGTGTTGTGTTTCTATGCCGATCCTCATACTTTGGGGTGAGATAGCTTAGCCGGTCGGGAAGTGATCAGACTCTATGCCATGGGAATGGTGGTGTGTCAGTACTAAGGATCTCCCAACCAAAAGTGAAAATGTTTACTTGAAGTTTTACTTTGTTTTAACTTGACATTTAAATATGATTGTTATGCTCATTGTTTCCATGTTTCTCTCCTCATATTGGAATTCTATTCCATGAGAGGGTATTTAGCTTTACATACTAGTACTATTCCATATGTACTAACATACCATTTTTCAGGGACGCTGCATCTTTAATGGATGCAAGTGGTTCTATAGCAGGCGACATCGATCACTGGTAGCAGTACACCCTCTTCTCAGCTAACTTGGTGAGCCCACTTCCTCTCAGGGCCTTGTGTCTTTTGATCCTTGTACATTATATTTTGAGGTATAGCCACCCACACTTTCATACTATTCTCCTGTTCCATTTAGAGGCTCTGTAAACATAGTGTGAGTTGTGTTTTGATTTGGGAGATAGACTATAAATGTTGTAGTTGTTGGATGTTCCACTTTTTAATATGAACGTGTAATCTTTTGGAAATTGTAAATGAAGCCCCTTTTAAGTAATGAAAGATGATGTTGCACACTTTATCCTCTTCACACCTCTCAAATAATTCTTGGGTAAGGTTGTGTAGAAGGAATCAAGTAGGCTTTCTTGGCCGTGATATCTTGGTTGAGCGTCGGTTGCGCTCCCCAAGGCCGGGGCGTGACAATTTTCGGTGGGGAGGCGGTCAGTGGTGTCACCTATTCGGCCTCCAAAAAGACTAAGGTCTCCATCTCCTCTAGAAAGAGAGATCAATATTACTGAGAGCATGATTCAATCACTTTTATCAATGATGACTGCAACAGGCTCTTGTGTCTACACAAGGGAAAGGTAGTGTGTATGCAGACCTTACCCTTACCTTGTGGAGGTAGAGAGACTATTTCCGATAAGCGGGTGCTGATTGATCTAAGTAGTTCTACTAATATTATCCAACTCTTGGTTCTATAAGCGATGCGACTGGTCGATAAGATAATTCCGACCACAAAGTTGCTTGTCGGGTTCAACATGGCTAGCGAAATGACAAGTGACATGTCTTACAACATCATCCTGGGAAGGCCCTGACTCCACTTCATGTAGGCGGTCCCCTCAACCTTCCACCAAGTCGTGAAATTTCCTACCCTATAAGGGATAAAGAAAATATGAGGAGAGCAACCGAAAACCCAAGAAATAAATTCACTGGTCGTAGCAATCGGGCAAAGAAGAGCATGGGCGGATACCAAATAGCAATTACTACAACAGAGCTGTCGACCAACACTAGGTCAGAGACGTATCAGTGAGACTATTGCGATTCTGAGAGCGAAGAATTGGAATAACCCAATGTCCCGAGAGCCTTCAAAGATATGAAGGACATCAATTTTGTGATATCAACAACAGAAGAGCTTGAGGTAGTCTCCCTTTTTGCTAATCAACAGGAAAGAAAGGTACTCCATGGTTCCGAACTTAGTCTCGAAATCAGAATTAAATTAATATAATTTTTAAAAGCTAACATAAATTGCTTTGTCTGGTCCCACTTAGACATTATTGGCTTTTTGCTGGATGTGTTTACTCACAACCTCAACGCTGATCCGGATCACCCTCCAATGAAATAGAAAAATGACCACTTCCATTCATTCGCAACCAATTCGTTAAGGAGGAGGTATCTAAATTTCCTAAAATAGGTTAAATCTGTAAAGTGAGGTTCCTAGATTGGTTAACTAATGTAGTCTTAGTTCCTAAAAATCTCACCAAGTTTAGGATGTGCGTAGATTTGAAAGATCTAAATACTGCATGTCCCATAGAATCGTTCCCCTTGCCCCAAATCAATCAATCCAATGGCGCGATAGCCGTGCATGAGTTACTTAGATTTTTAGATGCCTACTCAGGGTACAACCAAATCAGGTGTCACCCCGAGGATCAGGAAAAAACTTCGTTCATCATGAAGTATATAACTTATTGTTATATTGTCATGCCTTTCGGCCTCAAAAATGCGGGGCCACTAACCAAAGGTAAATAAAATGTTTTTAGAAAATGTAGGTAAGACAATGGAAGTTTATATTGATGATATTCTTGTTAAGTCTCTCAAAATAAAGGACCATTAAGGAAACCATCGACATCCTCCGAAAGTATAACATGAGCTGAATCCAAAGAAATGCGCTTTTGGGATTAGCTTCGGAAAATTTCTCAGATTCCTCGTGTCCAACCGAGGGATTGAAGTAAATCCAGAAAAAATCAAGGCCATTGAGGAGATACAGGACATAATCGCAAATGCAAAGGATGTGCAAATGTTTCCTAGGAGGCTGGTCGCACTGGGAAGATTTATCTCGAGGTCACCGGAGCAGTGTCACAAGTTCTTCAAACTGTTGAATAAAAAGAAAGAGTGTTAATGGAATTCATATTGCCAATAGGCCCCGAGGGATCTTAAAAGACACTATCAAGTGCACCCTTGATGGCGAAGCTAAGGTTAGAGAATTGCTGATCGTGTCCGATGTAGCGGAAAATGCAGTCTTGGTCTGGAAAGAGAAAGGTATGCAATCTACCATCTATTATATCAGTAAAACATTACTGGACATTGAGACTAGGTATCCATATTTGGAGTAACTAGCCTTGGCACTTTTGACAACTGCTCATAAGCTTAGGCCTTTATTTTTAGTATCACCCGATTTGTGTAGTATCAACTTTCCCGCTACAGAGTATCCTGCATAAGCTAGAGCTCCCAGGTCAACGAGAAACATGGTCGGTCGAAATAAGCGAGTATGACATAACACATCGACCCCGAAGTGATATTAAGTCACAGTTCTTTGCAGACTTTGTAGCTGACTCATGATGCCTGACGCGGCAAAGGAGGCAATGTTTGACTTCACGGATTGTCCATGGGATATGGAACCTACACAGATAGTGCTTCCAGTATGAAGGGAACCGGTCTTCACATAGTCCTGACCACACCGTCCAGGGAAACCATCAGGCAAGCAATAAAATATATTCCTTTGACTAACAATGAGGCCGAGTATGAGGCCGTGATGAGGGAAGTACACAAAGGCAGTTTTGGAAACCACTCCGAATATGATTTGTTGGTTCAAAAATTGATGAGGGCTTGGGCACTATTGGCTTCGTATGGAACAAGACACTAAGGCTTTTGCGCAAAAGGTGTGGCAAGTACCAGCGGCATGCCTAGATGTTCCATCAGCCGACAAAACACCTTCACTCAGTTATCTCACCATGGCCATTCATGAAATGGGGAATGGACATAGTAGGCCCATTTCCTCTAGCACCTCGTCAGATAAAATTTCTGTTAGTGTTGACTGACTGTTTCTCAAAAATGGGTCGAAGCAAGAGCTTACTAGCAAATTCAAGAATAAGAGGTCATTTGGGACCATATCATATGTAGATTCGAGGCCCCAAAGGAGATAACTTATGATAATGGACCCAAATTCATTGGGTCCAAGGTAACCCGATTCTCCGAAGGCTTGAAGATCTAAAGAATCACGCCAACTCCCTATCATCCTAGTGAAAATGGCCAAGATGAATCATCGAATAAAACTTTGATACACAATATCAAGAAGAATCTATAGCAGGCTATGGAAAATAGTCGGAGGAGATACCAAGAGTATTGCAGGATTACTAGACAACACCTAAAGACAGCACCAGGGAGACATCCTTCTCCCTCCTCTATGTTGCAGAAGCATTGATACAAGTTGAGGTAGGAGAACCTAGCATAAGTTTCACCGAGTCCACAGAGGAATCCAATTCCGAGCCCATGTCTATCGGGCTGAACTTACTAGAGGAGCAGCGAGATATCACTCTGGTCGCACTATGACACAAAAACAAAGATTTGAAAGATACTTCAATCAGAAATCCAACTTGCAACACTTCAAAGTCGGGGACTATGTCCTTTATAAAGTAATAGCCGGAACAAAAACATTTAATTCTAGAAAATTAAGCAAAAATTGGGAAGAACCATATTGATTTAACGGGATTTCCAGCAAAGGTGCATACCGACTTGCAAAAAAGTCCAGGGAGGAATTACAAGTAATTGGAACATCAGCCATTTGAAGCGATATTATTGCTAGAACACAAGTATGCTTCACATTCTTTGTCTTGGCTATTTTTACTAACTTTTGGTCGAAGAAATAATGCATCCACAAGATTAGGACCACAAGCATAGATGCATGTCCGGTGACACAGCAAACAAGAAATCTAAAAATACATGTTGTACTCTTTTCCTTAGCTATAGTTTTTATCCGAGAATGGATTTTACCGGCAAGGTTTTTAAGGAAGAAACAAATATTACCACGAGAATGTACTGTGACTTCGGAATGCAGGACCAACAAAAAGACTCTAGTGCCTAAGTATTTATCCTTCATACTTAAACACGATGGGGAAGTAGATATCAGGACTGCCCATATCGGAACTGCTATGAAAGACAAAGAATGCCCAAACGGGATCCGCTGCGGGGAATGTTTCTGTTTTACCATACTTTGTAAAAGTTCACAACCTATGCCAAGGAAACTCGCAAAGGTTTATGTATAACTAGAGCCGTTTCCCCTGCACAGAATGAAGCGAGTATCAAATTCAAAAACCTTCTCTCGTTTTCTTTTACTACAACAAGTCTCCGAACTCATATATACATTTTTCTTCAAAATCAAACATACAACACAATTTTCGGATCCTAAACACATTACACAAGCTCTAGACTCAGATTGTAAAATCCACAACAAACATGCGACACAATCTCTGGATTAAAATCGTAAAGTTTGGTTACATGCTATTATTGATGCTTATTTTTTATTGTTGGTGGATTGGCCACCCCTCTAGGGCGACCTCTAGCTTCCTAAGCCCCACCCCGAGCTGGCTGAGGAGGTGTTGAAGTAACTGGTGTAGAACACATAACCTGACACCTCTACTGAACTAGACCTCCAAAGCGACGGGGACACTGCCTTCACACATGTCCAAACTCCCCGCACTCGAAGCAACTGCGATCTGCCAATGGTGGTGGAGACTTAATCGGACCCTGAGAACCAGAATAACTACTAGAAGAACCTGGTATAGATGAACCCTGAACTGATGGAGCATGAGATATACTTTGAGCTGGGAGGGCACTGAGAGATGATTGACCTGGACGAGTACTATATGAACCATGGCTAGCTGATGCACCATGATGAATCAGACTTTCCATCTGAGCAAACCTATAAGGACGACCCCTACTGTGGTAGGATTGTCCTCCAGAAGAAACACCACTGAAATCACCCGAACCACGAGGCCTCTTGGCCTCCCTCTCCTCACTCTCCCGACTATGGACCTGCTCTAGCTGCCTAGCAATATCAACCACCTCGTTGAACCTAGCACCTGATGCAATCTCCCGAGTTATGACAAAGCGCAGCCAATAGTTGAGGCCATCAATGAATCTCCTAATCCCCTGCCTATCTGTGGGAACCAACCAGATCGCGTGACGAGCCAACTCTGAAAATCTCTTCTCACACTGGGTCACAAACATACCCTCCTAGCAAAGCTGCTCAAACTTCCTATGTAACTCCTCCCCACGGGTCTGTGGAACAAACTTCTCGAAGAAGAGAACCGAGAACTCATGCCACGTAAGTGGTGCAGCGCCGGCTGGCCTGCTCAACTCATAGGCCTCCCACCATCTGAAGGCTGCCCCTGACAACTAAAAAGTAGCAATGAGACTCCACTAGTCTCCAAAATACCCGCCGTGTAAAGAATCAGCTGGCATCTGTCTAAGAAGTCATGAGCATCCTCTGACTCATCCCTACTGAATGTTGGAGGCCTGAGCCTCCCAAACCGCTCTAGCCTCTTCTGCTCCTCGTCACTCATAAGTGGACCCACATAGGCCTAAGCAACTATAATTGACTGGGCTGGTAGTACCCCCGGTGTGTGAAGTCCCTGAACCAACTGCTCTAGAGTACGTGCAGTGGGAGTCTGAGCACCTCCCCCAGCCTGAGAAATGGCTGGTGCAGCCTGAACCGAAACTGCCTGAGCAAGGCTAGTGCATATAGTCAATATTAGGGCCAAAACCTCCTAAAGCCCCGGAATCACAATGGGCACAGCTGGTGTTTGAGCTGGTCCCACCGGCTCAACCACATCTAGAATCTACTCCTGAGCTGGAGCAACTGGTGGCTCCACAGGTGTTGTTCTAGCTGCTGTACGAGCTGCACCTCAGCCTCTACCACAGCCCCGGCCTCTCGCGACCCTAGATGGTTGTACTGGTTGCCGTCCGAATGATCCGATAACACGTTTCCTCACCATATGTGAGAGAATTAATAATAAAAATTTAGTTTCTAGAATCAACAAATTCGCATGACAAGAATATAAGAAAGTGATGCTTTCCTAATGGTTCGCTAGCCTCTCGAAGATAAGTACAGATGTCTCCATACCGATCTGCAAGACTCTCCTAAACCTGCTCATGACACGTGAGACCTATGTAACTTAGGCTTTGATACCAGCTCTGATACCAACTTGTCACGACCTAGGCTCTTAAATTGAAAACATGATGAAATAAGTTTAACAGTGAAAAATCTCATAAATAACCGATAAGAAATATCGCGACTCAATACAAAATCCCTGAAATTTGTGTGTTAATGAGTACATAAGTTACTAAATGACAACACAATCAACACTTCTAATACAACTGTCTGGAAAGATTTAACAATGCTAAATAAACTGAAAAGAAGTAGAGTCGAGGTCTGCGAATGCCAAAGCAGCTACCTCAAAAGTCTCCAAGAAGGTGATGCTACAAGTCTAGCAACCACTGGGTCTAGATGTACCTGGATATGTACACGAAGTGTAGAGTGTAGTATGAGTACAACCAACCCAATGTACTCAATATGTAACAGGATTAACCTTGGGTTGAAAGCAGTGACGAGCTCAGATAGGTACAGTCCAAATCCAGATAATAACAGTACAGATATGACAGATAAAATGATAGTATAACTCAGAGAAATCTCATAATCAGTCGTACATAGTACAGAAAGGTAGACATGCCTTCAAGTTCAACAGTTTAGGCCCAATACTGGTAAATTATGCCAAGTATAGGTAACATGAGGAATATTACATCTCTATGTCTACATGTCAAATATGTATGTCACCTGTAATGCAACATAGTGATAAACTCATATACTCATGCTCTCAAAGTATTCAATCTCGCTCAGCATGCTCAATCACTCAGCACTCCCAATCACTCAACACTATCAATCACTCAGCACTCGCACTCGGCACTCTCACTCAACACTCAATGGTACCTGCGCTCACTGCTGGTATGTCACACTCCGGAGGGGTGGATCCTGCCCAAGCGCTAATATAAGCCAACTTGGCATGCTGCGGCGTGCAGCCTGATCCAATCATAAATCAATAAAGCCTACTGCAGTGTACAACAAGATGCCATAAATATCACTCACAATCAGGCCCTCGGCCTCACTCAGTCATCAATCTCTCCAGTCTCTCGGGCTCACAAATATCATGCCAATAAGCCCAAACAATGATACATGATAATAATAATTGATAACAGAGATTGGGATATGATATGCAAATGATGAATGCGATTGAGTACATAACTGCAATTTAAGAAAATAAATCAACAGCAGAAATGACCTCGGTGGGTCCCAGCAGTACCAGCATATAGCCTAAACATGATTTCTAATATGGATCACAACTCAATTTCTCTAACACATTGAGATTACATGAATAACAACAAGATTGGGTAACTACGCAGTTCCACAGAATCAACCGAGTCACAATTACTACGGTGCACTCCGACATGCCCGTCACCTAGCATGTGCGTCACCTCAACACCAATCACATAACATGTAGGTAAGGGATTCATACCCTCAGTATTAAGTTTAGAAGTATTACTTAACTCAAACAGCACAAATGCCTATTCCAACAAGCCCTTGCCTCGCGAATCAGCCTCCGAACGACTCCAATCTAGCCACAAACAACTTAATACAATCAATACAAGCTATAGGAATTGATTCCATACGATAAAGCTAAGTTCTTTAATCAAAGTCAAAAAGTCAACCCCGGGCTTACGTATAGGAATTCAAACAAATTTACAAAATCCGAACACCCATTTAATAATGATTCCAACCATACCAAATTCATCCAATTCCGACCTCAAATCGCCACTCAAATCTCCAAATCTTACTCTCCAATACATGGGTCAAAACACCCCAAATGTCACCTCAAAAACACCAAATCTATGGGGGAAATTCAATGAGTATTCAATTTTAATAGAGAAAACCCCTTAAACAATCGCCTAAATCCGAGCTCCCAAAGTCCAAAAAAGAAGAAATTACTCTAACCCTTGACTTTATGCATTCTGCCAGTGGTTCTGCTTCTGCGGTCCACTTATCTGCTTCTGCGGTACCCCTTTTGCGGTTAAAAGTCCGCATCTGTGAATAAACACTAGACCCCAACCTATCGCACCTGCGGTCCCATCCTCGCACCTGCGAGATCGCTTCTGCGGGCTCACCCTCGCACCTACGGAGTACTTTTGCTTCTGCGACTCCACTGCCTCCTGCCCGTTTCTGCTTCTGCGGGCCTTCTTGTGCAGAAGCGCATCCACTTCTGCAGACTTCCTCCTGCACCTGAGCTCCCAGGCCTCCTCTCCAATACTCGCATCTGTGCCTCCAAGGCCACCTTTGCGGCTCCGCACCTGCGGCCAAAACCTCATATGTGCGGTTACACCAGAACAGCTGCCCACAAGAATTTCATAAGTCCAATTCTTGGTATCATTTTAACATTGCTTATATCGCTCTCAGTGTTCCATAATTTACTCATCAACTTAATTTAACTTGGTCTCTTCTATGTTTTGTTGCAATTTGTAGGTATCGCTCATGATTCTATTGTTATTCTTATGCTGAAGGGTACTTGCTTATAAATTTTGAGCGGTTAACGTCACTGTTCTCATCACTATGGTGTCTTTCTCCATTTAAATAGTAAAGTTTCCCCTGTTTTAAATATCCTGATGTATTAGCTATATGATTGTTCTCTATGTCGAGGTGCTCACGTTATGGTGGTAATATTCATGAAGGGTTATAATTCCTCTAGTTTTCCTCCGTCCATTTGGTCAAGCAGTCACTTTTTTCGACTACTCGTAGTATACTCCATCTGCTTGAGCTCTTATTTCTTAGGGTTTCCTTGCATGTATAATCTACAACATTATCCTTGGTTTCCAATCTTCGACTAACATGCCCGATGGGTGATAACTAACAATTCAACTCTTTGTTGTATCCTCGTTGACCTATATAGTCCACCTTTCATGGTTATTCCTCATGTCCTTACTGGGAACGCCACTTGTATTCCTCTCCGTATCATGAGTTGTACAGTCTTAGAGCCCACTTCACTCTTTAGTTTTTAGCTTTATCTGACGAATTTACTCCATAGAGTTTTCAGTTGTATTTCCGTCCTCAGTTTCCTTTTAAATAATTCATTATCCGTATTTACGTGCCCCTCCTAGATCGTCACGCATCCTTGCCTTGCTTTCTTGCAGTCTTACGCATCCTTGCCTTGCCTTGCTTGTTTGCTCGCAATCTTATTCCTTATTGTGCGAATCAAGCGGGTCACGCTTCTTCTTAGACGTTCTACTACGTCGATCTCCTCCCTTAGGAGCATAACTTAACACTAGCGTTTTAGGATTCTGCTCTTTTATATGTCTAATTTCTACCCTCACATCCTATTATGGTTCTTCTTTCTTAGCGACTTAATACTTTCCAAAATATGCACCTTCTGTTAAGGCAATTCCCGTATTGTCCGGATGTATGGGATGACATACGTCTTATTGATAACCTAGACTTATATATCTTGTAGTATGCGACATCCTTGTGAAAACTCTAACTTTGATTAACTCACCACGGTCGCTCCCTACCCTGTTGCTTGTTCTATCCGTAAGAAATAGCTAACTTTTATGATTATGTTACACCCCATATTTTCGTACGTGGAAGTACGCCATAAGTAAATTGATTTAAGCTCGGAAATGAGATGTTACATCCCACATTTTCGGACCTTAAAGTTTCATCGTAAGTTAATCGACGTAAGCTCGGGAATGAGATTATTTTTGAGGTTATAAGTATTATGCTATTTCAAACAAGTGATAAGTAAATGCGTGAAGGAGAGAGGGTAAGCGAATCGAAGAAAGTGAGTTTCGTCGAAGTTTGTCAATTTGGGATAAAATACGGTTCGAGCTATAATACCCGGTATTTATGGACTAGTACCATACAAAGTACCACTTGACCATGATAGTAGGATACATAAAGTGTGTTACAAGTGAGTAGTATTTTAAGTAATTTGAGATAATTCTTAATTATGTGGGTAATTAGTTAATTATTGGTTAATGAAAGATTAACAAGTTAATTAAGGAATTGTGGATAATTAACTAAGGTCTTTGGATGAGCATAAAGAGGCTCCAACGTGGCAGCCCATGAGATTGGATAAAGAATCAATTTGTGACTCTTAAGTATATGGTAAGGTGGCACATTTTGGAAGATTTTTAGTGGCTTAGTCATCCCCTAAAGTGGATCCCACAACCAAGAGTCTTAAAGACATCTCCCTACATTATTATTTCATATATCATTGTTGTGGAGATGTATGTGTTACTAACGGAGGAATTCTTAAAAATGAATTCATATGAATTTCATAACTCTACAATAGTGTGAGATGCAATTCGGAGAGAGCACGGTACAGTCTTTCTCAGGAATATCATACGGATTTTCCCCTACTTTGATCCGCCGTTATGTGTTCTTCGCAAAAGACGTGTGTTAGAGGAATTGTCAAGGGAATCGGTCCAGGTATGTTAAGGCTATCCCTTCTTTCTTTTTGGCATGATCAATATGATACAAACGAAACGAGTAAATACAAAATTTCCATAAATGACTCTATTCATAGAAATAGTAGAGATGCTTATGTTCTTGATTCTCCATATGTCATATTATTCTATCATCTGTTCATGGGTCTCAGAAAATACATAAGTTGATAAAGTTTGTTTCATGATATTACTCAAAGGCATAATGGTCTTATGACACTCCAAAAGGTTTTATTGACGTACTTCTCATGCATTGCATTCATTTACATTGACCCATGACCAGATGGCGTTATATACGCGTATATATGTATATTATATGTATATGGGATATGGAAAAAAGGTTTACGGCGTTATATACGCACCACCACCTGATCAACTGGTATACGATGATGAATTGCCCACAGTGGAGGAGATGATATGATGGGATGCCCTCAGAGGCTTGATGATGTTATGAACGCATATAACTATGCATGGTATGACATTTATACGCATATGCATGACATTATAAATATGAAGTGATTCACAGAGTTATTCAAAAATACATGTCGAGTCTTTTACTCCATGTTTCTCTCATGTCTATTGTTTACTGATTTACATTCCTTACATACTCGGTACATTATTTGTACTGACGTCCCTTTTGCCTAGGGATGCTGCGTTTCATGCCCGCAGGTCCTGATAGACAGGTCGAGAGTCCTCCAAGTAGGCTATCAGCTCAGCAAAAGATGTTGGTGCGCTCCATTTGCTCCGAAGTTGCTATTGGTCAGTATGATCAGGCATGTATTGATTGGTATGTCGGGGCCCTGTCCCGGCCTTATGACGTTTATGTACTCTTAGAGTCTTGTAGACATATGTCATGTATATGAAAGATTGTATGGCCTTGTCTGCCTGTGTTCAGTGTATGAGGGATTATCTTGGCCTTATAGGTCCGTACATCATATGTATAAGTCAGTATATCAGGTTGGGTTGTTCTATGTCGGGCATTCCCTCATGTTTACTCTAGTTATTACATGACGCCCCTTCTGGCCCACTTACCCATGATGATGTAATAAGAAAGATACGTTACGTTGGTACTCAGTTGAGTAAGGTATCAGGTGCCCATCGCGGCTCATCGGTTTGGGTCGTTACAAAAGTGGTATCAGAGCAGTTCTGTCCTAGGGATCCTACAAGCAGTGTCTAGTACAGTCTTATTTATGGGTGTGTTGTGCACCACACTTATAAGCAGGAGGCTACAGGGCATTTAGGTCTGTCACTCTTTCTTATCACTATAGATCGTGTGGTAGAGCTCAGTTGTAAGAACTCAATTTCCTAAACTATATTTTATTCATAATACGACGATGCCTATATCTAGAAAGACGGTTGGTAAGAGATGTGGCTATGGAAGAGTTGAGTCAGAGGAACTCAATTTTTGCGTCATGCTTATGATGGATAAATATGAGGTATTCAGCAGATCATGTGTGTACTAAGATATGTAAACTTCTTGATAAGGATCCCTAAGGCAAGAATGTCTATCCACTCTTGCGATAAAAAGGAATAAGAGAATTGGAAGGTAGACACAAGTTCCAGCAAGTAAAAGAAGCAAGATGAAAAAGGTACGAGCTACCCAGCTAATGAAGATTATCGCAGAGGAATATAAGCCTTTTGAGTTACCTTCAACAATAAAAGGGGTATGTACAATTGGCCACGCCCATCTCAGTTTTTCCCTATGGGGGCTAACATAAGTAGTATAAGAGAAGCCAGGATATCAGGATCTAGCTGGGGTTAGGGTAACCCAAAATGGTGGATGGATTGTTAGCATTAGCTAACATTTCCGAAGGATATTGCAAATGTGCTAATAGATCTCCTTGTGAGACGCCCAAATGGTTTACTCTAAAATATTACAACTAGATATGAGTACTACAAAGATAGGCACTGGAAGCCTTGAAGGGATAAATATTATCTTAGTGTGGCTCTTATCCCTAGTGGAGAAAGAATGTTAGGCAACCCAAAGAGCCAGTAGATGGAGCAAAGGGGAGCTAAGAACAAAAGAATGTCTTGTTCGAGTTTTCAGAATAAAGTGATAGACATAAATGTTAGCGGAAAATAAGAAGAGAGTTAATGATGTATTTTGAGTAAGATATGATACATGGATGACAACGGTAGATCAAAAGATAACAGTATTACAGAGTCTATAGTCAAGTGAAGGAAAAGAGGAGAGGTGACAGGCCTTGAGACAACAATAAAGTATAGGCCATAAAGTCATATCCTCATTTCGAGAAATAAGTTTGTGACTCCAATGCGACTACCAGAAGGAAAAGTTAGACCCCAGAGTAATAGAAATCAGTATGGACTGATGAACAAGGTAAACTAAATATGGACTAGGGACTGAGTAATAGTCGGCATCATGAGAATTTCAGAGATTGCGTCCCGGCGATGATAGAATGGGCGACAGAAGAATACCCTTTAAAGGCCATTCAGGAAGACGCTTCCCTAAAGCAAGCAAGGTGAGAAAAGTTAAGCTTAAGGGACTGTATGCACCAGTTATACTAAGTGTCACCCTCGCGAGTAGGGAAATTTGTTATCCTTGGTACAGAAAGATTACCGCGAGGCGAGTAAGGATCATCGATGATGTGGAAAGACGCCAAAGATGAAGAGGTAAAAACATCTATACGTAGATCATCGTAGCACTAACTCTTAGTACTCCCCTAAAGGGGGAAATATGGAGTGATGTGGCATTAAGTCATAATTAAGTGGTTCTATTAATTATGGAATGGTAAAGTAAGGATGCGATAAAAATGAGAAAGGGATAAGATTGCACTTATTCAAATCCTATAGATATGCTATGATTCCAGAACATTATGCAAACATGACGTCAAGGAAAGGAAGTAAGGGTTCCTGCTCGGGATGTTATTGATAAATAAGGAGCCAGTGCGAAAGGTAAGTTAAGACAAAGGGAATAACCTAAGAGGGATTACGCGGAAATACAAATATGAAAATGGACCAACGAGCAGTTAGTAGTTGATTCAGGAAGAGTCTAGTTATGGTTATATAAAAGGTTACATACAAATCAATAGATCGTGCAAGATAAACATAGTGAACCCCAACATGGGAATTCAGTCTCGCAGATATGACATCATGATCCTTGAGATATATTCAGATAGGAGTTGGGGTAGTTAAAGGTAAATAAAAGAGAATGCCACTGGGAAGACAGTCAAAACTTCAGTTCAGGAGAAACCCTATAAGCACACGGGCGTGGAAATAAGTACCTACGGATGATTATAGGCAAGGAAGAACAACAAAAATTCTGTCAAGTATACGATGTAATAAGCTCGAAGCTTTACAAGAGTCAGAAGGTCTTCCCTAAGTACTAAATTGAAAGACTAGCTAAGGAAATAAGGAAGAAGGCTTCAACCTAAGCACAGTGACCTAAAGAGGAAATTGTCTTATAACAATAGTCTCACAACAACATTGTATGCACTCCATAAGAAAGTGGCACCTATCGTGGTTAATGAACGGAAAGAAGAAAAAAAAAATTCAAAAGGGTGATATTCAAGATCATATGGGTTGTATGAAATTTCAATATGTGTAGGCACTAAGATAAGCCAAGTATTCATGCAACAAGTGGCAGAACGACCAGGGAAAATAATTGCTTACATTTAAAGAAAGTTGGGAAGGAATGGAAGGAATTATTTGATCAATGATCCAGAGTTAGTTACGTTATGAATGCACTCAAGATTTCAGAGTATTATCAATGCAGCATATATGTTGGCAATCATATAGCCGTAATAAGTTAAAAGAAAGAATTGAGCCCAGGTTATAGATAAAGGATTGAATTATTAAAAGATTATATCATGGATATTCCATAGCGCCCATGAGAGGCTAAAGTAATAACTAATACCAGGAGCCACAGATCGGAAGATAGCTTAAGCCTACATAAAGGCTGATAAGAAGGAAGAGAAAACTAAAGAGTTACATCAACCAAGTAAATCATGAGTCTGATTATTGGACCCAGAAAATTATAGACATCATGATTGAGAACCTTGCAGAATCACTCTTAATATAAGAGGTACAAGAGAGATAGTACAAGATCCATATTCTATAACGACTCTACGATAAAGCCAGTTAGAAGAGTACCAACCTCATAAGAAGTCGGCATGAAGCTCCCACCGAATTATGTATTATACTGGGTTGTTGTTGTTGTTCTTGTTCAAGTTGTGGATGTGAATTGTACCTATGTGGAAGGGAGGTCATGAAAGAGATAGAAGATATGATGCGAGATTTTAAGGCAAAGGTAAACAACGTACGAGATACTCAAATGCAGAAGGTTGTAAAGAGTTCATACTTCGGATAAAAGTCTAGAAGCGTGGGGATTCAATATCCAGGAATGATAGCAGCGTCGTCAGTGGCATGTGTTCGAGCCTATGGTTTCTAGGTATCGAGAAGCCTGATTAAGAGAGCAAAGAAGAGTTAGAGACGATGTGATGTCTCGCTTGATATTCCAGAATAACATAAGGAAATCTATCGTGCAAGCAAGTTGAAGGAAGGTTGTGAGCAGCATAAATGGATACGTATAGGTCACAAGATAAAGTATAGTAAAGTGACAAGGTTTTATGACAGGAATAATGATAATAAAGGGCGAGTGAGAAGGTGACGAGAAATGGATGAGTCCTCAGGATTAAGCCCATGAAAAAAAGAGAGCTAATGGTTTCTCTAAGTTAAGAAAGCTCAGTATAGCCTGAACGAACTCAAAGGAGTCTAAGACTAATAGCATTTAGGAGAGATAGAATGCTGCCCTGATAGTAGAATGAGGGTATAATCGTGATAAATAAAGGATGATGTTTGGGCCTTTGATTGAGTAATGATTTGATGAATTGTACAGGATTAAAATACCCACGTAAGGAGAATCACATTGGGATGCTATGAATTACGTTTATGGAAGTATAGTATCGTATCGCCCCAAGGTGGATCCGGAAAGTCACTTCAAATATTCCTCGATGCAACGTATGCCCTAGTGGAAAGGTATTACGTAAGAAGTTTCAAGTTATCAGTGGTATATTGTAGATCAATATTGAGGCGAATCAATAATGGATGGACAAAAGTCACAAAGTATAAGATGAGATTAGGTCGTCATTCTTACGATGAACAATAATGAGGAAGCATTAAAGGACTTAGATTTATACATATGGGATAAGCAACAGGAGTAAGCTGGAATTTAGTAGCATACCTTAGCAACGATAAATCGAAGTAAGAGTTATGTTATAGTATGACCTACCTAGATACAGTAAAGTCATACGAATGGATAACCGAGTCTATGAAATAAGATATAGCAATATTCGTAAGTTCAACAAAGTATCGAGCAAAGAACTTCAGTATACCTATAGATGCCCAGAGAGACATCTTATCAAGCTCTATATATGTTTACAAAGTGAGGCCTAGAGATTGGCTAAAAGCTAGAGGAAAAAGGAGAGAAGAGTCGCAAAGGCAAATTTGCAAGGTCAGAATCGTACAGGCTACATGATAGAAGGTAGCAATAGTTACGAGATTGGAAGAATTCTGACCACAAGTCGTAATGTGAGAAAGAGGCCTAAAGGGGAGAATGCCCCAGCCTTTGAGTATATTCAAAGAACAGTTGCCTAAATGGCAAGGAGAATACTAAGGTATTCACAAGAGCTATGGGTTATGAGAATGATAAGTGCGTCAGTCAACATTCGAGGACGAATGTTCCAAAGGGGGGAATGATGTTACACCCCATATTTTCGTACGTGGAAATACGCCATAAGTAAATTGATATAAGCTCGGCAATGAGATGTTACATCCCACATTTTCGGACGCTAAAGTTTCGTCGTAAGTTAATCGACGTAAGCTCGGGAATGAGATTATTTTTGAGGTTATAATTATTATGCTATTTCAAACAAGTGATAAGTAAATTCGTGAAGGAGAGAGGGTAAGCGAATCGAAGAAAGTGAGTTTCATCAAAGTTTGTCAATTTGGGATAAAATACGGTCCGAGCTATAATACCCGGTATTTATGGACTAGTACCATATAAGGTACCACATGACCATGATAGTAGGATACATAGAGTGTGTTAAAAGTGAGTAGTATTTTAAGTAATTTGAGATAATTCTTAATTACGTGGGTAATTGGTTGATTATTGGTTAATGGGAGATTAACAAGTTGATTAAGGAATTGTGGATAATTAATTAAGGTCTTTGGATGAGCATAAAGAGGCTCCAACGTGGCAGCCCATGAGATTGGATAAAGAATCAATTTGTGACACTTAAGTATATGGTAAGGTGGCACATTTTGGAAGATTTTTAGTGGCTTAGTCATCCCCTAAAGTGGATCCCACAACCAAGAGTCTTAAAGACATCTCCCTACATTATTATTTCATATATCATTGTTGTGGAGATGTATGTGTTACTAACGGAGGAATTCTTAAAAATGAATTCATATGAATTTCATAACGCTACAACAGTGTGAGACGCAATTCGGAGAGAGCACGGTACAGTCTTTCTCAGGAATATCATACAGATTTTCCCCTACTTCGATCTGCCGTTATGTGTTCTTCGCAAAAGACGTGTGTTAGAGGAATTGTCAAGGGAATCGGTCCAGGTATGTTAAGGCTATCCCTTCTTTCTTTTTGGCATGATCAATATGATACAAACGAAACGAGCAAATACAAAATTTCCATAAATGACTCTATTCATAGAAATACTAGAGATGCTTATGTTCTTGATTCCCCATATGTCATATCATTCTATCATCTGTTCGTGGGTCTCAGAAAATACGTAAGTTGATAAAGTTTGTTTCATGATATTACTCAAAGGAATAATGGTCTTATGACACTCCAAAAGATTTTATTGACGTACTTCTCATGCATTGCATTCATTTACATTGACCCATGACCAGATGGCGTTATATACGCGTATATATGTATATTATATGTATATGGGATATGGAAAAAGGTTACGACGTTATATACGCACCACCACCTGATCAACTAGTATACGATGATGAATTGCCCACAATGGACGAGATGATATGATGGGATGCCCTCAGAGGTTTGATGATGTTATGAACGCATATACCTATGCATGGTATGTCATTTATATGCATATGCATGACATTATAAATATGAAGTGATTCACAGAGTTATTCAGATATACATGTCGAGAATTTTACTCCATGTTTCTCTCATGTCTATTGTTTACTAGATTTTCATTCCTTACATACTCGGTACATTATTTGTACTAACATCCCTTTTTCCTGGGGACGCTGCATTTAATGCCCGCAGGTCCCAATAGACAGGTCGAGAGTCCTCCAAGTAGGCTATCAGCTCAGCGAAAGATGTTGGTGCGCTTCATTTGCTTCGGAGTTGCTATTAGTCAGTATGATTAGGCATATATTGATTGGTATGTCGGGGCCCTGTCCCGGCCTTATGACGTTTATGTACTCTTAGAGGCTTGTAGACATATGTCATGTATATGAAAGATTATATAGCCTTGTCGGCCTGTGTTCAGTGTATGAGTGATTATTTTGGCATTATAGGCCCGTACATCATATGTATAAGTCAGTATATCAGGTTGGGTTGTTCTATGTCGGGCATTCCCTCATGTTTACTCTAGTTATTTCATGACGCCCCTTCTGGCCCACTTACCCATGATGATGTAATAAGAAAGATACGTTACGTTGGTACTCGGTTGAGTAAGGTACTGGGTGCCCCTCGCGGCCCATCAGTTTGGGTCATTACAGATTATAACACTACTAAGTTCTGTCGTAACTCTCCAAGTCTAGAACATTGCTTAAGGTACTTGCTAACGTTGGTACCATTATGTCTTTGAAATATCCACCTCTGATAAGTTCCATTTAAATAGTCATTTCACTTTCTTACCAGTGATTTAAGGTGATTCCCACATTAATTCAAGCTCTCAAGAACTTGTCCTTTAAGTGATTTACTAGTCCAGTCGGCTAGCGAGGTAAGTTCTTAGAATTACGATTCAAATTTTCCTTCGAGTTTTGTCGTCACCATTTCTCTTCATATTTTCCTTGTCTTTACTTGCCATGTTCCATTTGGCTTTTCACTAGTCCTTCATTAACATTTTGGGTCATGTTTGTTCTAAAGCTTCTCGTGGTATTCTTCCATTTCTAATTCCTCATGCCTTAGGTAATGTTATTCGTGGTCGTCTCATATATCTATGCCGCTTAACCCTCTAACTGTAGGGTTTTCTGAGATACTCTCAAATCATGCCCTTGTTGTTCACCTTTACTACTTCTATCGTTATTTACATTTGCGTAGATGAACTTTTACTATCAATATACCACATATACATATCCTTTATGTGAGCCCTTTATAAGGAAAACATAACCTTTATCTAAATATACCGTTTACCTTACTAGTCAAGCACTCCTACTTTACCCTTCAATCGCAATATAAGCATTGTCTTAACTATCATTCAACCGAAAATCCCATCTAAGTCTCTTCCTTTAATATTACTCTTTTCCCTCTTTAGCCCTACCAGCAAAACTTTATGAATTATCATCATAGTATAACATATGACATTTCAAGATCACACTCATGGGTATAAAGATATTTTATAAAAATGGTAAGTATACCTTGTTGCACCCTATTTTACACAAGTCAGAACAATGTACAACTTATAGTACTCTGCAAGGTTAATTGGAGTTTAGAGTCGCCACCTAGTATTTAAGGTATACTAGGACACCTATACTATACTACGTAATATACACTTTAACTATGATCTACGAAACCGCTGAGATTCTAGGAAAGGGTTCAAGTTGTCTCGAGGGAAAGGTGTTAGGCATCCCTCAAGATCCACAAAAATATGGTTCTAGTGGACTCAATCAAATAAATGAGGGAAGGTTCAAAAGAATGATTAACTAATTCACAAAGAATTCCTATTAAAGAGTAGCCAATGCAATTGCTATGTAGCGAATAAATATTCAAAGCATGACCATTTTATTTGTAGCAAAATATATACAACAGGATATGCAAGGCAAATTAATAACAAAAATCATTTCTGGAGTTTGATTAAAAGAATTGGGTACGAAATAAGGTATAGAAGGAAACTTCGACTTATAATTAAAGCCAAGCAATTTACTTACAAGATTAGTCTTAATTTAACACACATACAATAAGAGGTGAAGAATTATCTTTAGATAGTTTTTATGTAATAAATAAGGTAAAAAGAGGGTTGATTTAATATTATAAGGGAAGATTATGAAAAATAAATTAACCGAAGGACAATCAATTATGGAAAACGAATAATAAGATATACTTATATTTGTGTACACGTGTAGTACAAGATAAATAATGAGATGTATGAAACAGCTTAGAGTTTTTGACTAAAAACATCCCTCAACTATGGTTCAAACATAAGGTACATCCTTATATTACTAGATAGAACAAAATGACTTCCCCCCTAAATCTCTTAAATGTGCCCCTCAGCCCGATCATCTTCCACCTTCATCGAAACTAAGACTTCAGAAATTGAACTTTCTTTCATTTTGAACTTCATAAAATAATATAGAGCAAAGTCAAAAAAAGAAGAGACTAAAGCAGGTTATTCTCCTAAACTAAATTAAAACATGTGACTTCTCCCTCAACCTCCTGGTTAAAAGTATTGCTAAGCGGGGAAAGTCCTCCAACCTATTGTCCTTCTACTTGTTATTTGTCGCCGCTTGGGAATCCTATGAAAGTACAAACTATTCTGACCCTCATGGTGCAACCAATACCCTTATTTGGGTATTGTTATGTGGATGCTGGTGAGTCCTGGTTAACTGACTTCCAAGACCATGGACTTCTCAATTCCTTAGGAGACCCCACATTCTCTGGTGAGCCATCACAGTATGGGGTTTAGGGATCAACTGATCTAGTCAACAATTGTGCTGCCCTCCTTATTTCTCACTCAATTGGGGCCACAGGGAAAACTGGTGATACTGGAGCTCTTCCTGACTCCTCTAATACCATCGGGGTCGGAGACTCCCGTAGTGGTGACTCATCTCGTATCTCAGAAGGATCTATCTCGATAGAGGGCATATTTTGTGATGGGTCCATCTTAATAGAGGACATAACCTTAGACGGGTTTGTCTCAATGGAGTAACTTACTCCCCACCTCCTTCTCCGTCGCAGCCCTTGGATCACCTGTAGTCCTTCTAGTAGAAGTCATCTCTAAACTATAAGGCAAACAAGGATTAGGGTAAAAGTTTTTATTCCTTATGACTCGGTTTTATCGCATGATCTAGAACATGAAGAAAAAGTAACCATCCTAAATACCTCGTAGCCTCCTGTTTATAAGTGTGGCGCACAAAACACCCATAAACAAGACTCTACTAGGCACGACTTGTAGACATTCCTATGACAGGCATGTTCTAATACCAAGTTTGTCACAACCCTACCTTGGGGGTTTGGCCGGCACCCAGTGCCTGGCCCGATCGTACCAATCCTGATACTTGTAATATACTCAACCATACGTTGGCCAACAAGGCCTCTAACAAGTGATTACCTGATCAAAAGACACAACCACCTACACGCATAAAAGTCCCAACATACGTATATATACAACAAGGCCAACAAGGCCAATATAAACACAACGAGTCCACTAAGAAGGCCGAAAAAGCCATAAAAGACTACTATATCCAACTCTTATTCCATAAATTAGTTTACAACCTTCAGAACATCATACTTATATATACTATATGATTCATAGTTCAAAAACATCCACAAAAAGCAAAACACTCCACATGCCTACACTTTCACCTTCACTTTCAATTCATAGTTTTTACATGTCTTCTTCTTCATTTCACTTAATGGATACATGAATAATTTTAAGAACAGCAGAAACAAATATAATCATGTTATATACCTTAATGTCGAGCCATCACAAATTATTTTTATCACCTCAAAATAGCCCAACAAAATAGTAGCCATATCTTAGGCTATTTAGATGCTATCTTGTAGTATTTTGCTTCAAACAACCTCACCAACACTTGTAAAATCTTAAGCATATGTAGGGAGATAATATACTTGCCTTATACGACAACTACAACTCGAAATCTAAGTTACTCGTAGCTCACAACAACCCTTAATGTCATCACAACATCATAAAAGCGCTTTCCGATATCTTTACATGGTTCTTGATGTTACATATAATTGTAGATACGACATCGGAGTAGAGAGATATTCATATTTTAGCGAGGCTGCACATGCAACCCCTATTGGACCAACCTAGGCATTGGAAGCTTATCCTTTTGTTATAAAAATAGGGGAAGCCCTTATCTGTCTCATTTTTCGACCAGAGCACACCCCATATCTCTCCAAAGTATCTCTAAGAGCTCTCAAAGGTTTAAGGGTGATTTCTAAGGTAAACCACCTATATCTAACATCAAGAACCCCGTAAAGGTAGCGGAAAGCGCTTCTATGATGTTGTGATGACATTAAGGGTTGTTGTGAGCTAAGAGGAGCTTGGATTTCGAGTTGTAGTTTCTGTATAAGGTAAGTATTATATCTCCTTGCTTGCGCTTAAGCTTTTACAAGGGTTGATGATGTTGTTTGAAGCAAAATACTACAAGATATCATTGAAACATCCTAAGATATGACAACTATTTTGTTGGGCTATTTTGAGGTGATTATATGATTTGTGGCTGGAAATTATGGAATATATCATGAGTATGTTGTGGCTGTTGTTGTTAAAATTATTCATGTATCAATTAAGTGAAATGAAGAAGAAAGCACGTAAAAACTATGAATTGAAAGTGAAGGTGGAAGTGTAGGCATATGGACAGTTTTGGGATCCATTTTGTGGATGTTTTTGAACTAGAAATGTCATGAGCCACAATTCACCTAGTCATGGTGGCACCTAACCCAGTGCTAGGTAAGCCAAACATAGAATAAAGTAATGAAACTGAAAATTATTAATAATAAGGAATAAAATGACTGAATTCTATACAATCCAAAGACTGGTAGTACAAGTCAAGAGCTACTAATATAACTCCAATTTGAGGAAATACATCATCTGTTTGTAATTTACATAAATAGAAATATAAATTCTAATATACAACGAACAAATGGTAGCTTATATCTACAGCGTTGGTACGTCTACAATGCTAGGTCCTAGAACTCCGCAGCTGCTCATCACCGAATATCTGCATGGAGGTACAAAAATGTAGTATGAGTACAACTAACCCCATGTACTCAGTAAGTATCTTGACTAACCTCGGTGAAGTAGTGACGATATTTTTAAGTCAAAAGATAATCACTAATATAACTTGTGCATTTAACTTTGCAATAGAAACAACACTAGAAATAGCAAGGTGGATAACAAGAACAATTATCAGAAGTAGTAAATGATTAACTAATGGATATAACGATCCGGTTCCTCAATATCACAACCAACCCTTTTTTAATAGCTCAAGTCACGAGTTTAAAGCAATAACCTCTAAAACAACGTAGTAAAACCATGAATCTTCATAATAAGAGGAATGTGTTCAAGATATTAAACCATGGCATAGCAACACCGTTCGTTCATTTACCTCTTACTCACCAAACATATGCATGTAAAGCAAATCAAATCAAATGGTACGGCAACACCTTTCGTAAATTTATCCCATCTTCACCAAGCATATGTATAATAGTACCAACCAGGTAGAAAGAATACCAATAATAATAACAGCAAAGTAGAAAGTGCATAGAAAGCAGTAACAAATAAGGCAGAAGCATATGGATAACGGTAACAGACAAGGTAGGAGGCATAGATGTAAGGATAGCAAATAAAATATGAGAAAATATATTTCAGTAACTAGCAAGGTAGAAGGTTTAAATGAATCCACCACAAACGAGAA
The DNA here is from genome assembly GCF_000715075.1 of Nicotiana tabacum. Lineage (NCBI taxonomy): Eukaryota > Viridiplantae > Streptophyta > Magnoliopsida > Solanales > Solanaceae > Nicotiana > Nicotiana tabacum. The sequence goes on from NC_134102.1 coordinate 46,791,800, forward strand.
AAATGCATAGATGTAAATATAACAAACAAGATGGAAAGCATGAATGTAACAGTAATAAACAAATAGAAAGCATGGATAGAACAATAACAAATAAGGTAGAATGCAAAGGCGAAACAACCACAAGAAATAAAGAAAGCACATGTGCAACAATAACGACTCAAGATAAATGCATAAATGTATATATAAGAAAATGATAACACAATATAATGCATGTCTCTTGTCCTGTCCTGCACGGAAATACCCTTCATGCCATGAACTCACATCCTTACTTGTACGGCATCACCCTTCGTGCTTTTACTCTAATCTTCACATCATGATGTAAAAATAATGGCACAACATCACCCTTCGTGCTTTTACTCTTATCATCACATTATAATGTAAAAAAATTGGCACGGCATCACCCTTCGTGCTTTTACTCTCATCCTCACATTATAAAATAATAACAAGCACGGAAACACCCTTTGTGCATATCCTTACGTTCACTCAAGCAATAATATCAATATATAAATAAGGCAAGAAATCACCCTTCGTGCACAATCACTCTTCCTCACAAGCACGAAAATACCCTTCATGCAATTTACTCTTTCTGACTAAGCATTTATACATCAACACAAGCAAGGTATGAAGCATAGATAATATCAAGAAGAGTGATTAAGCATAATACACCATGTGAACATTTGCCACAGCTTTTGCACTAATAAATAAATGAATAAACATCAAGTATCCCATTGTTCAGGTATCTCAAATGTGATCTTCAACATAAATATGGAACCCAAGTATCTCAAGAATAACGAACATAAACATATGTTCATGAAATAGGTATTGTTACAACCGAATTTAGCATACCAACAATATCACAAATAGTCCATCAAGGTACAAAGAATCATATAATCTACCCCGAGCATGGATAACCCTGGCACATGCATATACGCTCGTCACCTCACATATACATCACCCCCGCATTTAGCAAATAATACAATTTTATTAGCAAAAATTATCTCAACAAAGCTAGGCAAGACTCTCACCTCAAACAAATCAAATCGATACTCTAAAAATACCTTCCCGTGCAAAATGTACCTTGAACGACTCGAATCTAGCCAAAAGCAACCCAATAATATCAAATAATGCCATATGAATTAAATACAAACGATAAAGGTCAAATCCTTAATCAAATACTCAAAGTCAACCAAAAAGTCAACCCGGGTCCGCACCCGGGAAACCGACAAAACTTACAAATCCCGAATACCCATTCAAATACAAGAACAACCATACAAGTTTTATCCAAATCCAACTCCAAATCGGTGTTCAAATCTCCATCTTTCACTTTAGAAACATTTTGCCAAAACCACCAAAAATGCACTTTCTTAACTTTCAAACCAAAACTCTCTTTTTCTCTTTAACTTTCCTTGATTTAGAGCCAAAATTAATGAGAGATTCAAGTTATAATCATAAATTCGAGTTAGGTTTACTTACCCCAATAAAGTAGATGTAAACTCTCTCAAAACTCGCCTCTTCCCGAGCTCTAAAACCTTGTGAGAAAAAGTAACTAAATTTCGAAATAAGTAAAAACAATACAATAGCTATCCCAACTTGAATCAGATCTTAGAAGATCTTGAAACTCATATTTCATAAGTCCAACATAATACTTGTAAGATTACACCCAAGATAGCCTTTTGAATCACCCAATTTGGCCTTAAAATGAGGTAGATACGATGTTTTGAAGTTTTTAAAGGGAGTATGAAAATTTCAGGGACATAACTGTTATTTTCGTAATTATTGCACCAGAAAATTAGCAATCGCAAAATCTTTGTTTTAGTACCAAAAACTCATGCGGAACCTCCCATACACAAACCATATATGTTTTCAATCATAAACACATTACGAACCTGCTCGCGCACTCAAAAATACCGAAAATATATCATCTTGACCGCTATTGACCATGGTCAAACTCCAAATTTTTAACTTAACTAGTCTCTCAACCAATGATCCAAAACACACCCGAGCCCCTTGGGACCCCATCCAATCATAACAACAAGTACAAATATATTATCCATACTTATCAAAGGCTCAAAACACACACGGGAACATCAGAACAATGAATCGAGGCTCAAATTGAATAGAATTTCTCTTAAGTTGTTAGATCTTTGTTCCTTCATGAGAGTGTCTGAATCACACTTACACACTTAGAATTATATCCAAGTATTGCACACAAGTTTAATTTAACTATATAGACCTATCCAAAGTCTCAAAATATCAATTGGAGTCCAATAATATCAAAGTTTACTATGGTCAAATTTATTAACTCCTAAGTTCTTCAAATTGCCAACTTTCGAGAAATATTGTCGAATTCTTTTAGGAACCTCCAAAACCAAATCCGAATATACATACAAGTCCCAAAATTATCATACGAATCTATTGGAACCATCAAAACCCGATCCGAGTCAGTTTACCCAAAAGTCAAACCATACTGAACTCTTCCAACTTAAAGATTCCAAATCGAGAGTCATTCTTCTAAATCAATCCCGAACCACTCGAAAATAAAAACCGACCGTAAACGTAAGTCATAATATATAATATGATGTTATTCAAAGTATCAAACCACCAAATGGAACGCTAAATCTCAAAATGACTGTTCGGTCTTTTACAAGAAATCATATAGTACATGTAAGTATGATGTTCTGAAGGTTGTAAACCAATTTATAATATATGAGTTGGATTCATTTTATGTTTTTCTATTAGTAGAAACAAGCTTGCCACTCAATATGATTGTTAAGATAATCGGTGAAGTTCATATTGGATTATATGGTTGTTATTGCTATTGTTTGTTATTGTTGTTGTTGTTGGGCTTTAGATGACCCTTAGGGGTCTTTGGGATGTAGTAAAAACATGGAAGTTGCTGCCCGATTATCTGTAAGCTATACGACTAGCCAAATACGATGGTTACTATATTATATGTTGACGTCAATATCATTTCACTTGTTGTAGACGCAAGAAGTTGTGTTGAGCTTGGTTGAGGAATAAGGAAGAGATCCTACAAGTATTTTAAGGCTCACTCTTTCTTTCTATTGGCATGATCTACAAATAACATAACTATAACGCCGTTACTTCAAAAGGATCTCTATTCTCAAGATTAAAGCTTGTGAACTTCGTTGTTTCATATTGTTATAGTTCATGACTCTTATTGTTCTTTGTCGAGACCACTTCCCGCCTTTATAACATTTGAATCTTATGTACTCTTATGATCCTTGTTCACTCTCAGACATATGATACGGACACATTTACATAATGACAATCGGAGGATAACAACCTTGAGTCACTCCGATCAGATCCATAAGGCCCTTCAGAGTCATTTCTTGCATTGCACTTATGTATATGTATCTATTTTCTTACCGAGCTACGCTATAGTCGGCCAAGCACCGCTACAACTGCTTTTGACATTACTGAGTCCTATTAAGGCCGGGTACGATTAAGTCCTCTTTGTGATAGGGTACATTATGATATGACAAAAGACATTACTAAGTCCTATTAAGGTCGGGTACGACCGAGTCCTCTTCGAGGCTGGGTATGTTATGTTATGACATTATTTTTCCCAAAGAGTGGCTTGATACTATATTATATGGCCATGTTGAGTTGCTTGACCTTTACAGACATGCATATAATATCGATGATTGTGATAGTGTAGGCCTTCAGAGGCTTGTTATGAGTTCTAGGTTTAATTCTATACTCTTTATTCGCATTCCATATTTTATTTATGTGCGTTACCTGCCTTACATATTCAATACATCTTTCGCACTGATGACCCTATCACGCCCTGACCTCGAGGAGTGCGACCGGTGCTCAACAGAGATATCCCAGTCAAGAAAGCCTACTTGATGCCTTCTACCCAACCTTACTCACGAATAGTTTAAGAATCAATGAAAAGAGATAGACGTGGAAGCATAAAATGTAAAGTATCATGTTCCATTACTTGTGGGGGCATCATTAATATTTACCAAAAGATTACAAGTTTATGTTAAAAAGTTGGACATCCGACAATTCCAACATTTATAGTCTATTTCCCCAAATTAAAACATAACCCACACTATTTCTACGGAGCCTCTAAATGGAACAACAAGAGTAGTATGAAAGTGTCAGTGACAAGGCCCTGGCTATACCTCAAAACACAATGTACAAGGATCAAAAGATACAAGGCCCCGAGAGGAAGTGGGGCTCACCAAGTCAGCTGAGAAGAGGGTGTACTGCTAGCAATGATCGATGCTGCCTGCTGTGGAACCACTTGCATCCATTAAAGATGCAGCGTCATCGAAAAAAGGGACGTTAGTACATATGAAATAGTACTAGTATGTAAAGATAAATACCCTCTCATGGAATAGAATGCAAACATGAAGAGAGAAACATGGACACAATGAGCATACCGATTATATTTAAGTGTTGAGTTGAAACAAAATAAAACTAAATAAAAGTTCAAGTCAATATTTACATTTTTGTTTGGGAGATCCTTAGTATCGGCACACCACCATGCTCTTGGCATGGAGTCCGATCACTGCCTGACATGCTAAGCCATCTCACCCCAAAGTATGAGGATCAACATAGAAACATAACTCCACCATGTGCGCGACATAGCGCATAATCTCTGCCTGATCGGCTAAGCCATCTCACCACAATCTCGTGTGGGTCGACATGGTACTTGATATCTATCAAATTATCCTAATCAAGGGGAATAATCTCATTATAATATAATGGAAACTTGTCCCTCAAGAAAACCCTACATCAGCACATGTAGTTTTAGGCTTGGGCATTAATAATCCAGCCTTCCTTGGTGACCTAACGATACTCCAAAAAACATTTATCATGTAAAAGAATTACATTCGTTTTCATAGCCTTTCATACTTCCTTTCATTTTCAGTGGCACTCTTGGCCTCATATGTGAATCATCATTCTTGGCGCAATGGCCACATTTAATATTTCATATATTCCATTCCTTAATTTGACATGGACTATAAAACATTTAAAGGCACTTATAAAATATCTAGGAAAATCATAGCTTTAGCTCATGAATACATAAGGGCTTAGAACACATTGGGAACATTTAAAAATAAGAGTATAATAATTTTCAATTGGAACAAGAATCAATTCATAAGTCCTTGTATAAGATAACCATAGAAAAAACTTAAATTATGGAAATAAGAACTTGATCAAACCATAACCAAAGTTTACGAGAGTTTCGTGGAACCCGATTCTACGGAGAGAGTTTAGCCAACATACCTCGTTTGAGCTTTCCTTAGGATTACCACAATGTTTCAAGACTCCTAGAAATTTCAATCTATAGGAAGATGATAAAATTGAATCACAATTAGAAGGATTCTCATGATATAAGTCTCTTGGGAATTTCGTCCAATACCTACTATGCGAGATCGATTACAAGGCTCTACAATGGTAATCCCTTCTTCCCACACCCAATCTCATCAAGAAGCTACGCGTAATAGTTCAACAACCCTACATACCACCTCCCATTGGCACATGCATGGCCTAGCTCCTACTCCACATCTTACATAGACCCATAACAACTTACATGAAAGCTTAGGACAAGGACTTACCTGGATACTTGATGGCCTAGTGAGTGGCTTCCTTGATTTTTGCCTTCAAAACAACTCCAATGGCTTTTATTAAAACAGGGTCGGGTTAGAAAAATTCCAAAAATAAACCCTCCGAACTAGATCTGCAATCGAAGATGTGACCGCGAAACACGTATGCGGTCCACAAAATGGACCGCGGAATGGCCTTCAAAAGCCTGGTTGGCCTGGTCCGGTCTTTGACAGATCTGCGGTCTGCAGATCACTTCTGCGGCCGCGAAATGGACTGCAAAATCTCCCTCAAGAAAATCATCATGTTGGTTCTGCGATGGAAGTGTGGCCTGCGAAATAGTGATGCGGCCTCATAATTTATCGCAGAATAGCCCTCAAAATTAAACGTCACCTAGTTCACTCTGCGGTAGATCTGCAACCAGTGTAATAGTTCTGAAATTGCATAATGGATCACAAAAATGCCATGTTCTATAAAAATTCCTGCTAACTCCACAATGCATTGTACAACCCAAAAGTCCGTACACTATAAAACCTTAAATTTCGTGGAATAGTTTTACAGGTCCTTACATCCTCCCCTGCTTAGGATCATTCATCCTCGAATGAGGGTGATAGTTCACCATAGAGATCCAATGTGACTCAACACTTCATTCACACACCAGAGTCTCCCATGCATTTGGTCATATCCACTTGTTAGAGAGCACCAGAAACCAGTCCCAACAACATATTCACATCACCACGACGCATCATAGTATGAAAATAACACCAATCAAGAAAATCATAGGCATTATATTATCAAAAACGGGATTTTAGCACAAACTGTTCAAGTTGAACATAATTCATAAAAAGTAAGCTCTTAACATTCTTTTAAAACACAAAAATATGGTTACTCAAATAGGGGAGGGTACTTCCTCTTCATCTCTTCCTCGGCTTCCCAGGTGGCCCCTTCAATTAGTTGGCTTTGCCATAGTACTTTCACAGAGGCAATCTCTTTATTACTCAACTTTCGGATTTGTCTATCAAGGACGACAATCAAAATCTTCTCATAGGTCAATTCTTCATTAACTTCAATGGTCTCTACCAAAACGATGAGCGACGGGTTTCCAACTACCTTCTTCAACATGGACACATGAAACACCGGGTGCACTAAGGACATCTCTTGAGGTAACTCCAGCTTATAGGCCACTTGGCCAACCCTTTGCAAGATTCTATACAGTCCGATATACCTTGGACTCAATTTCCCTTTCTTCCCAAATCGCATTATACTCTTCACGGGGGAAACCTTCAAGAATACCTAATCACCCTCTTTGAACTCCAAATCTCTGCGACGCACATCCAAATAGGACTTCTGGTGACTCTGAGCAGTTTTCAATCGTTCCTTAATGATCTTAACCTTCACCATAGCCTGTTGCATGAGGTTTGGCCCTATCAATTCTGCTTCCCCAACTTCAAACCAACCAATGGGGGATCTACATCTCCTACCATATAAAGCTTCGAATGACGCCATTTGGATACTGACATGGTAGCTGTTGTTATAAGCAAATTCTATCAATAGCGGATGATCATCCCAGCTACCCTTGAAGTGAAGAACCTAAGCGCTCAATATATCCTTAAACGTCTGAATAGTCCTCTCTGCCTGCACGTTGGTCTGCAGATGAAAAGCTTTACTAATTAATATTTATTATGTACCCAAACCTTGTTGAAGTTCCTGGCAAAGGTTAGTGGTGAACTATGCCCCTTGATCTGAAATGATATAAACTGGAGTGCCATGCAACCTAACGATCTCCTTGATGTACAACTAAGCACAGTGTTCTGCTATGCCTGTAGCCTTGACAGGAAATAAGTGTGCAAATTTCATGAGTCGATCCCCAATCACCCAAATCAAATAAAACTTATAAGGTGTGCGAGGCAACCCTGCCACAAATTCCATATTCATCATCTCCCACTTCCACATTAAAATTTCTATATTCTTCACCAACCCACCGGGCCTTTGGTGCTCGGCCTTTACTTGCTTATAGTTTGGACATCTTGCCACAAAGTTCGCTAAATCCCTCTTCATGTCATTCTACTAGCAGACCTCTTTGAGGTCATGGTACATCATTGTAGATCCTGGGTGTACGAAATACCTGGAACTATGAGCTTCAATATTGATTCTCTCCCGGAGACCATAAACGTTCGAAACACACAATCGCCCGTGGTACCTTAGCGTGCCATCATTCGTGCCAAGAGAAAAAGCCATGGTTTTGTATTTAGGAATTCCCTGCTTCAGCTACATCAATAACATATCATCATATTATTTCTCCTTGACTTCCACTACGAGTGATGATTCAACCCTATTTTGCACAATCATCCCACCTTCGATAGAGTCCGCAAACTCCCAAACTGGAAAAACGATGAACTTCCTTGGCTATTAGCCTCAGACAGGCCTTCACGTGAGCCAAACTACTCATGGATATTTGGCTTAGAGCATCCACTATAACATTAGCTTTTTCTAGATGATATAGAATATCAATGTCGTAGTCCTTGAGTAACTCAAGCCATTCATTTTGCTTCAAATTCAATCCCTTCTGCTTGAAAATATATTGAATACTCTTATGGTCCGTGAATATGTCCACATGGACCCCATACAGATAATGATGCCAAAAGTTTAAAGCAAACACCACCACCGAAAGTTCTAAGTCATGTGTTGGATAATTCTTCTCATGGTTCTTAAGTTGTCTGGAAGCATATGCGATCACTTTGCCATGTTGCATTAATTCACACCCGAATCCAACCCTTGAAGCATCACAATATATAACAAACCCATCTATGCCTTCTGGTAAGGTCAACACCACTACCGTAGTCAACCTTGACGTCAATTCTTGAAAACTTCTCTCACAAGCATCTGACATCTAGAACTTAGCTTCCTTCTGCAACAATTTAGTCAATGTAGAGGCAAGAGAAGAAAACCCCTCCATGAACCTTCTGTAGTACCCAGCTAAGCCCAGGAAACTACTAATATCTGTCGGAGTTGTAGGTCTAGGCCAATCCTTCACATATGCAATCTTCTAACGATCAACCTTAATTCCCTCACTAGAGACAACATGACCCAAGAAAGTGACAGAATCATGCCAAAACTCACATTTTGAGAACTTTGCATACAACTTGTGCTGATATAAAGTCTGCATAAGTGCCCTAAGATGATCGGCGTGGTCCTCTCGACTTCGCAAATACACAAGGATACCGTCAATAAACACAATCACAAAAGTATAAAGGAAGGACTTTGTAATGACTCGATCGGTCATTTTGAGAGTTATAGCCCCGATCCCCTATTAACTGCTTCTCCCATATCTATTTCTGCTATTGTGACTTGCCAGGAGGTTTCATTTTGGTTTTTGGAAGTGTTTGGGACACTTAGTCCCTAAATGGAGGTTTAAGCCTTAAGATTGGCATTGTAGTTGGAACTGAGTGAAGATGACTCCAGAATGGAGTTCTATTGGTTCCGTTAGCTCTGTTGGGTGATTTTGGACTTAGGAGCGTGTCCGGATTATGTTTTGGAAGTCTGTAGCTCATTTAGGCTTGAAATGGCGAAAGCCGAATTTTTGATGTTTTGGACAGGTAGTGGAATTTTTGATATCGGGGTCAAAATCCAATTCCGGAAGTTGGAGTAGATCCGTAGTGTTGAATATGACTTGTGTGAAACTTTTGAGGTCAATTAGATGTGGTTTGGTTGGTTTCGGCATCGGTTGTCGAATTTGGTAGTTTCAAGTTCATTAAGTTTGTATTGGAGGGTGATTCGTGATTTTAGCATTGTTTGATGTAGTTTGAGGGCTCAACTAAGTTTGTATGGTGTTTTAGGATTGGGTAGTATGTTTGGTTGAGGTCCCGAGAGGCCTTGGGTGTGTTTTGGATGCTTAACAAATGAATTTTGGACTGAGGGAAGTTGCTGAGTTTTTGGAGGTTCTCGTGTTTCGCACCTGCGGAGGGAAAACCGCAGGTGCGGGCTCGCACGTACAGAGAAACAGGCGCATACGCAGATGCAGAGGGTTGACCAGGGGTCGCAGGTGCGAGGAATTTCCGCATTTGCGATGCCCGCAGATGCGCCCAAGGATTCACAGGTACGGAGGAAGACCGTAGAAGCGGACAATGTTCCGCAGGCGCGCACACACATGTGCGGCCCCCACTGTAGCAGATGCAGACCGAGCCCTCTTAAGTGATTTCTGCACCTGCGAGGGATTTTCCGCAGATGCGGCATCGCAGGTGCGACCCATGGCCCGCAAGTGCGAAGATCGCTGGGCAAAAAGGGGCGGAATCGAGGGTTGAGGTTCATATTTTGATTTTTGAGCTCGGGAGAAGGCGATTTCTTGAGGGATATTCAGAGAAAGCTTCGGGGTAACGATTCCTAACTTTTTTTTTGGTTGTATTTCATTAATCTATGGTCGTTTTCTCCATTTAAATAAAAAATTTGAGTGAGAAAATTGGGAGAATGGGGGAAAAGTTCCCCAACCGAATTTCTGCGTTTTGAGCGGGATTTATACATCGGATTTGGATATATTTTGAATGAGTGATCTCGTGAGCGAATGGGTGTTCTTAATTGGTAACTTTTCCCCGATTCCGAGACGTGGGTCCGGGGAGGCTTTTTGAGCGATTTTTTAATTTCTTGCCTTAGCTTTGATTTCCTTAGCTAGATTAGTTTCTTGTGGCTATATCTATGCTATGTAATTGATTTTGACTATATTTGGGCCACTCGGAGCCAGATATTCATGGAAAGAGCATTGTGATGGATTGATTTGAGCTTGGTTCGAGGTAAGTGGCTTGCCTAACCTTGTGTGGGGGAACTCCCCTTAGATTTGATACTGTTTGATATGTGAGAGCCGTGTACGTGAGGTGGCGAGTACGTACACGGGCTATTTGTTGTAAAACTCCGTTTTTCAGTCACAACTTGTTTTCTCCTTATTTGAAATACACTAGCATATGTAACTATCCTGTTAGACTAGAATAGCATGCCTACTTGGTTAACTGCCTATTTGAACTATGTGCAACATGTTTAGTGAAATTACCTGCTTTCCTTGACTTGAACTTACTCTAAACTATAGGATTTCTTACTGTAATTGTTATTTCGGTTGGTTGCGCTGCATATTTACTTTGGGACTATTGAACGCTATTCCAGGAGATCCTCCCATACTGTATATTTACTTTGGGACTACGGAACGGTATTCCCGGAGATCCCCCTGTCTTGCATATTTATTTTGGGACTACGGAATGGTATTCCGGGAGACCCCCCTGCACATTTATGTTTGGGACTACGAGACGGTATCTCGGGAGATCCCCTGTTGTTATCACTGTGTTCTAAGCTGTTGTCTTTCCTTGATTTTATTCCTGTTAGATTTCCGTATTTATTTTTCTGTGATATTTCATTCTGTCTTATTTCATTATATTTATACTAGTAGGGCCCTAATCTGATCTCGTCCCTACTAGACCGAGGTTAGGCTTGGCACTTACTGGGTACCGTTGTGGTGTACTCACGCCCTTTCCAGCATATATGTTTCGTGTGCAGATCCAGGTTCATCTTACCAGCCTCATCACTAGTTGCACTCGCTACTGCTTATTGGAGACTTGAAGGTACATCTGCTCGTGACCGCAGATCCTCGGAGTCCCCCTCTATCCCCCTATGTTCATTTTCCTTCTTTCTGTTGAAATGATGTATAGAACAGTTAAGACTTCTTAGTAGCTTGTGACTTACGGCATTTCGGGTTTTGTGAAATTGTTTTGTACATTTTCAGAGGTGTTAATTGTATATGCCGAGAAGCATTCAGTTGCTTATTAGATATTTAGTTACTGTTAGTAGTTAATGTTCATGCTTTAGTTCCACTTTCGCAAAAATGTTAGGCTTACCTAGTCGTAGAGACTAGGTGCCGCCACGACGGTTCACGAAGGGAGAAATTGGGTCATGATAAGTTGGTATCAGAGCTCTAGGTTCATAGGAGTCATGAGTCACATGCCGATTTATTAGAGTCTTGCGTATCGGTACGGAAACGTCTGTACTTATCTTCGGGAGGCTATGGAGCAGTTAGGAACAAACATACTTCTTTGATTCCTTGTCATGCGAGTTATTAACATCAAATTCAAATAAAATTCTCTATTTTATTCTTTCTCGCAGATGGTGAGGACCCGTACCGGAGTATCTGACGACCAGGCACCCGCGCCCCCTACTAGAGCTGCCAGAGGGCCGGTGCCGGGGTGGTGTACGGCCACCCGGTGCAGCCAGAGCACCCATACGAGCTGCGACAGAGGAGGCCCCATCAGTTCCAGCAGGAGGGCAGGCACTGGATGTTCCTATTGCTGCACCAGCCCTCCAAGAGACTCTAGCCCAGTTCATGAGCTTGTTCAGCACCTTAGCTCAGGCTGGATTGATTCCGTTAGCTCCCGCCACATCTCAGGCCGGGGAAGGGGCAAAGACTCCCGCAGTCCACACTCCCGAGCAGAGGGTCCAGGTTGATCAGGCCCTAGAGTTCATTCCTATGTCGCTGGTAGCCCCTATTCAGCATGAGAGTAGGACAACCGCTTCTGAGGCAGAGCAGCTCAGACTTGAGAGGTACCAGAAGTACCACCCACCTACCTTCAGTGGATTGGATACAGATGATGCTCAAGGTTTTCTGTAGGAGTGTCATCGTATTCTCCGTACTATGGGCATAGTGGAGACGAGTGGGGTTTCTTTTACCACTTTCCAGCTTAGAGGAGCAGCCTATCAGTGGTGGCGTGCTTATGAGTTGAGTAGTCCAGATGAGGCAGCTTCACTTACATGGACTCGATTCTCGGACATGTTTTTAATAGAGTATGTCCCTCAAAGCCTCGGGGACTCATGGCGCGTGGAGTTTGAGCAGCTGCCCCAGGGTGCTATGACAGTGTCGAAGTATGCAGTCCGCTTCAGTAATTTGGCCCGACATGCACCGGCCTTGGTTTCCACAGTTCGAGAGAGGGTTCGATGATTTATTGAGGGACTCCACCCCAATATGAGGATTAGTATGGTCAGGGAGTTGGAGATGGATATCCCTTACCAGCAGGTTGTGAGTATTGCTAGGAGATTGGAGGGCATGCTTGCCCGGGACTGAGAGGAGAGAGAGGCCAAGAGGTCTCGAGAGACTAGTTCTTATTTTGGAGCTCGTGCCCCAGCAGCCCTCCATGGTAGAGGTTATGTGGGTCGCCCCGTTCATTCAGCTCTTCTAGCCACCAGTGGTGTTTCGGCCCCTTCTAGGCCGTAGTAGCCTTATTATGCACCGCCAGTATCTAGTGTGCCTCCTGCTCGGGGTGCTTTTAGCGGCCAGTTCAGTAGACCTGGCCTAAGTCAGTCACAACAGCCACGCCCTCCGAGGGGTTATTTTGCGTGTGGAGACACCCGCCATATGGTGAGGGATTGCCCCAGACTTAGGAGGGTTGCACCTCCACAGACTTCTCATCCACCACGTGCTCCACTGAGTCCTCAGGCCATGATTCCAAAACCAGCTACCGCCCCACCTGCTCAGCCAGCACGAAGTGGAGGTTCGGAAGGTCGAGGTCGCCCTAGAGGGGGAGGCCAGGCCAGGTATTATGCTCTTCCGGCTTGTACAGAGGCAATTGCTTCTGACTTTGTCATTACAGAAATTGTTCCAGTCTGTCGTAGAGATGTGTCGGTATTATTTGACCCAAGCTCTACGTATTCATATGTGTCCTCTTATTTTGCCCCAAATTTGGGCGTATCGCAGGATTCTTTGAGTTCCCCCATTTATGTGTCTACTCCTGTGGGAGCTTCTCTTATTGTAGACCGTATGTATTAGTCATGTTTGATTGCTCTTAGTGGTTTTGAGACCAGAGCCGACTTATTATTACTCAACATGGTAGACTTTGTTGTTATCCTGGGCATGAACTAGTTGTCGCCCTATTATTCTATTCTTGATTGTCACACTAAGACCGTGATGCTGGCTATGCCAGGCGTACCGCGATTAGAGTGGAGAGGTATCTTAGAGTATACTCCCAGCCGAGTTATTTCATTTCTTAAAGCTCAATGAATGGTTGAGAAGGGGTGTGACGCGTATCTAGCTTATGTGAGAGATGTCAGTATTGATACCCCTACAGTTGAGTCAGTTCCAGTAGTGATGGACTATCCAGATGTGTTCCCAGCTAAGCTTCCGGGCATGCTACCCGACAGAGATATTGATATCGGCATTGATTTTTTACCGGGCACTAAGCCTATCTCTATTCCTCCGTACTGTATGGTTCCTTCTGAGTTGAAGGAGTTGAAGGAGCAGTTACAGGAGTTGCTTGATAAGGGCTTCATTCGTCCCAGTGTGTCACCTTGGGGTACTCCTGTCTTGTTTGTGAAGAAAAAAGGATGGTTCTATCCGTATGTGTATTGATTATCGCTAGTTGAATAAAGTCACAGTGAAGAACATGTATCCTTTGCCTCGTATTGATGACCTATTTGATCAGTTACAGGGTGGCAAAGTGTTTTCCAAGATTGACTTGCGTTCAAGCTATTATCAGTTGAAGATTCGGGGGCCAGATATCCCGAAGACTGCTTTTAGGACCAGATATGGTCACTATGAGTTTCTTGTTATGTCTTTTCGGCTGACCAATGCCCCAACAGCTTTTTATGCACTTGATGCACAGTGTGTTCCGGCCCTATATTGATTCTTTCGTTATCATATCCATTGATGATATTCTAGTGTATTCTCGGACTCGGGAGGATCATGAACAACACCTGAGGACAGTGCTTCAGACTTTGAGAGAAAAGAAGTTGTATGCAAAGTTCTCAAAATATGAGTTATGGTTAGGTTCCATGGCATTCTTGGGTCATATTGTGTCGAGTGAGGGGATCAAAGTAGATCCGAAGAAGGTGGAAGCAGTGCAGAGTTGGCTCAGATCATCCTCAGCTACAAAGATTCAGAGTTTTCTTTGGTTGGCAAGGTATTACTGTCGGTTTTTCTTCTATTGCAGCACCTATGACCAGGCTGACCCAAAAGGGTGCTCCGTTCAGGTGGACAAAGGAGTGTGAGAAGATCTTTTAGAAGCTCAAGACAACTTTGACTACAGCCCCAGTATTGGTATTACCTTCAGGTTTGGTGTCTTATACAGTTTATTATGATGCGTCTCGAGTTGGCCTCAGCGCGGTGTTGATGTAGGACCGTAGGGTGATTGCCTATGCGTCCAGACAACTGAAGGTGCATGAAATGAACTATCCTGTCCGCGGCCTCGAGCTAGCAGCTATTATTCATGCCTTGAAGATTTGGAGGCACTATTTGTACGACGTTCCTTATGAGGTCTACACTGATCACCGGAGTTTATAGCATATGCTCAAGCAGAAGGATCTTAATTTGCATCAGAGGAGCTGGTTAGAGCTGCTTAAGGATTATGACATCATTATTTTGTACCACCCGGGGAAGGCCAATGTGGTGGCCGATGCTTTGAGTCACCGGGCAGAGAGTTTGGGGAGTTTAGCATATCTACCAGCAGCAGAGAGGCCTATGGCATTGGATGTTCAGGCCTTAGCCAGCCAGTTTGTGAGATTGGACATTTCTGAGCCGAGTTGTGTGTTGGCTTGTGTGGTCTCTCGGTCTTCTCTTTATGATTGTATCAAGGAGCGTCAGTATGATGACCCCTATCTGCTTGTCCTTAAGGACACAGTCCAGCACGGTGATGCTAAAAAGGTCACTATTGGGGAAGATGATGCATTGAGGATGCAGGGCAGGTTATGTGTGCCCAATGTGGATGGGTTGCATGACTTGATTCTTTAGGAGGTTTATAGCTCGCGGTACTCCATTCATCCGGGTGCCGCGAAGATGTATCAGGACCTGAGGCAGCATTATTGGTGGAGGAGGATGAAGAAGGACATAGTAGAGTATGTGCCTAGATGTCTAAATTGCCAGCAGGTGAAGTATGAGCATCAATGACCGGGTGGGTTACTTCAGAAGATAGGGATTCCGGAGTGGAATTGGGAGCGGATCACTATGGACTTCATTGTTGGACTCCCACGGACTCAGCGGAAGTTTGATACAGTTTGGGTGATCGTGGACAGGCTGGCCAAGTCAGCTCATTTCATTCCTGTGATGACTACCTATTCTTCCGAGTAGCTAGCTCGAGTTTATATCCGAGAGATTGTCAGACTTCATGGCATGCTGGTATCTATCATCTCTTACCGGGGCACGCAGTTTACATCGCGGTTCTGGAGAGCCGTACAACAGGATTTGGGTACTCGGGTGGAGTTGAGCACAACTTTTCACCCTCAGACGGACGGGCAGTTCGAGCGTACTATTCAGATTCTTGAGGATATGCTCTGTGCGTGTGTGATGGAGTTTGGAGGTTCTTAGGATCAGTTCTTGCCACTGGTGTAGTTTGCCTACAACAACAGTTATCCGTCCAGCATTCAGATGGCACCGTCTGAGGCTCTGTATGGTAGGAGGTGTCGGTCCTTAGTGGGTTGGTTCGAGTCGGGCGAGGCCAGATTATTGGGTATGGACTTGGTTCAGGATGCCTTAGAGAAGGTGAAGGTGATTCAAGACAGACTTCACACAGCCCAGTTCAGACAGAAGAGCTTTAAGGAATCGCCTATGAAGGGCGTTGTGAGGTTCGGAAATAGGGGCAAGCTGAGCCCAAGGTTTATTGGCCCCTTTGAAGTGTTGCGGTGAGTTAGAGAGGTTGCTTATTAGCTTGCCTTACCTCCTAGCCTAGCAGGATTTCATCCGATATTTCATGTTTCGATGCTCCGAAGGTATCACGGTGATCTGTCTCATGTGTTGGATTTCAGCTCAGTCCAATTGAACAAGGATCTATCCTGCGTTGAGGAGCTAGTGGCTATTTTGGACAGGCAGGTTCGAAAGCTGAGGTCAAAGAATATATCATCAATAAAGGTTCAGTGGCGGGGCTAGCCGGTCGAGGAGGCGACTTGGGAGACCAAGCAGGATATGCGCAGCGTTATCCTCATCTTTTCACTGCTTTAGGTAAGTCTCTATACTCGTTTGAGGACGAACGATTATTTTAAGAGGGGGAGGATGTGACGACCCGGTCGATCGTCTTGAGAGTTATATCCCCGATCCCCTATTAACTGTTCTCCCATATCTATTTATTCTATTATGACTTGCGGAGAGGTTTCATTTTGGTTTTTGGATGTGTTTGGGACACTAAGTCCCTAAATGGAGGTTTAAGCCTTAGGATTGGCACCGTAGTCGGAATTGTGTGAAGACGACTTCGGAATGGAGTTCCGTCGATTCCGTTAGCTTCGTTGTGTGATTTTGGACTTAGGATAGTATCCAGATTTTGTTTTGGAAGTCTGTAGCTCATTAAGGCTTGAAATGGCGAAAGCCGAATTTTTGAAGTTTTGGACCGGTAGTGGAATTTTTGATATAGGGGTGGGAATTTGATTCCTGAAGTTGGAGTAGGTCCGTAGTGTTGAATTTGACTTGTGAGAAAAAGTTTAGGTCAATCGGACGTGGTTTGGTTGGTTTCAGCATCAGTTGTCGAATTTGGAAGTTTCAAGTTCATAAAATTAGAATTGGAGGGTGATTCATGATTTTAGCGTTGTTTGATGTGGTTTGAGGACTTGACTAAGTTTGTATGGTGTTTTAGAATTGGGTAGTATGTTTGGTTGAGGTCCCGGGGGGCCTCGGGTGTGTTTTGGATGCTTAACGGATGAATTTTGGACTTAGGGAAGTTGCTGGGTTTTTGCTGGTTATGGTGTTTTGCACCTACGGAGGGGAGACCGCAGGTGAGGGATAGCACGTGCGGAGGAACAGGCGCAGACGCGGATGCGGAGGCTTTACCAGGGGTTTCAGGTGCAAGGAATTTCTGCATCTGCGATGCCCGCAGATGTGCCCAAGGATTCGCAGGCGCGGAGGAAGACCGCAGAAGCGGACAATGTTCCGCAGGCGCGCACGCGCAGGTGCGGCCCCCACTTTCGCAGATGCGGACCCAGCCCTCTTAAGTGATTTTCGCTCCTACGAGGGATTTTTCGCAGATGCGGCATCGCAGGTGCGACCCATGGTCCGCAAGTGCGAAAATTGCTGGGCAAAAAGGGGCAAAATCGAGGGTTGAGGTTCATATTCACAAATTTGATTTTTGAGCTTCAGAGAAGGCGATTTCTTGAGGGATTTTCATAGAAAGCTTTGGGGTAACGATTCCTAACTTGTTTTTGGTTGTATTTCATTAATCTATGGTCGTTTTCTCCATTTAATTAAGGAATTTGAGTGAGAAAGTTGGGAGAATGGGGGAAAAAATTCCCCAACTGAATTTCTGAGTTTTGAGCAGGATTTAGACATCGGATTTGGATATTTTTGGTACGAGTGATATCATGAGTGAATGAGTGTTCTTAATTGGTAACGTTTACCCGATTCCGAGACGTGGGCCCGGGGAGGCTTTTTGAGCGATTTTTCAATTTCTTGCCTTAGCTTTGATTTCGCTAGCTAGATTAGTTTCTTGTAGCTATATTTATGCTATGTAATTGATTTTGGCTAGATTTGGGCCATCGGAGCCGGATATTCGTGGAAAGAGCATTGTGACAGATTGATTTGAGCTTGGTTCGAGGTAAGTGGCTTGCCTAACCTTATGTGGGGGAACTCCCTTAGGATTTGATATTGTTTGATATGTGAGCGCCGTGTACGTGAGGTGACGAGTACGTACACGGGATATTTATTGTAAAACTCTGTTTTTCACTAAGTCATAGCTTGTTTTCTCCTTATTTGAAACACACTAGCATATGTAACTATCTTGTTAGACTAGAATAGCATGCCTACTTGTTTAACTTCCTATTTGAACTCTGTGCAGCATGTTTAGTGAAATTACCTAATTTCCTTGACTTGAACTTAGTCTAAACTGTAGGATTTCTTGCTGTAATTGTTATTTCGGTTGGTTGCGCTGCATATTTACTTTGAGACTACGGAACGGTATTCCGGGAGATCCCCTTGTACTGCATATTTACTTTGGGACTGCGGAACGATATTTCGGGAGATCCCCCTGTCTTGCATATTTATTTTTGAACTACGGAACGGTATTCCGGGAGATCCCCCTTCACATTTACGTTTGGGACTACGAGACTGTATCGTGGGAGATCCCCTGTTGTTGTTACTGTGTTCTGAGCTGTTGTCTTTCCTTTATTCTATTCCTGTTAGATTTTCGTATTTATTTTACTGTGATATTTCATTCTGTCTTATTTCATTATATTTATACCAGTAGGGCCCTGATCTGATCTCGTCCCTACTAGACCGAGGTTAGGCTTGGCACTTACTGGGTACCGTTGTGATATACTCACGCCCTTTCCTGCACATGTTTTTCGTGTGCAGATCCAGGTTCATCTTACCAACCTCATCTCTAGTTGCAGTCGCTGCGGCTTATTGGAGACATCAAGGTACATCTGCTCGCGCCCGCAGATCCTCGGAGTCCCCCTCTATCCCCCTATGTTCATTTTTCCTTCTTTCTGTAGGAATAATGTATAGAACGGTTAAGACTTCTTAGTAGCTTGTGACTTACGACATTCCGTGTTTTGGGAAATTGTTTTGTACATTTTCAGAGGTGTTAAATGTATATGCCGAGTGGCATTCAGTTGCTTATTAGATATTTTGTTACTGTTAGTAGTTATTGTTCATGCTTTAGTTTCACTTCCGCAAAAATGTTAGGCTTACCTAGTCGTAGAGACTAGGTGCCGTCACGACAGTTCACAGAGAGAGAAACTGGGTCATGGCAGTCTTTTAGTCTCGATTCATAATAACCATGAAAGCTGTCGGGGCATTTGTTAGCCCGAAAGACATCACAAAAAACCCAAAGTGCCCATACTGGGTCCTAAAAGATGTTTTCGGAATATCCTGCTCCCTGATCTTCAATTGGTGGTACCCGGATCATACGGGGATGGTGTTAGGCACCATTTAAAATCTACCTGACGTAGCTCCATAGGATTTAGACTAGATTTTAGACTAATTGTTTATACTATGCCTTAACTAATGTTCAAAGAGCGTAGCTTACCATATATTAGGACATAATATCTATAAGGGAAGAATATGGATTTAAATAAAAGCCTTTAGGAAATTAGTGTTAGTATATATATACTTGAAAAGAACTTTGAAGGATGGAACATTTGTATAAAAATGTGTGAAAGGGAAGCTAAGTTAAAACACTTTTTTTCCTAAACCATGGAAGTTCATATTATTCTAATGTAGTGAAAGTATTATAAAAATGATCCTAAGATGTACCTTGGTTTTAAATAGAAAACTTGTCTGAAAGCCTTTGTTTTTAGGGCAGCATCACTTTAATCTTTTTGAAATAATTGCTTTCCTTTTGGAAGATTAAAATTCGCGACAGTTCTGATTTTTCTTTTTGAAAGAGGGACTGCTGCCTTTGTTAAGCCTTTGGGATTAAAAAATCTATAGGAGAAGAGTTAGCAAAGTATAATAAGTTGATAACAGTTCATGAATAACAGATATAGGATTTGTTGCTAACTAATGCTTCTTTTAATCCTAGATTCTTTAAGGCTTGACTAAATTATTTTATGTGAGTTAAAGGATAAAATAAAGTATTCAATCCAATATACAATTGTCATATACATGTAAGATAAAACAACACGACATATGGAAAATAATAACGACATAGTGCAACTAGAGAATAACGAGAACAATAATAAAGAAGCGAAGGGAAAGAAGTGACTCTGGGAGGTTTGGGCCTCAAAAGGCAGGCCCAGCAGTAACAGGGACGAGCAACACAAGCAACATGTCGCAGACCCGTTTTCTGGGGGTTCGACGAGGGAAGCAAGATAGCCTGACTACTACTCTTGCTTCAGCCCAAAACAAGAAACATGCACAAAATCGTGCTTAGGACCAAGGCAATCACACAAACTCAAAGGTTGGAGGGATAACGAAATGAAAGACACACAAAGATGGGAGGCCAAGGCCAATTTTTGGGGTTTATCTCATATACAATAGAAGGAAATACAAGTAAAGAGATCTGCCTTCTAACAAGGCCTAAGTATGCCTATTTATACAGAAAATGTCAACAGGTAGCTAGACTGGCTGTGGACCCTACCCAGCTGTGTTGCACTGCTTTGTGCTGGCTTCATGTGATTTCCAGGAAGGTGTTGGCAGCCCATGTGCCAATTGACTTGTCCATATGCTGTGCCCCAATTCTTGATGGCAGGCAGTTGATCCCATGTTCATCCAGACAGGATGTGGCCCTACCTAGCTGTGTAGCACATGCCTTTACTGGCAGCATGTTGCTTCCATGATTGTCCTGGCAGACTGTGGTCCTACCCAGTTTTGCTGCATGTGACTTTGCTGACGAAAAGTAGCCCCTAGGAGGGATCGGACAGCCTGTCGGATTGTCGCCTCCATGTGCAAAGACCTTCTGGTCTTTGGCAGCCAAGTTTGGCTCGTTTGGCAGCCCTTTAGGTGGCAAATTTGGGCAGAAAATATGCGGGTCGGTGCACTCTCCTCCACTTGAAATGGCGACGACCTCGGCGCCACAATGATTCAAGTAGTCATGAACTTGATCTTTGAACGGCCACAATGCCTCATATTTTTCCCACGTTGCCCCTTCTAACGGTTGCCCTTTCCAATGGACAAGAAATTAGGTGCTTGAATTGCCCTAATCTACTCCTTGTATCACCCGATGCTTGATAATGGCCTCGACTTTCTTGTCAATGACCGAAGAACTTGTGAAAATATTTGGTCACCCGGATTACCACCGTTCCCTATCACGCTTGTCTCTACAAGGTGCATTTAACAGACTGACATGCCTCGACCCAAGCAGCTTTCCAGGTTGCTTCCTTGAATCCTCCAACTTTGGAGGTGCCATGTACGAACCTATGGCATGCGGCTTCACCCACGGAATGAAGTCCCTACCCTTAAGGACTCGCTGTTCACAAAGAGTCAAGGCTTTGTCCATCTTGACCTCCTTAGTCTCTGTCCCGACTACAAAAATCGGTGCTCCCTCTTCCTTGAAGCCTTTTACGATTTAAATTGCGGACAATAGACTAACAACTTGCGGTACCCGAACTGTCGGTACCACACACGGACCCCTTGGGTCATAAATATAGATCTGGTTAAAAAATAGGCATATGAATGCCTTCACTGCATCCCAATAATCCAGCCCCAGTAACAAATCAAATACGTCCAGGGAAGCGACAAAGAAACTCACGTTTCCCTGCCAAGCTCCTAAGTTGAGCTGCACATTGCGGGAGATCCCTTTCACGTTGGTGGGTTTGGCGTTCACCATCTTCAGTACAGAACTGCTAGGACCGAACACAAGGCCAAGTGACTTAGCCTTTGCTTCGGACACAAAATTATGTGTCGCGTCGGTGTCTACCGTGATAGGACGGATTGTCCGTTCAATTGTGCATCCACGAACAGTGATCCTGGTTTCCCTGACTGGCATTCCTTGCCAATCACATCGTCGCCTAAAGCGTGAACCAGTTTGACAATGTCATGCTTCCCTTGGGCGGCCTGCTTCAAAGCAGGATTTTCGGCTACTACTGCGCCCAATACCATGTTTCCAAGATGAGCTATGGCTGGTGGTTGTTCTTTGGCTTGTTCATCGGCTTAGATTCTTTCCTCTGTTAGCCTCCACTCGGCCGTAATTATGGCACCAAGTTTCTTCAAAGAAGGACAATCCTTGTAGCCATGACTAGTGTCTTTGCAGATATAACAACCATTGCGGGGACCAGCTTCCTTCCTCTTTTGGTTGTACCGGTTGCGCCAGTGCGCCTTGTTGCCTTGTTCTCTGGAATCACGGTCAGGGGCAGCAACTTTTTTTTCCCTTGTCCCGATATCCATGGTCTCCATCCGGTTGGAAGTTGGTGTCCCTTGCCTTTGTGGCTTTTGTCCTATAATCATTTAAGGACTCCGCCACCGCGATAGCTTTATTTAGACTAATTGTTTGTACTATGCCTTAACTAGTGTTCAAAGAGCGTAGCTTACCATATATTAAGATGTACCTTGGTTTTAAATAGAAAACTTATCTGAAAGCCTTTGTTTTTGGGGCAGCATCACTTTAATCTTTTTGAAATAGTTGCTTCCCTTTTGGAAGATTAAAATTCTCGACAGTTCTGATTTTCCTTTTTGAAAGAGGGACTGCTGCCTTTGTTAAGACTTTGGGATTAAAAAATCTATAGGAGAAGAGTTAGCAAAGCATAATAAGTTGATAGCAGTTCATGACTAGCAGATATTGGATTTGTTGCTAACTAATGCTTCTTTTAATCTTAGATTCTTTAAGGCTTGACTAAATTATTTTATGTGAGTTAAAGGATAAAATAAAGTATTCAATCCAATATACAATTGTCATATACATGTAAGATAAAAAATACAACACATGGAAAATAATAACGACATAGTGCAACAAGAGAATAACGAGAACAATAAAAAAGAAGCGAAGGGAAAGAAGTGACTTTGGGAGGTTTGGGCCTCAAAAGGCTGGCCCAGCATTAACAGGGATGAGCAACACAAGCAACAACTAACTCTAAACCTTCTGAGACATAGCAAGGCTGGACTTGGGCCTGAGTTCTTAAAGAACTCAGCATGCCCAAATCATTGTACATATTCAAAAAGGAAAAGAGAAAGTCATTAGAATAACATTACTATATACATATCCATATGAAATTTGTAAGCAAATGATAAAAGTAAATATCACTAGCAGTATTTAAATACTTCGAAAAGTCATACTAATGTGGAGGTTATGCCTAGTAAGTGGTCCACATTGAACACCTTTCGTTGCCATTAAACACCAAACCCAAAGAGAGTACTAAGTGTCGATGAATTAAAGGTTAAAGAGAGAATTCTACTCAAGGTCGATGCCCCCTTTGAATCCCCCGACATTTCAAAGTTTCCAAGGGTCTCAAGGCCCAAGGCAATGCTTGTGCCGGGGAGAGCAGCCCAACCTAGAGTTAAACTCTATTCCCAAATACCCTTAACCACTAACGACTAATTCTTCCCTGTAGATTTGAATGCCAATGAGGCTCTTTTAATGCAAACCAACTACTATGACATTTCCTACCACAAAAGCAGACTCCTTCATAACAGAATAACTTAGGAAAAACTCATAGAGATAGTATGACTATACTTAAGTATTATATGAGTGAAACACATATATAACATGTTTAAAGGTCAAGTTCTAAGCACATATGGAGGCAGGAACACTTGTACTACTGTTGCTAAAGAACCAAACAACTGGAGTCATATGACTCATAGACAGATACGGCATATAGTCTTAGAGCTATAACAACAAATGCTGTTATCCTAATGGATTGATCACAGGTTAGTTCAACATTAGATATTGTCATGAGCATACACATAAATGGATAACACCACTTGAATCCTTTGGAATTATCAGTAAAGATTCAGACAATGATATAGACAAGATACTATATTAAATAAGTAATAACAAAAGGGTTCTCCTACAGCAAATTCAATCCAGAATGACTGGGGAAAGGAAGGACTGAAGTATAGTTTCAAAACAGTGTTCAAAATATGAAGTCATAAGGGATAACTAAAGGTTCATGCCAAACCCCCACACATAAAGATATTTCAATCAAGATTATGACGTTACAAGACAAGATAAGTCCCAAACATTGCAGAATCAGGTTGTCAGTATCATTAGGGGTCAAGAATAGGGAAACATCATACTTGAACAGACTTAAATCAGCTAGACAAACACAAGTTGAATACTAGGCATGGTGGAGTTGTACTCAAATTACAGAAAACAGTTGGCATTCAACCACTATTCCCTAACTCATAAGAGATAGACTAATCATAACAAGTATCACTGATGTGCATAGAAGTTCATCCTAGTAGGATTGTTTTTTAATTAACAGTTAGACATGGATGTAAAATATTCATAACGAGGATTCAAAAGACATTCAAAGACTAACAAGCATTTATGAAAGCATTTCGAATACTTAAGTTTCACAACCCTTAGCTAAGTGCGGCAGGGTTATCCTATATACCTTCATGCATACCCTAACTAGAACCATTTAATAACAAACCCAAGTGTAGAATGACAACACTCAAGAGAGCAGGGCATGATAAGTATGAAGACACAACAACACCCTAAGTATTAGAGTAGCAGAACTCGAAAGAATACAACATGCTGAGCAAGAGGATTAAAACAGAATAGTAGAGTAAAGTCTCAAGTCTAGGTAGATGTGAGAAACCATCAAGGCAGGTTAAGAAACTTAAACACATAGGCTGTACAATGAAGAAATTGAGGGTCATTAAAGTTACACAACTACTTTGTTAACACTAGATAAATACAACAGCTTATCATAGACCATCAACAAGTCACGATGAACCAAAAATAAACAATTAAAAATTGAATAAACGTTATAAACTAAGCAGTTAATCAGGAAAACAATAACACATTCATGACCTTTTAAATTAAGAGAGAGAGAGAGAGAGAGAGAGGATTAAGGTGTACTGATCTCCTCTTGTGTAGCAAACCAAAACAAAAGACTCGTGTTTTGCCGTATAGAATTAAGAACTCACCCCGACCAGTGAAATACTCAGAATTAGAAAGAAAACAGAAGCTAGTTACAACCCTAGCTTTCTAAGTAATTTCGTGATAGCTTTTTGTATCTATTGGGTGTGTTAGATCTGTAGGTTGAAGATGTTGGATCTGTTAGGTCTGTTAGTTAAAGCCCCTATTTATAGTGCCATTGATGGTTTAGGGTTTCAGCGAAGTTCAAATTCAGTAGTGGAAGATGATGACTACTAGATGATGCAAGCATAGGCGAGTGAAAATCAGAGAGACAGAGGTGAAATTGGTGAGGGATTTTATATGAGAGGGGGAGAAGTGAGAGACCACTGGTCAGGACCCTAATACTTAGAGGTCATTGAATTTGACCTATGGGTGTCGAATACCAACGTTGAAACCAGCCAGCATCTCAGTCTTGCTTCGATTTGAAAAAATAGAGAAAGAAATCTTGCGACAAAGAGGAATCAATAGTCTGAGATGCTAGCGTCTTAGGCTTGGTCTGACTTCTTCGATTAGGGCTTTTGAAATCGAATGATTTAAATTCAATGATTGACGAGATCTAAAGTACATGAGTAAACTAGATGGCCATGTATGCCACGGATTTGAAAGATCACTAGCAATTTGATGTTTCATCTTTGGGGGTTAGGGTTCGGATTTGAGGGTTTAAGCTTCTGATGATGAGAGAGGGAAAGTTAAGAAAGAATCATGGCTAGGGAAGGTAAAAGAGATGAATCTCTGGCTAATTTGTGACCTTGCACAAATTTGTGCAAGGTTTGTTCGATTGATTAGGTCTGTGAGTTAAGAGAGATTAGAGAGGAATGGGAAAGGTGGAGGCCGAGTCATTGGGGAAATGATTTAGGGTTTAGGGGTCGTCTGGGATCTGGGGAGGGGGATGGGATCTGGGCCGTTTGGTCTACTGGTCAAATGCCATGATAATTTGGGCATTAAAGAATTAAAATGTGATAAAGTGACGGTCGTTGGATTGTTGGATTTGGATGACTGGGATTAAATCTGGTGGAGTAATAAAATTAAAGGGAGAATGGGGATAAAACATGGGCCGTTGATCTGAGGGATAGACGACTTAGATTGATTGTGCTTCTTTTGTAAGTGGTATGGGAGGGGCGACGTGGCAAGTTCTGATTGGTTCAATGAGAGTGACCTGGATTGTCAAGATGGAAAGAGATGGGGTGTTTAGACTGGGTCAATTCCGAATGGGCCTATGCATTGGGCTGGAATTGATTTAGAAAACAACCACTTTGTATTTTAATTAGGAATTACAATTGTAGCCTTTTAGTTTTTTAACCCCTTTAAAATTAATTTAAATATCTTAATTATTTTCAATAAAAAGTATTAGAAATTATAATTATAAAATATACTAGTAATCATTTTAATTAATTATTATAAAATACCTTGTCTTCAAAATTATAACACTAATTTTGAACATAACAGTCTAATTATTCGAAATTTGAGAAATGATTCATGAAATTGATTATAAAACATAGATGGTATATTTTAAAAATTATTTTAATGATGTTTTAGTAGTAAGTACATTTATAATTACATAATGTTAATACTAGGTTATTAATTTCGAAATGAATACATAATCAATTTAGTAAAATAAGTATTTATTGATAGAAAATACTTTCAAAATATTCATTGTAAATATTTAAGTGCAAATACATTAATTTTAAAAGGGAGGGTCAAAATTGGCCGTCAACAGCTGCCCTTCTTTGACTGGAGACGATAAAAGAGTTTTTGGGCAAAGAAATTGAACCAAAGCCAATTTTGTCCCGGACTTTAGGCATATATTGCAGGGATGGAAGATTACAGATTTCATGTTTTTAGGGAGAGTTGAGGAAGATTTCGGGAAGATTTTGGGGCCGAATTCTGGCTTTGAATTTCTTACATACCTCGGGCTTAACAAGGATCAGGCCTCATGTAGTTCTAGAGTGAATATTTTGAGGAAACGATACTCGCAGGAATTGCCCCAGTATCGTATTATGATGATACGGCGAGACGAAGGATTGGACACTCATGATAACTTGAATTTTGCAGTTTGACTTGAAGAATTTGAAGATTTGGAGTTCCACTGGTCGTTTTGTGTCTGAACATAGATTCTTGGCCTGCTAATGAGTTTGATGTTCCTCATAGCATTGTAGTTTGGTTTGCTGTTTAGAAAGAGTTCCATATTGCGATATTTGTTCCTGCAAAAATGAAATACACACATACCCATATATTGCAATGCAAAATATATTATGATGTGATGTAAATGATGCATGCATAATGATGCCTGGCTGCCGGTGAGCCGTTATTTGGGATTGGGATAATGGAAAACTTGAATTTGACTAGATTTGTTAGCCGGGCTGTGGACCATTCCATAGCTGTCAGAGCATTGAAAAGTTTCTCCGCTTGTTGGGAGAGCTTGACTTGTATAGTGCGTCTCCGCTTGTTGGGAGAGCTTTGAACTGAGAAAATATCTCCGCTTGTTGGGAGAGCTTGTTTTGTAGAGTGCGTCTCCACTTGTTGGGAGAGCTTTGCATTGAGAAAAATGTAAAATAATCACCGATTGGGAGTGATTGAATTAAACCGTAATCATGCCTGAAGATGCATGAGCAAAACATGAAACATTCAAGGTAATAACAAAGGAAAGAAAATCATGCCCAAGAGATACTCTTGATTGCAAAGCTAAGTTGCGGCCACGATTAGCAGAACATCGGTGACGAGGTTTGCGACTGTCTATTCTGGCCTCCGTTGCGACGGAACGGCAGTGCAGATTGTTCCATTGGCGGAATGAACAGTTTTCTATATACAAGGCTTTGATTAGCGAAGCCGACGTTTGATTTGTATATGGCACTCCGATCGATTGAGCTGATGGTTTGCTATATACAGGACTTTAATTGGTGAAGCTGATGACTCGTTTGTACAAGGCACTCTGATTCATTGAGCAGGCGGTTTGCTATCTACCGGGCTTATATTGGTGAAGCCAGTGGTTTATTTTGTATAAGGTTCTCCAATTGGTTAAGCAGGAAGTTTGCTATGTACAATGTGCCTTTTCCGCATCAGCGGTCTGACTCCAAGGTACCTGCAAAGGATTCAAGGATTATCTTTGGTTGTACCGGAAAATTCAAGTAATAAAGGGAGATAATCCTGAGAAAGTGGCAGATCCGTCATTTTCCCCAGTGTGGTCTCAACATTTCTGTCACGACCCAAAAGTAACCCCCTGTCATGATGGCGCCTATCGTGGAACTAGGCAAGCCGACTCATTTCCAAAATAAAATGATATTTTCATTTCAAAGATAATTTCAAGGTTATTTAACATAAAAACCTCCATTTAAAGAGTTCAAATCAAAGAAAAATAGAAGTGCGGAAACGAAAAGCCCGACATCGGGGTGTCACTAGTCATGAACATCTACTATAATCTGTCTAACAATATCAAGGCTAACTCAGCCTGGAAGAATAGCTAAATACTACTAGAGGAAGATAAGAGGGAGAAGAGCAGGGCTGCGATCGCCAAACAGCTACCTTGCTATCTCCAAGAAAATCTGCAACCAGAACACTCAATAACCGCTACCGTGTCCAGCCACACCTGGATCTGCACACAAGGTGCAGGGAGTAACGTGAGTACGCCAACTCAGTAAGTAACAACAATAAATAAAGACTGAGCAGTAGTGACGAGCAATAAAGCATATAACGTTCATATCAAGAAATCTCAGTAAAATACCACATGCTCTTAAAAATCAGTATTTGAATCAAACATCTTGTTTAAACCCAATTCCAATAAAAATTATTTTTATTTTCCTTTAGTTTTTCAAATAAAGGCTCAATGCAAATGTGAGCAAAAATGATGAAATCATAAACAACCACTCGAGCAGACCTCACAGTCACTCGTGCCACTCGGGCATACCTCACAATCACTCTTGCCACTCGGGCATACCTCACAATCACTCTTCCCACTCGGGCATACCTCACAATCACTCTTGCCTCCCAGTCACTCAGCACTCGACACTCGCACTCAGTAGGTACCTGCGCTCACTGGGGGTGTGTACAGACTCCGGAGGGGCTCCTTCAGCCCAAGCGCTATAATCTGCACGGACAACTCACGTGCGATAATAATAAAGTATGCTGCAAGCGGGCAGCCCTGATCCACACTCATCCTCACCAATCAGGCCCTCGGCCTCACTAAATCATAAGTATGCTGCAAGCGGGCAGCCCCGATCCACACTCATCCTCACAAATCAAGCCCTCGGCCTCACTCAGTCATAAGTAACTCAAGCCTCTCGGGCATTTCAGTAAAACAAGGCATTCGGCCCAAAACATTTATATACATCAAAATAGAGTCATAAAACTGAGTTATGCGGTAAAAAAGTATAAACATGACTGAGTATAGATTTTCAATCGAAAACAATGAGAGGATGGTAAGAAACAGCCCCTAAGGGTCCAAACAGCATTGGCGCAAGGCCCAAACATGGCATTCAGCCCAATTTACATCAAATCTTTCTAAATCGTATAAGTATTAATGGTTTCAACAAAGTATGCAACTTTACAGTTGCTACGGGGCGGACCAAGTCACAAATCCCCAACAGTGCACGCCCACACGCCCGTCACCTAGCATGTGCATCACTAAAAATAGTAGAATGATACAAAATCCGGGGTTTCATACCCTCAGGACTAGATTTACAATCGTTACTTACCTCAAACCGGTCAAATCTCTACCCCGCAATGCTCTTGCCTCTGGACTCGGCCTCCAAATGCTCCAAATCTATTCACAATCAGTATAATACCATCAATATACGCTAATGGAATGAATTCCACAAGAAAAGCTTCAAAATTAGACCAAAACCCGAAATTGGCTCAAAATTTGTCTGTGGGGCCCACGTCTTGGAACCCGACAAAAGTTACAAAATCCGAAAGCCTATTCAACCACGAGTCTACCCATACCAATTTTACCAAAATCCGACCTCAACTCGACCCTCAAATCTACAAATCTAATTTCCAAATTTCTAATTTTCAATCTCTGATTTACGCCTCAAAATCATGTAATCTAGTCGGATTACTCGATGATAATTCAATATTATGGAGTAGAAATGATCACAAGGGACTTACCTCAAGTTTTCCTTGAAAATTTATCAAAAATCGCCTCTCCCCAAGCTCCAATTTGTCAAAAATGGCAAATGGGACGAAGCCCCCATTTTTATAATTCTGCCCAGATATCCTCGGTTCTGCCTCGATCTTGGCCTTCGATCGTGGTCCTCGATCCCGGTTCTCGGTCCTGGCCCTCGATTATGACCCTCGACCCTGGGCTCGATTATGCCTTCGATCGTGACCCTCGACCCTGGGCTCGATCATGCCTTCGACCTTGAGCTCGATCTAGGCTTCGATCGTGGCCCTCGACCTTGAGCTCGATCATGCCTTCGACCGTGACCCTCGACCCTGGGCTCGATCATGGCCCTCGACCTTGAGCTCGATCTGGGCTTCGATCGTGGCCCTCGACCTTGAGCTTGATCATGCCTTCGACCGTGACCCTCGACCCTAGGCTCGATCATGGCCTTCGATCGTGGCCCTCGACTCTGGGCTCGATCGTGGCTTGATTCTGGGTTCGATTTTTGGGCTCGAATCTGGCTGAAGAATTTCCAACAGAAGGAAATTGCAACAGTTGTTGTAGTTCAATTTTTAATCCGTTAACCATCCGAAACTCACCCGAGGCCCTCGGGACCTCAACCAAATATACCAACAAGTCCTAAAACATCATACGAACTTAGTCGAATCCTCAAATCACCTCAAACAACGCTAAAACCATGAATTACACCCCAATTCAAACCTAATGCACTTTGAAATTTCTAATTTCTACAAACAACTCCGGAACCTATCAAATCACGTCCGATTGATCTCAAATTTTGCACACAAGTCCTAAATGACATAACATAGGTATTCCAATTTTTAGAATCAGATTTCGACCCCGATATCAAAAAGTCAACCCCCCCGTCAAACTTCTCAAAAATAAAAACTTTCGGCATTTCAAGCCTAATTCCTCTACGGACTTCCAAATAATATTCTGTACACGCTCCTAAGCCCAAAATCACCATACGGAGCTATTAGAATCATCAAAATTCAAATCCGAGGTCGTTTACATATAGGTCCATATCCGGTCCACTTTTCTAACTTAAAATTTCAATTATGAGACTAAGTGTCTCATTTCACCCCGAGTTCCTTCCAGACTCGAACCAACTAACCCGATATAACATAATATAGCTCAATAACACAAAAGAAGTAGGAATGGGGAAAACAGGGTTATAACTCTCGAAACGACCGGCCGGGTCGTTACAATTTCCTTGCTTCCTGTTGATCCTGCACTCAAAGAAAATTTTTTAGTAGGAGCGGGCAAGTTGGTTTCTGTCGACCACAGTGTTGGTTTTCCCCAGCCCTTGATATGGCTATACCACGAGATTCGGTAGGTGGAATAAATTACTGTATTTTTTAGAAAAAACAATTTTGAAAAGCTTTGTTTTATGACAAGTTCTGTCCTTTCGGATTATGACATGCTACGAAAAGTTCTCCACACGCGAGCGTCTCTTCTTGAAAACTCTGTCCCGTTGATGTCGATCCTTCGCGATGCTGGACAATGTGACTGCTTGCCGTTGCGACTACATTCTAATTCAAAGTAATGCATTACAAAGGTTTTCCTAAGGTTGTAACCGTAACCTCTCAGGTTTCCTACGTATCCAAAATAGAATTAGGTCTGAACGTAGTTCGTGGAGGATGACAAAATATGATGAAGATGACCAAGCCTGACTAAGGCAGTATACGTATCCAAATGGAATTAGCTCAAGACGTAGTTCAATTACAATATGCATAATGATGGGATTAAAAATGAAATAAAATGACCGAGTCTGACTCAGACCGCCTGCGTATTCAAATGGAATCAGGCCAGAACGTAGTTCAATTACAAAAGATGACTGAATTCGATGAGGATTGCCTATGTATTCCTTCCTGAGGAAATCAAGTCGGCGTAGTTCCAGAGCAACATACAAAAGTGATATTTGGTTTTTCTATTAGAAAAGAAAGGAGGGGGAGAAACCGACAACTTTTAGTTGCATACAAAACCTTTTAGTTGGAAGGATACTTAGGAACCCTTCCTTCCACGATGTATCAATCCTTCTCTTCTCAACCTTTCGAATAATTGGGCTAGGGGCTCAGCAATCGGGGTATAATTTCTGAGGCCCCTTTCTTCAAAATTTGGACGAGGGCGTGGTGCATAAGTGGGACGGTTTTGATGGGTGGTGGCTTGGACAGGGCCATATAGTCATTGTGGGTTCGGGTTGTTGTGGGCTTGAGGAGGGTTGTATTGAGGTTGGGGGTGGTAATATAGCTGGGTGTTATAGACTGGAGCGTAAGCGAGTAGTGGTGAATGGTTGTTTAGGGAATAGGTAGTGTTTCTGTAATATGAGTTGGGTTGAAAATAAGGGACGACTGCTGAGACCTCTTCTTTCTTATTCTCCCCGCTACCGATTGACCCTAATTGGACCACTTTGCTGGCCGCTTGCAGTTTTGCCATGGATTGTAGTTTACCAGATTTTATACCTTCTTCTAGGAAATCTCCCATCTTGACCAGCTCGGGAAATTTCTATCCCATCATTCCCATCATTTTCTCGAAGTATATCTCTTCCTAGGCTCTGATAAAATACTTGGTTAATTCACTGTCGTCCAACGGAGGTTACGCCCTAGCATCCTCTGACCTCCACCGACGTGCATATTCTTGGAATGACTCGGATGGCTTTTTTTATAGGTTCACCAGTGCAAACCTATCAGGATTGATCTATTTGTTGAATCGTAAACGATTCATGAAGTCCTCCGCCATATCTTGCCAGGTTCTCCAGTTTCGTGGATCTTGACGAGTATACCAGGTGAGTTCTTCTCCCGTCAGGCTCCTTATGAATAACTTCATTCTTAGCTTCTCATTCCTCCCCACTCCGACTAACTTGCCACAATATGCCCTCAAATATGCGTAGGTATCACCCGTCCCATCGAAGATATCAAACTTTGGAGGCTTATATCCCACATGCATATCCATATCCGGATGGATACACAGAACCTCGTAGTCCAAACTTTCACTACCCAGGCGACTTTGAGGTTCTTCATTTATTTTCTCAAGATTTGCATCTGCACATATACTGACTCCTCTTCTTTACACCTAGCTTCCCTCTCCATCTCGGCGTATTGGTAAATCTCATAAGGCACCTTGACCGTGACCGGCGCTATAAAGGTGGGTTCATAAACTGCATATACATAAGGAACATATCGCTCATGGGCGGCATATGTGCCACATGTATGTGCTGATTTGGGTGAGTGATAAAAGTGACTCCGTCACGAGAAGGGGTGTGAGTTGCGTTGGTGGTGATAGGCGGGTTTTGTGGTGTTTGAACGTACTGTAGTACGTATGGAGTGTGGATAGAGGGATTTGGTGGTTTTGTGGGGGTTACTTGAGGTAGGACTTGAATTGTGGGGACTGAAGTTGGGGTGTTGTTGTTCTGGCGTGATGTGGAAGGAAAGTTGTCGAGGGTTGAATCCAAATAAGGAAAGAGAGGTGGTTGAGGGAGCGTTTCCACGACCAGAGGTGCTAGTTCCCTAATATGCTTTACTTCCTCCCTTAAAGACTCCATCTCATGGGCCATCTTGGCCACGTGTTCATTATTTCTAGTATCGTCCTTCTCTCCGATCACCCATGGCCATTGGCTATGATGAGAGCATGCTTAGTCGGGTTTTCTGTAATTGACATCTTTCCCTTCGATCTTAGATTCTACGGTGGTTCAGCCTGTTTCGGGTCGACACAAACCAACTTACTTTTGGGGAGTAATAATAAAGTAAAAACACAAGAAAAAAGAAAAAGAAAAGGAACAGAAGTCAGTTTAATTTATACAAGCAGGAAATCACACAAAGTAATTAATTCATGCATTTAGGCTAGAGATTTTCCTAGGACTCGTGGGACCTCTCATTGCTGGAAGTAGGCCTAAATCGAAGATGTTTGACAAACAATTGGACTTGACACATTTAGATCCGAAGCAAGTTTTGTTTTTATTGATAATGTTTGGACTGAGATAAGTGAGAACAAATATTACATCACTATTCCCGATATTCATAGAACTGCATGGGCTTAAAAAACTTGCCCTTTAGGAAAGTAAGAAAAACTAGGGATAAGGGTACAAAGGGGGAAAGAAAGGGAAATCAACCAACTTATAGTAACCATCTCTGGAATCGTTTCTCATCTCCTCTTCTTCTTCTGGCACTTCCTCCGGATCTTCTTCAAACTCCTCTTAGTCATCGTTGAACTCAGACCCTTCCTCTTGATCTTTTTCCATATCTGTCCCAGACTCTATCTGAATGCACTCCACTACCCAGTCATCATCTTCAGCGGGTGGCAACATGTGATTGATGGATCCTGGGACCACTTGATGGTGCATTGAGGTAGTCATAAGGTAATGTGGCAGAATCTCATGGTAGATTTGCAAACCAGCCACTGTGTCCTCTAGCCAGGCTATACCCTCTATGCTTGGTCGGGCTAGCTCGTCTTCCTCGATGATGCAAACATAATACTCCGAAGTGCACCATGAGTTTTGACCCATCGGCATTGTGACCAGATCGTTCCAATCTTCTTGGAGCCTTCTTATCTTAGGAATTGGAATCTGTCTATTGTACTCATCCTCATATAGCGTTGTCCTTGTCCATAGAGGCACATCTTGGATCATCCCGAACTGTCTGAGAACCCGTAGGGGTGAGTATGGTTGAATGCCCTCAAGTCTGATCATCTCAATGAAGTATGTCTGAGGAGTCCTTAAGATTCCCTCATAATCATGACAACTTCCAATTGACCCCTTCTCCACTTAGATTAGTCAGCATTTCCCTTTGCTCTTCTTGCCCATGTGGGGAGACCCAATGTCTCATCATCTCGTTGTGGCTGCGGATCATGTTGCTGACACCCACAAAGTAGTCGATGATAGCCTCTCGCTGGAAGAAATGTTCTATGGACCAGTGATGGTAGACTATAATCTCGTATTTTAGTTACTTATTGCACTCTAATTCACTGCACTTTATTCATATTTGAGCTTTAATTGATAGTGTTTTGCACTTATTGTGTGTTTTATGTCATGTAGGAGTGATTCCAAGCTATGTAGATGTTGTGGAGCTAATCCAAGGTATTTGGAGCTTTGAAGTCTAAGTAAAAGCCCAAAGGATTAAGCCGGGATTGTGTTCAAGGGTCGAGGACCAAGTCTGGACGTCAAAAATCGAAGTTTGATCTGTACTCTAAGAAATCCCCACTGCCACGGTGCGTAAGGCGCCACGGGTGTGCAATTTCTTTTTGTCTATCAGAACATAGCTCTCTGGATTTCCCCACTAATGCCCCGCATGGCGCGTCACCCCATGCGGCGTGCCTGTGCATTGTTTACAGAGTTATTTTCCTATTTCGGCTAGGAGAAGGTGGTTTCATCTGGGCCCAACCCTACTTGGTACAAATACACGGAAAACATTATTTTCTGGACGTTTGACACATATTCGACCCAAGGAGGAGTTAGAAGAGCAAAAGCACAAGGAGTTCATCATTCCTTCCTCACTTAAGACCCGAGTTTGGATCGAATTTATGTTTTCCTATACTTTAATTTTAATTGTGATGAATTGCTCCATATCTATGGAGTAGTTCTCTTTAGGGTTTGATGGATTTGGTGTATTGATGATTGTTTGTGGATTATAACTCTAGTTCTATGTATTAAAGCATTTTGGGTGATTTAATTATTGCATCTATATTCACTAGTTCATGCAATTGAGAGAGGCATAACATGTTATATCTTTGCATTATATTGTTGGTTGAGTTCATTAATTCTTATTAGTAATCTAAAGAGGCTAGTTGAATCATTAATTAAACCTAGTTAGGAGAATAGTCGAAAGAGGTTTTCTTAAAGACCAATCCACTACACATTCTTGCATATCTTCATGTGCTTAAAGTGGTTCATCGTGTGAGGTTAAGACTTAATCGAGAGAGAAGTGTTTGATGAACATTTGAACTAATAATTAAGTGAATTCGAGAGACTCACTTGAACATTAGAAGTGAATTATCTAGAGTTAGATCCCAAATAATTATCTTACACCTATCCTATCAAAACCGTATCTTCTCCCATTGATAACCTTCTTGCTTATTCCTTGTTTCGATTGTCATTAGTCAATAGATTTAGATTCTTAGTTAATTTTAGTTAGACATTTTATTAATCTCAACTGTTGATCATCTTGGATAGAAACCAAGCTAGAAACTACGAGAATACTATTTAAATCCAATCCCTGTGGATACGATATTATACTATACTATATTTGATTAGAGAGCATAATTTAAGTGTGTGTTTCGAGCTCGTCAAATTTTGGTGCCATTGCCGGAGATTGGCAATCAATAGTGTTTGAAATAGTTTATAGTACTAATTCAGGAATTTTTCTTTTTATTTTATTTGATTTTTCTCTTTTTATGTTTGGTGTTCGTTGAATATGCGCAGGTTACAGGTTTAGAGTGGTGCATGACTCGAGCTTCTGTGAAAGAATTGCTATTATACGAGCCAGAGATAGAATAACAATTAGGAAAGCTGAGGAAGGAAAGAGATCTCACCGAGACATCAAAAAATGTTAGGCAATCCTCAACCAAAGAAACTATGGCTGGAAACGGTGATGATAATGTAGATTTGGCTTCAAGAGAGGCAGGCCAACAACGGAAAAAAGCTGCACGGGATGTTGAAGAAGCATCTATGAGAGATGCACAGATTATCTATGAAGAAGAGAGGGGTCGGAGAATTGCTCAGAATCAACCCTTCGCTGCAGACCAGTTCGGAAATGAAGCTCCCATGCCTGGAAGATCATTGGGTGATTATGCTAGACTAGTCTACAATCAAGGATTATCAAGTGTTAGACCACCTCTAATTGCAGCTAACAATTTCGAATTAAAGCAAGGGTTGCTTCAAACCCTTCAGAATTGTTGTGTCTTTAGAGGGAAGATGAACGAAGATCCAAATACACATCTGATGAACTTCGAGGAGATTATGAATACCTTTCAATACAATGTTGTATCACAAGATGAATTATACTTAAGGGCATTCCCCTTCACACTCAAAGGTGATGAGAAGCAGTGGCTTCGAAGCTTACCCACGGGATCAATTAGAACATGGGAGGAGATGACCAGAAAATTCGTTGATAAATATTTCTCCTCAGCTAAGATGGGCAAGTTTAGAAAAGAAATCTGCAACTTCTTCCAGAAAGAGACCGAGACTATTTTTGAAGCATGGGAGAGGTTTAAGGAGATTGTTCAAAAGTGTCAACATAGCGGAATTGAACTCTGGATGCAACTCTAGGACTTTTGGGATGGATTGACACCGGCGTCACGTAGAACATTGAGCAATGCAGCTGGAGGCCCGTTGATGAAGAAGACTCCAGAGGAGATAGTTACAATTCTTGATGAGTTATCTGAAGATGCAAATCAGTGGCCCTCTAAGAGTGCTGAAAGAAGAAGGTCGACTGGTGTTCACAAAGTTGATGCTACTACATCTATGCAGGTACATCTTGATGTTATGGCTTAAGAAATACGAAAGCTGACGTAAGCCTCGATATAAAATGAGCCTCACGTAGCTTGTGATATATGCGGAAGAGGACACCCTTCTTATGAGTGTCAAGCCTCAACTGAAGAAGTGAATGCTGTGGGAAATTACAATTTTAATGCAATGGGTCAGAGGCACCCCGATATTTCATGGAGTTCACGTGGAGGTACTGCGAAAGCTTGGCAACAAAATAACTCTAGGCCTCAGGGACAAGGAGCTCTAGCATACCAAAATCAATAGAGGTAGCAGTTTCAGCCTCAACAGCCTATTCAGCCTGATCTAGAGGATCTAATGAAGGCATTCATTATCAAGACAGATGAGAGGCTGGACGCCCATAGAGCAGCAATCAAAGAGTTTGGCACATATTTTCAAAATTCGGAGAGACAAGTGGGACATATTGCAACAATATTATTTGAGAGGGCCCCAGGAACTCTCCCCACTGATATTGAGAGAAATCCCAAGGAAACAATGAATGTTGTGACTCTGAGAAATGGATAAGTGTTGAAAGATCCCTCCCCAATCCAAAATAATGTGAAACTTAAAAAAGAAAGTGGGGAGTAGCTGAAGAATGATGTTGATAAAAATAAGAAGGGCCATATGAAAGCTGAGAAAAGAAGAAGGGAGAAACTTCGAGAAGGGAGGAACATGATGAGAGCGAGCATATGCCTCCATTACCTTTCCCTCAAAAGCTACATAGAGAAAAGCTGGACAAGCGGTTTGGGAGATTTCTAGATGTGCTGAAACAGGTTCATGTAAACTTACCATTCACATAAGTGCTCTCACAAATGCATGCTTATGCCAAATTCTTGAAGGAAATCCTTACAAAGAAGAGGAAGATAGAATAGACTTCAGTGGTCAAGCTCACAGAGCATTGCAGTGCGATATTACAAAACAAACTCCCATAAAAGTGTGGAGATCCAAGGAGTTTTACTATACCTTGCTCATTAGGAACTATAAAGTTTGACAAGTCTTTATGTGATTCTGGTGCCTCAATTAACTTAATGCCTTTATCTATTTATAGGAAATTATAGAAGGATATTGGAGAGATAAGGTCGGTGCCAATATTTTTGCAGCTCGCAGACTAAACAACTATAACATCCGAGAAGATAGTGGAAGATGTGTTAGTTCGGGTGGATAAGTTCGTATTTACTGTGGATTTTATAGTGGTGAATATAGAGGAGAACAAGGAGGTCCCTCTCATCCTAGGAAGACCATTCTTAGAAATGGGTAGAGCTATATTGGATAGACACGAGAGAAAACTCATGCTTAGAGTGGGTGGGGAGACTGTGACGTTTAAGATGGATGTAGAAATGGGGGTGCAAAAAGAAAAACCAGCTGCAAGTGTCGAGTGTAAAGTGAACGGATCGAAAGAGAAGGCTGCATTGAGTAGGAAAGATAAGTGTGGGGTGTACCCCAAGAAGGCTGAGAAAAAGCTATCTGCATGGATGTGTGCATTAGTTCGGGCGCGAGGAATAGAGACCGACTTCGACTCAGACCCCGACTAGTTATTCAGGGAAGTTTCCTTTACCTTATACTTTTTAATTCTGTGTCATGGGGACATTGTCATGCCCCGACATCGAGGAGCGCGTCCGGCACTCAACCGAGATAACTCGGCCGGGCAAGCCTGTACAATACCTTCTACCCGAACTTACTCATGAATAAAGAGAAGATCTATTTCATTAATTAGGCAGTGAGGAGATTCATGTGAACAACAACACCAATTCATTATCAATAGTTTCATCATCTATAAGTTTCAGAATACATACACTTTCCTAGTTTGATATGGAATGTGTGATGCAGTTACCAAAATTACTAGTTTGACTTTCCCAACACCGACATACCACCCACACAATGTCTACGGAGCTTCTAATAGTGCCGGCAACAATGCCCCAGCTATACCTCAAAACATAATACATAAGGACAAAAGATATACGACCCTGAATGAGGTGGGGCTCGCCAAGTCAGCTGGGAAGAGGTTGTTCTTCTATCAACGATCAAAGCCGCTTGCTGTGAAACTGCCTGCATCCATTAAAGATGCAGCGCCCCTAAAAAAAGGGACGTTAGTACATGTGGAATAGTACTAGTATGAATGAATAAGCACCCTCTCAATAGAATGAATGATAAGGCAAGAATGAACAATCATAAAATTAATGGGAGTCTCAAATAATACCCAAAACATCAAGTTAGGAACAAGAAAAGTTTTTAGGTGATTTCCATATTTTAACTTGGGAGATCTTTAGTACCGATATGCCACTGTTTACAGTTTCGATTACAATTTCCGACACAGTCACCACCATGTGTGCAGCATGGCATCCGATCACGACCCGATCGGCTAGGCCGTCTCATACGAGACATCAACCACAATCATAATTTCAATTTCAATTTCAATTTCCAACACAATCACCACCATGTGTGTGGCATGGCATCTGATCACGACCCGATCGGCTAGGCCGCCTCATCCGGGATATCATCCTTTTCTATCAATCATCCCATTCCATGCCTCTTTCACATCTTTTTATTTTTTTGGCACTAGTGGTCACAATTGTAATATCCCCTTTTTGTGTGGCGTGTTGGCCGTATTTCATATTTTATATTTTGTGCTCATGTTTTCACTCACAACCATCATCATGGATTTTTAACAATAAGGCATTTATGTCCAAGACAATAAGCATACATATGAGCAAAAAAGAGTCTTAAGTGCATTGAGATTTCTTACACAATTGGCATTAGCTATCATTTGAAACGCAACTTGAAGTCATAGCTTTTAACTAAGAAACCAGTACTTTGAACACATTACCAAATAGTAGTACAACTTAACAAGAGCATTTGGGATACAT
Source organism: Nicotiana tabacum (assembly GCF_000715075.1). Lineage (NCBI taxonomy): Eukaryota > Viridiplantae > Streptophyta > Magnoliopsida > Solanales > Solanaceae > Nicotiana > Nicotiana tabacum. Next base: position 46,832,288 of record NC_134102.1, read on the forward strand.
ATTGAACACAAAAGTCTTTTGACGCAAAGTTTATTCGGAATAATCGATTCATAATGAGTAACTTGGGACTTACAATGACATTGTCGGGTTCAATTCTAAGGAAAGGGTTTAGCCAACATACCTCACTTGAGCTTCCTTAAACTCTAAAATATTCCGGAAATCTTAGCAACTTCGATCTATTTCAGAAATATAACAAATTGAACCAAAAATTAGGAGGATGATCATGGTTCCAGCTCATTTGAGCATTTTATCAAACACTAAGTATGCATTAAGGTTTAAGGTCCTCCTATGGTAGATTCCATCATTCCACAATCCATTATCTACCATTTTTAGCTCAACAATCTTCCTACACCCCTTGATAACACATGCATGAAAAATGAACAACTTCCACACCCAAGAATTTCCTTACTAATTACCTATTTTTAGTTGAATTTCGAAATTGAGAGTTAGGGTGTAGAATCTTACCTCTAAGATGAAGACCTAGTGAGTTTTCCTTGTTAATCTTCCAAGAGTTGAGCAAGAATTGAAGAACAAATTGTTGAGGAACTCTCTCCCACTCTAGAGCACTCTCTCACTCTCAAAATATTAACTTTTTACTTAAGAAAGCGTCTATATAATGGAATAGGGTGGGGTTATAAAAACCAGAAAAATGAAGCTCCGGAACCCATTCTGCGGTCGCATATGCGACCCCATAATGCTTTTGTGGTCCACAAATGGGGCTGCAAAATGTCCCCCTGGAACTAGGCAACCGTGCCTGGGTATGCAGTCATTCTGTGGTTTCCATATCGATTTTGCGGTCGCAAAGTGGACCGCAGAATCTCCTCCCGGAATTCCTCATGTAGATCATGCATTGCAAACCACGGCCCGTAAAGCAATTCTACGGCCGCATAATGGACCGCACAATGGCTCACAAATCTTTCTCAAGTTCCTGCTTCACTTTGCGGCCATTCTGCGGGCGCATAGTAGGCCGCAAAAAATGTCATTTTTTGCCAACATTTTCCTTTAACTCCCTAGCGCACTGTTCGACCCAAAAATGTCCGTACTGCGGCGAGCTTGCTCACTGGGAAGAATTTCTACCATCACCAAATATATTAGCCTACTTCGCCACCATAGAACCTCAGGTTTTAGGTGAAATTTTACGGGGCCTTACATACATGCCACAACTTGAAGTGCGGGGCGGGGGATATTTGTATGTATGTATGTATGTATATTAGTTTCTTTTTTGTTAGTTTTAGTAGTTTGAGATAGAAAAACAAATTTGAAAAAAAAATATAAACATTTTAAAATTTTTGATTTTTCCCGACGATGGATATCGTCGACAGGTTTCTTGAGGGATTAAGGTCGAAAGAAAAAGACAAAAAGATTTTCTTTTGTTAGGTAGTGTATTAATTTCCCCTTGGTTTTTCTTTGGGCCGTGATTCTTTTTCAAGGGTTTTGTTTGAATCGAGTGTAGTTAGTTTTTGTTTTGTAGAGGAGTAGGAAACCTTGTGCTGTGATTTGAATTATAAGAAATATCTCTTGACTTTATTATGCCTTGAGAATAGTGAGTGCTTTAATTGTGATGCTTAGTCTTAGTTTTTGAATCATGTATAAGTACTTTAAATTGTATTATCTTAACTTTGCTTAACTACTTTGACTAGAGTGTCTTGATGGTTCGATCCTGAGTAAGTTATGTGCTATGTATGTGTGAGGTTTTGTGTTATTGTGTGCATTACATTTGATGTCTAGAACTTTCCCCATGTGTTTGCAAAGCGAAATAGTAGTTTATTCAATTTTGAAAGTGATATAGGCATTTCTTTGTTGAGCCAGTTATATGCTTTTACCCACCTAATTGTTATATATCTTAGTTAACCCCGTTGAGCCTATAATCCTATTTCTTTGGAAACCACATTACAAGCCCTATCCATTTGGTTGAATTGACCATCTATTTGAACCTTATACCTCTCGTGAGCACTTGAATTTGTTATGAACTTTGTAAAAGTTGACGTGTGGGGTGGTTGGTTTGGATTTTGAGTAGAACTATTGAAATAAGGAGAAAGGTGCAATGTTTTGAAAAAGATAGAGCCACTTGAATTGAAAAAGAAAGAAAAAATAAGTGTATGATTGTGAAAAATGTTCCTTGATAGTGGCAACTTGATGTAATTGTGCTTAAAGAAGCAGGGAGTTAATGTATATTGATGTGAAGTTGGAGTTATGGTTTGACATAAGTGTGGGGTTTTGAATGTTAAAGTGTATGTATTAAAGTGCTTAGGGAGGTATAGTCACTCTTATATCTAAATGTATTCTACCCGTCCTGCAGCCTACATTACAACCAATTAAAGTCCTGCTTGATCCTTGACCGAATGAGCTCAATTATTATAGTAGTACACCACTTCTGAGAGTGAGTGAATTCTTTCTGTCTTGAGTTCCTGATTGTTCTTAAATTTTACTGGGTGTAGAACTACTCTCTATTGTTGTGTGAGAGCACTTGATTCATGAAGGAAAGGTAATATCATTGACCTCTGTGTTACAGTAAGTGAGCGGGTTGTGAAAAATACATGGTGCTTTTGAGTCAAATTTTGAGGCTAGGATGTTACGGTATTGTACTTAATCTTTTTTAAATATTCTTGGTGTGATGAGTTATGAGAGTTGCTGAAAAAGGGCGTGTCTATGTGAAGTGTAGTTTGATTGCTCAAATACGAGCAATGGTTTAAGTGTGGGGTCTTGATGGTAGGCTATAATCTCGTGTTTTAGTTACTTATTGCACTCTAATTCACTACACTTTATTCATGTTTGAGCTTTAATTGATAGTGTTTTGCACTTATTGTGTGTATTATGCCTTGTGTGAGTGATTTCGAGCTTTGTAGATGTTATGGAGCTAATCCGATCTATTTGGAGCTTTGAAGTCTTGGTAAAAGCCCAAGGGATTAACTCGTGATCGTGTTTGGGGGTCGAGGACCAAGTCTGGACGTCAAAAATCAAAGTTTGATCCGTACTTGGAGAAATCCCCCCTGTCGCGGCGCGTGGGGCGCCGTGGGTGTGCAATTTCTTGTTGTCTGTCAGAACTTAGCTCTCTGGATTTCCCTACTAATGCCCCGCATGGCGCGTCACCCCATGCGGCATGCCTGTGCAATGTTTACAGAGTTATTTTCCTATTTCGGCTAGGATAAGGTGGTTTCGTCTGGGACCGACCCTACTTGGTATAAATACATAAAAAAATATTATTTTCTGGACTTTTGACACATATTAGACCTAAGGAGGCTAAGGCCTCATTTGTTTGCACTTAATGGAGGTCTGAATCTTAATCATTCTGATCTAGCCCATTAAGTGCATTTATTTTTTAAATTTTAACCCTAATTATTCAGATCCACCCCATTAAGTCTATTTGTTTTATCTCATTTAAAAGATCTTAATAGGTATGAAAGGATCTTATTCGGTTAGATCCAAAACAGAGTCCTACTAGCGTTCAGACTCTTTGGAAAAAATGATACGACTTTATTTCCGCAAAGGTTCGCTCAACAATAAGGCTTTATTTTAGCAAAGTTTCACGCTTCGCTTCTTTATCTTCTGCGCATAAGTATCACGCCTCTGTCAACTCTCCATATATCATCGTCTACTCAAACTTGTTTTCTCTTGAACAGGTAAGATTCTAAAACCTTTAGAAAGTGTTTTGTTATTATATTTTGAAATTTGCAATATGCTTGCCTATTATTTTGTGAAAATATACTTGTATGAGTTTCAAGATTTCAATTCATATTCTCTAATAGTTAATTCTATAGTGCAGAATTAAGAAAAATATTGTTGCAAAACTCTTCAAAAGTTGCAATAGATTTCCGTTTTAAATTACAAGTAACATATTCAAGTTGAGTGTACTACAAAATACAAGCTGTTTTTCCTCATATCGAGACTCTGGAAATGGCATGTTGTTCTTCTACACAAGTAGGAGTACACAACTAGTCCGCACTTGTCAATGACCTAGTATTAGTTGTTTCTTTTACTTTTCTTTAATTAGTTTTTGGATTATACAAAACATCTATATTCTTTATTCATATTTAGCACTAGCTCCATTTCTGTATGTGACACTTTAATTTTTCAAGTTCCAATATGTTCATATTTTTAGGATATCTGACTTCCTTATTGAAAATGGACCCTCGTGTTTGTGATTTTACACGATATAATCGTTTTTCGGAAGTAAGATGTAAAGATTCACATAACTAGAAAATTAAAATGCAAGGGATTGATGAAAGTTGAAAATTATTTCCAAATATAGGCAAATTCTTAGAAATTGTGGTAAAATACACAATATTTGTCTAGAAAGCAAGTGGTGTGGCTTAAAATGAGGACAATGTAGCATATGTGAAATTGAGTCATCAAGCTCCATTGGTCTAATGTTTTCAAACAGGTAGTTGTTCTGAAGTTCTCTTTCAATCTGTTTTTCAAGTTCTTGATATTTCTAATATCAGTATTGGTATTGATTAATCATGTGGAATTTAGTTTCCTCTATATAGGAGGACTTCATTTTTTTACTGATGGGTAAATTTATCTGATATTTTGCAAAACTCTTCAAGATGTTGCTTTATTCATATCTTTTGTACTAACGGGAGAGGTTCTAAAGTGTTACTAGTTACAACAAAGGGAAGAAATACTCCTGATTTTTTGCTTATATAATGTGTATACACTACTTTTATGTTGGTGTTTTCGTTGTTCCATTTTACTTATTACTTGTTATCCTTTATCTTAAATGTATTATGTTCCTTTAGCTGCATAAAGGAACTTTAGGAAGTAGTTCCTTCTTGAGCCGATGGTCTTTCGAAAACAACCTCTCTACCCTGGGATAAGGTCTGTATACACTCTACCCTCACCAAACCCCTATTGTGGGATATATTGATTAAAAATAATAACAGGCCTGACATTGAGGAATGTATGGAAAAATTAGAAGCACTTGGATGGGAAGAACCATTATACAGTGCAACTGTTAGTATACTTTGTGAAAGTGACAGCTACAGGAAAGCGTGGATGAAAATTTCAGAGGTTGAAAAGGTAGAGAGTTGGATTAAGGCCATGGGAAAAAAGTTGGGAATTCTTTGATTTTACTAATTAGCAAGATTATTCATTAGACTTTAAAAATATGGAACCTTATTTGTTTTTTCCAACTAGTATCTATTATGCTTATTTTTTTTTTAATAATATGGAACCTTCTTTGTTTTTTTCAACTAGTATCTATTATGCTTATTTAAATTTTTAATATTATACTATGCTTATGGAATATTTTTTTCTGTGATATACCTTTTTAAAATGTTTTGTTTGACGTATGTTTGATGTCTATGGTATTGTTTTACTAATTAATTTAGTGTACTTATGTAACTTTTTTGTTTACATACAATGTTATGCTTACTATCGTGTATTATATATTCTCTTTGTTAAAACAGTTTAGACATGGACACTGGAGATCAAATATTATGGTTGATGTGCTTGTATTGGTGTAGAAATCATTTTAGACTCAAGAATATCCAAATAAATAAAGATTTAACATCGTCTTTATCTGGTGATAAGTAAACATCAAAATTATTGTCCGGCTCTAGTCGACAATTCTTAAAATTTATGCGCATGTCTCGTGATGAATATGTTCGACTATGTCAGCATTTTAGACATAAGGGATGGCTCGTAGATAGCAAACACATTTCTGTCGAAGAAAAGATAGCAATGTTTTTACTATAATAGGTCATACTGAGCGTTTTGTGGTTATCAAGAGAAGATTTCAACATTCTTCGCAAACGGTTCACAAATATTTTCACAAGATTCTTGAAGCAATGATGAAATTTGCCAAAGAGGAGATATCATCAATAATATCCGATTCAAATTCGCATATTCCTGGTGCTCATAAAAAGCTACGAAATTTATTTATGGTATTATGTATTATAAAATTATTATATATTTTCGTTAGAAAAAAATTCATAACTTTTAACATAAAAATATTTACTTATTTGCAGGGAGAAATAGGTGCACTCAGCGGGACATTAGTACATGCAGTTATTCCAGCTAATCAACAAATTAGCTACAGAGGAAGAGGAAAGGGTAAATGTTATCAAAATATTTTAGCTATATGTGATTTTAACATGGTCTTCACTTATGTTTATGCTGGATGGGAAGGGGTAGCACATGATACACGTGTTCTAACAGAGATCGCATCTAATCCAGATAATGGCTTTTCATTTTCTCCTACTAGTAAGTGATACAACTTATTAAGTTATTGTGAAATAATAAGTTAGATGTTTAATTATGTCCATTTAACCTTTTATTTTGATGACAGACAAATACTATTTATGTGATGCGGCATATCCTAACACTCGAGGTTTTTTAGCACCATATCGTAATATTCAATATTGGTTAGGATATTATCACCGTAGATGGGCCATAAATAAAGAGGAAAAGTATAACCACACTCATGCCTAACTCAGAAATGTTATTGAACGTGCTTATGGAGTTTAAAAGCAAGATTCCCAATATTGGACAAGATGGCTCTATATCCTATTGATGTCCAAAAAGATGTTGTTATTGCATGTTTTTCAATTCATAATTTTATCAGAAAAGAGAGTCTAAATGATGACTTGTTTAATCAATATGATTTGCCTCAAGTAATATTTGAGGAAGAAGGAGAACTCGAACAAGTATTGGATGAAACAAGTGGACCTAGCTGGACAACTGGAGATTTATAGTTTATGAACAATATGAGTGAAGAATTTGCACTTCAGCTAATGCAAGGAAGAGAAAATACTTCATAGTTTTGTATTTTCGTTATTAGAAATATGTTTTTAATGTTTGAATATTAGAATTTAAAAAATGTTTAATTAACTATTTTATTTGAATTTTATATATGGTATGTTTAAATATAGATAAATTGTACATATTAAGATACTAAAAACAAACAGTCTTAATCATTCAGTGTTTAGACCTAGAGAGAGCATATTAATCATTCAATTGTGTATTCAGATTCAGACGTCTGAATCTTAATACATATCTTAATATTCAGATGTGTATTCAGATTCAGGCGTCTTAATCTTAATAAAAACAAATGAGGCCTAAGGAGGAGTTGGAAGAGCAAAAGCATAAGGATTTCATCATTTCTTCCACACTCAAGACCCGAGTTTGGATCGAATTTATATTTTTCTATACTCTAATTTTAATTGTGATGAATTGCTCCATATCTATGGAGTAGTTCTCTTTGAGGTTTGATGGATTTGGTGTATTGATGATTGTTTGTTGATTATAACTCTAGTTCTATGTATTGGAGCGTTTTGGGTGATTTAATTATTGTATTTATATTCACTAGTTCATGTAATCGAGAGAGGCATAACTTGTAATATCTTTGAATTATATTGTTGGTTGAGTTCATTAATTCTTCTTAGTAATCGAAAGAGGCTAGTTGAATCATTTATTAAACCTAGTTAGGAGAATAACAGAAAGAGGTTTTATTAAAGACCAATCCACTACACATTCTTGCATATCTTCACGTGCTTAAATTTGTTCATCTTGTGAGGTTAAGACTTAATCGAGAGAGGAGTGTTTACTGAATGTTTGAAATAATAATTGAGTGAATTCGAGAGACTCACTTGAACATTAGAAGTGAATTATCTAGAGTTAGATCACGAACAATTATCTTGCACCTATCCTATCAAAATCCTATCTTCTCCCATCGATAACCTTTATTGCTTATTCTTTGTTTCGATTGTCATTAGTCAGTCACTTTAGATTCTTAGTTAATTTTAGTTTGACATCTTATAAATCTCAATTGTTGATCATATTAAATAGCAACCAAGTTAGAAACTACGAGAATACTGTTTAAATCTAATCCCTGTGGATATGATATTATACTATACTATATTTGATTAGCAAGCATAATTTAAGTGTGTGTTTCGAGCTCGTCACCTAGATCTGAAGTAGTAACTTACAACCCTTAAAGAAATCATATCCTTGTGCACATGCGGACAAAGCCCTCAGAATCTTAGCTAGCACCATCGGCACTAGAGTAACTTGAAGGTTACCACGGAAGGTCGCCAGAACCACCGGTAATAAGTTGATGTTGATCCGACCCCTTCTCTGCGGGAAGACCAATAATCCAAACAGTGCCAATGAGAAAGTGATAGGCCTGAGACTCTCCCACGTTGCTTGATCTCACTGAAACTCTCCCGAGTACCACTCGTAGCTTTCGCGATGTCCAAATCTATCGAATAGATGATCTAGGCTCACCCATCCGTCCTTGATGTTTCTCAAACCTCGACTGTTAGCCAAACCAAAAGCATCCAAGAACATGTAACCGGGCATAGTGACTGGTAGTATTGGCGTTCTTCCTATGAATGGAAACTCCGTGAAACTAGTAACCTTTTCCAATGTCAGTACTAACTCATAGTCGGCAAACTTGAACACCACCTTAGCCGGATCCCAGAACTCTATCAGCAGGCGTGTGAGCACCGTCTATGCTAGGATGTTTAGCAAAGTGGCTAGTTCCCCCAGGTGTGTCTGAATCTCATCTCCGTGTTTCCAGCGAATGTTCTTCCACCACTGCTTCAACTTGTATGGCGCTCCCATCACCATGTTAATATCGGGGATGTTTTGGTTGATTTTCATTTTCTGAAGTGGGTAAAGAAAGGTTTTTGGTATATGATCAGTTGACATTAGGGTGGTTTTGCTAATTGTGTGTCATGCCAAGCACCGACTCACCTAAGGTTTATGCAATATGACCTATTTTGCTAGAGTAAAGTGTTTCCTATTTTTGAGTTGGACTGAATACTGCAAGAATTTATGTCAGTTGACTTGACAAAGCCATTCTCTGAAACTAGAGAGTTTTGAAAAGAAGGTTCGGAGGGGTGTAAAAGACAAACCTCGCGTGCCATTTTGTATGATAGTGTACGACCAAGACTGGATAGGAATAAATGTGATGACAATATATGTAAAGCAGTAACAGATAAGGGTGTAGCAACAATAAGCATGATAATAAGCATAAAGAGCAAATAAAGCAGGTAAGCGTGTAATTGCAAATTTAGCTACAATTAAAATAATTTACAAACAAATCTAAGTGCCAAATTCAGTCTAAGTGTGCTAAGGTCAGAACCTAAGTATGAATCCACAACAGAGTCGCCATGTTGTTGTACCTTATTTTGCGCTAGTCAAAACAAGGTTCAACTTGTGGTTTCTCTGTTATTGATGAAAGAGAGTCGCCACCTAATATTTAAAGGTATAGTAGGGTACCTATTTAATTTCTAAAGGTCATATTGTTTATTAGTCTGCTAACCAGTGAGATTATGGGTAAGGGTTCTTGTTGTTCTAAGGGAAAGGTGTTAGGCACCCCTTAAAATCCACTAGAGGTAGCTCCATAGGACTTAGACAAGATTTTGGACTAATTATTTATACTATGCCTTAACTAATGTTTAAAGAGCGTAGCTTACCATATATGAGGAAATAATATCTATAAGGGAAGAATATGGTTTAGAGAAGATGGATTTAATGAAAAGCCTTTAGGAAATTAGTGTTAGTATATATATACTTGAAAAGAACTTTGAAGGATGGAACGTTTGTATAAAAATGTGTGAAAAGGAAGCTAAGTTAAAACACTTTATTTTCCTAAACCATGGAAGTTCATATTATTCTAATGCAGTGAAAGTATTATGAAAATGATCCTAAGATGTACCTTGGTTTTAAATTGAAAACTTGTTTCAAAGTCTTTGTTTTTGGGGCAACAACACTTTAATTTTTTCGAAATAGTTGATTCCCTTTTAAAAGATTAAAATTCGCGACGGTTCTGATTTTCCTTTTTGAAAGAGGGACTTCTGCCTTTGGACTTCAAAAATCTATAGGAGAAGAGTTAGCAAACCATAATAAGTTGATAATAGTTCATGATTAGCGGATGTAGGATTAGTTACTAACTAATGCTTCTTTTAATCCTAGATTCTTTAAGGCTTACCTAAATTATTTTATGTGAGTTAAAGGATAAAATAAAGTATTCAATCAAATATACAATTGTCATATACATGTAAGATAAAACAACATGACACATGGAAAAAAATAACAACATAGTGCAACTGGAGAATAATGAAAACAGTAATAAAGAAGCGAAGGGAAAGAAGTGACTCTCGGAGGTTTGGGCCTCAAAAGGCAGGCTCAGTAGTAACAGGGACGAGCAACACAAGCGACAACTACCTCTAGACCTTTTGAGACATAGCAAGGCTGGACTTGGGCCTGAGTTCATAAAGAACTCAGCATGCCCAAATCATTGTACATGTTCAAAGAGGAAAAGAGAAAGCAATTAGAATAACTGTATCGTATACATATCCATATGAAATTTGTAAGCAAATGATAAAAGTAAAGATCATCGGCAGTATTTAAATACTAAGAAAAGTCATACTAATGTGGAGGTTATGCCTAGTAAGTGATCCATATTGAACATCTTTCATTGTCATTAAACACCAAACCCAAAGAGAGTAATAAGTGTCGATGAATTAAAGGCTAAGGAGAGAATTCTACTCAATGTCGATACCCCTTTGAATCCCCTGACACTTCAAAGTTCCCAAGGATCTCAAGGCCCAGGGAAATCCTTGTGCCGGGGAGAGAAACCCAACCTAGAGTTAAACTCTACCCCCAAATACCCTTAACCACTAACGACTAATTCTTCCCTGTAGGTTTGAATGCCAATGAGGCTCTTTCAATGCAAACCAACTACTATGACATTTCCTACCACAAAAGCATACTCCTTCTTAACAGAATAACTTAGTAAAAATTCATAGAGATAGTATGACTATACTTCAGTAGTACGTGAGGGAAACACATATTAAACAGGTTTAAAGGTCAAGTTCTAAGCATATATGGAGGCAGGAACACTTGTAGTACTATCGCTAAAGAACCAAACAACGGGAGTCATATGACTCATAGACAGATAAGGCATATAGTCTTAGAGCTGTAACATCAAATGCTATTGTCCTAATGGATTGATCACGGGTTAGTTCAACATTAGATATTGTCATGAGCATACATATAAATGGATAACACCACTTGAATCCTTCGGAATTCTTAGTAAAGATTCAGACAATGATATAGACAAGTTACTGTATTCAATAAGTAATAACAATAGGGCTCTCTTATACCAGATTCAATCCAGAATGACCGGGGAAAGGAATGACTAAAGTATAGTTTCAAAACAGTGTTCAAAATATGAAGTCATGAGGGATAAACAAAGGTTCATACCAAACTCCCACACATACAGAGATTTCAATCAAGATTATGACCTCACAAGAGAAGATGAGTCCCAAACAGTGCAGAATCAGGTTGTCAATATCATTAGGGGTTAAGAATAGTTAAACATCATACTTGAACAGACTTAAATCAGCTGGACAAACATAGATTGAATACTAGGCATGGTGGAGTTGTACTCAAATTACAGAAAACAATTGGCATTCAACCACTACTCCCTAACTCATAAGAGATAGACTGCTCATAACAAGTATCACTGATATGCATAGAAGTTTATCCTAGTAGGATTGGTTTTCAATTAACAGTTAGACATTGATGTAGAACATTCATAGCAAGGATTCAAAAGACATCCAAAGACTAACAAGCATTTATGAAAGGATTTCGAAAACTCAGGTTTCATAAGCCTTAGCCAAGTGAGGCCGGGTTATCCTATATACTTTCATGCATACCTAACTAGAATCATTTAACAGCAAACCCAAGTGTAGAATGACAACACTCAAGAGAGCAAGGCATGATAAGCATGAAGACTACAACAACACCCTAAGTATTAGAGAAGTAGAACTCGAAAGAATACAACATGATGAGCATGAGGATTACAACAGAACATTAGAGTAAAGTCTGAAGTCTAGGTAGATGTGAGAAACCATCAAGGCAGGTTAAGCAATTTAAACGCATAGGTTATTCAATGCAGATATTGAGATCATTAAAGTCACACAATTACTTAATTAACACTAGACAAATATAACAACTTATCATAGACCTTTAACAAGTCATAATGAACCAAAAATAAACAATTACAAATTGAATAAACGTTATGAACTAATCATTTAATCAGGAAAACAATAAAACGTTCATGACATTTTAAATGAAATAATTAATAGAGAGGGGATGGAGGTGTACTGACATCCTCTTTGGCTGCAAACCAAAACAAAAGACTCTTGTTTTACCGTATAGAATCAAAAACTCACCCCGACCAATATAATACTCAGAATCAGAAAGAAAACAGAAGCTAGTTAGAACCTTAGCTTTCTAAGTAATTTCGTGATAGCCTTTTGTATCTATTGGGTGTGTTAGCTCTATAGGCTGAAGATGTTGGATTTGTTAGGTCTGTTAGGTGAGAACATTAAATCCCCTATTTATAATGCCATTGATGACTTAGGATTTCAGCAAAATTTAAATTCAGTAGTAGAAGATGATGACTACTAGATGATGCAAGCATAGGCGAGTGAAAATCAGAGAGACAGAGGTGAAATTGGTGAGGGATTTTACCTGAGAGGGGGAGAAGTAAAAGACCACTGGTCGGGACCCTAATACCCAGAGGTCATTGCATTTGACCTCAGGGTATCGAATACCAAAGTTGAAGCCAGTTAGCATCTTAGGCTTGCTTCGATTTGAAAAGACAGAAAAAGAAATCTGGCAAATGGAAGTTTCACCTTTTGGTCAGACTTCTTCGATTAAGTCTTTTGAAATTGAATGATGAAAATGGAAAGAGTGACGAGATCTGAAGTACAAGAGCAAAACAGATGGCCATGTATGCCACAGATTTGAAAGATCAATGGCGATTTGAGGTTTCATCTTTGGGGGTTAGGGTTCAGATTTGGGGGTTTAAGCTTCTAATGATGAGAGAGGGAAAGTTCAGCCACAATCATGGATAGGGAAGGAAAAGGAGATGAATCTCTATCTGATTTGTGACCTTGCACAAATTTGTACACGGTTTGTTTGATTGATTAGGTCTATGAGTTGAGAGAGATTAGATAGGAAGGGGAAAGGTGGCGGCCGAGTCATTGGGGAAATGATTTAGAGTTTTGTGTAGTTAGGGTTGGTCTTTAGGTTTAAGGGGGGAGATGGGATCTGGGCCGTTGGATCTACTGATCAACGACTCTGATAATTTGGGCATTAAAAAATTAAAATGTGATAAAGTGACGGCAGTTGGATTGTTGGATTTTGACGGCTGAGATTAAGTCTGGTGGAGTACTAAAATTAAAGGGAGAATGGGGATAAAACGTGGGCCGTTCATCAGAGGGATGGGCGTCTTAGATTGACTATGCTTCTTTTGTGAGTGATATGCGAGGGCGACATGGCAAGTTTTGATTTGTTCAATGAGAGTGACCCGAATTGCCTAAATGGAAAGAGATGGGGTGTTTGGACTGGGTCAATTTCGAATGGGCTTGTGCATTGGGCTGAAATTGATTTAGGAAATAGCCACTTTATATTTTAATTAGGAATTACAATTGTAGCCTTTTAGATTTTTAATCCCTTTAAAATTAATTTAAATAACTTAATTATTTTCAATAAAATATATTAGAAACTATAATCATCAAATATACTAGTAATCATTATAATTAATTATTTATAAAATACCCTGTCTTATAAATTATTACACTAATTTTGAACATAACAATCTAATTATTCGAAATGATTCATGAAATTGATTATAACGCCTAGATGGTGTATTTTAAAAATTATTTTAATGATGTTTAAAGTAGTAAGTACATTTATAATTACATAATGTTAATACTAGTTTATTAATTTCGAAACTAATATTTAATCAATTTTGTAAAATAGGTATTTATTAATAGAAACTACTTTCAAAACATTCATTGTAAATATTTAAGTGCAAATAAATTAATTTTAAAAGGGAGGGTCAAAATTGGCCGTCAACACTGATAGTCAATACACATCCTCAATGACCCATCTTTCTTCATTACAAAGAGAACCGGTGCGCTCCAAGGCGACACACTAGGTCAGATAAAGCCCTTCTCTAACAAATCTTTCAACTGCTCCTTCAGTTCATTCAATTTTGTCGGAGCAATTCTGTACGATGGAATTGATATAGGCTACATGCCTGACAACACATCGATCCCAAAATCAATCTCCCTATTTGGAGGGATCCTAGGAAGCTCATCAGGAAAGACCCCTTGAAATTCATTCACAACGGGCCTGGACTCAAGCGTCGGTGCGTCAGCCTCAGTGTCCGTGACTCGGACCAAGTGGTAGATACACCCCTTGCTGATCATATTCGCGGCCTTAGGGTAAGAAATAAACCTACCCTTTGGCACAACATCATACCCCTTCCACTCAATGACTGGCTCCCCCAGAAACTCGAATCTCACGGTTTTGGTCCGGCAATCAAGCTTGAAAAAACATGAGGGAAGCCATTCCATCCTCATTATCATATCAAAACCCACCATCACCATTTCAATGAGATCAGCCGTGGTTTTTGACCACGCACTTTGACAATACAATTCCTATAAACTCGTGTGACCATAATAGACTCACCAACTGGAGTAGATATAGAGAACGACTCACAAAGCTATTCCGGTTCTATCCTGAATTCCATAGCAACATAAGGAGTGATATATGACAAGGTGGAACCAGGATCTATAAAAGCATATACATTATGAGATTGGACAGTCAATATACCTTTGACAACATCTGGAGAAGCCTTTGAACTTTGGAGACCCTTCATAACATAAAACCTGCTGGGTCCTCCCGAACACTGTGCACCACCCCTAGCTACACCATGCCCTATGGGTGCTGGAGTACCTCAAGATGGAGGAGGTGTTGTATAAGCGGTGGCTGCTGAACTGGCTGGCTGCACCATACTCCTACCAGCACTCTGACGGGACGAAAGGCAATTCTTCTAAATATGACCCCTAAGACCATACGCATAACATACAAGATTGTCCATATAACAGACTCTTGAGTGCATCTTTCCATACCTAGGGCATGTGGGCCTCTGTTGTGGCTGGAATTTCCCGCCTGACTAACCCTGCTGATAAGATCTCCTATTTCCCTGACTAGGCCTAAAACGACTCCATTGTTGCTGAGCCGACCCTAATAGCGGTGCATCGAATGAAGACTGAGAAAATGACTACATCAGTCCAGGTGACCATCCCCTGAATACTGCCTTTCCACCACTACCCCCACTGGAATAACCACCAAAGTTGCCCGTGGACCGGACCTTCTTTCTACCCTCTCGCTCCATTCTATTCTTCAATTTTTGGGCCTTGGTGGCTTGAGCAAATGCCACCATCTTCCCATAGTCCATGTTGGAATTCAAGGCGATTGTGGTGGCCTTGTTGATAACTAAAGGGCTAAGGCCTTGCACAAACCGGTACACCCTAGCCTCCATAGTGGGCAGCATGTAAACAACATACTTGGACAGGAGCGTGGATCTCATATGGTAATGCCACACACTCATACTACTTTGCTTCAAGTTCTCAAACTCGGCGGCACGGGCTGCCCTAGTCTCGGTAGGGAAGAAATGATCATTGAAAGCATCCAAAAACTCCCACCACTTTGCCGGAGGGCTACCCTCCTCACAGTACTCCTCCCACATCTCAAACCATGAATACGCCACCTCCTTAAGGCGATAGAATGCCAACTGCACTGCTTCTATCTCTGTGGCACCCATAATGCAGAGAGTCTTGTGCATCTCATCAATAAAGTCATGGGGGTCCTCCTCGGGCTTAGTACCCATGAATACCGAAAGATCCAACTAAAGAAATCAATTCACCTTGGAACTAGCTGAATCCCGTTGCTGGCTGGAAGAAGTAGATGTGGCATTCAATCTCTGATCCTAGGAAGCCACTATCTGAGTCCACATCTATATGTAACCCCTAAGGTCCCCATCAGACACACTAGGACCGGAAGTTGAGGTCGGAGGTGGAACCGAAATATCGGTTAGATGAGGAATCATTGCATTTTTAGTAGGAGTGGGAATTGGTGCATTCCCATCAGGAATAGTAGAATCAGGAGGTGTTGTGGTTGGAGGAATGCATTCACCCTTCGGGTGCTCACCCGTAACATCAGGTATCTCATTAACTACCACATCTGAGGTGGCATTGGCCCTTTGGAAACTCCTTGCCTTCTTCTTAGGCGCCCTATACTGAAAATTAGAACAATGCACGAGTTAAAAAGGAGGAATAGTCTTACAATAAACTCTGTCGCACAATCTAGAATATCAAAGAAGGATAACATTCTTAAATGCCCAAGTATCCTCCTAATTATATATGTGGTCGACAACACACTAATAATAAGGACTCTACTAGACACGGCTCTGAGACATCCTAGAAAACTTTAAAACCTTAGGCTCTGATACCAAGCTTGTCACGCCCAGACCTCGGGGAGTGCGACTGGCGCTCAATAGAGATATCCCAGTCAAGGAAACCTACTTGATGCCTTCTACCAACCTTACTCACGAATAGTTTAAGAATCAATGACAAGAGATATACATTGAAGGATAAAATGTAAAGTATCAAGTTCCATTACTTGTGGATACTTCATTAATATTTACCAAATGATTACAAGTTTATATTAAAAAGTGGGACATCCGACAATTCCAACAATTATAGTCTATTTCCCCAAATTAAAATACAACCCACACTATGTTTATGGAGTCTCTAAATGGAATAGAAAAAGTAATATGAAAGTGTCGGTGACAAGGCCCTGGCTATACTTCAAAACACAATTTACAATAATCAAAAGACACAAGGCCCCGAGAGGAAGTGGGGATCACCAAGTTAGCTAAGAAGAGGTTGTACTTCTAGCAATGATCTATGCCGCCTATTGTGGAACCACCAACATCCATTAAAGATATAGCGTCCATGAAAAAAGGGACATTAGTACATATGGAATAGTACTAGTATGTAAAGTTAAATACCTTCTCATGGAATGGAATGCCAACATGAGGAGAAAAACATGGAAACAATGAGCATACCAATCATATTTGAATGTCGAGTTGAAACAAAATAAAACTTCAAGTCAATATTTTCATTTTTGGTTGGGCGATACTTAGTACCGACACACCACCATGCTCTTGGCATGGAGTCCGATCACTGCCCGACCGGCTAAGCCATCTCACCTAAAAGTATGAGGATATAGAAACACAATACCACCATGTGTGCGTCATGGCGTCTGATCTCTGCCGATCAGCTAAGCCGTCTTACTACAATATCGTATGGGGCAACATAGTTCTTGCTAGCTATCAAATAATCTCAATCAAGGGGAATAGTCTCATTATAATATAATGTGAACTTGTCCCTCAAACAATCCCTACACCAAAACGTGTAGTTTCAGGCTTGGGCATTTATAACCCAGCCTTCCTCGGTGACCTAACGATACTCCCAAAAACATTTATCATGTAAAAGAATTACATTCGTTTCATAGACTTTCATACTACCTTTCATTTTTAGTGGCACTCTTGGCCTCATATGTAAATCATTATTCTTGGCACGATAGCCGCATTTCATATTTTATTCTTTCCATTCTTTCATTAGACATGGACTATAAAACATCTAAAGGCACTTATAAAACATCAGGGAAAATTATAGCTTTAGATCATGAATACATAAGGCTTAGAACACATTGGGAACATTTACAAATAAGATCATAATAATTTGCAATTGGAACAAGAATAAATTCATAAGTCCTTGGATAAGCTAACCATAGAACAAACTGAAATGATGGAAATAGGAACTTGATCAAACAATAACCGAAGTTTACAAGAGTTTCATGGAACCCGATTCTACGCAAAGAGTTTAGCCAACAAACCTCGTTTGAGCTTTCCTTAGGATTACTACAACATTTTAAGACTCCTAGCATTTTCAATCTATAGGAAGATGATAAAATTGAATCATAATTTTAAGGATTCTCATGATATAAGTCTCTTGGAAATTTCTTCAAATACCTACTATGCGAGATTGATTACAAGGCTCTACAACGGTAATGTCTTCTTCGCTTACTCAATCTCAACAAGAATCTACCAGTAATAGTTTAACAACCCTATATACCACCTCCTATTGGCACATTCATGGCATAGCTCCTACTCCGCATCTTACTTATACCTATAACAACTTGCATGAAAGCTTAGGACAAGAACTTACCCGGATAGGTGATGGCCTAATGCGCGACTTTCTTGATTCTTCAAGATTGAGCAAGAATGGATGAGTAGGATTGTTGGAGATTCTTCTTCTCTCTCTAAAACACTCCCCCTCTCTCTAAAACAACTAATTTTTGCCTTCAAAAATGACCCCAATGGATTTTATTAAAACAAGGTCGGGTTAGAAAAATTCCTAAAATGGACCCTCCGAACTAGATCTGCGATCGCAGATGCGGTCGCGAAACATGTATGCGGTTCGTGGAATGAACCGCAGAATGGCCTTCAAAAACCTGGGTAGTCCTGATACGGTCTGCAATAGATCTGTGGTCTGAAGATCACTTTTGCGGTCGCGAAATAGACCACAAATCCTCCCTCAAGAAAATCATCATCCTGGTTCTGCGATGGAAGTGTGGCCCGCAAAATAGTTATGCGGCCGCATAATTGACCACAGAATAGTCCTCAAAATTAAACTTCACCTGGTTTACTCTGCGATAGACAGCCAGCAGAATAGTTTTGCGGTCGCATAATAGACCGGAGAGATGCCATGTTCTACAAGAATTCCCACCACTCCATAATGCATTGTACAACCCAAATAGTCTGTACACCATAAAACCTTAAATTTTATGGCATAATTTTACGGGGCCTTACATCCTCTCCCTCTTAGGATCATTCGTCCTTGAATGAGGGTCAAAGTTCACCATAGAGATCCAATGTGACTGAACTCTTCAATCACACAGCAGAATTTCTAAATTTGACTAACTTCCCAAATTTTCAAATATTTCGGCTGAGTCTCCCTTGCATTTGGTCCTATCCATATGTCAGAGAGCTCCATAAACCAGTCCCAACATCATATTCACATCACCACGATGCATCATAGTATGAAAACAACACCAATCCATAAAATCATAGGCATTACATTACCAAAAGGGGCTTTTAGCACAAACTGTACAAGTTGAAAATTATCTACAACTTTCCAACACATTTGCCTACTTCGGGATCATAAAATCTTAAATTGCTTATCATAATTTTACGGGGCCTTACAGACCCTTTGATGGGCACTGAATTTCATACCCGCATGTACATATAGAGATTTAGACAATACCTCGCAGTAGGTAACTCGACTCAACTTAAGGTTGTCACTCTCCCATTTTTCGGAGCTGTTTATTGAACTGATAGGTATGGTGGTTGTATGTATATACATAGTTGGATATGTCGGGGTCCTGTCCCAACCAGATGTTGTTGTACTCTCTAGAGGATTGTATATAATAGTCTTGAGTGGCTTTATCGTCCTTCTTAGTAGACCTGCTGTGTTTATGTTGTCATTGTTGGCCTTGTTATATATATATATACGTATGTTGGGCCTTTTCTGTATGCAGGTGATTGTGTCTTTTATCAAGTCTCGTTAGAGGCCTTGTCAGCCCACATATGTTCAGTATATTAAAAGTATAATTGTTGCAAATAGCCATGGTCATAGGTGTAGTGTGCTTTGAATGATAAGAGCTTAATTTTGTTTCGTCTACTATAGTGATGGTTTGTTCGAGGACGAACAAAGGTTTAAGTGTGGGGTGGTGATGTTCGGCATATTTTGATATGTGTTGATGTTACTTTACCCATGTTTTAACCGCTTTTTGATGCTATTTGATCTTTAAAATGCCCAACATAGTTTAATTATTGGTTTTATGACTAATTGAGTTGTGTGAGATGATTTAGGGTGTTTGGAGTTCAAAAATATGAAGAAAATGTTCTCTAGCTAGAGGAAGAGGGGTTGGATGCGTCGCATCCAATCTAGAAAAAAATCAGATTTCATGCACCCTTAGCAGTGAAGTCGGCCCATAGCATCTGCCTTAGCATCCGCACCTGGGCAAAGCTGAGATGGAGGAACAAAGGGCGTATGCGATGGATCCACCCTAGCATGCGAAGCTGAGAAGTGGAGGATGAGGTGGATGCGATGCATCCACCCCAACATCAATCCCTGAAGCTGAGTCGGATTAGGAATAGGAGAACTATAGCCCACGACTTTTGTACGCAATATATAAGCCAAAAATGCCTCTTTTAGGGCATCTAACATATTGGGAAGAGGGAAAAAGCCACGATAAAGCTGGGAACCACGGAATTCATCTTGAGTTCTTATTTTTCCTTCTTTTATTGATTATTATGTATTCTTGTGAATTATTTGATGATTGCATGAACATGAGTGGCTAAGAACCCTATTGTTCTAGGGTCATGGGTATACATGAATGTTGATGTTTGAAGTTTAATTTGACGAAGTTGATTTTATCATATTGCGTTGTTTATTTAATTCTAATTTTAATTATTTTGTTGAGGAGCTAACAGTGAAATACTATCTACGAATCTAGAGTTGAACTCGAAAGTGGGAACTCTAGATTGCATATAGAATTAAATAGAGCAAGTTCTTAAACTCGGGCATCGGGAACGGATTCGCAATTGGGATAGACATATACCTAATTGCCTTGCTCGATTGCAATACATGAATTGTAAATGCGTTCTTGTTAATCTTAATTCCATAGACATATAGGTATTATGTTAGCTTGAATAGGCAAGTAAGAACTCTACAGATTTTTATGAGTAATATCAACCCTGTCAATCATCAATCCAGATAAATCAATTAGTTATTTTAAGCTAAGAATGCAACATGATTGTTAGATAACCCGTGATCCTGAAATATTATCTCCCATTGATTGTTATTTAAAACTATTTAAGTGTTGTGTTGATTTCTAGTATTTCATTACTTGATAGTCTTTAGGTAGTAAATTAGACAATTATCTATTTTATAAGAAATCGCTTGAATCGATAAGCTATTTGAGTTTGAATTAGTCAAAAGTTAATCATAAGTCTTCGTGGGAACGATACTTTATTCACTACTCTATTACTTGATGACCACGTATACTTGCGTAAGTGCGTTTGGTCGCAACATTGTGCTCAACACTTATAAACACTAGGCTGTAGGGAAATTAGGATAGTTACTTTTTCTTCATGTTCAAGATCGTGTGATAGAACAGAGTCATATGGAATGAACATTTATCAACCCTGTCAATCATCAATCCAGATAAATCAATTAGTTATTTTAAGCTAAGAATGCAACATGATTGTTAGATAACCCGTGATCCTGAAATATTATCTCCCATTGATTGTTATTTAAAACTATTTAAGTGTTGTGTTGATTTCTAGTATTTCATTACTTGATAGTCTTTAGGTAGTAAATTAGACAATTATCTATTTTATAAGAAATCGCTTGAATCGATAAGCTATTTGAGTTTGAATTAGTCAAAAGTTAATCATAAGTCTTCGTGGGAACGATACTTTATTCACTACTCTATTACTTGATGACCACGTATACTTGCGTAAGTGTGTTTGGTCGCAACATTGTGCTCAACACTTATAAACACTAGGCTGTAGGGAAATTAGGATAGTTACTTTTTCTTCATGTTCAAGATCGTGTGATAGAACAGAGTCATATGGAATGAACATTTTAACCCTAATCCTTGTTTGACTTATAGCTGAGAGATGACTTCCACTGGAAGGATTACATGTGATCCAATGGTTGTGACGATAATGGAAGTAAGTTACTCCCCTGAGACAAACCCATCTAAGGTTATGTCCTGTATTGAGACAAACCCATCTAAGGTTATGTCCTGTATTGAGACAGACCCATAAGAGATTATACCCTTTATCGACACAAATCCATCTGAGATACAAGTTGAGTCACCACTACGAGAGTCTCTTTCCCTGATGGTATTAGAGGAGTCAGGACGAGCTCCAGTATCACTAGTTTTCCTTGTGGCCCCAGCTGAGCGATAAATAAGGAAGGTAGCACAAGTCTTGACTAGATTAGTTGATGCCCAGACCCGGTACTATGATGGCTCACCAGAGGATGTGGGATCTTCTGAGGGATTGAGAAGTCCATGGTCTTGGGATTCAGTTAACATCCACAAAACAAGACCCAGATGAGGGTATTGGTCAGACCACGAGGGTCAGAATAGTCGGTACTTTTATAGGATTCCCAAGCGTCGACAAACAACAAGTAGAAGGACAACAAGTCGGAGGACTTTCCCCGCTTATGTTAGAAGGTTTGTGCTAGATCAAGGCTCCAAGGTAGGGCCATGGCATGTTTCACATGCATCGAGATCTCAGGACCAGAGTGAGTTATGATGGATGGTATACTTACCGTTTTAATAATATATCTTTATACCAATGAGTGTGATCTTGAAATGTCACATGTTATACTGTGATGATAAATCATAAAGCTTTGTTGGTAGGGCTAAAGAGGGAAAAGAGTAATGTTAAAGGGAGAGACTTAGAGATGGGATTTTTGGTTGAATGATAGTTAATACCGTTGCGATTGAAGGGTAAAATAGGAGTGCTTGACTAGTAAGGTAACAGTATGTTTCGATAAAGGTTATGTTTTCCTTACAAAGGGATCACAGAAAGGATACGTATATCTAGTAGATTGATATATAAAGTTCATCTACGCAAATGTATGTAACGAGTATTGTGAGTAATCAGTAAAATGCAAATGGCTTATAAGCTAGATGTGAAATACAAGTAATGGAATGAGAAAAAGAGTATGGATTATAATAATTACAGTATTTAACCGCCATAATGATATGATATAAAGTTATGAGATTCTTATGAAAGTAATTACATTATTTTCGAGCCCGACAATGATTAATATGGATAGATAGGGTTAAAAAGGTAATGTTTTATACTCGATGAGTTATAACGCGATAGAAGCAGTAAAGGCGAACAACAATGGCAGGATAGGAGAGTATCTCGGTAAACCCTACAGTTAGAGGGTTAAAAGACAAAGACATATGAGATGACCAAAAATAATATTACCTATGGGAGGAGGAATTACAAATGTAAGAATATCACGGGAAGCTTTAGAAAAAACATGAGGTAGACTGTTAATGAAGGCTAGTGATAAGCGAAATGGGATACCTCAAGTAAAGACAATGAATCTATGAAGAGAACTGGTGACGATAAGGCTCGAAGGAAAATTTGAATCGTAATTCTAAGAACTTAACTCTCTAGCCGTCTGGACTAGTAAATTACTTAAAGGACAAGTTCTCACATGCCTGACTTAATGGGGGAATCGCCTTAAATCACTGGTAAGAAAGTGATGTGACTATTTAAATAGAACTTATCAGAGGTGGATATTTCAAAGACGTAACGGTACCAACGTTAGCAAGCACCTTAAGGCAACTTCTACACTTCGAGAGTTTCGATTAGTAGCGTTATAATCATTAAAGTGAATGATTTCATATAGAAAGAACAAGGCAACCGTGGTGAGTTAATCAAAGTTAGAATTTTCACAAGGAAGCCTCAAACTATATGACATATAAGTCTAGGGTATCAACTAGATGTATAACATCCCATACATCCGAACAACATGGGAATTGCCTCAACAGAAGGAGAATATCTTGGAAAGTATTAAGTGTCCAAGAATGAAGAACCATAATAGGGTGTGAGGGTAGAAATTAGACATATAAAAGAGGAGAATCCTAAAACGCAAGTTTTAAGTTACTCCCCTTGGGGGGGGGGGGATCGACGTAGTACAACATAAAAGCAGAAGTGTGATCGATGAGTACAATAAGGAATAAGACTGCAAGAAAGGAAAGGATGTATAAAACTACAAGTAAGCAAGGCAAGGATGCGTGACGGCCTGGGAGGAGCACGTAAATACGGACAATGAACTAATTACAAGGAGACTGAGGGACAGAAATACAACTGAATCTTTTACTTAAATAAACGAGCATGAACCCAAGGAAACTATTATGATCGAGGGACAAGGATGAATGAACAAGGAAAGCAAAAACAAGCCAAAAATAGACATGGTTACAACTGGACCAAGAACAATGGAAGTGTTGACAAGGTAATAGAGTGGTGTATAAAGTTCGATTTCATGACAACACACCTACAACCTCTATAGAGTACATTCGTCAGATAAAGCTGAAAATGAGAAAGTGAAGTGAGCTCTAACCCGAGAATGTAGAACTCAAGATATGGAAAGGAATACAAATTGTGTTCCCAGTAAGGACGTGAGGAATAACCATGAAAGGTAGACTAGAGAGGTCAACAAGGAAACAACAAAGTGTTGAACTGTTAGTTATCACCCATCAGGCATGTTAGTCGAATAATGGAAAGCAAGGATTATGTTACAAATTATACATGTAAGGAAACCCTAAGACATAAGAGCTAAGGTAGATGGATCATACTACGAGTAGTTGAAAAAGGAGACCACGTGACCAAGGGGACAGAGGTAAATTAGAGGAATTATAACCCTTCATTAATATTACCATCATAATATGAGCACCTCGTACATAGAGAACAATGATATGGCGAATACATCTGGATATTTAAAATAGGGGAAACTCTACTATTTAAATGGAGAAAGACACCAGAGTGATGAGTACGATGACATAAACTGCCCGAAAGTTATAACCAAGTACCCTTCATCATCAGAATAACAATGAAATCATGGGCGATACCTAGAAATTGCAACAAAAGACTGATGAGACAAAGTTAAATTAAGTTGATGAGTACATTATAGAACCTGAGAGCGACGTAAGCAACACTAAAATGATACCAATACGATCATGGGTAGAAAGACAAGTAAAAGCGATTTTACAAATTGAGACCAAAAGAGATCTAATCCTATAAGGAAGAATACAATGACAAGAAAGGAAAAGAAACCATGAGAGTTAAATGGCTGATATACGGTATTGGAAATCCATCGAAGGACTTAATGGTATTGACACTCTACTAGTAACCGTAAGATATAAGTGCAAGGAGGATAGGGGTGATAGGAGTTATGAAGGAAAAGGGACTGCCGACCAATGAATCTATCTGAACATAAGTAGTAACAAATAACTTTTGATATTTAAATCACGATCAAATGAAATGTGCGAACTAGGAAAGATGGGCGGTATTAACCTTGTAAACAAAAGGCAACCTACGAAGAACCACTTACCATGACGGTACTAGTTCCAATATCCCGACAACCACTATTAGAGCTCGACACGGACATAAATGGCATAGTAAAAGGGACCTTTAGAATTTAAGCTAATGGCGTAACTCCAAAGTGCAGGCAGCTTAAAATTGATAGAAATATTTCCAAATATTCAACGTCAAGAGTTATGTAGGTGTAACCCTCGGTCATGAATTGATGAGCATACGAACATTAGTTAAACCAAAAGAAAAGATGAGACTATGTTAAAAATATGAATATTCTTGAAAGGGCAATGTTCAAAATATGAGTAACCCTTCAAGGGTATCCCACCTAAGAAGCTCAACCATAAGAGAAAGAGTTGACTACAATGATAAGGAGTCCACAAGTTAAAAATTGTTAAAAGTTATAAAGGACTCGAACACTGAGGAAATTACTAGATGAAAGGAAGGATGAAAGAAGCAGAATCAACCCTATAATGTAACAGTCGCCCATAAAGATTCCTTGCCACACGAATACAAACTCGTATAGCCCTGTAAGAAACACATGGTAGTATGAATGGATACACTTTTAGTGAAATATGTCAATTAACCCTCGTGGAGTTTTACATTCGAGGACGAATGTCCTTAAGGGGGGAGGATGTTACGTCCCACATTTTCACAAATTAAAGTGTGTTGTGATTTAGTCAACATAAGCTGAGAGGTCAAGCCTATTCTCAAGTTCATGAGTGTATAAAACCATGCATAGCACATGTTGGAAGATTTAGAAGCTAAACGAATAGAATAAAATAAGTTTCGTCGAAAGTCGGCAAGTTGGGAATGTTATAACGTGTAATTTTGGGGTGATACTAGGAGTATTTAACATGATAAGAAGTTCATGTTATGAGGTATTTGGATCGTATAATAGTCATATTTTATATTTTGTAGTCAAGCGAGTTGTACAAGAAAATTCGAGAAAAGTATTCACAAGTTACATTCATGAATTTTACTGAACTTTTGGTCTAATGTCACTGAGCTTTTCTACCAACATAATTGATTTATAGGGTGATACTTCTACTAAATTTAATTTCTACAAGTCTAGTTTTCAACGCATTAAATCATTCATCGATACGACATCAAAGTAGAGAGATATTCGCATTTTCGCGATACTATGCAGACAACCACTATGGGACCCACCTAGGCGGCAGAAGCTTATCCTTTTGTTATAAAACTGAGGGAAGCCCTTCTCTCTCTCCTTTTTCGACTAGAGCACACCCCGTATCTCTCCAAAGGCTCTCTAATAGATCTCAAAAGTTTGTGTGTGATTTCTAAGGTAAACCACCTATATCTAACATCAAGAACCCCCTAAAGGTAGCGAAAAGCGCTTCTATGATGTTGTGATGACATTAAGGGCTGTTGTGAGCTAAGAGGATCTTGGATTTCGAGTTTTAGTTGCTCTATAAGGTAATTATTTTATCTCCTTTATTGTTCTTAAGCTTTTACAATTGTTGGTGAGGTTGTTTGAAGCAAAATACTACAAGATAGCATTGAAATCCCCTAAGATATTGCTACTATTTTGTTGGTCTATTTTGAGGTGATAGAGATGATTTGTGATGTCTAGAAATCATTGAATATAAATGATTTTGTTGTGTCTCTATTTTTAAAATTATTCATGTGTCAATTATGTGAAATGAAGACAAAAACATGTAAAAACTATGAATTGAAAGTGAAGGTGGAAGTGTAGGCGTGCAGACTGTTTTGGAAAGCATTTTGTGGATATTTATGAACTGGGAATCATATAGTACATATAAGTATGATATTATGAAGGTTTTAAACTAATTTATGAAATAATAGTTGGATTCTTTTAATATTTCTATTGGTAAAAACGAGCGTGCCACTCAATATGATTGTTAAGATAATCGGTGAAGCTCATATTGGATTATATTGCTGTTGTTGCTATTATTTATTATTGTTCTTGTTGTTGTTATTGGTTTTTTATGATCCTTAGTGGTTTTTGGGATGTAGTAAAAATAGGGGAGTTGCTGCCCGATTTTATGTAGGTTATACAACTAGCCAAATACGATGTTTATTATATTATATGTTGACGTCAAGATCATTTCACTTGTTGTAGACGCAAGAAGTTGTGTTGAGCTTTGTTGAGGAACAAGGAAGAGATCCTTCAAGTATGTTAAGGCTCACTCTTTCTTTCTTTTGGCATGATCTACAAAGAAGGTAACTATAATGTTGTTACTTCAAAAGGAACTCTATTCACAAGATTAAAGTTTGTGAACCTCATTGTTTCATATTGTTATAGTTCATGACCCTTATTGTTCGTTGCCGGGATCACTTCTCGCCTTGATAGTCTTTGTATCTTATGTCTTCATATGATCCTTTTTGAATCTCGGACAATTGATACAGACATAGTTACATTACGATAATTGGAGGATAACAACCTAGAGTTACTCTAATCAGATCCATAAGGCCCTTCAGAGTCATTGCTTGCATTGCACTTATATAAATGTATCTATTTTTTACCAAGCCGCACTATAGTCGGTCGGGTACGACACTTAAATGTGCACACTGATGCAGCTGGTTTTGACATTACTGAGTTCTATTAAGGCTGGGTGCGACCGAGTCCTCTTTGTGGCCGGATATGTAATGATATGACATGAGATATTACCGAGTCCTATTAAGGCCAGGTACGACCGAGTCCTCTTCAAGGTTGGGTATGTTATGTTATGACATGATTTTCCCTACAGAGTGGCTTGATAATATATTATATGGCCCTGTTGAGTGGCTTGATTTTTACAGACATGCATATATATCCATGATTATGACAATGTATGCCCTCAGAGGCTGGTTATGAGTTCCATGTTGACTTTTGTATTCTTTCTTCACATTCCATATTTATTTATGTGCATTACCGGACTTACATATTCAGTACATCTTTCATTCTGACGACCCCTTGCTGGGCGCTAACAAATCCCCCAGAACTAGTAAATACAGAGTAATGACCTCTAAAACAGAAATACAAGTTTGGAATACAAGGTAAAATACTTTCTGAATGAAAGCAAAAATATAGAAATGAAAATATATTCCAAGACTGCTGTCGAGATGCAGCCCTACCTCGATCTCAAAATGATCACAACAATAAAATACAGCTACTCCCGGCTCGGCTCGGCTCAACACCTAGATTAGCACAATTAAGTGCAGAGTGTAGTATGAGTACAACCGACCCCATGTACTCAGCAATTATCATAACTAACATCGACGAGGTAATAGAGGCAAGAATTATCAATGATACTTGCTAATAACCTGTACCATTTATGAATTTCACAGGTATACAACAATAATATCAACAAGTCATGAATAACAGATAAAGCCTCCTCGGTGCATAAGATAACGTAACATGCTCTGTTTCAGTTGATTAATCCTACATATAGAGATGATATGCAAAAAGAGGCATGTATACATTCCTGATCTAGCATATAGAGAAGATATGTGAATAAAACATGTATACAACCAAGGAATTTGCAAGTAAGGAGACATGCAATAACCACAACACACACTGGCCAGTTTCCTCATACCGCGTGTACATCATCAAGAGAGAAACATAAGAGGGTGACCCTAGGGGGATGGATCCTTATCCACATGCTACACGGATAACTCACATGTAATATATAACCACCGCACAAACAACTCACGTGCCAACGTAACTCAGATCCGTACGGACAACTCATGTCCATATCACACAGAAGCATATACGAGAATACATGTACATGAACAATTGATAATAATTTACATATACATTGACTGATATAAGTGACATGCTAATGTTTAGGCATGTGCGGATTATGCTACCATAGTTCTAGCCAGGCGATTACACCCCAAGAATAGCAATTAACATGTTCGAACAGGAGATCAACCAACAAATAATCTCTAACATGATTCAACTAGCTCACAAAGGGAGTACAACATAAAAACATGATAACATGAATCTTAGCAATCACTTCAAGGCATATAATAGCCTAATCACTACCCCGAGCATGGATAATACCCCGGTGT
Source organism: Nicotiana tabacum (assembly GCF_000715075.1). Lineage (NCBI taxonomy): Eukaryota > Viridiplantae > Streptophyta > Magnoliopsida > Solanales > Solanaceae > Nicotiana > Nicotiana tabacum. The sequence continues at coordinate 46,861,401 of NC_134102.1, forward strand.
ATGCAAATCGGCTCAATCCCCTCATATGCGAGCCACCCATAACATGTAGCTATCATTAATAACCCAGGCAACTAGTGCCTCAACCAAGTTTAGGTAAGATACTTACCTCAAGAAAGAAAATCAGTACTCTAAGAATCCCTTCCAGCGTGAATCAACCTCCAGATGGCTCGAATCTAACAAAAAAAACTTAATATCATCAATAAAAGTCATAGGAATCAAGACCAAACAATAAAGCTATGATCTTGATATAATTATGCAAAATCAACCTAGGACCGCACCCCGAAAACCGAAAAACTGACAAATTCTGAACACTCATTCCGATACGAGTCCAAATATATGTATTTCATTCAAATCTGACCTCAAATAGACCCTCAAATCATCAACTTTTACTTCAGATAAGATTTTACCAAAATCCCCAATTTTCCTCACTTAGATTCACTAATCAAACACTAAAATCAATGTTGGAATCATGAATAATAAACAATCCGAGTAAAAAATACTTACTCAAATCCAAATTGTTAAAATTCTCTGCAAAATCTGAGCTCTAGATCTCAAAGTGTGATAAAATAAACAAAACCCTCGAAATAGAGTACTTAAGTTATTCTGCACAGTTAAACACTACGTGTGCGGGATCTACATCGCGATCGCGAAGAAAAATTCCATGCCCCGATACTATCTCTTCTCCACAAATTTGAGGCCATCCACGCAAACGCAATGTTCAATATTTTTGAGCATATGCAAACGTGGTAGCATGCATGCGAATGCAAAGACCAAACACATGCCATCCCTAGCCGGTCTTCCTCTACACAAACGAGGCTCTCTGGTCGCGATCGCAAAGACCACTGCCCCTCCTGGTCCGCGAACGCGACCACCCAATCTCGAACATGAAGAACAAACATCATATGCCACTAAAATACTATACGCGATCGCGACACCACATCTGCAATCGCGAAGCACACCAGAACATCAGAAAACCAGCAATTCCAAAATAAAGGAAAATGGTAAGAAACCCATCTGAAACACACTCGAGGCCCCCGAGACCCCGTACAAACACACCAACAAATCCCAATACACAACACGGACCTACTCGAGGCCTCAAATCACACAAAACATTATCAAAACCACGCATCGTACCTCAATTCAAGCCTAATGAATTAATCCAAATTTCCAAATTCAAATCTTGCACCGAACATGCCTTAACAACTTGGAATGACTTCAAATTTTGCATGCAAGTCCCAAATCACACAACGATCCTATTCTATTTACCGAAACCACAATCCTAACCTGATATGATCAAAGTCAACTCTCGATCAAATCTATCGACCTTCTAAAGTTTCCATGTTTCTCCAAATATAACCAAATCAACCTAGAAACCTCCAAATTCAAATATGGACATAAGCCTACTCACCATACAAACCTATTAGAACCATCAAAATGCAATTCCGGTGTCGTCTACATAAGACAAACTCTAATCAACCCTCACAACTTAAGCCTCAAACCAAGGGACTAATGTCACGCCTCGAACCTGAAGAGGCGTGGCCGGCACCCGGTATGATACTCAGCCCGAACATATCACTCTGTAACTGTGAACTCTGGTAGGGTAACCCTTAACTTAGGCCGATGAGGCCATATTATGAATCATCTAAAAATAACGTCTACAACCAGCAATACCAAACTAAACATCTACATAGGGCTGGTAAAACCACAATACTGATATATAAAATGTACATGACTCATCTACAAGCCTTTAGGGATAACTGAATTGAAATATGGTTTCGACAGGGCCTCGACCTATCCATCAAACCTGTATATATAAAATGGACTCCAAGGTATAGACCTGGTAACTGCGAGGAAGTGGAGCTTATTAACCAATCTATTGTTTGACTTTGTCTACTATAAAGGTCTATCCACCTGTCTATCAGGACCTGCAGGCATAAAATGCAGTGTCCCCAGGAATGGGACATCAGTACGAAATAATATACCGAGTATGTAAGGCAACAAAATAACTGAAAGCTGAAACTCAACTGGTAATATAATAACTGAAAGTACCTGGGAGTCAAATATAATTTGAAGATATGCTTACCTGGTGATACTGACTTATCTCTCTCTCTTAATATAGTAAGTAAAATACATGTACGACCCTATAAGGCTCGATATGTGTAACTGCTCTGCCGTAATAGGCCTGCTCATAGGCGTTCGGCCATACTAGGATCTGTATCTCGGCCATTCTGGTCTTGCTCATAGGCTCTTGGCCACAGTAGGCTCGGTATATAACTTACCATCTGATCAGAGGTTGCCTAATAGGGGCCTGCCCACTGATTATAGATCGGTGGTGGTGAAAGTACTGTAATACTCTATATATATAAACTCTCTACTCTCCTGACTGAAAGAAGACAATAATTAACTGAATATAAAGTCTCAATAAGGGAGAATACTGTAGCTTAAGAAACTAGGATAATGTACATAAATTCAAGAATAATAACTTCTCTTTATGCCTCGTTATCAAACGCGTGTAGTTACGGGATCATGCCAAAATGAAGGAAAGGTTTAGCCTTAACATACCTTAACTTCGTTGAGTCCTTAATACCTTTCAAGCAATTCTTCAAATAACTCAACTCAATCTACCACAACATAAGAAGATTAAAAATCAGTGCTGAGTAAAGGCTAAGTCTGCAACTTAAACTAGTAGCTCGTTCACATAAATTTGGGCAGCATTTCCCCTGTAACAAGGCCCTCCTCCAATACTATATACCAACAACAACAATAACACAACAATAATAATATGTATTCATTATTTTCCAACCTTATCTCCTTCACAATATACCACAAACTAGCCCACACACCCTAATCACTTCATACATAAAACGACAATAAAAGTAGTGTCAAACAACCTAAAAAATGTAATGACGAACGACCAGCCCACCATTTCTTCATTATGTGGTGTTTCTCCATACCGTTTCTCCACCAAAACTCCATAAAACATCAGCATAAGAGGCTAACACGAGTGGACTACAAAATAACCCACTGAAAGTGAAATAATCGAACTCACGACTTCCGATCACCGTCCCGTGAGTTCTAACTATTAGGAAACAAATTTATCAACCTTCCTTGACATTGAAAAGCTTAATACGGAAATTAGGCGTTTTCTTAAATATGAATTACCTTCCAAAACTCAAACTACAAAGAAAAAGAGAGGCGATATAACGATACTTATGTCGTAGGGATCGTTCTAATGTTATCGCTTCTTGATTTCGTACCCGGGATGTTAATCTTCTTTGAAACACTTGTAGAGAGCTTAAGGGTAAGTTTTTGGGGGTTATCCGATCATGTTCTATGAAAAATGAAGAGAAAGACCATTTAAAACCCTATATATATCAACTTTTGAAAAGTCAAAGAGGTGCTGGCTTGGCACCCTAGCATTGGCCCTTCTTCCAAAAAGTTGAGAGAGTTAGAAACTAAATTCCAAGACCTTAAATTTGGTGTATAATATGTCCGAAAATTACCTCATATAACACACTAAATGTAATGCTCAAAAAGCTTCAGTGACACACCTACTTGTCACCAATGCAGTCTGCGCAGTCTTGCGAAACTGCACATATCTCTCTACTCCAATGTCGTATTGACAAATGTTTTAATGAGTTAAAAACTAGACTCATAGGTCATCAATTTGATATGTGGATCATCCCGTAATTTCATGTACATTAGGAGAAAAGCTTAGCTACATTTGACCTAAATTTCAGCACATTTATGAATGTAACTTGTGATAACCTTTTCCAACTTTTGTTCCACAAATTGCTTGACTTCAAAACATAACACACAACTATCATACCACTTAAATAACTCATAACATAATCTCCTTATAATGTTAAGCACCTTAGTATCACCCAAAAGTACATGTCATAACATTCACAACTGGTCGACTTTTGACGAGACTTATTTTCTTCAATTCGTTTAGCTTCTAAGCCTTCTAACCCTCTTGGTACTAGTTATTCATGATCTTAAATATTTGTAACCTCCAAGTTAACACGATTAACTTTATGTACTTTCATAGATGATCTCATTTCATAGCTTTCATCAATTGACTTGCGACTTACTTTTACATACGTAAATATAGTGTGTAATATCATTCCCCCCTTTGGAACGTTCGTCCTCGAATGTTGACTGATGTGCTTATCAGTCTCATAACTTATAGATTTTATGAATACCTTAATACTATCCTTGTCCTCTAGGAAAGTGTTCTATGAGTAAATCCAAAGGCCAAGGCATTCCCACCTTTAGGCCTCTTTCTCACACCACGACATGTGGTCGAAATTCTTCCAATCTCGTAATTGTTGCTACCTTCTGTCATGTAGCATGTACGACTCTATCCTTGTATGAGCACCTATGCAACTCTTCTCCCCTATTTCCTACGTCTTTTAGCCAATCTCTAGTCCTCACTTTGTGAATATGTATAGAACTATGGCAAGTTGTCCCTCTGGGCATCTATAGGTGAACTGAAGTTCTTCGCTCGGTACTTGTCGAACTTACGACTATTGCTATATCTTGTTTCATAGCCTTGGCTAGATATGCCTATGGCTTTACTATATCTAGGTAGCTTACACTATACCATAGCACTTACTTTGATTTATTATTACCAAGGTCTACTACCCAACTACAGGTTACTCTCTCGCTGCTTATCCTATATGTATAAATTTAAGTCCTTTAATGCTTCCTCATTACTGTTCATCTTAAGAATTACAACCTAATCTCATCTCATACTTTGTAATCTTTATCCATCCATTATTGATTCACCTTAATGTTGATCTATAATCTACCATTGATAACTTGAAACATCTTATGTAATACATTTTCACTAGGGCTCATGTCTCATCGGGAACATCTGTAGTTATTTGCCTGACCCACCTAGGAAGGATACTAAACTTCAATAACCATATGTTATAGCATCCCGACATGATTCATCTTATGGGGGTATTCTAATCCCATGCAATTCATGAGATGACTTCTCTTTGAATTATTACTCAATCGAAGGCCTAATTGTCATCCTCTTATCAATTATCATAATTACACTCTCATTCTACTACCAGGGCAGCATTCCATCTTTTCTAAATGCCCCTATTCTTTAAAATCCCCTGAGTTCATTCAAGCTATACTGAGCTTTTTATAACTTACAGAAACCATCAGCTCTCTTGTTTTGATGGGTTTAATCCCGATGGCTCACTCACCTTTTCTTATCCTTACTCCTATCTACCTAAAACCTTGTCGCTCTACCATACTTTAGCTTGCGACCTACACATATCTATTTATACTACTCGCAACCTTCCTTTAACTTGCTAGCACCATTGATTTCCTTATGTTATTTTGGAGCTTCAAGCGAGACATCACATCGTCTCTAACTCTTCTTTACTCTCTTAACTAGACCTCTCGGTACTTGGAAACCATAGTTACTTACCTCTATGCCCTTGTGCTCGTAGGGTTGATTCTTAATTGAAATTTCGATTGGCTCCCTAGTGGCACTCTCTTTTATTTCCCTAACACTTATACTGTACCTTTTCCTACCCCAACTCCTATTTGAATATTTCTCAAGGATTACGGTGTCATATCTGCGTAACTGAATTTCCTATGCTAGGTCTCACTATGTTTATCTTTCATGATCTACTGATTTATCTGAGTCCTCTTGTTTAGCCATAACTAAGCTCTTCCTAAATCAACTACTAACTACTCGTCAGTCCATGATCATATTTATATTCTGCGTAACCTCTCTTGGGTTATGTCTTTTGTCGTAACTTACCTTTTGCACTAGCTCCTAATGTATCAAGTGTTCATTTGCACTTATTTATCAATAACATCTGGTGTGGGAACCCTTACTGCCTCTCGCTGACATCGTGCTTGCAAAATATTCTGGAGTCACAACGTATCTGTAGGATCCGAATAAATGCAATCTCATCCATTTTGCCTGTTTACCGCATTCTTCCTTTACCATTCCATAGTTACCTTTTTCACATATTCACTGACTCATACTTGCCTTGTGGTAACCCCTCTATACCAAGGATAACTGAATTTCTTACGCACGAGGGTGACACCTCGTGTAACTGGCACACTTGGTCCCTTAAGCTTAACTCTACTCACAGTGCTTGCTTTCAGGAAGCGTTTTCCTGAATGACCTTTAAAGGTTATTCTTCCGTTGTCCATTTTATTATTGTCGGAATGTGATCTCTGAAATTCTCACTATGCCGACTATTATAAAATCCATCGGTCCCTAAATCATGTTCGATTTCTTTTTCTTGTTTCCTAACCCATACTAATTTCTATTACCCCGGAGGTCTAACTTAGCCTTCTAGTAATCATGTTGGAGTCACCAAATCATTTCTCGAAATAAGGATATGACTTTATGGCTTATATTATTTATGGTCTCAAGGCCTGTCACCTCCTGTCTTTTACTTCACTTGACTATAGACTCTGTCATCCTGTCATATTTTGAATTATCGTTATCACCAATTTATCATGTCTTACTCATAATACTTCATTTACTCTCTTCTTATTCTCCTGCTAATATCTATGTCTATTACCTTATTCTAAAAACTTCAAAAAAATATTCTTTTGCTTTTAGCTCCCCTTGCTCCATCTAATGACTCTTCAGGTCACCTAACATTCTCTCTTGACTAGGGAGGGGAGCCATACTAAGATAAATATTTATCCCTTCTAGGATTCCACTGCATGTCTTCTAAAATTTCTCGACATTCTGGTATTCATGTCTGCCAGTTCTATTCTAGAGTGCACCATCTGGGTGTCTCACAAGGAGATCAATTATCACGGTTGCACTATCCTTCAAAAAAATTAGCTAATGATAACAATCCATCGACCATTTTGGGTTACTCTAACCCCACCTGGATCCTGATGTCCCACCTTTCTCTTAAAAAATAAATGTTAGCTCCCATAGGGCATAACTGAGATGGGTGTGGCCAATTGTATATATCTCTGTTACTGTGAAAGTAACTCAGAATGCTTACATTTCTCTGCCTGAATTGTAAATATTGATAATCTTAACTAACTGAGTACCACGTGCCCTTCTTCACCATGCTTACTTTGTTGAAAGTTGTGTCTACCTTCTGGTTCTCTTATTGATTTTTACCATATAGATGGATAAATATTCATGCCTTAGGGTTCTTTATCAAGAAGCTTACACGTCGTAGTACACATATGATCTGTTGAAGACCTCATATTTACTCATCGTAAGCATGATGTAAAATCGATTTCTTCTGACTCAACTCTTCTACAACTACATTCAATCTCTTACCAACTGTCTTGCTGGATGTAGGTACCATTGTATTACAAATAAAATAAAAGTTAGGAGTTTGAATTCTTACAACTTAGCTCTACCACACGATCTAGAGTAAGAATAAAGAGTGATAATCCTAAATGACCTGTAGCCTCCTGCTTTTATGTTTGGGGCACAACACACCCATAAACAAGACTCTACTAGACACGGCTTGTAGACTCCCTGGGATAGAAATTCTCTGATACCAAGTTTGTCATGCCCCAAATCTGAAGAGGCGTGGCCGGTACCCGGTGCGATACTCGGCCCGAGCGTACCACTCTGTAACTGTGTACTCTGGTGGGGTAACCCTCATCTTAGGCCGATGAGGCCATATTCTGAATCATCTGAAAATAACGTCGACAACCAGCAATACCAAACTAAACATCTACATAGGGCTGGTAAAGCGACAATAATGATATATAAAATGTACATGACTCGTCTACAAGCCTCTAGGGATAACTGAACTGTATTATGGTCGGGACAGGGCCTCGACCTACCCATCAAACCTGTATATATAAAATGGACTTTAAAGTATAAACCTGGTAACTCCAAGGAAGTGGAGCTTACCAACCAAGCTGATGTTTGACTTTGTCTACTAGGAAGGTCTATCCAGTTGTCTATTAGGACATGCAGGCATGAAATGTAGTGTCCCCAATTGGACATCAGTATGAAATAATGTACCGAGTACGTAAGGGAAAAAAATACCTGAAGGCTGAAACTGAACTGATAATATAATAACTGAAAGTACCTGGGAGTCAAATATAATTTGAAGATATGCTTACCTGGTGATACTGACTCATCTCTCTCTTAATATAGTAAGTAAAATAGTTGTTCGGCCCTATAAGGCTCGGTATGTGTAACTGCTCTACCGTAATAGGCTCGCTCGTAGGCGCTCGGCCATACTAGGCTCTGTATCTCGGCCATTCTGGGCTCGCTCATAGGCGCTCGGCCATAGTTGGCTCGGTATATAACTTACCATCTGATCAGAGGTTGCCCAATAGGGGCCTGCCCACCGATTATAGCTCGGTGGTGGTGCAAATACTATAATAATCTGTATATATAAACTCTTTTCTCTCCTGACTGAAAGAAGACAATACTTAACTGAATATAAAGTACCGATAAGGGAGAATACTATAGCTTATAAGACTAGGATAATGTACATAAATTCAGGAATACGAACTTCTCTTTATGCCTCGTTATCAATTGCGTGTCGTTACAGGATCATGCCAAAATGAAGGAAAGGTTTAGCTTTAACATACCTTAACTCCATTAAGTCCTTAATACCTTCCAGGCAATTATTAAAAAAACTCAACTCAATCTACCACGACATAAGGAGATTCAAAATCAGTGTTGAGTAAAGGCTAAGTCCGCAACATAAACTAGTAGCTCATTTACGTAAATTTGGGCAGCATTTCCCCTGTAACAAGGCCCTCCTCCAATACTATATACCAACAACAACAAGAACACAACAATAACAACATGAATGCATCGTTTTCCAACCTTATCTCCATCACAATATACCACAAAACAACCCACACACCCTAATCACTTGATACATAAAACGACAACAATAGTAGTGTTAAACAACCTAAAATATGTAATGACGAACGACCAGCCAACCATTCCGTCATTATGTGGTGTTTATCCACACCGTTTCTCCTCCAAAACTCCATATAACATCAGCACAAGAGGCCAACACGAGTGGACTACAAAATAGCCCACTAAAAGTGAAATAAATCGAACTCACGGCTTCCGATCACCGTCCCGTGATTTCTAACTATTAGGAAATGAATTTATCAACCTTCCTTGACATTTAAAATCTTAAATACAGAAAATAGGCGTTTTATGAACTATGAAATACCTTCCAAAACTCAAACTACAAAGAAAAAGAGAGGCGATATAGTGATACATACGTCGTAGGGATCATTCTAATGTTATCGCTTCTTGATTTCGTACCCGGGATGTTAATATTCTTTGAAACCCTTGTAGTGAGTTTAAGGGTAAGTTTTTGTGGGGTTCTATGGTCGTTTTCTATGGAAAATGAAGAGAAAGAAGATTTGAAACCCTATATATATCAACTTTTGAAAAGTCAAAGAGGTGCTAGCTTGGCACCCTAGCATTGTCCCTTCTTCCGACGCTTATATCATTTTATACGGATGTTGTATGAATGAACGGTTAAGAGCATTAGAAACTAAATTCCAAGACCTTCATTTAGGTATATAATATGTCCCAAAAAGACCTCATATAATACACTAAATGTATTGCTCAAAAAGCTTCAGTGACACACCTACTTGTCACTGATGCAATCTGCGCAGTCTTGCGAAACTGCACATATCTCTCTACTCCAATATTGTATAGACGAACGGTTTAATGATTTATAAACTAGACTCATAGATAGTCAATTTAATATGTGGATCATCCCGTAACTCCAAGTACATTTGGAGAAAAGCTTAGCTATATTTGACCTAAAGTTCAGCATATTTATGAATGTAACTTGTGATGACCTTTTCCAACTTTTGTTCCACAAATCGCTTGACTTCAAAACATAATACACAACTACCATACGACTAAAATAACTCATAAAATAGTCTCCTTACAATGTTAAGCACCCTAGTCTCACCCCAAAAGTACATGTTATAACATTCACAACTGGTCGACTTTTGACGAGACTTATTTTCTTCAATTCGTTTAGCTTCTAAGCCTTCCAACCCTCTTGGTACTTGTTATTCATGATCTTAAATATTTTTAACCTCCAAGTTAACATTATTAACTCTATGTACTTTCATAGATGATCTCATTTTATAGCTTACATCAATTGACTTGCGACGTACTTTTACGTACGAAAACATAGGGTGTAACAACTAAGTGTCCCAATTCAAACCAAAACTCCCCGGAAACCAAACCAACCACCCCGACAAGTTACATAAAGACAAATACACATATGTAAAGCATCAAGTAAAGGAAATAAGGCTAAAGTGCTCTAAATGATCGGCGTGGTCATTATATTCTCCCCCACTTAAATAAATGTTCGTCTTCGAACGATTCTAGAATCAGACATAGGGTCTCAAAAAGGTAAGGATATCTTCTCTGTATCTCCTGCTCTATCTCCCAAGTAGCCTCCTTGACTGGCTGCCCTCTTTGGTGAAACTTCACCAATGCTATGTTTTTTGACCTCGACGTTTGAACCTGCCAGTCCAAAATGGCCACCGACTCCATATCTTAAGTCACCTTGCTGAAGTCCAATAAATGTGACGGATTCCAAAAGTACTTTCGGAGCATAGAAACATGAAACACTAGGTAAAATCCCGATAGACTAGGTGGCAAGGAAAGTCTGTAAGCCATCTCTCCAACTTTCTCTAGCACATCAAAAGGACCAATATACTGACCCCTAAACTTGCCGTTCTTCCCGAACCTCATCACACCCTTTATGGGAGAGACTCGAGTAGAACCTTCTCACCAACCATATATGACACATCACGAGCCTTCCTATCCGCATAACTCATCTGCCTAGAATACGCTATACGAAACCGCTCTTGGATCAAATTCACTATCTCCAAAGCATCACGAACCAAATCAGTTCCCAAGAACCTAGCCTCCCCAGGCTCAAACCAACCAACCGGAGAATGACATATCCTCCCATATAAGGCCTCATATGGAGCCATTTGGATACTCGAGTTATAGATGTTGTTGTACGCGTACTCTACTAACGGCAGAAACTGCTACCATGATCCCCCGAAATCAATGACATGGGCTCATAACATATCCTTCAATATATGAACAGTACGTTCGCACTATACCTCCACTTAGGGATTAAATGTCATACTCAGCTCGACCTATGTGCCCAACTCTCCAAATATTCAATGTTAACTGAGTGCCTCAAACCGAGATAATAGACACGGGCACACCATGAAGGCAAAAAATTTCTTGAAGATAAGTGCGAGCCATCTGTTTTGAAGAGTAGGTATTCATGACTGGAATGAAGTGTGCAGACTTAGCCAATCTGCCCTCAATGACACACAATGCATCAAATCTTCTCAAGGTCCGTGGAATCCCAACTATAAAATTCATAGTGATATGCTCCCACTTCTACTCCGGAATATCTAGCCTCTAAAGCAAGCCGCTAGGTCTCTAATGCTCGTACTTCACCTGTTCACAGTTCAAACACCGAGCAAAATACTCTACAATATCCTATTTCATCCTCTGCCATCAATAGTGCTACCTCAAATCACAGTACATCTTTGCAGCACCTAGATAAATGGAATTCCGCAAACTATGGACCACCTCAAGTACTATCTCTCTCAATCCATCCAAATTTGAAACATAAATCTGACCATGTAGCCTCAATACCCCATCATCACCAATAGTAACCTCCTTAGCATCACTGTGTTTCACCGTGTCTCTTAGGACAAGCAAGTTGTGATCATCATACTAACGTGCCTTGATGCGCTCGAACAAGGACTATCGTGATCCAACACTAGCAAGAACCATGCTAGGCTCCGATATATCAAACCTCATGAACATGTTGGCCAAATCCTGAACATTCAAAGTTAACGATCTCTCCCTAGCTAGGATAAAAGCAAGACTACCCATTCTCTCCTCCTTCCTAGTCAATGCATCGGCCACCACTTTAGCCTTCCCGGGATGATAAAGAAGGGTGATATCATAGTCCTTTAGTATCTCTAACCACCTCCATTTCCTTAATTTTAGATCCTTTTACTTGAATAAGTGCTGGAGACTCATGTGAACCATGAACACCTCACAAGACACGCCATAAAGATAATGCCTCCAAATCTTGAGCGCGTAAACAATAGCTGCCAACTCCAAATAGTGTATTGGTTAGTTTTTATCATAGGTCTTCAACTAGCGAGAAGCATAAGCAATAACTCTACCACCCTGCATCAACACACACCCAATGCCAACCCGTGAAGCATCATAATAGACTGTATCAGCACCAGATCCCGAAGGAAAAACAAGAACTGAAGCTGTAGTTAAGGCAGACTTGAGCTTCTAAAAGCTCTACTCACGCCCAGTGGACCTCCTGAATGAGGCATCCTTCTGCGTCAATCAAGTCAATAGGGCTGCTATAGATGAAAACTCCTCCACAAAATGACGATAATACCCAGCCAACCTAAGAAAACTCCAGATGTATGTAGCCGTAGACAGTTTGGGCCAACTCTGAAGTGCCTTAATATTTTTCAGATCGACCTTAATCACCTCATTAAAGACCACTGACCCATGAATACCATTGAGTCTAACTAAAACTCACACTTGCAGAGCATATAGCTTCTTCTCACTCAAAGTATAGAGTATGATCCTCAAGTGCTGTTCATGCTCCTCCTTGCTGCTATAGATGAAAACCCCTCCACACCAATATGATGAAGGAATCCATATAAGGCTAAAATACGATGTTCATCAAGTGCATGAAAACTGATGGGGCATTTGTCAGCCCAAAAGACATCACCAAGAACTTATAGTGCTCATAACGGGTCCTAAAAGCCATCTTAGGAATATCTAAAGCCATGACCTTCAACCGATGGTACCCCGATCTCAAGTCAATCTTCGAGAATACCCTAGTATGTTGAGGCTGATCAAATAAATCTTAAATGCGCGGTAGTGGGAACTTGTTCTTGATAGTAACCTTGTTCAACTACCTATAGTCAACGCACATCCTCATAGAACCATCTTTCTTCTTAACAAATAACACTGGTGTACCCCAAGGTGCACACTAGGCCTAATGAAACACTTATCAAGAAATTCTATAAGTATTCCTTTAATTCCTTCAACTCCATTGGTGTCATGCGATATGGTGGAATAGAGATGGGCTGGGTGCCCGACAACAAATCAATACCAAAATCAATATCCATGTTGGGTGGCATGCCCGACAGGTATGCAGAAAATACATATGAGAAATCCCTTACTAGTGGAACTGACTCAACAGCAGGAGTATCAGCACTAACATCTCTCACAAAGTCTAAATACGCCAAGAACCCCTTCTCAACCATCCGCTAAGCCTTCAAGTATGAAAGTGTGACCAAGAAAACCTCTCTGCTCCACCCTAGGAAACCCCGACATTGCTAATCTCACGGTTTTAGCATCACAATCAAGGATAGCATGGTACGGAGATAGCAAATCCATGTCCAAAATCACCTCAAAATAAACCATGATGAGCAAGAAAAGATCAACTCTAGTCTCATAACCCCCAATGGTAACCACACACGATCGATATACATGATTCACCATAATAGAATCACCCACTGGTATAGATACATGAACATGCATATCTAAAGAGTCACGAGGCATACCCAAATAACGAGCAAAATAGGATGACACATAAGAGTAAGTTCAATCAGGGTCAAATAACACTAAAGTATCCCTGTGTCACACTGAAACAATACCTGTGATTATGGCATCGGAAGCAACTGCCTCGGGCCTGGTGCGAAATGTATAGCAATGGGCCTGTCCATTTCCTCACTAACCTTCTCCTCTAGGGCGACCTCGGACTGACTGAGCCCCACCCGTACCTGGTTTTGTGGGTTGTGTAGCTATTGGTGCTGGAACGATAGTCATTGCGCTCTACGGTGGTGCAGTACTTCGAAGTCTGTGGTAGTCCTTCTTGAGATGACTCAAGTCTCCACACTAGAAACAGCCCCTCCTTTGACGAGACTGTTGATTCTATGATCGACCCTGATAACCTGAATAATTGCCTGAGGAACCCTGAATAGATGAGGCACAGTAAGAACTCTGTGCTGGTAGTGCACTGAATGATGACTGAACTGGGCGAGCACTGTATGAGTTGTGGCTAGTTGATGAAACACGAAGAATCTAATGAGCAATCCTTCTTGAGATGACTCAAGTCTCCACACTAGAAACAGCCCCTCCTTTGACAAGACTGTTGATTCTGTGATCGACCCTGATAATCTGAATAACTGCCTGAGGAACCCTGAGTAGATGAGGCACGGTAAGAACTCTGTGCTGGTAGTGCACTGAATGATGATTGAACTGGGCGAGCACTGTATGAGTTGTGGCTAGTTGATGAAACACGAAGAATCTAATGAGCTGCATGAGCAGGCCTAAAAGGACGACCTCTGCTATAATGTGACTGGCCTCTAGACGAGGCATAACCAAAACCACTTCAACCATGGGGCCTCTTGGCCTCCCGCACCTCTCTCTCAAGCTTGAGAACATGCTCCAAACGTCTAGCAATCTCAACCACCTGGTCAAACCTAGCACCCGTCTTGAACTCTCAAGCCTTTCTATATCGTAGGCCATAGTTGAGGCCATCAATAAACCTCCTGATCTTCTTACTCTCAGTAAGGACCAAAAATACCGCATGACGTGCTAACTCTGTGAACCTCATACTGGGTCACAATCATGCCCTCATGGCGTAGATGCTCAAACTCCCTACGCAACTCCTCCCTGCGAGTCTATGCGATAAACTTCTCTAAGAAGAGAACTGAGAATTGATGCCACATAACTGGTGTTGTGCCAGCTGGCCTTCCTGACTCATAGGTCTGCCACCATTTGTAAGCTGAGCCCATCAGCTGTAAAGTAGTGAAAGTCGACTCCATAAGAGTCCACAATAGTCGATGTCCGATGAATCTAGTGACATTGATCAAGAAAACCCTTAGCATCCTCTAACTCTTCTCTACTAAACTAGGGAGGAAGAAGTCTCTGAAGTCACTCCAGTGTCTTCTGCTCCTCATCAATAAAAGATGGCCCAACCTCGACCCGAGTAGCAATAACTGGCTAAACTGGAAAAACCCTAGTGTATGATAACCCTGAGCTAGCTACTCCGGTATATGGGTGGCGGGAGTCTAGGCTCCTCCCCTAGCTTGAGAGGTAGCTGGTGCAACTGGTATCATGCTCGCCTAAGCCAAGCTCAAGTACACACTCAAACTCTGGGCCAAGGTCTCTTGAAGACTAGGCATTGCAGCAGGTATCGTCGGTGTCTGAGCTGGCCCCATCGGCTCACCAATATCCGATACCTGCTCCTCCACTATAAGCATTTGGTAGCTCCACATATGCTGCTCTAGCTATAGCACGAACCCCACCTCGTCCTCTACCCCATCCTCTCATGGCTATGATTGGAGGCACTGGTGCCTAGCCATTTGATCTAGCTAAACATGTCCTTGCCATATGTGAGAGAATAGAAGAGTAAAGGTTCAAAATTCAGAAATAACAAATCCACACGACAAGAATGCAAGAAAGTGAAGTTTTCCTAGCAGGTCGGTAGCCTCTCGAATATAAGTATAGACGTCTTTGTACTGATCCGCAAGTTTCTACTAAACTTGCTCCTGACCCATAGAACCTATGAACCTAGGGCTCTGATACCAACTTCTTACGACCCAAAACTACCAATCGGTCGTGATGTCACCGAGCTTACTTGCTAGGCAAGTCCAACATAATAAGAGCGGAACAAAATAACGGAAATAACCAGAGTAATACAAGTCTAAAGCAAATAACATAAAATAACTGAGTCGATACATAACAAATCCCTCAGGCCTGGTAAATAGAGAGTCATGAGCTCTAAAACAGAAATACAAGTTTGGAATACCATGTAAAATACTGTCTGAATGAAAGCAACCGTATAGAAATGAAAAGAGATGCCAAGACCGCGGTCGAGATACAGCCCTACCTCGTCTCCCAAAATTATCAAAGTAAAAAAATACAGATACTCTTGGCTTGATCTAACACTTGGATCTACACAATTAATTGAAGAGTATAATATGAGTACAATAGACCCCATGTACATAGCAAGTACCATAACTGACATCGACGAGGTAATAGAGGCAAGAATTATCAATGATACTCGCTAATAACCTGTTCAGTTTATGAATCTCACAAGTACACAACAATAATATCAATAAGTCATGGATCACAGATAAATCTTCCTCGGTGCAAAGATAGTGTAACATGCTCCGTGTCAGTTAATCAATCCTGCATATAGAGAGATATGCAAAACAAGGCATGTATTCATTCCCGATCTAGCATATAGACAATATATGCGAATAAAAGAAATTGCAAGTAGAGAAGAAATGCAATAACCACAACACACATTAGCCAGTTTCCCCATACTGCGTGTACACCATCGAGAGAGAAACACTAGAGGGTAACCCTAGGGGGATGGAGCCTTATCCAGACATTGAAGAGACAACTCACGTGCAATATATAACCGCTGCATAGACCACTCACATGCTAAAATAACTCAGATCTTCCTGGAAAACTCACGTGCTACCAACCCAGTCCATATCACACAGAAGCATATATGAGAATAGATGTACATAAACAATGGATATCAATTTATATATTCATGGACTGATATAAGTGACCTGCTAAAGTGCAGGCATTGGCAAAGTGTGTTACCACAGTTCTAGTCAAGCGATTACGCCACTAGAATATCAATTAACATGCTTGGAAAAGAGATCAACTAACAAATAATCTCTACCATGATTCAACTAGCTCACAAAGGGAGTTCAACATAAGAAACATGATAACATGAATCTTAGAAATCAATTCAAGGCATATAATATCCTAATCACTACCCCGAACATGGATAATACCCCGGTGTATGCACATGGGCTCAATCCCCTCACATGTGAGCCACCCATAGCACGTAGCTATCATAAATTACTCAGGAAACTAGTGCCTCAACAAAGTTTAGGTAATATACTTACCTCAAGAAAGCTAAACAAGTACTCTAAAAATCTCTTCTTGCATGAATCAACCTCCGAACGACTCGAATCTAGCCAAAATAACTTAATATCATCAATAAATGCCATAGGAAACAAGCCAAACAATAAGGCTAAGATCTTGATTCAGTTATACAAAATCAACCCAAAAATCCAACCTAGGTCCACACCTCGGAGCCCAACAAAACTCATAAATTCCGAACATTCATTTCAATACGAGTCCATATATATGTATTTCATCCAAATCCTACCTCAAATAGACCCTCAAATCATCAATTTTTACTTTAGATAAGTTTTTACTACCAAAATTCCCAAATTTTTAATTAGATTCACCAATTAAATGCTAAAATAAAGGTTGGAATCATGAATAATAAACAAATCTGAGTCGAAAATACCTACCCCAATCCAAATCGTGAAAATCCTCTCTAAAATTGCCCAAATCCGAGCTCTAGATCTCATAATGTGATAAGAGAACCAAAACCCTCGAAATAGAGTACTTAAGTGATTCTGCCCAGTTAAACACTACGCGATCGCGGGACCTATATTGCGATCATGAAGACAAATCCTATGCCCATCTGCTGCCCCTTCTCCGCAAACTCGAGGCCTTTCACGCGAATGTGATGCTCAATCCTGTCGGGCCTAAGCGGACGCGGTAGCATGCACGTGAACGCGAAGACCAAATGCATGCCATACCCCCAGCCGACCTTAATTCCTCTACACGAATGCAGCTCCTTAGTCACGATCGTAAAGGCCACTTCCCCTCCTGCTCCGCTAACGTGACCACCAAATCGCGAAGGCGAAGAACAAACACCATCTGCCACCAAAATACTCTGCGATCACGACACCACATCTGCAATCGCGAAGCATAACAGAACATGAGAAAACTAGCAGTTCTAAAATAAAGGAAAATGGTCTGAAACCCATTCGAAACACACCCGAGACCCCCGAGACTCCATCCAGTTACACCACTAATCCCAAAACATAACATGGACCTACTCGAGTCCTGAAATCATATAAAAAAATATCAAAACCATGAAGCACACTTCAATTCAAGCCTACGGAACAAATCCAAATTTCAAAATTCAAAACTTGCGTCGAACATGCCTATAAAACTCGAATGATCTCAAATTTTTCATGCAAGTCTCAAATGACACAACGAACGTATTCTAACTTATGAAACCACAATCCGAACCCCGAAACCAAACCAAACACTCTGGCAAGTCACATAACAACAAATACATATATGAAAAGCATCAAATAAAAGAGATGGGGCTAAAATACTCAAAACGACCGTCCGGGTAGTTACAATATATCAAGACCTCAATCTTCATACCAAGACATGATTCATGTCAACAACTTTTATATCAAATCACTGCATGAGTAAAAAATATGTATATGCACATGATCAGGACCCAATATCTATGTATATAAGAGCCAATGCATGAGTCTAAGTTACCAATACATGCTCCTGGTCCAATATCTATGTATATAAGAGCCAATGCATGAGTCTTATCTACCATGCTCCTGATCCAATATCAATTTATATAAGAGCCAATGCATGAGTCTAAGCTACCAATACATGCTCCTGATCCTTTTCTCAACAACTCACAGAAAAAATCCATGTACCTAACATAGGCCACGTGTCCAACAAGCACAAAAAGAATCACAGGTGTCTACGCTCAAAGGGCCCAAGGTAACATGGGTAATCATCTAACTCTGGAGTGAATCCAAATGGTGATCATTTGATATTTAATGCTCATTAATCAAACATTGCGGAGCGCAAACCTTCTAATCATAATATCATCAATAATCGATAATTAGTATCCGCTCACATTGTCCTTGGTGCCAAATGCCTCAATATTTTCACAACATCCAATGCTCCAACTCATGCATATGTGTATGAAACGATGTAATGAAAGAGCACCAGAGGTGATAATAATAATGCTGATAAAAAGCTCATATGGCTAAAAGATGGGCATAGCAAATCATGTAACTCAATTCATCACAACAGCTCAATAAGTAATTTAGCATGTTCTAGCTTTATCATATTATTTATCATGAGTCAATTAGGCCATAGAAACAACCAAAAACATGGAGCAATAAGATAAGTGTATGACGACAAATTTATAATAATGCTCAATATGGCAAAGCAATCCTTTGTGTCAAATCAACAAGTCATAACCCAAGGCATGCTCCAAGATCATAAATTTAATATATCACGTAGTCATAAAATCAATTTGGACATGAATAACAATTTCACATAATCCAACAAAGCAAAAAATTCAAGTCAACAATACCGAATATGATCAAGACCTAGTTACGTATATACGCTCGTTGCCACGCATATACGTGGATCCTAAATCGTGAATCAATTAGCAAAATGATCAACTATAGGGAAAATTTCCTCTTACAAGGATAGATAAGAGACTTACCTCCTCCCGGCAAGCTTTAATCAACAAAAACCACATCTTCCTTTCAAATCCAACACTGAACTACAAGAATCTAGTCAAATACAACTGAATAGCATCAAACAAAGCCATAGGAATCAATTTCAAACAATAAAACTTCTATCTTTAATCAAATCCCTAAAAGTTAACATGGTCCCACATGGTAAAAACCCGAGTCAAGGGGTAGATCGCGGCTACCCATAACCCCACGAGTCCAAACATGTGATTGTCACGACCCAAATCCCTCCTAGAGGATCGTGATGGTACCTAGTCTCTAAGATTAGGTAAGCCTAACAAATGTTAAAATTTAACGGAATAAAAATAACTCAACTATTAATTAAAGACTGATAAATGATGTAACACGGCCGAAAATGCCCAACAATCATAGATCCCAATATCAGTAATATGGAGATATAAGCTCTACTGAAAGTACTCAAGAAATCTCATAAGATTAATATTTTGGAAGGTGACATCGAGGCCTGTCAGCGGATGGGCAGGTATACCTTGAAGTCTCCACAAAATATGGATCAACTCACCAGTGCCCAGCACGATCCGAGATAACTGGATCTGCACAAAAATGTGTAGAAGCGTAGTATGAGTACACCACAAATGGTACCCAGTAAGTATCAAGACTAACCTGTGCAGAATATCAATACAATACAAACAACGAGAAACATAACCAATTAAATAGCAACAAAGACAGGCAAGTGAAGACATGACAGAATTTACCAAAGCATGTCAAACCAAAGTGAAATCAATTAAGGGAAACAATGATATGCTCAATTCATCAAGCCATCTCAGCACAAGAATACCATCAAGAATGACCCCGAATTGCAATAAAACATAAAAAACAATTCCTGTTATGACGCTGCGTTAGCTTCATATTTTTAAAACACATTTTTTCCTAAATAGTTTCACGCGCATAACCCCCTTATGTCGCCGTGTGTGCATCACAGTGAAGCATTTCCCTTTACTTGCAACACGCACATAAGCCCCCTTATCTCGCTGTATACACATCAATATACACACCACCCTTATATTTTCTCGTGTGCATCTCAATAGCATCACATCAATCAACTGCACCACATATGCGCATATGCCATGACATCGTTCGAACAACAATACCAATGCCATAACAACACATAGACTCTGGCTCAACAATAATATGTATAATAATTTCAAAATACAAGGATATGGGGAGTAAATTAATAATGAAATGTGCTTCATATAACCACAAGTTCAATTCAAGGAATATTAATAGCCTATGGGTCTAATCTAGTCAATTCCCACACATACACCTGTGTACACACTCGTCACCTTATGCACATCATATCACATAGTTCAAATAACACAATTAGACCAAATCCTAAGGAGTAGTTTCCCCTACACAGAGTTAGGCAAGATACATACCTCAATTAGGCCAATTCAACACTCAAAAATACTTTTTCTTTTAAAATTCACCTCCGCTCGTCTCAAATCTAGTAAAAAACAACTTAATAATATCAAATAATGCAAGAGAAATCAATATCAATTAATAAAGCTAAGATAGACACAATTCTCTAAAAGTCAACCTCGGGCCCGCCCGATCAAAACCTGAGTCAAAGGATAGATCTCGACTACCCATAACCCTAGCAGTCCATATATGTGTTTGGTTTTCAAATCCGATTCCATTCGACACTCAAAATCCAAAATTTTTATTTTTCAAAACATAGACAAAATTTCCCAAACTTTCTCTTCAAATATCATGATCTAGATGTTAAATCGCAAAAATAGTCATGTAATATCATCAAAATTTAGTCAAAATCACTTAACCAATAGGTTTGTATGAAAATCTCCTCCTAAAATCTCCTCCCACTGAGTCTAGGGCTCCAAAATGTTATAAAATTAAACTAAGTCCCTAAATCCCAACCTTTTGTTCAGCTTCTAATGTTGCAAATGCGAACCCCATAAAAGCGACAAGTGAATCGAGAATGCGATGCCTACTGAACACTGGGAATGTCTCAAATGCAACACTAACTTCGCCATTTGTGAAGTCAGTCCCCGTCGCAAAAGCGGCCAATTGGTTGCTAGTGTGACATGCCCAGCCCCAGACCCCTTCTCACATTTGCGATGCTAGATTCGAAATGCGAAGCCTGCCACCCCACTTCCCCCTTCGCAAATGCGATAACCATTTTGCAAATGCGTTACTCCAAATGCGAACTGGTGCTCACATTGCGATATTTGCAGCACCAGGCCTCTGAAGTAATTAAATAATAGCTAAGGTGATACTTTAAAGTAGTAAATGGGTGCTGAAATAGACTAAGCCTACTTAGATTTATGCTCAATACAAGTAGTTAAAAATTAAATCTTAACAGTAGGTATGCGGAAGACATAATCTGATTAATTGTAATAATCTGATCGGTCGTTTTGTGTAATTACGCTCTTTTAACCCTTTTTATGCTTCACACTTGTGTGTTTATTACTTTATGACTTGCAGGGTTGATTAGTTTTGTTCCGGGAAGCTTTCGAGTTAATTTAAACCCTTTGATTCTAGAGTTGAAAGTTTAAATTAGAAATATTGACTAAACTTTGACTTTTGTAAAAACAATCCAAGAACTATGTTTTGATGGATCCGATAGCTTCGTATCGTGATTTTGAACTTGGGAGTATACCCGAAATTGATTTCGGAAGTCCGTAATTTGATTTGTGTTGATTTGCCAAAAATTGGCAATTTGAAGTTAAAATATTTTACCGTAGGTTAGCTTTTAGCTATCGAGCTCAAAATTTGATTTTGGGACATGGAATAGGTCCGTTAAGGTATTTAGAACTTGTCTACAAAATTTGGTGTGGTTTGGTGTTGATTTGATAGTATTCGGAAGTTTAGTTGTAACTTTAGAAATTCTTGAACTTTACTTTGAAATTCGGGCGTTTTAGTGTTTGATTCGTAGTTTTAGATGTTATATTCATGTTTTGATCATGCAAGCGAGTTCGTTTGATATTTTTAGACTTGTGTGGATATTTGGTTTGGAGCCCTGAGGGCTCGGATGAGTTTCTGACATGTTTCAGAGTGGTTTTGAACTGAAATTGAACTGATGGTGTTGTTGGTGCTCAGGTATCACAATTGCGAGCACCAACGTCGCAATTGCAAAGGTGACAGTGGGGGCTCAATTGACGCAATTGCGACTTCCCCTTGGCAATTGCGAAGATTTCCAGATTTTGCCTTAGTTCGCATTTGCTAACACTTGTTCACTTTTGCGATGCCCTCCAGTTCACAATTGCAAAGCCTTTATTGCAATTGCGATAATTTCTGAGGCTATCAGGGTTTCCAAATGTGAGCCCTCGTCCGCAATTGTAAGGGTTCGCAAATGCGAACTTTGTGTCGCAAATGCGACATTTGTATCTGGTACAAAGGGATGGGAGATGGGAATTTTGAAATCTTTCTCTATGTTTTGAATCCTAGACTCGATAGGAGGCGATTTGGAGAGGGTATTTTCACATACAAACTTTGGGTAAGTGATTCTAATATATTTCTAATCATATTCCGTCAATATATCTTAGATTTTAATATCAAAATCATGTGAATCAGAGTGAAAATTGTGGAACTTTGTCAAGTTTTTGAAAAATTAGAATTTGAGTTTTGAGAGTCGATTTGGACTCGAATTTTGAAACTAATCACATATATGAACTCGTGGGATTATGGGTAGTCGAAATCTACCATTGGACTCGGATTTTGCATTTTATTAACTTTTTGGGGAAGGTGTAAGGATCTTAGCTTTATCTATTAATAATTGATTTTCCTTGCATTGGTTGATGATATTAAGTCGATTTTGATTAGATTTGAGCCGTGTAGAGGAGAATTTTAGGGGAAAAGCTATTTTCGAGAGTTGAAAATGCCTAGTTGAGGTAAGTATCTTGCCTAACTTTGTGTGGGAGAAATACCCCTTAGGATTTGAGTTTGATTGTGTCTTTTGTGCTATATGAAAACCGTGTACACAAGGTGACGAGTAGGTACACGGGTTATACATGGTATTTGACCGGTTGAGGCTACTTAACTCTGTCCATGCAATAATTGAACAGTAGTATCATGTTCTAAATTCTCATAGTCAATCTATTCTTACTTGTGTTAGTCTATCTTGATATGCCTTAAATAATTTCGTTAATACTTGTTCTACATTCTAATTGATAAATTGCTCTCATGCTTTAGTTAAACTTGTTGCCGCTATCAATGTTGCATGTTATCTCTTTCATTGTTGATTATCATTATTTGAAGTTATTGTTCGTGTTATCTCTTCCATTCTTGATTATTATTACTTGAAGTTATTGTTCATGTTATCTCTTTCCTTATTGATTTCATTATTTGAAGTCATTATTTTACGTTATCTCTTCCATCGTTAGTTGTTCTTATTTAATATCATGGTTATACATGATCTCATTGTTGAGTTGTTGGTGTTGAAGTTGTGAAAGTCGTTATCACGTTGAGGTGAAATTGTCATTGTTGAAACATCTTTCTTGTTGAGAGTTTTTACATTCGTTGTTATTGTCGATATTATTGTACACGTTATGGTGGAGCCATGGGAGATTATTGTAAAAATATTGATATTGTTGATTGTTGGAAAGTTGTGATATATGGGTACTTGTGGTGCGAGTTATTATTGTGATGTGTTATTGACGCGAATGCGGAGGTATAAGACTTGGGGTTAATGTGCATGCGGCGGTATAAGGTGGGACTTATGTGTGTGTTGCTTGTAGGGGAACTACGTGAAGCCACGCGGCATCATAAGGTGGGCTAAAGTGCGTGTAGCTATTTTGGAAAAACTGTTTTCAAAACCTATTTCAATTGTAAGGCTCACGTAGCGGTATAAGGAAAGATTGTGATTCAAATTATGAATTGTGAATACGAGGCGATACCTCAGTTGTGATTTTTGATATATATACATGAGGCGGTACCTCAGCGGTGATTCTTATTGTACACGAGGTGGTACCTCGTTGTGATTGTTGTTGTTTATCTCATGTTGCAAAGAGTTCTGTTGGGAACACTTCTTGTTATTTTGTTCGTCCTTGTTTTTGTCGGTTATTGTCCGTATATGATCATTGTGGTTCTTTTTAACTAATTCCTTTATGTTATTTTCTTACTTACAATTCTGGTACTAGTTCATGCTGTTAACTGTTTCGTATCAGTTGTTCCTCCGCTTTCCATTATTTATCCTTATTACGTTTTCATACTGTTTATTTATATCCTAGTAGGTGTCTTAACCTGGTCTCGTCACTACTCTACTGAGGTTAGATTTGATACTTACTAGGTACCATTGTGGTATACTCATACTACGCTTCTGTACAACTTTTTGTGTACATCCAGGTACGTCTGCTCGTGTCGGTCATTAGTGATCATCTATTAGCTGCTTTACGGAAACTTCAAGGTATGCTTTCCCGGTGTCCGCAGGCCTCGAAGTCACCTTCCTTTACTTTTACTGTTGTTGTATTTTTCATTTAGACAGTGATGTAGTAGACACTTTAGCTTACTCTATAGAGCTTATGATTCAGTTCCACCGGTCTTGGGGAGTGTATTGTTATTGATTATATTTTCAGGAGTTTATATCAGTTATTCAGACTTATTTTTAGTATTTTGTTGATTATTCCTATCAAATTATATTGAATGTCAGGCTTGCCTAGTCGTAGAGATTAGGTGTCATCATGACGTCTTACAGAGGAAAATTGGGGGCGCGACATTAATGGCCAAAAATGAGGAAATTCAAACCTCAAACGTTCTGCCTGTGATAGGAGTCTTTTTTTTCTTTCCAGAACTTAGAAACTCTTGAATCTCAAAATAAGTAGTAGCAACATAAGGTCAAAGATATTATTGCATATAAGTTATAATATACAGAATGATTATAACTATTGTAAGATCAAAGTATTCGTATATGTTGATATTATGAGAATATATTCATATTTGTTTTTTAATTATAAAAAAAAGGAAGCGGAAAGGCTAATGTGGAGCCATACGTCAACGATATAACCAAATCTTCTTTGTAGGAAAATAGATCAGAAGATGAATATGAAGTAAGAAAATTTTATTTATTTAAATATAGCCCTTTAAACTCGAAATAAACTCAAACAGATAAGAGGATAGAAAAGCTTTTGAATCCAGAAAAGGTTAATCTAATTTAAGAGCCTCAAAGCACTACTAACAATTGTTGTTGAACGCAAGATATAGTCTAAACTGATTTAACAATATTATAAATCCTTATAACATGGTTCTACTGTTTAAAAACAAAGCATATTATAAACCTTTAACAAGAAAGTTTTAAACAAGCAGAGAAAATAGGACTGATCTGGGCGCATAATAAAATGCTTAAAAGGTATTCTGTAACGATCCGACCGGTCGTTTTGAGTATTTTAATGCAATTCGGTGTTTTATGTTCTCCAGTAGCTTCATATGGTGTATAACGACTTTCACGTATTCGGAAGAATGATTATCATTTTAGAAGCTTTAAGATGGAAGACTGACCAAGTTGGTTTTTTGCGTATTTGATCTTGAATCGGAGTTTTGACGGTTCCGTTAAGACCGGATGGTGATTTTGGACTTGGCGTATGCCCGGATTTGCATTTGGACGTTTCTAGAAGGTTTTGGCCATAATTGGCGAAAGTTGGAAATTTGAAAGTTTAAAATTTTCCTAAGTTTGACCATGGTTTGGAAATAAGAAAAGTCCAGATTCTTCCCTCTTTTAACCAGCCGCGGATGTCGCAATTGCGAACTCTTGTTCGCAATTACGACCACCGCAAATGTGAAACACATGTCGTAAATGCGAACTGTGACCCCAGCCTGCATAAGTCGCAATCGCAATAAAACCATCCCATTTGCGATGTCCCATCCAACCGCAAATGCGATAAAAGGTTTGCATTTGTGAACCCGCCTAAGCCCAATGCTCAGTCGCAAATGCGACCAAATGCCCGCAATTGCAAACATTTCTTCACAAATACGAAAACTACCCTGCTCAGTCCCTCATCGCAATTATGAGCTCAACTTTGCAAAAGCAGAGTTCGCATTTGTGAATAGCTCATTGTAAATGCGAGACCTGCAGCCCAGAACCAAAACTGAAGCACACCAGCAGTCTTCAACCAACCCAAACTCATCTGAAACGCGTCCGAAACTCACCCGAGTCCCTCGGGCTCCAAACTAAATACACACACAAGTGTAATAACATCATATAAACTCGTTCGTGCGATCAACACACGAACATAACATCTAGAAAAACGAAACAGATATCAAAGCGCATGAAATTCAAAAGAAAACTCAAGAGCCTCTAGAATCGCAACGAAGCATCCGAATCCTATCAAACAAACTCCGAATGACACCGAATTTTGCATACAAGTTTCAAATAGCAACATGGACCTATTCCAAGTGCCAAAACCAAAATATCTGAAACTGATAACCATAAAGTTAACCTACGGTCAAACCTAAGAAATTTCATAACTTTCAAATTGCTAACTTTCGGCAAAATAAGTCAAATCAACCTAGGGATCTCCGAATTCAATTCCAGAAATACGACCAAGTCAAAAATAACAATATGAACCTACCAGAATCGTCACAACATCGATCCGGGGTCGTTTATCTAAAATGTTGACCGTGGTCAACTCTAGCCTCATTTTCAGTCAAAATTTTCATTTTCTTCAAAATGTTACATAAGAACTTCTTGAAAAGCGACACGTACCACGCAAGCAAACCAAGAAACATCAAATTAAACTACAAGAGGTCTCGAATCATGAATTTTAAGGCTAGAACTCCGAACGACCTATCGGGTCATCACTCTAAAAGAAACGTTCGTCCTCGAACGGACATAGAAAGGTACCTGTACTGGTAAAAAGGTTGGGGTATCTACTCCGGATATCGGACTCGAACTCCCATGTAGCTGCGTCGATCGGCTGACCTCTACATTTCACTTTCACAGAAGGGAAACTCTTAGATCTCAACTTTCGAACCTGCCGGGCTAGAATAACCATCGGCTCCTCCTCATAGGCCAATTTTTCATAAAGCTGAACCTTGCTAAAGTCTTGAACATGAGTGTTGTCCTCATTGTACTTTCGAAACATGGAAACATGAAATACCGGATGTATCTGATAGGCTAGGAGGCAATGCAAGCATGTAGGCAACCTCCCCAACACTCTCCAAGATCCCAAATGGCCCAATAAACCCCGGGCTCAACTTGCCCTTCTTCCCAAACCGCATCACGCCCTTCATAGGTGACACTCGTAGAAGAACCTTCTCCCCCACCATATAAGTTACATCCCGAACCTTCCAGTTTGCATAACTCTTCTGTCTGAACTAAGCTGTACGAAGTCGTTCGTGAATCACCTTAAACTTTTCCATAGCATCATGGACCAAATCAGTGCCCAATAATCTATCATCTCTGGGCTCAAACCAACCAATCGTCGAATGACATCACCTCCCATATAAGGCCTCATACGGTGCCATATGAATACTCGACTGGTAACTGTTGTTGTAGGCAAACTCTGCAAGAGGTAAGAACTGGTCCCATGAACCGTCAAAATCCATAACATAAGCACATAACCTGTCCTCCAAGATCTGAATAGTGCACTCAGACTGTCCATCCGTCTGAAGATGAAGCGATATGCTTAGCTTAACCAATGTGAACTACATGCCTTGCTTAGAAATGATAGAAACGGGTACGCCGTATAGGCGGATAATCTCCTGAATTTAAACCTGAGCCAACCGCTCTGAAGAATAGGAAGTCTCCACCGGAATGAAGTGTGTGGACTTAGTCAACCGTTCAACAATAACCCAGACAGTGCCATATTTCTTCAAGGTTCAGGGCAAGCCTACCACAAAATCCATAGTGACGCTCTCCTACTTCCACTTTGGTATCTCCAATCTCTGAGTCAATCCACTCGGTTTCCGATGTTTATACTTCACCTATTGACAATTCAAACACAGAGATACATAAGCAACAATGTCTTTCTTCATTCTTCACCACCAATAGTGCCGTTTCAAGTCACGGTATTTCTTTGTGGCACTTAGGTAAATAGAATAGCATGAACTGTAAGCCTCCTTAAGGATCAACTCTCTCAACCCATCAACATTTGGAACACAAATTCGGACTTGAAGCCGCATAACACCATCATCACCAATCACAACATCCTTAGCACCACCCCGTTGCACCGTATCCTTCAATACCAACAAGTGAGGATCATCAATTTGGCGAGCCTTGATACGCTCCAACAATGAAGACTATGCCACCACACAAGCAAGAACTCGGCTAGGCTCCGAAACATCCAATCTCACAAACTAGTTGGCCAAAGCTAGAACATATGTGGCTAATGGCCTCTCCGCTACCGATAAATATGCCAAACTAACCATGCTCTCCGCCTTCCTACTCAATGCATCGGCCACTACATTGGCCTTTCCCGGATGATATAATATGGTGATATCATCGTCTTTCAACAACTCTAGCTATCTTCGTTGCTACAAATTAAGGTCTTTCTGCTTGAATAGGTGCTGGAGAATTCGATGGTCGGTATAGACCTCACAATAAACATCGTACAAATAGTTCCTCCAAATCTCCAGTGCATAAACAATGACTGCCAACTCTAAGTCATGACCGGGGTAATTCTTCTCATGAACCTTCAACTTCCGAGACGCGTAGGCAGTCACCCCACTGTCTTACATCAGTATCGAGCCTACCCCAATAGGTGACGCATCACAATACACGGTATAGGATCCCAAACATGTAGGCAACACCAACACTGGAGTTATAGTCAAAGCAGTCTTGAGCTTCTGAAATCTCAACTCATAATCATCGGACCATCTGAAAAGAGCACGCTTCTGGGTCAACTGGTCAATGGGACTGAGATAGATGAAAACCCCTCCACGATCCGGCTATAATAACCTTCCAAACCCAGGAAGATCCCAATCTCTATAGTTGAAGTAGGTCTGGGCCAGTTCTGAACTGTCTCAATCTTCTTAGTATCCATATTAATTCCCTCGGAAGATACCACGTGGCCCAAAAAGGCAACCGAGGAAGACGGTATCCATATTGAAAATATGGCATATAACTGAGGATCCTTTAGAATCTGAAGTACGATCCGCAGATGCTGCTCATGCTCTTGCCAACTGCGAGAGTATACCAAAATATCATCAATGAAGACGATCACATAAGAATCAATATATGGCTTGAACACCCGAATCATCACATCGCTTGGCACTCTTTGTGACCATACCAAGTCCAAAAGGTTGTCTTAGGGACATCCGATGCACTAATCTTCTACTAATGATAGCCAGATCTCAAATCAATCTCGAAAAATACCTTGGCATCCTGAAGCTGATCTAATAAGTCATCAATCCTCGGCAAAGGATACTTTTTCTTGATAGTGACTTTGTTTAACTGCTTATATTCTATGCACATCCTTGTCATCCCATCCTTCTTCACAAACAACATTGGCGCACCTCAAGGCGAGACACTAGGTCTAATGAATCCCTTATCAAGAAAATCCTGCAATTGTACCTTCAATTCCTTCAGCTGAATTGGGGCCATACGATATGGTGCAGTAGAAATAGGCTGAGTACCTGGAACCAAGTCAATGCAGAAGTTAATATCTATGTCGGGTGGAATCCTCGACAAATATGTAGGAAACACCTCTAGAAACTCACGCACAACTAGTACTGAATCCATGAAAGGAACCTCCGCTCTAAGATCTCGGATATAGGCCAAATATGCTAAATACCTCTTATTGACCAAACGCCGAGCCTTCACATAAGAAATAACCCTGCTAGTAGAATGTCCAAGAATCCCTCTCCACTCTAATCGGGGCAACCCCGGCATGGCTAAGGTCACCATATTGGCATGACAGTCCAAAATAGCGTGATAAGGTTATAGTTAATCCATGCCTAAGATAACATCAAAGTCCACCATCTCAAGAAGTAGAAAGTCTACCCTACTCTTAAAGTTCCCGATAGAAACCACACACGAGCGATAAGCACGATCTACCATAATAGAATCTCCCACATGCATGGACACATAGACAGGAGCACTAAAGAATCACGAGGCATAACCAAATTTGAAGCAAAATGGGATGACACATATGAATAAGTAGAGCCCAAATCAAATAAAACTTAGGAATCTCTATGGAAAATCAGAACAATAACTGTGATGATGGCATCATGTGACTCTGCTTCAGGTCTAGGTGGGAATGCATAAAGACGGGGTTGCGCCCCACCGCTATGACCTTCGTCTCTCGGACCCTCTCCCTTGCTGACCTCCACCTCTAATGGCCTAACCTCCACCTCTAGCATCATGTCCCCTGCCACTAGCTGGCTAAGTGGGTGGTGGAGTAACCGGTGACGCAACCATGGCACGAGAACTCTAATGTGTCATGATGCCTTATGACCTAGGGCAAAACCTCGCGACGTGCCTCGATTCTCCACAAGTGCACCAAGTCATAGGATGTTGTGACTACTGACCCTGGAAGTGACCCTGTCAGCCTGAATAACCACCTTGATAACTCTAGATCGGAGGTGGACTGACTGGAGCTGAAGGTGCATTGTAGGCTAGCTACTCAAGATGAAACCCATAAGAACCACGACTACCCGAAGCACCGTGGGATTCCTAAAGCAGTGACTGAATCGGCCTGGGAATATGGCCTCTACCAAATGAACCCTTGCCTCCAAACGAGGCACCACTGATACCACAAAAATGACGAGGCCTCTTCTTAGATACCACCTCCCTACCTTAACCGCGAATCATCTCTATCCGTCTATCAATCTCTACTGCCCACTGGAAATAAATATCATCCCCAGTCTCCATGGCCATCTGCAGCCTGATACTAAAAGAAAGGGCACCAATTAATATCCTCACTCTCTCCCTCTCAGTAAGAAGCAAGAGAACGACATGGCGAGCTAAATCCACATATCTGGTCTCATACTGGGCAATAGTCATGCTACCTTGCTGAAGGCACTCAAACTGCCTGTGATACTCCTCTCTCAGCATGAAAGGAATGAATTTCTCCAAAAATAACTGTGAAAACTGATCCCAAGTGAGTGGAGGTAAACCTGATGGGATCACATCGTTGATGCTAGAGCTTGGCTGTGTGTTTTGGGCATTATATACAAGGAAAGAGATGCTCCTTCTTGGCCTGGACACTGTATACAGTATAGGACAGTCTTACACTCAATTTTTAGTAAGGATCATTGGAACACTAGTGTGGACTATAGTCCATATTCTTGGCGATGGTCATCACTTCTTGTACAGGTTTTTGAGGTCTAATGAGGTTACTAGATGCATTGTGGATTGACAACCCAATGTACCTAAGTAATGCACTACATCACAATTGGCTTTGTGCAACAAACTCGACAGTTTATACCTGGAGGTCACACGTATTATTGTACCAACACTGTGTGCCCGTTCATGATTATTGGACACTAGAAGTATATGCTATTGCTATTGTGTTTAGTACTGCAGGAATGTAATTATTGCACAAATGCTTCACTCGGACAGGATGGGAATTGGTCTTGAATATACTGCTTGTTGCACAAAGTTGGGCAGTAAAGAAGCCTCGCACCTTAATGGGGATTTGAACTTGTTGCATTCTATGGACTCGCAAGTACTTATGGCTAGTTTTTATTCATATTTTTTACTACTTTAGTAGTTCAATTGCATTATTTCATAGGATAAAAGGTGCTACTAATTTTAAGCAACACCTACTCAAAATTGGTAATAGGTATTATGTATATTACAAAGTTTATTGCCTTTCATATTGTAAAATATCATGGTATTTTGTTTTTTGTTTTCTCTCTATATATATAAAAACTAGCCCTAGGCACTTTGCCTAGTGGATTTGTTAAAAAAAAAAGTGAGTGGCGATGAACCTGATGGTCTGCTCCGCTCATAATCCTGCCAACACCTCTTGGCATCATCTGAAACACGGAAAGGTTGACTCCATTGGACTCCACAATACGTAGTTTGCGCAATACCTCATGGCAACGGTCCAAATAATCTTGTGGGTCCTAGAAGGTGTGCCACCAAAGCGAATAGGAAATAATTTTGTGAACTTTTCCAATCTCATCAACCCCTTAGAAGACATTGCGGGCCTCTCCCCGCTCTATGTAGCAACAATAGGCTAAGCCACTCCAACTGGCGAAACTGCCAGAGTCTGATATACGTGAGCCATATGCTCTAGTGTGTGAGTAGCGGGGGTCTGGGCTCCTAACCCAGCCCGAGAGAGAGTTGGTACCACCGGAAATGCACTGGTTTGGGCCATGCTCTCAATAAGGCCCACTAAGTGAACTAGAGCGTCCTGAAGTACCGAAGTAGCAATAAACCCCTCTGAGACCTGAGCTTATCCAACTGGCATGGTCTGAACAGAGACCTCCTCCGCATGCTCTATTTGAGGCTCCGAAATAGGTATTGTTGTACGTGCTCTAGGATGAGCTCTACCTCTGCCTCTGGCTTGACCTCGACCCGGCCTCTACCCCTGGTAGTGGCAGCAACCTAGGGCTCCGGCTCCTGACTTGCCATGGATGTTGTGAGTATCCTCACCATTTGCAAGAGAACAAGAATGGAATGATTCAAACTTCAGTGATAGAATAAAACCGCACGATAGAGAAACAAAGAAGTGAAATTTTCCTAAATCTCTATAGCCTTTAGAAGATAAGTACAAACGTCTCTGTACCAATCCTCCAGACTCTACTAAGCTTGCTCATGACTCGTGAGACCTAATCAACCTAGTGCTCTGATACCAACTTGTCACGACCCGGATTCCCAACTTTGGGGCCGTGATGGTGCCTAATATCAACTTGCTAGGCAAGCTAACATTAGATAAATAATTAACCATTTTACCAATTTTAAACAGAGTGATACCAATTATTAATGATTAATAAAGTTGTAATAGATAAGATAATCCCATAATACAACACAGTCTAGTCTAATCCCAGAAATCTGGAGTCACCAGTACATGAGAAACTAGAAGTCTACAAGTATGGATTGAACGAAATACAACTGTTCAAAATGTAATAAAATGTAAATATGTAAATAGATGGGGACTTCAGGGATTGTGAACACCAACAGCTCTACCTCAAGTCTTCGCTATAAATATGATCCGAGCAGAAGTACCACTAGACACCGCTGGGACCAACACCCGTATCTACACAAGAAGTGCAGAAGTGTAGCAGGAGTACAACCGACTCAATATACTTCGTAAGTGTCGAACCTAACCCCGGCGAGGTAGTGACGAGGCTATAACTAGACACCTACTAAAATCCTGTGCAGAAATATACATAAAGCAGCAAAAATAACAGGTATGTCATTTAAAATAATAACTAGGAGGGAACATGTAGAAAGGGGAGTACGATAAGAACGGAAAGTACAAAATTACCACGTAGCCTTTTTCCGAAATAAACAACAATGCACCCAATTAAATCACCAATTCAAAAATCAAATAATGCGATGAAGTCAACAATAGCACGGCATCATCCTTCATGCTTTTACTCTAATCCTCGCTATGTAATATCATAAATGAAATTGCACGGCATCACCCTTTGTGCTTTTACTATCATCCTCACCACATAACAAGGATATGATACATGATTTGGCACGGTATCACCTTTCGTGCTTTAATCCTCAAAATCTCTCAATCAATAATAATAATATGCACATAAGGCACGGCAACGCCCTTCGTGCCTTTCACTCTTTCTCATCATGAAACAACACTACTCCGAATAGCAATGCATAGTGCCATGATAACCAAACTCAACTTCAAGATAAACAATAAATATGAAGGCGAACAATTAAAGAAGAATAATCTAACTAAGGCATGGAAATCATAGTCAATGAAATAACATAATACAATACAACAACTTCCACCCGCATGCTTTAACCTAATGACAATGCATATATACTCATAACCTCACATATACGTCGTCCCCACACATAATTTACTTAGCAAATAAACCAACAAGTCTTAATCCCTCAACTCAAAGTTAACCATGATACTTACCTCACTCCGCGACTAAGTCAATCAACCAACCACAACCTTGCCTTTTGAAAAAGCCTCCAAACCAACCAAATCTAAACCAATTATCGATCAAATAATTCAAAATAAGCTTTAGAAACTACTCACGAAGGATAACAGTTCATTCTTTAATGCATTTGGAAAAAGTTAACAAAAGTTAACCCCGAGAACGCTTGGTCAAAACTCGAGATTCGGACCAAAAGCCGATTACACATTCACCCCCGAGCCCAGTTATGTGATTTGTTTTGAAATTCGACCTCAATTTAAGGTCTATATCTCAATTTTATAAAATCCCTAATTTCTACAAAAATCCCTAATTTTTACCATGGAAATTCTAGATTTGATGTTGAAAACACATGAAAAGTATTGGGTAACTGAAAAGAAATGGATTACAGTTGCTTACCAATGATTTCGGGAAGAAGAAACTCTTGGAAAATCTCCTTTAGAGTGTTTAGGGTTGAGAAATGGTGTAAAATGAGATAAGTCCCGATTTTCCCCTCCTTTACACAACTGCGGATGTCGTAATTGCGAACAAGATGTGAAACACAAGTCGCTAATGCCAACCTTTCTCCCAACCTGCATAAGTCGCAATTGCGACAAAACCATCGCATTTTCGATGTCCCATCCAACCGCAAATGCCTAAGCCCAATGCTCAGTCGCAAATGTAACCAAGCCATCGCAAAAGCGAAGCGTGGGATGTCCGCATTCCGAACATTTCTTCGCAAATGCGAAGAATACCCTGCACATTCCCCCATCGCAATTACAAGCTCAACTTCGCAAAAGTGGAGTTCGCATTTGCGAATAGGTCATCGCAAATGCGACACCTGCAGCCCAGCACCAGAACTGAAGCACACCAGTAGTCTTCAACTAACCCAAACTCATCTGAAAAGGGTCTGACACTCGTCTGAGCCCCTCGGGCTCCAAACCAAACACACACACATATGTAATAAACATCATATAAACTCGCTCGTGCGATCAACGCACCAAAATAACATCTAGAACCATGAATCAGACATCAAAACACATAAAATTCAAAAACAAAACTTAAGAACCTCTAGAATTGCAACCAAGCATCTGAATCCTATCAAACTACCTCCGAATGACACCGAATTTTTCAGACAAGTTTCAAATAGAAAAATGGACCTATACGAAGTCTCAAAACCAAAATCTGAACCCGATAACAATAAAGTCAACCTACATTTAAACCTACGAAACTTCCAAACTTTCAAATTGCTAACTTTCGGCAAAAAAAGTCAAAACATTCTAGGGATCTCCGAATTCAATTTCGTACATACACCCAAGTCCAAAATCACAATATGAACCTACCCGAATCGTCAAAACACCGATCCTGGATCGTTTACCTAAAATGTTGACCGCGATCAACTCTAGCCTCATTTTCACTCAAAATTTTCATTTTCTTTAAAATTCTACATAAAAGCTTTTTGAAAAGCGACTCAGACCATGCATATAAACCAAGAAATATCAAATGAAGCTGCAGGAGGTCTCGAATCATGAAATTTAAGGCTAGAACTCAAAACGATCTATCAGGTCATCACAGAATAAAATTAAGAAAAATAAAAAAAAAGAAACAAAAAGAAAAAAATCAAGATAACAAGAGAGAGGGTTACTACTAGAAAGAAAATGTCACCACCCAAAATCCCAACCACAGGGTCATGATGGTGCCTAATACCATATTCCAGGCAAGCAAACACAATAAATAATACAAGATAAGGAAAATCAATAAAAGGCTGATACTGGTAAATAACATAACATAAACCACCCCAAGATCCGGTATCACAAGTACATGAGCATCTAGATTCAGCTAAGTACAATATTTCAAAAGAAATACAACATTGCCTGAAATAAAAAGGAAACAGTACAGTAGAAATAGGGAAGTGACTTTAGGGCATGCGAACGGGGTGCAGTTCAACCTTGAATCACTTACCAGTATCTCGTAAGTGCCTCACGGAACTCCGCTGATACCAATGTCAAAATCTACACAAGAAGTGCCGAAGTGTAGTATGAGTACAACTGATCCAATGTACTCAGTAAGTGTCGAGCCTAACATCGACGAGGCTAAGATAAGACACCTACGGGGTGGGGCATAAAAAAAGGAGCAACAATCAGAAGAATAAGTATAGAATCACCAAGTAAGTCTCCTTCCGAAATGAGCGACGAAGTAACCACGCTAAATTCACAATCTGAGAATCAAGTAAAGCAATGAAATCATCAAATTGCACGGGGTCACTCTTTGTGCTTTTACTCTAATCCTTACCATATAATATAAATACAATGGTACGGTATCACCTTTCATGCTATTACTCTTATCCTCACCATATAATATAAATGCAATGGAACGGCATCACCCTTCGTGCTTTTACTCTCATCGTCACTTGATAATGATAATAAAGAAATCATGCGCAGGACATCACTCTTCGTGCTTTAATCCTCACACTCACTCAATCAAAGATAACAATATGCAAATATGGCACGTCAACACCCTTCGTGCTTTTCACTCTTCCTCATCGAGCACTATTAATAACCCAAAGTACCAAGAAAGGTGGGAAGCAAATTTCAACCTCAACCATTGTGTTATGATAAGAAAACTTAACTTTCAATATCCCAACAACTTCAAAATAAGCAATAAACACTAAAGCGAACATTTAAAGGAATAGCAATCTAACTAAGGAATGGAAGGCATAGTAAATGAAACAACATGGTACAATAATACAATTTTCACCCACATGCTTTAGCCCATGACAACATATTTATACTCGTCACTTTACATATACATCATCCCCACACATAATTCACGTAGCAAATAGGCCAACAAGTCCTAGTTCCCTCAAGTCAAAGTTAACCACGACACTTACATTAACTCCGCAACCAAATCAACAATCAATCATGACTTTGCCTTTCGAACAAGCCTCTAAACCAACCGAATCTAGCCAATTATCGATCAAACAATTTAAAATAAAATTTAGCAACTACCCACGAATGAAAAGGGTTCAATTTTGATACTTTTTGAAAATATTCAACAAAGGTCAACCCCAGTCAACAAAGGTCCAAATTTGAGATTCGGACCAAAATCCAATTACCCATTCACCCCCGGGCTCGGATATGTGATTTGTTTTGAAATCCGACCTCAATTTGAGGTCTAAATCTCAATTTTACAAAATCCCTAACTTCTACCCAAAACCCCTAATTTCTATCATGAAATTCATAGATTTGATGTTAAAAATTCATGAATAATATTGAAATTGATTGAAAAGTAATTAGAGATGCTTACCAATGAATTTGGAAAGAAAATGTTGTCACGACCCAAACCTATGGGCCGCAACGGGCACCCAGTACCTTACTCAACCAAGTACCAACGTAATGTATCCTTCTTATCGTACTATCAATGAAAACTGGGCCAAAACAGCCGTCATGGGCTAACCGGAATAAACATAAGGGAATACTCAATATAAGACGACCCAATCTGATATAAAAACTTATACATTTGACATACTGGCCTATAAGACCAAAACGATTACTCGTACACTGAACATAGGCTGACAAGGCAATACAATCTTTTAAATACATGACATCTGTCTACAAGCCTCTAAGAGTACATAAATGTCATAAAGGTCGGGACAGGGCTCCGCCATACTAATCAGCACATGTCCTAATTATACTGACCACATAAGCAACTCCAGAGCAAATGGAGTGCACCAACACCTTCCACAGAGCTGATAGCCTACTTGGAGGATTCTCGACCTGTCTATCAGGACCTGTGGGCATGAAACGCAGTGTCCCCAGGCAAAAGGGACGTCAGTACGAACAATGTACCGAGTATTTAAGGCACATAAATAAGTACATAATAGACATGGAAGAAATATAGAGTAAATGACTCAACCTATAACTCTAGATAACTCTGTAAACCATGAAATAATTATAGTATCATGCATATGCGTATGAATGTCATGTCATGCATAGGTACATATTTCATAACATCATCAGGCTTATGAGGGCATCCCATCATATCATCTCAGCCAATGTGGGCAAAATCATCAACGTATACCAGCTGATCAGGTGGTGGTGCGTATATAATGCCATAACCTTTTTCCATATCCCATATATATATATATATATATATATATATATATATATATATATATATATATATATATATATATATATATATACACACACACACACACACACACACACACACACACACACATGTATAAATGAATGAAAGACATAAAAATGTATTAATAATCTCAACTTTCCTTTCGGATAAACTTTGTCAACTGCGTATTATTATGAAACCCATGAACAGAAGATATAATAATATGTCACATTGGAAATCAAGAACACAGAGACCCCTAGTATTTCTATTAATAGAGTCGTTTATGAAAATTATGTGTTTGCTCGTTTCTTCTGTATAATTTGGATCATGCCAAAAAGAAAGAAAGGATAGCTTTAACATACCTGAGCCGATTCTCTTGACAATCCCTCCAACACACATCAAACGCGACAAAGCATGTAACGGCAGATCGAAGTAGAGAAACATCTGTTTGATATTTGTATATATAGGTTTGATGAAGAAGGAGAAAAGCGCAAAGTAGTGTCAACTATGTGTTCAAAATATTACTACTCTTGCCAAACATTAGTAGATTATAACTACTGTATAGAATAAAGGCACATCTGAAAGAAAGAAAAGACACATGACCTCATCAAAAGCTTAAAGAAAGGCCTCAAATGTCTTGCCTTTTGAATAAGGAAAAGCTCCAAGGAAAACTTACTGTGTGATGCCCTATGGTCCATCATAAAAACTACACTTCCAAGCATATTGATTAGAAAATAATAATGTTTGTAGGAATCAGTGGCAAGAAATTGTGTTAAAAATTTATAAGGATTGCTAAGATTATAATGTCTTGAGAAGGAAATTTGTTGAAACTTATCAGAATGGCTAACGTCCCCCACTTTTCATTGTAGTGTCTTTGATATGGAAATTATTAAGAATGAAATGAATGTGTAAAACTTCACATTAGTTTGCCACCTAGTAAGAAATGACTAAGAGTCATTTCTTTAGGATGTGGCTTGCTGTCACGTGGGGATGGGGGTGGGAAAGTTTAATCATTATCCACTTATTAGGTAATTAGGTAATGTCCTGTTACCTGGTAATTAACTAATTACCCGCATAATTAAGAATTATCTCAAATTACTTAAAATTTTACTTATTTTTAATACACTTTATACATCCTACTATCATGTTCATGTGGTACCATATAAAATAAAAATATACACTATTATTTCATTAAAACATCCATGCAAAAGTACATATATGTTCTCAACTTATAATTTTTCTAATCTCATATAAAAAGTAAAATTTTCGTACGCTTAATTCTTAAAATGGTAAAAGGATAACCTTCTTTTCTTGAGAAAAAATAATTTCTATCTTTACAATAAAGAAAATTTCATAAACTTTCTCATATTATGTGTGTAATTGAAAGTAGTAATATTAATAACTACATAAAATCATATTTTTCAAACTGTTTTACAAAAATATTCCACTCAAAATACCATATCAAATGTATATAACGGTATCAAGGTTGTTAAAATTACGGGGTCTTATAGTCACAAATCTTCTATAATCTTATTAATGGTCTTAATCCCTTCAGGCTTATATGGATTACTACGACTTATCCTAATATTAATGTACATGGTGTAACAGACCCTTCTCCCCCTTAGAACATCCGTCCTCGAATGTTAACTCTTATAGTTTTACAAAATTTTCACTAGGGTCTCCTCTGTAACTTAAACTAAACCCCAAACTATATCTGAAGTCTCGACTATTCACAACCTTTTGTACTTGAGTATCTCGTATCTTCTTCACCTTTACTTTACTTACCTTTCAATCTTGCATCGTATCTTCTGTTTCTTTCATAACTTCCCTTCCATATAACTAGAAATTACGCCTTAAGGCTTTACAGTAATACCTGCACCTCTAGTGCATACAAAACCTGGCGAAAGCTTCATACTGACTTCTTACCACTTAGCTCTATGGCACCATCTGGAAACAGAAGAAGGGTAAAATTTTCTAAATGCCTTGTAGCCTCTTACTTATAAGTGTGGTACATGACATGCCCATAAACAAGACTCTACTAGACACGGCTTGTAGACTCCCTAGGACAGAACTGCTCTGATACCACTTTTGTCACGATCCAAACCTATGGGTCGCAACGGGCACCCGGTACCTTACTCAATCAAGTACCAACGTAACGTATCCTTCTTATCGTACTATCATTGAAAAATGGGCCAAACAGGCGGTCATGGGCTAACCAGAATAAACATAAGGGAATACTCAATATAAGACGACCCAATCTGATATAAAAACTTATACATTTGACATACTGGCCTATAAGACCAAAACGATCACTTATACACTGAACACAGGCGGACAAGTCCATACAATCTTTCATATATTACATCTGTCTACAAGCCTCAAAGAGTACATATATATCATAAAGGTCGGTATAGGGCCCCTCCATACTAATCTGTATATGTCCTAATCATATTGACCACATAAGCAACTCCGGAGAAAATGGAGTGCACCAATACCTTCTGCTGAGCTGATAGCCTACTTGGAGGATTCTCTACCTATCTATCAGGACCTACGGGCATGAAACGCAGCGTCCCCAGGCAAAAGGGACGTCAGTACGAATAATGTACCGAGTATGTAAGGCACATAAATAAGTACATAATAGACATGGAAGAAATATAGAGTAAATGACTCAACCTGTAAGTCTGGATAACTCTGTAAATCATGAAATAATTATAGTGTCATGCATATGCGTATGAATGTGATGTCGTGCATAGGTACATGTTTCATAACATCATCAGGCCTCTGAGGGCATTCCATCATATCATCTCGGCCACTGTGGGCAAAATCATCAACGTATACCAGCTGATCAGGTGGTGGTGCGTATATAACGTCGTAACCTTTTCCCATATCACATACACACACACACACACACACACACACACACACACACACACACACATATATATATATATATATATATATATATATATATATATATATATATATATATATATATATATATATATATATGTGTGTGTGTGTATAACGTCGTCTGGTCATGGGTCAATGTACATGTATAAATGAATAAAATACATGAAAATATATTAATAATCTCAACTTTCCTTTCGGATAAACTTTGTCAACTGCGTATTATTCTGAGACCCATGAACAGAACATATAATAATATGTCACATGGGGAATCAAGAACATAGAGACCCCTAGTATTTCTATGAATAGTGTCGTTTATGAAAATTGTGTGTTTGCTCGTTTCTTCTGTATAATTTGGATCATGCCAAAAGAAAGAAAGGATAGTCTTAACATACCTGAGCCGATTCTCTTGACAATCCCTCCAACACACATCAAACGTGACAAAACATGTAACGGCGGATCGAAGTAGAGAAACATCCGTATGATATTTGTATACATAGATTTGATGAAGAAGGAGAAAAGCGCAAAGTAGTGTCAACTATGTGTTCAAAATATTACTGCTCTTGCCAAACATAAGTAGATTATAACTACTGTATAGAATAAAGGCACATCTGAAAGAAAGAAACGACACATGACCTCATCAAAAGCTTAAAGAAAGGCCTCAAATGGCTTGCCTTTTGAATAAGGAAAAGCTCCAAGGAAAACTTACTGTGTGCTGCCCTATGGTCCAGCATAAAAACTACACTTCCAAGCATATTGATTAGAAAATAATAATGTTTGTAGGAATCAGTGGCAAGAAATTATGTTAAAATTTTATAAGGATTGCTAAGATTATAATGTCTTGAGAAGGAAATTTGTTGAAACTTATCAGAATGGCTAACGTCCCCCACTTTTCATTGTAGTGTCTTTGATATGGAAATTATTAAGAATGAAATAAATGTGTAAAACTTCACATTAGTTTGCCACCTAATAAGAAATGACTAAGAGTCATTTCTTTAGGATGTGGCTTGCTGCCACGTGGGGATGGGGTGTGAAGGTTTAATCTTTATCCAATTATTAGGTAATTATGTAGTGTCCCGTTACCTGGTAATTAATCAATTACCCGCATAATTAAGAATTATCTCAAATTACTTAAAATTCTACTTATTTTTAATAAACTTTATACATCCTACTATCATGTTTATGTGGTACCATATAAAATAAAAACATACACTATTATTTCATTAAAACATCCATGCAAAAATACATATATTTTCTCAACTTATAATTTTCCTAATCTCATATAAAGAGTAAAATTTTTGTACGCTTAACTATTAAAATGGTAAAAGGATAACCTTATTTTCTTGTGGGAAAATAATTTCTATCTTTACAATAAAGAAAATCTCATAAACTTTCTCATATTATGTGTGTAATTGAAAGTAGTAATATTAATAACTACATAAAATCATATTTTTCAAACTGTTTTACAAAAATATTCCACTCAAAATACTATATCAAATGTATATAACGGTATCAAGGTTGTTAAAATTATGGGGTCTTATAGTCACAAATCTTCTATAATCTTATTAATGGTCTTAATTCCTTCAAGCTCCTATGGATTACTACGACTTATCTTAATATTAAAGTACGGGGTGTAACATCCTTTCCCCCTTTAGAAATATTCGTCCTCGAATGTTAACTCTTTGAGATTTTCAAAACTTTCGCTAGGGTCTCCTCTGTATACTTAACT
Organism: Nicotiana tabacum; assembly: GCF_000715075.1. Taxonomy (NCBI): domain Eukaryota; kingdom Viridiplantae; phylum Streptophyta; class Magnoliopsida; order Solanales; family Solanaceae; genus Nicotiana; species Nicotiana tabacum. The sequence continues at coordinate 46,904,599 of NC_134102.1, forward strand.
AAAACCCAAACTATATCTGAAGTCTCTACTATTCACAACCTTTTGTACTTGAGTATCTCGTATCTTCTTCACCTTTACTTTACTTACCTTTCAATCTTGCATCGTATCTTCTGTTTCTTTCATAACTTCCCTTCCATATAACTAGAAATTACGCCTTAAGGCTTTACAGTAATACCTGCACCTCTAGTGCATACAAAACCTGGTGAAAGCTTCATACTGACTTCTTACGACTTAGCTCTATGGCACGATCTGGAAACAGAAGAAGGGTAGAATTTCCTAAATGCCTTGTAGCCTCCTGCTTATAAGTGTAGTACATGACACGCCCTTAAACAAGACTCTACTAGACACGGCTTGTAGACTCCCTAGGACAGAACTGCTCCGATACCACTTTTGTCATGACCTAAACCTATGGGCCGCAACGGGCACCCGGTAGCTTACTCAACCAAGTACCAATGTAACGTATCCTTCTTATCATACTATCATTGAAAAATGGGCCAAATAGGCCGTCATGGGCTAACCAGAATAAACATAAGGGAATACTCAAAATAAGACGACCCAATCTGATATAAAAACTTATACATTTGACATAGTGGCCTATAAGACCAAAACGATCACTCGTACACTGAAGCAACTCCGGAGCAAATGGAGCGCACCAATACCTTCTGCTGAGCTGATAGCCTACTTGGAGGATTCTTGACCTATCTATCAGAACCTGTGGGCATAAAACGCAGCATCCCCAGGCAAAAGGGACGTCAGTACGAACAATGTAACGAGTATGTAAGGTACATAAATAAGTACATAATAGACATGGAAGAAATATAGAGTAAATGACTCAACCTGTAAGTCTGGATAACTCTGTAAATTATGAAATATTTATAGTGTCATGCATATGCGTAGGAATGTCATGTCGTGCATAGCTACATGTTTCATAACATCATCATGCCTCTGAGGGCATTCCATCATATTATCTCGGCCACTGTGGGCAAAATCATCAACGTATACTAGTTGATCAGGTGGTGGTGCGTATATAACTTCGTAACATTTTCCATATCCCTTATACATATATATATACATATATATACGCGTATATAATGCCGTCTGGTCATGGGTCGATGTGCATGTATAAATGAATGAAATGCATGAAAATATGTTAATAATCTCAACTTTCCTTTCGGATAAACTTTATCAACTGCGTATTATTCTGAGACCCATGAACAGAAGATATAATAATATGTTACATGGGGAATCAAGAACATAGAGATCCCTAGTATTTCTATGAATATAGTCATTTATGAAAATTGTGCGTTTGCTCGTTTCTTCTGTATAATTTGGATCATGCCAAAAAGAAAGAAGGGATAGCCTTAACATACCTGAGATGATTCTCTTGACAATCCCTCCAACACACGTCAAACGCGACAAAGCATGTAACGGCGGATCGAATAGGCAAAAAATCCGTATGATATTTGTATACATAGGTTGGATGAAGAAGGAGAAGAGCGCAAAGTAGTGTCAACTATGCATTCAAAATATTACTGCTTTTGCCAAACATAAGTAGATTATAACTACTGTATAGAATAAAGGCACATCTGAAAGAAAGAAAAGATACATGACCTCATAGAAAGGTTAAAGAAAGTCCTCAAATGGCTTGCCTTTTGAATAAGGCAAAGATCCAAGGAAAATTTACTGTGTGATGCCCTATGGTCCAGCACAAAAACTACACTTCCAAGAATATTGATTAGAAAATAATAATGTTTGTAGGAATCGATGGCAAGAAATTATGTTTAAAATTTATAAGAATTGCTAAGATTGTAATGTCTTGAGAAGGATATTTGTTGAAACTTATCAGAATGGCTAACGTCCCCCAGTTTTCATTGTAGTGTTTTTGATATGAAATTTATTAAGAATGAAATGAATGTGTAAAACTTCACATTAGTTTGCCACCTAATAAGAAATGACTAAGAGTCATTTCTTTAGGATGTGGCTTGCTGCCACGTGGGTATGGGGGTGGGAAAGTTTAATTTTTATCCCATTATTAGGTAATTAGGTAGTGTCCCATTACCTAGTAATTAATCAATTACCCGCATAATTAAGAATTGTCTCAAATTACTTAAAATTCTACTTATTTTTAATAAACTTTATACATCCTACTATCATGTTTATGTGGTACCATATAAAATAAAAACATACACTATTATTTCATTAAAACATCCATGCAAAAATACATATATTTTCTCAACTTATAATTTTCCTAATCTCATATAAAGAGTAAAATTTTTGTACGCTTAACTATTAAAATGGTAAAAGGATAACCTTATTTTCTTGTGGGAAAATAATTTCTATCTTTACAATAAAGAAAATCTCATAAACTTTCTCATATTATGTGTGTAATTGAAAGTAGTAATATTAATAACTATATAAAATCATATTTTGCAAATGTATATAACGGTAGGCAACTCCTTTATGGGGTCTTATAGTCACAAATCATCTATAAATCTTATTAATGGTCTTAATCCCTTCAAGCTCATATGGATTACTATGACTTATCTTAATATTAAAGTGCGGGGTGTAACAAATGTTCTTTAAAAATTGCCTCTAAAGAGCTTAGGGGTGAAAAATGGTATAAAATGAGCTAAGTCTGATTTTCCAAACTTTTACCCAGCTGCAGATGTCGCATTTGCGAACACTTATTCGCAAATTCGATGTCCGCAAATGTGAGACACCGGCCGCAAATGCGAACAGTGCATTGGATGCACAGATGTCGCAAATGTGACAAATCCTTCACATTTGTGAAGGTTCCTCCTTCTGCAAATGCAGACTAAGCTTTGCTTTTGCGAAGCTACCCTAAAGTTGTCAGAGTCGCAAATGCGAGACTCCAGTTGCATTTGCGATTCCCCAGCCTTCGCAAATGCGATTCCTTTTTTGCTAATGCGAAATTCCCCTGTCCCAGTGCCTTTCACAAATGAGATCACATGACAGCAAAATCGAAGCTCACAAATGTGAGATCTGCAGGCTTGCACCAGCAACTGCTGAGCATCAGTAGTTCTAAAACCATCCGAACTCATTCGATACTCACTCGATCCCCTTGGACTCCAAACCTAACATGCACACAAGTGTAACAATGTCATACAACCTCTCTTGTTATCAAAAATCAAAAAAATAACACCAGATAACAAGAATCGATCCTCAAAACTCAAGATTTCAACTTGAAAACTGAATTATTGCAATCTTTCACACAATGCATCAAAATGCGCTTGCATCATCCCGGATCCCAACCAAATGTGTGTACAAGTTCAAAAATATCATACGAACTTACCAGAATCATCAAAATACCGATCTGAGATCGTTTACCCAAAATATTTATCGTGGTCAACTCTAGCCTCATTTTAAGTCTAAAATATTATTTTCTTCAAACTTTTACGTAAAAGCTTTCCAAAATGTAACATGGACCATGTGCGCAAATCAAGAAACTTCAACTGAAGCTATGGGAGGTCTTAGAACACGGAAATAAAGACTAGTACTCAAAATGACCTATGGAGTCGTCACATTCTCCACCTCTGAAAACAATATTCGCCCTCGAACTAACATAGAAAAGTACTTGAACTGGTAAATAGGTGGGTTTTTGTACTCCTCATATCGGACTCAGACTCCCACTTATCCTCCTTGATCGGCTCACCTCTCCATTGCACTTTCACATAAGGAAAACTCATGGATCTCAACTTATGAATCTGCCAATCTAGAATAGCCACCGACTCTTCCTCATAAGTCAAAGTTTCATCAAGTTGCACCGTGCTGAAGTCCAAAACATGTGATCTATCCTCGTGGTACTTTCGAAGTATGGAAACGTGAAATACTGGATGTACCCTTGCTAGGCTAGGAGTCAATGCAAGCCTATAAGCAACCTCCCCAACTCTCTCCAAGATCTCAACTTTCCCTTCTTCCCAAACCGCATCACGCCCTTCATAGGCGACACTCATAGAAGAACCTTCTTGCCCACCATGTAAGCCACATCTCAAACTTTTCTAACCACATAACTCTTGTACTAGACTGAGCTGTACAAAGTCGCTGAATCACCTTAACCCTTTTCAAGTCATCACAGAACAAATCAGTGCCCAATAATCTAGCCACTCCGGGTTCAACCAACCAATAGGCGAATGACATCCCCATAGATATAAGGCCTCGTACGGAGCCATCTAGATGCTATACTGATAGTTGTTGTTGTAAGCGAATTCCACTAGAGGTAAGAATTGGTCCTACTGACCCTCGAAATCTATAGAGCATGACCGCAACATGTCCTCCAATATCTAAATAGTGCGCTTAGATTTTCAGTTCGTAAATGAGGTGTTACACCCCATGTTTTCGTATGTAAGGGTACATCATAAGTCAATTGATGTAAGCTCAGAAATGAGATCATCTTTGAAAGTACATAAAGTAAGTGAATCATGTTACCGTGGAGGCTAAAAAGTACATAAAGTACCAAGAGGGTTAAAAGGCTTAGAAGCTAAACGAATCGAAGAAACTAAGTTTCGTCGAAAGTCGACAAGTTGGGAATGATATAACATGTACTTTTGGGTTGATAATAGGGTGATTAACATGATAAGGAGGTTATGTTATGAGTTATTTTAGTCGTATAATAGTCCTGTAACATTTTGAAGTCAAGCGAGTTGTGAAACAAAAGTTGGCAAAGGTCATCACAAGTTACATTCATAAATGTGATGAAAGTTAGGTCAAATGTAGCTGAGATTTTCTCACAATATACTTGGAATTACCGGATTGTCCACCTACAAAATCAAAGATATACAAGTCTAGTTTCTAAACCATTAAATCATTCATTAATACAACATTGGAATAGAGAGATATTCGCATTCTCACAAGACTGAGCAGACTGCATATGTGACAAGTAGGTGTGTCGCCTGCTTTCTTAAATGAAAGGACCAAATAAGTCCACAAAAAGGAGCTAGTTTGGGTCGCCCAATGAGCCCTTTTAAGGGATTATTTGCTTTATATATTCCATTAATTTTAGATCCAAAAATCATAGATATACCCCTGCAAATATCTCCCATAAATTCAACACAAAACCCTAAAACACTTTCTCTTCTTTTCATGTTCTAGTTGGAGGAAGACCTAAGAGTTAAAGACCCTAAGTTAGGAGCTGAGATATTCACCAAATAAGGTAAGTCTAATTACCTCTTTCATCCCATTTTTATATAGGAAATGTAGATAAATACGTTACATAATAGTAAGAACTCACGAGACGGTGATCGGAAGCTGTGAGTTCGAGTTTTTTAACTTGTAGTGGACTATTTAATGGGCTGTTTCTTGTTGCTGTTGGGTTGTCTATTTTGCTACTATTTTTATGGAGTTTTGGAGGAGAAAGGAGGTGTATAAACACCAAGTAATGGAGGGGTGTTGTGCTGGTCGTTCGTCATGACATTTTCGGGTTGTTTGACACTACTATGGTTATCGTTTTGTGTATGAATTGATTGGGGTGTGTGGGTTATTTTGTGGTATTTTGTGATGGATATTAGGTTTGAAAATGATGTATACATGTTGTTATTTTTGTGCTCTTGTTGTTGTTGGTGTTATGTCGAATTGGGAGGAAGTAAAGATTATAGGGGAGATGCTACATGTTTTAATATAAAAAAAGCGTGTCGTTCGTTGTGCAATAGTTGTACCTTTCGTATCTTATCGATAGAATTATTATTTTTGTTGTATATTATGCTGCGACGAGACGGGTTCAACGTCACTATTGGGTAGATTGTGTTAAGATATTCCTTCATTTTGGAATGATCTCGTAACTACATGTGTTTGATAATGAGACATAAAGAGAAGTTCGTATTTCTGAATTTATATACATTATCATAGTCCCATAAGTTAGAGTATTCTTCCTTATAGAGACTTTATATTCAGTTAAGTATTGTATTCTTCCAGTCAAGAGAGTAGAGGGTCTATATAAATATACAGTATTACAGTATTTTCACCACTTTCGAGCTATAATCGGGACGCAGGCCCCTATTGGGCAACCTCTGATCAGATGGTAAGTTATATACCAAGCCTACTACTGCCAAGCTCTTATGAGCGAGCCCAGAATGGTAAGTTATACGTACCGAGCCTTATAGGGCCGGACAACTAATTTACTTACTATATTGAGAGAGTTGAGTCAGTATCAGCAGGTAAGCATATCTTCAGATCATCTTTGACTCCCAATTACTTTCAGTTATTATATTTTTAGTTCAGTGTTAGCTTTTAGTTATTCTATTTCCTTACATACTTGGTACATTATTTCATATCAACATCCCTTTTGTTGGGGACGCTGCATTTCATGCATGCAGGTCATAATAGACAGCTGGATAGACCTTCCCAATAGACAAAGCCATACATCAGCTTGGTTGGTGTGCTTCACTTTCCCAGAGTTACCAGGTCTAGACCTTGGAGTCCATTTTATATATATAGGTTTGATGGGTAGGTCGAGGCCCTTTCCCGACCGTGATACGATTAAGTTATCTTTTGAGGCTTATAGATGAGTCCTGTATATTTTGTATATCAGTATTGTGGCCTTGCCAGCCCTGTGTACATGTTCATTTTTGTAATTGCTGGTTGTAGACATATATGGCGGCCTCGTCGGCCTGCACAATTATGAAAATGAGCTTTTGGGTGTCTTTAGCCCTTAGATAAGAGAGAGACATTATTTTTAGATTATTCAGATATGACCTCATCGGCCTTGATTGGTATTGTCAGCTTGCAGGTAGTCCTCGTAGGCCTAAGTTTAGGGCTACCCCTCCAGAGTTCATAGTTACATAGTGGTACGCTCGGCCGATTAAGGAACCGAGTGCCAGTCACGTCTCCCCGGGTTTGGGGCATAACCAACTTGGTATCAGAGTTGTTCTATCCTAGGGATTTTACAAGTCGTGTCTAGTAGAGTCTTGTTTATAGATATGTTGTGCACCACATTATATAAATAAAAAGCTACAAGTAATTTAGGAGTTTGTTACCCTTCTTTCAAATCCAAATCATGCTATAGAGATGAGTCATAATAGTTTGAGTCTGGACTTATGTTTGCTAATGATACCGAGATGTTTGCAATTAGAAAGATTATAGCTAGCTAGAAGGCTAATACAATAACAGGTAAGGGCATTAATAGAGAGAGAATTATTGACGACGTGGCCCTGTTTGAGGTCCTGTCAGATCGTGCATACCAGATGTTCAAATTTCCAGCTTAAGACCCTAAGATGGGAATATCAAACATACCCCGTAAATAGCAGGCCATGGGAGTATCAGAAGGTAAAAGTATAAGTTTCAACAGTTAACAGAAGTAAGGTGAAGGAGGGTACGAGGTACCTAGTTAGTTAAGATTATCAGTATTTACAGTTCAGGCAGAAAAATATAAGCATTCTAAGTTACCTTCAACAGTAACAGAGGTATGTACAATTGGCAACACCCATCTCAGTTATGCCATATAGGAGCTAACAAATATAGTTTAGGAGAAGGATGGGATATCGGGATCCAGCTGGGGTTAGAATAACCCAAAATGGTGGATGGATTGTTAGCGTTAGCTGACATTCCCCAAGGATAACGTGGTAATAGTTCTCCTTGTGAGACACCCATGTGGTGCACTCTAGAATAATACAGTCAAATATGAATACTAGAATGTTCAGAAATTCAGAAGATAGGTACTTGAATCCTAGAAGGGATAAATATTTACCTTAGTATGACTCCCGTCCCTTGTAAAGAGAGAATGTTAGGCGACCCGAAGAGCTAGTGGATAGAGCAAGGGGAGCTAAAATCGAAGGAATGTTTTGTTGAAGTTTTCAGAAAAAGGTAATAGTCGAAAATATTTGGAGGAGAATAAGAAGAGAGTAAATGAAGCATTATGAATAAGATGTGATAAATGGATGATAACAGTAAATCAAAATATGACATGATGACAGAGTCTATAGTCAAGTGAAGTAAAAGACAAGGGGTGACAGGCCTTGAGAAAATAAAAGAGTATATGTCATAAAGTCATATCCTTATTTCAAAAAATGAGTTGGTGACTCCAACATGATTACTAGAAGACTAAGTTAGACCCCCCGGAGTAATAGAAATTAGTATGGGCTAGTGGACAAGACAAAATCGAAACCGACGAATTTGATAATAGTTGACATCATGAGAATTTCAGCGATCGCATTCCGGTAGTAATAGAATGAACAACAGAAGAATAACCTTTAAAGGTCATTCAGGAAGAGCTTACCCAAAGCAAGCACTATGAGCAGAGTTAAGCTTAAGGGACTAAGTGTGTCAGTTACACTAGGTGTCACTCTCGTGCATAAGAAATTCAATTATCTCGGGTACAGAAGGGTTACCGCAAGGCGAGTAAGGGTCTTTGAAAATTTGGAAAGAAGCTGAAGATGAAGAGGTAAAACATCTACATGTAAAACTTCAGAGCATTAAATGCTAGTACTCCCCTAAAGGGGGGAAGTTGGTGTGATATAGTATTAAGTCAGAGTTAAGTGGTTCAACTAACTATGGAATGGTAAAGGAAGAATGCGTTAAAAAGGAAAAAGGGATGAGATTGCATTTATTCAAATCCTACATATATGTTATGATTCTAGAATATTATGCAAGAATGATGTCAGAGAGAGGCAGTAAAGGTTCTCGGCCAGGATGCATGATGACCCGATATGTCATCTTATGTTTTAGAACCTAATTCTGTACTTTGAAGACTTAAATACATCATTTCGGCCTTCCTCGATTTGTGTTCCCAGTCCGGGTGTTTCTCCGGAAAGCTTTTATGTTAAAAACTGAGAAAATATGAAATTTTTACCTTAAAAATCCATTTGAGTTGACTTCGGTCAACATTTTGAGCAAACAGACCCGAATTCATGTTTTGACGGTCCCGGTGGATCTGTATCGTGATTTGGGACTTGGGCACATGCACGGAATCGAATTTGGAAGTCCCTAGCCCAAGTTATCGGACTTTGTTGAAATTTGAAAGTTTGAAAGCTTAATGACTTCGAAAATTTGACCAATATCTGACTTTATTGATATCGGATCCGTATTTTAGTTTCGGAACTCGGTATAGGTCCAATACTATATTTATGACTTGTCTATCGAATTTGGTGATAAACAAAGTTGGTTTGACGTGATTCGGACGTCCGGTTGTGAAATTAGAAGTTCATGAGTTTTCTTGAAAATTTCCTTTGATTTGATGCAAAATTCGTAGTTCTAGGTGTTATTTTGGCAACTTGATCGCGCGAGCAAGTTCGTATGATATTTTTAGACTTGTGTGCACAATTGGTTTAGAGCCCCGAGGGCTCGGGTGAGTTTCGGATAGGCTACAGAGTGAAATTGGACATAGAAATATTGCTGATGTGTTTCAGTTCTGGTGCAGGCCTCTGATCTCGCATTTGCGAGGTCAGGCTTCACATTTGTGACCTCTGATGGGTTCGCATTTGCGAAGAGTAGCTGGAGCACCTCAAGTTTGCATTTGCGAAGTGGGTCAGGGGAGTACAGTGATCGCAATAGCAATCAAACGGTCGCATTTGCGGAAGGTCAATGTTCGCATTTTCGAACAAATCATCGCAAATGCGATGACAGCAAGAATGGAAGGTAGTTTGCATTTGCGATTGTTTCTTCACATTTGCAGGGCTCGCATTTGCGAACCCCAGGTCAAAAATGCAACATCTGCAACTGATCAAAATGGGAGTTAGACGGGATTTTTTTTTCATTCTTCAAATTTTCAAAACAAGAAAACCGTAGAGGCAATTTTTCAAAGAACGCTTTTTCCCCAAAACATTGGTAAGTGATTCTAATCCATTTTCTTTCAATCTTTCACTACATTTCCTAAGATTTCAACCTAAAATCTAGTGTTTTCATGGTGAAAATTGGGGGCTTGGGTAGAATTAGGGATTTTTATAAAATGGGGATTTAGACCTCAAATTGAGGTCGGATTCCAAAATTAATTACATAACTAATGCTGCTCGGTGGGCCGGGCCTGAACCGGACCGGACCGGGCCCGCGGTCCTAACGGGCCTGGTGGGCCTGGTGGGCCGGTCCTGGGTGGGCCGGTCTTGGTGGGCCTCTGAGCCCGTCACGGGCTGGTCTCCATGGTTGAGCCCACGAGCCCGGGACCGTTTGGCCCGGGACCGGCAGGCGGGCCTGGGCCGGTCCTGGCGGGCCTGGCGGGCCCAACGGCTATTTTAAAAAAAAAAAAAAAAAAAAAAAAATCAAACGGCCATATTTAAAATCTAGCCGTTTGGGCTGAAAATATGACCGTTTTTTAAGTTAAAAAAATGGCCATTTGGCCCCCAAACTTTATTTTAACCCCAAACTTTATATAATTACACTTTTCCCCATTTCTCAACTATAAATACCCCCTCATTCTTTCATTTTTATTCACCAATTCATCAATATCTCTCAATATCTCTCAATCTCTCTCAATCTCTCTACTACAATTACTTAATTTATTGTTGAAATTTCGTGAAAAATTGTGAAGTTGTTGAATTGAAGTTTTCAAGTGTTCAACGATTTTCAATTTTCAAGAAGTTGTTCGGCAATCCGGTAAACTCGTTTCAACTCTTACGTTTTTATAATATATTTTTGTGTGGTTTAGTTTGCATAATTATAATTAATATGGCATTTACTTTGAAAAAAATGTTTGGTAAAGGAAAAGATAAAACCGGTGAAAGTAGTGGCCAACCAACTACCCTTCCCCGGCTCCCCGACCTAGAAAAGATAAGCAAGTTGAAAGTAGTCGCCAACCTAGACGTCCTCCTCCTTCCGTAATTCTTGATAGTGATCACCCTTGTTTTCAATTTACCGATAGTGAATTTTATCATAATGTTGCACCAGGTGATAGATTAGATGATGAAATTATGAATGCTCTTTATCCTAATGAAACCATCTTAGAAAATAATGAGGAAAATGAGGATGATGATGAAACTCAAGCACCGGATTTAGATGATACACCTACTAGTCCTCTTAATAACCCAAGTGATGCACCGGTCGACCCACCTGTAGAAACTCCTACTTTTAATAGAGAACCTGCTAAACGCTTAGAAACATCATTAGTTTGGAATTTTTTTACTCAAGTAAGAGAAAAAAATAAGGCTAAGTGTAAAACTTGTGGGAAATTAATGTCGCATAAATATGTAGGAGACCGTAGCGGCACAGGTAGTTTGACTAGGCACATAAAAACACACCCTAGAGATAAGGCTAGATTTTTTCAAATGAAAGCGCATCTAGAGGGGACAAGTGTAGATTCTGCGATTAACCCTAGTACAGGTTCAAATCTAGTTCAACCAGGAATTAACACTGTCACTGGAGGTATTTTATATTACGATCCAAATAGAGATCGTGAAGAATTAGCAAAGATGATTACTGTTATGTGCTTACCTTATACTTTTGCTTCTAATCCTAATTGGGTTCATTATATTAGAAGAGTGTTTAATCCTACTTATAAAGGTTGGCCTCGCGCAACAGTTAAGAGTGATATTTATAAATTCAAACATGAATATGAACAATATTTGCGTTATTTATTTACTCATATACCTAATCGGATTTCTATTACTACTGATATTGGTAGAAGTGGTAATGATTGTGATTACCTAACTGTTACAAGTCATTGGATAGATGAAGAATGGATAATGCAAAAACGCATAATTGCATATAGAATAATTAATTCGCGTCACACAGGTAAATTTATAGCTAACACTGTTGCAGATATTTGTAGATATTTTTGCTTTAGCGATAAAATAATGGCAATTTCAATGGATAATGCTTCTAGTAACACCAGTGCTATAGGCATGCTTACAACAACACTAAATCCTGCATTTACTAATATTTTCCATGTTAGATGTATTTGTCATATTTATCATTTAATTGTCGGTGATGGTATGCGAATATTAAACATAGAAATTGAAAAGGTTAGAATGGCTCTTAATTGGCTTTTTTATTCAAACCGTAGAAGTAGACTTAGAGAGTATTTTAAAAAATGTGATGAATATGGCCTTAGAGAAAGAAAGGTTCCTAAACCTTGCCCGACTAGATGGAATTGTATGTACGAAAGTTTAGTAGTAGCATATGAATATAGAAACCCAATTAATGCAACGTTTAATTCTCGGGTAGGTGGTGAAGATGATGATGAAATGCTTACCACTCAAGATTGGACTAATGTTAAAATTCTTTTAGATTTTTTAGAACATTTTCAAATTGCAACAAATGCATTTTCTGGGCAATATTATCCTACTATTTCAAACTGTTTAGTTTATATTGCAGCACTATCTGATTTGTTTGTTGAATTTAGTGAGGGTGGGGATATTTATGAACTTGCTATAAATGAAATGAAACAAAAGTTTAAAAAATATTTTTTCCTATCCCTCCTATTTATGGTCTTGCTGCAATGCTAAATCCTACAATGAAATTGGGAGGTCCTCATTTTTGGTATTCAAATATTTATAAGGCTTTAGATCTTTCAAATGAGGAAATTGCGACACTTGCAGATGCAAAAGCTTCAATTAAGATTAACGCTCAAACAGTTTATAATGCTTATCAACTTGCCTTAGAGCATGCTAGGCCAACTATTCCAACCCCTACTTCGTCTAGCTCACAATCCTCTAAAAGAGTTGCGGGCTTAAAAGCTCTTAAATCTTGGACGGAGTTCAGGGGGTCTCAAGGTGAAAATTATGATGAAACTTCACATCTAAATGAGCTTCAAGTTTATTTGTCTCAGGGACTTGAAAAGGAGAATCCAGACGGCTCTTTTGATCTTTTGGAATGGTGGAAGGCAAGGGAAAAACATTTTCCTGTTCTTGCAAGGATGGCTCGGGATATTTTATCAATTCAAGCTTCAACTGTTGCATCAGAGAGCGCTTTCAGTCAAGCAAGACTGCAAATAGGTGATCATAGAGCGTCTATGAGGGATAGCTTGGAAAAATCAGTATTGTTTAGAGATTGGATCCGCTCGGAAAGAAGAAACTTTGGAATTGCAGAAGCACAACCGGCGATAGATGAAGCTTATGAAGAAATGATAGCGGAACTTACGGAGGATTCGGCTTCGCCCGGAAGTGGTGATGAACAAGCTTCTTTTCCACCACCACCAACGCAACCTCCTCCGAACCTTGAAGGATTTATGAGATTTGTTAGAGATAATACATAGAATAATATGTAACTTGTATTTTGGCACATCTTCCTTAGTTTTTTCCTTCTAATGGTGGTATTAGTACCTTGTTGTGCTCATTCCATTGGGGGAAGGATGACTAAGAAAGATATGTCATTTTTTGGTAATAAAATTTATTGCTTCTACCCATGAGCTTCTTTTCGCAATATTTCTTTGTCTATACTTAGAATTATTTATATGCTACAATATATACATAATATACAATATATATACTACAAGAAAATATATTTATAAGATACAATATATACATAAGATACAATATATATACTACAAGAAAATATATAAGAGAATATATATACATAAGATACAATATAATATACTACAAGAAAATATATTATGCTACAATATATACATAATATACAATATATATACTACAAGAAAATATATAAGAGAATATATATACATAAGATACAATATAATATACTACAAGAAAATATATTATGCTACAATATATACATAATATACAATATATATACTACAAGAAAATATATTTATAAGCTACAATATATACATAAGATACAATATATATACTACAAGAAAATATATAAGAGAATATATATACATAAGATACAATATAATATACTACAAGCAAATATATAAGAGAATATATATACATAAGATACAATATAATATACTACAAGCAAATATATTATGCTACAATATATACATAATATACAATATATATACTACAAGAAAATATATTTATAAGCTACAATATATACATAATATACAATATATATACTACAAGAAAATATATAAGAGAATATATATACATAAGATACAATATATATACTACAAGAAAATATATTATGCTACAATATATACATAATATACAATATATATACTACAAGAAAATATATAAGAGAATATATATACATAAGATACAATATAATATACTACAAGAAAATATATTATGCTACAATATATACATAATATACAATATATATACTACAAGAAAATATATTTATAAGCTACAATATATACATAAGATACAATATATATACTAAAAGAAAATATATAAGAGAATATATATACATAAGATACAATATAATATCAAGAAGTGATATTTATGCATGACAATTTAGTGTTTTACTATTGTTTTGTTATTTTCTTTTTCGTCAAGCACTTTAATAATTAGATATACATATATACTACATATTAATATAGCCATGATACTACAAGAAATTGTCTTTAAAAAAAAAAAAAAAAAACCCGCTAGGCCCGCGAAGCCCACGAGCCCGGCCCGTTAAGCACAGGACCATGTGGGCTTAGGCCCGTCACGGGCCGGTTCCACCCATTAGGCCCACGAAGACCGGGACCGCCAGGCCCGGGACCGCCAGAGCCCGGGACCACGAAGCCCGGGACCGCGAGGCCCGGCCCGTTAGGCCCACTAAGGCCCGGGCCCGGGACAAAATACAGCCCTATACATAACCGGGTAGTTCCTAAGGCTTAATTTGAATCGTTTGGTTGGTAATTTGCTAGATTCTATTGGTTTGGAGGCTTGTTAGAGAAGCAAAGCGGTGATTGAGCTTTGAGTGGACTTTTGGAGCGAGGTAAATGTCATGATTAACCTTGACTTGAGGGATTAGGACTTGTTTGTCTATTTGCTACATGTTTAGATGTTGGGTACAACATATATGTGAGGTGACGAGTACTTATACATTATTGTCGGGGTTAAAGCATGCGGGTGGGGGACTTGTTCCTTGTAGTTTATTGCTTACTTTGATCTTGTTATCCATGCTTAGACTAGTTACTTACTAAATTGATTGTTCTTATCGTGTTTACGGGCTTTTGTGATAATTGAGTATTTATTCCAAGGTTGAGATTGGTATTATGGAACCATTGTTGAAGTAAGGATTGTTCTTGTTGATTCTATCTCCCTTCTATTACTTGTTCATTGTTATGTGGTAAGTGAGATGTTAATGCATGAAGGGTGATGACATGCCATATTGTAAGTGTTAATGCACGAAAGGTGATGTCATGCCATATTGTGAGTGTTAATGCCCGAAGGGTGATGCTGTGCCATATTGTGAGTATTAATGCACGAAGGTTGATGCCGTGCCATATTGTGAGCGTTAATGCACGAAGGGTGATGTCGTGCCATATTGTGAGTGTTAATGCACGAAGGGTGATGTCGTGCCATGTTATGAGAGTTAATGCACTAAGGGTGATGTCGTGCCGTATCTATTGATTTATATTGTGAGGCTGAGAGTAAAAGCACGAAGGGTGATGTCGTCCAATTTTCTTCATTGTGTTTAGTTGTTTTCACTGGTTAAAAGCATGTTGACTATTCTGGTTATCATTTCTGTTGTATCTCTTATATCTTGTGCCCCTTTAGCATGTCCCCCTCCTAGTAGTACATGTTTAGCTGTTATTGTTATTTTCTTGTTCATTATACTATTATTTGCACAAGTTTATTATGTGGGTATCTTTTCATAGCCTCGTCACTACTTCTTCGAGGTTAGGATTGACACTTACGAGTACATGGGGTCGGTTGTACTCATACTACACTCTGCACTTCTTGTGCTGATTTTGGTACCGATCCTAGCTAATCGTGAGGCTTAGCAGCTTGGACTTGCTTACTGGAGACTCAAGGTAGATCTGCTGGCGTCCGCAGACCTTGGAGTCCCCTTCTATCTCCCCTATTTTACTGTTTCTTTTCATTCAGAACAATTGTATTTCTTTCAGACTCTGTTTGTAGAAAATCTTAGAAGCTCGTGAGTTGTGACTCCAGATCTGAATTTGTATTAGATATTATGGGCTTTATGTTATTCCGCAATTCAGTTTTAGCTTCTATTTAGTTTAATTGATTCTGTTATTGAAATTGACTAAAATTGGTTTAAAGAATCCTTTAACACTGACTTGCCTAGCAAGTGAAATGTTAGGCGCCATCACGGTCCCGAAGGTGGGAATTCCGGGTCGAGACAGGATGTTATTAGTAAATAAGTGTGAATGGACAATTGATACATAAGGAGCCAATGCGAGAGGTAAGTTAATATGAAGGACATAACCCAAGAGAGATTACATGGAATATAGTAGTTGATTCAACAAGAGCCTAGTTATGGCTATACAAGAGGACACAGATAAATCAACAGATCATGCAAGATAACCATATTAAACCCCAACATAGGGAATTCAGTCTCGCAGATGCGAGATCGTAATTCTTGAGAAATATTCAGATAGGAGTTGGGGTAGTTAAAAGAGAGTGCCACTTGGAAGAAAATCAAAATTTTAGTTCAAAAGTAAACCTACAAGCACAAGGGCACGGAGATAAGTAACTAAGGATAATTATAGGCAAGTAAGAAAATCGAAAATTGTGTCGGGTATACGATGTAATAAGCTTGCATCTTTACAAGAGTTAGAAGGACTCTCTAAGTACTACAATGAAAGACTAGCTTAGAAAATAAGGAATAAGGCTTGAACCTAAGCATAGTAACTTGAAGAAGAAATGGTCTTGTAACAACATCTCACTACAACATCGTATGCACTCCGTAAGAAAGCGGTACCTATCGTGACTAATGAACGAGAGTGAAATCAAAAGTAATATTCGAGATCATATGGGTTGCATGAAATTCCAATATGTGTGGGCACTAAGATAAGCCAAATATTTATCCAACAAGGGAAAGAACGACCAGGAAAATCATTCTCACTAAGATTTTCTTATTATACTTTGAAGAAGATCATGGCAGTGTTGAATGAATATGAGAAGATTTCAGGGTTGTTGATCAATAAGGCAAAGACCTCATATTATATGCACTCTAAAGCAGCCAATGCTTTGTTCCAAATAGTTAGGGATCTCACCGGCTTCACTAGAGGTGCATTTCCTTTTACTCATCTAGGATGCCCTATATTCTATACCAGGAGGAGAAAGGACTATTATGATGATCTTATTAAAAAAGTGAAGGCTAAGTTACACTCATGGAAAGGGAAGTTGTTATCTTTTGGAGGCAAGGCTTCTTTGATAAGTAGTGTTCTTCAAAGTATACGTATACACATGCTCTCAGTACCGGATCCTCCTAAGAATATCATAGAACATTTTCATAAACTGTTTGCAAGGTTCTTGTGGAGTACAAAGGAGGAAGGGAGAAGTAGGCATTGGGCATCATAGCAGAAGTTGTGTCTTCCAAAGGAGGAAGGAGGGCTTGGTTTCAGATCATTGTTTGATGTCTCCAAAGCACTGTTTACAAAGATGTTATGGAGGTTTAGGACCACAAAGTATTTGTGGTCAAATTTCATATGGAATAAATACTGTAAAAAGGAGTTGCCTACAGTAGTACAGTTTAGGAAATGGTCACATATTTGGAAGCAAAATTTGAATCTAGACAGGAAGTGGAGCATGAGATTTGGTGGGAGATGAAGGATGGAACCATTAATGTTTGGCATGAAAACTGGATAGGTATAGGAGCTTTGTATCACCTAGTGCCTCCAAATTTTCACATTAATGAGGAGTTAGAAAAGGTGGTTGAACTGAGGCAAGAAGATGGTTGGAATGAGAAGTTGATTGACCAATCATTTCCAGAAGACATTGCAGATCATATCAAGCAACAAGTATAGTTTGAAGGAAGTGATGGATTCTGGGATAGGCCTTGGTGGAAACCTACTACTTCTCGTAGGTTTACTGTGAGTAGTGCTTGGCATCTTATAAGGCATAGGGTAAATCCTAGTCCTGAATTCAAAAATATGTGGATAAAGGGACTGCAATTCGAGATTTCTTTCTTTCTCTGGAGGTTATGGAGATTCAAATTGGGTACAGATGACATTTGAAGAAGGCAAGGTTACATTTATATGTCCAGGTCCAGGTGTTGGTGTTGTACAACACCACAAGAGGAGTCTTATAATCATATCTTCTTGATTGGAGTTACTGCAACTAAGGTGTGGATAACCTTTCTAAATGTTGTTGGGATCACTGTTCCATTGGTGCAGGTACATCAAGAGTTATTAGGGCATGGTGGAATGCTGCTTGTTGTCCAAAGCAGAAGCCTCTATATCAAGCAGCACCTGCAATCATCACCTGGGAATTTTGGAAGATGAGAAATACAAATAAGAATAAGGGTTCAGTGTCAATTGAAAGAGTCATTCACGAGATTAATAAGACATTGCACTTCTTGGCAAAAACTAGGTATAGATGGCTATCTAACATACCCTATCCTTGGCCGGATATGATCAAATTCTTTGAGGAGTAAGCCTATTATTGTGAGTAAAATAGTAGCATGGCAATTCCTATACACTTGATGGTACAAGTGCAACACAGATGGTGCATCAAGAGGTAACCCTAGCCCTAGCTTTACAGGTTTTTGTGTGAGAGATAGTTCTGGAGATTTGGTGCATGCTAAGGAACAATTACTGGAGGATACAACAAACATAGTAGCTGAGGCTAGGGAAATCAAAGATGGTCTATCATTCTCTGTGGAACATGATCTATACCCTCTTATACTGGAGACAGACTCACTTGTGATGAAGAAGATCATTGATGGATAATGGGATTCACCTTGGTGCATTATGGCTGAGGTTAAGAGAATTAAGGAGATTAAGGTGAGCTTTAATGTGATATTCCAACATGTGTTATGAGAGGGCAACACTGTGGCAGATCTTTTAGGTAACCTTGTATTTTCTTTTGCAGGTACAATCCAGTTTCAGTCCTTCTCTGAACTGCTAAGTGCAGGGAGGATGTTAATCAATCTTGAGAAGTCACATACCCCTAATCTTAGGGTTAGGGTTGCAAAAAGAAAAGCTCTTAACTGATGAGTAGGCCAGGTCTGTTCATGCATGTTCTTGCTATTTGTATTGTTAGTTTTATACTTTGTAGACTAGGGCACTTACCAGTGGTATTAGAACCTTATCATGCTCATTCAGGGGGTGATCTAATGGTATATAGGGGTGTTTATGCAAGTAGGTTGTGGTTCATTCATCATATAAGGACACAATTTGTCCTACAGTTTTATACTAGGTTAGTATATGCTATATGCATTGACTACTGGACAAGTATTAGCTATATGGTATACGTTCATCTGGCTCACTATTTTGTTACTTATCAATGTTGCTTGAAGCTAAAATATATAGTGAGCTTAAGTTGGGATCCAAGGTTGCTACATGGTATATTGACGGGTATTGTGTAGATGTGTATTGTTAGGATATTATCTAGTAGTATAGGCATGTTTACATGCCTAATCTGGAGATGTCATGGCAGTGCACATTGGTGTATTGAAATGCAGAAGTGGTACCTATTCCTGGCTGCTACTGGTAGTTTATTCTGCAATTATCTTGGTCCATTATGAAGACATTCATAAGTACAGGGAAGAGGAGATTGTTGTTCAGAGCGTGGATGATCATTTTTAGTGTACACACATCCTGCTTGGTTATTTAGCAAGCCCTAGAAGTTCATGGTGTTGCTTGGAGTTTTACATTTTCCTTGTCCTTTGTAACACAAAACTTGGCGCCTGGTGAGAGCATTAGAGGTGCTACATTGAGATTTTGCACATGGCTTGTGGATACACACACCATTATATGTTGGGAGTTGACTATGATACCATTTGTTATAGTTAGAATTTATCATTTTATTAGATTTAGCTTAGCATCTTTTAGATTTGGCTTTGGACAAATTTGTAAATATTGGATCCTTGTTTTTGTTTTATTATATGTATATTAGCCACTAGGCACCCAGCCTAGTAGTATATTTGCTATAAAAAAAAGTAAGGTTACAAGTAGTATAAATCAATATGCGTAGTTCGCAAGCTAAAGTATGGTAGAGTGACAAGGTTTTATTTAGATAGGAGTAAGGATAAGAAAAGGTGGATGAGAAGGTGACAAGAATAGGTAAGGCCTCGGGATTAATCCCATCAAAACAATAGAGCTGATGGCTTCCGTAAGTTATAGAAAGCTCATTATAGCCTGAATGAACTCGGAGGAGTCTAATACTAGGAGCATTTAGAAGAGATGGAATGTTTCCCTGGTAGTAGAATAGGGGTGTAATTGTGATAGATAACAGGATGACGTTAGGCCTTTGATTGAGTAATAATTTAAAGAAAAGAGATTTTATGAATTGCATGGGATTAGAATAACCCCCATAAGATGAATCATGTTGGGATGCTATGAAATACAGTTATTGAAGTATAGTATCGTCCCTAGGTGGATCAAGCAAATAACTTCAAATGTTCCCTGCTGCGACGTGAGCCCTAGTGACAATGTATTACATAAGAGGTTTTAAGTTATCAGTGGTAGATTATAGATCAACATTAAGGTGAATAACCAACGGATGGATAAAAGTTTTAAAGTATGAGATGAGATTAGGCCGTCATTCTTAAGATGAACGATAATGAGAAAGCATTAAAGGACTTAGATTTATACATATAGGATAAGAAGCAAGAGAGTAACCCGGAGTTGGGTAGCAGACCTCGGTAATAATAAATTGAAGTAAGTGTTATGGTATAGGATGACCTACCTATATCCAGTAAATCCATAAGGATAGATAAATGAGGCTATGCAACAAAATATAGCAATAGTCGTAAGTTCAACAAAGTACCAAGCGAAGAACTTCAGTACACCTATAGATGCCGAGAGGGACAACTTGTCATAATATTGTATATGTTCACCAAGTGAGGCCTAGAGATTGGCTAAAAGCTGAAGGAAAAAGAAGAGAAGAGTAGCATAGGCGCATATACAATGATGAAGTCGAACAGGCTGCATGACAGAAGGTATCAACAGTCACGAGATTGGAAGAATTCCGACCATATGTCATGGTGTAAGAAAAAGGCCTAAAGGGGGAATGCCCTTGCCTTTGGATTTATTCACAAAACAGTTGCCTATATGGCAAGGACAGTATTAAAGTATACGTAAGAGCTATAGGTTATGAGACTGATAAGCACATCAGTCAACATTCGAGGACGAATTCTCCAAAGAGGGGAATAATGTTAAACCCCATATTTTTGTACATGAGAGTACGTCGTAAGTCAATCTATGTAAGCTCAGAAATGATAGCATCTTGTAAAGTACATAAAGTAAGTTTTTTTTAGCAAATATACCACTAGGCTGGATGCCTAGTGGTTACAATTATTTACCCGTAATACGGTACACTTGAATTTGTACATGGTTTATAGACAAGCAAATCTATTTGATCTCAAAATGATAAGTAAACTAAATAAAAATACAAGGCATAGCGTAAATCAAGATAAGACAACAGATAGATTGGTTCCGAGAGCAGAGCTTCTGAAGGTAGTAATAAGAATATCAATAGATGAGAAATGAAGTGTTACACCCTATATTTTCGTACGTAAAACATGCGTCGTAAGCAAACTAATGTAGGACCAAAAATGAGATAATACTTAAAAGTATATAAAGTAAGTTAATCATGTTACCTCTAAGGTTACAAATATTGAATATCATGAACAACAAGTACAAAGAGGGTTGGACAGTTCAGAAGCTAAAGCAATTAAATAAAATAATGTTTCGTCGAAAGTCGACAAGTTGGAAATGTTATAACATGTACCTTTGGGGTGAGACTAGGGTGATTAACATGATAAGGAGATTATGTTATGATTTATATTAGTCGTATGACATCCGTGTGTTATTTTTTGAAGTCAAAAGAGTTGTGGAACAAAAGTCGATGAAAGTCATCATAAGTTACATTCATAAGTTTTACTGAAACTTTGGGTCAAATGTAACTGCGATTTTCTCCCAATATACTTAGAGTTATGGGGTTTTCCACCCATCAAATTAAAGATCTATGAGTCTATTTTCCAACGCATTAAACCGTTTGTCAATACGACATTGGAGTAGAAAGATATGGGCATTTATGCGATACTGCACAAGCTGCTAGGTGACAAGTAGGTGTGTCACCTACTTGCTTAAATGAAAGCCCAAAAATGGGCCATTTTGGGTCGTCCAAAGAGGCCTTTTAAGGGCCTATTTTCTTCATATATTAGACTTAAAATAGAGCATAATAACCAGACATAAGCTCTGCAAAGAATCCTCCCAAAAATTTCCCACAAACCATAATTGATTTTCTCTCCCTTTCAAGTTCTAATTAGAGGTAAAACCTAGAGTTTGAAGAACCAAGATAAGAGCTGAGTTATCCAACAAATAAGCTGAGTTTACTGCTCTCTTTCATCCAATTTTTCTTCTATAAATTCATGGTAAGTCGTTCTATACTTGTAAGAACTCACGGGACGGTGATCGGAAGCCGTGAGTTCGAGTTATTCACTTGTAGCGGACTGTTTTGTGGACTGTTTTGTGTTGCTGTTGGGCTGCGTGTTTTACTACTATTTTGTGGAGTTTTGGAGGAGGAAGGGGGTTTATAAACACCATATAAATGTAGGGTGGTTGGTTGGTCGTTCGTCATAACATTTTCGGGTCGTTTGACACTACTACGGTGGTCGTTTTGTGTACGAAGAGATTGGGGTGTGTTGGGCTGTTTTGTAGTATTTGATGGTGTATATAGGGCTGGAAAATGATGTATATATGTTGTTATTGTTCTGTTCTTGTATTGTTGGTGTTATCTTGAATTTGGAGGAAGTAAGGATTATAGGGGAGATGCTGCCTGTTTTAATACAAAATAAGTTTGTCGTTCGTTGTGCGATAGTTGTACCTTTCGTAACTTAACGATAGTATTATTATCGTTCTTGTAGATTAAGGTGCAAAGAGGTGAGTTCAACTTGGTGATTGGAAAGATTGTGATAAGGTATGTTAAGGCTAAGCCCTTCCTTCATTTTGGCATGATCTCGTAGCTACATGTGTTAATAATGAGACATAAAGAGAAGTTCGTATTCATGAATTTATTCACATTATTCTAGTCTCATAAGTTACAATATTATTCCTTATCGGGACTTCATATTCAGTTTAGTTTTGTCTTTATTCAGTCAAGAGAGCAGAGGGTCTATATATATATGCTGTATTACACTATTTTCACCACCATCGAGCTATAATCGGTGGGCAGGCCCCTATTGGGCAACCTCTGATCAGATGGTAAGTTATATATACCAGAGCCCAGTATGGCCGAGCGCCTATGAGCGAGCCTACTACGGCCGAGCAGTTACACGTACCGAGCCTTATAGGGCCGGACATTTATTTTACTTACTATATTGAAGGAGTTTAGTCACTATCAGCAGGTAAGTATATCTCCAGACCATCTTTGACTCCCAGTTAATTTCAGTTATCATATTATCAGTTCAGTTTTAGATTTCAGTTATTTTATTGCCTTACATACTCGGTACATTATTTCGTACTGACGTCCCTTTTCTGGGGGCGCTGCATTTCATGCGTGCAGGTTCAGACAGACAGACGGGTAGACCTCCTCAGTAGGTGTTTCCCGAGTTTAGCCTGATCGGTAAGCTCCACGTCTTTCGGAGTTGCCAGGTCTAGAGTTTTGTGTACATCTTATGTATATCTGTATATATGTTATGGGTAGGTCGGGGCCCTGTTCCGATCACAATATATCTATCAGTAGAGGCTTGTAGACATATCCTGTTGGTTAGTACAGTATGTTGGGTTTGTAGGCCTGGTATGTATAATTTGGTGGTTTGTCAGCTGTAGTAGCTATGACGGCCTTTTCGGCCTAGCTTTATATTGATGTTTAGTTAGGGCTAGTTTCCATTCAATTTTATATTTTGCTTCGCAAATTGCCTTGAAAGGTGGCCCCATGGCCAAAGTATGACATTATGTGTTCAGAGTCCCTTAGTCGCAATTTGGTACGCTAGGTTAGGTGAGGCACCGGGTGCTTATATCGCTCCTAGGTTCGGGGCGTGACAAACTTGGTATCAGAGCAGTTCTATCCTAGGGAGTCTACAAGCCGTGTCTAGTAGGGTCTTGTTTATAGATGTGTTGTGCACCACATTATATAAGCAGGGCACTACAGGGCATTTAGGAGTTGGTTACCCTTCTTTGAAATCTAAATCGTGCTACAGAACTGAGTTATAGGAATTTTGAATTAAACTTATGTGTTGGTGTTTGCATGCACAGATGACGGTGACTAGGAAGACTACGGCTAGCCAGAGGAGAGATACAGCAGTAGGTGAGGGGACCAGCAGGGTACCCCCAGTAGATGGGGCCCAGTCTGAGGCTCAAGGTGAGACCCCTACTCAGCCATTACCGGCTCCTCCACCAACTACGGAGATTCCTAGGGAAACCGCACATCCAGTTCCCCCTCCACTTCCATCAGATCAGGACTTAAGGAGTGCGGTGCATTTGTTGACACAGTTGGTAGCTACCCAGCAACAGGCTAGGGCATCAGCTAGTGCAGGAACTTCTGAGGGGTCTGGGAGTTCAAGGGTCCGAGAGTTTATTGCTTTGAGTCCCCCAGAGTTCACGGGGACAGATCAGAGGGAGGACCAGCAGGATTTCATAGATCAGCTTCACAGGATCTTTCGTGTTATGCATGCCACGGAGAAAGAGGCAGTTGAGCTAGCAGCTTTTTGACTTCGAGATATAGCCATCCTTTGGTATGAGGGATGGGAGAGGTTCAGGGGAAGTGATGCACCTCCAGCTATTTGGGAGAATTTTTCAGATGCCTTCCTTGACCAGTACTTACCACGGGAGATCCGACAGGCTCGAGTCGATCAGTTTCTAGCCCTCAAGCAGGGTAATATGAGTGTTCGAGAGTATAGTCTCCGTTTTGAGTCATTGGCCAGATATGCACCATCCATAGTTGCTACTATGCGGGACATGATTCACAGGTTTATAGCAGGGTTAGCCCCAGAGTTGACCGAGGGATGTGCCACCACTGCATTGCAGGATAGTATGGATATCTCCCGAATTCAGGCATTCGCCGAGAATATAGAAAGGGGTAGGCGTTGGCAGCAGGGTACAAAGAGGACTGAGTCAGGACAGCATAAGAGGATGAGATTTGCAAGGTCTCAGGAGCTGTCTCAGGGTAGTTATAGGACCCGGTACTTCGAACGGCCACCTAGGCCTCCGCCACCTCAGTTACAGGGTTACCGGTATGACATCTATACTCAGTCAGGACCAGGTGAGAGCTCACGGGCGTCGAGTTTGCAGTGACAGCGAGGTTCAGGGCAGACATGGTCATTTCTGCCACGGTGTGACATCTGTGGTAGAGGACACTTGGGCCAATGCAGAGCCAGTTTCGATGCTTGTTATACATGTGGACATCCGAGGCATATGATGCGAGATTGCCCAAATAGAGATTCGGGGAGAATGGCACAACCAGCGAGTTCAGCAACAGGATTATCTATGTCCGTGCATCCTTTAGGGCGCGAGTCTCAGTCTTCGGCTGGTAGATGTCGGGGTAGAGGTAGAGGTTCCAGTTCAAGTGGTAATCAGAACCGTATCTATGCTTTAGCGGGTCAACAGGACCAGGAGTCTTCACCAGACGTTGTGACATGTATATTAACCATTTGCTCTCACGATGCTTATGCTTTGATAGACCCAGGGTCTACTTTATCGTATATTACCCCATTTGTCTCGAGGAAGTTTGGTATAGTGCCTGAAATACTAAGTGATCCTTTTGCGGTATCTACACCGGTCGGAGAATCGATTATTGCTAGACAGGTTTACCGAGGTTGTACGGTGACAATTTGTAGTCGTCAGACCTCAGCTGACCTAGTTGAGCTAGAGATGATGGATTTTGATGCTATCATGGGCATGGACTGGTTGGCAGCTTGCTATGCCACAGTTGATTGCCGAGCAAAAGCAGCCAGATTTCATTTTCCGGGTGAGCCAGTCCTTGAATGGGTAGGCAATACACCAACACCCAGAGGTAGTTTTATTTCCTATCTGAAGGCGATGAAAATGATCGCAAAAGGGTGCATTTATCATATTGTGCGAGTTAGAGATGCAGATGCTGAGATACCTACACTTCAGTCTATTCCCGTAGTCAAAGAGTATGCAGATGTGTTTCCAGATGAGCTTCAAGGTATTCCTCCAGAGCGAGAGAATGATTTTAGCATCGATTTGCTTCCAGGAACTCAACCAATATCCGTCCCTCCGTATAGAATGGCACCTGGCGAATTGAAGGAGTTGAAGGAGCAGTTAAAAGATTTGCTGGAGAAAGGTTACATCAGGCCCAGTACCTTACCTTGGGGTGCACCAGTACTATTTGTGCGGAAGAAAGACGGCTCGCTGAGGATGTGTATCGATTATAAGCAGCTGAACAAGGTAACTATTAAGAATAAGTATCCACTTCCAAGGATCGATGACTTGTTTGATCAGTTGCAGGGGGCTAGATGCTTTTCAAAGATAGATTTGGGGTCGGGGTACCACCAGGTCAGAGCTCGAGAAAAAGATATTCCGAAGACAGCCTTCAGGACCAGATATGGCCACTTCGAGTTCCTTGTCATGTCCTTCGGGTTGACTAATGCACCCGTTGTATTTATGGACTTGATGAATAGCCTATTCCGGCCATTTTTAGATCTGTTCGTGATAGTATTTATTGATGATATTCTGGTTTATTCCCGTTTAGAGGATGAGCATGCGGACCACCTACGAGCGGTACTCCAAACCCTCCGTGATCGTAAGTTGTATGCTAAGTTTTCTAAATGTGAGTTCTGGTTGAAGTCTGTAGCATTCTTGGGGCATATTGTATCAGATGAAGGGATAAAGGTGGACATTCAGAAGATTGAGGCCGTGAAATCTTGGCCTAGACCTACCACTCCGACAGAGGTTCGTAGCTTTCTAGGCTTAGCAGGATACTATCGGAGGTTCGTAGAGGATTTTTCTTCCCTTTCGGCACCATTGACGAAGTTGACACAGAAAGAAACTAAGTTTCAATGGACAGAGGCTTGCGAGCGGAGTTTCCAAGAGCTTAAGAACAGGTTGACCTCAGCTCCAGTTCTAACACTTCCAGAGGGTCTAGAGGGTTATGCCGTGTATTGTGATGCATCAGGTGTCGGGTTAGGATGTGTCCTGATGCAACATGGAAAGGTAATTGCGTATGGTTCAAGGCAGTTGAGGAAGCACGAGAGGAATTATCCGACCCACGACCTCGAGTTAGCTGCGGTTGTCCATGCACTTAAGATATGGCGGCATTATTTATATGGTGTTCATGTTGATGTATTTACTGATCATAAAAGCCTACAATATATCTTCAAGCAGAAAGAGTTGAATTTATGACAGAGGCGATGGCTTGAGTTATTGAAAGATTACGATGTTAACATTCTCTACCATCCAGGGAAAGCTAATATTGTAGCAGATGCCTTAAGTCGCCGATCTATGGGTAGCTTAGCACATGTAGAGCCCGAGAAAAGACAATTAGCTAGAGAGATTCATCAATTGGCTTCGTTGGGGGTTCGGTTAGTAGATTCTGAGGATGGTGGAGTTGTACTCCAAAACACTGCAAAATCATCCCTCATAGCTGAAGTCAAGGAAAGGCAGTACGAGGACCCAGAGTTGGTCGAGTTGAGAGAGCGAGTTCCGCAGCAGAAGAAGCCATTGTTAGAGCTCAAGGGAGATGGGGTTCTCAGATACAGGGGTCGTTTGTGTGTTCCAGATGTAGCAGGGCTACGAGACAGGATTATGTCAGAGGCACATTATTCATGGTATTCCATCCATCCTGGATCGACGAAGATGTATCATGACATTAAGGATGTGTACTGGTGGAACGATATGAAGAAGAACATTGCTGAGTTTGTCGCCCAATGTACTAGTTGCCAGCAAGTGAAGGTAGAGCACCAGAAGCCCGGAGGGCTAATGCAGACTATAGAGATCCCGACATGGAAATGGGAGGCGATAAACATGGACTTTATCATGGGTTTACCTCATTCTAATCGTAAGTTCGATTCCATATGGGTGATAGTCGATAGGCTCACGAAATCAGCTCACTTCCTACCGGTCAGATCTACATATACAACAGAAGATTATGCAAAGTTATATATTAAGGAGATAGTGCGGCTACACGGAGTACCGGTTTCTATTATATCTGACCGTGGGACTCAGTTTACAGCACATTTTTGGAGGTCATTTCAGAGAGGTCTAGGGACTCAGGTGAATCTCAGCACAGCTTTTCATCCACAGACTGATGGACAAGCCGAGCGCACAATTCAGACGCTCGAGGATATGTTACGAGTATGTGTGTTGGATTTTAAAAGAAGTTGGGATGAACATCTACCTCTTATCGAGTTTGCATATAATAACAGTTACCACTCCAGTATCCAGATGGCTCCGTACGAGGCTTTGTATGGGCGTAAGTGCAGATCTCCTATAGGGTGGTTTGATGTTGAAGAATCTGGGTTACATGGGCCAGACCTGGTTCAGCAAGCCATAGAGAAAGTAAAGCTTATCTGGGAGCGACTGTTGACAGCTCAGAGTCGCCAGAAGTCATATTCTGATGTGCGGCGACGAGACTTAGAGTTCAGGATTAATGACTGGGTATTCTTAAAGGTATCACCTATGAAGGGCGTGATGAGGTTTGGCAAGAAAGGCAAGCTTAGCCCACGGTATATTGGGCCTTATAGGATCATTCGGAGAGTGGGCCAAGTAGCTTATGAGTTAGAGTTGCCCTCAGAATTGGAGTCTGTCCATCCGGTTTTTCACGTATCTATGCTACGGAAGTGCATTGGCGATCCTACCCGAGTGGTGCCCACGGATGATGTACAGATTACAGAGGACTTGTCATACGAGGAAATTCCAGTTTCCATCCTAGACCGACAAATCTGCAATCTACGAAATAAGGAGGTAGCTTCCGTAAAGGTTTTATGGAGGAGCAAGAATGTAGAAGAGATGACGTGGGAATCGGAGGAAGAAATGAAGTCTAAATACGCCCACCTATTTCAAACTGAAGATATGGTTCGAGATGGGACGCTACAACATAGCTCTATGTAGGCTAGCAGGTCATCAGGCAAGCTTTTATTTTTCACTTTCAATAATTATGATTTAAGGTCGGTGAGGCAAATTGCTGCTATTTATAAAGATTGGCCATGTGTGGCATGCATAGTATGTTTCTGGCTACGTGCAGGTTGGTTTTAACCTAGTGTACGAAGGATACTTTGGAAAAATTTTCCAAAGTCTCTAAGAGTAAACATTCGAGGATGAATGTTCCCAAGGGGGGAGTGATGTTACACCCTATATTTTCGTACGTAAAAAATGCGTCGTAAGCAAACTAATGTAGGACCAAAAATGAGATAATATTTAAAAGTATATAAAGTAAGTTAATCATGTTACCTCTGAGGTTACAAATATTGAATATCATGAACAACAAGTACAAAGAGGGTTGGACAGTTCAGAAGCTAAAGCAATTAAATAAAATAATGTTTCGTCGAAAGTCGACAAGTTGGAAATGTTATAACATGTACCTTTGGGGTGAGACTAGGGTGATTAACATGATAAGGAGATTATGTTATGATTTATATTAGTCGTATGACATCCGTGTGTTATGTTTTGAAGTCAAGAGAGTTGTGGAACAAAAGTCGATGAAAGTCATCACAAGTTACATTCATAAGTTTTACTGAAACTTTGGGTCAAATGTAACTGCGATTTTCTCCCAATAGACTTAGAGTTATGGGGTGTTCCACCCATCAAATTAAATATCTATGAGTCTATTTTCCAACGCATTAAACCGTTTGTCAATACGACATTGGAGTAGAAAGATATGGGCATTTGTGCGATACTGCGTAAGCTGCTAGGTGACAAGTAGGTGTGTCACCTACTTGCTTAAATGAAAGACCAAAAATGGGCCATTTCGGGTCGTCCAAAGAGGCCTTTTAAGGGCCTATTTTCTTCATATATTAGACTTAAAATAGAGCATAATAACCAGACATAAGCTCTGCAAAGAATCCTCCCAAAAATTTCTCACAAACCCTAATTGATTTTCTCTCCCTTTCAAGTTCTAATTGGAGGTAAAACCTAGAGTTTGAAGAACCAAGATAAGAGCTGAGTTATCCAACAAATAAGGTGTGTTTACTGCTCTCTTTCATCCAATTTTTCTTCTGTAAATTCATGGTAAGTCGTTCTATACTTGTAAGAACTCACGGGACGGTGATCGGAAGCCGTGAGTTCGAGTTATTCACTTATAGCGGACTGTTTTGTGGACTGTTTTGTGTTGCTGTTGGGCTGCGTGTTTTACTAATATTTTGTGGATTTTTGGAGGAGGAAGGGGGTTTATAAAAACCATATAAATGTAGGGTGGTTGGCTGGTCGTTCGTCATAACATTTTCGGGTCGTTTGACACTACTACGGTGGTCGTTTTGTGTACGAAGAGATTGGGGTGTGTTGGGCTGTTTTGTAGTATTTGATGGTGTATATAGGGCTGGAAAATGATGTATATATGTTTTTATTGTTCTGTTCTTGTATTGTTGGTGTTATCTTGAATTTGGAGGAAGTAAGGATTATAGGGGAGATGCTGCCCGTTTTAATACAAAATAAGTTTGTCGTTCGTTGTGCGATAGTTGTACCTTTCGTAACTTAACGATAGTATTATTATCGTTCTTGTAGATTAAGGTGCAAAGAGGTGAGTTCAACTTGGTGATTGGAAAGATTGTGATAAGGTATGTTAAGGCTAAGCCCTTCCTTCATTTTGGCATGATCTCGTAGCTACATGTGTTAATAATGAGACATAAAGAGAAGTTCATATTCATGAATTTATTCACATTATTCTAGTCTCATAAGTTACAATATTATTCCTTATCGGGACTTCATATTCAGTTTAGTTTTGTCTTTATTCAGTCAAGAGAGCAGAGGGTCTATATATATATATATATATATATGCAGTATTACACTATTTTCACCACCATCGAGCTATAATCGGTGGGCAGGCCCCTATTGGGCAACCTCTGATCAGATGGTAAGTTATATATACCGAGCCTACTGTGGCCGAGCGCCTATGAGCGAGCCCAGGATGGCCGAGGTACAGAGCCCAGTATGGCCGAGCGCCTATGAGCGAGCCTACTACGGCCGAGCAGTTACACGTACCGAGCCTTATAGGGCCGGACATTTATTTTACTTACTATATTGAAGGAGTTTAGTCACTATCAGCAGGTAAGTATATCTCCAGACCATCTTTGACTCCCAGTTAATTTCAGTTATCATATTATCAGTTCAGTTTTAGATTTCAGTTATTTTATTGCCTTACATACGCGGTACATTATTTCGTACTGACATCCCTTTTCTGGGGGCGCTGCATTTCATGCATGCAGGTTCAGACAGACAGACGGGTAGACCTCCTCAGTAGGTGTTTCCCGAGTTTAACCTGATCGGTAAGCTCCATGTCTTTCGGAGTTGCCAGGTCTAGAGTTTTGTGTACATCTTATGTATATCTGTATATATGTTATGGGTAGGTCGGGGCCCTGTTCCGATCACAACATATCTATCAGTAGAGGCTTGTAGACATATCATGTTGGTTAGTACAGTATGTTGGGTTTGTAGGCCTGGTATGTATAATTTGGTGGTTTGTCAGCTGTAGTAGCTATGACGGCCTTTTCGGCCTAGCTTTATATTGATGTTTAGTTAGCGCTAGTTTCCATTCAGTTTTATATTTTGCTTCGCAAATTGTCTTGCAAGGTGGCCCCATGGCCAAAGTATGACATTATGTGTTCAGAGTCCCTTAGTCGCAATTTGGTATGCTAGGTTAGGTGAGGCACCGGGTGCTTGTATCGCTCCTAGGTTCGGGGCGTGACATGAAGTGTTATTGAGCTTAATATAATTCATAGCATAACTTTTTCGAAAAATTCGTGTCCTTACAATGGCTATTGAAATCACTATTTATAGTTGCACCTAGGGAACAAGGTCCTATAATCAAGCCTCTCTTAAATAACAATTATGGGGGCCATTGAATAATGTGTAACGACAGGCTATGAATGTCATAATTCTCTATAGTGGACTGTGTATTTAATACTGTAGAATATTCTTCATTGAATGCCATCGGGTTGCAGGCATTCGTTCGTCTTCATTAGCAATATTCCCTTCGGGGTCTTTCCAATGCCAACCAAAGTTGCTGCCCCCGGTCCTGGTTTCCACCTGTCTCACTTTCCGTCTGTCTCTGGTTCCACGTGTCACTCTATTATACGAATATTTAATATAAACCGATTTTACCCTATACATATAATCCCCCTGCTTTTCGGTGGCACATCCTTGTGTCATCGGGAAGTTGGTGAAGATACCTTTCTTGGCAGGAAATTTTCTGATCCCCTCTAAAAAGTTTTTGACGCTTGATTAGACGCACGTCTCTTCATATTTAATGCCCCGAACACCCGTCACTCCACGATTTAGCAATACTTTCTCCGGTTCTCGAAGTAATCATGGCCACGATTTTAGCCGCCTATTCCTTTACTTCTATGCCTCATTCTGCTTCTTTTACACTTCACAGTTTTTCAAAACGCTTTCAACTTCTTTGCATTCAACTCTTTCTTGCTTTCACTCCTCCTTTACCTTCTTCTTTGAAGAATTATTACTTCCTTCTGCTAACCATGGCCTCCTCTTCCAAGATCTTATCAAAAAACAAAGAAAGCACTGATAATGATGCCCCTCCTACGTTGTGCACTATTATTCCCAGAAGTCTCAGTATATCAAAGAACTTTGAAGAGAAGTTTTCTTCTGCTAACTCCCGCACATGGGCTGTTGGTGTGTACCCTTCTTCTATCCATCCTTCTATCATTCTTGTTGAAAGGAATATTGTGGTTTCCATGACCTAGACATCATCGCTCCCGACCTGGCAGAGCGAGTAACCTTCCCTAAGAAGGGTTTTTCGTACGTTTTACGTACCCCTTCATTTTTGGCCCATTCTCATTTAGCGGGGGACTTGACCCTGTAATCTTGGAGTTTTGCTTCCGTTATCGAGTCTGCATGGAACAAGTGAGCTCTTCTATGTGGCGGATTGTAGCATGTCTTCGGCGGCTATGCCAGGAGACGGGAGAAGAGCTCTCCTTGGCTCGAATAATGAACATTTGCTCCCCCAAGATTTTCCGTGGGGGAGTAATAAACATTAGCAAACATGGTCACCATGCTTTGCTCACCAGCATTGATGATGACAATGACCGTAGATGGATGGAGCAATTTGTTATAGTTGCCACCAGGGACATCATCCCGGCCACAACTCTATATTTGCCTGAGTCATGGACTCGTACACGTAAGTTCAACGCCTGTCTTTTCTCTGATTAAAGGTCATTTCATGATGTTATTGATCCTTATCTTTTCATTATTTCTCTGATTAAAGGCTTGGACCAGTGGGTCCAGAAGATTTTTGATATTACCACGCCTGAGACCTGCCGGTGGAAAGAACTGGCCCTTAAATATGGGTGGAATGCCAAAAATCATCGTAAGTTGATTCTCGAACTAATCTTGTTTTTACCTCACATATAAGAAAATTGATTAACTTCTCTTTCCGTTGAATTTAGGTCTTCCGTAGGGCTCTGTTACCGTCCCCGAGGAGGACGTTTTGGCTTATCCAGCAGATGCGGTGAGGTTGATGCAGGAGACTTTCACCTGAATGGGTGCCATCGGACCTGCTTCCGGTGCAGGTGCTTCCTCTCGGAGTCTCCGTCCGGAAAACAAGCAACAAAAAAGGTGACGTTCCTCTACGGGCTGGGGTAAAAATAAAAGGGTGAAGAACGCCGCACCCGAGCTAGCTGTAGCCACTGTGGTGATTGATAATGATGGGGAAGGTAGTGATGAAGGGGCTTCCCTATAGAGGAGACGACGACCTTCATCAGCTCAAGAGAATGCTCAATCTGAAGAGCTAATAACACCAATTGAGGACGACGTCCAAGCGCTTTGGGGAGAGTGGGATATAGTAGAGGATGCCAATTCTCGCTTCTGAGCCCCGTTTGCTGCTCCCGCTACTATAAGGCTGGGTACAAGGCCTCTTCCATCTTTGGTTGATGAGCAACCAATAACTAGCATTGCTTTTGTCGTATCTAGTTCTCAACCCACAACTCCATCAACTTCATCTCCTTCTTTGGTAGCCATGCCTTCACCACCACCTATTTATTCTGGCGCTAGCATTTGAAGTACTTGATTAACTATCAAATGATAAAACAAATTCATCGTTTGGACAAGAAACAAGATAAAAATAAATGGACTTTACTTCATTCCATCCATTTTCAAAAGTACAAAAGCATTTGTTGTGCTGAAAAGAAAATTGCCATTACTTGTGGCTAACATGTACAACTTGTTTCTACGGGGCTGGTCGTGCAATCCCTGGTCCCGATGATACATCTTTGTTCCCAGATTTCGTAGTCCCGTTTTATGTCGTAGTCAGGTTGCCGTATTCGCATATCATTACCCTCTAGTGTTCGAATGCGAAGAATGCGAATTGGAATACTGGAAGTCTTGCTTCTTTGAAGATCCCACTAGTGAATGGTTGTATAATCTTTGGTTCGATCGCTAGCTTTATTTCTCCGTTAGGAACTTTGCTTTAGAGAAAAAGATTACCTAACCACCCCACAATGGCTTGCACTCATGAATGGTCGGGTAACCATTGGTCCGATAGCAAACTCTATTTCTCTTTAGGAACTTTGATATCAAGGAAACGATTATCTAACCGTCCTATAGTGGTTCATTGTTTCCACGCCTTGTCGTTTAAAGGTCTTATTTGTGCTGATGATGCTTCCTTCGTAGTATGCTTCCACGTCGTACCCATCTTTCCTGCGTTGAGCTCTCGGGTATTTTGAGTCACTTTCCTTAAAACCAAGTCTCCCACTTTGAAATAACGGAGATTGGCTCTTCGATTATAATATATTTCTATTCTTTGTTTATGGGCCGCCATCCTTATATGCACCAAGTCCCTACGTTCATCGAGTAGCTCCAATCTGACCAATAATGCTTCATTTTTTGCTTCTTCGTCGGCCCGAAAGTATCTCATGGGAGGTTCTCCCACTTCCACCGGGATCAGGACTTCTGCTCTATATACGAGAGAGAAAGGCGTCTCTCTCGTGCTTCATTTGGCCATTGTTCGATAGGCCCATAGCAATCTTGGTAACTCTTCGGACCATTTGCCTTTGGCTGCTTCCAATCTCTTTTTTAGATTTTGAAAATCACTTTGTTTGTCGATTCCCCTTGGCCGTTTGCGCTCGGATGGTATGGAGAATATGTGATTCTTTTGATTTTCAAGTCTTCAAGGAATATTGTGACATTTGTGCTTATAAATTGTGGCTAGTTGTGGCAGGCTATCTCTTTTGGTATCCCGAACCTGCAAATTATGTTCTCCCATAAGAAATCGACCACTTCGTGCTCGCCTATTTTTTGGTATGGACGTGCTTCAACCCACATAGAAAATTAATCAGTTAAAATCAAAATAAACCTTACTTTACCGTGAGCCGGCTAGTTGTGGCAGGCTATCTCTATGTCCATCCCCCATTTCATGAATGGCCAGGGCGACAATATCGAATGTAATATTTCTACTGGTTGATGCACTAACGGCGCATGGTGTTGACACTTGTCGCTTTTCTGAACAAACGTCTTAGCAACTTGTTTCATCCGGGGCGAATAGTATCCTACCCTAATAAGCTTTAATACCAATGATTTCGTGCCCAAGTGATTTCCACAAATTCCTTCATGAACTTCTGTCATGACGTAATTTGCCTCTGAGGTTCCCAAACATCGGGAAAACAAGCCTTGGAAAGACTTTCTATACAATTGGCCTCCCCTGAAGCAGTAACGGGCTGCTTTAGCGCATAGCACCCGGTATGGATGCCTTTGGATCTTCGGGTAGTTTTCCATGCTCAAGATAGTTAATGATCTCATTTCTCCAGTCCCATGCCAAAATGGTCGCATTTACTTCATAATAATCGTCTACATCCAATACCCAATGCATAAGATGCACAACCGTACCGAAGTCTGATCCCTTCATTTTTGTGGACAAGCCCAGATTGGCCTATGCTTCTGCTTCCCCGTTTTCTTCTCTCAGGATGTGGGTGATTGACCATTCCCTGAACCGTGCGAGCAGAGTCTGGACTTTCACTACATATTGTTGCAAGCGTTCCTCTTTGGTGTCGAAGATCCCGTATACCTGATTTACTACCAGTTGGGAATCACATTTGATTTTTATGACCTCATAGTCCAGTCCCTGGGACAGCTCAAGTCCTGCAATCGAAGCCTCATACTCATCTTCATTGTTAGTCAAGGGAATAGTTTTTATGGCCTGCCTCAGAGTTTTTCCCGAGGGCGTGATTGGCACTACCCCGAGCCCGGACCCTTTCACGTTGAAAGCTCCATCCGTGAACAAGTTCTAGACTCCCGGTGTCATTTCTTACACCATCACTACTTCCTTGGTGGACAAAGGCAGCATTCCCGGACTGAAATCGGCCACGAAGTCGGCCAAAACTTGCGATTTGATCGCAGTCGTGGGCTTATACTCTATGTCAAATTCACTCATTTTTACTGCCCATTTGGCCAGTCGACCTGGCAATTCAGGTTTGTGAAGGATATTCTGCAGGGAAAGGTTGTCACCACGGCTATCAGGTGGCATTGAAAAAGGCCTAAGCTTCTGAACGGCGACTACGAGAGTTAAGGCCAATTTTTCGAGGTGTGGGTAGCGAGTTTTAGCTCCTGTTAAAATTTTACTAAAATAATAGATAGGAGATTCCGTACCTTTATCTTCACGGACTAAAATAGTACTTACTTCTACTTCCGGGGCTGCTAAGTAAATCAATAATTGTTCGTCTTCCTCCGGTTTCGATAGTAACAGAGGGCTCGATAAATACCTTTTCAAATCTTTCAAAGCCTGATGCCATTTCGGAGTCCATTCAAAGTTGTTATTCTTTTTTAGAAGTGAGAAGAAGTGATGACATTTTTCTGAAGACCACGAAATGAACGTTCATAAAGCGGCCAGATCCCTGTTAACCTCTGAACCTCTTTCACATTTGATAGCTGGTCGGGAATGTCCTCGATGGCTGTAAATTTATCGGGATTGACATTTATCCCCCTTTGTGACACCAGGAACCCGAAGAACTTAACGGAGCAGACTCCGAATGCACACTTTTCGGGGTTAAGCTTCATGTTGTGCTTCCTTAGGATGTCAAAGTTTTCTTGGAGGTTTTTAAGATGATCACATGCGTTCAAAGACTTAACCAGCATGTCATCTATGTAAACTTCCATTGTTTTCCCTATTTGTTTTTCAAACATTTTGTTCACAAGCCTCTATTAAGTGGCTCCGGCGTTCTTAAGCCTGAAAGGCATCACATTGTAGCAATATGTGCCAAAGTTCGTTATGAACGAAATCTTTTCATGATCCTCCGGGTTCATTTTGATTTGGTTGTACTCGGAATAGGCGTCGAGGAAACTCATCAACTCGTGCCCGACCGTCGCATCAATCATTTGATCAATATTTGGCAATGGGAACGAGTCTTTTGGGCACACCTTATTTAGATCCTTATAATCTACTCACGTGGGAAATTTATTATTCTATTTCGGAACTACTACTACGTTAGCTAACTAGTCGGGGTACTTTACCTCCCGTATTGAATCGATATCAAGCAATCGAGTTACCTCTTCTTTGACAAACCTGTTTCAGACCTCGGCAATAGGGTTTAATCCTGTCCCCAAGTGGAACTTCCTTTCCAAGAATTTCTCAAACAATGCGAGTTGTTCAAGTTCTTCCGCTGTGGATTTGGTTGCGTCCGTTTCTTCTGGTACCTGGAAATACCTTGGCACCTGATAGGATTTCGATGACTCCCCTCCTTTGTCGACTTCAATTGGCAACTCCCCTCCTTTGTCAACTTCAATTGGCGACTCCCATCCTTTGTTGACTTCAATTAGAGACTCTCCTCCTTTGTCGACATCATTTGTCTGGGGAGCAGGCATCATTTCCTATAATTGCTATATCGCATGTTCCTTCCCTTTGATACTGGAAACCGAGATCACTTTCATCTCCCTTGCCACCGGTTAATCTCCTCTTATTTTTTTAATCCCCTCGGGAGTTGGGAATTTGAGAAATTCATGGTATGTTGATGACATAGCCTTCATCTCGTGTAGCCATGGTCTTCCAAGAATAATGTTGTAGCCCATATTGTCGTCTACTACTTCAAACAAGGTCGTCTTCATTATCCCTTCGGCATTCGTTGGCAGTAGAATCTCCCCTCGGGTTGTCATGCTTGCTAAGTTGAACCCGGCGAAGAGTTTTGTGGCCAGAATGATGCTTCCGGTTAGCTTTGTTTGTTCTAGCACTCTCAATTGGATAATATTGCCTGAACTCCCTGGGTTCACCAAAACACGTTTAATTTTAAAATCTAAAACATTAAGAGACATTACCAAGGCATCATTGTGTGGTAGTATGAGTCCATCTGCGTCCTCCTCCATGAAGGTGATATCATCTTCGGCTACTTCCCAGAGTCTCTTGCTATGGGTCACCGATACCTTTGTCTTTTTTGCTACCAAAAAGGTTACACCATTAATCTCGTTCCATCTGAAAATCATGTTGATCGTTAGACGAGGAGGATCTTTTCCTTCTTTTGAGGGTTCCGCATTGTACCGGTTACAGCCATAGTTATTCTTAGCCCGGTCTCTTAAGAACACTCTGAGATAGCCATTTTTCAACAATGTCGCTACCTCTTCGCGCAGATGTCGGCAGTCCCTAGTCCGATGGTCGTTCATCCCATGATACTCACACCATAGATTAGGATCCTTATGACTAGGGTCGGATAGCATCATCCTCGGGAATCATGCTTCCTTAATGTTCCTCATCGCTGATACCAGTTCCACTACGCTAGCATTGAAGTTATACTCAGACAATCTGGGGTAGGTAGAATCCCGGGAGCCCGATACCTCTTTGTCCTACAACGATCTATTATTCCACCCACGATCAGCTCTCTTATCGGTAGCGAACCTATCCGCCAACCAGAAACCTCTGTCGCATCCTTCGGCACTTTCGTACGGAAACAATTGACCTTTAGAAGATCGCTGATCTGCGTCGAGTCATCCTTGAACTTTTCCTTATCCTTATCTCGGTCCTGACTCTTGGTTGATGCCGGGAAACCAAGTTGGTCATCCTCCATTCTTATCTTTGATTCGTAGCGGTTGTGGACATCTGCCCATGTTGTTGCCTAGAACTCGTGCAAACTTTCTTTCAATTTTTGGAAAGCATCAGAACTCCTTGGATTCAGCCCTTTAG
This sequence comes from Nicotiana tabacum, assembly GCF_000715075.1. NCBI lineage: Eukaryota > Viridiplantae > Streptophyta > Magnoliopsida > Solanales > Solanaceae > Nicotiana > Nicotiana tabacum. The sequence goes on from NC_134102.1 coordinate 46,943,733, forward strand.
TAAATGCCTCAGATGCCCATTTATCTACCACGGCCGGTAGTAGCATCCTTTTCCTTCTGAAATCTGGTCACAAACTGTCGCAGCAATTCGGACTCTCCTTGGGCAATTCTAAATATGTTGGCCTTTCGGGCCTGTACCTTCCTAGCCCTGCATGGTCCTTGATAAAAGAATCTGCGAGCATCTCAAAAGAATCTATTTAGTGCTCGGGTAGAAGTGAATACCATGTCAGGGCCCCCTTTGTGAGGGTCTCCCCTAACTTCTTCAGCAAGACTGACTCAATCTCATGCGGAGCTAAGTCATTTTTTTTCACCGCCATTGTGTAGGTGGTAATCCGAAGTCCCATCATATTTTGGCACGTCTAGAATTTTGAACTACTTCTGGATTAACTCTGGTTCCACACTCGATTTGAATGGCAACTTGGTGTACTTCTTTGAGTCTGGTCCTTTCAACACTGGCGGTGCGCCCGAGATTTGATCAATTCGGGCATTTATTTCCCTCACAAACCGCATGAGTTTGTTTTAAAAGTATAATTCCCGTTATTGTTAGCAGATTCGTTGTCATTCCCCCCAGCCCCATTGAAGCTGACCTCACCCCTCGAGGTATTGTTATCAACCTTTTGTACTATTTAGTTTGCGGGAGCACCGAGAGGAACCAGACCTCTTCCATTCGCGTTGTTGGAAGCACCCGACAATGCTTGCTTCAACTCTGTCATGACCTGATCTTGTCGTGACAGATGGCCCAAAATAGCCTTTTGTTGCTCCCTTAGGATTCTCGCTATTTCCAAAACATGCTTGTCTTTGGCATCATCAGGAGTTGCCTCTCTAGCGTGTCGTGGATATTGCCACCATGGACCGGCATAGCTATGTCTTCCTCGTTGTGGGTATCACTGATCGAATCTTTGTGTCAAGGCATATTTCCTTCTGCCTCAAAATTGTGTGTAATTTTGACATCGTTATCTACCATTTTCTTACAATTTGTTGCTAAGAAACAAAAAATTAAACATGTTAGTAATAAATGCAAGGATCAACTCAATTACGCAATTGTCTAAGCCCCACTGTGGGCGCCAAACTGTTTACCCGTCAAACGGTACAGTTGAATTTGTATGTGGTTTATAGACAAGCGAATTTATTTGATCCCAAAATAATAAGTAAATTAATTTAAAATACAAGACTTAGCATTGAAATCAAGATAAGACAGCAAATAGCTTGGTTCCGAGAGACGAGCTTCTGAAGGTAGCAATAAGAATATCAATAGACAAAAAATAAAATGTTATTGATCTTAGTATAATGTGTAGCATATGTTTTTCAGAAAATTCGTGTCCTTACAGTGGCTGTTGAAATCACTATTTATAGTTGCACCTAGGGAACAAGGTCCTAGGATCAAGCCCCTCTTAAATGACAATTATGGAGGCCATTGAAGAATGTGTAACGGCAGGCTATGAATGCCATAATTCTCTATAATGGACTATATATTCAATATTGCAGAATATTCTTCATTGAATACTATCGGGTGGCAGGCATTTGTTTGTCTTCTTTAGCAATATTCCCTTCGGGGGGCTTTCCGGTGCCATCCGAAGTTGCTGCCCCCGCTCTTGGTTTCCACCTATCTCACTTTCCGTCTGTCTCTGGTTCCACGTGTCGCCCTATTATATGAGTATTTAATATGAACCAATTTTACCATGTACAACAATATATATATATAATCCAAACAATCAACGATCCAATGTTTATAACTTGTCTAAAACCAAAGCCTAAAGATGTAACACTATAACTAGCTAATCTACTAAAGCTAACTTTTACAAGTGGAAAAGAAGACAACTTCCAATATATGGTGGTGTGTGTATCCACAAGCCAAGGGGCAAACCTCAATGTAGCACCTCTAAAGCTCTCACCAGGGGCAAAGTTTTGCATTCTAATGGACAAAGCAAATGTGAATCTCCAAGCAACACCATCAACTTCTAAAACTATCCAACCATCCAAGTAGCATGAATGTGCAATATATGTGGGCTTGAACATCAAATTCATGGGCGTGAAGATGTAGCATGACTGTTTTTTCTTTTTCGTATCAATGAGTGACTCCCAAGTAGCCCAAGAAACACATGAAGACAGGTTTGGAGAGTGTACCAAAAGCTGCTAGTAATAACCTGCAATGTATACCAGTGCCTGCATTTCAATCCAAAGTCAGGCACTGCCATCACACCTCCAGAATGGGCCTGTAACCACACCAATACCACTGAAAAATGCCATGACAATACCTAGCAAAACACGACTAGTCACAAGAACCCCTACTGCCATTGTATCCCAGATTAAACTTGCAATTTGAATCTTTAGATACCACTGATAAACATGACTGCTATATGCAACCTGAATGCAATTCTTATAATCAAACTTGTAGATGCATGATACTTACCAAGATGCATACCAATAATTAGACACTAATACACCTTGTGATCTTTGATAAACATCAATCAACTACCTGCTTGCCATAATAGATCCATATATCATTAGATCACCACCAGAATGAGCATGATACCATGTTATTACCATTGGAAAGCAACCTAGAAATATACAAAATACAAGAATAACAAAGGAACAAGCAACAACAGACATTGTAATCAAATACCTACTCATCAATAAGGTGCTCTTCTTTTGGCAACCCTAACCCTAAGGTTAGGAGTTTGAGACTTGTCAAGGTTGATTAGTCTCCTTCCTGCACTTGGCATTTCAGAGAAAGAGTGAAACTGGATTGTACCTGCAAAAGAGAAAACAAGGTTAGCCAAAATATCCGCTACTGCATTGCCCTCCCTGAACACATGTTGAAAGATCACATTGAAGTAATCTCTCATCTCCTTAGTCTTTTTGACTTTTTCCACTATGCGCCAAGGAGGATATCACTCCCCTTCAATTACCTTCTTCAACACCAATGAATCAGTATCAAAGATGAGAGGATATAGATCATGAGCAACACAGTATTCCAATCCCTCTACTATAGCCTTTGCCTCAGCTACAACATTAGTAGTTTCCCTAACTCCACTGCTGTTGCATACACTAAATCTCCTGCATCATATCTCACACAAAAGCCATGTGATCTAGGTCCAGGGTTGCCCCTTGAGGCACCATTAGTGTTACACTTGTACCATCCCTCACAAGGGAACTGCCAGGTGACTCTATTGGTGATAACATAAGGCTTGTAGCCTTTAAAAAACTGGATCATGTGTGGCCAGAGAAGAGGAATATGTGGTAACCATGGATACCTCACCTTTTCCAAATAATATAATGTCATGTTCACCTCATGGATCAATCTATTAAAGGAAACTGAACCTCCATTCCTAATAACATTACTCCTCTTCCATAACTCCCAAGTTATAATAGCTAGAACTGCCTGAAATAGTGTCTTCAACTTTGGAAAATAAAGTAAGTTAATCATGTTACCGTGGAGATTTTAAAAATATTTAAGATCATGAATAACAAGTACTAAGAGTGTTGGAAGGCTTAGATGCAAGGCCCCATCAAAATTTTACCAAGGAATTTAAGGTGTTGGGGTGCCGAGGTAGACTAATATGTGCGAAGGTTGAAGATAATTAAAGCTGGCTCGCCGCAGCACAGACTTTTTGGGTTGAAGAATGCATTGAGGAGTTGGTGGAAACTTTTGGCAGGAGAAGGCAATTATGTGGTTAGTTTCGCGACCGTAGATCCGTTCCGCGGGCCGCATATCCATCGCGGAGTTGATCAGAAAATTTGTTGAATTTTGAAGGTCATTTTGTGGTCCATTATGCGATCGCATATCCGTTTCGCGGTCTGCACTTTCGTCGTAGAGTTAGCATGAAGAATTTTGAAGGGTGATTCTGTGGTCCATTTCACAGCCGCATAACTAGTTTGCGGATCGCAGACCTGCCGCAGACTTGTCTAGACTAGCCCAGTTTTTGGGGTTTATTGTTGGGGTCCATTTTGCGGGTTGTATACCTATTCTGCGGTCCACTCTGCGGTCGCAAAGTTGAGTTCGGAGGGTCTATTTTCTATTTTTATAACCCGACCCCATTTCTTATAAAATGAGTTTGGGGTTATTTTGGCCGGGTTAAACATATATTTTAGAGAGAGGGGAGTGCTTTAGAGAGAGAATAAGGAGCCCCAAGTTCATTGATCATCAATCCCTGCCCCAATCTTAGAGATTTAAGGGAATCATTCACTAGACCATTATCTACCCGGGTAAGACCTTGTCCTAAAACCTGCATGCAATTGTTATGGGTTTAATTAGGTTATGGAGTTGGGGATAGGCCATGCATGTAACATTAGGTGGTAGTAGGTGGGATTGTTTTACTATTTTGGGTAGTTTCTTGCAAAAATTGGTTGAAGGAGGAAGGGATTACCATTGTAGAGCTTCATAGTCGATTTTGCATAATAGGTGTTTGACAAAATTCCTAAGAGAGTTACACCATGAGAATCCTTCTAATTATTATCTGATTTTCGCTATCTTCCTATAGATTGATATTTCTAGAAGTGTTGGGACGTTGTAGTAACTTGAGGAAAGCTCAAGCAAGGTATGTTGGCTAAACTTCTCTCTTAGAAATTGAATTCCATGATGTTCCCGTAAGTTTCAAGTATGGTTGGCCCAGGCTCCTAATTCCCATGTTCTGAGTTATTCCTAATAAATCTGAATATCCCAAGTAAGCGTTGTGTTGAAAGTGTATATACTCAAACCATGTTCCAATTGCTCTAATCTCGTCATGATCTCCTTCGGAAATGTGTTCAAGTAAGGTTTAGGTATTAAAATGTTATAACTTCAATTCATGTTTCCAATGAAAGATCATTATGCTTGACGTGGAAATTAAATCCAATGTGCTTAAAACTCATATAGCTCATAAACTTATCGAATTTCTATTTCCAAATGCCCTTATTGTTGATAAACTATGACTATGTTTGGAAGTGAAAGAAGTAAGAGTGAGATATAAAGTGTGGTCATGGTTGTGGTAACTAGTGCATAAGATTTGAATCTATGTTTCAATCGTACATCACCATGATCTCCTTCGTAAGTGTTTCCAATGTGTTTTTAGTCCTTATTTACCCGTGAGTTGAAACTGTGCCTTGTCTTTTTAGAGAAGTATTTCACGAAAAAATGGTGCATTACTCGTTATGATTTCTAACTTATGTTGTGATTACACCTCCACCCGCACACATTGGGGTGAGGCGGCAGGGCCGCTTTGTGTAGAGATTGTGGTATTGTGATTACACCTCCACCCGCACACATTGGGGTGAGGCGGCAGGGCCACTTTGTGTAGAGATTGTGATATTGTGATTACACCTCCACCCACACACATTGGGGTGAGGCGGCAGGGCCTCTTTGTGTAGAGATTGTGGTATTATGATTACACCTCCACCCGCACACATTGGGGTGAGGCGGTAGGGACACTTTGTGTAGATATTGTGGTATTGTGATTAAACCTCCACCTGCACACATTGGAGTGAGGCGGCAGGGGCACTTTGCATAGAGATTGTGGTATTGTGGTAGAGGTTGTTAGAGAGGATCCCCAACTTAAATTTATAAATGTTATTGAAAGCTTTAAATGAATTTGCTATGGTTTTAACGGCTAGTTAAGCTCTTTTATTTCTTCTATGATTCGACACATTCATGTTGTACTTCCAATTCTTAAAGGGGGTGTTTGGTTTTCATACTAGTACTATTCCATATCTACTAAAGTCCCTTTTGATGGGGGCGTTGCATCTTCAATGGATGCCGGTGGTTCGTCAGCGAGCAGCTTGGGTCCTCGTTAGCAGTTACTCTCTATTCAGCATGTTCTGGTGAGCCCTACTCTATTACGGGCCTGATCTCACTTGATGTTGTACTTTGTGTTTTGAGGTATAGCCGGGGCCTTGTCACCGGCACTTCCATATTACTATTTTGTTATACTTAGAGGCCTCGTAGACATGTTATGGGTGGTGTTCAATGTTGGGAAATGAACTAGAAGTGTTGGTATTTTGGCAAACATGTTTTCTCTCATAAATATGAATTCGTGATATTTTGAAAATTGTAAATGAATATCCTTTGAGTAATGGAAAAGAATGTGAAGCACTTGACTCTTCTCATGTATTTTTCTTGTGAATAATTCTTAAATTTTTCATGGGTAAGGTTGGGTAGAAGGCATCAAGTAGGCTTGCTTGACTGGGGTATCTCAGTTGAGCACGGGTCACGCTCCCCTAGGTCGGGGCGTGACATTAGAAGCTAAACGAATCGAATAAAATAAGTTTTGTCGAAAGTCGACAAGTTGGGAATGTTATAACATGTACTTTTGGGGTGAGACTAGTGCTTAACATGATAAAGAGTTATGTTATAAGTTATTTTAGTCATATTATAGTCTTGTGTAACGTTTTGAAGTCAAGCGAGTTGTGAAACAAAAGTTGGCAAATGTCATCACAAGTTACATTCATAAATTTGCTGAATATTAGGTCAAATGTAGCTGAGCTTTTCCCCAAATATACATAGAATTACGGGATTATCCACCTACAAAATTGAAGATATACGAGTATAGTTTCTAACGCATTAAAGTGTTCATTGATACGACATTGGAATAGAGAGATATTCGCATTCTCGCAAAATTGCGCAGACTGCATAGGTGACAAGTAGGTGTGTCACCTACTTGCTTAAATGAAAGGATCAAATAAGTCCACAAAAGGGGCTAGTTGGGGTCGGCCAAAGGGCCCTTTTGAGGGCTAATTTATTTCATATATTCCATTAATTTTAGAGCCAAAAATCAGAGATAAACCCCTGCAAACTTCTCCCATAAATTCAACACAAAACCCTAAATACTTTTCTCTTCTATTCAAGTTCTAGTTGGAGGAAGACCTAAGAGTTGAAGAACCAAGTTAGGAGCTGAGATTTTCACCAAATATGGTAAGTATACTGACCTCTTTTATCACCTTTTTTTCTGCTGGAAAGGTAGATAAATTTGTTCCGTAATATTAAGAACTCACGGGACGGTGATCGGAAGCAGTGAGTTCGAGTTGCTCAACTTGTAATGGACTGTTTTGTGGATTGTTTCATGTTGCTGTTGGGTTGTCTTTTTTGCTACTGATTTTATGGAGTTTTGGAGGAGAAAGGGTGTGGAGAAACACCAAGTAATTGCGGGGTGGTGGGCTGGTCGTTCGTCATTACATTTTCAGGTTGTTTGACACTACTATGGTTGTCGTTTTGTGTATGAAGTGATTGAGGTGAGTGGGCTATTTTGTGGTATTTTGTGATGGATATAAGGTTGTAAAAGGATGTATACATGTTGTTATTGTTGTGTTCTTGTTGTTGGTGGTGCTATGTCAAATTAGAAAGAAGTAAGGATTATAGGGGAGATGTTACCCATTTTAATATAAAATAAGTTTGTCGTTCATTGTGCTATAGTTTTACCTTCCGTAGCTTATTGATAGAATTATTATTGTTGTTGTATATTAAGGTGCGATGAGACGGGTTCAACATTGTTATTGCATAGATTGTATTAAGGTATGTTAAGGCTAAACCGTTCCTTCATTTTGGCATGATCCTTTAACTACATGTGTTTGATAACGAGACATAAAGAGAAGTTCGTATTTCTGAATATATGTACATTATCCTATTCCCATAAGTTACAGTATTCTTGTCACGACCCAATTTCCCCTCCGTATGACGTCGTGATGGCACCTAGTCTTTACGACTAGGTAAGCCTAACATTTGCAGAATAATGAAATGAAAACATAAATTTAACAACTAACTGTAGCAATAAAAACATAACTGGGTACCATGCAGCTTGGCATGTACAATAACCAACTATTCAAAAATACACAGTAATCCTAAAACCCGGAACATCATAAATCACAAACTACAGAAGGAAAGTCTAGTGTCTCTATACATCAGAGTCTAACAATAGAAAAATACAGAAGATAATGGACATAGGAAAGAGTAGAAGGGGACTCCGAGGTCTGCGGACGCGGCAGATATACCTAGAAGTCTCCAAAGCTGCCCCGGCTCACTGATAGTGCGGCTGATAAGGAGCACCTGGATCTACACATGAAAAACATATGTAGAAGAGTAGCATGAGTACACCACAATCGGTACCCAGTAAGTGCCAAGCCTAACCTCGGTCTAGTAGTGACAAGGTCAGGTCAGAACCCTACTGGTATAAATAATAATAAAGCAAGGCAAGAACGAAATATCGCAGTAAAATAACGACTGAAATTTAACAAGAAAGAATTTATAGAAGATAACAGGTCAGTACACAGAGATAACAACAGGGGATCTCCCGAGATACCGTCTCGAAGTCCCAAACGTAAATGTGCAGGGGTATCTCCGGAAATACCGTTCCGTAGTCCCAAAGTAAATATGCAAAATAGGGGATCTCCTGGAATACCGTTCCGTAGTCCCAAGGTAAATATGCAGTATAGGGGGATCTCTCGGAATACCGTTCCGTAGTCCCAGAGTAAATATGCAGTACATAGGGATCTCCCGAAATACCGTTCCGTAGTCCCAAAGTAAATATGCAGCTCAACCAACAGAAATAACAGTTACAGCAAGAAAAACTACAATTGAGACTAAGTTCAAGTCAAGGAAAAGAAACATGAATTTCACTAAACATGCTACACAGAGTTCAGATAGGCAGCTAAGACACATAGGCATGCTATTCTAAACTAAACATGATAGTTACATATGCTAGTGTAGTTCAGATGACGAGAAACCAGGTTATTACTTAGTGAAGAACGGGGTTTCACAATAAATAGATCGTGTACGTACTCGTCACCTCACGTACACGGCGCTCATATATCAAAACAGTACCAAATACTAAGGAGAGTTTTCCCCACACAAGGTTAGGCAAGCTACTTACCTCGAAGCAAGCTCAATCAATCGGTCACAATGCCTTTCCCACGAATATCCGGCTCCAAATGGCCCAAATCTAGACAAAAGAAATTACATATCATAAATACAAGCATAATAGACTCATCTAATTAATAAAATCAATACTTTAACTAAAATTCTGAAATTCACTCTAAAAAGTCAACCCGGGCCCACATCTCGGAATTGGGTAAAAGTCACAAAATATGAACACCCATTCACTCACGAGTCCAACCATATAAAAATTACTCAAATCCGACCACAAATCCCCTTTCAAAACTCGAAATCTTTGTTGAAGAAGTTCTTCAAATTTTTACCAATTTCAACCCCAAAAATCCGAAATTAAAGAGGAAATTAATGATAGATTAGTGGAGTATAACCAAAATGGAGTGTAGAATCATTACCCAAACGATGTCTCTGAAAATCCCCCAAAATCGCATCCAAATCCGAGCTCCCAAACTCAAGTTTTGATAAAAATGGCCAAACCCTCATTTTTGAAATGTTTAATACTGCCAAGTGATTCCTTAATCGCAATCGCGGAAATAGCCTCGCGATCGCGAAGAACAACTTTGCTGGCCCAGAAATTAACTCTACGCGAACGCGTAAAACACCATGCGAACGCGATGCTCTGGCTCTCAGAATCACGCAATCGCAAACGTCCTCACGCGTTCGCGATGAGCAAAGCGCGTGGCCCAGTTTTGGTCCACTTAACCCTACGCGAACGCGACCTTGTCTCTGCGTTCGCGAAGCACCACCTCACTTCACTACGCGTTCGCATGCCACTGTCCACGAATGCGAAGAAAAATTCCATCCTCTCGCCGAGCTAGCTTACACGATCGCGGATCACCCCATGCGATCGCGTATAAGGAAACAAGAACTCAGACACCAGAAAACTTCAGCAACCTCCTAAGTCCAAAAATCGATCCGTTGGGCATGGGAAACTCACTCGAGTCCTCCGGGACCTCAACCAAACATACCAACCAATCCTAAAACACCATACAAACTTAGGCGAGCCCTCAAACCACATCAAACAACGCTAAAATCATGAATCACCCTCCAATTCAAACTTAATGAACTTGAAACTTCAAATTTCCACAACCGATGTCGAAACCTATCAAACCACGTCCGATTGACATCTATTTTTGCACACAAGTTGTATTCAACATTACGGACCTACTCCAACTTCCGGAATCGGAATCCGATCCCTATATCAAAAAGTCCACTACTAGTCAAAATCTCCAAAAATTCGACTTTCGCCAATTCAAGCCTAAATCAGCTACAGACCTCAAATTCATAGTCCGGACATGCTCCGTAGTCCAAAATCACCCAACGGAGCTAACAGGACCGACGGAACTCCATTCCGGAGTCGTCTTCACATAGTTCCAACTACAGTCAAAATCCTAAGACGTAAGCTTCCATTTTAGGGACTAAGTGTCCCAAAACACTCCGAAACCAAAAACAAAACCTCCCGACAAGTCACATAAGCAGAAAAAGATACGAGGGAAATAGTAAATAGGGAATCGGGGCTATTACTCTCAAAACAACTGGCCGGGTTGTTACATCCTCCCCATCTTAAAACAATCGTTCGTCCTCGAGCGAGTATACAGACATACCTAAAGTGGTGAAAAGATGAGGATTACGGCCGCGTATATCCTGCTCGGTCTCCCAAGTCGCCTCCTCGACCGGCTGTCCCCTCCACTGAACCTTCACAGAAGCAATGTTCTTTGACCTTAGCTTTCTGACCTGCCTGTCTAAAATAGCCACTAGCTCCTCAACATAAGATAGATCCTTGTCCAAATAGACTGAGCTGAAGTCCAAAACATGAGAAGGATCTCTGTGATACTTTCGGAGCATAGAAACATGGAGTACCGGATGAAATATTGCTAGGCTGGGAGGTAAGGCAAGCTCGTAAGCAACTTCCCCAACTTACCGCAACACCTCAAAGGGACCAATAAACCTTGGGCTCAGCTTGCCCTTCTTTCCGAACCTCATAACGCCCTTCATAGGTGAAACCCGGAGCAAGACCCGCTCTCCAACCATGAATACAACATCGCGAACCTTCCGATCCGCATAACTCTTCTATCTGGACTGGGTTATGCGAAGTCTATCCTCAATCACCTTACCCTTCTCCAAGGCATCCTAAACCAAGTCCATACCCAATAATCTAGCCTCGCCCGGCTCGAAACAACCCACTAGGGACCTACACCGCCTACCATACATAGCCTCATACGGTGCCATATGAATGTTGGACTGATAGCTGTTGTTGTAAGAAAACTCCGCAAGTGGCAAAAACTGGTCCCAAGCACCCCCAAAATCTATCACACAAGCACGGAGCTTATCCTCCAGTATCTGAATAGTGCGCTCGGACTATCCGTCCATCTGAGGGTGAAATACTTTGCTCAGCTCCACTCTAGTACCCAATCTTTGCTGTACGGCTCTCCAAAATCGTGATGTAAACTGCGTACCCCGGTCAGAGATAATAGATATGGTACGCCATGAAGCCTGATGATCTCACGGATGTAGATTCGAGCTAGCTGCTCGGAAGAATAGGTAGTCATCACAGGAATGAAATGAGCTGACTTGGTCAGCCTATCCACGATCACCCAAACTGCATCAAACCTTCGCTGAGTCCGTGGGAGTCCAATAACGAAATCCATAGTGATCCGCTCCCATTTCCACTCCGGAATCTCTAACTTCTGAAGCAACCCACACGGCCGCTGATACTCATACTTCACCTGCTGGCAATTTAGGCACCGAGCCACATACTCCACTATGTCCTTCTTCATCCTCCTCTACCAGTAATGCTGCCTTAAGTCTTGATACATCTTCGTGGCACCCGGATGAATAGAGTACCACGAGCTGTGAGCCTTCTGAAGAATCAACTCACACAAACCATCTACATTAGGCACACATAGCCTGCCCTGCATCCTCAATACACCATCATCCCCAACAGTGACCTCCTTAGCATCACTGTGCTGAATCGTGTCCTTAAGGACAAGAAAGTGGGCGTCATCATACTGACACTCCCTGATGCGATAATAAAGAGAAGACCGAGAGACCACACAAGCCAACACTCAACTCGGCTCAGAAATATCCAATCTCACAAACTGGCTGGCTAAGGCCTGAACATCCAATGCTAAGGGTCTCTCTGCTACTGAAGATGTGCTAAACTCCCCAAACTCTCTGCCCGGATACTCAAAGCATCGACCACCACATTGGCCTTCCTCGAGTGGTACAAAATGGTGATATCATAATCCTTAAGTAGCTCCAACCACCTCCGCTAACGAAAATTAAGATCTTTTTGCTTGAACAGATGCTGCAAAGTCCGATGATCAATGTAAATCTCACAAGGAACTCCGTACAAATAGTGACGCCAAATCTTCAGGGCATGAACAATAGCTGCTAACTCAAGGTCGTAGACAGGATAGTTCTTCTTATGCACTTTTAGCTGTCTGGACACGTAGGCAATCACCCTACCGTCCTGCATCAACACCGCACCAAGACAAATCCGTGACGCATCACAATATACAGTGTAGGACAGCGAACCTGTAGGCAATACCAAAACTGGGGTTGTAGTCAAAGCTATCTTGAGCTTCTGAAAGCTCTCCTCACACTCCTCTGTCCACCTGAACCGAGCGCCCTTCTGGGTCAGCCTGGTCATATGTGCTGCAATAGATGAGAATCCCCTTACAAAGTGACGGTAATACCCCGCCAAAATAAGAAAACTACGGATCTCCGTAGCCAATGACGGTCTAGGCCAACTCTGCATTGCTTCCACCTTCTTCGGATCCACCTTGATCCTATCACTCGATACTACATGGCCCAAAATGCCACTGAGTCTAGCCAAAACTCACACTTAGAAAATTTTGCATATAACTTCTTTTCTCTCAAGGTCTGAAGCGCAGTCCTCAAGTGCTGCTCATAATCCTCCCGAGTTCCGAAATACACTAGGATGTCGTCAATGAACACAATAATGGAGTCAAGATAGGGCCGGAACACACTGTGCATCAAATGCATAAAGGCTGATGGGGCATTGATCAGCCCGAAATACATGACAACAAACTCATAGTGACCATATCGGGTCCTGAAAGCAGTCTTCGAGATATCTGGCTCCCGAATCTTTAACTGATGATAGCCTGAATGTAAGTCAATCTTGAAGAACACTATGGCACCCTGTAACTGATCAAATAAGTTATCAATGCGAGGCAATGGATACCTGTTCTTTATTGTAACTTTGTCCAGCTGGTGATAATCAATACACATATGCATAGAACCATCCTTCTTCTTTACAAACAAGACCGGAGTACCCCAAGTTGACACACTGGGCAGAATGAAGCCTTTATCAAGCAACTCCTACAACCGCTCTTTCAACTCCTTCAACTCAGGGGGATCCATACGGTATGGAAGAATAGAGATGGGCTGAGTGCCTGGCAACAAATAAATGCCGAAATCAATATCTCTGTCGGGCGGCATGCCCGGAAGATCAGCTGGAAACACATATGGGAAATCCCTCACTACTGTAACTGACTCAACTGTAGGGGTATCAATACTGACATCTCTCACATAAGCTAAATACGCGTCGCACCCCTTCTTAACCATTCGTTGAGCCTTAAGAAATGAAATAACTTTGCGGGGAGTATACTCTAAGGTACCTCTCCACTCTAATTAGCGGTAAACATGGCATAGCCAGCATCACAATCTTAGCGTGACAATCAAGAATAGCATAATGGGGCGACAACCAGTCCATGCCCAAAATAATATCAAAGTCCACCATGATGAGCAATAACAGTATTCTTGTCACGACCCAATTTCCCCTCCGTATGACGTCATGACGACACCTAGTCTCTACGACTAGGTAAGCCTAAAATTTGCGGAATAATGAAATGAAAACATAAATTTAACAACTAACTGTAGCAATAACAACATAACTGGGTACCATGCCGCTTGGCATGTATAATAACCAACTATTCAAAAATACACAATAATCCTAAAACCCGAAACATCGTAAATCATAAAATACAGAAGGGAAGTCTAGTGTCTCTATATATCAGAGTCTAACAAAAGAAAAATACAGAAGATAATGGACATAGGAAAGAGTAGAAGGGGACTTCGAGGTCTACGGATGAGGCAAATATACCTTGAAGACTCCAAAGTTGTCCCGGCTCACTGATAGTGCGGCTGATAAGAAGCACCTGGATCTGAATACGAAAAACAAGTACAGAAGAGTAGCATGAGTACACCACAATTGGTACCCAGTAAGTTCCAAGCCTAACCTCGGTCGAGTAATGATGAGGTCAGGTCAGGACCCTACTGGTATAAATAATAATAAAGCAAGGCAAGAACGAAATATCGCAGTAAAATAAAGACTGAAATTTAACAATAAAGAATTTTTAGAAGACAACAGCTCAGTACACAGAGATAACAACCGGGGATCTCCCGAGATACCGTCTCGTAGTCCCAAACGTAAATGCGCAGGGGGATCTCCGCGAATACCATTCCGTAGTCCCAAAGTATATATGCAGAACAGGGGGATCTCCCGGAATACCGTTCCGTAGTCCCAAGGTAAATATGCAGTACAGGGGGATCTCCCAGAATACCGTTCCATAATCCCAGAGTAAATATGCAGTACATGGGGATCTCCCAGAATACTGTTCCGTAGTCCCAAAGTAAATATGCAGTTCAACCAACAGAAATAACAGTTACAGCAAGAAAACCTACAATTGAGACTAAGTTTAAGTCAAGGAAAAGAAACAGGAATTTCACTAAACATGTTGCACAGAGTTCAGATAGGCAGTTAAGACACGTAGGCATGCTATTCTAAACTAAACAGGATTGTTACATATGCTAGTGTAGTTCAAATAAGGAGAAAACGGGTTATTACTTAGTGAAGAATGGAGTTTCACAACAAATCGCCCATGTACCTACTCGTCACCTCACGTACAAGGTGCTCACATATCAAAACAGTACCAAATACTAAGGGGAGTTTCCCCCACATAAGGTTAAGCAAGCCACTTACCTCGAACGAAGCTCAATCAATCGGTCACAATGCCTTTCCCATGAATATTCGGCTCCGAATGGCCCAAACCTAGACAAAAGCAATTACATATCATAAATAAAACCATAATAGACTCATCTAATTAATGAAATCAATACATTAACAAATATTCCGAAATTCGCCCTAAAACGTCGACCAGAGCCCACGTCTCGGAATCAGGTAAAAGTCACAAAATATGAATACCCATTCACTCATGAGTCCAACCATATAAAAATTACTCAAATCCGACCACAAATCCCCTTTCAAAACTCGAAATCTTTGTTGAAGAAGTTCTTCCAATCTTTACCAATTTCAACCCCAAAAATCCGAAAATAAAGAGGAAATTAATGATAGATTAGTAAAATATAACCAAAATGGAGTGTAGAATCATTACCCAATCGATTTCTCTGAAAATCCTCAAAAATCGCGTCCAAATCCGAGCTCCCAAACTCAAGGTTTGATAAAAATGGCCAAACCCTCATTTTTGAAATGTTTAATACAGCCAAGTGATTCCGCAATCGCAATCGCGGAAATAGCCTCGCGATCGCGAAGAACAACTTTGCTGCCCCAGAAATTAACTCTACGCAAATGCGTAAAACACCACACGAACGCGATGCTCTGGCTCTCAGACTCACGCGATCGCGAACGTCCTCAAGCATTCGCGATGAGCAAAGCGTGTGGCCCAGGTTTGGTCCACTTAACCCTACGCGACCTTGTCTCTACATTCGTGAAGCACCACCTCACTTTACTACGCGTTCGCATGCCACTGTCCGCGAACGTAAAGAACAATTCCATCCTCTCACCCAGCTAGCTTACACGATCGCGGATCACCCCATGGGATCGCGTATAAGGAAACAAGAACTCAGACACCAGAAAACTTCAGCAACCTCCTAAGTCCAAAAATCAATCCGTTGGGAATCTGAAATTCACCCGAGGCCCCTCGACCTCAACCAAACATACAAACCAATCCTAAAACACCATACAAACTTAGTCGAGCCCTCAAACCATATCAAACAATGTTAAAATCACAAATCGCCCTTTACTTCAAACTTAATGAACTTGAAACTTTAAATTTCTACAACAGATGCTAAAACCTATAAAACCACGACCGATTTACCTCAAATTTTGCACACAAGTCGTATTCAACATTACGGACCTACTCCAACTTCCAGAATCGGAATCTGACCCCGATATCAAAAAGTCCACTACCGGTCAAAATCTCCAAAAATTTGACTTTCGCTAATTCAAGCCTAAATATGCTATAGACCTCAAACTCATAGTCTGGACACTCTCCCAAGTCCAAAATTACCCAACGGAGCTAACAGGACCGACGGAACTCCATTCTGGAGTCGTCTTCTCATAGTTCTGACTACGGTCAATATCCTAAGACTTAAGCTTATATTTTAGGGACTAAGTATCCCAATACACTCCGAAATCAAAAACAAAACCTCCCGACAAGTCACATAAGGAGAAAAAAATACGGGGGAAACAGTAAATAGGGAATCGGGGCTATTACTCTCAAAACA
The DNA here is from genome assembly GCF_000715075.1 of Nicotiana tabacum. Classification (NCBI taxonomy): domain Eukaryota; kingdom Viridiplantae; phylum Streptophyta; class Magnoliopsida; order Solanales; family Solanaceae; genus Nicotiana; species Nicotiana tabacum. The sequence continues at coordinate 46,960,137 of NC_134102.1, forward strand.
ACCGTTCGGGTCGTTACACTTCTCCCTTATCGGGAATTTATATTCAGTTAAGTATTGTCTTCTTCCAGCCAAGAGAATAGAGGGTCTATATAAATATACAGTATTACAGTATTTTCACCATCATCGAGCTATAAACGGTGGGCAGGCCCCTATTGGGCAACCTCAGATCAGACGGTAAGTTATATACCGAGCCTATTGTGGCCTTGCGCCTTTGAGAAAGTCCAGAATGGCCGAGATAATGAGCCTAGTATGGTCGAGCGCCTATGAGCGAGCCTACTACAGTAGAGCAGTTACACGTACCGATCCTTATAGGGCCGAACATCTATTTTACTTACTATGCTGAGAGAATTAAGTCAGTATGAGCAGGTAAGCATATCTTCAGATCATCTTTGACTCCCAATTACTTTCAGTTATTATATTATCAGTAAAGTTTCAGCTTTTAGTTATTCTATTGCCTTACATACTCGGTACACTATTTTGCACTGACGTCCCTTTTGCCGGGGACGCTGCATTTCATGCATGTAGGTCCTGATAGATAGCTGGATAGACCTTCACAATAGAAAGAACCAAACATCAGCTTGGTCGGTAAGCTCCACTTCCCCGAAGTTACCACGTCTAGACCTTGGAGTCCATTTCATATATACAGGTTTGATGGGTAGGTCGAGGCCCTGTCCCAACCGTGATACAGTTCAATTATCTTTAGAGGCTTGTAGATGAGTCCTATACATTTTGTATATCAGTATTGTGGCCTTGTCAGCCATGTGTACATGTTCAGTTTTATATTGTTGGGTGTGGACGTTCATGGCGGTCTCGTCAGCCTGCACAGATATGCATATAAGCTTTTGGGTGTGTTAACCCCTCAGATGAAATAGAGACGTTATTTTTAGATGATTCAGAATATGGCATCGTCGGCCTTGATTAGTATTGTCAACTTGCAGGTAGGACTCGTCGGCCTAAGTTTAGGGCTATCTCTCCAGAGTTCACAGTTACATAGTGGTATGCTCGAGCCGAGTATGGCACCGGGTGCCAGTCATGCCTCCCTAGGTTTGAGGCATGACATGCGGTGCCAGTCATGCCTCCCTAGGTTTGAGGCATGACATGCGGTGCCAGTCATGCCTTCCTAGGTTTGAGGCATGACATGCGGTACTCAGCTCGACCCACATGACCAACTCACGCTGCACATCTCTCCAAAAATGCAATGTGAACTGCGTCCCTCAGTTAGAAATGATGGAAATGGGCATGCCGTGCAGGGGATAATCTCCCGGATGTAAATCTGAGCCAACCGCTTTAAAGAATAGGAAGTCATCACCGAAATGAAGTGTGCGGACTTAGTCAACCGGTGCATAATAACCCAGACTGCGTCATATTTCCTCAAGGTCCGTGGTAAGCCTGCCATAAAATCCATAGCGGTGCACTCCCACTTTCACTCCGGTATCTCCAATCTCTTAGTCAATCCAACCAATTTTTGATGCTCGTCCTTCACCTGTTGAAAATTCAAATACCAAGAGACATAAGCAACAATATCTTTCTTTATTATCCGACACCAATAATGTTGTTTCAAGTCATGGTACATCTTTGTGACACCTGGGGAAATGAAATAACATGAATTGTCAGTCTCCTCAAGGATCAACTCTCTCAACCCATCAACATTTGGAACACAAATCTGGCCCTGAAGCCGCATAACACCATTATCACCAATAACAACCTCCTTAGCACCACTCCTCTACACCGTGTATTTCAACACCAACAAGTGACGATCATCAAGCTGACGAGCCTTGATACGCTCCAACAATGATGATTGTGCCACAACATAAGTGAGAACCCGACTAGGCTCTGAAACATCCAATCTCATTAACCGATTGGCCAAAGATTGAACATCTATAGCTGGTGGCCTCTCCACTACAGGTAAATATACCAAACTGTCCATGCTCTCAGCCTTCCTACTCAATGCATCGTCCACCACATTGGGCCTTCCCCTGGATGATATCATAGTCTTACAACAACTCCAACCATCTCCGCTACCGCAAATTAAAGTTCTTAAGCTTGAACAGGTGATGGAGACTCCAATGGTCGGTATAGACCTCACATGGAACGCCGTATAGATAATGCCTCCAAATATTTAGCCCGTGAACAATAGATGCCAACTCTAAATAATACACAGGGTAATTCTTCTCATGAACCTTCAATTGTCGAGACGCATAGGCAATTACCCTACCGTCCTGCATGAATACTGCATCAAGCCCAATACGCGATGTATCACAATACACAGTGTAAGATCTCGAACCTGTAGGCAACATCAACACCGGGGTTGTAGTCAATGCAGTCTTGAGCTTCTGAAATCTCATCTCACACTCGTCGGACCATTTGAAAGAGAACCTTTCTAGGTCAACAATGGGGCTGTGATGGATGAAAACCCCTCCACAAACAGGCGATAACAACCCCCCCAAACTCAAGAAGCTTCGAATCTCTGTAGCTGAAGTAGGTCTAGGCCAGTTTTGAATTGCTTTAATCTTCTTAGGATCCACCTTAATGCCCTCGGAAGATAACATACGGGCCAAAAAGGCAAGTGAGTCCAACCAGAACTCAAACTTCGAAACCTTGGCATATAACTAACGATCCCTCAAAGTCTAAAGTACGATCCAGAGATATTGCTCATGTTCCTCTTGACTGTGGGAGTAAACCAAAATATCATCAATGAAGACAATCACAAAGGAATCTTGATAGGGCTTGAACACCCGGATCATCAAATCCATAAAGGCTACTAGAGAATTGGTCGAGCCAAAAAATGTTACCAAGAACTCGTAATGAGCATACAGAGTTAAAAAAGCTATCTTAGGGACATCTGATGCCCTAATCTTCACTTGATGGTAGCCAGATCTCAAATACATCTTCAAAAACACCTTGGCACCCTAAAGTTGGTCAAATGAGTCATCAATCCTCGGCAACGCATACTTGTTCTTGATAGTGACCTTGTTTAACTGCCAATAATCTATACACATCCTCATCGATCCGTCCTTCTTCTTCAAAAACAACATTGGCGCACCCTAAGGTGAGACACTAAATATAATGAATCCCTTGTCAAGAAAATCCTGCAGCTACTCCTTAAATTCTTTCAACTCAACTAGGGCCATACGGTATGGTAGAATAGAAACGGGCTGAGTTTCTAGAACAAAGTCAATGCAGAAGTCGATATATCTATCGGGTGGCATCCCTGGAAAATCTGTAGGGAACACATGTGGAAACTCACGTACAACTGGAACTGAATCCATTGAAGGAACCTCTGTACTAAAATCATGGGTATAGGTCAAATATGCTAGACACCCCTTCTCGACCATACGCCGAGCCTGCACATAAGAAATGACCCTACAAGTGGAATGACTAGGAGTCTCTCTCCACTCAAATCGAGGCAACCCCGGCATGGCTAATGTGACAGGCTTAGCATGACAGTCTAAGATAGATTGATAAGGTGACAACCAATCCATGCCCAAAATCACATCAAAAGCCACAATATCAAGTAATAAAAGGTCAACCTTAATCTCATATCTTCCAATAGTGACCAAACAAGCAAGTAAACTCGGTACACCATAATAGAATCCCCAACGGGCGTAGACACATAAATAGGAGCACCCAAAGAATCACAAGACATATCCAAATATGAAGCAAACTAGGATGACACATATGAATAAGTGGAACCCGGTTCAAATAAAGTTGATGCATCTCTATGGAAGACCAGAACAATACATGTGATGACCGCATCAGATGACTCTGCCTCAAGTCTAGCTGGGAATGCATAACAATGGGGTTAAGCCCTACCAATCTAACCTCCACCTCTCGGGCGACCTCTAGCTGGCTGACCACTACCTCTAACGGCCTGACCACCACCTCGGGCTGCTTGACCCCTACCTCTAGCTAGTTGAGCGGGTGGTGGAGCAACCGGTTTCGGAACCATGGCACGAGTACCCTGATGTGGTATGCTACTCTATTACATGGGGCAAAACATTGCCACGTGGCTAGGATATCCACAAGTATAACAAGTTCTTGGTTGATATAACTGTTGACCCTGAAACTGACATGTTGACCTGAATAATGACCCTGATAAATCTGAATTGGAGGTGCACTTACTGGAGCTTAAGTTGCGTTGTATGCTAGTTGCTCAAGATGAGACCCATAAGAACCACGACTACCCAAAGCACAATGTGATACCTAAAGCGCTGACTGAATCGGCCTGCTGGGATGGCCTCTACTAAATGAACCCCTACCTCCAGATGAGGCACCAGTGAAACCACCAAAATGAAGAGGCCCCTTCTCAGATGCCGCCTCTCTACCATAACCTCGAATCCTCTCAATCCGTAGCAATCTCTACAACCCAGATAAAAGAAATATAATCCTAAATCTCTCTGTCCATATGTAGTCTGATACCATAAGAGGGACCATCTATAAATCTCCCCACCCTCTCCCTCTCAGTAGGGATCAAGACAACGACATGGCGAGTTAAATCCACGAATCTGGTTTCGTACAGGGTAAAAGTCATGCTACCCTACTGGAGGTGCTCAAACTAGTTGCGGTAGTCCTCGCTCAAAGTAAAAAGGATGAAATTCTCCAAGAATAGTTGGGAGAACTGATCCCAATTGAGTGGAGGTGAACTTGCTGGTCTACATCAAGCATACTCCTGCCACCACCTCTTGGCAGGGCCATGCATCTAAAACACTGCGAAGTCAACTCCATTGGGCTCCACAATATCCATATTGTAGGCGATCGACTAAAACGTAGGCTACTTAAAAGGCGATCCACTAAAATGTAGGAAACAATTTGGTGAACTTGCCCAACCTCTTCAGCCCCTCGGACAACATAGAGGGTCCCTCTCTGCACTGCACCAACTTCTAGAACTGCCAAAGTCTGATATTCTTAAGTGATCTGCTCTGGTGTGTGAGTAGCAGGAGTCTAGGTTCCTCGCCCAGCCTGAGAAACGGCTGGTGCCATAGGAATAACACCGGCCTGGGCCACACTGTCCATAAGGCCCACCAAATTGACAAGGGCATCCTAAAGTACTAGTGTGGCAATGAACCCCTCTAGGACCTGATTTAGTCCAACTGGCATAGCCAGAATAGGAATCTCCTCCTCCTGCTCGATCTGAGGCTATGCAATAGGTGTTGCTGCTCAGGTTCTAGGCTGAGCTCTACCTCTGACTCTGCCTCGGACCCGGCCTCTAAAGTGGCAGCAACCTGGGGCTCTAGCTCTTGACCAGCTATAGATGTTGTTCATGTCCTCACCATCTGTGAGAGAACAAGAATAGAATAATTCAAACTTCAGTGATAGAATATAGTCACACGACAGGGTAAGGAAGGAGTAAAATTTTCCTAAAGCCTTATAGCTGATAAGTTGGTATTTTACCAACTTATCTCGTCATTAATCTTAGATTTTTTCTATGTTTGAGTGAGTAAATCGCGTGTTTTATATTGTTTACATCCATTTTACCGATTTTATGTGATTTAGAATTGATGGTGAAGAAACCAAGTAAAAACGAGTCAAAAAGGAGCAAAAATACAAACAGGAACACTGCCCAGTAAATTATCCTTCGTGAACGCGAAGGGAAAATGCGAATGCGTAGCTTCAGGAAAGCAAACCTTCGTGAACGTGAAGCTGGAGGAAACAAACCTTCGCGAACGCGAAAGGTCAGATGTGAACGTGAAGATGAAGGCAACAAAACATTGGCGAACGTGAAGGTATAATCGCGAACGCGAAGATGAAGGCAACAAAGCTTCGCGAACGCGAAGGTATAATCGTGAATGCGAAGAACAATTAGGCGGAAAAATTCGGCAGTTCTAGAATTTCACATATTTTACCCCCAAACCATCTAATACACGACCTAGCTCATTTGTAAGGCATCTTTGGCATATCTTTGGCAGCTTTGGACAAATCTTGAGAAGAGAACACAAGTTTTGGAGCTAGGGTTCTTGCACACACACTTGGGTCTTGAAGATTTGAAGCTTTTGGTTGAGAATTTCTTACCCATTTATGTTCATTTCTTCATTTACATGCTTTGTTTTGTGTATCAAAGTGTGTAGTATTTATTCCAACACTTGAATCTTGTTTATGGAAATATTCATATTTAAAGTGTGGATTAAATATCTTGTTGTGCTTATGTATTGAACGATTTTTATTTATTATGAAGTGAGTTATTGTTTCTTTAATTATTCTTGTTCTTTAATGTTCCCAAAGGGATTAGCTAACCCTATGACTCGCCCATTAACATCGAATTAATTTTGGGAAAGATAATTTGGGGTTGGGAAAGATTAATTAACAAGAACTTGAAGCTTTAACCCTCACTTTATAGATTCTACCTAGGGATATGATTAAACTACTTGTAGCCATATTCGGGTGTGCTAAATCTCTTAATTGTTTTAGGGATAATTCAATTAGGAAGTCTTGTAAGTATTCAGAAGAAGCTAATATAGAATTATTACCCGAGGCTAATTAACATAATCTCGCTCATATTTGTAAAATCGTGAAATATATTGGATCGTTAATTGAGTGTAATTCCCAATGCATCCATGCTTGTAGCCATTGATCATTTTACTTGCTTTCTAGGTTAGTTTTTATTTTCGCATTTAGACATAAATATTTTCTAAAAGCATTTCTAGGTGTTTGGCTTAGCATAACAAGTGATAATTCTCTTACACGCCTAATCGCCTACATATTATTCTCTGTGGGATTAGACTCCGACTCATAGTTGGGTAAATTATATTGCATGCGACCGTGTCCATTTACTTTTTAGTAGTGGATTTAGACGTCATCAATAGCCTCTAGAAGATAAGTACAAACATCTCTGTATCGGTCTTCAAAATTCTACTAAGCTCGTTCATGACTCGTGATACCTAGGTAACCTAGGGCTTTGATACTAACTTGTCACGACCTGAAATCCCAACCGCGGGGTCGTGATGGTGCCTAACACCATATTCCAAGCAAGACAACACAAAAGATAATAGAATACAAGGAAAAGCAATAAAATACTGATATTGGTCAATAACATAACATAAACCACCCCAAGATCCGATGTCACAAGTACATGAGCATCTATGTCACGACCCCAAAATCCCACATTTAGGATCGTGTAGGCATGTAGTCTTTAAGACTAGGTAAGCCTAGCAAATGTTGAGAATTTAATAGAAATAAATGACTAAGATATTAATTTAAACTGATAGGGGACATAATAAAAGCCCAAACAGAACAATAGTCATACAATGTACAACAAGAATCACCCGAGGTACCACACCTCATTATCACATTTCACAAGTCAAAATCACAAATCTTTCTTATATCGCCGCGTTATCCTTGCATTTATTTTAAAACATTTTTTCCGAAATGGCTTCACATGCTTTAGCCCCCGTATGTCGCCGCGTGTGCATCAAATGAAGTAATTTAACTTACTAGTAACATGCGCATAAATCTCCCTTATATCGCTGCATCAATATCACCACCCTTATGCCACCACATACGCATCTCATCACAACACAATAATCAACTCGCACCACACGTGCCCACATTCTAAAACAATGCCAAAACAACAATTACAATGTCACAATAACGCATAGCCCAATGCTCAACAACAATGTGTAGAAGAGACTCAACAACAATACAATGAAACGGAAGAATAAACTCAACAATGAAAGTTATTCCGAGTAACAACAACTTTAATTGAATGCATATAAGAATAAAATCGACAATGAAAGACATAACATATAATAACAATTCAATTAAATGCATAAAAGAATAAACTCGACAATGAAATATATAACATGTAATGACAACCTCAATTAAATGCATATAAGTAACCTAATTGTCTAAACCAGTCAATTTTCACATATAAGCATGTACACACTCGTCACCTCATGTACACGTCTTCCACATAATTCAAATAGTGAAATTAAACCCAATCCTATGGGGTACTTCCCCCACACAAAGTTAGGCAAGATACTTACCTCATCTAGGCCAAATCAACACTCAAAATTGGATTTTCCTTTAAGATTTGCCTTTGCACGGCTCAAATCTAACAAAAAACGACATAATATCATCAAAAAATGCAAGAGAAACCAATTTCAATTAATAAAGTTAAGATATTTACACAATTTCCAAAAGTCAACCCTAGACTAGCCCGGTCAAAACCCTAGTTTAAGGGTATACCTCGACTACTCATAACCCTACGAGTCCATATATGTGTTTTATTTTTAAATCCGAGTTCAATTCGACTCTCAAATCTCAAATTTTCATTTTTCAAAACATAGACAAAATCCCCCAAATTTTCCTTTCAAATTACATGGATTAGAGGTTAAATCTCATAAATAATCATGTAATATAATTGAAATTGGTTCAAAATCACTTACCCAATGGTTGTATGTAAAAATCCCTCCTTAAAATCGCCTCCTACCGAGTCTAGGGTTCTAGAATGTGATAAATCAAGCAAAGTCCCATATTTCAGCTCTTTTATTCATAGCAAATGCGGCACCTGACAAGCCCGAGGAAAGTCGCATATGCGATCTGACTCCACGTTTGCAATGTGAGTCCATTTCGCAAATGCTCCTGTTAGTCGCAAATGCGAGCTACCCAGCCAAAGGCCAACCTTCACAATTGCAATTAAGGTGTCGCAATTGCGATCAAGGTGTCGCAATTGCAATGCCTGAGATTCCTCTGCCAACTTTGCAATTGCGATGCTGGTGCTCGCTATTACGATAACTATAGCACCCGCACCCCAGCAACCTAGAACAAGTTCAAACCAATCTGAAATACGTCTGAAACTCACCCGAGCCCTCGAGGATCCATACCAAACATCCAGACAACTCTAAAAATATCATACGAACTCGCTCGTGTGATCAAAATACCAAACTAACATCTGGAACCACTAATTGAACATCAAAACACATGAAATTTCAAAATGAACTCAAGAATTGCTAGAATCTCAACCAAGCATCTAATTCCTATCAAACCAACTCGGAATGACACCAAATTTTGCAGACTAGTTTCAAATAACAAAACGGACCTATTCCAAGTCCCGAAATGAGAATTTGAACTCGATAGATATAAAGTCAACCTACATTCAAACTTAATGAATTTCTAAACCGTCAAATTGCCATCTTTCGGCAAAACAAGCCTAATCAACCTAGAAACTTCCGAATTCACTTCCGGGCATACGCTTAAGTCCAAATTTACTATAAGAACCTATTGGAGAAATCAAAGCACCAATCCGGGGTCGTTTTCAAACAAGTCAAACCTCAGTCAACATTTCTAACTTAAGCTTCTAAACTAAGAACTAAAGGATCCAAATCATTCCAAAACATCTCCGAAACTAAACCAATCATCCCGGCAAGTCTTAAAATCACAAATATACATACGGGAAGCCTCAAAAGGGGAAACGGGGCTCAAATAAATGACCGGTCAAGTTGTTACATTCTCCTCCTCTTAAAATAAGTGTTCATCCTCGAACGTGCATAGAGACATACCTGAATTTCCTAAAAGGTGAGGATAACGACTCGGCATGTCGTGCTTGATCTCCCAGGTTGCCTCCTCGACTGGTTGACCCCTCAATTGTACATTCACTGAAGCAATATTCTTTGACCTCAACTTCCGGACCTACCTGTCCAAGATAGCCACCGGTTCCTCAACATAAGTCAAATCCTTGTCCAATTGGACTAAGCTAAAATCTAATACATGTGACGGATCACCATAATAAATCTGAAGCATGGAAACATGGAGCACCCGGTGAACTCCCGATAAGTTGGGTGGCAATGTAAGTTTGTAGGCTACCTTGCCAACTCTCTCAAGGATCTCAAAAGGACCAATACACCAACGGATCAACTTGACCTTCTTTACGAGCCTTAGCACACCCTTCATGGGTGAATCTCATAGCAAAACCCTCTCTTCTACCATGACTGCAACATCATGAGCCCTCCGATCTGCATAAATCTTCTGTCTGGACTGTGTTGTAAGAAGCCGATCCTGAATCAACTTGACTTTCTCCAAGGCATCTCTAACCAAATTAGTGCCCAACAACCTAGCCTCCCCAGGCTCGTACCAACCAATGGGAGAACGACAACACCTCCCATATAAGGCCTCATAAGGAGCCATCCGGATTCTCGACTGGTAGTTGTTGTAGGAGAACTCCGCAAGAGGTAGTAACTGATCCCATGAACTCCTAAAATCAATAACACGGGCACGTAACATGTCTTCCAATAGATGAATAGTGCGCTCGGACTGTCCATCCATTTGGGGATGAAATGACGTGCTCAGCTCGACCTGTGTGCCTAACTCATATTGCACATCTCTCTAGAAATGTGATGTGAACTGCGTGCCTCGATCGGATGTAATAGAGACCGGCACACCATGAAAACGAACAATCTCACGAATATAAATTTTAGCCAGCTGCTCTGAAGAGTAGGTAGTCACGACTGGAATCAAATTTGCAGACTTGGTCAGCCTGTCCACAATGACCTCACACTGCATTGAATTTCCTCAAGGTCCGTTGAAGTACAACTACAAAATCCATGGTGATACGCTCCCACTTCCACTCTGGAATATCGAGCCTCTAAATCAAACCACCTGGTCTCTTATGCTCATACTTCACCTGCTAACAGTTCAAACACTGAGCTACATACTCCACAATATCTTTCTTCATTCTTCTCCACCAGTAGAGTTGCCTCAAATCCTGGTACATCATCGCGGCCTCCTCAAGAATCAACTCACGTAACCCATCCACATTGGGCACACAAATCTGGTCCCGTATCCGTAACACCCCATCATTTCCAATAGAAACCTCCTTGGTATCATCGTGCTGCACTGTGTCCTTAAGGACAAGCAAGTGGGGATCATCACGCTTTGATGCACTCAAACAAAGAAGACCGAGAAACCACGCAAGCAAGAACCCGGCTAGGCTCCAAAACATCCAATCTCATGAACTTGTTGGCCAACGCTTGAACATACAAAGCTAACGGTCTCTCACTAACTGGAATATAAGCAAGACTCCCCATGCTCTCAGCCTTCCTACTCAAAGCATCGGCCACCATATTGGCCTTCCCGGGATGATAAAGAATGGTTATATCATAGTCCTTTAATAGCTCTAACCACCTCTGTTTCCTCAAGTTCAAATCATTTTGCTTAAACAAGTGTTGTAGACTCATGTGATCTATGAATACCTTACAAGACATGCCGTAGAGATAGTTCCTCCAAATCTTCAACGAGTGAACAATGGAAGCCAACTCCAAATTATGAACGGGGTAGTTCTTCTCATGGGGCTTCAACTGACGTGAAGAATAAGCAATCACTCTACCATCCTGCATCAATACACATCCAATGCCAATCCGCGACGTGTCACAATAAACTGTATAAGAAACTGATGCCGAAGGCAAAACTATAACTGGAGTTAAGGTCAAGGCAGTCTTGAGCTTCTGAGAGCTCTTCTCACACTCATCAGACCACCTGAGTGGGGCACCCTTTTGAGTCAATTTGGTCAAAGGTTCTATGATGGATGAAAAACCCTCCACAAAAAAGCGATAATAACCAGCCAAGCCTAGAAAACTCCAGATCTCGATAATAGAAGACGATCGGGGCCAACTCTGAACTTTCTCCACCTTCTTCAGATCCCCCTTAATCCCCTGAGTAGACACCACATGGCCCAAAAATACCACCAAATCAAGCCAAAACTCACACTTGCAAAATTTAGCCTATAGCTTCTTCTCCCTCAAGGTCTGGAGCACGGTCCTCAGGTACTGCTCATGATATTCCCGGCTACAAAAATACACTAATATGTCGTCAATAAACACGATGACGAAAGAATCAAGATATGGTTGGAATATACTATTCATCAAGTGCATAAATGTTTTTGGGGCATTGGTCAGCCCAAATGACATCACCAAAAATGCATAGTGACCATAGCGAGTCATGAAAGTCGTCTTTCGAATGTCTGAATCCCAAATGTTTAGATGATGATACCCCAACCTCAAGTTAATCTTTGAGAATACCCGAGCAACCTGATGCAGGTAGAACAAATCATCAATACGCAATAGTGGGTACTTGTTCTTGACTGTAACCTTGTTTAGCTGCATGTAATTGATACACATCCTCATAGAGCCATCTTTCTTCTTCATAAATAGAACTGGAGCACCTCCAAGGCGAGACACTAGGTCGAAAGAAACCGTTATAAAGAAAATCCTGAAGTTGTTCAATTAATTCCTTCAGCTCCACTAGTGCTATGCGATATGGTGAAATAGAAATGGGCTAAGTGCCCGGCACCAGGTCAATAACAAAATCAATATCCCTATCTGGCGTCATGCCCAGTAGGTCTGCTGGAAACACATCTGGGAAATCTCTTACAACCGAAACTGACTCAACGGTTGGAGTATCAACATTGTCATCCCTCACAAAGGTTAGATATGCTAAGCACCCCTTCTCAACCATCCGTTATACCTTCAAAAAGGACACCACCTTGCTAGGAACATAATCCAATGTACATCTCCACTCCAATCGCGACAAACACAGCATAGCCAATGTCACTATCTTGGCGTGACAATCTAGAATAGCCTGATAGGGCGAAAACCAATACATGCCCAATATCACGTCAAAGTCCACCATACCGAGTAGAAGAAGGTCAACCCTGGTCTCATAACTCCCGATAGTGACCAAACACGACCGATAGACATGGTCTACCATAATAGAATCCCCAACAAGCATAGACACATATACAGGGTCACTCATAGAATCACGAGATATATCCAAATATGAAGCAAATTAAGATAACACATACAAATATTGGGAACCTGAATCAAATAAAACTGATGCATCCCTATGACAGACCAAAACAATACCTATGATGACAACATCTGATGTAACAACCTCGGTCCTACCTGAAAAAGCATAGTAACGGGCCTAGCCTCCCCCTCTAGGACGACCTCTACCTGCCTGACCTCCACCCCTAGTCGGCGATGCAGGTCGAGTGGCAACTGGAGCAGCATGTGGAGCATGTGAAGTTGCACCCCTCCTAAGTTTGGGACAGTCCATCACCATATTCCTAGTATCACCACACTCGCAACATCCTCTCTACAGGCGTGGCTGCTGGAACTGAGTCTAACTCGGTCGGCTAGAATAACCGCTGAAGGCACCCCGTGTAGGAGGTGCAGCGGAAAGTGGCCGTGCATAATGGGTGACCTGAGACCTCGGAATAGCTGGAGCACTACGAGTAATCTAAAGCGCCGAATGAACTGGTCAACTAACATAACTTCTACCATGACGAGCTGAAACTGCAGCGTGGGAACCACTAAATCCTCTAGAATCTTGAGGCCTCTTGGCCTCCTTATCCTCCCTCTCCTAGCCATGCATACACTCCATCCTCCGAGCGATCTCCACTACCTGCTAAAAAGGAGTATCTATCTTCAAGTCCCATGCCATACTGAATCTAAGACCATAATTGAGCCCCATGATAAATCTGCGGACTCGCTCTCTGACAGTAGAAACCAGAGCAGGTGCATGATGAGATAACTCATTAAACCTCATGGCATACTCTGACATGGTCATAGTCCCCTGACGCAACTGCTCAAACTCATTGTGCCACGCATCCCGGAGGGTCTAGGGAACAAACTCCCTCAAAAATAGATCTGAAATGTGAGCCCAAGTCCGTGATGCTGCATCAACTAGACTACCCTCCTCATAATCCTACCACCACCTCTATTCCAACCCTGTCTGCTGAAATGTAATAAAGGTGACTCCACTCACCTCCACAATGCCCATGGTGCGGAGAATACGGTGGAACTGATCTAGAAAACCGTGTGCATCCTCAGTAAAGTACTGAACATACTTAGGAAAAGTGCCAAGGTCTCTTGGAGTCCAGGGGTAGCAACAGGTGCCTCGGCTGCCTTCCCCCCAACTGGAGCTACTTGTGGCTCCTCAGTCGCTGCTCTAGCAGGTGCTCTAGCTATGCCACGTGCCCCCTCCTCGGCCTCTACTTCGGCCCCAGCCTCTCGTGGCTCTAGCAGATGGCACGGGTGTCTGCTCAGCTAATTTTGTAGTGCGTGTCCTCACCATCTGTGAGAGAATAGAAAGATAAAAGCTCAGATTCCGAAATCAACAAATTCGCACGATAAGGAATGAAAGAAGTGAAATTTCCCAATAGCTCCGTAGCCACTTGAAGATTAAGTACAAACATCTCCGTATCGATCAACTACTAAACTTGCTTATAACTCGTAGCACATATGAGCCTAGAGCTCTTATACCAACTTGTCATGATCCAAATCCCACCTTTTGGATCGTGATGGCACCTAGTCTCTATGACTAGGAAATCCTAGCACATGTTGAGAATTTAACAAAAATAAATGAGTGATAGGTGACATAATAACAGCCCATACGGAACAACAGTCATACAATCCCAAAACAGGTAGTATAGAGTGATAATCTCTACTGCGAGTTCACTAGAAACCTCAAGTACAATATATTTGAAAATAAAAGAAATAGTAGCATATGATCAGTAGAAGGTGACTCCGAGGCCTGCGAGCGTCAAGCAGGCATACCTTGAAGTCTCTGCAATGTCGGAATCAATTCACTAGCATCCGCCACGGGCAGAGGTACCTGGATCTGAACAAAAATATGTAGAAGCGTAGTATGAGTATACTACAACGGTATCCAGTAAGTATTAAGACTAACCTCGGTGGAGTAGTGATGAGGTCAAGTTAAGTCACTAACTAGACATAGAAATCAATGCAGAATACAAATATAAAGATAACAACGGAAAATAAAAGCAATAAATAACAACAAAGAGTAAACATGTGATAAAAACAACAAATAATCAAATACAGTAAAAAATAAAAGTGGAATATATTAAAGAAAATAATAAATGTTCAAATCAACAAGTAGTTCCGACAAAGAATGTACCGCAAGAATCACCCCGAGGTACCACACCTCATAATCACATTTCACAAGTTACAAATCACAAATCTTCTTTATATCGCCGCGTGAGCCTTGTATTTATTTTAAAATATTTTTTCCGAAATAGTTTCACACGCTTTAGCCCCTTATCTCGCCGTGTGTGCCTCAAATGGAGTAATTTCCCTTACTAGAAACACACGCATAAATCCCCCTTATCTCGCCGCATGTGCATCACTAACACAACCCTTATGCTTCCACATGCGCATGCGCATCTAATCACAATACAATATTCAACTCGCAACACACATGACCATATGCAACAACATTGCCAAGAAAACAATACTAATCTCACAACAACGCATAGCTCAACTACAATGTGTAAAAGAGTCTCAACAACAACACAATAAAATGGAAGAATAAACTCAAAAATGAAAGTTATTTCATGTAATAACAACTTTAATTGAATGCACATAAAAATAAACTCGACAATGAAAGACATAACATGTAATAACAACTTCAATTAAATGCTTATAAGAATAAACTCGACAATAAAGATATAACATGTAAAAACAAACTCAATTAAATGCATATAAGTAACCTAAGTGTCTAAATCGGTCAATTTCCACATATAAGGCCGTGTACACACTCGTCACCTCATGTACACGTCTTTCACATAATTCAAATAGTGCAATTAAACCCAATCCTATGGGGTATTTTTCCATATAAAGTTAGGCAAGATATTTACCTTAACTAGACAAAATAAACACTCAAAATGGCTTTTCCTTTAAAATTCGCATCTGCATGGCTCAAATCTAACCAAAAATGACTTAATATCATCAAACAATACAAGAGAAACCAATTTTGATTAATAAAGTTAAGATCTTTACACAATTCTTTAAAAGTCAACAAAATTCAATCCCGAGCCCGCCTGGTCAAAGCTCGAGTCCAAGGGTAGATCTCGACTACCCATAACCCACGAGTCCATATATGTGTTTTGTTTTCAAATCCGAGTCCAATTCGAATCTCAAATCTCAAATTTTTATTTTTTAATACATAGACAAAATCCCCAAAAATTTCCTTTCAAATTCCATGGATTAGAGATTAAATCTCATAAATAATCATGTAATATAATTGAAATTGCTTCAAAATTGCTTACCCAATGGTTGTATGTGAAAATACCTCCTCCAAATCGCCTCCTACCGAGTCTAGGCTTCTAAGATGTGATAAATTAAGTTATTTCTCGTGTTTCAGCTCTTTGGTTCAGATGTAGAAGTCGCAAAAGTGACCTGGGGTTCGCAATTGCGATCCCTCGCAAATAGGGATATTCCATCGCAAATGCAGCACCTGACAAGCCCAAGGAAAGTCGCAAATGCGACACTGACTCCGCATTTTCGATGTTAGTCCCTTTTGCAAATGCGGCATGTTGGTCGCAAATACAAGCTACCAAGCGAAAGGCCAACCTTCGCAATTGCAATAAAGGTGTCGTAATTGCGATACTTGTTCCACTGCCAACTTTGCAATTGCGATGCTGGTGCTCGCAATTGCAGTAATTGCAGCACTAGCACACCAGCAACCTCTAACAAGTTCAAATCAATCCGAAACACGTCTGAAACTCACCCGAGCCCTTGAGGTTCCACATAATAAATCCACACAATTCTAAAAATATCGTACGAACTCGCTCACACGATCATATTACCAAAATACTATCCGGAACCACGAATCGAAAATCAAAACACATGAAATTTCAAGATGAACTCAAGAATCGCTAGAATCTCAACCAAGCGTCTGATTCCTATCAAACCAACTCGGAATGACACAAAATTTTGCAGACAAGTTTCAAATAACAAAACTGACCTATTCTACGTCCCAAAACCAGAATTCGAACCCGATAACCATAAAGTCAACCTACGGTCAAACTTAAGGAATTGTTAAACCTTCAAATTGCCAACTTTCAGCAAAATAAGTCAAATCAACATAGGAACCTCTGAATTCACTTCCGGACATACGTCTATGTCCAAAATTACTATACAAACCTATCAGAGCAATCAAAGCACTATTCCGAGATCATTTTCATAAAAGTCAAACGTCGGTCAATATTTCCAACTTAAGCTTCTAAACCAAGAACTAAAGGATCCAAATCATTCCAAAACCTTCCCGTAGCGAAACCAACCATCCCCGCAAGTCATAAAACTACAAATACATATGCGGGAAGCCTTAAAAGGGGAAACATGGCTCAAATACACAAAATGACCAGATGGGTTGTTACAGTCTAGATTCAGCCAAATACAAGGTTTCAAAAGAAATTCAACATTGTCTGAAATAAAATGGAAACAGCATAGTAGAAATAGGAAAGTGACTCTAGGTCCTGCGAATGGGGTGCAACTCTACCTCAAATCAATGGTTGGTATCCGCTAAGTGCCTCTCGGAGCTCCACTGGTACCAACGTCAAAATCTGCATAAGAAGTGCAGAAGTGTAGTATGAGTACAACTGACCCAATGAACTCAGTAAGCGTCGAACCTAACCTCGACGATGTAGTGACGAGGCTAAGATAAGACACCTACTAAAACCAGTGTAGATATATATATATATATATATAAAGCAACAAATAACAAGTAAGGCATTTTAAAAGATTAATGGGGTGGAGGCATAAAAAATGGAGCAACAATTGGAACAGTAAGTATAGAATCACCAATTAATCTCCTTCCAAAATGAGCAAGCAGCCAAGCTAAATTCATAATCCGAGAATCAAGTAAAGCAATGAAATCATCAAATTGTACCGCATCACCCTTCTTTCTTTTACTCTCATCCTCACCATATAATATAAATGCAATGGCACAACATCACTCTTCGTACTTTTACTCTCATCTTCACCATATAATATAAATGCAATGGTACAGCATCGCCCTCCGTGCTTTTACTCTCATCCTCACATGATAAAATCAAGTGCACGGCAACACCCTTCATGCTTTAATCCTCACATTCAGTCAATCAATGATAACAATATGCAAATATGGTACGACAATACCCTTCGTGCTTTTCACTCTTCCTCATCAAGCAATATTAATAACCCAAAGTATCATGCAAGGAGGGAAGCAAATTTCAACTTCAACCATGGTGTTATGATAAGTAAACTCAACTTTCAATAACCCAACAACTTCAAAATAAGAAATAAACACGAAAGCGAACATATAAAGGAATATCAATCTAACTAAGGCATGGAAGGCATAGTAAATGAAACAACATGGTACAATAAGATAATTTCCAGCTACATGCTTTAAACTATGACAACGTATATATACACGTCACTTTATATATATGTCGTCCCCATGCACAATTTTTGTACCAAATAGATCTACAAGTCCTAATTTTCTCTAGTCAAAGTTAACCACGACACTTACCTCAATCTGCAACCAAAACAACAATCAATCACGGCTTTGCCCTTCGAACAAGCCTCCAAATAACCGAATCTAGCCAATTATCAACCAAACAATTCAAAATAAGCTTTAGAAGCTGCCCACGAATGAAAAAGGTTCAATTTTGATCATTTTTAAAAAAAGTCAACAAAAGTCAACCTCGAGTTCGCTTGGTCAAAATTCGAGCTTTGGACCAAAACCCGATTACCCATTCACCCCCGAGCCCGGATATGTGATTTATTTTTAAATCTGACCTCAATTTAAGGTCTAAATCTCAATTATATTAAATTCCTAAATTCTACCCAAAACCCCTAATTTCTACCATAAAATTCGTAGATTTGATGTTAAAAGATTATGAAAAAGAAATTGAAATTAATTGGAAAGTAATTAGAGATGCTTACCAATGAATTTGGGAAGAAAAAGTTCTTCAAAAATTGCCTCTAGAGAGCTTAGACGTCGCATTTGCGAACACTTATTTCCCAATCCGTTACCCAGCTGCAGACGTCGCATTTGCGAACACTTATTTGCAAATGCGAGACACCAGTCACAAATGCGAACAGTGCATTAGATGCATAGAAATAGCAAATGTGACAAAACCTTCACATTTGCGAAGGTCCCTTCTTTCGCAAATGCAAACTAAGCTTCACTTTTGCGAAGCTACCCCAAAGTTGCCAGAGTCGCAAATGCGAGATTCCAACCGAATTTGCGATTCCCGAGCCTTCGCAAATGAGGTCCCTTTTTCACAAATGCAAAATTTCCTAGTCCTAGTGCCTTTCGCAAATGTGATCACATGACCGCAAAAGCGAAAATCGCAAATGCGAGCCTGACCTCACAAATGCGAGATTTGCAGGCTTGCACCAGCAACTGCTCAGCACCAACAGTTCTAAAACTATCCGAACTTATCTGATACTCACCCGAGCCCTTTGGGCTCCAAACCGAATATGAACACAAGTGTAATAACATCATACAAGCTCACTCGCTACCTCAAATCATCAAAATAATACCAAATAACAAAAATCAATCCTCAAAACTCAAGATTTCAACTTGAAAACTCAATTTTTACAATCTTTCACATAATACGTCGAAATGCGCTCGAGTTATCCTGGACCCCAATCAAATATGCGTGCAAGTCCAAAAATATCATACGAACCTACTGGAATCGTCAAAACACCGATCCGATGTCGTTGACTAAAAATGTTGACTGTGGTCAACTCTAGCCTCATTTTAAGTAAAAAATATCATTTTCTTCAATATTTTACGTAAAAGCTTTTCGAAAAGAAATACGGACCATGCGCGCAAGTCAAGAAACATCAAATGAAGCTATGAGATTTCTCGGAACACGAAAATAAAGGCTAGTACTCAAAACGACCTATCGGGTCGCCATAGAAAAAAAAATAAAAAGAGAAAATAACTACACAAAAAATAAATAAGAGTGCATAGTTTTATTAGAAAGAAAATAATAAAGTGTAAAAAATAACAACAATAAACAAAAAAATAAAAAAGACAAAAAGAACATGAAAAGAAACAAAGAAAAGAAGGAGAAGAGCCTCTGGTGAAGCCTAGGCATAGAAAGGAAGGATTTCCTGGTCTTAAAATCTTCAAAAGGAATATGTTTTGCCTTTCTTTTTCAAAAAGGGAAATATTTTGGTCATTAAAAGGGGCTCTAAATATCATTTTCTCTTTAGGAACATATATAAATTGTTAAGTTTATGCGATCTATTCCTCTTGTATTCTTCCAATTTCCATCGCATTTGTGGCATTTAGATTTTGTGATGGTATGAAATATCCATCTTTAGTTGATATCTTATTTTGTTTGATTGTGTCTTCTAGTAAGCGCTAGTGCTTTCAAATGGCTTTTCTGCTAGTGACCCTTCGAAAGGGTTAAAATCCTTTTACTCTCTCGAACTCTCTTTTGTTTATCTTTATTTATTGCTTCTGGGTTTCCAATAATAAAGGCCAAAAAATTAAATGGAGAACCTTACATACTATGTGCGAGATCATAGTATATATAGACATCTCAACTTCACCGCCAAGTAAAGCACAATGATTAAGAAAAGCTATAGGAGCAATTCAGCTTTTCTTATATAAAGATAATAATGAAAGAATACAGTGTAGTCTTGTTGAAGAACTCTAAAGCAGTGACTGGTTTCCCTGTGGTGGCATTGAGTTGTGTTGATAGCCGAAGGGATCTCTGAAAGGGTTTGCAGACCCCATATATGGAATTTGTTGAGGATATTGACCTTGATATTGATTATGAGATACCATCATCATATTTTGCTGTCGGAATTGCTGCTGTTGCATCACTTGCTGTTGTTGTTGTTGTTGTTGCGACATTATTGCCATTTGTACGTTCGTTGGAGGTGCTATGTTGTTTGACATGGCAAAGGGGTCATGTTGATTGAATGGATTCTGTGCAAGGATTTCATGCCCGTATGCACTATAGCCAGCATTTTGCAGCTGTATTTGCTTCCTAGCTACATCATCTTCATATAAGCTGTCAAGTAATAACTTGTCGAATCCTCCAGCCTGATACAACATACACCATAATGTAAATTTCCATGGAATCAATGCAGAGGTTAGGACATGTCGCAGAACTGTGAATTCTTGATCTCTTAAGAAATGCGTAAAAAATGTGACTCAAAATCTTAAAACAAAAAAGGAAATTTTTTTAACTTCGTCTTTTAAAAGGACGATCATGCTTTAGAGAAAGGAATATACCAATTTTTTATCTGGTGTGACTTGGCTCGTATTGTTGCTCGATGCATTAACAAGAGCCAGTTCCCATCCTGTTGTATTTCCTATTTCACTCAACTGATAATTCGCTGATGGATTTTCTTTACCTGTATGATATTTTTAATACATCAAATCAATAGGTGAGCTGAAACTGCGATAGGATCTTCCTATTTGCAGTAGAAAAGTTACATAAGTTACCAGGTTGAATTATCGCAAGAGCCAACGCGTTGCTTTCCTCTAATTCTGCAACTTTTGGATCCAATTGGTTCAAACCCTTGATAAAAAACAGCATAAAACAAGCGATTATGAGAGTCCTCTTCGATGATCCCTGCAATTTCCTATCTGTAAGGCACAACCCCAAAAGGGACTGAAGCAACAAAAGCTTACCAGCAAATCAACAGGCTCTTCAGTTGATTTCAGCGGTGGAGTTTCTTCTAATTTTTCAGGCTGAGGTTCCTCTTGTGCTTCAACCTGTTCTTCTTTACCATTTTCAGCTGCTTCAACTTGCTCTTCCTTTTCTTCAGGGACAGGTTCTTTAGGTGTTTCAGGTTCTTGCTCCGTTTCTCTATACTCCTATTAGACAACAATGACAAACTCCATTGAGGCCACCAGTACATAAGAAGTGCGAACATATCTGCCTTAATCTAAAGACTAAGAGAAGTGAATAACAATGAAGGAAAATGTTTGTAGTAGATATTGACTGATATTTTCAGCTGCAAACTTTTCTTCTACCGGTCTTATGTGTCTTACTCTATATTCTTCCAACTTTATTTTTTCCTAAATTTCCTCTTCCACTCTAAAGATGTCATACAAAAGCCCTCCTTGTAGTCCTTAATATGAAAGACGAATGAATCAGAATAGCTTGATTTTTTGCAGGGATTTGTTTGGTAGTTTTGAGGGTTGATTTCGATCTAGGGAGGGGTCTTAAAAATGGCTGTTTCTCTTACATGAAACTGGTTTATATAGTGACCTTTATCTCAATTCTCTCAAAGCTTAGGACTCTCTCTTTTACTTATACCTACTAAACTCCTTGTCAATGGACATGAACCATTTGAGCAAAGGTTCAAAGATGAATACCAACAGAGAAAGCATTGGCAAAGTCATTCTAGTATAAGCTTTTGAATATCTTAATTATGTTTGCTTCTGTGATCAAAAAGGAAAAAACAATGTGGTCCTAAAAAGAGAATGTAGATAGCTCAAAAGTGTAGTTCTCACCAGCCTCCTACTTGACATGGAACCTGTATGTGGTGCTTCTCGTATGTATTCCTCCATAGTAGCCAGAAAGGAAACAGGAGGCTGTAAAATTACCATAAAAGAAGCAAATTAAAAAACAACTTGATTCGTAAAGATCGTGCGACCTTCAAGAGAAATTGCTTTTCAAGTTTTAATTATAATGAAGAGACCTGTTTCAAAATGGGAAACTGAAATGTCCGAGCAAGATCCAGCCCTCTGCAGAAGTCATAAAAATGAGCTAGACTTTCAGCCTACATTAAGGAAGGAAATGGAAGAAAAATAACTTTTGATTAGCCATCACATATATTCATTCATATTGGAGGCATTTTTACTACATTCTTACGCATTTAGAGATCCTATAGAAATGAAGTTATAGACCTGTTTCCCCGCTCTTTTATATATGTTGAGAGCTTTTATGGCATCATGCTTGGACATTTCAAAAAACTGCATAAATATGAGATAGCGACCAATTAATGTTCCAATGAGATAAGATATTAGCTGGATCGAAGTTTAAAGAGGCAAAGAAGATCTCACAAAATCAACAAGGTTAATAATCCCGTCGTTGATTGCACAATAGATCTTGAAGCTCTCCTTCAAAACCTGCATTGAGTACAACCGGGGCTATTATGTTGACTTATTTAACATTCTATGGTGCAGTGACAAATACTACGTACCAGCCTTACTATTGTCAGTGCCCATATAGTGTTAACTAAGGACTGTCTTCTGTTTAGAAACTTTGGTTCTATTAATGAGTAAGGCATAATATGTAGTTTCTTAATTCATAAAGGTATACAAACTAATAATCAGAAACAAAAAATCCATTTCTTAGTGGGTAAAAGTTGTATCCCGCATACCAGTGCTAAGGCATACTGAATAAGAAAATTGTAACAGGCTCCTCCTTCAGGCTGCCAAATTTACAAGATATTAAAAACGATGTCCGGATATCAAAATATCACATGGCAGTATTGGACGTATAAATGGAAAAAAAAATGAAGTCATCATAGTTTCCTAAACAACCAAGTGACTATCAGCATTAGGCCATTCTCACCTGGCAACAGATCAAGCGATATAGAAGCTGCTGCAATGCTGGGAGCTGCTCTAATAGTTCTTCACCATTTAAGAGCCTTGTTCTGCTATGCACCTGATGCAAATTGAAATTATGCGATATGAAACGAACAAATCATGCAGAAAAAAGGAACAAAAATACACAAACCTTGGAAATTCCAGGTGAAGTTTTGGTCAATCTCTCTGCCTCGATATCATACTTCAAAGTCCTAAAACACTCGAGTCTTTCCTCCAGAAAGAGTCCATAAGTCCTTACCCAGGCAGAGCAATCCCAAGCTGTGATAAGCAACAATATGTAATATACTTATACGCTCCAAAACAGGAAAAGTGATGATGTTAAAAGGAAAAAGGGGCTTAATTACCAAGTGTACTAGAGTCATCTTTAAAGTTCGATATTTGGAAAATATGCCCTCTGTGAGAGAAGTGCAGCAATTCCTCTTTAAACGTAGGATCACCTTCTCTCAGAACTCTGTGAATAACTATCAGTGTCTTTAGGGCAACCTGAAACATTTTATCATTCATTGAAATTAAAAAGGTGAAAGAATAATTGACTGCATGAAATAATATCATTAATAAGCCACCGTGTGAAATAGAATCCTCTTACTTTTTTAAGATACTAGTTTTTGGACGCACGTGTATCCCATACTAATTCGTACAAATGTTATAAGAATATCAGTGTGTGATGAGTTGCAGAAATTAAAGAGGGGAAATACAAGCTCAAAATTAATATATGGTGAGCGTATGTGCTAAATTTTTATTATCATTGCAAGCACGATCATATTAAAAAATTAATGTCGAATGAATTTGAAAAGTAATGTTGGAACGACTTAAATTATGCGGTTCTTATAATATATCAAGTTTTCAACTTAATTATTTTTTTATATGTCAACAACACATAGTTTAAATGTGAAGCCTTCTTTTTAAGAGACTTTTGCCTCCTACTTTTTATTCCCGCATACATATCAAGAAATTGTTATTGAATGAAAATAATTATTGTAAAAACTATATAAAATTCCATCAACATATGCCTTCCTTAGGATGGCGAGTAAATCATTGTGTACACCTATACTTAGCGGTAGGTAGTAGTTATTTGTGATGGACATAATAGTTGCTGAAAGATTTAATTGATGTATATAAATCGTGTACATGTACCCTTTGTCCTTTGGTCATGGGAGAATCAAAACAATGATATAAAATCTTCGAAGAGTTTAAAAAGAGATCACAAATCATAATATAAATGACACAAAAAAAATATTCTATTATTATAGGAAAACTAATAAAATTTCACAGTTTGCAAAATGTGACGTTGAAAAGATAAGAAATGACATCTTTTCCCCAATGTTTACCATCCATCACTTTGTTATACAACATCCAGAATGATGTGAAGAGTGAAACCGAAATTGTGAAAATGTGGAGTCACGAAAGTGAAGTCAGAAAAGAGAGATGTGGCCTATTGTATGGTGAAACAGAGAAACAACGAAAAAAATCAAAAGTAAACATGTAATCTATTTCAGAGTGAAGTGTAAATGAAGTGGAAAAATCAATGGCTCTTTTGGGGAAAACAGATTTTCTTGACAAAAACAAGAGAAATGTGATACAATGCTTAGAAAATTGATATGCATTTTTATAGAATGAAATAAAAATTGTTACTGCAAAAATATTTTTACTTTCGTGTGGAAGATAAAGAGCCAAAACTGAAATGTACTTCTGAGTAATAATTAAGAAAAGTTATAGCTTGCAGCTTGCTTTACTACTGTGGAAGATGAAAAAAACTTAATTGAAATATAACTGAACAATAATTAAGAAATATTACAGCTGAGACGCAATATGAATGCCTTCAGCCTAATTAGATTCATTGAATTGATTGTCTGGAGCATTAAACAACTACTTGATTCATTCGGCTAACTTCTAAAATAAAATAAAAAATTAATTAATTGAAGGTTTATTATTTTTCTTTAAGGACAAAATGGTAACTCAGATTTTAAAGGGTATTATTGTAAACGAACTTTGAAGATAGGAGTTTCCTACTTTTAGGATAATATGATTTGTAGCAAAAATACACTCTCTGCCAAGCAAATTACGTGTTCAATAATTGTAGCAATCAGAATCGGCTAGAAGTTATTCAAATATTGAAAAAGAAAGTAAAACTACCAAATGATTAAATTGGGTCAGAAGACTTACTATCCAGTTGCGTGTCTTTGCCAATCGTCTAGACAGTGCATGAATGCAGTAGGCAACGTCTGCTCGTGGACGTGTAACCGATGTTGCAGCAAATATCACTAAGGAAAACAATCTAAATGAACATCCAGAATTGATGAAAAGAAAAAAAGCTACAATTATTATTTCAGTCTATTACAAATTGGTTTGGGCCACAACTGAAGCCTCATTCAAATTGCAACAGCATCTGACTGTCTGAACAGGATATACTAGATACCATTCTACAATACCACAAAATATATAATAAAAAAACTAAAACAAAGACTTGAAATGTGAGAAACCAAATTAATGTAGCATTCTGGTACATTGAGGTTAATGTAGCATAACCTCAATCAATTAGTAACCTAGCAGATATAGAATATAGCCCGTCGATGAAATTCATGTATATACTTAAACAATCAAAAGAACAAAAATTAATCTACAAACTCACTTGCAACATGCCTTTCTTTTGGAGGGCTTTCAACGTGGTTTGTTGCCTTTACAATAGCGATATCCAAATCCTTAATCAAAACCAAAAATAGAATTCCATCCATCAACAAATGTGCATTAATTACACATATTAAAGGAGAAACTTTTTTTTTTCTTCATATGCAGACCTTAAAATCGCTGTTGACCTTGGCTAGGCCAACCTTGGTTGAATCTTTAAGTGCTCCATATGCTTTTCTAAAGCTCTCCATTCGAAATCTAAACCTCCAAATCAGAATCTCTTGTCGTAGAAATAAAAGAGAGAGAAGAAGGTTGATCTGTTCTTCTTCTTCTTCTTCTCTGGAATCATAAGCCTTTGTGCATCCAACAACAAAATAGCCAATCATAAACCTTTGTGCTTAGAATAACAAAATATGGCCAATCACCCCCTCTCTCTCTATCTATATATCTTTTAGTTGAACTTTGTTTAAAAAAAAAGAAGATGATTTTAGTCTTTTTTTTTATTTCTAGCACATTTTTAAATGGAAGCGGCATAGAAGGGACAGTTGTGCAACGACAAAGTATGGTCGTTTGGAAGTTGGGTGGACGTTAGACTTGGTAAATGCTAATCATTTGGTACAATAATACAAACCACAGGTTTTTGGAGGGTAGATTTTGTCTTTTTGCTAAAGTTGGATGCTTGATTCTCTCGATAAAACAAAAAATAGGAATGAGACAAAAGAACCAAACTTAGCCTGTTACTATCGCAAATCGTTGTTGCCAGAATGGACGTGGCAAGAATGGGGACAATTAAGACATTTCCCATGGGCGTTAGGGGCATTATGGACACTTATCATTCTTTTTGTGCATGTTATACCTTTCGTTATAATAGCTAGAGTTAACATTAAGTTTGTTTCTTCTCTTATCGGTGTAATTATGATTTGTCTTTTCAATGCATGAAAAAAGAAGAAAAAGAAAACAGCACACCTAAGCATGTAATTACTTGTGCTTGCATACTTTGAAAATTTCAAGTATAATTTATGCACCTTTGTATATACATCTCCCATACTATTTCTCTGTACCGTATAGCTTATAAGTCTACATTTGTATGTATACAATTCAAATCTTATCCTATAAGGATCCGTACCCTGAAACTATTAACACCTTCATTCTCTTTTCGTTTTTCCGATCAGTCTCTGCACCATTCTTCTTCTTCTCTTTTATTGTCCAAATACATCTTTCATTTGTAAATATTTTTCTTATTTCAACGATGACGAAATCTAACAAGGTATATGTTGTGTATCGTGGTAGGAGGTTCGGTATATACAGGTCATAGTCTGAGTGTTTATATATGACTAATAGGGTGAGGTGAAGCTACTTCGAGTCATACAAATCTTATGAACAAGCCGTTGAAGCTTACAACTTCCAAAATTGTTGTAGAAGTGAAGAAGGACATGCTGTATGATTTGATGTTGAATAAAGTAGAGAAGTTTCTTCAACCCACATTTTATTTGCTTTTATAATTGGAATAATCGTTGGTCTTTTTGTGGAATTTTTATTTAGCAGTTGACAACTTGAGAATTTTGTATAAACTTGTACGAAGAACGATAAGTGAAAAACTGATCATTTGTTCGCTCTGTGTTTGTTTATTTTTTTTACTTAACCTATTTTTTCTAATTAATCATGATTTAGATCCAATTTTTTGAAAAGTCATGTCCAAGCTTTTGCTTTTAGTTAGTCCCTCAATTTGGATACTATTACCTAGTAACAGATTTACGAATTTTTCTATACACTTATGTAAATTATCCAATGTTCTGTGTTGTTGTATATTTGTAATTGATTTAAACCATTTCAATAATTTTAACTTTGTTAGTTTGTCCCTAAAATTATTTGATTGAACATTCAAATAATATTATTTGATGGATAAATCAAAGCCATTTAGTGTCACGACCCAAATTTCACCGAAACCGTGATGGCACCTAACACTTCTTGTTAAGCAAGCCAACATTTAATTTACAGAAATAAACTTCAACAACAGTAAGAAATAGTCTCTGTCACACCCGAAATCCCAACCGCGGGGCAGTAATGGCGCCTAACACCGCTTTCTAAGCAAGCCAGCACAATAAGGTAATACGAAAATAAACACAATAGATACCTAATAACTAAACAATAACATAACATAAAACACCCCAGATCTGGTGTCACAAGTATATGAGCATCTAGATTCATCTGAATACAAGGGTTTAAAAGAAATACAACACTAACCGAAATGAAATGGAAACAGTACAATAAAATACGAAAGTGACTTATGTGGCCTGCGAACGGGATGCAACTCTACCTCGAGTCACTGTCTGGTATCCGCTAAGTACCTCTCGGGACTCCATTGGTACCAACGTCAAAATCTGCACAAGAAGTACAAAAGTATAATATGAGTACAACCGACCAAATGTACTCAGAAAGTGTTGAGCCTAACCCCGACGAGGTAGTGATGAGGCTAAGACAAGACACCTACTAAAAACTTGTGCATATATATATATATATATTGGTTACCATCGTCGCTTCGTGGAGGGGTTTTAATCTATTGCATCTCTATTGACTAAGTTGAATCAGAAGCGCGCTCCGTTTTGATGGTCTGACAAGTGCGAGGAGAGATTTCAAAAGATCAAGGTTGCTTTGACTACAACTCCAATTTTGGTATTACCTTCATGATCAAAGATGTATATTGTCTATTGTGATGCTTCGCAAGATGGCCAGTGTTGTGTGTTGATTCCGGATGTTAGGGTGATTGCCTATGTATCGCGCCAGTTAAAGCCCCATGAAAAGAACTACCCAGTTCATGATTTAGAGTTAGCATCTATAGTGCAGCACTCAAGATTTAGAGGCATTATTTATATGGCGTGCCTTGTGAGGTTTACACTAATCATCAAAGTCAACAACATTTTTCAAGCAGAAGGATTTGAATTTGAGGAGGCGGAGGTGGTTGGAGATGTTAAAGGGTTATTTTATCAATATCTTCTATCATCCGGGGAAGGCGAATGTGGTAGCGGATGCCTTTAGTAGAAAGGTAGAGAGAATGGGGGTTTGGTGTTTATTCCAGTTGTGGAGAAGCCTTTAGCTATGGATGTTCAAGAGTTGGCTAATAGATTGCTGAGATTGGATATTTCTTAGCCTACCAGAGTTCTTGCTTGTAATTTTGTATTGTCATCCTTGTTGGAGCACATTAAGGCTCGCCAATATGATGATCCACATTTGCTTGTCCTTAAGGATACGATGCAACAAGGTGGTTCTAAGGAGGTGAGTATTGGTGATGATGGTGTATTGCGACTTCAGGGTCAGATTTGTTTTCCTAATGTCGATGGCTTGAGGGAGTTGATTCTTTAGGAGGCTCATAGTTCGCGGTATTCTAGTTATCCAGGTGGTACGAAGATGTATCGTGATTTGAAGCAGCATTATTGGTGGAGAAGGATATAGAAGGACATTGTTTGGCATGTTTCATGGTGTTTGAATTGTTAATATGTCAAGTATGAGCATCAGAGACCAGATGGTTTGCTTCAACAGATTGATATACTGGAGTGGAATTTGGAGCGCATTAATAGGTTTGCCATGGACATTGAGGAAGTTTGATGCAATTTGGGTCATTGTTGATCGGTGGACCAAGTCGGCTCATTTCATTCCGGTTATGACTTCTTATACTTCATAAAAGTTGGCTCAGATCTTCATCTGGGAGATTGTCCTCTTGCATGGTGTACCTGTCTCTATCATCTCAGACCGCGACACTCAGTTTATATATCACTTTTGGAGGGAAGCTGAGGGTAAGTTGGGAACATGTGTAGAGCTCAGTACTGCATTTCATCTTCAAATAGGTGGGAAGTCGGAGCAGACCATTTAGATCCTTGAGGATATGTTGAGGGCCTGTGCTATTGAGTTCGGAGGTCAGTGGGATCAGTTTCTACCTTTAGTAGAGTTTTCCCACAACAATACCTATCAGTCTAGTATCATGATGGCTCCGTATGAGGCCTTATATGGGAGGCAGTTCCGTTCACCAATTGGTTGGTTTGATCCTAGGGAGACTAGGTTGTTAGGAATAGATTTGGTCCATGTTGCTTTGGAGAAGGTGAAGTTGATTTAGGCGAGGCTTTAGACAGCTCAAGCTAAACATAAGAGTTATGCAAAATAGAAGGTTCGCGACTTAGCATTTATGGAAGGTGAGAAGGTTCTTCTTAGGGTTTCTCCTATGAAGGGCATGATGTGGTTTGGGAAGAAGGGCAAGTTGAGCCCGAGGTTTATTGGTCTATTTGAGCTGGTTAAGAGAGTTGGCGAGGTTGCTTATAGACTTGTTTTGCCTCCTAGCTTTCGGGAGTTCACCCATCATGTTTCTATTCTTCAAAAGTATCATGCAGAGAAGTCCCATGTATTGGACTTCAGTACAGTGCTATTGGATGAGAATCTGGCTTATGAAAAAAAGTCGGTGGCCATTTTGGATAGATAGATTCGAAAGCTAAGATCTAAAGATATTGCATCAGTGAAGGTTCGATGGAGAGATCAATTGGTCGAGGGGATACTTGGGAGACGGATTCAGCTATGCAGAGCAGATATCCACATCTTTTCAACAATTCAAGTATATTTCTAAACCCGTTCAAGGACGAATATTTGTTTAAGGGGGGGGAACATAATGACCCGGTCAGTCATTTTGTGTATTTGAGCCATGTTCCCCTATTTGATGCTTCTCATATGTGTGCTTATTGTTTTTTTGGCTTGCGAGATTGGTTAGTTTGGCTTCTGGAGGGTTTGAGAGTGATTGGAGATACTTAGTCTCATTTGAAAAGCTTAAGTTGCTTATAGTTGACCAAGGTTTGACTTTTGAGTAGACGGCCTTGTATTGGTGATTTGATAGTTCTAATAGGTTTGTATAGTGATTTTGGACTTAGGCATATATCCGGATATGGATTTAAAGGTTCCTAGAATATTTTGGTACTATTAGCCAAAAATTGGTAATTTGAAGTTTTAGAAAGTTCATAGATTTGATCGGGAGATGACTTTGGGGTTATTAAGTCCCGATAGTGTTCCAGGACTTTGGATAGGTATATTTAGTTGATCGAAACTTATTTGTTAAGCTTGGTCGGTATCCAGAATGTTTAGGCATGATTCAGACGTGTTTGCTAAAGTTAGGAAGGTTGGAAGTTTGGAAGTTAAGAAATGGATTATTATCGTCGATTCTTGGTTTTGATGTTAATTGTGGTATTTTGAGCTTTTGGATAGGTTTGGGTAAGGTATTATGCCTTGTTGGTATGATTGGACCGGGTCTCGGGAGGCTCAGGTGTGTTTCGATTTGGTTTTGAACCATGGGGAATGGTTTGGCAAGTCTGGTGTATTGCACTTGTGGAACTTTGATCGCAGATGTGAAGGTGGAGGTGTGAGGGTTTGTCGCTTCTCCGAAGTTGGATGGTCCTGTGAAGGGTCGCGGATGCGAAGGCACACCTGCGGAGTTGTAATGAGCGCCTGCGAGGATGGGAAGGTTGAGAAGTTGCGCACATGCGTATTTTAGTGTCGCACCTACGGGTCCGCAGATGCGGAAGGTTGGTCGCAGATACAAAGGCAGGCTGAGTAAGCGATTTTTCCAAATGTGAGAGGGGGATCATAGAAGCGGTGTTGCAGATGCGAAGATTTTGTCTATAGATGCGGAAGCACTGGCAGATCATTATTATTTTGACGGTTTGCTGTAACGACTCGACCGATCGATTTGCGTATTTGATCCTCATTTCCCTGTTTGATGTACCTGTATGCTTATTTGTTGTTTTGGACTTGCGAGGTTTATTGTTTTGGTTTCGGGAAGGTTCGGGAGTAATTTAGAAAACTTAGTGTCATTTATGGAAGCTTAAGGTATAAGAGTTGACCGAGGTTTGAGTTTTGATAAATGACCCTTGAATGGTTTTTTAAAGGTACCAATGGGTTTGTATGTTGATTTTGGACTTAGGCGTATGTCTAAATTTTGATTTGGATGTCCCTACGTTGATTTGATTCTATTTGGCGAAAGTTGGAAATTTAAAGATTTGGAAGGTTCATAAGTTTGACCGGGAGTTGACCTTGGTGTTATCATGTTCAGATTGTTGTTCCGGGGGTTGGAATAGGTTCGTTATGTCATTTGAAACTTGTGTGCAAAATTTGAGGAGATTCTGAGTTGGTTAGACATGGTTTGGAATGAGTTTTGAAAGTTTTAAAATGGATTAGTTCATTAAGCTTGAATTGAGGTGCTATTTGTGGTTTTGATGTTATTTTGTATGATTTGAGACCTCGAGTAGGTCCATGTTAGGTTTTGCGATTGGTTGGTGTGTTTGGATAGGGTCCCGATGGCCTCAGGTATGTTTCAGATTGTTTGGTGTTATGTAGGTTTGTCTGTTCTTTTGTTTTCGCACCTGCGAGGTTGGGTCCGCACGTGCGAGTTCACATATGCAAACAGTGGGGTCGCAAGTGCGGAGGAAGGCTAGGGAAAGAGGAGTCTACAGATGCGGAGGGCTGATCGCAGAAGCGAATGCACAAGTGCGCTACTTGGGCCGCATAAGCGGCTATGCAGAAGCGAAAGGGCGGTACTTATGTGTTTCCGCATCTGCGAGGTACTTTCCGCAGGTGCCGTGTCGCAGAAGTGAGATTTTTGTCCGCAAAAATGGAATCGCTGGGTAGAGTATTTTTTCGAGGGTTTAACTTATTTTATCATATTTTGAGATTGGAAGCTCGGATTGGGGCTATTTTTGAGGCGATTTTTACCACTTGGATTGGGGTAAGTGTTCTTGACTTAGATTAGATTTTATTTCATGATTCCATCTTTGATTTTGGCCTTTGGTTGATGAAATATAACGGAGAATATGGGTTTTTTGTAAGGGATTTTTGGAAAATGAATTATTGAGAATTGGACTCCGATTTGGAGTCGGTTGTGGATGAAACTTGTGTATTTTGATTCGTATTGGAATGGGTATTCGAAATTTGAGAATTTTGTCGGGTCTCGGGAAGCGGGCCCAGATTGAATTTCGGTTGACTTTGTGAAATTGATTAAAAATTAAATCTTTATTGTTTGGGTTCAATTCCTATGGCTTTATTTGATGTTATTGAGTTGATTTGAGAGGAAAGGCTTTTTTGGGAGATTAGAGGCTACCGGGAGGAGGTAAGTCTCTTGGCTAACCTTGTGAAGAGGGAAACTCCTAGAAATTGACTTGTTTATTATATGTTTAATGTATTGGGGTTAGTGATCTACGTGGGGACGAGCATATATGCATTCACCGAGTTTATATCATGATCGGGGGTAGAAATTGTAAGTTTTCATGCTTTGTTTGACTATACACTCATTTGGTTTATGATTTATTTGGCTTATGTGACTATGTTTGCTCTCTTATTCATGCTAGAAATCATGCCTAGACTTAAGATAAAATTGTGAAGGTATGAGAACTTATTCTTGATATGCTAAATTGTTTAATTGCCCGTAGTCACACACAGACTTTACGAGCACATGTCTGCATGATATTAATTAAGTCCTCATTCACCTATTATCTATACTTATTGATAATACACATGTATTTAAATAATGGATACATGATCCGGACTGAGGATTTTGGCACGAAGGCTAAGCATGCGTCTGAGATACAGTTATGGCACATTTGACTTGATGATCGGGCTTTGATTTATGAGGGATTCTATTATACCCCTCTTGCGCTTGGATTTGGATCCATCCCTTCGGAGTCAGGTGATAGCCCATGTTACATTAGGCCCTACGAGCATGGTCGGTACATGGATTTTGTATTGGGTCGACGCATAGATTTTGTATCGGTTTATGTGGTACATGGATTGTATATCAGGGTACATGGATCTTGTACTGGTTGAGCATGCATTCTTATTATTGACTCATTTTGGAGTATTTATTTCACTTTAAACTTGTACTTGAAATTCTTATATGCTAATTGGGAGTCCTAACTCCATTATTTGAGAATGTCGCTTATTATTATTATTATTATTATTATTATTATTGTATTCGAGTAGTGATAGGGATATTTCTGTGCTTGAAAAGCATGCTTAGTGCCTTTTCAATTGCTGATATCTATGATTCGTGATATTCATGTTATTATTCAATATTTTAGTTCTTATTCTATTATTACATCAGTGTGGTAAGTATTTAGAAGCATCTAGCCTCACCACTACTTATTCGATGTTAGATTTGATACTTACTAGATATCGATTGTGGTGTACTCATACAACGGTTATGCACATCTTTTGTGCAGATCCTCAGGTGGGTCCTAGCAGAGCTTCATGATTTGAGCTAGGAGACTATATGGAGACTTAGTTTGCATCACATTTTTGGAGAGCGATGCAGTGTGAGCTGGCA
Organism: Nicotiana tabacum; assembly: GCF_000715075.1. Lineage (NCBI taxonomy): Eukaryota > Viridiplantae > Streptophyta > Magnoliopsida > Solanales > Solanaceae > Nicotiana > Nicotiana tabacum. The sequence continues at coordinate 46,994,473 of NC_134102.1, forward strand.
CACAAGTTGAGTTGAGTACGACATTTCATCCTCAGACGGACGGGCAGTCCGAGCGAACCATTCAGATCTTGGAGAATATATTGAGAGCCTGTGTCATTGATTTTGGAGGCCAATGGGATCAGTTCTTACCATTACCAGTCGAGTATTCAGATGGCCCTATAAGAGGCCTTATCTAGGAGGCGATGTCATTCTATGGTTGGTTGGTTTGAGCCTTGGGAGGCTAGGTTGTTGGGCACTGATCTAGTTTAAGATGCTTTGGAGAAGGTGAAATTTATTCAGGAGCAGTTTCGTACATCGCAGTCAAGAAAGAAGAGTTATTCTGACAGGAAGGTTTGCGCTTTAGCTTTCATGGAGGGTGAGAGGGTCCTTCTCAGACTTTTGTCTATGAAAGGTTTGATGAGGTTTGGGAAGAAGGGAAAGTTGAGGCCTCTGTACATTTATCTATCTGAGGTTTTGGAGAGAGTGGGTGAGGTGGCTTACAGGCTTGCTTTTCCGCCCAACTTGTCGGGAGTTTATCCTGTGTTTCATATTTCCATGCTTTAGAAGTATCATGAGGATCAGTCACATGTGTTAGATTTTAGTTCAGTGCAGTTGGACGAAAATTTGACTTATGAGGAGGAACCAGTGGCCATTCATGATAGGCAGGTTTGGAAGTTGAGGTAAAAGGATATTGCATCGGTGAAGTTTTAGTGGAGAAGTCAACTGATCGAGGAGGTGACTTGGTGTCACGCCCCGAACCTGGAGGGACGAGACTGGCACCCGGTGCCTCACCTAACTTTACGTACCAACTTGCGACTAAGGAACTCTGATCATGTGATGTCATACTTTGGCCATGGGCCACATTGCAAGACAAATGTGAATGCTAACTAAATATCAATATAAAGCTGAGTCGACAAGGCTGTCATAACTACTACAACTGGCAAACCAACAAAATATACATAGAAGGCCTACTAGCCCAACATACTGCACTAACTGACAGGATATGTCTACAAGCCTCTACTGGTGGATATACTGTGATCAGAACAGCTTCCCGACCTACTCATAACATATATACGTTTATACACAATATGTACATAAAGCTCTAGACCCGGCAACTCCGAAAGGCATGGAGCTTACCAATCAAGTTGAACTCGGGAAACACTTAATGAGGAGGTATACCCGTCTGTCTGTCTGAACCTGCACGCATGAAATGCAGCGCCCCCAGGAAAAGGGACGTCAGTACGAAATAATGTATCGAGTATGTAAGGCACTATACTGAAAGCTGAACTGATAATATAATAACTGAAAGCAACTGGAAGTCAAAGATAATATGAAGATATGCTTACCTATTGATACTGACTCAACTCTCTCAATATAGTAAGTAAAATAGTTGTCCGGCCTTATAAGACTCGGTATATATATAACTGCTATGCCGTAGTAGGCTCGCTCATAGGCGCTTGGCCATGCTAGGCTCTGTATCTCGGCCAACTAGGCTCGCTCATAGACGCTCGGCCACAGTTGGCTCGGTATATAACTTACCATCTGATCAGAGATTGCCCAATAGGGGCCTGCCCATCGATTATAGCTCGATGGTAATGAAAATACTGTAATACTGTATATATAGATTCTCTCCTCTCATGACTGAAAAAAAAGAAAATACTCAATTGAATATGAAGTCCTGATAAGAAGAATATTGTAACTTACAAGACTAGGAAAATATACGTAATTTCCGGGATATGAATTTTTCTTTATGCCTCGTTATCAAACTCATATAATTACGAGATCATGCCAAAATAAAGAAAGGGCTTAGCCTTAACATACCTGGAGTTCGGAAAAATCCGTATAATATTCTTAGAAAAGATTGCACCGTACTCCTTTAGAACCGCAAAATTTTACGTTGTTACGGTTCTAACAATTCTCGTTGGAATTGTTTGGTTGCAAGAATTTCATTGAAACCTTGTAGGAGAGTTTGGTTGCAAGAATTTCGTTGGAAGCTTTGTTTTGGATGGAGTTTAGCGCCTGTTAGTGTCTTGAATTGTAACTGGAATTATTTGGTTTCATGTAGGAACTTGAATTGTAGGAAGTGCTAGCGTTTTTGTTATGAAGTGTTGTAAGAAGGTTTGTTGAATTCTTTCTTAAGATTCTAGGGAATGATTTTGATCTTTGTTGTAAGAAGGCTTGCTGAGTTCTTAATTAAGATTGTAGGGAATGATTTTGATTTTCTTGAGATGTTATTCTTAACTCTAGGTGGCCCCACATAGCAAGCTTAGTGTCATTTAAGGTATGACACCTTTCCATCTTCATAAATAGTCATTAGAGATTTTAGGAGGGCTTGCCACGTTGGGAGGGGGGGTTAAGTCTTATCCTAAGCTTGTTTTATTAAGAATTATTTTTTACTTACTTAAAATACTACTCACTTTTTACATACCTTATACACCTTACTATCATGACCATGTAGTACCTTGTGTGGTACTAGTCCATAAATACTGGGTATTATAGCTCGGGCCGTATTTTATCCCAAAATGTCAAATTTTGACGAAATTCATTTTCTTCGATTTGCTTACCCTCTCACCTTCACGAATTTACTCATCACTTATTTGAAATAGCATAATACTTATAATCTCATAATAATCTCATTCCCGAACTTACCTCGATTACCTTATGACAAAACTTTAACATACGAAAATACGAAATGTAACATCTCATTTCCGAGCTTATATCAATTTACTTATGGCGTACTTCCACGTACGAAAATATGGGGTGTAACATTATTCCCCCCTTTGAAACATTCGTCCTCGAATGTTGACTGATGCACTTATCATTCTTATGACCGAATAGCTCTTATGAATACTTTAATACTCTCCTTGCCATCTAGGTAATTGTCCTGTGAATAAATCCAATGTCCAGGGTATTCCCCCCTTTAGGCCTCTTCCTCTCACCATGACTTGTAGTCGGAATCCTTCTAATTTCATAACTGTTGCTACTTTCTATCATGCATCCTGTACGACTCTAACTTTGTATGTGCGCATATGCGACGCTTCTCTCCCCTTTCCTCAATCAGCAATGATAGAATAAAAATTGCACGACATAGAAGAATATAAGTGAAACTGTTCCTAACTCCATAGCCTCTGGAAGATAAGTACAGACGTCTCTGTACTGATCCTCCAGCTCTTAACCAATCTCTAGGCCTCACTTAGTGAAGATATACAAAATTATGTCAAACTGTCCCTCTGGGCGTCATTAGCTTTACTACATCTAAGTAGGCTATACTATACCATAATTCTTACTTCACTTTATTGTTACTGAGGTCTACTATAGAACTCCAAGTTACTTTCGTTACTTATCCCATATGCATAAAGCCAAGTCTTTTAACGCTTCTTCATTACTGTTCGTCTTAAGAATGATGGTCTAATCGCATCTCGTATCTTTTATCTATCCATTGTCGATTCACCTCAATGTTGATCTACAATCTTCCATTGATAACTTGAAACTTCTTACGTAATACATTTCCATTAGGGCTTATGATGTATCGAGGAATATTTGAAGTTATTTTCCTGATCCACTTAGGGGCGATATTATACTTCTATAACCTTATTTCATAGCATCCCAATGTGATTCACCTTACGTGGGTATTTTGTTCTCGTATTATTCATGAAATCCTCTTCAAATCATTACTCAATTGAAGGCTCGAACGTCATCCTTTATCTATCATAATTACACCCTTATTCTAGGGCAGCATTCCATTTTTTTTCTAGATATTAGACTCCTTTGAGTTCATTCAGGTTATGCTGAACTTTCTATAACTTAGAAAAACCATTAACTCTCTTGTTTTCATGGGCTTGATCTCGAGGACCTATCCATTCTCGTCACCTTCCTACTCGCCCTTTCTCATCCTTACTCCTGTCATAAAACCTTGTCGCTTTACTATACTTTAGCTTGTAACCTCTACGTATCTATTTATACTATTCACAACCTTCCTTCAACTTGTTTGCACCATAGATTCCCTTATGTTATTTTAGAACATCAAGCGAGACATCACATCATCTCTAACTCTTCTTTACTCTCTTGGTTAGATCTCTCGGTACCTAGAAACCATAGGCTGGAAGATATGCCACTGACGCCGCCGCTATCATTCCTGGATATTGAATCCCCGCGCTTCTAGCCTTCTATACAAAGTATGGACTATTCTCAACCTTCTGCTTTTGAGTATCTCGTACGTTGTTCACCTTTACCTTACTTACCTTAAAGCCTCACATTACATCATTTATCTCTTTCATGACCTCCCCTCCACATAGGTATAATTCACATCCACGTCTTGAACTTCTATTATAATACATGCACCTCTTTACACAATCTCGTGAGAGCTTCATACTAACTTCTTATAAGGTTGGGACACTTCTAACTAGCTTTATCGTAGAGCCGTTATAGAATATAGCTACTGCACTATCTCTCTTGTACCTCTGATATTAAGAGTGATTCTACAATGTTCTTAATCATGATGTCTATAACTTTCTGGGTCCAATAAGCAGACTCCTAATTTACTTAGTTGATGTAACTCTTTAGTTTCCTCTTCCTTCTGATTAGCCTTTATGTAGGCCTAAGCTATCTTCCGCTCTACGGCTCATGGCATTTAGTTATTACTTTAGCCTTTCATGGACGCTATGGAAAACCATGATACAATCTTCTAATAATTCCATCCTTTGTCTATGACCTAGACCCAATTCCTTCTTTTAACTTATACCGGAGTCTTCTATGGTTGATCATTCATTTCAGCTTTCTTCAAACATAAGCAATTGCTTTTCCTGGTCTTTTGCCCCTTTGTTGCGTGCATACTTAGCTTATCTGAGTTCTCACGCATGCCGAAATGTTTTTTGTGCAACTCATATGGTCTCGAATATTACTTTTGGTTTTACTCCCCGCTCATTAGCCATGATAGGTGTCACTTTCTTTTGTTGTGCATACAATTTTGTAGTGGGACTGTTGTTACAAAACTATTTCCTCTTTAGGTCACTGTTCTTTGGTTGAAGCCTTCTTACTTATTTCCTCAGCTAGTCTTTCATTGTAGTACTTAGGGAAGACCTTCTGACTCTTGTAAAGCTGCCAGCTTATTACATCGCATACCCGATGGAATTCTTGATGTTTGTACTCACCTATAATTATTCGTAGTTCTTACCTCCACACCCTTGTGCTTTTAGTGTTGCTTCTAAACTGATATTTTGACTGTCTTCCCAGTGGCACTCTCTTTTATTTCCATAACATTCATATGATACCTTTAACTACCCCAACTCCTATTTGAATATTTCTTAAGTATTACAATATCATAACTGCGAGACTGAATTTCCCATGTTGGGGTTCCGTACATTTATCTTGCATTGATCTGTTGATTTGTCTTTTATCCTCTTGTCTTGCCATAACTGGGCTCTTCCTGAATCAACTACTAACTACTCGTTGGCCCATTCTCATCTTAATATTCTACATAATATTTCTTAGGTTATTTTCTTTGCCTTAACTTACGTCTCGCACTGGCTCCTTATATTAATAACAGCTTGGGAAGGAACCCTTACTTTCTCTCCTTGATGTCGTGTTTGCACAATATTCTGGAATCGTAGCATATCTATAGGCTTTGAATAAGTGCAATCGCATCCCTTTTTTATTTTTATCGCATTCTTAGTTTACCATTCCATAGTCACTAGAACCACTTAATTCCGACTTAATGCCACATCACTCCATATCCCCTCCTTTAGGGGAGTACTAAGAGTTGGAGCTATGACGATCTACCTATAGATGTTTTACCCTTTCATCTTTGGCGTCCTTTTACATCATCGATGACCCTTACTCGCCTTGCGGTAATCCTTCTGTACCAAGGATAACAAAATTCCTTACTCACGAGGAAGGCACCTAGTATAACTGGCATATACAGTCCCTTAAGCTTAACTTTTCTCACATTGCTTGCTTTAGGGAAGCATCTTCCTGAACGACTATTCTCTGAATTTCTCATGAATCTTCTTCTTTTGTCCATTCTATTATCGCCGGAATGAAATCAGAAACTTTCATGATGCCGACTATTATCCAATCACTCAGTTCCTAATTCATGTTTGGTTTATCTTGTTCACCAGCCCATACTGATTCCTATTATTCTGGGGTCTAACGTTTCCTTCCGGTAGTTGCATTGGAGTCACAAACTTATATCTCGAAGTGAGGATATGACTTTATGGCCTATACTCTTTTGTTGTTTTAAGGCCTATCACCACTTATCTCTTCCTTCACTTGACTATAGATTCTGTAACACTGTCATCTTTTGATCTACCGTTGTTATCTATGTATCATATCTTACTCTTAATACTTCATTAGCCCTCTTCTTATTTTCTGCTAACATTTTTGTCTATCACTTTATTCTGAAAACTTCAACAAGATATTCTTTTGCTTTTAGCTCCCCTTTGCTCCATCCACTGGCTCTTTGGGTTGCCTAGCATTATCTGTCTATGTAGCACTCATATCTAGTTGTACTATTTTAGAGTGCGCCATTTGGGTGTCTCATAAGAAGACCTGTTAGCACATTTGCAATATCCTTCGAAAATGTCAACTAACACAAACAATCAATTCACTATTTTGGGTTACTCTAACCCCAACCGGATTCTGATATCCCGTCCTTTTTTTAATCTACACCTGTTAGCCCCCAATAAGGTATAACTGAGATGGGTGTGGCCAATTATACATACCTCTGTTATTGTTGAGGGTAACTCACAATGCTTATAATTTTTTTTTTGCCGGAACTGTAATACTGATAATCTTCATTAACTGGGTGCCTCGTACCCTTCTTCACCTTGCTTCTTTTATTTACTGAAACTTGTGTCTCCCTCCTTATTCCTTTTTACCATAAGAGTGGATAGGCATTCTTGCCTTAGGGATCCTTATCAAGAAGCTCACACATCTTAGTATACACATGATTTGTTGAATGCCTCATATTTATCCATCATAAGCATGATGCAAAAATTGAGTTCCTCTGACTCAACTCTTCCACAACTATATTTCTTACCAATTGTCTTTCTAGATGTAGGTATCATCGTACTATAAGTAAGATAGAGTTTAGAAAATTGAGTTCTTACAACTGAGCTCTACCACACGATCTAGAGTAGGAAGAAAGAGTGACAGTCCTAAATGCCCCGTAACCTCCTGCTTATAAGTGTGGTGCACGACACACCCATAAACAAGACTCTACAAGACACAGCTTGTAGACTCCCTAGAACGGAACTGCTCTGATATCACTTTTGTCACGCCCCGAACCTGGAGGGACGAGACTGGCACCCGGTGCCTCACCTAACCTTACATACCAACTTGCGACTAAGGAACTCTGATCATGTGATGTCATACTTTGGCCATGGGCCACATTGCAAGACAAATGTGAATGCTAACTAAATATCAATATAAAGCTAGGTCGACAAGGCTGTCATAACTACTACAGCTGGCAAACCAACAAAATATATATAGAAGGCCTACTAGCCCAACATACTGCACTAACTGACAGGATATGTCTACAAGCCTCTACTGGTGGATATACTGTGATAAGAATAGCTTCCCGACCTACTCATAACATATATACATTTATACACAATATGTACATAAAGCTCTAGACTCGGCAACTCCGCAAGGCATGGAGCTTACCGATCAAGCTGAACTCGAGAAACACTTAATGAGGAGGTATACCCGTCTGTCTGTCTGAACCTGCACGCATGAAATGCAACGCCCCCAGGAAAAGGGACGTTAGTACGAAATAATGTACCGAGTATGTAAGGCACTATACTAAAAGCTGAACTGATAATATAATAACTGAAAGCAACTGGAAGTCAAAGATAATCTGAAGATATGCTTACCTGCTGATACTGACTCAACTCTCTCAATATAGTAAGTAAAATAGTTGTCCGGCCTTATAAGACTCAGTATATATATAACTGCTCTGCCGTAGTAGGCTCACTCATAGGCGCTTGGCCATACTAGGCTCTGTATCTCGGCCAACTAGGCTCGCTCATAGGCGCTCGGCCACAGTTGGCTCGGTATATAACTTACCATCTGATCAGAGATTGCCCAATAGGGGCCTGCCCATCGATTATAGCTCGATGGTAATGAAAATACTGTAATACTGTATATATAAATTCTCTCCTCTCATGACTGGCAAAAAAGAAAATACTCAATTGAATATGAAGTCCCGATAAGAAGAATATTGTAACTTACAAGACTAGGAAAATATACGTAATTTTCGGGATATGAATTTTTCTTTATGCCTCGTTATCAAACTCATATAATTATGAGATCATGCCAAAATGAAGAAAGGGCTTAGCCTTAACATACCTGGAGTTCGGAAAAATCCATATAATATTCTTGGAAAAGATTGCACCGTACTTCTTTAGAACCGCAAAATTTTACGTTGTTACGGTTCTAACAATTCTCGTTAGAATTGTTTGGTTGCAAGAATTTCGTTGAAACCTTGTAGGAGAATTTGGTTGCAAGAATTTCGTTAGAAGCTTTGTTTTGAATGGAGTTTAGCGCCTGTTAGTGTCTTGAATTGTAACTGGAATTATTTGGTTTCATGTAGGAACTTGAATTGTAGGAAGTGCTAGCGTTCTTGTTATGAAGTGTTGTAAGAAGGTTTGTTGAATTCTTTCTTAAGATTCTAGGGAATGATTTTGATCTTTGTTGTAAGAAGGCTTGCTGAGTTCTTTCTTAAGATTGTAGGGAATGATTTTGATTTTCTTGAGATGTTATTCTTAACTCTAGGTGGCCCCACATAGCAAGCTTAGTGTCATTTAAGGTATGACACCTTTCCATCTTCATGAATAGTCATTAGAGATTTTAGGAGGGCTTGCCACGTTGGGAGGGGGGGTTAAGTCTTATCCTAAGCTTGTTTTATTAAGAATTATTTTTCACTTACTTAAAATACTACTCACTTTTCACATACCTTATACACCTTACTATCATGGCCATGTAGTACCTTGTGTGGTACTAGTCCATAAATACCGGGTATTATAGCTCGGGCCGTATTTTATCCCAAAATGTCAAATTTTGACGAAATTCATTTTCTTCGATTTTCTTACCCTCTCACCTTCACGAATTTACTCATCACTTATTTGAAATAGCATAATACTTATAATCTCACAATAATCTCATTCCCGAGCTTACCTCGATTACCTTATGACAAAACTTTAACATACGAAAATACGGAATGTAACATTTTATTTCCGAGCTTATATCAATTTACTTATGGCGTACTTCCACGTACGAAAATATGGGGTGTAACACTTGGGATACCGAGCATGTTATTCGGAGTAGATATCCTCATCTCTTTGGCATTCTAGGTATGTTTCTAAACTCGTTCGAGGACAAACGTTTGTTTAAGAAAGGGAGAATTTAATGACCCGGCCAATCGATTTGTGTATTTGAGCCCCATTCCCTTGTTCGATGCTCCAGTTTGCTTCTTTGTTGGTTTGGGACTTGCGGGGTTGATTTGGAACTCTTAGAGTCATTTATGGAATCTTAAGTTATAAGAGTTGACCGAGGAATGATTTTTGTGTAAACGACCCAGGAATGGTGCTTTAATGGTCCAAATGGGTTCGTATGGTGATTTTGTACTTAGGCGTATGTCAAGATTTGGATTCGGAGATCCCTAAGATGATTTGATTCTATTTGGCGAATGTTAGAAATTTGAAGGTTTGAAACGTTCATAGATTTAACCGGCAATTGACCTTGGTATTATCAGGTTCAGATTATTGTTTTGGGAGTTGGAATAGGTTTGTTATGTCATTTGAAACTTGTGTGCAAAATTTGAGGTGATTCCGAGTTGGTTAGTCGTGGTCCGAATGAATTTTGAAAATTTGAATGTGGATTAGCTCATTAAGCTTAAATTAAGGTGTGATTTGTGGGTTTGATGTATGTAATGTTGTGTGATTTGAGACCTTGAGTTGGCCCGTATTAGGTTTTGGGATTGGTTGGTGTGTTTGGACGGGGTCCCAAAGGCCTCAGGTGTGTTTCAGATTGATGTAGAATTGTTTGGTGTTATGTAGGCATTTCTGTTCTGGTGTTTTTGCATATGCGAGGATGGGTTCGCAGGTGTGAGCCCGCTGATGCGGATACTGGGGTCGCAGCTGCAGAGGACAGCTGGGGCAGGAGGAGTCTGCATATGCGGAGGGCAAATCACAGAAGCAAATGCACAGGTGTGCCACTTAGACCTCAGAAGCGGCTCTGTAAAAGAGAAAAGGCGAAACTTATGGGTTTCCGCATATGCGAGTTACTTTCCGCAGATGCAATGTCGCAGAAGTGAGCTTTTTGTCCGCAAAAGCAAAATCGCTAGGCAGAGTATATATTTCGAGGGTTTAGCTTCTTTTTATATCATATTTTGAGATTGGGAGCTTGGATTGGGGCGATGTTTATGCGATTTTCACCACTTGATTGAGGCAAGTGTTCATGACTTATATTTGATTTTATTTCATTATTCCATCTTTGATTTTGACCTTTGGTTGATGAAATCTAAGGGATCAATTGGGGTTTTTGTAAAAAAAAAAATTGGAAAACAAATTATTGAGATTTGGACCGCGATTTGGAGTCGATTTTAGATAAAACTTGTGTTATTGGATTCCTATTGGAATGGGTGTTCGGGATTAGTAAATTTTATCGGGTTCCGAATGGCGGGTGCGGGTTGAATTTTTGGTTGACTTCATGCAATTAATTAAAGATTCAATATTTATTGTTTGGGTTCGATTCATATGGCTTTATTTGATGTTATTGAGTTGTATTTGGCTATATTCGGCACGTTTGGAGATTGATTTGAGAGGAAAGGCTATTTTGGGAGATTGGAGGCTACCAGGAGGAGGTAAGTCTCTTGGCTAACCTTGTTAAGAGATAAGCCCTAAGAAATTGACTTGTTTTCTATGTGTTTAAGGTATTACAAGTATTGTATATATGTGGTGGCGAGTGTATATGCATTCAATGATTTTATAGACCGGGGGTAGAAATTGGAATATTTTATGCTTTTTTTGACTATGTGCTCATTTGATGTATGATTTATTTGGCTTATGTGACTATGTTTGCCCTTTTATTCATGTTAGAAATCATGCCTAGACCTATGATCAAATTGTGAAGGCATGAGAACTTATTCTTGATATGCTAAATTGCTTAATTGCCCGTAGTCACATAGAGAATTCCTAAGCACATGTCTGTATGATATTTATTAAGTCCTCGTGCACCTTTTATCTATAATTCTTAAGCATATACATGCATTTAAATAATGGATACATGATTCAGACTGAGGATTTTGGCACGAAGGGAAAGCGTGCAACTGATAAATTTATGGCACATTGGACTTGATGATCAGACATTGATTTATGAGAGATTATATTATACTCCTCTTGTGCTTGGATTTAGATTCATCTCTCTAGATTCAGGTGATAACCCATGTTAATTTTGGCCTGTGAGCATGGTCGGTATATGTATTTTGTACCGAGTCGATACGTGGATTTTCTATCGGGTTATGTGATACATGGATTGTGTATCGGGGTACATGGATCTTGTACCAGTTGAGCATACATTCTTATTATTGACTCGTTTTGGAGTATTTATTTTATCCTAAACTGTTACTTGACACCTTATATGCTAATTGGGAGTCCTGGCGCCGTTATTTGAGCATGTCAGCTTTTATTATTATATTTGAGCAATGATAGGGTTATGTTTGTGCTATAAAAGCATTCTTAGTACCTTTTCAACTGATGATATGTGTGATTCGTTATATTGATGATATTATTCACAGTTTAAGTTCTTATTATGTTATTATATCTGTGTGGTATGTACTTAGAAGCATATAGCCTCGCCACTACTTCTTCTAGGTTAGATGTCATACTTACTGGGTACCGATTGTCGTGTAATCATACTACGCTTGTGCATATCTTCTGTGCAGATCCGCAGGTGTGTCCTAGCAGAGCTTCCTGATTTGAGCTAGGAGACTATATGGAGACTTAGGGTGAGCTACACTTCATGGTTTTATTTCGCAATTCCTGAGTCCCTGTTCTTTTATTTTATTTCTCTATTGCATTTCACACTGTTGTTATATATACACAAAGTTGTTCTCTTTTCCATAGTTTGCTCGTGTACTTGTGCCACCTAGTCTTTGGGGCATATTGTATTGGCCGTGTTTAGGACTTGCTTGTGATTTTATCAGATAGTGTCACTGTTTTGAGACTATTTTCATCTTTTATTGTTATATCTCTCTATTAAATAATAAAAATAGACTTTAATTATTGATTTCAAGTTGTCTTGCTTAGCAAGTTTGGCTAGGTGCTGTCACGACCTCAAGGCAGGATTTTTGGGTCGTGACATTTGCATATTTTCATTATTTTGAGTTTTGGAACAGGGGAAGAGGCAAACTTTGAGTATATTTTCATCAGTACTTTGTGGGCAAGGTGTGATTAGGATGCATTCAACGAAGTTCAAATGTTGGAAAGTTAAGAGAATAATTTTGATCTTTGATTCTTGGTTTTGATGTTATTTATGATGTTTAGAGCCTTTAGATAATCTGGGATAATATATTCGGACTTGTTGGCATTTTTTGACGGAACCCCGAGGGGCTTGAGTGAGTTTCTTATTAGTTTCAGATTTGTTTTGCTAAGTTGAGTTGTGTTGGTTATGGTTTTTTGCATTTGCGATGTGGGTGTTGCAAATGTGACTGCATTTGCGAAGGAGTTGTCGCTTGTGCAACCTAGTTGAGCCAGGGGGGTCGCATATGCAAGGATATGTGTCGCAAATTAGGACTATGGGATTCTGGGATACTTGTTCACTTTTGGGAGTTGTGGCATCGCTTTTGCGACCAGTAGCTTTGGGGATTTACAACATTGGCTGGGTCAACGGGATTCACATTTACGAGCCTGAGGTGGCTTTCCGAGGGTCGCATTTGCGAGCCTTTGGTCGCAAATGCGACATCTGTAGCTAGATTTAAGTTGTGTATATCAGAATTTTGAGCTCATTTCTCATATTTTGAACCTTAGACTTGGAGAGGGGCAATTTCTCATGGAGATTTTCACACAAGACTTTGGGGTAAGTGATTTCTAAATGAATTATAAACACCCAAAACATGGAATTTTGAGATGGAATTTGGGGTTTTGCCTACACTTTGAGAAAGTGTATTTTGATTTGTGTACTAAATAGGAAGCTCAAAATTAAATAGCCTATTTGGAGATTCTCTCGACGGATGTTACGTTAGGGTTACTAACATGCTCCTCTTTTGAGATGATGCGGAAACATTGGCCGACTGGTCCATTGCTGGCCTCTCCCAAGGCCCCCGCGCGTGCCTCTAGACAGATAACACCAGAATTAGGTGTTCCCCAGTTCTTAGCACCGATTCAATTGGCTCATTGGTTACTAGGGATGGGGAGTCCTTTTTTAGTACTACAAATAGGATCCCCACCGATTGTAGCAGAGACTCCACAAGATCCAAATGTAGGTGCTTAGAATGCGGCGATGAAAATAACATTCTCGACCAATTTTAGTGGAGCTAAGCTTACTATGGCTGAAGTTGTGAAGGATAACAGAACGCAAAAAATGGGATCGAAGCTTCACTATTATCTAAGGGTAATGAAAGACGGTGTTAAAGTAGTCAAACTAAACCCCTAGGAAATAGCTGAGCAGAATAAAAAATGGAGTTTAGCACTAATTGGATATGTCATCAGAGGAAACCCTACATTTAAGAAAATGTTGAAGTTTGCTTATGGGGTTTGGAACTTTGCTACTACCCCTCGGATATTTTTGCATAACGATGGGTACTTTATTTTTAAATTAAAGAGTGAGGAAGATAAAGCAACAATACTGTAGCAAGGACCCTATACACTCAATTATAGACCTTTTGTTCTAAAGCAGTGGGATCCAGAATTCCAAAGAAATGATGAGCCTAATCAAATTATTCCTATGTGGGTAATATTTCCAAACTTGCCAATTCAATTTTGGGCACCTGGGAACCTAGGTAGAATAGCAAGCTGTCTTGGGAATCCTGTCTGCACTGATAAACTTACGACATAAGAGAATAGGATTGCTTATTGTCAAGCCCCAAACTCGGGGAGCGCGACCGACGCTCAACCAAAAAAATCCGGCCGAGCAAGCCTGTTAGATTTTCTTCTACACAAATTCATCCATGGATAAAGAGGAGATGTACTCCATTAATCAAACACTGAAAAGATTCTTATTAACAACTTCCTTATCATTCCCATTAGAAGCTTCATTCATAATTTCTAAAATATTACGAGTTTATAGAATTAATAAAAAATATGATTTCTAAATACCAACATTTCTAGTTCAATTCCCTAACATCAACCACAACCCACAACTTGTCTACGGAGCCTCTAAGTACAATAGAAGAGTAATGTAAAAATGCCGGCAACAAGGCTCCGGCTATACCTTGAGGCATCATAATAATATGAACAAAAGATACAATATGTGAGCCCGGGATGAAGTGGAGCTCACCAAGTGCTGAAGGAAGTGTACCGCTATCACAGATCAGTGCCGCCTGCTATGGATCCACCTACATCGCAGCGCCCCCGGTAAAAGGGACGTTAGTACTGTCGAATAGTACTAGTATTTAAAGCTAAAAGTCCTCTTTCAAAATAGAATGACCATATAAGAAAAGACAACACATAGAAACAGCAAGTCACAATCAACAATATCCAAATATCCAGTTAAAACATAATAATTTTTAAAATACGAAATTCATATATAATTTTTGGTTGGGAGATCATTAGCACCAATATACCACCATTTTTGTTAGCACGGAGTCCGATCATGCCTGATCGGCTAGGCCATCTCCCCACGAACAATGTGATTTGACGAGTGATGCGAAAGAAAGTTGTTACCAAGAGTAGTACCACCATGTGTGCAACATGGCGTCTGATCTCCACTCGATCAGCTAGACCGCCTTCCCACATATGCCGTGTGGGTTGACTTTTCCAATCCAAAATTGTTACCAGTTTCATCCCAATTAAGGGGAATAATATCATAATTTTTCCAATATTTCAATTTCATCCCAAATAAGGGGAACAATCACAATCCACCCCTATACCGGCACGTGTAGTTTCAGGTGTAGGCCTTATGACCTATCCTTCCTCGGTTTTGCTAATGATGCTCCCAAAAATATTTTTGATTTGATTTGCACACAAAGGTAACATAAATACGATTGTACTCACCTCAATATCTTTCACATTGTATAAATTCTTATTAGTATTTCCAGACATTCACAACAACAATATTTCCTTAGCTCTTTTGGCCATTCACAAGATTCATTATTCCTGGCACGGTGGCCGTATTTCATATTCCACACTTTCACCTCTTTCAATTTCAAAGATCACCATCAAATATCAACATATAGAATATTTTAGCAATCATATAACTCAAATTTATTAGTAATGGGAACTTTAAACACAAAAGGTTTCTTTCCAAATAATAGGGCATACCGACCAGCAATACAAGCACACATCAAAATCATAGGCAATCAATACACCATTTATTCTTGCAATACTTCTTCCCAGAAATGACAATATACAATTTCAACACCCGAGTATGTAAGAACTCGAATCACACTGGATATATTTATAAAGCAAAGCATTAGTTAAAGCAGCCACTTATGGGCATGAATTGAGTACAAAATCTTTTAAGCAATTCTATTTTTGAAATCATTTTTAAACAATTGAGTCGAGGCTCATTTCATATTCTTTATCGCATTCTCTCAAATCATTTTCACTACCAGCCATAATCATAACTTAAATTCTTGGCACGTCGGCCACACACTATATCCCCAATTCAATTATTTCATTTCCAACCATCTTTATAGATTATCAATAATAAGACATTTCTAATCAAGACTTTAGGTACACATATGAGCAATTAAGAGTCTTAAGAATATTGAGATTTTCTCACACAGTTTGGCATACTAGCTTTCACTTGAAATACAATTCAAAGCCATAACATTTTAATGCGCAACCCACACCTTGAAACTCACGGGAACATTATGGAATTCGATTCTAAGAGAGAAAGTTTGGCCAACATACCTCAATCGAGCTTACTTACACTCTAAAATATTCCGGAAATCTTAGCAACTTCAATCTATTTTGAAAATGTAACAAATTGAATCAAAATTAGGAGGATGATCATGGTTCTAGCTCATTTGAGCATTTTATCAAACACTAGGTGTGCATTAAAGTTCTTAAGGCCCTTTTGTGAAAAATTCCATCATTCCCCAACCCATTTTCTACCATTTTTAGCTCACAACCTTCCCACCTTCTTTGATAACACATGCATGCAAGATAACAACTCCATTACCCAAGAATTGTCTTGCTAATTACCCATTCTTAGATAAATTTCGAAATGAAGGGCTAGGGTGTAGAATCTTACCTCTTGTATGAAGACCTAGTGAGTTTTCCTTGTTAATCTTCAAAGGTTTAAGCAAGAATTGAAGAGAAATTTTTTGATGACGATCACTTTCTCCCTCTAGGACTCTCTCTCACTCTAAAGATATCAAAAATAAGCTCGAAATGGTCTATGGGATGTGTTTTAATGGAATAGGGTCCGATTTAAAAACCCCAAAAATGAAGCTCCGAAACAGGTTCTGCGGTCGCATATGCGACCGCATAATGATTATGCGGTCCGTGAAATGACCGCAAAAGGTGGTCCTGGGAACTGGGCTGGCCTGCTTCACTCTGCGGCCATTATGCGACCCGCAGACCTATTCTGCGGTCGCATAATGTGCCACAGAACCTCCCTCCGCAAAAGTGTAAGGATGACTATGCGACCAAAGTGCGGTCCGCGAAACGGTTATGCGGTCGCATAATTGGCCGTGAAATTGACTTCAAAATTGGCCAAAAATGTTGCTTCACTCTGTAGCCATTCTGCGGCCGGCAGAGTGATTATGCAACCGCACAATGGGCCGTAGCTTCTGCAAAAATATTTCCTTTAACTCCCCAGTATATTGTTCAATCCAAAAAGTACGAACTGCGGCTCGCAAGCTTGCCACGAAGAATTTCTACTACTATTAACCTGTACGCCTACTCCGGCATCACGGAACCCCGGTTTTTAGGAAATGTTTTACAGGGCCTTACACTTATGCTAGAATATTAATAGAGATGGATATTTTCCAGCCTTTGCTAGAAAAAATCTTCCTTAAAATGCCTAATGGGAAATGTCGAAAACCTATTGAGTATGAGTGGAAGCCCATATACTGTCAAGATTGCTTGCAAATGAGGCATGTTAATGGGAGCTGCAAGGAAGTGCCAGAGACTTATGTACCAATGCAACATCAGATCAATAGGAAGAAGAAACAATATAAAATGGAATGGAAGACTAAGGCTGGACCTAGCCAGAACTAGTAGAAGGAGGAGGCTAAGGACTTTAAGCAAATAGCTAAACAATCTTATGTCATTGAGCAGACCAAAGCTGACCAAGATCTTATTAATAAAACACAAAAACAGGCGCCACCAATTTATAGAGGGAAGCAAGTGATGCTAGAAAAAAATGCTTTGTAAGGCCCCGTAAAATGTTTTCCTAAAAACCCGGATTCCGTGATGCCAAAGTAGGCATAGAGGTTAAGAACGGTTCAGACTTTTTGGATTGAATAGTGTGCTAGGGAATTGAAGGAAAATGTTGGGCTGAAGTAGGCATTTCAGTGGCCCATTCTACGGCCGCAGAACCACTCTGGGGACCGCAGACTGGTCCCAAAGTGGGACAGTTTTCTGGGGCATTTTTGTTGTCAATTTCGCGGCCATTATGCGACCGCATAACCATTTCACGGGCCGCACTCTTGTCGTATATCATGCCTTGGAATTTTTAGGAAGGAGGTTCTACGGTGCACTATGTGACTACAGAACCATTATGTGGTGCATTATGAGACCGCAGAACAGGTCCGCGGGCTGCATAGTGACTGCAGACCCGATAAGTTTTTTTCCAGTTTTGGCACCCCAATTTCGCGGACCGCATAACCATTATGCGGTCGCATATGCGACAATATAACCTGTTTCAGAGCTTCATTTTTGAGGTTTTTAAACCCGACCCTGTTCCGTTAAAACACCTACCTTGGACCATTTTTATCATATTTTCTGATATTTTTAGAGTGAGAGAGAGGGTCCTAGAGGGAGGAAGTGATCTTCATCAAATTTCTCTTCAATTCTCACTTAAAACCTTGAAGACTATCAAGAGAGGCGCCTAGGTATTCTTCCTAAGAGGTAAGATTCTATCACCCAAACTCTTAATTTCAAAATGTAACTAGAATGGGCCATTAGTAAGGCAATTCATGGGGATGGGAGTGCTTACCTTGCATGTATGTATCCTTGTAGTATGTGGGAAGATTGTGAGCTAAAAATGATAGAGAATGGGTTGGGAAATGATGGAATCTTCCACAAAAAAAGCCTTAAAAAATTGATGCACACCTAGTGTTTGATAATATGCTCAAATGAGCTAAAACCATGTTCATCTTCCTAATTTTGGTCCAACTTGTTATATTTCTAAAATAGATTGAAGTTGCTAAGAATCCGGGTCATTTTAGAGTTTGAGAAGCTCAATTGAGGTATGTTGGCTAAACCCCCTTCTTCTTAGAATCGAATCCCATGGTGTTCATGTAATTGGAGTAAGTCCTTGATCGTTATTGAATTGGCTATTCCTAATGTGGTTCGGTTGAAGGATGTTTGCTCAATATTTATTCTAAATGCTTCATCATGTCATCTTGCCATTTGAGAATATGTTCAAAATGTGGAATATGTGTTAGGAATGTTAAGACTTCATGTCAAGATCGAAATAAAGTTTGTTATGCCAAATTGTATGAAAAGCCTCTATGTGCCTAAGATTCCCAAATTGCTCATATGTGAATCTAATGTCTTGAATGGGAAGCCTTATTGTTGTGGATAATGATAATGATGTTTGAATGTGGAAAAAAAAAGGACCGAAACTATGAAATACGGCCACGTGCCGAGAATGACTTTGTAATCATAATCACTAGTGCCAATGAATTGAAAGTATATGAAAGAAGTATGATGTGAGATGATTTACTGAAAAATGTAATGTCTCTAATGAGATGGCCTTGCCGATCAGGCCGAGATCAGACTCCGTGTGAGAACACGGTGGTATTGTGGATGAAATTGTGAAAATGGTTGATGTCTCAAATGAGATGGCCTATAAGAATCTGTGTATTTTGATCACTTATTCCACTCAAAAGGTATATGTTTTGTTTGATCACTTGTTCCACTCAGACTATAAGAATTTGTGTATTTTGAGACTTAAAGGCGAAATAGCTAAGGAAATGGTTTAATGTTTTATGTATGAACTTCTTTCGGTCTAATTAATGAAATCATGTCTTTTCTTGATCATGGGTGAGTTGGGTAGAAAGTATCTAACAGGCTTGCTCAACCGGGTTCACTTGGTTGAGCGCCGGTCGCGCCTCCTGAGGATGGGGCGTGACAAACTTGGTATCAGAGCCTAAAGTTTTAAAGTGTCCTAGGATGTCTCAGAGCCGTGTCTGGTAGAGTCCTTCTTATCGGTGTGTTGTCGACCACATCTATAAGTTGGAGGCTACTTGGACATTTAGGAATAATACCCTTCTTTGATATTCTGGATCGTGCGATGAAACTAAATGTGCAATTGTTCCTCCTCTAACTCGTGCATTCCTTTAACTTTCAGTATATGGCACCTAGGAAGAGAGCAAGAACTGGCCAAGGAGCCAACGCCGCCTTAAGAGTGGCAGTTGACCCTTTATTTGATGATGTGAGTGAACACCCGAGGGGTGAGGATAATCCCCCAACTGCTACACTACCTGATTCCACTACACCGGACCAGGCCACAGCAGTTCCTACACCTACTGAGGGTGCGACGGTTCCTCCACCTGATATTTTGATTCCACCTCCAGCCCCAGCTTCCGGCCATGTTATTTCTGATGGTGATCTTAGGGGATCTATTCAGATGCTCACTCAGATAATGGCTTCTCATGCCCAAAGGTCGAATGTTACACCCACATATTCTAGCCCACAAGGAGATTCTACTAGTTCTAGGGTGAACAGGTTTCTGCAATTGGATCCGCCGGTGTTCACGGGTGCTAATCTCGAGGAGGACCCACATGACTTCATTGATGATATGCATAAGACTCTTCGGGTTATGCACGCTACTGAGACAGAGGGAGTGGAGTTGGTCGCCTACCGCCTGAAAGGGGTGGCCTATTCTTGGTTTGAGCTGTGGGAGGACTCTCGGGAGGAGGGGAGCCCTCCAGCGAGGTGGAGTGAGTATGCTGATGCCTTTATAGACCATTTCTTGCCTGCCGAGACTAGGGCAGCCCGTGCCGCAGAGTTTGAGAATCTTAAACTAGGGAGTAAGAGTGTGTGGTAGTATAACATGGAGTTCGCGCGTCTGTATAAATATGCCATTCTTATGTTGCCTACTATGGAGGCTAGAGTGCGCCGGTTTGTGCAGGGCCTTAGCCCCTTGGTTATCAATGAGGCCACTACAACTACCTTGAATTCAGATATGAACTATGGGAAAATGGTAGCATTTGCTCAAGCTATAGAGAAACGCAAGTTGAAGAACAGAAGGGAGCGAGAGGGTACCAGCAAGGCCCGATCCGCGGGCAACTTTGGGGAGTCATTTGATGGGGGAAGATCAGCTTTCAGGGGAGGGTCATCAGGGCCAACCCAGTTTTATGCTTAGTCTTCAGCCAGAGCACCGCCAGCGGGGCATAGTCAGCAGCAAATGAGTCGCTTCAGGCCCAATCAGGGCAGCAGGGGACCCCACTATCAGGGCTGATCAGGAGGGAGATTCAAGCAACAGTGGAGACCCCCATGCCCCAGGTGTGGGAAGATGCACTCGGGGGTCTGTTACATGGACTTACCTATATGTTACGGGTGCGGATTGGGGGGTCATATTCAGAGGGAGTGCCGTTCATCCCGCCAGGGTGCGGGCAGGGGCACAGCACAGCCATCCAGTTCTGAAGCTATTACATCTTCAGTACCCTCTCTAGCTCGAGGCCCTCCGGCACCAGTAGGGCGTGGTGCAGCTAGGGGTGGTGCGTAAGGTTCAGGAGGACACAGCCGTTTCTATGCTATGAGTGGTCGCCAGAGTGCAGAGGCTTCTCCAAATATTGTCACAGGTATATTGACTGTCCAATATCATGATGTATATGCTCTTATTGATCTCGGATCCACCTTGTCCTATGTTACCCCTTTTGTTGCTATGGAATTTGGGATAGAACCGGAACAGCTTTCTGAGCCATTCTCTGAATCTACTCTGGTTGGCGAGTCTATTGTGGCCGTAAGGGTGTATAAGGGTTGTGTTGTCATGGTGCATGGTCGAGACACCGTGGCCGACCTCATTGGATTGGGGATGGTTGATTTTGATGTAATTATGGGAATGGATTGGCTTTATTCATGTTTTGCCAAGCTCGATTGCCGAACTAGAACTGTGAGGTTTGAATTTCCTAATGAGCTAGTTGTTGCCGAAGGTAGGTTTATTTCTTACCTTAAGGCCACAAAGATGATAAACAAGAGGTGTATTTACCATTTGGTCTGAGTCACGGACACCGATGCTGAGGCACCTACACTTGAGTCCGTGCCAGTTATGAATGAATTTTTGGAGGTCTTTCCTGTTAAGCTACCTGGGATCCAACCAGATAGGGAGATTGATTTTGGGATCAATGTGATGCCATGCATGCAGCCTATATCCATTCCACCTGACAAAATGGCGCCGACAGAATTGAAGGAACTAAAGGAGTAGTTGAAGGATTTGCTAGAGAAGGGTTTCATCCGGCCGAGTGTGTCACCTTGTGGTGCACCAGTTCTCTTTGTAAGGAAGAAATATGGGTCATTGAGACTGTGTATTGACTATCGGCAGTTCAATAAGGTCACGATCAAGAATAAGTTCCCACTGCCAAGGATAAATGACTTGTTTGATCAATTAAAGGGTGCTAAATATTTCTCCAAGATTGACCTAAGATTGGGGTATCACCAATTGAAGATTAGGGAGCAGGATATTCCGAAAACAGCTTTCAGAATCCAGTATGGGCACTTTGAATTTCTGGTAATGTCTTTTGGGCTAACAAATGCCCCAATAGCTTTCATGGATCTTATGAATCGGGTTTTCAAGCCTTTTCTCGATTCCTTTATGATAGTATTCATTGACGATATTCTTGTGTATTCCCGAGGTTGAGAGGACCATGTCGATCATCTCAGGGCAGTTTTGCAGACTCTTCATCAACACCAATTGTATGCAAAATTTTTAAAGTGTGAATTTTGGCTCAAATCTGTCACATTCTTGGGTCATGTTGTCTCTAGAGAAGGAATTAAGGTTGATCCTCAAAATATTTCAGCAGTAAAGAATTGGCCTAGACCTACAACGCCAATCGAGATTCGTAGTTTTTTGGGCTTAGTAGGGTATTACAGGAAGTTTGTGGAGGGGTTCTCTGCTCTTGCCTATTTGTTGACTAAATTGACTCATAAAGCAGTTAAGTTCCAATGGTCTGATGCTTGTGAAAGGAGCTTCCAGGAGTTGAAATCAAGATTGACTACAGCGCCGGTGTTGACCTTGCCAGAGGGTACAAGATTTGTGGTGTATTGTGATGCTTCAAGAATTGGGCTTGGGTGTGTGTTAATGCAACACGGCAAGGTTATAGCATATGCTTCTAGGCAACTCAAGAATCATGAAAAGAACTATCCAACTCATGACTTAGAACTTGCGGCGGTGGTTTTTGCATTGAAAATTTGGCGTTATTATTTGTATGGGGTCCATGTGGATGTATTCACGGACCACAAGAGTCGTCAATATATTTTCAAACAAAAGGAGCTGAATCTGAGATAGAGAAGATGGCTGGAGTTACTCAAGGATTACGACAGCGATATTCTATATCACCCGGGGAAAGCCAATATTGTGGCGGATGCTCTTAGCCGTAAATCTATGGGTAGTTTGGCACACTTGGAGGTATATCAAAGGCCATTGGCCAAGGAAGTCCATAAATTGGCTAGTTTGGGAGTTCGTCTTGCGGACTCTAGTGAAGAAGGGGTAATTGTGCAAAATAGGGCTGAATCGTCGCTTGTAGTGGAAGTCAAAGAGAAGCAATACAACGATCCATTTTTGATGCAATTCAAGGAGGGGATTCAAAAACATAAAACTATGGCTTTTGTGCTTGGCATGGATGATGGTACACTAAGGTACCAAGGGCAACTATGTGTTCCGAATGTAGATGGTCTCCGAGAAAGAATCATGATCGAGGCTCACGCTTCTAGGTATTCTATGCACCCAGATTCTACAAAGATGTACCAAGATCTCAATAAAGTCTATTGGTGGAATGACATGAAAAGAAAGGTGGCTGACCTTGTGGCAAGGTGTCCAAATTGTCAGCAAGTGAAAGCCGAACATCAACGGCCTGGTGGGTTGGCACAAAACATAAAAATTCCAATGTGGAAGTGGGAAATGATTAATATTGACTTTGTGGTAAGATTACCTCGCATTCCGCGCAAGTTTGACTAAATTTGGGTGATTGTAGATCGACTCACAAAATCAGAACATTTCTTGCCAGTTAAATCTATCGATATAGGGAACAATATGCTCAGTTGTATATCAAGGAAGAAATGAAGAAGAAGTATCCTCACTTGTTTGAATAACTGTGTAATCCTTTCTTTTTATGAACTGGTCGCCTGTGAATTTTGTATCACTTGTTTAGTTAATGTAAAGGTGTTCCTTTTGATTATACGTTGTTTATATGAGGCCACGGTTAATATTGTTATAAGTTATGTTACATCGTTGGATTGTGTACATGTTTAGAATGTGATTTTGGGGCTCTCTGACAGGTGGATAGGCCTAGTTACAAAGGAAACTCTGGCGAATGTTTTGGAAATTTAGGGAGTTAGTTAAATTTAGTGTTGCTGGTGTAGGGTATGAAAAACTGAGTTGCATAAGGTGCTAATAGTAAACCATGATCCTCATTCGAGGACGAATGATCTTAAGTGGGGGAGGATGTAAGGCCCCATAAATTGTTTTCCTAAAAACTCGGATTCCGAGATGCCAAAGTAGGCGTAGAGGTTAAGAACGGTTCAGACTTTTTGGATTGAACAATGCGCTAGGGAGTTGAAGGAAAATGTTGGGCATAAGTAGGCATTTTTGCGGCCCATTATGCGACCGTTTTCTGGGGCATTTTTGTTGTCAATTTTGCGGCCATTATGCGACCGCATAACCGTTTCGCGGGCCGCACTCTTGTCGTATATCCCGCCTTGGGATTTTTCGGAGGGAGGTTCTGCAGTGCACTATGAGACCGCAAAACCGTTCTGCGGTGCATTATGGGACCGCAGAATAGGTCTGCGGGCTGCATATTGACCGCAGACCCGGTCAGTTATTTTCCAGTTTTGGCACCCCAATTTCGCGGACCGCATAACCATTATGAGGTCGTATATGCGACCGTAGAACCTGTTCCAGAGCT
This sequence comes from Nicotiana tabacum, assembly GCF_000715075.1. Taxonomy (NCBI): domain Eukaryota; kingdom Viridiplantae; phylum Streptophyta; class Magnoliopsida; order Solanales; family Solanaceae; genus Nicotiana; species Nicotiana tabacum. The sequence goes on from NC_134102.1 coordinate 47,018,909, forward strand.
TCATTTTTGAAGTTTTTAAACCCGACCATATTCCGTTAAAACACCTACCTTAGACCATTTTGATCATATTTTCTGATATTTTTAGATTGAGAGAGAGGGTCCTAGAGGGAGGAAGTGATCTTCATCAAATTTCTCTTTAATTCTCACTTAAAACCTTGAAGACTATCAAGAGAGGCACCTAGGTCTTCTTCCTAAGAGGTAAGATTCTATCACCCAAACTCTTAATTTCAAAATGTTACTAGAATGGGCCATTAGTAAGGTAATTCATGGGAATGGGAGTGCTTACCTTGCATGCATGTATCCTTGTAGTATGTGGGAAGATTATGATCTTAAAATGATAGAGAATGGGTTGTGGAATGATGGAATCTTCCACAAAAAGGGCCTTAAAACATTGATGCACACCTAGTGTTTGATAATATGCTCAAATGAGCTAAAACCATGTTCATCTTCCTAATTTTGGTCCAACTTGTTATATTTCTAAAATAGATTGAAGTTGCTAAGAATTCCGGGTCATTTTAGAGTTTGAGAAGCTCAATTGAGGTATGTCGGCTAAATCCCCTTCTTCTTAGAATCAAATCCCATGGTGTTCATATAATTGGAGTAAGTCCTTGATCGTTATTGAATTGGCTATTCCTAATGTGGTTGTGTTGAAAGGATGTTTGTACAATGTTTATTCTAAATGCATCATCATGTCATCTTGCCATTTGAGAATATGTTCAAAATGTGGAATATGTGTTAGGAATATTAAGACTTCATGTCAAGATCGAAATAAAGGTTGTTATGCCAAATTGTATGAAAAGCCTCTATGTGCCTAAGATTCCCAAATTGCTCATATGTGAATCTAATGTCTTGAATGGGAAGCCTTATTGTTGTGGATAGTGATAATGATGTTTGAATGTGGAAAAAAAAGGGACTGGAACTATGAAATAAGGCCAAGTGCCGAGAATGACTTTGTAATCGTAATCACTAGTGCCAATGAATTGAAAGTATATGAAAGAAGTACGATGTGAGATGATTGACTGAAAAAGGTAATGTGTCAAATGAGATGGCCTAGCCGATCGGGCCGAGATCGGACTCCGTATGAGAATACGGTGGTATTATGGATGAAATTGTAAAAATGGTTGATGTCTCATATGAGATGGCCTAGCCGATCGAGCCATGATCGGATGCCCTGCCGCACATATGGTGGTACTGTGCTGGAAATTATAACGAAATTGTGGTAATGTCTCAAATGAGATGACCTAGCCGATCGAGTCTAGATCGGACTCCGTGTAAGAATACAGAGGTATTGTGAATTATGGAATATCGGTACTAAAGATCACCCAACCTAACAACGTGGAAATTGACTTGAAAACTTATGTGATCTTTAAATTGATGTTTTAATATTATTTAAAGCTCTTATTGAATTTTTGACCGTTCCTCTTGTATTATTATTCATTCTATTGAGATGGTGTTTCCATTTACATACTAGTGCTATTCAATGGTACTAACATCCCTTTTGCCGGGGGCGCTGGATCTTTAAATGGATGCAGGTGGTTACCTAGCAGATAGTGTTGATTACAGATAGTGTTGCATCCTCTTCTCAGCGGACTCGGTGAGCCCCATTTCATTCCGGGGTTAAGTATTGTACCTTTTGTTTATATTATGGTCACCTTTTGAGGTATAGCCGGGGTCTTATTGCCGGTACCATCCTTACTCTCTTTTGTATCTTTAGAGGCTCTATAGACACTATGTGGGTTGTATATGGGTGTTGGGAATGTTAAACAAGTATATATTGTGTTTGATCACTTGTTTCACTCAGACTATAAGAATCTGTATATTTTGAGACTCAAAGGTGAAATAGCTAAGGAAACGGTTTAATGTTATATGTATGAACTTACTTCTGTCTAATTAATGAAATCATGTCTTTTCTTGATCATGGGTGAGTTGGGTAGAAAGTATCTAACAGGCTTGCTCGACCGGGTTCACTCGGTTGAGCGCCGATCACGCCTCCCGATGATGGGGCGTGACATGCTCAGAGACAAGTTAATTGATGAAGTGGAAATAATGCTTAGACCTAATCACTTTATTTCTCTAAGTATACAACCAGAGGTAACCACTAGTAAAGTGGTAAGGTGTACTAATCAATCTAAGAAGCCTCCATGATCTTTGGATCATGGAATATTAGAGGGCTGAATGAGCCCTTCAAGCAGAAGGAATTCAAAATCCTTTCTACTTAAGAATAAAGAAGTTCTCTTAGGTTTCCTTGAGACAAAATTTAGAGCTAGAAGTGCTGAAAAGTACCGAGGAAATTAGTGGCTGATTCGCAGGTTGACACTAACTATACAGAATGCCCAGCATTAAGGATATGGATCTGTTGGAATGCTTTCACAAGTGATGGTCAATATCCTATACTCACAACCTAATATGGTACACTTTCAAGTGAAAAACAAAGAGTATAGATTTACTTGCTATGCCACCTTTGTATATGGCTATAACACTATCGCTGGCAAGAAGGAAATATAGGAAAAATTAAGAATGATCAACAATAATATGGTGGATCCATGGATTGTCCTAGGGGACTTCAAAACCATATTATCTTTGAATGATAGGATCAATGGAGCACTAGTCCAACAGGCAGAAACACAAGACATTCAAGACTGTATTGATGATATTGGACTTGGTCAGATTCGAAAGAAGGGGTGTCAATTCTCTTGGTGTAATAGGAGAGAGTCTGGTGATAGAATCTATAGCTTAATCGACTGGGCATTTGGCAATGCTCAGTGGATTAGCATGTATAGCAATGTTGAAGCTCATTAATTGAACCCTGGCTGCTCAGACAACTCTTGTTGCCAGAAAAAAGCTTCCAAAGCCTTTTAGATTATTAAATGTTTTATTGAAGCAACATTCCTTCATAGGAAGCCATTCAATCTGTATGGGAGTCTACTATACCTAGCCATGCTATGTATGGATTCTATAAAAAGACTGAAACATATTGAGCTTGCAGTCAAACTGTCACCACCCAAAATCTCTGCGTATGAGTCGTGATGGCACCTAGTCTCTAAGACTAGCTAAGCCTAACACTTACTGAATTAATAACAGGTTTTAATCAATCAACTATTAAACATGAAACAGAAATCTCTATATAAAGCCGACAATCCCAAGTAGATATACAACATTCCAAAATCGGTAATACAAGATATAAGCACTACTGAGTTCACTAAAAAATCTCTAAATACAACTGTTCGGAATAGAAATAAACAATACAAAGTAAACTTCAAAAGGTGACTCCGAGGTCTACGAACATGATCAACTTTCTAATCATCAACACGCCCCGAGATACCTGGATCTGCACAAAAATGTGCAGCAAGCGTAGCATGAGTACACTACAGCAGTACCCAGTAAGTATCAAGACTAACCTCGGTGGAGTAGTGACGAGGAACAGTCAAGATATCTACTAGACATAATAACATGTACAAGTATGAATATAAAAATAACATAGAACAATGTAAGGCTAAACATGATAAAAATAATGTTACAGTGCTTGCAATAAGAACTAGAAAACAAAAATCAACAACAAGGAGCAAATAGGTAAAAACGCCATAAACTAAGCAGAATACAGTTAAAGTCCGGTAAAATCGAGTAAAGGATAACAAGTAACAACCTAATAAAAACAACCTCTCTCACACAAGGCTGATACAAGAATTTCCCCGAGGTACCACACCTCATAATCACAAATCACGGGTCCCAAATCACGCACCCTAATCACTTAGCATCTTGTGCCCACATTACAAATCACAACCGCACGGACAACTTATGTGTTGCACAGATAACTCACGTGCTAATAGAGTAACAATACCCCATATCCACACAGACAACTCACGTGCTAGCAGTAATAATATCTCATATCTGCAGGGACAACTCACGTGCTAACAGTGCAACTCACGCACAGAAGGCAGGTATACAAGAATACATGTAAATGATCAGTAAACATCAAGGTTCATCTTCTTGGACTGATATGAGTGACTAATTACGGTGTATGCTTGTGCAAGTATTCTACCACAGCTTGATTTAACAAGTAAGATCAGAGACAACGAATGGCACATAAGAAACAACACAACAAAATCGTAATATGCATGACTCACATAAGGTAGGCACACCACTACACAAATATCATCAATAACAATGAACCCATGCCATCACAATTCATCACAAATCATCCCCAACATAGCCCCCATTGTCTCGCCGCATGCGTAACAATAAAGTAATTGCCCGCCTTGTCTCACCACACATGCATAATAATATTCCCACCTTGTCTCGCCACATGCGCAAACCCACATATATAGTTGCATTGTCACGCCGCATGTGAAAATATCAATAATAACAATATCACAACAACTCACATGCAAACACCCCGACAATCTTCTCAATAATACCACATGAGCAAGAAACATAACAACACAATATAACAACTCGCACCATATGTGCCCATATGCCACAACATTTCCATAGAAACAATTCCAATAGCACAACAACACATAGCCCTCGGCTCTATAATACTGAATACAACAACAATAACAACAATAACACGGGAGTACGCCAAGTAAATCAACAAAAGAATTACAAAAACACAATGAAACGGAAGAATGATCTCACAATGAAAGACATAACAAGCAACAATGGCTTCTAAATAAGAATAACTCAACAATGAGAGAGATAATGTGTAACAACGATATCAAATAAGAATAACTCAAGAATAGGAGAGATAACATGTAATAATGATTTCAAATAAGAATAACTCAACAATAAGAGAGATAACATTTAACAACGATTTCAAGTAAGGATAAATCACAATGGAAGAGAAAACATTTACAATGACTTCAAGTGAGGATAAGTCACAATGGAAGAGATAACATGTAACAATGAAAGAGGCAACAACTTCAATTAAAGCATATAAGAGTATATTTAGCAATAAAGGGTAGAACATGAACCAATCAAGTTCAAATAAGGCATGTAAGGATAAATTTAGCAATGGAGGATATAACATGATAAGGCAACTTCATTTTAATGTACATAACAAACCTAAGAGTCTAAAACAGTCAAATTTCTATATATATGTACCGTGTACACACTCATCACCTTGTGTACACGTCTTTAAATAGTTCAAATAGTGCAAACAAACCAATCCATACGGGGTAGTTCCCCCACACAACGTTAGGCAAAATACTTACCTCAAAAGCCCTCAATCAACACTCTAAAATAGCTTTTCCTTTACAATTCACCTCTGCTTGGCTCAAATCTTACCAAAGTCTACTTAATAACATCAAACAATGCAAGAGAAATCAATTCCAATAAATAAAGCTATGATCTTTGCAAAATTCCTCAAAAGTCAACAAACGTTTACCCCGGGCTCGCCCGGTAAAATCCCGGGTCCAAGGGTAGATTCTGACTACCCATAACCCCACGAGTCTATATATGTGTTTTATTTCAAAATCCTAGTCACAATCGACTCTCAAAACTCAAATACTCATTTTTCAAAACATACAGAAAGTTTCTCAAAATTTCACTTTGATTCTCATAATTTTGATGTTAAAACTCACATACAATCATGTAAAATAGTTGGAAATTGATCAAAATCACTTACCCAATGATTGTCGATTAAAACCCCTCTTGAAAATCACCTCGTACCGAGTCTAGGGTTCCAAAATATGAAAATGAGACCAAAATCCTGTCCCTCGGCTTTTATGTCCAGTCGCATGTGTTGCTAATGCGACGTGGGGTTCGCAAATGTGAACCCCACAAATGCGAGAAAATTATCGCAAAAGAGAAACCCCTCACACCCCTGTTGTCATCGCAAATGCGACGAGTAGTTCGCTATTGCGAACAGTGGACCATCGCAAAAGCGATCAAGATGATCGCAAATGCGATCACTGCTAAGCCCATATCCCCTTCGCAAATGAGAACACAGGGTTCGCAAATGCGAAGCTAGCAGACTCAAGCCAAATATCGCAAATGCGATCCATATCTCACAAATGCGAGACCTGAAGCACCTATGCAAAACTAGCAGAACTTATACTCTATCAAACTCTCCGCAACGCGTCCGAAACTCACCCGAGCCCTCGGGGCTCCAAACCAAACATCAACACAAGTCTAAAAGCATAACACGAACTCGCTCACATGATCAAATCATCAAAATAACATTCAAAACCATAAATCGGACTTCCAAAACACATGAAATCAACATGAAACTCAAGTACTTCTAAAAATACAACAACACGTCCGATTCCTATCAAAATCAACTTGGAATGACTCCAAACTTTTGCAGACAAGTTCTAAATAGCAAAACGGACTTATTCCAAGTTTCGAAACAAAATTCCAAACATGTTATCTATGAAGTCAACCTATGGTCAAACTTATCAAAATTCTAAGCCTTTAAATTGCCAGCTTCCGGCGAAACAACACAAATCAAACTACGGACCTCCAAATTCAATTCCGGGCATACGCCCAAGTCCAAAATCATGATAAAAACCTATCGAAGCCATCTAAACACCGTTCCGGGGTCATTTTCACAAAAGTCAAACCTCGGTCAACATTTTTAACTTAAGCTTCTAAAATGAGAATCACTCATCCAAACTCATCCCGAGACATCCAAAAATCAACCGACCATACACACACGTCATAATACACAATATGAAGTCATTCAAGACCCGAAACCACTGAACGGATTGCTAAATCTCAAAATGACCAGTCGGGTCATTACATTCTCTCCCTCTTAAACAAATATTCGTCCTCGAACGTGCCAAGAGTCTTTCCCAAGCCATCAAATCACTGTATAAACTCTACATACAGATGCACACGGGTGATCCTACATCACCCCAATCCACATAAGCCCAACCACATCATCCCAACCGAAGATTGTTCCTTCCACTCATGCCGATAAGCCTTAGAATCAAATTTCAACACCCATCAAGGACTCGATTCTCACATATATAAATTGTACAATCCACAACCAGCTGCACAATGCATTCATTCATCAACAAGATACAACCACGCGACATAACACATCACCCATATGCCCATAGAAATAACTTTGACCATAATAGTTGCCCAATACTAAGCCCGGTACCAGCAAGGAGACTCATATCGACTAGAATCTTGTTCCAAAGTTTCACAATACTGCAAATAATGCAAGAAACATGTGAAAATCATAACTACTCATCCGATCGACAAGCCACATCGAATGCCACCCAGGCACATACATCGCAATCCAAACCAACAAGCATAACTCGAATACAATTTGATATGAAAAGAGGAACACATGAGAGAACTGTCAAATAAGCCAAACAAGCACAACTCCCCACCGATACCATATTGCAGATGCAATCTACAAGGACGAAGCAAGACACACACAACAACCACAACAAATCTTACCTTAATATCACCTCACCGCGACACATAGCCCGGCACAAACACACCTATGCACAAGGAACACCAGGCCCCATCCTCCACTCAGTATCACAAGTAAAATAGACATCTTAACAATTAAAACACTATACTAACTTAATCCTATAGAACCAAAACCACAACACGAAGCAAACTTCTCATACATGTAGAACACCCAGATCACAAATCGTAGCCAAACCACCCAGAAATCACATCAAAACCTACTGTATTAACTAACAGGAAGTCCACCCAAGTCTCATGACTCACATTAGAAACTAAACCAGAATGATAGACACGGGCTATCAGAATAGAATTCCCCAACTGGCATGAACACATGAACAGAGTAAAGAATTACAAGACACAAGCATATCTGAAGCAAGGTGGGGTGAATCTTACCATTGAATGAGACCGGATCAGAATAACACAAGTGCATCTCTATAATCAACCGAAATCATACCTGAAATGACATCATCTGGGGCATCAGCCTCTGCCCAACCAGGATGAGCATAACAATGGGCTCGAACTCCCCCTCTAAGACTACCACTACCCGCTTGACCTTTACCCCTAGCTGGTGGTGCATGTATAACAGCATCTGGGCCGAAACTCAGAGCTTGAATACCTCACTACGACACATCTGTCTGGAGTCTGGGAAAATCTTTCACCATGTGGTTGGTATCCTCACACTCAAAGAAACCTCTCCGCTGATGTGGTTGTGGAAACTATCCGGTATGGGTACTCTGGGACCCATGAATATCTTAAGCACCATGTGAAGCATGAAGTGCAAACTGAATTGACTGAACCACAAAACCTCTACCATGACGCACCCTGCCTCCAAAATAGGGATCGGTAAACCCACCCGGTCCACGAGGCCTCTTAGCCTCTCTAACCTCTCTCTCTTAGCCCCACATACCTTTTAATCTACGAGCAATCTCTACCACCTGCTAAAATGGAACATCCATCTCCAACTCCCGAGCCATGCTGAATCGGATACCATAACTGAGCCCCTCAATGAACATGCGGACTCGCTCTCTAACTGTAGAAACCAAAGCATGTACGTGATAGGACAACTCACTGAATATGATGGCATACTCTGATACTGTCATAGTGCCCAAGCGCAGCTACTCGAACTCTGTGCACCACGTATCCTTGAGGGTCCGGCGAACAAATTCCCTCAAAAACATCTCTGAAAACTAAGTCTAAGTGGGTGGTGCTGCATCCACTGGTCTACCTCATAAGCATGCCACCACTAATATGCTGCTCCTGACAGCTAAAATCTAGTAAAGCAAATCCGCTCGTCTTCATAATACCCATGGTGCGGAGAATACGATGGCACTTATATAGAAAACTTGCGCATCCTCGGTAGCTAGGACACTAAAAGTAGGAGGATGATACTTCCATCCTAACGATCAAACTCCGAAATCAATAAACTTGCATGATAGAAACGAAAGAAGTAAAGTTTCCTAATAGTTCCATAGCCTCTCGAAGATAAGTACAGACATCTCCGTACCGATCCGTAAGACTCTACTAAACTTTCTTGTTACTCATAGTACCTATAAACCTAGAGCTCTGATACCAACTAGTCACGAACCAAAAACTAAATGGGAGTCGTGATGACGCCTAGTCTCTAAGACTAGGTATTCCTAAAGATTACTAAATTGATAACAAATTTTAATCAATCAACTATTAAATATGAAACAAAAAAGTCTATATAAAGCCGACAATCCCAAGTAGATATACAACATCCCAAAATCGGTAGTACAAGTCATAGTGAGTTCACTGTAAATTCCCTAAATATAACTGTTCGGAAGAGAAATAAACAATACAAAGTGAACTTCAGAATGTGACTTTAAGGCCTACGAACGCGACGCAAAGTATACCTTGAAGTCTCCACAGTAATACTCAATCAACTATTCAATGATCAACATGCCCCGAGATACTTGGATCTGCACAAAAATGTACAGCAAGCGTAGCATGAGTACACCACAGTGGTACCCAGTAAGTATCAAGACTATCCTCGGTGGAGTAGTGACGAGGAACGGTCAAGACACCTACTAGACATAATAACCTGTACAAGTATGAATATAAAACTAACAGGGACCAATATAAGGCTAAACATAATAAAAATAATGTTACAATTATTGCAATAAGAACTAGAAAACAAAAATCAACAACAAGGAGCAAACAGGTAATAACGCCGTAAACTAAGCAGAATACAGTTAAAGTCCGGTAAAACCGAGTAAGGGAGAATAAGTAACATCCCAATAAAACAATCGCTTTCACTCAAGGTTAATACAAGAATTTTCCTGAGGTACCACACCTCATAATCACAAATCACGGGTCCCAAATCACGAAACCTAATCACTTACCATCTTGTGCCCACATTACGAATCACAACAGCACGAACAACTCACGTGCTAAGAGAGTAACAATATCCCATATCCGCATGGACAACTCATGTGCTAGTAGTAAAAATATCTCATACCTGCACGGATAACTCCTGTGCTAACAGTGCAACTCACGCATAGAAGGCATGTATAAAATAATACATGTAAATGATCAATAAACATCAAGGTTCATCTTCTTGGACTGATATGAGTGACTAATTATGGTGTATGCTTGTGCAAGTGTTCGACCATAGCTCTAGTCAATAAGTAAGATTAGACACAACGAATAGAACACAGGAAACAACACAACAAAACCGTAATATACATCACTCACAGAAGGTAGGCATACCACTATACAAATATCATCAATAACAATGCCCCAGGTCATCATAATTCATCACAAATCATCCCCGACATAGCCCCCCTTGCCTCGCCGCATGCGCAACAATAAAGTAATTTTCTGCCTTGTCTCGCCACACGCACATAATAATGTTCCCACCTTGTCTCGCCACATGCGCAAACCCATATATATAGCCCGCCTTGTCACGCAGCATGTTCAAATATCAATAATAACAATAGCACGGACAACTCACGTGTGAACACCCCGACAATCTTCGCAACAATACCACGTGTGCCAATAACATAACAACACAATATAACAACTCGCACCACATGTACCCATATTCCACAATATTTCCTTATAAACAATTCCAATACCACAATCACACATAGCCCTTGGCTCAAAAACACTAAATACAACAACAACAACAACAACAACAACAACAACAACAACAACAACAACAACAACAACAACAACAACAATAACACGGGAGTATGACAAGTAAATCAACACAAGAATTACAAAAACACAATGAAATAGAAGAATGAGCTCACAATGAAAGACATAACAAGTAATAATGGCTTCAAAGAAGAATAACTCAACAATGAGAGAGATAATGTGTAACAACGATATCAAATAAGAATAACTCAAAAATAAGAGAGATAACATGTAACAATGATTTTAAATAATAATAACTCAACAATAAGAGAGATAACATGTAACAACGATTTCAAGTAAGGATAAATCACAATGGAAGAGATAACATGTAACAATGAAAGAGGAAACAACTTCAATTAAAGAATATAAGAGTATATTTGGCAATAAAGGATAGAACATGAACCAATGAACTTCAGATAAAGCATGTAAGTGTAAATTTAGCAAAGGAGGATATAACATGATAAGGCAATTTCATTTTAATATACATAAGAAACCTACGAGTGTAAAACGGTCAAAATTTTACATATAATCCGTGTACACACTCGTCACCTCGCGCACACATCTTTCATGTAGTTCAAATAGTGCAAACAAACCAATATCTACAACGTAGTTCCCCCACACAATGTTAGACAAGATACTTACCTCAAAAGCCCTTAATCAACACTCTAAAATAGTTTTCCTTTATAATTGACCTCCGCTCGGCTCAAATCTAACCAAAGTTGATTGAATGACATCAAATAATGCAAGAGAAATCAATTCTAATAAATAAAACTATGATCTTCACAAAATTCCTCAAAAGTCAACAAAAGTCAATCCTAACCTCGCCCGGTAAAAACCTGGTTCCAAGGATATATTCCGACTACCCATAACCCCACGAGTCTATATATGTGTTTTCTTTCAAAGTCCTAGTCCAAATCGACTCTCAAAACTCAAATTCTTATTTTTTAAAACATAGACAATGTTTCTCGAAATTTCACTTTGATTCTCATAATTTTGATATTTAAACTCACATATAATAATCTAAAATATTTGGAAATTGATCAAAATAACTTACCCAATGATTGTATGTCACGCCCCAAACCTGGGGAGGCATGGCCGGCACCCGGTGCCATATTTGGCCCGAGCGTACCACTCTGTAACTGTGAACTCTGGAGGGGTAACCCTCAACTTAAGCCGATTAGGCCATATTCTGAATCATCTAAAAAATATCGCCTCTCTCATCTGAGGGGTAAACATACCCAAAAGCTCATATGTATATATATAAATATATATGTAATTGTGCAGGCTGATGAGGCCACCATGAACATCTACTGATATACAAAATATACAGGACTCGTCTACAAGCCTCTAGAGATAACTGAACTGTACCATGGTCGGGACAGGGCCTCGACCTACCTATCAAACCTGTATATTTAAAATGGACTCCAAGGTCTAGACATGGTAACTTCGAGGGAGTGGAGCTTACCAACCAAGCTGATGTTTGACTGTGTCTACTGGGAAGGTCTATCCAGCTGTCTATCAGGTCTTGCAGGCATGAAATGCAGCATCCCCAACAAAAGGGACGTCAGTACAAAATAATGTACCGAGTATGTAAGGCAACAAAATAACTAAAAGCTGAAACTGTACTGATAATATAATAACTGAAAGTAACTGGGAGTCAAAGATGATCTGAAGATATGCTCACCTGTTGATACTGACTCAACTCTCTCGATATAGTAAATAAAATAGATGTCCGACCCTATAAGGCTCAGTACATATAACTGCTCTACCGCAGTAGGCTCGCTCATAGACGCTCGGCCATACTAGGCTCTGTATATCGGCCATTCTGGGCTCGCTCATAGGCGCTCGGCCACAGTAGGCTCGGTATATAACTTACCATCTGATCAGAGGTTGTCCAATAGGGGCCTGCCCATCGATTATAGCTCAATGGTGGTGAAAGTACTGTAATACTGTATATATATATATATATATATATATATATATATATATAGACCCTATGCTCTCTTGACTGGAAGAAAATAATACTTAACTGAATATAAAGTCCCGATAAGGGAGAATACTGTAACTTATGAGACTAGGATAATGTACATAAGTTCAGGAATACGAACTTCTCTTTATGTCTCCTTATCAAATACATGTTGTTACGAGATCATGCCAAAATGAAGGAAAGGTTTAGCCTTAACATACCTTAACATCGTTGAGTCCATAATAGCTTCCAAGCAACTCTTCAAACAACTTAACTCAGTCTACCATAGCATAAGGAGATTCAAAATCGGTGCTGAGTAAAGGCTAAGTCCGAAACTTAAACTAGTAGCTCATTTATGTAAATTTGGGCAGCATATCCCCTATAACAAGGGCTTTCTCCAATACCATATACCAACAGACCAACAACACCAATAAATCTACACAACAATAAGTGCACAAACGTCGCACACAAAACTGTTATTTAACACGACGAGCGGCAAGCTTGGATTGGAACCAAACCCCAACTCTTTTTCCCATCTTCCCTGTACTTACAAAACCAAAAATAGGTCCAGCATATAAACATATATATTGACATGACATTCCAACCTTATATCCATCATAAAAGTAACATCAAACAGCCCCACAAGATAAAATAACGACATGAACAACTTCTAGGTATTGTGTGGTTGCTTCTTTTCCTATTTACAACATCATCAACATACTCAAAATATTGACAAGCACAAAAATAATAAAAAAAATTATAACCATGCTATTCCCCATGATTTCCAGCCATATGAAGTCATATATACAACTCCAATATAGTCCAATAAGAGACAATAATTTCTTATACAACTTGAAGCTCTATCTTATAATTCTTCATACAAATAACTTAACCAACACATAGATAAGATTAATCCCAAGAAATAGGCTGTTATAAATACCTTAAATAATCTGGAAAAAACTCGAACCAAAGCTTCACTTAGCATATAGCACCCTTAATCACATCACAACACCATAGAGACTTTCTTCTTCACTTAGGCTAACTTTTGAGGTTAGGTTTAGGTAAAACAACATTGGATTAGACTTGGATCCCTTGAGAACTGTTAGAGAGGTGTTTAGAGAGTTTGGGAACTGTCCTTGGTCGAAAATGACCAAAAATAAGCCGTCCAAGCCCTTTCAATTGTTCAAGGGTCGTCCACCGCCTAAGTGGGTCCCATTGAGAGCGGCTTGCGCTGTCTTGCGAAAACATGAATATCTCTCTACTACGATGTCGTATTGATGAACGATTTAATGAGGTAGAAACTAGACTCATAGATATTCAATTTTGTAGGTAGATCATCCCCTAAATCCAAGTATATTGGGAGAAAAGCTCAGCTACATTTTACCTAAGTTTCAACACATTTATGAATGCAACTTGTGATGACCTTTTCCAACTTTTGTTCCACAACACGCTTGACTTCAAAACATAACATACGACTATCATACAACTAAAATAACTCATAACTTAATCTCCGTATAATGTTAAGAACCCTAGTCTCACCCCAAAAGTACATGTCATAACATTCCCAACTTGTCGACTTTCGACGAAACTTATTTTCTTCAATTCGTTTAGCTTCTAAGCCTTCAAACCCTCTTGGTACTTGGTATTCATGATCTTAAATATTTGTAACCTCCACATTAACATGATTAATTAACTTTGTAAACTTTTCAAAGATGATTTCATTTCTGAGCTTACATCGATTGACTCACGACGTACTCTTACGTACGAAAATATGGGGTGTAACATCATTCCCCCCTTTGGCACATTCGTCCTCGAATGTTGACTGATGTGCTTATCAGTCTCATAACCTATAGCTCTTACAAATTTTTTATTGCAGTCCTTTCCATCTAGGCAACTGTTCTATGAATAAATCCATAGGCCAGGGCATTCCCCCCTTTAGGCCTATTTCTCACACAATGACTTGTGGTCAGAATTCTTCCAATCTCGTAACTATTGCTACCTTATATCATACAACATATACGAATCTGTCCTTTTATGTGCACCTATGTGACTCTTCTCTCTGTTGTCCTCCAGCTTTTAGCCAATCTCTAGGCCTCACTTTGCGAACAGATACAAAACTATTACAAGATGTCCCTCTAGGCATCTATAGGTTTACCGAAGTTCTTCGCTCGGTACTTGTCGAACTTACGACTATTGCTCTATCTTATTTCATAGCCTCGGTTAGCTATGCTTATGGCTTAACTATATCTAGGTAGCTTATACTATACCACAAAACTTACTTTGATTTATTATTACCAAGGTCTGCTACACAACTCCAGGTTACTCTCTCGCTGCTTATCCTATATGTATAAATTTAATTCCCTTAATGCTTCCTCATTACTGTTCATCTTAAGAATGACAACCTAATCTCATCTCATACTTTGTAACCTTTATCCATCTATTGTTGAGTCACCTTAATGTTGATCTATAATCTACCACTGATAACTTGAAACCTCTTACATAATACATTTTCACTAGGGCTCATGTCTCACCAGGAACATTTGCAGTTATTTGCCAAATCCATCTAAGAATGATACTAAACTTCAATAACCATATGTTATAGCATCCCAACGCAATTCATATTATGGGGGTATACCAATCCCATGTAATTCATGAAATGACTTCTCTTTGAATTATTACTCAATCGAAGGCCTAATTGTCATCCTCTCATCATTTATCACAATTACACTCTCATTCTACTACCAGGGCAACATTCCATCTTTTCTAAATGCCCCTAGTCTTAAACTCCTCTGAGTTCATTCAAGCTATACTAAACTTTTTATAACTTACAGAAACCATCAGCTCTCTTATTTTGATGGGTTTAATCCTGAGGACTTACTTATTCTCGTCACCTTCTCACTCACCTTTTCTTATCCTTACTCTTGTCTACCTAAAACCTTGTCGCTCTACCATACTTTAGCTTGCGACCTACACATATCTATTTATACTACTCGCAACCTTCCTTTAACTTGCTAGCACCATAGATTTCCTTATGTTATTCTGGAACTTCAAGCGAGACATCACATCGTCTCTAACTCTTCTTTACTCTCTTAACTAGACCTCTCTGTACTTGGAAACTATAGGCTAGAAGATATGTCGCAACCTCTAGCCCTCTATCTGAAGTATGGACTATTTACAACCTTCTTCACTTTAGTATCTCTACCTTCTTTACCTTTACCTTTCTTATCTTTAAATCTTGCATTGTATCTTCTGTCGCTTTCATAACCTTCCTTCCACATAGGTGAAATTCACATCCACAACTTAAAATTCTACTATAATACTTGCACCTCAAGTGCATACACAATCCAGTGAGAGTTTCATACTTACTCTTTATGAGGCTGGTACTTTTCTAACTGGCTTTATTGTAGAGCCATTATAGAATATGGCCGCTCTACTATCTCTATCGTACCTCTGATATTAAAAGTGATTCATCAATGTTTTGAATCATGATTTCTATAATTATCTAGATCTAATAATCAGACTCTTGATTTACTTAGCTGATGTGACTCTTTAGTTTTCTCTTCACTCTCAGCCTTTAAGCACACTTAAGCTATCGTCCGATTTGTGGCTCAGGGTATTAATTATTGCTTTCGCCTTTTATGGGCAGTATGTAACATCCATAATGTAATCTTATAACAATTCAAGCCTTTGTCTGTGAGGTGGACTAAATTCTTTCTTTTAACTTATACCGGAGTCTCCGATAGCTGTAGGAATGTCAACATATATGCTGTATGGATAATATTCCAAAATCTTAAGTACGTTTATAATGTAACTAACTCTGGGTCATTGATCGAATAATTCCTTTTGCGCCTTCTCAGCTTTCTTTAAAAGTAAGCAATTACTTTTCCTGGTCGTTCTGCCACTTGTTACATGAATACTTGGCTTATCTTAGTGCCCACACCTATTTGAATTTTGTGCAACTCATATGATCTCGAATATTACTTTTGATTTTACTTCCCGTTTCTTAGTCACAACATGTGCCACTTTGTTATAGAGTGCATACAATGTTGTAGTGAGACTATTGTAACAAGATCATTTCATCTTTAGGTCACTACGCTTATGTTGAAGCCTTCTTCCTTATTTCCTCAGCTAGTCTTTCGTTGTAGCACTTAGGGAAGACCCTCTAACTCATGTAAAGCTAGGAGCTTTTTATATCGTATACCAAACAAAATATTTGATGTACTTGCTCGCCTATAATTATCCTTAGTTACTTACCTCTATGCCCTTGTGCTCGTAGGTTACTTCTGAACTAAAATTTTGACTATCTCCCCAATGGCACTCTCTTTTATTTCCGTAATACTTATACGATACCTTTAACTACCACAACTCCTATCTGAATATTTCTCAAGGATTATGATGTCATATTTTTTTCCTACGTTGGTGTGTTGGGTTTCAGTACGTTTATCTTGCATGATCTGCTGATTTATCTAAGTCCTCTTGTCTAGTCATAACTAGGCTCTACCTGGATTAACTACTAGCTACTCGTCAGTCCATGCTCATATCTATATTTTGTGTAACCTCTCTAGGGGTTATGTCTTTTTTCTTAACTTGCCTTTCGCACTGGCTCCTAATGTATCAAGTGTCCATTCACGCTTATTTATCAATAACATCTTGGTCGGGAACCCTTACTGCCTCTCCCTGGCATCGTGCTTGAATAATAATCTGGAGTCGTAACATATCTGTAGGATCTGAATAAATGCAATCTCATTCCTTTTTCCTTTTTACCACATTCTTTCTTTACTATTCCATAGCTACTTGAACTACATAACTCCGACTTAATACCAGATCACACCGTCTTCCCCCCTTTAGGGGAGTACTAGCATTTAATGCTATGAAGATTTACCTATACATGTTTTACCTCTTCATCTTTGGCATCTTTTCACGTCTTCACTGACTCTTACTCACCTTGAGGTAACCCTTCTCTACCAGGGATAACTAAATTTCTTATGCGTGAGGGTGACACCTATTATAACTAGCACATTTAGTTCCTTAAGCTTAACTCTGCTCACAGTGCTTGCTTTAGGGAAGCGTCTTCCTGAATGACCTTTAAAGGTTATTCTTCCATTGTCCATTCTATCATTGCCGAAACGCGATCTCTGAAATTCTCACGATGATGACTATTATCAAATCCTTTAGACCCTAAATCATGTTCGGTTTTATCTTGTTTACTAGCCCATACTAATTTTTATTACTCCCGGGGTTGACTTAGCTTGTTGGTAATCACGTGAGAGTCACCGGCTTATACTCTCTTATTGTTTCAAGGCCTGTCGCCTCTTGTCTTTTCCCTCACTTGACTATAGACTCTGTCATCTTGTAATATTTTGATTTACCTTTATCACCCATTTATCATACCTTACTCGTAATGCTTCATTTACTCTCTTCTTATTCTCCTGCTAATATTTCTGTCTATCACATTATTTTGAAAACTTCAACAAAACCTTTTTTCACTTTAGCTCACCTAGCTCATTCCACCATTTTGGGTTACTCTAACCCCAGCTAGATCATGATATCCCATCATTCTCTTAAACTATATCTGTTAGCTTCCATTGGGCATAACTGAGATGGGTGTGGCCAATTGTACAAACCTCTATTACTGTTGAAAGTAAACTCAGAGTACTTGTATTTCTCTGCCTGAATTGTAAATATTGATAATCATCACTAACAGGGTACCTCGTACCCTCCTTCACCTTGCTTCAATTACATGTTTAAACTTAAACTTTTACCTTATGATACTCCCATGGCCTGCTATTCACGGGATGTATTTGATATTCCCATCTTAGGGTGTTAAGCTGGAAATTTGCACATCTAGTATGCACGATCTGATAGGGCCTCAAACAGGGCCACGTCATCAAGAACTCTCTCTCTATTAGTTCCCTTACTTGTTGCTATATTAGCCCTCTGGATAGCTGTAATTTTTTTCTAATTGAAAGCATCTCTATATTATTAGCAAACATAAGTATTGGCTCGAACTCTTATGACTCAGCTCTATAGCACGATTTGGATTTGAAAGAAGGGTAACAAACTCCTAAATGCCTTGTAGCTTCCTGTTTATATAATGTGGTGCACAACACATCAATAAACAAGGCTCTACTAGACATGGCTTATAGACTCCCTAGGATAGAACTGCTCTGATACCAAGTTTGTCATGCCCCAAACCTGGGGAGAACTGTACCATGTTCGGGACAGGGCCTCGACCTACCTATCAAACATGTATATATAAAATGGACACCAAGGTCTAGACCTGGTAACTCCGAGGGAGTGGAGCTTACCAACCAAGCTGATGTTTGACTCTGTTTACTGGGAAGGTCTATCTAGTTGTCTATCAAGTCAACCAAAGCTTCCCTTAGCTTATAAGCAACCTTAATCACATCACAACACCATAGACACTCTCTTCTTCACTTAGGATAACTTTTGAGGTTATGTTTAGGTAAAACACCATTGGATTCGACTTGGAACCCTTCAGTACTGTTAAAGAGGTGTTGAGAGAGTTTGGGAACTATCCTTGGTCGAAAATGACCAAAAATAAGCTGTCCAAGCCCTCTACACCGCCTAAGGGGGTCCCATTGAGAGCTGTTTGCGCGGTCTCATGAAAACACGAATATATCTCTACTCCGATGTTGTATTGATGAACGGTTTAATGAGGTAGAAACTAGACTCGTAGATCTTTAATTTTGCAGGTAGATTATCCCCGAATTCCAAGTATATTGGGAGAAAAGCTTAGCTACATTTGACCTAAGTTTCAACACATTTGTAAGTGCAATTTGTGAATACCTTCTCCAACTTTTGTTCCACAACTCGCTTGACTTGAAAACATAACACACGACTATCATACGACTTAAATAACTCATAACATAATCTCCTTATAATGTTAAGCACCCTAGTCTAACCCCAAAAGTACATGTTATAACATTCCCAACTTGTTGACTTTCGACGAAACTTATTTTCTTCAATTCGTTTAGCTTCTAAGCCTTCAAACCCTCTTGGTACTTGGTATTCATGATCTTAAATATTTGTAACCTCCACGTTAACATGATTAACTAACTTTGTAAACTTTTCAAAGATGATTTCATTTCTGAGCTTACATCAATTGACTTACGACGTACTCTTACGTACGAAAACATGGGATGTAACATTGTAGATGAAAATTCCTCTTCAAAATTGCCTCCTACCAAGTCTAGGGTTCCAAAATATGAAAATGAGACCCAGATCCCGTCCCTCAGCTTTTATGTCCAGTCGCATGTGTCACATATGTGACATGGAGTTCACAAATACCAACCCCAAAAATGCGAGGAAATTATCGCAATAGCGAAACCCCTCACACCCCTACTGTCATCGAAAATGCGACGAGTAGTTCACAATTGCGAACAGTGGACCATCGCAAAAGCGATCAAGATGATCGCAAATACGATCACTGTTAAGCCCAGATCACCTTCGCAAATGCGAACACAGGGTTAAAAAATGTGAACCTAGTAACTCTAGCCAAATATCGCAAATGCGATCCATATCTCACAAAAGTAAGACCTGAAGCATCAGTGCAAAACTAACAGAACTTAAACTCTATCAAACACTCCGTAATGCGTCCGAAACTCACCCAAGCCCTTAGGGATCCAAACCAAACATGAACACAAGTCTAAACACTTAACACAAACTTGCTCGCATGATTAAATCATCAAAATAACATCAAAAACCATGAATCGGACCTCCAAAACACATGAAATCAACATGAAACACAAGAACTTCTAAAAACACAACTCGGAATGACGCCAAACTTTGCAGACAAGTTCTAAATGGAAAAACGGACCTATTCTGAGTCCCAAAACAGAAATTCAAATACAATAGCTATGCAATCAACCTATGGTCATACTTATCAAAATTCTAAGCCTTTAAATTGCCAATTTATGGCAAAAAAATACAAATCAACCTACGGACCTCCGAATTCAATTCCGGCATACGCCCAAATCTAAAATCACGATACGAACCTATCGGAGCCATCAAAATACTATTCCGGGGTCATTTACACAAAAGTCAAATCCCGGTCAATATTTTTAACTTAAGCTTCTAAAATGAGAATCACTCATCCAAACTCATCTCGAGATATTCGAAAATCAAATCCGACCATACACACAAGTCATGATACACAATATAAAGTCATTCAAGACCTAAAACTACTAAACATATCGCTAAAATTCAAAATGACTGATTGGGTCGTTACACAAAAAACTTAACCAAGAATGACAAAGCTGGATCACAAAATTAGGGAATTGTAGGTAAAGCTCAAAATACTCAGGAAGAGCTCGAATAAGACTTATATAATTCTAAATTGGTTATGGAGGAGAAAGAGATACTGTTGGACATAGAGAAATGGT
Organism: Nicotiana tabacum; assembly: GCF_000715075.1. NCBI lineage: Eukaryota > Viridiplantae > Streptophyta > Magnoliopsida > Solanales > Solanaceae > Nicotiana > Nicotiana tabacum. The sequence goes on from NC_134102.1 coordinate 47,039,864, forward strand.
CCAACATCCATGAGAAGCTGACTGGATTTCATATGGGGATTCCAATTCAAAATTCTTTTATGCTCAACTTAAAGCAAGGCAAGCCAGAAATAGCATTACATCCATTTGTAATGAGCACGGAATACAGTAGACATACCCCAAACAGGTGCAAAACGAATTTATAACATTCTTTCAAGAGCTTTTGGGAATTAGTGCACAAGAATGGCCATGTCTGAATGCACTTATAGCTAAGGATGGCCCTTGTCTTAATCGAAAACAACAAAAGGCTTTTATCCAACCTGTAACTAGGATGAATATTGTTCAGGCATTAAGGGGTTTACCTAATGACAAATCTCCAGGAGTGGATGGATTCAATGTAGAATTCTTGAAAGAGTAATGTGGTGTAATAGGGGAGAAAGTCACTGAAGCTATTCTACAATTCTTTGATAATAGGAAGCTCTTAAGAGAGGTTAACTGTACTACTCTTACTCTAGTACCAACGGTGCCAAATCTTATTTATGTGAAGGATTATAGGCCTATAGCTTGATGTACAACTTTATACAAGCTTATAGCTAAAATACTCACTCCTATACTCAATCTAGTAGTAGACCACCTTGTGGGATCTTCATAATCAGCATTCATAGCAGGGAGAAGCATCTTAGATAATGTCATAGTGGCTCATGAGCTGGTTTAAGGATATTCAGAAAAGGGCCTCTCCCCTATATGTCTTGTAAATTTTGACGTAAGAAGGGCATATGACTCAGTGGAGTGGGTTTTTCTCAAAGTCGTTCCACTGGAGTTTGGCTTCCCTAGGAAATTTGTTAGTTGTATCATGGAAACTATTCACTCTTAATCAATGGGGGGATCACTTCCAAGTTTGTGGAAAAGAAAGGACTGAGACAAGGAGAATCCATGTCCATATATCTCTTTGTCTTGGTCAAAGAGTATTTAAATAGGCCTCTAAAATAATTTCAGCATAACCCTGGCTTCAACTACCATCTCAGATGTGGTAAATTAAAGCTAGTGCACATTTGCTTTGTTGATGACCTTCTAATGTGCTATAGGGCTGATAGAACTTCTATTCAGCTAATCCTTCAAGCCTTTAACCATTTCTCTAGTTTTTCTGGATTGAAAGAAAATTTGGACAAGCATTCACTTTATATTACTAGTGTCTCACAGGAACTGAAAGACCAAATTTTTGCTGAAATGTACTTTGCTTTGGGTGAGATGCCTTTTAAATACCTTGGTGTCCCTTCCAGAAAGATTACAATATAACAATGTATGCCACTTGTGGAAATAATGACTTTTAGGAATAAGTGTTGGAATACAAAGTTCCTTTCTTATAGTGGAGTACAACTGATCAAAAGTGCGCTCTTCGAAATGCAGACTTTCTGGGCTCAGATCTTTATGTTATCAAAGAAAGTCATACAGATGTTCACTAACATCTATAGAACTTTCCTTTGGATTGGAGGTTGTAAAGCCTCAAGGAAGCATTAGTGGCTTTGGATTCCCTGTGCTTGCCTAGATCAGCAGGTGGTTTAAACCTAATAAACTTTCACTTATGGAACATGGCAGCTATTTTTAAATTACTTTGGGAAGTGCTTTCAAGGAAGGATTCCCTAAGGGTGCAATGGATACATGGATTCTACATACAAAGGAGAGACTTAGCTACTATGCAGACTCCTCAACATGCATGCTGGCTAGTGAGGAATATATTTGAAGCAAGATATTTTTTTGTAAATAGGGACTTTGAGGTGGAGCTCCAAAAATGTAGTACTGCTGCTGGATTAAGTATAAAGAATGCTTATTTGTCATTCCATCCACAGTACCAAAAGGTTCCTTGGAAACATCTTACTATGGGGTCGAAGCAAATACCACAGAACCGGTTTATTCTACGGCTAGCTATCAGATAAAGGTTGGCTACTGTTGAGAGACTAGATAGATGGGGGAATATATGTACCAATAGCTTGTGTACTATGTACTTTGGGGACTACAAAAATATTAATGCATATATTCTTTGACTGTAGCTACTCAACGCATATCTGGACTTCGTTACTGACATGGATGGGTGAGATGAGGCAACTCAAGACATTGAATGAGGAAGTGGAATGGATTTCAAAAAGAATTCGAGGAGGTAGAGCAAGAGCAGAAATTCTGGGATGGCTATTGATGCGAGCATATAGCATACCTGGAGTGAACTTAATGCTAGAAGATTTCACAATAAATGATGAGAGAGTGTATACAGACTAAGAGAAATTGTGCTCCAACTACATATTCGAGGGAAGAGCTAAAAGAAATGAGAAAGATTCTAGAGTGTTTAAATAATTTTCCTAGCTAAGCATAGCATAAATGTAAGTCCTGATATGTGAGATGCTACTTAGATAGGTAGGAGCATAGGAGGCTAGTTCTAGAGTCCAAATGGAACTAGCGGTTGTACATAAATACAAATGGCTAAATAATTATTTTTTGACAAAGAAAAGAGGATTTGAGTACCGATTTGGACTCGGTTTTGGAATGTAATCATATATTTGGACTCGGCAGGCTATAGATCATCAGATTTTTGTATTAGTTTTTGTTTTCAGGCACATGGGCCCGAGGTTGATTTTTGTTGACCTTTTAAGAATCTTTCAAAGATCGAGGCTTTATTAATTGATATTACTTCTTATGGCATTGGTTGACCTCCTTGGTTGATGTTTGGCTAGATTTGAGCCGATTAGAGGTGATTTATCAAGAAAATGCGATTTTGGACCTTTGGACTAGCCCGGATGAGGTAAGTATCTTCCCAAACTTTGGTTGAGGGAATTTTTTCTACTAATTGATGATGTTTGTTACATGTGAGGGTAATGTATATATGAGGTAATGAGTGTATATAAATGTGTCATGGGTATTCATGCTTGGGGTAGATTCTAGATTACTTTATTTAGTTGTGTGTTCTACCTGATTCTATGTGTTATTTAATTGATTGAACACCTGTGAACGATAAACCATGCTAGAGCTAATATGAGGCTAATAGTAACTTATTTTGAGAATGATGAACTATCTTGGGGTTATTATTATACATGCTTAGACGTATTCACGCGTATACTGTGAATACACACCCGTACTTGCTATTTTTATGTTATGCCTTTAATTGAAGTATTATTATTTGAGTTCCTTACCCACGTTAAAGACTATGAAATGACTATTTGGGACACTATGATCATTTGGGTGACATATCACATTTTGGGTCAAAGGTCATACGGACATATAGGCATACATCCTACTTAGGGATCATTTGTTGTATACATGCACACATCCATGCATGGCTATTTCTCGGTCCACGTGTATCATACATGCTTAATCACTTAGTGACTAATGAACTTGATGCTAAAATTGATATAGCCGTATTTATGCTTTATATGTTGACCACTCATCCGTATTTTATTATTATCATGTCCTTGTGCACTTTTTTACAAATTGAGAGCATATGTCTTTTGATGGTAATTTGGCATATTGCATTGTTATGATTATGCTACATGTGGACATTTTGGGAAAATTTATTGGGTGTTGACATGAGGTTTTTTGGTGCGATTATGATGATATTATCGCACGAGTTCTTTGCCGTGCGATTGTGATTGATATTATTGCACGAGGTCTTTGCCGTGCGATTGTGATTGATATTGTGGCACGAGGTATTTGCCATGCGATTGTGATTATTATTATGCATATATGGTGAAATAAGGGCAACATTGTAACGACCCGACCGATCGTTTTACTTTCTAGAACCCCGTCTCCCTAAGTAAGACTTCACGTACGTGCTTTTACTTTTTTATGACTTGTGGGGGATGGTTGGTTCGGGATTCAGAAGGGTTCGAGTTGAAAACGAAATACTTGGTTTCTTAGGTTGGCCTTAAAAGGCTAAATTTGACTTCGGTTAATATTTTTAGTAAACAACCTCAGAATCGGGATTTGACGGTTCCAATAGGTTCGTATGATGATTTCGGACTTGGACGTATGTTCGTATCGGGTTTTGGATGACCCGAGAGCGTCTTGGCGCCTAATAATGAAAGCTGGTTCTTTGAAAGTTTTAAAAGTTCTTTAAATTTGGTTTGTAGCGGGTCTTGGTGATATCAAGGTCCAAATGGAATTCCGAGACCATAAATAGTTCCGTAATGTCATTTAAGACTTGCACGTAAAATTTGATGTCATTCCGAGTAGTTTGAGTATGTTTCGGCGCATTGGGAGAAAATTGAAGAACTTGAAGTTTATAAGTTTGATTCAATTGGTTTTGGGGTGTGATTCTTAGTCATAATGTTGTTTTGCTAGTTCCAAGAGTTTGAGCGAGTCCGTTTTATGATTCCAAACTTGTTGATATGTTCAGACGGGGCCCCGAGTGCCAATCGGGCGAGGCTCGGACCAAGTTTGAAATTGGGAGAAACAACTGAAGCTCCCAGTTGCTGTCATAATCACAGCTGCGCTTGGCCAGCCGCAGGTGCGAGCTCGCAGAAGCGAGCCAAAGCTCCCAGAAGAGGTCAAGGAAGGGCAGCCCAGGATCCGCAGGTGCACCCCAACCTCCGCAGAAGCGTGACCCCGTCCGCAGAAGCGGAGCCAGCCTGCCTGGGCACTTCCGCAGAAGCGGACTTTTGTCCGCTTAAGCGACAACGCAGGTGAGGCACTGCGACCGCAGGTGCGAGATCGCTGGAGCCAGTGAGGTCTCTTTTAAAATGGGACTTGGCCATTTTGGCTCATATATTTTCATTGTTGGGCGATTTTTGGAGCTCTTAGAGAGGGGATTTCACCTAGAACTTTGAGGTAAGTAATTTCTATACAAAGTGTGTTAAATAAATAGTTTATGGGTAGATTTTAACATATAAATTAGTGAAAATTGTGGGTTTAGGTGAAAACCTAGGGTTTTGATAAAAAATGAGATTTAATCATGAAATTCGTTATGGAATCTAGTAAAAATCATATTCTTGAGCTCATGAGGTTATGGGTAATAACTTTCTTCAAAAATTTCTGGAATCTGGGCACGTGGGTCAGGGGGGTGTGAATTTTAGGAATTTTGCAAATTGGCTTGGGAAATCGCTTTGATAGTTGGGATATGAATGTTTAAGCGTGTATTAATTATTTTAAATAACATTTGACTAGTTGCGAGTCTTTTGGCGCCGAATTGAGGGTTTCAGCACAATCTTGGACCGGAAAGTAGGCTTTGAGACGAGGTAAGTCTCTTTTCTAACCTTGTAAGAGGAAATTATCCCCATAGGTAAATTGATTAACATGTGTTTCTATTGGTGGGGGGCTACATACGCACGAGGTGACAAGAGTCCGTACATAGCTACTAATTATGCTAATGTCAATTTAAATGCGTAAGTTAGATTGGAAACTTATAGAGGATTTTTTTTTAAAAAGGCTAAATTTCACTTACTTGAAGTTGTGAATGGAACACTTGATTGCTATTGAGAATTTGTGTTTCTTTAAAGTATTTTCTTCGTGCAGCGGGCCGAACGCCTTGGTAGCAGATAAATGCATCTATAGTTCGAGCCGTTCGACCCTCGGTTGTGCATAGTTTAAATATTTATATTGGATCGTGCCGTACGACCTCGGTATAATTTGTGCATGACACATCTTTGGAATCATTTATAATTGATATTGCTTCATTGGCTTGAGATATAAACTGTTAAATGATGAAAATAAATTCGGGACTTAGTACTTGTGAAAGAATTATTTATTATTTCCTGATATTGAGTTTTCAATATTTTTCACGAAATCCATGCTTATTGGTAAATTTTGGCATAGTATTTTTAGCCCATAGTAAATGTCAAAGTCGATCCCTCATCACTACTTCTTTGAGGTTAGACTGGATACGTACTGGGTACATGTTGTTTATGTACTCACGCTACACTTCTGCACTTGATGTGCAGGATCTGAGGCAGGTGCATCTGGTTATCAGTGCGGCGTGCACGCTTGACTTTTGGTCCGAGACCACACAGTGAGCTACCCTTCCAAGCTGTTCAGCAGCACCCGGAGTCTCTCTTTGGATTTATTTTCTGTCTATTCTGTTTCAGACAGTGGAGTAGAGATCTTTTGTATATTCTACTAGTAGCCCACACACTTGTGATACCAGATCTTGGCACATGCTACTAGACTTATGATTTTGGATTTATTTTTCTGATTTCGATTTGCACTCAGTTGCTTTTGTTTAATTATTTTACATCTATAAATTCCTAAATCTTTTAACAATGAGGAACGTTATTCATCTAGAAACTTATTAAAATGGGAAACCACTAGATTGATCAGTATTGGCTTGCCTAACAATGGTGTTGGGCGCCATCACGGCCTATAATGGAATTGGGTCGTGACAACATGGTATCAGAGCACTAGGTTTACGTAGGTCTCACAAGTTATGGGCAGGCCTAATAGAGTATTGCGGATCGGTGCGGAGATGTCCGTACTTATCTTCGAGGGGCTATAGGGTATTAGGAAACTACTCTTTATTCATCTCCTATCATGCAGTTGATGGTGTACTAAGTTTATTCTCTTACTCTCTCACAGATGGTGAGAACGCGCGCGGCAGATGTTCCGGACCCAAGAGGAGTTGCTCCTCCTATTTCTAGAGGCCGAGGCAGAGGTCGGGAAAGGGTACCGGCCTGAGGTAGGGGATGAGGACGTCCCAGAGTTTCCCCAGTTGCACCACCAGCCGATCCAGTGGAGGATCTCATTGATGAAGAGCAGGGCGAGGTGCCCGCATCAGAGCTAGCCCCAGTTGATTTCATGTCAGCACTGGGCTTTCAGGAGGTCATGGGCCGTATGCTGCAGTTCATAGATTTTATGACCCAGGCTGGTTTCTTTCCAGTAGACCCAGCCACATCTCAGGCAAAAGGGGGAGCACAGACCCCTACTGCTCAGGCTCCTAGGCATGCAGCCGTAGTATATCAGAGCCCGGGCACACTACCCATAGGCAGAGCCCAGCCAGTTGCAGCAACTGTACCTGAGCCCAGGCCAGGTGCAGCCGACGAGCCACATAAGCTACTGGATAGATGTACCTAGACTACATCCTCCTGTCTTCGGAGGTGAGCGACATGAGGATCCCCAGGACTTCACTGATCGGTGCAGGGACAGACTAAACAACATGAGGATATTAGAGTCCCATGGGGTGGATTTCACTACTTTCTAGCTGGAGGGCAGGGCCCATAGGTGGTGGCAGTCTTATCTTCTTGGCAGACCAGTAGGTTCTCCTCCCATGACTCGGGACCAGTTTGCACTCCTATTCTTGGACATGTATATCCCACCCTCTTAGAGGGAAGAGTTGCGATTCCAGTTTGAGCAGCTCTAGTAGGGTCAGGTGTTAGTGACCAATTTTGAGGCGAGATTCTCAGAGTTGTCTCGCCATGCACTTATGATACTTCCTACTGAGGCAGAGTGAGAGCGGAGGTTTGTTGTGGGGGTTGCACTCAGGTATTCAGGCTACTATGGCTGGGATGTTGTGATGGGGACTTCCTATCAACTAGTAGTGGAGATTTCTCGGAGCATTGAGGGTTACCATCAGAGGGATAGAGAGCAGATGTAGCGAGACAAGAGAGTCCATTATTCCGGAGAGGTTAGAGGTGCCCCAGCAGGTGGGAGAGGTAAGTTCATGAGGGGTCCGCCCAGCAGGCCAACATATCCAGCACCGTCGCCTCCTCAGGGTACTCCAGTGCGACCCTATTTCAGTGCCATGTCGGAGAGCTCTTGCCGCCCACCAACTATTCAGGGTTCTTCCAGCGCCTATTTCAGTGTCATGCCAGAGAGTTCTTACCGCCCACCAGCCATTCAAGGTTCTTCCAGTGGGTATTCAGGCCATCAGGGTCAGACTTTAGGACAACAGATCACCGCACCGAGAGGTTGTTTTGAGTGCGGGGATCCTGGTTATGTGCAAAGGTTCTGCCCCAGGCTTCAGGGCAAGGAAGTACAGCAGGGTCATCAGCCCATGATTTCAGCAAAAGCCGTCCGGCCACCTAGAGGTGGAAAGAAGGCGGGTAGGGGCCATTCTAAATGTGGAGGCCAGGCAGAGGGAGGTCAGCCGGCTACTGTTCAGACACGCAGAGGCCAGCTAGTCAATGCTCCAGCTAGGTTCTATGCTTTTCCGGCCAAACTAGATGCAGTGGCCTCAGATGCCATGATCACATGTACTATTTCTGTCTGCGGTAGGGATGCTTCAGTATTGTTTGATCCAAGATCTACCTATTCATATGTGTCATCTCTGTTTGCCTATTTCCTGGATATTCCTCGTGAGTCCTTGGGTACTCTTATTTATATGTCCACTCTTGTAGGCGATTCTGTTATTGTGGATTGGGTCTATCGGCCCTGTGTGGTCACATTCTGTGGTTATGAGACTAGAGTGGATCTTTTGTTGCTTGATATGACCTACTTTGAGGTCATCCTGGGCATGGACTGGCTATCCCCAAATCACGCCATCCTTGATTACCATACCAAGACTGTTACCTTAGCGATGCCAGAGTTGCCTAGATTGGAGTGGAGGGGTTCGTTCGTCAGTACTTCTAGTCAGGTTATCTCTTTTATGAAGGCTCGACACATGGTCAACAAGGGTTGTTTGGCTTATCTAGCCTATGTTCGGGATAGTACTGTAGAATTTCCAGCGATTGATTTAGTACCAGTAGTCTGGGAGTTCTCCGATGTATTTCCTTCTGATCTTCTAGGAATGCCACTAAATCATGATATCGACTTCTGTATTGACTTGGCTCCAGGTACCCAGCCTATATCTATCCCACCATACCGTATGGCTCCGAAAGACTTGAAGGAGTTTAAGGAGCAGCTTGAGGAGTTGCTAGCAAAGGGGTTCGTCAAGCTAAGTATATCACCTTGGGGTACCCCAGTGCTATTTGTGAAGAAGAAAGATGGGACTTTGCGGATGTGCATTGACTACAGCAAGTTGAACAAAGTCACCATTAAGAACAAGTACCCATTGCCGCGTATTGATGATTTGTTTGACCAGTTGCAGGGTGCTAGGGTGTTCTCTAAGATCGACTTGAGATCGGGGTACCATCAATTGAAGATTCAGGACTTGGATGTTCCGAAGACTGCTTTTCCTACTAGATATGGCCATTATGAGTTCCTAGTAATGTCCTTCGGCTTGACTAACGCCCCAGCAACATTTATGGATTTGATGAACAGGGTGTTCAGGCCTTACATTGATTCGTTTGTCATTGTCTTCATTGATGACATTTTGATTTACTCGCGTCGCATGGAGGAGCACGAGCAGCATTTGAGAGTGGTGCTTCAGACCTTGCGGGAACTGAAGCTATATGCTAAGTTCTCCAAGTGTGAGTTTTGGTTAGATTTTGTGGCATTCTTGGGGCACGTTGTATCAGGCGAGGGTATTAAAGTGGATCCTAAGAAGATTATGGCAATTCAGAGTTGGCCTTGCCCTACTTCGGCGACTGAGATCAGGAGCTTCTTGGGGTTAGCACGTTATTATCGCCGGTTTATGGAGGGCCTCTCATCTATTGCAACACCTTTGACTAGATTGACCCAGAAGGGTGCTCAGTTTTGTTGGTCCAATGATTGTGAGATGAGCTTCCAAAAGCTCAAGAAAGTTTTGACTACAACACCAGTTCTAGTGTTACCTTCCGGTTCGGGGAGGTATACTGTGTATTGTGACACTTCACGCGTTGGCTTGGGTTGTGTATTGATGCTGGAGGGGCGAGTTATTGCATATGCTTCACGTCAGTTGAAGCCCCATGAGAAGAAATTTCCTGTGCATAATTTGGAGTTGGCCGCGATTGTTCATGCTCTTAAGATCTGGAGGCATTACCTTTATAGGGTGTCCTGTGAGGTTTACGCCGATCATCGTAGGTTGCAGCATTTGTTCAAGAAAAGGGATCTCAATTTGAGGTAGCGTAGGTGGCTTGAGTTACTGAAGGACTATGACATCCCCATTCTTTATCATCCAGGCAAGGTGAATGTGGTCACGGATGCCTTGAGCAGGAAGGTAGAGAGTATGGGTAGCTTGGCATTCATTTCAGCGGAGGAGAGACCACTAGCCTTGGACATCCAGTCTTTGGCTAACAGACTTGTGAGGTTGGTTATTTCATAGCCCGGTCGAGTTCTTGCGTGCGTTGTTGCCCAGTCTTCACTATTGGAGTAGATCAGGGCTCGATAGTTTGATGATCCGCACTTGACGATTCTCAGAAAGACGGTACTGCAGGGTAGTGCCGAGTAGGTTTCTATCGGCGAGGATGGTGTTCTACGACTCTGAGGTCGTCTATGTGTTCCAAATGTTGATGGATTGAGGGAGAGGATTTTAGAGGAGGCGCACAGTTCTCGATATTCTATTCATCTAGGTGCTCCGAAGATGTACCGCGACCTGAGGCAGCATTATTGGTGGTGGCGGATGAAGAGAGACATAGTTGAGTATGTAGCCAGATGCCTAAATTGCCAGCAGGTTAAGTATGAGCACCAGAGGCCAGGAGGCCTACTCCAGCAGATGATTATACCTGAGTGGAAGTGGGAGTGCTTCACTCTGGACTTCGTAGTTGGGTTTCCGCTGACCTTGCAAAAGTTTGATGCAGTTTAGGTCATTGTAGACCGATTGACCAAATCGGCACATTTCATTCCTGTGATGACTACGTATACTTCAGAGAGATTGGCCCAGATTTATATCCAGGAGATAGTTCGGCTGCATGGTGTGCCTGTTTCCACCATATCAGACAAAGGTCCTCAGTTTACTTTGCATTTTTGGAGAGCAGTACAGAGTGAGTTGGGGACCCGTGTAGAGCTCAGCGACGCATTTCATCCACAGACCGACGGGCCGTCGGAGTAGACACTTCAAATCTTGGAGGATATGCTCAGGGCATGTGTGATTGACTTTGGGGGATAGTGGGATCGGTTCTTGCCTTTGGCTGAATTTGCTTACAATAATAGTTATCAATCCAGCATCAAGATGGCTCCATTTGAGGCTTTATATGGTCGGCGATGTTGTTCTCCCATCGGGTGGTCTGAGCCCGGCGAGGCTAAGTGATATGGTACTGATTTGGTGAAGGACGCCTTGGAAAAGGTAAAGTTGATTCAAGAGCGACTTCGCACAGCACAGTCTAGACAGAAGAGTTACGCGGATCAGAAGGCGCGTGATTTATCATTTATTGTGGGCGAGAAGGTTCTCTTGAAAGTCTCACCGATGAAGGAGATTATGAGATTCGGGAAGAAGGGCAAGTTGAGCCCAAGGTTTATAGGCCCATTTGAGGTGTTGAGATGAGTTGGGGAGGTTGCTTATGAGCTTGCTTTGCCTCCCAGTCTATCGGAAGTTCATCCGGTTTTCCATGTGTCTATGCTCCGGAGGTATCATACTGACTTGTCACATGTGTTAAACTTCAGAACGTTTCAGTTAGATGAGAGCCTGGGTTATGAGGAGGATCCAGTTTCCATTGTGGATAGGAAGGTTCACCAGTTGAGGTCCAAGAAGATTTCAGCGGTAAAAGTCCATTGGAGAGGCCAACCAATCGAGGAGGCGACTTGGGAGTCCAAGGAGGACATGCGGAGCAGATATCCTCACTTGTTCAGCACTCCATGTATGATTCTAAACCTGTTCGAGGACGAACGTTTGTTTAAGAGGTGGAGAATGCAACGACCCGACCGGTCTTTTTGCTTTTTAGAACCTCGCCCCCTAAGTAAGACGTCCCATACATGCTTTTACTGTATTATGACATGCGAGGGATGGTTGGTTCGGGATTCGGAAGGGTTCGGGTTGAAATCGGAACACTTGGTTCCTTAGGTTGGCCTTAAAAGGCTAAGTTTGACTTCAGTCAACATTTTTAGTAAACGACCTCGGAATCGAGATTTGACTGTTCTAATAGGTTCGAATGATGATTTCGGACTTGGGCGTATGTTCGGATCGGGTTTTGGATGACTCGGGAGCGTCTTGGCGCCTAATAATGAAAAATCGTTCTTTGAAGATTTTAGAAGTTCTTTAAATTTGGTTTGGAGTGGGTTTTGGTGATATCGAGGTCCAAGTGGAATTCCAAGACCGAGAATAGTTCTGTAATGCCATTTAAGACTTACACGCAAAATTTGGTGTCATTCCGAGTAGTTTAAGTACGTTTCGGCGCATTGGGAGAAAATTGAAGAACTTGAAGTTCATAAGTTTGATTCAATTGATTTTGGGGTGTGATTCTTCGTCTTAATGTTGTTTCGGGCATTCTGAGAGTTTGAGCGAGTCCGTTTTATGATTCCAAACTTATTGGTATGTTCGGACGGGGCCTAGGGGGGCCCGATTGTCAATCGGATGAAGCTCGGACCAAGTTGGAAATTGGGAGCAACAGCTAAAGCTACCGGCAGCAGTCATAATCGCACATGCGCTTGGCCAGTCGCAGGTGCGAGCTCACAGAAGCGGCCAAGGAAGGGCAGCCCAGGATCCGCAGGTGCGCCCCAACCTCCGCAGAAGCGGGATCGCAAAAGCAGGACCCCGTCCGCAGAAGCGGAGCCAGCATGCCTGGGCACTTCTACAGAAGCGGACTTTTGTCCGCAGAAGCGATAACGCAGGTGCGGCCCTGCGACCGTAGGTGCGAGATCGCTGGAGGTAGTGAGGTCTCTTTTAAATCGGGACTTAGCCATTTTGGCTCATTTATTTCATTGTTGGGCGATTTTTAGAGGTCTTAGAGAGGGGATTTTACCTAGCACTTTGAGGTAAGTAATTTCTATACAATGTGTTCTAAATACATAGTTTGTGGGTATATTTTAACATGTAAATTAGTGAAAATTATGGGTTTAGGTGAAAACCCAAGGGTTTTGATAAAAAATGAGATATCATCATGAAACTCATTATGGAATCTAGTAAAAATCATATACTTGAGTTCATGAGGTTATGGGTAACAACTTTCTTCAAATATTTCCAGAATCCGGGCACGTGGGCCCGGGGATGAATTCCGGGGGTGAATTTTAGGAATTTTGCAAATAGGCTTGGGAAATCACTTTGATAGTTGGGATATGAATTTTTAAGCGTGTATTAATTATTTTAAATAACATTTGACTAGTTGCGAGTCATTTGGCGCCGAATTGAGGGTTTGAGCACAATCTTGGACCGGAAAGTAGGCTTTGAGATGAGGTAAGTCTCTTTTCTAACCTTGAAAGAGGGAATTATCCCCATAGGTAAATTGATTAACATGTGTTTCTATTAGTGGGGGGCTACATATGCACGAGGTGACGAGAGTCCATACATAACTACTAATTATGCTAATGTCAATTTAAATGCGTAAGTTAGATTGGAAACTTATAGAGGAATTTTTTTAAAAAGGCTAAATTTCACTTACTTGAAGTTGTGAATGGAACACTTGATTTTTATTGAGAATTTGTATTTCTTTAAAGTATTTTCTTCGCAGAGCGGGCCGAACGCCTCGGTAGCAGATAGATGCATCTATGGTTCGAGCCGTTCGACCCTCGGCAGTGCAGAGTTTAAATATTTATGTTGGATTGGGTCGTACGATCTCGGTATAATTTGTGCATGACACATCTTTGGAATCATTTATAATTGATATTGCTTCATTGGCTTGAGATATAAACTGTTAAATGATGAAAATAAATTTGGGACTTAGTATTTATGAAAGAATTATTTATTATTTCCTGTTATTGAGTTTTCAGTATTTTTCACGAAATCCATGCTTATTGGTAAATTTTGGCATAGTATTTTTAGCCCATAGTAAGTGTCAAACTCGATCCCTCGTCACTACTTCTTCGACGTTAGACTAGATACATACTGGGTACATGTTGTTTATATACTCACGCTACACTTCTGCACTTGATGTGCAGGATCTGAGGCAGATGCATCTGGTTATCAGTCTGACACGCACGCTTGACTTCTGGTCCGAGACCACACGGTGAGCTGCCCGTCCGAGCCGTTCAACAGCAGTCGGAATCTCTCTTTGGATTTATTTTCTGTCTATTCTATTTCAGATTGTGGAGTAGAGATCTTTTGTATATTCTAGTAGTAGCCCACACACTTGTGATACCAGATCATGGCACACGCTAGTAGACTTATGAATTTGGATTTACTTTTATGATTTCGATTTGCACTAAGTTGCTTTCATTTAATTATTTTACATCTGTAAATTCCTAAATATTTTAACAATGAGTAATGTTATTCACCTAGCAACTTATTAAAATGGGAACCCACTAGATTGATCAGTGTTGGCTTGCCTAACAACGGTATTGGGTGCCATCACGGCCTATAATAGAATTGGATCGTGACAAGCATTCTTGTGTATTCACATGTGGTGCATTAAGGGTGGCATTCGTGATTATGCACATGTGCTGGAATAAGGGTGACATTCTTGATTATGCACATATGACAGGATAAAGGTGGCATTTCATTACTGATGTTCATGTGGCGGATGATTTCGAAGAATCCTTGATTATCTTTAATTCCGCCCTCAGAGTGGTGATCGAAGCCCCATTGATTCCTCTTCTTCCTTTTCACCTTTAGAGTGGTCACCATAGCCTACATCTACTTTCTCATCTTCCTTTTCTCTGACAATTTCACTCTCAGCATGACCATGGGAGCCTTCATTTTCTTTACTTTGTTATTTTCACTCTCAGGGTGGTCAGTGGAGCCTCTATCTTCTTTTCCTCTGTCATTTTCACGCTCTGTGTGGTCATCAGAGCCTCCATCTTCATTTTCTATTTTTCACTATCAGGGTGCTCATTAGAGCCTCCATTTGATTTCTCTCCAGAGTTTCCATTCTTAAGGTGGTCATAGCAACTCCTTTTGATTTCTCTCCATATTCGTTATTGTCTTCCAATCCTTTACTTTATACCCCTCCAATTTCACAGTCCTCTATTTCTTGATTGGGGGATTTCAGGCAGTCATTTCTCGACTCTTTATGGGATGGCAATCAACAGTTGTGTAATGAACCAACCGCTTGTTTTGAGATCTAGTATACCTTTCTATAATTTGAGACCTTGAGTAGGTTCATATGATATTTTATGACTTGAATGTATGGATGGTTCGAGTTTCAAGAGGTTAGGGAGTGATTTGAGACACTTAGTTCCTAACTAGAGGCCTTATGTTAAGAAAGTTGACCAAAGTTTACATTTTGGGTTAACGGGCTCAGATTGGTGATTTGGAGGTCTTGATAGGTTCATATGATAATTTTGGACTATTAAATATGTTAGAATCATGTATCCGGTAACTCGGGAAGGATTCAACACTTTTGGTTAAAAGTTGGCAATTTTTCGTAAGTTTGACTTGGGATGGACTTTTGTGTTATTGAATTTTGTTTCGTATTTTGAGCTTTGGATAGGTCCATATCGCATATTTGGACTTGTTCATATGGTTTGGATTTCACAAGAGTATTTTTCTTAATATATGACTAATTTGTGTATGAGGTATTGATGAGAATGTAGCCGTTTGATTCTAGTTTCCTATAGTTTATATCGTTCATCATTTGGACATTTGTGCAAAGAGTTATGATTGTTTAACTGAAGGGTGACAATGCAATTTTTGACAGGCATCTGGTGTGAGCGCCCAACCCACCGTGGAACAGTGGCTACAGCGCCCAAACTAGAGATTTTTGGTGATGAGAAAATTGGGCGTCTAGCCCACCAATCCACGGCAGTTGTGCCGCCGGTGGCTAAAATGCCAGTATTTAAAGGGTCTAGTTTTTGTAATTTCTTATCTTATGTTTTATCACTTTGGTAACATGGGGAGCTCGACTTTGAGAGGTTTTGACCTATATCTTCATCTGCAAGCTTGGGATATGTAATTCTAATAAAAATCTATTACTTATACATGAATCTAGTACTAGATTTAACATCAAAATATGGGATTGAAGAAGAGAAATTAGGGTTTTTCCAAACTTTAAAAAGGTGTATTTTCAAATTTGAGTACAAGTTTGGACTTGAATTTAGAGATTAATCAGATATTTGAACTCATGGGGTTATTTGTCAACAGGATCCGACCTTGGACTCGGGTTATTTTCCATGTGGGCCCACGTTGAATTTTTGTTTACTTTTTAGATTTGATTAAAGATTAAAGCTTTATCATTTGCTATTAGTTTTTATAACTTTATTTTATCTCATTGGATTTTATTTGGGCTAGATTTGGCTCATTTGATAGATTTGGAGCTAGAGAAAGCGGATATTGAAGAACAGAGCTAGCTGACGATAAGGTAAGTATCTTGCTTAACCTCAACTTGAGGAAATATTTCCTAAGATAGAATTATATGCTAAATTCTATATTCTTGGGGTGATATATATGCAAAATGAAAAGCGTACATGCAGTGATCGAGGTTATATCAAGTTTTGGGTAGATATTTGGCTTCTTTATGCCTTGTTTTAAAGCATTCTCTACTTGTGATACACTTTAAATCATGTCTAGACTATTGATACTTTATTTTGATATGATGGCTATTCCAACTATGGAGTACATGCTGGAGCCATAATCATACGTTACACACATGCATATATTTCCTGTATGTTTATTTCTTTGTCCATGTGCATCATATATGATTATCTCTTTATAACGATCAGATCAGTCGTTTCCTTTTATGTTTTATGACTTACGGAGATGGTTGGTTTGGTGCTAGGAAGGCTTCGGAGTAAATTGGAATAATTAGTCCCATATTGGAAGACTTAAGTTGCATAAGTTAACCAAGGTTTGGCTTTCGAGTAAATGACATCGGAATCGAAATTTGAGAGTTCCTATAGGTTCATATGGTATTTTTGGACATGGGCGTATGTTCAAATTTGGTTTTGGATGTTCCTAGAATATTTTGATTCTATTGGTCGAAAGTTGGAAATTTGAAGTAAGAGCTCATTAGTTTGACCAAATATTGATTTTGATGTTATTGGACTCTGATTGGTTTTTCGAGACTTTGGATAGGTCTATATAGTTGTACTGATCCTTGCACAAAGTATGGTTTCAATCCGAGGTATTAAAGTATGATTTTGATGCTTGATTTGAAGTATAAAGGCTTGTGAACTAAATAGAGTCTTTATATATGGGTTGGCCTTTGATTCTTGAATTTTATATTTCTATTCGTGTTCTGAGCCTTTGAACAAATTTGAATAGGGTATATGAACTTGTAAGGATGATTGGATGTCTCGAGAGGCTCATCTGAGTTTTGAACAAGTTTGAGCATTTTGGTACTTTATTAATGTTTTCCATAGCTTTAGTGGTGCAGAGGGAACTTTTTGGAGTGTTGAGGGAACCTTTTAAGCGCTGAGGCAAATCCTCAAGTGCGGCTATAACCTCCCGATTTCAGGGACAACGGTCAAAGTGCGTACTGCGTTGAGGTCCGCAACAGGAATCTACAACTTTATTGGTTTGAATTCAGAAGCTCATATTTCCTAATCTACAAGGAAATTAGGAATGATCCAAAAATGAAAGTTCTATGGCTCCAGTTTCCAGAAATGCAAACTTTTCATCATTTGGATATTTTGAAAAAGAGGTATGACTATTTTACTGAAGGATGATAGTGCAATCACGCTAGATTGCGACCGCAAAGCTTGGAGTGCGGTTGGAAGTGTGGTTCACACTAGGAAAGTGCGGGTAGAATTGTGTGAGATTAGGTTTTTGTATATAAATGGGATTTTTGAATTTTATTTCATTTTTCACCACTTTAGAGACTTGGGAGCTGGGCTTTGAAGGGTGTTGACGTAGATCACTCTTGAACCTATAGGGACCTAAACCGCCCATCTCGCAAGTCATAAAATAACAATTGAACCTACGAGAAGTCTCAGATAGGTAAAAGGGGTTCTAGAACTAAAAACGATCGGCTGGGTCATTGCATTCTCCACCTCTTAAGCAAATATTCATCCTCGAACTGGCTTAAAAAGGTGTTTAGACTGCCAAATATGTTGGATCTGCTCCGTGTATCTTATGTTTGTCTCCCAATTAGCCTCCTCACGTGGTTTACCTTTCCATAACACCTTCCCCGAAGCGATCTCCTTCGATTTCAACTTCCAAACCTGCCTATCAAAAATAACTACCACCTCTTTTTATAGGCTAAATTCTCATCCAAAGCTCTATGATGTAGTCTAAAGTATGTGACTTATCTTCAGTATACTTCCGTGGCATTGAAACATGAAATATTGAATATACTCTCGATAGTCGATGAGGCAAAACAAGCTTATAAGCCACCTCACCAACTATCTCCAACACCATAAATTGGCCATAAACCTTGCACTCAACTTTACTTTCATTCCAAACCTTGTCACACTTTTCATGGGTGAAACTTTCAAACGTACCTTCTCATACTCAGAAAATGCCACATCATAAACCTTCTTGTCCAAATAACTTTTTGCCTACTCTGAGCTGTTTGAAATCACTCTTGATCAACTTCACCTTCTCCAAAGCATCTCTTACAAACACTGCACCCAACAACCTAGCTTTACCCAACTCAAACCAACCAATAAGAGATTGACGATTTCTACCATACAAAGCCTTATACAAAGCTATCTGAATGCATGACTAGTAGTTGTTATTCTAAGTAAACTCTGGCAAAGGCAAGAACTGATCACAATTACCTCCATGATCAATAACACAAGCTCTAAATATTTCCTCTAGAATTTGAATAGTCCGCTCAGTCGGACTGACCATCAGTCTACGGGTGAAAAGTTTTAGTAAGCTCAACTTGTGGACCCAACTCCCGATGTACTACTCTTCAAAAGTGAGATGTAATCTAAGTCCCCCGGTCCAAAATGATATAAATAGGCGCACCATGTATATGGACTATCTCCTAAGTATAAATAGTCAACACCGGTATAAAGTCTGCTAACCTGTCAAGCTCTCAATAATGAACCAAATAGCATCAAATTTCCTCAAAGTACGTGGTAAGCCTACCAAAAAGTCCATCGTAACACGCTCCCACTTTAACTCAAGTATAGCTATCTTCTAAGTTAAACCACCTGGTTTCTGATATTCATACTTAGCTTGTTCGCCATTTAAATACCGTGAAACATGCCCAACAATGTCCTTCATTTTCCAGCAACACTAGTGTTGCTTCAAATCATGATACATCCTTGTGACACCTGGGTGAATGGAATATCGCGAACTCTGAGCCTCCTCAAGTATCAACTGCCTCAAACCATCAACATTAGGAACACAACCGTCCCTGGAGTCTCATAACACCATAATCTCCAATGATAACTTTCATATCACCACCTTGTAGCATTCTATCCGCAAGCATTAGAAAATAGGGATCATCTTATTGGAAAGCCTTAATGCTCTCTATCTAGAACAATTGTGCAATAATACAAGCAAGAACTCTGCTAGACTTAGAAATATCCACTCTCATAAATCTATTGGCCCAAGCCTAAACATCCATAGCCAAAAGGCCTCTCCTCAATTGGAATAAATGCCAAACTAGCCATATTCTCTGCCTTTCTACTTTAGGCATCTGCCACCATATTCGCCTTGCCTAGATGATACAAGGTAGTGATATCTTAATCTCTAAGTAACTCAAGCCATCTCCACTGCCTCAAATTCAAATCCTTCTAATTGAACAAGTATTGAAGGCTACGATGGTCAGTATAGGCCTTACATGAGACATGCACAATAATGCCTCCAACTCTTGAGTTCATGCACAATAGTTGTTGTAGTATGTCTAGGCTAATTTTGAACCACCTCAATCTTCTTGTATCACCTTGATACCATCACTAGATACTACATGACCCAAGAATGCAGCTGAATCCAACCAGAGCTCACATTTGGAGAACTTGGCATAAATCAACTTTTCCTTTAAGGTATGAAGCACACTCTTGTAATGATCCGAACGGTTGTTTTGAGCTTTAGCATTCTGTTTGATGGTTTTAGACCTTGAATGGATTCATATTGTGTATTAAGACTTGCGTGCACGGTTAGTTTTAGTTTTTGAGTTATTCGGGATTGATTTGGAAGAATGATTCGTATTTTAGAAGTTTATCGAGGTTTGACTTTTGTGAAAATGACCCAGAATGGTGTTTTTATGGCTTCGATAGGTTCGTATCATAATTGTGGACTTGGGTGTATTTCCGAAATTGAATTCGGAGGTTCCTAGGTTGATTTGGCTTGTTTTGACGAAAGTTGGAATTTGAGGATTAGAAATTTCCTTAAGTTTGATTGTAGGCTGACTTTATGACTATCGGGGTCATATTTTGGTTTTGAGACTTGGAATCGGTCTGTTTTGCTATTTGGAACTTGTCTGCAAAATTCGGTGTCATTCGGAGTGGGTTTGATAGGATTCAGACGATTGGTTGTGATTCTAGAGGTTCTTGAGTTTTCCTTTTGATTTCATATGTTTCGAAGTCTGATTTGTGGTTCTAGATGTTATTTTTGTGTTTTAATCATGCGAGCGAGTTTGTATGATGATTTTAGACTTGTGTAGATATTTGGTGTGGAGCTCCGAGGGCTCGGGTGAGTTTCAGATTGACTTTGGACCATTTAGGAGGTTGCATGGACTGCTGGTTTTTCTGATTTTTCTGGTGCTCCAGTTGTGCTTCGCGATCGCGGGAGCGCACACACGATCACGAAGGGTATTCTATCTTGTTCATCGCATTCACATGGAAGACAATGTGTTCGTGAATAAGGGAGACTGGGCTGGAGAGACTTGTTCTTTGTGTAAGAGGTTCGCGATCGCATTTCAGCAAAGGAGCTTGGGGCTTGGTCAACGCGTTCGTATGGTTTGAGTCGCGTTCGCGATGGTCTGATAGAGTGGAGCTATGCGTTTGCATGTCTGTAGTCACGTTCGCGATGTGTTTTGCGGGCAGTGCTACTTTTCTTCTACATGATCGCGAGAGCTCTACCGCGATCGCGATGCATATAGCTGGGCAGACTTATATAGTACTATATTTCGAGGGTTTATGTTATTTTATCACATTTTGAGTTATAGAGCTCAGTTTTGGGCAATTTTGGAGGGAATTTTCACGATTTGGATTGGAGTAATTATTTTTTACTCGGATTTGTTTATATTTTATGATTCCAACCTTGATTTTAGTGTTTGATTAATGATTTGAATTGGAGAAATTGGGGATTTTGGTAAAAACTTCTCTAAAACATAAATTTATGATTTGAAGGCCCATTTGAGGTCGGAATTGAATGATTTTGGTATGGTTGGACTCGTATCGGAATGGGTGTTTAGATTTTGTGAGTTGTGTCTGGTTCCGAGGAACGTGCCCTGGGTTGACCTTTGGATTGACTTTTTGATTTAGTTAAAGATCTTAACTTTATTAATCGGAATTGGTTTCTCTTGCATTGATTGTTAATATTTAGTCATTTTTTGTTAGATTTCAGTCGTGTGGAGGTGAATTTTAAAGGAAAAGCTATTTTTGAGCGTTGAATTGGCCTAATTGAGGTAAGTATCTTGCCTAACTTTGTGTGGGGGAACTATCTATTAGGAGGACTTGATTGCACTATTTGAATTATGTGGAAGATGTATTCATGAGGCGACGAGTGTGTACCCGAGCTTATATATAAACATTGACCAGTTTAGACCCTTAGGTTACTTATATGCTTTTAATTGAAGTTGTTATTAATTGTTCTATCTTTCGTTGTAAAGTTTATTCTTGCATGCTTTAATTGAAGTTGTTATTTCATGTTCTAGTTTCCATCATCAAGGTTTCCCTTATATGCATTTATTTGTAGTTGTTCTTACATGTTATTCTTTCCATCGTTGAGTTATTCTCATGCATTTAGTCGTAGTTGCTACTTCATGCTATATATTTTATTGTTAAGCTTATGTTATGCATTAGAATTTGAAGATGTCATTTCATGGAAACACCTTCATTTTTGAGTTGTTGAAGTTGTAGTTGTTGAAAGAAATTAATACGGTTGTTCTTGAAATTGTTGGTTATGGGAATACCTTTCCTTGTTGAGTTATTTCTCGTTCATTTGTTGTTATTCAGATTCTTGTACCCATTGTGGTTGAGATATGAGCTATGTGTTGTGGTATCATGGTTATTTTTGATTTTGGTGTTGTTGTGGCATATGTGCACATGTGGTGCGAGTTGATTATTGAGTTGTGATATCGATGCGCATGCGGCGGTATAAGGATAGGGGTTGATGCACATGCGGCGAGATAAGGGGGATAAAGCGGCGATATATGAAAGGCTCGGGCGGCGATATAAGGAAGATTGTGATTGTGACTTGTGAATATGCATATGAGGTGTGATACCTCAGTGTGATTCTTGTTGTACATTCTATGTTGGAAAGGCTTGTTGATTTGAACGGTTATTGTTCTTGTTTCCTTACCTCATTCCATTCGTAATTTTGATTGTACTCGGTTATTTTTTGTTACTCTTGTGTTGAAACGATTGTGATTTCTTGGTGAGTCATGCATTCTACGTGATTTACTGTGTTTCTTTAATGTGCCAATATGTGCCTCCGTTGTTACTTGGTGAATTGATTGATTGATAACATGCTTTACTATATGCGACTTTCAAATAAAACTTGTCATCTCACTTGGTGCTTTGCTATATTAAAATTGTTATCACACTTTACTTACTTCAAATGATTCTATATTTAATTCTTTAACCTATCCGATGTTTTACTTTATTTAAAAATGTTATTTTACTTTACCTTAATTGATTTCTATACCAAACTCATTTCCCCATTGATACCGTCCATTGATAATTGTACTTTATTTGACTTCTAAAATAAATCCATTATCTCATTTGATGCTTTACTTTATTCAAAATTATTATTTATCTTATTTTATTTAAATAAATCACTCGAACATTTTATTTGGCAATTGACACAGATACAATGTACATGGTAGCACATGGACTTCGCCGTGTGAAGGTGACTGATATTTTGGGCAAGGGGTGCTATGTGTGTATGATTCAGAATTGTGCCTTATGATATGTGATTATGAGGTGTGGTGCCTCGGGGTAATTCTTGTTGTCAGTGAACGATTTGATTACTTGAATTGTCACTTGTTCCCTTAATTGATTTCATTCATACTTTATTTGTGTTATGATTATGTTGCTGCATTATTACTCATTTACTTGTTGTTGTCATTTGTGTTTATATTATTCCATTAATGGTTTTATATTAATAATCTTTCCGTTGTTATCATTATATTGATGTTCTTTCCATTTCTAGGCTTATGTTAGCATGTTGCACATGTTTTATGTCTAGTGAGTGTCTCAACTGACCTCGTCACTACTCCACCGAGGTTAGTCCTGATACTTACTGGGTACCACTGTGGTGTACTCATGTTATGCTTCTGCACATTTTTGTGCAGATCCAGGTGTCGGTCGTTAGCTAGATAATGGAGTTTTGCTATGGAGACTTCAAGGTATACTTGCCAATACGCTCGCATGCCTCGAAGTCATCTTCTTGAGCTTTTCTTTATTACTGTCTACTTTCATTCCAAACAGTGATGTATTTGGTAATCTTAGTTACTCTCAGTGGAGCTTATGACTCTGTACTACTGGATTTGGAATTGTATAACAATTGTTTGATTTTAGCTATGTTATTTCATTTATCAGTTTATTGTTTATACAATTAAGTTGCCAATAGGCTTACCTAGTCTTAGAGACTAGGTGCCATCACAACTATCTACGGTGGAATTTTGGTGTCGTGACGAGTTGGTATAAGCTGCTAATGCTCCTCTCTACTATGAGAGTATACAAAAATATCATCAATGAAGACTATCACAAAAGAAAATAAGGCTCGCCACCAGGTGCACTAAACCGATGAGTGCCAATGGGGCATTAGTTAAACCAAGTGACATCAGCAAGAACACATAATAACCTTAATGAGTCCTAAAATATGTTTTAGGGATATACAGAGCCATAAACTTCACCTAATGATAACCCGACCTCAAGTTAATCTTAGAGAACATGCTAGAACCCTTAAACTGATCTAACAAATCATCAGTACGAGGAAATATATACTTGTTCTTGATGGTAAACCTATTCAACTGCCTTTAATCAATGCACATCCTCATAGTATCATTTTTATTCTTCACAAACAACACTGCTGCAACCTAAGAAGAAACACCCAGTCTGATGAATCCCTTATCAAGCAAATCTTGCAATTTCTCCATCAACTTCTTCAACCTTCACTCTAGCCTAGGCAATACTGGCATAGCTAACATTATAATCTTGGCATGACTGTAACGACTCGACTGGTCATTTTGAATATTCCATTCTGTTCGGTGGTTGGAGGTCATGAGTAACATCATATAGTGTATTATGACTTGCGTGTATCACTGGTTTTGATTTTCAAGTGGTTCGGGATTGATTTTGAAGAATGATTCTTATTTTAGAAGCTTTAAGTTGGAAGAGTTGACCAAGTTTGACTTTTTGCATATTTGACCTCGGATCAAACTTTTGATGGTTCGTTTAGGTCCGTAAGGTAATTTTGGACTTAGGTGCATGCCTGAATTTGAATTTGGAGGTTCCTAGGTTGATTTGGCTTATTTTGACAAAAGTTGGCAATTTTGAGGTTTAGAAATTCCTTAAGATTGATCGTAGGTTGAATTTATGACTATCGGGTTTAGATTTTAGTATTGGGTCTTGGAATAGGTCCATTTTGTTGTTTGGAACTTTTTTGCAAAAAAATCGTATCATTCCGAGTTGGTTTGATAGGAATCGGACGTTTGGTTGTGATTTTCTAGCGGTTCTTGTGTTCATTGTGAAATTTTATGTGTTTTGATATCTGAATCGTAGTTTCAGATGTTATTTTGGTGATATGATCATGCGAGCGAGTTTGTATGATTTTTGTAGACTTGTGTGGATGTTTGGCATGGAGCCCCGAGGGCTCCGGTGAGTTTCGGACGTGTTTCAGATTGATTTGGTCATGTTCATAGTTGTTGGTGCTGGGCAAGTGTTGTAGGTCTCGCAAATGCGAAACACTGTTCGCATTTGCGAACCTCGCATTTTCAAGGTGGGGATCGCATTTGCGAGGTGGGATGGGGGCTGCCGTGTTCGAATTTGCGAACTAGATATCGCTTTTGTGATTGGGGAATCTGGGCTGGCTTGATCTCATTTATGATCACGTGATCGCTTTTGCGAAGGGCCTGACTTCGCAAATGCAAAGTCAGGGTCGCATTTATGACTTTTCCTGGATTCATCGGGCGCTGCATTTGCGATAGATTTTCCACATTTGCGAAGGATCACATTTGCAAACCGTAGGTCTCATTTTCGACTTCTGCAGTCGATCAAAATAGAGGGATTTCGGGACTTAGCTTCATTTATCGAATTTTTAGAAGCCTAGACTCGATAGGAGATGATTGTGAGGAGGGAGTTTCACATACAACTAGTGGGTAAGTGCTTTTGATCCAATTTCAATTATATTACATTATTATTTATGAGATTTAACCTCTAATCCATAGAAGTTGAAGAGAATTTTTGGGGGATTTTGACTATGTTTTGAAAAATAAAAATTTGAGATTTGAGAGTCGATTTGGACTCAGATTTGAAAACGAAACACATATATGGACACGTGGAGTTATGGGTAGCCGCGATCTACCCTT
The DNA here is from genome assembly GCF_000715075.1 of Nicotiana tabacum. Taxonomy (NCBI): domain Eukaryota; kingdom Viridiplantae; phylum Streptophyta; class Magnoliopsida; order Solanales; family Solanaceae; genus Nicotiana; species Nicotiana tabacum. The sequence goes on from NC_134102.1 coordinate 47,065,267, forward strand.
GGACTGGTGTTTTGACCGGGGAGCCTGAGGTTGACTTTTATTGACTTTTTGGGAATTGTGTAAAGATCTTAACTCTAATTATCGGAATTGATTTCTCTGGCATCGTTTGATGATATTAAGTAATGTTTTGTTAGATTTGAGTCATGCGGAGACAAATTTTAAAGGAAAAGCTATTTTTGAGTATTGATTTAGCCTAATTGAGGTAAGTATCTTGCCTACCTTTGTGTGGGGGAATTTTCCCTCAGGAATTGGTCTACTTGCATGATTTGAACTATGTGAAAAGACATGTTCTTGAGGTGACAAGTATGTACACAGGCTAATGTGTGGTAATTGACACGACTAGACCCTTAGGCTATTAATATGTCTTGAATATAAGTTGTTCTTATGTGAAGAATATGTCATTGTTGATTTACTTCCTATACTCTTGTATTGTTTTTGTAATTCTTGTATTGACTTTGTCACGACCCAACTCCCACCGGAGCCGCGACAGTGCCTAACACTACTAGCCAAGAAAATCAACAGTCATATATTAACTAAACATTTGAGTAAACATGGTTTAATATACTTAACAACGATAATATCATAATTATCTGATAAAAATGATAACAAGTCTACTACAACCATTCCCAAAATATGGTTTCAACGAGTACATGGGCACTACTGAGTATCAAAACATAAACCAAATCCTTAGTACAAACTATCTGAATAATAGAATAGTACTGAAGAAAATAAAGGAAAAGAGAGTCAAGGTCTACGAGTGTAATAGCATCTACCTTGAAGTCTCTAAGCACTAGTACTACCACAGATCTAGCAATCACCTCGTCCAGATGCACCTGGATCTGCATACAAAGTGCAGAGTATAGTATGAGTACAACCGACCCCATGTACCTAATAACTAACAGAACTAACCTTGGGCTGAAAGTAGTGACGAGCTCAGAAGAAGACAATAAGAAACCAAAATAAATTACAACACAGATATGACGACGGAAATAGCAATAAGTAACTAAAAGAAATTATCGTAATTAGCTCGTTCATTTTACAAGAATGTAGACATGCTTTAAAGTATAACAATTTAAGCCCAACACCGATAAGAACATGTCAGTTACAGCTAGCATGAGGAATGATACATCTCTATGCCTACATGTCAAGTATGCATTTAAAATAATTTATTTCACGATGATGTTCCCAGGTACACTCGCCCTCAACATACTCAAGTTGTCTACCTCAAATGCCCACTTCATCACATACGCACGCGCGCGCGTGCACACACACACACACACAAACACACACAAACACAAACAAAAAATCATATATATATATATATATATATATATATATATATATCACTGTGCCTGCACTCACTGCTAGTATGTCAGACTCCGCAGGGGCGGATCCTGTCCAAGCGCTAATCAAATCCAATAAGGCTTGTTGCGGCATGCATCCCGATCCACACAATAATAGTAAAGCCAATATGGCCTGCTGCGGCGTGCAGCCCAATCCACAATAACACTCTCAACACGGATCTCAGGCCCACCTTAGTCATCAGTCTCTCAAGTCATAAGGGCTCACAATCTCATACCACTTAGCCCAACAACTCCACATATGGAACAACAATATAATATGAGATGTAACAATGAATGATGAACATAGACTGAGATATGACATGCCAGATGAAGAATCATGACTGGGTGTAAAATTATAGTTAAATCAGATAACCCAAAACAATAGAAATAGCCTCATCAAGTCTCAATCGAATAACCATATGGCCTAAATATGATCTCTAACACGAATCATGGCTCAATTAATCTAACAAGTAGGAAAGGAACAGATAAAACAAGACATGATAGCAACATAGTCCAATAGCCGACCTGGAACATGATTACCCCGGTGCATGCCCATATGCCTGTCACCTAGCAAGTGCGTCGCCCCAACACATAACAAATAACGTGCATCCCAGGGATAAATACCCTCAATTCCAAATTTAGAAATGTTACTTATCTTAAAGCGTGCAACTCAATACTCCAACAAGCCCTTGCCTCGCGAATCAGCCTCCGAACGACTCGAATCTAGTCACAAACAAATTAATACCATTAATAATAGCTGTAGGAAATAATCTCAAATGACTCAAGCTAAAGTCTTTAATCAAAATCGAAAAGTCAACACTGGGCTCGCACCCTGAAACCCAACAAAATTCACAAATTTCGAACACCCATTTAATTATGAGTCCAACCATACTAAATTCATCCAATTCCATCCAAAAATCGACCCCCAAATCACCGAATCTCACTCTCCAACAAAATAGTCTAAAATCCCAAAATGTCACTTCAAAATCACAAAAACTAGGTGTAATAATCAATGGATAATTAATAACAGTGATGAGTCTTCACTTACCTCTTCAATTGTAGCAAAATGTCTCTCACAAATCGCCTCCAACCGAGCTCCAAAATCCAAAATGAGAAAAAAATGACCAAACCCTCATTTTAATACACTTCCCTAGTGATTTCACACCAGCGGCTCACTTAACCGCACATGCGGTCATGTTGCTGCAGAAAAGTGGCCGCATCTGCGGCTTCCTCCAAAAGCCGACCATCCGCTTCTGCGGAGTAACTCTCGCATTTGCGAGTCCTCTTCTGCGGAATCCTTCTGCAATTGCGGTCCCAGACCTTCACAACAATATCTGCTTCTGCTTTCACACCTGCACTTCTCCGCGTATGCATCTGTTCCCCTATCTCCGTATTTGTGGAAACGCATGCCCTGCTCAATTTTGCTTCTACGCTCATATGCCCGTACCCGTGACCTCGCAGGTGCGGAAACTACCTCGCACCTACACTCCTCCCACTTCCAACCAAACTCTACATCTGTGCACAATGGGAAGCATATGCGGTTTTGCATGTGCGGCCATTACCTCACAGGTGAAATTTTACCAGCTTCAGCAACCTTCAACAATTTACCGAGCCCAAACATGATCTGCAACTCATCCGAATCACACCCAAGACCCCCAGGACCCCATCCAAATACATCAGCCAGCCCTAAAACATGTTATGAACTTAGTTGAAACCTCAAATCACATCAAACAATATCAAAACCATGAATCGCACCCTAATTCAAGCCTAATAAACTAATGAACTTCCAACTTCTAAAAATAATGCCGAACCATACCAAATTAACTCCGATTGACCTCAAATTTTGCAGGAAAGTCCCAACTGACAAAACGCACCTATTCCAACTCCCGAAACCATAATTTGAACCCAATATCAACAAAGTCAACTCTCGGTCTAACCTCTCAACCTTCCAAACTTTCAACTTTCCAACTTTCACCAATTCAAGCCAAAACGACCTATAGACCTCCAAATCTCCATACGAAGCTATTAGAACCATCAAAACTCCATTCCAAAGTCGTCTACACAAAGTCAAACTCCGGTCAAGCCTTTTAACTTAAGCTTCAAAATATCCCTGAAACTAAACCAACCACCCGGCAAGTCACAAAACAACAAATGAACATAGAAGAAGTGATAACTAGGGGAACGTGGTTACAATATTCAAAACGATCGGCCGAGTCGTTGTAGACTTACTTCCCATACTCTTGTGTTGTTGTTGTTATTGTTGTTGTTGTAATTCTTCTATTGATTTACTTTCTATACTCTTGTGTTATTATTGTTGTTTTTGTTCTCATTGTTGTTAAGTGGTGGGCTATGTATTATTGTGGCATTGGTATTGTTGGGTACTCATGGGCGTGGTGCAAGTAAGGGGAAATACTTCATTTTGAAGCATACACGGCGAGATAAGGAGGCGAAAGCACATGAATCTATTTCAGAAAAAATGTTTTAAAATAAATGTAAGGCTCACGCAGCGTTAGAATGAAGATTTGTGATTCGTGACTTGTGTATTGTGATTATGAGGTGTGGTACCTCGAAGTGGCTCTTGTTGTATTAATGTGTTGGAACGGTTTGTGATTTCTTGTGTGTGTCATGCATATTACGTGATTTGCTGCGTAATTTTAATGTGTTAATATGTGCCTCCGTTGTTACTTTATGAATTGGTTGTCAAGATGGATTTACTTACGTGGAGCTATTATCTATAATCTATTAAGTTGTTAGTAACATAACAGATTGAAATAATGAAATTGTCATCATGCTTCACTTTATTTAATTCTTAAATTAAACTTATTATCTCATTTGGTGCTCTACTTTATTTAAATTATTATCGTGCTTTACCTTATTTAATTCTTAAACTAAACCCATTATTTCATTTAATGCTTTACTTCATTTAAATTGTTATCATGCTTTACTTTATTTGATCCTTAAAATAAACTCAATATCTCATTTGATGCTTTAGTCTATTTAAATTGATATCATGATTTACTTAATTTAAATAAAAATTTTGAACATTTTATTTGTAATGGACACAAATACAGTATACGTTGTGGCACGTGGTCTTGTCGTGCAAAGGTTATTGATGATGTGGACACGAGTGCCATTTGTATAAGAGTTGTGCTTTGACACTCGTGATTTGTAGTTATGAGGTATGGTACCTCAGGGTGATTCTTGTTGTACATTTTATGTCGGAATGGCTTGCTGATTTGAACGGTTATTGTTCCCTTTAATTTATTTCACTTGTAATTTTTAACTATATTTGATTATTTTCTGTTTTTATCACATGTTTAGTCTTTGTTGTCATTTGTTTCTTTTACTCTCCGTTGTTAGCCTTTTATAATATTCCGCCTTATTGTCATTTATCGCTTTTACTTTCTGTTGTTAGCTTTATATTAATATTTTGCACAGGATTTTATGTCTAGTGTGTATCTTGACTTGACCTCGTCACTACTCCACCGAGGTTAGTCTTGATACTTACTGTGTAACGTTGTGGTAAACTCATACTATGTTGTAGCATAGTTTTGTGCGGATCCAGGTACCTCTGCCCGTGCCGGTTGCTTGTGAGTTGATTTAGACATCACGAAGACTTCAAGGTATACCTGCCTAATGCTTGCAGGCCTCGGAGTCACCTTCTAGTGATCATATGTTATTGTTTCTCTTATTTCTGAACGGTGTTGTACTTGAGGTTTCTAGTGAACTCGCTATGTACTACCGATTTTGGGATTGTATGAATTTAATTTTGCATTGGCTTTTATTATGTCATTTATTAGTTTAAATTAATAGCTTAGTCGTTTATTTATGTTAAATTATCAATATGTGCTAGGCTTACCTAGTCTTCGAGACTAGGTGCCATCATGATCCTAAAGGTGGGATTTTGTGGCCGTGACAAGTCTGTATCAGAGCTCTAGGTTCATAGGTTCTACGAGTCATAACCAAGTTTAGTAGAGTCTGTACTTATCTTCGAGAGGTTATGAAACTATTAGGAAATTCCACTTTTTTCATTCCTTATCGTCCGACATTAATTCGACTTGAAGTGTATATCTTATATTCTTTTACATCCACTCGATATGATGTTGCACACTCGGTATAAGCTATACGCCGACGGCTTGTGATTCTATGGATTGGCTACGAGGGAGCTATGGATACTCGGTCATTATCTTGAGGTGTTGTCCAGACCGAGGACGTAGATGTGTTGGTAGATCTTTCAGTTGTTCACGTGTGGGATGCAGTGAGTTCTGGTATCTAGTTGGTGAGTACGAGCTTGGGAGGATTTAATTGATTGTCTAGTTGTTGTGATCGCGGTAGGGTCATGGGGGAAGGTTAACTTGAGGCTAGTCGGTGGTATTAGAGGTTATGTGTTTTGTATGGGAGTTATATTCAATGAAAGGTACATATTATCATTCAAGGCACCTGAGGAAGCGGGCTTGACTGCACGAGGATGGATATGCTCCTAGTAGATGATTTGAGGAAGCTTATGATTGGTGCTATACAAGCTTATGAAGGCTGGTATTGTGGATCATTAGATATTATGTCCTATGGCTTCGCTCCAAGTGGGGGATTTGCTATCGATGATTAGATTGCATGGTCATGTGTTATATTAGTTCTGGATTGAGGTATATATGTGGTATTGGAGGGTTTCCCAAAATTGTATACGGCTAAGATCTGAAATTTGCATTGGATAATGCTGATACTTGTGGTAATTATGTATCATTATTAATTCTACATTTCTGTATCAGAGAGCTTAAAGAAATAACTTTGGATTCACATAAGTCTCTTCATAGTAGGTATCTCGGTTGCGGCATTATTGGGTGCTTCAAAGGAAATACAGTGGTTTATGGTCTTTCGAACGATGTGGTTCGTGCTAGGATATCTCGCGATTAGCTTTTGTTTAGGATCATAGTGTACTGTCAAGGAGAAGTGTTAACTTGAAGGCAAGTCGTGTAATATTCGAAGAAATGGGTTAGCTTAGTGGTGTTGGGTTAGCATAGTAACAAAGGTTATTGGTTCCTTTGGTGTGGTGATTCGTTATCGGTGTTTTGTGGAAATACTCTTGTGTTTGACGGCTTTCGTGACTTGGTTGAGTTGGGGAAATTCAGTTTTGATGGCTTGGTTATGTGAGGATAGGTTTCGAAGAGTTCTTCATAGTGTCGACCACAGCTTGAGCTAGATGTCTGCTACTGGCATAAGGAACATGTTGCATGTTATGATTTTTCTCCTGTATGGGGTCATGAGTTCTAGAAAGCAGGGAGGATTTCATATGTTTATAAGGATTCTAGCATTATTTGATACCACCTGAGAAGGGAGCGCACTCCAGAAAGCGCACTGTGCTTCAACTTGCGGATGCCTGATCGGTATTACGGTAATCGCCTGATTGATCGACCATCGATGTTCATATTTTTCTATGTGGCACGAAAGAATTATGGAAGTATTTCGCGTTGGATGATCGTGTATGAGGAATGTATCACTTACGTGAGTAGTGTAGTTGGGATCGGATATGGAGATTCTAGTATTCTAGGGATTTAAAGACTAAGAGGGTTCTTGGAGGCAGATTGTTCCATGGTTGTGAATGGTGAAGTTATGTTAAGAGGTTGACAACTGAGTGTGTGTCCTATGGATATGTTATTGTGGGCTTTTCGGAGGTTTTCTACCTATTTTGGGAGGATGGGAATTGATTTGGAGGCCACTGGTAGGCCTAATGAGAATGTGTATTCCATGTCAGGTCTGATTTGTCTACCCAACACAGTTATTGTGGAGGGGTATGTTATCGGTTGGAGTGGATCTTATTCGTGTTCTAATGTGTTCCATTCATTACTCTTCTATGCCACGATAAGTTGTGAGATTGTCGACTATTTACACACCTGATGCAGTTTTGTTTGGGCTTTGTGGGGAAATTCGAGCGAGATGGCTCATGGGGTGTCGAATGGTTGATTGTGCCATGGTTATGGTTTTCCTATTTGTGGTATATAGTGGTATCCATTTCTCTATTTTTATGGTCATGCGTTTCTAGCGTTTGCTGATTGGTACGCATATGGTTGTTGATTGTGAGACTCATGCCCGAGGTATTCCATGTGGACCGGTGTTTGGATTGGGTTAATCATCGCACCATACTTATATTGGGATATGATCCTTGTGCTTACTTCGTGTGTTTTGTTTCTCTTTTGTGTGATGGGTTCATAGCATTGTGCTTGGTGGTGGTATCTGTTGACCTTGCGGGTCAGTTCTCTCATATGATTCTCTTTCCATCATTGGGCACATCTGAGTTGTCAATTGTTTGGTGCACGGATTGCATGGTATGTGGATCTAGGTAGTATTGGTGTGACATGTTGGTAGAGCAGCTCCTATTGGATGAGGTGAAGTTGTTAGGCCTCAAATAAGTGCCATCGGGTTTGATTAAGGTATGTTTGGAATAATAGTGTCACTAGTCAACTTAGATTTTGCTATGATTCTTGTCGGGCAAAAAGGATCCATGACATTTTGATGTGATGTGTGGTTATGCGTTTCTGCGTGTTCTTTCATAATTGGCAGTATACGGAGATTTGAAACAAGGTTTTTTTATAGGATGTTAGATACAGGTACCAGGTTTGCTATTTGAGCAGCTACGGTGGTCGGAAGCTATTGCTATGTGTATCTGAGTTAAGTGGAATATCATGTGATTATACTTGGGATATGGTTACGGCTTGATGCAGCTTGATTCAGATGTATACAACGTATAAATGCGAGAATTAGGTTTTATAATGAATTTTGGAAGTTGGAGGTCGGGTTCCAAGAGTTGTGAGCTAATGTTAAGGTAAAGATCTTTGGTAGATTGTGTTGTTACAATAATATGGATTTGGATGACATGAGATCACCCATGGGTATGGTAGGGTGAGTTTATACCGTGATTTGATGGCTTTGGGACGACTCTTGTCAAGTTCCAGGACGAACGTATATTTAAGAGGGAGAGAATGTAATGACCCGACCGGTCGTTTTGAGAATTGTATTCAGTTCGGGGGTTGGAGGTCACGAGTAGCTTCATATGGTGTATTATTAAATGTGTGTATCGTTGGTTTTGGTTTTTGAGTTGTTCGGGATTGATTTGGAAGAATGATTCTTATTTTAGAAGCTTAAAGTTGGAGGAGTTGACCACGTTTGACTTTTTGTGTATTTGACCTTGGATCGGAGTTTTGATGGTTCTGTTAGGTCCGTATGGTGATTTTTGACTTAGGCGTATGCCCAGATTTGAATTCGGAGGTTCCTGGATTGATTTTTCTTGTTTTGCCAAAAGTTGGCAATTTGGAGGTTTAGAAATTCCTTAAGTTTGACCGTAGGTTGACTTTATGGCTATCGGGTTTGGATATTTGTTTCGGGACCTCAAATTGGTCTGTTTTTTTACTGTAAAATTTGGTGTCATTCGGAGTTGGTTTTATAGGAATCACACGCTTGGTTATGGTTTTAACGGTTCTTGAGTTCATTGTGAGATTTCATGTGTTTTGATGTCCGATTCATAGTTCCAGATGTTATTTTGGTGATATGATCGCACAAGCAAGTTCACGTGATCTTTTTAGACTTGTGTGGATATTTGATGTGTTGCCCTGAGGGCTCGGATGAGTTTTCGACGTGTTTAATATTGATTTGGTCATGTTCATAATTGCTGGTGCTGTGCAGGTATTGCAGGTCTTTCAAATTCCAGACACTGTTCGCATTTGCGAGGTGGGGATCGCATTTGCGAGGTGGGCTAGGGGCTTCCATGTTCGCATTTGCGAACTGAAAATCGCTTTTGCCATTGGGGAACCTGGGCTGGCTTGATTGCATTTGCGATCACATGATCGCTTTTGGGAAGGGCCTAACTTCGCAAATGCAAAGTCAGGGTCGCATTAGCGACTTTCCCTGGGTTCATCAGTTGCCGCATTTGCGACAGCTTTTTTGCATTTGCGACAGCTTTTTCGCATTTGTGAGGGTTCGCATTTGCGAGCCCTAGGTCTGATCAAAATAGAGGGATTTCGGGACTTAACTTCATTTATCACATTTTTAGAACCCTAGACTCGGTAGGAGACAATTTTGAGGAGGGATTTTCAAATACAACTATTTGGCAAGTGCTTTTGAACCAATTTCAATTATTTTACAAGATTATTTATGAGATTTTACCTCTAATCCATGGATTTGAAGAGAATTTTTGGGGGATTTTGACTATGTTTTAAAAAATAAAAATTTGAGATTTAAGAGCACATATATTGACACGTGGGGGTTATGGGTAGTCGAGATCTACCTTTAGAGTTGGGTTTTGATCGGGTGAGCTCGGGTTTGACTTTTGTTGAATTTTTGGGAGTTGTGCAAAGATCTTAACGTTAATTATCAGAATTGATTTCTCTTGGATTGTTTGATGATATTAAGTCATTTTTTGTTAGATTTGAGCCGTGTAGAGGCGAATTTTAAAGGAAAAGCTATTTTAGAGTATTGATTTGGCCTAATTGAGGTAAGTATCTTGCCTAACTTTGTGTGGGGAATTTCCACTGTGAAACTGTTCTACTTGCATTATTAGAACTATTTGAAAAGACGTGTTCATGAGGTGACGAGTATGTACACGGGCTTATGTGTGGTAAATGACCGAATTAAACTCTTAGACTATAATATGTCTTGAATTGAAGTTGTTGTTATGTGAAGCACATGTCATTGTTGATTTACTTCCCGTACTATTGTGTTATTGTTGTAATTCTTATATTGACTTACTTCCCGTACACTAGTGTTGTTGTTGCAATTCTTGTATTGATTTGCTTTCTGCACTCTTTTGTTATTGTTGTTGTTTTTGTTCTCATTGTTGTTGAGCTGTTGGCTATGTATTGTTTTGGCATTGGTATTGTTGTTTGATCAAAGTTGTGGCATATAGGCACGTGGTGTGCGGTTGATTATTGTGTTGTAATTGATATGTGCATGCATCGACATAAGGTGGTGTGTAAATTGATGCGCACGCGGCTAGATAAGGGGGATACTCATGCGCGTGGCGCAAGTAAGGGGAAATACTTCATTGTGAAGCACAGATGGAGAGATAAGGGGGCTAAAGCACGTGAAGCTATTTCGGGAAAAATATTTTAAATTAAATGTAATGCTCACGCGGCGTTATAAGGAAGATTTGTTATTCGTGACTTGTGTATTGTGATTATGAGGCTCTTGTTGTATTTTTGTGTTGGAATGGTTTGTGACTTCTTGTGTGTGTCATGCATATTACGTGATTTGTTGCGTCATTTTAATGTACTAATCTTTCCCTCTATTGTTACTTGATGAATTGATTGTCAAGATGGACTTACTTACGTGGAGCTATTATCTCATAATCTATTGAGTTGTTGACAACATAACAGATTGAAATAATAAAATTGTCATCATGCTTCACATTATTTAATTCTTAAATTAAACTTATTATCTCATTTGGTGCTCTACTTTATTTAATTGTTATCATGCTTTACTTTATTTAATTCTTAAACTAACCCCATTATTTTATTTGATTCTTTACTTCATTTAAATTGTTGTCATGCTTTACTTTATTTGATCCTTAAAATAAACTCAATATCTCATTTGACGCTTTACTCTATTTAAATTAATATCATGATTTACATTATTTAAATAAACTTTTTGAACATTTTATTTGTAACTGACACGTATACGGTATACGTTGTGGCACGTGTGTCACGACCCAATTTCTTCCTCCGTGAACCGTCGTGATGGCACCTAGTCTCTACGACTAGGTAAGCCTAATTATTACGGAAATTAAATGAAAACACAAAGATAACAACTAACAAATATAGTAAATAAGCACACTCGGCATATACAATATTCACTTTTCCCAAAACCCGGAATACCGTAAGTCACAAGCTACTAAGAAGTCTTAACCGTTCTATACATCATTTCTACAGAAAGAAGGCAAAATGAATATAGGGGGATAGAAGGGGACTCCGAGGATCTGCGAGCGCGAGCAGATGTATCTTGAAGTCTCCAATAAGCAACAACGACTGCAACTAGTGATGAGGCTAGTAAGATAAACCTGGATCTGCACACGAAAAGTATGTGCAGGAAAGGGCGTGAGTACACCACAACGGTACCCAGTAAGTGCCAAGCCTAACCTCGGTCGAGTAGTGACGAGATCAGGTCAGGGCCCTACTGGTAATAATATAATGAAATAAGGCAGAATGAAATATCGCAGTAAAATAAAATACGGAAATCTAAACAGGGATAGAATCAAATGAAAGACAACAACTCAAAACACAGTGATAACAACAAGGGATCTCCCGAGATACCGTCTCGTAGTCCCAAACGTAAATGTGCAGGGGGATCTCCCGGAATACCATTCCGTAGTCCAAAAATAAATATGCAAAACAGGGGGATCTCCTGAAATAACGTTCCATAGTCCCAAAGTAAATATGCAGCGCAACCAACCGAAATAACAATTACAGCAAGAAATCCTACAGTTTAGACTAAGTTCAAGTCAAGGAAAGCAGGTAATTTCACTAAACATGCTGCACAGAGTTCAAATAGGCAGTTAAACAAGTAGGCATGCTATTCTAGTCTAAACAGGATAGTTACATATGCTAGTGTGTTTCAATTAAGGAGAAAACAAGTTATGACTTAGTGAAAAATGGAGTTTTACAACAAATATCCCGTGTACGTACTCGTTACCTCACGTACACGACGCTCACATATCAAAAAAGTACAAAATCCTAAGGGAGTTCCCCCACACAAGGTTAGGCAAGCCACTTACCTCGAACCAAGCTCAAATCAATCTGTCACAATGCTCTTTCCACGAATATCTGACTCCGAATGGCTCAAATCTAGACAAAATCAATTACATAACATAAATATAGCTACAAGAAACTAATCTAGCTAACGAAATCAAAGCTAAGGCAAGAAATTAGAAAAACACCCAAAAACGTCTCCCCGGGCCCACATCTCGGAATCGGGTAAACGTTACCAAATATGAACACCCATTCACTCACGAGATTACTCATACCAAAATTATCCAAATTCGATGTCCAAATCCCACTCAACACTCAGAAATTCGGTTGGGGAACTTTTCCCCCATTTTCCCAATCTTTCTCACTCAAATTCCTTAATTAATGAAGAAAACAACAATGGATTAATGAAATATGATCAAAATCAAGTTTGGAATCGTTACCCCAAAGCTTTATCTGTAAATCCCTCAAGAAATCGCCTTCTCCCGAGCTCAAAAATCAAATTTGTGAATATGAACCTCAACCCTCGATTTTGCCCCTTTTCTGCCCAGCGATCTTCCCACCTGCGGGCCATAGGTCGCACCTGCGATGCCGCATCTGCGAAAATTCCCTCGCAAGTGCGGAAATCACTTAAGAGGACTGGGTCTGCATCTGCGGCAGTGGGGGCTGCACCTGCGTGTGCGCGCCTGCGAAACACTGTCTGCTTCTGTGATATTCCTCACCGCTTGCGAATCCTTGGGCGCATCTGCGGGCATCGCAGATGCGGAAATTTCTTGCACCTGCGACCCCTGGTCAAGACTCTGAATTCCGCATCTGCGCCTGTTCCTCCGCACGTGTGAGACCGCACTTGCTGTCTCCCCTCCGCAGGTGTGAAACACCAGAACCAGCAAAAACTCAGCAACTTCCCTAAGTCCAAAATTCATCCGTTAAGCATCCGAAATACACCCAAGGCCCCCGGGACCTCAACCAAACATACTAACCAATCCTAAAATACCATACGAACTTAGTCGAGCCCTCAAGCTACATCAAACAATGCTAAAATCACGAATCACCATCCAATTCAAACTTAATAAACTTGAAACTTCCAAATTCGACAATCGATGCCGAAACCAACCAAACCACGTCCGATTGACCTCAAATTTTGCACACAAGTTATATTCAACACTACGGACCTAATCCAACTTCTGGAATCGGATTCTGATCCCGATATCAAAAATTTCACTACCGGTCCAAAACTTCAAAAATCCGGCTTTCGCCATTTCGAGCCTAAATAAGCTACAGACCTCCAAAACACAATCCAGTCACGCTCCTAAGCCCAAAATCACCCAACGGAGCCAACAGAATTGACGGAACTCCATTCCGGAGTCGTCTTCACATAGTTCCGACTACGGTGCCAATCCTAAGGTTTAACCCTCCATTTAGGGACTAAGTGTCCCAAAACACTCCAAAAACCAAAACGAAACCTCCCGCGCAAGTTACAATAGCAAAAAATAGATATGGGAGAAGCAGTTAATAGGGGATCGGGGCTATAACTCTCAAGACGACCGGCCGGGTCGTCACATCCTCCCCCTCTTAAAATAATCGTTCGTCCTCGAACGAGTATAGAGACATACCTGAAGCTGTGAAAAGATGAGGATAACGGCTGCGCATATCCTGCTCGGTCTCCCAAGTCGCCTCCTCGATCGGCTGGTCCCGCCACTAAACCTTTACTGATGCAATGTTCTTTTACCTCAGCTTCCGAACCTGCCTATCCAAAATAGCTACTGGCTCCTTAACTTAGGATAGATCCTTGTCCAACTGGACTGAGCTAAAATCCAACACATGAGATGGATCACCGTGATACCTCCAGAGCATCGAAACATGAAATACCGGATGAACTCCTGCTAGGCTGGAAGGTAAGGCAAGCTCATAAGCAACCTCCCCAACTCACCGCAGCACCTCAAAGGGGCCAATAAACCTTGGGCTCAACTTGCCCCTCTTTACGAACCTCATAACGCCCTTCATAGGCAAAACCTAAAGTAGGACCCACTCTCCAACCATGAATGCAACATCGCGAACCTTCCGGTTCTCATAGATTTTCTGTCTGAACTGGGCTGTGTGAAGTCTATCCTGTATCACCTTCATCTTCTCCAAGGCATCATGAACCAAGTCCATACCCAATAATCTGGCCTCGCCCAGCTCGAACCAACCCACTGGGGACCGACACCGCCTACCATACAGAGCCTCATACGGTGCCATCTGAATGCTAGACTTATAACTGTTGTTGTAGGCAAACTCCGCAAGTGGCAAGAACTGATCCCAAGAACCTCCAAACTCCATGTAGTGCACTCGGACTGCCCGTCCGTCTGAGGGTGAAAAGTTATGCTCAACCCCACCCGAGTACCCAACTCCTGCTGTATGGCTCTCCAGAACCGCGATGTAAATTGCGTGCCCCGGTCAGAGATGATAGATACTGGCATGCCATGAAGTCTGACAATCTCTCGAATATAAACTGGAGCCAGATGCTCGGAAGAATAGGTAGTCATCACAGGAATAAAATGAGCTGACTTGGTCAGCCTGTCCATAATCACCCAAACTGCATCAAACTTCCGCTAAGTCTGTGGGAGTCTAACAACGAAATCCATAGTGATCAGTTCCCATTTCCACTCCGGAATCTCTAACTTCTGAAGCAACCCACCTGGCCACTAATGCTTATACTTCACCTGCTGGCAATTTAGACAACGAGCCACATACTCCACTATGTCCGTCTTCATCCTCCTCCACCAATAATGCTGCCTTAAGTCCTGATACATCTTCGCGACACCCAGATGAATAGAGTACCGTGAGCTGTGAGCCTCCTGGAGAATCAACTCACGCAAACCGTCCACATTGGGCACACATAACCTGCCTTACATCCTCAATGCACCATCCTCCTCAATAGTGACCTCCTTAGCATCACCGTGTTGGACCGTGTCCTTAAGGACAAGTAGATGGAGGTCAACATACTGACGCTCCCTGATACGATCATAAAGGGAAGATCGATAAACCACACAAGCCAATACTCAACTCGGCTCAGAAAGATCCAATCTCACAAACTGGTTGGCTAAGGACTGAACATCCAACGCCATGGGCCTCTCTACTGTTGGTAGATAAGCTAAACTCCCCAAACTCTCTGCCCGGCGACTCAAAGCATCGGCCACCACATTGACCTTCCCCGGGTGGTACAAAATGGTGATGTCATAATCCTTAAGCAGCTATAACCACCTCCTCTGACGCAAATTAAGATCCTTCTGCTTGAACAGATGCTACAAACTCCGGTGATCAGTGTAGATCTCAGAAGGAACGCCGTACAAATAGTGCCTCCAAATCTTCAAGGCATGAACAATAGCTATTAGCTCATAGTCATGGACAGGATAGTTCTTTTCATGCACCTTCAATTGTCTGGATGCGTAGGCAATCACCCTACAGTCCTGCATCAACACCACGCCGAGGCCAACTCGCGACGCATCACAATAAACTATATAAGACCCTGAACCTGAAGGCAATACCAATACTGGGTTGTAGTCAAAGCTGTCTTGAGCTTCTGAAAGCTCTCCTCACACTCCTCTGTCCACCTGAACGGAGCACCCTTTTGGGTCAGCCTGGTCATAGGTTTTGCAATAGAAGAAAAACCCTCAACAAACCAACGGTAATACCCCGCCAACCCAAGAAAACTTCGGATCTCTGTAGCTGAGGACGGTTTGGGCCAACTCTGTACTGCTTCCACCTTCTTCGGATCCACCTTGATCCCCTCACTCGACACAATATGACCCAAGAATGCCACGGAATCAACAAGAACTCACATTTTGAGAACTTTGCATACAACTTCTTTTCTCTCAAAGTCTGAAGCATTGTCCTTAGGTGCTGCTCATGATCCTCCTAGTCCGAGAATACACTAGAATGTCATCAATGAATACGATGATGAAAGAATTAATATAGGGCCGGAACACACTGTGAATCAAGTGCATAAAGGCTGCTGGGGCATTGGTCAACCCAAAAGACATAACAAGAAACTCATAGTGACCATATCTGGTCCTGAAAGTAGTCTTTGGGATATCTAGCTCCCAAATCTTCAACTAATGATAACTTGAACGCAAGTCAATATTGGAAAATACCTTGGCACCCTATAGCTGATCAAATAGGTCATCCATACGAGGCAAGGGATACCTGTTCTTCACTGTGACTTTGCTCAACCGGCGATAATTAATACACATACGCATAGAACCATCCTTTTTCTTCACAAACAAGATAGGAGCACCCCAAGGTGACACACTATGCCAAATGAAGCCCTTATCAAGCAACTCCGGCAACTGCTCCTTCAACTCCTTCAACTCAAGATGAGTCATACGGTATGCAGGAATAGAGATGGGCTGGGTGCCCGACAACAAATCAATGCTGAAATAAATCTCTGTCGGGCGGCATGCGCGGAAGATCAGCTAGAAACACATCTAGGAAGTCTCTCACTACTGGAAATGACTCAACTGTAGGGGTATCAATACTGACATCTCTCAGATAAGCTAGATACACGTCACACCAGTTCTCAACCATTCGTTGAGCTTTAAGAAATGAAACAACTTGGCTGGGAGTATACTCTAAGGTACTTCTCCACTCTAATCGCGGTAAGCCTGGCATAGCCAGCATCACGGTCTTAGCGTGACAATCAAGAATAGCATAATGGGGCGACAACCAGTCCATGCCCAAAATAACATCTATATCTACCATACTGAGTAATAATAAGTCGGCTCTGGTCTCAAAACCACTAAGAGCAATGAAACACGACCGATACACGCGGTCCACAACAAGAGAAACTCACACAGGAGTAGATACATAAACAGGGGAACTCAAAGAATCTCGAGATACACCCAAATGTGGGGCAAAATAAGAGGACACATATGAATACATCGAGCCTGGGTCAAATAATACTTACGCATCTCTATGACAGACTGGAACAATACCTTTAATGACAGAGTCGGAAGCAACTGCCTCTGTTCAAGCCAGAAGAGCATAATACCTGGCCTAGCCTCCCCCTCTAGGGCAACCTCGACCTCCCCGACCTCAACCTCGAGCTGGCTGATCAGGTGGGGCGGTAGCTGGTGCTGGAATCATGGAATAAGGACCCAGTAGAGCACGTGGTGGCTGAGAAGTCTGTAGAGGTGCAACCCCCCTAAGTCTGGGGCTATCCCTCACCATATGGCGGGTGTCTCCACACTCAAAACAACCCCTCGGAGGGCGTGGCTGCTGTGACTGACTCGGGCCAGGTCTACTGGACTGGCCGCTAAAAGCACCCTGAGCAGGAGGCACACTAGATACTGGCGGTGCATATAAGGCTCCTAGGGCCTAGAAAGGGCTGGAACACCACTAGCGACTGGAAGAGATGAATGAACGGGGTGACCCACATAACCCCTACCATGGCGGGCTGCTGGGGCACGAGTTCCAGAATAAGAACCAGTCTCTCTAGACCTCTTGGCCTCTCTCTCCTCTCGGTCCCGGGCAAGCATGCCCTCCAATCTCCTAGCAATACTCACAACCTGCTGATAAGGAATATCCATCTCCAGCTATCTAAACATACTAATCCTGATACTGGGGTGGAGTCCCTCAATAAATCGTCAAACCCTCTCTCGAACTGTGGCAACCAAGGCCGGTGCAAGTCGGGCCAAATCACTGAAGCAGACTGCATACTCTGACACAGTCATAACACCCTGGCGTAGCTGCTCAAACTCCACGCGCCATGAGTCCTTGAAGCTCTGAGGGACATACTCTCTCAAAAACATGTCTGACAACCGAGTCCATGTAAGTGAAGCTTCCTCATCCAGACTACTCAACTCAAAGCACGCCACCACTGATAGGCTGCTTCTCTAAGCTGGAAAGTGGTAAAAGAAACCCCACTCATCTATGCTACACCTATAGTACAGAGAATACGATGACACTCCTCCAGAAAACCCTGAGCATCATCTGTAGCTAATCTGATGAAGGTAGGTGGGTGGTACTTTTGGTACCTCTCAAGTCTGAGCTGCTCCACCTCAGAAGCGGTTGTCCTAGTCTCATGCTGAACCGGGGCTACCGGCGGCATAGGAATGAACTCTGGGGCCTGATCAACCCGGACCCTCTGCTCAGGAGTACGGGCTGCGGGAGTCTGTGCCCCTCCCCCGGCCTGAGACGTGGCGGGAGCTAACAGAATTCAATCCAGCCTGAGCTAAGGTGCTAAACATGCTCATGAACTAGGCTAGAGTCTCCTAGAGGGCTGGTGTAGTAATAGGAACCTCTGGTGCATAACCTCCAGCTGGAATTGCTAGGGGCTCCTCTGTCGCAGCTCGCGCGGGTGCTCTGGCTGCACCGTGTGGCCGTAATCTACCCCGAACTCGGCCTCTGGCGGCTCTAGCAGGGGGCGCGGGTGCCTTGTCATCAGATCCTCCGGTACAGGTCCTCACCATCTGCGCGGAAGAATAGAATAGAGAATTTTTAGAATTTGATGCCAATAACTCGCATGATAAGGAATCAAAGAAGTATGTTTATTCCTAACAATTCCATAGCCCCCCGAAGATAAGTACAGACGTCTTCGTACCGATCCGCGAGACTCTAACAAACCGGCTTGTGACTCATGACTCCTATGAACCTAGATCTCTGATACCAACTTGTCACGACCTAATTTCTCCCTCTATGACTAGGTAAGTCTCTACGACTAGGTAAGCCTAATTATTGCGGAAATAAAATGAAAATACAAAGATAACAGCTAACAGATATAGTAAATAAGCAGAAATAGTGCCACTCGACATATACAATATTCACTTTTTCCAAAACCCGAAATACCGTAAGTCACAAGCTACTATGAAGTCTTAACTGTTCTACACATCATTTCTACAAAAAGAAGGCAAAATGAACATAGAGGGGATAGAGGGGGACTCCGAGGATCTGCGGGCGCGAGTAGATGTACCTTGAAGTCTCCAATAAGCAGCAGCGACTGCAACTAATGATGAGGCTGATAAGGTGAACCTGGATCTGCATACGAAAAACATGTGCAGGAAAGGGCGTGAGTACACCACAACAGTACCCAGTAAGTGCCAAGCCTAACCTCGGTCGAGTAGTGACGAGATCAGGTCAGGGCCCTACAAGTAATAATATAATGAAATAAGGCAGAATGAAATATCGCAATAAAATAAAATACGGAAATCTAATAGGAATAGAATCAATGAAAGACAACAGCTTAGAACACAGTGATAACAACAAGGGATCTCCCGAGATACCGTCTCGTAGTCCCAAACGTAAATGTGTAGGGGGATTTCCTGGAATACCATTTCGTAGTCCCAAAATAAATATGCAAAACAGGGGGATCTCCCGGAATAATATTCCGTAGTTCCAAATTAAATATGCAGCGCAACCACCCGAAATAACAATTACAGCAAGAAATCCTACAGTTTAGACTAAGTTCAAGTCAACGAAAGCAGGTAATTTCACTAAACATGCTGCACAGAGTTCAAATAGGCAGTTAAACAAGTAGGCATGCTATTCTAGTCTAAACAGGATAGTTACATATGCTAGTGTGTTTCAATTAAGGAGAAAACAAGTTATGAATTAGTGAAAAAATGGAGTTTTACAACAAATAGCCCGTGTACAGTACTCGTCACCTCACGTATACGGGCACATATCAAACGCGGAAATTTCTCGCACCTGCGACCCTTGGTCAAGCCTCCGAATTCCGTATTTGCACCTATTCCTCCGCACGTAGCTCGCACCTGCGGTCTCCCCTCCGTAGGTGCGAAACACCAGAACTAGCAAAAACTCAGCAACTTCCCCAAGTCCAAAATTCTTCCGTTAAGCATCCGAAACACACCCGAGGCAGCCGGGACCTCAACCAAATGTACTAACCAATCCTAAAACACCATACGAACTTAGTCGAGCCCTCAAGCCACATCAAACAACACTAAAATCACGAATCACCCTCCAATTCAAACTTAATGAACTTAAAACTTCCAAATTTGACAACCGATGCCGAAACCAACCAAACTATGTTCGATTGACCTCAAATTTTGCACACAAATCATATTTAACACTACGGACCTACTCCAACTCCAGGAATCAGATTCTGACCCTGATATCAAAAATTCCACTACCGGTCCAAAGCTTCAAAAATTCAGTTTTTGCCATTTCGAGCCTAAATGAGCTAAGACCTCCAAAACACAATCCGTGCATGCTCCTAAGCAAAAAATCACCCAACAAAGCTAACAAAAATCGATGGAACTCCATTCCGGAGTCGTCTTCACATAGTTCAAACTACGATGCCAATCCTAAGGCTTAACCCTCCATTTAGGGACTAAGTGTCCCAAAACACTCCAAAAACCAAAATAAAACCCCGGCAAGTTACAATAGCAGAAAATAGATATGGGAGAAGCAGTTAATAGGGGATCGGGGCTACAACTCTCAAGACGACTGGCCGGGTTGTCACAACGTGGTCTTGCCGTGCGAGAGTGATTGATGATGTGGGCATGATGTACCATGTGTATGGGTGTTGTGATTTGAGACTCGTGATTTGTTATTTTGAGGTGTGGTACCTCAGGGTGATTTTTTTGTACATTCTATGCCAGAATGGCTTGTTAATTTGAACGATAATTGTTCCCTTTAATTTATTTCACTTGTAATTTTTAATTGTTTTTGATTATTTGCTGTTTTTTCACATGTGTACTCTTTGTTGTTATTTATTGCTTTTACTCTCCGTTGTTAGCCTTTTATTAATATTCGGCTTTGTTGTCATTTACTGCTTTAACTGTCCGCTATTAGCTTTATAGTAATACTCTGCACATGTTTCTATGTCTAGTTAGTGTCTTGACTTGACCTCGTCACTATTCCACCGAAGGTAGTATTGATACTTATTGTGTATCATTGTGGTATACTCATACTATGCTTCTGTACATTTTGGTGCAGATCTAGGTAACTTTGCCCGTGTCGGGCGCTAGTGAGTTGATTCAGACATCGCGAAGACTTTAGGTATACCTGCTTGACGCTCGCAGGCCTCAGAGTCACCTTCTAGTGATCATATCCTATTGTGTCTTTTATTTCCGAATAGTATTGTTGTCACGACCCAAAATCCACCTAGTCGTGATGGCACCCAACCCAACCCGTCAGGTAACCCAATTAACAACTGTCCAATTCAATTATTAGTCAACTGACTCTAATACACTTCCCAAGGACAGGTAGTACAAATCATGAAGTTCTAAAATTAGAATTTACAAAGCTGGTATGAAATAAATACATCATCTGTTCGAAATGTACGTTAACAAATTTTTATAAATCTAAGGCTACCTTGAACAAGAGGCAGCTACAACCGAAATGCAGGTACATCTTCAATTCCAGCTCTCGTCGATCATAATAACATTAACAACCAATATCTGCACGCAAGGTGCAGAAGTGTAGTATGAGTACAACCAACCCCATGTACTCAATAAGTAACAAACCTAACCTTAGGTTGAAAGTAGTGACGAGCTGGAACAAAGGTCGGGTCCAACACCAATAGCCAACAACAGCCCATAACAACATAAAGCAATTAATAAAAGAAGTAGCTTAGAGATAAAATGCTCAGCTTAATCATTATTTCTGAAAATAGTTCTGCCTTTCAAGTGCAACAGTGAAAACCCAAGTCGTTTACCGAAGTTTCCAAAAATATGAGTAAGTTTGAAAATAGTAATTTTTCCCAAAACTCCTTCCAACAATAAATAACATGTTTCATTTTTCTTTCCAGATAGCCAGTGTAAAATGCATCACTATGCCCATATGTCAATATGTGTGAGAAGTCATGAATGACGTGATACCGTACATCATGAGAAAAATACATCTCTATGTATGTATGTTATGTGTGCATGTCAATGCAACGTATCTCAGAGATAAACTCATGTGCTCACACTCTCAGAGTACTCAATCTCACTGTCTCACACTTTCAACTTATCATGCTCACTCACTCAATACTGTATATGGCCAATCCAGCCCAGGGAAGATCCATCTCGGAATATATACATCAACTGACCCTCAGTCACTCAGTACTGAGTAGGGCTAATCCATCCCCAGGTATAAATGCTTCGGATAAGATCCATGTCCAGGGAAGATCCATCCCTCAATATAAATCAACCGCGCTCACTGGGGGTGTGTGCAGACTCCGGAGAGACTCTTTCAGCCCAAGCGCCATCATTAATCAGTATAACCGCTACGACGTGCAACTCGATCCCATAAATGTCACTCATAATCAGGCCATCAGCCTCACTCAGTCATCAATCTCTCCAGTCTCTCTTTCACGGGCTCACAATGTCATGATACTAGCCCGAAAACAATGATATGATGTGTCAATATGTAGCAACAGAGACTGAGATATGATATGAAATGAATGAACATGACTGGGTATGAAATTGCAATGTAAGCAAATAACTCAACAGCAGTAACGACCTCAATGGGTCCCAACAGAATAAGCATGTAGCCTAGACATGGTTTCTAACATGAATCATAACTCGATAACTGTGTACTGTCAGGTAACTACACAGTACCACATGAATAACGGAGTCACAGTTCACACGGCGCATGCCCACACGCCCGTCACCTAGCATGTGCGTCACCTCAACACCAAACACATAACACGTATAATCAAGGTTCATACCCTCAGCTCTAAGATTAGAAGCGTTACTTACCACGAACAAGCCGAATCCAATGTCGAGCAAGCTAAACAATGCTCCAGAATTTCCATTCTGCGCTTATCAACTTCCGAACGCTTCCTATCTCCTCATTTCAAGTCAAACGATCCATATCTATTCAAACAACGTGCAAATAAATCACAATTTACTCAAATGCTTACAAATTAACAATTTATGAAAATTCCTAACTACGCTTGAAAAATCAACAGTAGGGCCCATGTCTCGGAATTCGACTAAATTTACAAAATCCGACAACCCATTCAATTACGAGTTCAACCATACTAATTTCACTCAAATCCGACTCCGAATCGATGTTCAAATCTCGGAAATTCATTTTATGAAATTGTAGAAAATTCCACCGATTTCTCTTGAAAAATCAATAATCTGACGCCAAAAATGAAGCATTATTCATGGAATATAATCACAAGGGAGTCAAGAACACTTACCCCAAGTTGTGTGTAAAATTCCTCTCGAAGATCGCCAAAACCGAGCTCCAAAATTCAAAAATGGCTAAAAATAGTGAAACCCCGAACTTAAAGCTTCTGCCCAGCGTCTTCCGCATTTCGGTTGCATAGTCGGATCTGCAGCCTCCGCTTCTGCGGAAGAAGCTCGCATCTGCGAGTAAGCCTTGGCCAGCAGTGGTAGCTTCTGGGACGTACAAACCGCATCTGCGGTCGCGCTTCTGCGGGAGTTGGGCCGCTTCTGCGTTGCCTCCCAGCCACCCTTCCCCAGGTCGCTTCTGCGACCGGTTTTCACACTTCTGTGAGCTGCACCTGCAGTCCCTCATGCACAGGTGTGAAGACACCAGTAACAGAAAATTTTCAGCATTTTCTTAAGTTCGAATTTGATCCGTTAATCATCCGAAACTCACCCGAGGCCCCCGAGACCTCAACCAAATACACCAACAAGTCCTAAAACATCATACGAACTTAGTCGAACCTCTAAATCACATCAAACAACGCTAAAACCACGAATCATACCCCAATTCAAGTTTAATGAAACTAAGAATTTTTAACTTTTACATTCGATGCCAAAACCTATCAAATCAAGTCTGATTGACCTCAAATTTTGCACACAAGTCATAAATGACATAAGGAAGCTATTCCAATTTCTAGAATCGGATTTTGACCCCGATATCAAAAAGTCAATACCCCGGTCAAACTTCCAAACTTACATTTCCATTTTAGCCAATTCAAGCCTAATTTAACTACGGACTTCCAAATAATTTTTCGGACATGCTACTAAGTCCAAAATCATCATACGGGGCTATTGGAATCATCAAAACTCTATTTTGGGGTCATTTACGCATAGTCAACATCCGGTCAACTATTTCAACTTAAACTTTAAACGTTGGAACTACGTGTTCCAATTCATTCCAAAACCTCACCGGACCCGAACCAATTACCCCAGCAAGTCATATAACAGTTGTAAAGAACAAATTGAGCAGTAAATGTGGGATCGAAGTTGTAATACTCAAAATGACCGGCCGGGTCGTTACATTCTCCCCCACTTAAACATACGTCTGTCCTTGAGTATGCCAAGAGTTGTTCCAAAGCCTTTAAATCACTATTACACCTTACCACGCACATACCCGGGGGTGAGCCCACGCCACCCTATTCCATATAGGCCTGACACTACCACGTAATTGAAGATCGTTACTTTAACCTTAGTCCGTAAAACTTAGAACCCAATTTCCAACATCTAGAATTCTTTTCAAGACCCGAACCTCATATCTACACATTGTATAAATCTGAACAAACTATATCAAGTCATAGCCAGAAACCGCAGATATAATCACATAACATACTATATAACTCGCATGCTCGTAGCTCCATTCCCGATCAGAGTAACAACTCCAAAACCAAGTACTAGTATTAAACCCCCCATTCCACCGAACCTCGTTCCAAAACCTTTGTACACTACCGATAATGAAAGAAACATACAGGAACTTACAACCACTCACAAGATCAACAGGTCACGGAGCTTTCCCTCACTCAACAAGTACCACAGCCAATTGTTTAAGCCGAATTTTAAATTATTCTTCCAACACGCTGTAATCAAACCTGATTCTATCCATTCTAGGTCCAATGACCTTATATTATTTAACACAACTATTCCACAAACATGCCACACCAATTTAACTCAAGCCGCATCTGCGCAATCCGTATATCCAAAAATGGAAAATGTCTCAAAGAAGAGAATCGTATTGCAAGTTCAACAAGCAGCACCACAACTGCAATGATATAAGCTCATCATATATAGCAGAACCAAGACACATGAATCTAATAACGGTAACCAGCTCTCCTAGAGCTCACATTAACATCAGCTGCATGGCATGTCCACATGCCTCCAATCCAAGCATATCATACAGGAACAGTCAAATAAGTACACATTTATATGATAATGAAATAAGATTCTCATGCTCCTAGACTGGTATAAATAATACGCCATAGTGTAAGCACGTGCAAAGTCTGCTATCACACTTCAAATCGGCAAGTTAACGTAGATGTAGTAACTACCTCGTTTATTCAGGGAATTAGCCTCTTTGTAACCTCAAGTGTAGCCCAGATAGTTCTCAACAAAAGTAAGAACATGAGAAACATTATAACTTTATGCTTAACAGTCAACTCTAGGCATATCAGAGCCTAAGCAGTACGTAGAGATTTTATGATTACAGATAAGTTCAGGTAACTACACAGTACCACATGAATAACGGAGTCATAGTTCACACAGTGCATGCCCACACGCCCGTCACCTAGCATATGCGTCACCTCAACACCAAACACATAACACGTATAATCAAGGTTCATACCCTCAGCTCCAAGATTAGAAGCGTTACTTACCATGAACAAGCCGAATCCAATGTCGAGCAAGCTAAACAATGCTCCAGAATTTCCATTCTGTGCGTATCAACTTCCGAACGCTTCCTATCTCCTCATCTCAAGCCAAACGATCCGTATCTATTCAAACAATGTGCAAATAAATCACAATTTACTCCAATGCTTACAAATTAACAATTTATGAAAATTCCCAACTACGCTTGAAAAATCAACAGTAGGGCCCACATCTCGGAATCCGACGAAACTTACAAAATCCAACAACCCATTCAGTTACGAGTTCAACCATACTAATTTCACTCAAATTCGACTCTGAATCGATGTTCAAATCTCGGAAATTCAGTTTATGAAATTGTAGAAAATTCCTCCGATTTCTCTTGAAAAATCAATAATCTGATGCCAAAAACGAAGCATTATTCATGGAATATAATCACAAGGGAGTCAAGAACACTTACCCCAAGTTGTGTGGAAAATTCCTCTCCAAGATCGCCCAAACCGAGCTCCAAAATCCGAAAATGGCTAAAAGTAGTGAAAACCCGAACTTAAAGCTTCTGCCCAGCGTCTTCCGCATTTGCGGTCGCATAGTCGCATCTGTGGCCTCCGCTTCTGCGGAAGAAGCTCGCATCTGCGAGTAAGCCTTGGCCAGCAGTGGTAGCTTCTGGGACGTCCAAACTGCATCTGCGGTCGTGCTTCTGCGGGAGTTGGGCCGCTTCTGCGTTGCCTCCCAGCCAGCCTTCCCCAGGTCGCTTCTGCGACCAGTTTTCACACTTCTGCGAGCTGCACCTGCGGTCCCTCATGCACAGGTGTGAAGACACCAGCAACAAAAAATTTTCAGCATTTCCTTAAGTTCAAATTTGATCCGTTAATCATCTTAAACTCACCCGAGGCCTCCGGGACCTCAACCAAATACACCAACAAGTCCTAAAATATCATACGAACTTAGTCGAACCTCTAAATCACATCAAACATTGCTAAATCCACGAATCATACCCCAATTCAAGTTTAATGAAACTAAGAATTTTCAACTTTTACATTCGATGCCAAAACCTATCAAATCAAGTCTGATTGACCTCAAATTTTGCACACAAGTCATAAATGACATAACGAAGCTATTCCAATTTCCAGAATCAGATTTCGACCCCGATATCAAAAAGTCAATACCCCGGTCAAACTTCCAAACTTAACTTTCCATTTTAGCCAATTCAAGCCTAATTTAACTACGGACTTCCAAATAATTTTCCGGACATGCTCCTAAGTCCAAAATCATCATACGGGGCTATTGGAATCATCAAAACTCTATTTCGGGGTCATTTACGCATAGTCAACATCCGGTCAACTATTTTAACTTAAACTTTAAACCTTGGAACTAAGTGTTCCAATTCATTCCAAAATCTCAACAGACCCGAACCAATTACCCCAGCAAGTCATATAACAATTGTAAAGCACAAATTGAGCAGTAAATGTGGGATCGAAGCTGTAATACTCAAAATGACCGGCCGGGTCGTTACATTCTCCCCCACTTAAACATACGTTCGTCCTCGAGCATGCCAAGAGTTGTTCCAAAGCCTTTAAATCACTGTTCCACCTTACCACGCACATACCTGGGGGGTGATCCCACGCCACCCTATTCCATATAGGCCTGACACTACCACGTAATTGAAGATCATTACTTTAACCTTAGTCCGTAAAACTTAGAACCCAATTTCCAACATCCAGAATTCTTTTCCAGACCCGAACCTCATATCTACACATTGTATAAATCTGAACAAACTGTATCAAGTCATAGCCAGAACCACAGATATAATCACATAACATACTATACAACTCGCATGCTCGTAGCTTCATTCCCGATCACAGTAACTACTCCAAAACCAAATACTAGTATTAAACCCCACATTCCACCGAACCTCATTCCAAAACCTTTGTACACTACTGATAATGAAAGAAACATACAGGAACTTACAACCACTCACAAGATCAACAGGTCACGGAGCTTTCCCTCACTCAACAAGTACCATAGCCAATTGTTTAAGCCGAATTCTAAATTATTCTTCCAACACGCTGTAATCAAACCTGATTGTATCCATTCTAGGTCCAATGACCTTATATTATTTAACACAACTATACCACAAACATGCCACACCAATTTAACTCAAGCCGCATCTGCGCAATCCGTATATCCAAAAATGGAAAATGTCTCAAAGAATAGAATCGTATTGCAAGTTCAACAAGCAGTACCACAACTGCAATGATATAAGCTCATCATATATAGTAGAACCAAGACACATGAATCTAATAACGGTAACCAGCTCTCCTAGAGCTCACATTAACATCAGTTGCACGACATGTCCACATGCCTCCAATCCAAGCATATCATACAGGAACAGTCAAATAAGTACACATTTATATGATAATGAAATAAGATTCTCATGCTCCTAGACTGGTATAAATAACACGCCATAGTGTAAGCACGTGCAAAGTCTGCTATCACACTTCAAATCGGCAAGTTAACGTAGATGTAGTAACTACCTCGTTTATTCAGGGAATTAGCCTCTTTGTAACCTCAAGTGTAGCCCAGATAGTTCTCAACAAAGGTACGAACACAAAAAACGTTATAACTTTACGCTTAACAGTCAACCCTAGGCATATCATAGCCTAAGCATTCTTCTGAGTATGAATACTTGCCCCGATGCCCGCACATTGGCTCGAACCTCACATATATGCACACTCATAGCGCGTAGCTATCACAAATAATTAACGCAACCAGTTCCTCCACTGTGTTAAAATAATATACTCACCTCAAACAGGCCGCAACCCAAAATAATATATTTCTGAGAACTCCAGTCTCCAAATTCATCGAACACATGAATCACCGTAACTGATCCCAACTCCAGTACTAGAATGACTAACACATCCATCATTCACGATCATCCCATGAGGATTACTTCTATAATTCTCCCATGTCACATAGCAAAATATGAATATCAGCAGTCCATCAACCGGATGAGTACCTCAATACTGACGAACATTCGTAAGTCAGAACACAATGCACACCTTTCTTAGGAATTACGGAGCAGTTATCACATTCATCTAAATATCTGAAATTGACCATTCTGTCCAAAATTCGTGATCTACCCTTCAGGACTGAACTGCCACCTTGCACATGTAAATCCTAATTCCGCACAACACACCATATCTATTATGCCATCATGTGACAAACACAAGAATCCCATTATCAACTCTGAGTCACCAGCAAATTACATACCCGATTAGTTAGAAACCTTTCATTTGCTCTCATCCAGGAGGAAATCACAATACACAACACATTCCCCGCATCGATAGAAAATATCCGGTTCAAACCATGGTAGAACCCATCAAGAACACTTTGAAATCCGTTTGCACATAATCAAGCTATTAGAACTAAATTCCTTTAACTCGGCCAAATCACGCAGGTCACCAAAACTCAAGAATATTGGCACCAAAATATCTGTAGAGCCTCACCACATCATAATTACCCAAAGTTTACTACGAGACATTCTAACATAAAATGACACCGCCCCAAGACCCATAAGCCATTGTATTCTTCTTAAGCTCATGCAACACCAATCATAAAATACCTCAATCATCCACTAAGCTCGCATTTATTCTCTTGACAGTCAAGTCAACTTTCTCAACCAAGTTCAAATTTAGATCGCAACACATACATCCCGCTGGTAGAAAAGAAACTCTCCACTCAACATTATAAGGAACACACCTACATAGATTACTCCGTAATAGATAACTCACATGCTTAGCCTCAAATTCTCATCTTGTTAAACCTTTTTGCAACCACAATTACTATGCAATCACTTAATCATCTTGAGTCCAAACACATTAACAAGACATGAGAATTTAATTTGTTCGACAATTAAAGGACATGAAAGATCCTTCAACACACAAATTGAGACAGACACCAAGCACCCAATGGCACTTTTTTATATCTCGAGAAACTCTTCCCTTTGCGTTCAAACCATTTGAACACATTCCACAGTCGCATCATAATCATTATTTATCTATTCAACCGCTCATCGAGCCACAAATTCCACTCATAGGAACACTACCGTACATATGAGTCCAAATGTACAAGTTCACATAACTGAAGCTACCGAGCCTAAGTTGCGGTCGAAACCTGGCCTCAAGTCCTCCAGACTGGCCCATTACCAAAACACAGAATACACATCTCGAACTTCGTTCATGGAATCACAAGCTGGTAATGCACATCTGATACTGAGCGCTCACATGTGCACACAAATGCGTGGAAGGAATTCAAAGAGTTATATTTCAAGCTGAATCAATTCCGCACAATAAGGAGAGAAAGATAGGAAATTATCCTAAATGCCCTGTAGCCTCTCGAAGATAAGTATGGACGTCATCATACCAATCCGCAAGACTCTACTAGACACTTTCTCATGACTTGTAGAACCTATGAACCTAGAGCTCTGATACCACCTTGTCACGACCCAAAATCCACCTAGTCGTGATAGCACCCAAACCAACCCGTCAGGTAAGCCAATTAACAACTATCCAATTCAATTATTGTTTAACTGACTCTAATACACTTCCCAAGGACTGGTAGTACAAATCATGAGCTTCTAAGATTATAATTTACAAAGCTTTTATAAAATAAATACATCATCTGTTCAAAATGTACATAAACAGATTTTTATAAATCTAAGGATACCTTGAACAAGTGGCAGCTACAACTAAAACGCAGGTACGTCTTCAATTCCAGCTCTCGTCGATCACAGCAACATCAACAACCAATATCTGCACGCAAGGTGCAGAAGTGTAGTATGAGTACAACCGACCCCATGTACTCAATAAGTAACAAACCTAACCTTAGGTTGAAAGTAGTGAAAAGCTAGAACAAAGGTCGGGACCGACACCAATAGCCAACAACAGTCCATAACAACGTAAAGCAATTAATAAAAGAAGTAGCTCAGAGATAAAATGCTCAGCTTAATCATTATTTCTGAAAATAGTTCTGCCTTTCAAGTGCAACAGTGAAAACCCAAGTCGTTTACCGAAGTTGCCAAAAATATGAGTAAGATTGAAAACAATAATTTTTCCCAAAACTCCTTCCAACAATAAATAACATGTTTCATTTTTCTTTCTAAATAGCCAGTGTAAAATGCATCACTATACCCATATGTCAATATGTGTGAGAAGTCATGAATGACGTGATACCGTACAGCATGAGAAAAATACATCTTTATGCATGTATGTCATGTGTGCATGTCAATGCAACGTATCTCAGAGATAAACTCGTGTGCTCACACTCTCAGAGTACTCAATCTCACTGTCTCACACTTTCCACTCATCATTCTCAATCACTCAGTACTGTATATGGCCAATCCGGCTTAGGAAAGATCCATCCTGAAATATATACATCAACTGACCATAAGTCACTCAGTACTGAGTAGGGACAATCCAGCCCGTGGGGAAGATCCATCCCCAAGTATAAATGCTTCGGACAAGATCCATGCTCAGGGAAGATACATCCCTCAATATAAATCAACCGCGCTCACTGGGGGTGTGTGCAGACTCCGAAGGGGCTCCTTCAGCCCAAGCGCTATCATGAATCAGTATAACTGCTGCAGCATGCAGCTCGATCCCATAAATGTCACTCATAATAAGGCCCATCAGCCTCACTCAGTCATCAATCTCTCCAGTCTCTCTTTCACGGGCTCACAATGTCATGATACTATCCCGAAAACAATGATATGATGTGTCAATATGTAGCAACAGAGACTGAGATATGATATGAAATGAATGAACATGACTGGGTATGAAATTGAACTGTAAGCAAATAACTCAACAACAGTAACGACCTCAATGGGTCCAAACAAAATAAGCATGTAGCCTAGACATGATTTCTAACATGCATCACAACTCGATAACTCTAGTACGTAGAGATTTTATGATTACAGATAAGTTCAGGTAACTACATAGTACCACAAGAATAACGGAGTCACAGTTCACACGGCGCACGCCCACACGCCCTTCACCTAGCATGTGCGTCACCTCAACACCAAACACATAACACGTATAATCAAGGTTCATACCCTCAACTCCAAGATTAGATGAGTTACTTACCACGAACAAGCCGAATCCAATGTCGAGCAAGCTAAACAATGCTCTAGAATTTCCATTCTGCGCGTATCAACTTCTGAACGCTTCCTATCTCCTCATTTCAAGCCAAATAATCTGTATCTATTCAAACAACGTGCAAATAAATCACAATTTACTTCAATGCTTACAAATTAACAATTTATGAAAATTTCCAACTACGCTCAAAAAATCGACAGTGGGGCCCATGTCTCGAAATCCAACGAAACTCACAAAATCCGACAACCCATTCAATTACAAGTTCAACCATACTAATTTCACTTCGACAACCCATTCAATGTTCAAATCTCTAAAATTCATTTTATGAAATTGTAGAAAATTCCTCTGATATCTCTTAAGAAATAAAAAATCTAACGCCGAAAACGAAGATTAATTCATGGAATATAATCACAAGGGAGTCAAGAACACTTACCCCAAGTTGTGTGGAAAATTTCCTCTCCAAGATCGCCCAAACCGAGCTCAAAATTCGAAAATGGTTAAAAATAGCGAAACCCCGAACATAAAGCTTCTGCTCAGCGCCTTCCGCATTTACGGTCGCATAGTCACATCTGCGGCCTCCGCTTCTGCGGAAGAAGTTCGTATCTGTGAGTCAGCCTTGGCCAGCAGTGGTCACTTCTACGATGTCCAAACCGCATCTACGGTCACGCTTCTGTGAGAGTTGGGCCATTTCTGTGATGCCTCCCAGCTAGCCTTCCCCACGTCGCTTCTGCGACCAGTTTTCACGCTTCTGCGAGCTGCACCTGTGGTCCCTCATGTGCAGGTGCGAAGACACCAGCAACAGGAAATTTTTAGCATTTCCTTAAGTCCGAATTTGATCCGTTAATCATCCAAAACTCACCCGAGGCCCCCGGGACCTCAACCAAATATACCAACAAGTCCTAAAACATTATACGAACTTAGTCGAACCTCTAAATAACATCAAACAATGCTAAAACCACGAATCATACCCCAATTCAAGCTTAATGAAACTAAGAATTTTTAACTTCTATATTCTATGCCGAAACCTATCAAATCAAGTCCGATTGACCTTAAAATTTGCACACAAGTCATAAATAACATAAGGAAGCTATTCCAATTTCCAGAATCGGATTTCGACCCCGATATCAAAAGGTCAACACCCCGGTCAAACTTCTAAACTTACATTTCCATTTTAGCTAATTCAAGCCTAATTTAACTACGGACTTTCAAATAATTTTTCCCATTCTCCTAAGTCCAAAATCATCATACTGAGCTATTGGAATCATCAAAACTCTATTCTGGGGTCGTTTATGCATAGTCAACATCCGATCAACTATTTCAACTTAAACTTTAAACCTTGGAACTAAGTGTTCCAATTCATTCCAAAACCTCACCGGACCCGAACCAATTATCCCGGTAAGTCATATAACAATTGTAAAGCACTAAATGGGGGAACGGGGTTGTAATACTCAAAATAACTGGCCGGGTCGTTACAATTGTACTTGAGGTTTCTAGTGAACTCGAAGTAGAGCTTATGACTCTGTACTACTAATTTTGAGATTTTATGATTGTTGTTCTGTTTTGGCTTTTATTATGTCATTTATCAGTTTAAATTAATAGCTTAGTCAGTTATTTGTGTTCAGTTCTCAACATGTGTTAGGCTTACCTAGTCTTAGAGACTAGGTGCCGTCACAATCCTAAAGGTGGGATTTTTGGGCCGTGACAATGACAATCCAAGATAAGGGGATAGCCAATGCATGCCAAGAATTATCTTAAAATGCACCATATCGAACAATAAGAGATCAATTATTGTGTCATACCCATTAATATTCACCACAAGACCGATAAATCCAATCAACCACACTACAATCTCCAACATGCATATACACATAAACAATAATATCCAAATAATCATGAGACATATCAAAATGTGATGCAAAATAAGATGACACATACAAATAAGTAAAACCATTATCAAATAACACTAAAACATATCTATGACAACGTTATGGAACACCCTGATGTCCAATATCACTATGCACACACGAGCCAATGTAACATGGGTAATCATATGCTCAAGAGTGATGGATCCAAGGTCATGCGCTCGATCATTTCAACTCCATAATCAATCATCAGTATCTCATAAATCAGTCATCATCTGTATGGAATGAACCATAATTCTATAATCGCAACAAATGAATGGAATATCTTATCATGCCAACCGTATTCCATATCAAAGAACCGTACGCAGGGATGTATACATATATCAATAAGAGATAAGCATGTATGATGCTACAACGGCCCGGCCAGTCGTTTTGAGAGTTAGCGCCCCGATTCCCTATTAACTGCTTCCCCCATATATTTTTCTGCTATTGTGACTTGCCGGAAGGTTTCATTTTGGTTTTTGGAAGTGTTTGGGACATTTAGTCCCTAAATGGAAGTTTAAGCCTTAGGATTGGCATCGTAGTCGGAACTATGTGAAGACGACTCCGGAATGGAATTCCGTAAATTCCATTAGCTTCGTTGTGTGGATTTGGCCTTAGGGGCGTGTCCGGGTTGCATTTTGGAGGTCCGTAGCTCATTTAGGCTTGAAATGGCAAAAGTCGAATTTTTGGAGTTTTGGGCCGGTAGTGGAATTTTTGATATCAGGGTCGAATTCCGATTCTGGAAGTTGGATTAGGTCCATAGTGTTGATTATGACTTGTGTACAAAATTTGGGGTCAATCGGACGTGGTTTGATAGGTTTCGGCATCGGTTGTAGAATTTTGAAGTAGGAACCCTTGTGCTATGGTTTGAATTGAAAACATTGTATCTTGACTTTATTATGCTTTGAGAACAGTGAGTACTTTAGTTGTAACGCTTAGGCTCAGTTTTTGACTCTTGCATAAGTACCTTAAATTGTATAATCTTAAGTTTGCTTAACTGCTTTGAAGTGTCTTGATAATCCAATCTTGAGTGAGTTATGTGCTAGGTGTGTGTGAGGTTTTTGTGTTATTTTGTGTATTACATAGGATGTCTAGAACTTGTCTCGTGTGTTTGCAAAGCGAAATAGTAGTTTTAATCATTTTTAGAAGTGATATAGGCATTTCTTTGTTGAACCAATGATATGCGTTTACCCACCAAATTGTTATGTATCGTAGTTAACCCTTTTGAGCCTGTAATCCTATTTCTTTGGCACCCACATTACAAGCCTTGCCCATTTGTTTGAATTGACTATCTATTCAAACCATTTACCTCTCGTGAGCATTTGAAATTGTATGAACTTTGTAAAAGTTGAAGTGTGGGGTGATTGGGTTCGATTTTGAGTGGAACTAATGAAATAAGGAGAAAGATGCACTCTTTTGAAAAAAGTAAGAGCCACTTAAATTGAGAAAGAAAAAAATATAGTTGTATTGTTATGAAAATTATTTAGTGATAAGTGGTAACTCTTGATGTAATTATTCTTAAAGAAGATGGGAGTTAATATATATGGATGTGAAGGTGGAGTCTTGGTTAGACATAAGTGTGGGGTTTTGAATGAAATATATGCATTAAAGTTCTTAGGGAGGTGTAGTCACTCTTATATCTAAATGTATCCTACCCGTCCCGCAGCTTACATTACAACCAATTAAAGTCCTACTTGATCCTTGACTGAATGAGCTCAATTAGTAGAGAAGTACACTACGGGCAAGCCTATGGTACATCTTTTGTGACATATGAATGTTATTTCTGAGAGTGAGCGAATTCTTTTTATTTGAAGTTCCTAATTGTTCTTATATTTGATTGTGTGGGAAACTACTCTCTTTTGTTATGAGGGCACGTGATTCATGAAGGAAAGGTAATATTGTTGACCTCTGTGTTAGAGTAAGTGAGCGAGTTATAAATAATGCGAGGTGCTTTTGAGTCAAATTTCCAGGCTAGGATGTTACACTATTGTGCTTAGTCTATTTTAATTATTCTTGGTATGATGAGTTACGAGAATAGTTTAAAAACGTAGTGTCTTTATAAAGTATAGTTTGATTGCTCGAGGACGAGCAATGGTTTAAGTGTGGGGTGTTGATGGTAGGCTATAATTGTGTATTTTAGTTGCTTATCGCACTCTAATTTAACGCACTTTAATTGAGTTTGTGCCTTAATCGCTAGTGTTTTGCACTAATTATCTGTTTAATGCCTTGTAGGAGTGATTCTGAGCTATGTAGATGTTATGGGATGAATTCACGCTATTTTGGAGCTTTGGAGTCTAAGTAAAAGCCCAAGGATTAAGTTGGAATCGAGTTGGGGGATCAACGGACACTAGTGCATTCAAAAGAGAAGCGAAGAATCGAGTCGGACATCACCCAGGTGCGCGACCGCGCACTGGGTGCGCATAGGAGGCAGAACACTACGCAAAGTGTGTGGCCTAATGCGCGAGCACCATCCCAGGTGCGCGGCCGCGCACATCCTGTTTGGGAAAAGTCCTATTTTGTGAAGGAGAAGGTGTGTTTGTTTGGGCCCGACCCTACTTAGTATATATACTTGGAAAAATGGTATTTTGGGATTTTGACATACTTTAGACCTAAGGAAGCTAAGGAGAAGTGGGAGGATCAAGAGCACAAGGATTTTATCATTCAATCCTCACTCAAGACAGGAGATTGGATGGTTGTATGTTTTCCTTTAACTTAAACTTATTTATGATGAATTACTCCATATCTATGGAGTAGTTCTCTTTAGGGATTGATGGATTTGGTGTATTGAGAATTGTTTGTGGATATTAACTCTAGTTTTTATGTATTGGATCATTTTGGGTGTTTTAATTATTGCATCTATTTTCACATGTTCATGTAATCGGAAGAGGCATAACTTGTGATATTTTTGCATTATCTTGTTGGTTGAATTCATTGATTCTTCTTAGTAATCGAAAAAGGCTAGTTGAATTATTGTTTAGACCTAGTTAGGAGGATAATCGAAAGAGGTTCTCCTAAAGACCAATCCACTATGAATTCTTGCATATCTTCACCGAGCATAAATTGGTTCATATTGTGAAATTGAGACTTAATCGAGAGAGGAGTTTCTACTGAAAGTCAGGACTAATAATTGAGTGAATTTGAGAGACTCACTTGAACCTTAGGAGTTAATTATCTAGAGTTAAATCCCAGACAAGTATCTTGCACCTATCCAATCAACCCCTATTTTCCCCCATTGATATTTTATTTGTTTACTCTTGTTGCGTTTGCCATTAGCCAATAGTTTAGACTTTTAGTTAATATTAATTTTAATCACACAAATCTAAATTGTCGATCATCTTGGATAGCAATAAAACTAGAAGCTACGAAAACACTGTTTAAATCCAATCCCTGTGGATACGATATTTTATTATATTATATTCGACTAGCGAGCATATTTAAGTGTGTGTTTTACGCGTTGATGGTAGACTATAATTGTGTATTTTAGTTGCTTATCGCACTCTTATTTAATACACTTTAATTTAGTTTGAGCCTTAATCGCTAGTGTTTTGCACTAATTATATGTTTAATGCTTTGTAGGAGTGATTCCGAGGTATGTAGATGTTATGGGATGAATTCACGGTATTTTGGAGCTTTGAAGTTTGAGTAAAAGCCCAATGATTAAGTTGGAATCGAGTTCGGGGATCAACGGACACTAGTGCTTTCAAAAAAGAAACGAAGAATCGTGCCGGACGCCAACCAGGTGCGCGACCGCGCACTGGGTGCACACTGGGCGCGCATGGGAGGCAGAACACTACGCAAAGTGCCAGGATGAGCAAGCACCATCCCAGGTGCGCGTCCGCGCACATCCTATCTGGGAAAAGTCCTATTTCGTGAAGGAGAAGGTGTGTTTGTTTGGGCCCGACCCTACTTGATATATATACATGGAAAAACAGTTTTTTAGGGACTTTTGATATACCTTAGACCTAAGGAAGCTAAGGAGAAGTGGGAGGATCAAGAGCACAAGGATTTCACCATTCAATCCTCACTCAAGACAAGAGTTTGGATCGTTACAGAAGGCAGGTATACAAGAATACATGTACATGATCAATAAACATCAAGATTCATACTCCTGGACTATATAGGTGACCTGTTTCGGTGTATGCTTGTGCAAGTGTACTCTCACAGTTCAAGTCAACAAGTAAAACCAGAGACACCGAGTAGCACATTGGAAACAACACCACAAAACCCGTAATATGCGTGACACACACAAAAAAGTCACACTACTACACAAAAATCATCAATAACAATGTATCCAGGCCATCACAAATCATTCCCGACATAGCCCACCATGTCTCGCCGCATGCGCAACAATAAAGTAAATGCCCGCCTTGTCTCGCCACACGCGCATAATAATATCCCGCCTTTTCTCGTCACATGCGCAAACCCAAAAAACATATATAGCCCGCCTTGTCTCGCCGCATGTACAATCATCAACAATAGAACAACTCATGTGCAAAACACCCCGACAATCCTCTCAACAGTCCCACATGTGCCAACACATAACAACACAATATAACAACTTGCACCACATGTGCCCATATGCCACAACATTTCTATAACAACAATTCCAATACCAAAACCATACATAGCCCATGGCTCAACAACACGGAGTACAACCACATCAACAATAACACGAGAGTACGACAAGTAAATCAACACATGAATTTCAACAACACAATGAAACGGAAAAATAAGCTCAACATAAAAGACATAACAAGTAATAATGACTTCAAATAAGAACAACTCAACAATGAGAGAGATAACATGTAACAACGACTTTAAATAATAATAAATCAAAAATGGAAAAGATAACATGTAACAACGACTTCAAATTAGAATGACTCAACTATGAAAGAGATAACATGACTACAAAAGAGGCAACAACTTAAACTAAAGCATATAAGAGTATATTTGGCGATAAAAGATAGAATATGAACTAACAACTTCAAATAAATCATGTAAGGATAAGTTTAACGATGGAGGATATAACATGATAGGGCAACTTTAATTAAATGTAGATAAGAAGCCTAAAGGTCTAAACCGGTCAAATTGTCACATATAAGGCCGTGTACACACTCATCACCTCGTATACACGTCTTCCACGTAATTCAAATAGTGCAATCAACCCAATCCATACAGGATAGTTTCCCCCACACAAAGTTAGGCAAGATACTTACCTTCACTAGGCCAAATCAACACTCAACAATAGCTTTTCCTTAACAATTCGCCTTTGCTCAGCTCAAATCTAACCAAAATCGACTCAATAATATCAACCAATGCAAGAGAAACCAACTATGATAGATAAAGCTACGATCTTTACAAAATTACCCAAAAGTTAACAAAAGTCAACCCCGAGCCCCCTAGCCAAAACCCGAGTCGAAGGGTTGATTCCGACTACACATAACCCCATAAGTCTATATATGTGTTTTGTTTCAAAATCCGAGCCCAATTCGACTCTCATATGCCAAATTTTTATTTTTGAAAACTTAGACAAAATTTCCCAAAATTCCTCTTTGATTGTCATAAATTTGATGTTAAATCTCATATATAATCATGTAATATAGTTTTTAATTGATCAAAATCACTTACCCAATGATTGTGTGTGAAAATCCCTCTTCAAAATTGCCTCCCAACAAGTCTAGGGTTCAAAGATAAGTAAAATGAAGCTAAAGTCCCGTCTTACAGCTTGTATGTTCATGCGCAGGTGTCACAAATGCGATCTGAGGTTCGCAAATGCGAAGAATGATTGCAAAGTCAACATCCATCAAATTCCTACTAGCATCGCAAATGCGATGATATAATCGCAAATGCAAACTTGAACGCTTCGCAAAAGTGACCTCTGTGATCACAAATGCAATCTAGCCCAACCCAGGCCCCCATCGCAAATGCGAACCTTGTGTTTGCAAATGCGAACCTAAAACTTCCCAGCATATCTCACAAATACGATCTCCCACCTCGCAAATGCGTGATCTCAAATGCGAACAAAATCTTGCAATTGCGAGACCTGAAGCATTTGTTCTAAAACTAGCAGTACTAAACTCTTCAAACACTCCGAAATGCGTCTGTAACTCACCCGAGTCCTTGGGGCTCCAAACCAAACATCCACACAAGTTTAAAAACATCATACAAACTCGCTCGCGCAATCAAAATATCAAAATAACATTCAAAACCACTAATCGGACATCAAAACACATGAAATTAAATCAACTCAGAATGATGCCAAACTTTGCAGACAAGCTCCCATTAGCATAACAGACCTATTCCAAGACCAAAACCATATTTCGAACTCGATAGCAATAAAGTCAAACCATAGTGAAACATAAGGAATTTCCCAACCTTCAAATTGCCAACTTATGGCAAAACATGCCAAATAAACCTAGGGACCTCCGAATTCAATTCCGGGCATACGCCCAAGTCCAAAATCACTATAAGAACCTATCAGAGCCACCAAATTACCGTTCCGGTGTCATTTTTACAATAGTCAAACCTCGGTCAACATTTACAACTTAAGTTTCTAAAATGAGAATCACTCATCCAAATCAATCTTAAAACATCCGAAAATTGAATCCGACCATACACTTAAGTCATAATACACAATATGAAGCCACTCAAGACCTCGAACCGCTGAACGAAATGCTAAAGATTAAAATGACCGGTCAGGTCATTACCCATGGTCTCTATCTTGAATAAAGTTGTTCAAATAGAAATACAAACAAATAAGGCATAAAACAAGAAAAAAATATATCTCATACAAGTCATAAAGAGGCCTACAATCTACCAATAACATGGTATAACCTTAGAGCCCGCATATGCACTCGTCACCTTGCATATACATAACTAGAAAATATGTAGTACTTTGCATATAAATACATTTTATAAACAATTACCTAAAATCGAGGTTGGACATGATACTTACCTTATCCAGAGTAGGCTTCAACCATCAAAAAAGCTTTTTCCTGTGTTCCCGGCTTCAAAACATCAAAAATAAAACCAAAGCCACAAAATGTAATTTTTTCAGACCGGGGTCTAAAGCCACAAAATGTAAATTCCTATATTTTTAGTAAAAAACTAGTGTCTAATTTTAATTACATGTTTTAGATGCAAAAATCAATGGGTATTCAAGATGTATGATCAAATCCAAGTTAAAGGTCACTTACTTTGATGATTTAGGTAAAATCACTCTCCAAAAATGCCTACTCCCCTTCTCCAAGATCAAAATAATGAAAATAAGCAATTCTAAAAAATCAAGAAATAAAATGCCCTTGGATGAAACTCCTTCAACGCGATCACGGCTGGAAGTCACGAGTTTGCAAAGAGCAAGTATGGAGCCTCTTACAGACTGCAGCAGCAACCACGCGACCATGAAGGTTTGCTACTTAAACCTATGTGATCGCAACTAGGCCGATGCGGGACTATCACGATCCCAAATTCCCACCGTAGAATGTCGTGATGGCATCTAGTCTCTATGACTAGAAAAGCCTAACATTCATTGATAGTTTTTAACATAAATAATAAACCAAGATATTAAAATAAACCAATAAAGCTCATAATAAATCCAAAGGGAACATCAGTAACAAACTCTCCAAAACCGGTGGAACTGAATCATAAGCTCTACAGAAATATACTAAAATCTCTAATACAACACCGTCTAATGATAAAATAAACAGTAGTAAAGAAAAAAATGGAAGGTGACTCCGAGGCCTGGGGGTGTCGAGCAGGTGTACTTTGAAGTCTCCAAAAAAATAACTGAACGATTATGGCATCCGACACGAGTAGATGTACCTAGATCTACACAAAAATGTACATAAGGGTAGCATGAGTACACCACAACAATATATAGATAAGTTATGTATCGTGCTCTCACTAATCGAACCAAACATCATACTTACCCTTATGCGATCACACCCAATAACTTCGCCGTTGACGACCAATTTTGACCCTTCCTTTTAAAATTAATTTATTTATACTTAATATTTTGAAATAAATATGTTGAAAATATTTTCTAATCTGTAATACATATTTTTATATAAATTATCAATTAATAGTGTTGAAATTAATAATTTGGTATTACATAGTTGTAAGATTATTAAAATAACCTTTATATACATTACATAGGCTTTATAATTAATTTAATAAATTGTTCCTTAATTTCTAGTTAATTAGCTTACTATTTTAATAATTCGAAATTAGTGTCATAATTTAGAAGACAAAATATTTTTATAAATAATTAATTACAATAATTAGGAGTGTATTTGATAATTATAATTTTTACTATATTTTATTGAAAATAATTAAGTTTATTTAAAATAATTTCAAAAGGGTTAAAAATCTAAAATGCTACAATTGCAATTTCTTAATTAAACATAAAGTGGCTACTATTTAAATCAAAAACTGCCCAACAACCAAGCCCAAAGCCAAAATCCAACCCAGGTCCAACCCCTTCCCCTCCACCTTGGCAACCCCCGTCATCCTCTCTTAGCCAATCAAATCGCGCCACATCACTCATCATCCCCACTCACAAAACATACACAAATCATCTAAGCCGTCGATTCAAACCATCAACGGTCTCCGTTTATTCCCATTTTTTCTTTTAATTTAAGCCTTCGGCCAGATATTACCACAATCGTTGGATCACACAGATCCAACGGTTCTCGTTTGTTTCTCAATAAAATGTTTTATCCCCTAATTTATCAGGGCCGTTGATCTAATGATCAAACTGCCCAGATCCCCTCTCTTAACTTTATCCCTAGAGACGGACTACCACAATACCCTAACCCTAAATCATTTTCCCTTTGACCCGCCGCCCCTCTTTCCCTAAACTCTCTCTTTTCTCTCATCCGCCCCAAGTCCATCAGTTCCAAATCCTTGCACAAATTTGTGCAAGGTCACAAAATCGAACCCTCAAATACTCAATCTATCCCTATTACCCACGAATCATGTTGCTCTTTTTCCTCTTTCATCACTGGATTTAAAATGCCTAGTTCTGAAACCCTAAGTTCAAAATGCTATTGATTAGATTCTTCCTTGTTCTTTTAAATCAAGCACGCACGACCATTCATCTTGTCCCGAGACTGCGAAGCCTGTTTTTTTCCTTTCTATTTCACCAATGAAATTCAAAAAACCCAATTATGAAGTCACAGACCAAAAACATAAAACCTAAACCCGTATTATTTCTCTTATGACCTTTCAAATCGGAGCATGCAAGGAGTTTTGCATAGATTCATCATGAGAATTCATTACCCAGAGGTTAAACATGGTGACCTCTAGGTAATAGAGTTTGACCGATGGGTCTTCACCTCCAGTAGACGACCTTTCTCCACTCAGGTAAAATCTATCACCATTCTTCACCTCTGCTCTTTAGATTTTCCCCGATTTTGCTTGCATCATCACTCCTCTGTCACTATCCACTACCATGGTTTGAATCCGTTAATACCCTAGACCTGGAGGCACTATAAATATGAGCCTTAATGGCTCTAACCTAACAACACCTAACAATCTAAAGAAAAAATCAATACACAATACAATAGCATTTAGAATTTTTCAATTAAAGCTAAGTTCTTACTCGATTTCTGATTCCTCTCTCTTTTCTGGTTCTGAGTTACTCACTGATTGAGGTCTGAGTCTTTGGCTCCTAAATGGCTAAATGAAGCCTTGGTTTGGTTTGTTGCTCAAAGAAAGGTCGGTGCATCGAACTTTCCTCTCTTAATTGTTTCAATATTAAAGTCATGTTCCTCTTGTTGATTATTTTTTTTATAATGTATTAAGTTTGATCACTATGCTTTGACATTGTATATGTGAAGTCACTGACCTCCAAAGAATCTGAAATTAATTCAATCGATTATCTTTGTAAAATTAATGAATGCTCTTCTAAGTTAAGCAAATCTATGTGTTGTTGGACTTATGTAGTTGACTAAGAACTTCAAATGATCATCTGCACTTGTCCTGACTTTAGATTTCAAGATACTTTTTCCAAAGCATTCATATCTGCTCTACTACTATTGCCTTGATACTCCATGCTAATCTATATCATGTAGTTGAATCACTTGTTTGATAAAACTAAGACTATGGCAATTATAGACACTTAAGGACAATTGCAAGGTTGTCAGTGTAATTAGAGTATATCAGTTCAATTGTCTTCTTTCTTTAACTGTTTTTTTTATGATCCTCAGACTTCCAAAAATACCATTGAGAATGTCTCTTGTTGACCTCCATGACTGTGTGATTATCTGTAAATTTCACTGTATGAAAGTAATTTTTTGGAAATGATTGAACTGAGTTCTAATGACTTTCTACAATTGGCTTTATGTGTTCTGTCAGCCCAGCTTAAGACATGCCCTTGATTGTTCTTAATATCTTAGTATCTATTTATTTGTGCATTACCTTTTGGTAATGTCATGCTGCTGAAACTAGAACTCTACCATGTTTGGACTAATATGCACAATCTGTTTAACTGGATTAGTTATCCCGTTGTTAGAATAATGCCTGCTCAATGTGAATATTCATTGCATTGAAACCCCTGTAATTAACTTGTTGACCTGATCCTATGTTATCTGATACTCTGCCATGTCTTTAAATCCTGCAATCGTGTAAGAACGTCTTATGTAATGTGTTTGGATGTCTTATCTTAGAGATTTTGTACTCATTCTTGTTCGAACAAATCTCCTGCTTGCTTGTGCTCGCACATCTGTTAGAACTGTGTCACTTCATAAAGAAGAAAGCTATATCTTGTTATTCAAAAAGGATTAACCACATA
The DNA here is from genome assembly GCF_000715075.1 of Nicotiana tabacum. Classification (NCBI taxonomy): domain Eukaryota; kingdom Viridiplantae; phylum Streptophyta; class Magnoliopsida; order Solanales; family Solanaceae; genus Nicotiana; species Nicotiana tabacum. The sequence continues at coordinate 47,109,702 of NC_134102.1, forward strand.
GCAATAGAGATATAAGTCAACTATGATCACTAAAGAGTTTAAGGAAAACTTTTGATGTTTATATACCATATTTGAATGCTACATTGTGTCTTTATAAGTATCTTACTTCCTAATAAGCTTAGCATAAACTCTCACTATCCAGGATCAATTGTGAAGGCCATGTTAGTCTAATTCCATGCCTAGTACTTAGTCATGTTGTGATGTGGTAGTATTAATTAGAATATAACATGTACATATGTGAACGGCACCTATTAGGAGTTCATCACTCATCTATACCTTAAAGGAAACTGTTGCTTGTATATCATGTCTGTAACTGTATTCCCAGGCCATTGAGACTTACTAAATTCACTGAAGTTTTCCTACAAACTTAGAAAGAGCCCCCTTTAGATGTTCATCTATCATGTTTGAATGTAGAACCACATGTTTAACTCTTAATAAATCTAGATGTGAATGAGCATATCTTTGGAGATTATCTGCCAATATATTAAATTGGTTTGTTGATTTTCTTACTTAGTAAGGAATGGAATATTGGTTTGTATACCCCATTAAGTATGTACGATTAAGTACAAGATTGTAGGTAATGATCTTCCATAAGTATGAGCCTTCTAATTGGATTATTAAGAGCCCGGCCGAGCAAGCCTATTAGATTTTCTTCTACTTAAACTCATCCATGAATAAAGAGAATACATATTTTCGTTAATCCAACAATAAGGTGATCATGTCTCCAATACCAATTTCTTACCATTAGTTACTTCATTTTAAAGTCTCAAATTTCACACACATTTTTCATAGTCTGAAGTGGAATAAATAATTCAAACACAACATAACCAGTTTGACTTCCCCAGCACCAATATACAACCCACACTTTGTCTACGGAGCCTCTATTGATACAGAAGAGTACTATGATAATGCCGGCAATAAGGCCTCGGCTATACCTCAGACATAATACACAAGGAACAAAAGATACATGACCCAGAAATAAAGTGGGGCTCACCAAGTCAGCTGGAAAGAGGATGTACCGCTATCACTAATCAATGTCTCGTGTTATGGAACCACCTGCATTCATTAAAGATGCAACACCCCCAGCAAAAGGGACGTTAGTACATGTCGAATAGTACTAGTATGAAAACCAAAATGTCTACTCAAGAATTTGGAAATACAACATGAATATGATGAATCATGGTAACAATCATAGGGCTTAAATATCCATAAAAGTCAAACAGATTTGTTAAGACCTTCCCATAACATTTATAAATTTCCAGTCGGGGATTCTCTACAACTACCTTTACACAGAGCGGCTTTGCCGCCTCACCCCAATATATGTGGGTGGTGTATTCCATAATCCCAAAACTCTACACAAAGTGGCCTTACCACCTCACCCTAATGTATGCGGGTGGAGGTGTATTCCTCAATACCAAAACTCTACACAAAGCGGCCTTGCCGCCTCACCCCAATGTATGTGGGTCGTGGTGTAATCCCAATCACAATCTCTACACAATTTAGCATCACAGTTTTCATTTGAAACACGACTTGAAGTTGTAATATTTAGATATACAATCCATACTTTGAATACGTTCTCACAATAGTAACACAACACAACAATAACATTTGGAACATGGATGGAACACATATCTCTTGTCACAAAGCTTATTCAGAATAATCGATTCGTGGTGAACAACTTGAAACTTACAAGAATAATGTGAGGTTCAATCCTAAGAGAATAGTTTAGCAAACATACCTCAATTGAGCTTCCTTAAACTCTAAAATATTTCAGAATTCTTAGCAATTTCAATCTATTTTATAAATATAACAAATTGAACCAAAATTAGGAGGATGATCATGGTTCTAACTCATTTGAGTATTTTATCAAACACTAGGTATGCATTAAGGTTGCAGGATCCTTTTATGGAGGATTCCATCATCCCACAACTCGTTCTTTACCATTTTTAGCTCAACAATCTTTCTACACCCCTTGATAACACATGAATACAAAATAACCAACTCCCACACCCAAGACTTATCTTACTAATTACCCAATTCTAGATAAAATTCGAAATTGAGGGTTAAGGTGTAGAATCTTACCTTTAGGATGAAGACCTTGTGGGTTTTCCTTGTTAATCTTCCAATATTTGAGCAAGAATTGATGAATAAATTATTGAGGAACACTTTCCCACTCTAGGGCACTCTCTCACTCTAAAAACATCAGGTTTTAGCTCAAGAAATGGTCCATTACGTCTATTTAATGAAGTAGGGTCGGGTTATAAAAACCAAAAAATAAAGCTCCGGAACAGGATCTGCGATTGCATATGCAACCGTAGAATGGATATGCGGTCCGCATATCGGCCGCACAATTGGTGCCAAAACCTGCTGCCGCCTGCTTCGGTCTGCAGTAGTTATGCAGACTGCAGACCTGTTCTGTGGTTGCATAATGCACCGCAGAACTAGTCTACGGTCGCATAATGCACCACAGACCTTCCTCCAAGCTACCCCGCCTCTGATTGACTCTGCGGCCATTATGTGGTCCGCAGAGTGATTCTGCGACTGCATAGTGGGCCGCAGAAATGACTTTTTCTGGCAAAAATTTTCCTTTACTCCCCAGTGCATTGTTCAACCCAAAAAGTTCGAGCTGCATTCTAAAATCCTCAAACACGTGATCCTAGTTCGGCACCACAAAAATTTAAATTCCTTTACGAAATTTTTACGGGGCCTTACAAACACCTCCTACACTCCTTTGAACTACTTGACTTATCAATTATGAGACCTTATATTCATGTGTTGTTGTTCTCTCATTGTTTGTTGGCACTTATATGTAATCCTGTTTAAGTGCTCTTAAACTTTATAATAGTTTATGATAGTGCCACATGCTGGTGTGCAAACTATGGGATGTCTATTGATGCTCTGAAATAGATCTCTCATTGAGAAATTTTTACGGGGCATTACAAACACCTCCTACACTCTTTTGAACTACTTGACTTATCAATTCTGAGACCTTATATTCATGTGTTGTTGTTCTCTCATTGTTTGTTGGCACTTATATGTAATCATGTTTAAGTGCTCTTAAACTTGATAAGAGTATATGATAGTGCCACATGCTTATGTGCAAACTATGGGATGTCTGTTGATGCTCTGATGATTTGGATGTTAATGAAATAGATCTCTCAATGAGAAATTTTTACGGGGCCTTACAAACACCTCCTACACTCCTTTGAACTACTTGACTTATCAATTCTGAGACCTTATATTCATGTGTTGTTGTTCTCTCATTGTTTGTTGGCACTTATATGTAATCCTGTTTAAGTGCTCTTAAACTTGATAAGAGTATATGATAGTGCCACATGCTTGTGTGCAAACTATGGAATGTCTGTTGATGCTCTGATGATTTGGATGTTAATGAAATAGATCTCTCATTGTTTATAATCACCACTGTGGTAGTGAAGTTTACAATGAACACCTCATTAGAACTTAAACCTATAGGGAAGAGTAAGTGTGAGTAGTTAGGGGTATTGGGGAGTAGAATTTAGTTCTTGGTTGAGCTACTCTCCCTGACACAAGCACTGCTCGCGGCCCTTGAGGCCCTTGGGAACTTTGAAGTGCCCGGGATCCAAAGAATATCTTGGCCATGAATGGAATTCCACCCTTAGTCTCTAATCTATTGATATTTATTAATCCCTTTAGATTTAGTGTTATATGGAAGCAAAGGCTTTCACTGTAAATTATTTTACCATATGTGACTCCACACTAATTTTTACATTCTGGATTACTATTGATTGTTATAATTTATCTTGGGCCCATACTATTGTTACTTATGTATAATTATATGTATCGGGCGGCATATCTAATGACATTCTTGTTTTCTTGATCATTTTTTAAAAATTGGGCCTGTCGCGTTCTCAAATAAATCAGGCCCAAGTTTTGTGCCTGCACCTTTGGGAGTCTGAAGCTGCTGTTGTCCATCCTCATTACCTGTTGGGCCTAGTTTCTTTCAGCCCCAAATCAGAGTCCATTCCTTTTTTCTATTGCTTTATTAAGTTTGCTGTTGTTTTTTCACATGCATATAACACTTACAATATTTGATGGAATCCTTTGCTTTATATCTTTAAATTAAGTTAACAATCTAGGTAAGCCCTAAAAAATATAGGATTAAAAGAAGCATCATGACTTGTTAGTAGATAATTCTAGTTCAATAATTGCTTATATTAGTCATCTCTTAACCTTTACTAATGATATTCATGAAACCTTCTCAAACTAAAACAGCCTTTACAAAGGTCGCACATCTTCTCCTTTTCAAAAGCCAGAAGAAATGGAATACAAAATTGGTCTTCTAAAATGTAACGACTCGACCGGTTGTCTTGAGTATTTTAGCCTTGTTCCCCTATTTATTGCCTCTTCTATGTTATAGTTTGGTTATGTGACTTTTCGGAGTGGTTGGTTTGGTTTCAGGTGAGGTTCGGAGTGAAATGGGATACTTAGTCCCAAAGTTGGAAGCTTAAGTTGAAAGAGTTGACCAGAGTTTGACTTTTGTGTAGACGACTTCGGAATGGAGTTTTGATAGTTTTGATCGCTTTGTATGGTAATTTTGGACTTAGGCGTATATCTGGATACTGATTTGGAGGTCCGTAGGTCGTTTTGGCTTGAATTTGGCGAAAGTTGGAAAGTTGAAGGTTTGGAAGATTGAGAAGTTTGACAAGAGTTGCCTTTGTTAATGTCGGGTTCGGATTTTGGTTCCATGAGTTGGAATAGGTCTGTTGTGTGATTTATGACTTGTGTACAAAATATGAGGTCAATCGGAGTTGGTTTGGTATGATTCGGCATTAGTTTTAGAAGTTAGAAATTCATAAGTTCATTAGGCTTGAATTGGGGTGTGATTCGGAATTCCGGTATTGTTTGATGTAATTTGAGGCCTCGACTATGTTTGTATCGTGTTATAGGACTTGTTGATATGTTTGAATGGGGTCCCGGGGGGCCGTGGGTGTGATCAGATCATGTTCGGCTCATTTTTGGACTTGTATTAGGACTGGTGATGTATCTGGTTCTGGTTTCCTTTTACGTGATCACGAGGAAAGGTCCGCGATCGCGAAGGGTCTTTTAAGACTGGTGAAATTATGTGCATCATGTTCGTGATTATTGGAGTGCGTTCGTGTAGCTTGTGGGTCTCAGTTCTTCACGGACGCGAGAGTGCCCACGCATTCGCAATGAGAAGAGGTCAACTGGGAGCCTCAGGTGTCAGGCCTATGCGATCGCGTAGGTGAGATCGTGTTCGCGTAGGGGCAGGTCTAGTAACCATCGCGTTCGCGGCTCTGGATTCACGTTCGCATAGGGTGTTTGAGGGTAGTGGTCATTTTGCTCTTCGCGATCGCAAGGATGTTTCCGCGATTGTGGTTCACAATAACTGGGCAGGAGATATTTAATTCCAAAACGAGGGCTTTGTTCCATTTTTCATCTTTTGAGATAGAGAACTCGGGTTTGTGCGATTTTGGAAGAGATTTTCAAGGAGTTGATCGGGGTAAGTGATTTTGACTTGGATTTGATTATAATACACGAATCCATCATTGTTTTTACAATTTAATTAGTGTTTCGAGTTGAAACACTTGGGGAAATTTGTGAAAACTTCCTAAACTATATTTTTTGGATTTGAAGGTCAATTTGAGGTCGGAATTGAATAATTTTAGTATGGTGGGATTATTGAATGGGCGTTCGGATTTTGTAAGTTTGGTCAGGATCAGAGTCGCGGACCCGGGGTTGTCTTTTTTAGTTGACTTTTTGATTTTCTTTAAAGATTGCAACTTTATTATCCGGAATAGTTTCCTATGGTCTGTATTTATGGTATAAAGTTATTTTGGCTAGATTCGAGTCGTTCGGAGTTGGATATTCACGGAAAAGGCTTACTAGTGGATTGAGTTAACATATTTTGAGGTAAGTATCTTTCCTAACTTTATGGGGGAAAGTACACCTTAGGATTTGGGTTGATTGTGCTATTTGTTATACGTGAAAGCCGTGTACGCAAGGTGACAAGTGGGTACACGGGCTATATGTGGTATTTGACCAGTTTAGGCTAGTTGGACTCTTTTCATGACTTTAATTGAATTTTCATAGCATGTTATAATTTCGTTGTTAGTCTACCCTTGCATGTATTAATCTACCCTCACATGCCTTATTTCACAATGTTAACACTTGTTCAACCTTTTGCTTGTTAATTACTCTTATATGATTTAGTTGAAGTTATTGTTTTCCTTATTGTCCGTTACTGCTTTAATTGTGGAATTCATTACTTGAAGTTGTTGCTTTCATGGAATAGTTTCTTGTTGAGTGATTGATGTTGAAGTTGTAAAAGTCGTGATCACATTGAGGCAAAGTTGATAAGTGTTAAAATACCATTCTTTTTGAGCTATTCAATTTTAGTTTTCTATTATTTAGACTCTTGTACACATTGTGGTTGAGCCATGGGTTGTTTGTTATGGAAACATTGATATTGTTGATTCTTTTGGCAAGTTGTGGCATTTGGGAACTTGAGGTGCAAGTTGTGATATCTTGTGATATTGATATGCATGCAGTGGTATAAGGATAAGGGTCGATACGCATGCAGTGAGATAAGGTGGACTTGATATGCGTGTTGCTAGTAGGGGAACTACTTGAAGCCACGCGGTGTTATAAGGTGGCTAAAACGCGGGTAGCTATTTTGGGAAAAATGATTTTCAATAACCTAAATGTAAGGCTCCCGCGGTGATATAAGGAAAGATTGTGATTGTGATTGTGAAATGAGATTACGAGGTGGTACCTCGAGTTTTACTCTTGTATCTCTTATTTACCTCACTTTATTTGTTCGCATTATTTTCTTGATGTTCTTATCATGTGTTCCTCCCTTGTTGTCATTACTGCTTTAAATTTAGTTGTAGCTTATGTTGTTGTATTTATTCATTTCCTCGTTTCCACTATTATAATGTATTATACTTGTTCAGCTTCTTTTCTATCCTCGTAGGTGTCTTAACCTGACCTCATCACTACTCTACCGAGGTTAGGCTTGATACTTACTGGGTATTGTTGTGGTGTACTCATACCATGCTTCTACATATCTTTTTATGCAGATCAGATGCCGCATACCAGGCTAGGCACCAGTGAGTAGAGCTTCGAGATCGGAGACTTCAAGGTATACCTGCCGGCATTCTCAAGCCTCGGAGTCACCCCCTGTCCTTGTTTTCTATTGCACACTCTCTATTTAGATAGTGATGTATTAGGAATGTTTCAGTATACTCATATAGAGCTTATAACTCACTCTCACCAGATTTTGAGGGTTATTGTCAGTTGTATTGTGGAGTTCTTTTATGATAAATGGTTGGTTTAAATTTGAAGTTGTATTATTATTTCCGTTATTTCTTCATGTTTGCTAGGCTTACCTAGTCTTAGATACTAGGTGCCATCACAACATCCTACGGTGGGAGGTTGGGGTCGTGACGAGGTTGTATAAGAACTCTAGGTTCACAGGTGTTACGAGTCATAAGCAGGTTTAGTAGAGTCTCGCGGATCGGTACAGAGACGTTTGTACTTATCTTTGAGAGGCTATGGAACGGTTAGGAAACTTCACTTTCTTGATTCCTTATCATGTAAATTTGTTGACTTAGAAATTCTGAATCTTTGTCTTTCTATTCTCTCACGGATGGTGAGGAAACGCATCGCTGGATCCGACGATCAGACACCCGCACCCCCTGCTAGATCCTCGAGAGGCAGAGGCCAAGGAGGGGCATGTTGTGCAGCTAGAGCACCTGCCCAAGCTTCTTGAGGAGCCCCCAGTAGCTCCAGTTGGGGAGCAGGCACCTGAGGTGCCTATTGCCACCCTTGCACTTCAGGAGCCCCTCGCACAGTTCTTGAGTATGTTTGGTACTCTAGCTTAAGTGGGGGTTGATTCCACTTGAACCAGCCACATCTTAGGCTGGGGAAGGAGCTTAGACTCCCGCAGCCCATAACCTAGAGCAGCGGGTCCACCTTAATCAGGTCCCAGAGTTTATACCAGTGCAGCTGGTTGTTTCGATTTAGCATGAGGTTAGGGCAGCAGCATCTGAGGAGGAGCACCTTAGACTTGAGAGTTATAAGAAGTACCATCCTCTTACTTTCAGCGGCCTATCTACAGAGAATGCGCATGGTTATGGCATTTGGGCACTTGAGGTGCGAGTTGTGATATGTTGTGATATTGATACGCATGCGGTGATATAAAGATAGGGGTTGATACACATGCGGTGAGATAAGGTGGGTTTGATATGTGTGTTGCTAGTAGGGGAACTACTTGAAGCCATGCGGTGTGATAAGGTGGGCTAAAATGCGGATAGCTATTTCGAAAAAAATGATTTTCAAAAAACTAAATGTAAGGCTCCCACGGTGATATAAGGAAAGATTGTGATTGTGATTGTTAAATGAGATTACAAGGCGGTACCTCGGTTGGGACTCTTGTTGTTATCTCTCATTTACCTCCCTTGTATTTGTCCGCATTATTTTCTTGATGTTCTTATCATGTGTTCCTCCCTTGTTACCTTTACTGCTTTAAATTTAGTTGTAGCTTATCTCGTTGTATTTCTTCATTTCCTCATTTCCTCGTTTCCACTATTATATTGTATTATACTTGTTCAGCTTCTTTTATATCCTAGTAGGTGTCTTGACCTGACCTCGCCACTACTCTACCGAGGTTAGACTTGATACTTACTGGGTACCGTTGTGGTGTACTCATACTATGCTTCTGCACATCATTTTGTGCCGATCCAGGTGTCTCATTCCAGGCTAGGCATCAGTGAGTAGAGCTTCCAGATCAGAGACTTCAAGGTATACCTGCCGGCGTTGGCAGGCCTCAGAGTCACTCTCTCTCCTTGTTTTCTATTGCATACTCATTATTTAGATAGTGATATATTAGGGATGTTTCAGCATACTCGTGTAGAGCTTATGACTCAGTCTCACCATATTTTGGGGGCTATTGTCGGTTGTATTGTGGAGTTCTTTTATGATTGCTGGTTGGTTTAAATTTGAAGTTCTATTATTATTTTCATTATTTCTTCATGTTTGTTAGGCTTACCTAGTCTTAGAGATTAGGTTCCATCACGACATCCTACGGTGGGAGGTTGAGATCGTGACATAAAATTGAGCTTTCCTACAAAGAAACTCGAACAAGTACTCTTGCAAAGCCAATGTATTCATACGGTTTTCTTCAAATTAAAACGTGAGATTAAGAATTAAGGTATACCTAAAGCCCATTTCCTCACACCTTTACTTTACTAGAATTATATAAATGGCCACATCATTTTAAAAGACAAAGTATTTTAAAACTTAGCCATATCTCACAAGGTTTTGCAAATACAAACATTATATACATACTTCTAAAACTCTTTCAATCATATCGATACAAAGATTTTCTTAAAGGCTTTAATAAATCTATACCCTCTTTTCAAAATTACATATATTATTTTTCAAATTACAGGCTTTAACTAGATATACAATATGCTATACTTTAAGCACTAATTAAGCAGAATATAGATACCTAATTCTTTAAACCTAGTCTATGTCCTATGGAGCTACCTCAGGTAGATTTTAAGGGGTGCCTAACACCTTCCCCTTAGAAGAATAAGAACCCTTACCCAAAACCTCACCGGTTAGCAGACTAATAGAGAAATGATCTTAGTAATTAAACAGGTGCCCTAACAGGAAAACCACTAGTTGAATCTTGTTTTGGCTCATGCAAAATAGGGTGCAACAACATAGCGACTCCGCTGGGGATCTCACACTTAGGTTCTGACCTTAGCATACTTAGACTAGACTTGGAATTTAGGATTGTTTGTACATTGTTTTAACTGTGTTTGATTTGCAATTGTATGGTTACCTGCTTTACTTGCTCATTATGTACTTATCTACTTATTTCAATTGTTATTGCTAACATCCCATTATTTGTTACCTCTTTATATGTATTTCCATCACACACTCTCTTATCGAGTCTTGGCCGTACACTATCACACATAATGGCACGCGAGGGTTATCTTTTACACCCCTCCGAACCTTCTTTCAAAATTCTTTAGTTTCAGAGAATGGCTTTGTCAGGTCAACTGACATAACTTCTCGCAGTATTCAGTCCAACTCAAAATTAGGAAATACTCTACTCTAGAAAACATGGGTCATATTGCATAAACATTAGGTGGGTCGGTCCTTGGCATCAACAAAGAATTAGAAAAGCCACCCTAGTGTCAACGGGTCGTGTACCCAACGACATGAATTTTGTGGAAAGACGAACTAATCATGACGAGACACTTAAGATCCATTGCAAACACTTATTAAACCCCTTTTATCTACCCTCTTCAGAAATGGAAATCAACCAAAACATCTTTGAGATCAATATGGTTATGGAGCACTGCACAAGCTAAAGCAATGGTAGAACATCCCAAAGAGCATGGAGATGAAATCAAGACACACCTAGGAGCATTGACTACCTTGCTAAACATCTAAGCTGACAAGGTTCTTACCCGTTTGTTGATAGAGTTCTGGGATCCGGCCAAAGTAGTTTTCAAGTTTGTTGATTGTGAGTTGGTGCCAACATTTGAAGAAGTTACCAGTTTCACAGAGCTGCCATTTACGTGGAGGAGGCCGATACTATCGGTCACCATGCCCGGCTATAGGTTTCTCGATGCTTTGGGTCTAGCAAACAGTCAGGGGTTTGAGGAACATGGAAGATAGATGGGTAAGCCTGGATCAATTATTCGATAGGTTCGGACATCGTGAGAGCTATGAATGGTACTTGGGAGAATTTCAGTATGATCAGGCAACTTGGAAAAGCCTTCGACCCATAACGGCGCTGATGGGACTGCTGGGTTTCCCGCAAAGAAGAGGACAGATCAATATCAACTTGCTGCTTGTGGTTTTTGTAACATTCCGGGGAAACCTCCAAGCCACTTTGATACCGATGGTTTTAATAAAAATCCTCAGAGCATTGCTGGCATGTTCCCGGGGGTACGATTTCTTCAATGGCTGCAACTTATTGATTCAAATATGGGCCACATAGCATTTCTTTTAGCAAGAGACCAATGTTGGCTACATGATTCGAAGTCAAAGTGAGAGAATGAGGCATTGGATCTCCCCGCATGGACAGGAATAATGGAGAGAGATGCTGACCAATTTAAGTGGAGAATGGATCAATTAGAAGTTGTCATGGCTGAGCGGAAGGGCAATCATAAGGACTCCCTAAAAGTATTTTATCGAGTTGATAGGACTTGAGGGTATCCATCCATACTCACCCCTATGAGTCCTTAGGCAGTTCGGGTTGATTTAGGATGTACCTCTTTGGATGAGGACGGCACTATATGAAAACGAGTATAATAGGCAGATCCTGATACCAAGGATAAGGAGGCTTCACGAGGAGTGGAACGATCTATTCACAATGCCAATGGGTCGAAATTCATGGTGCACTCCGGAATATTATGTCTGGATCAATAAAGAAGATGAGCTAGCCCGACCAAGCAGGGAATGAATAGCCTGGCTGGAAGATGCAGTGGCGGCTTTGCAAATTTATCATGATATTTTGCCACACTACCTTGTGACTACCTCCATGCATCGCCAAGTAGCCTCGGGGTCGATTGATCATATGCTGCCACCCCCTGAGGATGATGACCGAGTGGTTGAATATATACAGATTGAGTCTGAGACAGAACCAGAGCAAGATTCCATAGGAAGATCCGGAGTTCAATGATGATGAAGAAGAATTTGAAGAAGAAGAATTTGAAGAAGAATTTGAAGAAGAAGACGAAGAAGAAGAAGAAGAAGAAGAAGAAGAAGAAGAAGAAGAAGAAGAAGAAGAAGAAGAAGAAGAAGAAGAAGAAGAAGAAGAAGAGGAAGAAGAAGAGGAAGAAGAAGAGGAAGAATTTGAAGAAGAAGAAGAAGAGATGGGGAACAATTCTAGGGATGGTTATTAGAAGTTTGTTGATTTCACCCTTCTTCCCACTTTGTATCTTTTATCTTGAACCTTTCCATTCCTTAAGGGCGAGTTTGTTTGAGCCCATGTAATCTTATGAATGTTAAAAACAATGATGTAACCTTTTCTCCCGCCTATTACAATCCAAAGATTATCAATGAAAACCAAAATTTTATTCAAATCTGAATGTGTCAAATCTAATTGTTTGTCAAAATTCGCGACTTAGGCCTACCTCCAGAAAAGATAGGTCCCACAAATTTTAGGAAACGTGGTTGCTTGAGTACGTGAACTAACAGCTCTATGTGCCTTTATTGATGAAAACACTGAAACTGACTTCTGTTCTTTTTTTTTCTTTTCTTTTCTTTTCTTGTATTACTATTCCCCAAAACAAAGTTGGTTTATGTTGACCCGAAACTAGCGGAACCACCGTACAACTTGAGATCGAAAGGGAAGATGTCTGCAACAGATAACCCAATCGAACATGCTCTAGTAATAGCTAATAGCCCAAGGCAATCGAGAGAGAAGGATGATACACAGAATAACGAACATGTGGCTAGGATGGCCCAAAAGATGGAATCATTGAGGGAGGAAGTACAACGCATTCGGGAATTGGCACATCTGGTTGTGATGACGCCCTCACAACCACCCCATTTTCCTTCACTAGATTCAATTCCCGACAAATTTCCTTCCACTACTCACCAAGAAAACAATACCCCGACTTCAGTCCCTACCGCCTAGATCATACCCCCAGTAACCCCTGCAAACCCACAAAACCATCCTATACACACCCCTTACATACCAAATTACGTTCAAACACTGCAAAACCCACCAGTTGGTACCAACATAGTTCATACCCCTCCTCATGATGGCTTCACCTTTACTACTAGCCAAAACCATCACATACCCGCGGCACATACCACTGCATATGAGCGATATCTTCCTCCCATATATGCCATTTCGGAACCCACCTTCACAATTCCAGTCATAGTCAGGCTGCTTATGAATTTGATCAATATGCCAAAATGGAAGGGGAAGCTAAGTATAAGGAGGAAGAATTAGTGTTTGAGCAATTACGAGCATTGAGAAAACAAATGAAGAACCTTCAGGTCGCCCGAAGGAGCGAAAGTCTAGATTATGAGGATTTGTGTATCCACCCTTATGTGGACATGCCGATAGGGTACAAGCCTCTAAAATTTGATATCTTTGATGGGAGAGGTGATCCCCATGCACACTTGAGAGACTACTGCGATAAGCTAGTTGGAGTGAGAAAAAATGAGAAGTTGAGGATGAAGTTGTTCATAAGGAGTTTGACAAGGGATGCACTTACTTGGTACACTCGCCAAGATCCCCGAAACCTGAGGGAGTGACAGGATATGGCAGAAGATTTCATAAATCGCTTTCGGTTTAACACATAAATTTCCCCTGATAGGGTCGCTCTGGTAAACTTGCAGAAGAAGCCGTCAGAATCATTCCAAGAGTATGCACGCCAATGGAGGTCGGAAGCCGCTAGAGCACAACCTCTGTTACATGACAGTGAGTTGACTAAGTATTTCATCAGGGCTCAGGAAGGAATCTATTTTGAGAAAATATGGGCATGATGGGGTAGAAGTTCCTTGAACTTGTTAAAATGGGAGAGTTTTTACAGGAAGGTATAAAGTCTAGCAAGGTACAATCTATGGCCGCATTGCAAGAAGCTATAAAAGTAATCCAATCCAGTTTAATAGGTAGTGGAAAGAAGAAAAATAAATAGGCATCAGCAATCATTCCCTATTACCAGTCTAATCCACACCATGAAACAACTCTTACTCTCCAAACAACCATTCCCCACACTCACCTACTTATGCTCCAATATATAACACGCAACCATACTACAATACCCAACCTCAATATAATCAACCTCGCGCCCATACAAATCCAAATCCACCACGACTATACGCTCAAGTTCAATCTACCACTCATCACAATCGACCCACCTACAAAGAGGTCCCAGAAACTACACCCTAATTGCTGAACCTTTGGCTCAACTATTTAAAAGACTAAGGAGAGCAGTTTTGATACATACAATAGAAGGAAGGGTTCCTGAATATCCTTCAAAATACTTTGATGCAACCAAACAGTGCATCTACCACTCAAATATACCAGGTCATGATACCAAGAATTGCTTTAAACTGAAAAATAAAATTGAGTCACTGATCAAAAGTGATGCAATTTAGTGCACCCCAACTCCGCCTAATGTGAACCGTAACCCGCTGCAAAACCGCCAGAATTAAGGAGCTAATATGATCACCCTAGATGAAGAATATGACCTAAAAGGAATCACCATCATAATAGGAAATGCTGAGGCTGCAAGGGTCCCACCTCGAAGGACTCCAATGACCACCGTATAGTTAAAACCTATCGTTATAGTCCAGACTTACCAGCAACAATCCACCGCTGCTATTATGGATGAAGAGGATCGGGAATACAAGACAGTCCCATGGACATATCAGCAGAAAAGGAAAGCTAAGATGACAGATTCCGCAGTGGCTCATGGAATGACCAGATCAGGGAGGTGTTATGCTCCTGAGGAAGTAAATCGAGGGAATCCAGGAAGAGAAGAAATTCAGAGAAGGAATATAACAGATCCGGAGGCCATAGAATTCTGGAAGAAGATGTCTACCAAAAAATATTCTGTGGAGGAACAATAAAAGAAAACTCCGGCGCAAATATCAATCATGGATCTACTGATGAGTTCTGACAGTCACAAAGACGCCTTGATGGAAGTGTTAAGTGGAGTAAGCATGCCAAGTAACACTACCAGTGAGGCATTGGCAACAACCATCGGGAAGATAGTTGAGGCAAATATGATCACCTTCCAAAGAGATGAGCTTCCTATGGAGGGCGTGGGTCACAACAAAGCTTTACATATCACCGTCAAATGCGGAGATAAGGTGGTGTCCTGAGTACTTGTTGATGGAGAATCAGGAGTCAATATCTGCACGCTCTCTACCTTACAAGAATTGGGTAATCATCTCAGAGAAGTAAAAGAAAGACATGTGAGGGTAAGAGCTTTTGACGGTTCACAGAAGGACGTCATTGGGGAAATCTATTTAGCTTTGCAAATCAGACTAGTTGAGTTTCCCATACTAATCCAAGTGATGGACATTTCATCTTCATATAACTTGTTGCTAGGAAGACTTTGGATACACATGGCAGGGGCAATCCCGTCAACCCTACACCAGTGCATGAAGTTCGAGTGAGGTTGTCAAGAGATTGTAGTCCATGGAGAATGGAGCCAGTCAGCTTACCTAGAACATGCAGTCCCGTTCATGGAAGGATTAGACGGAGTTACTTTTCATGTGGTTGAGATCATGCAGACCGTGGAAATAGAAGAGACCGAGCAAAATCTAGGTATGCAGTTATGATACAGATCAAAGATGGCTATGAGAGGAATGATGAAGTACCGATACATACCAGGAACCAGATGGGATAACAAAGTTGATTGATCCAAGTGGGCATAAAGGTAGAGTCGGCATAGGGTATCAGCCTCCGACTGGGAAGACTTGTACCGGTAGATTCGGGAACAAAGCTTTTGTGCCAGAGTATGTTTCGGGTACGGGTTAGAGCTCAACACCATAGGACGACATCGTCGATGGAATGGGAAGGTTGTTCGTGACCATGATCGAGGAATGTTGTGAAAAAATTGATATCAAGATACCGACCATTCAGAATGTCGAACCAGGAGAGGACTTGCAGAATTGGACCGCCATCCTGTCTTTGGTTCGCCGGGCGTCTTGGTAGTATGGAATTGTAAAACTTTTGAAAGAAAGCGCATGGTAAATTGAGGCTTGAACCATGTCTGTACTCTTTTGTCATTCGCCTCTTTGAACGCTCAGACGTTCCTTTATTGATAAAATAAAAAGAAATGCTTTCTTAAAGTTATTGCAAGTTTATTTATCGCTTCATTTATACCTAGTTTTTCTTTTCAGTAATCAAAATGATAAAAACCTGTGTTCCGCGATTATGACATGTAACGAAACCCTCGAGCATAGCAATCCAAATTACAAGGAATACGACGAAAGCATGATTCCAGATAATCTCCTACAAGAGATCGAACAATTGGAAAGCCAGAAAAAGCCTAACCTTGAGGAGATAGAAGTAGTCAACCTGGGAAGCAAAGAAGACGTGAAAGAAACCCGAATCAGCATCCATCTGGAAGCATAGAAGAAAGAAGAATTGGTTGAGCTCCTCCGATAGTACATCGACGTATTCTCAAGGTCGTATGATGACATGCCTAGGTTAAGCACCAACGTTGTTTCGCATCGATTGCCTACCGATCCTGCTAGACCGCCAGCCAAACAAAAACCCAAAAAATTCAAGTTGGCTCTAAGTTTGAGGATAAAGAAAAAGTAACCAAGCAAATAGAGGCGAACGTAGTGAGGGTCACCAATTATCCCACATGGTTGGCAAATAGCGTCTCGTTACCAAAGAAGGATGGGAAGATCAGGATATGTGTGGATTATCGAGAGCTTAACAAGGCCTGCCCGAAGGACGATTTCCCTTTACCAAATATTCATATCCTCATCGACAACTGCACAAAGCATGAGTGCAATCATTTGTGGATTGTTCCACTGGGTACCATTAGATCCTGATGCATAAAGAAGATGCAGAGAATACAATGTTCACTATGCCTTGGGGAGTTTACTTCTACAGAATCATGTCGTTCGGCCTAATGAACACTGGTGCTACTTACATGAGGGCCATGACAACCCTCTTTCACAACATAATTCACAAATAGATCGAGGTATATATGTATGACATCATCATCAAGTCTCGAAAGAGTTCATAACCATTGGACGACCTGAAGAAGTTTTTTGAACGCTTGCGGAGGTATAGTTTGAAGTTGAACCCTGCAAAATGTGCGTTCGGAGTCCCTGCTGGAAGGTTGCTAGGTTTCATCGTAAGCAAGAAAGGGATAGAGTCCCTGCTGGAAGGTTGCTAGGTTTCATCGTAAGCAAGAAAGGGATAGAACTGGATCCTTCAAAGATTAAAGCCATTCAAAAATTTCCACCTCCTAAAAGCAAGAAGGATGTGATGAGTTTCATTGGAAGGCTGAATTACATCAGTCGAATCATAGCCCACTCTACAGTAATTTGTGAGCCCATCTTCAAGCTGCTGAAAAAGGGTGCTTCTACAAAATGGACAGAAGAGTGTCAGAAATCCTTCAACAAGATCAAGGAGTACTTGTCAAATCCATCGGTGTTGGTTCCTCCTGAACCC
Source organism: Nicotiana tabacum (assembly GCF_000715075.1). Classification (NCBI taxonomy): domain Eukaryota; kingdom Viridiplantae; phylum Streptophyta; class Magnoliopsida; order Solanales; family Solanaceae; genus Nicotiana; species Nicotiana tabacum. The sequence continues at coordinate 47,126,890 of NC_134102.1, forward strand.
GGGATGCCATTGTTGTTATACCTATCGGTTTTGGATAATGCATTTGGATGCGTGTTGGGTCAACACGATGAAACCGGAAGAAAGGAGAAAGATATCTATTACTTAAGCTAGAAGTTCACACCATGGAGGCCAAATACACTTTGATAGAGCACACTTGTTGCGCCTTGACTTGGATAGCCCAGAATTGAGGCATTACATGTCAGCATAGACCACACATGTAATATCCCGGCTCGACCCACTCAAGTATATCTTTCAAAAGACGATGCCTACAGGAAAACTAGCCAAATGGCCAAGTTCTTCTCAGTGAATTTGACATTGTGTACATAACACAGAAGGCCATCAAAGGACAAGCCTTAGATGACCACCTTGCATAGAATCCAGTGGACAAGGATTATGAGCCCATCACTACATACTTCCCAGATGAAGAAGTGTTGTTCGCCGGAGAAGATATTGTAGAGTCATATCCAGGGTGCAGAATGTTCTCCGACGGAGCAGCAAATTTCAAAGGAGTAGGAATTAGGGCAATCCTAGTTTCAGAATCAGGACAACATTACCCAGCATCAGCAAAGATAAGGTTCCCATGCACCAATAATATGGTCGAGTACGAAGCATGCATCCTCGGGATTAGGATGGCGATTGACATGGACATCAAGGAGCTTTTGGTCATAGGGGATTCTAATATGTTGATACATCAAGTTCAAGGAGAATGGACTACCAAGAATGTCAAGATCCTTTCATACCTGCATTGTGTAAAGGAGCTATGCAATAAGTTCACAAAGATCGAGTTCAAGCACATTCCCAGGATTCAGAATGAGTTTGTCGATGCTCTCGCAACCTTGTCATCCATGATCCAGCATCCAGATAAGAATTACATAGACTATATCGAGATAGAGATGCGGGATCAACATGTGTACTACTTTCATGTAGACGAAGATCCATACGGTAAGCCATGGTACTACGACATCAAAAGGTTCCTTGAATCAAGAGAATATCCAGAGAATGCTACTAATAATCAGAAGCGAGCGCTCAGAAGGCTGGAAAATCACTTTTTCCTCAACGGGCAAGTACTGTATAGGACCCCAGACTTGGGTCTGTTAAGATGTGTAGATGCCGCTGAAGCAACCAAACTGCTAGAAGAAATACATGCAAGGATGTGCGCACCCCACATGAATGGTTTCACCTTAGCCAAGAAGATTTTAAGAGCCGAATACTTTTGGATGACCATGGAAAGAGATAGTATCCACTATGTGCAAAAGTGTCACCAATGCCAGATCCACGGGGATTTCATCCGGATTCCACCTAATGAGTTGAACGTAATGGGTTCGCCTTGGCCGTTTTCCGCTTGGGGCATGGACGTAATCAGACCTATAGAGCACGCTGCATCAAATAGGCATTGTTGTATCTTGGTAGCAATTGATTACGCCACCAAATAGGTCAAAGCTTCTATATACAAGGCCATCACGAAGAAAGTAGTAGCAGATTTCATTTGTAACAACATAGTCTTTCGGTTGGGATACCCGAGTCAGTCATCACTAACAATGCAGCCAATCTCAATAGTGATCTCATGAGAGTAATCTGCGAGAAGTTCATAATTGTTCACCGTAACTCCACAGCCTACATACTGCAAATGAATGGAGCAGTTGAAGAAGCCAATAAAAACATCAAAAAGATTCTACGAAATATAGTGGACAATAATAGGCAATGACACGAGAAATTAGCCTTCACCTTACTGGGTTATCGGACCACCATGAGGACATCCACTAGGGCAACGCCATACATGTTGGTATATGGCACTAAAGCTGTGATACCCACAGAGGTCGAGATACCATCTTTAAGGGTCATTCAAGAAGTCAAGTTAGATGACGCAGAATAGATGGGTTTAGCTAGACATAGTAGTAATTGATGAGAAGAGAATGGTTGCAGTATTCCATGGTCAGATATATTAAAATAGGATGGCCAACGCATTCAACAAATGGGTGAAACCTCACCAATTTATACCAGGGCAGTTGGTTTTGAAGAAAATATTCACTTATCAGGAAGAAGCCAAAGGAAAGTTTGCACCAAATTGGCAGGGTCCTTATGTGGTCCATCGAATGTTGTCGGGAGGAGCTCTGATCTTGGTAGAGATGGACGGAAGATTCAGCACGAAGCTTATCAACTCAGACACAATCAAGAGATACTACATTTGAAGACAATATAGTTAGGTTTTGGTTGTAACAGAACTACGCTAGACCTGACTTCCCACAGATACGTAGGCAATCCACGTAGGGTCCGGTTTCTCTCTCTCCTCTACTTTTGTAATATAAAATCCAAATACCATTTTGTATGTAGTCGGAACTATGCCACGACTTAATTTTCTTTGGAAGGAATAAATTGGCAATCCTCATCGGATTCAGTCATCTCTTGTAATTGAACTACGTTCTGGCCTGATTCCATTTGGATACGTAGGCAGTCTGAGTAAGACTCGGCCACTTCATTTCAATCTCATCATCTGTTGTAATCGAACTACGCTTTGACCTGATTCCATTTGGATACGTAGACTTCCTGAGTCAGGTTTGGTCATCATTATCATATTTTCTTTTTTCATTAGCCACGAACTATGTTCAGACCTGATTCTATTTTGGATACGTAGGCAACCTGAAAAGGTTCGGTCATAACCCTAGGAAAACCTTTCTAATGCATTAGTTTAGATTAGGAGGCAATCACGGCGGCAAGAAGCCATGTCTTCAAAAGCATCTTAAAGGATCGACATCAATGGGACGGAGACTTCCAGAAACAATGTTAGCGCCTAAGGGACTTCCGAAACATGTCATAATCCGGAACGATGACATTTTTCATAAAACAAAAGATTTTCAACGATGGTATTTGCCATAAAACAAAAAGATTTTTTAAAAAGTTTTTAAAAAACAATATATATCATAATCCGTTCCACCTACCGAACTTCATGGCGCAACCTCGTCAGGAGCAGAGCAAAGCCAGGACTACGGTCGACAAAAACCAACTCCCTCCCCCCAAGACGAGATTACGGTCAACACAAGGAAATGCTATAACATGCTGGGTTAATGATCGATCTGCCATTCTCTCATAACTATCATCCCACTTTCCTTATTCAAATTTTTTCTTATATAACTAAAAACTAACTCTCAGATCCTTTGCAGGTATTTCGGAACCAGACCACCGATGCAGGCAGAGCATAGTGTAAATAGCAAACCATCTGCTCAACTGGACAGATCCATGTATATAGCAAACCGTTTGCTCAACCAAGCGGAGCATGTTGTATATAGCGAGCCGCTGGTCCTGCCAACCGGAGCCATGTATATAGCAAAGTGTCTGCTCAACCAAGCGGAGCATGCTGTATATAGAGAGTCGCTGGCTTCACCAATTGAAGCCTTGTATATAGCAAACTGCCAGCTCAATCAATCGGAGCACCCTGTACAAATCGAGTCGTCGGCTTCACCAATCGGAGCCATGTATATAGCAAAACTATTATCTTCGCCAACGGGAGCATTCTGCACTACCACTCCGATACATCGGAGATCGGAGTAGATAGCTGCAATCCTCATCACCAACATTCTGCCAATCAACAGTCGCAACATAGTTTCGTAGTCAAGAGTACATCTTGGGCATGCTCCCTATTTCTTTATTTTTATCTCGAATATTTTGACGTCTTGCTCATGCAGCTTACAGGCATGATTAAATTTTTCAAGTCAGAAACTCCCATCGTGCGGTGATACTTTACATTTCAATGCAACCACTCCCATCATGCAGAGATACTTTACATTTCAATGCAACTTCTCCCATTAAGAGGATATGCATTCTACATTACAATTCAACTACTCCCATCGCAAGGAAACACTCCCAATACGAGAAGACTTAATGCTCTGACAGTTGTGGAACAGTACATAACCCGACTAACAATCGAGTCAAATTCAAGTATTTTGTCATCCCAATCCCAAATAATGGCCAGCTGGACCCCAGGCATCATCATTCCTGCATCATTTACATCACATCTTAACATATTCAGCATTGCAATATATGGGTATGTATGTATTTCATTTTTGCAGGAACAAACATGGCAACGTGGAACTTCTTCTAAGTAGCAAACCAAGCTACAACGCTATGAGGGATGAAAAATTCATAAGCAGGCCAAGGATCCAAGCGCAAACTCAAATGCGATCAGTGGAACTCAAATTCTTTGAATCTTTAAAATCAAGACGCAATTCAAAGCTATCATGGGTACAAAGTCTTCCGTCTCGCAGTATCGTCATAATACAATACTGGGGCAATTCCTGCGAGCATCGCCTCCTTAAAATCTTCACTCCATAACTACATGAGGCATGATCCTCGTTAAACCCGAGGTATGTAAGCAATTCAAAGCCAGAATTCAGCCCCAACTCCCCAAAATCCTCCCAGAAATTTCCTTGACTCCTAATCCTACAACTAGTAATATTCCTTAAACCCATATGCTATTGTGCAATGTATGCCTGAGGTCGGGACAAAATTGGCCTTGGTTCGATTTCTTTGTCCGAAAACTCTTTCATCGTCTCGGGTCAAAGAGGGGCAACTGTTGACGATCAATTTTGACCCTCCCTTTTAAAATTAATTTATTTGTACTTAATGGTTTGCAATAAATGTATTGAAAGTATTTTCTAATCAATAATACCTACTTTCATAAAATTAGTATTAACGGTGTTGAAATTAATAATTCACTATTATGTAATTATAAATATATCATACTTACAATTTTGAGGATTATTAAAATAACCTTTATATACATTACATAGGCTTTATAACTAATTTAATGAGTTATTCCTTAATTTCTAGTTAATTCGCTTACTATTTAATAATACGAAATTAGTGTCATAATTTCGAAGACAAAGTAATTTTATAAATAATTAATTACAATAATTAGTAGTGTATTTGATAATTATAATTTTTACTACATTTTATTGAAAATAATTAAGTTTACTTAAATTAATTTCAAAAGTGTTAAAAAGCTAAAAGGCTATAATTGTAATTTCTTAATTAAACATAAAGTGGCTACTAAATCTAAAAGGGCCCAACAACCAACCCCAAAGCCAAAATCTGACCCAGGTCCAACCCCTTCCACTCCACCTTGGCGATCCCCGTCACCCTCTCTTAGCCAATCAAATAGCGCCACATCACTCATCACCCCCACTCACAAAACAAGCACAAATCATCTAAGTCGTCGATTCAAACCATCAACTGTCTCCGTTTATTCCATTTTTCTTTTAATGTTAAGCCTCCTGCCAGATATTACCACAGCCTTGGATCGCATAGATCCAACGATTCCCCTTTTTTCTCAATAAAACGTTTCATCTCCTGATTTATCAGGGCCGTTGATCTAATCATCTAACGGCCCAAATCTTTTCTCTTAACTTTATCCCTATAGACGGACTACCCCAATACCCTAACCCTAAACCATTTTTCCTTTGACCCGCCGCCCCTCTTTCCCTAAACTCTCTCTCTTCTCTTATCCGCCCTAAGTCCATCAATCCCAAATCCTTGCAAAAAATTTTGCAACGTCAAAAGATCAAAGCCTCAAACACTAAATATTTCCCTATACCCGCGAATACTGCTGATCTTTTTACTCTTTCATCACTGAATTTGAAACGCCTAGTTCTGAAACCCTAAGCTCAAAACGCCATTGATCTGATTCTTTCAAATCAAACACGCACAGCCATTCATCTTGTCCCTGGACTGCGAAGCCTGTTGTTTACCTTTCTATTTCACCGATGAAATTCAAAAACCCCAATTATGAAGTCACAGACCAAAATCGAGAAACCTAAACTCGTCTGATTTCTCTTATGACCTTTCAAATCGGTGCATGCATGGAGTTTTGTAGAGATTCATCATGAGAATTCATTACTCAGAGGTAAAACACAGTGACCTCTAGGTTATAGAGTTTTTCCGATGGCTCTCACCTAACAACACCTAACAATCTATGGAAAAATCACTACACAATAAAGTAGAATTTAGAATTTTTCAATTAAAGCTAAGTTCTTACTCAATTTCTGATTCCTCTCTCTTTATGGTTTTGAGTTACTCACTGATTGAAGTCTGAGTCTTTGGCTCCTAAATGGCTAAACAAAGCCTTGGTTTGGTTTGCTGCTCAAAGAAAGATCAGTGCATCGACCTTTCATCTCTTAATTATTTTAAGATTAAAGTCATGGTCCTCTAGTTGATTATTCTTATATAATGTATTAAGTTTGATCACTATGATTTGACATTGTATATGTGAACTAACTGACCTCCAAAGAATCTAAAATTAATTCAATCGATTATCTTTGTAAAATTAAGGAATGCTTTTCTAAGTTAAGCAAATCTATGTGTTATTGGACTTCTGTAGTTGACTAAGAACTTCAAATGATCACCAGCACTTGTCCTGACTTTAGATTTCAAGATACTTTTTCCAAAGCTTTCATGTCTGCTCTACTACTCTTGCCTTGATACTCCATGCTAATCTATATCATGTAGTTGAATCACTTGTTTGATAAAACTAAGACTATGGCAATTATTGACATTTAAGGACAATTGCAAGGTTGTCATTATAATTAGAGTATATCAGTTCAGTTGTCTTCTTTCTTTAACTGTTTTTTATGATCCTGAAACTTTCTAAAATACCATTGAGAAGGTATGATTATGTGATCATTTGTATGTTTCAGTGTATGAAAGTGCTTTTTTGGAAATGATTGAACTGAGTTCTAATGACTTTCTACAATGGGCTTTATGTGTTCTGTCAGCCCATCTTAAGCCATGCCCTTGATTGTTCTTAAGAGCTTAGTATCTATTGATTTGTGCATTACCTTTTGGTTATGTCATGTTGTCGAAACTAGAACTCTACCATATTTGGACTAATACGTTTAATCTGTTTAACTGGATTAGTTATCATGTTGTTAGAATCATTCATTGCTTTGAAACTCCTGCAATTAACCTGTTGACCTGATCCTATGTTATTTGATACTCTGCCATGTCTTAAAATCTTGCAATCTTGTAATAACATCTTATGTAATGTGCTTGGACGTCTTCTATTAAAGATTCTGCACTCATTCTTGTTCAAATAGATCTCCTGCTTTCTTGTGCTCTCACATCTGTTAGAACTGTATCACTTCATAAAGAAGAAAGTTACCTCTTGTTATTCAAAAAGGATTAACCACATAGCAATAGTGATATAAGTCAACTATGATCACTAAATAGTTTAAGGAAAACTTCTGATGTTTATATGCCTTGTTTGAATGCTACATTATGTTTTTATAAGTATCTTACTTCCTAATGAGACTTACATAAACTCTCACTATCCAGGATCAATTATGAAGGCCATGTTAGTCTAATTCCATGCTTAGTACTTAGTCCTGTTGTGATGTGGTAGTATTAGTAAGAATATAACATGTACACATGTGAATGGCACCTATTAGGAGTTCTACACTCATCTCTACCTTAAAGGAAACTGTTGTTTGTATATCATGTCTATGACTGTGTTCCCAGGCCATTGAGACTTACTAAATTCACTGAAGTTTACCTACAGACTTAGAAAGATCCCCCTTTAGATGTTCATCTATCCTATTTGAATGTAGAACTACATGTTTAACTCTTAATCAATCTAGATGTGAACGAGGATCTCTTTGGAGATTATCTGCCAATATAATTGCATGCCCCTGGTTTCTTAAGAATATTGAAGTGGTTTGTTAAATTTCTTATTTAGTAAGGAATGGAATGATGGTATGTATACCCCATTAAGTATGTATGATTAAGTATAGGATTATAGATAATGATCTTCCATAAGTATGAGCCTTCTAATTGGATTATTAAGAGCAATGCATTTGACACCTCTTACACTCCTTTGAACTACTTGACTTATAAATTATGAGACCTTATATTCATGTGTTGTTGTTCTCTCATTGTTTGTTGGCACTTACAAGTAATCATGTTTGAGTGCTCTTAAGCTTGATAAAAGTATATAATAGTGCTACATGCTTGTGTCCAAACCATGGGATGTCTGATGATGCTCTGATGAATTGGATGTTATTGAAATAGATCTCTCATTGTGTATAATCACCACTATGGTAGTGGAGTTTACAGTGAACACCTCATTAGCACTTAAACCTATAGGGAAGAGTAAGTACGAGTAGTTAGGGATATTTGGAAGTAGAATTTAGTTCTTGGTTGAGCTACTCTACAAAAGCACTGCTCGGGGCCCTTGAGACCTTTGGGAACTTTGAAGTTCCAGGGATCCAACGATTATCTTGTCCATGAATGGAATTCTACCCTTAGCCTCTAATCTATTAATATTTATTAATCCCTTTAGGTTTAGTGTTCAATGGAAGCAAAGGCTTTCACTATAAATTGTTTTACCATATGTGAGTCCATACTAAATTTTACATTCTCGATTACTATTGATTGTTATAATTTATCTTGGTCCCATACTAATTTTACTTATGTATAATTATATGTATCGAGCAGCATATCTAATGACCTTCTTGTCTTCTTGAACATGTATTTAAAATTGGGCCTGCCGAGTTCTCAAAAAACTCAGGCCCAAGTGTTGTACCTGAACCTTTGGGAGTTTGAAGCTGATGTTGTCCATCCTCATTACCTGCTGGGCCAACTTTCTTTCTTGCCCAAATCAGAGTCCATTCCTTTCCTCTATTGCTTTATTAAGTTTGTTGTTGTTTTTTCACATGCATATAACACTTACAATATTTGATTGAATGCTTTGTTTTATATCTTTGAATTATGTAAACAATCTAGGCAAGCCCTAAAAAACATAGGATTAAAAGAAGCATTAAGACTTAGTAGTAGATAATTCTAGTTTGATAATCTCTTATATTACTTATCACTTAACCTTTAATAATGATTTTCATAAAGCCTTTTGAAACTAAACAGCCTTTGCGAAGGTCGACAATCTTCTTCTTTACAAAACCAGAAGAAACAGAATCCGAAATTAGTCTTCTAAAATTGAGCTTTCCTACAAAGAAAATCGAAAAAGTGATGTTGCAAAGACAAAGTTTTCAGGCGGTTTTCTTCAAATTAAAATATGAGATTTGAGAATCAAGGTATACCTAAGGCCCATTTCATCAAGCACCTTTACTTTACTAGAATTATATAAATGGCCACATCATTTTAAAACACAAAGTGTTTTAAAACTTAGCCATATCTCACAAGGTTTTGCAAATACAAATATTTTATACATACTTCTAAAACTCTTTCAATCATATAGATACAAACATTTTCTAAAAGGCTTTTATAAATCTATAGCCTCTTTTCAAAATTATATATATTATTTTTCATAGTAATAGGCTTTAACTATATATATAATATGCTATACATTTTTGGGCATACCACCCGATAGTGATATTAATTTTGGTATTCATTTGGCACCGGACACTCAGTCCATATCTATTCCACCGTATCACATGGCTCTAGCATAGTTAATGAAATTAAAGGAACAGTTGCAAGAAATGTTAGATAAGAGTTTCACCAAGCCGAGTGTTTCACCTTAGGGTGCACTAGTGCTATTTGTGAAGAAGAAAGACAGTTTCGTGAGGAGTGCATTGACTACAAGTAATTGAACAAGGTTAAAATCAAGAATAAGTATTAACTGTCGCCCATTGATGGTTTATTTGATCAGCTTCAGGGTTCTAGGGTGTTCTCCAAGATTGACTTGAGATCGGGGTACCATCAGTTAAAAATCAAGGCTTTGGACATTCCTAAGATGGATTTCAAGACCTCGTAATGGGCTAACGAGCTCGAAACACACACTTAAATTATGTTTGCTAATCAAATATAGTATAGTATAATATCGTATCCACAAGGATTGGATTTAAACAGTATTCTTGCAGTTTCTAGCTTGATTGCTATTCAAGATGATCAACAATTGAGATTTCTATGATTTTTAACTAAAATTAACTAAGATTCTAAAGCTATTGACGAATGACAATCGAAACAAAGATACGCAAGGAAGTTATCAGTGGGAGAAAATAGGGGTTAATAGGATAGGTACAAAATAATTGTTTGGGATCTAACTATAGGTAATCCACTTCTAATGTTTAAGTGAGTCTCTCGAATTCACTCAATTATTAGTTCAGCGTTCAGAAAAAACCCCTCTCTCGATTAAGTCTTAACCGCACAAGATGAACCAATTTAAGCACGTGAAGATATGCAAGAATGCGCAGTGTATTGGTCTTTAGGAAAACCTCTTTCGATTATTCTCCTAATTAGATTTAATCAATACTTCAACTAGCCTCTTTCGATTACTAAGAAGAATTAATGAACTCAACCAATAATATAATGCAAAGATATCACAAGTTATGCCTCACTCTATTACATGAACTAGTGAATATAGATGCAACAATTAAATCATCCAAAAATGCTTCAATACACCAAATCTATTAAACCCTAAACAGAACTACTCCATGGACATGGAGCAATTCATCACAAATAAAATTAGAGTGTAAAAAAATATAAATTCTATCCAAACTCGGGTCTTGAGTAAGGAAGGAATGATGAAATCCATGTGCTTTTGCTCCTCCAACTCCTCCTTAGCTTCCTTAGGTCTAAAGTGTGTCAAAAGTCCAGAAAATAATATTTTTCCATGTATTTATACCAAGTGGGGTCGGGCCCAGATGAAACCACCTGCTCCAAGCTAAAATAGGATTTTCACTCTGTAAAATTAGCACAGGCGCATCGCATGGGGCGACGCGCCATGCGGTGCATTAGTGGGAAAATCCAGAGAGCTAGTTCTGACAAGCAACAGAGATTTGTACAGCCGCGGCGCCCCACGCGCCGCGGCAGTAAGGAATTCTTAGAGTACGGACCAAACTTCGATTTTTGACATTCAGACTTGGTCCTCGACCCCCGAACATGATCCCGGCTTAATCCCTTGAGCTTTTAATCAGACTTCAAAGTTCCAAAACAGTAGAATTCATTCCATAACATCTACATAGCTCGGAATCACTCCTACAAGGCATAAAACACACAATAAGTACAAAATACTATCAATTAAAGCTCAAACATGAATAAAGTGCAATGAATTAGAGTGCAATAAGCGACTAAAATACGTAATTATAGTCTACCATCAACACCCCACACTTAAACTATTGCTCGTCCTCGAGCAATCCAACTACACTTCATATAGACACGACCTTTTTAAACAACTCTCATAACTTATCATACCAAGAATATTTAAAACAGATTAAGCATAATAACGTAATATCCTAGCCTCAAGATTTGACTCAAAAGCACCACGCATTATTTATAACCAGCTCACTTACTCTAACACAGAGGTCAAGCATTACTTTTCCTTCATGAATCAAGTGCCCTCACACAACAATAGAGAGTAGTTCCACACGTAATAGAATTTAAGAACAATTAGGAACTCATAATAGAAAGAATTCACTCACTCTCATAAACAACATTCATATGCCACAAAAGACGTACCATAGGCTTGCCCGTAGTGTACTACTCTATTAATTGAGTTCATTCAGTCAAGGATCAAGTAGGACTTTACTTGGTAGGATACATTTAGATATACGAGTAACTATATCTCCCTAAGCACTTTAAGACATACAATTATCCATTCAAAACCTCACACTTATGTCAAACTAAAACTCCACCTTCACATCAATATACATTAACTCCCTACTTCCTTAAGCACAATTACATCAAGAGTCCACTATCAAAGAATATTTTTCACAACAATACAACATTTTTCCTTTTCTTTTTCAATTCAAGTGGCTCTTACTTTTTCAAAATAGTGCACCTTTCTCCTTATTTCAATAGTTCCACTCAAAAGCCAAACCAATCACCCCACACTTCAACTTTTACAAAGTTCATAACAATTTCAAGTGCTCACGAGAGGTATAAGGTTCAAATAGATGGTCAATTCAAACAAATGGGTAGGGATTGCAATGTGGTTGCCAAAAAAACAGTATTACAGGCTCAAAAGGGTTAACTATGATACATAACAATTAGGTAGGTAAAAGCATATAACTGGCTCAACAAAGAAATGCCTATATCACTTCCAAAACTGAATAAAACTACTATTTCGCTTTGCACACACACGGGGCAAGTTGTAAACATCAAATGAAATGCACAAAATAATACAAAACTTCACACACACATGGAACATAACTCACTTAGGATCGGACTATCAAGACACTCTAGTCAAAGCAGTTAAGCAAAGTTAAGATCATAAACTTTAAGGTACTTATACAAGAGTCAAAAACTGAGCCTAAGCGTCACAACTAAAGCACTCACTATTCTTAAGGTATAATAAAGTTAAGAGACATTGCCTTCAATTCAAATCATAACACAAGGTTTCCTACTCCTAATAAAAATAAAAACTAACTACACCCGGTTCAAAAAACTCCTTGGAAAAGAACCGCGTCACAAAGAAAACCAAGGGAAAATTATTACACTACCTAACAAAAGAAAATCTTTTTGTCTTTTTCTTTCGACTTTAATCCCTCAAGAAACCCGTCAAATGATATCCATCGTCGGAAAAAATTGAAAAGATTTCAATTTTTATGGCTTTTTCAATTTTTCAACTACTACAACTAACAACACTAACACATATACATACAACATAAAATTATCCCCCACCCCACACTTTAAGTTCTGGCATTTCTACATGACATACAATTAAAAAGCATAGGGTAAAGGAAACTTCCCTGAACATCTAGTCGGGGTCTGAGTCGAAGTCGGGCTTCATTCCCTGCACCCGAACCAATGCACACATCCATGCAGACAGCTTCTTCTCAGCCTTGTTTAGGTACACCCCACACTTATCTTTCTCACTCACCGAAACCTTCTCTTTTGAGCCCTTCACTTTTCACTCAACACTTGCAGCTGGTTTTTCTTTTTGCACCTCATTTTCTACATTCATCTCAAAAGTCACAGTCTCCTCACCTATTATAAGCATGAGTTTCCTCTTATGTATATCCAATATTTCTCTACCCGTTTCTAAGAATTGTCTTCCTAGGATAAGGGGGACCTCCTTGTTATTCTCCATATTCACCACTACAAAATCTACAGGAAATACGAACTTATCCACCCGAACTAACACATCCTCCACTAACCCCTCGGGTATTAGAGTCGTTTGGTCTGCCGGTTGCAAAGATATTGGTGCAGACCTTATCTCTCTGATCTCCTTCTCTAGTTTCCTGTAAATAGATAGAGGCATTAAATTAATTAAGGCACTAGAATCACATAATGATTTATCAAAATGAATAGTTCCTACAGAGCAAGGTATAGTAAAACTCCCTAGATCTCCACACTTTTGTGGGAGTTTGTTTTGCAATATCGCGCTGCAATGCTATGTGAGCTTCACCACTAAGGTCTCTTCTATCTTCCTCTTCTTTGTAAGGATTTCCTTCAAGAATTTGGCATAAGCATGCATTTATGAGAGCATTTTTGTGAATGGTAAGTTCACATGAACCTGTTTCAGCACATCCAGAAATCTCTCAAATTGCTTGTCCGGCTTTTCTCTATATAGCTAGGGGAAAGGTAAAGCAGGTATGTGCTCGCTCTCATCATTTTCCTCCCTTCTTGATTTTTCTTCCTTCTTCTTCTTCTCAGTTTTCATCGGACCTTTCTTCTTTTTATCAACATCATTCTTCAGTTGCTCTCCACTTTCTTTTTCAAGTATCATATCATTTTGGATCGGGGTGGGATCTTTCAACACGTGCCCACTTCTCAAAGTTACAACATTCACTGTTTCTTTTGGATTTCTCTTAGTATGAGCGAGGAGAATGCCTGGAACCCTCTCAGATAATATTGTTGCAATCTGTCCCACTTGTCTCTCCAGGTTTCGAAAACTTGTGTCCAGTTCTTTGATAGCTGATCCATGGGCGTCCAGCCTCTCATCTGTCTTGATAATGAAGGCCTTCATTAGATCCTGTAGACCAGGTTGAATGTGTTATTGAGGCTGAAATTGTTGCCTCTACTAATTTTAGTATGCTAGAGCTCCTTGTCCCTGCGGTCTAGAGTTATTTTGTTTCCATGCATTCGCAGTACCTCTAGGTAAAATCCATGAAAAACTGGGGTGCCTATGACCCATTGCATTGAAATTGTAGTTTCCTACAACATTTACTTCCTCAACTGAGCCTTGACACTCATGAGTAAGGTGTCCTCTTCCACATATATCACAAGTTGCGTGAGGCTCATTTTGTATCGAGGCTAAGGTCAGCTTCCTTATTTCTTTGGCCATAGCATCAAGCTATACCTGCACAGATGTATTAGCATCAACCTGGTGAACATCGGTCGATATTCTTCTTTCAACACTCTTAGAAGGCCACTGATTTGCATCTTCAGATAACTCATCAAGAATTGTAACTATCTCCTCTGGAGTCTTCTTCATCAAAGGGCCTCCAGCTGCATTGCTCAATGTTCTACGCGAGGCTGGTGTCAATCCATCCCAAAAGTCCTAGAGTTTCATAGAGAGTTCAATTCTGCTATGTTGACACTTTCGAACAATATCCTTAAACCTCTCCCATGCTTCAAAAACATTTTCAGTATCTTTCTGGCATAAGTTATGGATTTCTCTTCTAAACTTGCTCGTCTTAGCTGAGGAGAAATATTTATCAAGGAATTTTCTGATCATCTCCTCCCATGTTCTAATCGATCCTGTAGGTAAGCTTCGAAGCCACTGCTTTGCATCATCTTTGAGTGTGAAGGGGAATGCCCTTAAGTACACTAAATCTCGTGATACACCATTGATTTGCAAGGTGTTCATAATCTCCTCGAAATCCATTAGATGTGTATTTGGATCTTCGTTTTGCTTCCCTATGAAGACACAGCAATTTTGAAGGGTTTGAAGCAACCCTTGCTTCAACTCGAAATTGTTTGTTGCAATTGGAGGTGGTCTAACACTTGATAATCCTTGATTGTAGACCGGTCTAGCATAATCACCAAGTGGTCTCCCATGCATGGGAGCCGAACTGATCTGTATCCAAGGGTTGATTTTGAGCAATTCTCCGACCCCTCTCTTCTTCATAGATAATATGTGCATATCTAATAGATGCTTCCTCAGCATCCCGTGCATCTTGTTCTCTTTGTTGGGCTGCCTCTCTTGCATCCAAATCTACATTATCATCACCATTTCCAGTCATAGTTTCTTTGGTTGAGGATTGCCCAACCTTTTCTAACGTCTAGGTGAGATTTCTTTCCTTCCTCAGCTGTCCCAGTTGTTTTTCTATCTCTGGCTCGTTTGGTAGCACTTCTTTCGCAGAAGCTCTAGCCATGCACCAATCTAACCTGTAACTTGCGCACAATCAAAGAACACCAAACGTAAAAAGGTAAAAATAAAAAAAAGAAAAAGAAAAATTCCTGAATTAACACTACAAACTATTTTAAACACTATTGATTGCCAATCCCCGGTAACGGCGCCAAAATTTGACGAGCTCGAAACACACACTTAAATTATGCTCGCTAATCAAATATAGTATAGTATTCTTATAGTTTCTAGCTTGATTGCTATTCAAGATGATCAACAATTGAGATTTATATGATTTCTAACTAAAATTAACTAAGAGTCTAAAGCTATTGATTAATGAAAATCGAAACAAAGATAAGGAAGGAAGTTATCATTGGGAGAAAATAGGGGTTGATAGGATAGGTGCAAAATAATGATTTGGGATCTAACTCTAGGTAAATCACTTCTAATGTTTAAGTGAGTCTCTCGAATTCACTTAATTATTAGTTCAACGTTCAGCAAAAACTCCTCTCTCGATTAAGCCTTAACCTCACAAGATGAACCAATTTAAGCACGTGAAGATATGCAAGAATGCGTAGTGGATTGGTCTTTAGGAAAACCCCTTTCGATTATTCTCCTAATTGGGTTTAATCAATGATTCAACTAGCCTCTTTATATTACTAAGAAGAATTAATGAACTCAACCAACAATATAATGCAAAGATATCACAAGTTATGCCTCTCTCGATTACACGAACTAGTGAACATAGATGCAACAATTAAATCATCCAAAAATGCTTAAATACATAAAACTAGAGTTATAATCTACAAACAATCATCAATACACCAAATCCATTACACCCTAAAGAGAACTACTCCATGGACATGGAGCAATTCATCATAAATTATATTAGAGTATAGGAAAACATAAATTCGATCCAAACTCGGATCTTGAGTGAGGAAGGAATGATGAAATCCTTGTGCTTTTGCTCCTCCAACTCCTCCTTAGCTTCCTTAGGTCTAAAGTGTGTCAAAAGTCCAGAAAATAATATTTTTCCATGTATTTATACAAAGCGGGGTCGGGCCCAGACGAAACCACCTGCTCCTAGCTAAAATAAGATTTTCACTCTGTAAAATTAGCACATGCGCACCGCATAGGGTGACGCGCCATGCGGTTCATTAATTGGGAAATCCAGAGAGCTAGTTCTAACAAGCAACAGAGATTTGTACAGCCACGGCACCCCACGCGCCGCGGCAGTGAGGAATTCTCAGAGTACATACCAAACTTCAATATTTGACGTCTAGACTTGGTCCTCGACCCCCGAACACGATCCCGGCTTAATCCCTTGAGATTTTAATCAGACTTTAAAGCTCAAAAATAGTCAAATTCATTCCATAACATCTACATAGCTCAAAATCACTCCTACAAGGCATAAAACACACAATAAGTGCAAAACACTATCAATTAAAGCTCAAACATGAATAAAGTGCAGTGAATTAGAGTGTAATAAGTGACTAAAATACGTAATTATAGCCTACCATCATGGACATTATGAGTTCTTGGTGATGTCTTTAGGTTTGACTAATGCCCTAGCAGCATTCATGCATTTGATGAACAGTGCATCCCAGCCTTATTCGGATTCTTTATTGTGTCTATTGATGATATCTTGGTATATTCTCGTAGTAGGGAGGAGCACGAGTAGCATTTGAGTACAGTGCTTCAGGTTCTAAGGGAGAAGAAGTTATATTCCAAGTTCTCTAAGTGTGAGTTATGATTGGATTCAGTGGCATTCATGGTCCACGTGGTGTCTAATGAGGGGATTGAGGTGGATTCGAAGAAGATTGAGGCAGTTTAGAGTTGGCCCAAACCTTCTACGGCCACGAAGATCAGGAGTTTTTTGGGTTTGGCTGGTTACTATTGTCGCTTCGTGGAAGGTTTCTTGTCTATTGAAGCTCCATTGACCAAGTTTACTCAGAAGGGTGCTCCATTCAGGTGGTCTGATGAGTGTGAGAAAAGCTTTCATGAGCTCTAGACTGCTTTGATTATAGCTTCAGTTTTGGTTTTTCCTTCAGGATCGGGGTCATACATGGTTTATTATGATACTTTGTGTGTTTATCTTGGGTTAATATTGATGTTGAACGGTAGTGTGATTGCCTATGCTTTGCATCAGTTGAAGCCCCATAAGAAGAACTATCTGGTGCATGAATTGGAGTTAGTAACTATTATACACAGGCTCAAGATTTGTAGGCATTACTTATATAGCGTGTCTTGTGAGGTGTATATGGATTATCAGAGTCTTCAGCATCTGTTTAAACAAAAAGATTTGATTTTGAGGCAGTGGAGGTGGTTACAGTTGTTGAAGGATTAGAATATCACTATTCTCTATCATCCAATGAAGGCCAATGGGGTTATAGATGGCTTGAGTAGGAAGGCGGAGAGCATGGCGAGTTTAGCATTCATTCCAACTGTTGAGATACCTTTAGTTATGGATGTTCAGGCGTTAGCCAATAGGTTGGTGAGATTGGATATCTCGGAGCCAAGCAGAGTCCTCGCTTATGGTGCATCTCGGTCGTCCATATTTGAGTGCATTAAGGCTTGCCAGTATGATGATCCCCACTTACTTGTTCTTAAAGACATGGTGCAACACGGTGATGCTAAGGAGGTGACTATTGGTGACGATGGAGTATTGCGACTTCAAGGTCGAGTTTGTGTTCCTAATGTTGATGGCTTAAGAGAGTTGATTCTCTAGGAGGCTCATAATTTGCGGTATTCCATTCAACCAGGTGCTACAAAGATGTATCCTGACTTGAAGCAACATTATTGGTGGAGGAGGATGAAAAATGACATTGTTGGGTATGTTTCTAGGTGCTTGAATTGCCAGCAAGTGAAGTATGATCATCAGAAATTAGGTGGTTTTACTCAGAGGTTGGTTATATCGGAGTGGAAGTGGGAGCGCATTACTATAGACTTTGTGGTAGGAGTTGCCACGGACCTTGAGGAAGTTTGATTCCATTTGGGTCATTGTGGATCGATTGACCAAGTTAGCGTATTTCATTCCGGTCATGACTTCCTACACTTCGAAGCAGTTGACTAGGATCTACATCCGAGAGATTGTTCGCATGCATGGTATACCTATTTCTATCATCTCATACCGTGACACTCAGTTTTCATCACACTTTTGGATATCCGTTCAGCATGATCTGGGCATTTAGGTTGAGTTGAGTACTACATTTCACCCTCAGACGGACAGGTAATCTGAGCAGATCATTTAGATGTTGGAGGATATGTTGAGGGCATGCACTAAATATTTTGGAGGTCAGTCGGACTAGTTTCTAACTTTAGTGGATTTTTCCTACAATAACAGCTACCAGTCGAGTATCATGATGGCTCCGTATAAGGTCTTATATGGGATGCAATGTCGTTCTCCAGTTGGTTGGTTTGAGCCCAATGAGGCTAGGTTATTGGGCTCAAACTTGGTCACTCATACTTTGGAGAAGGTGAAGTTGATTCAGGACAGGCTTCGCATAGTCCAGTCTAGGAAGAAGAGTTATGCGGATCGGAAGGTTTGTGATGTAACTTTCATGGAGGGAGAGAAGGTTCTTCTTATAGTTTCACCTATGAAAGGTGTTATGAGGTTTGGCTAGAAGGGTAAGTTGAGCCCTTGATCCTTTTGAAGTGTTGGAGAGAGTTGGCGAGGTTGCTTATAGACTTGCTTTGCCTCCTAGTCTTTTGGGAGTTCATTTGATGTTCCATGTTTCTATGATTCGGAAGTATCATGAAGATAAGTCACATGTTTTGGACTTCAGCATAGTGTAGTTGGATGGGAATCTGGCTTACGAGGAGGCACCGATGGCTATTTTGGATCGGCAGGTTCAAAAGCTCAAGTTTAAGGAGATCGCATTAGATAGGTGTAATGGAGAGGTCAGCCAGTCGAGAAGGCGACTCAGGAGACCGAGCATGATATGCGGAGCAGATATCCTCATCTTTTTGGCACTTTATGTATGACTCTAAACTCGTTCGAGGACAAACGTTTGTTTAAGAGGGAGAGAATATAATGACCCGACCGGCCGTTTAATTTATTTGATCCCTGATGCCCCTTTTTATGCTTCCCGTGTGCTTGGTTGTCATTTTTGACTTGCGGGAATGGTTGGTTTGGTCCTCGGAAGGTTTTGGAGTGAATTGGAACACTTAGTTCCATTTTGGAAGCTTAAGTTATAAGAGTTGACTAAAGCTTGAATTTTGTGTTAATATCCTCGGATTTGTGTTTCGATGGTTCCAATAGGTTTGTATGGTGAATTTGGAATTAGGCGTATGTCTGGATTTTTATTTGAAGGTTCCTAGGATGATTTAACTCTATTTGTCGAAAGTTGGAAATTTGAAGGTTTAAAAAGTTCATAAGTTGTCCCGTGAGTTGACTTTGAGGTGACTTGGTTCGTATTGTTGTTTCGGGACTTTGAATAGGTCAGTTTTTTTATTTGGGACTTGTGTGCAAAATTTGGTGTCGTTCCGAGTTAGTTTGGTATGAATCGGACGCTTGGTTGTGAATATTTGGAGTTCATGAATTTGAAGGCTTGCATGATGTCTTTTGGTATTTGATTCTTTGTTATGGCTCTTATTTTGATGTTTTGATCTTACGAGCAAGTTTTTAGATGGTTTTTACACTTGTGTGGATGTTTGGTATGGGGCTCGAAGGGCTCGGGTGAGTTTTGGATTGGTTTTGGATTGTTTATGAGAGGCTCAGATTTTGCAGGTGCTAAAAACATTGCGATTGATGGTCTACTCGCAATTGCGGAGTCCTGATCGCATTTGCGATGGGTGCCTGAGAAGGCCAGCTTCGTAATGCAAAGTAGATATCGCAATTGCGATATCCAAATTTGCGAAGGAAGTCGCATTTGCGACACTTGGTCGCATTTGCGACTCTCCTGGTCGCATTAGCGAGATCTGAAGTTGAGGGAGCCAGTTCGAATTTGCGAGCCATTCCTCGCATTTGCAAGGATCGCAATTGCGAACACCTGGTCGTATTTGCAACTTCTGCAGCTGACTATATTGGAGGAATTTCGGGACATAGACCTATTATCTCATATTTTGAATCCTAGACTTGGAGAGGAGCGATTTTCTGAGAGGATTTTCACACAAGGCTTTGGGGGTAAATGATTTCTACTTTATTTTGATATTATATCTTGTTTTTTTATGGATTAATACATCTAGATTTTTGGATTTGGATTAGAAATTTTGCGGGTTTTGACTATATTTTGGAAAATAAAAATTGGAGATTTGGGAGTCGATTTGGACTCGCTTTTGGAATCTAATTACATATTTGAACTCGTGGGGTTATGGATAGTCAGCATCTATCCCTTGATTTGGGTTTTGACTGTGCGGGCTCGGGATTGACTTTTGTTGAATTTTTGAGAATTGGATAAAGATTGGAACTTTATTATTTGGAATTTGTTCCTATTGCATTGTTTAATGTTATTGAGTTAATTTTTGCTAGATTTAAGTCGGACATAGGTGATTTTTAAGGGAAAGGTTATTTTTGAGAGTTGATTTGGGCTTATTGAGGTAAGTATCTTGCCTAAATTTGTATGAGGGAATAACCCTTAGGATTTGGACTTATTTGCCTAATTATGTTATGTATAAAATGATGTGTACGCGAGGTCACGAGCATGTACACAGGTGTTAGTTGTGATTTTGACCGAAATAAAACTTAGTCTTCTAATATGCCTTATTTTGATGACATGTTTTCTATGAAAAATGCTTAATCATTCTATGACTGCATGAACTTAGTTTCTATAATTGGTTTAGCTGAAGTCTTACTTTATATGTTGAACACGCATTCGCATTGTTATTATTATCATGTCCTTGTGCACCTTGTTGACGAATTATGAGCATATATCTTTTTATGATAATTTGGCATATTGCATTGTTATGATCATGTCACATGTGGACATGATGGGTGGATTGATTGGGTGTTGGCACGAGGTCTTTGTCATGCAGTTGTGATGATATTGTGGCACGAGATTTTTGTCATGCGATTGTGATGATATTATAGCACGAGCTTTTTGTCGTGCAATTGTGATGATATTATGGTACGAGGTCTTTGCCGTGATATTGTGATTATTGTTATGCACAAGATTGTTGCCGTCCAGCATGTGAATACGGATCCATCCCCCTATGGTCTCTCTCTCATGTTTCTCTCTTGATGGCGTACACGCGAGATGTGGTACCATAATTGTGGTGAATGATTGTGATGTATGGAGTATAAGGGTGACATTTCACTGTTGATGTTGTACGGAGCATAAGGGTAAAATTTCACTGTGATGTTCATGTGGCGGCATAAGGGTGGCATTCCTGAATTTGCACATGCATTCTTTATTTTTGTCGTGCACTTAGATATGTTTTCACTTGTATTTAACATGCTATTCTATGACTCTATTGTCATTTGAAGATTTTGTTAGTCAAGTTGATTTTATCTATGTTGAGTTCATATGTTCTATTTTTGTTGAGCTTCTGTATTGCATATTGTTATATGTTTGTTGCTACTTATTGGATATATTGCATAGGTTCTTTGATTAGTGAGTATCACATGACTCGTACCTCATCGCTACATTACCGAGATTAGTCTTGATACTTACTGAGTACATGTTGTCCCACACTTATACTATAATTTTGCACATTTTTGTGCAAATTCGGGTGTTGGAGGTAGCGGACTTCGAGAGTGGGTTCTTCGTTGGTCGAGAGGATTTAAGGTAGTGTTACATGACCGTCGCAGTCCCTTGGAGTCTCTTTCCTTATTTTGATATTGTTATTTTTGCATTCAAATAGTATTGTATTATGAGATTTCTTTATGTATCCGGTTTAGAGCTCATGACTCTGTACTACCTGGATTTGGGAGTTGTATTGTGTATTGTCATTTTAGCTTATGTTTATCACTAGTTTTGCTATTTATGACAAATCAGACTTATTATGTCAGTTTATTATGATTTATGTTGTTAATATGATTAGCTTATCTAGTCTTGAAGGTAGGTGTCATCACGACCCTTTGGTAGAATTTTGGTCGTGACATCTTTTCTTTACTTAGTGAAAAAGATTGGCACGACCCAATCCAACTAAGTCGTAATGGCACATAACCCAACTCCCTAGGTGAACTAGTCAACATAAATCTCAATCGAACTGAAGATCATGAAATAAATAACAAAATTAAAATACGAAATTTTTATACAAACTATCTTAAGAACTAGTGTCACAAGTCATGAGCAACTAAAAATAAATTTTCAATAGCAATATGAAGAGAGATACAACATCTGTTTGAATATATATAACCAGAAACACAAGATCCTAGGCTACTATGAACAAATGGCAGCTCATAACTGGAAAGCTGATTTATCTTTAATGCTCGCTCTCAAACTCCTTATTAGCTCAGCTCTAAAATCTGCATGCAAGGTACAGAAGTGTAGCATTTCACCCAACCTTATGTATTCAATAAGTATCAAGACTTACCTCAACAAAATAATGGTAAGATTTTAGTCAATAATACTCACTTTATATAACCGGTGCAGTTCATAAGCATATATAATAGCAGAGAAATAATCAAGAAGCAGCAAATATTAATAATAAGGTGTATAGTCAAAGAAAAAGATGATAAGTATGTTTTTTCAGATAACAAGATACGTAGCATAAATCAAGGCACTAAATCTGCATATAAAGATGATAAGCAGCATTTGTGAGAATGCCTCTGTATGAGTCTAGAATATTTATGCATGATGAAGACTCAAATTGTACATTAACTGACACCTTCTAAGTGTCCAAACCCTACTAAATATACCTATGTAGATGATGTGCATGAATATTTCTACATGAGTCTAGAATGTCTGTGCATGAGACTCAAGCTTTACAACAACCGGTACTCCCCATGTGTTGATCCTTCCTTATTCATGTATTTCGATTAGACTTCGTGTTAAATAAATTTTATTTTATTTTTGTGTTTTAATTTAAGGATTTTATAATTAGATATTATTTTAATATATTATAGTTCTTGATTTTATGATCATGGATGCAATTTTTTGTTGTTACCTTGTATGTTTTATTATGTTATTTCCAATTAGTGTAATGATAAATTTTTGAATTAACAAAAAAGTAGTAAAATACTAATTATAAATAGTGCCGCCACTACAGATCTAAATGTCATCAAATGTTTGTAATTAGTGACAAATGTTTTTACCTTTAGATGCCTATTTTTTTTTACCAACGACTACATCATATTTTGCAAGACAATCAAATTTATATTAGTTAATTTGCCGTAAATTGATTGCATTCAGCGACGAACTAATTTTTGTTCGGGATTCGCATTTTTATTGACTACTAAATTACTTGGTTTTATGACATTTGTAATTGTCACTAATCATATGAAAGCAATATTTGTAGTGACGAACTAATAGTTTTTAACTACAAAATTGTAAATTATTTTTTACAAAAGCAAAGTTGTCACTAATTTATATATTTAGAGACGACATACCTTTTTGTATTAAAAAAGGTAGTCTTTAGTGAAAAAATTGTGTTTGCTCAGCTACGAAATACACATAATTTTAGAGACAATCGATGTCGTCATTAATTAAACTAAATAGTTAGTGACGCAATAGTTTTGTCGGTATTAATGCACTTTTTAGCAACGAAACCACACTATTAACTACGAAATTTTTATACTTTTTATGACAAACATGTTTTTCAGAAATACTACGTATTTAGGGACGAAAATAATTTCGTAGTTACCATTATTTTATTTAGCAACAAAACACAAAGTTGTCTTTGTATACTATTATTGACGGTGTTTTAGGGACGAAATTTTGACAAAAAACATTTCGTCACAAAAATTCTTTGGAGACGAAAAATAAATTTAGGTGACAAAATAATTCATAACTGATAATCAAATTTGTTGTAGCGACCGGATGCTTGATCCCAAATCAACTGTTTGGATTGTTACAAGGATTTTCATCTTTTCCTATGAGAACTTCATTCTTATCTTGTTCTAGAACATCCTCCTTCATTTTCCTTTATTCTTTCTTGTTTGTCCTCAAGTTCTTCTTCTTAGTATAACACACTTGTTCTGCATGGCCTTGAAAACAACAGTATTAGAAATAGTCTCATACATGCATGTTCGTATTCAACTTGAAACCTTCCTCACTGTAATCCTCCCAAAATTTCTTCGTCTTAATTTCAAGAGGTCAATTTCTACCCTAAGCTAGGCACATTACCTCTTGACTTGGAAGATGTAGCTTCATTTGGAGCCATTGCCTATCCAACCATCTAACAATTCTAGACAAGATATATTTTATTGAAATAAATGTTATGGGAGCTAGTGTAGTAAAATCCAAACAAGAGCTAATGAAGTTTCAGTTTCTGGAATAAAGTCAAGAGTTCATGGGAGCATCTTTATAGGGCAACCAACAATGTTAAATAAACTTTTGCAGTAGAAGTTGGTTTGGGAAGTCCAAGTAAACATAATAGGCTATTTTACTAGTTCATTTGAGTGGGTATTGACTGATGAAGCTTTTTCGAAGATCCTCCATCTTGGGGTTTCCCTTTATGAACTTACCAAACAGTGTAAGATTGTATGTTTAATTTCATCTAGGTTGATGAAGTAGTCTTCCACTTTGATGAAAATTACCGACTTGTAGATATGAGTTTCATTTCTGATTGATATGCCTCTGACTATTTTAGAAAAGAAAGGTTTGGCTATGGAGGAGATATTTCTGGGTAATGTTATTGGGGTTGTTAGTGGGTCATATAGGAAGGTGTGTTTTGGGTTTGGTGAGTATCACTGTTTTAAAAGGGGTGGTCGTAAGGCGAGGTATTTTACTTATGCCTCAGCGAGATGTAAGCCCCGAGGTACGGGGCGTAAATCCCATGGATATTTAATTTTTAATATTTTATAAAATATATAATTACAGTCAGGTAAAATTGCGTAAAATTGAAGAAAACTATATATGTAAAATATGCGCGCGCGCGCGCGTGCGCTCCATCCCCATAAAAAACTAGTCAAAACAATATATTTACGCTACTTACAAGTACAAGTAACTTGAGTCGAAAAGTATAAAGTTTTCACATGGAGGAACAAAAAGAATGACTAACCTCCAATTTGAACTTTGAACTTGCTGCTGAGAATGTATTTCTCTTTGTATTTGTAAAAACAAAATGAATATTCGTTGTTTTTGGGAGATATTAGCAGAATAGCGGACAAGATAAAGAATTGAGAAAGACCATAAATTAGGCTTCAATCAATAAAAAGGGTCTTGACTTTTAAATTTAATACATTTCAGTTGGGTATTATATGAATGACTTATTCAACAAATTTTGTTTTAATTTAAAAAAGTCTCTGAGGCTCACGCATGACTACAAAAACGGGCCTCAAACGTCCGAGCTACGCCCCGAACGCCCAGGCATATGCCCCGAATTGTCTGGCTTACGCCTCTTGAGATTTTCGTCTCACAGTATCGCATTGAAACACTTTTGGTGCGACTCGCCCCGAAAACGCCTTTTAAAACACTGGTGTTTATAGTTGGCATACGAATAATTAGATGTTCCATATGTGACGGTCAAAGCCCGACAGTGGTAGTGGAGAGCTGAGCCGTGAGTTTTAGACCAGGTATAACAACCCAATCCCTCTTTTTGAGTTACAGGGATTTTTTGGTATGTTATGAAATTTTAGCAATTAATCCCTCTGTTTCAATTTAGATGACACACTTTTCTTATTAGTCCTCCTTATTAGTCCGTTCTAAAAAGAATGACACATTTCTATAATTGAAAATAATTCAACTTTAAACTCTTTATTTTACCAATTTACCCTTAATGAGAAGCTTTTATAACCACACAAATGTCATGACACCACAAGATTTTACCCCTTAAACTTTTAAGATTACAAATTTCAAAAATCTTTTTTTTTCCCTTAAACTCTGTGCCGAGTCAAACTAATCATTTAATTTGAAATGGGATAAGTATTTTCTTGGATTTTGGGCAAGATGCTATTGACCTAGAGATCCTAAAAGGTGTAGATTCTAACTACAATTCAATGTAATGATTCTCTACACTAGTATTGAGATTATACTAGATTTTTATGAGATTTGAGCCATGAAATCATCATATTCAAGAGCTAAAATTGGGTATCTTTGATCCAAGTCCTAAAAGAGGAAATCGGACATTTGGACTGTAAATGATATCAGAATGAGATTCTGATTATGGATTTGGAATCTTTAGCTAATGCATAACTTATTTATGAAAATTGTCTCGGGTCAACTTTTGAATTGGTCAACCGTTGACTTTGATTTCAGAGCGTCCTAAAAATATGGGTCCTAACCTAATACATGAGTTTGACTCCGGTAATGTGCATTTTTCTTAAATTAAGGGCATTGGACGGCATCTTGGTTGACTTGACGTTTCAACTTAAGTAAAGATTTGTCATTTCGACGTAAGTGAGACTTTACCTCTTGGATTACTTATTTTTCTTAAAAGGCATGTTATTTGTGATGTGGGTAATGGATATGCCTTGGGGACTTCCGATAAAAAAAAAAAGCTTTTATGATACCTTCTGTTTATCCGAAAAATGGATAGAGTTAAATTTATACGCAGTTCTAAAGATATGTGATGCAACTTAATACAAAATGCAAGGATAAATAAAATGTGAATATAGACTGGGAAGAATGTAATATAGACAAAGCAATCAAGAATAGTGAACCTTAGGATTTAACAAATAGAATCAATCTAAGAAACTGGAATAACCACTCTTTCTTGTAGAGGAAATAATACTTTTATTATAATGTAAATCTCAGAAAAAGATGTCCTCTACAGAAATGATAACCAAGCCCTTTTATAGTGAAGGGGTTTGGCTACAAGCATAATAAAAATAAACATTCAGTGGGAGACCCATGATAAATCAGCTTTTCCATAATTTCTGCCAAGATTCCCTCTAGTGGGATTACAACGCCTTTTGTCTGCGAGATCGATCTTGCTTAGAATCCTCGATTTTGGTTCGAGCTTGATCAAGGCTCTTAACCTTGTGATCTTGGTTTGAGCCCGATAATGGTTCGAGCCCTCGAATTGATTCCAGGTCGATGTAGGTTATTTTTTGGATTATCAGCACGATAGATCTACCCGCGTCATGGTTCGATCCTTGTTCGAGTTTGATTATGATATCGATCTCAACACGGACCGGCCTCCCCGGGTTCTAGGTTAGTTCGTGCTCCCTTCGGGATCTTACTTCGATATACCACCCTTCGAACCGTACCGGACACGCCAAGGCTGAAATCTATTTCGACCATATACAGATAGTCCCCTCGTTTCTCAGAAAGAAATATGGCGATAAACGATACGATTTTCAACAGCTCGATCGGATTATATCTTGTCGTTTCCATCAAGTTCGACCATGACGCATATGGTAGTTGTCCCGTCGGTTTAATCTTTTAAGGCATTTAATGCATGTCAGGCGGTGGTCGGCCACTGCTGATAATGAACCGTCGTCGTTTGAACCTATAAATAACTCTCACCTTTATCTTTTACCATTTTTACATCTTCTATCTTCTAAAATTTCTCAATTTCTTTTATACTCTCCAACTTACCAGAAAAGCTGTGATTTCTTTCCGAAAGAAACCCTCCTCAATTCTACCAAATCTCTATCACTTTCTTCTATTCCTTACCTTTGAATTCAAAAATGGCAAAAACATCGCAAACCGTTCCTCAGAAAGAGAAGGCTGCATCTTCACAGTGTGTCACCGATGAGACACCGGCAGAACCACGGCCTGAGGAGTGTGTCCCCGGTGCGTGCGTCCTTACTTCAGATTTTAAAGTTGATAAAGGTTCATCGGTCCCTAGCCGGTGTGAGCCGGTATCGAGGTACATGTGTTCGATAACCGATACGCACCTCGATCTGTTGAAGAAGGATTGCAATTGGGGTGAAAAAGAAGTAATAATACCTACCCCTGATCAAGATATCACTTCTTACGTGAAAGAGTTTTTGAACGTATATACTTACCCTTTCACTTTGGGTCCCCTAGATTCCGTTATTATTGACTTCTGTCGACAATACCAGGTAACCTTAGGCCAGGTCCATCCTTCTTTGTGGCGGATCGTTATCCTGATCCGCTATTTCGTGAGCAAAATTGAGGGGATGTTGTTCACCCTCGATCATCTTATCCGGTTGTACCGTCCCCGACTTTTTCGGGGAGGGTTAATAAAACTCCAGCGTTGGGCTACCAAGGCTTTGTTCTCGAGTATTGATGAGGACAAGGACCGGGGTTGGATGAGCAGGTTCGTTCGAGTAAGGGCTTCGGACCTGATCCCGACTTAAAAGATGCCCTTTCCCGAGGAGTGAAATATGAAACGTAAGTGTGATCTTGATGTTGCTTCTATTTTGTTCTTTCATTTGCTCTCTTATCGACACTCCTCTTTTCGCAATGTAGCGGTTCCCTGGATGCCCGGAGTAGTTCCCAACCTCAAGAATTGGGTTGGGCTCTTGTTTCGACTTCCACATACGCCGATCACTCATGGCGTGATTTGTCTAGGGGTCGGTGGGAGGCCAAGAATCACAGTAAGCTCATTTCTCGGACTCTGACGAGGCATTTCTCAAAATATTTTCTATAATGTTTCCCATATGCGGGTTTGGGTAAAGACGCGGTCTTGAGGTCTCTTTCTAATGAGGAGGATGTTTTGACCTCCGTCCCAAAGCCGGTGAAGGAAAATAAAAGGAAGAGAGCCCTGTTGCCCGAATATCCAAAACCGAAGAAGAGGATGGCTCGTAAGCCGAACAGGAATGTTATTCCTTTGACCGTAGAATCCGTTTTGCGCCTAAGGGATGAAGAAGAAGAAGAAGAAGAAGAGGACAATGAGTCCACGCTGGCGGTCCGAACGAAGAGAGCCACCGATGCTTCATCGCCGACTGGATCGATGATGTTCTATGGGGCTCCGCCTCAAACTGAAGATATACCGGAGAGAGGTTCAGATAGAGTCCCCGAACTATCGGATGTCGAAGACACCTCTCATCGGAGTCAACCGGCAGGGGTTACAATCGAAGAGCCCCTCGAACCCCTCCGAGCCGAGGGGAATGCTCCGAGCGATTCACTTGGGGCAGCGGCGATCGAGGATTCACCTACCTTTCCCGCTTTTTCCGCAGGAGTGATTCGGGAAGCTCAAGCTCTGGGGTAGACAGGCCTCACGAAGAAGAGGATCCTTTTCGTGACCTGTTTACCGGTATCGAGAACGTTGTCGGTGCCGGTGATGAATCGGATATTTTTCACGGTTTGCGGCAGGCTTTGAATCAGGTGAGTTAAAAATCTTTTTGTTGGTACTGCCTTTATGTTCGTTTTTCATTAACTTCGCTTCTTGTTTCTTTGTAGGCTGCGGTAGTCCATCGAGAATAATGTTCTCGTTCCCAGAATGAGCTGCATCGATACGCAGCCGACCTAAACCGCTCTACTGACGAGAGGAACTCTCTTAGACTTTCCTTAGGGCAGAGAGAGGAGGGAATAAAAGACCTTCGAGCTGAGCTGGCCAAGGCTTATCGAGATCAGAATGATTTATCTGAGCAGGTAATGATGCTTTTGAAAACCTATGGGTTCGATACCGGAACGATAGCTAACATTTCGGTCTCACAGCTGTAGCAAAAAATTGAGATGGTAGGGAAGCTTCGTGAGGAGGTCGATGTGATAAGGATGGAATCCTTGCGGTGGAAAGAAGGTATGGACCGCTTTGCTGCAGAAAAAGAGACCACTCGAGCCCAGTTATCGTCGTCTGAAATCCAACTTCAGAAAATGAAGGAAAAAGGCTTGGTTCAAGCAAGAAGGATTGAGGAGCTTGAGGCTCGGTTGGCCTCAGTACTCGCCAAGGCCGAATCCAATGCTGAGATGGCAAAGGCCTATGCGGATGCGCTCGTGGCCGTCTATCGGGCCGATGCTGAAGCTGCCCAAGTCCAGGCAAGGGAGGCAGCCGAATCCGCCGATGGTCGGGCGCATTGGGTCGCCGAACTTGCTAAGTACCGATCTAGAAGGGAAACTCTCGAGGAGATTCATGCTCGCGGCTTCGATCTCACGGAAGAGATAAAAAGGGCAAAAGAACTCGAAGCTGATGTTGAAGCTCTGGTTTTCGATGATGATGACAATGACGATGGGAGCAAGAGCGGATCCGAAAATGGGGGGAACCTGATAAAGAAGAGACTTCTCCCGTTTGAAAATTTTAGTTCTTAGTTTTTACGTTGTTATCACCCATGCAGATAAATTTGTGTATAGGCATATCTTCTCTTTTGCCGACTCGCTTTTGTTTTTGTTTCCTGTGTTGCGAGAACTTTATTTGCCTTGTGAATATTTCCATAATGTTTTAAACCACTTAATCAAACTCGGACCTCGCAGTCTCTGCAACCGAGCGAGCGTTTATTCAAACTTGAGGCAATGTAGCCCTTTAGACTTATTAGTTGTCAATGATTTGATCTTTGAAGAAAATATAGCCCGTGGGCGTAACGGTCGAGCGAGTGCTTGCTCGCACTTGAATTAATGTAGCTCGTAGGCTTAGTCGAGTGAATGATTCGAACTCGAATTAATGTAGCCCGTAGGCTTAATGGTCGAGTGAGTGTTTGCTCGCACTCAAAAAATAGCCCGTAGGCTTGGTCGAGTGAATAATTTGAACTCGAATGAATGTAGCCCGTAGGCTATTTGGTCAAGTGAGTCTTTGCTCGAACTCGAAATAAAAAATAGCCCGTAGGTTCGGTCGAGTGAATGATTCAAACTCGAATTAATGTAGCCCATAGGCTATTTGGTCGAGTGGGTGTTTGCTCGAACTCAAAATAAAAAATAGCCCGTAGGCTTGGTCGAGTGAATGATTCGAACTCGAATTAATGCAGCCCGTAGGCTATTTGGTCGAGTGAGTGTTTGCTCGAACTCGAAATAAAAAATAGCCCGTAGGCTTGGTCGAGTGAATGATTCGAACTCGAATTAATGTAGCCCGTAGGCTATTTGGTCGAGTGAGTGTTTGTTCGAACTCGAAATAAAAAATAGCTCGTAGGCTTGGTCGAGTGAATGATTCGAACTCGAATTAATGTAGCCCGTAGGCTATTTGGTCGAGTGAGTGTTTGCTCGAACTCGAAATAAAAAATAGCCCGTAGGCTTAATGGTCGAATTATATCTTAATTCTTTGCACGTTATTACACGCCTGGGTTCGGGCCAACCTATATGAGCATGGCTCGCTTCGACCATTTGGCTCTTTACAGTTTTCCTATCGGGACCCTGTTGCTGTGAAATAACTCTCTTACGGGGCCTCGGATATTGTCATAAATGCTGCACGACCAGTGGTTGCCTCATTAAAAACCTTGCCAAAAAACCCATTTGGGATAAAACCGGTCTAAGGGAAAAAGAGTGCAACGCGTGCTTTCCAGCGAGAGATCCGTCCCTTGTTCGGACTTCTGCAGGGGTCAGTTTCGAGATATAAACGAATATGGAAATGTTGTACCTTAGCAATAGTACCATTTTAGATGTGATACATTCTAGCTGCTTGATAGCTGTTTGCCGTTTATAACGCCGATCCTGTACGACCCCTTTCCGATGTCCTCGAGTACCTGATATGGTCCTTCCCAATTCGGTCCTAGCTTCCCTTCATTTGGATTTCGGGTATTGATGGTAATTTTTCTCAACACTAAGTCCCCAGGCTTGAAATGGTGGAGCTTGGTTTTTCAATTATAATATCTTTCGATTCGCTGCTTCTGGACGGCATTCGGACGAGGGCAGCTTCTCGCCTTTCGTCCGATAGTTCGAGGCTTGTGTTCATAGCCTCGTTATTTGATTCTTCCATCGAGAATCAAAATCTGGCACTGGGTTCACCAACCTCGACTGGTATCAATGCTTCAGATCCATATACTTAGGAGAACGGGGTCGCCCCCGTACTAGATTTTGATGTTGTCCGATATGCCCAAAGGACTTCGGGTAGGATTTCTCTCCATCTCTCTTTAACGTCGTTCAACCTCTTCTTTAATTTTTGAATGACAGTTTTATTTGTTGATTCGGCCTGCCCATTCCCACTGGGGTGGTA
Source organism: Nicotiana tabacum (assembly GCF_000715075.1). NCBI lineage: Eukaryota > Viridiplantae > Streptophyta > Magnoliopsida > Solanales > Solanaceae > Nicotiana > Nicotiana tabacum. The sequence goes on from NC_134102.1 coordinate 47,159,156, forward strand.
TGGTGTCGACAGTATCCTTCTTATCTTGTGGTCTTCGAGAAATCTTGTTACTTTGCCGCTAATGAATTGCTTTCCATTGTCACATACTATTTCGGTGGGAATCCCAAACCGGCATATGATATGATCCCAAATAAAGTCATTAACTTTTTTCTCCCTTATTTTCTCGAACGCCTGCGCTTCAACCCATTTAGAAAAATAGTCAGTCATAAACAAAATGAATTTGGCTTTACCTGGGGTCGATGGCAGAGGGCCGACGATATCCATTCCCTATTTCATGAAAGGCCATGGGGATAGGACCGAATGGAGTTGTTCTCCAGGCTGGTGGATCATTGGTGCGAACCTTTGACATTTATCGCATTTACAAACAAATTACTTCGTATCTTTGCCCATATCGATCCAATAATACCCTGCTCTGATTATTTTTTGGACTAATGTGTCGGCTCCAGAGTGATTCCCGCAAGTACCCTCATGCACTTCCTGTAGGACGTAATCGACATCCCCCGGACCCAAGCATACCTCCAACGGTCCATCGAACGTTCTTCGATACAGTGTTCCGTCTGAAGCCAGAGTGAATCGAGCAGCTTTGGTCCGTAGGGTTCTGGAATCTTTAGGGTCCAATGGGAGTTTTTCGTTTTTCAAATATTCTATATACTTGTTTCTCCAATCCCAGGTTAAGCTTGTAGAATTTATTTCGTGCGTGTCCTTCTTCGATTACCGATCTTGAAAGTTGAACAACATTCCCCGAGCTTGTGTTATCTACCTCGACCGACGACCCCAAATTTGCCAGTGCGTCGGCCTCATTATTCTGTTCCCGTGGCACATGCCGTAAAGTCCATTACTTGAAATGACGCAAAGTTATAAGCAGTTTATCTAAATACCTCTGCATTCTACCTTTTCGAACTTCGAAAGTTTTGTTTACTTGACTCACCACCAGCAAGGAATCGCAGTTGGCTTCAATGATTTCTGCTCCCAAATTTCTAGCTAGCTCGAGACTTGCAATCATGGCTTCATACTCGGCCTCGTTGTTAGTCAATCTGATAGTTTTAATAGATTGCCTAATAATGCCACCCGTGGGTGGTTTCAAAACTATGCCCAGCCCGGACCCCTTTACGTTTGAAGCCCCGTCCGTAAAAAAGATCCATGCCCCCGATGATGTACCTTATTTCAACAGTTCTTTTTCGACTTCGGGTATGAGGGCCGGTGTGAAATCGACCACGAAGTCTGCTAAGACTTGAGACTTGATGGCCATGCGGGGTTGATATTCGATATCGTACCCACTGAGTTCGACGGCCCATTTGGCCAGTCGGCCTGATAACTCGGGTTTGTGCAAAATATTACGAAGCGAGTAAGTGGACAGTACGCATATGGGATGACACTAGAAGTATGGCCTTAACTTCCTCGAGGCGCTTATCAGTGCAAGCGCCAACCTTTCTAGGAGCGGATATCTAGTTTTCGCCTCTCCTAAGGTTCGACTCGTATAATAAACGGGGAATTGCGTACCTTGCTCCTCTCAAACTAGGACACCGCTTACGGTGACTTCCGATACTGCCAAGTACAAACAAAGTTTCTCGTCCGTTTTTGGAGTGTGAAGCAGTGGTGCACATGATAGATATCGCTTTAGTCCTTCTAATGCTTGTTGGCACTCCGGGGTCCAAGAAAAATCATTCTTCTTTTTGAGTAGAGAAAAGAATTTATGACTTCGATCAGACGATCTCGAGATGAACCGACTTAAGGCTGCGATCCGACCCGTTAGTCTTTGTACGTCCTTCACGCTGTCTACGACGGTGATGTCTTCAACGGCCTTGATTTTATCGGGGTTAATCTCTATTCCCCGATGTGACACCATGAAGCCGAGGAACTTGCCCGAACCGACCCCGAAGGCACATTTTTCGGGGTTGAGCTTCATTTTGTATTTCCTCAGAATCTCGAACGTTTCCTGCAAATGAATTAAATGGTCCTCTGCACGCAGGGACTTGACCAACATGTCATCAATATAAACTTCCATTGATTTTCCTATTTGTTCTTCGAACATTTTATTCACTAGGCGTTGGTAAGTGGCCCCTGCATTTTTAGCCCGAAGGGCATCCCATTATAACAATACATTCCATATTTGGTGACAAATGAGGTTTTTTCCTGGTCCTCCGGATTCATCTGTATTTGATTATACCCGGAATAGGCATCGAGAAAAGTGAGGATCTTGTGGCCGGCCGTGGCATCGATCATGCGATCGATATTGGGCAACGGAAAAGAATCTTTGGGGCATGCTTTGTTCAAATCCTTATAGTCCACGCACATTCTAAGTTTGTCCCCTTTCTTAGGGACTACAACTACATTGGCTAACCATTCGGGATATTTTACCTCCCGAATGGACCATACTTTGAGAAGTTTGGTTACCTCGTCCTTTATGAAGGCGTTCTTTCTGTCAGACTGGGGTCTTCTTTTTTTGCTTCACCGGTCTGAACCTAGGGTCCAAACTTAGCTGATGCGTCGTTATGTCCGGCGGGATCCCTGTTATATCTAAATGGGACCAGGCAAAACAATCGATGTTATTGATAAGAAATTGAATGAGTTTCTTCCTGAGTTCAGGGATCAACCCCGTTCCCAAGTATACCTTTCGCTCGGGCCGGCGCTCGATCAATATGACTTGCTCTAGCTCCTCGATCGTCGATTTTGTGGCGTCGGAGTCATCGGGAATTACTAAAGATCGAGGGACCCTTTGGTCTCCATCCTCTTCAATTTCCTGGTTGTCTGGCTGGGTTGAAGTCGATGTCTGTGATTGCTATTTGGTGTCCCGTTCTCCTTCCGGGCCCGATCCTTTTATCGGTGAAAGTGAGGACACTGGTTTGGCTTCGTCGAAGGCGAACATTTCTTTCATGGCTGGTTGTTCTTCGTACACCATTTTGACATCTCCCGACATCGGAAATTTGAGGACCAGGTGTAGGGTCGAAGGCACAGCTCTCATGTTGTGGATCCATGGCCTTCCGAAAAGGGAGTAATACCTCATATCGCCTTCGATCACGTGAAACTTTGTTTCCTGGACGGTTCCGGCCACGTTTATTGGTAAGACTATCTCTCCTTTAGTGGTTTCGCATGCCATATTGAACCCGTTTAGGACCAGAGTTGCAGGTATGATCTGATCCTGCAGGCCGAGCTGCTCCACTACCTTCAATCGGATGATGTTGGCCGAGCTACCTGGATCGATCAACACACGCTTAATTTTAGTTTTATTTACGAGTACGGATATTACCAGCGCGTCGTTGTGAGGTTGGATGACCCCCTCTGCATCTTCATCACCAAAGGACAGAGTCCCCATGGGTGCGTAATCTTGAGTCCGAGATCGCTTTTCCCTCAACATCAATGTTTTAGTGCGTTTAAGCATTGGTCCCTGGGGGGTATCGATGTCGCCGATGATCATGTGGATAACGTGCTGTGGTTCTTCTTGCTCGTTTTGCTTGCCGAAATCCCTACTTCTAAAATGGCTCTTTGCCCTATAGCTCAGAAACTCCCAAAGATGCCCTTTGTTAAATAGGCGAGCTATTTCCTCTCTCAGTTGCTTGCAATCTTCCATTCTGTGGCCATGGGTACCATGATATTCGCACGTTTGATTGGGATTTCTTCGGGCAGGATCAGTCTGCATTGGTCGAGGCCATTTAGTGTCTTCGATGCGTCCGATGGCTGATACGAGGGCGGATGCACCAATGCTGAAGTTATATTCTGATAATCGAGGTGCTTCTATAGGCTCGGCATATTTATCGAAGCTTCCCTTACTCATAAGCCCCCGAGAATTTTGTCCCCGATCAATTCTTTGATTTTTCTGAACTGCATTGCGTGTTGAACCGTTGTTCACTCGATCGGCGACGTACGGTCGATATTGCTCTCTGTTCGACCTTTGTTCTCTGTCGATCTGCTTTTGATTAATAACTGTCTTGTTCTGATGAACAAGTCCGTACGGGGGCCCCGACTGATCATCCTCGACCCTAATTTTTGATTGATATCGGTTGTGCACATCTGCCCAAGTTACCACTGGATACTCGATCAAATTTTGTTTCAGCCGATGTGATGCTGTCAAACTTAGCTCGTTCAACCCTTGGGTGAAAGCTTGTACGGCCCAGTCGTCTGTGACCGGGGGTAATTCCATGCGTTCCATTTGAAACCGGGATACGAATTCCCTCAGCATTTCTCCCTGACTTTGCTTTACTTTGAAGAGGTCTGATTTTCTTGTTTCAACCTTTATGGCACCAGCATGCATTTTTTCGAACGAATCTGCTAACATGGCAAAAGAATCGATGGAATTCGGTGGTAAATTATGGTACCAAATCATAGCTCCTTTCGAGAGGGTCTCCCCGAACTTTTTTAACAGTACGGATTCGATATCATCGTCTTCCAAATCGTTGCCTTTTATGGCACATGTGTAAGAGGTGACATGTTCGTTAGGATCGGTCGTACCATTATATTTGGAAATTTCGGGCACACGGAATTTTTTTGGGATTGGCTTCGGTGCCGCACTCGACGGAAAAGGCTTTTGTATGAATTTTTTCGAATCAAGCCTTTTTATCATTGGTGGAGCCCCTGGGATTTGGTCGACCCTGGCATTGTACGTTTCCACCCTCTTGTCGTTTGCTTGGACTCGTTTTGTGAGTTCTTCGAGCAATTTAGTAATTCCGGGAGTAGTCCCCGATTCCTACTCGTTAGATTTCACTATGGCAGGCTCTGTTCTGGGGGTGATTTCTCGAAGTGGATTGGAAACCGGCCTGCTATGTGCACGAGTTTGCTCTGTAGCTGAGTTATCGCTACTTGTTGGGCTTGCAATATTTCGAAGATCATGCGTAAGCTTGCCCCGATTTCTCTTGGGCTTTGGGTGTCTTGGGCTATGGATCGAGCACCGCCCTAAATGCTTCTTTCTGGTTCGGAATGCTGGCTTGCTTCCAAAGAAATTTATGAATTGACATCCAGTGGTATTTCGGCTCGAATCTCGGGTGCTTAGATTCGAGCCTCGGGTGGTGCCAAGTTGTTGATTTCATCTTGAAGGCCGGCTTCATAATCAGTCGGTGAAGCCATTCGGTTGGTTGATATTCGTAGTCGACCCTGAATTGAAGATGTTTTCGGAAATGAGTGACCACTGTTATCCTCGGCCCCACGGTGGGCGCCAAACTGTTTACCCAAAAAATGGATAGAGTTGAATTTATACGCAGTTCCGAAGATATGTGGTGCAACTTAATACAAAATACAAGGATAAATAAAATGTGAATATAGACTGGGGAGAATGTAATCTAGACAAAGTAATCAAGAATAGTGAACCTTAGGATTTAACAAATAGAATCAATCTAAGAAACTGGAATAACCACTCTTTCTTGTAGAGGAAATAATACTTTCATTATAATGTAAATCTTAGAAAAAGATGTCCTCTACAGAAATGATAACCAAGCCCTTTTATAGTGAAGGGGTTTGGCTCCAAGCATAATAAAAATAAACATTCAGTGGGAGACCCATGATAAATCAGCTTTTCCATAATTTCTGCCAAGATTCCCTCTAGTGGGATTACAACGCCTTTTGTCTGCGAGATCGATCTTGCTTAGAATCCTCGATTTTGGTTCGAGCTTGATCAAGGCTCTTAACCTTGTGACCTTGGTTCGAGCCCGATAATGGTTCGAGCCCTCGAATTGATTCCAGGTCGATGTAGGTTGGTTTTTGGATTATCAGCTCGATAGATCTACCCGCGTCATGGTTCGATCCTTGTTCGAGTTTTATTATGATATCGATCTCAACACGGACCGGCCTCCCCGGGTTCTAGGTTAGTTCGTGCTCTCTTCGGGACCTTACTTTGATATACCACCCTTCGAACCGTACCGGACACGCCAAGGCTGAAATCTATTTCGACCGTATACACGTAAGTGAGACTTTACCTCTTGGATTACTTATTTTTCTTAAAAGGCATGTTATTTGTGATGTGGGTAATGGGCATGCCTTGGGGACTTCCAATAAAAAAAAAAGCTTTTATGATACCTTCAACAACGTATGATATTTGAGATATTTATTTAGTAGTTTGCATTTATAATCATATGCATAGCATCATTTATAGCTTGGGCATACTATGCGACCTGAGTTATTGTATATTTATATTATTAAGTGCTTATCGAGTAAAATATGTGGTTGATGCATCGCGCTAGGCATGCCAGAACAGGAAACTAGCACTCCGAAGATGGGTAAGACATATGGGCTAACGAACCCAATGGCGCCGGGAAGGGTAAAAAGAAGGATTTTTTTCCATTAGCCAAGGAAAGAAGTAGCAAAGAAATATCGGTATCGTGGGAAAAAAAGAAAAACGTAGGATCCATAGTAGTTTAACAGCAGCAACATCAGTTCATTACCAGCAGCAACATGACTTTATTCTTGTATTTGTATTCATGATACTTGTTTCAGTATCATACTTATTGTTTACCCATAAAATGGTACAGTTAAATTTATAACGTGATTTATAGAAAAGCAAATCAACTTGATCCCAAAATGATAAATAAAATATAAGACTTAGCGTTGAAATCGAGATAAGACAGCAAATGACTTGGTTCCGGGAGCAAGGCTTCCGAAGACAGCAAAACAAAAAATAAAGTATTATTGAGCTTAGAACAATGTGCAGCATAAGTTTGTCAGAACTTTCCTCCCTTAAAATGGATGTTGAAGTCACTATTTATAGCTACACCTAGGGAACAAGGTCCTAGGAACAAGCCTCTCTTAAATGACAATTATGGGGGTCATTGATGAATGTGTAACGGCAGGCTATGAATGCCAAAATTCTTTCTAACGGATTGTGTATTTAATGCTGAGAAATATTTTTCATTGAATGTCATCGAGTGGTAAATATTCGTTTGTCCTCGTTAGCAACATTCCATTCGTGGTCTGCCTGGTGCCAACCGAAGCTGTTGTCCCCGGTCTTGATTTCCACATGCCTCATTTTCCGTCTGTCTCTGGTTCTACGTATCGCTCTATTATTCAAGTATTTAATATGAACCGATTTTACTCTATACATATAGTTTCCTTACTTTCTGGTGGCACATCTTTGTGTCATCGGGAAGTTGGTGAAGATTCCTTTCTTGGCGGTAAATTTTCTGATCCCTTCTGAAAAATTTGTGACACTTGATTAGACGCACGTCTCTCCGCATTTAATGCCCCGAACACGCGTCACTCCACGATTTAGTAATATTTTCGCCGGTTCTCGAGGTAATCATGGCCACGATTTTAGCCGCCTATTTCTTTAACTATACGCCTCATTCTTCTTCTTTTACGCTTCACAGTTCTTCAAACTCTCTCAACTTCTTTGCATTTAACCCTTTCTTGCTTTCACTCTTCTTTAATCTTCTTCTTCAAATAACTCTTATTACCTTTTGCTAACCATGGCTTCCTCCTTCAAGAACTCAAGTTCTCTTAAAAATAAAGAAAACATTGATGATGTTGCCCACCCTACAGTGAGCACCATCATTCCAAGAAAACTCAACACGGTCAAGGAATTCGAAGAGAAGTTCCCTTCTACAAGTTCTCGTACATGGGATGTTGGTGTGTACCCTTCTTCCATCTGTCCCTCTAGCATTCCGAATTGAAGGAAGATTATAATTTCCATCATCTAAACATCATCGCTACCGATATGGTGGAGCGAATAACCTTCCCTAAGAAGGGCTTTACCTACGTTTATACGTACCCCTTCACTTTGGGCTCATTCTCATTGAGAGGGGAACTTGAACTCGTGATCTTAGAGTTCTGCCACCGGTATTAAGCCTGCTTGGCACAAGTAGGCCCCTCTGTGTGGTGGACGGTTGCCTGTCTACGGCGGTTGTGCCAGGAGACAAGGGAAGAGCTCACCTTGGCTCGCATGAAGTACCTCTACTCCCCCAAGAGTTTCCGTGGAGGAGTAATAAACTTTAGCAAACGTGGCCACCATGCTTTGCTCACCAGCATGGATGATGACAACGACCATGGATGGATAGAACGGTTTGTTGTTGTTGCCACCAGGGATATCATCCTGGCCACAACTCCATTTTTCCCTGAGTAATGGACTCGTACACGTAAGTTCAACGTATGTCTCTTCTCTAAAAAAGGTTGGTTCATGTTGTTACTGGTCCTTCTCTTTTCGTTATTTTAGCGACTCGGTGGATACCACCAAGGGTGGAAGGCTTGGACCAGTGGGTTCAGAAGTTTTTGAACATTACAATGCTTGAGACTCGCTGATGGAAAGAACTGGCCCCGAAATATGGGTGAAAGGCCAAAAATCATGGTAAGTTGACTCGTGAGATTGATCTTGCCCCCATTGTTTTTTGTTTTGTATAAGAAAATTGGTTAACTTCTTTTTCGTTGAATTCAGGTCTTCCGCAGGGCTCTCTTACAATCCCCGATGAGGACGTTTTGGCTGATCTTGTAGAGGCTACAAGGTTGCTGCAAGGTTGCTGAAGGAAGCCTTCACCCGAATAGGAGCCATCGGATCAGCTTCCAGTGCAAGTGCTTACTCTCGGAGTACCCGACCGGAGAGCAAGCAACCCTAAAGGCGGCGCTCCTCCTCGGCCGAGGGCAAAAATAAAAAGGTGAAGAACGTCGCGCCCGAGCCAGCCGCAACCACTGTGGTGATTGATGATGATGGGGAGACAACGACCTTTATCAGCTCAATAGAATGCTCAATCTGAAGAGATTATAACACCAACTGAGGATGACACCCAAGCACTCTAGGAAGAGTGTGACCTAGTGGAGAATGCCAATTCTCGCTTTCGAACCCCAGTTGCTGCTCACAGTACTATGAGGCTGAGCATCGGACCTCTTCCGACTTCAGTTGATGAGCAACCTATAACCAGCACTGCCTTTGCCGTAGCTGCTTCTCAACCCACAACACCATCGGCTTCATCTCCTTCCACGCCGGTCATACCTTCATCACCAACAACTGCTACATCACCCCCACCGCCGGCAAACACCCAAGAGGAGGATGTCCCTCCTCCCCAGTCCCTAGACCATGGGAATTTGGGGCACAACTATTCGCCCCCCTCTGCAGATCCCAGAGGAGGAGGAGTACCTCCCTCTCGGTTTTTACCGAGTGCCATCTGTTGTCCCGGCCGGTGAAAATCTCTAATTATCTTAAGCCGCTGGCTTCAGAGAAAGACAAGAAGAAGATACACTCTCTTTCGGGGGATTGTATGATAAATAATGCCATGTAAAATGCAGCAACGGTATGGTACTTGTTTTCTTTGTTGTCTTTTTACTCTTGATTTGTTACGAAATGATTTCTAACTTGGGCTTTTGCTTCGTAAGACAACTTCCTTGCTTCCGAGGGCCTTCAGAAGTTGATCCTTGATAAAGATTAGCTTACATCCGAGTGGGATCAACTGTTGGCCGAGAGGGACCAAGTTGTTGCTCGCCTCCCGGTATTGGAAGCACAAGCTGCTGAAGCCGGTGAGTTGGAGTCGGTTGCAGCATAGCGAGCAGGAAGTGATGGCCCTTAGCCAAGAGGCCTCCCAGTTAAGTGTATAATTTCAAAAAGCCAAGGCTAAATGGTGTGAGGTCCAAAATGTTGTACTTGTTGTTGCCGAGCGCGAGGCTGCCTCTACTGATATATTGAATAATTTAGAGGCAGCCTTGAACTATAAAGTTGAAGAGGTTGCTATTGCTGAGGAGAAGTGTGCCCATATGGAGGAGAAGTATAAGAGGGTCATTGAACATAATAAGGTTCATATCTCCACTATCTGTGACCTTGATCTCAGCCTTAGGGCCATGATATCCGAGCGGGATAGCCTTTCGATCGAGGTTGATCGGCTTAAATCAGAACTCCAGCACTGACCGGATTCCCTCACTATTGAGAAAACACATTCTATGTATAACATGAGGAGAAAAACCTTGGAAGAGGCCAAAGCGGGCATCACTGATTTTGATGCCAAGATCGCCAAGGCCCGAGAGCTGGACCCAATCGCCCGAAGGTGCCTCCCGGCTCGATCTGATGCAACTGACTCTTCTAGTTTCGATTCTGAGTTCTCGGGAATTGAGGAGGATTTTGAAGGGGATAATGACGAGGACCAAGATCCCAAGACGATGGTATATCCGTCTACTTCTCCTGGGGGCACAGATGTTTCTCTTCCCCCGAATTCTGGGGATGCAGTAGTTTAGTTTTTTCCTTTCTTTTCCCTTTGTTGTTTTCATTTCATACTTTTGTACTTGTTCTACTTAGCACATTTGTTATAAAAAAAAAGCTTTTTGTTTAAGCATTGCGCAAAGTTTTACTTTTTTGCGTCGAATTATGCAAGGCCTCGGGTGCATTTTTCCCCGATAGCATTTGGGTTTTGTGAGGGTTTCATAAGCTAGGGCCTTCTTATATTTACGGTGCTCTTGAAGAGGATGTCTCCTATTCATTCCAGCACTAGCATTTGAAGTACTTGATTAACTTTCAAATGATAAAATTAATTCAACGTTTGGACAAGAAATAAGATAAAAAAGGACTTTACTTTATTCCTTCCATTTTCAAAAGTATATAAGCATTCGTTTTGCTGAAACGAAATTGCCATTACTTGTGGCTAATTTGTACAACATATTTCTACGAGGCTGGCCGCGCAGTCCCCGATCTCGATGATATATCTTTGTTACCAAATTTCGTAGTCCCGGTTTCTGTGGCAATCAAGTTACCATATTCTCATATCACCACCAACCCCTCCCCCCTCCCCCCGTGTTCGAATGCGAAGAATGCGAATTGGAACACTGGAAGTCTTGTTCCGTTGAAGATTCCACTAGTGAATGGTTGGAGGATAATCTTTGGTCCGATAGCAAACTTTGCTTCCCATTAGGAACTTTGCTACCGAGCAAAAGATTATTTAACCACCTCCCTAGTGGCTTGTAGTGAAGGGGCACTCGTGAACGGTTATATAGCCTTTGGTCAGATAGCAAGCTTTGATTCATGTTAGGAACTTTGCTATCAAGCCAAAGACTATCTAACCATCCCGTAGTGGTTTGTTGTTTCCATGCCTTGTCGTTTAAAGGTCTTATTTCTGCTGATGGCATTTCCTTCGTAGTATGCTTTCCATTGGTATCTCGTTAAAAATCTTGCTAGAAAAACCCAATTGGAACAAAAACAGGACGAAGGGAAAAAGAATGCAGCACATACTTTCAATATAGGTGATGTTCATCAGCAAGAGTACCTTTTGAGGTGTGCCACATTCTAGTTGCTCGGCAATTTTACTCCATCTTGATTTTTCAGTTCATATGATCCTTTCCCGGTGATAGCTGAAACCCGGTAGGGGCCTTCCCACGTCGGACCCAGATTTGCTACGTTGAGCTCTCGGGTGTTTTGAGTCACTTTTCTTAAAACTAAGTCTCCCACTTTGAAATAACGGAGATTGTCTCTTCGATTATAGTATCTTTCTATTCTTTGTTTCTGGGACACCATCCTTCTATGCGCCAAGTCCCTGCGTTCATTAAGCGGCTCCAATTTAACCAGCAATGCTTCGTTGTTTGCTTCTTCGTCCGCTCAAAAATATCTCATGGTAGGTTCTGCCACTTCCACTGCTTGACTTGGTCGTCGTTCGGTATGCCGATAGCACTCCCGGTAACTCTTCAGGCCATTTGCCTTTGGCTGCTTCCAATCTCTTTTTGAGATTTTAAATAATCACCTTATTTGTCGATTTCTCTTGGCCATTTGCGCTCGGGTGGTATGGCGAAGATGTGATTATTTTGATTTTCAAGTCTTCAGGAAGGTTTGTGACCTTTGCACCTATAAATTGTGGCATGTAGTCGCAGGCTATTTCCTTTGGTATTCTGAACTTGCAAATTATGTTATCCCATAAGAAATCGACCACTTCGCGCCTGCCGATTTTCTGATAAGGACTTGCTTCAACCCACTTAGAGAAGTAATCAGTTAGAATCAAAAGAAATCTTACCTTACCAGGAGCCGGCAGTAGCTGACCAACTATGTCCATCCCCCATTTCATGAATGGGCAAGGCGACAATACCGAATGCAATAGTTCTACCGGTTGATGTACTAACGGCGTGTGGCGTTGATACTTGTCGCATTTCTGAATAAACACCTTAGAGTCTTGCTCCATCTGGGGCCAGTAATATCCTTCCCTAACTAACTTTAACACTTACGAGTCCGCACCCGAGTGATTTCCACAGATACCTTCGTGAACTTCTTTCAAGATGTATTTAGCCTCAGCGGCTCCTAAATATTGGGCCTTGGAAAGACTTTCTATACAACTTGCCTCCTCAGAAGCTGTAACGAGATGCTTTAGTGCGGAGTGCCCGGGATGCCTTTGGATCTTCAGGTAGTTTTTCGTGCTCAAGATATCCGATGATTTTGTTTCTCCAGTCCCAGACCAAATTGGTCGCATTTACTTCATAATAACCGTCCACATCCAATACGGGATGCATGAGCTATACGACCGTACCGGAACCTGATCCCTTCATTTCCGTGGACGACCCCAGATTGGTCAGTGCTTCTGCTTCTGCATTTTTTTCACTCGGGATGTGGATGATTGACCATTCCCTGAACCGTGCAAGCAGAGTCTGAACCTTCACCACATATTGTTGCATGTGTTCCCCTTTGGTGTCGAAGATCACGTATAATTGATTTACTACCAGTTGGGAATCGCATTTGATTTCAACGACCTCAGTGTCTAGTCCTCGGGCCAGTTCAAATCCTGCAATCAAAGCCTCATACTCGGCTTCATTGTTAGTCAAAGAACAACTTTTATGGCCTGCCTCTGAGTTTCTCCCGAGTGTGTAATTAATACTACACCAAGCCCAAACCATTTCACGTTGTCGTTTCTGACACCATTGTCGCTTCTTTGGTGGCCAAAGGCAGTAGTTCGGGACTGAAATCGGCAACGAAGTCAGTCAAAACTTGCGATTTGATAGCAGTCCTGGGTTTATACTCTATGTCAAGTTCACTCATTTTGACTGCCCAGTTGGCCAGTCGACCATATAATTTAGGTTTGTGAAGGATATTTCGCAGCAAAAAAGTTGTCACCACGGCTATCGGGTGGCATTGAAAATAAGATCTAAGATTTTGAGCGGCGACTACGAGAGATAAGGCCAATTTTTCGAGGTGTGGGTAGCGAGTTTCCTCACCCGTTAAAATTTTACTAACATAATAGATAGGATATTGCTTACCTTCATCTTCGCGGACTAAAATGGCACTTACCGCTACCTCCGAGACCACTAAGTAAATTAGCAATTGTTCGCCTTTCTCCGGCTTCGATAGTAACAGAGGGCTTGATAAATACCTTTTTAAATCTTTCAGGGCCTACTGGCATTTCAGAGTCCATTCAAAGTTGTTCTTCTTCTTTGGAAGTGAGAAGAAGTGATGGCATTTTTCTGAAGACCGAAAAATGAACCTCCTTAGAGTGGTCAGTCTTCTAGTTAACCTTTGGACCTCTTTCACATTTGACAGCTGGTCGGGAATGTCCTCGATGGCTTTAATGTTATCGGGATTGACTTCGATCCCCCTTTGTGACACCAGGAAACCCAAAAATTTACCGGAGCTGACTCTGAATGCACATTTTTCGGGGTTAAGCTTCATGTTATGCTTCCTTAGGATGTCAAAAGTTTCTTAAAGGTGTTTCAAATGGTTACCTACATTCAAAGACTTAACCAGCATATCATCTATGTAAACTTCCATTGTTTTCCCTATTTTCTTTTCAAACATTTTGTTCACGAGCCTCTGGTAAGTGGCTCCGATGTTCTTAAGTCCTAAAGTCATCATATTGTAGCAATATGTGCCAATGGGAACGAGTCTTTTGGGAATGCCTTATTCAGATCCTTATAATCTACGCATATGCGAAATTTATTATTCTTTTTTGGAACTATTACTACGTTAGCTAGCCAGTCCGGATACTTTACCTCCCGGATTGAACCGATATCAAGAAATCGAGTTACCTCTTCTTTGACAAACATGTTTCTGACCTCGGCAATCGGGTGTTTCTTTTGCCTTACCGGAGGGATGTTAGGGTCCGGACTTAACTTGTGCACGACCAACTCTAGCGGAATACATGTCATATCCGCATGCGACCTTGCAAAATAATCAACATTAATTTTAAGAAATTCTATAAATCTTGACCTAAGCTTGGGGTTTAACCCTGTCCCTAGGTGTAACTTCCTCTCTAAGAACTTCTCGAACAACTCTTGTTCGAGTTCTTCCGCCATGGATTTGGTTGCATCTGTTTATTCCAGTACCTAAAAATATCTTGGTACCTGATAGGATTCTGATGGCTGCCTTTTGTCGACTTTGTCTTGTTCGAGAGAAGTCGTCGGTTCATGTAATTGCAATGTCACAGGTTCCTTCCCTTTATTGCTGGAAATCGAGACCGCGTTCATCTCCCTTTCTACCGATTGATCTTCTCTTATTTGTTTAGTTCTCTCCAGAGTTGGGAATTTCAGGAGTTGATGGTATGTTGATAGCACAACCTTCATCTTGTGTAGCCATGGTCTGCCAAGAATAATCTTTTAGCCCATGTCACCATCTACTACTTCAAATAAGGTAGTTTTCATGACTCCTTCGACGTTTGTGGGCAGCAAAATCTCCCCTCAAGTTGTCACACTTGCTAAGTTAAACCCGATGAGAAGCTTTGTGGACGGAATAATGCTTTCGGTTAGCTTGGCTTGATCCAACACTCTCTATTGCATCGTTGTGCGGTAGTAAGAGTCCATCGGCATCCTCCTCCGTGAAGGTGATATCGTCCTCGGCAACTTCTCGGAGTCTCTTGCTATGATTCACCGATACCTTTGTCTTTTTTGCTGCCAAAAAGGTTACATCATTAATATTGCTCCCCCGAAGATCATGTTGATCGTTAGTCGAGGAGCGTCTTCTCCTATCTTTGAGGGTTCCGCCTTATCCCGGTTGCTACCGTAATTACTTGTTGCCCGGTCGCTTAAGAATTCTATGAGATAACTTTTTTTCAGCAACGTCGCCACCTCCTCGCGCAGGTGTCGGCAGTCCCCAGTCTGATGGCCGTTAGTCCCATGACACTCACAATATAGATTAGGATCCCTCTGACTGGGATCAGATCTCATTGACCTCGGAAACCGTGCTTCCTTAATATTCTTCATCACCGATACCAGCTCCATCACGTTGATATTGAAATTATACTCGGAAAGTCTGGGGTAGGTGGAATCCCAAGAGCCTGATATCTCTTCGTCCTGCAATGACCTGTTATTTCGACCACAGTCAGCTCTCCTATCGGTAGTGAACCTGTCCATCGACCAAAACCTTTTCTACGTCCTTTGACCCTTTCGTAGGGTAGAAACCGACCCTTAGAAGATCGCCGATCTGTGTTGAAATCATCCTTCGACTTCTCCTTGTTCTTTTCTCGATCCCGACCCTTGGTTGATGCTCGGAATCCGAGTTGGTCTTCTTCTATTCTTATCTTTGATTCATAGCGATTGTGGACATCTGCCCATGTAGTTGCTTGGAACTCGAGCAGACTTTCTTTCAGTTTCTGGGAAGCGTCGAGCTCCTCGGGCTCAGCCCCTTAGTAAATGCCCCAGCTGCCCATTCATCTGGCACGGCCGGTAGCAGCATCCTTTTCTTCTAAAATCTGGTCACGAACTCTCGTAGTAATTCGGATTTGACCTTTCGGGTCTGTACCTTCCTGGCCCCGGCATGGGCCTTGATGAAAGAACTCGCGAGCATCTCAAATGAGTCTATTGAGTGCTCGGGTAGAAGTGAATACCATGTCAGGTCCCCTTCGTGAGGGTTTCCCCAAACTTCTTCAGCAGGTTTGACTCAATCTCGTGCGGAGCTAAGTCATTTCCTTTCACCGTCGTTGTGTAGGTGGTGATGTGCTCCTGAGGATCTGAAGTCCTATCATATTTTGGCACGTCTGGCATTTTGAACCGCTTCGGGATTAGCTCTGGTGTCGCACTTGGTTTGATCGACAACTGGGTGTATTTCTTCGAGTCCAAAACTTTCAACACTAGCGGTGCGCCCATAATTTGGTCCATTCGGGTGTTTATTTCCCTCATAAACCGCATGAGCTTGGTTTTAAATGGATTATTTCCGTTATTGTTACCAGATCCGGTGCCATTCCCCCCGGCCCCGTCGAAGACGACCTCACCCCCCGGGGTGTTGTTATCAACCCTTTGTGTTGTTTGATTTACGGGAGCACTGGGAGGAACTGGACCTCTTCCATTCGCGTTGTTGGAAGCACCCGACAATGCTTGCCTCAATTCTGTCATGACCTGGTCTTGTCGCGAGAGATAGCCCATAATAGCCTTTTGTTGTTCTCTCAGGATTTTTACCATTTCCGCAACGTGCTCGTCTTCAGCGTCGTCAGGAGGTGCCTCGCGTACGTGTCATGGATCACCATGACCGGCGTGGCTACGTCCTCCTCGTTACAGGTGTCACTAATCGAATCTTCTTGTTGAGGCGGAGTTCCTTGTGCCTCAACGTTATGTGCGATGTTGACATCATTATCTGCCATCTTTTACGATTTTTTCTAAGAAACAAAGAATCAAACGGATTAGCAATAGATGCAAGGATCAATTCAATTACTCAACTGTCTAAGCCCCACGGTAGGCGCCAAACTATTTAACCGTAAAACGGTACAGTTAAATTTGTAACGTGATTTATAGACAAGCGAATCAATTTGATTCCAAAATGATAAATAAATTAAATAAGATGTAAGACTTAGCATTGAAATCAAGATAAGACAGCAATAAGAATATCAAAAGATAGAAAATAAAGTATTATTGAGCTTAGAACAATGTGCAGCATAAGTTTGTCAGAAATTTTCTCCCTTACAATGGCTGTTGAAGTTACTATTTATAGCTACACCTAGAGAACAAAGACCTAGGATCAAGCCCCTCTTAAATGACAATTGTGGGGGCCATTGATGAATGTGTAATGGAAGGCTATGAATGCCAAAATTTTCTGTAACGGATTGTGTATTTAATACAGAGGAATAGACTTCAATGAATGTCATCGAGTGAAAAATATTTGTTTGTCCTCGTTAGCAATATTTCCTTCGGGGTCTGCCCGGTGCCAACCGAAGATACTATCTCCGGTCTTAGTTTCCACTTGCCTCATTTTCCGTTTGTCTCTGGTTCCACGTGTCGCTCCAGTATTTAATATGAACCGATTTTACCCTATACACTTATATATTATTTTATACTACCTTCGTTCCAGTTTATGTGAACCTATTTTCTTTTTGGTCCATTCCAAAAAGAATGACCCATTTCTAAATTTGGAAATAATTTTGCTTAAACTTACAATTCTACCCTTAATAAGAAGCTTTTATAACCATACAAATACTCTGGACCCCTTTTTGAATTGTTTAGGACCACAAATTTCAAAAGTCTTCATTTTTTCTTAAACTCCGTGCCCAATCAAACAGGTTCACATAAATTGAAACGGAGGAAGAACATGTTTATGCTGTAAATGCTATTTATGCACCACAACAATTTCTAAAAGACTTGTCCCGTGGCTAAGATAAGAGGGTGAGTCAATAATATTGCTGTATCTTTTTGACTCGTTATTTACTGTTTCGTGCAGATCCTGTTAAGGGTGATCCACCAGTTGAGTAGTGAATCTAGCCAGTCCTATCAGTTGAGGTGTGTCATCCACTAGTTAGCGGATGCAGCATCAGCTACTATCTTACATTCAATGTTTTTAATCTCTTTTTGAGTAGCGTCTCATATTAGCTCAGATACTTAGCTGCTCCATGACTTATAGCCTGTTTGGTCAAGCTAGAGAAATCAGATTATTTGAAATGTGTTTTTTTAAAAGTGTTTTTAGAAAAAATAATTTTGGAGAGAAGCAATTTGTGTTTGGATAATCACTCTGAAAAATACATTTGAGCAATAATTTGTGTTTGGCCAAGCTTTTCAGAAAGTGCTTTTAAATATCAAATTATGAATAAGGATATGAATTGATTTACTTAATAGTTAATATTATAAGTAAATAAATAATCTTAAAAATTTGTTATTACAGGCAGTAATTAAATCATTTCATTTTATTTAAGTAAAATATAAAAATAAAATTTAAAAGTACTTAATTCTTTCAATATAAGTTAAATATATTAAAAAGCATTCACCCCTAAAGTCATTATATATTAGAAAGCTATCCTAAAAATAATAAAAAATATTTATACATTAATATCCTAAGTATTAGGTTTAACGGTTATTTTAGTATATACTATATTTTGTTAAGGGTATTTTTGGTAAGAAGAAAAGTCAAAACTGCTTCTGCTTCTACTTTTGGGAAGAAGCTACTTTTTTTTGCTTCTCAAAAACTGCTTCTGCTTCTTCCCAAAAGCACTTTTTCCGCCAAAAAGGCTTGGCCAAACACCTCAAGTTAGGAAAAAAAGTGTTTTTGAGAAAGAAAAAAAAACACTTTTGACCTCTTGAGAAGCTTGGCCAAACATGCTATTAATCTATTTTGAGTTTATGGGATATTGTGTCTAAATAGTTGTATTATCATTTTCGCATTTATCTAGCATGAGACTTCTTTATTACTATTGTGATTTTGTTCATATCATCATTGTGTACGGATAAAAATCGGGCTCATGATACACTCCGACCTCCAACAGGGTAAAACAAACTCGAAATATAATTGCGAAAGATCGAAATCGAAGCAAGGATATCCTCGAGTCAGAGTACGGGGGGGAGGGGGGCGATCATCGACCCTCGATAATAGCGGGGTCATGATTCGAGATCGACCTAAAACCTGAAGGACTTCGGAGAGCGTCGCCGGGCAATCAAGCACGGCCAACAGGAGGTCGTAATATCCGTGACCGGCCGGATAATACGGCATAGATCTCGGCATGTATCTATGTAGAATCGGCAATCAATTAAACAGAAGATTTTTTACTTTTTATAAAGTTATACTAAGAGTAGAATTCTCCTACTATATAAAGGAGCTAAAGTTTGTTTACTATTTGCTAAACTTCAACTCCTAGAGGATGCACTTCAATTCAATAATTGCTGAACTGCAGCAATTTTGGCTCAAGTTTTTGTTTTGTAATTGCTGAACTTCAACATTCTAGGAGCTGAAGTTTGTTTAGTATATGCTAAACTTCAGCATTTTAGGAGCTGAAGTTTGTTTAATATTTGCTGAACTTCAGCTCCTAGAGGATGCACTTCAGTGCTTGGGTCCTTTTGGGTAATATTCCAAGCAGTCAACTTGAACTTCACGTCGTCCATCCTCATACCAGGAAGGAAGGTATCAGTGGGTTCATCAAAACTTTGCCATAGTGGCTTCCCAGACAAATCATCAATTAAACCAAGTTTCCTGAATCCAAGAGCTTCGCTTTATGTGAAAAATAATAATAGAAATAATAATATTATCTAGAAGAAAGAATAATATCACCCGAAGAAAGAGGAGGAGAAAGAGGCATGAAGTTGTTTAAAAAGTGGATACAAGTTAAAACTTTTTTAAAAAGTAAGTATACCCCGCGCAATTTTTACAACCAAACATGAAAAAATTGAAAAATATTTTCCTTCATACCAAACACACCCTAAATCTAATAAAAACATTAATGCTACTTGAGTTGAAAGGCACTAGAAGGGAGTAGTGCCTAAAAATAACCAGTTCTGCCTCCTCTCCTAAGTTTACTTTCTTGTTAAACCTTTACAAGCTAAAAGGTAGAATTAAACATATACCATTACAAATTGAAATATTTTTCTCATAAACATACCACGATTCCAAATAGAGCCGATGAGAAAACTAAGAATCACTGAGATGATAGCAGGTAAACTCTGAAAATTGTGAGAGGATTAAAAAATTTCTACTGGCTCTGTCGCCTAAAAATAAGACAAATAAGAGCTTAAATTTAACCAGCTGGTAGTAAGAAAAGATGGTTACAAACCACTTGCCTAGGTTTCTTGTTAGAGAAAACTATATCATTGTTAGAGAAAACTATATCATTGTTCCATTGGTACGACAGAAAAGGCTAATGTCGCCTTTTACTTGAGCTTCAGTCCGACCTTTGGTGCGGAAACTAGAATGGATGTATACAACAAAACTCTATGAAGCCAAACCTCATATACTTAGCACCGCCTGTCCCTTTCCGTAACGAAACTACAATCTATATCTTTGCAGTTCACTTTCTACCAACTCACAACCTGCCTGGCACGAAGCAACAATGGAGGAGAAAATCCTCCTCTGTAAATATTTGAAATCCAGTGCAAGCTTTGTATCCCAACTTGTGGTTTCCCTGAAATGTAAAAATAAACTATTGCTTAGGTCAATGGAGTTCGTCTCTCTAGAATGACATGTTCATCATGTCTGTTACCTGTCATCAAGTTGACCATCTCCTAGTGCATCCGTCATATCTTGGAACATAGAACAAAGGTCTCTAAGTATTTCGAGTTCAATTTCCAAGTTCTCTGGTGTCTGTAAAGAGTATATGTATGTCAGGTGAAGCATATTCATGGACAATATATAGTTGACATTAGCAAGTGGAAAAAGAACTTGTAAAAACTGAGAAGAAAGTAAGACATAAGGGATACAGGGTAAAGAAAAGTGGTAACATAGAAACTTATGAGGGATTACAAGGTTCATTGTTTGCGAAAAAGGATTCCGAGATCTACGCATATGATCCAGTAGAGGAGGTGGTAAACCATAACGGAAGATGCCAAGATTCTTTGAGAACCAGGTTCCACGAATCATATGGGAGGTCCAATCAGATGTAGGGCCAGTGTCCGCAAAACCTTCATTACTTTCAACATCAATATCTGCCACACAAACAGGCCCTTGTTCAATACTCACCAACGAATTTATTGTACTTAGGTACGAAGAGATTTCACCATAGAGAAATTTACCTAGAGGAATCACATCGTAGTAGTTGTCTAGTTGTGGGAGAAAGCCATAGAACGTCAGTAAATGAGAACTACTGAAGTTCCCATAGCCAAGAAAACATTGCTCTCCTGCATTGCACGGTCTTGACAAAGGAAATTTAATAGAATTCGTCGTGAAATCTACTTTTCCATAGTGCACTATGTGCGGACAACTCTGAAGGAAAGAGAAATGAGCAAAATCCAGAAAGACATCAAAATTTATGTGAAGAAACTGATTTTCAATGTGTTTTGATACCCTTCGAAACTCTCAACACAAGAAGATATTCCAACTTATTGATATTTAAACTTTTGGGGACATGGATGGTATGTCACAAGAGCTTAAATCAGTAAGCAAAGGTACAGCTCCATATACATCAAGCAATTTCACAAGATTAGACTTCACAGTTACCACATAAGGGAGGAATAAAGATTGTCGGGAGGAATACGCTTACCGAGTGATTAAGAAACCCTGCAATCGGAACCAAGCAGGTCCTTAGTTTTCCGTCATTAAACATAATTTTCATGCTATTAGAGTACCAAAGTTCACAAGCCCATAAGAACTGCTCCCAGGTGTACAGCTCTGGAGGAAATACATCCGGGTGATCATTGCATAGGGCTGGAAATAATTCATCATACTGTGCACGCAAGTGCTGCAAGAACATTATTCAAGTCATGCTGGGAGAATGGGACATGGAATAAACAAAATACAAGTTCAGAAATATAGTGCTAAAATAGTGTCACCAAGTCAACTTGCATTGCTCTAGGTTCTCACGTTTTCTGGTAACTTTCAAATAAGTAGAGGAAATTAATATACTAATCGTAAACCAAATTGTTAGTTAGTTAGTTGTTATGTAAAGGCCAAATACATCGACAGCCCCCTAAAGTTGAGACCACTTTCCACTTTACTACTTATTCTTTAGTCCGTTCCATTTAAACATTTTAACCAGCCCTTTAATGTGCCACTTAAACACTAAAATCCCGACCCATATTAAAACAAAAGCTCGTGTGCAAGCGTTGTCCATGTGTAATTTCAGCCCAATAAATGTATGCCATGTGGATCTGTTGTCCACGTAATTTACCTGGGTATCGGGTTGACCCGTCACAAAGTTATTATACCTAATAACTAATAACTCATCCCCATTTTTTACCTCAATCAGTCCGTAAAAAAAAAAAAAAAAAAAAAAACCCTAACCCGACGATTTTTCATCGGCTGAATCGCTTGTTCATGCTCCCACATCCATCGGCTTCCATTCGTTTGTCTTCCTTTTGATACCGGCTAAGTTGCTCGGACACGGCAATTTGGGCGCCGTACCCGTGTCGACACGACACTGACACGGGTAAGGGTGTGGGATCTGTGTCGGATTCGGTCAGACAAGATCGGGTGCGTTGACCAAACAGAGAAGGAAAAGGTTTTATACATAAAAAAAACAGAGACATGGAAAAGGTTTTGTTGGGGAAGAAGACTAAGGAAAGAAGAAGAGGCGAGTGCAGATAGACGAAGAAGACAGAGACAAATTAGGATATGCTTTTTGAAAAGTGATATACTTTCTTCTTGAAAAGTGATATGCTTTCTTGAAGAGTGATATGCTTTCTAGCTGTCATGACCGTGTGCAAACCTTTTTGTCTCGTGCCCACCACTATCTAACTTTTTATATTTGATTTACTCTTATTTATTTGTCTCGGGCCCACCACTATCTAACTTTTTATATTTGATTTACTCTTATTTATACATTTCAATTGACCATAAAAGGACAAGTTTTTCTTTATCCCAAAAAACTATACGTGGAGCTTGCTTTGAAATCTTTTAAGCTTTTGATTCTTTTGACTATGTAAAATAAGAGAACAGTAGCAAAAACACGAATAAAGAAGAAATTCACATTTAACAAGTTATAGGTAAGTACTCCACATAATTTAGAGATATATTTATTTTTATTTTTGAATTATTTTTAGCCGGATCCCCGCACCCGTGTCGGTTCTAGGATCCGTATCCCCGAATTTTAAAATTTCCATCTTAAAGGATCTGACCTCTAGATCCGCACCCGTGTCGGAGCAACTTAGGATACCGGTAAGCAACATTTGTTGTTTATCCTCAGTTATTTGTTGTTTATTTTGGGTGCATGTTAGTAATTTGGGTTTTGAAATGTCACCCATATTCGAGTTTTTTCTCTCTTTTTTTTACGAATCTTTCTGACTTGCCTTTGTTTTTTCTTGCTTCGTCTTTGTCAATGTAGGGTAAAGTATGTCTGGGGACACCTTTATTCTTGTACGCTTTCATCATGATGGAACCTTTACCGATCCTCCAGACGCAAAATATGTCACCAATATAGAGGTGAACGAATTTTCTATTAACCAGGACCACTTTTCCCTTTATGAATTTGGTTATCATACAAGGGGGCCGGGGTACCACACTATTGGGGGCTTTTATGTCTTTAACCCTAATAGTAAAGAATTTGTATTGGTGAAAAATGACGAACAATTATATAATATTGGTTGCCACTGTACTAATGGGGAATTAAATGTGTATATTTTACATGTTATTGATGAGGTTGTTGAGACAGTTGTCCAAGCTGGCTATTTATGTGAGCCAGAAATTACTAAAGATAGTAGTGACTCATTAAATAAGTCATCTAGGGCAACAAGTGAAGGTGGTCCAGATAATATAAATACAGAACAGCCTTTTGAAGAGCCTCCACTTGAAGAGTCACAGGCTGGTGTTTCTGATGAAATTCCTGATGAGGATGATAGTCGGGTTGATGAAGAGTTGAGAGTCATAAAAATGAGACGAGAAATAAAAAGAAGGCTAGCAAAAGAAAGAAACAACCTGAAACTACTGGAGTACCAATAGGAGAAGCTGGAATTGATAGAGGTTTTGAAGATATAGGGGTGAACAAACGACAGAAATATGTTGGCAGATTAGGAGGTGATGAGGAATTCATAGATAGTTCAGATGCTGGAAGTGATAACACTAGTGAAGAGCTGGATGTGGACTTTGAGCCAGGTGCTGACATTCCAAGTAGAAGGAAGAGCACAAAGATTAGATATGACCCAGACAGTGTAGTTTCAATATTTGAATTGGGCATGATATTTGAGAATGCTAAGGTATTTAGGAAGGCAGTGACTGATTATGCAGTTGAGTACAAGGTTCAATTAAAGCTTAGACCCAATGAGAAGCATAGAGTAAGGGTAAGGTGTAAACATAAAAGATGCAGATAGGAGTTGTTTGCTAGTATTGATAGGGATTCTAATGACTTTATGGTGAAAAAATATTATCCTATTCACAAGTGTCAACCATTGAACACAAACAAGTTGTGCAATTCCAAGTACATTGCTAACAAATTCAAAAAAGAGCTAACTGTTGCACCTTATATGAGGATCTGGGAAATTCAGGAACTTGTTAGAGAGAATTTGGGATTGTATGTAGGAAGAACAATTGCTTATAGGGCCAAACAAATAGTTCTTAGAAAGTTTATGGGGGATTTGAAGTTGGATTTTGCTAGACTTTGGGACTATGTTGACAATATACCCGAGCCTCCTTTCCGCATAGTGTTGAAAGTCATGCAGAGTCTGTTTTCTTTTTAGTTCATTCTGATATATTCAAAAAAGAGCTAACTGTTGCACCTTATATGAGGATCTGGGAAATTCAGGAACTTGTTAGAGAGAATTTGGGATTGTATGTAGGAAGAACAATTGCTTATAGGGCCAAACAAATAGTTCTTAGAAAGTTTATGGGGGATTTGAAGTTGGATTTTGCTAGACTTTGGGACTATGTTGACAATATACCCGAGCCTCCTTTCCGCATAGTGTTGAAAGTCATGCAGAGTCTGTTTTCTTTTTAGTTCATTCTGATATATGGGGTCCTAGTAGAGTCAGTCCAACCTTGGGATTTTGTTATTTTGTTAGTTTTATGGCACAATAGCCTAATAAATACCTCCACTAGTCCTATTTTGTCATCCCGATCCTTATACTCCACGAGGTTTCATCTAGACACTCGTAGTTGTTAAAACACACTACTGTAAACCTCTCTAACCTCGCGTGTTCTTCAAACGCACGATGTGGATGACACATCATCCTCCACATCAGATTTATTATGACACATCATCATTTTTTCTCTTTAATTTAAAAAAATTTAATTTCTTTTTCTTTTTCTTTTTCACTCCACTCATCCCCTACCCTTGACCACCTCTCTCTATTTTCCACAACAGAAACAACACCTCAGCTTTCTGCCTGTACCAGTGACACTACAGCCATGGACAACTAAAAACCACCATTCTTCAATTTTACATCTTTCACATCTCCCCTTCAGAGATTTTTGTCCAACGCCATCACTCACTACTGCAATCAACCATGTGAACCACCTTGAACTCCTTTCCTCCATTGATGCTAATGAATCACCACTGAAATTCCTCAATATCCTCATATGTCCATATAATTTTACAGTACACCCCACCTAATTCTACAAAGACCTTTGTCAACCACTCTTTACCCTCCAAAACCGCCGCATCTCCGGCACCTCACCTTAAACTGCCAAAAAAAATTTAGATATTCAGCGTCTCTCCATCAAATAAATCCACTATTAAATATCAACTCCACCACCTGAAAATCCGTTAGTCATGAGACGATCCTTACCCAAAACAGATTAAACACTACAATAGCCATAGATCTAATTTATCTCAAAAACACTAATGTTGGTTGCTCTTCATAAAAGGGTTCTTAATAATATTTTTTTCAAATATTGATTCGAGGTTTATGAAAATGGAAAGGAGGAAGAACGGGAAAGGAAAAAGGGGAGAAAACGATGGAGGAGGGGTGGGAAAAGAAGGGGAAAGAGGAACGGTAGAAATATAAAAAGAAATGGGGGAGAGGATGGAGAAAGGGGTGTAAGAAAGCACGAGAGAAAATATATTATTGATATTAGATACTCGATACAATACAAGAGGTTATTATTTGTAGTTATACTTTACAAGGACATATTACTCATATTGCAATGTGGGACAAAACTACATTATGTACATATGTGTAAACTAACACTCCCCCTCAAGTCGGTGCACACAAATCATATGTACCGAGCTTGTTACATATATAACCAATACGAGGACCAGTGAGGGACTTGGTGAAAATATCTGCAAGTTGATCATTCGACCTCACAAACTTTGTAGCAACCTCTCTAGCAATCTCTCCTGAAAGTATCTTTTCTCTGATGAAGTGACAATCAATCTCAATGTGTTTAGTTCTCTCATGTAACACCGAATTTGATGCAATATGAAAGGCAGCTTGATTATCGCACATAAGTTTCATCCGACTGATTTCACCAAATTTCAACTCCTTGAGCAATTGTTTGGTCCAGACTAGCTCACAAGTTGCCATAGCCATTGCTCGATATTCTGCTTCTGCACTAGACCGAGCAACTACATTTTGTTTCTTGCTCTTCCAAGACACCAAATTTCCTCCTACTAAAACACAATATCCAGACGTAAGAACGTTTATCAGAAGGTGATCTTGCCCAATCAGCATCTGAGTATCCAACGATCTGCTCATGACCTCGATCCTCAAACAGTAATTGCCTGGAGCCGATTTTATATACCGAATAATGCGGACAACTGCATCCCAATGACTATCACAAGGAGAATTCATAAACTGACCTACAACACTCGCAAGATAAGAAATGTCGGGTCTAGTCACTGTGAGATAATTTAATTTACCAACCAGCCGCCTATAGCTTCCAGGATCGCTAAACGGCTCCCCCTGCCCTGGCAGAAGTTTAGAATTCGGATCCATCGGAGTGTCAACAGGTCTGCAACCTATCATCCATGTCTCCCCAAGAATGTCTAAAGCATATTTTCTTTGAGAAATAACAATACCTGAGCTAGATTGAGCAACCTCAATACCTAGAAAGTACTTCAATCTGCCTAGATCCTTAGTTTGAGGTGCTGGAAGAGATGCTGCTTCAGATTGGTAATATTATCCTGATCATTGCCAGTAATAACAATATCAACATAGACTACCAGATAAATACAGAGACTTGAAGCAGAGTGCCGATAAAACACAGAGTGATCAGCTTCACTATGAGTCATGACAAACTCCTGGATAACCGTGCTGAACTTACCAAACCAGGCTCGAGGAGACTGCTTTAGACCATAAAGTGACAGACGCAAGCGACATACAAGGTCACAAGACCCCCCCTGAGCAACAAAACCAAGTGGTTGCTCCATATAAACCTCATCCTCAAGATCACCGTGAAGAAAGGCATTCTTAATGTCCAGCTGATAGAGAGGCCAATGACGAACCGCAGCCATGGATAGAAAAAGGCGGACTGATGCTACTTTAGCCATGGGAGAGAAGGTATCACTGTAATTGAACCCAAATATCTGAGTATATCTTTTGGCAACAAGACGGGCCTTAAGTCGATCAACCTGGCAATCGGGACCAACTTTGACTGCATAAACCTAACGACAACCAACAGTAGATTTACCTGAAGGAAGAGGAACAAGCTCCCAAGTACCACTTGTATGTAAAGCAGATATCTCGTCACTCATAGCATGTCGCCATCCTGGATGAGACGACGCTTCACCTGTAGACTTAGGGATGGAAACCGAGGACAAGAAGATATAAAAGCATAATTGGGAGATGACGGACGATGATAACTTAAACCGACATAATGGGGATTAGGATTAAGTGTGGTCTGTATACCTTTCCGAAGTGCAATTGGTGTACTAGGAAGAGACAAGCCCGCAGTAGGAGCAAGGTCAGGTGCAGAACGAGAACCAGTTGGGCCTTATGTAGGGCGCGGACGACGATGATAAGTCAAGAGTGGTGTTCCTGTGGCTGGGGATCTAGGAGGAACAACACTAGACTCCTCAACGGTTGGTATGGGTGAAACTTCTGTGGTCGAAGGTGGAGGAGGAGCTATAGTAAACTCCTCAAAGGTCGGTATAGGGAAGACCTCAGATATATCATGGTGGTCAGCAGAGGTAAAGAAAGGTTTAGACTCAAAAAATGTGACTTCAGCTGACATAAGGTACCTACGAAGATCAGGGGAATAACAACGATATCCCTTCTGAACACGAGAATAACCAAGGAAGACACACTTTAGAGCACGAGGAGCTAACTTATCTTTCCCAGGAGCTAAGTTATGAACAAAACACGTGCTCCCAAAAACACGAGGTGGAAGAGAGTATAAGGGTGACTGGGGAAACAATATTGAATGCGGAATCTGATCCTTGATGGGAGATGAAGGCATCCGATTAATCAAATAACAAGTTGTGAGAACTGCATCGCCCCAAAAATGCAACGGAACACGAGATTCAATTAGAAGTGTGCGAGCAGTCTCAATAAGGTGCCTATTCTTTTTCTCTGCAACCCCATTTTGCTGAAGGGTATAAGGACAAGATGTCTGATGAATAATTCCTTGAGAAGTCATAAACTGCTGAAACTGAGAAGATAAATATTCTAAGGCATTATCACTGCGAAAAATGCGAATAGAAACACCAAATTGGTTTTTGATTTCAGCACAGAAACTTTGGAATATAGAAAATAACTCAGAACGATCTTTCATTAAGAAAAGCAAGTACATCTTGAATAATCAATCAATAAAACTAACAAAATAACGAAATCCCAAGGTTGAACCGACTCTACTAGGACTCCATATATCAGAATGAACTAAGTATCTGTGATGAGATCACTGGGTGACTTGGTGCTGCAGCAAGACGGAGTAATCAAGAGAATAATTCATCAACTGTGGGGACAGTCGCACAAGCAAAAATCTGGTCGCGTACTGAATCAAGATCATTAGGAAGTCCAGCGAGGGTAAGAACTAGAAACATCTTCTGTCGTTGCTCTTGTTGTTTTTCAACACTAGCAGAAACTGGCATCAACTTCTCAAATTCCTCCATGACTGCCTGTACTTGACCCAAGTAAGTAGACATATCTAATTCCTGCTTCTTTAAGTTTGTCATCCGCGATATCACATCATAGAAGCGAGATATGTCATTAGTGTATAAGGTACGAGCCTTTGCCCAAACCAAATAAAATGTCTGGAATGGACGAAACAAGGGCATCAACTTAGAATCAATAGATCGCCACAAGATGCTACATAATTGAGCATCGATCTTTGCCCAAAGTGTTATCGCCTTTTCATCTCCTTCGCTAGACTGTTTGATTAGATAATCTTGAACACCTTGACCTTTACACCACAACTCGACAGATGAAGCCCAAGCTAAGTAGTTTGAACTTCCCATTAAAGGTTCCAAGGTAATTATAACACTAGAGCTTCCAGAACTCATGTTTTTAGACCCAAAAACATCAAATCTCAAAGACATCGTTGCAAATTATTACCAAATAAGAGAAAGAATCAACTGTAATCCACTGAAACAAAGTAAAAAAATACTATAGTCGTAGGAATCTTATTGTAGCTGCCGGAAAAAAATACTGTTCACGCCGGAAAAATATAAAAGTGGTCGGAATTTGGTGTAACCTGGATTGGTAGGCTCGGAATTCCCTTGCGAACAATCTGTCCCAAAGAAATTTTTTTCCAAAAAGTAACCGGAAAGGGCCCCATGCGCCGGTGCGCGTGACGTCTTCTAACGGAGATATTTTTATGGGTTGGTCGCCGGAGGCCGATCTACTTCGTGGTGGTGTTGGTTTTTGCACAACACTGACGAAAAATGGCTTTTTTTTTTCTGCGACAAACCTGTGTTTTCCAGAAAAAAAGACTTCCGGTTGACTGATTTCTCTTCCCGGAGTTGCTGGAATTTATGCACAGCGATAAATCTCTCACGATTGCTCTGATACCATGTGAGAAAGCACGGGAGAAAATATGTTATTGATATTAGATACTCAATACAATACAAGAGGTCCTTATTTATAGCTATACTCTACAAGGACATATTACTCCTATTTCAATGTGGGACAAGACTACATTATGTACATATATGTAAACTAACAGGGACATATTTTGTTTTTTATTATTTTATTTTTTTATATTTTACTCTTCCTTTTTTTGTTCTTATTTTAATTATTTTTAGTTTAACTTTTTATATTTACGCTCATTATACGCGTGAAGTTCACGTATTTTGTCCAACTCGGTCATCAAGTTGTCACATATGCTCGGTCAACGGTCAGAGGGGTTTAAAGTAGTGTGTTTTAATATTAACGGTCAGAACCTCAAATGAAACTTGCTTTTACCACCATATTAATGCTTGTTGATATGTACTAATCAATACTCATCAACCATTATAAAATGAGTCCATTAGAATTGTTGAATGCTAGAAAACTTCCAGGAAGATATTCTCCATATCAAGATCAGATCCTCCAAGATTCTAGGGGTAATTGTAATCTAGAATATTAGATTTCACATTCTTTTTGTATTTTATATGATTCTGTAAAATCCTAATCCCAAATTTTATGGGATTTAGGTGATTCTGCTTCTCAACCTCTCATGTATATAAAGCCATGTACATGACATTTAAAGATATGAATGAAATTATTCAAGAACCTTACTCTTTCCACATGGTATCAGAGCTTTAGGCTTATTCCTGACCTATTTTTTCATTCATCGGGTTATATTTTCTTCTGAAATCACATTTGTCCTCTTTATCCGCCCAAAGGTCGAAACCATTTGAAAATCATGTCCACAAAGAGTATTGTTGCAAATATTCCAGCCTCTGAAAATGTTTCTGCCACTATAGAGCATAGCTCTGCAGTTTCAACCGGAGATTTGCAAAATATTCACGCCTCTTATCGGTTGAATGGGAAAAATTACCTAAAACGGTCACAGCTTGTTCGTACCTTTCTAAAACGTAAAGGAAGCAAGCACATATAGCTGCCCTCAGATTGATGAAAAAAGTCCACAAGTCCCAGAATTCAATAATGGAGATATTGACAAACTGAAGGCATTGTTGAAATCTTTGGAGATATCATCTTCGGCAGGTACTTGTTCATTGGCCTTTGCGGGTATTTCTTCCACTTTTGTTACTAATATCATAGATAAATTTTCTCCAATGTGGGTGGTTGATTCCGGGGCAACTGATCATATGACTTGTTCCTTTCATCTCTTTATATCATATTCACATTGCCCTAGCTATAAAGAAATAACTATAGTCGATGGTTCAGTTATTACTGTAGCTAGCCAAGGAGATATACAATTGGGAAAGTCTTTGATACTTAAGAATGTTCTTCACATCCAAAATTATTTGCAAATCTCATTTTTGTACACAAAGTTACCAAAGATTCCAAATGCCAAGTAACTTTCTTCTCTTCATATTGTGCAATTTCAGGAAGAGAACACGAAGGAGATGATTGGACGTGCTAGTGAGAAAGGTGGTCTTTATTTTCTAGATTTTCACATTGGTGGAGATACAACTAAGAATTCCTTATCTAGTTCATTCGTGTCTGAATCTGTCATGTCCAATAAAGAGAAAGTTTGGCTCTATCATCGTCGCTTAGGTCATCCGTCCTTTCGTGTAATCAAGTTGACGTTTCCATCTTTGTTCAAAGATTTGGTTGTTGAGTCTTTTCATTGTGAAGACTGTGAAATTGCAAAACATAAATGTGTTTTCTTTCCAATAAGTAACAAAAGATGTCAGACTCCGTTTTCTCTTATTTATAGTGATGTTTGGGGACCTTGTTCCATTCCTAATATTTCTAGTGCTAGATGGTTTGTCATTCATCGATGATTGTAAGAGAGAAACGTGGATCTATTTGTTAAAGCAAAAATCAAATGCCAGCCGGCAACCATATCCTTCCCACCTTTTTTAATCTGGTTGAACGATAATGCCAAGTTCTACTTCAATCAAAGCCTCTCTGTTTTCTTCCAAAAAGAGGGAATTATTCATAAATCTTCATGTGTCAATACTCCTCAACAAAATGGGATAGCGGAGAGAAGTAACAGAATACCATCAAGAATTCTGAATTTTAAACGCCCACTTGATACTCTTAGGAGTTTCTTCCCGAATTTTGAAGTTTCCAGCAAATTGGTTCCTAGAATCTTCGGGAGTGTTACCTATGTTCACATTCATTCTGATAATA
This sequence comes from Nicotiana tabacum, assembly GCF_000715075.1. NCBI lineage: Eukaryota > Viridiplantae > Streptophyta > Magnoliopsida > Solanales > Solanaceae > Nicotiana > Nicotiana tabacum. The sequence continues at coordinate 47,190,962 of NC_134102.1, forward strand.
GAGGCAAATTAGATCCACGTGCTCTTAAGTGTATTCATAGAATATTCTCCTACTCAAAAAGGCTATAAGTGTTACCAACCATCAACCAAGAGATTCTTTGTTTCAGCCGATGTCACATTTGATGAAAATGAATCTGTTTTTAATAATGTTTTCATTCAGGGGGAGTCACTGAATGTAGGGATGGCAATGGGACAGGGCAGGGCGGGTGTAGCTCTTATGCGGGGCGGGGTGGGGTGGGGCGGAGCGGGTTACAATTTCTGAAATGTTATTGTGGGGCGAGGCGGGGCGAGTTGCTATAGAAAACTTTTGGTTTCCCGTAATAGCTATCGAACTAAATAACAAACGAATGTGAAACAAATCCACCCCACCCGTATTGGAGTTCAATCCTTATCTTGTTGGTTATTCTCTCTTTTTGACGAATTGATCTAGGTTTTCCTTCTTTCCTTTTTTAATTTCTTTTTGTTCTCCTGTGTGATTATAAGTGTATTTTGACAAGTGGATTCTTTTTTGAATCAAGGTTAATTGCAAGAAAATTTTACAAAACATCAGATATTTTTATAAAATAATTACAACCAGTTAATGTAACTTTTTACTAAAATAAGTGGATGTTCCTAGTTTCAGTTTTATGAAACAGTACAATAAACTGTTACTGGAATAAAACTATTATATTGGAAAAGTAACGAACTCCCAATATAATTAAATTTTCCACAAAAATACTGAAACGTTAAACTTTTTTATTTTAGCAAAATAACAAATGGAAAAAAACTAAAGAAAACTTAAATGGTGCGGGGCGGGGCGGGTTGAAAATAGGAAAAATTTCTATGCGGGGCGGGGCGGGTTGAAATTTTGTGGGGTAAGCCTCAAACCGCCCCGCCCCACTGCCATCCCTAATTGAATGGAGAAGGATTTCTAGACTTATCACTACTTGATTTGTCTATTCCTAGCCGTGTCGAATCCTTATCTAAGTCCTTGCATGAGTCACCATCTCTTCAGTCACCTGAGCCTCTAAATCCCAATGAACACATTGAGTCTCCTAATCCTGATATAGACAAAGGAATTCAAGAAAATAATCCACCATTACAGGTTTATTCCAGAAGAAAGAGGCTACTGATCAAACTACTCAAGCGCAATTATCTCCTCGGATTACTTCTCCTAATACCTACCCTGAACCTGTTGAGCCATCAGAAACACCAAACTAAACTGATCATGAAGAACCTAACCAATCAAATGACCAACCAAATGACCTTGACCTTCCCATTGCAGTCAGAAACCAGAACCTGCACACAACACCCTTTGTGCCTTTCCTTGACATATCAAAACCCATCCACAAGTCATAAAGCTTTTCTCAGCAACCTCCACACAATTCCTATTCCAAAAAATATTGTCTGAAGCGTTAGGTACAAGGAGTGGGAACAAGTTATGAAGGTGGAATGGAAGCATTGGAGAAGAATAAAACTTGAGAAATGGTGGAATTACCAAAAGGGAAAAAGTCGGTAGGGTATAGATGGGTGTTTACAGTGAAATATAAGTCAGATGGGTCTATAGAAAGATTTAAAGCACGTTTGGTAGCAAAGGGTTACACACAGACCTATGGAATAGATTATTTCGAGACTCTTGACCTAGTGGCAAAAATTGAATACAGTGAGGATCTCATTGGCTGCAATTTTTAATTGGAAACTACAGCAATTTGATGTTAAAAGTGCTTTTCTACATGGAGATTTAGATGAGGAGATCTATATGGAGGTACCACCTGGTTTTGAAAGCAAGAAGGGAATGGTGTGTATACTGAAGAAGACGAAGGCACTCTACGGACTAAAGCAATCACCCTGTGCATGGTTTGGAAGATCTACAAAGGTTATGATCAAGCTAGGCTATCGGCAATGTCAAGGAGAACACACCTTGTTCATAAGGCACTCAAAAATAGGAAAGGTAACAGTGCTACTAGTCTATGTAGATGATATTATAGTAACAGGTGATGATTCAGAAGAGACACAAAATTTGAAGAATTGTTTACGCAAGAAATTTGATATCAAGGATCTTGGGAAGTTAAAGTATTTTTTGGAAATTGAAGTAGCACACTCAAAACAAGGAATCTTTATTTTCCAACAAAAATATGTGCTTGAATTGCCGGAAAAAAACAGGGAAATTAGGGTGTAAACCAGTAGCCACACCAATTGAATATAATCATGGATTGTGCAATGCTCCAGAAGATTCTCTGATAGATAAAGGCTCGTATCAAAGGCTTGTAGGGAAATTGATCTACTTGTCCCGTACAAGGCCGGACATTGCCTTTGTTGTAAGTGTCGTTAGCCAATTTATGCATGACCCTAGAAAAATGCATCTCCAAGCTATCAACAGGATTTTACAATATCTTAAAGGAAGTCCAGGAAAAGGAATACTCTTCAAAATAGGAGACATGGTTTTAGAGGCTTATATTGATGTGGATTATGCTAGTTCATTAGTGGATTGAAGGTCAAGTTCTGGATATTGCACTTTCTTAGGAGGAAATCTTATGACTTGGAGAAGTAAAAAACAAAATATTGTGCCCAGATCAAGTGCATAATCTGAGTTCAGATCTATGGCGATGGGAGTTTGTGAGTTGTTATGGTTACAGATAATCCTTGATGATTCGAAGATAAGATAGGAAGGACCTATGAGACTATATTGTGACAACAAATTAGCAATAAGTATAGCTCATACTCTTGTACAGCATGATCGCGCTAAGCATATTAAGGTAGATAGACACTTCATTAAGGAGAAACTAGATAGTGGACTCATCTATACGCCATATGTATCTACAAAAGATCAGTTGGCTGATATTTTAACAAAAGGACTGCCAAATAATGTGTTTCAAGACCTGATAAGCAAGCTAGGAATTGAAGATATCCATTCACCAGCTTGACCGGGAGTGTCGAATTTTAGAAAATTTCAGGAAAATATTCTTCATATCAAGATCTGATCCTCTAAGATTCTAGGGATAATTGTTGTAATCTAGAATATTAGATTTCTGATTCTTTTTGTATTTTATATGATTCTGTACAATCCCAATCACGGATTTTATGGGATTTAGGTGATTATGCTTCTCAACCTCTTTTGTATATAAAGCCATGTACATGACATTGAAAGATATGAATGAAATTATTCAAGAATCTTACTCTTTCCACAAGAATGAAATAGAACCACCTTACTTATATGTTATCACAATCAAATTATCGAAAAAAGAAGCAACAAGAACACCTGACCTTTTTCTACTGATTATGTTTATGCAATTTTTGGGGAACTTTACTGTTCGATGATTCAATCAGCATATCAACCTAAAACAAAATGGATTAAAGATTCAAACCTCTTTTGCTTGGACAATCTCTTCTAACAGCAAGGTTCCGTCTAAGGACATTATAGCTTCAATCCCAAAACTCAAACCTGTATAGTATACATGACCAAAAAAGGATGTCATAGAAGACATGAAGCTGAACAATAACTCACCCCTGAGGAAGATAAGAAAAGTGCAAGTACATTAAAATAGAGGAATATGGCTTCAAATAAGTAACAACGAGATATAGAGCATATTGTACTTTAATTAATCATGTCAAACTCTTGAAGAATTTTCTTTCTTTCCATTGGTTGGGTAAATAGACTGGATGGAAGGAGCAAGAGGTATACGTTAAATAATAAGAGGATGTTGGTAATCTGTACAACCAGAAGGATACATGCAATTTCAACCCAACTCTGCACCTAAAACACACACATACATATACATAAACATAATTACGTGTAAACACACACACGTAGATTATACACTTACGGGTTAGCGGGCTAAGGTCGATAAGTGATCACAAGACAGAGACAAGTACAGAGGAAGGATTAAACTCCATACTAAACGGGATTGCAAACCAGCAATACCTTATTCATTTCGAGAAAAAAACATCATTTCAAAGAGACAAACCTGTTTTAAATTTCTCTGGCAGTGTATCAAAGTACAACTTAAATTTGGAATCAGGATTGTGCTTCTCCTTCATGCTCCACAACAATAACATTGTTTCTGCTGACATACCCTCGACTTCTCCCAAAATGGAGTGCTGCCACATAAATAAGACGATTGTTAGCTACTCTTCTTATCAAGAATGTTAGTGGTATCAGTATAAATCAATACACTGTTATCAGCTTTTCATGCCAATAAAGCATGGGAAGAATGGTGTTTTGATCAACATAAGATGCAATTTCTGATGCAGGTTTGAGATATTTTATAATACAAGAAGATGAACTATTGCAGACATTACTTTCAGTGCTTTCAGATAGGATTTTATCTTGATCATTTCTCGAATTAAAGATGGAAGTTTTAAGGCAGCGACACTCATTGTGCATTAAGAATAGACAGATTTTTTATTTTAAATAGATGGGATGAATACTTCAAATTTATCAAGTAAATAGTGCCTTCGAAGAGTGGCTTCCGACCATTGCCCAATTTTATGGGAATGTGGTGACTAGAATAGAGGCAAGAATTATTTAAGTTTGAGAATATATGGTTTGAACATGCTGATTTTACTGAAGCATTGGTGGAACTCCTATGAAGTAGAGGGTCAGCCTGATGTTGTTTGGGCTAAAAAATTAATGCTGCTGAAGAATGATATCAAAAAGTCGAACCGTGAAGTGTTTGGCAGCCTTGAAGAAAGAAAGGGTAAGGCTATGGCAAGACTAGAACAGTTAGATCATAAAAATTTGGAGATACAAGGAGAAGAAGAGAATAACAACAAAAGAGACTCAGGGAACTTGAAGATATTGCTAAAGCTGAGGAAATTTCATGGAAATAAAAATCAAGATGCCTTTGGATAAAACGGGGAGATAAAAATACAAAATTCTTACATAAGCAAGACAATCCTCATAAGAGATATAACTGTATTGATAGAATTGAAATTGATGGAATATTGGTGGAAGAAGGATTCAGTATTATGGAATGCTAGTAATGACAGAAAGTTCTCAGTCAAAAGCTGTTATAATTTGTTAAGGAAAAATGCAAGTCACTGGGAATCTAATTGGCCTTGGAAAGTGATTTGGAGGAACAAAGCTCCTGTAAAGGTTGCATGTTTTGGTTGGACTGCAGCTTGGGAAGCTTGTCTTACCCAAAATAATCTTCAGAAGAGAGGCTTTGTTCTTTGTAGCAGATGTTATTTGTGTGAAGAAGAACTGGAGACTACTAATCACCTTCTCTTGCATTGTAGATATGCTAGAAAGTGCTGGGAGCTCTTTTTCAAGTTATGTGGGATTTCTTGGACCATGCCTCAGAATGTCAGGACCCTTTTGAATGGTTGGCAGCATCAGAAGACACATAAAGCACTTAAACAGATTTGGAGAACCATACCTCTGTGCGTATTCTGGACTATTTGGCTAGAGAGGAATAGAGTTTGCTTTGATGGGCAGAAAGATCATATTTTTAGAATAAAAAATAAGTGTTTGCATAATCTATTTCTTTGGTGTAATAGTAGTATGGTAGATAGTATGGATCATTACATGGACTTTATGGAGTTACTTAGAAAATGTTGTAATTAACTGCATGGATATTCCCAGCAGTTTTGTATTTCTTTCTGGTACCATCTTGGTATTCAGTTAATAAACCTTTACCTTTTCAAAAAAAAAAAAGCAAAATTTATCAGGGAGCATATTGTAGGTTTTTTATGAAAATCTTTTCTCGGAAAATGAAAGATGGAGACCAGTGTGGCAAGATGATGGTTTGGCCAGAGTCTCTGAAGAAGAAAGTGATTGGCTTTCCTTGATGGGTTCAACATGTATTTTTAAGAAACATATGATGCAGAAATTTCTTGAGATTTAAGAATATTTAATATTTATTTTCATATTTATATTTTAGATGTTATATTATGTTCAAATATTTTTCAATTAGATTATCCTTATCTTACCTTAGTTTGTTTATCTTATTTTTAATTATTAATTGTTTTAAGCGGAGTTGTCTGACCAACGTGCAGAGACCTCGACTAATCCAACAGGAGACTCCCCCCCCCCCCAAACCCCCCAAACAAATTTGCCAAAGTAATCCTGCCCATAAGCACAGGTTTCCAAGAGAATATTAAATATTATCCTTATCTTTTCATAGAAATGAAGTTCTAAATCTAGCTTGTTCAGGGTTCTCTACTCTATAAGTAGGTCACAGTGCACTTTGTTTTGACAAACGTAATGCTTAATGCATTTATCTCTCTTCCTCTTATTTTTCCCCCATATATCAGGTTGCGAGTTGGTGCATCAGACAAGGTTCCTACAAGACTATTGGAATAGAAACGATTCATTCCAAATGGACATGCAATTCTTTTTGATGAAGTAATGTGTTGTATTAAAGGCATCAAGAAGATGCAGAAAAAGTACAAACTCAAAAACCTTGGTTAACTCTAAATACAAAAAAAACCTATATAACTGGGAGTTAACCAAAACCAAAAACCAAAAATATTACTATTAAGCCATAGTAAGAGAGCTAATGAAATCTGAGAGGGGAATAACATCGTTTACATGGGAAAGGTTATTCCAAGTTTCCAACTAAACAGGTTCATCAGACACTTAGATTTCAGTAGGCTATTGGAAGTTGAAACGCAATCAAAACATCTGGTGTTCCTCTCTGTCCAAATACACCAAAAAATACATGCTGGGATCATTTGCCAGATCTTCTTGATGGTTTTGTCAACTTTCCATGAGCACCAGCATTCACCAGCTTCCTTAATATTCTGAGGAGTAGACCAACCGATACCAAAAACTGCTAAAAACATATTCCATATATCTGTTGCCACTGGACAGTGCAAAAGAAGATGATTTACTGATTCCTAGTTGTTGTGGCACATGTAACATCTATTTACTAGCTGAAAGTTTCTTCTGCATAAGTTGTCTTGGGTCAAGATAGCATCTCTAAGGGCAGTCCAAGAGAAGCACATTACTTTTGTAGGTAATTTTGACCTCCATATATGCTTCCATGGCCAATTCTCAATCATTCCATTTGATGCACACAATTTGCTATATCCTGCCTTCATTGTATATGTACCCTTGCAAAATTACCCCACTTTACGCTATCTGAGATTTGGGGGTTTATTGTGAAGCCTTCAAGAATTCTAAATAGGTCAAAGAGTTCATCAAGTTCCCAGTCCTGCATGTTTCTCCTGAAATGAGGTTCCCATATGCTCCCTGCTCTGTTCTGGGCTATTGTTGAGTTAGGTTCAATAGCTATCTGATATATGCCAGGGTGTGAGTCTTTTAGAGGTTGATTTTGGAGCCACCTATCCTTCCAGAATTTGACAGAGCTGCCATTCCCAACTTTGAAGGACACCTCTTGAAAGAATTCCTCTTTCAGATTGTTAATATGTTTCCATGGCCCCACTCCATGTGGAGCTCTGCTTTGCTTTGTGCTCCAACTGTCCAGCTTCCCATACTTTGTTGTGACCACCTTCTTCCATATGCTCGTGGTTTCTTGTGCATACCTCCACCACCACTTCATTAGAAGACTCTTGTTGTGCTTTTGTAAATCTCTAATACCCAGTCCATCTTGGTTCTTTGGCATAACTACTTTGGACCACTTAACTAGGTGGAATTTATGACCTTACCTTCCCATAGAAAAGATCATCTAATTTTGTCCAGTTGCTTCTGAACTTTGCTTGGCATAGGAAAAAGAGACATGATGTAAGTTGGAATACTGTCCAGAACACTATTGATCAGTGTCAATCTCCCTCCCATAGACAAATACTGCATTTTCCATGTTGCCAGTCTTTTCTCTACCTTCTCAATGACTCCATTCCAAACTTCAATTGCTTTGTACTTTGCTCCCAAAGGAAGGCCTAGATATGTTGTTGGGAAAGAGCCAATGCCACAACCCATAATGCCTGCCAATTCTTCCAAACTAGGCACCACATTCACAGGGTAAATTAAACTTTTCACCTAATTGATGTGCAACCTTGAGATAGCTTCAAAAAGTAATAGTGTCAGATTCAGATATTGCACTTGTAGCTTCTCTGCCCCGCTAAATATTATAGTGTCATCTACATATAATAAATGTGATACTGTGACTGAGGTAGCTGCACTATTGCCCACCTTAAACCCTTCAATCCACTGCATTTGTTTTGCCTTGTCAAGCATTTTGCTTATTCCCTCCATGGATAGGGGATCTCCTTGTTTTATCCCTTTTTGTGGAGAGAAAAACCAACTGGAGTTTTGTTGATTAAGATGGAGTATTTAACATTAGTGAGGCTAAATTTAATTCATCTAATCTGTTAGTTTAGAGATATGTATAGTGTAGTCTTGTCCCACATTGGAAGAGGAGTAATATCCCCTTGTAGTGTATAGCTATAAATTGGGACCTCTTGTATTGTATTTATCATCCAATATCAATAACATATTTTCTCCTGTGCCTTCTCACATGGTATCAGAGCATTAGTGAGAAAAGATCGTTGTGCGTCATTCCAGCGTTAACCGGGAAGAAAGAACTTAGTCATCGTGCAATTTTTCCGGTGATCTAAGGCTTGTCTAAGTGAAAGTCACTTTCTGTCGGTGTTGTGCTAAAACCAACACCACCACGAGGTAGATCACCTTCCTACGACCAACCCCTGAAATTTTATCCGGCAGAAAAGCCGCCACGCTCCTCCACGCGCCGGCAACAACTTTTCCGGCGAGGATTCTGGCCATTTTTTCGCGAAGCTTCTTCAGGACAGTGTGCTCTCCTCAAAATTCTGAGCATACCCATCTAATTCAAATCAAATTCCGACCACTTTTATATTTTTCCGGCATGAACAGTGACCTTTCCGGCCATATTTTGAAAACATTTCTTCAGGACAACTTGCTCGCAAAAGAATTCCGAGTCTATCCATCCTGGTTACGACAAATTCCGACAACTTTGGAATTTTCCAGCGAGCTACAGTGTTCCGGCGCAGAACAGCGTTCTGTTTTCCTGCTGTAAACAGTGTTTTTCAAGCTATTTCTTCAGTTTTCTCACAGGAGTTACATATTTCCACTATTTCAAGTTAACCCTACTACTTGGGAGCTTGTTCCTCTTCCTGCAGGTAAGTCTATTGTTGGTTGTCGTTGGGTTTATGCAGTCAAAGTCGGCCCGGATGGCCAGGTTGATCGGCTTAAGGCTCGTCTTGTTGCAAAAGGATATACTCAGATTTTTGGGCTTGATTATAGTGATACTTTCTCTCCCGTGGCAAAAGTAGCATATGTTCGTCTCTTTTTGTCCATGGCTGATGTACGTCATTGGCCTCTTTATCAGTTAGACATTAAGAATGTTTTTCTCCACGGTGATCTTGAGGAAGAAGTTTATATGGAGCAACCACCTGGTTTTGTTGCTCAGGGGGAGTTTAATGGTTGTGTGTGCAGATTGCGCAGGTCACTATAAACTATATAGTTTGAAACAGTCCCCTCGAGCTTGGTTTGGTAAGTTCAGCACAATTATTCGGGAGTTCGGCATGACTCGTAGTGAGGCTGATCACTCTGTGTTTTATCGGCATTCTGCTCCTAATCTGTGTATTTATCTAGTGGTTTATGTTGATAATATTGTTATTACTGGTAATGATCAGGATGGTATTACTAATCTGAAGTAACATTTCTTTCAGCACTTCCAGACTAAGGATCTGGGCAGATTGAAGTATTTTCTAGGTATTGAGGTCGCTCAGTCTAGCTCAGGTATTGTTATTTCACAGCAGAAGTATGCCTTAGACATTCTTGAGGAGACTGGAATGATTGGTTGCAGACCTATTGACTCTCCTATGGATCCGAATGCTAAGCTTCTGCCTGGACAGGGGGAGCCTCTTAGAGACCCTAAGAGATATAGGAGGTTGGTTGGCAAATTGAATTACCTCACAGTGACTAGACCTGACATTTCTTTTCCGGTGAGTGTTGTAAGTCAGTTTATGGATTCTCCCTGTGATAGTCACTGGGATGCAGTTGTTCGCATTCTTCGGTATATAAAGTCAGCTCCAGGCAAAGGATTACTATTCGAGGATCGAGGCCACGAGCAGATTGTTGGGTACACAGATGCTGATTGGGCAGGATCACCTTTTGATAGACGTTCTACGTCTGGATATTGTGTTCTAGTAGGAGGTAATTTGGTCTCGTGGAAGAGCAAGAAACATAATGTAGTTGCTCGATCTAGCGCCGAAGCCGAATATCGGGCCATGGCTATGGCGACGTGTGAGTTAGTTTGGGTCAAGCAGTTGCTCTAGGAGTTAAAGTTCGGAGAAATCAGCAAGATGGAACTAGTGTGTGATAACCAAGCTGCTCTTCATATTGCGTCAAATCTGGTGTTCCATGAGAGGACTAAACACATTGAGATCGACTGTCACTTTGTCAGAGAAAAAAATACTTTCAGGAGATATTGTTACAAAGTTTGTAAAGTCGAATGATCAACTAGCAGATATTTTCACTAAGTCTCTTACCGGTTCTCGTATTAGTTACATGTGTAACAAGCTCGGTACATATGATATGTATGCACCGGCTTGAGGAGGAGTGTTAGTTTAGAGATATGTATAGTGTAGTCTTGTCCCACATTGGAAGAGGAGTAATATCTCCTTATAGTGTATAGCTATAAATAGGGACCTCTTGTATTGTATTTATCATCCAATATCAATAACATATTTTCTCCCGTGTCTTAATCCATTAATCCATCTCTCACCAAACCCCATTCCCTTCAACATAGAGAGTAAATATGACCGGTTGACTTTATCAAATGCTTTCTCTACGTCAAGCTTGCAGAGAATACTTGGAACCCACTCTTGAATCTCCCATCCATTAGCTCATTAGCTACAAGTGATGCATCTGTGATCTGCCTGTTCTTCATAAATGTATTTTGTTCTCTTGACACCAACTTCAAGATGAAGAGATTCGGAGCAAAATTGAATAAAACGTGAAAGAAAAAGAAAGAAAAATAAAACAATTTAAAAGGATGAGACTGGGGGGAGGGGGGCACCCAAGTGGAAGACAAAATAAAGAGATACAATTCAAAGCCAACATTGAAGAAATTGAACGTGAAAATTTACTGGATTCAGCGCTAAGGCCAGCGCGAGGCGCTGGTCAGGACGCGGCGATTGCGGAATTTTCCTATTTTGCTGGGGACAAGGTTATTTCGGCTCTACACGGTCTCAACTCGTATAAAAGGGGTCCTAAAGCTAATTTGGAGGAGATCTAACATATTTTTGGAGGGGGAGAACATAAACCACGCTTGGAGGAAGCTTTCAACTATTTTTTCTTCTCTTCTCTTCCTTTAATTTTATAGTTTATTAGTTCTACAGTTGTGAGTGCTACATGAACGTTGTAGTTTGAAGCTTGAATTGTTCTTATTGTTTTATCATATTGGTTTATTTATTCAACCTTGCGCTTAATTATTTGATTGCTTGATCACCAATTGAATATTATCTACGAATCTAGGATTGAACTGGGAGAGGGAATTCTAGATTGCATATAAGATTGAGTAGAGCGAGATCTTGAACCTGATTAACGGGGAACGATTTGCGGTTAGGATAGGGATATACCTAATCGCCTTGCTTGGTTATTATACGTGAATTATTAATGCGTTCTTGTTAATCCTAATTCCATAGGAATATAGGCGTTAGGTTAACTTGAATAGGCGAGTAGTACTTCGAGAGAAGGCTACGAGTAATATTAATCCTGTCAACCAATAAACCAGATAAATTAATTAGACAATTTAAGTAGAAAACTCAACGAGATTGTTAGCTAACCCATAGCTCTAGAATATCGTCTCTCATTGAATTCGTCTCTAATATTCGCCAAATTGTTTCCTTTAATCTCTTAGTTTGCTACTCTAGATTAGCTGTAGTTAATAATCTTTAGAAAATAGCTTGAATAGATTAATTATCTTAGTTTAATTTAGTTGATAGTTAATCACAAGTCCCTGTGGGTACGATATCTGCACTTACAATCCTATATTACTTGTCGACCACGTATACTTGTGTATGCGTTTGGGTGCAACGAGTTTTTGGCGCCGTTGCCGAAGACTTTAAAATTGATTGTTTTGCTAGATTAGACTTTTACTTTTTTTCTATTCAAGTTTTTAATTTTAGTTTAGTGTAGTTAGTATTATATTTTTTGTTACATGGCATCATGGAATGAGAATTGGTTGAATATTGGTTATTCTTATTTTGGTGATCCTTGTCCATATTGTGGAGGACCACACTTGTGACAAAATTGTGAATCTCAATCTTATGAGTTGAATTTTTGTAATGTGTGTGGTTGTCAAGGTGGCCATTGGGATGGTTGTCCTAATTCTTTTTACCCTTCTCTGAGCCCTTATTATGATATTTCTAATAATGTTTATGAGTTTGATAGGAGCAATGAAGTGGAGGATGTAGAGCGTGTTGCCCGTATTATGGACATGATGAGGCAAGTAGCTAAGCAACAAGATGAAAATCAAAAGGCTATACAAAGAATTAGTGCAGCAATCATGAGAATGAAGGCCGAGGCGGACGAAGTGGCTAAAGAGAACGAGTTCTCACCAGAAGATAATTTTGAAGAAGCAGATATAGTGAGCCAATATTGGCTAGAGGAACAAGCTCAACTGATAAAATCTCATGAGTTTCTTCGTGATGGTCTTTCAAATATGACAGAACAACTGATAGAAGGAAGAACTGAGCTCAGGCAAGAGATAGACCAATTTGGCTTAGATATCCATGACTTGCGGGCTAAATTGAATAAAAAGGTTGAGGCGTCTGATGCCCTACAATCAATTGTTGTGGATACTGGTCAGCTTGTGGAGCAAAAAGAAGAGTTCCAACCATTCGACCAAAATATTATTAATGATGCCAAGGTTGACGAAGTGTGCAAAAGTGAGGATGTTAAAAGTGAAGCGATTTTAGAGTTGGAGCGTATTGGACCTCATTCTAACCATTTTTCAACATTGTGTTTGGTTGGTGACACGAGTATTGATCCATTCGAGCATATGGAAGAGTCAATGGATGAGGAACAAAGTTGCCACACCAAAAAGGCAAAATGACATCCCTCACTTAAAGGCCAAGAAGTGCAAGATGCGACATTGTTTACTTGGTTTTTTTGTATTCGTACCACCGCCCCAGGAACGTGACAGAAAAATTGATGCAAAATTGGGGACGCAATTCATATCCTCAAGGTGGAGGAAAAAGTGGTGAAAGTGATGGTGTCGTGCCGCAACGTTAAATCAAGCGCTTGTTGGGAGGCAACCCAATTTTATTTTTCTTTTTATTTTTTATTTTTTTTAATTATGTTATTTTTTGTAGTATTATTTTTGTATTTTGTAGGAGTAGGAGCATGGAGTCAAAGTCATTAGGCGAGTGCAAAAGCGAGCAGGTGGTTGAAACTGAGTGTGAGGTACCCGCACAAAGGATCATACCTAGGAGAAGTCTGAGCATCCCGTGAGCTGCTAATACTTCGGCCTTTGGCCTACCAGGGAGTCTCTGTTACCTTCTTGTTATTTATTGTATGCATTGAGGACATTGCACAATTTTAAGTGTGGGGTGAGGAGATTGTCTGGTGTGCTATCCTAGTTTAGTTGTAGTACTCTTTCTTAATGTACTAGTTTTTGTGTAAAGAAAAAAAAATATAAAACAAAAAACGAAATTTGAAAAAAGAAAAAAAATCTAAAAATTGGGACTTTTCCCGACTATGGATTTTGTGGACAGCTTTCTTGAGGGAGTAAAGTCCAATAAAAACCAAAAATATTTTCTTTTTATTCTAGTTAGTTTTGGTTAGATAATAATCCCCCTTGGTTTTTCTCTGTGCATCGGTTCTTTTCCAGGGGATGTAACTTGAACCGGGTAAGTTTTTTTATTTTTAGGATTAGATTTTTTTTAAAAGTAGCAAAAGAGAGAGAAGATAGACCCTTATGTGACTTGTTAGATACTAGCATATTTAGGCCTGAGTTTGAGTAGTACTTTCCTCTGAGTTCTTGAGTAGTGAATAAAATAGCAGACTTTCTGACACCTAAGCTCAGGGTTGTGACTCTGTATATAGCTTATTCTTATTTTGTCGTTCGCTATGATCCTGTCTTTCTTAGAGTATAATTGATCCATCTTGATTGATACTTGTGTCATGTGTGATGGAGATTTCTTACATATATTCCATGTTTTGCATCTTGGTCTAGAACTTGCCCTGCATGTTGAAGCGAAATAAAAGTGTTGCTTTGTTTAGAAGAAGATAATAGGCTTTCTTTGTTATGTCTTGTAAATTTTAGCCTTTTCAGATATTGTACCACTAGTTAGCCCTTTGAGCATGTAGCCTTTTGTTTGGAAGCCGTATTGTTGCCTTGATTCTTTTTTTGAATCCCTAGTTTTTGCACCCTACTTCTTTGAACATTGTTGCTTAGACTATGATATTAATTGATAAATTTGAAGAAAGGGATGATTAAGTGAAAAATGGTGACCAATGATAGTTGTGCAAAGTGATGAAAAGCCCCTCGTGAAAAGAATGTGATTAAAAAAAAAGAATGAAAAGAAAAAAAAAGTTTTTTGAAAAAAAAAAAGAAAAAGAAATGTTCTTGATACGAGGGAAATACTTGTGAAACAATTGATGAAGAGAGGGCTGAAAAATAAAATTAAGAGATGAAAATAACAGGTGATGAAGTCTAAAAGTGCAAAGTGTTTAGGGAAGTGTAAGTCACTATGATATAGTTCTCATACTCGCCCCCTAGCCAATATTACAACCCGTTAAAGTCCTATTTGATTCTATTCGAGCATACTTAATTAGTAAAGATGTACATAATGGGCAAGCCTATGGTTCTTTGTGCATACATGTGAATTCGTTTGTGAGTGAGTTTTTCTTTGATGCTAAGTCCTTAAATTATATTCATTCTTTGATTTGAGTGTATGGACTATTTATTCTTATAAGGGCACTCGTTTCATGATAGATAGGTGATGTTATTAGATTTCTTTGACATAGAAGGTGAGCGAGCTTAAATTTGATAAGTTAGAGTCCCTCTCTGAGGTTAGAAGGTTAGATGTTTGTTGTTTGTCTGTTTATGACTTGTATATCTTGTACCATGATCAGGAAGTGTATATTTGATGGTTTGAGTTGATATATGGCCTAATTGTTAGTATCAACCGAAGTGGCGGTGTTTCTAGGCTTGATTTATTGAGAGTGGTTTTAATGCTTACTCGAGGTCAAGCAAGAGTAAGTGTGGGGTGTTGATATTCGGTCAAAAATGCATATATTTAACCGATGTTGTCTCACATTCTAGTACTTTTAAGCATCTTTTGAGTATTAATTATATTGTTTTGTGCTTAATATTATATTTTAACTGTGTAGGAATAAAGCAGCGTGAAGATAAAGAGATTTGGAGCAAAATTGAAAAAAACGCGGAAGAAAAAGAAAGAAAAATAAAACAACTTAAAAGGATGAGACAAAGGGGAGCACCCTTTGGTGTTTGTCCCCCCAAGTGGAAGACAAAATAAAGAGATACAATTCAAAGCCAACATTGAAAGAATTGAACGTGAAAACTTACGGGATTCAGCGCCTCGCGCTGGTCTGGATGCAGCGATTGCGAAATTTTCCTATTTTGCTCGGGACAAGGTTATTCCGGCTCTACACAGTCTCAACTCGTATAAAAGGGGTCCTAAAGCTAATTTGGAGGAGATCTAACATATTTTTGGAGGGGGAACATAAACCACGCTTGGAGGAAGCTTTAAACTAGTTTTTCTTCTCTTCTTTTTCTTTAATTTTATAATTTATTAGTTCTAGAATTGTGGTGCTACATGAACGTTGTAGTTTTAAGCTTGAATTGTTCTTATTGTTTTATCATATTGGTTTATTTATTCAACCTTGCGCTTAATTATATGATTGCTTGATCATCAATTGAATACTATCTACGAATCTAGGATTGAACTCGGGAGAGGGAATTCTAGATTGCATATAAGATTGAGTAGAGCGAGATCTTGAACCTGATTAACGGGGAACGGATTTGCGGTTAGGATAGGGATATACCTAATCGTCTTGCTTGGTTACGGGAATTATTAATGCGTTCTTGTTAATCCTAATTCCATAAGAATATAGGCGTTAGGTTAACTTGAATAGGCGAGTAGTACTTCGAGAGAAGGCTACGAGTAATATTAACCCTGTCAACTAATAAACCAGATAAATTAATTAGATAATTTAAGTAGAAAACTCAACGGGATTGTTAGCTAACCCATAGCTCTAGAATATCGTCTCTCATTGAATTCGTCTCTAATATTCGCCAAATTGTTTCCTTTAATCTCTTAGTTTGCTACTCTAGATTAGTTGTAGTTAATAATCTTTAGAAAATCGCTTGAATAGATTAATTGTCTTAGTTTAATTTAGTTGATAGTTAATCACAAGTCCTTGTGGGTACGATATCTGCACTTACAATCCTTTATTACTTGTCGACCACGTATACTTGCGTGTGCGTTTGGGTGCAATACTCTACATCAAGCTTGCAGAGAATACCTGGAACCCCACTCTTGAATCTCCCATCCAGTAGCTCATTAGCTACAAGTGATGCATCTGTGATCGGTCTGTTCTTCATAAATGCATTTTGTTCTCTTGAAACCAACTTTCCAATTATTGTCTTCAACCTCTCTGCTAAGAGTTTGTCTATAATCTTGTACACACTTCCACTGAGACTTATGGGCCTAAAATCTCTGAGTTCAATTGCACCTTTCTTTTTGGGAACTAGTGTGATAAAAGAGGCATTACTGGATTTGACCATGTAACAATGCTGATGAAAGTGGTTAAGAGCACCCATAATGTCAACTTTAATTACATCCCAAGCTCCTTGATAGAAGGCCATTGTGTAACCATCGGGACCTGGACTTTTGTCTGGTGCACACGAGTTAATTGCTGCCATCACCTCGTCCTCTTCAAAAGCTCTTTCTAGCCATACCTTCTCATCTGATGTTCAGCTAGCTAGATATTCAAAGTTAGTTAGTACTAGGCCTCCATACTTCATTTTCAGTGTACAAATCTTGGTAGAATCTCAGGATTTCAGCTTTAATTTCCTCACTGTCTTCACTAATTTCCTCCCCAATGATCAGTTTGTCATCTGCATCTGATGGAGAATCGCATGCAAAGGACGGAATCTGCTGCTCTGTTATATGCTCTTCTGCAGCTTCTATTTCAACTGAGAGAGGGTCGAATCTATTTAACCGTGGGAGAGGGCTATTTCGTTTAGAGCATGGGTCGATGAGTGGCCCAATAGCCAGCCATTTTTGTCTATAGAAGTTACTAACACTAGGGGCTAGCACACGTTGCGGGTCACCCATTTTGTTTTGGGTCGCTTTTATTACGTTTGAATTAAAGTGACTTTGATGTCTGTGCACTGCACTATTACCCAGCGGGTTTTCCCCAGTCATCTTCGAGTTGCTTGAAGAAGCCACCACAGGCCTAACTTTCTGCCCTATCTCCACCGTCTTCCTTTTCTCCATCCCTGCAACTCTGTCTGCATCTTGGATTATCTTCATTATTTGGTCCTCTAAAATTGATACTTTGTATTTCAAATCATCAATCACCAGATCCAATTCCTTTGGGGGATCAACATTTTTTCTATGAACACAGATACGAGCCCAATAGAGATTAGATCTTTGTTTTGTATCTTCGTCTATCCCGACAAAGCCACCACATAAGTCACCGATGTAACGAAAAGTGTTTGTTGTCCATCCATGTAATGGAATACCAAATGCCTTCACCCATTTATGACCAGCTTCATTTTTCGCCGGAGATGAGCCAGCCTCCGGTGACCACCACTCTAAAGATAGGTGCCTTCCATTCCAATACCAATCCCCTGCTTTAACTCTGGCTGCTTCTTGTCTGGATGGGAGCTCAAAGAGGAATTTGTTGTGTGCTAAAGGAGTGATTCTGAGGCATGCCGTCACCTGCCATCTTGTAAGGAACCATTTCTAGATGACTTCAGGATTGGGGCTGGAGTGGAAAGGATCGTTGAAACAGTCAACCAAGCATTTCGCTAGAAATTGAGAGCTCTCTACAGTTGCTTTACAGGAGGTTTTTCCTTCCTCTTGTTGTGTGGGCCATTTTGTGATTGCCGCAGCAGTCAAGAAGGATCTTTCTTGCAAGTCTGCAATTTCCTTGTATTTGTAGTTAGAGGCTTCCTCAAAAAAATGTAATATCTTTCCTGCTATGTCACCCCATCCCCTGTTGTAATCAGCTTCCGGAATGATGATTGCTTTTTTCCGGTCCCCAACCAATGTTTCGATTCTGAGATATCTGCCATGAATGTTGTAATTTTGATAAACTCTGTAGATGTATGCTTGAATCTTCCTTAAAGATTTCCATAGCCCCGTGAAGCTTGCTGCATTTGTTCGCATACCCATCTCAAATTTTCTTCATCGATCTTAATCTGACTAGTGAATCTATGGCCATGCTCAATCCATACGAACCATCTGTCAAGACCCTCGCATTCTTCAATAAGTTCGAAAGATTTATCTCCTGCAATGAAAAAAGATTTCCCTCCTATAATAAAAAGAAAGTATACCGGAGAAAAGAATCACCGGAAAGAGAGAGTTAGGAAAGAATAAAGGTGGCACATTTCCCAAGTCAGAGCTCATGTCTTTCTTCTGAAACTACTTCTGGGCCTAAACTTTATGGACATGCAATTCTATCCTCCCTTCTAATCACAAATTCAACTATGATCTACTCCTGAAAATAAGTCCTTTTACTATACAAGAATTACGATCTAGAGGATAATATCAAGTCTTCATTCATAGACACTTCAATCAGTATTAGAGTTTAAACTGGACAATGCCCCACTCTGTTCGGGATTTTTTCCGTAGCTGGACAACAGCTAGGCTCAACAAGAAGGCATGCGAGATTTGGAACACTCAGGGTTGTGAAAAGCGGTCGCTTCCTCGCTTAAAGCGAGAAGCGAAGCGAGGCGACCCTACGACCGCTTCTGCTATATGAAGCGACTCAGGTAGGCAAAAGCGTGCGCTTCCCACTAAAAAGCGAGAAGCGCTGAAGCGAAGAGAGGCGACCGAAGCGAGCGCTTCTCTGTTTTAAACACCTGCCAACCTATTTAATTAAAAAAGAAAGGTGTTCTTTTATTAAAACATACGACCAACAAGAACAGAGAGAAAGAGGCGACTAGGGTTCCAAGTCTTGTACACTTTTCAACTTCAACATACGACCAGCAGCAACAGGTATGTGATTTCTTCTTCCTCATCCTCCTCCTCCTTCTTCTTCTTCTTCTTTCACTGTTTCAGCGTCCAAATAGCAACGAAATGCTGGCGAATTTTTTTTTCCCTTCGGTTCTTCTTTCTCTGTCTTCTCCTCTTCGTTGAAATGCTGCCCAGTTCTTCTTTCACTGTTTTTATGATGCTCAGGTTCTAACAGAATGGTATATTTTAATAGTCAAATGGTATATTTATTTTAATATTTTTTTTAAAATTCCACTTCACTTCAAAAAAGTGAGCGCTTCGCTTCTCGCTTTAAACGAAATGGGGGTTGTCACTTTTCCTCACTTCACGCTCTTCACAACACTGGGAACACTTTCCCTTTGGTCATTTGGTGGACAATTTAGACAGAAAGAAACAAAAAAAAAAATTGAAGGAAAAAGGAAAAATATCCTTAGCCTTAAACTTCGTTAGCTTTTTGGTGCAACTTGGCCTATGTAGATAATGTTGATTCTTTGCTAGATATGATTCGGGAGTTGCACAATATGTAAATTTAGAGGCAATTTCTTATTGTGGTTCTTTCCATTTATAAAATATACCCTTATAAAAAAAAAATATGACAAATGGCTAGGTACGCGAAACACCAAAATAGTACAATCTAATTGCTGAATTATTTGAGCGAGCCAAGGGAAAAGGCAAGAAAAAACCATAAACAATTTAACCAAGCAAATGCAATAACATTGACAAAATGTACCATCTGAGACGCATGCACAAGATTCTCTGAAATGACAATGGATAAAGGGATCTCCATGGCTATATCTCCAATTCTCATGTCTTGTCTTGCAACAGCTCCCCTTCCCGCTCCCTCAAAATCTGCATCATAAGATACACAAGTGTGAAAGGAAATGAAAATAGTATTTCCACCATTTTCAATCAAGAAGTTAGTTGTTGAAGGAGCTTGTTACAGTTTGTGAGGGACACAATGCCAGGAAATTTGACATAGAAAGTCTCAGATTAACCAGTAATGTCTGCATAACTAGTAAGGCTAGGAAAGTATGAGACTGGAAGAGTAGGAGTTTATAGGACTGCATATGGTTGAAATAATGGGAGAAGCATGACGGTTAGGATGTTGTAGAATAACCGGAGGATGGTGCGAGTTTTTGCAATCAAAAACAGAAAAAAAAAAAAAAGAAGAGAAATGTTTTAGCAATGTTGTTAGCAGGGTATCAACATTGGTAAAATACAAATTCGAGAGGCAAAGGATGACAATTGCTGTAGGAGTCTCACCAAAAATTTCACAGGAATACCCACCAAAGATATGCAGCATAAAGCATTATAGAAGCAACAATAGCTTCACTAGAAGGAATAGAACCGACTCATACTTTCCACCCTTGATTAGATGCAAATAGAGTAATCATTATCTTGTCAGCAAGCGTGTTTTGGATTACTACTTATAAATGTCATCACTAAAAACAAGATATTATTTTGTCTATTACAAAAGAAGAAGAAAAAGAGCATGTGCTAATTTGTTTTTGTTTCTTTTATCGGAGAAGGATCAAAAATACTTCTTTACTATGCGGAAAGGATCATTTATATCCTCCGTTATACTATTAGTTCATTACAGACCCTGACATTATAGAATTGGAACAAAAATACCCTTTTGCCGTTAGGGCCCTCCACTATGGCCAAAATCATCCCACGTGGCCTGATATTTTGCTTAGGTAGATGCGATGTGACATGTCATCTCACCGCTCCAATCCATTTCACTCCTCCCTTTTTTTTTCCTCTAACACCACCTCCCCTTTACATAACCACCGCCAAAAATAGACTGATAAGTCAATCAAAGACAACCGAGTTTCAGGAAAGGCAAGGCAAAAAAATAAGTGCTAGAGTGAAGTAAATATTGTTGCCGTTCAAGCAACTGGGACAAGTAAATAAAAGCTCCGATTTATTTCTACAAATTGCCCAATGTACAATAATTGATGAACAAATAAGAAAGACCTCATCTTTGAACTAACCCAGTAAAGAGTAAAGACAAATAGAGTACATGCGACTCCTTTCTTTTTCTTTTGGATGAGCACTGATTTTTTCGAACTTTAAACTTGGGGTTTTATTCTGGATAAGAATTTTGTTTGAACTGGACCAACGTCAGCCCGGCAACTGGTTTCCGATCTCCAAAGTACTCTCCAATGTTATATATCATAGTGGATGCATTTTCTTTTTTTAATTCAATTAATTCGTATTTTTGAGAATTTAACATAAATTTACAAGAAAAATATAGAAAACCCACACAGTATACAGGTATACCTATAAAAAACAAATATAGTGGACCTCATAAAAATTAAGTATATCTATACATTTTATAGTGGACCTCATAAAAATTAAGTATATCTATACAGAGAAATATTTTGAGTCTTGATGTTTTGTAAAATAAATAGATTTGCGGGGAAGGTAAGGGAACTATATAGTAATGTTCAGAATAAGGATATTCACGGTGGTGTTGGAGAAAAAAAAAGGGATTGGGTAGTGAGGTGGCATGCCACATGGGATCCACCTCAGCAAAATGTCAGGCCATGTGGGATGATATTGGCTATGGTGGAGGGCCATTTTTGTGCCTATTCTATAACATTGGGTATTTTTGTGCCTATTCTATAACGCCAGGGGCTGTGATGGACTGATAGTATAACGGAGGGTATAAATAATCCGGTTCACATAGTAGAGGGATATTTTTTACCCTTTTTCGTTCTTTTATTAACATTGGTCGAGCCCATGCCAGCTTGAATACACCTTGACTAATCCATTAGGCAGCATGTTTAGCCCACAAGCTCATTTTGCCTAGGTAATCCTGCCCATCAAGATTGAAATGGATGGGCTCACATGAAGTGTTCCAAGTTGCTACTCCCATACCTCAACCACAACACGTGTAATTGATACCATGTGCTAATTTGTTTCACTAACATCTTTTTATACAAAAAACAAAAGGAAAAACAAGTTTGATGGGCACAAAAATGCACTTGTAACAAGTTTAAAACTAGAAGCAGATGGCAAGAGGTTAGGACGAGGAGAGTATGGGTAAGAGGGCCTCCAGGGTGAAGAGGATGAAAGGAATAAGCAAAGAGAGCCCGGCAATGGAAGGCAGCAAGTTAGGGTGCAGAGAGGAAGAGGCAGCAAGTAGGGGAGGGGCTGCAATAAGTAGTGGCAATGGAGGTAGATTCGCATGGGAGGCTAGGTGTGAAATTGAGTTGGTAGTACTGGGAGGGGATACAATATGACAGGGTAGGAAGAAAAAAGGTTCTAATAATAAGTGAAAATACATTCTCATCTTACAAAATAGGCTTTGTCTTAAAACGTTTACAAATAAATGAAATTAAAACAGCAGCAAATGTTCTTCCTTTATGTGCGAAGTAGTTTCTGACGTCAATGACAAATACAACTCCGAACAAAAAAGAATGAAAGTTACAAGAGTCTTTAGTTTTTTTGATGAAGAAAATATTTGAAACAGAAAATTACAAGAGTCTTTAGTTACACCAACCAAAAGTTCATAACATAAAATTTCACGTAAACAGGGAAGTTACAAATGTAAAGGTAACGCTGAATTGCAGTTGTATAGTTCTTAGATTAAGCTCCAATGCATAGCCCAAAAAGGAATACGAGTTTTCTCTCTTTCTTCAGCATTTTCAATCAGGTATGCCAAGAATAAACAAGTTAACTTGACTTTTAGATTAATGGTTAGATAAGAACTTACAAGATATCTCCAATTGTGACTTCACACCTTCGTCCTCACCCCACTGTTGTAAACATTTCTCTTGCTCGCAGCTAGATTCAGTAACAACTTTTCTCTCCTCTTTGAAGTTCTTTGCCACCTCAGAGATCACATTGACAGTTGCAACCCGTAATTCTTGCAATGCAGTTGATGCAGAATGTTCTCCACCCAACTTCGCAATGGCTGTGAGAATTGAATTCAAAGCTTCCATCTCATTCCTTGGACTATTAAACTCTAACAGATCGGTGACATCTTCTCCACCAAAATAGAGTTCCAGCTGAACCAAGGACAATTTTTATCAGTGCAGCTCAACCTGGAGATGATTATCATTCTGTTGGTGGCAAATGAATGGTTCCTTCTTCTGATAAGTTGTGGCAAGCTATGTTATATTCAGAATTGAAATTCTAGTAGAAATCGTTCTTTTGGAAGATATACAACCGAGCTAGTAAGTAAGGAGCTCGTTAGAAAAGCAACTAATTGCATATCTTTTGCTTAAATAACATTTTGCAGGCAATTTATAATTATTCTATCAATGATAGGTTGTCCCCAAAATTCAAAGCATTTAAGAGGAAATCTCACAAAGTATCCCTGCTACTCTAAAAAAGCTACTCGAGGAAAGAAAAAAAAAGTGTTATTAGCAATTAAAAGTTACTCAACTACTTTTAGACATTAGTATTGAGAAAGCAATACCTCATCTAAGTTTATGATTCTAGAACTCTGATGCATCAAATTTAAGGAAGACTTCAGTTCAACGGGACTTGCAGAGCTCTGTATGTATACAGGTTTTGCATGAGAACCCATTTCTTCCAGCAATTTCTGTAGACAAGATTAGATGAGATACCACACCCAGGGAACATGAGAGAAACATAAAGACCAGACTTTGACGAGTTTCTATATGGACAATGTAACAAAACTAAGGGAGGTAGGCGGAAGGAATAAGGACTATCAAAGTAATCAGATTCAAAACCTCAAACCTTCTTTTTCTTGAAGAACTTGTCATTTTCAGGAAGCTCAAGTATCAACGAGATGTCGCCATCAGTACGAGCATCATGAGTACGAGCATCATGAGGCAACTTCTGCTTCAACAACTAAAAGGAAAATAAAATGGGAAGTACTTCAGCAGTAATTACACAAAATATAAATCTATAATTTAATCGTATTAACAACTATAGAAAATATACTACATTCATATTACAAGACATATATATCTAGCTTTTTTCTTAATTTTCATGATCAAGAAAATAGCTACATAAAATTTACTACATTGACACATTCAGCCCTTGATAGGAAGCTGTGGAGGTCGAGTATTAGGGTTGTAGTGTAGGGTCGTAACTATGTGAGGTTAGTCTGCTAGGTTAATGTTGTGTTCTCACTACTCTTTCGTTTTATAGTGTCGGGCCTATTTACTGGTTATTGCTATTGTTTTCATCTATTTTCTGGCTTTTATGTTGTGTTATTATTCATTTGGTTTCTGTTGATGGTACTGATATATTGTCTCTTCTCGTTTTCTTGAGCCAAGGGTCTTTCAGAAAAAGCATCTCTACCCTCTCGGGGTAGGGGAAAGGTCTGCGTACACACTACCCTCCCCAGACCCCACTAGTAGATTTCATTGGGTCGTTGTTGTTGTTGTTGTTGTTGACATATTCATCCCAAGGTCGAAACTTGGGGTTTCACAGTTCAGTAATTCTTGGAAAATTCACTGAAGCGTCCAATTCACTTGAAATTGTTATATGGATATATTTCATTTTTCCGATATATTTCAAGAATCCAATTCAGTTTTGGTGCTAAAGGTTGACGCAAAAGTCGATGCATAAACTTTACCATTCACAAATGCAAAGATGAAAGTTTATCTCTCTTTCTGTCCCCGGAAAACCCTATTAGTGTTACCACTCCCTCCAACAACCAGAAACTGCTGACAACGACCAGCTCCACTCTGCTGCTTTACCCTCTATCCCTAAAAGTTATTCCGCAGCGCGTTGTTCTCCTCTCTCTCCTCTATCTAGCACTCCCTATCTCCCCTCTTAAATTTCACCCTTGAACTGCCCTAGCAAGCCACGTTTGGTATTTGACATCTTATCCGTAAATATTCAAAATTGAAAACCTAAGACATCATATTCTAATCAAAATTTTGTAACACTAGGACAACAGGTATATATTAAAAAATTATATTCATGTTGTTTATGATCATCCAAACATAATTCGACCACAATGTTACAACAGTTCGCAGGATTGTATTCCTTTTAAATTTTACAGGCTTATACATGATTAGCTCTGTTTTTTATTGCATTATAATTGATATTTTCAACTTATTCTGCTTCCTAGGTTTTACTCTGTTTTCAAGGTTAACTAACTCACAATTGCTAAAATTTACTACAGTTTCACGTTATCCCAATTTCCCTGAAATGTGGCATCATCTAGAAAGAATCAAAAACAAAGATATTAAAAGGGTTGATGGAAAACGATAACTTCATTGTTATCACGTTCATCCTTGCAATGTACATATACAAGTCTTTTCCTGCATTGAATATCCTCCAAAATTAACCATACTACTCAGTAGTTTTACCTGTTAATGGTTATGGTCTTACTGTTGTAAACTTGTAATGTGGTTGCGCCTTTGAGCTTGAAGCGTTGGATTTTGGTAGTTTATAGTCATGAAGTCTTGTCATTCAAATTCTTATCTGTTGGATTGTGCAACTTAGTCAGTCCTATTTGGATTGGTTGTTTTTGAACTTGTAGTAGATTAGTATCAGGTTTGAAAATTTCTGTACTACAAAATTTTTAGTTTTTAGTAACGAAAGGACCATTTGGCAACCAGAAAGCCCTTCCATCATAATTTTGTTAACAAGTTTTCTTCCTCATTCGCAAAGCTTAAACTATATTGCCTCCCGTACCTGCTTTACTTATTTCTTAACTTACATCATCTCCTTACCTCAAACCCCTCCCCTGGTCCTCCCAGCAGACTTACAAACCCACTGGCTCGCAAACCACAACCCCCGTGGGACTTAGTGGATCTACAAAAGTCTAGCTCTTTTAGCTCTATATTATAACTTGGTGACTGTCTCAACTTCCTTCCTCACTTTATCCTCCCTCCACCCTTACAACCCTACCCTTCTCCCCACCCCTTAACCCTCTCTTCCCATACCACCCCCCCATCCCATTCCCTTCTCCTTCCCCTTCCCCATCCCCATCCTTATCCCCACTCTACGGTACCAAATCCCCAATTCTGTTATCATATTCACTTCCTACCAAAACTTGTTTTGAGAACATTTTTGTACTCATCATATTCATTCTTCTGTTATTTCAAAAATTAATATTTAACTAATGACACATACAAGCATTATGTTGTCATAGTGGAAACAAATATAAACAAATGAATATTATGGTTACTAAACAAGCCATAGGTTCTTATTTTCAAGTTCTAATTAAGCCTTTCATGTTTGACAGTTTGCCACTTTTTAATTGTCTTATGTTGGAATTTTATTTATTGACTGTTAGCTTTTTCACATTCGTAAGTTTTCGGTTACATTAATTTCGAGCTATTGAGCAAATCAATGTTTTGATCTTGCTTAGGACTAGGTTTCCTAATCGATGCACTATCCAAGTGCCAAACTACACTATTTTTGTATTATCGTAATATAGGGCTTGAAAATGCAACCGAAAAGGTTCAATACTTGGGCTCAGATCCCTATTCTTAAGCTAGTGCACTCTGCTATGCTCTGGTTCTTGAAATTGGATGACAGGAAATTTTGGAAATCAAACTGGCGGAATGACAAGCCCTATACACACCATTATCAGCAACAATATGAGCTGCCCAACCATTGGCAGACGAACACATTGAAAAGCGCTTCACTTTATGTTAAACTAGAATATCTCTAGAAGTTGCTTTTCCACTGAATTACTTGATATATTTCTATTTGGATCAAATCAGAATCTTTGATAGCAGTAGTTAAATGCACAAATCCAGTCCATAAACAAAAATGGAGTGCCTGGATACCTCCTTGGAGTATTAAGAAGAAAATGCAAAACCAGAAGAAAAAGAAGTTCAATCAATGGTCAAATAGAATGTTCTAAATGAAAATAAGAAAACCAACTAGATATCCAAATAAAAAGAGAACACTAACGAGATTTCAATGTGATACGCTGATATACTATGATACAAACAATTCAATCACTACAAATAGCTCCAAACTCTACATTAGCGGAACAAGCAGGTGTCTTTGCAGTTTGCACAATGAATGATGAGACAAAATGATGTTGGAAACCTTTTGCTGACACCATAATCATAATTAGAACTAGAAGTGCTCTGATAATTTGGAAGTGACTGATGATTTAGCTTACCTTAACTTGGTTAACACAAATGTTTCATGAATTAAGCAACCCCACCACTCCAAACCTTTAAACAATTATGAATAATGCAGTTTCTAGGCGGTTTCTGCTTTTCCTAATGACATTCGGTTTCTTGGTACTGATTTTCCTCAATAGCACTATTAGATTCATCTCTATCTACCATCCTATAAGTGGGGGTAAGGATGGAAAGGAGAAAGTTGTTGAACTTAAGACATGGAGTACACCAGCTGGATGTTTTGCTTTTAAAACAATAATAATTTTGATAACTACAGTATTCCATCAAAGAACCACGGAGGGTTATATAGAAGAAAATTTTACAGCAGAATATAAAAAATTCAGCTACATCTCTATTGGACAAAGCTTGAGCACTTACCTTCGCACAATCACATTCTGCATCTAAAAATGTACTGATTAAAAAATAAGACAATAGAACTGAATAGAAGACAAATTACATGTTAATTTTTTCCATATAAAGGATCCAAATACCTAAGAACTGTCTATAAAAACTAACAAAGGTTTTTAAGATATAATTAACACAACTATGTAGTTATTCCCAAAATCAATTCCCCTATTTTCCCGTCATTAATTGTCAACCATTACTCTAGAATATAAAAAACAATGGCATAAAGTAGCCCAAAGTTACTCAAGAGAAAACGAAACAGACAGGAAAAGGAACTGGCATAGCTATTGTTAAAAGAAAACCTCCAAAACTGCAACGGTCAAGCAGCAAACCAGTACTAAAGTGAAAGAGTAGGAAAGCTAAAGCTTACCTCAGGAGCTTCCATTGATAAAGGAAAATGGAAGAAAGAGTTGACTAAAGCAACTTCAACGTTGGAAGGTCCAATTTTTAAGGGAACAAATGACCAACTTTACCCCCTTGACTATTGAAAATAGAATAACTATGCCTTTAATGTTGGCACAAAGGGCACCCAAGTAGCCCACGCTAAGGCCATCTCCAAGGCACATTCATTTTTACCTCCAAACTCAAAAATAAGAAATTTTGCCTTAATCCAGTTGCAAATTTGCCTCCATTCGGAGAGTGAACAGATTTGGACTAATCCACTCCATCACTATTTCCTATTAATTTATTGTTATTTTTTATTATTTAACTATTTTAATTTATCATATTATATATACCTAATTATGTTTATGTAATATCTTTATAATATTAATAAGTTTGCGTACAAATTATATTATTTAAAAAATTATTATATAAAATAATTTTATTTTAAATGATTATATAAGAAAGAAATATGAATTATATGGGATGAATATGTAAAAAAGAAAAAAAGATAGGATTTGTTTAATTGAAATAAAAAAATAAAATTTAAATAAAAGATAATAATATAATATAAAAAAGAGAGAAGAATATAAAAAAGAATATTCTTTTTTGAGTAAAAAATGGAGTAATTGTTGGAGTTAGTTTACTCCATTTTGGAGTAAAGTTTGGAGTGAAGGGTTGGAGATGCCCGGAGGACTCTAAGTCCAATATAAATGGGTAAAATACATAAATAGCCAGATTTACAAGCGGTAATTGAAAAATAGCCACAGTTTCAAAAGTAATCGAAATTTAGTCACTTTTCATGTAAAGATAAATCTGAACAAAAACACTGTTCAAAATCCGAAAAATATTCCAGCATAATGTTCAAAATCCGGAAAATATACTGGAGTTCGAATTTTTTATATGTGAACTTCCAACATAATATACTGTAGTTCCAGTATAATATACTGGTCCAGCATAATATGCTGGAAGTTCATACACAGATGCTCCAATCTCCAGTATATTATGCTAGAACTTTTCGTGTGTTGGAGTTCTAGCATAATATGCCGGAAGTTCATATACAGGTGCATCAAAATCAAGAAAGGAAACAATTAGAGTGGATCTTATATCTTTAAGGATAAGAAAAATTAAATTTCTCCTTTGATCTTGTTCTAAAATCCTTTCTTTTTTGTTCAAGTCTTGTTTCAACTAAATCCTACTATTTCTATTATTTTTTCACTTTCTTTAGTGTCTCAAAATTTCTTATTTTACTACTAAGGGCTTTGATACGAGTTGGGTCTAATTATAAATCCACAAAGTATTTTTTTCAACGGTTAATTGAGGAGAAAAAGACAAGAGTGGGTAAGAAAAATTGAGGAAAAAAGTCAAAGTTTGATGATAACCATTAATTTTTTTAAAAGATGTCCAATACATGTGTGTGATGATGAATTAATCGCTCTTCAGGAAGCCGAGATCCGAGCAAGAAATAATTTCACTCTACAAGCTATGCACCAATAATTCGAGAGATGGAACTTGCAATTCTAAGAGATAGGGGTCACGACCCAAAATCCCACAAAAGGGGTTGTGATGACACCTAATCTTTAAGACTAGGTAAGCATATCACTTAATAATTTTAAATCAGTAAAACATGAATAATAAGGTAGAGTTTAATATAAAAATGGAAATATAGTCAATACAGGCCAAAATGGCAATATTCAATACATCTCCCCAGAACTACGTAGTACAGAGTCATGAGCTCTAGCTGGATACTTACAGAATATTTAAAATACAGTATTGTTCGAATGTAAAATCACCAGATTTACAAAGTGTTACAACTCCAAGGGTTTGCGATAACATGCAACTCTACCTTGAATCATCACGACCGATGCAAGCTCTTACTTTCAAGATTCATTGCCTCCAACACCTGGATCTGCACAAAAATATACAGAAGTGTAGTATGAGCACATCACATTTGGTATACAATAAGTATCCAAACTAAACTCAGTGATGTGGTGACGGGGTTCAAGCCATATGATACTCACTAGTCAATAACTTATGCAATATATTAATAAATGTCAATAGAATATATAAGGAAAAACAATATCAACCATCTTGTAGAACATGTGATAACAACTCAATGTAGAAAAAAAACCATTTTTGGCAATAAATAATCAAATAGAAGTAAATTCATATAATAGCATGCCAAATACCACTAACAACTCATTTTAAAAAAATATGATAATTTTAAGAAAACATGCATGTGATCAAAATATCAATCTCGTCGCAACACATAAACCACATAAAGAAAGATATCCCGAAATCATCACAGGACATCATCAACAATGCAACCCTTATTTTGCCGCATGCGCACATAACAATAAAATGCCCTCTTTATTTCGCCATATGCGCATATCACCACCCTTATTTCGCCACGTGGGCAGTCCGAGAAAATGCCACCCTTATTTCACCCCACGCGCACAACAATAATCACAATCGCACGGTAAAGACCTAGTGCTGACACCCCAATCAATCCGCTCAACATGTCCACATGTGCCACAATATCACAAAAAATAATACTAAAGTTTCATCAAAGATATAAGCTCACAACTTGTCAACAAAGTGCAAGAACATGACAATAACATAAAAATGCGCATGGGTGTTCAATGCATAAAGCATGACTATGGATAAGTCAAATGTAGTGATAATGATCATATAGTCACAAAGTGATTTAAGCATGTTTCATATAAAGTACATCATCAAATTAAGGCATATTAATAGCCTAAAGTCTAATCCGATCATAAGCCACACATAGCACCCGTGTACACGCTCGTCACCTCGTGTACACGTTGGTTTTCACATAAAACGAATAAACAATTAAGGCCAAATCCCAAGGGGTATTCCTCTACACAGGGTTAGACAAGATACTTACCTCACAAGCCAAATCAATACTCTAAAAAGTGCTTGCCTATCGAATTAGCCTTCGAACGGGCCAAATCTAGCCAAAAACAAATCAATAATATCAAACACGGTTATAGAAATTGATTTCAATTAAAAAAGCTCCAATCTTTATCAAATATAAAAAATTCAACCAAAAAGTCAGTCCGAGTCCGCCTCCCGAAACCTGATAAAAGTCACAAATCCTGAACACCCATTCAAATACGACTTCAACCATACAAGTTTCATCCATGTCCAACTCCAAATCGGGGTTCAAATCTCTATTTTTTATTTTAGAAAAGTTTTGCCAAAACCCTTAATTTTTCTCACTTAGATTCACCAATCAAATACCAAACTCAAAGATGGAATCATAAATAATGATCAAATCTAAGTCAAGAACACTTACCTCGATCCAAGTAATGAAAATCGCCTCAATCCGAGCTCCCAATCTCAAAATATGATAAAATGAGCTCAAAGTCCAAAAATAAGAACTTAAAATATCTGCCTAGCGATACCCGTCACGATCGCGGGAACTACTTCGCGATCGTGAAGAATAAAACCTCAACTTCCACCGGATGACCCTACGTGAACGCGGCCCTTGGATCGCGATCGCACTTCACCATCACCCAGGTCTACACGAATGCGGTGGTCTTCCGCGAATGCGAAGGCTAAACCACCTGCCTTCCTCAGGTTGGCACAAAGCTACGCAAATGCAATCCCCTGTCGTGAACGTGAAGCTTCAACTCCCCAACAGTCTGCGATCGCGATCGCGATCTTGACCTCCACTATGCGAATGCGAAGGAGAAAATCACTAGCCACCAGAACACACTTCGTGATTGATGTAGCACCAACACTAGAAAACCAGCCATTCCAAATATGAGAGAAATGGTCTGAAACCCATCCAAAACACACCCGAGGCCCTTGGGACCCCGTCTAAATATACCAACAAGTCTTACAACACAACACGGACCTACTCGAGGCTCCAAATCACACAAAATAACATCAAAACTATGAATTGAACCTCAATTCAAGCCTAATGAGCTAATCAACTTTCAAACATTCAAAACTCATGCCAAACCACGTCTAGCCAACTCGGAATAACCCCAAAATTTGTACACAAAGTCCCAAATGATATAATCAACCTATTCCAACTCTCGGAACAACAATCCGAACCCGATAGCCTCAAAGTCAACTCCTGGTCAAACCTATGAACTTTTAAACCTTCAAATTTCTAACTTTTGCCAAAAAGAACCAAATCAACCTAGGAACCTCCAAATCTAAATTTTGATATACGACTAAGTCCAAAATCACCATATGAACCTAATGGAACCATCAAAATAATATTCCAGGATCGTTTATAGAAAAGTCAAATTCCGGTCAACTCTTATAATTTAAGCTTCCAACCTTGAAACTAAGTATTCCATTACAATTCAAAATCTTCCCAAAACCAAACCAATCATCCCCGTAAGTCACATAACAACAAATACACATACGGGGAGCATTAAATAAGGAAACAGGGCTCAAATATACAAAATAATCGATTGGGTCGTTACATTTTCTTCTTCTTAAACAAACGTTCATCCTCGAACGAGTTTAGAATCTTACTTGGGATATCAAAAAGAAGAGGGTATCTACTCTGCATATCATGCTCGGTCTCCTAAGTCGCCTTCTCGAACGGTTGACCTCTCCACTAAACCTTCACCGATACAATATCCTTCGACATTAGTTTTCGAACCTGCCTATCCAAAATGGCCACTGGCTCCTCATCATAAGTCAAATCCTTGTCCAACTAAACTGAGCTGAAATCCAACACATGTAACGGATCCTCGTAGTACTTTCAAAGCATGGAAACATGGAACACCGGATGAATTCCCGATAAGCTGGGTGGCAAAGAAAGTCTGTAGGCCACCTGTCAAACTCTCTCCAACACCTCGAAAGCACCAATATACTGAGGGCTCAACTTGTCCTTTTTCTCGAACCTCATCACACCCTTCATGGGCAAAACTCTGAGTAGAAACCTCTCACCCACCATGAATGTCACATCACGAGCCTTCCTATCAGCATAACTCTTTTTCATGGACTACGCTGTACGAAGCCGCTCCTAAATCAATTTCACCTTCTCCAAAGCATCACGAACCAAATCAGTTCCCAACAACGTAGCCTCCCTAGGCTCAAACCAACCAACCAGAGAATGACATCATCTCCCATATAAGGTCTCATATGGATCCATCTGGATACTCGACAGATAGTTGTTATTGTAGGTGAACTCTGCTAACAACAAAAACTGATCCCACTGGCCTCCGAAATCAGTGACACAGGCTCTCAACATGTCCTCCAAGATCTGAATGGTTCACTCGGACTGCCCATTTGTCTGGGGATGAAATGTCGTACTCAACTCAACCTGTGTGCCCAATTCTCGTTGCACTGCTCTCCAAAAATGCGATGTAAACTGAGTGCCTCGACCCGAGATAATACACACATGCACACCATGTAGGCGAACAATCTCTCTAAGATAAATCCAAGCCAACTACTCTGAAGTATAGGAAGTCATGACGAGAATGAAGTGTCCAGACTTGGTCAGTTTGTCCACACTGACCCACATATCATCAAATCTCAAGTTCCATGGCAGCCCAACCACAAAATATATAGTGATATACTCCCACTTCCACTCCGGTATATCTAGCCTCTGAAGCAAACCACCAGGTCTTTGATGCTCATACTTAACCTGTTGATAGTTCAAACACCATGCAACATACTCAACAATGTCTTTCTTCATCCTCCGCCGCCAATAATGCTGCTTCAAATCATTGTACATCTTCACGGCACCCGGATGAATGGAATACCACGAACTATGGGGCTCCTCAAGAATAAGCTCCCGCAACCCATCCACATTACGCACACAAATCCGACCCTGAAGCCGCAACACACTATCATCACCAATAGTCACATCCTTAGCATCACTGCATCCTTAAGAACAAGTAAGTGGGGATAAACATATTACCGCATGTTAATGCGCTCAAACAAAGATGAGTGAGATACAACACATGCAAGAACTCTGCTCGGCTATGAAATATCCAATCTCACCAACCTATTGGCCAATGCCTAAACATCCATGGCCAAAGGCCTCTCCCCATACTCTCTGACTTCCCATTCAAGGTGTCGGCCACCACATTGACCTTCCCCGAATGATAAATAATGGTGATATCATAGTACTTAAATAGCTCTGACCACCTTCATTGCCTCAAGTTCAAATCCTTATGCTTGAATAGATGTTGAAGACTCTGGTTATCCATATGCACCTCACAAGACACGCCATATAAGTAGTGCCTCCAAATCTTGAGTGCATGCACAATGGCTGTTAACTCCAAATCATGCACTAGGTATTTCTTCTCATGGGGCTTTAACTGATGCGAAGCATAGGCAATCACCCTACCATCCTACATTAACACATACCCAATGCCAACCCGTGAAGGATCACAATAGACTGTATACAAATCTGATGTTGAAGGTAAAACCAGAACTGGAGTTGTAGTCAAGGCAGTCTTGAGCTTCTGAAAGCTCTCCTCACACTCGTTAGACCATCTAAATGGGGTACCCTTCTGAGTCAACCTAGTCAATGGAGTTACAATAGACTAGAAACCCTCCACGAAGTGGCGATAATACCCGGCCAAACCTAGGAAACTCCCAATCTCAATAGCGGTAGAATGTTTGGGCCAACTCTGAACTACCTCAATCCTTTTCAGATCCACTTAATCCCCTCACTGGACACCACTTGACCCAAAAATGCCATGAGTCTCACCAGAACTCGCACTTGGAAAACTTAGCATATAGTTTCTTCTCCCTCAAAGTCTGAGCACGATCCTCAAATATTGCTCATGCTCCTCCTAGCTGCAAGAATACACCAATATATCATCAATGAACATAATGACGAAGGAATCTAGATAAGGCTGAAACACGATGTTCATCAAGTGCACGAAAGTTGCTAGAGTATTGGTCAGCACAAAACACATCACCAAAAACTCATAATGCCCATAACGGGTCTTGAGCGCCATCTTAGGAATGTCCGAAGCCATGATCTTCAACTCATGGTACCCCAATCTCAAGTCAATCTTCGAGAATACCCTAGCACCCTTAAGCTGATCAAATAAATCATTAATACACGACATCGGATACTTGTTCTTGATAATAACCTTGTTCAATTGCCTGTAGTCAATGTACATTCTCATGAAACTGTCTTTCTTCTTCATAAATAGAACCAGAGCACCCTAAGGAAACACACTCGGCCTGATGAAACCTTTATCTACCAACTCTTGAAACTATTCCTTTAATTCTTTCAACTCATCTGGAGCCATGTGGTATAGTGGAATTGATATGAGCTGAGTACCCGATGCCAATATCCTTATCACGATAGGTCTGCAAGGAAGACATCTGAAAACTCCCTCACCATGGGGTCTAAATCAATTGTGGGAGTATTAGCACTCACATCCCTAACAAAGGCTAAGTACGCCAAGCACCACTTTTCAACCATCTGTTGAGCCTTTAGAAAAGAAACCACCCTGCTAGGAATATGACCCAAGGAACCTCTCCACTCCAACCTCGGCAACCCCGGCATAGCTAGCGTCACGGTCTTAGCGTGACAATCAAGAATAGTGTGATATGGTGACAACTAATCCAAGCCCAAAATCACATCAATATCCACCGTATTGAAAGTAACAGAAGATTAACCCTAGTCTCATAGCCCCCAATAGTGACGAAACAAGAATGATAGACCAATACACCATAATAGAATCCCCAACGGGTGTAGACATATAGACATGAGTATCCAAAGAATCACAAAACATATCCAAATATAAAGCAAAATAGGATGACACATACAAATAAGTAGATTCCGGATCAAGTAGAAATAATGCATCTCTTTATGAAAAAACAGAACAATACCTGTAATGACTGCATCTGATGCAACTGCCTTAGTCCTACCAGGAAAAGCATAACAACGAGCCTGGCCTCCCACTCTAGGACGATCGCTACTCGCCTGTCCTCCACCTCTAGATAGTTATGCAGGTGGAGTAGCAACTGGAGTGGGAACCATAGCCTGAGTACCTTGCTGAGGTCCTCCCATCCGAAGTCTGGAACAATCCCTCACAATGTGCCTAGTATCACCACACTCATAACAATCTCTCTACAAGCGTGGATATTGGTACTGAGTCTGCCCCGGACGACCAGAATAACCGCTGTAGGAACCCTGTGCAAAAGGTACACCAAAGGATGGTTGTCCGGTACAAGTGCTCTAAGATCCATGGCTAGTTGGAGCACTACGGGAAACCTGAAGTGCAGACTGAACTGGTCGACTGACAAAGCCTCTACCTTGATAGACCTTGCCCAAGAGTAGGAGCCACTAAATCCTCCAAAAACACGAGGCTTCTTAGCCTCCCTATCCTCCCTCTCCTGCCCGCAGATATGCTCTAAACTCCTAGCAATCTCCACCAGTGTTTTAAAAGGCGAGGTATTTTACATATGCCTCAGCGAGGCATAATCTCCGAGGCACGGGGCGTAAGCCCCATGGGTATTTAATTTTTAGTATTTCATAAAATAGTATAATTATAGGTAAAATTGTATAAAAATTGAAGAAAATTATAAATATGTGAAAAATATATATAAATGTACTCCATCCCCATAAAAAAACTAGTCAAAATAATCCATTATACGTTACTTAACGCACAAGTAACTTGAGTTGAAAATAATAAAAATTTCTACATGGAGGAACAAAAAGGATGGCTAACCTACAATTTGAACTTTGAACTTGCTGCTATGAAGGAGAATAGAGTTCTCTTTGTATTTTCCAAAAAACAAATTGACTATTCGTTGCTTTTGGGAGATAGTAGCAGACTAGCGGACAAGATAAAGAATTGGGAAAGACCATAAATTAGGACTTCTATCAATAAAAAAGGTCTTGGCTTTTAAATTTAATGTTTTAGTTCCTTTTTAAAACTTTTGAGTAATTACAAGGTGACTTTTGAGAATTTGGGTATTATATAAAGGACTTATTCAATAAATTTTATTTTCATTTGAAAAAGTCTCTAGGGCTTACGCCTCACTACAAAAATGTGCCTCAACACCCGGGCGTACACCCCGAATTGTTTTGCGCACGCCTTTTGAGACTTTTGTCCCCACCATCGCCTCAGGGTATTTTTGGTGCGCCTCGCCCCAAGGCTCACCCCAAAAATGCCTTTTAAAATATTGATCTCCACAACCTGATGAAATGCAGTCTTAGTCTCCAACTCCCGTTCCATCCCAAATCTGAGTCTAATGGCGAGTCCCTCAATAGATCTGTGGAATCTCTCTCTATTAATGGAATCCAAGGAAGGTGCATGACAAGATAACTCTATAAACCTCATACATACTCGGACACAGTCATTCTTCCCTTGCGCAACTCGTCCCTA
The DNA here is from genome assembly GCF_000715075.1 of Nicotiana tabacum. Taxonomy (NCBI): domain Eukaryota; kingdom Viridiplantae; phylum Streptophyta; class Magnoliopsida; order Solanales; family Solanaceae; genus Nicotiana; species Nicotiana tabacum. The sequence continues at coordinate 47,228,303 of NC_134102.1, forward strand.
TGGGTCTGTGGAATAAACTCCCTCAAGAAAAGATTAGAGAACTGGGACCAAGTAAGTGGTACTGTGCTAGATGGTCTACTCGCCTCATAAGTCTTCCACAATCTATATGCCGATCCCGTCAACTGAAAAGTATTAAGGTCGACCCCACTAGGCTCCACCAAACTCATAGTATGCAAAATGCGGTGACACTAATCCAAGAAACCTTGTGCATCCTCAGAAGCCCCTCAACTCAATTGGGGAGGATGAAATTTATGAAACCTCTCCAAACTCCTCTGTCCCTCAGCCGACACAACTGGCCTTACCTCGTGCTGAACTGCAACTACTGGTTGCACCGGCACAAGACTCGGTGTCTGATAAGCATGAGCCGACTGCTCTGGTGTATGGGCGGCAGGAGTCTGAGCTCCTCCCCCAGCTTGTGAAGTGGCCGGTGCAACAAGAATCAACCCTGCCTGGGCCAAACTCCCGAACATACTCATGAAGTGCGCCAAGGTCTCCTGGAGCCCCAGTGTAGCAATAGGCTGCTCAAGTGCACGCTCAACATGCTCGGACTCCTGATCATCAACTGGAGCCACTAGAGGCTCCACAACTGCGTCTCTAGCAGGTGCTCTAGCTGTAACACGTGCCCCTCCTCGGCTTCTACCTCGGCCCCAGCCTCTTGTGGCTCTGGCAGGGGCACTGTTGTATGCTCAGCTGACCTGGTAGAGCATGTCCTCAACATCTATGAGATAATAGAAGAGTAAAGATTCAAGCTTTTGAATAAACATAACCGCACGATAAAGAATGAAAGAAAGTGAAGTTTCCTAGCAATTCGGTAGCCTCTCGAAGATAAGTACAGACGTCTCCGTACCAATTCGAAAGACTCTACTAAACTTGCACATGACTCGCAGAAACTATGAACCTAGGGATTTAATACCAACTTGTCACGACCCAAAATTCTACCAAAGGGGTCGTGATGGTACCTAATCTCTAAGACTAGGTAAGCCTATCACTTAACAACATTAAATCAGTAAAATAAGATATAATAAGGCAGAGTTTAATATAAAAACAGAAATAGAGTCAATACAAGCCAAAGTGGCAATACTTAATACATCTCCCCAGAAATAGGTAGTATAGAATCATGAGCTCTAACTGAATACATGCAGAATAATTAAAATACAATACTGTTCAAATGTAAAATCAATTGTATCAACATATAGGATTAGACTCCAAGGGACTGCGACATCATCCAACTCTATCTTGAATCCTCACGAATGATGCAAGCTCTCACTCTCAAGATCTGCTGCCTCTAACACCAGGATCTACACAAAAATATGCAGAAGTGTAGTATGAGTACACCACATTCGGTACCCAGTAAGTATCAATACTAAACTCGGTGAGGTAATGACGATGTTCGAGCCATATGATACTCACTAGTCAATAACCTGTGCAATATATCAATAACTGGCAACAAAATATGTAAGGGAAAACAATATCAACCATCTCGTAGAACATGTGATAACAACTCAATGTAGAAAAAACCCATCTTTGTCAACAAATAATCAAATAGAAGTGAAGTCATAGGATAGCATGTCAAATTCCACTAGCAACTCATTAAAAAAAATACGATACAAAATTTTAAGAAAATATGTATGTGATCAAAATATTAGCCCCATTGTAACATATAAACAACATCAAGAAAAATACCCCCAAATCATCACAGAACATCATCAACAATGCCACCCTAATTTCGCTGCATGTTCGCATAATAATAAAATTCCCTCCCTATTTCGCCATATACGCATATCACCACCCTTATTTTGCCACGTGGGCAACCCAAAAAAATGCCACCCTTATTTCGCCCCACGTGCACAACAATAATTACAATCGCACGATAAAGACCTCATGCTGACACCTTCAATCAATCCGCTCAATATGTCCACATGTGCCACAATATCACAAAACAATAATACCAAAGTTTCATCAAAGATATAAGCTCACAACTTGTCAACGAAGTGCACGAGGACATGACAATAACATAATAATACGGATGTGTGTTCAACACATAAAGCATGACTATGGCTAAGTCAAATAGAAAACATAATCATGTAGTCACAAAGTGATTTAAGCATGTTTCATATAAAGTACATCATCAAATTAAGGCATATTAATAGTCTAAGGTCTAAGCCACACATGGCATCTGCGTACGCACTCGTCACCTCGTTTACACGTCGCTTCTCACATAACACGAATAAATAATTAAGGTCAAATCCTAAGGGGTATTCCCCTACATAAGGTTATACAAGATAATTACCTCAAACAAGCCAAATCAATACTCTACAAAGTCGTTGCCTCTCGACTCGGCCCTCGAACGGGTCAATGCTAGCAAAAAACAACTCAATAACATCAAACATGACTATAGAAATCGATTCCAATTAATAAAGCTCTGATCTTTATAAAATATCAAAAAGTCAACCCGGGATTTTCTCTCGGATCCGACAAAAGTCTCAAATCCTAAACACCCATTCAAATACGAGTCCAACCATACAAGTTTCATCCAAGTTCGACTCCGAATCGGGGTACAAATCTCTATTTTTTCATTTTAGAAATTTTTTGCCAAAACTCTTAAGTTTTCTCACTTTGATTCACCAATAAAAAGCCAAATTCAAGGATGGAATCATGAATAATAATTAAATCCGATTCAAGAACACTTACCCCAATCCAAGTAGTGAAAATTGCCTAACAAATCGCCTCAATCCGATCTCCCAATCTCAAACTATGATAAAATGAGCTCAAAGTCCAAACATAAGAACTTAAAATATTTGCCCAGCGATACCCTTCGCTATTGCGAGAACTGCTTCGCGATTGCGAAGAACAAAACCTTAGTTGCCACCGGATGACCCTAGGCGAATGTGGCCCCTGGATCACGACCGCACTTCACCAGCACCCAGGCCTATGTTAACCCGGTGGCCTTCCGTGAACCCGAAGGCTAAACCACATGCCTTCCCCAGCCTAACACAAAGATACGCGAACGCGATCCCCTATCGCGAACAGGAAGCTTCAGCTCCCCAATAGCCCGTGATCGGGACCTCCACTATGCGAATGCAAAGAAGAAAATCACCAGCTACCAAATCACACTCCGTGATTGCGTGGCTACTTCCGCGATTGCGATGTAGGCACCAACACCAGAAAACCAGCAATTCCAAACATGAGAGGAGTGTCCTAAAACCCATCCGAAACATACCCGAGGCCCCGTCCAAATATACTAACAAGTCAACAACAAAACACAGACCTTCTCAAGGCCCCTAATCAGACAAAATAACATCAAAACTATGAATCACACGTCATTTCAAGCCTAATGAACTAATAGACATTCAAACAACTCATACTGAACCACATCGTCAACTTGAAATAACCCGAAATTTTGCACTCAAATCCCAAATTATATAATGAACCTATTCTAACTCCCGGAACAACAATTTGAACACGATAGCCTCAAAGTTAACTCTTTGGTCAAACCTATGAACTTCTAAACCTTCAAATTCTAACTTTTTCCAAAAAGAACCAAATCAACCTAGGAAATTCCAAATCCAAATCCGGACATACGCCTAAGTCCAAAATTACCAAACAAACCTAATGGGACCATCAACAAACCATTCCGGGGTTGTTTCCACAAAAGTCAAATAACATTTAACTATTATAACTTAATCTTCCAACTTGGGAACTAAGTATTCCATTTCAATCCAAAACCTTCCTGAAACCAAACCAATCATCCCGCAAGTCAGATAACAACAAATACACATATGAGGAGTATCAAATGGGGAAACGAGGCTCAAATACATAAAACGAATGACCGAGTCATTACAATAGGGGATACTATTGCTGAACAAAATGAGACAATAACTACACTTAGGATGGGAAATCAATTGATTACAACCATGAAGTAATCCTAGGCCTCGTAATAGAAGAATATACCCCATGACCCCATTGTAAATCAATAAAACCCTATAGATGATCTTGATGTAAATCTAGATAGGGTGAGAAAGGATATGAGGTGACAAGGAGACAAAGCAGAAGATGATGATATTAGTAGTGTAAAACTGAAGATGCCAGCTTTCAAGGTCGCAAGAGATCCAGACTTATACCTTGATTGGGAGCGGAAAATTGAGACCATCTTTGATCGTCACAACTATTCTGAAAGTAAGAAGGTTAAGCTTGTTGTTGTTAAATTTTTTGATTATGCTGCTATTTGGTGGAAAAAGCTTACAAGGGACAGATAACAAGATGGAGAATAACTTATTGCTACTTGGACTGAGATGAAAAGAGTCATGAAAAAGAGGTTTGTGCCTTCCCACTTTCAAAGAGGCCTGAAACTACGTCTTCAGACCTTGAAGCAAGAAACCATGATTGTTGATGAATATTTTAAAGCTATGGATATGGCTATGATCCAAGCTAATTGTATGGAAGAAGAAGATGCCACTATTGCTAGATTTCTTAATGGTTTGAATAGAGAAGTAACTAATGTAGTAGAGATACAACAATATATAACTATAGATGAGTTAGTATATTTGGATGTAAAAATAGAAAAGCAAAGTAAAAAAAGGCAACAAGCTAGCTTATGGAGAAAACAGACAAACATCAACTCCAAGAAACCATGGCCAAAACAAGAAGTTATTTCTAGACCTCAAGAAGATAAGGAGAAAGTTAAAATTGATGAGAAAGAGGGAGGTAAAACTTTCAAATCTTAATCTTCTAAACCTTCTATTTCCATTCAATGTCACAAATGTCATGCAAGAGGTCATATGATGCATGAATTTCCAAATAGAAGAAATATTCTTTTGAGAGTGAAAAAAGTGAGGAAGAGAAAGAAGAGGGAAGAGTGAGTGAAGATGACGTAGAACTGCCAATGATGGTTTGGTTGGGGGTACTTAGGAGGATTATAGATGGAGAATATGAGGCTGAAAAAGGTGAGGAAGAAGAAGAAGACGAAGGTGTGAGTGAAGATAATATAGAACTACCTTTTCATGATAGTTTGGTTGGGGTAGTTAGGTGTCACGCCCCGACCTTGGGGAGCGCGACTGATGCTCAACCGAGATATTCCAGTCAAGCAAGCCTACTCGATGCCTTCTACCCGACCTTACCCATGAATAAAGTGAAGATGTATATAATTAGTTAGACAATGAGAGGATTTTATGTACAACACTGATTTCATTACCATTAGTTACTTCATTCATGATTTCCAAAATATATTATACATTCATAGATTAGAAGTGGAAACATGTGTTACAAGTACAACATTTCTAGTTTAACTTACCCAAATAAAAATACAATCCACACCATGTCTACAGAGCTTCTAATTGATACAAAAGAGTGATATGATAGTGCCGGCGACAAGGCCCCCGCTATACCTCAAAACACTATACACATGAAGTAAAATACACAAGACCCTGATATGAAGTGTGGCTCACCAAGTTAGCTGAGAAGAGGGTGGACCGCTATCACTGATCGATGCCACCTGTTATAGAACCACTCGCATCCATTAAAGATGCAGCGTCCCCAACAAAAGGGACATTAATACACATGGAATAGTACTAGTATGTAAGACTGAACACCCTCTCAAGAAATGGAGTAAGAGTACAAAGGAGAGGAACATAAAATCAATGAGAAAAACCAAATAATAATACAATACTAAGTCAAGAGTAGGGGTAAATCTTCAAGTAAATTCAATGTTTTAGGTTGGGAGATTTTTAGTACCGATAAACCACCGTGCTTATAGCATGGAATCTGATCTCTGTCTGATCAACTAATCTGTCTCACCCCAAAGTATGAGGCTCGACATCTAACACAACACCACCATGTGCGCGGCATGGCGTCGGATCTCTGCCCGATCGGCTAAGCCGTCTCACCACAATGCCGTGTGGGTCGACACCATCTTTCGCTAGTAATCATCTCATCCCAATTATAGGGAATAATCTCAACACATCAATCTCGTCCCAATTAAGCGGAAACAATCTCAACACATCAGCACATGGACTTACCCCTCAATCACACCTACACCGGCATGTGTAGTTTCAGGGCTAGGTTAGTTCAACCTACCCTTCCTCGATGACTAAACGATACTCCCAAGACATTTATTATATAAAGGAGTTACAATTCATTTCATAATCTTTCACACAACCTTTCATTTCATTGGCACTATTGGCCACAAGTGAAATTTTCATTCTTGGCACGATGACCGCATTTTATATCTCATACTCACTTCTTTAACTTTTAAGTACCATCATAGGTTATCAACAATAAGAGCAATTGAAATCAAGACTTTAAATATGTATATGAGCAATAAGAGTCTTAAACACATTGAGTTTTCCTTCCAAAAATAAGGCATAATAAATTTGCAATTGAAATATGATGTAAGGCCCCGTAAAAGTTTGCCATTCTGCTGGCCACATATCTGTTCTGCTACCACAGAATTGCACCACATAATTGACATCGGGGGATTATTTTTGGAAATTTTCTTATCCGACCCTATTTTGGTATAAGTCTTAAGGAGTCATTTTATAAGATATAACTTGATGTTTTAGAGTGAGGGTATCAATTTAGAGAGAGAGGGAGAAGCTCTATCAAATTATATTCCCCAATTCTTGCTCAAACCTTGGAAATTGAAGCGGAAAACTCACAAGACCTTCTACTTACAAGGTAAGACTTCATCCCTAGCTTTAATGTAATGTTTAATAATGAGTTTAAGTAGTATGTTATCGTGGTGGGGATTGCGGGATGGTGACCAAAAGTCATAAGCCCTCAATCTCGAATTTGGGAGTATGTGAAGACTAGGAAATATGATTTTGGTGGGTTTGAAGTAAATGGTTGGTCATGCATGTGACTAATGATGGTTGATGGGTGTTGTAGGGATATTGTGTATTGGTTGGCTACTTGAAAATTCTTGGTGAGGGTAGAGGAATTTCTATTATGGGACCTTGTAATCGATTTCGCATATTAGATGTTTGATGAAATGTCAGAAAGGGCTAAATCTAAGAACACCTTCCTACCTATGGTTAAATTTGGTTATGTTTCTATAGATTGAGGTTGCTAGGAGTGTGGGTTGTTGTAGTAATCTAAGGAAAGCTCAATCAAGGTATGTTGGCTAAACTCCCTCCGTAGAATCGGATTCCATGATCTCACTGTGAACTCTAAGCACGGTTGCCCAAAGTACCAATTCTTATCATGTTAGATCGCCTCAAACACATGATTTATCATATGCCAATATGCTCAAGCCTTGTTTCAATTTCTATCCTTATTCTCTCCTACAAAGATACTTCAAATGTGGTTGATTTAACGAATGTCTATGAATCCAATTTATGTTTCAAATGAAATGGGTATAATTTCCGTGTAATGTTTCCAATGTATTATAAGCTCTTACGTTCACATGAGTAGAAGCTATGGTGTTCCTAAATATTTTAAATGTTCTTAATGTTCTATGATCACCCATGGCAAGTAGACTAAAGTGATAGTATGACCATGAAATATGGCCACTTGCGAAAATGAGAATTAGGAGGCATTGTATGTTCCAATGGTTACAATCATAGTATGTATGCTTCTAAAATAATTAATGCAAACGACCTTGATGTTAAGTCTCCAAGAATTATGAACTTAGCTAATGACCTTAAGATGACAAGCGAATACATAACAAAATGAAAGAGAGATGTCCTATGCTAAACGATGATGAACCTTATGGAATAACCAGTGTTTCTCCATGATGAGCATGAACATGAAGTATTCCAATGATCCGGGAACTTACGACCTTAAATGTAATGTTACTCATATCGCTTTGAGCTTACATATAGTCATGTGCATAATATTGTGTTATGAGCCCTATGGACGGTTTGTGAAATGCATAAGTGCATAGTATAGATGAGCGTTATGGACGGTCTATGAAACACATAGGTGCTTGGGATAGATGAACCTATGGACGGTCTATGAAACACATAGGTGTATAGTATGGATGAATCCTATGGACGGTCTATGAAATGCATAGGTGTATAGTATGGATGAACCCTATGGACGGCCTGTGAAACACATAGGTGCATAGTAATAAAGGGTTGTGGACGGTCTGGTGAGACGCATAGCTAACACGAACAATAGGTACCATTTTCATTGTCCTTTGATTGTACGTAGTGTCCATTTATATTATTCTAGTTGTATCCCATATCATGGCTCAGGTGGCTCATTTGCGTACAATAATATGGTTTGTTTCATAGCTTCTTGATGTGTCTCACTTAACTCTTTTTGGATTACCTTACCTTTTTTACATTGTTTTGTCTGCTCTACATACTAGTACTATTCCACATGTACTAACATCCCTTTTGTCGGGGACGCTGCATCTTTAATGGATGCAGGTGATTCCACAGCAGGTGACATCAATCAGTGATAGCAGTACACCCTCTTCTAAGCTGACTTGGTGAGCCCCACTTCATATCGGGGTCTTGTGTCTCTTGTTCCTTATGTATAGTGTTTTGAGGTATAGCTGGAGCCTTGTCGCCGGCACTATCATATCAACTAGAGGCTCCATACACATATTGTGGGTTATATCTTGATTTTGGAAAGTCAAACTAGAAATGTTGTATATGTATCACATGTTTCCACTTCTAAACTACGAACGTGTAATGTATTTTGTGAATTATAAGTGAAGTAACTAATGGTAATGAAATTGGTGTTGTTCATGAAATCCCCTCATTGTCTAACGATTAGTATACTTCTTCACTTTATTCATGGGCAAGGTCGAGAAGAAGGCATCATTTAGGCTCGCTTGACTAGGATATCTCGGTTGAGCGCCGGTCGCTCTCCCCAAGGTTGGTGCGTGACACATGAATTGAAGTCATAGCATTTTGATACATTAGTCATACTTGAATACATTTCCGAAGGAGAGCATAATGTGATGGGGCAATTGGAACACATTTTGAGTATATAACTTTCGACACAATGATTATTTGGAATAACTGAATTTAGTAGGAATGGTTCGAAACATGAGAAAATAAGAACTTGGGCCAATCATATTTGAAACTTACGAGAACTTCATAAAATTCAATTCTATGAGAGAAGTTTAGCCAACATACCTCTCTTGAGATTTCTTTTGGTTACTACAATGTTCTGAAACTTCTACCGACTTCAATTTATTAAAGATATGAAAAAATTGAACCATAATTAGGAAATGATTCATGGGTTCAGTTCATCTAGGCATTTCATCAAGCACTTGGTGTGCAAGTTTGACTATGATGGGAATCCTTCATATCACGACTAATTCCCAAGTCCATATATCACCCACATCAGTTCAACAACTCCCCTACCACCATTATTAGTACATGCATGCACAATGACTAACTTCCAACCCCAGATTCATGCCTCCCATTACCCATATTTAGCCCAATTCCAAAGTTGAGAGCTAGAGAGTAGAGCCTTACCTCTTAGAAGGAGACCTTGAGAGTTTTCCTTGTTGAATTTCAAGGCTTGAGCAAGTAATGATTAGTAGGATGGTGGAAACTTCTTGTTCCCTCTCTAAAACACTCATTCTCTCTCTAAAACAGCCGTTTAACCCAGCCAAAATAAGCCCCAAAGTCTTTCTTATAAAAATGGGGTCAGGTAAAATTTCTCAAACTTAAGCCTCCGAACCGGGTCTGCGATCGTAGACCGGACTGCAAAATAGATATGCGGTCCGCGAAGTGGACCACAAAATTGGTCCCAAAAACTAGGTTAGCTTGGTCAAGTCTGCGGCCATTCCTCAGTCCGTAGAAAAGTTATGCGGTCTCATAACGCGCTGCGGAATCTCCCTCCGGAATTGTCTCATACTTCTTATGCGATAGAAGTGCGGCTCGCGAAATGATTATGCGGTCGCATAACGGACTGCAGAATGACCTCCAAAAATTGGGTTTTCTCCTGTTCCCTCTGCGGCGGATCTGCGGTCCGCGAAGTAGTTTTTCGGCCGCATAATGGACCACATAAATTCCATATTGCAAAAATTATCCCACCAACTCCCCAGATCCTTGCACAACCCAAAAAGTCCGTACCGCGGAAAATTCTCTATACCCTTCTAACACATTAGCGTACCTCGGCACCACGAAACCTCAGATTCTTGGTAAAATTTTACGGGGCCTTACATCCTCCCCTGCTTAGGATCATTTGTCCTTGAATGAGGAATAGAGTCTGTCCAAAACACCCAACATGACTTCTCCCACACACCAGAAATTCCAAATTTGACTAATTCCCCAAATTTTCAAAATTTTCGGCAGAGTCTCCCCTGCATTTAGGCCTATCCACATGTCAGAGAACCCTAGGAACCAATCCTAACAACATATTCATAATCCAACGATGCAACATAGCATAAAAAATAACATCAACCATAAATTCGTAAGCATTATATTACCAAAAGGAGCATCTTTAACATAAACTGTACAAGTTGAACATAATTCATAGAAAGTAAGTTCTTAACATTCTTTCAAAACACAACTACTTAGTTATATAAACAGATGAGGGTATTTCTTTTTCATCTCTTCCTCGGCCTCCCAGATGGCTTCTTCAACCTGTTGGTTTCGCCTTAGCACTTTCACGGAGGCAATTTCTTTATTCCTCAACTTTTGGACTTGCCTATCAAGAATGACAAATGGAATCTCCTCATAAGTCAATTCTTCATTAACCTCAATAGCCTCTATCGGAACAATGAGCTTTGGGTATCCAACTACCTTCTTCAACATAGATACATGAAACACCGGGTGCACCAACGCCATCTCTGGTGGTATCTCGAGCCTGTAAGACACTTGACCGATCCTCTGAATGATTCTGTACAGCCCGATATACCTGAGACTCAATTTCCCTTTCTCCCAAAACCGCATTACACCCTTCATGGGGAAAACCTTCAAGAATATCCAATCATCCTCTTTGAACTCCAAATCTCTGCGACGCACATCCTAATAGGATTTCTGGCGACTTTGAACAGTTTTCAACCGTTACTCAGTGATCTTAACCTTCTCCATAGCCTGATGCACAAGGTCTAGCTCTATCAACTCTGCTTCCCCAACTTCGAACCACACAATGGGAGATCTATATCTCCTACCATATAGAGCCTCAAACAATGCCATCTAAATGCTAGCTTGGTAACTGTTATTGTAGGTGGATTCTATGAGTGGCAAATGATCATACCAGCTACCCTTAAAGTCAAGAACACAAGCACACAACATATCCTCGAGCGTCTGAATAGTCCTCTCGGCTTGTCCGTCTGTCCATGGATGGAAGGTTGTACTAAGATTCACTTGAGTACCCAAACCTTGCTGAACTTTCTTCCTAAAGTTAGCTGTGAAATGTGCCCCCCGATCCAAGATGATAAAGACTGGAGTGCCATGCAACCTGACTATTTCCTTGATATACAACTGAGCATACTATTCTTCTGTGTCGGTAGCCTTAACAGGTAAAAAGTGTGCTGATTTCGTGAGTTGGTCCAAAATTACGCAAATCGAGTCAAACTTGCAAGGCGTGCGAGGTAGATCCACCACAAAGTCCATATTGATCATTTCCCATTTCCACATTGGAATTTCTAGATTTTGTGCCAATCCACCGGGCCTTTGATGTTCGGCCTTCACTTGTTGATAGTTTGGACATCTTGCCACAAAATCCGCTACATCCCTCTTCATATCATTCCACCAGTAGACCTCCTTGAGGCCATGGTACATCTTTGTAGAGCCTGGGTGTACAGAATACCCGAAACTATGAGCTTCGGTCATGATTCTTTATCGGAGACCATATACATTTGGAACAAATAATCGCCCTTGGTACCTTAGTGTACCATCATCCGTGCCAAGATAAAAAGCTATGGTTTTATGTTTATGAATCCCCTCCTTCAACTGCACCAACAAGAGATGATTGTATTGTTTCTCCTTGACCTCTACTACAAGTGATGATTCAGCCCTATTTTGCACAATCACCCCTCCTTCACTAGAGTCAGCAAGATGAACTCCCAAACTAGCCAACTGGTGAACTTTCTTGGCTAGTGGCCTTTGATGTGCCTCTAAGTGAGCCAAACTACCCATGGATATTCGGCTAAGAGGATCCGCCACAATATTAGCCTTCCCCGGATGATATAGAATATCGATGTTGTAGTCCTTGAGTGACTCAAGCCATCTTCTATGCCTCAGATTCAATTCCTTTTGCTTGAAAATATATTGAAGGTTCTTATGGTCCGTGAATATATCCACACGGAACCCATACAAATAGTGATGCCAAATCTTCAATGCAAATACCACTGCCGCCAACTCTAAATCATGTGTTGGATAATTCTTCTCATGATTCTTGAGTTGCCTAGAAGCATAAGCGATCACCTTGCCGTGTTGCATCAATACACACCCAAGTCCAATCCTTGAAGCATCATAATATACCACAAACCCATCCGTCCCTTCCGGTAAGGTCAACACCGGTGCCATAGTCAATCTTGACTTCAACTCTCGGAAGCTCTTTTCACAAGAATCTAACCATTGAAACTTAATTGTCTTCTGTGTCAACCTAGTCAATGGAGAGGAAAGAGTAGATAACCCCTCTATAAACCTCCTGTAATACCCAACTAAGCCCAAGAAACTGCAAATCTCTGTTGGAGTTGTAGGTCTAGGCCAATTATTCATACCTGCGATCTTCTGAGGATCAACCTCGATCCCTTCACTAGAGACAATGTGACCCAAGAAAGTGACATATTCAAGCCAAAATTCACACTTACAAAAATTTTGCATACAATTTGTGCTGCCATAGAGTCTGCAGAACTACCCTGAGATGATCAGCGTGGTCCTCTCTACTTCGCGAATACACAAAACGAACACTATCACAAAAGAGTCGAGGAAAGGCTTGAAGACTCGATTCATAAGATCCATGAAAGCTGCTGGGGCATTCTTTAGCCTGAAAGACATCACCAAAAATTCAAAGTGCCCATACCGGGTCCTGAAAGCTATTTTCGAAATGTCCTGCTCCCTGATCTTCAATTGGTGATACCCCGATCTTAGGTCAATCTTGGAGAAATATTTAGCACCCTTCAATTGGTCAAACAAGTCATCTATCCTTGGCAGTGGGTACTTATTCTTGATCGTGACCTTATTGAACTGCCGATAGTCAATACACATTCTCAATGACCCATCTTTCTTCCTTATAAAGAGAACCGGTGCGCCACAAGGTGACACACTCGACTAGATGAAACCCTTCTCTAGCAAATCCTTCAACTACTCCTTTAGTTCCTTCAATTCTACCGGCGCCATTCTGTAGGGTGGAATGGATATAGGCTGTGTGCGTGGCATCACATCGATCCCAAAATCAATCTCCCTATCTGGTGGGATCCTAGGTAGCTCATCAGGAAAGACCTCCGGAAATTCATTCATAACTGGCACGGACTCAATTGTAGGTGCCTCAGCATCGGTGTCCGTGACTCAGACCAAATGGTAAATACACCCCTTGTTTATCATCTTTGCAACCTTAAGGTAAGAAATAAACCTGTCATTCAGCACGACATCATCCCCCTGCCACTCAATGACCGACTCGTCTGGAAACTCAAACGTGACAGTTTTGGTTCGGCAATCAAGCTTGGCAAAACATGAATAAAGCCAGTCCATCCCAATTATCACATCAAAATTAACCATCCCCAATTCAACGAGATCGTCCATGGTGTCTTGGCAACGCACAGTGACAACGCAATCCCTATAAACCCATGCAGCCACAATAGGCTCACCAATTAGAGTAGATATAAAGAATGGCTCATGAAGCTGTTCCAGTTCTATCCCGAATTCCAGAGCAACATAAGGAGTGGCATATGACAAAGTGGAACCGGTATCTATGAGAGCATAAACATCATGAGATTGGACAACCAATATACCTGTGACTACATCTGGAGAAGCCTCTAAACTCAGGCAACCCCTAATAGCATAGAATGAGCTGGGTTCTCCCAAACTCTGTGCACCACCCCTAGATGCACCACGCCCTGCGGGTGCTGGAGTGCCTCGAGCTGAAGGAGGTGTTGCGGATGTAGTAGCTGCAAAACTGGCTAGCTGTGCCATACCCTTGCCCATATTCTAGAGGGACTAACGGCAATCCTTTTGATTGAGACCTCTAATACCGCACCCATAGCATATGGGTAGGTCCATGTAGCAGGCCCCTAAATGCATCTTCCCACACCTAGGGCATGAGGGCTTCCGCTGCTGCTGGAATCTCCCACCAAACTGACCCTGCTGGTAGGATCCCCTATTGCCCTGACTGGGCCTAAAACGGCTCCACTGCTGCTGACCGAGCCCTAATGGCGGTGCACTGACTGAAGACTGAGCAAAGGTTTGGGATGGACCGGATGACCCTCCCCTAAATACTGATCTTCCACTACTACCACTGGAAGAACCACCAAAGTTGCCTACGGACCAGCCCTTTTTGTTTCTCTCTCTCTCTCTCTCTCTCTCCATTTTGGTCAATTTGGGTCTCTGTGGCTTGAGAAAATGCCACCATCTTCCCATAGTTCATATCAGAATTCAAGACAGCTGTTCCGACCTCATTAATAACCAAGGGGCTGAGGCCCTGCACAAACCGGCGCACCCTAGCCTCCATAGTGGGCAATATGTAAATAGCATACTTGGACATGTGTGTGAACTTCATATGGTAATCCCACACACTCATGCTACCTTTTTTCAGGATCTCAAACTCAGCGGCACGAGCTTCCCTAGTCTCGGCAGGGAAGAAATGATCAATAAAGGCGTCGGTAAACTCACTTCACTTTGTCGACGGGCTCTCCTCCTCGCGGGACTCCTCCCACAGTTCAAACCAAGAGTATGCCACCTCTTTCAGGCGATAGGAGGCCAACTCCACTGCTTCCATCTCAGTGGAATGCATAAATCAGAGAGTCTTGTGCATCTCATCAATAAAGTTCTAGGGGTCCTCCTTGAATGCAAGAAAAGAGGGGCTGCCCATAATACTACTTACTTCAAAGAAGTTTTGATTAATTCTGAGTTACTAACTTCTTCTTTGACAAGTAATATTTCTTCTCTTTTCCAGGATTTTGATGATGTCTTCCCTGAGGTTATTCCTAATGGTCTAAGGATTTTGATGTTTCTTCTACTACCTTGGCGCGACATTGAGCACCAAATTGACTTTGTGCTTGGAGCACAAATTCCAAATAGACTTTCTTATAGGAGTAATCCTGAAGAGACAAAGAAATTGCAAAGGCAAGTTAAGGAGCTACTTGATTTTTTAACCCTTAACTTGTTCATAGCTTAAGGTAGTAAGATAATATTCTTTCTTGCGATATCTTTGATTTCTTTTGATATTCTTCGACGACGTCTAATTTTTTCCACTAGTTGTTATCGTAAGTTATTCAAACTAGAAGTCAATATTCGAATCTAGTTCTTGATTCGCTTATCTCTAGTGAAGGCGATTGCTTTCATAACCAACATTTTGTCACTAGGATCTTGTCAAGCCCTATATTAACATCATCTCGGGATTCTTAGATCTTTCCTTGAATTCCACATATCTAGTGTATTTTCTTGCTTTCTCAAGTTCAATTTTATTCTTTTACTGCTTCCGTATTTCTCTACTGGACTTTTGTGTTATCATATTTGAACTGGACTTTATGCGCGTGCTGGACAAGCTCGTATCGCGTCTTGTGTTTTGATTATGTAGTATGCTATACATATGTATATATGAGGTATCCTATGAATGGGTTATTGAACTTGAACCTGAACTATTGATTTTGAACATGATTTTTCTAAAATACTCTTGCTAAATGAATAATAAATGTGAACGAATTGGCTAACACGCCATGACTTATGAAAAGACTTAGATGATGAACACCGAACTTGTGTGGACCAATATTAACATATATTGGGAATGTATTGGCATGGATTTGGTTCGTTCCACAATTAAGCAATATGAAAGACCCTTCACTACACTCATAACTCGAGACTATATGTCAAATCAAGATAGAAATCAAGCATCCGATAGTCCTTTTTACATCTCAACCAAACTTTTCTCGTTACATTCAATCCATCTGAACATATCCCGCGGTCACATCATACTCATCATATAACCATCCAGCCACTCATCGAGTCCCAAATTTCACTCATAGGGATGCTACCGGACACATAAGTCCCAAAAGCACGTGCTCACACAACCGAAATCCCCGTGCTCAAGCAATGGTCAAAACCTGGCGTCAAGTCCTCCAGACTAGCCCATCATCAACACACAGAAATCACGTCTCACACCTCATCCATGGAATCATAAGCCGGCTATGCACAATCGATACCGAGCACTCACATGCGCATACGAATGCGTGGAAGGAATTCAAAGAGTTACAGTTCAAGCTGAATCCATGTCGCACGATAAGGAAAAAAAGATGGAAAATTTATCCTAAAAGCCCTGTAGCCTCTCGAAGATAGGTATGGACGTCATCATACCGATCCGCAAGACTTTACTAGACACTTGTTCATGACTTATAGAACCTATGAACCTAGAGCTCTGATACCAACTTGTCACGACCCAAAATCCAACTAGTCGTGATGGCACCTAACCCAACCCGTCAAGTAAGCTAATTAACAACTATCCAATTTAATGAGTTTATTAAGAAAAGAGTCGGGCCAGGTAAGAAGATGAAGCAACATCTTTTTGTGGTACCGTTTTCGATGTTTTTGCCATTTTTGTGTAAGTTTAAAGAAAAGGAAGATAATAGGCCTTGACGTTTGAGAAAGGATTAACAGCAAAACCTGAAGATTTGTAAAAGGGAAGAACTTAAGAGATGTAAAAGCTTTGGAGATTAGAAGGAAGTGAAGTAAAGTTTGAATCAATGAAGAACGGGTCTATTTATTGGATTCACAGCTATGGTTCAAAGGCACTAGTGGCCGACCACCAACTGACACTCATTAATGATTTGGGAAACTGTACCGACGGGGCGTTTCAGTCACTTCCGTGGCTTAGGTCACGAGGATGACGTCATGATAGGTCGAGGTAGAAAATTGAAGACTCAGTTCGTTTCTTGTCATTGCACTCCAACAAATGAGGGGACTATCTGTATAGGATTAAAATCGTGCCCACCCAATTTTTCTATCTGATCGGGACCGGGGAGCTGCATTGAAGGTCGGCCCCGTAGTGGATCAGACCAAGGTACGAGGACAAGGTACCAAGTTCCGTATTCAAGGTACCTGTCGAGATCGAGGACAACAGCAATCGAGACCGAATGAGATAAGCATCGAGCATGATCGAAGATAACATAATAACGAAAAGGCAAAATATCCGTGACTGGTCGAAGATCATGGCGGAAATCTCGGAACGGGTCAAATTAAGAATAGTTAATTAGCTAATCATGGGATTTTTTTTTTGTAATTAGAGTTATACCATAAGTAGAATTCCTCTACTATATAAAGGGGAGTATTAACCATTTGTAAGATAGAACCTCATTTTCATATTTATCAATTGGTATTAAGTAAAATCACGTATCCTTAGAACCCCATTATAAGTTTAATTGTTATCCAATTTTAAGGGTAAACAGACACATTACAGATTCTATGTGTAACGACCCAGCCGATCGTTTTGAGTATTTTAGTTGTGATCCCCCATTTATTGCCTCCTCTATGTTATATTGTGGTTGTGTGACTTGCCGGGGTGCTTGGTTTTGGTTTCGCTTGAGATTCCAGAGTGGAAATGGGAGCAGGTTACTATGGATTTTGTTGTTGGGCTCCCACGGACTCAGAGGAAGTTCGATGCAGTATGGGTGATTGTGGATATGTTGAGCAAGTCGGCACATTTCATTCCAGTGGTGACTACTTATTCTTTAGAGCAGCTGGCTCAGGTCTATATTTGCAAGATCGTCAGACTTTATGGTGTACCAGTATCCATCATCTCTGACCGGGGTATGTAGTTTACATCGCGATTTTGGAGGGCCATATAGCGTATGTCACACCTCTTTTTTTCCCACGCAACCCTATTACGAGGTTAAGTTAGAAGAGTTTATCCAATTAAAGTGACGTTTTGGAAAGGGATTATTTATTATTTAGAGTCGCCATTTGGAATTGAGCTTTGGTGTTCCAAGTCACCTTTTATTTGAATCCCTCATCAAATGGAAGGTTTGACTCCTAATTTATGGTCTACGAAAATAGAATACAGAGTAAGGAATTTTGTTGACCGAGGGAAAGGTGTAAGGCATCCCTCGAGTCCCGTAGTTCTAACACGGTCGCTTCTATTGACTAATGTCTGGCTTAAATCAATTCTTGACTATTCTTTTATTTTATTGATTATGATTTGCCTATTACCACTTAATTAATTATTATATTTTTTTAATTGTGTTCACCAAGATGCGGTATGCACACAAGGTATTCTTCTTTGAAGTTGGATATTAAACCAAGGTACGAAAATGTACACATGGTTAAAACATAATTATTTTAAATTTTAAAGGAATCAAGATGCGAGAATGCACACATGATCCTCCAATTTTAATCTTAAAAGGCCTAAACTCCGGTTACTATCATAACAACTTAATTACTCAAATGCTATTCTTGACTATATCCAAATATCCACACAGAAACCCATTTATTTAGCAAATTTGGGTCTTGACCCGAGCCACTGTAACATTAATGTGAAAGAGTTCATGCGCCTAATGACATCCTTTGTAACCAAACTGATATTCATTATCTCATCTAAAATTATTTCCTTCTATTCCAATTACTAAATAAGCTATTGAGCAATATTCTATCCCAAACACATTAAATTAAATAGTTCTAATTTATTTTTATGCAAATATCATAACCTAAAATACATAAAACAGAAAACTTCATAAAAATAGATAAATTGGTCACAATGGCTACAAAAGGCATGATTAACACAAAGACATGAAAACGTTAAAGAATTTAAAAGAAAATATTTTTTTTCATAATGTTTATCCATCTAATAAAGTAGTGTAAATACAAATGGTAACATTGAAAAATGGACAAAACTTAGCAGTGGCAGAAATCACTCGGCACATTTTATTTTTTTAATATATTTTTATTTCAGTTTTCCATTTAACCTAAGGCCTACTCTATAAAATGGCTTGTATATGTTTCATAGTAAATTCAACTTGTGCTTATTTCATTGAGCATCATAAACAGAAACTTAACCAACTATCTAAATCAGTAAACTTCCCTAAGATTCTTATTTAGGTACTACAATAAAATAATACTTTATCTCCTAACAAGAGAAATAAGTAATCCAGAACAATGAATTAATCACTTATAAGAGCAAAATTAAGGCATCTTCATGCTTAGAAACAAACAATAAATATGAAATCAACACTAATTTAAACAATGACAAAAGTGTAATATTGACATAGAATAAAGTAAAGAACAAGGAAAAGAACCTTTATTGACAAAGTGAAAGAAAACAGAATCTTCCGAGCAAACCAAGTTTCAACCAGAAAATTACTAAACCATGACCAAAGAACTCCGAAGGACAACCTCGACTCACCGATGACTGATGAGGAGTAAGGATGATGAAGTGTCTATCGGATTTTCTTCTTTTTCCGTGTTGCGACTGTGTCTTTTTAGCTTTTACTAGCTGCCAGTTTTTTTTTTTTCAAAATAATTCCTCTCCGGTCTCCTCTTTTTAATGTGAGGAAAATGATCTTATATAACAAAGTTGGTTGGATGGTTGGCATGATCATGTACGTGAGAATAAGGTAGGAAACATTGGTTAGAGTTAGTGATTTTAGGGATAAAGAGCAGTGGAGGGGATCATGGGGTAATAGAGGGAAGAGGACGTGAGGAGTGCTGGTGAAAAGTGGGAGTTTAGCAAAATTGGGGAAGTTAGCTAAAGTAAAAATCTGATTTTTGTCTCTTTTGACGTTAACTTCACTTGCCTTTTTTTTTTAAAGGATAAACTAAGATAAGAAGATTAACCAACATGTCTTACAATATAGGAAAACCAAATATTTACATGTACTTTAAATGATACTAAGAAAGATTCTATAGCTTACTTATTAAAATTTTAATTAAAAGAAACCATATATATATATATATGCAAAATTGGGGAAGTTAGCTAAATTAAAAATCTGATTTTTGTCTCTTTTGACGTTAACTTCACTTGCCTTTTTTTTTTTAAAGGATAAATTAAGATAAGAAGATTAACCAACATGTCTTACAATATAGGAAAACCAAATATTTACATGTACTTTAAATGATACTAAGAAAGATTCTATAGCTTACTTATTAAAATTTACTTATTAAAATTCTAATTAAAAGAAACCAAATATATTTTTGTAAATTTTCTTTTTCTCTTTACAAATAGAAATAAAATTTGTACTATAAGTATGTGAATATCTTTGTAGTTTTTTTTTAATAAAACCTATTAAGAGTAAGATAAAAGTTTAAAATATTAAGATTAGACCTAAAAGAAATATTTACACTAAAATAGTATAGAATTTAGGTGTGGTCAAAAATTAGGTGTTCACAGCATACCCTTCTTTGCTTGAAAACATGAAGAGTTTTCAGGCAAAGAAAATGAACAAGTTGAGTGATTTTTTACCTCACTATTATTTAAAAAGGAAAAGAAGAGAAAAGAAGAGGTTGTGACCAAGCCTTGGTTTTAGGCAGCCTACATATCCCGAGTTATAAGGGAATCAGGTCGCGTGTAGTTCAAGTGAAAGAAGAGTGATGGAGTATGCTTAGAGGGAGAGTCGAGTGAAGTTTCATCGAGGTTACGATCCGCAGCTCCTATCATTACATCAAAAGAACAAGAAAATTATATACTCTTGAAATCTAAGAGTTACAAAATTTCTATCTAAATTCCATCTGGAGTCTTGTCTTGATTCTTGCTTGACTTGCTTCCCCCATTGACTTTAGACTGAAACTTGATGTTCTCGATGCAATAGACTAGGAAATATTCTCACATGCCTGTGTTCTTGATCAGATGATGAGAAGATAGATCTTGAAATCCTATGTCTCTGCATGCATTATGTGAAAGCTGGTTCGGCTGGTATTGAGATCAAAAGTTTCACTTTCTCTGGCGAGAGCTGGAATCTTTTTTTTGCACATCCAATCCGTACTTTGCAGAAAAACCTGCAAGCCATCAGAAACAAATTAAACGAACAAAACTTTTCTGCCCCAGTTTGCACTAGGAAATTTTTGTGAGTTATTGAAAATACAATAAACTATCTCTCTATTGCAAAATAAAGAATTGAAAAAGAAATGAGATTTTTTATTTTATTTTATAATAGGGGATGTCGTACCCTATGTTAAAAAATGCAACCAGGGGATGTAGTACCCTGTGTTGACAATAAGATGAGGCTAGGGGCACTCTAGGATACTACAAGGGAATGTCGTACCCTATATTGGTAAAATGTAATGCAACCAGGGGATGTAGTACCCTTTGTTGGCAATAAGATGAGGCTCGAGGCACTCATAGGACGCTACTAAGGAATGTCGTACCCTATGTTGGCAATAAGAAATGCAACCAGGGGATGTAGTACCCTGTGTTGTCGTAGCCTATGTTTGCAACAAGAAATGCAACCAGGCGATGTAGTACCCTGTGTTGGCAATAAGGTGAGGCTCTTGGCACTCTGGGATGCAACTAGGGAATGTCGTACCCTATGTTAGCAATAAAATGAGGCTTGTGGCACTCTAGGATGCTACTAGGGAATGTTGTACCCTACGCTTGCAACAAGAAATGCAACCAGGAGATGTAGTACCCTGCGTTGGCAATAAGGTGAGGCTCTTGGCTGTTTAAGATTCTACTAGGGAATATCGTACCCTATATTTGCAATAAGAAATGCAACCAGGGGATGCAGTACCCTATGTTGGCAATAAGGTGAGACTCTTGGCTCTCTAAGATTCTACTAGGGAATGTTGTACCCTATGTTGGCAGAAAATAATGTGACCAGGGGATGTAGTAACCTGTGTTGACAATAAGATGAGGCTCGAGGCAGTCATAGGACACTACTAGGGAATGTCGTACCCTATGTTGGCAATAAAATGAGGCTCGTGGCGCTCTAGGATGCTACTAGAGAATGTCGTACCCTATGTTTGCAACAAGAAATGCAACCAAGGAATGTAGTATCCTACGTTGGCAATAAGATGAGGCTCGTGGCACTCTAGGATGCTACTAGGGAATGTCGTGCCCTATGTTGGCAATAAAATAAGGCTCATGGCGCTCTAAGTTGCTACTAGGGAATGTTGTACCCTATGTTGGCAATAAAATGAGGCCCGTGATGCTACTAGGGAATGTTGTACCCTATGTTTGCAATAAAATGAGGCTCGTGGCACTCTGGGATGCTACTAAGGAATGCCGTACCCTATGTTTGCAATAAAAAATGCAACCATGGGATATAGTACACTGTGTTGGCAATAAGGTGAGGCTCTTATCACTCTGGATGCTACTAGGGATTGTCGTACCCTATGTTTGCAATAAGAAACGCAATCAAGAAATGTAGTACTCTGTGTTGGCAATAAAGTGAGGCTTTTGGCTCTCTAAGATTCTAATAGGGAATGGCGTACCCTATATAGGCAGAAAATAATGCATCCAGGGGATGTAGTACCCTGTATTGACAATAAAATGAGGCTCGTGGCGCTCTGAGATTCTATTAGGGAATGCCGTACCCTATGTTAGCAATAATAAATGCAACCAGGAGATGTAGTACCATGTGTTGGCAATAAGGTGAGGCTCTTGGCTCTCTAAGATACTACTAGGAAATGACGTACCCTATGTAGGCAGAAAGTCATGCAGCCAGGGGATGTAGTACCCTGTGTTGACAATAAAATGAGGTTCGTGGCGCTCTAAGATACTATTAGGAAATGTCGTACCTTATGTTAGTAGTAAGATGAGGCTTTTGGCTATCTAAGATTCTACTAGGGAATGCCATACCCTATGTAGGCAGAAAATAATGCGATCAGGGAATGTAGTACCCTGTGTTGAAGATAAGATGAGGCTCTTGGCTCTCTAAGATTCTACTAGGGAATGTCGTACCCTATGTAGGCAAAAAATAATGCGACCAAGGGATGTAGTACCCTGTGTTGACAATAAGATGAGGCTCGAGGCACTCATAGGAAGCTACTAGGGAATGTCGTACCCTATGTTGGCAATAAAATGAGGCTCGTGGCGCTCTGGGATGCTACTAGGGAATGCCGTACCCTATGTTTGCAATAAGAAATGCAACCAGGGGATGTAGTACCTTGCGTTGGCAATAAGATGAGGCTCGTGGCACTCTGGGATGCTACTAGGGAATGTCGTGCCCTATGTTGGCAATAAAATGAGGATTGTGGCGCTCTAAGATGCTACTAGGGAATGTCGTACCCTATGTTGGCAATAAGATGAGGCTCGTGGCACTCTTGGATGCTACTAGGGAATGTCGTACCCTATGTTTGCAATAAGAAATGCAACCAGGGAATATAGTACCCTGTGTTGGCAAAAATGAGAAAGAAAATATTTTTTTGGATTTTGATTAATTTTTCTTTGAATATTTTGAAGAAAGACTTCTAAAGAAGGAAAAAATATATTTTTGGATTTTGATTTGCAATTTTGTTTTTTGTTTGTTTTTTCTCGAATGAAAGACTTCTGAAAAAAGAAAAATATTTTTGGATTTAATGATTTCTTTTTGAATTTTCTAAGGATAGAATTCTAAGAAGGAATTAAGTAAAGGGAAAATAGTTTTAGATTTTTTGAAAATTGGGGGCCGAGACCGATGAGGTTTGCCTACGTGTCTCACATCCGGTGAGAATCAGACCCGCGTAGTTCGGTTAAAACAAATAAAAAAATATTTTGAAAAAAGGGTACTTTATGAAAACTTGGAAGAAAATTTTCTCTTTCTCTCTTCTCTGTTCAATCAATCTATCCTAAAGGTGGTCAATATTTGAGTAAAGCCTATAAAATAATGTTACATATAGCACAGAAATATGAACATGTGGTGTGAAAAATTGGTACATGTCCTAAACGGGCCCGGCCCCTGTGCCGAGTCCCGCTAAGTCCAATGCACATGATGCAAATAAAGCTTAACCTACTAGGGATATTCATTGTTTATGGCTTGTTCTTCTAAGTTTTCAAATCCTAAAGAAGATGGTATCTAGACCTGGCTTACCCAAGCGGACAACCCGAGTCGAGGAGCGTCAAGCGTCACCAGTAGTAGAACAACACTGGCTAACTAATGGCTCTTCCGCCTAAACATGTGTGACTAAATCCTTCAGCAAAAGCTGGTAGGCTAACTGGCTTTATCTCAAGACATAAATTTTATGATGATGGTAGGCAAACACAACATAACTACCTATCAGAAGACTTAGAGGGGTGCGAGAGAGGATACAATTTATATCACATTTCAAATAAATATTAAAGCGGTAAATAAGCAACAAATAGCACATTAGGCTCCCAAACACAATAATATCCAAAACATGATAAAATCCAAACAAGAATCAATGTACAAAGCTCGAATTCTTATTAATTGTCCCCAGCGGAGTCGCCAGAGCTGTCATATCTCTTTTTTTCCCATGCAACCCTATTACGAGGTTGAGTTAGAAGAGTTTTTCCAATTGAAGTGACGTTTGAAAAATGATTATTTATTATTTAGAATCGCCACTTGGAATTGAGTTTTGGTGTTCCAAGTCACCTTTTATTTGAATCCCTCATCAAATGAAAGGTTTGACTCCTAATTTATGGTCTACGAAAACAGAATACAGAGTAAGAAATTTTGTTGACCGAGGGGAAGGTGTAATGCATCCCTCGAGTCTCGTGGTTCTAACACTGTCGCTTCTATTGACTAATGTCCGGCTTAAATCAATTCTTGACTATTCTTGTATTTTATTGATTATGATTTGCCTATTACCAATTAATTAATTATTATATTTTATTAATTGTATTCACCAAGATGCGGTACGCACACAAGTTATTCTTCTTTGAAGTTGGATGTTAAACCAAGGTACGAAAATGTACACATGGTTAAAACATAATTATTTTAATTTTAAAGGTATCAACACGCGAGAATGCACACATGATCCTCCAATTTTAATCTTAAAAGGGCTAAACTCTGGTCACTATCATAACAACTTAATTACTCAAATGCTATTCTTGACTATATCCAAATATCCACACACAAACCCCTTTATTTAACAAATTTGGGTCTTGACCCGAACTACTGTAACATTAATGTGAAAGAGTTCATGCGCCTAATGACATCCTTTGTAACCAAACTGATATTCATTATCTCATATAAAATTATTTCCTTCTATTCCAATTACTAAATAAGCTATAGAGCAATATTCTATCCCAAACACATTAAATTAAATAGTTCTAATTTATTTTTATGCAAATATCACAACCTAAAATACATGAAATAGAAAACTTCATAAAAATAGATAAATTGGTCACAATGGCTACAAAAGGCATGATTAACACAAAGACATGAAAACGTTAAAGAATTTTAAAGAAAATATTTTTTTCATAATATTTATCCATCTAACAAAGTAGTGTAAATACAAATGGTAACATTGAAAAATCGACAAACTAAGCAGTGGCAGAAATCACTCGGCACATAATTCTTTTTATTTTTATATATTTTTATTTCAGTTTTCCATTTAACCTAAGGCCTACTCTATAAAATGGCTTGTGTATGTTTCATAATAAATTCAACTTATGCTTATTTCATTGAGCATCATAAACAGAAACTTAACCAACTATCTAAATCAGTAAACTTCCCTAAGATTCTTATTTAGATACTATAATAAAATAATACTTTATCTCCTAACAAGAGAAATTTATAATCCAGAACAATGAATTAATCACTTATTAGAGAAAAATTAAGGCATCTTTATGGTTAAAAACAAACAATAAATATGAAATTAATTTAAACACCGACAAAAGTATAATATTGACATAGAATAAAATAAAGAACAAGGAAAAGAACCTTTATTGACAAAGTGAAAGAAAACAAAATCTTCCGAGCAAATAGAGTTTCGACCGAAAAATTACTAAACCACGACCAAAGAACTCTGAAGGACGACCTGGACTCGCCGATGACTGATGAGGAGTAAGCATGATGAAGTGTCTATCGGATTTTCTTCTTTTTCCGTGTTGCGGCTGTGTCTTTTTAGCTTTTACTAGCTGCCAGTTTTTTTTTTCTTCAAAAAACATGCTCTCCGATCTCCTCTTTTTTATGGAAGGAACATGATATTATATAACAAAGTTGGTTGGATGGTTGGCACGATCATGTACGTGAGAATAGGATAGGTAAAGTTGATTAGAGTTAGTGGTTTTAGGGATAAGGAGCAGTGGCGGGGATCATGGGGTAATAGAGGGAAGAGGATGTGAGGAGTGCTGGGGAAAAGTGGGAGTGTAGCTAAATTAAAAATCTGATTTTTGTCTCTTTTGACGTTAAATTCACTTCACTTTGCTTTTTTCTAAAAATGATAAATTAAGATAAGAAGATTAATCAACATGTCTTACAATATAGGAAAATTAAATATTTACATGTATTTTAAATGATACTAAGAAAGATTCTATAGCTTACTTATTAAAATTTTAATATTCTAATTAAAAGAAAAATATATATATATATATATATATATATATATATATATATATATATATATATATATATATATATATATATATATATATATATATATATATATTTTTTTTTATTTTTTTAAAGAAATAAAATTTATACTCTAAGAATGCGACTATTTTTGTAGTTTTTTTAAATAAAACCTATTAAGAGTAAGATAAAATTTTAAAATATTAAGATTAGACCTAAAAGGAATATTTACACTAAAATAGTATAGAATTTGGGTGTGGGCAAAAATTAGGTGTTCACAGCATGCCCCTCTTTGCTTGGAAACATGAAGAGTTTTCAGGCAAAGAAAATGAACAAGTTGAATGATTTTTTACCTCACTATTATTAAAAAACGAAAATAAGGGAAAAGAAGAGGTTGCGACCAAGCCTTGGTTTTAGGCAGCCTACATATCCCGGGTTATAAGGGAATCAGGTCGCGTATAGTTCAAGTGCAAGAAGAGTGATGGAGTATGCTTAGAGGGAGAGTCGTACCCTATGTAGGCAGAAAATAATGTGACCAGGGAATGTAGTACCCTATGTTGACAATAAGATGAGGCTCGAGGCACTCATAGGACGATACTAGGGAATGTCGTACCCTATGTTGGCAATAAAATGAGGCTCGTGGCCCTCTGGGATGCTACTAGGGAATGTCGTACCCTATATTTGCAACAAGAAATGCAACCAGGGGATGTAGTACCCTGCGTTGGCAATAAGATGAGGCTCGTGGCACTCTGGGATGCTGCTAGGGAATGTCGTGCCCTATGTTGGCAATAAAATGAGGCTCGTGGCGCTCTAAGATGCTACTAGGGAATGTCGTACCCTATGTTGGCAATAATATGAGGCTTGTGGCACTCTTGGATGCTACTAGGGAATATCGTACCCTATGTTTGCAATAAGAAATGCAACCAGGGGATATAGTACCCTGTGTTGGCAATAAGGTGAGGCTCTTAGCACTCTGGGATGCTACTAGGGTTTTTCATACCTATGTTTGTAATAAGAAATGCAACCAGGGAATGTAGTACTCTGTGTTGGAAATAAGGTGAGGCTCTTGGCTCTCTAAGATTCTACTAGGGAATGGCATACCCTATGTAGGCAGTGAATAATGCAGCCAGAGGATGTAGTACCCTGTATTGGCAATAAAATGAGGCTCGTGGCGCTCTGAGATGCTATTAGGGAATGTCGTACCCTATGTTAGCAATAAGAAATGCAACCAGGAGATGTAGTGCCTTGTGATGGCAATAAGGTGAGGCTCTTGGCTCTCTAAGATACTACTAGGAAATGATGTACCCTATGTAGGCAGAAAGTCATGTAGCCAGGGGATGTAGTACCCTGTGTTGAAAATAAAATAAGGCTCGTGGCGTTCTGAGATGCTATTAGGGAATGACGTACCCTATGTTAGCAGTAAGTTGAGGCTCTTGGCTGTCTAAGATTTTACTATGGAATGTTGTACCCTATGTAGGTAGAAAATAATGCGACCAGGGGATGTAGTACCCTGTGTTAAAGATAATATGAGGCTCTTGGCTCTCTAAGATACTACTAGGGAATGTCGTTCCCTATATTGGCAATAAAATATTACGACCAGGGGAATTAGTACCCTATGTTGATGTAAAGACCTGGCCGGTTGTTTCGAAAGTTATAGACCTGATTCCCTATTAACTGCTTCCCCCATACCTATTTCTGCTATTGTGACTTACCGGGAGGGTTCGTTTTGGTTTTGGAGTATTTTGGGACACTTAGTCCCTAAATGGAGGTTTAAGCCTTAGGATTTGGACCGTAGTCAGAACTATATGAAGACGACTCCGGAATGGAGTTCTGTCGGTTCTGTTAGCTCACTTGGGTATTTTGGACTTAGGGGCGTGTCCGGATAGTGTTTTGGAGGTCAGTAGCTCATTTAGGCTTGAAATGGCGAAAGTCAAAGTTTTGGAGATTTTGACCGGTAGTGGAATTTTTGATATCGGAGTCGGATCCCTATTGCGGAAGTTGGAGTAGGTCCGTAGGGTTAAATATGACATGTGTGCAAAATTTGGGGTGAATCGGACATGGTTTGGTTGGTTTCGGCATCGGTTGTCGAATTTGAAAGTTTCAAGTTCTTTAAGTTTGAATAAAAGGATGATAAGTGATTTTAGCATTGTTTGATATGGTTTGAGGGCTCGACTAAGTTTGTATGGTGTTTTAGGATAGGTTGGTATGTTTGGTTGAGGTCCCAGGGGCCTCGGGTGTGTTTCGAATGCTTAATAGATTGAGTTTGGGACTTATGCAATTGTTGAAGCTGCTGCACCTGGTGTAATCGCACTTGCGCACTTTGGGCCACATGTGCGGCGCCGCAGAAGCGGTTTAGGCCATGTTAAGCTGGGGCTGCAAGTGTGGCGATAGATCCGCAGAAGCGGAAGAGTAGCGCAGGTGCGGGCCCAGTCCCCTCTAAGTGATTTTCGCACCTGCGATGGTATTTCCACAGGTGCGGTGCCGCAGATGCGGTTTTAGTCTTGCAGAAGAGAGATCTCTGGCAGAAAAAGGGCTTAGTGCGAGGGTTTGATTTCATTCTTCATTTTTGGACTTGAGAGCTCGATATTTGGCGATGTTTCGAGGGTTTTTAGAGGAAGCTTTGGGGTAATAATTCCTAACTCGTTTTGGGTTGTATTCCATTAATCTATAGTTGTCTTCTCCATTTAATTTCGGATTTGGGGTTGAAAATTTGGGGAAAAGTTCTTAGGCCGAACTTTGGGATTTTGATCGAGATTTTGGTATCGGATTTGAGTAATTTTGGTATGAGTGAGCTCATGAGTGAATGGGTGTTCATATTTTATGACTTTTACTGATTCCGAGACGTGGGCCCGGGGAGATGTTTTGGGGCGATTTTCTAATTTCTTGCATTAGCCTTGATTTCATTAATTAGATTAATTTCTTATAGTTGTATTTATGGTATGTAATTAATTTTGGCTAGATTTGGGCCATTCAGAGCCGGATATTCGTGGAAAAGGCATTGTTACCGATTGAGTGAGCTTGGTTCGAGGTAAGTGGCTTGCCTAACCTTGTGTGGGAAAAATCCCCATAGGATTTGGTGTTGTTAAGATATGTGAGTGCCGTGTACGTGAGGTGACGAGTGCGTACACGGGCTATTTGTGGAAAAACTTGATTTTTATTACTGAGTAATAGCATGTTTTCATCTTATATGAGTATACTAGCATGTGTAGTTATCCTGTTAGCCTAGAATAGCATGTCTACGTGTCCTAATTGCCTATTTAAACTCCTTGCAACATGTATAGTAAATCTCGCTTCCTTCTTGACTTGTACTTAGTCTAAATTATAGGTTTCTTGCTGTAATTGTTATATTCATTTGTTTGACCTGCATATTTACTTTGGGACTACGGGACGGTATCCCGGGAAATCCCCCCTGCATATTTACTTTTGAGACTACGAGGCGGTTCCTCGGGAGATCTCCATGTATATTTACTTTTGAGACTATGAGGCGGTTCCTCGGGAGTTCTCCCTGCATATTTTCTTTTGAGACTACGAGGCGGTACCTCGGGAGATCTCCTTGCGCTTTTATTTTAGGACTACGAGACGGTATCTCGGGAGATACCCTGCTATTATCCCTGTGTTCTACGTTGCTACTTTGCTATGTTCTCCTTGTTTAAATTTCAGTCTCTTATTATATTGTTATACTCTCCTGCTCATTTATTATATACCAGTAGGGCCTTGACCTGACCTCGTCACTACTCGGCCGAGGTTAGGCTTGGCACTTACTGGGTACCACTGTGGTGTACTCACGCCCTTTCCTACACATATTTTTCGTGTGCAGATCTATATTCCTTTTACCAGCCTCGTCCTTAGTTGCAGTCGCTGCTATTTTGAAGAACTTCAAGGTACATCTGCCCGCGCCCGCAGATCCTCGGAGTCCCCCTCTATCTCTTTATGTTGATTCTTCTCTTTTTTCTATAGACACTGATGTATAGAACAGTTAGAACTGCATAGAAGCTTGTGACTTACGGTGTTCCGGGTCTTGGGAGTGTCATGTATATTTCAAGAGTTGATTATTGTATATGCCGAGCGGCATCTCAATTGCTTATTATAATATCAGCTGTTGTTAGTTGTTAACTTTTCATGTTTTTCATTTTATTTCCACAAGTGTTAGGCTTACCTAGTCGTAGAGACTAGGTGCCATCACGACGATTCACGGATGGAGAATTTGGGTCGTGACAAGTTGGTATCAGAGCTCTTAGTTCATAGGTGTCATACTTATCACGGATCGGTATAGAGACATCTGTACTTATCTTCGGGAGGCTATGGAACTGTTAGGACAAAATTATGCTTCTTTGATTCCTTGTCGTGCGAAATTTGTTGGCATAAAAAATTCTAAACTTCTGTAATCTATTCTTTCTCACAGATGGTGAGGACCCATACCGGAGGATATGATAACCCGGCACTCGCGCCTCCTGTTAGAGCCGCCAGAGTCCGGGACCGGGGTAGAGGACGACCACGCGGTGCAGCTAGAGCACCCGCACGAGCTGCGACAGAGGAGCCCCCAGCAGCTCCAGCTAGAGGGCAGGCACCAGAGGTTCCTATTGCTGCATCAGCCCTCCAGGAGACTCTAGCCCAGTTCATGAGCATGTTCAGCACCTTAGCTCAGGCTGGATTGATTCCATTAGCTCCAGCCGCATCTCAGGCTAGGGGAGGGGCACAGACTCCTACAGCCCGCACTCCTAAGCAGAGGGTCCCGGTTGATCAGGCCCGAGAGTTCATTCCTATGCCGCCGGTAGCCCCGGTTTAGCATGAGACTAGGACAGCCGCTTCTGAGGCAGAGCAGCTTAGACTTGAGAGGTACAAGAAGTACCACCCACCTACCTTCAGCGGATTGGCTACAGATGATGCTCAGGGTTTTCTGGAGGAGTGTCATCGTATTCTCCGTACTATGGGTGTAGCGGAGACGAGTGGGGTTTCTTTTACCACTTTCTAGCTTAGAGGAGCAGTCTATCAGTGGTAGTGTGTTTATGAGTTGAGTAGTCCGGATGAGGCAGCTTCACTTACATGGACTCAGTTCTTGGACATAGTTTTGAGAGAGTATGTCCCTCAGAGCCTCAGGGACTCATGGCACACGGAGTTTGAGCAGTTGCGCTAGGGTGCTACGACTGTGTCAGATTATGCAGTCCGCTTCAGTGATTTGGCCCGACATGCACCGGACTTGGTTGCCACAGTTCGAGAGAGGGTTTGACGGTTTATTGAGGGACTCCACCCCAGTATCCGGATTAGTATGGCCAGGGAGTTGGAGATGGATATCCCTTATCAGCAGGTTGTGATTATTGCAGGAGATTGGAGGGCATGCTTGCTCGGGATCGAGAGGAGAGAGAGGCCAAGAGGTCTCGAGAGACTGGTTCTTATTCTGGAGCTCGTGCCCCAGTAGCTCGCCATGGTAGGGGTCGTGTGAGTCGCCCCGTTCATTCAGCTCTTCCATCCGCTAGTGGTGTTCCATCCCCTTCTAGGCCCTAGGAGCCTTATTATGCATCGCCAGTATCAGTGTGCCTCCTGCTCGGGGTGCTTTTAGTGGCCAGTCCAGCAGACCTGGCCCGAGTCAGTCGCAACAGCCACGCCCTCTAAGGGGTTGTTTTGAGTGTGGCGACACCCCCATATGGTAAGGGATTGCCCCAGACTTAGGAGGGTTGCACCTACACAGACTTCTCAGCCACCACATGCTCCACTAGGTCCTCAATCCATGATTCTAGCACCAGCTACTGCCTCACCTGCTCAGCCAGTTCGAGGTGGAGGTCGGGGAGGTCGAGGTCGCCCTAGAGGGAGAGGCCAGGCCAAGTACTATGCTCTTCCGACTCGTACAGAGGCAGTTGCTTCCGACTTTGTCATTACAGGTATTGTTCCGGTCTGTCATAGAGATGTGTCGGTATTATTTGACCTAGGATCTACGTATTCATATGTGTCCTCTTATTTTTCCCCACATTTGGGAGTATCTCGGGATTCTTTGAGTTCTCCTATTTCTATGTCTACTCCTGTGGGAGATTCTATTATTGTGGACCGTGTTTATCAGTCGCGTTTGATTGCTCTTAGTGGTTTTGAGACCAGAGTTAATTTATTATTACTCAGCATGGTAGACTTTGATGTTATCTTGGGCATGGACTGGTTGTAGCCCCATTATGCTATTCTTGATTATCACGCTAAGACCGTGATGCTGGCTATGCCAGGTTTACCATGATTAGAGTGGAGAAGTACCTTAGAGTATACTCCCAGCTGAGTTATTTTATTTCTTAAAGCTCAACGAATGGTTGAGAAGAGGTGTGACGCGTATCTAGCTTATGTGAGAGATGTCAGTATTGGTACCCCTACAGCTGAGTCAGTTCCAGTAGTGAGGGACTATCCGGATGTGTTTCCAGCTGATCTTCCGGGCATGCCGCCCGACAGAGATATTGATTTTGGCATTGATCTGTTACCGGGCACTCAACCCATCTTTATTCCTCCATATCGTATGGCTCCTCCTGAATTGAAGGAGTTGAAGGAGCAGTTACAAGAGTTGCTTGATAAGGGCTTCATTTGGCCCAGTGTGTCACCTTGGGGTGCTCTTGTCTTGTTTGTGAAGAAAAAGGATGGTTCTATGCGTATGTGTATTGATTTTTGCCAGCTGAACAAAGTTACAGTGAAGAACATGTATCCATTGTCTCGTATTGATGACTTATTTGATCAGTTACAGGGTGCCAAAGTATTATCCAAGATTGACTTATGTTCAGGCTATCATCAGTTAAAGATTCGGGAGCCAAATATTTTGAAGACTGCTTTCAAGACCCAATATGGTCACTATGAGTTTCTTGTTATGTCCTTTGGGCTGACCAATGACCCAGCAGCCTTTATGCATTTGATGCACAGTGTGTTACGACCTTATCTTGACTCCTTCATCATTGTGTTTATTGACGACATTCTGGTCTACTCTTGGACTCGGGAGGATCACGAGCAGTACCTGAGGACTGTGCTTCAGACTTTGAGAGAAAAGAAGTTGTATGCGAAATTTTCTAAGTGTGAGTTTTCGCTAGACTCAGTGGCATTTTTGGGCCATGTAGTATTGAGTGATGGGATCAAGGTCGATCCGAAGAAGGTGGAAGTAGTGCAGAGTTGCCCTAGACCGTCATCGGCTACGGAGATCCGTAGTTTTCTTAGGTTGGCAGGGTATTACCGTCGGTTTGTTGAGGGTTTTTCTTCTATCGCATCACCTATGACCAGGCTGACCCAGAAGGGTGCTCCATTCAGGTGGACAGAAGAGTGTGAGAAGAGCTTTTAGAAGCTCAAGACAGCTTTGACTACAGCCCCAATTTTGGTATTGCCTACAGATTCAGGGTCTTACACTGTATATTGTGATGCGTCGCAGATTGGTCTTGGCGTGGTGTTAATGCAGGATAGTAGGTGATTGCCTACGCGTCCTGATAACTGAAGGTGCATGAGAAGAACTATCCTATCCACGACCTTGAGTTACCAGCTATTGTTCATGCCCTGAATATTTGGCGTCACTATTTGTACGGTGTTCCTTGTGAGATTTACACCGATCATCGGAGTTTGCAGCATTTGTTCAAGCAAAAGAATCTTAACTTGCGTCAGCGGAGGTGGTTGGAGCTACTTAAGGACTATGATATCACTATTTTGTACCACCCGGGGAAGGCCAATGGGGTGGCCGATGCTTTGATTCATTGGGCGGAGAGTTTAGCATACCTTCCAGCAGTAGAGAGACCCTTAGCATTGGATGTTCAGGCCTTAGCCAGCCAGTTTATGAGATTGGATATTTCTGAGCCGAGTCGAGTGTTGGCTTGTGTGGTCTCTTGGTCTTCTCTTTATGATCGTATCAGGGAGCATCAGTATGATGACCGCCACCTGCTTGTCCTTAAGGACATAGTCAGCACGATGATACTAAGGAGGTCACTATTGGGGATGATGGCGTATTAAGGATGCAGGGCAGGCTATGTGTGCCTTATGTAGATGGTTTGCATGAGTTGATTCTTCAGGAGGCTCATAGTTCGCGGTACTCCATTCATTCGGGTGCCGCGAAGATGTATCAGGACTTGAGGCAACATTACTGGTAGAGGAGAATGAAGAAGGACATAGTTGAGTATGTGGCTCGGTGCCTAAATTTCCAACAGGTGAAGTATGAGCATCAGCGGCCAAGTGGGTTGCTTCAGAAGTTAGAGATTCCAGAGTGGAAATGGGAGCGGATCACTATGTATTTCGTTGTTGGACTCCCATGGACTCAGCGGAGGTTTGATGTAGTTTGTGTGATTATGGATAGGCTGACCAAGTCAGCTCATTTCATTACTGTGATGACTACTTATTCTTCCGAGCAGATGGCTCAAATTTACATCCGCGAGATCGTTAGGCTTCATGGCGTACCGGTATCTATCATCTCTGACCGGGTTACGTAGTTTACATCACGGTTCTAGAGGGCTGTAAAATAGGAGTTGGGTACTCTGGTTGAGTTGAGCATAACATTTCACCCTCAGATGGACGGACAGTCCGAGAGCACTATTCATATATTAGAGGATATGCTCCGTGCGTGTGTGATGGAGTTTGGAGGTTCGTGGGATCAGTTCTTGCCACTTGCGGAGTTTGCCTACAACAGCAGTTATCAGTCGATCATTCAGATGGCACCGTATGAGGCTCTGTATGGTAGGCGGTGTCGGTCCTCAGTGGGTTGGTTTGAGCCAGGCAAGGCTAGATTATTGGGTACGGACTTGGTTCAAGATGCCTGGATAAGGTGAAGGTGATTCATGATCGATTTCGCATAGCCCAGTCCAGACAGAAGAGTTATGCGGATCGGAAGGTTCGCGATGTTGCCTTCATGGTTGGAGATCGGGTCTTGCTCCAGGTTTTGCCTATGAAGGACGTTATGAGGTTCAGGAAGAAGGGCAAGCTGAGCCCAAGGTTCATTGGTCCCTTTGAGGTATTGCGGTTTGTTGGGGAGGTTGCTTATGAGCATGCCTTGCCTCCCAGTCTAGCAGGAGTCCATCCAGTATTCCATGTTTCTATGCTCCGGAAGTATCACGTCGATCCGGCTCATGTGTTGGATTTCAGCTCAGTCCAGTTGGACAAGGATCTATCTTATGTCGAGGAGCAAGTGGCTATTTTGGACAGGCATGTTCGAAAGCTGAGGTCAAAGAACATTACCTCCGTGAAGGTTCAGTGGAGGGCTCAGCCGGTCAAGGAGGCGACTTGGGAGACCGAGCATGTTATGCACAACCGTTATTCTCATCTTTTCACCACTTCAGGTATGTCTTTATGCTCGTTCGAGGACGAACAATTATTTTAAGAGGGGAAGGATGTAACGACCTGGTCGGTCGTTTCGAGAGTTATAGCCCCGATTCCCTATTAACTACTTCCCCCATACGTATTTCTGCTATTGTGACTTGCCGGGAGGGTTTGTTTTGGTTTTGGAGTGTTTTGGGACACTTAGTCCCTAAATGGAGGTTTAAGCCTTAGGATTTGGACCGTAGTCGGAACTATGCAAAGATGACTCAGGAATGGAGTTCCGTCGGTTCCATTAGCTCCGTTAGGTGATTTTGGACTTAGGGGCATGTGCAGATAGTGTTTTGGAGGTCTGTAGCTCATTTAGGCTTGAAATGGCAAAAGTCAAAGTTTTGGAGATTTTGACCTAGTGGAACTTTTGATATCGGGGTCAGATCCCAATTCCGGAAGTTGGAGTAGGTCCGTAGGGTTGAATATGACCTGTGTGCAAAATTCAGGGTCAATCGGAGTGGTTTGGTTGGTTTCGGCATCAGTTGTCGAATTTGGAAGTTTTAAGTTTTTTAAGTTTGAATCGGAGGATGATAAGTGATTTTAGCATTGTTTGATGTGGTTTGAGGACTCGACTAAGTCCGTATGGTGTTTTAGAACTGGTTGGTATGTTTGGTTGAGGTCCCTGGGGCCTCAAGTGTGTTTCGAATGCTTACCAGATTGAGTATGGGACTTATGAAATTGCTGAAGCTGCTGCACCTGGTGTAATCGCACCTGTGCACTTTGGGCCGCACAAGCGGCCATGGAGCCACAGAAGCGTCCATGGAGCTGCAGAAGCGGTTTAGGCCCTGTACAGATGGGGCTGCATGTGCGGTGATAGATCCGCAGAAGCGGAAGAGGAGCGCAGGTGCGGGCCCAGTTCCCCTTAAGTGATTTTCGCACCTGCGATGTTATTTCCGCAGGTGCATTACCGCAGATGCGGTTTAAGGCTCGCAGAAGCGAGATCTCTGGCAGAAAAAGTTTCATTCTTCGTTTTTGGACTTGAGAGCTCGAGATTTGGCAATTTTCTGAGGGTTTTTCAGAGGAAGCTTTGGGGTAATGATTCCTAACTCATTTTTGGTTGTATTCCATTAATCTATAGTTGTTTTCTCCATTTAATTCCGGATTTGTGGTTGAAAATTTAGGGAAAAGTTGAGAAAAGTTCTTAGGCCGAACTTTGGGATTTTGATCGAGATTTTCGTATCAGATTTGAGTAATTTTGGTATGAGTGAACTCATGAGTGAATGGGTATTCATATTTTGTGACTTTTACCCGATTACGAGACGTGGGCCTGGGGAGACTTTTTGGGGCAATTTTCTAATATCTTGCTTTAGCCTTGATTTCATTAATTAGATTAATTTTTTATAGTTATATTTATGGTATGTAATTGATTTTGGCTAGATTTGGGCCATTCGGACCCGGATATTCGTGGAAAAGGCATTGTTACCGATTGATTGAGCTTGGTTCGAGGTAAGTGGCTTGCCTAACTTTGTGTGGGGGGAAATCCCCTTAAGATTTATAATAGTTTATGATATGTGAGTGCCATGTACGCGAGGTGACGAGTGCGTACACGGGCTATTTGTGAAAAAACCTGATTTTCATTACCGAGTAATAGCCTGTTTTCATCTTATCTTAGTATACTAGCATGTGAAGCTACCCTGTTAGCCTAGAATAGCATGTCTACGTGTCCTAATTGCCTATTTAAACTCCTTACAGCATGTTTAGTAAATCTCGCTTCCTTCGTGACTTGTACTTTGTCTAAATTATAGTTTTCTTGCTGTAACTATTATATTCATTTATTTGAGCTACGTATTTACTTTAGGACTACAGGACGGTATCCCGGGAGATCCCCCCTTCATATTTACTTTTGAGACTACGAGGCGGTTCCTCGGGAGATCTCCCTGCACATTTACTTTTGAGACTACGAGGCGGTTCCTCGGGAGTTCTCCCTGCATATTGACTTTTGAGACTACGAGGCGGTACCTCGGGAGATCTCTTTGCGCTTTTATTTTGGGACTACAAGACAGTATCTCGTGAGATCCCCTACTGTTATCCATGTGTTCTGCGTCCCTACTTTGCTATGTTCTCCTTGTTTAAATTCCAGTCTCTTATTATATTGTTATACTCTCCTGCTCATTTATTATATACTAGTAGGGCCTTGACCTGACCTCGTCACTACTCGGCCGAGGTTAGGCTTGGCACTTACTGGTACCACTGTGGTGTACTCACGCCCTTTCCTACACATGTTTTTCGTGTGCAGATCCAGATTCCTTTTACCAGCCTCGTCCTTAGTTGCAGTCACTGCTATTTCGGAGAACTTCAAGGTACATCTGCCTGCGCCCGTAGATCCTCGGAGTCCCCCTCTATCTCCCTATGTTGATTCTTCTCTTATTTCTATAGACACTGATGTATAGAACAGTTAGAACTTCGTAGAAGCTTGTGACTTACGGTGTTCAGGGTCTTAGAAGTGTCATATATATTTCGAGAGTTGATTATTGTATATGCCGAGCGACATCTCAATTGCTTATTAAAATATCTGTTACTGTTAGTTGTTAAATTTTAATGTTTTTCATTTCATTTCCGCAAGTGCTAGGCTTACCTAGTCATAGAGACTAGGTGTCGTCACGACGATTCACGGAGGGAGAATTTGGGTCGTGACAGTTGACAATAAGATGAGGCTCGAGGCACTCATAGGATGCTACTAGGGAATGCTGTATGCTATGTTGGCAATAAAATGAGGCTCGTGGCGCTCTGGGATGCTACTAGGGAATGTCGTACCCTATGTTGCAACAAGAAATGCAACCGGGGGATGTAGTACATTGCGTTGGAAATAAGATGAGGTTTGTGTCACTCTGGGATGCTACTAGGGAATGTCGTGCCCAATGTTGGCAATAAAATAAGGCTCGTGGCGCTCTACGATGCTACTAGGGAATGTCGTACCCTATGTTGGCAATAAGATGAGGCTCGTGGCACTCTGGGATACTACTAGGGAATGTCGTACCCTAAGTTTGCAATAAGAAATGCAACCAGGGGATATAGTACCCTGTGTTGGCAATAAGGTGAGGCTCTTGGCACTCTGGGATGCTACTAGGGATTGTCGTACCCTATGTTTGCATTAAGAAATGCAACCAGGGAATGTAGTACCTTGTGTTGGCAATAAGGTGAGGCTCTTGGCTCTTTAAGATTCTACTAGGGAATGGCGTACTCTATGTAGGCAGGAAATAATGTAGCCAGGGGATGTAGTACCCTGTATTGACAATAAAATGAGGCTCGTGGCGCTCTGAGATGCTATTTGGGATTGTGGTACCCTATGTTAGCAATAAGAAAAGCAACCAGGAGATGTAGTGCCATGTGTTGGCAATAAGGTGAGGCTCTTGTCTCTCTAAGATACTACTAGGAAATGGCGTACCTTATGTAGGCAGAAAGTCATGTAGCTAGGGGATGTAGTACCCTGTGTTGACAATAAAATGAGGCTCGTGGCGCTCTGAGATGCTATTAGGGAATGCCGTACCCTATGTTAGCAGTAAGATGAGGCTCTTGGCTGTCTAAGATTCTACTAGGGAATGCCATACCTTATGTAGGTAGAAAATAATGCGACCAGGGGATGTAGTACCCTGTGTTGAAGATAAGATGAGGCTCTTGGCTCTCTAAGATTCTACTAGAGAATATTGTACCCTATGTAGGCAGAAAGTAATGCAGCCAGGGGATATAGTACCCTGTATTGAAGATAGGGTATTGATTCCCTATAATGAAACTAAAAATAACATGTTTAAATATAAATTGGAAGAAAATCAAGGATTTAAGAACTTCACTTGGTGGTGTTCGTCTTTTCACGAACTGTTTCTTAAAGTTGTTGTTTTCCTGTTCTGAACAAAGAAAGATTTTTTAGTTTTAAAAATGATGGTCGGTTTGTGGCCTTGATTATTTCACTTTCTTGACCTCGGCTCATCTTCTTTAATGATTTCAACTGCAACTGGTTATTTCCTTAATAACAATTGCATTTTTGACCTCGGAGAACCTTCGGCTTTTCCAAACTTTTCCATGATGGTTTGTCGCGTGGGACTTAACCTTTTTAAACTTTATTTTGCCTTTGTGGGAATTTCACTTTTGACTCCTTTCTTCAAAATTCTTCAATTTCGGAGCATTGGGAAACGTTTGGCTTTCCAAACATTGCCAATGACTGTTAGTCATGTGAGGCTTAACCTTTCAGCTTTTCTTTGCCTTATTTTTGGAACAAAGTTAGACCGAAAGGGATTCAAAGAGAAACAAACAATGGAATAGAGAATGAGTTTAAAACAAGATGTGTCCCTTTCGGGGAACAGAAAGATAGACTTATCTGGGAGTACATGCGGACTTCAATGAACATGACATGCCTTTTGGACTGGATACCTGATATGTGTAAACCATCCGACTCTCAGAAACTCATCACAACATTTTGCTTGAAATCGAGAAACCTTGCTCAAGACTGTGTTGGTGCCATGGCTGCGTGGATTCTCTTTTCGATCAACTGTGTCATTTGTGAGTTTTCACTAGCTGACCTCTCTCATTTCTCTTCTAGACATAGCCTTATAGTTCCCTTTGCGGGTTTTCACTAATCAAGACTCTCTCATTTTTATTTTTTTCTACTCACAATTGCCCTATAGTGCCCATGAGGGTTTTCACCAATAGGACTCTCTCCTTTTATTTCTCTCATTTGGTTGCATCCGACCCAAGTAACTGTATCCTCCAATTCTCGAACATTCTCGTTGATTGATCAGAAGGACTTGAAAGGATTTGGGTAAAATGAATTTGGATTGAATTACAACTTTGGAACCTTTCGGGTGAAACCATCACCGAACCATGGTAACATCTGCCCCAGTTTTCACTTTTGGGGTAATGTAGATTTTTGTTTTGGTGTGACCGAACTCTAGAGTGAGGCTGCTTACATATCCTTTTGGAATCTGGTCGGATGTAGTTCAATTAACTTGAACTTGTTTTGATTTTTGTTTTGTTTTTCTCATGTTTTGTTTTCTTTTGCTTCTTTTCTTTTTTCTCCTTTTTTTCTTCTCTCTCTTTTTTGTTTTTTTTTCTTTTTCTTTTTTTTTTTGCTTTTTCTTTCTCATTACATACAAGGTTCCAAAGAGGGTGGCCAAGAAAGAAGTATCTCGCTCAAAAGGTTAGCAAAGGGTTAATAGTATTTGGGTAGTGAGAATGAAAGCCTTCATCATCCCAATCAGAGAGCATCAAAGATTCAAAGTTGCGTAAATGGTCAAATATAGTACCTTTTGACCACGTCTACATTGATAGTTGTATCGAGAACATTTCCTTCGATGTCTCCCAAATACGAGTTTCCCTACTTCAAATTTCTTGGGCCGCACTTTCTTGTTGTAGGCACGGGCTATTTTTTGTTGGTACAACTACTTATG
This sequence comes from Nicotiana tabacum, assembly GCF_000715075.1. Classification (NCBI taxonomy): domain Eukaryota; kingdom Viridiplantae; phylum Streptophyta; class Magnoliopsida; order Solanales; family Solanaceae; genus Nicotiana; species Nicotiana tabacum. The sequence continues at coordinate 47,269,478 of NC_134102.1, forward strand.
GCAAACTGCAGTCAATCGCTTTTCATCAACCAAAGTCATTTGCTTCAATCGGGTCTTGACTCAATCTTCATCCTCGAACTCGGTTTCAACAATGATCCGAAGATAGGGAATTTCAACTTCTACTGATATCACGCCTTCAGTGCCATAAACCAATCAAGTAAGGGCAGTTTCATTTGGACTTGGTTTAGGATTGTTGTCCATTCTCTGTTTATTTTCTTACAAGCCTTATCTTTGGCACATTCTACTTCTCGATTCATTATTTCAAGGTCTGACATCGTTTTAGGATCTGGTCATGAAATCCGCAAGCATGTCATGTTATTAAAATCTGCATTAACAAAACTGAAAAGAGAATAAGAAAGGTGACAAGATTAATAAAAGAGACATTCATGGATGATGAAATATTAATTTCATTTATTTGAATTTTATATGTAAAAAAAAATAGAATGGTTTACATCAGAAAGTAAGACAGTAAATTAAAAGCATTCGGATTACACCCTGAAATAACCTGAAATACAGAAAATATAGCAAGACCGGCTACCGAGATTCTCGTCTGATAGGGAAAGTTTCTGGTTTGGCGCCCATTTTTAGGTTTCCTTTCTATTGCGGCAATGGCTACAATGGCTTTCAGAGTCGGATCAAATTTTTCAACTGCCCTTTTGAGGTCCAACAGTCCTCTGTATTATGTCCCACTGCTACAGAGTGGTATTCACATCTAGCATTAGCTTGGTGCGAGGGGGAGTCGGGATTTGGCCGGTTCGGGGCCACTGGCTGCAACAGACCTAGCCCGATTAGCTTTTGAAACAAACTTGAATATGATTCACCAATAGGGGTGAACTGATTCTTTCTGAGGGGCTCTCTTGGGCAAGGATTGTATTGGCGAACATTTGGTTGGGGATTATATGGAGCTTGGTAGGGACGGGCATTTCTGGGAGGTGGAACTCGATTTTGTGTATAATGTTGTGGTCGTGTGTAAGGTTGCGCATTCATCACCGCATAGAGAGACAACTCCACGACATAAGCAACATCTTGATGGGGATAATAGTGTTGTGGAACCTTAGGAGCATATATGATTGGCTGAATGACCTGCAGGCTCCCCTCGAGCTCAAAACCATCATGTCTCCCTCTTCCCTCCTATTTCTGTTCATCAAACCCTCCGAACCATTTTGAATGGTCTGTGATGTGGCCTTAAAGACATCATGACTCAAGATTTTGCCCGTTTTTAAACCATTTCCGACCTTCTCCCCAATTTGATAGCCTCGGCGAACGGATTACCCATAACGGACATCATGTTCTGGAAGTAGTCCGCCTCTTGGGCCTGTAGGAAGACCGTAACCATTTCTGCTTCATCCATTGGAGGCTTTACCCTGGCTGTTTGATTGCGCCATTTGACAGTATTCACGGAACCTTTCCGCAGTTTTTTTTTCAAATTGGACAAAGAGTTCTCTTTTTTTGTATTTTTTTCACTCTTATTTTTTTTTGGGTTGTTTTTCGCTCTTTGTTATTTTTGTCACTCCTTTCTCTCTTTTTCTTTCTTCTCTATTTTTTTCACTCAGTTTATTTGATGGCAACGATCGCATCCGATGGGTATTGCCTACGTATCATGACGACGCAAGAATCAGATCTTGCGTAGTTCGGGAATACCGGGAACAAAGTACATAAGCTAGCTCATTTTTTTTTCTTTGGAAAGTTTTGAAAAGAAGACTTCGTAAAGGAGAAAGAAAATATGTTTTTGGATTTTGATTGATTTTTCTTTGAATTTTTTAAAGAATGACTTCTAAAGAAGGAAAAAATATATTTTTGGATTTTGATTTGTAATTTTTTTTTTCTCGAATGAAAGACTTCGGAAAAAAGGAAAATATTTTTGGATTTAATAATTTTTTTTTAATTTTCTTAGGAAACAATTCTAGGAAGGAATTAAGGAAAGGGAAAATATTTTTGGATTTTTTGAAAATTGGGGGCCGGGACCGATGAGGTTTGCCTACGCATCTCACATCCGGTGAGAATCAGACCCGCATAGTTCGGTAAAAAAAAATAAAAAATATTTTGAAAAATGTGGTTTTACACACCATAACCCTTCAAAATTGTTTTTTGTTTTAAAAAAAATGGGTACTTTATGAAAACTTGGAGGAAATTTTCTCTTTCTCTCCTTTGTTCAATCAATCTATCCTTAAGTCGGTCAACATTTTAATAAAGCCTACCAAATAATGTTATATATAGCATAGAAAAATGAACATGTTGGTGTGAAAAATTAGTACATGTCCTAGACGGGCCCGGCCCCTGTACTGAGTCCCGCTAAGTCCAATGCATATGATGCAAATAAAGCTTAGCCTACTAGGGATATTCATTGCATGTGGCTTGTTCTTCTAAGTTTTCAAACCCTGAAGGAGATGGTATCTAGACCTGGCTTACTCGGGCACACAACCCGAACCGAGGAGCGTCAAGCGTCACCAGTAGTAGAACAGTACTGGCTAGCTAACGGCTCTCCCGCCTAAACATGTGTGACTAAATCCTTCAGCAGAAGCTGGTAGGCTAACTGGCTTTATCTCAAGACATAAATTTTATGATGATGGTAGGCAAACACAACATAACTACCTATCAGAAGACCCAGAGGGGTGCGAGAGAGGATACAATTTATATCACATTTCAAATAAATATTAAAGAGGTAAATAAGCGACAAATAGCACATTAGGCTCCCAAACACAATATTATCCAAAACATGATAAAAGCCAAACAAGAATCAATGTACAAAGCTCGAATTCTTATTAATTGTCCCCAGCGGAGTCGCCAGAGCTGTCACACTTCTTTTTTTCCCACGCAACCCTATTACGAGGTTGAGTTAGAAGAGTTTTTTCAATTGAAGTGACGTTTTGAAAAGAGATTATTTATTATTTAGAGTCGCCACTTGGAATTAAGTTTTTGTATTCCAAGTCACCTTTTATTTGAATCCCTCATCAAATGGAAAGTTTGTGTTACACTCCGCAGTATTACGACGATGTTACACCCCGTAGTATTGTACGTTGGATTTGTCGTAAGATAATTGACACCAGTTCAAGGACAAGATTATTTTGAGGTTATAAGTATTATGCTATTTCAAACAAGTGATAAGTAAATTTGTAAAGGTGAGAGGGTAAGCGAATCGAAGAAAATAAGTTTCGTCGAAGTTTGACATTTCGAGATAAAATACGGTCCAAGCTATAATACCATGTATTTATGGACTAGTGCCATACAAGGTACCACATGACCATGATAGTAAGGTGTATAAAGTGTGTTAAATGTGATTAGTATTTTAAGTAATTTGAGATAATTCTTAATTATGTGAATAATTGATTAATTATTGGTTTAATGGGAGATTAGCAAGATAATTAAGAATTTGTGGATAAGCCTAAAAGGCCTTCCAACGTGGCAGCAATGGATCTTCTTAATCAATTCAATTAAGTGACTCTTTGGTTTATGCATTAGGTGGCATGATTAGGAAATGTTGGGCAAAATTCATTCTTATCAAGTGGGGCCCACAACCCACAAAGATAAGATATCTCCATACATCATTAAAATGGGAGTTTATGGTTGCTAAGTAATGGAGGAAAAGCTTAAGCAAATATTCATACGAGATTCCATAATGTAACAGCAGCGTGAGATGCGATTTTACGAGAACACAGTATAATCTTTTTCAAGAATATCATACGGATTTTTCCTACTTCGATCCGCCATTACGTGTTTTTCGCAAAAGACGTGGGTTAGAGGAATTGTTAAGAGAATCGGCTCAGGTATGTTAAGGCTATGCCTTCTTTCCTTTTGGCATGATCCATATGATACAAATGAAATGAGAAAATGCGCAACTTTCATAAATGACTCTATTCATAGAAGTGTTAGGGGTGCCTATGTTCTTGATTCCCCATGTGTCTTATTATTTTATCTTCTGTTCATGGGTCTCAGAAAAATACGTAGTTGATAAAGTTTATCCGAAGGCATATTGATCTTATGACATTACGAGAAATCTTATTAACGTTCATCTTATGCATATAATTCATTTATACATGTACATTGACCCATGACCAGATGGCATTATATACGCTTATATTATATGTATATAGGATATGAGAAAAGGTTACGACATTATATACGCACCACCACCTGATCAACTGGTATATGTTAATGATTTTGCCCACAGTGGCCGAGATGATATGATGGGATGCCCTCAGAGGCTTGATGATGTTATGTACGTATATACCTATGCATGATATGACATTTATATGCATATGCACAACAATATAAATATTAAACAATTCACAGAGCTATTCAGACTTACATGTTGAGTCTTTTATTTCATGTTTCTCTCATGTCTTTTATTTACTGATTTTTATTCCTTACATACTCGGTACATTATTTGTACTAACGTCCCTTTTTCCTGGGGACGTTGCGTTTCATGCCCGCAGGTCCCGATAGACAGGTTGAGAGTCCTCCAAGTAGGTTATTCGCTCAACGGAAGGTATTGGTGCGCTCCATTTACTCCGGAGTTGCTTATTTGGTCAGTATGATTTGGACATGTATTGATTGGTATGGCGGGGCCCTGTCCTGACCTTTATGGTATTTATCTACTCTTAGAGACTTGTAGACAGATGTCATGTATGTGGATACTTGTATGGCCTTGTCGGCCTATGTTTTTAGTATATAAAGGATCGTTCCGGCCTTATAATAGGCCCGTATGTCATATGTATAAGTCGGTACATCATGTTGGGTCATCCTATGTCGAGTATTTTCTCATGTATTATTCTGGTTATCTCACGGAAGCCTTTCCAGCTCATTTACCTTTGATAGTATGATACGAAATATATATTACGTGTCACTCAGTTGAGTAAGGTACCGGGTGCCCGTTGCGGCCCATCAGTTTGGGTCGTGACAAAAGTGGTATCAGAGCAGTTCTATCCTAGGGAATCTATAAGCCGTGTCTAGTAGAGTCTTGTTTATGGGTGTGTTGTGCACCACACTTATAAGTAGGAGGCTACAGGGAATTTAGGACTGTCACTCTTTCTTCTTACTCTAGATCTTGTGGTAGAGCTCACTTGTAAGAATTCAAACCCCTAAATTCTATTTTATTCGTAATAAGACGATACCTAGATCCAAAGGACAGTTGGTAAGAGATTGCATGTGGTGGTGGAAGATTTGAGTTAGAGGAACTCGATTTTGCATCATTCTTATGATGGATAAATGTGAGGTTTTCAGCAGAACATGTATGTACTAAGACGTGTAAGTTTCTTGATAAGGAGCCTTAAGGCAGGAATATCTATCCACCCATATGGTGAAAAGCAGTGAGAGATTCAGAAGTAGATACAAGTTTCAACAAGTAAAAGAAGCAAGGTAAAGAAGGGAACTAGGCGCCCGGTTAATGAAGATTATCAGTATTTACAATTCAGGCAGAGAAATATAAGCATTTTGAATTACCTTCAACAGTAATAGCACACCCATCTCAGTTATGCCATATGGGAGCTAACAGATATGGTTTAAGAGAAGGACGGGATATCAGGATCTGGCTGGGGTTAGAGTAACCCAAAATGATGGATGGATTGTTTGCGTTAGTTGACATTTTCGAAAGGATATTGCAAATGTGCTAATAGATCTCCTTGTGAGACACCCAGATGGTGCACTCTAGAATAGTATAGCTAGATATGAATACTAGAATGTTCAAAGATAGGCACTAGAAGCCTGGAAGGGATAAATATTACCTTAGTGTAGCTCCTGTCCCTAGTAGAGCGAGGATGTTAGGCAACCCGAAGAGCCAGGGGATGGGGCAAGGGGAGCTAAAAGCAAAATAATGTCTTGTTGAAGTTTTCAAAATAAAGTGATAGACAGAAATATTAGCAGGGAAATAAGAAGAGAGATAATGAAACATTATGAGTAAGATGTGATACATGGATGACAATGGTAGAAAAAAAATGATGACAGTATTATAGAGTCTATAGTCAAGGGAATGAAAAGACGAGAGGTGACAGGCCTTGAGACAACAAAAGAGTATAGGCCATAAAGTCATATCCTCATTTCGACAAACAAGTTCGTGACTCTAACATGATTACCAAAAAGAAAAGTTAGACCCCAGAGTAATAGAAATTAGTATAGACTGGTGAACAAGATAAACTAAACATGAATTATGGACTGAGTGATTTGATAATAGTCGGCATCATGAGAAATTCAGAGATTGCGTTCCGGCAATAATAGAATGGATGATAGAAGAATAACCCTTAAAGATCATTCAGGAAGACACTTCCCTAAAGCAAGCAATGTGAGCAAAGTTAAGCTTAAGGGACTGTGTGTGCCAGTTACACTAGGTGTCTCCCTCGCGAGTAAGGAATTTTGTTATCCTTGGTACAGAAGGATTACCGCAAGGCGAGTAAGGGTCATCGATAATGTGAAAAGACACCAAAGATAAAGAGGTAAAACATTTATAGGTAGATCGTCGTTGTGCTAAATCTTAGTACTCCCCTAAAGGAGGGAATATGGAATGATTTGGCATTAGGTCAGAGTTAAGTGGTTCTAGTAACTATGGAATGATAAAGGAAAAATGCGATAAAAATGAGAAACGGATGAGATTGCACTTATCCAAATTCTACAGATATGCTACGATTCCAGAACATTATGCAAGCACGGCGTCAAGGAAAAGAAGTAAGGGTTCCTGCTCGGGATGTTATTGATAAATAAGGAGCCACTGCGAGAGGTAAGTTAAGACAAAGGAAATAATCCAAGAAAGATTCCGCGAAATATAGATATGAGTATGGACCAACGAGTAGTTAGTAGTTAATTCAGCAAGAGCCTAGTTATGGCGAGACAAGAGGATACAGACAAATCAGCATATCGTGCAAGATAAACATAGTGAACCCCAACATAGTGAGTCCAGTCTCACAGATAATGATGTCATGATCCTTGGAAAGACAGTCAAAATATTAGTTCAGAAGCAACCCTACAAGCACAAGAGCGTGGAGATAAGTAACTACGAATAATTATAGGCGAGGAAGAACATCAAAAATTCTGTCAAGTATACGATGTGATAAGCTCGCAGCTTTACAAGATTTAGAGGATCCTCCCTAAGTACTACAATGAAAGACTAGCTGAGGAAATAAGGAAGAAGGCTTCAACCTAAGCATAGTGACTTGAAGAAGGAATGGTCATGTAAAAACAGTCTCACTACAACATTGTATGCACTCCATAAGAAAGTGGCAACTACCGTGGCTAATGAACGCGAAGTAAAAATCAAAAGTAATATTCGATATCATATGAGTTGCACAAAAATTCTGGCATGCGTGGGAACTAAGATAAGCTAAGTATGCACGCAACAAAGGGGGCAGAAAGACCAGAAAATGTAATAGCCTATGTTTAAAGAAAGCTGAGAAGGAACAAAAGGAATTATTTGATCAATGATCCTAAGTTAGTTATGTTATGAACGCACTTAAGATTTCAGATTATTATCCATGCAGCATATATGTTGACAATCATACAGCCGTAGAAGACTCCGGTATAAGTTAAAAGAAAGAATTGAGTCCAGGTCATAGATAAAGGATTGAATTGTTAGAAGATTGTATCATGGATATTCCATAGCGTCCATGAAGGGATAACGTAATAACTAATACAATGAGCCGCAGATCGGAAGATAGCTTAAGCCTACATAAAGGCTGATCAGAGGGAAGAGGAAACTAAAGAGTTACATCAACTAAGTAAATCAGGAGTCTGATTAATCGTGATTGAGAACATTACAGAATCACGCTTAATATTAGAGGTACAAGAGAGATAGTACAACAACCATATTCTATAACGGCTCTACGAGAAAGCCAGTTAGAAGAGTATCAGCCTCATAAGAAGTCAATATGAAGCTCCTACCGAATTGTGTATGTACCAGAGGTGCAAGTATTATAATAGAGCTTCAAGTTGTGGATGTGAATTATACCTATGTGGAAGGGAGGTCATGTAAGAGATAGAAGATGTGATGCAAGATTTTAAGGTAAGTAAGGTAAAGATGAACAACGTATGAGACACTCAAATGCAGAAGGTTGTGAATAGTCCATACTTCGGATAGAAGGCTAGAAGCGCTGAGATTCAGTATCCAGGAATGATAGCGACATCGTCAGTGGCATATTTTCCAGCCTATTGTTTCTAGGTATAGAGAGGTCTAGTTAAGAGAGTAAAGAAGTGTTAGAGACGATGTGATGTCTCGCCTGATGTTCTAGAATAACATAAGGGAATCTATGGTGCAAGCAAGTTGAAGGAAGGTTGCGAGTAGTATAAATAGATATGTGTAGGTCGCAAGCTAAAGTATGGTAGAGCGACAAGGTTTTAGGAAGACATTGGTAAGGATAAGGAAAGGCGAGTGAGAAGGTGACGAGAATGGATAAGTCCTCGGGGTTAAGCCCAGGAAAACAAAAGAGCTAATGGTTTCTCTCTAAGTTATAGAAAGCTCAGTATAGCCTGAATGAACTCAAAGGAGTCTAAGACTAATAGCATTTAGAAGATATGGAATGATGCCCTGGTAGTAGAATAAAGGTGTAATTGTGATAGATAAAGGATGATGTTTGGGCCTTCGATTGAGTAATGATTTGAAGAAAACTGCACGAGATTAGAATACCCCCTAGACATAATCCCTAGTGACAATGTATTACATAAGAGGTTTCAAGTTATCAGTGGTAGATTGTAGATTAACATTGAGATGAATCAACAATGGATAGATAAAAGTTACAAAGTATGAGATGAGATTACATCATCATTATTAAGATGAACAGTAATGAGAAATCATTAAAGGACTTAGATTTATATAGTTAAGATAAGCAATGAGAGTAACTTGGAGTTTGGTAGCAGACCACAGTAACGGTAAATCGAAGTAAGAGTTATGGTATAGTATGACCTACTTAGATGTAGTAAAGCCTATAGGTTCCTAGAGGGACAACTTGTCATAGTTATGCATATGTTCATAAAGTGAGGCCTAGAGATTGGCTAAAAGCTGGAGGGAAGAGTTGCATAGGCGCACATACAAGGAAAAAGTCGTACAGGCAGCATGACAGAAGGTAACAACAGTTACAAGTTGGAAGAATTCCGACCAAGGGCCGTGGTGTGAGAAAGAGGCCTAAAGGTGAGAATGCCCTGGACTTTAGATTTATTTAAAGAAAAGTTGCCTAGGTGGAAAGGAGAGTACTAAAGTATTCGGAAGACATAGGTTATGAAAATGATAAGTGCATCAGTCAAAATTCGAGGATGAATGGTCCAAAGGGGGGAATGATGTTACACTCCGCAGTATTATGACGATGTTACACCCCGTAGTATTGTACATTGGATTTGTCGTAAGATAATTGACATCAGTTCAAGGACAAGATTATTTTGAGATTATAAGTATTATGCTATTGCAAACAAGTGATAAGTAAATTTGTAAAGGTGAGAAGGTAAGCGAATCGAAGAAAATGAATTTCGTCGAAGTTTGACATTTTGAGATAAAATATGGTCGAAGCTATAATACCCTATATTTATGGACTAGTGCCATACAAGGTACCACATGACCATGATAGTAAGGTGTATAAAGTGTGTTAAAAGTGATTAGTATTTTAAGTAATTTGAGATAATTCTTAATTATTGGTTTAATGGGAGATTAGCAAGATAATTAGGAATTTGTGGATAAGCCTAAAAGGCCTCCCAACGTCACAGCAAGGGATCTTCTTAATCAAGTCAAATAAGTGACTCTTTGGTTTATGCACTAGGTGGCACGATTAGGAGATGTTGGGCAAAATTCATTCTTATCAAGTGGGGCCCACAACCCACAAAGATAAGATATCTCCCTACATCATTAAAATGGGAGGTTATGGTTGCTAAGTAATGGAGGAAAAGCTTCAGCAAAAATTCATACGAGATTCTATAATGTAACAGCAGCGTGAGATGCGATTTTACGAGAACACGGTATAATCATTTTCAAGAACATCTTACGGATTTTCCCTATTTCGATCCGCCGTTACGTGTTTTTCACAAAAGACATGGATTAGAGGAATTGTTAAGAGAATCGGCTCAGGTATGTTAAGGCTATCCCTTCTTTCCTTTTGGCATGATCCATATGATACAAAGAAATAAGCAAATGCGCAACTTTCATAAATGACTCTATTCACAGAAGTGCTAGGGGTGCCTATGTTCTTGATTACCCATGTATCTTATTATTATATCTTCTGTTCATGGGTCTCAGAAAAATACGTAGTTGATAAAGTTTATCCGAAGGCATATTTATCTTATGACATTCTGAGAAATCTTATTAACGTACTTCTTATGCATTTTATTCATTTATACATATACATTGACACATGACCAGATGGCATTATATACGCGTATATTATATGTATATGGGATATGGGAAAAGGTTACGGCGTTATATACGCACCACCACCTGATCAACTGGTATATGTTGATGATTTTTCCCACAGTGGCCGAGATGATATGATGGGATGCCCTCAGAGGCTTGATGATGTTATGTACGTATATACCTATGCATGATATGACATTTATACATATATGCACGACATTATAAATATTAAACGCTTCACAGAGCTATTCAGACTTACATGTTGAGTCTTTTACTCAATATTTCTCTCATGTCTTTTATTTACTGATTTTCATTCCTTACATACTCGGTACATTATTTGTATTGACATCCCTTTTGCCTGTGGATGCTGCGTTTCATTCCCGCAGGTCCCGATAGACAGGTTGAGAGTCCTTCAAATAGGTTATCAGCTTAACGGAAGGTGTTGGTGCGCTCCATTTGCTCCGGAGTTGCTTATTTGGTCAGTATGATTTGGACATGTATTGATTGGTATGGCAGGGCCCTGTCCCGATGTCACGACCCAAACTAACCTCTGTCGCGATGGCGCCTATCGTGGAACTAGGCAAGCTGACTCATTTTCAAAACAAACCGATATTTTCATTTCAAAGAAAATTTCAAGGTTATTCAACATAAAACCTCCATTTAAAGAGTTTAAATCAAAGAAAAGTAGAAGTGCGGAAAAGAAAAGCCCGACATCGGGGTGTCACTAGTCATGAGCATCTACTACAATCTGTCTAACAATATCAAGGCTAACTCAGCCTGGAAAATAGCTAAATTCAACTAGAGGAAGATAAGAGGGAGAAGAGCAGGGGCTGCGATCGCCAAACAGCTACCTTACTATCTCCAAGAAAACTTGCAACCAGAACACTCAATAACCGCTACCGTGTCCAGCTACACCTGAATCTACACATAAGGTACAGGGAGTAAAGTGAGTACGCCAACTCACTAAGTAACAATAATAAATAAAGACTGAGCAATAGTGATGAGAAATAAAGCATATAACGTTCATATCATGAAATCTTAGTAAATTACAACATGCTTTAAAAATCAGTGTTTGAATCGAATCATCCCGTTTAAACCCGGTTCCAATAAAAATCATTTAAAGATAATTTTTCCAACAGTTTTTCAAACAAAGGCTCAATGCAAAGGTGAGCAAAAATGATGAAATCATAAACAGCCCATCGGGCAAAACATCACTCATATACAGCCCTTCGGGAAAACCTCACAGTCACTCGTGCCACTCGGGCATACCTCACAATCACTCTTGCCACTCGGGCATACCTCACAATCACTCATGCCTCCCAGCCACTCAGCACTCGGCACTCGCACTCAGAAGGTACATGCACTCACTAGGGTGTGTACAGACTCCGGAGGGGCTCCTTCAGCCCAAGCGCTATAATCTGCACGGACAACTTACGTGCCAAAATAATAAAGTATGTTGCAGGTGGGCAGCCCCGATCCGTACTCATCCTCACAAATCAGGTCCTCGACCTCACTCGGTCATACATATGCTGTAGATGGGCAGCCCCGATCTACACTCATCCTCATAAATCAGGCCCTCGGCCTCACTCAGTCATAAACCTCTCAAGCCACTTGGGCATTTCAGTAAAACAGGGCATTCAGCCCAAAACAACATTTATATGCATCAAAATAGAGTCATAAAACTTAGTTATGCAATAAACAAGTATAAACATGACTGAGTATAGATTTTCAATCGAAAACAGTGAGAGGATAGTAAGAAACGACCCCTAAGGGTCCAAATAGCATTGGCGCAAGGCCCAAACATGGTATTCAGCCCAATTTACAGAAATTCTTTCTAAAACATATAAGTATCAAATGGTTTCAACAAAGTATGCAACTTTCCAGTTGCTACGGGACGGACCAAGTCACAATTCCCCAATAGTGCACGCCCACACGCCCGTCACCTAGCATGGGCGTCACTTCAAAATAGTAGAATGATACGAAATCTGGGGTTTCATACCCTCAGGACTAGATTTACAAATGTTACTTACCTCAAACCGCGAAATTCTTATTCTCCAATGTCCTTTCCTCGTGAATTGGTCTCCAAACGCCTCGAATATGGTCATAAATAATTTGTTTCAGTCAATAAAATTCATTGGAATTAATTCCACAAGATAAAAATGATTTTCCATAAAAATCCGAAAATTAGCTCAAAAAATTGCCCGTGGGGCCCACGTCTCGGAACTCGACAAAAGTTACAAAATCCGGAAGTCCATTCAACCACGATTCTAACCATACTAATTTTACAAAAATCCGACCCCAACTCGACCCTCAAATCTTCAATTTAAACCAAGTGGGTTTTCAAATTTTCCCAACTCAATTCACCAATTAAATGATAAAAACAACCATGGATTCGAGTAATTTAACCAATATTGAGTTAAGAACACTGCCCAGACTTTTCTTCTTCGCGAACACGTTCAGTGCCTCGCGTTCGCGAAGCACAAAATAGCTCCCGTCCAAATTCCTCCTTCGTGAACGCGACATCACCCTCGCGTTCGCGAAGCACAAAAATGCCTCTGCCTCAATGCCTTCTACGCAAACGCGTTCAACCCATCGCGAACGCGATGCTTCGTTCCCTCTCACTACGCGAACGCGACACCCCCCTACGCGAACGCATAGACTAATTGTCTGTGGTCTTCGGCTGCTTGCTCTCTTCTTCGCGAACATGTAACACCTCTCGCGTTTGCGATGCACACCCAGTCCACCCTTCGCGAACGCGTGCTTCTCTTCGCGAACGCAAAGACCAAATATGCCAGCCTCTCAGTTCCTCTTCGTGAACGCGAGGCTCCACTCGCAAACGCGATGAAGGAAACCAGATGGTGCATTAGAACAATTCCAGCAGAGTTCCAAGTCCAAAATCCAACCCGTTAACCATCCGAAACTCACCCGAGCCCCTCGGGACCTCAACCAAATATAGCAACAAGTCCTAAAACATCATACAGACTTAGTCGAACCCTCAAATCACCTCAAACAACACTAAAACCATGAATTACACCTCAATTCAAGCCTAATAAACTTTGAAATTTTTAATTTCTACAAACAACTCCGGAACCTATCAAATCACGTCCGATTGACCTCAAATTTTGCACACAAGTCATAAATGACATAACAGAGGCATTTCAAGCCTAATTCCTCTACGGATTTCCAAATAATATTCCGGACACGCTCCTAAGCCCAAAATCACCATACGGAGCTATTGGAATTATCAGAATACGAATCCGAGATCGTTTACACATAGGTCCATATCCGGTCCACTTTTCTAACTCAATTTTTCAATTATGAGACTAAGTGTCTCATTTCACTTCGAGTTCCTCCCGGACCCAAACCAACTAACCCGATATAACATAATATAGCTGAATAACACAAAAGAAGTAGAAATGGGGAAAACGGGGCTATAACACCCAAAACGACCGGCCGGGTCGTTACATCCTCCCCCTCTTAAACATTTGTTCGTCCTCGAACGGGTCTAGAAACATACCTGGAGTCTCGAATAGGCGTGGATATCTGCTCTGCATCTCCTGCTCGGTCTCCCAGGTAGCCTCCTCTACAGGCTGACCTCTCCATTTCACCTTCACTGAAGCTATATCCTTTGACCTCAACCTTCGAACCTGCCGATCCAAAATAGCCACCGGCTCTACATCATAAGTCAGATCACCCTCCAACCGAACCGTGCTGAAATCCAAAACATGGGACGGATCTCCAATATACTTCCAGAGCATGGAAACATGAAACACTGGATGCACACTCGACAAGCTGGGTGGCAAGGCAAGCTTATAAGCCACCTCTCCTATCCTCTGAAGCACCTCAAAAGGCCTAATGAACCGGGGGCTCAACTTGCCCCTCTTCCCAAACTTCATAACACCCTTCATGGGTGATACCTTCAGCAAAACCTTCTCCCCAACCATAAAAGACACATCACAGACCTTCCTATCTGCATAGCTCTTCTGCCTAGACTGCGCCGTGCGAAACCGCTCCTGAATCAATTTTTCCTTATCTAATGCATCCTGGACCAAGTTTGTACCTAAGATCCTAGCCTCACCCGGCTCAAACCATCCAACCGATGATCTACACCTCCTCCCATATAATGCCTCGTACGGAGCCATCTAAATACTCAACTGATAACTGTTGTTATATGCAAACTCCGCGAGTGGTAGAAATTGGTCCCATAAACCCCCAAAGTCAATGACACAAGCACGCAACATGTCCTCCAATATCTGAATAGTGTGCTCAGACTGCCCGTCCGTCTGAGGGTGAAAAGTTGTGCTCAACTCAACTTGAGTACCCAACTCTCGCTGCACGACCCTCCAAAACTGCGATGTGAACTGAGTACCCGTATCTGAAATGATGGAAACCGGGATACCATACATATGAACGATCTCTCGGATGTAAATCTCAGCTAACCGCTCTGAAGAGTAAGTAGTTCCAACTGGAATAAAGTGCGCGGACTTGGTTAGCCGATCCACAATAACCCAAATAGCGTCGAACTTCCTCGAAGTCCATGGGAGCCCAACCACAAAGTCCATAGTGATCCGCTCCCACTTCCACTCTGGGATCTCTAATCTCTGAAGCAAGCCACCCGGTCTCTGATACTCGTACCTAACCTGCTGATAGTTTAGACACCGAGCCACAAACCCAACTATATCCTTCTTCATCTGCCTCCACTAATAGTGCTGCCTCAAATCCTGGTACATCTTCGCGGCACCCGGATGGATGGAATACCGTGAGCTGTGGGCCTCCTCAAGAATCAACTCTCAAAGCCCATCTACATTAGGCACACATATCCGGCCCTGCATTCTCAGCACGCTGTCATCACCAATAGTCACATCCCTAGCATTACCTCTCCGAACCCTGTCCTGAAGAACGAGCAAGTGAGGGTCATCATACTAACGCTCCCTGATACGGTCATAAAGAGAAGACCTGGAGACCACACAAGCCAATACCCGACTAGGCTCCGAAATATCCAATCTGACAAGCACCCGCTAAGGCCTAAACATCCAATGCCAAAGGTCTCTCTGCTGCTGGAAGATATGCTAAACTCCCCAAACTCTCTGCCCGATGACTCAAAGCATCGGCCACCACATTGGCCTTCCCTGTATGGTATAAAATCGTGATATCATTGTCCTTAAGAAGCTCCAACCATCTCCGCTGACGCAAATTAAGATCCTTCTGCTTTAACAGATACTGCAGACTCCGATGATTTGTATAGATCTCATAATGAACCCCATACAAATAATGACGCCAAATCTTCAAGGCGTGAACAATGGCTGCTAACTCAAGATCATGGACAGGATAGTTCTTCTCATGGGTCTTCAACTGGCGCGAGGCATAGGCTATCACCCTACCCTCCTGCATCAAAATACAACCAATGCCTATCCTCGAGGCATCACAATACACGATGTAAGAACCTGAAGCTGATGGCAGAACCAACACTGGAGCTGTGATCAAAGCAGTCTTGAGCTTCTGAAAGCTCTCCTCACACTCATCCGACCACCTGAATGGAGCACCCTTTTGGGTCAATTTGGTCAAGGGCGATGCAATAGATGAAAATCCCTCCACAAAGCGATGGTAGTAACCCGCCAAACCAAGAAAGCTCCTAATCTCCGCGGCTAAGGACGGTCTAGGCCAACTCTGCACCGCCTCTATCTTCTTCGGATCCACCTGAATACCCTTGCTGGACACCACGTGCCCCAGGAATGCTACTGAACTGAGCCAAAACTCACATTAGGAGAACTTTGCATAAAGCTTCTCCTCCCTCAATCTCTGCAATTCAATCCTCAGATGTTGAGCGTGCTCCTCCTGGCTACGAGAGTACACCAGGATGTCATCAATGAATACAACAACGAATAAGTCCAAATAGGGCTGGAATACACTGTTCATCAAATGCATGAACGCTGCTGGGGCATTGGTCAGCCCAAAAGACATCACCAAGAACTCATAATGGCCATATCGGGTCCTGAAAGCCGTTTTAAGAATATCTGAATCCCGAATCTTCAGGTGGTGATAACCGGACCTCAAATCAATCTTGCAGAACACCCTCGCTCCCTGAAGTTGGTCGAATAAATCATCAATATGAGGCAAAGGATACTTATTCTTGACTGTGACCTTGTTCAACTACCTGTAATCAATACACATTCTCATGGAACCATCCTTCTTCTTCACAAATAGAACTGGTGCACCCCAAGGTGATACACTAGGCCGAATAAACCCCTTATCAAGGAGTTCCTGAAGCTGTTCTTTCAATTCCTTCAACTCTTCCGGTGCCATACGATATGGTGGAATAGAAATGGGCTGAGTGCCCGGCACCAAATCAATACCAAAGTCAATATCCCTGTCAGGCGGCATGCCCGGTAGGTCTACAGGAAACACATCCGGAAAATCACATACCACCGGAACAGAATCAATGACAGGAGTCTCTGCACTAACATCCCTCACAAAAGCCAAATAAGATAGGCAACCCTTCTCAATCATGCGCTGAGCCTTCAAATATGAAATCACCCTACTTGGTACATAATCTACAGAACCGCTTCACTCAACCCTTGGAATTCCCGGCATAGCTAACGTCAGCTTCTTAGCGTGACAATCTAGAATAGCATGACATGGAGATAACCAATCCATACCCAATATCACATCAAAGTCCCATACTGAGCAATAAAAGGTCCACTTGGGTCTCCAAACCCCCAATAGTCACCACACATGACCGATATACGCGGTCCATAATAATAGTATCGCCCATAGGAGTAGATACATGTATAGATAAAACTAAGGATTCACGGGGCATATCTAGAAAATGGGTGAAATATGAGGAAACATATGAATACGTGGAACCAGGGTCAAATAATACTGAGGCATCTCTGTGGCAAACTGAGACAATACCTGTAATCACAGCATCCGAAGCAATAGCATCTGGTCTGGCAGGGAGAGCATAGAAACGGTCCTGACCAGCCCTGGATCTGCCTCCCCCTCTAGGGCGACCTCTAGCTGACTGACCTCCACCTCGAGCTGACTGGGCGAGTGGTGAGGTACTCTCTCTCTCAAATAACTAATTTTTGCCTTCAAAAATGACCCCAATGGCTTTTAATCAAAATAGGGTCGGGTTATAAAATACACAAAATGGACCTTCCGAGCTCAATCTGCGATCGCAGATGCAACTGCAAAACACATATGCAGTCCACGGAATGGACCGCGGAATGGTCTTCAAAAACCTGGGTTGGCCTGGTTCGGTCTACGATAGATCTGCGGTCCGCAGATCACTTCTGTGGCCGCGAAATGGACTACAAACCTCTCTCAAGAAAATATTTGTGTTGGCTCTACGATGGAAGTGCGGCCTGCAAAATACTTTTATGTAATGACCCGAACTGTCATTTTGAGTATTACAACCTCGTTCCCCTATTTACTGCTTATCCTTTGTTCAATTATAATTATGTGCCTTGTCGGGGAGGTTTCGGAATAAATTGGAACACTTAGTTCCAAGATTTAAAGCTTAAGTGAAAATAGTTGGCCGGATGTTGACTTATATGTACACGACCCAAGAATAGAGTTTTGATGATTTCAATAGCTCAGTATGTTGATTTTGGACTTAGGAGTGTGTCCGAAAAATTATTTGGAAGTCCGTAGCTAAATTAGGCTTGAAATGACGAAAATAGAAAGTTTAAGTTTGGAAGTTAGACCGAGGAGTTGACCTTTTGATATCAGGGTTAGAATCCATTTCTAAAACTTTTCATAGGTCTGTTATGTCATTTATGACTTGTGTGCAAAATTTGAGGTCAATCGGACTTGATTTGATAGGTTTCGGCATCGAATGTAGAAGTTGGAATTTCTTAGTTTTATTAAGCTTGAATTGGGGTATGATTCATGTTTTTAGCATTGTTTGATGTGATTTGAGGCTTCGACTAAGTTTGTATGATGTTTTGGGACTTATTGGTATATTTGGTTGAGGTCTCGTGGGCCTCGGGTGAGTTTCGGATGGTTAACGGATCAAATTTGGACTTAGAACAAAGCTGGGAATTTCTGCCTACTGATGCAATCGCACCTGCGGAAATTATCACGCAGGTGCGAGCTCGCAGAAGTGAGCCTAGCATCGCAGAAATGTGAGGTCCGCAGAAGTGGACGAAGCCTTGCAGAAGCTACAAAATGGTCACAGATGCAGCCTAAGCTAAGGAAAGACTGGACCGCAGAAGCGGACTTCTTGTCCACAGAAGCGAAGGCAGTCGCAGAAGCGGTAGCTTCACCGCAAAAGCAGAACTGTAGATGCGGTTAAAAAAATATTCTGCAGAAGTGGAACCTCTGGACAGTGTACAAAAATAGAGGGGTCCGAGATTTTCTCATTTTTGGACATTTCAAACACGGGTTGAGGCGATTTCTCAGAGAGAATTTATGGGAAATCTTGAGGTAAGTCACTTATGATAATTGTTAGTAAATAATATTGAATTATCATCGATTATTTCGACTAGATTACGTGTTTTTGAGGTGTAATTCGAGGATTTGGGACTAGGGATTTGAAAATAAGATTTGAGGATTTGAAGGTCTAGTTGATGTCGGAATTTGATAAATTTGGTATTGTTGGACTCGTGGTTGAATGGGCGTTCATATTTTGTAACTTTTGTCGTGTTTCGAAATGTGGGCACCATTTATGATTTTTGAGTTGAATTTCGGATTTTGTTGGAAAATTAGTATTTTCATATGGAATTAATTCCTATAATTTGTATTGACTGAATCGAATTAATTGTGACTAGATTCGAGGCGTTCGAAGGTCGATTCGCGAGGCAAGGGCATATTGGAATAAATAATTATAAGGTTTGAGGTAAGTAACACTTCTAAACTTGGTTCTGATGGTATGAATCTCTAAATTACGTGTTATGTGAATTGTATAGAGGTGATGCACATGCTAGGTGACGAGCGTGTGGGCGTGCACCATAGAAATTGTGATTTAATTGATTCCGTGGAATTTCATAGTCAAATACTCAGGTCATTATCCACATATCCTCCACGTGTTAGAGGAAATTGAGCTGAGACTCATGATTAAAGATCATGTTTAGGCTACGTGCCGTTATTTTGGGACCCACAGAGGTCTTATTGCTATTGAATTACTTGTTTAAATTTACAGTTTTGTACTCAGTCACATCTATCATTTGAGAGCCCGAGAGACTTGAGATTTTGAGTGATATTTATGGGACCGGGCTGCACGCTGTAGCATGTTTTATTTATTTATGGCAGGATATGGTTATTATAGCTCTTGGGCTGAAGGAGCCCCTCCGGAGTCTGCACCCCCCACAATGAGCACAGTTGATTTATATTGAGGGATGGATCTTCCCTAGACATGGATCTTGTCCGAATCATTTGCATATGGGGATGGGTCTTCCCCTAGGCCGGATTGGCCTTATACAGTACTGATTGGCTGATAGTCAGTTGATGTGTATATATACGGGATGGATCTTCCCTAGGCTGGATTGGCCATATATAGTACTGAGTGATTGAGTATTTTGAGATTTGTGAGTGCACGAGGTTTTCCACAGAGGTGCATCACATACAACTTGTACATTGGCATGTTGATATAGAGATGTCACATTCCTCATATCATTCAGAATTTATCTATTTTTATTTGTACTGAGTTAACTGTTAAACTTGAAAATATGCCTATATTTTTGTACTGTTATTTCTATATTGGACTATACCTGTTGAGCTCGTCACTACTTTCAGCCCAAAGGTTAGTCTTGTTACTTATTGAGTACATGGGTTCGGTTGTACTCATACTACACTCTACACTTTATGTGCAGATCCAGGTACTTCCGGACACGACGGTTGATAGTTTTTGGAAGAATATCTGTTGGAGACTATCGAGGTAGTTGTTTGACGTCCGCAGACCTTGACTCTCTTTGCTTTCAGTTATTTGTACTCTTCTACATTTACAGACAGTGATTGTATTAGTCAGACTATGTTATCATTTAGATGCTCATATACTCAGTGACACCGGATTTTGGGAGTGTGTTTTATATCTGTATGTGTGGGGTTTTTCTATTGAATTCAAATATTATGTTTTCAAACTTAAAAGATTATAGTGTTTTTTTGAGGTTATTGGCTTGCCTAGTATTGAGATAGGCACCATCACGACATGTGAATTTTGAGTCGTGACAAGTTGGTATCAGAGCCTAGGTTACATAGGTCTCACGAGTCTTAAGTAGGTTTAGTGGAGTCTTGCGGATCGGTACGGAGACGTCTGTACTTATCCTCGAGAGGCTGCCGAACCCTTAGGAAATATTTCACTTTCTTGTATTTTGTCGTGCGAATTTGTTGATTTCGGAAACTAAATTTCTGTTACTCTATTCTCACAGATGATGAGGACACGTACTACCGGATCGGACGGCCAGCCACTAGTGCCACCAGTTAGGGCCACGAGAGATCGGGGCCGTGGTAGAGTCCAGGGCCGTGGTAGAGGTCAAGGTGTAGCTCGTACAGCAGTTAGAGCAGCACATGTAGAACCACCAGTTGCTCCAGCTCAGGAGCAGGTTCCAGATATAGTTGAGCCGGCAGGACCAGCTATGCCTATTGTGATTCCAGGCCTTCCGGAGGCTTTAGCCCAAATATTGACTGTTTGCACTGGCCTTGCTCAGGTGGTTTCGGCTCAAGCCGCACCAGCCACTTCTCAGGCCAGGGGAGGTACTCAGACCCCTGTCGCCCATACTCCAGAGTAGGTAGTGCAGGGACTTCAAATTCTGGGGGCACTACCAGTCTAGCCGGTTGCAGCTGCTCAGACCCAAGTGTGTCCTTTTATGAATGACGAGAAGCATAAGAGATTAGAGAGGTTTGGGAGACTCCGTCATCCAACTTTCAGTGGAACTAAGTCAGAGGATGCTCAGGATTTCTTGGATAGATGCCAACGGATGCTTCGTACAGCGGGTATTCTGGAGACCAGTGAGGCCTCATTTACTACTTTTTAGCTGACCGGGGCAGCCTTCAGATGGTGGGAGACTTATGAGAGTAGCACACCAGTTGGTGGAACACCACTATCATGGCATGCGTTCTCTGTATTATTTCTAGAGAAGTTTTTGCCACAGACCCGCAGAGAGGAACTGTGCAGGCAGTTCAAATATTTACGTCAGGAGGACCTGTCCGTGACCCAATATGAGATGCGGTTTTCAGAATTGGCTCGTCATGCAGTTTGGTTGGTTCCCACTGAGAGGGAGAAGATCAGGAAGTTCATTAATGGCCTCAACCATCAGTTCCATTTTGTTATGACTCTGGGAAATGTAGCAAGTGCTAAATTCGACGAGGTGGTTGACAGTGCTCAACGGCTAGAAATGGTCTGTACTCAGGAGCGTAAGGAGAGGGAGGTCAAGAGGTCTCATGGTCCGGGTAATTCCAGTGGTGTTTCTTTTGGGGGACAACACTATCACAGCAGGGGTCAACCTTATAAGCCCGCTCAGATGGCTCATCCAACTCATCATGGCGCATCAGCTAGCCATGGTTCATATAGTGCTCGATAGAGTCAGTCTTCTCTTAGTGCACTTCCAGCTCAGAGTTCATATCGTGCACCATCAGTTCAGGGTTCATCTGTACCAAGATCTTCTGGTAGTTATTCTGGTTCTCGAGGTCCACCTCATACTTGCCGACATTTTCAGAGAATGGTTGTTTTGACTATGGAGATTTGGGTCACATAAAGAGATATTGTCCCTGCCTTACGGGAGGTTCATCTCAGCAGAGGAGTCAGGCTACGACTTCAGCACCAGTTGCTTCACCACCTGCTCAGCCAGCTCGGGGTGGGGCTTAGTCATCTAGGGGTCGCCCAAGAGGAAGAGGTCGATCAGGTGGCGGTCAGGCCCGATTCTATGCTATTCCTGCTAGGCCAGATGTCGTTGCTTCAGATGCAATAATCACAGGTATTGTCTCAATATGCCACAGGGAAGATTCTATATTATTTGACCCCAGTTCCACATATTCATATGTATCATCATATTTTGCTCATTATCTGGATATTCCCCATGAGTCCTTAGTTTCACTTGTTCATGTATCTACACCGATGGGCGATACTATTATTGTGGACCATGTGTATCGGTCGTGTGTGGTAACTATTGGGGGACTGGAGACTAGAGGTTATCTCTTATTGCTTAGTATGGTTGATTTCGATGTAATATTAGGTATGGATTGGTTGTCTCCATGTGATGCTATTCTATATTGTCTTTCTAAACCCGTGACATTGGCGATACCGGGGTTGCCGAGGATCGAATAGAGAGGTTCTCTAGATTATGTTCCCAGCAGAGTAATTTCTTATTTGAAGGCCCAACGAATGGTTGAGAAGGGATGTTTGTCATATTTGGCTTTTGTGAGGGATGTTAATGCAGACACTCCTACTATTGATTTTGTACCTGTAGTGCGAGATTTTTCAGACGTATTTCCTATAGACCTGCCAGGTATGCCACCCGATAGGGATATTGACTTTGGTATTGACTTGGTGTCGGGTACTCAGCCCATTTCTATTCCTCCGTATCGTATGGCACCAACTGAGTTGAAAAAATTGAAAGAACAACTTTAGGAACTTCTTGATAAGGGGTTTATTAGGCTTAGTGTGTCGTCTTGGGGTGCACCAGTTCTATTTGTGAAAATGAAAGACAGTACTATGTGGATGTGGATATGTATCGACTACAGGTAGTTAGATTAAGTTACAATCAAGAACAAGTATCCTTTGCCTCGTATTGATGATTTATTTGACCAGCTTCAGGGAGCGGGGGTGTTCTCTAAGATTGATTTGAGGTCTGGGTATCATCATTTGAAAATTTGAGATTTGGATATTCTAAAGACGGCATTCAGGACCAGTTATGGTCACTATGAATTTCTCGTGATGTCTTTTAGGCTGGCCAATGCCCCAGCAGCGTTTATGCACTTGATGAATAGTATATTCCAGCCATATCTTGATTTGTTTGTCGTAGTATTTATTGATGATATCCTGGTGTACTCACGTAGCCAGGAGGAACATGCACAACATTTGAGTATTGAACTACAGAGGCTGAGGGAGGAAAAACTTTATGCCAAATTCTCTAAGCGTGAGTTCTGGCTTAGTTCGGTGGCATTCTTGGGACACATAGTGTCCAGAGAGGGAATTCAGGTGGATCCGAAGAAGATAGAGGCAGTTCAGAGCTGGCCTAGGCCATCTTCAACTACTGATATTTGGAGTTTTCTCCACTTGGCCAGGTATTATCGTCGTTTTGTGGAAGGATTCTCGTCTATTGCGGCGCCTATGACTAAATTGACCTAGAAAGGTGCCCTATTATGGTGGTCGGGTGAGTGTGAAAAGAGCTTTCAATAACTTAAGACTGCCTTGACCACAACTCTAATTCTATTTTTGCCTTCAGCTTCAGGCTCTTATATAGTATATTGTGATGCTTCTCAGATAGGTATTGGGTGTGTCTTACTGTAGGAGGGTAGAGTGATTGCTTATGCTTTGCGCCAGTTGAAGCCACATGAAAAGAAGTACCATGTTCATGATTTAGAGTTGGCAGCTATTGTTTATGCACTAAAGATTTAGAGGCACTATCTCTATGTTGTGTCTTGCGAGGTATTTATAGATCATCAGAGTCTCCAGCACTTGTTCAAACAGAAGGATCTAAATTTGAGGCAGCGAAGATGGTTGGAGCTGCTAAATGACTATGATATTAATATTCTGTATCATCCCGGGAAGGCCAATGTGGTGGCCGATGCCTTGAGTAGAAAGTCGGTGGGTATGGGTAGCCTTGCATTCATTCCTATTGGTGAGAGGCCTCTTGCAGTTGATGTTCATGCCTTGGCTAACTAGTTTGTGAGATTAGATGTTTCGTAGCCCAGTCGGGTTCTAGCCTGTGTGATTTCTCAGTCTTCCTTATATGACCGCATCAAAGAGCGCCAGTATGATGACCCATTTGCTTGTCCTGAAGGATACAGTTTAGCATGGTGATGCCAAATATGTTACTAATGGAGATGATGGGATGTTGAGAATGCAGGGTCGGATTTGTGTGCCAAATGTAGATGGACTACGGGAGTTGATTCTTGAGGAGGCTCATAGTTCGCTGTACTCCATTCATCCGGGTGCTGCAAAGACGTATCAGGACTTGAGACAGCACTATTGGTGGAGAAGAATGAATAAAGATATAGTTGGGTTTGTAGCTCGGTGTTTAAATTGTCAACGGGTGAAGTACGAGCATTAGAGACCAGGCGGATTGCAATTCCATAGTGGAAGTGGGAGCATATTACCATGGACTTCGTAGTTGGACTCCCATGGACTTTGAGGAAGTTTGATGTTGTTTGGGTAATTATGGATCGGTTGACCAAGTCCGCACATTTTATTCCAGTTGGAACTACTTACTCTTCGGAGTAGTTGGCTGAGATTTATATCTGTGAGATTGTTCGCCTTCACGGTGTGTCAATCATTTTAGATCGGGGCACGCAGTTTACATCACAGTTTTGGAGAGCAGTGCAGCGAGAATTAGGTACACAGGTACAATTGAGTACAGCATTTCAACCTCAGATGAAAGGACAGTCTGAGTGCACTATTCAGATATTGGAAGATATGCTACGTGCTTCTGTTATAGATTTTGGGAGTTCTTGGGATCAGTTTCTGCCACTTGCATAGTTTGCCTATAATAACATCTACCAGTCGAGCATCTAGGTGGCTCCGTATGAGGCTTTATATGGGAGACGTTGTCGGTCTCCGATGGGTTGGTTTGAGCCGGGTGTGGCTACGCTATTGGGTACTGATTTAGTTCAGGATGCTTTGGAAAAGGTTAAATTGATTCAGGATCGACTTCGCACGGTGCAGTTTAGACAGAAGAGTTAGGAGAGAAGGTACTACTCAGAATTTCGCTATGTTGCTTACATGGTATGAGAGAAGGTACTACTCAGAGTTTAACCTATGAAAGGTGTTATGAGGTTCGAGAAGAAGGGCAAGTTGAGTCCTAAGTATATTGGGCCTTTTAAAATACTTAAGAAGATTGGAGAGGTGGCTTATGAACTTGCATTTCTGCCTAGTCTATCGGGTGCTCATCCAGTGTTGCATGTATCTATGCTCTGAAAGTATGTCGGAGATCCGTCTCATGTTTTGGATTTCGGTACAGTGCAATTAGATGGTAATTTGACTTATGATGTGGAGTCGGTGGACATTTTGGACTGGCAGGTTTGAAAGATAAGATCAAAGAATATAACTTAAGTGAAAGTGCAGAGGAGAGGCCAGCCAGTTGGAGAAGCTACTTGGGAGACTGAGCGGGAGATGCGGAGCAAATATCCACACCTATTTGAGACTCCATGTATAATTCTAAACCCGTTTGAGGATGAATATTTGCTTAAGAGGGGGAGAATATAACGACTCGACCAGTCGTTTTGAGTATTACAGCCTCGTTCCCCCATTTACTGCTTATCCTTTGTTCAATTATAATTATGTGCCTTGTCGAGGAGGGTTTAGAATGAATTGGAACACTTAGTTCCAAGATTTAAAGCTTAAGTGAAAATAGTTGGTCGGATATTGACTTATGTGTAAACGACCCCGGAATAGAGTTTTGATGATTTCCATAGCTTCGTATGGTGATTTTGGACTTAGGAGTGTGTCCAAAAAATTATTTGGAAGTCCGTAATTAAATTAGGCTTGAAATGGCGAAAATAAGAAGTTTAAGTTTGGAAGTTTGACCGGGGAATTGACCTTTTGATATGGGGGTCGGAATCCAGCTCTGAAAATTTTCATAGGTCTGTTATGCTATTTATGACTTGCGTATAAAATTTGAGGTCAATCGGTCTAGATTTGATAGATTTCGGCATCGAATGTAGAAGTTGGAATTTCTTAGTTTCACTAAGCTTGAATTGGGGTATGATTCGTGTTTTTAGCATTGTTTTATGTGATTTGAGGCTTCAACTAAGTTCGTATGATGTTTTGGGACTTATTGGTATAATTGGTTGAGGTCCCGGGTGTCATTTCCCAAACCTGGGGAGGCGTGGCCGGCACACGGTGCCATATTTGGCCCGAGCGTACCACTCTGTAACTGTGAAATATGGAGGGGTAACCCTCAACTTAGGCCGATGAGGCCATATTCTGAATCATCTAAAAATATCGCCTCTCTCATCTAAGGGGTAAACATACCCAAAAGCTCATATATATATATATATATATATATATATATATATATATATATATATATATATATATATATATAAATTATGCAGGCTGATGAGGCCGCCATGAACATCTACTGATATACAAAATATACAGGACTCGTCTACAAGCCTCTAAAGATAACTGAACTGTACCATGGTCGGGACAGGGCCTCAACCTACCCATCAAACCTGTATATATAAAATAGACTCCAAGGTCTAGACGTGGTAACTCCGGGGAAGTGGACCTTACCAACCAAGTTGATGTTTGGCTCTATCAACTGGGAAGGTCTATCCAGCTATCTATCAGGACCTGTAGGCATGAAATGCAGTATCCCCAGCAAAAGGGACGTCAGTACGTAATAATGTACCGAGTATGTAAGGTAACAGAATAACTGAAAGCTGAAACTGAACTGATAATATAATAACTGAAAGTACGTGGGAGTCAAATATAATTTGAAGATATGCTTACCTATTGATACTGTCTCATCTCTCTCAATATAGTAAGTAAAATAGTTGTCCGGCCCTATAAGGCTCGGTACGTGTAATTGCTCTGCCGTAGTAGTTTCACTCATAGGCGCTCGGCCATACTAGGCTCTAAGTCTTAGCCATTCTGGGCTCGCTCATAGGCGCTCGGCCACAATAGGCTCGGTATATAACTTACCACCTGATCAGAGGTTACCCAATAGGGACCTGCCCACCGATTATAGCTCAATGGTGGTGAAAATACTGTAATACTGTATATATATATGTAGACTCTCTGCTCTCTTGGCTGAAAGAAGACAATACTGAACTGAATATAAAGTCCCGATAAGGGAGAGTACTATAACTTATGAGACTAGGATAATGTACATAAGTTCAGGAATACAAATTTCTATTTATGTCTCGTTATCAAACACATGTAGTTACTGGATCATGCCAAAATGAAGGAAAGGTTTAGCCTTAACATACCTTAACTCCGTTGAGTCCTTAATACCTTCCAAGCAATTCTTCAAACAACTCAACTCAATCTACCACAACACAAGGAGAATCAAAATCAGTGTTGAGTAAAGGCTAAGTCTGCAACTTAAACTAGTAGCTCGTTTACGTAAACTTAGGCAGCATCTCCCCTGTAACTAGGCCCTCCTCCAATACCATATACCAACAACAACAAGAACACAATAATAACAACATATAAGCACCATTTTCCAACCTTATCTCCATCACAATATACCACAAAACAGCCCACACACCCTAATCACTTCATACATAAAACGACAACCAAAGTAGTGTCAAACAACTTAAACAATGTAACGATGAATGACCAGCACACCATTATGTCATTATGTGGTATTTATCCACACCTTGTCTCCTCCAAAACTCCATAAAATATAAGCAAAATAGGCCAACACGAGTCGACTACAAAACAGTCCACAAAAAGTGAAATAAATCAAACTCACGGCTTCCGATCACCGTCCCGTGAGTTCTAACAATTAGAAAACGAATTTATCAACCTTCCTTGACATTTAAAAGCTTAAATACAGAAAATAGGCATTTTATTAAATGTGAAGTATCTTCCAAAACTCAAACTACATAGAAATAGAGAGGCAATATAGCGATACTTACGTCATAGGGATCGTTCTAATGTTATCGGTTCTTGATTTCATACCCGGGATGTTAATCTTCTTTGGAACCCATGTAGAGAGCTTAAGGGTAAGTTTTTGGTGGTTCTCTGGTCGTGTTATATGAATAATGAAGAGAAAGACGATTTAAAACCCTATATATATCAACTTTTGAAAAGTCAAAGAGGTGCTAGTTTGGCACCCTAGCATTGGCCCTTCTTCCGACGCTTATATCTTTTTATACGGATGTCGTATGAAGAAATGGTTAAGAGCATTAGAAACTATATTCCAAGACCTTCAATTTTGAATATAATATGTCCAAAAAAGACCTCATATAACACACGAAATGTATTACTCAAAAATCTTCAGTGACACACCTACTTGTCACCTATGCAGTTTGCACAGTCTCACAAAATGGCACATATCTCTCTACTCCAATGTTGTATCGACAAACGATTTGATGAGTTAGAAACTAGACTTGTAGATCGTCAATTTTATATGTGGATCATCCCGTAATTCCAAGTAAATATGGAGAAATGCTCAGCTACATTTGTCCTAATATTCAGCATATTTATGAATGTAACTTGCCATGATCTTTGCCAACTTTTGTTCCACAACTCGCTTGACTTAAAAACATAAAACACGACTATCATAAGACAAAAATAACTCATAACATAACCTCCTTATCATTTTGAGCACCCTAGTCTCACCCTAAAAGTACATGTTATAACATTCCCAACTTGTCGACTTTTGACAGAACTTATTTTCTTCAATTGGTTTAGCTTCTAAGACTTCCAACCATCTTGGTACTTGCAGTACATGATATTAAATATTTGGAATCTCCAAGTTAACATGATTAACTTACTTTATGTACTTTCAAAGATGATCTCATTTCAGAGCTTACATCAATTGACTTACGACGTACTCTCACGTACGAAACTATGGGGTGTAACATCATTCCCCCCTTTGGAACATTCGTCCTCGAATGTTGACTGATGCACTTATCAGTCTCATAAACTATAGCTCTTACGAATAATTTAGTATTGTCCTTGACATCTAAACAACTATTCTGTGAATAAATCCAAAGCCTAGGGCATTCCCCCCTTTAGGCCTCTTTTTCGCACCACAACCTGTGGTCGGAATTCTTCCAATCTCGTTACTGTTTCTACCTCTGTCCGTGCAGCCTGTACGACTCTATCCCTGTATGTGCTCCTATTCGACTCTTCTCTCCTCTTTTCTCCAGCTATTATACAATCTTTAGGCCTCACTTTGTGAACATATATAGACTATGACAAGCTGTCCCTCTAGGCATCTATATGTGTACTGAAGTCCTTCACTTGGTACTTTGTCAAACTTACGACTATTGCTATATCTTGTTTCATAGCCTCGGTTATCTATATTTATGGCTTTACTACATCTAGGTAGGTTATACTATACCATAACACTTACTGCGGTTTATTATTACCAAGGTTTACTACTCAACTCCAGGTTACTCTCTCGCTACTTATCCGATATGTATAAATCTAAGTCCTTTAGTTCTTTCTCATTACTGTTCATCTTAATAATGACGGCCTAATCTCATCTCATACTTTGGAACTTTTATCCGCCTATTGTTGATTCACCTTAATGTTGATCTATAATCTACCACTGATAACTTGAAACCTCTTACTTAATACATTGTCGTTAGGGCTCACATCTCATCGGGGAACATCTGAAGTTATTTGCCTGATCCACCTATGGATGATAATAATCTTCAATAACCATATTTCATAGCATCCCAACGTGATTCATCTTATGGGGGTATTCTAATCCCATGCAATTCATGAAATGACTTCTCTTTGAATCATTACTCAATCGAAGTCCTAAATGTCACCCACTTATCATTTATCACAATTACACCCTTATTCTACTACCAGGGAAGCATTCCCTCTTTTCCAAATGTTCCTAGTCTTAAAATCCTCCGTGTTTATTCAGGTTATATAGGGCTTTCTATAACTTACATGAACCATCAACTCTCTTGTTTAGGTTATATAGGGCTTTCTATAACTTACAGGAACCATCAGCTCTCTTGTTTTGATGGGCTTAATCCTAAGGCCTTGCCTATTCTCGTCACCTTCTCATTCACCTTTTCTTATCCTTACTCATGTATACCTAAAACCTTTTTGCTCTACCATACTTTAGCTTACAACCTACACATATCTATTTATATTACTCGCAACCTTCCTTTAACTTGCTAGCACTATAGATTTCCTTATATTATTCTGGAACCTCAAGCGAGACATCACGCTATCTCTAACTCTTCTTTACTCTCTTAACTAGACCTCTCGGTACCTGGAAACTATAGGCTAGAAGATATGCCACTAACGACACAACTATCATTTGAGGATACTGAATCAGAGCGCTTCTAGTCCTCTATCTGAAGTCTGGACTATTCACAACCTTTTGCACTTGAGTATCTCGTACCTTCTTCACATTTACCTTACTTACCTTTAAATTTAGCATTGTATTTTCTGTCTCTTTCATAACTACCATTCCATATAGGTGGAATCCACATCCACAACTTTGAAGCTCTACTATAATACTTGCACCTGTATTGCATATACAATCCACTGGGAGCTCCATACTTACTCCTTATGAGGCTGGTACTTTTCTAACTAGCTTTATCATAGAGCCGTTATAGAATATGGTTGTTGTACTATCTCTCTTGTACCTTTGATATTAAGAGTGATTCTACAGTTTTTTGAATCATGCTTCATATAATTATCAAGGTCTAATAATAAGACTCTTGATTCACTTAGTTGATGTAACTCTTTAGTTTCCTCTTCTCTCTCAGCCTTTAATTAGGCTTAAGCTATCTTCCGATCTGCGGCTCAGGGTATTAGTTATTACTTTCGCCTTTGGTGGACGCTATGGAACATCCATAATATAATCTTCTAACAATTCAAGCTTTTGTTTGTGAG
This sequence comes from Nicotiana tabacum, assembly GCF_000715075.1. Classification (NCBI taxonomy): domain Eukaryota; kingdom Viridiplantae; phylum Streptophyta; class Magnoliopsida; order Solanales; family Solanaceae; genus Nicotiana; species Nicotiana tabacum. The sequence continues at coordinate 47,300,491 of NC_134102.1, forward strand.
GTGGACTCAATTCTTTCTTTTAACTTATACCGGAGTCTCATATAACTGTATGAATGTCAACATATATGTTGTATGGATAGTACTCTGAAATCTTGAGTGCGGTCATAGCGTAACTAACTCTGGGTCGTAGCTCGAATAATTCCTTTCCTACCTTCTCAACTTTCTTTAAAATTAAGCAATTACTTCTCCTGGTCGTTCTGCCACTTGTTGCATGAATACTTGGCTTATCTTAGTGCACACACCTATTGGAATTTCGTGCAACTCATATGATCTCGAATATTACTTTTGATTTTACTTCTCGTCCCTTAGTCACGACAGGTGCCACTTTGTTATGAAATGCATACAATGTCGTAGTGAGACTGTTGTTACAAGATCATTTCTTCTTTAGGTCATTATGCTTATGTTGAAGTCTTCTTCCTTATTTCCTCAGCTAGGCTTTCGTTGTAGCACTTAGGGAAGACTCTTTGACTCTTGTAAAGCTGTGAGCTTATCATATCATATACCCGACGGAATTTTTGATGTTCTTACTCACCTATAAATATCTTTAGTTACATACCTCCGTGCCCTTGTTCTCATAGGGTTACTTCTGAACTCATTTTTTTGTCTCCCCCGTGGCACTCTTTTTATTTCCGTAACACTTTTACAGCAACTATAACTACCTGAACTCCGATCTGAATATTTCTCAAGGATTACGATGTCATATATGTGAGACTGAATTTCTTGTGTTGGGTTTCACGATGTTTATCTTGCATGATCTGCTGATTTATCAGAAACCTCTTGTCTAGCCATAACTAGGCTCTTCCTGGATCAACTACTAACTACTCGTCAGTCCATGCTCATATCTATATTCTGTGTAACCTCTCTTGGGTTATGTCTTTTGTCTTAACTTGCCTTTCACACTGGATCCTAATGTATCAAGTGTTCATTCGCACTTTTTTTATCAATAACATGTTGGCCAGGGACCCTTATTGTCTCTCCCCGGCATCGTGCTTGCATAATGTTCTGGAGTCGTAACATATCTGTAGGATCTGAATAAATGCAATCTCATTCTTTTCAATTTTTTGTCGTATTCTTCCTTTACCATTCCATAGTTACCTGAACCACTTAACTCCTACTTAATACCATATCACACAATTTTCCCCCCTTTAGGGGAGTACTAGCATTTAATTCTATGAAGATATAAATATTTTACCTCTTCATCTTCGGCGTCTTTTCACATCTTCACTGACTCTTACTTGTCTTGTGGTAACCCTTCTGTACCAGGGATAACTGAATTTCTTACATGTAACTAGCATACTTAGTCCCTCAAGCTTAACTCTGCTCACAGTGCTTGCTTTAGGGAAGCATCTTCTAGAATGACCTTTAAAGGTCATTCTTCCATTGTCTATTCTATTATTGCTGAAACGTGATCTCTGAAATTCTCACAATGCCGACTATTATCAAATCCTTCAATCCCTAAATCATGTTCGATTTATTTTTTTCTTGTTTACTAACCCATACTAATTTCTATTACTCAGGAGTTCTAACTTAGCCTTCTAGTAATAATGTTGGAGTCACCAACTCATTTATCCAAATAAGGATATAACTTTATGGCTTATACTCTTTATGGTCTCAAGGCCTGTCACCTCTTATCTTTTCCTTCACTTGAGTATAGACTCTGTCATCCTGTCATATTTTGATTTACTGCTATCACCAATTTATCACATCTTACTCATAATACTTCATTTACTCTCTTCTCATTCTCCTGCAAATATCTCTGTCTATTACCTTATTCTGAAAACTTCAACAAAATATTGTTTCACCTTTAGCTCCCCTTGCTCCATCTACTAGCTCTTTGGGTCGCCTAACATTCTCTCTTGACTAGGGACAGGAGCCATACTAAGGTAAATATTTGTCCTTCTAGGAGTCTATTGCCTGTCTTCTGAAATTTCTGAACATTCTAGTATTCATATTTGACTGTTCTATTCTAGAGTGCACCATTTGGGTGTCTCACAAGGAGATCTATTACCACGTTTGCACTATCCTTCGAAAATTTTAGCTAATGATAACAATCCATCCACCATTTTGGGATACTCTAACCCTAGCTAGATCCTGATGTCTCATCTTTCTCTTAAACAATAAATGTTAGCTCCCATAGGGCATAACTGAGATGGGTGTGGCTAATTGTATATATCTTTGTTACTATGGAAACTAACTCAGAATGCTTATATTTACCTGCCTGAATTGTAAATATTGATAATCTTCACTAACTGGGTACCACGTACCCTTCTTCACCTTGCTTCTTTTACTTGTTGAAAATTGTGTCTACCTTCTGATTCTCTTATTGCTTTTTACCATATAGGTGGATAAGATATTCATGCCTTAGGGTTCCTTATCAAGAAGCTTACATGTCTTAGTACACACATGATCTGCTGAAGACCTCACATTTACTCATCGTAAGCATGATGCAAAATTGAGTTCTTCTGACTCAATTCTTCTACAGCCACATTCAATCTCTTACCAACAGTCTTTCTAGATGTAGGTATCATTGTATTATAAAAGAAAATAAAAGTTAGGAGTTTGAATCTTACAGCTGAGCACTACCATACGATCTAGAGTAAGAAGAAAGAGTGAAAGTCCTAAATGCCCTATAGCCTTCTGCTTATAAATGTGGTGTACAACACACCCATAAACAAGACTCTACTGAACAACTACTGATATACAAAATATACAGGACTCGTCTACAAGCCTCTAAAGATAACTGAACTGTACCATGGTCGGGACAGGGCCTCGACCTACCCATCAAACCTATATAAATAAAATGGACTCCAAGGTCTAGACCTGGTAACTCTAGGGAAGTGGAGTTTACCAACCAATCTGATGTTTGGCTCTGTCTACTGGGAAGGTATACCCATTCTGCGGTCCATTATACGACCGCAGACCTACTTTCGGAGGGTTAATTTTTCTATTTTCATAACCCGATCCCATTTTGATAAATAGCTTTTGGGGCTTATTTTGGGGTGTTTCTTTTTAGGGTTTTAGAGAGAGGGGAGAGAATTTTAGAGAGAGAAGGAGGGAACCTAATATTATAATCATCCAATCTTGCACCAATCTTCAAGAATCAAGGAAGCTAATCACAAGATCTTCATCTAAGAGGTAAGGTTCCATACCCTAGTTTCCAATTTTGAATTTGGGCAAAAAATGGTTGATTTGGAGTATGATTCTTGGGTATAAGAGCATTATTTATACATGCTTGTACTAATAAGGTTTGTGGGAAGATTGTTGAGCTCAAATAAGTAAAGATTGGGTTGTGGAGTGAAGGAAATCTTGTAGAAGAACCTTGTAGTTAGATTTACACACCTAGTGTTTGATAAAATGCTCAAATGAGCTGAGATTATGAATATCTTCCTAATAATGGTTCAATTTTATTATGTCTCAAAATAGATTGGGATTTCTAGAATTTTCGGAACGTTGTAGTAATTTAAGGAAAGCTCAAAGCAAGGTACGTTGGCTAAACTTCATAGAATTGAATTCCATGATGCTCTTGTAAGCTCCGAGTTATTCTTTATAAATCAATTATTCCGAATAAGCTTTGTGTTGAAAGGTATATATTCAAAATGTATTTCGGATACTCTTATCATATGATGTTATCCTTCGGGAATGTGTTCAAAGCATGAGTTGGGTATAAAAATATTATGACTCCAAGTAGCGTTTCAAGTGAAGGCTATTATGCCAAATTGTGTAAGAAGTCTCAATGTACATAAGACTCTTATTTGCTCATAGGTGTACTAAAAGTCATGATTTGAGATTCTTTGTTGTCGATAATTTATAAAGATGCTTGAAAGTGAAAGTAGTGAGTTGGGGATATAAAGTGTAGACACCGTGCCAATGATGAAAGTTATGATTATGGCCAATAGAGCCAATGAAATGAAATGATGTGTGAAATATGATGATGAGTATTGAAAGTAATGAAATGAAAGTATGGAATATAAGATACGACCAATGTGCCATGAATGAAGAATAATATGTATGGCAAAAGGGAACCAATGAAATAATGATGTTGTATGTAATTGAAAGTACTAATGAAGTGATAGTATGAAGATCAAATGTGGTTGTTCGCCTAAATGAGAATTATGAGCTGTTGTATGTCCCAATGGTATCAACTATAGTTGTATGCTTCTGAAATAATGTATGTAAATGACTTCGATGTTAAGTACTCAAGAATCATGAACTTAGCTAATGAACTCAAGATGTCAAGTGAGTAAATAACGAGATGGAAAGGAGATGTCCTATGCTAAATGATGATGAACCTTGAGAAAGGAAATTGGGCTTATGTGCCATTGAAATTGACTTATTGATTCACCATGCATGTGCTAATGTAATGTGTTGTGTTTCTCCATGATGGGCATGAACTTGAAGTGTTCCAATGATCCGGGAACTTACGACCTTAATGTAATGTTAATCATGTCGTTTGAGTTTATACATGGTTATATGCATAATGATGTGTTATGAACCCTACGGACGGTCTATGAAACGCATAGGTATATCGTGTTATGAAATCCTATGGACGGTCTATGAAACGCATAGGAATATTGTGTTATCAAATCATGTGGACGGTCTATGAAACGCACAGGTGTATTGTGTAAGTAAACACTGTGAACGGTCTATGAAATGCACAGGTGTATTGTGTAGGTAAACACTGTGAACGGTCTATGAAACGCACAGGTGTATCTTATGGTATATGTGAATCCTGTGGACGGTCTATGAAACGCATAGGTGTATAATATCATATGTTAACACTATGAACGGTCTATGAAACGCACAGGTGTATTGTGTAAGTAAACATTATGAACGGTCTATGAAACGCACAGATATATTGTGTAAGTAAACACTGTGAACGGTCTATGAAACGCACAAGTGTATCGTATGGTATATATGAATCCTATGAACGGTCTATGAAATGTATAGGTGCATTGTGTATTAAATCCTATGAACGATCTATGAAATGCATAGGTGTATAATATGATTTGTGAACACTAGGGACGGTCTATGAAATGCATAGGGGTAAGATAAGAGAGGGATATGGACGGTCAAGTGAGATACATTGTCAACGCAAACATTATGAGCCATTTTCATTGGCCTTGTTTGTGCATGTTTTTTCAATTACTTTATATTATGTGTTCCGCGTATAGATCATATGGCTCAGTTGACCCTAAAAGAAGTTTAGAATGATGCAAGTATAATAAGGCTTGATATTTCAACCTACGTGATGTTTTGTAGTCTTTTGGCGTACGTTAATGAAAGAAATATGAAATGCTATGATTGATATAAAAACAAAGGGTTTGATGTCTCGAATAAGACAGCCTAGCTGATCGGGTCGTGATCGGACTCCGTGATAAGAGGACGGTGGTATTGGTATTGTGAATAATGGTATTGTGAACAATGGTATATTGGTTCTAAGACTCACTAGTTTGAAATTATGGGAATTTACGTGACACTTGATGTTTTGGTATTGTTCGAGACTTTCATTGATTTTGTGATTATTCCTCCTTGTAATATTAATTATTTTATTGAGAGGGTGTTTCGTGTTACATACTAGTACTATTCGACAGTACTAACGTCCCTTTTGCCGGGGGCGCTGCATCTTTTAATGGATGCAGGTATACTTCTACATGATGATATGGATCTTTGGTAGGGATCTTCTGTGCATCAGATTATGGTGAGCCTGCTACAATTCCAGTGGGCACTCGAGTCTAGTTGGTATTATGTACTTAGGTATCTATTGTCATAGAAGCTCCATGTACACTGTGGGTCATGTACTTAAGTTTTGAGTTTCGTCATGTATTTATATTCACAGATATTTATAAAGCTATGTACCCATCACGAGTGAAAAAGGAAAAGAAAAAAATATTATGAGCCATTGAGCCAAATGTATTCAATATGAAAGTCATGATCTAATTATGTTTTGATAAATCATGCATGAGTTATGATGAGAGGTTGATGTAACGTAGGCTTGCTCGACTGGGTTCACTCAGTTGAGCACCGATCGTGCTCCTCGAGTTTGGGGTGTGACAAACTTGGTATCAGAGCATGGTTATGGATTCCTAAGGTGTCATGGAGCTGTGTTAGTAGAGTCCCTCTTATCGGTGTGTTGCCGGCCACACTTATAATAGGTAGGCTACAACGACATTTAGGAAATATTTCTCTTCTTCTATCCTCGATCATGCGTTAATGTTCCAAGTTAGTCTCAGAGTTCCCTTGTTAATACCAAGGAATGTAGCACATCGTGCTATGAAATGCTAAAGGCATAAGTATTAAAGGAATGATGCACATGACAGTCATAATGTGTGAGGAACCCAATTGTCCTCGTAATGGACGAAGAAAAAGCCAATGATACGACCAAAGGTAAGAAAGATCATAAAGTTGGCCTGGAGAGTCATAGTTGTTGATTTCATATATATATGGTGCAAAGTGTTATTATCTATATGTTGTATATGATTGATTTTTGGGATTCTCTGACAGGTGGATAGGCCTAGTTACAGGGGAAACTCTACCAAAATCTTTAAGTAAGTTGAGATTTTGGATAGGAAGTATAAGACCCATGTAGTCATAAGTGCCTATGTATAACGTTTGGAGGTAAAATGATGGTAACCCTATTCTTAGAATGGACTTATAAAATATTCGAGGATGAATGTTCTTAAGTAGCGGAGAATGTAACACCCCGGAAAATTTCGAAGTACTTGAGCGCTAGTAAGAAAGTAGATGTGCGCTAATTATATTATTTTCTGTGTAAACAAGGAATATTATATGAATTATATCAATTGATCATAATAATATATGTATGAAGTGCATTAAGAATAGTTTATGGTCAAAGAAGAGCCTCAAGGCTAAGGCAAGTTGAAAATTTCATGATAGAATAAAGTTTCAAGTGAGTTCGCACAAGACCTAATTTTAAACGAGCATCTCTATCTAGATATGAAGAGTTATATGGTCTACTACCTATCACATTAAATCCCTTTGGGTCTAATTTCCAACGCCTCAAACCGTTCGTCATTTGGACATTCCTACAAGACGTTATGACCAAATTACCAAAGGCTGAAAAAATGCGATTCTGCGACCAATTCTGCGATCGCAGAACCATTATGCGATCGCAGAAGTAGTTATGCGACTGCAAAATGGTCACAGACCTGTCCAGTGAAGCCCATTTCTGGGCATCGATTTTGCAGTGCATTTTGTGAACCGCATACCCATTTTGCGGTCCATTATGCAACCGCAGACCTGCTTTCGGAGGGTTAATTTTTTTATTTTCATAACCTGGCCCCATTTTGATAAATAGCCTTTGGGGCTTATTTTGGGGTAATTTTCTGAGGGTTTTAGAGAGAGGTGAGAGCATTTTAGAAAGAGAAGGAGGGAACCTAACATTATAATTATCTAATATTGCACCAATCTTCAAGAATCAAGGAAGCTAATCACAAGATCTTCATCTAAGAGGTAAGGTTCCATACCCTAGTTTCCAATTTTGAATTTGGGTAAAGGATGGTTGATTTGGAGTATGATTCTTGGGTATAAGAGTATTATTTACACATGCTTGTACTAATAAGGTTTGTGGAAAGATTGTTGAGCTCAAATAAGTAAAGATTGGATTGTGGAGTGAGGGAAATCTTGTAGAAGAACCTTGTAGTTAGATTTACACACCTAGTGTTTGATAAAATGCTCAAATGAGCTGAGATCATGAATATCTTCCTAATAATAGTTCAATTTTGTTATGTCTCAAAATAGATTGGGATTGATATAATTTTCGGAACGTTGTAGTAATTTAAGAAAAGCTCAAAGCAAGGTATGTTGGCTAAACTTCTTTGATAGAATTGAATTCCACGATGCTCTTGTAAGCCCCGAGTTATTCTTTATAAATCAATTATTCCAAATAAGCTTTGTGTTGAAAGGTATATATTCAAAATGTATTTCGGATACTTTTATCATATGATGTTATCCTTCGAGAATGTGTTCAAAGCATGAGTTGGGTATAAAAATATTATGACTCCAAGTAGCGTTTCAAGTGAAGGCTATTATGCCAAATTGTGTAAGAAGTCTCAATGTATATAAGACTCTTATTTGCTCATAGGTGTACTAAAAGTCATGATTTGAGATTCTTTGTTGTCGATAATTTATAAAGATGCTTGAAAGTGAAAGTAGTGAGTTGGGGATATAAAGTGTAGACACCGTGCCAATAATGAAAGTTATGATTGTGGCCAATAGAGCCAATGAAATGAAATGATGTGTGAAATATGATGATGAGTATTGAAAGTAATGAAATAAAAGTATGGAATATAAGATACGGCCACTGTGCCATGAATGAAGAATAATATGTATGGCAAAAAGGGAACCAATGAAATAATGATGTTGTATGTAATTGAAAGTGCTAATTAAGTGATAGTATGAAGATCAAATGTGGTTGTTCGCCTAAATGAGAATTATGAGGTGTTTTATGTCCCAATGGTTTCAACTATAGTTGTATGCTTCTGAAATAATATATGTAAATAACTTCGATGTTAAGAACTCAAGAATCATGAACTTAGCTAATGACCTCAAGATGTCAAATGAGTAAATAACGAGATGGAAAGGAGATGTCCTATGCTAAATGATGATGAACTTTGAGAAAGGAAATTGGGCTTATGTGCCATTGAAATTGACTTATTGATTCACCATGCATGTGCTAATGTAATGTGTTGTGTTTCTCCATGATGGGCATGAACTTGAAGTGTTCCAATGATCCGGGAATTTACGACCTTAATGTAATGTTAATCATGTCGCTTTGAGTTTATACATGGTTATATACATAATGATGTGTTATGAACCCTATGGGCGGTCTATGAAACGAATAGGTATATCTTGTTATGAAATCCTATGGACGGTCTATGAAACGCATAGGTATATTGTATTATTAAATCATGTGGACGGTCTATGAAACGCACATGTGTATTGTGTAAGTAAACACTGTGAACGGTCTATGAAACGCACAGGTGTATTGTGTAAGTAAACATTGTGAACGGTCTATGAAACGCACAGGTGTATCTTATGGTATATGTGAATCATGTGGACGGTCTATGAAACGCATAGGTGTATAATATCATATGTGAACACTGTGAACGGCCTATGAAATGCACAGGTGTATTGTGTAAGTAAACACTATGAATGGTCTATAAAACGTACAGATATATTGTGTAAGTAAACACTGTGAACGGTCTATGAAACGCACAAGTGTATCGTATGGTATATATGAATCCTATGAATGGTCTATGAAACGTATAGGTGTATTGTGTATTAACTCCTATAAACGATCTATGAAATGCATAGGTGTATAATATGATTTGTGAACACTAGGGACGGTCTATGAAATGCATAGGGGTAAGATAAGAGAGGGATATGGACGGTCAAGTGAGATACATTGTCAACGCAAACATTATGAGCCATTTTCATTGGCCTTGTTTGTACATGTTTTTTCAATTACTTTATATTATGTGTTCCGCGTATAGATCATATGGCTCAGTTGACCCTAAAAGAAGTTTAGAATGATGCAAGTATAATAAGGCTTGATATTTCAGCCTACGTGATGTTTTGTAGTCTTTTGGCATACGTTAATGAAAGAAATATGAAATGCTATGATTGATATAAAAACAAAGGGTTTGATGTCTCAAATAAGACAGCCTAGCTGATCGGGTCGTGATCGGACTCCGTGATAAGAGGACGGTGGTATTGGTATTGTGAATAATGGTATTGTGAACAATGGTATATTGGTTCTAAGACTCACTAGTCTGAAATTATGGGAATTTACGTGACACTTGATGTTTTGGTATTGTTCGAGACTTTCATTGATTTTGTGATTATTCCTCCTTGTAATATTAATTATTTTATTGAGAGGGTGTTTCGTGTTACATACTAGTACTATTCGACAGTACTAACGTCCCTTTTGCCGGGGGCGCTGCATCTTTTAATGGATGCAGGTATACTTCTACATGATGATATGGATCTTTGGTAGGGATCTTCTGTGCATCAGATTATGGTGAGCCTGCTACAATTCCAGTGGGCACTCGAGTCTAGTTGGTATTATGTACTTAGGTATCTATTGTCATAGAAGCTCCATGTACACTGTGGGTCATGTACTTAAGTTTTGAGTTTCGTCATGTATTTATATTCACAGATATTTATAAAGCTATGTACCCATCACGAGTGAAAAAGGAAAAGAAAAAAATATTATGAGCCATTGAGCCAAATGTATTCAATATGAAAGTCATGATCTAATTATGTTTTGATAAATAATGCATGAGTTATGATGAGAGGTTGATGTAACGTAGGCTTGCTCGACTGGGTTCACTTAGTTGAGCGTCGGTCGTGCTTCTCGAGTTTGGGGTGTGACAAACTTGGTATCAGAGCATGGTTATGGATTCCTAAGGTGTCATGGAGCTGTGTTAGTAGAGTCCCTCTTATCGGTGTGTTGCCGGCCACACTTATAATAGGTAGGCTACAACGACATTTAGGAAATATTTCTCTTCTTCTATCCTCGATCATGCGTTAATGTTCCAAGTTAGTCTCAGAGTTCCCTTGTTAATACCAAGGAATGTAGCACATCGTGCTACGAAATGCTAAAGGCATAAGTATTAAAGGAATGATGCACATGACAGTCATAATGTGTGAGGAACCCAATTGTCCTCGTAATGGACGAAGAAAAAGCCAATGATACGACCAAAGGTAAGAAAGATCATAAAGTTGGCCTGGAGAGTCATAGTTATTGATTTCATATATATATGGTGCAAAGTGGTATTATCTATACGTTGTATATGATTGATTTTTGGGATTCTCTAACAGGTGGATAGGCCTAGTTACAGGGGAAACTCTACCAAAATTTTTAAGTAAGTTGAGATTTTGGATAGGAAGTATAAGACCCATGTAGTCATAAGTGCCTATGTATAACGTTTGGAGGTAAAATTATGGTAACCCTATTCTTAGAAGGGACTTATAAAACATTCGAAGACGAATGTTCTTAAGTGGGGGAGAATGTAACACCCCCAAAAATTTCGAAGTACTTGAGTGCTAGTAAGAAAGTAGATGTACACTAATTATATTATTTTCTGTGTAAACAAGGAATATTATACGAATTATATCAATTGATCATAATAATATATGTATGAAGTGCATTAAGAATAGTTTATGGTCAAAGAAGAGCCTCAAGGCTAAGGCAAGTTGAAAATTTCATGATAGAATAAAGTTTCAAGTGAGTTCGCACAAGACCTAACTTTAAACGAGCATCTCTATCTGGATATGAAGAGTTATATCGTCTATTCCCTATCACATTAAATCCCTTTGGGTCTAGTTTCCAACGCTGCAAACCGTTCATCATTTGGACATTCCTACAAGACGTTATGACCAAATTACCAAAGGCTGAAAAAATGCGATTCTGCGACCAATTCTGCGATCGCAGAAGTAGTTATGCGGCCGCAAAATGGTGGCAGACCTGTCCAGTGAAGCCCATTTCTGGGCATCAATTTTGCGGTGCATTTTGTGAACCGCATACCCATTTTGCGGTCCATTATGTTACCGCAGACCTGCTTTCGGAGGGTTAATTTTTTTATTTTCATAACCTGGCCCCATTTTGATAAATAGCCTTTGGGGCTTATTTTGGGGTAATTTTCTGAGGGTTTTAGAGAGAGGTGAGAGCATTTTAGAAAGAGAAGGAGGGAACCTAACATTATAATTATCTAATATTGCACCAATCTTCAAGAATCAAGGAAGCTAATCACAAGATCTTCATCTAAGAGGTAAGGTTCCATACCCTAGTTTCCAATTTTGAATTTGGGTAAAGGATGGTTGATTTGGAGTATGATTCTTGGGTATAAGAGTATTATTTACACATGCTTGTACTAATAAGGTTTGTGGAAAGATTGTTGATCTCAAATAAGTAAAGATTGGATTGTGGAGTGAGGGAAATCTTGTAGAAGAACCTTGTAGTTAGATTTACACACCTAGTGTTTGATAAAATGCTCAAATGAGCTGAGATCATGAATATCTTCCTAATAATAGTTCAATTTTGTTATGTCTCAAAATAGATTGGGATTGATATAATTTTCGGAACGTTGTAGTAATTTAAGAAAAGCTCAAAGCAAGGTATGTTGGCTAAACTTCTTTGATAGAATTGAATTCCACGATGCTCTTGTAAGCCCCGAGTTATTCTTTATAAATCAATTATTCCAAATAAGCTTTGTGTTGAAAGGTATATATTCAAAATGTATTTCGGATACTTTTATCATATGATGTTATCCTTCGAGAATGTGTTCAAAGCATGAGTTGGGTATAAAAATATTATGACTCCAAGTAGCGTTTCAAGTGAAAGCTATTATGCCAAATTGTGTAAGAAGTCTCAATGTACATAAGACTCTTATTTGCTCATAGGTGTACTAAAAGTCATGATTTGAGATTCTTTGTTGTCGATAATTTATAAAGATGCTTGAAAGTGAAAGTAGTGAGTTGGGGATATAAAGTGTAGACATCGTGCCAATAATGAAAGTTATGATTGTGGCCAATAGAGCCAATGAAATGAAATGATGTGTGAAATATGATGATGAGTATTGAAAGTAATGAAATAAAAGTATGGAATATAAGATACGGCCACTGTGCCATGAATGAAGAATAATATGTATGGCAAAAAGGGAACCAATGAAATAATGATGTTGTATGTAATTGAAAGTGCTAATTAAGTGATAGTATGAAGATCAAATGTGGTTGTTCGCCTAAATGAGAATTATGAGGTGTTTTATGTCCCAATGGTTTCAACTATAGTTGTATGCTTCTGAAATAATATATGTAAATAACTTCGATGTTAAGAACTCAAGAATCATGAACTTAGCTAATGACCTCAAGATGTCAAATGAGTAAATAACGAGATGGAAAGGAGATGTCCTATGCTAAATGATGATGAACTTTGAGAAAGGAAATTGGGCTTATGTGCCATTGAAATTGACTTATTGATTCACCATGCATGTGCTAATGTAATGTGTTGTGTTTCTCCATGATGGGCATGAACTTGAAGTGTTCCAATGATCCGGGAATTTACGACCTTAATGTAATGTTAATCATGTCGCTTTGAGTTTATACATGGTTATATACATAATGATGTGTTATGAACCCTATGGGCGGTCTATGAAACGAATAGGTATATCTTGTTATGAAATCCTATGGACGGTCTATGAAACGCATAGGTATATTGTATTATTAAATCATGTGGACGGTCTATGAAACGCACATGTGTATTGTGTAAGTAAACACTGTGAACGGTCTATGAAACGCACAGGTGTATTGTGTAAGTAAACATTGTGAACGGTCTATGAAACGCACAGGTGTATCTTATGGTATATGTGAATCATGTGGACGGTCTATGAAACGCATAGGTGTATAATATCATATGTGAACACTGTGAACGGCCTATGAAATGCACAGGTGTATTGTGTAAGTAAACACTATGAATGGTCTATAAAACGTACAGATATATTGTGTAAGTAAACACTGTGAACGGTCTATGAAACGCACAAGTGTATCGTATGGTATATATGAATCCTATGAACGGTCTATGAAACGCATAGCTGTATAATATGATATGTGAACACTGTGAACGATCTATGAAATGCACAGGTGAATTGTGTAAGTAAACACTGTGAACGGTCTATGAAACGCACAAGTGTATTGTATGGTATATATGAATCCTATGAACGGTCTATGAAACGTATAGGTGTATTGTGTATGAAATCCTATGAATGGTCTATGAAACGCATAGGTGTATAATATGATATGTGAAAACTAGGAACGGTCTATGAAATGCATAGGGTAAGATAAGAGAGGGATATGGACGGTCAAGTGAGATGCATTGTCATCGCAAACATTATGAGCCATTTTCATTGGCCTTGTTTGTACATGTTGTTTCAATTACTTTATATTATGTGTTCCGCGTATAGATCATATGGCTCAGTTGACCCTAAAAGAAGTTTAGAATGATGCAAGTATAATAAGGCTTGATATTTCAACCTACGCAATATTTTGTAGTCTTTTGGCGTACGTTAATGAAAGAAATATGAAATGATATGATTGATATAAAAACAAAGGGTTTGATGTCTCGAATAAGACAGCCTAGCCGATCGGGTCGTGATCGAACTCCGTGCTAAGAGGACGGTGGTATTGGTATTGTGAATAATGGTATTATGAACAATGGTATATTGGTGCTAAGACTCACTACTCTGAAATTATGGGAATTTACGTGACACTTGATGTTTTGGTATTGTTCGAGACTTTCATTGATTTTGTGATTATTCCTCCTTGTAATATTAATTGTTTTATTGAGAGGGTGTTTAGTTATACATACTAGTACTATTCGACAGTACTAACGTCCCTTTTGTCGGGGGCGCTGCATCTTTTAATGGATGCAGGTATACTTCTACATGATGATATGGATCTTTGGTAGGGATCTTCTGTGCATCAGATTATGGTGATCCTGCTACAATTCTAGCGGGCACTCGAGTCTAGTTGGTATTATGTACATAGGTATCTATTGTCATAGAAGCTCCATGTACGATGTGGGTCATGTACTTAAGTTTTGAGTTTCGTCATGTATTTATGGTCACAGATATTTATGAAGCTATGTACCCATCACGAGTGAAAAAAGAAAAGAAAAAAAATTATGAGCCATTGAGCCAAATGTATTCAATATGAAAGTCATGATCTAATTATGTTTTGATAAATCATGCATGAGTTATGATAAGAGGTTGATGTAACGTAGGCTTGCTCGACTGGGTTCACTCAGTTGAGCGTCGGTTGCGCTCCTCGAGTTTGGGGCGTGACAACTAGGCTCTATGTCTCAGCCATTCTAGGCTCGCTCATAGGCACTCGGCCACAGTAGGCTCGATATATAACTTACCACCTGATCAGAGGTTGCCCAATAGGGGCCTACCCACCAATTATAGCTCGATGGTGGTGAAAATACTGTAATACTGTATATATATAGACTCTCTGCTCTTTTGGCTAAAAGAAGACAATAATGAACTAAATATAAAGTCCCGATAAGGGAGAGTACTGTAACTTATGAGACTAGGATAATGTACATAAGTTCAGGAATACGAACTTCTCTTTATGTCTCGTTATCAAACTCATGTAGTTACGGGATCATGCCAAAATGAAGGAAAGGTTTAGTCTTAACATACCATAACTCCGTTGAGTCCTTAATACCTTCCAAGCAATTCTTCAAACAACTCAACTCAATCTACCACAACACAAGGAGATTCAAAATCAGTGTTGAGTAAAGGCTAAGTCTGCAACTTAAACTAGTAGCTCGTTACGTAAATTTGGGCAGCATCTCCCCTGTAACTAGGCCCTTCTCCAATACCATATACCAACAACAACAAGAACAACATGTATGCATCATATTCTAACCTTATCTCCATCTCAATATACCACAAAACAGCCCACACACCCTAATCACTTCATAAATAAAACGACAACCAAAGTAGTGTCAAATAACCTAAAAAATGTAATGACGAATGACCAGCCCACCATTCTGTCATTATGTTGTGTTTCTACACACCTTGTCTCCTCCAAAACTCCATAAAACATCAGCACAAGAGGCCAACACGAGTGGACTACAAAACAGTCCATTAAAAGTGAAATAAATCGAATTCACGGCTTCCGATCACCGTCCCGTGAGTTCTAATAATTAGAAAATAAATTTATCAACCTTCGTTGACATTTAAAAGCTTAAATACTGAAAGTAGGCATTTTATTAACTATGAAGTACCTTCCTAAATTCAAACTACAAAGAAAAAGAGAGGCGATATAGTGATTCTTGATTTCGTACTCGGGATGTTATCTTCTTTGGAACCCTTGTAGATAGATTAAGGGTAAGTTTTTGGGGGCTCTCTGGTCGTGTTCTTGAAAAATTAAGAGAAAGACGATTTAAGACCTATATATATCAACTTTTGAAAAATCAAAGAGGTGCTAGCTTGGCACCCTAGCATTGGCCCTTCTTCTGATGCTTATATCTTTTTATATGGATGTTGTATGAATGAACGGTTAAGAGAGTTAGAAACTAAATTCAAAGACCTTTAATTTTATATATAATATGTCCCAAAAAAACCTCATATAGCACACGAAATGTATTGCTCAAAAAGCTTCAGTGACACACCTACTTGTCATCTATGCAGTTTGCGCAGTCTCGCAAAACTGCACATATCTCTCTACTCCAATGTCGTATCGACAAACGGTTTAATGCATTAGAAACTATACTCATAGATTGTTAATTTGATATATGGATAATCTCGTAATTCCTAGTAAATATGGAGAAATGCTTAGCTACATTTGACCTAATATTAAGCATATTTATGAATGTAACTTGTGATGATCTTTGCCAACTTTTGTTCCACAACTCGCTTGACTTCAAAACATAACACACGACTATCATAAGACAAAAATAACTCATTACATAACCTCCTTAGAATTTTGAGCAGCCTAGACTCACCCCAAAGTATATGTTATAACATTCCCAACTTGTCGACTTTCGACGAAACTTATTTTCTTCAATTGGTTTTGCTTCTAAGACTTCCAACCTTCTTGGTACTTGCAGTCCATGATCTTAAATATTTGTAACCTCCAAGTTAACATGATTAACTTACTGTATGTACTTTCAAAGATGATCTCATTTCAGAGCTTACATCAATTGACTTACAACGTACTCTCACGTACAAAACTATGGGGTGTAACACTGGGGGCCTCGGTTGAGTTTCGGATGGTTAACGAATCAAATTTTGACTTAGAACAAAGCTGAGAATTTCTTCCTATAGATGCAATCGCACCTGCGGAAATTATCACGCATGTGCGAGCTCGCAGAAGTGAGCCTGGCATCGCAGAAGCGTGAGGTCCGCAGAAGCGGACGAAGCCTCACAGAAGCGCCATAGTAGAAGCGACAAAATGGTCGCAGATGCGGCCTGGGCTAAGTAGGGACTGGACCGCAGAAGCAGACTTCTTGTCCGCAGAAGTGAAGGCAGTCGCAGGAGCGGTAGCTTCACCGCAAAAGCAGAACCGCAGATGCAGTTAAAATAAATTTCGCAGAAAAGGAACCTCTAGATAGTGTACAAAAATAGAGGGGTCCGAGATTCTCATTTTTGGACATTTCAAACACGGGTTGAGGCGATTTTTCGGAGAGAATTCACGGGAAATCTTGAGGTAAGTCACTTATGATCATTGTTTGTCAATAATATTGAATTATCATCGATTATTCCGACTAGATTATGTGTTTTTGAGGTGTAATTCGAGGATTTGGGCCTAGGATTTGAAAATAAGATTTGAGGATTTGAAGTCGAGTTGATGTCAGAATTTGGTAAATTTGGTATGGTTGGACTCGTGGTTGAATGGGCATTCATATTTTGTAACTTTTGTCAGGCTCGGAGATGTGGGCCCCACTGACGATGTTTGAGTTAAATTTCGAATTTTGTTGGAAAATTAGTATTTTCATATGGAATTAATTCCTATAATTTGTATTGACTGAATCGAATTAATTATGACTAGATTCGAGGCGTTTGGAGGCCGATTCGCGAGGCAAGGGCATAATGGAATAAAGAATTACACGGTTTGAGGTAAGTAACACTTCTAAACTTTGTTCTGAGGATATGAATCCCTGAATTACGTGCTATGTGAATTGTATGGAGGTGACGCACATGCTAGGTGATGGGCGTGTGGGTGTGCACCATAGAAATTGTGACTTAATTGATTCTGTGGAGTTGCATAATCAAATACTCATGTCATTATCCACATATCCTCCACGTGTTAGAGGAAATTGAGCTGAGACTCATGATTAAAGATCATGTTTAGGCTATGTGCTGATATTTTGGGACCACTCACAGAGGTCTTATTTCTATTGAATTACTTGTTTAAATTTATAATTTTGTACTCAGTCACATCTATCATTTGCATATCATATCTTAGTCTCTGTTGTTATTCATTGATACACCATTTTATCATGTCGGGTTGATTTTCATGTCATTGAGAGCCCGAAAGGCTGGAGATTTTGAGTGTTATGGGATCGGGTTGCACGCCGCAGCATGTTTTATTTATTTATGTCTGGATCTGGCTATTATAGCGCTTGGGCTGAAGGAGCCCCTCCGGAGTCTGCACCCTCCACAGTGAGCGCGATTGATTTATATTGAGGGATGGATCTTCCCTGGACATGGATCTTGTCCGAATCATTTACATCTAGGGATGGGTCTTCCCCTAGGCTGGATTGGCCTTATACAGTACTGATTGACTGATAGTCAGCTGATGTGTATATATACGGGATGGATCTTCCCTAGGCTGGATTGGCCATATACAGTACTGAGTGATTGAGTATTTTGAGATTTGTGAGTGCACAAGGTTTTCTACAGAGGTGCATCACATACAACATGTACATTGGCATGTAGATATAGATATGTCACATTCCTCATATCATTCAGAATTTATCTATTTTTATTTGTACTGAGTTAACTGTTGAACTTGAAAGTATGCCTTCATTTTTGTACTGTTATTTCTATATTGGACTGTACCTGTTGAGCTCGTCACTACTTTCATGCCAAAGGTTAGTCTTGTTACTTATTGAGTACATGGGGTCGGTTGTACTCATACTACACTTTGTACTTCGTGTGCAGATCCAGGTACTTTCGGACACGGCGGTTGCTAGTTTTTGGAAGATTATCTGTTGGAGACTATCGAGGTAGCTGCTTGACGTCCGCAGACCTTGACTCTCTTTCCTTTCAGTTATTTGTACTCTTCTACATTTCCAGACAGTGTTTGTATTAGTCAGACTATGTTATCATTTAGATGCTCATGTACTCAGTGACCCCGGGTTTTGGGAGTGTATTTTATATCAGTATGTGTGGGGTTTTCTATTGAATTCAAATATTATGTTTTCAAATTTAAAAGATTATAGTGTTTTATTGAGGTTATCGGCTTGCCTAGTATTAAGATAGGCGCCATCACGACATATGAATTTTGGGTCGTGACATTATGCGACTGCATAATTGACCGTGGAATAGCCCTCAAAATTAAACTTCACCTGGTTCACTCTGCGGCAGATCTGCGACCGGCGGAATAGTTCTGCAGTCGCATAATAGACCACAGAAATGCCATGTTTTGCAAAACTCCCCACCAGCTCCACAATGCATTGTACAACCCAAAACGTTCGTACCCCTTCCAACACATTTGCCTACTTCAGCACCATAAAACCTTAAATTTATTGGAAAATTTTTACGGGGCCTTACAAAAATCATGTGGATTCTCTACTTCAGTGATTGCGGCTTCCTTGGTTCCTCACTGATCCGATTTTTGCTCAGTTTTTGCTTGGGTCGGTCACTGAGAAATTCCTTCAAGTGCTCAGCCTTGAGTAATTGAGCCACTTTGGCTCACAAATGCTTGCAGTCTCCAGTCAGGTGCCCATGAGTGTTGTGAAAATCACACCATAGGTCCTAGTTCCTTGTGTCTAGGGTGGAACGGATCTCCCTTAGAAATCTACCCTCCTTGATATCTTTCAAAGCTCTCACCAATTAAATGGGCCTGATGCTGAAATTATATTCAGACAACCTCAAGGGTCGGATCTCTCGGTGGTGGACTGGAGGGCCCTGCCATATCTCTCCTAACCATCCCCCATTTACTCCTAATGGGATCTGATCTCGAGCTCGGTCTATATTGTCTAGGGGACGAATAAAGTTCAAACCAGCCCCTCAAATTCCTTCACCCAGCTTTTGGTATGCCTTTTGGTCTTTCTTGGAAGCGATATCTCATTTAAAGTCGCATCTTGACTACATACTTGTGGTTCACTTTGTACCAAGTCTTGGCAGGGTATTCCCACAGGCTCTCGTTTAACTTCCATGAAGCGTCGAAGATGTTTGGGTTCAAACCATCGGTAGTGCTGCTACAGCCCAATCCTCCGATATTATGGGCAACATCATTCTTTCCCGTTGGAATTTCTCTACAAAGCTTTGAAACATATCGCCCTCACGTTGCTTTATTTTGAATATGTCTTCCTTGTGGGTTTGGAACTTCCGAGCCGCAGCATAGGCCTTCACAAAAATATCTACAAGTATAGCAAAAAAATCAATAGAATGTTCAGGTAAAAGTGTATACCAAGTAAAAGCTCCCTTTGTAAGTGTTTGGCAAAACTTCTTGAGCATGACTA
This sequence comes from Nicotiana tabacum, assembly GCF_000715075.1. Lineage (NCBI taxonomy): Eukaryota > Viridiplantae > Streptophyta > Magnoliopsida > Solanales > Solanaceae > Nicotiana > Nicotiana tabacum. The sequence continues at coordinate 47,320,706 of NC_134102.1, forward strand.
ATTCGATCTCGGCCGGCTATAAGTCATTTCCATTGATGTTGGTCGTATAGGCTGCCACGTGCTCCTATGGATCTGTTGTCTCGTCATATCTTAGCACATCTGGCATTTTGAATCTTTTTGGGATAAGCTCCAGAGCCGCACTTGATTTAAATGGTAGCTTTGCATACCTTTTGGTGTTTATGCCCTTGACAACCAATGAGACCCCAGGTATCTAATCCATTTGGGCGTGTATCTTCTGCACAAAGTTGAGAAGCTCAGCCCTGTACATTTTTTCTTACGTTTGTGCGGTCCCGGATCCACTCATTCTGATCCCCGAACCACAAGAGACCTTCGCTATGACCGTGTTAGTTGCAATACCTGCTAGGATCTCAGTCGATATGGGATGACAAGGCACGACCGCTCCGAGGAAAGTGTTGTTGGTAAAAGAGGCAATAGCGTTCTCCATACGCATCACAAACGTATTTTGTGCAGCCAGCATATTTTTCACCATCTTCTCGAGCCCGAAACCCTTCTTGTGGAAGTCGGGCCTGACCCGCTGCATGCAAAGGGGACTAGTTGTCCTCCTTCTCACGTCCCCCAAAGTGTTGCAAACCCTGCAGGCCCTCGAACACCCCTGGGCTTGGCAGGTTCACCAAAGGCCTTGGTATGACTTGTTGGCCATCTATGCATGGGTTTTCACGCTGAGTCTCCGATATGGCCAAAGTTAGATAGTAAGTAAGTTTTTGGTGGTTTAGAAAAGGGCTTAAAGCAAAAGGATCAAGACGATATCACAGCTGCATCTCCCCACAGACTGTGCCACATTGTTAGTCGGGAAAAATAGGTTATCCGCTTTAACAGTTATTTTGATAAAAGAAGGGATTAAAGGCAAGTGAATCGTGATTAATCTAAAACCCCTTATCTGCTAGTGTAATTTGTGTAACACGTATGAAACTAAGATTACAGTTATATCAACGAATCAACAAGACTAGAGTTCAAAAAAATAATGAGCTTTGTGTATTTGCTAGTATTCTCTGCTAGATATGATATAGAGAAAAAGAGATGTTTTTAGAGGAAGATGATAATGCCCCTTTAGCTTCTCTCAGAAGCTATCTATACAAAACAAGAAAGCACCTTTTTGTGACAAGACCCGTCGACAGTGCAAAAAAGATTATTTAAAAGGTGTATCTGGCTCGACATAGAGCTCGAGAATGGCTGATGTCAGAGGGTTGGTGAGAATGCGCTCCAGCTGGCACTGGGGTCAGGGCCAAAAGGAAGAGATCCGTTGGACCCGGTGCCATCGCCTGACCGGCCAATGATGGCCTTGTTCATTCCGAGATGGCACCGTTGTCTTGATATACCGATGACAATGATCTAGAAGCCCCCAGCCACAATGCCCTCGAGTGCCTGACACCTAGCAGGCCAAGATTTCCACCCTCGTTGGTCCACCTAGCAAGTCCTAAATTTTACCCCATACAATGCTGAGGCTTCCAAATGGCAGATCTTGCCGAGCAGATGCTCCTAGTTGTGATGAAGCACTCAATATCTTTGTCCCTGTCACAAAGTTGAAGGGAACATGGTGGTTTTTTTACATCCCCAGTGCAGGAAAAGAAATTTCGATTGTTTTGAATATATGTATCATATATAGTTTTGAATTAGAGAGACATAACGAGGGAACAAGACGTGCAAGATAGCGTCTTGCTTTAGTAAATTAGTATGCTAGGTAATTATATACCTAACGGACTTTACTCTACAAGTTATCTTTCCTATACAATCTCGTTCAACGATTTGAATGCGGATAACATGTGGAATTGAGTTTGATTCTTGCAATTTGCAAATTTCCATTTAAATATTTGTTCTTATAATTTTATGGGCGAACTCCTAAAAAAGAACTCGTCGAGTCGTACTATAATCCTTTTATTAACCAGCTAACAGTAATTGTTTTCATTTTCTTGACTTTGAGTTGTACATACAACTTTGGTTGCACTTCTATTTCAGTTTGATACGTCCCTCCCTGACTCCCTCGATAAATGGTACATTTGACACCGGTACAGAAATTTCTTTTATCCCCTTTTTAAGACAACATGCCTTACTGATTATCTGATCGACATAATGATAATCTGTAAGCTGGCGAATGCCAACTTTAAGCACTTTTATCCTCGCTACAAACTATTTAATTTTTGGTAATCAAAAAAGTATATAAAATTTATATATATATATATATATATATATGATTTTTTTTACTATTATTTTAAAAACGGCTATACAGCATCATTTTACCTAAGATCTTAATAAGATTCTCGGGTCTTAACAGTTACTTTAGCCATATCGCCAACAGAATATTTGAAGTAACGTATTACCTATTGATAGTGTTCAAACTTTTCCAGCCAATGAAATCTTCTTCAATTTTTAATTCCTACATATGTGCAACTTCATTACTTATTGCAAAAGGAAAAAATGGAAGAAAGAACATGATTGTATACACGACGGCAAATTTTATTTTACTTTCTATGTGATGCAGCAAGAGCATAAAGACTAACTTTTTATGCGTGAAAGAAGTATGCTTCAAAAGGCTTCTCACCAAAGACTTGCTTAAATGCAATAGGAGTCTCTGCCGAGCTAATGCAGAGAATTAAGGATTAGAAGGCAGAGTAGCTTACTACAAAACCATTTTGATGATTTTTTTAGTTGTCACAATCAAAATCAAATATAACACTCAACTAAATTAAACGGATCTCAAAACGTCGAGACGGAGGGGTTGATACAAAATTCAATTAAAATTTTAGGAAGTGTGACCCTCCTCTGCAGCGGCTGCTTCAAAGGTTTGGCCAGCCACGAGTTCCGGCACCTCATCATCATCATCGTCCTGTGGTGCAGCAGCACCTTCAGGCGCCCCGGCAGCACTAGGTGCCTGCTTCTGGAACTGCTCTGCTAGCTTCTTCAAATTCTCCAAATTATCAGGGCCTGAAAACAGATTTTACAACAGTCAATAAATGCTATACTGCTTAATCTTTTGTGACGTCTGCATCTTAGGCATCATAAAGGACCATACCCAACTGGTGAATAATTTGAGGAAGAATATCCTGCAACTCTGAAATAGGAAAGAAATAAAGCTTAGAAACTCTTAAATGTTACAAAAACACAGAGAAAGAGGGAGAGTCAGTGTAGGTTCTTAAAACATATTCAAACAGCACAAGGGACAGATCAGGAAACACAAATATAATCAAATTATCAAGCTTCTTTTAGTATTGAAATGCCATGCTTCTTTTTGTTGGAGCATATAACTAGATACAACTCACAAGTAGTACCAGCTTCAAACTCATAATCAAGATGCAATCAAAGAGAAGAAAACATACTCTTGGTCTGAGGGGAACCACTAACAACCCAAGTGTTTGCAGCAATAGAAGCTTGAACTGAATAATAAAAACAAAAAGAAATAGTTAACGGGTAAGCGAGATGGATCAAAGAACACCTGCATAAAAGATTATATTTATACCTTTGGGGTTAATGAATTGGATAACTACATCCTCCTTAAAAATGTTAACCTCTTCAATAGCAGGAATAGCATTCACCCCTATTCTTTTGAGGGTGCTTTGAAGTCTCTTGTCGTCTGTTGTAGTTGTCTTGTGAACTGCCTTCTTCTTTCTGTAGAATAAGCAGACATTAAACGGAAATCAGAACAGATTACAGGGCACAGCCAAAGACCTAATTTTTTTCCTGCCATGGTCCCTATTGTATTTAGGCAACCAGCAATAATTGACCATATTCTCATTAGGAAACAGACTATTCATAATTATTTCAGTTATCAAACGTCACAAAAGAGCTATTTTATCCATTTATATCTAGTGGTAGTAACATCAAACATTCAAAGGAGACAAACCTTCGCATGGATCCCTTACCACCAGTCCTTACCGAACCGGCCATTTTGCGTAGCTTTTCTACATTCATCTGTTCCAAGACAAATACAAAAATGTAACACCGAATGCTAAACAAAATTTACAAATTTGCAGAATATGATATTCAATAAAAACATTATAAAAATCACATCAAAATCACTTCCACATGAAAAGTAGTAGTAAAAAACAATCAAATGATTGAGTTCAAAGGCTGAAAGTCAAGCACATTTTTTACATGAACACTAAAATAATAGTAGGTAGCAAGCAAGTAAACAAAAACACCCTAAAGTATATTAGTAAGAGTAACAAAAAATGGCTACATAAAAAATAGCATCGTTGACTTATCTACATACTTCCAATAGTAAATTTCTACTTATTTATCCACAAAACAATGAATATTGCCATATTGGACATCAAACAGTTCAATCAATATACAAACCGCAACATTTTCATCAAGCTAAGGAAAAGAAAGCCCTAGACATGTGCCTATAACGCATCTATACCCAGATTCACCGCAAGTATTCCAACAGTATAGGCCATTTTCCAATCGGCTCATCCTTCAACATAAACACTCAACTAAACATAACAATCAAACGAATCGTTATACATATATACAGAAACATATTTGTACATAAAAAAAATTGAAGAAATTGAAGAAGCTATCAGCAAGTCTTGTGGTGTTGATTGGGTAGGTTGTAAGTAAGCAGAAATAGCTCTCACCTTTGTGAAGAATAGAGAACTAAAACCCTAGGCAGCAGTCAGTAGAGCAGATATATGAGCAGCAGAAGGATGAGTTTGGCTGGCTGCCGATAGCCTTTATCCTATTACCCCAACCCTATCAAACTCTTTACATTTCCATTCTCACCCTTTCCTTTTTTGACGCAATGACGTCTATACCCTCTCCTCTATTCACGCTTCAAAAAAAATTTAATCTTATCCACGGCTAACAAGTAAAAAATGAAACCAAATATTCCCTCCGCTTTTATTCAACTTAATATTCAATTTAGATGATATAGTTTGACTTGATATAAAATTTAAGGAAAAAAAAACGACTTGGTCTTAAAAGCTTAAGGGGTAAAAACTTTGTGGGGTCATGATATTTGTGTGGCCATAAAAATTTCTCATTAAGAGTAAAGTGGGTAAAATAAAAAGTTTAAAGTTGAATTGTTTTCAAATATATTAATGTGTCATTCTTTTTGAAACGGACTAATAAGGTGTGTCATTTAAATTGAAACAGAGAGAGTACTATTTTCTTACTATTTTTATCGTAAACAATAAGATCTTTTATAATTAAAAATAATTTAATTTTAAAATTGCATTTTACCTTTAATGATATACATTTATAGTCATAAAATCTTTTAATATTTTTTCTTATGCTCCGTGTCTAATATAATACCGCCACATAATAAATTAGAAATGAGAAAAGCACTTTTATACGCTTGATTTATTTTATAAGTATCAACTTAAAAAGGATAAGTAAACTACTACCATTAATTAAATTATATAAATAAATAAAAATTCCTTACACTGCTAATGTAAATACGTAACTTGTATCTACTTTTTTGTAATTATTATTTTAGGGTGTAATTTTTATACAGAGACGGGGGTGAAAAGAGAGAAGCCAGCTACAAGTGTTGAGTGGAAGGTGAAGAGCTCAAAAGGGAAGGCTGCAGTTAGTGAACAAGATAAGTGTGGGGTGTACCCCAAGAAGGTTGAGAAGAAGCTATCTGCGTGGATGTGTGTACTAGTTCGGGCGAGAAGAATCGAGCCCAACTTTGATTCAGACCCCGACTAGAGAATCAGGGAAGTTTTCTCTACCTTATACTTTTTAATTGTGTGTCATGGGGACATGCCACAACTTAAAGTGTGGGGTGGGGGATATTGGTATGTTGTATGTATATCAGTTTTAGTTTGTTTTTGCTTTTTAATAGTTAGAAGAAAAAAATTCGAAAAAAAAATTTAAAATTTTTCGATTTTTTCCGACGATGGATATCATTCGACGGGTTTCTTGAGGGATTAAAGTCGAAATAAAAAGATAAAAAAAATTTCTCTTGTTAGGTAGTGTATTAGTTTCCCCTTAGTTTTTCTTTGTGCCGCGGTTCTTTTCCAAGGGTTTTGATTGAACCCGGTGTAGTTAGTTTTTATTTTTTGTTAGGAATAAGAAGCCTTGTGTTGAGAGCTGAATTGAAGACAATGGATCTTAACTTTATTATACCTTGAGAATAGTGAGTGCTTTAGTTGCGACACTTAGGCTCAGTTTTTGACTCTTGTATAAGTACCTTAAAGTGTATGATCTTAACTTTGCTTAACTGCTTTGACTAGAGTGTCTTGATAGTTTAATCCGGAGTGAGTTATGTGCATTGCATTTGATGTCTAGAACTTGCCCCGTGTGTTTGCAAAGCGAAATAGTAGTTTTATTCAGTCTTGGAAGTGATATAGGCATTTCTTTGTTGAGCTAGTTATATGCTTTTACCCACCTAATTGTTATGTATCGCAGTTAACCCTTTTGATCCTGTAATCCCGTTTCTTTGGCACCCATATTACAAGCCTTGCCCATTTGTTTGAATTGACCATCTATTTGAACCTTGTACCTCTCATGAGAACTTGAATTTGTTATGAACTTTGTAAAAGTTGAAATGTGGGGTGGTTGGTTTGGATTTTGAGTAGAACTAATGAAATAAGGAGAAAGGTGCACTGTTTTGAGAAAAAAAAAAAGTAAGAGCAACTTGAAAGAGAAAAGAAAAAAAATAGTTGTATTGTTGTGCAAAATATTCTTTGATAGTGGCAAGTCTTGATGTAATTATGCTTAAAGAAGTTGGGAGTTAATGTATATTGATGTGAAGGTGGAGTTATGGTTTGACATAAGTGTGGGGTTTTGAAAGGTTAATTGTATGTATTAAAGTACTTAGGGAGGTGTAGTAACTCTTATATCCAAATGTATCATACACATCTTGCAGCCTACATTACAACCAATTAAAGTCCTACTTGATCCTTGAGTGAATGAGCTCGAATTAGTAGAGTAGTACACTACGGACAAGCCTATGGTTCATCTTTTTTGGCATATGAATGTTGTTTCTGAGAGTGAGCGAATTCTTTCTATTTTGAGTTCCTAAATGTTCTTAATTTCTATGGTATGTGGAACTACTCTCTATTGTTGTGTGAGGGCACTTGATTCATGAAGGAAAGGTAATGTCGTTGACCTTTAGGTTAGAGTTAGTGAGTGAGTTGTAAATAATGCGTGATACTTACGAGTCAAATGTTGAGGCTAGGATGTTACACTATTGTGCTTAATCTATTTTAAGGTATGATGAGTTATGAGAGTTGTGTAATGAGGTCGTGTCTATATAAAGTATAGTTTGATTGCTCGAGGACGAGCAATGGTTTAAGTTTGGGGTGTTGATGGTAGGCTATAATTGCATGTTTTAGTTGCTTATCGCACTCTAATTTACTGCACTTTAATTGAGTTGAGCTTTCAATCGCTAGTGTTTTGTACTAACTGTGTGTTTTATGTCTTATAGGAGTGATTCCTAGTTATGTAGATATTGTGGAACTAATTCGAGTTAGTTGGAGCTTTGAAGTCTGAGTAAAAGCCCAAAAGAATAAGCCGGGATCGTGTTCGGGGGTCGAGGATCACTGCTGGACGTCAAAATTCAAGGAAGAATCAACTGCTGAAAAAATACACTAGTGCGACGCAGCAGTGTAAATATATGTCAGAAATTGGCAAAGTTCAGAGGCCACTCAGGTGCATGAGCGCGCACTGGGTGCGCAAGTTAGACAGAATACTGTCCAAAGTGTGCGGCCATATGCGCGAGCATATTCCCAGGTGCGCGGTTGCGCATGTCCTATTCCGGAAAGAGTCATATTTCGCGTAGGAAAAGGTGTTTTCGTTTGGGCCAAACCCTATTTGGTATATATACATGGAAAAATATTATTTTTGAGACTTTTGACACATCTAAGACCTAAGGAGTCTAAGGAGAAGTGGGAGAAGCAAGAGCACAAGGATTGCATCATTCAATCCTCACTCAAGACAAGAGTTTGGATCGTTTATGCTTTCTATTAACTTAAACTTATTTGTGATGAATTACTCCATATCTATGGAGTAGTTTTCTTTAGGGTTTGATGGATTTGGTGTATTGATATTTGTTTGTGGATTATAACTCTAATTTTTATGTATTGAATAGTTTTGGATGATTTAATTGTTGCATCTATATTCACAAGTTCATGTAATCGAGAGAGACATAACTTGTGATATAGTTGCATTATCTTGTTATTTGAGTTCATTAATTCTTCTTAATAATTGAAAGAGGCTAATTGAATTATTGTTTAACCCTAGTTAGGAGGATAATCGAGAGAGGTTCTCCTAAAGACCACTCCACTACGAATTCTTGCATATCTTCACTGAGCTTAAATTGGTTCATATTGTGAGGTTGAGACTTAATCGAGAGAGGAGTTTCTACTAAATGTTTGAACTAATAATTGATTGAATTTAAGAGACTCACTTGAATATTAGAAGTGAATTAACTAGAGTTAAATCCCAGATATTTATCTTGCACCTATCCAATCAATCCCTATTTTCTCCTATTGATATCTTCCTTGCTTACTTTTGTTCGAGTGTCATTCGTCAATTAGCTTTAGATTCTTAGTTAATTTTAGTTTTAAATCACATAAATCTAAATTGTTAATCATCTTGGATAGCAATCTAGCTACAAACTACAATAATACTGTTTAACTCCAATCCCTGTGGATACGATATTATATTATACTATATTCGACAAGCGAGCATATTTAAGTGTGTGTTTTGCGCTCGTCCGCTTCAACGGTCAATTTCTCATTTCCCCATGCCCAAGTAAAAAGCCTCACTGATTTCCCTCTGTTTTCTAAGATTTTCACTTGATTATGCTCACATCACTACCCCTTCGTCACTCTCCACTACTGAGTTAGAATTCTGTTGAGCCTAAGGCATTGAATGCCACTATAAATAGGAGTAGTAAATGCTCCCATAAAGAACAACCAACTGCATGTAACATCATCGAGCAACTTACAAAACAGTAGTCTAAAATTTCATGTGAGTTAAGAGGCTAGATTTTATTTTTTGATTGATTTCTATTCCTTCTATTTTTTGAGTTTCTTCACTGCTCAAGAGCTTGAAATCTTGGTCTTCATACGGCTAAGTTAGAAACCCTGTTTGGTCTGCTGCCCTAGAAAAGGTTAGTGTACTTCCACCCTCCTTTTGTTTGCTTCATTCGAAAAACATGAACGAACTTCTATTTTCCTGTTAAGTGTTTTCATCTATAGTCTTTGCTGTTGGTCTATAATTGTTTATTTTAGTTCACCATGACTTTGTTATTGATCTGTGTTTTGCTATTATATTTTATTAGTGTTGATTAAGTTATCAGGTGCTCTTAATGACTTTGATTTCTGTTCTGTATCAAGCATGCCTATTAAACAACCTATGTGATTAAGCTACTTAATATACCTTAATGACCTTTTGTGTTTGCATAGGTTTCAGATTTACTTTTAATGATCCTACTATGATCCTTACCCCTGCCATGCTATTTTTTGCATTTTGTTGCTAAGGCTGTTGTCTAAATGCTAACAGTTTGACTCTTCATCACTTAACTAAAATATATGAGGTTTAAGTGTTTAAATGCCCTTCTTCCCATACATAAGTGCTTGTTAATCTTTAAGTATTCTTTGAATTATCACTATGAAAGCTTTATATCTATGTCTAATTATCGTTTGTATCTCTAAGTATGAAACAATCTTATAGGATGAACTTCTGTAAACATCAATGGTCATTCTGCACATGTTTTGTTATGGTCAGCCTACCTCTTATAAATTAGATTGTAGTTGTGTCTGTTGTATTTGAATGTTTAACTGTTCTATAAGTTGAATACAACTCCACCATGTCTAGTTAATAACCTTAGTGTGTACAACTGAGTTTAGTCTGCTTAGTATGATGTTTCCATGTTCTTAAACCCTTAATGATACTGACAATCTGATTTTGTAATGGTTAAAACTCGTCCTATCTTGTGAGGTTATAACTTTGGTTGAAATCCCTATGTGTGTGGATGAATGAAAGTTTGGCAAAAATCTTCTTTTATCCCTCATGACTTCATACTTTTGAACATTGTTTTGAAGCTACATTCAGTTTTCTCTTTTCCCTGTTAATCTGAATTGAATTTGGTCTTGGAGAAACCTCTTATTGTTACCAATTGAGTACAATAACCTGCCTATGTCATTGTTTTAATATTAACTGATGTTTTCAAAAGGTTCCAAGTAGTATTGTTAACCTATGTGTGTGTTAGTGAGAAGATCTGATGCTAAACTAATCTATGATCAATCTATTGAGGCAATAGCATTTGTATCCCAAAGCTGTTGCAGCTCTAATCTATGTGCTATTTATCTCTCTCTGAGATGTTTGATTCCAATTGTATGTTTCTTTAGCATAAATAGTATGGTGTTCCTGCCTATGTGTATATTTGGAATTAGAGCTTCATGTTTGTCTAGTATGTTAATCAATCACCTAGAACTGGAAGTATTATTATATGAAATGTGAACTGTTCTTGTGTTCTTCATATTATTCTGTTAAGAAGGGGTATTCTTCTGTGGTAGGGAATGTTACAGTAGTTGATTTACATTGAAAGAGCCTCATTGGCACTTAAACCTATAGGGAAGAGTGAGTCGTTAGCGGTCATGGGTATTTGGGAGTAAAGTTTAACTCTAGGTTGGACTGCTCTCCCCGGCACAAGCATTGCCCTGCACCTTGAGACCCTTGGGAACTTTGAAGTGTCGGGGGATTCAAAGGGGGCATTGACCTTGAGTGGAATTCTCTCCTTAGCCCTTAATTTATTGACACCTGTTATTCTCTTTGGGTTTAGTGTTTAATGACAACGAAAAGTGTTCAGTGTGGGTCACTTAGTATACATAACCACATTAGTATGACCTCCTTAGTGTTTAAATATTGTTAGTTATCTTTTCTTTACTCTTTGCTTTGTAAATCTCATATATGGGCATGTATATAGTACCGTCTCTCTAATGACCTACTCTTTTTTTGAACGTGTACAATGATTTGGGCTCGCTGAGTTATTTAAGAAATCAGGCCCGAGTCCAGCCTTGCTATGTCTCAGAAGGTCCAGAGTTAGCTGTTGCTCGTCCCTGTATTGCTGGGCCTGCCTCTTTGAGGCCCAAACACCAGAGTCCTTTCTTTCCCTTCGCTCCTTTATTTACTGTTACCATTATTCTATAGTTTCACTATGTCGTTATTCTTTACTGTGCTCCTATTATTTTATCTCACATGTATATGACAAGTATATATTGGATTGGATGCTTTATTTTATCTTTTAATTCATAAAGTAACTCAGGTAAGTTTTAAAGAACTTAGGATTAAAAGAAGCATTAGTTAGCAATTAATTCTACATCCGCTAATCATGAGCTATTATTAATTCATTATGCCTTGCTAACTTTTTCTTAAAGATTTTGAAGCCCAAAGGCCTAACAAAAGGCGGCAATCCCCCTTTCAAAAAAGAAAAAACCAAAATTGAGTCGTGTGCTTAATTTTCTAAAAGGAAATCAGCTCTTTTCGAAAAGAACAAGGTGCTGCCGTCCAAACAAAGGTTTTCAAACAATCTCCTTAAGTTTAATATTTAAGAACCAAGGTATATCTTAGCCTTTATCTCATAACATCTCATTAGAGTAATATGAACTTCTATGCTTTAGGAAACAAAGTGTTTTAACTTAGCTTCTTTTTTACACATTTTCATACAAACATCCTATCTTTCAAAGCTCTTTTCAAGCATATATGTACTAACATTATTTTCTAAAATTCTTCTATAAACCCATACCTCTTTAAACTACACCCTTACCTTATAGGTATTATGCCCTAATATAGGGTAAGCCACACACTTTTAAGCACTAGTTAAGCATAGTACAAATAATTTGTCCTAAATATAGTCTAGGTCCTATGGAGCTACCTTAGGTAGATTTTAAGAGGTACCTAACGCCTTCCCCTTAGAAGAATAAGAACCCTTACCCATAATCTCACTGGTTAGCAGACTAATGAAGAATATGACCTTTAGTAATTAAATAGGTACCCTAGTATACCTTTAAATATTAGGTGGCGACTTTCTTTTATCAACAACAGAGAAACTACAAGTTAAATCTTATTTTGACTAGTGCAAAATAGGGTGCAACAACATGGAGACTCTGCTGGGGACTCACACTTAGGTTCTAACCTTGGCAGACTTAAACTGAATTTGGCACTTAGATTTGTTTGTACATTACTTTAACTGTATTCAAATTTATGCTTATTTTCATTGTCATACCCTTATCTATTACCGCTTTATATACACTGTCATCACATTTCTTCCTATCGAGTCTTGGCCGTACACTATCACACACAATGGCATGCGAGAGTTGTCTTTTACACCCCTCCAAACCTTCTTTTCAAAACTCTTTAGTTTCAAAGAATGGCTTTGTCAGGTCAACTGATATAACTTCTCGCAGTCTTCAGTCCAAACCAAAAGTAGGAAACACTCTACTCTAGCAAAATAGGTCATATTGCATAAACCTTAGGTGAGTCGCTCCTTGGCATCGACACACAATTAGGAAAACCACCCTGATGTCAACGGGTCATGTATCCAATGACATTACTTCTATGGAAAGACGAACAAACCTGGCGAGACACCTAAAGATCCAAAGCAAACACTTACTAAAACCTTTCTTTACCTACTTCAGAAATGGAAATCAACCAAAACATCTCCGAGATCAATATGGTGATGGGAGCGCCACACAAGTTGAAGCAGTGGTGGAAGAACATCCGCCGAGAACACGGAGATGAGATTCAGACACACCTGGTGGTACTGACCGCTTTGCTAAACATCCGAGCAGAGAGGGTACTCACTCGCCTGCTGATAGAGTTTTAGGATTCGGCTAAGGTGGTGTTCAAGTTTGCTGACTGTGAGTTAGTACCCACATTGGAAGAAGTTACTAGTTTCACGAAGCTTCCGTTTATAGGGAGGAGACCAATACTACCAGTCATTATGCTCGGTTACAGGTTCCTGGATGTGTTGGGTTTGGCTAATAGTTGAAGTTTGAGAAATATAGAGGACAGATGGGTGAGCCTAGATAAGTTGTTCGATAGGTTCGGACATCTTGAAAGCTATGGGTGGTATTTGGGTGAATTTCAGTGTGATCAGGAAATGTGGGAGAGTCTCAGGCCCATCACTTTCTCATTAGCAATGTTGGGATTGTTGGTCTTCCCATAAAGAAGGGGTCGGATCAACATCAACTTGTTACCCATGGTTTTGGCGACCTTCCCTGGTAACCTTCAAGCTACTCTAGTGCGGATCATGTTAGTCGAGATTCTAAGGGCTTTGTCTGCATGTGCACGGGGGAATTATTTCTTTAAGGGTTGTAACTTGCTACTTCAGATCATTTCTTCTAGCGAGAGGCCATAATTGACTACTTTGTAGGCGTCATCAACATGATCCGCATCCACAATGATAGGATGAGACATTGGGTCTCCCCACATGGACAAGAAGAGTGAAGAGAAATGCTGACTAATCTAAATGGATAATGGGTCAATTGGAAGCTGTCATGGTTAGGCGGGAGGGCAATCTTAAGGAATCCTCATAAATACTTCATTGAGCTGATAGGACTTGAGGGCATCCAACCATACTCACCTTTGCGAGTTCTCAGATAGTTTGGGATGATCTAGGACGTGCCTTTATGGACGAGGATAGTGCTATATGAAGACGCGTACAATAGACAGATTCCAATGCCAAGGATAAGAAGGCTCCAAGAAGAGTGGAACGATCGGTCACAATGCCGATGGGTCAAAACTCGTGGTGCACTCCGGAGTATTATGTCTGGATCAATGAGGAAGACGAGCTAGCCCGGCCAAGCAGAGAGGGTATAGCCTGGCTGGAGGACGCAGTGGCTGCTTTGCAAATCTACTATGAGATTCTTCCACAGTACCTTGTGACTACCTCAATGCACCGTCAAGTGGTCCCAGGATCCACCAATGACATGCTGCCACCTCCGGAAGACGATGACCGGGTAGTGGAGTGCATCCAGATAAAATCTGAGACAGAGCTGGAGGGAGATTTAGGAGAAGAGTCTGAGTTCAACGATGACGAAGAGGAGTTTGAAGAAGATCCAGAGGAAGAGCCAGAAGAAGAAGAGGAAATGGGGAATGATTCCAGGGATGGTTACTAGAAGTTGGTTGATTTCCCATTCTTTCCCACCTTGTATCCTTATCCCCATTTTTCTTATTTTCCTAAGGGGTGAGTTGTTTAAGCCTATGCAGTTCTATGAATATCAGAAACAATGATGTAACCTTTGTTCCCACTTATCTCAATCCAAACATTATCAATGAAAACAAACTTGCTTCAGATCTAAATGTGTCAAGTTTAATTGTTTGTCAAACATTCACGATTTAGGCCTACCTCCGGCAATGAGAGGTCCCACGAATTCTAGGAAAACGTGCTTACCTGAATACGTGAATTAACTACTTTGTGTGATCTCCTGCTTGTATAAATGAAGAAACTGCCTTTTGTTTCCTTTTCTTTTTCTTTCCTTTTTGTTTATTACTTTATTATTTCTCCCCAAAAGAAAGTTGGTTTGTGTCGACCCGAAATTGGCGGAACCATCGTACAACTTAAGATCAAAGGGGAAGATGTCTGCCATAGAAAACTCGACTGAACATGCTCTGGTCATAGCCGATAGTCCGGGCCGATCGGGAGAGAAGGAAGATACAAGGAATGATAACACGTGGTCAGTATGGCCCGGGAGGTGGAGTCTTTAAAGGAGGAAGTACAGCATATCAAGGAACTAGCACATTTGGCCGTGACAACGCTCCCTCAACCACCTCGCTTTCCTTCTTTGGATACAATCCCTAACCACTTTCCTTCCACATCACGCAAAACCAGCAACACCCTAAATTCATTCCCCACCACTCAAGTCATACCTCCAGTAACCCCTGCAAACCTACCAAATCATCCTATCCACACTCCCTATGTACCACAGTACGTTCGAACACCATAAAACCCACCCATTACCACTAACACAACTCACACCCCTCCTCGTGACAGAGTAACTTTTGCAACTCACCCAAATTAGCACATACCCGTGGCATATACCGCCGCCCATGAGCGATATGTTCCTCCTGTGTATGCCATTTTTGAACCTACCTTTACAGCGCTTGTCACGGTCAGGGTGCCTTATGAGATTGACCAATACGCTGAGATGGAAAGGTAAGCTAGGTGTAAGAAAGAGGAGTCAGTGTCTGAGCAGCTACAAATCTTGAGAAAACAAATGATGAACCTCCAAGTCGCTCGGGGAAGTGAAAGTTTAGACTACGAGGATCTATGTATCCATCCAGATGTGGATATGCCAGTAAGGTATAAGCCACAAAAGTTCGATATCTTCTACGGGACGGGTGATCCCCATGCATATTTGAGGGCATATTGTGACAAGTTTGTTGGAATAGGAAGGAACGAGAAGCTGAGAATAATGTTTTTCATAAGGAGCCTAACGGGAAAAACACTTACCTGGTATACTCGACAAGATTCGCGAAACTGGAGAACATGGCAAGATATGGCGGAAAATTTCATGAATCGCTTTTGATTCAACACAGAGATCACTCCCGATAGGTTCGCACTGGTAAACCTACAGAAAAAGCCATCCGAGTCATCCCAAGAATATGCACGTCAGTGGAGGTCAGAAGCCGCCAGGGTACAATGATGAGTGGTGATTTTACCACTTATTTTAGTCTCCTTTCTTTAGATTTTGCATCCTTTAATTATAATATAAGGTTTTTTATGGTGTGTATTGCTAGATTTTCAGGTAAATGATGCCATGAAGAGAGTTGAATTCAATTGAAGTGGAATTGAGCAAAAAAAGAGTTGAAACAATGCCAAAGCCTTTAGATATCTCGCATCTGCGGAAGGCAGGTTGCTTATGCGATCTCGCATCTGCGAGAAAGGACCCGCATCTGTGAGAAATGACATAGATGGCAGAAATTGCTTCTGCAATCGTTCAACCGTATCTGCGCTTAATGATCGCATCTGCGATCACGCGTCTGCGCGTATCAGTTCGCTTCTGCGGAGCCAGAGTTTCCCATCTAATTTAGCTTTTGCGATAAGCTACCTGCATCTGCGGAGCCGCACCTGCGAGGATTCTTCCATAGGTGCGGTCAACAGGCTTCAGACATGGACAGAATTGACAATTCACATTTTCGCAACTCCAAACCCACAAATACATGGCCTAGCTTATTGGAAACATATCTTTGGAGATCTTTGGCTTATTTTCAGTCCATATACTAGAGAGAACAAGTTTTGGTAGCTAGGGTTCTTGCACACACACTTGGGTCTTGAAGATTTGAAGCTTTTGGTTGATAATTTCTCACTCCTTTATGCTCATTTCTCCATTTTCTTGCTTTGTATTGTATATATAAGTGTGTAGTATTTATTTCCAACACTTGAATCTTGTTTATGGAAATATTCATATTTAATGTGTGGATTAAATACCTTGTTGTGCTTATGTATTGAACGATTTTTATTTATTATGAAGCGAGTTGTTGTTTCTTTAATTATTCTTGTTCTTTAATGTTTCCAAAGGGATTATCTAACCCTAGGACTCGCTCATTAACTTCGGATTAATTTTGGAAAAGATAATTTAGGGTTGGGAAAGATTAATTAACAAGAACTTGAGGCTTTAACCCTCATTTTATAGATTTTACCTAGGGATAGGATTGAACTACTTGTAGCCATATCCGGGTGTGCTTAATCTCTTAATTGTTTTAGGGATAATTTAATTAGGAAGTCTTGTTAGTCTTCGGAAGAAGCTAATTTAGAATTATTACCCATGGCTAATTAACATAAACTCGCTCATATTTGTTAAATCGTGAAATACATTGGATCGTTACTTGAGTGTAATTCCCGATGCATCCATACGTGTAGCCATTGATCATTTTACTTGCTTTCTAGGTTAGTTTATATTTTCGCATTTAGGTATAAACATTTTCATAATCAAATTCTAAGTGTTTGGCATTGCATAACATGTGATAATTCTCTTACATTCCTAATCACCTACATATTGTTCTCTGTGGGATTCGACCCCGACTCATAATTGGGTAATTTATATTGCATGCGACTGTGCCCATTTACTTTTTAGTAGTGAATTTAGACGTCATCAAATTGGCGCCGTTGCCGGAGAACAATTTGGCATATTTAGGTTGTTTGAGAAATAAGCATAAGTGCTTTGGTCCAAACTTGTAAATATTTGTGTGATTATTTTCTTATCTTTGTTTATTTTTCTTATTTATTTTCTTGTCTATTTTCATAATTGTTTTTTAAAAAAATGGCATCATATAATGAAAATTGGTCGGATGGTATTTGTTCATATTTTGATGACCCTTGTCCTTATTGCGGAGGATCACACTCATGGTAAAATTGTTTAAATTTTCCCGGGGGTGAATTGTGCGCACAATCTCAAATCCATGAGTGGAGTATTTGTGATAAGTGTGGCCGTCAAAATGGTCATTGGGATAATTGTGCTTATTTGTCCTTCCCTTCCCTAAGCCCCCGCTATGATGATTCTACTTTTTGTGATGAAAATTATAGGGATATGGAAGTGGAAGAAATTGAGCATGGTCAAAATGGAGAGTTTAAGCTCATGTTAGAATGCCTACTTGAAGGAGGAAACAAAGAGCAAAATGCCTTGGAGGAGCTTTTGGGAAATAGTCTAAAAAATGATTTGGTGCTTGAAAGGTTGAACTTGCAAATGGGAGAAATGCTTGAAGCTTTAGAGGTCCAAAAAGCCTCGAAAGTGGATAATAGCCAAGAACCTTCCTTAGATGTGGAAGCTGAAAATCCTTCCTTGGCACTTGATCAAAACCAAGAAGAACTCTCAAATGCTCAAAATGAGAGGATGATGCTCATGTTGGAGGCCATTCTTGAAAATGAGGAGAAGCAAAGCTTGGCACTCGAGGACTTAAAACAAGCACTAACTCAAAATGATGATGATATCCGCACCTTGGAAAATCAAATGAAAATATTAGTTGAGGCTCACTATGCCCACCAACTTGAGAGTGTGGAAAGAGATCAAGAAGAGTCCGACTTCGAGGAAGAAAGCGAGCTTTATTTTGAGGAATCAAGAATTGAACATCCGCCAACCGACTCCATGAGTGTTAGGGATGCCAAGAAAAATATGGAATTAGAGTCAACTAAAAAATTTGAAGATATGGTGAAAAGGACTCTAGTTCGGGGGAAAAGAGAATGTCAAAATTCGGGAAGATTTGCAATTTGAAAGCTTGAGGTTGCATTCCAAGCATTTTTCAACCTTGGAATTGCATGGTGATATGGGAATTGAGCCGAGCGAATCCATATGGAAGGGCAAAGAAGAAAAGCAAGAGCCATACATTTTGCAATTTGCATATTCAAAAAGGCAAAATGACATTCCTCACATGAAAGCCAAGAAACGCCAAATGAAGAAATTAAAGTTTGGCTTGATCATTTACTTACCATCCCCCGTTGCTCGTGGTCACAAGCTTGATTCCAAGTTAGATGCCCAATTCATATCGTCCAAGTGGCGAGAAAAGTGGTAAAGTTGATCCGCGTCGTGCCACGACGTTAAATACGGCGCTTGGTGGGAGGCAACACATCATTTTCAAAATTTTCGGTCGTTTTTGATTTTTTTTTAAAGGATAGCTTAGTATATTATTTTTGGCTAATCTGTCAAGTTTCAGATTTTTTGGAGTTGAATTAAGAAGTTTGGAGTGTTGGAACAAACCAAAGCAGTAGCTGCCTAGAATTGGCCTGCTAAATCCTGGCATAACCGCACCTGCAGACATGCGCTCACGCAGAAGCAAAAACCAAGGAACAAATGCGAAACCTTTCATAGGTGCGACATAAAACTCGCAGAAACGGCCTCGCAGAAGCGCTTCTGGAGTCGCAGGTGCGGATATCGAACTGGTTTAATGAAATAACCCCTCATTTCATCAGGTATACTCTAAACGTTTTCCCCCAAACTCAAACTCCTCTCCTCTTTCACACTGCTGCTCTTCATCACTGCTCACTTTTGAGTTCTCAAGCACAAGACTACATAGGTACCAAGTCTCTCATTTACTCCTCTATTCTACTTCTCTTTTCTTTTTCTTCTTCTTCATCTCCACTGTTCTAGCCCGCTTTTCCCCATATTCTTTTTGTTATCAATTTTAGTTTTGAAAATGAGGGATATTGGTTGAGAGTATGTATTGTGTGCCGTTGTGTTGAACATTACTATTGGGGGAAATCTGAATACCTAAATATTTTGTGTAGAAGCATAAATTCTCACTGCTTGCAATGTGTTTGATAAATTGTCCAAAAGAAAATTATTTGCTAAGTACCACAAAATCAAGTTTAATAGAGTCGTAGTTTTATGTAATGCACTAATTTAGAAGTTTTGAGTATAAATTATATGCTAAAAATCTTGTTTGAGCAATAAAAGAGTCGAAAATTCCGGGCTTTTTGAACCCACAGATGAACATCGCAGAAGCGAATGAAATGCCACAGATGCGGCCTCGCACCTGCGTAGACCATTTTGCAGGTGCGAACTCTGAGGAAATGGGAAAAACCCATAGAAGCGGGACTGCACCTGCGATGGCTTTTCCGCAGGTGCGGAAACTAGATAGATTTCCAAATTCCAGTAGCTTTGCATCTGGAGCTTCCTGGGCCCATTCGACTCGATTCTTTGGCCTAATTGCTTTGTTTTAAATTGCCTAACATGATTCTATTGCCCGACTAATGTTGTTTTGATTTTTTTTGAAGGTACTTTGAGAGAAAATGGACCCGAACATGAACGAAAATGCCTCGCTTGGTCATGAAATTGAGGAGGAAGCTGTGGAAGAACAATTTGACCAGTCACGCTTCATGTCGGCTGATTGTCAACGCTGGTATTATGACAATCTCCTTACCAAGAAGATTGTGCTTGAAAAGGGGATTTCCGAGGAGAAACTGGTCGAACTACTCCCAGAATTCTATGGCCGTCTTCAAGCCTCCGGTTGGTCGTGCTTCATGCCCACCCCGTGCAAAGCCAATGAGGAGTGGGTTCCTGAGTTTTTCGCGAATCTTAACGTACAAACTTCGCCGACCCACAAGTAACCATAAAGGGTAAGACAATGAGGTTTAGAACTAAGCATATTAATGACATACTCGAGATTCTTGACCATCCACTCGAGCCAGTGCTAGAAAAAGATCATTGCAACAACGCAGAATGGCTTGTGTCTAAACTCTATACTGCAAGCATGAGAGCAAAATGGGCCAACAAAAGAAGGGGTTTGAAATCGATTTACTTCACTACTAAAGCTAAAATATGGCTCTACATCCTCTGCAACAGGGTATCACCCTGTGGAAATGTTTCTGATCTATCATACACTAGAGCCCTGATCATTGCATGCCTTCTAGACGTCATTTCTATGAATGTCGGCCATTATATCTTGCGGGAGCTGAGAGAGTACTTGCATGACGGCAGCCCAGGGTTGATGTTTCCTTCACTGATCACAGAGTTGTGTAGGCGGGCAGAGGATGAGGTGCACAACACCGATCATTGGTTGCTGGCCGAAAAACCCTTTCATCCGTTGAGAGTAACGGTTGAGGGTAGTGCAATCAAGAGCAAGAAGAGAAAAGTCACCACTGTTGGCAGATCAGAGTCATCCTCACAGGCAGCGGTGCCTGAGGGATCATTTGGGATGTTGAACTCGCAGCTTGGTGTCATCCGTGACGTAGTGTCATAGCTTCCCAGTGGACCCTCACACTCCCAGCCTATGCCCAAGTACTTCACCAGGGATGACATGAAGACCTACTTAGATGCACAGAAAAAACAGGCAGAGTCTCAGGAGAAGATAACAACATCTGTTGGCATACTTGAGGCCGCCTATGGTAACTTGGCCAAGGCACATGTAGATCTTCAGTCAGACTTTGCAAAGGAGAAAGCGAGCAACAAGAAGAAGGGCAAGTTTATGATCAAAATGTGGAGAGGCATCAAAGCTATCTTCAAATGGGAGCAGCCGAAAAGGAAGATACCTGTTGCTGATGCTGAGGATAGCGAGGAGTACTCTTTCATGTCGAGTGCTGCTGATGATGATGCTGATGACACTGAGGATGATGAGGCCGAGAGTTCTCAACGGTAGTGATTAGCCTTTTTCCTGCAGTCTGCTAGTCTGATGCAGACCTCAGGGAGACCCTCAAACTACTCTTATTTTATTTTAATATTGTGCAGTGAGGACACTGCAATATTTTAGTTGGGGGTGGCTTCAGGGAGTATACTTTATTCGATGCTATATATTTGCCCTTGCCGGGTTTATGTTGTGGTATGGATATTGTGTGCTCTTGCCAGGCTTGTTTTGTCACTAATAATAATGTGCTCTTGCCGAGCATAGTTGTGACTGGTTGTACATTTACAAGATTAGTCACTTTTGTTATTCTATTTTTTTTTCTTTCTTTACTTATTTTCTTTAGTAGTTTTTAGTTTATTTTATTTTTGTTCGTTTAAGTATTAGTTGCTTTTGTTACTTTAGTTTTTTTTAGTAGTTTTGTTCTTTTAATTTTATTTCTGTAGTGTTTATTTTATCTTGTTAAGTAGTTTTAGTTTATATTATTTTTATCTCTTTTAATAGTAATATACTTTTCAATAAATGTCTTTGAGTTTTCTTTATGCTACGGTTCTTTCCCAAAGAATATTTATTTGTTGAATCGGGTGACTTTTCCCTATGACGGATGGCGTGACGACTTTCTTAAGGGATTAGTCTTGTTTTGTTATGTGGAGACTTTTGGATTATTTGGTACTAACAAAATTAATCTCTTATATGTGAGGTGTGAATTAAGAATACCCCTCCGATTTTTGGTTTTAAATTGAAAAAAGTAAGTTGCATGAGGAGAATAATTTTTGAGACGACGTTTTGGCTCATTTGGTGACTCTTTGCCCACTAGTTGGCATGATATTGCTCTAAATGCTCTTGTTAAGAAGTGAAATTGATCCGGCTTGATTAGTTCATGTGCCATGTGTATTAGTTTTTGTTATAAATAATTCTTGTGTTTACTTCTATCATCTAGAACTTGCCTGGTTGGTCTTTCAATGCTAATGTTAATTATGTTTGGTTGGAGGGATGACCTTAGGCATTCTTTGTAATCTTTGAAAAAGCCTCTTTAGCCTTTCAAGCCTACTATTGCATAAATATTATCACTAGTTTACCCCATTTGAGCCTTTAACTTTTTCTTTGGCCACCTCATTACAAACCTTTACCCTTGTGTAAAATAATTCTCTCTTTTGAACCCGTCCCTCCTTGAATAATGAGAATGAGGCTAAAAGCCTTAGTTGGGGGTATTGGTGTCAAGTTGGTATGTGGTAAGGTTGTACATTAAGGGTAGAAACATATACCTCAAAGTTGTTCATATGAAGTTACTCAAGCTCCAAAAGAAAATAGTAAAAAACAAAATAGAGAAAAATATGTCTATATATAAATATGGAGTCTTAAAAAAACTTAGAGAGGTACTTTAAGATGGTTCTATGTTGGTAACTAGATGCCAATAAGGGCGATGTGGTTTAAAAAGAAGCAAAGTGTAAAAAGAAAGACAAATGTGAGTAGTATTCAAGGAGGGTGTAGTCACTTGTATTCCAAATGCTTATCCGACCCTTCCCTAAACCTATATTACAAGCTTAAAAAGTCCTTATGGGATCTCCAACCGAATGTTCTTGAATAGGCGGCGAATTAA
The DNA here is from genome assembly GCF_000715075.1 of Nicotiana tabacum. NCBI lineage: Eukaryota > Viridiplantae > Streptophyta > Magnoliopsida > Solanales > Solanaceae > Nicotiana > Nicotiana tabacum. Next base: position 47,343,330 of record NC_134102.1, read on the forward strand.
AATAAGGGCAAGCTTATGGCATGATATTTTGTAACACTTGAAATTCTTTGTTAAGAGTGAGTGTCTTTGTGCATTTGTCCCTTGTGTTGTTATTGTAAATATGGTGATTTTGGGACTTTCTTTCTTGTGAGGGCACATGAATTAGGATGGATTGGTGACATTGATGTATCCCGAAATGAGTAAATTGAGCATATGTAGTAGACTAGTGCTTTTGAGTCACTTCTTGAGGCTTTTTGTTGTCACTTGATTATTTTAAAACTCCTTTGCATTTCTTAAAGTTGATTTTAAATGAGGGAGTTATTTGGTTGAGATTCATATGCTTGAGCCTAATTATTAGTACCAACCAAATCCATAAGTATGGTGCTTAATTGGAGAATGTGATTTGTTTATGATAGCAATGTCACTTGTGCTTTAAATGGTAGAACCTCATTGAATTATTGGTTTTGATTTGCTTGAAGACAAGCAAAAGTTTTAAGTTGGGGGTGTTGATGGGTGGTGATTTTACCACTTATTTTAGTCTTCTTTCTTTAGATTTTGCACCCTTTAATTATAATATGAGGTTTTTTATAGCGTGTATTGCTAGATTTTCAGGTAAATGATGCCATGAAGAGAGTTGAATTCAATTGAAGTGGAATTGAGCAAAAAAAGAGTTGAAACAATGCAAAAGCCTTAAGATATCTCGCATCTGCGGAAGGCAGGTCGCTTATGCGATCTCGCATCTGCGAGAAAGGACCCGCATCTGCGGGAAATAACATAGCTGGCAGAAATCGCTTCTGTGATCGTTCAACCGCATCTGCAGGCAGCGCTTCTGCACTTAATGATCGCATCTGCGATTGCGCGTCTGTGTGTACAAGTCCGCTTCTGCGGAGCTAGAGTTTCCCATCTAATTTCGCTTCTGCGATAAGCTACCCGCATCTACGGAGCCGCACCTGCGAGGATTTTTCCGCAGGTGCGGTCAACAAGCTTCAGACATGGACAAAATTGACAATTCACATTTTTTGCAACTCCAAACCCACAAATACACGACCTAGCTTATTGGAAACATATCTTTGGGGATCTTTGGCTTATTTTCAGTCCATATACTAGAGAGAACAAGTTTTGGAAGATAGGGTTCTTGCACACACACTTGGGTCTTGAAGATTTGAAGCTTTTGGTTGAGAATTTCTTACTCCTTTATGCTCATTTCTTCATTTCCCTGCTTTGTATTGTATATCTAAGTGTGTAGTATTTATTTCCAACACTTGAATCTTGTTTATAGAAATATTCATATTTAATGTGTGGATTAAATACCTTGTTGTGCTTATGTATCGAATGATTTTTATTTATTATGAAGCGAGTTGTTATTTCTTTAATTATTCTTGTTCTTTAATGTTTCCAAAGGGATTAGCTAACTCTAGGACTCGCTCATTAACTTTGAATTAATTTTGGAAAAGATAATTTGGGGTTGGGAAAGATTAATTAACAAGAACTTGAGGCTTTAACCCTCATTTTATAGATTGTACCTAGGGATAGGATTGAACTACTTGTAGCAATATCCGGGTGTGCTTAATCTCTTAATTGTTTTAGGGATAATTCAATTAGGAAGTCTTGTTAGTCTTCGGAAGAAGCTAATTTAGAATTATTACCCGTGGCTAATTAACATAAACTCGCTCATATTTGTTAAATCGTGAAATACATTGGATCGTTACTTGAGTGTAATTCCCGATGCATCCATACTTATAGCCATTGGTCATTTTACTTGCTTTCTAGGTTAGTTTATATTTTCGCATTTAGGTATAAACATTTTCACAATCAAATTCTAAGTGTTTTGCATTGCATAATAAGTGATAATTATCTTACATTCTTAATCGCCTACATATTGTTCTCTGTGGGATTCGACCCCGACTCATAGTTGGGTAATTTATATTACATGCGACCGTGTCCATTTACTTTTTAGTAGTGGATTTGGACGTCATCATACAACCTCTATTGGACGATAGTGAATTAACCAAGTATTTCATCAGGGCCCAGAAAGGGATATACTTAGAAAAAATGATGGGAACGATGTGACAGAAATTCCCCGAACTGGTCAATATGGGAGATTTCTTAGAAGAAGGTACAAAATCTGGCAAAGTACAATCCATAGCTGCACTGTATGCAGCTAGCAAGGCAATCCAATCAGGGTCAATTGGTAGTGGAAAGAAGAAAAAAGAAGAGGTCTCGACAGTCGTCGTCCCTTACTATCAACCTAACCCACATCATGGAAACACTTTCTATTCCCCAAACATTCATTCATCACTACCCGCTTATGCTCCAGTCTATAACACCCTGCCATATTACCACCCCCAACCTCAATATAACCCTCATCGAGTCCACAACAGCCCGAACCCACAACGACCATATGTTCCTGTCCAAACTACTACCCACCAAAACAGACCCACTTAGGCACCACACTCTCATCCCAATTTTAAAGAGAGGGGTCCTAGAAATTATACCCCGATTGCTGAGCCTTTGGCCCAATTATTTGAGAGATTGAGGAGAGAAGTATTGATAAATCCTGTGGAAGGAAGGGTTCATGAGTATCCTTCTAAGTATTTTGATGAAACTAAAAGGTGTGTGTACCATTCAAACGTGCCTGGGCATGATACTGAAGATTGATTTAAGCTAAAAAATAAAATTGAAACACTGATCAAGAGAGGAGCCATTCAGTGCACTCCGGCTCCGCCTAATGTGAATCGCAATTCACTGCCAAATCACCGGAATCAGGGGGTCAACATGATCACCTTGGATGAGGAATATGATTTGAAAGGAATTATTGTCACAATAGGAAATGCAGAGGCGGCAAGGATCCCACCTCAAAGGACTTCGATGACCACAATGCAAGTGAGACATGCGGTGACGGTTTAGACTTATCAGAGACAAAGAGAGTCGGGAATACAAAAATGTCCCATGGACATACCAGCAAAATGGGAAGGCCAAAATGACAAACTCTACAGCAGCCCACAGTATGACTAGGTCCGGGAGATGTTACACTCCTGAAGATGCAAATCAAGGGAATTTGGGAAGAGAGAAGATTCAAAGAAGGAACATAACAGATCCCAAAGCCGCATAATTCTGGAAGAGAACGTCGGCCAAAGAGTACTCCATGGAGGAGCAGCTAAAGGAAACTCTGGCGCAAATATCAATCATGGACTTGCTAATGAGTTCCAACAGTCATAAGGATGCCCTGATGAAAGTACTAAGTGGGGTAAGTGTTCCAAGCAACACCACCAATGAGGTACTGGCCGCAACAATTGTGAAAATGGTCGAAGCAAATATGATCACGTTTATAAGAGACGAACTTTCTATCGAAGGCGTAAGTCACAACAAAGCTCTTCATATCACCGTCAAATATGGGGACAAGGTGGTGTCCCGAGTGCTGGTTGATGGAGGGTCAGGAGTCAACATCTGTTCGCTCTCTACCTTGCGGGAGTTGGGAATCTATCTGAGGGAAGTCAAGGAAAGCCATGTGAGGGTAAGAGCTTTTGATGGTTCGCAGAAGGAAGTTATTAGCGAAATTTATTTGGCTTTGTAGATCGGACTGGTTGAATTTCCCATATTGTTTCAAGTAATGGATATTTACTCTTCATACAACTTGCTGCTAGGAAGGCCCTGGATACACATGGCAGGGGCCATCCCATCCACCCTACACTAATGCATGAAATTTGAGTGGGGATGTCAAGAGATCGTGGTCCATGGCGAATGGGGCCAATCAGCCTATTTGGAGCACGTAGTCCCGTTCATTGAAGGGCTAGACAGGATTGCTTTTCATGTAGTGGAAATCATACAGACCACCAAAAGAGAAGAGACTGAACAAAACTTGGAAATACAGCCGGCGTATAGATCCAAGATGGCTATGAGGGAGATGATGAAATATGGATACAGACCAGGAACCGAGTTAGGAGCCAGATCAGATGGGATTACAAAGCCAATTGAACCTAATTGGTAGTAAGGAAGGGCTGGCATAGGATGTCAGCCTCCAGTGGGGAAAACTCATACCTTTAGTTCCGGGAAAAAGGCTTTTGTGCCAGAGCATGTTTTGGGTACAGTCCAGAGTTCAGCGCCAGAAGATGATATCATCGATGGAATGGGAAGGCTGTTTTTGAATATGCTTGAAGAATGCTGTAAGGGAACTAATATCAAGACACCGACCATTAGGAATGCCAAACCAGGAGAAGAGCTACGGAATTAGATGCCAGTCTATCTTTGGTTCGCCGGGAGTCTTGGTAGTATGGAACTGTAAAAGTTTTCTTTTGAAAAGCACACGATTAATTGAGGCCTGCACCGTGTCTGTACCTTTTTATCATATGCCTATTTTGAACGCTTAGACGTTCCTCTTTTGATGAAATAAAAAGAATCTTTTTCTTAAAATATCTTAACTTTATTTACCGCTTCATTTATACTTAGATTTTCTTTTTAGTAATCATAATGATAAAAACAAGCATTCCGCGATTGTGATATGTAACGAAACCATCGAGCGAAACGACCTAGATTATAAGGAATATGATGAGAGTGTGATGTCAGTCAATCTCCCACAAGAGATCGAACAACTGGAGAGTCAGAAAAAGCCTAACCTCGAAGAAACGGAAGTGGTCAATCTCGAAAACGAAAAAGACATGAAAGAAACTAGAATCATCATTCACCTAGAAGCCGAGTAGAAGGAAAAACCGGTTGAGTTACTCCGATACTACATCGATGTGTTCTCCTAGATTAAGTACAGACATTGTCTGGCACCGACTGCCTACCGATCCTGCCAGATCACCGGTCAAGCAAAAACCTAGAAAATTCTAGCCCGATTTGAGTATGAGGATAAATGAGAAAGTAACCAAGCAGATAGAGGCGAATATGGTAAAGGTCACCAATTATCCCAGCTGGTTGGAAAATATCATCCCAGTACCCAAGAAAGACGGGAAGATCAGGATATACATGGATTAGCAAGATCTCAACAAAGCAAGTCCAAAGGACGACTTCCCTTTACCAAATATCCACATCCTCATCGACAACTGTGCGAAGCATGAACTGCAGTCGTTCGTAGATTGTTTCGCTGGATACCACTAGATCTTGATGCACGAGGAATATGCAAAAAAGATAGCCTTCACCACACCTTGGGAAGTTTACTGCGATAGAGTCATGTCGTTCGGTCTCAAGAACGCCGGTGCCACCTACATGAGGGTCATGGCGATCCTTTTTCATGTCATGATTCACAAGGAGATCGAAGTATATATGGATAACATCATCATCAAGTCTCGAAAGAGTTCAGAGAACTTGGATGATTTGAGGAAAGTTTTCGAGCGCCTGCGGAGGTACAACTTGAAATTGAACTACAAAATGCGCGTTCGGAGTCCCTGCTGGAATATTGTTGGGCTTCATCGTAAGCAGAAAAGGGATAAAACTGGACCCATCAAAAATCAAGGCCATTTAGGAATTGCCACCACCCAAGAGTAAGAAAGATGTGATAAGTTTCTTAGGTAGATTGAATTACATTACTCGTTTCATAGCCCAGTCTACGTTAATCTGTGAACCCATTTTTAAGTTGCTGAAAAAGGATGCTGCCACAAAATAGACAGAAGAGTGTCAGAAAGCCTTTGACAGAATTAAGGAGTATTTGTCAAATCCACCTGTGCTGGTTCCCCTCGAGCCTAGGAAGCTATTGTTACTATATCTGTCAGTCTTGGATAGCGCCTTCGGATGTGTGTTGGGACAGCATGATGAAACTGGTAGAAAGGAGCAGGCCATCTACTACTTAAGTAAGAAGTTCACGACATGCAAAGCCAAATACACTTTGATAGAACGCACTTGTTGTGCTCTAACTTGGATTGCCCAGAAACTAAGGCATTACATGTCAGCATATACTGTGCATCTGATATCACGGCTCGACCCACTCAATTACATCTTCCAGAAGCCGAAGCCTACTGGAAAGTTAGCTAAATGGCAAATTCTCCTCAGGGAATTTGACATTGTGTACATAACTCAGAAAGCTATCAAGGGGAAAGCTTTAGCCGACTACCTCACAGAGAATCCAGTGGACGGGGATTATGAGCCACTCACTACGTATTTTCTCGATGTAGAGGTATTATTTGCCGAAGAAGATATTGCAGAATCATACCCTGGACGGAGAATGTTTTCCGATGGAGCAACAAACTTCAAAGGAGTCGGAATTGGGGCAGTCTTAATTTTGGAATCCGGACCGCACTATTCAGCATCGCCAAAGATAATATTCCCTTGTACCAATAATATGGATGAATACGAATTGGGCATCCTTAGGATTAGAATGGCAATCGACATGAACGTCAAAGAACTTTTGGTCATAGTGGATTTCGATCTATTGATACACCAAGTCCAAGGGGAGTGGTCCACCAAAAACGTCAAGATCCTTCCATATCTGCACTACGTAAAAGAGCTATGCAGGAAATTCATGAAGATTGAGTTCAAGAACGTTCCCAGGATTTAGAACGAGTTTGCCGATGCCCTTGCAACTCTATCGTCCGTGATTCAACATCCAGACAAGAACTACATTGACCCTATCGACGTAGAGATAAGGGATCAAAATGCCTATTGCTTCCATGTAGATGAAGATTCCTTGCAACCAGAGAATACCTGGAGAATGCTACTATTAGTCAGAAGCGAGCCCTCAGGAGGTTGGTGAATCATATTTTTCTTAACGAGGAAGTCCTATACAGGAGGACCCCAGACTTGGGTTTGTTAAGGAGTGTAGATGCCGAAGGCGACCAGGTTATTGGAAGAAATACATGAAGGAACATGCGAACCCCACATGAACGGGTTCACATTAGCCAAGAAGATCTTGAGAGCTGGATACTTTTGGATGACTATGGAAAGTGATAGTATCCGCTACGTACAGAAGTGTCACCAGTGCCAGATTTAAGGGGATTTCATCTGAGCCCCGCCGAATGAGTTGAATATGATGGGTTCACCCTGGCCGTTCGACGCTTGGGGAATGGACATGATTGGACCTATAGAGCCCGCTGCTTCAAATAGGCACCGCTTTATCTTGGTAGCCATCGACTACTTTACTAAATGGGTCGAATCATCTACCTACAAGGCCGTCACAAATAAGGTAGTGGCAGATTTCGTCCAAAACAACATCATCTGCTGATTTTGGATGCTGGAGTCAATCATCACTGACAATGCCGCTAACCTCAATAGCGACCTCATGAAAGAAATCTGCGAGAAATTCATAATCGTCCACCGCAACTCCACAGCCTACAGACTGCAAATGAATGGGGAAGTCGAGGCAGCCAAGAAGAATATCAAGAGGATCATGCGAAAAATAGTGGGCAATCACAGGTAATGGCACAAGAAACTATCCTTCGCCTTACTAGGTTATCAGACCACCATGAGAACATCAACTAGGGCAATGTCGTACATGTTAGTATACAACACTGAAGATGTGATACCCGCAGAGGTCGAGATACCATCTTTGAGAGTCATTCAAGAGGCCAAGTTGGTTGATGTAGAGTGGATACGGGTCAAACAGGAGCAACTCATGCTCATCGATGAGAAGAGAATGAATGCAGTATGCCATGGTCAGCTATGTCAGAATAGGATGGCCAGTGCATTTAACAAAAGGGTAAAGCCTCGCTAGTTCACACCGGGGCAGTTGGTCCTAAAGAAAATCTTTCCCCTCCAGGAGGAAGCCAAAGGAAAGTTCGCACCAAACTGGCAAGGTCCTTACGTGGTTCACCGAGTGTTGTCGAGAGGAGCTCTAATCTTGGTAGAAATGGATGGAAGAAACAACACGAAGCCCCTCAAATCAGGCGCAGTCAAGAGATACTATGTTTGAAGACAAATAGAGTTAGGTTTTATTGTAACAGAGCTACATTCAACCTAACTTCCCACAGAGGGATACGTAGGCAACCCACGTAGGGTTCGGTTTCTCCCCCTCCTTTCTTTTGTAATATAAAATACAAACATCATTTTTGTATGTTGCTCTAGAACTACGCCGACTTGATTTCCTCAGGGAGGAATACGTAGGCAATCCTCATCAGATTTAGCCGTCTTTTGTAATTGAACTACGTTCTGGCCTGATTCCATTTGGATATGCAGGTAGTCTGAGTCAGACTCGGCCATTTCATTCTTAATCTCATCATTTTGCATCTATTGTAATTGAACTACGTCTTGACCTGATTCCATTTGGATACGTAGGCTGCCTGAGTCAGGTTCGGTCACCTTCATCATGTTTTTATCATTATCCACGAACTACGTTCATACCTAATTCCATTTTGGATACGTAGGCAACCTGAAAGGGTTCGGTCATAACCTTAGGAAAAACCTTTGTAATGAATTAGTTTGAATTAGGACGCAATCGCAACGACAAGTAGACGTGCTGTCAAGGCATTACGGAGAATCGACATCGACAGGATGGAGTTTTCAAGAAGCGACGCTAGCGTTTGGAGAACCTTTCGTTAACATGTCATAATCCGGAGCAACGACTTTGTCTTAAAACAAAGCTTTTCAAAATTGTTTTTAATAAATACAGTAATTTGTTCCACCTACCAAACTTCATGGCATAGCCATATCAAAGACCGAGGCAAAACCGATACTGTGGTCAACACAAAACAACCCCCGCTCCCATTGAGTATTTTTCTTTGAGTGCAGGGTCAACAAGAAGAAAGGAAATATTGGGACCACACTGGGGAAAATGAAGGATCCGCCACTTTCCCAGGATTATCACCCTTTCTCCTTTACTTAAATTTTTCTAGTACAACTCAAGCTAATCCTTGAATCCTTTATAGGTACCTCGAGTTAGATCGCTGATACGAAAAAGGCACCCTATATATATATAGCAAAATGCCTGCTCAAACAATCGAAGCACCTTGTACAAAATGAGCCGTCGACTTCACTAATTGAAGCCCAGTATATAGCAAACTGTCTACTCAATCAATCATAGCACCTTGTACAAAACGAGCCATCAGCTTCACCAATTGAAGTCCTGTATATAACAAATGGTTAGCTCAATCGATCGGAGCGCCCTGTACAAATCAAACATCGGCTTCGCCAATCAAAGCCTTGTATATAGCAAACTGTCATTCCGCCAATGGAACAATCCACACCGCCACTCTGTCGCAACGGAGGCTAGAATAGATAGCTGCAAACCTCATCACCGATGTTTTGCCAATCGATGGCTGCAACTTAGCTACATAGTGAAGATTATCTCTTGGGCATGCTTTTCTTTTCCTTTGCTATTACCTTGAACGTTTTGACATTTTGCTCATGCAGCTTCAGGCATGATTACAGTTTATGTCAATCGCTCCCAAGCAGAGAATAATTTACATTTTAGTGCAAAGCTCTCCCAACAAGCGAAGACGTATTCTACAAATCGAGCTCTCCCAACAAGCGGAGACATTTCTCAGTGCAAAGCTCTCCTAACATGCGGGGACACACTCTACAAGTCAAAGCTCTCCCAATAAGCGGAGACACTTTTCAATGCTCCGACAACTACGGAACGGTACACAACCCGGCTAACAAATCGAGTCAAGTTCAAGTATTCCATCATGTCGATCCCAAATAACGGCTTGCCAGCAGCCAAGCATCATCATTCTTGCATCATTTACATCACATCTTAATATATTCCGCCTTTTAGCATATAGGTATGTGTGTATTTCATTTTTTGCAAGAATAAATATCGCAACATGGAACTCTTTCTACGCAGCAGACCAAACTACAACGTTATGAGGGATAATAAACTCATTAGCGGGCTAATGATCCAAGATCAGGCACAAAACGACTAGTAAAACTCCAAATCTTCAAATCCTTCAAGTCAAGTAGTAACATTCAAGCTATCGTGAGTGCCCAATCCTCTGTCTCGCCGTATCGTCATAATACGATACTGGGACAGTTCCTGCGAGTATTGCTTCCTGAAAATCCTCACTCCAGAACTACATGAGGCCTGATCCTCGTTAAGCCCGAGGTATGTAAGAAATTCAAAGCCAGAATTCAGCACCAACCTCCCAAAATCTTCCCAAAATCCTCCCAGAATCTTCCTTAACTCCCAATCCTGCAGCTTATAATCTTCGTGATATTCTTGCAGTATATGCCTAAAGTCGGGACAAAATTGGCTTTGGTTCAATTTCTTTGCCCGAAAACTTTTTCATCTTCTCCGGTCAAAGAGGGGTAGCTGTTGACGGCCAATTTTGACCCTCCCTTTTAAAATTGATTTATTTATACTTAAATGTTTACAATGAATATTTCGAAAGTATTTTCTATCAATAATTACCTATTTTTACAAATTAATTAAGTATTAGATTTGAAATTAATAACCTGACATTAGTATTATGTAATTACAAATATACTTATTATTTTAATAATATTAAAATAATTTTTTAAATAGACCATAGAGGTTTTTTAATTAATTTATGTCTCAAATTTTGATTAATTAGATTACTATGTTGATAATTCAAAACTAGTGTTATAATTTAAAAAATAAAGTGTTTTATAAATAATTAATTACAATAGTTAGTAGCGTATTTGATAATTATAATTTTACTATATTTTATTTGAAATTAATAAAGTTTAATTAAATTAATTTTAAAAGGGTTAAAAACTAAAAGGCTACAATTGCAATTCCTTAATTAAATACAAAGTGGCTATTCATCAAATCAATTTCAGCCCAAATACCCTAGCCCAATTATCCCATCTGACCCAGCCCAAAAGACCCTCTATTCTACTTTGGCAATCCGCCCTAACCCTTGAGAACCAATAGAAATTCGCCACGTAAGCTCTCCAATCTAACTCACACAAGAAACACACATGCATTTAAACCGTTAGTCCATTTGATCGACGGCCTACATTTATCTCCGTTTTCTTTTAATTTTTAAATGCTCGCCCAGAGATCTCATCTCCACCATCAAAACCCCATAATCTGACGGCCACCAAAATTCCTCTTCAAAACCCTTAAGTACCCGAATTATCAAGGCCGTTGATCATCATATCCAACGGCCCAGATCTCGTCTCTCAAGTTTAACCTTAGAGACGGCCTCCCAGACCCCCTAACCCTAAAATCATTTCCCCCAAGACCTTCTGCCTCTCTTTCCCTTTCCCATCTTTTCTCTCAACCTCAAACCCAAATCAATCAAAAGACCTTGCACAAATTCGTGCAAGGTCATGAATTCATCCAGAGATTCATCCTCCATGTCTCCCACACCCGTGATTCTCGCCGAATCTTTCCTCTTTCATCGATCAAGTTTGAAATCCTCAAATTCGAACCCTAACCCTAACCCAGAGATGAAACTTCAAATCGCTTTTGATCTTTCAAATCCATGGCATGCATGGTTATCCATTTTTCTTCTGTACTTCAGATCTTGTTGTTCTTTCTGTTTTCACCATTTGATTTCAAAAGCCCTAATCAAGGAGTCTCAGATCGAAGCATGAAACTTCAACTTGTCTGATTTCTTCCTTCGTTCTTTCAAATCGAAGCAATCATGAGGACATTAGCTGACTTCATCATTGATATTCGATATCCAAAGGTCAAATGCAATGACCTCTGTGTATTACAGTTCTAACCGATGGTCTCTCATGCTTCAATGGTCGATCTCTCATTTCCCCATGCCCAGGTAAAAAGCCTCACAAATTTCCCTCTATTTTCTAGGATTTTCACTTAATTATGCTCACATCACTAACCCTTCGTCACTCTCCACTACTGAGTTAGAATTCTGTTGAGCCTAAGGCAATGAATGCACTATAAATAGGAGTTGTAAATGCTCCCACCAAGAACAACCAACTACACCTAACATCATCGAGCAACCTACCAAACAGTAGTCTAAAATTTCATATGAGTTAAGAGGCTAGATTTCTTTTTCTGATTGATCTCTATTCCTTCTGTTTTCTGAGTTTCTTCACTGATCAAGAGCTTTAAATCTTGGTCTTCATACGACTAAGTTAGAAACCCTGTTTGGTCTGCTGCCCTAAAAAAGGTCAGTGTACTTCCACCCTCTATTTGATTGCTTCATTCAAAAAACATGAACGAACTACTATTTTCCTGTTAAGTGTTTTCATCTATAGTGTTTGCTGTTAGTCTATAATTTTTTTTATTTTAGGTTACCACGACTTTTTTATTGATCTGTGTTTAGCTATTATATTTTATCAGTGTTGATTAAGTTACCGAGTGCTCTTAATGACTTTAATTTCTATTATGTATCAAGCATGCCTATTAAACAGCCTATGTGATTAAGCTACTTAATATACCTTAATGACCTTTCGTGTTTGCATAGGTTTCATATTTACTTTTAATGATCTTACTATGATCCTTACCCCTGCCATGCTGTTTTCTGCATTTTGTTGCTAAGGCTGTTGTCTGAATGCTCACAGTTTAACTCTTCATCACTTAAATAAAATATATGAAGTTTAAGTATTTAAATCCTCTCCTTCCTGTACATAAGTGCTTGTTAATCTTTAAGTATTCTTTGAATCATCACTATGAAAGCTTTATATCTATGTCTAATTGTCAGTTGTATCTCTAAGTATGAAACAATCTTATAGGATGAACTTCTGTAAACATCAATGGTCATTCTACACATGTTTTGTTATGATCAGCCTACCTCTTATAAATTAGATTGTCGTTGTGCTTGTTGTATTTGAATGTTTAACTGTTCTATAAGTTGAATACAACTCCACCATGTCTAGTTATCAACTTTAGTCTGTACAACTAAGTTAGGTCTGCTTAGTATGATGTTTTCATGTTTTTAAACCCTTAATGATACTGATAATTGATGGTAGACTATAATCTCGCCTTTTAGTCGCTTATTGCACTTTAATTTACAGCACTTTATTCATGTTTGAGCTTTAATTGATAGTGATTTGCACTTATTGTGTGTTTTATACCTTGTAGAAGTAATTGCGAGCTATGTAGATGTTATGGAATGAATTCGAGCTAATTGGAGCTTTGACGTCTGAGTAAAAGCCCAAGGAATTAAGCCGGGATCATGTTCGGGGGTCGAGGACCAAGTCTGGACGTCAAAAAGTAAGATTAAATCCTTACTCTGAGAAAAATGGCTTGCCGCGGCACGTGGGGGCGCCGCAGCTGTACAAAAGCTGATGCCTGACAGATGCTGACTCTCTGGATTTCCACACTAATGCCCTGCATGGCACGTTGCCCCACACGACGCGCTTTTGCAACTTTTACAAAGTGAAAATCCTATTTCGGCTAGGAGAAGGTGGTTTCGTCTGGGCCCGACCCTACTTGGTATAAATACATGAAAAAACTATATTTTCTGGACTTTTGACACATATTCGACCTAGGGAGGCTAAGGAGGGTTTGGAAGAACACGAGCACAAGGATTTCATAATTCCTCCCTCAGTCAAGACCCGAGTTTGGATCAAATTTATGTTTTCCTATACTTTAATTTTATTTGTGATGAATTGCTCCATATCTACTAAGTATTTCTCTTTAGGGTTTGACGAGTTTGGTGTATTGATTATTGTATTTGGATTATAACTCTAGTTTTATGTATTGAAGCGGTTTTGGATAATTTAATTGTTGCATCTATATGCACTTGTTCATGTAATCGAGAGAGGCATAACTTGTGATATTTTTGCATTATATTGTTGGTTGAGTTCATATATTCTTCTTAGTAATCGAAAGAGGCTAGTTGAATCATTGATTAAACCTAGTTAGGAGGATAATCGAGAGAGGTTCTCCTAAATACCAATCCACTATGCATTCTTGCATATCTTCACGTGCTTAAATTGGTTCATCTTGTGAGGTTAAGACTTAATCGAGAGAGGAGTTTTTGCCTAACGTTTGAACTAATAATTGAGTAAATTCGAGAGACTCATTTAAATATTAGAAGTGAATTACCTAGAGTTAGATCCCAAACAATTATCTTACACCTATCCTATCAACCCCTATTTTCTCCCATTGATCACTTCCTTGCTTACCTTTGTTTCGATTGTCATTAGTCAATAGCTTTATATTCTTAGTTAATTGTAGTTAAAAATCATAGAAAACTCAATTGTTGATCATTTTGGATAGTAATCAAGCTAGAAACTACAAGAATACTGTTTAAATTCAATCCCTCTAGATACGATATTATACTATACTATATTTGACTAGCGAGCATAATTTAAGTGTGTGTTTCGAGCTCGTCAACAATCTGCTTTTGTAATGGTTGAGACTCATCCTATCTTGTGAGGTCATAGTTTTGGTTGAAATCCCTATATGTGTGGATGAATGAAAGTTTGGGACAAATCTTTGTTTATCCCTCATGACTTCATACTTTTGAACACTGTTTTGAAACTGCATTCCGTTCTCTCTTTTCCCTATTAATCTGAATTGAATCTGGTCTTGGAGAAACCTCTTGTTGATACTGATTGAGTACAATAACCTGCCTATGTCATTGTCTGAATAATTACTGATGTTTTCAAAAGGTCCCAAGTAGTATTGCTAAGCTATGTGTGTGTTAATGACAAAAACTGATGCTAAACTAATCTGTGATCAATCTATTGAGGCAATAACAACTGTATCCCAAAGCTGTTGCAACTCTAAACTATGTGCTATTTATCTATCTCTAAGATGATTGATTCTAATTTTTTGGTTCTCTAGAAAAAACAATATGATGTTCCTGCCTATATCTGTATTTGGAAATTTGAGCTTCATGTCTGTCTAGTATGTTAATCAAGCACCTAGAACTAGAAGTATTATTTTAAGAAATGGGAACTGTTCTTGTGTTCTTCATATTTTTCTGTTAAGAAGAGGGTATGCTTCTGTGGTAGGGAATGTTATAGTAGCTGATTTACATTAAAAGAGCCTCATTGGCACTTAAACTTATAGGGAAGAATGAGTCGTTAGTTGTTACAGGTATTTGGGAGTAGAGTTTAACTTTTGGTTGGGCTGCTCTCCTCGGCACAAGTATTGCCCTGGTCCTTGAGACCCTTGGGAACTTTGAAGTGTTGGGGGATTCAAAGGGAGCGTTAACCTTGAGTGGAATTCTCTCCTTAGCCCTTAATTTATTGACACCTGTTATTCTCTTTGGGTTTAGTATTTAATGACAACGAAAGGTGTTCAATGTGGGTCAATTACTATACATAACCACCACATTAGTATGACCTCCTTAGTGTTTAGATACTGTTAGTTATCTTTCATTTACTCTTTGCTTTGCAAATCTCATATATGGGCATGTATATAGTACTGTCTCTCTAATGACCTACTCTTTTCTTTTGAACATGTACAATGATTTGGGCCCACTGAGTTCTTTAAGAACTTAGGCCTGAGTCCAGCCTTGCTATGTCTCAGAAGGTCTAGAGTTAGCTGTTGCTCGTCCCTGTATTACTGGGCCTGCCTCTTTGAGGCCCAAACACTAGAGTCTTTTTTTCCCTTCGCTCCTTTATTTACTATTAAAATTATTCTATAGTTTCACTATGTCATTATTCTTTACTGTGCTCCTGTTATTTTATCTCACATGTATATGACAAGTATATATTGTATTGAATGTATCAGGTCTCGTAGAGAATTTCGGATGTTGGAATTTGGTTCTAAGGCCTGTGGGCTAAGGTAGCAGGAAGGATCTTAGTCTGGCTCGAGATAATGTGCTCACATGGGTTGTGGTGACACGAATAGGTGCACGAGGTGTTAATCAGCGGTTTTGGGCAACTCCAGAACGGTTCTTGGCACGACCGAGGACGAACGTATGTTTAAGTAGGGCAGAATATAATGACCCGACCAGTCGTTTTAAGCTCTTGCACGTTGTTTGGCAGTTTGAGGCCTCGAGTAGCTTCATTTCATGTTTTATGACTTGTACGCATGGTCAAAATTAAATTTCGGGAAGTTTATTCAGAAGGAAAAATTCTCAATTCGGAAGTTTTAAGTTGGAAGAGTTGACCAAGGTTTGAATTTTAAGTAAATGACCTTGGAATTAGGACTTGAAGGTTCCAATAGGTTCGTATGATGATTTTGGACTTGGGCGTATGTTCGGGTGGCCCGGGAGCATTTCAGCGTTCATTGTGGAAAGTTGGCATTTTGAAGCTTTTAGAAATTCCTAAGTTTGATATGAAGTAGACTTTGGCATTATCGATCTCCATTTGGGATTTCAAGCCTTGGAATAGGTTCGTATCATGATTTGTGACTTGTATGTAATATTTGGCGTCATTCCAGAATGTTTAAGTGTGATTCAGACGCGTTCGACGAAGTTTGAATGTTTGAAAGTTAAAAGAAGGATTTTGATTGTCGATTCGTAGTTTGGATGTTGTTTGGTGTAATTTGAGGCCTCGAACAGGTTTGTGTCATATTTTGGGAATGGTTGGTATGATTGGACGGGATCCCGGGGGCCTCAGGTGAGTTTCGGATGGGCTACGGACCACTTCGCCATGTTTGGACTGTTGTTTCTGGTGCTTCCTTCTTCACAATCGCGAAGAAAGGGTCCCGTCCGCGAAGGTCTTTTGGGCATCAGGTAGTTTGTACTTCGCGTTCGCAAAGAAGGGCTCGCATTCACGAAGCTTTAGGCGGCAGTGTATCGCTATCGCGAGAAAGAGGCTGTGATCGCGTAGAAGGTTAGGCGGTAAGGGGAACTAGGTGTTTTGTCTTACGCGTTTGCTAGGGTTTGGTCACCTACGCGTATGGATCGTGGAGTTGACCACCACATTCGCTGCTGGTGTGTTGCCTTCACGAAGAGCGATTTGGTAGCTGGTCGAGGTTGAGAAAAGCGTGGCACACTTCAATTTATTTCGGGTTTTGGCTCATTTCTTCCCCTTCTCACATGCTTTTTGGGCGATTTTTGGAGCTCTTCAAGGGGAGATTTTCATCATCTATGGCAAGGTAAGTAATTCTCACATATTGTAAGTTAATTACATGGATTCTACAAGGATTTTAACATGGAAATTGGTAGAAATTGTGAGATTTTGAAAGAAAATCTAGAATTTGGTATTTTTGGATTTTGAGCACGAAATTTGACATGGAATTTGGAATAAAGTATATATTTGAGTCCGTGGTGTTATGGATAGTAATTATCTTCAAAATGTTTTGGAATCGGGGCACGTGGGCCCGAGGGTTGACTTTGTTGACTTTTTGAGCGGAGTTGAGAATTGTTATAAATTATTAAATTATGAGTATTGGAGTATATGTTTATCGGTTTGTACGTTGTTTGACTAGTTTTGGATTGGTGGGCATCGGTTTGAGGTGATAGGGAGGTGTTGGAGCTGGTTATGGAACTTCAGAGTGAGGTAAGTCACCTGTCTAACCTTGTGAGGGGGAATTTGCCCTGTAGGTGTTATATTTATTATGTGCTATGTGTTGCGGGAGCTACACATGTATGAGGTGATGAGTGTCCGTGCGTATGCTAGAATTCCTGATTTATATCTGGGTAGACTTAGACTCACGCCATGATTTAATTGTAGTATTTGAGTTATTCTTTACTGTTTAAATGCTTTAATTTACATTAAGCCTGAGACTAGACTCGAGTAAAGTATCAGATTTGCTACTTTAGATACTTGACGAGCTACTTGATTCGCCACGAAAATTGTACTTTTCTTTATGAATTTCTTCCGTGTTATGCCTATTCGTCTGATAGTTTTTCTTGAATTTTATATCTCACACGTATATTCATGAGTGGGGTCAGTGACCCATCAAAGTTTCATATTCTAATGGAAGCGGGCTACATGCCTCAGTAATATTCTTATGGGATCGGGTCGTTCGCCTCGGTAAGATTATGTACCACACTCATATGGGATCGGGCCGTTCGCCTCGGCAGAGTAACATATTCTTATGGGATTGGGCCATTCGCCTCAGCAGTATCATGTATCATATTCTTATGGGATCGGTCCATTCACCTCGGTAGGATTATGTATCACACTCTTATGGGATCAGGCCGTTCGCCTCGACAGTTCTATGAAATACTCTTTTGGGATTGGGCAGCTCACCTCGGAAGAATCGTGCAAAATACTTCATATGGAGTCCGCGTACTCATGAGTTTCCTGACTTGAGATGTGACCGTTGATTTGGCATTGACCATTACATATTCCATTTGAGGAGATATGCGATAATAGAGGACTTTGTGTTCACTACTCAGTTGTAGACCGTATTATTTACCTATATCTGTTCACACATTTTACTTACCATGTTTCATACTTGTCTATCTTATTATATTTGATTTATTAGACCACTAGTAAGTGTCGATGTCGACCCCTTGTCACTACTTCTTCGGGGCTAGATACCTACTCTATAACGACCCGACTGGTCTTTTTGCTTCTAGATCCCTGTTCCCCTAATTAAGACTTTCCGTATGTGCTTTTACTGTTTTATGACTTGCAGTGATAGTTGGTTTAGGTTGAAATCGAAACACTTAGTTCCTTAATAGTGGCCTATGATGGCCAAGTTTGACTTGAGTCAACGACCTTGAAACCGGTATTTGATGGTTCCAATAGGTTCGTATGATGATTTTGAACTTAGGAATGTGTTCGGATCGGGTTTCGGGTGATCCAGGAGCATTGCGACGCTTAATGTTTAAAGTTGGTTCATTGAAGGTTTTATAGTACTTTAAATTTAGTTTGGAGTAGACTTTGGTGTTATCTAGGTCCGTTTGGGATTTCGAGCCTGGGAATAGGTCCATATGGTGATTTATGACTTGAACAAAAAATTTGGTGTCATTCCAAGTAGTCTAATTATGATTCGACGCGTTTGGAGCTAGTTAAGAAGTTGAAGTTCATAAGTTGATTCAATTTTGTTTTAGGGTGCGATTCGTAGTTTCAATGTTGTTTTATTTGTTTTGAGGGTTCGAGCAGATCCGTATTATGGTTATAGACTTGTTGGTTCATTTGTACGGGGTATCGGGGGGCTCGGGTGCATTTCGGACCGCTCGGAGCTAAGTCCAAAAACTGCTAGTGTGCTGTTCTGGTTTCCTTCTTCGCGAATGCGTAAGGACCCTTGCGATAGCGAAGAAGAAATTAGGGACAGGGTGATGTTGTTCTTCGTGTTTGCGAAGTCTGGTCTGCGATCGCGGAGGCTTAGGACCAGTGGCCTTCCCATTTGCGGGTGACTCGTCGCGTTCGCGTAAAAGACCTGGGCCTGGGCAACCCAGTTGCCTTTCACGTTTGCGTGTGGGGGTACACGTTCACGATGAGAGGGAGACTCAGTGCATTGCGTTCGTGAGTGTCTTCTCGAGATCGCGAAGAGGACTTTTCCTGGGTTCGTGACTTTTGCCTTCGCGATCGCGAGGGCTTGTCCGCAAGTATCAGCAGGTAAGTATATCTCCAAATCATATTTGAGTCCCAGTTACTTTAAGTTATTATATTATCAGTTTAGTTTCAACTTTCAGTTATTCTATTGCCTTACATACTCGGTACATTATTTCGTACTAACGTACCTTTCCTGGGGATGCTGCATTTCATGCATGCAGGTTCGGATAGACAGACTGGTAGACCTCCTCCGTAGGTGTTGTCCGTGTTCAGCTTGAGCGGTAAGCTCCACGTCCTTCGGAGTTGCCGGGTCTAGGGTTTTGAGTACATATTGTGTATATATGTATATATATTATGGGTAGGTCGGGGCCCTGTTCCGACCACATTACTTCCATCAGTAGAGGCTTGTAGACATATCCTATCAGTCAGTGCAGTATGTTGGGCTTGTAGGCCTTGTATGTATATTTTTGTTGGCTTGTCAGCTACAGTAGTTATGACGATCTTGTCGGCCCAGCTTTATATTGATGTTCAGTCAGAGCTAGTTTCCGTTTAGTTTTATATTTTTGTTTCTCAAATTGTCTTGCAATGTGGCCCTATGGCCAAATTATGACATTGTATGTTCAGAGTCGCTCAGTCTCAAGTTGGTATGATTGGTTAAGTGAGGCACCGGATGCCGGTCTCGCCCCCCGGGTTTGGGGCGTGACAGCAAGAGAAAAGTAAGGTGGAACCTCCCTATGACCAACAATGGTATTTTTCTTTTATCTCCTTTTTTTTGCCTTTTTCCCCTTCAATCCTCTCACTATCAGTAAAAGAAATAAATATCCAATTTGCTTTCTGTTTATCCGTAAAATAGTACAGTTGAATTTATAATGTGGTTTATAGACAAGCGAATCGATTTGATCCAAAATAATAAATAAATTAAATAAAATGCAAGACTTAGCGTAGAAATTGAGATAAAGTAGCAGACAACTTGGTTCCGGGAGTAAGGCTTCCGAAGGCAGCAATAAGAATATCGTTAGACAAAAAATAAAGTATTATTTAGCTTTGAATAATGTGAAGCATAAGTTTGTCAGAATTTTTCCTCCCTTACAATGGCTGTTGAAGTCACTATTTATAGCTAAACCTAGGGAACAAGGTCCTAGGATCAAGCCCCTCTTAAATGACAATAATGGGTGCCATTGATGAATATGTAACGGCACGTAATGAATGCAAAAAGTCTCTGTAACTGGCATGTATTCAATACTGAGGAATATTCTCCATTGAATGTCATCTAGTGGCAAATATTAGTTTGCCCTCGTTAACAATATTCCCTTTGGTGTCTACCCGATGCCAACCGAAGTTGTTGTCCTCGGTCTTGGTTTCCACTGGCTTTGACTTCCGTCTGTTCCCGTCTACATGTGTCACTCTATCATTTGAGTATTTAATGTGAACCGATTTTACCCTATACAGATAGTCCCCTACTTTCCGGTGGCATATCTTTGTGTTACCGGGAAGTTGGTGAAGATTCCTTTCTTGGCAGGAAATTCTCTCAACCCTTCTGAAAGGTTTCTGACGCTGGATAAGACGCACGTCTCTTCGCGTTTAATACCTCGAACATGCGTTACTCCTCGATTTTGCAATATTTTCGCTGGTTCTCGAGGTAATCATGGCCACGATTTTAGCCGCCTATTCCTTTACTTATACGCTTCATTGTTCTTCTTTTACACTTAATAGTTCTACAAACTCTCACAACTTCTTTGCATTCAACTCTTTGTTGCTTTCATCTTTCTTAACAAAACTCTTACCACCTTCTGATTATCATGGCTTCCTTTAATAACTCTTCTAAGAACTCCGGTCTTCTCTTCGGTGGGGGTCCGAAGGAGAGTAAAGACAAAGAAATTAATGTTGATGCTGACCCCCCCTACAGTGAACACAATCATCCACAAACATCTCAACACAACCAAGGACTTTGAAGTAAAGTTCCCTTATTCAAGCACTCGCACTTGGGCTGTTAGCATATACCCTTCTTCTATCCGTCCTTCCAGTATTCCTGCTGTGAAAGAGGACTGTGATTGCCATGACCTGAACATCATTGCTCCTGAACTGGTGGAGCGAGTAACCTTCACTAAGAAGGGCTTCATGTATATTTATACCTACTTATTCACTTTGGGTGCGTTTTCTTTGAGCGGGAGACTAGACTCCATGATTTTGGAGTTATGCCAATGATACCAAGTTTGTTTGGCACAGGCGGGCCCTTCGAAATGGTGAACGGTGGCCTCTCTATGACAGTTGTGCCAAAAAATGCATGAGGAGTTCACCTTGGCTCATATGATGAATCTATACTCCCCCAAGATTTTCCGTGGGGGAGTAATACATTTCAGTAAATGTGGCCACCGTGCTTTGCTCAAGAGCATGGATGACGACAACGACCATGGACTGATTGAGCGGTTTGTCGTTGTTGCACCAGGGATAACATCCCGACCATAACTCTATCTCTCCCTGAGTCCTAGACTCGTACACATAAGTTCAAAATTTGTCTTTTTTCTGAAAAAAAAGGTTGTTTCATGTTGTTGTTGATCTTTCTTCTTTTATTATTTCAGCAACTCGGTGGACACCACTAAGAGATAAAGGCCTAGATCGGTGGGTTCAGAAGACTTTGGACCTCACCTTGCCTGAGACCCGCCGGTGGAAGGAGATGGCCCCCAAATATGGATGGAAGGCCAAGAGTCATGGTAAGTTGACTGATTATGTCCTCATTTCATTTTTGTGCATAAGAAAATTGGTTAACCTCTCTTTTTGTTGAATTCAGGTATCCCGCAGGGCTCTGTTACCATCCCTGAGGAGGATGTTTTGGTTGATCCCGTGGAGGTTGCAAGGTTGTCGAAGGAGGCTCTCACCCAAACAGGCGCCATTGGATCTGATTCTAGTGCAAGGGCTTCCTCTCAGAGTCTTCGACCGTAGAACAAGTAACCAAAAAGGCGACGTTCTTTCTCAGCCGAGGGCAAGAATAAAAAGGTGAAGAGAGTCGCGCCTAAGCCATCCGTAGTCACTATAGTGATTGATGATGATGGGGAAGCCGGTGATTAAGGGGCTTCCCTACAAAGGAAATAACAACCTTCATCAGCTCAACAAAATGTTCAATCTGAAGAGCTTACAAACCCAATCGAGAATGATGCCCAAGCGCTCTGGGAGATTTTGACTTGGTGGAGAATGCCAACTCTCCCTTTCCGGTCCTAACTGTTGCTCCAGTATTGTGAGGCCGATTATCGGGCCTCTTCTGTCTTCGGTTGGTGATCAACCAACAACCAGCATTGCCCCCACCAAAGTTGCTTCTCAACCCACAACACCATTAGCTTCATCTCCTTCCACGCGAGCCATACCTTCATCACTAGCAACTGCTACATCGTCCCCACCGGTCTAGACACCCGAGAGGAGGATGTCCCTCCTCCCCAGTCCCCAGACCATGGGAATTTTGGGCACAATTATTCTCTCCCTTCTACAGATCCCCAAAGGAGGAGGAGTGTCTCCCTCTCGGTATATACCGAGTGCCATCTGTTGTCCCGACCAGTGGAACTTTCCAACTACCTAGAAAATACACTCTCTCTCGGGAGAGTGTTTGTTAAACAATGCCGTGCATAATGCAGCAGTGGTAACATATTTGTTCTTTTTACTGCTTGTTTCTTCTTTACTTGCTATGACACGGTTTCTAACTTGGGTTTTTGCTTTGCAGGCCAACTTCCTTGCCTCCGAGGGCCTTCAGAAGTTGATCCTAGATAAAATAAAAGCTTAACTCCGAGTGGATCAACTGTTGGCTGGGAGGGACCAAATTAATGCTCGCCTCCCGGTGCTGGATGTAAAAGTTGCTAAAGCCGGTGAGTTAGAGGCTCAGTTATAGCAGAGAAAGCATGAAGTCATGGCCTTTAGATAAGAAGCCTCCCAGATAAATGTACAGTTTTAAGAAGCCAAGGCTAAGTGGTCTAAGGTCCAGAATGTTGTGCTCGCTGCTGCCGAGCGTGTATCTGCCTCCATTGACAAATTGAATAATTTAGAGGCAGCCTTGAACTCCAAAGTTGAAGAGGCTACTGCTGCTGAGGAGAAGTGTGCCCAGATAGAGGATAAGTATAAAAGGATCATGGAACACAATAAGGTTCATATAGCCACTATCCGTGACCTTGATCTTAGCCTTAGGTCCACGAGATCCGAGTGGGATGGCCTTTCGACCGAGGTTGATCGGCTTGAATCAGAACTTTAGCACCGAGCGGATTCCTTCATCATCGAAAAAACACATTCTATGTATAGCATGAGGAAACAAACCTTGGAAGAGGCCAAAGCAGGCGTTATTGATATTGACGATCAAATCGCTAAGGCCCGAGAGCTGGAGCCAACTGCTTGAAGGCGCTTTCCAGCTCAGCCCGATGCAACTGACTCTTCTAGTTCTGGTTTCGAGTTCTCGGGAATCGAGGAGGAACTTGAAGAGAATAATGATGAAGTCCAAGATCCCGATCCGATGGTAGATCTGCCTATTTCTCCTAGGGGCACTGATTCTTCTTTTCCCCCGAGTTCTGGGGTGATATAGTTTAGTTTTTTGCCTTATTTTTCCTTTGTTTTTTCTTTTCATATTTTTGTACTTATGCTACTTGGCACGTTTGATAAATAAAAGTGCTTTTTGTTTAAGCATTGCGCAAAGTTTCCTTTTCTGCGTAGAATTATGAAAGGCTTAGGATGCATTTTTCCCCCATAGCATTTGGATTCCGGGTGTAAACTCTTCTGGAACCAACCCTTTACTGTCGGGGTTTCATAAGAGAGGGCCCTCTTATGTTGATGGTGCTCTTGAAGAGGATGTCTCCTATTCATTCCGGCACTAGCATTTGAAGTACTTGATTAACTTTCAAATGATAAATTTAATTCGTCGTTTAGACAAGAAACAAGAAAAAAAATAAAAGGACTTTATTTTATTCCTTCTATCTTCAAAAGTACATTAGCATTCGTTTTGCTGAAAGAAAAAAATTGCCATTACTTGTGGCTAATTTGTACAACTTGTTTCTTCGGGGCTAGTTGTGCAGTCTCCCGATGAGACATTTTTGTTCTCGGATTTTGTAGTCCCAATTTCTGTGGCAATTAAATTGCCATATTCTCATATCATTACCCCCGGTATTTGAATGCGAAGAATGCAAATTGGAAGACTGGAAGTCTTCCTCCTTTGAGGATTCCACTAGTGAATGGTTGGATAATCTTTGGTCCGATAGCAAGCTTTGTTTCCCGTTAGGAACTTTGCTATCAAGCCAAAGATTATCTAACCAACCCCCAATGGCTTGTAGGGAAAACACTTGTAAATGGTTGAATAGCCTTTGGTCCGGTGTCAAGTTTAGCTTCCCATTAAGAATTTGCCACCGAGCCAAAGACTATTTAACCATATTGCAATGGTTTGTCATTTCAATGCCTTGTTATTTAAAGGTCTTATTTCTGCTGACGACGTTTCCTTCGTAGTATGCTTTTCGTTGCTGCCTCATTAAAACCTCGCCATAAAGCCCCAATTGGGACAAAAACTGGACGAAGGGAAAAAGAGAGCGGTGCTCATCAGCAATAATAGCTTTTGAGGTATGTCACATTCCAGTTGCTTGGAAATTTGACTCTGTCTTGGTTTTTCAGTTCATATGAACCTTTTCTGGGGACAGCTGAAACCCGGTAGGGGCCTTCCCTCGTCGGACCCAGCTTCCCTGCATTAAGCTCTCGGGTATTTTGAGTCACTTTTCATAAAACCAAGTCTACCAATTTGAAATAACGGAGATTGTCTCTTCGATTATAGTATCTTTCCATTCTTGTTTTCTGGGCCACCATCCATATGTGCGCCAAGTCCATGATTCTTTTAATCTTCAAGTCTTCAAGGAATTTTCTAACCTTTGAGCCTATGAACTGTGGCCCGTTGTCACAGAAAATCTCCTTTGGTATTCCGAACCGGCAGATTATGTTTTCCCATATAAAATCGACCACTTCCCGTTGGCCGATTTTCTGGTAAGGATCTGCTTCAACCCACTTAGTGAAGTAATCAGTTAAAATTAAGAGAAATCTTACATTCTTGGGAGCTGGTGGCAGCGGCCTGACTATATTCATTCCCCATTTCATGAATGGCCATGGGGATAATACCAAGTGCAGTAGCTCTGCCAGTTGGTGTACTAACGGCACATGGTGTTGACACTTGTTGCATTTCTAAACGAATGCCTTAGCGTCTTGTTCCATACAGGTCCAGTAGCATCCCGTCCTAACTAATTTTAACACTAATGAGTCTGCACCTGAATGGTTTCCACAAATTCCTTGTTCAGCCTCTCTCATCACATAATTAGCTTCGGAAGCGCCTAAGCATCGGGCCAACGGGCCTTGGAACGACCTTCTGTATAACTGTCCTACCCAGAAGCTGTAACGAGTTGCTTTGGTGTGGAGTGCCTGGGATACCTTTGGATCTTCGGGTAGCTTGCTTTAGTCCCAGAACAAGTTGGTCGTATTTACTTCAGAATAACCATCCACATCCAGCACCATGTGCATAAGTTGTACGAATGTACCAGAATCTAATCCCTTCATTTTCGTAGATGAGCCCAGATTGGCCAATGCATCCGCTTCTGCGTTTTCTTCTCTTGGGATGTGAGTAATTGGCCATTCCTTGAATCGTGCGAGTAGAGTTTGAACTTTCACCACATATTGTTGCATGCGTTCTTCCTTGGTATCGAAGATTCCATATACTTGATTTACCACCAGCTGGGAATCGCATTTGATTTGGATGACCTCGAAGGCTAGTCCCCAGGCCAATTCAAGTTCTGCAATCAAAGCCTCGTACTCGGCTTCACTGTTAGTCAAGGGAACAATTTTTATGGCCTGCCTCAGGACTTCTCCCGAGGGTGTGATTAAGACTACCCCAAGCCCAGACCCTTTCACGTTGGAAGTTCTGTCCGTAAACAAGGTCCAAACTCCTTATGTCGTGTCTGACACCATCACCGCTTCCTTAGTGTCCAAAGGCAGCAGTACGGGACTGAAATCGGCCAAAACTTGTGATTTGACCGCAGTCCTGAGTTTATATTAGATGTCAAATTCACTCATTTCGACTGCCCATTTGGCCGGTCGACCTGACAATTCAAATATGTGAAGGACATTCCGCAGGGGAAAAGTTGTCACCACGGTTATCGGGTGGCATTGAAAGTAAGGCCTAAGCTTTCGAGCGGTGACTACGAGAGCTAAGGCAATATTTTGAGGTGCAGATAACGAGAGACTAGAATGGCACTTACCGCTACCTCCGAGCCCGCTAAGTATATTCGCAATTGTTCACTTTCCTTCAATTTCGATAGCAACAGAGGGCTTGATAGATATCATTTCAGGTCTTTTAGAGCCTATTGGCATTTCAAAGTCCATTGAAGTTGTTCTTATTCTTTAGAAGTGAGAAGAAGTGATGGTATTTTTTCCGAGGACCGAAAAATGAACATGCTTAGAGTGGATAGACTTCCGATTAGTCTTTGGACTTCTTTCACATTTGTCAGCTAGTCTGGAATGTCCTTGATGGATTTAATCTTGTGGGGATTGACTTTGATCCTCCTTTGTGACACTAGAAAACCCAAATATTGATCGGAGCTGACTCTGAACGCACACTTTTCGGGGTTAAGCTTCATGTTGTGCTTCCTTTGGATGTCAAATGTTTCTTGGAGGTGTTTTAGATGGTCACCTACATTCAAAGACTTAACCAGCATATCATCTATGTAAACTTCCATTGTTTTCCCTATTTGCTTTTCGAACATTTTGTTCACGAGCCTTTGATAAGTGGCTCCGGTGTTCTTAAGCCCGAAGGGCATCACATTGTAGCAATATGTGACAAAGTTCGTTATAAACGAAGTTTTTTCTTGATCCTCCGGGTTCATCTTGATTTGGTTGTACCTAAAATAGGCATCGACGAAACTCATCAACTTGTGTCCAGCCATTGCATCAATCATTTCATCAATGTTTGGCAATGGGAATGAATCTTTTGGGAATGCCTTATTCAGATCCTTATAATCTATGCACATGCAAAATTTATTATTCTTTTTTGGAACTACTACTACTACGTTTGCTAGCCAGTCGGGATACTTTACCTCCCAGATTGAACTGATATCGAGCTATCAAGTTACCTCTTCTCTGACAAACCTCATTTTTGACCTTGACGATTGGGCGCTTCTTTTGCCTTACGGGAGGGATGATGGGGTCCGGGCTTAACTTGTGCATGACCACCTATAGCTGGATACCTATTATATCCGCATGCAACCATGCGAAACAATCAACATTGGTTTTAAGAAATTCTATAAATCCTGACCTGAGCTCGGGATTTAATCATGTCCCCAAGTGGAACTTCCTCTCAAGGAATTTCTCCAATAATGCCACTTGTTCGAGTTATTCCGCTGTGGATTTGGTTGCGTCCGTTTCTTCCAGTACCTAGAAATACCTTGGTACCTGGTAGGATTCCAACGACTCCCCCTATTTGTCATCTTCGTTAGATTCGGGAGTAGGCGTCGGTTCCTAAAATTGCTATGCCGCATGTTCCTTCCCTTTACTACAGGAAATCGAGACCGCGTTAATTTCCCTTGCCTCCAGTTGACCTCCTCTTATTTGTTTGATTCCCTCTGGAGTTAGGAATTTCATCAGTTGGTGATACGTTGATGGCACGACCTTCATCTCGTATAGCCATGGTCTGCCAAGAATTATGTTGTAGACCATGTCGCCATCTACTACTTCAAACAAGGTAGTCTTCATGAACCCTTCGGCGTTCGTGGAAAGCAGGATCTCTCCTAGGGTCGTCACACTTCCAAGTTAAACCCGGTGAGGAGCTTTGTGGCCGAAATGTTGCTTCCGATTAGCTTGGCTTGCTCCAACACTCTCCATTGAATGATATTGGCTGAACTTCCTGGGTCCACAAAAACACGCTTAATTTTAAAATCTAAAACATTAAGAGAGATTACCAAGGCATCGTTGTGTGGTAGTAAAAGTCCATCGGCATCCTCTTCTGTGAATGTGATGTCATCCTCGGCGACTTCCCGGGGTCTCTTACTATGAGTCACTGACACCTTTGTCTTTTTTGCTTCCGAGAAGGTCAGACCGTTGATATCATTTCCCCCAAAAATCATGTTGATGGTTTGTCGGGGAGGGTCTTCACCTATATTTGAGGGCTCTGCGTTATCCCAGTTGCGGCCATAATTATTTTTATCCCGGAGATGGACATTTTTCAACAACATCGCCACCTCCCCGAGAAGATGTCGGCAGTCCCTAGTCCGGTGACCGTTAGTTCTATGGTACTCGCACCATATATTAAAATCCCTTTGGCTGGGATCAGATCTCATTGGCCTCGGGAACCGCACTTCCTTGATGTTCCTCATCGCCGATACCAGCTCCATTACGCTGACGTTGAAATTATACTCGGACAGCCTGGGATAGGTGGAATCCATGGAAGCTGATACCTCTTTACCTTGTAATGATTTGCTATTCTGGTCACGGTCAGTTCTTCTATCAAGAGCGAACCTATCCGCTGATCAGAACCCTCTGCCGCATCATTCGGCCCTTTCGTAGGGCAAAGACCGGCCCTTAGAAGATCGCCGATCTGCATCAAAATCATCCTTCCATTTATCCTTGTTCTTTTCTCAATCCCGACCCTTATTTGATGCCGGGAACCCGAGCTGATCATCTTCTATTCTTATCTTTGATTTGTAACGGTTATGGACATCTGTCCATGTAGTTGTCTGGAACTCAAGCAGGTTTTCTTTCAGTTTCTGGGAGGCATCGGAGCTCCTCAGGTTCAGCCCTTTATTAAATGCCTCAGATGCACATTCATCTCACAGCCGGTAGCATCATCCTTTCTTTTTGAAACCTGGTCACGAACTCATGCAGCAATTCTGACTCTCCTTGCGCAATTCTGAATATGTCTGCCTTTCGGGCATGTACCTTCCTGTCCCTGGCATGGGCTTTAATGAAATAATCTGTGAGCATTTCAAAGGAATCTATTGAGTGCTCGAGTAAAAGTGAGTACCATGTCAGGGCCCCCATCGTGAGGGTTTCTCCGAACTTCTTAAGCAGGACCGACTCAATCTTGTGTGGAGCCAAGTCTTTTCCTTTCACCACTGTCGTATAGGTGGTGATATGCTCCTGAGGATCCAAAGTCCCATCATATTTTGGTACGTCCGGCATTTTGAACCTCTTTGGAATCAACTATGGCGCTGCACTAGTATTGTACGACAAATGGGTGTATTTATTTTAGTCCAGGCCCGTCAGCACTAGTGGAGCACCCGGAATTTGGTCCATGCGAGCATTTATTCCCCTCATAAACTTCATGAGCTCGATTTTGAAAGGATCATTACTGTTTTTGTTACCAGATCCGCTGCCGATCCCCCTGGCCCCGTCGAAGCCGACCTCACCCCTCGAGGCACTGTTTGATTTATAGGAGCACCGGGAAGAACTGGACCACTTCCATTCGCGTTATTGGAATCACCCGACAAGGCTTGCCTTAATTCTGTCATGGCCTGGTCTTGCCCTGAGAGATGTCCCATGTTAGCCTTTTGTTGTTCTCTCAGAATCCTCACTGTTTCCACAACGTGCTCGTCTTTAGTGTCATCAGGAGTCGCCTCTAGTACGTGTCGGGGTACCACCCGCCATGAACCGGCATGGCTATGCCCTCCTCGTTGCGGGTGTCGCTGATCGAATCCTCGTGTTGAGGCGGATTTTCCTGTGCCTCAACATTGTGCGCGATGCGGCACATTATCTACCATCTTTTATGATTTTTGCTAAGAAACAAAGAATCAAACAGATTAGTAATAGACGTAAGGATCAACTCAATTACGCAACTATCTAAGCCCCACGGTGGGCGCCAAACTGTTTACCCATAAAATAGTACAGTTGAATTTATAGCGTATTTTATAGACAAGCGAATCGATTTGATCCAAAATGATAAATAAATTAAATAAATTGCAAGACTTAACATATAAATCGAGATAAAGTAGTAGACAACTTAGTTCCGGGAGCAAGGCTTCCGAAGGCAGCAATAAGAATATCGTTAGACAGAAAATAAAGTATTACTTAGCTTGGAATAATGTGTAGCATAAGTTTGTTAGAATTTTCCTCCCTTACAATGGTTGTTGAAGTCACTATTTATAACTGAACCTAGGGAACAAGGTCCTAAGATCAAACCCCTCTTAAATGATAATAATGGGGACCATTGATGAATATGTAATGGCAAGTAATGAATGCCAAAATTCTCTGTAACGGGCGTGTATTTAATATTGAGGAATATTCTTCATTGAATATTATCTGGTGGCAAATATTCGTTTGCCCTTATTAACAATGTTCCCTTCGGGATCTACCCGATGGCAACCGAAGTTGTTGTCCTCGGTCTTGGTTTCCAGTCACTTCGACTTCCGTCTGTCCCCGGTTCCACGTGTCACTCTATCATTCGAGTATTTTATGTGAACCGATTTTACCTATATACTTTCATTATCCTTCTTTCTTAACGTTTCTTCTGTGCAAATATTACTCATTATTACTATTTGTTCCGTTTCAGACATTTTGGAGTAACTACTCATTTATTTTCCCTATATGTGTTACCACAATCCTTTCCCATTAATTCTTATAACTTTATCAACTGTAATTTAATTGCAGCAGGACTATAAAATTAGTTGCACTCACACTACTTCAAAACGAGCTTTATTTTTTGAGTTTATACCTCTGGGATAATGAAGTTAAGATAGATCAGATGATCAATTTCATGTCTCTCTTTTTCCGTTTCGTTCTCTTTCTGTGCATACACTGATACAAATTTTTTTCTTTCTTTCTACGAATAAAAAAATCAAAATAGGGTAATGGAAGAAATTTGCAAGAAAGAGAGGTAATCGTTGTATTGGTACAAAATAAATGTTACACGTGGAATTATACGAGGATGACAGGCAAAGATACATGGATCACTAAGAAGATGACAACTGGAGTGTCGCAATAAAAGATTCACAATTTACAGCAGGTACGAACAAATCACTCACGAGACGAAAGGGTACGGTTGCTCAAGCCTAAATTACTCAGTGAAGAAACACAGGCAGGATGAATCAAGACAGCAAAGAGGGAAGATTCATGAACCTCTAATTAATGTGGAAGAAGAATCAGAACCGTTACAGAATTTTCATGAACAATTACGGTTGCCAATTATAACGTTTCATTAATGTCATTAATTCTCATAATGATTCGGTCATAAAAGGAAAGAAACATTATATTTGTAAATCCCTATATAAGGGAAGAGAATTTCACTTGTAAAGACAGGCTCTAATTATTATTGGAATATAACTACTTTCTTGTGCTCTCAATCGATTATTTTGTCATTTCTTATTCTAATTTCCTTTCTTATTTCTGAGAGAATATTGAATTTCTTGATTATCAGTAACTCGAGTACTTTTAAAAATATGCTTTTACTGAGAATCAAATTCTTTGGTTAAACAAATTGGTTCTGTTACCGGGAATCTGATAATCTTCTCTTACTTTCCAAATCACTCTCTCTCAACTGAATCATGTCGAATGTCAATTACAACAACCATCAGGTGGAAGGAACCCCAGTTCCATCACCTCAAGGAAGCCTACGCAATTCAAGAGAAGCATCACCAGAAAGATCTACTACTCATAACAATGAACAACATGAAAATGAACAAACTGTCAAGCAGGATGCAGCGAAGCAGTTAATTGTTGAGTACGTGAATGATGCTCTCCAGGCTTTCGTGAGGGGATTACAAACTGTCCACCCACACCTCCACCAAACAGTACTGCAACTGTGGAAATTCCACGATCAGGGTTGGCTAATTCTGGAAGCGGAGGAACTCCCAACGAGTCACGTGATGGGAGACCAGGTACGCCTAATAATTCTGATTTACAAACTTTAATACTAACCTTACAGAAACAGGTGAAAGAACAAAACGACCATATTGAGCAAATACCCGGCGTACCACCTGTGATCAAAGGAGTTGATTTCGACAAATATTCACAACAACCATGGAAACCAAGCGCAGCTCCATTACCAATTCCCAAAAAGTTCAAAATGCCTGACATCCCGAAATACGATGGAACGACCGATCCACGTGACCACGTTACTGCATTCACCACGGGAGTAAAAGGCAATGATTTAACCAAGCAGGAGATTGAATCTGTGCTGGTCAAAATGTTTGGGGAAACACTTACTAAAGGAGCGTTAACATGGTACTCTCTTTTACCTGAAAATTCTATTGATTCTTTTGCTGAGATTGCAGATCTATTTATAAAAGCACACTCGGGTGCACAAAAAGTTGAAAAGAGAATGGAAGATATATTCAAAGTAAAGCAAGGAGATACAGAATTGCTTCGAGAATTCGTAGACAGATTCCAAAGTGAGAATGTTGCTACCAAGAGTAGCTGACAATTGGGAAGCCATGGCATTTGCAAGCAATTTAAACGAGAAAAGTTCAGAAGCTACGAGGAGGCTTAAAGAGAGCCTACAAGAATTCCCTTCCACGACATGGAATGATGTCTATAATAGGTACAGTACCAAATTACGAATCGAAGAAGATATCGTAGCTCAGTCAAGGGTTGAAGAAAAAATAGGTTTGAGGCAGTCAGAATCTGAGAAGAGGTCCAGTAAGAATAGGTACGAGCCTTATATGGGACCTTCGGGGCGAGAAGATCATTCCAAATTCGAAAAAGTGCAGGCTGATCACAGGTTCGCAAATTGAGATTCAGGTTCGTCATCGTCGAGATTCAGCAAAGATCGAGGTGAACGCAACAGGGATGCTAATACAAACGCAAGGATTGGGGACTATAATTTTAACGTAAGTACCTCCGAGTTGGTCGCTATTTTAAGAAGCATGGGGGATAAGGTATGATCGCCTAAAGAGATGAGATCAAATCCAAATAGAAGAAACCCATACTTTTGGTGCAAGTTCCATAATGACCACGACCATAGAACATCAGACTGCAGATTATTACAAGGTGAGGTAGAACATTTATTGAAGTAGGGCTATCTGACGGAATTGTTCAGCGAGAAAGGCAAACAAGCTTACATGAAAAATAGGCAAGAGTCTCCAAAACCTCCATCTCCAAAGAGAACAGTAAATGTGATAAATGGTGGAGAAGAAGTCAACGGCGTAACCTATATAGCTTTGAGAAAAACAACAAAGTTCACAATAACTCATGGGAAGCGAACTCGCCAAACTCTGGAAGACGACAACATAACCTTTGATGATGCAGATGCCGATGGGTTAATGATTCCTCACAATGATGCACTGGTAATATCTTTACTTATACATGATACTAATGTAAAATGGGTTTTGATTGACCCAGGTAGCTCTGTGAATATCATTTAATTATGAGTGGTGAACGATATGCCGATGGGTGATTGTGTAGTTCCAAAAGCACGTTCCTTATCTGGGTTTGATAACTCAACCGTTATTACAAATGGCGAGATTGAACTAAGCACATACGCAGAGGGGGTCATCAAAGAAACAAAATTTCAAGTGATAGACACGGATATGGCCTATAATGTGATTCTTGGGATGCCGTGGATTTATGATATGGATGTTGTGCCATCCATATTACATCAGGTTATCAAATTCCCTTCAAAATGGGGAATTCAACAGATTCGAGGAGATCAACAAACTTCAAGGAACATCACTTTGGTGATACAGCCAAGTCAAAAAGATACGAGTGCAAATCAAAAAGATGCGGGCAAGTGAGAAAGATGCGGCAAATCAAATTTCAACAGATATTGTGTCAAAACAAACATACGTGGTTTCCAGACCAGATGTAATTTAAGAGCCAGAGGATAATGAAAACATTAAAACAACGATTGAGGAGCTTGAAGCTATTCCACTATTCGAACAATGGCCAAATCAAAGAATTCATATCGGAGAAAGGTTAAACCCAGATAGGAGAGGTAAGTTAATTGAATATTTAAAAGATAACGTGGATTGTTTTGCATGGTCCCATTCAGATATGACAGATATACCTCCGGAGGTGATGACTCATAAATTAAATGAAGATCCATCATTCATACCTGTCAAACAAAAGAAGAGGAAGCAAGGATCATTCAAAAATCAAGTGATCGATGAAGAGGTGCAGAAACTCTTAAAGATCGATTCAATACGCGAGGTAAAATCTCCTAATTGTCTAGCTAATACTGTGGTTGTTCCGAAAAAGAACGGTAAATGGAGAGTTTGTGTGGATTACACTGACTTAAATAAAGCATGCCCGAAGGATTCATTCCCGTTACCGCATATAGATCAATTGATTGATGCTACCGCAGGCCACGAATTATTAAGCTTTCTAGATGTGTATTCTGGTTATAATCAAATAAAAATGGTCCCCTTAGACGAAGAAAAAACTTCATTTATTACAAACAGGGGGACTTATTGTTATAAGGTCATGCCTTTTGACTTGAAAAATGCTGGAGCCACGTTTAAAATGTTGGTGACCAAGATGTTCCAAGAACACCTGGGGAAGACAATGGAAGTGTACATTGATGATATGTTGGTCAAATCTACACAAGCGGAAGGTCACTTTCAACATCTTTCAACTACCTTCGAGATCCTCCGCAGATATAATATGAAACTGAACCCAGAAAAGTGCGCTTTTGGCATAGCTTCAGGTAAGTTTCTAGGCTTTCTCGTATCTAATAGAGGAATTGAAGTAAATCCTGCATAGATTAAAGCTATTGAAGAAATACCTGATATACTCACAAGCAAAAAAGAAGTACAAAGATTGACAGGTAGGATTGCATCTCTGGGAAGATTCATTTTAAGATCTTCAAAGAAAAGCTTTAAATTCTTTTCAGTTTTGAAGAAGCAAAATCAGTTTGAATGGACTGAGGAATACCGACAAGCCCTCAAAGATTTGAAGGCATACTTAACAAATCCTCCCCTACTGTCTAAACCAAGGGATGGAGAAAGACTATTTGTATATCTTGCAGTTGCAGAAGTAGCTGTAAGTGCAGTTTTAGTAAGGGAGGACAAAGGTAAACAATCTCCTATTTATTATGTTAGTAAATCTTTATTAGATGCTGAAACTAGATATCCTCGTCTAGAGAAACTAGCTTTAGCATTAGTCATGGCAGCTAGGAAATTGAGACCATATTTTCAATGCAATCCTATCTCCGTAGCAACTGCATATCCATTAAGGAGTATTTTGCATAAACAAGAATTGTCAGGCAGACTAGACAAATGGGCAATAGAACTAAGTGAATATGACATTATTTATCAACCTAGAACAACAGTAAAGTCTCAAGTTCTAGCAGATTTCGTCGCAGATTTTAATACAAAAATAATTCCTGAAGTAGAAAAGGAATTACAAATTTTTACTAGAGCTAATCCAGGTACGTGGACTTTATTTACTGATGGATATTCAAATGTCAAAGGAGCCGGTTTGGGTATTGTCATAATCCCACCCTCAGGTGAAAGTATAAGACAAGCAATTAAATGTTATCCTATTACTAACAATGAAGCAGAGTATGAAGCTGTAATTGCAGGTTTGGAACTAGCACGAGAACTCTCTATAGAGCAAATCATGATTAAAAGTGACTCTCAACTGGTCGTCAATCAGATGCAGGGGACTTATACTGCTAGAGAGCCACGCATACAACAATACTTGGAAAAGGCACGAGAACTGGTCAGGCAATTCCAATCATAGAAGATCATTAAAATACCCAAGGAAGAAAACACAGAAGCAGACGCGTTGGCTAACCTTGCTTCAGTTGCAGAAGTAACGAGTGAAAAAAATGCTATTGTAATACATTTATTTCATTCAGCACTTGACCAGGATAAACATGAGGTAAGCTTTAACAATTTAACCTGGGATTGGAGTAACGAGATTGTTAATTTTTTGCAGTACGGGATCGTACCTGAAGGCAAGAAAGAATCTCAAGTGCTTCGATGAAAAGCTGCTCGTTACTGCCTAATTCGAGATAATTTATATCGAAAAATGTTTGGTGGTCCTTTAGCAAGGTGCCTTGGACCCAATCAAATGGAGTACGTGATGAGGGAAGTACATGAAGGACATTGCAGAAATCACGCAGGTGGAAGATCTTTAGTTAAAACACTCATCAGGGCAGCATACTACTGGCCTTAAATGGAAAAAGATGCGGAACATTTTGTAGCCAAATGTGATAAGTGTCAACGATATGTCAACAATATGCATCGACCTGTAGAGTTATTACATACAGTTATTTCCCCATGGCCATTTATGAAATGGGGAATGGATATAGTAGGGCCTTTACCACAAGCTAAAGGAAAGGTACGGTTCTTATTAGTATTAACAGATTACTTTTCAAAATGGGTAGAGGCAGAAACTTTCAAACAGGTACGAGAAAAGGAGGTGAAAGACTTCATTTGGCGAAACATTATATGCCGGTTTGGAGTTCCAAAAGAAATCGTATATGATAATGGCCAGCAATTTATAGGCTCGAAAATCACGGAGTTCTTTCAAAGTTGGCAAATCAAATGAATAACCTTTTCACCTTACCATCCTGTGGCAAATGGACAAGCTGAGTCAACAAATAAGATTATCATCAATAATTTGAAGAAGAGACTAGAAAAATCGAAAGGGAATTGGTCTGAAGAATTACCAGGAGTGTTATGAGCTTATAGAACCACAACAAAAACAACCACGAGAGAAACTCCATTTTCGCTTGTGTACGGTTCAAAAGCTTTAATCCCGGTTGAAATAGGAGAACCAAGCTCGAGATTCACATTGGTAACCGAAGAGTCGAATGATGAGGAATTAAGAACAAACTCGGACTTACTCGAACAAAGAAGAGAATCAGCTTTAATACGGATGGCAGCACAAAAGTAAATCATAGAACGATACTACAACAGAAAGGCTCACCTCAGGTACTTCAAAATTGGAGACTCCGTTCTTAAAAAGGTTTTCCAATCAACAAAAACAACCGGAGCAGGAAAGTTAAATCCAAATTGGGAAGGACCCTATAAAGTTCGAGGTATCGCTGGAAAAGGTGCCTACGAGTTAGAAACTATGGATGACAAGGTTTTACCCACGGTCAGGTATCGTTCACTTATGATTTTTGTTTTGTACAGTTAAAATTATACTAACAATTTTAGATGATAGGCAAAAAGCTAGCCCATACCAAATGATGATATTAGACTTGAAGGACAAGTGAAAGCAACATTATTCTCGGTCTAGGGTTGCAACCTTTCTGATGGAAATATAAAGGGTTAAGCAGTCATCATCTAAATTATATATACCTCCGAGTCCCGTATGTTTTTCCTTTTCAGGAAATGGACCACATGGAAGGAATAATCAAGTGCTCGAGATTACATACTTCAAAGCTCAAACACTTGGGGGACTATATATATATATATATATATATATATATATATATATATATATATATATATATATATATAAAGAAGGCAAAGAAGACTGAAAAAGTCAGAATTCAAGTCAAACCTATGGTCTACCCAACAAATCGAAAGTTAAGAGCAAAGTCAAGAGCCAAAAACGCAAGCCTGATTCAAAAACCTATGAAGAATACACTCGTGGATGTAAATTTCAAAATCTTACAAGTGTTTAGGTTAAATGTAATATTTAGTCATGGGTTGCAAGATATACCCTTGAATTTTGTAAAATTTGTTGTAAAGAAAACAGTTATGAAAGAGTTATAGATGATACTTGAATACATGTAAAGTATTATACAATTTGAAAGTTCGAATGATACAAAACTTCCTCAAAGTTATTCAAAGAAATGTGTGTGTTCCTATTTCTTCTTTCTCATGTTTACACCATTATGAAGTTGAGACGTCTTCTTCATTAAGTGTCGTTTATAAAAGGGCCCTCTTTTATAATTCGTGCCTGTTCAAAAAGTCACGGAGTATTGAAACATTTTTAAATACATAATAAAAGAGTAGAACAGAAACTCAAAATGAAATATTATAAGAGTAGAACAGAAACTCAAAATGAAATATTATATAAACCCGGTTAAAACTAAGTATAAACTTTGTTCAAACCAAAGTATTTGATATTAAACCCCAAAATGGATTAGGGGTAAAACTTGCCAACTATTCCACAAATAAAAAAAATAAAAAAAAATACAATAAACTTTCCAAACACAAGTTTACTATGG
This sequence comes from Nicotiana tabacum, assembly GCF_000715075.1. Taxonomy (NCBI): domain Eukaryota; kingdom Viridiplantae; phylum Streptophyta; class Magnoliopsida; order Solanales; family Solanaceae; genus Nicotiana; species Nicotiana tabacum. Next base: position 47,381,575 of record NC_134102.1, read on the forward strand.
GGCAGATTCTAAAGTAGTACTATCAGCAGCGGGAGAAGTCAAGATGGCATCATCAACAGCAGCAGAAGGTTCGACTTGAGCAGGAGAGATTTGAAAACTAACTTCACCAGGAGTAAGTTCATCATCCTCGGGAATGCCGACCTCAGGTGAGGAAAAGTTTAGACTCTGCTGAGTTTTTTCAATGGTTTCCTTAGTTTTTGCAATCTCAGCAGTCAAGTCAAAACCTTCCTGGTTAGCCTCCATCAAAGTCTCAAGGCGCATGTTCAAGAAAGCCCAGCTTACATCAAGAGTTGATTTATACTCAAGGGCCTCGTAATCCCTTTCCCATTGCTCAATTTCAGCCTCCAACTCTTCTTTTTCAATCAAAGCAGCATCATAAGAAGTTTGTAAAGGGGCGTGTGATCTCTCTAAGAACTGAACTTGGTTAGAAGACGCACAGAGATCTTCTTGAGTTTGGGTGAGCGTTTGAACAAGATCCCTAGCGTAAACTTCTTTTTGGTTCAGTAGTTCCTTCAAGCTCCTAATTTCTTCAGTGGCTTTGGAAAGCTTCTCAGCAAATGAAGACTCGAGAAGGTCTTTATCTTTGCCCGCTTGACTAGATAAGGCTTTCTCAACTGCCAAATCTACTGACGTTATCTTCACCTGCTGCTCCAAGGTACACTTTGTTTTCCTCTAAGACTTCTTTCTCAAGTTGAAGACCTTCGAACTGTTTCTTTCAGTTGTCCGCTTCGGTGCGATAGTCATTCATTAACTGCTCAGTATGGACGATTCTCTTCATCATCTCCGTACCAATCAGGTTGATCTACACAATGAAAAGGAACATGTGATTGTCAAATATAGATGAAAAAGAAATCACATGCAAAATAAAAAGCTAAGGCTTATACCTTTAAAGATGAATGTACAATATCATTCATCCACGTTAAAGAACTGTGGTTTTCCAATTTGGACTTCTCAACTGGGCCAATCAATGGTTTCAGCCATACATCAGCTTGGCCCGATTTCTTTAGAAGATTACCATCCTCAGGAACCTCGATGGTAACTCTTTTCATTACCCTACTATTACTGGAAGAACCAACTTCAACATGAGAAGTTGTAACAGTAGGGGCAGTTGAGGGAGTCAAAATAGCCACGGGCGAAGCAGTGGTAGCAGCGACAGGTGCGGGGAACTAAGGATCAACTGGAACAAATACAGAAAAAGAGGCAAGAGGCGTTTCCTCAGAAACAAAGCCGAAGTCTTCATTATCAAACCCACGAGAAAAGAGTTGTTCAGTAGAGTCACGGGGTACAGCAGGCATCTCTTCATCAGAGCTCACTAAGGTAGCACCTTTGGGCTCGTGCATGGGAACAGAACTGGGAGGAGGAGTAGCTTCGTCATCCGAAATGACACGTCTCCTAGCTCGGGGCTTACAAACTAACAAGACTTTATCCCATTCCTCTTCACCCTCGGAACTGTGTGCTCTATCAACTTTTTTTATTGATGAGGAACTCAAGATCATCTCTTGAGCCACCGATAGAGAGAGTCTCGAAGCGGCAATAGATGCGGCACTCACACCTCGAATGGGAAATCCTAGTAAAGAGAGGAGTTAGTAATTTTTTTTATGGAAGTAAGTTAGAAAGTAGAAGAGAAAGATACCATGAGTGTTCACTTTCCAACCAAACCTATTAGAAAGGTACTTCCAGGACCTTTCTTCCATAGGAGCAACGGTTAACAATGTTTCTACCCAACTACGGATGTTCGGAATCTCCTCAACAGCTTTCATGGTTGCTAAAAAAAAAAGAGAAAAAGAAAAACAGTCACGAGATTGCAGGTTCTTCACAAAAAAAAAAAAGAAAAGAGAAGGAACAAATCTGAAAAGAAACTTACGTGTAAAGTTCCACTTTTCTGGAAAAGGCATGTTCTTTTCACCCATTAACCCACTTGTGGGAGCAGTAATAAATCGGGCATACTAACCATGATCCTTGTCATCTTCAGGGCTCATTAAAACTCTCTTACTCCTGGCCACGAGAGTAAAAACCCCAAAATGAAATAACTTGGGGGAATAAAGATGAATCAAATGATAGAAGGTAAATGGTAAAGAGGCCAAGTTTGACAAGTATCTCAAGCATGCCACAACTCTCCATACAATAGAGCCAATCTGTCCTAAGCAAACGTTGAAAAAATGACAAAATTCTATGATGACTGGGTCAATAGGTGGCTTGAAGCCTAATATAAAGGGATATGTATAAACAAACGAATAACCAACTTTGTATGAAGTGATCCTTTGATTTGCATTAGGGACTAAAATTGGGAAATCAAATTTCCAATGACATTCTTTTCGCACAAAAGACATCAAGCCCTCAGAAATCTAGGAAGGGTAAACATTAACACGATCATGAGAAGTCATGGAAGTAACTTGATTTCTAATCGATTCTCTATCAGTAGAGAAGGAAAGTTCAAGGGGAATAATCTCATCAACAGTGGGTTCACGAAGCGGTTCACTAGAATCCCTATTTCTGGCAGAAGATATATGAGTTGAAGAAACCCTAGTTCTAGAAGAACAAGGGGTAGCAACATTGGTTTGAGAAGTAGAACCACGAATAGATATAGATCCTAAACTACGTAATCTACCACCTCTTCTACTCCTAACAGGAGCAGTTGAAGGGGGAAGTTCATCTACAATTGCTACTCTGCGAGGATCGAGGTTTGATGAAGACATGGTTATACAAGAAAATAATGCGCGCTGAAGAACAAGCGATTAAAGAAGAAGAACACTATAGATTGAAGGTTTTGTGAAACTAAAAGTGACTGACGCAGCCGCAAGAAAGCTTTAAAAACTGTTGAAGAGTCGCAGACCCAATCGACGAAGGCCACGTAACACGTACATTAAATGGAAGTGACATGCAAAGCGATGGTTCTAAAGAAGATGCAATGATACATAGGAAACGATGGCAAAAAATTCCCGCCATAAATACGTGCCACTTCCCAAATATTCAATTGCAGAATATTCGGCAAGTGGGGGGACTATCTGTATTGGTAAAAAATAAATGTTACACGTGGAATTATATGAGGATGATATGGCAAGATATGTGGATCACTAAGAAGATGACAACTAGAGTGTCGCACTAAAAGATTCACAATTTATAACAGGTACGAATAAATCACTCACGAGAAGAAAGGGTACGGTTGCTCGAGCCTAAATTACTTAGTGAAGAGACACAGGCAGGATAAATCAAGACAGTAAAGAGGGAAGATTCATGAACCTCTAATTAATATGGAAGAAGAATCAGAACCGTTACAGAATCTTCATGAATAGTTATGATTGCCAATTATAACGTTTCATTAATGTCATTAATGCTCATAATGATTCGGTCATAAAAGGGAAGAAATGTTATATTTGTAAATCCCTATATAAGTGAAGGGAATTTCACTTGTAAAGACAGGCTCTGATTATTATTGGAATATAACTACTTTCTTGTGCTCTCAATCGATTATTTTGTCATTTCTTATTCTAATTTCCTTTATTATTTCTGAGAGAATATTGAATTTCTTAATTATTAGTAACCCAAGTACTTCTAAAAATAGACTTTGACTGGAAATCAAATTCTTTGGTTAAACAATCGTGCTACAGGCAAGCTATTGGACTTTATGTGGGTTGAAGGTGGTAGCCGAGCAAAGGAAATTAAAACATACACATATAAGATGGTGCCCATTCTCTCTTGCATTTAGCCTTCTGAGACAGTGCTGATGGCAAAATTAATCCTTGAAGAGTTGGGTTGCTTCTACGCAAATATAATAATATATTAATATTCATATTTTATTTATGTTGTCTTCAATTAGTGTCTTATTTTCCTCATCACACAAGCTGCTGGAAAAAAGCATAACAAAAAATATTCTCGATAGTAACAATGTGGCGTGTGTGTCACAACTAGAAAAGTAAATAAGCAAAAGTATTTAATTATTTTACCTCTATTCTACTTTTAGGCTTTCAGTTTGTTTTGATTTTCAATGAACTACCAAGAGGTGGCTGCTATTTCATTTAATACAAAGAAAGAAATTGAAGAAAAAAATAGAGAACCAGACTAATTAGTGAGGCAGCACCAAAGGTGAAATAATTGTTTTTCATCGATAATTTTTTTCCCCACATCAATCCCCAGCAACTGGATATTTTACCTAATGAATATGCAGTTTGTTAGAAAATTGATGTCATTTTAATTAATATGTGTTTAAGTTTTGTTTCATTTTCTCTAATTCTCCAGCAGCGATTTTATATGAAAAAAAAGTCATTAGTAAAGATAAGTTGTTTGAGATGATGAAATACCATTAAGATGTTTAACGTGAATTTTGGACTAAAAGGAATTTTGCAATTTTACGGGAGTGATTTTAATTTTGTTGGAAAAGTGGTGTATAAGAAGGAAAATAAATGAATAAAGAAAAAAAGGGAAGGGAAAAGAAAAACGCCAAAAAAGAGATTAGAAGATCCGAAGATAATGGGAGGGCCTCCTTCATGTTGATCTTCTTCATGAAAACTTGCAGTTGATTATCATGTTAATTGGGTAATATCTTTTAACAACTTTATTTTGACAATATTGGTAAGATGTTCTACGGAACAAGATTAATATCCATGTGAATTATGTTCTGTATTAGCGGTTTAAAGAGTTAGATATCTCGTTTAAATTTATATCTGACACATTTTTTTCTCTTGATATATAGTTGAGAGAAAATTATTACATTTTGTGCTTGTGAGGGTAGGAATCATGATCTAAACAAAATCTTGATATTAAGACCTTAAATTAAGACATGTAATTGGAATAAAATCCAGACATCATACAAAAGAACTACAAATTCAAAAACTAGCTCCTCACCCTATTAATGCTTAACCATTTGAATATTTAAAAAAAATTATTTCATAAATATAACAAGATATTTTATAATCGCGCGAACCACCCACCCTAAATAGAACTATGATTAAGAATACTTTTTTTTCATGTTGTAGATAGAGTACTTTTTTTATTTCAATAAAATGAGTATTTCTTTTTATGATCAGAGGCGGATCCAGGATTTAAACTCTATGAGTTCAACTTTTAAGATTTTTAACATTGAACCCATTATATTTTTAAAGTTATGGGTTCAAATCTATTATTTTTGCAATTTTAATGAATTTTTACACATAAATTTCTACTCAGCGTCGTAAGTTATGGGTTCAATTGAACCCATAACTACCACACTGCATCCGCCTCTGAGACGCGCTGACATGGCACATCTCTTAAGCTACCTTTTTTCTTAGATTTTTTACTTTTCTCCTTATTTTCCTTATTCTTTTATTAAGTCACTATGTCTTTTCTGTCGTTTCAAAAGAACTGATCGAACAGATGTATTCTTTTTGTTACAACTTTTCAAACGCCTCGCTTTCTCTTTCCATCGTTTCTAATCGGTCACAACGTTTTCGGGATTTAAATAATTACACTTTGAATGTTTTTTGTAATATATTTTACATAAACTTTCAACTTCTGAACTTCACTTCCCACCATCATTTACCCATCTTTCTCTGCCTCCTTTTACTTCACGGTACCAGGAATTCCCTCTTTAGACTCCTCAAGTAAAATTAATTGGTCAATGGGTTCTGTTACAAGATTACCTTTCAAGTATTTTTCCCTTTTCTTCATCTAACCAAATTCTCGACCCAAAATTCAATTAGCCGTGATAGCACCTAACCTCACCCGCTAGATGAGCCAAATAACAACAATCCAATTCAATTAATATTTAGCTAACTCTAATACACCCCCTAAGGACTAGTAGTACAAATCATGAGCTTCTAAGAATAAAATTTACAAAACTGGTGTGGAATAAAAATACGTCATCTATCTGATATATACATGAACAGATTAAAAATTCTAAAGCTACCATGAACAAGAGACAGCAATGACTGGAATGCATGTACATCTTCAGATCAAGTTTTCGGCGTCGCAGCTACATCAACATCAGAAATCTGCACACAAGGTGCAGAAGTATAGTTTGAGTACAACCGACCCCATGTACTCAATAAATAACAAACCTAACTTTAGGTTGAAAGTACTGACGAGCTGGGTTCATAACAAATTGCTCCAATAACCAGCAACAGTTCATAACAATATAATTTAAAGCAGCACAAGTAATAATTCAATAATAAAATGCTCAGCTCGTATAAAAAGGGCAGCCCAGTGCACTAAGCTCTCGCTATGTGCGGGGTCCAGGGAAGGGCCGGAACCACAAGGGTCTATTGTACGCAGCCTTCAAAAAATAAATATTTTCTTTTCACTATAACAGTAAAACTCAAATACTTTATCGAAAGTCACCAAAAATTTGAGTAAGTCTGAAACTTGTGATTTTTCTCAAAACTTTAACGACAGATAAGAAATCCCATTATCAGACGGCATGAGGAAAAATACTTCTCTATGCCTACATATCAAGTATGCATGTCTAATGCAATGCAGCACAATTATAAACTCATGTACTCACACTCTCAGAGTACTCAATCTCACAGTACTGTATATGGCCAATCCAGCCCAGGGAAGATCCATCCCAAATATATATACATAATAACTGACATTCAGTCACTCAGTACTATATGGGGCCAATCTAGCCCAGGGACAATCCATCCCTCAATATAGATAATTAGGCAAGTTTGATGCCAGGGGAAAATCCATCCCAAAAACTATAAATGATTCGGGCAAGATCCATGCCCAGGGAAGATCCATCCCAAATATAAATAAATAAGGCAACTCCATGCCCTTTGAAGTCATCCCAAATATAAATAAATGAGGCAACTTCATGCCTAGGGAACTCCATCCCAAATATAAATAAATGAGGCAACTCCATGCCCAGGGAATTCCATCCCAAATATAAATAAATAAAGCAACTCCATGCCGAGGGAACTCCATCCCATAAGTGAATATATATACGACAACTCTATGCCGAGGGAAATCCATCCCAGAAGTGAATATATATGGCAACTCCATGCCCAGGGAACTCCATCTCAAATATAATATCCATTGCGCTCACTGTGGGGGGTGCAGACTTCAGAGGGGATCTTTCAGCCCAAGCGCTATAATAAGCCAATTTGACCTGCTGCGTCGTGCAACCCGATCCCATAATAATAAAGTATATAAAGTCAATATGGCTTGTTGCGGCGTGCAGTCCAATCCCATAAATATCCTCACAATCAGGCCCTCGGCCTCACTCAGTCATCAATCTCTCCAGTCTCTCGGGCTCAAAATATCATGAAAATCAGCCCCAAAAAAATAATATGATGTATCAATAATTAGCAACAGAGACTGAGATATAATATGAAATGAATGAACATAATTGAGTATGAAATTATAATTTAAACAAATAATTGAACAATAATATGACCTCTGTTGGTCTCAATAATAATGGCATACAACCCCAACATGATTTTTAACATGATTCTCAGCTCAATTTCTTTAACACATGAAAGTACATGGATAATGCCAAGATTATTTGATTACAAAATTCTACGGAATTAATTATGTCACAAATTTCCATGGTGCACGCCCATACGCCCGTCACCTAGCATGTGCGTCACCTCCAAACAATTCATATAACACGTAATTCAGGAATTCATACCCTCAACTCCAAGTTTAGAAATATTACTTACCTCAAACCGTACAATTCTTTATTCCAATAAGCCTTTTCCTCGCGATTCGGCATCCGAACGCCTCGAATCTAGTCACAAATAATTCAATACAATCAACACGAGGTGTATGAATCAATTCCATAAGAAAATACTAAATTTCACAATAAATCTGAAAAAGTCAACAGTGGAGACCACGTCTCGGAACCCGACAAAAGTTATAAAATATGAACGCTCATTCAACAACGAGTCTAACCATACTAAATTTACCAAACTCCGACATCAACTCGACCTTCAAATTCTCAAATCTTATTTTCAAATCTCTAGGCCCAAATTCTCGAATTACACCTCAAAAACACGTAATCTAGTTGGAATATTCGATGATAATTCAATATCTATTGACTAACAATGATCACAAGTGACTTACCTCAAGATTTCTCGTGCAATTTCTCTGAAAAATCGCCCAAGTCGTATTCTTTCGCCCAAAAAATATGGAAATGAGCTAAAAATAAAAATAAAAATGCTCAATAAAAATACTAATCTGGTCACTACAAGTCCATTTCCCGTCACTAAAAGTCCATTTCCCGTCACTAAAGGTCCGCACCAGAACCCGCTTGTACTAATAATTTATTTTTTTAACTAAAAAGGCTCTAACTCTATCGTACAAACTCGAAATTCGACGATTCTTTTTCCTACGAGTCACAAATAATAATACGAACCTAGTCGTTCAATCGAAATTCAATTTGGAGCTCATTTGCTCAATTTGATACCAATTTCGCTTGTTAAACATTTAACTCATGTTTCGTGCTAAAAACCCAATCGCAACTTGATGAAATTAGACCAAACATTTCAGATCATTCCTATAATTCATTATCAAACTCCTGAAAGTCTCAAAATTGAATTTCGATCTCTAGAACTAAAAATGGACCTTTGTATCATTATATGCTTATGCCCAAAACACCAAACCTTTCTAAAACTCATCCGAGCCCCATGAGACACCAACCAAGTATACTAACAAGTCTCATAATATGACACGAACTTAGTCGATGCCTCAAATTACATTAAACAACACTAAAACACGAATCGCACCTCAATTCAAGCTTAATGAAAATTAACGAATTCTAAATTCTACATTCGATGCCGAAACCTATTCAAATTTTTCACACAAGTCATACATGACATAACGGACCTATCAAAATTTGCAGAACTGGATTCCAACCCCGAGATCAATAAAGTCAACTCCCGGTCAAACTTCCAAACCTTCCATTTCTAACTTTCGCCATTTCAAGCCAAAATCAACTACGGACTTCCAAATAAATATTCGGACACACTCTTAAGTCCAAAATCATAATACTGGGCTATTGGAACCATCAAAACTCCATTCCGGAATTATTTGCACAAAAATCAAATTTCGGTCAACTCTTTTCATTTAAACTTCTAAACAAGGATTGTTCTTTCAATTTAATCCCGAATCATCCGAAAACCAAAACCGACAATTCACACAAGTCATAATATACATTACGAAGCTGCTCAAGACTTTAAATTGTTGAACGGGATGTAAATGCTCAAAACGACAAGTCGGATCATTACAATATATCCATATGATTGATTAGTGGTATAGCTATGTTACTAGCTAGATCTTCTGGAACTTTTTTTGTATTCCAAGTGTGAGGGATATTTATATATTATATGATCATATGTCAATTACATTGAAGAATTTATCTTTTTATTCTTTACTGATTTTCGTTTATGAATAATTGTGTACATTGTTACGTATTCATTTATTTTATTTTTTTAATGTTCTACAATGATGATTCATCTCATCTTCTGAGAATTTTTTTTTATAATAATGAATCTCAAGCGATGCAATATGTCGGTAATTCATCCAGAATAGCTTGCCAACGAGGAGCTATCTTTAAATTTTATAATATAATAAGCAAAGCGACCATTTAAAGTTACATCCTATGATAAGTGTTTACACATTTGAGAATGTATACATGTTGGAGAATAGTATTATCTATATGTCACGTCTAACTTTTACAACTCTTTTATATGTTCGGTTCAAGGAGGGGAAGGCATGAGAAGTTATACTTACGAATGGCAGGCGGTGCGGGTGCGGAGCGGGTTCTGTTTGAACCCGCGTAATTTAAACCCGTCCCGCATAGGATTTAAACCCGCATTCACCCGTCCCGCACTCCACCCGCGTTCACTCGCCCCGCCCCGCCCCGCCCTGCAAATTATTTTTTATAAAAAATCTTTCTTTTTTAGAAAGCTAGACTTAAATCTGATTTTTTTAACAAAATAATTAATTATATCCAAATTGTTCTTAAATTCCCATCTTTTGCCTCTAAATCCAGTGATTTTCCCTATAGAACAATTTGCATTACAGAAGGGGTTTTATTGAGTCCCACAATTTTTATATTCAAAACCCCTTTCTTTCCTTACTGCCAAAAGAAGAAAAATGCACATGCTCTTATTCTATTTTGTACATATCCCAGAAAATGACTCATCATTGATGTTACTTTTTCAAATAAGGCCAAAGGATCCTAACATTAAAAAATTAAGAGTAGAAACAAACTGATTCACTTGGATTCTGTAGCATTCATCATGATTAAACTGAAAAGAAGGAAAAAAGGCAATAGTACCTTTTATTTATGTTAGTTCAAAAAATTAAATCCCCACCCATGACCCGACCCACCCCGCATTATTATTTTTTTTATTTAAAAATTAAACCCGTCCCACAACTGCAAACTTTCAAACCCGCCCCGCACCCGCACCACCCCATTGCCATTCCTAGTTATACTCATTGGCTAATAGAGGATTGTATCCTTTTTTTATTTATATATTTGTTTGCTAATAGAAGCGTAGTAGTGACCTATGAGCTTCTAAAATAGTACTATAATATTTTAGGCATCAAGTTTACTCCTTGCTATTACTTATTTTTGTCGCAACTAAGAAAAATATACGCTAATAAATAACTGTTAACTTGCCATATTGTTTGAGCTTATGTTTATTAGAGCCGCATATATGACCTTTCCGTTCTTATCTTTTTACCTTTTCACGTATTTTAATACAGTTACTCATTTATGTCTTTATTTCTTCCGATATAGTTATTTGTTCATTTCGTGAATAATTTGTTGTTTTGCCCTAAATCCCAATAACTGCTGAGAGAAACACTAAATTATTGAGATTTGATATGTTTTTAGTTTAGAGTTGTACCTAACAATCAAATTGATCCAACAAGACCACACACACAAATGCACTCTTAACATAATTGTGACAGAGTTGAGGATTTTGGATTGGCGCCTGCGGGGATTAGAACAGTGAGAAAATAGGTAGGAGATATACACACGAATGGAAAGAATAGAAAAAGAAAATGCCTTAGAGAACAAAATCTATTTGATTGATCTTTTTCATTTTTTCCTTTACCCATTAATATTTTCTTTCCTTTTTACAATTTATTTTTCAGAGAAATAAAAATTACATATCAATCTTATGAAACATAAGTTCAACAATTCATACTAAGAAGATTAAGAAATGGGAGGCATCTCAAGTGTACATCCCTGTTGATCTGTTTTTTACATTATATTTTTCTCTCCTTTATTTTTTTTAATTTTCTATTTCTTTTACTCATAAAGGGATCGGAGTCCGTAACGGTAGTACAACTGATGAACTCGGTCCTGGATACAGATAGCTACTATGAGATAAATGCGACTAATTTTGTCTAGGATTGGAAGAATGAAATCATCGATTATCTCGAGCACGGGAAGTTGCCCAAAGACTCCAAAGCGTCCCGGGCGCTGCGCGCCAAAGCAGCACGATATAGCTTCAAGAGAGGTCAACTGTATAGAAAATCTTTTCAAGGCCAGCTGGCCCGATGCTTGGGGACATCCGAAGCTAACTATATTATGCGAGAAGTCCACAAAGGGATATGCGACAATCATTCGGGCGCAGATTCCTTAGTGCTGAAATTGGTAAGGACAGGATATTATTGGTCCCGCATAGAACAAGATACCAAAGCCTTCGTACGAAAGTGTGATAAGTGCCAACGCTACGCACCACTGGTACATCAATCGGCAGAGCTGTTGCATTCGGTTCTGTCCCATGGCCGTTCATGAAATGGAGGATGGACATCGCCGGGCTAGCGCCCCCGGCCCCCGAAAAGGTAGGATTTATTTTTATTTTGACTGACTATTTTTTTAAGTGGGTGGAAGCAGATCCTTATCAGAAGATCGGCGAGCACGAAGTGGTGGATTTCTTGTGGGAAAATATAATTTACAGGTTCGGAATACCAAAAGAGATAGCATGCGATAATGGGCCACAATTTATCGGTGCAAAAGTCACAAAGTTCGTCGAAGATTTAAAAATAAAGAGGATCACATCTTCACCCTATCATCCGAGCGCAAATGGTCAAGCGGAGTCAACGAACAATGTGATTATACAAAACCTCAAAAAAAGGTTGGAAGCGGCTAAAGGTAATTGGCCCGAGGAATTACTCAGAGTTTTTTGGGCATACCGAACAACGGTCAAATCGAGCACAGGAAAAATTTCCTTTTCCCTTGTTTACGGGGCCGAAGCTTCAATCACGGTGGAAGTAGGGGAACCCACCTTGAGATATTTCCTAGCAGATAAGAATCAAACAATGAAGCAATGTTAGTCAACTTGGAGCTACTGGTTGAGCGCAGAGACTTGGCGCATGTAATAATGTCAGTCCAAAAACAGAGAATGGAGCGGTATTATAATCAAAGAGCCAACCTCCATTATTTCAAAGTAGGAGACTTGGTCCTAAAGAAAGTAACTCAAAGCACCCCGGAAGCTCAATGTAGGGAAGCTAGGTCCAACATGGGAAGGCCCCTAACGGGTTTCAGCTGTCACCGGGAAAGGTTCATATGAATTAGATGTTATACCCCATATTTTCGTACGTGAAAGTACACCATAAGAAAATTGATAAAAGATCGGAAATGAGATGTTACATCCCGCATTTTTGTACGTTAAAGTTTCGTCATAAGTTAATCGACGTAAGCTTGGGAATGAGATTATTTTGAAGTTATAAGTATTATGGTACTTCAACAAGCGATAAGTAAATTCGCGAGGGTGAGAGGTTAAGCGAATTGAAGGAAATGAGTTTCGTCAAAGTTTGACAATTTGGGATAAAATACGATCTGAGCTATAATACTCGATATTTATGGACTAGTACCATACAAGGTACCACATGACTAGGATAATAAGATATATAAAGTGTGTTAAAATAGAGTAGTATTTTAAGTAATTTGAGATAATTCTTAATTATGTGGGTAATTGATTAATTATTGGTTCAATGGGGGATTAACTATGTAATTAAGGATTTGTGGATAATTAATAGGTGGGGACAAATTCTTCCATGTGGCAGCCAAGAAGCCTTAGTTAAATATGACTCTTAAGTAATATAACTTTGTGTCACAATTACAAGATTCTGTGTCTTAGTCATTATTCAAGTGGGGCCACACCCAAATATTAAAAAAGACCTCTTTAATTCATTATGGAATCTCTACAAAAGTTCAACGAATGCTTCAGCAACTCATTCATGAAAGATTAGATGTTAAGCAACGTGATTATGCTACAAAAATCATACAAGACTACGTAATGTTATAGCAAAAGGATTTTGTGATTCTAAGGGAGTACGGTGCAATCTTTCTCAAGAATATCATACGGATTTTTCCCTACTTCGATCCGCCATTACGTGTTATCGCATTCAACTGGTGTTAAAGGGATTGTCAAGAGAATCGGTTCAGGTATGTTAAGGCTATCCCTTCTTTCTTTTTGGCATGATCCATACGATACAAACAAAACGAGTAAACGCACAACTTTCATAAATGACTCTATTCATAGAAGTACTAGGGTATCTATATTCTTGATTCCCCATGTTAATTATTATTATTTCTTCTGTTCATGGGTCTCAGAAAAATACGTAGTTGATAAAGTTTATTTCATGATGTTAATCAGAGGCATAATGGTCTTATGATGTACCGAGAGATTTTATTGACGTACTTCATATGCATTGCATTCCTTTAGACATGTACATTAACCCATGACCAGATGACGTTATATATGCGTATATACGCGTATATTATATGTATATGGGATATGGAAAAAGGTTAAGGCGTTATATACGCACCACCACCTGATCAGCTGGTATACGTTGATGATTTACCCATAGCTGATACGATGGGATACTCTCAGAGGCTTGATGATGTTATGAACGCATATACCTATGCATGGTATGACATTTATATGCATATGGATGACATTATAAATATTAATAATTCACAGAGTTATTCAGACTTGCATATTGAGTCTTTTACTCTATGTTTCTCTCATGTCTATTGTTTACTGATTTTCATTCCTTACATACTTGATACATTATTTGTACTGACATCCCTTTTGCATGGGGATGCTGCGTTTCATGCCCACAGGTCCCGATAGACAGGTCGAGAGTCCTCCAACTAGGCTATCAGCTCAGCGGAAAGTGTTGGTGCGCTCCATTTGCTCCGCAGTTGCTTGTTTGGTCAGTATGATTTAGACGTATATTGTTTGGTATGGCGGGGATCTGTCCCGACTTTTATGACAATTATGTATTCTTAGAGACTTGTAGACAGATGTCATGTACGTAAAAGATTTTATGGCCTTGTCGGCCTATGTTCAGTGTACGAATGGTTATTTTGGCCTTATAGGCCCGTATGTCTTATGTATAAGTTGGTATTTCTTGTTGTATTCTACTTATCTCACCGCAGCCTCTCCGGCTCAGTTATATATGATAGTATGATATGAAAAGATACGTTAAGATAAGTTAAGTTAAGTAAGGTACCGGGTACCTGTCGCGGCCTATCGATTTGGGTCGTGACAAAAGTGGTATCAGAGTAGTTCTGTTCTAGGGAGTCTACAAGCCGTGTCTAGTAGAGTCTTGTTTATGGGTGTGTTGTGCACTACACTTATAAGCAGGAGACTACATGGCATTTAGGACTGTCACTTTTTCTTCTTACTCTAGATCGTGTGGTAGAGCTCAGTTGTAAGAACTCAATTTCCTAAACTCTATCTTATTCATAATACAACGATGCCTACATCCAAAAAGACGGTTGGTAAGAGATATAGCTGTGGAAGAGTTGAGTCAGAGAAACTCGATTTTTGCATCATGCTTATGATGGATAAATGTGAGGTCTTCATCAGAACGTGTATGTACTAAGATGTGTAAGCTTCTTGTTAAGGAGTCCTAAGGCATGAATATCTTCTATCCACCCCTATGGTGAAAGGTAATAAGAGATTCAGAAGATAGATACAAGTTTGAATAAGTAAAAGAAGCAAGATAAAGAAGGGTACGAGGCGCCTAGTTAATGAATATTATCAGTATTTATAATTCAGGCAGAGGAATATAAGTCTTTTGAGTTACCTTCAACAATAACAGAGGAATGTACAATTGGCTACACCCATCTCATTTAACCCCTATGGGGGCTAACCGAAGTAGTATAAGAGAAGGACGAATATCAGGATCCGGCTGGGGTTAGAGTGACCCAAAATAGTGGATGGATTGTTTGCGTTAGCTGACATTTCTGAAGGATATTGCAAATGTGCTAATAGATCCCCTTGTGAGACACCCAGATGGTGCACTCTAAATTAGTACAGCCAGCTATGAGTACTACAAAGATAGGCACTGAAAGCCTGGAAGGGATAAATATTACCTTAGTATGGCCCCCGTCCCTAGTAGAGAAAGAATGTTAGGCAACCCGAAGAGCCAGTAAATGGAGCAAGGGGATCTAAAAGCAAAAGAATGTCTTGTTCGAATTTTCAGAATAACGTGATAGACATAAATGTTAGTGGAAAATAAGAAGAGAGTTAATGAAGAATTATGAGTAAGGTGTGATACATGGATGACAACAGTAGATCAAAAAGATGACAGTATTATAGAGTTTATAGTCAAGTGAAGGAAAAGACAAAAAGTGACAGGCCTTGAGACAACAAAAGAGTATAGGCCATAAAGTCATATCCTCATTTCGAGAAATAAGTTCGTGACTCCAACGCGACTACCAAAAGAAAAAGTTAGACCCCAGAGTAATAGAAATCAATATGGGATGGTGGACAAGATAAACTAAACATGAATTGAGGACTGAGTGATTTGATAATAGTCGTCATCATGAGAATTTCAGATTATGTTCCGGCGATAAGAGAATGGATGACAGAAGAATAAGCCTTAAAGGTCATCCAGGAAGACGCTTCCCTAAAGCAAGCAATGGGAGCAAAGTTAAGCTTAAGGGACTATGTGTGCCAGTTATACTAAGTGTCACCTTCGCAAGTAAGGAAATTTGTTATCCTTGGTACAGAAGGGTTATCGCGAGGCAAGTAAGGGTCACCGATGATGTGAAAAGATGCCAAAGATGAAGAGGTAAAACCTCTATAGGTAGATCATCGTAGCTCTAACTCTTAGTACTCCCCTAAAGGGGGAATATGGAGTAATGTGGCATTAAATCTGAATTAAATGGTTCTAGAAACTATGGAATGGTAAAGGAAGAATGCGATAAAAATGAGATAGGGATGAGATTGCACTTATTCAAATCCTACAGATATGCTACGATTCCAGAACATTATGCAAGCACGATGTTAAGGAGAGGAAGTAAGGGTTCCATCCCGGGATTGTTTTGATAAATAAGGAGCTAGTGCGAGAGGTAAGTTAAGACAAAAGGAATAACCCAAGAATATTACACGGAATATTGATATGAGAATGGACCAGCGAGTAGTTAGTAGTTGATCCAGGAAGAGCCTAGTTATGGCTAAACAAAGGAACACAGACAAATCAATAGATTGTGCAAGATGAACATAGTGAACTCCAACATGGGGAATTCAGTCTTGCAGATATGACATCGTGATTCTTGAGATATATTCATATAGGAGTTGGGTAGTTATAGGTAAATAAAAGAGAATGCCACTGGGAAGACAGTCAAAATATTAGTTTAGAAGTAACCCTACAAGCACAAGGGCATGGAAATAAGTAACTACGGATAATTATAGGCAGGGAAGAACATCAAAAATTCCGTCATGTATACGATGTGATAAGCTTATAACGTTACAAGATCCAGAAGGTCTCCCTAAGTACTACAACGAAAGACTAGCTGAGGAAATAAGGAAGAAGGCTTCAACCTAAGCACAGTGACCTAAAGAGAAAATGGTCTTGTAACAACAGTCTCACAACAACATTGTATGCACTCTATAAAAAAGTGGCACCTAGCATGGCTAATGAGCGGGAAATGAAACCAAAAGTAATATTCGCAACCATATGAGTTGCACAAAATTCCGACATACATGGGAACTAAGATAAGCTAAGTATGCACGTAACAAGGGGGCAGAAAGACCATGAAAAGTAATTGCTTGCGCTTAAAGAAAGCTGAGATGGAATGAAAGGAATTATTCGATCAATGATCCAGAGTTAGTTACGTTATGAACGCACTTAAGATTTCGGAATTTTATCCATGCAGCATATATATTGACATTCATACAGCCGCAGAAGACTCCGGTATACGTTAAAAGAAAGAATTGAGCCCAGGACATAGACACAGGATTGAATTATTAGAAGATTGTATCATGGATATTCCATAGCTCTCATGAAAGGCTAAAGTAATAACTAATACCTGGAGCTACAGATCAGAATATAGCTTAAGCCTACATGAAGGCTGATCAGAAGGAAGACGAAACTAAAGAGTTTAATCAACTAAGTAAATCAGGAGTCTGATTATTGGACCCGGAAAATTATAGGAATCATGATTGAGAACATAGAAAGAATCACTCTTAATATCAAAGGTACAAGAGAGATAGTACTACAACCATATCCTATAACAGCTCTATGATAAATCATGTTAGAAGAGTACCAGCCTCATAAGAAGTCAGTATGAAGCTCCCAGCGGATTGTGTATGCACCAAAGGTGCAAGTATTATAATAGAGCTTCGAGTTGTGGATGTGAATTATCCCTATGTGGAAGGAAGGTCATGAAAGAGATAGAAGATGTGATGCAAAATTTTAAGGTAAGTAATGTAAAGGTAAACAACGTATGAGATACTCAAATACAGAAGGTTGTGAATAGTCCATACTTCAAATAGAAGACCAGAAGCGCTGAGATTCAGTATCTAGGAATGATAGCGGCATCGTCAGTAGCATATCTTCCAACCTATGGTTTCTAGGTATCGAGAAGTCTAGTTAAGAGAGTAAAGAAGAGTTAGAGATGATGTAATGTCTCTCTTGATGTTCCATAATAACATAAGGAAGTCTATGATGCAAGCAAGTTGAAGGAAGGTTGCAAGTAGTATAAATGGATATGTGTAAATCGCAAGCTAAAGTATGGTCGAGCGACAGGGTTATAGAAAACAGGAGTAAGGATAAGAAAGGGCAAGTGAGCAGGTGACGAGAATAGATAAGTCCTCAAGATTAAGCCCACGAAAACAAGAGAGCTGATGGTTTCTTTAAGTTACAGAAAGCTCAGCATAGCCTGAATGAACTCAAAAGAGTCTAAGACTAGTAGCATTTAGAAGAGATGGAATGCTGCCCTGGTAATAGAATGAGGGTGTAATTGTGACGGATAAAGAATAACGTTTAGGCCTTCGATTGAGTAATGATTTGAAGAAAAAAGAAGGGATTTCAAGAATTGTACAGGATTAAAATACCCACGTAAGTGAATCACATTGCGATGCTATGAAAAACGATTATGGAAGTATAGTATTGCCCCTAGGTGGATCAGTCTAATTACTCTAGATATCCCCGATGAGACGTGAGCCCTAGTGGCAGTGTTACATAAGAGGTCAAGTTATCAGTGGTAGACTATGAATCAACGTTAAGTAAATCGACAATAGATGGATAAAGTTCCAACGTATGAGAGGAGATAAGGATTCCATCCTTTAGATGAACAATAATAAGGAAGCATTGAAGGACTTGGATTTATACATCTATGATAAGAAGTGAGAGAGTAACCTGGAATTGGATAGCAGACCCCGATAATAATAAAACTAAGGTAAGAGTTATGGTATAGTATGACCTACCTAGATGCAGTAATGTCACATGGGTGGATAAACGGGGCTATGAAACAAGATATAGCAATAGTCGTAAGTTCGACAAAGTATTGAGCAAAGAACTTAAGTACACCTATAGATGCCCAAAGGGACATCTTGTCAAATTCTATATATGTTCCCAAAATGAAGCCTAGAGATTGGCTAAAAGCTGAAAGGGAAGAGTCGCATAGGCGCACATACAAGGAGAAAGTCGTACAGGCTGGATGACCGAAGGTAGCAACAATTACGAGATTGAAAGGATTCCGACCACAAGTCATGGTGTGAGAAAGAGACCTAAAGGGGGGAATGCCTTGGACTTTGGATTTATTCACAAAACAGTTACCTAGATGGCAAGGACAGTATTAAAACCATTCTTAAGAGCTATCAGTGCACCAGTTAACACTGGAGGACGAATGTTCCAAATGGGGGAATGATGTTACACCCCATGTTTTCGTACGTGAAAGTACACCATAAGTAAATTGATGAAAGCTCGGAAATGAGATGTTAGATCCCGCATTTTCGTACGTAAAAGTTTCGTTGTAAGTTAATCTACGTAAGCTCGGGAATGAGATTATTTTGAAGTTATAAGTATTATGCTATTTCAACAAGCGATAAGTAAATTCGCGAAGGTGAGAGGATAAGCGAATCGAAGGAAATGAGTTTCGTTAAAGTTTGACAATTTGGGATAAAATACGGTCTGAACTATAATACCCGGTATTTATGGACTAGTACCATACAAGGTACCACATGACCAGGAAAATAAGATATATAAAGTGTGTTAAAAGTGAGTAGTATTTTAAGTAATTTGAGATCATTCTTAATTATGTGGGTAATTAGTTAATTATTAGTTTAATGGGAGATTAACCAAGAAATTAAGGATTTGTGGATAATTAATAGGTGGGGACAAATTCCCCCACGTGGAAGCCAAGAAGCCTTAGTTAAATATGACTCTTAAGTGATATAACTTTGTGTCACAATTACAAGATTCTGTGTCTTAGTCATTATTCAAGTGAGTTTTAAAAAGGACCTCTTTAATTCATTATGGAATCTCTACAAAAGTTAAAAGAATGCTTCAGCAACTCATTCATGAAACATTAGATGTTAAGCAACGTGATTGTGCTACAAAAATCATACGAGACTATGTAATGTTATAGCAACGGGATTTTGTGATTCTAAGAAAGTACGGTGTAATCTTTCTCAAGAATATTATACGGAGTTTTCCCTACTTCGATCCGCCGTTATGTGTTGTCGCAATCAATGGGTGTTAAAGAGATTATCAAGAGAATCGGTTCAGGTATGTTAAGGCTATCCCTTCGTTCTTTTTGGCATGATCCATACGATACAAATGAAACGAGTAAACACATAATTTTCATAAATGACTCTATTCATAGAAGTACTAGGGGTGTCTATATTCTTGATTCCCCATGTTAATTATTATTATTTCTTCTGTTCATGGGTCTCAGAAAAATACGTAGTTGATAAAGTTTATTTCATGATGTTAATCAGAGGCATAATGGTCTTATGACGTACCGGGAGATTTTATTGACGTACTTCACATGCATTGCATTCCTTTACACATGTACATTAACCCATGACCAGATGGCGTTATATATGCGTATATATGTATATATATGTATATGGGATATGGAAAAAGGTTACGGCGTTATATACGCACCACCACCTGATCAGCTGGTATACGTTGATGATTTGCCCACAGTGGCCGAGATGATATGATGGGATGCCCTCAGAGGCTTGATGATGTTATGAACACATATACCTATGCATGGTATGACATTTATATGCATATGCATGACATTATAAATATTAATGATTCACAGAGTTATTCAGACTTGCATATTGAGTCTTTTACTCTATGTTTCTCTCATGTCTATTATTTACTGATTTTCATTCCTTACATACTTGGTACATTATTTGTACTGACATCCCTTTTGCATGGGGACGCTGCGTTTCATGCCCACAGGTCCCGATAGACAAGTCGAGAGTCCTCCAAGTAGGCTATCAGCTCAGCGGAAAGTGTTGGTGCGCTCCATTTGCTCCGGAGTTGCTTGTTTGGTAAGTATGATTTAGACGTATATTGTTTGGTATGGCGGGGATCTGTCCCGACCTTTATGACAATTATGTATTCTTAGAGACTTGTAGACAGATGTCATGTACATAAAAGATTGTATGGCCTTGTCAGCCTATGTTCAGTGTATGAATGGTTATTTTGGTCTTATAGGCCCGTATGTCTTATGTATAAATTGGTATTACTTGTTGTATTCTACCTATCTCACTTGAGCCTCTCCGGCTCATTTATCTATGATAGTATGATACGAAAAGATACGTTATGTTGGTACTCAGTTGAGTAAGGTACCGGGTGCCCGTCGCGGCCCATCGGGTTGGGTCGTTACAAAAGTGGTATCAGAGCAGGAACATGGCACACCTCATAATATAATATTGCTGATGAACATCACCTGAACTGAAAGTATGTGCTACACTCGTTTTTCCTTCGTCCAATTTTTGTCCCAACTGGATTTTTCTAGCAAGGTTTTTAACGAGGCAGCAACAGAATGCATACTACGAAGAAAGCTCCAACAATAGCAATAAGACCTTTAATAGCATGGCACACAAGCAAAGATCCACTCTAGGACAATTAGATAATCTTTTGCTCTATAGAAAAATTCCCACCGGGAAGCTAAGTTTGTTATCGAGCAAAGGTTACCCGACCGTTCACAAGTACAAACCACTAGAGGGTTGTTAGATAGTTCTTCGCTCGATAGCTGAATTACTGAGGGGAAGTAAAGTGTGTTACTGAGTTAAGGATTATCTAGCAATTCATTAGTGGGATCCTAGAAGGTACAAGGCTTCCAGTATTCCAATTCGCATTCTTCGCATTCAAACACTGGGGGGAACAATATGAGGATACGACAATAATGACTGCCACATCGACCGAGAAGCGAAAACCGAAAACATAGTTGTATCATCAGGACCGGGGACTGCTCGGCCAGCCCGTAGAAATAAGTTGTATAAGTTAGCCACAAGTAATGGCAATTTATTTTTTCAGTATAACAAATGCTTATGTACTTTTTGAAATTAGAAGGAATAAAATGAAGTCCTTTTGTTTTTATCTTGTTTCTTGTCTGAACAATGAATTAACTTTGTCATTTGAATGTTAAACTAGTACTTCAAATGCTAGTGACGTAATAAACATGAGACGTCCTCTTCAAGAGCACCGTAAACATAAGAGGGCCCTCTCTTATAAAAACCCTCATGTAAAAGGGTTGATTTCAGAAGAACTCATGCCTGGAATCAAAATGCTTTCGGGAAAAATACACCCAAGGCTTCACATAATAAGACGCAAACAGTAAAACTTACACTATTAAGCAAAAAAGAGAGAATGCAAAGAATAAAACTTGCATAAATGTTCAAACAAAAGAAAGACTCAAACAATACTTGAGCAAAAATATGTTTTTATTTACAATAACACGCCAAAATGGCACAGATGCAAGAATTGAAAAAAGAAAAAAAAAGCTAAACTGCAGCATCTCGGGAACCCGGAGGAAGAGAAGTGTTTGAGCCCCCAGGGGAAGTGGATAGATCTACCGATGGCTCAACATTTTGGGCTTCAACATCTTCGTCTTCCGCTTCCTCTTCAGTTCCCAAAGTTTCTGAATCGGAAGCAACAGGCTCAGCCGGGAGACCATTTTTAGAAGCCAACTCAAGCTCACGGGCCTTAGCAATTTCAGCATCAAAGTCAATGATACCATCTTTGGCCTCTTCCAAGGTTTTTCTTCTCATGTTGTACATAGCGTATGTTTTCTCAAGGACAAGGGAAGTCGCTCGACGCTTAAGTTCTTCTTTGAGTTGGGTTACCTCAGTAGAAAGGCTTTCCCGGGCGGATCTAATGGATCTAAGACTAACATCAAGGTCGCGGACAGTTGAACCAAAGAGCCTATTATGCTCGATGGTTTTCCTATACTTCTCCTCCAGCTAGGCATGTTTCGTCCCCGCAGCAACAAGCTCTTCAGTTTTGGAGTTCAAGGCTGCCTCTAATTTAGTCAATATTTCAGCGAAGGCAGCCTCACGATCCGATGCAGTAAGAACAACATTATGAACTTCAATCCATTTGGCCTTAGCCTCTTCAAATTTAACCCTCAGAGGGGCAGTCTCTTGGCTAAGGGTCTGCTTCTTGCTCGCTTTGCTGCAAACAAGCCTCCAATACAACGACCTTAGTGGCTTTGGCTTCCAGCTATGAGAGGCGAGCGACACTTTCCTCCCGCTTTTCCAAAAGCTGATCCCGTGCGGAGGTAATTTCTTCCTTCTCATGGATCAACCTCTGAAGGCCGTCGGAAAAAAGAAAGTTGGCCTACAAAGCAAGAAAGGCAAAACTCAAGATATGATCAGGCAAAAATAAAAGAAATAACAAATGAAGAAAGAAATGTACCGCTGCGGCGTTGTGCATGGTGTTGTTCAACAAACACTCTCCTGAGAGTGCCTGAATCTTTACCCAATCTTTCTCTGAAGCCAAAGGCTTCAAAAAATTAGCAAGCTCCACCAACCGAGATAGCAAGTTGCATCCGGTAGAGACCGAAAGAGTAACATTCCTCCTCCTTTGTGGATCTTCAGAAGGGGCAGCATAATTTTTCCCCAATATCCCATGAACTGGTGACTGGGGAAGAGGAACACCTTCTTCGTGGTCAGGTGTGACCGGTGGAGATGATGTAGCAGTTGCTGGTGGAAGAGTGGATGAAGGTAAAAATGATATAGCAGTTGCAGGTGTTTGTGAAGATGGAGTTGAAGAGAGAGAAGCAGCTGCAGCAAACACAGTGCTGATTGTTGTTTGCTCATCAGCCGAGGACGAAAAGGACCCGGTACTCAGCCCCAAAATATCGGACGTGACGACTGGGATACGGAAGCAAGAGTTGGCATTATTCTCCAATATCATATTCCTCCCAGAGCGCCGAGACATCGTCCTCAGATGGTCTAACTAACTCGACATGTTGAGCATTCTGTTGAGTTGATGAGGATATTCACCTTCTATGTAGAGAAGCTCCCCCATCACTAGCTTCTCCATCATCGTCGATCATCACAGTGTCTATGACCGGCCCGGGAGGAGGGCTAGTCACCACAACTACCGGAGACTACTTGGGGCAACAATCTTCGCCTTCTTATTCTTTTCCTCGGCCGCGGAAGAGCCTCTTCTTTTCGGTTGTTTGTCCTCCGACCGGGGATTCCGTAAAGAAACACTTATGCCCGAAGCAGGCCCGGAGACACCTGTTCGAGTAAGCGCCTGCTGAAGCAGCCTCTCCGCATCAGTAGGATCAGCCAAAACATCCTCTTCGGGGACAACAACAGAGCCCTCGAGTAGACTAGATTTCAGAGAAAAGATAGAAGGGGTCAATCAATTTCTTCACATAAAAAAACTAAAACAAGGTGAGTCTGAGTTACCATGGTTTTTGGCCTTCCACCCGTATTTAAGGCCTAGTTCTTTCCACGTGCGGGTTTCAGGCATAGTGAGATCCAAGATCTTCTGGACCCACTGGTCCAAGCCTTCAACCATCGGTGGGACCCACCGAGTTGCTGAAACAGGCGAAAGATAGAGGATCAATACAGGTATAGAAGAATACCTAATAAAAGAAATATTAAACAAGGAGCTTACGAGTACGGTTCTATGCTTTCAGAAAGGATGAAGCTGTTGCCAGAATGATGTCATTGGTGGCAACTGCAACAAACCGTTCCATCCACCCACGGTCGTTGTCATCATCCATGTTAGATAACATAGCATGGTGGACACGTTTGCTTAAATTTATCATTCTCCCGCGGAAGATTTTGGGGGAATAAAGATTCATCACATGAGCTAAAGATAGCTCCTCTCCCGTCTCTTGGCACAAGCGCCGAAGACAGGCAATCATCCTCCACACAGAAGGACTTACTTGTACCAAACATACCTGATAGCGGAGGAAGAACTCCACAATAATGGAGTCAAGCTCTCCACTCAAAGAGAACGCACCCAAAGTAAAGGGATACGTATAAAAATATGTAAAACCCTCCTTGGGAAGGGTCACTCGCTCCGATAGATCAGGAGCAACAATATCCAAATCATGGCAGCGGCAGTCTTCCTTCACGACAGGAAGAACGGATGGAAGAAGGATATCTGCCAATAGCCCATGTGCGAGGGAGAGCGAAGGGAATTTATCTTCGAAGTCTTTTGTTGTAACAAGACTTCTCGGAATGATGGAATCCACCATTGGAGGAACAGCATCCTCAGCTTTGTTCTTTCCCTTTGAAGAGCTAACGTTCTTTGAAGAAGAAGCCATTTGGATGAAAGAAAAGCTTTTTTGTTTGAAGGGATTTAAAGAAAGGTTTATTAATAGCAAGAAAGGTTTTAGAAAACTTGGAAAATTATGGAGTATAAGGGGAGAAGGTTGAGGCGTATAAGTAAAAGTTTTGGCGGCTAAATTCATGACCATGATTACCTCGATAATCGGTAAAAGCTGGGATGACGCGTGTTTGGGGTATTAAATGCGGAGAGACGTGTGTCTAGTCAACCGTCAGAAGCCTTCAGAGGGGATCATAGTAATTCCCGCCAAAAGAGTGTTTCTACCAACTTCCTGGTGACACAAAGTTATGTCACCGGAAAGCAATGGGACTATCTCTATAGGGTAAAATATGATATGCTACGTGGCCACCAAAAAAAGGGACACGTGAAACCTAAGACGAGCCATAGCCAACACTGAAGGCAACGGTCTCATCTGTTACCGAAAAGAATAACGCTCTTAAGGATGCAATAAATACTCTTCGCCCGATAGCATTTAATGGAGAATGTTCCACAACGTTAAGTGTGTTGCCCATTACAAGGAATTTGATATTTATGCTCACCATTACATCTTCATCAGTGACCTCATAACTGACATTAAAGAAGGGCACGATCCTAGGACCACCTTTCCTAGACGTAGCTATAAATAGTGAGCTTTATTATCATTGTAAGGATACAAATTTTCTAGCAAACTAATACTACAATCTACTCAAAGCTCTATTCAATTTTATCTTCTTATTTTCTATTCTTGTTCTTATTACTGTTGCGCCCGGAGGCTTCACTATCAGAGTCTTTATTTCTGTCATTTCGTCTTCCTATCAAGGCTAAGTGTTATATATTTCTTCAATTATCTTGTTATTTCAGGATCAAATTAATTCACTTGTCTAAAAACCACGTATAAATTCAACTATACCATTTTACGGGTAAACAAATATAACACTACTTGGTCTATTTCATCGAAATTCTCTTTGTAAATGGTCTTGTAAGAACCAAATTAATTATCATATAAATCAACTTTATTTTACTATAATCTGTAAATAAAATTTCAAACTCACTCGTTATTAAGAGTTGATCCTGTAGCTCATTATTTTGGAGTACCATTTCTCTATATGTCTATCCCGTACACATATAAATTAATTAAAATAATAATAACTCGCTTGAGGAAAAATAACTCAAAGTTTATTTTGTTCCAACAACTTGCGATAATTATATGGAGTCTTTTAAACATAAAAAAAATATTTTTAAAGCTAGCAAAATTTTATGGCTGCTACATCCTCTTCCACTTAAAAATATTCGTGAAATCTTATGAACACGTCATCTTTATGTGGTCTCGTCTTCCTATACTTCAAACCTCACGCGCTTCTTCCGAGCCATTTGGATCCAACCAACTCTCATTCCATTAATGCAATATGTGTCTCAAGAATCTAATTCGCAAAACCTTAACGATAGTTCAATATGAAACGAGTGCAACCTTTTCAGGTAAAATTTATATTTATCCCATATGAAAACCATGCTCATCTTATCAAGTCTCTCAAGCTTACCGAAATCTCAAAAGCATCTCTCCTGTAATTGGGACTAATACCATTTTTATACATGTCTTATAGCAGCTAACAACAACATCCAATGGTCACAGTTACATGCTATGGAGTTTCAGGCGACTCCAGGTGATCATATACAATGCAACAGTTATAAGACTAGGACTTAAATAACGACATAGCACAAAGGTGTGAACATATATGTATGAACATTATTACAATCTGTGGCGTCAACACATAGAGTCTAATAGCCACATCTAATTTTCTATAATACTTGCCCCAACTTCTTGCTCATTATAATTTTTTTCCACTTCAACTCTGTCAAAGATGAATGATTAGTTCAATTAAATATTTTTCTTCCAGAAACAGTCCTAATTGTACTCGTTATAAGCAACTTTACACTTAAAATATCTGAAGCAAGGCATCTACATATTTCACATGTAGTAATTACCATGGACAAATGTCACTTTGAAGATTAAAATAATTATAGAAGTACATTAGTCTCCAAGTTATCATTTTAAAAAATATGCACCAATATACAATTTCCTTTCCAAAAAAGAGAAAACCAGTGACTACATCGTCTACTCAATAAAGTCTTGCAACTAATTTCACATCAGAAAAAATTCACGTGTCTTATAGCTGGTCAGTGTTTGGTGCAACTTAATTCGTAATCATGAAATCTCTATACAAAAATTCCTCTAGCCCATTTCCAATATAAATTTAATGTAATGATGCTATAGCACCACACTTTGGTCCAACCTATAGCACAACTGAGCGATCCTTTAACCATGCAGTTATTATCGACTTAATCTAATTAACTTTCCCTGTCACGTTAACGGGTTGTCCCCTGTAATGGATGCACATGAGTTATCCATCTTGGCTACGTTTGTGGTCATCTACATGACAAGAAGTTTCTGCCTCTTCAACTCTTGTGGCATGGACATCGTCACCTTCCTTCCCAGAGATAGATTTGTTCAATCGTCACAAGATTTCAAAGATATTTGTAAATGTTCTTACACGTGGACATTAATAACTTTCTATCATTTTCTTCCTCCACTGGACATGATCCTCCTTATTGGACCAATACCATAAAGGGATCTTACTAGGTTGAGAACTTTCCTTTAAAGGAGCAAGTAAGTTATCGGTATTCACATATACCTCGTAGGAACGAAATTGACTTCGCAAAGTCATAACTCTATAGTTTGAGTTCTTGTTCATACTCCATATATATTTTCTCTAATATCGTTACTTGAATCGAAAAATGGTTTTCTTAAAACTTCATTTGTCATTCATGTTGATCATCAAAATATCTTATCAATATTTGCGACTATCTTTCCAGCCCATGCTGTACTAGATACAATTATCAAATATAACTATTTGCACTGAATACTGTATTGGATAACATTCGTGCCAACTTATTTCAAGTACTCGAACTCTCTTGATAGTCCATCTTTTTACCACGGTATGTTTCAGTCTCACAGCTTAACGTCATACTCAATCTATAACTTTTAACAATCCGCGCACAATCGTAAAGCATACAGACGTAAAATCTCATACGTTATGCAGAATGCATATCAATACAAAAATCATAGTGCGGGATCCCTCGAATTCCCACACATTTTACCCAGACTGTAATCAATAAATATGTATTGGTGTGCCGAGTCTCATACTCAACCTCTTATTATGTTGGTTCATTAAGCATTAAGCCTTATTCTCTCGCAATAGCAGAAATTCATACACAGACTATCACCATTAACAAGTTTTACATCATGCAGTGCCACTATCACACTTATACTGAGTGCACTTGGATTATGCATGCTTACGTTATAGTTACACTTTACCACCACGCAATCACTAATAATAGCTATTCACTTCAAGAAGCATTAAGCTGAGAACCGTATAAGCTCTTTCCTCAAAATTCTTTCACCACCAAACCGAATATCCTAGACGTGGCTAAACTATTATACTTCTTACTTTCCCGCTTAATTCTTTCCTTTTCCTGATCACACTCATAATATAGAGTTTTATCCACAATCCATGATATTAAATTTGCGTTTAGGCAAAACTCATATCTTTAGGTCACTTTGCCATCCACACGGATTCTCAACGTTCAAAAATATGACTAAACCCAATCTTCTTAAGAAAAGCAATTCGGCAAGAATTTCATTGAAAATAAAGTTATCCCAAAATTTATAACTTGTCGGACTCAACTACAATTAATATACACAGCATCCCACATACTCAAGGCCACTCTTAGCTTCGCATATATAATTCAAACTTCCAAGTCAATTGTATCGTCTAGAGGAGGATACGCGTGCCCTAGCCGTGGCGAAAGAAACATCCCATGTTTAAACTCAATTCAACTTAACACACGAATAAGGAATGAAAGAATGGAAAATACCCTGGATATTCAGTAGCCTCAAGGTTATAAGTATGGACGTGTACATACCCATAAACAAAGACTCTATCAAATATTGCTCCATGACCCGGGACTTAAAGCCTAAGTTCTGATACCAATTTTGTCACATCCTAAAATACCCCCTAGATGTGACTGACACCCAACTAACACTACCTGCCCGGCGAACCAGCTTATACCATACACTTAGCATTTATTCAAAACTCAACCTCTTATAAATGCAAGTTCCTAACATTTCAATAATTAAATGTGAATGATGAATAATCCAAATTGTTTCATAAATATTTATGTATAATAATAACCAAAATGGAGGAATAACACTTTAGCCCAAATACCACTCTAGACCATGGAGCATCTAAGAGAATTATAAAAGACTCAAGATCGGGTGAGTAAACCCCAAAATAAAAGACATTATATAAATAAATAATAAAGACTCTTTTGGTAGCCTCCACGAACAATGTTGTGGCTCACCTCAATAATTAGATGAACTCTAGCGAACTCGTCAGCTACTAGCTATGTCGTCACGAATAGTATCTGCATCGACATGCAGGTAAGGAGTGAGTTATACTTGAATATAACCCAGTAAGATCCTCGATCCACCACTTTAAATACCGCTAAAATAAGTGTCAGAAAATACAAACACACCAAATCGAACATGATATATAATACATACGACAATTATACAACAATGCAATAATATGTATCAATAGAGTTAACAAATATTAACCAATATGAATACACATATCTCAACACAATACACACCAAGGACTTCTCATAAATGGCGGTGAAGCAAATTAACTAACACTCCGACGAGTCCATGACGGCACCACAATGCCTCAAATATATGACGGAGCATACACAATACCCACTGAAGCATACACAATGCCACAATAATATCAAGAAGCATACACAATGCTCCAACATAATCACACACAGTCGTATCAAACCATCAAATCCAACATCATGGCTCACAGCCGTATCAAACTATCAAACCATCAAATCTAACATCATGGCTCACAACCGTAACACACCATCAAACCCAATGCCATGGCTCACAGCCGTATCACACCATTAAATAATTTATACAATAATTTTTAGTATTTTTCATAAAATAATATATTTGCGGCTAGTCAAAGAATACCGATTCTACCAAGCACACACTTATCCCAACACATGGACCAGGAAGACGAAACACATTTTCACAATGGATTTTGGAAAAGCAAGCATCAAAATATAGAGTCTCACTTATCTCTCAAATAACAAGTCCTCCAACCTTGCGACGTTAAAAAACCAACCAAACTGTCTCCAAGGACCTCAATCTATAAAAATATTGCTTAACGATGTCAATTACGCTAGTCGGAGTTATTTCATAATTTGTGGAATGTCAAATAAAAGTCAATTCCCTTTAATATGGTCAAATCCCCGCGTGTTCGAGTTACCCATAGTTGAAGAATCCAAATCTATTTTCAAGTTTCAATTTTTATGTAATTGATGGGTCAGCTCTCAATTCTGCTATACTTTAAGCTTAGAGCTAAGTCTCAATATTCTATACCTTAATATATGAGTTTAAAGGTAATTTCACATATTTCAATATCAGAAATTACACCCAATATCCAATAAACAATTCATGTTTAATAGTATTCATGTTCTAAAGTAATAATTATAACATAAAAAGTACTCAAATACCTTATGACATGCCGACTGCACAACTGAAATAGGAGTTTTTCAGTTCCTTTTCATTGATCACTGACGCAACATAGATTGGTCCTTATTACCCCAAATTCTACTTAGTTGATGATGATACCAAGTGTTATACAAGTAGCATCTATAGTCTTTTTTCCATTTCAGTTTCTCCGTCTAATGATTTTCGATAATTCCCTTTTTGTGTGGTTTTAGTTTCGTAGGAACCAAGACCTTATTTACTCTTCTTCTATGTCCAGGTCCTTATAATACGTGGGCCAGCAAGAATAACATGGATTAGCCTAATACTTCATCCTTATATATTATCCTGTGATGACCCGATAGGTCATCTTGAGATTTAGCCTTTATTTTTGTATTTCGAGACCTCGATTAGCTCCGTTTAATATTTCTCAATTTGCGTGCGCAGTCCGCATCCTAATCCGGAAAATCTTTATGTGAAAATTGAAGAAATGTGAAATTTTGCCTTAAAAATGACTAGAGTTGACTACGGTCAACATTCTGTACAAACTGACCCGAATAAATATTTTAACGGTCCCGGTAGGTCCGTATCGTGATTTGGAACTTGGGCGTATGCCCGGAATTTAATTCGAAAGTCCCTAACTTATTTTGACTCATTTTGCCGAAATCTAGCATTTTTGAAAGTTGGAAATTTCTATGTTTGACCGTAAGTTGACTTCTTAGCTAACGGGTTCGGATTTTGATGTTAAAACTTGAAATAGTTCTGTATTGCTATTTGATACTTGTTTGCAAAATTTGGTTCAATTCGAAAATTTATTTGACATGATTCGGACGCTTAAACGTGATTCTAGTGTTATTGAATTTCACTTTGAAAGTTCATTCGTTTTGAGGATTGATTCGTAGATTTAGATGTTATTTTGGTGATTTGATTGCGCGAGCAAGTTCGTATGATGTTATTATAATTGTGTCCATGTTTCGTTTAGAGACCGAGGGGCTCGGGTAAATTTTGAATAGGCAACGACTTGATTTTTGGACTTTGGAGATAATTGATGCCTTCTCTGTTGCTGGTGTGATCTGCAGATCTCACATTTGCAAAGTCTGGCTCGCAATTGCGAGCCTAGCTTTCGCGAACAAGTGTTCGCATTTGCGAGCATGGGCTGGACTGGGTGGCCTCGCATTTGCGAGGATAATGTTCGCAATTGCGAAAGAACAGTAGCCGCTTTTGCGAAGACAGAGTCGCATTTGCGACTCAGTGTGTTTTTGGGTTACCTTCGCATTTGTGAAGGATTGGTCCGCATTTGCGATGGCTGGGAGTTCGCATTTGCGAACCAAATGTCGCATTTTTGACTTCTATAGCTCTGAGATAGGGTTAGCATTTGAGGTAAGTGTTGGGTCTAACCTTGATTCGAGAGAATTAGGAACCCTTGAACTACATGTTGTGTGAGTTACGTGTGAAATGGCGTATATGCGACGTGACAAGTGTATATGTGCCGTTACATTACTTGTTTCCCCGTCTTTGTTGCTTCATAGTATATCTTGTTTCATGCCTTAATTGCCACAAGCTTATTTGACTTTCATGCCATCTTCGCTACCTGCCATTTAGTATTCCTTATATTAGATTGTCCATTCCTTCCATAGTTTCATGCATATTTGCTACTTGTCTCTATTTGCTCTTCTTGCATATCTAAAGTGTCTTATGTCTTGCTTGTCTTATAGTTTCATAATATTTGTCGCCTTGAATAATGCAGTTTCATTTGTACGAGTTGTTAATTGGTAGTTACCATTGAGTTGGTAAAGTTGAGATATTCGAGTTGTTAGAGATTCTTTGAGTATCATGTTATTATCCAATTGTTTCGTACATTTGTTCTGTTGATGTAGAACTTCTTGTAAATCTTAGTTATTGAATTGCTATTGTTGATTGAAATTATTTGGGGAGCGGGTTGCACGCCGCAACGAAAATTGAAAGGTAATAAGTTGAAATAGTGGAATAAAGATGGATTATGATATTGGCAGTTGATGATATGGTGGGATCGGGTTGCGCGTCGCAACGGATTGTGCAAAGTTATATTTGTTCGTGACTGTTGGTTTTGCCTCGGTAATTGAGACTAGTTTATAGGACTTGTTATTCTGGACTCTCTGTTAGTTGGATTTGAGTTCATTGTTATGAATTAACTGCTTTACTTCTATTATTATTATTATTATTATTATTATTATTATTATTATTATTATTATTATTATTATTATTATTATTATTATTATTATTATTATTATTATTATTATTATTATTATTATTATTATTATTATTATTATTATTATTATTGTTATTATTATTATTATTATTATTATTATTGTTATTGTTATTGTTATTATTATTATTATTATTATTATTATTATTATTATTATTATTATTATTATTATTATTATTATTATTATTATTATTATTATTATTATTGCGTACAAGTTAATGTAAGTGACCCGCCTTAGCCTCGTCACTACTTCGTCGAGGTTAGGCTCGGTACTTACAGAATACATAGGTTCGGTTATAATCATACTACACTCTGCACTTCTTGTGCAGATACCGGAGTTAGTCCTAGCGGCGTTCAGTAGACTCGCTCGGATCCACCTGTCAGTGGAGACTTGAGGTATAGTTGCACGGCGTCCGCAATCTTGAAGTTCCCTTCTACTTCATTTTAGCTGTTTATTTGATTCGGATACTTATATTTATTTCAGACCATTATCTGTAGTATTTTAGACGCTCATGTATTCGTGACACCAGTTACGGGATTTGTATTTGGATTTCGACACTTATTAGCTTTTTGCCTTATTTCAGATTATACAGTTTCTTTATTGTCATTTAATTTGTAAATTATTAAAAATGATTAATAACTATATCTAACGTTAGCTTGCCTAGCAAGTGAAATGTTAGGCGCCATTACGGTCCCGAGGATGGGAATTCTGGATCGTGACATATCCAGATTTATTTTATTGCCCAACTAATATGTACACATGTAAATAGGTATAAAAATCACTTAAATAACTCACATCAGACACTTTATATTCCTCAATATACAAATAATATTGTTTTTACATGTAAACACATATCTAGGCACACACATGTAAATAATAATTATAATTATCTCTATAAGTATTTCTAATAACTTTATTAGAATAACTTTAATTAAGACACTAACTCAAGAGTCATTTAAAAAGAGTATCCATAATGTTATTTGCATGAATTCCACTATCTCAACAACTTCAAAGGATTAAATCGAGCGACGAAAACATGATAGTTATAAAGCGAATAACGAAATTTACGGGGCATGACACTCCTGGACCGGTAAAATAACATGTTAAAGTGTAGGCATTCGTAAAGTATGTTGTCATAGCTCAAATCGGTAATTTTATCAAAGGAATAGCAATTACCGAGTTTATTCAAGGAATTTACCTCTTCGTAACCTGAAACATGGCTCAAATAGTTCACAACAATGATACAAATATGAGAAACATTATGGCTTAAAGCTTAACAGTCAACTCTAGGCATAACAAAACGTAAGCACTACCCCGAGCATGGATAAATATCTCGGTGCTCGCACATGGGCTGAAACACCACACATATGCGCACTCATAACACGTAGCCATCACAAATAACTTAGGCAACTAGTGCCTCAACCAAGTTTATATAGGATACTTACCTCAAGCAAGTCAAATCAACTACTGAGCAAGTCAAACAGTACTTTATAAGATACATCCCGCATAAATCGACCTCCGAGCGAGTCAATTCTAGCCAAAACAACTCAAAAACATTAAATAATGCACAATAAAACAAACCCAATCGATAAAGGTAGAATCTTTAATCAAACACTCAAAGTAAACCAAAAACTCAAACCCCAGCCTGCACCTCAAAACTCAACAAAACTTATAAATTCCGACAATCCATTCAATTACGAGTCTAATCATACTACTTTCACTCAAATCTGACTCCGAATCGATGTTCCAAACTCAAATATTTACTTTAGGAAAGTTTAGCCAAAAAACCCCAATTTCTCTTTCAAAATCACCAATTAATTACAAAAAATCAAAGATGGAATCACGAAATATAATTAAAACCGAGTAAAAAATACTTACCCCGGTTCATGTGGTGAAAATCACCTCCAAGATCTCCCAAATCTTAGCTCCATACCTCAAAATATGATAAAATTACCAAGACCTTCGAAATAGAGTACTTTATAATCACTAAATATCAGTACTAATCGCGATCGCGAAGAACAAACGCCTCTGACACAAAATTTCCTTACGCGTTCACAACACAAAGCATGCGAATGCGATACGCACAGCTGCCAACAGTTCGCGGGCGTGAAACATAATGCGCGAATGCGAAGAAAAGACCCCAGCTCCCAGCAAACCAATGCGAACGTGATTTATCTATGCGAACGCGAAGCTCCAGTCCCACAGCATCCGCGAACACAAACCATTACTCGCGAATGCGAAGAGATAAAATAGCGCAGTCTAAATTTCCTCTTCATGATCGCGTCCAGTCCTTCGCGATCGCGAAGGACACCAACAACAATAGAAACCAACAATATAAACATGGAGAAAAATGGTCCGAAATCGATCCAAAGCGCCCGAGGCCCTCGGGACCCTGTTCGAACATACCAAAAAGTTTCAAAATATAAAATGGACCTACTCGAGGCTTCAAATCACACATAATAACATAAAAATAACGAATCGCACCTCAAATCAAACTTGATGAAAGTTTTGAACTTTTAACTTCCAAAACTCGTGTCGAACCATATCAAATCAACTCCGAATGACCTCAAATTTTGCACACAAGTTCCAAATGACATAATTAACATATTCCAACTCCCAAAACAACAATTCAAACCCGATATCATCAAGGTCAATGCTCGGTCAAACTTATCAGCGTTCCAAACCTTCAAATTTCTAACTTTTGCCAAATAGTGCCGAAACCTTCTAGAAACATCCAAATACAAATCCATGCATATGCCCAAGTCCAAATAACTATCTGGACCTAACGAAACCATCAAAACTCTGATCCGAGGTCAAATACACAAAAGTAAAACTTGATCAACTCTTCCAACTTAATGATTTCTAGTTGAGAATCATTCTTCCAAATCAAATCCAGAATCACCTGAAAACCAAAACTGAAGACTCACACAAGTCATAATACATCATATGAAACTACTCAAGATATCAAACAGTAGAACGGAATGCAAATGCTCAAAACGACCGGTCGGGTTGTTACATTCTCCCCCATTAAAACATACATTCGTCTGCGAACGTGCCAAGAGTCATTCCAAAGCTATTAAATAACTGTGTAAACTCACCACAGACAAACCCGGGGGTGATCTACCACATAACTCGCATGCTCATAGCAATAATTTTCGATCATAGTAGCTGCTCAGAAACAAAACTGGTACCGGTAATAAACCTCATATCAAACCTTCGTACACCATCGATGATGAAAGAAACATGCAGAAACTTATAACCACTCATCCGATCAACAAGTAATGGAGCTCTCCCGCTTGATAAGATCTATTACCAAATTATACGCCGACTTCTTATATTATCCTTCAAAACATACCGTAATCAGATTTGAGAGCATTCATTCCAGGTCCGATTACCATGTCTCATCAAATACAAGTTGCTCTACTGACATATCATACCAATACTACCTAGAGTCACAAAATGTGCGATCCGCACACCAATAAGAAACAACACAAATGTACCCATAAATGGAAAATGACTCAAATGAGAGAAATATCCCGCAAGCTAGACAAATACCACCAAAAGCACAGTGCCAGGAACCATTACCCAAAGGAGAACCAAAACACATGAAATCAATGCAAAAGATTATATTCCAACATAACTCCGCCGCGATGCGTGACCCAATCCAGACACCGGTCCACATGTAATACCTTGAGTCATAATGCTCAAAATCAATAACTGTCACAACCAAAAATCCAACTAGCTGTGATGTCACCCAACCAAACCTACTGGGTAAGCCAAATATCAGTAAAACATAATTTAATAATGAAATTAAGAGTCAATATGAAATAACAGAATCTTTATACAACTCCCCAAGGACTGGTAGTACAAGTCGTGAGCCACTAAGATTTAGATTTACCAAGTGAAATGAGAAATGATACATCATCTGTTTGAAATGTACATGAACAAAATCTCAATTCTAGAGCTAACAAGAATTAGTTATAGCAAAATCTGGAATGCAGTACATCCTCAATGGCAGCTCCCGCCATTCACAGCAACATCAGCTCCAAAATCTGCACGCAAGGTGCAGAAGTGTAGTATTAGTACAACCGACCCCATGTACTCAATAAGTATCCTAACTAACCTTGGTGAGGTAAAAGAAGCAAGAACTATAAATGATACTCACCAACACCTATTGTCACGCCCCAAACTCAAGGAGAACGACCGACTCTCAACCGAGAGAACTCGGCCGAGCAAGCCTATTAGACTTCCTTCTACCCAAACTCATCCATGAATAAAGAGGAGATGTACTCCATTAATCAATCACTGAAAAGATTTTATTAACAACTTCCTTTTCATTCCCATTAGCAGCTTCATTCATAATTTTCAAAATATTGCAAGTTTATAGAATTAATAAAAATCATAATTTCCAAGTACCAACATTTCTAGTTCAATCCCAACATCAACCATAACCCACAACCTGTCTATGGAGCCTCTAAGTACAATAGAAGAGTAATATGGAAATGCCGGCAACAAGGCCCCGGCTATACCTCAAAACACAGTACATGAGAAACAAAATATACATGACCCCGAAATGAAGTGGGGCTCACCAAATCAGCTGAAAAGAGTGTACTGCTATCACTGATCAATACCGCCTGCTGAAAAACCACCTGCATCCATTAAAGATGCAGTGCCCTCGGCAAAAGGGACGTTAGTACTGTCGAATAGCACCAGTATGTATAGCTAAAAATCCTCTTTCAAAATAGAATGCCCATATACGAAAAGGCAACACATAGAAACAACAAGTCACAATCAACAATATCCAAACGTCCAGTTAAAACATAATAATTTTCAAAATACGAACTTCACATATAATTTTGGTTGGGAGATCATTAGCACTGATATACCACCGTCTTTGTTAGCACGGATTCTGATCACGCTCGATCGGCTAGGCAATCTCCCCACGAACAATATGGTTTGACATGTGATGCGAAAGAAAGTTGTTACCAAGAGTAGTACCACCATATGTGCAATATGGCGTCTGATCTCCACCCGATAAGCTAGGTCGCCTTCCCACATATTCCGTGTGGGTTGACTTTTCCAATCCACAAAGGTTCCGGTTTCATCCCAATTAAGGGGAATAATATCACAATTTCCAAAGGTTCCAATTTCATCCCAAATAAGGGGAATAATCCCAATCCACCCCTACACCGATACATGTAGTTTCCGGTGTGGGCTTTATGACCCACCCTTCCTCGGTATTGCTAATGATGCTCCCAAAAATAGTTTTGATTTGATTTGCAAACAGAAATATCATAAATACAATTGTACTCACCTCAACATCTTTCACATTGTATGAAATCTCATTAGTATTTCCAGTCATTCACAACGACAATATTTCCTTGGCTCATTAGGCCATTCACAAGATTCTCTATTACTGGCACGATGGCAGTATTTCATGTTCCACACTTTCACCTCTTTCAATTTCAAAGATCACCATCAAGTATTAACATGTAGGATATTTTAGAAATCATATACTTCAAATCCATTTGAAATAGAAACTTCAAACACAAATGGTTTCTTCCCAAAGAATGAGGCATACCAACCAACAATAGAAACACACATGAAAAATCATAAACAGTCAATACACCATTTACTCTTGCAATACTCTTCCCCAGAAATGACAATATACAATTTTAACACATGAGTATATAGAACTCGAATCACACTGGATATATTTATAAATCAAGCATTAGTAAAAGTAGCCACTAATGGGCATGAATTTAGTACAAAAGCTTTTAGACAATTCTATTTTTGAAGTCATTTTAAAACATTTGAGTCGAGACTCATTTCATAACCTTTCTCACATTATTTCATTTCATTGGCACCATTGGCCACAAGTTTAACTTTCACTCTTGCACATTGGCCACACTTTATATCCCAATTCACTTGTTTCATTTCCAACCACCTTTATAGGCTATCAACAATAATACATTTCCAATCTAGACTTCAGGTACACATATGAGCAATTTAAAGTCTAAGGCACATAGAGATATTTCACAAAATTTGGCATATTAGCCTTCATTTGAACTTGACTTAAAGTTGAAGCATTATTAATGCACAACCCATATTTTTAACACATCCTCAATTGGTAACATAACATGAATAAAGCATTTGGGATGCTTGTTGAACATATATCTTTTAACCCAATCTTACTTGGAATAGCTAGTTTCATAATGAATCACTCGGGACTTACATAATTTATATGAATATCGTGGGATTCAATTCCAAGAGAGAAAGTTTAGCCAACATACCTTGATTTGAGCTTTTCTTAAATTACTACAACGTTCTGGAAATTCTAGCAATCCCAATCGATTTTGAGACATAACAAAATTGAACCATTATTAGGAAGATACTTATGGTCACAGCTCATTTGAGCATTTTATCTAACAATTATGTGCAAATTAGTTACAAGATTCTTCCACAAGGTTTCTTTCACTTCACAACCCAATCTTTACCCATTTGAGCTCAACAATCTCCCCATAAAACTTATTGGTACATGAATGTATAAATAATACTCTCACACCCAAGAATCATACTCCAAATCAACCATCTTTTACCCAAATTTGAAATTGAAAATTAGGGTATGGAACCTTACCTCTTAGATGAAGAACTTGAGGGATTTCTTGTTGGATTTCAAGGCTTGGACAAGATCTTGATGAACAAAGCACTTGAGCTTCTTCCTCTCTCTAGAACCCTCTCACTTCTCTCTAAAAATATCAAATTGTTTCTCCAAAATGAGCTTCAAGGCTTAATTTTCGAAGTTGGGTCGGGTTATAACAATAGAAGAATGGATACTCCAAATATTCTGGACTGCACGACAGGCTTGGCCTCGCCAGGCTAAAGCCTGGTCTTAACCTGGCCTCGCCAGGCTAAATCCTGGTTTTAGCTCGCTTTAGCCTGGCCTCCTCAGCTACAGGCCAGCCTTTAGGTATTTGATCATAACTTCTTGTAGAAATGTTCGAATGACAAACGGTTTGAAGCGTTAGAAACTAGACTCAAAGAGCTTTAATTTGATAGATAGATCACCTCATAAGTCGTTATAGTTTGGTAGCAGCATACATTTGAATTAGGATCTTGTGCAAATTAGGATATCCTTTCCACTTAATGTATCCTACTTGTTCCACACGAATTCTTTCCATCCTCAAAACTCCTTAGTATGTTTCAACACACCTTAAACATATACTTTTCATTTCGAAATAATGTAGTTCTATCCCATGGGTATACTTTATTACTCTAACATGTTATTCCCAAATACCGTTGGCGTACTTTAAAATATTAAATCGTTAGAAAAATTTTCCGGGGCCTTACACCTATGTAGTTCATAATTTCAATAAGTATAGAACAAATATATGAACAAATAAGAAAATCTCAGGTAAAACCACTTTGATGCTCACAACTCTTTGTTTAAAATATTTTGCTCAGTCAACAATCCAACATAAAAGGAAGATATGCAAGTGAATCAGGTAAACAGTCAAGGAAATTACAAGTAAAGATGAAATGAAATAATGAAATATCAGTCCGTTGCGGCGCGCAACCCGATTCAATAACAATAAGCCACTAATGCCTGTTGCGGCGTGTAACTCGATCCAAATATATTAAGCGGCTCAGCCAAAGCTCACATCAACCAGAAACCTATCGGTTTCTCACTGTCACGACCCGAACCAGAGGGCCACAACTAGTACCCGATGCCTATTCAACCGAGCGCCACATACCTTATCCTTGTTTACTAGCATACTTGTCACGGGCCATTACAGGGTGTGTGTGTGTGTGTGTGTGTGTATATATATATATATATATATATATATATATATATATATATATATATATATATATATATATATATATATATATATATATATATATATGTATTAATAACGACATTAGAACTTAACTCGCATCACTAATTCAAAAAGGATTTATATAGATACATGGGGCCTGACAAGGCCGTCATGATGAACTACATATCATACACAAAAGTATACATAGGACACTGTCTGCAAAACCTCTAAGGAAACATGACCACAATATATAAATCAGGACAGGGCCCCTGACGTCCTCATAAAACAAAATAACATATATAGAACCCTGACTCGGCAATACTCCAGGAAGAAGTAGAGCTCACCAACCAAAAGGTTATATCTGGTGGTAGCCTACAGTGGAGGATCCTCGCCTCATATATCTACACCTGTGTGGCATGTAACACAGCGCCCCCATGCAATGGAACGTTAGTACGAAGAATGTACTGACTAGGCAAGGCATGAATGAAACTTAACAATAAGAAACTATTACTGAGAAGGGATAAGAATCAACCTATAATATCTGACCCGCCGTTTAGGGCCATAACATGCATAATAAGTTCAATCTCGTATATACACATACATATATATAGCTACAATACCATAGTTATGACTGCATCATTATATGGCATTAACTACCCAACTGATCAGTGGTAACTGCCCGACCTGCCGTAGCACGGTGGCAAATACATGACTGCCCGACCAGCCATAGCACGGTGGTAAATGCATGACTGCCCAATCGGCCGTAGCACGGTGGTAAATGCATGACTACCCGACCCACCGTAGCACGACAGTAAATGAAGATGCATAACTGCCCAACCGGTCGTAGCACGGTGGTAAATGAAGATGCATATATCATTACATTATGAACATTAACTTCTTTATCGTATACCTCAATAGGGACTTAGAAACATACTTAGACATGCTTTGAGTTACATTTTACAGGAATAAATAATGTAGGCATCCTTATCTACTAAGAGTAGAATCATTTATGGAATAACATTAAGTTTACATTTCGTTACTTTGGGTCATGCCTAAAGAAGGTATTAGCCTTAACATATCTTTGTTGGTCTCCTTAACAACCCAACCAACGCAACTCGTCTATCGCCTCAACCTTATGTTCCAAGAATTACTCTTCTTCCAACTTAGTTTGCTTTGAAGAAATCTTCGATTTGATATCATCCGGAGGAAACCGACGTGTTCGTATTTTCTTCAATGCAAAGACATATCTTTACCTTGACAGGCTGTAGCTCATATTTCTCAAGGGCACCTTTGTCTAAACTATGTTGAAAAGAAGCAACATATGTATTTCCTCCACACACTTTCCAAAATGTTGCTGATGATAGCTATACATATATTTTCAAGACGTAAGTTTATCCACCAAAAAGTAAATGTAATAGTTGTAGTAGTGGACAGTGGGGTCCACCCACATTTGCCAACACTTTGAAAATCATGACTTGTCCTATAGATGTCACCCTTTAAGATATATTAGTCACTTAGGGTTTATGTTACTATTTCCATGTTATGAGCTGACATATGATCAATCATCATACACATATATTAGTCACGTCTTTCTTTAGTTGCCATGGTCCCACATGGGCAACACAATTTTTACACTTATCCACTTATAACTAACTTCATATTCTCCAAGTTCATACCAACATTTAACCAATTATCCACACAATTAACTTCTAGATCTCATTTCACTCAAATACTAATATACTTCATATACTATCTATCATGGTCATGTGGTATAGCACTAGTTCATAAATACAGGATAGTATAGCTTGGATCGTATTTCATCCTAAAATGTTAGACTTCGACGAAACTCGTACCGTCGAATAGTACTAGTATGAAAACCAAACACTAATTTAAGAATTAAGAAATACAAGATGAATATGATGAACCAGTGCGGCAATAGAATAATATAGATGACCATTTAAACCAGAGCAAGCTTATTAAGAACTATCAATAACATTTATAGAATTTAAGATGAGATCCTCTGTAACCATCTTTACACAAAGCGTCCCCGCCGCCTCACCCAATGTATGCAGGTGGAAGTGTAAACACAATACCAAAACTCTATTCAAGCGGCCCTGCTGCCTCACCCCAATGTATGAGGGTGGAAGTATAACCACAATACCAAGAGCCTACACAAAGCGGCTATGCCGCCTCACCCCAATGTATGCGGGTGGAAATGCATCAACGATACCAATACCAATATAAAGCAGCTATGTCGCCTCACCCCAATATATATATGTGGATGGTGGTGCCACAACAATACCAAAACTATACACAAAGCGGTCGTACCACCTCACCTCAATGTATGCAGGTGGAGGTACAGTCCCACAATACCATAATCCCTACACAAAGAGGTCATGCTGCCTCACCCCAATATATACGGGTGGAGGTGTATCACAATCACAATCTCTACAGAACTTGGCAGAATAACTTTCACATAAATCACGACTTGAAATTATAACATGTGGATACACAATCCATAGTTTGGAACACATCCTCAATTTATAATGAAATATGATAAGAGCATTTGAAACACGAATTGAACATATATATTTATCACAAAACTTATCGGAATACTCGATTTGTAATCAACATCTTGGAGCTTACAAGGATAATGGGAATTCCAATTCTTAAAGAAGGGTTTATCCAACATACCTCAATTGAGCTTCCTTAAACTCTAGAAGGTTCCGTAATTCTTAGCAACTTCAATCTATTTTAGAAATATAACAAATTGAACCAAAATTAGAAAGATGATCATGGTTCTAGCTCACTTGAGCATTTTATCAAACGCTAGGTGTGCATAAAGTTTCAA
The DNA here is from genome assembly GCF_000715075.1 of Nicotiana tabacum. NCBI lineage: Eukaryota > Viridiplantae > Streptophyta > Magnoliopsida > Solanales > Solanaceae > Nicotiana > Nicotiana tabacum. The sequence continues at coordinate 47,425,090 of NC_134102.1, forward strand.
GGTCCTTTTATGAAGGATTCCATCATCCCACAACTCAATCTTTACCATGCTTAGTTCAATAATCTTACTACACCCCTTGATATCACATGCATGTAAAATAAACAACTCTCATGCCCAAATATTATCTTACTAATTACCCATTTTCAGAAAATTTCAAAATTAGGGGTTAGGGTGTAGAATCTTACCTCTAGGATGAAGACCTAGTGAGTTTCCCTTCTTAATCTTCCAAAACTTGAGCAAGAATTGAAGAACAATTATTGAAGAACACCTTCTCACTCTAGGGCACTCTCTCTCACTCTAAAATGTCAGATTATCACTGTCTCTCTCTTTCTCTCTAAAATATCAGATTTTAGGCCAAAATGACTTAACCCCTCTCTATACCTGGCTTGGGGTTATTTAATGAGTTCCTATGTGGGCGGCCACAAACCTGGGCAAGTGGCCGTGCATCTGGCCGCGCACCTGAGGCAGAAACTCTCAAATATGTGCGGCCGCTCATCTGGGCGCGCATATGATACAGGTCCAGTAAAATGGCCATAACGTTCTGTATACATATCCAAACGACAAACGGGTTGATGCATTAGAAACTAGAATAAAATGGATTTAATTTGATAGGTAGATCACCCCCTAAGTCGTTATGTGGAGCGAGTTCAATGCATTTGAAGTCGGGTCTTGTGCCAATTGAATCATCCTTTCCACTTAATGTATCTAACTTGTTCCACACAAGTTCTTTTCATTCACAAAACTCCTTAGTATGTTCCAACACACCTTAAACGTACATTATCATTTCAAAATTATGTGGCTCTATCCCATAGGTTTCCTTTTGTACTCAAATACGTTATTCCCAAATACCGTTGGCGCACTGTAAAATATTAAATCATTAGGAAATTTTTACAGGGCGTTACATTCTCCCCCACTTAGGAACATTCATCCTCGAATGTTTTACAAGTCATTATTAGGCACAGTATTATCCTCCTTTCACCTTAACAATCATCTTTAATTGTTCTTGACTTCGTATAAATCTTAGATATTCTTTCAACATTTCAACTTTCTTAAGGCCCCAAAATTTGGCTAATTCCCAATTTTTTCAGAAATTTCGGCAGAGTGTCCTCTGCAATAGGGCCTAACCACCTGCTATAGAATCACCAAAACCAGCCCTAACAACATATACATGAACCAATGACACAACATAACATTAAAACAATGCCAACCGTGGCCTCACGAGCAGTATACTACCAAAAAGGAAAACCTTTAACATAAGCTGTACAAATGATACGTAACATAGGGAACAATTTCATAGAACGATTACATAGCTATTTAAATAAATAAGGGTACTTTTTCTTCATATCTTCCTCGGCCTCCCAAGTAGCCTCTTCAACCCGTTGGTTTCGCCATAGCACTTTCACGGAGGTAATTTCTTTATTTCTCAACTTTCGGACTTGCCGATCAATAATAGTAGCTGGAATCTCTTCATAAGTCAATTCTTCATTAACCTCAATAGTCTCAACCGGAACAATGACTGTCGGGTCTCCAACTACTTTCTTCAACATAGACACATGAAACACTGGGTGCACTAATGACATTTCAGGCGGTAGCTCAAGCTTGTACGCCACCTCACCGATCCTCTAAATGATTATGTACGGTCCGGCATACCTTGGACTCGATTTCCCTTTCTTACCAAATCGCATTACACTTTTAATGGGGAAAACTTTCAAGAATATCCAATCATCTTCTTATGAACTCCAAATCCCTACGACGAACATCCGAATAGGACTTTTGATGACTCTGAGCAGTCTTCAACCGCTCCTTAATCATTTTAACTTTTTCCATAGCATGATGTACAAGGTCTGGCCCTATCAACTCTGCTTCCCCAATTTCGAACCACCCAATGGGAGATCTACATCTCCTTCCATATAAAGCCTTGAATGGTGCCATTTGAATGCTATCATGATAACTATTATTATAGGCAAATTGTATGAGTGGTAAATGATCGTCCCAACTACCTTTGAATTCTAGAACACAAGCACGCAACATATCCTCAAGCGTCTGAATAGTCCGCTCTGCCTACCCGTCAGTCTGTGGGTGAAAGGCTGTACTAAGATTCACATGAGTACCCAAACCTTGCTGAAATTTCTTCCAAAAATTAGCAGTGAATTGTGCCCCCCGATCAGAAATGATGGAAACTGGGGTGCCATGCAACCTGACTATTTCTTTGATATACAACTGAGCATACTGCTCCGTTGTGTCGGTAGACTTAACCGGCAAAAAGTATGCTGACTTCGTGAGTCGATCCACAATCACCCAAATTGAGTCAAACTTACGAGGAGTACGGGGTGATCCTACCACAAAGTCCATATTAACCATTTCCCACTTCCACATTGGAATTTCTATGTTCTGTGCCAATCTACCGGGCCTTTGGTGTTCAGCCTTCACTTGCTGACAATTTGGACACTTCGCCACAACGTCCTCTATATTCCTCTTCATATCATTCCACTAGTAGACTTCCTTAAGATCATGATACATTTTTGTAGAACCTGGGTGCACGAAATACCTAGAAGTTTGAGATTCAGTCATAATTCTTTCTCGGACACCATCCACATTTTGAACACATAGTCGCCCTTGGTACCTTAGTGTACCATCATCCATGCCAAGAGAAAATACCATGGTTTTATGTTTATGAATCCCCTCTTTCAATTGCACCAACAATGGATTATTGTATTGCTTCTCTTTGACTTCCACAACAAGCGATGATTCAGCCCTATTTTGCATAATTACCCCTCCTTCACTAGAGTTTGCAAGACGAACTCCCAAACTATCCAATCGGTGAACTTCCTTGGACAATGGCCTTTTATATGCCTCCAAGTGAGCCAAACTACCCATGGATCTCCGGCTAAGAGCATCTGCCACAACATTGGCCTTTCCCGGATGATATAGAATATCAATGTCGTAGTCGTTGAGTAACTCAAGCCATCTTCTCTGCCTCAAATTCAATCCCTTCTACTTGAAAATATATTGAAGGCTCTTATGGTCCGTGAATATATCCACACGGACCCCATATAAATAATGATGCCAAATTTTCAATGCAAATACCACTGCCGCAAGTTCTCAATCATGTGTTGGATAGTTCTTTTCATGATTCTTTAGTTGCCTAGAAGCATAAGCTATAACCTTTCCATGTTGCATTAATACACATCCAAGCCCGATTCTTGAAGCATCACAATATACCACAAATCCATCTATACCCTCTGGTAGAGTCAACACCAGTGTCGTAGTCAATCTTGCTTTCAACTCCTGAAAACTCTTTTTCACAAGCATCTGACCATTGGAAATTAATTGCCTTCTGCGTAAATTTAGTCAATGGAAAGGCAAGAGTAGAAAACTCCTCCACAAACTTTCTGTAATAACCAGCTAAGCCTAAGAAACTGCGAATCTATGTTGGAGTTGTAGGCCTCGGCCAATTCTTTACAGCTAAAATTTTCTGAGGATCAACCTTAATCCACTCACTAGAGACAACATGACCCAAGAATGTGACAGACTCGAGCAAAAATTCACATTTTGAAAACTTTGCATACAATTGGTGTTGATGAAGAGTCTGCAACACTTCCCTGAGATGATCGACATGGTCCTCTCGACTTCGTGAATATACAAGAATATCGTTAATAAGCACTATCACAAAAGTGTCGAGGAATTGCTTGAAAACGTGATTCATAATATCCATGAAGGTTGCTGGGGCATTTGTTAGACCAAAAGACATCACCAAAAATTCAAAGTGCCCATATCGGGTTCTAAAAGCTGTTTTCGGAATATCGCGCTCCCTGATCTTCAATTGGTGATACCCGGATATTAAATCAATCTTGGAGAAGTACCTGGCTCCTTGCAATTGATCAAACAAGTTATCTATCCTTGGTAGTGGGTAATTATTTTTGATTGTGACCTTGTTAAGCTGTCGGTAGTCAATATACATACGTAGTGACCCATCTTTCTTCCTTATCAAAAAGGACCGGTGCGCCCCAAGGTGAGACACTTGGCCGGATAAAACCCTTTTCTAACAAGTCTCTCAATTGTTCTTTTAGCTCCTTTAATTCTGCCGGTGCCATTCTGTAGGGTGGAATAGATATAGGATGCGTGTCTGGCATCACATCAATCCCAAAATCAATCTCCCTGTCTGGTGGGATCCCATGGAGTTCATCTGGAACGACTCCCAGAAATTCATTCACAACAGGCACAGACTAAAGTGTAGGTGCCTCAGCATCAGTGTCTGTAACCTGGACCAAATGGTAAATACACCCCTTGTTGATCATTTTCGTGGCCTTAAGGTAAGAAATAAACCTACCCTTTAGCACTACATCATCACCCTTCCACTCAATAACTGGCTCATTTGGAAATTCGAACCTAACAGTTCTGGTTCGGCAATCAAGCTTGGCAAAACATGAATAAAGCCAATCCATCCCCATTATCACATCAAAATCGACCATCCCCAATTCAATAAGATCGACCACGGTGTCACGACCACACAGTGTGACAACACAATCCCTATAAACCTGCGCGGCCAAAATAGACTCACCAACCGGAGTAGATACAGAGAACAACCCATGAATCTGTTATGGTTCTATCCCAAATTCCATAGCAACATAAGAAGTGACATATGACAAAGTGGAACCGGGATCAATAAGAGCATATACATCATGGGATTGGACAGACAATATACCTGTGACAACATTTGGAGAAGTCTTTGATTCTTGACGCCTCCGCATAGCATAAAATCTACTGGGTCCTCCCGAATTCTGTGCACCACCCCTAGCTGCACCACGCCCTGCGTGTGCTGGGTGCCTCGAGGTGGAGGTGTTGTGGATGTAGTAGCTGCAAAATTAGCTGGCTGTGCCGCACCTCTGCGCATATTTCGGCAGGACGAGTGGCAATCTCTCTGAATGTGACCCCTCACACCACACCCATAGCATACTGGTAGGTCTATGAAGCAGGACCCAAAGTGCATCCTCCCACACTTAGGGCATGGAAGCCTCCGCTGTTGAAATTTTCTGTCGGGCCAACCCTGCTGGTAGGGTCCCCTGTTTCCCTGACTGGGTGCAGATGACTGTGCACCCATTGAAGACTGGGCGAATGATTGGGATGGTCCTGATGACCCTCCCCTGAATGACGACCTACCACCACTACCACCGGAAGAACCAGCAAAGTTGCCCGCGGACCGGACCTTGCTGCTACTCTAACGCTCCATTCAATTCTTCAATTTGCGAGTCTCTGTGGCTTTAGAAAATGGCACCATCTTGCCATAGTTCATATCGGAATTCAAGGTAGCTGTAGCGGGCTCATTAATAACCAAGGGGCTAAGACCCTGTACAAACCGGCGCACTCTAGCATCCATAGTGGGCAACATGTGAATAGCATACTTGGATAGGCGCGCAAACTCCATATGATACTCCCACACATTCATACTACCCTACTTTAGGCTTTCAAACTTAGCGGCACGGGATGCCTTAGTTTTGGCAGGCAAGAAATGATCCATAAAGGCATCTATGAATTCACCCAACCTTGCCGGAGGACTTCCCTCCCCACGGGATTCCTCCCACAACTCAAACCAAGAATAGGCCACCCCTTTTAGGTGGTAGGAGGCCAACTCCACCCCTTCTGTCTCTGTATCATGCATAAACCGAAGAGTTTTGTGCATCTCATCAATCAAGTCCTGGGGGTCCTCCTCAGGATCAGTACCCATAAACACGGGAGGATCTTACTGAAGAAACTTGTTCACCCTGGAACTAGTAGATTCTCCTAGATGACTGGAAAAAGTAGGCCCAACACTCGATCTTTGGGCCTGAGAAGCCACTATCTGTGTCAACATTTGTATGGCTCCCCCTAAGATCAACATCAGACACACAAGAATCGGAAGCTGGAGCTGGATATGGAACTGGTATATCAGTTAGAGGAACCGTTGCACCTTCTGTAGGTGTAGGGATAGGGGCGGTCTGATCAGTTGTGGTAGAATCAAGCAGTGTAGTAACTGGAGGAATATCCTCTCCCCTCGGGTGCTCACCCGCATCATCAAATATAGTATCAACTGCCACTCCTGGGGTGACATTGGCTGTTTGACCAGTTCTTGCCTTCTTCTTAGGGCCATGTGCTGAAAATTAGAGCAACTCAGGAGTTAAAGGAGGAACAATCTTACAACCAGCTTTATCGCATGATCAAGAACATGAAAGAAGGGTATCATTCCTAAATGCCCATGTAGCATCCTAATTATAGATGTGGTCGACAACACACCAATAAGAAGGACTCTACTAGACACGGCTCCGAGACATCCTAGGACACTTTAAAACCTTAGGCTCTGGAACCAAGTTTGTCATGCCCCAATACCGAGGAGCGCGACCGGCGCTCAACCGAGTGAACTCGACCGACAAGCCTATTATATTTCCTTCTACCCAAACTCATCCACGAATGAAGATAATACATATTTTCATTAATTAGACAAAAACGTGATCAATTCTACAATACCAATTCATTACTAATAGTTTTCATCTTTTTTTTAAAGTCTTAAATGGGACAAGTAATACAACCACAACACAACATAATTTGTCTTTTCCAGCACCAATACACAACCCACACTATGTCTACGGAGCCTCTATAGATAAAGACGAGTACAATGATAATGCCGACAACAAGGCCCTATCTATACCTCAAACAGAATATACAAAGAACAAAAGATACATGACCCCGGGATGAAGTGAGGCTCACCAAGTCAGTAGGGAAGAAGGTGTACTGCTATCACTGGTCAATACTTGCTGCTGTGGAACTAGCTGCATCCATTTAACGATGTAGTGCCCCCGGCAAAAGGGACGTTAGTACCGTCGAATAGTACTAGTATGAAAACTAAATACCAATTTAAGAATTCAGAAATACAAGATGAATATGATGAACCAGTGCGGCAATAGAATAATATAGATGACCATTTAAACCAGAGCAAGCTTATTAAGAGCTATCAATAAAATTTATAGGATTTAAGATGAGATCCTCTGTAACCATCTTTACACACGGCCGGCCCCGCCGCCTCATCCAATGTATGCAGGTGGAGGTGTACGTACAATGCCACAACTCTAATCAAGCGGCCCTGCCGCCTCACCCTAATATATGCGGGTGGATATATAACCACAGTACCAAGAACCTACACAAAGCGGCTATGCCGCCTCACCCCAATGTATGCGGGTGGTGGTGCCACAACAATACCAAAACTATACACAATCCAATATATATATGTGGGTGGTGGTGCCACAACAATACCAAAACTATACACAAAGCGGTCGTACCACCTCACCTCAATGTATGCAGGTGGAGGTACAGTCCCACAATACCATAATCCCTACACAAAGAGGTCATGCTGCCTCACCCCAATATATACGGGTGGAGGTGTATCACAATCACAATCTCTACAGAACTTGGCAGAATAACTTTCACATAAATCACGACTTGAAATTATAACATGTGGATACACAATCCATAGTTTGGAACACATCCTCAATTTATAATGAAATATGATAAGAGCATTTGAAACACGAATTGAACATATATATTTATCACAAAACTTATCGGAATACTCGATTTGTAATCAACATCTTGGAGCTTACAAGGATAATGGGAATTCCAATTCTTAAAGAAGGGTTTATCCAACATACCTCAATTGAGCTTCCTTAAACTCTAGAAGGTTCCGTAATTCTTAGCAACTTCAATCTATTTTAGAAATATAACAAATTGAACCAAAATTAGAAAGATGATCATGGTTCTAGCTCACTTGAGCATTTTATCAAACGCTAGGTGTGCATAAAGTTTCAAGGTCCTTTTATGAAGGATTCCATCATCCCACAACTCAATCTTTACCATGCTTAGTTCAATAATCTTACTACACCCCTTGATATCACATGCATGTAAAATAAACAACTCTCATGCCCAAATATTATCTTACTAATTACCCATTTTCAGAAAATTTCAAAATTAGGGGTTAGGGTGTAGAATCTTACCTCTAGGATGAAGACCTAGTGAGTTTCCCTTCTTAATCTTCCAAAAGTTGCGCAAAAATTGAAGAACAATTATTGAAAAATACCTTCTCACTCTAGGCCAAAATGACTTAATGGTACGCTCAAATTACACCTAAATAAATGGTGTAAGGCGGTCGATGTCAAATATAATAACCCAACGAGGTTAGGGTCGAATCCCACAGGGAATAGGTGTGAAAATATTACATGAATAGTGTGAGACTTGAATTATGTCGTAATTCTATAAATGTTAGCTTGAAAATGGTTTAGTAATTATGTGAAATAAAGAAGACGATTGTATTGTGAGAATGTATTTAATTCGATTAAGAAAACCAAGGTTGTGTCCCCATTGATGGAATATAATGTTATCGGTGTTAATATGATATATTTCTAATGGAAAGTCCTTTGATATGCAAATGGTTTCTAAGTGACTACCCAATATTTCCCAATAGTTGGGTAATATCTTCTCTTTAAGATTTTCCCAAATGTAAAAGAGTTGCGATTGAAAATAACCAATTTATGCCAAATAGAACCCATTTATTCCTAGGCGATTCCATTAAACAAGGGTTAAAGCCTTGAGTTTTTGGTATTCAATTCTACCAAACACTAGCCCACTTTTCCAAGTAAAGATAGAGTGAAATGGAATTAGTTAATGTTTGCAACAACTAACAACACATGAAGCATAAGAACTGAATAAATATCAACCAACCATTATATATATATTCAATGGTAAACACCCATTAACATTACACCCATCTAGGGTCCACAACCTTAGTAATTAAAACTAGCTACTCATACTGAAATCTAAGAACAAAGCGATAAATAAAGTCATAAAGCTTACAAAGATACAAGATTCTTTCTCCAAAAGTCTCTAAAGCAATGGTGCATTCAATGCTCTAAAAGTAGTCTCTTTTTCTAACTCAATACCCCACAAAAACTCTAGTAAATCTATTTATAGTGCACTAAAAGTCGGGGTCAAGATTTGACAAAAATGCCCTAGCAGAGCCCTTATGCGACCGCATAATGGTCGCAGACCATGTATGCGGTCCGCATAGTTGACATTTGCATCGCAGAAGTTCAGATATTCAAGCCCAGATTTCCGTCGCATTTCCATTATGCGGTCCGCATATCAGTTATGCGATCGCATTTTCCATCACAGAAGTGCTACACAGATTCTTCAGTTGCAATTATGCGGTCATTGTGCGATCGCAGAAGTGTTATTCGACTGCATAATGGACCGCACATTCTCGTCTTCAGTTGACCAAAAATCTGCTTCAGTTTGCGGTGAGTATGCAATCGCATATTACTTCTGCGATCGCATAGTTGCAGCATTCCTGCCCTTTTGGGGCTTTTTGACTTGTTTTCCATTTCTTTTGGGTCTTCAAGTCTCATGCACTACAAAACACCAAAAGTTTATAAGAATTAACTAAAAATGTATTGAAAGACAAGCTAAAGTCTATGTAATTGGTATCAAAAGCACCCAAATTCTACGGCACATCAACACCCCCTACTTAAACTCTTGCTTGTCCTCAAGCAACTAAAACAAAATTATCCTATCCTATACTACTTCTATTTCTGAGTAAGCATAAAGTCAAAGAGAGAGCGTCAAGTTTACAATACTAACCATATATATATATATATATATATATATATATATATATATATATATATATATATATATATATATATATATATATATACACACACACACACACACACAATCAACACCAAACAAGTCAAAAACATTCCATGCTATTGCCGTGGTTCTACTATTACACACTTGGAAAAGAAACCGGCGAAGAAAAACTAAGGGGAATTTATTTCTAGCTACCAATCTATATTGTTAAAGAAAAGGGTTTATGTACAATTGCTTACACAAAATATGACAACCCCCACCCCCAACTTCAAAAGCATGCATTGACCCTAATGCATAGAAAATGTAAAAGCAAAGTTTAGGGGCTTCCTGGGGCGCACTAGGCGCTTGGAAGGGCTGGAGTATTCTGGCCAGCAGTGGAGTTACTTTCTAGCACTGTGGCAGCAATAGGCAGAGCCTCGGACTGTGTGGTGGTCACTGAGGCAGGGATAGGAAGTTCCACCTGCTGTGAGGTTGACGCTGGGAGCTAGGAGCTGCTAGCTTCTCCCAGTGAGGACTGTGTGATCGCTAGATGTGCCTTGGTGACCATGTCAGCAAAAGAATGTGCAATTGCTGTCTGCACGTCTGCTTCCTCTTCATCCTGTGCATCTGTAGAAGCAGCCACTTTCTTACCCTTATTGGCCCTCTGACCCTCAATCTCCTCTATCAATGCGTCCTTATCGGTTTCCTCATCTTCAGTCGCTCCCTCATCAGACTCCCCTTCCGACTCTCCGGATCCCTTCTCTGAAGGAGTGTCAATATGTACACTGGAAGCTGGACCCTTTGAAGTCTTAGCACCCTATGCTCTTGGGGTTGGCATAATATTTGTGAAGTCCAAATCCAAGCCCGGAATGGAGGTACCTATACCCTGCTCGCCGCTCTCCGGGAGAAAGGAGGTCAAGTCGAACACCAAGTTCTGTATCTTGTGCAACTTCGATTTCAGCTCAACGGCTTCTTTCCTGAGCTGAGGCATATCTCCCACTTTGTCTCGCTCGACCCTCTCAAGTTACACTTCAAAGTACGTTAGGCGATCTTCATACGATTTATGTTGTTGTTGAAGAACGCTCACTGAGGCGTGAATGGGGGCCAATGCTTGCCTGATATGATTCGGGAGTTCCTTTGTCAGCCGGTTTACCTTAGCATTGACGTGCTGGGCTAGTAGACCCAGCTTTGAGAGAGCTGGTAACGCGGCAGGTAGCTGTTTAGTGGTTGGCTGAGGAGTGGCTATGGAGGTGGCTGGGGTGGGAGTGTCAGGCAGTGAGTGGATAACAGGTGCATGTGCTGATGAATCTGATGGATGAGGGAGTAAAGTCTCATGTTGGATGTCCGTCTCCATGTCTACTGCATTACTTAGCTGAGTGATGTCAATAGGTTGGATAGATTTGTTAATACGATCATGCTTTGGGATAGGGGGAACTCCCACAGCCTTACATAAAGCCGTGATCAAACACGGAAAGGGAAGGGATGTTTGTTTTTGGTTTGCTCTGATCCCCAGCTCCCTGAATATAATATGTCCTCATCAATTTTTATGGCCTACATGATGCATGCAATGATGAGTGCCTTTTCAATGTTTATGACAGTCTCATTCCTAATCGGCATAAGACGAGAGCAGACGAAGCTGAGCCAATATCGAACTTCCTGGGTGAAATCCCGCATGTAAATCTTGTGGCGTGGGTCAATCCAGGAGGGGGTCCCCTTTGCTATTACAGAAGCAATCCAGGCATGCTCAATGTCACTGTTGGCGAGTTTTGAATCGTACTCAGCCATGCCTGATGACCAGTCCTCAAAGTATAGATCATTAATGGTACCTGCATCACAGAGTAATTTGAACCCCCCGAACTTGGATGGACTGCAGAATTACTCTGTTCCTTTTTTTCTCAGCATATCGTGAGGCAGCATAAGAAGCATAGAACTCCCTCACAAGGGTCTCATTATACTCATCTGGGATTTCGGTGAAGAACTCCCATTGCCTCTTCTTAATGTTTTCAATTATGTGAGGATAGTGCTCTTTCAGACCCTTTAGACTCAACCGTTTCTCCTCAAGAATGTTTCTCTTTGCTATCCCTTCTTTGTATAGGTTCCATGAGCCGGGGACCCCAAATCTTAGATCTTCCCCACTCTTCCATCGTGCTTCAGCTTGTAGGTCAACGGATGGCAGGAGGTTAATATATGCCTCCTCCTATTCATACTGGGAGGAGTGTTCAGAAGTGCTGCGGGTTGTCTCAGGCCGTGTACGTTTAGACTGTTGGGCCTATTGGCTCTAAACAACAGCCCGTTTCTTTCCACGAACAGGTGGTGATCGCGTTGCAATAGACTTCTTTAGTGCCATTCCTGTCAATGAAACAATATGTAAGGGGTGGATATAGCATAGGAATCATGTTGATAGAAAATGAAAGAGGCAGATGACTTATGCGATGGGTTATGCGATCGCATAACATCTTTGCGGACCGCAAACCCATCGCCGAATTACACGCCCAGGAAGTAGCAAATTATGCGATCGCAAAATACTACCGCAAAGTTTGTTATGCGACCGCAAAATGGTCGCATTTCTATTCACAATAAAAGCAATTTTTCTGACCTTGTTTGCGGCAGCTGTGCGGTCCGCAAAATAAGTTTGCGACCGCATATTCCATCGCAAAATCACGTTACACCAGGCCACCTAGGGTTCCGATGTGCGATGACTTTGCGGACCTCAAACCAATTATATTGACCCCAAAGATCGTTTTCCTCAGGAAAAATGGTCAAGCCCCTCACTTACAGGACTCCTATCACTCGAATGCAAAACAATTCATCTATGCAGATCCCCAATGATCAACTTTGAGAAGAAGGAGAAAGAAAGGGAAGCAAGCACATGCCATTATTTAGCATAATTATGAGAAAGAGGGAAGAGGTTCACATACCAGATGTCTTTGCAAGGTAAAAATTAATTCTGAGATATGAATGGGGTGAATCTTTCCGCAATGCTGATCCTTGCTATGTGATTTTGGTTCTTTTTTTTTTTTTGTATTTTGGAATGCTGTGTGTGTTGTACAGTGTTCGTGTGTGAGTGAGAGTGAATGTATGCGACGGGTTTAGGGTCTTATACCTGAGATTTTTGCAGTGGGCACGTATGTGTTATGCAATGGATTTAGGACTAGGTTGCTCATCGTCATTTTGCGACTCCGTATGCGGTCGCATAGTTGCTATGCGGGACGCATAATTTGAAATGTTACCGCATATTTGCATACCCAACTTTCCAAGTTTTTCTGGCTGTGTCTGCGACCACTATGCAGTTCGCACAGTCATATGCGACCGCATTGTTGCCGCAAACCTCTGATTTTTTTTTTCTTCATTTACCTCAGTCCTTGCACACTGTTTTATGATATTTTGGGTTACCTGCATTCTAACACACATGTCAACCTGCTCAACACTAACAACTAAACCTACAAAAATGAAAAACTAACAATAGGATGTTACCACACAGTGTCGCAAATGTGACATCTACAACTGGTTAAAGGTTTGGGAGATAGGAGTTTTGAACTCATTCTCACAATTTTGAACCCTAGACTCGGTGGGAGGCGATTTGGACAGGGGATTTTCACCTACAAACTTTAGGTAAGTGATTCTAATCGAATTCTAATCATATTCCAACAACATATTATAGATTTTAACATCAAAATCATGTGAATCAAAGTATAAATTTGTGAAACTTTGTTAAGTTTTTGAAAAATAAGAAATTGGGTTTTGAGAGTCGATTTGGACTCGAATTTTGAAACTAATCACATATATGAACTCGTAGGGTCATGGGTACACGGAATCTACCATTGGACCAGGGTTTTGACCGAGCGAGCCCTGGGTTGACTTTTGTTAACGTTTTGGAAAAAGTGTAAAGATCTTGACTTTATCTATTGCAATTGAACTCCCTAGAATTGTTTGATGATATTGAGTCGATTTTGGTTAGATTTGAGCCATGTGGAGGAGGATTTTAAGGGAAAAGCTATTTTCGAGTATTAAATTGGCCTAATTGAGGTAAGTGTCTTGCCTAACTTTGTGTGATAGAACTATCCTTTAGGATTGGTATTGTTCGATTCTATTGTGCTAAGTGAAATCCGTGTACGCAAGGTGACAAGTTGGTACACGGGTTGTACGTGGTACTTGACCGGTTTAGGCTACTTAGACTATTTCCATGCTTTAGTTGAAATGCCATATTATGTTCTAAATTCTCATTGTCAATTTATCGCTAATTGTGTTAGACTATCCTTAAATGCCTTAGTTGACTTGTTTAGTATTTGTTCTACATCTTACTTGCTAAATTGCTCCCATGCTTTAGTTGAATTTGTTGCCTCCTTTATAGTTACATGCTATCTCCTCATTATTAATTATCATTGTTGAATTATTGTTCGTGTTATGTCTTTTCTTATTGATTTTCATCACTTGAAGTAATCATTCATGTTATCCCATTACTTGTTGATTTCCATTATTTAAGACTCATTGTTGAATATTATCTCTTTTATTGCGAAGTAGTCTTACCTAATATTATGGTTATACATTATTTCTCTCATTGTTGAGTTATTTGGTGTTGAAGTTGTGAAAGTCGTTAATACGTTGAGGCGATGATGGTTATTATTGAAACATCTATCTTATTGAGAATTTTTCATCCATTGTTGTTGTTGATATTCTTGTATACGTTGTGGTTGAGCCATGGGCTATTGTTGTGGAAACATTGATATTGTTGTTGTTGGCAAGTTGTGATATATGGGCACTTGTGGTGCGAATTATTATTATGATATGATATTGACGCGCATACGGCGGTACAATGCTTGGGTTCATGTGCATGCAGCGATATAATGTGGGACTTATGTGTGTGTTGCTGGTTGGGGAACTATATGAAACCACGCGGCGTCATAAGTTGGGATAAAGTGCGTGTAGCTACTTCGAGAAAACGGTTTTCAAAACCTATTTTCAAAAGTAGGCTCACGCGGCGGTATAAGGAAAGATTTTGATTGAAATTGAGAAAAGTGAATAAGAGGCGGTACCTCGGTTGTGATTCTTGATTATACGAGGCGGTACATCAGTTTTGATTCATTATACACTAAGCGGTACCTCGTTGTGGTTCATGTTGTTATTTTATGTTGCAAAGGTTTTTGGTGGGGATATACCTTGTTTTTCACTCTTAACTGTTCTAGCAGTTATGGTCCATACATGATCATTGTAGCTCTTTAGTTGCTTCCTTATGCTATTTCCGTTGTTTGGTTCTAGTACTAGTTCATGTTATTGTCTTGTTTTTATTTTAGTTGTTCTTCATTTTCCTTTACATATACGTATCACATTTTCATACGGATTATTTATATCCTAATAGGTGTCTTGACCTGGCCTCATCACTACTCTACTGGGTACTAGTGTGGTGTACTCACACTACGCTTCTGCACATCTTTTTGTGCAGATTCAGGTACGTATGCTCGTGCTGGTCGTTAGAGGATTGTTGCGGCTGCTGCTTATATACTTTAAGGTATACCTGTTGTGCGTCCGCAGGCCTCGGAGTTACCTTCCCTATTTTACATCATGTTGTATTTTCTTTCGGACAGTGATGTAGTAGTACTCTAGTTGTATTTTGTAGAGCTTATGACTCAGTTCCACCGATTTTGGGGTGTGTATTGTGAGATTTTGTTTCTAAAAGGTTTTAATCTATGATTCTGTTGTTTTCAGCAACTTGTTAATTTATATCTATTCAGTTATCATTATTTGTTAGGCAGACCTAGTCGTACAGACTAGGTGCCATCACGATATCCTTCGGAGGGAAATTGGGGTCGTGACAAGTTGGTATTAGAGCTCTAGGTTCATAGGTGTTACGAGTCATAAGCAGGTTTAGTAGACTCTTGCGGATCGATACGGAGACGTCTGTACTTATCTTCTAGAGGCTACGGAGCTGTTAGGAAACTTCACTTCTTTGATTCCTTATCGTGTGAATTGGTTGATTTATAAACCTAATTCTTTGACTTTATATTCTCTCACAGATGGTGAGGACACACACCGCAGGATCCGACGATCAGACACCCGCACCCCCTGCTAGAGCCGTGAGAGGCCAGAGTCAGGGCAGAGACCGAGGATGGGCACGTGGTGCAGCTAGAGCACCTGCCCGAGCTACGACAGAGGAGCCACCAGTAGCTCCAGCCGGGGGACAGACATTTGAGGAGGAGCAGCTTAGGCTCGAGAGGTTCAATAAGTACAACCCTCCTACTTTCAGTGGTTTGGCTTCAAAGGATGCACATGATTTTCTTGAGGAGTGCCACCATATTCTCCGCACTATGGGCATTATGGAGACAAGTGGGGTTGCTTTTACTACGTTCCGGTTAAAGGGAGCAGCATATTAGTGGTGGCAGGCGTACAAGGTGGGTAGCCCAACCGAGGCAACTTCACTTACATTGGATCGGTTTTTAGAGTTTTTCTTAAGAGAGTTTGTTCCTCAGAACCTTCGAGATGCTTGGTGTGCGGAGTGTGAGCGGTTGTGCTAAGGTACTATGTTAGTATCGGTGTATGCTGTCCAATTCAGTGATTTGTCCAGGCATGCACCAGCCTTGATTGCTAAAGTTAGAGAGGGAGTCTGTCGATTCATGGAGGGGCTCAACCAGAGTATTAGATTTAGTATTGCTAGGGAGTTAGAGTCAGACACTCCGTATCAGCAGGTGGTTGAGATTGCATAGAGGTTAGAGGGTATGTGAGACCGTGATAGAGATGATAGGGAGACCAAGAGGTCTCGTGGTATGAGAGGATTTAGTTGTGGTCACGCTGCAGCTACAACCCATCATGGTAAAGGCAATGTCAGTCATCCCGTTCATTCAACACTTCCAGCTTCTAGTAGTGATTCGGGTGTTCCGAGGTCTCAGGTGGCACACTATGCTTAGTGACTTTCTAGTACACCTCCTGCACAGGGTGCCTTGAGCGGTCAGTCCAGTCGACCAGACCCGAGCCAGTCCCAGCTGCCACGCCTAGTGAGATCTTGTTTTGTGTGTGGTGATACCTGCCACATTGTAAGAGACTTCCCCAGGCTCAGGAGGGCTGCACCTTCCCAGACTACTCAGGCCACAGATCCAGTTAGGACCACAGACTTCTCAGGCCATGAATGTTACCCCAATTGCCTCTCCACCCACACAGCCAGCTAGGGGTGGGGGACGAGCAGGTAGAAGTCGCCCTAGAGAGGGAGGCCACGCGAGATTATATGCTCTTCCGAGTAGGACAAAGGCAGTTGCTTCAGACTCAGTCATTACAGGTATGGTTCCAGTATGCCATACAGATGCATCAGTCTTATTTGATATGGGATCTACTTATTCATATGTGTCATCTTAATTTGCTCTGTATTTCGATATATCACATGATTCCTTGAGTTTTCCTGTTTATGTGTCCACACTTGTGGGAGATTTTGTTGTTATGGACCATGTGTATCGGTCGTGTTTAGTTGTTATTAGTGGTTTTGATACCAGAGTTGATCTGTTGTTACTTAGTATGGTATACTTTGATGTTATCTTGGGTATGGACTGGTTGTCACCCTATCATGCTATTCTTGATTATCATGCCAAGACTATGACGCTGGCTATGCCAGGTTTACCATAATTAGAATGGAGGGGTGCATTATATTATGTTCCTAGCAGGGTTATCGCATTTCCAAAGGCTCAACGGATGGTTGAGAAGGGGTGTAATGCTTATCTAACCTTTGTGCGGGATGTCAGTG
The DNA here is from genome assembly GCF_000715075.1 of Nicotiana tabacum. Classification (NCBI taxonomy): domain Eukaryota; kingdom Viridiplantae; phylum Streptophyta; class Magnoliopsida; order Solanales; family Solanaceae; genus Nicotiana; species Nicotiana tabacum. The sequence goes on from NC_134102.1 coordinate 47,442,461, forward strand.
CTGATACTCCTATCGTTCAGTCAGTTCTGGTAGTGAGAGACTTCTCAGATATATTTTCAGTAGATCCTTTGGGTATGCTGCCAGAATTATTGTCGGGCACTCTGCCCATTTCTATTCCACCATATCGTATGGCCCCAGCGGAGCTGATGAAGTTAAAGGAGCAGTTGCAAGAGTTGCTTGATAAGGGATTCATTCGGCCTAGTGTGTCGCCGTGGGATGCTCCGGTCTTGTTTGTGAAGAAGAAGGATGGTTCTATGTGCATATGTATTGATTATCGTCAATCGAACAGGGTAATTTGGGATTATAATGAAGAACAAGTATCCATTTCCACGCATTGATGAACTATTTGATTAGCTACAGGGTGCCAGAGTGTTCTCCAAGATTTATTTGCGGTCAGGTTATCATAAGCTGAAGATTTGGGATCCGGATATTCTGAAGACTGCCTTTAGGACTCGGTATGGTCAATATGAGTTCCTCATGATGTAATTTGGAATGACGAAAGCCCCAGCAGCATTTATGCACCTGATCAACAGTGTATTCCAGCCTTATATTGATTGATTCGTCATTGTGTTTATTGATAGCATCTCGGTATACTCCCACAGTCGGGAAGATCATGCGCAACATTTGAGGATCATGCTCCCGACCTTAAGAGAGAAGAAGTTATATGCAAAGTTCTCAAAGTGTGAATTCTGGCTTGATTCGTTGGCATTTTTGGGTCATGTGGTGTCAAGTGAGGGGATCAAGGTTGATCCGAAGAATATTAAAGGCGGTGCAGAGTTGGTCCAGAACATCTTCAACTACTGAGATCCTGAGTTTCCTTTCTTTGTCCGGGTATTATCGGCGTTTCTTAGAGGACTTCTCATCAATTACTACACCTATGACCAGATTAACCCATAAGGGTGCTTCTTTCAGATGGACTGGGGAGTGTGAGGCGAGCTTTCAAAAGCTCAAGACTTCATTGGCTACAACCCCAGTATTGGTGTTGCCTACGGGCTCTGGGTCTTATACTGTGTATCATTATGTATCACGTGTTGGCCTTGGCGCGGTGTTGATACAAGACGGTAGGGAAATTGCCTTCGCATCTCGACAGTTGAAGACTCATAAGAAGAATTATCCAGTCCACGATTTGGAGTTGGTAGCCACTGTTCATGCATTGAAGATCTGGCGGCATTATTTGTACAGTGTCCTTGTGAGGTCTTTACCGACCACCAGAGTCTACAGCATCTGTTCAAACAGAAAGATCTTAACTTGTGGTAGCGGAGGTGGTTAGAGTTGCTTAAGGACTATGATATCACCATTATATATCATCCCGGAAAGGCCAATGTGGTGGCTGATGCCTTGAGTCGAAAGGCGGAGAGTTTGGGTAGTTTAGCATATCTACCGGTAGAAAATAGGCCATTAGCATTAGAGGTGCATGCCTTAGCCAACTAGTTTGTTATATTGGACGTTTTGGAGCCCAATCGAGTTCTTGCCTACGTGATTTCCTGGTCTTCTATGTATGACCGTATCAGAGAGAGTCAGTATGATGACCCCCACCTGCTTGTCCTCAAGGACACAGTTCAACATGGCAATGCCAAAGAAGTTACTATTGGGGATGACGGTGTGTTACGGGTGCAGGGCCGGTTATATGAGCCCAATGTGGATAGTTTGCGTTAGTTGATTCTCCAGGAGGCCCACAGTTCGCGGTACTATTGTTGGAGGAGAATGAAGAAGGACATGAAGTGGAGTATGTAGCTTGGTGCCTAAAGTTTCAGCAGGTGAAGTATGAGCATCAGCGGCTAGGTGGTTTGATTCAGCGGCTTGAGATTCCTGAGTGGAAATGGGAGCGTGTCACCATGGACTTCGTTGTTGGGCTCCCATGGACTCAGAGGAAGTTTGATGCAGTATGGGTGATTGTGGATAGTTGACCAAGTCGACTCATTTCATTCCGAGCAACTGGTGAAGGTTTATACCCGCAAGATTGTTCGACTTCATAGCGTACCGATATCTATCATCTCTCACCGGGGTACGCAGTTCACCTTGCATTTCTAGAAGGTTTTGCAGCATGAGCTAGGCACACGGGTTGAGTTGAGTACAACATTTCATCCTCAGACGGACAAACAGTCTGAGCGCACTATTCAAATATTATACTTTATCTATTGCAGTTGAATTCCCTAGCATTAATTGATGATATTGAGTCAATTTTGGTTATATTTGAGCCGTGTGGAGGCAAATTTTAAAGGAAAAGCTATTTCCGAGTGTTGAATTGGCCTAATTGAGGTAAGTGTCTTGTCTTACTTCATGTGAGAGAACTACCCTTTAGGATTGGTACTGTTTGATTCAGTTATGCTAAGAGAAATCCCTGTACGCAAGGTGACGAGTGGGTACACGGGTTGTACGTGGTATTTGACCGGTTTAGGCTACTTAGACTATTTCCATGCTTTAATTGAAATGCCATATTATGTTCTAAATTCTCATAGTCAAATCATTCCTAATTATGTTAGATTATCCTTAAATTCCTTAGTTGACTTGTTATTACTTGTACTACATCGTACTTGCTAAATTACTCTCATGCTTTAGTTGAACTTGTTGCCCATTTATTGTTACTTGTTATCTCTTCATTGTTGTAAGGCCCCGTAAATATTTTTCCTAAAAACCAGAGTTCCGTGATGCCAAACCCGGGTTTGGACTTTTCGAATTGATCAGTGTGCTGGGAGTTGAAGGAAAATGTTGGATAGAAGTATGCATTTTTTACGGCCCATTCGGCGGCCGCAGAACCACTCTGCGGGCCGCAGAACCACTCTGCGGACCGCAGACTGGTCGCAGAGTGGGGCAAATTTCTGGGTCATTTTGATGCCCAATTTCGCAGCTATTATGAGACCACAAAGCCGACTCGCGGGCAGAACAGGTCTGTGGGCCACATAGTGACCGCAGACCAAATCAGTTTTTTTCCAGTTCTGCCACCTCCCCCTCCCCATTTTCGCAGTCATTATGCGACCGCAGAACTCGTCTCACAGCTTTGATTTTGGGGTTTTTAAACCCGACCCTGTTTTGTTAAAACACATCCCATGGACCATTTTGATCATATTTTCTGATATTTTTAGAGTGAGAGAGAGGGTCCTGGAGGGAGAAGTGATATTCATCACATTGCTCTTCAATTCTCACTTAAAATCTTAAATATTATCAAGAGAGGCACCTAGGTCTTCTTCCTAAGAGGGAAGATTCTATCACCCAAACTCTTAATTTCAAAATATAACTAGAATGTGCCATTAGTAAGGTAATTCATGGGGATGGGAGTGCTTATTTTGCATGCATTTGTTCCTAAGGTATGTGGGAAGATTGTGAGCTAAAACAATGATAGAGAATGGGTTGGGGAAAGATGGAATATTCCATAAAAAGGGACTTAAGACATTGATGCACACCTAGTGTTTGTTAATATGCTCAAATGAGCTAAAACCATGCTCATCTTCCTAATCTTGGTCCAACTTGTTATATTTCTAAAATATAAATGAAGTTCCTAAGAATTTCGGATCATTTTAGAGTTTGAGAAGCTCAATTGAGGTATATTGGCTAAACCCCTTCTCCTTAGAATCAAACCCCACGGTGTTCATGTAATTGGAGTAAGCTCTTGATCATTATAGAATTGGCGATTTCTCATGTGTTTGTGTTGAAAGATGTAAGTTCAATCCCTATTCTAATTTCTTCATCATGTTATCTTGTTATTTGAGGATGTGTTCAAATGTGGAATGTGCGCTAGCAATGTTAAAGCTTTATGTCAAGATCGAAATAAAGGTTGTTATGCCAAACTGTATGAAAGGCCTCTATGTGCCTAAGACTCCCAAATTGCTCATATGTGAATTTAACGTCTTGAATGGGAAGCCTTATTGTTGTTGATACTATAAATGTAGGAATATGGAAAAAGAACTTGAATTATGAAATACGGCCTTGCGCCAAGAATAAATTTATAGTTTGGGCCACTCGTGCCATTGTATTGAAAGTAGGGGAAGGAAATATGAATTGAGATGACTGATTGAATATGGGTGATCTCTCAAATAAGATGGACTAGCCGATCAGGCCGAGATCAGACTATGTGTAAGAACACGGTTGTATTATGGATGAAATTGAGATAATGGTTGATGTCTCAAATGAGATGGCCTAGCTGATTGGGCCGTGATCAGACGCCATGCTGCACACATTGTGGCACTGTGCTAAAATTATAATGAAATTGTGGTAATGTCTCAAATGAGATGGCCTAGCCGATCGGGCCGAGATCGGACTCCGTGTAAGAATACGGAGGTATTGTGAATTATGGAATATCGGTACTAAAGGTCACCCAACCTAATAATATGGAAATCATCTTGAAAACATATATGATTCTTAACTTGTTGTTTTTCTATCATTTGAAGCCCTTATTGAATTCTTGACTGTTCCTCTTGTATTATTATTCATTCTATTGAGTTGGTGTTTAACTTTACATACTAGTGTTGTTCGACGGTACTAAAGTCCCGTTTGCCAGGGGCGCTGCATCATTGAATGTATGTAGATGGTTACATAGCAGACAATGCTGATCAAAAATAGTGCTGCATCCTCTTGTCAGCGGACTCGGTGAGCCCCATTTCATTCCGGGGTCATGTATTGTACCTTTTGTTTATATTATGGTAACTTTTTGAGGTATAGCTGGGGCCTTGTTGCCGGCACTATCTTTACTCTCTTTTGTATCTTTAGAGGCTCCGTAGACACTATGTGGGTTGTGTATGGGTGTTGGGAATGTTAAACAATTATATGTTGTGTTGATCACTTGTTCCCCTCAGACTTTAAGAAATGTGTGTTTTGAGACTTAAAGGCGCAATGACTAATGAAACGATTTAGGATTGTATGAATGAGATCCCTACTGTATAATTAATGAAATCATGTCTTTTCTAGATCATGGGTTAATTGGATAGAAAGTATCTAACAGGCTTGCTCGGTCGAGTTCACTCGGTTGAGCACCGGACGCGCTTCCCGAGGTTGGGGCGTGACAAACTTGGTATCAGAGCCTAAGGTTTTAAAGTGTCATAGGATGTATCGGAGCCATGTCTGGTAGAGTCCTTCTTATCGGTATATTGTCGACCACATCTATAAGTTGGAGGCTACTTGGACATTTAGGAACAATACCCTTCTTTGATATTCTGGATCGTGCGATGAAACTAATTGTACAACTGTTCCTCCTCTAACTCGTGCATCCCTTTAACTTTCAGTATATGGCACCTAAGAAGAGAGCAAGAACTGGCCAAGGAGCCAACGTCGCCTTAGGAGTGGCAGTTGACCCTTTATTTGATGATGTGGGTGAATACCCGAGGGGTGAGGATAATCCCTCGACTGCTTACACTACTTGATTCCACTACACTGGCCCAGGCCACACCAGTTCCTACACCGACTGAAGGTGCGACGGTTCCTCCACCTGATATTCCCACTCCACCTCCAGCCCAACTTCCGGCTCTGGTATTTCGGATGGGGATCTTAGGGGAGCTATTCAGATGCTGACTTAGATAGTGGCTTCTCAGGCCCAAAGGTCGAATGTTGCACCCACATCTTCTAGCCAGCAAGGGGATTCTACTAGTTCTAGGGTGAACATATTTCTGCAGTTGGATCCTCCAGTGTTCACCGGTGCTAATCCCGAGGAGGACCCATATGACTTCATTGATGATATGCATAAAACTCTCCGGGTTATGCGCGCAAATGAGACGGAGGGAGAGGAGTTGGCCACCTACAACCTGAAAGGGGTGGCATATTCGTGGTTTGAGCTGTGGGAAGACTCTCGGGAGGAAGGGAGCCCTCCAGCGAGATGGAGTGAGTTTGCGGATGCCTTTATGAACCATTTCTTGCCTGCCGAGACTAGGGTAGCCCATGTCGTAGAGTTTGAGAATATTAAGCAAGGGAGTAGGAGCGTGTGGGAGTATCACATGGAGTTTGTGCGCTTGTCAAAATATGCTATTCACATGTTGCCTACTATAGAGGCTAAAGTGCGCCAATTTGTGCAGGGCCTTAGCCCCTTGGTTATCAATGAGGTCGCTACAGCTGCCTTGAATTTAGATATGAACTATGGAAAATGGTAGAATTTGCTCAAGCTACAGAGGACCGCAAGTTGAAGAACAGAAGGGAGCGAGAGGGTACCAGCAAGGCCCGGTCCGCGGGCAATTTTGGGGAGTCATTTGGTAGGGAAAGATCATCTTTCAGGGGAGGGTCATCAGGGCCAACCTAGTCTCATGCTCAGTCTTCAGCCAGTGCACCGCCAGCGGCGCACAACCAGCAGCAGGGGAGTCACTTCAGGCCCAATCAGGGCAGTAGGGGACCCTACAATTAGGGCCGATCAGGAGGGAGATTCCTGCAGCAGCGGAGGCCCCCATACCCCAGGTGTGGGAGGATGCACTCAGGGATCTGCTACATGGACTTACCTATATGTTACGTGTGCGGATTGAGGGGTCATATTTAGTGGGAGTGTCGTTCATCCCGCTAGGGTGCGGGCAGGGGCATAGCACAACCATCCAGTTCTGCAGCTGCTACATCTTCAGATCCCCCTCCAGCTCGAGGTACTCCAGCACCAGCAGGGCGTGGTGCAGCTAGGGGTGGTGCACAGAGTTCAGGAGGACCCAACCGTTTCTATGCTATGAGTGGTCGCCAGAGTGCAAAGGCTTCTCCAGATGTCATCATAGGTATATTGACTGTCCAAACTCATGATGTATATGCTCTTATTGATCCCGGTTCCACTTTGTCCTATGTTACCCCTTTTGTTACTATGGAATTTGGGAGAGGCAATATGGACTTTGTGGTAGGATTACCTCACACTCCGTGCAAATTTGACTCATTTTGGGTGATTGTGGACCGACTCACGAAATTAGCTCATTTCTTGCCAGTGAAATCTACCAACACAGCGGAACAGTATGCTCAGTTGTATATCAAGGAAATAGTCAGGCTACATGGCACTCCAGTTTCTATCATTTCCGATCGAGGGGCTCAGTTCACGGCCATGTTTTGGAAGAAATTTCAACATGGTTTAGGTACTCAGGTGAATCTTAGTACATCCTTCCATCCACATACCGATGGGCAAGCAGAGCGGACTATTCAAACGCTTGAGGACATGTTGCGTGCTTGTATTCCTGAATTCAAGGGTAGCTGGGATGATCATTTTCCACTCATATAGTTTTCTTGTAACAACAACTTTCATGCGAGTATTTAGATGGCACCATTTGAGGCATTGTATGGTAGGAGATGTAGATCTCCCATTGGGTGGTTTGAGATTAGGGAAGCAGAGTTGATAGGACCAGACCTTGTACATCAGGCTATGGAAAAAGTTAAAATCATAAAGGAGTGGTTGAAAACTGCTCAGAGTCGTCAAAAATCCTAATCGGATGTTCGTCGCAGATACTTGGAGTTCAAAGAAAATGATTGGATATTCTTGAAGGTTCCCCCATGAAGGGTATTATGCGGTTTGGGAAAATGGGATATTGAGTCCGAGGTATGTCAGGCCATACAAAATCATCCAGAGGATCGGTCAGGTGGCGTACAATCTAGAGCTACCACCTAAGATGTTACACCCCATATTTTTATATGTGAAAGTGCGCCATGAAAAAATTAATGGAAGTTTGGAAATGAAATATTACATCCCGCATTTTCGTACGATAAAGTTTCATCGTAAGTTAATCGACGTAAGTTCGAGAATAAGATTATTGTAAGATTATAAGAATTATCCTATTTCAAACAAGTGATGAGTAAATTCGTGAAGGTGAGAGGATAAGCAAATCGAAGAAAATAAATTTCGTCGAAGTTTGACATTTTGGGATAAAATACGGCCCGAGCTAAAATACCCGATATTTATGGACTAATGCCATACAAGGTACCACATGACCATGATAGTGAGGTGTACAAGGTGTGCTAAAAATGAGAAATATTTTAAGTAATTTGAGATAATTCTTAATTGTGTGGGTAATTGGTTAATTACCGAGTAACGGAATATTACCTAACTAAATTAATAAGTTAGGTGGATAAAGACTAAAATCTCCCCCCCACCCCACGTGGCAGCAAGCCACTCTAAATATATGACTCTTAAGTCATATGGATCATGTGGAAAGATTGAGGATATGTGGTTAATCCACCACATAAGGTGCGCCCCACATCAATGTTAACAAAAGACATCTCTCACAAAGAGAGATCATATGTAACGTAAGATTTTCATGACAATTTTCAGCAAGATTCTCATAAGTATCTTCAACAATAGTTCAAAGACAAATTTCATCTTGGTAGCGTGATATTATTTTTGCAATTCAAAGGAAAGATTCGGCTACTTAATCAAAATATTGGCAACGTGATTTTGCTATAAAAATCATACGAGACTACGTAATGTTATAGCAACGGGATTTCGCGATTCTAAGGGAGTACGGTGCAACCTTTCTCAATAATATCATATGTATTTTCCCCTACTTTGATCCGCCGTTACGTGAGTTGTCGCAAAAGACGTGTGTTGGAAGGATTGTCAAGAGAATCGGTTCAGGTATGTTAAGGCTATCCCTTCTTTCTTTTGGCATGATCAATACGAAATGAGTAAATGCACAACTTCCATAAATCACTCTATTCATAGAAGTATTAGAGATGCCTATGTTCTTGAATTCCCATATGTCTTATTATTCTATCGTCTGTTCATGGGTCTCAGAAAATACGTAAGTTGATAAAGTTTATTTCATGATATTAATTAAAGGCATAATGGTCTTATGACATTCCGAGAGATTTTATTGATGTACTTCTCATGCATTGTATTCATTTACATTGACCCATGACCAGATGGCGTTATATACGTGTATACATGTTTATTATATGTATATGGGATATGGAAAAAGGTTACGGCGTTATATACGCATCAACACCTGATCAGCTGGTATACGTTTATGAATTGCCCACAGTGGCCGAAATGATATGATGGGATGCCCTCAAAGGCTTGATGGTGTTATAAACGTATATACCTATGCATGGTATGACATTTATATGCATATGCATGACATTATAAAAAATGATTCACAGATGTCGAGTCTTTTACTCCATGTATCTCTCATGTCTATTATTTACTGGTTTTCATTCCTTACATACTCGGTACATTATTTGTACTGACATCCCTTTTTCCTAGAGACGCTGCGTTTCATGCCCGCAGGTCTCGATAGACAGGTCGAGAGTCCTCCAAGTAGGCGATCAACTCAGCGGAAGATGTCGGTGCACTCCATTTGCTCCCAAGTTGCTTGTTTGGTCAGTATGATTTAGATGTGTATTGTTTGGTATGGCGAGGCCCTGTCCCGACCTTTATGACAATTATATATTCTTAGAGGCTTGTAGACTGATGTCTTGTACGTAAAAGATTGTACGGCCTTGTCGGCCTATGTTTTGAGTTTATTAATGATCATGTTGGCCTATTAGGCCCGTATGTCACGTGTATATGATGATGTAATAATAAAGTTATGTCACGTTGGTACTCAGTTGAGTAAGGCACCGGGTGTCCGTAGCCGTCCATCAGTTTGGGTTGTAACAAAAGTGGTATTAGAGTAGTTCTGTCCTAGGGAGTCTACAAGCAGTGTCTAGTAGAGTCTTGTGTATGGGTATGTTGTGCACCACACTTATAAGCAGGAGGCTACAGGGCATTTAGGACTGTCACTCTTTCTTCGTATTCTAGATCGTGTGGTAGAGCTTAGTTGTAAGAACTCAATTTCCTAAACTCTATCTTATTCATAATATGACGATGTCTACATCTAGCTATGGAAGAGTTGAGTCAGAGGAACTCAATTTTTGCATCATGCTTATGATAAGTAAATGTAAGGTCTCCAGCAGATCATGTACGCACTAAGACGTGTGATCTTCTGGAAAGGGAGCCCTAAGGCATGAATATCTATCCACCCATATGGTAAAAAGCAACGAGAGATTCAGAAGGTAGATACAAGCTTCAACAAGTAAGCATTCTGAGTTACCTTTAACAGTAACAGAGATATATACAATTGATCACACCCATTTCAGTTATGCCCTATGGGGGCTGACAAGTATAGTTTAAGAGAAGGACGGGATATCAGGATCCGACTGGGGCTAGAGTAACCGAAAATGGTGAATGGATTGTTTGTGTTAGTAGACATTTCCGAAGGGTATTGCAAATATGGTAATATATCTCCTTGTGAGACACCCAGATGGTGCACTTTAAAATAGTACAACTAGATATGAGTACTACAAAGATAGGCACTGGAAGCCTTGAAGGGATACACATTACCTTAGTGTGGCTCCCGTCCCTAGTAGAACGGGAATGTTAGGCAACCCGAAGAGCCAGGGGATGGAGCAAGGGGAGCTAAAAGCAAAGAATATCTTGTTGAAATTTTCTGAATAAAGTAATAGACATAAATGTTAGCGCGAAATAAGAAGAGAGTTAATAAAGCATTATGAGAAAGATGTGATACATGGACGACAATGGTAGATCAAAAAGATGACAGTATTACAGAGTCTATACTCAAGTGAAAGAAAATACGAGAGGTGACAGGCCTTGAGACAACAAAAGAGTATAGGCCATAAAGTCATATCCTCATTTTGAGAAATAAGTTTGTGACTCCAACGCGACTACCAAAAGGAAAAGTTAGACCCCGGAGTAATTAAAAAAAATCAGCATGGACTGATGAACAAGATAAACTAAACATGAACTAGGGACTGAGTAATAGTCGGCATCATGAGAATTTCACAGATTGCGTCATGACGATAATAGAATGGACGACAGAAGAATACCCTTTAAAGGTCATTTAAGGAGACGCTTCCCTAAAGCAAGCAATGTGAGCAAAGTTAAGCTTAAAGGACTGTATGTGCCAGTTGCACTAAGTGTCACCATCGCGAGTAAGGAATTTTGTTATCCATGCTACAGAAGGATTACCGCAAGGCGAGTAAGGGTCATCGATGAAGTGAAAGAACGCCAAAGATGAAGAGGTAAAACATCTATAGGTAGGTCGTCGTAGCTCCAACTCTTAGTACTCCCTTAAAGGGGGGGGGGGGAATGTGGAGTGATGTGGTATTAATTCATAATTAAGTGGTTCTAGTAACTATGGATTAATAAAGAAAGAATGTGATAAGAATGAGAAAGGGATAAGATTTCCCTTATTCAAATCCTATAGATATGCTACGATTCCAGAACAATATGCAAACGCGACGTCAAGGAGAGGAGGTAAGGGTTCCTGCCTGAGATGTTATTGATAGATAAGGAGCCAATGCGGGACATAAGTTAAGATAAAGGAAATGACCCATGAACGATTACGCAGAATATTGCTATGAGAGTGAACCAATGAGTAGTTAGTAGTTGATTCAGGAAGAGTCTAATATGGCTAGATAAGAGGATACAGACAAATCAACAGATCGTGCAAGATAAATATAGTGAACCCCAACATGGGAAAATTCAGTCTCGCAGATATGACATTGTAATACTTGAGAAATATTTAGATAGGAGTCGGGGTAGTTAAAGGTACCGTATGAATGTTATGGAAATAAAAGATACTCTCACTGGGAAGACAGTCAAAACTTCAGTTCAGGAGCAACCCTACAAGCACAAGGGCGTGGAGGTAAATAACTACGGATAATTATAGGCGAGGAAGGACATTAAAAGGTCCGTCGAGTATACGATGTAATAAGCTCGTAGCTTTACAAGAGTTAGAGGGTCGTCCTAAGTACGACAATAAAAGACTAGCTGAGGAAATAAGGAAGAAGGATTCAACCTAAGCACAGTGACTAAAAGAGGAAATGGTCTTGTAACAACAGTCTCACAACAACATTGTATGCACTCTATAAGGAAGTGGCACCTAGCGTGGCTAATGAGCAGGAAATGAAACCAAAGTTAATATTCAAGTTCATATGAGTTGCACAAAAATTCCAGCATGCATGGGAACAAAGATAAGCTAAGCATGCACGCAACAAGGTGGCAGAATGACCAGGAAAAGTAATAGCTTACGTTTAAAGGAAGCTTAGAGGAAACTAAAGAGTTACATTAACCAAGTCAATCAGGAGTCTGATTATTGGACCCAGAAAATTATAGAAATCGTGATTGAGAATATTGCAGGATCACTCTTAATATCAGAGGTACAAGAGAGAAAGTACAACAACCATATTCTCTAACGGCCCTACGATAAAGCCAGTTGGAAAAGTACCAGCCTCATAAGAAGTCAGTATAAAGCTCCCACCAGATAGTGTATGCATCATAGGTGCAAGTATTATAATAGAACTTCGAGTTATGGACGTGAATTATACTTATGTGGAAGGGAGTCATGAAAGGGATAGAAGGTACGATGCATGATTTTAAGATAGTAAGGTAAAGGTGAACAACGTACGAAATACTCAAATGCAGAAGGTTGTGTATAGTCCATACTTCAGATAGAAGGCTAGAAGCGTTGGGATTCAGTATCCAGAAATAATAGCGGCATCGTCAGTGGCATATATCTTCTAGCCTATGGTTTCTAGGTATCGAGAGGCCTAGTTAAGAGAGTAAAGAAGAGTTTGAGGCGATGTGATGTCTCGCTTGATGTTCCAAAATAACACAAGGAAATCTATGGTGCAAGCAAGTTGAAAGAAGGTTACGAGTAGTATAACTAGATATGTGTAGGTCGCAAACTAAAGTATGGTAAAGTGACAAGGTTTTAGGAAGACAGGAATAAAGATAAGAAATGGCGTGTGAGAAGGTGACAAGAATGGATAACTCCTCAGGATTAAGCCCATGAAAACAAGAGAGTTGATGATTTCTATAAGTTATAGAAAGCTCAGTATAGCCTGACTGAACTCAAAGAAGTCTAAGACTAATGACATTTAGAAGAGATGGAATGCCGCCCTGATAGTACAATGAGGGTATAATTGTGATAGATAAAGGATGACGATTGGGCCTTCGATTGAGTAATGATTTGATGAATTGTACGAGATTAAAATACCCGCGTAAGGAGAATCACATTGGGATGCTATGAAATACGATTATGGAAGTATAGTATCGTATCGCCCCCAGGTGGATCAGAAAAATCACATCAAATGTTCCACGATGTAACGTGAGCCCTAGTGATTATGTAAGAGGTTTCAAGTTATCAGTGGTTAGATTGTAGATCAATATTGAGGTAAATCAACAATGGATCGACAAAAGTCACAAAGTATGAGATAATATTAGGACGTCATTCTTAAGACGAACAGTAATGAGGAAGTATTAAACGACTTAGATTTATACATATGGGATAAGCAACGAAAGTAACCTGGAGTTCGGTAGCAGACCTCAGTAACAATAAATCGAAGTAAGAGTTATGGTATAGTATGGCCTACTTAGATGTAGTAAAGCTAATGACGCCTAGAGGGACAGCTTGACATAATTTTGTATATATTCACAAAGTGAGGCCTAGAGATTGGTTAAGAGCTGGAGGAAAGGGGAGAGAAGCGTCGCATAGGTGCACATACAAAGTTAGAGTCGTACAGGCTGCATGATAAAAGGTAGCAACAGTTACGAGATTAGAAGAATTCTGACTACAAGTCGTAGTGTGAGAAAGAGGCTTAAAGGAGGGAATGCCCTGGCCTTCGAATTTATTCAAAGGACAGTTGTCTAAATGGAAAGGAGAATATTGAAGTATTCGCAAGAGCTATGGGTTATGAGAATGATAAGTTCATCAGTCAACATTTGAGGACGAATATTCCAAAGGGGGGAATGATGTTACACCCCATATTTTCGTATGTAAAAGTGTGCCATGAATAAATTAATAGATGCTCGGAAATGAGATGTTACATCCCGCATTTTCGTACGATAAAGTTTTGTCGTAAGTTAATCGACGTAAGTTCGGGAATGAGATTATTGTAAGATTATAAGTATTGTGCTATTTCAAACAAGTGATGAGTAAATTCGTGAAGGTGAGAGGATAAGCAAATCGAAGAAAATAAATTTCGTCGAAGTTTGACATTTTGGGATAAAATACGGCCCGAGCTAAAATACCCGATATTTATGGACTAGTGCAATACAAGGTACCACATGACCATGATAGTAAGGTGTACAAGGTGTGCTAAAAATGAGTATTATTTTAAGTAATTTGAGATAATTCTTAATTATATGGGTAATTGATTAATTACCGGGTAACGAAATATTACCTAACTAAATTAATAAATTAGGTGGATAAAGACTAAAATCTTCCCCCCACCCCACGTGGCAGCAAGCCACTCTAAATATATGACTCTTAAGTCATATGGATCATGTGGCAAGATTGAGGATATGTGGGTAAGCCACCACATAAGGTGGGGCCCACATCAATGTTAACAAAAGACATCTCTCACAAAGAGAGATCATATGTATAAGATTTCCATGAGAATTTTCAGCAAGATTCTCATAAGTATCTTCAACAATAATTCAAAGAAAGATTTCATCTTGGAAGCGTGATATTTGTTTTGCAATTCAAAGGAAAGATTCACCAACTTATTCAAAATATTGGCAACGTGATTTTGCTACAAAAATCATACGAGACTACGTAATGTTATAGCAACGGGATTTCGCAATTCTAAGGGAGTACGGTGCAACCTTTCTCAAGAATATTATATGGATTTTCCCCTACTTCGATCAGCCGTTACGTGAGTTGTCTCAAAAGACCTGTGTTGGAAGGATTGTCAAGAGAATCGGTCCAGGTATGTTAAGGCTATCCCTTCTTTCTTTTGGCATGATCAATACGAAATGAGTAAATGCACAACTTCCATAAATGACTTTATTCATAGAAGTATTAGAGATGCCTATGTTCTTGAATTCCCATATGTCTTATTGTTCTATCGTTTGTTCATGGGCCTCAGAAAATACGTAACTTGATAAAGTTTATTTCATGATATTAATTAAAGGCATAATGGTCTTATGACATTCCGAGAGATTCTATTGATGTACTTCTCATGCATTGCATTAAACATTGACCCATGACCAGATGGTGTTATATACGCTTATATATATGTATATGGGATATGGGAAAAGGTTACGCCGTTATATACACATCACCACCTGATCAGCTGGTATACATTAATGAATTGCCCATAGTGGCCGAAATGATATGATGGGATGCCTTTAGAGGCTTGATGATTTTATGAACGCATATACCTATGCATGGTATGACATTTATACGCACATGCATGACATTATAAAAATGAAATGATTCACAGAGCTATGCAGACGTACATGTCGAGTCTTTTACTCCATGTATCTCTCATGTCTATTATTTACTGGTTTTTCATTCCTTACATACATGGTACATTATTTGTACTGACGTCCCTTTTGCCTGGGGACGCTGCGTTTCATGTTCGTAAGTCTTGATAGACAGGTCAAGAGTCCTCCAAGTAGGCGATCAGCTCAGCGAAAGATGTCGGTGCACTCCATTTGCTCCGGAGTTACTTGTTTGGTCAGTATGATTTAGATGTGTATTGTTCGGTATGGCAGGGCTCTGTCCCGACCTTTATGACAATTATATATTCTTAGAGATTTGTAGACAGATGTCATTTACGTAAAAGATTGTACGGCCTTGTCGGCCTATATTTTGAGTTTATTAATGATCATGTTGGCCTATTAGGCCCATATGCCACGTGTATATGATGATGTAATAAGAAAGATACGTTACGTTAGTACTCGGTTGAGTAAGGCACCAGGTACCCGTAGCGGCCCATCGGTTTGGGTCGTGACAGAGATGGCATTAGTGAACCCGGTATTCCATGTGTCTATGTTGAAGAAGGTAGTTGGAGATCTGTCAGCTATTGTGCCAGTTGAAACCATTGAGGTTAATGAAAAATTTTCATATGAAGAGATTCCAGTTGCCATTCTTGATAGGCAAGTCCAAAAGTTAAGGAATAAAGAAATTGCCTACATGAAAGTATTATGGCGAAACCAGCAGGTTGAAGAGGCAACGTGGGAGGCCGAGGAAGAGATGAAGAAGAAGTATCCTCACTTGTTTGAATAGGTGTGTAATCCTTTCTTTTATGAACATGTCGCCTAAGAATTTTATATCACTTGTTCAGTTAATGAAAAGGTGTTCCTTTTGTTAATATATTGTTTACATGAGGCCGCAGTTGGTGTTGTTATGAGTTATGTTACATCATTGGGTTCTATACATGTTTGTAAGATGTGTTTCTGGGACTCTTTGACAGGTGGATAGGCCTAGTTACAAATGAAACTCTTGCGAAATTTTTGAGAATTTAGAGAGTTAGTTAAATTTGGGGTTGCTAGTGTAGGATATGTTAACTGAGTTGCACAAAATGCTAATAATAGACTCTGATCCTCATTCGAGGACGAATGATCTTAAGTGAGGGAGGATGTAAGGCCCCGTAAATAAATTTCCTAAAAACCCGGGTTACGTGATGCCAAACCCGGGTTCAGACTTTTTGGATTGATCATGCGCTGGGAGTTGAAGGAAAATGTTGGGTAGAAGTATGCATTTCTACGGCCCATTCTGCGGACCGCAGACTGGTCGCAAAGTGGGGTAGATTTCTGGGGCATTTTGATGCCCAATTTTGCGGCAATTATGCGACCACATAATTGTTTTGCGGGCCGCATTCTTGTCACATATCCCGCCTTGGGATTTTCCGAAGGGAGGTTCTCCGGTGCACTATGCGATAGCAGAACCGTTCTGCGATGCATTATGCGATCGCAGAACAGGTCTGCGGGCCACATAGTGACCTCATAACTATTATGCGATCGCACATGCGACCGCAGAACCAGTTCTAGAGCTTCAGTTTTGGGGTTTTTAAACCCGACCCTATTTCGTTAAACCACATCCCATGGACCATTTTGATCATATTTTCTGATATTTTTAGAGTGAAAAAGAGGGTCCTAGAGGTTGAAGTGATATTCATCACATTGCTCTTCAATTCTCACTTAAAATCTTGAAGATTATCAAGAGAGGCACCTAGGTCTTCTTCCTAAGAGGTAAGATTCTATCACCCAAACTCTTAATTTCAAAATGTAACTAGAATGGGCCATTAGTAAGGTAATTCATGGGGATGGAAGTGCTTACTTTGCATGCATGTGTTCCTAAGGTATGTGGGAAGATTGTGAGCTAAAATAATGATAGAGAATAGGTTGGGGAAAGATGGAATCTTCCACAAAAAGGGGCTTAAAACATTGATGCATACCTAGTGTTTGTTAATATGCTCAAATGAGCTAAAACCATGTTCATCTTCCTAATCTTGGTCAAACTTATTATATTTCTAAAATAGATTGAAGTTTCTAAGAATTCCGGATCATTTTAGAGTTTGAGAGCTCAATTGAGGTATGTTGGCTAAACCCCCTTCTCCTTAGAATCAAACCCCACGGTGTTCATGTAATTGGAGCAAGCTCTTGATCATTATAGTATTGGCGATTTCTAATATGTTTATGTTGAAAGATGTAAGTTCAATCCTTATTCTAAATGCTTCATCATGTTATCTTGTTATTTGAGGATGTGTTCAAAATGTGGAATATACACTAGCAATGTTAAGGCTTCATGTCAAGATCAAAATAAAGGTTGTTATGCCAAATGGTATAAAAAGCCTCTATGTGCCTAAGACTCCCAAATTTCTCATATGTGAATTTAACGTCTTGAATGTGAAGCCTTATTGTTTTTGATACTAATAATGTTGGAATGTGGAAAAAGAACTTGAATTATGAAATACAGCCTAGCGCCAAGAATAACTTTATAATTGGGGCCACTCGTGCCATTGTATTGAAAGTAGGGGAAGGAAATATGAATTGAAATGACTGATTGAATATGGGTGATGTCTCAAATGAGATGGCCTAGCCGATTGGGCCGAGATCGGACTCCGTGTAAGAACACGATGGTATTGTGGATGAAATTGAGAAAATGGTTGATGTCTCAAATGAGATGGCCTAGCCGATCGGGCCATGATAGGACGCCATGCCACATACATGGTAGCATTGTGTTGGAAATTATAATGAAATTATGGTAATATCTCAAATGAGATGGCCTAACCGATCGGGACGAGATCGGACTTCGTGTAAGAATACGGAGATATTGTGAATTGTGGAATATCGGTACTAAAGGTCACCCAACCTAATAATATGGAAATCGTCTTGAAAACGTATATAATTATTAACTCATTGTTTTACTATCATTTGAAGCCCTTATTGAATTCTTGACTGTTCCTCTTGTATTATTATTCATTCTCTTAAGTTGGTGTTTAACTTTACATACTAGTGTTGTTCGACGGTACTAAAGTCCCTTTTGCCAGGGGCCTGCATCTTTGAATGTATGTAGATGGTTACATAGCAGACAATGCTGATCAAAAATAGTGCTGCATCCTCTTGTCAGCGGACTCGGTGAGCCCCATTTCATTCCGGGGTCATGTATTGTACCTTTTGTTTATATTATGATCACTTTTAGAGGTATTGTCGGGGCACTTGTTGCCGGTACCATCTTTACTCTCTTATGTATCTTTAGAGGCTCTGTAGATACTATGCGGGTTGTGTATGGGTGTTGGGAATGTTAAACAAGTATATGTTGTGTTGATCACTTGTTTCTCTCAGAGTTTAAGAAATGTGAATTTTTAGACTTAAAGGCGCAATGACTAATGAAACGATTTAGGATTGTATGAACGAAATCCCTACTGTATAATTAATGAAATCACGTCTTTTTGGATCATGGGTTAATTGGGCAAAAAGTATCTAACAGGCTTGCTCAGCCGGGTTCACTCGGTTGAGCGCCGGTCGTGCTTCCCGAGGTTGGGCGTGACAATTATTAATTATCATTGTTGAATTAATTGTTCATGTTTCCTCTTTACTTGTTGACTCCCATTACTTCAGACTCGTTGTTGAATATTATCTCAGTATTATGAGTTAGTCTTATCTAATATCGTGGTTATACATTATTTTCTCATTGTTGAGTTATTTGGTGTTGAATTTGTGATGGTGTTGAAGTTGTTAAAGTCGTTAACACGTTGAGACATCTATCTTATTGAGCATTTGGCATTCATTGTTATTGTTGATATTCTTGTATACGTTGTGGTGGAGCCATGGGCTATTGTTGTGGAAACATTGATATTGTTGTTGTTGGCAAGTTGTGATATGTGGGCACTTGTGGTGCGAATTGTTATTGTGATATGATATTGACGCGCATGCGACGGTATAAGGCTTGGGTTATTGCGCATATGGCGGTATAAGGTGGGGCTTATGTGCATGATTGCTTGTAGGGGAACTACGTGAAGTCACACTGCGTCATAAAGTGGGCTAAAGTGCGCGTAGCTATTTTAGGGAAAACTGTTTCCAAAATCTATTTTCAAATGTAATGCTCACGCGGCGGCAAAAGGAAGGATGGTGATTGAAGTTGAGAAATGTGAATACGAGGAGGTACCTCGGTTTTTATTCTTGATTATACGAGGCGGTACCTCAGTTTGATTTCATTATTCACGAGTGGTTCTTGCTGTTATTTCATGTTGCAAAGTGTCGTGGAAGGAATATCTCTTGTTTCTCCATTCTTTATCATTGTAGTAGTTGTAGTACGTACATGATATTTGTATCACTTTACTTGCTTCTTTTATGCTACTTCTACTGTTGATTTTTCGATATTAGATCATGCTATCATCTTGTTCCGTTAGTTGCTTTCTTACTCCCCATTTTATATTTGTATTTTATTTTATACTGTCTATTTCATATCCTAGTAGGTGTCTTGACCTGGCCTAGTTACTACTCTATTGAGGTTAGGCTTGATACTTGCTGGGTACCGTTGTGGTATACGCGTATTATGCTTCTGCACATCTTTTTGTGCAGATTCAGGTACAACCACTCGTGCCGGTAGATAGAGATTTTCCTGCTAGCTGCATTTACCGGAGACTTCAAGGTATGCCTGCTCGGCGTCCGCAATACACGGAGTCCCCTTTCCTTATGCTCAGTTACTGTTGTATTTTTCTTCCAAACAATGATGTACTAGATATTTTAGTTATTTCATAGTGCTTATGAATCTGTTCCACAGTTCTTGGGAGTCTTATGGTTGAGATTTTTGTTTTTAGTAGTTATATGAGTTTATCATACTGGATTGATTATTTTGTTATTTATATTTGTTTAATTACTGTCAAATATTAGGCTCACCTAGTCGTAGAGACTAGGTTCTATCACGACTTCCTTCAGAGGGAAAATGAGGTCGTGACAATCAGTTAAATATTTTTAAGAAGTGGTTACAAATTCTATGGGTGGTGCAAAACTGGACACCGCATGAAAATTTTACAGTATTGTCGGGTAAGTAGTTTCAAGTGCATGGGTATTTGTTAAGGACTCCCATTAAGAAGGCATACATGGTAAAATAAATTTATAAAATAGGTATACAAGATAAAATAAATATTTTAATTTTATATGGTCTTAACTAGTGTTTTCAATGGGCATACCGCGTAGATTATCCTATTTTAAAATGTAATATAGTATTTAAACTAAACATACCACAATATTCTGACCTAGAATACAAACTTCTAACTAAACATACCATAATATTCTAGTTTGCAAAAAAATATTCAAACTAAATATACCACAATATTCTAATTTTGAATACGGTATCCAAACAAAACATACTACAATATACTAATTTCGAATACAATATTCAAACCACACATACTACAACATTCTAATTTGGACTACATTATCCAAACAAAATATACTACAATATTTAAATTTATGAAGTAGGCATACATGGTAAAACAAATTTATAAAGTAGGTATATAAGATAAAATAAATATTTTAATTTTATATGGTGTTAACTAGTGTTTTCAATGGGCATACCGCGTAGATTATCCAAAATAAAATAGGCTCTCAACTTGTAAAATCCAGCCCAAGAAAGCAGTTCCACAGCAGATCATGTATGGTCAGTTATTATTATAATATCACTACTCCCTCCGTTTCAATTTAGATGAGATAGTTTGACTCGGCATAGAATTTAAGAAAAAAAAGGAAGACTTTGGAAACTTGTGGCCTTAAAAGCTTAAGGGGTAAAAGCTTTGTGGGACCATGACATTTGTGTGATTATAAAAGTTTCTCATTAAGGGTAAAATAGGTAAAATTAAGAGCTTAAAGTTGAATTATTTCCAATTGTAGAAATGTGTCATTCTTTTAGGAACGGACTAATAAGGAAAGTGTGTCATCTAAATTGAAATAGAGGGAGTATTATTTTTTATTTTATTTATTAAACAAATAAGCTAGAGTCTTTTGAAAGCTGCATTGTCTTATTTTAAGAATTTACATAAAATAGGACTTGTAGGATCCATGCCTAATCCCCATCAACACTAATGGTGTAACGACCCGGCCAATCGTTTTGAGTTTTGTAGCCCCGTTCCCTTATTTACTGCACATTTTATGCTTAATTGTTGTTATGTGACTTGCCGAGATAGTTGATTCGGTTCCGGGGATATTTCGGGATGCGATGAGACACTTAGTCTCAAGGTTGGGAGCTTAAGTTGAAAAGGTTGACCGGATGTTGACTTATGTGTAAACGACTCCAGAATGGAATTTTGATGATTGCAGGTGCGGCTGATGTAGAGCAGGAGCGAAGCTGGCTTGGCCTGGGGTGTGACGCCGGTGCGAGGGGTCTTCTACATCTGCGAGCCCACAGGTGCGAGCAAGGCTCGGCAGATGCGGGGAAGGGAAGTGTGGACTGTCTTCGCAGAAGCGGATCGAGGGTCGCAGAAGTGCTTCCGTAGGTGCAGAACATGGAGCACAGGTGCGGACCCTGTGGACTTAAGTGACTTCTGCAGAACCGGAACTCTTATCGCAAAAGCGATTCTGCAGGTGCGGATATTTGGCCTGCAGGTGCGAAGGCACTGGGCAGAACATTAAATTCAAGGGCTTTGTGATTTTTCTCATTTGTGGACTTTTCAAACTCGGTCTAAGGCAATTTTTGAGAGGGATTTTGAAGGGTTTCTTGAGGTAAGTCACTTGTGATCATTTTTATTCAATAATATTGTTTCCCCATTAAATTTTCCACCTAGTTTGTGTGTTGTGAGTTGGAATTTTGGGAGTTTGAGACTAGGGGTTTGGAGAGTTTAATTTGGGGATTT
Organism: Nicotiana tabacum; assembly: GCF_000715075.1. Classification (NCBI taxonomy): domain Eukaryota; kingdom Viridiplantae; phylum Streptophyta; class Magnoliopsida; order Solanales; family Solanaceae; genus Nicotiana; species Nicotiana tabacum. Next base: position 47,464,478 of record NC_134102.1, read on the forward strand.
TAGTGATGATTTGGTGTTAGATTTTGGTAAATTTTGTATGGTTGGACTCGTGGTTGAATGGGTTTCTGGATTTTATAAGTTTTATCGGATTCCAAAATGTGGGCTCGGGGGTCGACTTTTGATTAAGAACTTAGTAATTTCATTTGGAATTGATTCCTTTAGCTCGTGTTGATTGTATCGAATTATTTTTGACTAGATTCGAGGAATTCGGAGGCAGATTCACTAGGCAAGGGATTGTTGGAGTAAAGATTTGCTCGGTTTGAGGTAAGTATTGTATTTAAATCTAGTTGAGGCACTAGTTGCCTGAATTGTTGTGATAGCCACGTGCTTTTAGATGCGCACATGAGTGGGGATGATCCCATGTGTGGGCACCAGGATTGTATGTTCATGTTTGGGTTGTGCTCGGGCTCTTATAAGCCCAGAAATGACTGTTAAGCTTCAAGCTTTGATATCTAACATGTTGTAACAGTTTATGCAATCTAATTGAGCCGTGATGAGACTACATAGAGGTTTAATCCCTGAACGTACTTGCTAAATGCTTTTCATTGATGAAATTGCCTGTTTGGGCTGTGCTAGCACACTTTGCACATGCCTACACTTTAGCATGTTATTTACACTAATCCAGGGACATGAGAATCTTATTTCATTCTTCATATACCTGCATACTTGCTTTATTGCTTATGTATGATATTTTTGGACTGGGCATGCAGCTATGCCCGGCAGATCATGTTATTGGCACGTGAGTTGTCCGTGCATCACGTGAGTTGTCAGTGCAACACATGAGTTGTCTGTGCGGATCCATATATTGATATTATTGACATGTGAGTTGTCTATGTCGCACGTGAGTTTTCCGTGTAAATTATATTGTGAGCACGTGAATTGTCCGTGCAGTGTGTGGAACTTATATTTTCCTTCATCATTTATCTGATTTACTTGTTACTTCCCTCTACATTCCATAATACTGTTTGAGCAGGGTATTTGAGAAATAGTGCACATGAACACACGGATATTCGTTTCACAAAGCCTTATGAGTTATCTTTAAAATTACACTATGTTGGTCTAAAGGGGATGAATCACACTGAATCAACTAGTATCCTAAATAATTTACATTTCTCTTACCTTGCCTGGTTTAATTTTGATACTTATTGAGTTGGTAGTATTCACACTACACCCTACACCTCGTGTGCCGATCCAGGCATTTCAGGGCACGGTAGTTGTTGATCGTGGAGTTTTACCTCTACGGAGATCATCGAGGTAGCTGCAATGGTGTCCGCAGACCTTGACTCTCCTCCCCCTATCATTCAGTTTTATTTATTCAATTCTACTTTCTAGACAGTGTATCAGGCTATGTCATTATATAGATGCTCATCTACTCAGTGACACACTGGTTTTGGGAAATTTCTATATTTAGTTATGATGTTTTATCCAGTTTTATGAGAGTTTACTTATTTAAACTTGTTTTAGAATATGTTAAAAATTTGAAAGTGTTGGTAATGTCTGAGTTATCGGCTTGCCTAGTACCATGATAGGCGCTATCACGACAGGTTGAGTTTTGGGTCATGACAAGTTGGGATCAGAGCCTAGGTTACATAGGTCTCACGAGTCATGAGCAGATTTAGTAGAGTCTTGTGAATCGGTATGGAGACCTATGTAATTATCATTGAGAGTCTGCTGAACCCTTAGGAAAACTTCACATTCTTGTATTCTTGTCATGCGATTTTACTGCTTCCGAGAGCTGAACTTCTGTTATTCTATTCTCTCACAGATGGTGAGGACACGTGCTACCGGACCGGATGGACAGCCACCAGCACCACCAGCTAGGGCCATGAGAGGTCGAGGCTGCGGAAGGGGCCAAGGTGCAGCTCGTACAACTGCTAGAGCAGCACCTGCAGATCCACCAGTTGCTTTAGCTCAGGAAAAGGTACTAGATGTGGTTGAGCCAGTTGAGTCAGCTCAAGCACTAGCTGTGCCATTGTTATTCCAGTCCTTTAGGAGGCTTTGGCTCACATATTGACTGTGTGCACTAGCCTTGCCTAGGCAGTTTCGGTTCAGACCGCGACAACCATTTCTTAGGCTAGGGAGGTACTCAAATTCCTGTCGCCCACACTCCAAAGCATGTGATGCAGGTTCAGACACCGAGGGTACCACTAGCTCAACCGGTTGCAGTTGCTTAAGCGCCCAGGTGGGTCCCATTATGAGTGATGATGGGCAAAAGAGACTAGAGAGATTTGGGAGAATCCAGCCTCCATCATTCAGTGGGGTAGAGTCAGAGGATGCCTAGGACTTCTTGGATAGGTGCCAGGGATTCTTCGCACGGCGGGTATTCTGTAGACCAGTGGGGTCTCATTTTCTACTTTTCAATTTACTGGGGCTGCCTTCAAATAGTGGGAGGCCTATGAGAGGCGCAGGCTAGTCGGTGCAGCACCACTTTCATGGCATGAGTTCTCTGTTCTATTCTTGGAGAAATTTGTGCCATAAACCCGCATGGAGGAGCTGCACAGGCAAGGCGACCAGCTGCGTCAGGAGGGCATGTCTGTGACCCAGTATGAAATGAGATTTTCAAAGTTGGCTCATCACGCAGTTTGGTTGGTTCCCACTGAGAGGGAGAGGATTAGAAGGTTCATTGATGGCCTCACCTATCAGTTGCATTTTGTTATGACTCGGGAGAGTGTAACAGCTGCTACGTTCGACGAGGTGGTTGATATTGCTCGGCGGCTAGAGATGGTCCATAGTCAGGAGCGTGAGGGGAGGGAGGTCAATAGGCCTCATGGATCGGGTGGTTTCTGCGGTGTTTCTTATGGGGGTCAGTCCCACCATAGTATGGGTCGTCCTTATTGGCCCGCTCATACGGCTCATCCAGCTCATCGTGGTGCATCAGTTAGGCACGGTTCATTCAGTGCACCACCAGCGCAGAGTTCTCACCATGCCTCATCTGCTCAGGTTTCTGCAGGCAGTTCCTCAGGTTATCAAGAGCAACAGCTCCGTCAGAGGAGGGGTTATTTCGAGTGCAGGGACATGAGTCATCTCAAGAAGGACTGCCCTAGATTGTTGAGTGTTGTTCCATAGTAGAGTTCTTGGCCGATGATACCAGCACCACCAGTTACTTCGCCACCCGCCCAGCCAGCTCGGGGTGAGGCCCAACCAGCTAGAGGTCGCCCTAGAGAGGGAAGTCGTTCAGGTGGCGGTCAGTCCCGATTCTATGTTATTCCTTCCAGGCCAGATGATGCTGCTTCAGATGTAGTGATCACATGTATTGTCTCAGTGTGCCACAGAGATGCTTCCACATTATTTGACCCCGGTTCTACCTATTCCTATGTATCATCCTATTTTACTCGTTATTTGGATATGCCCCGTGAGTCCTTAGTTTCACCTGTTCATATCTCTCCACCGGTGGGCGATACTATTATTGTGGACCGTGTATATCAATTATGTGTAGTGACTATTGAGGGATTGGAGACTAGAGTTGATCTCTTATTGCTTAGTATAGTTGATTTTGAAGTGATATTGAGTATGGATTGGTTGTCTCCATGTCATGATATTATAGATTGTCACGCTAATACCATAACATTGACAATGCCGGGTTTGCCAAGGATCAAGTGGAGAGGTTCTCGAGATTATGTTCCCAGGAGGGTGATTTCATATTTGAAGGCCCAACGGATGGTTGGGAAGGGATGTTTGTCATATTTGTCCTTTGTGAGGGATGTTGGTGCTGATACCCCTACTACTGATTCTGTTCCGGTGGTGCATAATTTTCCGCATGTGTTTCCTACAGACCTGTACGGCATGCCACCGGACATGGATATTGACTTTGGTATTGACTTAGTGTCGGGCACTCAGCTCATTTTTATTCCTCCATATTTCAGGTGGTCGGATGAGTGTGAGGAGAGTTTTCAGAAGCTCAAGAATGCCTTGACCACAGCTCCAGTTCTAGTTTTCCCTTCAGCTTCTGGTTCTTAATCAGTGTATTGTGATGCTTCTCGGATTGGTATTGGGTGTGTCTTAATACAGGAGGGTAGACTGATTTCTTGTGCTCCGCGTCAGTTGAAGCCTAATGAGAAGAACTGCCTTGTTTATGATTTGGAGTTGGCAGCCATCGTTCATGCATTGAAGATTTGGAGGCATTACCTCTATGGTGTGTCTTGCGAGGTATTTACAGATCATCAGAGTCTCTAGCACTTGTTCAAACAAAAGGATCTAAATTTGAGATAGCGGAGATGGTTGGAGCTGCTAAAGGACTACGATATCACAATTTTGTATCATCCCAGGAAGGCCAATGTGGTGGCCAATACCTTGAGTAAAAAGGCGGTGAGTATGGGTATCCTAGCATTTATTCCTGTTGGTGAGAGACCGCTTGCAGTTGATGTTCAGGCCTTGGCCAACCAGTTCATGAGGTTAGATGTTTCGAAACCCAATCAGGTTCTAGCTTGTGTTGTTTCTCGGTCTTCCTTATATAATCGCATTAGAGAGCGCTAGTGTGATGATCCCCATTTGCTTGTCCTTAAGGAAATGGTTCAGCACGGTGATGCCAAGGATGTTAATATTGGGGATGATGGGGTGTTGAGGATGCAGGGTCATATTTTTGTGCCTAGTATGGATGAGCTACGTGAGTTGATCCTTGAGGAGGCCCACATTTTGCGGTATTCTATCCATCCGGGTGCCGCGAAGATATACCAGGACTTGAGACAACATTATTAGTGGAGGAGTATAAAGAAGGATATAGAGGGGTTTGTAGCTCGTTGCCTAAATTGTCAGCAGGTGAAGTATGAGCATCAGAGATCGAGCAGATTGCTTTAGAGGCTTGAGATTCTGGAGTGGAAATGGGAGCATATCACCATGGATTTTGTAGTTGGACTTCCATGGACTTCGAGGAAGTTTGATGCTATTTGGGTGATCGTGGATCGGTTGACCAAGTTCGCACATTTCATTCCAGTTGGGACTACTTATTCTTCGGAGAGGTTGGCTAAGATCTACATCTGCGAGATTGTTCACCTTCACGGAGTGCCAGTGTCCATCATTTCAGATCAGGGCATGCAGTTTACATCACAGTTTTGGAGAGCGGTGCAGCGAGAGTTGGGCACACAGGTTGAGATGAGTACAACATTTCACCCTCAGACGGATGGGCAGTCTGAGCGCACTATTCAGATATTGGAGGATATGTTATGCGCTTGTATCATAGATTTCGGGGGTTCTTGGGATCAGTTCCTGCTACTCGCGGAGTTTTCCTACAACAATAGTTAACAATCGAACATTCAGATGGCTCCGTATGAGGCTTTGTATGGGAGATAGTGTCGGTCTCCTGTGGGATGGTTTGAGCCGGGTGAGGCTAGGCTATTGGGTACTAACCTAGTTCAGGACGTTTTGGATAAGGTTAAATTGATTCAGGATAAGCTTCGAACGGTGCAATCTAGACAGAAGAGTTACGCCAATCGGAATGTTCATGATGTTGCTTACATGTTTGGGGAGAAGGTATTGCTCAAGGCTTTACCCATGAAGGGTGTTATGAGGTTCGGGAAGAAGTGCAAGTTGAGTCCTCGGTATATTGGGCCGTTTGAGGTACTTCAGAGGATTGGAGATGTGGCTTATGAGCTTGCCTTGCTGCCTAGTCTGTCAAGTGTTCCTCTAGTATTTCATGTTTCTATGCTCCAGAAGTATGTCGGCGATCCGTCTCATGTTTTGGATTTCAGCACGGTTCACTTGGATGGTGATTTCACTTATGATGTGCAACCGGTGGCCATTTTGTATTGGAAGGTTCGAAAGTTGAGATCAAAGGACATAGCTCCAGTGAAGGTGCAATGGAGAGGCCTCCCAGTTGAGGAGGCTACTTGAGAGACCGAGTGGGACATGCAGAGAAGTTATCCATACCTATTTGAGACTCCAGGTACGTTTCTAGACCCATTCGAGGATGAACGTTTGTTTAAGAGAGGGAAGATGTAACGATCCGGCCGATCATTTTAAGTGTTGTAGCCCCGTTCCCCCATTTACTACTCATTTTATGCTTAATTGTTGTTATGTGACTTGCCGGGGTAGTTGATTTGGTTTCGGGGATGTTTCAGGATGCGATGAGATACTTAGTCTCAAGGTTGGGAGCTTAGGTTGAAAATATTTATCGGATATTGACTTATATGTAAATGACTCCAGAATAGAGTTTTGATGATTCTGATAGCTCCGTTGGGTGATTTTGGCTTAGGAGTGTCTCCGGATAGTGATTTGGAGGTCCGTAGTTAAATTAGACTTGAAATGACGAAAGTTGGAAAATTCGAAGCGTTGGAAATTTAAAAATTTGACCGAGTATTGACTTTGTGGTTACCGGGCTCGGATTTTGGTTCAGGGAGTTGAATTAGGTCTGTTATGTCATTTATGACTTGTGTGCAAAATTTGAGGTCAATCGGACTTGATTTGATAGGTTTCGGCATCGATTGTAGAAGTTGGAATTATTTAATTTTCATTAGGCTTGAATTAGTGTACAATTCGTATTTTTCATGTTATTTGATGCGATTTGAGGGCTCTACTAAGTTTATATCATATTTTAGGACTTGTTGGTGTGTCTGGTAGAGGTCTCAGTGGCATCGTGTGGAGTTCAGATTGTTATCGGATCGAAAATGGGACTTAGAGTATTGCTGAAGCTGGGATCCTTCTGGTGTGATCGCACCTACGGGGATATTGGCCGCGGATGCAGCTGATGTAGTGCAGGAGCGGAGCTAGGCTGGCCTGGGGTGTGACGCAGGTACGAGGGGTCTTCCGCATCTACGAGCCCGTAGGTGCGAGCAAGGCTCCGCAGATGCAGAGAAGGGGAGTGTTAGCTGTCTTCGCAGAAGCAGATCGAGGGTCGCAGAAGCACTTCCGCAGGTGCGGAAATTTGGCCCGCAGGTGCGAAGGCACTGGGCAGAACATTAAATACGAGGGCTTCGTGATATTTCTCATTTTTGGACTTTTCAAACTCGGTCTAAGGCGATTATTTAGAGGGATTTTGAAGGATTTCTTGAGGTAAGTCACTTGTGATCATTTTTATTCAATAATATTGTTTCCCTATTAAATTCCCCACCTAGTTTGTTTGTTTTGAGGTGGAAATTTGGGAGTTTGAGTCTAGGGATTTGGAGAGTTTAATTTGCGGATTTTAGTGACGATTTGGTGTTAGATTTTAGTAAATTTGGTATGGTTGTACTCGTAGTTGAATAGATTCGCGAGGCAAGGGTTTTTTGGAGTAGAGATTTTCTCGGTTTGAGGTAAGTATCGTATTTAAACTCGGTTGATTCACTATTTTCCTGAATTGTTGTGACAGCCACATGATTTTGGGTGTGCACAGGCGTGGGGATGATCCCATGTGCGGGCACCGGGATTGTATATTCATGTTTGGGTTATGCTCCGGCTCTTATAAGCACAGAAATGACTGTCAAGCTTTATGCTTTGATATCTAACATGTTGTAACAGTTTGTGCGATCTAATTGAGCCGTGATGAGACTACTTAGAGGTTTAATCCCTGAATGAACTTGATAAATGCTTTTCATTGATGAAACTGCCGGTTTGGGTGATAGCACACTTTGTACATGCCTACACTTTAGCATGTTATTTACATCAGTCCAACGACATGAGAATCTTATTTCATTCATCATATACATGCATACTTGCTTTATTGCTTCTGTATGATATTTTTGGGCTGGGCATACGGCTATGCCGGGCGGATTATATTATTGGCATATGAGTTATCCGTGCAGTACGTGAACTGTCTCAGCTGATCCATGTATTGATATTATTGACACGTGAGGTATCCGTGAAGCACGTGAGTTGTCTATGCGGATCCATATATTGATATTATTGATACGTGAGTTATCCGTGTCGCATGTGAGTTATCCGTGCAGATTCTATTGTGAGCATGTGAGCATGTGAGTTGTCCGTGCAGCACGTGAGTTGCCCGTGCAGCACGTGAGTTGTCCGTGCAGTATTTGGAATTTATATTTTCCTTGATCATTTATTTTATTCACGTATTACTTCCCTCTACATGCCATAATATTGTTGGAGCAAGGTATTTGATAAATAGTGCACATGCACACACGGATATTCTTCCCACGAAGCCTTATGATTTATACTTATGAATCACAAATCAACTAGTATCCTAAATAATTTAAACTTCTCTTACCTTGACTTGTTTAATTCCGATACTTATTGAGTTGGTTGTATTCACACTACATCCTGCACCTCGTGTGCAGATCAAGATATTTCCGGGCACAGTGATTGTTGATCGTGGAGTTTTACCTGTACGGAGATCATCGAGGTATATGCTATGGCGTCCGCAGACCTTGACTTTCCTCCCCTTATCTTTCAATTTTATTTATTCAGTTCTACTTTCTAGACAGTGTATCCGACAATGTCATTATATAGATGCTCATATACTGAGTGACACTCTGGTTTTGGGAAACTTCTGTATTTAGTTATGACGTTTTATCCAGTTTTATGAGAGTTTACGTATTTAAACTTGTTTTAGAATATGTTAAAAATTTGAAAGTGTTGGTAATGTCTGAGTTGTCGGCTTGCCTAGTACCATGATAGGCGCCATCACGACATGTTGAGTTTTGGGTCGTGACAGATAACTTTTGATATATGTTTTAAAAAAATAACCGACCATATTTGGAATATTAGAAGGACGGGGTAGGCAAGTTTTATCTATCCTTTTATTCCTTCATTTCATTAACTTTGTCTGACTTTCTATCCTTTCATAGATTTTAAAGAAAGCTGTGAAATAACAAAGCCAACTTTGCCAATAATATTGTTTGATACATATACTCATCAATGGCAAGAACTTCATACTCAGCGAAAGAAACGGTAATTGAAATCTAAACAAAAGTTAATTTTTCATTCACTGAATACTGGAACAGTACTTCTACACAGCTCAGCAAAGCATTTAGCACAAGACTACTTAAATAAGTTTCATGAAGTTCACAAGCAATCTCTATCACATGGGTATGGGTCTATGTATTGATGGAACCCTGCTCTATCAAAGTACCAATCTGCAACAACTTCCGCAATTGTGTACACAGATAAAATGTTACAACAAAATCTGTTATTAACTCGTAAATTACAATTACGAATGATAGACACATGATAAATCCAAAGACAAAAAAAACACATGTATTCAAACATTCTATGGATAAAACAAAAGAAAGATTACCTTATTAAGTACTCTTGGAGAGATAGGACTGAACCAGTAACTCGTCCATACAATTTGATCATGGGAATAACAAGAGGTTATGAAATAACCCCTCGTAAACGAAGGGGTGAGTCCCAAGAATGCCTTCAAGAACTCCACTCTGTAACCTATATTCAATAACAAAAACAAAACAAATGAAACAAAAAGAATTAAAGCATAAGCCATTACTTATCTAATTGGAAGGTATGTATTATTAATCCAACCTTGAATGATCATACGCTGGCTAAATGTGTAGTTACTTATATTACTCTTGCAATGTTTCCGGACACGCCGAGGATCGAGGTATTTAGGAACCAAAATGTTACTAACCTGGAATTAGTATTTTGAATTATCAAAAGGAAAGAGATAGATTTTAAAGAAAATAAAGACAAAACAAATTAAAGGAAAGAAACTGGCATTTGTATCTTTGACCTGCCAAGAGTCATAGTGTGAATTGATTATGAAAAGTGGAGTCTGAACGTATGGAACAACATTTCGAGGGAAAAAACACTGTACCATCATTAAGGAAAACTAATGTTACTAGAGGGCAATAAAAATATAGCACAAGGAAAAGTTTTTTGTTTCCAAATTAAAACTTAAATTCTTACCAGACTTGGTTCCATTATAGAGGTGCAAGATGGAGGCAAATTCATAGCCGATCCTTTAAACAAGAAGAAACAGAAATATTAAAGCAAATGAATTTTAACTTGCAATTACAAATTATTAACCATATTATTTACCCTTAGAAACGGATAACAATTCAATTTGTATGCGGTTTTAAGGATATATAGATTAATTCAATATAAGTGATTAATAACGTTAGATTAAACAAATGAAAAACGTGATAAATGATCAAACCGATGATAAGAGTGTTCCCGGGCTCAGTTAATGGCTCAATGAGGAACCTGCCTTCGATTTCGAGCTTGCACTTATGAAAAACGTATGAACAAAAATAAGAATTTTGAATAACATAGAGAATAGAAGTAAATTGCCTTGGTATGCGTATAACAATGTATGCTACGAATAATAAGCTTCCCCCATTTATATAGTAGGGGAGTTTTACCTTAAGTACAATTCTAAGAAAGGTAAAAAAATTCTGTTTCACTAATCACTGATTTTCTGCCGATACGGGGCGAGATTCATGCTGTGATATCCGGTTGGGCACGGACATCTCTGTCATGACCCCAATTCCCCTCCGTAGGATGTCGTGACGACAATTGGTCTCTAAGACTAGGTAATCCTAACAAGTATGCAGGATAACTAAAATATTAAGGTAAAACTCAAACGTCAACAACGGTAATAAATAAAATCTGCAACTCAAGTATAACAACTCCCAAAATCCGGTAGATATAAATTACAAGCTCTAAAGAGAAATACTAAATATCCCTATACATCAGAGTCTAATGAGGATGAGGAAACAACATAATAAAGACAAAGGGGGACTCCGAGGTCTGCGGACGCTGGCAGATGTACCTTGAAGTCTCCACGTACGGACTAGCTCACTAGTACCTAGTCTGGTAGGTAGTACCTGGATCTGCAAAAATATATATGCAGAAGCGTAGTATGAGTACACCACAACGGTACCCAGTAAGTGTCAAGCCTAACCTCGATAGAGTAGTGACGATGTCAGGTCAGGACCCTACTGGAAATAATAAGAAACAAGGCAGAAGATAAAATAATATAATAAAATGATAGAGAAGTGAATCAATGAGAATTTACGAAAGGTGATAATATGAAAAAAAGAAAGACAAATATAACATGAAAGAAAAGCAAAAATCTTACAAGTTAAGGAAAAACAACAACGACCAATACAATAAATAGAGAAAATGAACAGGAGCACTCCCGAGGTACTGCCTCATAGTCCCAAAAGTAAATAACTCATAATCTTTCCTTATATCATCACGGGAGCCTTCATATTTTGTTTTGAAATTATTTTTTCGAAATACCATCCCGCGTTTTAGCCAACCTCATCACACCGCATGACTTCTAGTAGTTCCCCTACTAGCCACGTATATCAAGCCCACCTTGTCTCACCGCATGCTTTTCAACACCCAGGCCTTATACCATCGCATGCGTATCAATAATCATAACAGCATGGCAGAAACCTCGTGCAAACAATAACAACCGCACGACAGAAATCTCGTGCAACAACCAAACAATCATCTCAATAATAATCACGGAAACCAAAACATAACAACTGAAATAACGATATTTCAAGGATAGAGATTTCAAGTAAAGAATCCCCCAGTTAAATAAGAAATATGGAATCAAGAAAGAAGGTAATTCTAAGCATGTAGTACAAGTTGCAAATAAGAGATAAGACAAGAAGACAGGTGAAATTAGGCTAAACATAATGACTATACATGCTAAAGCAGCTCAGTTAATGCATAAAAAGGAAACTACTTAGATAAAACTGGAATTTCAACATTTAGCCCGTATACGCACTCGTCACCTCACGTACACGGCCCTCACATATCATAAATTATCACAACAATACCAATTCCTAATGGAAATTTTCCCCACATAAGGTTAGACGAGTCACTTACCTCAAACCTCGCTCAATAAATCAATAAGAAGGCCTTTCATTCGATTTTTCAACTCCGATCGACTCGAATCTAGCCAAAATAATTTCATACTGTAAATATAACTATAGGAAACTAATTTAAATAATAAAATTATGACTTTAGCAAAGAATTAAAAAATCGCTACAAAAAATTGACACGGGCCCACGTCTCGGAACCTGACCAAAATCATAAAATCCGAATACCCATTCGATATCGAGTCCAACCATACAAGAATTACTCAAATGAAACCTTAAATTGCCTTTCAAATCCCCAATTTTAGCATAAGAAGTTTTTCCAATTTTTTCCCAAACTTTCAACTAAAAATACTAATTAAATGATGAAAATAACAATAGATTTGTGGGAATTAATAAAAAACGAGTCAAGAATCCTTACCCAAATGCTTCCTCTGAAATCCCTCAAATTTTGCACATAAGTCATAATTGACATTAAGGACCTACTACAACTTTCGGAATCGGAATCTGACCCCGATATCATAAAGTCCACTCCCGATCAAACCTTTCAAAATCTTCCAATTTTCTAACTTTTGCCAATTAACACAGAAATGACTTGCGAAACTCCAAATCAAAATTCGGATACTCTCCTAAGTTCAAAATCATCATACAGAGCTATTGGAACCGTCAAAACTCCTTTCCGGAGTCGTCTTCACACAATTCGAACTACGGTCGACTCCTATGACTTTAACTTTCAATTTAGGGACTATGTGTCCCATTCTACTCTGAAACTCTCCTGAATCCAACACCAAGCACCCCGGCAAGTCAAGTAACCACAATATGAGATAGAGGAAGCAATAAAAAGGGGATAGGAGATAGCACTCTCAAAAGGACCGGCCGGGTCGTTACATCCTCCCCCTCTTAAAAAAATGTTCATCCTCGAACGAGTATAGAGACATACCCAAAGTGGTGAAAAGACGAGGATAACAGCTGCACATATCATGCTCAGTCTCCAAAGTCGCCTCCTCGACTGGCTGACCCCTCCACTGATCCTTCACTGAAGCAATGTTCTTTGACCTCGACTTTCAAACCTGCCTGTCCAAAATGGCCACCGACTCCTCAACATAAGATAGGTCCCTATCCAACTGGACTAAGCTGAAGTCTAACACATGAGACGGATAGCCGTGATACTTCCGGAGCATTAAAGCATGGAACACTAGATGAACTACAGAGAGACTAGGTGGTAGTGCAAGTCTGTAAGCCACCTCTCCAACCCTCTCAAGAATCTCTAAAGACCTAATATACCAAGAGCTCAACTTGCCCTTCCTCCTAAACCTCATAACGCCCTTCATGGGCGAAACGCAGAGCAAGACCCGCTCCCCAACAATGAATGCAACGTCGCAAACTTTCCGATCCGCATAGCTCTTCTGTCTAGATTGGGATGTACGAAGTCGATCCTGAATCAATTTAACCTTTTCCAAAGCATCCTGAACAAAGTCTGTACCCAATAGTCTTGCCTCACCCAGTTCAAACCAACCAACCTGGGACTGGCACTGCCTACCATACAAAGACTCATACGGGGCCATCTGAATGTTGAACTGATAAATGTTGTTGTAGGCAAACTCCACAAGTGGAAAGAACTGATCCCAAGCACCTCAAAAATCCATCACGCACGCACGGAGCATATCTTCCAAATATGAATAGTATGCTAGGATTGTCCGTCCGTCTGACGGTGAAATATTGTACTCAACTTCACCCGAGTACCCAACTCATGATTTACGGCTCTCCAAAATCGCTATGTAAACTGTGTACCCCGGTTAGAGATGATAGATACCGTCACACCATGAAGCCTGACAATCTCGCGAATGTAAACCTGAGCCAGATGCTCTAAAGAATAAGCAGTAACCACATGAATAAAATGAGCTAACTTGGTCAAACTATCCACAATCACCCTGTCACGCCCTGACCTCGGGAAGCACGACCGGCGCTCAACAGAATTACCCCGGTCGAGCAAGCATGCACAATGCCGTCTACCCAACTCACCCATGAATAAATGGAAGAATACATTTCATTAATTAGACAGTAGGAGGTCATGTAAATAACTACATATCATTTCCACACTATGTCTAATCATAGTTAAAGTAGAACAGATGATACGATTATAATATTTTTAGTTTAACCTTCCCAAAAACATATACAACCCACACTATGTCTACGGAGCCTCTAACAGGAACAAAAGAGTGCTACGACAGTGCCGGCAACAAGGCCCCAACTATACCTCAAAACGCTATGTACAAAGGACAAGAGATACATGACCCCAAAATGAAGTGGGGCTCAAGAAGTCAGCTGAGGAGAGGGTGTGCTACTATCACTGATCGATACCACCAGCTATGGAACCACCTGCATCCATTAAAGATGCAGCTCCCCCGGCAAAATAGACATTAGTACCTATGGAATAGTACTAGTATGTAAAACTAAACACCCTCTCAATAGAATAAGTAAAAGTAAGCGGATAAGAAAACATAAAATTAATAAGAGACCCAAGCAGTATCAAGGTATCAAGTTAGGGGAAAGATAAGTTTAAGGTAAGTTTTAGTATTGTAAGTTGGGAGATATTTATCACCAATACACCAACGTATTTTTAGCACGGAGTCCGATCTTAGCCCGACCGACTAAGCCGTCTCACCCCGAGACATCAAATCACAATACCACCATGTGCACCATGGCATCCAATCTCAGCCCGATCGGCTAAGCCGTCTCACCATAATGTCGTGTGGGTCGACATCACATCACATCTCGCTAGCAATAATCTCATCCCATTCAAGGGGAAACATCTCAACACATCATTCTCATCCCATATAAGGGAAAACAATCTCATCACATGAACACGGGGATTAACACCTCAATCACTCCTACACCCGCACGTGTAGTTTCAGGGTTAGGTTTTTACATCTCGTGTTTCTCGTACGTTAAAGTTTCGTCTTCAGTTAATTGACATATACTCGGGGATGAGATTATCTTGAGGTTAGCATATTTATGCTATTTATAACAAGCAATAAGTAAGTGCCATAAAGGAAAGGGTATACGAATTAAAGAAAATGAGTTTCGTTGAAGGTTGTCGATTTGGGATAAAATACGGTTCGAGCTATAATACCCGATATATATGGACTAGTACCATATAAGGTACCATATGACCGTGATAGTATGATGTATAAAGTATATTAAAAATAAGTAAAATTTTAAGTAATTTGGGATAATTCTTAATTATGTGGGTAATTGGTTAATTATCGGGTAGCGGGATAATACCTAATTAATTATTAATTATAGGATAAGATTAAAAGAAAACCTCCCCCGCCCTACGTGGCAGCAAGCTACCACCCAAACCAAATGACTCATTAGTCATGTTGGGTAGGTGGCAATTTAAGGAGCTAATTAAAATACACCTCATACTAACTTTTTTCAAGGCAAAAATACGACAATCTGATATTAGCTCAAAAGAGATTTCTTACAAAAATCTTCAACTAAATCCTTACAATATGAACACTAAAGAATTCCTAAAAGTTTCAACAATTCCATCAAGAATTTTTACACATTAAGTAACGTGGTTAAGGCCTGTAGCAACGTAAATCTTCAACCGTCCAAGGAAAATTTTAGAACTGTAGCAACGTAAAATTTTGCGATTCTAAAGGAATACGGTGCAACCTTTTCCAAGAATATCATACGGATTTTTTTCTACTCCAGGTATGTTAAGGCTAAGCTCTTCTTTTATTTTTACATGATCTCGTAATTACACGAGTTTGATAACGAAGCATAAAGAAAAATTCATATCCCGGAATTTACATATATTTTTCTAGTTTTGTATGTTACAATATTCTCTTTATCGGGACTTCATATTCATTTGAGTATTTCTTTTTTCCAGTCAATAGAGCAGAGAGTCTATATATATACTATTACAGTAATTTTATTACCATCGAGCTATAATCGATGGTATGTTATATACCGAGCCTACTGTGGCTGAGCGCCTATGAGCGAGCCCAGTTGGCCGAGATACAGAGCCTAGTCTGGTCGAGCGCCTATGAGCGAGCCCACTACGGCAGAGCAGTTATATACATATACCGAGCTTTATAAGGCCGGACAACTATTTTACTTACTATATTGAGAGAATAGAGTCAGTATCAGCAGGTGAGCATATCTTCAGATTATCTTTGACCCCCAGTTGTTTTCAGTTATAATATTATAAGTTCAGTTTCAGCTTTCAGTATATTGTCTTACATACTCGGTAAATTATTTCGTACTGACGTCCCTTTCTAGAGGCGCTGTATTTCTTGCGTACAGGTTCAGACAGACAGACGGGTAGACTTCCTCAGTAGGTGTTGCCAGAGTTCAGCTTTAGCGGTAAGCTCCCCGTCTTTCGGAGTTGCCGGGTCTAGATGTTTTGTATACATCTTGTGTATATAGGTTATGGGAAGGTCGAGGCCCTGTTCCGATCACAGTATATCTATCAGTAGAGGCTTGTAGACATATCCTGTCAGTTAGTGTAGTATGTTGGACTTGAAGGTCCTATACATATATTTTGTTGGTTTGTCAGTTGTAGTAATTATGACGCCTTGCCGGCCCAGCTTTATGTTGGCATTTAGTCAGCGTTAGTCTCTATTCAGTTTTATATTTTTCATCGCACATTATTTTGTAATGTGGCTCATGGCCAAAGTATTACATTACATGTTCAGAGTCTCTTAGTCGCAAGTGGTACGCAAGGATAGGGAAGGTACTGGTGCAGGTCTCGCCCCCACGCTCGAGGTGTGATAAAAGTGGTATCAGAGCAATTCTGTCCTAGGGAGTCTATAAGCCGTATCTAGTAGGGTCTTATTTATAGATGTGTAGTGCACCACATTATATAAGCAGGGGACTACAGGGCATCTAGGACTTGGTTAGCCTTCTTTCAAATCTAAATCGTGTTGTAAAACTGAGTTATAGGAAATCTGAGTTAAACTTACGTGTTGGCATTTGCATGCACAGATGACGGTAACTAGGAAGATTACGGCTAGCCAGAGGAGAGAAACAGTAGTAGGTGAGAGGACTAGCAGGGTATCCCTAGTAGATGGGGCCCAATCTGAGGCCCAGGGAGAGACCCCTACCCATCCATTACCGGCTCCTCTGCCACCTGAAGAGATTCACAGGGAGACCGCACATCCAGTTCCCCCTCCGCTTCCATCAAATCAGGACTTAAGGAGTGCGGTGAATTTGTTGGCACAGTTGGTAGCTACCCAATAACAGGCTAGGGCATTCGCTAGTGTAGGACCTTCTGAGGGATCTGGGAGTTCAAGGGTCCGAGAGTTTATTGCTTTGAGTCCCCCAGAGTTCACGGGGACAGATCAGAGGGAGGACCCGCAAGATTTCATAGATCAACTTCACAGGATCTTTCGGGTTATGCATGCCACGGAGAAAGAGGCAGTTGAGCTAGCAGCTTTTCAACTCCAAGATATAGCCATCCTTTGGCACGAGGGATGGGCAAGGTCCAGGGGACGTGATTCACCTCTTGTTATTTGGGAGAATTTTTCAGATGCCTTCCTTGACAAGTACTTACCGCGAGAGATCCGACAGGCCTGAGTCGATTAGTTTCTAGCCCTCAAGCAGGGCAATATGAGTGTTCGAGAGTATAATCTTCATTTTGACTCATTGGCCAGATATGCACCATCCATAGTTTCTACTATGCGGGAGAGAATTCACAGGTTTATAGTAGGGTTGGCCCCAGAGTTGACCGAGACATGTGTCACCGCTGCATTACAAGATAGTATGGATATCTCCTAGATTCAGGCATTTGCTCAGAATATAGAAAGGGGTAGGCGTCGGCAGTAGGGTACAGAGAGGACTGACTCAGGGCAGCATAAGAGAATGAGATTTGCCAAGTCTCAAGAGCAGTCTCAGGGTAGTTACAGGCCCCAGTACTTCGAACGGCCACCTGGACCGCTGCTACCTCAGCTACAGTGTTATAGGTATGACCGCTATACTCAGTCAGGACCAGGTGAAAGCTCCCAGGCATCAAGTTTGCAGCGACGGTGAGGTTCAGGGCAGACATGGCCATTTTCGCTGCGGTGTGCCATCTGTGATAGAGGACACTTGGGCCAATGCCGAGCCGGTTCCGATGCTTGTTATACATGTAGACGTTTGGGGCATATGATGCGAGATTGCCCAAATAGAGATTTTGGGGGTATGGCGCAACCAGCGAATTCAGCAACAGGATCATCTATGTTCATGCATCCTTCAGGGCACGAGTCTTAGTCTTCGGCTGATAGAGGTCGAGGTAGAGGTAGAGGTTTCAGCTCAGGTAGTAACCAGAATCGTAGCTATGCGTTAGCGGGTCGACAGGACCAGGAATCCTCACCAGACATTGTGACAGGTATGTTGACCATTTGCTCTCACGATGCTTATACCTTGATAGACCCAGGATCTACTTTATTGTGTATTACCCCATTTATCGCGGGGAAGTTTGGTATAGTGCCTGAAATACTAAGTGATCCTTTTGCAGTATCTACACTGGTCGGAGAATCGATTATTGCTAGACGGGTTTACCGAGGTTGTACGGTATTAGTTTGTGGTCGTCAGACCTCAGCCGACCTAGTTGAGCTAGAGATGTTGGATTTTGATGCTATCATGGGCATGGACTGGTGGCAGCTTGCTATGCCACAGTTGATTGTCGAGCAAAGATAGCTAGAATTTATTTTCCGAGTGAGCCAATCCTTGAGTGGGTAGGTAATACATCGACACCTAGAGGTAGGTTTATTTCCTATCTGAAGGCGAGGAAAATGATCACAAAAGAGTGCATTTAACATATTGTGCGAGTTAGATATATAGATACTGACATACCTACACTTCAGTCTATTCCAGTAGTAAAAGAGTACGCAGATGTATTTCCAAATGAACTTCAGGTATTCCCCCAGATTGAGAGACTGATTTTGGCATCAATTTGTTTCTGGGAACTCGACCAATATACATCCCTCCGTATAGAATGGCACCTACCGAATTGAAGGATTTGAAGGAGCAGTTAAAAGATTTATTGGAAAAAGGTTTCATAAGACCCAGTACTTCACCTTGGGGTGCATCGGTACTATTTGTGCGGAAGAAAGACAGTTTGTTGAGGATGTGTATCGATGATAGGCAACTGAAGAAGGTAACTATTAAGAATAAGTATCCACTTTCAAGGATAGACGACTTGTTTGATCAGTTGCAGGGAGCTAGATGCTTCTCAAAGATAGATTTGAGGTCGGGGTACCACCAGGTTAGAGTTTGGGAGAGAGATATCCCTAAGACAGCTTTCAGGACCCGATATGGCCACTTCGAGTTTCTTGTCATGTCCTTCGGGTTGACAAATGCACCTGCCGTATTTATGGACTTGATGAACGGCCTATTCCGGCCATATTTAGATCTGTTCGTGATAGTCTTTATTGATGATATTTTGGTTTATTCACGTTCAGAGGATGAGCATGCGGACCACCTGCGAGCGGTACTCCAAAGCATCCGTGATAGTAAATTATATGCTAGGTATTCTAAATGTGAGTTCTGGTTGAAGTCTGTAGCATTCTTGGGGCACGTTGTATCCGATGGAGGTATAAATGTAGACACTCAGAAGATTGAGGCTGTGAAATCCTAGCCTAGACCTACCACTCGAACAGAGGTTCGTAGCTTTCTAGGCTTAGCAGGATACTACCGGAGGTTCGTAGATGGTTTTTCTTCTCTTTCGGCACCATTAACGAAGTTGGTGCAAAAAGCAACTAAGTTTCAGTGGATGGAGGCTTGTGAGTGGAGTCTCCAATAGCTTAAAAACAGGTTGACTTCAGCACCAGTTCTAGCACTTCCAGAGGGTCCAGATGGTTATGCCATGTATTGTGATGCCTCAGGTGTCGAGTTAGGATGTGTCCTGATGCAATATGGGAAAGTAATTACGTATGCTTCAAGGCAGTTAAGGATGCATGAGCGAAATTATCTGACCCACGACCTCGAATTAGCTGCGGTTGTCCATGCACTTAAGATATGGCGGCATTATTTATTTGGTGTTCATGTTGATGTATTCACAAATCATAAAAGCCTGCAATACACCTTCAAGCAAAAAGAGTTGAATTTGCGACAGAGGCGATGGCTTGAGTTATTGAAAGATTACGATGTTAACATTCTCTACCATCCAGTGAAAGCTAATGTTGTAGTAGATGCCTTATGTCGCCGATCTATGGGTAGCTTAGCACATATAGAGGCCAAAAAAATACAATTAACTAAAGAGATTTATCAATTGGCTTGTTTGGGGATTCGGTTAGTAGACTCTGGCAATGGTCGACTTGTACTCCAAAATACTGCAAAATCATCTCTCGTAGCTGAATTAAAAGGGAAGAAGTACGAGGACCCAGAGTTGGTCGAGTTTAGAGAGCGAGTTCCGCAGCAGAAGATGTCGTTGTTAGAACTCAAGGGAGACGGGGTTCTCAGATACAGGGGTCGTTTGTGTGTTCTAGATGTAGCAGGGCTACGAGACAGGATTATGTCAGAGGCACATTATTCGTGGTACTCCATTCACCCTGGGTCGACGAAGATGTATCATGACATTAAGGATGTGTATTGGTGGAACGATATGAAGAAGAACATTACTGAGTATGTCGCTCAATGCCCTAGTTGCCAGCAGGTGAAGATAGAGCACCAGAAGCCCGGAGAGCTAATGCAGACTATAGAGATCCCGACATGGAAATGGGAGGCGATAAACATGGACTTTATCACGGGTTTACCTCGTTCTCATCATAAGTTAGATTCCATATGGGTGATAGTCGATAGGCTCACGAAATCAGCTTATTTCCTACCGGTCACATCTACATATACAACAGAAGATTATGCAAAATTATATATTAAGGAGATAGTGCGACTTCACGGAGTATCAGTATCTATTATATCTGATTGTGGGGCCCAGTTTACAACACATTTTTGGAGGTCATTTCAGAGAGGTCTAGGAACTCAGGTAAATCTCAGCACAGCTTTTCATCCATAAACTGATGGGCAAGCCGAGCACACAATTTCGACGCTCGAGGATATGTTACGAGCATGTGTGTTGGATTTTAAAAGAAGTTGGGATGAACATCTACCTCTTATCGAGTTTGCATATAATAACAGTTACCACTCCAGTATCCAGATGGCTCCGTACGAGGCTTTGTGTGGGCGTAAGTGCAAATCTCCTATAGGGTGGTTTGATATTGGAGAATCTGGGTTACATGGGCCAGACCTGGTTTAGCAGGCCATAGAAAAAGTAAAGCTCATCCGGGAGCGACTGTTGACAGCTCAGAGTCGTCAGAAGTCATATTCTGACATGCGGTGATGAGATTTAGATTTCGGGGTTAATGACTGGGTATTCTTACAGGTGTCACCTATGAAGGGTGTGATGAGGTTTGGCAAGAAAGGCAAACTTAGCCCACGGTATATTGGGCCTTATAGGATCATTCGGAAAGTGGGCCAAGTAGCATATGAGCTAGAATTACCCTCAGAATTGGAGTTTGTCCATCAAGTTTTTCATGTATCAATGCTACGGAAGTGCATTGGCGATCCTACCCGAGTGGTGCGCATGGATGATGTACATATTATGGAGAACTTGTCATACGAGGAAATCCCGGTTTCTATCCTAGACCGACAAATCCGCAAGCTACAGAATAAGAAAATAGCCTCCGTGAAGGTTTTATGGAGGAGCAAGAATGTGGAAGAGATGACGTGGAAAGCGGAGGAAGAAATGAAGTCTAAATACACCCACCTATTTCAAATGGAAGATATGGCCCGAGGTAGGATACCTCAGCACAGCTCTATTCAGGCCAGTAGGTCATCAGGTAAGCTCTCATTTTTGACTCTCAGAATTTATAATGGACAGTTGTGTGAAGCCAAGTGTTGCTATTTATAGACAGTGGCCATGTGTGGCATGTATAGTATGTTTTCTGGCTGCGTACAGGTTGGTTTTAGTCTAGTGTACGGAAGAGACTCCGGAAAAATATTTTCCCAAAGTATCTAAGAGTAGACATTCGAGGACGAATGTTTCTAACGGGGGAAAGATGTTACATCTCGCGTTTCTCGTACGTTAAAGTTTCGTCTTTAGTTAATTGACATAGACTCGGGGATGAGATTATCTTGAGGTTAGCATATTTATGCTATTTATAATAAGAAATAAGTAAGTTCCATAAAGGAAAGGGTACACGAATTAAAGAAAATGAGTTTCGTTGAAGGTTGTTGATTTGGGATAAAATACGGTCTGAGCTATAATACTCGATACTTATGGACTACTACCATACAAGTTACCATATGACCGTAATAATATGATGTATAAAGTATATTAAAAATAAGTAGAATCTTAAGTAATTTGAGATAATTCTTAATTATGTGGGTAATTGATTAATTATCGGATAACAGGATAATACCTAATTAATTATTAATTATAGGATAAGATTAAAAAAATCCCTCCCCCACCCTATGTGGCAGCAAGCCACCAGCCAAACCAAATGACTCATTAGTCATGTTGGGTAGGTGGCAATTTAAGGTGCTAATTAAAATACACCTCATACTAACTTTTTCAAGGCAAAAATACTACAATCTGATATTAGCTCAAAAGAGATTTCTTACAAAAATCTTCAACTAAATCCTTACAATCAGAACACTAAAGAATTCCTACAGGTTTCAACAATTCCATCAAGAAATTTTACACATTAAATAGCGTTGTTAAGGCCTGTAGCAACGTAATCTTCAACCGTCCAAGGAAAATTTTAGAACTGTAGCAACGTAAAATTTTGCGATTCTAAAGGAGTACTATGCAACCTTTTCTAAGAACATCATACGGATTTTTCCCTACTCCAGGTATGTTAAGTCTAATCTTTTCTTTCATTTTGGCATGATCTCGTAATTACACGAATTTGATAACGAAGCATAAAGAAAAATTCATATCCCGTAATTTACGTATATTTTTCTAGTTTTCTAAGTTACAATATTCTCTTTATCGGGACTTCATGTTCATTTTAGTATTTTCTTTGTCCAGTCAAGAGAGCAGAGAGTCTATATATACACTATTACAGTAATTACATTACCATCGAGCTATAATCGATGGCCAGGCCCCTATTGGGCAACCTCTGATCAGATGGTAAGTTATATACCGAGCCTACTATGACCAAGCGCCTATGAGCGAGCCCAGTTGGCCGAGATACAGAGCCTAGTATGGCCGAGCACCTATAAGTGAGCCTACTACGGCAGAGCAGTTATATACATATACAGAGTCTTATAAGGCCGAACAACTATTTTACTTACTATATTGAGAGAATAGAGTTAGTATCAGCCGGTGAGCATATCTTCAGATTATCTTTGACCCCCAGTTGCTTTCAGTTATTATATTATCAGTTCAGTTTCAGTTTTCAGTATATTGCCTTACATACTCGGTACATTATTTAGTACTGAGGTCCCTTTATGGGAGCATTATATTTCATGCGTGCAGGTTCAGACAGACAGACGGGTAGACCTTCTTAGTAGGTGTTGCCCAAGTTCAGCTTTAGCAGTAAGCTCCCTATCCTTCGGAGTTGCCGGGTCTAGAAATTTTGTGTATATCTTGTGTATATATGTAGATAGGTTATGGATAGGTCGGGGCCCTGTTCCGATCACAGTATATCTATCAGTAGAGGCTTGTAGATATATCCTGTCAGTTAGTGCAGTATGCTAGGCTTGTAGGCCCTATACGTATATTTTGTTGGCTTGTCATTTGTAGTAATTATGATGGCCTTGCCGGCCCAGCTTTATGTTGACATTTAGTCAGTGTTAGTCTCTATTCAGTTTTATATTTTTCATCACACATTATCTTGTAATGTGGCCCATGGCCAAAGTTTGACATTACATGTTCAGAGTCTCTTAGTCGCAAGTGGTACATAAGGATAGGTGAGGTACTGGGTGCCGGTCTCGCCCCCAGGCTCGGGGCATGACATAGGTTATTTTGACTAACCCTTCCTCGATGACTAAACCATACTCCCAAAGCATTTATTTTTAAAAGAATTAACAACTCATTTCAACATCTTGTTCTTGCCTCTTTGTTTCATTGGCACTAATGGACGCAAATATAAAGACATTGTTGGCACGTTGGCCGTATTTCATATTCTATATTTATTGTTTCACTTTCAAACATCATCACAAATCGTCAACAACAAATATTATTACCTTCCCACATCATCACGAAACTAACCAAATTAAGGGTCTTAGGCATATGTGATTTCGTACACAATTCGACAAGCTAGTCTTTATTAGAATCACGTTTTCAAGTCATAACATATTAACACACATCCCATGCTTAATCACCTTCTCAAATAGTAACTCAGCATAACAATAATATTTGGAATACCAGTTGAACCTATATATCTTTTGACATAAGACTTATTCGAAATAATCAATTTATAATGAGCAATACGGGACTTACAAGGATATTGTGGGGTTCAATTCTAAGAGAAGAGTTTAGCCAACATACCTCGCTTTGAGATTTCCTTAATTCACTACACCGTTTCGGAAATCCTAGCAACTTTGATCTATTTAGAGATATGACAAAATTGTAAACAAATTAGGGAGGAGTTCATGTTTCCAGCTCATTTGAGCATTTTATCAAACACTAGGTGGGTATTATTATTTCTAGCTTCTCCTATGGAGGATTTCCTTCACCCCACAACCCAAGGTCTACCCATTAGAGTTCAACTACCTTCCCATAACTCATGAATGTACATGCATGCATAAACAACAATCCTCATCCTCAAAACCTTCGTCCTATTACCTATTCCCAAACAAAATTTCGAAATTGAAGGTTAGGGCGAGAATTTTACCTCTTGGTTGAAGACCTTGTGAGCTTTCTTGTTGAATTTCAAGGCTTGAGCAAGATTTTGGATGAACAATTTCCTTAGGGATTTCACCTCTCACTCTAGGTCACTCCCTCTCTCTAAAAATACTAGATATCCCCTTCAAAAATGGTCCCTTGCGTCTAATTATCGCTATAGGGTCAAGATGAAAAGTTAGAAAAAATGAAGCCCCAATGCAGATATATGGTCGCATATGTGACAGCATAACGTTTATGCGGTCCGCGGAATGGACCGTATAATGGCCCTCCAGAACTGGGCACTCCTGCCTCACTCTTCGACCAGTTTGCGGTCCGCAGACCTATTCTGCGATCGCATAATGCGCCGCAGAACTTCCCTCCAAAAATGTTTTTGTGTTAGTTCTGCGATGGGTTGTGCGGCCCGCAAAATGATTATGCGGCCACATAATGGATCACATAATGGTCCAAAATTTTGCCCAAGTTTCTACTTCAGTCTACGGCAGATCTACAGTCTGCATATCAGTTATGCGACCGCTGAATAGACCGTAGAAATGCCCTGCACTTCCAAAAATTTTCTTCAACTCCCCAACGCACTGTTCAACTCAAAAAGTCCGAACACATAAGTCTATCTTGGCATCACGAAACCCCGGGTTTTAGGTGAAAGTTTTCGGGGCCTTACACACCCAAACTACATCTAACTACCTCTGAGTCCGCGAGAGCCCAACAACGAAATCCATAGTTATCCGCTCCCATTTCCACTCTGGAATCTCTAGCTTTTGAAGCAATCCACCTGGCCGCTGATGCTCATACTTCACCTATTGACAATTTAGGCACTGAACTACATACTCTACTATGTCTTTCTTCAGTCTCCTCCACCAATAATGTTGCCTCAGGTCCTGATATATCTTCTTGGCACCTGGGTAAATGGAGTATCGTGAATTGTGAGCCTGCTGGAGAATCAACTCACGCAAACTATCTACATTGGGAACACATAGCCTGCCATGCATCCGTAATACACCGTCATCTCCAATGGTGACCTCCTTGGCATCATCGTGTTGAACTGTGTCCTTCAGGACAAGCAGATGGGGGTCATCATACTGACGCTCTCTGATTCGATCATAAAGAGAAGACTGAGAAACCACACAAGCCAAAACTTGAATTGGCTTGGAAACATCCAATCTAACACACTAGTTGGTCAAGGCCTGAACATCCAATCTAACACACTGGTTGGCCAAGACCTGAACATCCAAGACTAAAGGCCTCTCTGCTACTAATAGATATGCTAAGCTGCCCAAACTCTTCGCCTTGCGGCTCAAGGCATCGGCCACCACATTGGCCTTTCCGGGATGATATAGAATGGTGATATCATAGTCCTTAAGAAACTCCAAACTCCTCCGTTGTCGCAAATTAAGATCTTTCTATTTAAACAGATACTAAAGACTCTGGTGATCGGTGTAGACCTCACAAGGGACACAGTACAAATAGTGCCGCCAAATCTTCAAGGCATGAACAATAGCTGCTAACTCGAGGTCGTGTAAAGGATAGTTCTTCTCATGCACCTTTAGCTGTCTAGACGTGTAGGCAAGCACCCTACCATCCTTCATTAACACCGCACTGAGACCAATACGCGACGCATCACAATACACCGTGTACGACCCCAAACCAGTAGGCAATACCAACACTGGGGCTATAGTCAAAGCAGTCTTGAGCTTTTGAAAGCTCTCCTCACACTCCTCGGTCCACCTGAACGGAGCACCCTTCTGGGTCAGCCTAGTCATAGGTGCTACAATAGACGAGAAACCCTCTACAAATCGACGGTAATACCCCACCAAGCCAAGAAAACTCTAGATCTCTGTAGCTGAGGATGGTCTGGGCCAACTCTGCACTGCTTCAATCTTCTTCGGATCTACCTTGATCCCCTCACTCGATACTACATGACCCAATAATGCCACTGAATCTGGCTAGAATTCACACTTTGAAAATTTTGCATATAACTTCTTTTCTCTCATGGTCTGAAGCACAGTCCTCAGGTGTTGCTCATGATCCTCCCAGCTCCGGGAGTACACCAGAATGTCGTCAATAAACACAATGTTGTTGGGGCATTGGTAAGCCTAATAAATACCAGAATGTCATAAATCAAGTGCATGAATATTGTTGGGGCGTTGGCCAGCCGAAAAGACATCACAAGGAACTCGTAATGACTATACCGAGTCCTGAAAGCAATCTTTCGGATTTTTGGCTCCCGAATCTACAACTGTTGATATCCTGAATGCAAGTCGATCTTAGAGAACACTCTGGCACCCTGAAGCTGATCAAATAAGTCATCAATATGTGGCAATGGATACCTGTTCTTCACTGTAACCTTATTCAACTGGCGATAATCAATACACGTTCGCATAGAACCATCCTTCTTCTTTATAAATAAGACTGGAGCACCCCAAGGCAACACACTGGGATGAATGAAGCCCTTATCGAGAAACTCTTACAACTGTTCCCTTCAGCTCTTTCAACTCTATTAGGGCCATACGATAGGGTGGAATAGAAATGGACTGAGTGCCCGGTAACAAATCAATACCAAAGACGATATCCCTGTCGGGCGACATGCCCGGAAGATCTGCCGGAAATATGTATAGATAAAACCTCACTACCGGAACTGACTCGACGGTAGGAGTATCAACACTAACATCACTTATATATGCCAGATACGCATCACACCCCTTCTCAATAACCCTGCTAGGAACATAATCTAAAGTACCTCTCCCCTCTAGCCGTGGACCTGGCATAGCCAACGTCACCATCTTGCCGTGACAATAAAGAATAGCATGATAGGGTGACAACCAGTCCATACCCAAGATAACATCGAAATCCACCATACTAAGAAACAATAAATCAGCTCTGGTCTCAAAAAAACTAAGAACAATCAAACACGACCGATACACATAGTCAACAACAATAAAATCTCCTACGGGTGTAGACACATAGACAGTAGAACTCAAAGAATCATGGGATACACCTAAATATGGAGCAGAATAGGATGACACATAGGAATAAGTGGAGCCTGGATCAAATAAGACTGATGCATCTCTATGATAGACCGGAACAATACCTGTGATGACAGAGTTGGATAAACTACCTCCGTCCTAGCAGGAAGAGCATAGTATCTGGCCTGGCCTCCCCCTCTAGGGTGACCTCTACCTGCTCGACCTCAGCCTCTAGCTGGCTGTGCAGGTGGGGTAGAAACTGGTGCGGCGATCATGGACTGAGAAGCTTGAGGACCCGATGGGATATGCGGAGCCTGAGTAATCTGTGGAGGTTCACCCCTCCTGAGTCTATGGCAATCCCTCACCACATGACAGTGTCACCACACTCAAAACAAGCTCTTGGAGGATGTGGATGTTGTGGATGGCTCGGGCCTAATCAGTTGGACTGGCCATTGAAAGTACCTCGTGCAGGAGGTGCACTAGATAATATCGGTGCATAATAGGGAGCATGAGGCATAGGAGTGGTCGGAATACCGCTAGAAGATGGAAGTGCTAAATGAATAGGGCGACTCATATAGCCCCTACCATGACGAGCTGTAATTGGGGCATGTGTACCACTGTATGTGCCAGACTCTCGAGACCTCTTGCCCTCCCTCTCATCTCTCTCCTGAGTAAGTATACCCTCCAATCTCCTAGCAATCCCCACTATTCCATCTCCAACTCTCGGGAAATGCTAAATCTGATACTAGGGTTGAGCCCCTCGATAAATCAATGAACCTGCTCTCGAACAGTAGCAACCAAGTCTGGTGCATGCCTAGCCAAATCACTGAATCGGACCGCATACTCCGACACGGTCAGAAAACCCTGGTACAACTGCTTAAACTCTGTGCACCATGCATCTCTTAGACTCTGGGGAATATACTCCCTCAAGAACATATCTGAGAACTGAGTCCAAGTGAGAGAAGCTACCTCGGCCGGACTACCCAACTCATATGCTCGCCACCACTGATAGGCCATACCTCTAAGCTGGAACGTAGTGAAAGAAACCCCACTAGACTCCGCAACACCCATAGTACGGATGATACAGTGGCACTCCTCAACAAAACCCTAGCATCCTCTGACGCTAAGCCACTGAAAGTAGGAGGGTGGTACTTCTTATACCTCTCGAGCCTGAGCTTCTCCTCCTCGGGAAATTGCTTCACTTACCTCGGGCTGAACGGGGGCTACCAGCTATATTGGTATGACCTCTAGAAACTGATCGACCTGGACCCGCTGCTCTGGGGTACGGGCGGCGGGAGTCTGTGCTCCTCCCCCCATTTGAGATATGGCAGGAGCAAGTGGTATCAACCCTGCTTGAGCCAAAGTGCTGAACATGCTCAAAAACTAGGCGAGAGTCTCCTCGAGGGCTGGTGCAGTAACAGGCGTCTCAGGTGCTTGCCCTCCAACTAGAAATACTGGTGGCATCTCTGTAGCAGCTCGTGCGGGTGCTCTGGCTGCACCGTGTGGACGTCCTCGGCCTTTACCTCGACCTCGGCCTCTCGCGGCTATAGCTGGGGGTGCGGTTGTCTGGTCATCTCATCTAGTTGTACGTGTCATCACCATTTATGAGAGAATAGAGAGATAAAAATTTAGAATCTGAAGTCAAAAATTTCACACGATAAGAAATCAAGAAAGCTTTTCCTAACAATCCCATAGCCTCCCGAAGATAAGTACAGACATCTCTGTACCGATCCGCGAGACTCTACTAAACCTGCTTGTGACTCATAACACCTATGAACCTAAGGCTCTGATACCAACTTGTCACGACCCCAATTTCCCTCTGTAGGATGTCGTGACGGCACCTAATCTCTAAGACTAGGTAAGCCTAACAAGTATGCAGAATAACTGAAATATTAAGCTAAAACTCAAACATTAACAACGGTAATAAATAAAATCTGCAACTCAAGTATAACAACTCCCAAAACCCGGTAGATATAAGTCACAAGCTCTAAAGAGAAATACTAAATATACATATACATCAGAGTTTAATGAGGATAAGGAAATAACATAATAAAGACAGAGGTGGACTCCGAGGTCTGCGGACGCTGGCAGATGTACCTTGAAGTCTCCACGTACAGACTAGCTCACTGGTACCTGGTCTGGTAGGCAGTACCTGGATCTACAAAAAAAAAAGATGTGCAGAAGCGTAGTATGAGCACACCACAACGGTACCCAGTAAGTGCCAAGCCTAACCTCGGTAGAGTAATGATGAGTTCAAGTCAGGACCCTACTGGAAATAATAAGAAACAAGGCAGAAGACAAAATAATATAATGAAATGTCAGAGAAGTGAAACAATGAGAATTTACGAAAGGTGATAACATGAAATAAAGAAAGACAAATACAACATGAAAGAAAAGCAAAAATCTTACAAGTTAAGGAAAGACAATAACGACCAATACAGCAAATAGAGGAAATCAATAGGGGCACTCCCGAGGTACCGCCTCGTAGTCCCAAAAGTAAATATCTCACAATCTTTCTTTATATCACCGCGTGAGCGTTCATATTTTGTTTTGAAAATTATTTTTCCGAAATACCATCCCGCGTTTTAGCCAACCTTATCACACCGCATGACTTCTAGTAGTTCCCCTACTAGCCACGCGTATCAAACCCACCTTATCTCACCGCATGCGTTTCAATCCCAAAACTTTATATCACCGCATGCGTATCAATAATCACAACGGCACGACAGAAACCTCGTGCAAACAATAACAGCCGCATGGAATAAACCTCGTGCAACAACCAAACAATCATCTCAACAATAATCACGGAAACCAAAATATAACAACTGAAACAACGATATTTCAAGGATAGCGATTTCAAGTAAAGACTCTCATAGTTAAATAAGGAATATGGAATCAAGAAAGTAGGTAATTCGACTAAGCATGTAGTACCAGTTGCAAATAATAGATAAGACAAGTATACATGTGAAATTAGGCTAAACATGATGACTATACATGCTAAAGTAACTCAGTTAAGGCATGAAAAGGAAACTACTTAGATAAAATCGGAATTTCAACATTTATCCCGTATACGCACTCGTCACTTTGCGTACACAGCCCTCACATATCACAAATTGTCACAACAATACCAAATCCTAAGAGGAATTTCTCTCGCACAAGGTTAGAGGAGTCACTTACTTCAAACCTCGCTTAATCAATCAATAAAAAGGCCATTCCCTCGATTTTCCAACTCCGATTGACTCGAATCTAGCCAAAACAATTTCATACTATAAATATAACTATAGGAAACAAACTTAAATAATGAAATTACGACTTTAGCAAAGAATTGAAAAATCGCTTCAAAAAGTCGACCTGAGTCCACATCTCGGAACCCGACCAAAATCATAAAATCCAAATACCCATTCGATATCGAGTCCAACCATACAAGAATTACTCAAATACGACCTCAAACCACCTTTCAAATCCCTAATTTTAGCCTAAGAAGTTTTCCCAAATTTTCCCCAAATTTCTAACTAAAAACACAAATTAAATAATGAAAACAACAATATATTTGTGGGAATTAATCAAAAACGCGTCAAGAATCCTTACCCAAATGCTTCCTCTAAAAATCCCTCAAAATTTCGCCTCAATCCGAGCTCTCTAGGTCCAAAAATGTATAATAAACTCAAACCCTCGAACTTAGGCTTTTTCTGCCAGGCGACTTTGCATCTACGAACCCACAGCCGCATCTGTGGCTACACACCTGTGGAATTTCCATTGCAGGTGCGGACTTCACTTAATTCCACTGAGTCTGCTTTTGCGAGCAAATAGCCACACTTGCGCGTGCGTGCCTGCGACAAAATGTGTCGCACCTACGACCCCACTCGCTCATGCTCATTTCCCGACCGCAGAAGCGAAGCCGCTTCTGCAGAACCTTTTCCGCGCCTACGAGTCCTGCATGGACTGCCCATTTTTGCTTCTGTGCTCCATCGATCACACATGCGAGTTTGCACCTGCGGCCAATCCCACCGCAAGTGCAATGACACCAGAAGCTGGGAGCATCAGCAATTGTATAAGTTCAAAAATGATCTGACATCGATCCGAATCGCCCCCGAGGCCCCTCGGACCTCCACCAATTATACAAACAAGTCCTAAAATACGATACGAACTCAGTTAAGGCCTCAAATCACATCAAAAACATGAATTGCGCTTCAATTCAAGCCTAATGAACTTTTGAACTTCTAACTTCAACATCCGATGCCGAAACTTATCAAATCAAGTCCGTTTGACCTCAAATTTTTCACACAAGTCATAATTGACATTATGGACCTACTCCAACTTCCAAAATCGGAATCCGACCCAGATATCAAAAAGTCCACTCCCAGTCAAACTTTTAAAATCTTCCAATTTTTCAACTTTCGCCAATTAATGCTGAAATGACCTACGGGCCTCCAAATCAACATCCGGACACGGTCCTAACACCAAAATCACCATACGGAGCTATTGGAACTGTCAAAACTCCATTCCGGAGTCATCTTCACACAATTTAAACTACGGTCGACTCCTATGACTTTAACTTTCAATTTAGGGACTTTGTGTCCCATTACACTCCGAAACTCTCCAGAACCCGACACCAAGCTCCCCTGCAAGTCAAGTAACAATAAAATGAGAAGGAGGGAGCAATAAATAGGGGATCGGGGCTAGCACTCTCAAAATGACCGGCCAGATCATTACAATCACGACCCTTTGTTAGTTGTGTGCAGCTATTTGGTAGTGCTCTTCGAAGTCTTGTGGCTCGAACCGGACACGGAGGACGTGGTCCCGATGCCCCCGAGGATATGTGTTTTTCTCGAGCCTCGATACGAGGGGCTACTCGCTCTGACTCTGATTCCTTATGGTCACGTTCCTGCTTTGTTTGCCTCATCGAGAAACCGAGATGCTTAGTGGGACCCGTATATAGATAGTCCCCTCGTTTCTCATAGAGTAGGCTTGCCAGAATAATGGGAAATGACATATGACTCCGGTTCCTTCCTTCTAACGTTACGACGAGGGAGCCGAAATGTCTCATCAATCGTGTCGTTCTGACTTCGGACACGTGTCGCTCATCAGCAGGTTGCCCCTGAATGTGAAACGGCGGTTGTTTACCTATAAATGCTTCCTCCCTTTGTTCTTTTTCTACTTTTCCACTAAATTACTATCTTCGAGCTTTCCAGCCATCATCATACCTTTTTCAAACCTTCATATCTTCATCCTTGTTCTTCAATTTCCATTGTAATTTCCAGATTTTTGCCCAGAATTTCTTTAAATCTTCATACTCTGTTCTTCATCTTCAAACCCTATTTTTTCAAAGCTTTGCATTCATTCCTCAAATTTTCAAACACTCCCCCAAAATGACAATGGCCAAAACATCAAAAACTATTCCTCAACAAGTTGCATCTTCATCTTCTCAATCAGCCGATGGTACTGAAGCTGTTGCCCCTGAAGTGGTTACCCTCGAAACGACTTCCCCTGTTGAGATTGCTAACGAATTGGTCACCGAGCCTCCCTTGAAAACGTTGATTCTCGGGGGCTGCTCAATTGTAGATGACTTTAAATTCGAGAAGCCTTCACGCAAATAGGACCGGAGCGTAGGAGTTTTGAGGTACATATGTTCCGTGACTGAAGATGTTCTTCCCATAGTTCGTAAGGACTGCAATTGGGAAGGAAAGAACGTAGTAGTCTCCGGGCTGGAGGACGCCGTTATTACCCACGTAGAGGGGTACTTAAGTGTTTACACTTATCCCTTCACACTAGGCCCGATGGACCCGATCATTCTGGACTTTTGCAAGAGGTACGAGGTGTGCCTCGGGCAAATCCATCCATCGTTGTGGAGGATCATGATCCTCCTCCACTACTTCATGAACAAGACCGAGTCTCGTCGGTTCACGATCGACCACCTACTCTAATTATACAGTTTTTGAATGTTTCGAGTGGGACTGATCAAGCTTACTCACCGGGCCAGCGAGGCCCCCTTTTCGAGTATCGATGAAGACCAAGACCGGGGCTGGCAGGGACGCTTTGTCTGAGTGAAAACTGAGGATTTGATCCCCCCGAATACATGACATTCCCTGAGAAGTGAAATGCGTCTCGTAAGTGCAATCTCTCTTTACACATTAAAATTTATTTTCTTTAATTTTTATCCACTCATTCATGCTTGTGGTTCTATAGCTGTCGCCCGGCTTCTGAATGTGGTTCCCTGGTTAAAGGAATGGATCGAGGGCATCTATACTCAAATGTTGTACTTCGAGCGCACATGGCGAGGACTCTCGAAGGGCCGATAGGAGGCCCGTTCTCATAGTGAGGCCTCTTTCTAAGTAGCCAAATCATAGTAAGGCTCTTTCTGAGTGCCCCTGTCCATTGATCCCTCCGTTGCTGCCATAGAGGGAAATAAGAAGAGGAAGAGAAAACCCTCATGCTCCGCAGGCACCGAGGTGAAGAAACCAAAGAACCAGGTGCTCCGCAAGCCCAGGAGGGGCACCAGTTCCTGAGTGCCGGACTCCGACTCCCTCCTCTGGCTTAGGGACAAGCCGGAGGATGAATCCATTTTTGTTACCCACAGGACGACCTATCACAGGGATTTGGATGCATCCGAGGGGGAGACTCGTGAGATCGACCCCCCTCAAACTCAAAAGACTGATGTGGATACCCGGGGTGAAACTTCCTAGTATGCCGGCTCCACTCCAAAGGAAGCGCCCGGTGTAATTAAGATCTCGAGGATGCCCTCCTACACTGAGTCCATTCTCGAGGAGGCCCAAACGAGAAAGGAGAAGTCCAACGATGGGGTCCATGGTGCGGAAAATCTCCTTCACTCCTTTTTCGATGGTGTGGACTCATCTGCTTTGGAAAAATTCTCCGAGCTGGGTGACCTGGAAGTTCCAAAGAAGGACACATCCTCGAAATATGGCAGGCCGAGCTCGAGCCCGAAATTGATCAATCAGTTCCATGCTATGAGTGTGGACCCTGGTCGCAAAAGATCGATTATACTAACCATCCCGGAGGATGCCTGGGTTTGTCTACTTCTATGGGGGTAGCTAGCTACCTCGGATTCCTGGTGACCGAGGAGAATCAGGCAAAAATGAATGAGGTTAACATGCCATGCCTTTTCAATGAGGCGCAGCAGGCCCTGAACCGGGTAAATCACTATTTCTTTCCATCGATCTATTGTTATCTGTGTTTGATATTTCTCATGTTTTTCACCCTTTTGTAGGCCTCGGTACTTCACCATCAGAGTTTCCTTCGGTACCGGGTTGAGGTCAATCAACTCGAGCTCGAGGCTTGCAAGAGGGGGTCGCCAAGAACCTCCAGGTCGAGCTGGATGCAGCTCAGAAAGAAGCATCGGTCTTAAGGCAGGACCACACCGACTTGGTGGAAAAGGTAAAGGTTTTTGAAGTTAAAAATGAGGGTCCGGTCTTAGAGGCTAATAACAATACTTCGCAAGACCAGCAGAAGATCGACCAGATCGACCAACTATGCAAGGAGATGGATGAGATCCATGTAATGGCCGACGGGTGGAAAAACAAGATGGACCTGCTGGCCTCGGAGAAGCAGACTGCCTAGGCCAAGCTGTCTTCAGTGGAAGTTCAGCTTTGGGTGGCGAAGGAGAAGGCTAAGGCACGATCTCAGCAAAATGAGGACCTTCAAGCATAACTGGGCTCGGCTATCGCTGAACAGGAAGCCCTTGTTAAGGAGCTTGAAACAATGAGGTCTAGGTTGGAGATAACATTGGCTGAGGCTGACGAGATTGTGGCAAAATATAAGGTTGATATTGAAGCAGTCGAAGCCTTCCTGAAGACCACTGCCAAGTATGTGAGGCGGCTATCCCGAAGGGAGACCCTCGAAGAAATCCATGCCCGAGGCATCGACCTATCTACCGAGATAGAGGAGGTAAAAAGACTTGAGGTCGAGGCTAAGAAGCTAGCCGAAACCCAAGGTGAATAGGGCTCCGAGGGCTCTGAAAAATTCGAAGACCCCGACGGTTTTGGTGAAAAGTCGGGTTCCGGTGAAGATCAGGCATATATGCCTTAGAATTCTTTTTTGTTTTTGTATTCCTGTACATATATTTTGTTGAGGTCGTTTTTGTTGGGCCTTTGTAAAGATATTCTGAAATATATAAAACATTTCTCTTTTGGAAATTTTCAAGTCTATTATCTTAGAATCTTTTTACAATTTCAAACATTTCTAATGCCTTAGCACATAATCAAACGTATTAATAAGTCATTTTTCGGAGGTCCGAACAAAACCTGTCTCTATGCAATTTTTGCTCGAAACTTGTGGAAACTCGGAGTGACTGGAAATTTCCCCAAGTTGTTTGCTATAATATTTTTAGACTATATCTTTGCCGAGGGTAACCTTTGAACAGGTTTAGAATTGTATTGAAGGCCTTATGTTTTGATTACGGGATTCGGATGTCTCTGAATCGCTTTTAGGGTGGCCGTAGCCTTTTAGGTTTAGGCAGCGCCTGATAGGTTTTGTGCCTCTGGGTTTCTATAACCCGAGCCGTCCGAACTTATTTCGGATGACAGTCCCCGAGTGGGGTAGCCCTATGGGCCCGGATAGGGGTGGCCCTTGGGCTTGATAGTCCCCAAGTAGGAATAGCCCTTAGGCTTGATACTTTTAAGAAGAAAAAATGTGTATTAGCAAGGTAGAAACTTTCTTTCATTTATGTGCGTAACGTACAAGATTGTAAGCGTGTAAAAGATTGTATTATTGGTAAGGTGGCCTACGCGGGCACATCTCACTTGACTGTATGGCCCTTATAATAAATCCTAACCACCGAGCCTTAAATGTTCAAGCACAAAGTATCCTTCCTTCCTTGCTAAGAAGCTTGACCTGATAGTGATGGCCCCCAATATTCGAGATCGATTTTGAGAGGGCTCGGATACTGTTGATGAGACCATTGACTCCGATTTAAAACCGGTCTTCGATTCTAAGTTAGCATACTTTACTGTTGCCTCATTAAAAACCTTACCCGAAAACCCATTTGGGACAAAACCGGTTCAAAGGAAAAAGAGTGTAACGCATGCTTTCAGACCTAATAGTTACATTCTCGTTTGGTTTTTACCTGCAAGTGTTAGTCCGATTCATAATATTATAAAAAGGTGAATGAGGTCGTAACCTAGAAGTAGTACCACTGTAAGTGTGTAACGTTCCAGTTGTTTGGTAGCTGTGCACCGTTTCCTACTTCGAGTTTGTACGAACCTTTACCAGTAATTCCGATTACTTGAGATGGTCCTTCCCAATTCGATCCCAGCTTCCCTTCATTCGGGTTCCGGGTGTGCAGTGTGACGAGCTCGAAACACACACTTAAATTATGCTCGCTAGTCAAATATAGTATAGTATAATATTGTATCCACAAGGATTAGATTTAAATAGTATTCTTGTAGTTTCTAGCTTGATTGCAATCCAAGATGATCAACAATTGGGATTTCTATGATTTCTAACTATAATTAACTAAGAACTTAAAGCTATTGACTAATGACAATTGCAACATAGGTAGGCAAGGAAGTTATCAATGGGAGAAAATAGGGGTTGATAGGATAGGTGCAAGATAATTGTTTGGGATCTTACTCTAGGTAATTCACTTCTAATATTTAAGTAAGTCTCTCGAATTCACTCAAATATTAGTTCAAACGTTCAGCAAAAACTCCTCTCTCGATTAAGTCTTAACCTCACAAGATGAACCAGTTTAAGCACGTGAAGATATACAAGAATGCGTAATGGATTGGTCTTTAGTAAAACTTCTTTCGATTATTCTCCTAATTAGGTTTAATCAATGATTCAACTAGCCTCTTTCGATTATTAAGAAGAATTAATGAACTCACCCAACAATAAAATGCAAAGATATCGCAAGTTATGCCTCTCTCGATTACATGAACAAGTGAATATAGATGCAAAAATTAAATCATCCAAAAATGCTTCAATATATAGAACTAGAGTTATAATCCACAAACAATCATCAATACACCAAATCCATCAAACCCTAAATAGATGATATCCTTGTGATTGTATTCTTCCAACTCCTCCTAAAGTATGTCAAAGGTCCAGAAAATAACGTTTTTCCATGTATTTATACCAAGTAGTGTCGGGCCAAGACGAAATCACCTTCTCCTAGCCGAAATAGGAAAATTTCTTTGTAAATATTGCATAGGCGCATCGCATGGGGCAACGCACCATGCGGGGCATTAGTGGGGAAATCCAAAGAGCTAATTTCTGAAATGCAAGAGGATTGCACAAGCGCGGCTCCCCACGCACCGCGGTAGTGGGAAATTCTCATAGTACAGACCAAAACACAATTTCTGACGTCCAAACTTGGTCCTCGACCCCCGAACACGATCCCGGCTTAATCCCTTGGGCTTTTACTCAGACTTCAAAGATCCAAATAGCTTAAATTCATTCTATAACATCTACATAGCTCGTAATTACTCCTACAAGGCATAAAACACACAATAAGTGCAAAACACTATCAATTAAAGCTCAAACATGAATAAAGTGCAGTGAATTAGAATGTAATAAGTGACTAAAACACGTAATTATAGCCTACCATCACAGTGTTACTTTTTTATACACAAAGTCTCCGATATTATAGTGCCGAAGGTTGTCTCTTCGGTTGTATTATCTTTATATCCATTGTTTCTGGGCGGCCAACCGGACTATGGCGGCCTCACGCCTCTCATCCAATAGTTCCAAGCTTGTGCATATGGCTTCACCATTTGATTCTTCGGTCGCATATCGAAACCTGAGGCTTGGTTCTCCCACCTCGACCGGTATTAGTGCTTCTGCACCGTAGACCAACAAAAATGGAGTGGCCCCGGTATAAGATTTAGAGGTCGTACGTTATGCCCACAAGACTTAGGGCAAAATTTCCTTCCATTTTCCTTTCGACTCGGTCAACCTTTTCCTAAGGTTTTGGAGTATAGTCTTGTTCATAGACTCCCCATGTCTGTTCCCCCTAGGGTGATAGGTTGTTGACAAGATCTTTTTGATCTTATAGTCCTCGAAAAATTTACTTACCTTACTGCCGATGAAGTGCTTCCCGTTATCACACACTATCTCGGGCGATATACCGAATCGGCATATTATATGGTCCCAAATGAAGTCGATGACTTCTTTTTCTCGGACCTTCTCGAACGCTTGAGCTTCTACCAACGTATAAAAATAGTCAGTCATAAACATTATTAATTGAGCCTTACCGCGTGCCCACGGCAGGGGACCGACAATGTCCAATCCCATTTCATGAACGACCAAGGTGACAGGACCCAAGGTAGTAGCTCCTCGGGTTGATGGATCATTGGTGCATGCCTCTGACAGCCGTCACATCTCCGTACAAAGTCCTTCGCATCTTTCTCCATGTCGATCCAGTAATAGTCGGCTCTGATTATCTTACGAACTAAGGATTCTACCCCCGAATTGTTTTCGTAGGTGCCTTCGTGAACTTACCTTAGAACATATTCTCTGTCCCCCGACCCCAAACATATGGCGAGTGGGCCATCGAACGTTCTTCTGAATAGAGTTCCTTTGGACAGGCTAAACCTAGCTTCCTTTGTGCGCAAAGCTCTCGATTCTTTAGGATCTGAGGGAAACTTCCTAGCCTTCAAGTAGTCTATATACTTGTTTCTCTAGTCCCAATTTAAACTCGTTGAGTTTATCTCGGCATGGCCTTCTTCCACTACCGATTTAATGAGTTGTACGACCGTTCCTGAGCTGAATTCATTGTCATCAACTGATGACTCCAAGTTAGCCAGAGCATCGGCTTTGCTATTTTAATCCCGGGGTACGTGCTGTAATGTCCATTCCTTGAATCGATGCAGCGTTACCTATAATTTGTCTAACTACCTTCGCATCCATTCGTCATTCACTTCCAATGTCCCATTGACTTGATTTACCATAAGGAGGGAGTCGTACTAAGCTTCAACCACTTCAGCCCCCAGGCTTTTAGCTTATTCAAGACCTGCAATCATGGCCTCATACTCGGCCTCATTGTTAGTCAATTTCACAGTTCTAATAGATTGCTTAACTACGTTACTCGTAGGCGGCTTCAACACGATGCCGAGTCTAGACCCCTTTGCGTTCGAGGTACCGTCCATAAAGAGGGTCCAGATTCTCGAGGAAGTCCCCGAGGTTAACAACAATTCCTTTTTGACTTCGATTATTAAGGCCGGCGTGAAGTCGGGCACGAAATCTACCAAAATTTGAGATTTTATGGCGGTTCGTGGTCGATATTCGATATCGTACCCGCTAATTTCTATGGCTCATTTGGCCAATCATCCCCAGAGCTGGGGTTTGTGCATTATTTCCTTAGTGGATAAGAAGTTACGACACAAATGGGATAGCATTGAAAATATGGATTCAACTTTATGGAGGCGCTTAGCAAAGCGAGCGTCAATTTCTCTAGGTCAGGGTACTTTTTTCGGCCTCACCTAAAGTTCTACTGACATAATAGATAGGAAATTGCGTACCTTCATCTTTCTGGACTAAGAATCCACTTACCACTATCTCGGATACTGCTAAGTACAGGTACAACTGCTTGTCTACCTTTGGAGTATGAAGCAAAGGCGGACTCGAAAGGTACTGTTTGAGTTCTTTCAAAGCTTTTTGGCACTCCGGGGTCCACAAAAAGTTATTCTTCTTCTTCAATAACAAGAAGAATCGATGGCTCTTATCGGAGGACCTTGATATGAACCGGCCCAGGGCGGCTATGCACCCGGTTAGCCTCTGAACGACCTTACATTGTCCACCACGGTGATGTTTTCTATAGCTTTGATTTTATCGGGATTGATCTCGATCCCTCGGTTGGACACCATGAATCCAAGGAACTTCCCGGACCCAACCCTGATTATGCATTTCTCCGGGTTCAACTTTATATTGTACTTCTTCTGTATGTTGAAGGTTTCCTGCAAATGTTCCAAATAGTCCTCTGCTCGCATGGACTTAACTAACATGTCGTCCATTTAAACCTCCATTAATTTTCCTATTTGTTCTTCGAACATTCAGTTTACTAGGCGTTTATAAGTGGCACCGGCATTTTTTAGTCCGAACGGCATTATGTTATAACAATAGGTGCCAAATTTAGTGATGAAGGAAGTTTTTTCTTGATTGCTCGGATCCATCCGGATTTGGTTGTACCCGGAGTAGGCATCGAGAAAGTTGAGTATCTCATGTCCGGCCATTGCATCGATCATGCGATTGATGTTAGACAAAGGAAAAGAATCCTTAAGGCATGCCTTGTTCAAGTATTTGTAATCAACGCACATTCTTAATTTATTTCCCTTTTTAGGCACTACTACTATGTTAGCCAACCAATCCGGGTATTAAACTTCCTGAATGGAACCTATTCTAAGGAGTTTGGATACCTCATCTTTGATGAACGCATGCTTGACTTCAGACTGAGGCCTCCTTTTCTGTTTAACCGGGTGGAACTTCAAATCCAAGCATAGCTTATGAGTGGTTACTTCTGGCGGGATCTTTGGCATATCTAGATGGGACCAAGAAAAACAATCCATGTTAGCTATAAGTAATTTAATGAGTTTTTTCTTGAGCTCGGGAGTCAACCCCGTACCCAGGTATACCTTTCGATCGGGCAGTTGTTCGATCAATATGACTTGCTCCAGCACCTCGATCGTCAACTTGGTGACATCTGAATCGTCAGAGGTGATGAACGACCTAGGAACTCCATAATCATCATCCTCGCCTGCCTCTTGCTTCGCCGGTTCAGTCAGAGCCGGTGTCGGTTATTGCTATTTAGTTTCTTCCTTCCTAACCAACTCTGGGTTATTTGATGTCGAGAGCGCAGACATCGTGATCATCTCATCGACCGCAAAAATTTCTTTTACAACGGGCCGCTCTCTGTAAACTATCTTGATCCCTCCCGGTGTGGGAAATTTAATGCCTGGTGTAGTGTCGAGGGTATTGCCCTCATTTTGTGAATCCATAGCCATCTGAATAGAGCATTATATTTCATAACCCCTTCGATCACGTAGAACTTCGTTTCCTAAATGGTTCCGGCAGTGTTCACTAGCAGGGTTATCTCCCCTTTAGTAGTTTCACATGCCATGTTGAATCCGTTTAAGACCCGGACCGCAGGCACTATTTGGTCTTGCAGACCCAGCTGCTCTACGACCCTCGATCTGATGATACTGGCTGAGCTACCTTGATCAATCAACACATCCTTAACACGATATTTATTTATGAGTAAAAAAATTACCAGTTCATCATTATGCGGTTGCACGATTCCTTAAGCGTCTTCATCGTTGAAAGAGATGGTCCCCTCTGGCATGTAATCTCGGGTTTGCTTTTCCCTTGTAATGGACACCTTAGTTCGCTTTAGTATTGGCCCCTAGGGGGACGTCGACTCCACCAATTATCATGTTGATGACGTGATGAGGTTCCTCTTGCTCGGTCTGTTTGTTGGACTCCCTATTCCTTAAGTGATTTTTGGTTCGATCACTCAAAAGTTCCCGGAGGTGCCCGTTATTGAATAGCCGGGTCACTTCTTCTCTTAGCTATCAACAGTCTTTGGTCCTGTGGTCGTGAGTGCCATGATACTTACACATCAAGTTGGGGTCTCTTTGGGCAGGATCAGACTACAATGGCCGAGGCCACTAGGTATCTCTGATGCGTCCGATGGTAGATACTATGCCGGCCGCATCGACGTTGAATTTGTATTCTGATAACCTCGGTGCCTCCCTGGCCCCGAGGGGTATGTCGAAACTATTTTTTCTCATGAGTCCCCAGCTATTATGACCTTGATCGCTTCTTTTTTCATTCTTCGTAGGGTTACATCCGTATCTGTTGCCCCTTTGATCTCCGCTATACGATTGATACCGAACTTTGATTGGTCTTGGTTCATAATCGATGACTCTTTTAGACCTGTCATTAGTTATGATTGGATACACAGACCCAGAGGGGGCCCCGAGCTGATCATCCTTGACTCTGATTTTCGATTAGTACTATAGTGGATGTTAGTCCAAGTTACCGCCGGGTACTCTATCAAATTATGTTTCAGCTGCTGTGAAGCCAAGGAGCTTTGAGGGTTGAGTCCTTGAGTGAATGCTTGAACGGACCAATCGTCCACAACCGGAGGCAGATCCATTCTTTTCATTTGAAACCTCGATAGGAATTCCCTGAGCATTTCATTATCTCTTTGTTTCACTTTAAATATAATGATCCGATTTTCTGGTCCTGACATTGATGGCCCAGGCATGAGCTTTTACGATGGCATTTTCAAGCATAGCAAACGAATCAAAGGAATTAGGGGGTAGGTTGTGATACCATATCATTGCTCCTTTAGACAGGGTTTCTCTGAACTTTTTCAGCAGAACCGACTCGATTTCGTCATCTTCTAAGTCATGTCCCTTGATGGCACACGTGTAGGTGGTCACGTGTTTATTTGGATCCTTGATCCAATTATACTTTGGAATTTTGGGCATACAAAACTTCTTTGGGATTGGTTTCGGAGCTGCG
The DNA here is from genome assembly GCF_000715075.1 of Nicotiana tabacum. NCBI lineage: Eukaryota > Viridiplantae > Streptophyta > Magnoliopsida > Solanales > Solanaceae > Nicotiana > Nicotiana tabacum. The sequence continues at coordinate 47,507,470 of NC_134102.1, forward strand.
CTTGGAGGGAAAGGCTTTTGGACAAATTTCTTGGAATTCAGGCCTTTCAATATTGGGGGTTCTCTTGGGATTTGATCAACCCTGGAGTTATAGGTCTCCACTTTTTGGTCGTTGGCTTCGATTTTCTTTTCTCTCGATTCCACCCGCTTTGTCAGTTCCTCAAGCATCTTTATTATTTCGGGGTTGGTCCCGGGTTCAACTTCACCCGGCCTTTCTGTTGCTGGTTTATTTTTGCGGGTGTTTTCCCGGGATGGTTCGGGCTCAACTATGCTGGGGGCGCGACTTTGGTTTTGCAACTAGGCTATCACCGCCTGTTGAGCTTGTAACATTTCAAAGATCACCCGTAAATTGATCAAATTGCCTTCGCCGTCGTGTGTACCCCGGGCTATCGATCGGGCTCCCATGCAAATGCTGTTTTCGAGGTCGGTAGGCAAGTTTGCGTCGACGGCCACATGTGAGTTGGCATCAATTGGGTTCGCGACTGGAACTCCGTTGGGGTCAACAAGGGGCACCTCATTGCTGGGCACTACATTGTTGTTCTCGCCATGGTGGCCAGACTCAGTATCAACGTTCAAGTGAGCACATTGAGAGTTTGACATTTTTAATTTGACCTTACATTAAAATCTTAAAGAACAAGCGTAAAACAGAGTGCGTTATGAAAATTTGTATCAGATTATCACTATTATCCCTAGCCTCACGGTGGACGCCAAACTATTTACACTTAGAAACGGATAATAATTTAATTTGTATGCGATTTTAAGGATATGTGAATTAATTCAATACAAGTGATTAATGACGTTAGATTAAGCAAATGAAAGATGTGATAAATGATCAAACCAATGATAAGAGTGATCCCAGGCTTGGTTAATGGCTCAATGAGGAACCTGCCTTCGATTCCGAGCTTGCACTTATGAACTTATGAATAAAAATAAGAACTTTGAATAACAGAGAGAATAGAAATAAATTACCTTGGTATGCGTGTTACAATGTATGCTATGAATAATAAGCTTCCTCCTTTTTATAATAGTGGAGTTTTAGCCTAACTACAATTCTAAGAAAGGTAAAAATCTTCTGTTTCGCTAATCACTGATTTTCTGCCGATAGAGGCCGAGATTCATGTTGTAATATCCGGTTGGACACGGACATCACAGCCTTTTGTTAGTCATGTGCAGCTGTTTGGTAGTGCTCTCCGAAGTCTTGAGGCTCGAACCGGACACGGAGGACGTGGTCCCGATGCCCCCGAGGGAAGGTATTTTGCTCGAGCCCCGATACGAGGGGCTCCTATCGGAAAACTGGGATGCTCAGTGGGCTCTGTTTTACCTTATACACACATATATATATATATTTTACTAAAACAAAAAACACTGGGACTCACATGTAAAGTAACCACTCCCCAATACTCATCTTGAATATCTAAAGTACCAGATATTGTCTTGCTGCATAAATTATGAAACGCTTGAGTTTCAACGGCATAGACATAAATCAATAAGACATCGAAATCATTTAACTTCTTGAGTTATCGCATATATAGCAAGAAGAGCTCACGCATTGATGAAGAAGCCTGAATCTGCAACGCACTTTACTCTTACATCATTTGGAAGGAGAGACTTGAACTTATCGCAATTCAAGATTGTAGCCAATCCTCCAGCTGAAGTTCCTCTTAGGATTGCCTACATATAAAATGCATTTTGGTTTCAAAATTAAGCCAATTGGGAAAAAAGTTGTAAAGTACCATAGTAATTTAGTATGTGACTTGTATTATACTATATGGGCGTTAGAGAGCGATGTCAGTTGAATCTTACATTTTCAGCCGTTTGCATTCCTTTTCTTGATAAATCATTCATAATGGCTCTGAAGATTCTTGCTCCTCTATAATAAAGTTTGGTATCCTAATGTAGATTGGAAAACATTTCATATCAGAAAAGTTGTAAACAAATACTACTGCAATTTATTTTTCAATATTAGGGAAGCACAGGATCAACATCTTCAACATCACCTGTGAACGATGACACATAGCAATATCTGACCCTAACTCCATTCCAATGGTAAAAGTCTGCCAACTCATACGTTTACAAATTAGTAGCCGCTAAAATACGAAGAAAAAGAACAAAGCAAGAAAATAGTAAGATTATATAGCTTCACCTGGATTACTTCTGGGTTCGTCATGAAGAATTCCCGAAAATGTGACTTGTGGTGGAAGCATCTTTATGGAAGAACCTAAGCCGCTATTTGAACGATTATGGCAATCAGAGATACCAGAGCACCAACCACCAACCTAACAGTACGATTTTCTTTTTCAAAAGAGTTAACAAAAAGCAAAATAATTGAAGATTTGGCTACTTGGTTAAGATAAAGATGAAAAGAAGATGAATAATAGAAGAAGAAGTAAATGTAACTAACATCAACGGCGGTGATCCAGCTGCGAAGTCCAGTACCATATCCCTGATCAAGATGATATGCTGGAGGGATCCCATCTAGGCACACTGTTGGTGATTCTGTTTTGTCTGTTGCCTAATGTATTTTACCTGCACCTTCAGCAGTGGCGCTGTGAATTATGGTTTTTGTGGTTGTTGGGCCATAATAGCTGTCAACATTGCTGAAGACGCTAGCAAAGCTAAGAAAAAGCTTACCGTCCTGCAAAACATTCAAATAATCAATTGTTGGCTTATTATATTGCATATGTAAAAATTCCTTCTGTTAAAATCAACATTTATCAGGAGAAACAAGGCATTGCCAAATTTTAGTTAAAACAACGAAGAAAGAGATGCAAAGACAAATAGAATGAAATAATACATTTGGTCTTCTTAGAAAGGCTTGTGAGAGAAAGCAATTATAGTAGACCGTAGAAGCAAGTAGAGGTGAATGAGTTACGTTGGTCTGATAGTTCGTCTCTATTTATAATAATGCCAATGCCAGTAACTATTTTGCTTCCTTCCATGCTAGGGTTCTAAAATGTCTCGTTGGGAGAATAGCTCCAGCCTCCGTGCATGTGCCAATCTCCATCACTTCTTTACTTCTCTTCTCAAACAAATCACATGGTTTTCTCTTGCCATATTTGGCAGTAGAAATTAAAGTTACCCATAACCTTCTTTCCTTGGCAGACATAACTAATTACTCTTTTTACTTGTTTTATCTTTTTCAAACAATTCACATGGGTTTCTCTTGCTATTTGGCAGTAAAAATTAATATTTTTATTTTCCATAACCATCTTCTTTTCTTGGCAGTGATATTTTACTCTCTTCACTTCTTTTATCATCTTCAAGCAATCACATGGGTTACTCTAGCTAATTGGCAGTAGAAATTAAAATATCCCATAACCTTCTTCTTTTCTTAGCAGTGAAAAATTAACTCTCTTTACTTCTTCTCTTCTCTCTTTGAACAGTTCACATGGTTTACTCTTGCTTTTGGCAGTAGAAATTCAAATTTTCCACAACCTTCTTCTTTTCTTGGCAGCGGAAAATAACTCTCTTTACTTCTTTTCTTCTCATTTCGAACAATTCACATGAGTTCGTCTTGCTATTTGGCGATGCTTTTTATACAGCTACTAGTGTAGTTTAATATACTAATATCAAGTTTTTTACCGTTCTTTCGAGATAAGCAGTCAATGATTATTACATAAAGTTAAATATAAATTGTTGAGTTTAACTTTCATAGTTTAAAAGAAATGTTGCACTATTAGGACCTAAATAATAACTACTGGTATTGTCCAAAAGTGAGATCATTAATCTGGACAACAAATGAGATTCCATGCTTCAACATGTTAAAACATCATGTTAGTACTATACAAATTATTTATAGTCAATGTATATAATTAAATTAAATCCATTATATGTAGGGTGACCTAAGTGTCAATATCCTTTACAGCATGAATAGAAACTTATGAAATTGTAATGGTCAATAAGTACAAAATCTAAGAAGAAAACAACTTTTCACTAGTTTGGACAGAGCTTGCTAACTAAGATAAATAATATTTTATTATATATCTCATGATATATCCATTAACACCACATTAATCAAGGTGGTCAAATAAAACCACACTCTCACATAAGACAAACCTTTTTTAAGTTCATGTTGTTTAACCCAAAAAAATTAATTTTCAATGTCAAAGCAATTAATTTTATATGACGGTTCACAAGTAACCGATTCAATCCGAAAGATAAAATAATTTGTTAATACAACGTGATAGAGAAGAGAAAAATAAATTCAATGACAGATATTATAATATGAACACACAAGTATAAATAATTATTATTGGATGATCCTTGATAGTATGATGAGCAGAACAGAGCTTAAAGAGCCAAACTATGGCTAAATTGGGAGCAAGATGCTATGAATTCCAATGTATAGAACTGTAGAGAAAAAAAAATAGATGATTACAAGGGTGATAAAGTGTGTCTATTTATAGAACTAGATCTAAGTAACCATTCTCATTGAATTATGGGTCTATTATGAGCATTTACTCATCCATTCGTTACTTTTGGAAGACTTGTAACAGCTGAGTAAATGTTGAATATTCGTAACTGATGAGTTAATTCCGTAACTGATGAGTCAATCTCGTACCTGTTGAGTCAATCCTGTACCTGTTGATGAGTCAATCATGTACCTGTTGAGTCAATCCCGTACCTGTTGAGTCAATCTCGTTCCTATTGAGTCAATTTCGTAATTGATTGCCTTATTCTGCCCGTTACAATCATTTATTACATTTATTGTACGTTACATAATTTATTTGTAACTGATAGCATAATGATGATAAATCTCATATAATTCGTGTTTAATTTATTCTTTCCTCATTAGTAATGATGAGTTATTCTCCCGTACTTGATCTGGGTTGTTCTATGATGATCAATTCCGAGGCTAACAGGCATGGTACGAGTATGTTCGGTCCCGAGGGTGTTTAACATATAAACTCTACATATCGTTCTTCACTTTTCTCATTACTTTGATCGCATGTATCGCCATTTTATAGACCCGCGTTGCGAGTTTATTTTTCACTAATGCAGATAGTCTCCACACTTTTCGATTACTCACCATGAAGTGATCGGGAAGTGAAATCTTTAATCTTTTTTACCCTCCCCTCTGTATCATTAAACACCTTGCCGGAAAAATCCAATATGGACAAAAATCGAGCGAAGGGAAAAAGATTGCCGAGCTTAGGGATTCAGATGACAACTCTGCCACTTATTTTCCTTTCGTCAATGATCAGTCGATGCTGAAAAAGTACCACTATCACAAAAAACTTGATCTCGGGTTTTTATTGTTCATCTGAAACTTTTTATCTTAGGGTTTTGACTCTTGGATTTTTAGTTGTACGCGAAACGTTTATAACCTCACAGCCATAGAGGCCGGGGATATTAATAATCAGGAATTTTATACTTCTGATTTTGATAAAGTCCAGGAATTTAATGCAGCCAGTTAACTTTACGATCGAGAAATAAAGAATCCGACCGTTAGCCATTTGATTGAATGAATTTAGAAGAAGAGTACTTTGGGTACTGATCTAGAGAGTGTCGTTGCACGTCTTCCAAAGAAAAGATTTGACAAGGGAAAGAAAGAGCTTTCCGAGGATAGTCAGAGTAAATGCTGGACCAATCCCCTACCTACTCAGTTTCATCTCCAAGCTAGATTATATTTCCCTTATCATGGCGGATGATAGAGAGAATTCTCTTAGTTGAGAAAGATATAAGTACTGCAAATATAAGTACTGTAATCAACACTTTTCTAGATATTATTTGGTACTGTAGCGAATTTATCCAAGAACTAATTTTTTTGGAACTTTAAGAATTTATCTAAGTGCTCATATTTAGTATTATAGACTTGAAATAGATATTTGGATACATTATTTCATGAGCGATGTCTTAAAATTGCACCTTTGGATGTCTGACTTTTAAATAAAAGAGGGCCCTTTTATATCTTTTAAATGCTAAGAAGAGGATATCTTGTAACAATCCGGCCGGTCGTTTTGAGTATTATAGCCCCGTTACCTAATTTATTGCTTATCCTATATTCATTGTGGTTATGTGACTTGCCGGGGTGGTTAGTTTCGTTCCGGGATGTTTCAGAATGAATTGGGACACTTAGTCCCAAGGTTGGATGCTTAAGTTAAAAGAGTTGACCGAATGTTGACTTATGAATAAATGACTCCGGAATGGAGTTTTGATGGTTCGTATAGCATTGTATGGTGATTTTTGACTTAGGAGTATGGCCGTATATTGATCTGGAGGTTCGTAGGTCGTTTTGGCTTGAATTGGCGAAAGATGAAAAGTTGAAGGTTTGGAAGGTTGAGAAGTTTGACCGAGAGTTGACTTTGTTGATATCAAGCTCGGATTTTGGTTTCGGGAATTGGAATAGGTCTGTTCTATCATTTATGACTTGTGTGCAAAATTTGAGGTCAATCGGGGTTGGTTTGGTATGTTTCGGCATTGGTTTTAGAAGTTGGAAGTTCAATAGTTCATTAGGCTTGAATTGAGGTGCAGTTCGTGATTTTTATTGTGTTTGATTTGATTTGAGTCTTTGACTAAGTTCATATCTTTTTTTAGGACCTGTTGGTATGTTTGGATGGGGTCCCGGGGTCCTCGGGCGTGATTCGGATTGCAATTGGATTGAAGTTTGGACTTGGAGAAATCTGTTGGGTTCAGTTCTGGTGTAACCGCACCTGCGAGGAACTGGCCGCAGGTGCGGAGCCACAAAAGCGGTCTGGGAGGCGCAGATTCAGGGTTTGTCTAGGCTGGGTAGTGGCCGCAAGTGCGAGGTTGTTTCTGCATCTGCGAGCCCACATATGCGATGAAGCTGCCGTAGATGCGGATTTTGGTTAGGGGAAGCTAGAGTCGCACAAGCGGAGGAGATCCGCGGATGCGGTCCCGGAGGTGCGGGGCTTGGACCGCAGAAGCGGGAATGGACCGCAGAAGCGGCATGTCGGGGTTTTAAGTGGACTTCGCATAAGCGAAGTGTTTTTCGTAAAAGCGGAGCCGAATGTGCTGTTGGTGAGCCGCAGAAGCGAGAATGCCTGGGCAGAATGATATAATCGAGGGTTTGAGCTATTTTCTTCATTTTTGGACTTTAGAAGCTCGGCTAGTGGCGATGTTTGAGAGGTATTTCACTATAATTAAAGAGGTAAGCAACTTTTTATCACTTTTGTCCATTAATATTGAATACCCATTGATGTTTACACCTAGATTGCTTGTATTTGAGGTGCAATTTGGGGGATTTGCGGTCTATGTATTGGAGAGTAAGATTTGGGGATTTGAGGATCAATTTGTGGTCGGAATTGGATGATTTTGGTATAATTGGACTCATTATTGAATGGGTGTTCGAAATTTTTAAATTTTGTCGGGTTTCGAGGCGTGGCCCCGGGGTTGACTTTTTGGGTTGACTTTTTGAATTTGGTTAAAGTACTTAGTTTTATCATATGGAATCGATTCATATAGCATGTATTGATTATATTAATTTGTTTATGTCTAGATTCAAATCGTTCGGAGATTGATTCGCGAGGCAAGAGTTTATTGGAGCATTGAGTTGCACACTTTGAGGTAAGTAACACTTCTAAACATGGAACTAAGGGTATGAATCCTTGGAAAACGTATTGTGTGGTTTGTGTTGGGGTGACGGGCATGTGGGCGTACACCGTGTTAATCATGATTCGGCTGTTTCTTTTGGACTATGGTGTTATCAATTCTTGTTCTATCCATGAAATCCTTACTTGTTAGAGTAAATGAACTGTAATTCATGTTAGAAACCATGTTTAGGCTATGTACTTATTCAGTTGAGGCCTAGTGAGGTTATTTATGATGTTTTGAGTTATATTCTTTAACTGCAATTATGTGCTCAGTCATGACATTTCATTTGCATATCATATCTCAGTCTCCGTTATCATTTACTGTTACAATACATGTTCTTGTTGTTTGGGCTGAGTAGTATGAGATTGTGAGCCCTTGAGACTTGAGAGATTGATGACAGAGTTGGGCCTGAGAGCCGAGTTGAGATTGTTATTGTGGATCGGGCAGCACGCCGCAGCAGGCCTTATAGGCATTATATTAGCGCTTGGACAGATCCACCCCTCCGGAGTCTGACATACCAGTAGTGAGCGCAGGCACAGTGATATATATATATACGTGCTTTGGTTAGGGGTGATGGTAAGCTATATTTACGTGTTTTAGTCACATATTATACTCTAATTCACTGCACTTTATTCATGTTTGAACTTTAATTGATAGTGTTTTGCACTTATTGTGTATTTTATGCCTTGTAGGAATGATTCCGAGCTATGTACATGTTATGGAATGAATTCGAGCTATTTGGAGCTTTGAAGTTAGAGTAAAAGCCCAAGGGATTAAGCAGGGATCGTGTTCGATGGTCGAGGACCAAGTCTGGACGTCAGAAATTGAGTTTTGGTCCGTACTCTGAGAATTCCCCACAGCCATGGCGCGTGTGGTGCCGCGCTTGTGCAATCCTCTGCTGCATGTCAGAAATTAGCTCTCTGGATTTTCCTACTAATTCCCCGCATGGCGCGTCGCCCCGCATAGCGCGCCTTTGTAATTTTTACAGAGTAATTTTTCTATTTCGGCTAGGATAAAGTGGTTTCGTCTAGGCCCGACTCTACTTGGTATAAATACATGGAAAAACATTATTTTCTGGACTCTTGACATATGTTAGACCTAATGAATCTAAGGAGGAGTTGGAAGAATACAAGCACAAGGATTTCATCATTCCTTCCTCACTCAAGACCCGAGTTTGGATCGAATTTATGTTTTCCTATACTTTAACTTTGTTTGTGGTGAATTACTCCATATCTATTAAGTGGTTCTCTTTAGGTTTTGATGGATTTTGTGTATTGATGATTGTTTGTGAATTATAACTCTAGTTCTATGTATTGTAGCGCTTTTGGATGATTTAATTGTTGCATCTATATTCACTTGTTGATGTAATCGAGAGAGGTATAACTTGCGATATCTTTGCATTATATTGTTGGTTGAGTTCATTAATTCTTCTTAGTAATCGAAAGAGGCTAGTTGAATCATTGATTAAACCTAGTTAGGAGAATAATCGAAAGAGGTTTTCCTAAAGACCGATCTACTACGCATTCTTGCATATCTTCACGTGCTTAAATTGGTTCATCTTGTGAGGTTAAGACTTAATCTAGAGAAGAGTTTTTGCTGAACGTTTGAACTAATATTTGAGTGAATCTGAGAGACTCACTTAAACATTAGAAGTGAATTACCTAGAGTTAAATCCCAAATAATTATCTTGCATCTATCCTATCAACCCCTATTTTCTCCAAATAGATAACTTCCTTGCCTACCTTTGTTGCGATTGTCATTAGTCAATAGCTTTAGATTCTTAGTTAATTGTAGTTAGAAATCATAGAAATCTCAATTGTTGATCGTTTTGGATAGCAATCAAGCTAGAAATTACAAGAATATTGCTTAAATCAAATCCCTGTGGATACGATATTATACTATACTATATTTGACTAGCAAGCATAATTTAAGTGTATGTTTCGAGCTCATCAAATTTTGGCGCCGTTGTCGGCGGTTGAGGTTGGTGCATGACTCGAACTTCTGTGAAGGAAGTGCTACCATACTAGTCAGAGATAGAAAAACAACTACGATAGCTGAGGAAGGAAAGAAATCTCACCGAGACATTAGAAAATGTTGGGCATGTCACACCCCGACCTTGGGGAGCGCGACCGACGCTCAACAGAGTTAACCCTGCTCGAGCAAGCCTGCACAATGCCGTCTACCCAACTTACCCATGAATAAAGAGAAGAATACATTTCATTAATTAGACAGTAAGAGGTCATATGAATAACACCAGTTCATTTCCACTGGTTACGTCATTAGCAAGTCTCCAAAACAGTACATTGTACAATTATAGTTAAAGTGGAACATATGATACGATTACAACATTTTTAGTTTAACCTTCCAAAGACAAGATATAACCCACACTATGTCTATGGAGCCTCTAACAGAAACAAAAGAGTGCTACGACAGTGCCGGCAATAAGGCCCCGGCTATACCTCAAAACGCTATGTACATAGGACAAGAGATACAAGACCCCGAAATAAAGTGGGGCTCACTAAGTCAGCTGAGGAGAGGGTGTGCTGCTATCACTGATCGATACCACCTGCTATGGAACCACCTGCATCCATTAAAGATACAGCGCCCCCGGCAAAAGGGATGTTAGTACATATGGAATAGTACTAGTATGTAAAACTAAACACCCTCTCAATAGAACGAGTAACAGTAAACGGAGAAGGAAACATGAAATCAATAAGAGACTCAAACAGTATCAAGGTGTCAAGTTAGGGAAAGGTAAATTTCAAGTAAGTTTCAGTATTATAAGTTGGGATATCTTTAGCACCGATACACCACCGTGGTTTTAGCACGGAGTCCGATCTCAGCCCGACCGGCTAAGAAGTCTCACCCAGAGACATCCACTCACAATACCTCCATGTCCGCGGCATGGCATCCGATCTCACCACAATGCCGTGTGGGTCGACATCACATCACATCTCGCTAGCAATAATCTCATCCCATTCAAGGGGAAACAACTCAACACATCATTCTCATCCCATATAAGGGGAAACAATCTCATCACATTAACACGGGGATTTACCCCTCAATCACTCCCACACCGGTACGTGTACTTTCGAGGTTAGGTTATTTTGACCTATCCTTCCTCGGTGACTAAACGATACTCCCAAAGCATTTATTTTTAAAAGGGTTCACAACTCATTTCAACATCTTGTTCTCTCCTCTTTATTTCATTAGCACTAATGGCCCCAAATATAATATCATTGTTGGCATGTTGGCCGTATTTCATATGCTATATTTATTGTTTCACTTTCAAACATCATCACGAATCGTCAACAACAAACATTCCTATTTAAGACTTTGAATACACATTTGAGCAACTAACCAAATTAAGGGTCTTAGGCACATGTGATTTCTTACACAATTCGACATGTTAGTTTTCATTAGAATCAAGTTTTCAAATCATAACATATTAACACACATCCCATGCTTAATCACCTTCTCAAATAGTAACTCAACATAACAAGAACATTTGGAATACAAATTGAACACATATATCTTTTGACACAAGGCTTATTCGGAATAATCAATTTAAAATGAGCAACACGTGACTTACAAGGCCATTGTGGGGTTCAATTCTAAAAGAGGAGTTTAGCCAACATACCTGGCTTGGAGCTTTTCTTAATTCACTACACAGTTCCGGAAATCCTAGGAACTTTGATCTATTTAGAGATATAGCAAAATTGAACACAAATTAGGAAGGAGTTTATAGTTCCAGCTCATTTGAGCATTTTATCAAACACTAGGTGGGTATTATGATTTCAAGGTCCTCCTATGGTGGATTCCTTCATTCCACTACCCAAAGTCTATCCTATTTAGCTCAACATTCTTCCCCCAACCCTTGATAGTACATACATGCATAATGGACAACTCTCACACCCAAGAATTGCTTTTCTCATTACCTATTCCCAAACAAGATTCCAAAATTGAAGGTTACGGCTAGAATCTTACCTCTTGGTTGAAGACCTTGTGAGCTTTCTTGTTGAATTTCATGGCTTGAGCAAGATTTTGGATGAACAGTAATCTTAGGGATTTCACCTCTCACTCTAGGGCACTTCCTCTCTCTAAAAATATCAGATATTCCCCCCAAAATGGTCCCTTACATCTAATTATCGAGATAGATTCGGGTTTTAAAAATTAGAAAAATAAAGCCCTGATGTAGATCTGCGGTTGCATATGTGACCACATAACGCTTCTGCGGTCCGCAAAATGGACCGCATAATGGCCCTCCGGAATTGGGCACTTCTGCCTCACTCTGCGACCAATTTGCGATCCACAAACAAATTCTGCGGTCGCAAAATGCGCCGCAGAACTTCCCTACGAAAATTCTTTTGTTGGATCTGTGATGGGTTGTGCAGCCCGCAAAATAATTATGCGGTCGCATAATGGACCGCATAATGGTACAAAAATTTGCCCAGGTTTTTGCTTCAGTCTGCGGCAGATCTGCGGTCCGCAAGTCAGTTCTGCGACTGCAGAATGGACCACAGAAATGCCTAGAACTTCAAAAAAAATTTCTTCAACTATCGAACGCACGGTTTCAACCTAAAAAGTCCGAACCGCAGCGAGCAAGATCGCTATGAAGAATCTCTACAATCATCAACACATAAGTCTACCTCGGCATCATGAAACCCCGAGTTTTAGGTGAAATATCACGGGGCGTTACATCCTCCCCCGCTTAAGATCATTCGTCCTCGAATGAAGGCCAAAATCCGCCATTAGAAACCAATGTGACTCAGCTGCTATAACACACACCAACAGTTCCAGACTTTTGACTAACTCCCCAAATTTACAAAATTTGCGGCATAGTCTCCCCTGTAACTAGGCCTATCCGACTGTCAGAGAATCCCAGAATCCAATCCTAATAACACAACCACAACACATTGATGTAAATTAATATGGAAACAACACCGACAATAACGCCATAAACATTGCATCACTAAGAGGGAGTATCCTTAACATAGGCTGTATAGGGGAAATCATAATTTGTAGAAATTTAGCTCTTAACATCATGGATACAATTACACACCTCTTCAAATAAATTAGGGTACTTCTTATTCATTTCTTCCCCGGCTTCCCAGGTGGCCTTCTCAACCTGTTGGTTTTGCCATAGCACTTTCACGAAGGCAATCTCTTTATTTCTCAACTTCCGGACTTGCCTATCAAGAATGGCAATCGGAATTTCTTCATAAGTCAGTCCTTCATTAACCTCTATAGTCTCAATCGAAACAATAAGCAACGGATCTCCAACCACCTTCTTCAACATGGATACATGAAACATTGGGTGCACTAAAGATATCTCTAGAGGTAGTTCTAGCCTGTATGCCACCTGACCGATCCAAGGAATGATTCTGTATGGTCCGACATACCTTGGACTCAATTTCCCCTTCTTACCAAACCGCATTACCCCCTTTATGCGGGAAACCTTAAAGAATACCTAATCATCCTCTTGGAACTCAAATCCTTACGACGTATATCCGAATAGGATTTCTGACGACTCTGGGAAGTTTTCAACCATTCTGTAATGATCTTAACCTTCTCTATAGCCTGATGCACAAGGTCTGGTCCTATTAACTCCGCTTCCCCAATCTCGAACCACCCAATGAGATTTCTACATGGACCCCATACAGAGAATGTTGCCAAATCTTCAATGCAAATACCACCGTCGCAAGCTCTAAGTCATGTGTTGGATACTTCTTTTCATGATTCTTGAGTTGCCTAGAAGCAGAAGCTATCACCTTTCCATGTTGCATTAATACACACCCAAGTCCGATTCTTGAAGTATCACAATATACCACAAACCCATATGTACCGTCTGGTAGAGTAAACACTGGTGCCGTAGTCAATCTAGATTTCAACTCCTGGAAGTTCCCTTCAAAAGCATCTAACCATTGGAACTTAACTGCCTTCGGCGTCAATTTAGTCAACAGAGAGGCAAGGATAGAGAACCCCTCCACAAACTTCTTGTAATAACCTGCTAAGACCAAGAAACTGTGAATCTCAGTTGAGGTAGTAGGTCTAGGACAATTCCTCACCGCTGAAATCTTTTGAGGATCGACCTTCATTTCTTCTCTAGAGACGACATGACCAAAGAATGTGACAGATTCAAGCCAAAATTCACATTTCAAAAACTTCGCATACAACTGGTGCTGATACAGGGTCTGCAAAACTGCCCTGATATGATCGGCATAGTCCTCTCGACTGCGTGAATATACAAGGATATCGTCAATAAACACTATCACGAAAGTGTCAAGGAACGGCTTGAAAACTCAGTTCATGAGATCCATGAAAGCTGTCGGGGCATTTGTTAGCCCAAAAGACATTACCAGAAATTCAAAGTGCCCATACCGGGTCCTGAAAGCTATTTTCGGAATATCCTGTTCCCTGATCTTCAATTGGTGATACCCGGATCTTAAATCGATCTTGGAGAAGTACTTAGCACCTTACAATTATTCAAACAAGTCATCTATCCTTGGCAGTGGGTATTTATTCCTAATCGTGACCTTGTTGAGCTGCCGATAGTCAATACACATTCTCAGTGACTCATCCTTCTTCCTTATAAAAAGGACCGGTGCGCCCCAAGGTGACAAACTTGGCCGGATGAAACCATTCTCTAACAAATCCTTCAATTGTTCCTTTAGCTCCTTCAATTCTTCCGGTGCCATTCTGTAGGGCGAAATAGATATACGCTGCGTGTCTGGCATCACATCAATCCCAAAATCAATCTCCCTATCTGGTGGGATCCTAGGGAGATCATCCGGAAAGACCCCCAGAAATTCATTCACAACAGGCACAGACTCAAGTGTAGGTGCCTCAGCATCGGTGTCCGTAACCCGGACCAAATGGTAGATACACCCCTTGTTAATCATATTCGTGGCCTTAATGTAAGAAATAAACCTACCCTTCGGCACCACATCATCCCCCTTCCATTCAATCACCGACTCATTTGGAAATTCAAACCTAACGGTTCAGGTTCGATAATTAAGCTTACCAAAACATGAATAAAGTGAATACATCCCCATTATTGCATCAAAATCAACCATCCCCAATTCAATGAGTTCGGCCATGGTGTCCCGACCATGCTCCATGACAACACAATCCCTATAAACTCGCGCGACCATAATAGACTCACCAACCAGAGTAGATACAAAGAACGGTTCATGGAGCTGTTCTGGTTCTATCCCAAATTCCATAGCAACACAGGGATTGACATATGACAAAGTGGAATCGGGATCAATATATCTGTGACAACATCTGGAGAAGCCTCTATACTCTGGAGACCCTTCATAGCATATAAACGGCTGGGTCTTCCCGAACTCTGTGTACCACCCCTAGCTGCACCACGCCCTGCGGGTGCTAGGGTGCATCGAGCTGGAGGAGGTATTGCGGATGTAGTAGCTGCAGAACTAGCTGGCTATGCTGCACCTCTGCCCATGCTCTGGTGAGACGAACAACAATCCCTCTTAATGTGACCCCTCATACCACACCCATAACATATGGGCCGGTCTATGATGCAGGCCCCAAAGTGCATCTTCCCGCATCTAGGGCATGGGGACCTCCGCTGCTACTAAAATATCCCACTAGACGGACCCTGCTGGTAGGGTCCCCTAATGCCCTGGTTGGGCCTAAAGCGGCTCCCCTGCTACTGACTAGGCCCTGATAGCTACGCACTGACTAAAGACTGAGCAAAAGACTGGGAAGGCCCTGATGATCGTCCCCTGAATGCTGACCTACCACCATCACCACCAGAAGAACCACCAAAGTTGCCCGCGGACCGAGCCTTACTACTGCTCCCACGCTCCATTCTATTCTTCAATTTGTGGGTCTCTGTGGCTTGAGCAAATACCACCATCTTACAACAGTTTATATTAGAATTCAAGGCAGTTGTAGCGGTCTCATTGATAACCAAGGGGCTAAGGCCCTGCACAAACCGGCGTACTTTAGCATCCATAGTGGGAAACATATAGATGGCATATTTGGACAGGCACGTGAATCTCATATGATACTTCCACACACTCATGCTACCTTTCTTAAGGCTCTCAAACTCAGCGGTACGGGTTGCCTTAGTCTCGGCAGGAAAGAAATGATCAATGAAAGCATCGGCAAACTCACTCTACCTCGCCGGAGGGCTCCCCTCCTCACGTGAGTCCTCCCATATCTCAAACCAAGAATAGGCCACCCCTTTCATGCGGTAGGAGGCCAACTCCACTCCGTCCATCTCAGTAGCATGCATAACTTGGAGGGTCTTGTGCATCTCGTCAATAAAGTCATGGGGTCCCTCCTCAGGATCAGTACCTGTGAACACTGAAGGATCCAACTAGAGAAACCTATTCACCCTGGAACTAGTGAAATCCCCTGGCTGACTAGAAGAAGTGGGTGCAACATTTGATCTCTGGGCCTGGGAAGCCACTATCCGAGCCAACATCTATATGGCTCCCCTAAGATCCTCATCAGATACACCGGGAATGGTAGTTGGGGTTGGAGGTGGAACTGGAATATCAGTTAGATGGATCGTTGCACCCCCAGTAGGTGTAGGGATAGGTATTGTCTGATCAGGTGTAGTAGAATCAGGTAGTGTAGTAGTCGGGGAAATATTCTCACCCCTCGGGTGCTCACCCGCATCATCAAGTAAAGGATCAACTGCCAATCCTGAAGTGGCATTGGCTCGTTAGCCAGTTCTTGCTTTCTTCCTAGGCTCCATATACTGGAAATTAGAGCAATGCATGAGTTAAAGGAGGAACAATCTTACAATCAGCTTTATCGCACGATCTAAAACATCAAAGAAGGTTATTATTCCTAAATGCCCAAGTAGCCTCCTAATTATAGATGTGGTTGACAACACACCGATAAGAAGGACTCTACTAGACACGGCTCCGAGACATCCTAGGACACTTTAAAACCTTAGGTTCTGGTACCAAGTCTGTCACGCCCCGACCTCGGGGAGCACGATCGGTGCTTAACAGAGTTACCCCAGTCGAGCAAGCCTTCACAATGTCGTCTACCCAACTCACCCATGAATAAAGAAAAAAATACATTTCATTAATTAGACAGTAAGAGGTCATGTGAATAACACTAGTTCATTTCGATTAGTTACGTCATTAGTAAGTCTCCAAAATAGTACATTGTACAATCATAGTTAAAGTGGAACAAATGATACGATTACAACATTTTTAGCTTAACCTTCCCAAAGAAAATATACAACCCACACATTTTTAGTCACATGTGAATTCTTACATAATTCGACATGCTAGTTTTCATTAGAATCACGTTTTCAAATCATAACATATTAATACATATCACATGCTTAATCACCTTCTCAAATAGTAACTCAACATAACAAGAACATTTGGAATACAAATTGAACACATATATCTTTTGACACACGGCTTATTCAAAATAATCAATTTATAATGAGCAACACGTGACTTACAAGGCCATTGTGAGGTTCAATTCTAAAAGAGTAGTTTAGCCAACATACCTTGCTTTGAGCTTTTCTTAATTCACTACACAGTCCAAGAAATCCTAGCAACTTTGATCTATTTAGAGATATAGCAAAATTGAACACAAATTAGGAAGGATTTCATTGTTCCAGCTCATTTGAGCATTTTATCAAACACTAGGTGGGTATTATGATTTCAAGGTTCTCATATGGTGGATTCCTTCATTCCACTACCCAAAGCTATCCAATTTAGCTCAACATTCTTCCCCCAACCCTTGATAGTACATGCATGCATAATGGACAACTCCCACAATAATTGCTTTTCTCATTACCTATTCCCAAACAAAATTTCGAAATTGAAGGTTAGGGCTATAATCTTACCTCTTGGTTGAAGACTTTGTGAGAATTCTTGTGGAATTTCAAGGCTTGAGCAAGATTTTGGATGAACAATTAACTTAAGGATTTCACCGCTCACTCTAGGGCACTTCCTCTCTCTAAAATTTTTAGATATTCCCTTCAAAAATGGTCCCTTATATCTAATTATCGAGATAGGGTCGGGTTATATTAAACCAAAAAGAATGAAGCCCCGATGCAGATCTGCGGTCACATATGCGACTGCATAATGCTTCTGCAGTCCACAAAATGGACCGTATAATGGCCTTCCAGAACTGGGCACTTGTAAGGACCCGTAAAAAAATTTAAACCAAAAACTCGGTGTTTCTTGGTGCCAAGATAGATCCCTGCATTATATTAGTAGAAAGGTTCGGACTTTTTGGATTGAACAATACCCTACGGATTGAGAGGAAAATGTTTCACAGAAGAACGCATTTTTGCGGCCCATTATGCGGCCGCATAATCACTTTGCGGACCGCATAATGGCCGCACAGTGAAGTAGTAAGTTTGGCCAACTTGAGCTCAGTTTTGCGGTCGATTATGCGACCGCATAATCGATATGCGGACCGCATATCAATTGCATAATCCCTCTTGAGTTTTTGCGGAGGGAGTTCTGCGGTGCATTATGCGACCGCAGAACGAGTATGCAGACCGCATACTGGTCGCATACCTGGGCCGTAAGTTCAGGCCCCTGAGGGCCATTTCTGCGGTCACTTTGCGGACCGCATAACTATTATGCGGTCGCATATGCGACCGCAGACCTGTGTCGGGGCACCATTTTTCTTAATTTAAAACCCGACCCCTATTTCGTTAAAACACCCATTTAGTCCATTATGAAGCTCATTTCTTATATTTCTAGTGAGAGAGAGAGAGGGTTCTAGAGGGAGGGCCTAATTCCCACCAATTAATCTTCAAACATCACTCAAAGCTTGGAAATATTCAAGTAGAGTACCAAATTCTTCATCCAAAAAGGTAAGACTTAATCACCCCAGCTGTTAATTTCAAACATAGATATAATGGGGTATTAATAAGACGGTCCATGGGTGTGAGGGTTGTTTATCTTGCATGCATGTGATAAAGAGTGTGGAAAAAATAAGAAGTGAACTAGAACCATGAACGTTTTTCTAATTTTGGGTTCAATTTGTATATTGCTAAAATAGATTGAGATTGCTAAGAGTTCTGAAAAATTGTAGAGTCTAAAGAAGCGCAATTGAGGTATGTTGGCTAAACTTTCTCTCTTGGAATTGAATTCCATAATATTTTTGTAAGTTTCAAAGTGTGGGTTACGTATTAAAATGTTATGGCTTTGAGTCGCGTTTCAATGAATGATAGAATTGTCTAAAAGCATTTGTACTAAATTCATGCCCATTAGTGGTTGCTTTAACTAATGCTCTGATTTATAAATATATTCAGTATGATTCAAGTTCTATATACTCATGTGTTGAAATTGTATATTGTCATTTCTGGGGGAGAGTATTGCAAGAGTAAATGGTGTATTGACTGTTTATGATTTTTCATGTGTGTTTCTATTGTTGGTTGGTATGCTTCATCCTTTGGGAAGAAACCATTTGTGTTTGAAGTTTCCATTTCAAATGGATTTGAAGTATATGATTTTTAAAATATCCTATATGTTGATACTTGATGGTGATCTTTGAAATTGAAAGAGGTGAAAGTGTGGAATATGAAATACGGCCATTGTGCCAGGAATAAATAATCTTGTGAATGGCCTAATGAGCCAAGGAAATATTGTCGTTGTGAATGACTGGAAATACTAATGAGAATTCATACAATGTAAAAGATGTTGAGGTGAGTACAATTGTATTTATGATATTTCTGTTTGCAAATCAAATCAAAACTATTTTTGGGAGCATCAGTAGCAATACCGAGGAAGGGTGGGTCATAAGGCCCACACCTGAAACTACACGTACCGGTGTAGGGGTGGATTGTGATATTATTCCCCTTAATTGGGATGAAATTGGAACCCTTGTGGATTGGAAAAGTCAACCCGCATGGCATATGTGGGAAGGCAGCTTAGCTGATCGGGTGGAGATCAGATGCCATATTATGCATATGGTGGTACTACTCTTGGTAACAACTTTCTTTCGCATCACATGTCAAACCACATTGTTCGTGGGGAGATGGCCTAGCCGATCAGGCGTGATCGGACTCTGTGCTAACAAAGACGGTGGTACATCGGTGCTAATTATCTGCCAACCAAAATTATATATGAAGTTTGTATTTTGAAAATTATTATGTTTTAACTAGATGTTTGGATATTGTTGATTGTGACTTGCTGTTTCTATGTGTTGCCTTTTCTTATATGAGCATTCTATTTTGAAAGAGGATTTTTAGCTATACATACTAGTGCTATTCGACAGTACTAATGTCCCTTTTGTCGGGGGCGCTGCATCTTTAATGGATGCAGGTGGTTCTTCAACAGGCGGCATTGATCAGTGATAGCAGTATACTATTTTCAGCTGATTTGGTGAGCCCTACTTCATTTCGGGGTCATGCACCTTTTGTTTCTCATGCACAGTATTTTGAGGTATAGCCGGGGCCTTGTTACCGACATTTCCATATTACTCTTCTATTGTATTTAGAGGCTCCGTAGACAGGTTGTGGGTTATGGTTGATGTTGGGAATTGAACTACAAATGTTGGTACTTGGAAATTATGTTTTTCATTAATTCTATAAACTCGTAATGTTTTAGAAATTATGAATGAAGCTGCTAATGGGAATGAAAAGGAAGTTGTTAATAAAATCTTTTCAGTGATTGATTAATGGAGTATATCTCCTCTTTATTCATGGATGAGTTTGGGTAGAAGGAAGTCTAATAGGTTTGCTCGGCCGGGTTCTCTCGGTTGAGCGCCGGTCGCGCTTCCTGAGTTTGGGACATGACAACACTTCTGCCTCACTCTGCGACCAGTCTGCGGTCCACAGACCAATTACGGTCGCATAATGCGCCGTAGAACTTCCCTCTAAAAATTCTTTTGTTGGATCTGTGATGAGTTGTGCGGCCCGCAAAATGATTATGCCCAAGTTTTTGCTTCAGTCTGCAGTAGATCAGCCGTCTGCAGATCAGTTATGCATCCGCACAATGGACCACATAAACACCCTGCACTTCCATAATTACGTATTTTAGTCACTTATTGCACTCTAATTCACTGCATTTTATTCATGTTTGAGCTTCAATTGATAGTGTTTTGCACTTATTGTGTGTTTTATGAATTGTAGGAGTGATTCCGAGCTATGTAGATGTTATTGAATGAACTCGAGCTATTTGGAGCTTTAAAATTTGAGTAAAATCCCAAGGGATTAAGCCGGGATCGTGTTCGGGGGTCGAGGACTAAGTCTGGACGTCAGAAATTGAGTTTTGGTCCTTACTCTGAGAATTTCCCACTGCCGCGGTGCGTGGGGCACCACGCTAGTGCAATACTCTACTGCATGTCAGAAATAAGCTCTCTGGATTTCCCCACTAATGCCCCACATGGCGCGTCGCCCCATGCGGTGCGCCTGTGCAATTTATACAGAGTAATTTTCCTATTTCGGCTAGGAGAAGGTGGTTTCATCTGGGCCCGACCCTACTTGGTATAAATACATGGAAAAATATTATTTTCTGAACTCTTGACATACTTTAGACCTAAGGAAGATAAGGAGGAGTTGAAAGAATACAAGCACAAGGATTTCATTATTCCTTTCTCACTCAAGACCCAAGTTTGGGTTAAATTTATGTTTTCCTATACTTTAACTTTATTTGTGAAGAATTGCTCCATATCTATGGAGTAGTTCTCTTTAGGGTTTGATGGATTTGGTGTATTGATGATTGTTCGTGGATTATAACTCTAGTTCTATGTATTAAAGCATTTTTGGATGATTTAATTATTGCATCTATATTCACTTGTTCATGTAATCGAGCGAGGCATAACTTGCGATATCTTTGCATTATATTATTGGTTGAGTTCATTAATTCTTCTTAGTAATCAAACGAGACTAATTGAATCATTGATTAAACCTAGTTAGGAGAATAATCGAAAGAGGTTTTTCTAAAGACCATTCCACTACGCATTCTTGCATATCTTCACGTGCTTAAATTGGTTCATCTTGTGAGGTTAAGACTTAATCGTGAGAGGAGTTTTTGCTGAACGTTTGAACTAATATTTGAGTGAATTCAAGAGACTCACTTAAACATTAGAAGTGTATTACCTAGAGTTAGATCCAAAACAATTATCTTGCACCTATCCTATCAACACCTATTTTCTCCCATTGATAACCTCCTTGCCTACCTTTGTTGCGATTGTCATTAGTCAATAGCTTTAGATTCTTAGTTAATTGTAGTTAGAAATCATAAAAATCTCAATTGTTGATCATCTAGGATAGCAAATCAAGCTATAAACTACAAGAATATTGTTTAAATTCAATCCATGTGGATACAATATTATACTATACTATATTTGACTAACGAGCATAATTTAATTGTGTGTTTCGAGCTCATCAAGAGGCATTAATGCCAGGCACCCGTAAAATGCTGAGTGATTGTGTATGATGAGTGGGTATTTGAGTTAGACAGATTTAGTACTCTGAGAGTATGAGTACCTGGGAATATCACCGTGATTCGTTATATTTGACAAGTATATTTGACATGTAGGCATAGAGATGTAACATTCCTCATGCTTGTTGTACTTGATATATTTTATCAGTGTTGGGTTGTACATTCGATCAGTCATTTTGAGCTTTATCGTTCCATTCGGTAGTTTGATACTTTGAGTAGCTTCATATTATGTATTATGACTTGCGTGTATGGTTGGTTTCGGTTTTCAAGTAGTTTCGGGATTGATTTGGAAGAATGATTCTCGGTTTAGAAGCTTTAAGTTGGAAGAGTTGACCAAGGTTTTACTTTTGAATAAACAAACTCGGAATCGGATTTTGATTATTTTGATAGGTTCGTAAGATGATTTTGGACTTGTATGTATGTTCGGATTTGGTTTCGGAGGTTTCTAGAAGAATTCAACACTATTTGTCGAAAGTTGGCAATTTGAAGAATTTAAGAGTTCATAAGTTTTACCAAGAGTTGACTTTAATGTTATGGGACTCCAATGGTGTTCTGAGACTTGGATAGGTCTATATAGTTGAATTGAACTTATGTGCAAAGTTTGAAAGTAATCCGAAGTGTTTAAGTATGATTGAGACATTGTTTTGCAAGAATGAAGATTTAACAACTTAAGAGAAATTCTATTCGGTTTGAGTTCCGTTTCTTTGTTGTGATGTTCCCGTGGGTGTTTTGAGGCTTTGGATACTTTTGGATGATGTATTTATACTTGTTGGTATGATTGGATGGGGTCCCGAAGGGATCGGGTGTGTTTCAGATCATTGGGTGAGAAACTAGTTATGTTAAAGATTTAAAGTTTGACCATGGTCAATATCAAATGAAGATGACATCCTTTCAGTATTTTGAGTGCGCGAGCACGTTCGTAGCATATTTTATGATTGAAATACATATATGGTTTGTGTCTGAGAGGTTCCGAATGAGTTTTGGGTGGTAAAATGAATATTTTCTTATTGCTGTTTTTTTCTGGTATACATAATTACGAAACTGCCATTGAAATTTTCAGATTTCTTTTAAAACTTCAAAACATCATATCTCCCTCATTTTAAGGCCAAATTGGGTGATTCAGAATGATATCTTGGATGTAATCTTGCAAGGATCGTGTTGGGCTTCTCAAACGCAAGTTTTGGGATCATCTAGAACTTGAATCGAGCTGGGATAGCTGCTTCACTTTTTTTTCTTGTTTCGGAATTTAGTTACTTTTTCTCACAAGGTTTTGGAGATCGGTTTTGGGCAACTTTGGTATGAATTTTTACTATTTGGATTGGGGTAAGTATTTTTTTACTCGGATTTTATATTATTTCATGATTTCAACCTATATTTTGGTGTTTGATTAATAATTTGAATTGGAGAATTTGAGGATTTTAGGAAAAACTTTCTAAAACATAAATTGACGGTTTGAAGGCTGATTTGAGGTCGGAATTGAACGATTTTGATATGATTGGACTCGTATAGGAATCGCTGTTCGGAATTTATAAATTTTGTCGGGTTCTGAGGTACAGGCCCAGCGTTGACCTTTTGGGTTGACTTTTTGATCGAAGCTTTATTATACCATATTATTTTCTATGGCTTTTATTTATGATATTAAGTTATTTTAGCTAGATTGGAGTCGTCTGGAGGTTGTTTCATACGTGAAGGGATTCTTAAAGTATTGATTTAGCTTCTTTGTGGTAAGTATCTTACCTAACTTTGTGTGAGAAAACTACCCCTTAGGATTTGGGTTGATTGTGTTATTTGTGTTATGTGAAAGCCGTATACGCAAGGTGACGAGTGGGTACACGGGCTATATACGGTATTTGACCGGTTTAGGCTATTTTTCATTCCTTTAATTGATTTGTTATACATTCTATGTTGGGTCAACTTGTTGATTTGAATGGTTATTATACTTCCTTCAATCATTCATCCGCATTTTTATTGTGTTTGGTTATCCATTGTTATCTTGGTATTGGAATGATTGTGGCCTTTTGTGTTAGTCATGCATTCTACGTGATTTGTTGTATTGCTTTAACATGCCAATCTGTGCCTCCGTTATAACTTGGTAAATTGATTATCAAACTGAATTTAATTGTGTGGAGTCATTATATCATATTCTGTTGAGTTGTTGGTAACATAACGATTTAAATAATAGAATAATTGACATGATTTATTCTATGTGTCTCTTGTCACGCCCCAAAATCGAAGAGCGCGACCGGTGCTCAACCGAGTGAACCCGACCGAACAAGCCTGTTAGATTTCATTCTACCCAAACTCATCCACGAATAGAGATAATACATATTTTCATTAATAGACAAAAATGTGTTCATGTCTACAATACCAATTCATTTCCAATAGTTTCATCATTTTTAAAGTCTCAAATGGACAAGTAATACAACCACAACATAACATAGTTTGTCTTTCCCCAGGACCAATACACAACCTACACTATGTCTACGGAGCCTCTATAGATAAAGAAGAGTACAATGATAATGCCGGCAACAAGGCCCCGGCTATACCTCAAACCGAATACACAAAGTACAAAAGATACATGACCCCGGGATAAAGTGGGGCCCACCAAGTCAGCTGGGAAGAAGGTGTACTGCTATCACTGATCAATATCTCCTGCTGTGGAACCACCTGCATCCATTTAAAGATGCAGCGCCTCCCCCCCCCCCCGGCAAAAGGGACGTTAGTACCGTCGAATAGCACTAGTATGTATAACTAAACACCCTCTCAATAGAATGACAAATAATACAAAGAAGATTATCATAATATCAATGAAAGCCTTAATCAACATCAAACCTCAATTTAGGATCAAGACAGTGTTCAAATTAATTTCCATATCTCACATTGAGAGATTTTTAGTATCGATATACCATTGTCCACAATACCATTATTCACAATACCATTATTCACAAAACTAGTACCACCGTACTCTTAGCACGGAGTCCGATCACGACCCGATCGGCTAGGCCATCCCATTAGAGACATCAACCACAATTGCTCTCAATATCAATACCACCTTCTTTAACACGGAGTCCGATCACGACCCGATCGGCTAGGCTATCCATTAGGGACATCGACCACAACCACAATTTCAATTAAAATTTCCAGCACATTCACCACCATGTGTGCGGCATGGTGTCCGATCACGACCCGACCGGCTAGGCTATCTTATTTGAGACATCAATTTTTTTATATCAATAATCACATTTCGTATTACTTTCACATCTTTTCATTTCATTGGCACTAATGGCCATAATTATAAGATCATTCTTGGCACGTTGGACATATTCAGTATTTCATGCTCACCTTATCAATTTCAAATATCATTATCATCATCAACAACAAATACCACTCAAATCAAGGTGTGTAATACACATGTGAGCAATTTAAAGTCTAAGGCACATAGAGATATTTCACAAAATTTGGCATTCTGTTGAGTTGTTGGTAACATAACGATTTAAATAATAGAATTATTGACATGCTTTATTCTATGTGTCTCTTGTCACGCCCCAAAACCGAGGAGCGCTACCGGTGCTCAACCGAGTGAACCTGACCGAGCAAGCCTGTTAGATTTCATTCTACCTAAACTCATCCACGAATAGAGATAATACATATTTTCATTAATAGATAAAAATGTTTTCATGTCTACAATACCAATTCATTTCCAATAGTTTCATCATTTTTAAAGTCTCAAATGGACAAGTGATACAACCACAACATAACATAGTTTGTCTTTCCCCAGGACCAATACACAACCTACACTATGTCTACGGAGCCTCTATAGATAAATAAGAGTACAATGATAATGCTGGCAACAAGGCCCCGGTTATACCTCAAACCGAATACACAAAGTACAAAATGATTTATGGCCCCGGGATGAAGTGGGGCTCACCAAGTCAGCTGGGAAGAAGGTGTACTGCTATCACTGATCAATATCTCCTGTTGTGGAACCAGCTGCATCCATTTAAAGATGCAGCGCCCCCGGCAAAAGGGACGTTAGTACCGTCGAATAGCACTAGTATGTATAACTAAACACCCTCTCAATAGAATGACAAATAATACAAACAAGATTATCATAATATCAAAGAAAGCCTTAATCAACATCAAATCTCAATTTAGGATCAAGACAGTGTTCAAATTAATTTCCATATCTCACATTGAGAGATTTTTAGTATCGATATACCATTGTCCACAATACCATTATTCACAAAACCAGTACCACCGTACTCTTAGCACGGAGTCCGATCACGACCCGATCGGCTAGGCCATCTCATTAGAGACATCAACCAAAATTTCTCTCAATATCAATACCACCGTCTTTAACACGGAGTTCGATCACGACCCGATAGGCTAGGCTATCCATTAGGGACATCGACCACAACCACAATTTCAATTATAATTTCCAGCACAATCACCACCATGTGTGCGGCATGGTGTCCGATCACGACCCGACCGGCTAGGCTATCTTATTTGAGACATCAATCTATTTATATCAATAATCACATTTCGTATTACTTTCACATCTTTTCATTTCATTGGCACTAATGGCCATAATTATAAGATCATTCTTGGCACGTTGGACATATTCAGTATTTCATGCTCACCTTATCAATTTCAAATATCATTATCATCATCAACAACAAATACCACTCAAATCAAGGTGTGTAATACACATGTGAGCAATTTAAAGTCTAAGGCACATAGAGATATTTCACAAAATTTGGCATTCTGTTGAGTTGTTGGTAACATAACGATTTAAATAATAGAATTATTGACATGCTTTATTCTATGTGTCTCTTGTCACGCCCCAAAACCGAGGAGCGCTACCGGTGCTCAACCGAGTGAACCTGACCGAGCAAGCCTGTTAGATTTCATTCTACCTAAACTCATCCACGAATAGAGATAATACATATTTTCATTAATAGATAAAAATGTTTTCATGTCTACAATACCAATTCATTTCCAATAGTTTCATCATTTTTAAAGTCTCAAATGGACAAGTGATACAACCACAACATAACATAGTTTGTCTTTCCCCAGGACCAATACACAACCTACACTATGTCTACGGAGCCTCTATAGATAAATAAGAGTACAATGATAATGCTGGCAACAAGGCCCCGGTTATACCTCAAACCGAATACACAAAGTACAAAATGATTTATGGCCCCGGGATGAAGTGGGGCTCACCAAGTCAGCTGGGAAGAAGGTGTACTGCTATCACTGATCAATATCTCCTGTTGTGGAACCAGCTGCATCCATTTAAAGATGCAGCGCCCCCGGCAAAAGGGACGTTAGTACCGTCGAATAGCACTAGTATGTATAACTAAACACCCTCTCAATAGAATGACAAATAATACAAACAAGATTATCATAATATCAAAGAAAGCCTTAATCAACATCAAATCTCAATTTAGGATCAAGACAGTGTTCAAATTAATTTCCATATCTCACATTGAGAGATTTTTAGTATCGATATACCATTGTCCACAATACCATTATTCACAAAACCAGTACCACCGTACTCTTAGCACGGAGTCCGATCACGACCCGATCGGCTAGGCCATCTCATTAGAGACATCAACCAAAATTTCTCTCAATATCAATACCACCGTCTTTAACACGGAGTTCGATCACGACCCGATAGGCTAGGCTATCCATTAGGGACATCGACCACAACCACAATTTCAATTATATTTTCCAGCACAATCACCACCATGTGTGCTGCATGGTATCCGATCATGACCCGACCGGCTAGGCTATCTTATTTGAGACATCAATCTATTTATATCAATAATCACATTTCGTATTACTTTCACATCTTTTCATTTCATTGGCACTAATGGCCATAATTATAAGATCATTCTTGGCACGTTGGACATATTCAGTATTTCATGCTCACCTTATCAATTTCAAATATCATTATCATCATCAACAACAAATACCACTCAAATCAAGGTGTGTAATACACATGTGAGCAATTTAAAGTCTAAGGCACATAGAGATATTTCACAAAATTTGGCATTCTGTTGAGTTGTTGGTAACATAACGATTTAAATAATAGAATTATTGACATGCTTTATTCTATGTGTCTCTTGTCACGCCCCAAAACCGAGGAGCGCTACCGGTGCTCAACCGAGTGAACCTGACCGAGCAAGCCTGTTAGATTTCATTCTACCTAAACTCATCCACGAATAGAGATAATACATATTTTCATTAATAGATAAAAATGTTTTCATGTCTACAATACCAATTCATTTCCAATAGTTTCATCATTTTTAAAGTCTCAAATGGACAAGTAATACAACCACAACATAACATAGTTTGTCTTTCCCCAGGACCAATACACAACCTACATTATGTCTACGGAGCCTCTATAGATAAATAAGAGTACAATGATAATGCTGGCAACAAGGCCCCGGCTATACCTCAAACCGAATACACAAAGTACAAAAGATACATGACCTCGGGATAAAGTGGGGCTCACCAAGTCAGCTGGGAAGAAGGTGTACTGCTATCACTGATCAATATCTCCTGCTGTGGAACCACCTGCATCCATTTAAAGATGCAGCGCCCCCCGGCAAAAGGGACGTTAGTACCGTCGAATAGCACTAGTATGTATAACTAAACACCCTCTCAATAGAATGACAAATAATACAAACAAGATTATCATAATATCAAAGAAAGCCTTAATCAACATCAAATCTCAATTTAGGATCAAGACAGTGTTCAAATTAATTTCCATATCTCACATTGAGAGATTTTTAGTATCGATATACCATTGTCCACAATACCATTATTCACAAAACCAGTACCACCGTACTCTTAGCACGGAGTCCGATCACGACCCGATCGGCTAGGCCATCTCATTAGAGACATCAACCAAAATTTCTCTCAATATCAATACCACCGTCTTTAACACGGAGTTCGATCACGACCCGATAGGCTAGGCTATCCATTAGGGACATCGACCACAACCACAATTTCAATTATATTTTCCAGCACAATCACCACCATGTGTGCTGCATGGTATCCGATCACGACCCGACCGGCTAGGCTATCTTATTTGAGACATCAATCTATTTATATCAATAATCACATTTCGTATTACTTTCACATCTTTTCATTTCATTGGCACTAATGGCCATAATTATAAGATCATTCTTGGCACGTTGGACATATTCAGTATTTCATGCTCACCTTATCAATTTCAAATATCATTATCATCATCAACAACAAATACAACTCAAATCAAGGTGTGTAGTACACATGTGAGCAATTTAAAGTCTAAGGCACATAGAGATATTTCACAAAAGTTGGCATAATAGCTAACATTTGAACTTGACTTAAAGTCAAAACATTATTAATGCACAGCCCATATTTTAACATATCCTCAATTGGTAACATAACATGAATAAAGCATTTGGGATGCTTATTGAACATATATCTTTCAACCCAATCTTACTCGGAATAGCCAGTTTCATAATGAATCACTCGGAACTTACATAATTTACATGAATATCGTGGGATTCAATTCTAAGAGAAGAGTTTAGCCAACATACCTCAATTGAGCTTCCTTAAACTCTAAAATATTTCGGAATTCTTAGCAACTTCAATGTATTGTAGAAATATAACAAATTGAATAAAAATTCGGAAGATGATCATGGTTTTAGCTCACTTGAGCATTTTATCAAACACTAGGTGTGCATAAGGTTTCAATGTCCTTTTTATGAAAGATTCCATCATCCCACAACCCAATCTTTACCATTTTTAGCTCAACAATCTTCCTACACCCTTTGATAACACATGCATGTAAAATAAATAACCTTCATGCCTAAAAATTATCTTGCTAGTTACCCATTTTTAGAAGATTTCGAGATTAGGGTTTAGGGTGCAGATTCTTACCTCTAAGATGAAGACCTAGTGAGCTTCCCTTCTTAATCTTCCAAAACTTAAGCAAGAATTGAAGAAAAAAATTATTGAAGAATACCTTCTCACTCTAGGGAACTCTCTCTCACTCTAAAATATCAGATTATGTCTCAAAAATGGCCCAAAGAGTGTATTTAACGAAATAGGGTCGGGTTTCAAAAATCCAAAAATAGAGCTCCGGAACGGTTCTGCGGACCGCATATCGGTCGCATAATTGCTAACAAAATGATCAAAAATAACTGTCTGTGTATGCGGTCACTATGCGGTCCGCATAACTGTTATGCAGTCGCATAATGCACCGCATAACATTTATGCGGTCGCATAGTCGACCGCATAATTGCTTCCAACTGACCCAATTAACTGGCTCACTCTACGGCCATTATACGGTCCGCAGAGTGATTATGCGGTCGCATAATGGACCGCATAAATGCACTTTTCCGCCAAATATTTTCTGTTACTTTCCGGTGCATTGTTCAACCCAATGAAACATTATTTTCTTTACATATTTTATCGGGTTTTACACTTAAGTACTTCGAAATTTTTTGGGGTGTTACATCTCTTAAGATAGAACTCGCTATCTCACTCGGTGCCTTATTATTTTAAATGTTTATAGCTCTTTTACTATAATTCGGTTCTCAAATTATACTCAACACCCTACTGATTAGTTACCTTACTTAAAATTGTTATCACGTTTCTCTTTTAACAAATTATATATTTAATTCGTTAATTTAATTGATGTCTTGCTTTTTTTAAAAATGACATTTTACTCAATTTCATTGATTTTTAAACTAAACTCATATTATACTCTATTTTGTATAAATTTTATTTTATTTTACTTTAATTAATTTCTAAAATAAACTCTTTATTTCATTTGATGCCTTACTTTATTCAAGATTTTTATTATGCTTTATGGTGTTTAAATATAACTCTTAATCATTTTAATTGATATTTGTTATGATTGCAATGTACATGGTGGCAGGTGGGCCTTGCCGTGTGAAGGTAATTGTTATTGTGGGCACGAGGTGTCATACATGTAAGATTTTGAAATTATGGTACATAATTTGTAATTTACGAGGTGTGGTGCCTCGGGGTAATTCTTTTTTTAGGCCCATGCGTTGGGAACGATTTGATTGTTTGAGTTTTCATTGGTTCCTCCTTATTTCAGTTTATTCATATCTCATCGGTGTTTTGATTATGTTGCTTCTCTATTACCTGTTTACTACTTGCTGCCATTTGCATTTCTATTATTTTGTTGTTGGTTGTAAATCAAAAATCTTTCTACCATTAGCCTTACATTGATGTTCTTTCCATTGTTAGCTTCATGCATATCTTGTACAAGTTTCTATGTCTAGTAGGTGTCTTGACCTGGCCTCTTCACTACTCTACTGAGGTTAGACTTGATTCTTACTGGGTACTGTTGTGGTGTACTCATGCTACGCTTCTTCACATTTTTGTGCAGATTCAGGTATTTCTAATCGTGATATTGAGAGTTGCGTCTGTGTGGTGGAGACTTCAAGTATACCTGCTTGACGCTCGCAGGCCTCGGAGTCACAATTTTACTTCCTTATGCTACTATTAAATTGTAAATCGAAACAGTATAGTAATTACAAATTCTAGTGTATTTGAGTAGAGCTTATGACTTCGTACTGCTGGTTTATGATTGAATGATTAAATAGTTCAATTCTGTTATTAACTTAGCATGTGTTAGGTTTACCTAGTCTTAGAGACTAGGTGCCATCATGACATTATAAGGTGTGAATTTGGGGTCGTGACATGGGCTCTAATTGTTGAACTTGAAAGCATGTCTAAATTCTGTACTCTGAACTAGCTGATTTTGGAGTTCGTTCGAGTTATTTAATATCATTGTCATTATCTTACATGAGTTGTCATTTTATTGGTTCTGACTATATCCTTCTGAGCCCGTCACTACTTTTAGCCCAAGATTAGTCATGTTACTTATTGAGTACATTGGGTCGATTATACTCATACTACACTCTGCACTTCGTGTGCAGATCCAGGTACATCTAGACGCGGTGATTGCTAGGGTGGTGCTAGTACCTACTTGGAGACCTTCATTCTCCTTCATTTTATTTTCTTCAGTATTGTTCTACTATTCAGATAGTTCTCTACAAAAAAAAAATTGTAATTAGCTATGAACGTCGTCACTAATCTGTCGCTAAATCGCCCGTAGCTAGCATAATTT
Source organism: Nicotiana tabacum (assembly GCF_000715075.1). Taxonomy (NCBI): domain Eukaryota; kingdom Viridiplantae; phylum Streptophyta; class Magnoliopsida; order Solanales; family Solanaceae; genus Nicotiana; species Nicotiana tabacum. The sequence continues at coordinate 47,539,605 of NC_134102.1, forward strand.
ATTGATAATCTATCACTAATCCATCGCTAAATGAGATTAGCGATGGAATTTTCTATTTAGATATAGAATTTTATTCGTCGCTAAAACAAGATTTTTTAGTAGTGGTTGTACTAGAGTTTGTTTTTATGTTAAGATGTTGTAGTACTCATGTACTCATTGGCACTAGGTTTTAGGATGGTTGTAGTAGAGTTACAACTATCTTTATCAAATATTTATAAGATTATTCTACTATTGAGCTTATTAAATCATGTTTTAATTGAAATACGTAGTTGTTGTGTGATTGTCGGCTTGCCCAGTAATGTGTTAGGCGAAGTCATGACAGGTTGGGATTTTGAGTCGTGACAAGTTGGTATCATAGCACTAGGTTACTTAGATCTCACGAGTCATAAGCAGGTTTAGTTGAGTCTTGCAAATCGGTATAGATACGCCTGTACTTATCTTCGAGAGGCTACCGAACCATTAGGAAACTTCACTTTCTTGTACTCTTGTCGTGTGGATTTGTTGTTTCCATAAATTGAACTTCTATTATTCTATTCTCTCACAGATGGTGAGTACAAGTGCGACCAGATCAGGCGGACGACCACCAGTACAATTCGCTAGGGCTGCGAGAGGCTGCGACCGCGGTAGAGGCTGAGGTGCGGCTTGTACTGCAATTAGAGCATCATCTGTGGAGCCACCAGTTGCTCCAGCTAAGGAGCAGATACCAGATGTTGTTGAGCAAGTGGGAATAGCTCAGGCACCAGCTGTGCCCTTTGTGATACCAGACCTTCGGGAGGCTTTGGCCGAAATATTAACTGTATGCACGAGCTTTGCTCAGGCGGTTTCAGTTTCGGTTGCACCAACCACTTCTTAGGCGCGGGAGGTGCTCAGACTCCCCCCGCCCAGACTCCAGAGCAGGTAGCTCAAGGACTCCAAACACCAGGGGTACTACCAACCTATCTGGTTGCAGCTGCTCAGGCCTAGGTTGGGCCACCTATGAGTTATGAGGAGCAGAAGAGACTAGAGCGGTTTGGGAGGCTTAAGCCCCACGATTCAGGATATTGTGTCGGGTGCAAGGTTTGACGAGGTGGTTGATATTAAGCACACCCGATGCGGCTACAAGTAGTTCAATCTTATCCCTAGGTAGAATCTATAAAATGAGGGTTAACGCCTCAAGTTCTTGTTAATTAATCTTTTCCAACCCTAAATTATCTTTCCCAAAATTAATTCGAAGTTAATGGGCGAGTCCTAGGGTTAGCTAATCCCTTTGGAAACATTAAAGAACAAGAATAATTAAAGAAACAATAACTCACTTCATAATAAATAAAAATCGTTCAATACATAAGCACAACAAGATATTTAATCCACACTTTAAATATGAATATTCCCATAAACAAGATTCATTTGTTGAAAAAAATACTACACACTTAGATATTCAATACAAAGCAAGGAAATCAAGAAATGAACATAAATGGGTAAGAAATTCTCAACCAAAAGCTTCAAATCTTCAAGTCCCAAGTGTGTGTGCAAGAATCCTAGATCCAAAACTTGTATTCTCTAGTCAAGAGACTGAAAATAAGCCAAAAAGATATGCCCAGATGTGCAGTGACTGTTAAAAGCTGCCAAAGATGTGTTTCCAATAAGCTAGGTCGTGTATTTGTGGGTTTGGAACAGAGAAAATGTGAATTGTCAGTCCTGCCCAGGCCTGAAGCCCGTTGGCCGCACATGCGGAACAATCATCACAGGTGCGGCTCCGTAGATGCAGAATTAATGCACGCATATGTCATATTTGTGGAGAATTGCCTACTTCGCATAAGCGAACATGTCGCCGCAGAAGCGACTTCGCAAATGCGGACCTCAACAGCAGAAGCAGATTCGTGGTCGCAGGTGCACTTCTAGTGAAATATGTTCTATTCCGCAGATGCGGCCCCTTTTTCGCAGATGCGGGCCCGCAAAAGCGGGCACCCTTCCTCATATGTGATTTCACTAAAGGCATTTTGCACTTCTTTCCCTCTTTTTTGCATGATTCCACTTCATTTAATTTCAATTTTCTTCGAGACTTCATTTACCTGAAAATCTAGCAATGCACACCATAAATCACCTCATTTTATAATTAATGGACACAAAAACTAATGAAAAGAGACTAGAATAAATGGTTAAATCACCACTCGTCATGGGTATTTGAGTTAGACAGATTTAGTACGCTGAGAGTGTGAGTACCTAGGATTATCATCGTGATTCATTATATTTGACATGCATATTGACATGTAGGCACAAAGATATAACATTCCTCACGCTTGTTGTACTTTATATATTTTATCAATGTTGGGCTCTAATTGTTGAACTTGAAAGCATGTCTAAATTTATGTACTCTGAACGAGTTGATTGTGGACTTTCTCCGAGTTATTTTTTATCATTGTCATTATCTTACATGTGTTGTCATTGTATTGGTTCAGACTGTATCCTTCTGAACCCGTTACTGCTTTCAGCTCAAGATTAGTCTGGTTATTTATTGAGTACATTGGGTCGGTTGAACTCATACTACACTCTGCACTTCGTGTACAGATCCAGGTACATCTGGACACGGTGATTACTAGGGTAGTGCTAGAACCTGCTCAGAGACTTTGAGGTAGCTCCTATGACGGCCCGCAGACCTTATTCTCCTTCCTTTTATTTTCTTAAGTACTATTCGACTATTCAGACAGTTGTACTAGAGCTTGTTTTTATGTTGAGATGTTGTAGTGCTCGTGTACTTGTTGACACCAGGTTTTGGGATGGTTGTAGTAGTGTTCCAGTTTTTTTGTCAGATATTTCCGTTGTTGAGCTTATTATATCATGTTTTAATTCAAATGCATAGTTGTTGTGTGATTGTCGGGTTGCCTTGTAATGTGTTAGGCGCCGTGATGACATGTTTGGATTTTAGGTAGTGACACGTCTCCTTTTCACTTAGGCGTAAACTCCTTTTCACTTAGTTGGATCGATTGATCCGACTAGACTTTTAGTCTGAGGGAGTATTAATCCTTATAGAATTTATGGGAATATTGACCCAAATAAGATTTACGGGAGTATTGATCCTAATAGGATTTACGAGTGTATTGATCCCCGTAAAATGTTGAGTCTAAGGGAATATTATCCCGAATAAATGTATATCTTAGTAGATTTTTCCCGTAAGAAACATTTAATCTGATTGGATGTTGAATCTGAATTGGAGTATATGAACATACTTCCAAGTAGAGAGGGACACATGTCACTACCCCAATTTTTCTCCGTAAGATGTCGTGATGGCACCTAGTGTCTATGACTAGGCAAGCCTAACACTTACTGAATTAATGATAGAATTTAGCAAAAACATCTATAAAATATAAAACAGAAAATTCTATAATAAGCCAAAAATCCCAGCATGATACAGTATCCCAAAACCATTAGTATGAGTCATAAGCTCTACTGAGTTTACTAGAAAATCTCTAAGTACAATGGTTCCGGAATAGAAATAAACAGTGCGAAGAAAAAAATTCAGAAGGTGACTCCGAGGGTGCGAACGCGACGGTAGATATACATTGAAGTCTCCACAAAATACTCGATCAGTTATCTAGTGATAAACAAGCTCTGAGGTACCTGGATCTGCACAAAAATATGCAGAAAGCATAGCATGAGTATACCACAGCGGTACCCAGTAAGTATCAAGACTAACCTCGGTGGAGTAGCGACGAGGAATAGTCAAGACACCTACTAGTCATAACAACATGTACAAGTATAAATGTGAAACTAACAAGGAACAATACCAATACAAAGCTAAGCATGGTAAATGATAATAATACTTGCAATAAAAAACTAGAAGCAATAATTATCAACAAGGAACAAACTGGTAATAACATTATAGGGTAAGCTGAATACAGTATAAGTCCGGTGAAACCAAGTAAGGAAAACAAGTAATAACTCAATAAGAACAACCACTTCCACACAAGATCTATTCAAGAATTTCCCCGAGGTACCACACCTCATAATCACAATTCACGGGTCCCAATTAACAAACACTAATCACTTGGCATCTTGTGCCCACATTACAATTCATAATCGCACGGACAACACACGTGCCGCACGGACAATACTTCCTATCCGTACGGACAACTCACATGCTAAGGGAGTGACAATATCTCATATCCGCACGGACAACTCACGTGTCAACACTAACCATAACTCGCAACCGCACGGACAATTCATGTGCCAATAGTACAACTCTCACACATAGGACAAGTAAATGAGGAGACATGTAAATGATCAATAAACATCAGGATTGATCTTCTTAAACTGATATGTGTGATTAATTACGTGTATGTTTGAGCAAGTGTTCTATCACAACTCGAGTCAACAAGTAAGTTCAGAGACAGTGAATGGCACATAGGAAACAACACATCAAAACAAAAAAAATACATAACTTACACAAGGTAGGCACACCACTACACAATTAACATCAATAACAATGCCCCCAGGCCATCACGAGTCATCACAAATCATCCCTGACATAGCCCCCTTGTCTCGCCTGCCTTGTCTCGCCGCATGTGCATAATAATATTCTCGCCTTGTCTCGCCGCAACTCATGTGCGAACACCCCGACAATCCTCTCAACAATATCATGTGTGCCAAAAATATAACAACACAATATAATGACTTGCAACACATGGGCCCATATCCCACAACATTTATTCAAAACAATTCCAATATCACAACCACACATAGCCCTTGGTTCAACAACATTGAGTACAATAATAACAACAACAATAACACTAGAGTATGACAAGTAAATCAACACAGGAATTACAAAACACAAAGTAACGGAAGAACGAGCTCATAATGAAAGACATAGCAAGTAATAATGGTTTCAAACAAGAATAACTCAACAATGGGAGATATAATGTGTAACAACGATATCCAGTAAGAATAACTCAACAATTGAAGGGAAAACATGTAACAATATTTCCAAATAAGGATAACTCAACAATGAAAGGGATAACAATAACTTTAATTAAGGATAAGCAATTATAGAGGAGATAACAATAACTTCAATTAAGGTTAAACAATTACGGAAGAGGTAACATGGCAATAAAACATGCAACAACTTCAATTAAGGCATATAAGAGTTTATTTAGCAATAAGGGTAGAACATGAATCAATCAACTTCATTAACACGTAAGGGTGAATTTAGCATATGGAGGATTTAACATGATAAGACAACTTCATTTTTAATGAACATAAATACCTAAGAGTCTAAGCCGGTCAAATTTACACATATAAGCCATTTACACACTCGTTACCTCATGTACACATCTTTCACGTAGTTAAAATAGTACAAACCAACACATCCCTACGGCATAGTTCCCCCACACAATGTTAGGCAAGATACTTACCTCAAAAGCCCTCAATCAATTCTCAAAAATAGCTTTTCCTTTATAATTCACCTCCGTTCGGCAAAAATCTAACCAAAATCGACTTAATAAGATCAAATAATGGAAGAGAAATCAATTCCAATAATTAAATCTACGATCTTTACACAATTGCTCAAAAGTTAACTCGAGACCCACCAAATCAAAACCGGGTCCAATGGTAGATTCCGACTACCCATGATCCCACGAGTTCATATATGTTATTAGTTCAGAAATTCGAGTCCAAATCGACTCTCAAAACTCAAATTCTTATTTTTCAAAAACTTGACAAAGTTTCACAAATTTTCACTTTGATTCTCACAATTTTGATGTTAAAACTCACATATAATCATGTAAAATAGTTGGAAATTTAACAAAATCACTTACCCAATGATTGTAGATGTAATTCCCTCTTCAAAATTGCCTCCTACCGAGTCTAGGATTCCAAAATATGAAAATGAGACCAAGAATCCCGTCCATCAGCTTTTTCTTTAGTCGCATGTGTTGCAATTGTGACTTCGGGTTTGCAAATGCGAACCCTACAAATGCGAGAAATCCATCGCAAAAGCAAAGAACCCACATCCTTGCTATAGTCGCAAATGCGACATAATGTTCGCAAAAGCGAACAATGGATACCTCGCAAATGTGAGACAGCTTGGCCCATCCCCACCTTTGCAAATGCGAACTCTTTGTTCGCAAATTCGAACATAACATTATACATCTTAATATCATAATTGTGATCCGAATTTCGCAAATGCGAGACTTGAGGCATCGGATTACACCAGCAAATTTCCAAACTCTTCCAAACATTCCAAAACGCATCTGAAACTCACCCGAGCCCTTGGGGATCCAAATTAAACTCAAACTCTCTCACACGATCAAATTATCAAAATAACATCCAAAATCACGAATCGGAGCTCAAAACACATGAATTCAATATGAAGCTTAAGAAGTTCTAAAAACACAACCGTGTGTCCGATTCTTATCAAATCAACTCGAAATGACACCAATCTTTGCGAACAAGTTCCAAATGACAAAACAGACTTATTCCAAGTCCCGAAACAGAAATCCAAACACGAAAGCTATGAAGTCAACATACGGTCAAACTTATCAAAATTAAAAACCTTATAATTGCCAACTTTCGGCAAAATAACACAAATCAACCTCCGAACCTACGAAATAGATTTTGGGCATAGCCCAAGTCCAAAATCATGATAGAAACCTATCGGATCCATCAAAACACCGTTACGGGGTCGTTTTCACAAAAGTCAAACCTCGGTCAACATTTTCAACTTAAGCTTCTAAAGCGAGAATCACTCATCCGAATTCATTCCGAATCATCCAAAAATAAAATTCGAGCATGCACGCAAGTCACAGTACATAATAGGAAGCTACTCAATACCTCAAAATGACCAGTCGGGTCGTTACATTCTCCCCCTCTTAAACAAGCATTCGTCCTCGAACGTGCCAAGAGTCTTTCCCAAGCCATCAAATCACTATATAAACTCACCATGCACATACACACGGGTGATCCCCCATCACCCCAATCCACACAAGCCCAACAACATCATCCCAACCGGATATTATTCCTTCTACTCATGCCGATAAGCCTTGGAATCAAATTTCCACATCTACCAAGTGCCCTATTATCACACAAACACACTATAAAATCCTCAACTAGCTACAACAGCTCATGCATACACCCACAATGTACAACCACACGACATAACACCTCATCCATATGCCTATAGCAACAACTTTGACTGCAATAGCCGCCTATTACCAAACCTGGTACCGATAAACAAACTCATATTGACTAGAACCTTGTTCCAAACCTTCACAATGCTGAAAATATTACAAGAAACATATGAAACTCATAACTACTCATCCGATCAACAAAGCACCTCAAACGCCACCTGGCACACACATCGCAATCCAAACCCAACAAGCACAACTCGAATATGACTGGATATGAAAAGAGGAACACATGAGAGAACCGTCAAACAAGCCAAATAGGCACAACTCCCTACAGATGTCATACTACGGATCCATTCTACAAGGAAGAAGCAACACACACGCAATAACCACAACAAATCTTACCTTAATATGGCCTCACCGTGGTGCATAGCCCCACACCAACACACCTATTCACAAAGAACTCCAGGTTCCCATCCTCCACTCGGATTCACGAGTAAGGTAAACATCTCAGCAAGTAAACCATTATACTAACTCAACCTCACAGGACCAGAACCACAACACGTAATAATTTCCCATACCCGTAGAGCACCCACACCACAAGTCGGGCCAAACCATCCAAAAATCACATCAAATCCTACCGTATATAACTAACAGAAAGTCCACCCAAGTCTCACGACCTACCATAGCAACCAAAAAAGAATGATAGACACGAGCTATCATAATAAATTTCTCAAGTGGCATGAACACATGAACAGAGTATAAGAATCACAAAACACAACCATATCTGAAGCAAGGTAGGATGAATCTTACCAATAAATGGGACCTGATTGAAGTAACACAAATGCATCTCAATACTCGACTGCAACCATATGTCTAAGAATAACATCTAGTGCATCGGCCTCTGCCCAACCAGAAAGAGCATAACAATAAGCCCGACCTCCCCCTCTAGGGTGACCTCTACCCGCCTGACCTCCACCCCTAGCCAGCGGTGCAGGCACAGAAGCAACTAAAGTGGAACTCATAGCATGAATACCCTACCGTGGCATATCTGTCTGGAGTCTAGGAAAATGTCTCACCATGTGGCTGGTATCTCCACACTCAAATAAACCTCTCCATTGACGTGGCTGTGGAAGCTGTCTGGTATAGGTGCTTTAGGACCCATGGATGTTTGAAGCACCACGTGAAGCCTGAAGTGCAAATTGAACTGGATGACCCACAAAACCTCGACCATGACGTACCCTACCTCCAAAATAGGGATCAGTAGATCCTCTTGGTCCACGAGGCCTCTTAGCCTCCCTGTCCTCTCTCACCTGACCCCGTATACCCTCTAATCTATGAGTGATCTCTACCACCCACTGAAATGGAATGTCCATCCCCAACTACCAAGCCATGCTAAATCGGATACCATAACTGCTCCCCTCAATGAACATGCATACTCGCTCTCTAACTATAGAAACCAAAGCAGGTGCATGCTTGGACAAATCACTAAATCTAACAGCATACTCTGACACTGACATTGTAGCCTGGCGCAGCTACCCGAACTCCGTGCGCCATGCATCCCAAAGGGTCTGGGGAACAAACTATCTCAAGAATATCTCTAAAAACTAAGTCCATGAAAATAAAGTTGCATCGGCTGGGTTACCCTCCTCGTAAACTCGCCACAACTGATACGCTGCTCCTTATAATTGGAATGTAGTAAAAGCAACCCCACTCGTCTCCACAATACCCATGGTGCGGAGAATACGGTGGCACTCCTCTAGAAAACCATGTGCATCCTCTAAAGCCAAACCACTGAAAGTCGGAGGGTGATACTTCTTGAACCTCTCAAGCCTAAGCTGCTCTTCCTCAGATGTTGCTTCCCTAATTGCGGGCCAAACCAAAACAACAGGCTGTGCTGGCATGACATTTGGAACCTTACCGATGTGGACCCGCTGCTCGTCCCCCGATCTATGAAGTAGCTGGTGCAACCGGAACCAATCCTGCCTTAGCCAATGAACCAAACATGCTCAGGAACTGTGCTAAAGTCTCCTAAATTCCTAGGGTAGAAACTGGCGCCTTCGGTGCCTGCCTCCCAATCAGAGCAACTGGTGGCTCCTCAGCTGCAGCTCTAGCAGGTGCTCTAGTTAAGCACGTGCTCCTCCTTGTCCTCTGCCTCAGCCCCGTCTCTGGGGGTAGCATCATTAGTAATTACAACATGTGTTCTCATCATCGGTGAGAGAATATAATGATAAAGGTGTCACGTCCCAAACCTGGGCACGCGTGGCTGGCACCCGATGTCGTACTGGCCCGAGCGAACCACTCTGTAACTTTTTGTTTTGTAACTAACATGGGCCAACATGGCCACAACTCGTAATGTATAACTATAAGTGGGCAAACGTTGTATCAATGAACCATTATTCTTAAAACATGAATACATATGGGCCGTCAATGCCTCTGACATACTGTATATGATGAACCTAAGTATCTACAAAGCCTCTAACATTATTCGACATCGAAAAATGGTCGGGACAGAGACCCGGCCTACCCATAAGTCTATAGAAAAACTCTAACATGATAACATATAGACTCAGCTGCACTCCGAATGAAGTGGAGTCTTACCGATCCTTCGCTGAATGCTAACCTCATCTACTATGAGGGCTCGTCAAACTGATTATCTATACCGAGTATGTAAGACATGTAAATCAGTGTATAAAGGACATGAAAGAACCATGGAATAAAGGACTTAACCTGTAAGTTTGGATAGCTTTGTAAATCAGAAATATTTATAATATCATGCATATGCGTATAAATGTCATATAATGCATAGGTCTGTGCGTACATAATATCATCAAGACATTGAGGGCATCCTATCATATCATCTCAGCCTCTGTGGGTAAAATCATCAACGTACACCAACTGATCAGGTGGTGGTGCGTATATAACGCCGTAACCTTTTCCCATATCACATATACATATAATATACGCATATATAATACCATCTGATCATGGATAAATGCATATGTATAAATGAATGCAATGCATAATTAAGTAAGTCAATACGATTTCTTGAAATGTCATGAGACCTATGAACACACGATATGATAGTAGGACACATGGGGAATCAAAAACATAGGCACACCCAGTACGTCTATGAATAGAGTCATTTATGAAAGTTGTGCGTTTGCTCATTTCATTTGTATCATATGGATCATGACAAAAGGAAAGAAGGGATAGCCTTAACATACTTTACTTGATGAAATTATCAACTACTTTCACTTGAGCTTTCCAAGAACAATATTTGCTCCTTTAAATCTTTGAACAAGAACTAAGCACTTCTTATGATCATGGCATATTTCATGTTGCTGGACATATGGAGTATCATGGATGTATGTTTTTGCTATGTTTCTAAAGTAAGAGACTCCCTAATAATAGAAGGAAAGATTTCAACCTTCTTTCTACATCAATTGCAAAAGAAGTATAATATGAAGGCTTAAAGGCTTGCATTGCCACGTGTAAACAAGGCACACCAAGTTCTATGACTCATGTGCACATTGTTGCCTCCCTTGGCCAACATCATGCAATGTGGAAGCCCACAATTTCCCCTAAAACGCCACCTAATCCCATAAACCAAATAGTCACCATTTGGATGTTTGAGTCATTTTCACTTGTTGCCACGTGGGGTTGATGTTCCCACCTAACTTATCCACCAATTTCCTAAGCGTGCCATCTTACTCTATGACTTAAGAGTCATTTATTGGGCTTTCCTTGGTTGACACTTTGGGAGTCTTATCAAGTCAAGCCTATCCAAACATTTTAATTACTTATCCACCCCAATAATTTGATGACTAAGCCACCAAAACTCCTTAACCTTGCCACCTAGCTCCAAGACTTGCCTAGTCAATATTGAATTCCCTACTTGCTGCCACCTTAATCCTTATAAAGTTGATTAGTCATGAGCCCCCCTTATCCTCATGATTCCATGTAGATTCATACAAATGACACTTATCCACTTATAACTAATTCCATATTTCATAACTTTATACCAACATTAACCAACTATTCACACAATAATTTCTAGGTCTCGATTTATTTAAATACTAATATACTTCATATACCTTACTATCATGATCGTGTGGTACCTTGTATGGCACTAGTCCATAAATACGGAGTATTATAGCTTGGACCGTATTTTATCCCAAAATATCAAACATCAACGAAACTCGCTTTCTTCGATTTGTTTACCCTATGACCTTCACAACACTTACTTATCACTTGATATAAATATCATAAGAACTTATAACCTCAAAAATAGTCTTGTCATTGAACTTATGTCAATTATCTTATGACAAATCCAACATAGAAAAGTACGGGATGTAACATCCTTTCCCCCTTTAGAAACATTCGTCCTCGAATGTTAACTCTTAGAGATTTACAAACTTTTTGCTAGGGTCTCCTCTGTAAACTAATCTAAAAAACAACCTGTATCTGAAGTCTGGACTATTCACAACCTTTTGTACCTGAGTATCTCATATCTTCTTCACGTTTACCTTACTTATCTTTCAATCTCGCATCGTATCTTCTGTCGCTTTCATAACCTCCCTTCCATATACGTAGAAATTACATCTACGCCGTAAAGCTCTACTATGATACCTGCACCTCTGGTGCATATAAAATCCAGTGGAAGATTTATACTGACTTCGTACGACTCAGCTCTATGGAACGATATGGAAACAAAAGAAGGGTAACATTTCCCAAATGCCCTATAGCCTCTCAATTATAAATGTGGCGCGCAACACACCCATAAGTGAGACTCTACTAGGCACAACTTTGTAGACTTCCTAGGACACAACCTGCTCTGATATGCCACTTTTGTCACGCCCCAATGTCGTACTGGCCCTAGTGAACCACTCAGTAACTTTTTTATCATGGGCCAACATGGACACAACTCGTAATGTATAACTATAAGTGGGAAAACGCTGTATCAATGAACCATTATTCTTAAAACATGAATACATATGAACATGTGTGTCTACAAAGCCTCTAAGATTATTCGACATCAAAACATGGTCGGGACAGAGACCTGGCCTACCCATAAGTCTATAGCAAAAATCGGACACGATGACTTATAGACTCGGCTGCACTCCGAATGAAGTGGAGTCTTACCGATCCTTCGCTGAATGCTAACCTCATCTACTATGAGGGATCGCCAAACTAATTATCTATACTTGCACGCATGAATGCAACATCGACAACAAAAGGACATCAGTACGAATAATGTACCGAGTATGTAAGGCATGTAAATAAGTGTATAAAGGACATGAAAGAACCATGGAATAACCGATTCAACCTATAAGTCTGGATAGCTTTGTAAATCATGAAATATTTATAATGTCATGGATATGCGTATAAATATCATATAATGCATAGGTCTGTATGTACATAACATCATCAAGCCTCTGAGGGCATCCCATCATATCATCTCAGCCTCTATGGGCAAAATCATCAACGTATACCAACTGATCAGGTGGTGGTGCGTATATAATGCCGTAACCTGTTCCCATACCCCATATACATATAATATACGCGTATATAATGCCATCTGGTCATGGATAAATGCATAAATGCAATGCATAATGAAGTAAGTCAATACGATCTCTTGAAATGTCATGAGACCCATGAACAGAAGATATGATAGTAGGACATATGGGGAATCAAGAACATAGGCACACCTAGTACGTCTATGAATAGAGTCATTTTTGAAAGTTGTGCGTTTGCTCATTTTGTTTGTATCATATGGATCATGCCAAAAGGAAAGAAGGGATAGCCTTAACATACCTTGCTTGATGAAATTATCAACTACTTTCACTTGAGCTTTCCAAGAACAATTTTTGCTCCTTTAAATATTTGAACAAGAACTAAGCACTTATTATGATCATGTTGATGGACATATGGCGTATCATGGATGTATGTTTTTGCTATGTTTCTAAAGTAAGAGACTCCCTAATAATAGAAGGAAAGATTTCAACCTTCTTTCTACATCTTAATTGCAAAAGAAGTATAATATGAAGGCTTAAAGGCTTGCATTGGCACGTGTAAACAAGGCACACCAAGTGCTATGACTCATGTGTACATCGGTGCCACCCTTGGTCAGTTTCATGCCATGTGGCAGCCCACAATTTCCCCTAAAACGCCACCTAATCCCATAAAACAAAGAGTCACCATTTGGATGTTTGAGTCATTTTCACTTGTTGGCACGTGGGGGTGATGTTCCCACCTAACTTATCCACCAATTTCCCAAATGTGCCATCTTGCAGTATGACTTAAGAGTTATTTATTGGGCTTTCCTTGGCTGCCACGTTGGGAAGCTTATCAAGTCAAGCCTATCCAAACATTTTAATTACTTATCCATCCCAATAATTTGATGACTAAGCCACCAAAATTTCCTAATAGTTTCGTAACCTCTCGAAGATAAGTACAGACGCCTCTGTACCGATCCGCAAGACTCTACTAAACTCGCTTATGACTCACAACATCTATGAACCTAGAGCTCTGATACCAACTTGTCACGACCCCAATTTTCCTCCGTAGGATATCGCGATGGCACCTAGTCTCTAAGACTATGTAAGCCTAATAGTTACTGGATTAATGATAGAATTTAACCAAAACATCTATAAAACATGAAACATAAAATTCTATAATAAGCCAACAATCCCAACATGATACAGTGTCCCAAAACCAGTAGTACAAGTCATAAGCTCTACTGAGTTTACAAGAAAATCTCTATGTACAATGGTTCCGGAACATAAATGAACAGTACAAAGCAAATATTTTAGAAGGTGACTCTGAGGCCTGCGAACGCGACCGCAGGAATAACTTGAAGTATCCACATCAAAACTCGATCAGCTATCTAATGATCAACAAGCTCCGAGGTACCTGGATCTACACAAAAATGTGCAGAAAGCGTAACATGAGTACACCACAGCGGTACCTAGTAAGTATCAAGACTAACCTCAGTGGAGTAGTGACGAGGAACAGTCAAGACACCAACTAGATATAACAACCTGTACAAGTATAAATGTGAAACTAACAAGTTACAATAATAATATAAAGCTACGCATTGTAAATGACAATAAAACTTGCAACAGAAAACTAGAAGCAATAATTATCAACAAGGAACAAACTGGTAATAACACTATAGGGTATGCTGAATACAGTTTAAGTACGGTGAAACAAAGTAAGGAAAACAAGTAATAACTCAATAAGAACAACCGCTTCCATGTAAGATCTATTGAAGAATTTACCCAAGGTACCACACCTCATAATCACAATTCACGGGTCCCATTTCATGAACCCTAATCATTTGGCATCTTCTGCCTACATTACAATTCACAATCGCACGGACAACTCACGTGCTGCACGGATAACTCACGCGCCAATACTATTAATACCTCATAGCTGCACGGACAACTCAAGTGCTAAGGGAGTGACAATATCTCATATCCGCACAGAAAACTCACGTGCCAATAATAACAATGACTCGTAACGGCACAAATAACTTACGTGTCAACACTAACCATAACTCGCAACCGCACGGACAATTCATGTGCCAATAGTACAACTTTCACACATAGGGCAAGTAAACGAGGATACATGTAAATGATCAATAAGCATTAGAATTCATCTTCTTAAACTGATATGAGTGATTAATTACGTGTATGCTTGTGCAAGTGTTCTATCACAACTCGAGTAAACAAGTAAGAGCAGAGACAATAAATGGCACAGAGGAAACAACACATCGAAACAAAAAATGTATAACTCACACAAAGTAGTCACACCACTACATAATTAACATCAATAACAATGCCCCAGGCCATCACAAGTCATTACAAATCATCACTAACAAAGCCCTCCTTGTCTCACCACGTGCGCAACAATAAAGTAAATGCCCGCTTTTTCTCGATGCACGTGAAAGTAAATGCGCGCCTTGTCCCGCCGCACACGCATAATAACATTCGCGCCTTGTCTCGCCACATGCGCAAACCCACATACATATAGCCTACCTTGTCACGCCATATGTGCAAATATCAATGATAACAATAGCACGGACAACTCACGTGTGAACACCCCGACAATGCTCTCCAGAATATCACGTGTGCCAAAAGACAGCAACTCAATATAACAACTAGCAACACATGTGCCCATATGCCACAACATTTACTCAAAAAACAATTCTGATACCGCAACCACAGATATCCCTTGGCTCAACATCATTGAGTACAATAATAACAACAACAATAACAATAGAGTACGACAAGTAAATCAACACAAGAATTACAAAACACCATGAAACGAAAGAAAGAGCTCACAATGAAAGACATAGCAAGTAATAATGGTTTCAAACAAGAATAACACAATAATGGGAGAGATAATGTGTAACAATGATATCAAATAAGAGTAACTCAACAATTGAAGGGAAAACATGTAACAATGTTTCCAAATAAGGATTAGTCAACAATGGAAGGGATAACAATAACTTCAATTAAGGCTAAGCAATTACGGAGGAGATAACAATAATTCAATTAAGGTTAAGCAATTACGAAAGAGGTAACATGGCAATAAAAGAGGCAACAACTTCAATTAAGGGATATAAGAGTTTATTTGGCAACAAGGGTAGAACATGAATCAATCAACTTCATTAACACGTAAGGGTGAATTTAGCATATGGAGGATTTAACATGATAAGACAACTTCATTTTTAATGAACATAAGAACCTAAGAGTCTAATCCGGTCAAATTTCTACATATAAAGTGTACATACTCGTCACCTCTTGTACACGTCTTTCACGTAGTTCAAATAGTATAAACCAACCAATCCCTACGGGGTAATTCCCCCAAACAACATTAGGCAAGATACTTACCTCAAAAGCCCTCAATCCATTCTCAAAAATAGCTTTCCCTTTACAATTCACCTCTGCTCGGCACAAATCTAACCAAAATCGACTTAATAAAATCAAATGATGCAAGAGAAATCAATTCCAATAATTAAAGTTATGTTCTTTACACAAAATTCTCAAATGTCAACAAAAGTCAACTAGGGACCCACCCAATCAAAACCCCGGTGCAATGGTAGATTCCGACTACCCATGACCTCATGAGTTCATATATGTGATTAGTTCAAATATTCGTGTCCAAATCGACTCTCAAAACTCAGATTCGTATTTTTCAAAAATATGACAAAGTTTCATAAATTTGCACTTTGATTCTCACAATTTTGATGTTAAAAATCACATATAATCATGTAAAATAGTTGGAAATTGAACAAAATCTCTTACCCAATGATTGTAGATGAAATTCCCTCGTAAAAATTGCCTCTTACCGAGTCTTGGGTTCCAAAATATGAAAATGAGACCAAACCTCCCGTCCCTCAGTTTTTTGTCCAGTCACAGGTGTCGCAATTGCGACCAGGGGTTCGCAAATGCGAGAAATCCATCGCAAAAGCGAAGCACCCACATCCCTACTACAGTCGCAAATGCGACATAATTTTCGCAAAAGCGAATAATGGACACCTCGCAAATGCGACCTGACTGATCGCAAATGCGAGACAGCTTGGCCCAGCCCCACCTTCGCAAATGCGAACTCTTGGTTCACAAATGCGAACATAATAGTCTACAGCTTAATATGTCAATGCAATTCTAATCTCGCAAATGCGAGACCTGAGGCATCAGATCACACCAGCAAATTTCAAAACTCTTCCAAACATTTCAACACGCGTCCGAAACTCACCCGAGCTCTCGGGGTTCCAAACCAAACATCAACATAAGTCTAAAAATATAACACGAACTCGCTCACGTGATCAAATCATCAAAATAACATCTGAAATCACGAATCGAACCACAAAACAATGAATTCAACATGAAACTCAAGAACTTCTAAAAACACAACCGCGCGTCCGATTCCTATCATATCAACTCAGAATGACGCCAAACTTTGCGGACAAGTTCCAAATGAAAAAATGAACTTATTCCAAGTCCCGAAAACAGAAATTCAAACATCATAGCAATGAAGTCAACATACGGTCAAATTTATAAAAATTAAAAACCTTAAAATTGCCAACTTTCGGCAAAACAACACAAATTAACCTACGGACCTCCGAAATTGATTTCGGGCATATGCCCAAATCCAAAATCATGATACAAACATATTGGAGCCATCAATACACCGTTACAAGCTCGTTTCTAAAAAGGTTAAACCTCAGTCAACATTTTCAACTTAATGTTCTAAAGCGAGAATCACCCATCCAATTTCATTATGAATCATCCGAAAATCAAATTCGAGCATGCACACAAGTCATAGTACACAATAGGAAGCTACTCAAGACCTCGAACAACCAAATGCAACCTTAAACTCAAAACGACCAGTTGCGTTGTTACAACATATGTCTGAAATAATATTTGAGCTTTTTATTAATATATACGGGATAATCGATCCGAGTCATAATACAATCAGCCGTTAATAAAGGCTTATATATTTAACTTTAATGGTCATTGTTGGACCGAATATAAGTCACATGTTTGTTCAAAGTAAACTTTTTTCTCTTAGCATATTTGCGTATATTTATCTTGACTTGGATATAAAACTCTCATTTTTTTATCGTGGGATTCTTGACTCTGACATCGAGTTCTCGATCCTTTTTGTGTAAATGTAGTATATGTATTTTTGAAGAACTGGTTCAACACTATTTGAAGTTTTTATACTTGATATGAGCAAGACAACTAACTGAGTTGAGATGGTGGTAAATAATATAGGAATAAACTTAGAAATTCTATCTCCCAAGGCAATCGACTATTTGTATCACTTCTTATTATGTCAGGTCAAATTGACTAATCTTCAATATTAAGTAATCCTCCTAGTGTTCGAGTTTTGAGGTATGAGAACTCAAACTTTGGAATCATAATTTGACAGTCCCCAGTTTAATAATCCCTGGTAGAATAGCTTGTTTCGATGTTGATGGACTTTCAAATGGTCCAGTTCCAACATAGGGACGGTTCCAGAGCTCTTTTTATCAAATACTTTTGACTCTGGTCGGGAATTATGGAGGTTCCAAAATATTGTCGAGGATCATGTCATACCTTGATTTGAGCTAGTCATACTGGCTTTGATCAGTTTTCGATTCAAAGCCTTATTACCGGAGTAATTTTCACAACTCTCTTTATGAATTTCTTGCGTCATATATTCTGTTTGTCTAGGTCCTTGGAATTTTAGCTTTGGGACCCTTGAATATTCTCAAATATAATTCTCCTTCAACAGGGCAGTACATGATTGAGACACTCATAGTTGTCAAAATACATTCTTGTATTTGGGTAAAGTCTCATTCTGCAAGTAATCAATGAATTTATTACGCCAATTCTAAATTAAATTAATTGACCTTACCTCATTTTCATTCTAATTGATGACAGATCGGGAATCTCCCGAATAAGGGATGACTAGATCCCGAGACTGTTTGACTCAGAAATGATATTTCTCGATAAACTCCCGAAATTATTTTCGGAGTCAGTAATATCAGTAGTAGATCTGAGACTAGCACATATGGCTCGGCTTTCGAGTTGCATAATTTCCTTGGATTTGATCACGAGTTAAGAATCAATTGTTAAATCAATATTTTTGCTATGAGTCCCACAACTAATTCGAGCCTATAACATATGCTTCATACTCCACTTTGTTGTTAGTAATAATATAATTTTTATGAATTGTCTAACTACTTCCCCTATAGGTGCATTAAGCATTGTCCCTAACCCGAGACTTTTAATACTTGTGGACCTAAATATGTAGAAGATCCAACTCCGATAATTATCCCTGAAGTAACATGTACATCCTTTTCATCTTCGGGTAATATGTTCGAGCTAAGATTAATCATGAAATCTGTTAAACTTGTGATTTTATAGTCGTACGTGGCTAATAAATAATACCATATTCACTAAGTTCGACTACTTATTTAGCTAGCCTTCCTGACAGTTCGTGTTTATAAAAATATTGCGTAATAAAAATTTAGTGACTACGGGAATTGGATGACATTGAAAATAAAGCCTTACATTTAGAGCAGCTGCTATTAATGCCAACTTCTTAAAACGTAGATATGCGATTTCCTTGTCTAAGAGCATTTTCTAATAGATAGGAGATTGTGTACCTTTATCTTCTTGAATTAAGAATGTGCTTACTGAGACCTTCAAGACAATTTGGTGTACCAGCAACCATCTTGCTCCTCGAAATTTTGAAAGTAATGATGGGTTGATTTTAGCTAGCGAGTCCAGATGATTCGACTTTTCGGACTAAACCAACCTTTTGAAGTTTTGTAGCTTTATCTTTTATTATTTGACTCTTGTTTCTTCTTTTGTTTGATCGGATTATACCAAGGGTCAATATTGAACATATAAACCATTACCTCTGGTGGTATACCTGTTATGTTGGTATGAGGTCAAGCAAAGCAATTTTTATTAGCACTTAAAAATTCAATGAACTCACCTTTAAATTCGGTGTCGAGCCTCGACCAATGTAAACCTTCCTATTTGGGAAGTCAATGATAGTTTCTAGTTCTTCAACATTTGACCACGCAACTTCTGATGCTTTCGGTTCAAGGATTATTTCCGAAAATATTTGTCTAATTGTCCGTGGCTATTAATGAAGCTCCTTCCTCCTGGTCTTTAATTATCCATCCCATGCCTATCTTTTCTTTTCCAGTTGTCAGGTGGGGTACCTTTGTAAGCAATCTCATGGGTGTTTTATCCATACATTTCCTAACCTTCTGTCAGGACCCAACTCCTACCGGAGTCGCGACGACACCTAACACTACTTGCCAGGCAAGTAAACAGTCACAAAAATAGCTTAACATTTGAATAAACATGGTTTAATAAACTCAAAAGCACAAATAACATAAATATCTGATAAAAACAACTGAAATACTACTACAACCATCCCAAAATCTGGTGTCAACGAGTACATGAGCTCTACTAAGTATCAAACATAAACAAAATCTCTAGTTCAATTGTCTGAATAATAGAACAATACTGAAGGAAAATAAAAGGAAAGAGAGTCAAGGTATGCGAAATCAGCTACCTTGAAGTCTCCAAGCACTGGTACTAGCCCTGATCTAGCAATCACCACGTCCAGACACACCTGAATCTTCACACGAAGTGTAGAGTGTAGTATGAGTACAAACGACCATATATACTTAATAAGTAACAGGATTAACCTTGTGTTGAAAGCCGTGATGAGCTCTGAAGAAGATAGTCATAGTCCAATATAATGTCAATACAGGTATAATAATGACAATAACAGTAAATAACTCAGATGAAATTTTCATAATCAGCTCATTCATGGTATAGAAATTTAGACATGCTTTCAAGTTCAACCAGTAAAGCCCGACACTGATAGGAATATGTCAATTATAGCTAGCACGAGGAATGGTACATTTCTATGCCTACATGTCAAATACGCGTAGAATGATTTCACGGTGATACTCCCAAGTACTCTCACTCTCAGAATACTCAATGTCTATCTCAAATGCCCACTCATCACACACACAATCACTCAGTATTGTACATGAGCCTAGAATCAATGCCCCTCACCAAGAACATGCATATACCATTGTGCATGCGCTCACTGCAGGTATGTCAGACTCCGGAGGGGCGGATCCTGCCCAAGCGCTAATCAAAAGCCTATAAGGCCTGCTGCCTGATCCATAATAATGAATAAGCCAATAAGGCCTGCTGCAGCGTGCAACCCGATCCTCAATAATAATAATAGTCACAAAGCCAATATGGCCTGCTGCGGCGTCCAGCCTGATCCGCAATAACACCCACAATACGGCACTCAGGCCCACCTTAGTCATCAATCTCTATAGTCTCAAGGGCTCACAATCTCATACCACTCAGCCTAAACAATGATAACATGTGATGTAACCGTGAATGATAAGCAGAGAATGAGATATGATATGCAAATGAAGAACCATGACTGAGTATATAATTACCGTTAAAGCAGATAACTCAAAAACAATAGAAATGATACGACATCAACTTCCCACCTTAGGATGTCGTGATGGCACCTAGTCTCTAAGACTAGGTAAGCCTAGCATGTATAGAGAAATAGCAGAAATAAAAATAAAACCTCAAATTTAAATCACTAAACTATTATAATAAATCTCAACAGCACAGCTGACAACCAACTCCCAAAATCTGGTAGAACTAAGTCATAATCTCTATAGTACATTCTAAAACATCTACTACAACACTGTCTGATAAAGGAAATAACAATAATAAGAAGAAGGTAATGGAAATCGACTCTAAGGCCTGCGTACATCGGGCATGTATACCTTAAAGTCTCCTAAAAGTAGAAAACCAATTAATCTCAAGCGTCCAGCACGGGCAAATATACCTGGATCTGCACGAAAGATGTGCAGAAGCGTAGTATGAGTATACCACAAAGGTACCTAGTAAGTATCAAGCCTAACCTCGGCAGAGTGGTGACGAGGCCAAGTCAAGACACCTACTAGGACATGATAAACAGAACACAATATAATAAGGAGAAGTAATGGAAAGCATAGAAATGAATGATAAAAAAGTGGTTTAGTAACGTAAACTAATGACAGAATTTAAAGCAAAAAGGAAACGAGAAGAAAACACATAATGAGAACCACAAATAATCAAATACGGACAAACTAGTAAGACCAGCAATGATAAAGGCAACAAGAACTGTTCAACCAATATATCTTTTCAATATGATATGCACGACAAGAGTCACAATGGAGGTACCGCCTCATATGCACATTTCTCAATTTCAATATCAATCTTCCGTATAACAACGCGTGAGACTTTACATTTAGTTTTGAATATCATTTTCCTCGAAATAGCTACACTTGTTTTAGCCCACCTTATCTAATCGCGTTGCCTCAAGTAGTTCCCCTACTAGCAACACACGTATCAAGACCACCTTATCTCACCACATACATTTCAACCCCTAGCCTTATACCACCACATGTGTATAAATATCACAACATAAATCATAACTCGCACCACAAGTGCCCATATGCCACAACTTTCCATAAAGTCAACAATACCAATGTTTCCACAACAAATAGCCCATGGCTCAACCACAATGTGCACGAGAATCTTAACAATAACAAAATGAAAGTGAATTACTCGACAAGAAAGATATCTCAACAATTAACAACTTCACCTCAGTGTGATAACAACCTTTACAACTTCAACACCAATAGCTCAACGAGAAGATATTCCATGAAGTAACAACTCCAAGTAAAGTAATTCAACAATTAAATAAGTAACAAGACAATAAGGAGGGCAATAACTTCAACTAAGGCATATAAGAGCAAAATAACAAGTAAGAGGTAGAACAAGTATAACAATGTCAAATAAAGCATGTAAGGGTAGATTAACACAAGTAAGAGTAGATTAACAACGAAAGATATAACATGTTATGACAATTAAATTAAAGGCATGGAAAGAGTCTAAATAACCTAAACTAGTCAAATACCACATATAGCCCATGTACGCACTCGTCACCTCACGTACACATCTTCCACAAAATACAAATAGCACATTCAGCCCAAATGCTAAGGTGTAGTTTCTCCCACACAAAGTTAGGCAAGATACTTATCTCAAACAAGCTAAATCAACCCACTAGTAAACCTTTTTCCGCGAAAATCCAACTCCGAACAACTCCAATCTAGCCAAAATACAATAAAATTGCAATCTTTAAAGAAAATAAAAAGTCAACTAAGAAAGTCAACCACAGGCAAGCACCTCGGAACCCGACCAAACTTATAAAATCCGAACACACATTCTGATACGAGTCCAACCATACTAAAATTTTCCAACTCCAACCTGAAATTGACATTCGAACCCTGAATTTATAGTTTAGGAACTTTTCACAAAATTTTCCAATTCCTCCAACTCAAAAGACTAATTAAATGACAGAAATAATGGTTGGATCATGAATAATAAGCAAACCCGAGTAAAAACACTTACCCTAATCCAATCCTTGAAAATCCACTCCAAAATCTCCTAAAACCGAGCTCTCTAACTCAAAATGTAGCTAATGAAACAAAACCCTCGATTTCTCAATTTCTTCCGAGCGATATCCACTTCTGCGTGAGATTGGTTGCTTCTGCGACACCGCTTATGCGGTAAAACATCTCGCACCTACGAGCTTCACTCAAGTCCTGACCTTCGGCACCTTTGGAACCTGACATCGCACCTGCGGAGGTGCACCTGCGCAAAACCCGCCACTTCTGCGGAACTTGCGGACCAACACATGTCCCACTTCTGTGAACTCTTGGTCACACCTGCGGTCACGCTCCTGCGCCAGCTTGTCCGCTTCTGCGAAGTCGCAGATGCGGAGTCCATTCACCCCTGCACTTCCCAAGCGGCCTCCCAAATACTCGCACATGCGCACAAAATGGCCGCTTCTACGGCTCAGCACCTACGGCCAAAACCTCGCAAGTGCGGCTACACCAGAACTGAAAACCAACAACACTTCTCTAAGTTCAAAACTCAACCTGATTTCAATCTGGATCATACCCGAGGCCCTCGGGACCCCACCAAAATATACCAACACATCCTAAAACATGATACGAACTCAGTCGAAGCCTCAAATCACATCAAACAACATCAAAGTCACGAATTACACTCCAATCCAAGCGTAATGAAACTAAGGAACTTCCGACTTCTAAAACTAATGTTGAATCATATCAAACCAACTCCGATTGACCTCAAAATTTGCATACAAGTAATAAATGACACAACAGACCTGTTTCAACTCCTGGAACAAAAATGCGGACCCGATATCAATAAAGTCAGCTCTCGATCAAGCCTATCAACCTCCCAAATATTCAACTTTCCAACTTTCGTCAATTCAAGCCAAAACGGCCTACGGACCTCCAAATCAATATCCAGATATACTCCTATGTTCAAAATCACCATACGGAGATATCAGAATGATCAAAACTCCATTCCAAAGTTGTCTACATAAAAGTCAAACTCCGGTCAGCTCTTTTAACTTAAGCTTCCAAATTTGGGACTAAGTGTCCCAATTCACTCCGAAACTCTCCCAAAACCAAACCAACCACCCCAGCAAGTCACAAAACCACAATTGAACACAGAGGGGGAAGTAAATAGGGTAATGAGGCTAAAATACTCAAAATGATCGGCCGGATCATTACCACCCCATCTTAAAACTAACATTCATCCTCGAACGAGTATAGAGACATACCTGAAGTGCTAAAAAGGTGAGGATAACGGCTGCGCATATCATGCTCGGTCTCCCATGTCGCCTCCTCGACTGGTTAACCCCTCCACATTCTGACCTGCCTGTCCAAGATTGCCACCGGCTCCTCAACATAAGTCAAATCCTTCTCCAATTGGACTGAGCTGAAATCTAACACATGGGACAGATCACCATAATATTTTCGGAGCATGAAAACATGAAACACCGAGTGAACTGCTGATAAGTTGGGTGGCAATGCAAGCTTGTAAGCCACCTCCCCCATTCTCTCAAGAATCTCAAAAGGACTAATATATCTAGGGCTCAAGTTCTCCTTCTTCCCGAATCTCATCACACCCTTCATGGGTGAAACCCGTAGCAAAACCTCTCTCCCATGATAAATGCTACATCACGAACCTTCCGATCAATATAACTCTTCTTCCTAGACTGTGTTGTACGAAAACGATCCTGAATCAACTTGACTTTCTCTAAGTCATCTCGAACCAGATTAGTGCCTAACAACCTAGCCTCTCCCAGCTCAAACCAACCAACTGGAGAATGACACCGCCTCCCATATAAGGCCTTATAAGGAGCAATCTAAATACTCGATTGGTAGTTGTTGTTGTAGGCGAACTCTACAAGCGGCAAGAACTGAACCCAAGAACCAGCAAAATCCATAACACAGGCATATAACACATCCTCTAAGATATTAATGGTGCGCTCGGACTGCCCATCTGTCTGGGGGTGAAATGCTGTACTCAACTCAATCCATGTGCCTAACTCACGCTACACGGCCCTCCAAAAGTGTGATGTGAACTACATGCCTCGATCAAAAATAATGGACACCGACACACCGTGAATGTAAGGCCCCGTAAGATTTCACAAAGGAAAAATAATTTTTCGTGGTGCCGAACTGGGCTTACGTGTTTGAGATTGGGGAAGCTGAGTTGTTAGGACCATACCTCGTGCACCAGGCTATGGAAAAGGTTAAAATCATTAAGGAGCGGTTGAATACTGCTCAGAGTCCTCAGAAGTCCTATTCGGATGTTCGTCGTAGGGATTTGGAGTGTAATGAAGATGATTGGGTATTCTTGAACATTTCCCCCATGAAAGGTGTAATGCGATTTGGTAAAAAAGGAAAATTGAGTTCGAGGTATGTTGGACTATATAGAATCATTCAGAGAATCGGTGAGGTGGCGTACAAGCTTGAGCTACCACCTGAGATGTCATTAGTGCGCCCGGTGTTTTATGTGTCTATGTTGAAGAATGTAGTTGGAAATCTGACACTCATTGTTCCAGTCGAGACTATGGAGGTTAATGAGGAATTGATGTATTGAGATATTCTAGTTTCTATTATTGATCGGTAAGTCCGAAAGTTGAGAAATAAAGAAATTGCCTCCATGAAAGTGCTATGGCGAAACCAGCAGGTTGAAGAGGCTACTTGGGAGGCCGAGGAAGAGATGAATAAGAAGTATCCTTACTTTTTTGTATAAGCTGTGTAACCTTTCTATAAAATTGTCGCCTATGGATTCTTGTATCACTTGTTTAGTTAATGTAAAGGTTCTTCTTTCTAAATATATTGTATGTGAGGCCACAGTTGGTATTGTTTTGTATTATGTTACGTCGTTGGATTATGTATATGTTGTTAGGATATGTTTCTAGGGTTCTCTGACAGGTGGATAGGCCCAGTTACAGGGGAAACTCTGGCGAAAGTTTTGGAAATTTAGGGAGTTAGCCAAATATTGAAACTACTAGTGAGTGTGCATTAATAGTTGGGCCACATTTGATGCTAATAACAGATTTTGACCCTCATTCGAGGACGGATGATCCTAAGTGGGGTAGAATGTAAGGCCCCGTAAGATTTCGCAAAGGAAAAATAACGTTTCGTGATGACGAACTGGGCTTACGTGTTTGAGGATCGTAAAGCTCGCCGCGGCTCGGACTTTTTCGGGTTGAACAATGCACTAAAAAGTAAAGGAATAATTCGGGTAGAAGAAATGTACTTCTGCGGCCCACTATGCGGCCGCAAAATCACTCTGCGGACCGCATAATGGTCGCAGAGTGAGACAGTCTTTTGGGCCATTTTTCATGTCATTTTCGCGGCCCATTATTCGACCGCAAAACCATTTCGCGGGCCGCACTCTGATCGCATATCCAGCTTTGAGATTTTTCGGATGAGATCGCAGAACAAGGTTCTACGGCGCATTATGCGACCACAGAACAGGTCTGCGGCCGCATAATGATAGCAAACCGAGTCAGATTTGCCCAGTTCGGGGGGCAATTATGTGGCCTATTCTGCATACCGCATAAGCATTATGCGGTCGCATATGTGACGCATTACCCTGTTCCGGATCTTCATTTTTGGAGTTTTTAAACCCGACCCTATTTCGTTAAACATATGCCATAGTCCATTTTTAAGCATATTTCTGATATTTTTAGAGTGAGAAAGAGTTCATAGAGTGGGGGAGTAACTTTCAACCTATTATCCATCAATTCTTGCTCAATTATTGATGATTAACAAAGAAATTCTTCCTCCTAAAGGTAAGAATCTATGCCCTAGCTATTAATTTCGAAAATCTACTAAATATGGGGATAATTAGAAAGACAATTATTAGGTGTGGGGGTTGTTATCTTGCATGCATGTGTTATTAAAGAATGTGGGAAGGTTGTGAGCTAAAAATGGTAAAGAGTGGGTTGTGGGAAGATGGAATCCTCTATAAAAGGACCTTGAAACCTTGATGAACACCTAGTGTTTGATAAAATGCTCAAATAAGCTAGAACCATGATCCTCCTCCTAATTTTTGGTTCAATTTATTATATTTCTAAAATATATTGAAGTTGCTAAGAATTCCGGATCATTTTAGAGTTTAAGGAAGCTCCATTGAGGTATGTTGGCTAAACCCCCTTCTTCTTAGAATCGAATCCCATGGTGTTCATGTAATTGGTGTAAGTCCCAAATTGATCATTATACAATTGGCTATTCCTAATGTATTTGTGGTGAAAGATGTATGTTCAATATTTATTCTAAATGCTTCATCATGTCATCTTGACATTTAAGGATGTGTTCAAAATGTGAAATATGTGTTAGAAATGTTAAGACTGAAATAAAGTTTGTTATGCCAAATTGTATGAAAATCCTCTATGTGCCTAAGATTCCCAAATTACTCATATGTGAATTTAATGTCTTGAATAGGAAGCCTTATTGTTTTTGATAATTATAATAATGTTTGAATGTGGAAAGGGGAACGAGAATTATGAAATACGGCCAAGTGCCAAGAATGACTTTATAATTGTGGCCACTAGTGCCAATGAATCGAAAGGATATGAAAGAAGTATGATGTGAGATGATTGACTGAAAAAGGTAATGTCTTGGGTGAGACGGCCTAGCCGATCGGGCTGTGATTGGACGCCATGTCGCACACATGGTGGTGACTGTGCTGGAAATTATAATGAAATTGTGGTTATGGTTGATGTCTCAAATGAGACGACCCAGCCGATCGGGTCGTGATCGGACTCTGTGTAAGAATACGGTGGTATTGTGAATTATAGTATATCGGCACTAAAGATCACCCAACCTAATAACATGAAAATTGACTTGAAAACTTATGTGATGCTTAACTTGATGTTTTAGTATTATTTGAAACTCTTATTGAATTCTTAAATGTTTCCCCCTTGTATTCCCCCCCCCCCCCGTATTATTATTCATTCTATTGAGATAGTGTTTAGTTTTACATACTAGTACTATTCAACATTACTAACGTCCCTTTTGCCGGGGGTGCTGCATCTTTAAATAGATGCAGGTGGTTCCATAGTAGGCAATGTTGATCAGCAATAGTTGTACATCCTCTTCCCAGCAGACTTGGGGAGACCCATTTCATCATGGGGTCATGTATTGTATCTTTTGTTCATATTAATATCACGTCTCGAGGTATAGCGGGGGCCTTGTTGTCGACACTATCATAACACTCTTTTGTATCTTTTAGAGGCTCCGTAGACACTATGTGGGTTGTACATGGGTGCTAGAAAAGTCAAACAGATTATGTTGTGTTTTGATCTCTTATTCCACTTGAATCATAAGAATGTGTGTATCTTGAAACTTAAAAATGATGTAACTAATGAGACGATTTAGTATTGTATATATGATCTCCCTACTATCTAATTAATGAAATCATGTCTTCCCTTGATCATGGGTGAGTTGGGTAGAAAGTATCTAACATGCTTGCTCGACCGGGTTCACTCGGTTGAGCATCGATCGTGCTTCCCGAGGTTGGGGCGTGATAGTGAAGACAAAAAACCTCGCGGATATAGATCTCTGTCAGTTGCTCTGAAGAATAGGTAGTCACAACCGGAATGAAATATGCGGACTTAGTTAACCTGTCCATAATCACCCATACAATGTCGAATTTCTTCAATGTCCATGGGAGCCTAACAACAAAGTCCATGGTAGCATGCTCCCATTTCCACTCGAGAATCCCATGTCCCTGAAGCAAACTGCTCCGCCTCTAATGCTCGTACTTTACCTACTGACAGTTCAAGCACCGAGCCACATACTCCACTATATCTTTCTTCATTCTACTCCACCAATAATATTGTCTCAAATTCTGATACATATTAGCAGCACCCGAATGAATGGAGTGCCGCGAACTATGAGCCTCCTCAAAGATCAACTCACGTAAGCCATCTACATTGGGCACACATAACCAGCCCTAGATCTGCAACACCCCGTCATATCTAATACAAACCTCATTGGCATTGTCGTGATGCATCGTGTCCTTAAGGACAAGCTAATGGGGATTTTCATATTGGCGCTCTCTGATGCGCTCATATAAAGAAGACTGGGAAACCACACAAGCAAGAACCCGGCTGGGCTCCGTAACATCCAATCTAATAAAATGATTAGCCAAGGCTTGAACATCCAGGGCTAGTGGCCTCTCTGTTGCCGGTAGATATGCCAAACTACCCAAACTCTCCGCCTTTCTACTCAATGCATCGGCCACCACGTTGGCCTTCCCGGGATGATATAAAATAGTGATATCATCGTCTTTAAGCAACTCTAACCATATCTACTGCCGCAAATTAAGATATCTCTTCTTGAACAGATGCTGAAGACTCCGGTGGTCGATATATA
The DNA here is from genome assembly GCF_000715075.1 of Nicotiana tabacum. NCBI lineage: Eukaryota > Viridiplantae > Streptophyta > Magnoliopsida > Solanales > Solanaceae > Nicotiana > Nicotiana tabacum. The sequence goes on from NC_134102.1 coordinate 47,569,080, forward strand.
CCTCACATGGGACGCCGTACAAATAGTGCCTCCAAATCCTCAATGCATGAACAATAGCTACAAATTCCAAATCATGCACCGGATAATTATTATCATGAACCTTTGGTCACATCCAATCCTACTCTCAAATTAAAAGTAGTACGGTCAATTGCAATAATAAACCCAACAAGGTTGGGGCACGAGGAGTATCGTGTGTGCTAGAATATCAAAGAGTGTGTGAATTCAAAGAACTTAAATTAATTTTCAAATCAAATATTGATTTTATGCAATTGATTCTAAAATTATGACTACAAAATTTAATTAAACAATTAGAATGCGAAAATAAGTAAAAAGTAGTAATCAATGAGAGAAAGCACTAGGTTTGCTCATCCTTCGTGTATGCTATACTATGGGTATATATGTATTAGATTCCAATCAATCAAACATGTGTTATGACAACAATATCAATAATACCAACTTAGTATTTTCCAACAATAAGATATTTTTTACTCATAAATGCCTTTGCAAGCTATTTAGAGCTCTATGCAATACGATTGTTAATGCCCAAGTAAGAATCTTCCTATTCCTAGTTTGATTCTATTAATTAAGATGAGATTAATTCCTTAATCTACCCAGTTCCTTGCTAATTGGTTTATACCTAAACTCGGTTCCACTTTTTCAAGTTACAACTAAGTGTGAATGGCGTTAATCTTGTGTTTGCAACCACCATATTATACAAGAAAGCATGGACCAATTAGATAACATAATATTTAATCAAAGATGAATCTATATTAATAACCCATAGTCATAACACCACTCCAGATTCACAACCCTAGCTAATGAGTTTAGCTAGACATGACAATAGAAGAAATAATCAAATTATCCTATAATCCAGCCATTGATGCTAATAGAGAAGAAGAAGACTCAGAAATTGTGATGCCATTTGTTAACTCTTAGGAAAACTCACAGCCACTCGTACAATATTCCTCTCTGTCAAAAGATGTCAAAAAAGACCTAAAAAGTAGTATTTATGCTCTTCTAAAAAGCTGACAAAATTATCCTCGTCGGGTCTTGCGTGTCCAAGTAGCATGGCACACGCAGGATGCGTGGCTCAGTACTTTATTTCTTCAGCTCTCAGTGTGTGGCCAAGATGTGTGGCCCACGCAGGCTGCGTGGCCACTTCCAGAACATAAACTTTCAGCCTCCAAGTTCTCCAAATGCGTGGGTGACCTGCGTGGAGTGCCTTGCGTGGCCCACACGGGATCGACTTTTGCTTCTTTAGTTTTGGCCTGAATTTGATTTTTTTCTTGCAGGTATTTAATGATTTTCAATCTCTTAATTCTCACCCAACTCAACGATTGTTGACGACCAATTTTGACCCTCCCTTTTAAAATAAATTATTTATACTTAATGATTTGCAATAAATGTGTTGAAAATATTTTCTAATCAATAATACATATTTTTATAAAAACTTAGTAATTAATAGTGTTGAAATTAATAATTTGGTATTTACATAATTATAAGATATATCATACTTACTATTTTTGAGACTATTAAAATAACCTTTATATACATTACATTGGTTTTAAAATTAATTTAATACGTTATTCATTAATATTTAGTTAATTAGCCTACTATCTCAATAATTCGAAATTAATGTCATAATTTGGAAAATAAAGTATTTTTATAAATAATTAATTAATTATAGTAATTAGTAGTGTACTTGATGGTTATAATTTCTATTACATTTTATTGAAATTATTTAAGTTCATTTAAATTAATTATAAAAGGGTTAAAAACCAAAAAGGCTACAATTGCAATTTCATAATTAAATACAAAATGGCCATTTCCTAAACTAAAACCAGCTCAGCACCCAAACCCAATCTTAATCTGACCCAGTCCAAACACCTCCTCACTTCACCTTAGCAATCCGTGACTTTCTCTCCGAACCAATCAGAATTAGCCATGTCACCCGTCTCTATCACTCACACAAGAAGCACATTCAAGTTGGGTCGTCCGTCTATTTGATCAACAACCCACGTTTTATCTCTTATTTGTTCTTTAATTTTAAACACATCTTCAGATTCATCTCAACCGTCAATACCCAAAGATCCAACGGTCCACATATTTTATTATTTTAAACGTTAAAGCGTGAATTATCAGGGCCGTTGATCTAAAGATCCAACAGCCTAGATTACTCCCACCCATTTAAACCCAGAGACGACCTAGTCTTTACCCAAAAACCCTAATCATTCCCTCATACGACTCAGCCGCCCCCTTCCCCCTTTCACTCTCTATCCTCTCGTCTGCCCAGCTCCATCAATCAACGGACATTGCACAAATTAGTGCAAGGTCATGAGATTAACTTCAAATCATCTCCTTTGTCTCTAATATACATGATTCTCGTTGAATATTTGCTTGTTTTATCTTGGAGATTCAAAATCCCCAAATCCGAAACCCTAGACCAAATAATGCAATGTCAAATTTTCAGAATCCTTCTATATTTTGTTAAATCTATGGCATGCATGAACGTTTCTGAGGGCTATCATGATTATTCTTGGTCCCGATGTCAAGTAAAGCGACCTCTGGATATTAAGGCTCTTACTCGATGGTTCTTGCCTTCAATGATCAACTTCTCCTTCTCATGTAAGGATTCTTGCTGATTTTCCCTCTGTCCCCTTAGATTTTAACCTGATTATGCTCACATCACCACCCCTCTGTCACCTTCCACCACCAATTTGAATTTGTTAAACCCTTAGGCTTTAATGGACACAATAAATTGGGGCTTTCAATTCTCTCACCTAAGAACGACCTACCTCCTAACACAACATGAAAACAAACGCTTAAGAGAATTAAAAGGGTCAGATTTCTCACTACTTTCCTTTTTTTCCTTCTCCGGTTATGAATTAATCTAATGCTAGAGTTTGAGTTTGGATTTTTCACGACAAAATAAAGTTTTTGTTTGGTTTGCTGCTCTGTAGAAGGTCAGTGTACACTAACTCTCCTTTCCTTTTAATGATTCATACTGTTTTGGCTATATCATGTTTTTGTCGATTGGTCATTTTTATCCATGATGCATGTGAGCAGTTTATGTTTGATTACTAGGTTATGCTCTTATCTGTTATCATTGTTGTTTAAGTCGATCACCTCCTGATAATTTGTGTGAGTATGGCTGATTAATCTATGTTAATGAACTTCATAATTTAATAGGATAAATAGTTGTTATTAGTGAATGATATAAATTTTTAGAGCTTTTGCCATTGTTTAAGAATCATCTAATGATTCTATATGTGTTTGTTAACTGTAATATCATGTTTAGTTAGCTTGATCAAGAAGTATTCTTTAAATAGCTCTTGATATCCTGTCGAGGGTTGAGGTCTGTTACAACTGTGCTACATTACCTTTTGGGTTAACAGTAGTATATCATCTGTTAGCATGCCAAAAAATGATTTTCTTCATGGTACTCATGTCATACACATTTAACTTGTTTGCTTAGATTGATTAATTTGCTATTAAAACCATGCCTACGTTAACATATGAAACTCATATGACTTTGTGACTTGAACTTTTGTGGTGGATTCACTAGCTTGGTTATTTGATCATCTGCTCACTTGATGTGTTCTATAATCTTGCAAACCTTTAGAAATACCATATTATATACATGTTTGGGTTGCTTCCCCTCGTCCAATATATTTCTGTGATTCTGAGATCTCGTAAGAGATTACTTTAAAAGTGTCCCTGTCCACTTCTTTTATTATGTGACCATGTCTTTGAAGCTTCACCCATATGCAAATATATTATGAAATGAAACTTGTTTAAGCGCTAATGAATCTATGTAGTTAATCTTGTATGAAGTATACCAAACATATTTGAGTTGAGAATTATAACTTTTGAACATGTGTATCATCCCCTGAACTGACCATACCATGTCAAACTTCATTATTTTTGGGTTAATACATTCACTTGTGTAACTGGACTAGCTATCCTGCTACTAGTATCCTATTTATTCCATGTGAATCCTTCTTTGTTCTGAACTTCTATACTGAATGATACTTATCCTATGTTGTTTGAGAATCTATCATGTTGTAGCCTTACACTCCATAGGGATATTTTGTATGTGTTTAAAATTCTACTCTTGGGTTGATGTACTCATTCATGTTATCAAACAGATTCTCTGCTTATCTTTTATATTCATGCCTATGTTCCCACATTGTCCTATCACATAATGAAGATTGAACCTTGCTAAGTTTGCATAAATCAACTATACTTACCTCATTCGATGATTGATCTTGATTTCGGATTTTTGACCAAGTGGGCCCGGGTTACTTTTTGTTGTATGATAAAGATTGAACTATTTTTATACTAAGATAGTTTTTAAATCTTGATTTTACTCATTTGAGTAATATTTAACTAGATTCAAATTTTTTGAAGGCTTATGCTAAAGAAAAGGCGGTATTGGAGGGTTGACTTGTTCTAAAAAGAGGTAATTATCTTGGTTAACCTTGATCGAGGGTATTAGATTGTATTTTGGACTATTTGGTATGGGCTAAATGTGTTGGGGATGGTGTATATATACGGTGATGAGTGTATATACATTTGTAATGGTTTAAGCCTGCGGGTAGAATTAACCTCATTCATGTCTTATTTGCTTCATGTATTAATTCTCCTATGCTTTAAATAGTTCATCAAATTACTTGTTTATTTACATACACACTAGTAAAAAAATTTAAGTTTTGTTGAGATAGTTGGGTATTATGGTTCTTGAGACGCTGGCTCGTTTATAGTTGCAAAAGTTATTATTATTCTCTCACGTAGTGTATTATGCTTAACCTTTTTCCTTGATGTTATTTATGCTTCTGTAACGACCCGATAGGTCGTTTTGAGTTCTAGCTTTCTATTTCATTATTTTAGACTTTGAACAACTTCATTTGATGATTTATAATTTGTGTGCAAGGTTCATTTTGATTTCCGAAAAGTTTATATGTGTTTTGGTAAAGAAATCTTGATTCTAGAGCTTTAATATTATTGGAATTGACCACGGTCAACATTCTTGGTAAACGATATCAGATAAGTTTTTTGATGATTTCAGCAGGTTCGTATGATTTGGGACATGTACATATGTTTGGTTTGTGTCCCGGGTGACCCAAGTCCCTTTTGTAACTTATAGTTGAAAGGTGAAAACTTGAGTTAAGAACATTTGAAAATCCTTGAGTTTTGATACTTGGTTCTTGATTCTAGATGTTATTTTGATGTTTTGGGCTTACGAGCGAGTTCATGTACGATTTATACACTTGTTGGGATGTTTAGACTGGGGCCCGAGGGGCTTGGGTGAGTTTTAGGGTAGTTTATGGTCATTTTTGTGTCACGCCCTGACCTTGGGGAGCGTGACCGGCGCTCAACCTATATATCCCGGCCAAGCAAGCCTTTAAAGAGAAGATACATTTATATCATTAATTAAACATGGAGTGGATTCCATGAACAATGCCAATTCCATTATGTAACACCCCGGAAAATTTTGAAGAACTTAAGTGTAAAGCCCGATAAAATTTTCAAAGAAAATAATGTTTCATGGTGCCGGACTAGGCTTATGTGTTTGAGGATTGTAGAAATTCTTCGCAGTCTCGCAAGCTCGCCGCGGCTCGGACTTTTTGGGTTGAACAATGCACAGGAAAATAAAAGAAAATTTTTGGCGAAAAAGTGCTTTTCTGCGGTCCATTATGCGATCGCAGAATCACTCTGCGGATCGCATACTGGCTGCAGAGTGAGACAGTTAATTGGGTCAGTTGGAAATAACTATGCGGTCGACTCTGTGACTGCATAAATGTTATGCGGTACATTATGCGATCACATAACAGTTATGCGGACCGTATAGTGACCGCATACACAAACAACTTTTTTGATCATTTTATCGGCAATTACGCGACCGATATGTGGTCCTCATATCCATTATGCGGTCGCATATGCGACCGCAGAACTGTTCCGGAGCTCCATTTTTGAATTTTAAAAATCCGACCCTATTTCGTTAAATACACTCTTTGGGCTATTTTTGAGTCATAATCTGATATTTTAGAGTGAGGGAGAGTGCCCTAGAGTGAGAAGGTGTTCTTCAATAATTTTTCTTCAATTCTTGCTCAAGTTTTGGAAGATTAAGAAGGGAAGCTCACTAGGTCTTCATCCTAGAGGTAAGATTCTACACCCTAAACCCTAATTTCGAAATCTTCTGAAAATGGGTAACTAGCAAGATAATTTTTGGGCATGAGAGTTGTTTATTTTACATGCATGTGTTATCAAAGGGTGTAGGCAGATTGTTGAGCTAAAAATGGTAACGATTGGGTTGTGGGATGACAGAATCCTTCATAAAAAGGACATTGAAACCGTATGCACACCTAGTGTTTGATAAAATACTCAAGTGAGCTAGAACCATGATCATCTTCCAAATTTTGATTCAATTTGTTATATTTCTATAATAGATTGAAGTTGCTTTGAATTGCGGAACGTTTTAGAGTTTAAGAAAGCTCAAGTGAGGTATGTTGGCTAAACTCTTCTCTTAGAATTGAATCCCATGATATTCATGTAAATTATGTAAGTCCCGAGTGATTCATTATGAAACTGGCTATTCCGAGTAAGATTGGGTTGAAAGATATATGTTCAACAAGCATCCCAAATGCTTTATTCATGTTATGTTACCAATTGAGGATGTGTTAAAATATGGGCTGTGCATTAATAATGTTTCGACTTTAAGTCAAGTTCAAATGAAGGCTATTATGCCAAATTTTGTGAAATATCTCTATGTGCCTTAGACTCTAAATTGCTCACATGTGTACTACACACCTTGATTTGAGTTGTATTTGTTGTTGATGATGATAATGATATTTGAAATTGATAAGGTGAGCATGAAATACTGAATATGGCCAACGTGCCAAGAATGATCTTATAATTATGGCCATTAGTACCAATGAAATGAAAAGATGTGAAAGTAATATGAAATACGATGATTGATATAAAAAGGTTGATGTCTCAAATAAGACAGCCTAGCCGGTCGGGTCGTGATCGGACACCATGTCGCACACATGGTGGTGATTATGCTGGAAATTGTAATTGAAATTGTGATTGTGGTTGATGTCCCTAATGGATAGCCTAGCCGATCGGGTCGTGATCGGACTCCGTGTTAAAGATGGTGGTATTGATATTGAGAGAAAGTGTGGTTGATGTCTCTAATGAGATGGCCTAGCCGATTGCATCGTGATCGAACTCCGTGCTAAGAGTACGGTGGTAGTGGTTTTGTGAATAATGGTATTGTGAATAATGGTATTGTGGACAATGGTATATCGATACTAAAAATCTCCCAATGTGAGATATGGAAATTAATTTGAACACTGTCTTGATCCTAAATTGAGGTTTGATGTTAATTAAGGCTTTCATTGATATTAAGATAATCTTGTTTGTATTATTTGTCATTCTATTGAGAGGTTGTTTAGTTATACATACTAGTGCTATTCGACGGTACTAACGTCCCTTTTGCCGGGGGCGCTACATCTTTAAATGGATGCAGGTGGTTCCACAGCAGGAGATATTGATTAGTGATAGCAGTACACATTCTTCCCAGCTGGCTTGGTGAGCCCCACTTCATTCCGGGGTCATGTATCTTTTGTACTTTGTGTATTCGATTTGAGGTATAGCTGGGGCCTTGTTGCCGGCATTATCATTGTACTCTTCTTTATCTATAGAGGCTCCGTAGACATAGTGTGGGTTGTGTATTGGTGCTGGGAAAGACAAACTACGTTATGTTATGGTTGTATTACTTGTTATAGTTAAGACGATTAAAGATGATGGAACTATTGGTAATGAATTAGTATTGTGAACATGAACACCTTTTTGTCTAATTAATGAAAATATGTATTATCTTCATTCGTGGATGAGTTTGGGTAGAAGAAAATCTAATAGGCTTGCTCGGTCGGGTTCACTTGGTTGAGTACCAGTCGCGTTCCATGAACAATGCCAATTCCATTACCATTAGTCACTTCATTTTATAGTCTCAAAATACATACACAATCACGGTTAAAGTGCAACAAGTGATTCAAATACAACAAGGCTAGTTTGACTTTCCCAACACCCATATACAACCCACACTGTGTCTACGGAGCCTCTATGGATACAAAATACTATGATAATATCGGCAACAAGGCCCCGGCTATACCTCAAAACATAATACACGTGGGACAAAAGATACATGATCCCGAATGAAGTGGGGCTCAACAAATCTGCTGAGAAGAGAGTGTACTGCTATCAATGATCAATGCCACCTACTGCGGAACCACCTGCATCCATTAAAGATGCAGCGCCCCGGCAAAAGGGACGTTAGTACATATCGAATAACACTAGTATTATGTAAGACTAAACACCCTCTCGTTAGAACGAATGATAACAAAATGAAGGACAGTCATAAATCAATGGAAGCCTCAGACAATACTAAAACAGCAAATTAGGAGCAAGATAAGTGTCAAGTAAATTTCCATTATTTTAGGTTGGGAGATCTTAGCACCGATATACCACTGTGATTTTAGCACGGAGTACGATCACGGACCGATCGGCTAGGACGCCTTATCCAAAGACATCAATCACAATCACAATCATTATCACGATTTAAATCAACACCTCAATAACAATTTCAAGCACAATCACCACCATGTGTGCGACATGGCGTCCGATCACGACCCGACCGGCTAGGCCGTCTCACCACAATACTGTGTGGATCGACATCACACTTTTCTAGCAATCATCTCATCCCAATAAAGGGGAATATTCTCTTCACATCAATCTCATCTGAATAAAGGGGTACAATCACAATTCACTCCTATACTGGCACGTGTAGTTTCGGGGTTAGGTTATTTCAACCTACCCTTCCTCGGTGACCAACGATACTCCCAGGGTGTTTATTTATTTAAAGGGTTGACAACTCTTTTCATTGTCTTTTATATATCATTCGGTTCATTGGCATCGATGTCCATAACACAATGTCACTCTTGGCACGTTAGCCGTATTTCATACTTCATATTCATCTCTTTCACTTTCAAACCTTATCACGGATCATCAACAACAAAGCATTTCTATTCACGACTTTAAGTCCACATATTGAGCAGATAAGAATATCAAAACACATTGAGATTTCTTACACAATTTGACATAATAGCCTTCATTTGAATCACAACTTAAAGATATAATATTTGGATATGCAACCGATGCTTTGAGCACACTTTCAAATAGAATATAACATAACAAGAACATTGAAATACATATTGAACATATATCTTTCGACACAAAGCTTATTCGGAATAATTAATTCATAATGAACAACTCGAGACTTACAAGGATATTGTGGGGTTCTATTCTAAGAGATGAGTTTAGCCAACATACCTCGCCTCGAGCCTTTTAAATTACTACAATGTTTCGGAATTCTTAGCCACTCAATCTATTTAGAAATATAGCAAAAATCAACATAAATTAGGAGAGAGTTTATGGTTCCAGCTCATTTGAGCATTTTATCAAACACTAGGTGGGTATTATGATTTCAAGGTCCTCCTATGGTGGATTCCCCCATCCTACTACCCAAAGTCTACCCAATTTAGCTCAATATTCTTCCCCCTACCCTTGATAATACATGCATGCATAATGGATAACTTACACACCTAAGAATTGCTTTTCTCATTACCTATTTTTAGTAAAATCACGAAATTGAGGGATAGGGAGTAAAATCTTACCTCTAGGTTGAAGACCTTGTGAGTTACCCTTGTGAAATCTTCAAGGCTTGAGCAAAGATTGATGAACAAATGACTTAGAAATTCCTTTTCTCACTCTAGACCACTTCCTCTCTCTAAAATATAAGTTTGAACCTTCTAAAATGATCCCTAAGATTGTTTTATAAGAATGGGGTCGGGTTCATAAAACCAGAAAAATGAAGCCCCAATGCAGATTTGCGGTCGCATATGCGACCACATAACGCTTCTACGGTCCGCAAAATGGCCCTCCGGAACTAGGCACTCCTATATCAGTCTGTGATCGGTCTGCGGTCCGCAAACCTATTCTGCAGTCGCATAATACACCGTAGAACTTCCCTCCAAAAACTTTTGTGTTGGATCTGCGATGGGTTGTGCAGCCCGTGAAATGATTATGCGGCTGCATAATGGTCCAAATATTTGCCCAGATTTCTGCTTCAGTAGATCTGTCACAGATCAGTTTTGTGATCATAGAATGGACCGCAGAAATGCCCTGTACATCCAAAAGTTTTCTTCGACTCCCCAACGCACTGTTCTAGCCAAAAAGTCCAAACTGCGGCGAGCTTGGATCCCCCAAAAAGAATCTCTACAATCATCAACACATAAGTCTAACTTGGCACCACGAAACCCCAGGTTTTAGGTAACATTTTACGGGGCCTTACATTTTGCAGATGTTTTGTTGCTGGTTCACTATGCGTCGCGAACGTGGAGCTTGTCTCACATTCGCGAAGGGGCATTTGGGATAGAGGGAATTTACACACCGTGAACACGGAGGGTTGATCGCTAATGTGATGGCCTGAGGGGAGCTAGCCTACGCAAAACATGATGGCCCTTACACGAACGCGTAGGCTTCCTGGTGTTTGGGGGCGGGGTTGGGTTTCTTCATCGCGAACGCGGCAGGAGAACGCGAATGCGGAGGCTAAGGGTAAATAGGCTTTGCGAATGTGATGGTCTGTTTACAATTGGCCTTCGTGAACACAAGTGGTGCATCGCGAACGCGAAGAGCACACTGATGCCCAGGTATATAAAGGGCTGAAAATCGGGATTTAGATACTTTTCACCATTTTCTTAGACCTAGACCACATATTGAGGAGATGTTTTAGAGGATTTCCATCTCAACTTCAAAGATTAGTAATCTTAACTTAGCTTTTATTTATTTCCATAATTTCTCATATATTTTTACTCTTAAATCTAGGAATTTGTAGTGTAGAAATCGGGCTTTTGGGTAAAATTTAAGAGAGCTAATTTTGGGGATTTGGACCTCGACTTAAGGTTCGATTTTGATATAAATCACATATTTGGACTCGGAGAAGAATGGGTAATCGAGATTTGATCTTGATTTCGGATTTTGACCAAGTGAGTCTGGGTTGTCTTTTTGTTGACCTTTCAATGAGAAAAAAATTGAACCTTTTTTTATATTAAGATAATTTTTAAAAGCTTGTTGACTTATTTAAGTATTAATTGACTAGATTCGAGTTATTTGGAAGCTTGTTCTAAAGGAAAAGTGATATTAGAGAGTTGATTTGTTCCGGAAAGATGTAAGTGTATTGGTTAACCTTGATTTGAGGGAATTAGAATGTTAATGGGTCTATTTTGTATGTGCTATATGTGATTGGGGTGACGTATATGCAAGGTGACGAGTGTATATGAATTTTCTAGGGTTAAATCATGCAAGTAGATCTAGCCTAATTCGTTCCTTGTTTGATTCATGTATTATTTCTCCTATTCTTTAGATAGTTCGTTAAGTTACTTGTTTGTTCATATACATGCTAGTAATTATATTTAGGCTTGTTGAGTAATTTGGACATTATGTGTTACACCTCGTACTTTCATGTTAGAATATGTCTTAAGTGAATCAATATAAGCTAGAGAGTTTAAGCACCATTACAAAGATAATAATGAGTTAAAATAGGTGTTAAGGAAGTATCGTGAGGGTTGGAGGCTAAACGAACCAAAGATGTTATAACTCGTACTTTTGGGGTAAAACTAGGGGTTCTTAATATGATAAGGAGGTCTTGTTTTAGGGTACTTGAATCATATAATATTTGTATGTTAAGTTTTGATGTAAAACAAAAGTTGGCAAAAGTTATTGCAAGTTACGTTCATAATTTTACTGAAATTTGGATCTAATATCACTGAGTTTTTCTCTCGATATACTTGGGGTTATAGGTCATCCATTCACCAAATTTAATTTCTACGCGTCTAGTTTCTAACGCATTAATTCGTTCATCGATACGACATCAGAGTGAAGAGATATTCATATTTTTACGAGACTGCGCAGGCCTTTGGGACCCACTTGAGGCGTTTGAAACTTTCAGGTTATATAAATGTCGATTCCACTTCATTTTAACTTATATTTATCGCCCAAATCAGACCCATAACACTCCTAATAACTCTATAAAGGTTTCCCTCCCCCCCCCCACAAAGATCTATGCGTTTATGACATGATTTAAACCCCCGTAAAGTTCTTAGAGATTGTGTGTTACTCCTTTCCTCCTCTTTGCTTGTGATTTGGAGGATTCTTCAAGGTGAATTAAGCTTGGATTCGGGTTGTCCTAGGTGTTTTGAGGTAAGAATCTACTTCTTCATCCGGTATAGAGTGTATCTAAGTGTCTTCTAAGCTATTAAAGCTAGAACATGTGAATCTACGTCCGGAAATCGTATATTGAGTTGTTATGTGTGATTGGACTATTTTAAGGTCTTCTTGTAATGTTAATATTGCTGGAGTTATGAGAATATCTTATATATGATATGTTGATGTTTCTGATATGAATTTTGAAAGAAGGAAGAGTGTAGGGAAGAGTTATGTTATTTGTTATGAGACGAGCTTGCCGCTAGACAAGTTATGTACGAGTTTCCGTTAAGGTGTTGTTATATCGTATTGTTGGACTGTTATGGGATATTTTTAGGGTGTGTTGTGGATAAAAATTAGTATGAATAAATGAATACGTTATGGTGTTAAAAAATTCTAGAAGCGAAAGGGGTTTAAAGCTATAGTTTGTTTAATCGTAAACCGAGCTTACCGCTCGATGTACAATTGCTTGAGTTGTTGGTTGTTGATGGTATAGCATGGCTATGTTGTTGTTGTTGTTGCTCTGGTTGTTGTTGATGAAATTTCAAATTGGGATGAACTGAAAGTTATAGGGGAGGTGCTGCCCGATTTTCTAGAAATGAGCTACTAAATTAGAAATACATTTTAAGTTGTTCGGCAACTTAACCATAATTTTAATGTCTTAATGTAGGTTGAAGTACGCCGGGCATTATATAAATATATATTGAGTCATTGACTAAGTGACAGTGGTATATAGAGTCTATCCTTTCTTTCATTATCATGAATCCATAATAAGAGAGAGTTAGATGAATTGTATAAGAAAAACATATATCGTAGTGTTAATGTCTCTATAGGTGTTACATCATCCCGTATGTTCTCATCATATCTTAGTGAGAGGGATTCCTATCCGCTCCATGTTGTTCCATGATGTTAGAAAGAGATAGAGAGTTATACATGTACCTTCACACATTCTACTATATACATGATATACAACATCATATACATATATTTTCGGTTGCCTGGCCACCTGGTCAGTGAGAGATATTATTTTCTGGCCACTTGGTCAGTGAGATATACTATTGCCTGACCTTATGGTCAGTGAGAATTTTTAGTTGCTTGGCCACTTGGTCAATGAGAGATACTATTGTCTAGCCTTATGGTTAGTGAGGGTTGATATTTGCTTGGGCACTTGGTTAGTGAAAGTTTATATTTGCCTGGCCACTTGGTCAGCGAGACTTTATATTTGCCTGGCCACTTGGTCAGTGAGAGTTTATATTTGCCTGGCCTTATGATCAGTGAGAGTTTACTATTGCCTGGCCACTTATCAATGAGAGATACACCGAGCCCTATATGTGGCCGGCTAGCTATGATATCACTATATTATATTTTGTTGAGTTAGAACAGGTGAGTATATCTCAGAGCATTCTTTGGCTTCCATTTTACTATGTACTTCAGTTCAGTTTCAGCTTACATACTCAGTACATTATTTCATACTAATATCCTTTTTGGCGGAGACGCTGTATTTCATGCATGTTGGTTTTGATATATAGTCATATAGACCTTCCCAGTAGGCAGGGCTGGATATCAGCTTGATTGGTAAGCTCCACTCTCCCGGAGTTACTAGGTCTAGACTTTGAAGTACATTTTGTATATACAGACTTGATGGGTAGATCGGGACCCTGTCCCAACCATGATAGAGTTCAATTATCTCTAGAGGCTTATAAACGAGTCATGTATGTATGCATGTTAGTATAGCGGCCTTGCCTTCCCTTGTATATGCTCATTTTGGTATTTTTGTTGTAGACGTTTATGGCGGCCTCGTAGGCCTGCGCAGTTATGTATATGAGTTTTCGGGTATGTGTACCCTTCAGATGAGATAAACGTTATTTTCATATGATCAGAATATGGCCGCGTCGGACTTGGTTGGTATTGTATGGTTGCAGGTAGGCTTTGTTGGCCTAAGCTGAAGGTCACTCCTAGAGTTTACAGTTATAGAGTGGTATGCTGGGAGTCAAGTATGGCACCGGATTCCATCCACACCTCCCCTGGTTTGGGACGTGACATTATGGATCTTAAAATGTTGATTCATCGATTAGGGCAAAGGTCATGAATATCTCTTAAGCAGTGTTTATGATTAATCATTTTTCTTGATGTTATTTTTTATTTTCACCTTGCTTGGTATTGATTTGAATATGTTTGGGGATGGCGTATGTAGCACCCCGGAAAATTTTGAAGAACTTAAGTGTAAAGCCCAGTAAAATTTGCAAAGAAAATAATGTTTCATGATGCCGAACTAGGCTTACGTGTTTGAGGATTGAACAATGCACCGAAAAGTAAAGGAAAATTTTTGGCGGAACTGTGCATTTCTGCGGTCCATTATGCGACCGCAGAATCACTCTGCGGACCGCATAATGGCCGCAGAGTGACGCAGTTATTTGGGTCAGTTGGAAGCAATTATGCGGTCGACTATGCGACCGCATAACTGTTATGCGGTGTACTATGTGACCGTAGAACAATTATGCGGACCGCATAGTGACCGCAGACTCATGAAGATTGTTGGTCATTTTGGACACCAATTATGCAACCGATATGTGGTCCGCATAACCATTATGCGGTCGCATATGCGACCGCAGAACCTGTTTCGGAGCTTCATTTTTGGGTTTTTAAAACCCGACCCTACTTCGTTAAATACACACAAGGGTCATTTTTGAGCAAATATTCTGATGTTTTAGAGAGAAAGAAGAGTGTTTTAGAGAGAGAGAGAAAACCCTAGGCTAATTATTCATCAAGTCTAGCTCAAATCTTGGAAGATTAACAAGGAAAACCCACAAGTTCGTCATCTAAGAGGTAAGGTTCCATACCCTAGTTTTCAATTTCGAATTTGAGTAGAAGATGGTTGATTAGGAGTACGATTCATGGGTATGAGAGTATTATTTGTACATGCATGTACCAATAAGAATTTTGGGAAGATTGTTGAACTTAAATAAGTAAGGATTGGGTTGTGAAGGGAAGAAAATCTTGTAGAAGAACCTTGTGGTTAAATTTGCACACCTAGTGTTTGATAAAATGCTCAAATGAGCTGAGACCATGAATATCTTCCTAATTATGGTTCAATTTTTATTATGTCTCAAAATATATTGGGATTGCTAGAATTTCTGGAACGTTGTAGTAATTTAAGGAAAGCTCAATTGAGGTATGTTGGCTAAACTTTCTCTCTTGGAATTGAATTCCATAATGTTTCTGTGAGTTTCAAAGTATGGGTTGTGTATTAAAATGTTGTGACTTGAATCGTATTTCAAAAGAAAGCTAGTATGCCAAATTGTGTGAGAAAATCTCAATATTCTTAAGACTCTTAATTGCTCATGTGTACCTAAAGTCTTGATTGGGAATGTCTTATTGTTGATAACCTATAAAGATGGTTGGAAGTGAAATCAGTGAATTGGGGATATAAAGTGTGGCCAACGTGCCAATAGTGAAAGGTATACTTGTGGCCAGTGGTTCCGATGTAATGAAATAATGTGAGAAAGATTATGAAATGAGCTTTGACTCAACTATTCCAAAATTGACTTCGACAATATAATCGGCTAAAAGTTTATGAACTCAAGTGATGCCCATATGTGGCTATTTTAGCTAATGCTATGCTTTGTAAGTAATTTTTAATGTGCTTTGCATTCTTACATATTCGTGAGTGGAAATTGTATATGATTTTAATTTGTGCTTCGATTGCCAATCATTTTACTCCATTATTGGAAAGAAATCGATTATGTTTAAAGCCTTCATTACTAATGAACTTAAAGTTATAATTTTCGGAATATTCTACTTGATGATAATTATGATGATGATCTATGAAAGGGGAGAAATGAAAGTATGGAATATAAAATACGGCCATTACGCCATGAATAAAGAATCATAAGTATGGCCAAAAGAGCCAATGAAATAATAATGTTGTAAATGGTTGGAAGTACGAATTAGGTGAAATGTGATGTGAAAGGTTATGAGATGTATGTATTTGTACTTTTGTTTCCAATGTGTTATGAAACCCTATGGACGGTCTATGAAAGGCATAGGTATATTGTGTTATGAAACCCTATGGACGGTCTATAAAACGCATAGGTATATTGTGTTATGAAACCCTATGGACGGTCTATGAAACGCATAGGTATATTGTGTTATAAAACCCTATGGAAGGTCTATAAAACGCATAGGTATATTGTGTTATGAAATCCTATGGACAGTCTATGAACGCATAGGTACATTATGATATGAAATCCTGTGGACGGTCTATGAACGCATAGGTACACTGTGTTATGAAATCCTATGGACGGTCTATGAAACGCATAGGTACATTGTGTTATGAAATCCTGTGGACGGTCTATAAAATGCATAAGTACATTGTGTTATGAAATCCTGTGGACGGTCTATGAACGCATAGGTACATTGTGTTATGAAATCATGTGGACGGTCTATGAAATACATAGGTACATTGTATTATGAAATCCATTGTGATATGAAATCATGTGGACGGTCTATGAAACGCATAGGTGCATTGTGTATAAGAGGTATAGATATACGGTATGAATAAATAGTATGGACGGTCTATGAAATGCATAAGTGTATAATATGATATGTGAACACTAAGGACGGTCTAATGAGACACATTATTAATGCAGACAATAGGTGCCCCTTTTGTTGTCCTTGTTTGTACAGGTTGACTCAATTACATTATATTATGTGTTCCACTTATAGATCATATGGGCATTCTATTTTGAAAGAGGATTTCTAGCTATACATACTAGTGCTATTCGACAGTACTAACATCCCTTTTGTTGGGGACGCTGCATCTTTAATGGATGCAGGTGGTTCTACAGCAGGAGACATTGATCAGTGATAGCAGTACACTCCTTTCAGCTGATTTGGTGAGCCCCACTTCATTTCGGGGTCATGTATCCTTTGTTTCTCATGTACTTTGTGGTTGAGGTATAGTCGGGGCCTTGTTGCCGGCATTTCCATATTACTCTTTAGTTGTACTTAGAGGCTCTGTAGACAGGTTGTGGGTGGTATTTGATATTGGGAATTGGATTAGAACTGTTGGTGTTTGGCAACATGTTTTTCATTAAATCTATAAACTCGTACTATTTTGGAAATATTGAATGATGTTGTTAATGGGAATGAAATAGAAGCGGTTAATGAAATATCTTCAGTATTTGATTAACGGAGTACATCTCCTCTTTATTCACGAATGAATCTGGGTAGAATGAAATATAACAGGCTTGCTCAGTCGGGTTTACTCGGTTGAGCGCCGGTCGCGCTCCTCGATTTTGGGGCATGACAGCGTATATGCACAGTGATGAGTGATTGTGCATAATGAGTTTTTCTGTGCTGTGAGGATGAGTTATTATGCACGAAGGCTGTTTGTGTGATGTAAGGTTGATATTGCACGACATGCGTTTTCGTGCGGTGAGGATGAGTGATACATGCATGACGGGTGTTTCTGTTCTATTGATATGATATATTTTATTCATTTCTCTTATTGTGCGGATTATTGCATATGACTTTGTTGCTTTCATGGATATTGTTTTAGCCTCTTGGATTTGAGTTGTTAAGAAATGCTTGGTTGTGATATTTGAGAAACATGATCATTATTTATCTTAGTTAAATGTTCTATTGTTCCTCGTATTTATTCTTGTTATCTATCTTATTATTTCTCTTTTTATTTCTCTTGTTATTTTTCTTGGTTATTATCTACACAAGTGTCCCGACCTAAAACCACCACCGGTCATAATGATGCATAACTCACTTGCTAAGAAAGCAAAACAATAATCATTTACGGAAAAATGAGAACAAAGACAAAATAAAGGAGTTCGAATGTCGAATAAGAATAAATATACCAAAACATTACAATAATACCCCAAAAACTGATAACACTAAGTCATGGGCTCTAATATGCAAATATAGGTCTGAAATACAATACACTGTCTGAAATAACTATAGTAATGAAAATAGAAGGAGATGTCAGGGACTGCGATCAGGAAGTGGCTCTACCTCGGTCTCAATAGCTCAACAATACTCCAGCACTCAATGCTCAGCTGGTCTGACTCCTGGATCTACACAATTACGTGCAGAGTATAGTATGAGTACAACCGACCCCATGTACTCAGTAAGTATCTTGACTAACCTCATAGAGGTAGTGGTGAGAATCACCAATGATACTCACGTGTCTTATTTGTACAATTCATGAATATATATGTATACACAATAACAATATTGGAATCTACACGTGAAATACAGATAAGGTCAACGGTGCAATATATATGATATGCACTACCATCGAAACATACTAACAGTACAACATGGAGAGAAGATATGCATAAATAGACAAGTCAGGTTACATAGAGAGAGACATATAGAGAATATATGTATTGTGTATCATTTCACCAACTAAAGCAGCATATAGAGAGGATATACATAAAAAGGCATGTATAAAATTCCAGAGCTAACATATAAAGGAGATATGAAGTAAAAATCATGTATACATCCAAAACTTTTGCATATAGAGAAGATACACAAAAACCAATACTGATTAGGTTTCCATAACCGTGTGTACGTCATCTAAGGGAAACATGAGTGGATGACCCTAAGGGGATGGATCCGTATCCACACGATGTACGAACAACTCACGTGCCATAACTGCATGGAATACTCATCTTCCACAATCAACTCAACCCGCACAGACAACTCACGCGTTGTCAAACAAGTCAATAACACAGAAATCATATACAAGAATACATGTATATAGTCAAAAGATATCAAATCACATACTCCTTGTAACGACCCGGCCAGTCGTTTTGAGAGTTAGAGCCCCGATCCCCTATTAACTACTTTGCTCGTATCTTTATCTGCTATTGTGACTTGTCGGGAGGCTTCATTTTGGTTTTGGAAGTGTTTGGGACACTTACTCCCTAAATGGAGGTTTAAGCCTTAGGATTGGCACCGTAGTCAGAACTATATGAAGACGACTCCAAAATGTAATTCCTTTGATTACGTTAGCTTCGTTGAGTGATTTTGGGCTTAGAGGCGTGTCCAGATTGTGTTTTGGAGGTCCGTAGCTCATTTAGGCTTGAAATGGCAAAAGTCGAATATTTGGAGTTTTTGGCCTGTAGTGGAATTTTTGGATATTGGGGTCGGATTCCGATTCTGGAAGTTAGAGTAGGTCTGCAGTGTTGAATATGACTTGTGTACAAAATTTGGGGTCAATCGTACGTGGTTTGATAGGTTTCGACATCGGTTGTAGAATTTTGAAGTTTTAAGTTCTTTAAGTTTGAATTGGAGGGTGATTCGTAATTTTAGCGTTGTTTGATGTGATTTGAGGGCTCGACTAAGTTTGTATGGGTGTTTTAGGATTGTTTAGTATGTTTGGTTGAGGTCCCGGGGGCCTCGGGTGAGTTTCGGGTGCTTAACGGACTAGTTTTTGGACTTGAAAGATAGCATATTTCTGGTGTTTTTGTTGCAGACAATCCTTCATCGCATTCGCGAGAGAGGTCTCGCGATCGCATAGAGCATCTGGGAAAGACAGCTGAGTTGTTCTTCACATTTGCGATGTCATTCCTGTATTCGCGAAGGTATGGAACACTAAGGCTACGCGTTCGTGATAAGGACCTCGCGTTCGCGTAGAGTCAATGGTCAGATAGGTTCCAGACATGATAGCCTACGCGTTCGCGATGAGTATCCCGCGTTCGCATAGGGTCAGGCTAGTTGAGCTTTGCGTTCATGATGAGTATATTTTTGGTCTGAAGCAGCTTGTGCTTCGCGAACGCGAGGGTTTGACCGCGTTCGCGAAGAAGGGCATACTTGGGTAGTACTTAAATATTTCAAAATCAAGGGTTAGCCATTTTTATCAAAGCTTGAGTTTGGGAGCTCGGATTTGGATGAGATTTTGAGGGATTTTCAGAGATATCAATTGGGTAATGATTTGTAAGTTGATTTTGGTTATAACCCACTAATCTATCATTAATTTTATCATTTAATATCAGATTTGGGGTGAAAATTTGGGAAAAATTGAGAAGAGTTCTTAGACCAAATTTTGGGGTTTTGATCGAGATTTTGGTATTGGATTTGAGTGAATTTGGTATGGTTAGACTCATGAGTGAATGGGTTTTCGTATTTTGTAACTTTTACCCGATTCTGAGACATGGGCCCGGGGAGGCTTTTTGAGCGATTTTTCACTAAGTCATAACTTGTTTTCTCCTTATTTGAAACACACTAGCATATGTAACTATCCTGTTTAGACTAGAATAGCATGCCTACTTGTTTAACTGCCTATTTGAACTCTGTGCAACATGTTTAGTGAAATTACCTGTTCTTCCTTGATTTGAACTTAGTCTAAACTGTAGGATTTCTTGCTGTAACTGTTATTTCGGTTGGTTGCGCTGCATATTTACTTTGGGAATACGGAACGGTATTGCTAGAGATCCCCCTGTACTGCATATTTACTTTGGGACTACGGAACGGTATTCCAGGAGATCCCCCTTCTTAGCATATTTATTTTGGGACTATGGAATGATATTCCAGGAGATCCCCCTGCACATTTACATTTGGGACTACGAGACGGTATCTCGGGAGATCCCATGTTGTTATCACTGTGTTCTGAGCTGTTGTCTTCCATTGATTCTATTCCTGTTAGATTTTAGTATTTATTTTACTGCCATATTTCATTCTGTCTTATTTCATTATATTTATACCAGTAGGGCCCTGACCTGATCTCGTCACTACTCGACCGAGGTTAGGCGTGGCACTTACTGGGTACCGTTGTGGTGTACTCACGCCCTTTCCTGCACATGTTTTTCGTGTGTAGATCCAGGTTCATCTCACCAGCCTTATCACTAGTTGCAGTTATTGCTACTTATTGGAGACTTCAAGGTACATCTTCCCGCGTCCGTAGATCTTCGGAGTCTCCCTCTATCCCCCTATGTTCATTTTGCCTTCTTTCTGTAGAAATGATGCATAGAACGCTTAAAACTTCTTAGTAGCTTGTGACTTACGGTATTCTCGATTTTGGGAATTGTTTTGTACATTTTCAGAGGTGTTAATTGTATATGCCGAGTGACATTCAGTTGCTTATTAGATATTTGTTATTGTTAGTAGTTAATGTTTATGTTTTTGTTTCATTTCCACAAAGTATTAGGTTTACCTAGTCGTAGAGACTAGGTGCCGTCACGACAGTTCACGGAGGGAGAAATTGGGTTGTGACACTCCTGGACTGATAAAATAGCATGCTAGGGTGTATTGATATGCGAAGTGTACGACTACAAGTCACATTAGGCGGTTACGCCACACAACAACAAGTATCATGTTCAAACAGGAAAGCAAACCTCTACATGATCTCTAGGATGATTCATGCAGTTACGTAGTCTTACAAACATATAAGCATGATAGCAAGAATCACAAATATTCAAAATAAGGCATCATATAGCCTAAAGACTGCCCTGAACATGTATAGACCACTGTACGCATTTATGCTAGTCCCCTCCAATGTACGCTACCCCAAACATGTAGTCAACATCAACAATTCAAGCAACTAAGTCCCTCAAGCCAAACCTAGGCAAGATACTTACCTCAAATGAGCAAATGCAATACTCCAAAAATGTCTTCCCTAGTAGATCGGCCTCCAAACGGCTCAAATCTAGTCAAATAACACACCATATCAAATAATGCTAAAGCAAACAATTACGGAGCATAAAGGCTCAATCTTTAATCAACTATATAAATCCAACCAAAAAGTAAACCCGGGCCCACTTTTTGAAACCCGACAAAACACATAAACCCCAACTATCCATTCGAATATGAGTCCAAATATACAAGTTTTATCCATATCCGCCTCCAAATCGGGGTTCAAAACTCAATTATTCACTCTTCAAAATCAAACACAAAACCCCCAAATTTCCTCTTTCAAATCCATGATCTATGTGAAATAATCCATGGAAAAACATGATATATTACCAAAATCAAGTAAAAATCACTTACCATCAAAGTTGTGATGAAAGTGTCCCCAAATATCGCCTCTAGCCGAGCTTCAAAACTCAAAATAATGAAAATTAGACAAACCCTCGAAATATATACCATTGGGTCGCTTTTGCGATGCCGCATCTCAAGAAAAACCCTCGCAGATGCGAAAACCACTTAACCAGCCGACCCTTCGCTTCTGCACTATACTGTCCGCATCTCTGAATTCACATATGTTCTCAATCCTCGCAGTCACGAAAGCACTTCTAGGAAACTACTTTCGCACATCTGGAATTCCAAGGCCAGGCCAATCTCCGCTTCTACGACCTTGCACCTGCACCCAAAAGTTTCACAGGTGCAACACACCAGAACCAGTTCTGCCAACATGCAACAAAATGATCCAAAATCATTCTGAAACCCTCCCGAGCCCCCCCAGGACCCCGTCCAATCATACCAACAAGTCTAAATGCATTATCCAAACTTATCCCGATGCTCAAACCACTACGAATAACATCAAAACCAATAATCAATAATCAAAGGCAATCTCTTATGTTCAAAACTTTCCAACTTCCAACCAAGTGTCTGATTTAAGCCTAACCAATCCATATTACATCCAACTTTGCACACAAATTCCAAACCACTAATGAACCTATCCAAAGTACCATAATAACAATCGAAACCCGATAACACCAACGTTAACTTCCGGTCAAACTTATGAAATTTCTATCACGCCCCGACCTGGGGGAGTGCGACCGACGCTCAGCTGAGATATAGAAGGATGCGATCTCTCATGGTTATCCAACAAATGTTAGGAAACTAGCACAATGAATTCACTAACTAAGGAACACATTTAATACATGTTGTAGAGGTGTAAAGAGAAAATGAACATTTGTTATGAGCTAGGCATGTTTCTGTTATAATAACTCTCAAACTGCAATACCAGGTCACGTCATGGGCAACTATAATACTAGGAACAAAGTGAGTTACTTACTGAGGTATGATCTAGGCGGATTGAAAGTCATACTGAGATGGGCAAATATAAAATCTTCCTATGACGAACTCATGTAAATCCCAAATTTCTAAGAAACTTTATGCGGACAAGTGACTATTTCAATTGACATGTACACATATTATAGGTGCTGAGATATGCTCTTATGTTACTAGACAGTGAAAAGGGTTTATAATAATGCTCATAAATGGAGTAAAATGACTGTACAAACCATATGTGTCACGTGCACAGGAGAAAGTGAGTGGCTCAAGAAAGATCTCGGCACTAGGCTGCCTTACATTAGATTCGATACCCTGTAGATAAACATTATGATAGTGTGTGCACAAGTACAAGTGAGCAGGTGTTATCCATTTGAATCAGAAGGTTCTATAAGAAATTCATCAGGTGCAGTCCTTTGTTGAGAATTTAGTGAAGCAAGTGGGAAGTATTAACCTAGGGTTATAACACAATTCAGTTTCTTGTTAAGACCATATTTATGTAGGCTCTTCAATATAGATGCACATATATAACAAAGAGAATTATGCGGTGTTCATACATGGCGATGTACTCAGGAGTGACTTACTTGGTGACATTAGATTGACCGGGTAGTACCTTAATTGATGCCCCTTGACTCCACATCCATAACATACATTATTACCATAGTCACATACCCTCGAATAACATCTCTTACACTTCACGCAACGAGGATGAGGTCCACTAAACTGACTCGCCCCACTGACCTGATATTTACCCTTTTTGCATACATCATAAGCATCCCCCTTATCGTTCCTCCAAGACCCCATGACGGGATTAACAATCTCTGTACCAACTTATTGTATGGTATTTTGGGATTTCCCAAGCCTACCACCTCTAACACGCTCCTGAGAATACTCACAACATGACGCTAAATGTTCCCTCCCGGATATCGGGCAGACCAGGATCGGTGTAACCAACCTAGGGAATTTTTTATTCTTGTGCCCCCTCTTTCCACATCCATAACATATTTCAAGAGACATCCAACATGTCCCCAAGTGACACTTCTTACAAATCAAACAATCTGGCTGATTAGAACCAACAACCCACTTTCGTTTCTTAGGTGCTCTCACCACATGATCCGGTGGTGCAGTGACATTGATAAGAACAAGGACACTTTCCTTAGCAACAAGTTCTTCCAATCCCTCCACGGCTCGACACAGTTTCCCAACAAACTCTTATGCAATCTCCCCCAAATTCATTGGCGAGGTCATTCCCTCATGGCTGCTTCAAACTCGTGGATTACTCATCTGGAAAATGAGACATGGCGAGGAAATTAGCTTCTTATATTGAGCTCTATCGCATGATCTAGAGTATCAAAGAAGGGTGAAATTCCTAAATGTCCAAGTAGCCTCCTAATTATAGATGTGGTCGACAACACACCAATAAGAAGGACTCTTCTAGACACGGCTCCGAAATATCCTAGGACACTTTAAAACCTGACTCTGATACCAAGTTTGTCACGCCCCGACCTCGGGGAGCGTGATCGGCACTCAACCGAGATAACCCGGTCAAGCAAGCCTGCTAGATACTTTCTATCCAACCTTGCTTGCCCATGAATAGAGTGTAGATGTACTCCATTAATTAACATTGAAAGGATTTCATAAACAACACCAATTTCATTACATTTAGTAGCTTCATTCATAATTTCATTACATTTCTAGTTTTGACTTTCCCAACACCAATGTACCACCCACACTATGTCTACGGAGCCTCTAAGTACAACAGAAGAGTAGTATGGAAGTGTTGGCAACAAGACCCCGGCTATATCTCAGAACATAAAGTACAATATCAAGTGACATCAGGCCCTGAATAGAGTAGGGATCACCAAAACCTGCTGAATAGGGAGTAACTGCTAACAAGATCCAAAGCTTCCCTCTGATGAACCACCTGCATCCATTGAAGATGCAGCACGCCCGGCAAAAGGGACGTTAGTACATATGGAATAGTACTAGTATGTAAAGCTAAATGTCCTCTTTCAAAATAGAATGCCAATATAAGAAAGGAAAACCATGGAAACAACAAGCAACGATCAATGATATCCAAATGCCATGTTAAAATGTAACAATTTTCAAAATACGAAGATAATACTGTGAAGATGATAATCAAAATACGAAGATAATATTATTTTTGGTTGGGAGACCTTTAGCACCGATATACCACCGTGAATTTAGCACAGAGTCTGATTACGGACCGATCGGCCAAGCTATCTCACAAGAGACATTCACAATACCACTGTACTTTTAGCACGGAGTCCGATCTCAGCCCGATCGGCTAAGCCGTCTCACCAGAGACATCCAATCACAATCACAACAATCTCTACACAAAGTGGCCCTACCGTCTCACTCCAATGTGTGCGGGTGGAGGTGTAATCACAATCACAATGCCACAATGTGCGTGGCATGCCGTCCGATCTCAGCCTGATCGTCTAAGACGTCTCACCACAATGTCGTGTGGGTCGATATCAAATTTTGCTAGCAATCATCTCATCCCAAATAAGGGAAATAATCTCATCCCAAATAAGGGGAATAATCACAATGCACTTTTACACCGGCACGTGTAGTTTTGGGGTTAGGTTATTTCAACCTGCCCTTCCTTGGTAACTATCGATACTCCCAAAAACATTTTTGATTTTCATACAAGGGAAACAGAAAGACAATTGCATTTACCTCATAGCCTTTCACACCATTTATAGCCTCATTGATACTTTCAACCACTTACAACATCATTATTTCATTGGCTCTCTTGGCCATACATATGATTCTTCATTCATGGCACAATGGCTATATTTCATATTCAACACATTCATTTCTTTCCTTTCATGGATCATCATAAATATACCCAAATAGAATATTCTGAAAATCACAACTTTAGGTTCATTAGTAATGAAGACTTTAAACACAATGGATTTCTTTCCAAAAATGGAGTAAAATGATTGGCAATCGAAGCACAAGTAAAAATCTTAAACGAGTAACACATCATTTATTCTTGAAATACTTTTCCCCAAAAGGGCAACACACAATTTCAACTCATGAATATATAAGAGCTCCAAACACATTGGAAATACTTACAAAGCATAGCATTAGTTAAAACAACCACATTTGGGCATGACTTGAGTATATAAGCTTTTAGGCAAATCTATTTTCGAAGTCAATTTGGAACAGTTGAATCAAGGCTCATTTCATAACCGTTCTCACAACATTTCATTTCCTTGGCACCATCGGCCACAAGTATAACTTTCATTATTGGCACGGTGGCCACGATTTACATCTCCAACCCACTTCTTTCACTTTCAAGCATCCTTATAGATTATCAATAACAATGCATTTCAAATCAAGACTTTAGGTACACATATAATGTCATACCCCGACCTCAGCGAGTGCGACCGGTGCTCAACTGAGATAACCTGGTCGAGCAAGCCTGCTAGATGCCCTGAGGAGTTGATGGAAATATTTGGCTAAAGAAGGTGATTTCACGGTCAGTTTCGCGACCGTAGAACTATTTCGCGGGCCGCAAAATCATCGCGGAGTTGAGCAGAGAATTTGTTGAATTTTGAAGGTTGTTATGCGGTACATTATGCGATCGCATAATTATTTCACGGTCCGCACATCCGTGGTAGACTTGGCATGAACAATTTTGGAAAGTGATTCTGCGGTCCACTTTGTGGCCACATAAGTGGTCTGCGGACTGCAGATCTACCGCAAACCTGTCTAGACCAGCCCAGATTTGGAGGACCATTTTGCGGACCAGAGATGTGATCTGCGGTGAATTCTGAGACCACAAAGTTGAGATCGGGGGGTCCATTTTCTGATTTTATAACCCGACCCCAATTTGATTAAAAGCCCTTGAAGCTCATTTTGGAGCACAAATATGATATTTTAGAGAGAAGTGAGAGTGTTCTAGAGAGAGAGGAGAAAGCCCCAAGTGTGTTGTTCATCAATCCTTGTCCAAGCTTTGAAATTCAACAAGGAAATCTCACAAGATCTTCACCCAAGAGGTAAGGTTCTAACCCTAGTTTTCAATTTCGAGTTTGGGCAGAAAATAGGAAATTGGGAGTGTGATTCTTGGATATAAGAGTTATTATTTATGCATGCATGTAAATATAAGCATAATGGGAAGGTAATTGAGCTAATATGAGTAAACTCTTGGTGTTGAATGGGTTGTGGAGTGAAGAAAATCTTGTAGAAGAACCTTGTGGTCAAATTTGCATACCTAGTGTTTGATAAAATGCCCAAATGAGCTGAAACCATGAATATCTTTCTAATTTGTGTTCAATTCTGTTATGTCTCAAAATAGATTGGGATTGCTGGGATTTCTGAGACATTGTAGTAACTTAATAGCAAGGTATGTTGGCTAAACTACTCTCTTAGAATTGAATTCCATGATGCCGCCGTAAGTTTCAAGTATGGTTGGCTCAAGTTCCTTATTCCCATATTCCGAGTTGTTCACAATAAATTGGATTGTCCCGAGTAAGCAGAGTGTCAAGAATTATATATTAAAAATGTGTTCCGAATGTTCCTATCACCTTATATTATCCTTCGAAAATGTGTTCAAGAAGGATATGTGTATTAAAATGTTATGGCTTTGAGTCGTGATTCAAATGAAAGTCTGTTATGCTTAACTTGGAAAGAATACTCCATGCGTCTAAAAATCCAATTGCTTATGTGTATACCTGAAGTCTAGGTTTGAAATGTCTTATTGTTGATAATCTATAAAGATGCTTGAAAGTGAAATAAATGAGTTGGAGATATAAAGTGTGGTCAACGTACCAAAAATGAAAATTATACTTGTGGCCAATGGTGCCAAGGAAATAAGATGATGTGAAAAAAGTTTATGAAATAATCCTTGATTCAACTGTTCCAAATTGACTTCGAAAATAGATGTGCCTAAAAACTTATGTACTCAAGGCATGCCCAAATATGGCAGTTTTAACTAATGCTATGCTTTGTAAGTATTTCCAAAGTGTTTTGGTCTCTTATATATTCATGAGTTGAAATTGTGTATTGCCCTTTTGTGAAAAAGCATTTCAAGAATGAATGATGTGTTAAAGATTTTCTATTGTTACTTAATTATGTCATACCCCATTTTGGGAAGAAAACCTTGTATGAAATCAGTGTAATCAAACACTTATTTCTCATATGATGAAACCTTATGAACCTACTCTTGCTAAGGCCAAACGTGCCAAACAGTTGACTGGAAGAGAACCCCTTGTACAAACTATTAGCGTTTTGGGAATCTAGAGTTGTGGTGTTGTAATTACACCTCTACCCGCATATATTGGGGGAAGGCGGCAGGGCCGCTTTGTGTAGAGGTTGTGGTATTGTAATTACACCTCCATCCACATATATTGGGGTGAGGCGGCAGGGCCGCTTTCTGTAGAGATTATGGTATTGTGATACACCTCCACCCGCATACATTGGGGTGAGGCGGCAGGGCCGCTTTGTATAGAGTTGAGGGTATCATGACTGCACCTCCATCCGCATTCATTGGGGTGAGGCGGCAGGGCCACTTTGTGTAAAGGTAGTTGCAGAGAATCCCAGACTTAAGAATTTATAAATGTTATTAAAAGCTTTTAATAAATTTGTTGTGGCTTTAACGGCTAACTAAGCCTTTTATTTGTTACCATGATTCATCATATCCATGTTGTATTTACAAGTCCTTGAATAGGTGTTTTGGTTTTCATACTAGTACTATTACACATGTACTATCGTCCCTTTTGCCGGGGGCGCTGCATCTTCAATGGATGCAGGTAGTTCATCGGCGGGCAGCTTTGGTCCTCGTTAGCAGTCACTCTCTATTCAGCAGGTTTTGGTGAGCCCTACTCTGTTCCGAGCCTTGTGTCATTTGATGTTGTATTTTGAATTTTGAGGTATAGCCAGGGCCTTGTCGTCGGCACTTCCATTCTTCTCTTCTGTTGTACTTATAGGCTCCGTAGACATGTTGTGGGTGGTGTTTGATGTTGGGAATTAAACTAGTAAGTGTTTGTATTTGGGCAAACATGTTTCTCATCATATCTATAAACTTATAATATTTTGGAAATCATAAATGAATATCCTTTAGTAATGGAAAAGATTGTGGAGCACTTGACTCTTCTTATGTCTATCACTTGTACAGATTCTTATATTGTTAATGGGAAAGGTTGGGTAGAAGGCATATAGCGGGCTTGCTCGGCCAGGTTATCTCAGTTGAGCGCCGGTCGCGCACTCTGAGGTCGGGGCGTGACATTATATGTGTACCTGAAGTTTTAATTTGAAATGCCTTGTTGTTGGTAATCTATAAAGATTCTTGAAAGTGAAAGAAGTGGGTTGGAGATGTATAGCGTGACCACCGTGCCAATAATGAAAGTTATACTTGTGGCCAATAGTGTCAATGAAATGAAATGAAATGATGGGAGAAAGGTTATAACATAAGCCTTGATTCAACTGTTCCAAACTGACTTCGAAAATAGATTTGCCTAATAGTTTACGTACTCAAGTCATGCCCAAATGTGGTTGTGTTAACTAATGCTATGCTTTGTAAGTATTTCCAATGTGTTTTGAGCTCTTATATCTTCATGAGTTGAAATTGTGTATTGCCCTTTTTGGGAAAAAGTATTTCAAGAACAAATGATGTGTTACACGTTTATGAATTTAACTTGTGCTTCGATTGCCAATCATTTTACTCCATTTCTTGGAAAGAAATCCATTGGGTTTAAAGTCTTCATTACTAATAAATCTAAGGTTGTGATTTCTGAAATATTCTTTTTGTTGATATTTATGATGATGGTCCATGAAAGTAAAGAAATGAAAATGTGGAATATGAAATACGGCCAACGTGCCATGGATGAAGAATCATAAGTGTGGCCAAGAGGGCCAATGAAATAATAATGATGTTGTGAATGGATGAAGTTACTAACGAGGGTAAATATAGTGTGAAAGGTAATGAGGTAAATATAAAAATATATTTGTACTTTTGTTTCCCTTGTGTGCAAAACAAAAAAAAATTAGGAGTATCATTAGCAAACCGAGGAAGGGTGGGTCATAAGGCCCACACTTGAAACTACATGTGCCGGTGTAGGGGTGGATTCTGATTATTCTCCTTATTTGGGATGAGATTAAAATATTGATGTGAATGTGATTATTCCCCTTAATTGGGATGAGATTGATATTAACCGTGAATTAGAAAGTCAACCCACACGGCATATGTGGGAAGGCGGCCTAGCCGATCAGGTGGAGATCAGACGCCATGTTGCACATATGGTGGTACTACTCTTGGTAATATCTTTTTTTTGCATCACATGTCAAACCACATAGTTCGTGGGGAGATGGCCTAGCCGATCGGGCTGATCGGACTCCGTGCTAAAAACACAGTGGTATATCGGTGCTAATGATCTCTCAACCAAAATATATGTTATTTTCATATTTTAAAAATTATTGTGTTTTAACTGGGCATTTGGATATTGTTGATGGTGACTTGTTGTTTCTATAGTTTTCCCTTTCTTATATTGGCATTCTGTTTTGAAAGAGGACATGTAGATTTATATACTAGTACTATTTTATATGTACTAACGTCCCTTTTGCCGGGTGCGCGGCATCTTCAATGGATGCAGGTGGTTCGTCAGCGGGCGGTTTTGATCCTCGTTAGCAGTTACTCTCCATTCAGCAGATTTTGGTGAGCCCTACTTTGTTTCGGGCTTCATGTCATTTGACATTGTACTTTATGTTTTGAGGTATAGCGGGGACCTTGTCGCCGGCACTTCCATACTACTCTTCTGTTGTACTTAGAGGCTCCATAGATAGGTTGTGGGTGGTGTTTGATATTGGGAATTAAACTAGTAAGTGTTGGAATTTGGTCAAACATGCTTTTCATCATATCTATAAACTTGTAATATTTTGGAAATCATAAATGGATATCCTTTAGTAATGGGAAAAGAATGTGGAACACTTGACTCTTCTCATGTCTATCACTTGTACTGATTCTTATATTGTTAATGGGCAAGGTTGGGTAGAAGGCATCTAGCAGGCTTGCGTCGTGCTCCATGAGGTCGGGGTGTGACATATGCGGTCGCAGAATGGACCGCAGAACAGATATGCGGCCCGCAAAATGGACCGCGAAAACGATGTTAAGAACTGGGCTGGTCTGCGACATGTCTACGGTCCGCAGACCACTTATGCGGATGTAGAGTGTATCGTAGAATCACTCTCCAAAATTCTTCATGCCAAATATGCGATGGATGTGTGGACCGTGAAACAACTATGCGATCGCATAATAAATCGTAGAACAACCTTCAAAATTCAACAAATTCTCTGCTCAACTCCGCGATGATTATGTGGCCCGCAAAATGGTTCTGCGGTCGCAAACCTGATCGCAGAATCGCCTTCTTCAGCCAAAAATTTCCATCAACTTCTCAGTGCATTCTTCAACCCAAAAGTTCGTACCGTGGCAAGCTTGCGAGCCGCGAAGAATTTCTACAATCCTTAAACACATAAGTCTACCTCGTCACCACAAAACCTCAAATTCCTTGGCGAAATTCACGGGGCCTTACACTTTCCAAACCTTCAAATTGCCAACTTTCAGCAAATAGAGCCAAAACATCCTAGGAACCTCCAAATCCAAATACGCAAATGCGCCTAAGTCCAAAATTACCATATGAACCTATTTGAACCATCAAATCACTAATCGGAGACCGCCTACTCAAGAGTCAAATCTTGGTTAACTCTTACAACTTAAGCATCAAAAATGAGACTAAGTGTCTCCAATTACTCTCAAAACTTCCTGAAGCCAAGCTACCCAACCCCGCAAGTCACAAAACAACAAACACACATACAAGAAGCATCATTTAGGAGAACAGGGCTAAAATACACTAAACAACTAGTTGGGTCATTAAATTCGCACCATCTTAAATAAATGTTCGTCCTCCAACGGGTTTAGGATAAAATACCAAAAAATAAGGATATCTGCTCTGCATATCATGCTTGATCTCCGATGTAGCCTCCTCTGCTGGTTAACCTCTCCACTATACCTTCACCGATGCATTATATTTTGACCTCAGCTTCCGAACCTGCCCATCCAAAATCGCTACCGGCTCTACTTTATAAGCAAAATTCTCATCCAACTACATCGAGCTGAAGTCCAACACATGTGACTGATCTTCATGATACTTCCGAAGCATGGAGACATGAAATGCTGGATGAACTCCAGACAAGCTGGGTGGAAAAGAAAGCCTTTAATCCACCTCACCCACTCTCTCCAAAACCTCAAATGGACCAATGTATCGAGGACTTAACTTGCCCTTCCTCCCAAATCTCATCACGCCCTTCATAGGCAAAACTCTAAGAAGAACCTTCTCACCTTCTATAGATTCCAGTTCACGAACCTTCCCATTAGCATAACTCTCCTGCCTGGACTGAGTTGTGCAAAGCCTCTCCTAAATCAACTTCACCTTCTCTAAAGAATCACAAACCAAATATGTGCCCAATAACCTAGCCTTACCAAGCTCAAACCAACCAATCGGAGAATGAAATGAGCTATCTAAATACTAGGCTGGCATCTGTTATTGTAGGCAAACTCCTCTAAGGGTAGAAATTGATGCCACTAGCCTCCGAAATCAATAACACAGGCCCTCAACATATCCTCCAAAATCTGAATGGTCCTCTCAGACTGCCCAACCATCTAAGGGTGAAATGCAATGATCAGCTCAACCTGCGTGCCCAACACACACTAAACAGCTCTCTAAATGTGTGATGTAAACTGAGTGCCTCGGTCCGAGTTGATAAACACGGGCACACCATGCAAGCGGATGATTTATCTGATGTAGAGCTTAGCTACCTACTCCGAAGTGTAGGAAGTCATAACTAGAATGAAATGCGCTGATTTTCTCAACTGATCCACGATAACCCAAATGGAATCAAACTTACTCAAAGCCCATGGCAACCCTACCACAAAGTCCATAGTAATGCGCTCCCACTTCCACTCCGGTATCTCAATCTTCTGATGTAAACCACCCAGTCTTGGATGCTCATACTTGACCTGCTGACAATTCAAACACCGTGCGACTTGCCCAACAATGTCCTTATTCATCATTCTCAACCAATAATAGAATACCACGAACTTTGAGCCTCTTCATAAATTAACTCCCTCAAACCGTCCACATTAGGAACACAAATCTGACCCTGAAGTTGTAATACACCATCATCACTAACAATCACCTCCTCAGCGCCACCTAGTTACACTGAGTCCTTAAGGACAAGCAAATGGGGATCGTCATACTGGCAAGCCTTAATGCACTCAAATAAGGACGGCTGCGAAACAACACAAGCAAGCACTCCTCTAGGCTTAGAAAATGTGCAATATCACTAATCTATTGGCCAATGCCCGAACATCCATAGCTAAAGGCCTCTCCACAACTAAAATAAATACCAAACTCCCTATACTCTCCGTCTTTCTACTCAAGTCATAATCAACCACATTAGCCTTCCACGGATGATACAAGATAGTGATATTATAATCTTTCAACGACTCCAACAACCTCCACTGCCTCAAATTCAAATTCTTCTATTTAAAAAAATGCTAAAGACTCTTATGACCACCATATACCTCGCAAGACACACCATATAAGTAATGCCTCCAAATCTTGAGCACGTGCACAATAGCTGCTAACTTTAAATCATGAACCTGATAGTTTTTCTCATGGGGATTCAACCAGCACGATGAATAGGCAATCACCCTACTGTCTTGCACCAACACACAACCAAAACCAACACACGAAGCCTCGCAATAAATAGTATAGCTCCCCGACCTTAAGGGCAGTACCAAAAACTAGAGCCGTACTTAAAGCAGTCTTGAGATTTTGAAAGCTCTCCTCACATTCATCAGACCATCTTAATAAAGCACCCTTCTGAGTCAATTTGGTCATACAATAGACAAGAACCCATCCACAAAGAGATGATAGTACCCAGCCAAACCTAAGAAACTCCTAATCATAGTAGCGGTAGAAGGTCTAGTACAACTCTGAACTGCCTCGATCTTCTTCAAATCCACCTTAATCATATCACTCAACACCATGTGGTCCAAAAATGCCACTGAATCCAATCAATACTCACACTTGGAGAATTTAGCATATAACTTCATCTCCCTCAGAATTTGAAGAACCATCCTCAAATGCTACTCATGCTCCTCATTACTACGAAAATATACCAAGAGATCATCAATGAACAAAATAACAAAAGAATCCAAATAAGGCTGGAACACATTGTTCATCAAATGCATGAAAGTTGCTAGGGCATTATTCAAACCAAAAGACATCACCAAAAACACATAATTCCCATAACGAGTCTTGAAAGTCGTCTTAGGAATGTCCGAAGCCCTGATCTAAATGATAACCTAATCACAAGTCAATCTTCAAGAACACACCTAAACCCTAAAGTTGATCAATCAAATCATCAATGCGTAGTAGTGGATACTTGTTCTAGATGGTAACATTGTTCAACTGCCGATAGTCAATAAACATGCGCATGGAACCATCCTTCTTCTTCACAAATAATTTCAATGCACACCAAGGAGAAACATTCGGCCTGATTAAACTTTTATCCAACAACTCCTATAATTGTTCCTTAAATTCCTTCAACTCTGGTGGAATAGATATGGGTTGAGTGCCCGGCAATAGATCAATACCAAAATCAATATCCTTGTCGGGTGGCATGCCCGGTAAGTCTACAGGAAACACATCTGGAGACTCTCTCACTAATGGAACCGACTTAACAGTAAGAGACTCGGCACTAATATCTCTTACAAAGGACAGATATACCAAACACCCCTTCTCCACCATCCGTTGAGCCTTCAGAAAATAAATCACTCTACTAGGAATCTGACCAATAAAACCCCTCCATTATAATCTTAGCAACCCCGCATAGTCAACTTCACGGTCTTAGTATGATAGTCAAGAATAGTATGTTACCAAGATAATCAATCCATACCTAAGATCACCTTAATGTCAACCATATTAAGCAATAGAAGATTAGCCCTAGTCTCATAATCCCCAATGGTAACCACACAAGACTGATACACATGATCTACCATAATAAAATCACCAATAGATGTAGATACATGTACAAGGATATCAAGGGAACCATGAGGCATATCTAAATTAGCAGCAAAATATGATGACACATAAGAATAAATACAACTAGTGTCAAATAATACTGAAGCATCGCTTTGGCACATTGAAATGATACATATGATCACGGTATTTGAAGTGAATACCTTTGGTCTAGCGGTAATGCATAAAAACGGGCTTGTCCCCTACCTAACTTGCCTCCCCCTCTAGGACAGCCTCGAACAGATTGGGCTCCACCCCTCGATGGTTGTGCTGGTGGTGTAGCTGCTGGCGCTGGAACCATGGACTAGGTGCCCTGATGTGATACACTGTTCAAAAGCCTGGGGCAATCACTCTTGAAATGACTTGAGTCCTTACACTCAAAACAACCCCTCCTTTGATGCAGCTCTTGGCTCTATGACTGACCTTGAGAACCTAAAAACCTACTCGAAGAACCTAGAATGGATAGAGCCTGATATGAGCTCTGTGTTGACAATGAATTGAAAGATGACTGGCCTGGTTGAGCACTCTATGAACCACGACTAACTGAATAGCCATGATGAACCTGCTGAGTTGACTGAGAAAACCGGAAAGGGCATCCTCTATTGTGATGTCCCTGTCCTCCAGATGAGACACCACCAAAACCACCTGAACCACGGGCCCTCTTGGAATCTACTCCTATCTCTCATGCCTGTGAATACTCTCTCTCGAATATGAATATGCTCTGAATGCCTATCAATCTCCACAACCTGATGAAAAGTAGTATCAGTCTCGACCTCGCAGGCCATCCTATAGAGGACACCAAAATTGAGGCCTTCAATGAACCTCCTAACCCTCTGATAAGCTCAAATTACAGCTACATAAATGGTGTAAAAAGGTCGATGTTAAATATAATAACCCAACTAGGTTGGGGTTGAATCCCACAGGGAATAGGTGTGAAAAGGTTACTTGAATACTGTGTCATTTGACTAAGGCTGTAATTCTACTCTGTTAGTTTGGAAAGAGTTTGATAATTATGAATTATAAAGACAAGATATTTTGTTAAAAGAATTGATTAATTGGATTAAGAAACCAACATTATGTCCCCTTTTATGGAATATAATGTTATCGGTGTTAATACGATATATTTCTAATGGGAAGCCCTTGGATATGCAAATGGTTTCCAAATGACTACCCAATATTTTCCAATAGTAAGGTAGTGTTTCCTCTTTATGATTTTTCCAAATATAAAAGTTACAATTAAGAACAACCAATATATGCCGAGTAGAACTCACTTATTCATAAGCGATTCTATTAAACAAGGTTTAAAGCCTCGAGTTCTTGCTATTCATTTCTACCAAACCCTAACTCACGTTTCCAAGTGAAAGATAAAGTAAAATGGTTCTAGTTAATGTTTGCAACCTCCAACCACAAATGAAGCATGATAAATGAATAGAAATCAACAACCCATTATATAGAGATATTCAATGGTAAACATACATTAACATTACACCCACCTTGGGTCCAGAACCTTAGTATTTAAATTTTGCTACTCATGATAAAGTACAAGAACAAAGCATTAAATAAAGTCATAAAAGCTTACAGTGAAGACAAAATATTGGAATTTATCCAAAAAAGCTCCAAAATAAATGTAGTATTTAATGCTCTCAATGTAGGACCTTTTTTATACAAGATGTCCCACAAAAAACTCTAGCTCTTCTATTATGACGGCCAAAATATGCGGACAAATTTGCGACAAAAATAGCCATTAGAAGAGTTCTGCGATCGTGGAATGGACCGCGGATGTGATCTGCAGTCCCCACATTCGTTGTAACTCCTCATATTTCATCTTCAGCACTTCCAGAATTCCATCGCATATCAGTTATGCGGCCCGCATGATGATTCGGTGGCTCGCATAATAGATCACAGATTTGTCACTTCTGATCAATGAAGAATTACCTTGCATTTGTGTGACAATTATGTGGTCCGCACATCGATTTGCGACAGCATAATGAACCGCATTTCTAACTCTTGAAACTGGGCAGGACTTGTTGCATCTGCGATTGAAGTGCGGTTTGCACATCTATTCTGTGATCACACATCTATCATGAATCTAGGTTCTTCAAACAATTTGACATCTTTTTCATGTTCATGGCTCTTCAAGTCCAATTTCCTGGAAAACAGCAAAACTACATAAGAAATGACTTAAAATTCTTTAAAAGGTAAGCTAAAGTCTATGAAATTAGTATCAAAAGTGTCGCATTTCTATGGCACATACTAGGAAACTAATCTACTTCCGACTGTTCACAAAATGACTACAGATAGTGCTAATTGTTAGATAACAAACATGTGATTTCCTTTATTTATCCTTCAGCAAAGATAAAAATTGTTTAGCCGTTCAAATAATCAGTTTGTGAGCTTCGAGCCTCAATCAATGACAGAGTGTTACTAATAGCTAGGTATGCACTTGCATCTTTCTTCAAGAATCCTAGGTTCTGGTAACTCTTGCAATTCACAAGTCCTCACAACAAAGAAAATCCCCAACTCAAAAGAGACAACTATGTACAAGGGATACATTCAAAAACTCTCGCACTCAGAAAGAAAGTCAAATGCCACAAGTACCAGTCCATAGGCTTGCCCTTATTTTAACTTGTTGCTAGCTCGGGAATATTTGGTTGTTGATCAAAAAGGAGTTTTCACGATTTTTAGTGTAGGCTTGGGGACGGGTTGGATGAATATTTGGAAGATTAGTGACTACACCCTCCTTGAACGCTATACATATTCTTTCTTGAATAACCCACATTTCCCTTATTGATATCAAATTGCTAATATCGACCCACTTTGTAGTTCATAACCACCCTCTAGTTGCATGTCTTACCACATTTGCTCAACACTCTATTTTTTCTTTTGAAGATTGAGTATTTCGTGGTTTAGGATGATGTGAATCTTTTGGTTTTAAGTATGTTGGCTCTTAACTTAGCTGCTCGCTTCACAAGACACAACCTCGAGAGATTAGCCTCTACACACAATACATCTCTCTACAGTTTCCCAATTTACACCAACACCCCCAACTTAGGCTTTAAGCCTTATTCATAACATTCAAGGAGGGATGGGTTCAAAAGAGGAGTAATTTTATAAAAGGGGTAAAAGTTTTGTAATGTGGTATCCAAAGGAAAGGTTAAAGGCTCAACGGGGGACAACTAGGGTAATAAGGGCACATGGGAGGTAAATTTAGCCAAGAATCGGTTGGAAATCATAAAGAAAGCCTAAGATCATTTATACAACCAACCACCAACCTAAGATTTGCATTGAGGGACCAACCGCGCAAGTTCCAGATGGTACGAGTTAAGCACATGTATTATTCACAAATTCTCACTACACATGACTCATGAAATGCTCAAATCGACATATTTTCAGCCCACAAATAAATATAAGGCAATACAAAGCTTCATCACATGATATTAGGATTCTAATAAACACAAAGTCAAAGAAGGAGCCTTGACTTCACAAAATGACTATTAATACACAAAATTTGAAGGGTACAATTTATTTCACAAAAATTTATCACATGCTTGAATCTAGTACAAAAGCACCAAACAAGTAAAAATGTTCACATGCTTGATCATTTTTGTCAGCAATTATGCGACCGATATGCGGTCCGTATATCCATTATGCGGTCGCATATACGACCGCAGAACCGTTCCAGAGCTCCATTTATGAGTTTTTAAAACCCGACCCTATTTCGTTAAATACACTCTTTGGGCTATTTTTGAACTACAATCTGATATTTTAGAGTGAGAGAGAGTGCCCTAGTGTGAGTAGGTGTTCCTCAATAATTGATTCTTCAATTCTTGCTCAAGTTTTGGAAGATTAAGAAGTGAAGCTCACTAGGTCTTCATCCTAGAGGTAAGATTCCACACCCTGACCCTTAATTTCGAATTTTGTCTAGAAATGGGTAATTAGCAAGAAAATTGTTGGGCATGAGAGTTGTTTATTTTACATGCATGTGATATCAAAGGGGTGTAGGAAGATTGTTGAACTAAGCATGGTAAAGATTGGGTTGTGGGATGATGGAATTCTCCATAAAAGGGCCTTAAAACCTTATGCACACCTTGTGTTTGATAAAATGCTCAAATGAGCTAGAACCATGATCATCTTCCTAATTTTGGTTCAATTTGTTATATTTCTAAAATAGATTGAAGTTGATAAGAATTCCGGAATATTTAGAGTGTAAGGAAGCTCAAGTGAGGTATGTTGGCTAAACTCTTCTTTAAGAAATGGAATTCCCAATATCCTTGTATGTTCCGAGATGTTGATTATAAATGGAGTATTCCGATAAGTTTTGTGATGAAGATATATGTTCAATTCGTGTTTCAAATGCTCTTATCATATTGCATTATAAATTGAGGATGTGTCCCAAACTATGGATTATGTATCCACATGTTATAATTTCTAGTCGTGATTTATGTGAAAGTTATTATGCCAAGTTGTGTAGAGATTGTGATTGTGATACACCTCCACCCGCATACATTGGGGTGAGGCGGCATGACCGCTTTGTGTGGGGATTATGGTATAGAGATTGTGATTTGTGATACACCTCCACCCACATATATATTGGGGTGAGGCGGCATGACCGCTTTGTGTAGGGATTATGGTATTGTGGGACTGCACCTCCACCCGCTTATATTGGGGTGAGGCGGTACGACCGCTTTATGTATAGTTTTGGTATTGTTGTGGCACCACCACCCGCATACATTGGGGTGAGGCGGCATAGCCGCTTTGTGTTGGTATTGGTATCGTTGATGCATTTCCACCCGCATACATTGGGGTGAGGCGGCATAGCCGCTTTGTGTAGCTTCTTGGTACTGTGGTTATATATCCACCCGCATACATTGGGGTGAGGCGGCAGGGCCGCTTGATTAGAGTTGTGGTATTGTACGTACACCTCCACCTGCATACATCGGGTGAGGCGGCGGGGCCGCTTTGTGTGAAGATGGTTATAGAGGATCTCATCTTAAATCCTATAAATGTTATTGATAGCCCTTAATAAGCTTGCTCTGGTTTAAACGGTTATCTACATTATTCTATTGCTGCACTGGTTCATCATATTCATCTTGTATTTCTGAATTCTTAAATTGGTGTTTAGTTTTCATACTAGTACTATTCGACGGTACTAACGTCCCTTTTGTCGGGGGCGCTGCATCTTTATATGGATGCAGGTGGTTCCACAGCAGGAGATATTGATCAGTGATAGCAGTACACCTTCTTCCCAGCTGACTTGGTGAGCCCCACTTCATCCCGAGGTCATGTATCCTTTTTTCTTTGTGTATTGTGTTTGAAGTATAGCCGGGGCCTTATTGCCGGCATTATCATTGTACTTATCTTTATCTATAGAGGCTCCGTAAACATAGTGTGGGTTGTATAATAGTGCTGGGGAAGTCAAACTCGTGTGTTGTGCTTGAATTACTATTTCCACTTCAGATTATGAAAAATGTGTTTGGAATTAAGACTTTAAAATAAAGTAACTAATGGTAAGAAATTGGTATTGCAATATGATCACTTTATTGGTTGATTAACGAAAACATATATATTCTCTTTATTCATGAATGAGTTTGGGTAGAAGGAAATGTAATAGGCTTGCTCGGTCGGGTTCACTCGGTTGAGCGCCGGTCGCGCTCCTCGGTTTTGGGGCGTGACAAACTTGGCTCCTCAAGCTGCGGAGCTAGGTCCTGGATCTGTGAGTTGCTTGCCTCACTAGGTGATGGCTATGTAGTAGTGGTGGTAGCCATAGCAGCCATGTCTTCAAGGGAATATGCTATGGCCCTCTGCACATCTACCTCATCTTCATCTTTGTCCTCTGTAGAGGCAACCTATTTACCTTTGTCGGGCATCTAGTCATCGACCTCCTCAACATCTTGCTCTTCGTCTGTTTCCTCATGAGACTCTATTGATTCCTTATCTGAATGGTCATCAGTGTGTGCAACAGATTCCGGAGCCTGTGAGGTGCCAATATCATGTTCCTCCTCTACTGAGAGAAGGCTTGTGAAGTCCAAAGCAAGTTCCGGTGTGTAGGAGGTGCCAGTGCCATGCTCCTCCTTTATCGGGAGAAGGTTTGTGAGGTCTAACTCCAAGGTCTGCATCTTGTGCATCCCCAACTTAAGATTGACAACATCCTTTTTCAGTTGAGGCATGTCCCTATATCCACCTCGCTCAACCTTTTTCAAGGCGAGCTTCAAAGTTCTGGAGTCGATCTTCATAATATATACGTTTCTTCTAAAGATCACTCACTGATGCTTGGAGTGGTGCCAAAGCTTGCCTGATGAGAAGTGGAAGATCTTTCACAAGCTTATCCACTTTGGCATTAGTGTTCTGTGTCAGTAGACCAAGCTTGAAAATGGAAGGTAGTGAAATAGGTGGTGTAGTAGTGGCCAGACTGGGTATTGATGTTGTGGTTGGCCTAGGTGTGGAGGTGGAGGTTGCAGGTGTTGCTGAAGTAGATGAAGCCAGTGGGAGGATAACTGGTTGTTCTGCGGGCATACTCTCTGAAGTGGTGGAGGGTGGTTAGGACCTATTAATGTCATGTCTTGGGTGGCCTCTACCCTACGGCCATACCGGGGAATTGGTGAAACCTCTGCATTTTTACATAAGGCAGTGATGAGGCACGAAAAGGGAAGCGAAGTTTTTTTGGTTTGCTCGGATACCAATCTCCATGAAGATGAGCTTGTCCACATCGATCTTGAATCCTGACATGATTGAAGGAATTAAGATAGCCTTTTCTATGTTGATGTCAGTTTTATTTTTTGTTGGCTGTAAGCGAGAACAAACAAAACTTAGCCAATATTGGCCTTCTTGGGTGAGGTCTTTCTGTTGAATTTTATGGCTTGGCTCAATCTAGGCCGGTGTTCCTTGTGCTAATGACGGAAGCCACCCAACCGCACTCATCTTCCTTTCATGCCATCTTTGCATCAAATTCTGTCGTGCCCCCGTCCTAATCCTCAAAATAGTAATGATTGATTGTTGTGGGTCCACAAGATACCTCAACCCCTCTGACTATAATTGATGACAAGTAAGCACGGTGCCTTGCTTGTTTCTTAGTGAATGAGGCAGCATAGAATTCCCTGACAAGTACCTCGTTGTATTCCCCCTAAGGCTCAGTAAAGAACTCCCATTCCCTCTTTTTGATGTATTCTACTATATGCGGGTAGTTCTCTTTAAGTCCGTTCACACTCAGCTGCTTCTCTTCGAGGATGTTCCTTTTTTCCAATGTGGCTCTGTATTTATTCCAGGATCCAACGATACTGAACCTGAGTTTATCCTCAGAATTCTTCCTTTTTAGTGCAAGGATCGACTGGTGGCACTGGGTCAAGTGGTGCCCTTTCCTCTTCAGACTAGGAGAAGGATTCGAATTATCTGACCAATGTGCAGGGCTTTTTAGGTTGGGGCTACTTTAATTTTGGATATGTAACTCCGACCCATTTTTTTCCTCTTGTGGTGGGTGTTGTGGATGGTTGTGTTTTCTTTGGTGCCATTCCTGCCAATGAAAGTTAAGTTAGCATATGGTAGAAACACTCATGGAATATGATAAGGAAATGTAGTGGAAAACACATTATGTGGACCGCATATCCGTTCGCAAAACAGATCTACGGACCGTAAAATGTACCGCAGAATGAATAATCAAATGGCCAACATATTGTGCAGACAGCTTAAATTGTCGCAGAATGAATCTGCGACCGCGAAATCAAGGCAGATTTAACCTCGAAATTACCTCGCTCATGTTAACATGTGTGACGAATTTGCGGTCCGCATACCATTTTCGTGATCGCAAAATCCACCGCATAGTAAACACACCAAAAGCACACAATTTTCCTCAGAAATGCGATCATTCTGATGATCGCGAATCAATTGTGCAGTACCGCAGAAGTCATCGTCTTCACTGAGACAATACACACATGCAACCCTAGACTTTTAGTTCTACCCTATACGACATGGGCACTACAGAAATTCATGAAATCAACACACAACAACCCACGGTTGAGAGATTTCAACGGCAATACTCAAATACCTAATGGGCATTATCAACAATCAAAACAACCACTAACCTTTGCCTTAACCCCACAATATTGACTTAGCAGTCACCCCCAATGACCATCCATTACGTGGCAACACTGAGAAGAAATCTCGGCGAGAGATTCTCAGTTAATTCAATGAAAAGGGTAGAGAGAATGAGGATCATGGAAGAGGGGGAAACTTTTATGAGTCAAATTAAATACAAAAGAGCAAAATATGAAGAAGGTCTTACCAGATTCGTTTGAGGAGAATGGAAGGTTTGGTGATTAAGCTCTCTCTGTGGAATGTGTTATGTGTTCAAGCCCTCTTTATTTTGGTTTTCTTTTGTTCAAACTCATAGTGTGGGAAATCGGAAGTGGTAAAATAGCAAGGGAGTGGAGTTTTAATACCTGTGAAATATGCAACGCCTTAGCTATCGTGAAATAGCTTTTGTGGTCGCAGAAGCATTTTGCAATGGATTTTTACCTAGTATGAGCTTGTCCAATGTGCAATCTCATTTGTGGTCGCATAACCTTTAAGTGATCCACAAAGTTGACCTTCCACCGCATTTTTGAGCGACTTGTTTTTGGGAGCTTCTAACTACATCCACAACCAATATGCGGCCCGCGAAACCATTATGCGG
This sequence comes from Nicotiana tabacum, assembly GCF_000715075.1. Lineage (NCBI taxonomy): Eukaryota > Viridiplantae > Streptophyta > Magnoliopsida > Solanales > Solanaceae > Nicotiana > Nicotiana tabacum. Next base: position 47,613,144 of record NC_134102.1, read on the forward strand.
TCGCATTTGTGGCCGCAGAAAAACATCTGAAGCTCAGCTAATTTTTCTTCACTTTCCCTATGCATCTATACTTATCTGCATTTTGAGTACCCTGCACTCTAAAACACACACATCAAATGTTCAACAAAACCACATAAACATACAAAAATAAAAATCTAAAAACATTCTAACACATGGGGTTCCTTGCATGAAGCGCTTGATTTAACGTCGCGGAATGACTATGTTACCTCTTCATTGCAAATCAGTCGTGGAGGTTGGTACCGGACCATCTTTCAGTTAGAATTGTTCCACCAACTGCCTTTCTCTAATAGTCCTAAGGTAGTGCTTCACCCTTTGGCCATTTACTTTGAAGGTTCGAGTCCCATCTTCGGACTCTAATTCAACGGCGCCATAAGGAGACACACTAACAACTTTGAATGGGGTAGACCATTTGGACTTGAGCTCGGCCAGAAAGAACTTCAACCTTGAGTTGAAGAGTAAGAGCAAGTCGCCAGATTGAAATTCCAGCTTCAAGATCTTCTTATCATGAGCAGACTTCATCCTTTCTTTATAAATGAATGCACTCTCATGGGTTATGAAATGGAACTCATACATATCATTGAGTTGTGTCATATTTATATTAGCAGCTTCAGCCAAGTCAAGATTCAACTTTTTTAATGCCCATATGGCTTTGTGTTCTAGTTCCATAGGCAAGTAACATGCCTTACCAAAAACCAAATGGTAAGGCAAGGTTCCAATATATGTTTTGAATTCTGTCTGATAAGCTCAAAGAGCGTCATCTAGCTTTCTTCACCAATCGGTTCTGTTTGCATTAACAGTTTTTGCTAGAATGTTCTTGATTTGTCGGTTGGAGACTTCAACTTGACCACTTAATTGAGGATGATACGGAGTGGCCACCTTGTTCTTAACTCCATATTTCTCGAGTAACCCCGCAAAGGTTTTGTTGTAAAAGTGAGATACACTATCACTAAGGATGGCCCGTGGGGTTCCAAATCGAGTAAATATGTTCTTCGTCAAGAAGGCAGTTATACTCCTTGCCTCATTGTTTGGCACGGAAACTGTTCGACTTATTTGAGATATATTCCAATGCTACCAAGATATACTTCATGCCATATGATCTCACAAAGGGACCCGTGAAATCGGTCCCCCACACATCAAAGATCTCTACTTCCATCACAAAATTAATAGGCATCTCATGCCTTCTAGAAATTGACCCTTGTCTTTGACATTGATCACATGCCTTGACCATTAAATTTGTGTCTTGGTATTTTGATGGCCAATAGTAGCCACATTCAAGAACCTTTGCTGCCATACGGTTTCCACTGTGGTGACCCCCAATTGACGAGTCATGGCACGCTTTGAGAATCGGCGTCACCTTATCTTCCGGAATACAATGCCTAATGATGTTGTCGTAGCATATCCGTAACAAAAAAGGGTTCCTCCCAATAGTATTGCCTACAATCCCATAAGAACCTTGTTTTTTATAAGCTTCCAAATCGTCGGGAATAAGGCCACTAACTAAGAAGTTAGCAATATCAGCATACCAAGGAATTGAAGTGCTAGACATTGCAAAATTTTAATCATCTTGTAAGGCATCATTGATTTCAATATCTCCCTTTGGTCTCCCTACCTCTTCAAGCCTAGATAGGTGGTCCACGACTTTATTTTTCATTCCTTTCTAATCTTTGACTTCAAAGTCAAATTCTTGCAACAACAGGACCCACCTAATAAACCTTGATTTGGCATCTTTCTTCGCCATAAGGTAGCGGAGAGTTGCGTGATCAATAAAGACTATCACCTTGGATCCCAACAAATAGGCCCAAAATTTTCAAAGTCATAGGGAAAGCAATTCCTGCTCAGTCACTATGTAATTCATTTGCGCGCCATTGAGTGTCTTGCTTGCATAGTAGACAGCGTGTAGAATCTTGTGCCTTTAACCAAGCATTGGCCCAATATCTACACCACCGGCATCACACATAAGCCCAAATGGAAGAGACCAATCAGGTGTGACAATAATAGATGTTGTGGTGAGCTTTACTTTCAAGTCTTCAAAATCTTTGAGGCACTTCTCATCGAACACAAATTTAGCCTCCTTTTCAAGAAGCTTACACATATGACTCGCAATCTTTGAGAAGTCTTTGATAAATCGCTGATAGAAACCCGCATACCCTAAAAAGCTTCGAACACCCTTAACCAAAGTGGGAGGAGGAAACTTGGAAATAACTTCAATTTTTGCCCGATCAACCTCAATGCCTTGCTTGGAGATTTTGTGGCCAAGAACAATACCTTCCTCCACCATGAAGTGACATTTTTTCCAATTCAGCACAACATTGGTTTCTTCGTATATTTTGAATACTTGTCTAAGATTGTCAAGAAAATTTTCAAATGAGTCACCAACCACAGAGAATTCATCCGTGAACACCTCAAATAAATCCTCCACCATGTCTGAGAAAATCGATATCATGCACCGTTGAAAGGTGGACGAGGCATTGCATAGCCCAAATGGCATCCGGCTAAAAGCAAAGGTCCCATAAGGACAAGTGAATATCATCTTCTCTTGGTCCTCCAAGGCTATGTTGATTTGGTTGTAGCGGGAATAACCATCCAAGAAGCAATAAAATGACCTTACCGCTAGCCGATCAAGCATTTGATCAATAAAAGGCATAGGGAAATGGTCTTTGCAAGTGGCACTACTGAGCTTTTGGTAGTCCATGCAAACTCTCCACCCGGTCACCATCCTTGTTGGAATGAGTTTATTTTTGTCATTTTGAATCACGGACATGCCTCCTTTCTTTGACACATATTGCACTGGACTCACCCAAGGACTATCCGCAATGGTGTAAACAACCCCGGCATCCAACCATTTTATAATTTCTTTATTTACCACTTCTTGCATGGAGGGATTCAACCTTTTTTGATGTTCCACACTAGGTTTTCTATATTCTTCAAGTTAGATTTTGTGCTCACAAATACCGGCAGGAATCGTCTATGCTCCCTCAAGGTGTCAAATAATTTCTCAACCTACACATCATCAAACAAAGAAGAAACAATTATGGGTAGAGTGTCATTAGAGCCAAAAAGTTTATACCTTAAGTGTGGTGATAGTGGCTTGAGCTCAAGTTGTGGAGGCTCAACGATTGAAGGCTTAGTGGGAGGAGTAACTCTATTTTCCAAGTCAAGAGAAATCTTCTTTGGTTCGTAAGTGTATGACCCGAACCCTTTCAATGTGTTCATCATTCCCACATAACCTTCTATGTCCTCACCATAAAAGTTCATCAAGATCACCGTCAATGACTCACCAAGGAATTCCTCTGCCATCTTCACCTCAATAGCATCTTATAACACATCAACAACATCAAGTACCAAGATACTCTCAATGAATTTGGCAATTTCATGCCCTTACTTGCTTGAAAGGTAACTTCTTCGTCATTAACCAGAAATTTAATCTCATTTCTTTCTGAGTCCATGAGTTCTCTTTCGATTGTAAGGAATGGTCTCCCTAAGATGATAGGGATTTATTTATAAATAGCACAATCAAGAATAACAAAGTCAGCGGGGAGGATAAACTTCCCCACTTTCACAAGCACATCATCCACTATCCCCACCGGTCACTTCACCGAATGGTCGGCCATTTGCAATCTCATACTCATAGGCCTAGGCAGTCCCAATCCCACTTTCTTGTATTTAGCAAGATGCATTAAGTTTATGCTAGCCTCATTGTCACAAAGAGCTCTTGCAAAGTCACGCAATCCAATAGTTCATGTAATGGTGAAAGCCCTCGGATTCTCTTTCTTTTGGACTGTAGTTGTTGAAATGATGGAGCTAATCCGGTGGGTGACACTCACCGTTTAATTCTTAATAGTCTTATTTTTTTGATAAAATCCTTCAAGTATTTAGAAAAACCGAGTATCTCTTGAAAAGCTTCCACAAATGGAATGTTCATCGATAATTGCTTTAAGATATCATAGAACTTCTCGAACTTGCTATCATCAACTCTTTTGGCTAGTCTTTGAGGAAATGGAGGGGGGATCTAGGAATCGGTGCTAGAGGTTTTGGTGCCTCTATTACTTTTTCTTCAACCTTTTCATGGATCAAATCTTGAGCCTTTACCTTCTTTGAAATTCTCTCAACTTCAACAACATTAGGCACTTTAACTTGTGCCTCATCCTCTTGTTCAACATCTTCCACTTCGATCACATGTTCACTCTCACTTTGAAGTAGTTTCCCACTTCGAGTTGTAATGGCCATGCAATGAGAGGTATGGACACCCCCACTACCCTTTGGGTTCGGAATTGTATCACTTGGGAGTGTGCCTTTTAGTTTTGGGGTTTGTTCTCTTGAAAGATCTCTCATTTGCATATACAACTTTTAAATAGATGCGGTGTGATAACCCACAAGCTCATTTCATTAAAGTGGCGGACCTCTCTTGATTTTGCAATACTCTTTCAAGCATGTTCTCTAATTTGGCATTACTTTGGTCGCTTGAAGAACTCTCCCTCCAATGTTGAGAGTTAGAGCATTGGACCTTTGGTGGAAAATAGGGGTTTAAACTCTGATTGCAAAATTGTTGTTGTTGTTGCTCCAATTTCCTTGATTTGAACTACCTTGGTAATTTCGCCATTATTGGTTACCTTTCCCTTGTGGGTTAGGTCTCTATGGATGTTGTTATCCCGACCTTTGGTATTTTTGTCTTTGATATCCTCCTTGTGAATTGTTAACATAGTTTGCTTCTTCATATTGCATTGGAGTATAATCTTGATGTCGTCCTTCTTGATGTTGATAGTTGACATTTGACATTGGTTGTACTTCTTCCACACCATTCACTTTTTTGTTTGGCTTTCCGTAAATATTTTTGTCAAAACATTTACATTGCTATCAAGTCCGGCAATCAATTGATCTCTTTCTTGATTTTCCTTGACAATGTTGGTCAAATAAGGGGTACCATATGAGACTCCACCCGGCGTGTCGCCCAAATGCCAAGCTTGGGTGTGTTCGGCCACCTTGTCGAGTATTTGAGTGACTCTTGCAATTGTTTTTTCCATGAATGATCCATTAGTTGCATTGTTGGCTACGGACTGGTTCATAGGATCTAAACCCGTGTAAAACTTCTCCAACAAAATATTTTTCAGAAACCCATGATTCGGTGATCTCACAAAATATTGCTTGAATCCCACCCATGCTTCAAGTAGTCATTCCCCTGGTAATTGCTTGAAGAAGAAAATTGTGTCCCGAAGTTTGGACTTCTGGCTTTGTTGGAACTATTTCCCTAGGAAGACATGCACAAGTTTGACCCAAGTGTGGATGGAGTTAGGAGGTAGACAATGAATCCATTGCCTTGCTTCTCCGACTAAAGAGTATTTGAACACCCTCAACCTTAAGGCATCATCTAAAACATGATTCTGCTTATGCATCGCACACACAGCCACAAAAGTTTTGAGATGTTATGTTGGATCATCGTCAGTGGAATTTCGGAAGAACCCATCCACATTTATCATTAGGTATAGATTATGGTCCACTTTGAAGGTAATATATTCATCCATAACCGTAAACACATTCTTCGGCTTGCCCATGCTGCCCTATTTACACTGAACAAAACAAGCAAATGTGATGGAATTGAAAAAGAAGTAAAATAAAGCACACACTACTTAGTAATTTTAAAAACTGTATTCCCCGGCAACGGCGCCGAAATTTGATACACTCAAATTACACATATATAAATGGTGTAAAGCGATCGATGTCAAACATAACCCAACTAGGTTGGGGTTGAATCCCACATGGAATAGGCATGAAAAGGTTACTTGAATAGTGTCTCACTTGATTATGGCCGTATTTGTACTCTTTAAGATTTTCCCAAATATTTCCCAATAGTTAGGTAGTATTTCCTCTTTAAGATTTTCCCAAATATAAAAGAGTTAAAATTAAGAGCAACCAATATATTTCAAGTAGAACCCACTTAATCCGAAGTGGTTCTATTAAACAAGGTTTAAAACCTCGAGTTCTTGCTATTCATTTCTACCAAACCCTAACCCACATTTTTAAGTGAAAGATAAAGTAAAATGGCACTAGTTAATGTTTGCGTCCTCCAACCACAAATGAAGCATGATAAATGAATAGAAATCAACAACCCATTATATATATATATATATATATATATATATATATATATATATATATATATTGTCACGCCCCAAAATCGAGGAGCGCGACTGGCGCTCAACCGAGTGAACCCGACCGAGCAAGCCTTTTAGATTTCCTTCTACCCAAACTCATCCATGAATGAAGATAATACATATTTTCATTAATTAGACAAAAAGGTGTTCATGTTCACAATACCAATTCATTACCAATAGTTCCATCGTTTTTAATCGTCTTAACTAGAACAAGTAATACAACCACAACATAACGTAGTTTGTCTTTCCCAGCACCAATACACAACCCATACTATGTCTACGAAGCCTCTATAGATAAAGAAGAGTACAATGATAATGCCGGCAATAAGGCCCCGGCTATACCTCAAATCGAATACACAAAGTACAAAAGATACATGGCCCCGGAATGAAGTGGGGCTCACCAAGTCAGCTGGGAAGAATGTGTACTGCTATCACTGATCAATATCTCCTGTTGTGGAACCACCTGCGTCCATTTAAAGATGCAGCGCCCCTGGCAAAAGGGACATTAGTACCGTCGAATAGCACTAGTATGTATAACTAAACAACCTCTCAATAGAATGACAAATAATACAAACAAGATTATTATAACATCAATGAAAGCCTTAATTAACATCAAACCTCAATTTAGGATCAAGACAGTGTTCAAATTAATTTCTATATCTCACATTGGGAGGTTTTTAGTATCGATATACCGTTGTCCACAATACCATTATTCACAATACCATTATTCACAAAACCACTACCACCGTACTCTTAGCACGGAGTCCGACAACGACTCAATCGGCTAGGCCATCTCATTAGATACCTCAACCATAATTTATCTCAATATCAATACCACCATCTTTAACACAGAGTCTGATCATGACCCGATCGGCTAGGCTATCCATTAGGGACATCAACCACAATCACAATTTCTATTATAATTTCCAGCACAATCACCACCATGTGTGCGGCATGGTGTCCGATCACGACCCGACCGGCTAGGCTGTCTTATTTGAGACATCAACCTTTTTATATCAATCATCGCATTTCATATTACTTTCATATCTTTTTATTTCATTGGCACTAATGGCCATAATTATAAGATCATTCTTGGCACGTTGGCCATATTCAGTATTTTATGCTCACCTTATCAATTTCAAATATCATTATCATCATCAACAACAAATACAATTAAAATCAAGGTGTGTAATACACATGTGAGCAATTTAGAGTCTAAGGCACATAGAGATATTTCACAAAATTTGGCATAATAGCCTTCAATTAAACTTGACTTAAAGTCAAAACATTATTAATGCACAACCCATATTTTAACACATCCTCAATTGGTAACATAACATGAATAAAGCATTTGGGATGCATGTTGAACATATATCTTTCAACCCAATCTTACTCAGAATAGCAAGTTTCATAATGAATCACTCGGGACTTACATAATTTACATGAATATCGTGGGATTCAATTCTAAGAGAAGAGTTTAGCCAACATACCTCACTTGAGCTTTCTTAAACTCTAAAACGTCCCGTAATTCGTAGCAACTTCAATCTATTGTAGAAATATAACAAATTGAATCAAAATTTGGAAGATGATCATGGTTCTAGCTCACTTGAGCATTTTATCAAACACTAGGTGTGCATAAGGTTTCATTGTCCTTTTTATGAAGGATTCCAGCATCCCACAACCCAATCTTTACCATTTTTAGCTCAACAATCTTCCTACACCCTTTGATAACACATGCATATAAAATAAACAACTCTCATGCCCAAAAATTACCTTGCTAGTTACCCATTTTCAGAAAATTTCGAAATTAGGGTTTAGGATGTAGAATCTTACCTCTAGGATGAAGATCTAGTGAGCTTCCCTTCTTAATCTTCAAAAAGTTGAGCAAGAATTGAAGAAAAATTATTGAAGAACACCTTCTCGCAAGCTCGCCGTGGCTCAAACTTTTTGGGTTGAACAATGCACAGGAAAGTAAAAGAAATTATTTGGATGAAAAAAGTGTATTTCTGCGGTCCATTATGCGACCGCAGAATCACTCTACGGACCGCATAATGGCCGTAGAGTGATACAGTTAATTGGGTCAGTTGGGAGCAACTATGCGGTTGACTATGCGACCGCATAAATATTATGCGGTGCATTATGCGATTGCATAACAGTTATGCGGACCGCATAGTGGCATACACAAACAGCTTTTTTGATCATTTTATCAGCAATTATGCGACTGATATGCGGTCCGCATATCCATTATGCAGTCGCATATGCGACCGCAAAACTGTTTTGGAGCTCCATTTTTTGGTTTTTAAAACCCGACCCTATTTCGTTAAATACACTCTTTGGGCCATTTTTGAGCCATACTTTAAAACATTAGGCTCTGATACCAAGTTTGTCACGCCCCAAAACTGAGGAGCGCGACTGGCGCTCAACCAAGTGAACCCGACCGAGCAAGCCTATTAAATTCCTTCTACCCAAATTTAATTCGTGAATAAAGACGAGATGTACTCCGTTAATCAAATACTGAAGAGATTTCATTGACCGCTTCCATTTCATTCCCATTAACAACATCAATTAATATTTTCAAAATAGTACGAGTTTATAGATTTAATGAAAAATATGTTGCCAAATACCAACAGTTCTAATCCAATTCCCAACATCAAATACCACCCAAAACATGTCTACGTAGCCTCTAAGTACAATTGAAGAGTAATATGGAAATGCCGGCAACAAGGCCCCGGCTATACCTCAACCACAAAGTACATGAGAAACAAAAGATACATGACCCCGAAATGAAGTGGAGCTCACCAAATCGGCTGAAAGGAGTGCACTGCTATCACTGATCAATGCCACCTGCTATAGAACCACCTGCATCCATTAAAGATGCAGCGCCCCCGGCAAAAGGGATGTTAGTACTGTCGAATAGCACTAGTATGTATAGCTAGAAATCCTCTTTCAAAATAGAATGCCCATATGATCTATACGTGGAACACATAATATAATGTAATTGAAACAACCTGCGCAAACAAGGACAACAAAAGGGGGCACCTATTATCTGCATTAATAATGTGTCTCATTAGACCGTCCTTAGTGTTCACCTATCATATTATACACTTGTGCGTTTCATAGACCGTCCACAGTGCTTATTCATACCGTACATCTATACCTCTTATACACAATGCACCTATGCGTTTCATAGACCGTCCACAGGATTTCATATCACAATGGATTTCATAACACAATGTACCTATGCGTTTCATAGACCATCCACAGGGTTTTATAACACAATTTACCTATGCGTTTCATAGACCGTCCATAGGATTTTATAACACAATGTAGCTATGCGTTTCATAGACCGTCCACAGGGTTTCATAACACAATGTACCTATGCGTTTCATAGACCGTCCACGGGATTTCATAACACAATATACCTATGCGTTCATAGACCGTCCACAGGATTCCATAACATAATATACCTATGCGTTTCAAAGACCGTCCATAGGGTTTCATAACACAATATACCTATGTGTTTCAAACACCGTCCATAGGGTTTCATAGCACAATATACCTATGCATTTCAAAGACCGTCCATAGGGTTTCATAACACAATATACCTATGCGTTTCAAAGACCGTCCATAGGGTTTCATAACACATTGCAAACAAAAGTACAAATACGTACATCTCATAACCTTTCACATCACACATCACCTAATCCGTACTTTCAACCACTTACAATATTATTATTTCATTGGTTCCATTGGCCATACATATGATTATTTATTCGTGGCACAATGGCCGTATTTTATATTCCACACTTTCATTTCTTCCCTTTCATAGATCATCATCATAATTATCAACAAGTAGAATATTCCGAAAATCACAACTTTAAGTTTATTTGTAATGAAGGCTTTAAATATAATCGATTTCTTTTCAATAAATGGAGTAAAATGATTGGAAATCGAAGCACAAATTATAATCATACACAATTTCCACTCACGAATGTGTAAGAATGCAAAGCACATTGAAAATTACTTACAAAGCATAGCATTAGCTAAAACAGCCACATATGGGCAGCACTTGAGTTATAAACTTTTAGCCGATTATATTGTCGAAGTAAATTTTGGAATAGTTGAGTCAAAGTTCATTTCATAACCTTTCTCACATTATTACATTACATCGGCACCATTGGCCACAAGTATACCTTTCACTATTGGCACGTTGGCCACACTTTTTATATTCCCAATTCACTGATTTCACTTCCAACCATCTTTATAGGTTATCAATAATAAGACATTCCAAATCAAGACTTTAGGTACACGTATGAGCAATTAAGAGTCTTAAGAATATTGAGATTTCTCACACAATTTGTCATACTAGCTTTCATTTGAAATACGATTCAAAGCCACAACATTTTAATATGCAACTCATACTTTGAAACTCACGGTAACATTATGGAATTCAATTCCAAGAGAGAAAGTTTAGCCAACATACCTCAAGTGAGCTTTCCTTAAATTACTACAACGTTTCGGAAATTCTAGCAATCCCAATCTATTTTGAGACATAACAAAAATTGAATCATAATTAGAAAGATATTCATGGTCTCAGCTCATTTGAGCATTTTATCAAACACTAGGTGTGCAAATTTAACCACAAGGTTCTTCTACAAGATTTCCTTCACTCCACAACCCAATCCTTACTTATTTAAGTTCAATAATCCTCCCACAATTCTTATTCGTACATGCATGTATAAATAATACTCTCATACCCATGAATCATACTCCTAATCAACCATCTTCTACCCAAATTCGAAATTGAAAACTAGGGTATGGAACCTTACCTCTTAGATGAAAAACTTGTGGGTTTCCCTTGTTAATCTTCCAAGATTTGAGCAAGACTTGATGAATAATTAGCCTAGGGTTTTCTCTCTCTCTAAAACACTCTCCCTTCTCTCTAAAACATTAGAATATTTTCTCAAAAATGACCCTTTTGCATGTATTTAATGAAATAGGGTCGGGTTTTAAAAACCCAAAAATGAAGCTCCGGACAGGTTCTGCGGTCGCATATGCGACCGCATAATGGTTATGCGGACCGCATATCGGTCGCATAATTGGTGCCCAAAATGACCAAAAATCTGTCTGAGTCTGCGGTCACTATGCGGTTGCATAATCGACCACATAATTGCTTCCAACTGACCTAATTAACTGCCTCACTCTGCGGCCATTATGTGGTCCGCAGAGTGATTCTGCTGTCGCATAATGGACCGCAGAAATGCACTTTTCCGCCAAAAATTTTCCTTTACCTTACCGTGCATTTTTCAACCCAAAAGGTCCGAGCCGCGGCGAGCAAGCTCGCCGCGAAGAATTTCTATAATCCTCAAACACGTAAGCCTAATCCGGCACCATGAAACATTATTTTCTTTGCAAATTTTACCGGGCTTTACACTTAAGTTCTTCAAAATTTTTCGGGGTGTTACAGGTCCACAACCTTAGTATTTAAATTTTGCTACTCATACTAAAGTACAAGAACAAAGCATTAAATAAAGTCATAAAAGCTTACAATGAAGACAAACTGTTGGAATCTATCCAAAATAGCTCCAAAATAAATGTAGTATTCAATGCTCTCAATGTAGGACCTTTTTTAAACAAGATGTCTCACAAAAACCCCTAGCTCTTCTATTTATCATGGCCAAAAGACGCGGACAAATTTGTGACAAAAATAGCCTTTAGGAGTGTTTTGCGATCGCGGATGTGATCCGTGGTCCGCATATTTATTGCAACGCAGCAGATTTGATTTTCAGCACTTCAAAACTACCATCGTATATCGATTATGTGGTCCGCTTGATAATTCTGTGGTCCACATAATGGATCGCATATTCATCACTTTTGATCACTAGAAATTCCCCTTGCATTTGTGCGATAATTATGCAGTCCGCACATCGGTTTGCGACCGTATAATGAACCACATTTTTAACTCTTGAAACTGGGCAGGCCTGGTTGCATATGCGATTGAAGTGTGGTTAGCACATCTATTCTATGGTCGCATATATGTCGTGAATCTGGGTTCTTTAGGGTTTTTGACATCTTTTTCATGTTCTTGGCTCTCCAAATCTAATTTCATGAAAAATAGCAAACCTACATAAGAAACCACTTAAAATGCTTTAAAATGTAAGCTAAAGTCTATGAAATTAGTATCGAAAGCATTTCTACAGCACATCACCCTCTTCCTCTTAGTAGGGAGGAAAAATTAGCATATGGTGCTAGCTTCGTGAACCTCATCTCATATCGAGTCATGGTCATACCCTCCTGGCGAAGGTGCTCAAACTCATTGCACAACTCATTTCTGCGAGTCTATGGGATAAACTTCTCTTAGAAGAGAACGGAGAACTAAGACCATATGATTGGTGTTGTGCCAGCTGGCCTACTCAACTCATAAGTTTGTCACCATTTGTAGGCTGGCCTTGTCAGCTGGAAAGTGACGAAATCAACCTCACTTGAGTCCCCCAAACACAAACTTCGCAAAATCCAGTGACACTGATCAACAAAACCCTATACATCCTCAGTAGGATCTCCATTGATATGAGGAGGATGAAGTATCGTAAATCTCTTCAGCCTCTTCTACTCTGTAGTAGTCAAGACAGGCATAATCTCAGGCTGTACAACAATGACTGGTTGTACTGGCAGAGCCCCCTGTGTCTGATGACCATGAACCAACTGCTCTGGTGTGCGTGCGGTGGGAGTCTGGTGTCCTCCCCTAGCATGTGAAGTAGTTGGTGCAATCGGGATCATACCCGCCTGAGTTAAACTCGCATACATTCTTAGGATATGAGCCAAAGCCTCCTGAAGTCCATGTATAGCAAAAGGTCCCTCAGGTGCCTAAGTTAGTCCCTCCGGCTCAACATTATCCGGTGCATCACTACTTAAAGGGAGCTACTGGTGGCCCCATAGTGGCTTCTCTAGCGGGGCCTCTAACTGTAATGTGTGCTCCACTCTTGCCTCTACCTCAGCCCCTGCCTCTCACAGCCCTAACCTAGGGTACTGGCCCCCGCTCAGTTGTACTACAAGAACATGTCCTCATCATCTGTGTGAGAATAGAAGAGCAAAGATTCAAACTACAAAATAAACTAACCTGCACGTTGGGGAATGAAAGAAGAGATGTTTTCCAAACAACCCTGTAGCCTCTCGAAGATAAGTACGGACGTCTCCGTACCGATTCACAATACTCTATTAGACTTTCCCATGACTTGTTACCTAAGCAACCTTGCTCTAATACCAACTTGTCAAGACCCAAAAGCACCACCGGCCATGATGGCGCCTCACCCCACTTTCTAGGCAAGCCAAACAATAATCACTTACGGAAAAATGATAACAAAGATAAAATAAAGGAGTTCGAATGTCAAATAAGCTTAAATAAGCCAAAACAATACAACAACACCCCAAAAATTGGTAACACTGAATCATGAGCTCTAATATGTGAATACAGGTCTGAAATACAATACATTGTCTGAAATAAATGCAGTATTGAAAATAGAATGATACGCCATAAATTGCGATCAAGAATAAGCTCTACCTCGGTCTTAATAGCTCAACAATAGTCCAGCACTCAACACTCAGCTGGTCTGACTCCTGGATCTGCACAATTAATTATAGAGTATAGTATGGGTACAACTGATCCCATGTACTCAGTAAATATCATGGCTAACCTCGGAGAGGTAGTAGGGAGAATCACCAATTATACTCATGTGTTCAATCTGTACAACTCATGAATACATATGTATACACAGCAAAACCTGGAATCTATGCATGAAATACTGATAAGGCAACGATGCAATAGAGAAGATAAGCACTAACATCGAAACAGACTAATAGTTTAGCATATAGAGAAGATATGCATAAATAGACAAGTCAAGTTACACAGAGAGAGACATATAGAGAAGATATGTACTGTGTATCATTTCTCCAACTAAAGAAACATATAGAGAAGATATGCGTAAAAAGGCATGTGTACAATTCCGGATCTAAGATATAGAGGAGATATGCAGTAAAAATCATGTATACATCCAAAGAGTTTACATATAGAGAAGATACACAAAACCCAACACTGATCAATTTTCCATGAACGTGTGTATGTCATCAAGGAGAAACCTGAGCGGACGACCCTAGGGGATGGATCTTTATCCACACGTTGCACGGACAACTCACGTGCCATAATCACAACTCACGTGCCACAATCAAATCAACCTGCACGAACAACCCACGTGTTGTCAGACCAGTCCATAACATAGAAAGCATATATAAGAATACGTGTATACAGTCAATGGATATCAAATCACATACTCCTGGACTGATAAAATAGCATGCTAAGAGGAAATCACATACCACACAACAACCAGTATCATGTTCAAACAGGAAAGAAAACCTACACATAATCTCTAGCATGATTCACGAGGTTACGTAGTCGTACAAACATATAAAGCACGATAGCAAGAATCACAAATATTCAAAACAAGGCATAATATAGCCTAACACTACCCGAACATGGATAGACCTGGTGTACGTACATATGCTCGACCCCTCATATGTATGCCACCCCCTAGCACGTAGACAACATAAACACTTCAAGCAACTAGTCCAACCAAAGTTAGGTAAGATACTTACCTCAAACGAGCAAAGTCAATACTCCAAAAATGTTTTCCCTCACAAATCGACATTCGAACGGCTCAAAGCTGGTCAAATATCTCACCACGGTGTCAAATAATGCAAAAGGAAACAATTATGAAGCATAAAGGCTCAATTTTTAATCAATTATACGAAGTCAACCAAAAAGTCAACCCGAGACCTCTTTTCGAAACCAGACAAAACTCATAAAACTTGACCACCCATTAGAATATGTGTCCAAATACACAAGTTTCATCCAAATCAGGGTTCAAATCTCAATTATTCACTCTCTAAAATCTAACACAAACACCCTAATTTTCCTCTTTCAAATCCATGATCTATGGAAATAATCTATGGGGAAACAAGATATACTACCAAAATCAAGTAGAAATCACTTACCCTCAAAGTGGTGATGAAAATATCCCCAAATATTGCCTCTAGGTAAGCTCTAAAACTCAAAATAATTAAAATTGGTAAAACCCTCGAAATATATCCTCCTACCAGTAATTCTGCATCTGCGAACCACTGGGTCGCTTTTTCGATGTTGCATCTTCGGCAAAACCCTTACAGATGTGATAACCACTTAACCACTTAGATTAGACATTTGAGGAGACTCGAGGTAGTTTTGCACATCCGTTCGTAGACCCTGGAGTCACCTTCACTATCTCTATTACTGTTTTTTTATATTAGACAAAATTTTATTTCTTTCAGACTCTGTATTTAGTATTCCTTAGAGCTCAGGCACTTAGTGACACCAGTCTTGGGTATTATTTAGACATATGTATTGGATTTAGACTTATTATGTAATCTTCGAAGCTTTTACTTTTTCTTTACGATATTATGCTATTGAATGTTTAGTTTTGGCTCCTTTAATTACAGTTAAGTGTTGTCGTTCCTAGTATGAGGAGTTAGACGTCATCACGATCCCTTGGTTGGGCTTATGGGTCGTGACAAGTTGGTATCAAAGCCCTAGGTTTGCATAGGCCTCACGAGTCATGAGCAAGCTTGGTAGAGTCTTGAGGATCTATGTTGAGGCTTATCTTCAAGAGGCTATAAGGCTTTTAGGAAACTTTCTCTCTTATGTTTCTCTATCATTTGAATTTATTCTATCCTAAAGTTTGAATCTTTATTCTTTATTCTCTCACAGATGGTGAGGACACGTTCTTCAGGCACGGTGGAGCAGGAGCCAAAGCCCTGGGTTGCAGCCACTACTATGGGTAAAGGCTGGGGCAGGGGAAGAGCTAGAGCCTAACCTAGATCATGTGCGGCGTCACCTACAACTACCTAAGCTCGTGTTGAGCAGTGTTAATAGAGCCCCAGATAGCTCCATATGGTGGGATTCCAATTCAAGGTGAGCTGGCAGAGCCAACTTAGGTTCTAGTGGGGTTTGTTGCTACCCCAATGCTTCAGAACGCCTTGGTCCGCATGATTGATTTTATGGAGAGAATGGCCCGGGCAGGTGTACTCCCTATGGCTCCAGCCACTTCTCAAGCTAGGGGAGGATCTTGGACCCCCGCCGCACACACTCTAGAACAGATAGTGCAGGGATATCGGACTCTAAGGGCACTACCAGCTAGGGTGGTTCAGCCTATTATTGTAGTGCGGCCTGAGGTTAGGTCCACTATTTTTTATGATGAGCTGAAGAGGATGGATAAGTTTCAGAAGTTGCACCCTCGTCATTTAACTGGTTTGCCTTAAAAGGATTCTTGGGAGTTCTTAGACTGATGTCATGAGATCTTGCACAATTTGGGACTAGTTGAGTCCAATAGAGTCGACTTCACTATTTTTCAGATGCAGGATTCGACCAAGAGGTAGTGGAAGACGTATGAGATGGGCAGACCATCAGGGTCACCTCATCTTACTTCGGTTCAATTTTCACAACTTGTCTTGGAGAAGTTCATTACACTCACTCATAGGGACGAGCTATGTAGCCAGTTTGAGCGCCTTCAGTAAGATGGTATTACTGTCACAAAATATGAGATGCGGTTTGTCGATTTGTCTCATCATGCAGCTATCCTTTTCTCTACTAAGAGGGAGAAGGTGCGGAGGTTCATAAGGGGACTTGCCTATGGTATTAGACTTCAGATGGTTAGAGAGGCCGAGACTGAAACTTTATTCACTTAGGTAGTTAAGATTACTCGGAGGATAGAGCACACTCGTGGTTAGGGGATAGAGGCAGCTCCTGATAAGAGGCCTCGTCATTTGAAAGTTTTAGTAGTGCCTTGTCTAGAGGCAGGGGTCATAATGGTAGAGGTTAAATTGTCCAACCAGTTTAGTCAACACTTCAGGTTTCTCATGATACTTCAGGCAGCCAATGGTACTTATGGTTCTCGCCAAGGGTAATCATGATTCAGTGCGCCTCTAGCTTCGATCAGTGTATCTCCGATATAGAGTTTCTATTGTGGTCATTCGGGTCGTCAGAGACATCTTCAAATTCAGTAGCCATGTTAGTAGTTAGGTTGTTATGAGTGTGGTGATACAGGGCATATCAAGAGGTTTTCCCCCAGATGGCAGAGTGGTATGCCACAGCAGGGTACTCGTACTATAATTTTGGCATTGGTTGCTATCCCACCCTTCTATCCAGATAAGGGTAGGGGTTAGCCAGCTAGAGGTGGAGGTCATCCAGGAAGAGGACGTCCTAGAGGAGGAGAACATGCGGGTGGGCCTCAACCCCGTTGTTATGCATTTCGGTTAGGCCTTAGGCAGATTTGCCGGATATAGTTATCTCAGGTATTATCTCAGTCTGTCATAGAGATGCTATGGTATTGTTTGATCTGGGTTCTACTTATTCATATATGTCCTCATATTTTGCATCGCACTTGAGTATGCCTCGTGATTCTCTTAATATTCATATTTCTATGTCTACATCGGTTGAGGATTTTATAGTAGTTGATCGGGTATACCGATCTTGTGTTTAGTGATTTTGATACCATGGTTGATATCTTGTTGTTGGATAGGGTGGATTTTAAGGTTATACTTGGTATGGATTGGTTGTCTATGTATCATGCTATTTTGGATTTTCACGCCAAGACTGTGACTTTGGCTATGTCAGGGATTCCTAGAGTAGAGTGGAGAGGGACCCTTTTCCATTCTACGAGTATGGTGATTTCATTTTTGAAGGTTCTACGCATGGTGGAGAAGGGGTGTCTATCCTATTTGGCTTACATTTGAGATTCTAGTGCGGAGGTTCCTGTGATGGACTCGGTACCGATTGTGAGAGAGTTTTCAGAGTTATTTCCTATAAATATACTAGGCATGCCACACAATAGGGATATTGAATTTTGTATTGACTTGGTGTCGGGCACTCAGCCCATTTCTATTCCACCAAATTGTATGGCTCCAGCTGAGCTAAAGAAATTGAAGGAGCACTTGCAGGATTTGTTGGATAATGGATTTATTAGAGTGAGTGTTTCTCCTTGGGGGTGCGCCGGTGTTGTTTGTGAAGAAGGAGGATGGTTCCATGAGGATGTGCATTGACTATCGGCAATTGGATAAGGTTACTATCAAGAAAAAGTATCTATTACCTTGTATTGATGATTTGTTTGACTACCTTCAGGGTGCCAAGGTGTTTTCCAGGATTTATTTGAGATCTGGCTATCATCAGGTGAATATTAGGGCTTTGGATGTCCCTAAGACAACTTTGAGGACTTGTTATGGTCATTATGAGTTCTTTGGTGATTTCATTTGGCTTGACTAATGCTCCAGCAGCTTTCATGGATTTTATGAACCGAGTGTTCAAGCCCTATTTGGATTCCTTTGTTATTGTGTTCATTGATGACATCTTAGTTTACTCTCGTCGTAGGGAGGAGCATGAGAAGCACTTGAGAGTTGTACTTCAGACTTTGAAGGATAGTCAGCTTTATGCCAAGTTTTCAAAGTGTAAGCTTTGGTTAGACTCAATTGCATTCTTGGGTCATGTTGTTTCTAGTGATGGTATCAACATTGATCTTAAGAAGATTGAGGCAGTTCAGAATTGTCCTAGACCTACCTCAGTTGCAAAGATTCAGAGTTTCTTGAGTTTGATAGGCTACTACTATCATTTCGTTGAGGGATTTTCATATATTACAGCTACATTGACCAAGTTCACTCAGAAAGGTGTTTCTTTTTTATGGTCTGGTGAATGTGAGGAGAGCTTTCAGAAGATCAAGACATCTTTGACTACAGCTCCAGTGTTGGTGTTGCCCACAAGTTTAAGGCCTTATACTGTGTATTGTGAAGCTTCACGTATTGGACTTGGTGTGGTACTGATGTAAGCAGGTAGGGTGATTTCCTAACTGTCCCGATAGCTGAAGAATCATGAGAAGAATTATCCAGTTCATGATTAGGAGTTAGCAGCTATTGACGACTAATTTTGACCCTCCTGATGATAGGCTAGGAGCTCGTGTTTTAGCTACATTTTGCACTCTAATTATTGCACTTTGATTGTATTTGAGCCTAGTTGTTAGTACTTTGTACTTATTACGTGTGTTATGTTGTGTAGGATGTGATTTCGAGTAAAGAAGCAAGTTTGGAGCTAAAATGGATGATTTAGAGCTTTGAAGTCTGAGTAGAAGCCCAAGAAATTAAGTCGGGGTCACGTGCGGGGGTCGAGGACCAAGTCTGGATGTCAAAAAGTGAGACAAGAAAACATCACTCTTAGAAAAATGCACTACCGCATCGTGGCATGCGTCGCGGGGCGCTAGTGCAAAATTCCTACATAGTGAAAAAAATAAGCCTCTAAACTTTCCCACTAATGCAGCGCCTGGTGCGTCGCTCGGTGCCCCGCGGTAGTGTATTTTCTCGCCCAACTATTCCCACTTCGGCTTGGAAAGGATAGTTTCGTCCGGTCCCATTCCTACATGGTATAAATACATCAAAAATATGAATTTTGCAGGACTTTTTACCTTGGAAGCTTTTGCAGAGCATTGGAGGTAGTGGTGGCAAAATGGTTAAAAGAAAACAGTTAACCACCCATATTTTCTACTAAAAAATGGGTTGGATAATGAACTTTTTAAAAATGGGTCAAATATAGATAATACCATATTATCCATTTAGAAAATGGATAACCAAAGGGTAATCAATGGATAACCAATGAGTTTAACTTTTACACTTGTAAAGCCTCAAATTGGGGGTTCCTCAAGTTTGGGAGACTAGGAATTCTCCCAAAAGTGATGATATTCAAGAAGTCATGGATAATATGGTTACCCAAATTATCCGCCAGTTAATCCATTTTTTATCCGTATTAAATATTGATCGGATAGATAATTTATCCATTTTTTTATTACCCATTTTCGACCTGAACCATATCCGACCCGACCCGCCCATTTGCCACTCCTAATTGGAGGCTACAAGACACAAGATTTCATCATTTTTCCATCAATTTAAAATGGGAGTTTGGAATGTAACGTTAGATTTATGTTTTCTTACTCTTTAATTATATTTGTGATGACTTCCTCCATGATTATGGAGTAGTTTCCCTTAGGGTTTGACGGATATTGTGTTTTGATTGCTATTTGTGGATTTTAACTCTAGTTCTTTGCTTGAATTCATTTATGGAGCTTTGAATTATTTACAACTTTATTCACCAGTTTATATAATCAAAAGAGGAATAATGCGGTGATTATATTGCATTATTTTGTTTGGTTTAATTCAGTGATTCTCTTAAGTAATCGAAAGAGCTTGTTGAATTGCTGATTTAATCAAGTTAGGAGAATATTCGAGATATATTTTCCTAAAGACTAATCCATTAACGCGTGCTTGCATATTTTCATAGTGTTTATATTAGTTTACCTTATAGGGCTAAGATTTAATCGAGAGAGGAGTCTTCACTACACGTTTGAACTAATCATCAAGTGAATTCATGAGAATCATTAGAACATTAGAGTGAATTGAACTAGAGTTGGGTCCCAAATAGCTATCTTGCACCTATCCTGTCACGGCCCTTATTTCTCCTATTGATATTTCATTGGTGTTCAACTCTTGTCTTCCAGTGATCAATTGTTAATTGTTTTAATTTCATAGTTAATTTTAGTTATTAATCATCCCAACCAACGTGTTAATCATCCTGAATAGCGTTAAGCTAAAAATTACTTGAACATTGTTTAAATTTAATCCCCGTGGAGACGATAATCATAACTATACTATCTTTGGCTAGCGAGCATTAATTTCATGTTGTGTTTGCGCTCATCAAATTTTGGAGCCATTGTCGGGGATTGGCGATCAATAGTGTTCAAATTAGTTTTTGGTGCTAATTCAAGAATCAATTTTATTTTATTCTTCACGGTTTTTCTCTTCCGTATGCAGGCAACAAGTTAAGTTCATTGGTGTATGACTCGAGCTTCTTCAAAAGAAGTAATACCCTACAAATCGAAGTTGGAAAACCACCTACAACAACTGAGAAAAGAGAAAGAACTCACCGGGAAATTATTGGGCTAATATTCAACCCAAGAGAATATGGCTAAAAACGGTGAGGAGGTAGTTGATTTGGCTGCACGGGAAGCAGCCCAACAGGAAGCAGCCGCACGGGCAACTACTGAGGAAGCTCTCAAAGCTGATGAAATGGTTGACGGGAATAGAGGACGAAGATTCAACTTGAACCGACCTCTGGTCGAAGATGAGTTTAAAAATAATATGCTCAGTCCTAGACGATCACTGGGAGACTACGCCAGGCCAATCTACAATCAAGGAGTATCTAGTGTGCGACCTTCTCTGATCACAACCAATAATTTTGAGATCAAGCAAGGGTTACTTCAGACCATTCAGAACAATTGTGTCTTCCAAGGCAAACCCAATGAAGATCCAAATACTCATTTGATAGATTTTGATGAGATTATGAATACCTTCTAGCACAACGGAGTATCGAAAGATGCTATCTACTTAAGTAGATTTCCTTTTTCACCGAGGGAAGATGCTAAGCATTGGTTGCGGAGTTTGCCGACTGGTTCAACTCAAACTTGGGAAGACATGACAAATAAGTTCCTTGAAAAATATTTTTCAGCTACAAAAACTGGAAAAATCCGAAGAGAGATCCACAACTTCGAGCAGAAAGATACATAAATGTTATTTGAAGCATGGGAAAGATTTAAGGATATTGTGAGAGATGTCAGCATCATGGAGTAGACTTGTTGATGCAACTCCATGATTTTTGGGATGGGCTGACACGCTCTAGTAGGAGGACGTTAAATAACGCAGTTGGAGGTCCACTTATGAAGTAAACTCCTGAGGAGATTGTTGCAATTCTAAATGAATTATCTAAAGATGCAAATCAATGGCCTGCAGATGATAATAAGAGAAGGAAAAAAGTTGGGGTACATCAAGTGGATTCTAACAAATTAGTGCAAGCCCAGCTAGACATTATGGCCAGAGAGATACGAAAGCTAACCTCAGTCAAGGTCCAGGGCCAGTCATTCTCGGTTTATGATTTTTGTGAAATGGAGCATCCAACGCATGAGTGTCTGGCCTCGACTATAGATGAAGTGGTAAATGTTGTGGGGAGCTTTGATAGAGGCAACTACCAAGGTGGCAATAATTTTAACTCCATGGGGCAGAAGCACCCAGGTTTTTCTTTGAGTTCACCAGGTGGTAGTGCGAATGCATGGAAACAAAATAACTTCAGACCCCAGGGACAGGGAGCTCCAGGTTTTCAAAATCAGTAGAGGTAGCAATATCAGCCTCCACAGTCTAATCCGTCTAGCATGGAAGATCTTATGAAGGCCTTTATTATTAAGACAAATGAGAGGCTTGAAACCCATGGCTCAGTTATACGAAAATAGGGCATATCTATTCGAGATCGGGGAACGGCCATTCGAAACATGGAAAGACAGGTGGGGCAACTTGCTAATCTATTGTCTGAGAGGGTTCCAGGAACCGTCCCTACTTATACTAAAAGAAATCTTAAAGAGATAATAAATGCAGTGTCTTTGAGGAGTGGGCACGTATTGGAGGATCCCAGGGCTAAACAAAAGGATGAGATGATTGAAATACAAGTAGAGGTTGTGGAGGACCAGAAACATAACAACATTCAAGAAGGTGAAGGGATGGTAGATGATGATCTGAAGAAGAAGGGGAAGGAGCTCAAAATAAGAAGAAAGATGGGAATGAAATAAATGAGGTGACTGAGGAAAGCAAATACATGCATGCTCTACCTTTCCCTCAAAAGTAGAGAAGAGAGAAGCTGGAAAAATAATTTGGGCATTTCCTAGATGTGCTCAAGCAGGTGCATGTTAATCTACCATTCACAGAGGTACTTTCACAGATGCCAGCCTATGGTAAGTTCTTGAATGAGATATTTTCCAACAAGTGAAAAGTGGAAGAGACACAAATTTATCCACACGAACTAGCACATCCTCCACTATTCCTTCAGGTATGATTTGTCGTCTGATCTGCCAACTGCAAGGACACAGGTATCGACCTGATTTCTCCAATCTCTCCCTCCAATTTCCTGAAAATAGACAAAGGCATAACATTAATAGAAGCATCTGAATCACACAAAGATTTTTCAAACTTAGTACTTTCTATAGAGTAAGGTATAGTAAAACTCCCTAGATCTCCACACTTTTGAGGGAGATTATATAGAAGAGAATAGGGAGACCCCTCTGATTCTATGGAGACCCTTCTTGGCTACTAGCAGAGCAATTCTGGACATTCAGGAAAGGCAGCTCATGCTCAAAGTGGGGGAAGAAAGGATAGTCTTCAAGATGGAAAGAGCAATGGGGGCCCTAAAAGAACGAGATGGAGAGAGTAATCATGATAAGTGTGGGGTGTACCCAAAGAAGGCAAAAAAGAAACTTCCAACATGGATGTGTGTATTGGGTTGGGCATGCAAAGGAGATCCCGACTTTGATTCAGACTCCACCTAGATGATTCAGGGGAGTTTCCTTTACCTCTTGCTTTTTATTTGTGTGTCATAGGGACATGCCACAATTTAAAGTGTGGGGTGGGGTATGTAAATATGTACATGTGTGTTTGTTTTCTTTTGTTTTATTTGAAAAAAACAATTTTGACTTTTTCCGACGATGGATTTCCTCGACTGTCTTCTTGAGGGATCAAAGTCGAAGAATAAAAAAATTATTTCATCTTTGTTTTACTTTCTTAGGTAGTGTAACAATTTTCCCTTGGCTTTTCATTGTGTCGCGGTTCTTTTCCAAGGGCTTTGCTTGAACCGGGTGTAATTAGTTTTTCTTTTGTTAGAAAAAGGGAAGTCTTGTGCTTTGGTGGTAAATGGAGATGGATGTACTTGACTTTGTTGTGCCTTGAGAGTAGTGAGTACCTTAGTCGTGACGCCTAGGCTCAGTTCTTGACTCATGGATAAGGGCCTGAAATTGTTTGATTTTGATGTTGCTTAACTACTTTGACTAGAGAATTGGGATAGATCCGGTCCTAAGTGAGTTATATGCCAATATGTGTGTGAGGTATTTGTTATATTGTATGCATGTGAGTTGGTATCTAGAACTTGACCTGGGTGTTTGCAAAGCAAAATGGCAGTCTTGTTCAGTCTAGGAAGTGATATAGGCATTTCTTTGTTGAGCCAGATATATGTTTATACCCACCTAATTGTGATGTATCTTAGTTAGCCCCTTTGAACATGTAATCCTATTTCTTTGGCAACCACACTACAAGCCTGACCTATTTGTTGAATTGACCATTTATTTGAACCTTTTACCTCTCACGAGCACTTGAAATATTTATGAGCTTGATAAAATCTAAGTAGAGGTATGGTTGGGTTTTTGAGTGGAACTATTGAAAAAGGAGAAAGGTGCATTGCTTGAAAATTTGTGAGAGCCACTCTTAGGGAATTGAAAAAAAGTGAGCTTGCTTGGGGAAAAAATCAGAACTTAGAAAAGAAAAAAAAATTATTCCTTACTAGTGGTAGTTCTCATTTTGTTTGTGCCAAAAGATATTGGAAACTTGATGCTATTATCTGTGAAGGTTGGGGTATGGTTCAACACAAATGTGGGGTTTAAATTGTTAATGTATATGTATTAAAGTGCTTAGGGAAGTATAGTCACTATATCCAAATGTATCCTACCCATCTCACAGCCTACATTACAACCAAAATAAAGTCCTACTTGATCTTTGATTGAATGAGCTCAATTAGTAGAGTATTACACTACGGGAAAACCTATGGTACGTCTTTTGTGGCATAAGAATTTTTGTTCTGAGAGTGAGTGAATTCTTTTTATCTTGAGTTCCTAATTGTTCTTGAACTTATTATATGTGGAACTACTCTCTATTGTTTGTGTGAGGGCACATGATTTGCAAAGGTAAAGTAAAGTGTTTGACCTATGTGTTAGAGTAAGTGAGCTGGTTGTGAAAAATGCGTGGTGATTTTGACTCGAGTCTTGAGGCTAGGATGTAATGATATGGTGCTTAGTCTATTTTAAATATTTTTGGCATAATTGGTTAGGGAAGTTCTTTGATGAAGAGTTCGTCTCTATGTGAAGTGTAGTTTGATTGCTCGGGGAAGAGCAATGGTTTAAGTGTGGGGTGTTGATGGTAGGCTAGGAGCTCATGTTTTAGCTATATTTTACACTCTAATTACGACACTTTGATTGTATTTGAGCCTAACTATTAGTATTTTGTACTTATTACGCGTGTTATGTTTTGTAGGATGTGATTTCGAGTAAAGAAGCAAGTTTGGAGTTAAAATGGATTATTTGGAGCTTTGAAGTCTGAGTAGAAGCCCAAGAAATTAAGTCGAGATCACGTGCGGGGATCAAAGACCAAGTCTGGATGTCAAAAAGTGAGCAAAAAATGTTACTCTAAGAAAAATACACTACTGTGCTGCGCCGCGGGGCGTGGGGCACGGGGCGCTAGTGCAAAATTCCTACAGAGTGAACCAAGGTGGCTCCCTTCTTCACGGGACTCCTCCCATAGTTCAAACCAAGAATACGCCACCTCTTTCAGGCGGTAAGAGGCCAATTCCAATGCCTCTGTTTCAGTAGCACGCATAACTCTGAGAGTCTTGTGCATCTCATCAATGAAATCCTGGGGATCTTCCTCTGGGTTAGTACCTGTGAACACTGGAGGATCCAACTGGAGAAACCCGTTCACCCTGGAACTAGTAGAATCCCCTAGCTGACTGGAAGAAGTGGGTGCAACATTTGACCTCTGGGTCTGGGAAGCCACTATTTGAGCCAACATCTATATGGCTCCCCTAAGATCAACATCAGAAATACCAGAATCGGAAGCTGGAACTGGATGTGGAACTGGAATACCAGTCGGAGGAACCGTTGCACCCTCAGTAGGTGTAGGGACAGGTGCAGTCTGATCAGTTATAGTAGAATCAGGCAGTGTAGTAACTGGAGGAATATCCTCACTCCTTGGGTGCTCACTCGCATCATCAATTATATGATCAACTGCCACTCCTGGGGTGACATTGGCCCTTTGGCCAGTTCTTGCATTCTTCTTAGGCGCCATATACTGAGAGTTAGAGTAAAGCACCAGTTAACGGAGGAACAATCTTCAAATCAGCTTTATCGCACGATCAAGGACATGAAAGAAGGGTATTATTCCTAAATGCCCATGTAGAATCCTAATTATAGATGTGGTCGACAACACACCGATAATAAGGACTCTACTAGACACGGCTACGAGACATTATAGGACACTTTAAAACCTTAGGCTCTGATACCAAGTTTGTCACGCCCCAAAAACCGAGGAGCGCGACCGGCGCTCAACCGAGTGAACCCGACTGAGCAAGCCTGTTAAACTTCATTCTACCCAAATTCATTCGTGAATAAAGAGGAGATGTACTCCGTTAATCAAATACTGAAGAGATTTCATTAACCGCTTCCATTTTATTCCCATTAACAGCATCATTCAATATTTCCAAAATAGTACGAGTTTATAGATTTAATGAAAAAAAACATGTTGCCAAATACCAACAGTTCTAATCCAATTCCCAACATCAAATACCACCCAAAACCTGTCTACGGAGCCTCTTGGTACAACTGAAGAGTTATATGAGAATGCCGGCAACAAGGCCCCGGCTATACCTCAACCACAAAGTATATTAGAAACAAAAGATACATGACCCCGAAATGAAGTGGGGCTCACCAAATCGGCTGAAAGGAGTGTACTGCTATCACTGATCAATGCCACCTTCTGTAGAACCACCTTCATCCTTTAAAGATGCAGCGCCCTCGGCAAAAGGGACGTTAGTACTGTCGAATAGCACTAGTATGTATAGCTAGAAATCCTCTTTCAAAATAGAATGCCCATATGATCTATACGTGGAACACATAATATAATGTAATTGAAACAACCTGTGCAAACAAGGACAACAAAAGGGGGCACCTATTATCTGCATTAATAATGTGTCTCCTTAGACCGTCCTTAGTGTTCACCTATCATATTATACACTTTGCGTTTCATAGACCGTCCACAGTGATTATTCATACCGTACATCTATACCTCTTATACACAATGCACCTATGTGTTTCATAGACCGTCCACAGGATTTCATATCACAATGTATTTCATAACACAAAGTACCTATGCGTTTCATAGACCGTCCACGGGATTTTATAACACAATGTACCTATGCGTTCATAGACCGTCCACAGGATTTCATATCATAATGTACCTATGAGTTTCATAGACCGTCCACAGGATTTCAAATCATAATGTACCTATGCGTTCGTAGACCGTCCACAGTATTTCATAACACAATGTACCTATGCGTTTCATAGACCGTCCACAGGATTTCATATCATAATATACCTATGCGTTCATAGACCGTCCATAGGGTTTCATAACATAATATACCTATGCATTTCAAAGACCGTCCATAGGGTTTCATAACACATTGGAAAGAAAATTACAAATACGTACATCTCATAACCTTTCACATCACATATCACCTAATCCGTACTTTCAACCACTTACAATATTATTATTTCATTGGCTCTCTTGGCCATACATATGATTCTTTATTCATGGCACAATGGACGTATTTTATATTTCACACTTTCATTTCTTCCTTTTCATAGATCATTATCATAATTATCAACAAGTAGAATATTTCGGAAATCACAACTTTAAGTTCATTAGTAACGAAGGCTTTAAACATAATCGATTTCTTTCCAATAAATGGAGTAAAATGATTGGCAATCGAAGCACAAATTAAAATCATACACAATTTCCACTCACGAATATGTAAGAATGCAAAGCACATTGAAAACTACTTACAAAGCATAACATTAGCTAAAACAGCCACATATGGGCATCACTTGAGTTCATAAACTTTTAGCCGATTATATTGTCGAAGTAAATTTTGGAATAGTTGAGTCAAAGCTCATTTCATAATCTTTCTCACATTATTTCATTACATCGGCACCACTGGCCACAAGTATACCTTTCACTATTGGCACGTTGGCCACACTTTATATCCCCAATTCACTGATTTCACTTCCAACCATCTTTATAGGCTATCAACAATAAGACATTCCCAATCAAGACTTTAGGTACACATATGAGCAATTAAGAGTCTTAAGAATATTGAGATTTTCTCATATAATTTGGCATACTATCCTTCTTTTGAAATACGATTCAAGCCACAATATTTTAATACGCAACCCGTACTTTGAAACTCACGAAAACATTATGGAATTCAATTCCAAGAGAGAAAGTTTAGCCAACATACCTCAATTGAGCTTTCCTTAAATTACTACAACATTCCGTAAATTCTAGCAATCCCAATCTATTTTGAGACATAACAAAATTGAACCATAATTAGGAAGATATTCGTGGTCTCAGCTCATTTGAGCATTTTATCAAAGACTAGGTGTGCAAATTTAACCACAAGGTTCTTCTACAAGATTTACTTCACTCCACAACCCAATCCTTACTTATTTAAGTTCAACAATCTTCCCACAATTCTTATTGGTACATGCATGTATAAATAATACTCTCATACCCATGAATCATACTCCTAATCAACCATCTTCTACCCAAATTCGAAATTGAAAACTAGGGTATGGAACCTTACCTCTTAGATGAAGAACTTGTGGGTTTTTCTTGTTAATCTTTCAAGATTTGAGCAAGACTTGATGAATAATTCGCCTAGGGTTTTCCTCTCTCTCTAAAACACTCTCCCTTCTCTCTAAAACATCAGATTTTTGCTCAAAAATGACCCAAAGCGTGTATTTAACGAAGTAGGGTAGGGTTTTAAAAACTCAAAAATAAAGTTCCGGAACAGGTTCTGCGGTCGCATATGCGACCGCATAATGGTTATGCGGACCGCATATCGGTTGCATAATTGGTGTCCAAAATGACCAAAAATCTACCTGAGTCTGCGGTCACTATGCGGTCCGCATAACAGTTATGCGGTTGCATAGTACACCGCATAACAGTTATGCGATCGCATAGTCGACTACATAATTTCTTTCAACTGACCCAATTAAGTGCCTCACTCTGCGGCCATTATGCGGTCCGCAGAGTGATTCTGCGGTCGCATAATGGACCGCAAAAATATACTTTTTCGCCAAAAATTTTCCTTTACCTTACCGTGCATTGTTCAACCCAAAAGGTCCGAGCCACGGCGAGCAAGCTCGTCGTGAAGAATTTCTATAATCCTCAAACACGTAAGCCTAGTCCGGTACCATGAAATATTATTTTCTTTGCAAATTTTATCGGGCTTTACACTTAAGTTCTTCAAAATTTTCCGGGGTGTTACACGTTTATCCCCTAAAATATCATGTTTGTTTATTCAAAGATCCAACTGCCCATATTCTATCTCTCATCTTAAACCAACCAAACACCTCTAAACCCTAATCATTTTACCCACACAGTCGTCACTTCCCACTATCAAATTTGAATCTGCCGAAACCCTAAGTAGTTGAAGGTCACTATAAATATGGCCTTAAATTCTCTCACCTAACAGACTCTAATAGACGTCGATAGATATCAATACACACCAACACCAATCACATATACACTGAGAAATCAAAAGTTCAAGTTTTCTTCTGGTAAATCTAGGTTTCAGTAGTATTCTTCTCTAATTTCTTGATTTCGTCTTTCATTTCTAGGTGAGTTCAATTGTTGTGAGTTGGACTGTTGTGAGTTTGTGATTTCAAACGGCTAAGGATCAACATTTTCTTGGTTTGCTGCCCTGCAGAAGGTCAGTACATACTGTTGTTTAGAAATTCTGCTCACTTTAGATCTTTTAGAGTTTGATCACTAATTAATTTTCAAACCTATCTTTCAAATAAATGAAAGGTCTTATCTTGTTATCACTAATGATTTTCAATAATTTTTAGACTTCGGCATATTCAAAAGCGAAAACAAGCTCTCTTTGGAAAATGAAATTTCGAAAATAATTTAAGAAGTCGTCTTCAAGAAGTAAAAGCCAAACTCAACCAAGCTTACAAAATGATGAACCTCAACGGATTTTAAATACAAGGTTCCCATTGAAAATTGATTTGCAAATAAGGTATACTCACTTCAACTTGAGGTATATTTTCAAAATGGTCTCTTACTCTACTAAGTTACAAATAAGTAATACCCTTTTCTTTAAAAGGATATACTCAACTTCTTTCAAAACAAAGAATTTTTACAAGATCTTTCTCGAAAATAAAAGCATATCTAGTCTTCAACTTAATAAGTATACATATATATTTCAAAAGATGATTTCCTAATTATAAACGCAAAAATAGATAACATCTTTCTTTTCAAAAGTATATACATCTTCCTTTCTCAAAATAGTGAATTTTTAGATAAGTCTTAGAATATTTTTCACAAACTTTAAAAACAGGATTAAGCAGAATATAGACTTTTCATTTCCCGAACCTAGCCTAAGCCTAAGGAGCTACCTCATGTAGATTTTGAGAGGTGCCTAACACCTTCCCGTTAGAATAACTAGAACCCTTACCCAGATCACAACGGTTAGCAGACCATTAGGATAATAATCTCAAAAATCTATAGGTACCCTAATATACCTTAAAATATTAGGTGGCGACTCTCTTTTTATCAACTTCAGAAGAACCATTAGTTGTATTTTATTTTGAGTGATACAAAATAGAGTGCAACAATATGGCAACTCTGCTGGTGATTTTCACATTTAGGTTCTGACCTTAGCAGATTTAGGCTAGACTTGAACTTTGAAGATGTTTTGTTATGTTCTGCTTTAATTATGCCTAACCTAAAAATACATGTTTATTCACTTTATTCTACTTGCTTACACTTTACAATATGTTCATACATGCTTACTTGTTTACTTGTATTACTACTTTACAACAATTATATGTTACTGTTTTATACACTGTCATCACATTTTTCCTATCGAGTCTTGGCCGAACACAATCGCACACAAATGACACGTGAGGGTTGTCTTTTACACCCCTCCGAACCTTCTTTCAAAACTTTCTAGTTTAAGAGAACGACTTTGTCAGGTCTACTGACATAACATCTCGCAGTTATTCAGTCTAACTCCAAAATTAGAAAACACTCTACTCTTAGCAAACATAGGTCATGCTGCATAAACCTTAGGTGGGTCAGTCCTTAGTATTGACTCACGATTAGGAAAACCACCTTAATGTCAATGCGTTATGCACCCAACGACATACCTTCTATGGAACGATGAACCAATCCATTTAAGACACTAAATATCTAGAGCAAATACTTACCAAGCCTTTTACCTCTTTAGATAGAAATCAATCACAACATCCACGAGATTAACATGACCATGGGTGCACCTCACAAATTGAAGCAGTGGTGGAGGAACATTCGACGAGAGCACAAGAACGATATCAGAACACACCTAGGAGCACTAACCGCCTTGATGAACATCCGAGCTGACAAAGTACTCACTAGGCTGCTGATAGAGTTTTAGGACCCAGCTAAGGTGGTCTTCAAATTTGTTGATTGTGAGTTGACGCCAACACTAGAGGAGATTACCAGCTTCACAGAGTTACCATTCTCCAGGCGGAAACCAATATTGCCAGTCGTTATGCCAGACAATAGGTTCCTACATGCATTGGGTCTGACGAATAATAGAAACTTGAGAAACGTCGAGGATGGATGGATAAGTCTGGACCAACTATTTGACAAATTCGGGCACCGGGAGAGCTATGAGTGGGATATTAAGGAATTCTAGTATGATCAAGCAGCATGGGAGAGCCTCCGCCCCTTAACCTTTTCTCTAGCACTATTGGGACTGTTGTTTTCCTATAAAGAAAGGGACGAATCAATATCAACCTACTACCCCTGGTTTTGGCAACCTTCCGAGGAAATTTGCAGGTCACCCTCATTCCTATGATACTGGCAGAGACATTTCGAGCACTGTCAGCATGCTCAAGAGGATATGATTTCTTCAAAGGTTGCAACTTGTTACTACAAATATGGGCTATAGACCACTTCTTCTAGAGGGAAGTAACCGTTGACTACTTTGTTGGCATCAGTAACATGATCTGTAACCATAATGAAAGGATGAGGCTTTGGACTACACCGCATGGCCAGGAGGAATGGCAGGAACTGTTGACCCATCTGAGTGGAGAATTCATCATTTGGAAACTTTCCTGGTTGAGTGGCAGGGTAATCTTGAGAAGCCGGGGGAAGTACTTCATTGAGTTGGTAAGACTAGAAGGGATTTAGCCGTAGATACCTCTGAGGGTTCTGAGGAAATTTGGTCTGATTCAAGATGTACCTCTCTGATCAAGGATAACTTTGTATGAAGATGATTGGAACGGGCAGATTCTGATCCCGAGGGTACGGAGGCTCCAAGATGAATGGAACGACTTGATCACAATGGGAATGCGGAAAACTCTTTGGTGCATGCCTGATATACTTTGTATGGATCAACGAAGAAGACGAGTTGGCCAGGCTAAGTAGAGATGGATTAATCGAATTGGAGGATTCAGCAGCAGCTCTATAGAAATACCACGAGATTCTGCCCCACTATCTCATCACCACTGCCATGCATCGACATGTAGTTTCACTATCGGTCGACCACATGCTGCCACCACCGGATGACGATAACCAGGTGATTCAATACATACAGATCGAGTCTGAGGTAGAATCGAATGAGGATCCAGAGGAAGAACCAAATTACAACAATGATGAGGATACGGAGGACATTGAAGAGGACCCCGAGGAAGAACCGGAAGAAGAAAGCTAGGGAGGAGACTCCGGGGACAGTTATTAAGTTGCGGGTTAATTTCTTTCTTGTACCTTTCATTCCCTAAGGGAAAATCTATAAGCACATGCAATCTTTTATAAACCTTTGAGAATCATGTTGTAGCCATTAACAATTGTCCCCATCTTTCCATCAGTGATGAAGCTTTGTAGTCCCGCTTGTAACACGTATATCCTGTTAGTGAAAATTAAAGTTTGCTCCGGAACCGAATGTGTCAAAATCTGATTGTTTTGTCAAAGGCTCGCGATATAGTCCAACCTCCAGCAAAGAGAGGTCCTTACGTATCTTAGGAAATGCTCTTGTCTGAATACGTGAACTAACTTCTCTATGTGCTTATATTTGTGCAATCCCTGAAGCTGACCTTTAACTTTTCTTTATTTTTTCGCTTTATCGCTTTATTTATTCCTAAAATAGAGGTTAATTTGTGTTGGTATATAAACTGATCGAGCCACCGTATAATCTGAGATCCAAGGGGAAGATGACTGCAATAGATGACCCGACCGAAAATGCTCTAGTGGTAGCCGACAACCCAGGGGGATCGGGGGGAAAGGAAGATACCCGAAATGATGAACATGTTTCCCAAATGAAACGGAGATTGAGTCATTGAGATAAGAGGTACAATAGATCTGGGAGATGGCACACTTAGCCATGACGATGCTTTCACAACCACCCCGATTCCCTTCTCTAGATTCAATCCCTGACCATTTTCCTTTATCAATACGAGAAACAACCAATACTCCAACTGTTATCGCCACAAACCCCACAACTCAAGTCGTACTGCCAGTAACCCCCGCAAATCCATCAAACCCTCCCATACATACACCCTATGTTCCAAACTATGTCCAAGCACCATAAAATCCGCTAGCCACCACCAATCTGGCTCATAACCCTGCTCGTGACAATGTCACTTTTACCAACAACCATACACAGTATATACCTGCGGCACACACGGCTACACATGAGCGGTATGTTCCACCTGTATATGCCGCTTTTGATCCCACCTTTACAACGCCCGTCACGGTCAGAGTATCCTATGAGATAGACCAATATGCCGAAATAAAGAGAGAGCCAAAATGCAAGGAAGAAGAATCAGTGTCAGAACAACTACGAGTATTGAGGAAACAAATGAAAAACCTCCAAATTGCTCGAGGGAGTGAGAGCTTGGATTATGAGGACCTATTCACACATCCCGATGTTGACATGCCCGAAAGGTACAAGCCTCCAAAGTTTGATATTTTTTATGGAAT
This sequence comes from Nicotiana tabacum, assembly GCF_000715075.1. Classification (NCBI taxonomy): domain Eukaryota; kingdom Viridiplantae; phylum Streptophyta; class Magnoliopsida; order Solanales; family Solanaceae; genus Nicotiana; species Nicotiana tabacum. The sequence continues at coordinate 47,647,319 of NC_134102.1, forward strand.
AGGCGACCCCCACGCTCATTTGAGGGTATATTGTGACAAGTTGGTCGGAGTAGGGAAAAACGAAAAGTTAAGAATGAAGTTGTTAATAAGGAGTCTGAATGGAGAAGCTCTTACTTGGTATACCAGACAATACCCCAGGAATTGGAGGGTATGGAAGGAAATGGATGAAGATTCTATGAATCGCTTCAGATTCAACACTGAGATCAACCCGGACAGATTCGCTTTGGTGAATCTACAAAAGAAGCCCTCTGAATCATTTCAAGAATATGCTCGCCGCTAGAGATCAGAAGCTACTAGGGCACAACCTTCGTTGGATGATAACAAGGTGGCTAAGTATTTTATCTGTGCTCAAGAGTGAATTTATTTTGAAAAGATGATGGGTATGATGGGTCAGAAATTCCCCGAGCGGGTCAAAATGGGATATTTCTTGGAAGAAGATATCAAGTCAAGAAAGATACAGTCAATGGTCGTGCTACAAGCTGCTAGCAAAGTCATACAATCCGGTTCCATCAGCAGTGGAAAGAAAAAGAAAGAAGAAGTAACGGTGATCGTCCCCTACTATCAATTGAGTCCTCCTCGCCGACCAAATCCTACCCCACAAACACTCATCCTCCATAACAACCCACTTATACCCCAGTATATAACACCTAACCACACTACAATTCTAAACCCCACTACAACCCACCCCGAGCCAATATACATCCAAACCCACCACGACCATATGCTCTAGTTCAAACCACCACCCACCGTAACAGACCTACCTATGCACCCAGGCTATGCACAAACTTTGAAGAAAGGAACCCCAAAAACTTCACCCCAATCATCGAGCCTTTAGCCCAGTTATTCGAGAGGCTGAGAAGAGTCGGACTAATATACCCGGTGGAAGGAAGAATCCCCGACCAACCCTCCAAATATTCCGATGCAAGCAAGCATTGTGCCTATCATACAGGTGTTCCTGGGAATGACACTGAGGATTGTTATAGATTGAAGAATAAGATCGAACTATTGATTAAGAGTGGAGCTATCCAATGCACCCCAGCCCCACCAAATGTAAATTGTAACCTACTACCAAACCACAGAAACCAAGGATCCAACATGATTACATCAGAAGAGGACTATGACTTGAAAGGGACTATCGTTACTATTGGGAATGTCAAAGCTACAAGAACACCACATCGGGTAACTCCATTGATCACTGTGTAGCTAAAACCTCTTGTTATAGTTCAGACATACCAACAATGGCCCACCACTACTGTTAGAGATGAGGGGAGTTGAGAATATAAAATAGTTCCATGGACTTATCAGTCAAAGGAAAAGGGTAAAATGACAGACACTGCAGCTACTGATAGGATGACTACCTTAGGAAGGTGTTACACTCCAGAAGAGGTGAACCAAGGGAATCCGAATAGGGAGCAAAATCAGATATAACTGATGTGGAGGCAGCATAGTTTGGAGGAGGGTTTCGGTTAAAGAATACTCCGTAGAAGAACAGTTGAGAAAGACCCCTACCCACATATCAATTAATGATTTGTTGATGAGCTCCGACAGTCACAAGGATGCTCTGGTGTAAGGCCCCGTAAAATTTCACCTAAAACCTGGGGTTTCGTGATGCCAAGATAGACTTATGTGTTGGGTTGAACAGCGCGTTGGGAAGTTGAAGAAAACTTTGGCAGAGTAAGGTATTTCTGCGGTCATAGAACTGATCTGCGGACTGCAGATCTGCCACAGAGTAAAGCAGAGAAAGGGGCAAATTTGGGGTGATATTTTTGCGGTTAATTATGTGGCCGCATAATCATTTTGCGGGCCATACATTCGTCACAGAAGCTAACATGAGAAATTTTAGAAGGAGGTTCTGCGGTCCATTATGCAACCGCAAAACTGGTCTGCGGACCGTAGACCTGCCACAGACCCAACCCGAATAGCCCAGTTTTGGGACCCTTTTCTGCGGTCCCCTTTGCGGGCCGTATACCTGTTATGCGGTCTGGTCTGTGACCGCAAACCTGGCTTTGTAGAGTTTAAGTTTGGAAAATTTCACCCGATCCCATTTTAATAAAAATAACTTGTGGGTTATTTTGGCTGGTGCTAATTGATATTTAGAGCGGGGGGGTAGTCTAGAGTGAGAGGGAAAGTTACTAAGGTTATTTATCATCAACTCTTGCTCAAAGTTGAAGAATTCACAAGAAAAACTCACTAGGTTTTCTTCCTAGAGGTAAGATTCTACTCCCTAGCCCTCAATTCCGGGTTTTAATTGAAAATAGGTAATGAGAAAAGGAATTGTTGGGTGTGGGAGTTGTTCATTATGCATGCATGTACCATCAAGGGTAGTGGGAAGATTTTTGAGCTCGTTTGGGTAAACTTTGGGTAGTGGGATGAAGGGATCTACCATAGGAGGACCTTGAAACCTTAATGCACACCTAGTGTTTGATAAAATGCACAAATGAGTTGGAACCATAAACCCCTTCCTAATTTGTGTTCAATTTTGCTATATTTCTAATAGATCTAAGTGGCTAAGAATTCCGGAATATTATAGTAATTTAAAAAGCTCGAGGCGAGGTATGTTGGCTAAACTTCTCTCTTAGAATTGAACCCCACAATGTCCTTGTAAGTCCCGAGTTGTTCATTATAAATTGATTATTCCACATAAGCCTTGTGTCAAAAGATATATGTTCAATATGTATTCCAAATGGTCTTGTTATGTTATGTTATGTTCTATTTGAAAATATGCTCAAAGCATGGGTTGTATATCTAAATGTTATAACTTCAAGTCGTGATTCAAATAAAAGCTATTATGCCAAATTGTATAAGAAATCTCAATGTGTTTAACATTCTTATTTGCTCACATGTGGACTTAAAGTCTTGAATAGAAATGCTTAGTTGTTGATGATCCGTGAAGATATTTGAAAGTGAAAGAGATGAACATGAAATATGAAATACGGCCAACATGCCAAGAGTGACATTGTGTTATGGCCATTTGTGCCAATTAAATGAATGATATATAAAGGATAATGAAATAAGTAGTCAATCATTTAAATAAATAAATACCCTGGGAGTATCGTTAGTCACCGAGGAAGGGTAGGTTGAAATAACCTAACCCCGAAACTACACGAGCCAGTGTAGGAGTGAATTGTGATTGTACCCCTTTATTGGGATGAGATTGATGTTATGAGAATATTCCCCTTTATTGGGATGATATGATTTCTAGAAAAGGGTGATGTCGATCCACACGACATTATGGTGAGACGGCCTAGCCGTTCGGGTTATGATCGGACGCCATGCCGCACACATAGTGGTGATTGTGCTTGAGATTATGATTGAAACAATGATTGAGGTTGAGGTAATAATTGTGATCGTGGTTGATGTCTTTAGGTGAGACGCCCTAGCCGATCGGACCATGATCGGACTCCGTGCTAAAATCACGGTGGTATATTGGTGCTAAGATCTCCCAACCTAAAATATGGAAATTTACTTGAAAACCACGTCGGGATAGCTAAAAAGAAAGAAAAGTTCGTACTTAGAGAAAGTCCCACAGCCGCGGCGCGTGGGGCGGAGCGTGGCGCACCGCGGCTGCCCAATTTTCCTAAAGCCTGTTAGAACAAGCTCTCTGAAGTTTCCCACAACCGCCCCACATGGCGCGTCGCCCCATGCGGCACGCCTGTGCAATTTTTATAGAGTTATTATCCCAGTTCGCATAGGAAAAGGTGTTTTCATCTAGGCCCGACCCTACTTAGTATAAATACATGTAAAAATGTTATTTTATGGACTTTTGACACATCTAAGACCTAAGGAGGCTAGAGAGAAGGTGGAGAAGCGAAAGCACAAGGGATTCATCATTCAATCCTCACTCAAGACAAGAGTTTGGATCATTTTATAGTTTTCTTTATATTTGTGATGAATTACTCCATATCTATGGAGTAGTTCTCTTTAGGGAATGATGGATTTGGTGTATTGATATTTGTTTATGGATATTAACTCTAGTTTTTATGCATTGAATCATTTTGGGTGTTTTAATTATTGCATCTATATTCACATGTTCATGTAATTGAGAGAGGCATGCTTGCGATATCTTTGCATTATCTTGTTGGTTGAATTCATTAATTCTTCTTACTAATCGAAAGAGGCTAGTTGAATTATATTTTAGACCTAGTTAGGAGGATAATCGGAAGAGGTTCTCCTAAAGACCAATCCACTACGAACTCTTGCATATCTTCACCGAGCTTAAATTGAGTCACATTGTGACGTTGAAACTTAATCGAGAGAGGAGTTTCTACTAAACGTTTGAACTAATAATTTAGTGAATTTGAGAGACTCACTTGAACATTTGAAGTGAATTAACTAGAGTTAAATACCAGACAATTATCTTGCACCTATCTAATCAATCCCTATTTTCTCCTGTTGATATCTTCTTTGCTTACTTTTGTTTTGATTGTCATTCGTCAATTAGCTCTAGATTCTTAGTTAATTTTAGTTCTTAATCACATAATTCTCAATTGTTGATCATCTTGGATAGAAACCAAGCTATAAACTATGAAAATAGTGTTTAACTCCAATCCATGTGGATACGATATTATATTATACTATATTCGACTAGCGAGTATATCTAAGTGTATGTTTTGCGCTCGTCAAATTTTGGCATGATTGCCAAGGATTGGCAATCAAAAGTGTTTGAAATAGTTTGTAGTGCTAATTCAGGAATTTTTATTTTATTTTATTTTATTTTTTCCATTTTACACTTGGTGTTCTTTGACTGTGCGCAGGTTGCAGGTAAGAGTGGTGCATGACTCGATCTTCTGGAGAGGAAGTGTTACCATATGAACCAGAAATAGAAAAACAACTACGACAGCTAAGAAAGGAACGAAATCTCCCTGAGAATATAGAGAAGATTGGGCAATCCTAAATCGAAGAAATTATGGTGGGAGATGATGATAATATTGATTTGGCTGCAAGAGAGGCAGCCCAGCAAAGAGAAAAAGCTGCGAGGGATGCCGAGGAAACAACTCTTCGGAATGCACAACTTGTCTATGAGGAGGAGAGGGCTCGAAGAATTGTTTAGAATCAACCTTTGGGTGCTGGGAGACCACTTGGAGATTATTCTAGACCGGTCTACAACCAAGGCTTATCAAGTGTTAGACCACCTCCAGTGGCTACGAACAATTTCGAATTGAAGCAAGGGTTGCCCAAACTCTGCAAAACTATCGTGTCTTCAGAGGGAAGATGAACGAAGATCTAAATACACATCTAATAGACTTCGAGGAGATTATGAACACCTTCCAATACAATGGTGTTTCACAAGATGCAGTTTATTTAAGGGCATTCCCCTTCACACTCAAAGATGATGCAAAGCAGTGGCTTCGAAGCTTGCCCCACGGATCAATTAGAACATGGGATGAGATGACAAGAATATTTCTTGATAAATATTTCTCCCCAGCTAAGACGGGCAAGTTTAGAAGAGAGATCCATAACTTCTGCCAGAAAGAAACTGAAACTGTGTTTGAAGTGTGGGAGAGGTTCAAGGAATTAGTTCGAAAGTGTCAACATAGCGGAATTGAACTCTGGATGCAACTCCATAATTTTTGGGATGGGTTGACACCGGCCTCACATAGAACATTGAGTAATGCAGCTGGAGGTCCTTTGATGAAAAACACACCAGAGGAGATAGTCATTATTCTTGATGAATTGTCTGAAGATGCAAATCAGTGGCCCTCTTAAAGTGCTGAAAGTAGAAGGGCGAATGGTGTTCACCAGGTTGATGTTAACACATCTGTGCAGGTACAGCTTGAAGCCATGGCAAAAGAGATAAGGAAGCTGACCTTAGATTCAATACAAAGTGAGAATAACACAGCTTGTGATATATGTGGAAGAGGACACCCTACTCATGAGTGTCAGGCCTCAACTGAGGAAGTAAATGCTGTGGGGAATTATAACTTCAATGCAATGGGTCAGAAGCATCTCAATTTTTTATGGAGTTCACCTGGGGCTATTGCAAATGCATGGCAACAAAACAACTCCAGATTACAGGGTCAAGGAGCTCCAGGCTTCCAAAATCAGCAAAGGCAGCAGTTTCAACCTCAACAATCCAATCAGCCTGGGCTAGAAGCTCTGATGAAGTCCTTTATTGTCAAGACAGATGAGAGGTTAGATGCTCATGGTGCATCTATCAAAGAACTTGGCACAGGGCTGCGAAGCTTGGAGAAACAAGTGGGACAAATTGCCACCATATTATCTGAAAGGATCCCAGGTACTTTTTCAGCTGATACTGAAAGAAACCCCAAGCAAACGGTAAATGTTATAACTCTAAGAAGTGTACAGGTAGTGAAAGAACCTACCCCTTTCCAAAAAGAGGTGGTACCTGAAAAAGAAAGTGGGGAGCAGCTGAAAAATGAAGAGAAAAAGAAGAAGGAAAAGAATTCAAGAAGAGATGAATCTAATGAGAGCGAGCACATGTCTGCTTTACCTTTTCCCCCAAAAGCTTTATAGAGAGAAGCTGGACAAGAAATTTGAGAGATTTCTGGATATGCTGAAACAAGTTAATGTAAATTTGCCATTCACAGAGGTGCTCTCTCAAATGCCATCTTATGCCAAGTTCTTGAAGGAAATCCTTACAAAGAAGAGAAAGATAGAAGAAACATCAGTAGTCAAGCTCACAGAGCATTGCAGTGCAATCTTGCAAAATAAACTCCCACAAAAGTGTGGAGATCCAGAGAGTTTTACTATACCTTGCTCGTTAGGAACTCTTAATTTTGATAAGTCTTTGTGTGATTTTGGTGCCTCAATTAATTTAATGCCTTTTGTCTATTTACAGGAAACTGGAGAATGAGCTTGGAGAGTTAAGGTCTGCACCAATATCTTTGCAGCTGGCAGACCAAACAACTATAATACCCGAGGTGATAGTGGAAGATGTCTTAGTTCGGGTAGATAAGTTCGTATTTCCAGTATACTTTATAGTGGTGAAGATGGAGGAGAACAAGGAGATACCCCTAATCTTAGGAACACCATTCTTAGCAACAGATAGAGCAATTTTAGATATACATGATATAAAACTCATGCTTAGAGTGGGTGAAGAGACTGTGACGTTCGAGATGAATGTAGAGACGGGGGTGATAAAGGAGAAGCCAGATGCAAGTGTTGAGTAGAAGATGAAGAGTTCGAATGAGAAGGCTACAGTGAAAAAAAAGTGTGGGGTATACCCCAAGAAGGCTGAGAAGAAGTTGTCTGCATGGATGTGTGCATTGGTTCGGGCGCGTGGAATGGAGCCTGACTTCGACTCAAACCCCGACTAAAAATTCAGGGAAGTTTCCATTACCTTATGATTTTTAATTGTGTGTCATGGGGACATTCCACAACTTAAAGTGTGAGGTGGGGAAAATTATATGTTGTATGTATCTATGTTAGTAATTTAGTTTTGTTGTTTTAGTAGTTAGAGATAGAAAAATGATAGAAAAATGAGAAAAACCATAAAAATTTAAAATTTTCGACTTTTCTCGACGATGGATATCATTCGATAGGTTTCTTGAGGGATTAAATTCGAAAGAAAAAGACAAAAAGATTTTATTTTGTTAGGTAGTGTAATAATTTCCCCTTGGTTTTTCTTTGTGTCGCGGTTCTTTTCCAAGGGTTTTGTTTGAACCGAGTGTAGTTAGTTTTTAATTTTTGTTAGTAGAAGGGAGCCTTGTGCTGTGTTTTGAACTGAAAGCAATATCTCTTGACTCTATTATACCTTGAGAATAGTGAGTGCTTTAGTTATGACTCTTAGGCTCAGTTGTTGACTCTTGCATAAGTACCTTAAATTGTATGATCTTAACTTTGCTTAACTACTTTGACTAGAGTGTCTTGATAGTCCAATCTTGAGTGAGTTTGATGTCTAGAACTTGCCCCGTGTGTTTACAAAGCGAAATAGTAGTGTTGTTCAGTCTTGAAAGTGATTTAGGCATTTCTTTGTTGAACCGGTTATATGTTCTTACCCACCTAATTATTATGTATCCTAGTTAACCCCTTTGAGCCTGTAATCTCATTTCTTTAGCAACCACATTACAATCCTTACCCATTTGTTTTGAATTGACCATCTATTTGAACCTTTAACCTCTCGTGAGCACTTAAATTTGTTATGAATCTTTGTAGGAATTGAAGTGTGGGGTGGTTGGTTTGGATTTTGAGTGAAACTAATGAAATAAGGAGAAACGTGCATTTTATTGGGGGGGAAAAAGTAAGAGCCACTGGAAGAGTGTAAGAAAAGAAAAAATAATAATAAGTGTTTGATTGTGAAAAATATTCCATGATAGTGGTTAATCTTGATGTAATTGTGCTTAAAGAAGTTGGGAGTTAATGTATATCGATTTAAAGGTGAAGTTATGGTTTGACATAAGTGTGGGGTTTTGAACAATGAAATGTATGTATTAAAGTGCTTAGGGAGGTGGAGTCACTCTTATATCTAAATGTATCCTACCCATCCCGCAGCCTGCATTACAACCTCTTAAAGTCCTACTTGATCCTTGACTGAATGGGCTCGATTAATTAAGTAGTACACTATGGGCAAGCCTATGGTTCATCATTTGTGGCATATGAATGTTGTTTCTAAGAGTAAGTGAATTCTTTCTATCTCGAGTTCCTAATTGTTCTTAATTTCTATTGTGTGTGCAACGGCTCTCTATTGTGGTGAGGGGACTTGATTCAGGAAGGAAAGGTAATGTCATTAACTTCTATGTTAGAGTAAGTGAGCGGGTTATAAATAATGCTTAGTGCTTTTGAGTCGAATTTTGAGGCTATGATGTTACGTTATTGTGCTTAATCTATTTTAAATATTTTTGGTATGATGAGTTAGGAGAGTTATTTAAATAAGTTTGTGTCTATATAAAGTGTGGTTTGATTACTCGGGGATGAGCAATGGTTTAAGTGTGGGGTGTAGATGGTAGGCTATAATCTCGTATTTTAGTCGCTTATTACACTCCAATTTACTGCACTCTAATTGAGTTTGAGCTGTAATCGCTAGTGTTTTGCACTAATTGTGTGTTTTATGCCTTATAGGAGTGATTCCAAGCTATGTAGATGTTATGGAATTAATTCGAGCGATTTGGAGCTTTGAAGTCTGAGTAAAAGCCCATGGGAATAAGCCGAGATCACATTCAGGGGTCGAGAACCATGTTGGGATAGCTAAAAAGCAAGAAATATCCTTACACAGAGAAAATCACACAGCCGTGGCGCATGGGGCAATGCGTGGCACGCCGCGGCTGCCCAATTTTCCTGAAGCCTGTCAGAACAAGCTCTCTGAAGTTTTCCACAACCGCCCCATGTGGCGTGTCACCTCATGCGGCGTGCCAGTACAAATTTTACAGAGTTATTATCCCAGTTCGCGCAGGAAAAGGTGTTTTTGTCTGGGCCCGACCCTACTTAGTATAAATACATGTAAAAACGTTATTTTATGGACTTGTGAAACATCTAAGACCTAAGGAGGCTAGATAGAAGGTGGAAAAGTGAAAGCACAAGGGATTCATCATTCAATCCTCACTCAAGACAAGAGTTTGGATCGTTTTATGTTTTTCTTTATATTTGTGATGAATTACTCCATATCTATGGAGTAGTTCTCTTTAGGGAATGATGGATTTGGTGTATTGATATTTGTTTATGGATATTAACTCTAGTTTTTATGCATTGAATCATTTTGGGTGTTTTAATTATTGCATCTATATTCACATGTTCATGTAATTGAGAGAGGCATGCTTGCGATATCTTTGCATTATCTTGTTGGTTGAATTCATTAATTCTTCTTTGTAATCGAAAGAGGCTAGTTGAATTATTGTTTAGACCTAGTTAGGAGGATAATCGGAAGAGGTTCTCCTAAAGACCAATCCACTACGAACTCTTGCATATCTTCACCGAACTTAAATTGAGTCACATTGTGAGGTTGAAACTTAATCGAGAGAGGAGTTTCTACTAAACGTTTGAACTAATAATTGAGTGAATTCGAGAGACTCACTTTAACATTAGAAGTGAATTAACTAGAGTTAAATCTCAGACAATTATCTTGCACCTATCTAATCAATCCCTATTTTCTCCCATTGATATCTTCTTTGCTTACTTTTGTTTCGATTGTCATTCGTCAATTAGCTCTAGATTCTTAGTTAATTTTAGTTTTTAATCACATAATTCTCAACTGTTGATTATCTTGGATAGCAACCAAGCTATAAAATACAAAAATACTATTTAACTCCAATCCCTGTGGATACGATATTATATTATATTATATTATATTCGACTAGCGAGCATATTTAAGTGTGTGTTTTGTGCTCATCAGTATGCTGGTGTTGGGGAAGTCAAGCTAGTAATGTTGTATTTGTATCACACGTTCCACTTCAAACTATGAAAGTGTATATGTTTTGAACTTTTTAAATGATGTCACTAATGATAAGGAATCGGTGTTGTTCACATGATCCTCCCCATTGTCTAATTAATTAAATGGATCCTTCCTTTATTCACGAGTGAGTTCGGGTATAAGGTATTGTACAAGCTTGCTCGGCCGGGTTATCTCGGTTGAGCGCCGGTCGCGCTCCTCGAGATCGAGGCGCGACATCTGGTAAAAGTGCTAAGAGGGTAAGTGTGCCGAGCAATACCACCAGTGAGAGCTAGCAGCAACCATTAGGAAGATGGTTGAGGCAAACAAGATTTCTTTTCGGAGGGATGAACTTCCTATGGAGGGATAGATCACAACAAGGCTCTAGACATCACAGTCAAGTGTGGAGACAAAGTCATATCTTGGGTACTTGTCGACGGAGGATCAAAAGTCAACATTTGTCCATTCTCTACTCTACGAGAATTGGGCATATATTTGAGGGAAGTGAAAGAGATCCATGTGAGAGTAAGGGCCTTAGATGGGTCGCATAAGGATGTCATCGGAGAAATCTACTTAGCATTGTAGATTGGACCAGTTGAGTTCCCGATATTGTTTCAAGTAATAAACATTTCGTCTTAATACAATCTGCTACTAGGAAGGCTCTGGATACATATGGCAAGGGTAGTTCCTTCCACTCTCCATCAGTGTATGAAATTCGAGTGGGATTGCCAGGAGATCGTGATACAGGAGGAGTGGAGCTGATCAGCTTTGAGCATTCGGTTCCTTTCATAGAAGGATTAGATGGGGTCGTCTTCCATGTAGTTGAGATCTTGCAAGCAACAGAAATGGAGAAGAATGAACAAAATCACATGATGCAGTCACCGTACAGGTCGAAGATGGCAATGCGAGAAATGATGAAGTATGGGTACCGACCATGGACTGGGATGGAAGCCCGGTCAGATGGGATAATAGAGCCAATTCAACCCAAAGGGCAGAAAGGCACCACCGGCCTAGGGTATCAGCCTACAACTAGAAGAAGCTATAACAGTAACCCTAGGAAGAAAGTTTTTGTACCAGAGCATGTTCCCGGCCTGGGTCAGAGCTCATCACCAGAGGATGATATCGTCAACAGGTGGGAAAATTATTCGTGGCTATGATCAAAGAATGTTGTGGCAAAGCTGATATCAATACACCAATCTTCAAACAGTTGCGAAGGTACAGTTTGAAGTTGAATCCTACAAAGTGCATTTGGAGTTCCTGTAGGAAAATTGTTAGGTTTCACTGTCAGCAGAAAAGGGATAAAGCTGGACCCCTCAAATATTAAAGCCATTCAAGTACTGCCTCCTCCCAAAAGCAAGAAAGACGTGATGAGCTTCCTCGAAAGATTGAACTACAACAGCAGGTTCATAGCCCAGTCAACAGTAATCTATGAGCCGATTTTCAAGTTGTTGAAGAAAGATGTTGTCACAAAGTGGACAGATTCTCCGAAAGCCTTCAACAGAATCAAGGAGTATTTATCGAGTCCACTAGTGTTAGTTCCTCCTGAACCTGGAAGCCGCTGCTACTGTACTTGTTCATTTTAGATAATGCATTCAGATGTGTATTGGGACAACACGATGAGACTGGAAAGAAGGAGCAAGCTATCTACTACCTGAGAAAGAAGTTCACACCATACAAATTCAAATACACCTTGTTGGAGAAGACCTACTACATTTTGACCTGGATCGCTAAAAAGTTAAGACAATACCTAACGGTATACACCACATATCTAATATCCCGACTTGACTCGCTCAAGTACATCTTTCAGAAGCCGATGTCTACGGCAAAGTTGACTAAATGGTAGATTCTTCTCAACGAGTTTGACATTGTGTACATGATGCGGAAAGACATCAAAGGACGAGCATTGGCTGATCATCTTGCAGAAAACCCGATGGACAAGGATTACAAGCCGCTTACCATATATTTCCCAGATAAAGAAGTGTTGTTTGCTGGGGGAGGACATTTCAGAGTCATATCCAAGGTGGAGAATGACATCGAGTGGCTAATTTCAAGGGAATAGGAATTGAGGCAGTCATAATATCTAAGTCGGGACAACATTATCCGGCTTCAGCTAAGATAAGGTTCCCTTGAAAAAATAATATTGCAGAGTATGAGGCATACATTCTCGGGATTAGGATGGCAGTAGACATGAACATCAAGGAACTTTTGGTCATAGGAGATTCCGATCTGCTGATCCACTAAGTTCAAGGCGAATGGACCACCAAGAATGTCAAGACCCTTCCATACTTGCATTGTGTAAAGGAGTTGTGTAAGAAGTTCACCAAGATCGAGTTCAAACATGTTCCCAGAATACAAAATGAGTTCCCCGATGCTCTCGCAACCTTATCATCCATGATTCAGCACCCGGACAAAAATTATATCGACCCCATCGAGATAGAGGTTCGATATCAGTATGCATATTGTTTATATATGGACGAAGAGCCAGATGGCAAGCCTTGGTACCACGACATCAAAAGGTTCCTCGAAGTAAGAGAATACCCAGGAAGTGCCACTAATGGTCAGAAGCGAGAATTAAGGAGATTGGCAAATCCCTTTTTTCTTAACAGGGAAGTCACGTATAGGAGTATCGGACTTGGGTCTGTTAAGGTGTGTAGATGCTGCTAAGGCAACGAGATTATTGGAAGAAATACATGAAGGAACGTGCAGGCCCCACATGAATGGTTTTACCTTAGCCAAGAAGATTTTGAGGGCCAGATATTTTTGGATGACCATGGAAAGTTATAGCATCTGCTATGTACAGAAATGTCACAAGTGCCAGATTCACGGGGATTTCATCCGGGTTTCGCCAAATGAGTTAAATGTAATGGGTTCTCCTTAGTTGTTTGTCGCCTGGGGCATGGACATGATTGGACCAATAGAACCCCCACATCAAATGAGCATCATTTTATCTTGGTAACCATCGATTACCTTACCAAATGGATCAAAGCTTCCACATACAAGGCTGTCACGAAGAAGGTGGTGGCAGATTTCGTTCGTAGCAACATAGTCTGTAGATTTAGGATTCTAGAGACAATCATAACTGATAATAAGGCCAATCTCAACAGCGATTTCATGAGGGAGATTTTTGAGAAGTTCAGAATCGTCCACTGAAACTCCATAGCCTATCGGCTACAAATGAATGGAGCAGTTGAAGCAGCCAACAAAAACATCAAGAGAATCTAGCAGAAGATAGTAGATAATCACAAGCAATGGCATGAGAAGTTATCATTTGCCCTACTCGATTACCACACTACTATGAGGACATCTACTAGGGCAATGCCATAGATGTTGGTATATGGCACAAAGGCTGTAATACCCACAAAAGTGAAGATACCATCTTTGAGAGTTATCCAGGAAGCCAAGTTAGATGATGCAGAATGGATAGATGTCAGGCAAGAACAACTCATGCTCATTGATGAAAAGAGAATGGACGTAGTGTGTCATGGTCAACTATATCAAAATAGGATGGTCAATGCGTTCAAAAGAAAAGTGAAACCTCAGTAGTTCACACCGGGGCAACTAGTTTTGAAGAAGATATTCCCCCATCAAGAATAGGCTAAAGGGAATTTTGCGCCAAATTGACAGGGTCCTTATGTGGTCCATCGAGTATTGTTGGGAGGAGCATTAAATAAGAAAAGGGAAAAATTAAGACAAGGTCTCTTTTCGTTTGTGTTTCTGGCTAGTTAATTTGGAAATTGAACTAGATTGTGCTATCGGCTAGTAGATGCATTTAATAAATCAAGTATTTTTCTTTTAAAAGAAAGAACTGTCTTTCTGATGAACTATTCTAGCTAATATGTTAATATTCTCACAGACTACTTGATTTATAAGTGGGGGGTTTGTTACTTACTCAGTACATGGGGTCGGTTGTACTGATACTATACTTCTGCACCTTGCGTGCAGATATTGGCTGCTGATGTTGTTGTGTTCGTTGGGAGCTGGATCTAAAGATATACCTGAGGCCCGGGCCCATGAGGAAGGCGTGGGCAATAGCACAAGAAAATATGGGAATCGGGACGAGTTCTCGTTTTATAGCCCACAAATGCCAAAAAATGAGGGGGTCTAGACAGTCGTGCGATTAAATTGATCCTTGTATTTTTTATTAACGTGTTTTGATTACTTTGTCGGCAAAATAGCCTAGGAGATACCTGTACTTATTCCGATTTGACATCCCGGTCCCTATACTCCACAAAGTTTCATCCAGACGCCTCTACTCATTCAAAACAACTCTTTTAAACCCTTTGACCTCGCGTGCTCTTCAACGATCCAATGTGGATGACACATCCATGTCCACCTCACACCATTATAAAGTAGGGCTCACTAAGTCAGCTGAGAAGAGGGTGTACCGCTATCACTGATCGATGCCGCCTATTGTGGAACCACCTGCATCCATTAAAGATGCAGCGCCCCGGCAAAAGGGACATTAGTACATATGGAATAGTACTAGTATGTAAGACTAAACACCCTCTCAATGGAACAGGATCTCGATATTACAATGACGACCGTCGATTCATCTCATTCCAATCTCGACTAAATACACGAAGGGAAACTCGGATTTGACCATATACAGATAGTCCCCTCATTTCTCAGAAAGAATGTAGTAGAATAAATGGACGACAGGGTCAGCACGAAGCCTATCAATTCAGACGCAATCAAGAGGTACTACATTTGAAGAAAATAGAGTTAGGGTTTTGTTGTAACATAACTACGCCCGACCTAACTTCCCATAGTAGATACGTAGGCAACCCACGTAGGGTCCGGTCTTCCCCTCTTGTAATAGAAGAACCAAATGTCATTTTTATGTATTCGGAACTACGCTACGACTTGATTTCCTTTGGTAGGAATATGTAGGCAATCCACATCGAATTCAGTCATCTATTGTAATCGAACTACGTTTTGGCCTGATTCCATTTGGATACGTAGGCAATCTGAATCATACTCGGACATATCATTTCATATTTAACCACTTTGCATCTATTGTAATCGAACTATGTTTTGACCCGTAGGTCGCCTGAGTCAGGTTCGGTCACTTCATTTTATTTCATCTTCTCATTATATCATTATCCTCGAACTATGTTCAGACCTAATTCCGCTCAGATACATAAGCAACCTGAAAAGGTACGGTCAAAACCCTAGGAAAGCCTTTATAATACATTAATTAGATTTGGATGTGATCACAACGGATATAAGCTATGTCATCAGGGGCATATCCAGGAGTTAGTCATCAACAGATAGAGCCATGCAAAAATGATACTTGCGTCAGAAGGAACTTCTAAACATGTGATAATCCGGAACAATGGTGTTTTCCATAAACAAAAACAATTTTTCAAAATAGCTTTTAGAAATGCTACTCTTCCACCTATCAAACTCTGAGGTAAAACCCACCAGATCTGGGGCAAGGCAAGGATATGATCAGCACAAATCAACCCCTCTCCCTCCCCAACTAAAAATTTATTTAACTACAAAATTGACAGGAATCAAAAGATACCAGAGAGCGTCAGAGTCAATGATGGACCCGCTACAATTTCATGAGCCCCTATCTCACCTTTATTATTTGATCACACCCAACTCTAATCCTAAAAAGGATAAGTGGTCGCTGCAAATATAATCCGGTCTAAGAGTCGGGAGTCGAATCCCACAGAGAACTAAGGTTTAGCTATAACTTTTCACTATCACTAAGAAGACAAGCTCGAACAATTCCTAAGTTAAAAATATTAAGATTCTTATGTTTAACTAATTAACTAACACATTAAAATAATAAATTAATAAATAAAGATACCAAAGGTTGGAGACAAGATTAAGGAGGTCTAGAGTTATGATTTTCCTAATTGTTGGAATCCTTCCCACTATGTATTCTATAATTTTGCCTAATAAATAGGCACCGTTAATTAAGAGCTCTTCACTTAACTAAAATAAGCACGTAGTTGAACAAATAGAAAAATTCAAAGACTCAATTATATCAAAATATATCAAGAATTCATCCTATAAAAGGTTCCATCAAAACCCTAGATAACAGAATTAGCTACTCATAAAAGTATGTAAAACTACAATACTAAAATTCATAACTAATAATGGAAATAGGAAGAAAAAAGTGAAAAACTCGTAGAAGAATTCTCCGCCTTGCTACTTGTGTGTTCCCCCCTCCTTAGGTCGAATTCCCCTTCAAAAGTGAGTTTAAAGACTACTTATATGGGATAGGGTTAGCATGGGGTGAAATAATACAAGCCAACTTTGAAACAGACTTTTCAGGTTAGCTCGTTCAATCTCTCGTGCGCACGTGAGAGTGAACGAGCGAAGTACTTCTCTTTTTCTTTGCCTCCCAAATCTCTTGTGCACTTCCATGCTTTTTTAGCTTAGTTCGCTATTTATTTAAGCTTTCCCCAGCTAGCTCGTTCACTCTCTCGTATGCACGCGAGAGTGTAACGACCTGGCAGGTCGTTTTGAGTATTACAGCACGTTCCCCCATTTACTGCTTATCCGGTGTTCAATTATAAATATGTGACTTGTCGAAGAGGTTTCAGAATGAATTTGGAACACTTAGTTCCAAGATTTAAAGCTTAAGTTGAAATAGTTGGCCGGATGTCGACTTATGTGTAAACGACTCCGGAATAGAGGTTTGATGACTCCAATAGCTCTGTATGGTGATTTTGGACTTAGGAGTGTATCCGAAAAATTATTTGGAAGCTTGTAGTTAAATTAGGCTTGAAATGGCGAAAATAGGAAGTTTAAGTTTGGAAGTTTAACCGGGGAGTTGACTTTTTGATATCGGGGTCAGAATCTAGTTCTGAAACTTTTCATAGGTCTATTATGTCATTTATGACTTATGTGCAAAATTTGAGGTTAATTGGACTTGATTTGATAGGTTTCGGCATTGAATGTAGAAGTTGGAATTTCTTAGTTTCATTAAGCCTGAATTGGGATATGATTCGTGTTTTTAGTGTTGTTTAATATGATTTGAGGATTCGACTAAGTTTGTATGATGTTTTGTGACTTATTGGTATATTTGGTTGAGGTCCCGGAAGCCTTGGGTGAATTTTGGATGGTTAAAGGATCAAATATGGACTTAGAACAATTGAAACTTGCTGCCTACTGATGCAATCGTACTTGCGAAACTTATCTCACAGGTGCAAGCTCGCAGAAGCGAGCATAGCATCGCAGAATCGTGAGGTCCGCAGAAGCGGCACATGCATCACAGAAGCGAAAAAGGGGAAGAGGCAGCATCGTCGCAGAAGCGGACAGCTCTTCGCAGGAGCGAGTCTGCAGAAGCGGACTTCTTGTCCGCAGAAGCGGTAGCTTCACCGCAAAAGTAGAACCGCAGATGCGGTTAAATTTTCCGCAGAAGCGGAACCTCTGGAAAGTGTCCAAAAGCAGAGGGGTCCGAGATTTTCTCATTTTTGGACATTTCTAACACGGGTTGAGGCGATTTTTTAGAGAGAATTAATGGGAAAACTTGAGGTAAGTCACTCGTGATCACTGTTAGTCAATAATATTGAATTATCATCGAGTATTTTGACTAGATTACGTATTTTTGAGGTGAAATTCGATTTGGGCCTTGGGATTTCAAAATAAGAAATTAAGATTCGAAGGTCGAGTTGATGTCGGAATTTGGTAAATTTGGTATGGTGGGACTCGTGGTTGAATGGGAGTTCACATTTTGTAACTTTTATCGGGTTCTGAGACATGTTTTTGAGTGGAATTTCGGATTTTATTGGAAAATTAGTATTTTCATATGGAATTAATTCCTATAATTTGAATTGACTAAATCGAATTAATTATGACTAGATTCGAGGTGATCGAAGGCCGATTAGCGAGGCAAAGGCATATTGGAATAGAGAATTACATGGTTTGAGGTAAGTAACACCTCTAAACTTGGTTCTGAGGGTATGAATCCCTGAATTTCGTGTTATATGAATTATTTGAAGGTGACGCACATGCTAGGTGACGGGCGTGTGGGCGTGCACCATAGAAATAGTGACTTAATTGATTCCGTAGAGTTGCATAGTCAAATACTCATGTCATTATCCACATATCCTCCATGTGTTAGAGGAAATTGAGTTAAGACTCATGTTAAAGATCATGTTTAGGCTATGTGCCGATATTTTGGGACCCACAGAGGTCTTATTGCTATTGAATTACTTGTTTAAATTTACAATTTTTTACTCAGTCACATCTATCATTTGCATATGATATCTCAGTCTCTGTTGTCATTCATTGATACATCATATCATCATGTCGGGTTGATTTTCATGTCATTGAGAGCCCGAGAGACTGGAGGTTTTGAGTGATATTTATGGGATAGGGCTGCACGCCGCAGCATATTTTATTTATTTATGCCTGGATCTGGCTTATTATAGCGCTTGGGCTGAAGGAGCCCCTCCGGAGTCTGCACCCCCCATAGTGAGCGCAGTTATTTTCTATTTGGGATGGAGTTCTCTAGGCATGGATATTAGGGATGGAGTTCCCTAGGCATGGAGTTGCCTTGTACAGTACTGAATGACTGATTGTCAGGTGATACATATATATCTAGGATGGAGTTCCCTGGGCTGGATTGGCCATATACAGTACTCAGTGATTGAGTATTTTGAGAGTGTGAGTACATGAGGTTCCCATTGTGGTACATCACATACAACATATATTTTGGCATGTAGATATAGAGATGTCATATTCTTCATACCATGTAGAATTTATCTATTTTTCCTGTACTGAGTTTAACTGTTGAACTGCTGAGCATGCCTACATTTCTGTACTGTTATATTTGTACTAGACTGTACATGTTGAGCTCGTCACTACTTTCAGCCCAAAGGTTAGTCTTGTTATTTATTGAGTTGGTTGTACTCATACTGCACCCTACACCTCGTGTGCAGATCCAGGTACTTCCGGATACGGCGGTTGCCAGATTTGAGGATTTATCTGTTGGAAACTATCAAGGTAGGTGCTTGGAGTCCGCAGACCTTGACTCTCTTTCCTTTCAGTTATTGTACTGCTCTATATTTTCAGACAGTGTTCTTATCAATCAGACTTTGTTATTATTTTGATGCTCATGTACTAAGTGACACCGAATTTTGGGAGAGTACTTATATCAGTATTTATGAGATTTTATATTGAATTTAAATATTATGATTTCAAACTTAAGAGTTTATTGTGATTTATTAAGTTTGTCGGCATGCCTAGTATTGAGATAGGTGCCATCACGACATGCGGATTTTGGGTCGTGACAAGTTGGTATCAGAGCCTAGGTTACATAGGTTTTGCAAGTCATGAGCAGGTATAGTAGAGTCCTGCAAATTGGTATGGAGACGTCTGTAGTTATCTTCGAGAGGCTGCCGAACCCTTAGGAAAATTTCACTTTCTTGTATTCTGTGGTGCGAAATTATTGATTCCGAAAACTAAATTTTTGTTATTCTATTCTCTCACATATGGTGAGGACGCGTACTACTGAATCAGATTGCCAGCCACCAGTTTCGCTAGTTAGGGCCGCGAGAGGCTAGGGCCGTGGTAGAGGCCGGGGCCATGGTAGAGGTCAAGGTATAGCTCATACAGCAATTGGAGCAGCACCTATAGAACCACCAGTTGCTCCAGCTCAGCAGCAGGTTCCAGATATAGTCGATCCGGCGGGGTCAGCTCAGGGACCAGCTATGCCTATTGTGATTTCAGGCCTTCAGGAGGCTTTAGCCCAGATATTGACTATTTGCATTGACCTTGCTCAGGTGGTTTTGGCTCAGGCTGCACCAGCCACTTCTCAGGCCGGGGGAGGTACTCATACCTTTGTTGCCCGTACTCCAGAGCAGGTAGTGCAGGGACTTCAGATATCGGGGGCACTACCAGTCCAGCCGGTTATAGTTGTTCAGGCCCAGGTGGGTCCTATTATGAATGACGAGCAGCAGAAGAGATTAGAGAGTTTTGGGAGACTCCGGCCTCCAACTTTCGGTGGAACTGAGTCATAGGATGCTCAGGATTTCTTGGACAGATGCCAGCGAATGCTTCATACAGTGGGTATTCTGGAGACCAGTGGGGTCTCATTTACTACTTTTTAGCTGACCGGAGTAGCCTTTAGATGGTGGGAGACTTATGAGAGGAGCAGACCAGTTGGTGCAGCACCACTTTCATGGCATGAGTTCTCCGTATTATTCCTGGAGAAGTTTGTGCCACAGACCCGTAGAAAGGAACTGCGTAGGCAGTTCGAGCATTTACGACAGGAGGACCTGTCCATGACTCAATATGAGATGCGGTTTTCAGAATTGGCTCATCATGCAGTTTGTTTAGTTCCCACTTAGAAGGAAAAGATCAGGAGGTTCATTAATGGCCCCAACCAGCAGTTCCGTTTTGTTATGACTTTGGGAAATGTAGCAGGTGCTAAATTCGACGAGGTGGTTGACAGTGCTCGACGGCAAGAGATGGTCCATACTCATGAATGTGAGGAGAGGGAGGCCAAGAGGTCTCATGGTCCGGGTAATTCCAGCAGTGTTCCTTCTGGAGGACAGCCCTATCACAGCAGGGGTCGTCCTTATAAGCCCGCTCAGATGGTTCGTCCAGCTCATCGTGGCGCATCAACTAGCCATGGTTCATACAGTGCTCGACAGAGTCAGTCTTCTCTTAGTGCACTTCCAGCTCAGAGTTCATCTCGTGCACCATCAGTTCAGGGTTCATCTGTACCAGGTTCTTCTGGTAGCTATTCTGGTTCTTGAGGTCCATCTCAGTACTTACCGCCATTATTCGAGAAGGGTTGTTTTGAGTGTGGAGATTTGGTTCATTTGAAGACAAATTGTCCCCGCCTTTCAGGAGGTCCAGCTCAGCAGAGGAGTCAGGCTGCAGCTCCTGCACCAGTTAATTCACCACCCGCCCAGCCAGCACGGGGTGGAGCTCAGTCAGGTAGAAGTCACCCTAAAGGGGGAGGTCGATCAGGTGGCGGTCAGGACCGATTCTATGCTATTCTTGCCAGGCCAAATGCCATTGCTTCAAATGCAGTGATCACAGGTATGGTCTCAGTGTGCCACAGGGAAGCTTCTATATTATTTGACCCTGGTTCCACATATTCGTATGTATCATCATCTTTTACTCATTATCTGGATATACCCCACAAGTCCTTAGTTTCACTTGTTCGTGTATCTACGCCGGTGGGCGATATTTGTGGACCATGTGTATCGGTCAGGTGTGGTAGCTATCGAGGGACTGGAGACTAGAGTTGATCTCTTATTGCTTGGTATGGTTGATTTTGATGTAATCTTGGGTATGAATTGGTTGTCTCCATGTCAAATTATTCTGGACTGTCGCGCAAAAATCGTGACGTTGGCAATACCGGGATTGCCAAAGGTCGAGTGGAGAGGTTCTCTAGATTATGTTCCCAGCAGAGTGATTTCTTACTTGAAGGCCCAACGGATGGTTGGAAAGGGGTGTTTGTCATATTTGGCCTTTGTGAGAGATATTGATGCAGACACTCCTACTATTGATTCTGTACCGGTAGTGCGGGATTTTCTGGATGTATTTCCTGTAGACCTGCCGGGTATGCCACCCGACAGGGATATTGACTTCGGTATTGACTTGGTGTCGGGCACTCAGCCCATTTCTATTACTCCGTATCGTATGGCACCAGCTGAATTGAAAGAATTGAAAGACCAACTTCAGGAACTTCTTGATAAGGGGTTTACTAGGCCTAGTGTGTCACCTTGGGGTGCACCGGCTCTGTTTGTGAAAAAGAAAGATAGTACTATGCGGATGTGCATCGACAACAAGCGGTTGAACAAAGTTACAATCAAGAACAAGTATCCTCTTCCTCGTATTGATGATTTATTTGATCAGATTCAGGGAGCAAGGGTGTTCTCTAAGATTTATTTGAGATCTGGATATCACCAGTTGAAAATTCGGAACTCGGATATTCTAAAGACAGTATTCATGACCCGTTATGGTCACTATGAATTCCTCGTGATGTCTTTGGGCTGACCAATGCTCCAACTGCATTTATGCACTTGATAAATAGTGTATTCTAGCCGTATCTTGATTTGTTTGTCGTAGTATTTATTGATGACATCCTGGTGTACTCACATAGCAAGGAGGAACATGCACACCATTTGAGTATTGTACTATAGAGGTTGAGGGAGGAGAAACTTTATGCCAAATTCTCTAAGTGTGAGTTCTGGCTTAGTTCGGTGGCGTTCTTAGGGCACGTGGTGTCCAGTGAGGGGATTCAGGTAGATCCAAAGAAGATAGAGGCAGTTCAGAGTTGGCCCAGGCCATCTTCATCTACTGAGATTCTGAGTTTTCTCGGCTTGGTCGATTACTATCGTCGCTTTGTGGAGGGTTTCTGGTCTATTGCAGTGCCTATGACTAAATTGACCCAGAAAGGTACTCCATTCAGGTAGTCGGATGAGTGTGAAGAGAGCTTTCAGAAGCTCAAGACTTCCTTGACCACAGCTCCAGTTCTAGTTTTGCCTTCAGCTTCAAGCTCTTATACAGTGTATTATGATGCTTCTTGGATTGGTATTGGGTGTGTCTTAATGCAAGAGGGTAGAGTGATTGCTTATGTTTCACGCCAGTTGAAGCCACATGAAAAGAACTACCCTATTCATGATTTAGAATTGGCAGTCATTGTTCATGCATTAAAAATTGGAGGCACTATCTCTACGGTGTGTCTTGTGAGGTATTTACAGATCATCAGAGTCTTCAGCACTTATTCAAATAGAAGGATCTAAATTTGAGGCAGCGGAGATGGTTGGAGCTGCTAAAGGATTATGATATTACTATTCTGTATCATCCCAGGGGCCAATGTGGTGGACGATGCCTTGAGTAGAAAGGCGGTCAGTATGGGTAGCCTTGCATTCGTTCATGTTGGTAAGATGCCTCTTGCAGTTGATGTTCAGGCCTTGGCAAACCAGTTTGTGAGATTAGATATTTCGGAGCCCAGTCGGGTTCTAGCTTGTGTGGTTTCTCGGTCTTCCTTATATGACCGCATAAGAGAGCGTCAGTATGATGATCCTCATTTGCTTGTCCTGAAGAACACATTTCAGCATGGTAATGCCAAATATATTACTATTGGAGATGATGGGATGTTGAGGATGCAGGGTCAGATTTGTGTGCCAAAAGTAGATGGACTGCGTGAGTTTATTCTTGAAGAAGCCCACAGTTTGCGGTATTGCATTCATCCGGGTTCCACAAAGATGTATCAGGACTTGAGACAACACTATTGGTGGAGAAAAATGAAGAAAGATATAGTGGGGTTTGTAGCTCGGTGTTTAAATTGTCAGCAGGTGAAGTACGAGCATCAGAGACCGGGCGGATTGCTCCAGAGACTTGAAATTCCGGAGTGGAAGTGGGAGGAGCGTATTACCATGGACTTTGTAGTTGGACTCCCACAGACTTTGAGGAAGTTTGATGTTGTTTGGGTAATTGTGGATCAGTTGACCAAGTCCGTGCATTTTATTCCAGTTGGGACTACTTACTCTTCGGAGCGGTTGGCTGAGATTTATATCCGCGAGATTGTGTTTGCCTTCACGGTGTGCCAGTGTGTATCATTTCAGATCGGGGCACGCAGTTTACATCACAGTTTTGGAGGGCAGTACAGTGAGAGTTAGCCACCCAGGTACAGTTGAGTACAGCATTTCACCCTCATATAGACAGACAGTCCGAGCGCACTATTCAGATATTGGAAGATATCCTACGCGCTTGTGTTATAGATTTTGGGGGTTCTTGGGATACGTTTCTGCCACTTGCAGAGCTTTCCTATAATAACAGCTACCAATCGAGCATTTAAATGGCTCCATATGAGGATTTATATGGGAGACAGTGTCGGTCTCCGGTAGGTTGGTTTGAGCCGGGTGAGTCTAGGCTATTGGGTACTGATTTAGTGCAGGATGCTTTGG
The DNA here is from genome assembly GCF_000715075.1 of Nicotiana tabacum. Lineage (NCBI taxonomy): Eukaryota > Viridiplantae > Streptophyta > Magnoliopsida > Solanales > Solanaceae > Nicotiana > Nicotiana tabacum. The sequence goes on from NC_134102.1 coordinate 47,671,532, forward strand.
AAAATATTAAATTGATTCAGGATCAACTTCGTACGGCACAGTCTAGACAGAAGAGTTATGCCGACCGGAAGGTTCGCGATGTTGCTTACATGGTAGGAGATAAGGTACTACTCCGAGTTTTGCCAATGAAGGGTGTTATGAGATTCGGGAAGAAGGGCAAGTTGAGCCCTAGGTATATTGGGCCTTTTGAAATACTTAAGAAGATTGGAGAGGTGGCTTATGAACTTGCATTGTCGCCTAGTCTATTGGGTGTTCATCCAGTGTTTTATGTATCTACGCTCCGAAAGTATGTCGGAGATCCGTCTCATGTTTTGGATTTTAGTGCAGTGCAGTTAGATGGTAATTTGACTTATGATGGGGAGCCGGTGGCCATTTTGGACCGGCAAGTTTGAAAGTTGAGATCAAAGAACATAGCTTCAGTGAAAGTACAGTGGAGAGGCCAGCCAGTCGGAGAATCTACTTGGGAGACTGAGCGGGAGATGCGGAGCAAATATCCACACCTATTTGAGACTCCAGGTAAAATTCTAAACCCGTTCGAGGACGAATGTTTGTTTAAGAGGTGGAGAATGTAACAACCCGGCCGGTCATTTTGAGTATTACAGCACGTTCCCCCATTAACTGCTTATCCTGTGTTCAATTATAAATATGTGACTTGTCGAATTGGTTTCAAAATGAATTTGGAACACTTAGTTCCAAGATTTAAAGCTTAAGTTAAAATAGTTGGCCGGATGATGACTTATATGTAAACGACTCCGAAATAGAGTTTTGATGATTCCAATAGCTCCGTATGGTGATTTTGGACTTAGGAGTATATCTGAAAAAATTATTTGGAAGCCCGTAGTTAAATTAGGCTTGAAATGGAGAAAATAGGAAGTTTAAGTTTGGAAGTTTGACCAGGGAGTTGATTTTTTGATATCGGGGTCGGAATCCAGTTCTGAAAATTTTCATAGTTCCGTTATGTCATTTATGACTTGTGTGCACAATTTGATGTCAATCGGACTTGATTTGATAGGTTTCGGCATCGAATGTAGAAATTAGAATTTCTTAGTTTCATTAAGCCTGAATTGGGGTATGATTCGTGTTTTTAGCATTATTTGATATGATTTAAGGTTTCGACTAAGTTCGTATGATGGTTTGGGACTTATTGGTATATTTGGTTGAGGTCCCGGAGGCCTCGGGTGAGTTTTGGATGGTTAACGGATCAAATTTGGACTTAGAACAATTGAAACTTGCTGCCTACTGATGCAATCATACCAGCGGAACTTATCTCGCAGGTGCGAGCTCGCAGAAGCGAGCCTAGCATCGCAGAAGCGTGAGGTCAGCAGAAGCGGATGATGCCTCACAGAAGCGCGACCACAGAAGCAGCACATGCATCGCAGAAGCGGAAAAGGGGAAGTGGCAGCCTCGTCGCAGAAGCGGACAGCTCTTCACAGGAGCGAGTCTGCAGAAGTGGACTTCTTGTTTGCAGAAGCGAAGGCAACTGCAAAAGCGGAACCGCAGATGCGGTTAACGTTTCTGCAGAAGCGGAACCTCTGGACAGTGTAAAAAAATAGAGGGGTCCGAGATTTTCTCATTTTTGGACATTTCCAACACGGGTTGAGGCGATTTTTCAGAGAGAATTCACGGGAAAACTTGAGGTAAGTCACTTGTGATCATTTTTAGTTTATAATATTGAATTAATATCGAGTATTTCGACTAGATTACGTGTTTTTGAGGTGAAATTCGAGGATTTGGGCCTAGGGATTTCAAAATAAGAAATTAAGATTTGAAGGTCGAGTTGATGTCGCAATTTGATAAATTTGGTATGGTTGGACTTGTGGTTGAATGGGCGTTCATTTTTGGAACTTTTGTCGGTTTCGAGACGTGGGCCCTACTGCCAATTTTGAGTGGAATTTTGGATATTTTTTGGAAAATTAGTATTTTCATATGAAATTAATTCCTATAATTTGTATTGACTGAATCGAATTAATTATGACTAGATTCGAGGCGTTCGGAGGCCGATTCGCGAGGCAAAGTCATATTGGAATAGAAAATTACACGGTTTGAGGTAAGTAACACTTCTAAACTTGGTTCTGAGGGTATGAATCCCTGAATTTTGTGTTATATGAATTATTTGAAGGTGACGCACATGCTAGGTGACGGGCGTGTGGGTGTGCACCATAGAAATTGTGACTTAATTGATTCTGTGGAGTTGCATAGTCAAATACTCATGTCATTATCCATATATCCTCCATGTATTAAAGGAAATTGAGTTGAGACTCATGTTAAAGATCATGTTTAGGCTACGTGCCGATATTTTGGGACCCACAGAGGTTTTATTGCTATTGAATTACTTGTTTAAATTTACAATTTTGTACTCAGTCACATCTATCATTTGCATATCATATCTCAATCTCTGTTGTCATTCATTGATACATATTATCATCATGTCGGGTTGATTTTTATGTCATTGAGAGCTCGAGAGACTAGAGGTTTTGAGTGATATTTATGGGATCGGGCTGCACGCCGCAGCATGTTTTATTTTGTTATGCATGGATCTATCTTATTATAGCACTTGGGCTGAAGGATCCCCTCCGGAGTCTGCATCCCCCCACAGTGACCGCAGTTTATTTATATTAGGGATGGAGTTCCCGAGTTGCCTTATTTATATATATTAGGGATGGAGTTCCCTAGGCATGGAGTTGCCTTGTACAGTACTGAGTGACTGATTGTAGGTTGATACATATATATCTGGGATAGAGTTCCCTGGGCTGGATTGGCCATATACAGCACTGAGTAATTGAGTATTCTGAGAGTGTGAGTACACGAAGCTCCTGTTTTGGTACATCACATACAGCATATATTTTGGCATGTAGATTTAGAGATGTCATATTCCTCATACCATGAAGAATTTATCTATTTTTCCTGTACTGAGTTAAACGGTTAAACTGGAAAGCATGCCTATATTTATGTATTGTTATTTTCATACTAGACTGTACCTATTGAGCTCATCACTACTTTCAGCCCAAAGGTTAGTCTAGTTACTTATTCAGTTGGTTGTACTCATACTACACCATGCACCTCGTGTGCAGATCCAGGTACTTCCAGATATGGCTGTTGCCAGATTTGAGGATTTATCTATTGGAGACTATTAAGGTAGCTTCTTGGCGTCCGCGGACCTTGACTCTATTTCCTTTCAGTTATTGTATTGTTCTATATTTTTAGACAGTGTTCTTATCAGTCAGACTTTGTTATTATTTAGATGCTCATGTACTCAGTGACATCGAGTTTTGGGAGTGTACTTATATCAGTATTTGTAAGATTTTTATATTGAATTTAAATATTATATTTTTAAACTTAAGAGATTATTGTGATTTATTGAGGTTGTCGGCTTGCCTAGTATTGATATAGGCGCCATTACGACATGCGGATTTTGGGTCGTGACAAGTTGGTATCAGATCCTAGGTTACATAATTCTCGTGAGTCATGAGCAGGTTTAGTAGAATCTTGCGGATTGGTACGGAGACGTCTGTACTTATCTTCGAGAGGCTGCAGAACCCTTAGGAAAATTTCACTTTCTTGTATTCTATCGTGCGAAATTGTTGATTACGGAAACTAAATTTTTTTTATTCTAATCTCTCACAGATGGTGAGGATACGTACTACCAGATCGGATGGCCAGCCACCAGTGCCGCCAGTTAGGGCCGTGAGAGGCCGGGGCTATGGTAGAGGCTAGGGCCATGGTAGAGGTCGAGGTGTAGCTCTTACAACAATTGGAGAAGCACCTATAGAACCACCAGTTGCTCCAGCTCAGTAGCAGGTTCCAGATATTGTCGAGCCGGTGGGGTCAGCTCAGGCACCAGTTATGCCTACTGTGATTCCAGGCCTTCAAGAGGCCTTAGCCCAGATATTGACTATTTGCACTGGCCTTGCTCAAGTGGTTTCGGCTCAAGCCGCACCAGCCACTTCTCAGGCCGGTGGAGGTACTCATACCCTTGTTGCCCGTACTCCAAAGCAGGTAGTGCAGGGACTTCAGATACCGAGGGCACTACCAGTCCAGCTGGATGTAGCTGCTCAGGCCCAGGTGGGTCCTATAATGAATGACGAGGAGTAGAAGAGATTAGAGAGGTTTGGGAGACTCCGTCCTCCAACTTTTGGTGGAACTGAGTCAGAGGATGCTCAGGATTTCTTGGACAGATGCCAGCAGATGCTTCGTACAGCGGGTATTCTGGAGACCAGTGGGGTCTCATTTACTACTTTTCAGCTGACCGAAGCAGCCTTTAGATGGTGGGAGACTTATGAGAGGAGCAGATCAGTTGGTGCAGAACCACTTTCATGGCATGAGTTCTCCATATTATTCCTGGAAACGTTTGTGCCACAGACTCACAGAGAGGAACTGCGCAGGTAGTTCGAGAATTTACGACAGGATGACATGTCTGTGACTCAGTATGAGATGTGGTTTTTAGAATTGGCTCGTCATGCAGTTTGGTTGGTTCCCACTGAGAGGGAAAAGATGAGGAGGTTCATTAATGGCCTCAACCAGCAGTTCCATTTTGTTATGACTTTGGGAAATGTAGCAGGTGCTAAATTCGACGAGGTGGTTGATAGTACTCTACGGGTAGAGATGGTCCGTACTCGGGAACGTGAGGAGAGGGAGGCCAAGAGGTTTCGTGGTCCGGGTAATTCTAGTGGTGTTCCTTCTGGAGGACAACCCTATCACAGCAGGGGTCGTCCTTATAGGCCTGCTTAGATGGCTCATCCAGCTCATCGTGGCGCATCAGCTAGCCATGGTTCATACAGTGCTCGACAGAGTCAGTCTTCTCTTAGTGCACTTCCAGCTCAGAGTTCATCTCGTGCACCATCCGTTCAGGGGTCATCTGTATAAGGTTCTTTTGGTAGCTATTATGGTTCTCGAGGTCCACCTCAGTACTTACCGCCATTATTCGAGAAGGGTTGTTTTGAGTATGGAGATTTGGGTCCAACACATTCCCTAATATGACTCACTTCTTATGGTAACTTAAAATGCCCGGACTTTTCCAGTCCTTTGTATATCATGTGCCCTCACCACAAATCAAAGAGAGAAATTAGTTCACACACTCAAATATGCATTCAAGTATAATTTTAGGACTTACACATCGAAAGAATTCTCTCACTCTCTCAAAGAAATTTATGTGTATCCTGAGGTCGTCCCATAGGCTTGCCCGTAGTGTATGTCTCTACTAATATAAGCTTGCAAAGTCTATGATCAATTAGGTCTTTACGAGTTGTAATGTACGCTAAGAGACGGGTAGGTCATATTCGGGAAAATAGTGACTCACCATCCTAAGCACTTTAATAGACTACTCTTTAGTTGTCAAATACACACTCTTCATGACCAATTCAAGCAATGCCACGAAACCATATACAATTTGTCCCTTCTTCTTTAAGCACAACTGCCTCCACCTCGAGCTTATAAATTGGACCCCAAGTTTTGGTGTTCTACTCTAGATCCCTCCATTGGCACCTCAATTTCTGTCTCTAATGCATATTGCTCCTGACTACTATCCATAATATTAACTTGTTGAGCTTTAAAAGCTTCAACTAGTTGACTCACTTGAACCTCCAAGTTGAGAATAGTAGCCTCTTGCCTTTGTATGTGTAGTGTTTTCTCATTATTTTGTTCCACAAGGCACCTTAGCATATCCTTGATCTCTTTCAAGTCATCATCCTTGGGTTCTTTGTTCCTATTAACGTCATAAGAAAAAGTAGAACCATCATAGTAAGGGTTGGGGGAGGATAAGAAATATAAGTACAACCATGAAAGTGACTATCTTGACCACCACACATATCACACACATTCCACAAATAAGATTGAGTTGGTGCACATAACTAGCTCTTAGGAACATTTTGATAAATTTGTCACAGGTGGTTTCCTTCATAATATGTATAAGGATCAAAAGTAGAATGACCAACACCTACACTCCCATAATTCCAAGATGTCATGTTTCTCAAATCAACAAGTAAAATAAAGTAAACTAAAAAAATGAACAAAACAAAAATAAACCAAGGATTAGAAATATTAAGATTCTTATGTTTAACTAAGTAACTAACACATTTAAGTAATAAATTAATAACTAAAGATACCAAGGGTTTGAGACAAAATTAAGGAGGTCTAGAGTTATGATTTTCCCAATTATCGGAATACTTCCCGCTACATATACTATAATTTCGCCTAATTATTCTCTACTGATCGTGAACACTCGACATATCGTAACTCTCTCTTGAGCAACTACAATAATGTACTAGTCATATTCTCTTGAATTATGCTAGCTCGCACTTTTCCATCGCTCATTATAATCACGTCAAAGCTTCGTTATCTCTAATCCCGCTTTTAAACCCGCCGTATTAATCTCTCATATATGTTAGGAGTGACGTTGTTCAACAACCACCTGAATATGTACTCTTTTTCAAGCAATACCTAATAAATAGGCACTGTTAATTGACAATTCTTCAATTAGCTAAATAAGCACGTAATTGAACATATAGAAAAATTCAAAGACTCAATTATATCAAAACGTATCAAGCATTCATCCTACAAAAGGTTCCATCAAAATCCTAGATAACAGAATTAGCTACTCATAAAAGTATGTAAAACTACAATACTAAAATTCATAACCAATAATGAAAATAGGAAGAAGAAAGTGAAAACGCGTAGAAGAATTCTCCGCCTTGCTCCTTGAGTATTCTAGACTCCTTAGGTCAAATCCCCCCTTCAAAGGTGAGTTTAAAGACTATTTATATGGTATAGGGTTAGCATGGGGCGAAATAATATAAACCAACAATGGAACAGACTTTTCAGGTTTGCTCGCTCACTCTCTCGTGCGCACGCGAGAGTGAACGAGCGAAGTACTTCTCCTTTTCTTTGCCTCCCAAATCTCTTGTGCACTTCCATGCTTTTTTAGCTTAGTTCGCTGTTTTTTTTGTTCAAGCTAACCTCAACTAGCTCGTTCAATCTATCATGTGCACGCGAGAGTGAACGAGCAAAGTCCTTCTTTTGTCTTTTGGTCCCGAATCAACTTCTTTTGTTCACCTTTCGTCTAACTTGCTCCTACACATAAGAATGTACATAATGATCATAATTCACTACAAAACTCATGTAACCTCCCGTAACCACACAAGTTATGAGATGAAAGTACACCGAAATATATGCATTTTTAGCCGTTTATCAACACCTCACACTTAAACTCTTGCTCGTCCTCGAGCAACTTTCAAAATTAAGCACTATGGCAAGAAACACATTTCAACAAAAATTACTCAAGCATCACACCAATGACAATGATTTATACCAACACTTATAACTCAACATAAGAACTATTGACATCTTTCTTCAAAATTTGGTCCATGCCAAGACTGTTTAAAATATTTGTGCAACTTCTTCTGACATTCTAATCTCAAAAGATGACTCCAATACATTCCCTAGTATGACTCACTTCTTGTGGTAACTTAAAATGCACGAACTTTTCCATTCCTTTGTAAATCATGCGCCCTCACCACAAATCAAAGAGAGAAATTAGTCCACACACTCAAATATGCATTCAAGTATAATTTTAGGACTTACACATCAAAAGAATTCTCTCACTCTCTCAAAGAAATTCATGTGTATCCTGAGGTCATCCCATAGGCTTGCCTGTAGTGTATGTCTCTACTAATCTAAGCTTGTAAAGTCTATGATCAATTAGGTCTTTACGAGTTGTAATGTAGGCTAAGAGACGGGTAGGTCATATTTGGAAAAATAGTGACTCACCATCCTAAGCACTTTAATACACTACTCTTTAGCTGTCAAATACACACTCTTCATGACCAATTCAAGCAATGTCAAGAAACCATATACAATTTGTCACTTCTTCTTTAAGCACAACAATGCATTCACTAGCTCGGATAAGAGGAATAGGAGGTGTATTTTCTATTTCGTTTCTTTTCTTTTCTTTTCTTTGATTTATTTTTCAACACTCTCCAAACTTGGGTTGCCCGGCTAATTATATTTCAAAACATACGTGCACCTTTTGGCCTTTCTTTGGTTACACTCAAAAGCTATCCCAACTCTCACCTTACTCTTCTAGCGACGTTAGTGCTTTCGGAGGTAAAGGTTCAAAAAGATCTAATTAAGAACAAAAAAGGAATCGGTTTGTAATGTGGGTGCCAAAGAAAACGTTTATAGGCTCAAATGGTCTATCTAAGGATAATTTTATTTATGGTGGCATACTAGCTCAATGGACAATCAAAGAAACGCCTACATCATCTCCTAGACTCACAAAGCTTACTTATTTCGCTTCGACTAACACACGAGGCAAGTTTTAGACTAACACATGATAGCATAGAATGTAATCAAGAGCTCACATCATATAGTGCACTTGATTCACTCCGAACGGCTCAGGCCTGGCACTTAAGTTAAACAACTAAGCATAGTCATTCTATTAATTCAACACATGGAAGTAATCACAGGAGTCAGTAAATGAACTTAAGCGCCAAAAGAAAGTAACATATATTCTCAAGGCATGTGGCCACATAGAACACGAAGAAGATAATCAGCTCAAATATTACAGCTCTAAGTCCCGGCATAAAACATGTCAAAAAGTATTGATACTCAAGTTCTTCCATTCCATTATCAATTCTACAGAAGAAAGAAAAAGGAAAATCTTTTTGCATTTTTCTTTAGACATTACTCCATCAAAATAACTGTCAACGAAGTCCATCGTCGGGAAAAGTCGAAAACTTTTATGAAAATTCTACCTACAAAATAAAACTACTACCCGATTCAAAGAGTCATCCCTTGGAAGAACCGTGGCCATAAGAAAAACCAAGAGGGATTATTTCTACCTAATTATTATTTTTTCATATTCTTTTAACATACATAAAATAACATAACTAAAATAGCATAGAAAATCTCCCAAACAGTCTCTTCACCCCACACTTAAAATTGTGAATTGTCCCCAATGTACACCCATGCAAGAGGCTAAAAGAAACTTCCTGGTAGGCCAAAGGCCGAAGCATTAGCAGCTCATGGGGTACTCAGACTTCTCCCAGACTTGGTTCTTTCTGCGGGCACCCCACGCTTAGTTCTAACCATCTCACTTGCTTTTGCTTTATTCCAATGGATTTGCTTCCCATGCTCCTAGAGAAATAAAAAACGACACTACAAGAATAATATAATAATTAAAAAAATAGTAAATTCAGGTTGCCTCCCAACAAGTACCTGATTTAACGTCGCGGTACAACGTGAATCACTTTCTGCCTCCACCTCAAGCTCATAAATTAGACCCCAAGTTTTGATTCAAGCTTATGATTATGCGCTTGGGGCGGTACAATTTTATGTGAGCCAAAGTTTAAATAAATTTTCATGCACTTTTTGACTCTTGACTGAGGAGTGTCACCTTGCCTAGACGGCCTTGAAAATTTCAAAATATAAGGTTCATCGACCTTTGCCCTTAACTTAATTTTATGCTCATAAGGAATAATTCTCATTTCACCATCCGAACATAATGTAGAGAAGTGTTTTGAATGAGGTCCAACACGCTCAAATACCTGAACTTCAAGATTTACAACCTCCTCAATAAAAATTACACTAGAGTCAATCAAATTTGTATCCTCAATGTCCTTGCCTAACTCTAGTATCATTTCTTCAACATTGACATCATCAAATTCTAGCTGGTTAGAGTGTTGGTGTTCTACTCTAGATCCCTCCATTGGCACCTCAATTTCTGTCTCTAATGCATATTGCTCCTGGCTACTATCCATAATATTAACTTGTTGAGCTTTAAAATCTTCAACTAGTTGACTCACTTGAGCCTCCAAGTTGAGAATATTAGCCTCTTTCCTTTGTATGTGTAGTTTTTTCTCATTATTTTGTTCCACAAGGCACCTTAGCATATCCTTGATCTCTTTCAGGTCATCATCCTTGGGTTCTTTGTTTCTATTAACTTTACAAGAAAAAGTAGAACCATCATAGTAAGGGTTGGGGAGGATAAGAAATATAAGCACAACCATGAAAGTAACTATCTTGACCACCACACACATCACACACATTTCACAAATAAGATTGAGTTGGTGCACATAACTAGCTCTTAGGAACATTTTGATAATTTTGTCATGGGTGGTTTCCTTCGTAATATGTATAAGGATCAAAAGAAGAATGACCAACACCTACACTCCCATAATTCCAAGATGTCATGTTTCCCAAATTAACAAGTAAAATAAAATAAAACTAAAAAATAAACAAAAAAAAAACAAGGGTTAAAAATAATAAGATTCTTATGTTTAACTAATTAAATAACACATTAAAGTAATAAATTAATAACTAAAGATACCAAGGGTTTGAGACAAGATTAAGGAGATCTAGAATTATGATTTCCCCAATTGTCGGAATACTTCCCGCTACGTATTCTATAATTTTGCCTAATTATTCTCTACTAATCGTGAGCACTTGATATATCGTAATTCTCTCTCGAGCAACTACAATAATGTACTAGTCATATTCTCTCTAATTACACTAGCTCGCACTTTCCCGCCACTCACTATGATAACGTCAAAGCTTCGTTATCTCTAATCCCACTTTTAAACCCGTCGTATTGATCTCTCATATACGTTAGGAGTGACGTTGTACAACAACCATCGAAATATGTACTCTTTTTCAAGCAATACCGAATAAATAGGCACCGTTAATTGAGAGTTCTTCAATTAACTAAAATAAGCACGTAGTTGAACAAATAGAAAAATTCAAAGACTCAATTATATCAAAACGTATTAAGAATTCATCCTACAAAAGGTGCCATCAAAACCCTAGATAACAGAATTAGCTACTCATAAAAGTATGTAAAACTACAATACTAAAATTCATAACCAATAATGGAAATAAGAAGAAGAAAGTGAAAAACGCATAGAAGAATTCTCCGCCTTGCTCCTTGAGTGTTCTAGCCTCCTTAGGTCAAATCCCCCCTTCAAAAGTGAGTTTAAAGACGATTTATATGGGATAGAGTTAGCATGGGGCGAAATAATACAAGCCAACTTTGGAACAGACTTTTCAGGTTAGCTCGTTCACTCTCTCGTGCGCACGCGAGAGTGCACGAGCGAAGTACTTCTCTTTTTCTTTGCCTCCCAAATCTCTTGTGCACTTCTATGCTTTTTTAGCTTAGTTCACTATTTGTTTTGTTCAAGCTTTCCTCAGCTAGCTCGTTTAATCTATCGTGTGCATGCGAGAGTGAACGAGCAAAGTCCTTCTTTTGTCTTTCGGTCCCGAATCAACTTCTTTTGCTCACCTTTCGTCCAACTTGCTCCTACACATAAGAATGCACATAATGATAATAATTCACTACAAAAAAACATGTAAACTCCCGTAACCACACAAGTTATGAGATGAAAGTACACCAAAAAATATGCATTTTTAGTCGTTTATCATTATTCAATTCATTTATTTTCATATGGTTAAGGACTAACTTCAAATTCATTGCAGGTATTCCGGAGTCAAGTCTTTGATGCCTTCGGAGCATCCCGTATATATCAAATTGTCTGCTCTGCCAATCAAGGAGTCCTGTATTTATCAAATCACATGCTTTGCCAATCGGAGCATCTTGTAGCCGGCCCCGCCAATCGGAGCCTTGTATATAGCAAATCGCTCACTCTGCCAATCGAAGCATCCTGTAGATATAGAGTTGTCGACCCCGCCAATCAGAGCCTTGGGTATAGCAAATTGATCACGTCCAAAATACACCTTAATAGAGATATGAAACGGTCGTGTGCAATAATAATTACCCAACTATGAGTCAAGGTCGAATCCACTGGGAGCTAGGATGGGAGTTAGGGGTATATATTTCAATTGAGCAATTGGATTATCTAGATTGTACTTCCACAACAAGGATTTATTTTCTATTTCTATTGTTAATATAATGATTGCAAGATAAAGAAAATAGATGAGAGATAATTGTTTTAAGGGTTTGTTCAAATGGGTAAAAGGCCTAGGGCTGTGACCGTAACCTAGGTGTTTGCCTAATGGGATAAAAAAGTTAATGCTTGTTTTGTTGATTGGGGTGTATTATAGCTCTCAGCTCTACATTATCCACTCAATACCTATCGGTCAGAGAGTGGTCTTGCCCAATTTGGCTTTCTCAAGACCAAATGGGTATCACCCAAAATAGTTGACAAGAGCTCAAGTTGGGTTATTACTATCTCTAGGTTGAACCCTTTAATTAGATTAATCAATCTCTCAATTGACCCAATTCCTTGTTAGCTAAGTTATCCTAGACTAGGTCCCTCTTTCTCAAGTAGAGACTAAGTCAAATAGGCATGAACTAATATTTGCAACCATTAATTCTACAATTAATGCATGAACTAAGTTAAATAATCACACCCAATCATAAACAAGCACTAAATTAGATACCCATAAGGTTTACACACTAGGGTTGGGTCGCAACCCTAGTAAAAATCTAGATACTCATAATAGGATTTGACGAAAATAAGAAAGAAAAACTAATTAAACTCATAATGGAAGCTTCAAAAGATTAAATCTAATGTAAATACACCAAAGCAATGTAAAACTTCCTAAAGTAGTAAAGAAAAACGGCTACAGCAACTTCAGATGTTCAAACTTGACCTAATTTTGTGAAACTCGTCTATTAATACAAGGCTGAAAATCTCGGACAAAAATGCCCCTCAGGAGGTTCTACGGCCGCACAATTCCATGTGCGGTCCGCAGATTTCTTCGTCTGGCAGGTACTGGAGTTATGCGGCCGCACAATTCTTATGTGGTCCGCAATTCACAGAGGCTCCTGGACTTGGTCTTTTTGCATACTCTCTGATCTTCGACTCTTAGCCCAGCTTTGCGGCTGCATAATTCATGTGCGATCCGCACTTTGCGCACATTTCTGCCAAATTCTTCCTCTTGTCTTGCGGCCGCAGATGGATTTCTGCGGTCCGCAATTTCTTCTGCGGACCGCACATTTGTGCTTCTGTGCCCTTTACTGCCTTTTGCTTCGGACTAATCCTTTTTGAGTCGGATTTCATCTCGTGAGACCAACTTCCAGCGTTCCTGTAATTTTGCACAATTTTATTAGTTTCGGGAATAAAATTCAATGCTTTTGGACTAAAACAGAAGCTAAAATATGCTAATAAGCAGTCAAAATCCCCACTTATCAACTCCCCGAAACTTAAGTCTTTGCTTGTCCTCAAGCAAATATGTAAGGCCCCGTAAAATGTTTCCTAAAAACCCAGATTTTCATAAGGCCGAAGTAGGCGTAGAGGTTAATAATAGTAGAAATCTCATCGCGGTTCGGACTTTTTTGGATTGAACAGTGTGCTGGGGAGTTGGAGGAAAATGTGGGGCAGAAGTAGGCATTTCTGCGATCCGTTCTGCGACCACAAAACCACTCTGCGGACCGCAGAATGGCCGCAGAGTGGAGCAGTCTTCTGGGCCATTTTAATGTCATTTTGCGGCCTATTATGCGACCGCATAACCATTTCGCGGGATGCACTCTTGTCGCATATCCCGCCTTGGGATTTTTTGGAGGGAGGTTCTGCGGTCACACTATGCGAACGCAGAATCGTTCTGCGGTGCATTATGCGACCGCAGAACAGGTCTGCGGGCCGTATAGTGCACCACAGACCAGGTCAGTTCCTATCAAGTTTTGGCACCCCAATTTCACGGTCATTTCGCGGACAGCATAACCATTATGCGGTCGCATATGCGACCGCAGAACCTGTTTCGGAGCTTCATTTTTGGGTTTTTAAAACCCAACCCTACTTCGTTTAAATAGATGTAAGGGGCCATTTTTGAGAAAAATTTGATACTCTAGAGTGAGAGAGAGAGAGTCCTAGAGGGAGAAAGTGATCTTTATCAAATTGCAATCCTCACTTAAAACCTTGAAGATTATTAAGAGAGGCACCTAGGTCTTCTTCCTAAGAGGTAAGATTCTATCACCCAAACTCTCAATTTTAAAATGTAACTAGAATGGGCCATTAGTAAGGTAATTCATGGGGATGGGAGTGCTTACCTTGCATGCATGTGTTCCTAAGGTGTGTGAGGAGGTTGTGAGTTAAAGATACAAAAGAATGGGGTGGGGGTTGGTGGAGTCTTTCATAAAAAGGGGCCATGAAACCTTGATACACACATAGTGTTTGATAGAATGCTCAAGTGAGCTAGAATTATGATCGTTTTCCTAATTTTGGGTTCCATTTTTCTGTATTGCAAAAGTAGATTGAAGTTGCTAATATTCCGGAACATCTTAGAGTTTTAAAAGGCTCAATTGAGGTATGTTGGCTAAACCCTCTCTTCTTAGAATTGAATCCCACGGTATTCATGCAATCAACGTAAGTCCCAAATTGAATGTCCTAGAAATTGCTATCCCGAATATGCTTGCTTTGCAAATATATGTGTAATATGTATTCCCATGCCTTCATCATGTTATCTCGTCATCTGAGAAAATATTCAAGACTTAGAATATGTGCTAATATGCCTAGACTTCATGTCAAATTCGATTAAAGATTGTTATGCCAAATTGTGTGAAAAGCCTCTATGTGCCTTGAATTCTAAATTGCTCACATGTGAAATCAAGAGTCTTGAATGAAAACCATGTTGTTATTGATGATAATAATAATGTTGGATTGTGGAAAAGAACTTGAATTATGAAATAAGGCCAAGTACCAAGAACGACTTTATAATTAAAGCCACTTGTGCCAATGTGCTGAAAAGAAGGGAAAGAAATATAAAGTAAGATGATCGACTGAAATGGTTGATGTCTCGAATGAGATGGCTTAGCCGATCGGGCCGAGATCGGACTCCGTGTAATAACACGGTGGTATTGTGAGTGAAACTGTGAACATGGTTGATGTCTCAAATGAGATGGCTTAGCCGATCAGGCCGAGATCGGACTCCATGTAATAACACAGTGGTATTGTGAGTGAAATAGTGAATATGGTTGATCTCTCAAATGAGATGGCTTAGCCGATCGGGCCGAGATCGGACTCCATGTAAGAACACGGTGGTATTGTGGATTGTGGCATAATGGCACTAAAAACCATCCAACCTAATAATGCGGGAATTGACTTAAAAATCTATGTGATCCTTAATTTGATGTTTTAGTGTTATTTAAAGCTCATATTGCATTCTTGACTGTCTCCCCCTATATTATTGTTCATTCTATTTAGATAGTGTTTAATTATACATACTAGTACTATTCGACAGTACTAATGTCCGTTTTGCCGGGGGCGCTGCATATTTAAATGTATACATGTGGTTACATAGCAGACAGTGTTAATCACAGATAGGTGATGCATCCTCTTCTCAACGGACTCGATGAGCCCCATTTCATTCCGGGGCCATGTAATATATCTTTTCCTTATATTGTTGTACTTATTGAGGTATAGCCGGGGCCTTGTTGCCGGCACCTTCTTTACACGCTTTTGTATCTTTAGAGGCTCCGTAGACACTATGTGGGTTGTATATGGGTGTTGGGAATGTTAAGCAAGTTATGTTATGTTTGATCACTAGTTCCACTCAGACTATAAGAATATGTGTATTTTGAGACTAAAAGGTGAAATAGCTAATGAAATAATTTAGTATTGCATGAATGAGCTTCCTACTGTATAATTAATGATATCACGTCCTTTCTTGATCATGGGTGAGTTGGGTAGAAAGTATCTAACACACTTGCTCGGTCGGGTTCACTCGATTGAGCACCGATCACGCTTCTCGAGGTTGGGGGTGACAAACTAAATTAGTTCCCACCTCCAGTAGTTAAGGGAAATTTAAACGATTCAAAGGTGATCTATCCACACATCAGTTGAGACCAACAATTACTCACACTACTCATGTATTATCAACAAGGTGACAAGTTAAACATTCATGCACATATTGTTCTAATATGACATTCGAGCTTCAAGAATTGACTTTACTCATCAAGGACTCTTGCTCTATCATGTAGGTCATGGTGGATTCCAAACTCTTCCTCCTCTACTTTCCATTTGCCTAGCTCACTCAAGAAGTTTAGCACTCAATCTAAAGATTTATGAAAGTTTCACTCATCTCTCTCAAGAGAATGTCGCAAGTATGGCTTCAAGTACCATAGGCTTGCCCTTCATGTAGATCGCCACTAATGTAAGCTCACTCGGCTTGAAATCAAGTAGGACTTCTTCCGGGATGTAATGAAGGCTTTTGGATTAAGGTTGGATACAGTATGGACGAGTGGTTACATCTTTCCTCAAGCACTCCATTTGTTTTTCATTTCTCTGCTCACACTTTGCCAATTCTTAGAGGCACTTGCTTTTCATTGGGGACTAGAGAGACTTAACATCACTCTTTCTTGAACATTTCATTCTTTTTCTTTCTTTTTGATTTCTCCATGTTAGGGATCATTTCCTCTTTTTCAATCCCTTCAACCCTTTCACTTATTCGCTTTTTGCATTTTTTTTTCTTTTTCTTCTTTTCTTTTCTTGCCTTCTCTTCTCATTGAGATCATTTCTTTTCTCTTTTTGTGCCTTGATACCTTTTTCAAGTTCCTCGTCTCTCCCCCCAAACTTACGTTTTGAGCCAATTATTTCACAAGAGTGTAAGGAAAGCTCGGGTGTCAAGAGAAGGTCACGACAAAATGGGTAAAGGCTTGTAACATGGTTATCAAATGAGAAAGGCTAGAGGCTCAAAGGGGTTGACTAGGGATAATGATAATTTTTGGCAATAGATGAATCAAACGGGCCAAGGAGGGCCAACAATCACTTTTCAAACCAAGCAAACTTAGGATTTCGCCTTGAAACACATTCGGGGCAAGTTCTAGACCCTTCGCACGGATACTCGGACTAGCAATAATTCATCTCACCCCTCACATAACCGGATTGTTAAAGAGGATAGATTCGAGGGCCCACAACGACCACATTCAAGTTTAAAAATTACTATGGTCCAATCAAACCACTCGATGATTGCCAAAGTCAACACAAGAGTCACGAAGTCACTAACTGGATGTATTTCTTTCAAAAATCTTGTTTTTAACCATAGGCACGTAGTTAAGTGTGTTGGTACCAATTGAAGCATGTTTGACTCTTCGAGCATGACTTAATTAGGTCTTTTTATTCATTACTACTACTTATTATTACCTAAACACCAAAAACGAACTCCTTCCCTTAAGAAGGTTGTCACGACATCCATCGTTGGGATGAGTCACCCAGTTCACATAACAACTACCTTTGGAAAGAACCGTGTCATTAAGAAAACCAAAGGCTTATTATCTACTAAAATATAAAAAGAAGCTACTAAATCAAACAAAGAACTATAAAGAAACAAAAATAAAGAAGCTACTAAGAAAAAACTACTGAAGATAGAATAAATGTACATAATGAGAGAAAGAGAGAGAATATATACATAATAAGAAAAGAGAGAATAATATCAAGTTATTACATGCCAATTGTCTCAGAATGTATCAAATATGATCAATAAACTCCACCCCCTGAGTAAAGATAAGCATTGTCCCCAATGCTTAACAAAATAAGATTAAAATAAGGGAAATAGTGAAGAAAACTCCCTATGGCTCCTTGGATATCTCTGCGTCCCCAACAATGTCACCTCCCTTAGTCTCATCCAACTGAATCTCATCATCCTCAACTCTAGGTGTGCTGGGTTGGTGAACATCTGATGCACTGCCTTGGCAGTGTCGGCAGCAAGGTTTGGCTCCTCAGACTGGCCAACTGGTGCCACCGGTGCTGTTGGTGCTGTAGGATCTGGGCCTGAATGGTGTGGGTCAATCAGCATGTCAAATGAAAGATCTCCGATTGTAGCAAGCCTGGTCATCAGTCTTTGGAGCTTGTCACTGACTTCTTGCTAGCCTGGGACTTTCTCATCTTCTTTACTTCTTTTCCCAGATCTTCGATCACTGACCCATGCTGCACCAAGATCGCCATAATGGTGTTCTAGTTCTCTAGGATCTTCTTCGATGTTTCCTCACCTGTCGGGGGAAACTGAGGTGCCTGAGCAGTAGATTGTGTTGCAACAGTACTGGATAAGTCAGACAGCTTTGCAGTTGTTGTCTGCATCCAGTTGTTAAGGCTCGCCAATATCTGGAAGACTCGTAGCATAGAAAGCGGGGCAGTAGGAAAGGGCACCGGCTTCAAAGCCGAAGTGGAAGCAGTAGCAGGAACTACAGAATGGGATGTGGATGATGGCAGAGGCATAGTTGCGGCACTGGAGGACGGCTTGGCCGAAGTGGATGGAACAACCACTGCATCAACATCTACCATAGTTGGATCATCAGACTGGCCCACAGTGGTAGGAGGCTGAACTTTCTTCTTTAGGTTGTTCACATCCATCAGTGAATACCAAGTAAAAGGCTTCTTTGGCCTCACCTTTGTGTCATAATCCCTCGGCTCTACCCTTGCGTCTGTGAGGTATTCTGTGATAGTGTTGGGATATGGATAGGACTAGTCATCTTGCCGAGCAATCACTGAGATGTTGGCCGACATCACGGTCCCCACATTGATAGGGTACCCGATTATAATAGAGGCAACCAAGACTGCCCGAGGAATCGGAAGGTAAGTCTCATTTTGGTACGGGTCCAGTCTGCTGCAGACAAAGGTTTGCCACCCCTTCGCCTCAAAACTCAACGTGCTCCTATTGATAGGAACCCCAATGGTAATCCGTGGTGGTGGTGGTCCTGGTGCTGCTAGAATCTCTGCTAACCAAGGTAGGGCTTCATCTCCCATCTCAAACTTCTCCAAGTAATCCTTTGGCTCAACATCTTCAAACCCCAAGTATGTGTTGAGTGTATGCTGATCAAATCTCACTTTGAGGTTACGCACTTTGGTGACCTTTGTCCCTTTTTTGATATGCACCACATTGGTATAGAATTCAAGGACAAGGTACTCTTTGGCATCCACGACACTCTGGGTGAACTACATCCACCCCTTGAATTCCTTAAACTGTCTCAACACTTCTGGGTTGTACCTCTCCAAATCTTTCAGCTAAAACTGTCGCTCAAGAGTAAGCGACCTCACTGGCCACCATGTACGAAAGCTGGTGAAGGCGTCCAAGCTGATAAATGGTCCTCACAGACTTCTTTCTTCTTCGACCTTTCAAAGTCGGCAGATGTAGCATTACCCCCTCTGCCATCATCAGGGATATCTTGAACTGGTGTATCTTGTGCCTCAGGAACATGTGTAGTGGCTAGCTCAAAAGCCTGACTAAAACTTTGCGAACCCTCGGAAGTTCAATGAGATGATGACGACTCATCCCTTAGTTGATATCTCCCTGATGGCCTTGACTGTACAGCCGGCTGCTTTTGAACAGAGGTTGAGTTGCCCTCTGATGCTTCCCTAGACGGGACATAACAGCTCATCTCGGAGAGATCTGCACCTCTCCCTCTGTCGGTTGTACCTTTCTTTGTTATTATGCTTTGTTGGCCGAGGGGTAAGGCACTCTTGCCTCGACCCCTCGAAGGTTCACCCCTCCCTTTAGAAGTGTCGCCTCTGCCTCTAGAATCGAACCATTTTCTGTATCAAGCAGAAGCGATTGTTAGTTGCAATTCAATGTTCAGTCAAACAAGGAGATATGTAAGTATACACCAAGAACACAATGGGGGTCACGGTTTAATTATGCTTGTAGGATAAGGATCTGCAATCCGCATAATTTTCTTGCGGCCGCATATGAGGCCTTGCGGACCGCATAATTTTGTCTTGCGGACGCAAAAAGTGAAGTGTGGTCCGCACAATTTCACTTGCGGCTGCAACTCAGAAGTCCAAAATATGCCAACTCTCTGATGACAGAGAATTGGCTGTTGTGCAGCCACAACATGATTTCTGCGGTCCGCACAATTAGACCTACGACCGCATATTTGAGTCACAATTTTGTAGACTCTCTAATGATAGTAAAAGGGTTGTTCTACGGCCGCAATGGGAATTCGGCAGTCCGCACATTTTACCTTGCGGCTGCAGACCCCTTCCTCACTAATGTTGCCCTATATCAACTTCTGCGGACCGCACAATTTCAGGTGCGGCCGCAGAATTCAAAAGAACTATGAACGGTCTAGTATGTCTATCTAGGTTTTGCAATTTTTTGTGCAAATTTTGACATGGTAATAGCATAAAGGCATGAATATGCATTGACCCAATCCCCATAGAGATTGTACGAGTTAACCCACTATAGATTTACTCCCATATGAATGCACAACTGAATTCTATTGACAAATGGCCTAAAAATGACTAAAACTCTACAAATTAAAAGAAAAGTATTAACAAGAAATTTAAGCATACCAGATGAATGAGTGTGAGGAATGATTGATTAAAGATGTTGTATGTGAGGACAGATAAATTCACCAAGAAATTTCAAAAGATTACTGTGTTTCTGCTCAGAAAGGGGAAAAACGTAACAGTTGCCCTTTTCCTTCTATTTATACCACTTGGTTTTCTAAGGGAAGGAGGGGCGAGTGCGGCTGCATAATTTCATGTGCGGTGCGCACTATGTTACCTGGTGAGCTTAAGTCGGCATCTTGTCTACGGTCCGCAAAATTTTATGTGCGGCTGCAGATTCCATGTTGCGGCCGTAGATTTCCTTTTGCGGCTGCAGATTGACCTTTTCTCTGACAAACCAAACTTTAGAGAGTTGACATTTTCTACCTCCCATTTGTGCGGTCCGCAAGATAATTGTGTGGCTGCAGTGCACTTTTGTTGCATCAACTATAAATGTGCGGTCCGCAATTCTTGCAACACTTAGCCAGATTTCTGTCCACAATTCCTGTAAGTCACACTCATCCCTGTAGCACACTTCAAATCAAGTGAGCATAAAAATAACACCTAACTACAAAAGAAAATGAAATATGGGTTGCCTCCCAATAAGCACCTGATTTTAACGTCGCGGCACGACGCAGAATACCATCAATTAAAATGAATGACCGCCTTGATATGGCTATCTCCAACTTTTCTTCAATAGTGTTTCACCTGGTGACCATTGACTCGGAATACTTTATTGTTTTTGTTATTCAAGTCCAATGCACCAAAAGGTGTCACACCCACAATTTCAAAAGGACCGCTCCATTTAGACTTTAGCTTCCCGGGAAACATCCTAAACCTTGAGTTAAATAATAATACCAGATCGCCCACCTTGAACTCTTTGTTCCAAATGTATTTGTCATGAAGATATTTCATCTTTTCTTGGTACAAGGACGAACTTGAATAAGTATGGTACCGGGACTTATCCAATTCATTCAAATGTGCAACTCTCAAGTTAGCGGCTACATCCCAATCAAGATTCAACTTCTTTAGAGCCCACATGGCTTTGTGCTCAAGTTCCACCGGAAGATGACAAGCTTTTCTGAACACCAACCGGTATGGCGACATTCCGATAGGTGTTTTGTAAGCCATCCGATAAGCCCATAATGCATCATCAAGCTTCTTGGACCAAACCGTTCGGTTAGCATTCACTGTTTTAGACAAAATGCTCTTTATCTCTCGGTTGGAGACTTTCACTTGACCACTAGCTTGTGGATGATAGGGAGTCGTGACTTTATGAGTAACACCATACTTGCTAAGTAAAGTGTCGAAAGTCTTGTTGCAAAAATGTGAACCCCTCATCGCTTATAATAATCTGCGGAGTACCAAACTTTGTGAAAATATTCTTCTTCAAGAACGCCACCACACTTCTCGCCTCATTGTTGGATAGAGAAACGACCGCAACCCATTTGGACACATAATCAACCGCGACCAAGATGTAGGTGTTTCCACAAGAACTCACAAAAGGACCCATGAAGTCAATACTCCACACATCAAAAATATCAATCTCTAAAATGGTAGTGAGAGGCATTTCATTTTTCTTTGAGATTCCACCGGCCCATTGACATTCATCACATCTTTTCACTAGCTTACTAGCATCCTTGTAAAGATTGGGCCAATAGAAACCACAACTTAGCACTTTGGCCGCCGTTCTTGCTCCACCATGATGACCACTATATGGCGAAGAATGACAAGCCCCAAGAATTTCACCTTGCTCTTCTTCCGGTACACATCTTCTAATCACCTCATCCGTACAAATCTGGAAAAAGTATGGTTCATCCCAATAACAACCTTGAAAATCCCGTTTGAGTTTCTTCCTTTGGTTTGAAGAGAACTCATCCGGGATGATTCCACACACAAGGAAATTTCCTAGATCCGCAAACCATGGCACCTATTTTATTGAAATAGCTAAGAGTTGCTCATCAAGGAAGGAGTCATTGATTTCAAGGCCATCATGCGGCCTCCCCTCCTCCTCCAAATAAGACAAGTGGTCTGCTACTTAGTTTTCACTCCATTTTCTATCTTGGATGTCAATATCAAACTATTGCAATAAAATCACCCATCTCATCAACCGAGCTTTGGAATCTTTCTTGCTCATAAGATAACGTAGTCCCTCATGATCCGTGTGGACAATGACCTTTGCACCCATCAAATATGGGCGTAACTTCTCAATTACAAACACAATGGCAAGGAACTCTTTCTTTGTAATGGTGTAGTTGACTTGGGAACTATTCATGGTCTTAATAGCATAGTAGACCGGGTGAAAAATCTTGTTAATACGTTGCCCCAAAACAGCCCCAACCACTACGTCACTTGCATCACATATGAGTTCAAAAGGGACACTCCAATTTGGAGCGGTGATGATGGGAGTAGTTGTCAACTTGAACTTTAACAATTCAAAAGCTCTCATGCAATCATCATCGAAGTTGAACTCAACATCCTTCTCAAGAAACTTGCACAACGGGTTCACCACTTTAGAGAAATCTTTGATGAAATACCGGTAAAACCCCGCGTGGCCTAAGAAACTCCGCACACCCTTTACCGAAGTTGGAGGTGAAAGTTTAGAAATCACCTCAATCTTTGCCTTTTCAACTTCAATTCCATTCTTTGATATTTTGTGGCCAAGGACAATGCCTTCCTCGACCATGAAATGACATTTTTTCCAATTGAGCACCAAATTTGTTTCTTCACATCTTGCCGACACTTTATCTAAATTTGCAAGACAATCATCAAAAGAATCTCCAACCACCGAGAAGTCATCCATGAAAACTTCAAGGTAGTCCTCCACCATGTCCGTGAAGATATCCATCATACACCTTTGAAAAGTCGCCGGTGCATTGTACAAACCAAATAGCATCCGCTTGAAGGAGAAAGTACCATAGGGACATGTAAAGGTTGTTTTCTCTTGATCCTCCGAAAAAATAAGAATTTGGTTATAGCCCAAATACCCATCAAGAAAGTAATAGAAAGCACGACCGGCCAATCTATCAAGCATTTGATCTAAGAAAGGAAGTGAAAAATGATCCTTCCTTGTGACTTTGTTGAGCTTGCGATAGTCCATACACACCCTCCATCCGGTCACCGTTCTTATAGTAATCAGCTCATTCATGTCATTGGTGACCACAATCATGCCCCCTTCTTCGGGACTCATTGAACCGGAGAAGTCCACGAACTATTGGAGATGGGGTAGACAACCCCGACATCCAACCACTTGATAATCTCCTTCTTGACAACTTCTTGCATAGCCTCATTGAGTCTCCTTTGATGTTCAAAAGATGGTTTGGCGCCTTCCTCCAAGTTGATCTTATGCATGCAAAAGGTGGGTCTTATTCCCCAAATATGCGCCAATGTTAACCCAATAGCCTTCTCCCTCTTTTGTAGCACCGCCAATGTAGAATCTACCTTCACGTTAGTCAAACAAGAGGAAAGAATAACCGGTAGAGTAGAACAAGGGCCAAGAAATTCATACCGAAGATATGGAGGCAATGGTTTCAACTCCAAGGTAGGAGGCTCTTCAATGGAAGGCTTTGTAGGAGGAGTTTCCTATTATCAAGATCCAAAGATAATTTTTGGGGTGCATAATTGTACGACCCCATTCCTTGCAAAGAGTTCACACATTCCATGAAGCCATCCATCTCTTCATCATCAAAGTTGAGCAAGACGGCCTCCAACATATCACTAACATTGATCATAGCACTTGTGTCATCCACAATAACATCGGTCACCAAGTCCACAAAAGAGCACACTTCATTGCTATTTAGTTGCCGCATGGACTTACACACATGGAACACCACTTTTTCATCACCAACCCGGAAAGTGAGTTCTCCAGCTTCAACATCACAAAGAGCCTTCCCCGTAGCAAGGAAAGGTATTCCAAGAATAATCGGCACCTCATAATCAACTTCACAATCTAGAATGACAAAATTCACCGGAAGAATGAATTTATCAACACAAACCAAGACATCTTCAATCACTCCCAAAGGTCTCTTCATAGTATGATCGGCCATTTGCAATCTCATAGAGGTGAGTCTTGGTTGCCTAATTCTCAAGGTCTTAAAAACTGAATAGGGCATCAAATTGATACTTGCCCCAAGATCACAAATTAACTTTTGCAAACTCGGCACTTCCAATTGTATAAGGAATCGTGAAAGCACCGGGATGTTCCAACTTAGGAGCCATTGAATGCACAATTACACTCACTTGATGAGTGCCTTTGATAGTTTCAAAATTCATTGATCGCTTCTTTGTCACGAGATCCTTCATAAACTTTGCATAACTGGGCATTGGCTCCAAAGCTTCACCTAATGGCACATTGATTGAGAGACTCTTCATCATTTAAATGAACTTCTTAAATTGATTCTCGCCATTTTGCTTGGCAAGTCTTTGAGGGTATGGAGGTGGAGGCTTAGGCAATGGTGCCTTAGCCTTTTGCACTATCAGCTCCGGTATGTCAATAATGTGATCCCTAGACGGCTTCACCTCCTCTTGAGTCTCTTCCACACTTTCATAAATATCAATCTGAACTTCATCATTTGATTGCACCACGGTGTTCAGGACCTCTTCTTCTTGTACCACTTGCTCATCATCCACAAGTTGCTTTTGACTTGAGGTGGGTGCATTCCTATATCTTCCACTTCTTGTAGTAACGGCCATGGCATGCCCCGTGTTGTTTCCACCCTTTGGGTTTACTACCGTGTCACTTGGTAGTGCCCCCTTAGGACAAGAATTTAGAGCTTGAGAGATTTGTCCCATTTGAACTTCTAAATTGTGGATCGATGGGTTGTGTGAGGCAAGTGGGGCATCCGAATTGGCATTCTTTTCCATCATTTGTTTGAACATGTTCTCAATACACCCCATCTCATTGTTTGAAGAACTTGGACCATGAGAAGGATAAGGAGGCGGGTTGCTCGTTTATTGATACATCGGGGGCCTTTGAAAACCCGACCCCCGATTTCCTTGATTATTGTTCCATCTACCTTGATTGTTACCCCCCCCCCCCCAATTTCCTTGATTATTGCCACTCCAATTCCCTTGATTGTTGTTGTTATGCCAATTCCCTTGATTGTTGCCACCACTCCAATTTCCTTGGTTGTTAGAATTCCAATTGCCTTGATTGTTTTGAGGTCGCCATTGTTGTTGGTTTGGGCCTTGGAAGTTGTTTCATTGCCCTTGAAAGTTTTTCACATATTGCACCTCCTCTTCTTGTTCATTGTAAGAATCACCTTGATCAAAACCACTATCTTCTTGCACATAATTCTCCACTCGATGTTGCACTTATGGACCCTTGGTCCTTTTGTTCACCATCATGTTCACTCCTTCCATGGCATTGACTTGCTTAGGATTTTGCACTTGTTGAAGTTGAGCCTTTGCTAATTGATTCATGGTGGTAGTCAATTCAGCAATGGCTTGCCCCTGGTCATGCAACTCTTTGTGAAGGTGGATCACGTTCGGATCACCTTGTGGAACATTAGCCCGGGATTGCCACGCCGATGATGTTTCTGCCCTTTCATCTAAAATCTCACACTCCTCCGCATAAAGCATAGTCATGAAGTTTCCACCGGCAATTTGATTCACTACACATTGGTTGGTTGTGTTAATCCCACGATAGAAAGTTTGTTGAATCATATTCTCCGTCATATCGTTGTTCGGATATTTCTTAACCATTGTTCTATAACGTTCTCATATCTCGTGTAGTGGTTCATTCGGCTCTTGCTTGAATGCCAAAATCTCATCCCGAAGTGTAGCCATGTGCCCCGGAGAGAAGAACTTAGAAATAAACTTTTCCGCCAACTCATCACAAGTGTGAATGGAATGGTTCAGCAAACATTCCAATCAATCTAAAGCTTTTCCTCGTAGAGATAAGGGGAAAAGCCTTAGCCTCAATGCATCCTCGGAGACATTTGTTTGTTTGCTCCCCCAACAAGTGTCCATAAACCCCTTCAAATGTTTGTATACATTTTGACTTGGAGCACCGGTGCAGAAACCTTGTTGCTCTAGCAAAGTGAGCATCACATTGGTGATTTGAAAGTTGCCCGCCCTAATACGGGGAGGGACTATTGCACTAGCATATCCTTCATTAGGAAACACCCGGTGTGGAGCCGCTCGTGGTGGAGGTGGAGGTGGAGGGGGGACATTATCATGAGGCATTCGGCCTCTTCTATTGACTTAAGGTTCAAGAGGAACCTCATCAACTTGGTCTTCCTCGACATCTACATCCCCTAAAGGCAAATTTCGGATCTCATTGTTCGCCAGGGTTGTACCTACGATTTCTCAAATAAGTTAGTAACACGGAAGGAAAAGAAGATATTCCAAAAACACACCCAAATATATAGCTAACACCGTTTTTAACTCCCCGGCAACGACGCCAAAAATTAATCACGTCCAAAGCACACCTCAATAGAGATATGAAATGGTCGTATGCAATAATAATTACCCAACTAGGAGTCAGGGTCGAATCCACTGGGAGCTAGGATGGGAGTTATGGGTATATATTTCAGTTGAACAATTGGATTATCTAGATTGCACTTCCACAACAAGGATTTGTTTTCTATTTCTATTGTTAATATAATGATTGCAAGATAAATAAAATAGACTGGAGATAATTGTTTTTAGGGTTTTTCCAAATGGGTAAAATGCCTAGGGCTGTGACCGTAACCTAGGTGTTTGCCTAATGGGATAAAAACGTTAATGCTTGTTTTGTTGATTGGGGTGTATTATAGCTCTCAACTCTACATTACCCACTCAATACCTCTCGGTCAGAGAGTGGTCTTGCCCAATTTGGTTTTCTCAAGACCAAATGAGTATCACCCAAAATAGTTGATAAGAGCTCAAGTCGGGTTATTACTATCTCTAGGTTGAACCCTTTAATTGGGTTAATCAATCTGTCAATTGACCCAATTCCTTGTTAGCCAAGTTATCCTAGACTAGGTCCATCTTTCTCAAGTAGAGACTAAGTCAAATAGGCATGAACTAATGTTTGCAACCATTAATTCTATAATTAAAGCATGAACTAAGCTAAATAATCAACACTCAATCATAAACAAGCACTAAATTAGATACCCATAAGGTTTACACACTAGGGTTGGGTCACAACCCTAGTAAAGGTCTAGCTACTCATAATGGGATTTGAAGAAAATAAGAAAGAAAAATTAATTAAACTCATAATGGAAGCTTAAAATGATTAAATCTAATGTAAATACACCAAAGCAATGTAAAACTTCCTAAAGTAGTAAAGAAAAATGGCTATAGCAATTTCAGATGTTCAAACTTGACCTAATTTTATGAAACTCGTCTATTTATACAAGGCTGGAAATCTCGGACAAAACTTCCCCTCGGGAGGTTCTGTGATCGCACAATTCCATGTGCGGTCCACAAATTTCTTCATCTGGCAGGAACTAGAGTTCTGCGGCCGCACAAATCTGAACTTGCGGCCGTGAGGCAATCTTCTGTTGTCCGCACAATTAGGACTGCGGTTGCAAGGCCACTCTTCTGCGGCCGCACAATTCTTGTGCGGTCCGCAATTCACAGAGACTCCTGGACTTGGTCCTTTTGCATACTCTCTAATCTTCAACTCTTAGCCTAGCTTTGCAGCCCCACAATTTATGTGCGGTCCGCACTTTGCGCACATTTCTGCCAAATTCTTCCTCTTGCTTGCGGCCGCATATGGACTTCTGTGGTCCGCAATTTCTTCTGCGGACCGCACATTTATGCTTCTGTGCCCTTTATTGCCTTGTGTTTCAGACTACTCCTTTTTTAGTCGAATTTTATCTCGGGAGACCAATTTCCATCATTTCTGCAATTTTGCCCAATTTCATTAGTTTCGGGAACACAATTCAATGCTTTTGGACTAAAACAGAAGCTAAAAGGCGCTAATAAGCAGTCAGAATCTCCACTTATCACAAACCCCCACTTCGCCAATCGGAGAACTTTGTAAATATCGCCTCATCACTCCAGCAATTGAAGCACTTTGTATAGATTGCACCGTCACTCTGCCACATCGGAGATTCCAAGTAGATAGTTACAAAACTCGTCGCCAACTTCGCCAATCTAAGGACAGACCGTTCAATTTCGTTGCACGTTCCGCCGATCGACGGCCGCTAATTAGTTCTGTAGTCAAGAGTATCTCTTGGGCATGCTCATTTATTTTCTTGATTTATCTTGAATGTTTTGACATTTTATTTATGCAGCTTGCGAACATTTAACATTCAAATTCAACTACTCCCATCGCGTGGAGATACTCCCATCGTGCGGAGATTTTACATTCAAAGTCAACTACTCCCATCGCGTGGAGATACTCCCATCGTGCGGAGATTTTAGATTCAAAGTCAACTACTCCCATCGCGTGGAGATACTCCCATCGTGCGAAGATTTTAAATTAAAAGTCAACTACTCCCATTGCATGGGGATACTCCCATCGCGTGGAGATTTAAATGCTCTGACAGTTGCGGAATGGTATAGCCCGGCTAACAATCAAGTCAGATTCAAAGGCCCATCCCCGGCGTCTCAAATAATGTTCCAGAGCTCTGAGACTTTAGATTCAGACATCCTATCATCCCAAGATCCCAAATAACAGCTAGCCGGCAACCAGGAATCATCATTCTTGTATATTTACATCATATCTTAACATATTTGCATTACGATATATGGGTATGTGCAGATCTTCTTTTTGCAGGTTCAAACACTACAATGTGGAACTTCTTCTAAGCAGCAAACCAAGTTACACCGCAATGGGGGACAACAAACTCATAAGCGAGCCAAGGATCCAAACTCCAACTCAATCCGATCAGAAGGACTCCAAAATCGTCAAGTCTTTCAAATCTCATAATCAAGCTACAATCCATGAAGTCATTTGGGTTACAAAATCCTTCCATCTTGCAGTATCGTCATAATACGATACTAGAGAAATTCCTGCAAGCCCCACTCTCTCCAAATCATCACTCCATAACTACATGAGGCCTGATTCTCATTAAGCCCGAGGTATGTAGACGATTTAAAGCTAGAATTCAGCCCCTAATCTCACAACTCATGATCTTTCCCAATCCCATATGCCATCTCTGCAATACATGCCTAGAGTCGGGACAAAATTGATCTTTAAATCAATTTCTTTGCCCTCAAACTCTTTCGTCGTTTTTGGTCAAAGAGGGCAGCTGTTGACGACCAATTTTGACCCTCTCTTTTTAAAATTAAATTATTTATGCTTATTGATTAGCAATAAATGTGGTAAAATATTTTTAAATCAATAACACATATTTTTCTAAAATATAAATAATATACTATTTATAAATAATAGCAATTCGGTATTAAATCTTTATAAATTATATTACTCTAATTATTTTGAACTATTAAAATAACTTTTATATTTTAATAAACAAACTTTACAATTAATTTAATAAATTAGTCTTTAAATTTTAATTATATTGCCTTATTTACTTAATTAACCAAAATTAGTTTCACAACTCAATAAATGAAGTGGTACAATAAAGAATTAATTAATTACAGTAATTAATAATATATTTGATGGTTATATTTATATCATCTAATTAAGATTAACTAAGTCCAATTAAGTTAATTTTAAAATGGGTTAAAATCTAAAAAGCCTAAAGTTGCAATTGATTACTTAAACTCAATATGACCATGTTTTAAAACTACCCATGAGTGAAAAAGATTCAATCTTTAATGAAATTAGAAAAAGTCAACAAAAGTCAACCCCTGGCGCGCTTGGTCAAAACCCGAGATTTGGACCAAAACCTGATTACCCATTCACCTTCGAGCCCGGTTATATGATTTATTTCGAAATTCGACCTTAATTAGAGGTCTAAATCTCAAAATCCCTAATTTCTACCTAAAATCCCTAATTTCTACTATGAAATTCATAGATTAAGGTTAAAAATCAATGGGTGATTATGGAAATACATCAAAACTAGTTAAATTTTACTAAGCAATGAAGCTGAGATGAAAATCTCCTCAAAATCCTCTCTAGTCCGAGCTCTAGCTTTCAAAAATGGTGTTGAATGCATAAATTCCGACTTTTAGCTTTTAAATAGCTGGGCGTCAGGTGTTCTTCACGTTCACGAAGCACCTGGCGCGTTCGCGATGAGCACTGGCCCAAAGGCCTACGGGTTCGTGAAGTGCACATCACGTTCGCGAAGGCTTATTCCCCAGCCAGCCTTCGTGTTCGCGTCCCCTGGTCCGCATTCGCGATGAAGACCATCCTGCCTTCCCCAGCCACTCCCCAAAGCAACGCGTTCGCGTGTGGTCAGTCACATTCGTGAAGGGTAATCTCCCCAATGCTTCGCTTTCGTGACCTCCCTCTCGCGTTCGTGAAGAGCAACCAGCCCCAGCCCAAATTTTCCCCTTCGCGATCGCGAAGCACTTGACACCAGAAGCAAAACCAGCAGTTTCAACAAGTTCAAAAATGGTCTGAAACCCAGCCGAGCCCCTCGGGCTCCAAACCGAACATGCACACAAGTATAATAACATCATATAAACTTGCTCGCTACCTCAAATCATCAAAATAACATCAAATCACAAAAATCGATCATCAAAACTCAAGATTTCAACTTGAAAACTCATTTTTCACAATCTTTCACATAATGCGCCGAAACGCGCTCGGGTCACCCCGAACCCCAACCAAACGTGCGTACAAGTCCAAATATATCATATGAACCTACCGGAATCGTCAAAATACCGATCCGAAATCGTTTACCAAGAATGTTGACCGTGGTCAACTCAAGTCCCATTTTCTTCAAATTTTTACATAAAAACTTTTCGAAAAATGACACAGACCAAGCACGTAAATCAAGAAATATCAAATGAAGCTAATAAAAGTCTCAAAACACGGAAATAAATGCTAGTACTCATAATGACCTATCGGATCATTACATCACGACTCCTTGGTTTGGTTTATTTCATACTAGCTTTGTAAACTCTAAATCTTAGAAGCTCATGATTTGTACTACCAGTCCTTGGGGATTCTTTGTAAAAGAGTTCGAGTATATTATAATTATTTTCTCAGTAGATCTCATTTAAAATTGGATTATTGTTAAATTGGCTTACCTAACGGGTTGAGTTAGGTGCCATCACGACTAGTTGGATTTTGGATCGTGACAAAACCAAAACTAGAAAATCTACAACTGTAATTATGCATCTCAAGATGCCGGAATACCCCCGGCCCCTCAGGTCCCAACCAAATATATATATATATATATATATATATATATATATATATATATATATATATATATATATATATATATATATATAAGTGGATGAAAGTATCATATGAAGTTGTAAAAAATCTCAAATCGTACAACGACACACAAATATTTAATACGAATGATTGAGTTATTACACGTACAATCCCTCAACCTTAAGAAGTACACGATATTCTATTATCTTTGAAAGTTGATTATCTACACCCTTCCATCTTTATAGTACGTCTGGAATATACTGATGAGAAACCAAGCAAAAGAAATAATTGTCCTCGTAATGGAGAAACTGATGGCTAGTGCAACGATGAACATATAAACTTATTTTCGCTAATTTTATTTTGATTCAAATTCAATAAAATGAGTTTTATTATTTTTCAAGCATAACATCTTTACAATTTGTTTTGAGTGATCAAATCAGAAAATATGTGAAAAAAGAGAATTTAATTTGCCTTTATTTTATTTTTCTAGCTAAAAGGGGAAAATTTGGTCATTTTGTTCAATCTATTATCAAAATATTTTTAAATTATAATAATATGCATAGTTACTATAAGTATGTTTGGTATGGGGAGGAACTCTTCAATTGTCCATGTTTACTTGGCCAAAATATTTTAGAAAATATTTCTCTAGAAAAAACAAGTTCCTTAAAAATTAGAAAAATGACTTCCCTCGTAGGAGTAAGAAAAATAAGTTTTATAAGTGTCTCCTTCCCACCCACCCCTAAACCCTACTTCCTAACAAACCCCAAACCCTTACGCCCATCCCACCCCACTGCCAATCCCATCCATGCTCTTACCCCCTCATCCCACCCCCACCACCACTATCACCAGCACTCCTCACCCCACCCCACCTTTTTCGCTAGGTCCAAAAGCTTCCCAAAAGATCTATTCAACAGAAATCCTATAATGAACTCAAATATAGAGTAATAGTAACTGAACCTTTCTACTTTATTAATAAGACTGAAATGTAATTACAACTCAAATATCAACATGCAACAACTTAGTTGCAGAATTACAACAGAAATTGCAGGAAGTAAAGTAACTAGGAATAGATAGAATAAAGGGATGAGAAGCTTAGACTCAGAGAAATGGGTTGAGGGGAACAAACATTTTTCTTCACAATACGCATAATCTCCAAAATAACCGACCACCATCCCTTTTTAACAAAACCTTTCCGCAACTACTCAACCTCGATCCCAAATCAACTTGGCCCTATTGCTTGTTTTCGGCCCAATAGCTTCTCTCAGCCCAATAGCTACTTGTGTGACATTGGGTCGGACCTGATTCATAAAAATACTCCGGTCCTCAACGAGAACCTTGTCCTCAAGGTTCGAGTCAAGAATAGTGTTAGAAGCATGCCCCCACCAATTGCAACCCAACCACAATGTCCGAAGTTGCCAAAGAATCGCATGTGATCCAGTATACTTCTTGCAACAATGACCAATATGGAAACAACAATAAATATGTTCTGCTTATTATCAAACCCCTCCCAGACAAATAAGATCTTTTCCGACACAAATGGAGTGTAAATGTTAGCACCCATAGACGGTGTAGCACATGTAAAAATAGTTGCGTATTTGAAAGGAGAATATATGACCCCAATAGCAATATCAAGCCACTGATATGTGCCATGTCCCCCAAGAGAACAATTTCTTGGTTGTTACATAGCTTGCGGATACATGCATAATTATAGAGGCGAGCACAAGCACTTCCCCTAGCAACACGAATATTTGCTGTACAATTCGCATGAGGCTTTAATAAATCAGCGTACAATTGAAAGTTTGCTAGGGTTCCAGTTAACAACTGAGCATTGACTCTCCATGTGGCAAGACCAACTTTTAAAGCTTCTGAATCACGTGCTTGACTTAATCTCTCTGCCATGTCAATGTACTTGTCTCCTTCATAGTATCTTGTATTGAGATGCCCCTCACTGTATGTGATTGTCAATATTGATCTAACTACTGCCACCACCAATACTGATGTAAAATTCGTTGAAGGGATAAGCTCAAGACCCCTCCACTGCCTAGCTTTCTCAAGCTGAATAATGTCAGCACAATTTGGATCCATGTCTTCAAGTAGCGCATTCCACTGCACTATCCCTATATGTCGTACTAGACTAACAAGATTAAGTGCTAAGAGAACCTATAGAGAACTACTAAAATGATCATATGCATCAGTACTTACATATTTCAGCCCAAGGCCACAAACTTGTTCACCCCATAATGCAACTATTAAAATATAAGTAGAAGGAAAACTACTATCTGTAAACATAATCTCGTTGGCGCCATAGGGTAGAGGAATGTCATGTATACCAGGATCAAACAGAAGAGTTGAAAAGGTGAGATAAATAATGAAACTTGCTGAGGAACAAGAATAAGGTTGCAGATTCATGCTCCAAGCAGAATTGTTATTTGGCGAAAGGCTTACTAGAGTCTTTGTGAGTATATTGCACACAAAATAAGCAGGAGAACTCAGAATCATCCAGTTGTGTTGCCTTCACACATCCATCAATTGGTTTCCCAGTGTATGCTCCAAAATATCACGCATAAACTTTGCTAACACGAGAAAATTCGAGATTTTCACCTTGTCATCATCAGAATGAAGTACTTTTACTGGAAGGTCATGCTCATACTCCATAAAAAATTTATACCAGAAACATTCATGAAGATACATGGCATTGAAGGCCTCAACACCAAATTCAACTCCATATAACTGCTCCCTATAAAACAACTTTGCAAATAAACAACCCCATCTTTTTTTGTTTCTTCAAACAGAGTATGGGTACCTGATACATCACTTAAAGGAATATGAGGAAGAGATGCACAACCTGAAGCAATGTTAAGTTCCTGCCCTGTGTCGAACCACTTGACCATATAACTAGAAATCAATATTCTATTATCTCTTGCATCCTTGCTATGCTCTGAATACAGATGACAATCCTTGTTTCGTTTAGCTGTCAATAATAGTGAAACAACTTCATGCGGATCACGCCGCCCAGTAGCAAACCAATTGCAAGTGTGTAAGAAAAAGTCAAGGTAAAGTGACACCATATTTTGATTAGCCCCACCAATTTCTTCAAGGGAAGTACACAAATATGGAACTGTGTGTAACCATAGGGTACCATCAAGTGAAAAGTCTATTGCAGCAAATCGCATACTCGCATTCGACATCACAATTCCTTGATTAGCAAGAGGAACCATAAAACCAGATGTATCTCGTTGAGGAGCTTTGTCAAACACCCGAGGTACAGTAGTATCTTGTGAATTTTCCTCCTCCTCAACATCAGAGTCATTTGTATCATCTAACACCGCATTAGGTACCTTGGTTTTCAAGCTGGCATTTGCACAGAAGCTATCATCGTACACCTTGGATACTGTAGTAACAGAGTTGTCTCCCTCATGGACAATAACATTAAGATCATGAATAAGCTGGAGCTCACTGCGGCGTGTGAAATTTCGTTAAACACCATATCTTCAATAATGATAGAAGGTTCCTGTACCAATTCCACTACCTCTACTGATTTTTCATTCCCTATTGGAGGTGCTTCTATATCTTTAGGATTTTCAATCTAAGTATTACTGTCGGTAATCAATGTCGAGGAATCTACAGTTTCATACTTCACTGGCAATTTATCAAACATATGTTCCGCATTCGAGTTTCCTGTATCATAGGCCGATTCAAATGCTAATGACTTCGGAAAAAGGCTTGGAGCAGGAAAGGGAGACACCATAGCTGATTGTGAAACTATAGGGCC
Source organism: Nicotiana tabacum (assembly GCF_000715075.1). Taxonomy (NCBI): domain Eukaryota; kingdom Viridiplantae; phylum Streptophyta; class Magnoliopsida; order Solanales; family Solanaceae; genus Nicotiana; species Nicotiana tabacum. Next base: position 47,706,738 of record NC_134102.1, read on the forward strand.
AGTATTAATGGAGTTAAAACTAACATGTGAGGAATCAACGAGACGCCTCACCGGACATGTGTCGTTTTACTGTCGAAAATGCTGAGCAAATTTCTCTTTGAAATGCGTCCAATTGAAAAATTGATTGTTCCGAAACAACCAAGTGAACCAAGCAAGAGCTTCATCATCAAAGTAGAAGGAAGGAAGAGGTAGCCAGTCCTTCTCGGAGAAGTCAAGGTGGGTGAAGTACCGCTCAGCTTGAAAAATCCAGCTCTCTAGGTTGCCGATGCCGTTAAATCGATCTAGTACCACTGCTGTCATTGGAGTCCGATGGATGAAAGCACCAAAGTAATGAACTCAAATCTAGAGTAATAGTAACTGAACCTCTCTACTCTATTAATAAGACTGAAATGTGATTACAACTCAAATATCAACATGCAACAACTTAGTAACAAAATTACAATAGAAATTGCAGGAAGTAAAGTAATTAGGGATAGATAGAAGAAGTTGATGATAAGCTTAGACTCAAAGAAATGGGTTGAGGGGAACAAATATTTTTCTTCACAATACGCATAATCTCCAAAATAATCGACCAATATCCCTTTTTAACAAAACCTTTGCGCAACTACTCAATCTGGATCCCAAATCAACTTTGCCTTATTGCTTGTTTTCGGCCCAATAGTTTTTCTCAGTCCAATAGCTACTTGTGTGACATTGGGCCGGGCCTGATTCATAACAAATCCCGCATTGAGCCTAGCGATATGCGGCACTCCCACCCCATCCGGCCATCCCAAGCCCCATTCCGATCTTATCCCATACTATTTATTTAAATTATATATAAATGCTATTGGATAATATTTTTGCTTACTTACTAAATATAAAAAAATAAGCAAAAGAGAAATTTATTTTTCAGAAAAAATATATTCAGTAAGAATATTTTTTTTACACCAAACACACCCTATGACACTATCCGATGTTTAAGGAACTACCTTGGTTCTCATGGAAAATTACCTATTTATTCGCATTAATCAAGACCTCGCTCCATTATTTACGTTGTATAATTCTACTTAGTCGAGAGGAAAGAGAAAAAAGAAAAAAGAAAGAAAAAAGAAAACGAAAATGATTAATATTGGACGGAATAACTACAATATATAATTTGTAGTTATATATTGGACGGAATATTGATTAATTATTCTTTACAGTTCATCTCACTGTCTTTTTTTCTCTCTCTTTCCTTTCACCTCCCTTTTCTTCTCTGCCGTTAGTGACAAGCACGCCTGGCAACAAATCATTCCCTCCAACCCCCCGACTTTCTCTCTCTCCCACTCCAACATATATTACCCCCCTAGTGATAACAATACTCTTTCTCTCTCCTCCCCTTTCCCTTTCTCTCTCCAAAGAAAAACAAAAACACTTTCCCTTGTTCCTGTCAGATTTTGCATTTCTGCTTAATTGTGCTGTTGGATTGGATCTGTTGATCTTAAGGCAGTGGATTTGGGTCAATTCACTCGATAAAGCTAGGTAATTTTACTTTTTTTGTTGTTATTTCTGAAATTCGCTTTTATGCGTTGTTTTGGGTCACGAAATACTTTTAGAATTATTAACTGAGAAGATATTTTTGTGTGATCTGAGAATGGAAGTTGCATTAGTAACTGATGCTCGAATGTTGGAGCATCAATTTTCGGACCCTCCTTTTTTTTTTTGTGGACTGTGCAATCTGAGTTTTTTTTGGTTTATTATGTCTTATTTTGTTTTGTTTTGTTTTGTTCTGTTTTGGTTAGATTTTGAATTCCCAGATCATTGGGAACGCAACACCTCTTTCCTGGGGTTGTGATTTTGGATTTGATATGATATTATTGGTCCCTCTCTTTTTTTCTTTTATTTTCATTTTCTCCTTTCTTAAGTTTGCCGCTGTTCTCTCCGAGTCCTTTTGCTTCTTTTCTCCCACTTCAAAAATTTATTGCCCCCTCCACAGAATTCTCTCTTCCTTTTTGTCTGTTCCTTGGATTCCTCTCCCCGCCCCCACTCCGATAATAGAAATGAAGGAAAAACACTGTTTTCTTTTGGATGCAATTGGGGGAGTGGGGCAGGGGTGGTGTAAGTTGTGATGCCTTCTCTTTTAATTGCTTTTTTAATTTCTCTTTTAGTTGCTTAATAAGCTTTATTGATCAAAATGGAATTAAAAAAAATGCATTCATGAAATGGGACAAGTATTGTAGGCGACGAAGAGAGGGTGGAGGATGATTTTTGAAAATCCAAATGGATGAGTCTACTTGAGAATGAAGCTAAAACCGATGAAATCGGGTTTGGTTAGTAACTGGTAGGTTATAAAAACATTTATATATCACTATGAAACAAATGGCTTCAAGATTTAAAGGGTTCAAGTAAGAATATCTTGCACGTGTTCAATTACAAAGGTGTATTCAAATGACAGTGTGATTATTTGAATCCACCACACGTCCCTTTCTTAGATGATGTGTTATATATCTTGCACGAAGATTGCTTTACCAGCTCCTTTCATGGAAGAGTCACCATTTCCTTTCGTTTTAGTGTTATCTGGAATGCGAGCAGTATCTGAAGTCATGAGAGGCTACCAGGTGATATGTGTTTTGCAGACATGACGTACTTTCAAGGTTTTGCACCTCTCAAGCACAAAGAAGAGAGAAAAACAAAAGCACCCTGCTAAAGTTTTTCACAAAACTAGCGAAAGCGTTCTTAAACTCACTTTAGAAGAATGTAAGATGAAAAAACCTCTCCCACACGTTCTTCAATCCCGCAAGATTGCAAGAAGCGTTGAATAAAGGAAGAACAATGAAATAAAAAGTAAATCACGTTTTGAAGCAAGAGCTTAGAAAAACTAATCACCAATGTTTATTTTCAGCATATTGAGCCCTTTAAATAGGCCTTACAATGAGTAAAATTGATAAGGTTAAGGAAAACTAATCCTAATTAAACTAGAATAACAATAAAGCTAAGAAAACCTATCCTAACTAAAATGGGAAAAAGAATTCTAGTAGGAATGGACTACCAACTAACAATCCTAGTTTCACTAAACTATAAATATAATCCTATTAAAACAAGAATTAAGAAATCCTAATCGTTAAGGAAAAGAAATCCTAATCTTGAATGGATTCTTGGACTTCTTTAATTTCTTGGATTCTTGGCCTTCTTGATCTTGCATCATTCTCCCCGGGTTGAAAAAGACTCGTCCTCGAGTCTAACAACTTCTATAGATGGTGCAAGATTTGCTATAATAAAGAATGGGGACCCAATACCACTAGGTTTTAAGTTACATTTTGATAACTTATCATAGAGATTTTTTACGTTGTAAGCAAACTTAGAATGTGGTCGAACCAAATCCTACTTTCTAAGTTTCAACTCTCTACCAAGCCTTCTCCATGTATTCTTTCTATGTTGACTCTCAAACTTCAACTTACGATATGAAGTTATTGGTGTAAACTTAACCAACTCCATGTCTAGCTTTGAGTTAAGCATCGAGATCGACGCTCTTCTTGGGAATGCATCAATTGCATCGCTTGTACACCAACAGTCACTTTGATGATAGCCATATATATATTTATGACGTTAAGACATTTTGTTTCTCCAATAAATGGACTCCAACTCTCCATTATCCACTCCTTTATAGGTAATCCTTCCTCTTGTTCATGCATATTTTTATGGACTTTAGGATTAATGCAATATGCAAACTTGTTTGGGATGATAGAGTCAACAATCAAGTCAATATTGTGTTGAGCATCTCTGAAAGGCGAAAAGTCAACGACACGCATGGCTGAATAATCCAATGGATCGCCATAAAACTTTGGTGGTAATAACTCAAGTTTTGGATCCAATGCATGTTTTTCATCTCTTTGATAATGGTCTTCATCAGTTTCGTCCTCTTTACTCCCTTGATTATCCAAAATTTTATCCTATTCGGCGTGGTGCCTTGGTACTCTTATGCCTAGGTCTGATTCAACCTCTTCATCATGCTCAATATATCTTGCTCTACACGGTTGTATTGATGGATATAGAAGTGGTAGCACTAGTATGTTATGTGGTGGTGGAGGTTGTAGGCGTTGTGGTGGATTTGGTAGCTGATTTTGAAGCACCAAACCTTCAACCAATTCAATAAGATGCCTCATTGATTCCGCCAAGCTATCTAGCTGCATTTTAATTTCTTCATTGTCTCGTTCAAGGGCTATAGTTCTTAATATCTGAATTTTTAATTGAAGATCCATTGAAGAGGATCACGAATTTGCTATATTCTTGTTTGGTGACACGATGAACAAGATGGCAAGTCAAGAATTCGAACCTGGAACCTGTGCTCTGATACCAAATTGATGTACTTTCAAGGTTTTGCACCTCTCAAGCACGAAGAAGAGAGAAAACAAAAGCACCCCGCTAAAGTTTTTCACAAAACTAGCGAAAGCATTCTTCAAACTCAAGTTAGAAGAATGTAAGATGAAAAGAAACCTCACCCACACGTTCTTCAATCCCGCAAGATTGCAAGAAGTGTTGAATAAAGGAAGAACAATGAAATAAAAAGTAAATCACTTTTTTTTTGATGAAGTAAGCAGGATATCATTAAAGGCATCAAGAAGATGCAAAAAGATTACAAAGCAAAGTTTATCAGCTCATTTACAATTGAAGTGCTACAAAACTAGAGAGCTGACAAAATCCAAAAATACGTCAGAGTTAGAGTTATTTACAGGAGAGAGATTAGCCCAACTAAAAAGGTTAACCAAACATCTAGCCTTCAGGTAGCCAATTGAAGTTGATACACCATCAAAGCATCTACGATTCCTCTCGGTCCAGATACACCAAAAAATGCTAGCAGGAACCATAATCCATATTCTTTTGATGGTCTTGTCAACTTTCCTTAAGCTCCAACTTACACAGGCATCTCTGACAGATGATGGCATAGTCCATTTCAATCCAAAAATATTGAGAAACAAATTCCAGATGTCTGTGGCCACCGGACAGTGCAGGAGAAGGTGGTTAATGGATTCTGAATTTGACAGACACATGAAACATCTGTTTGCTAGTTGGAAATTTCTTCTGATTAGGTTGTCTTGGGTGAGGCAGGCACCCTTTAGAGCCAACCAGCTGAAGCAGCTTACTTTAGGTGGAAGTTTTGTTTTCCAAACTAGCTTCCAGGGCCAAAGATCAATCATCAAATTGTTAGAGCAAAGATTAGCATACCCTGCCTTAACAGTGTAAAGGCCATCCTTAGAGTTGCCCCATTTCAGTTTGTCCCTTAGCTGAGAGTTGATTGAACATTTCTCCAGTGTTTTCATCATGTCAATGAACTCATCTACCTCCCAGTCATGCAAGTTCCTTCTAAGAATGGGATTCCATGTGTTGACCTCTCTATTGTGAGCAATGAGAGAGTCTGGGTTATCTTCAATAAGCAACAGATTTGGGAATGCTTCCTTTAGTGTAGTATCCCCTAGCCATTTGTCTGTCCAAAACATTATGTTGGTCCCATCTCCAACCTGGAAGTATGTGCTGCTGAAGAAATCTTCCCGTAAGCTATTTATGTGTTTCCACATAGCCCTGTGCCATGGGGTGATCTCACAGGTTTGGTGCACCAGTGGTTAAGTCTCCCATACTTAGCCGTGATAACCTCTTTCCAGAGCAGCATCATCTTGATTGAATCTCCAGTGCCATTTCATCAACATGGCCTTGCTATGCAAGGCTAGATCTTTTACACCAAGTCCACCAAGTGATTTAGGAAGTGTGACCTTGGACCATTTCACCAAGTGGATTTTTGAACTGATGCTGTTGCCATTCCATAGAAAGTTCCTTCTTAATCTGTTTAATTAGGATTAGTTTTCCTTAACCTTATCAATCTTACTCATTGTAAGGCCTATTTAAAGGGCTCAATATGCTGAAAATAAACATTGGTGATTAGTTTTTCTAAGCTCTTGCTTCAAAAACGTGATTAATGTTTATTTTCAGCATATTGAGCCCTTTAAATAGGCCTTACAATGAGTAAGATTGATAAGGTTAAGGAAAACTAATCCTAATTAAACTAGAATAAGAATAAGACTGAGAAAACTTATCCTAACTAAAATGGGAAAAAAAATTGTAGTAGGAATAGACTACCAACTAACAATCCTAGTTTGACTAGAACTATAAATATAATCCTACTCAAACAAGAATTAAGAAATCCTAATCGTTAAGGAAAAGAAATCCTAATCTTGAATGGGTTCTTCTTTAATTTCTTGGATTCTTGGCCTTCTTGATATTGCATCACTTGGTGAAGCATACATTCATTTGATTCGATGTTCGATGGATTTTTTCTGTTCTTCTATGAGTTTCTGTATAATTTGTCCTTTTTCTGCTTAATGTACAGGATTGTGGCAGCTGTTACTTATCTTTCATCTTTGTCTTCTTTTGTTAGGTAGTGCAACCTGCCTCTACCATCTTTTTTCGTCTTTTGGATAATTATGTTTTGGATTATCTTCTGAGAAGTTTATGAGGCTCTTGTGCCATGAGCCTAGTAGAAGGATTTGTTTCGAAACTTCTCCTTTTCTATTGATATTATCCCTGATTATTCATACCCTTCTCTTCAGTTGAAGTACTGAAAGCAGAAAGGAACAACTATGGCTGTTTCAATGAGAGATTTGGATCCAGCTTTTCAAGGAGCAGGCCAAAAGGCGTATCCTCATTTTAGGTCATGTAGAAGTGTAACATTGTCGTGAATTGATGTGTATGTTTATTTCCAAATTTAACTTCTAATTTCATTAGCTAACGTTTTAGCTAAAGAAGTGTTCAAGTTCAAATTCCTTGACCCCATTAATAGCGGAATAGAGATCTGGCGTATTGAAAAGCTAAGTCCAGTCCCTATTCCAAAGTCATCACACGGTAAATTTTACACAGGAGACTCGTATATTGTTTTGAAGGTATGTTATTTTTGTTGATCTATTAGCTTTCATCATCTGTTTATAGATCTTACTGATGTCATTTGTTTTACTTCCATACTGTTAGACTCTGACAGGAAAACGTTGGTTGTCATTGCATAGTGTTTTACTATTATATACGTGGTATAATCTTAACTCATACAACATACCTCAAACTAGCAGTTATTAAACTGTTAAAACAAAATGAATTATTCCTTTGGCCTGCAAGATTTTTTTGAATATTTCATTCTTAATATAGTCTGGCCTATCCATAGAAGATGCTTATTGCATCCTATGGACGAGGAATAGTCTAACTAAATGAATCTATTTAGGCTATCTGTTTCTTCCTTTGAAGAAACAGTTTATGCTAGTCATTTCTGGCATGTTGTATTGTACTGCTTGATTGAAGTTTCAAATTGGAATCTAGCCGTTATTTCTAGAATGCTTTGTGCTTCCATGTCATGGTAAAGGGTAACTGTCATTGTGCTATTATGGAGCCATTTATGATGTTGGATCAGCATGAGAGTCACTTGATGAATTGGAAATCATTTGGGTCTTAACTGGTTGAAGGGACGGTAATGACCTGACTTTTGCAGCTTAATAAGTCAGAGTTGTCAGCTATAAGAGCTTTAGTCTTTCCCTCTCGTTTGGATTGTAGGAGCTTACTGTGATTGTTGGTAAACTTTGATGATACTGGAAAAGGCCTCATATATCTTATATTTCAGTTGGATTATGTGTATAGGTTGAAAGTGCTGAAAATTCAAGAATCAAGAAGACAAGAAAAAAAAAATCAATTTGGCCTAGAGAAAATTCTCAAATGTAGTCTGGAAACAGAGAATTTATGGGAGTATCCGTTGCCATTTGCTTGTAGAGACATATTTAGATCTAATCATTAAAGCAGCATTTAGTGGACTAAATAAGATGCAAAACAGTAGACTTGATATCCTTGAGAAAGTTTTCCTTTTCAAAAAATGTTATAGACTGCTGTAACTTACCAACAATTTTTTCTTTTATATTGCTTTAGTTGTTAATCTGAGGCTTTTTGTTGCTCTTTTTCAGACCAGCACATCAAAAGCTGGTGCCTTACGACATGATATTCATTATTGGCTTGGTAAAGATACTAGTCAGGTTTGTTTCTAGTTAGAAGATTATGCAGCCAGTGTTTTTTAAAATGAAATCTCATAGTTGGATCTGTTTTATTTAGGATGAAGCTGGTGCTGCTGCCATAAAAACTGTTGAATTAGATGCAGCACTTGGTGGGCGTGCGGTTCAATATCGTGAAGTGCAGGGCCATGAAACTGAGAAGTTCCTTTCCTATTTCAAACCATGTATAATCCCTCTAAAAGGTGGAATTGCATCTGGATTTAAGCATGTCGAGGAAGAAGAGTATAAGACCTGTTTGTACGTATGCCAAGGGAAGCATGTTGTCCATGTGAAGGAGGCAAGTCTGCCCAACTACTTTGCTTCTGATAATGAATGATGAGAAAACCTTTAAGCTTAAATTTTCATTACCAATTTCTACATTATTGGGACAGGTTCCTTTCGCTCGATCCTCACTTAATCATGATGACATCTTCATTCTTGATACCAAGTCAAAAATCTTCCAATTTAATGGTTCCAATTCCTCTATTCAAGAAAGGGCGAAAGCACTTGAAGTTGTTCAGTACATTAAAGATACGTACCACGACGGCAAATGTGAGGTCGCTGCAATTGGTAAGTAGTTAGTAATTTAGTTACTTAAGGCAATTATGCTGAAGTGTCTGTTGCATTAAACTGTGGTCTGATTGACATGTAGAGGATGGTAAATTGATGGCTGACGCTGAGACCGGAGAATTCTGGGGCTTTTTTGGTGGCTTTGCTCCTCTTCCAAGGAAGACTACAAGGGATGGGGCTAAAAGCATTGATACTGTTCCTACTAGATTGTATAGGTGAGTTATTCCTACATCTGATGTTGCATCTTCAGATCCCCCTTTCCACATCAATTTAGGTAATGCTATTATATATGTTGCTGCTTGATTCATCACCTTACTGATATGCTGATACCCTTTTCCCTTTAAAATCTGTTGTATTTTCCAGTACTTCAATTTTAAATTGCAGATAAAATAAGGACTATGACCTGAAGGTCTATTACATATTGCCTTGTTTCCTGGCAATTTTAAGTTTATTTTTTATTTTTTAGAGTAAAGTAATAACTAATATTACTCCCTCCGGTCCATAATAAGTGACTTTTTGGCGTTCGGCACACCCCTTAAGAAAATACTAGCTCCTAGAAAAAAAAATATTTTGACTAAATTACCCTTAATTAAAATATTGTTAACTTGACATATTGGGATATGTAAATAAGGGCAAATTTTGAAAAAATAAAGTTAATTCCTTCGCGATTATGTAAAACGACACTTATTTTGGACCAAAAATAAGAAGGCCAAAAAGTCACTTATTATGGAATAGAGGGAGTAATATACAGTACCTGGAAATATATGAAAGTCGGTGGACCTGATTTCTTTTATATGTGTACAGAATTATAAGGTCCAACCTTGCTGATAACAACACGATAGGGGTTCAAGAATGACTAAAGAAAAACAAGAAAATCAGGAAACATGCGTAAGCTAAAAGAAAGTAGAGAAACAAAAAAGAAGACATAAATTAAAGATAGATTGAATCCAAGAAAGCGTTTCTTGAATTCAAGAAGTCTATTCTTGAAGTTGAATCCTAACAACAACAATTAGCTAACGAAGAACTAATCGCCTTTGGTAGAGAATTAAAAACAAGAGATAGATTGTGAACAACAATATGCCTAAACTTATCACCTTTCTTGAATACCTAGAAGTGATCTAAGATTTCGACAAGGGTGTAATCTTACCACCTTAAGTTGAGTCTTGAAGGTTGAAGAATAAATCCAAGAGTAGCCACACACAAAGTGCAAGAAAAATCTCACAATTTTTATTGAGATTTTTTAGAAAAATCTTTCTAAAAACAAAGGAAACACCCCTTATATAGGTAGGAGGGGGTCACGAAATTAAAGCTAAAAAATAATGAAATAAAGTCCTAATTACTTTGGACAACAAGTCCAACTACCTTAGGAAAAGGAAAAACACTAGGAAACAAAAATCAAGTCAACATAACCTTAACTACCTAGGAAAGCAATAAATCTAGTACCAAAATATATGGAAATAAGTTAAAACCAATCAGAGATAGGATCTTGAAAGTCCCAAACTAATCTTGGATAGGATCTTGGAAATCTTGAAGGCAATTTGCAAGCAACTTGGCACCAACTTGCACTCAACTTCTAGCACGCCTATTGTACCCTTCTTGGACATCAAGTAAGTCCTTTTTATGTTATAAAAACGTGGCTTTATGTTAGACTTCTTGGGCTGAAAGTCTGGACACATTTTAGGTGCCAAATAGGTCCAACATCGGCCTGATTTGGACCTTCTTCAGATGATATCTCTTGGGATCTAATCCACCTCTTCTTGGACATGAATTTGGGCCATAAAATAATTATAACACCTAGACAACTCATATCCTTTATCCTTGAGCTCTTCCTCCCAACTAACAACTTCTTTGTTCGCTCCTGAAATCCAATGACCTTGTTTTGCAACTTTTTAGCTTGAGATCTTGTTAAAGGTCCTCTTTGAGATTCCAAAGCTTCATCCTTGTCCTTGAATAGATTTGAGATTCCTAGGATGCTATCACTTGTACCCTATACCAACTTACCACATTCTTCCTACACCAATAGTATAGATTTTGAAGGCGTCTAAGCTTTATATTCTTTTTCCCCCTCAAACATCTATGATTTCTTTTCTATCTAAATCGTCCAAGATACACATAATGGAATAGTCTTCTAGCATTGTCTCTACTTCTTTCCCATTGTCCCTGCCCACTAGTGAGGCCATGCTTTAGATCACCTGGCATCACCCACTGGACTCCATATAAATTCCGAAATATTGTCCATGTTTTCCATGTTTGTCTGCAGTGTGGAAGATGTTTGCCTGATTGAGTGTATTCTTCACAAAGATAGCCCCTGCTGTAAAGAGTAAAGCCTCTTCTTTGTATATTATCGAATGTTATCAAACTTTGAGCACTGTGCTCCATTCAAAATAGGCCACATTAGGAGGGGCCTTAGTTTTCCAATCATTCTGGATGGCCGGTGTTCTTCTGCACTGCTCTCATGCTTCAGCAATACTAATAGCATGACTTAACAGAGAATTTGCCGTCGTTCCTACAGTCCACTGTATGGAATCATTCAAGTTTTCTTGCCATTCTATTGTCCCTAATTTGCCTAACTGAGATTCCACAGTTAGGAATAATTCAAGTCTTCTTTTAACTCTACTGTCGTCAATTTCTCTAACCAGAGATTGACTCTTCCATTTTTTTAAATTAAAATTATTCCTTCTAAAATTAAGTTCCAAGCAGTGTAAGGAATAGTCCAAAATTGTACATTCTTACCCCGGAACTAGCACCTCTAGTGCAACATTTTTTTTTTTGCAGAATCGCCAGCAAAATGATGTCTATCCTAAAGTAGTCTCAGCAGCTTGCAAACTCTAAGAAAGTTGACTCTACCAATTCTATTAGTTTCCTCTCCTTTCAGTAATCATGTGTACCATTTGTGATGGTAGTTCCAATCTCCTGACTTCAAACGGCTTTTTTTTTCCAGCCACAAGGAGCGTATTTGTTCTCTCTCTCTCTCTCTCTCTCTCTCTCTCTCTCTCTCTCTCTCTCAGCGAATTTGGCCTTACCTTTCTCTTTTCTGTAACCTAGGCCTACATTACCCAGTAAACTAAATCCATTATGATCACTGGAATGTTGATAATTTTGGGTTAAGAGTTCAAATCTGTTTGTCGAAAAAGAAGTTGAAGATACTGGACTTCTCCTCCCTCCTCCATTGTGAAGTAAGCTAAAGACATTTGGAGCATGTTCCTAAGAGTTTTTGGGGTACACTTGATGATGCCCTATAGTGCCAGAGATGCTTACGCAAGCTGGGGACTTTGGAGAGTTAGAAAGCCTATTAAAAAGATCTGGCTAATGGTTTCTGCCTGCATTTTTTTGGTGTGTATGGACAGAAAGAGATTGCAGATGCTTTAATGAAGTTTTAACTCCCATTCACTCTCTGAAAGCTAGGTGTTTGACTTTCCCTTTTTTGCTGGTGCAATTTGCACAATGTAAATAGCATCGTACAGATCATTGATTTTGTTAGCTCCATGAATCTTATTTGAAACTTGAATGCTCAAAGTATATGTACTGGAGCTAATCTTACATTATAGTTTGCTTGCATCCTCTGGATGCTTATGAACAATGTTTACTTTAACAGAAAAGAATTGAAATCTGTTTGCTGGAATCCTAGAGAGGGAGACTCCCTGTTAGAAATACTGACATTAGTCCTAGGAGGCATACAGAAGTTCGCCTTTGGGACTAAAATAAGACTCAAGCATTAAAAGTTTATGTTTAGTGATCTTCTATTACCTTCATATTTTGGAGGTATAAAGTTCATGTTTTCCAGTTTATTTCTGCTATGCTCAGGTACTTTTGGAGTGTTTCAGACTTTAATAACAGACCAGAGTAAATAAAAAGCAAAATGATGTTTATCCAAAAGTTGCACAATTATAGGTAAATGTGCAATGTTTATACTTGATAAGCATTTGCCACTAAAGAAGGATTTCTTGTTCAGATACGTTTCAAGATGTTAGAAGTGTAATTTTTTTTCCTTTTTCTTATGATCACCTTTATAGCCTCTACATCTCAATTCTGGTGGTATTTGTTTATTTTTACAGAGTTCAGAAAGGGCAAGCAGAACCTCTTGAGATTGAGTCTTTGACAAGGGAGTTGCTAGATACAAATGGTTGCTATATAGTTGATTGTGGGATAGAAGTTTTTGTGTGGATGGGAAGAAACACTTCTCTTGATGATAGGAAAACTGCAAGTGGGGCTGCAGATGTAATATTTCACTTGTCGGTTTGGATTATTAAATCTGTATCTCAACTTCTATTTACCCTATCCTTATCTCATTTCACTATCACCTTATAGGAATTACTCTGTGGCCTTGATAGACCAAAGTGCCATGTAATTCGTGTAATTGAAGGGTTCGAGACTGTCATGTTTCGCTCAAAGTTCGACTCTTGGCCTCAATCAACTAATGTGGCAGTGACGGAGGATGGTAGAGGCAAAGTTGCTGGTTAGTCACTTTACTGGTGGATTTCTGCTAATTCCTAGAACTAAAAAGCAACATATTTTTGTTTCTTCATTCAATTTCTCCTATTGATGATAGTACTGATGTTCTCCTTTCCTCGTGGTTCTCCAGCGCTTCTAAAGCGTCAAGGGCTTAATGTGAGGGGCCTAATGAAAGCAGCTCCTCCAAAGGAAGAACCTCAACCATATATTGACTGCACAGGCAATTTACAGGTGTCTAACTTCTGTCTATTTCCATATTGATCTACAAAGATTTTCTGGTGATTTCCATTTTAAAGTAGAAGTTATTTGTGAAGCAAAGTACGAGAAGCGTGTGAAGTAATATATTGGACAAATATCTTCTATGGAACATTACATTGCTGTAAGTATTTGATTCATCGTTTCAATGTTCAGGTGTGGCGTGTGAATGGCCAGCAGAAGACTCTTCTTCAAGCATCAGATCAATCAAAATTTTATAGTGGAGACTGCTATATATTCCAATATTCTTACCCTGGAGAAGATAAGGAGGAACATCTCATTGGCACCTGGTTTGGGAAGCAAAGTGTTGAGGTAAAATCGTCAGCATTATCATTCTCTGTTCTGTTCCCGGAAAATTTTATGTGTGTCACGACGTGAATGCCACTAGGATCGTAATGGCACCTAACCCAACCCGCTAGGCGAACCAACACTCATATTCAACCATAACAAGACAATATAAATAAAGTCTTCACTGTATTATCATAAATAAGATATGTAATAAGTCTGAAACAATGCGGAAATAACCAAAATACCTTTAGTAACTGGTGTCATGACTGTAAAGAGTATCATAAATACATAACCCTGGATAATACATCACTGTTTGATACAAAGAAACAGTAACAAAAGAGGAAAGTGACTTCAAAGCAGAGTAGTCAAAAGTGAAAATTGCAAAAGAGCTCTAAAGTCTGTTGAAGCGTTAAGGCAAAGCGCAATTAAAGCGTGGGCCTTGGCAAAGAAAAGAGCCAAGGGGAAAAATATAAAAACATAAATGCATTGCAAGAAAATGTAACTTTAAACACAAATATAATTATTTGGACAAAAGAATGGAAAAACTATATTTAAGCTCTATATATGATGCTGTGCCCTTAACGACATAACCCATTGGTGAGGTGCTGTCACACCCCAACCTTGGGAGGTGCGACCGGCACACGATGCTCGAAGGCCCGTGCGAACCAACATCTGTTCTTACCTTCTTTTTATTCACAAAATCGGGCCATTGAGGCCTCCAAGTATTAGCACCAGAATTAACATGTGAATAACTGATTAGCAAAAGAAACATTGGCATTTTATACATCATCATCATTGTCACTAGCATAGCCATACCCGACCATTACATGCAATCAAACACTAACACTAGTCTGCAAGCCTCTAAGAGTACCAAAAAAGATAGATATATATATTACACAACTTGGTCGAGACAGGGCCCCACCATACCCAAAACGTTTATGACATCTGCTTTAGTACCTATTGACTTCTGAACAGCTACTCCGAAGGAGTGGAGAGCAACAACCTATCAACATGAACAACACCCTACTGGGGAGGGACGTCACCGGGTCTATCTGCACCTGTGGGCATGAACACGGCGCCCAAAAGAAAGGGGCGTCAGTACGGAAAATGTACTGAGTATGTAAAGCTAAGAAAGCATATAAATCAGAGTCATAGTATAAGAAACATGGTTTGGTTTCAGGAAGTAGAGTGGGGATGTGTAGTTTTGAAAGGTTCCCTTGTGCTTGTGTCAAAACAAATTCTAAACGGCTATTAAACATTTAGAGATAGCATTACTTATGCTAATAAAAATCTTTACTTCATCAAAAAAAAAAAAGAAGAGAAGATAGCATTACTTATGCTGCTTTCTTGTTATGGAACATAGGGAGATAGAGTTTCAGCAATTTCTCAAGCAGGCAAGATAAGTGAGTCACTGAAGTTCTCAGCTACTCAGGTAATTCACTGGCATGATAATAGTTCAAAATTGAATATTGATCATTAACCTAGAGTTGCTGCTGAATTTTGGTTAATATGGAAAACTTCCAGGCTCGCATTTATGAAGGATATGAACCAGTCCAGTTCTTTGTCATCTTTCAGAGCTTTATTGTATTTAAGGTTTGTGGAAGTGCAGAAAGTGTCTGACTGAGGCTATTGTTTCGTCCTTTCTAAAATCATTTTGAACATTTATTGTAAACTTATTTATACTAAAATTACCAGGGTGGTCTTAGTGAAGGATACAAAAAACACCTAGTAGAGAAGGAGCTTGCTGATGATACATATAAAGAGGATGGAATTGCATTATTCCGAATTCAGGGTACTGGACCTGATAATATGCAATCAATTCAAGTAGAACCTGTAAGTCCATCCTGCCAGTTCATTATATACATGCACACATATTGGTACTGGAGGTGTCATAAATGTGTCTAGTTGGAATGTGAATCGATGTAGAATGTTTTCCCATTTCCAAATGATATACAAAAGGATGCTACAAGGGGGAGAAGGGTGCGAGTGGGGTGGTTTATTCGGCATGGTTGACTTAAAAGTCCTCTCATTCTTCCTAATATCTCTGGCCTCAAATCCTCCTTAAAACGGTTTTATTTGTGCTGGTTCCTGTTTAAGTGAGATTAGAAATTCAGATTCAAAAGTGAATGGCGTAACTCATGACAGCTGAATCTTCAGCATTTGATAATTAGGAATCTTCTCCACTCTGTCTAACTGACTGGGGATGAAAAGGGGGCTGGGGTTGGGGAATTACCATTTATCATATACTGCTCAGATTGCAGTACATATTACTCCCTCTATCCCAATTTATGGCACACTTTTTCAACCTACCCGAGGTAAGGAAGTAAACACTTTACTTTTTAGTCTGTCCCAAAAAGTGTCACCTTTCTATATTTAGAAACGATTTGATTTTAAAATTCTCATTTAATCCTTAATGACATGATTTACAGTCACACAAATATCTGAGGTTTGTTTTAGACCACAAGTTTCAAAAGTCTTCCTTTCTTTCTTAAACTCCGTAACTTAGTCAAATGGTGCCACATAAATTGGGGAGGGAGTATTCTTTTTTAATATCTTGGTATCGTGCGTAGATTAGGATCTCTACTATATTTTTTCCCTAGTTATTTTAGGATCTCTGTTCTCTTGCTTTGTTTTCTTTCCATTTTAGCTGTTCTTCGTCACTGGTGATTAAGAATTCTAGTTTAGGATTCCAGTTTTTCCATTATTTAAACACTTTTCTCATTATTTTATATGGACATTGAAAGTAGTTTTATTTATTTTTGATAAATTAATACTGTTTTAGTTTTATTACTAGTTTCTCTTGGTTTTTATGATGTCAATTATCACATTTTCTTATTTGTTGCTTCCCCGTCACCAGGGTGTGTCAGGGAACAAACAGGCATAGATCATCAATTAAGAAGTTGCTCACTCTAGATTCTATCTAGCTAGCCCAGCCTACTACTCTTCAAATGCTACTGAGAGGACTGCAGTCTTCTCTGATTCTGAGATTTCTTTTGGAAAGGAAAATGCTTCCAGATGAAAGTTTTAATCTTGTTACACCACAACCGTATCTGTATCTGGACCTTAGTGTCCAACTAAGCGACCCTCACAGAAATGTCATCCTGCAGATGACATAGTAGCTTGACAAATCTTTCCTTAAAGAGCTTGTTGTGGTCCAAATTCTTTTGTTGCCCTCAGTCCCATTTTATCCGTGTTTAACTTGTTGCAGAGATTAAAAGATAGTTTGACTAATGTAATGTACTTGCAGAAGTAAAATAATGCATTTTACTTGGTTTTTTGTTTTCACAAAAGAAGGATTACTTTATTAAAAAAACATCGACTACTTGAGTTGGAATGCTTGAAAGCTCTTTGAAGAGCTGAAGTAACAACGTTGGAAACCAAGCTTCGAATCCTAGATGTGGCAACATTAGGTGAATTCTTCCTTATCTACTTAATGCTTTAACAGGCAGAATTACCCAATACCTGTGTTGGTGGAGGTAGTATGTATTCAGTGGAACATCACAGCTATAGGAAAAAGGAGCTGTTCTTATAATTGAGATGTTTTTCAATTACTGTAAGATGTCCCAATTTGGAAAGTTTTTAACATGAAATAATTGGAATAATTAATAAATCATTGAGTGGATGAGGTACACCATATATTATTCCTGAAAACGTCATGCTTGTGTATGGCAAATCCTGATTTTAAACATCTTCCTACGTAGTTCTTCAGCAAAATGATTTTTGGATTTTGAAGTAGGTTTTGCAAGTTGTTGCACTTTTCTTTTTCGTAGATCTTAATAGAAACGAAACTAATATTAGATAGGCAGTCCAATTACTAAAAATTGAGTGGTCATTGGTTTTCGGAAAATTTATTTTACCTGAATTTGTGTCTGTTGTGCTTGTTACCTGGCTTGTTGAGAGCTACATGTATACACTTATGTTATTCTGCACTCTGCCTACGTAGTGTTTGGCTAACAAATCACAATTTTCTTTTTACCATTTTAACGGGATCAGGTGGCTTCATCTTTGAACTCCTCATATTGCTACATATTACACAGTGGCTCTTCTGTCTTCACATGGACCGGAAATCTTACCACCTCTGAGGACCAGGAACTTGTTGAGAGGCAGCTGGATCTTATCAAGGCAAGTTGTCATGGAATGCTTTCCCATAGTGAACATGTATTACTTGACCTTTATCTGCAAGCTACTAAGGAATAATGCTTGGTAGTCTTTACATTTACTGTTTATTTGTTGAAACCTGCGTAACTCGTTAACTTGCGACTATGTTTTCTGGACTCGGTTGTGGGTACTTGATACGAGTGCATATATAGAGGTCGGATACTTCATCACATGAATTTAGGATCAGGGATATGGGTCCGAGTGCGGATATAGGTGCTGGGATACGACCAATAAATGTAAATTACGACATATATAAGTATAATGCGATTAATTAAAGTTATTTAACTAAAATAATAAAATTTAGTTCTTTATAAACACTTGATATTCTATTCATAAGATATCTCGTGTAATATAGCAAAGCGTTCAGATACTTCATATAACTTTATATATATGACATGAACCAAACTCAAACCAAATACCCAATCAATCTATACTTCTTGGTCATAGATGTAGTCAAAGCACCCAAAGTAACTTGACCAATCCAGTGTGGATCCCACACCCACACCCAAATCATGTCAGGTCGACACAAATGCCACAGGGATTGTGAAGGGTCTGAGCATTGAACCAGTTTTGTGCTCTCACTGAAGCATCTTGGTTCTCTTCGTCAAAAAAAAAAAAAAAACTGAAGCATCTTGGTTCTATTAATTATGCTATATCCTTGTCTTATTTGTCACACGCAATGTGCAGCCTGATATGCAGTCGAAATTGCAAAAAGAAGGGGCAGAATCTGAGCAATTTTGGGAGATATTGAGTGGAAAATCTGAATATCCTAGTGAGAAGATTGGACGGGATGCTGAAAGCGATCCTCATTTGTTCTCGTGCACCTTCTCAAAAGGTAAGGATTCTCACTTTCTTTTTGTTTTTATTTTCGGAATCTTTTACTTAAAGAATAGATCAACATTTTTGCACTAATATGGTTCTTTGCTTTTAATAGTTCAACTAATTTAATTTTCTTCACTTCTCCATTTCTTGGCTACTGGAATTTGACTTGATCTCCAGGGGATCTAAAGGTGAGTGTTCGGATGGACTGTTCTTTTTATCCCTCAAATCTTCTTAGACTTTTGCAGTTTGTTGTTTTGCCTAATTACCTCTTGAGAGAGGAGGGGAAGTGATAAAATACAAAGGTCACAAGATACACACTGTATCCTATAACAAGTAGCTTGTGTATATAGTAGATAGTTATTAGACACCTGAAGTGACGAAGTGTGGATGCCCACTTATCATCAAGTCAACACTAACGGAAAAATTCTAGACTTCATTTTGACTTGATTCTCTTATAACTTGTCCAATGTGACAACTTACCTCTGTATTACAGGTGACAGAGATCTACAATTTCAACCAAGATGATTTGATGACAGAAGATATTTTTATCCTTGATTGTCATTCGGATATTTATGTTTGGGTTGGCCAGCTGGTAGAGTACAAGAATAAAATGCAGGCTTTATCCATTGGTGAGGTATGCCTTCAACATTTTATCAAGGAAGTTCTTTCATTAGTAAGGTGATTATGAACTACTAAATATTAACTTCCGCATTTATTTGTTGGCGAGGTTTACTTTAGGTTGTTAATCTGAGTCTTCAGAAAATTGGATTGAGCATATTATAGGATTATCCTGGTATGTGCTATGCAGATAGGGCAGGCCTTGTTTGAATTCCTTGAATGACTGGAATCTTTAAGGGATAAAGAACAACACTTTTCCGGCGTAATCTAGTTTTTCCGACGTCCTTTTTAGAGTCTTTAATTTTAATCATCCTCCAGTGATTAATCTTAAAAACTTTTCTAGTTCATTATGGGTGATAATAGGATTTATTTTACAGCCGGGCTCAAATCGTATGACATTACAAGGCTTGAATCAAGAGCAGAAACTTGGTTCGAATGGGTGGAAAGGAGCCGTAATCTCATGCGTAGATCAACCTTCAGCTGGAAAACTATGGAATGGTTGTGCTTTGTCTATCAAGAAGCCTCAAAAGATGCTGGCACGTTTGTAAGGAAATGGCAGCTAAAGGAGCAATACTCAACGTTTTACAGCTCCAGGAAATACAACAAGTTCGGAAGATTTATTAGCATTGTTACTGTTCAAGGTGACAACAGAGTAGTAACCATTATTCCAGAAGCTACATTTAATGCGGGATGGAATGAAATCGCATTCAAGATCAAGAACTTCATTAATGCTAATAAAAGGTCATTTATTACAAATGGTCCCAAGAAGGCAGACCCAAAAATTCCCTATGCTTCCTCTGTTAAAGTCAGCAAATGGCAGTCAAGGGAGTGCGATGATGTCCACGCTACACATGGTCCCAACAATAGAATATTAATCTCCGATGGTGAGGTCAACACAGATGAGGGGTTGCTGAGCAGGTGCATTGTTGGAAGTTTTGACGAGGGCTTGGATGAAAAACCAACGCTTGCCGACATCCGGCGATGGTCAGTGAACACTTGGAAGAAAGCTTTTGGTGTCGATGTATACGAAATGGCCGGACACAATTTTCTCTTTCAATTTCCCAACAAATACATGGCAGAACACATCCTTAAAGGGAATGGAGGTGGAAGCGAGCAAAAATTCAGCTGGAATGGTGGTCGCCGATGGCCGGCTGCTGCTCAACCAACCCAAAAAGGGATTGGACATGGATTAAAGCTATGGGTCTCCCAATGCATTTCTGGACTGAGAAAATCTTCAAAGCCATTGGAGATCTTTGTGGAGGTTGGCTAGAAACTGAGGAAGAAACTTCCTTAAAGAATCATCTCAAATGGGCAAGGATTAAAATTAGAGGTGATGGGGAGAAGGCACCGAAGGAAGTGGTAATAGTTGACAAAGGAATAAGCTTCACTATTCCGATCTGGTGTGAATCTCCGACGAGGGTGGCTACTGGATAAGACGATGATGTGAGAAGAAAGCAGCGGTCATTAAAACCCTATCATGAAAAGGCGTGCAGGGGTTTTAATGACAGGGTCGGTCACGTGGGTACATCAAATAATGTGCCAATTTCAAAATATGATAAAGTGGAAGGGCCAAGTGTAGAGGCCCAAAACCTACTTTTCAGAAGAGGACTCTGCGCTCTTTTTTAAATGAGGCCCAATTTCTTTTTTCGGCCCAGATTACTACACCTCACTGGAAAATAGCAGACCCATTAGTCGATGAAATAGAGGCAATCTCTCTCTCCCCTCTTAACAGTGCTCTATCTTCTGAAGTAAAAAAGAACGAAGAAAGAGAAATCCCTCTCACTCACACAGGAGGCTGAGCAACAGGCACATCACGAAGATGGTGATAATTATGAGGATGCCATGACTAATATTGACGGCGAGGGTATTCTAATTGATGGGGTGGGAGGCAGCAACGACATGCAAGTGACAGTGCAAATTGAACCTGAAAACTGGGCAATCGAGGAAGCTGAACCTCTCAAGATGCAATTGCAAAGTGACGATTTAGAAGGGGAGATGGACGCAACCTTATGGGTTCATCAGAATGTAATTAAGCTCAGCAAACAATTTGGGGTTGATTTCCAGGGATGCGAAGAGGATGCCTTTGCTTTATTCAAGAAGATTGACAGATGCAGGCAAGCGAAGAGGCAAGAACCAGAACCAGTAAATACGGTGACTCCTAAAAAGAAAGGCAGCCAGGAGTTAAAGGGCCTGGTATTTGACATGAAGTTCAAAAGTTCTGGGACAAGGAATAGGGGGAAAGAAATCTCAATCATTGATCAATGAATGTGAAAATCATTTCATGGAACGTGAAGGGACTGAATCACAGGAATAAGAGAAGGGTGATCAGAAGCTTGATCCTTAACTGAAAAGCTGATGTATTCTGTTTTCAAGAAACGAATATAGAAGGGGATATAAAAGGGATTGTCAAAGAAATTTGGGGGGTCAGGGGTAGTAAATACGGGCAATTGGAGGCTAGTGGCACTAGAGGTGGTATTCTAATGTTATGGGATAGTAAAGTTTGGAAAGGGGAGGTAGTAACCATGGGTGCTCATTCATTGACTTGCGAATTTGAGTCGCATTCTCAAGACTTTAATTGGCACATGACAGGAGTTTATGCTCTTAATTGCATCAGAGAAAGAAGGGAAGTGTGGTGGGAAATAGGGGGTACTAGAGGTCTGTTCACAGGGCCTTGGGTAGTTGCCGGTGATTTTAACACAGTCAGATTTCCCTCTGAAAAGAGGAATTGCAGCAGAATAACCAAAGCTATGACTGAGTTTTTTAATTTCATTGAAGACATGGACTTGGTTGATCTTCCATTAGAAGGGGGCATCTATACATGGGCTAGAGGGAACAGTGGAGACCATCTCAAAAATTGACAGGATCCTGGTATCGATGGAGTGGAATGAGTATTTTAAAAACATCAAACAAGAAACTCTTCCTAGAGTTTGTTCTGATCACACACCCTTAATGTTACAGTGTGGCATCTGGGATCACAGTAAATCCTACTTCAAGTTCGAAAACTGGTGGTTGGAGACTGAAGGTTTTTCTGACAGAGTCCAGAATTGGTGGACATCCTTCATCTTTGAAGGAAGACCGGATTACATCCTTGCTTGCAAACTAAAAGCCTTAAAAAGTAAATTGAGAGAATGGAGCTTGAATAGCTATGGCAACCTGGAGAGGGGGAAAAATCTCATACTGACCCAAATAGCTGAGTTGGATGCTATCCAACAACAGAGGAACCTTAATGAGGAGGTGATGGCCAGGAGAACAAATCTCTCCATCGAATTTGAAGAATTTGCTACAAAGGAGGAAATTGCTTGGAGGCAAAGATCAAGGGTTTTATGGCTCAAACAAGGAGACAGGAACACCAAGTTCTTCCAAAGAACTGCCAATGCACATAAAAGATTCAACAACATCAGCAAATTAAAGGTAAATGGGGAGAGTATTGAAGAACGAGCTGAGATAAAAAGGGAGATTATCGACTTCTATCAGAAACTGTACTCTGAAACAGAAGTATGGAGACCTACCTGTAATATGAACAATTGCCCATCTATTTCTGAAGCTGAAGTACAGACATTGCAAAATGTTTTCGAGGAGAATGAAGTTTTAGAATGCTTAAAGACTTGTGCAATAGACAAAGCTCCGGGACCGGATGGGTACACTATGGGTTTTTTCATCAAATGCTGGGACGTGGTGAAATCAGACATAATGGCTACTATTCAAAACTTTCCCAGGAGTTCTTTGAAAAGAGCTTCAATGTCACTTATGTGGCATTGATACCTAAGAAGTGTGGTGCCAATGAGCTAAGGGACTTTAGGCCTATCAGCCTCATAGGCAGCATTTATAAACTGATCTCCAGGTTACTCACTGAAAGATTGAAAAGGGTGATGCACAAGTTGGTAGACTCACAGCAAATGGCATTTATAAAAGGGAGACAAATCACAGATGCAGTTTTGATCGCAAATGAATGTGTAGATTCCAGACTCAAGGAGAAGAGGCCAGGAATTATGTGCAAGTTAGATATTGAAAAGGTATTTGACCATGTCAACTGGGAATTTTTGCTAGGAACTCTCCAGAAGATGGGTTTTGGTAGGAAATGGGTCAACTGGATCAGATTCTGTATAAGCACTGTCAAGTTCTCCATCCTGATCAATGGAGCCCCTGAAGGCTTTTTTCCTTCGGAAAGGGGATTGAGACAGGGAGATCCCTTATCCCCTTTCTTGTTCATTCTTCCTATGGAAGGGCTAAACAATATGTTAAGAACAGCACAGGGCAATGGATGGATTAAGGGCTTCAATGTGGCAAGAAACCAAATTGACAGACTGGAGGTTACTCACCTTCAATATGCAGATGATACCCTCATTTTTTGTGATGCTGATGCGACCCAAGTAAAGTATCTAAGAGTGATCCTCATAATTTTCGAAGCCATCTCTGGGCTCCATATCAACTGGAGGAAAAGCCATATTTTTCCAGTCAATGAGATCTA
Organism: Nicotiana tabacum; assembly: GCF_000715075.1. Classification (NCBI taxonomy): domain Eukaryota; kingdom Viridiplantae; phylum Streptophyta; class Magnoliopsida; order Solanales; family Solanaceae; genus Nicotiana; species Nicotiana tabacum. The sequence continues at coordinate 47,730,396 of NC_134102.1, forward strand.
ATATTCAGCTGCTGACAGGAATTCTGGGAGGTGAAATTGGTTTTATCCCAACCATTTATTTGGGGATGCCTTTGGGTGCTAAAAGCAAATTCAAGGATATGTGGAATGGAGTCCTGGAAAAATGTGAGAAAAAGCTAGCAAGATGGAAATCTAACTACATTTCTTAGAGTGATAGATTGGTCCTCATTAACTCTGTGCTAGATGCCCTTCCCACATATGCTGTCCCTTTTTCCTATACCTGCCAATGTAGAGAAAAGACCGGACACCTTGAGAAGAAACTTCCTCTGGCATGGAAACAAAGAGAAGAAGGGCTTTCACCTAGTCAAATGGAAAACATTGACCCTCAACAAAAAGAAGGGAGGTCTGGGGGTCAGGAACTTGGGGGTCAGGAACTTGAGATTGCAGAATAAAAGCCTTTTGATGAAGTGGCTTTGGAGGTTTACCAGGGAGGATCAAGCTTTGTGGAGCAAGGTAATAAAGGCTAAATATGAAAAGGAACGATTCTGGATGACTAAGCAGGTAAACAATGCTTATGGTACCAGCTTGTGGAGAACTATAAGGAACTTGTGGACAAATTTTGCTGTCAAGCTTCAATTCAAAGTAAGAGATGGAAGGAAAACTCTTTTTTGGGAAGATAACTGGTTAGGAATTGGTTGTCTTATGAATCTTTTTCCAGACATTTATGCCCCGAATCAACAACATAGAGCTACAGTACATGAACTCCGGGGTACACAGACATGGAATCTCACCTTCAGAAGACCTTTACATGATTGGGAGTTGCCCAGAATTACAGATTTCTTTAACACTCTGGAGCTATGTAATGGACTGCAGGAGGGAGATGATACACTTAGTTGGAGCCAAAACAGCAGTGGGGTGTACACAGTCAGTTCAGCCTATAAGTACCTAAACCAAGATGGTGGACAAGTCAATCTATGGCCTTGGAAACACATATGGAGGGTAAAGATACCATACAAAGTGGCATGTTTTTCTTGGCTGGTAGTTAGAGAAGCAGTTTTAACACATGATAACCTGAGGAGAAGGGGAATGTCAATCTGCTCGAGGTGTTACTTATGTGGCCAAGAGGTAGAGACAATCAGCCACCTGTTTCTACATTGTAGAGTGACTAGTCAGTTGTGGGACTTATTCATCAACCTCAGAGGCATTTGATGGTCAATGCCAGGAAGAACATCTGAACTATTGTCAAGCTGGAATGAAGGGGGGAAGTGCACTGTTTCCAACAAAGACAGATGGAAAATTGTCCCTGCAACTATTTGGTGGACAATATGGAAGGAGAGGAACGCAAGATGTTTTGAGGATTCAACTAGTTCTATTCAGAAAATTAAAATGAATTGTATTCTTCTTTTTTGTTTTTGGTGTAAAGCAGAATATAGTGACGACTTAGAGTCAATTCTACAGGTCCTAGATTCCTTGTAAGAAGAGCAAGGATTGTAATAGGGAGCTTTGTAGGCTTTTGTAAACTCTCTCTTTTGGCTTCCAACATTTCCTTTGTGCTGAAGATTGATTAATACAAATATACATGTTACATTGTAAAAAAAAAACCTCAGTTAGTTCTGATGGAGTACCAAAATTAAGTTTTGTTCTTTGTTGCAATTTAAGAAGAATGTCGAGGGAGCTTAGATGATGAAACTCTCTGCTGTTGAAGAGTCCATGAGTTGTAATTTCGCAATGCATCGTAGCAAGATAAATTTGCAATTCAAATGATTTTTTTTAATTCAAAATAATAAAAGCAAATTGGCTAAGGGATTTGTGACAGGATATATGGAAGTCAAGAAAATGGTTCAATAGCAAAAGTAACCTATAATCGTTTGATCTAACAAGAGAGGATGAGCGTAGTAAGAAAACAAACTTTCATCACTCGACACTGCTTCTTTGAGTAAACAAAAGAGAAAAAAGGGAGCCTCAAGGAAAATATTTTAGTGATTGAATCGTGGTAGTAAATAGCAACTGAAAGTGCAGAATTGAGACAAACTACTCTTTTTTGATAAGGTAAGATTTTATTGATAAAGTAGTACCAAGATGGTACAAACTAGTACATCACTCATACAGAAGCCAAAAAGAAGCAAACTACTACATCCTTCTTCCTAATAATTCCAGAAAATTCATATACTGACCAAGATACACTAGCAGGCTGCTTTTACACCAAAAGTAAAGATTACGTAAACATCTATTTTTAGATCTAGAAATATGTTCCTTTTCCCCTCAAAGCATGCCGTGTTCCTCTCTAGCCAAATAGTCCGAAAGATACAAAGAGGAATAGTCTTCTGTATCAGCTTGATCTCTCTAGGTATCACTTGATACTGCGGACTTAGCATTAGATCCTTAACAGACTTTGGCATCACCCATGAGACACCAAAAATGTTTGAAAACAAATTCCAACATTGTCTTGAAAATCTAAAAACCCTTAGCATAAAGATTATTTTAAGGGTAAAAGATAGTTACGAGACCCCCAAAAAAAAAGCAAAACGCAAACCCAGACTTGTGGTAGTTACAAAGACCCAATAATATCCACTATAGACTCTACATCCTCTACCAGAGCTTCTTTACACCAAAAGTGAAACAAAAATATACAATTCGTCTTGATCTTCTGTTCAGTGTTAGCTCTATCTTCAAAGCACCTTGAATTTCTCTCCAACCAAATTGTCCACCAAATACATGCTGGGATCAACCTCCACCATTGCTTCTGCCTCAGTAGAATACCCGAGTCATTCCAGCAAGCTAACATATCTGCAGTTGTCCTAGGTATTGCGCATTTCACACCTTTCATATTCATGAATAGATACCACAGCCTGCTGGTTACTTTGCAATGTAAAAAGAGGTGACTGTTTGTTTCAATCTCTTTTCCACACAAGAAACATTTGGAACACATAGGCATTCCTCTACTCATTAAACAGTCATGAGTTAGGACAACCTCTTTGACGACAAGCCAACAAAAGCAAGCCACTTTAAAAGGGATTTTCACCTTCCAGCTGTGCTTCCAGTGTCATGTCCCATTGTTCATGTGACCAGAACTATTCAAGATTCCATATGCTGACTTTACAACATATACTCCTCCGCTGTTTCTTTACCATATAAGTCTGTCCTATTCTTCTGTGATGCCCTTAAAACCATCCAACAATTTGTAGAATTCAATCACTCTGGTAACCTCCCAGTCATTGAAGAACCTTCTGAAAGTAACATTCTTTCCACCCCTGCATACTCCATACCTCAGCCACAGTAGCTTGGGGTTGCTGTACTTAAGTGAACAAATCTGGAAAAACCTCTTTAAGAGATCCATTTCCAATCCAATCATCGTTCCAGAAAGAAGTTTTATTGCCATTGCCCACTTTGATACTGACATTGCTGATAAATCCTGACCATAAATTTCTAATTGACTTCCATACACTTGCACCATAGGATCCAGAAGCTCCTGCTGTACGCCACCTCCCATCTGTCCCATATTTTTTACTGATAACCTTCCTCCATAAAGCTTGATCCTCCAGAGAAAATCTCCATAGCCACTTCATAAGTAAACTCTTGTTATGTTGTCTCAAATTTCTGATGCCCAAACCTCCATCCCTCTTGCTTTTAAGCAAAGTGCTCCATTTTACCAAATTGTAGGCCTTCTTCTCCTTGTTCCCTTGCCATATGAATTTCCTCCTTAAAGCATCCACCCTTTTCTCAATTTTTACAGGAAGTGGGAAAAGAGACATCATGTAAGTAGGAAGAGCATCTAGCACACTATTGACTAAAGTAATCCTCCCTCCCAAAGAAATATAATTTCCTTTCCATGTAGCAAGTTTCTTTTCACACCTCTCCAGCACCTCATTCCATAACTCCTGAGATCTATTTTTTGCTCCCAATGGCATCCCCAGATATGTAGTTGGGAGATTTCCCACTTGACAACCTAGAACCCCCGCCAATCTTTGAAGGTTGGTGACCTCATTAACTTTGTACACCAGTGACTTACTCCAGCTGACATGTAACCCTGAGACAGCTTCAAAGACAGATAAGTTCACAGAACACCAAAGAATCATAAGCATAAAGCAGATGAGTAATCTCCAGATTGCTACCGACATTATTCACTACTTTGAAACTCCTTATCCACCCCTCCTTGTTTGCCTTCTTAATCATACTATTCAGACCTTCCATTACAATTATAAAAAGGAAAGGAGACAAAGGGTCTCCTTGCCTTAGCTCTCTATGTGGAGAAAAGAAACCCTCTGGAGAACCATTAACTAGAATAGAAAACTTTACAATGCTGATGCAAAAACCTATCCACTTGCTTCCAAAGCCCATATTCTTCAGAGTTTTCAGCAGATAGTTCCAATTAGTATGGTCATATGCCTTCTCAATATCCAATTTGCCAAGGATTCCAGGGATCTTACCCTTTTTTTTTTTTTTGGATAATGACCAGGGATCTTACTTTTAACCCTGGAATCAACACATTCGTTTGCTATTAGAGCTGCATCCTCTCTTTTGTAAATTGTTTTGAGTTAAACATGCCTCCCAGGTTGCAATCCATCCAAAGCAAGCTACCTTGAAAGGAGCTTTTGTCCTCCAAATCATCTTCCATGGCCAATTATCATCCCTTTGACCTGTTTGCTTAGTCAATACACTGTAGCAATTACTTACTGATTATATTTTATATTTACTAGCTGTCCAAACCAGAGAGTCCCTCTTACTTTGATCAATGTTAGCTGATCCCAGTTGCTGAAGTAGTTGACTGAACTCCTCTACCTCCCGATCATTCAAGTTCCTTCTGAACTCAATTTGCCAACCTGAATCTGAACGGGAACCAACAACATTACCATCCTTATTGATTGAGCAGTTAAACAGACTAGGTAATCTAGTCTTCAGACACTCTTCCCCAACCCATACCTCTGTCCACAATCTGATATTTCTCCATTTTCCAGCTCCAGTTTAATGTATTGATTAAATTCTTCCCATAATCTAATAATGCCCTTCCTGCGGTTAGCCCTTCCAAACTTCCCCTCTTGAATTCCTCCGGACTAAAGGTATTCTTAAACCATCATTCTTGCCATAAATAGCATTGATAAGTATCTTCTAAGCTTCAGTTCCATCTAAGTTATATCTCCAAATCCATTTGAAAAGCATGCCCTTGTTGTGAAGCTTCAGATTTCTCACTCCCAGTCCACCATCCTTCTTTTCCTTTAGAACCACCTGCCAGTTAACCAGATGTATTTTCCTTTTTGCTTTCATTACCCTCCCATAAAAACTGATTTCTCAAAGAGTTCATTTTCTTCTCCACTGCTGCAGGCATAACAAACAAGGACATCAAATACATAGGCATTCCATCTAGCACACTATTTATAAGAGTAAGTCTTCCTCCAAAAGAAAGAACTGCTTCTTCCATGAAACAAGTTTCTTAGCACACCTATCCAGTACCCCTTGCCAGGTTTTTTGATCATTTCTTCTTGCCCCAAGTGGAAGCCCAGGGTATACAGTAGGAAATTTCTCCACCTTACATCCCAGAATATCAGCTAACTCCTCAATGCATTCATCTACATTAATACTGAAGATACTGCTCTTTGCCAAATTGAATTTGAGGCCTGTGACCAGGGGCGTATTTATGACTTGTAGCATGGGGCACGTGAACCCATGCTCCTTTCTCTATACTAGATATAATAATGTTATATTTCTTAAAAATTTCTTAAACATACATGTGTGCACCCAAGCTCAAAGAGTCATATGGTTTAATGATTATTTGGTGCACCTTTTCAAGTGAAGTTAGAGGTTCAAATCTCAATTTGTAGGCACGTCTAGTGCCCCTTCTTGTGTTTTAATTAGGTATTTTTTTTCTTTCTTTTTTATATTTGGTTTATTCATTCAAAATCCTCAAATCTAATACATTGAAATCCTTAAATCTTCCTTTATCGTCGCAAAATTTTATATAATTAAAATTAATACCAGTGGATGATGTAGCATGGTTAAATGATTCCATCATTTTCCATCATTTTTTGTATGAAGTATAGGTATATATGTTAAAAATCACTAAAATTGCAAGAAAAAATTTAATCTTAACCTATAATTTCTGAATAATAACGAATTCACGGTAAGATTCTAAAGGTTGAACCCGTCAAATATATTCTAGATTCACCTTTTGTAATAGTGCACCCATCTTCATGGAATCCTGGATCCACCCCTGCCTGTGACTGCTTCAAAAGACAAAAGAACCGTTCTAAGATAAAGCAGTTGCTGCTTTTCTGCCTCACATAAAAGAAGAGTGTCATCTGCATATAGAATATGAGATATTGTCACACTTTCATCTTCATTTCTTCCAAATTTCATTGCCTTTATCCACCCCAGACTCTCTGCTTCCTTATCATCAAGCTAAGAGCTTCCATTATTTTACCAAAGTAAACAGATAAGGAGATAGAGGATCACCTTGTCTCAATCCTCTTTGAGACTTAAAGAAACCTTGTGGACTAACCATTAATCAAAAACAGAAAATCTGACTGTGGACAAACAATATTTGTTCCAGTCAATCCACTTGTCCCCAAAATTCATATGTTTCAGGATGTTTAACAAGCATGACCACTTGACATGGTAATATGCCTTCTCAAGGTCAAGCTTGCGGACAACTCTTTTCTTCAACTTTACCAGCCGCTCAACACTTCCATTTGCAGTCAGGGATGCATCTACTATTTGTCTTCCTCTAATAAATGCATTCTGGTTGGCTGAAATTAGTTTATAAATTACTAGCTTGAGCCTCTCAGCTAACAGCTTAGCAATAATTTTATAAACATTTCCCAACAAGCTAATGGGCATGAAATCTTTCATCTCGACTGCTCCCTTCTTTTTTGGAGTTAATGCAATAAAAATAGCATTTAGGCTTTTAACAAAGGTACCTCTATGATGAAATGGTTCCGGTCTTCCAAACATCATTCTTCACAATATTCCAACATTTCTGAAAGAAGTTATAGATTAAAACCATCTGGGCCAGGATTAGGGTTTATTCCCTTTCAGTTTTTTCATGTTAAGGTAAACAACTGCTGCTTCTGGTTATAGTTCAGCCCTAGCAGAAATCAGAGTTGCATATTTGTGGTGGTAAATCAAGAAGACAAAAAATGGACAAAAGCATGTTAGGTGATTTGGATAATCTTCTTGAAGCAGACAAGCTTAAAATGGCTTCTATGATTGACCAACTCCAAATCCGTGACAGGTGATTTTGCTGCTTTGAATCCACAGAGAGTCTCAGAGCTGAGAGAGACGAGTCATGAGTACTTTGTTTTTAGGTATTTCAAAGTTTTTGTACTCAAAAGAATGATTAATAGAAGAAATTTTTCTTTTTTTTCTTAGCCATCTTCGAATCTGTCCTTGGTCTTTCCGACGACTTTTGCCACCGGAGAAACTGAGTTTTTTCCCGATCATCTCCTGTGATCGAGTACAAACTAGTTTACAATAGCATTATAGAGAACATAATTTATTTCAGGGCGGGGGACACAACATACGACATCACAGAGAATCAAACAGCATCAGAAACTTGGTTTGAATGGGTGGAGAGAAGAAACCAGCTGCTTAGAAGAATGACCTTAAGTGGGAAGGCACTTTCATGAGTTAGTGAAGTGCTGCAGAAAGCGTCAAGGAGAAGGGGAAACACGTACAACAGATGGAACATCAGAGACAATATCACCACCTTTTATTGCACACAAAAATACAACGTATATGGCAGATTTATCAGCCTTATAGCAGTGCATGGAACTAACCGATCAGTCATTATTATCCCAGAAAAAGGCCTTTAATGTGGGATGGGGAGAGCTAGCTATTAAAATAAAGAATTTCATGAATAGAAGAGCAGTTATTACAGATCCACAGTTGCCTTTATTACAAAACACCTATGCTCATACAACTCGTGAATGCAAATGGTCCAAAATGAATGGGGCCTAGATGATCAATCAAACTAAGCAGGGCATTATTAAAATACACGAGACAAAAATCTCGGATGATAATCTCTTGAGCAGGTGTGTGGTTGGTAGATTCTCCAAGGAGCTTGACGAAATTCCCACTAGAAACGAAGTCCGAAAATGGATCAGCAACAAGTGGATCAATGCTATTGGGGTATACGAGTTGAATGGATGTCAGTTCCTGTTCGAGTTTCCAACCAGATGAATGGCAGAACAAGTATTAGAAGGCACATGGAGATGGGGGAAAACAATATTGAATCTAAAATGGTGGACTCCAACGACGGCTTATGTTCCTGCAGAAATTAAGCCTGCTTGGGTTTGGGTCAGGATACTTGGCCTTCCTCTACATCTCTGGTCTGCTGACACCATGAAAGCCATTGGTAACAAATGCGGAGGTTGGATCGAGACAGAAGAGGAAACAGAACTAAAAAACCACCTCCGTTGGGCTCGTATCAAAGTCAAAGGGCCACCAGCAATTATTCCGAAGGAAGTCGAGGTGGAGAACGATGGCTTAATCTTCCAATTGCCGTTGTGGAGCGAACATCCGGTGGCAGTTAAAACCCAGCGGATATCGATGAATGATGTTGATGGCACAAAGACCTTAAAAGGTCACTCTAGGTCTGCTGTAGGCCTGTAGCTGGGACTGACAGGGCAGAGCACATGCAGGCCAAAAAGTCTCCTATAATTCAAAAAAAGGACAGCTGTATCACTCCATCTGTTGAAGCGGGGCAAACTTCTGGGCTTGGAGGAAATAAGTAAAAGGAGAGCAAACTATTGGGCCTCCCTCAAGGGGCCCAAATATTAAAAGAGTTGATAGTCCAGTAACTCTTGATATTATTCCACTTGCTTTTGTGGAAGACCCAAAATATTTTGATAACATTTTATATGCATCTGATGAAGGCCCATCTCCAGCTGGACCAAGACCTGATCCACTAGGTCTTGAAATTGAAGCGAACTCATCGCTCTTATCAATCTGTTCGATGACTTCAAAGTTAACGCCCGCTGAATACGTATCTAAGGGGGAAAGCTCATCACAACCTGTCCAAATTCAGAGCTCTATTCATGGGACACAACTCGATGATTATGTTACTAACCGGGAAGAGGAATTATGTTTGGAGAATCAACTGGTACAAGTACATAATCAATACCAGCCTCTACTGTATGATGGCACACATTGTTGGGAGAGAGAAGAGGTCATACCTTTAGACATACAAAATTAGATGGCGGAAGAAGATGGATCCTTATGGGTACATAAGAATGTTATCAAGATGAGCAAACAATATCATGAAATTGACAAAAGAAAACTGGAGAACAGAGTAGAGGAGACACTTACAATCTGTGATACACCAAAGCCAAAAATCAATAGAGAAGTTAAGAACCTGGAAATTGAGATGAAGTTCAAGGAGAGTGGATCGAGGAGGGGTTGGGGGTGGGGGGGTGGGGGGACAACATCACTGTTATCCAATGAAGGTCAAAATTATATCGTGGAATGTTAGGGGATTGAATAAGAGGAGAAAAAAAAGGGTTGTGAAAGCACTTGTTCATAAATGGAATGCTGATGTCTATTGCTTACAAGAAACAAAGCTGGAAAGGGACATGACGAGGGAAGTTAAACAATTATGGGGGAGAAGATGGATCGATTGGGTTTGTCTAGAGTCTAACGAGAGAAGTGGGGGGATTTTACTACTGTGGGACAAGAGGGTTTGGGAAGGGTCAGTAGAAGGTTACGGGACACAGAGCATATCTTGCAAACTATCCTCTGTTTCTCAAAACTTTACATGGTTTATCACAGGGGTGTACGGATCAAATAGCAGAAAAGAAAGGCAAGATCTTTGGTGGGAATTAGTAGCTTTCAGGGGGTTATGCGAGGGTCCATGGGTGGTTTGTGGCGATTTAACACCACCGGATACACACAAGAAAGGAGAAGTAGGGGGAGATATAATAGTGCTATGTAGGAGTTCTCGGACTTAATAGGGGAACTGGAACTGATTGATCTTCCACTGGCAGGAGGTATTTATACATGGTACAAAGGAAATGATCATATTGCAGCGTCAAGAAAATAGACAGATTCTTGGTATCAATTGAATGAGATGAAGAATTTAGCAACATCAAGCAGTCCTTATTGCCTAGGCTAGACTCTGATCATCTACCTGTCCTGCTGCAATGTGGAGAACGGGAGAAGAAAAAATCTTACTTCAAATTCGAAAACTGGTGGCTGGAAGTAGAAGGTTTCTATGAGATGGTTAATGGGTGGTGGAGCTCTTTTGATGTCACAGGTGCACCAGACTACATTTTAGCTGTTAAGCTAAAAATGTTGAAAGGGAAACTAAAAGAGTGGAATCTTAACAACTATGGCAGTTTGGAGAACCGGAAAACAGAAATTTTGAATGAAGTTCAAAACCTAGATAGGTCACAGGAGCAGAGGAACTTGACTAAAGATGAACTTGTTCTCAAGACAAGCTTAGAGATGGAGTTTGAGGAGATGTCAAAGTTTGAGGAGATTGCTTGGAGGCAAAGGTCCAGAATACTATAGCTAAAAGAGGGAGATAGGAACACAAGATTCTTTCACAGAATGGAAAATTCACATAAGAGAGCCAACAACTTGGACGAACTTGAGATCAATGGAGAGCAGGTTTCTGACCCTGAGGTCATCAAAGATGAAATTCTGCAGTATTACACCAACCTCTATACTGAAACTGAGACATGGAGACCAGGTTTCAACTATCTTGACTGCCCAAAATTGACTGATGAGGAGGCTATATGTTTACAAAGACCTTTTGAGGAAGAGGAAGTTCTGGCTGCTATTAGAATTTGTGCCTATTAGAATTTGTGCCTCTGACAAGGCACCAGGGCATGATGGCTACTCTATGGGATTCTTTCAGAATTTCTGGGCAATAGTGAAGGAAGACATCATGAAAGCTATTGAGAATTTTCATTCAAAGGAATTCTTTTCAAAGGAATTCTTTCAAAAAAGCATTAATGCAACTTACATTGCACTTATTCCAAAGAAGGAGCCAAGGAACTGAAAGACTTCAGACCTATCAACAAATGGCATTTATCATGGGAAGATAGATTGTAGATGTAGCTCTAATAGCAAATGAATGTGTGGATTCTAGACAGAAGGGGCAAAAACCTGGAATCCTATGTAAACTTGATTTAGAGAAGGCTTTTGATCATGTCAATTGGAACTTTCTAATCAAAATAATGAAGGACATGGCATTCGGGAGCAAATGGCTAAAATGGATATTGTTCTGCATTAGCTCTGTCAGGTTTTCTATTTTGATTAATGGCTCACCTGAAGATTTCTTTCCCTCGCACAGAGGCCTTAGGCAAGGTGACCCTCTCTCTCCCTTTTTGTTTATCTCAGTCATGGAAGGTCTAAATTGTATGATAAAAAGGGCAAAGACAAATGGTTGGATTAAGGGATTCAAGGTATCCAACAAACCTGACTGTGCGATGGATATTTCCCATTCGCTATACGCAGATGACTCTTGATTTTGTGTGACGCTGAGGTTGATCAACTGAGGCACATCAGACTGATCTTAACTGTGTTTGAAGCAACTTCTGGACTCCATGTCAATTGGACGAAAAGTCAGCTTTTCCCCATTAATGTGGTGCCTAATATGCACATATTAGTTGGAACTCTGGCTTGTGAAATTGACAGCCTGCCAACTACCTACCTAGGTATGACTTTGGGGGCTAAACATAAAGCATTGGAGATATGGGATGGGGTAATTGAAAGAAGTGAAAAGAGATTGGCCAAGTGGAAAACTCAATATCTTTCGCTTGGTGGCAGAGTGGTGCTAGTAACAGTGTGTTAGACTCTATACCAACATATGTGATGTCTCTGTTCCCTTTACTAGCTAAGGTGGAAAAGAGAATGGATACTATCAGAAGAAATTTTATCTGGCAAGGTAACAAGGAAACAAAAGCTTTTCACCTAGTGAAGTGGAAGAATGTCATCTCAAGCAAAGTTAATGGTGGCTTGGGCATCAGAAATCTGAGACTACATAATAGAAGCTTACTATTTAAGTGGCTCTGGAGATACAACCATGAGCAGCAGGCTTTGTGGAGAAAAGTAATAGAAGCCAAATATGGTCAAGACTCCCAATGGTACACGAAGAGAGTTACTTCCTCCTATGGGGTTAGTAACTGGAAGGCAATTAGGAATCTGTGGCCTAGTTTCTTCCAGAACACTGAAGTCAAGCTAGGAAATGGTAGGAAGGCTGCTTTTTGGGATGACAACTGGATAGGACATGGTCCTCTAAAAGACCAATATCATGATCTATATTTGTTAGCTTCAAATCCTCATGCCAAGGTGGAAGAAATAAGGGGACAACAGGGCTGTAATTTGAACTTTCGAAGACTGTTGAATGATTGGGAAGTGGATAGAGTTGCTACATTGATAAACCAAATTGACCAACTGCAAGGTCTCTCAGATTGTGAGGACTCTTTGGTATGGAAGGGGTCAAGCACCAGATATTTCTCGGTGAATTATGCTTACAAAAGCCTAATGGGCAATGCTCATTCTCATAGGAGTTGGCCTTGGAAACAAATTTGGAAGGTAAATGCACCCACAAAGGTGCTATGCTTTGTATGGTTGGTGGCCAGAAAAGCTTGCTTGACTGATGAAAAACTTGAGAGAAGGGGATATCAACTGACCTCCAGATGCTATCTCTGTGGAAGGGAAGCAAAAGACAACTCCCACCTGTTTCTTCACTGTGTTGTTACCTCTCAACTGTGGCACATGTTTCTAAGTATTGTCAGAATGAACTGGGTCATGCCAAAAGATACATCCGACCTCTTGAGATGTTGGGCTGGTGTGACTGGTGGAGTCAGACAGAAGAAATGGTGGCAGAAGATCCCAGCCTGCATTTGGTGGTCAGTCTGGAACGAGAGGAACTCCAGATGTTTTGAGGATGTTAGCAACTCCATTCAGAAAATCAAAATGAACTGTTTAGTACTTTTTCTTTTTTGGTGTAAAGAATGCCCTGTGAATGATAGCGACTCCATACTAGCATTTTCAACTCGTAAAAGGAGCTCCATTAGCTTTTCTTCAACATCAACTTATTTTATCCCAAGTTGCTTGCTGACTTTTAGCATGTTCCTTTTCGCCCACCTTGAAGCTTCAATTTGATTGAGTGGAAGAAATAAGGCCTTTACAAGTATAAAGTTGGGCATCTTGAAGAAGATAGAATGTGAATTGAGAAATAGCTGGAGAATGTGACATTGAAAGAGCTCTTCCCAGATTTGTTCAGCCTTGTCTTTTATAAAAAATACACTATGGCAGACTGCTACCCACACTCTGAATGGTTAAATGATCCGGAGGACCGAGCGCTTCCAAAGTAGCTTGTTTTGGTTGGACTGCAGCACATGCTGCTTGTCTGAAACAAGATAGTATGTGGAAAAAAAGCCAAAAAGAGAAGAAAAAAGAGAAAAGAAAAAGATTAGGCCTCAAAATCTGCAGTTGATGTTTTCTTTGTGAAGATTCCACTGGATCAATCGGCCACCTCCTATTATATTGCATGCAGAATTGGTAAATTTGAATAACATTTTTCATATGTTTGGAGTTCAGTTGGTGATGTCAGAAGACTTGATGTACTCAACAAGTGGTTGGGAGAAGAATTAGCTATGATTTAGAGACAAATCTGGAAATGATTTTGTTATGTATCATTTGGAAAATTTGGATAGAAAAGAAATAGCAAGTGTTTTGAGGGGAAAAAGGACTACATTTCTTTTGTGCAGTTTAGATGTCTTTGAAATTTTAGGCTTTTGCTTTAGGATGAATGAGGTAAATGATATAGCACATATTATGGACTCCTTAGATTCTTTCAATCTATAAGACAGGTCAAGTCCACACTAATCTTTTAGCATACCCTTGGGTACTTATTGCCAAAAAAGTACATCGTGGAAAGAAAAGAAAGAAGACTGGCTGTTCAGTCTCATGTATCGTTTAAATAAAACTTGTCAAAGAAATTTCATGTGTGATAACTAAGTGTTATCTGTTCCTTTAAATGTGTGCTTTACAATTTAAACATTGATTAAGAAAAGAGCAGGAAAGAGAGTCGTGTCAAGAGCTACTTCCTTGAATGATTGCAGGGAGCCCCGACGTGAGGACTTCCAAATAGAGAACTGGAACATAGTTTCTAGTTTGGGACCATTTGGTTCAAGGACTAGGTATTTAGGGATTGAAATACGGAACTGGTTGTTTGGTTAATGATAATTTTGAGATTGTTATGTGATGAAATATTTACAAGGACTGTTGTGCAGTTGTACTACCGAAGTCAAGAATTAACTGTCACAGTATTGCTGATACACGTCTTATTCCATGTCTATCGAGTATAAAGTAAAACATAGATTCCCGTATACGTTATACAGGAGATCAAGCACTAAATTATTAATGCAGTGTGCTAGTAATCCAAAGTTTATACCAGAAATCAAACAATGCATAATGCTGAGTTTTATACGTAGATTACTTTTTATAGTGCAATCAAGTGAGCCCTTAGTGTCTAGCAGGGTGACATGATGGTCCCAAAAGGGTAAGAGAAATATCAAAGCTCAAAAGACTTTTGCGGAAAGGCCAAAACTAGGTGGATGTCTAAAACATGTTCGAGTGTCCAAGTAGTGTCACACGAGCATTCGTGTAGGATTTTAGTAAGAACCAAACGCCCATCTTAAATTTTGGTAATCTGGATCCTAGGTTGTTCTTTACTCTTCTTATGTAAGTAGCTTATTAGTATACAAAACAAAGGATGTACTGATATTCCAATGTAATTGTGACATCATCACCTGTTCAACATATTTTTCCAGTAGTTGCTATAGGCATTTTTCTCATGTATAGGGTCAGATTTTATATTTTTAAATATTAAGGATGAACCCCTTTCCATTCTCCTTGATAGAGATGTGTAAAGTGAAGTTACATGCTTAGCTATTTCGTTTAGAACATGTAACCCATGTTCAAGAATAGGTTTTTTTTTGTTTTGATAGCTAACCCTTGTTACTGAAATTCCTTGACATTTAAACAGCAGAGTGATTCACTAAATAACTCACAAAACCCCCATCATCGCCAGCATTCTTCATCTATGCTTTCTTTCTACACCAAAAGAGTTAATTATCTCTTACTTTTGTGGACTCCCTCTTGCCTCAGCACCCAAGTTCCAATCTTTCAAGACATGTAGTCTTCTTTTTCTTGAATTCCTCTGTGAATACAAGATTAACTGGATAATGCCGTTTCCCTGGGAAGTATAAGATACCAATTCTTCAGAAACCTAAACACTATGAAGTGCTAAAGCATAAAGTTTATAGCTGCACAGTTTAACAAAACCAAAATTGAAGTTGTGATCTCATGGTTTGTTAATTTTTTTTTCTAATATGACATTATCTTTGATCAATTCCATCAGAAATTCCTGGAATATGATTTTCTTATGGAGAAACTATCTCACCAAGCTCCAATATATATTGTTATGGAAGGGAGTGAACCGTCTTTCTTCACTCGTCATTTCAGTTGGGACTCCATTAAATCTGCTGTAAGTGCCTTCATGATGTTTGCATATGATTTCTGACACTAATTTTTACTAATAGAGAACACTTGGCAGATGCATGGGAACTCATTCCAAAGAAAGCTCACACTAGTGAAGAATGGGGGCCCTCCACCAATGGATGTAAGTTTCTTCCTATATGTACTTGCTGTCTTTCATTTCCTGGAACTACAGAGGTAATGGATTACTATACGTTTGATTGTCCATGTTTGTTTTATTTTCTTCTTTTACCATCTGGCACTTTGTTCGTTCAATATGACACTTTGTTCGTTGATTTATCCTTTCAAATTTGTTGTTGGGATTGCAAAAGTCAAAGCTGTTTTATCATTCTTATAAGATACGACTTATAGAATACAAACTTTATTTCAAAGTCTACTTGAAGAGATGGCCTTTTCCCTTTATATACATATATTTCTGGAAATAGAATCATCTTGCTCTTAGGCGCTTCCATGTGATTTTGGTGTCTTGTTTCTTCCCTGTATAGACTGCTGTCCCTTTCTAACTTTTAGCTTTTGGGTGAGTTCTTTGAGTTGTTGTTGCCCTTCATGTAATGACTCCTCTATCTTCGTACTGATTTTTCTAACTTTGCATGCATTGCTTTATCAGAAACCTAAAAGGAGAACACCTGTGTCATATGGTGGAAGGTCTGCTGCCCCTGAGAAGTCACAGCGATCGAGGAGCGTATCTTTCAGCCCTGACCGAGTTCGTGTTAGGGGCAGGTCTCCTGCTTTTAACGCACTGGCAGCTACTTTTGAGAACCCAAATGCTAGAAATCTATCTACGCCTCCACCAATGGTGAGAAAGCTTTATCCAAAATCTGTGACTCCAGATTCAGCAAAATTGGCACCCAGATCAGCAGCTATTGCAGCATTAACAGCAAGTTTTGATAAACCTTTACCCGCCAAGGACGTCATAATACCTCGCTCCATCAAAGGTACAGTCTCTTCATCTTGGAACTAACAGCTTCGGTTCTCCATATGAGAAAACTAAAACTCTTCAAATGATGAAGGGATCCCTGAGGCACCAAAATTGAACACTGAAACCCTCAAATCAAGTCCTCAGGCCAACTCAAAGGAGAACTCAGTTAATAGTACAATAGAGGAGGCTCCTAAACCTAAACCAGAAACAATTCAGGAAGATGTGAAAGAGGGTGAAACTGAAGATGAGGAAGGACTTCCGATCTATCCTTATGACCGGCTTAAAACAACAGCAGCAGATCCTGTTACTGAAATTGATGTAACTAAGCGAGAGGTGCGTCTTCAGAAAGCTCCATTTGGAGGATAGTACATGATGCTTTTTTTGATTTTACTATGATCCCCTTTTTTTTTTCCTTCCCTGCAGACTTACTTGTCTTCAGAAGAGTTCAGAGAGAAATTTGGGATGGCTAAGGATGCTTTCTACAAGTTACCCAAGTGGAAACAGAATAAGCTAAAAATGGCACTCCAGTTGTTCTGAGTGCATCCAGGCCTACTCTCTCCCAGGTTGCTGCAGCATAGACTGCGGATAGAAGAAAACATACTTAGAGAATTTTACAACCCTTCTCTATCAATTTTCGCCCATTCCAATTGCTTCCAGTTTTCTATAATTGACTCATACAGCAACAAGGGACCAATTTCAACAGTGTTGAGGGACAGCGCCAGTGTACTTTTAGCTGCTACTGGTCCTATGTTTCGGAAATGAACAGGACTGAGGATCCCTTCTTTACTTCCAGTGATATTTTTGGGGGTTTCTTCCTGCTAATTTATTACAAGTTAGTTGCTTGATTCTTTTTTTTTTTGTTGTGAGTTTACATTTTTTCACGCATCCTATTTCTTTTTCAATTTTTTTTTTGTGTTGGTTTTAGCCATCATTGATTTAATAGAAAACCTGGAGGTTTGCAAATGAAAACTCATTAGGCTGTGACGCGAGGTTGTGTACAGTGTGTAACCACTCCACTTGTTATTTGTTTAGTAAATGGAAGTCTTGATTGGTTTTCCCTATTTCCTAGTTTCTCTGCAGTGTTGGACTTCTTTAATTTCTGCAAGTCTGGCTGTTGATTCTTTTTCCCATTTAATAACAATCAAATCTTCACTCTGTTAAAATTTTGTGAATTTCATCAATAAGTATATAATAGTGGTAGATGCGAACTGTCTCAAATTGACAGAGAAAAAACAAGGACAACCAGCTGAAGGAAACAGAAAAATTTAATGTTAAACTAAGTTCTTCAAAAGCATATCTTTTCGCTTGCTATTCATTTTTAAATTTTACACAAGGCAAAAGGCTACATTAAATCAATCATAAGAATCTCAGCTAGGTTCACAGCAGCTTGTGAGGAGCACAACAGCTTCTCCAAGTTTTTCTCCGTGGCTATTCACCTGCATTATTTGTATCTGATAATATTCCTCTTGTGCTTATAAAAGAACAAAAAATGTCTTTCTTTTTTATATATCAAATATACCACTAGACACTGCCTAGTGGCTAATATTATTAATAACATCAAAATCCAAATAATGTCTTACACTTTATAAAAAATAAATAGAACTTGCGAAAATAACTAAGGCTAGTATCAATTTCGAGCTACTACGTAACTCAAACTTGACATTACAGCTATCTAAGCTTAACTAACTTTGAAAACATAAATCTGCAGAAACTCAAAACTGGTACTCCTTTGCCATTTGCACTGGACGTCCCCAACCTATCCATAGTAATCCACTCATGAATAAGCTTCCTTCCGTATCTGACGATAGAATTGTAACAAGTGCTATAGTAAACTGTCATGACATAAAACAGTATAGAGCTCATCCTGCAATAATCCTTCTTGTTTTGATTATGAAGTTTGGGACCTGAGCCTTGTCCAGGTTCAAGATTTTGCGAGCTTGGGATGGAAGTCCTGCAAAAGAATGGAATTGCACCAGTCCATCAACTTCAAATGCATGATTAGCCAAGAAATCTGCCAATGCATTACCTTCCCTATAACAATGAATATGCTGCAGCTGACATAGTTGCATATTCATGTGAATATCTTCCACAGTAGAAGCTATAGACCATGGCGTTGTTTACTCGTAAAACGGTACAATTGAATTTGTAACGTCGTTTATAGACACGTGAATTAATTTGATCCAAGAATATAAAATAACTAAGAACAGAAATAAATTGAATAAAGGAACTTGAAGAAAATACAAGCCTGACTGTGAGACGAGCTTCCCCAGAAGCAAGAATAAAGACAATATGTAGAACAAAAAAGAGAGAATATTGTTAATAAAATAAGAGCAATTTTAGTTTTTTTGCGTACAGATGTTTCGTGTCCTATAATGAATACAAGTTCTTCTATTTATAGCTCAATTCAACGAGATAAGATCCCCAAATCAAGCTCTTCTTTAATATGAATAAAACCCCTCTTGATGACTGCATAACGGTTGAGTATAAATACAACGATTCTTGGTAACGGCTGCTCATTGAATGCTGCCCTTTCTAACCGATATCTTCCTTTCAGACTTTCACCCCCGGTTCCAACGTCTTCGGAACTCACTCAGCACCGGTCACATGTTCGTAACCGGTGCCAGCTATTTGCTAACTCATATCTTATTTGTCTTCACTGTCACGTGTCAACTTGACGAGCATCTAACTTGTCATTTATCAATTTTACCCATACACATAGTCCCCCTACTTTCCGGTGACTAAACTTTATGTTACTGGGAAGTAGATAAGACCTCTTTTCTTGGTGGGAAAATTCCTGAACGTTTCTGACACCTGAAAGGACGCATGTCTCGTTACATTTAATGAGCCGAACACGTGTTATCCCGTAATTCGGTAAATAATTTTGCCAGTTTCCTAGGTAATGATGACCATGAATTCTACCGCCTATAAACTTCTTCACTTCTCAACATTTTTACCTTTCACTTTTACAAACTCTTCTTCTTCGAATTTTCTTAAAGCTTTTCTGCAGACCTATCTTTCTCAGTAAAATTTTCTTACTTAGATTTTCCATCGTCATGTCTTCTACTACCTCTTCCCCCGGTAACTCAGGTATTTACATCGGTGGTGGCCCTTATAAGAAGAACAAAACCAAGGAAGCCGATGCTGGTCTTCCTACTACCAACATAATCATCCCCTCTCAATTAAATTCTAAGACGGATCTTCAAGTACAAAAAGAACCACCTAACCCTAAAAATGGCAGAAATTGGCCAATCAGTAGATATCTTTCTTCTATTCGTCCTGTTAGTATCCCTTTTGTGAAGGAAGAGTACGACTAGAAAAATATTAAAGTTTTAGCCCCTAATGAAGTGGAAAGGGTCACCTTCAGCAAACCAGGGTTCATGTACATTTACACATACCTTTTCACTTTAAGAATGTGCCGAGAAATTGATCCTCTTATTTTAGAGTTTTGCCATAACTACCAAGTCTATTTGGCTCAGGTAGGTACGTCAATATGGCAAACTGTAGCTTGCCTTCGGGTACTGTGCTCCCGGGACGGTGAAACCCTCACTCTTGCTCATCTGATCAACCTCTACTCCCCAAATATTTTCCGAGAAGGTATGATCAAACTTAGTAAATGCGGTCACCATGCCATCGTCACCAGTGTAGATGATAATAATGACTGTGGTTGGATGAAGAGGTTCGTTATCATTGCTACCGGGGATATTCTATCGGCAACAACACATCCTATCCATGAATCCTCAAACTTTACTCCTAAGTTTTTTCAAATATCCTTCTTCTAATGCATTAAAGAAAATTCTCTCCTTTGCTAATTTTCCATTCTTCCATTTCAGCTATACGTTGGGTTCCTCTAACGGTTCACAGCCTAACCCAATGGGTACAACAAATCTTGGATGTTTCCACAACGGACTCCAGTAAATAGAAAGAAATTTCACCCAAATTCAGTTGGAAGGCCAAGAACCATGGTAAGTAAAACATCTCTTTTTCCTTTTCAATCTCCATCATGACATAGTACAAATTTATTGACTCCCTTTCATTCCGAAGGGTAATCTTCTGTCTGCCCTGCTTTTGAGGTTTCCCATGACCCAATAGTGGCTCATCAACAAATTCGAGCAGCCATTGACCGGAAGAGGGCTTGCGATGCTACTCTTGCTTCAGGTGAAGGCCCATCTTTGCCCAGTCCCCAGCCCAAGGAGAAAAAATAAAAAATAAGACGTACCTCGAATGTTGAGACTCAGGAGAAGCCTCCAACAAAAGAAACCCAACTGGACCAACCACAGTGGTCCTTGATAAACACGAAACCGAGGATGATGATGAAATGATTTCTCTAAAAAAAGAAGAAGAAAAACTTTCCTTGCTCAACTAGAAGAAATTCGAGGACTCTTTACTGAAATGGAAATAGTTGAAAATGCAGAATCTCATTTCCAGGCTCCAGTTGTTGCTTCTGATGAGAGGAGTTCCACCTCTGATATTCCTCCACCTCCTACTTCAACTACAACTTCAACACCATCAACTCCTGCATCACCACCGACCCCAATTGAACAAATGGAAGATGTTCGTTCCCCTCAATCATTTGATCATGGGAACATTAAGAACACTTTCTCGGCATCCATCCGAAACCCAATGGTAAACGTAGTGTCACTCTTTCATTTTTGAATGAGTGCCACTTACTCTCCAAGACAATGGGAGTTGAAAACTACTTGAAGTCTTTAGCTTCGAACAAAGACCGAAGGAAGATGGAGGCTCTTTCTGCGGAGTGTCTGATCAATAACAACATGTACTTTGCTGCTCAGGTATCATATTACTCTTCTTTCTTCCCTTTCCTTTTGCTAAAAATTAACCTCAATAATTTTAATCTTTGACTTTTCAGGCTAACCTCATTGCCTCTGAGGGCTTGCAAAAGATGATCCAAGTTAAAGAAGAACTTGTTGCCGAGCGGGATCAAATTGCTACCGAACGAGATTAACTTGCTTAGCGCCTACTGGTTGTAGAAGCTAGACTTGCTCAAATGGGTAAACTCGAAGCCCAATTGGAGCAATCTTAGTAACAAAAAGCGATTCATAGCCAAGAGGCAACTCAGTTGCATACACAACTTGCTGAGTTGAAAGTCAAGTGGGTTGAGCTGCAGGATGCTGTAACTGCGGCAGCCGAACGTGAATCTGCTTCCATGAAACAAATCAATAACCTGTAAGCAAACATACATTCCAAAACTGACGAGGCTTTTGTGGCCGAGGAGAAGAGATCTAGGATGGAGGAAAGGTTCAAAAGGGCCATGGAGCAAAATAGCGAACACGCGATGACAAATACTGACCTTTGCCGGACCTATGACATCGTGAGATCTGAAAATGACTAGATGCAGTCCAAAATCAAAAATATCAAAGCTAAACTCCTGGACCAAGAAGATTATTTCCTCCTTAACAAAACTCATGCGATTTATCACATGAGGAGGAAAACTTTGAAGGAAGCCAAGGAAGGCATTTCAAATATGGACGACTGCATTGTTAAGGCTCTTGAATTGGAGACAACTGCCTTCGAGAATATTCCTGCTCGGCCCACTGCTTCAAGCTCCTCGAGCACTTGTTCTGATCCTCGAAAACCGAGGAGCAAGCTGAAGAAGAGGATAAAGATAAGGATGAAGGTATTGAACTGGATGTGGACCATCCTTTATCTTCAAAAGATGCAACATAGACTTATCATCCTTCAGACTTTGCTGATAAAACCAACTGATGTAATTTTTTGTTGTTGTGACTATGCCGAAACTTCTATTGAGTTTGGCATTTTAAGAAATAAAAGAGATTTTTTGCTTAATTTCTGTGCAAAAATATAGTTTTCCGTTGGATAAAGTTCGAAAATATTTTTACATCCGATAACTTTAATTTCAGGCATTCATACTTCCGTTTTCTACCCTTTAACTATGAGGGTTACATAAGAGAGGGCCCTTATGTTTATGGTGCTCTTAAAGAGGACGTCTCATGTTCATTCTGGCACAAGCATTTGAAAGTTAATTTATTCCTTCCATTTCTAAAAGTACATTTACATGAGCAAAAATTCGCTTAAGCAAATAAATTTGGCAATACCTATGGCTAACTTGTACTACTTATTTCTACGGGGTAGATCATGCAGTCCCCGATCCTGATAAGATATAGCTTCCAGTTCTAATAGTCCCCAGTCTTAATGAAACTTTTAGTGCTCTGATATATAATAGTTTCCCCAGTGTTCAGATGCTAAGTATGAGAATTCGAACACTGGAGTTCTTGATGTTGTCGATGATCCTTCTTCGTAGTATGCTTCACGTTGCTGTCTCATTACAAACCTTGCCAGAAAAATCCAATTGGGACAAAAATTGGATGAAGGAAAAAAGAGTGCGGAACATTATTTCAGTATCATCATGGATCTTCAACAGTAATACCTTTTAAGGCGAGTCACATTCTAATTGCTTGGCAATTTTACTCCATCTTGATTTTTCAACTGATATGAACCTTTACCGGTTACAGCTAAAATTTGGTAAGGTCCTTCCCATGTTGGTCCTAGCTTTCAAGAATTAACTTCTCGGGGTACTTTGAGTCATTTTCTGCAAAACTATATCTCTGACTTTAGAATCTTCAGGAAATTTTCAATGCCTTAAATATTCTATAAACTTGTTTCTCCAATCCTAGATTATATTAGTTGAGTAAACTTCGCAATACCCATCCACGTCCAGGATTGAATGCAACAGCTGAACAACTGTAGCGGAATCAACTCCTTTTATTTCCGTGGACGACCCTAAATTGGCCAACGCGTCCGCCTCCACGTTCTCTTCCGTTGGGATGTGAATTACCAACCACTCCCTGAACCGAAAAAGTAAAACTTAAACTTTATTCAAGTACTGCTACATGCACTCTTCTTTTGTGTCAAAGACTCCATTTATCTAATTCACTACCATCTGGGAGTCACACTTTATTCAATCACCTTAGAGCCTAGTCCCCAGGCTAATTCAAGTCCTGCAACCAAAGCCTCATACTCGGCTTCATTGTTAGTAAAAGGAATAGTTCTAATTGCCTGTCTTAGGGTCTCTCCCGATGGAGTGATTAGTACTATCCCAAGACTAAACCCTTTTAAATTGGAAGCTCCGTCCGTAAACAAGGTCCACAAATCAGAGATGGTTCCTAATACTAGAACTACTTATTTAGCAACTAAAGGCATCTTTCCCAGACTAAAATCAGCCACAAAGTCGGCCAAAACTTGAGACTTAATCACAGTCCGAGTTTTATATTCTATAACAAATTCACTAATTTCAACTTCCCATTTAGCCAATCGACCCGATTATTCAGGCTTATGAAGGACATTCCTCAAGGGAAAAGTCATCACAACGACTATTGGGTGACATTGAAAGTAGGGTCTAAGCTTTCAAGAGGCAACTACGAGAGCTAGAGCCAACCTTTCCCAGGTGCGGATAACGTGTCTCCACTCCCGATAGTATTTTACTAACATAATAAATAGGAAACTACATACCTCCTTCCTCCCGGACCAGGACTGCACTCACCCCAACTTTTGAGACCGCTAAATAAATTAATAATTGTTCCCCCTCCTTCGGTTTAGATATTAATGGAGGACTAGACAAGTACTTTTTCAGGTCTCTCAATGCTTACTTACATTTCAGTTTCCACGAAAAATCATTCTTCTTTTACAAAAGTGAATTAAAATAATGACATTTTTCCGATGACCTTTATATGAATCAGCTAAGGGCCGCTAGCCTGCCGGTAAACCTTGCCACTTCTTTCACCCTTTTCAGTTGGTTGGGGATATCTTCAATGGCCTTAATCTTGTCGAGATTCACTTCAATTCCTCTTTGACAAACCGAGAATCCAAGAAACTTTCCTAACCCAACTCCAAAAGCTCATTTTTCTGTGTTGAGCTTCATGTTGTATTTTCTCAAAACATCAGATGTCTCTTGTAGATGAGTCTAATGATTTTTTGCACTAAGAGACTTAACCAACATGTCATCAATATAATGGTTTTACCAATTTGACATTCAAATATCTTATTAACGAGCCTCTGATAAGTGGCCCCGACATTCTTAAGCCCAAAATGCATCACATTATAGCATTAAGTGCCAAAATTTGTGATAAATGAGGTTTTTTATTGATCTTCGGGGTGCATCCTAATTTTATTATACCCAGAATTTGCATCAAGAAAACTCATCAATTCATGCCCGGCCGTAGCATCGATCATTTGATCAATGTTCTCAATGGGAAAGAATCTTTAGGACATGCCTTATTTAAATCTTTATAATCTATACACATTATAAACTTATTATTATTTTTAGGAAAAACCACTACCTTAGCTAACCAATCAGGATAATTTACTTATTTAGCAAACCTGTTCATGACTTCCGCTATTGGCCGTTTCTTTTGCTTCATCCGCAGGAAATTCGGGTCCAAACTTAACTTGTGGATAGCCACATCTAGTGGAATACCTGTCATATCATAATGAGACCATGCGGAGCGATCAAAGTTAACTTTTAAAAGCTCAATAATTTTAAGCCTGAGTTCGGGACTCAACCCCATTCCCAGGTAAACCTTTTTATTTTGGAACTTTGTGAATAAAGCAATTTGTTCTAGTTCCTCTGTAGTCGACTTTGTGGCATCAGTTTCTTTTGATACCTAAAAGGATCTAGGCACCGCATAATAATCCGATGTCTCCTCCTCTCCAACACTTGCGACCGAATCTGGAAGGACAATAAACATCGGTTCCTGTAGTTGCTATTTTCTCGTTCCTCCCGCCTTGCTGCTGGATAAGGTGACTACATTCATTTCTCTCACAGCAGGTTGATCACCTCTAATCTTCTTGATCCCATCCGGCACAGGGAACTTCAGCAATTGATGATAAGTCGATGGAACAACCTTCATTTGATGAATCCATGGCCTACTAAGGATCATGTTGTAGCCCATATCGCCATACACTACCTCGAACAAAGTAGTCTTCATTACGCCTTTGACATATGTGGGCAATAAAATCTCCCCTCGAGTTATTACACTCGTTAGGTTGAACCCGACCAAAAGCTTTGTTGACGGAACTATGTTTTTAGTTAACTTTGCTTGTTACAAAACTCTCAGTTGGATGATATATGCTGAACTACCTGGATCAACCAACACACGTTTAATTTTGAAATCTAAAACATTAAGTAATATTACCAGAGCATCTAATACATGGAGAATACATGAATATTAACAAGATTAGATAACTACACAGATCCACATAATCAACTGAGTCACAATTACTATGGTGCACGCCCACACGCCCATCACCTAGCATGTGCGTCATCTCAACACCAACCACATAACACGTAGTTTGGGAATTCATGCCCTCAGCACCAAGTTTAGAAGTGTTACTTACCTCAAAGGGTGCAACTCAATGCTCCAACAAACCCTTGCCTCGCAAATCGGCCTTCGAATGACTCAAATCTAGTCACACACAACTTAATAAAATCAATACAAGCTATAGGAATCAATTACATACATTAAAGCTAAGTTCTTTAACCGAATTCAAAAAGTCAACCCGGGCCCACGCCTCGAAACCCGACAAAATTTACGAATTCTGAACACCCATTCAATAACGAGTCTAACCATACCAAAATCATATAATTCCGAACACAAATCGAATCTCAAATCCCCAAATCTTACTCTCTAATACATAGATCACAAATTGATGACGTCCAAATCCACTACTAAAAAGTAAATGGACACGGTCGCATGCAATATAATTTACCCAACTATGAGTCGGGGTCGAATCCTACAGAGAATAATATGTACGCAATTAGGCGTATAAGAGAATTATCACTTATTATGCCAAGCCAAACACTTAGAAGGTGATTGAGAAAATATTTATAACTAATTGCGAAAATGTAAACTAACCTAGAAAGCAAGTAATGATCAATGGCTACAAGCATGGGTGCATTTGGAATTACAC
The DNA here is from genome assembly GCF_000715075.1 of Nicotiana tabacum. Classification (NCBI taxonomy): domain Eukaryota; kingdom Viridiplantae; phylum Streptophyta; class Magnoliopsida; order Solanales; family Solanaceae; genus Nicotiana; species Nicotiana tabacum. The sequence continues at coordinate 47,756,722 of NC_134102.1, forward strand.
TCAAGTAACAATCCAATGGATTTCACGAGTTTACAAATATGAGCGAGTTTATGTTAATTAGCCTCGGGTAATAATTATATATTAGCTTCTTCCGAAGACTAACAAGACTTCCTTATTGAATTATTCCTAAAACAATTAAGAGATTAAGCACACCCGAATATGGCTACAAATAGTTCAATCCTATCCTTAGGTAGAATCTACAAAGTGAGGGTTAACGCCTCAAGTTCTTGTTAATTAATCTTTTCCAGCCGCAAATAATCTTTCCAAAATCAATTCGAAGTTAATGGGCGAGTCCTAGGGTTATCTAATCCCTTTGGAAATATTAAAGAACAAGAATAATTAAAGAAATAATAACTCACTTCATAATAAATAAAAATCGTTCAATACATAAGCACAACAAGATATTTAATCCACACTTTAAATATGAATATTCCCATAAACAAGATTCAAGTGTTGAAAAAAATACTACACACTTAGATATACAATACAAAGCAAGGAAATGAAGAAATGAACATAAATGGGTAAGAAATTCTCAACCAAAAGCTCCAAATCTTCAAGAACTAAGTGCGTGTGCAAGAACCCTAGCTCCAAAACTTGTCTTCTCTAGTCAAGAGATATTAAAGATGTGCAGAGACTTGCCAAAGATGCGAAAGATATCTTTCCAATAAGTTAGCACGTGTATTAAATGGTTTGGGGGTCAAAGACGTAAAATTCCAGAACTGCCCAATATTTCCGCCCATTTCTTCTTCACGTTCGCGATCATACCTTCGCGTTCGCGAAGGTTTGTTTTCTGCAACTCGTGTTTGCGATTTCTCCTTCGCGTTCGCGAAGGGTTGGCTTCCTGCTGCTTCGCGTTCACATTACACCTTCGCGTTCGCCAAGGGTAATTCACTGGGCAGATTTCCATTGTTCATTTTAGCTCCTTTTTGACTCGTTTTCACTTGGTTTCTTCATGATCACTTCTAAATCACATAAAACCTGTAAAATAGAAGTAAATGACATTAAACACATGATTTTATCAACCAAACATAGCATAAATCTAAGATTAAAGACGAGATAAGTTGGTAAAATACCCACTTATCAAACTCCCAAACTTAAAATATTGCTTGTCCTCAAGCAATAAAAGCACAAAATCTCCTTCCAAGTATTTAACTCAATAGTGCGTCAATATCATACCAAGTCAAAAAGTCTACTTTAAGAACAAACACATAACTTTAATTGGTACCAACAATTAATCCAATGCATATGAATCACCAATAACGTCTTAAGAATATCATTTCATTTCAAGTGCTCAAACGCCAAGTTAGTCAAAGTAGCAATCAAGTCATGGCACTAAAGCTTCAAAATTTGTCTCTTCGTCATAAAATAAATTTTCTTTTGTTCATTCTTTTCAATTGGAAAATGGAACAAATTAACAACTCAAATCTCAATGTGCCCTCACAAGCAAGAGAGAATCCCACACTCATAAATTATAATCAAAACATAAATGGAATATCAAATGGAAAGAATTAACTCTTTCTCACAAAGATGTTCAAATGCACCCAAGTAGTACCATAGGCTTTCCCATCATGTATTTCTCCATTAATATAGACACACTTAATTCAAAATCAATTAGGACTTAAAGGGTTGTAGTGTAGGCTTTTGGTTAAGGTAGGGCACACTTTTGGTTAGAGTGACTCAAAACCTCCCTAAGCACTATAAGTTTTCAACAATCAAAGTACACTTCCTTCGATAACTTTTCCACCCTTACTTCATTTTTCATTTCATCACCTAGTCTTCCATTTATTCATAATTCCTTATTTTCCCTTCCTTTTTCTTCTTTCTTGTATCTTTTGTTTCTTCAAAAGATAATGAAGTGGCTATGTGTGTGTGTGTGTGTGTATATATATATATATATATATATATATATATTTCATTTTATCCTTTCACCTTATAAACTACTTCCACATCACAACTTTTCCAACCGTCACCCCCAAACTTAGGCTTTTAGCCTATGTTCACATATTCAAAGCACTTAGGGAGGTGGGATTCCAAAAGATAGATCAATAAATAGCAAAAGGTCAAAGCTTGTAACATGGTTGCAAAAAAAAAGTTAAAGGCTCAGAAGAGGTTGACTAGGGAAAGTATTTAAGGGTAGGAAATTTAAGGCAGAAAACGGTCCAAGGAAGGCCTAACATCATTTTTCAAACCAAGTTAGTCTAGGATTTTACCTTGAAGCACATTCCGGGCAAGTTTTAGACTACAAATCATGCAAAATAACTCACAACAACCCTCACCACATACGGCACATGCGAATTCGAGTGAAATATGTATCCAAAACCCAATTAAAACAAATGAACTCAAAACAAATCAATCATAGCCTAAAGAGACTATTTAATGAATCAAAGAGCTAAAAATTGAGTCTAAAAGTCATGACAATGATCCTTACTTCAATCATTTTTCTTTTTCAAAGATCAAAAATTCATATGCCAAAGTTTAAATCATGTTGGTATCAAGCAAGCCACAACTTTGTTTATGGACAAAAAGATCACACCCAATAACCAATTTATTCACTACTAGCTACTAAACTAACTAACAAAAAATTTAACTAAAAAAAAGAAAAACTAAATAAGACTAATCCCTTAAGAAAGTTGTCACGACATCCATCATAGGGAAAAGTCACCCGGTTCAACATAAAAATATTCCTCGAGAAAGAACCGTAGCATAAAGAAAACCCAAGGAGATCTATTGAAAATTATATTGCTACTAAAGAGATAAATATAATATAAACTAAAAACTACTAAAGGAATAAAAATAAAATAACTAAAAACTACTAAATAAAATAAAATAATAAAAGCAACTAATCCACAACTATATTAATCACAACACAAGCCCGACAAGGGCACACAATATCCATACAAATTCATAAGCTGGACAAGGGCATAAGTGAAGCATAAATATATAAATAAAGTGTGCCACCTCCCAGCTAAAATCATTGCAGTGTCCTCACTGCACAATATCAAAACAAAAAGCATAATAGTTAGAGGGGCTCCCTGAATCGGCCTCAGTCAGAGCTGGAGGTGGAAGGAAATTTGAGCTCCTCCTCATCATCATCAGAGTCATTTGAACTGCAGAACGACCTCAACTTATCCATCATTTTGTTCGGGCGTTTGCTATTTTTCTTTTCGTGCTCCCTGAACTTTCTCTGCCACTTTTCAATCTTCCCTTGCCGGCGGCTCATATTTTCCAACCTGTTGTTCATGGTCTCCATCTTGCCCGTTATTGCCTTTTGCTCTTTGACCACATCATCCAAGGATGGTGGGGCAGCAGTGCCAGTAGATGTGCGAGCCTTAGATGGGCCAGTAGGAAGGCCAACTATAAGCTGCCTAATGTGTGCATCTACTCCATGTATCTGACTGGATAGGTGACGCATAATGTGAGGGCCTGACTGGAGTGGTACCATGAGGTCAAATGACCCTGGTGCAGGTGCAAAGGGTCCGACGGGATCAGTGGTGGCCTCAGAGAACTGCCCAAATGGAGAGGATGAAACATCAATCCTCCTCTTTTTCTGCTTGTCAGTGGGTCCCCTTTTCAGCAATGGGTGGATCATCGGCTTTCCCGGATTTTTCTCTTCATCATTTGGGCGTTTTAACACCCCAACATCATAGCATATCCGAGTAATCAATGATGGGAAGAATAGGCTCTTGGACCTCCCATGGGTGACTTCCTTGATTTCTCTGACAATGTGTTCCCCCACGTTCACGGGTAGTCCATCCATGATAGTAGCAATTATCAGTGCCCTCTCTGGTGTCACAACAATGTCATTTGTAGAAGGCAAGATCCTCACACAGATAATGGAGAGCCAAGTCTTTGCCTCCACAGTGAAGTCATGAGAATCAACTCCCTTGTGTAATCTCAACCACTTAGGGGTCACCCCGTCATGCAATTTGTCCACCAACCATTGGTTTCCTCCTTCTTTTGCTCTGTCTCTGTAAACCTCATTATCGGTATTGGGAAGGCCATAAATTTTGTCGATTATCTCAAGGTTGAAGTTGATTTGCACACCCCGCACAGTAGTAACTAAGGCTCCTTGGAAGTCGGTCCACAAGGCATTTGCACGGAATTCTAACACCACTGTGTAGTTGGCATCATTTGCTTGAGGGGAAATCAAATCCACCTGCTTTCTACCAATCTTGTGTAGAAGCCCGACATTTTATTCACAAGTTTGGACAAAAGTACGTACGCTTACTTCTCAAACAACGTAAATACGCCAAATTATTCCCCGGCAATAATGCCAATTTTGATGACGTCCAAATCCACTACTAGAATGTAAATGGACATGGTCGCATGCAATATAATTTACCCAACTATGAGTCGGGGTCGAATCCCACAGAGAACAATATCTAGGCGATTAGGCGTGTAAGAGAATTATCACTTATTATGCCAAGCCAAACACTTAAAAGATGATTGAGAAAATATTTATAACTAATTGAGAAAATGTAACCTAACCTAGAAAGCAAGTAAAATGATCAATGGCTACAAGCATGGATGCATTGGGAATTACACTCAAGTAACGATCCAATGTATTTCACGATTTTACAAATATGAGCAAGTTTATGTTTATTAGCCTCGGGTAATAATTCTATATTAGCTTCTTCCGAAGACTAACAAGACTTCCTAATTGAATTATCCCTAAAATAATTAAGAGATTAAGCACACCCGAATATGGCTACTGTCATGACCCAAATGGATGGGTAGCGATGGGCACCCGGTGCCTTACTCAACCGAGTACCAATGTAACGTATCTTTCTTATTACATTATCATATGCACGTGAAATATGGGCCTAATAAGCCAACATGATCATTAATAAACTCAAAACATAGGCCGATAAGGCCGTACAATTTTTCATATACATGACATCTGTCTACAAGCCTCTAAGAATATATAACTGTCATAAAGGTCGGGACAGAGCCCCGCCATATCAAACGATATACATCTAAATCATACTGACCAAACAAGCAACTTCGGAGCAAATGGAGTGCACCAATATCTTCTACTGAGCTGATCGCCTACTTGGAGGACTCTCGATCTGTCTATCGAGACCTGCGGGCATGAAACGCAGCGTCCCCAGGCAAAAAGGGACGTCAGTAAAAATAATGTACCGAGTATGTAAGGAATGAAAATCAGTAAATAATAAACATGAGAGAAACATGGAGTAAAAGACTCGACATGTACGTCTGCATAGCTCTGTGAATCATTTTATTTTTATAACGTCATGCATATGCGTATAAATGTCATACCATGCATAGGTATATGTGTTCATAACATTATCAAGCCTCTGAGGGCATCCCATCATATCATTTCGGCCACTGTGGGCAAATCATCAACGTATACTAGCTGATCAGGTGGTGGTGCGTATATAATGCCATAACCTTTTCTCATATCCCATATACATATAATATACACGTATATAACGCCATCTGGTCATAGGTCAATGTACATGTATAAATGAATGAAATGCATAAGAAATACGTTAATAATATTTTCTCGAATGTTATAAAAATAATATGCCTTAAGAAATACGTTAATAAGATTTTTCGGAATGTCATAAAAATCAATATGCCTTTCGGATAAACTTTATCAAATACGTATTTTTCTAAGACCCATGAACAGAAGATATAATAATAACTCACATGGGGAATCAAGAATATAGACACCCCTAATATATCTATGAATAGAGTCATTTATGAAAGTTACGTATTTTTGCTTGTTTCATTTGTATTATTTGGATCATGCCAAAAGGAAAGAAGGGATAGTCTTAACATACCTGAACCGATTCTCTTTTGCGAAAACATGTAACGGAGGATCGAAGTAGGGAAGAACCCGTATGATATTCTTGAGAAAGATTGTACCGTGCTCCCTTAGAGTTTGTAATTCATGTTGCAATAGCTTTGTAAAGGTTCACATGAATTCTTTGTAAAGCTTTGTAATTCACGTTGCAATAGCTCTCTGTGGAGTCATCACCTAAATGCAAACATTTTCCATTCTCTTTAATGATGTAGGGAGTTATTTTGCTCTTTGACGAATTCATTTCGACCAGCCACTCTTTTGTTCTTTATCTTTTGATATTAGGAAATGAAATATAACACTAGTGTAGGAAAGCTTTTATAGTGGGTGTGGCCCACTTATTTGATGAGTAATGTCACATAATCTACTGAACTGTTGCCACCTCCTTTAATGACTTAAGAGTCATTTGGTTAAAGAGTGGCTTGCTTCTACGTTGGTCTTTCCCATCATTATCCAAACAATTCATTAATTAAGTGGGTAATATCCCATTACTCAAGAATTAACCAATTACCCGCATAATTAAGAATTGTCTCAACTTACTTAAAATACTACTTACTTTTAATACTCTTTGTACACCTTACTATTATAGCCATGTGGTACCTTGTATGGTACTAGTCCATAAATATTGGGTATTTTAGCTCGAGCCATATTTTATCCCAAAATGACAAACTTGGACGAAAATTTATATTCTTTGACTTGCTTCCCCTCTCGCCTTCACGAATTTACTCATCACTTATTTAAAATAGCATAATGCTTATAATCTCAAAATAATCCCATTTTCGAACTTACGTCGATTAACTTATGACGAAACTTTAACATACGAAAATGCGGGATGTAACAGCTACAAGTAGCTCAATCCTATTCCTAGGTAGAATCTATAAAGTGAGGTTTAACGCCTCAAGTTCTTGTTAATTAATCTTTCTCAACCCCAAATTATCTTTCCCAAAATCAATTCGAAGTTAATGGGCGAGTCCTAGGGTTAGCTAATCCCTTTGAAAACATTAAAGAACAAGAATAATTAAAGAAACAATAACTCACTTCATAATAAATAAAAATTGTTCAATACATAAGCATAACAAGATATTTAATCCACACTTTAAATATGAATATTCTCATAAACAAGATTCAAGTGTTGGAACAAATACTACACACTTAGATATACAATACAAAGCAAGGAAATGAAGAAATGAACATAAATGGGTAAAAAATTCTCAACCAAAAGCTCCAAATCTTCAAGACCTAAGTGTGTGTACAAGAACCCTAGCTCCAAAACTTGTCTTCTCTAGTCAAGAGATGTTAAAGATGTGCAGACACTGGCCAAAGATGCCAAAGATGTCTTTCTAATAAGCTAGGTCGTGTATTAAATGGTTTGGGGGTCAAAAACGTGAAATTCCAGAACTGCTCAGTTTTTTCGCCCATTTTTTCTTCGCGTTCGCGATCATACCTTCGCGTCCGTGAAGGTTTGTTTTCTGCAGCTTCGCGTTCGCGATCTCTTCTTCGTGTTCGTGAAGGGTTGGCTTCCTGCTGCTTCGCGTTCGCATTACACCTTCGCATTCGCGAAGGGTAATTCATTGGGCAGATTTCCATTGTTCATTTTAGCTCCTTTTTGACTTGTTTTCACTTGGTTTCTTCACGATCACTTCTAAATCACATAAAACCTGTAAAATAGAAGTAAATGACATTAAACACAAGATTTTATCAATCAAACATAGCAAAAGTTTAAGATTAAAGACGAGATAAGTTGGTAAAATACCCACTTATCACAAATCCCCCAAATTTCACCTCAAACACACATAATCTGGGTGTAAATTCAATGGGTATTTAATATTAATGGACAAAAGTGATCAAAAGTCGCTTACCTCTTGAATTGTAGAGAAATCCCTCTCTAAAATTGCTTCTAGCCGAGCTCCACAAGTCCAAAAATGAAGAGAAGGATCAAACCCTCGACTATAACATTCTGCCCAGCGTTTCTCGCTTCTGCGGGCTCATCACCCGCACCTGCGGCTCCTCTTTGTGGAAAATACTTCGCTTCTGCAAAGACCACTCAAAACCCGGCCTGCCGCTTCTGTGGGTCCCCTTCTGTGGATCTCCTCCGCTTCTGCGACCCAGCTTCCCCTAACCAAAATCCACATTTGCGGCTTATTCTCCGCATCTGCGAGCCACTGCCCAGCCTAGCCAAATCCCGCATCTGTGCCTTCCTGGCTGCTTCTGCGGCTCCGCACCTACGGCCAATTCCTCGTAGGTGCGGTCACATCAGAACTAAAGCTAACAGAAAATTCTTAAGTCCAAAACTCAATTCGATTTCAATCCAAATCACCCTCGAGGCCCCCGGGACCCCATCCAAACATACAACACATCCTAAAATACAATGCAAACTTAGTTAAAGCCTCAAACACATCAAATAACATCAAAAACATGAATCACACCCCAATTCAAGCCTATTGAAACTAATGGATTTCCAACTTCTAAAATCGATGCCGAAACCTATCAAACCAACTCCGATTGACCTCAAAGTTTTGCACACAAGTCATAAATGACCCAACGGACCTAATCCAACTCTCGAAACCAAAATCCGAGCCCGGTATCAACAAAGTCAACTCTCGGTCAAATGTCTCAACCTTCTAAACCTTCAACTTTTTAACTTTATCTAATTCAAGCAAAAATGACCTACGGACCTCCAAATCAATATTCGGATATCCCCCTAAGTCCAGAATCACCACACGAAGCTATCAGAACTATCAAAACTCCATTCGAGATCGTTTAATCATAAGTCAACATCCAATCAACTCTTTCAATTTAAGCTTCCAACCTTGGGATTAAGTGTCCCAATTCATTCCGAAATATCCCCGAGACCAAACCAACCACCCTGGAAAGTCACGAAACCACAATTGAACATAGAATAAGCAATAAATGGGGGAACGAGGCTACCATACTCAAAATGATCAGCCAGGTCGTTACATATGATCTCTCGTGATCCTGGAGTACAATTGACTAGTGCCTCTATGCGGTTGTGGCTCGATCCATGCGACTGCGAATACCATCCATTCGACCCCCTACTAGCTCTACGTGAATGCGAAAACATCCATGTGAACGTGATGCTCATACACCTGCTGACCTATGCGATTGCGACACCTCTGCCTATTAACACGATTCCCAATATAGCTAGCACACGAAGATCGCAACCCAACTCTTGCGATCGCGAAGAAAAACCAGCCTGCCAAGAATCCTTCTCCATGATCACGAGTCTTTGCTCTGTAATCGTGAAGGATTATAGCACACCAACAAATTAGCTCTGCAAATTCAACATAAATGATATGAAACCACCCCGAATCACACCCGAGCATCCCAACACCCCGTCCAGTCATTTCAATAAGTCTATATACTTCATAACAACTTTTTCCAAGGCTTGAAACATCAAAAAACATAACAAAACCAAGAATCAACGATCAAATCCTTCTCTTAACCTCCTAACTCTCCAACTTCGCCAAATGTGTCCGAATCAGACTTAAACATTCTAGAACATAACCAAACTTTGTACACTAGTTCATTTCAACCATTAGGACATATCTAAGGTCTCAAAACCATAATCAAAACTTATTACCCAAAAGTCAACTGTCAGTCAAACCTATGAACTCTTAAATCCTTCAAATTGCCAACTTTCAGCAATTAGAGCCAAAACTTTCTAGGAACCTCCAAATCCAAATCCGAACATATGACCAAATCCAAAATCACTATACAAAACTATTGAAAACATCAAATCACTGATTTGAAGTTTTTTACGTAAAAGTCGAATCTTGGTCAACTCTTATAGTTTAAGCTTCTAAAAATAGAATTAAGTGTTTCAACTCACTTCCAAGTCTTCCCTAAACCTAACCAACCATCCCCGCAAGTAACAACACATAAAAAGAAACAACGGGAAGCATCAAATAGGGGAGCATATCTCTAATACTTAAAACAACTGGCCAGGTCATTACGTACTAAGATCCTATTAGTATGTCTATGTCATAAGACTGTAATAATCAACCGGGTCGATGCTGAAGCATTCCCTATTTTGTTTTGCATTCCAAGCAAGTTTTTTTATTATATGAAATTTTTTCAAGTGTAGTCCTTAGAAGCATAAGACTTTTTACATGTCCATCTCTCTAGCCAATTAAAATCTACAACACTACCTCTATTATCCTAAAGGATGTAGGGCACCCGCTCAATTCCTGAGCAACTAACTGTGAACACTTAGCTATCAGGTAGGTCATCATATCATCTCTCCTATCTTTAGGTACATATTAGACTAATGAGTCCTAAATCATACCCTAAATCAAGTGAATCTCTCCGAGCCTAAGTTGTGGTCGATGATTGGCGATATATCCTCCAGATTGGCCTACCCCCATATCACGGGAAAAGTATCTCGAACCTCATCTTCATCATCATCACAAGTCATCGATACCCAAATAGAGAATGTGTTCTCACCAACGTATAGGAAGGACAAGAAAAAAATGTCAGAATCCAACTCCAGGCCTATAGCACGAAGAGTGAATGAAAGAAGGGAACACTTTCCTAAATGTCTTTGTAGCCTCTCGCTTATATATATTGATATTTACATATCCATAAACAAGACTCTACTAAGACACTACTTATGACTCGTAAGACCTGTGAACATAGAGCTCTAATACCACTTTCGCGTGACCAAAATATCATCAGGCCGTGATGGCACCTAACCCAGCTTGCTAGGCGAATCAACTAACATAAGCCTAACCAATAACATAAAATAATCACATAAAAGAAGCAAAAATATGGAATTTCAATAACTAATCAAGAACGAATGTCAAAAGTTATGAGCAACTAAGAATGGGAATACAATTTTGATATGAGAAAATACATCATCTATTTGAATATACATAACAGAAATATGATCTCCTAGACTATGAATAAATGGAAGCTAATCACTGGAATGATGATAAGACCCAATCACTGGAATGATGAGTACAACTGACCCCGTGTACTTAGTAAGTTTCATGACTAACCTCCACAAAATAGTGCAGAGGTTTTAGTCAAAGATATTCACTTCATATAACTTGCACAATTCATAACATATACAATAACAAAAACAAGTAAGAAACAACGAATATTAATAATAAGGTGCACAATTAAAAAAAGATAATAAACATGTTGTAACGACCCAACCGGTTATTTTGGATTATAGGACCTCATTTCCCTATTTGAAACTTCTTGTAGGTTCATTTGAATTTTTATGACTTGCGAGTATAGGTGGTTCAAGTCCCTAGAGGTTTATGAGTAATTTAGAATACTTAGTTCCTAACTAGAGGGTTTAAGTTAAGAGAGTTGACCAAAGGCAATATTTTGGGTTGAAGAGCTTGGATTGGCAATTTGAAGGTTCTAATAGCTTCGTATAATAATTTGGGACTTGTATGTATGTTCGATTTAACACCCAAGGGCCTCAAGCATGATTCAGATGTGTATTGTGAAAGTTGGAACTTGAAGAACTTAAGAAAGTTCATATTTTGGTTTGGATATTTATACTTAGTTAGTATTGTTTTTGTATGTATTTATATCCCTTGGACAAGTTCGTATGATGTATATGGACTAGCTGAAATAACATGACGGAATTCTGAGGGGGCTCGAGTGAGTTTTGGGATGTTTAGCGGTAGTTTCAAAATGGAAAAATTACAGATAAATTACAGCAGATATGGAAGCTAGGGTGGACGTAGATAAAAAAAATACTGAGGAGTTGGTTTGGGTCCTGAGAGGTTCGAGAGTGTTTTGGAACACTTTACTAACTTGAAGTCTTAAGTTAAAAGAGTTGATCAAAATTAATATTTTGGATAAACGGATTCGAAATCACAATTTTAAAGTTTTTGTAGATTTGAATGATGATTTCGAACTTGTATTTTATGATTGGATTTGAAATGAAAATTAAAAGTTTAAGGTTCATAAATTTGACTTGAGAGTTGGCTTTCTGTTGCAACATTACTATTTGTAGTTTGAACCTTTGGACAAATCCAGATGGGGTATTTGGACTTTTTGGGATGTTTTGGAGGAGACCTAAGGGGCTCGAGTGACTTTTGGCGTGTTTGGAGAAAGTTTAAACTGATGAAACAAGATTTTTCTATAGATGGTTTACCTTCACAAGAGTGTTTCTCCCGATCGATAAATAATTTCGAGATGAAGTTTTGATGAGAGTGTAGCTATTTGAGTCTAGTTTTCAGTGATTCAATTGTGATTCTAACATCTGCACAAATGTGCAGGCTTGCGATGGGCACGCGATGCACAAACTATGGACGAGCTCCCAGTTATGAAATTATAGCTCTTTTGGCCAATATGTAGATTTTATTTAATCATTATGGGAGCAACAAGACACTAATTTGGATGATTTTTTGAGGAGCTTTCATCTATATCATTGGGATAAAAAAAACCTAACCTAGATTTATGATTATAAAATTAATCTATCATCTGATTTTGCCTTAGAATCAAGGATTCAAAAGAAGAAACGAGGGGTTTTGACTTGAAAGTTCATAAATTGTATTTTGGTATTTAGAACGTCGATTTGGACTCGGATTTAGAAACTAATCACATATTTAAACTCATGATGTTGTGAATTGACGGGATCTATGCTTGGGTCTGGGTTTGGACCACGTGGGCCTGGACTAACTTTTTATTGACTTTTGAGATTTTATTAAAAATCAAAGCTTTATCATTTATTATTAAGTTTTTTAGGTTTATTTGACTTCTTGAGTACTTTTGGGATAGATCAGGCATGTTTGATGGATTTAGAGCTAGAATGATAGATTTTAAATAATAGAGCTAGCATGAGATAAGGTAAGTATCTTTCTTAACTTCGACTTGAAAGGATTTTTCCAAATAATGAATTTATATGGTACATGCTGTGTATTTGGGGGTGACGTATATGCGAGGTGATGAGTTTATATGTGGGTATCGAGGTTATACCATGTTTGCGCTAGGTTTTAGGTTTCTTTACGACTTGTTTTGGTACATGATGGGATATTCCATGCGATTATTGTGATTATGGAACGATGGTTCATTCTTTGCGGCTTAATGACTAAATCTAAGATATAGATGATTGATTATGGAGCTACGATGCTGGTGCTCATATTTTTGGATCCATCCCTCTAGTGTCACATAATTACTTGTGTTACATTAGACTGTATGTGCATAGTTCAACATAGGGAGTGTGTGCACAGTTCAACATAGGGAGTGCCGATTATTATAATGTTTGAGTTCTTATCATGCATATATATGTTAGACTCATGTATAAATATTCATGCATTTTATCTACATATGCATATTCATGCATTTTATACATGTATAAGACTTGTTAGTAGGTTGTTTGATACTTTGAGAGTATCGGGCGTGGAGATTATCAATTGATGTATAGTTTGAGTCTTTATCATGCATAGACATTCTAGACTCGTGTAGAAGCATTAGAAAAAATATTGCTTGATACATATCTCTTTTATTATGCAGATTTGGTGCATTGATATATGCTTTTGATCATGATATCTGAGAAAATATGCTTCTTATCTTCTACTTCAACTGTGCAACTTATTATTCATACATGTTGCTCCTTGGTTGTTGCTCTGTTTGTACATATACTTATGAACTGCACAGGTTATACAAAGTGAGTAGATTTTGACAAAACCTCGCTATTATTTATTTGAGGTTAGTCTGGATACTTACTGAGTACATATGGTCAGTTGTACTCATACTACACTTCTTCTCCTTGCATACAGATTTTGGAGTTGAGGTGTTACGATGTTCGAGAGTGAGCATTGAAGACATAGTTGTTACATCTCATATTTTCGTACGTAAAAGTACGCCATAAATAAATTGATGAAAGCTCGGAAATGAGATATTACATCCCGCATTTTCGTACGTTAAAGTTTTGTCGTAAGCTAATCGACGTAAATTCGGGAATGGAATTATTTTGAGATTATAAGAATTATGCTATTTAAAATAAATGATGAGTAAATTCGTGAATTTGAGATGATAAGCAAGTCGAAGAAAATGAATTTCGTCGAGGTTTGACATTTTGGGATAAAATACGGCCCGAGCTAAAATACCCGATATTTATAGACTAGTACCATACAAGGTACCCCATGACCATGATACTAAGTTATATAATGTGTATTAAAACTAAGTAGTATTTCAAGTAAGTTGAGATAATTCTTAACTATGTGGATAATTGGGGTAATTAATGATTTTTGGTGGAAAATTGGCTAATTAATTAAAATCTTTGGGAATTATCTCAACTTACTTGAAATACTACTTAGTTTTAATACACATTATATAACTTAGTATCATGGTCATGGGGTACCTTGTATGGTACTAGTCCATAAATATCGGGTATTTTAGCTCGGGCCGTATTTTATCCCAAAATGTCAAACCTCGACGAAATTCATTTTCTTCGACTTGCTTATCATCTCAAATTCACGAATTTACTCATCATTTATTTTAAATAGCATAATTCTTATAATCTCAAAATAATCCCATTCCTGAATGTACGTCGATTAGCTTACGACAAAACTTTAACGTACGAAAATGCGAGATGTAATATCTCATTTTCGAGCTTTCATCAATTTATTTATGGCGTACTTTTACGTACGAAAATATGGGATGTAACATTATTCCCCCCTTTGGAACATTCGTCCTCGAATGTTGACTGATGCACTTATCATTCTCATAACCCATAGCTCTTGCGAATACTTTAGTACTCCTCTTGCCATCTAGGCAACTCTTCTGTGAATGAATCCCAAACGCCAGGGCATTCCCCTCTTTAGGCCTCTTTCTCACACCACGACTTATGGTCAGAATCCTTCCAATCTCCTAACTGTTGCTACCTTCTATCATGCAGCCTATACGACTTTGACCTTGTAAGTGCGCCTATGCGACTCTTCTCTCCTTTTTCCCCCAGCTGTTAGCCCATCTCTAGGCCTCACTTTGTAAACATATATATCTACAAGATGTCCCTCTGGGCATCTATAGGTATACTGGTCGGTACTTTGTCAAACTTATGAATATTGCTATATCTTATTTCATAGACCCGATTATCCATCCGTTATTGATTCACCTCAATATTGATCTACAATCTACCACTGATAACTTGCATCGTGGAACATTTGAAGTGATTTTCCTGATCCACCTGGGGGCGATATAATACTATAATTCCATAATCGTATTGCATAGCATCCCAATGTGATTTACCTTACATGGGTATTTTAATCCTGTACAATTCATGAAATCATTACCAAACGTCATCCTTTATCTATCACAATTACACCCTCATTCTATTATCAGGGCAGCATTCCACCTCTGCTAAATGCTATTAGCCTTAGCCTCCTTTGAGTTCATTCAGGCTATACTGAGCTTTTTATAACTTAGAGAAACCATCAGCTCTTCTTATTTTTATGGGCTTAATCCAGAGGACTTATCCATTTCTCGTCACCTTCTCACTTGACCTTTCTAATCCTTACTCCTGTCATAAAACCTTGTCGCTTTACTATACTTTAGCTTACGACCTATACATATCTATTTATACTACTCGCAACCTTCCTTCAACTTGTTTGCACCATATATTTTCTTATATTATTCTGGAACATCAAGCGAGATATCACATTATCTCTAACTCTTCTTTACTCTCTTGGCTAGATCTCTCGGTACCTAGAAATCATAGGCTAGAAAATATGCCACTGACGATGCTGCTATCATTCCTGGATATTGAATCCCAGCGCTTCTAGCCTTTTCTTTCCGCAGTATGGACAATTCACAACCTTCTGCATTTGAGTATCTCGTACGTTGTTCACCTTTACCTTAATTTCCTTAAAAATCTTGCATCACATCTTCTATCCCTTTCATAACCTCATAATTCACATCCACAACTTGGAGCTCTATTATAACACTTGCACCTCTGGTGCATACACAATCCGGTGGGAGTTTCATATTGACTTCTTATAAGGCTGGTACTCTTCTAACTAATTTTATCGTAGAGCCATTACAAAATATGGCTACTGTACTATCTCTCTTGCACCTATGATATTAAGAGTGATTCTGCAATGTTCTCAATCATGATGTCTATAATTTTCTGGGTCCAATAATAAAACTCTTGATTTACTTGGGTGATGTAATTCTTTAGTTTCCTCTTTTCTCTGATCAACCTTTATGTAGGCTTAAGCTATCTTCCGATTTGCGGCTCATGGTGTTAGTTATTATTCTTTTAGCCTTTCGTGGGCGCTATGGAATATCCATGATACAATCTTTTAATAACCCAATCCTTTGTCTATGACCTGGGCTCAATTCTTTCATTTAACTTAAACTAGAATCTTCTACGGCTGTATGATTGTCGACATATATGCTGCATGGAAAATACTCTGAACGCTTAAGTGCATTCATAACGTAACCAACTCTGGATCATTGATCGAATAAGTCCTTTCATTCCTTCTCAGCTTTCTTTAAACGTAAGTTATTACCTTTCCTGGTCTTTCTGCTACTTTTTGCATGAATACTTGGTTTATCTTAGTGCCCACACATATTGGAAGTCCATACAACCCATATGATCTTGAATCCTTTCTCGCCTATAATTATCCGTAGTTAGTTATCTCCACGTCCTTGTTCTTGTAGGGTTGCTTTTGAACTAATTTTTTTTTTGACTATTTCTAGTGGCATCCTCTTTTATTTCTGTAACACTTATACGCCACCTTTAACTACCCCAACTTCTATTTGACAATTTCTCAAGGGTTCTGAGGTCATATCTGCGAGACTGAATTCCCCATGTTGGGTTCACTCCGTTTATCTTGCACGATATATTGATTTGTATGTATCCTCTTGTCTAGCCATAACTAGGCTCTTCCTGAATCAACTACTAACTACTCATTGGCTCATTCTCATATCAATATTCTGTGTAATCTTTCATGGGTCATTTCCTTTTATCTTAACTTACGTTCCACACTGACTCCTTATCTATCAATAATATCTCAGGCGGGAACCCTTACCTCCTCTCCTTGACGTCGTGTTTGCATAATGTTCTGGAATTGTAGCGTATCTGCATGACTTGAATAAGTGCAATCTTATCCCTTTCTCATTATTATCACATTCTTCCTTTACCATTTTCATAATTACTAGAACCACTTAATTCTGACCTAATGCCACATTACACCATATTCCCCCTTTAGGGGAGCACTAAGGTTTAGTGCTACGATGATCTACGTATAGATGTTTTACCCTCTCATCTTTGGCATCTCTTCACATCATCGATGATCCTTACTTGCCTCACGGTAATCATTCAGTACCAAGGATAACGAAATTCCTCAGTCGCGAGGGTGACACTTAGTGTAACTAGCACATCCAGTCCCTTAAGCTTAACTTTGCTCACATTGGTTGCTTTAGGGAAGCGTCTTCTTGAATGACCTTTCTCTGAATTTCTTATGAATCTTCTTCTGTTATCCATTCTATTATCGCTGGTACGCAATCTGAAATTTTCATGATGCCGATCATTATCAAATTACTCAGTCCCTAATTCATGTTTAGCTTACCTTGTTCACCAGTCCATAATGATTTCTATTACTTTGGGGTCTAACTTTTCCTCTTGACAATCACGTTGGAGTCACAAACTTATTTCTTGAAATGAGGATATGACTTTATGGCCTATACTCTTTTGTTGTCTCAAGGCCTGACACCTCTTGTCTTTTCCTTCAATTGACTATAGACTTTGTAATACTGTCATCTTTTTGATCCACCGTTGTCATCCATGTATCATATCTTACTCATAATACTTCATTAACTCTTTTCTTGTTTTGCGCTAACATTCATATCTATCACTTTATTCTGAAAACTCGAACAAGACATTCTTTTACTTTTAGCTCCCCTTGCTCCATCTAGTGGCTCTTGGGGTTGCTTAACGTTCTCGCTCTACTAGGGACGCGAGCCATACTAAGGTAATATTTATCCCTTCCATGCATTATTCAAATCTAATTGTAATATTCTAGAGTGCACTGTCTGGGTGCCTCACAAGGAGATCTATTAGCACCTTTGTAATATCCTTATGAAATGCCAACTAACACAAACAATCTATTTACCATTTTGGGTTACTCTAACCCCAGTCGGATCCTAATATCATGTCCTTTTCTTAAACTACACATGTTAGCCCCCAATAAGGTATAACTGAGATGGGTGTGGCCAATTCTACATATGTCTGTTACTGTTGAAGGTAAGTCACAATGCTTATACCTTTCTGCCGGAGTTAAAAATACTGGTAATCTTCATTAACTGGGTACCTCGTACCCTTCTCATCTTGCTCCTTTTACTTGTTGAAGCTTGTATCTATCTTCTGAACCTCTCATTGCCTTTCACCATAGAGGTGGATAGATATTCTTGCCTTAAGGCTCCTTATCAAGAAGCTTACACGTAAGGTACACAAATGTTCTGCTGAAGACCTCACATTTATCCATCATAGGAATAATGCAAACTCGAGTTTCTCTAACTCAACTCTTCCACAGCTATATCTCTACCAACTATCTTTCTGGATGTAGGTATCGTCGTATTATGACTAAGATAGAGTTTAGGAAATTGAGTTCTTACAACAGAGCTCCACCACACGATCTAGAGTAAGAAGAAAGAATGATAGTCTTAAATGCCCTGTAGCCTCCTTCTTATAAGTGCGGTGCACGACATACCCATAAACAAGACTCTACTAGACACGATTTGTAGACTCCCTAGGACAGAACTGCTCTGATACTACTTTGTCACGCCCCGAACCAGGGGCCGAGACCGACACTCGGTGCCTCACCTATCCTTGCGTACTAACTTGGAAAATTGGCTAATTAATTAAAATCTTTGGGATAAAGATTAACGTGGCAGCTTTTTTCCTTAAACACCTTGTGACTCTTACATTTACTAAATAGGTGGCATGAATCCAAAATGACTCTTGGATAAGGGATAGTTACGGTAGCAGTATTTAAATCAAGGAAATATAAGAGTTATTTCCTTTCGTTTGATTCACTTTTTGGAGGATAACATTTCAATCTCTCAAGAAAGAAATCCAACAAAGCTTAAACGTTATTTTCTTATTTCTTAAGAGTAGTTTCAGCCAAGCATAGAAACGTTACTATTCAAAATTACTTTCTAATCCAAGAAACATTGGCAACGTTAATTCCATTTCCAAATAGCAACGTTATTGCAAAAGTTTTAAGGAAAGGTTTCGGCCAAGTTTTCTTTGCATAAGCAACGTGATTGCTTCAAGCTTTTCATACAACTTGTTCCGTATTTTATCGCAATTAACGTGTGTTAGAGGAATTGTCAAGAGAATCGGCTCAGGTATGTTAAGGCTAAGTTGTTCCTTCATTTTGGCATGATCTCCTAATTACACGAGTTTGATAATGAGGCATAAAGAGAAATTCATATTCCGAAATTTACGTATATTTTCCTAGTCTTGTAAGTTACAATATTCTCCTTATTGGGACTTCATATTCAATTGAGTATTTCCTTTTTCTAGTCAAGAGAGCAGAGAGTCTATATATACAGTATTACAGTATTTTTATTACCATCGAGCTATAATCGATGGGCAAGCCCCTATTGGGTAACCTCTAATCAGATGGTAAGTTATATACCGAGCCTACGTGGCCGAGCGCCTATGAGCGAGCCCAGTTGGCTGAGATACAGAGCCTAGTATGGCCAGGCGCCTATGAGCGAGCCTACTACGACAGAGCAGTTATATATATACCGAGTCATATAAGGCCGGACAACTATTTTACTTACTATATTGAGAGAGTTGAGTCAATATCAGCAGGTAAGCATATCTTCAGATTATCATTGACTTCCAGTTGCTTTCAGTTATTATATTATCAGTTCAGTTTCAGCTTTCAGTATAGTGCCTTATATACTCGGTACATTATTTCATACTGACGTCCCTTTTCTGGGGGCGCTGCATTTCATGCGTGCAGATTCAGATAGACAGACGGGTATACCTCATCATTAAGTGTTGCTCGAGTTCAGCTTGATCGGTAAGATCCATGCCTTTCGGAGTTGCCGGGTCTAGAGCTTTATGTACATATTGTGTATAAATGTATATATGTTATGAGTAGGTCGGGAAGCTGTTCTGATCACAGTATATCCACCAGTAGAGGCTTGTAGACATATCCTGTCAGTTAGTGCAGCATGTTAGGCTTGTAGGCCTTGTATGTATATTTGGTTGGTTTGTCAGCTGTAGTAATTATGACGACCTTGTCGGCCCAGTTTTATATTGATATTTATTCAGCATTCAAAGTTGTCTTGCAATGTGGCCCATGGCCAAAGTATGACATCATATGTTCAGAGTCCCTTAGTCGCAAGTTGGTATGCAAGGATAGGTGAGGCACCGAGTGCCGGTCTCGCCCCCTGGTTCGGGGCGTGACAATAGTAGTAGTGCAGTCATTAGCTTCTATTTGTTCATGGTAGCCTAAGATCTAAATTTTTGTTTATGTATATTCAAATAGATGAAGTATTTTCTTCAAATCAACATTCTTTTCCTATTCTTAGTTGCTCATGCCTTGTGACACCAGTTCGTGTGGTAGTTTGTATTAAATTCAGTACTTTTGTTTCTTATTTATATGATATCTTATGTTATGAGTTATACTTGTGTTGGATGGTTCACCTAGAGGGTTAGATTAGGTGCCATAAAGACCTGGTGAGATTTTAGTTGTGATAGTTGGTATCGGAGCCCTAGGTTCATAGGTCTTACAAGTCATGAGCAACATATTAGTAGAGTCTTTTTTATGGATATGTAGAGCTCTATATCTATAAGCGAGAGGCTACTGATGCATTTAGGAAAGTGTTTCCTTTCTTTTATTCATTCTTCATGCTATAGACTTAGAGTAGGATTCTTCGCATTCTTATTGTCTTTCCTCGCATTGATGACAACACATTTTTCTTTGGGTATCTGCGTTTTGCGATGATGTCATGGATAAGGAGTGAGATGTTCTTCCCGTGATATGGGGGTCGATCAGTCTGGAGGAAATGTAGCCAGTCATAGACTGCAGCTTAGACTCAGGGAATTCACTTAAATGAGGTTGTGATCTAGGACTCGTGAGTTCAATATTTCCTTAGAGAGGGTATGATGAGCTATGAGATCGATAACTGTTCATAGTTAGTTTCTCGGGGATGGAATGGGTACCTCCACAACCTTCAAAATAATGGAGGGTAGTGTTGCAAATTTTGATTGGTTAGCGAGACGGTTATGTAATAAATATTTTGTGTCTAAGGAATACACTTGCAAAGTTTGGATAGAACAAAAAGAGCTTGTTTGAGATGCAAAGGGAAATGGGTAATGCTTGAGCATCAAGGTGGTTGACTACTAGAGTCTTATGACATAGACGTATCGACGGGATCTTGGAAGTTCATTAAAGGGATGGAACAGAACTTAACAGCTGGTGAATGGATGGGAATTCAAAAAGTTCACGTAATCACATAGAAGTCAGTAGCCAAGGTAAGGCTACAATGAGACGTTGCATTAGGACTAAACAAGTAGTTTATCTCTTATGAGAAGGTTTAAGGTTGAATGACTTCTTATGAGGTTCTTATGAAGATTTTTCTTTCAATTCAGCAGAATAGGTTAACTACGATGAGATTTTATATAGCTTGAGCAAGATGATGTGATTGTCACAAGGATAAGCGTGCATTGGACGGATAGTTTGGGATGTGATATGATTAGTACAACATGAGCTGGTGAGAATTTAGTTGATTACCAGTGGAATGTCATGGTACATAAGTAGAAAAAGCTATTATAGGTTCTCGAATGATGTGATTATGGCTTTAAGCCAGGTGGGTGAGCCTACCATCAACGATTTAATCATATAGGCATATGCTATTATAGTTCTTGGACTAAGGTACAATTGTAGATCAATTATATCTTGATAAGGGTGACATCAAGGATGACTTAGGCAAGAAATTATTTGAATGACTCAGGTTTCTTCCTTGTGGTTATGGTGTGGAATTGGAAAAAATTCACCCGGTCACCCAAGGTCAAGGTTATTCCGCCTGAGCGGATGGTGTGCAGATAGAACGCATGTTGTTTGGCATGTTTGGTTATACATCAAGGACTAGAGCAAAGTGTGTGACTCTTGAAACATGTTTCTATTGGGTTGTGTTTCCAAGATGTGATACTTAAGGATTTACCGGATGCTTTTCTTATTTGGATAATTTGAGTTTGGTATTGGATCATGTCGGGGACTTGGAAAAGTTCTTCATTAGCGTGGCTATGACTCTACAGAATTAGAGAGATTAAATGAATAGATTTTGATTTATTGGAGGGATTTTGCAAGTGAACATCTTGGTTTAAGGTGCTCTCGTGTGTGAAAAAGGGATACATAGGATTGTAAATATTGTGATGACGTTGCATTGTGTTGGGATTAGTTATGTGAGTTTCTTGAAGACCAAAGTGTTTTGGGAAAACGAGCAATTTCTTGAAAGGAGATCAAGAGTAATCTGAAGAAGTTGGGGAGGATGTAAGGCCCCGTAAAATTTTACCTAGAACCCGGGGCTTCGTGGTGCCGAGGTGGGCTAATGTGTTTGAGGATTGTAGACTTTTTGGGTTGTACAGTGCGTTGGGGAGTTGGAAAAAAATTATTACAGAACATGGCATTTCTGCAGTCCATTATTCGACCGCAGAACTACTCCGCGGGCCGCAGATCAGCCGCGAAGTGAAGCATAGAAATGGGCCAATTTTGAAGGTCATTTTAAGGTCAACTATGCGACCACATAATCATTTCACGGGCCGCACATCCGTCGCAGAACCATCAGGAGAAAACTTCGGAAGGAGGTTCTGCAGTCCATTATGCGACCGCAGATCAGTCACAAACCTATCCAGACCTGCCTTGTTCTTGGGGCCATTTCTGAGGTCCCCTTTGCGGGCTGCATAATCGTTTTGCGGTACGGTCTGTGACCGCAGACCCGACTTCGTAAGTTTATATTTTGGAAAATTTTACTCGACCCCATTTTTATAAAATAACCTTGGGGGGTTGTTTTAGAAGGTTCAAACTGATATTTTAGAGAGAGGAAAGTGGTCTAGAGTGAGAGGAGGGATTCCTAAGCTAGTTGTTCTTCAATCTTTGCTCCAGACTTGGAGAATCCACAGGGAAAACTCACAAGGTCTTCATCCAAGAGATAAGGTTCCATACCCTAGTATTCAATTTCGAGTTTGGGGTAGAAGATGGATAATTGGGAGTGTGATTCTTAGGTATGGGGGTGTTATCTATGCATGTATGTACCAACAAAATTGTGGGAAGGTTGTTGAGCTCAAAAGAGTAGATATTGGGTTGTGGGATAAAGGAATCCACCATAGGAGGACCTTGAAATCATAATGCCTACCTAGTGTTTGATAAAATGCTCAAATGAGCTGAACCCCTGAGTATCTTCCTAATTATGGTTCAATTTTGTTATGTTTCTAAATAGATTGAAGTTGCTAGGATTTACGGAGTATTGTAGTAATTCAAGAGAGCTCAAAGCGAGGTATGTTGGCTAAACTTCTCTCTTAGAATTAAATCCCACGATGTTCTCGTAAGTCTCAAGTATGATGGGCCAATTTCTTATAAGCTTTGTGTCGAAAGATATATATTTAAAATGTGTTCTGAATGCTCTTGTCATATTATGTTATCATTCGAGAATGTGCTCAAAGTATGATTTGTGAGTTAAAATGTTATGATTTCAAGTCGTGCTTCAAATGAAAGTTATTATGCCAAATTGTGAAAGAAAACTCAATGTGCTTAAGACTCTTAATTGCTCATATGTGTCCTTAAAATCTTGATTAGAAATGCCTTGTTGTTGATAACCTATGATGATGATTGAAAGTGAAAGGGGTGAGTATGAAATACAAAGTATGGATGACGTGCCAAGAATGATATTACATTTGTGGCCACTAGTGCCAATGAAATGAAAAGATGTGTAAAAGAATATGAAATGAGCTGAAAATCCTTTTTACAATAAATATTTTGGGAGTATCATTAGTCACCGAGGAAGGGTAGATTGAAATAACCTAACCCTGAAACTACATGTGCCAGTGTAGGAGCGATTGAGGGGTAAATCCCCGAATTGACGTGTTGAGAATATTCTCCTTAAATGGGATGACATTGATATGTTGAGATTATTCACCTTATTTGGGATGAGATGATTGCTAGCAGAAGGTGATGTCAATCGACACGACATTGTGGCAAGACGGCCTAGCCGATCAGATCGAGATCAAACGCCATGCCGTACACATGGTGATGATTGAGATTGTGACTGAGATTGTGATTGTGATTGGATATCTTTGGGTGAGACAGCGTAGCCGATCGGGCCGTGATCGGACTCCGTGCTCACAGTGGTATATCGGTGCTAAAGATCTCCCAACCTAAAATAATGTAATTTACTTGAAAACTTATCTTGCTCTTAACTTGATATTTTGGTATTGTTTGAGGCTTCTACTGATCCTATGATTGTTTCTCCTTGTATTGTAACTCGTTCTATTGAGCGGGTGTTTAGGCTTACATACTAGTACTATTCCATATGTACTAACGTCCCTTTTGTTGGGGGCACTGCATCTTTAATGGATGCAGGTGGTTCCACAACAGGCGACATTGATCAGTGATAATGGTACACCCAATTCCCAGCTGATTTGGTGAGCCCCACTTCATTTTGGGGTCGTGTATCTTTTGCTTCTCATGTATTGTATTTTGAGGTATAGCCAGAGCCTTGTTACCGTCACTATCATAGTACTCTTTTGTATGCGTTAGAGGCTCCGTAGACATAGTGTTGGTTTCACCTTGGTTATGGAAAAGTCAAACTAAAGATGTTGTAATTGTACCACATATTCCACTTCAAACTATGAAAGAGTATGTAATATCTCGGGAGACTTATAATTGACGTGACTAATGGTAATAAATTGGTATTATCCACATGATCTTCTCATTGTTTACTTAATGAAATATATCTTCTTGTTATTCATGGGTAAGTTCGGGTAGAAGGCATTGTACAAGCTTTCTCGACTGGGATATCTCAGTTGAGCGCCGGTCGCGCTCCCCGAGGTCGGGGCATGACATTAGTATAGCAATGGCTTGGACTAGTATTGTCGTAAAAATAATTGGTTTCTTTGGTATAATCGGGTATCACATACACTCTTATGGTAGGACTTTGGGTTTGACAGTCTATATGACTTGGTTGACTTGAAAAAATTCAGCTCCAATAGCATGATTATTTAAATGCGAGTTTCTAAAAGCTTGAGATGGTTTTGATCGTGACTTTAAAATTGATGTTGCCTACATGTTTGGAGAGTTTGTTACATGTTTGTGATTGTTTCACGAGTTGAACTATGTTGTATGCTTCTAGGCAATGAAGTGCTTATGCGAAGAACTATTTTACTTGTAATTCAGAGCGGAGAACAGAATTTGTATACTTAAGATATGGTGTTATTATTGATATAGTGAACCTTGTGAGATTGGGATTGAAAGGTAAGGGTTGCGGTTCATCTTCAGGTAGAAGATCTTGAGTTAGAGACAATATGAGAGAATTAAGTTGCTTAAGAGTAAGGTGGTAATATCTTGTATCATTGAGGAGAGTGTGAGTATGAGACGCATTGACAATGATGTCTATGCATGATTTGACTAGGTGCTATAGAAATCGTGGGACTGGTAACTATTAAGATTCAAGTTTTTGTTGTTCTAAAAGTTAAAATGACTGGTTGGGTGATTTTATATATATATATATATATATATATATATATATATATATATATATATAGGGATCACAATCGTTAGAGTAAACAAGTTATAGATCACTAGGTTGAAGGTTCTTGCATTCTCTAACTTTAGAGATCAAATTTTTATAGAGGAAGAACTATCTCTTTTTATTTGGGCAGTTATAGGGTATTAATAACTATATAGTTGGATTTGTGTATCTGATATGGGTAAATTGAGAAAATTGGTGCTTGATATGACACATGGTCAGTAGTATTTGAAGTGGACAAAATGTGCCTAAGTGTAGTAAACTACATCTTACGAAGGTCTTTTGGGTAACGAAGTATGGTTCTATAGGTTCTATGTGTTGTTTCCTTTAATCAAGTTTAGTAAGGACTTCAGAAGCTTTTGGATTTGGATATTTGATTCTTTGAGTTCTATGAGGTTGTATCGAATTATGTGTGACTTGTGCAAATGAAGGAACATGAGGGAAAGGTTACAAAATGTGGTTTCTTGAGTATTTGAGTCGATAATGGGTTGAATTTATGTATGCAGTTGGGACAGGTTGTTTGAGATTTCATGAATACCCATGAAGGGAAGTTAGAACGGGTAACTACAGACTTATGGAGAGCTTATTAACTATTTTTAAAAGGTTTTAAATTAGTTTGGGTGACTACTGATAGGCGCGTTGAGATTGTGTATCCTATGGTGGGTCAGATTTGCTTATACAGCGCAAGGTGTTATACAAATATATTCTTTGCAAGGTTACAATTATATAAGATACTTGCTTCCATAAGATTTGATGAGAGTGACAGTCCACAATATGATTATGGCAATTGTACTAGGTGTTTTTAGATTCACAGGTTGGGTTGAGTTAGTATACTTATGTGCTACCAGACATGTAGTTTGAGTGGGATTTATGGATGCTTAGAGACTTGTGAGAATGTATACCATAGACTCGGGGAGTTATTTGAGTGATTAGTTGCTTTTGTTTTTGCAGATTTTTCATACTTGAGTTATTGCTTGTATGATGTAAAAATCATGTCATTTGAGGTTCTATGTGAAATTTGGTGTGACTTGCTAGTCGAGCAGTTTGTACTAGATGAGCCGAAGTTAACGGACATGGAATTAGCACAATTAGACTTGGATAAGGTTTGGCTTGGACAGAACTCTTTCAGACAGCCCAGAATGGGAAATGGTTCTTATTGGACAAGAGAAGTCCATCAGTTAGAGTTAAGGAAGGTGAATATTTGTTTCTACGAGTTTCATTATCATTACTACTCGTGAATACTTAGAAGAAGGATCTATTTGTATTGCGGAATTTTGCAGGTACCGAGTTGGTAATGAGAAATTGTTATTGCTAAGAGATATTGCTTTGGGTATATGGGTTATGGCATATCTCATGTAGTTATGTTTCGATAGTTAATTTATGAATCAGTACAAGTTATTGAGATCGATTAGTTTATATAAATAAGAATTAGACTTTTGGGAAAGTTCCAAGTGTTAAAGAAGGATTTTGAGCTTATGAGCGAAGGATGTGGAAGATATTCTCAGTTGAGATGTACTAATGGTATTATCTACATAGAGGTGGCATGAGACCAGCGGCAAGAATGTGTATGAAGAGTTCTTGAAGCTTCTTGACGGATTCAGAATGACTCTTGGCACATTCGAGGACGAGAATATGTTAAGTGGGGGAAAATGTAACGCCCAATTGGTCATTTTGAGCTCTAGCATAATGTTCTATAATTTGAGACTTTCCATTTGTTCATATGATATTTTATGAGTTGCGTATAATGTTGGTTCGGGCCTCAAGAGGTTCGGGAACGTTTTGGAACACTTGGTCGCTAACTTGAAGCCTTAAGTTAAGAGAGTAACCAAACTTAACATTTTGGGTAAAAGGAGTCAGAATTATAATTTAAAAGTTCCTATAGGTTCTTATGATAATTGTGTACTTATACGAATGTTCGAATTAGGACTTGAGGGGCTCGGGATCAATTTGGCACCATTGTATGAAAATTGGAAATTTAAGGTTCATAAATTTTACTTGAGAGTTGACTTTGTATTGTTGCATTTTTATTTGTGCTTTGAGACTTTGAACAGGTTCACATAGGGTATTTGGACTTGTTGGAATGGTTTGGAAAATACTTGAGGGGCTCGGGTAAGTTTTGGCACATTTGGAGCAAGTTTTGAAAGATATAAACTGCTAAAACAATATTTTTTCGCAAATGGTCTGAATTTATGAGATTTGTATCCTAATATCTAAAGAATTTGTGGATTAGGTTTTAATGACTGTGTAGACTTTTGAGCCTAGTTTCTAGTGGTCCAAACCATTTGTTATTCTGATAGACGTTCAGAATGTTATGACTGTAAGTGAAGGGTGGCAATGCTGTCACAGTTGACCTGTAGCAGATCTGTAGTCTCACGATGGGCACCATGCACATACTATGGACGAGTTGCAAGTTCTAAAATTTCAGCACTTTGGGCCTATTTAACATTCATTTTGAATTTTGAGTTTATTTTATTATTTTTGAATCTACAAGAGATGGATTTGAGAGATTGTTTTGAGGAGATTTAATCTCACATCGTTGGGGTAAGAAATCTTTACCTAGATCTATGTTTTTAACATGACTCTACCATTGATATTTTCTTAGAATCAAGGATTTTAAAAAAGAAAAAAGGATTTTTGACTTAAAAGTTAAGAAAGTATATTTTGGGGTTTTAAATACCGACTTGGACTTGAATTTAAAAATTAATCACGTATTTGAACTCGTGAGGTTATGGGTTGACAAGTTCTGTGCTTGTTTCGGGTTTGGACCACGTTGTCTCGGGTTAACTCTTTGTTAACTTTTAAGATTTTATTAAAGATTGAATCTTTATCATTTGAAATTGATTTTTATAGTTTTATTTGACTTTGTTGAGTACTCTTTGGGCTTGATCGGGCTCGTTTGGTAAATTTTGAGCTAGAAAAGGCTGATTTTAAAAAATAGAGTTAGCCCAGAATAAAGTAAGTATCTTAATTAACCTCAAGTTGAGAGAATTTATTCATTGAATGGATTTATGTGCTATATTCTATGTGTTTGGGGGTGAATTATATGCAAAGTGACAAGCGTATATGTAGATACCGATGTTATACCAATGTTCTAGATATATTTTAAGCTTCTTTATGCCTTGTTTTGATAATGTACTGTCCCAGCCAGCCGTTTTGTGTATTTGATCCCCATTACCCCATTCGATGCTTCATGTATGTGATTTTGTTACTTTGTGATTTGCGGGGATGATTGGATTTAGAACACTTAGTATCATGTTTGGAAGCTTAAGTTTTAAGAATTAACCATGATTTGACTTTTGTGAAAATGGACTCAGAATGGTGTTTTTATGGTTAAGTTCGTATGATGATTTTTGACTTAGGCGTATGTTTGGAATTTGATTTGGAGGTTCCTAGGATGTTTTGGTGCTATTTGCAAAAAGTTAGCAATTTGGAGGTTTGCAGAGTTCCTAAGTTTGACCGAGGATTGACTTTGAGGTTATCAGATATGGATTGTTGTTTCGGAAGTTGGGATAGGTTCATTTTGTCATTTGGGACTAGTGTGCAAAATTGGGTTTATTCTGGATTTGTTAGGCTTGAATCAAATGCTTAGTTTGAAGCTGGAAGTTTAGTTAAGAGATTGATCTTGAACGGCTATTCTTGGTTTTTGATGTTATTTGTTGTGTTTCGATCCCTTGGAAAAGTTTTGATTAGGTATTGAAACTTATCGACATGATTGGATGGGGCCTGTGGGGGGGGGGGGAGGGGGGAGGCTCCTAGGGAGGGAGACTCGGTTGTATTTTAGGGTGGTTACCGACCATTTTTCTCTTGTTTTGGATTGCTAGTTTGTGGTGCAGAGGGGCTTCTTCGCGATTGTGGAGGGAGGCTCGTGATCGCGAAGTGGAGGATTTGGCAGGCAAGCTTAGCTTTCGCGTTTGCGTAAGAAGGGTCACATTCGCGGAGGGGTGGGATATGTTGCTTCGCATTCGTGATGGCATGTGTTCGGGCAGGAGGTTTGCCTTTCTGATCGCAGGTGTGGGGCCGCATTTGCTTAGGCTTAGCTGGTGCACGGTCGCGTTCGTAAAGGGAAGTGTTTCAATTATGCATTTTTTGCCTTCGTGATAACAATATAGGTCCCGCGATCGCGTTGCATAGGCTTGGGTAGACTACTTAAATAGGAATTTTGGGACTTTTACCCACTTTATCATATTTTGAGCCCTAGACTTCGAGAGTGGGAGATTTTGAAGAGCAAATTCACTACATCTTTAGAGGCAAGCAATTTACACTAGGATTTGACTTTATTTCATGATTTTCCATGGATTTCTACACCTAAAAGCTTGGATTTTAAAGTGAAATTTGGGAGGATTTGGTAAAACTTTTGAAAAGTGAATAATTAAGATTTGAACCGTGATTTGGAGATTGTTTTGGATGAAACTTGTATATTTGGACTTGTATCAGAATAGGTGTTCGAAATTTGTCTCTTTTGTCCGATTTTGAGAGGCTTGCCCGGGTTGATTTTTAATTTGACTTTGTGTATTTGATTAAATATTTTACCTTTATTGTTTGGGTTAGATTTATATAACTTTGTTTGATGTTATTGGATTGTATTTAACTAGATTCGAGCCGTTTGGAGATTGATTTTTGAGAATTTGAATTTTTTTGTGATTTTAAGGCTACTAGGTGGAGATAAGTCTCTTGGCTAACCTTGTTAAGAGGGAAAGTCCTAGAATTTGACTTGTTTGCTATGTGTTAAAGGTATTGTGGGTGGTTTATATACGTGGTAGAATTGGAATATTGTATGCCTCATTTTGACTATGTACTCATTTGATTCATGATATTTTTGACTTATGTGACTACGTTTGCTCTCTGATTCATGTTAGAAATCATACCTAGGGTTATGATTATTTGTGCAGGCATATGAACTTATTCCTGATATGTTTAGTTGCTTAATTTATCCGTAGTCACATAGAGATTCTGTAACAACCCGACATATCGTTTTGTGTATTTTAGCCCCATTTTCCCTACTTGATGCCTTACATATATGTATTTGTGGTTATGTGACTTACTAGGATGGTTGGTTTGGTTTTGGGGAAGTTTTAAATTAAATTGGGACACTTAGTCCCTTGGTTGGATGCTTAAGTTGTAAGAGTTGACCTAAGTTTGACTTTTATGTAGATGACTACAGAATGGTGTTTTGATGCTTCCAATAGCTTCACATGGTGATTTTGGACTTAGGCGTATGTTCGTCTTTGGATTTGGAGGTTCCTATGTCCTTTTGTCTTGAATTGGTGAAAGTTGGAAGGTTAAAGGTTTGAAAAGTTGATAGGTTTGACCGGGAGTTGACTTTGTTAATATCGGGTTTGGATTGTGGTTTCGGCAGTTGGAATAGGTCCACTATGTCATTTGAGACTTGTATGCAAAATTTGAGGCCATTCCGAGTTGATTTGATATGTTTCGGTACGAGTACTGGAAGTTGAAAGTTCATTAGTTCCTTAGGCTTGAATTGAGGTGCGATTCATATTTTTGATGTTGTTTTGTGTGACTTGAGGCCTCAAGTAGGTCTGGGTTATTTTTTGGTATTAGTTGCTGTGATTTGACGTGGTCCTAGGGGCCTTGGATGTGTTTCAGATTGATTTTAGATCATTTTTGGACTTGGTTGCATTGCTAAAGATTTATGGGCTTCTAATGTTTTTGCATCTGCGGGGTTTTGGCCATGGATGCGGAGCTGCAGGTGCAGTCGTTATTGAGCAGGTGCGAGGCTGTTCTAGAAGGTGGAAGTCTGCAGTTGTGGATGATTTTCGCAGAAGCAAAGACGCTTCTGTGATGGGTGGCTGCAGAAGTGGAAGCCCAGGTGCGCTTGGTTAGCCGCAGAAGCGGGAGGTTGAGTGCTTAGCGGGGATCGCCGATGCGGTCCATTTACCACAGAAGCGGTACCACATAAGTGGTTAAGTGACCACACATGCGGATTAACTGGGCAGGATTTAATATCGAAGGGTTTGGTCATTTTCTCATTTTTGGAGTTGTGGAGCTCGGTTAGAGGCGAGTTTTGGAGGGCCTTTCATCACAATTGAAGGGGTAAATGATCCTTACTTGATTTTAGTGTTAGGTATTGGTTACCCATATATTATTACACCTAATTTATATGAATTGTATGAATTACAGGTGAAATTTGGGAGTTTTTGGACTATGATTTTGGAGAGTGAGAATTCATGATTTGAGGGTCGATTTGAGGTTGGAATTGGATGAAAACACATATATTTGGACTCGTATTGAAATGGGTGTTCGGAATTTATGATTTTTGTCAGATTCTGGGGTGCTAGCCCGGGGTTGACTTTGCATATTTGAATCAAGATCTTACCTTTATGGTTTGGGGTTGTTTCTTATGTCTTTTACTGATGATATTAAGTTGTTTTGGCTATATTCAAGTCGCTCGGAGGCTGATTTGCATGGGAAAGGATTTTTGGAGTATTGATTCACGCGCTTTGAGGTAAGTAACATATCTAAACTTGGATTTGATAGTAATTATCTGTCATGACTCCAAAATACCACCTAAGATGGTCGTGATGGCACCTAGTTTCTAAGACTAGGTAAGCCTAACATTTATAAATAGCTTAACAGAAATAACGAACTAAGATAATAAAATAAACCGATAAAGCTCATAATAACTCTAAAGAGAAACATCAGTATCAAGATCCCCAAAACCAGTGGAACTGAGTAATAAGCTCTACAGAATGTACTAAGATCTCTAATACAACATTGTTTGATAATAAGATAAACAGTAGAAAAGGAAATAACAGAAGGTGACTCTGAGGCCTGCGAACATCGAGTAGGTATACCTTGAAGTCTCCGAAAATAACTAAATGATCACTGGCGTCCGACACGAGCAGATGTACCTGGATCTGCACAAAAGTGTACAAAACTGTAGCATGAGTCACCATAACGGTACCTAGTAAGTATACAAGCCTAACCTCGGTAGAGTAGTGACGCGGCCAGGTCAAGACACCTACTAGGATAGGAAAACAATGAACAAAGTATAGTATAATCGACTAATGGGAAGCGAGGAAATAATGACAATAAAGTAGTACAATAATTTAAGTTAACAACGGAGATTAATGAGGTAAAAGCAACAAGAAGTGAACACATGATGAGAACAACAAGTAATCAAATACGGACAAATATAAGTAAGACAATAAAGAAAACAACAAGAACTGTTCAACCAACAAGCCTTTTAAACACAGAATGTATAACAATTATCACAACTGAGGTACCACACCCCATAACCTCATTTTACAATTTAAAATCACAATCTTTCCTTATATCGCCACGTGAGCTTTTCATTTAGATTTTTGATAACATTTTTTCCAAAATAGCTACACGCGCTTTAGCCCCCTTATGTCGCCGCATGGCTTCAAGTAATTCCCTTACTAGCAACACGCACATAAATCCCACTTTATGTTGCAGCATGCATATCAACCCCTATCCTTATACTGCCGCATGCACATCAATATTACAACACAATAACATCACGCACCACACGTGCCCATATGCCATAACTTGCCAAAATCACAATACCAATATTACCACAATATATAGCCCACAACTCAACCACAACATGTACAAGAATCTCAATAATAACAAAATGAATGAGAATTACTCAACAAGGAAAGATATCCGAATAATTAACAACTTCAACCTCAATGTGATAATAGCTTTTATAACTTTAGCTTCAATAACTCAAAGGTATTCCCACGAAAAGACAACTTCCAATTCAATTGTATAACATAAGCGTAACAACGGAAATGATAGTATGAAATAACAACTGCGTCTAAATGCATGAGAATAATTCAGCACGAAGAGGCATCATGGAATAACAACTTCAAATGAGAGTAACTCCACAGTTAAAAGGCACATGACAATAAGAGAGATAACAACATCAATTAATGCATATAAAAGCATGTTTGACAATAAAAGATAGAGCATGTGACAACAACATCAAGTAAAGCATGTGAGAGTAATTTATTAATGGAAGATATAACATGATATTACAATTTCTAATTAAATGCATGAAAGAGCCTAAGAGTCTAAGCCGGTCAAAATACCATATATAAGCCCGTGTACACACTCGTCACCTCGTGTACACGTCTTTCACATAATCAAATAACACAATTCAACCCAAGTCCTAAGGGGTAGTTCTCCCACAGGCAAGATACTTACCTCAAACAAGCTAAATCAATCCTCTAATAAGCCTTTCCCACATAAATCAAACTCCGGACGGCTCGAATCTAGCCAAAATAACTTAATAACATAAATACAAGCCATAGGAAGCAATTCCGGATAATAAAGTTTCAATATTTATTGAAAATCAAAAAGTCAACTCCAGGCTCGCACCTCGGAACCCAACCAAACTCACAAATTTCGAACACCCATTATGATACGAGTTCAACCATATCAAAATTATCCAATTCCGACCTCAAATCGACCTTCAAATCCTCAATTTATGGTTTAGGAAAGTTTTCACAAAAATCCTAATTTCTCCAACTCAAATCATTATTTAAATAATAAAAACAATGATGGAATCATGATTAATGAACAAAACTGAGTCAAAAACACTTACCCCGAACCAATCCTTCAAAATCCCCTTAAAAATTGCCCAAAACTGAGCTCTCTAACTCAAAAAGTCGGAAATGAAATAAAACTCTTGATCTTCTCTATTTCAGCCCAGGCATTTCGCATCTGCAGGCTCAATGTCGTATCTGCGATTTTGTATCTGCGAAAAAATTCACCGTAGATGCAGCTTCCACTTAAGCCCAGAACTTCTGCTTCTGCGAACCCATATGCACTTCTCAGCGTTCGCTTCTGCGAAAAATGACACACCTGCAGTCCCAAGCCAACAGACCAAAATCCGCTTCTGCGGAAGATATTCGCTTTTGCGGTTGCATACCTGCGCAAAATCGTCCGCATCTACAGACCCAGCTTCCCAAGCCCAATCTCGCTTTCTGCGGCCAATGGGCCGCTTCTGCGGCCCAACTATCGCAGGTGCGATTGCACTAGACTGAACATGCACCATAATCCTATAAGTCTCCAAAATGAATCCGAATTCAATCCAAATCACACGTGACCCCCCGGGACCCCGTCCGAACATACAATCAAGTCCCAAAACATAACAAAAACCTACTCGAGGCCTTAAATCATGTCAAACAACATTAAATCTACGAATCTCACGCTAATTTAAGCCTATTGAACCAATGAACATTTAACTTCTAAAACTAATGCCGATTTATATCAAACCAACTTTGAATGAGCTCAAATTTTGCATGCAAGTCCCAAATGACCCAACGAACCTATGCCAACTCTCGGAACCACAATCTGAACCCGATATCAATAAAGTCAACCCTCGGTCAAACCTATCAACTTTCCAAACCTTCAATCTTCCAACTTTCGTCAAAAAGTACCAAATCAACCTACGGACCACCAAATCAACATCCTAACATACGCCTAAGTCCAAAATAACTATCCAAAGCTATCAGAACCATCAAAACTCCATTCCAAAGTCATCTACACAAAAGTCAAACTCTGATCAACTCTTCCAACTTAAGCTTTCAGCCTTGAGACTAAGTGTCCCAATTCACTCCGAAACTCACCCGAAGCCAAACCAACCACCCTGGCAAGTCACATAACCACAATTGAACATATATGGGGCAATAAATAGGGGAACGTGGCTAGAATACTAAAAACGACCGACCGGGTTGTTACATTCTCTCTCTTAAAATAAATGTTCGTCCTCGAATGAGTATATAGACATAACTGAAGTGCTGAAAAGGTGAGGATAACGGCTACGCATATCATGTTTGGTCTCCTTATTCTCCTCCTCGACTGGATGACCCCTCCATTGAACCTTCACTGAAGCAATGTTCTTTGACCTCACCTTTCGGACCTGCTTGTCCAAGATGGCCACCGGCTCCTCATCATAAGTCAAATCCTTGTCCAATTGATTGAGCTGAAATCTAATACATGGGACAGATCACCAAAATACTTTCGGAGCATGGAAAGATGGAACACCGGGTGAACTACCGATAAGCTGGGTGACAATGCAAGTTTATAGGCCACCTCCCGCACTCTCTCAAGGATCTCAAAAGGACCAATATACCTAGGTCTCAACTTTCCCTTCTTCCCGAACCTCATCACACCATTCATTGGTAAAAACTGAAACAAACCCTCTCTCACACCATAAATGCTACATCACAAACCTTACGATAAGCATAACGCTTCTGTTTAGACTTCGCCATTAAAAGACGATCCTGAATCTACTTGACTTTTATCAAGGCATCCCAAACAAGATCAGTGCCCAACAACCTAGCCTCCCCCGGCTCAAATAAACCAATTGGAAAACAACACCGCCTCCCATATAAGGCCTCATAAGGAGCCATTTGAATACTTGATTGGTAGCAGTTGTTGTAGGAACACTCTGCAAGCGGAAAGAACTGATCCCATGAACCCGTAAAATCCATAACACAGGCACGTATCATATAGTCCAAGATCTGCATGGCACACTCGGATTGTCCATCCATCTGGGGTGAAATGCTCTACTCAACTCAACTTATGTGCCTACCTCACGCTAGATGGCTCTCCAAAAATATGATGTAAACGTCGTGCCTCGATCAGAGATAATGGACACTGGCACACCATGAAGACGAACAATCTCACAGATATCGATCTGAGCCAGCTGCTCTGAAGAGTAGGTAGTCACAACCGGAATGAAATGTGCTGACTTGGTCAACCGGTCCACAATAACCCAAACTGCATCAAATTTCTTCAAAGTCCGTGAGAGCCCAACAACTAAATCCATGGTAACACACTCCCATTTCCACTCGGGAATCTCAAGTCTCTGAAGCAAACCTCCCGGCCTCTGATGATTGTACCTCACCTGCTAACAGTTCAAGAACCGAGCCACATACTCTACTATATCTTTCTTCATTCATCTCCACCAATAGTGCTGCCTCAAATCCTGATATATTTTTGTGGCACCCGGATGAATGGAATACCGCAAACTGTGGGCCTCCTCAAGGATCAACTTATGCAACCCGTCTACATTGGGCACACAAATCTGACCCTACATCCTCAACACCCCATCATCTCCAATAGAAACCTCCTTGGCATCGCCATGCTGCACTGTGTCCTTAAGGACACGCATATGGGGGTTGTCGTACTGTCACGCTCATACAAAGAAGACATAGAAACAACACAAGCTAGAAGTCGGCTAGGCTCGAAAACATTCAATCTCACAAACCGAATAGCCAACTTCTGAACATCCAATGCTAACGGTCTTTCTCCAACTGGAATATATGCAAGGCTACCCATACTCTCCGCCATCCTACTCAAGGCATCAGCCACCATATTGGCCGTCCCAGAAAAATACAAAATGGTGATATCATAGTCTTTCAACAGCTTTAACCACCTGCACTGCCTCAAGTTCAGATATTTTTGCTTAATCAAGTGTTGTAGACTGCGATGGTTTGTTATTACCTCGCAAGACACGCCCTAGAGATAGTGCCTCCAAATCTTCAATCTGTGAACAATCGTTGCAAAGTCTAGATCATGAACGAGGTAGTTCTTCTCATAGGGCTTCAACTAGCGCAAAGCACAAGAAATCACCCTACCCTAATGCATAAATACACACCCAATACCAATCCGTGAAGCATGGCAATAAACCATATATGAACCCAATGCTGAAGGTAAAACCAGAACTGGAGCTGTGGTCAAGGTAGTCTTGAGCTTCTGAAAGCTCTCCTCACACTCATCGGACCACCTTAATAGGGCACCCTTCTTAGTGAATCTAGTCAAAGGTGCAACAATGGACGAGAAACCCTCTACAAAATGGCGATAATATTCGGCTAAACCAAGAAAACTCTAGCTCTCACTAGCTGAAGACGGTCTGGTCCAACTCTGAACTGCCTGAATCTTCTTCGAATCTACTTTAATCCCCTTGCTAGATACCACATGACCCAAAAACTTTGCATATAACTTCTTCTCCCTCAAGGTCTGTAGCTCGATCCTCAAATATTGCTAATGATCCTCCTGGCTGTGGGAATACACCAAGATGTCGTCAATGGATACAGTGATGAAAGAATCAAGATATGGATGGAATGCACTGTTCATCAGGTGCATAAATGATACTGGGCCGTTGGTCAGCCCAAATGACATCACTAGAAACTCATAGCAACCAAACCGAGTCCTGAAAGCAGTTTTCGGGATATCCGAGTCCCGAATCTTGAGCTGATGATACCCTGACCTCAAATCAATCTTTGAGAATATTATAGCACCCTGAAGCTGGTCAGATAAGTAATCAATGCACGGTAATGGGTACTTGTTCTTGACTGTGACTTTGTTTAGCTACCTATAATCAATGCACATCCGCATAAAGCCATCTTTCTTCTTCACAAACAAAATTGGAGTACCCCAGGGCGAGACACTCGGTTGGATGAAACCCTTATCAAGCAACTCCTGAAGCTACTCTTTTAACTCCTTCAATTCCACAGCTGCCATTTGATATGGTGGAATAGAAATGGGCTGAGTGTCCGGCACCAAGTCAATACCAAAATCAATATCCCTATAGGGCGGCATGCCTAGTAGGTCTGCTGGGAATACATCTGTGAAATCCCTCACTATCAGAAATGACTCAACGATAGGAGTATCAACACTAACATCTCTCACAATGGCTAGGTATGCATCACACCCCTTCTCAACCATTCGCCACGCCTTTAGAAAGGACGCCACCCTGCTAGGCATATAATTCAATGTACCCATCCACTCCAATCGCGGCAACCTAGGCATAGCCAATGTTACGGTCTTGGCGTGACAGTCCAAAATAGCACGATAGGGCGACAACCAGTCCATGCCCAAGATCACATCAAAGTCTACCATATTGAGTAACAATAGATCAACTCTAGTCTCATAGCCATCAATAGTGACTAAACACGACCAATAAACACAGTCTACAACAATAGAATCTCCCATAGGCATGGACACATATACATGAGCACTCAAAGAATCACGTGATATATCCAAATACGGAGTAAAGTAAGATGACATATATGAGTAAGTGGATCCCGGATCAAATAAAATGGAGGCATCCCTATGACAGACCGGAACAATACCTGTGATGACAATATCTGATGCGGCTGCCTCTGTCCTACCCAAAAAAGCATAGAAACAAGCCCGACCTCCCCTCTAGGGTGACCACTACTTGCCTGAATTCCACCCCTAGCCGGCGGTGCAGGTGGGGACATAGTCTGTGAACCCTATGGACCTTGTGGAATCTGTGGAGCTTGGGTAGTCAATAGAGGTACAACCTTCCTAAGTCTGGGGCAGTCCCTCACCATATTCCTGCTATCACAAC
Source organism: Nicotiana tabacum (assembly GCF_000715075.1). NCBI lineage: Eukaryota > Viridiplantae > Streptophyta > Magnoliopsida > Solanales > Solanaceae > Nicotiana > Nicotiana tabacum. Next base: position 47,795,673 of record NC_134102.1, read on the forward strand.
ACTCGAAATAAGCTCTCGGTGGACGCGACTGCTGAAACTGACTGGGGCCTGATCGGCTACATTGACCGCTAAAGGCACCCTGTGCAGGAGGTCCACTGGAAAGTGGCTATGCATAGTGTACAACCTGATACCTCAGAATACCTGGAGCACTACTAGTAGCGAGAAGTGCTAAATGACTTGGCCAACTCACATATCCCCTGCCATGTCGGGCTGTAGCTGCATCGTGGACACCACTAAATCCTCCAAAACCTCAAGGAATCTTGGCTTCTCTGTCCTCTCTATCTCTGCCCCATATACCCTCCAACCTTTGCGCGATCTCTACCATCTGCTGAAATGAAGTTTCAGTCTCCAACTCTCGAGCAATACTGAATCTAATACCATAGTTAAGCCCTTCGATGAATCTGCGGACTCGTTCTCTGACTGTAGAAACCAAGGCAGGTGCATGTCGAACAACTCACCGAATCTGATAGCATATTCTGGCACTTTCATTGTCCCGTAATGCAGCAGCTCAAACTCTATCTGCCATGCATCCCGAAGGGTCTGAGGAACACTCTCAAGAACATCTCTAAAACCTGAGTCCAAGTGAGTGGGGCTACATTAGCCAACCTACCCTCATTGTATGCCTGCCACAACCTATAGGTTTCTCCTGATAGCGAAAATGCAGCAATGACAACTCCGCTCATCTCCACAATACCAATGGTGCGGAGAATACAGTGGCACTTCTTTAGAAAACCCTACGCATCAATGGTAGAAGTGCCACTGTAAGTAGGAGGGTGATACTTCTTGAACCTCTCAAGTCTCAGCTACTCCTCCTCAGTTGTCTCTGGCCTGACCTCAGGTTGCACTAGCATAACTCTAGGAACCTGATCAATATGGACCCGCTACTCTGAGTACGGGACGCGGGAGTCTGAGCACCTCCCCTAGCTTGAGATGTAGCTGGTAAAAGGGAAATCAATTCCGCCTGAGCTAGAGTGCCGAACATGCTCAAAAACTGTGCTAAGGTCTCCAAAAGTGTAGGGGTGGCAACAGGCGCCATGGGTGCCTTTCCCCCAACTGAAGCTACTAGTGGCTCCTCAGACGCTGCTCGGGCAGGTGCTCTAGCTGCAGCACGTGCCGCTACTCAGCCTCTGCCCCGGCCCCGTTCTCTCAAGGATATAGCAGGGGTCACGAGTGTCTGATCCTTTGACCTAGAAGTGCGTGTCCTCACCATCTATGAAAGAATAGAAACACCAAACTCAGATTTCGTAATCAACAAATTCTCATGATAAGGAATCAAAGAAGTAGAATTTTCCCAACAATTTCTTAGCCTCTCAAAGATCAGTACAAACGTCTACGTACCGTTCTGCAAGACTCTACTAAACTTGGTTATGACTCGTAACACCTATGAACTTAGAGCTCTGATACCAACTTGTCACGACCCCAAAATCCCACCTAGGGTGGTCATGATGGCACCTAGTTTCTAAGACTAGGTAAGCCAAACATTCATGAATAGATTAACATAAATAATGAACTAAGGTAATAAAATAAACTGATAAAGCACATAATAACTCCAAAGCAGAACATCAGTAACAGGATCCCCAAAACCGGTGGAACTGAGTCATAAGCTCTATAGAATGTAATAAGATCTATAATATAACATTGTCCGATAATAAGATAAATAATAGTAAAGGAAATAACAGAATGAGACTCTAAGGCCTGAAAACATCGAGCAGATATATCTTGAAGTCTCTGAAAATAACTGAACGATCACTGGCGTCTGGCACGAGCAGATGTACCTGGGGGTTCACCCTATTTTGCACTAGTCAAGATAGGATTCAACTTGTGGTTTCTCTATTGTCGATGAAAGAGAGTCGCCACCTAATATTTAAAGGTATGCTAGGGTACCTATTTAATTACTAAGTTATGTTCATTATAGGTCTGCGAACCGGTGAGATTATGGGTAAGGGTTTTTATTTTTCTAAGGGGAAGATGTTAGGCACCCCTTAAAATCTACCCGAGGTAGCTCCATAGGACTTTGACTAATTTGAAGGACTCAGTTATTTATACTATGCTTAATTACTACTGTGGAATGGCTTACTATATATTAAAGGGAGTATATGTAAGACTTAGAAGGGATGGGAGATTGTAAAAGAGTCATTGAAGGTTGAGAGAGTTCTGAAAATAGTCCATATTTTAAGGCTTGTAATTATTAAGTTATGAAAGTAAGTACATTGAAGAATAGATGCTAGTGTAATTTTAAAAGATGTTTGTAAGAAAATGATTCTAAATGTACATTGGTTTTAGAAATTCCGAAGAAGGCGAATCTTTGAAAATTCAGTTGGGTGATCATTCGTTACTGTTTTCATAAACAAATCTGGTTTCATTCCTTGTTAGCAAAGACAAGTAATTCTTTCCTAATTTTCTTTGAAAACGGGCTGATTAAGGACCCGAGCTTCAAAAATCTTTAAGAAAGTGAGTGTACACGATGAACAAGTTATAATTAACCGGAGGCGAAGATTAATTACTAGCTATTTCCCTTTAAGTCCTATATTAGTTAAAGTTTGCCTATGTTTCATGTAATATAAAGTATGAAGATAAAGCACATAATCTAATATATGAGTGTTGAATACATGATGATAAGACAACAAAGGCACTAAGAAAAAATAATGAAGGCAGTAAACCAATCTATGGAAATAATGAACAATAACGAAAGAAGTAGGGAGAGAAGACTGGACTCTGATGATTGGGCCTCAATAAGGCAGGCCTAACAATTTGAGAGGTTCGGCTATAGCAGACTGGACTCTTCAATGAAGCAGCAATGCTGGTTTGGGCCTGAGTCCCTTAGGAACTCAACATGCCCAAATGTATAGATGCCCAAAAGAATAAGAGAAGGTCATTAGAAGTTTATTCCACATTCTCAACATATTCAAAATATTTATGACATGTACATTAAACTAACAATTGGAATAAGAAAATAATCAATACCGTGGGAAATTATCTTAATGTGGTGGTTCTACTTAGCAAATAATTCACATTGAAAACCTTTCGTTGTCATTAAATATTAAACCCCCAAAGAACTAAATGCGTCAATTAATTAAGGGCTAAGGAGGAAGCACCACCCAAGGTCGATGCATGTTTTCCTTACAAGTTTAAATGCCAATGAGGCCCTTTCAATGTAAGCTAAATGCTATAGCATAGCCTACCACAAAATATATATACTTTCCCTCCTAGCATAAGAACATATAGTCTATACTGGATTACCAAACAAACATATATCACATGAATTCTAAAGATCTGATTCTGAAACATATACACGTGAGCATCATAAGCACATTACAAAGGTCTAAATTTTAGTGTAGAGTAATATTCCAAGGAAAAGTAAAGCTATGCAGCAACAACTCAACATCTACAGAGGTTTCAAAGATATCCAGGACATGATCAACTTCCTCAATAGGTCCACAAATTTATAGACTACAACATGGAATCCCTAAGGATTTCTATAGAATCATACTCCTAATAGTATTAGCCTCAAACAAATCATCAAGTTCAGATAACATCAACAAGGATCCTTATGAGACTTTAGGGATTAGATTTGGTTTTAAAATTAACAATGGGAAAGGAATGGAGTGGTTCTGGACAAGGTATGCAATCCGGAACTAAGTAAGAACATGCAGTATTTAGTTAAGTTACTTGAACACTTCATATACAGTAATGATCTTATGTAGACATGGAAAACCTTACACATTTTTGTAGAATTTGATTAGGCATGACATGAGGGGAAAGAGTTACAGAAAAAGGGAAGGTATTGCATTGGAGCATGTTCAACTCAGACTTAAGTCTAGGTTAGTACATGAATACAAAGATGATCATGCTTCTTTTTTTACAAGTTATCACTTAGTTAGGGCATAGTAACTAGGTCCTTTTAAAAGATAAAATGCATGCCATATTTTCAAAGTTGAATGATAACCCTAAAGATAAGAGATAGGAGATATGATATCAAGTAAGCATGCTGTTGAGGTTGTTGACTAATCAAGAAAAACAGTTAAGTTTAGTCTAACCAATTATCAGTCTTTACAACAAAGAGAAAGAAGCTGAATCATGATCACATTATGAGGAAAGATAACTTAGCCTTAACAGATGTGTACAATAGGATTACTGGGAGAAGAGAGGAGAGGTTTAGTTCAAACAAGATTAGGTCAACAGAAACAACAAGCAACTAAACAAAATGAAAGACCATAGTGGCAACTCAGAAACAATCTAACAGACATAAGTAGAGAAGATAGCATTCAAACACTTTGAGTTCCTGCTTAAGGTTAAAGTATATAGTATATAAACTTAACACCTTTAGATTCATCTTACTCATAGTTATCAGATAATAAGTTCAACGTCAAAAACTCAAAAAAGTTACAGAGATGCAACATATAAGGATAAAGGTTACTGCAGGCCAATAAAAGCTTTGAGGTTCATGCGAACATGAATATATAATAACTTAAACATGTAGACTGTTGGAAACTCAGAAACAATGATCAACATGAATCAATTGATGGTTTGATCAGTCATTGATTAAGGACTCAAAGCAAGATAACTATTCACAAGCAGATATTTAGCTGACAAAACATAAACATTAACATACTGAACATGATAAAACAATTATAGTACTCAGAACCTAACTAGCATGCTTGTAGCATTCAAAGAAAATAAACAAAAGAGAAGAATGATTGTGCTGACCTTTTTGAGAGCAACAGACCGAACAAGAGCTCTTTTCAGTTGCTTAAAACCCCAGAAACCTCAAGTTTAGACAAACAATAGTACTCAGCAAAAGGAAAGAAAATAGTAAGAAAACCTAAGGCCTGAAATCCTAAACTTCTTAAGTGTTTGTGTATGTGTTTCTCTTAGGTGTTTGGTGGTTGGTTTGTGATGTTAGGTGAGAATATTAAAGGCTTCTATTTATAGTGACATTTAAGGTTCTAGGGTTTCAAAGAATTCAAATCAGATAGTGGAAGGTGACGATTGCCAGATGATGTGAGCACTATTGAGTGAAATTGAAAGAGAACAGAGGGAAAATCAGTAATGGTTTTTATCTGAGAGGAGAGAAGTTGATCGTTGAAGGCAAGGACCTTCGGATAAAGCTTCAATGTCTAGAGGTCACTGCGTTTGACCTATGGACCTCGAATAACCATGATTAAATTCTGAGATATGCTCATGCATGCCATAGATTTAACAAAACAGAGGTAATTTTAGAGATTTGACCCTTGCATGATTTGGTCTAGGGTTTTCAGATTTGGGGTTTTGAATATCTATCAACGAAAAATGAAAGAAAACAATCTTCATCATAACCCAGAGACAAAACGTGATTTTCTGAGTTTAATTTGAAAGAAAAGACGGAATGGTGTTTCAAGTTTGAGAGATTGGACTCTGAATAAAAGGGAAATAACAGTGGGATTCTAGCTAAGGAAGCAAAAAGGGGTGATTTGATGAGAGCTTACACGACCTTGCACGGATTTGTGCAAGGTTTTGTTGACTGATGTTCATGGTGGTCTGAGAGAATGAGGACGAAAGAGGAAAGGGGAGGCGGTTGTGAAAGATACAAATGAATTAGGGTCTCGGGTGTTAAACCTGTTGGTCTCTAGGTTAAGAATTAGGGAATCATTTTGGGCCGTTGATCTTCTAGACCGACGGTCCTGATATTTAGGGATTTAACACTTTTGTGGGGAATTTTGGTGTCCGTTGGATCCCTGTGATCCAACGGTTAGGATTAAATACTCTGAGTGTTTAGGAATTAAAGAGAAAATGGAGTGAAAATCATGGGCCATTGATCATAGAAATGAACGGCCCAGATGACTTGTGTTTGTTCTGTGAGTGATAAGGACAGATGACGTGGTGTGCTCTCATTGGCTAAGAGAGGGTGGTGGGGATCGCCAACTTTGAATGAGATGGGGCGTTTGGACTGGGTCAGGTCCGGATTGGGCCTTGTATTTGGGCTAAACAATATAACTAATAACCACTTTGTGATTAATTAAGGAATTGCAATCGTAGCCTTTTAGTCTTTATCCCTTTTGAAATTTATTTAAATAAACTTAATTATTTCAATAAAATATAGTAAAAATTATAATTGTTAAATACTATCAACTACAACAATTAATTAATTATTTCTTAAAAATACTTCGTTAGGACATTAATTTTGAATTATTGAAATAGTAAACTAATTAACTAAAAATTTAAGAAATAATTTATTGAATTAATTATAAAACCTTCGTATAGAAATTATTTTTAATAACCTAAAATAGTAATTATATCTGTAACTACATAATACTAATACTAAGTAATTAATTTCAAAAACTACTACCGAGTTAATTTGTAGAAATAGGTATTTATTCATATAAAATATTTATTATAAATTATTAAGTATAAATAAATAAATTTTAAAAGGGAGGGTCAAAATTGGCTGTTAACAACTGCCCCTCTTTGACCGGAGACGATGAAAGAGTTTTCGGGCATAGAAATTGAACCAAAGTCAATTTTGTCCCGACTTTTAGGCAAGTATTGTAGGAAATGGGGATGGTGAATTGCAGGATTGAATTGAGGAAGAATCTAGAAAAATTTCGGGAATATCGGGCCGAATTCTGGCTTTGAATTGCTTACATACCTTGGGCTTAACGAGGATTGGGCCTTATGTAGTTTTGGAGTAGGGACTTTGGGGAAGCGACACTCGCAGGAATCGTCCCAGTATCGTATTACGACGGTACGACAAGACGGAGGATTGGCCACTCATGGTAGCTTGAATTTTGCGGCCTGATTTGAATGATTCAAAATTTTGAGCTCGCTGATCGTCTTGAGCTGGGATCTTAAGCCCTTTACTGGGCTGGCTATCCCCATAGCATTGTAGTTCAGTCTGCTGCTAAGAAAAATTTCCACGCTGCGGTTTTTGTCCCTGAAAAAAATGAAATACACGCATACCAATATATTGTAATGCAAAATATATTAAGATGCGATGTAATGATGCAGGAATGATGATGCCTGGCTGCCGGCGAGCTGTTATTTGGGATTGGGATGATGGGACACTTGATCCTAACTCGATTTGTTTGTCGGGCTGTGTATTGTTCCGCAGCTGTCGAAGCATTTGATAATTGTTTCCGCCAATTGGGAGAGCTTGATTTGTAGAGTGTGTCTCCGTTTGTTGGGAGAGCTTTGCACTGAGAAATGTCTCCGCTTGTTGGGAGAGCTTGATTTGTAAAGTGCATCTCCACTTGTTAGGATAGCTTTGCACTGAAATGTAAAGTAATCTCCACTTGGGAGTGATTGATTAAAACCTTAATCATGCCTAAAGCTGCACGAACAAAACGTTAAAACATTCAAAGTAATAGCAAATGAAACAAAAAGCATGCTCAAGAGATACTCTTGACTGCGAAGCTAGGTTACGGCCATCGATTGGCAGAACGTTGGTGACGAGGTTTGCGATTGTCTATTCTGGTGTCCGCGATGATAGAGCAGTGCTGCGAATTGACTTTGTTGGTGAAGTTTGCAGTTTGCTAAGGCTCATGATAAAATGATGTCTGTTTGATGCTGCTGTCTCTATGGGTCCAATCACATCCATGCCCCAAGTGGCGAACGACCTAGGTGAACCCATTACATTTATCTCATTTGATGGAACCCGGATGAAGTCTTTGTGAATCTGGCACTGGTGACACTTCTGCATGTAGCGGATACTATCGCTTTCCATAGTCATCCAAAAGTATCCAGCTCTCAAAATTCTCTTGGCTAATGTGAACCCGTTCATATGGGGTCCGCATGTCCCTAAATGTATTTCTTCCAACATTCTGGTTGCTTCAGCAGCGTCTACACATCTCAGCAAACCTAAGTCTGGGGTCCTCCTGTACAAGACTTCCCCGTTGAGGAAAAAGTGGTTTGCCAACCTCCTGAGGGCTCGCTTTTGACCATTAGTAGCATTCCCTAGGTACTCCTGGGTTGCAAGGAATTTCTTGATGTCGTGATACCATGGTTTACCATCGGGTTCTTCATCTACATGGAAGCAATAGGCATGTTGATCCCTGATCTCTATCTCGATAGGGTCGATGTAGTTCTTGTCTGGATGCTGAATCATGGATGATAGGGTCGCAAGGGCATCAACGAACTCGTTCTGAATCCTGGGGACATTCTTGAACTCAATCTTTGTGAACTTCTTGCACAACTCTTTCACGCAGTGCAGGTATGGAAGTATCTTCACATTCTGGTGGACCATTCTCCTTGGACTTGGTGTATCAGCAAATCGAAATCTCCAAAGACCAAATGTTCTTTGATGTTCATGTTGACTGCCATTCTGATTCCACGGATGCACGCTTCGTATTCAACCATATTATTGGTACAAGGGAATCTTATCTTTGTCGATGTTGGATAGTGTTGTCTAGATTCCAAAATCAAGACTACCCCAATTCTGACTCCTTTAAAATTTGCTGCTCCATCAAAAAACATTCTCTACCCAGGGTATGTTTCTGTAATATCCTCCCCGGCAAATAGTACTTTCTCATCGGGGAAATACGTGGTAAGCGGTTCGTAATCTCCATCCACTTGATTCTCGGCGAGGTGGTTAGCTAAAGCTTGTCCTTTCATGGCCTTCTGAGTTATGTACACAATGTCAAATTCACTGAGGAGAATTTGCCATTTAGCTAGCTTTCCGGTAGGCATTGGCTTCTGAATAATGTACTTGAGTGGGTCGAGCCGAGATATTAGATGCGTAGTGTATGCCGACATGTAATGCCTTAGCTTCTAAGCAATCCAAGTCAGAGCACAAATGCGTTCTATCGAGGTATACTTGGCCTCGCTTGGCGTGAACTTCTTGCTTAAGTAGTAGATGGCCTGCCCCTTTTTCCCAGTTTCGTAATGCTACTCCAACACACAGCCGAAGGCGTTATCCAAGACTGACAAATATAGTAACAACGACTTCCCTAGTTCGGGGGGAACAAACACTGGTGGATTTGACAGATACTCCTTGATTTTGTAGAAGGCTTTCTGACATTCTTCTGTCCATTTTGTGGCAGCATCTTTCCTCAGCAACTTAAAAATGGGTTCACAGATTACCGTGGACTGGGCTATGAAGTGGCTGATGTAATTTAATCTACCCAGGAAACTCATGACATCTTTCTTGCTCTTCAGTGATGGTAATTCCTGAACGACCTTGATTTTTGATGGGTCCAGTTCTATCCCTTTCCTGCTTGGGTCGAGCCGAGATATCAGATGCGTAGTGTATGCCGACATGTAATGCCTTAGCTTCTGAGCAATCCAAGTCAGAGCACAAATGCGTTCTATCAAGGTATACTTGGCCTCGCATGGCGTGAACTTCTTGCTTAAGTAGTAGATGCCCTGCCCTTTTCTCCCAGTTTCATCATGCTGCCCCAACACACAGCCGAAGGCGTTATCCAAGACTGACAAATATAGTAACAACGACTTCCCTAGTTTGGGGGGAACCAATACTAGTAGATTTGACAGATACTCCTTGATTCTGTCGAAGGCATTCTGACACTCTTCTGTCCATTTTGTGGAAGAATCTTTCCTCAGCAACTTGAAAATGGGTTCACAGATTACCGTGGACTGGACTATGAAGCGGCTGATGTAATTCAATCTACCCAGGAAATTCATGACATCTTTCTTGCTCTTCAGTGATGGTAATTCCTGAATGGCCTTGATTTTTGATGGGTCCAGTTCTATCCCTTTCTTGCTTACAATGAAACCCAATAGTTTCCCAGTGGGGACTCCGAACGCACACTTTGCTGGGTTCAACTTCAAACTGTACCATCGCAGGCGTTCAAAAAATTTCCTCAACTCGTCCAAATGCTCGGAACTCTTTCAAGATTTTATGATGAAATCATCCACATACACTTCAGTCTCCTTATGAATCATATCGTGAAAGAGGATGGTCATGGCCCTCATGTAGGTGGAGCCGCCGTTCTTGAGACCGAACGACATAACTCTATAACAGTAGAATCCCCAAGATGTGGTGAAAGATGTCTTCTCTGCGTCTTCCTCGTGCATTACGATTTGATAGTATCCAGCGAAACAATCCACAAATGACTGCAGTTCATGCTTCGCGCAATTATCAATGAGGATGTGGATATTTGGCAGGGGGAAATTCTTTTTTGGACTAGGTTTGTTGAGATCTCGGTAGTCCACACATATTCTGATCTTTCTGTCCTTCTTGGGCTCTAGGATGATGTTTGCTAACCAGCTTGGATAGTTGGTGACCCTTACTACATTTGCTTCTATTTGTTTGGTCACTTCCTCCTTTATCCTCAGACTTATATCAGGTTTGAACTTTCTGGGCTTCTGCTTGACCGGCGGTCTGGTAGGGTCAGTGGGCAGTCGATGCGAGACAATGTTAGTGCTTAGTCCTAGCATGTCATCATAGGACCATGCGAATACGTTGACGTACTATCGGAGGAGCTCAATCAATTTTTCATTCTGCTCGGCTTTTAGGTGAATGTTGATTCTAGTTTCCTTTACATCTTTTTTGCTTCCAAGATTGACCGCTTCCAAGATTGACCACTTCCGATTCTTTGAGGTTGGGCTTTTTCTGACTCTCCAGTTGTTCGATCTCCTGTAGGAGATTGTCTGGCATCATACTCTCGTCATATTCCTCGTAATTCGGGTCGTTGCGCTCAGTGGTTTCGTTACATGTCATAATTTTGGAACGCGGTTTTTTATCAGTTTGATTACTGGAAAGAAAAACTAAGAATAAATAAAGAAGTAAAATAAAGTTGCAATATTTAGGAAAATGATTCTTTTTATTTCATCAAAAGGGGAACGTCTTAAGCGTTCACAAGAGGCAAATGACAAAAAGGTACAGACACGGTACATGCCTCAGTTGACCATGCTCTTTTCAAAAGAAATTTCTTTACAGTTCCATACTTCCAAGACTCCCGGCGAACCAAAGATGGACTGGAGTTCCAATTCTGCAGCTGTTCCCTTGGTTCAACATCCCTGATAGTCGGTGTCTTGATGTCAGTTCCTTCACATCATTCTTCAATCATATTCACGAACAGCTTTCCCATCTCATCGATGATATCATCTTCGGGTACTGAACTCTATCCCGGACTTGCAACATGCTCTGGCATAAAGACCTTTTTCCCGGAGCTAACAGTGCGAGCTTTCCCTTCCGGAGGTTAATATCCTATGCCATCCCTCCCTTTCTTCCCATTATATTAAATTGGCTCTGTGATTCCATCTAACATGGCTCCCAAGCATATTCATGGCCTGTATCCGTATTTCATCATCTACCTCATAGCCATCTTGGATATATACGGTGACTACATTCCCAAATTTTGTTCAATCTTCTCCATCTCAGTAGTCTGTATGATATGCACGGCGTGGAAGGCAAGTCCATCCATCCGTTCAATGAACGGGACAATATACTCCAAATAGGTGGAGTGACCCCACTCACCATGAACCACGATCTCTTGGCATCCCTACTCAAATTTTATGCATTGGTGCAAAGTAGACAACACGACCCTTGCCATATGTAGCCAGGGCCTGCCCAACAACAAGTTGTAGGAAGAGGAGATGTCCATCACTTGGAACAACACCGAAATATCGACCGGCCCGATTTGCAAAGCTAGATATATTTCTCCAATAACATCTTTTTGTGAACCATCAAAGGCTCTCACCCTTACGTGGCTTTTCTTGACTTCCCTCAAATGAATTCCTAACTCCCACAAGGTGGAGAGCAGACAAATGTTGACTCCTGACCCTCCATCGACCAGCACCCGGGACACAAATTTGTCCCCGTATTTGACAGTGTTGTGAAGAGCCTTGTTGTGACTTGCGCCTTCGACAAGAAGTTTGTCTCTTCTGAAAGTGATCGTGTTTGCTTCGACCATCTTCCCAATTGTTGCGGCCAATGCCTCACTATTACCCGCTTAGTACTTTTAACAGGGCGTCCTTATGACTGTCAGAGCTCATTAATAGATCTATGATGGATATTTGTGTTGGAGTTTTCTTCAACTGCTCTTCCACAGAATACTCTTTTCTCGACATTCATTTCCAAAACTCAGCAGCTTCTGGATCTGTTATGTTCCTCCTTGGAATTTGTTCTCTCCCCGGATTTCCTCGATTAACATCTTTAGGGGTGTAGCATCTCCCAGACCTAGTCATACCGTGGGCTGCAGCAGAGTCTGTCATTTTGGCCTTTCCCTTTTGTTAGTAGGTCCATGGGACGGTTTTGTACTCCCGATCTTCTTCATCTCGAGTAGCATTGGCAGGTTGCTGCAGATAGGTCTAAACCGTCACTGTAGGCCTTAGTTGTACTGTAATGATCGGAGCCTTTTGAGGAGGGATCCAAGCAGCTTATGCATTTCCTATAATGACAATTGTTCCCTTTAGGTCATATTCTTCATCTAATGTGACCATGTTAGCTCTATGGTTTAGATAATTTGGCAGTGAGTTGCGATTCACATTAGGTGGTGTTTGAGTGCACTAAATGGCTCCACTCTTGATTAGGGTTTCAATTTCATTTTTTACCTTGAAACAATCTCCAGTGTCATGCCCAGGTACATTAGAATGATACACACATCTTTTAGTGGCATCAAAATATTTGGAGGGATGTTCAGGAACCCTTCCCTCAATTGAGTGTATCAATCTTGTTCTTCTCAACCTTTCAAACAATTAGGCCAGAGGCTCAGCAATCAGGGTACAAGTACTAGGACCCCTCTTTTCAATGTTGGGACGAAGGCGTGGTGCATAAGTAGGTTGGTTCTGATGAGTAGTGGTTTGGACATGATCATATGGTCGTTGTGGGTTTTGGTTGTTGTTAGCTCGAGGAGGGTTGTATTGTGGTTGAGGATGGTAATATGGCTGGGTATTACAGACTGGAGCATAAGTGGGTGGTGGTGAGTGGTTTTTTGGGGAATAAGAGGTGCTTCCATGAGGTGGGTTGGGTTGGTAGTAAGGGATGACTGTTGAGACCTCCTCTTTCTTCTTCTTTTGGGCTACCGATTGACCCTGACTGGATGGCCTTGCTGGCTACTTCTAGTGCTACCATGGATTGTACTTTACTAGATTTTATGCTCTCTTCTGAGAAATCTCCCATCTTGACGATCTCAGGGAAATTTTGACCCATCATTCCTATCATCTTTTCAAAGTATATTCCCTCCTGGGCTCTAATGAAATACTTGGTTAGTACACTGTCATCCAGCAGAGGTTGCGCCCTGGAAACCTCCGACCTCCACCGTCGTGCATATTCTTGAAATGACTCAGATGGTTTTTTCTGCAAGTTCACCAGTGCAAACCGATCAGGAGTGATCTCTGTATTGAATCGAAAACGATTCATGAAGTCCTCCTCCATATCTTGCCAAGTTCTCCAATTTCGCGGATCTTGTCGAGTATACCAGGTGAGTGCTTCTTCCATCAAACTTCTTATAAATAACTTCATCCTTGGCTTCACGTTCCCCCCCACTCCGACTAACTTATCACAATACGCCCTCAGATGTGCATGAGGGTCCCCCGTCCCATCGAAGATATCAAACTTTGGGGGTTTGTACCCTGTTGGCATATCCATATCTGGATGAATACACAGGTCCTCATAGTCCAACTTTTGCTTCCTCGGTCAACTTGGAGACTCTTCATTTGCCTTCTCAACATTTGTAACTGCTAAGATACTGATTCTTCTTACTTACGACTGACTTGTCTCTTCATCTCGGCATATTGGTCAATCTCATAAGGCACCCTGACTGTGACAGGTGCTGTAAAGGTAGGTTCAGAAATGGAATATATAGGAGGAACGTACCACTTATGGGTGGCAGCATGTGCCACAGGTATGTGCTGGTTAGTGGTGAAAGTGACTCCATCACGAGGAGGGGTAGTTGCATTAGTGGTAATAGGCGGGTTCTGTGATGTCTGAGTGTACTGTGGTACATAAGGAGTGTGAATAGGGGGATTTGGTGGGTTAGCGGGGGTTACTGGATGTGTGACTTGAGTGGTGGGAGTTGAAGTTGGGGTGTTGTTATTTTGGCTTTATGTGGAGGGAAAGTATGGAAGTGAATCTAAAGAAGGGAATCTAGGTGGCTGAGGAAGTGTTGTCACAGCTAGGTTCGCCAGTTCTCTGATATGCTGCACCTCCTCCTTTAAGGACTCCATTTTGTGGGCCATCCTGCCCATGTGTTCATCATTCCTAGTGCTGTCGTTTTCCCCCGATCGCCTCAGACTGTCGGGTATGACCAGAGCATGTTCAGTTGTGTCTTTTGTGGCTGACATCTTTCCCTTTGACATTAGATTATATGGTGGCTCCGCCAGTTTTGGTCGAAAAATCCAACTTTCTTTTCTTTTTTGGGGTTATAATAAAGCAAAAGAAATTAAGCAGAAAGAAAAGAAAAGGAGCAAAAGCCAGTTTTTTTATTTATATGAGCAAGAAATCACACAGAGCAGATAATTCGTGCATTACAACTAGTGCATTCCTAGAATTCGCGGGGACCTCTCACTACCAGGGGTAGGCCTAATTCGCGGATTATTTGACAAACATTTAGACTTGACACATTTAGATCCGAAACAATTTTTTTTTCATTGATAATTTGGACTGATACAAGTGGGAACAAGGGTTACATCATTGTTTCATAGAACTGTATGGGCTTGGACAACTTGCCCTTTTGGAAAGTAAAAGAGAAAACTAGGGATAAAGATACAAAGTATGAAAGAGGGGAAATTAACCAACTATAATAACCATCCCCTGAGTCGTTTCCCGTGCCCTTCTCTTCTTTTGGATCCTCTTCCAGATCCTCCTCCGGGTCTTCCTCAAACTCCTCCTCATCATCGTTGAATTCAGACTCCTCCTCCGGATCTTCTTCTGGCTCTGTGCTTGACTCTATCTGGATGCACTCCACTAACCGATCATCATCTTTAGCCAGTGGCAACATGTGGTCAATGGATCCTGGGACCACCTGACGATGCATTGATGTGGTCACAAGATAATACGGTAGGATCTCATGGTAAATCTGCAAAGCAACCATTGCATCCTCTAACCAGGCTGTACCCTCCCTGCTTGGCCGGGCTAGTTCTTCTTTTTCGTTTATCTAGATGTAATACTCGGGATTACATCATGAGTTTTCACCCATAGGCATTGTTACCAGGTCATTCCACTCTTCTTGCAGTCTTCTTATACTGGGAATTGGGATCTGGCCATTGTACTCATCCTCGTATAGTGCCATCCTTGTCCAAAGAGGCACATCTGGATCATCCTGAATTGTCTAAGGACCCGCAGAAGTGAGTATGGTTGAATGCCTTCCAGTCCAATAAAATCAATGAAGTACTTCTGAGGAATCCTCAAGATTGCCCTTCCACCTAACCAAGAGATTTTCCAGTTGATCCATTCTCCTGTCAGATTAGTCAGCGTTTCCCTCCATTCTTCTTGTCTATGTGGGGAGATCTAGTGTCTCATTCTTTCATTGTGGATGCGGATCATCTTGCTGACACCCACGAAGTAGTCAATGGTGGCCTCTCACTGGAAGAAGTGTTCAGTAGCCCAGATCTGAAGCAGCAAGTTACAACCCTTAAAGAAATCATACCCTCGTGCACATGCAGACAAAGCTCTCAACATCTCAGCTAACACCATCGGCACCACAGTAGCTTGAAGATAGCCACGTAAGGTTGCTAGGACCACTGGTAACAGGTTGATGTTGATCCGGCCCCTTCATTATGGGAAGACCAATAATCCCAACAGAGCCATTGCGAAAGTGATAGGCCTGAGACTCTCCCACATCGCCCGGTCACATTGAAACTCCCCTGAATACCATTTATAGCTTTCGCAGTGCCCAAATCTGTCGAACATCTGGTCGAGGCTCACCTATCCATCCTTGATACTTTTGAGGCTTCTGTTGTTGGCAAGACCTAAGGAATCCAAGAACCGATAATCAAGCATAGTAACTGGCAATACTTGATTTCTTCTATTGAACGGAAGCTCCGTGAAACTTGTGACTTCTTCCAATGTCGGTACTAACTCACAGTCGGCAAATTTGAATACCACCTTAGCCGGATCCTAAAATTCTATCAACAGGCGAGTGAGCACCCTATCTGCTCGGATGTTTATCAATGCAGTTAATGCCCCCAAGTGAGTCTGAACCTCATCTCCGTGTTCCCGACGAATATTCTTCCACCACTGTTTCAACGTATGTGTTGCTCCCATTACCATGCTAATTTCAGGGATATTTTGGTTGATTTCCATTTTCAATGGTGGGTAAAAGAAAGATATTTTGGTAAGTGTTTGCTTCAGATCCTTAAGTGTCTTGTCATGTTTGTTTGTCTTTCTACAGAAATTATATCGTTGTGTGCATGACCCGTTGACATCAAGGTGGGTTTCCTAATTGTGTGTCGGTACCGAGGGCCGACTCACCTAAGGTTTATTCAGTATGACCTATTTTACTAGAGTAGAGTGTTTCCAACTTTTGAATTAGACCGAAGGCTGCGACAAGTTATGTCAGTTGACCTGACAAAGACATTCTCTGAAACTAGAGAGTTTTGAAAAGAAGGTTCGGAGGGGTGTAAAAGACAACCCTCGCGTGCCATTGTATGTGATAGTGTACGGCCAAGAATCGATTGGAAGAAATGTGATGACAATGTGTATGAAGCAGTAACAAACAAAGGTGTAGCAGCAATAAGCATGTTGATCATAAAGAGCAAATAATTATAAAGACAAAATAAAGCAAGTAAGCATGTAATTTCAATTTCAACTATAATCAAAGCAAGGTATAAATCTAGAGGCCAAATTTGTCTAAGTCTGCTAAGGTCAAAATCTAAGTGTGATATCCCGAGCAGAGTCACCATGTTGTTGCACCCTATTTTGCACTAATCAAGACAGGATTCAACTTGTGGTTTCTCTGTTGTCGATGAAAGAGAGTCGCCACCTAATATTTAAAGTTATACTAGGGTACCTATTTAATTACTAAGTTATGTTCATTATAGGTCTGCGAACCGGTAAGATTATGGGTACGGGTTTTTGTTCTTCTAAGGGGAAGGTGTTAGGCACCCCTTAAAATCTACTTGAGGTAGATCCATAGGACTTAGACTAATTTTAAGGACTCAGTTATTTATACTATGCTTAATTACTACCGTGGCATGGCTTACTATATATTAAAGGGAGTATATGTAAGACTTAGAAGGGATGAGAGATTGTAAAAGAGTTATTGAAAGTTAAGTTCTGAAAGTAAGTACTTTGAAGAATAGATGCTAGTATAATTTTAAAAAATGTTTGTAAGAAAATGATTTTAAATGTACCTTGGTTTTAGAAATTCTGAAAAAGGTGAATCTTTGAAAATTCATTTGGGTGATCGTTCGTTACTGTTTTCATAAAACAATCTGGTTTCATTTTTTGTTAGCAAAGACTAGTGATTCTTTCCTAATTTTCTTTGAAAATGGGTTGTTGTTCTGATTAAGGACCTGAGCTTCAAAAATCTTTAACAAAGTGAGTATACAAGATGAACAAGTTATAATTAACGGAGGCGAAGATTATTACTAGATATTTCCCTTTAAGTTCTATATTAAAGTTTGCCTATGTTTCATGTAATATAAAGTATGAAGATAAAGCACATAATCTAATATATGAGTGTTGAATACATGATGATAAGACAACAAAGGCACTAAGAAAAAATAATGAAGGCAGTAAACCAATCTATGGAAATAATGAACAATAACGAAAGAAGTAGGGAGAGAAGACTGGACTCTGATGATTGGGCCTCAATAAGGTAGGCCCATCAATTTGAGAGGTGCGGCTATAGCAGACTGGACTCTTTAAAGATGCATCAAAGCTGGTTTGGGCTTGAGTCCCTTAGGAACTCAACATGCCTAAATGTATACATGCCCAAAAGAATAAGAGAAGGTCATTAGAAGTATATTCCACACTCTCAACATATTGGAAACATTTAAGACATGTACATTAAACTAACAATTGGAACAAGAAAATAGTCAATAATGTGGGAAATTATATTAATGTGGCGGTTCTACTTAGCAAATAATTCACATTGAAAATCTTTCATTGTCATTAAACAATAAACCCCCAAAGAACTAAATGTGTCAATGAATTAAGGGCTAAGGAGGAAGCTCCACTCAAGGTCGATGCTCCCTTTGGATCCCCCGATACTTCAAAGCTTTCAAGGGACTCAAGGCCTAGGGCAATGCTTGTGCCGGGGAGGGCAGCCCAACCTAGAGTTGAACTCCACTCCCAAATACCTTTAAACACTAATAGCATGTTTTCCTTACGGGTTTAAATGCCAATGAGACCCTTTCAATGTAAACTAAATGCTATAGCATAGCTTACCACAATATATATATACTTTCCCTCCTAACATAAGAGCATATAGTCTATACTGGATTCCCAAACAAACATATATCACATGAATGCTAAAGATCTGATTTTGAAAAACATACAGGTGAGCATCATAAGCATATTACAAAGGTCTAAATTTGAGGGCAGAGTAATATTCCAAGGAAAAGTAAAGCTATGAAGAAACAACTCAACATATACAGATGTTTCAAAGATATCCAGGACATGATCAACTTCCTCAATAGGTACACAAATTTATAGACTACAACATGGAATCCCCAATGACTTCTACAGAATTATACTCCTAACAGTAGTAGCTTCAAACAAATCATTAAGTTCAGATAACATCAGCAAGGATCCTTATGAGACATTATGGATTAGATTTGGGTTTTAAATTAACAATGGGAAAGGACTGGAGTGGTTCTGGACAAGGTATGCAATCAGGAACTAAGTAAGAACATGCAGTATTCAGTTAAATTACTTGAAAACTTCATATGCAGTAATGATCTTATGTAGACAGGGGAAACCTTACACATTTTTGTAGAATTGGATTAGGCATGACATGAGGGAAAAGAGTTACAGATAAAGTGAAGGTATTGCATTGGAGCATGTTCAACTCAGACTTAACTCTAGGTTAGTACATGAATACAAAGATGATCATGCTTCTTTTTTTTACAAGTTATCACTTAGTTAGGGCAGAGTAACTAGGTCCTTTTAAAAGATAAAATGCATGCTATCTTTTCAAAGATGAATGATAACCCTAAAGATAATAGATAGGAGATATGATACCAAGTAAGCATGCTGTTGAGGGTGTTGACTAATCAAGAAAAATAATTAAGTTCAGTCTAACCAATTATCAGTCTTTATAACAAAGAGAAAGAAGCAAAATCATGATCACATTATGAAGAAAGATAACTTAGCCTAGACAGATGTGTACAATAGGATTACTGGGAGAAGAGAGGAGAGGTTAAGTTCAAACAAGATTAGGTCAATAGAAACAACAAGTAACTAAACAAAATGAAACACCGTAGTGGCAACTCAGAAACAGTCTAACAGACATAAGTAGAGAAGATACATTCAAACACTTAGAGTTCCTGCTTAAGGTTAAAGGATAAAGGATTTAAACATAAGCTTCCAACTTTTGCCAAAAAGTACAAAATCAACCTACGGACTTTCGAATCAACATCCGGATATATGCCTAAGTCCAAAATCAGTATACGAAGCTATCAGAACCATCAAAACTCTATTTCAGAGCCGTCTGCACTAAAGTCAAAATCCGGTTAACTCTTCCAACTTAAGATTTCAACCTTGGGACTAAGTGTCCCAATTCACTCCGAAACTCACCTGAAACCAAACCAACCACCCCCGAATGTCACATAACTACAATTGAATATAGATAGGGCAACATGGCTAGAATACTCAAAACGACCTACCAGGTCATTACATTATCCTTGAGAACTATGATATTTGAGATGTGTTGGGGGTGGCACACGTGATAGGTGACAGGTGTGTGTGTGCACCAGGGTATTCATGATCTAAGTAGTTTTTAGGCTATTATATGCCTTATTTTTCTATCATGCTTCTTTGATATCACGTTTTCTCCATTTTGTATGACTACGTGAGTTATTATTCATTGCTAGAAGTCATGTCTAGGCTATCTGTTTAACTGTTTAAGACATGATAGGGTTATGCTTGCCATGTTGAGCTATTTGCCTTGGCCGTAGTCATATTGTACAATCATGATAGTTATATCTGCATATTATATCTGTCTTTGTGCACTTTTGATATGTTGTCTCACATGTTATCTTTTTCCTTGTACGTGATACGAGTTTGAGCAGAATTTGTGGAACGTTGTGATATTCCATGTTGTATAATTGGATTATGTTTCTATGAGATATTGGAATATAGAGACTTGAGTAGATTGACGACTGATGTGGGCCATAGAGTCGTGGTTATTTATATTGAGGTGACATGTACGCCAGGCCTCATGCTGGGCTATGTGATATTTATTATTGATTAGCGCTTGGGGAAGGATACACCCCTTCGGAGTTTGGTATTCACACTGAGCGCATGCACATGGTTATATATGTGCTTTGGTGAGGGGCATTTGTGCCAGGCACTCGTACAATGTTGAGTGTGGTTGTGTGTGTAATGGTGAGGGGCACTTGTGCCAGGCACTATGAGTGTGCTGAGAGTGATTATTCCTGATCGTTTCACTGTGATGCATTAACTCGACATGTATATTTGACATGTAGGCATATAGATGTATTTTCCTCTTGCTAGATAGTAAATGAAATATCTTTTTCTGTTGTTGAAAGTTGGAAGAATCACAATATTCCTTAATAAATTCATGTATTAAAGATTTCGATTAAAGATTGGACATTAACTGTCATACTTGGAAAGAATGTATAAATTTTCCAAAACTGTAAATGAGCTGAACATGATACCTTTGAGTTATTTACTTTTACTATCTTCTTTATAATCTGAGCTATTATTGGTTATTGGTGTTGGACACTAACTTCCTTTCGAGCTCGTCACTTCATTCAGCCCAAGTTAAGTTTGTTACTTATTGAGTACATGGGGTCGATAGTACTCATACTACACTATGCACGTCATATGCAGATCCAGGTACTTCCAGGCGTAGTGATTGTTAGAGTTCACACTGGGTTCAGCTTGTGGAGACTACGAGGGGGTTTTCATGTCATTCGCAGACCTTGAAGTCCTCTTTTGTTTGTTTCTATTATCACTGTTCTATTATCCAAACATCCACACGATCTAAAAATATCATACGAACTCGCTCGCGCAATAAAAACACAAAAATAACATCTAAAACTACGAATCGAACACTAAAACGTGTAAATTTCAAGAACTACTAGAATTGCGACTAAGTGTCTGAATCCTAACAATCCAACTCCAAATGATACCAAATTTTGCAGACAAGTTTTAAATAGCATAACTGACCTATTCCAAGTCCCAAAATCACATTTTGGACTCGATAGCTAAAAGTCAATCTACAGTCAAACTTTTCAACTTCAATTTGCCAAATTCGGCAAAACAATATAAATCGATCTACGGACTTCCGAATTCAATTCTAGGCATACACCTAAGTCCAAAATCACGATATGAAGCTATCAGAGCCACCAAAATACCATTCTGGGGTCGTTTTCACAAAAGTCAAAGGGTCAATATTTCTTACTTAAGCTTCTAAGTCAAGAATCAAAGGGTCTAAATCAACCCAAAATATTCTTGGAACAAAACTAATCAATCCCGTAAGTCATACGACCATAAACAAACATGTGTGAAGCACCAAAAGGGGAAACGGGCCGCAATTACACAAAATAACCGATTGGGTCGTTACAACGTGTCCTCACCATCTGTGAGAGAATAGAAGAGTAAAGGTTCAGACTTTCAGAGATAACAAATCCACACGACAAGAATGCAAAGAAAGTGAAGTTTCCTATTAGTTTGGTTGCCTCTCGAAGATAAGTACAGACGTCTCCGTACGGATATGTAAGACTCTACTAAACTTGCTTATGACTCTTGAGACCTTGGCAACCTAGTGCCCTGATACCAACTTGTCACGACCCAAACTCCCACCCAAGCCTTAATGGCGCCTAACACTTCTTGCTAGGCAAGCCATCAATTTCACAATAATAATGAAAACGCAAATAATAAAACTTAATGAACTCAATAACAAAATAATCATAAATATTTTAATATAGCAACAACAATGTAATTACAACCCCAAAGATCATTTTATACGAAGCGGGACCTCGGTTGTGATTCTTGTTGTGTACGAGGTGATATGTCGTCTGTGATTCTTGTTGTTTAACGCATGTTGTAAAGAGTTATTTGTGAAATACTCCTTGTTGCTTTTATTCGTCCTTGTCTTATCAGTTTGGATCCGTATTTGACTTGGGTGGTTCTCTTTAATTGCTTCTTCTATGTTATCTCTATGCTTAAAATTCCGGTGTTAGTTTATGTTATTAACTTGTTCGTATCAGTTATTTCTCTACCTGCCATTACTTCTCATTATTATTTTTTCATGCTATTATTTATATCCTAGTAGGTGTCTTGACCTGCCATTACTGGGTACCATTGTGGTGTACTCATGCTACTTTTCTGTACATTTTTGTAAAGATCCAGGTATGTCTACCCGTGCCGGACGCTAGAGGTTGATTGAGTAGCTACTTCTGCAGACTTCAAGGTATACCTGCTTGACGTCCGCAGGCCTCAGAGTCACCTTCTATTTTAGACATATTACTATTCACCTTTTGTTTTAAATAGTATTTTGTATAGCGAGACTATCAATACTTTCTTGTAGAGCTTATGACTCCGTTCCACCAGGTTTTGGGGAAGTGTTGGTTATTGTACTGTTGAGTTATTATGATAGTGTAGAGGTTTAATTTGAAGTTTTAGTATTATTTTCGCTATTTCTCTATACATGTTAGACTTACCTAGTCTTAAGATATGGTGCCATCAGGATATGCTACACTGGGAAACTGCGGTCGTGACACACATTCAGCCGGATCGGGCGGGCAGGTACTAGTGCCATCGGTCAGAGCCGTGAGAGGCTGGGATCAAGGTAGAGGTTGAGGAGGGGCTCGTAGTGCAACTAGAGCAGCACCTGTGGAGCAACCAGTTGCTCCAGTGGAGGAGCAGGTTCCGAATACTGTTAAGTCGGTGGGACTAGCTTAGACACCAGCGGTGCCTATTGCTATACCCGGTCTTCAGGAGACTTTGGCTCAAATCTTGAGTGTGTACACGAGCTTGGCTCAGGCGGGTATAATACCAGTTGCACCAGCTACCTCACAGGATGAGGGAGGTGCCTAGACTCCCGCCGTTAGTACACTAGAGCAGGTAGCTAAGGAGCGGGAGGGCAAGAGGCCCCGCGACTTAGGTGGGTTTGGCGGTACCTCATTTGGAGGTCAGTCACATCACATCAGAGGTCGTCATTTTAGGCTCGCTTAGGTAGCTCCTCAGATTCCCCGTGGTTCGTCAGTTAGCCACAGTTCATACAGTGCTCGCCCAGTTCAGTCATCATTCAGTGTACTTCCAGCTTAGATCTCTTATCCCACTCCATCAGTTCAGGGTTCATTAGTACTAGGTGCTTCCAGCGATTATTCTGGTTCACGAGGTCCGACTCAAGCCTCGCAGTCATTCCTAGTTCGAGGATGTTACGAGTGTGAGGAGTTGGGGCATGTGAGGAAGTATTGCCCTTGCTATTATAGAGGTTCAGTGCAGTAGGGGGGCAGGCAATGACTCTCGCACCTGTTGTTATACCACCCGCTCAGCCAGCTCGGGGTGGAGGTCGCATGGGGCGAGGTCACCCTATAGGGGGAGGTCGGTCAGGTGGTGGACAAGCCCGTTGCAATGCATTTCCCGCAAGGCCAGAGGGAGTTTCTTCTGACGCTGTTGTCACATGTATTGATTTCGTGTGCCAAAAAGATGGTTTAGTGTTATTTGACCCTGGTTCCACTTATTCATATGTGTCATCGTACTTTGCGCGTTATTTGGATATGCCTCGTGATTCTTTAGATTTGCTTGTTCATATATCTACACCGGTGGGTGATTCTATTATGGTGGACCGCGTATATCGGTCTTGTGCAGGTGACCATTGGGGGTTATGAGACTAGAGTTGATCTCATGTTGTTCAGCATGGTGGATTTTGATGTGAGTTTGGGCATGGATTAGTTGTCACTACATCACACTATTCTTGACTATCACGCTAAGACCATGACGCTGGCTATGCCAGGGTTGCTAAGGTTGGAGTGTTAGTGTTGATACTCCTACTATTGATTCAGTTTCGGTAGTGAGAGAGTTTCCATTTCCAGCAGACTTGTCGGGCTTGACACCCGATTGGGATATTGGTATTGGTATTGATTTGGTTCCGAGCACTCGACCCATCTCTATTCCACCATATCGCATGGCTCCAATGGAGTTGAAGGAATGAAGGAGCAACTACGGGAATTGCTTGGTAAGGGTTTCATCAGGCCTAGTGTGTCACTTGATCTACCAGGCATGCCACCAGATCCTGATATTGATTTTTGTATTGATTTGGCACCAGGTACCCAGCCTATCTCTATTCCACCATACCACATGGCTCCGAAAGAGTTGAAAGAACAGCTTGAGGAGTTGCTAGCGAAGGAGTTCGTTAGGACGAGTGTGTCGTCTTAGGGTGCACCAGTGTTGTTTATGAAAAAGAAGGATGGGACTATGCAGATGTGCATTTATTACCGCTAGTTGAACAAAGTTACAATTAAGAACAAGTACCCGTTGTCGTGTATTGATGATTTATTTGACCAGTTGCAGGGTGCAAGGGTGTTCTCTAAGATTGACTTGAGATCTGGGTATCATTAGCTTAAGATTCGTGCTTTAGATGTTCCGAAGACGGCTTTCCAGGCTAGATATGGCCACTATGAGTTTTGAGTGATGTTCTTCGGCTTGGCCAACGCCCCGATGACGTTTATAGATTTGATGAATCGAGTGTTCATGCCATATATTGACTTATTTGTCAATGTCTTCATTGATGACATATTGATCTACTCGCATAGTATGGAGAAGCACGAGAATGCACCAGTTCTATTTGTGAAGAAGAAAGATGGTTCTATGAGTTTATGCATTGATACAGATAGTTGAACAAGGTTACTATCAAGAACAAGTACCCACTACCGCATATTGTTGACTTATTTGATCAGCTTCAGGGTTCTAGAGTGTTTTTGAAGATCGATTTGAGATTGGGGCACCATCAGTTGAGGATTAGGGCTTTAGATATTCCGAATCCGACTTTCTGAACCCGATATGGTCACTATGAGTTTCTAGTGAGTATTTTCGGCTGACCGCTTTTATGCACTTCATGAACAGAATATTTTAGCTGTATCTAGATTCCTTCATCATAATATTGGTTCATGATATATTGGTGTATTATAACAGCCGTGAGGATCATGAGCAGCATTTGAGGGTTGTACTCTAGACTTTGAGAGAGAAGAAGCTATATGCTAAATTCTCCAAGTGTGAGTCTTCGCTAGACAAGCTGGCATTCTTGGGCCATATGGTGTCCAGTTAAGGGATGAAGGTGGATTCGAAGAAGATTGAAGCAATTTAGGATTGGCCCAGACCGTCTTCTGCTACTAAGATCTAGAGTTTCCTTGGGTTGGCTGGGTATTGTCATCTTTTTGTGGAGGGGTTATGTTACGCCCCGCAGTATTACGTCGATATTACGCCCTGCAGTATTACATTACGATGATCTTACGCTCCGCAATATTATATTACAGCGATGTTACACCCTATAGTATTATACGTGAAATTGTCGCAAGATAATTGACCTCAGTTCAAGGACAAGATTATTTGGAGATTATAAGCATTATGCTATTTCAAACACGTGATGAGTAAATTCGTGAAGGAAAAAGGGTAAGAAAATCGAAGGAAAATGAGCTTCGTCGAAGTTTGGCAATTTGGGATAAAATACGGTCCAAGCTATAATACCCCGTATTTATGGACTAGTGTCATACAAGGTACCACATGACCATGATTATAAGGTGTATAAAGTGTATTAAAAGTGAGTAGAATTTTAAGTAATTTGAGATAATTCTTAATTATGTGGGTAATTGGTGAATTATTGGATAATAGAAAATTACCTAGTTAATTAAGGAATTATTGGGTGATTAATTAAAGAATTGGATAAGGTTAGACCCTCCCCCACGTGGCAGCAAGCCACCCCAAGAATTGTGACTCTTAAGTCATTATATATGTGGCAAGATTAGAGATGTGATATTTGGTAAGTCTTAAGAACATGAGTCACATATCCATTTATTAAAAGAGAGCCATTGTAAGTCTTAAGAACATGAGAATCATACATCCATTCTTAAATAACGTGAGGATTTTTCATAACATCTTCAACCAATTCATACAAGGATTCCAACGTTAGCAACGTGAAACCAACAAGATTTCTTGAAACACAAATTCATGTAGCAGTAATGTGAATCTCTTGAAACATAAATTCCAACGAGATTTCTTAGCACCTTAGCAACGTGAGATTTTGCAATTTTAAGGAAGTACGGTGCAATCTTTCTCAAGAATATCATACGGATTTTTTCCTACTTCGATCCGCCGTTACGTGTTGTCGCAATCAACGGGTGTTAAAGGGATTGTCAAGAGAATCGGCTCAGGGGTGTTAAGGCTAAGCCCTTCCTTCATTTTGGCATCATCTCGTAATTACATGTGTTTGATAACGAGGCATAAAGAGAAGTTCATACTCTAGAATTTATATACATTATCCTAGTTTCATAAATTACAGTATTCTCCTTATCGGGACTTCATATTTAATTAAGTATTGTCTTCTTCCAGTCAAGAGAGCAGAGAGCTTATATATACAGTATTAAAAGTATTTTCAT
This sequence comes from Nicotiana tabacum, assembly GCF_000715075.1. NCBI lineage: Eukaryota > Viridiplantae > Streptophyta > Magnoliopsida > Solanales > Solanaceae > Nicotiana > Nicotiana tabacum. The sequence continues at coordinate 47,822,337 of NC_134102.1, forward strand.
TAACATCGAGCTATAATCGATGGGAAGGCCCCTATTGGGCAACCTCTGATCAGATGGTAAGTTATATACCGAGCCAACTGTGGCTGAGCACCTATGAGCGAGCCCAGTAGGCCGAGATACAGAGCTTAGTATGGCCGAGCGCCTATGAGAGAGCCTACTACGGTAGAGCAATTATATATATACCGAGCCTTATAGGGCCGGACATTTATTTTACTTACTATATTGAGAGAGTTGAGTCAGTATCAGTAGGTAAGCATATCTTCAGATTATCTTTGACTCTCAGTTATTATACTATCAGTTCAGTTTTAGCTTTCAGTATATTGCCTTACATACTCGATACATTATTTCGTGCCAATCATAGTATATCCATTAGTAGAGGCTTGTAGACATATCCTGTCAGTTAGTGCAGTATGTTGGGCTTGTAGGCCTTGTATGTATATTTTGTTAGTTTGTCAGTTGTAGTAGTTATGACGGCCTTGTCGACCCAGCTTTATATTGATGTCTAGTCAGCGTTCGCAAATTGTCTTGCAATGTGGCCTATGGCCAAGGTGTGATATTATATGTTCAGAGTCCCTTAGTCCCAAGTTGGTACGTAAGGATAGGTGAGGCACCGGGTGCCGGTCTCGTCCCCCAGGTTCGGGGCGTGACAAAAGTGGTATCAGAGCAGTTCTGTCCTAGGGAGTCTACAAGTCGTGTCTAGTAGAGTCTTGTTTATGGGTGTTTTATGAACCACACTTATAAGCAGGAGGCTACAGGGCATTTAGGACTGTCACTCTTTCTTCTTACTCTAGATCGTGTGGTAGAGCTCACTTATATGAATTCAAACTCCTAACTTCTATTATATTCGTAGTAAGACAATACCTACATCCATAAAGACAGTTGGTAAGAGATTGCATGTGGTTGTGGAAGAGTTGAGTTAGAGGAACTCGATTTTGCATCATGATTCTGATGAGTAAATATAAGGTCTTCCGCAGAACATGTGTGTACTAAGACGTGTAAGCCTCTTTGATAAGTAGCCTTAAGGAAAGAATATCTATTCACCTATATGGTGAAAAATAATAAGAGATTCAGAAGTTAAATACAAGTTTCAACGAGTAAAAGAAGCAAGGTGAAGAAGGTTACGAGGTGCCTAGTTAATGAAGATTATCAGTATTTACTATTTAGACAGAGGAATATAAGCCTTTTGAGGACTTTCAACAATAACAGAGATATATACAATTGATCACACCCATCTCAGTTATGCTCTATGGGAGCTAACAGATGTAGTTTAAGAGAAGCACAGGGTATTAGGATCCGGCAGGGGTTAGAATAACCCAAAATAGTGAATGGATTTTTTGCGTTAGTTGACATTTTCGAAGGGTATTGCAAATGTGCTAATAGATCTCCTTGTGAGACACCCAGATGGTGCACTCTACAATGGTACAGCTGGATATGAGTACTACAAAGATAGGCACTGGAATCCTAGAAGGGATAAATATTACCTTAGTATGGCTCCCGTCCCTAGTAGAGCGAGAATATTAGGCGACTCAAATAGCCAGGGGACAGAGCAAGGGGAGCTAAAAGCAAAAAAATATCTTGTTGAAGTTTAAGAATAAAGTGGTAGACAAAAATATTAGCAAGGAAATAAGAAGAGAGATAATGAAGCATGATGAGTGAGATGTGATACATGGATGATAATGGTAGATGACACTATCACCGAGTCTATAGCCAAGTGAAGTAAAAGACGAGAGGTGACATGCCTTGAGACAACAAAAGACTATAGGCCATAAAGTCATATCCTCATTTTGAGAAATAAGTCTGTGAGTCCAACGCGACTGCCAGAAGAAACAGTTAGACCCCAGAATAATAGAAATCAGTATGGACTGATGAACAAGATAAACTAAACATGAATTAGGGACTAAGTGATTTGATAATGGTCGACATCATGAGAATTTCAGATCGCGTTCCAGCAAGCAATGGTGGGAATATGGAGTGATGTAGCATTATGTCAGAATTAAGTGGTTCTAGTGTTACGCCACGCAGTATTATGTCGATATTACGGCCTGCAGTATTACATTACGATGATGTTACGCTCCACAGTATTATATTACGATGATGTTACACCCTATAGTATTATACGTGAAATTATCGTAAGACAATTGACCTCAGTTCAAGGACAAGATTATTTGGAGATTATAAGCATTATACTATTTCAAACACGTGATGAGTAAATTCGTGAAGGAAAAAGGGTAAGCAAATCAAAGGAAATGAGTTTCGTCGAAGTTTGGCAATTTGGGATAAAATACGGTCCAAGCTATAATACCCCATATTTATGGACTAGTGCCATACAAGGTACCACATGACCATGATTATAAGGTGTATAAAGTGTGTTAAAAGTGGGTTGTATTTTAAGTAATTTGAGATAATTCTTAATTATGTGGGTAATTGGTCAATTATTGGGTAACGGGAAATTACCTAATTAATTAAGGAATTATTGGGTGATTAATTAACGAATTGGATAAGGTTAGACCCTCCCCCACGTGGAAGATGTGAGATTTGGTAAGTCTTAAGGACATGATCACATATCCATTTATTAAAAGATAGCCATTGTAAGTCTTAAGAACATGAGAATCATATATCCATTCTTAAGTAACGTGAGGATTTTTTATAACAACTTCAACCAATTCATACAAGGATTCTAACGTTAGCAACGTGAAACCAACGAGATTTCTTGAAACAAAAATTCATGAAGCAGTAATGTGAATCTCTTGAAACATAAATTCCAACGAGATTTCTTAGCACCTTAGCAACGTGGGATTTTGCAATTTTAAGGAAGTACGGTGCAATCTTTCTCAAGAATATCATACGGATTTTCCCCTTCTTCGATCCGTCGTTACGTCTTATTGCAATCAACGGGTGTTAAAGGGATTGTCAAGAGAATCGGCTTAGGTATGTTAAGGCTAAGCCCTTCCTTCATATTGGCATGATCTCGTAATTATATGTGTTTGATAACAAGGCATAAAAAGAAGTTCATACTCCCAAATTTATATACATTATCCTAGTCTCATAAATTATAGTATTCTACTTATCGGGACTTCATATTTAATTAAGTATTGTCTTCTTCCAGTCAAGAGAGAAGAGAGCCTATATATACAGTATTACAGTATTTTCATTACCATCGAGCTATAATCGATGGGCAAGCCCCTATTGGGAAACCTATGATCAGATGGTAAGTTATATACCGAGCCTACTATGGCCAAGCACCTATGAGCAAGCCCAGTTGGCCGAGATACAGAGCTTAGTATGGCCAAGCGCCTATGAGCGAGCTTACTACGGCAGAGCAGTTATGTATATACCGGGACTTATAGGGCCGGACAACTATTTTACTTACTATATTGAGAGAGTTGAGTAAGTATCAGAAGGTAAGCATATCTTCAGATTATTTTTGACTCTCAGTTACTTTCAGTTATTATACTATCAGTTCAGTTTCAGCTTTCAGTATATTGCCTTACATACTCGGTACATTATTTCGTACTGACGTCCCTTTTCTGGGGGTGCTGCATTTCATGCATGCAGGTTCAGTCAGACAGACGGGTAGACCTCCTCATTAGGTGTTGCCTGAGTTCAGCTTGATCGATAAGCTCTATGCCATTTGGAGTTGCCGGGTCTAGAGCTTTATGTACATCTTGTGTATATATGTATATATGTTATGAGTAGGTAGGGGCCCTGTCCAGATCACAGTATATCCATTAGTAGAGGCTTGTAGACATATCCTGTCAGTTAGTGCAGTATGTTCGGTTTGTAGGCCTTTTATGTATATTTTGTTGGTTTGTCAGCTGTAGTAGTTATGACGGCCTTGTCGACCCAACATTATATTGATGTTTAGTCAGCGTTCGCAAATTGTCTTGCAATGTGGCCCATGGCCAAGGTGTGACATTATATGTTCAGAGTCCCTTAGTCGCAAGTTGGTACGCAAGGATAGGTAAGGCACCGGGTGCCGGTCTCATCCCCCAAGTTCAGGGCGTGACAAGTTTTCATCTATAGAATCCCCATCGACTAGATTGATGAAGAAGGGTTCCCCATTTAGGTGGTTTGATGAGTGTGAGGAGAGCTTTCAAAAGCTCAAGACTCCCTTGACTACAACTCCAGTTCTAGTTTTACCTTTGAGATCGGGTTCTTATACAGTCTATTGTGATGCTTCACGGATTGGCATTGGATGTGTGTTGATGTAGGAGGGTAGAGTGATTGTTTGTGCTTTACGTCCATTGAAGCCCCATGAGAAGAACTACCAAGTACACGATTTGTAGTTGGAATCCCTTGTTCACACGCTTAAGATTTGGCGGCACTATTTTATGGCGTGTATTGTGAGGTGTTCACGGATCACAAGAGTCTCCAACACCTATTCAAGCAAAAGGATCTAAACTTGAGGCAATAGAGGTGGTTAGAGCTGCTAAAGGACTATGATATCACCATTCTTTATCATCCAAGGAAGGCCAATGTAGTGGCCAATGCATTGAGTAGGAAGGCTGAGAGCATGGGGAGTCTTTCTTTTGTTCCAATTGGAAAGAGACCATTAGATTTGGATGTTCAGTCTTTGGCCAACAGGTTTGTGAGGATGGATATTTCAGAGCCTAGTAGGGTTCTTGCGTGTGTTGTATCATGGTCCTCCTTGTTTAAGTGCATCAAGAAGCGTCAGTATGATGATCCCCACTTTCTTGTCCTAAGGGACACGGTGCAGCACTGTGATGCTAAAGAGGTGACTATTGGGGATGATGGGGTGTTGAGGATGCAGGGTCAGATCTGTGTTCCAAATGAGGATGGGTTGCATGAATTGATACTTGAGAAGGCCCATAGTTTGCGGTATTCCATTCATCCGGGTGCCGCGAAGATGTACCAGGATTTGAGACAACATTATTTATGGAAGAGGATGAAGAGGGATATTGTTGAGTATGTTACTCGGTGTTTGAATGGTCACTACGTGAAGTATGAGCATCAGAGACCCGGTGGCTTGCTTTAGAGGTTAGATATTCTAGAGTGGAAGTGAGAGTGTATCACTATGGATTTTGTAGTTGGACTTCAACTGACCTTGAGCATATTTGATACAGTGTGGGTTATTGTGGATAGACTAACTAAGTCTGCACACTTCACTCCAGTCATGACTACCTACTCTTCAGAGCAGCTGGCTCAGATTTATCTCCGTGAGATGTTTGCCTTCATGGTATGCACGTGTCTATTATCTCGGATCGAGGCAGATAGTTTACCTCGCATTTTTGTAGGCAGTGCAGCCTGAGTTGGGCATACAGGTCGAGCCGAGTACGATATTTCATCCCCAAACGGACGGACAGTCCAAGCATACTATTCAGATATTGTAGTACATGTTACGAGCCTGTGTCATTGATTTTGGGGGATCATGGGATGAGTTTCTACCATTAGCACAGTTTGCCTACAACAACATCTATCAGTCGAGTATCCAGATGGCTTCGTATAAGGCCTTATATGGGTGGCAATATTGTTCCCCGTTTAGTTGGTTTGAGCCTTGGGAGGCTAGGTTGTTGGGAATTGATTAGGTCCATGATGCCTTGGAGAAGGTAAAGTTGATTTAGGAGCAGCTTCGTACAGCACAGTTTTCACAACCCAACCATGGGGGGTGCGATCGGCACATGACGCTTGAAGGCCCGTGCTAACCAAAGATTTATCATATCAAGATTTATATAATTTCAACTGACTGTGGAAAAATCTTAACATTTATACTTATTTATATATATACACACAACTGTTTCCAACAAGGTCATAACTAGCTTTTATGTACACCCAAAAACTAGTCTGCAAGCCTCCAAGAGTACCAAAATAAAGTACATGGCTTGGTCGGGACAGGGCCGCACCGTACCCAAAATTATTGGAACATATACTTCGGTACTTATGATTTCTGAACAGCTACTCCGGAGAAGTGGAGTGCGACAACCAACAGCTGGAACGAGCACCCTATTGGGGAGGGACGTTAGCGGATCTATCTGTACTTGTGGACATGAACACAACATCCAAAATAAAGGGGCGTCAGTACGAAAAATGTGCTGAGTATGTAAGACTGATAAGGTACGTAAATCAAAGACATAACGTGAGAGATATGAATACATAACTTCAACCTGAATACCAAAGACAAGCCACCGGGGCGTATACTGCCGAAATCATGAATCATGTTTGCATGCAAGTTTTGTAAAATCAAGGCCTCTCATTGGGTCTATGCATTAAATACATAATATAATACCACTCAGCCGCTTTTTGGGGCACATCATATCATATTGCATCATATCGTACCTGGCCTCATAGAGAGCTTGGTTGTACCCGGCTTTAGGAGACTTTGATTGTAACCAGTCTCAATAGAACTCGGCGTACGCAATTTCAAAAGGACTCTGTAATGTTTCACATCACATCACTCCATACCTGGCCTCGTAGAGGACTCATTCATACTCGGCCTCAGGAGGACTCGATTGTACCCGACCTCAGCGGGACTCAACGTAGTCGGCCTTAAGAGGACTCAATAGTACCACATCACACATCATCGTACCCGTCCATCCAAGGACTCAATAAGTTCTTTTCATCATACCCAACTGATCAGTGGTTTCACAAAAGGTATCGTACCCGACGATCTATAGCGCGGCTCGATAGAGTATGTGTGTGTGTGTGTGTGTATAGATATATATATAAGTGCAATGCAAATTCAATGTAAAGAGATACTAAGATGTAAACTTAGAATGAATTATATTTTCTGACTTCAGGATACTATCTGGGAACACTTCAGACTTTAAAGAAATACGATCGGCAAGAATACACAAGAACAATATTAATGTTGTTGAGAAAGGCTTAGGACAAACCAATCTTACAACACAGAAATCCTTTAGAGAGAGAGAGACGCTAACATAAAATCATGCCAAGAAATAAAGTTATCCTACATACCTTTTTGAAGAACTAGCTAGCTTCCTGAGTTCCTACGCTTTCATGGTGATTAACTCCGCCTCCAATGAATCTCCAAAATCAATATAACAATATAAAATATATTACAGTGATGATCTCAAGTTCTTCACACTAAATCCTACTAGGTTCGCCTCTAATTTTGCCTTAGACTGTTTAAGAATTCTCGAGGGGGTTTAAGAGCATTTTTGGGGCAATTAAAGTGGATGATACTTCCTAGAATGAAATATAAGTGAGATGCACACTTTTTATCTTTGTTATAGGAAATTCAGCCACACATATGCCAAACGGGTCGCCCCACAGCGGCCACTGCGCCCGGTGGGACAGTTGGCGTAATCTGGTCAAATGCAACTGCCTCTTTGTCCTTATAACGTATTGTAGGCTAATTGGTTATGTCAAAACCTCATTAATCTTCAACTTTATGCGTGGGGAAATAATATAGTATGTAACAGCAGTCCAGGAAGAAGAGTTATACTGACAAGAAGGCTCATGATGTTGCATATATGGTGGGTGAAAAGGTTATATTCAGAGTTCTCCCATGAAGGGTGTGATGAGGTTCGGTAAAAAAAGGCAAGTCGAGCCTTCAGTATGTTGGTCCTTTTGAGGTGCTTGAGAGAGTTGGAGAGGTGGCCTACAAACTTGACTTGCCACCTAGTTTATCGAAAGTTCACCCAGTGTTTTATGTTTCCATGCTATGAAAGTATTATAGGGATCCGTCACACGTTTTGGACTTCAACACAGTACAGCTAGACGGAGATTTGACTTATGATGTGGAGCTAGTGGCCATTTTGGACCGGTAGGTTTGGAAGTTAAGGTCAAAGAATATAGCTTCGGTAAAGGTTCGTTGGAGAGTTCATCCGGTCAAGGAAGCTACATGGGAGACCGAGAAGGAGATGCGAAGTAGATATCCTCAACTTTTCGAGACCCCAGGTATGATTCTAGACCCGTTCGAGGACGAACATTTGTTTAAGAGGGGGAGAAAGTAACGACCTGGCTGGTTATTTTGTGTATTTTAGCCTCATTTCCCCTACTTGATGCCTTAAACATGTGTATTTGTGGTTACGTGACTTACCTGGGTGGTTGGTTTGGTTTTGGGGAGGTTTTGGATTGAATTGGCACACTTAGTCCCATGATTAGATGCTTAAGTTGTAAGAGTGATCGAAGTTTGATGTTTGTGTACACAACTCCGGAATGGTATTTTGATGATTCCAATAGCTTTGTTTGGTGATTTTGGACTTAGACATATGTCCGAATTTGGATTTGCAGGTTCCTAGGTCCTTTTGGCTTGAATTAGCAAAAGTTGGAAGGTTGATAAGTTTGACCAGGAGTTGATTTTGTTGATATCGAGTTCAGATTGTGGTTCCGGGAGTTGAAATATGTCTACTGTGTTATTTGGGACTTGTATGCAAAATTTAAGGTCATTCTGATTTGATTTGATATGATTCGGCATGAGTATTGAAAGTTGAAAGTTTATTAGTTCCTTAGACTTGAATTGAGGTACAATTCATAGTTTTGATGTTGTTTTGTGTCACTTGAGGCCTCGAGTAGATACGGGTTATGTTTTGGGGTTGGTTGGTGTGATTGGACGGGGTCCCGGGGGCCTGATGTATGTTTAAGATTGATTTCAGGTCATTTTTTGACTTGGTTGTATTGCTGAAGATTTCTGGGCTTCTGGTGTTTTTGCATCTGCAAGCTTTGGCCGTTGATGCACAGCTACAGGTGTGGCCATTATTGTGCAGGTGTGAGGCTGGTCTGGAAGGGGGGAAGTCCGCTGATGAGGATGATTTCTGCAGAAGTGAAGATACTTCTGCGATGGGTGGCCGCAGAAGCAGAAGCGCAAGTGCGCTTGGTTAGCCGTAGAAGCTGGAGGTCGGGAGCTTAGTGGGGATCGCAGATGCTGTCCATTTACTGCAAAAGTGGTACCGTATAAGCGGTTAAGCAACTGCATATGCAGATTAACTTGGCAGTTTTTATGTCACGACCAGATACCTAACCCGTCATGATGGCGCCTATAGTGATACTAGGCAAGCCGACGTTTCCAAACACTTTCAACATTTAACAGAAATGAATCAAGACATTTAAAATAACCAGAGTTTTTCATAAAAACAGGATAAAACCCAAAGCACAAATGCGGAAAAATAGCCCGACATCAGGGTGTCACTGAGTACATGAGCATCTATACCAGGAGCAATCTAATACAACATCTAAGGAATAAGAACTGAAATGCGAATAAGATAATGAAGGAGAGCCAAGGCCTGCCAATGCCATGCAGCTACCTCGATAGTCTCCGGAATCAGCTGCTCAAATATCAACACCCGCTACGACCGGGAACACCTGGATCAACACACGAAGTGCAGGGTGTAGTGTGAGTACAACTAACTCAGTAAGTAACAAAAATAAATAAGAAATTGAGAAGGTAGTGACGAGCTATACAAATACAGTTCATTTTCAATAATTCCAGCAAAGAATAGACATGCTTTCAAATCCGACAGTTTAAGTCAAATCAGTTTTATAAAGTTAAAGTGCAGGTAATCCGGATATAGAATCTTTCAGAAATTTCTCAATAATGATAGATAACAACTAAGTGCATCAACAAATGAAAAATAAGTACAACCTCTCAAGGCAACAGTCACTCAACTCGTCACAACAGCTCAATCACTCGACTCTCAACCCTCAGTACTCACACTCAATAGGTACATGCGCTCACTGGGGGTGTGCAGACTCTGGAGGGGCTCCTTTCAGCCCAAGCTCTATATCGCTGCGGCGTGCAGCCCGACCCAATCATATAAGTAGCCATAAGGCTCGTTGCGGTGTGCAACCCGATCCACAGTCCATAAATAGCCATAAGGCTCGTTGCGACGTGCAACCCGATCCATGTACCCTCACATTGCTCACAGCTCGGCACTCAGGCCATATCTCAGTCACTAACCTCTCCATCCCTCTCAGGCTTTCATAAATCATACAAATCAGCCAAAAGAGATAATAACAAGTGTCAACAAGAAAACAAAAGGAAACGGAGATATGACTCGCAAGTAGCACTATGACTGAGTTCAAGACAACAAATAGCAGTTAATCAACAAGTACTAAATCGATGCGGGTCTCAACAGTGATAACATATGACCTAAACATGGTTTATAACATGAATGGCAGTTAAATTTCTAGAAGACAGAGGGAACATGTAATTAACAATAAACTATTCGACTTTACAGTCTCACGGGACGAACCAAGTCCCAATCCCCCACGGTGCATGACCACACGCCCTTCACCTAGCATGTGCGTCACCTCCAAAATAATCACATCATACCAAAATCCGGGGTTTCATACCCTCAGGACCATATTTAAAAGTGTTACTTACCTCAAACCGCGCAAAATCCTACTCCGCAATGCCTTTGCCCCTCGAATCAATCTCCAAATGCCCCGAATCTAGCCACAAGCAGTACGATATAATTAATATAGGCTAAAAGAAGCAATTCCACAAGAAAAACACGAAATTATAAGCCAAAATCTGAAATAGGCTCAAATCGGCCCCCGGGCCCACGTCTCGAAATCCAACAAAAGTCACAAAATATGAAAACTCATCCACTCACGAGTCCAACCATACAAGAATTACTAGAATCCAACCTCAAATCACCTTCCAAAATGCAAAATTTTAGCCTATGAAGTTTGTACCATTTTCCCCAAATTTACAACTCAAATCCCTAATTAGATGATGAAAATAGCAAGAGATTCATGAAATATAGTCCAATCCGAGTTAGAAATACTTACCCCAACAATCTTCTTGAAGAAACCTCAAAACATCGCCTCACACCGAGCTCTCAAAGTCCCAAAATCGAAATGGGAATCAAACCCTCGAAATCCCATTTTCTGCCCAGTTCCTCCGTATCTGCAGAACTACTGTCGCACCTGCGACACCGCACCTACGGAATTTCCCTCGCAGGTGCGGAAATGACTTAAGGGACTGGGTCCACATCTGCGAGCAAGTGGTCGCATCTGCGTGTGCGCACCTGTGGACAAAGGTCCGCTTCTGCGATCTTCACCTCCATCTCACTCTCCGCATCTACGGAGCTTCGAGCGCATCTGCGGGCTCGCAGATGCGGAAATGCCCTCGCACCTGTGACCCCTAGCCATCTCCTAAACTCCCACTTCTGTTCTCCTTCATCCGCACGTGCGAGTACGCATCTGCGGTCTCCCCACCGCAGGTGCGAAACCACCAGATATCAGAAAACTTCAGCCATTTGCCTAAGTCCAAATTCAAACCGTTAAAGTATCCGAAACACACTCGAGGCCTCCGAGACCTCAACCAAATATACCAACAAGTCATAAAACACCATACAAACTTAGTCGAGCCCTCAAAACACGTCAAACAACAACAAAAACATGAATCACCCTCCAATCCAAACTTAATGAACTTTGAAATTTCCAATTTCTACAAACACTGCCGAATCATCCCAAACCATGTCCGATTGACCTCAAATTTTGCACACAAGTCATATTCAACATTACGGACCTACTCCAACTTTCGGAATTGAAATCCGACCCCGATATCAGAAAGTCAACCCCCCGGTCAAATTTCCCTAAAATTCGACTTTCGCCATTTCAAGCCTAAATTAGCTACAGACCTCAGATTCACAGTCCGGACATGCTCCTAAGTCCAAAATCACCCAACGAAGCTAACGGAACCGACTACTGTCAAAATCCTAAGACTTAAGCTTCCATTTTAGCGAATAAGTGTCCTAAAATACTCCGAAACCAAAAACATGACCTCCCGGTAAGTCACATAAGTAGAAACAAATAGGAGGAAAGCAATAAATAGGGGATCGAGGCTAATACACTCAAAACAACCGGCCGGGTCATTACATTTTAATATTAAAGGGTTTGGTCATTTTCTCATTTTTGGAGTTGTGGAGCTCGGTTGGAGGCTAGTTTTGGAAGGGGTTTTCATCACAATTGAAGGGGTAAGTGATCCTTACTTGATTTTGGTGTTAGATATTGATTACCTATAGATTATTATACCTAATTTATATGAATTAAAGGTGGGATTTGGGGTTTTTTGGACTATGGTTTTGGAGAGTGAGAATTCATGATTTGGGTGTCGATTTGTGATTGGAATGGGATGAAACGCATATATTTGGACTCGTAATAGAATGAGTGTTTGGAATTTTTGAGTTTTGTCAGGTTCTTGGGTGCGGTGCGAGTTGACTTTTTGGGTTGACTTTGCATATTTGAATCAAGATCTTAGCTTTATGGTTTAGGGTTGTTTCCTATGGCTTTTATTGATGATATTGAGTTGTTTTGGCTATATTCGAGTCACTCAAAGTCCGATTCGCGTGGGAAGGTGTAACACCCCATACTTTTATACTACAATACATCTTAAGTTAATCAATGTAAGCTGGAGAGCTTAAGGACCTTTACAAAAAAAAATAATGGGTTAAAATAAGTGTTAAGAAAATATCGTGAGGGTTGGAGGTTAAACGAATCAAAGATGTTATAACCTGTACTTTCAAGGTAAACTAGGAGTGATTAATACCCTAAGTAGGTCATGTTTTAAGGTAATTGAATCATATAATATTTGGGTCTAATGTCACTGAGCTTTTCTCTAGATATACTTTGAGTTACAGGGTGATACACCCATAAAATTGAATATCTACGAGTCTACTTTCCAACGCATTAAACCATTCGTCGATAAGAATTCGGAATAGAGAGATATTCGTATTTTTGCGAGACTGCACAAGCAGCTTCCTTGGGACCCACAAAGTCGGTCGAAGCTTACCTTGTTATATAAAGTGATAAATTTCGTCTCTAAGTATCATTTTCGACCAAATCAGACCTCCAAGCAGCTCTAAATTCTCTCTATGCATATCCTAAAGATTCATATATAAATCCATGGCCAAACCACCTAAGTTCTTCATCAAAATTGTGGTGGAGATCACTTATATGATGTTGTTGATGTGTTGTGAGTTCATTCAAGCTTAAGGAGAGTTGTTCTTGGAGTTTTTCTTGCTGTTTAAAGGTAACACTTCTTCTCCTATTCGATTTTGATCATATCTAAGCCCTAGCTAATTTTGTTTGAAGCTAGAAGTTATGAGTTGACGGTCAAAAGACGTATAGAAGTTGTGATACCATGTTGGACTGTTTTGAGGTGTTTTTATGATGTTGTCGTGGCTGGAGTTTTAGGATAAAAATATATATATATATATATATATATATATATATATATATATATATATATATATATATATATATATATATATATATATATGTGTGTGTGTGTGTGTGTGTGTGTGTGTGTGTGTGTGTGTGTGTGTGTGTGTGTGTGTGTGTGTGTGTGTGTGTGTGTGTGTGTGTGTGTGTGGAAGAGTGTTTTGTTGCTAGTTACGGGCCGATCTTGTCGCTCGATATATCGCAAGCTAGCTATTCCTAAGCTTAACATTTCCCCTATTGTTGTTGTTATATTGTATTGTTGGGTTGTTCTCATTTTGTTAAGGTGATAGATATATGGATTATGGGTGGCATGTTATTGTTGATGTTGTGACCTTGAGGGAGGTGAAGGAAACATGGGAGATGTCCAATTTGGCATAGAACAAGTTTGTCGCGTGGTAGCTAGTTGATGTGTTACTATTGTTGATAGTACTGTTATTTTCATTAGTGTAGATTATATTGAAGAGGAGACTTTCCCACCATCTTCGTTGAAGGATCGAGTTAAACATATGTAAGGCTTTCCCTTTCTTCTTCCGGCATAGTTTCGTAGTGATGTCACCCTTATAAGAGGTTCAAGGGGACGAGTCCTAGCGTATATTCTTTGTTGACAGGTTAAGAGCCTCTAATAGTTTAAAAGTGAATATAGATAAGAAATGAGATACTCGTAGTTGTAATCCATGGATAATTCCTAGAAATAAGTAGAGACCTGAGGGAACTTATGTTGAGTCTACGACGAGAAGTATAGCCTTCGTTTAATGATAAATTATAAATGGCTCATGAGTAGAAATTACGTATAGAGCCTATGATCTTATGAAATGGCCGAAGTAGTTTTCATCGGTTAGTGAAGGTAGCTACGTAAGATCCTTAATGCTAATAAGAGAGAGAGATGTAAATTAAGAGATGTGATAAGTTGCTTAACAAGAACCTCCCCGTAAATTTAAAGGCTGTGAATGAGGAAACTAACGAATAAAGAATAGATCGCATGTAGAAGAATGTAAGGTCACATAACTTATGAAATGCATTGTACTACCTAACTAGAATAATCGTGCGCATGCAGAAATAGTAATGATATTCCATAAGTTAAAGGAAGTAGAGATTGAGTTAATGAATGCGATGAGTCGCTTGAAACAATATGAAATACGAACTGTGCGATGTACCAAATGAATTTGTAAAGGTACGATTATACGAATCTCCAAAGCCTTTTACTAGTATGTCACGACGGATGTATAAATCTGAGAGTAGTTATGAGTTTCCTTAAAGCTAATGAGTAGGGATTACGAGTTGGCGAATACGAACTAAGAGTTACCGAAAGTACTAGAAGAAGTTATACGTTATAGACACAAGTACCTATCTTGTAATATATTAATTGTTGCATGTTGTTGTAATGTTATTTATGCATAAGTATGTTCCCTATGGACGGTCTGTGAACGCATAGGGGCATAATGAAGGTTAACCTATGGACGGTCTATGAAACGCATAGGTAAGATAAAGGTTGGCTATTGACGGTCCTATGTGTACGCATAGTCCGACCCGAATATTGTGAGCCATACAGACAGTCTACTTTGCTAGGCGTACGTGCCACCAGATAGTAATGTTGTAGTGGGCCTTACGGATGGTCTACCTTGCTACGCGTAAGAGCCACTTTTTATTCTGATAATAAGTAACAATGATGATGCAACAAGAGAAGACTAAGCAAGGGTTGGTAGAAATAGTTCAAAATCTTATGACAGGTTGAGTTGTTCAATCAGATAGCTGGACCAAGTGGTCCAGGTGATAGCGATCTAGTAAGCCGATCTAGAGTACGTGGTAAGACCACTCTTATTCTTATCATTCAGCAGACTATTTTTGTATTCATTCATGCTTTTCAGTTTTCAGAATTTATTTATATGTATTGCTTTCTGCCTTACATACTTGGTACATCTCATTGCACTAACGTCCCATTGCTGGGGCTCTGCACTTCATGCCTACAGGTACAAGTAATCAGTTTGACAAGCCCTCAGAGTAGACATGATTGATGGTCAGTGGGAAATAGGTGAGACTCCATCTCTTCCGGAGTATAGCCGAGTCTTGAGATCATGATATAAGATTTTGTTATAGACTTACGGGTAGGCCGGGGCCCTGTCCCGATGATATTTTGATGTCAAATATTCTTAGAGGCTTTGTAGACACAGGTTCAGTATGTACAGTATGTTAGTGGCCTTGTCATCCCTCATTTATGTTTTCTTTTTGGGTCGCTCGGTATTGATACTCATAGTGGCCTCCTCGGCCCGAATATGTATTGATGTTTTGAGTAAGATGGCTAACTGATATGACGCTTGGCCGCCTATGATATATTACAAGTTGCGGCTATGTTAGCCGATGTATGTTCTAGGTTACGTCTAGCATTCAAGACTTGCAAAGTGGTTCGCTCGGACCAGTACGGCACCGGGTGCCAGCCACACCTCACCTAGGTTGGGGTGTGACAAATTGGTATCAGAGCAGGTTTTTCCTAGGGAGTCTACAAAGCCGTGTCTAGTAGATTCTTGTTTATGGATGTGTTGTGTACCACATTTATAAATAGGAAGCTACATGGCATTTAGGATTGGTTACACATCTTTCTAATTCAGATCGTGCGGTACAGAGCTGAGTCATAAGGAGTCAATGTCTAAATCATATTCGATATGTTGTACAGAGATGCCTGATACAAGAATGGCTATAACTAAGGCCGTGATCGCCATCCGATGCCTTACTCAACTAAGCCCCAACATATTTTACTTACTTATTATTAGACTCGTCATAGGCCGAAGATGCCACATCAATGCACAACCATAAAAAGGAATATAAGATCTATTCATGATAAATAACCCAAAAGATATTTATACATATATGTGGGCCGACAAGGCCACCATGATATACTGGCAATCAAAACTATACACAGGACATTATCTGTAAAGCCTCTAAAAGTGGAATGTCATCATATTACACAAGTCGGGACAGGGCCTCCTGATATACCCAAAATTGCAAAAGACATAAACATAATTACCCTGTCATGGTAATGCTCCGAAACGAGATGGAGATCACCAACCAAAACCTAAAAGCAATGGACAACCTACTTTGGAGGGTCCTCTATCCCTCTACTTGATCTTGCATGGCATGAAACAAAACGTCTCCCGGCAAAGAGACGTTAGTACAAATAATGTACCGAGTATATACGGCAGAACTAAAATATAACAATAAGGCATTATCAATGAGAGAGACAAGAATCAACCTGAATCTTCTAAATTACAACTGAGGGCCTTGATATGCATAATGACTATAATTATATATGATGCCACTCCACTGGGCTATATTATTTTATGTCGAGCCGCTCTTCGGGGCTAATATCAATATTGTAGACATTAACAACTGATCACTGGGAACTACCCGACCGGTTGTATCTCGGTGGTAAATGCATAAATACCCTACCGGCTGTATCTCGGTGGTAAATACATGACTGCCCGATCGACCGTAACTCGGTGGTAAATAGAGATACATAAATACCCAACCGGACGTAGCTCTGTGGTGAGGTAGGAATCCATAGCCATACTCTTATAGATATTGTATATGTGTATACAACGCATATTGATCATTTACATATATACATACAACACATGAAGAGCCTTTTAGGACATTAGGACCTCTTTCGGAGTGACTTTTAGTCGTTCACTCTCCGATTATGTTATGAACGTTAACATCATCATTATATGCCTTAATAAGGAACTGAAGTCTCCAAAAGCAGCTAACCAATCAATCTCTAGCATCCAGCACGGGGCAGATGTTCCTGGATTAGCACAAAAGATGTGCAGAAGCGTAGTATGAGTACACCACAATGGTACCACATAAGTATCAAGCCTAACCTCGGTAGAGTAGAAACTGGGCCAGGTCAAGACACCTACTAGGACAAGATAAATGGAACAAAAATATAATAATGAGAAGTAATGGAAAGCGGAGGAATGTATGATAACAAAGCAGTTTAATAATGTAAACTAATGATAGAACTGTAAGCATAAAGACAACAAGAAGGAAGCAAATAAATAGAACCACAAATAATCAAATACGGACAAAACTGGTAAGACAAGGAAGAATAAAAGCAATAAAAATTGTTCAAATAATAACTCTTTTCAATATGAAATGCACATCAATAATCACAACCGAGGTACCGCCTCGTATTTACATTTCTGAATTTCAATCACAATCTTTCCTTATATCACCGCAGGAGCCTTGCTTGTTTTAAAAATCACTTCTCCCGAAATAGCTACCCGTGTTTTAGCCCATCTTATCTCACCGTGTGGCTTCAAGTAGTTCCTCTACTAGCAACACGTATATCAATCCCACCTTATCTCACTGCATGTGTATCAACCCCAGCCTTATACCACCGCATGCGTATAAATATCAGAACGCGATCACAACTTGCACCACAAGTGCCCATATGCCACAACATGCCAAAAGAATCAATAATACGAATGTTTCCACAATGAATAGCCAATGGCTCAACCACAATGTGCACAAAAATCTCAACAATGACAAAATGAAAGTGAATTGCTCTGCAAGAAAGGTATCTCAATAATTAACAACTTCACCTCAATGTGATAACGACTTTTCCAACTTTAATAGCAATAACCCAACAAGAAGATACTCCACGAAATAAAAACTTCAAATAAAAGTAATTCAACGATTTAAGAAGTGACGAGACAATAAGGAAGGCGATAACTTCAACTAAAGCATATAGGAGCAAAATAACAAGTAAGAGATAGAACAAGTAATAACAATGAGAGATATAACATGTTATGGCATTTCAATTAAAGGCATGAGAAGAGTATAAATAACCTAAGCCGATCAAATACCACATATAGCCCGTGTACCCACTCGTCACCTTGCGTACACGGTTTTCACATAACACAAATAGCACAATCAACCGAAACCTAAGGGGTAGTTCACCCACATAAAGTTACGCAAGATACTTACCTCAACTAGGCCAACTCAACCCTCGGAAATAGCTTTTCCCCTAAAATTTACTTCCACGCGGCCCAAATCTAACCAAAAGTAACTTAATATCATCAAACAACGGGAAAATAATTACAATAGATAAAGCTTTGATCTTTATAAAGTCAACAAACGTCAACCCCGGGCCTGCCCGGTCAAAACTCGGATCAAAGGGAAGATTTCGGCTACCCATAACCCCACAAGTCCATATATGAGTTTTGTTTTCAAATCCGAGTCCAAATCGACTCTCAAAACTCAATTCTTCATTTTTCAAAAACTTGACAAAATTTCCCAATTTTCCTCTTTGATTCTCATAAATTTGATGTTAAATCTAAGATATAATCATGAAATATAGTTGGAAATTGATTAGAATCACTTACCCAATGTTTGTAGATGAGAATCCCCTCTCCAAATCGCCTCCTACCGAGTCTAGGGTTCTAAAATGTGAGAAATGAGACTAAATCCCGACTTTTCAGCCTTTATGTCCACATGCAGATGTCGCATTTCTGACATAGGGTTTGCATTTTCGAGCCCTTGAAATTGCGAATCAGGGATCGCATTTGCGAACCCCTTCCCAGGCCTGCTAACTTTGCAAATGTGAAGGGGAAAGTCGCATTTGTGACATCTGACCACCCCATGTCCCCTTTGCAATTGCGAGGCTGGTGCTCGCAATTGCGACAACAGAGCACCAGTACACCAATAATTCCATTTTTAGTTCAAACCATTCTTAATAACGTCCGAACTCATCTGAGCCCTCGGGGATCCAAACCAAACATCCGCACAAGTCTGAAAACATCATACAAACTCATTCGCATGATCAAAAGACAAAAATAACATCTAGAACTACGAATCGGACACCAAAATGCATGAATTTCAAAGTAAAGTTCAAGAACATCTAGAAATGTAACCAAGTGTCCGAATCCTATCGAATCAATTCCAAATGACACCAAATTTTGCAGACAAGTTCTAATTGGCATTGCGAACCTATTCCAAGTACCAAAACCAAATTCCGAACACGATATCCAGAATTCAACCTATGATCAAACTTCTAAGCCTTAAATTGCCAATTTTTGGCAAAACAACACAAATCAACCTACGGACTTTCGAATTCGATTTCGGGCATATGCCCAAGTCCAAAATAACGATACGAAGCTATCAGAGCCATCAAAATACCATTCAGGGCAGTTTTCACAAAAGTCATAGTTTGGTCAACATTTCTAACTTAGGCTTCCAAGCCAAGAACCAAAGGGTCTAAAACAACCTGAAACCTTCCTGGAATGAAACCAATCAACCTCACAAGTCATAAAACCCAAAATTACACATGTGCGAAACATTAAAAAGGGAAACAGGGCGCTATAACATAAAATTACCGGTTCGGTCGTTTCATTCTCCCCCTCTTAAAATAAACATTCATCCTCGGACGTGCATAAAGATATACCTGAAGTGATGAATAGATAAGGATAACGACTCTGCATGTCGTGCTCGGTCTCCCAGGTTGCCTCCTCGACCGGATGACCCCTTCACTGAAGCAATACTCTTTGACCTCAACTTCCGGACCTACCTGTCCAAGATGGCCACCAGCTCCTTAACATAAGACTAATCCTTATTCAATTGGACTGAACTGAAATCTAATACATGGGACGAATCACCATAATACTTCTGGAGCATGAAAACATGGAACACTAGGTGAACTGCCCATAGGCTGGGTGGAAATGCAAGTTTGTAGGCCACCTCACCAACTCTCTCCGCTCCAACTTGCCCTTCTTACCGAACCTCTTCACACCCTTCACGGGTGAAACCCGGGGAAAAATCCTCTCTCCAACCATATATGTTACATCACAAACCTTACGATCAGCATAACTCTTCTGTCTAGACTGGGCTGTAAGAAGCCGACCTTGAAACAACATGACTTTCTCCAAGACATCTTAAACAAAATCAGTGTCCAACAACCTAGGCTCTCCCTGCTCGAACCAACCCACTGGATAACGACACTGCCTCCCATATAGGGCCTCATAAGGAGTCATCTGAATACTCGATTGGTAGTTGTTATTGTAGGCGAACTCTGAAAGCGGAAAGAATTGATTCCAAGAACCCCCGAAATCCATAACACAGGCACGAAGCATATTCTCTGATATCTGAATGGTGCGCTCGGACTGCCTGTCCGTTAGGGAGCGGAATGCTATACTCAACTCAACCTATGTGCCTAACTCACGCTGCACGGCTCTCCAGAAATACGATATGAACTGCGTTCCTTGATCAGAGATAATGGACACCAGCACAACATGGAGGCGAACAATCTCACAGATATAGATCTGAGCCAACTGCTCGGAAGAATAGGTAGTCAACATCGGAATGAAATGAGATGACTGGGTCAACCTGTCCATAATCACCCATAGTGCATCAAATTTCTTCAAAGTACATAGACGCCCAACAATGAAGTCCATGGTAACCCGCTTCCATTACCACTCGAAAATCTCAAGTCTCTGAAGCAAACCGCCCGGCCTCTGATGCTCGTACTTCACCTGCTGATAGTTTAGGCACCGAGCCACATACTTCACTATATCTTTCTTCATTCTCCTCCACCAGTAGTGCTGCCTCAAATCCTGATACATCTTAGCGACTCCTGGATGAATGGAATACCGCGAAATATGGGCCTCCTCAAGAATCAATTCATGCAACCCATCCACACTGGGCACACATAACCGGCCTTGAATCCATAACACCCCGTCATCTCCAATTGAAATATCTTTGGCATCGAAGTGCTGCACGGTGTCTTTAAGGACAAGAAAATGGGGGTCGTCATACTGACGCTCTCTAATGTGCTCATATGAGGAAGACCGAGAAACCACGCAAGCAAGAACCCGGTTGGGCTTCGAAACATCCACTATCACAAACTGATTAGCCAAGGCCTGAACATTCATGGATAGTGGCCTCTTTGCTACCGAAAGATATGCCAAACTGCCCAAACTCTCTGTCTTTGTACTGAAGGCATCGATCACCATGTTGGCCTTCCCGAGATGATACAGAATAGTGATATCATAGTATTTAAGCAACTCTAACCATCTCCGCTGCCGCAAATTAAGATCTTTCTACTTGAACAAATGCTGGAGACTCCGGTGACCGGTATAGACCTCACATGAGAGACTGTATAGATAATGCCTCCAAATCTTCAATGCAAGAAAAATAGCTGTCAATTCCAAGTCGAGGACCGAATAATTTTTATCATGGACCTTCAACTGCCGAGACGCGTAGGCAATCACCCTACCACCTTTCATCAACATCGCACCAAGCCCATTGCATGACGCATCACAATACACAATGTAAGACAACGAACCCACAGGCAACACCAACACTGGGGCTGTAGTTAAAGTAGTCTTGGGTGTTGTACTTTATTGGCCTTATTTAGGCTGTGTTTTGATTACATCTGACAATGTTACTGTTTTGAGACCATTTACATTTTGAATTATTATATATCTCAGTTAAATAATAAAAGTGGACCTCACGTGTTGGATTATGAGTTGGCTTGCTTAGTAAGTTCGAGTAGGCGCCATCACGACCTTGAGGTGAGAATTTAGGTCGTGACAGAAACATGCTTTACTTATGATAAGCTTATTTAATTGTATAACTACTTGAGCTTTCTTGTTCATGTTAGAAACCATATCTAGGATTTTGATACCTTATTTGGATGTGATAGGCTATTTGTACAATGGTTTATATTTTGTTGCTACAATCATACATTATGTATATGCATAAATCCCTACATGTTTGTTGCTCTAATCTATATGCATCATACATATTTATCTTTTATACATATGAGTATATGCCTGCATATGATTCTTAGATGTGGATAGAGGTTTGCATAATGGGATATTCTATACGGTTGATATTTTTATGGCACGATGGGATATTTCGTGCATTATTATGGTTATGCCACGATAGTTTACTCCGTGTGTCTTGATGACTGATTGCTGATATTGATTATTGCATATGAAGCTATGATGTTCGAGCGCATGGATTTAGATCTATTCCTCCGGAGTCACATGATTAGATATGTTATATTAGACTGTCAGTGTGTCATTTGATATGAGGAGTGCCGGGGCACGAGGAGTACCGATTTTTGTAAAGTTTGACACTTTATCCTGCATAAATATTCTATACGCATGTAAAAATATTCATGCAATTTATCTACATATACATATTTATGTATTTTACATATGCATGGGACTTGCTAGCAGGTTGTTGGATACTTGGAGAGTGTCATGGCACGAAAATATCCCACCCTTATCATTTGGGTTCAATTTTTATAGCTTTATTTGATGTTATTAGGTTATATTTGACTAGATTCGAGCCATTTGAAGTTGGATTTTTGAGGATTTGGCTTTTTTACTTATTTTTAAGGCTAACGGGTGGAGGTAAGTCTCTTGGCTAACCTTGTTAAGAGGTAAACCCCTAGGATTTGACTTGTTCGCTATGTGTTTAAGGTATTGGGGTTGGTGTGTATACGTGGTTGTGAGCGTGTATGCATTTGCCGAGTTTATATCATGACCGGGGTAGAATGAATATATTGTATGCCTCGTTTTGACTATGTGCTCATTTGATTCATGATTTATTAAACTTATGTATTTTTGCTCTCTTATTCATGTAAGAAATCATGCCTAGGCTTATGATTATTTGTGAAGGCATGGGAACGTATTCTTGATTTGTTGAGTTTCTTAATTTATCTGTAGTCACATAGAGATTCCCCGAGCTGATATCCATATGATAATTGTTAAGTCCTTATGCATATGTTATCTGTAATTCTTGAGTATATACATACATTTTGAATAATGGATACTTGATTTGGATTGTGGATTTTGGCACGAAGGGTAAGCGTGCGAATGAGATACACTTATGGCACACAGGACATAATGATCAGATAATAATTTATGAGTGATGCTATTATGCTCCTCTTTGTGCTTGGATATGGATCCATCCATCCGGAGTCAAGTTATTAGTCATGTTACCTTAGGCCATGTGAGAGTTGTCGGTGCATGAATTTTGTACCGGGTCGATACATGAACTTCGTATCGGGTTATATTAATATATGAATTTTATATCGGGGTACATGGATCTTGTACCGGTTGATCATGCATTCATACTATTGACTCATTTAGAAGTATTTGTTTAGCTATTAATTTTTACTTGACATCCTTATATGCTATTTGGGAGTCCTGGCTCCGTTAATTGAGCATGCTATCTTTTATTTCTATATTTGAGAGTGTTATGGTTATTTTTGTACTGGAAAAGCATGCTTAATACCGTTCAACTGTTGATATATGTGATTTTTGTTATTCGTGACATTATCTATTATTTCAGTTCTTAATTTTGTTATTATATCAGTATGGTAAGTATTCGGAAGCATCTACTCTCGCCACTACTTCTTCGAAGTTAGACTTAATACTTATTGGGTACCGATAGTGGTATACTCATACTCACTTCTGCACATCTTTTTGTTTAGGTCCTCGGTAGGTCCTAACAGAGCTTCCTGATTGAGCTTAGGAGACAACACGGAGACTTAGGGTGAGTTGTAGTTCATGGATCTACTTTGCAGTTTCCGAGTGCTTGTTCCTTATTTATTTCCTGTCTACTTGTACTTCAGACAACTTGTTATGTATACAGACTTTGTTCTCATTTCCGTAATTTGCTCATGAACTAGTGCCCATCTAGTCTTGGGGGTTGTATTGTATTGGCCGTATTTAGGATGTGTTTTGATTATATCTTATATTGTTATTGTTTTGAGACCATTTCCATTTTGAATTATTATATCTCTTTGTTAAATAATAAAAATGAACCTCATGTGTTAGATTATGAGTTGGCTTGGTAAGCAAGTTTGGCTAGGCGTCATCACGACCTTAAAGTGAGAATTTGGGTCGTGACAGAAACATGCTTTACTTATGATAAGCTTTATTTAATTGTATGACTACTTGAGCTTTCTCATTCATGTTAGAAATTATATCTAGGATTTTGATACCTTATTTGGATGTGATAGGCTATTTGTACGATGGTTTATATTGTCACGACCCAAAATCGAACTAGTCGTGATGACACCCAACCCATCCCGCTAGGCAATCCAATTAACAATAATCCAACTCAAATGAAATAAACTCATAAAATAAATGATGAAATAGTTGAACTTTTATACAACAGCCCAAGGACCGGTAGTAGAAATCATGAGCTTCTAAGACTTAGAATTTTACAAAGCTGGTATGAAATAAATTCATCATCTGTTCGAAATATACGTAAATAGATTTATAATTCTAAAGTTACCAAGAACAAGAGGCAACTATAACCGGAACGCAGGTACATCTTCAATGCCAAATCCCGCCACACATAGCAACATCAGCTCCAAAATTTGCGTGTAAGGTGCAGAAGTGTAGTATGAGTACAATCGACCATGTATACTCAATAAGTAACAAACCTAACCTTAGGTTGAAAGCAGTGACGAGCTCGGAAACACGGTTAAAGTCCAACACCAATAGCAAAAAAACAACTAGTAACAATATAATGAAAGTAGTACAAGTAATTACTGAAAAGATATTATGTTCAACTCGTTCACAGTTACGGAAAAAATAAATATGCTTTTCAGGTATAACAGTAAAACCCAAGTCTTTCACCGAAATCACCAAATTATGAGAGTATATCAAAAAACTGTGATTTTTCCCAAAATTTTCAACAACAAATAAGATATTTCATTCTCAGATAGCATGAGGAAAGTACATCTCTATGCCTACATGTCAATGTGTATGTGAAATCATGAATGTCACAAAACCGTATAGCATGAGGAAATGCATCTTTATGCATGTATGTCAAGTATGTATGTCAAATGAAATGCATCGTAGTTATGAACTCATGTACTCACACTCTCAGAGTACTCAATCTCACTGTCTCATACTCCCACTCATCACGCTCAATCACTCAGCACACTCAGTCACTCATCATTGTACGGTACCTGTGCTCACTGTTGTTATGTCAGACTCTGTAGGGGCGGATCCTGCCCAAGCGCTAATATAAACCAACATAGCCTACTGCAGCATGCAACCCAATCCTATCATGAATCAATAAAACCTGATGAGGCGTGCACCCCGATCCACAATATCTCTCACAACACAGCTCTCATGCCCCAACTCAGTCATCAATATCTCCAGCCTCTCGGTCTCATAAATCTCATGCCAATCAGCCCAAACAATGATAACATGATGTGACAATAAAGGATAACATAGACTGAGATATGATATGCGAATGAATGAATATGACTGAGTATGTAACTGCAATTTAAGCAAATAACTCAACAGTAAAGATGACCTCAGTGGGTCCCAACTGAATAAGCATATAGCCTAAACATGATTTCTAACATGCTTCACAACTCAATTTCTCTAACACATAGAAATTTCATGGATAGAAACAAGATTAGGTAACTACACAGTATCACAAAATCAACTGAGTCATAATTCACACAGTGCACGCCCACACGCCCGTCACCTAGAATGTGCGTCAAGTCAACACCAAACACATAACACGCATGTTCATGGATTCATACCCTCAGCACCAAGTTTAGAGGTTTTACTTACCTCAAACAAGTCGAATCCAATACCGAGCAAGCCAAACAATACTCTGAAAATGCCATCCCACGTGTACCGACCTCCGAACGGCTCGAAACTAGACAAAAGAAACTCAAGAACGTCAAATAATGCCAAAGGAAACAAATCCAATCGATAAAGGTCGAATCTTTAATCAAAAGCCCAAAGTCAACCAAAAAGTCAACAAAAGCCAACGCCGGACTCGCCTTGTACTCCGAATCCAAGCTTACCCGAGTGAAGCCCGAACCAATACAAACTCACACAAACGAAAACTGACTCAATGGGAGTCTAATAGCTCAACCAATTCGCCAAAACATTGCTCTTGGGTGTTCATGACCCAAGAGTCCAACCCACACTAGTTGGGTCTTATAACTCCCGAAATACTCCTCCAAAACTCTCCAAATTCGAGTATGTGGTTCTCCTAATATAAGAGAACAAAACCCCAAAAGGAATCGAGAAATAAACGCCTCTAACTCATTTTAAATTTTTTAAAATTTAGGACATAACCCTAGGTCTTGATTTAAAGAATTGAATGGGTTTTCAATTAAAAACATGGATTAATCCTTGAATTCACCCAATCCCAAACTTTCAAGATGAGAAAAACTACAACAACATTAATAGCCAAAAATGCCTAGTTATTCTACCTCGTTTTCTATGCCAAACAATCCCGAAATTTGCTATTGATGCCTCTAATGGATTTCTCGTGAAATTTCAGTCAAGTTAGGATTTTGAATCACTCCATTTGACCTTATAATAAAGGAGATATGTTGGTTTCAATGTTTTGAAATAGTGCAGATTTTTAAATAAGAATTCAGTGGAAATTTCCTAATTAATCTGAAAAATCTGGCAACCCAATTCTTAGTTATATGACCATAACTAATGATGATTTCAGTTGCAACGGTTCCAAAATTACGATACGAATATAATGGTTTAGTACAAACACGAATCAAAGGTCGTTTTCTCAATATGGTAACTTTTATGCTTAAATCGACATCGAAACCGAAAATAATCACCATACAACCCAAACTTATCCAAAACTCATCGGAATTTAACAAACTTTGTGGACATGTCCAAAATTATCATACAAACTTATTGGAATAATTAAAACCCGATTCCGAGAATCTTTACCCAAAAGTCAAACCTTGGTCAACTCTTCCAACTTAAAGCATCTAAAACAAGAATCATTCTTCCAAATCAATCCCGAACCGCTCGAAAACCGAAACCAACCATACACACAAGTCATAGTACATAATATGAAGCTACTCAAAGTCTCAAACCACTGAATAGAACACTAAAGCTCAAAACGACTGGTCGGGTCGTTACATTCTCCCCCACTTAAACATACGTTCATCCTCGAACGTGCCAAGAGTCGTTCCAAAGCCATCAAATCGCCATATACCCTCACCATACACATAACCATGGGTGATCCCACGATACCCCAATCCATATAAGCCCGACAACACCACCTAACAGAGGATCCTTACTTCAACCTTAGTCCATAAACCTTAAAAGCCAAATCCCCAACATTCGAAACTCATTATATGACCCGATTCTTGCATCTATGCATCGTATAACTATGAACAAGCTGTATCAATCCATAATCATATCTCAAAACATAATCAAACGATGTACCACATAACTCAAATACTAATAGCAATAACTTCAGACCGCTATAGTTGCTCGATAACCAACCCGACACCGATAACAAACCTCATATCAACTAAAATCTTGCTCTGAACCTTCGTACACTGCCAATGATGAAAGAAACATATAGAAACTCATAACCACCCATCAATTAACAAGTCGTGGAGCTCTCTTGCCCGATAAGAACCATAGCCAAAATCTAAGCCGACTAGTGACACAATTATTGCAAACATACCTTAATCAAATTTGATAGCACTTATTTCAGGCCCAATAACCTCACCTCATCCAGTACAAGCTACTCGACCGACCTGTCACACAAATCCTACTTAGAGCCACATAACATGCGATCCGTGCACCAACGAACAATAACTCAAATATACCCAATGATGGAAAGAGAATGAAAATGAAGAAACCATCCCGCCAGCTCAACAGATACCACCACGAAGCGCAATGCTATAAATCCACCACATAAGGGGAAACATAACACACGGAATAAGCACAAAGGATCATATCCTAGCATAACGTCATTGCAATGCATAACCCAATATGAACACCGGTCCATATGAAATACCTCAAGCCATAATGCTTAAAATCAACAACCACACGCAATTCGACATCAAGTACACGAAATACACGACCATAACCATGGAGAAACGAATAACACAATATACCATAGCCCAAAAGGACCATAACCAAGGCCCAATCAACCATTCAACACCCCAATAACCATTTCGCTCGAATTCCGCTACAAGGCACAAACAGAACCGCATCGGGTGTGCATATAACCAACAAATCACAACCCCTCGTAGCATAGAAGAATAACATAGAACATATCAGAATACGAACAAGCTCAACTCTAACCGAATGACACGCATTTCAACAATAACAGTGCTGAGTCAACAAATCCTACCTGGTGTAGAATACACATCCTTATTGAGCCTACCAATGGGCCCCCAAATCAACTTCGGTCATCCCCGAATGAATAAATAGCCATCCAAAAGTCCACAATAACCTAACCATAGCACGTACTACCATCAAGCTAACTTTGGCCACATATTCACAGTCTGCAACCCTGAAACAATCTGCTTCTAAGAACTCACAGTCTCCAAATCCAGAGAATACATGAATCACCATAGCTAATCCCAACTCCACTACTCAAATGACTAACACATCTCTCATACGTAATCATCCCCACAAAAAATACTTCTATAATTCGTTCATGCCACATAGCAAAATCAAAACATCAACAGTTGATCAACCAGGCGAGTACCGCAATACCAATGAAATATCCGTAAGTCAAAACACAGTGCGCCTTCTAAAATGCGCACCCTTCTCAAGAAATACCAAGTAGTAATAGCATTCATCTAGTCATCTGAAACCGTCCATGTTTTCTAAGAATTCATGACCTTCCCTTCAAAACTAAACTATGACTTTGCACATGCAAATATCAATTCCACACAACACACTACATCTATCATGCCATCATATAAAAAGCACGAGAATCTCATAATCAACTCTGAGTCACCAGCAGAATACGTACCCGGTCAGTCAGAAACCTTCCATTTTATCCCATTTAGGAGAAAATCATAACACGTCGCATACCCCTCATATTTGTAGATAATATCCATCTCAAGTTGTGGCAGAAATCATCGAGAACCCTTCGAAACCCATTTGCACATAACAAAGTCATTAGGACAGGACAAACCCAAGAGTATTGCCATAAAACACCTTTAGAGACTCACCACATCATAAGTACCCAAAGAATCGATCATATCCATTACTGTGCTGATCCAACCTACTACCAAGCTGTCATATTTCTCTGAGTTCCTTCCGAATTACCCTCAAATTGACACTTCTCTTTGCCAGAACACCACGATCCTTACCCAAAGCTCACCACAAGATATCCTAGCATAAAACCACATCGCCCTAAGGACCATAAGCCATTGTATTCCTTCTTAAGCACCCCAAAAGTACCATAATCGAGACACTCACTCTGAAGAGACCTTCTGTGAATCTAAAGTCGTTTCCTTCACCTTCTTGATACTGAAATGTAGAATCCATAATGATATAGAAATATCGCAAGTCTCAACACCATCCAATGTAAATCTCAGCTTCTATCCATATACAAATCTGAAAAATTCTCAATTGCTACATATAAATTTTGAATCCATTAGAACCTTCTCGAGAGTCATCCACTCTACTCAAATCTCAACTGCACCATCCAAACTGGTCGAATGACATGTGCCCTATTAGCACGACAACACCCAAAGAAGTAACCCCGCCATAATGCAACTGAGCAAATTCCTACTCCATGCACACTACATCCTTCACGAATAGCAACTCAACCAGTCCATGATTCCCGTATACCCATAAAGTGTAATACACTATACATCCAGAAATTTACTTGCTTAAGTCATCCTTAAAACCAACCTCTACAAGTCATAACTGATCCACAAGTATGCCTCAGACCGAAACCAATACAACACATAACTATGCAATCAAATCGTCGATAGCAGACTCCCCCACTTGGCTCAAAGCCATAGAATAAAACACTCGATAACTCACAATGCCCATACTCTATTACTGCCATAATACCGCAGTGAGATTCAACTAAATCCTTCATAAGCTCATGTAACACAAACCATATAATACCTCAAATCATCTACTAAGCTCTCATTCATCCTCGTGACGGTCAGGTCAACTTTCTCAACCAATCCAAACTCAAATCACAACACCTATACCCACTGGTAGAAAAGAAAGCCTCCACACAACATCATAAGGATCACACATCCGTAGGTTACCCCGGAGGTGATAACTGATGACGTCCAAATCCACTACTAAAAAGTAAATGGACATGGTCGCATGTAATATAATTTACCCAACTATGAGTTGGGGTCGAATCCCACAAAGAACAATATATAGGCGATTAGGAATGTAAGAGAATTATCATTTATTATGCAATGCCAAACACTTAGAATGGTTGTTGAGAAAATATTATAGCTAAATGCAAAAACATAAACTAACCTAGAAAGCAAGTAAAATGATCAACGGCTACAAGCATGGGTGCATCGGGATTTACACTCAAGTAACGATCCAATATATTTAGCAATTTTATAAATATGAACGAGTTTATTATTTATTAGCCTCGGATAATAATTCTATATTAGCTTCTCTCGAAGACTAACAAGACTTCCTAATTTAATTATCCCCAAAAAAATTAAGAGATTAAGCACACCCGAATATGGCTACAAGTAGTTCATTCCTATCCCTAGGTAGAATCTATAAAGTGAGGGTTAACGCCTCAAGTTCTTGTTATTTAATCTTTCCCAACCTCGAATTACTTTTTCCAAAATTAATCCGAAGTGAATGGGTGAGTCCTAGGGTAAGATAATCCCTTTGGAAACATTTAAGAACAAGAATAATTAAAGAAACAACAACTCGCTTCATAATAAATAAAAATCATTCAATACAAAAGCACAACAAGGTATTTAATCCACACTTTAAATATGAATATTTCCATAAACAAGGTTCAAGTGTTGGAAATAAATACTACACACTTATATATACAATACAAAGCAAGGAAATGAAGAAATGAGCATAAAGGAGTAAGAAATTCTCAACCAAAAACTTCAAATCTTCAAGACCCAAGTGTGTGTGCAAGAACCCAAGCTTCCAAAACTTGTTCTCTCTAGTATTTGGACTGAAAATAGGCCAAAAGATGTTTCAAGATATGATAGGATTCGTGTATTTATGGGTTTGGAGTTGAGAAAATGCGAAATGTCAATACTGCCCTGGTCAGAAACCCGTTGACCGCACCTGCGGAAAGATCCTCGCAGGTGCGGCTTCGCAAATGCGGGCCTTCAATCGCAGATGCGTGAACTCAGGGGATTTTGCCTACTCCACAGATGCGGACATTGTGGCGCAAGTGCGACTCCGCAGAAGTGGATAAACCATTGAAAGTGTGAGCCCATGTAGAATTCCATTTCTTCGCATATGCGGACAAAATAGTCTCACCAGCGACTCCGTAGGTGCGGATGTTTTGCCGCAGATGTGGTCCCAGTGAAGCTTAACTCCGCAGATGCGTCTTTCCAGCTCACAGATGCGAGGTCGCATATGCGGATAGTGTTCCGAAGATGCGGAATCACTGAAGGATTTTTGCACTTTTGTACTCTTTTTTGCTCAATTCCGCTTCACTTGAATTCAAGTCTCTTCGTAGCACAATTTACCTGAAAATCTAGCAATACACACCATAAACAACCTCACATTATAATTAAAGGACGCAAAATCTAAAGAAAAGAGACTAGAATGAGTGGTAAAATCACCACTCATCAACACCCCCAACTTAAAGCTTTTGCTTGTCCTCAAGCAAATCAAAACCAACAATTCAATGAGGTTCTACCATTTAAAGCACAAGTGGCATTGCTATCATAAACAAATCACATTCTCCAATTAAGCACCATACTTATGGATTTGGTTGGTACTAATAATTAGACTCAAGCATGTGAATCTCAACTAAACAACTCCCTCATTTAAAATCAACTTTAAGAAATGCAAAGGAGTTTCAAAATAATCAAGTGACAACATAAAGCCTCAAGAAGTGACTGAAAAGCACTATTCTACTACATATGCTCAATTTACTCATTTCGGGATACATCAATGTCACCAATCCATTATAATTCATGTGCTCTCACAAGAAAGAAAGTCCCAAAATTACCATATTTACAATAACAACACAAGGGATAAATGCGCAAACACACTCAGTCTCAACAAAGAATTTCAAGTGTTACAAAATATCATGCCATAAGCTTGCCCTTATTTTAATTCGCCGCCTATTCAAGAACATTCAGTTGGAGATCCCATAAGAAATTTTTAAGCTTGTAATGTAGGTTTAGGGAAGGGTAGGATTAGCATTTGGGATACAAGTGACTACACCCTCCTTGAACACTACTCACATTTGTCTTTCTTTTTGCACTTTGTTTCTTCTTTTTTTTTTAAAACACATCGCCCTTATTGGCATCTAGTTACCAACATAGAACCACCTTAAAGTACCTCTCTAATCTTCTCATAGACTCCATATTTATATATATACATATTATTCTCTCCTCTTTTTTTTTTAAATACTATTTTCTTTTGGAGCTTGAGTAACTTCATATGAACAACTTTGAGGTATATGTTTCTACCCTCAATATACAACCTTATCAATTTCCAACTTGACACCAACACCCCCAACTTAGGCTTTTAGCCTCATTCTCGATATTCAAGGAGGGACGGGTTCAAAAGAGGGGATTATTTCACAAAAGGGTAAAGGTTTGTAATGAGGTGGCCAAAGAAAAAGTTAAAGGTTCAAATAGGGTAAACTAGTGATAATATTTATGCAATGGTAGGCTCGAAAGGCTAAAGAGGCTTTTTCAAAGATTACAAAGAATGCCTAAGGTCATCCCTCTAACCAAACATAATTAACATTAGCATTGAAAGACCAACCAGGCAAGTCCTAGATGATAGAAGTAAACATAAGGATTATTTATAACAAAAACTAGCACACATGGCGCATGAACTAATCAAGTCGGATCAATTTCACTTCTTAACAAGAGCATTTAGAGCAATATCATGCCAACTAGTGGGCAAAGAGTCACCAAATGAGCCAAAAAGTTATCTCAAAAATTATTCTTCCCCATGCAACTTATTTTTTCAATTTAAAACCAAAAATCGGAGGGGTATTCTTAATTCACACTTCACATACAAGAGATTAATTTTGTTAGTACCAAATAATCCAAAAGTTTTCACATAAAAAAATAAGACCAATTCCCTTAAGAAAGTCGTCACGCCATCCGTCATAGGGAAAAGTCACCCGGTTCAACAAATAAATATTCCTTGGGAAAGAACCATAGCATAAAGAAAATCCAAGGACATTTATTGAAAAGTATATTACTATTAAAAGAGATAAAAGTAATATAAACTAAAACTATTGAACAAGATAAAATAAACACTACAGAAATAACTATAAAAGGACAAAACTACTAAAAGAAGCTAAAATAACAAAAGCAACTAATACTAAACGAACAAAAATAACATAAACTAAAAACTACTAAAGAAAACTACTAAAGTGACTAATCTTGACTATGTACAACCAATCACAACTACGCTCGACAAGAGCACATGATAATCAATAACAAAACAAGCCCGGAGGGCACACAATATCCATACCACAACATAAACTCGGCAAGGGCAAATATATAGCATCAATGTACGAATAAAATATACTCCCTAAATCCACCCCCAACTAAAAACATTGCAGTGTCCTCACTGCACAATATCAAAATAAAATAATAATAGTTTGAGGGTCTCCCTGAGGTCTGCATCAGACTAGCAGACTATGGGAGAAAAGCTAATCACTGCTGTTGAGAACTCTCGGCCCCATCATCCTCAGTGTCATCAGCATCATCATCATCAACACTCGACATGAAAGAGTACTCCTCACTATCCTTAGCATCAGCAACAGGTATCTTCCTGTTCGGCTGCCCCCATTTGAGGATGGCTTTGATGCCTCTCCACATTTTGATCATAAACTTGCCCTTCTTCTTGTTTCTCGCTTTCTCCTTTTCAAAGTCTGACTGCAGATCTGCATGTGCCTTGGCCAAGTTGCCATAGGCGGCCTCAAGTGTGCCAACAGATGCTGCTATTTTCTCCTGAGACTCTGCCTACTTTTTCTGTGCATCTAAGTAGGTCTTCATGTCATCCCTGGTGAAGTACTCGGGCATAGGCTAGGAGTGTGAGGGCCCACTAGGGAGCTGTGACACTAAGTCACGAATGGAAGAAAGCTGGGAGTTTAGCATCCCAAATGGTCCCTCGGCCTGAGCAGTCTGTGAGGAGGACCCCTCACCTACAGTAATCTCCACTTTCCTCTTCTTGCTCTTGAGTACACTGCCTGCTCCTGTCACTCTCAATGGGTGTAATGGCTTGTCTGCCGGTATCAAATGATCTCCATTCCATTTCTCAACATGTGCACGCCGGCACAACTCTATAATCAATGATGGAAATATCAATAATGTGCCACCTTGAAGCACATATTCCTTCAACTCCCGAACAATGTAGTGACCGACATTCACAGGAATTCCATCAAGGATGCAAGCAATTATCAAGGCCCTGGTATATGGAACATCAGACACGTTCCCACAAGGAGACACTCTGCTCGTAATGATAAACAATCGCATTTTTGCTTCAGCTATGAAATCACCATATTTGATGTCTTTCTTCTTTGTAGCCCAAGTCACTCTATGACCTGGAGGACATAGCTTTGCGACTCCAATCACCATTGTCGCATGTATATCTTTCTTGCACTGGCTCGAGCGGATGATTTGAGAGCCCATAAACATCATTTATCTCTTCAACTCTAAATCTCACAGTCTTCCCTCTTATAGTGATTTCATGGTTTTGGAAATGTGTACGCCTTAAATTGGCATAAAATTCCATAACGCATTCCTCATTGGCATCGCATGGAGTGGGGATGAAGCAGGTCCAGCCACTTGAAACTAGCTGGCCATGGAAATCTGGAAGACATTCGGACAATTTGTCATCGGTAATTCCTTTCTCAAGTTTTAGCTTCTTCGTGAGGAGATCATCATAATACCGGGCTTGGCACTGGGAAGACATGAATCTGATATCATCATAATTTGAATCCTCAGCCACTTCTTCAATTTTGTGAGCAAGCGGAGCATTTTCGTTCATGTTCGGGTCCATTTTAGCTCAAAGTACCTTCAAAAACAAAATCAAAACAACGTTAGTCGGGAAGTAGAATCATATTAGGCAATTTAAAACAAAGCAATTAGGCCAAAGAATCGAGTCGAATGGGCCCGGGAAGCTCCAGATGCAAAGCTACTGGAATTTGGAAATCTGCCCAGTTTCCACACCTGCGGAAAAGCCATCGTAAGTGCGGTCCCGCTTTTGCAGGTTTTTATCCGCTACTGCAGTTTTGCCCATTTCCTCAGTGTTCGCACTTGCGGACAGTCTACGCAGGTGCGAGGCCGCATCTGCGGCATTTTATTCGCTTCTGCAAAGTTTGTCAGCGGGTTCAAAACTTCAAATGCCCAAGAATTTTCAACTCTTTTACTGCTCAAACAAGATTTATAGCACATAATTTATACTCAAGACTTCTAAATTAGTGCATTACATAAACCTACGACTCTATTAAACTTGATTTTGTGGTACTTAGCAACCGATTTTCTTTTGGACAATTTGTCGAACACATTGCAAGCAATGAGAATTTATTCTTCTACACAAAATTTTTGGGTATTCTGATTTCCCCCAACAGTAATGTTCAACACAATAGCACACAATACATAATCTCAACCAATATCCCTCACTTTCAAAACTAAAATTGATAACAAAAAGAATGTGGGGAAAAATGGGCTAGAACAGTGGAGATGAAGAAGAAGAAAAAGAAAAGAGAAGTAGAAGAGAGGAGTAGATGAGAGACTTGGTACCTGTGTAGTCTTGTGCTTGAGAACTCAAAAGTGAGCAGTGATGAAGAGTAGTAGCGTGAGAGATGAGAGGAGTTTGAGTTTGGGAATTTTTTTTTTAGAGTTTACCTGATGAAATGAGGGGTTATTTCATTAAACCAGTTCGATATCCGCACCTGCGACTCCGGAAGCGCTTCTGCGAAGCCGCTTCTGTGAGTTTCATGTCGCACCTGCGAATGTTGCGCATCTACGCCATAGTTTCCGCTTCTGCGTGAGCGCACCTGCGTGCTTATGTCCGCAGGTGCGGTTATGCCAGGATTTGGCAGGCCAATTCTGGGCAGCTATTGGTTTGGTTTGTTCCAACACCCCAAACTTCTTAATTTAACTCCAAAAAATCTGAAACTTGACAAATTAGTCAAAAATAATATACTAAACTATCCAAAAAAAACAATTTCAAAAATGACCGAAAATGTTGAAAACGATGGGTTGCCTCCCACCAAGCGCCGCATTTAACGTCGTGGCACGACACGGATCAACTTTATCACTTTTCTCGCCACTTGGACGATATGAATTGGGCACCTAACTTGGAATCAAGCTTGTGACCACGAGCGATGGGGGTGGTAAATAGATGATCAAGCCAAGCATTAATTTCATCATTTTGCACTTCTTGGCTTTCATGTGAGGAATGTCATTTTGTCTTCTTGTTCCCTCAAATTGTAAGATGTATGGTCTTTGCCTTTCTTCCTCGCAATCCCTTATTGACTCGTGTAGTTCAATTCCCATAGCACCGCACAAGTCCAATGTTGAAAAGTGCTTGGAATGTGACATCAAACCTCTAAATTGCAATTCTTCCCGGATTTTGACATCCTCCTTTTCCCCCGGACTAGAGTCAATCTCAACCATATTTTCAATTACACCGGTTGATTCTAATTCCATATTTTTTTTGGCATCATTAACACTCATGGAGTCGGTTGGCAGAAGTTCAATACTTGATTCCTCAAAATAAAGCTCACTTTCTTCCTCGATGTCGGACTCTTCTTGATCTCTTTCCACACTCTCAAGTTGGTGAGCATAGTGAGCCTCAACCAATATTTTTATTTGATTTTCCAAGGTGCGGATATTATCATCATTTTGAGTTAGTGCTTGTTTTAAGTCCTCGAGTGCCAAGCTTTGCTTCTCCTCATTTTCAAGAATGGCCTCCAACATGAGCATCACCATTTCATTTTGAGCATTTGAGAGTTCTTCTTGGTTTTGATCAAGTGCCAAGGAAGGATTTTTGGCTTCCACATCTAAGGAAGGTTCTTGGCTATCATCCACTTCCGAGGCTTTTTGGACCTCTAAAGCTTCAAGCATTTCTCCCATTTGTAAGTTTAACCTTTCAAGCACCAAATTATTTTGGAAACTATTTTCCAAAAGCTCCTCCAATGCATTTTGCTCTTTGTTTCCTCCTTCAAGTAGGCATTCTAACATGAGCTTAAACTCTCCATTTTGACCATGCTCAATTTCTTCCACTTCCATATCCCTATAATTTTCATCACAAAAAGTAGAATCATCATAGCGGGGGCTTGGAGAAGGGAAGGACAAATAAGCATAATCATCCCAATGACCATTTTTACGACCACGCTTATCACAAATACTCCACTCGTGGGTTTGAGATTGTGTGCACAATCCACCCCTCGGAGAATTTAAACAATTTTTCCACGAGGGTGGTCCTCCACAATAAGGACAATGGTCATCAAAGTATGAACAACTACCATCCGACCAATTTTCATTATATGATGCCATTTTTTATTTATTTATTATTTTATTTTTTTGATTAAGAAAATAAACAAGAAACAAACGAGAAAAATAGACCAAGGGAAGAAAGATAATTACACAAATATTCAGAAGTTTGGACCAAAGCACTTACGCTTATTTCTCAAACAACCTAAATTACGCCAAATTGTTCCCCGGCAACGGCGCCAATTTTGATGATGTCCAAATCCACTGCTAAAAAGTAAATAGATACAGTCGCATGCAATAAAATTTACCCAACTATGAGTCGGGGTCGAATCCCACAGAGAACAATATATAGGCAATTAGGAATGTAAGAGAATTATCACTTATTACGCAATGCCAAACACTTAGAATGGTTGTTGAGAAAATATTATAGCTAAATGCGAAAACATAAACTAACCTAGAAAGCAAGTAAAATGATCAATGGCTACAAGCATGGGTGCATCGGGATTTACACTCAAGTAACGATCTAATATATTTCACAATTTTATAAATATGAACGAGTTTATTATTTATTAGCCTCGGATAATAATTCTATATTAGCTTCTCTCGAAGACTAACAAGACTTCCTAATTGAATTATCCCTAAAATAATTAAGAGATTAAGCACACACGAATATAGCTACAAGTAGTTCATTCCTATCCTTAGGTAGAATCTATAAAGTGAGGGTTAACGCCTCAAGTTCTTATTAATTAATCTTTCCCAACCCCGAATTATTTTTTCCAAAATTAATCCGAAGTGAATGGGCGAGTCCTAGGGTTAGATAATCCCTTTGGATACATTTAAGAACAAGAATAATTAAAGAAACAACAACTCGCTTCATAATAAATAAAAATCCTTCAATACATAAGCACAACAAGGTATTTAATCCACACTTTAAATATGAATATTTCCATAAACAAGGTTCAAGTGTAGGAAATAAATACTACAAACTTAGATATACAATACAAAGCAAGGAAATGAAGAAATGAGCATAAAGGATAAGAAATTCTCAACCAAAAGCTTCAAATCTTCAAGACCCAAGTGTGTGTGCAAGAACCCTATCTTCCAAAACTTGTTCTCTCGAGTATCTGGACTGAAAATAAGCCAAAAGATGCTTCAAGATATGATAAGATTCGTGTATTTGTGGGTTTTGGAGTTGAGAAAATGTGAAATGTCAATACTGTCCAGGTCAGAAACCCGTTGACCGCACCTGCGGAAAGATCCTCGCAGGTGCGGCTCCGCAAATACGGGCCTTCAATCGCAGATGCATGAACTCAGGGGATTTTGCCTACTCCGCAGATGCGGACATTGTGGCGCAAGTGCGACTCCGCAAATGCGGATAAACCATCGCAAGTGCGAGCCCATGTAGAATTCCTTTTCTCCGCAGATGCGGACAAAATAGTCGCACCAGTGACTCCGCAGGTGCGGAGTTTTTGCCGCAGATGCGGTCCCAGTGAAGCTTAACTCCGCATATGCGTCCTTCCAGCTCGCAGATGCGAGGTCGCATATGCGGACAGTGTTCCGCAGATGCTGAATCACTGAAGGATTTTGCACTTTTGTACTCTTTTTTGCTCAATTCCGCTTCACTTTAATTCAAGTCCCTTCATAGCATAATTTACCTGAAAATCTAGCAATACACACCATAAACAACCTCACATTATAATTAAAGGACTCAAAATCTAAAAAAAAGAGACTAGAATGAGTGGTAAAATCACCACTCATCAATAACCCACCTGCTTAGCCTCAAACTGATATCTCTCTATACCCTTTCATAGCCATAACTACTATACAATCACTTAATCTTCCTGAGTCTGAACTCATCAACAAGACATAAAAATCTACTTCGTTCCACAAATGAAATAACACGAATGAATCTCTCAAAAACCTTCATAACTCAAGACTGTATGATACATCCAAAAATTGAGCATCCAATAGTCCTTTTCACATCTCAAGCAAACTCTTCCCATCACATTCAAACCATCTGAATGCATCCCGCAGTCACATCTTACTCATCATATATCCATCCAACCACTCACCGAGCAACTGGTCCCACTCATAGGCACACCACTTGACATAAAAGTCCAAAAGCACATGCTTGCATAACTGAAACTACCGAGCTTAAGCTGCGGTCCAAACCGAGCCTCAAGTCCTCTAGACTGGCCCATCACCAAAACATAGAAAATATATCTCATACCTCATCCAAGGAATTCACAAGTTGTCGATGTACACCAGATACCGAGCGCTCACATGCGCATACGAGTGTAGGAATTCAAAGAGATACGCTTCAAGCTTAATCAATACCGCACGATAATAAAAGAAAGATGGGAGGTTTATCCTAAATGCCATGTAGCCTCTCGAAGATAGGTATGTGCGTCATCATACCGATCCGCAAGACTCTACTAGACACTTACTCATGACTTGTAGAAACTATGAATCTAGAGCTCTGATGCCAACTTGTCACGACCCAAAATTCAACTAGTCGTGATGGTACCTAACTCATCCCGCTAGATAAGCCAATTAACAATAATCCAACCCAAATAAAATTTACTGAGAAAAATAAATGATGAAATAGCTAACTTTTATACAACAACCCAAGAACTGGTAGTATAAATCATGAGCTTCTAAGAGTTAGAATTTTACAAAGTTGGTATGAAATAAATACATCATCTATTCGAAATATAATTTATAATTCTAAAGATACCAAGAACAAGAGGCGACTATAACCAGAACGCATGTACATCTTCAATGCCAGCTCCCTCCACACACAACAACATCAGCTCTAAAATCTACGTGCAAGGTGCAGAAGTATAGTATGAGTAATGCCGACCCTATGTACTCAATAATTAACAAACCTAACCTTATGTTGAAAGAAATGACTAGCTCGGAAACACGGTCAGAGTCCAACACCAACAGCCAAAAAATAACTCGTAACAATACAATGAAAGTAGTATAAGTAATTACTCAAAATATATTATTTTCAGCTCGTTCACAGTTACGGAAAAAAATAGACATGCTTTTTAGGTACAACAGTAAAACCCAAGTCTTTTACCGAAATCACCAAAATATGAGAGTATATCAGAGAACTGTGATTTTTCCCAAAATTATTCAACAACAGATAAGATATTTCATTCTCTGATAGCATGAGGAAAGTACATCTCTATGCATACATGTCAATGTGCATGTGAAATCATGAATGTCATAAAACCGTGTAGCATTAGGAAATGCATCTCTGTGCATGTATGTCAAGTATGCATGTCAAATGCAATGCATCACAGTGATAAACTCATGTACTCACACTCTTAAAGTACTCAATCTCATTGTCTCGCACTCCCACTCATCACGCTCAATCACTCAGCACACTCAGTTACTCAGCACTGTATGGTACCTACGCTCACTGCTGGTATGTCAGATTCAGTAGGGGAGGATCCTGCCCAAGCGCTAATATAAGCCAACATGGCCTGTTGCGGCGTGCAGCCCGATCCCATGATGAATCAATATAACCTATTGCGGCATGCAGCCCGATCCCATTAATAATAGTAAAGCTTATAAGGCCTGCTGCAGCGTGCAGCCCGATACATATAATAATAATAAATATAAAGCCAATATGGCTTGTTGCGGTGTGAAACTTGATCCACAATATCTCTCACAACACGACTCTCAAGCCCAACTCAGTCATCAATCTCTCCAGCCTCTCGAGCTCACAAATATCATGCCAATCAGCCCAAACAAAGATAACATGATGTGGTAACAAAGGATAACAAAGACTAAGATATGATAAGCGAATGAATAAATATGACTTGTATGTAACTTCAATTTAAGAAAATAACTCAAGGGCAGAAATGACCTCAGTGGGTCCCAACAGAATAAGCATATAGCCTAAACATGATTTCTAACATGCTTCACAACTCAATTTCTCTAACACGTAGAAATTTTATGGATAGAAACAAGATTAGGTAACTACACAGTATCACAGAATCAACCGAGTCATAATTCACATGGTGCACACCTACACGCCCATCACCTATCATGTGCGTCACCTCAACACCAAACACTTAACATGTATGTTCCACGATTCATACCCTCAGCACCAAGTTTAGAGGTGTTACTTACCTCGAACAAGCCAAATCCAATACCGAGCAAGCCAAACAATACTCTAGAAATGCCATCCCACACGTACCGACCTCCGAACGGCTCGAAACTAGCCAAAAGCAACTCAAGAATGTCAAATAATGCCAAAGGAAACAAACCAAATCGATAAAGGTTGAATCTTTAATCAAAAGCCCAAAGTCAACCAAAAAATTAACAAAAGTCAACACCGGGCTTGCCTTGTATTCTAAATCCAAGCCTACTCGAGTGAAGCCCGAACCAATACAAGCTCATACAAATAAAAACTGACTCAATCGGAGTCTGATAGCTCAACCAATTCGCCAAAATATTGCTTTTGGGTGTTCTTAACCCAAGAGTCCAACCCACACTAGTTGGGTCTCATAACTCTTGAAATACTCCTCCAAAGCTCGTCAAATTAGAGTATGTTGTTCTCCTAATATAGGAGAACAAACCCCAAAAGAAATCGAGAAATAAATGCCTCTAACTCATTTTCAATTTTTTAAAATTTAGGACATAACCCTAGGTCTTGATTTAAAGAATTAAAAGGGTTTTCAATTAAAATCATGAATTAAAGCTTAAACCAATGGAATGAATCAAAGAAAAATACTTAGGTTATGGTTTAGACCTTACCCCATGGAAGAAACTTGAAGAACATACTTGAATTCACCCAATCCCAAACTTTCAAGATGAGAAAAACTCCAACAACATTAATAGCCAAAAATGCCCAGCTGTTCTGCCTCATTTCTTGTTTCAAACGATCCCGAAATTCACTTTTGATGCCTCCAATAGATTCCCCGTAAAATTCCAGTCAAGTTAGGATTTTGCATCACTCCATTTTACCTTATAATGATGGAGAAATGTTGGTTTCAATATTTGGAAATAGTGCAGATTTTTAAATACGAATTGAGTAAAAATTTTGTAATTAATCTAAACAATCTGGCAACCCAATGCTTAGTAAAATGACCATAAATTCCTCATACGAAGTCAAAACATGATGATTTTAGTTGCTATGGTCCAAAATTATGATACGGATTTAGTAGAAACACGAATCAAATGTCGTTTACTCAATATGGTAAGCTTTATGCTCAAATCAACGTCGAAATCAAAAATAATCACCACACAACCCAAACTTATGCAAAACTCATCCAAATTTAACCAAACTTTGTGTGCATGTCCAAAACCATCATACAAACTTATTGGACTAATTAAAACCCGATTCCGAGTATATTTACCCAAAAGTCAAACATTGGTCAACTTTTCCAACTTAAAGCTTCTAAAACGAGAATCATTCTTCCAAATCAATCCTAAACCGCTCAAAATCAAAACCAAATATACACGCAAGTCATAATACATATTATGAAGCTACACAAAGTCACAAACTACCAAATAAAATGCTAAAGCTCAAAACGACCAGTCAGATCGTTACATATATGTTGTAGCTGCGGTTATACATTATGTACATGCATACATCCCTACATGTTTGTTTCCCTAATCCATATGCATCTTACATATTTATCTTTTATACATATGAGTATATGCCTACATATGATTCTTTGATGTGGATAGAGGTTGGCATAATGAGATATTCTATACGGTTGATATTTTTACGGCACGATGGGATATTTTATGCGGTTATTATGGTTATGCCACGACAGTTTATTCCCTGTGGCTTCATGACTGATTGCTGATATTGATGATTGATTATGAAGCTATGATGTTCGGGCGTTTGGATTTAGATCTATTCCTCCGGAGTCACGTGATTAGCTATGTTATATTGGACCGTTAGTGTGTCATTTGATGTGGGGGAGTGCCGGGGCACAAGGAGTACCGGTTGTTGTAAATTTTGACTCTTTATCATGAATAAATATTCGATACTCATGTAAAAATATTCATGCATTTATATACATATGCATATTTATGTATTTTAACATATGCATGAGACTTGTTAGCAGGTTGTTGGATACTTGGAGTGTCGTGGCATAGGAAGTGCTAGTTGATGTACAATTTGAGTCTTTATCATGCATAGACATTCTAGACTCATGTAGAAGCATTTTAATAAATATTGCGTGATACATATCCCCTTTATATGCGAATTCGGTGCATTGATATATGGTTTTGATCATGATATCGAAGAAAACATTCTTCTCATCTTCTACTTCAATTGTGCAACTTATTATTCATACGTGTTGCTCCTCGGTTGTTTCTCAATTTCTG
Organism: Nicotiana tabacum; assembly: GCF_000715075.1. NCBI lineage: Eukaryota > Viridiplantae > Streptophyta > Magnoliopsida > Solanales > Solanaceae > Nicotiana > Nicotiana tabacum. Next base: position 47,866,279 of record NC_134102.1, read on the forward strand.
TATATGCTTATGAACTATATGGGTTATACAAAGTGAGTACCTTTTGACTAAACTTTTTAACTACTTTATTAAAGTTAGTCTTGATATTTTACTGAGTACAGAAGGTCGGTTGTACTCATACTACACTTCTGCACCTTGCGTGCAGATTTTGGAGTTAAGATGTTGCGATGTTTCAGAGTGAGCATTAAAGACATATCACCGTTCCAATCGTTGCATGTAATTTATTTATGGTAGCCTAGGATTTAAATTTTTGTTTATGTATATTCAAACAGATAATGCATTTTCTTTATATCAGCATTGTATTTCTATTCTTAGTTGCTCATGACTTGTGACACCAGTCCGTATTTATATTCAATTTTTTATTTTGCTTTTTATTTATATGATATCTTCTGTTGTGGGTTATACATATGTTGAATGGTTCGCCTAGTGGGTTTGGTTAGGTTCCATCACAACCTAGTGGGAGTTGGGTCATGACAAAATTACATCAGTCCAAGCTTTCTAGCTCCCGAAATAATAAAATGAAGTCCAAGTACGAAGTGGTGTTATATAACCAAAATTTGAAAACCACTGTTCTGAGGGTCCTCGCGTTGGGCTCGAGACGCGAGACCCTAAGACGAGCCTTTGCGATGGATCTCGTGAGGCGAGACCCTGAGACGAGCCCCCTACAACCTGATGCAGCATTTTTCACACAAAACCTTCTTTGAATGTCCCGAATCTCACCCTGAGTCCCTCGTGATCACATCCAATCATCCCAACTAGCACAAATACCCTATATGGACTAATTCAAAGACTCGAAACAAACACAAAAATATCACAAGTAAGAATCAATATCCAAACCAAACTCATGAACTTTCTTAAGTTCTTCAAGTTCCAACTTTTACAAGATGCATCTGAATCCCACCCAAGCCCCTCAGATACTAAATCGAACATATGTACTAGTCCAAAATCATCTTATGAACGTGTAGTATCCTTCAAATCATGAATGCGAGCTTGTTTACCCAAAATGTTGACATTGGTCAACTCTCTTTAACTTAAGGCTTCAAATTAGCAACCAAGTATTCCAAAATACTCCCGGACCTTTCGGGACCCGAACATCCATACCTGCAAGTCATAAATAACCAAATGAACTTTTAAAAAGTCTTAAATTAAGAAGAGAGATTCTAGAACTCAAAACGACCGGTTGAATCGTGATATTAGCCTCAAAAATCTTCTATCTCCAGAGCTATTCCGGGCTCGTCAAGTGTATAATGTGTATTAGTTTTGTAGTTGTATACGGTTAAAATCGGACCCACCCGATTTTACTATTTGACCGAGACCGGAAGGTTGCATCGAAGGACGGCCTCATAACGGAACAGACTAAATCACGAGGATAAGGTACCGACTTCAGAATCGAGGTACCTGTCGAGATCAAGGCTTGTAGCGATCGAAGCCAAATGAGAAAGACATCGAGCAAGGTCGAAGATAGCACAATAACAAAAAGGCGAGATATCCGTGACTGGTCGAGGATCATGGCGTAAATCTCGGAATGGATCAAATAAAAAATGGTTAATTAGCTAATTATGGGATTTTCTTCTGTAATTAGAATTATACCATAAGTGGAATTCTTCTACTATTTAAAGGGGGTTCTAATCATTTGTAACACACATTGTTCACAGATATCAAAGCAATATAATTCTCTTTCTCGTTTATACTATTGTTCATCATCTTGTTATATTATAATTGTTCTTGCATCAACCAGTTCGATGGTATCCAAACTCGAGGGCTGAGTTCCATTCTAACACTGGTTTGTTTTACTTTATAGTTCATTTCTGTTATTGATCTTCATATTTATCAATTGGTATTAAGTGAAATCATGTATCCTTAGAACCACATTATAAGTTTAATTGTTATCCAATTCTAAAGAAAAGATTAAATGATGCTAAGGGAAAATGGAGAGAAATATTGCCCGAAGTCCTTTGGGCGTATCGAACAACGTCAAAATCCAGTACGTGGGCAACATCGTTCTCTTTAGTATATGGCGCCGAAGCTCTGATCCCGGTTGAAGTCGGGGAACCTAGAGTCAGGTTTCGATATGCAACGAAAGAGTCAAATCACGAGGCTATGAATACAAGCCTCGAATTGCTAGATGAAAAACGGAAAGCCGCCCTCGTTTGAATGGCCGTACATAAATAGCAGATCGAAAGGTACTACAATCAAAGAGCCAATATTCGACACTTTAAAATCGGGGACTTGGTTCTGAGAAAGGTTACTCTCAATACTCGAGACCCAAATGAAGGAAAACTTGGCCCGAACTAGGAGGGACTGTATCAGGTCCTCGATATCATCGGAAAGGGATCCTACAAACTTGGCACAATGAACGGCGAACAATTACCAAACAATTGGAACATATCACTCCTCAAACGATATTACTGCTAAGGTACGACTTTCTCCATTTTCGTTTATATTTATACTAACCATTTGCAGGTGTTTAATCGAAGACACCAAAAGATTCTTCACACACAAAGTCCTTAAGTCTGAAAGCACGCGTTGCACTCTTTTTCCCTTAGACTGGTTTTTGTCCCAAATGGGTTTTTCTGGCGAGGTTTTTAACGAGGCAACCATTTTTCGTGCTAACTTAGAGCAATTCAACAGTATCCGAGGCTACTTTACAATCAACCTCGAATACTGGGGGCATCACCCTCGGATAGTTACAAGGAAAATACTTCGTGTCGACAGGGTCTCGATAGGTAAAGGACCAAACGGTCAAATGAACCGTGTCCATGTAGATTACTCGAGCCCTAATGGCAAAACATGTACGCTTGTATAATCTATTGAAAGAAGTATTTTTCCTTACCAGATGTTCCATGCCTTAGAGAAATTTATACTTTACAATTTCATACTTATGATCTATTATGGAAATTGGCTTAAGGGCCGATCACAACTGAAGTTCAAACAATTTACCCTATACTCGGGGACTGCCGTCCAAAAAATTGACATGATCGAATTACAAAACCTCGAAATCGTAAGACCTTAAAAAAGCAATCCTCTATGTTATAGGTCACGGTCACCCCACTCGGGGACTGACACTTCGAACGAGTTCGAAGTATAGCAGGGAAACAAGCCTAAGGGGAAAATCCCAAACTAAAGGCTACGACCAAATTAACACGGTTAGGAGACGTCCAAATTTCGTTATAAAATAGGCCTTCAAATATTCTCATAAACCGGTTAAAAAAGGCAACCCTCGGCTGAATTACTAAGGGTCTCAATAATATCGACCCTCGAAAAACCCTAAGGGGTAGCGAATTGTTCGAAGTCCCGGACAATTTTGTGCTAAGGCATAACAAAGCAAATGATTTCGATAACACCAATCCTCGAAAAACCTAATGGGTACAAATTTTTCTCGTGCTAAGGCATGACAAATTTTTATGATTAATTTTCCAAACCGAAAAAGGGGAAAATCCATTCCTTTGAGGCCATATCGGTCTAATTCAAGAGCCTAAGGGCCATTTTATTTTTTGAGTTCGAGAAATTGTCTTACTCAACTAAAACCTAAGGGTCACTCTACTTCGAGTTCGAGCAAGTACTCACTCGATTTTAAAGACTACACTGGTCCGACTTCGGTCTAGTTGCCTAAAGTCCCAAACCTGTGAGCAAAATCTCCATAAGGAATGAAGGCGTGAATGAAATAGAATTTTCATGAGGCAGGAAATAGAATAAAGACAAGTTAAAGAGAAAAAAGATCTTTTATATATACGAAAATATTTACAAGGACCGATCAGAGTCCCGCACAAAAAATCAAAAAAGAAAAAGCCTAAGATTCCTAATTTTCCTTAGGGGCAGCTTCTTCTCCATCGAGGTCCTCCCCATTCTCGGACCCGCTCTTGCTGCCATCATCATCATCATCATCATCGGAAGAGGCCAGCGCTCTAGCATCAGCTTCATGCTCTTTAGCCTTTATTATCTTGTCGGTAAGATCGAAACCTCGAGCATGGATCTCCTCGAGGGTTTCCCTCCGAGATTGGCATTTGGCGAGTTCAGCAATCTAATGTGCTCAAGTTTGAGCGGTCTTGGCTGCCTCTCTCGCTTGGACTTGAGCGTCTTCAGCATCAGCCCGGTAGACGGCCACGATTGCCTCTGCCTCGGCCTTTGCCTTTTCGGCTTCATATTTGGCCTTCGCAAGTTCAGAAGCCAACAGAGCCTCGATCTCCTCTATTTTCTTTTCCCTCCCAGTTGCAGTCTTTCTTTACTTGCTTAAGGTATCCCTTAGTTATCGAGCATTTATACCTCGATATTGGCTCGCGCCTCGCATCGACCAGGAATCGACGAAGCTTTATTGGTCTTGAAATCGGAGTTTAGCGCGCACCTCCCAGGAATGCATTCCTCAAGACGGAGTTCCACCGGCATTTTTCCGTCGGCCGGTTGAGAAGATGAAGCAGCTTCTTTATGTGGTACCGTTTTCGATGTTTTTGCCATTTTTGTGTAAGTTTGAAGAAGAGGAAGATAATAGGGCTTGACGTTTGGGAAAGGATTAACAGTAAAACCTGAAGATTTGTAGAAGGGAAGAACTTAAGAGATGTAAAAGCTTTGGAGATTAGAAGGAAGTGAAAGTAAAATTTGAATCAATGAGAAAGGGGTCTATTTATTGGATTCACGACGATGGTTTAAAGGCACTAATGGCCGACCACCAGCTGACACTCATTAATGACTTGGGGAACTATACCAACGGGACGTTTCGTTCACTCCCATCACTTACGTCATGAGGATGACGTCATGACAGGTCGAAGTAGAAAATCGAAGGCTCAATTCGTTTCTTATCATTTCACTCCAAAAAATGAGGGGACTATCTGTATACGGTTAAAATCGGACCAACCCAATTTTACTATTTGATCGAGACCGGGAGGTTGTATCGAAGGACGGCCTCATAACGAAACAGACTAAATTACGAGGATAGGTACCGAGTTCAGAATCGAGGTACCTGTCGAGATTGAGGCTAGTAGCGATCGAAGCCAAATGAGAAAGACATCGAGCAAGATCGAAGATATCACAATAACAGAAAGACGAGATATCCGTGACTGGTCGAGGATCATGGCGTAAATATTGGAACAGATCAAATCAGAAACGGTTAATTAGCTAATTATGGGATTTCCTTCTGTAATTAGAATTATACCATAAGTGGAATTCATCTACTATTTAAAGATGGTTCTAATCATTTGTAACACACATTATTCACAGATATCAAAGCAATATAATTCTCTTTCTCGTTTATACTATTGTTCATCAGCTTGTTATATTTTAATTGTTCTTGCATCAACCAGTTCGAGGGTATCCAAACTCGAGGGCTGAGTTTCATTCTAACACTGGTTTGCTTTACTTTATTGTTCATTTCTATTATTAATCTTCATATTTATCAATTGGTATTAAGTAAAATCACGTGTCCTTAGAACCACATTATAAGTTTAATTTTTATCCAATTTTAAGAGTAAACAGTTCTTCATATTTATCAATTGGTATTAAGTGAAATCATGTGTCTTTAGAACCACATTATAAGTTTAATTGTTATCCAATTTTAAGGGTAAACAATAGTACTGTGGAATATTTTGCTACGGAAAATGTAAGTTAAGTAACACTGTAACTTATTTTTGTGAACCTTAATTTGAGAGTGCTTTTGAAGATAACTATAGCGTATTCCAGTAGTATTTTTCTTGCACCTTTTGTTGAAAAATTGCTGACAACAGAATTACCCAGTAGAACTTCAGTATTCAAGTCTGTAATCCAAATTTAAAAAAGAATCGGGTTATCATAACCAATTATGAACATGCGTGCTTAGTTAAAGTTGTGTCATTTTTTGACGTTGTGCACCAAGTTAAGAAGATTAGAAATATTGAAATATTAGTTATTGTTATGTGACTTCGACTTGACAGTGCAATTTGGATCATTGAGCTTATCCCTAATTGGCGCAAAGAGACAACATGGATACATTATAGTCATAATTGAAGTCATTACTTTTGTAGATATGCATGAAAACGAATGACCTTGCCTACATAACTTATTATGGCAAAAACCCAAATGTGACTTCAACATGTGATAGGGGTGGCACAAAAGCTCAAATGCAGCAAAAAACATTGATTAAAAAATTACATTAAAGGAGGCATCCATTTGGCCCCAACAAGTTGTTGTAAATCCTAGTGTCATCATCCAATTATTCTTCTCTTAGTTTTATTTCCTAAATTACTCCAAATCAGACCGCATATTTGACATAAAATATATCCAAATGAAAAAGGTCATTTTTATTGCAGTTCTAACTCAACTGCAATATTGGAGCTAGGTTTAGTTATAGACATTATGATAAAATTTTGTTTTTATAAAAAAGCGTTGCAATACGATATCTCACAAATTAGTCACGCTTAGATTGTACATTTTAGAAGTTGTTTTTTTAAAATTACTTTTCGACAAAAAGTAAAATTAGAGCCTATTATTTTGAAAAATTATATGTCAAACTCCCATGTTATTAATTCTATATAAAGATTGAAAATATTGAAATTTGTTAAAGCAATATATACTAAACTACAAATTCATTATACATAGATATTAAAGCAAAAGAAATATAAATAGTATTTCACGGTTTGTAGAATATAACATAAGACAATGAATTTAAAAAATAACTAGACATAACAAATAGAAGGAAAAAACTTAAATTGAAAAAAAAAAAAAATCAGAAAACCTTCAAGGTCAAAATAATAAAATTTAAAAATAAGATTGTGGGAATCTTCGTTCCAAATGAAAATAAGGTCTGGATTTTAAAAAAAAACGTGGGTGTTAGAGAATATTCTACATTTATTCAGGTGATTAATATTTATTTATATGATAATTAGCATTTACAACAATTACCTTTGATTGATTGTATTTATTACATTTTTATTTTTTGTATCGTTTATCGTGATTGTAATATAAATACATGAAACCCACTTAGTTGGATCATTTCACCAAAACATTTTTCAATTTGGTATCAAGAGCTTTAAAGATCCATTTTCTTCAGAGGCGGACCCAGGATTTGAGTATGACGGGGGCACCATTGTCATTAGAGTAAATTACCCAAAGCCAATAAAAGAATACATATAAACTCTATGATAGACCAGTAAATAAGCAGCACAATCCACTGTATAATATAAACTTGCTAAGCAAAAAACTAAAATAAAGTAAGAAGAGCTTACGCTTTGATTTCATCAGACTCCCCCATTGACCCGCGAACACAAACTTCGATTTCATCAGACTCCCCAATTGATATGCGAAAACAAATTTTAAAATAAGCATTCCAAGAAAATAAACAACTTCCTGCACATTCTTGCGCACACATGGACTAAACTGGAATAAACTTTAAAATATAAAACAAGCTTAGTGTCCTTAATAGCAATTCCTGACATAGTAATAGTAATATATACTGTTGTCCAAAAAAGAAAGCTAAAGAAGGCACAATTTACATCAAAATACAAACTTCAATGTTATAGAATATCTTTAATTGATACTAATATAACAAAAGTACATCATCCGCTTATACTTGAACTCGACGCGTTTTCATACTCTGAAAACGGTCAATAATAGTATCATTGCTTACATTTGTAAATACTTCTTTTTTAAAATAACAAACTAAACAATCATTTAAAAATGCATCACCAATACTACTACGCAATTCATCTTTGATGTACTTCATGGATGAGAATGCTCTTTCTACCATTGCAGTCGCGACAGGTAAAATTAGAGTCAACTTCACAAGTAAATAAACAAGTGAATATGTCTCCACAAGTTTTGCCTCAACCAATGCTTTTGCCAAATCACCAATTCCTTTCAAATCCGAGAATCTATGGTCACCATGTTGCATGTGCAATATGAAAGTGTCAAGTTGGTGACTAAGATCTCGAAGCTTCAATTCGCCAAACTTATCTGGATAATACTTGGCCAATGTCATTATTCTTTCTTTATCAAAATTAGCAAACGAATTAGCCGGATTCAAGCTAGCCATACCAAGAAGCAAGTTATCACTAACAACATCAAAAAGACTGTTAAGCTCCTGAAGTTGCAAATCAATCACTGTATAAAAAAACTCAACACGTAAGTGATGTGAATAAGTAACACTAGAAGGCCTACGCTTCGACTTTCCAGGAATATAGAATTCTTCCATATTGGCACCAAAATGTCATGTGTAGTACAAAACAAATAGACTTCATCTATTAATGATTCCCATCCTTCATCTCTCATTTGTTGCAACATTTCCTTTGTAAGGTCAAGAAATATCATGGCATTAACAATATCTTGCTCTTTCTTCTGTAAAGCTTTACTCAGCTCGTTCGACATCAACAATACCTTCAACATCAGGTGAAGCATGAACACAAATTTAAATTAATTGATTTTACTCAAAAAAGCTTCTGCTTGTAATCTATCATTAGCCTCTTGACCTCCATATTCAATCACCCCAAGCACATTAATAATAGATGCAAATAAAATAATAAAGTTATCTAATATTTTACAATGTGATCCCCAACGAGTGTCAACTGGCCTTTGAAGCCCTAGCTCTTGATTTAATCCTTTCCCACTTTGAACTTCACCACTCTCTAGCAATTGCTCCAATAATTCGGCATGATGATCCCGAAGTTGATCTCTACGTTTAAAGGATGTTCCAATTACATTCAATACATTAGCAACTATAGCAAATAAAGTTTTTACCTCCTTATATTTTTTAGCAACCGCTACAAGCGTCAACTGTAATTGATGAGCAAAACAATGAATGCAATGTGCCGAAGGAGTTTCTTGCAAAATTAAAGCTTTAAGACCATTCATTTTTTCTTGCATATTACTAGCTCCATCATCGCCTTGTCCACGTATTTTGGATGGACTTAATGAGTGTTTCATAAGCAAAGAAAGTATTGCTTCCTTCAACTACTTTATAGAGGTATCATGAACACGAACAAGACCAATAAATGGCTCGTTCACTTGGCCTTTTTTGTCAACATACCGCAAAGCAAGGGCCATTTGTTCATGGTATGAAATATCCTTGGACTCATCAATTAATATCCCGAAATAATTCCCATCCAAATCATTGATTATAACTTTCATGGTTTCTTGTGCACAAGCACTCATAATGTCCTTTTAAATTTTTGGGGAAGTCATCATATTATTTTTTGGAGCATGTTTCAATATGACTCTTATCTACTTTAGGGAGCCTCTTTGCAAGTCATTCCAAAAGCCCTAGAAAAAGGCCTTTGTTTTTTGAAGAATCACTTTCATCATGACCTCGAAAAGACAATCCAAAATACAAGAGAAACCTTGCAACATCGATTGATGCATTTAAACGTATTCAGTGCTCATTTCTTTGTTTCTCAGATTGCTTATCAAAATCAACTTGAATTGATTGGTATTGATTTGATAAGTCTAGCATCTTGTTGAAACACTTGTGGTGGAGGCTATTTACTTGACCAACATGTAAAGCAAGTCTTTTCGAAACTTTATTCCAAGCCTTAAAGCCTGTTTTTGTGAAAGAGTCACCCGTGCTTCCATAAACATAATTATTTTTGAATAAATAACAACATAAAAAAAATACGGCATCTTTCTTCACACTATACTCCAACCATCTAGAATACGAAGCTTTAAACTAACCCGGACTAAATTGACGCATTTTATTCCTGAATAAAGTTTTAGGAAATTTATGATCAACCGGTTGGCAAGGTCCATTTTGAATGTAGTGTCTTCTTACTTCATCCCGTATTCTAAGACTATATTTATCAATGGGTACTCTCTCTCCAGGGTCAGAATTGAGTAATTTCTCATCAAACTCATCTATAAGATGAGAAGAATTGTTTCTAACACTAGAACTTGGTTGAGAAGAATTAAACTTCGTCAAAACTACGTCCATCTCAATTCACAAGAACAAGAACTTCCTACAAAAAATGAGTTTAATAAATTTAAGAGTCTATCAATTATACAAACAAACACAATATCAATAAAGAAATCGCACCCCTTAATTTGCTTCTTTTTGTATAGCAAGAATGGTAAACTTAAACTCTACAAGAATCTAACAAACAAAATATAGAAATTGTGGGTAAAAGAAAATTGGAAACTTACTGAATACTAATGCTACAACTCTACAAGAATCTGACAAATTTTTAACAGAAAGAGAAGCCAGTCTTAAAGTTTAACAACAAAAGTAAGAGACCACTAAATTTCAGAGAAGCTTAACCTAAACAAAATCATTTGGATAATAGATTTGGGGTTTACCAAGAATGCCTTGGGGATTATTGAACCAAAAATTTTAAACCTAAATAAAATCATATAAAATTCATCCCCAATTCTCCATGCTCTTACAATTTATAAATAAAAATTAAGTTTCAAAGTAAGAGAAGCACTAACCAGAGATTCGATACCCTCTACTTTTTCAAAGTAATGAGAGAAATTGAGATTTAGGAAGAATGGTTCTCTATTTTGGAGTGAGGAGTGATGGCTGAGGACTGAGTTTGACGGAGGGGAGCTTCTGAGTTTGACGGAGGGGAGCTTCTGCATTTGATCGAGGAGGAACTGAAGAAAGGTTTAGGGATTTAATATTTTGGGGCTTTTGATTGGGGTAGGATTTTGTAGAAGAATTAAATAATAAAATTAATTATTATGTATAACTATTAAAATATAATTAAATTGAGAAAAGATAAAATCAAAAATTATAAATTAGTCAACTGTTGACTAGTGACTAATAAATAGTACTATTGTACTAGTATATAATTGATTATTCCAGTTATAAAAAGTGAAAGAAACTAAAAAAAAGTATTTGTAGAAAAGGGGTTTCGAACCCCAGTCGTAGCAAAAGGAACATAACTAACGTGCGAAGGCAGGCCATTGCTCCAAGCAAAATTTCATTTATAATGGGGCCCTCTCTCTCTCTCTCTCTCTCTCTCTCTCTCTCTCTATATATATATATATATATATATATATATATATATATATATATATATATATATATATATATATATATATATACAGTATTACACTATTTTCACCACCATCGAGCTATAATCGGTGGGCAGGCCCCTATTGGGCAACCTCTGATCAGATGGTAAGTTCTTCACCCACCCTTTCTTCTCCAAAAAATACCACACCCATCATATTGGTGCTCCCCCTCCGGCCACCTTCAATTTTTAATATAAAATATTGTGTACCTCTTGAACTTAATTACTTGAACTATCTCACTTGAAAAACGTTTTCAAGTATTTCTTGCATAGCAAAAATCTTTTGGACCTTGTGGAAGATTTTGTCAAATGTCCTGATCTCAATCATGCACAATACGCATTGTGGATTCAATGTGACACAACTGCTTATAGCTGGATCAATGCGACGTTGTCACCATCTGCCCTTGATATGCTTCTAAATTACAATTGTGAAACTTCTCATCAAGCTTTTAGCATGCTAGAGAAGCTTTTTCTTGACAATGCTTCTTCCTCTATGATCCATCTTAAAAACAAATTTCAAAATTTTGAAAAAGGATCTCTTTCAATGGAAGAATATATACAACAGTTGCATTCTCTATCATGTGCGCTATCCGCCATCCGAAAGCCAATATCAGAAAAGGACCTTGTTTCTCAAACTTCTCAAGGGTTACCCCTCCATACATAAAGTATATTTCAGATTTGTTGATGCGGCATATTTTATCTGAATCAAAGCCAATGAATACACTTTTACATAGTAAGCAAAATTGGCACACTCTTGATTCTCCTCTTTTGAAGGATCCAACTGAATATCGAATAATGGTCAGAGGATTATAATATTTGGCTTTTACACGACTCGATATCCAGTTTGTTATGAATTTGGTGTCACAGTTTCTCCATCAACCCCGCCAAGCTCATCTACATAATGTTAAGCGAATTTTTCGCTGCCTTCAAGGTATTATTGTATATACGGCCAAAACCGATCAGTCTGTCGTACGAACTGGTCGAGATGGTCATACTTTGATCGAAGAGCGTCTTCGTAATATCAGATTGAGGTCCGAAGTCAGGTCATCAAGCTTCGAGTTCTTGGACCGATCAATGTCAAGCTCGATATTATTATCGAGCTCGAATCCAAATCGAGCTACGAGGCGAAGCGAAGTTATCGAGCTTAAGATTCATACGCCGACCGACACCGATCCCGAATTGATATCAGACTCTGAGTCGGAATCGAGCTCGAGTCAAGATCAAGAGCTCGAGTCAATATCGAGCTCACAGACAAGAGCCATTGCAACCGCACTAGGGGAGAGAATCCTGGCAGGAATTAGGAAAAAGCTAATTCATCATGGATTCCCCACTATGTATTTTTTATTATATCTAAAGTAAGATCCCTCCACTATTAAAAGGATAATTGTTGTTTCTGTAAAGGGCAGAGACATTCACATTGTAACAAGAATCATATTTTCTCATATTGAAAGATTAACCTTTTGAGCTCCATCACTTCATCTTTATTTTGCTCATTTATTTTTCTCCTTTCTATTGTGTTTATCTTTTATTCTTTATAGTCAAGATTGGATTTTTCTATTTCTCTTTATGATTTGTGTCAAGTTATACCACATACCCTTAGAACTACGTATAAATTCAACTCTATCCGATTTTTCGGGTAAACATGTTGATTTTGTCCTACAACTCTACTGTGATTTATCACCTAATTTTCTTGTTTATTCTGATGCCGATTGGGCCGGATGTCAATCTAGTCGGCGGTCAACCTCTAGTTATTGTGTGTTTTTTGGAAAAAAAATATTATTTTTTGGTCAGCTAAAAAGCAGCCCACAGTAGCACGTTAAAGTACTGAAGCGGAGTATCAAGCTTTGGCCTCTGCTGTAGCTGAAGTCACATGGATTCCACAGTGATTGTGTGAATTACATCTTTTCTTAAAAGATCCCGTTCAATCTTACTGTGATAACATTGGGCCATTATATCTTGTTCAAAAGCCAGTGTTGCATTCTCGAACGAAGCATGCTTCAATAGATTATCATTTTGTTCATGAGAAAGTTGCCTCAGGAAATCTTCTAGATCATCATGTCTCATCGTCTCAGCAACTTGCAGATATATTTACTAAGTCATTACCTTCAACAAATTCACTGATTTGGTTAGCGATCTGAACGTTCGATCCTCCCGCTCAGATTGCGGGAGGGTGTTAGAGAATACTCTACATTTATTTAGAGGATTAACATTTATTTATATGATAATTAGAATTTATTATAATTACCTTTGAATGATTGTATTGCCATATTTGTATCTTTGTATTTATTACATTTTCATTCTTTATATTGTAACATTATAATAATTGTAATATAAATACAGTCAAACCTCTCTATAACAGCCGTGTTTGTTCCGATATTTTTTTGGATGTTATAGTGAAGTGCTGTTATAGAGGACATACATTATAACATAATATAAAAGGTCGATTCCGAGAAAACTTGACTTTTATAGTGAATTGTTGTTATATAGGGATGTTGTTATAGAGAGGTCTAACTGTACATAAAACCCACTTAGTTGGGTCATTCCATCAAAACCTTTTTCAATTGTGGGGTTTGTAAAAACTAGTAGTTATATTGAATACCATTATTTTCACTTTGAACAAAATCTTTTGGGAGCACTTTAATAAGTTCAGTAACATATTTACATTGTTGAGTCATTCCCAAATGTGCATGGTATAAGTTGGATTAAGTTAGAGGTGCATTCAGGAGTTTCAGGACGATGAATGCATTACTACCTTTAAAATAGAATTCGGTTTTATCATATAAAATTTTAGGATAATAACAAGTTGGCGAGCAAGTTATAATTAATATTCTTATCACAGAAAGGTATCATTCATTTTATATTTGTCCTTGATGAGTTTTTATACTTTAAAACGGTCAATATTTAAAACAATTAAAAGAAAAAGGATGAATAAAAAAAGGAAAGAGATTGATAAAGAAATTGGGGAAAGGGTGTGCATTTGTTCTTAAAGCCTTTGCCAATTTGCTGATTCGTTGAAGAATTATGTCGAAATTGAAGAGAGGACTCATTGAAGACTCAATAAAGAGAGGGTGTTTGAGAATGAGTATTCTATTTTTGAGGGATTTTGAAACTCAAAAAAGAAAATGACCAAAAAAAAGGAGAGACAGACAGAAAAATGATAACCAAGTATGAAAGGGAAAAACAAAACAAAAACATGTAACAATTAAGTTTAAAAAGCGTAAATTTTATTTTAAAAAAGACAGCACCAAAGGATCGACCACTTAACTTGGCAAAGCAACAATGCGCTCAACCACTGCTACACCAAAGTACTAGTTGACCTTGGGATCACATGTAGAAATATAAGAAGAAATTAAGAAAGTAATAGTGTTATAAATTATTTAGGGAGGAAAGCATGAGTTCAGGTGAATCCAACCCCTACATGTGAATCTACCCCTGGATTTAGCGGTTACATTTTGATCTTTCACTTAGTAATGATTATTTATAATTCTACTCTCTCTCTCTTCCAGTTTATGTGAATATATTTCTATTTGGGCCGTTTCAAAAAGAGTGACCATTTTCTAATGAAAATAACTAAACTTAAACGTTCAATTTCACCCTTAATGAGAAACTTTTATAGTCATACAAATACTCTGTCATGCTTAACACCATAAGTTTCAAACGAATTATAGTCACACAAATGTTTTAACTTGTTTAGAACCACAAGTTTTAAAGGTCTTCATTTCTTTTTAAACTTTGTGCCTAGTCGAATAGGTTCACATAAATTAAAAACGAATTGATTAGTAAATACCTTAATTTACTTTAAAAGATGTCTAAATTTTGTGATTTAAGTAAAATATAATGTCAACTGTTGAAACAAAATAACATTCAATGCATTTGGTTTGATTTTTATCAAAATCAAATCAAACCAACTATATCAGTTTATCGGTTCGAATTTTATCGACGCTTTTGATTTTTTGGTGTCACATAAATATTGTTTCAATCTTACTTTGTTAAATTAAAAGATAACGTTTTGATAAGTTAATACTCCCCTTGTTTCAATTTTTGTGAACCTATTTCTTTTTTAGTCTGTACTAAAAAGAATGACTCATTTTCATATTTGAAAATAATTTACATTGATACAATGATTTATAGCCACATAAAATATATATGCCTCATTTTACACCAAAAGTTCAAAAGTCTTTTTTTTCATAAACTCCTTGTCTAGTCAAATAACATAAATTGAAACGGGGGGAATATATGTTTAGTAAAAATTAAAAATAATTGACAAACATATGATCTATTAAATTATTCTTATGGAGGAATTTCTTTTTCTTTTTTGCAAATAGCTGAATTTAGTCTAACAATATTTTTTTTTTTATTGATGTACGCTTTCAAACTTAATCGAATTTTAATAATTAAATAAAAATATCTATATAAAATTTAAATAATGATAAATTTTGTTTAATTTTAAAAATTATCGATAAAATAGCATTTCAAATTCGTAGAACATATACGAGTTTAGCAGATCTTGACTTATGAATATGAAAGAACAAAGAAATTAAGGCATTTTAGTAACACTTGA
Source organism: Nicotiana tabacum (assembly GCF_000715075.1). Classification (NCBI taxonomy): domain Eukaryota; kingdom Viridiplantae; phylum Streptophyta; class Magnoliopsida; order Solanales; family Solanaceae; genus Nicotiana; species Nicotiana tabacum. The sequence continues at coordinate 47,881,804 of NC_134102.1, forward strand.
TAAGAAAGTGATGATACACGTTAGAAACAAGTATTGTTTAAAGTTAATAAAATTAGATGCACTTTATAGTTCTATTAAAATATTACAACTTATGAGAGGATCAAAGATATTTCTATACATATTTTTAAATAAAATCCAACATGCAATTTTAAAAGTATATATAAAAAATATATATTTATATATCCGTTTGGTTCAAGTTTTTCTTACTCAATACCGAATCAAACCAAACCAAATTAAGTATGTTTGATTTAACTTTTCGGTTTAGTAGTATAATTTTTAGGTTCAGTTTGAATACCCTAACTGTTTTGAATTCTAATTTGCTTTCTTATTCTATTATCGAAAAACATGAAACTGGCATGTTAATCCCCTTTGCTTTATACAATACATATCTGTAACTTATGAAATACTAACATTTTAATTTGATTGAATGGATAGTCATTTCAATAAGAATAACGGTACTCTCGTTTGATTTCAAATATTACATTTTAAGACAATTTTGTATTATAAATATATTATTATAATTATTGTAAAACGCTGAATTGTGGTCACTGTTTTGGATGGAGGAAGTAACTTTCATTGCCCAACTCAAAAAGAAACATGTCCTTTTCAAAATGATAGAAAGAAAAATTAAAGGTTTTGGCAACTTAAGTTCCAAATTCTAAATCAGAAAGTACATCAGCCCCATGTGCTTGAAGGGTTCACTCAAATCCCAGCCAGCTAACAAAATTTAAATATTAACGAGCTGCACACCGAACAGCAACAGTGGCATGTGGACGAAATATGAAACTCATATGCTAATGTAGCCATTTCCAAGGCGACAAATATGAACTAACATAACCAAACACACCACATGTAAATCGACAAAATAGTTTTGTATGTTTCAAAATAGACTTAAACTAAATCAAGCAATAAGAGAGAAAAATAGTAGAACGATGCCTTTGTCTTACAGTCATTTCATGTTTTGCCTATTTGACAAAAAAAATCTGTCATGAATAGTAAATATGTTCTCTTCAAACAGCAAACTTTATTGTCTCTTCTTTCTCTCCACAAAGATTTAAAGAAGCAAAATTTTAATATTTTTTTTAACCCTTGTAATATCACTTACTAATGTACCTTGTCATCATGTAATTGCAATTGACCTTGTTTAGGACTCTCTAATGCCCTTTTCTCTTGCTCTTCATCGTCCGAACTTGATTTTACAGCATCATTCCTCTCAGCCCTTGTCCTCAAAGCTTCCAGCAATTCCCAAACAGCCTTGTTTTTATTCCTCCTATTCTTGATTAACACCTCACTTATATCAGCAGGTGTCATTTCAGCTTTTTCAATCACTTGCTCTAATTGCTCAAGAAATTGCCTCTCCACATCATCATCGTCGTATCCCAAGTAATTCTTCAAGAGAATCTTGAGTGCCGCAAAAGAGCAGTAACTCATGTGAATGTGCATGTCCATTCTCCCACTCCTCAACAGTGCAGGATCAAGCTTCTCAATGTGATTGGATGTGAACACAAATATCCTCTCAGTTCCACAACAAGACCACAAACCATCAGTAAAATTTAACAAACCAGAAAGAGTTATAGTATTCCCACCATCTTCAGTACTACAACTTCCTGCTCCTGGAGGTGAGAATGAATGGGTACTACTATTATTATTATTATTATTATTTTTCCTGTTAGTCAAATTGATAGAGCAATCAATATCCTCAATGACAATGATAGATTTAGAACTTGTCTTCATCAACAACTTCCTGAGCTCGGAATTAGTGTGGACCTCGGTTAATTCAAGATCATAAATATCATAACCAAGAAAATTGGCCATGGCAGCAATCATGCTAGACTTGCCTGTACCTGGTGGTCCGTAAAGAAGGTAACCCCTTTTCCAAGCCCTCCCAGTTGTCTGATAAAAAGATTCTCCATTGGCAAAATCCAAAAGATCTGCCATAATCTCAGCTTTTTTCTGAGGATCCATAGCAAGTGTCTCAAAAGTACTGGGATGTTTAAAGGGTACCGACTCCCAAGGATGGCCTCTGGAATCAAGTGAACCCCCACGTGAATTCGTGTACAGCAACCGATCTTGGTTTTTCCTCCGAATTTCATTTGCTTTTTCCATGACAAAATCCAGATAAGAGCCCAACACCACTGCTTTGTCTTTCTTCTTGGCACGTAGGAGGAAACCCCTTTTCTCTTCTGGGAGAGGACGCCATGAAAATGTCTGGGCCTGCCTTGGGATGACGACGTGTTCCCACAGGACTTTAACAGTACCATTGAATGTGTCAATGAGGGAATCGTTATTGGAAAGCCCAAAAGTGATGGTGCTGGAATTGAGTCCCCTTGTGAGACTGAGGCGATTCCCAGTGATGGAGGCAGAGCTGCTCAGGTAGAGCTGAACGGCGTTGTAAAGCTCATTGGTATTAACGCCGTCGATCTCCGTTATGTCATAGTAGCAATAGGCAGAGAACCAGTTGCAGATGCGATGGATGAATTTGAGGGACGCAAAACGGACTTCTGCTGGGAAAACTGTTTGAAGGAGGCTTTGACTGAAAGCCCATACCCCCATCATTGATGCCAGCGTTGTCCACAACTCTCTCATCCCTCAATCAAAATGTGTGTATACGTATTCTTATCTCTCTACTAGTACAGGGAGTTGGGTGGTTTAGAATGAAAAAATATCAACTTCTTCCTATATTGATAATCTCTACTTGGATTACGAGTGATGAAATTGATGGGGTTTGGTAAATCTTGGAAACAGAAGGGAACCAATGAGAATTCTTGTTCTTTTCTTGAATTAGGGTGGGAGGAGAGGAAAAAAATCTCCTAAAAGGTGAAAGAGAGATTAAAGGTATATTCTACTTTTTTCAAAGGACTCGGTGGAAGGTGTTGCTTCATTTATAGAGAAGGTTGATGGGTTCTTCTGAACATCTTGAAAAATGGCAAGTTTTTTCTTGTAGATTAAAGAGGGGGAAAAGGAGTCTAAAAAGGTGCAAGCTTTTTGTTTTGAGATGGGAATTGGGAAGAGAGTTGGCTGGCAATGAGAAAGAGAGTAATCAGATACTAGTATACAAATTACAGGGAAAACAAGGGACCCACAACTGACAAGGAGGAAGGGAGGGGAAGGGGAGGGGAAGAGTCTAAAAACATAAAGACAAAACAAGAAGTTTTGGATGGCTGAGTTGGTTCGGAATAGATCAAAGATGGGACCTTATAGGTGGGTTGTAGAGTTGGAATTTAGTGAGGTACAGAGGTTCTTTTTCAAAATTTAGCCCTTTTTTCTTGCATCTTATTATGGAAAATTAGAATAGGCTTCTTCTGCCGGGCCGAGCCGGGGTATGGGTGTTTTATTCTGAATTACTAATATGGAAGATCTTTTCGAAAGTGACAATAAATGCGAGAGTCCAAAGTCTTACCATAGAAAAAAAGAATTTTTAGGTTTTGACAGAGTTTCATTTCCAACTGCCGACTTGTCAATGTATGACAACCTACACATTTTAAATAATATTTCCGTTATCCTAATTAATCTAATGCAGTTTGAATTATTAAGAGTCTTTTTTTTTACTGTAACTTTTTTATTTGTCTTTTATATATTTTGGATTGTATTATAAAATATAGCTCAAAGTAACAATATAGATCAAGGAAAAACAAGCTAAGAGATATAGAGAGAAAGAGATGAGAGATTATTATTATTTCTTCTTCAATTGTGTATATCTATTCCTATCTATTATAAGACCTTTATATATGCATGAAAAGTGAAGAATCACTATTGCAAAATATGTCATTGAATATGTCATTAAGCATTTGAGAGGAAGATCACGGAGGAGGTTATGGAGTTACAATCATAACTCCATAATTATTAGAGTATTGGGAGTTATGGAGATAATGGAGAAGAGTAGACAACCACCATAATTTAATTTTCTTATAACACTCATCCTTCGATGTCCATAGATAATGTGCCTCGTTAAAATCTTATTAGGAAAAAATCCTATGGAAAAAAAAAATCTCAGTGAAGGAAAAAGAGTACACATGTTTAGAAATACGCCTGTTGGTTGCCTCGTAAAAAACCTTGCAAGGAAAACCCAGTGGGACAAAACCTTGTAAGAAAAAAAGAGTACAACGCGTATTAACTCCCCCTGATGAGAGCATCAATTCATATTCTTGAGCCTTCGTATCCCAATCGTGTACACTAATTTCTTGAAGGTTGACGTCGGTAGAGATTTGATGAACAAATCAGCCATATTATCACTTGAACGAATCTGTTGCGCATTGATATCACCATTCTTTTGAAGATCATGTGTGAAAAATAACTTTGGTGAAATGTGCTTTGTCCTATCTCCTTTTATGAATTCTACCTTCAATTGGGTTATGCATGCTGCATTGTCTTCATACAAAATTGTGGGTAGTTTGTCATACTTCAAATCACATTTGTCTCGAATAAGATGTATTATAGATCTCAACCATACACATTCTCGACTTGCTTCATGAATAGCAATTATCTCAGCATGATTAGATGAAGTAGCCACGATTGATTGCTTAGTCGATCGACAAGATATGGCAGTGCCTTCACATGTAAACACATAGCCTGTTTGAGATCGGGCCTTGTGTAAGTCAGATAAATACCCAGCATCGGCATAACCAACAAAATCGGGATTGCAATCATTGCCATAAAATAAATTCATATCGGTAGTCCCTTTTAGATACCGCAATATATGTTTGATTCCATTCTAATGTCTACTTATAGGAGCGAAGCTATATCTTGCTAAGACATTAACTGACAAAGTCATGTCAGTCCTTGTAGTGTTAGCAAGATACATTAGTGCACCAATTGCACTAAGATATGGTACTTTAGGACCAAGAAGCTTTTCATTATTTTTATGAGGTCGGAATGAATCTTTATTTATATCAAGTAATCTCACAACCATCGGGGTACTCAATGGATGTGCTTTATCTATATTGAATCGCTTTAAAATCTTTTCAATGTATGCTGATTGATGGACAAAAATTCCATCTTTCATATACTCAATTTGTAGACCAAGACAAAATTTTATCTTTCCAAGATTTTTCATTTTAAATTCTTTCTTTAAACAGTCTACTGCTTTAGGAAGCTCCCCAGGAGTTCCAATGATATTTAAACCATCAACATATACGTCGATTCTAACAAATTCAGATCCTAATCTTTTTATAAAGACACAAGGACAAATTGAATCATTCTTGTACCCTTATTTCAACAGGTACTCACTCAGGCGATTATACCACATGCGCCCTGATTGTTTCAATCCGTATAAGGATTTTTGAAATTTTATTTAATAAATTTATTGGAAACCTTAATATGTTTCAGAACAATTTAAATCCTTCAATGATTTCCATTATACGCATATCAAGTTTTTCATGTATTGCTAGATTAAAACCTGAAATGACTACATCCACCACAGAAGAGCATGTCTCTATATAATCAATGCCAGGATATTTAAAATCTTCTTGTAACACAAGTCGTGTTTATGTCTATCGACTTGACTTTTTTCGCACAAGAACACATTTATACCTCTACTGGCTTTAAACTTTCAGGTGTTGGGATTATCCGTCTAACTTTACATTTTTCAGGTGAAGTCAATTTTCATTGTGTATTTTTCATTTGGCCAATCATTTATCTGTCCAAATTTCATGACAGATTTGAGCTCAAGATCCTCGTCAATAATATTGAGCGCTATATTATATTAACAATATCGTCGACGATCATTTTATGTCAGTTTCATTATTACCCAATAAAGACATAACTTAATGAGATCTCTTTATCTCATTATTTTTAGGTACCTGAGCCTCTCCTATGAGGTCTTATGAAATGTTATGTCGTGGTGCTCGATGAGGTCTTATGACCATCTTGAACATTTTCTCCTCTCCTTCTTCAAGGAGTTTTATCTTTGGAACCGATTAGTCTATTATACTTTATGCGTGCCATAAAATTTGTCCATCACGGGCATTATTCTATTTGGAGCAATAGCAGCTGAAATATAACATTTAGATTTGGGTCAGCAAATGCGTTTGGCAATAATTTAAAAATGAATTATCACTTGAACTTCAAGTTCATATTTTCTTGTACGAGGATCTATATGTATTCATAATAATTCATTCCACGTATCACTTTCTTAGCTGCCCATTTTCTACCCCTAATGTTGGGATCACCAACACATTTCCCAACCTTCTTTGGGAACCCATCTTTGTGCATTGTGGTGGCATAATTAAATCATATAGCACATCCATATTTTTAGATGAAAATTATTTGGTTCCTGACCCTGAACCGATTGTGATAGGGAGAACTTTTCATAACTTGGCTAGATGCGTACAAGTGCTGATGTATATTAAATAATACATCTCATACCAAATTTTATTTTGGGAGTTTTGTTTTCATAACCAATGGTTTAGCTATAATTAGAGGTATACAATTTCTGCTAAACCAACTTAGATTTAAGCTAGTATTATCATGATAAATCATCATAATTTATATTTTGGAACTTTGCTCTAATAATTTGAGCAAGTAACCTTGCAAATGTCAAACTGCAAGTTGATTAAAAAATGCACATGTGACCATACAATAGATGCATCTATTAAAATCATATAATAGTAAACGGTCTACATGGCAGGTGACTGGGCCCATATATTTATCACCTTTTATTCGTTCCAGAAATCAAGGGATTCAATCCCAACCTTAACTGGTATATCATGAGAATAAGCAGCACAAGAGAATTCTTAAAGAATCTACTATTTCTTCAATATGCGTGAATTCTCAATTAAATTTTGTATCATAATTGAACCGGGATGGCCAATCGATCATGCCAACTAATATTTATTTCAGTAAACATCTAGTTTACTTGTGCCATGTGATTCAATCATCATGCTTATAGTTGTGTAGTATAAATAAAAGGAAAGTCGGGTAGCCTTTTATATTTTCCCGATATGATTATAGTAATTTGATGATATTCAATCTTCCTTTCATTTATGATCTCAATATGCCAACCAGTTTGGTTAATATATTTGTGTAATGACCCGGCCAGTCGTTCCGAGAGTTATAGCCCTGTTTTCGCTTTTTTGCTTCTTTATGTGTTGTTCAGCTGTGTTGAGTTGCATCGAGTTGGTAGGTTTGGGTCCGGAGTAGTTTTGGAGTAAAATGAACACTTAGTCCCTTAGTTAGAAAGCTAAGTTAGAAAAGTCAACCAGAAGTTGACTTATGAATAAACGAACTCATTGGGTGATTTTAGACTTAGGAGTGTGTCCGAAATGTAATTTTGGAGGTCTGTGGTAGAATTAGGCTTGAATTGGCGAAAGTTAGAAATTTGGCAATTTTGGTCGGCGGTGAAAAATTAGGTATTGGGGTCGGAATGGAATTCCAAAAGTTGGAGTAGGTTCGTAGTGTCATTTATGATGTGTGTGCAAAATTTGAGGTCATTTGTACGTGGTTTGATAGGTTTCGGCGTCGTTGGCGAATTTTGGAAGTTTAGAAGTTCTTAGGCTTGAATTCGAGGTTGATTTGGTGTTTTGGTGTTGTTTTGGGTGTTTCGGAGGTTCAACTAAGTTTGAGTAGTGATATATGACTTATTGGAATTATTGGTTGAGGTCCCGAGGGCCTCGGGTGAGTTTCAGATAGGTTTGGGTTGTGTTGCGCTCTTTTTTCTTATGTTTTGACGCCGTTTTTTCAAGCATAAATGATATCATATTGCAAAAAATGAGCTCCAATTTCTTTTTTGATTGAAACGTTAGATCCGAATCGTAATTACAGACCCGTAGCAAAAAGGATCGTCAAATTTGGACATCGTGTGAGGATTTTATGGTCATTTTACTAAGAATTAGGTTGTCAGATTTTTCAGATTAATTACGCAACTGCCACTGACGGCGTATTTAAAAATCTACACTATTTGCAAATATTGAAACCAATATATCTCCTTCATTATAAGGTCAAATTGAGTGATTCAAAAGCCTAACTTGACTAGCATTTCACAAGGAATCTAGTGGAGGCATAAAAAGCGAGTTTCGGGATCGTTTGGCATGAGAAACGAGGCAAAATATCTGGCAAAAAAATATATAAAATAAGGGTTTGTTCATTCGGTCATATTTTGAGTTGGGGAGCTCGGATTTGGGCGATTTGGGAGGCGATTTTCACCATAGGGATTGGGGTAAGTGTTCTCTACTTGGTTTTGGTTATATTTCATGAATCCATCTTAGTTTTTGGGATTTGATTGATGATTTCAAAGTAAAATTGAGGGAGTTAGGGCTTGAGTTTTGGAGAGTTTTAGGTAGGGATTTGAGGGACCAAACGGAGTCCAATTTTGAAAATTTTATATGGTTAGACTCGAGAGAGGACGAGGGTTTGGATTCTGCCATTGTTGACTGGTTCCGAGATGTGGGCCCGGGGGCCGGGTTTTGGCCGGTTTCGGATTTTTGGCATATTTTGTAGTTTTTATTGTGGAATTCGATTTGTTAACCTATGTTGATGGTACTAATCTGATTATGGTTAGATTTGGAGCTTTTGGAGACCGAGTCCAGAGACGAGGGCATCCCGGAGTAGGATTTTACGCTGTTAAGGTAAGTAATAGTTTTAACTCTGGCTTTGAGGGTATAAACCCGGAGAATTTGATATCGTGTGACTGTTTGGAGGTGATACCCACACTAGGTGACGGGCGTGTGGGTGTATACCTCGAGGGATTGAGACTTGGGCCGTCTCATGAGGCCTCACGGCCATCATCTGTATTTACGTAGTTACTTGTTGTTGAACTTGTCTGCCTTCATGTTAGAGATCGTGCTTAGGCTTTATTCATGCTCACATTATTTGTACTCAGTCATAGAAATTATTGTACATATTTACCTCAGTCTCTATTATTTGCTAATATGCTGTGATACTTGATGTGGGATGTGTTCCCTTATTTGTTGATGATGGTGAGGCTAGTGAGGTACATGATTGAGTGAGGCCGAGGGCCTTGCTCTGATACCAAGTTTGTCACGACCCAACTGGAGGGTCATGATTAGCACCCGGGCCATACTTGCCGAGCACCAACGTACATTTTATCTAACCTTCCTTATTATCTTTAAGGGCCGACAAGATCAATATAAATAGTAGACATGGATCATGAACATCCAACAATGAAAGATAATGTCATGAACATACATAACATGGGACGACAAGACTGTCAAGAAACTATATATAAGGTACGAGCTATCATGATGCCATGAAAGACTATACAACAAAAATCAGCCGAAAAGGCATTCTAAACCATACATAAGTCGACACCTGTCTATGAGCCTCTAAAGGAACATAAGTGCTACAACATTGCCGGAACAGGGCCCCGACATACCCATAATGTCTATAACAAAAATGCATACCAAGACCACGGCATGTCCGGAGAAGGGATCTCGCCAATAACCGCTGAACTGGACAGCCTACTGTGGTGGGGGAGCTACGTCTACCTGTCTATCAGGACCTGCAGCACGACATGCAGCGTCCACAAATAAAAATGACGTCAGTACGAATAAAGTACTGAGTATGTGAGGCAAGAAAGCATAAGTAAGAACAGTAATATAAACAGGGATAAAGAATATACAACCTGTGACATCTGGGTACCTCTGAGGGCTACTGACATGAAATACATGATACATACATATATATACATAAACTTTTAAAACATACGCCTTTGTGGGCATCACCATCATCATATCGTACCCGGCCATAATAGGCTCAGTAAAACGTACCCGGCCATCATAGGGCTCGGTAGAATCGTACCCGGCCACGTGGAGCTCGGTAAAACCCAACTGATCAGTGGTTGCACAATAGGTGCCGTACCCGGCCGACTATAGCGCGGCTCGGTAGAGTAAAATAGATACATATATATGATGCATGCTGGACTCATTGGAATCACATTTTGAACCTTTCGGAGTGACATAAGGTTGGTATCCTTCATACACGTTATTAGGATTAACTCTTCATCAAGAATCTTATAAGAATCAGGAACTACCAACAACATTGATAATATAAGAATAAGAGAAGTAACATCAATATCAATCGTTTCATAAGAAGGACAGCAATGTAAGTACTGCTAGCTTCTAAGAGTAGAGTATCTTTGGGAGCTCGTTCATTACATTATGTACAATCGGAGTCGTGCAAAAGAATGAAGGGGATAGCCTCACATACCTTGTATATACTGCCCAACCTCAAGCTATGCAAATGTCACGACTCCTTAGTCTACAATAAGACAAATGACACTATCATTATCGTTTAAGTGTCGTAACTATTATGTATCGACCACAACCTATTTTACGATGAAACGGACAGCACCTCCCCTATTTATATGACTTCCCACTAGTCAATACAATCACAAAACAGCCCAAACAACATCATTAATAATCATATTGAGCCTCCAAAACAGTCCACCAACCAACAACATTACTACCAAGCCTTTCGATATATATTTCACAAGTTCTAGCTTCAACGACTTAGCTGCAACTTGGATAATCTTAAATATATATAGAGTAAGAGGTTCCTTACCTTTAAACAGAAAGAACAACTCCAATTTGACCTTAATTTTCCACAAAATATCCCTTCAATTCTGCCACAAGAACAAGGAAGCGAAACTAGCAATTAATTCGGATTTTTCGGCACTAGAATTACTTTAGAAGACTTGAAATCACCTAGGGTTGATATTAAAAACTTGAAGGTGTATTTACAGGACATAAAACACTTAAAACAACCTCCCACACGAGCTGGAACAACACAAAAATCAGCAACAATAAGAAGAACAAGAAACTTACTAGCGCCACGGGATTCCCGACATTTGATTTGTGTTGTTTGCCCTTTGTTTGGGTCTTGGATCATGAGAGAACCTTGAGAGACTGTTTTTAGGGTTATAAGGTCTGAATATACTGAAAAATAATGACTTAAAACGGGGTTGAGGTGTCTTATATATGTCCATATGTCTTAAACCGCCTTTGTGGGCCCCATAGAGACCAGCTTGGCACACTCTCGCGAAAACGCGAATATCTCTCTATTCCGAGATCGTATAAACGAACGGTTTAATGCGTTGGAAACTAGACTCATAGATATTCAATTTGATAGGTAGATCACCCCATAATTCCAAGCACATTGGGAGAAAAATGCAGTAATATTTGACCTAAAGTTTAAGTAAAATTATAAACCTAAGTTGCGACAACTTTTATCGACTTTTATTTCATAACTCGCTTGACTTCAAGACTTATGATGCGGATATTATATGATTCAAATACATTAAAACAAGACCTCTTGGGACAATTAATCACCTCTAGTGTTACCCGAAAATACGGGTTACAACATCCTTGATTCGTTTAACTTCAAATACTTGTTAACCACTCTTATACACCCTTGTATCGTTTAAGACCAATAGGATTAACTTCTTATCATCTCAAAGATAATCTCTTCTTGGATTTACGTCGACTAACTTACGGCGTGATCTATGGTATGCGAATTTGGGTTGTAACAATACCCTCTCCCCCTTAGGAACATTCATCCTCGAATGTAAGGGTTTATGGGGTGTCTAACTCATTGTGGATTCCGACGGAGATTTCCGGCTGAGTTTCCCCTATAAAATGGACACTAGCCAAACTTGCAAGCAGTTAAACCTAACCTATGGCCTTACAAGACTATACAAAGCATTATGGATATGTACATTATCTGCATATTACCATTTTGTATTAAAAAAAAAGAGTATTCACAAGCTATTGCTTACCTCATAGAGCCGTTTCACCTTATAATGTGTCCTTCTTTCCCCCGGCATCCTCGTTATCTTCACTCTGGAATAGGTAAGGGTATTTAGACTTCATCTCCTCTTCTGCTTCCCATGTCATTTCTTCTATATTCTTGTTCCTCCATAATACTTTCACGGAAGCTACATCCTTTGTTCTCAGCTTGCGGACTTGTCGATCTAATATAGCCACTGGCACTTCATCATATGATAGATCCTTTGTAACTTGTACATCTTTGATAGGGACGACCCGAGAAGGGTCTCCAATACATTTCCTCAACATAGATACATGGAATACCGGGTGGACAAATTCCAATTCAGATGGCAATTCTAACTCGTAAGCAACCTGTCCAATTCGTCGAAGAATTTTGTACGGCCCAATATACCGCGGACTCAACTTACCCTTCTTCCCAAAACGCATAACACCCTTCATCGGCGAGATCTTCAGGAAAACCCAATCACCAACCTCAAATTCCAGATCACGACGTCGGACGTCGGAATAAGACTTTTGCCTGCTTTGTGCCGTCCTCAGTCTCTCTTGTATCACTTTCACCTTCTCAATGGCTTGGTGAATCAAATCTGGCCCATATAATTCTGTCTCACCGACTTCGAACCATCTAACTGGTGATCTACATCTCCTCCCGTACAGTGCCTCATACGGGGCCATTTTAATACTGGAATGGTAGCTATTATTGTAGGCAAATTCTATAAGTTCCAGATGGTCATCCCAATTCCCCTTGAAATCTAGAACACATGCTCGTAGCATATCTTCAAGCGTCTAGATGGTACGTTCAGCCTGTCCGTCAGTCTGCGGATGGAATGCAGTGCTGAGATTTACTTGTATGCCTAAACCCTTCTGAAAAGACCTCCAAAAGTTAGCCGTAAATTGAGCTCCTCGGTCTGATATAATAGATACCGGCACACCATGAAGCCTAACAATCTCCTTGATATACAACTTCGCATAATCTTCAGCCGTGTAAGTTGTCTTAACTGGCAGAAAATGGGCAGATTTTTTAAGTCGATCAACTATCACCCAGATGGAGTCAAACTTATGATAAGAGCGAGGTAATCCAATAATGAAGTCCATATTAATCACCTCGCATTTCCAGGTCGGAATCTCTATATTCTGAATCAATCCACTAGGTTTCTGATGCTCGATCTTTACTTGTTGACAATTAGGACACTGGGCTACAAATTCTGCAATAGACTTCTTCATGTTATCCCACCAATACTGCTCCTTAACGTCATGATACATCTTTGTCGAGCCAGGATGGATAGAATATCGGGACTGGTGAATCTCAATCATAATCTTCTCTCGCAACCCTGCCACACTAGGTACACATAATCGGCCCTGGTATCTCAGTGTCCCATCTCCTCCGATCTTGAAAGCTACAATCTTACACTGCTGAATTCCCTCTCTCAATCTTACTAAGGTAGGATCTTCATATTGCCGTGCTTTTACCTCGGCTACCAAAGATGATTCTGCTGTATTCTGTACAGTAACACCTCTGTCATCAGAGTCCAACAATCTGATTCTCATATTGGCCAGCTGGTGAAGCTCTTTGGTCAACCCTTGTCTACCTGCCTCAATATGTATTAAGCTTCTCATTGACTTATGGCTGAGAGCGTCTGCCACAATATTAGCTTTACCGGGATGGTACAATATCTCGACATCGTAGTCTTTCAGTAATTCAAGCCACCTACGCTACCTCAAATTCAACTCCTTCTGCTTGAAGATGTATTGTAAACTCTTGTGATATGTGTAGATGTCAACATGGACGCCGTATAAGTAGTGCCGCCATATCTTCAAAGCATATATTACTGCAGCCAATTCCAAATCATGAGTCAGGTAATTCTTTTCATGCTTCTTCAATTGTCTTGATGCATAAGCAATCACCTTCCCACGTTGCATCAATACGCACCCCAAACCTATACCTGAGGCATCATAATATACCACATAACCTTCTGTTACTTCTAGGAGAGTGAGCACTGGCACGGATGTCAATCGATTCTTTAGCTCCTAAAAACTATATTCACAAGCATCAGACCACTGGAACTTGGTAGCTTTCTGTGTTAACTTAGTCAATGGTGCTGATATAGAGGAAAACCCTTCTACAAACTGCCTATAATATCCTGCTAGCCCCAGGAAGCTGCGGACTTCTGATGGTGTTGTAGGTCTCGGCCAATTCTTCACTGCATCGATCTTCTGAGTGTCGACACTAATACCCTCATCAGATATCACATGGCCAAGGAATGCTACTGAGTTCAGCCATAATTCACATTTAGAGAGCTTAGCATATAACTTATGATCCTGAAGGGTCTGTAATACTATTCGCAAGTGGCCCGCATGTTCCGCCTCCGAACGAGAATACACCAGAATGTCATCAATGAATACGATCACGAACACATCAAGATAGGGCCTGAATACACTATTCATGAGATCCATAAAAGCTGCTGGGGCATTTGTTAGCCCGAACGACATCACCAAGAACTCAAAATGCCCATATCTTGTCCGGAAGGCCGTCTTTGGAATATCATTCTCCTTAACCCTCACCTGATGATACCCTGAACGCAAGTCAATCTTGGAGAAATACTTGGCACCCTGGAGTTGGTCAAACAGGTCATCAATTCTTGGAAGTGGATACTTGTTCTTTATTGTAAACTTATTCAACTGTCGATAATCGATACACATCCTTAACGACCCATCTTTCTTCCGCACGAACAAGACTGGCGCACCCCAAGGTGAAGTGCTAGGCCTAATGAAACCCTTATCCAGCAAGTCCTTCAACTGTGCCTTTAACTCTCGCAACTCTGCCGGGGCCATCCTGTATGGAGGGATAGAGATCGGTTGAGTGTCAGGCAATGCATCAATGCTAAACTCAATCTCCCTTTCAGGAGGAAGGCCTGGGAGTTCATCTGGGAAAATATCTGGAAATTCATTGACCACGGGGATTAATTGTAGAGTAGGCGGCTTCGCCTCCGCATCCCTAACGCGAACAAGATGATAAATGTAACCTTTTGAGATCATCTTCCTTGCCTTAAGATAGGAAATAAACCTACCTTTCGGCGTAGCAATGTTCCCCTTCCATTCAATGGCGGGTTCACAAGAAAACTGAAACCTAACCATCTTCGTACGACAGTCAACATTTGCATAGCATGAGGCTAACCAGTCCATTCCCATTATCACATCGAAATCAACCATTTCTAACTCAAATAAATTTGCCGAGGTTTGACGACTACAAATCATCACAGTGCAACCTTTATATACCCTTCTAGCAATCACAGAATCTCCTATCAGAGTGGATACCGCAAGTGGTTTACTTATCAATTCAGGTTCAATGCCAAACTTATTAGCCACAAAGGGTGTAACATATGATAAGGTAGATCCTGGATCAATTATCGCATATACATCATAAGAAAACACAGACAATATACCTGTAACAACATCCGGAGATGACTCAAGATCTTGTCGACCTATTAGAGCATAGGTTCGATTTTGAGCACCACTCGAACTCGGCACTGAACCTCTACCTCTACCATGACCTGTTGACTGTTGAAAACCTTGTGCTGGAGGTCGAACTGATGAGGAAAAACCAGACACAGATCCAGTCGGTTGAGCCATACCACCACCTCCTATGTTAGGACAATCCCGCATCATATGGCCACGCTGTCCGCAAGAATAGCACGCATCGGAACCTCGACGGCACAGTCCAAAGTGGGCCTTGCCGCACTGATCACAATGAGGTGTTGGGGGTCTCGTCTGACTAGTATCTCTATGAAATTGTGAGCCTGATGCCCTCAAACTCTGACCTGAACCAGAATAGGTAAATCGATCATACCGAGGCCTCTGAAACTTTGGAGGAGCACTAGCTACAGGTGGCGCCGAACTCCTCGAAGATTGGGGCCTGATACTGCCTCTGAACTCATCAGAATACCCTGCAAATCTCGCCCTCTTATGCTGGCCCCTATCCTACTCCCTATCTGCCCTTTGCTAGCGCTTACAATCCTCTAGGGTCTGGGCATAAGCCTGAATATGGGAAATATCCATGCCCTCTACCAAGGAGGCTGTTGTGCACTTATTTATCAGATGTGGTCCCAACCCGTTCACGAACAGATGCACCCTATCACTCATCTCGGCCACCATATGGGGAGCATACCTTGCTAAAGAATCAAACTGTATACTATACTCTCGTACACTCATATTACCCTGTCGAAGTTCAAGAACTTATTAGCTCTAGCTTGTCGTATCTCAACTGGCAAGTAGTGACGAAGAAAGGCCTCAGAAAATTCCTTCCACACGGCTGGAGGAGCGTTCGGACCCCTAGATCTCTCCCAACTATCATACCAGAAAACCGCTAAATCCCATAACCGATAAGAAGCCAACTCTACTGCCTCTGTATCACTAGCATGCATAACCCGCAATGTACGATGAATCTGATCAATAAATGTTTGTGGGTCCTCCTTGGGGTCTGATCCGGTAAACACTGGAGTGTCTAGATTAATAAAATCACGAACTCTCACACTAACCGGTTTATCAGCAGCACCGGTATTCTGCCTCTAAGCCTGAGCAGCTACCAAGCTAGTCAACAATTGCACCGCACTGCGCATATCGTGGTCTGTAGTGCTAGACGCAGGAACTGGATGTACTGGGTGCCTCCTAATATCCTCTGGAGGAGACGGAGAGGTATGAGACGGCATCTCACTTTGAGCCTCACTTTGGCCTGCTCTGGCTGGAGGCACCTGAATGTTACCCTCTCCCACAGCTGTATCAAGCCGTTTACTAATTGCTTGCTTCCTAGTCGAAGGCATCGCTGAAAGAAAACAAGGTGAATATTAGATATGAACACTTACTACTCAACTCTACGCACGATCTAGATTCAGGAAGAAGGTAACAACCCTAGATGTCACGTAGCCTCCTGATTATAAATGTGGCGCGCTATACATCCATAATCAAAACTCTACTAGACACGACTCATAGACATCCCCTAGGACAGACTTGCTCTGATACCAAGTTTGTCACGACCCAACTGGAGGGTCATGATTAGCACCCGGGCCATACTTGCCGAGCACCAACGTACATTTTATCTAACCTTCCTTATTATCTTTAAGGGCCGACAAGATCAATATAAATAGTAGACATGGATCATGAACATCCAACAATGAAAGATAATGTCATGAACATACATAACATGGGACGACAAGACTGTCAAGAAACTATATATAAGGTACGAGCTATCATGATGCCATGAAAGACTATACAACAAAAATCAGCCGAAAAGGCATTCTAAACCATACATAAGTCGACACCTATCTATGAGCCTCTAAAGGAACATAAGTGCTACAACATTGCCGGAACAGGGCCCCGACATACCCATAATGTCTATAACAAAAATGCATACCAAGACCACGGCAAGTCCGGAGAAGGGATCTCGCCAATAACCGCTGAACTGGACAGCCTACTGTGGTGGGGGAGCTACGTCTACCTGTCTATCAGGACCTGCAGCACGACATGCAGCGTCCACAAATAAAAAGGACGTCAGTACGAATAAAGTACTGAGTATGTGAGGCAAGAAAGCATAAGTAAGAACAGTAATATAAACAGGGATAAAGAATATACAACCTGTGACATCTGGGTACCTCTGAGGGCTACTGACATGAAATACATGATACATACATATATATACATAAACTTTTAAAACATACGCCTTTGTGGGCATCACCATCATCATATCGTACCCGGCCATAATAGGCTCGGTAAAATGTACCCGGCCATCATAGGGCTCGGTAGAATCGTACCCGGCCACGTGGAGCTCGGTAAAACTCAACTGATCAGTGGTTGCACAATAGGTGCCGTACCCGGCCGACTATAGCGCGGCTCGGTAGAGTAAAATAGATACATATATATGATGCATGCTGGACTCATTGGAATCACATTTTGAACCTTTTGGAGTGACATAAGGTTGGTATCCTTCGTACACGTTATTAGGATTAACTCTTCATCAAGAATCTTATAAGAATCAGGAACTACCAACAACATTGATAATATAAGAATAAGAGAAGTAACATCAATATCAATCGTTTCATAAGAAGGACAGCAATGTAAGTACTGCTAGCTTCTAAGAGTAGAGTATCTTTGGGAGCTCGTTCATTACATTATGTACAATCGGAGTCGTGCAAAAGAATGAAGGGGATAGCCTCACATACCTTGTATATACTTCCCAACCTCAAGCTATGCAAATGTCACGACTCCTTAGTCTACAATAAGACAAATGACACTATCATTATCGTTTAAGCGTCGTAACTATTATGTATCGACCACAACCTATTTTACGATGAAACGGACAGCACCTCCCCTATTTATATGACTTCCCACAAGTCAATACAATCACAAAACAGCCCAAACAACATCATTAATAATCATATTGAGCCTCCAAAATAGTCCACCAACCAACAACATTACTACCAAGCCTTTCGATATATATTTCACAAGTTCTAGCTTCAACGACTTAGCTGCAACTTGAATAATCTTAAATATGTATAGAGTAAGAGGTTCCTTACCTTTAAAAAGAAAGAACAACTCCAATTTGACCTTAATTTTCCACAAAATATCCCTTCAATTCTGCCACAAGAACAAGGAAGCGAAACTAGCAATTAATTCGGGTTTTTCGGCACTAGAATTACTTTAGAAGACTTGAAATCACCTAGGGTTGATATTAAAAACTTGAAGGTGTATTTACAGGACATAAAAAACTTAAAACAACCTCCCACACGAGCTGGAACAACACAAAAATCAGCAACAACAAGAAGAACAAGAAACTTACTAGCGCCACGGGATTCCCGATATTTGATTTGTGTTGTTTGCCCTTTGTTTGGGTCTTGGATCATGAGAGAACCTTGAGAGACTGTTTTTAGGGTTATAAGGTCTGAATATACTGAAAAATAATGACTTAAAACGGGGTTGAGGTATCTTATATATGTCCATATGTCTTAAACCGCCTTTGTGGGCCCCATAGAGAGCAGCTTGGCGCACTCTCGCGAAAATGCGAATATCTCTCTATTTCGAGATCGTATCAACGAACGGTTTAATGCGTTGGAAACTAGACTCATAGATATTCAATTTGATAGGTAGATCACCCCATAATTCCAAGCATATTGGTATAAAAAATCAGTAATATTTGACCTAAAGTTTAAGTAAAATTATAAACCTAAGTTGCGACAACTTTTATCGACTTTTGTTTCATAACTCGCTTGACTTCAAGACTTATGATGCGGATATTATATGATTCAAATACATTAAAACAAGACCTCTTGGGACAATTAATCACCTCTAGTGTTACCCGAAAATACGGGTTACAACATCCTTGATTCGTTTAACTTCAAATACTTGTTAAGCACTCTTATACACCCTTGTATCGTTTAAGACCAATAGGATTAACTTCTTATCATCTCAAAGATAATCTCTTCTTGGATTTACGTCGACTAACTTATGGCGTGATCTATGGTATGCGAATTTGGGTTGTAACAATTAATACCATAGCGCGTGAGTTGTTAGCGTAGCACGTGAGTTAACTGTACGGGTCCAGGTATTGATACCATAGTGCGTGAGTTGTCCGTGTAGCACGTGAGTTGACCGTGTGGATCCAGGTATTGATATGATGGCACGCGAGTTGTCCGTGTTTTGCGCTTGGGCTTTGGGAGCCCCTCCGGAGTCTGTACATACCCCCAGTGAGCGCAGAGTGTTGAGTGTTTTTAGTGTTGAGTGCTGAGTGCGAGTGATGAGTGATGGAGTGACACTGCTGTGAGGTTGTATTTATTTGTGTTGTTGCTGCATTTATTTGTTAAACTTCTTTGTGGCATTTACTGAGTTATGGAATTTACCTGTTTATTAATGTTTATTTTTAAATTATGAAAATAAATAATTGGACTATTTTACTTAGCTTGTCACTACAGCTCAGTTCCTTAATTATTTCTGTTACTTGCTGAGGTATTTGTACTCATACTACACCCTGCACTTTATGTGTAGATCCAGGTGAGTTAGAGCACGGCGATCGTTGAGTTTAGGCCGGCTATCTGTGGAGAGATCAAGGTAGCTGCTAGCGTCTGCAGGACCTTGTTACTCCTTTTGTCATTTCTTCTTTTGGACAGTTAGACATCTTATATATCTTAGTTTATAGTATACGCTCATGATTTAGTGATACCCCGATGTTTGGGTCTCGTTTCCGTATTTATTTCTATATTATATTTAGAGTGGATTTAGTTTATGAAAAAGTTAAATGTTGGAAACGTTTTATTAAATTCTTATAATCGGTTTAGTAGTAATATTTTGGGAAGTAGGCTTGCCTTGTAACACGATAGGCGCCATCACGACCATGGTTAGATTTTGGGTCGTGACAAGTTGGTATCAGAGCCTAGATTACATAGGTCTCACGAGTTATGAGCGTGTTTAGTAGAGTCTTGCGGATCAGTACGAAGACGTCTGTACTTATCTTTGAGAGGCTGCAGAACCTTTAGGAAAACGTCACATTCTTGAATTCTTTTCGTGCGGTATTGATTCAGCTTGAAGTGTAACTCTTTTAATTCCTTCCACGCATTCGTATGCGCACATGGGCGCTCGGTATCAGTTGTGCATCGACGGCTTGTGATTCCCTGAATGAGGTGCGAGATGTGATTTCTGTGTGTTGATGTCGGGCCAGTCTGGAGGACATGAGGCCGGGTTTTGACTGTCGCTTGAGCACTGAGGTGTTAATTGTGTGAGCGCGTACTTGTGGTACTTTTGGGGATATTTAAGAGAGTGTTCAACGGCCTATGAGCCTTAGGGCGGTGTGGTTTTATGCTTGGGTCTCGTGTGGTGAGTCTGGGTTGAGGATTGTGGTGTTATGGCGGGGCAAAGTATCAATTTGAAGGTAATTCAGAAGGAACTCGGATAGATAGGACATCTTAGTAGTAGGTTGGATCGGCATGGTAATGGGTATGATTAGTTCTTTGGGTTTGTATGAGGTAATGAGTTCTACAAGTGTTTTGTGGCAATGTCCTAGGGTTTTTGGTGGTCTGCGTAGCTTGGTTGAGTTAGAAGGATTCGGTCCTGACGGATTGGTTTTGTGCCATTGGGGTTCGGAGAGATTTCTTGATGGTTTTGAGAACAACTCTTGGCACGTTCGAGGACGAACGTTTGTTTAAGAGGGGGAGGATGTAACGACCCGGCCAGTCATTCTGAGAGTTATAGCCCTGTTTCCCCATTTCTGCTTCTTAATGTGTTGTTCGGCTGTGTTGAGTTGCATCGAGTTGGTAGGTTTGGGTCCGGAGTAGTTTTGGAGTTAAATGAACACTTAGTCCCTTAGTTAGAAAGCTAAGTTAGAAAAGTCAACCGAAAGTTGACTTATGAATAAATGAACTCATTGGGTGATTTTAGACTTAGGAGTGTGTCCGGAATGTAATTTGGAGGTCCGTGGTAGAATTAGGCTTGAATTGGCGAAAGTTAGAAATTTGGAGATTTTGGTCGGCGGTGGAAAATTAGGTATTGGGGTCGGAATGGAATTCCGGAAGTTGGAGTAGGTTCGTAGTATCATTTGTGACGTGTGTGCAAAATTTGAGGTCATTTGGACGTGGTTTGATAGGTTTCGGCGTTGTTGGCGAATTTTGGAAGTTTAGAAGTTCTTAGGCTTGAATTCGAGGTTGATTTGGTGTTTTGGTGTTGTTTTGGGTGTTCCGGAGGTTCGACTAAGTTCGGGCAGTGATATATGACTTATTGGAATTATTGGTTAAAAATATTATTATTTACACTGTAAATTCCATCTTTTACTATTTAATTAAAGGAAATGATTTCAAAAATATTAAAATGAGAATCAAATTAAGTATTTATTTTTGGCTTGTCTGATAGCGGGGTCCGGCGCCATCACAACCTTTAATGAATTTTGGGTCATGACAACTAGATCGTTTCCAGTACATTGATAACATAAAAATCTGCTCTTCCTTTACTCAGAGTTCATTATTTATTTTCTTTTAAGTTTAATTACTTTAGCATCATAATTTTTGGGTTTAATCCTTGTTTAGATAATTAGGATAGTCTGATCTAGTGAATAGTTGATAACAAGCCCTCGTGGGTTCGAAATATGACTTCTAATCACTTTATTACTTGACGACCGCGTATACTTGTGTGTGTGCGTTTGGCCGCAACAAGTTTTTGACGCCATTACCGGGGACTTAGAATTAGCTTATTTTCTAGATTAGACTTTTACTTTTATCTTTACAAGTTTTGTTTTTTTCTTCTTCTCTTTTTGTGAATATTTTTATTTTTATAACAATTTGATCTTTCTTTTAGTTTGTTTCTAGTTCTCTCAACATGACATATGGGGATGAAATATACGATGGTAAGGTTATTGATGAAGACGCTTGGTTGACGGAAGACTTTTATGGCCCATCTTTTTGGGCTTGTCATGACCTGAACTCATGCTTGTCTGAATTTAAATATAGGAGTAAGGGTTGGTATTGGGATGGATATTCTCGATTAGGGAAATATGCGGAACGACGTTGTCTTCTAACAACATTGGTAAACGATTGGTCTAAGGAGAGAGATGAGCTTGGATATAAAATTGAAAATTTTGGCTTGGTTGTGCATAAGTTGGATGTAGATTTGAGTACAAAGGTTGATGCGTGTAACGCCCAACAATTTAATGATGAGTTGTGTGAAGCTGAAAAAAATCTTCTAAACTAAATTGAGGAGCTAAAACAAGAATACCAATCATTAGACCAACTTTACCAATCATGATGCCAATGTTAAGAAGAGTGCTCTAGAGTCATATGAGGGAGTAGATAACATTAATTTGGGAGACTTGAGTGTATGTATATACGGGGATATAAATAGTAGTACAATTCATAAGTTAGGGCGCATTAGAGCTCACTCCAATCATTTTTCCACATTGTGTTTAGACAGTGAGATAGTAATCGAGCCATCTGAGCCTATGGGGGAGTCAAAGAGTGAGGATGAGAGTGCCTATATTTTTGAATTTGATGTGCCGAAAAACAAAAAATTACATTTCTTATCTAAAGGCCGAGAAGTGCAGAGTGAAAAATTTATTACTTGGCCTGGTTATCTTTGTAGCCCCACCACTGGAGCATAGCCACAGACTGGATGCCATGTTAAGGGTACAATTCATAAGTTCAAGGTGGAGAAAAAGTAGTTCACGTCCTGCCGCGATGTTAAATTAGACGCTTGTTGGAAGGCAACCCAACTTTACTATTTTTTTTGTTTATTTTATTTTTCTATTATCTTTTTAGTGTTGTTTTATTTTGTAGGATTATGAGCATAGGAAGAAAAGCCATTGGAAGGTGCAAAAGTTACTAAGTGTGGGGTGCCCGTGCAAAGGATCATCCTTGGGATAAGTCTGAGTACCCCGTGAGCTACTTGTGCTTCGGCCTTTCAGGGAGTTTCTTGTCCACCCTCGTTATTTTTTGCTTTATTTGTGCATTAGGGACACTGCACTCTTTTAAGTGTGGGGTGGGAGAAATCTCCTTTAGATCATTAGTAGTATTATATTATTATGTTAATTTATTATTTTTTTCAGTTTCGTATTTTTGTTTTTTATAATAGTGTAGTATTTTAGGTGATTAATTTTAAAAAAAATAAAAAAACAATGAATTTTATATTCAAAATTGGACTTTTCCTTACGATGGATCTCCTAGAAAATTTTCTTGAGGGATTAAAGTCTAACCAAAAACACTCACACAAAAAACAAAAATTAGAAAATAGAAAAAATCCAAAAACATGTCTTTTAGTTTTTCTTAGGTAGTAATAATTCCCCGTGAGTTTTCTTTGTGCCTAGGTTCTTTTCCATGGGATGTAGCTTGAACCGGGTAGTAAGTTTTTTTATTTTTAGAGTAGGATGTAGGAAATAATGGAGGATGAATGATGAACCTAGGCGACCTTGACTTTTTTGATAATAACATATTTAGGCTTTGGCATGTGTAGTATCTTCCCTATGATTTGAAATTATTGATGATGCCTTGCTTATTTGGATAGCATGTTTTGTGGCGCCTATGTCTTGTTTACTTGACTTATGTTCACTTTGTGCTTAATGCTTAATATCTCGTGACTTCGTGAATACTTGCATTAGTTGAGAGTCGGAATGGGACCGTCCCTTAGTGAGTCATGTGCCATATGTGGTAAGATTTTTGTGTAGTCCATGTATTGTACTTGTGTCTAGAACTTTCCCGGTATGTGAGTTGAAGCGAAATTTTAGGTGATGCTCGGCTTGAGAAATGATTTTAGGCTTTCTTTGATCTTTTTGTGCTTATTGCTTACCATAAATAAAATTTATCCCTAGTTACCCCTTTTGAGCCTATAGACTTTTATTTGGCACCCACATTACGAGCCTATACCCTTTTATTCTTAATTGATATTGTTTTAATCCTTTTACCTCTTAAAGCACTTTAATTGTAAAATGAGCGCTAAAAGAAGTAAGAAGAGACTAAGTGTGGGGTGGCTTTTGATTGGAACCAATGAAAGAAAGAAGGGTGCACTTATTTTGTAAAATAATACACCACTAGCGAAAATTGAAAAAGAAAAAAAAAGAAGAAAAATCTGAAAAAAAGAGAAGGAAAAATATAGGTGAATAAATTGTTGTCTTGTTCTTGCTAGTGGGGTATAAATTAAAGTAGTGCTTAAAGAAAGAGGGAACATTGTTCGGGGCGATTGTAGTTATGAAACTAAAGTGGATTGAGGAATTTGCGCTTAAGTTATCATGTGATGTGTTAAAGTGCTTTGGAGATTGAGTCACTGTTCTAAATATATCCTACCCATCCCTTAGCCCACATTACAACCATGAAAAAGTCCTAATTGATTTTAGATCGAGCGAGCTTACATTAGTAGAGGTTTACATTAAGGTCAAGCCTATGGTACCAATTGCATGCATGCGACTTCTTTGTGAGAGTGAGAGATTTCTTTTATATACAAGTGAGTCCTTAAACTATATTTGATCATGCGATTCGGATGTGTGGATTCAACTTACTCTCTTTGCTTTTGTTGTGAAAGCACATGATTTCATGAGGGATATGTAACGTTATTAGACTTCTCTATGATGTTGAGTGTTCAAGCCATGAATGCATTGTGACATTGAGTCGGATTTTGAGGCTAGGATTATTATGAGCACGTTGTCTTTGTTGTAAATTATTTTGAAGAATGACATAAGTAAAGGGAAGTGTAAGTGACCGCATATGCTACAATTTAATTGTTGCTATAAATCATAGTCATTGGTTTAGTGTGCTTCAAATGTGTAAATATAATGTGCTCAAGAATATTGTAAATTGTTGGTTGACTCGAGGACGAGCAACGTTTAAGTGTGGGGTGGTGATGTTCGGTCAAAAATACATATATTTAACCATTGTTGCTTCACATTCTAGTACATATAATCATCTTTTGAGTATTAATTATATCACTTTATGCTTAATATTATATTTTAACTGTGTAGGAATAAAGCGGTGTGAAGATGAAGAGATTTGGAGCAAAATTGAATAAAATGCGGAAGAAAAAAATAAGGAAAATAAACAAAAAAAGACAAAAGGGGGACACCCTTTGGTATTTGTCCCCCCAAATGAAAGACAAAAAGAGAGAGAGATAGAATTGAAATAAAAAGAAGGAAGGAATTCGTACTTTGAACGTGAAATGTTACTGGATTTAGCGCCAGGGCCAGCGCTAGGCGCTGCCCTGGACGTTTGAAGTGGGGACTTGTCCTATTTTGCCCGGGACTTAGGTTATTTCGGCCCTACATACTCCCAACTCGTATAAAAGGGGTCCTAAACCTATTTTGGAGGGGGAGAACGTTTTTTAGAGTAACTTTTGACCAAGGGAGAGCACAGAGCCGCCGTGGAGGCCGGGTTTCATCTTTTCTTCCACCAAACTTAGTAATTTTTATGTTTCTTTGTATGATTTATTGTTTTCCTACCATGTCTATGTGGAGCTAAACTTCACCTTCTAGGGTTGTGGTTCTTTCATGATTATTGTTATTCGAATATTGATTTTAATTTCTTAGTTTATTGTATTAGTTTATTTATTCAATCATGCACTTAATTATTTGATTGCTTGATCACCAATTAAATACTATCTACGAATCTAGAATTGAACTCGAAAGTGGAAATTTTAGATTACATATAGGATTGAGTAGAGCAAGTTCTTGAACCTGGGCATCGGGGAACGAATTCGCGGTTAGGATAGACATATGCCTAATTGCCTTGCTTGGTTGATGTACAGGATTTATACATGCGTTCTTGTTAGTTCTAATTCCATAGACATATAGGCGTTATGTTAGCTTGAATAGGCGAGTAAGAACTCGACAGATTCTTATGAGCGATATTAACCCTGTTAACCAATAAGCTAGATAAATTAGTTAGTCAATTCAATTGAAGAATACAATACAAATGTTAGATAGCCCATAACCCTAGATCGTTTTCAGTACATTGATAACATAAAAATCTGTTCTTCCTTTGCTCAGAGTTCATTATTTATTTTCTTTTTAGTTTAAATACTTTAGCATCATAATTTTCAGGTTTAATCCTTGTTTAGATAATTAGGATAGTCTGATCTAGTTAATAGTTGATAACAAGTCCTCGTGGGTTCGACATCCGACTTCTAGTCATTTTGTTACTTGACAACTGCGTATACTTGCGTGTGTGCGTTTGGCCGCAACATATAACTCTTAGACCTCAACTTCCAGACCTGCCGTGCTAGAATAGCCACCGGCTCCTCCTCATAAGTCAAATCCTTGTCCAATTGGACTGAGCTAAAATCTAATACATGGGACGGATCACCGTGATACTTCCGGAGCATGGAAACATGAAACACAGGGCGAACATCCGATAAGCTGGGTGGCGATGCAAGTCTGTATGCCACCTCGCCAATTCTCTCAAAGGGACCGATATACCTGGGGCTCAACTTGCCCTTCTTTCTGAACCTCTTCACACCCTTAATGGGTGAAACCTGCAGCAAACCCTCTCTCCCACCATGAATGCTACATCACGAGCCTCTGATCAGCGTAACTCTTTTGCCTAGACTAGGCTGTACGAAGCCGATCCTGAATCAACTTGACTTTCTCCAAGGTATCCCGAACCAAATCGGTGCCCAATAACCTAGACTCTTCCAGCTCAAAGCACCCAACTGGAGAATGACACCGCCTCCCATATAAGGCCTCATAAGGAGCCATTTAAATACTCGATGGTAGATATTGCTGTAGGCAGACTCCACAAGTGGTAAGAACTGATCTCAAAACCCCCCTAAAATCCATAACACATGCGCGTATCATGTCCTCCAAGATCTGAATTGTGTGCTCAGACTGCCTGTCTGTCTGGGGGTGAAATGCTGTAATCAACTCACCCCGCGTACCTAACTCCTACTACATAGCTCTCCAGAAATGTGATGTGAACTGTGTGCCTCAATCGGTGATAATAGACACCGGCACGCCGTGGAGACGAACAATCTCCTGGATATAGATCTAAGCCAGCTGCACTGAAGAATAAGTAGTCACCACCAGAATGAAATGTGCAGACTTAGTCAGTCTATCCACAATAACCCACACTGTGTCGAATTTCTTCAAAGTCCATGGGAGTCTAACAAGGAAATCCATGGTAATACCCTCCCACTTCGACTAGGGAATCTCAAGTCTCTGAAACAAATCACCCGGCCTCTGGTGCTCGTACTTCACATGCTGACAGTTCAAACACTGAGCCACATACTCCACTATATCGTTTTTCTTTATTCTCCACCAATAGTGTTGCCTCAAATCCTGATACATGCAAAGTGTGGGACTCCTCAAGAACCAACTCACACAACCTATCCATATTGGGCACACAAATATGACCCTGCATCCGTAACACCCCATCATCTCCAATGGAAACCCTTTTGGCACCACCGTACTGCACTGTGTCCTTAAGGACAAGCAAATCGGGGTCGTTATACTGACGCTCTCTGATGCGCTCATACAAAGAAGACCGAGAAACCACGCAAGCAATAACCCGACTGGGCTCCGAAACATCTAACCTCACGAGTTAATTGGCCAAAGCCTGAACATCTAATGCTAGCGATCTTTTACCAACTAGAATATATGCAAGGGTACCCATACTCTCAGCCTTTCTGCTCAAGGCATCGGCCACCACATTGGCCTTCCCGAGATGGTACAAAATGGAAATATCATAGTCTTTTAATAGCTCCAACCAACTCCGCTGCCTCAAGTTTAGATCCTTTTGCCTCAACAAGTGCTGTAGACTCCGATGATCTGTGAATACCTCAAACTACACGCCGTAGAGGTAATGCCTCCAAATTTTCAGTGCATGAACAATAGTTGCCAACTCTAAGTCATGAACGGGGTAGTTCTTCTCATGAACCTTCAGCCGCCGAGACGCGTAGGCAATCACCCTATCGTCTTGCATCAACACCGTGCCAAGCCCAATACATGACGCATCACAATACACAATGTAACACCACGAACCCGTAGGCAACACCAACACTCGAGCTGTAGTCAAAGAAGTCTTGAGCTTTTGAAAGCTCAACTCATACTCATCAGACCACCTGAATGGGGCACCCTTCTGGGTCATTCTATTGAATGGGGTTGCAATAGATGAAAACCCCTCCACGAACCGGCGATAATAACCCGCGAAACCTAGGAAGATCCGAATCTCTATAGATGAAGTAGGTATAGGCCAGTTCTGAACTGCCTCAATCTTCTTAGGATCCACTTTAATGCCCTCGGAAGATACCACATGCCCCATAAAGGCAACCGAATCCAACCGAAACTCACACTTTGAGAACTTGGCATATAATTGACTATCTCTCAAGGTAATGAAGTACAACCCGAAGATGCTGCTCATGCTCCTATCTACTACAGGAGTAAACCAAAATATAATCAATGAAGATGATCATAAAAGAATCCAATTAGGGCTTGAATATCCGGTTCATCAAATCCATAAATGCTACTAGGGCATTTGTCAAGCCAAATGACATCACTAGGAACTCATAATGATTATACCGAGTCCGAAAAGCTGTCTTAGGGGCATTCAGTGCCCTAATATTCAACTTATGGTAGCCAGATCTCAAATCAATCTTCGAAAACACTTTGGCACCCTGAAGCTGATCAAATAAGTCATCAATCCTCGGCAAAGGATACTTGTTCTTGATGGTGACTTTGTTTAACTGCCGATAATCTATGCATATCCTCATCGTCCCATCATTCTTCTTCACAAACAACACTAGCGCACCCCAGGGCGAGACACTAGGTCTAGTGAATCCCTTGTCAAGTTAATCCTGCAATTGCTCCTTTAGTTCCTTCAACTCAGTTGGGGCCATATGGTATGGTGGAATATAAATGGACTGAGTGCCCAGAGCCAAGTCAATGCAGAAGTTGATATCTCTGTCGGGTGGCATCCCCAACGAATCTGCAGGAAACACCTATGGAAACGCACGCACAACTAGTACTGAATCCATGTAAGAAACCTCCGCACTAGGATCACAGATATAGGCCAAATATGCTAGACATCCCTTCTCGACCATATGTCAAACCTTCATATAAGAAATAACCCTATTAGTAGAATGTCTAGGAGTTCCTCTCCACTCTAATCGAGGAAACCATGACATAACTAAGGTCACCATCTTGGCGTCACAATCCAATATAACGTGATACGGTGACAACCAATTCATGCCCAAAATAACATCAAAGTCCACCATATCAAGAAGTAGAAGATCTATACTAGTCTCAAAACTCCTAATAGAAACCACACACAAGCGATACACACGATCTACAATAATAGAATCTCCCACAGGCATGGACACATAGACATGAGCACTCAAAGAATCACGAGGTATAACTAGATATGAAGCAAAATAGGATGACACATATGAATAAGTAGAGCCCAGATTAAATAGAATTGAGGCATCTCTACAGCAAACTAGAACAATATCTGTGATGATGGCGTTAGATGACTCTGCCTCAGGTCTAGCTGGAAACGCATAAAAATGGGGTTGGGCTCCATCACTCTCACCTCCGTCTCTCGGACGGCCTCTAGCTGGATGGCCTCTAACTCTAATGGCCTGACCTTAACCTCTAATGGCCTGACCTCCACATCTAGTATCCTGAGTGGGCAGTGAAGCAACCGGTGCCGGAACCATGGCACGAGAACCCTGCTGTGACATGCCGCCTTGTGACCTAGGATAAAATCTCGTAACGTACCTCGGATCTCCACAAATATAAAAAGTCCTTGACTGCTGTGACTGCTGACTATGGAACTGACCCTGTCAATCTGGATAACCACCTTGATAAATCTGGATATGAGGTGTACTAATAGGAGCTGAAGATGCGTTGTAGGCTAGCTTCTCAGGATGAGACCCATAAGAACCACGACTACCCGAGCACTGTGGGATGCCTGAAGCGCTGATTGAATCGGCCTGGGAGGATAGCCTCTACCAAACGAACCTCTTCCTCTAGATAAGGCACCACTGAAACCATCAAAATCACCAGGCCTCTTCATAGATACTGCCTCTCTACTCTGACCACGAATCATCTCGATCCGTCTAGCAATATTTTTGGCCCTCTGGAAAGAAATATTATCTCCGGTCTCCTTGGCCATCTATAGCCTGATACTGAAAGTAAGTTCATCAATGAATCTCCTATCTCTCTCCATCTTAGTAGGGAGTAAAATAACTGCATGACGAGGTAGGTCCATAAATCGGGTCTCATACTGGGTAACGGTCATGTTACCCTGCTGAAGGCACTCGAACTTCCTGCATTACTCCTCTCTCAGAGTGAAAGGAATAAACTTCTCCAGAAAAAGCTGCAAAAATTGATCCCAAGTAAGGGGTGGAGAACCTGCTAATCTACCTTGTTCATAATCCTGTCACCACCTATTGGCAGAACCGGTCATCTAAAACACTGCAAAGTCTACTCCATTAAACTCAATAATACCCATGTTGCGCAACACCTCGTAGCAACGGTCCAAATAATCCCGTGGCTCCTCAGAAGGGGCACTTAGGGAAGAGCTTTGTGAACTTATCCAATCTTATTAATCCCTCAGAAGACATCGCGGGCCTCTTCCCGGTCTGCGTAGAAACAATAGGAGGAACTACCCTAACTGGCAGAACTGCCAGAGTCTGATATATGGGAGTCATCTGCTTCAGAGTGTGAGTAGCAGGAGTTTGTGCTCGCCCCCAGCCTGAGAGGCAGCTGGTATCACGCCCCAAACGTGGGGAGGCGTGGCCGGCACCCGGTGCCAGACCTGGCCCGAAAATACCACTCTGTAATTGTGATCTCTGAAGGTGTAGCCCTAAAATTAGGCCGACAAGGCCTACCCGTAAACTGACAATACTAATCAAGGACGGCGATGCCATATTTTAAGTCATCTGAAAATAACATCTCTCTCATTTGATGGGTAAATATACCCAAAAGCTCATATACATAACTGTGGAGGCCGACTAGGCCGCCATGAATATCTCCAACCAGCAATACCAAACTGAACATGTACACAAGGCTTACAAAGCCACACTACTGATATACAAAATATACAGGACTTGTCTACAAGCCTCTAGAGATAAATGAGCTGTATCATGGTTGGGATAGGGCCTCGACCTACCCATCAAACCTGTATATATAAAATGGACTCCAAAGTCTAGACCTGGTAACACCGGGGTGTGGAGCTTACCAATCAAGTTGATATTTGGCACTTTCTACTGGGAAGGCCTATCTAGCTGTCAATCAGGACATGCATGCATGAAATGCAGCATCCCCGATAAAAGGGACATCAATACGAAATAATGTACCGAGTATGTAAGGCAATAGAATAACTGAAAGTTGTGACTGAACATATAATATAATAATTGAAAGAAACTGAGAGTTTATGATGATATGTTTACCTGCTGATGCTGACACAACTCTCTCAATATAGTAAATAAAATAACTGTTCGGCCCTATAAGGCTCGGTACGTGTAATTGATCTGCCGTAGTAGGCTCGGATCTCGGCCATTCTGGGCTTGATCATAGGTGCTCGGTATAGTATGCTCGGTATAAAACTTACCATCTGATCAGAGGTTGCCTAATAGGGGCCTTCCCATTGATTATAGCTCGATGGTTGTGAAAATACTGTAATACTGCACAATAGAGGCCTGCCCACCGTATATAACGCCATTTGAATACACACACACACACACACACACACACACACACACACACATATATATATATATATATATATATATATATATATATATATATATACTCTCTTGACTGGAAGAAGATGATTGTTAACCGAATATAAATTCCCGATAAGGGAGAATATGATAGCTTATGAGACTAGGATAATGTACATAAATCCAGGAATACAAACTTCTCATTATGTCTCATTATCAAATGCAAGTAGTTACGGGATCATGTCAAAATGAAGAAAAGGTTTAGCCTTAAAATATCCTAAAACAATCTGTCCAATAAATACGTTGAACTCGTCTCATCATACCTTAATCTACATCAACGATAATAATGCTATCGTTAACCTACGAAAGGTACAACTATCGCACAACGAACGACAAGCTTATTTTATATTAAAACGGGCAACATCTCCCCTATAATATTTACTTCCTCCTAATTCAACATAACACCAAAAACAAAAAGAACACAACAATAACAATGTGTATGCATCAGTTTCCAACCTTATATCCATCACAAAATACTACAAAACAGCCTACACACCCCAATCACTTCATATATAAAACGACAACCATAGTAGTGTCAAACAACCCAAAAATGTAATGAAAAACAACCAGACCACCACCCTGCCATTACTTGGTGTTTGTCCACACCCTTTATCTCCAAAAATCCATTAAAATAGTAGCAAAAGAGACAAGTCAACCACAACACGAAACAGCCCACAAAACAGCCCCTTGAGTTCTTACAATTACAAAACGAATTTATCTACTGTTCCAGCAGAAAAAAATGAATGAAAGAGGTCAGTATGATTACCTTATTTGGTGAAGATATCAGCTCCTAACTTGGTTCTTCAACCCTTAGGTTTTCCTCCAACTAAAACTTGAAAAGAAGAGAAAATCATTT
Source organism: Nicotiana tabacum (assembly GCF_000715075.1). Taxonomy (NCBI): domain Eukaryota; kingdom Viridiplantae; phylum Streptophyta; class Magnoliopsida; order Solanales; family Solanaceae; genus Nicotiana; species Nicotiana tabacum. The sequence goes on from NC_134102.1 coordinate 47,914,618, forward strand.
AGGGTCTTATGTTTAAGTTTTGGGAGACATTTGCAGGGGTTTATCTCTGATTTTTGGATCTACAATGAGTGGAATATATGAAGTATATAAGAACTTAAAAGGGATCTTTGGCCGACCCCCACTAGCCCCTTTTTGGACATATTTGGTCCTTTCATTTAAGCAAGTAGGTGACACACTTACTTGTCACCTATGCAGTCTGAGCTGTCTCGGGAAAATGCAAATATGTCTCTACTCCAATGTCGTATCAACGAACGGTTTAATGCATTAGAACCTAGAATAGTAGATCTTCAATTTTGTAGGTATATCATCCCCTAATTCCATGTATATTGGGAGAAGATCTCTGCTACATTTGACCTAACTTTCAGCACATTTATGAATGTAACTTGTGATGACTTTTACCAACTTTTATTCCACAACTCGCTTGACTACAAAGCATAACACACGACAATGATACGACTAAAATAACTCATAACATAGCCTCATTATCATGTTAAGCACCCTAGTCTCACCCCAAAAGTACATGTCATAACCTTCCTAACTTGTCGACTTTTGACGAAACTTATTTTCTTCAATTCGTTTAGCTTCTAAGGCTTCCAACCCACTTGGTTCTTGTTGTTCATGATCTTAAATATTTTTAACCTCCAAGGTAACATGCTTAACTTACTTTATGTACTTTCAAAGATGATTTCATTTCTCAGCTCACATCAATTGACTTGCGACGTAGTCTCACGTATGAAAACATGGAGTGTAACATCATTCTCCCCTTGGAACATTCGTCCTCAAATGTTGTCTGATGCGCTTATCAGTCTCATGACATATAGCTCTAACAAATACTTTAATACTGTCCTTGCCATCTAGGCAACTGTTCTGTCAATAAATCCAAAGGTCAGGGCATTCCCCCCTTTAGGCCTCTTTCTCATACCACGACTTGTGGTTAGAATTCTTTCAATCTCGTAACTATTGCTACCTTATATCATGCAGCCTGTATGAATCTGTCCTTGTACACGCACCTATGTGAATCTTCTCTCCTATTTTCTCCGGCTTTTATCCAATCTCTAGGCTCACTTTGTGAATATATACAAAACTATGGCAAGCTATCCCTCTGGACATATATAGGTGTACTGAAGTTCTTCGCTTAGTACTTTGTCGAACATACGACTATTGATATATTTTGTTTCACAACCTCAATTATCTATCCTTATGGCTTTACTGTATCTAGGTAGGTCATACTATATCATAACACTGACTACGGTTTTATTATTACCGAGGTCTGCTACCCAACTCCAAGTTACTCTATCGCTGCTTATCCTATATGTATAAATCTAAGTCCTTTAATGCTTCCTCATTATTATTCATCTTAAGAATGACAACCTAATCTCATCTCATACATTGGAACTTTCATCCATCTATTGTTGATTCACCTTAATGTTGATTTATATTCTACCACTGATAACTTGAAATCTCTTATATAATATATTGTCACTAGGGCACACGTCTCATTGGAGAACATCTAAAGTAATTTTCTTGATTCATCTAGGGACGATACAATACTTCAATAACTGTATTTCATAGCATCCCAACATGATCCATCTTATGGGGGTATTCTAATCCTGTGCAATTCATGAAATCCCTTTATTTTTGAATCATTACCTAATCAAAGGCCTAAATGTCATCCTCTTATCTACCACAATTACACCCTTATTCTACTACCAGGGCAGCATTTCATCTCTTCTAAATGATCCTAGTCTTAGATTCCTCGAAGTTCATTCAGGCTATACTGATCTTTCTATAACTTATGGAATCCATTATCTCTCTTGTTTTGATGGGCTTAATCTCGAGGCCTTACCTTTTATCGTCACCTTCTCACTTATATTTACCTTACGTACCTTTAAATCTTTCATTGTATCTTCTATCTCTTTCATAACCTCCTTTCCACATTGGTGGAATTCACATCCACGCCTTATAGCTCTACTACAATGCTTGTACCCCTGGTGTATACACAATCCGGTGGGAGCTTCGTATTGACATCTTATGAGGCTAGTACTCTTCTAACTGGCTTTATCATAGAGATGTTATACAACATGGTTGTTGTACTATCTCTCTTGTACTTCTGCTATTAAAAGTGATTATGCAATGTTCTGAGTCACAATTTTTATAATCATCTAGGTTTAACAATCGGACTCCTGATGTAGCTCCGAGCTTCCTCTTCCCCCTCAGCCTTTATGTAGGCTTAAGTTGTCTTCCAATCTTCGGCTTAGGGTCTTATCTATTACATTTTCCATTCGTGGATTTGATGTAGCATCCATGTTATAAACTTCTAACAATTCAAGCCTTTGTCTGTGATGTGGACTCAATGTTTTCTTTTAACAATATACAGAAGTCTCCTATAGCTGTAAGAATTTTAACATATATGTTGCATGTATAATATTATGAAATATTAAGTGCATTCATAACGTAACTAACTCTGGGTCATAGATCTAATTCCTTTTGTTCCTTCTCAGTTGTCTTTAAGCATAAGCAATTACTTTTTCTGGTCGTTCTGCCACTTGCTGCATGAATACTTGGATTATCTTAGTGCCCACAAATACTGGAATTTCCTGTAACTCATATGATCTCAAATATCACTTTTGATTTTTACTTCCCGTTCATTAGCTACGATAAGTGCCACTTTCTTATGGAGTGCTACAATGTTATAGTGAGACTGTTGTTAAAAGACCATTTCTTCTTTAGGTCACTATGCTTAGGTTGAAGCCTTCTTCCTTATTTCCTCAGCTAGTCTTTCATTGTAATACTTAGGGAAGACCCTCTGACTCTTGCAAAGTTGCGAGCTTATCACATCGTATACCCGACGAAATGATTTTGATGTTCTTCCTTGCCTATAATTATCCTTAGTTACTTACCTCCATTCCCTTGTGCTCGTAGGGTTACTTCTCAACTGAAATTTTTTCTATCTCCCCAGTGACACTCTCTTTTATTTTCGTAACACTTATACGGTACCTTTAACTACCCCAACTCCTATCTACATATTTCTCAAGGATTATGATATCATATTTGCGAGACAGAATTCCCTATGTTGGGGTTAACTATGTTTATCTTGTACGATCTACTGATTTATCTGCAACCTCTTGTCTAGCCATACCTAGACTCTTTCGGAATCAACTACTAACTACTCGTTGGTCCATTCTCATACCTATATTCTGCGTAATCTCTCTTGGGTTGTTTCCTTTGTTTAAACTTACCTCTCGCACTGGCTGGTTATGTATCAAGTGTTCATTCGCACTTATTTATCAATAGCATCCTAAGCGGGAACCCTTACTGCATTTCCCTAGCATCGTGCTTGCATAATGTTCTGGGGTCGTAACATATCTGTAGGATCTGAATATATGCAATCTCATTCCTTTCGCCTTTTTACCACATTTTCCCTTTACTATTCCATAGTTACCCCTTCATCTTCGGTGTCTTTTCATATCTTCAATGACCCTTACTTGTCATGCGGTAACCCTAATGTACCAGAGATAACTGAATTTCTTACGCATGAGGGTAACGCCTAGTGTAACTGGCACACTTAGTCCCTTGATCTTAACACTTCTCACATTGCTTGCTTTTAGTGAACGTCTTCCTGAATGACCTTTTAAGGTTATTCTTCCATTGTCCATTCTATTATTGCCGAAATGCGATCTCTGAAATTATTACACTGCCGACTATTATCAAATCCTTCGGTCTCTAATTCATGTTCAATTTTTATCTTATTTACTAACCCATACTAATTTATATTACTCAGAGGGATCTAACTTAGCCTTCTGGTAATCACCTTGGAGTCACCAACTCATTTCTCGAAATGAGGATATGACTTTACGGCTTATACTCTTTTATTGTCTCAAGGCCCGTATCCTCTTTTCGTTTTCTTCACTTGACTATAGACTCTGTCATCCTATCATATTTTGATTTACCATTATCACCCATTTATCACATCTTACTCATAATGCTTAACTTACTGTCTTCTTATATTCCTGCTAATATTTCTGTCTATCACTTTATTCTAAAAACATCAACAAAACATTCTTTCGCTTTTAGCCCCCCTTGCTCCATCCACTAGCTCTTCGGGTAGCCTAACATTCTCTTTTTACTAGGGACGGGAGCCATACTAAGGTAAATATTTATCCGTTCTAGGATTCCGATGCCTATATTCTGAAATTTCTAATTATTCTAGTATTCATATCAGACTATACTATTCTAGAGTGAACCACATGGGTGTCTCACAAGGAAAACTATTACCATGTTTGCAATATCCTTCGAAAATGTTAGCAAATGCTAACAATTCATCCACCATTTTGGGTTAGTCTAACCCCAGTTGGATCCTGATATCCTATCCTTCTCTTGAACTATATCTGTTAGCTCCCATAGGGCATAACTGAGATGGGTTTGGTAGCCAATTGTACATACCTCTGTTACTGTTGAAGGTAACTTAGAATGCTTATATTTCTCTACCTGAATTGTAATTACTGATAATCTTCACTAACTAGGTACCTCGTATGCCTCTTCACCTTGCTTCTTTTACTTGTTAATACTTATATTTTACCTTATGATACTCCCATGGCCTGCTATTCATGGGGTATGTTAGATATTCATGTCATAGGGTCTTAAGCACGAAATTCGCACATCTGGTATGCACGTTCTGGTAGGGCCTCAAACTGGGCCACGTTGTCAAGAATTCTCTCTCTACTAGTGCCCTTACCTGCTGTTGTATTTGCCATCTGGCCAGGTGTAAGTTTTCTAATTGCAAACATATCTATATCATTAGCAAACATAAGTCCTGGCTCAAACTCTTATGACTCAGCTCTATAGAATGATTTGGATTTGAAAGAAGGGTAATAGACTCCTAAATGCCTTGTAGCTTCCTGTTTATATAATGTGGTGCACAACACATCTATAAACAAGGCTCTACAAGACATGGCTTATAGACTCCCTAGGATAGAGCTGCTATGATACCAAGTTTGTCATGCCCCAAACTTGGGGAGGCTTGGCCGACACCCGGTGCCATACTCGGCCCAAGCATACCACTCTGTAACTGTGAACTCTAGAGGTGTAGCCCTCAACTTAGGCCGAAGAGGCCTACTTGCAAACTAACAATATCAATCAAGGCCGATGAGGCCATATTTTGAATCATCTAAAAATAACATCTCTCTCATTTGAGGGGTAAACATACCCAAAAGCTCATATACATAACTGTGCAGGCCGACGAGGCCTCCATGAATTTCTCCAACAGCAATACCAAACTGAACAAGTACACAAGGCTGACAAGGCCACACTACTGATATACAAAATATATAGGACTCATCTACAAGCCTCTAGAGATAACTAAACTGTATCATAGTCGGGACATCGCCTCGACCTACCCATAAAACCTGTATATATAAAATGGACTCTAAAGTCTAAGACTTGGTAACTCTGGGGTAGTGGAGCTTACCAACCAAGCTGATGTTTGACACTTTTTACTAGGAAGGTCTATCCACCTGTCTATCAGGACCTTCCGGCATGAAATGCAGCGTCCCCGGCAAAAAGGATGTTAGTACAAAACAATGTACCGAGTATGTAAGGCAATACAATAACTAAAAGTAACTAGGAGTCAAAGATGATATGAAGATATGCTTACCTGCTGATACCGACACAACTCTCTCAATATAGTAAATAAAATAGTTGTCCAGCCCTATAAGGCTCGGTACGTGTAACTGCACTGCCATAGTAGGCTCGTTCATAGGCGCTCGGCCATACTAGGCTCGGTATCTTGGCCATTCTGGGCTCGCTCATAGGCACTCAACCATAGTAGGCTCGGTATATAACTTACCATCTGATCATAGGTTGCCCAATAGGAGCCTGCCCACCGATTATAGCTCGATGGTGGTGAAAATACTGTAATACTGCCCAATAGGGGCCTGCCCACCGATTATAGCTAGATGGTGGTGAAAATACTGTAATACTACATATATATAGACCCTATACTCTCTTGAATGGAATAAGGTGATACTTAACTGAATATAAAGTCCCGATAAGGGAGGATATGATAACTTATAAGATTAGGATAATGTACATAAATTCAGGAAAACGAACTTCTCATTATATCTCATTATCAAACGCATGTAGTTACGGAATCATGCCAAAATGAAGAAAAGATTTATCCTTAACATACCTTAACACAGTTTGTCCAATAAACACGTTGAACTCGTCTCGTCACACCTTAATGTTCAACAACAATAATAATGCTACCGTTAAGCTACGAAAGGTACAACTATCGCACAACGAACGATAAGCTTATTTTATATTAAAACGGGTAGCATCTCCCCTATAATCTTTACTTCCTCCCAATTTGACATAACACCAAAAACAACAAGAACACAACAATAACAACGTGTATACAACATTTTCCAACCTTATATCCATCACAAAATACCACAAAATAGCCCAAACACCCCAATTACTTCATACACAAAACGACAACCATAGTAGTGTCAAATAACCCGAAAATGTAACGACGAATGACCAGACCACCACCCCGCCATTACTTGGTGTTTATCCATACCCTTTCTCTTCCAAAACTCCATAAAAACAGTAAAAAAAGAGACGACCCAACAACAAAATGAAACAGCCCACAAAACAGTCCACTACAAGTTGAACAACTCTAACTCACAACTTCCGATCACCGTCCCGCGAGTTCTTACAGTTATAGAATAAATTTCTCTATTGTTCCAAAAAATAAAACATATAAAAGAGGTTAGTATAATTACCTTATTTGGTGAAGATCTCAGATCCTAACTTGGTTCTTCAACCCTTAGGTTTCCTCCAACTAGAACTTGAAAAGAAGAGAATCATTTAGGGTTTTGTGTTGGATTTTCGGGAGACGTTTGCAGGGGTTTATCTATGATTTTTGGATCTATAATGAGTAAAATATATGGAGTAAATCATTCCTTAAAAGGTCTCTTTGGCCGACCCCAACTAGCCCCTTTTTGGACATATTTGGTCCTTTCATTTAAGCAAGTAGGTGACACACCTACTTGTCACCTATGAAGTCTGTGCAGTCTCACAAAAATGCAAATATGTCTCTACTCTGATGTCGTATCGATGAGCGGTTTAATGCGTTAGAAACTAGACCTATAGATCTTCAATGTGGTTGATGGATCATCCCCTAATTCCAAGTATATTGGGAGAAAAGCTCAGATACATTTGATCTAAGTTTTAGCACATTTATGAATGTAACTCGTGATGACCTTTGACAACTTTTGTCCCATAACTCGCTTGACTACAAAACATAACACACGAATATGATACGACAAAAATAACTCAGAACATAACCTCCTTATAATGTTAAGCACCCTAGTCTCACCCCAAAAGTACATGTTATAACATTCCCAACTTGTCGACTTTCGACGAAACTTATTTTCTTCAATTCGTTTAGCTTCTAAGCCTTCCAACCCTCTTAGTTCTTTTTGCTAATGATCTTAAATATTTGTAACCTCTAAGGTAAAATGATCAGCTTACTTTATGTACTTTCAAAGATGATCTCATTTATGACATTACATCAATTGACTTGCAAAGTAGTCTCACGTATGAAAACATGGAGTGTAACAACTGGTGCCACCGAAAATGCGCCGTTCTGGGCCACACTCTCCATAAGTCCCACCAAGAGGACTAGATCATCCTGAAGTACAGGGGTAGCAATAAACCCTTCTGGGACCTGAGCTAGTCCAACTGGCACGGTCTGGACAAGAACCTCCTACTCCTGCTCGATCTGAGGCTCCAGAATAAGTGTTTCTGCACGTGCTCTAGGCTGAGCTCTACCTCGGGACTATCTCGGCCTCGGCCCCTACCCCTGGTAGTGGCTGCAACAGGGGGCTCCGGCTCCTGCCCGGCTGTAGATGCTATGCGTGTTCTTACCATTTGCGAGAGAAAAAGAATGGAATGAGTCAAACATCAGTGATAAAATAAAATATCACATGATAGGGAAAGAAAGAAGTGAAATTTTCCTAAAGCTCCAAAGCCTCTAGAAGATAAGTACAGACGTCTCTGTACCGATCCTCCAGACTCTACTAAGCTTGCTCATGACTCATCAGACCTAAGCAACCTAGTGCTCTGATAACAACTTGTCACAACACAGAATCCCACCCCAGGGACCGTGATGTTGCCTAAAATTTTACTTGCTAGGCAAGACAACGTTAGCTAGATTATTTAACCAATTTTAACAATTCAAAATAAAACATTAATAAAGATAAATCAAAATAGTATGCAATAGAATAATAAAATACATATGACGATATCTAAACATCTCCCAGAATTCGGAGTCACAAATACACAAGAAACTAGAGTACTACACATATGGTCTGAAGTAAATACAATTGTTTGAGACCAGATAAATAGTAGAATAGATAAAGAAGGGGATTTCAGGGCTGCAGACGCTGTGCAACTATACCTCAAGTCTCTGAATATAGCTGAATCTGAGTAGAACACCACTAGACACCGCTGGGATCAACACCAGTATCTGCACAAGAAATGCAGAAGTGTAGCATGAGTACAACAGATCCAATGTACTCCATTAGTGTCGAGCCTAACCTCGACGAGGTAATGACGAGGCTATGACAAGACACCTACGTAAAATAATTTACAATATATATATATATATATATATATATATATATATATATATATATATATATATATATATATAAAGCAACAAAATAACAAGTAGAAAAATAAAATATTATTTGGGAGGGGACATGCGAAAGGGGAAATATCATAAGAAAAGCAATTACGCAATCACCAAATAACATCTTCCGAAATAAGCAACAATGTAACCAAATAAATCACCAATCTGGAAATCAAATAAGGCAATGAAATAAAGATGGCACGGCATTACCCTTCGTGCTTTTACTCTCGTCCTCCCCATGTTATATCGTAAATAAAATGGCACAGTATCACCCTTCGTGCATTTACTCTCAACCTCCAATAATATGATAAATGATGATAAATAATCAAATGCACGGCATACCCCTTCGTGCTTTAATCCTGACAACCTCTAAATATATGATAATGAATGCAAATAAGGTACGGCAACACCCTTCGTGCCTTTCACTCTTCCTCACCAAGTAACAATACAAATCTGAATAACAAATTCAAGGCGGGAAGCAATTTCACTTCAATTATAGTGCCATGATAACAAACTCAACTTTCAAAATTCCCAACATATTCAAAATAAACAATAAATAAGAGGAGAATAATTAAAAGTAATAATCTAACCTAAGCATGGAGAAGATAGCCAATGAAACAATATAATACAAAGAAACAATTTCAACCCGCATGATTTAACTCAATGATTATGGTTTCTATTGATGGTACTGATATATTGCCTCTTTTCATCTTTTTTTCGTCTTCTTGAGCCGAGGGTATTTCGAAAATAGCCTCTCTACCCACTCGCAGTAGGGGTAAGGTCTGCGTACACACTACTCTCCCCAGACCCCACTAGTAGGATTTCACTGGGTCGTTGTCGTCGTCGTCGTCATTGTTGTTGTTGTTGTTGTTGTTGTTGTTGTTGTTGTTGTTGTTGTTGTTGTTGTTGTTGTTGTATGCTTTAACCCAATGACTACGCATATATACTCGTCATCTCACATATACTCCATCCCCTCACATAATTCACGTAGAAAATAGACTAACAAGTCCTAGTCCCACAAGTCAAGGTTAACTACGACACTTACATCAATTCGCAACCAAATCAATGCTCACCAACGACTTTTCCTCTAGAATTAGCCTCCAAATCAATCAAATCTAACCAAATATAGTTCAAATAATTCAAAATAGGTTTTAGAAACTACCCACGAGTGAAAAAGATTCAATCATTAATGATTTTGGAATAAGTCAACAAAAGTCAACCCCGGGCTTGCTTAGTTAAAACCCGAGATTCAGACCAAAATGCAATTACATTTACCCCCCGAGCCCTGTTATTTAATTAGTTTCGAAATCAGACCTCAATTTTAGGTCTAAATCTCAATTTCTCAAAACCCCCAATTTCTACCTAAATCCCTAATTTCTACCATGAAAAGTTCATAGATTAAAGGTTAAAATCAATGGGTGTTTATGGAAATGCAATAAAACAAGTTAAAATCTATTAACCGATAAAGTTGGGATGAAAAGACTCTTCAAAATCGCCTCTATGCCGAGCTCAAACTTGAAAATGGTGAAAAATGAAGAAGATCCTGACCTTGGAATGTTTTAATCACTGGGTGTCAGGTGTTCTTCGCGTTCGCGAAGCACTTGACGCGATCCCGAAGAACAGCGGCTAAAAGGCCTTCGCGTTCGCGAGCTACCCTTCGTGTTTATGAAGTCTTATTCCACCCTACCTTCATGTTCACGAGCCAAAGAGCGTGTTCGCGAAGAGTAACAGACAGACCAACCCCTAGATCCATACAAGCTACGCGTTCGCGGATAGCAAGTCGCGTTCGCGAAGGGTAAATCCCCCTCCACTTCGCGTTCGTGGCCAGCTCCTCGCATTTATGAAAAATAAATTCACCCAGCCCAACTTTCCCTTCACGATCGCGAAGCACAAGGTACTAGACACTAGCAACAACTGAAAACCAGCAAATTTCTAAGTAAATAATGGTCTGTAGCTTATCCGAAACTTACCCGAGCCCCTCGGGCTCCAAACCAAACATTCACACAGGTATAATAACATCATACGAACTCACTCATGTGATAAAAATACCAAAATAACATCTAGAACTATGAATCGGATGTCAAAATGCATGAAATTTCAAAGAAAACTCAAGAACTTCTAAAATCACAACCAAGCGTCCAAATCCTGTCAAACCAACACTGATTTGCACCAAATTTTACAGACAAGTTTCAAATAACAAAATGGACCTATACCAAGTCTTGGAACTAAAATTCAAACTCGATAACCATAAAGTCAACCTACGGTCAAACCTAGGAAGTTTTCAAACCTTCAAATTACTAGCTTTCGGCAAAACAAGTCAAATCAACATAGGGACTTCCGAATTCAATTCAGGGCATACTCCCAAGTTCAAAATACCATCCGGGATCGTCTACAAAAATATTGACCATAGTCAACTCAAGTTATTTTTAAAGCCAAAACTCATGTTTTCTTCAAATTTTCACATAAAAACTTTCCAGAAAAAAGATACGGACTACGCACTCAAATCGAGAAACATTAAATGGAGCTAATAGAGGTTTCAGAATACGGAAATAAGGGCTAGTACTCAAAATGACCTATCAGGTACAAAAGTCTACTATTATTTAGTGAAAGACATAATGTGAAGAAGGGATACTTACTCCAAAATATTTGACCAAAGAGTGGAAGAAGAATTATCTTTGAAGAGTTAGTATATAATGACTAAAGTGAAAGGATATTTTTGTTGAGTAAAGAATGATATTTATTCACAGTAAAGCATAAAACTCAAAATAAAATATGTAATTAAATATGCAGAAGAAAGTAGACAAAATATGTGAGAAATGTGGATGCTTTAAAGAAAGTATGCATTTTAATTAATGAAGAACAAAAGGTTATATTTTGACAAAATAAAAATATTTGGATGGGGGTTTGAATCAAAGAATAAACCCATGAGAGTTGACTTGGGATTAACAACTTTGGAATAGAATATACGAAAGAATATTTGTTTGAAATAGTGTCACGACCCAAACCGAAAGACCGCGACGGGCATCCGGTGCCTAACTCAACCGAGTACCAATGTAATGCATCTTTATTATCATACTATCATGTATAAATGAGGTAAAAAGGCCGTCATGAGATAAACAGAGTAAAACATAAGAGAATACTTGACATAGGATGACCCAACATAGAATATAAACTTATACATGTGACATACAAGCCTATAAGACTAAAATGATCACTTGTACACTCAAAGCATAGGCCGACAAGGCCATACAATCTTTCATAAGCATGACATCTATCTACAAGACTTTAAGAGTACATAAATTTCATAAAGGTCGGGACAGGGCCCCGCCATACCAATCAATACATGTCCAAAGCATACTGACCAAATAGGAAACTCCGTAGCAAGTGGAGTACACCAACACCTTCCGCTGAGCTGATAGCCTACTAGGAGGACTGTCAACCTGTCTATTAGGACTTGCGGGCATGAAACACAGCTTCCCCAGGCAAAAGGGATGTCAATACAAAAAAAGTACTGAGTATGTACGGTATGAAAACTAGTATATAAAAGACATAAAAGAAACATAGAGTAAAGGACTCAACCTGTAAGTCTGAATATCTCAGTGAATCATGAAACATTTATAGTGTCATGTATATGCATATAAATATCATATGCATAACATCATCAAGCCTATAAGGGATCCCATCATATCATCTCGGCCTTAGTGGGAGAAATCATCAATGTATGCCAGCTGATCAGGTGGTGGTGCGTATATAATGCCGTAACCTTTCCCCATACCCCATAGACATATAATATATGCGTATATAATGCCATCCAGTCATGGGTCAATGTACATGTATAAATGAATGCGATGCATAATGAAGTAAGTCAATAAGACCTCTTGGAATGTCATAAGATCAATATGCCTTCGGATAAACTTTATCAACTTATGTATTTTCTGAGACCCATAAACAGACTATATAATAATAGGACACATGGGAAATCTAGAATATAGGCACCCCTAGTACTTCTATGAATAGAGTCATTTATGAAAGTTGCACGTTTGCTCGTTTCGTTTGTATCATATGGATCATGCCAAAAGGAAAGAAGGGATAGACTTAACATACATTTGTCATTTACTTAACCTCATGGCGTTGGTTACCCGTTAGTAATTCAATCTACAACAACGATACGGAAGCATTGTTAAGCTTACGGAAGCTAGAATTCAACACAAATGAGTGACTAGCTCATGTACGAGTAGTTGGACAACACCTCCCCTTATTCTTTTCCTTTCCTCAAATCAAACAACAAGACCACTATGCCCAGAATGTTAACAGACATATTACATCAATATCCCACCTTAAATCCATCACAATACATCACCAAAACAGTCCACACAATCTCACACAATAACCCAGTGCTACCTTGCACTTTTCCATCCCTAAAATTTAGGTAGAACTTTCGAATACATTTCAATATTGACAACCACAATATACTCAGGTTATACATACTGATTGTTAAGCCACAACACAACATAAAAACGAACTCATTGCAGTCCACAAATTACAGCAACACAAAATTGATTTTCAGATTAATACTTCATCATTTCTTACTCTCACGACTTAGTTAAGGCACCAATAAGCTTAAAAACAACATGTACAAGCCAATATTCACATGTGACAGCCATATAATAACATGAAACTACTGCAAACAGTCCATTACACCTCAACAACTTCAACTTAATTTTCAGCTCCTACTTCACAAGTCCTACACCAAACAACCTAGCTAGAACTTAGATAAACTCAAATAAATGAAGAGATTATTTTATTACCTAGATCAGATCTTGTTGGGATGAAACAATGGTATTATTTATCCCTTGATGACCATTAACTTTCACTACTTCAGATCCTTCAAGATTGGAGATTACCCTTTAACTTTAATTGAAAGAAGAAGAAGATTATCAGCAACTTCTCGAGGGTTTGGAGTAGATCAATTTGTGAGAGAATTTCGTGCCTAACTTTATGTTTCTACTACTTGGATATTATGAGGAGAGGTGTCTTGATTTAGCCCCTAAAAAGGCCCTCTTGTCTATCCTACACATGTCCATTTATGTGGACTAATTTGGGCCTTCCCGTTTTGCTAGTAGCTGACACACCTACTTGTCACCTGCTTGGCTACCTAATAGGTGTCACATGCTGCCCTTATTCACTTATACACGTGTCTTGTCCTCGTTTAATAATCATGATATGTGTTAAGTAGCTCAAGCTAGTAGGACGGGTAAGCAAGTAGCTAAAGCAAGTATCTCGGTAAGCAAGCAACTCAATTTTATGTATCCATTATCTCATTTGTTTTTTTCCAAGTCTCATTCATCTTAACTTACTTAAGACTTTGATAAACCTTCCTTAGCCTTGTAGAAGGATTTCATCATTTTTTAGCTTACATTAGATAATCTTATAATGACAGTGACGTCTGAAGTACGGGGTGTAACATCCTTCCCCCATTAGAATCATTCGTCCCTGAATGTTAACTCTTAAATGCTTGCAAAAATGGGACGTAAGATCATTAATTCACTTTATATACTTTCAAAGAGGATCTCATTTCCGATCTTACATCAATTGACTTATGACATACTTTCACATGCGAAAACATGGGGTGTAACATCATTCCCCCATTTGAAACATTCGTCCTCAAATGTTGACTGATGCACTTATCATTCTCATAACCTTAGTTCTTACGAATATTTTAATATTATCCTTACCATCTAGGCAACTGTTCTGTGAATAAATTGAAAGGCCAGGGAATTCCCCCCTTTAGGCCTCTTTCTTACACCATGACTTGTGGTCGGAATTCTTCTGGTCTCGTAAATATTGCTACCTTCTATCATGCAGTCTGTACAATTTTGTCCTTGTATGTGCGCCTATGTGACTCTTCTCTCCTCTTTCCTCCAGCGTTTTGCCAATCTCTAGGCCTCTCTTTGTGAACATATACAGAACTATGACAAGCTGTCCCTCTAGGCATCTATAGGTGTACTGAAGTTCTTTGCTTGGTACTTTCTCGAACTTACGACTTTTGCTATATCTTGTTTCATAGCCTTGGTTATCTATTCTTATGGCTTTACTACATCTAGGTAGGTTATACTATACCATAACACTTACTTCAATTTATTATTATCGAGGTATGCTACCCAACTCCAAGTTACTCTCTCGTTGCTTATCCTATATGTATAAATCTAAGTCCTTTAATGCTTCCTCATTACCGTTCATCTTAAGAATGATGGCCTAATCTCATCTCATACTTTGTAACTTTTATCCATCCATTGTTGATTCACCTTAATGTTGATCCATAATCTACCACTGATAACTTGAAACCTCTTACGTAATACATTGTCACTACGGCTCACGTCGCATCGGGGAACATTTGAAGTTATTTGCCTGATCCACCTAGGGAGTATAATATATTCAACAACCGTATTTCATAGCATTCCAACGTGATTCATCTTATGGGGGTATTCTAATCCCTGCAATTCATGAAATCCCTTTTCTTTAAATCATTACTCAATCAAAGGTGTAAACGTCATCCTCTTATATATCACCATTACACCCTTGTTCTACTATCAGGGTAGTATCCATCTCTTCTGAATGCTCCTAGTCTTAAGCTCCTCCGAGTTTATTCAAGCTATATTGAGCCTTTTATAACTTACGAAATCCATCAACTCTCTCATTTTGATGGGCTTAATTCTGAAGCCTTACCTATTCTTGTCACCTTCTCACTCACCTTTTCTTATCCTTACTCCTATCTAACTAAAACCTTGTCACTCTACCATACTTTAGCTTGTGACATACACATATCTATTTATACTACTCGCAACATTCCTTTAACTTGCTAGAACCACAGATTTCCTTTCGTGCCTTCTCAGTTTCTTTAAATATAAGAAATTACTTTTCCTAGTTGTTCTGTCACCCGCTACATGGATACTTGGCTTTTCTTAGTGCCCATGAATATTGGAATTCCCTGTAACTCATATGATCTCAAATTACACTTTCGATTTTTTTTCTTCCCCTTCATTAGCCATGATAGGTGCCACTTTGTTATGCAGTGCATACAATATTGTAGTGAGACTGTTGTTACAAGATCATTTCTTCTTTAAGTCACTATGCTTAGGGTGAAGCCTTCTTCCTTATTTCCTCAGCTAGTGTACCATTGTAGTAGTTAGGGGACACG
The DNA here is from genome assembly GCF_000715075.1 of Nicotiana tabacum. Lineage (NCBI taxonomy): Eukaryota > Viridiplantae > Streptophyta > Magnoliopsida > Solanales > Solanaceae > Nicotiana > Nicotiana tabacum. The sequence goes on from NC_134102.1 coordinate 47,930,511, forward strand.
CTCTGACTCCTGTAAAGCTGCGAGATTATTACATCGTATACCCGAAGGATGTTTTTGTTGTTCTTACTCACCCATAATTATCCTTATGTCATGCCCCGACCTCGGGGAGCGCGACCTGCACTCAATCGAGATAACCCGCCCGAGCAAGCCTGTTAGATTTCTTTCTACCCAAACTTACCCATGAATAAAGAGGAGATATATTCTATTAAATACACACTGAGAGGATTTCATAAACAACCCCAACTCCATTACCATTAGTTACTCTATTTTTAAGTCTCAAAATACAAACAATTTCATAGTTTGAAGTGGAACATGTAATACACATACAACATTACTAGCTTGACTTTCCCAACACCATTACAATACCCACACTATGTCTACGGAGCCTCTAATAGATACAAAAGAGTACAATGATAGTGCCGGCAACAAGGCTCCGTCTATACCTCAAAACATAATACACACAGGACAAAAGATGCACGACCTCGAAATGAAGTGGGGCTCACCAAGTCTGCTAGGAAGAGAGTGTACCTCTATCACTGTCAATGCCTTCCGCTGTGGAACCACCTGTATCCATTAAAGATGCAGCACCCCTGGCAAAAAGGACGTTAGTACATGTCGAATAGTACTAGTATGAAAACCAAAACATCTATTCAAGGACATGGAAATACAACATGAATATGATGAATCATCGTAACGAATAATAGGGCTTAGATAGCCGTTAAAGTCAAAAAAGATTTATTAAAAACTTCCAACAACATTTATAAATTTCAAGTCGGGGATCCTCTGCAACCACCTTTACACAAAGCGGCCCTGCCACCACCACCAACGGAAGAACCACCAAAGTTGCCCGTGGACCGGGCCTTGCTGCTACTCTCTCGCTCCATTCTATTCTTCAATTTATGGCTCTCTGTAGCTTGAGCAAAAGACACCATCTTCCCATAGTTCATATAAGAATTCAAGGCAGCTGTAGCGGCTTCATTAATAACCAAGGGGCCAAGGCCCTGCACAAACCGGTGCACTCTAGCCTCCATAGTGGGCAACATGTGAATATCATACTTGGACAGGCGCGCGAACTCCATATGGTATTCCCACACATTCATGCTACCCTGATTTAGGCTCTCAAACTCACTCGGCATACAAGAAATGATCCAAAAATGCATCGGTGAACTCACTCTACCTCGCCGGAGGGCACCCCTCCTTACGAGACTCCTCCCATATCTCAAACCAAGAATAGGACACCCCTTTCGGGCAGTAGGAGGCCAACTCCACTCCCTACGTCTCAGTAGCACGCATAACTCAGAGAGTCTAGTAAATCTCATCATTGATGTCCTGAGGGTCCTCCTCGGGATTAGTACATGTGAACTCTGGAGGATCTAACTGAAGAAACTTGTTCACCCTAGAACTAGCAGATTCCCCTATCTAACTGGAAGAAGTAGGCACAACATTCGATCTCTGGTCCTGAGAAGCCACTATCTTAGCCAACATCTATATGGCTTCCCTAAGGTCCCCATCAAAAACACCGGGACCAGAAGCTGGGGCTGAAGGTGGATCTGGAATATCAGTTGGAGAGAACCGTTACACCCTTGGTAGGTGTAGGAACTGGTGCAGTCTGAGCAGGAATAATAGATTCAGGCGGTGTAGTAATTGGGGGAATATCCTCACCCCTCGGGTGCTTACCCGCATTATCAAATATAGAATCAACTGCCACTCTTGGGGTGACATTGGCTCCTTGGCCAGTTTTTGCCTTCTTCCTAGGCATCATGTGCTGAAAGTTAGATCAATGCATGAGTTAAAGGAGGAACAATCTTACAATCAGCTTTATCCCATGATCGAGAACATCAAAGAAGGGTGTTATTCCTAAATGTTCAAGTAGCCTCCTAATTATAGATGTGGTCGACAACACACCGATAAGAAGGACTTTACTAGACACGGCTCTGGTACATCCTAGGACACTTTAAAACCTTAGGCTCTGATACAAAGTTTATCACGCCCTGACCTCGGGGAGCGCGACCGACGCTCAACCGAGATAACCCGGCCGAGCAAGCCTGTTAGAATTCTTTCTACCCAAACTCACTTATGAATAAACTATTAATTAAACTTTGAGATCATTAACAACACACACAAACACACTCTCAACCAATGTCCCTCACTCCTAAAACTAACATTGATAATAAAATAAAATAAAAAAGATAAATAGGACTATGGGAGTTCGTCCCAAGAAAAAAATTAGAGATGAAGAAGAAGAAGAAAATAAAAATAGAAGAGAGAAGTAGAAAAGGGAACTGAAGATGATACCTGTGTTGCTTTGTGTGTGAGAACTAGAGTGTGAGCAATAGTCAAGACCAATAGCGTGAGAGATGAGAGGGAGTTTTGAGATTTGGGGAAAAATTAGATTTAGAGTGTTACCTAATGAAATGAGGGCTTCGTTCTTTAAACTCTACGGGATTTTTACCGCTTCTACGCCTGCGGTTCTACGGTTAGTGAACCGCTTCTGGGAAGTTCTCGCATCTGTGCTTCAACTGGCGCTTCGGTGCGGCCGCATCTGCGAGTATTATTTCGCAGATGCGGTTTCACCAGATGACTAGTGCACAGATTTTGCAGCCACTATTTTTGTGCACTCCAACACCTCAAACTTCTCAATTCAACTCCAAAGAATCTAAAAATTTGTAGATTAGTCAAAAATAACATAATAAAACTATTCTGAAGAAGAAAATTTCAAAAATGACTAAAAATTTTGAAAATGATGGGCTTCCTCCCACCAAGTGCCACATTTGTTGTCGTGGCATGACACGAATCAACTTTACCACTTTTCTCGCCACTTAGACGATATGAATTGGGCACCTGACTTGGAATCAAGTTTGTGACCACGAGCGGTGGTGGGGGGGGGGTGGGGGTGGTAAGTAGATGATCAAGCCAAACTTTAATTTCTTCATTTTGCATTTCTTGGCTTTCATGTGAGGAATGTCATTTTATTTTCTTGTGCCTTCAAATTGTCAAATGTATGGCCTTTTCCATTCCTCTTCGCAATCCCTCATTGATTTGTGTAGTTTGATTCCCATATCAGTAGCCCTAACAGGTAAGAAATGTGCTGCTTTCATGAGTCGGTCCACAATAACCCAAATTGAGTCGAACTTGTGAGGAGTGTGAGGTAGTACCACCACAAAGTCCATATTGATCATCTCCCATTTCCACATCAGAATTTCTATGTTCTATGCCAACCCACCGAGCCTTTGATGTTCAGCCTTTACTTGCTGACAATTTGGATACCTCGACACAAAGTCTGCTACACCCTCTTCATATTATTCCACCAGTAGACTTCCTTAAGATCATGATACATCTTTGTAGAGTCCGGGTGCACGGAATACCTAGAGGTGTGAACCTCGATCATGATTCTTTCCCAGAGACCGTCTACATTTGGAACACATAATCGCCCTTGGTACCTTAGTGTACCATCATCCATCCCAAGAGATAAAGCCATGGTGTTATGTTTATGGATCCCTTCCTTCAACTGTACTAACAATGGATCGTTGTATTGCTTCTCCTTGACCTCCACAACAAGCGATGATTCAGCCCTATTTTGCACAATCACCCCTCCTTCCCTAGAGTCCACAAGACGAACTCTCAAACTAGCCAACCGATGAACCTCCTTGGACAACTGCCTTTGATATGCCTCTTAGTGAGCCAAACTTCCCATAGATTTCCGGCTAAGAGTATCGGCCATAACATTAGCCTTCCTCGGATGATATAGAATATCGATGTCGTAATCTTTGAGTAACTCCAGCCATCTTATCTGCCTCAGATTTAATTCCTTCTGTTTGAAAATATATTGAAGGCTCTTATGGTCCGTGAATATATCCACATGGACCCCATACAAATAATGACGCCAAATCTTCAATGCAAAACTAACTGCCGCAAGCTCTAAGTCATGTGTTGGATAGTTCTATTCATGATTCTTGAATTGCCTAGAAGCATAAGCTATCACCTTGCCATGTTGTATTAATACACACCCAAGTCCTATTCTTGAAGCATCACAATATACCAAAAACCCATCTGTACCCTCTGGTAGGGTCAACGCCGGTGCCGTAGTCAATCTTGATTTTAACTCTTGGAAGCTCCTTTCACAAGCATCTGACCATTTGAACTTAACCGACTTCTGTGTCAATTTAGTCAATGGAGAGGCAAGAGTAGAGAACCCCTCCACAAATTTTCTGTAATACCCAGCTAAGCCCAAGAAACTCTGAATCTCCGTTGGAGTTGTAGGTCTAGGCCAATTCTTTACCGCTGCAATCTTCTGAGGGTCAACCTTAATCCCTTCTCTAGAGACAACATGATCCAAGAATGTGAGAGACTCAAGCTAAAATTCACACTTCAAAAACTTCGCATCAACTTGTGCTGATATAGAGTCTGCAGAACTGCCCTGAGATGATCGGCATGGTCCTCTCGACTTTGTGAATATACAAGTATATCATCAATGAACACTATCACAAAGGATTCAAGAAAAGTCTTGAAGACTCGATTCATAAGATCCATGAAAGTTGCCGGGGCATTTGTTAGCCCAAAAGACATTACCAGAAATTCAAAGTGCCCATACCGGGTCCTAAAAGCTGTTTCCAAAATATCCTTCTCCTTGATCTTCAATTGGTGATATCCGGATCTTAAATCAATCTTGGAGAAATACTTAGCACCCTACAATTGATCAAACAAGTCATCTATCCTTGGCAGTGGGTACTTATTCTTGATTGCGACCTTGTTGAGCTGCCGATAGTCAATACACATCCATAGTGACCCATCTTTCTTCCTTAAAAAGAGGACCGGTGCACCCCAATGCGACACACTAGGCCAAATGAAACCCCTCTATCAAATCCTTCAATTGTTCCTTTAGCTCCATCAATTCTTCCGGTGCCATTCTATAGGGTGGAATAGATATAGGCTGCATTCCTGGCATCACATCAATCCCAAAATCAATCTCCCTGTCTGGTGGGATCCCAGAGAGCTCATCCAAAAAGACCCCCAAAAATTCATTCACAACATGCATAGACTCAAGTGTAGGTGCCTCAGCATCGGTGTCCGTAACCCGAACCAAATGGTAGATACACCCCTTGTTAATCATCTTCTTGGCCTTAAGGTAAGAAATAAACCTACCTTTCGACACCACATCACCCCCCTTCCATTCAATCACTGACTCATTTGGAAATACAAACCTAACGATTCTGGTTTGACAATCAAGCGTAGCAAAACATGAATAAAGCCAGTCCATCCCCATTATTACATCAAAATCAACCATCCCCAATTCAATGAGATCGGCCATAGTGTCTCGACCATGCACCGTGACAACACAATCCCTATAAACCCGCGCGGCCATAATAGACTTGCCAACTGGAATAGATATAAAGAACGGCTCATGAAGCTGTTTTGGTTATTTCCCAAATTCCATAGCAACATAAGGAGTGACAAATGACAAAGTGGAACCGGGATCAATAAGAGCATATACATCATGGGGTTTGACAGTTAATATACCTGTGACAACATCTGGAGAAGCCTCTGAATCCCGATGCCTCCACATAGCATAAAATCTGCTGGGCCCTCCCGAGTTCTGGGTACCACCCCTAGCTGCACCATGCCCTACGAGCGCTGGAGTGCCTCGAGCTGGAAAAGGCACTGCGGGTGTAGTAGCTGCAGAACTAGCTGGTTGTACCGCACCCCTGCCCATGATCTGGCCGGACGAGCGGCCCCTCATACCACACTTATAGCATATAGGTAGGTCCATGAAGCAGACACCAAAGATTATCCTCCCACGCATAGGGCATAGGGGACTCCTCTGCTGCTGGAATCTCCCTCCAGGCCGACCCTGCTGGTGGGGTCCCCTATTGCCCTGACTTGGCCTGACATGACTCCAATGTTGCTGACTGGACCCTGATGGCTATGCACTCATCGAAGACTGAGCGAATGATTGAAATGGCCCTGATTACCCTCCCCTAAATTCGGACCTACCAACACCACCGCCGGAAGAACCACCAAAGTTGCCCGCGGACCGGGCCTTGCTGCTACTCTCTCGCTCTATTCTATTCTTCAATTTATGGTTCTCTGTAGCTTGAGAAAATATCACCATCTTCCCATAGTTCATATCAGAATTCAATGCAACTGTAGCAGCCTCATTAATACCCAAGGGGCTAAGGCCCTACACAAACTAGCACACTCAAGCCTCCATAGTGGGCAACATGTGAATAGCATACCTGGACAGGTGCGCGAACTCCATATGGTACTCCCACACATTCATGCTACCCTGTTTCAGGCTCTCAAACTCAGCGGCACGGGCCGCCTTAGTCTCGGCAGGCAAGAAATGATCCATAAAGTCATCGATGAACTCACTCCACCTCACCGGAGGGCTCCCTTCCTCACGGGACTCATCCCATATCTCAAACCAAGAATAGGCCACCCTTTTCAGGAGGTAGGAGGCCCAATCCACTCCCTCCATTGCAGTAGCATGCATAACTCAGAGAGCCTTGTGCATCTCATCAATGAAGTCCTGGGGTCTTCCTTGGGATTAGTACCCATGAACTCTAGAGGATCTAATTGAAGAAACTTGTTCACCCTGGAACTAGTAGATTCCCCTGGATGACTGGAAGAAGCAGGTGCAACATTCGATCTTTGTGCTTGAGAAGCCACTATATGAGCCAACATCTATATGGATACCCTAAGGTCCCCATCAGAAACACCGGGACTAGAAGCTGGGGCTGAAGGTGGATCTGGAATATCAGTTGGAGGAACCGTTGCACCCTTAATAGGTGTAGGAACTGGTGCAGTCTGAGCAGGAATAGTAGATTCAGGCAGTGTAGTAATTGGGGGAATATCCTCACCCCTCGGGTGCTCACCCGCATCATCAAATATAGAATCAACTGCCACTCCTGGGGTGACATTGGCTCCTTGGCTAGTTCTTGCCTTCTTCCCAGGCGCCATGTACTGAAAGTTAGAGCAATGCACGCGTTAAAGGAGGAACAATCTTACAATCAGCTTTATCGCACGATCGAGAACATCAAAGAAGGGTGTTATTCCTAAATGTCCAAGTAGCCTCCTAATTATAGATGTGGTCGACAACACACCGATAAGAAAGACTCTACTAGTCACGGCTCCGAGACATCCTAGGACACTTTAAAACCTTAGGCTCTAATACCAAATTTGTCATGCCCCGACCTCGGGGAACGCGACCGGCGCTCAACCGAGATAACCCGGCTGGGCAAGCCTATTAGATTTTTTTCTACCCAAATTCACCCGTGAATAAAGAGGAGATATATTCTATTAATTAAAGTGGAACATGTAATACACATACGATATTACTAGCTTTACTTTCCCAACACCATTACAATACCCACACTATGTCTATGGAGCCTCTAATAGATACAAAAGAGTACAATGATAGTGTCGGCAACAAGGCTCCGGCTATACCTCAAAATATAATGCACACAGAACAAAAGATGCACGACCCCGAAATGAAGTGGGGCTCACTAAGTCAGCTGGGAAGAGAGTGTACCGCTATCACTGGTCAATGCCTCCCGCTGTGGAACCATATGCATATCCATTAAAGATGCAGTGCCCCCGGCAAAAGGGACGTTAGTACATGTCGAATGATCCTGTATTAAGAGCTAAATTGGCTAAAGGTATGGGTCATAATTATTATGGAGAGCCTGGTAACAATAATAGGGCTTAGATAGCCATTAAAGTAAAAACAGATTTATGAAGAACTTCCAATAACATTTATAAAGTTCAAGTCGGGGATCCTTTGCAACCACCTTTACACAAAGCGGCCCTGCCGCCTCACCCCGATATATGCGGGTGGGGGTGCAATCATAATACCACAACTTGACGCAAAGCGGCCCTGCCGCCTCACCCCAATGAATGCGGGTGGAGGTGTAATCATAATACCACAAGTCTACATAAAGTGGACCTGCCGCCTCACCCCAATGTATGCTGGTGGAGGTGTAACCACAACTTGGATTCGCAAAACGATAACAGTTTGTACAAAAGATTTCCTTTCAAATTAATCCCTTTGGCACCTTTGGCGTTAACAAAAATATGAGTTCATAAGATTTCATCATATAAGAAATAAGTGTTTGATCACATTGATTTCATACAAGGTTTTCTTCCCCAAAGGGGTATAACTTAATTAAGTCACAATAGAAATCTTTAACACATGAGGGTTCAGACACATTATGCAATTTGAGAATCAATTTACTAGCTTGAACATCCCACCTCAACAATGTTTCAAGTTTGACTACACATGATGGAATTTTACAAGGATTCAGGAATTTTGATACTAGAAGAAGAGTTTAGCCTTCATACCTTGAAAGAGCTTTCCTTGGTGTAACAATAACGTCCTGACACTTCTAACGATGTTAATCTATAAAAGAGGGGTGAATTACAAGCATGATTAGAGGAATTCGTATGGCAAGAGCAGCTACACTAATGACCTAACCTCCCCTCAACTAATTCAAGAACAAAACCACCCAAGATGGTTCAACAACTTCCCCACAGTCTTTATTAGCTCATGCATGTGATAAATCTACCCTCATCACCCATAGTCAACCCAAACCCAAAATTGAAGAATTGGGGGAAGAAATTCTTACCTTTTTGAAGCCCTGGCAAGTTCCTTTTGCTGGAATCTCAAGGTTTGATCAAAGTAGAGTAGTGCAATTCTTAGTCCTCCCTTTCCTCTCTCTAGAATAGCTCTCTCATCTCTCTAAATTGTCAGGTAATCCCCAAAAAGTGAACCCTCAGTCTAGATAAATGAAATGGGGGTCAGGCTATAAAATTGGATAAATGAAGCCCCGATGCAGATCTGCGGTCGCATATGCGACCACATAACACTTCTGCGGTCTGCAAAATGGACCGCATAATGGCCCTCCAGAACTGGCATTTCTACTTCACTCTGCGACAGGTCTGCAGTTGGCAGACCAATTCCGCGGTTGCATAATGGACCACAGAACCTCCTACCAAGATTTCTCATGCTGGTTATGCGATGGGATCTGCGGCCCGCATAACGGTTCTGTGGCCGCATAATGGGACGCATAATTGGCACCACAAAACCTTGGGTTCTAGGTGAAATTTCATAGGGCCTTACACCTTAGTTACTTACCTCTGCACTCTTGTGTGCGTAGGGTTGATTCTGAACTAAAATTTTGTTTGTCTCCCTAGTGACACTCTCTTTTATTTCTGTAACACCTATATGGTACCTTTACCTACCCCAACTCCTATCTGAATATTTATCAAGGATCACAATGTCATATTTGCGAGGCTGAATTCCCTATGTTAGGGTTCACTATGTTTATCTTGCACTATCTATTGATTATCTGTATCCTTTTGTCGATCCATAACTAAACTCTTCCTGAATCAACTACTAACTACTCGTTGGTCCGTTCTCATATCTATATTCCGCGTAATCTCTCTTGGGTTATTTCCTTTGACTTAACTTACCTCTCGCACTGGCTCTTTATGTATCAAGTGTTCATTTGCACTTATTTATCAATAACATTCAGTGCGGTAACCCTTACTTACTCTCCCCGGTGTCATGCTTGCATAATATTATGGAGTCGTAGCATATCTATAGAATCTATATAAATGCAGTCTCATTACTTTAGCCTTTTTACCACATTCTTCCTTTACTATTCCATAGTTACCTGAACCATATAACTCCTACTTAATACCATATCACACCATCTTCCCCCTCTCTTTATCTTTGGCATCTTTTCACATCTTCACTGACTCTTACTCGCCTTGCGGTAACTCTTCTGTACCAAGGATAACGAAATTTCTTACTCACAAGGGTGACACCTAGTATAACTGGCATACTTAGTCCCTTAAGCTTAACTGCTCATAGTTCTCGCTTTAGGGAAGTGTCTTCTTGAATGAACTTTAAAGGTTATTCTTCTGTTGTCCATTCTATTATTGCCGGAACGTGATCTCTAAAATTCTCACTATGCCAAGTATTATCAAATCTTTTAGGCCCTAATTCATGTTCAGTTTATCTTGTTCACCAGCCTATATTGATTTCTATTACTATGAGGTCTAACTTTTCCTTCTAGTAATCACGTTGGAGTCACTAACTTATTTCTCGAAATGAGGATATGACTTTATGGCTTATGCTTTTTTATTGTTTCAAGGCATGTCTCTTCTTGTCTTTCCCTTTACTTGACTATAGACTCTGTCATCCTGTCATATTTTGATTTACCGTTATCACTCATTTATCACATCTTACTTATAATGCTTCATTTACTCTCTTCTTATTCTCCTGCTAATAATTTTGTCTATCACTTTATTCTGAAAACTTCAACAAAATATTCTTTCGCTTTTAGCTCCCCTTGCTCCATCCACTGGCTCTTCGGGTTGCCTAACATTCTCTCTTGACTAGGGACGTGAGCCATACTAAGGTAAATATTTATCCGTTCTAGGATTCCAGTACCTATCTTCTGAATTTTATGAACACGCTAGTATTCATATCTAACTGTACTATTCTAGATTGCAACATCTGGGTGTTTCACAAGGAGAACTATTACCACGTTTGCAATATCCTTCAAAAATGTCAGGTAACGCTAATAATCCATCCACCATTTTGGGTTACTCCAATCCCAGCTGGATCCTGATATCCCATCCTTCTCTTAAACTATATTTGTTAGCTCCCATAAGGCATAACTGAGATTGGTGTGGCCAATTGTACATACCTATGTTACTGCTGAAGGTAACTCAAAATGCTTATATTTCACTGCCTTAATTGTAAATACTGATAATCTTCATTAACTGGGTACCTCGTACCCTTCTTCACCTTGCTTCTTTTACTTGCTAAAACTTGCATCAACCTTCTAATTTTCTTATTTCTTTTTACCATATGGGTGGATAGATATTCTTGCCTTAGGGCTCCTTATCAAGAAGCTTACACACCTTAGTACACACATAATCTGCTGAAGACCTCACATTTACTCATCATAAGCATGATGCAAAATCGAGTTCCTCTGACTCAACTCTTCCACATCCACATTCAATCTCTTTCTAACTATCTTTCTAGATGTAGCTATCATTGTATTATGAATAAAATAGAATTTAGGTGGTGCACAACACAATCTAAATGGCCTACAACTAAGCTCTACCACACAATCTAGAGTAAGAAGAAAGAGTGACATTCCTAAATGCCCTGTAGCCTCCTGCTTATAAGTGTGGTGCACAACACACCCATAAACAAGACTCTACTAGACACCGCTTGTAGACTCCCTAGGACAGAACTACTCTGATACTACTTTTGTAACGACCCAAACCGAAAGGCTGCGACGGGCACCCGGGGCCTAACTCAACCGAGTACCAACGTAAAGTATCTTACTTATTATACTATCATGTGTAAATGAGCCAAAAAGGCCATCATGAGATAACCAGAATAAAACATAAGAGAATACTTGACATAGGACGACCCAACATGGAATACAAACTTATACATGTGACATACTGTGATGACCTGATAGGTCATCTAGAGTTTTAAACCTTAATTCTATGTTTCGAAGCCTCCAATAGCTTCCTTAAGCCTTCCTCGATTTGCGTATGCAGTCCGAGTGTTTTTCGAGAAGATCTTTATATTAAAATTGATAAAATATGAAATTTTGCCTTAAAAATCCATTTGAATTGACTTCGGTCAATATTTAGAGCAAACGGACCAGGATCCGTATGGCCGGAATTGAATTCGGAGGTCCCTAGCTCGAGTTATCGCTTTTTGTCGAAATTTCAAAGTTTAAAGGCTTAATGACTTTAAAGAATTTACTAGTGTTGGACTTTGTTGATACCGGTTGCGTATTTTGGTTCCGAAACCCGGTATAGGTCCATTACTATATTTATGACTTGTCTCTCCAATTTGGTGAGAAACGGAGTTGCTTGACGTGCTTCAGACGTCCAGTTGTTAAAATAGAAGTTCTAAAGTTTTCTTGAAAATTTCATTTGATTGGGTGTCTGGTTCATAGTTCTAGGCATTATTTTGGTGTTTTGATCATGCGAGTGAGTTCGTATGGGATGTTTTGACTTGTGTGCATATTTGGTTTGGAGCCCCGGGGGCTCGGGTGTGTTTCGGATAGGCTACTGATGATTTATACTTGGAAAATCTGGTTTTTTTGGACTTCTACTGGTTTCTGGTGTAATGTACTTCGCGATCGCGAAGCCACTACCACGATCGCGAAGGGGGAATTGGGAAGAGGAGGATTTTACTTTATGTGAACGTGAAGGATTGTACGTGAACGCGAAGTGGAGGGGTGGCTGCCCTTCGCGAACGCGGACAGTGCATCGCGAATGTAGAGTTTTGTGGACCTAGGGGAGGGGAACTGACCAATACTCTTCGCGAACGCGGCTCAAGGCTCGCGAATGCGTAGGCTGGTGGGTGTAAGCTTTCGCGAACGCGAAGGGTATTTCGTGAAAACGTAGGCTATTTGAGCCGCTGCTTCGCGATCGCATCAGGCCCTTCACAAATGCGAAGAAGGGCTGACGCCCAATGATTACAAATAGACGAAAAATAGGATTCTTTCATTTTTTCATAAACTCTCCATTAGAGCTCGGCCTAGAGGCAATTTTAAGAGAAAACTCAACATCAATTTATAGGTTTGTACACTTTAACTCATTTTCTTCCATTTCTAACATCACCCATTAATTTCTAGCCCTAATCTTTGTTCTTCCATAGTAGAAAATTAGGGTTTTAGGAAGAATTGAGGGTTCTTGCAATTTAGGGATTTAGACCTGAAATTGAGGTCAGATTCCTAAACTAATTACATAATCGGGCTCGGGGTTGAATGGAAAAATAGATTTCGGTCTGAACCTCAGGTTTTGACCAAGCAGGTCCGAGGTCGATTTTTGACTTTTTGGGGAAAAGTGTGGAAATTCTCAATTTATGCATTGTAATTGATTCCTTTAGCAATATTTGATATTATTGAGTCAATTGTGGTTAGATACGAATAGTTTGGACACGGATTCTAAGGGAAAGGCTCCGGTAGAGCTTTGAGTCGACTTGTGGAGCAAGGTAAGTGTTGTGGTTAACCTTGACTCGAGGGATTAGGATTTGTTTGCCTGTTTGCTACTTGTTTAAATGTTGGATACAATGTATATTTTAGGTGACAAGTACTTATGCATTGTTATTGTGTTAAAGCATGCAGGTGGGACTTGTTTCTTTTTATTTATTTCTTTCTTTGATCATGATATCCATGCTTGGACTAGTTAATTACTAAATTGATCATTCTTTCTGCATTTATGGGCTATCTATGATAATTGAATATTGTTTCTGAAGAAGAGATTGGTATTGTGGAACCATTGTTGACATAAGACTTGATCTTGCTTATTCTATCTCCATGTTGTTATATGTTCATTGTTACATGGTAAGGGAGAGTGTTAATGCACGAAGGGTGATGCCGTGCCGTATTTGAGTGTTAAAGCACGAAGTGTGATGCCGTGACATATATGAGAGTTAATGCATGAAGGGTGATACCGTGCCGTATCTATTGTTCATGATGAAAATGAGAGTAAAAGCACGAAGGGTAATGCCATGCCGTATTTATCATCTTATGGTGAGATTGAGAGTAAAAGCATGAAGGGTGATGCCATGCCATTATTACTGTTTCATGGTGAGGCTGAGAGTAAAAGCACGAAGGGTGATGCCATGCAGTTTTATTCATTATGTTTGTTCATTTTGTTGGTTGACGGTTTATTGACTGTTTCTTATTTTCATTCCCTGTTGTAGTTATCGTATCTTGTACCCCTTTCGCATGTCCCCTCCCACTAGTACTTGTTAATTCTTTATTTGTTATTTTGTTGTACATATATTTCTATTTGTACAGGTTTATTTATGTGGGCGTCCTGTCATAACCTCGTCACTACCTCGTTGAGGTGAGACTCGACACTTACGGAGTACATTGGGTCGGGTTTACTCATACTACACTCTGCACTTCTTGTGCAGATTTTGGTATTGGTCCCAGCTGTCTGCCAGGTGTAGTAGCTCGGATTAGCATTATACTTAGATATTATTGATTTTATGTCATTTGTATTCTGGTTTAGTTTCTTTTTGGATTAATTGGTTTTACTTAATTGAATTGATTGAAAATAGTCTTAAAGATCCTCTAACGTTGGTTTGTCTATCAAGTGATATGTTAGGCTCTATCACGACCCCGAAGGTGGAAATTCCGGGTCTTGACAAGTTGGTATCAGAGCACTAGGTTACTTTGGTCTGACAAGTCAAGAGCAAGCTTAGTAGAGTCTGAAGGATCGGTACGGAGACGTCTGTACTTATCTTCCAGAGGCTATGAAGTTTAGGAACAAATTTCACTTCTATTCTTCTTTGTCGTGCGGTTATATTCTATCATTGTTTATTGAACTCTTCTATTCTTGTCCTCCCACAGATGGCGAGAACACGTGCAACATCTTCAGCTGGATAGCAGCCGGAACCCCTAGTGGTAGAGGACGAGGCCGAGGTCGCGCGAGAGGTCGAGGCAGAGGCAAAGCTCAGCCTAGAGCTCGAGAAGCAGCACCAACACCAGCAGTGGAGCCACAGGTAGATTTTGATGAGGAGGTTCCAGCTCAGACTGTACCTGTTTGACCAGCTTAGGTCCCGGAGGGGTTCATCAACAGCCCACTGTTTCAGGATTCTCTAGTCCGTTTGGTGGGCCTTATGGAGAGTGTGGCCCAGGCCGGTGCATTTCCTGTGGTACCAGCCGTCTCTCAGGCTGGGGGAGGAGCATAGACTCCCACTACTCACAATCCGGAACAGATGGCTCCCTAGTATCAGTCTCCAGCAGCCACGCCAGTTAGGGTAGTTCATCCAGTTGTTGCGGTACAGGCCGGTGATAGGCCCGCCATGTCTTCTAAGGGCTTATTGAGATTGGACAAGTTCACAAAGCGCTTCCCAGTTCACTTTAGTGTTACACCTTCTGAGGACCCACATGATTATCTTGACCGCTGCCACGAGGTGCTGCGGAACATGGGTATAGTTGAGACCAATGGGGTCGATTTTGTAGTATTTCAGATGACGGGTTCTGCCAAGAGGTGGTGGAGAGATTACATATTGACCACACCAGGTGGGTCGCCTACACTTACTTGAGAGCAGTTCTCAGAGCTATTTCTAGAGAAGCTTCTCCCTATCACTTTGAGAGAGGATTACCACAGGCAGTTTGAGCATCTCCAGTAGGGCAGTATGACTATTACTCAGTACGAGACTCGTTTTGTGGATCTTGCCCATCATGCTCTCCTTTTGCTTCCTACTGAGAGAGAGAGGGTGAGGAGGTTTATTGATGGACACTCTCACCCTATCAGGCTTCAGATGGCCAAGGAGACCAGGGGTGAGATTTCCTTTCAGACGGCTACTAATGTTGCTAGGCAGATCGTGGTGGTTCTTGCTCAGGATAGGGGGCAGCGGTCTGATAAGAGGCCTCATCATTCCGGCGGGTTCAGTGGCGTCTCGTCTGGAGGCAGTTATACTTTTGGTAGAGGCTATCCTCCCGGCCATATCATTCACCAGGCATCTCACAATGCTTTAGGTGGTCGCGGCCCTCATATCTCTTATCCCGATCAGCTAGCCTACATTGTACCACCAGCTGCTATTAGTGCACCTACGCTCCAGAGTTTTCAGGGTGGTTACTCAGGTCGACAGGGTTAGTTTCAGGGTCAGCAGTCACAGCAGCCGAGATCGTGTTATACTTGTGGTAACTCGAGGCACATTGCTAGATTTTGCCCTCGGGCACCGGGCAGCTCACAGCGGTAGGGTTCTCGTGCCATGGTTCCGGAATCGGTTGCTTCACCGCCTGTTCAGCCAGCTAGAGTCAGGGGTCAGGCAACCAGATATGGAGGTCAGGCTGTTAGAGGTAGAGGTCAGGCCATTAGAGGTGGAGGCCAGCCAGTTAGAGGTCAGCCCAGGGATGTGGTTTAGAATGGTAGTGCCCAGCCTTGATGTTATGCTTTCCCATCCAGGCCTGAGGCTGCATCATCTGTCGCTGTTATCACAGGTATTATTTTAGTTTTCCATAGGGATGCTTTAGTTCTATATGATTCGGGCTCTACTTATTCCTACGTGTCATCCTACTTTGCTTCATATCTGGTTGTGCCTCGTGATTCTTTGAGTGTTCCTGTGTATGTGTCCACACCTGTGGGAGATTCTATTATTGTAGATCGTGTCTATCGTTCATGTGAGGTTACCATTAGGAGTCTTGAGACTAGCGTAGATCTCCTACGTCTCGATATGGTAGATTTTGATGTCATATTGGGTATGGATTGGCTATCACCTTATCATGATATATTGTATTGTCACGCCAAGACAATGACCTTAGCCTTGTCAGGGTTGCCTCAATTAGAGTGGATGGGACTCCTGGCCATTCTACCAGCAGGGTTATCTCTTATGTGAAGGCTCGACATATGGTCGAGAAGGGTTGTCTAGCATATTTGTCTTATGTCCGCAATTCTAATGTGGAGGTTCCTTCCATGGATTCAATACCACTTGTTCGTGAGTTTCCAAAGGTGTTTCCTACAGATCTGCTGGGGATGCCAGCCGACAGAGATATTGACTTCTGTATTTATTTGGCTCCGGGCACTCAGCCCATTTCTATTCCTCCATACCGTATGGCCCCGCCAGAGTTGAAAGAATTGAAGGAGCAGTTGCAAGAGTTGCTTGATAAGGGCTTCATCTGTGTTCTTCGTGAAGAAGAAGGATGGGTCGATGAGGATGTGCATAGATTATCGGTAGTTGATCAAAGTCACCATCAAGAACACGTATCCATTGCCGAGGATTGATGACTTATTTAATTAGCTTCAGGGTGCCAAGGTGTTTTCAAAGATTGATTTGAGGTATGGCTACCATCAGTTGAGGATTAGGGCATCCAATGTCCCTAAGACAGCTTTTCGGACTCGATATGGGCATTATGAGATTATAGTGATATCATTTGGGCTGACAAATACCCCCAGCAACATTTATGGATTTGATGAACCGGGTGTTCAAGCCCTATCTGGATTCTTTTGTGATTATGTTTATTGATGATATCTTGATCTACTTCTGCAGTCGAGAAGAGCACGAGCAACATCTTCGGATTGTACTTCAGACTATGAGAGATAGCCAATTGTATGCTAAGTTTTCAAAGTGCATGTTTTGGTTGGACTCGGTCACTTTCTTGGGGCACGTATTATCGGCAGAGGGCATTCAAGTGGATTCTTAGAAGATTGAGGCAGTTCAGAACTGGCCTAGACCCACTTCAGCTATGGAGATCCGAAGTTTCTTGGGTTTAGCGAGTTATTACCGTCAGTTTGTGGAGGGGTTTTCGTCTATAGCAACTCCATTGACGAGATTGACCCAAAAGGTTGCCCCGTGCGGATGGTCAGATGAGTGTGAGGCGAGCTTCCAGAAGCTCAACACTGCTTTGACTATAGTACCGGTGTTTGTGTTGCCCACTGGTTCAGGATTTTATACGGTATATTGTGATGCATCTCGTGTTAGGCTCGTAGGAGTATTGATACAGGATGGCAGGATGATCGCATATGCGTCGCAGCATTTGAAGGTTCATGAGAAGAATTACCCTATTCATGATCTAGAGCTAGCAGCCATTGTTCATGCGCTGAAGATCTGGAGGCATTACCTTTTCGGTGTGTCGTGCGAGGTTTTCACGGATCATCGGAGTCTATAATATTTGTTCAAACAAAAGGATCTCAATTTGAGGCAAAGGAGGTGGTTGGAGCTATTAAAAGACTATGATATCACCATCTTGTATCACCTCAAGAATGCCAATGTGGTGGCTGATGCCTTGAGTAGAAAGGCAGTGAGTATGGGCAGCCTTGCATACATTCCAGTCGGTGAGAGACCGCTTGCATCCGATTTTCAGGCTTTGGCCAATGAGTTCGTGAGATTGGATGTTTCATAGCCCAGTCGTGTTCTACCTTGTACAGTCACTCGGTCTTCTTTGTTTGAGCGCATCAAGGAGCGGCAGTATGATGTCCCTCATTTGCCTATCCTTAGGGACACAGTGCGGCACGGTGGTTCCAAGCAGGTTACAGTTGGAGATGATGGAGTTTTGAGGATGCAGGGTCGTATTTGTGTGCCTAATGTAGATGGACTTCCTGAGTTGATTCTTGAGGAGGCCCATAGTTCCCGATATTCTATTCATCCAGGTGCCGCCAAAATGTATCAAGATTTATGGAAACATTATTGATGGAGGAGAATGAAGAAAGACATAGTTTCTTTTGTAGCTCGATGTTTAAATTATCAGCAAGTGAAGTGTGAGCATCAGAGACCAGGTTGGTTGCTTCAGAAGATAGAGATTCTTAATTGGAAGTGGGAGCGTTTCACTATGGATTTTGTTGTTGGACTTCCACGGACTCAGAGGAAATTTGTTGCGGTAAGGGTTATTGTGTACAGGCTGACCAAGTCAGCGCATTTCATTCCTGTGGTAGTTACCTATTCGTCAGAGCGGTTGGCTGAGATTTACATCCACGAGATCGTCCGTCTTCATGGTGTGACCATGTCTATCATTTCATATCGAGGTACATAGTTCACCTCACACTTCTGTAGGGCAGTACAGTGTTAGTTTGGCACATAGGTTGAGTTGAGCACATCATTCCCTCCTCAGACGGACGGACAGCCCGAGCGCACTATTTAGATATTAGAGGATATGCCCCGCGCTTGCGTTATAGATTTTGGGGGTTCGTGGGATCACTTCTTGCCACTTGCAGAGTTTGCCTACAACAACATCTACCAGTCGAGCATTCAGATGGCTCCCTATGAGACATTATATGGGAGGCGATGCCGATCGCTAGTTGGATGGTTCGAGCCGAGGGAGGCTCCGTTGTTGGGTACAGATTTGGTACAGGATGCCTTGGATAAGGTCAAAATTATTCAGGATCGACTTCGCACAGCTCAGTCTAGGCAGAAGAGTTATGCCGACGGTAGAGTTTGTGATATGGCATTCATGGTCAGAGAGAGAGTATTGCTTTGGGTTTCACCCATGAAGGGTGTGATGAGGTTTGAAAAGAAGGGCAAGTTGAGCCCTAGGTACATCGGACCCTTAGAGATTCTGGAGAGAGTGGGTGAGGTGGCTTACAGGCTCGCATTGCCACCTAGTTTATCATCAGTCCATCCAGTGTTCCTTGTGTCTATGCTTTGGAAGTATCACGGAGATCTGTCCCATGTGCTAGACTTCAGTTCAGTCCAATTGGGCAAGGATTTGACGTAAAAGGAGGAGCCAGTGGCTATTCTAGCCCGGCAGGTTCGACAGTTGAGGTCTAAGAGTTGCCCTTCAGTTCGAGTGCAGTGGAGAGGTCAGCCGGTCGAGGAAGCTACTTGGGAGTCCGATTCGGACATGCGGAGTAGATATCCAAACTTTTTCACCAGCCAGGTACTTTTCTATGTTCGTTCGAGGATGAACGATTATTTTAGAGGTGGAGAATGTGATGACCCGTTAGGTCATCTAGAGTTTTAAACCTTAGTTCTGTGTTTTGAAGCATCCAATAGCTTCCAAGCCTTCTTCGATTTGCATGCGCAGTCCGGGTGTTTTTCCGGAAGGCTTTTACGTTAAAAATTGATAAAATATGAAATTTTTCCTTAAAAATCCATTTGAGTTGACTTCGGTAAACATTTTGAGAAAACGGACCCAGATTCGTATTTTCATGGTCCCGTTAGGTCCGTATCGTAATTTGGGATCTGGGCGTATGCCCGGAATCGAATTTGGAGGCCCCTACCAGTATTTGACTTTGTTGATACTGGGTCCGTATTTTGGTTCCAGAACCCGGTATAGGTCCATTACTATATTTATGACTTGTCTGTCAAATTTGGTGAGAAACGGAGTTGGTTTGACGTGATTCAGACGTCCAGTTGTTAAAATAGAAGTTCTAAAGTTTTCTTGAAAATTTCATTTGATTTGGAGTCCGATTCGTAGTTCTAGGCATTATTTTGGCATTTTGATTACGTGAGCGAGTTCGTATGGGATGTTTTGACTTGTGTGCATATTTGGTTTGGAGCCCCGGGGGCTCGGGTGAGTTTCGAATAGGCTACGGATGATTTAAACTTGAAAAACTCTGGTTTTTTTGGGACTTCTGATGGTTTCTGGTGTAATGTACTTCGCGATCGCGAAGCCCTACCGCAATCGCGAAGGGGGAACTGGGAAAGGGAGGATTTTACTCTATGCGAACGCGAAGGACTGTACGCGAACGCAGACAGTGTATCGTGAACGCGTAGTTTTGTGGACCTAGGGGAGGGGAACTAATCAATACTCTTCGCAAATGCGGCACAAGGCTCGCGAACGCGTAGGCTGGTGGGTGTAAGCCTTCGCGAACGCGAACGGTATTTAACAAACACGTAGTCTATTTGAACCGTTGCTTCGTGATCGTGTCAGGCCCTTCGCGAATGCGAAGAAGGCCTGGCGCCCAGTGATTAAAAACAGACCAAAAATGGGATTCTTTCATTTTTTCATAAACTCTCCATTAGAGCTCGGCCTAGAGGCGATTTTTAAGAGAAAACTCAACATCAATTGATAGGTCTGTACACTTTAACTCATTTTCTTCCATTTCTAACATCACCCATTAATTTCTAACCCTAATCTTTGTCCTTCCATGGTAGAAATCTAGGGATTTAGGAAGAATTGAGGGTTTTTGCAAATTAGGGATTTAGACCTAAAATTGAGGTCGGATTCCCAAACTAATTACATAATCGGGCTCGGGGGTGAATGGAAAAATAGATTTTGGTCCGAACTTTAGGTTTTGACCAAGCGAACCCGGGGTCGATTTTTGACTTTTTGGGGAAAAGTGTGGAAATTCTAAATTTATGTATTGTAATTGATTCCTTTAGCAATATTTGACATTATTGAGTCAATTGTGGTTAGATACGAGTGTTTGGAGACGGATTCTAGGGGAAAGGCTCCGGTAGAGCTTTGAGTCAACTTGTGGAGCGAGATAAGTGTCGTGGTTAACCTTGACTCGAGGGATTAGGATTTGTTTGCCTATTTGCTACTTGTTTAAATGTTGGATACAATGTATATGTGAGGTGACGAGTACTTATGTGTTGTTATTGGGTTAAAGCATGCGGGTGGGACTTGTTTCTTGTCATTTATTTCGTTCTTTGATCATGATATCCATACTTATACTAGTTAATTACTAAATTGATCATTCTTTCTGCATTTATGGGATATATGTGATAATAGAATATTGTTTCTGAAGAAGAGATTGGTAGTGTGGAACCATTGTTGACATAAGACTTGATCTTGCTTATTCTATCTCCTTGTTGTTATATGTTCATTGTTACATGGTAAGGGAGAGTGTTAATGCACGAAGGGTGATGCCGTGCCGTATTTGAGTGTTAATGCACGAAGGGTGATGTTGTGCCAAATTTGAGAGTTAATGCACGAAGGGTGATGCCGTGCCGTATCTATTGTTCACAATGAAATTGAGAGTAAAAGCACGAAGGGTGATGCCGTGCCATATTTATCATTTTATGGTGAGATTGAGAGTAAAATCAAGAAGGGTGATGCCGTGCCATTATTACTGTTTCATGGTGAGGCTGAGAGTAAAAGCACGAAGGGTGATGCCGTGCAGTTTTATTCATTATGTTTGTTCTTTTTTTTTGGTTGAAGGTTTATTAACTGTTTCTTATTATCATTCCTTGTTGTAGTTATCGTATCTTGTACCCCTTTCGCATGTCCCCTACCACTAGTACTTGTTAATTCTTTATTTGTTGTTATGTTGTACATATATTTCCGTCTGTACAGGTTTATTTGCGTGGGTGTCCTGTCATAGGCTCGTCACTACCTCATCGAGGTTTGGCTCAACACTTACGGAGTACATTGGGTCGGACGTACTCATACTACACTCTGCACTTCTTGTGCAGATTTTGGTACTAGTCCCAACTGTCGGTGAGGCGTACCATATCGGATTGACATTTGGAGACTCGAGGTAGATTTGTTGGCGTCCGCAGACCTTGAAGTCCCCTTCCATTTCCCCTATTTACTATTCTTTTCATTCGAGATAGTTGTATTTATTTATAACCCTATTTTGTAGAGATTCTAGAAGCTCGTGAACTTGTGACTCCAGATCTGGGTCGTACTTAGATATTATTGGTATTATGTCATTTGTATTCCGTTTTAGTTTCTTTTCGGCTTAATTGGTTTAACTTAATTGAATTGATTGTAAATTAGCTTAAAGATCCTCTAACGTTGGCTTGCCTAGCAAGTGAAATATTAGGCGCCATCACGGCCCCGATGGTAGAAATTCCGGGTCGTGACACATACGAGCGTATAAGACTAAAATGATCACTTATACACTCAAAACATAGGCCAACAAGGCCATACAATCTTTAATATGCATGATATCTATCTACAAGCCTCTAAGAGTATATAAATATTATAAAGGTCGGGACAGGGCCCCGCCATAACAATCAATACATGTCCAAAGCATACTGACCAAATAGGAAACTCCGGAGCAAGTGGAGTGCACCAACCTCTTCCGCTGAGTTGATAGCCTACTAGGAGGACTGTCAACCTGTCTATTAGGACCTGCGGGCATGAAATACAGCGTCCCCAGGCAAAAGTGATATCAGTACAAATAAAGTACTGAGTATGTAAGGTATGAAAAGTAGTATATAAAAGACATGAAAGAAACATAGAGTAAAGAACTCAACCTGTAAGTCTGAATAGTTTAGTGAATCATGAAACATTTATAGTGTCATGTATATGCGTATAAATGTCATACGCATAGCTATATGCATAACATCATCAAGCCTATGAGGGCATCTCATCATATCATCTCGACCTCAGTGGGAGAAATCATCAACGTATGCCAGCTGATTAGGTGGTGGTGCGTATATAACATTGTAACCTTTCCCCATACCCAATATACATATAATATACACGTACATAACGCCATCCGGTCATGGGTCAATGTACATGTATAAATGAATGCAATACATAATGACGTAAGTTAATAAGATCTCTTGGAATATCATAAGCTCAATATGCCTTCGGATAAACTTTATCAAGTTATGCATTTTCTGAGACCCATGAACAGACGATATAATAATAGGACACATGGGCAATCAAGAACTTAGGCACCCCTAGTACTTCTATGAATAGAGTAATTTATGAAAGTTGCACGTTTGCTCATTTCGTTTGTACCATATGGATCATGCCAAAAGGAATGAAGGGATAGACTTAATATACATTTGTCGTTTACTTAACCTCATGACGTTGGTTCAACCCGTTAGTACTTCAATCTACAACAACGAAATAGAAGCATTGTTAAGCTTAGAGAAGCCAGAATTCAACACAAATGAGCAACTAGCTCATCTACGAGTAATTGGACAATACCTCCCCTTATTCTTTTCCTTTCCATAAATCAAACAACAAGAACAATATGCCCAAAATGTCAACAAACATATTACATCAATATCCCACCTTAAATCCATCACAATACATCACCAAAACAATCCACACAATCTCATACAACAACCCAGTGCTACCTTGCACTTTTCCATCCCTAAAATTTAGGTAGAACTTTCGAATACATTTCAATACTGACAACCACAATATACTCAGGTTATACATACTGATTGTTAAGCCACAACACAACATAAAAATGAACTCATTGCAGTCCACAAATTACAGCAACACAAAATTGATTTTCAGATTAATACTTTATCATTTCTTACTCTCACGACTTAGTTAAGGCACCAATAAGCTTAAAAACAACATGTACAAGCCAATATTCACATGTGACAGCCATATAATAACATGAAACTACTGCAAACAGTCCATTACACCTCAACAACTTCAACTTAATTTTCAGCTCCTACTTCACAAGTCCTTCACCAAACAACCTAGCTAGAACTTAGATAAACTCAAATAAATGAAGACATTATTTTATTACCTAGATCAGATCTTGTTGGGATGAAACAATGGTATTATTTATCCCTTGATGACCATTAACTTTCACTACTTCAGATCCTTCAAGATTGGAGATTACCCTTTAACTTGAATTGAAAGAAGAAAAAGATTATTGGCAACTTCTTGAGGGTTTGGAGTAGATCAATTTGGGAGAGAATTTAGTTCCTCTCTTTATGTTTCTACTACTTGGATATTATGAGGAGAGGTTTCTTGATTCAGCCCCTAAAAAGGCCCTCTTTGCTAACCTACACATGTCTATTTAGGTGGACTAATTTGGACCTTCCCTTTTTGCAAGTCGGTGACACACCTATTTGTCACCTGCTTGGCTACTTAATAGGTGTCACATGCTGACCTTATTTACTTATACATGTGTATTGTCCTCGTTTAATATGTTAAGTAGCTCAAGCTAGTAGGACGGGTAAGCAAGTAGCTCAAGCAAGTATATCGGTAAGCAAGCAACTCAATTTTATGTATCCATTATCGCATTTGTTTTTTTCCAAGTCTCATTCATCTTAACTTACTTAAGACTTACATAAGCCTTCCTTAGCCTAAGGATTTCATCCTTTTTGAGCTTACATTAGATAATTTTATAATGACAGTGACGTCTGAAGTACGGGGTGTAACAAATAGTCTTGAAAAGAATGATAAAAGAATATTTTATCAAACGCATGGCTAACGGAGAACCGGTTAAGAAATACAGATAAGCACAATGAATTATATTTGCATAAATCTAATGGATGTACTGTCGCGCCCCAAAACCGAGGAGCATGACCGGCGCTCAACCGAGTGAACCCGACCGAGCAAGCCTGTTAGATTTTCTTCTACCCAAACTCATCCACGAATGGAGATAATACATATTTTCATTAATTAGACAAAAGGTGTTCACGTCTACAATACCAATTCATTTCCAATAGTTTCATCATTTTTAAAGTCTTAAATGGACAAGTAATACAACTACAACATAATATATTTTGACTTTCCCAGCACCAATACACAACCCACACTATGTCTACAGAGCCTCTATAGATGAAGAAGAGTACAATGATAATGCCGGCAACAAGGCCCCGGCTATACCTCAAATATAATACACAAAGTACGAAAGATTCATGACCCCGGAATGAAGTGGGGCTCACCAAGTCAACTGGGAAGAAGGTACACTTATATCACGGATCAATATCTCCTGTTATGAAACCACCTGCATCCATTGAAAGATGCAGCGCCCCTCGCAAAAGGGACGTTAGTACTGTCGAATAGCACTAGTATGTATAACTAAACACCCTCTCAATAGAATGACAAATAATACAAACAAGATTATCATAATATCAATGAAAGCCTTAATCAACATCAAACGTCAATTTAGGATCAAGAAAGTGTTCAAATTAATTTCTATATCTCACATTGGGAGATTTTTAGTATCGGTATACCATTGTCCACAATACCAGTACCACCGTAATCTCAGTACGGAGTCCGATCACTACCCGATCGGCTAGGATATCTCATTAGAGACATCAACCACAATTACTCTCAATATCAATACCACTGTCTTTAACACGGAGTCCGATCATGACCCAATTGGCTAGGCTATCCATTAGGGACATCAACCACAATCACAATTTCAATTACAATTTCCAGCACAATCACGACCATGTGTGCAACATGGTGTCCGATCACGACTCGATCGGCTAGGCTATCTTATTTGAGACATCAACCTTTTTATATCAATCAATGCATTTCATAATACTTTCACATCTTTTCATTTTGTTGGCACTAGTGGCCATAATTATAAGATTATTCTTGGTACGTTGGCCATATTTAGTATTTCATGCTCACCTTAT
This sequence comes from Nicotiana tabacum, assembly GCF_000715075.1. Classification (NCBI taxonomy): domain Eukaryota; kingdom Viridiplantae; phylum Streptophyta; class Magnoliopsida; order Solanales; family Solanaceae; genus Nicotiana; species Nicotiana tabacum. Next base: position 47,956,249 of record NC_134102.1, read on the forward strand.
CAATTTCAAATATCATCCTCACCATCAACAACAAACACAATTCAAATCAAAGTGTGTAGTATACATGTGAGCAATTTAGAGTCTAATGCACATAACGATATTTCACAAAATTTGACATAATAGCCTTCATTTGAACTTAACTTAAAGTCGCAACATTATTAGTGCACAACCCATATTTTAACACATCCTCAATTGGTAACATAACATGAATAGAGCATTTGGGATGCTTGTTGAACATATATCTTTCAACCCAATCTTACTCGGAATAGCCAATTTCATAATGAACCACTCGGGACTTACATAATTTACTTGAATATCGTGGGATTCAATTCTAAGAGAAGAGTTTAGCCAACATACCTCACTTGAGCTTCCTTACACTCTAAATGTTCCGAAATTCTTAGCAACTTCAATCTATTTTAGAAATATAACAAGTTGAATCAAATTTAGGAAGATGATCATGGTTCTAGCTCATTTGAGTATTTTATCAAACACTAGGTGTGCACAAGGTTTCAAGGTCCTTTTATGGAGGATTCCATCATCCCACAACCCAATCTTTACCATGCTTAGTTCAACAATCTTCCTACACCCTTTGATAACACACGCATGTAAAATAAACAACTCTCATGCCCAAAAATTATCTTGCTAGTTACCCATTTTCAGATGATTTCGAAACTAGGGTTTAGGGTGTAGAATCTTCTTCTAGGATGAAGACCTAGTGAGCTTCCCTTCTTAATCTTCCAAAACCTGAGAAAGAATTGAAGAAAAATTATTGAAGAACACCTTCTCACTCTAAGGCACTCTCTCTCACTCTAAAATATCAGATTATGTCTCAAAAATGGCCCCAAGCATATATTTAACAAAATAGGGTCGGGTTTTAAAAATCAAAAAATGGAGCTCCGGAACGGTTTTGCGGTCGCATATGCGACCGCATATCAGTCGCATAATTGCCAACAAAAATTATCAAAAATATGTCTGTGTATGCGGTCACTATGCGGTCGCATAGTCGACCGCATAGCTGCTGCCAGATTTGGCCCTCTCTAGCTCACTTCTGCGGCCATTATGCAGCCCGCAGAATTATTATGCGGTCGCATGATGGACCGCATAAACTATAGAGTGATTATGTGGCCCACCGAGTGATTATGCGGCTTTACACTTAAGTACTTCAAAATTTTCCTGGGTGTTACATGTACAATGTGTAAAGTATTCCCGACTTTGAGAGGATTCCACAAGAAGACAACTAATTGTGCAAAATTATACATAAACTAATCATAGTAAGCATCATTCATATAAAAGAGGGTTAATTATCATGGATTTGTACCAAGCATGTTTTTATTTAAAATGAAGTGATTAAATTAAGCAATTTACAAATTGAGTGACCTGAAAGTGTAACTAAACATGATAGCACACATGTAAGATAATATACAATTATCTTATTAGGAAAAAGAATTGTAACGACCCGGCCGATCGTTTTGAGAGTAATAGCCCCGATCCCCTATTTACTGCTTTCCCCGTATCTTTCTCTGCTTAAGTGACTTGCCGGGAGATTTTGTTTGTGGTTTCGGAGTGATTTGGGACACTTAGTCCCTAAAGCTGAAGTTTAAGTTCTAGGATTATGATCGTAGTCAAAACTGTGGTTGCGACTAAAGGTCTGCAGGTGCGATATCGCTGGGCAGAAAAGGGGAAATCACGAGGGTTTGATCTCATTTTCACTCTGGGACTCTGATAGCTCGGATTTGGGTGATAATTTGAAGGATTTTCAGAGGGAGTTATTAGGTAATGATTTTTAACTCATTTATGGTTATATTCTGGCTTAATCCTTGATTTCATTAATTGGATTAGTTTCTTATAGTTATATTTATGGTATGTAATTGCTTTTGGCTAGATTTGGGCCATTCGGAGTCGGAAAATCATGGAAAAGGCATTCTTACTGATTGATTGAGCTTGGTTCAAGGTAAGTGGCTTGCCTAACTTTGTGTGGGGGAAATACCCTTAGGATTTGGTACTATGGTGATACTTTTGTGATATGTGAGCGCCGTGTACGCGAGGTGACGATTGCGTACACGGGCTAATTATTGTAAAATCCGGTTTTCACTGCGTAATAACCTGTTTCATCTCAATTGAGTTATACCGGCATGTGTAGTTATCTAGTTAGCCTAATATCTCATGTCTACATGTACGTATCTTAAATGCTTATTTGAACTCTGTGCCGCATGCTTATGTGATTTCCTGTTTTTCCTTTATCGGTATCAGTCTTAACTATAGAATTCTTTGTAAATTGTTGTATTTATTGGTTTGAGCTGTGTGTTTACTTTTGAGACTACGAGGAGGTACCTCGGGAGATCCCCCTCTGCATATTTACTTTTGAGACTACGAGGCGGTACCTCGGGAGATCTCCCTGTACGTTTACTTTTGAGACTACGAGGCGGTACCTCGGGAGATCTCCTTGTATATTTACTTTTGGGACAACGAGACGGTATCTCGGGAGATCCCCTGCTATTTTATCCCTGTGTGTTGTACTGTTATTTGGCTGTGGTTTCCTCTTTGTTAAATTCCAGTCTTTTATTACATTGTAATATTTCTCTGCCTTATATATATATATATGCCAGTAGGGCCCTGACCTGACTTCGTCACTACACAACCGAGGTTAGGCTTGGCACTTACTGGGTACCATTATGGTGTACTCATGCTACTCTTCTGCACATGTTTTATGTGCGGATCCAAGTACTCCTTACCAGCCAGTAGGGAGATTTTGGAGACTTCAAGGTATATCTGCCGTGTCCGCAGACCTCGGAGTCCCCCTCTATTCCCTCCTATATTATTTACCTTTCGTACTTCTTTTTCTTAGACTCTGGTGTATAGAGATACTAGTTGTTCTTCCGTAGCTTGTGAATTATGATGTTTTGGGTTTTGGGAATACAGTGTATACTCGAGTGTTGGTTTTTGTACATGCCGGATGACATTTTTATCAGTTATTTAATTATCAGTTGCAGTTAATTGTTAAAGTTTTTCTTTCATTTTCTTTATTTCGCAAATGTTAGGCTTACCTAGTCGTAGAGACTAGGTGTCATCACGATATCTTACGGAGGGTGAATTGGGTCGTAATAAGCTGGTATCAGAGCTCTAGGTTCATAGGTGTCGTGAGTCACAAGCAGGTTTAGTAGGGTCTCGCGGATCGGTACCGAGATGTCTGTACGTATCTTCGGGAGGCTATGGAACTCTTAGGAAAATTTCACTTCTTTTGATTCCTTGTCGTGCAAAATTTTTGACTTCAAAATTCTAAACTTTTGTCTTTTGTTCTCTCACAGATGGTGAGGACCCTTATAGCTGGATCAGATGACCATGCACCCGCGCCCACTGCTAGAGCCGCGAGAGGCCGGGGCCGGGGTAGAGGTCGACAACGTCCACGTGGTGCAGCCGGAGCACCCACACGAGCTGCTATAGAGGAGCCACCACCAGCCCCAGTTGGAGCGTAAGCACCCGAGATGCCTGTTACTGCACCAGCCCTCCAGGAGACTCTAGCCCAGTTCTTGAGCATGTTTAGTACCTTGGCTCAGGTAGGATTGATACCTCTTGCTCCTGCCACATCCCAGGCGGGGTGAGGAGCACAAACTCCCGTCGCCAGTACCCTAGAGTAGCGAGTTTAGGTAGACCAGGATCTAGAGATTTTACCAGTACAGCCGGTAGCCCCAGTTCGGCCCGATGGTAGGGCAGCAGCTTTTGAGGAGGAGCAGCTCAGGCTCGAGAGGTACAAGAAGTACCACCCTCATACTTTCAGTGGCTTGGTGTCAGAGGATCCCCAGGGTTTTCTTGAGGAGTGTCACCGTATCCTCCGTACTATGGGTATAGTAGAGTCGAGTGGGGTTTCTTTCATTATGTTCCAGCTTAGAGGAGCGGCATATCAGGGGTGGGGTGCTTATGAGTTGGGTAGTCCGGCTGAGGCAGCTTCACTTACAAGGAGTATGTTCCCCAGAGTCTCAGAGATGCATGGCGCGCCGAGTTTGAGCAGTTGCGCCAGGGTGCCATGATTGTGTTAGAGTATGCGGTTCGCTTCAGTGATTTGACTAGACATGCATCAGCCATGGTTGCTACAGTTCGAGATAGGGTCCGTCGATTTATCGAGGCACTCCATCCCAGCATTAGGATTAGCATGGCCCAAGAGTTAGAGATGGATATCTCGTACCAGCAGGTTATGAGTAAAACTAGGAGAGTGGAGGGCATGCTTGCTCGGGAAAGAGAGGAGAGGGAGGCCAAGAGGTCTCGAGAGTCTGGCTCTTATATTGTTACTTGTGCCCCAACTGCAGTTCGCCATGGTAGGGGCTATGTGAGTCGTCCTATTCATTCAGCACTTCCAGCCGCCAGTGGTATTCCAGCTACTCCTAGGCCCAGGAGCCTTATTATGCACCGCCAGTGTCTAGTATACCTCCTGCACAGGGTGCTTTTAGCGATCAGTCCAGCAGACATGGACCAAGCCAGTCATAGCAGCCACGCCCTCCGAGATCTTGTTTTGATTATGGGGACACTCACCATGTGGTGAGGGATTGCCCCAGACTTAGGAGCGGTGCACTTCCACAGACTTAGGAGCGGCACCGCGTGCTCCACCAGGTCCTCAAGCTATGATTACAGCACTAGCTACCACTCCACCTGCTCAGCCAACTCGAGGTGGAGGTCGGGCAGGTAGAGGTCACCCTAGAGGGGGTGGCCATGCCAGATACTATGCCCTTCATGCTCGTACAGAGGCAGTTGCATCCGACTTTGTCATTACAGACATTGTTTCGATCTATCATAGAGATGCATCGGTATTATTTTATCCAGGCTACACTTACTCCTATGTGTCATCTTATTTTGCTCCATATTTGGGCGTATCCCGTGATTTTTTGAGTTCTCTTATTTATGTATCTACACCTGTGGGTGATTCCATTATTGTTGACAGTGTGTATCGGTCATGTTGGATTGCTCTTAGTGGTTTTGAGACCAGAGCCGATTTGTTATTGCTCAGTATGGTAGACTTTGATATTATTTTGGGCATGGACTGGTTGTCACCCTATCATGCTATTCTTGATTGTCACGCCAAGACCGTGACACTGGCTATGCCAGGATTACCGCGGTTAGAGTGAGGAGGTACCTTAGATTATACTTCTAGCAGAGTTATTTCATTTCTTAAAGCTCAACGAATAATTGAGAAGGGGTGTGACGCGTATCTAGCTTACATGAGAAACGTCTTTTGGGTTGACCAATGCCCTAGCAGCATTTATGCATTTGATGCACAGTGTATTCCGGCCCTATCTTGACTCATTCGTCATTATTTTTATTGACGACATTCTGGTGTGAGTTCTGGTTAGATTCAGTGGCTTTTTTGGGTCATATAATGTCGAGTGAGGGGATCAAGATGGATCCGAAGAAGGTGGAAGAAGTGCAGAATTGGCCTAGACCGTCCTCAGCTACGGAGATCAGGAGTTTCCTTGGTTTGATGGGGTATTACCGTCTATTTGTAGAGGGTTTCTCATCTATTGCCACACCTATGACCAGGCTGACACAGAAGGGTGCTCCGTTCAAATGGACAGAGGAGTGTGAGAAGAGCTTTCAAAAGCTCAAGACAGCTTTGACTACGACCCCAGTATTGGTATTGCCTATAGGTTTGGGGTCTTATACTGTATATTATGATGCGTCATGGGTTGGTCTCAGTGCGGTGTTGATGCATGACCGTAGGGTGATTGCCTACGCGCCCAGACAACTAAAGGTATATGAAAAGAACTATCATGTCCATGACCTTCAGTTAGCACCTATTGTTCATGACTTGAAGATTTAGCGGCACTATTTGTACGGTATCTCTTGTGAGATCTACACCGATCACCAGTGTTTGCAGTATCTGTTCAAGCAGAAGGATCTTAACTTGCATAAGCGGAGGTGGTTAGAGATGCTTAAGGATTGTGATATCACTATTCTATACCATCCCGAGAAGGCCAATGTGGTGGCCGATGCCTTGAGTCGCAGGGCGGAGAGTTTGGGGAGCTTAGCATATTTACCAGCAGCAGAGAGGCCATTGGCATTGGATGTTCAGGCCTTGGCCAACCAGTTTGTTAGATTGGATATTTCTGAGCCGAGTCAAGTTTTGGCTTGTGTGGTCTCCCGGTCTTCTCTTTATGATCGTATCATGGAGCGTCAGTATGATGACCCCCATCTGCTTGTTCTTAAGGACACAGTTCAACACGGTGATGCTAAGGAGGTCACTATTGGAGATGATGGTGCATTGAGGATGTAGGGCAGGCTATGTGTGCCCAATGTGAGTTGCGTGAGTTGATCCTCCAAGGGGCTCAGAGTTCGTGGTACTCCATTTATAAGGGTACCGCGAAGATGTATCAGGACTTGAGGCAGCATTATTGGTGGAGTACAATGAAGAAGGACATAGTGGAATATTTAGATCGGTATCTAAATTGCCAACAGGTGAAGTTTGAGCACCAGCAGCCAGGTGGGTTGCTTTAGAAGTTAGACATTCTGGAGTGGAAATGGGAGCGGATCACTGTGGATTTTGTTGTTGGGCGTCCACGGACACAGCGGAAGTTTGATGCAGTTTGGGTGATTATGGATAGGCTGACCAAGTCAGCTCATTTCATTCCTGTGATGACTACTTATTCTTCCGAGCAGCTGGCTCGAGTTTATATCCGCAAGATTGTCAGGCTTCATGGAGTGCCAGTATCTATTATCTCTGACTGGGGTACGCAGTTTACATCATGGTTATGGAGGGCCATACAACATGAGTTAGGTACTCGGGTTGAGTTGAGCATAACATTTTACCCTCAGACGGATGGACAGTCCGAGCGCACTATTCAGATACTAGAGGATATTCTCCGTACGTGTATGATGGAGTTTTGAGGTTCTTGGGATCAGTTCTTTTCACTTGCGAAGTTTGCCTACAATAACAGTTATCAGTTAAGTATTCAGATGGCACCGTATGAGGCTCTGTATGGTAGGCGGTGTCGGTCTCCAGTGGGTTAGTTCGAGCCGGGCGAGGCGAGGCTATTGGGCACAGACTTGGTTCAGGATGCTTTGTATGAGGTTAAGGTGATTCAGGATCGACTTCGCATAGCCCAGTCCAGACAGAAGAGTTATGCGGATCGGAGGTTCGCGGTGTTGCATTCATGGTTGGGGAGCGGGTTTTGCTCCGAGTTTCGTCCATGAAGGGTGTTATGAGGTTCAGGAAGAAAGGAAAGCTGAGCCCAAGGTTTGTTATTCCATTCGAGGTGTTGTGGCGAGTTGGGGAGGTTGCTTATGAACTTGCCTTGCCTCCCAGTCTAGCAGGAGTTCACTCAGTATTCCATGTTTCTATGCTCTGGAAGTATCACAACGATCCGTCTTATGTGTTGGATTTCAGCTCAGTCCAGTTGGACAAGGATTTATCTTATGTTGAGGAGCCGATGGCTATTTTGGATAGGCAGGTTCGAAAGCTGAGGTTAAAGAACATTGCTTTAGTGAAGGTTCAGTGGAGGGGTCAGCCGGTCGAGGAGGCTACTTGGGAGATCGAGGATGATATGCGAAACCGTTATCCTTATCTTTTCACCACTTTAGTTATGCCTCTATGCTCGTCCAGATCGAGGACGAACGATTGTTTTAACAGGGGGAGGATGTAATGGCCCGGCGGGTCGTGTCACGACCCAAACAGATGGGCCGCGACTGGCACCCGGTACCTTACTCAACCGAGTAATAATCATAACGTATCTTTCGTATAATTCCATCATAGGTAAATGAACCGGAGTAAAGCATGAGGGAATAAACTTATACATATGACATACTGGCCTATAAGACCCAAAACGATCACTCATACACTAAACATAGGCCGACAAGGCCATACAACCTTTAATATACATGACATCTGTCTACAATCCTCTAAGAATATATAATTGTCATAAAGGTCGGGACAGAGCCCCGCCAAACCAAACAATACACATCTAAATCATATTGACCAAACAAGCAACTCCGGAATAAATGGAGTGCACCAACATCTTTCGCTGAGCTGATCGCCTACTTGGAGGACTCTCGACCTGTCTATCGAGACCTGCGGGCATGAACCGCAGTGTCCCCAGGCAAAAGGGACGTCGGTACAAATAATGTACCGAGTATGTAAGGAATGAAAATCAATAAATAATAGACATGAGAGAAACGTGGAGTAAAGGACTCGACATGTACGTCTGCATAGCTCTGTGAATCATTTCATTTTTATAATGTCATGCATATGCGTATAAATTTCATACCATGCATTGGTATATGCGTTCATAATATCATCAAGCCTCTGAGGTATTCCATCATATCATTTCGGCCACTGTGGGCAAATCATCAACGTATACCAGCTGATCAGGTGGTGGTGCATATATAACGCCGTAACCTTTTCCCATATCACATATACATATAACATACGCGTATATAACGCCATCTGGTCATAGGTCAATATACATGTATAAATGCATGAAATGCATAAGAAATACGTTAATAAGATTTTCTCAGAATGTCATAAAAATAATATGCCTGTCGACATAAACTTTATGAAATACGTATTTTTCTGAGACCAATGAACAGAAGATATAATAATAATTCACATGGGGAATCAAGAATATAGACACCCCTAAACTTTCTATGAATAGAGTCATTTATGAACATTGTGCATTTGCTCGTTTCGTTCGTGTCGTATAGATCATGCCAAAAGAAAGAAGGGATAGCCTTAACATACTTGAGTTGATTCTCTTGACAATCCCTCTAACACACATCAATTGCGACAACACGTAACGGCGGATCGAAGTAGGAGAAAATTCGTATGATATTCTTGAGAAAGATTATACCGTGCTCCCTTAAAATCGCAAAATCCTGTTGCTACTACGCTAAGAAGTCTCGGATGAATTCTTGTTGAAGTAATTCACGTTACTATCACATAAGTTCTTTGATGAAATTTTTTTGCTGGAGATCATTACTAGGAAAATGGGAGGAGGTGAGCATTTCTATTTGTGAATTTTGATCATAACGTTACAAGTCTTTTATTGAATTTTAAGAAGCCTTTTATGTATTAGCCAAGAGGCCCTCTAAAGGTGCCACCTATCTTCATGACATATTAGTCACATTAGGCTTGATGAGAACATTACACATGCTGCCACACTAATTATTAATCCTTATCCAACAAGTACCCACTTAATTTCTTAATTAATTTGTTAATCCCCCATTAACTAATAATTACCCAATTATCCACATAATTAGAAATTATCTCAAATTACTTAAAATAGTACTCACTTTTAACACACTTTGTACACGTTACTATTATGGTCATGTGGTACCTTGTATGGTACTAGTCCATAAATACCGGCTATTTTAGCTCGGGCCGTATTTTATCCCAAAATGTCAAACTTCGACGAAATTCATTTTTTTGATTTGCTTACCCTTTCACCTTCACAAATTTACTCATCACTTGTTTGAAATAGCATAATGCTTATAATCTAAAAAAATCTCATTTCCGAGCTTTCATCAATTTATTTATGGCGTACTTTCACGTACGAAAATATGGGGTGTAACATCATTCCCCCCTTTGGAATATTCGTCCTCGAATGTTGACTGATGCACTTATCATTTTCATAACTTATGTCTTCCGAATACGTTAATATTCTCCTTGCCATTTAGGCAACAGTTCTTTGAATAAATCCAAAGGCCAGGGCATTCCCCCTTTTAGGTCACTTTCTCACACCACGGTCTTTGGTTGGAATTCGTCCAATCTCGTAACTCTTGCTACCTTCTTCCATGCAACCTGTAGGACGTTTTCCTTGCATGTGCTCCTATGCATCTCTTCCCTTCGGCTTTTAGCCAATCTTTAGGAGGAACATATACAGAACTTGATAAGATGTCCCTTTGGACATCTATAAGTATACTGAAGTTCTTTGCTCGATACTTTGTCAAACTCACGAATATCACTTTATCTTATTTCATAGACCTGGCTATCCATCCGCATGATTTTACTGCATCTAGGTAGGTCATACTCTACCATAACTCTTACTTCGATTTATCGTTGCTGAGGTCTGCTACCAAACTTCAGGTTACTTTCGTTGCTTATCCCATATGTATAAATCTAAGTCCTTTAATACTTCTTCATACTGTTCATCTTAAGAATGACGGCCTAATCTCACCACATACTTTGTGACTTTTGTCCATCCATTGTTGATTCACCTCAATATTGATCTACTGTATACCACTGATAACTTGAAACCGCTTACATAATCACTAGGCCACACGTTGCATCGTGGAACATTTGAAGTGATTTTCCTGATCCACTTAGGGTGATACGATACTATACTTCCATAACCGTTTTTCATAACATCCCAATGTGGTTTACCTTACGTGGGTATTTTAATCTTGTACACTTCATGAAATCATTACTCAATCGAAGGCCCAAATGTCATCCTTCTTTTATCACAATTACACCCTTATTCTATTCCCAAGGCAGCATTCTATCTCTTTTAAATGCTGCTAGTCTTAGACTCCTTTGCATTTATTCAGTCTATACTGAGCTTTCTATAACTTAGAGAAACCATTAGCTCTCTTGTTTTCATGGGCTTAATCCTAAGGACTTATCCATTCTCATCACCTTCTCACTCGCCCTTTCTTATCCGTACTCCTGTCTTCCTAAAACCTTGTCGCTTTACCATACTTTAGCTTGCGACCTACACATATCTAGTTATACTACTCTTAACCTTCTTTCAACTTCCTTGCACCATAGATTTTCTTGTGTTATTTTGGAACATCAAGCAAGATATCACATCGTCCCTAACTCTTCTTCACTCTCTTAACTAGGCCTCTCGGTACCTAGAAACCATAGGCTGGAAGATATCTGCCACTAGCGACGCCACTATCATTCCTGGATACTGAGTCCTAGCACTTCTAGCCTTCTATCCGAAGTATGTCCATTCACAACCTTTTTCATTTGAGTATCTCATACGTTGTTCACCTTTACCTTACTTACCTTAAAATCTCTCATCACATCTTCTATCTCTTTTATTACCTCCCTTCCATATAGGTATGATTCACATCCACAACTTGAAGCTCTATTATAATACTTGCACTTTTGGTGTATACATAATCCGGTAAGAGCTTCATACTGACTTCTTATGAGGCTGGTACTCTTTTAACTGGCTTTATCATAGAGCCATTATAGAATATGGCTACTGTACTCTCTCTCTTGCACCTCTGATATTAAGAGTGATCCTGCAATGTTCTCAATCATGATTTGTATAATTTTCTAGCTCCAGTAATCAGACTCCTGATTTACTCAGTTGATATAACTCTTTGGTTTCCTCTTTCCTCTGACCAACCTTTATGCAGGCTTAAGCTATCTTCCGATTTGCGGCTCATGGTATCAGTTATTACTTATAGCCTTTTATGGGCGCTATGGAATATTCATGATATAATTCTTTCAAAAATTCAATCCTTTGTTTATGACCTGGGCTCAATTCTTTCTTTTAACTCATACGGGAGTCTTCTACGACTGTATGATTGTCAACATATATGTTGCATGGATAATACTCCGAATCTTAAGTGCGTTCATAACGTAACTAACTCTGGATCATTGCTCCAAAAATCCTATTTGTTCCCTCTCAGCTTTCTTTAAACGTAAGCTATTACTTCTCCTGGTCGTTCTGCCACTTGTTGCGCGCATACTCACACATTTTGGAATTCCATACAACTCATATGATCTTGAATATCACTTCTGATTTTACTCCCCGTTCAATAGCCACGGTAGGCGCCACATTCTTATGGAGTGCATACAATGTTGTTGTGAGACTGTTGTTACATGAGCATTTCCTCTTTAGGTCACTATGCTTAGGTTGAAGCCTTCTTCCTTATTTCCCCAGCTAGTTTTTCATTGTAGTACTTAGGGAGACCTTTTGGCTCTTGTAAAGTTACAAGCTGGCTGTATCGTTTACCCGACAGAATATTTGATGTTTGTACTCACCTATAATAATCCTTAGTTTACGCTCATGTGCTTGTAGGGTTACCTCTGAACTTGATATTTTGACTGTCTTCTCAGTGGCATTCTCTTTTATTTCAGTAACATTCATACGGTACCTTTAACTACCCCAACTCCTATGTGAATATTTCTCGAGTATTATAATGTCATAACTGCAAGGCTGAATTCCCCATGTTGGGGTTCACTCTGTTTATCTTACATGATCTATTGATTTGTCTGTATCTTTTTATCTAGCCTTAACTAGGCTCTTCCTGAATCAACTACTAACCACTCGTTGGCCCACTCTCATATCAATATTCCCTATAATCTTTCTCGTGTTATTTTCTTTGTCTTAACTTACGTCTCGTACTGGCTCCTTATTTTTCAATAACATCTCGGGCAGGAACCCTTACCTCCTTTCCTTGACGTCGTTCTTGTATAATGTTCTGGAATCGTAGCATATCTATAGGACTGGGGTAAGTGCAAGCTCATTCCTTTTTTATTTTTTTATCGCATTCTTCCTTTACCATTCCATAATTACTAGAACCATTTAATTCTGAATTCATGCCACACCACTCCATATTCCCCCTTTAGGGGAATACTAAGAGTTGGAGCTATAAAGATTTACCCATAGATGTTTTACCTCTTAATCTTTGGAGTCATTTCACATCATCGATGACCCTTACTCGCCTTGCGGTAATCCTTCTACACCAAGGATAACAAAATTCCTTACTCGCGAGGGTGACACTTAGTATAACTGGAACGTACAGTCCCTTAAGCTTAACTTTGCTTGCTTTAGGGAAGCGTCTTCCTGAATGACCATTCTCGGAATTTCTTATGAATCTTCTTCTGTTGTCCATTCTATTATCGCCAGAACGCAATCTAAAATTCTCATGATGTTGACCATATTCAAATCATTCAGTCTCTGATTCATGTTTAGTTTATCTTGTTCACCAATCCATGTTGATTTCTATTACTATGGGTCTAACTTTTCCTTTTGGTAATCATGTTAGAGTCACGAACTTATTTCTCGAAATAAGGATGTGACTTTATGGCCTATACTCTTTTGTAGTCTCAAGGCCTGTCACCTCTCGTCTTTTCCTTCACTTGACTATAGACTCTGTAATACTGTCATCTTTTGATCTATCATTGTTCATCCATGTATCATATCTTACTCATAATGCTTCATTAACTCTTTTCTTATTTTCCGCTAACATTTATGTCTATCACTTTATTCTGAAAACTCGAACAAGACATTCTTTTGCTTTTAGCTCCCCTTTTCTCCATCCAGTGGCTCTTGGTGTTTCTTAATGTTCTCGCTCTACTAGGGATGCGAGCCACACTAAGGTAATATTTATCCCTTCCAAGCTTTCAGTGCCTATCTTCTGAATTTTTTTTTGATCGTGCTAGTATTCACATCTAATTGTAATATTCTAGAGTGCACCATCTGGGTACCTCATAAGAAGATCTATTAGCACCTTTGTAATATCCTTCTAAAATGTCAACTAACACAAATAATCCATTTACCATTTTGGGTTACTCTAACCCCAGCTGGATCCCGATATCCCATCCTTTTCTTAAACTGCACATGTTGGCCCCCATAAGGCATAAATGAGATGGGTGTGGCTAATTGTGTATACCTCTGTTATTGTTGAAGGTAACTCAAAAGGTGTAACACCCCGAAAATTTTTAAAGAACTTAAGTGTAAAGCCCGGTAAAATTTGCAAAGAAAATAATGTTTCATGGTGTCGGATTAGGCTTATGTATTTGAGGATTATAGAAATTCTTCGCGGCTCGCAAGCTCGTAGCGGCTCGGACCTTTTGGGTTGAACAATGCATGGGAAAGTAAAGGAAATTTTTTGGCAGAACTGTGCATTTCTGCAATCCATTATGCGACCGCAGAATCACTCTGCGGACCGCATAATGGCCACAGAGTGACGCAATTATTTGGGTTTGTTGGAAGTAATGACCGCATAACTGTTATGCGGAACGCATAGTGACCGTAGACTGAGGCAGAGTTTTGGCCATTTTGGACACCAATTATGCGACCGATATGCGGTCCGCATAACCATTATTCGGTCGCATATGCGACCGCAGAACTTGTCCGGAGCTCCATTTTTGGTTTTTTTAAAACCCCACCCTACTTCGTTAAATACACGCTTTGGGTCATTTTTTAGCAAAATTCTGATGTTTTAGAGAGAAGGGAGAGTGTTTTAGAGATAGGAAAACCCTAGGCTATTTATTCATCAAGTCTTGCTCAAATCTTGGAAGATTAACAAGGGAAACCCACAAGTTCTTCATCTAAGAGATTGGGATTGCTAGAATTTACGGAACGTTGTAGTAATTTAAGAAAAGCTCAATTGAGGTATGTTGGCTAAACTTTCTCTCTTGGAATTGAATTCCATAATGTTTTCGTGAGTTTCAAAGTATGGGTTGAGTATTAAAATGTTGTGGCTTTGAATCGTATTTCAAATGAAAGCTAGTATGCCAAATTGTATGAGAAAATCTCAATATTCTTAAGACTCTTAATTGCTCATATGTGTACCTAAAGTCTTGATTGAGAATGTTTTATTGTTGATAACCTATGAAGATGGTTGGAAGTGAAATCACTGAATTGGGAATATAAAGTGTGGCCAACGTGCCAATAGTGAAAGGTATACTTGTGGCCAATGACGCCGATGTAATGAAATAATGTGAGAAAGGTTATGAAATGAACTTTGACTCAACTATTCCCAAATTTACTTCGACAATATAATCGGCTAAAAGTTTATGAACTCAAGTGATGCCCATATGTGGCTGTTTTAGCTAATGCTATGCTTTGTAAGTAATTTTCAATGTGCTTTTCATTCTTACACATTCGTGAGTGGAAATTTTGTAAGATTATAATTTGTGCTTCGATTGCCAATCATATTACTCCATTTATTGGAAAGAAATAAATTATGTTTAAAGCCTTCATTACTAATGAACTTAAAGTTGTGATTTCCGAAATATTCTACTTGTTGATAATTATGATGATGATCTATGAAAGGGAAGAAATAAAAGTGTGGAATATAAAATACGGCCATTGTGCCATGAATAAAGAATCATATGTATGGCCAAGAGAGTCAATAAAATAATAATGTTGTAAGTGGTTGAAAGTACGGATTAGGTGATATGTGATGTGAAAGGTTATGAGATGTACGTATTTGTACTTTTGTTTCCAATGTGTTATGAAACCCTATGGACGGTCTTTGAAACGCATAGGTATATTGTGTTATGAAACCCTATGGACGGTCTTTGAAATGCATAGGTATATTGTGTTATGAAACCCTATGGACGGTCTTTGAAATGCATAGGTATATTGTGTTATGAAACCCTATGGACGGTCTTTGAAACGCATAGGTATATTGTGTTATGAAACCCTATGGATGGTCTATGAAATGCATAGGTACATTGTGTTATGAAACCCTGTGGACGATCTATGAAACGCATAGGTACATTATGTTATGAAATCCTGTGGACGGTCTATGAAACGCATCGGTATATTGTGTTATGAAACCCTGTGGATGGTCTATGAAACGCATAGGTACATTGTGTTATGAAACCCTGTGGACGGTCTATGAAACGCATAGGTACATTGTGTTATGAAACCCTATGGACGGTCTATAAAACGCATAGGTACATTGTGTTATGAAATCCATTATGATATGAAATCCTGTGGACGGTCTATGAAACGCATAGGTGCATTGTGTATAAGAGGTATAGATGGACGGTATGAATAAACACTGTGGACGGTCTATGAAACGCACAAGTGTATAATATGATAGGTGAACACTAAGGACGGTCTAATGAGACACATTATTAATGCAGATAATAGGTGCCCCCTTTTGTTGTCCTTGTTTGTACAAGTTGTTTCAATTATATTATATTATGTGTTCCACGTATAGATCATATGGGCATTCTATTTTGAAAGAGGATTTTTAGCTATACATACTAGTGCTATTCGACAGTACTAACGTCCCTTTTGCCGGGGGCGCTGCATCTTTAATGGATGCAGGTTGTTCTGCAGCAGGTCGCATTGATCAGTGATAGCAGTGCACTCCTTTCAGCCGATTTGGTAAGCCCCACTTCATTTCGGGGTCATGTATCTTTTGTTTCTCATGTACTTTGTGGTTGAGGTATAGCCGTGGCCTTGTTGCCGGTATTTTCATATTACTCTTTAGTTGTACTTAGAGGCTCCGTAGACAGGTTGTAGGTTATGGTTGATGTTGGGAATTGAACTAGAAATGTTGGTACTTGGAAATTATGTTTTTCATTAATTCTATAAACTCGTAATATTGTGGAAATTATGAATGGAGCTACTAATGGGAATGAAAAGGAAGTTGTTAATAAAATCTTTTCAGTGATTGATTAATGGAGTACATCTCCTCTTTATTTACGAATTAAATTTGGGTAGAAGGAATTTAACAGGCTTGCTCGGTCGGGTTCACTCGGTTGAGCGCCGGTCGCGCTCCTCGATTTTGGGGCGTGACAAAAGGCTTATATTCCTCTGCGATAATCTTCATTAGCTGGGTAGCGCGTACTCTTTTTCGTCTTGCTTCTTTTACTTGCTGAAAATTGTGTCTACCTTCCTATTCTCTTATTCCTTTTTATCGTAAGAGTGGATAGACATTCTTGCCTTAGGGATCCTTATCAAGAAGTTTACCCATCTTAGTACACACAGGATCTGCTGAATACCTCATATTTATCCATCATAAGCATGATGCAAAAATTGAGTTCCTCTGACTCAACTCTTTCACAGCTATATCTCTTACCAACCGTCTTTCTGGATATAGGCATTATCGTATTATGAATAAGATAAACTTTAGGAAATTGAGTTCTTACAACTGAGCTCTACCACTCAATCTAGAGTAAGAAAAAAGAGTGATAGTCCTAAATGCCATGTAGCCTCCTGCTTATAAGTGTGGTGCACAACACACCCATAAATAAGACTCTACTAGACACGGCTTGTAGACTCCCTAGGACAGAACTGCTCTGATACCACTTTTGTCATGACCCAAACAGATGGGCCGTGACGGGCACCCGGTACCTTACTCAACCGAGTACCAATCATAACGTATCTTTCGTATCATTCCATCATAGGTAAATGAACTGGAGTAAAGCATGAGGGAATAAACTTATACATATGACATACTGGCCTATAAGACCCAAAACGATCACTCGTACACTGAACATAGGCCGACAAGGCCATACAACCTTTCATATACACGACATATGTCTACAAGCCTCTAAGAGTACATAATTGTCTGAAAGGTTGGGACAGAGCCCTGCCATACCAAACCATACACATCTAAATCATATTGAACAAACAAGCAACTCCAGAATAAATGGAGTGCACCAACATCTTCCACTGAGCTGATCGCCTATTTGGAGGACTCTCGACCTGTCTATCGAGACATGCGGGCATGAAACGCAGCATCCCCAGGCAAAAGGGACGTAAGTACAAATAATATACCGATTATGTAAGGAATGAAAATCAGTAAATAATAGACATGATAGAAACATGGAGTAAAAGACTCGGCATGTACGTCTGCATAGCTTTGTGAATCATTTCATTTTTATAATATCATGCATATGCATATAAATGTCATACCATGCATTGGTATATGCGTTCATAACATAATCAAGCCTCTGAGGGCATCCCATCATATCATTTCGGCCACTGTGGGTAAATCATCAACGTATACCAGCTGATCAGGTGGTGGTGCGTATATAACGCCGTAACTTTATCCCATATCCCATATACATATAATATACGCATATATAACACTATCTGGTCATGGGTCAATGTACCTTTATAAATGCATGAAATGCATTAGAAATAGGTTAATAAGATTTTCTCAGAATGTCATAAAAATAATATGCTTGTCGGATAAATTTTATCAAATATGTATTTTTCTGAGACCCATGAACAAAAAATATAATAATAATTCACATGGGGAATCAAGAATATAGACACCCCTAATATTTCTATGAATAGAGTCATTTATGGAAATAGTGCATTTGCTCGTTTTGTTCGTGTCGTATAGATCATGACAAAAGACAGAAGGAATAGCCTTAACATACATGAGCCGATTCTCTTGACAATCCCTCTAACATATGTCAATTGCGATAACACGTAACGACGGATCGAAGTAGGAGAAAATTCGTATGATATTCTTGAGAAAGATTATACTGTGCTCCCTTAGAATCGCAAAATCTCATTGCTACTACGCTAAACAGTCTCCGATGAATTCTTGTTGAAGTAATTCACGTTACTATCACATAAGTTCTTTGATGAAATTTTATTGCTGGAGATCATTACTTGGAAAATGGGAGGAGGTGAGCATTTCTATTTGTTAGTTTTGATCATAACGTTACAAGTCTTTTATGTCTTAGCCAAGAGACCCTCTAAAGGTGCCACCTATCTTCATGACATATTAGTCAAATTAGGCTTAATGAGAACATTACACATGCTGCCACGCTAATTATTAGTCCTTATCCAACAAGTACCCACTTAATTCCTTAATTAATTTGTTAATTTCACATTAACCAATAATTATCCAATTATCCACATAATTAGGAATTATCTCAAATTACTTAAAATAGTACTCACTTTTTTAACACACTTTGTACACCTTACTATTATGGTCATGTGGTACCTTGTATGGTACTTGTCCATAAATACCGGGTATTTTAGCTCGGGCCGTATTTTATCCCAAAATGTCAAACTTCGACGAAATTCATTTTCTTTGATTTGCTTACCCTTTCACCTTCATGAATTTACTCATAACTTATTTGAAATAGCATAATTCTTATAATCTCAAAATAATCTCATTTCCGAGCTTCCATCAATTTATTTATGGCGTACTTTCACGTACGAAAATATGGGGTGTAACAGGTCATTTTGAGAGTAATAGCCCCGATCCCCTATTTACTACTTTTTCCGTATCTTTTTCTGCTTAAGTGACTTGCCGGGAGGTTTTATTTGTAGTTTCAGAGTGATTTGGGACACTTAGTCCCTAAAGTTGAAGCTTAAGTTCTTGGATTTTGACCGTAGTCAAAACTGTGGGAAGACGACTCCAGAATGGAGTTTCGTCAATTTCGTTAGCTTCGTTGCGTGATTTTGGACTTAGAAGCGTGTCCGGATCGTGAATTGGAGGTCTGTAGCTGAATTAGGCTTGAAGTGGTGAAAGTTAAATTTTTGGGAAGTTTGACCGGAAGTGGACTTTTTGATATCGGGGTCGGATTCTGATTTTGATTCTGGAAGTTGGAGTAGGTCCGAAATGACGAATATGACTTGTGTATAAAATTTGAGGTCAATCGGACGTGGTTTGATAGGTTTTGGCATCGGTTGTAGAAGTTTGAAGTTTCAAAGTTCATTAAGTTTGGATTGAAGGGTGATTCGTGTTTTAGTTGTTGTTTGATGTGTTTTGAGGGCTCGACTAAGTTCATATGGTATTTTAGGACTTGTTGATATGTTTGGTTGAGGTCCCGGGAGCCTCGGGTGAGATTCGGATGCTTAACGGATCGAAATTGGACTTGTGCGAGTTGCTGAAGCTTTCAAGATCCTAGTGTAATCGCACCTATGGTGGGGTGACCGCACGTGCAGAAGGAGGAGCGCAGGTGCGGTTTGGAGAGGCCTGGCCTGTGGGCGCAGGTGCGAGATTAGGACCGCAGAAGCGGAGCCGCTGCTGCGGAGAAGGGATCGTAGAAACGGAAGGCGAGCTGAGTGGGGAGTTCGCAGAAGCGGACAAATGTCCGCAGGTGCGCACGCGCAGGTGCGACTAAAGGTCCGCTGGTGCGAGATCGCTGGGCAGAAAAGGAAAAATTATGAGAGTTTGATCTCATTTTTACTTTGGGACTTTGAGAGATCAGATTTGGGCAATAATTTGAAGGAGTTTCAGAGGGAGTTATTGGATAATGATTCTTAACTCATTTATGGTTATATTCCACTAATCTATAGTTGATTTCATCATTTAATTAAGGAATTTGGTTGAGACATTTGGGGAAAAAGTTGGAAAGATCTTCAACTAAGTTTTTGAGTTTTGATTCGGAGTTTTGATGTCGAATTTAGATAATTTTGGTACGAGTGAACTCGTGAGTGAATGGGTGTTCATATTTTGTGACTTTTACCTGATTCTGAGACATGGGCTCCGGTCGACTCTTTGGGGCAATCTTCTAATTTTTTGCTTAAGCCTTGATTTCATTAATTAGATTAGTTTCTTATAGTTATATTTATGGTATATAATTATTTTTGGCTATATTTGGGCCATTCGAAGTCGAAAAATTATGGAAAAGGCATTCTTACTGATTGATTGAGCTTGCTTCGAAGTAAGTGGATTGCCTAACCTTGTGTGGGAGAAATTCTCTTAGGATTTGGTACTGTGGTGATACTTCTGTAATATGTGAGCACCGTGTACGCGAGGTGACAAGTGCGTACACAGGCTAATTGTTGTAAAATTCGGTTTTCACTGAGTAATAACGTGTTTTATCTCAATTGAGTTATACCAACATGTGTAGTTATCCTGTTAGCCTAATATCGCATATCTACATCTACGTGTCTTAAATGCTTATTTGAACTCTGTGTAGCATGCTTAGTTGATGTCCTGTTTTTCCTCTATCAGTATCAGTCTTAACTGTAGAATTCTTGCTGTAAATTATTGTATTTATGGGTTTGAGCTGCGTGTTTACTTTTAGGACTACGAGACGGTACCTCGGGAGATCCCCCTCTGCACATTTAAATTTTTGAGTCTACGAGGCGGTACTTCGGAAGATCTCCCTACACATTTACTTTTGAGACTACGAGGCGTTACCTCGGGAGATCTCCTTGCATATTTACTTTTGGGACTACGAGACAGTATCTCGGGAGATCCCCTGCTGTTTTATCCCTATGTGTTGTACTGTTATTTGGCTGTGGTTTCCTCTTTGTTAAATTCCAGTCTTTTATTACACTGCAATATTTCTCTGCCTTATTTATATATATATGCCAATAGGGCCCTGACCTGACCTCGTCACTACTCGACCGAGGTTAGGCTTGGCACTTACCGGGTACCGTTGTGGTGTACTCTTGCTACTCTTCTGCACATGTTTTGTGTGCCGATCCAGGTACTCCTTACCAGCCACGTCATCAGTGAGTATTGAGATTTTGGAGACTTTAAGGTATATCTGTCGTATCCGCAGACCTCGGAGTCCCTCTCTATTCCCTCCTATGTCATTTACCTTCCGTACTACTTTTTCTTAGACTCTGGTGTATAGAGATACTAGTTGTTCTTCTGTAGCTTGTGACTTATGATGTTCCGGATTTTGGGAATATAGTGTATACTCTAGTGTTTGTTAGTACATGCCGAATGACATTTTTATCAGTTATTTAATTATCTGTTGTAGTTAGTTGTTAAAGTTTTGCTTTTATTTTTTTTATTCTATATTTGTTAGGCTTACCTAGTCTTAGAGACTAGGTGCCGTCACGATATCTTACGGAGGGAGAATTGGGTCATGATAAAAATGTCATGTTTATGTAGAGAATAACTAGTTTAATTAATTAGGTTCGTATCGATCCTAGTCAATTAATCAAGTTGCGAAAATGTATCTAATAATCTAATCATAGATGCAAGCTACGCATTTATTTGACATACATTTTGAATATTGATTATTCAACTAGATATTTTGTCCTAAGTGTTGTCACATATAAATGAATGTCAAACAAGCATAAATAAATAATTAGATATAATATTTATCTAAAATTCTACTATACTTATATTTTGGGTACATTCGAGAACGAAAAGTACGAAGTGGATAGTTTGACCGGGATTTATGCTTCATCTCCGAGTGTAGTCTTTCGAAAGCGACTCCGTGTAATGGTACCTCGCAAGAAAAGAGAAGTAAAATTGTTAGTGAAATAATATGAAGTGATTGTTTTTTGTTACTCCCTCCGTTCCAATTTATGTGAACCTATTTGACAGGGCACAGAGTTTAAGAAAAAATAAAGACTTTTAGAATTTGTGGTCCTAAACAATTCAAAAAGGGGGCCCAAAGTATTTATGTGGTTATAAAAGCTTCTCATTAAAGGTAAAATTGTAAGTTTAAGTAAAATTATTTTCAAATTTAGAAAGGGGTCATTCTTTTTGGAACAGACCAAAAAGGAAATAGGTTCACATAAACTGGAATGGAGGTAGTAATATTTTGGGAAGATTGTTTTTGAAAATAATTTGTAAATATTTTTGGAAAATTATTTTTGAAAAATATTTTTAAAAAATATTATAGGAGGCTCAGATGTATTTTTTGATTCCGTCTAGACATAAAAACGAGAACTGCCTTGATTGCGACTACGGTGGCCAACCGTGTCGCCGTCCAAGGTATAGGTTCGTCACATTCTGATCTTTTCCTTTCCGATGTGTTTTATCGTCATCGCCTCGTTATATTTGGGCCCGGTCCGGAGGGTCAATAGTAGCGACATGGCCTCAATAATTCAGAGATTGTTTTCATCGGCATGGGTTTAACATTGCATTTGTTCAATAGCAATTACCCTGTCAGTCAAAAGGAGCGGCCAACAACATCGGAACATAAGCAATGGACCACAAAAGTGGGAAGAAAATACCCAAATAGAACCAACAAAAACAATAGAATCGTCTGCCGGTGAAGATGAAGCTCGCCGGAAAATCAACAAAGTAACCAAAGTCAGTTTTCAAGAACAAATAATGATAAACCATCACAAAAGTAACATAAATCAAACAATGGATCACCGGAGTTCGTCAAGTGATGAAAGGGTGGTAACTAAACTAGGGTCGCCGGTGTTGAGTTGGGGGGTCGCCATGGTGGTTCACTGGCGACTTCCAGCCATGGCCAACAGAAGTAACAAACACCCAAAGAAGGGGCGCCGAAAATACATTTTCTGACCAGATCTAGAAACTTTCGGCGATGTTATTGTTTTAGTATTTCTTTATCATTTTTCGTAGATCTGAGATTCTAGACAAAGAACACTCAAAAGAGAAAAGGTAACTCGATGTCGAACCATATTTCCGGCCATATCCTCATATTACGGCGGGTCAGTGGTGTTGCCAAGCTGTGTTCTTCTTAAAAACGAGAGAGAGACAGAGACAAGGTGAGGATAATGGTGAAGATGAAGAAGTATAGGGACGACGGTCGATCGCTGGTGACCAACTCCGGCGAGGCAGTGAGAGAGAGTGTTTTTGGGACGGGATGGCTGGTTGGAAAAATGAGATAGGGGAGAGTATATAAATTAGGGTTTCAAAATGCCAGAAATATCTGATGGGTGGTGTCCATTTTGTGTAGTGTGTGTGTACATTATATTGTAGATGTGTAAAATAAAAGATCTGGTTATTATTTGATTTAAAATAAAAGAAAATGTAGAGTAAGTACATTGTATTCCTTTATTTTTTCTGTGCATATATGTATAGCGGTGTAATTTATTTAGCTTATAGGAAAGACAAATAGTGGTCTTTACCCTTTGGATAAAGGTTTTACCCGTTGGGTAAAGGTGTGTCATGTCACATGTATAGTCACATCAACTGACATATCACATAAGATATTGACAAGACATATGATTTAACTGAATTTGATCTGTATTTTAAAATAAATTTTACCGACTTTCGTGTAATTAGTAGACTGTGCTATAAATTAAAAAATAATTATTTAATTCGAAAATCTTGTAGTATTTGTTAAAATGCCAACTGCTATAATAATATTGTAGTAATTATTATTTTATTTTTTAAAGGGATAATAAATTGATAGAATATTCTAATACTTGAAAAATAGGACAACTATCAATAAATTATTATAAAATTTAGAAAAATGCACAAAATTATAGTATTTGACTAATTGCAATAAAATGATAAAAATTTCTGTATTTTGTAAAAGTAGGAATAACTATTACTCCCTCCATTCCAGTTTATGTGAACCTATTTCCTTTGTGATCCGTTCCAAAAAGAATGACCCCTTTCTAAATTTGGAAATAGTTTAGCTTAAATTTATAATTTTACCCTTAATGAGAAATTTTTATAACCACGCAAATACTATGGACCCCTTTTTGACTTGTTTAGGACCAAAAATTTCAAAAGTCTTCATTTTTTCTTAAACTTCGTGCCCAAGCAAATACGTTCACATAAATTGGAACGGAGGGAGTATTATATTGTATTAACACTAAAAATGTGCAAAATACTACATTTTATTATTTTTTGACTAGGAAGTCTACAAAAGTTAATTTTTAAATATGGAGGGTCAAAATTGAGTGCCAACAGCTGCCCCTCTTTGACCGGAGATGATGTAAGAGTCTTCGGGCAAAGAAATTGATGCCACACTCAATTTTGTCCCGACATGACAGAGTGGGAACAAAAGGAGTTTTTGAAGATTGTGACTGAACTATGATATTTGAGTTGTCTACATATCTCGAGTTACACGAGAATCAGGTCGCGTATAGTTCTGGGATGCAATTGAGTACTACTTATGAATCGTAGCCTCATGGATTGGAAGATAAATGTTCGAGGACGAACATGATTCATGTGATCTCGACATTGCTTCCAAGATTTCCCTAGTGTCGGACTCTGGTGACACTAGGACGTAAATGTTGGATGATGGATGGATTGATTGAATGGACTTTTGTGGGTACGACCGAGCTCTGTGTTGAGTTTCCTACATATCTCGAATGTAAATAGAATCAGACAAATTGTAGTTCGAGCAAGCAATGGGATGATTTGATTTTTGATTTTTGATTTTGAAAATTGCCCCAGTATCAAGCTGTGATGCCACTGGGTTTTATTCTAACTATGGGGGTTCGGATTGCCTATATACCCCATGTCAATGGGATGTAAGAATGATACTTGGGGACATGTCGCCAATTGCTGTTGGAAAGCTCGACGTTCGTACTCAAAATCTTCCCCAGTTTGATGTTAGAAGATAATTCTACGTTGTGTCGTGTCTTTGATCAGTAGAGTTGAAGAAGTGGACTATGCTTCTATTTGACTCGAGAAAAATGGTTTATAGTGACTTGAATGATGATTATGCGAGAATGATGTGATTTTTTAATGCATTAGGGCCCGCATTGGTTTATCGGGACCCAGGTGCGTACTCTAATTTTGAAGGAAATTCGGGCTGTGTACCGGTGTAAAGGGATTGAAGCACTTTTATAAGAAGGAAATACGGGTTGTGTACCGGTCTGAAATGATTGGAGAACTTGAACCTCCACACGATGGGAGTATTTGGCTTTGAATTTAAATCTCCATGCGATGAGAGTGATTGGAATATAAAGCTCCACGCGATGGGAGTGACTGGAATGTAAATCTCCACGCAATGAGAGTGACTGTAATGTAAATCTCCACGATATGGGAGCGACTGGAATGTAAATCTCCACCTGATGGGAGTGACTTGAATGTAAATCTCCATGCGATGGGAGTGATTTGAATGTAAATCTTCACATGATGAGAGTGACTGAAATGTAAATCTTCACGTAATGGGAATGACTGGAATGTAAATCTACATGCGATGGGGGTGACTTGAATGTAAACCTCCACGTGATGGGAGTGACTTGAATGTAAATCTCCACGCGATGGAAGTATTTGACTTAAATTTAAATTCGAATCTCCACACGATGGGAGTATTTGACGGGCTGTGTACCGTTCCATAGCTGTCGGAGCATGAATGTTAAACCGGCTAGTAGTTACAGTTCCGATATTATTGGAGCATTTGAAATTTAATAGCGCCTGTAAAATTTGACTTTGAAATGAAATACCCATTGTTCAGGAGGGTGCCTGAAAAAAGCAAGAAGCTATCTTTTGTTGTTTTCTGCATTTTTGTTATTTTTGTAGCTTTTGCAGATAATATTTGAAGATTTGAGAATTAAAGAAAGACTGTGATTTATCGATTGATAATTTTTGAATTTCTTTGGTACCAAAAATTAGTTTTATGTATAAGAATTTTCACTATATACTTTCCATCCAAATTAGACAACTTTATGGGTAGTACCTATAGTTTCGATTGGTACCTCATGTATACCTAAGTTCGACAAGATATGTTCATCTTGCTTCAGTCAAAGGTTTTGAGTTTTATTTTCACAAAACATAATCCTAATTTTCACACATATTTGAAGTATTTTTTATTTTAGGACATTTTAGGAAGCACACTCACACTAAAAAAGATGCTTAATGCATGCAATTGAGACACCGTATGCTTGGCTTGTATGTGAGTATCCCCTAATATGAGAAAGCTTGGAATAGGATCATGTAGAGCTTGTTATCCACTTGTAATGTAGGCTTGAAGATGGGTAGGATATTTATTTTGGATGAAGTGACTAATCCCTCCACGAACATTGCACCGTATCCGTATTTTCGGTATTCAAACCATGATTCGGTGGTGGATCTTGTTAGGCTCGATGTCCCTATCTTTTGTTTAGACTTCTTTTTGAACTTGTCGGAGGTTCTTCCTCTTTTCTTTTTGAGGTTTCTCCTGCTTTGCAGGAGTTTTCCTTTCTTTTCTTGGAGTTCCCCCGCTTTTTTGTGGAGTTTTTTCTCCCTTTGTTGGATCTTCCGTTTGAACTTTGTGGAAGTTTCCTCTTTTGTTGGATTTGCCTTTTGGTTTTGTGGAAGTTTCTTCCTCTTGTTGGGTCCCCCTTCTGAACTGTGGATTTTTCGCTATCTTTCCTGAAGTCATTTTTTTGATTGTCCTGGACTTGGTATCTTTCGCTTTTACATGTGTCGCCTTCATTTTGGTCTTCGTCCGAAATTGCATGTTTCCAGTGCGCTCGAGGAGGTTGGGCCAAGTGAAGGGTGGTGCGTTTAAGCACAAGAAAGGGTATGAGCTAAGATATGGTTGTCCAAGAAAAGGCTTAAGGTTCAACGGGGGGAATGCTAGGGATTGACATCATTTTATAGGCTTGTAAGGCTCAATCGAGCTAAAGAAGGCCTGCAATCCTTTCCCAAACAAAGAATTACCAGAATCTCACCTCAAAAGATATTCGGGCCAAGTTTTAGATCTACAATGTAATGCAATGAATTTTAAATCTAAGGCTAGCCACACAATGTAAATGAAACGATGATGTCGGCTTTGTTGCTACCCTAACTTCAAGCATGAGATTTTTCAAGCATCACTAAGGCATAATTAAGAGGTACTACAAGAATCTATGATTTACCCGAAGTTGATCCTCTTCATCATACCAATTAACACTCGTTCTTTCCTATGCACACTCCTAACTGTGTTGGTACCAACCAAGTCAATGTTTGATAATTTTTGACTTTTTTTTCTTTTCTTTTCTTTCTTCTCTTTTTTTTTTGAATTTTGATAAACATGACCAAACCCGAGGAAAGGTTCCCCTTTTGAGTTATTTTTTGATTTTTGACTTAATAATTATTTTTTAATTTTTGACAAATGGAATTGAACCCAAGAAAGGTTGCTAGATTTTTTTTTGATTTACGGAGGATGGGATCGAACCCAAGAAGGATTCTTGACCCATTTTTTAAAGATTGGGGACCGAACCCCCGAAAGGTTCTTGACTCCCTTTTTTGATTGATTTTTATTTTTATTTTTAAAGGATTGGGAACCGAACCCACAAAAGGTTCTTGATTGTCTTTTGATTTTTTTTTGAAATATTGGAAATCGAAACCACATACGGTTCTTGATTTCCTCTTCTTTTCATTATAGATGAGACCGAACCTGAAGGAAGGGTCTTGACTTTTGTTTTGATTGAGTTTTTTACTTTTTTTTGTTTTGAAATGATTAGATCGAACCCGAATGAAGGGTCTTGATCTTCTTCTTTTGATTTTTTTTTTGAAAAAAGGGACCGAACCCATAGGTTGCCTACGTATCTCATTGAAAAGAGAATCAGGCCAAGCATAGTTCAAGATGATTAGAAATAAGAGGTTTTTTGGATTTTCATTCATTTTATTTTTTTTTGAATTATGTATTCCCTTAAGGGAGGCTTATTAATAAGAAAAAGGAAGATATTTTTGTCACGACCCCAATTTTTTTCGTAGGATGTCGTGATGATGCCTAATCCATATAACTAGGTAAGCCTAATATTTAATAATAACTTGACAGAAATAATTAACAAAAATACTAAAGCAAGTCTGATAAACTGATATAATCTTCTTAAATAAAACTAAAATATCTGCTACATCACTGTCTGAATGAAAATACAACAGGAAGTAAAGATAAAGGAAGGTGACTCTGAGCCCTGCAGACGTCGAGCAGACATACCTTGAAGTCTCCGTAAAGCAGCTAACGATCTATCATTACTGTCTGGCATGAGCAGACATACCTGGAGCTGCACAAAACGATGTGTAGAAGTGTAGTATGAGTACACCACAATGGTACTTAGTAATTATCAAGCCAAACCTCGATAGAGTAGTGATGAGGCCAGGTGAAGACACCTACTAGGATATAATAAACAGAATAAAAATGTAATAACCAGAAGTAACAGAAAGCGAAGCAATAAGTAATATGAAGCAAGTTAATAACATAGACTAATGAAAGGATTGTAAGCATAGAGATAACATAAGGGAAGTAATTAAAAAGAACCACAATGTTCATACGGACAATAACTGATGAAACAAGGAAGAACAAAACAACAAGAAGTATTCCCACCAAATAAATCTTTGCAACATGAGAATAACAACAAGAATCGCAACGAGGTACTGCCTCGTGCACAATAAGAATCACAACCGAGGTACCACCTAGTATATAACAAGAATAACAACCAAGATACCGCCTCGTATTCACATTTCTCAATTTCAATCACAATCATTCCTTATACTGCCGTGTGAGCCTTACATTTAAATAGTTTTAAAAATAATTTTTCCGAAATAGTTACACGCACTTTAGCCCTCCTTATGACGCCGCGTGGCTTCATATAATTCCCTTACAAGCAACACGCACATACTTCCCACCTTATGCAGCCGCATGCACTTTAACCCCTATCCTTATACCACCTCATGCGCGTCAATATCATATCACAATAGCAACTCGCACCACAAGTGTCCATATGTCACAACTTGCCAATAATCAACAATATCAATGTTTCCACCACAATAGCCCATGGCTAAACCATAATGTGTACAAGAATATCAACAAAAGCAATGAGTGTAAATTTCTCAACAAGAAGGATATCTCAACAATAACAACTTTGCCTCAATTGATAGCAGCTTTCACAATTTTAACACCAATAACTCAACAATGAGAAGGATAATATGTAACAATGACTTCAAATAATGATAATCAACAATGGAAGAGATAACATGTACAATGACTGCAATAATAATAATCAACAATGAAAGAGATAACAAGCACAATGGCTTCAAATGATAATAATTACAATGAAAGAGATAACATGTGACAATAAAAGAGGCAACAAGTTCAACTAAAGCATGAGAGCAATTTATCAAGTAGGATGTAGAATAAGTATTAAACAAGTCATTTAAGGCATGTAAGGATAGATTAATACAAGTAAGAATAGATTGACTATGAGAATGTAGAACATTATATGACATTTCAATTAAAGCATGGAAAGAGTCTAAGTAGCATAAACATGTCAAAAACCATATATAACACGTGTACCCACTCGTCACCTTGCGTACACGACTTTCACATAGCACAGACGACACAATCAATCCCAAATCCTAAGGGGTAGCTCCCTTACAAAAAGTTAGGCAAGATACTTACCTCAACTAGGCCAATTCAACTCTCAGAAATAGATTTTCCCCTAAATTTTGCCTCCACACAGCTCAAATCTAACCAAAATTGACTTAATATCATCAAACAATGCAAGGGAAATCAATTACAATAGATAAAGTTATGATCTTTGCACTTTTTTCAGAAGTCAACAAAAGTCAACTCGGGGCCTTCCTGGTAAAAAATTTGGGTCCAATGGTAAATTCCGACTACCCATGAACCCACGAGTCCATATATATGATTAGTTTTAAAATACGAGTCCAAAACGACTCTCAAAACTCAAATTCTTAATTTTCAAAAACTTGACAAGTTTTATAAATTTTCACTTTGATTCACATGATTTTGATGTTAAAATCTAAGATATACTGATGGAATATGATTTGAAATAGATTAGAATTGCCTACCCAAAGTTTGTAGGTAAAAATCCTCTCTCCAAATTGCCCCTATCGAGTTTAAGGTTCTAAAATGGGAGAATATGTTGAAAAATCCCATCTCCCAGCCCTTTGTACCAGCTGCAGTTGTTGCATTTGCGACACCGGGTTTCCATTTGCGAGCCCTCACAATTGTGGACCAGGTCTAGAATTTGGGAACCCTGACAGCCTCGTTCATTATCACAATTGCGACAAGAGGCTTCGCAATTGCAAAGCTGGAGATCTCGCAAAAGCGAACAAATGTTCGCAAATGCGAACTAAGTCAAAAGCCAGCAAATTACACAAATGCGAAGGGGAAGTCGCAGTTGCGACATTTAAATTGTCACCTCCGCAATTGCGAGTCTGGTGCTCGCAATTGCGATAACTGAGCACCAGCAGCACCAGTAGTTCATTTTCAGTTCAAAACCTTCCGAAACATGTCAGGAACTCATCCGAGCTCTCAGGGCTCCAAACCAAATATCCACAAAAGTCTAAAAGCTTCATACGCACTTGCTCGAGTGATCAAAATACAAAAATAAAATCTAAAACTAATAATTGAACACTAAAACGCATAAGTTTCAAAGTAAATTTGAAGAACTTCTAGAATTGCAATAAGGCGTCCGAATCCTATCAAATCAACTCCAAATGATACCAAAATTTACGGACAAGTTCTAAATAGCATAATGGACCTATAACAATTCCCAAAATAAAATTTCGAGCTCGATAGCTAAAAGTCAACCTACGGTCAAACTTTTCAACTTCAAATTGCCAAATTTTGGCAAAAACAACACAAATCAACTTGCGGACTTCCGAAATAAATTTTGAGCATACGCCCAAGTCCAAAATCATGATACAAAGCTATCAGAGCCATCAAAATACCGTTCTGTGGTCGTTTTTACAAAAGTCAAAGTTTGGTCAACATTTCTACTTTATGCTTCTAAGTCAAGAATCAAAGGGTCTGAATCAACCCGAATGCTTCCCAGAACGAAACTAATCAACCTTGCAAGGCATAAAACCATATACACACATGTGTGAAGCATAAAAAGTGGAAACGGAGCACAATTACATAAAACAACCGGTCGGGTCATTACAATTTTAGATTTTTAAGTTTCCTCGAGGAAGTCTTATAAAGAAAAATATTTTGGATTTTGAATTTGACATCTCGAGGAAAGTCTTCCACATGAATAATGGAGGAACATATGTATATATTTCGATTATGTTTGATTTTTGGATGTGATCTTTTGTGAAGATCTTCGGTCAGTTATGACCCAAGTGGCTAGACTTGGCCGATTCATCTAGCTAAGGATGAGGGAAACCGGACCCATGGCAAAATACCTACGTATATTGACACAAGATCAAGAATCAGGTACGCGTAGTTTGTGCGGATTATAAATAAACGGAAGATATTTTGAATATTTTGGAATTTCCTCAAGGAAGACTTATAAAGAGGAAAATAGTTTTGGATTTTGATTTTGATGTCTCATGGAAAGAATTCTAGAGAAGAAACATAGGAAGATATATACATATTAAATTTTTTTGACTTTTTTGGAAATGATCATTTCGTGAAGATTTTCGGTCAATTGTGATCGAAGTGGCCAGACCGACCGACTCATCCAACTTAGGATGAGGAACACCGGACCCATGATAGGTTGCCTACGTATCTTGACACATGGTCAAGAATCAGGTACGTGTAGTTCGTGAAGGGTAAAGAGTATAAGATTTATGGTTCACAATACTTCTTTTACTCTTCTATTTTGAATGAATTACGGCTAATAATACTAATTACATCAAAGGTATGTACAAAATGCAAGGGTATAGACAAACTCGGATAGATGCCGCATAGCGTCCATGGTTAGATGTCGTATCCATTGAAGTTGAAGAATGAGTCCAATCAGAAAGCGTGCTCCAATTGTCCCTTTTGTTGCCTCCTGATTGTTTGCAGGACAGTTGTTATGGGTAGATCCCAATTGACTGCAAGAATATTTTGTTGCGACCTTCCAATTATCTGTGGGAACTATTTGGTGATCGTCCTCGATCCTATCAAGATATAGAAATGTGTGGAAGTAGGGAAGTCATAAAAAAAATGAAATTAAGAAGCGTGATTGTATAACTAATACTCCCCTGATCTTCCGTTTGATGTTTCGTAAAGTCCGATATCGAATATTATCTCCCATGAAGGCCAGGGTGATGTACTTCGATGTCCCTGACTTT
This sequence comes from Nicotiana tabacum, assembly GCF_000715075.1. Classification (NCBI taxonomy): domain Eukaryota; kingdom Viridiplantae; phylum Streptophyta; class Magnoliopsida; order Solanales; family Solanaceae; genus Nicotiana; species Nicotiana tabacum. Next base: position 47,988,532 of record NC_134102.1, read on the forward strand.
TTGCGACACTATTATTGTGGTTGTCTCCCAATTGACTGCGAGGACGTCTTGTTGAGACCTTCTGACGGTCTGCATGAACCATTTGGTGATCGTCCTCTTTTGTTAACTAGGGAGATTATCCTATCAAAATATAGAAATATGATGAGAGCAGCGAAGTCATGAAAAATAATGGAGTTGATTGCAAAACCACTACTTCCCTGATTATCTAACTGATGCCCTATCAAGTCTGAGGTCATAAGTTATTCCCGATGAAAGCCCAGGATGATGCACCTAAAATTCAGAGGAAAAAATTAGAGTCCCTCTCAGGTAAAGTTATAGAATTAAGAGGGTGCAAAATTAGGCCGTGCAAGCAATGGTGTATCTGATTGTGATTGGGAATGTGATGTCGGCATTCCATGATAGTTCCGAAGATAATGTTGTCCCTCCTCCTTCCAAAGAAAAATTCTTAGTTCGAGGGAGGGAAATTGATTCATGTTTATTCGAGGCTTTTCTTGTTCTTCTTTGTTTTTTCGAGCCGTGCGAGCATGACACTTCTCGAAGGCAGGCTACCAATCTGCCCCTGTAACAAAATGGGTTAACTTACATTGAATCATTGAATTTGAAAAGTGGGAGTGAACACCATGGTTCTGTAGCTAGGTGTTCAAATAAAGGACTTGTATCCCGTATTTGGGATTTAAGTCGAGTGAAAGTTGAGATAAGACCGGTACGGTATTTTAAGATTTGGATTTTGGGGGAAATTTGGTTGACTCTCTTTGGAGATTTCAAGGTTGATAGCATCATTGCACTATTCCAAAAGAACTGCCCAATTTAGAGTATTGAGAAAATTATTTTGAAATAGTTGGGAGACCGAACCCTAATGTAGGGTTCCCTACATATCTTGCCAAAGCAAGAATCAAGTCAAAACGTAGTTCGGACGAACTACTAGAATTATGAGATCTATATTTTTGTCATACAAGAGACTGTTACTTGAGAAGAAGTGTGATTATGTATGAGAATTCTTGGGTGGGTGAGTGGATATTGGTAACTCTCAAATAAGAGATGGACAATAGCATAACGCACGGGCTTGTCTAGAATGACGAAAGTCAGGGAAAATATGAAGTATGATTCAAATCAGTGGAAGATGTTCCAAAATAAATTGATGTATCTTTGGAAATGATGGTAGAATCGAGATGATGGTATAATTATGGGGATGGTCACGAAGACTAGAACAAGTATGTGTATTTGAAAGGTCCAAGGTTTAACACAGGTTAACCAAAATAGTAAGACAGATAACCTGGTGTTGGATGTCAAATATAAGGTATATATAGCATATAAAAGATACATAACACGATAAAGAATATGTAATATACAAAGAATATGTAACAAACAAAGGATACGTAACAATTAATCCAACTGAAGCAAACTGCAATATCATATGTACAATGACCTAGGAATTTCAAGAGTAGATTTACTTAGATTCGGACATGAGTTAAAGACAACTACGAGATGGTACGTAGTTAACCTCATATGCCAATCTCAAGGACTAAAGAGTTTTTAAAGAAAGTTCGGAACGGTGAAAAGACAACTCTCGCGTGACTTTATGTGTGATTGTGTATGATTGTGTATGATCAAGACTCAACAGAAATGTGATGACAATTTAATAAGGCAGTACCATAAGCATGTGACAAAAAATATTTAACATAGGTATGTGTAAAAAAATACACAACATTGGCATGACCAAAAATATACATCTTGAAGCACGTGACAAATAATATACGACTCAAAGCACGTGACAAAGAATATACGACTTGAAGCACGTGACAAAGAATATAGCGTTTGTTGAAAATGACAAAGAATATACCACCTGAAGCAGGTGATACAAAAGAATAGAAATTGCAATATTGGAGAACCTGCAATCCCTCGAGCAATAGATCAAGTCCGCTGTGGTTAGAACCTGAATGTCCCCAGCAGAGTCGCCATATTGTGCATCCTATTTTTCACTTACAACTTATAGTACTCTACAAGGTTATTTATCGTTTAGAGTCGTCACCTAGTATTTAAGGTATATTAGAAAACCAATACTACGCCATGTAATGTACACTTGGATTATGGTCTGCGAAACTATTAAAATTCTGGGTAATGGTTCAAATTATCTCGAGGGGAAGGGGTTAGGAATCCCTCAAGATCAACAAAATATGGTTCCGGTGGACTCGATCAAATAAATAAAGAATTAGGTAAAGACCAATTAACTTAATATTTACAAAAAATGTGAAAATATTTCAAAAGAAGAAAAGTGCTTAAGCATGGGTGTCGCATGATAAATATAAACATCTATGTAGCAAACTACATATAAAAAGTGTGAACAAAATATATAAAATTTATGTTTTGATGATTTAATAAAATATAAAGAATATGTAGTAATGAGTGGAGTATTTGTAAATTGACATAAATAAATTTTAATTAAAAAAATACCATTGAGGAAATTTAATTTATGTATAAAAGTTAACTATTTTTTAGTGAAAGACCAAATATAAAGAAGGAAAACTTACTCCAAAATATTTGACCAAAGAGTGGAAGAAGAATTATCTTTCAATAGTCTTAGTGTACAATGAATAAAGTGAAAGGATAGTTTTTGATGAGTAAAGAATGATATCTATTCACAGTAAAGTATAAAACTCGAAATAAAATATGTAATTAAATATTCACAAGAAAGTAGACAAAATACGTGAGGAAGGTGGAAGCTTTAAAGAAAGTATGCATTTTAATTAATGAAGCAAAAAAGGTTATATTTAACACAACAAAAATATTTGGATGTGGGTTTGAAACAATGAATAAACCTCTGAGAGTGACTTGGGATTAACAACTTTCGAATAGAATATGTGAAAGAATATTTGTTTGAAATAGTTTTGAAAAGAATGATAAAAGAATCTTTTAACAAATGTATGGCTAACAAAGAACTGGTTAAAAAATATAGATAAGCACAATAAATTATATTCGTATAAATAATAGATGTACAATGCGTAAAGTATTCCGGACTTTGAGAGAATGTCACAAGAAATCAACTAATTGTACAAAATTATATATAAACTAATCATAGTAAGTATCATTCATAGAAAAGAGGGTTAATTATTATAGATTTGTACTAAACATGTATTTATTTAAAGTGACGTAATTAAAGTAAATAATTTACGAATTGAGTCACCTGAAAGTGTAACTAAACATGATAGCACACATGTAAGAAAATATACAATTATCTTATTAGGAAAAAGAATGTTATGCTTATGTAACGAAAAACTAGTTTAATTAATTAGGTTCGTATCGATCCTAGTCAATTAATCAAGTTGCAAAAACGTATGTAATAATCTAATCATAGATGCAAGCTATACATTTATTTGACATACATGTTGAAATTGATTGTTTAACTAGATATATTTTGTCCTAAGTGTTGTCACATATAAATGAATATCAAACAAGTATAAATAAATAATTAAATATTATATCTATCTGTGATTCTACTATACTTGTATTTTCGGGTACATCCGAGAATGGGAAGTACGAAGCAGAGCGTTTGATGGGAATTTATGCTTCATCACTGAGTGTCATTTTTCGAAAGCGCCTCCGTGTGATGGTACCTCGCAAGATAAGAGAAGTAAAATTATTAGTGAAATAAAATAAAGTACAAATAAATTAAATATTACATATTTTTAAATAATTTTTATTTGATAATGTTTTGGGAAAATTATTTTTGAAAATGATTTGTAAGTGTTTTTGGAAAATTATTTTTGAAAAATAGTTTTAAGAAATATTATAGGAGGCTCGGATGTATTTTTTGATTCCGTCTAGATATGAGAACGGGAACCGCCTTGGTTGCAACTACGGTTTCCATTTTTGTCGCTGTCCAAAGTGTTAGTTCATCACATTCTCATCTTTTCCTTTTCGATGAGTTTTATCGTCACCGCCTCGTTATTTTCAGGCCCGGTCCGGAGGGTCAATCGGAGGGACATGACTTCAATAATCCAGAGATCGTTTTCATCGGTTTGGGTCTAACATTGCATTAGTTCATGGGTTACCGGAGTTCGTCAAGTGATGAAAGACAGTGGTAACAATACTAGGGTTGCTAGCGTTGATTTGGGTGGTCGCCATGGTGGTTCACCGGCAACTTTCGGCAGTGGCCAACAGCAGCAACAAACATCCACAGAAGGGGCATCGAAAAATACATTTTCCGATCAGATCTAGAATCTTCCGGCGATGTTATTTTTTTAGAATTTCTTTATCATTATCCGTAGATCTGGGATACTAGACAAAGAACACTTGAAAGAGAAAAGGTAACTCGATGTTGAACCATATTGCCGGCCAGATCCTCATATTCTGGCGGATCAGTGGTGTTGCCAAGCTGTGTTCTTCTCAAAAATGAGAGAGAGACAGAGACGGGGTGAGGGAGAGGGAGAGGGAGAAGATGAGGCAGCTATCACAACCCCAATTTTTCTTCTTAGGATGTCGTGATGGCACCTAGTCTCTAAGAGTAGGTAAGCCTAATAAATGACTGATTATGATAGAAATAAAAGCTAAAACATGATATAAACTAACAATTCACATACATATCTCGATAACTGAAGAGCAACTACAATGCTCCCAGAACCCGGTGAGACTGAGTCATAAGCTCTACAGAGTAACTAGAAAGTCTACTACAACACTGTCTAAATACAAAATACAACAGAAAAAAAGTATAAGGGAAGGTGACTCTGAGGCCTACGGATGCCGAGCAAGTATACCTTGAAGTCTTCGGAAAATTAGCTACAACCAATCACTAACGTCCAGCATGATCAAACATACCTGAATTTGCACAAAAAGATGTGCAGAAGCGTAGTATGAGTACACCACAACGGTACTCAGTAAGTATCAAGCCTAACCTCGGTAGAGTAGTGACGAGGCCAGGTTAAGACACCTACTATGATATAATAAACATAATAAAAACATAATAACGAGAAGTAATGGAAGGCGGAGAAATAATTAATACGAAACAAGTTAACAACATAGACTAATGCCGGAATTGTAAGCATGGAGATAATATAAGGGAAGAAATTAATGAGAATCACCATAGTCAAATATGGATCCTAACTGATAAGACAAAGACGAATAAAAGCAACAAGATGCGTTTCATCAATAATTCTTTATAACATGAGAAAAATAACAAGAATCACCACTAGGTACCGCCTCATACATAACAGGAATCACAACCGAGGTACCTGTCACGACCCAAAATCCAACTAGTCGTGATGGCACCTAGCCTAACACGCTAGGTAAGCCAATTAATAATAAACCACAATATAATGATAATGATAAGAGTAAAAAATAAAATAACTGAATTTATACAACTCCCCAAGGACTTGTAGTACAAATCATGAGCTTCTAAGTCTTAGAGTTTACAAAACTATTATGAAATAAATACATCGTCTGTTTGAAATGTACATAAATCAATTTTTATAAATCTAAAGCTACCATGAACAAGAGGCAGCTACAACTGGAAAGAAGGTACATCTTCTATGCAAGCTCCCGCCATACATAGCAATATCAGCTCCAAAATCTGCACGCAAGGTGTAAAAGTATAGTATGAGTATAACTGACCACATGTACTCAATAAGTAACAAACATAACCTTAGGTTGAAAGCAGTGACGAGCTAGGACGATGGTCAGAGTCCAACACCAATAGCCAAGAACAACTCATAACAATATAATGAAAATCGTACAAGTAATACTCAAAGATATGAAGCTCAGCTCATTCATAGTTATAAAAAATAGGCATGCTTTTCAGGTATAACAGTAAAACCCAAATCTTTCACTAAGTCACCAAAATGTGAGTATGTCAGAAAAACTGTGATTTTTCCCATAAACATTCAACAATAGATAAGATGCTCCACTATCAGATAGCATGAGAAAAGTACACTTCTATGCCTACATGTCAATGTGTATGATAAGTCACAAATGTCACAATACTGTATAGCATGAGGAAATGCATCTCTATGCCTACATGTCAAGTATGCATGTCAAATGTAATGCACCATAGTGATAAACTCATGTGCTCATGCTCTCAGAGTATTCAACCTCACTCATCACGCTCAATCACTTAGCACCTCCCAATCACTCAACACTCTCAGTTACTCATCACCTCCCAGTCACTCAACACTCTCAGTCACTCAGTACTCTCAATCACTCAGTACCTCCCAATCACTCAGCATTCTCAATCACTTGGTGACGAGCGCAAAACATACACCTAGATTATGCTCGCTAATCAAATATAGTATAGTATAATATCGTATCCACATGGATTGGATTTAAAAAGTATTCTCATAGTTTCTAGCTTGTTTGCTATCCAAGATTATCAACAATTGACATTTATATGATTTCTAACTAAAATTAACTAAGAGTCTAAAATTATTGACTAATGCAATCGAAACAAGGAATAAGCAAAGAAGGTTATCAATGGGAGAAGATAAGGGTTTGATAGGATAGGTGCAAGATAGTTGTTTGGGATCTAACTCTAGATAATTCACTTTTAATATTTTAGTGATTCTCTTGAATTCACTTAATTATTAGTTCACACGTTCAGCAAAAACTCCTTTCTCGATTAAGTCTCCACCTCGCGAGATGAATCAATTTAAGCACGTGAAGATATGCAAGAATGCGTAGTGGATTGGTCTACAGGAAAACCTCTCTCGATTATCCTCCAAACTAGGTTTAATCAATGATTCAACTAGCCTCAATCTATTACTTAGAAGAATCTATGAACTCAACCAACAATATAATACAAGGATATCATAAGTTATGCCTCTCTCGATTACATGAACTAGTGAATACAAATGGAACAATTAAATCATCCAAAAATGCTTCAATACATAAAACTAGAGTTATAATCTACAAACAATCATCAATACACCAAATCCATCCAACCCTAAAGAGAACTACTACATAGATATGGAGCAATTCATCACAAATAAAGTTAGAGTATAAGAAAACATAAATTCAATCCAAACTCGGGTCTTGAGTGAGGATGGAATGATGAAATCATTGTGCTTGTCTTCTTCCAACTCCTCCTTAGCTCCAAGGTATGTCAAAAGTCCAGAAAATAAAGTTTTTCTATGTATTTATACCGTGTAGGGTCGGGCCTAGACAAAACCACCTTCTCCTAGCCGAAATAGGACATTGGCTATGTAAAACAGACACAGGCGCGCCGCATGGGGTGATGCATCATGCGTGGCATCAGTGGGGAAATCCAGAGAGCCAACAATTTGACTGGCAGCAGGATTTGGGCAGTCGCATCGCCCCACGTGCCGCGGTTGTGAAATTTTCTCAAAGTACGGATTTTGCTTGCGTTTTGACGTCCAGACTTGGTCCTCGACCCCCGAACACGATCACGGCTTAATCTCTTGGGCTTTTACTCCGACATCAAAGCTGCAAATAGCTCTAATTAGCTCCACAATATCTACATAACTCGAAATCACTCTTACAAGGCATAAAACACACAATAAGTGCAAAACACTACCAATTAAAGCTCAAACACGAATAAAGTGCAGTGATTTAGAGTGCAATAAGTGACTAAAATACGTAATTATAGACTACCATCAGCACGCTACACTTAAACCATTGCTCGTCCTCGAGCAATCAAACTACACTTCATATAGATATGACCTTTTACAACACCTCTCATATCCCATCATACCAAGAATATTTAAAAGATTAAGAACAATACAGTAACATCTTTGCCTCAAGATTTTAATCAAAAGCACCATGAATTTTTTATAACCCGCTCACTTACTCTAACACAGAGATCAACGACATTACCTTTCCTTCATGAATCAAGTGCCCTCACACAACAATAGAGAGTAGTTCCACACACAATAAAATTTAAGAACACTTAATAACTCACGATAAAAAGAATTCACTCACTCTCAGAAACAGCATTCATATGCCCCAAACGACGCACCATAGGCTTGTCTGTAGTGTACTACTCTACTAATTGAGCACATTCGGTCAAGGATCAAGTAGGACTTTAATTAGTTGTAATGTAGGATGCAGGATGGGTAGGATACATTTGTATATAAGAGTGACTACATATTCCTAAGAACTTTAATACATACATTTCATTGTTCAAAACCCCACACTTATGTCAAACCATAACTCCACCTTCACATCAATATACATTAACTCCCTATTTCTTTAAGCACAATTACATCAAGAGTCACCACTATCATGGAATATTTTTCACAATCATACACTTATTTTTTTCCTTTTTCAATTCAAGTAGCTCTTAATTTTTCAAAACATTGCGCCTTTCTCCTTATTTCAATAGTTCCACTCAAAAGACAAACCAATTACCTCACACTTTAACATTTACAAAGGTCATAATAAATTCAAGTGCTCATGAGAGGTATAAGGTTCAAATAGATTGTCAATTCAAACAAATGGCTTGGGCTTGTAATGTGGTTGCCAAAGAAACAGGATTACAGGCTCAACGAGGTTAACTAGGATACATAACAATTAGGTGGGCAAAAGCATATAACTGACTCAACAAAGAAATGCCTATATCACTTCCAAAACTGAATAAACTACTATTTTGCTTTGCAAACACACGGGGAAAGTTCTAGACATCAAATGCAATACACAAATAACATAAGACCTCACACACACAAAGCACATAACTCACTCAGGATTGGACTATCACGACACTCTAGTCAAAGCAGTTAAGCAAAGTTAAGATCATACAATTTAAAGTACTAATACAAGAGCCAAAAATTGAGCTTAAGCATCACAACTAAAGCACTCACTCTTCTCAAGATATAATAAAGATAAGAGATATTGCTTTAATTTCAAATCACAGCACAAGGTTTCCTACTACTCTACAAAAAAAAAACTAACTACACCCGGTTCAAACAAAACCCTTGCAAAAGAACCGCGACACGAAGAAAAACCAAGGGAGAATTATTACACTACATAACAAAATAAAATCTTTTTGTGTTTTTCCTTCAACTTAAATCCCTCAAGAAACCTGTCGATGATATCCATCGTCGGAAAAAATCGAAAACAATTTTAAAATTTATTTTTTATGTTTTTTTTTTTTCGTTTCTAACTACTACAACTAGCAAACAGAAAACTAATATACATACCCCCACCCCATATTTTAAGTTGTGGCATGTACCCATGACATACAATTAAAAAGCATAAGGTAAATGAAATTTCTCTGAATATCTAGCCGGGATCTAAGTCGAAGTCGGGCTCCATTCCTCGTGCCCGAACTAATGCACACATCCATGCAAACAACTTCTTCTCAGCCTTTTTCGGGTACACCCTACACTTATCTTTCTCGCTCACCGCAGCCTTCTCTTTCGAGCCCTTCACTTTGCACTCAACACTCACAGTTGGTTGGTACTTTTGTACCCCCTTTGCTACATTCATCTCAAAAGTCACAGACTCCTCACCCACTCTAAGCATGAGTTTTCTCTCGTGTATATCTAATATAGCTCTTCCTATTGCTAAGAATGGTCTTCCTAGGATGAGGGAGACCTCTTTGTTTTCCTCCATATTAACCACTATAAAATCCACAGTAAATACGAACTTATCCACCCGAACTAACACATCTTCCACTATACCCTCGGGTATTAAAGTCGTTTGGTCTGCCAGCTGTAAAGATATTGGTGCAGACCTTATCTGTCCAACCTCCTTCTCCAGTTTTCTGTAAATAGATAGAGGCATTAGATTAATTGAGGCACCAGAATCACATAATGATTTATCAAAATTAATAGTTCCTAAAGAGCAAGGTATAGTAAAACTCCCTGGATCTCCATACTTTTATGGGAGTTTGTTTTGCAATATCGCATTGCAATGCTCTGTAAGCTTGACCACTGAAGTCTCCTCTATTTTCATCTTCTTTGTAAGGATCTCTTTCAAGAATTTAGCATAAGAAGGCATTTGTGATAGCACTTCTGTGAATGGTAAGTTAACATGAACCTGTTTCAGCATATCCAGAAATCTCTCAAATTGCTTGTCCAGCTTTTCTCTATATAGATTTTGAGGGAAAGGTAGCTTAGGCATATGCTTGCTCTCCTCATGTTCCTCCCTTCTAGATTTTTCTTCCTTCTTCTTGTTCTCCGCTTTCATCAGACCTTTCTTCTTCTAGTCGTCATCACTTTTCAGCTTCTTCCCACTTTCTTTTTCAAGTATCACATCTTTTTGGATCGGGGTAGGATCTTTCAACACTTGCCCACTTCTCAAGGTTACATCATTCACTGTTTCTTTGGGATTTCTCTTAGTATCAGCAAGGAGAGTTCCTCGAGCCCTCTCAGATAATATTATTGCAAGTTGCCCAACCTGTCTCTTTAGGTTTCTAAAAGATGTGCCCAATTCTTTGATAGCTGCTCCATGCACGTCCAACCTCTCATCTATCTTGATAATGAAAGCCTTCATTAGATCCTCTAGACCAGGCTGAATGGGCTGTTGAGGCCGATATTGCTGCCTCTGTTGATTTTGGAATGCTGGAGCTCCTTGTACCTAGGGTCTAGAGTTATTCTTATTGCCAAGCATTCGTAGTACCCCAAGGTGAATTCCATGAAAAATTGGGGTGCCTCTGACCCGTTGCATTAAAATTGTAATTTCCCACAGCATTCACTTCCTCAGTTGAGGCTTGACACTCATGAGTAGGGTGTCCTCTTTCGCATATATCACAAGCTGTGTGAGGCTCATTTTGTATCGAGGCTAAGGTCAGCTTTTGTATTTCTTTAGCCATAGCATCAAGTTGTACCTGCATAGATGTATTAGCATCAACTTGGTGAACACCAATTGATCTTCTTCTTTTAGCACTCTCAGAAGGCCATTAATTAGCATCTTTAGATAAAGGTCATGCCAATCAGCCACAAAGGTCATGCCAATCAGCCACAACAATGATAACATGATGTGACAAAAAATGATAACAGAGACTGAGATATGATATGCAAATGAATGAATATAACTGAGCATGTAATTGTAATTTAAGCAAATAACTCAACAACAGAAATGACCTCAGTGGGTCCCAATAGAATAAGTATATGGCCTAAACATAATTTTTAATATGGATCACAACTCAATTACTCTAACACGTAGGAATTTCATGGATAGAAATAAGATAGATAACTACACAGTACCACAAAATCAACTGAATCATAATTCTCATGGTGCACGCCCACACGCCTGTCACCTAGCGTGTGCGTCACCTCAACACCAAACACATAACACATACATTCAGGGTTCATACCCTCAGGACCAAGTTTAGAAGTGTGACTTACCTTGAACAAGCCGAATCCAATACCGAGAAAGCCAAACAATACTCTAGAAAATTCCACCCCGTGTATACCGACCTCCAAATGACTCAAAACTAGCCAAAAGCAACTCAAGTACATCAAATAATGCCAAAGGAAATAAACCCAATCGATAAAAGGTGAAATCTTTAATCAAAAGCCCAAAGTCAATCAAAAAGTCAAACCCAAGGCCACACCTCAGAATCTGACGAAACTCACAAAATCCGATAATCCATTCAGATACGAGTCCAACCATACTAGTTTCACTCAAATCCGATTCCGAATTGATGTTCAAAACTCAAATATTCACTTTATGAAATTTTATAAAAAAACTCCCCAAATTTCACTTTGAAATCATCCATCAAATGCCAAAAATAAAGATGGATTCATGAAATATAACCAAAACTGAGTATAGAACACTTATCCCAATCCATGTGATGAAAATCGCCTCCAAAATCGCCCAAATCCGAGCTCCCCAACTTAAAATATGACCAAATGAACAAACCCTCGATATACTATGCTTCTATCTAGCTGTTCTGCCTCGCTTATTATGCCAAACAATCATGTACTCGCTTTTGATGCCTCCAATGAATTCCTTATGGAATTTCAGTCAATTTAGGCTTTTGAATCACTCCATTTGACCTAATAATGAAGGAGATATGTTGGTTTTAATATTTAAAAATTGTGCAGATTTTTAAATACGAATGCAGTGGCAATTTCTTAATTAATCTGAAGAATCTAGCAACCCAATTCTTAGTAAAATGACCATAAATTTTTCATACGGTGTCGAAATTTGATGATTCTTTTACATCCCGTACTTTAATATTAGGATTAGTCGTAGTAATCCATATGAGCTTGAAGGGATTAAGACCATTAATGAGATTATAGAGGATTTGTGACTATGTTATTGTAAGACCCCGTAAGTTTAACAACCTTGATACCATTATATATATATATGGTATTTATATTGAGTGGAATATTTTTGTAAAAAGTTTGAAATAATATGATTTATTATAGTTATTAATATTACTACTTTCAATTATACACATAATATGAGAAAGTTTATGAGATTTTCTTTATTATAAAGATAGAAATTATTTTCTCACAAGAAAAGAAGGTTATCTTTTTACCATTTTAAGAATTAAGCGTACGAAAATTTGTACTCTTTATATGAGATTAGAAAAATTAGAAGTGAGAAAATATATGAATTTTTACATTGATATTTTAATGAAATAATATTGTATGTATTAATTTTATATGGTACAATAAATTATTAAGATTTTAATATTTTACTAGTAGTATTTTATGTAAGTCGAGATAATTCTTAATTATGTGGATAATCGGGTAACGGATCATTACCTAATTAATTAGGATCTTGGATAAACCTAAGAGGCAAAAAACGTGGCAGCACCCCTCTAATCCTATGAATGACTCTTAAGTCATTAGTTTAGGTGGCAAGATTAGGACAAGTCTTAGAATTGAAAATGTTTAGAAGTACTTGACGAACCTTGGTTTTTCTTTATTGGTTACTTAATTATAACACTAGTATTTATTTTGAAACTACTCCATGAAAGATTGCTGGCTAGGCCTACACCTGCTATATAAATATAAGAAGGATTGAGCTCTACAGAGGGGATCCATAGCTCAAAATATTTGTTGCATAATTACTGTCAAAATATTTGTTGCATAATTACTGTCCTCTTTGGTGGTATACGTAAGTGTGCATTGAAGAAGATTTCATGGTCTTCAATAACAACATCTTAGATTTAATAAGGGAGTGATTAAGTGAAACATGGTATTTGTATAGGAGATTAAATTGGTCACCCAATTTAGAATCTGTTCTAGTCACAATCTTTCGGTATCTGAGATCCAAAGTGTAGTGCCCGTACCTCTTTTATTGCAATGAAAATCCTGTGGCTTATCAGAAAATAGATATGCTGAGAAGCCTCTAATTCGATCCATCATTGTTGCCCATAAGACCATGAATAGCTGGTTGTGGTTAAATGGGAAGACAGTTGGTTGTGGCTTGTGTATATACACGTGTGTTAGAGGGATTGTCAAGAGAATCGACTCAGGTATGTTAAGGCTATACCTCCTTTCTTTTGGCGTGATCCAGGTAATGATACGTAAACGTAATGGTATTTCATAAGTGTTTCTACTCTTAGCAGTTAAGGATGTCCACGTTATTCATTCCTGTAAAATGATATTCAAGCATGTTTAAGTATGTTTCTAATCCTTATTGAGGTATATGATAGAGGTGTGAATGTTTATAATATAGTGATACACGCATCTTCATGCATATTCATTTACCACCGTTCTACGATCGGTCGGGCAGTTACCACCGGTTGGGCAATTATGTATCATTATTTACCACCAGTTGGGTAGACATGCATATTCATTTACCACCGGCTATGGCCGGTCGGGCAGTTATGCATTTACCACCGAGCTACGGCCGGTCGGGCAGTCATGCATTTACCACCTAGCTACGGCCGGTTGGGCATTTATACATTTACTACCGAGCTACGGCCGGTCGGGCAGTCATGCATTTACCACCGCGCTATGGCCGGTCAAGCAGTTACCACTGATCAGTTGGGCAGTCATGCATCATACGATATGGATAATATATTCAAGGAGAAGTATTGTATATATGTAAGTATAATAAGTATCCATATACGATGGCACTTCAGAGATTCAGGTTGATTCTTATATGTCTTTAATTAATGTTGACCTACTGTTATATTTCAGTTCTTCCTTACATACTCAGTACATTATTCGTACTGACGTCCTTTTTTTGGGGACGCTGCATTCATGCCTGCAGGTATAGAAAATTAGTTTGACGGGCCGTCATAGTAGACGAGATTGGCATTCAGCGAAGGATCGGTAAGACTCCATCTCATTCGGAGTGCAGCCGAGTCTATGAGTCATCGTGCCAAAGTTTTACCACAGACTTATATGTAGGCCGGTATCCTATCCCATTTGATGTCAAATAATCTTAGAGGCTTTGTAGAGGTTCATTTTGTACAGTATGTTAGAGGCCTTGACGGCCCACATGTATTCATATTTTATAAAAGATAGTTCATTGATACAACGGTTGCCCACTTATAATCATACATTACGAGTTGTGGCCATGTTGGCCCATGATAGTTATAAAGAAAAAATAAATAGTTGTAGAGTGGTTCGCTCGGGCCAATGCAGCACCGGGTGCCAGCCACGCCTCCCCAGGTTTGGAGCGTAACAAAGTGGTATCAGAGTAAGTCGTGTCCTAGGGAAGTCTACAAAGCCGTGCCTAGTAGAGTCTCACTTATGGGTGTGTTGCATGCCACATTTATAATTGAGAGGCTATAGGTCATTTAGGAACTGTTACCCTTCTTTTGTTTCAAGATCGTGCCATAGAGCTGAGTCGTAAGAAGTCTATATGAAGCTTTCGCCAGATTTTGAATGCACCAGAGGTGCATCTATCACAGTAGAGCTTTAAGGCATAATATGGAAGGGAGTTTATAAGAAATAGAAGATACGCTGTAAGATTGAAAAGTAAGTAAGTTAAAGATGAAGAAGATACGAGATACTCAAGTACAAAAAGTTGTGAATAGTCACGACTTGAGATATAGGTTGGGTTTTAGCTTAGCTTACAAAAGAGACCCTAGTGAAAATTTTTGTAAATCTCTAAGAGTTAACATTCGAGGACGAATGTTTTAAAGGGGGGAAGGATGTTACATCCCGTACTTTAGTATTAGGATTAGTCGTAGTAATCCATATGAGCTTGAAGGGTTTAACACCATTCATGAGATTATAGAGGATTTGTGACTATGTTATTGTAAGACCCCGTAAGTTTAACAACCTTGATACCGTTATATATATATATATATATATATATATATATATATATATATATATATATATATATATATATATATATATATATGGTATTTATATTGAGTGGAACATTTTTGTAAAAAGTTTGAAAAATATGATTTTATATAGTTATTAATCGTACTACTTTCAATTATACACATAATATGAGAAAGTTTATGAGATTTTCTTTATTGTAAAGATAAAAATTATTTCATCACAAGAAAAGAAGGTTATCTTTTTACCATTTTAAGAATTAAGCGTACGAAAATTTGTACTCTTTATATGAGATTAGGAAAATTTGAAGTGAGAAAATATATCTATTTTTACATGGATATTTTAATGAAATAATATTGTATGTATTGATTTTATATGGTACAATAAATTATTAAGATTTTAATATTTTACTAGTAGTATTTTATTTAGGTCGAGATAATTCTTAATTATGTGGATAATCGGGTAACGGGTCATTACCTAATTAATTAGGATCTTGGATAAACCTAAGAGGCAAAAACGTGGCAGCACTCCTCTAATCCTATGAATGACTCTTAAGTCATTAGTTTAGGTTGCAAGACTAGGACAAGTCTTAGAATTGAAAATCTTTAGAAGTACTTGACGAACCTTGGTTTTTCTTTATTGGTTACTTAATTATAACACTAGTATTTATTTTGAAACTACTCCATGAAAGATTGCTGGCTAGGCCTACACCTGCTATATAAATAGAAGAAGGATTGAGCTCTAAAGAGGGGATCCATAGCTCAAAATATTGGTTGCATAATTACTGTCCTCTTTGGTGGTATACGTAAATGTGCATTGAAGAAGATTTCATGGTCTTCAATAACAACATCTTAGATCTAATAAGGGAGTGATTAAGTGAAACATGGTATTTGTATAGGAGATTAAATTGGTCACCCAATTTAGAATCTGTTCTAGTCACAATCTTTCGGTATCTGAGATCCAAAGTGTAGTGCCCGTACCTCTTTTATTGCAATGAAAATCCTGTGGCTTATCAGAAAATAGATATGATGAGAAGCCTCTAATTCGATCCGTCATTGTTGCCCATAAGACCATGAATAGCTGGTTGTGGTTAAATGGGAAGATAGTTGGTTGTGGCTTGTGTATATACAGGTGTGTTAAAAGGGATTGCCAAGAGAATCGAATCAGGTATGTTAAGGCTATCCCTCCTTTCTTTTGGCATGATCCAAGTAACGATACGTAAACGTAATGGTATTTCATAAGTGTTTCTACTCTTAGCAGTTAAGAATGTCCACGTTATTTATTCCTGTAAAATGATATTCAAGCATGTTTAAGTATGTTTCTAGTCCCTATTGAGGTATATGATAGAGGTGTAAATGTTTATAATATAGTGATACACGCATCTTCATGCATATTTATTTACCACCGTTCTACGGCCGGTCGGGCAGTTACCACCGGTTGGGAAATTATGTATCATTATTTACCACCGGTTGGGCAGACATGCATATTCATTTACCACCGGCTATGGCCAGTCGGGCAGTTATGCATTTACAACTGAGCTATGGCCGGTCGGGCAGTCATGCATTTACCACCGAGCTACGGCCGGTTGGGCAGTTATATATTTACCACCGAGTTTCGGCCGGTCGGGCAGTCATGCATTTACCACCGCGCTACGGCGGGTGAGGTAGTTACCACTGATCAGTTGGGCAGTCATGCATCATACGATATGGATAATAGATTCAAGGAGAAGTATTGTATATATGTAAGTATAATAAGTATGCATATACGGTGGTACTTCGGAGATTCAGGTTGATTCTTATATGTCTTTAATTAATGTTGACTTACTGTTATATTTCAGTTCTTCCTTACATATTCAGTACATTATTCGTACTAACGTCCTTTTGTTAGGACGCTGCATTCATGCCTGCAGGTATAGATAATCAGTTTAACGGGCCCTCATAGTAGACGAGATCGGCATTCAACGAAGGATCGGTAAGACTCCACCTCATTCGGAGTGCTGCCGAGTCTATGAGTCATCGTGTCAAAGTTTTACCATAGATTTATATGTAAGCCGGTACCCTATCTCATTTGATGTCAAATAATCTTAGAGGCTTTGTAGACAGAGGTTCATTTTGTACAGTATGTCAGAGGCCTCGACGGCCCACATGTATTCATATTTTATGAAAGATAGTTCATTGATACAACGTTTGCCCACTTATAATCATACATTACGAGTTGTGGCCATGTTGGCCCATGATAGTTACAAAGAAAAAACAAATAGTTGTAGAGTGGTTCGCTCGGGCCAGTGCGGCACCGGGTGCCAGCCACGCCTCCCCAGGTTTGGGCCGTGACAGATTTCAGTTGCTATGGTTCCTAAATTATGATACGGATATAGTGGTTTAGTCAAAACACGAATCAAAGGATGTTTGCTCAATATGGTAACCTTTATGCGCAAATCGACGTTGAAACCGAAAACAATCACCATACAACTAAAACTTATCCAAAACTCATCGAAATTTAGCCAAACTTTGTGGACATGTCCAAAATCATCATACAAACCTATTGGAATAATTACAACCTTTATTCTGAGTCCGTTTACCCAAAAGTCTAACATTGGTCAACTCTTCCAATTTAAAGTTTCTAAAATGAGAATCATTCTTCCAAACCAATCCTGAACCGCTCGAAAATAAAAATCAACTATACACGCAAGTTATAATACATAATATGAAGCTATTCAAAGTCTCAAACAACCGAATGAAATGTTAAAGATCAAAACATTCGTCCTCCAACATGCGAAGAGTCGTTCCAAAGCCATCAAATTACCATATACCCCCACCATACACATAACCATGGGTGATCCCATGTCACTCCAATCTATAAAAGCCTGACAACACCACCTAACAGAGGATCCTTACTTCAACCTTAGTCCATAAACCTTAAAACCTAAATCCCCAATATCCGGAACTCATTAAACCTGATTCTTGCATTTATACACCATATAACTCTAAACAAGCTGTAACAAACCATAACCATATCTCAAGACATAATCACATGATATGTCACATAACTTAAATACTCATAAAAATAACTTTCGATTGCAATAACTGCTCGATAACCATACCCGACACCGGTAACAAACCTCATATCAACTAAAATCTTATTTTGAACCTTCGTACACTGCCAATGATGAAAGAAACATACACAAACTCATAACCACCTATCATATTAACAAGTCGTGGAGCTCTCTTGCCCGATAAGAACCATAGCCAAAATCTAAGCCTACTAGTGACACAATTCTTGCAAACATACCTTAATCAAATCTGATGGCACTTATTTTACGACCAATAACCTCATCTCATCCAGTACAAACAGTACAAGCTACTCGACTGACCTGTCACACAAATCCTACATAGAGCCACATACCATGCAATCCGTGCACCGACGAATAATAACTCAAATATACCCAATGATGGAAAGAGAATGAAAATGAAGAAACCATCCCGTCAGCTCAACAGATACCATCATGAAGCGCAATGCTATCAACCCACCATACAAGGGGAAACATAACACACGAAATAAGCACAAAGGATCATATCCTAGCATAACGCTGTTGCGATGCATGATCCAATCGGAACACCGGTCCATATGAAATACCTCAAGCCACAATACTCAAAATCAACAACCACACGCAATTCGACTTCAAGTACACGAAGTTCATGACCATAACCATGGAGAAGCGAATAACACAAAATACCATAGCCCCGAAAAGACCATAACTGTTACACCCCATGTTTTCGTACTTGAAAGTATGCCATAAGTAAATTGATAGAAGTTCGGAAATGAGATATTACATTTCACATTTTCGTACGTTAAAGTTTCGTCATAAGATTAATTGACGTAAGTTCGGGATTGAGATTTATTTTGGAATTATAAGTATTACGCTATTTCAAACAAGTGATAAGTAAATTCGTAAAAGTGAAAGGGTAAGAAAATTAAAGAAAATGAATTTCATCGAAGTTTGACTTTTTGAGATAAAATACGGCCTGAGCTAAAATACCCGATATTTATGAACTAGTACCATACAAGGTACCACATGACCATGATAATAAGGTGTATAAAGTGTAATAAAAGTGAGTAGCTTTTTATGTAATTTGAGATAATTCTTAATTAAGTGGTAATTGGTTAATTATTAGATTTGTGGATAAATATTTAAGTGAAATTTGTTGGATAATTATGAGGGGACAACTATACATGTGGGTGTATGTAAGTGTGGCAAAACATTGCCAACTAATCAAGCCGAAAGGAGGAGGTGGCATAAAATGAATCAAACATGGATTTGCTGGATCAAATATTGTAAATAAATACAATTTTCATTGATAGAAGTTGGGTGCATTAATTTATGCATAAAAGAAAAAACTCTAGAAACATTGAATCTCCCAAATAAAAGTTAAAGAACTCTTCCAATCAAAACCAGGTCCACAACGATATCAATGTGACCATTTCCCTACTTTGCCAATTTGAAAACTTTCTGTCACTTGTCTTCTCTATCAAGGTTGAAGGAATTATGTATTCTTCCATGGATAAGACACATTAGATCAAGTGTACTGTTGAATGCCATACATAAACCAGAAGCAAAATTATACGTCCAAGAATGCAAGTGAAGATGCAACGGGATTTTGCGATTCTAAGGGTGTACGGTGCAATCTTTTTCAAGAATATCATACGAATTTTTTCCTACTTCGATCTCGTCGTTACGTATTTTATCGCAATTGACGTGTGTTAGAGGGATTGTCAAGAGAATCGACTCAGGTATGTTAAGTCTATCCCTTCTTTTTATTTTGCATGATCCATACGATACAAATAAAATGAGCAAATGCACAACTTCCATAAATTACTCTATTCGTAGAAATGCTAGAGATGTATATATTCTTATTTTTCCATGTGTCATATTATTCTATGATCTGTTCATGGGTCTCAAAAATACGTAAGTTGGTAAAGTTTATTTCATGATATTAATGAGAGGCATAATGGTCTTATGACGTACCGAGAGATTTTATTAACGTATTTCATATGCATTTCATACATTTATACATGCACATTGACCCAGGACCAGATGGCGTTATATACGCGTATATATATATATATATATATATATATATATATATATATATATATATATATATATATATATATGGGAACGGTTATGGCGTTATATACGCACCACCACCTGATCAGCTGGTATACGTTAAAGATTTTGCCCATAGTGGCCGAGATGATATGATGGGATGCCCTCAGAGTCTTGATGATATTACGAACACATGTACCTATGCACGACATGACATTCATACGCATATGCATAATTATTTCATGATTTATAGAGTTATCCAGACTTACAGGTTGAGTCATTTACTCTATATTTCTTCCATGTCTGTTATGTACTATTTATGTGCCTTACATACTTGGTACATTATTCATACTGACGTCTCTTTTGCCTGGGGACGTTGCGTTTTATGCCCGCAGGTCGCGATAGATAGGTCGAGAGTCCTTCAAGTAGGCTATCAGCTCAGCGGAAGATGTTGGTGTGCCCCATTTGCTCCGGAGTTGCTTATTTGGTTAGTATGATTAGTACATGTATTGATTGGTACGGCGGGGCTCTGTCCCGACCTTTGTGATATTATGTATTCCTAGAGGCTTGTAGACATATGTTATGTATACGGATTCTTGCACGACCTTGTCGGCCTATGTTTTGAGTATATAAAGGATCATGTCGGCCTTATTGACCCGTACGTCATATGTATAAGTTTGGATTATATGTTGGGCCATCCAACGCCTAGTATTTCCCTATGTTTTATTCTACTTATCTCATGATAACCTCTCTGGCTCATTTACCTATGATAGCATGATACGAAAGATATGTTACGTTGGTACTCGGATGAGTAAGATACCAGGTACCCTTCGCAGCCCATCGGGTTGGGTCATGACAAAAGTGGTATCAGAGCAGTTCTGTCCTAGGGAGTCTACAAGCCGTGTCTAGTAGAGTCTTATTTATGGGTGTGTCATGCACCACACTTATAAGCATGAGGCTACAGGGCATTTAGGACTGTCACTCTTTCTTCTTACTCTAGATGTTGTGGTATAGCTCAGTTGTAAAAATTGAATTTCTTAAACTCTATCTTATTCGTAATACAACGATGCCTACATCCAGACAGACGGTTGGTAAGAGATATAGTTGTGGAAGAGTTGAATCAGAGGAACTCAATTTTTACATCATGCTTATGATGGATAAATATGAGGTATTCAGAAGATCATGCGAATACTAAGATGTGTAAGCCTCTTGATAAGGAACCTTAAGGAAAGAATATTTATCCACCTTTATGGTGAAAGAAAATGAGAGATTCAGAAGATAAATACAAGTTTCAAGAAGTAAAAGAAGCAAGACGAAGAAGGGTACGAGGTACCCAGTTAATAAAGATTATTATTATTTACCATTCAGGAAGGGATATATAAGCATTTTGAGTTACCTTCAACAGAGACAGATGTATGTACAATTGGCCACACCGATCTCAGTTATGCCCTATGGGAGCTAACAAATATAGTTTAAGAGAAGGACGAGTTATCAGGATCCGGCTGGGGATAGAGTAACCCAAAATAGTTAATGGATTAGTAGAGTTAGTTGACATTTCTGAAGGATAGTGCAAACGTGGTAATGGATCTCCTTGTGAGATACCTCGATGGTGCACCCTAAAATAGTACAGCTAGATAAGAGTACTACAAAGATAAGCACTGGAAGCCTGGAAGGGATAAATATTACCTTAGTGTGGCTCCCATCCCTGGTAGAAAGAGAATGTTAGGAAATTCGAGGAGCCAATGGCTGGAGCAAGAGGGGCTAAAAGCAAAAGAATATTTTGTTCGAGTTTTTAGAATAAAGTGATAGACAGAAATATTAGCAGGAAAATAAGAAGAGAGTTAATGAAGCAGTATGAGTAAAATGTGGTACATGGATGACAACAGTAGATAAAAAATAATAGTATTACAGAGTCTATAGTCAAGTGAAGGAAAAAAATGAGAGGTGAAAGGCCTTGAGGCAACAAAAGAGTATAGGCCATAAAGTCATATCCTCACTTCAAAAAACAATTTCGTGACTCCAACGCAACTACCGGAAGGAAAATTTAGACCCCAGAATAATAGAAATCAGTATGGCCTGGATAAACTAAATATGAGTTAGGGATTGAGTGATTGGATAATACTCGGCATCATGAGAATTTGAGATTTCATTCTGGCGATAGTAGAATGGTGGACAACAGAAGAAGATTCATGAGAAATTCAGAGAATGGTTATTTAGGAAAACGCTTCCCTAAAGCAAGCCAGGTGAGTAAAGTTAAGCTTAAGGGACTGTATGTGCCAGTTACATTAAGTGTCACCCTCGCGAGTGAGGGATTTCATTATCCTTGGTCCATAAGGATTACCGCGAGGTGAGTAAGGATCATCGATGATGTGAAAAGATGCCAAAGATGAGAGGGTAAAACATCTATACATAGATCTTCGTAGCACTAAATCTTAGTGCTCCCCTAAAGGGGGAATATGGTGTGATGTGGCATTAAGTTAGCATTAAGTGGTTCTAGTAACTATGGAATAGTAAATGAAGAATGTGATAAGAATAAGAAAGGGATAAGATTGCACTTATTCAAATCCTATAGATACGCTACGATTCCAGAACATTATGCAAACACGACATCAAGGAGAGGAAGTAAGAGTTCCTACCTGAGATGTTATTGATAGATAAGGAGCCAGTGCGTGACGTAAGTTAAAACAAAGGAAATAACCCAAGAACGATTACGCGTCATATTGATATGAGAATGGGCCAACGAGTAGTTGATTTAGGAAGAACCTAGCCATGGCTAGACAAGAGGTTACAGACAAATCAGCAGACCATGCATGATAAACATAGTGAACCCCAACATGGAGAATTCAGTCTCGCAAATATGACATTGGGACCCTTGAGAAATATTCAGATAGGATTTGGGGTAGTTAAAGGTACCGTATGAGCATTATGGAAATAAAAGAAAGTGCCACTGGGAATATAGTAAAAATATTAGTTTAGAAGCAACCCTACAAGCACAAGGGCGTGGAGATAAGTAACCATGAATAATTATAGGAAAGGATTGACATCAAAAGGTCTGTCAAGTATACAATGTAATAAGCTCACATCTTTACAAGAGTAAGAGAATCCTCCCTAAATACTACAATAAAAGACTAGCTAAGGAAGTAAGGAAGAAGGCTTCAACCTAAGCTCTGTGACCTAAGGAGGAAATGGTCTTATAACAACCGTCTCACAACAACATT
Source organism: Nicotiana tabacum (assembly GCF_000715075.1). NCBI lineage: Eukaryota > Viridiplantae > Streptophyta > Magnoliopsida > Solanales > Solanaceae > Nicotiana > Nicotiana tabacum. The sequence continues at coordinate 48,012,003 of NC_134102.1, forward strand.
ATACGCACTACATAAGAAAATAGCACCTACCGTGACTAATGGACGGGAAGTAAAATCAGAAAGGATAGTCAAGATCATATGAGTTGTATGGAATTCAGTATGTCTGGGCACTAAGATAAGCTAAGTATGCACGTAACAAGGGGCAGAAAAAATAGGAAAATTAATAGCTTACATTTAAAGAAAGTTAAGAAGGAGCGAAAGGAATTATTCGACCAATGATCCAGAGTTAGTACGTTATGGATACATTCAAGATTTTGGAATATTATCCATGCAGCATATATGTTGATAATCATACAGCCATAGAAGACTCCGGTATAAGTTAAAAGAAAGAATTGAGCCCAGGGCATAGACAAAGGATTGAGTTGTTAGAAGATTATATCATGGATATTCCCTAACGCCCATGAAAGGAAAAGATAATGACTAATACCAGGAACCGTAGATCGGAAGATAGTTTAAGCCTACATAACGGCTGATCAGAAGGAAGAGGAAACTAAAGAGTTACATCAACCATGTAAATCAAGAGTCTGATTATTGGACCCAGAAAATTATAAAAATCGTAATTAAGTCATAGAGATAGTACAACAACCACATCATATAATGGCTCTATGATAAAGCCAGTTAGAAGGGTACCAACCTCATAAGAAGTCAGTATGAAGCTCTCACCGGATTGTGTAAGGAGGTGCGAGTATTATAATAGAGCTTCAAGTCGTGGATGTAAATTATACCTATGTGGAAGGGAGATCATGAAAGAGATAGAAGATGTGATGTAAGAGTTTTAACGCAAGTAAGGTAAATTTGAACAACGTATGAGATACTCAACTGCAGAAGGCTGTGAATAGTCTATACTTCGGATAGAAGGCTAAAAATGTGAGTATTCAGTATCCAAGAATGATAGCGGTGTCGTCAGTGGCATGTCTTCCCAGCCTATGGTTTTTAGGTATCGAGAAGTCTAGTTAAGAGAGTAAAGAAGAGTTAGAGATGATGCAATGTCTCGCTTGATATTCCAAAATAACACAAGAAAATCTATGGTGCAAGTAAGTTGACGGAAGGTTACGAGTAGTATAAATAATATATATAGGTCGCAAGCGAAAGTATGGTAGAGCGACAAAATTTTAGGAAGACAGGAGTAAGGATAAGAAAATGTGAGTGAGAAGGTGACCATAATGGATAAATCATCGGGATTAAAATACCCACGTAAGTGCATCACATTGGGATGCTATAAAGTACAGTTATTAAAATATAGTATCGCCGCAAAGTGGATCAGGAAAATCACTTCGAATAATCCTTGATGCAATGTAAGCCCTAGTGGAAATGTTTCACGTAAGAAGTTTCAAGATATCAGTGGAATATTGTAGATCAACATTGAGGTAAATCAACAATGGATGGATAGAAGTTACAAAATACGAAATGAGATATGGCAATATTCGTAAGTTCGATAAAGTACCGACCGAAAAACTTCAATACACCTATAGATGCCCAGAGGGACATCTTATCAAGTTCTGTATATGCTCCCAAAGTGAAGCCTAAAGATTGGCTAAAAGCTGAAGGGAAGAGTCGTATAGGAGCACACACAAGGAAAAGGTCCTACAGGCTGCATGGCAGAAGGTAGCAAGAGTTACGAGATTGGAAGAATTCCGACCACAGACCCTGATGTGAGAAAGAGGCCTAAATGAAGGAATGCCCTGGCATTTGAATTTATTCAAAGAACAGTTGCCTAAATGGCAATGAGAATATTAAAGTATTCGGAAGACATAAGTTCTGAAAATAATAAGTACATCATTCAACATTCGAGGACGAATGTTCCAAAGGGGGGAATAATATTATACCCCATATTTTCGTACTTGAAAGTACGCCATAAGTAAATTGATAGAAGCTCGAAAATGAGATATAACATTCCACATTTTCGTATGTTAAAGCTTCGTCGTAAGATTAATCGACGTAAGTTCGGAAATGAGATTTATTTTGGGATTATAAGGTATTACGCTATTTCAAACAAGTGATAAGTAAATTCGTGAAAGTGAAAGGGTAAGCAAATCAAAGAAACTGAATTTTGTCGAACTTTGACATTTTGGGATAAAATACGGCCCGTGCTAAAATACACGGTATTTATGGACTAGTACCATACAAGGTATCACATGGCCATGATAGTAAGGTGTATAAAGTATATTAAAAGTGAGTAGCTTTTTATGTAATTTGAGATAATTCTTAATTAAGTAGGTAATTGATTAATTATTGGATTTGTCAAAAAATATTTAAGTGAAATTTGTTGGATAATTATGAGGGGACAAATATACATGTGGGTGTATGTAAGTGTGGCAACAAATTGCCAACTAATCAAGCCTAAAGGAGGAGGTGGCACCAAATGAATCAAACATGGATTTGCTAGATCAAATATTGTAAATCAATATAATTTCCATTGATAGAAGTTGGGTGCATTAATTTATGCATAAAAGAAAAGACTCCAGCAACATTGAATCTCCCAAATAAAAGTTAAAGAAGTCTTGCAATCAAAACCAGGTCCACAATGGTATCAATGTGACCATTTCCCTACTTTGCCATTTTGAAAACTTTCTATCACGTGTCTTCTCTATCAAGGTTGAAGGAATTATGTATTCTTCCATGGCTAAGACACATTAGATCAAGTGTACTGTTGAATGCCATACATAAACCAGAAGCAAAATTATACGTCCAAGAATGCAAGTGAAGATGCAATGGGATTTTGCGATTCTAAGGGAGTACGGTGCAATCTTTCTCAAGAATATCATACGGATGTTTCCCTACTTCGACCTCGTCGTTACGTGTTTTATCGTAATTTACGTGTCTTAGAGGGATTTCAAGAGAATCGGCTCAGGTATGTTAAGGCTATCCCTTCTTTCTATTTGGCATGATCCATACGATACAAACGAAATAAGCAAATGCACAACTTCCATAAATTACTCTATTCGTAGAAATGCTAAAGATGTATATATTCTTATTTACTCACGTGTCATATTATTTTATCATTTGTTCATGGGTCTCAAAAATACGTAAGTTAGTAAAGTTTATTTCATGATATTAATCAGAGGCATAATGGTCTTATGACGTACCGAGAGATTTTATTAACGTATTTCATATGCATTTCATGCATTTATACATGCACATTGACCCATGACCAGATGGCGTTATATACGCGTATATATATGTATATATATGTATATGGGAAAAGTTATGGTGTTATATACGCAAGGCGTTATATACGCACCACCACCTGATCAGCTGGTATACGTTGATGATTTTGCCCACAGTGGCCGAGATGATATGATGGGATGCCCTCAGAGGCTTGATGATGTTATGAACACATGTACCTATGCACGACATGACATTCATACGCATATGCATTACACTTTATTTCATGATTTACAGAATTATCCAGACTTACAGGTTGAGTCATTTACTCTATATTTCTTCCATGTCTTTTATGTACTTATTTATGTGCCTTACATACTCGGTATATTATTCGTACTGACGTTCCTTTTATCTGGGGACGCTGTCTTTCATTCCCTCAGGTCCCGATAGATAGGTCGAGAGTCCTTCAAGTAGGCTATCAGCTCAGCGGAAGATGTTGGTGCGCTCCATTTGCTCCGGAGTTGCTTATTTGGTTAATATGATTTGTACATGTATTGATTGGTACGGCGGGGCTCTATCCCGACCTTTGTGACATTATGTATTCCTAGAGGCTTGTAGACAGATGTTATGTATGTGGATTCTTGCACGGCCTTGTCGGCCTATGTTTTGAGTATATAAAGGATTATGTCGGCCTTATTGGCCCGTACGTCTTATGTATAAGTTTGGATTACATGTTGGGCCGTCCAACGCCGAGTATTTTCCCATGTTTTATTCTACTTATCTCACGATAACCTCTCTGGCTCATTTACCTATGATAGCATAATATGAAAGATATGTTATATTGGTACTCGGATGAGTAAGGTACCGGGTACCCGTCTCGGCCCATCGGGTTGGGTCGTGACAATAACCAAGGCGCAATCAACCACTCAACACCCCAATAACCATTTCGCTCGAATTGCGCTACAAGGCCCAAACAGAACCGCATCGGGTGTGCATATAACCAACAAATCACAACCCCTCGTAGTATAGAAGAGTAACACATAGAAATATAAAAACACGAACAAGCTCAACTCTAACTGAATGAAACACCTTTGAGCAATAACGTTGTTGAGTCAACAAATTCAACCTGGTGTAGAATACACATCCTCATTGGGCCGACTAGTGGGCCCTCAAATTAACTCCGGTCAATATCAAATGGATAAATAGCCCTCGAAAAGTCCACAATGATCTAACCATAACACGTACCACTATCTAGCTAACTTTGGCCACATCTTCACAGTCCACAAACTCGAAACGATCTGCTTCTGAGAGCTCCCAGTCTCCAAATCCATAGAACACATGAATCACCATAGCCGATCCCAACTCCACCACTCGAATGACTAACACATCTCTCATACATAATCATCCCCACGAGAAATACTTCTATAATTATTCCATGCCATATAGCAAAATCTGAACATCAACAGTCGATCAACCAGGCGAGTATTGCAATACCAATGAAGCATCCGTAAGTCAAAACACAATGCACCTTCTGAAATGCGCACCCTCTCAGGAAATACCAAGTAGTAATAGAATTTATCTAGTCATCTGAAACCGTCCATGTTGTCTAAGAATTAATGACCTTCCCTTCAAAAATGAACCGTGGCCTTGCACATGCAAATCTCAATCCTACACAACACACCGCATCTATCATTTCATATGAAAAGCACGAGAATCTCATAATCAACTCTGAGTTACCAATAGAATACATACACGATTAGTCTGAAACCTTATATTTGATCCCATCTAGGAGAAAATCACAATATGCAACATGGTCCTCAAGCCGGTAGGAAATATCCATCACAAGCCATGGTAGAAACCATCGAGAACTCTTCGAAACCCATTTGCTCATAACCAAGCCATCAGAACTGAATCTCTCTAACTCAACACCTGTAGAGACTCACTGCATTATAAGTACCCAAAGAACCGATCATATCCTTTACCATGCTGATCCAACCTACTACTAAACTGTCCTATTTCTCCGAGTTTCTTCCAAATTACCCTCAAGTTGACACTTCTCCTTGCCAGAACACCACGATCATTGCCCAAAGCTCACCACAAGAGATCCTATTATAATACCACACCACCCTAAGGCCCATAAGCTGCTGTATTCCCTCTTAGCAACCCAAAAGTACCACAATCGAGACACCCACTCTGAAGAGATCTTATGTGAATCTAAAATTATTTGCTTTACCTTCCTGATACTGAAATGTAGAATCCATAATGATATAGAAATGTCACGAATCTCGACACCATCCAATGCAAATCCCATATTCTAGCCATATACGAATCCGAAAAATTTGAAAATGCCACATATGAATCTTAAACTCCTTAGAACTTCCTCGAGAGTCATCCACCCTATTCAAATCTCAAATGAACAGCTAAGCACGAGCATTTACTATTGATCGTGAAAGACGGAGTGACTCACCAAGAGCATTGTCGATTTACTATCGATCGTGAAAAACGAGGGGGGGGGGGGGCTAAGCGCAATTCTTTGAATCCCAGAAAAGCTGAACGATCTGTGCTCCATTAGCACACTAACACCCAAAGAAGTAATCCACACCTTTAAGCAACCGAGCAAATCCCTTTTCTTAGTACATTACATGCATCACGAACAACAACACTAAACCATTCCCATGACTTCCATATGTCCATAAGGTGTAATAAATCATGCATCCATAAGTTCGTTACTCAAGTCATTTTCGAAATTAGCCTCTTCAGTTCAAAACGTTTTCACAAGTATGGCTCAAACCGAAATAAATACAGCACATAACCATGCAATCAAATCGCCGATGGTAGACTCCACCACTTAGCTCAAAGCCATAGAACAAACATCCGATAACTCACAATACCCATTACTCTATTACTACCATAATATTGTAGTTAGTTCAACGAAAATTCTTTACAAGCTCATGTAACACAAACCATAAAATACCGCAAATCATTCGCTAAGCCCGCATTCATCCTCGTGATAGTCAGGTCAACTTTCTCAACCGATCCAAACTCAAATCGCAACACATGTATATCCCATTGGTAGAAAGAGACTCTCCACCCAATATCATAAGGATCAAACATATGTAAATTACCCCGCAGGTGATAACCCACCTGCTTAGCCTCAAACTGACATCTCTCTATACCCTTTCATAGCCACAACTACTACGCAATCACTTAATGTTCATGAGTCTGAGCTCACTAATAAGACCTGAGAATCTACTTTGTTCTACCAATAAACAACATGAAAGATCCCTCAACATGATCATAACCCGAGATGGTACAAAACATTGAGACATAATTCAAGAATCTAATAGTCCTTTTTACATCCCAAGCAATCCTTCTCGCCCCATCCAAACCATTTGAATGCATACCGCAATCATATCATACTCATTATATAGCCGTCCAACCACTCACCGAGCCACAAATCCCAATCATAGGGACACTACCGAACATATAAGTCCAAAAGCACATGCTCACACAATTGGGACCACCGAGTCCAAGCTACGGTTTAAACCTGGCTTCAAGTCCTCCAGACTGGTCTATCACCAAAACACAGAAAAGACATCTTGCACCTCATCCATAGAATCACAAGCCGTGGATGCACAGTTGATACCGAGCGCTCATATACGCATACGAGTGAGTGGAAGAAATTCAAAGAGGTACGCTTTAAGCTTAATCAATGACACACGATAAGGAATGAAAGATGGGAAGTTTATCCTAAATGCCCTGTAGCCTCTCGATGATAGGTATGGACATCATCATACCGATCTGCAAGACTCTACTAGACACTTGCTCATGACTCATAGAACCAATGAGCCTAGAGCTTTGATACCAACTTGTCACGACCCAAAATCCAACTAGTCGTGATAGCACCTTACCCAACCCCCTAGGTAATCCAATTAACAATAAACCACAATATAATGATAATGATAAGAGTCGAAAATGAAATAACTGAATTTTATAAAACTCCCCAAGGACTGGTAGTACAAAATGAGATTTTAAGACTTAGATTTTACAAAATTGGCATGAAATAAATACAACATCTGTTTGAAATGTACATAAAGAGATTTTTATAAATATAAAGCTATTATGAATAAGAGGCAGCTACAACCAGAATGTAGGTACATCTTCAACGCCAGCTCCCGCCATACACAACAATATCAGCTCCAAAATCTTCATGCAAGGTGCAGAAGTATAGTATGAGTACAACCGACCCCATGTACTCAATAAACAACAAACTTAACCTTAGGTCGAAAGTAGTGACGAGCTTGGACAACGGTCAGAGTCCAACACCGACAGCCAAGAACAACTCGTAGCAATATATTGAAAATAGTACAAGTAATACTCAAAGTTATAAAGCTCAGCTCATCATAGTTATGAAAAATAGACATGCTTTTCAGGTATAACAGTAAAACCCAATTCTTTCACTAAAGTCACCAAAATGTGTGTATGTCAGAAAAACTATGATTTTCCCCAAAAACATTCAACAACAGATAAGATGCTCCATTATCAGATAGCATGAGAAAAGTACATCTTTATGCATACATGTCAATGTGTATGAGAGGACACAAATGTCACAATACTGTATAGCATAAGGAAATGCATCTCTATGCCTACATGCCAAGTATGCATGTCAAATGTAATGCACCATAGTGATAAACTCATGTGCTCACGCTCTTAGAGTATTCAACCTCACTCAGCACGCTCAATCACTCAGCACCTCCCAATTACTCAACACTCTCAATCACTCAGCAATGTCAATCACTCGACACTCTCACTCATCGGTACCTGTGCTCACAGCTGGTATGTCAGACTCCGGAGGGGCGGATCCTGCCCAATAACTAATATAGGCTAGTCATGGAATGCTGCGGCGTGTAGACCGATTCCATCAGAAATAAATAAAGCCTATTGCGACATGCAGCCCGATCACATAAATATCTCTCACAATCAAGCCCTTGCCCGCACTCAGTCATCAATATCTCCAGTCTCTCAGGCTCACAAAGCTCATGCCAATCATCCCAAATAATGATAACATGATGTGACAAAGAATGATAACAGAGACTGAGATATGATATGCAAATGAATGAATATGGCTGAGAATGTAATTGCAATTTAAGCAAATAACTCAACAACAGAAAAGTCCTCAGTGGGTCCCAACATAATATGTATATGGCCTAAACATGATTTCTAACATGGAATTTCATGGATAGAAACAAGATAGATAATTACAATACCACAAAATCAATCGAGTCATAATTCACACGGTGCATGCCCACACGCCTGTCACATAGAGTGTGTGTCACCTCAACACCAAACACATAACACGTATATTCAGGGTTTATACCCTCATCACCATATTTAGAAGTGTTACTTACCTTAAACAAGCCAAACAATACTCTCGATAAGCCATCCCTTGTGTACCGACCTCCGAACGGCTCAAAACTATCCAAAAGCAACTCAAGAACATCAAATAATGCCAAAGGAAACAACCCCAATCGGTAAAGGTAGATACTTTAATCAAAAGCCCAAAGTCAACCAAAAGGTCAAACCCGGGCTTGCATCTCAGAATTCGATGAAACTCACAAAATCCGATAACCCTTTTAAATATGAGTCCAACCATACTAGTTTCACTCAAATCCGACTCCGAATCGATGTTCAAAACTCAAAAATTCACTTTATAAAATTTTAGACAAAACCCCCCAAATTTCACTTTGAAATCATTAATCAAATGCCAAAAAAGAAGATGGATTCATGAAATATAACCAAAACCGAGAACAAAACACATACCATCCATATGATGAAAATCGCCTCCAAAATCGTCCAAATTCGAGCTCCCCAACTCAAAATATGACCAAATGAACAAGCCCTCATTATATGCTTCTGTCCAGCTTTTTTGCCTCGTTTCTTATAACACAATCCCGAAACTCTTATTTGATGCCTCCAATGGATTTCTCATGAAATTTCAATCAAGTTAGGCTTTTGAATTACTCCATTTGACCTTATAATAAAGGAGATATGTTGGTTTCAATATTTGAAAATAGTGCAGATTTTTAAATACGAATTCAGTGGCAATTTGGTAAGTAATCTGAAAAATCTGGCAACCCAATTCTTAGTAAAATGACCATAAATTCCTCATACGGTGTCAAAACTTGATGATTTCAGTTGCTATGGTTCCAAAATTATGATACGAATATAATGGTTTAGTCGAAACACGAATCAAAGGCTGTTTGGTCAATATGTAACCTTTATGCTCAAATCGATGTCGAAATCGAAAACTATCACCATACAACCCAAACTTATCCAAAATACATCGGAATTTAGCCAAACATTTTGGACATGTCCAAAATCATCATACAAATCTTTTGGAATAATTAAAACCTGATTCTCAGTCCGTTTACCCAAAAGTAAAATCTTGGTCAACTCTTCCAACTTAAAGCTTCTAAAACGAGAATCATTCTTCTAAATCAATCTCGAATCGCTCGTAAATTGAAACCAACCATACACACAAGTCATAATACATAATATGAAGCTACCCAAAGTCTCAAACAACCGAATAGAATACTAAAGCTCAAAACGACCGATCGGATCGTTATAATACCGTCTCATACACAACAAGAATCACAACCGAGGTACCGCCTCGTATTCATATTTCTCATTTTTAATCATAATCTTCTCTTATACCTCCGCATGAGCCTTACATTTAAATAATTTTGAAAATATTTTTTTCCAAATAGCTACACACACTTTAGCCCACCTTATGACGCCGTGTGGTTTCAACTAATTCCCTTACAAGCAACACACACATAAGTCCCACCTTATGCCGCTGCATGCACATTAACCCCTATCCTTATACCGCTGCATGCGCATCAATATCACATCACAATAACAACTCGCACCACAAGTGCCCATATGCCACAACTTGCCAATAATCAACAATATAAATGTTTTCACAACAATAGCCCATGGATCAACCACAATGTGTTCAAGAATATCAACAATAACAATGATTGTAAATTTCTCAACAAGAAAATATCAACAATTAACACTTCGCCTCAATGTGATAACTGTAACACCCCGAAAAATTTTGAAGTACTTAAGTGTAAAGCCAGGTAAAATTTGCAAAGAAAATAATGTTTCATGGTGCCGGACTAGGCTTACGTGTTTAGGTTGAACAATACACCAAAAAGTAAAGGAAAATTTTTGGCGGAAAAGCGCATTTATGCGGTCCATTATGCGACCGCATAATCACTCTGCGGGCCGCATAATGGCAGCAGAAGTTAGCAGGAGAGGGCCATTCTGGATGCAGATATGCGATCGACTATGCGACCACATAACTATTACATCGTGCATTATGCAAATGCATAATAGTTATGTGGACCGCATAGTGACCGCATACACAAACAGATTTTTGATCATTTTTGTCAGTAATTATGCGACCGATATGCGGTCCGCATATCCATTATGCGGTCGCATATGCGACCGCAGAATCGTTTCGGAGCTCCATTTTTGGGTTTTTTATACCCGACCCTATTTCGTTAAATACACTCTTTGGGCCATCTTTGAACTATAATATGATATTTCAGAGTGAGAGAGAGTACCCTAGAGTGAGAAGGTGTTCTTCAATAATTGTTCTTCAATTCTTGCCCAAGTTTTGGAAGATTAAGAAGGGAAACTCACTAGGTCTTCATCCTAGAGGTAAGATTCTATACCCTAACTCTCACTTTCGAATTTTGTGTAGAATTAGATAATTAGCAAGATAATTTCTGGGCAGGAGGGTTGTTTATTTACATGCATGTGATATCAAGGGGTGTAGAAAGATTGTTGAACTAGGCATGGTAAATATTGGGTTGTGGGATGATGGAATTCTCCATAAAAGGGCCTTGAAACCTTATGCACACCTTGTGTTTGATAAAATGCTCAAATGAACTAGAACCATGATCATCTTCCTAATTTCTGTTCAATTTGTTATATTTCTAAAATAGATTGAAGTTGCTAAGAATCCCGGAACATTTAGAGTTTAAGGAAGCTCAAGTGAGGTATGTTGGCTAAACTCTTCTTTAAAAATTAGAATTCCCAATATCCTTGTAAGTTCCGAGATGTTGATTATAAATGGAGTATTCCGATAAGTTTTGTGATGAAGATATATGTTCAATTCATGTTTCAAATGCTCTTATCATATTCCATTATAAATTGAGGATGTGTCCCAAACTATGGATTATGTATCCACATGTTATAATTTCCAGTCGTGATTTATGTGAAAGTTATTGTGCCAAGTTATGTAGAGATTGTGATTGTGATATACCTCCACCCGCATACATTGGGGTGAGGCGGCATGACCGCTTTGTGTGGGGATTATGGTATAGAGATTGTGATTGTGATACACCTCCACCCGTATATAAATTGGGGCGAGGCGACATGACCGCTTTGAGTAGGGATTATGGTATTGTGGGACTGCACCTCCACCCACTTACATTGGGGTGAGGTGGTAGGACCGCTTTGTGTATAGTTTTGGTATTGTTGTGGCACCACCACCCGCATACATTGGGGTGAGGCGGCATAGCCGCTTTGTGTTGGTATTGGTATCGTTGATGCATTTCCACCCGCATATATTGGGGTGAGGCGGCATAGCCGCTTTGTGTAGGTTCTTGGTACTGTGGTTATATATCCACCCGCATATATTGGGGTGAGGCGGCAGGGCCGCTTGATTAAAGTTCTGGTATTGTACGTACACTTCCACCTATATACATTGGGTGAGGCGGTGGGGCGGCTTTGTGTGAAGATGGTTACAGAGGATCTCATCTTAAATCCTATAAATGCTATTTATAGCTTTTAATAAGCTTTCTATGGTTCAAACGGTTATCTATATTATTCTATTGCGGCACCGGTTCATTATATTCATCTTGTATTTTTGAATTCTTAAATTAGTATTTAGTTTTCATACTAGTACTATTCGACGGTACTAACGTTCCTTTTTGCCAGAGGCGCTGCATCTTTTAAATGGATGCAGGTGGTTCGATAATAACCAAAAACAGCCCAAACAATATCAACAATACTCATAATATGCCTTTCAAAACAGTTTAACAATCCCGACGAGCGACAAGCTCGGTTTGTGACTAAACAACAATAGTTTAAAACCCTTCTTCCTTCCAAAATTTATCAACAACATTAACCACCACATATTCAATTATGCTTACTAATTTTCAGCCACAATACAACTTTAAAACGACCTCATAACAGTCTCACAAGTTCAGCAACTCAAAACTTATTTTTCAGATTACTAAAACACGTTTCCAACTTGCCTTATCTTTCAAATCAAGCAACAAAACCAATAGTACATAATTAATCCTCTTCTCATATAAAACAGCCATGAAATCAACTTAAAAATATGTTCACAACTAGCAAACAGTGACACAACCACAAACAACATAACACTCTTTCGAAACTCACAAGTTCTAGTCTTTATGATCGAGCTACAACTCGTAGAATTTTAGATAAGAAAAGAGAAGCATAACATTACCTTGTACTGATTAGAACACACGAAACCTAGTCGCTCTACATCCAAAACCAGTCCCCCAACGCAGCTACAAGAAGGAGAAAGGGAAACTAGCAAGCTGTCCAGATTCTTTGGCACTAGAATCATTTTGGGGGAGATGTTGTAGGGGTTCAATATGATGTTCTTGGTCTGAAAAAAGTGTTAAATAAATGGGTTAATTCAGCCCTTAAAAGGCCCCTTGGCCGCCCCTTTTTGGGGATTTGTTTGGTCACTTCATTTGATCAAGTAGGTGATGCACCTACTTGTCACCTAGCAGTCTGCACAGTCTTCCAAAAATGTGAATATTTCTCAACTCCAATATCTAATTGTCAAACGGTTTAATGCGTTATAATCTAGACTCATAGATCTTCAATTTGGTAGGTGGAACATCCCGTATATCCATATATATTGGGAGAAAAGCTCTATTATATTTAACCTAAGCTTCAGCGCATTTATGAACATAAGTTGTGATGAATTTCGACATTCTTTTCACAACTCGCTTGACTTCAAAACATGACACACGACTATCATACGACTAAAATACCTCATAGCATCATATTCTTATCATGTTAAGAACCATAGTGTTATCCCAAAAGTACGGGTTATAACATTCATAACTTGTCGACTTTCAATGAAACTTATTTTCTTCGATTCGTTTAACTTCTAAACCTTCCAACCCTCTTGGTACTTGATTTTCATGATCTTAAATATTTGTAAACTCCAAGGTAACATGACTAAATTACTTTATGTACTTCCAAAGATGATCTCATTCTAAGCTAACATCAATTGACTTGCGACGAATCCTTACATACGAAAACACGGGGTGTAACAGTGAAGACTTCAAAATCGATACCTCAAAACACCGCACCGATGACGTGTTCCTCGGGCACTGGCACTGAGGCAGTGCCTCCAATAGTAGTCCCCTGACCTCCTCTTAAATATTTTATCCCCGGTGGCTGCTCCATAGATACTGACTTCAAAGTGGAGAAAGCCTCCGCTCAAGGAGATCGGGGTGAGGAAGCATGGAGGTATGTCTGCTCCATTACCAGGAGACACTCAAGGCATTCCGAGAGGACTGCAAATGGGAAGACAAGGACGTAGTCGTTCCCAGTCCTAACGAGGACACCACAACACACGTGAAATGATACTTAAGTGTTTACATGTATCCTTTTACATTTGGTCCCATTGATACGGTAGTCCTCGAGTTTTGCAAGAGATATGACATTTGCCTCGGGCAAATTCAGCCATCCTTTTGGAGGATCTTGACTCTTCTTCGCCACTTTGCGAACAATATTAAGGAGCCACGGTTCACGGTTGATCACTTTTTTCGAGTGTACATCCCCTGAATCTTTCGAGGGGGGTTAATCAAACTCGCCCATCAAGCAAAAAAGGCTCCCTTCTCCTACATAGACGAGGACAAGGACCGAGGTTGGCAGGGGAGGTTTGTTCGAATAAAGACCGAGGACCTCATTCCTACCAAATTCATGTTGTTCCTTGAGTAGTTGAACTCGAATCGAATTTACTTTTCCCACTCATGACATATCTCATCCGATGTGTAGCTGTCCCTCGAGTCCCCAATGCGGTCCTACATTGGAAGGAGTGGATCGGGAGTATATGCAAGAAACTTACCTACTCTGAGCGTGAGTGGCGTAAGCTCTGTGAACTTCATCATCAAATGGCATGGCGGGTCCAAAATCATGCTATGGATCTCTACCTTCTCGGAGGAGAAAATACTTTACTCTTGAATATTGATGCTACCAAAGAAAACACCATGCGCACTCAAATACCCAAACCAATTTACAGAGATCCTCAAAATCCTTCTTGATTCCTGGATCATAAATTATTATAAGTTAAGGGAACGAGAAGAATCTCTGCAATCTGGTGAAACAACATTTACCGAAATAAATGACAAAACCATTTCCATATACTTTGACCATTCCAATCTTAAAAATCCCAATAATAACATCTTTTTCTGCCAAATGTTTCAACCCAAAATTAGAGACCCTAACCCTGAAAAAGAAACCTTCTGGAATATACAAACTATCATGGAAGAACATGACTGGATCAAATATTTCAACAAATAAGGTAAAGGACCTTGGTGGTTCAAATGCCCCTTTATGGCACACTGCCCATGGGATGTTGGTTGCGACTGTCAAGACTGTTTTGAATATCCAATTGGGCAATATGATGAGCAACACATGCGTCATTGGAATAGATGTTTTCTCAACGAAACCAAACTAAAAACCAAGAAAAAAGAAAAAATCATTGAAAAGAGCTAGAGATGAAAATAAAGATACTTAAATCGGCTCACTAGGCCGTCCAGGTAAATATGAATTTCTTGTCAATTACAAACCCCATGAATGGCCAAAATTACCAAAACAAATTCAATCAAAGCTGGGAAGATAGTGAAACAACACCCAAACGCAAACAAACATCAGCTCATACCATAGAGTCCAAAAAGCCACCTAAACCTAAAACTTCATCAACTCAAAATACCCCAAAGTCCACACAACCACAAATATTCATGCTATGCCCTTCAAGTTCCAGTCATACCCAAGATTTTCTTTCACTTCAACCTTTAGAAAAAGAGGGTATCAGCCATGCTCCAAAAATACCTAAGAAAAATATAGTGTTACCTACTGCAGAAAAACCCCCAACAAGTGATATCGAAGCAACAATGAACTGTCAATCAAAAAATTCCATCTATCAAAACAAAGTGCTGAACAATATAGGCAACACCATAAAAAACGTGGCCCATACACAAAACAAAATGATGATCAAAGTAGAAACAATAGAGAAAAAGGTGGAGCAGACATTGTCTCGCCATGCAGGACTAATCAATCCCTTGTAACAAAGGTTTATAAATTTACAATATGAGATTTATCCGTCAGGAACTTTACTTTTTCAATTCTTCCAACAACAACAAAAGGAGGCAATTCCCATCACGGAACAAATTCAACTTTTGAGAAATGATCGCTTTGAGTAAAAAAAAGTCCCAGGTTTTCCTTCAAAGCCTACCTTCTTCCCTATGTTATCACAAGCATACTCGCCACCTAAATTGGACTACACCTTTTCTACTTTTCCTACTACCTCAAAGAATCCTATCTCTTTTATCCAACCCTTAGAAGAAGAACATGAATTTGATATTGCAAAAATGGTTTGGGAAAATAAAGATGCTCTTGCAGCCAGGAAACAACCTAAGAAAATGCGAGATCACAGAGAGAGTTCAAAAGGGTCCAACCCCAAAAATTTGATGATTTCTGATAAAAAGGCTCCAGACCACTGTGCCTCCCAACCAAGAAATATGTTAGAAGGGGCTACCACATAGTCGGAATCTCAAAATTCAGTAGATGATGATACAATGGAAGATAAGTAAGGCCCCTTAAACTTTCGCCCAGAAATTTAAGGTTTCGTGGTGCCGAGGTAGGATAATAGGCTAGAGGATTGTAGAAAACGAGCCACAGTACGGACTTTTTGGGCTGAAGAATCCACTAAAGTGTTGATGGGAATTTGCGGCAGAAGAAGGCGATTCTGCGGTCAATTTCACGGCTGCAGAACGGTTTGGCGAACTGCATAAGCATCGCAAAGTAGCGCAAAGAATGGGCAAATTTTGAAAAATAGTTATGTTGGCCGCAAAATGATTCTACTGGCCGCATAATCATTTTGATGGCCGCAAAAAATTTTTTTGCCCACATAATCGATTATGCTGGCCACAAAACGATACTGCTTCCACATAATTGCACCACGTAATTGACTTCGGGGGTCATTTTTGGAAATTTTTTTATCCGACCCTATTTTGATATAAGGCCTTAGGGGGTCATTTTACATGGTAAAATCTGATTTTTTTATAGAGTGGAGAGAGCTATTTTCGAGAGAGAAGGAGAAGACCTAGCATGATAATCATCCATTCTTACCTCAATCTTCAATAATCAAGAAAGCCAATCATAAGATCTTCACCTAAGAGGTAAGGTTCTACTCCCTAGCCCTAAATTTCAGAATTTGGACTAAAAGTAGGTCATGAGAAGTATGATTCTTACGTGTGGGATGTACTCTTTGTGCATGAATGTACCCATAAGGGTGGTATGGAGGTTGTCGAACTAAATTGGGTAAATGATTTGTTGTGGGATGAAAGGACTCCCCCATGGAAACCTTGTAGTATAATTTGCACACCTAGTGCTTGATGAAATGCCTAAGTGAGCTGAAACAATAAATCTCTCCCTAATTATGATTCAATTTTATTATATCTCTAGTTGATTGGAATTGCTAGAAGTGTTAGGACGTTGTGGTAATCTAAGGGAAGCTCAAGCAAGGAATGTTGGCTAAACTTCTCTCTTAGAATTGAATCCACGATGTTCTTGTAAGTCCCGAGTTGTTCATTATAAATTGACTATTCCAAATAAGCTTTGTGCTGAAAGAGATATGCTCAATATGTGCTCCGAATGCTCTTATCATGTTATGTTATCCTTCGGGAATGTGTTCAAAGTATGGGTTGTGTATAAAATTGTTATGGCTTTGAGTCGGGTTTCAAATGAAAATTACGATGCCAAATTGGGTGAGAAAAACTCGATGTTCTTAAGACTCATAATTGTTCATATGTGTAGCTAAGGTCTTGATTAGAAATGCCTTGTTGTTGATAACCCATAAAGATGATGGAAAGTGAAAGAAGTGGGTTAGAGATGTAAAGTGTGGCTACTGTGCCAATAATTAATATTATATTTGTGGCCAATGGTGCCAATGAAATAAAATGATATGAGAAAGGTTATGAAATGAGCCTTGATTCAACTGCTCCAAATTGACTTCGAAAATAGATTTGCCTAAAAGCTTAGGTGCTCAAGTCATGCCCAAATGTGATTGTTTTAACTAATGTTATGCTTTGTAAGTATTTCAAATGTGTTATAAGCTCCTACATTCTCATGAGTAAAGGCTATGGTGTTACTAAATATTTTAAATGCTCTTAATGTTCTACGATCACCCATGGCGAGTACAAGTAAGTGATAGCATGAACATGAAATGCGGCCGCATGCCAAAATCAGAATTATGAGGCATTGTATGTTTCAACAGTTTAAATCATTGTATGTATGCTTCTAAAATAATAAATGCAAATGACTTCGATGTTAAGTCCCCAAGAATCATGAACTTAGCTAATGACCTCAAGATGACAAGTGAGTGAATAACGAGATGAAAGGGAGTTGTCCTATGCTAAATGATAATGATCCTTAAGAAAAGAAATTGGGCTCATGTGCCATTGAAATCGACTTATTGATTCACCATGCATGTGCTAATGTAATGAGCTGTGTTTCTCCATGATGAGCATGAACATGAAGTATTTCAATGATAGGGGAAATTACGACCTTAAATGTAATGTTAATCGCGTCACTTTGAGTTTATATATGGTTATACGCATAATGATGTGTTATGAACCCTATGGATGGGCTATGAAATGCATAGGTGTATTGTATATGTGATCCTATGGACGGGCTATGAAACGCATAGGTCTATTGTATATATGATCCTATGGACGGTCTATGAAACGCATAGGTGTATTGTGTATGGAATCCTATAGACAGTCTATGAAATGCATAAGTGTATTGTATATGTGATCCTATGGATGGTCTATGAAACACATATGTGTATTGTGTATGGAATCCTATGGACGGTCTATGAAACACATAGGTGTATTGTGTATAGAATCATATGGACGATCTATGAAACACATAGGTGTATTGTGTATGGAATCATATGGACGGTCTATGAAACGCATAGGTGTATTGTGTATGAAATGTATAGGTGTACGGTATGAATAAACACTATGGACGGTCTATGAGACGCATAGGTGTATAATATGATATGTGAACACTATGGACGGTCTATGAGATGCATACATGTATAATATGATATTTGAACACTAAGGATGGTCTATGAAGTGTATAGGTGTAAAATAAGAGAGGGATATGGACGGTCTAGTAAGACACATTGTTAACGCAGACAATAGGTGCCATTTTCATTGCCCTTGTTTGTACATGTTGTTTCAATTACGTTATATTATGTATTACACGTATAGTTCATATGGCTCAGTTGATCCTAAAAGAAGTTTAGAACAATGCAAGTATAATAAGACTTGAAATGTGATTCTATGGGATATTTTCGTAGTTTCTTGATGTACTTCATTTGCCTCTTATTTTAGTTACCGTAACTTCATATGTTGTTCTGTTTGCCTTGCATATGAGTACTATTCCACATGTACTCACGTCTCTTTTGTTGGGGGCGCTGCCTCTTTAATGGATGCAGGTGGCATTGATCAGTGATAGTAGTACACCCTCTTCCCCACCAGATAATGGTGAGCTCGCTATAATTCCAGTGGGTATTCGAGTCTAGTTTGTTTTATGTACTTAGGTATCTATTGTAATTAAAGATTTGAGTTTTGTCGTGTATTTATGTTCACAATATTTATGAGGCTACGCACCTATCATGAGAAACATTATAGGCCATTGAGCCAAATGTATTCAATTTAAAAGTCATGATCTAATGATGTTTTGATAATTCATGAATGAGTTATGATGAGATGTTGATGTAAAATAGGCTTGCTCAGCCGGGTTTACTCAGTTGAGCGCTGGTCATGCTCCCCAAGTTTAGGGCGTGAAAAGATAACTCTAAATCAAGCAATGAATCCACAACCAACTCTTCCGAAGAAGACTATCCCCTTCATATTTGTGAACCAGCCAAGAGACCTAGAAATATCCGAGGTAGATGAGGATCAAGAAAGAATAACGGATGAACCAATACCAGAAAGAAGACATGTGCCCATGGCATCAAAACCAGCTGGAACTGGTTTCAACTCTTTTACCTTTGATGGTGTCAAGGTTTCAAAATGGCCCCAAAGGATCCAAGACTTCTACACATAGATGGTGAACAAAAATTTGGTGGAATGAGAAAAGTATATCATCTTGTCAAAACTCACTTCACGGTTCTCAGAGGAATCCTATGAAATTGGTGGAACTCACTTGGGATTCAAGACAAAAATACTTTCCTTACTTCCCAAGATTTTGCCTTCAAAATCAGAATCCTACATGAAGTTTTCAGTGGAGATACAAGCCAAAGACAAGAAAAGATATGAAGGCAGCTCTTCGAGATGAAGTGTGTGTTATTCGACAGAAATGACATTGACAAGCATTTTCAAAAATTAGCAAAGATATACTTTAAGAATGGCGGAGACATCAACCTGAAGAAAGCTTTTGCCTCTTCCCTTCCAAAATTGTTGGCAAGCCGAACCATGACCATCATTGAAGAAACGTTTCTGTCAATAACAGTCCCACAAGTTAGCTACATTAGGCAAGCTATTTTTGTCGCATTGGAGGACATTTGTACAAAATGCTCTGCCCTAAAAAAATATCCAACACAATCCAGCGCTTGACAAAGCATGCCGCAAATCCGATCTGATCACCGGATCAGGATGTTCCTGCCACTCACATAGGCAACGAAAAGGATTCAGGAGGTTCAGATGGGAGTCCAAGGTCCACAAGATTGGACACTTCACAAGAAATTATCCCCAATTGAGGAGATCTGTCAAACTTTTTGAAGAAATTGAAGATTACAATGGTATACACCTCTGATAAGAAGAAGACCTCGAATCCATATTCTCAATGGATGATGAACCTACTGAAGAAACTTTATTCTCTGTTGATATATACGAAGTTCATGGTGATGACCTCTACCAAATTTTAGAACCAGCAGCTAAAGCCCGAGGAGTTCAACACTATCATAGTCATCCCTCTGGTGGAACTCAAGGGTGTTTTTTCATCCAAATTGGATAAACCCACTCAAGTCATTGCTTTCATTGACACCAGAGCTTCTTGTTCACTCATGAATCTAGTTGTTCTCCCAGAAGATCAATAGGTTCCTCACTTTAAGGATTTCAATACTGCATCAAATGTGATCTTGACTACCATAGTCATCACAAAGCACCCGGTCACAATTGTGTTTTTCCAGGATTGAAGTACAGAACCAAGCTAATAGGGTCTGATGTACCGGAAAAAGACCTTATTGTTGGATTAGACACTTTAGACAACTAAAAGTTCAGCTCCATAGTAGAGCCGATGGGATAACCTTAAAGAAGCAATTCAAACCTTATTCTGAGCTCCCAAATCTATTCCAAATCACCAACGATAAACAAATCAAGGAAATTGAACAAAATCTCATTGAGCATTCATGTGCGAGTCCCACTAGGATTTTATGAACAAAGGCAAAAGCTCCTTAGAAGAATGAAGAGTTTTTTATCAAGCTCTATTTCAAGAAGAATGAAAACATCAATCCAACAAAAGCTAGTCATTCAGGCATGAACTCAAATCATCTTCAGCTTTCAGAAAAGAAGTGCGAAGAACTCTTGGAATTTGATCTAATAGAGCCATCCGATTCACATTGGGTTGTGAAGCATTTTATATTAACAAAAGAGTTGAAAAAATAAGAGGAAAACTCAAGTTAGTTGTTAACTATCAGCCTCTTAACCACATCCTCCAAGATGATAAATTTCCTATCCCAAAATAAACTCACCCTTTTCTCCCACTTAGCCAAGGCCAAATATTTTTTCAAGTTTGATAAATCTAGATGTTGGCAATTGGGAATCAACCCTAAAGAAAGAGCCAAAACGGGATTTTGCATTCCCGATCATCATTTTTAATGGAAAGTCATGCCCTTTGGATTAAAAACTACACCCTCCTTATTCCAAAAAGTCATGATGAAGTTATTCCAACCTATCATCCATACCTCTGTGGTTTACATCGATGATATCCTATTATTTAGTGATACACTGGAGGAACATATCAGTTTGCTCCGTCAATTTGAGGCCCTGGTAACATAGTATGGGATCATACTTTTAGCAAAAAAAAATGGTTCTTGCTCAAAAGGAGATTGATTTCCTCGGAATGCATTTTATCCAAGGAGCATACAGTCCAGGACCACATAAATGTCACGAACTACCTAAATTTCCAGATACCAGACTCATAGCCAAGAAAATCAAACAGTTCTTGAGTGTAGTAAATTATGTAAGAGATTTCATCCTAAATATCTCTACATATATTTCTCCACTCACACAGATGCTCAAGAAAAATGCTCCGTCATAGGGAAAAGAACAAGATGAAGGAGTCAAGAAAAGGAGATATTTAAAAATATCAAGTCCCTCTACATCCCTTCAGAAGGTGAGAAAATACTACAAACGGATGCCAACAATGAATATTGAAGTGCTGTTCTATTTGAAGAAAAAGATTGCTAGAAGAAAATATTCGGATATGCCAGCAAAAAGTTCAGAGATGCCGAGCAACACTATCACTCGACATTCAAGGAAATTCTTGCAGTAAAGAATGAAATCAAGAAATTCAATTCCCGATTCATACAGAATTTATGATAGAAATGGATATGAAGGCCTTCCCAAAGATGATCCAGATAAATGCAAAAATTATTCCCAATCCTCAGATTCTCAGATGGGCCCAATGGTTCTCTCCATACAAGTTCCAAGTCAAGCACCTCAAAGGAAAGAATAATATTCTCGCAGATTTTCTGTCTCGACTAGAAGATTTCTCAAAGAGATTTTCCCTAGAAAAGATGATGTTTAAAACAAAAGCTAACCAGGAAGATCTTCATGTTTTCAAATGTACCAAGTTTATTGAAGCCAATGGATCATACACCAGAGTTGTTCAACCTAATAGATCCCTTTGATCCATTAATTATAATGGAAAGAAAAACTTATTATGTGCTCAAGGTTTTCTGGCAACATGGAGAATCTATTATTAAGCCTTACGGGGTCAATCTAGAATATCCATTCTGCCATATATTCATAGCACATGCCAAGGATTTTCTCCAAGGACTTCTATGTTTTTTCTGGTACTTATGCCATCAGTATTATATTTTTATGGAATTCAAGTGCAACATCATCAAGGATTTTGACAACATTGAACCTGCTCTTAAAGTATTTCTACTATGGTTCAAGCCTCAAAGATATTGGATGAAAATTTTCAACGATTCCTACAAAGCAATGGTATTCATGTTCCATAGGGCAGTGAAGATTATTAATGTAAAGGTCCAGGCGCAATGAGAAACATAATTTTGGTGGAAATTTCTCATGTCCATTTTATCCATGGAAGAAGAATATAGTGAAGCATAAAGGATTATCTTCTAGCAAAATAGGTGAATCCCAAGAAAGATATGGCCAAAAGAATGGGCTAGTTGGAATTATACCAACACTCATCCTCACTGGGAAAGGGTCCGAGAAGTAGCAAAGGATTACCAAATCCCTTACGAAGTCATCCGAAAAAAAATCACTCATGACATCGCCATATTAAGGCTACGTATTACATCTATCCAAAGGAGAAGGAACACAATAAAGTAGGAACGTCAAGCTCCGGGCGTTCTTACACAAGATCGTTGAAAAGATACCTAGAAGACAAAGCCAGAGGATCAACACTAGATAATCATGGGGATTTGAATCTAAATCCCTGCTAATCTCACCTTAATCCTACATTACCTACCAAAAAACCCTAAAAAATCATCTACCCATACAAAGACAAAATTCCATATATTTCCATTCTATCCGGGCCCCACTTTCACATGCTCTCACATACTTCCACATGCTTCACCATGTATATTTTACCTCTTTCTCATGTTTTCAGATGCTTTTTAATGTGTATTAGTCATTTTGCCTAAGGTCCTTCACATGTCAAAAAGGGACCCACTTGTAGATAGGTTTTTCATGTAAGATAGGTTTATTTTATAATATAAGTTTGTCTTGTAATAGCCTCCTAGACCTATATATAGAAGGCAATGTAATAGTTGTTGGATCATCTTATAACCTTTGAAAATCTTTATGATATATTACATATGAGTTCCTTCTAAATTTCCCTCTTGTTTTTTCTTTCGAATGGAAGGAAAGGCCGGTCCATGTATGAAAACAGAGTAGGCATACTCTAAGAAAGTTAGCGTGTTGTAGTATGAAAGTGTTCTTAGTTATAACATCTAATGTTGGTTATAGTACAAACGTTTTCTGAGTTGTGTAGCTTGGCAAGCCATCCATGAAGGGCTGTGAAGCCAACCACCTTTGTAGGAAAACTTTTGTTACTATAAGCAAATTAACTGTTTGTGTAGCTTGGCAAGCCAACCCTAATGGGTTGTCGAAGCCAGCCCCTATTTGGCAAGCTATCCCTTACGGTTTGTTGAAGCCATCTTGGCAACCCATCCCTAACGGGTTGCAAAGCCATCAATTTCATAGGGAAACATTCGTATCTATAATTAAATTTGCTTTCTTTGGAGTCTCTTACTTTGTTCTCTATACGGTACAGTGATATGAATGTTTCCCTACAAAAGGGATGGCTTCGCGACCCGTTAGGGATGGCTTACCAAGATGGCTTCAACAACCCGTAAGGGATAGTTTGCCAAATAGGGGCTAGCTTCAATAACCCGTTAGGGATGGCTTGCCATGCAACACAAATAGTTAATTTGCTTATAGTCGCAATAGTGTCATGCCCGGCCTCTGGAAGCACGTCCGGTGCTCATCCGGGATAACCCGGCCGAGCAAGCCTATACAATACCTTCTACTCGAACTCACACATGAAAAAAGAGAGGATCTATTTCATTAATTAGACTAGGAGAAGATCATGTGAGCAACACCAATTCATTACTATTAGTTACATCATTTATAAGTCTCAAAATACACACTTTCATAGTTTGAAGTGGAATATGTGGTACAAATACAACATTACTAGTTTGACTTTCCCAACACCAACATACAACCGACACTATGTCTGTGGAGCCTCTAATAGATACAAAAGAGTAATATGATAGTGCCGGCAATAAAGCCTCGACTATACCTCAAAATATAATAAACAAGGAAGAAAAGATATACGACCCCGAAATGAAGTGAGGCTCACCAAGTCAGCTGGGAAGAGGGTGTATCGCTATCACTGATTAAAGACGCCTGCTGTGGAACAACCTGCATCTATTAAAGATGCAGCGCCCCCAGCAATAAGGATGTTAGTACATATCGAATAGTACTAGTATGAAAACCAAACACCCCCTTCAAGGATTGGAAGTGCAACATGAATGTGACGAATCATGAAAGTAATAAAAGAGCTTAATTAGACTTTAAAACCATAGCAAATTCATTTAAATTTGTCAATAAAATTTATAAACTTCAAGTTGGGGATCCTCTATAACAACCTCTACCACAATCTCTACACAAAGCGGCCCTACCGCCTCACCCCAATATATGCGGGTGGAGGTGTAATCGCAATGTCACAATCTCTACACAAAATGGCCCTGCCGCCTCACCCCAATGTGTGCGGGTGGAGGTATAATCACAATGCCACAATTCCTACACAAAGCGGCCTTACCGCCTCACTCTAATGTTTGCGGGTGGAGTTGCAATCACAGTGCCACAATCTCTACACAAAGTGGCCCTGCCGCCTCACCCCAATGTGTGCGGGTGGAGGTTTAATCACAATGCCACAATCTCTACACAAAGCGGCCCTTCCGCCCCACCCCAGTGTGTGAGGGTGGAGGTGTAATCACAATACCACAATCTCTACACAAAGCGACACTGCCTCCTCACCCCAATGTGTGCAGGTGGAGGTGTAAAAACAATGCCACAGTCTCTACACAAAGTGGCCCTGCCGCCTCACCCCAATATGTACGGGTGGAGGTGTAATCACAATACAAGTTAGAAATCATAAAGAGTAATGCACCATCTCTTCGTGAAATACTTCTCTAAAAAGGCAATGCACAGTTTCAACTCATGGGTAAATTAGGACTAAAAACACATTGGAAACACTTATGAAGAAGATCATGGTGATTTACGATTGAAACATAGATTCAAATCATATGCACTAATTACCACAACCATGGCCACACATTATATCTCACTCTCACTTCTTTCACTTCGAAACATAGTCATAGTTTATCAATAATAAGGGCATTTGGAAATAAAAATTCGATAAGTATATGAGCTATATGAGTTTTAAGCACATTGGGTTTCCTTTCCAAGTCAAGCATAATGAACTTTCATTTGAAACCTGAATTCAAGTTATAACATTTTAATACCTAAACCTTACTCGAAGACATTCCCGAAGGAGATCATGACGAGATAAGAGCAATTGGAACACGTTCTGAGTATATACATCTTTCAACACAATGCTTACTTGGGATATTCAGATTTATTAGGAACAACTCGGAACATGGGAATTAGAAACCTGGGCCAACCATACTTGTATCTTACGAGAACATCATGGAATTTGATTTCTAAGAGAGAAGTTTAGCCAACATACCTTGCTTGAGCTTTTCTTGAGTTATTACATTGTCCTAACACTTCTAGCAATATCAATCTATAGTAAGATAGCGAAAATCAGATAATAATTAGAAGGATTCTCATGGTGTAACTCTCTTAGGAATTTTGCCAAACACCTATTATGCAAAATCGAATACGAATATCTACAATGGTAATCCCTCAACCCTCAACCAATTTCAACAAGAAACTACCCAAAGTAGTTCAACAATCCCACCTACTACCACCTAATGTCACATGCATGGGCTATCTCCAACTCCATAACCTAATTAAACACATAATAATTACATGAAGGTTTTAGGATAAGGTCTTACCCGGATAAATAATGGTCTAGTGAATGATTCCCTTGAATCTTCAAGATTGGGACAGAGATTGATGATCAATTCACTTGGGGCTCCTTCCTCTCTCTCTAAAGCACTCCCCTATCTCTAAAATATGTGTTTAACCTGGCCAAAATAACCCCAAAGTCATTTTATAAGAAATTGACCCTCTGAATTCAACTCTGCGATCGAAGAGTGGACCGCCGAACAGGTATACCGCCCAAAAAATGGACCATAAAAATGACCCCAAAAAATTGGTTGGTCTGGACAGGTCTGCGGTAGGTATGCGGTCCGCATACCAGTTATGCGGCCGTGAAATATACCGCAGAATCACCGAACGAAATTCTTCATATACTCTGCGATGGAAGTGCGGACCGCGAAACGGATATGCAATCGCATAATGGATCATTAAATGACCTTCAAAATGCAACAAATTTTCTGCTCAACTCCGCGATGGATATGCCTCCCACGAAATGGATCTGCGATTGTGAAACTGACCGCATAATTTCCTTCTTTTGCCAAAAAATTCCACCAACTCCTCAATGCATTATTCAACCTAAAACGTCTGTATCACGAGGCCACACAAATAGTTTTCCTACAAAGGGGCTGGCTTCACAACCCCTCAGGGATGGTTTTCCAAGCTACACAACTCAAAAAACCTTTTTTCTATAACCACCTTTAGTTTTTATAACTCAAAAAACATTCGTACTACAACAAGCTAACTTTCTTAGCGTATTCCTACTCTATTTTCATACATGGGCAGGCCTTTTCATCCATTTGAAAGAAAGAACAAGAGGGAAATTTGAGCAGTTCCTGACATATATGTAGTCCTAGACTGTATGCTCCTTGGACAAAATGCAGTGCGAGGAAATCAATCTCCTTTTGAAAAAAAACATCATTTTTACTGAAAGCGTGATCTCATACTACGTTACCAGTGCCTCAAATTGACGGAGCAAGTTGATATGTTCGTCTAGTGTATCACTAAATAACAAGATGTCATCGATGTAAACCAAAGAGGTATGGAGGATAGGTTGGAATATTTTTTCATGGCTTTTTGGAATAAGAATAGTGCAGTTTTTAATCCAAAGGGAATGACTTTCCATTGAAAATGAAGATCGGGGATGCCAAATCCCATTTCGGCTCTTTCTTCATGGTGGATTCCCAATTGCCAAAATTCATATTTAACATCTAACTTGGAAAACTATTTGGCCTTAGCTAAGTGGGAGAAAAGAGTGAGTTTATTTGCGATAGGAAATTTATCATCTTGGAGGAAGTGGTTAAGAGGCTGATAGTTAATAACTAACTTGAGTTTTTCTCTTGTTTGTTCAGCTCTTTTTGTTGACATAAAAATCTTCGCATGCCGATTGTGAATCGGATGGCTCTATTAGATCAAATTCCAAGAGTTCTTTGCGCTCTTTTTTTGCGAGCTAAAAATGATCCGGCTTCATGCCTGAATAACTCGCATTTGTTGGATTGATGTTTTCATTCTTGTTGAAAGGGAGTGACTACTATACATTAAAAATCATCCAAAAACATGTGAAAGAGGTGAAATATACATGGTGAAGCATGTGGAAGTATGTGGGATCATGTGAAAGCATGTGAATGTAGGGTGCTTAAAGCATGTGGAAGCATGTGAAAGTGGGGCCCAGGTAGTATGAAAATATGTAAAATTTTGTCTTGGTATGGGTAGATGATTTATTGGGATATTTTGGAAGGTAATGTGGGATTAAGGTAAGATTAGCAGGGATTTAGATTCAAATCCTCATGATTATCTGGCATTAATCCTCTGGCATTGTCTTCTAGGCATCTTTTCATAGATCTTGTGTAGTAATGCTCGGAGCTTGATGATCCTACTTCTTAGTGTTCCTTCTTCTTTGGATTGTGAAATGTAATACGTAACCTTAATCTTGCGATGTCATGGGTTATTGTTTCTCGGATGAATTCGTAAGGGGTTTGGTATTCCTTTGCTGCTTCTCGGATGCTTTCCCAGTGAGGATGAGTGTTGGTATGATTCCAACTCGCCCATTCTTTTGGCCATATCTCTCTTGGGATACACCTATTTCGATGGAAGATAATTCATTGTGCTTCATTATATTCTTCTTCCATTGAAGAAATGGGCACGGGAAATTTCCAGAAGAATGATACTTCTTCTTGCGTCTGGACCTTTCCATTAATAATCTTTACTGGCCTATGGAACATGAATAACATTGCTTTATGGAATTGTTAAAACATTTTATCCAATGTCTTTGAGGCTTGATCAATAATGGAAATACTTTAATAGCAGGTTCAATGTTGTCAAAATCCTTTATGATGCTGCACTTGAATTCCATGAAAATATAATACTGATGGCATAAGTACCAAAAAACCCATAAAACTTCTTGGGGAAAAACCTTGGCTTTTGTTATGAATATATGGCATAATGGATATTCTGGATTGACCCCATAAGTCTTAAGAATAGATGGTCCATGTTGCCGAAAAACCCGAAGCTCATAATAAGTTCTTCGTTCCATTATAATTGATGGATCAAAGGAATCCATTAGATTGAACAAATCTAGCGAATGATCCATTAGCTTCAATGAACTTGTTCCTGATACATTTGAAAACATGAAGATCTGGCTGGTTACTATTGTTTTGACTTCATCTTTTCTTAAGAAAATCACTTTAAGAATTCTTTCGATTGAGACAGAAAATCTGCGAGAATATTACCCTTTCCTGTGAGGTGCTTGACTTGGAACTTGTAAAGAGAGAACCATTGGGCCTATCTGAGAATCTGAGGAATGGGAATAATTTTTGCATTAATCTGGATCATCTTTGGGAAGGCCTTCATAACTATTTCTATCAGAATTGTTTTATGAATCAAGAAAATTGAATTTCTTGAATTCATTCTTTACTGCAAGAATTTCCTATAATGTGGAGTGATAATGTTGCTCGGCATGTTTGAACATTTCATTGGCGTATCCCCATATTTTCTTCCGACCATCTTTTTCTTCAACTAGAACAACACTCCAATATTTATCGATGGCATCAGTTTGTAGTATTTTCTTACCTTTTAGGATGTAGAGGAACTTGACATCTTTAGATATCACCTTTATTTTCTTGACTGCTTCATCTTGTTCTTTTCCCTATGAAGGAGCATTTCTATTGAGCATATTTGTGAGTGGAGAAATGTATGTAGAGATATTTAGGATGAAATGTCTTAGATAATTTACTACACCCAAGAACTGTTGGATTTGCTTTGTTGTGAGGTTGGTATATGTATATTTGAGCAGCTCCTGACATATATATGGTCCTGGACTGTATGCTCCTCGGACACATTGCATTAATCTCCTTTTGAGAAAGAACCATCTTTTTTGCTGATAGCATGATCCCATATCGTGTTACAGTGCCTCAAATTGATGGAGCAAGATGATATGTTCCTCCAGTGTATCACAAAATAACAGGATATCATTGATGTTAACCAAAGAGGTATGTTGGATAGGTTGGAATATCTTTATCATGGCTTTTTGGAATAAGGAGGGTCAAATTTTTAATCTAAAGGGCACGACTTTCCATTGTAATGATGATTAAGGATGAAAAATCCCATTTTGGCTCTTTTTTCAGGGCGGATTCCCAATTGCCAAAATCCAGATTTAAGATTAAACTTGGAAAAGTATTTGGTCCTTGCTAAGTGGGAGAAAAGTGTGAGTTTATTTGGGATAGGAAATTTATCATCTTAGAGGAAGTGGTTAAGATGTTGATAGTTAATAACTAACTTGAGTTTTCCTCTTGTTTGTTCAGCTCTTTTGTTGACATAAAATGCTTCGCATGCCCATTGTGAATCAGATGGCTCTATTAGATCAAATAACAAGAGTTCTTCGCACTCCTTTTTTGCGAGCTGAAAAGGATCTGGGTTCATGTCTGAATGACTGACTTTTGTTAAATTGACGTTTTTATTCTTCTTGAAAAGGAGCTTGATAAAAAAAACTCAATGAGAGTTTGTTCAATTTTCTTGATTTATTCGTCGTTGGTGATTTGGAATAGCCTTGGGATCTCGGAATAAGGTTTGAACTACTTCTTAAAGGTTATCCCGTTGGCCCTGACATGGAGTTGATCTCTTAGTTGTTTGCAAATATCGAATCCAACAATAAGGTCTTTTCCTGGTACCTCAGACCCTATTTGCTTAGTTCTGTACTACAATCCAAGAAAAAAATCAATTGTGATCGGGTGCTTTGTGATGACTATTCTAGTCAGGATCACATTTGATGCAGTATTGAAATCCTTAAAGTGCAGCACACATTAATCTTCAGGGAGAACATTTGGATTCATGAGTGAACACGCACCTATGGTGTCAATGAAAACAATAACTTGAGATGGTTGATCCCATTTGGATGAAAAAACCTTGAGTTCCACCTAAGGGATGACTATGAGAGTGTTGATTTCCTTTCGGGGTTTTGCCGGTGATTCTGAAATTTGGTAGTGGTCATCACCATGATCTTCGTATATATCAAGAGATAATAAAGTTTCTTTACGTTCATGATCCATTGAGAATATGGATTCGAGGTCTTCTTCTTCTCCGAGATGTATACTAGTGTAATCTTCAATTTCTTCAAGAAGTTTGAGAGATCTCCTCGATTGGAGACAATTTCATATGAAATGTCCAATCTTGTGGAAGCATCTGTTCTTTTTGTAAAAATTTCCCGAGCTCCTTCGTCTGAAATATTTTGTGCGTCTCTAGGACCTTGTACTCCCATCTGGAATTCTTGGCTATCTAAACCTCTTGAATCCGTTGCGTTGCGTTGGTGTGTAGCAGAAACATTCTGACCCTGTGATCAAATCGGGTTTGTATCATGCTTTGTCAAGCGCTGGATTATGTTGGATAATTAGTTTTAGGGCAGAGCGCTTTATACAAATGTCCTCCAATGCTACGAAAATAGCTTTCCTGATGTAGCCGACTTGTGGGACTGTTATTCACTTGAAATTTTCTTCAATGATGGTCATGGTTTGACTTGCCAATAATTTTGGAAGGGAGGAGACAAAGGCTTGCTTCAGGTTGATGTCTCAACTAATCTCAAAGTATGTCCTTGTTATTTTTTAAAAATGCTTGTCAATGTCATTTCTGTCAAATGAGACACACTTCATCTCGAAGAGCTGCCTTCACATCTTTTCTTGTCTTTCGCCAGTATCTTCACAGAAAACTTCATGTGTGATTTAGATGTTGAAGGCAAAATCTTGGGAAGTAAGGAATGTATTTTTGTCTTGAATCCCAAGTGAGTTCCACCAATCTTAGAGGATTCTTGAGAACCGTAAAGTGAGTTCTGACAGGATGATATACTTTTCTCATTCCACAATATTTTTGGTCACCATCCATGTATAGAAGTCTTGGATCCTTTAGGGCCATTTTGAAACCTTGACGTCATCCAAGGTAAAAGTTTGGAAACCAGTTCCAGCTGGTTTTGACGCCATAGGCTCATGTCTTCTTTTTGGGATTGGTTCATCTGTAATGACTTCTTAATCCTCATCTACCTCAGATATTTCTGGGTCTCTTGGCTGGTTCAAAAATATTTGGGGATAGTCCTAAGTTGGATGTAGATTCATTGCTTGATTAAGTGTTATCTTCTATTGTATCACCATCTGATGAGTTTTGAGATTCCGACCATATCGTATCCCATCCTGGCATATTTCTTGGTTGGAAGACATAGAGGTCTGGAGCCTTTTGATCAGAAATCATTAAATTTTCGGGGTTGGACCCTTTTTGAACTCTCTCCGTGATCTTGCCTTTTCCTGGGTTGTTTCTGGTCCGCAAGAGCATCTTTTCTTTTCCCAAACCTTTTTTACAATATCCAATTCATGTTCTTCTTTTAAGGGTTGGATTAAAGAGATAGGATTCTGTGAGGTAGTAGGAAAAGTAGAAAAGGTGTAGTTCAATTTAGGTGGGGAGTATGCTTGTGACGACATAGGGATGAAGATAGGCTTTGAAGGAAAACCTAGGATTTTTTGTGACTCAAAACGGTCATTTCTCAAAAAATGAATTTGTTCCCTAATGGCAATCGTCTCTTGTTGTCATTGTTGGAAGAATTGAAAAAGTGAAGTTCCTAGCGGAAAAATCTCATATTGTAAATTTGCCAACCTTTGTTCCAGGGGCTTTGATTAGTCCTGCATGGTGAGACGATGTCTGCTCCACCTTTTTCTCAATTGTTTCTACTTTTGCTCATCATTTTATTTTGTTTATGGGCCACGTTTTTTCAGGTTTTGCTAATATTGTTCAGCACTTTATTTTGACAGATGGAATTTTCTGATTTTCAGTTCATTGTTGCTTCGATATCACTTTTTTTTTGGGGGGGGGGGGAGAGGGGAGAGTTTCTCTAGTAGGAAGTACTATATTTTTCTTGAGGATTTTTGGAGCATGGCTGATACCCTCTTTTTTAAAAGATTGATGTGAAGAAAAATCTTGGGTTTGACTGGAACTTGAAGGGCTTAGTATGAATATTTGTGGTTGTGTAGACTTTAGGGTATTTTGAGTTGATGAAGTTTTAGGTTTAGGTGGCTTTTTGGACTCTGGGTATGAGCTGACCGTGGTTTGGGTTTGGTTGTTATTTCACTATCTCCCAGCTTGGAGTGAATTGTTCTGGTAATTTTGGCAATTCCTGGGGTTTGTAACTGACAATAAATTTATATTTACCTGGACGGCTTAGTGAGCCGATTGAAGGATCATTATATCCTTATCTGGCTCTTTGCAGTGGTTTTTCCTTTTATCTTGGTTTTTGGTTTGGACTCGTTGAGGCCAAATCTATTCAAATGGCGCAGGTGGTGCCAATTATATTCCCCAATTGGATCTTCAAAATAGTCTTGATAGTCGCAACCAAGATCCCATGGGCAGTGTGCGATAAAGGGGAATTTGAACCACCAAGCTCATTTACCTTCTTTGTCAAATATTTTGATCCGATCATGTTCTTCCATGATAGTTTATATATTTTAGAAGGTTTCTCTTTCAGGGTCAAAGTCTCTATCTTTGGGTTGAAATATTTGGCAGGAAAAGATGGTTTTATTGGGTTTTTTAAGATGGGAATTTCTTCCGGTAAACGTTGGCTCACCAGATTGTAGAGATTCCTCTGGTTCCCTTACTTTTCATAATTTGTGATCCAAGAATCATGATAGATTTTGACGAGGTCATCTCTTGAAATTTATATGGGTATTTGAGTGCACATGGTGTTTCCTTTGGTAGCATTAATATTTAATAGTAAAGCATTAATATTTAATAGTAAAGCATTTTCTCCTCCAGAAAGGCAGAGATCCATAGCATGATTTTGGACCCGCCACGCCATCTGATGATGAAGAGTGGCTTGGATAGCATCTTTGGCCTATGAGGCTCCCTAGATTTGTACTTGGATTTTTAATGCTTCGCTTGAGTATGGATCACAAAGGGATATGTTTAAATTTGAAAAAATAGTTATGAAGATAGTCCCAGCATTTAAGGTAACTTCTGTAGTACCCAGATTTGTATGTTGCTACTCATAGTATCTTATATCCAGAAGAGAGAGGCGAGCAATAACATGTTGACTTTTTCATCCGTGATATGTCAAAGAGATTCAGATAGAACCAAAATGGATATAAGTAAAACCATTATTTCTCCATTGTCTGGGAAAATCATCTGGGATTTGAAGGGTGATGCATTGTTCTTCTCTAGTTGCAAGGATAGGATGTTGGTCAATTTTTTAGGCAGCAACATATTACTTTACTCCTTTTGGTCTGTGTTAGACTAAAGAAAGAATTTGGGATCATGGGGCAAGTAATTTTTTGGCAATAGCTGAGTAAGGGTTTATGAGGGGTAATTCGGTGGAGGTTACTGTTTTTCTTCCGGTAGGATATCAACTTCATTTAGGTAATCATATTTTTTGGGCAAGGTTTTATATAGAGTAAGGGACATATTCACTTTGCAAGGGATAGATGGAAATGACTCAGACATATTTAGTAAATTGTTCCTCCCTCCGACATGATGGGCTGGCTCTGATACCACTGTACAGTATGGAGAATAAAGCAAGAGACTACAAATAAAGCAAACTTAATTCTAGATATGAAAGTTTCCCTACAAAAGGGATGGCTTCGCAACCCATTAGGGATGGCTTGCCAAGATTGCTTCAACGACGCGTAAGGGATGACTTGCCAAATAGGGGCTGGCTTTGACAACCCGTTAGGGATGGCTATCCAAGCTATACAAATAATTAATTTGCTTATAGTCGCAAAAGTTTTCCTACAAAAGGGCTGGCTTCACAAACATTCAGGGATGGCTTGCCAAGATACACATCTTAGAAAGCTTTTGCACTATAACGAACTTTAGCTGTTATGACTCAGAAAACTTTCGTACTACAACAAGCTAAATTTCTTAGTGTATTCCTACTCCATTTGCATACATGGACCGACATTTCCATCCATGCGAAAGAAAAAATAAGAGGGAAATTTAGAATGAACTCATATGTAATATATAACAAATATTTACAAACGTTACAAGACCCTCCTACAACTATTACATTGCTTCTTTTATATTGGTCTAGGAGTATATTACAAGACAAATATATATTATAAAATACACCTATCTTATATGGCAAACCTATCTACAAGTGGGTCCCTTTTGACCTGTGAAGGACCTTAGGCAAAGTGACTACTACACATTAAAAATTATCCAAAAACGTATGGAAGAGGTGAAATATACATGGTGAAGCATGTGGAAGTATGTGGGATCATGTGAAAGCATGTGAATGTAGGGTGCTTAAAGCATGTGGAAGCATATGAAAATGGGGCCCAGATAGTATGAAAATATATAAAATTTTGTCTTGGTATAGGTAGATAATTCTTTAGGATATTTTGGAAAGTAATGTGGGATTAAGGTAAGATTAGCATGGATTTAGATTCAAATCCTCATGATTATCTGGCGTTGATCCTATGGCATTGTCTTCTAGGCATCTTTTCAAAGATCTTGTGTAGTAACGCCCGGAGCTTGACGATCCTACTTCGTTGTGTTCTTTCTCTTTTGGATTGTAAGATGTAATATGTAACATTAATTTGGTGATGTCATGAGTGATTGTTTCTCAGATGACTTCGTAAGGGGTTTGGTATTCTTTTGCTTCTTCTCGGACCCTTTCCCAGTGAGGATGTGTGTTGATATAATTCTAACTCGCCCATTCTTTTGGCCATATCTCTCTTGGGTTACACCTATTTTTCTGGAATATAATTTTTTATACTTCACTATATTCTTCTTCCATGGATAAAATAGACACAAAAAATTACCACCAGAATAATACTTCTGCTTGCGCCTCGACGTTTCCATTAATAATCTTCACTGGCCTATGGAACATGAATACCTTTGCTTTGTAGGAATCGTTGAAATATTTTATCCAATATCTTTGAGGCTTGAACCATAATAGATATACTTTAAGAGCAGGTTCAATGTTGTCAAAATCTTTGAAGACGTTGCACTTAAATTTCATGAAAATATAATAATGATGGCATAAGTACCATAAAAAACATAAAAGATCTTGGGAAAAATCCTTGGCTTGTGCTATGAATATATATAGAAGAATGGATATTCTAGATTGACCCGTAAGGCTTAAGAATGGACCCTCCATGTTGCTGGAAAACATGGAGCTCTTAATAAGTTCTTTTTTCCATTATAAATAATGGATCAAATGGATACATGAGGTTGAACAACTCCGGTGGATGATATGTTGACTTCAATGAATTTGTTCCTGGTACATTTGAAAAGATGAAGATCTTGCTGGTTAGCTTTTGTTTTAACTTAATCTTTTCTGGGGAAAATATATTTGAGAATTCTTCTAGTCAAGATAAAAAATCTGCGAGAATATTATCCTTTCCTTTGAGGTGCATGACTTGGAACTTATAAGGAGAGAACAATAGGGCCCATTTGAGAATCTGAGGATTGGGAATAATTTTTATATTTATCTGGATCATCTTTGTTAAGGACATCATATTCATATCTATCAGAAATTCTGTATGAACCAGGAAAAAATTAAATTTCTTGATTCTATTCTTTACTGCAAGAATTTCCTTGAATGGGGAGTGATAATGTTGCTCAGCATCTTTGGACTTTCCACTTGCATATCGACATATTTTTCTCTGGCCATATTTTTCTTCAAATAGAACAACACTCCAATTTTCATTGCTGGCAGCAGTTTGCAGTATTTTCTTACTTTCTGAAGGGATGTAGAGGGAGATGACATCTTTAGATATCTCTTTTATTTTGTTGACTGCTTCATCTTGTTCTTTTCCCCATGATAGAGCATTTTTCCTAAGCATCTTTGTGAGTGGTGAAATGTATATAAAGATATTTGGGATGAAATTTCTTACATAATTTACTACACCAAAGAACTGTTGGATTTGCTTTGTTGTGAGGCAAGTATCTGGAAGTTTGAGCAGTTCCTGACATATATGTGGTCCTGGACTGTATGTTCCTTGGACAAAATGCATTTCGAGCAAATCAATCTCCTTTTGAGCAAGAACCATCTTTTTTCTGAAAGCATGATCCCATACCGTGTTACCTGTGCCTCAAATTGACGGAGCAAGTTGATATGTTCCTCCAGTCTATTACTAAATAATAGGATGTCATCGATATAAACCAAAGAGGTATGGAGGATAGGTTGGAATATCTTTATCATGGCTTTTTGGAATAAGGAGGGTGCAATTTTTAATTCAAAGGGCATGACTTTCGATTGAAATGATGATCAGGGATGCAAAATCTCATTTTGACTCTTTGTTTAGGGTAGATTCCCAATTGCCAATATCCAGATTTAAGATCAAACTTGGATATTTTTCCTTGGCTAAGTGGGAGAAAAGGGTGAGTTTATTTGGGTTAGGAAAGTTATCATCTTGGAGGAAATGGTTAAGAGGTTGATAGTTAATAACTAACCTGAGTTTTCCTGTTATTTGCTCAGCTCTTTTGTTGACATAAAATGTTTCGCATGCCCATTGTGAATCGAATGACTCTATTAGATCAAATTCCATGAGTTCTTCGCACTACTTTTTTGTGAACTGAAGTTGTTCTGGGTTCATGCCTAAATTACTAGATTTTGTTGGATCGATATTTTCATTCTTCTTGAAAGGGAGCTTGATAAAAATCTATTCGTTCATAACGGGCTTTTTCCTTTCTTCATAAAATGCTTGTGGGGATTCCGCACACGAATGCTCAATGAGATTTTGTTCAATTTCCTTGATGTGTTCGTCGTTGGTGATTTGTAATAGCTTTGGGATCTCAGAATAAGGTTTGAACTGCTTCTTAAGTGTTATCCCGTTGGGCCTGATCTAGAGCTGATCATTTAGTTGTCTGAAAATGTCGAATCCAACAATAAGGTGTTTTCTTGGTATATCAGACCATATTAGCTTGGTTCTATACTTTAATCTTGGAAATAAATCAATTTTGATCGGGTGCTTTGTGATGACTGTAGCAGTCAGGATCTCATTTGATGCAGTATTGAAATCCTTAAAGTGCGGCACCAATTGCTTTTTAGGGAGAACAGTTGGATTCATGTGTGAGCAAGCAGCTCTGGTGTTAATGAAAATAATTACTTGAGTTGGTTTATCCTATTTGAATGGATATACCTTGTGTTCCGCCTGAGGGATGATTATAAGAGCGTTGATCTCATCTCGGGCTTTAGCTGCTGGTTCTGAAATTTGGTAGTGGTCATCACCATGATATTCATATATATCAAGAGAGAATAATATTTCTTCAGTAGGTTCATCATCCGTTGAGAATATGGATTTGAGGTCTTCTTCTTCTCCGAGATGTATACAAGTGTAATCTTCAATTTCTTTAAGAAGTTTGACAGATCTCCTCGATTGGGGACAATTTCTTGTGAAGTATCCTATCTTGAGGAAAATAAAGCATCTGTTCTTTTTGTGAAAATTTCCTAGCCTCCTTCGTTTGAAATATTTTGTGCGTCTCCTGGACCTTGGACTCCCATCTGAAATTTTTGGCTGTCCGAACCTCCTGAATCCTTTCTGTCGTCTAGGTATGTGGCAGGAACATCCTGATCCGGTGATCAAATCTGATCTGCGGCATGCTTTGTCAAGCGCTGGATTCTGTTGGATAATTTTTTTATGGTAGAGCACTTTGTACAAATGTCCTCCAATGCAACGAAAATAGCTTGCTTAATGTTGCCGACTCGTGGGACTATTATTGACTGAAACATTTCTTCAATGATGGTCATCGTTCGGCTTGCCAACAATTTTGGAAGGGAAGAGACAAAGGCTTGCTTCAGGATGATGTCTCCGCCAATCTCAAAGTATATCTTTGCCAAATTTTGAAAATTCTTATCAATGTCATTTTTGTCAAATGACACACACTTCATCTCGACTTTGGCCAGTATCTCCACAGAAAACTTCATGTAGGATTATGATGTTGAAGGCAAAATCTTGGGAAGTAAAGAAAGTATTTTTATCTTGAATCCCAAGTGAGTTCCACCAATCTTGGAGGATTCCTGAGAATCGTGATATGAGTTCTAACAGGATGATATACTTTTCTCGTTCCACCAAATATATGTTCACCATCCAAGTATAGAAGTCTTGGATCCTTTGGGGCCATTTTGAACCATTACGTAATCTAAGGTAAAAGTGTGGAAACTAGTTTCAGCTGGTTTTGACGCCATGGGCCCAAGTCTTATTTCTAGGATTGATTCATCTGTTATACCTTCTTGATCCTCATCTACCTCAGATATTTCTGGGTCTCTTTTCGGGTTCACAAATATGAAGGGTTGTTAAGACAACCCCTTGGTAGGAAAACTTTTGCGACTATAAGTAAATTAACTGTTTTTGTAGCTTGGCAAGCCATCCCTAATGGGTTGTCGAAGCCATCGCCTATTTGGCAAGCCATCCCTTACGGGATGTTGAAGCCTTCTCGACAAGCCATCCCCGACGGGTTGCGAAGCCATCCCTTTTGTAGCGAAACTTTCGTATCTATAATTAAGTTTCCTTTCTTTTTAGTCTATTACTTTGTTCTCTATACTGTACAGGTTGTTTCTAGGCCGCAAGAGCATCTTTCTTTTCCTAAACCATTTTTGTAGTATCAAATTCATTATTGGCAAGCCATACCTTACGGGTTGTTGAAGCCATCTTGGCAAGCCATCCCTAACGGGTTGCGAAGCTATCCCTTTTGTAGGAAAACTTTCATATCTGTAATTAAGTTTGCTTTCTTTGGAGTCTCTTAGTTTGTTCCCTATATTGTACAGTAGTATCAGAGCCAGCCCATCCTTTTGGAGGGAGGACCAGTTTACTAAATATGTTTGAGTCATTTCCATCATTCTCTTCCCTTGCAAAAATGAATATGTCCCCTACTCTATAAAAAAGCTTGTCCAAATAATATGATTATCTATATGAAGTAGAATCCTACCCGATGAACAAAAAGTAACCTCCACTAAATTACCTCTCGTAAACCCTTACTCGGTGTTTTCCAAACAATCATTTGCCCCATGGTCCCAAATTCGTTCTTTAGTCCAACACAGATTAAAAGAAGTAATGGAATATGCTGTTGCCTCAAAACTTGACCAACGTTCTATCCTTGCAACTAGAGAAGAACAATTCATCACCCTTAATATCCCAGATGATTTTCCAAGACAATGGAGAAATCATGAATTTACCCATATCCATTTTGGTGCTATCCGAATTGCTTTGACATATCACGGAAGAGAAGGTCAACATATTGTTGCTCCCCTCTCTCTTCAAGATACAAGATATTTTGAGTACCAACATGCAAATCTAGGTACTGCAGAAGTTCCCTTAAATGTTGGGAATGTCTTCATAACTAATTTTACAAATTTCAACATGTCCCTTTATGATTCATACTTAACCGAAGCATTAAAAATCCAAGTCAAAATCCAGGGAGCCCCACAGGCCAAAGATGTTATCCAAGCCACTCTTCATCATCTAATGGTGTGGTAGGTCCAAAATCATGCTATGGATCTCTACTTTCCCGGAGGAGAAAATGCTTTACTCTTGAATATTGATGCTACCCAAGAAAACACCATGTGCACTCAAATAACCAAATAAATATTCAGAGATGAGCTCGTCAAAATCCTTCATGATTCCTGGATCACAAATTATGAAAAGTTAAGGGAATCAAAGGAATCTCTGCAATATGGTGAGTTAACATTTACCAAAAGAAATGACAAAAGTGATTCCATAAGCTTTGATCATTCCCATCTTAAGAAACCCAATAAAACCATCTTTTCCTGCTAAACGTTTCAACCCAAATATAGAGATCCTGACCCTGAATAAGAACCCTTCTGGAATATACAAACTATCATGGAAGAACATGACTGGATCAAACATTTAGACAAAGACTGTTTCGAAGATCCAATTAGGGAATATGATGAGCACCACCTGCATCATTGGAATAGATTTCACCTTAACGAGATCAAACTAAAAACCAAGAAAAAAGAAAAAAACCACTTACACCTAGATATGAAAACAAAGATCCTTCAATTGGCTCACTAAGCAGTCTAGGTAAATATGAATTTCTTGTCAGTTATAAACCCCCGGAATGGCCAAAATTACCAGAAAAATTCACACCAAGCTGGGGAGATACTGAAACAACACCCAAACCCAAACCACCATCAGCTCATACCCTAGAGTCCAAAAAGCCACCTAAACCTAAAACTTCATCAACTCAAAATACCCCAAAGTCCACACAACCCCAAATATTCATGCTAAGCCCTTCAAGTTCCAGTCATACCCAAGATTTTCCTTCACTTCAACCTTTTGAAAAAGAGGGTATCAGCCATGCTCCAAAAATTCCCAAGAAAACATAGTGCTACCTACTGGAGAAAAACCCCCAACAAGTGATATCAAAGAAATAATGAACTGGCAATCAGAACATTCCATCTGTCAAAACAAAGTGGTGAACAATATTGGCAACACCATAAAAAATATGGCCCATACACAAAACAAAATGTTGAGCAAAGTGGAAACAATTGAGAAAAAGGTAGAGCAGACATCGTCTCACCATGCAGGACTAATCAAAACTCTGGAACAAAGGTTAGTAAATTTACAATATGAGATTTGTCCGCCGGGAACTTCACTTCTTCAATTCTTCCAACAACAACAAAAGGATACGATTGCCATCAGGGAACAAATTTAACTTTTGAGAAATGACCGCTTTCAGTCATAAAAATCCTCAGGATTTCCTTCATGGCCTACCTTCTTCCCTATGTCCTCACAAGCATAATCCCCACCTAAATTGGACTACACCTTTTTCACTTTTCCTACTACCTCAAAGAATCCTATTTCTTTCATCCAACCCTTAAAAGAAGAACATGAATTTGATATTGCAAAAATGGTTGGGAAAAGAAAGATGCTCTTGCGGCCCAAAAACAACCCAAGAAAAGATGAGATCACAGAGAGAGTTCAAAAGGGTCTAACCCCAAGAATTTGATAATTTCTGATCAAAATGCTCCAGAGCTCTATGTCTCCCAACCAAGAAATATGTCACAAGGGGATACCACATGGTCGGAATCTCAAATTTCATCAGATGATGATACAATGGAAGATAGCTCTTAATCAAGCAATGAATCCACAACCAACTCTTTCGAAGAAGACTATCCCCAAATATTTGTGAACCAGCCAAGAGAACCAGAAATATCTAAGGTAGATAAGGATCAAGAAGGCATAAAAGATGAACCAATCCCAAATTGAAGACATGATCCCATGGCGTCAAAACCAGCCGGATCTGGCTTCCATACTTTTACCTTGGATGACATCAAGGTTTCAAAATTGCCCTAAAGGATCCAAGACTTCTATAATTTGATGGTGACCAACAATTTGGTGTAACGAGAAAAGTATATCACCCTATCATAACTCACTTCACATTTCTCAAGAATCTTCCAAGATTGGTGGAACTCACTTGGGATTTAAGATAAAAATACTTTCCTTACTTCTCAAGATTTTTCCTTCAACATCAGAATCCTACATGGTGTACTTTGAGATTGGCGGAGACATCAACCTGAAGCTAGCCTTTCTCTCATCCCTTCCAAAATTGTTGGTAAGCCGAACTATGACCATCATTAAATAAATGTTTCAGTCAATAATAGTTCCACAAGTCGGCTACATCAGGCAAGCTATTTTCGTCGCATTGGATGACATTTGTACAAAGCACTCTACCGTAAAACAAATTATCCAACATAATCCAACGCTTGAAAAAGCATGCCGCAGATCCAATCAGATCACCGGATTAGGATGTTCCTACCACACACCTAGGCGACAGAAAGGATTCTAGAGTTTCAGATGGACAAGAATTCTAGAATGGAGTCCTAAGTCCAGGAGACGTACAAAATATTTCAGACGAATGAGGCCAGGAAATTTTCACAAAAAGAACAAATGCTTTATTTGCCACAAGATTAGACACTTCACAAGAAATAATACCCAATCGAGGAGATCTGTCAAACTTCTTGAAGAAATTGAAGATTACACTGGCATACATATTGGAGAAGAAGACCTCGAATCCATATTCGCAATGGATGATGAACCTACTGAGG
The DNA here is from genome assembly GCF_000715075.1 of Nicotiana tabacum. Taxonomy (NCBI): domain Eukaryota; kingdom Viridiplantae; phylum Streptophyta; class Magnoliopsida; order Solanales; family Solanaceae; genus Nicotiana; species Nicotiana tabacum. The sequence goes on from NC_134102.1 coordinate 48,054,825, forward strand.
AATCTTTATTATCTCTTGATATATATGAAGATCACGGAGATGACCACTACCAAATTTCATAACCAGCAGCTAAAGCCCGAGAGGAGATCAACGCTCTCATAGTCATCACTCAGGTGGAACTTAAGGTTTTTTCCTCCAAATGGGATAAACCAACTCAAGTCATTGCTTTCATTGACCCTAAAGCTGCTTGTTCACTCATGAATCTAGATGTTCTCCCTGAAGATCAATGGGTGCCGCACTTTAAAGATTTCAATACTGCATCAAATGTGATCATTACTACCATAGTCATCAAAATGAACCCGATCACAATTGAGTTTTTTCTAGGATTGCCGTACAGAACCAAGCTAACAGGGTCTGATGTACCAAGAAAAGACCTTATTGTTGTATTCGATATTTTTAGACAACTAAAAGATCATCTCCAGATCAGGACTAATAGGATAACCTTTAAGAAGCAGTTCAAACCTTATTCTGAGATCCCAAGCCTATTCCAAATCACCAACGACGAACAATTCAAGGAAATTGACAAAATCTCATTGAGCATTCATCTGCGGAATCCCACAATGATTTTATGAAGAAAGGCAAAAGCCCGTTATGGAAGAACGAAGAGTTTTTATCAAGCTCCCTTTCATGAAGAATGAAAACATCAATCCAACAAAAGCCAGTCATTCATGCATGAACCTAGATCATCTTCAGCTCGCAAAAAAAGAGTGCGAAGAACTCTTGGAATTTGATCTAATGGAGCCATCCGATTCACAATGGTCATGCAAAGCATTTTATGTCAACAAAAGAGTTGAACAAACAAGATAAAAAATCAAGTTAGTTATTAACAATCAGTCTCTTAACCACTTCCTCCAAGATGATGAATTTCCTATCCCAATAAACTCACCCTTTTCTCCCACTTAGCCAAGGCCAAATATTTTTTCAGGTTTGATCTTAAATATAGATTTTGGCAATTGGGAATCAACACTGAACAAAGAGCCAAAATGGGATTTTGCATCCCCGATCATCATTCTTCATTGAAAGTCATGCCCTTTGGACTAAAAATTGCACTGTCCTTATTCCAAAAAGCCATGATAAAGATATTCCAACCTACCCTCCATACCTCTTTGGTTTACATCGATGATATCATGTTATTTAGTGATACACTAGAGGAACATATCAACTTTCTCCGTCAATTTAAGGCACTGGAAACACTGTATGGGAATATGCTTTTAGCAAAAAAGATGGTTCTTGCTCAAAAGGAGATTTATTTTCTCGGAATGCATTTTTTCCAAGGAGCATACAGTCCATGACCCCATATATGTTAGGAACTGCTCAATTTTTCAGATACCGGCCTCACAACATAGCAAATCCAACCGTTCTTGGGTGTAGTAAATTATGTAAGAGATTTCATCCCAAATATCTCTACATACATTTTTCCACTCACAATGATGCTCAAGAAAAATGCTCCGTCATGGGAAAAAGAACAAGATGAAGCAGTCAAGAAAATAAAAGAGATATCTAAAGATGTCAAGCCCCTCTACATCCCTTCAGAAAGTAAGAAAATACTGCAAACTGATGCCAATAATGAATATTAGAGTGTTGTTCTATTTGAAGAAAAATATGGCCACAGGAAAATATGTGGATATCCCAGCGGAAAGTTCAAAGGTGCCAAGCAACATTATCACTCCATATTCAAGAAAATTCTTACAGTAAAGAATGGAATCAAGAAATTTAATTTTTTTCTAATTCATACAAAATTTATGATAGAAATGGATATTAAGACCTTCCCAAAGATGCTCCAGATAAATGCAAAAATTATTCCCAATCCTCAGATTCTCATATGAGCCCAATGGTTCTCTCCATGCAAGTTCCAAGTCAAGCACCTCAAAGGAAAGGATAACATTCTCGCAGATTTTTTGTCTCGACCAGAAGAATTCTCAAAGAGATTTTCCCCAAAAAAGATGAAGTCAAAACAAAATCTAACCAGCCAGATCTTCATGTTTTCAAATGTATCAGGAACAAGTTCATTGAAGCAAACGGATCATCCACCAGAGTTTTTCAACCTCATGGATCCCTTTGATCCATCAATTATAATGGAAAAAATTACTTATTATGAGCTCCAGGTTTTCCGGCAACATAGAGGATCCATTCTTAAGCCTTACGGGGTCAATCCAGAATTTCCATTCTGCTATATATTCATAGCACAGGCCAAGGATATTCCCCAAGAACTTTTATGGTTTTTCCGGTACTTATGTCATCAGTATTATATTTTCATGGAATTCAAGTGCAACGTCTTCAAGGATTTTTACAACATTGAACATTGAACAGCTCCTTGGGATACACCTATTTTTCTGGAATATAATTCTTTGTGCTTCACTATATTCTTCTTCCATGGATAAAATGGACATGGGAAATTACCACCTTAATGATACTTCTGCTTGCGCCTCGACGTTTCCATTAATAATCTTCACTGGCCTATGGAACATGAATACTTTTGCTTTGTAGGAATCGTTAAAACATTTTATGCGAAATCTTTGAGGCTTGAACCATAATAGAAATACTTTAAGCGAAGGTTCAATGTTGTCAAAATCCTTGAAGACGTTGTACCTAAATTTCATGAAAATATAATACTTACGGCATAAGTACTAGAAAAACCATAAAAGTTCTTGGGGAAAATCCTTTGCTTGTGCTATGAATATATGGCAGAATGGATATTCTGGATTGACCCCGTAAAGCTTAATAATGGATCCTATATGTTACGGAAAACCTGCAGCTCATAATAAGTTCTTTTTTCCATTATAATATATGGATCAAAGGGATCCATGAGGTTGAACAACTACGGTGGAAGATCTGTTGGCTTCAATGAAACTGTTCCTGGTACATTTGAAAACATGAAGATCTGGCTGGTTAGCTTTTATTTTGACTTCATCTTTTCTGGGGTAAATCTCTTTGACAATTCTTCTGGTCGAGACAGAAAATCTGCGAGAATATTTTTCTTTCCTTTGATTTGCTTGACTTGGAACTTGAATGGAGAGAACCATTGGGCACATCTGAGAATCTGAGGATTGGGAATTATTTTTGCATTTATCAGGAAATGATTTAGCAGGAAAAGGTGGTTTTACTGTACTCAACTTAGCCCGTTCCCAACTCTCGCTGCACTACTCTCCAAAATTGCAATGTGAATTGCATGCCCTGATAAAACATAGTGGACACCGGCACACCGTGAAGACGAACAATCTTGCGGATATAGATCTCAGCCAGTCGCTCTGAAGAATAGGTAGTGAAAACCGAAATGAAATGTGCGGACTTAGTCAACCGGTCAACAATCACCCAAACTACATTGAATTTCTTCAAAGTCCATGGGATCCTAACAATGAAGTCCATGGTAACACGCTCCCATTTCCACTCGCAAATCTCAAGTCTCTGGAGCAAATCACATGGCTTCTGATGCTCGTACTTCACCTGCTGACAGTTCAAGCATCGAGCCACATACTCCACTATATCTTTCTTCATTCTCCTCCACTAATAGTGCTGCCTTAAGTCCTGATACATCTTTTTGAAACCCGGATGAATGGAATACCACGAGCTGTGGGCCTTCTCAAGAATTAACACACGCAACCCATCCACATTGGGACACAAATCTGACCCTGTATCCGCAACACCCCATCATCTCCAATAGAAAGCTCATTAGCATCACTATGTTGCATCGTGTCCTTAAGGACAAGCAAATGGGGGGGGGGACTGACCCTCTCTGATGTGCTCATACAAAGAAGACCAAGAAACCACGCAAGATAGAACCCGTCTAGGCTCCGAAACATATAACCTCATGAACTGATTGGTCAAAGCCTGAACATCTGATGCTAGCGGTCTCTCACCAACTAGAATATATGCATGGCTTCCCATACTCACAACCTTTCTACTCAAGGCATCGGCCACCATATTGGCCTTCTCGGGATGATACAAAATGGTGATATCATAGTCTTTTAACAGTTCCAACCACCTTCGCTACCTCAAGTTTAGATCCATTTGCTTAAACAAGTGTTGCAAACTCTGATGATCTGTGAATACCTCACAAGACACGCCGTAGAGATAGTGCCTCCAAATCATCAATGCATAAATAATAGCTGGCAACTCAAGATCATGAACGGGGTAGTTCTTCTCAAGAGACTTCAATTGGCGTTAAGCATAAAAAATCACCGTACCCTCCTACATCAAGACACACCCAATACCAATCCTAGAAGCATCACAATAAACTGTATATGAACCAGATGTTGAAGGCAAAACTAGAACTGGAGCTGTAGTCAAGGTATTCTTGAGCTTCTGAAAGCTCTCCTCACACTCATCAGACCACCTGAATGGGGCACCCTTCTATGTCAATCAAGTTAAAGGTGTAGCAATAGATGAGAAACCCTCCACAAAACGGAAATAATATACGACTAAGCCAAGAAATCTACGAATCTCAGTTGCTGAAGACGATCTAGGCCAACTCTAAACTGCCTCAATCTTATTCACATCTACCTTGATCCCCTCACTAGACACCACGTACCCGTAGAACGCCGCAGAATCAAGCCAAATCTCACACTTGGAAAATTGAGCATATAGCTTCTTCTTTCTCAATGTCTAGAGTATAATACTCAGATGTTGCTCATGATCCTCCTAGCTATGTGAGTACACCAATATATCATCAATGAATACTATAACAAACATATCAAGATATGGCTAGAATACATTGTTCATTAGGTGCATGAATGTTGCTGGCGTATTGGACAACCCAAAAGTCATAATAAGGAACTCTTAGTGACCATAGCAGGTCATGAATGTCGTCTTTAGTATATTAGAGTCCCGAATCTTCAACTGGTGATACCCAGACCTCAAATCAATCTTAGAGAGCACTCTAGCTCCCCGAAGCTGGTCAAATAAGTCATCAATGCGCGCCAAGGGATACTTGTTCTTAATTATAATTTTGTTCAACTGCTCATCATCAATGCACATCCGCGTAGTTCCATCCTTCTTCACAAATAGAAATGGTGTGCCGCAAGGCGATACACTATGCCTAATAAAAACCTTATCAAGAATCTCCTAAAGTAGTTCTTTCAATTCCCTCAACTCTGTTGGTGCCATACGATACGGAGGAATAGAGATGGGCTGAGTGCCCGGCACCAATTCAATACTAAAATCAATGTCCTTATAGGGTAGCAGGTCTGCAGGAAACACATCCAAAAAGTCTCGCACTACCTAAATGGCATCAAAGGTAGGAGTATTAGCAACAACATCCCACACAAAGGCCAAATATGCCAAACAACCCTTCTCAACAATCCGTTGAGCCTTCAAGTATGAATTCACTCTATTGGGAATATAATCCAGGGAAGCTCTTCACTCAACCCTAGGAAATCCCTGCATCGCCAATATCACGGTCTTAATGTGACAATCCAGAATAGCGTGACATGGTGACAACCAATCCATGCCTAGAATCACGTCAAAACCAACCATACTAAGTAGTAAAAGATCAACTTTCATCTCTAATCCCCCAATAGTCACCACACAAGACCGATACACACATTCCACAATAATAGAATCCACTACATGTGTAGATACATGAATAGGCATAACTAAAGAATCACGGGGCATATCCAAATAGCGAGTAAAGTACGATGATACATATGAATAAGTGGAACTAGGGTCAAATAATATGGAAGCATCCCTGTGGCACATTGAAATAATAGATGTGATCACTGTGTCTGAAGCAACTGCCTCTGGCCTGGCAGGAAAAGCATCACATCGAGTTTGACCACCACCTGATCGACCTCCCGCTCGAGGGTGACCTTGAGCTACCTGAGTCCCACCCCGAGCTACCAGAGTGGGAGGTGATGTAACTGGTGTAGAAGTTATAGCCTGACCTCTCTTCTGAACTAGACCTCTCATAAGAAAGGGGAAATACCTCCTCACATGCCCCAACTCTCCGCACTCATAGCTACCATGATCTACAAATGGCAGCGGGGCTTGAACCGAACCCCGAGAACTAATATAGCCACTAGAAGAACCCGGTATTGACGAACCTTGGACTGATGGAGCACGGGATGAACTCTGATCTAGGAGGGCACTAAAAGATGACTGACTCGGATGAGCACTGTATGAACCATGACTAGCTGATACACCACGATGAACTGGATGAGCCATCTGAGAGGGCCTATGAGGATGACCCCTAGTGTTTTGGGACTGTCCTCCAGATGAGGCACTGCTGAAACCACCTAAACTACATGGCCTCCTGGCCTCCCGCTTCCATGCTCGTGATTTTGAAACAGCTCTAAGCGTCTAGAATTATCGACCACCTAGTCAAACCCTGCACCCGTCGCAACCTCCCGAGTCATAATAAAGCGTAATCCATAGTTAAGGCCATTAATGATCCTCCTAATCTTTCCCTCTCAGTGGGAACCAAACATACCACGTGACGAGCCAACTCTGCAAACCTTATCTCATACTGAGTCATGATCATACCCTCCTGGCGCAGTTGCTAAAACTTCCTACGCAACTCCTCTTTGCGAGTTTGTAGGACAAATTTATCTAATAAGAGAACCGAGAAATCATGCCATGAGAGTAAATGTAATAGCTCAATTGCTCTTCCAAACAACGGATTTTGTTATCTACTTCTTAAATTAACATAATAAATTGTAATCTAATGAGAAAAAACTAGAAAACGAGTAATTGTTTTTATTTTTTAATCAAATGGGTAAATTCCTAGGGATGTAACCTTCGCCTAGGTGCTAACCTAATGGGTAAATCACATTAATACTTGTTTTAGTGACTGGGGTGTATTATAACTCTCAAATCTAAATTGCCCACTCAATACCTCTCGGTTATAGAGTGATTTTCCCGAATTGGCTTTCTCAAGCCCAATTGGGTATCAATTCAAATAGTTATATGAGCTTAAGTCGGGTTTTGCCTATCTCTAGTTCAAACCCTTGTAGACTAGCCAAAACCTTAACTAACCCAATTTCTTGTTAGCCAAGTTTTCCTAGACTAAGTCCCTCTTTCTCAATTAAGAACCAGGTCAAATAGGCATGAATAAATATCTGCAACCGTTAATTCTAGAAATAATGCATGAACAAGTCTAAATAGTAAACACCCAATCATAAACAAGCATTAAATTAATCATCCATAAGGTTTACACACTAGGGTTGGGTCACAAACTTAGAGAAAATTTAGCTACTCATAGTAGAAATTGAAGAAAACAAAGAAGAAGAACTAATTAAAGCCACAACTAAAATGAAATTGATAAAACTAATAATTATTAACCCAAAATAGTCACTAATTACCCAAACCAGTAAAATATAACGGCTACAACTCAAATTATTACAAAACATGCCCTAAAAAGTGTTTCCCATCTATTTATAGTGGCCCAAAATTCACTGACAAAAAATGGCCTTCGGGAGGTTCTGTGGCCGCACAATTCCATGTGTGGTCCACACATTGCTTCGCTTCTGCAAGTGGAGAGATTCTGCAGCCGCACAATTCCGTCTGCGGCTGTAACTTCAGCTTCTGCGGCCACACTTTTCCTTCTGTAGCTACACTTTTGGCAAGGCTTCATACTTGGTCGTTTTGTACATTCTATGAACTTTTTGAATTCTTATCAGTGCGACCATGTTTTGCTGCCTCACATTTAGTATGCGGACCGCACTTTTTACAAAAATCCTCTGAGCTTTAGGTGCCAATTCTATGGCTGCAGAAGTATTTCTATGGACCGCACTTTCTTCCGCGACAGCAAAATTACTTCTGTGGACCGCACTTTGGCATGCTTCACTCCTTGAATTTTTGAGTTGAAACACTCCTTTTTGAGTTGGAATTCTTTCGTAAAGGTCCAATTCTCCAACATGCCTGCAATTTGCACAATTTCGTTAGTTTTGGGAACAAGAATCAACACTTTCGAACTAAAACTAAAGTAAGAAGGTACTAATAAGTGGTTAAAATAAACACTTATCATCACCATCGGTAAGCTGCCCCTATCAGCAAAAAAGTAGTACATGAAACTCCACTAGTCTCCTAAGGACATGCTGTGCGAAGGATCCTCTGACATGTCTATAAATTCCTAAGCATTCTTTGACTCTGCCCCATTAAACTCTGGAGGCTTGAGCCTCCCAAACCGCTCTAGTTTCTTCTGCTCCTCATCACTCATAGGTGAGCTAACCTGGGCCCGAGCAGCAGTAACCGGCTAGGGCTGGTTAGTACCCCTAATATCTGAAGTCCCTGAGCTACCTGTTCTGGAGTACGTGTGGCAGGAGTCTAAGTACCTCCTGTGGCATGAGAAGTAGCTAGTGTCGCTGGAACTGAGACTGCCTAAGCAAGGCTAGTGCACACACTCAATATATGGGCTAAGGCCTCCTGAAGGCTTGGGATAATAATGGGCACAGCTGGTGCCTGAGCTGGTCCCATCGGCTCAACAACATCTAGTATCTGCTCCACATCTGGAGCAACTAGTGGCTCAATAAGTGCAGCTCTAGCTGTAGTACGAGCCGTACATCGGCCTCTACTGCCACCCCGACCTCTCGTAGCCCTAGCTGGTAATACTAGTTGTAGTCCACTTGATCCGGTCATAGTGTCCTCACTATCTGTGAGAGAATAGAAGAGTAGAAGTTCAGATTTCGCATGACAAGAATACAAGAAAGTGATGTTTCCTAACAGTTCGGTAGACTCTCGTACATAGGTACATACGTCTCTCTATTGATCCACAAGACTCTACTAAACATGCTCATGATTCATGAGACCTAAGGAACCTAGAGCTACGATACAAACTTATCACGACCCAAAATCTCAACTTGTCGTGATGGCACCTAACACACTTGCTAGGCAAGCCGACAATCACATAACAGATAAACATTTGGAATAAAACATGTTTTTCATAAACTCAACAACGAAAAATCTCATAAATATCTGATAAAACATAACTGATATACTACAACAACCACCCAAAATTCTAGTGTCAACAAGTATACGAGCATTACTAAATCTCAACAAAAACAAAACTTTAGTACAATTGTCTGAATAAAAGAGCAATACTGAAGAAAATAAAATGAGGGAGAATCAAGGTCTGCATGCATCATAGAAGCTACCACAAAGTTTTCGAGCAAGTACCAGCACAGATCTAGCAATCACTACGTCCAGATGTACCTAGATTTGCACACGAAGTGCAGAGTGTATATGAGTACAACCGAGCCCATGTACTCAATAAGTAATAGAACTAACCTTGGGTTGAAAGCCGTGACGAGCTCAGCAGGGTACATTCAAGACAATTTTAATGACAACACAGATATAATAATGACAATGACAATGAATAACTCAGAGCAATTTCCATAATTTGATTGTTCAGGGTACAAAAATTTAGACGTACTTCCAAGTTCGCAATTAAAGGCCAATATTAATAAGAACATGTCAAGCATAACTAGCATGAGGAATGGTACATCTCTATGCCTACGTGTCAAATATGCATGTCAAATGTATGATTTCACGGTGATATCCCCAAGTACTCACTCTCTCAGAAATACTCAATTTGTATGCCAAATGCTCATACAATCCACAAGTCGAGGAGCGGGACCGGCGCTCAATCGAGTAAACCCAGTCGAGCAAGACTATTTTATATTATCCTCTCATCATTACTCATGCATGATTTACCATAACATAATTAGTTCTCGACTTTCTTATTGAATACATTTGGCTCAATGGCCCATAAATTCTTTCGATGGTTACACAACTTTATAAACAACTGTAAATACTATAAACATAAATACATGAAAAAACTAAAATCTTTAATTACATGACCTACAATGTTCATGGAGCTTCTATGACAATAGATACCTTAATACATAAAATGAACTAGACCCAAACACCCACTAGAACTGTAGCGGGCTCACCATAAGCTGAGTAATGAAGAAGATCCCTATCAAAGATCCATATCACCCTGTAGAAGTATACCTGCATCCATTAAAAGATGCAGTGCCCCCGGCAAAAGGGACGTGAGTACATGTGGAATAGTACTCGTATGTAAGGCAGTCAAAACAACATATGAAAATATGGTAGCTTAAATAAGAGGCAAATAAAATACATCAAGAAACTACGAAACATTCCATAGAATCACATTTCAAGTCTAAATATACTTGCATCATTCTAAATTTCGTTTAGGATTAACTGAGCCATATGAACTATGTGTGGAATACATAATATAAAGTAATTGGAACAACATGTACAAACAAGGCCAATGAAAATGGCACATAATGTCTGCGTAACAATGCGTCTTACTATACCGTCCATATCCCTCTCTTATCTTACCCCTATGCATTTCATAGACCGTCCTTATTGTTATCATATCATATTATACACATGTGCGTTTCATAGACCGTTCATAGGATTTCATACACAATACATCTATGCATTTCATAGACCGTTAATAGGATTCCATACACAAAACACCTATGCATTTCATAGACCATTCATAGGATTCACATATACCATACAATACACCTATATGTTTCATAGTCCGTTCATAGTGTTTACTTACATAATACACCCGTGCGTTTCATAGACCGTTCACAGGATTTCATACACAATACACCTATTTGTTTCATAGACCATTCATAGAATTTCATACACAATAAACCTATGCACTTCATAGATCGTTCATAGGATTCCATACACAATACACCTATGCGTTTCATAGACCGTTCATAGGATTCACATATACAATACAATGCACCTGTGCATTTTATAGTCCGTTCACAATGTTTACTTACACATTATACCCACGTATTTCATAGACCTTTCACAGGATGTCATACACAATACACCTATGTGTTTCATAGACCATTCATAGGATTTCATACAAAATACACCTATGTGTTTCATAGACCATTCATAGGATTCCATAACCATATATAAACTCAAATGACATGATTAGCATTATATTAAGATCGTAAGTTCCCTGATCATTGAAACACTTCGTGTTCATGCTCATCATGGTGAAACATAGATCATTGCGTTAGCACATGAGCCCAATTTCTTTTCTTAAGGTTCATCATCATTTAGCATAGGACATCTCCCATTCATCTTGTTATTCACTCATTTGACATATTGAGGTCATTAGCTAAGTTCATAATTCTTGAGGACTTAACATCGAAGTCATTTACATACATTATTTCATAAGCATACAACTATAGTTGAAACCATTGGGACATACAACACCTCATAATTCTCATTTAGGCAAACAACCACATTTTATGTTCATACTATCACTCCATTAGTACTTTCAATTACTTACAACATCATTATTTCATTGGCTCCCTTTTTGCCATATATATTATTCTTCATTCATGGCACGATGGCCGTATCTCATATTCCATACTTTTATTTCATTACTTTCAAGGCTTATCATCATAAACATCAACATAGAGAATATTTTTAAAGTACCTTTCACCAAAAGGGCAATACACAGTTTCAACTCATAAATTTGTAAAGGCTTAAAACACATTGGAATACTTACGAAGCATAGCATTAAGTTAGAACAACCACATTTGGATATGACTTGAGTACATATGCTTTTGTGATAATTCTATTTTCGGAGTCACATTGGAATTATTGAATAAAGGCTCATTTCATAATATTTCACACATCATTTCATTTCATTGGCGCAATTGGCCACAATCATAACTTTCATTATTGGCACGGTGTCTGCATTTTATATCCCCAACTCACTACTTTCACTTTCAAGCATATTTATAGATTATCGACAACAAAGAATCTCTAATCAAGACTTTTAGTACACCTATGAGAAATTAAGAGTCTTAGGCCCATTGAGACTTCTTACACAATTTGGCATAATAGCCTTCCCTTGAAACACTACTTGGAGTCATAAAATTTTTATATCCAACTCATGCTTTAAACACATTCCCGAAGGATAACATCATATGATAAGAGCATCCGGAATACATTTTGAACATATACCTTTCAACACTAAGCTTATTCGGAATAGTTAATTTATAAAGGATAACTCGGGACTTACAAGAACATCATGGGATTCAATTCTAGGAGAGAAGTTTAGCCAACATACCTCGCTTTGAGCTTTTCCTAAAATACTACAATATTCCGAAAATTCTAGCAATCCCAATCTATTTTGAAACATAACAAAATTGAACACAAATTAGGAAGATATTCATGGTTTCAGCTCATTTGAGTATTTTATCAAGCACTAGGTGTGCAAATTTTGCTACAAGGTTCTTCTACAAGATTTTCTTTATTCTACAACCTAATCTTTACATATTTGAGCTCAAAAATATTCCCATAAACTTTATTGGTACATGCATGTATAAATAATACTCTCATACCCAAGAATCATACTCCTAATCAACCATGTTCTACCCAAATTCGAAATTGAAAACTAGGGTATGGAACCTTACCTCTTAGATGAAGAACTTGTGAGACTTCCTTGTTGGATTTCAAAGCTTGGACAAGATCTTGATGAACAAAACACTTCATATACTTTCTCTCTCTATAACACTCTCACTTCTCTCTATAAAACCTCGGATTATTGCCGCAAAATAAGCCCCAGAGCCTATTTATCAAAATGGGGTCGGGTTATGAAAATAGAAAAATTAACCCTCCGAAATCATGTCTGCGGTCGCACAATGTACCGCAGAATGGGTATGCGGGTCGCACAATTGACCGCGAAACTGGTGCCCAAATCTGGGCTACACTGCTCCTTTCTACGACCAGTTTTGCAGTCGCAGAAGTAGTTTCGCGATCGCATAATGATTCAGCGGTCGCACATCTGACTGCAGAATCACATTCTTCTGGCCTTTGGTAATTTGGTCATAACTACTTGTAGGAGTGTCCAAATGACAAACAGTTTAAAGAGTTCGAAACTAGACTCGAATATCTTTAATTCTATAGGCAGATTATCATATAACTCAATATATATATTTAGATATATTCTTCCAAAGTTTGATCTTGTGCTTACCCATTTGAAACTTTAATCTATCATGATATTTCCAACTTGACTTGGACTTAGGGCTCTCCTTAGACCCCACATCACTTATAATATGCCTCATACACTTATTATCATATCCAATTGATATCCATTATATTAATAGCCCTCGTCTGCACAAAACATAATATAATTAGCGCACATCAACCTTCTTAATAGCGCTTAAGTACTTCGAAATTTTCCGGGGTGTTACATGCCCACACAATCCACACTCAATCACTCAGCACTGTACGGGTGCCTGGAATCAATGCCCCTCACCAAAGCACTTGTATATATATCACTGCACCTGCTCTCACTACTGGTATGTCGGACTCCAGATGAGCGGATCCTGTCCCAACTGCTAATATATAACCTATAAGGCCTGTTGCGGGTTGTAGCTCGATCGATAATAATTAATAAGCCAATAAGTCCTGCTGCGGCATGCAACCCAGTCTACAATAACACTCACAACACAGCTCACAGGCCCACCTCAGTCATCAATCTCTCAAGTGTCAAGGACTCACATATCTTGTAGCACTCATCCCAAACAATGATTACATGTGATGTAATAGTGAATGATAACAGAAACTGTGATATGATATGCAAATGAAGAATCATGACCGAGTACATAATTGTAGTTAAAGTAGGTAACTCAAAACAATAGAATAACCGCAATGGGTTTCAATCAAATAAGCATATAACCTAAACATGATTTGTAACATGAATCATAGCTCAATTACTCTAACACGTAGGAATTACACTAATAAAACAAGACTTGATATCAACCCAATATAAGAATCCACCCGGATCATGGTTACCACGGTGCACACCCAAATGCCCATCACCTAGCATATGCGTCACCCCAACACAACACAAATAACACATTTTCCAAGTATAAATACCCTCAATTCCAAGTTTAGAAATGTTACTTACCTCAAAGCGCGCAACTCAATGCTCCAACAACCCTTCCCACGCGTATCAGCCTCCAAACAACTCTAATCTAGTCACAAACATATTAATATCAACAACTAATGTGGTAAGAAACAACTTCAAACAATAAAGTTTTGATCTTTATCAATATAAAAAACTCAACCTCAGGCCCGCATCTCGACACCCAACAAAATTCACAAATTCTGGACACTCAGTCGATTACAAGTCCAACCATACCAAAATCATCCAATTCCGACCTCAAATCGACCTTGAAACTTCCATTTTTCATTTTTGAAAAGTTTCTAAAAAATATCCTATTTTTTTACTTTAATTAACTAATTAGATGCTGATGATCATCGTCGCGAACGCGGAAAATGCCTCGCGTTCGCGAAGCACAAAAATTACAAATTGACAAAACCTCCTACACGAACGCGATGCCTAGGTCACGAAAATGATGCCTCACAGTGCTTTGCCTACATGAACACGTCTCCCTGATCGCGAACGCGAAGGCTAAAGGCATGGTGCCCAAGCCAGGCTAATCCTTCTATGCGAATGCGATGTTACTCTCGTGATCGCGATGCACAACCCCTCTTAACCTTCATGAACACGTCGCCTTCTTCGCGAACGTGAAGTATAAAACCATCTTCCACCTAGGAACACTATGCGAACATGATCACCATGTTGTGATCGCGATAAAGGACACACCAAATATCAGATCAGAAGTTCTATAAGACCAAACTGAAGCCGAACTTTGCCCGAATCACACCCGATGTAAGGACCCGTAAAAACTTAAATCAAAAACTTAGGGTTTCGTGGTGCCAATATAGATTCATGAATTATTTTGTGGTTCGGACTTTTTGGATAGAATAGTACCCCACAGACTTAGAGGAAAATATTTCACAGAAGGACGCATTTTTGCGACCCATTATGCGGCCGCATAATCTCTCTGTAAACCGCATAATGGCCGAAGAGTGAAGTAGTACGTTGGCCAATTTGAGGTCAGCTTTGCGGTTGATTATGCGACCGTATATTGATCGCATAATGCCTCTTGAGTTTTTGCGGAGGGAGTTATGCGGTGCGTTATGCGACCACAGAACGAGTATGCGGACCACATACTGGTCGCATACCTGGGCCATAAGTTCAGGCCCCTGAGGGCCAATTATGTGGTCACTTTGCGGACTGCATAACCATTATGCGGTCGCATATGCGACCGCAGACCTGTGTCGGGGCACCCATTTTCTTAATTTAAAAACCGACCCCCATTCTGTTAAAACACCCATTTTGTCCATTTTGAAGCTCATTTCTCATATTTCTAGTGTGAGAGAGAGAGGGTTCTAGAGGGAGGGCCTAATTTTCATCAATTAATCTTCAACCATCACTCAAAGCTTGGATATACTCAAGTATAGCACCAAATTCTTCATCCAAAAAGGGTAAGATTTCATCACCCCAGCTCTTAATTTCAAACATAGCTATAATGGGGTACTAGGGTAATACTTCATGGGTATGGGAGTGGTTCATCATGCATGCATGTGATAAAGAGTGTGGGAAAAATAAAAAGTGAACTAGAACTATGAATATTTTCCTAATTTTGGGTTCAATTTGTAAGGATTCCGGGTAATTGTAGAGTCTAAAGAAGCGCAATTGGGGTATGTATGGCTAACTCTTTTCTTCTTAGAATCGAACTCCTGGTGTCCGAATAATTGGTGTAAGTTCTAACTTGATCATACTAGAATTGTTTTCCTTAGTGTGTTGGATTAAAATATTCATGTTCCCTAATTGTTTTAGATGGTTACCATGTCATCATGCTATTTGAGAATGAAATCATGATTTTCCAAGCTCCTTCCCTTATGTGTGAAATGCCTTATGTGATGGTACTTATCAACATGAATGATGATGTTATTTGAACGAATACAAAGGGAAAGAATTGAATTGCAAAATGTTCCCAAGTGCCAAAAACTACTTAATAAATGAGGTTGTTTGTGCCATGTAACGATAGACGGGAAAGAGTTGTGAATTGAGTGAAAAATTGAAAGAGGTTATGTCTCAAGTGCGATAGCTTAGCCAATTGGGCCGAGATCGGACGCCATGCTATACACATGGTGTCATTTGTGTTGGAATCATTGATTTACAATGTGGATATGGATATGTCTCACTTGAGATGGCTTAGCCGGTCGGGCCGAGACCGGACTCCGTGTAAAAACACGGTGGCATTATGAGTTGTGGCTTTGTCACTAAAGATTATTAAACAAAAAAGATGGAAAGATTGAATTGGAAATTATGTGATCCTTACTTGGTGTTTCTTTGTATTTCTGTGAAGTACTTATTGATTATTATGACTTCCTTCTCTTTGTTTCGCTATTCAATCTACTAAGATTGGTGTTTGCCTTACATAGTAGTACTACTTGATAGTACTAACGTCCGTTTTGCCGGGGCTGCTACAACTTTGAATGGATGTAGGTGGTTCCATCGCAGATAGTGTTGATCGTAGATAGTGGTGCTCTCTTTCTCTCCTCACAGTAGTCTTGGTGAGCCCCATTCCTCCCAGGGGTCATGTAGTCCTTCTTTAGTATAAGTTTTCATATTTTGAGGTATAGCTGGGGCCTTGTTGTCGGCATTGTCATGTTGCTCTTTTGTACCCTTAGAGGCTCTGTAGATGTTTATGTGGTTCATGTATGTATGTTAGGTTGGTGGTCGTTGGATCGAGTTGTATTTTGGAAACTCAACTATGGGATAATGTATGTATATAAGGAAAAATGAACTAGCAACGTTTATTTATTTATATAACTGATCTCTCCCCTTTTTTACAAATGGTGATACGTTCCCTTTTAGGATTATGAATGAGTCAGGTAGGAAAGGTTCAATAGGCTTGATCGACCGGGTTCACTCGGTTGAGCGCCGGTCGTGCTCCCCAAGGTTGTGGCGTGACAAACATAGTATCAGAGCCTAAGGTTTGAAAGTGTGCTAGGATGTCTCAGAGCCGTGTCTAGTAGAGCCCTTCTTATCGGTGTGTTGTAGACCACATCTATAATTAGGGGGCTACTTGTACATTTAAGAATGATACCCTTCATTGTTGTTCTATATCGTGCGATAGAGCGGAATGTGAGGTTGTTTTCCCCTAACTCATGCATTGTTCTAACTTTCAGTAAATGGCACCTAAGAAGAGAGCGAGAATTGGCCAAGAAGCCAATACCACCCCAGGAGTGGTTGTTGATCCCTTACTTGATAATGTGGGTGAGTATAATCCCCCTTTTATCACACTGCATGATTCGTCTATTCCAGAACATACTACCCCAGTTCCTACACCCGTAGAGGGTGCCATAATCCCTCCCACCGATATACCTGTTCCACCTCCAGCCCAGCTCCCGGTCCCGGTATTTCTGATGGAGATCTTAGAGGAGCTATTCAGATGCTGACCCAGTTAGTAGCTTCCCAGGCCCAGAGGTCAAATGTTTCACCTACCTCATTTAGCTTGCAAGGAGATTCTTCCGATTCCAAGGTAAATAGGTTCCTTCAGTTAGACCCTCCAGTGTTCACAAGTACTGATCACGGGGCAAACCCTCAGGATATCATTGATGAGATGCATAAGACTCTCCGAGTTATGCGTGCTACGGAGACAGAGGGAGTAGAGTTGGCCTCCTATTGTCTCAAAGGGGTGGCATATTCCTGGGTTGAGATGTGGGAGGATTCCTGTGATGAGGGGAGCCATCCGGCGGGATGGAGTGAGTTTGTGGATGCCTTCATAGACCATTTCTTGCCTGCCGAGACTAAGGCAGCCCGTGCTGTGGAGTTTGAGACCTTTAAACAGGGTAGTAAGAGTGTGTGGGAATATCACATGGAGTTCGTGCACCTATCAATGTATGTTGCTCATATGATGCCGACTATGGAGACTAGGGTGCGTCGGTTTGTGCAGGGCCTTAGCCCTTTGGTTATTAATGAGGCTGCCACAGCTGCTCTAAATAACGACATGAACTATGGGAAGATGGTAGCATTTGCCCAAGCTACGGAGGCTCGAAAGGTAAAGCTCAGTATGGAACGGGAAAGTAGTAGTAGGGCCCGATCAGCGGGCAACCTTGGGGATTCATTCGGAGGTGGGAGATCAGCTTTTCGGGGAGGATCATCAGGGCCGTCCTAGTCTTATGCTCAGTCTTCAGCTAGTGCCCCGCCATCAGGGCACGGTCAGCAGCATGAGAGTCATTTTAGGCCCGGTCAGGGCAGCAGGGGGTCCCACCATCAAGGCCGATCAGGAGGGAGATTCCAGCAGCAGCAGAGGGTCCCATGCCCTTAGTGTGGGAGGATAAATTCGGGAGTCTGCTACCTGGACATGCCAGTATGTTATGGATGCGGAATGAGAGGCCATATTCAGAGGGAGTGTCGTGCATCCCGTAAGTGTGCAGGTAGGGGCACAACTCAGTCATCCAGTCCAACAACCGCTACATCCTCAGCACCCCCCTCCAGCTCGAGGCTCTCCAGCACCCATAGGGTGTGGTGCAGCTTAGGGTGCTGCACAGAGTTTGGGAGGACCCAGCCGATTCTATGCTATGAGTAGTCGACAGAGTGCGGAGGCTTCCCCAGATGTCATCACAGGTATATTGACTGTTCAATATCATGATGTGTATACCCTTATTGATCTCGGATCTTCTTTGTCCTATGTTACTCCTTATGTTGTTACGAGCTTCGGGATAGAACCGAAACAGCTTCATGAGCCGTTCTCTGTATCTACTCCAGTTGGCGAGTCTATTATGGCCGCACATGTTTATAGGAATTGTGTGGTCACGGTGAGTGGTCGGGATACCATGGCCGATCTTATTGAACTAGGGATGATTGATTTTGATGTAATAATGGGAATGAATTGGCTTTATTCATGTTTTGCCAAACTCGATTGCCGAGCCAGAATTATAAGGCTTGAGTTTCCTAACGAGCCAGCTATTGAGTGGGAGGGTAATAATGTTATGCCAAAAGGTAGGTTTATTTCTTACCTTAAGGCCACAAAGATGATCA
This sequence comes from Nicotiana tabacum, assembly GCF_000715075.1. NCBI lineage: Eukaryota > Viridiplantae > Streptophyta > Magnoliopsida > Solanales > Solanaceae > Nicotiana > Nicotiana tabacum. The sequence continues at coordinate 48,073,738 of NC_134102.1, forward strand.
GGAAGGGGTGTATTTATCATTTGGTCCGAGTTACGGACACCACTGCTGAGGTGCCTACCCTTGAATCTGTGCCAATTGTGAATGAATTCCACGATGTATTTCCGGATGAGCTCCCTGGAATTCCTCCAGACAGGGAGACTGATTTTGGGATTGATGTGATGCCGGGCACGCAGCCTATATCCATTCCACCTTATAGAATGGCGCTGGCAGAATTAAAAGAGCTAAAGGAACAACTAGGGGATTTGCTAGAGAAAGGTTTAATACAACTAAGTGTGTCACCTTGGGGCGCACCGGTTCTCTTTGTCAGAAAGAAAGATGGATCGCTGCAGATGTGTATTGATTATCGGCAACTCAACAAAGTCACAATCAAAAACAAATACCCGTTGCCTAGAATATATGATTTGTTTGATCAATTACAAGGTGCTAAGTTCTTCTCCAAAATTGATTTGCGGTCCAGGTACCATCAATTGAAGGTAAGGGAGCAGGATATTCCAAAAACAGCTTTTATAACCCGGTATGGGCACTTTGAATTTTTGGCAATGTCTTTCGGGCTAACAAATGCCCCGACATCTTTCATGGATCTTATGAATCGAGTCTTCAGGCCGTTCCTCGACTCCTTTGTGATAGTATTCATTGACGACATCCTTGTTTATTCACGAAGTCGAGAGGATCACGCCGATCACCTCAGGGCAGTTCTCCAAACTTTTAATCAACACCAATTGTATGCAAAGTTCTTGAAAGGTGAATTTTGGCTTGAATCTGTTACATTCCTGGGACATGTCGTCTCCGGAGAAGGAATTAAGGTTGATCCTCAAAAGATTGCATCGGTGAAGGATTGGCCTAGACCTACTACTCCAACAGAGATTCGTAGTTTCTTGGGTTTGGCCGGGTATTATAGGATGTTCGTGGAGGGGTTCTCCACTCTTTCCTCTCCATTGACTAAATTGACACAGAAGGCGATTAAGTTCCAGTGGTCCGATGCTTGTGAAAGGAGCTTTCAGGAATTGAAATCAAGATTGACTTCGGCACCGGTATTGACCCAGCCAGAGGGTACTGAGGGGTTTGTGGTGTATTGCGATGCTTCAAGGATCGGTCTTCGGTGTGTATTAATGCAACATGGTAAGGTTATAGCATATGCTTCAAGACAACTTAAGAATCATGAAAAGAACTATCCAACTCATGACTTAGAGCTTACGGCGGTGGCTTTTGCATTAAAAATTTGGCGTCATCATATGTATGGAGTCCATGTAGATGTATTCACGGACCACAAGAGTCTTCAATACATTTTCAAGCAGAAGGAATTGAACTTAAGGCAGAGAATGTGTCTTGAGTTTCTCAAAGATTATGACATAGATATTTTGTATCATCCGGGGAAAGCTAATGTGGTGGCAGATGCTCTTAGTCAGAAATCTATGGGTAGTTTAGCTTACTTGGAGGCATGTCAAAGGCCCTTGGCCCGGGAGGTTCGCCAGTTGGCTAGTTTAGGAGTTCGTCTTGTGTACTATAACAAAGGGGCAGTGATTGTGCGAAATTAGGCGGAATCATCGCTTGTGATGGAGGTCAAGGAGAAGCAATACAATGATCCAGTGTTGATGCAGCTGAGAGAAGGGATTCATAAACATAAGACTATGACTTTTTCTCTTGGCATGGATGATGGTACATTACGGTACCAAAGACGACTATGTGTTCCAAACGTAGATGGTCTTCGGGAAAGAATCATGGCAGAAGCTCATACTTCTAGATATTCCATGCACCCAGGTTCTACGAAAATGTATCATGACCTCAAGGAAGTTTACTGGTGGAATGACATGAAGAGGGGTGTGGTGAACTTTGTGGAAAAATGTTCAAACTGTCAACAGGTAAAGGCCGAGCATCAAAGGCCCGGTGGGTTAGCACAGAGTATAGAAATTCCAATGTGGAAATGGGAAATGATCAATATGGATTTTTTGGTAGGGTTACCACGCACTCCGCATAAATTTGACTCAATTTGGGTGATCGTGGATCGACTCACGAAATCAGCACACTTCTTACCAGTTAGATCCACCGACACTGCGGAACAATATGGTCAATTATATATCAAGAAAATAATTAGGCTTCATGGCACTCCAGTTTCCATCATGTTCGATCGAGGGGCCTAGCTCGGGGCCCAGCTCACATCTGACGTGCAAACAGAGCGGACCATTCAGACGCTTGAGGACATGTTGCGTGCGTGTGTTCTTGAGTTCAAGGGTAGCTGGGATGATCATTTGCCACTCATAGAATTTGCTTATAACAACAGCTTCCATGCCAGTATTCAGATGGCGCCGTTTGAGGCCTTGTATGGTAGAAGATGTAGATCGTCGATTGGGTAGTTCGAGGTTGGAGAAGCCGAACTAATAGGACCAGACCTTGTGCATCGGGCTATTGAAAAGGTTAAGATCATAAAAGAGCGGTTGAAAACTGCTTAGAGTCGGCAAAAATCCTATTCGGATGTTCGTCACAGAGACTTAGAGTTCAAGGAAGATGATTGGGTGTTCTTGAAGGTATCTCCCATGAAGGGGATCATGCGATTTGGAAAGAAGGGGAAATTAGGTCCGAGATATGTCGGGACGTATAGAATCATTCAAAGGATAGGTCAGGTGGCGTAGAAGCTTGAGCTACCACCTGAGATGTCACTTGTGAACCCGATATTCCATGTGTCCATGTTGAAGAAGGTAGTTGGAGATACGGCCGCTATCGTGCCGGTTGAGACCATAGAGATTAGTGAAGAACTGTCATACGAAGAGATTCCGGTTGCTATTCTTGATAGACAGGTCGGAATGTTGAGGAACAAAGAAATTGCATCCGTAAAGGTATTATGGCTAAACCAGCAAGTCGAAGAGGCTACTTGGGAAGCCGAGAATGAAATGAAAAAGAAGTACCCTCGTTTGTTTGAATAACCATGTAATAGCTCTATAAAGTTGTTCCCCTTAAGTTTTGTATCACTTGTTCAGCTAATATAAAGACACTACTTTCTAGTTATATGTCCCCCATGAGGCTTCGGTTGGTGTCATTTTGTATTCTGTTGTGTCATTTAATTCTATATATGTTGCTAAGGTGTGCTTCGGGGGCTCTCTGACAGGTGGATATGCCTAAATACAAAGGAAACTCTGGCAAAATTTTCAGAAAGTTAGGAAGTTAGGCAAATTTGGGGCTGATGTTACGTGGTACAACTGAAACTATGTTAAGCAAACCGTGATCCTCATTCGAGGACGAATGATCTGAAGTGGAGGAGGATGTAAGGACCCGTAAAAATTTAAATCAAAAACTCAGGGTTTCGTGTTGCCAATATAGAGACTTTTTGGATTGAACAGTACCCCACAGACTAAGAGGAAAATGTTTCGCAGAAGGATACGTTTCTGCGGCCCATTATGCGGCCGCATAATCACTCTGCGGACCGCATAATGGCCGTAGAGTGAAGCAGTACGTTGGCCAATTTCAGGTCAGCTTTGCGGTCGATTATGCGACAGCATAACCACTATGCGGACCGCATAATCCCTCTTGAGTTTTTGCGGAGGGAGTTCTGCAGTGCGTTATGCGACCGCAGAACGAGTATGCGGACCGCATACTGGTCGCATACCTGGGCCGTAAGTTCAGGCCCCTGAGGGCCATTTCTGCGGTCACTTTGCGGACCGCATAACCATTATGCGGTCGCATATGCGACCGCAGACCTGTGTCGAGGCACCATTTTCTTAATTTAAAATCAGACCCCCATTCCGTTAAAACACCCTTTTTGTCCATTTTGAAGCTCATTTCTCATATTTCTAGTGTGAGAGAGCGAGGGTTCTAGAGGGAGGGCCTAATTTTCATCAATTAATCTTCAACCATCACTCAAAGCTTGGAAATACTCAAGTAGAGCACCAAATTATTCATCCAAAAAGGGTAAGATTTCATTACCCCAGCTCTTAATTTCAAACATATTTAAATGGGGCACTAGGGTAATACTTCATGGGTATGGGAGTGGTTCATCTTGCATACATGTGATAAAGAGTGTGGGAAAAATAAAAAGTGAACTAGAACTATGAATATTTTCCTAATTTTGGGTTCAATTTGTATATTGCAAAAATAGATTGAGGTTGCTAAGGGTTCCGGGTAATTGTAGAGTCTAAAGAAGCGCAATTGAGGTATGTATGGCTAACTATTTTCTTCTTAGAATCGAACTTCTGGTGTCTGAATAATTGGTGTATGTTCAAACTTGGTCATACTAGAATTATTTGCCTAAGTGTGTTGGATTGAAAGATTCATGTTCCCTAATTGTTTTAGATGGTTACCATGTCATCATGCTATTTGAGAATGAAATCATGATTTTCCAAGCTCCTTCCCTTATGTGTGAAATGCCTTATGTGATGGTACTTATCAATATGAATGATGATGTTATTTGAACGAATACAAAGGGAAAGACTTGAATTGTAAAATGTTCCCAAGTGCCAAGAACTACTTACTAAATGAGGCTATTTGTGCCATGTAACGATAGATGGGAAAGAGTTGTGAATTGAGTGAACAATTGAAAGAGGTTATGTCTCAAGTGAGATGGCTTAGCCGATCGGGCCGAGATCGGATGCCATGCTGTACACATGGTTGCATTTGTGTTGGAATCATTGATTTACAATGTGGATATGGATATGTTTCACTTAAGATGGCTTAGCCGGTCGGGCCGAGACCGGACTACGTGTAAAAACACGGTGGCATTATGAGTTGTGGCTTTGGCACTAAAGATTATTAACCAAAAAAGATGGAAAGATTGAATTGGAAATTATGTGATCCTTACTCGGTGTTTCTTTGTATTTTTGTGAAGTACTTATTGATTATTATGACTACCTTCTCTTTGTTTCACTGTTCATTCTAATAAGATTTGTGTTGGCCTTACATACTAGTACTATTCGACAGTACTAACGTCCGTTATGCCGGGGGCACGACATCTTTGAATGGATGTAGGTGGTTCCATCACAGATAGTGCTGATCACATATAGTGGTGCTCTCTTTCTCTCCTCACAGCAGTCTTGGTGAGCCCCATTCCTCCCAGGGGTCATGTAGTCCTTCTTTTGTATAAGTTTTCATATTTTGAGTTATAGTCGGGGCCTTGTTGCCGGTATTGTCATGTTGCTCCTTTGTACCCTTAGAGGCTCCGTAGATGTTTATGTAGGTCATGTATGTATGTTGGGGTGGTCGTTGGATCGAGTTGTATTTTGGAAACTCAACTATGGCATAATGTATGTATATAAGGAAAAATTACCTAGCAACGTTTATATATTTATATAACTGATCTCTCCAATGTTTTACAATGGTGATGCATTCCCTTTTTGGATTATGAATGAGTCGTGTAGGAAAGGTTCAATAGGCTTGCTCGACCGGGTTCACTCGGTTGAGCGCCGGTCGCGCTCCCCGAGGTTGGGGCATGACACCGGAGGCCTTCGGGACCCCATCCAAATGTTACACCTCGCATTTTTACGTCGATGTTACGTTCCGCAGTCATTTGTTACGACGATGTTACACCCTGTAGTATTGTACATTGAATTTATCGTAAGATAATTGACATCAATTCAAGGACAAGATTATATGGAGATTATAAGTATTATGCAATTTCAAACAATTGATTAGTAAATTTGTGAAGGTTAAAGGATAAACGAAATAAAGAAAATGAATTTCGTCGAAGTTTGACATTTTGGGATAAAATACGGCCCGAGCTAAAATACCCGATATTTATGGACTAATACCATACAAGGTACCACATGACCATGATAGTATGATGTATAAAGTGTATTAAAAAGGAGTAGTATTTTAGGTAATTCTAAATTATGTGAGTAATTGGTTAATTATTAGGTAATGGGATATTACCTAATTAAATAGGGATATATGTGTTAATGACTAAATGTGGCAGCCCCTCCATTTAAGATAAGTGACTAATGACCTTAATTAAAAGGTGGCATCATAACGTGTAAGTCATTTAGCATTTTGGCTTCATTAGACTTAAAGAAACAAAGTAAGAGATCTTGGAACATTTTTCCAAAATCAACCATTTCAAACAGACTCCCTCAATCTAGCAAGTTTCTGAAAGAAACCTTATAACATCTTACTAAATTCAAACATTCAAACAGATGCTATAATCTGGCAAGTTTCAACAAAATTTCTTGTGACAAAACAATTCCAACGAGAATTATTAAAATAATAGCAACGTAAACTTTTGCGGTTCTAATGGAGTACGGTGCAATATTTTTCAGGAATATCATACGGATTTTTCCCTACTCCAGGTATGTTAAGGCTATCCCTTTTTTCTTTTGGCATGACCCAAATGATACTGAAAGAAACAAGCAAACGCATAGTTTCCATAAACGACTCAATTTATAAAAATATTAGGGGTGTCTATATTCTTGATTCCCCATATGAATTATTATTATATCTTCTGTTCATGGGTCTCAGAAAAATACGTATTTGATAAAATTTATCCGACAGGCACATTAATTTTATGACATTTCGAGTAAATCTTATTAACGTATTTCTTAAGGCATATTATTTTTATGACATTCCGAGAAAATATTATTAACGTATTTCTTATGCATTTCATGCATTAATACATATACATTGACCCATGACTAGATGGCGTTATATACGCGTATATATATGTATATTATATGTATATGGAACATAGGAAAATGTTATGGCGTTATATACGCACCACCACCCGATCAGCTGGTATACGTTGATGATTTGCCCACAGTGGCCGAAATGATATGATGGGATGCCCTCAGTGGCTTGATGATGTTATGAACACATATACATATGCATGGTATGACATTTATACGCATATGCATGACATTATCAAAATGAAATGATTCACAGAGCTATGCAGACGTACATGTCGAGTCTTTTACTCCATGTTTCTCTCATGTCTATTATTTACGGATTTCCATTCCTTACGTACTCGGTACATTATTCATACTAACGTCCCTTTTGCATGGGGACGCTGCGTTTGATGCCCACGGGTCTCGATAGACAGGTCGAGAGTCCTCCAAGTAGGCGATCAGCTCAGCGAAAAAATGTGGGTTGCACTCTATTTGCTCCGGAGTTGCTTGTTTGGTCAGTATGATTTAGATGTGTATTGTTTGGTATGGCGGGGCTCTGTCCCAACCTTTATGAAACTTATGTATTCTTAGAGGCTTGCAGACAGATGTCATGTACGTAAAAGATTATATGGCCTTGTCGTCCTATGTTCAGTGTACGAGTGGTTATTTTGGTCTTATAGGCCCGTATGTCTTATGTATAAGTTGGTATCACATGTTGTATTCTACTTATCTCACGACAGCCTTCCGTCTCAGTTATCTATCATAGTATGACATGAAAAGATACGTTATGTTGGTACTCGGTTGAGTAAGGTACCGGGTGCCCGTCGCGGCCAATCGGTTTGGGTCGTGACAAAAGTGGTATCAGAGTAGTTCTGTCCTAGGGAGTCTACAAGCCGTGTCTAGTAGAGTCTTGTTTATGGGTGTGTTGTGCACCGCACTTATAAGCAGGAGGCTACAGGGCATTTAGGACTGTCACTCTTTCTTCTTACTCTAGACTGTATGGTAGAGCTTAGTTGTAGGAACTCAATTTCCTAAACTCTATCTTATTCCTAATATGACGATGCCTACGTCTAGAAAGACGGTTGGTAAGAGATTGCATGTGGCTGTGAAAGAGTTGAGTTAGAGGAACTTGATTTTTGCATCATACTTATGATGGATAAATATGAGGTATTCAGCAAATCATGTGTATACTAAGATGTGTAAGCTTCGTGATAAGGATACCTAAGGTATGAATGCCTATCCACTCTTACAGTAAAAAGGAATAAGGGGAAGACACAAGTTTCAGCAAGTAAAAGAAGCAAGGTGAAGAAGGGTACGAGGCACCCAGTTAATGAAGATTATCAGTATTACAGTTCTGGTAGAAACATATAAGCATTGCGAGTTACCCTCAACAGTAACAGAGGTATGTATAATTGGCCACACCCATCTCAGTTATACCCTATTGGCGGCTAACAGGTGTAGATTAAGAAAAGGACGGGATTTCAGGGTCCGGCTGGGGTTAGAGTAACCCAAAATGGTAAATTAATTGTTTGCATTTATTGACATTTCCGAAGGATATTGAAAATGTGCTAATAGGTCTCCTTCTGAGACACCCAAATGGCGCACTCTAAAATAGTACAGCTAGATATAAGTGGTACAAATATAGGCACTGGAACCTTGTTTTTAACAATCATATCCTTATTTTTACCAGTTAAGGCCTCATCTCTGTATTTGCATAATCGCTCATCATCATATTGGGTGGCCTTAATGTGCTCAACTAATGAAGACTTAGCCTGAACACAAGCCAACAATGCCTCTGAATTTTCGACACTAAATCTAATACTTGTACCTTGTAGTCTCTGAATACCTTTGGAAAAAAATCTCTTTGTTGGAGCTATATATGCCAAACTCTCCATAGATTTTCTGCTCTATGCATCAGCCACCACATTAGCTTTTCTAGGATGATATAAAATAGAACAGTCATAGTCTTTGAGTAGTTCCATCCACCGACATTGCCAAATATTTAGATCTCTTTGTTGAAAGATATACTTCAGACTTTTATGGTCAGTATAAATCTCATAAGTTTCGCCGTATAGGTAATGCCTCCAAATATTTAGAGAAAATACCACTACAACCATCTCTAAATCATGTGTAGGATAGTTTTGCTCGTGCTTTTTCAATTGTCTTGAAGCATAAGCTATAACGCGACCATTTTGCATGAGAACACATCCTAATCCCACCCTCCAAGCATCATAGAATACTATAAATCCTCTAGAACCTGATGGTAAGGCTAATATTGGTGCAGTTGTCAAACATGTTTTGAGTTTTTGAAAGCTCTGCTCACATTCCTCCATCCACTGAAACTTTGTATTTTTCTGTGTTAGCTTGGTCAGTGGCATTGCTATTCTTGAGAAATCTTGCACAAAATGCCTGTAATAGCTCGCCAAGCCTCAAAAGCTATAAATCACTGTAAAAGAAGTAGGCCTGGGCCATTTCTGTATAGCTTTTGTCTTCTTGGGATCCACCATAATTCCATCCTTCGATACAACATGCCCCAGAAATGCTACTGAGTCTAGCCAAGATTTACACTTTGAGAACATAACATAAAGCCGATGTTCATGCAATGTCTACAAAACAGTCCTCAGATGATTCTCGTGTTCTCCTTGGCTATGAGAATATATCAGGATATCATCAATAAATAATATTACAAATCTATATAGAACCGGCTTGAACACCCTATTAATTAAATCCATGAATGCAGCTGGAGCATTAGTCAGTCCGAAAGGCATCACAAGAAACCCATTGTGCCCATACCGACTTTTGAAACCAGTCTTAGAAATATCTTCGTCTTTGATTCTATGTTGATGATAACCAGATCGGAGGTCAATCTTGAAAAAGTGGGCAGATCCTTGTAACCGATCAAATCATCTATACGGGGCAAAAAATATTTATTGTGTATTGTTATCTTGTTATACTGCCTAGAGTCAATGCACATTCTCAGAGATCCGTGTTTCTTCTTTACAAACAATACTGGTGCACCCCATGGAGATATACTCGGTCTCATAAAACCCTTATCTAACAAGTGTTGCAACTGTAGCTTTAGCTCTCTCAACTCTGCTGGTGCCATCCGATATGTGGGTATTGATATGGTTTGTGTATTAGGAGGTAAACCAATACCAAAGTTTTTTTCTCATACTGAGGTAATCCTTGTATCTCAAACTTAACTATCTTTGCATGGCTATCAACAATAGCATAGTAAGAATATAACCAATCCATTCCCATAAGCATGTCAAAGTCAATTATATCAAGTACAATAAGGTCAACTACAGTATCCTTACCCTCAACCCAAATCTGACAAGGACGATACACGTATTCAGCTAATAGAGACTCTCCAAAAGGAGTAGTAACTAGAAAAGTATCATTCAATAGCTCAGACTGGCTACCAAACCTCAAAGCAAAGTACAAGGACACATAGAAGTGACTAGATCTCGGATCAATCAACGAAAGTGTATCAAATGAACAGACAGAAAGAATACCTATAACCACATCATTCGAGGCTTGAACATCCTGTATAGTAAATGCAAAAACTCTTACCTGACCTCTACCAACATTCCCTTGTCCTTGATTCACAATAGCACGATCTCCTGCACCTCAACCTCTATTTTCTATACATGCAGCACCTGGAGTATTATTAGTAGTATGAGTAGGTACAGGTGACTGAATAGAAGCCTGGTTGAAATTCCTCGAAGGTTGAGGGCAATCCCTCAAGTGATGTCCCAACTGGCCACACCGAAAGCATTCTCCAATCAAAACATGACACTAGCCCAAATATTATCTACCATAGGTCTGGCACACTAGAGTAGTGGCATATATCTGCCCGGAATTACGATGTCTAGATGATGATGGTGCCCTAGTACCCTGTCTGTAATGTGGTCTTCATGTGGACTGTGAAGACAAGTGTGTCCCTGTCTGAGAACCCTGTTGATGTTGTCCCTAATTTCCTGCTCTGCGATTTTCACTAAAATCGCCACTGAAAGATCCTCATGTCTGTGCCTTCTTACGTAGCTCACTGGCTGCGCGTTCATCACGTACCTTGTTTTCTATCTCTCTAGCGAGATCGACTACATAAGAGTAGGACAAAGTCTTCATATGTGGGGCTGTTACTGTGTATAGACGACCAACCAACCCATCAATAATCCTTTGAACTCAAGCTTCTTGGGTAGGCACTAAGTAAGGAGCATATCTAGCCAGATTACAAAACTTGGTGTTACATGTCGACACATCCATATCTGGAGTCCGAACCAATCTCTTAAAGTCTCTAGTGTATTTTTGCCTCAGGTTGTCTGGAAGAAGATGATCCATGAACAAGTTACTAAACTCGTCCCATGTTAGTGGTGCTGCTCCTGCTGGCCTTCCTAGCAATACCGTTTCATAACATGTGTTAGCCATAGCCTCTAGTTTGTATGCTGCGAGCTCCACTACCCTTTCACTAAAACATCCTAACTCTCGTAATGCCTTGAGTGTCCCATACAAGAAACTTTGAGGATCTGCTGAATTATTGGAACCTGTGAACTTTGGTGATTTCAATTTCAGTAACTCCTGCAGGGATACCTCTTTATTCCTGAAAGTCTGAGTCTGTGCAAGTGCTTGAGTCCGTAAAGAAGCCTGAGGAGCTGAACTTCCACCCTGAGTAGGCACCAATGCCTCTAACACATTGAATAACCTTGCCACTGCATCACCAAGTAAGGTAACAGTAGGTACAACAATTGGCACTGGTGGTGGAGCGTCCTAAACTCCCCGTTCTTGCACATGATCTAGTATAGCAGCTTGGGGTTGGCCCATGTTCACAACATCAGGTTGAGGAGCGTCCTGTCTTCTATTCTAATGAGCCCCAACTTGGTTGCCACCTCGGGTAGTACCACGTCCAACACCACGTCCAACATATGAGGGTGTGCATGTCCTAGCTAGCTGCGAAAGAAATAATCCAACGTCAATCTCAAGTTATCTCAAACGCACGATAAGGAATGAAAGAGCGGAAAACATCCTAAATGCTTAGTCGCCTCAAGATCGTAAGCATGTGTCACGACCCAAAATCTAACTAGTCATGATGGCACCTAAACCAACCCTCTAGGTAACCCAATTAATAATAAACCACAATATAATGATAATGATAAGAGTCAAGAATGAAATAACTGAATTTTATACAACTCCCCAAGGACTTGTAAAACAAATCATGAGTTTCTAATACTTAGAATTTACAAAGCTGGTATGAAATAAATACATCATCTATTTGAAACGTACATAAACACATTTATAAATTTAAAGCTACCAAAAAGAAGAGGCAGCTATAATCGGAACGCAGGTACATCTTCAATGCCAGCTCCCGCCATACACAGCAACATCAACTCCAAAATCTGCACGCAAGGTGCAGAAGTGAGTATGAGTACTACCGACCCCATGTACTCAATAAGTAACAAACCTAACCTTAGGTTGAAAGCGGTGACGAGCTTGGACAATGGTCATAGTCCAACACCAATAGCCAAGAACAACTCATAATAATAAGATAAAAGCAGTACAAGTAATAACTCAAAGGTATGATGCTCAACTCATTCACAGTTACGAAAAATATGCATGCTTTTCAGGTATAATAGTAAAACCCAAATCTTTCACCAAAGTCACCGAAATATGAGTAAATCTGAAAGCTGTGATTTTTCCCAAAAATTTTCAACAACAGATAAGATATTTCATTCTCAGATAGCATAAAGAAAGTACATCTCTATGCCTACATGTCAATGTGCATGTGAAGTCATGAATGTCACAAAACCATGTAGCATGAAGAAATGCATCTCTATGCCTACATGTCAAGTATGCATTGTTAGGCCCCGTAATTAGTTTTGCAAAGGAAAGTAAGGTTTCATGGTGTCAGACTAGGCTTACGTGTTACTATGCGTTTCATTGAGGAGTAAAGGAAAATATTTGGCAGAGAAATGTGTTTCTGTGATCCATTATGCGACCGCAGAATTACTATGCAGGCCGCATAATGCCGCAGAGTGAGGCAGGTATGGGCTGGTTTGGATGCCATTCTGTGATCGACTATGCGACCACAAAACTATTTTGTGGTTCATAATGCGACCGTAGGACAGGTCTGCGGGCCGTATAGTGACAGCAGACTCAGGCTGATATTTTCCAATTTTTGGCACCAAATTGTGCGGCCGATATGCGAACCGCATATCCATTCTGCGGTCGCATATGCGACCACATACCCTGTTCTGGAGCTTCATTTTTGGGGTTTTTTAACCCGAACCTCTTTCGTTAAAACATATGCCATAGTCCATTTTTTAGCTAAAACCTGATATTTTGAGAGTGAGAGAGTGATATTCAACAAATTGCCATTCAATTCTTGCTCAAATCTTTGAAGATTAACAAGGAAAACTCACTAGGTCTTCATCCTAGAGGTAAGATTCTACACCCTAGCCCTTAATTTCAAAATTTACATAAGAATGGGTAATTAGCAAGACAATTCTTGGGTATGGGAGTTGTTTATTTTGCATGCATGTGTTATGAAAGGGTGTAGGAAGATTGTAAAAATGGTAAAGAGTGGGTTGTGGGATGATGGAATCCTTCATAAAAGGACCCTGAAACCTTAATGCATACCTACTGTTTGATAAAATGTTCAAATGAGCTAAAACCATGATCATCTTCCTAATTTTGGTTCAATTTGTTATATTTCTAAAATAGATTGAAGTTTCTAAAAATTCCGGATAATTTAGAGTTTAAGAAAGCTCAATTGAGTTATGTTGGCTAAACTCTTCTTTAAGAATTGGAACCCCAAAATCCTTGTAAGTTCCAAGATATTTATTTTAAGTTGAGTATTCCGAATAAGTTTTGTGACAAAGATATATGTTTAATTTGTGTTTCAAATGCTCTCATGATATTGTATTAAAAATTGAGGATCTATTCCAAACTATGGATTGTGTATCTACGTGTTATGATTCCAAGTCGTGATTTATGTGGAAAACTATTATGCCAAATTATGTAGATATTGTGATTGGGGTTACACCTCTACCAACATATATTGGGGTGAGGCAGCAGGGCCACTTTGTGTATGATTTTGGTATTGTTGTTGCACCAACACCCATGTATATATACATTGGGGTGAGGCGGCATGGCCACTTTGTGTAGGTATTGATATCGTTTATGCATTCCAACCCGCATATACTAGGGTGAGGCGGCGGGGCCACTTTGTGTGAAAATGGGTATTGTGTTTACACCTCCACCTGTATACATTGGGGTAAGGCGGCGGGGCCGCTTTGTGTGAAAATGGTTACAGAGAATCTCACAAAAATTCTATAAATGTTAATGACATCTCTTGATAAGCTTGCTTTGTTTTGAATGGCTATCTATGTTATTCTATTGTCGCCTTGATTCATCATGTTCATATTGTATTTTTGAGTTCTTAAATTGGTGTTTGGTTTTCATACTAGTACTATCTGACATGTACTAACTTCCCTTTTGGCGGGGGCGCTGCATCTTTAATGGATACAGGTGGTTCCACAGCGGAGGATACTGACCAGTGATAGTAGTGCTCATTCTTCCCAACTGACTTGGTGAGCCCCGTCTCATTCCGGGGTTGTGCATCTTTTATATCGTATGTGTTATCGTGTTTTGAGGTATAGCCGGAGCCTTGTTGCCGGCACTATCATTGTATTCTTTGGTATTTTTAGAGGCTCCGTAGAATAAGTGTGGGTTGTGTATGGGTGTTGGGAATATTAAACTAGTTGTGTTGTGATTAAATCACTTGTTCCACTTTGAACCATGAAGGTGTGAGTGTGTGTGTTTAGAGACTTATTAATGGAGTAACTAATGGTAATGAATTGGTATTGTAGACATGATCACCTTATTGTCTAACTAACGAAAATAGGTATTATCCTTATTCATGGATGAGTTTGGGTAGAAGGAAATCTAATAGGCTTGCTCGGCCGGGTTCACTCGGTAGAGCGCCGGTCGCGCTCCCCGAGTTTGGGGCGCGACAAACTTGGTATCAGAGCCAAGTTTTAAAGTGTCATAGGATGTCTCGAGCCGTGTCTAGTAGAGTCCTTCTTATCGGTGTGTTGTCGACCACATCTATAATTAGGATGCTACTTGGGCATTTAGGAATAATACCTTTCTTTCATGTTCTCGATCGTGCGTCAAAGCTGATTGTAAGATTGTTCCTCTTTTAAATTGTGCGTTGCTTTAATTTCCAGTACATGGCACCTAAGAAGAGGGCAAGAACTGGCCAAAGAGCCAATGTCACCCCGGAAGTGGCAGTTAATCCTATATTTGATGATGATGGTGAGCACCCGAAGGGTGAGGATGTTCCCCCAGTTACTACACTGCATGATTCTACTACAGCTGATCAGACCGCATCTTTCCCTATGCCTACTGAAGGTGCAATGGTTCCTCCAACCGATATTCTAGTTCTATCTCTAGCTCCAGCTTCCGATTCTGTTGTTTCTGATGTTGATCTTAGGGGAGCCATACAAATGTTGGCACAGATTGTGGCTTCTCAGGCCCAGAGATCGAGTGTTGGGCCTACTTCTTCCAGTCAGCCAGGGGAATCTGATAGTTCTAGGGTGAACAAGTTTCTTCAGTTAGATCCTCCAGTGTTCACGGGTACTAATCCCGAGAAGGACCCCTAGGACTTCATTGATGAGATGCACAAGACTCTTCAAGTTATGCATGCTACAGAGACGGAGGGAGTGGAGTTGGCCTCCTACCACCTGAAAGGGGTGGCCTATTCTTGGTTTGAGTTGTGGGAGGAATCTCGTGAGAAGGGAAGCCTTCCGGCAAGGTGGGATGAGTTCACATATGCCTTTATGTATCGTTTCTTGCCTGTCAAATCTAAGGCAACCCGTGTCGCTGAGTTTGAAAGCCTGAAGCAGGGTAGTATAAATGTGTGGGAGTACCATATGGAGTTTGCGCGCCTGTCCAAGTATGCTATTCACATGTTGCTCACTATGGAGGCTAGAGTGCGCCGGTTTGTACAGGGCCTTAGCCCCTTAGTTATAAATGAGGCCTCTACAGCTGCCTTAAATTCCGATATGAACTATGGTAAGATGGTGGCATTTTCTCAAGCCACAGAGACCCGTAAATTGAAGAATAGAATGGAGCGTCAGAGTAACAGCAAGCCCGGTCCGCGAGCAACTTGGGTGGTGGTAGGTCGGTATTCAGGGGAGGGTCGTCAGGACCATCTCAATCATTCGCTCAGTCTTCGATGAGTGCACAGTCATCTGGACCCAGTTAGGGCAACAGGGGACCCCACTAGCAGGGTCGGCCCGACAGAAGATTTCAGCAGCGGACGCTCTCATGCCCTAAGTGTGGGAGGATGCACTTTGGGGCAGATTCTACACCTTAGACCTTAATTTCGAAATTTGCATAAGAATGGGTAATTAGCAAGACAATTCTTGGGTATGATAGTTTTTTTTTTTTTGCATGCATGTGTTATCAAAGGGTATAGGAAGATTGTAAGCTAAAAATGGTAAAGAGTGGGTTGTGGGATGATGGAATCCTCCATAAAAGGACCTTGAAACCTTAATGCACACCTAGTGTTTGATAAAATGCTCAAATGACCTAGAACCATGATCATCTTCCTAATTTTGGTTCAATTTGTTATATTTCTTAGACAGATTGAAG
This sequence comes from Nicotiana tabacum, assembly GCF_000715075.1. Classification (NCBI taxonomy): domain Eukaryota; kingdom Viridiplantae; phylum Streptophyta; class Magnoliopsida; order Solanales; family Solanaceae; genus Nicotiana; species Nicotiana tabacum. The sequence continues at coordinate 48,089,970 of NC_134102.1, forward strand.
TTGCTAAAAATTCTGGATCATTTTAGAGTTTAAGGAAGCTCAATTGAGGTATGTTGACTAAACTTTTCTTTAAGAATTGGAACCCTAATATCCTTGTAAGTTCCAAGATATTTATTACAAGTTGAGTATTCCAAATAAGTTTTGTGACAAAAATATATGTTTAATTTGTGTTTCAAATGCTCTCATGATATTGTATTATAAATTGAGGATGTGTTCCAAACTATGGATTGTGTATCTACGTGGTATGATACCAAGTCATGATTTATGTGGAAAACTATTATGCCAAATTGTGTAGAGATTGTGATTGGGGTTACATATCTACCCACATATATTGGGGTGAGGTGCCATGGCCGCTTTGTGTATGATTTTGGTATTGTTGTTGCACCATCACCCATGTATATATATTGGGGTAAGGTGCCACGGCCGCTTTGTGTAGGTATTGATATCGTTGATGCATTCCCACCCGCATATATTGGGGTGAGGCATCAGGGCCGCTTTGTGTGAAAATGGGCATTTTGTTTATACCTCCACCTGCATACATTGGGGTGAGGCGGCGGGGCCGCTTTGTGTGAAAATGGTTACAGAGAATCTCACCTTAAATTCTATAAATGTTAATGACATCTCTTGATAAACATGCTTTGGTTTAAACGGCTATCTATGCTATTCTATTGTCGCCTTGATTCATCATGTTCATATTGTATTTTCGAGTTCGTAACTTGGTGTTTGGTTTTCATACTAGTACTATTCGACATGTACTAACGTCCCTTTTGCCGGGGGCGCTGCATCTTTAATGGATGCAGGTGGTTCCACAGCGGATGATACTGACCAGTGATAGCAATACTCATTCTTTCTAGCTCACTTGGTGAGCCCCATCTCATTCTGGGGTTGTGCATCTTTTGTTTCGTATGTGTTATTGTATTTTGAGATATAGCCGGAGCCTTGTGCCGGCACTATCATTGTACTCTTTGGTATTTTTAGAGGCTCCGTAGACTAAGTGTGTTGTGTATACGTGTTGGGAATGTTAAACTAGTTGTGTTGTGATTAAATCACTTGTTCCACTTTTAACCATGAAGGTGTGAGTGTGTATGTTTTGAGACTTATTAATGGAGTAATTAATGGTAATGAATTGGTATTGTAGACATGATCACCTTCTTGTCTAATTAATGAAAATAGGTATTATCCTTATTCATGGATGAGTTTGGGTAGAAGAAAATCTAATAGGCTTGCTCGACCGGGTTCACTTGGTTGAGCGCCGGTCGCGCTCCCCGAGTTTGGGGCGTGACATGCATGTCAAATGTAATTCATCACAGTGATGAGCTAATGTACTCACACTCTCAAAGTACTCAATCTCATTGTCTTACCCTCAATCACTCGGTACACTCAATAACTCGGCACTGGGCACTCAGTACCTGCGCTCACTACTGGTATGTCAGATTTGGGAGGGGCATATCCCGTCTAAGTACTAATATAAGCCAACATGGCCTGTTATGTCGTGCAGCCTGATCCCATCATGAATCAATAAATCTGTTGCGGTGTGCAACTCGATCCCATCATGAATCAATAAAGCCTGTTGCGGCGTGCAGCCCGATTCCATAACTATCACTGACAATCAGGCCCTTAGCCTCAACTCAATCATCAATCTCTCTAGTCTCTCGGACTCACGAATCTCATGCCAATCAGCCAAAACAATGATACATGATGTAACAATAAAAGATAACAGAGACTGAGATATTATATGCAAATGAATGAAAATGACTGAGTATGTAATTCCAATTTAAGCAAATAACTCAACTACAGAAATGACTTCAGTGGGTCCCAACAGAACAAACATATCGCCTAAACATGGTTTCTAATATTGATCACAACTCAATTACTCTAGCACGTAAAAATTTCATAGATAGAAACAAGATTTGGTAAGTACACAGTACCACAGAATCAGCTGAGTCATAATTCACACGGTGTACACCCACACACCTGCCACCTAGCATGTGCGTCACCTTAACACCAAGCACATAACATGTATGTTTAGGGATTCATACCCTCGGCACTATGTTTAGAAGTGTTACTTACCTCGAACAAATCGAATCCAATACCGAGCAAGCCAAACAATACTCTAGAAATACCATCTCACGTGTACCGACCTCCGAATGGCTCGACACTAGCCAAAAGCAACTCAAGAAAATCAAATAATGCCAACGGAAACAAACCCAATCGATAAAGGTAGAATATTTAATGAAAATCCCAAAGTCAACCAAAAAGTAAACAAAAGTCAATGTTGGACTCGCCTTGGACTCCGAATCCAAGATTACCCGAGCGAAGCCCGAACCAATACAAGCTCACACAAATGATAACCGACTAAATCGGAGTTTGATAGCTCAACCAAGGCCGTTTTTTCATTATGGTAACCTTCATGCTCAAATCGACGTCGAAATCAAAAATAATCACCATACTACCCGAACAATATTTTCGTAGTTTATAGCTTGATTGCTATCCAAGATGATCAACAAATTAGATTTATGTGATTAAAACTAAAATTAACTAAGAGTTTAACTTATTGACGAATGACACTCGAATAAAAGAAAGCAAGGAAGATTTCAATGGAAGAAAATAGGGATTGATTGGATAGGTGCAAGATAAATGTCTGGAGCTTAACTCTAGTTAATTTACTTCTAATGTTCAAGTGAGTCTCTCGAATTCACTCAATTAGTGTAGTTCAAACGTTTAGGAGAAACTCCTCTCTCGATTAAGTCTCAATCTCACAATAGGAACCAATTTAAGCTCAGTGAAGATATACAAGAATTCGTAGTGGATTGGTCTTTAGAAGAACCTCTTTCGATTATCCTCCTAACTAGGTCTAAAAAATAATTCATGAAGCCTCTTTCGATTACTAAGAAAAATCAATGAATTAAACTAACAAGATAATGCAAAAACATCACAAGTTATGCCTATTTCGATTACATGAACATGTGAAAATAGATGCAACATTTAAAATACCCAAAACGATTCAATACATAGAAACTAGAGTTAATAATCCACAAACAAATATCAATATACCAAATCCATCAATCCCTGAAGAGACCTACTCCATAGATATGGAGTAATTCATCACAAATAAGTTTTAGTTAAAGGAAAGCATAAACGATCCAAACTCTTGTCTTGAGTGACGATTGAATGATGAAATCCTTGTGCTCTTGCTTCTCCCACTGCTCCTTAGCTTCCTTAGGTCTTAGATGTGTCAAAAGTCCCAAAAATACTGTTTTTCCATGTATATATACCAAGTAGGGTCGAGCCCAAACGAAAACACCTTCTCCTACGCGAAATAGGACTCTTTCCAGAATAGGACGTGCGCGGCCGCGCACCTGGGAGTGTGCTTGCGCATATGGCCGCGCACTTTGGAAGGTATTCTGCCTCACTTGCACGCCTAGTAAGCGCTTGCGCACCTAGGTGGCGTCCTACTCGATTCTTCGTTTCTTTCGTTAAGTGCATGATTGTCCGTTGATCCCCGAACATGATCCTAACTTAATCCTTGAGCTTTTACTCAGGCTTCAAAGCTCCAGAATAGCTTGAATTCATGCCATAACATCTACATAGCGCGGGATCACTCCTACAAGGCATAAAATACACAATTAGTGCAAAGCACTAGGGATTAATGCTCAAACTCAATTAAAGTACGGTAAATTAGAGTGCAATAAGCAACTAAAACATGCAATTATAGCTGTCACGACCCAAAATCCTAACCTGTCATGATGGCACCTATCATGGTACTAGGCAAGCCGACATTTATGAAATAACTCCAACACTTAATAGAAAATGGATTTAACATAGTTTAAGTGATAACACTTTCAATTAACAGGATAGAAATCCAAAATACAACGCGGAAATTCCCAACATCAGGGTGTCACTGAGTACATGAGCATCTATACATCACAAGTCCGAAAAATACTGTCTATGAAAACTTAAACCAAATGCAATAAGTGGAAAGATAGAGAAGGAGAAACAAGGTCTGCGAAACGCCAGCAGCTACCTCGAGATCTCCAAAAGCTCAGCTGTGCGCAGAAATCAACACCTACTGTTTCTGGGAACACCGGAATCAGCACACGAAGTGCAGGGTGTAGTATGAGTACAACTAACTCAGCAAGTAACAATACTAAATTGTCACGCCCCAAACCTGGGGGGCGAGACCAGCACCCGGTGCCTCACCTAACCTAGTGTACCAACTTGCGACTAAGGAGCTCTGAACATATAATGTCATAATTTGACCATGGGTCCACATTGCAAGACAATTTTCGAAGAAAAATATAAAACTGAACGAAAACTAGCGCTGACTAAGCATCAATATAAAGCTGGGGAGACAAGGCCGTCGTAACTACTACAGCTGACAAACCAACAAAATATACACACCAGGCATACAAGCCCAACATACTGCACTAACTGGCAGGATATGTCTACAAGCCTCTACTGGTGGATGTACTGTGCTTGGAACAGGGCCCCGACCTACCCATAACATATATACACAATATGTACATAAAACCATAGACCCGGCAACTCCGAAGGACATGGAGCTTACCGATTAGGCTGAACTCGGGCAACACCTACTGGGGACATCTACCCGTCTGTCTATCTGAACCTGCACGCATGAAATGCAGCGTCCCCAAAAAGGGACGTCAGTACGAAATAATGTACCGAGTATATAAGGCAATAAAATAACTGAAAGCTGAAACTTAACTGATAATATAATAACTGAAAGTAATAGGAGTCAAAGATGATCTTGAAGATATACTTACCTGCTGATACTGACTCAACTCCTTCAATATAGTAAGTAAAACAAATGGCCGACCCTATAAGGCTCGGTACGTGTAACCACTCGGCCGTATTAAGCTCGCTCATAGGCGCTCGGCCATACTAGGCTAGGTATCTCGGCCATTCAGGGCTCGCTCATAGGCGTTCGGCCACAGTAGGCTCAATATATAACTTACCATCTGATCAGAGGTTGCCCAATAGGGGCCTACCCACCGATTATAGCTCGATTGTGGTGAAAATACTATAATACCGTATATATTTATATATAGACCCTCTGCTCGCTTGCATGGAAGAAGACAATACTTAATTGAATATAAAGTCCCAATAAGGGAGAATACTGTAACTTATGAGACTAGGATAATGTACATAAGTTCAGGAATACAAACTTCTCTTTATGCCTCGTTATTTAAACGCATGTAGTTTCGGGATCATGCCAAAATGAAGAAAGGTTTAGCCTTAACATACCTTATCACAATCTTTCCAATCACCAAGTTGAACTCACCTCTTCTCACCTTAATCTACAACAATGATAATAATACTATCATTAAGTTACGAAGGGTACAACTATCACACAACGAACGACAAGCTTATTTTGTATTAAAACAGGCAGTATCTCCCCTATAACCCTTACTTCCTCCATATTCAATATAATACCAAAAACACAAGAACACAACAATATCAACATATATACATTATTTTCCAACCTTATATACACCACAAAATACTACAAAACTGCCCAACACACCCTAATCTCTTCATACACAAAACGACCACTGTAGTAGTGCCAAACAACCTGAAAATGTTACGACGAACGACCATCCCACCACCCTGCATTTATGTGGTATTTTTCCACACCCTTACTCCTCCAATACTCCACAAAATAGTAGTAAAAGATGCAGCCTAACAGCAACACAAAACAGTCCACTACAAGTGAATAACTCAAACTCACGGCTTCCGATCACCGTCCCGTGAGTTCTTACAAATATAGAATGACTTACCATGCATTTACAGCAGACAAAAATGGATGAAAAAGAGCAGTAAACTTAACTTATTTTTTGGATAACTCAGCTCCTATCTTGGTTCTTCAAACTCTAGGTTTTACCTCCAATTAGAACTTGAAAGGGCGAGAAAATCAACTAGGGTTTGTGGGCAATTGTTTGGAGGATGTTTGCAGAGCTTATATCTGGTTATTATGCCCTATTATCAGTATAATATATGAAGGAAATAGGCCTTTAAAAAGGCCTCTTTGGATGACCCGAACTGGTTCATTTTCGGACTCTCATTTAAGCAAGTAGGTGACACACCTACTTGTCACCTAGCAGCTTGCGCAGTCTCGCAAAAATGCATATATCTCTCTACTCCAATGTCGTATTGACAAACAGTTTAATGAGTTATAAAATAGATTCATAGATCTTCAATTTGATGGGTGTAACACCCCGTTACTCTAAGTATATTGGGAGAAAATCGTAGTTACATTTGACCCAAATTTCAGTAAAACTTATGAACGTATCTTGTGATGACTTTCATCGACTTTTGTTCCACAACTCGCTTGACTTCAAAACATAATACACGACTATCATACTACTAACATAACTCATAGCATAACGTCCTTATCATGTTATGCACCCTAGTATCACCCCAAAAGTACATGTTATAACATTCTCAATATGTCAACTTGCGACGAAACATTAGTTTGCTTTAGACGCACTTTTACGTACAAAAATATAGGGTGTTACATAAATAAAGAACTGAAAGTAGTGACGTGCTTCACAGTTACAGTTCAATTACAGTGATTTCAACATAAGAAAGTAGGCATTCTTTGATGTTCAACAATTAAGGCCAAAACAATAATTTCATGTCAAGTTCAACTGAAACAGAGTGTAATATCTTTCAGAAATTATAAAGACAATGATACATGGCAGCTAAGTGCAACAAATATGAAATCAAATGCATCCTCTCAGGGCCACAGTCACTCAACCCTCCCATTCACTCAACACTCGGCACTCGCACTCAGTAGGTACATGCGCTCACTGGGGGTGTGTGTAGACTCCGGAGGGGCTCCTTCAGCCCAGGCGCTATAATCAGCACGGACATCTCATGTGCTGCACGGATAACTCGCATGCCATAATATAATATCTGGATCTGCACAAACAACTCACGTGTTGCACGGACAACTCACGTGCTATAGTATAATATATGGATCCGCTCGGACAACTTACGTGCTGCACGGAAAACTCACGTGCTATAGTATAATACCTCACAATCAGGCCCTCAGCCTCACTAAGTCATAAATCTTTCCAGTCTCTCGGGCTCTCAGAATTCATGATAAGCAGCCAAAACAGTAATGATATAATGCATCAATAATGAACAATAGAGATTGAGATGTAATATGCAAGTAAAAGCGTGACTGAGTACCAAACAGCAATTTAGCAGATAATTCAACATTTACACGACCTCTATGGGTCCCTACAATGCCAACACATAGTCTAAACATGATTTGTGGTTCAATTTCTCTAATACATGTTGAATGTACATATAACAACACGATTCCACGGAATTTGACCAAATCGCAATTCCTACGGTGCACGCCCACACGCCCGTCAACTAGAATGTACGTCACCTCAAAATCAAATACATGACACGTATTACGGGGTTTCATACCCTCAGAACCAAATTTAGAACTGTTACTTACCTCGATCCGAGCCAAAACTCTACTCCAATATGCCTCTGCCTCGCAAATCGTCATCCAAATGTCCCGAATCTAGCCACAAGCAGTATAACACAATTAATACGGCTAAAGGAATTAATTCCACAAGAAAAATATGAAATTATGAATCAAAATCCGAAATCAGCTTCAAGCCGATCCCCAGGCCCACGTCTCGAGCCGTTCAACTACGAGTCTAACCATACCAAATGTATCAAAATCCGACACCAAATCGACACTCAAATCCCCAAAATCAACTCTCCAAATCCCTAGTCTAAAATCCCCAAATTACACCTCAAATACACACTAACTAGGTGGGAAAATCAATGGGGAAACATAATTATTGAAGAAATTTAACCACAAGCGACTTACCTCAAGAATCCCTTCGACATCTCTCTCAAAAATCGCCCAGTTCTGAGTTCAAAATGTTAAAACAAAGCCAAAATCACGACCCCAAGCATTTATATGTTCTGCCCAGTCAAACCGCACCTGTGGTCCCAAAATCCGCTTATGTTGTCCCACTTTTGCAATGAAAACTCTGCTTCTGCGGAAGTCACTAATCCTAGCTGCCTCAGCTTCTGCGACCCCTTAACCACATCTGCGCAATCGCAGGTGCGGAAAACCCATCGCACCTACGACCTCTGCTGACTCCATTCAAATCCCCACCTGCGCTCCACCTGCCGCAACTACGGTATCGCACCTGCGGCCAAGACCCTCGCAGGGGTGATCACACCAGCAGAAACCAAACTTCAGCTGCTTTCTAAACTAAATTCCAAGTCCGTTAACCACCTGAAATCAACCCGAGGCCCCCGGGACCTCAACCAAACATACCAACAAGTCCTAAAACACGATACGAACTTAGTCGAGCCTTCAAATCACCTCAAACAACATCGCAAATATGAATCGCACCCCAACTCAAGCCTAATGAGCTTTGAAATTTCCAAATTCTACAAACAACGCCGAAACCTATCAAATCATGTCCGATTGACCTCAAATTTTGCACACTAGTAACAAACAACACCATGAACCTACTCCAACATCCAGAAATCCAACCCGACCCCGATATTAAAAAGTCCACTCCCGGTAAAACTTTCCAAAATTCCAACTTTTGCCATTTCAAGCCTAATTCCACTACGAACCCCAAAATCACAATCCAAACACGCTCCTAAGTCCAAAATCACCCAACGAAGCTTATAGAACCATCAAAATTCAATTTCAGGGTCATTTACACAAAGATCAACATCCAATCAATCATTTCAACTTAAGCTTTCAACCTTGAGACTAAATGCCTCATTTTATTCTAAAATATTACCGGACCCGAACCGACTACCCCGGCAAGTCACATAATAGTTATAAAGTACAAAATGAGTAGTGAATGGGGGAACGGGGCTACAACTCTCAAAACGACCGGCCGGGTCGTTACATCCTCCCCCTCTCAAACATACATTCTTCCTCGAATGGGTCTAGAAACATACCTGGAGTCTCAAATAGGTGTGGATATCTGCTCTGCATCTCCCGCTTGGTCTCCTCAGTAGCCTCCCCAACTGGCTGACCTCTCCACTGCACCTTTACTAGAGCTTTGTCCTTTGACCTTAACTTTCGAACCTGCCGGCCCAAAATGGGCACCGGCTCTACATCATAAGTCAGATCACCATCCAACTGAGCTGTGCTGAAATCCAAAACGTGAGAAGGATCGCCGACATACTTCCGAAGCATAGAAATATGAAATACTGGATGCACACTCGACAAGCTAGGCGGCAATGCAAGCTTGTAAGCCATCTCTCTGATCTTTTAAAGTACCTCAAAAGGCCCAATGAATTGAGGGCTCAAATTGCCCTTCTTCCAGAACCTCATAACACCCTTCATAGGGGAAACCTTGAGCAGTACCTTCTCCCCAACCATGTAAGCAACATCACGGACCCGCACGGTCGTTTTGAGCTCTAGCACATCATTCAGTGGTTTGAGACCCTGAGCAGGTTCCATTCAGGTATTATGACTTGTACGTATGGTCGGAATTGAATTTTGGGAAGTTCGGAGTTAGTTTGGGAAGAAAATTCTAATTTCGGAAGCTTTAAGTTGGAAGAATTGACTAAAGTTTGATTTTTGAATAAACGACCTCGGAATCGGGATTGGAAGGTTCCAACGGGTTTGTAGGATGATTTTTGACTTGGGCGTATGTCCGGATCGGGTTTTGGATTACCTGGGAGCGTTTCAGTGCCTATTATGGAAGTTGGCATTTTTGGTAGAATTTCCTAAATTTGGGATTCTGAGTCTGGAAATAGCTCCATAAGGCGATTCTGGTTTCAGGAGCGCATCCGGATGTGGATTTGGATGTCCGTATGTCATTTTGGGGTCATTTGGCGAAAGTTAGAAATTAGAAGGTTTTTGAGAATTTTTTATATCGGGGTCGGATTCCGATTTCCAGAAGTTGGAGTAGGTCTGTAATGTCGAATGTGACTTGTGTGCAAATTTTAAGGTCAATCGGACGTGATTTGATAGGTTTCGGCATCGAAAATAGAAGTTTGAAGTTCTAAAGTTCACGAAGTTTGAATTGGATAGTGATTCGTGTTTTCAGCGTTGTTTGATGTGATTTAAAGGCTCGACTAAGTTTGTAATGTGTTTTGGGATGTGTTGGTATATTTGGTTGAGGTCCCGAGGGCCTCGGGTAGATTTTGGATGGTTAACGGATCGAGTTTGGACTTGGAAGAAATGTTGAGGTTAGGGTCGCAGGTGCGGAGCCGCAGAAGCGGCCGTGAGGGTCGCAGGAGCGATGCTGGGCAGAAGCGCAGGTGCGAGGGGATGTCCACACCTGCGAAGGTGAAGATACGAAAGGAAAGGCTCAGAAGCGGAAGCGGGCAGCTGGGGGCATCTCCGCAAAAGCAGAATATTTGCCGCCCCTACGGATCTGCAGAAGCGGCCAAGTGACCGCAGGTGCGAGAAGTCGTTGGGCAGAAGGGTTCTTTAAGAACGGGATTTGGCCCATTTTCTTTCATTTTCTCTTGGTTTGGGCGATTTTGGAGAGCTTCAAAGTGGTATTTTCACCAAGAAACACAAGGTAAGTGATTCCCACTTATTATAAGTCAAATACATGGGTTGTATATGGAATTAAACATGAAAATTGATAGAAATTGTGGGATTTTGAAGAAAAACCTAGAAATTGGTATTTTTGGATCTTGACCACATATTTGGGCATGGAATTGGAAATAAATTATATATTTGAGTTCGTGAGGTCATGGGTAATAGTTATCTTCGAAAATGTTCGGAATCCGGGAACGTGGGCCCGAGGGTTGCTTTATCAATTTTTCGAGCGGAGTTGGAATTTGTTATAAATTGATTAATTATGAGTATTGGAGTATATTTTGATTGGGTTGTGTCTTATTTGACTAGTTTTGGAGCGATGGACATTGGTTTGAGTTGTGGGAAAGGTTTTGGAGCCGCTTATGGAACTTCGGAGCGAGGTAAGTCTCTTTTCTAACCTTGTAAGAGGGAATTAACCCCATAGGTGAATCAAATCATTATGTGCTTCTATTTGTGAGGGGCTATGTACGCACGAGGTGACGAGAGTCCGTGTGTAGCTACTATTATACTTATGTCCGGGTAGTCTAGGACCCATATCATGTTGTACTTGCGCTGTTGTGCCCTACTTGTTAAATTAATTATTTAAAACATTTAGAAACTCGATAAAGGAATTGTAAAAAGGTTAAACTTCATTTACTTGACCGTTAAATGGGAATTTGAAATTCTTTGAATATTTTCCTTTAATAAACCTTGAACTGGTTGTGTTTTCTCTTTTGTGGAGCGGGTCGAACGCCTCGATAGTAGATAGATCCGTCTATGGTTCGCGCCGTTTGACCCTCGATAGTGCACATTTTAAATATTTATGTTGCAACGGGCCGTACGACCTCGGCATGATTTGCGCATGATATATTTTTTGAATTGATAATAATTGATAATGCTTTCATTGGCCCGAGATACAAAAATGTTAAATGACGAAAATAAATTTGGAAATTTCTTATGAACAAAAGAATTGTTTACTTATTTCATGCTATTGAGCTTACAGCCGTTCTACGTAATCCATGCTTAATTATATCATTGACATTTTATTTATAGCCCACAGTAAGTGTCGAAGTCGACCCCTCGTCACTACTTCTTCGAGGTTAGGCGGGATACTTACTGGGTACGCGTTGATTTACGTACTCATACTACACTTGCTGCTCATTTTTGTGCAGGTGCATATATGTCTAGTGGCCTTGTGGGCGCAGAGGCGCGATTATTGCGGGGACTTAGGTGAGCTGCATTCCACGTTACGAGTCCGCAGCCAGCAGAGTCTTCTTCAGAGTATTTATATTCCTCCTGTCCGAATTTACATTTCGGACAGATGTTGTATTTTATTTTACATTCCTAGTTGAAGCTCATGCAGTTGTGACACTGGGTTTTGCGGTGATTTTGGTTGTCCTATTTTGAGATTGTTAAGAATATTATTATTTACTCTGAAAATTCCATCTTTTACTATTTAATTGAAGGAAATATGATTTCAGAAATATTAAAATGAGAACCTAATTAAGTATTTATTTTTGGCTTGCCTGACAGCGGTGTCCGGCGCCATCATGACCTTTAATGGATTTTGGGTCGTGACAACATGGTATTAGAGCACTAGGTTCACTTAGGTCTCACAAGTCATGAGCGAGTCTAGTAGAGTCTTGCAGATCGGTACGGAGACGTCTGTACTTATCTTCGAGAGGCTACAGGACTGTTAGGAGCACTTCCCTTCTTGATTCCTTATCGTGCGATTAGATTCCTTTGAGGCTTATGCCTTCATTCACTTCCTATTCAGTCTTATGCATCGTGAAGCGCTTGTTATAAATTGAGAATCAAGGAATTTTAATGGTACTACAAATGTTGTGCAAGATGTTTCTCCCTACGTATTTGATTGGGCTATTGTCGTCGCCTTGCGGAAGGCAGTTCCGTCGTTGCAGCTCAGTATCAGTATTACCTAAGGTTTTGAGATTTAGCGTTGATTGGTATGACGATTCGTGCATTGCTATCGCACAATGTTTGAGTAATGGTAGGATGCTTGTCTATGTGTAGGGGCAGTGAATGGTTTGAAAGGAGGAAAAGCATTCGGACTAAGAATGTTCAGGTTTGGGTTGATGGAGTAACGAGACTTGGTATTTTTGAGCGTGGTGAAATTTTCATCTGTGATGTGGTGTCGTCGTGCTTGTTGAATGCGTTAAGTTTGCCGGTGTTATGGTCTTATTCAACTCGCCTTCGGGGCAGGGTATTGTGAAATGGTGTCGGGGAAGCGGCTGTCAGAGATCGTAGTGTGCAGTGGTTTAATATCGAATCGGTGTTTCTAGTGTTGATGGCTCAAGAAAGATGATCTTCGGAATGGTTTGAAGTTGGTAGCGATTGATTGATTCAAGTGCTATAGAGATAGATTTAGATTTAAAAAAACAACTGGGCAGCGAAGGATGAGGAAGGACATGTAGGAGGTGTCTTGCGGTGGTTAAATTTCTAGAAGGCCAAGTGTGAGAAACAGAAGTCGGGTAGTTACTTAAAGGAGAGGGTTTGACCAAAATGGGAGAGTGGCGGAGTAGCATATGGGTTCTGTGGTAGGATAGAAACACGCATTGAGGAAAGTTTAGAGTCATCTGGAACTCATGGTGGATAGTGACTAAGTCTACAAACTTAATTTGGAATATTGGCTGCTATACGGAGAAGGGTTGGATACGACAGCAAGGAGTTGCATGATATGAAAAATGATACAACATGACTTTGGATTGGAATGTATCGTCACACGTTTAGTTGATGTCAATGGGGAGTGAACGGGCTTGTACAGCTGGTGAATGAGCACAGGCTCAGGATGGTTTATTGGTTTCGTGGTAATTGTACTAGGCGCAGAGTTGTTGGAAGATGTCGGCATGGAATTTCCACAGGTCTGTTACTTCCGGTGAGCAGGTTAACTGTTGTGTGGTGTTGATGAAGCTTCTACGAAGAATTTTACTGGCTATCCGATTAGAGGTCGAATATGTAAATGCGGCTAAAGATTCAAAGCGTTCATGAAATGGTTAACAGGAAGATTTCGAGGAATTTGGCAGGTCGATTGCGCAAGGTCATGTCAGTAAGGAAGAAGGAATCTTGGTAGGTTCCAGGGTCATGCAATGGTAGCTTCAAGCGTAAGTGGGAGAGCCCCACCACCTACGATTGGATTGCATGGTTGTCTACTTGTGAGGTTTCTAGTTATCGGCATATTGGTGGGTTGTTATGACTAAGGAAATAGAACATCAGTGGTGATTTGAGCCAAGGACTTGAGGAATGTGTGCTACAATTGGCCTTGTCGATTCATTTTCAGGTTTGGAAAGACTTAGATTCTATGCTTCGTATGGATGTGCAGACTTGTTACCTGGTGCGGAAGGTCGTAGGAGCGTATCCCATGGGAAGATTGTATAAGTGTGATATGTAGTTACTTGATTGATTAAAGATTTGAAACCAAGTATGGAGATTTGGTACTATCACTAATGTGAGAGTTTAGGCCTGAAAAGCGCTCTATTCGATTGATTGTGAATTGTGGAAGTTTGTTCCGGATTCGACGGCTGTTCTAGGGTGTCATGGGAAAAAGGGTCATTGTGGATCCTTGAGAGGGTATTTGCCCAAGCATGGTATGATCAGAATCAGTTTGGGATCTGTTGATGGGTCCAAATGTGGATGTGTACTCTACACCAGCCTGGGTGTGTTCATTCAGCATAGCATTCCTTATGGAGGAGTATTCGGGTGTTGAATGTTAATTTCGTCGCCATCTACTTCATGTAATACTCTATTGTGCCGTGTGGGTTGTGAGACAGCTTGATTATTTGTACAATGTGTTGAGGTCCCGCTTAGCGGTGGTGTTATGTGAGCGGGATGTCTCTCGAGATGCATATCATATATCACACCTTAGTTGTGCTTGCGTTTTATAGCGTATGACGCTACCTGTCTTCTCAGGATTTGTATTATGCACTTGGCGTGCTTATGGTTGATATTCGGTCATTTCGTAAGGTATAAACATTTCTGGCTTGATGGATATTTCCCTATTTATTACTATATGCGGATCGGGTGGCACGCCGCCACGGAGATGTTGTTTGGATCGGGTTGCATACAGCAATGGGTACCGTGGTTGGATTGGGTTACACACCGCAAGGGTATCGTGTGTGGATTAGGTTGCACGCCGCAACAGTGTGATGTTGAGTACAGTTCCCTATACCTATTCTAGTGTGTTTTGCTTCTCATTTTCTGAGGAAGGTTCATAACATCTTTTCGGTTGTTTAATTGGTAACGTGGGTTGAGCAGTTCTTTCCGGAGTTCATGTTTTCCTTATGTATCACATGCGAGTTTGTGGATTGTTGACACACGGTGGCATCATATGAGACCTTTGGTAGGGTTTGTGGTGGATTATTGCCGGAAGAGCTTAGACTGGGTGAGACAAGATTTTTGGACCTGGGATTAGTGCGGTTGGATTATATGAGTCATAAAAAGAGCAAATATCGTTAGTTGGTTCATAATGGGGTAATGGTCCTTCTCATGAGGAGGGACTCAATGCATTTTGATTCGGCAGGTGGTTATGAGTTTCTACACGTTCTTTCTATTGTGGCAGCATTGCGAGAGTTAAAACGGGACTTATATGCTTCGTGAGGTGTGTCATGGGCATCAAATTCGTCAGATTTCAGCTATCAATGTCAGAGGATGTTATTATGGTCATGCGAGTTACCCGGAGTATGGTAGGAATTCAGTAAGGGTATACAATCGTGTTTGGTACAGTGTATAGTGATTAATACGGCATTCGTATGTTGGAAACAGGCCTGACAGAGAATTTCAGATGTTAGAATTTGGCCTAATTTGACTAGATAAAAAGGGGGAATCTTCAGATTTTGTCGAGCTAATGTGCTCAACTGAATTATGGTAGCACGGGTAGGTGCACGAGGTGTTAAACAAATATTTCGGACAACTCCATAACAGTTCTTAGCACGTTCGAGGATGAACGTATGTTTAAGTGGGAGAGAATGTAACGACCCGACAGGTCGTTTTGAGCTCTAGTGCGTCATTCAGCGGTTTGAGACCCTGAGCAGCTTCACTTAAGGTATTATGACTTGTACGTATGGTCGAAATTGAATTTCGGGAAGTTCCGAGTTAGTTTGGGAAGAAAATTCTAATTTCGGAAGTTTTAAGTTGGAAGAATTGACTAAGGTTTGATTTTTGACTAAACGACCTCGGAATCGGGATTGGAAGGTTCCAACAGGTTCGTGTGATGATTTTGGAGTTGGGCGTATGTCCAGATCAGTTTTTGGAAGATCCGTGAGCATTTCGGCGCCTATTATGGATGTTTGCATTTTTGGAAGATTTTTCTAAATTTGGGTTGAAGTGCATTTCAATGTTATTGATGTCCGTTTGGGATTCCGAGTCTGGAATAGCTCCGTAAGGTGATTCCGGTATTGGGAACGCATCCGGATGTGGGTTTGGAGGTTCGTAGGTCATTTTGGGGTCTTTTGGCGAAAGTTAGAAATTTGAAGGTTTTTGAGAAGTTTGACCGGGAGTAGACATTTTGATATCGGGGTCGGATTCTAATTTCTGGAAGTTGGAGTAGGTCCGTAATGTCGGGAGTAGACATTGTGTGCAAAATTTGAGGTCAATCGGACGTGATTTAATAGGTTTCGGCATCGAAAATAGAAGTTTGAAGTTCTAAAGTTCATTAAGTTTGAATTGGAGGGTGATTCATGTTTTTAGCATTGTTTGATGTGATTTAAAGGCTCGAATAAGTTCGTAATGTGTTTTGGAACGTGTTGGTACATTTGGCTGAGGTCCCGAGGGTCTCGGGTGGATTCCGGATAGTTAACGGATCGAGTTTGGACTTGGAAGAAATGCTGAGGTTGCTGTCTCCTGGTGCAACCGCACCTGCAAAGTTAGTGCCGCAGGTACGGAGCCGGAGAAGCGGCCATGAGGGTCGCAGGAGCGATGCTGGGCAGGAGGGCAGGTGCGAGGGAATGTCCGCTCCTGCGAAGGCAAAGATGCGGAAGGAAAGGCGCAGAAGTGGAAGCAGACAGCTGGGGGAATCTCCGTAGAAGTGGAATATTTGCCGCACCTGCGGAACCGCAGAAGCGGCCAAGTAACCACAGGTGCGAGAAGTCGCTGGGCAGAAGGGTTCTTTAAGAGCGGGATTCGGCCCATTTTCTTTTATTTTATCTTGGTTTAGGCAATTTTGGAGAGCTTCAAAGTGGGATTCTCACCAAGAAACACAAGGTAAGTGATTCCCACTTATTATAAGTCAAATACATGGGTTGTATAAGGATTTAAACATGAAAATTGATAGAAATTGTGGGATATTGAAGAAAAACCTAGAAATTGTTATTTTTGGATTTTGACCACGAATTTGGGCATAGAATTGGAAATAAATTATATATTTGAGTTCGTGAGGTCATGGATAATAGTTATCTTCGAAAATGTTTGGAATCCGAAAACGTGGGCCCGAGGGTTGCTTTATTGATTTTTCGAACGGAGTTGAAAATTGTTATAAATTGATTAATTATGAGTATTAGTGTATATTTTGATTGGGTTGCATGTTATTTGACTAGTTTTGGAGCGATGGGCATTGTTTTGAGTTGTTGGAAAGGCTTTGGAGCCGGTTATGGAACTTCGGAGCGAGGTAAGTCTCCTTTCTAACCTTGTAAGAGGGAACTAACCCCATAGGTGAATCAAATAATTATGTGCTTCTATTTGTGGGGGGGCTACGTACGCACGAGGTGATGAGAATCCGTGCGTAGCTACTATTATACTTATGTTCGGGTAGTCTAGGACCCATATCATGTTGTACTTGCGATGTTGTGCCCTACTTGTTAAATTAATTGTTTAAAACATTTAGAAACTCGATAAAGGAATTGTAAAAAGGTTAAACTTCATTTACTTGATCGTTAAATGATAATTTGAAATTCTTGGAATATTTGCCCTTAATAAACCTTGAATTGGTTGTTTAATGTATTTTCTCTTTTGTCGGTAGCAGATAGATGCATCTATGGTTCGCGTTGTTCGACCCTCGGCAGTGTACAATTTAAATATTTATATTGGATCGAGCCGTACGACCTCGGCATGATTTGCGCATGATATATTTTTGGAATTGATAATGTTTTCATTGGCCCAAGATACGAAAATGTTAAATGACGAAAATAAATTTGGAAATTTCTTATGAACAAAAGAATTTTTTACTTATTTCATGATATTGAGCTTACAGTCGTTCTACGTAATCCATGCTTAATTATATCATTGAAATTTTATTTATAGCCCACAGTAAGTGTCGAAATCGATCCCTCGTCACTACTTCTTCGAGGTTAGGCGGGATACTTACTGGGTATGTGTTGATTTACGTACTCATACTACACTTGCTGCCCATTTTTGTGCAGGTGCATATATGTCTAGTGGCCTTGTGGGCGCAGAGGTGCGATTATTACGGGGACTTAGGTGAGCTGCATTCCATATTACGAGTCCGCAGCCAGCAGAGTCTCCTTCAGAGTATTTATATTCCTCCTGTCCGAATTTGTATTCCGGTCAGATGTTGTATTTTATTTTACATTCCTAGTTGAGGCTCATGCACTTGTGACACCGGGTTTTGGGGTGATTTGGGTTGTCCTGTATTGAAATTGTTTATAATATTATTATTTACTCTGTAAATTCCATCTTTTACTATTTAATTGAAGGAAATGTGATTTCAAAAATATTAAAATGAGAACCTAATTAAGTATTTATTTTTGGCTTGCCTGACAGCGGTATCCGGCGCCATCATGACCTTTAATGGATTTTGGGTCATGACACTTCTGTCTAGACTGCGCCGTGCGAAGCCGTTTCTGAATCATCTTAATCTTGTCTAAAGCATCTTGGACCAAGTCACTACCCAATAGCCTAGCCTCCTAAGGCTCAAACCAACCCACCAGACATCTACACCATCTCCCATACAAAGCCTCATACGGAGCCCCCAAAATCAATGACACAAGCGCATAGCATATCCTCAAATATCTGAATGGTGCGCTCGGACTGTCCGTCCATATGAGTGTGAAATATTGTGCTCAACTCAACCTGGGTACCCAATTCTAGATGCACGGCTCTCCAAAACTGCAATGTGAACTGCGTGCCCCGATTTGAAATGATGGACACAGGCAAGCCGTGGAGGCGAACAATCTCTCGGATGTAAATCTCAGCCAACCGCTCCGAAGTATAAGTAGTCCCAACCGAATGAAGTGCGTGGACTTGGTCAGCTGATCCACAATCACCCAAATAGCATCGAACTTCCTCGAAGTCCGTTGGAGCCCAACTACAAAATCCATGGTGATCCGCTCCCATTTCAACTATGGAATCTCTAACCTTTGAAGCAATCCGCCCGGTCCCATTGCTTAAGATGCACTTTTACGTACGAAAAATATAGGGTGTTACATAAATAAAGAACTGAAAGTAGTGACTGCTTCATAGTTATAGTTCAATTACAGTGATTTCAACATAAGAAAGTAGGCATGCTTTCAAGTTCGACAATAAAGGCCAAAACAATAATTTCATGTTAAGTTCAACTGAAATAGAGTGTAATATCTTTTAGAAGTTATAAAAAGACAGTGATACATGGTAGATAAGTGCAACAAATATGAAATCAAAATGCATCCTCTCAGGGCCACTGTTACTCATCCCTCCCATTCATTCAACACTAGGCACTCGGCACTCGACACTCGCACTCAGTAGGTAGCGGCTCTCACTGGGGGTGTGTGCAGACTCCGGAGAGGCTCCTTCAGCCCTAGCGCTATAATCCGCACGGACACCTCACGTGCTGCACGGACAAATCACGTGTCATAATATAATATCTGGATCCTCACGGACAACTCACGTGTTGCACGGACAACTAACGTGCTATAGTATAATATCTGGATCCACACGGACAACTCACGTGCTGTACGGACAACTCATGTGCTATAGTATAATACCTCATAATCAGGCCCTCGGCCTCACTCCGTCATAAATCTCTCCAGTCTCTCGGGCTCTCAGAATTCATGATAAGCTGCCCAAATAGCAATGATATGATGCATCAATAATGAACAATAGAGACTGATATGTAATATGCAAGTAAAATCGTGACTGAGTACAAAACAGTAATTTAGCAGATAATTCAACATGTACACGACCTTTGTGGGTCCATACAATGCTAACGCGTAGTCTAAACATGATTTGTGGTTCAAATTCTCTAATACATGCGGAATGTACAGAAAACAACAGATTATACAACTACACGGTTCCACGAAAATTGACCAAGTCGCAATTCTTAGCATGTTCGTCACCTCAAAACCGAATACATGACACGTAATACGGGGTTTCGTACCCTCAGAACCAAATTTAAAACAGTTACTTACCTCAATCCGAGCAAAAACACTACTCTAATACGCCTTTGCCTCGCAAATCGGCCTCCAAATGTCCAGGATCTAGCCACAAGCAGTATAGTATAATCAATACGGCTAAAGGAATCAATTCCACAAGAAAAATATGAAACTATGAATCAAAATCCGAAATCAGCTTCAAGCCAGTCCCCGGGCCCACGTCTCGAAATCCAACAAAAGTCACAAAACTCAAAAGCCCGTTCAACTACGAGTCTAACCATCCCAAATTTATCAAAATCCGACACCAAATCGACACTCAAATCCCCAAAATCAACTCTCCAAATCCCTAGCCTCAAATCCCCAAATTACACCTCAAAAACACACCAACTAGGTGGGAAAATTAATGGGGAATCATAATTATTGAAGAAATTTAACCACAAGCAACTTACATCAAGAATCCCTTCTAAATCTCTCTCAGAAATCGCCCAATTCCGAGTTAAAAATGTTAAAACAAAGCCAAAATCGCGAACCTTAGAATTTATATGTTCTTCCCAGTCAAACTGCACCTGCGGTCCCGCTTTTGCAATGAAAACTCTGCTTCTGCGGAAGTCACTAATCCCAGCTGCCTCCTCTTCTGTGACCCCTTACCTGCATCTGCGCAATTGCAGGTGCGGAAAACCCATTGCACCTGCGACCTCTGCTGACTCCCTTCAAATCCGCACCTGCGCGCCACCTGCCGCACTTACGACATCGCACCTGCGGATGCAATTACACCAGCAGAAACCAAACTTTAGTTGCTTCCCAAACTAAATTCCAAGTCCATTAACCACCCAAAATCAACCCGAGGCCCTCGGGACCTTAACCAAACATATCAACAAGTCCTAAAATACTATACGAACTTAGTCGAGCCTTCAAATCACCTCAAACAACATCGAAAACACGAATCACACCCTAATTCAAGCCTAATGAGCTTTGGAATTTCCAAATTCTACAAACGATGTTGAAACCTATCAAATCACATCTGTTTGACCTCAAATTTTGCACACAAGTCAGAAATGACACCATAAACCTACTCGAACTTTCGGAAATCCAATCCGACTCCGATATCAAAAAGTCCACTCCCGGTCAAACTTTTCAAAATTTCAACTTTAGCCATTTCAAGCCTAATTCCACTACGGACCCCCAAATCACAATCCAGACACGCTCTAAGTCCAGAATCACCCAACAAAGCTGACGGAACCATCAAAATTCAATTCCGGGGTTATTTACACAAAGATCAACATCTGGTCAATCATTTCAACTTAAGCTTTTAACCTTGGGACTAAGTGTCTCATCTCATTTTGATATCTCACCTGATCTGAACCGACTACCCCGGCAACTCACATAACAGTTATAAAGTACAAAATGAGCAGTGAATGGGGGAACGGGGCTACAACTCTCAAAACAACCGGTCGGGTCGTTATAATAGCCCACCATCAACACCCCACACTTAAACTATTGCTCGTCCTCGAGCAATCAAACTACACTTTATAATGACATAACCTTTTTAAACAATTCTCATTACTCATCATACCAAGAATATTTAAAATACATTAAGCATTCTTACGTAATGCCGTCACCTCAAGATTTGACTCAAAAGCACCACGTATTTTTTATAACTCGCACACTTACTCTAACACAGAGGTCAACGACATTACCTTTCCTTCATGAATCACGTTCCCTCACAACAAAAGAGAGTAGTTTCCACACATAATAAAATTTAAGAACAATTAGGAACTTCAAATAGAAAGAATTCGCTCACTCTCAGAAACAACATTCATATGCCATAAAATATGATCCATAGGCTTGCCCGTAGTGTACTACTCCACTAATTGAGTTCATTCAGTCAAAGATCAAGTAGGACGGGTAGGATACATTTAGTTATAAGAGTGACTACACCTCCCTAAGCACTTTAATACACACATCTCATTGTTAAAACCCCACACTTATGTCAAACCAATACTCCACCCTCACATCAATTTACAGTAACCAATACTCCCACACTTATTGTTGTGAATAATTTTCACAACAATACACTATGTATATTTTTTTATTTTTCAATTTTAGTAGCTCTTACTTTTTCAAAACAGTGCACCTTTCTCCTTATTTCATTAGCTCCACTCAAAAACCAACCCAATCACCCCACGCTTCAACTTTTACAAAGTTCATACAAGTGCTCATGAGAAAAGGTTCAAATGGATGGTCAATCCAAATAAATGGGTAAGGCTTGTAATGTGGTTACCAAAGAAATAGGATGCCAGGCTCAACGGGGTTAACTACGATACATAACAGTTTGGTGGTATAATAAAGTTAAGAGCCATTGTCTTCAATTCAAATCAGAGTTCAAGGTACCTACTCCTAAAAAACAAAACTAACTACACCCGGTTCAATCAAAATCCTTGGAAAAAACCGCGGCACAAAAAAAAAATAAAGGGGGAATTAATACACTACCTAACAAGAAAAAATCTTTGTCTTTTTCTTTCGACTTTAATCCCTCAAGAAACCCGTCGAATGATATCCATCGTCGGGAAAAATCAAAATTTTTAAAATTTTTATGGTTTTCCAAATTTTTTCTATCAAACTACTACAACTAACCAAAAAAAACTAGAAGAAATTAATATACATAAAACATACATAAAAATATATCCCCCACCCCCACACTTTAAGTTGTGGCATGTCCCCTTGACATACAATTAAAAAGCATAAGGTAGAGGAACTTCCCTGAATCTCTAGTCGCTGTCAGAGTCAAAGTCGGGCTCCATTCTTCGTGCCCGAACTAGTGCACGCATCCTCGCGGACAGCTTCTTCTCGGCCTTCTTAGGGTACACCCCACACTTGTCTTTCTCAATCACTGGGACCTTCTCTTTCAAGATTTTCACTCTCCACTCTACACTTGCATCTGGCTTCACCTTTCTCAGCCCCAACTCCACATTCATCTCGAAAGTCATTGTCTCCTCACCCACTCTAAGCACTAATATTGCTCCGCCCATCGTAAAGAATGGTCTTCCTAATATAAGGGGGACCTCTTTGTTCTCCCCAATCTTCAACACAATGAAATCTACAGGAAATACAAACTTATCTACCCGAACAATGACATCTTCCACTATCCCCTCGGGTATTATAGTTGTTTGGTCTGCCAGCTGCAAAGATATTAGCACAAACCTTATCTCTCCAAGCTCATTCTCCAGCTTCCTGTAAATAGACAAATGCATTAAATTAATTGAGGCACCAGAATGACATAAAGATTTTTCAAAATTAAAAGTGCCTAAAGAGCAAGGTATAGTAAAACTCCTTGGATCTCCACACTTTTGTGGGAGTTTGTTTTGCTAGATTGCGCTGCAATGCTCTGTGAGCTTGACCACTGAGATCTCTTCTATCTTCCTTTTCTTTGTAAGGATCTCCTTCAAGAATTTGGCATAATCTGGCATTTGTGAGAGAACTTCTGTGAATGGCAAATATACACTAACCTGTCTCAGCATATCTAGAAATCTCTCAAACTGCTTGTCGTACTTTTCTCTATATAGCTTTTGGGGAAAAGGTAGAGCAGGAATGTGCTCGCTCTCATTCCGATCTTCCTTTCTCGAAATGTCCTCCTTCTTCTTTTTAGCAGCTCCTTTCTTCCCTTTCTTCTTTTTATAAACTTCATATTTCAGCTTCTACTCACTTTCTTTTTCAGGTACCACCTCTTTTTGGACTGGAGTGGGATCTCTCAGTACTTGCCCGCTTTTCAAGGTCACATTATTCACTGTATCTTTGGGGTTCCTTTCAATGTTAGCTGGCAGTTTACCTGGGATTCTCTCAGACAATACAGTTGCAATTTTCCCCACTTGCTTCTCCAAATTCCGCAAACTAGTGCCAAGTTCTTTAATATCTGAACCATGAGCATCTAATCTCTCATCTTTATTGACAATGAAAGACTTCATCAGATCTTCTAGCCTAGGCTGAGTGAAAGGTTGAGGCTTGAACTGCGGCCTCAGCTGATACATAAAACCAGGAGCTCCTTATCCTTGAAATCTGGGATTGTTTTGTTGCCATGCAATTGCAGTACCCCCAGGTGAACTCCATGAAAAACCGGGGTGCTTCTGACCTATTGCATTGAAGTTATAATTCCAGACATTATTAACTTCCTCGATTGAGGCTTGACATTCATGAGTAGGGTGTCCTCTTCCAAATATATCACACACGGTATGGGGCTCACTGTGTATCGAGGCTAAGGTCAGCTTCCTTATTTCCTTGGCCATGGAATCAAGTTGTACCTACACAGATGTGTTACCGTCAACTTGGTGAACACCAGTTGATCTTCTTCTTTCAGCAATTTCAGAGGGCCACTGATTTGAATCCTCAGATAACTCATCTAGAATTCTGACTAACTTCTTTGGAGACTTTTTCATCAACGGGCCTCCAGCTGCATTGCTCAATGTTCTGCGTGAGGCTGGTGTAAATCCATCCCAAAAATCCTGGAGTTGCATCCAGAGTTTAATTCTGCCATGTTGACACTTTCGCACTATCTCCTTAAACCACTCCCAAGCTTCAAACACAGTTTCAGTCTCGTTCTAGCAGAAGTTATGGATTTCTCTTCTAAACTTGCCCGTCTTAGCTAATGAGAAATATTTGTCAAAAGTTTTCTGGTCATCTCATCCCATGTTCTAATCGATCCATTAGGCAAGCTTTGAAGCCAGTGCTTTGCATCATCTTTGAGAGTGAAGGGGAATGCCCTTAAGTATATTGCATCGTGTGACACCCCATTGTATTGAAATGTGTTCATAATCTATTCGAATTCAATTAGATGACTGTTTGGGTCTTCGTTCATCTTTCCTCTGAAGACACAGCTGTTTTGAAGAGTATGAAGCAACCCTTTCTTTAACTCAAAATTGTTAGCTACAACAAGAGGTGGTCTCACACTTGATAAGCCTTGGTTGTAGACCGGTCTAGCATAATCACCCAGTGGTCGCCCAGCACCGGGAGCTATATTTCTGAATTGGTCTGCACCCAAAGTTAGATTCTAAGCAATTCTCTGAGCCCTCTCCTCTTTATAGACAAGTTTTGCATTTCGAAGAGTTGTCTCCTCAGTATCTCGTGCAGCTTTTTCTATTTGCTGGGCTGCCTCTCTTGCAGCCAAATCAACATTATCCTCATCTCCCGCCATAACTCCCTTGGTCGAGGATTGCGCAACATTCTCTGTATTCTCGGGGAAATTTCTTTCCTTCCTCAACTATCGTAGTTGTTTCTCAATTTCTGGTTCGTATGGGCGCATTTCCTTCCCAGAGGATTGAGATTTATGTGCTTAAAACAAAAATTAACTAAAGCTTATTGACGAATGACACTCGAACAAAAGTAAGCAAGGAAGATTTCAATTGGAGAAAATAGGGATTGATTGGATATGTGCAAGATAAATGTCTGGGACTTAACTCTAGTTAATTCACTACTAATGTTCAAGTTAGTCTCTCGAATTCACTCAATTAGTAGTGCAAACGTTTAGGAGAAACGCCTCTCTCGACTAAGTCTCAACCTCACAATATGAACCAATTTAAGCTCAGGGAAGATATGCAAGAATTCGTAGTGAATTAGTCTTTAGGATAACCTCTTTCGATTATCCTCTTATCTAGGTCTAAACAATAATTCAACTAGCCTCTTTCGATTACTAAGAAGAATCAATGAATTCAACCAACAAGATAATGCAAAAACATCACAAGTTTTGCCTCTCTCAATTACATGAACATGTAAAAATAAATGCAACAATTAAAACACCCAAAACGATTCAATACATACAAACTAGAGTTAATAATCCACAAACAAATATCAATACACAAAATCCATCAATCCCTAAAGAGAACTACTCCATAGATATGGAGTAATTCATAACAAATAAGTTTAAGTTAAAGGAAAGCATAAACCATCCAAACTCTTGTCTTGAATGAGAATTGAATGATGAAATCCTTGTGCTCTTACTTCTCCCACTTCTCCTTAGCCTCCTTAGGTCTTAGATGTGTCAAAAGTCCCAAAAATACCATTTTTCCATGTGTATATACCAAGTAGGATTGGGCCAAAATTAACACACCTTCTCCTACGCGAAATAGGACTCTTTCCGGAATAGGACGTGTGCGGCTGCGCACCTGGAAGAGAGTTCGCGCATATGGCCGCGCACTTTGGAAGGTATTCTGCCTCACATGCATGCCCAGTGCGCGCTCGCGCACCTGGGTGGCGTCTTGCTCGATTCTCTGTTTCTTTCGTTAAGTGCTTGATTGTCCGTTGATCCCCAAACATGATCCCAACTTAATCCTTGAGCTTTTACTTAGACTTCAAAGCTCCTGAATAGCTTGAATTTATGCCATAACATCTACGTAGCTCAGGATCACTCCTAAAAGGCATAAGATACACAATTAGTGCAAATCACTAGCGATTAACGCTCAAACTCAATTAATGTGCAGTAAATTAGAGTGCGATAAGCAACTAAAACACGCAATTATAGCCTACCATCAACGACGCCAAAATTGACGAGCGTAAAACACACACTTAAATATGCTCGCTAGTCGAATATAGTATAATATAATATCGTATCCACAGGGATTGGAGTTAAACAGTATTTTTGTAGTATATAGCTTGGTTTCTATCCAAGTTGATCAACAATTAAGATTTATGTGCTTAAAATTAAAATTAACTAAGAGTCTAACTTATTGACGAATGACACTCGAACAAAAGTAAGCAAGGAAGATTTCAATGGGAGAAAATAGGGATTGATTGGATAGGTGCAAGATAAATGTCTGGGACTTAACTCTAGTTAATTCACTTTTAATGTTCAAGTGAGTCTCTCAAATTCACTCAATTCGTAGTTCAAACGTTTAGGATAAACTCCTCTCTCGATTAAGTATCAACCTCACAATATGAACCAATTTAAGCTCAGTGAAGATATGCAAGAATTCGTAGTGGATTGGTCTTTAGGAGAACCTCTTTCGATTATCCTCCTAACAAGGTCTAAACAATAATTCAACTACTAAGAAGAATCAATGAATTCAACCAATAAGATAATGCAAAAACATCACAAGTTATGCCTCTTTTGATTACATGAACATGTGAAAATATATGCAATAATTAAAACACCCAAAATGATTCAATACATATAAACTAGAGTTAATAATCCACAAACAAATATCAATACACCAAATCCATCAATCCCTAAAGAGTACTACTCCATAGATATGGAGTAATTCATCACAAATAAGTTTAAGTTAAAGAAAAGCATAAACGATCCAAACTCTTGTCTTGAGTGAGGATTGAATGATGAAATACTTGTGCTTTTGCTTCTCCCACTTCTCCTTAGCCTCCATAAGACTTAGATGTGTCAAAAGTCCCAAAAAAAACTATTTTTTCATGTATATATACCAAGTAGGGTCAGACCCAAACGAACACACCTTCTCCTATGTTAATGATTGAGGCTTTATGATCCGGAATAGGACGTGTCTGGCCGCGCATATGGCCGCACACTTTGGGAGGTATTCTGCCTCACATGTGCGCCCAGTGAGCGCTCGCGCACCTGGGTGGCGTCCTGCTCGATTCTCCGTTTCTTTCTTTAAGTGCATAGTTGTACGTTGATCCCCGAACAAGATCCCAACTTAATACTTGAGCTTTTACTCTTACATCAAAGCTCCAGAATAGCTTGAATTCATGCCATAACTTCTACATAGCTCGGGATCACTCCTACAAGGCATAAAATACCCAATTAGTGCAAAACACTAGGGATTAATGCTCTGACTCAATTAAAGTACAGTAAATTAGAGTCCGATAAGGAACTAAAACACGCAATTATAGCCTACCATCAAAAGCGAAACCAACTGTATATGCAAGTCATAATAAATAATATGAAGCTATTCAACGTCTCAAACCACCGAATGGAATGCTAAAGCTCAAAACGACTTGTCGGGTCATTACATTCTCCCTCGCTTAAACATACGTTCGTCCTCGAGCATGCCAAGAGTCATTCCAAAGCCATCAAATCGCCATATACCCTCACCATACACATAACCATGGGTAATCCCACGTCACCCCAATCCATATAAGCCCGACAAACCTTAGTCCATAAACCTTAAAACCCAAATCCCCAACATCCGGAACTCATTAGATGACCCGATTCTTGCATCTATGCACCGTATAACTGTGAACAAGCTGTATCAATCCATAACCATATCTAAAGACATAATCACATGATATACCACATAATTTAAATACTCAAAGAAATAACTTCCGACCGCAATAGTTGCTCGACCGTGACCGGGAGGTTGCATCGAAGGATGGCCTCCTAACGGAACAGATTAAATCATAAGGATAAGGTACCGAGTTCAAAATCGAGGTACCTATCGAGATTGAGGCTAGTAGAGATCGAAGCCAAATGAGACAGACATCGAGTAGGATCAAAGATAGCATAATAACAGAAAGGCGAGATATCCATGACTGGTCGAGATCATGGGGTAAATCTCTGAACGGATCAAATAAGAAATGGTTAATTAGCTAATCATGAGATTTTCTTCTGTAATTAGAAATATACCATAAGTGAAATTCCTCTACTATTTAAAGGGGGGTTCTAATTATTTGTAACGCACATTGTTCACATATATCAAAGCAATATAATTCTCTTTCTCATTTATACTATTATTCATCAACTTGTTATATTTTAATTGTTCATACATCAACCAGTTCGAGGGTATCCAAACTCGAGGGCTGAGTTCCATTCTAACACTGGTTTGCTTTACTTTATAATTTATTTCTGTTATTAATCTTCATATTTATCAACGTTTCGGTCACTCCCATCGCTTACGTCACGAGGATGATGTCATGACAGGTCGAGGTAGAAAATCGAAGGCTCAATTCGTTTCTTGTCATTTCACTTTAAAAAATGAGGGGACTATTTGTATACGGTTAAAATCGGGCTCACCCGATTTTACTATTTCACCGAGACCGGGAGGTTGCATCGAAGGATGGCCTCATAACGGAACATACTAAATCATGAGGATAAGGTACCAAGTTCAGAATCGAGGTACTTGTCGAGATCGAGGCTAGTAGCGATCGAAGCCAAATGAGACAGACATTGAGCAAGATCAAAGATAGCACAATAACAAAAGGCGAGATATCCGTGACTGGTCGAGGATCATGGCGTAAATCTCGGAACGGATCAAATCAGAAATAGTTAATTAGCTAATCATGGGATTTCCTTCTGTAATTAGAATTATACTATAAGTGGAATTCATCTACTATTTAAAGGGGGGTTCTAATCATTTGTAACACACATTGTTCACAGATATCAAAGCAATATAATTCTCTTTCTCGTTTATACTATTGTTCATCAGCTTGTTATATTTTAATTATTCTTACATCAACCAGTTCGAGGGTATCCAAACTCGAGGGCTAAGTTCCATTCTAATACTAGTTTGCTTTACTTTATAGTTCATTTCTATTATTAATCTTCATATTTATCAATTGGGATTAAGTGAAATCGCGTGTGCTTAAAACCACATTATAAGTTTAATTGTTATCCAATTTTAAGGGTAAACACTAATATCAACTAAAATCTTGTTCTGAACCTTTATTGTAATGCCCCAGATTATCGTTTTGAGTATTAGAACCCCATTCCCCTATTTATTGCTTATCATGTGTTCAATTATAATCACGTGACTAGTCGGAGAGGGTTCAGAATGAATTGGAACACTTAGTTCCAAGATTTAAAGCTTAAGTTGAAATAGTTGACCGGATGATGACTTATATGTAAACGACCCCGGAATAGAGTTTTGATTATTCCAATAGCTCTGTATGATGATTTTGGACTTAGGAGCGTGTCCAAAAAATTATTTGGAAGTTCGTAGTTAAATTAGGCTTGAATTGGCTAAAATGGAAATTTAAGTTTGGAAGTTTAACCGGTGAGTTGAATTTTTGATATCGGGGTTGGAATCCGCTTCGAAAAATTGGAATACGTCCTTTATGTCATTTATTACTTCTGTGCAAAATTTGAGGTCAATCGGACTTAATTTGATAGGTTCTGGCATCGAATGTAGAAGTTGAAAATTCGCTTGAATTGGGGTATGATTCATGGTTTTAGCATTGTTTAATGTGATGTGACATTTAGAATAAGTTCGTATGACGTCTTAGGACTTGTTGGTATATTTAGTTGAGGCCCCGGGGGCCTCAAGTGAGTTTCGAATGGCTAACGGATCGAAATCGGATTTAGAACAAAGCTGGAAGCTTGTTGCCCTCGCAGAAGAGAGCCTGGGAGTGCAAAAAGCAAAAAAGGGAGAGTGGGCAGCGGCCGTAGGTGCGAGGGAAAATTCTGCACCTGCATGATCGCAGGTGCGGATGAGGAATCGCAGGTGCGCTGGTGACCGCAGAAGCGGACTACTTCTCGCAGAAGCGAGTCCGCAAAATCGGAAGCATAATCGCAGAAGCAGGAGGTAGTGGAGCCTTGGCTAACCGCATAAGCGGAATATTCTCTGCAAAGCGGAACCGCAGATGTGGTTAAATCTTCCGCAGGAGCGAGAACACTGGGCAGGCTACAAAAACAGAAGGGTCCGACATTTTTGTCATTTTGGAGTTCAAACACACGGTTTGTGGCGATTGTTCAGAGGGATTTCGCGGGAGAAATTGAGGTAAGTCACTTGTGTTCATTGTTAGTCAATAATATTGAATTATCATTTAGTATTCCGACTAGATTACGTGTCTTTGAGGTATAATTCGAGAAATTGGACCTAGGGATTTGAAAATAAGATTTGAGATTTGGAGGTCGAGTTGATGTCGGAATTTGGTAAATTTAGTATGGTTGGACTCGTAATTGGATGGGTGTTCGTATTTTATAACTTTTGTCGGGTTCCGAGATATGGTCCCCACTGGCAATTTTTGAGTGTAATTTTGGATTTTTGTGGGAAAATTAGTATTTTGATATGGAATTAATTCCTATAATTTGTGTTGACTAAATCGAATTAATTGTGACTAGATTTGAGCCATTCGGATGTTGATTCGCAGAGAATGGAATTTCTGGAGTATTGTTTAGCTTGCTCTATATTGGACTCGGCTTGTTCGAGGTAAGTAACTCTTCTAATCTTGGAGTTAAGGGTATGAACCCTGATTATACGTGTTATGTGTTTGGTGTTGAGGTGACGCACATGCTAGGTGACGGGCGTGTGGGCGTGCAGCGTGTGAACTGTGACTCTGTTATTTCTGTGGTACTGTGTACTTACCTGAACTTATCTGTAATCATGAAATCTCTACGTACTAGAGCTATCGAGTTGTGATTCATGTTAGAAACCATGTCTAGACTATATATACTTATCATGTTGGGACCCACTGTGGTCATTATTGCTGTTGAGTTTTTTGCTTACATTTTAATTTTATACGCCGTCATGTTTATTCCTTGCATATCATATCTTAGTCTCTATTGTTATTTATTGATACATCATATCATCATTTAGGGCTAGTTTCATGACATTGTGAGCCCGAGAGACTGGAGAGATTGATGATTGAGTGAGGTCGAGGGCCTGATTTTGAGATATTGATACTATAGCACGTAAGTTGTCCGTGCGGATCTAGATATTGATACTTTAGTACGTGAGTTGTCCGTGCGAATCCAGATATTGATACTATAGCACATGAGTTGTCCGTGCGTATTATAGTGCTTGGGTTGAAGGAGCCCCTCCGGAGTCTGCACACACCCCAGTGAGCGCAAGTACCTATTGAGTGCGAGTGCGCGTGCCGTGTGATTGGGAGGACTGAGTGGATTGATACTCTGAGAGTATGCATATGGTTGTTCTCTATGTTGCATTGCATTGACATGCACACTTGACATACAGTCACAGAGATGTATTTTCCTCATGCTATAGTCATTCATGACTTCACATGCACATTGGCATGTAGGCATAGAGATGTACTTTTCCTTATGCCATTTGATAATGAAACATTTACCTGTTAAATAGTTTTGGAAGGAAAAATCACGATTTTGCATTTTTGGAACTGTTAACGAGTTGAACATTATATTTCTGAGTTATTTCCTGTACCACTTTTTATTATATTGTTATGAACTGTTGTTAGCTATTGGTGTTGGGCTTTGACTTGTGTACCCACTCGTCACTACTTTCAACCTAAGGTTAGGTTTATTACTTATTGAGTACATGGGGTTGGTTGTACTCATGCTACACTTCTGCACCTTGCGTGCAGATATTGGATGTTGATGTTGCTGTGATCGACGGGTGCTGGATTTGAAGATGTACCTGTGTTCCGGTCGTAGCTGCCTCTTGTTCATGGTAGCCTTAGATTTATAAAAATCTGTTTATATATATTTCGAACAAATGATGTATTTTTTTCGTACCAGCTTAGTAAATTCTAATCTTAGAAGCTCATGATTTGTACTGCCAATCCTTGGGGAGTGTGTTTGAGTTAGTTAAATATTAATTGAATTGGATAGTTGTTAATTGGCTTACCTGACGGGTTGGGTTAAGTGCCATCACGACTAGGTGGATTTTGGGTCGTGGCATTCATACATTTCCAATGATGAAAGAAACATACAGAAAATCATAACCACCCATCAAATTAACAAGTCATGGAGCTCTCTTGCCCGATAAGAACCATAGGCAAAATCTAAGCCGGCTAGTGACACAATTCTTGCAAACATACCTTAATCAAATTCGATGGCACTCATTTCATGCCCAATAACCTCACCTCATCCGGTACAAGTTACTCGACCGACCTGTCACACAAATCCTACTTAGAGCCACATACCATGCAATCCATGCACCAACAAACAAGAACTCAAATATACCCAATGATGGAAAGGGAATGGAAAAGAAGAAACTACCCTGCCAGTTGAAGAGATATCACCATGAAGCGTAATGCTATCAATCCTCCACACAAGGGGAAACATAGCACACGAAATAAGCACAAAGGATTATATCCTAGCATAAAGTCGTTGCGATGCATGACCCAATCTGAACACCGGTCAATATGAAATACCTCAAGCCACAATGCTCAAAATCAACAACCACATACAATTCGACATAAAGTACACGAAGTGCGTGACCGTAACTAAGGAGAAGCGAATAACACAATATACCACAGCCCAGAAAGACCATAACCAAGGCGCAATCAACCATTCAACACCATAACAACCATCTCGCTCGAATTCCGCTATAAGGCCGAAACAAAACCGCACCACGTGCGCATATAACCAGCGAATCACCACCCCTCGTAGCATAGAAGAGTAACACATAGAACATATCAGAACACGAACAAGGTCAACTCTAACCAAATGACTTACCCCTCAACACTAACAGTTTTCAGTCAATAAATCCGAGTCGGTGTAGAATGTACATCCCTCTCGGGCCTACCAATAGGTCCCAAATCAACTCTGATCATCCCCAAATGGCTAAACAGCCCTCCAACAGTCCACACGGATTTAACCATAACATGTACCACTGTCTGGCTAACTTTGGCCACATCATCATAGTCCGCAACCACGAAATAATCTGCTTCTGAGAACTCCCAGTCTTCAAATCCATAGACACGAATCACCATTGGTGATCCTAACTCCACCGCCCGAATGTCTAACATATCTCTTATCCACGACCATCATACGAGGAATACTTCTATAATTCTTCCGTGCCACATAGTAAAATCTTAACATCAACAGTCGATCAACAAGGCGAGTACCGCAATACGAATGAAGCATCCATAATTCAAAACACAGTGCGCCTTCAAAAATATGCACCCTTCTCAGGCAATACCAAGTAGTAATAGCATTCATCTAAACATCTAAAACTGTCCATATTGTTCAAGATTCACGACCTTCCCTCCAAAGTTGAACCGTCACCATGTACATGCGAATCTCAATCCCACATGACGCATTGCATTTATCATGCCATCATATGAAAAGCACGAGAATCTCGTAATCAACTTTGAGTCACAAGCAGAATACATACCCGGTTAGTCAAAAACCTTCCTCTTGATCCCATCCAGGATAAAATCACAACACGCCACATACCCCTCATACATGTAGATAATACCCATCTCAAGTTGTGGCAGAAATCATAGTGGACACTTCGGAACCCATATGCACATAACCAAGTCATTGGAACTGAACCCCTCTAACTTAACCAAGTCACGCTTGCTGCTAAAGCTCAGGAGTATTTTCAGAAAACACCTGCAGAGACTCACCACATCATAAGTACCCAAAGAATCGATCATATCCATTATCGTGTATTCAACCTACTACCAAACTGTCATATTTCTCTGAGTTCCTTCTGAATTACCCTCAAGTTGACACTTCTCCTTGCCAGATCACCACGATCCTTACCCAAAGCTCACCATAAGAGATCCTAGCATAAAAACACACCGCCCTAAGGCCAATAAGCTGTGGTATTCCCCCGTAAGCACACCAAAAGTACAGCAACCGAGACACCCATTCTGAAGAGACCTTCTATGAATCTAAAGTCATTTCCTTCACCTTACTGATACTGAAATGTAGAATCCATAATGATATAGAAATACCGCGAGTCTCGACACCATCCAATGTAAATCTCAGATTCTAGCCATATATAAATCTGAAAAATTTTCAATTGCTACATATAAATCTTGAATCCATTAGAACCTTCTCAAGAGTCATCCACTCTACTCAAATCTCAATTGCACCGCCCAAACCGGCCGAATGACATGTGCGCCATTAACACGACATCACCCAAAGAATCAACCGAGTCATAATTTACATGGTGCACACCCACACGCCCGCCACCTAGCATGTGTGTCACCACAACACCAAACACATAACACGTATATTCAGGGATTCATACCCTCAGCAACAAGTTTAGAAGTGTTACTTACCTCGAACAAACCGAATCCAATACCGAGCAAGCCAAACAATACTCTAGAAATTCCATCCCACGCGTACCAACCTCTGAACTGCTTGAAACTAGCAAAAAGCAACTGAAGAATATCAAATAATTCCAAAGGATCCTGAAAATCGCTTTTGATACCTCCAATAGATTCCTCGTGAAATTCTTGCCAAGTTAGGCTTTTGAATCACTCCATTTGATCTTATAATGAAGGAGATATGTTGGTTCCAATATTTAAAAATAGTGCAGAATTTTAAATACGAATTCAGTGGCAATTTCGTAAATAATCTAAAAAAATGGCAACCCAATCCTTAGTAAAATGACCATAAATTTCTCATACGATGTTGAAACTTGATGATTTAAGTTGCTATGGTTCAAAAATTATGATATAGATATAGTGGTTTAGTCAAAACATAAATCGAAGGCCATTTGCTCAATATGGTAGCATTTATGCTCAAATCGATGATGAATCCGAAAACAATCACCATACAATCTAAACTTATCCAAAACTCATCGGAAACCAAACTTTGTGAACATGTCAAAAATCATCATACAAACTTACTGAAATAATTCAAACTCGATTCCGAGTCCGTTTACCCAAAAGTCGAACCTTGGTCAACTCTTCCAACTTAAAGCTTCTAAAACGAGAATCATTCTTCCAAATCAATCCCGAACTGCTCAAAACCGAAACCAACCATACATGCAAGTCATAATACATAATATGAAGCTACTCAATATCTCAAACTACTTAATGGGACACTAAAGCTCAAAACGAGGTCAGGTCGTTACAGTATGGGCGCTTACATACCCATGAACCATACTTTGCTAAACATTGCTTCATGACTGTTACACCCCAAGTTTTTGTACGTAAAAGTACGCCATAAGTAAATTGATATAAGCTCGAAAATAAGATGTTACATCCCGCATTTTCGTACGTTAAAGTTTTGTCGTAAGTTAATCGACGTAAACTCGGAAATAAGATTATTTTCAGATTATAAATATTATGTTATTTCAAACAAGTGATGAGTAAATTCGTGAAGGTGAGAGGGTAAGCAAGTCGAAGAAAATGAATTTCGTCGAAATTTGACATTTTGAGATAAAATACGGTCCAAGCTACAATACCCCATATTTATGGACTAGTGCCATACAAGGTACCGCATGATCATGATAGCAAGATGTATAATGTGTGTTAAAAGTGAGTAGTATTATAAGTAATTTGAGATAATTCTTAATTATGTTGATAATTGGGTAATTATTGATCAGTGGGAGATTAACAAGTTAATAAAGAGATTAGTGGATAATTAATGGTAATCTTTGGATAAAGTTAAAGAACCTCACGTGGCAGCCAAGAGCCTTAGTAAATGTGATTCTTAAAATCACATAAAAGGTGGCAAAATTTGGAGAAGTCTTTGGCCAACTAAGCCACAAAGTGGGGCCCACTCCCAAAGGTTAAGAGAACCTCTCTAATTCATTTTTGAATCTCTACATGTCAAAGAATGCTTCAGCAAACTCATTCAAAGTGTTAGCAACGTAATTTGCTACAAAGTTCATACAAGAATATGATCAATTCACAAAAGAGAGATGTATCTATCTTCATAGCAACATGAATAGCTTTAGCAAGAGATTCATACGAAATTTCATAGCATCTTAAGCAACGTGAGATTTTGCAATTATAGGGGAGTACGGTGCAATCTTTCTCAAGAATATCATACGAATTTTTCCTTACTCCGATCTTGCCGTCACGTATTTTGTCGCAATTAACGTGTGTTAGAGGGATTGTCAAGAGAATCGGCTCAGGTATGTGAAGGCTATCCCTACTTTCTTTTGGCATGACCCATACGATACAAACGAAGCGAGCAAATGCACAACTTTCATAAATAACTCTATTCATAGAAATACTAGAGATGCTTATGTTCGTGATTCCCCATGTGTCCTATTATTCTATCACATGTTCATGGATCTCAGAAAATACGTAAGTTGATTGAAGTTTATTTCATGATAGTAATCAAAGGCATAATGGTGTTAAGATGTTCCGAGAGATTTTATTGACGTACTTCTTATGCATTTCATTCATTCATACATGCACATTGACCCATGACCATATATATATATATATATATATATATATATATATATATATATATATATATGTATGTATATATATATATGTATATGGGATACGGGAAAAGGTTACGGCATTATATACACACCACCACATGATCAGTTGGTATACGTTGATGATTTGCCCACAGTGGCTGAGATGATATGACGGGATGCCCTCAGAGGCTTGATGATGTTATGAACACATATACCTATGCATGGTATGACGTTTATATGCATATGCATGACATTATAAATATTAAAGAATTCACATAGCTATTCAGACTTACATGTCGAGTCTTTTACTCCATGTTTCTCTCATGTCTATTATTTACAGATTTTTATTCCTTACGTACTCGGTACATTATTTGTACTGACGTCCCTTTTGCCTGGGGATGCTGCGTTTCATGCCCGCAGGTCTCGATAGACAGGTCGAGAGTCCTCCAAGTAGGTGATCAGCTCAGCGGAAGATGTTGGTGCACTCCATTTGCTCCGGAGTTACTTGTTTGGTCAGTATGATTTAGATGTGTATTGTTTGGTATGGCGGGGCTCTGTCCCGACCTTTATGACAATTACGTATTCTTAGAGGCTTGTAGATAGATGTCATGTATATGAAAGGTTGTATGGCCTTGTCAGCCTATGTTCAATGTACGAGTGATCGTTTTGGGCCTTATAGGCCAGTATGTCATATGTATAAGTTTATTCCCTTATGCTTTACTCTGTTCGGTGCTCCCACATGCTTAATTCTACTTATCTCATGACAGCCTTTCTGGCTAATTTACCTATAATAGTATGATAGAAAAAGATACGTTACGTTGGTACTCGGTTGAGTAAGGTGCCGGGTGCCCGTTGCGACCCATCGGTTTGGGTCGTGACAATGACTCGGGACTAAAAGCCTAAGCTCTTATACCAACTTTATCATGACCCAATTTAGGATCACCGCCGGCATTCAGGAGCAAGTGCTTCCAAGTAAGCCTCATCAGTATTTTACAGAAAATAGGGCAGAGTTTCTTCTATTTTTTGACTAGCCAAAAATAATTCATGTCACATCAATAAATAACAATCAACCAATATTCACCTAAATCTGTCATAATCACCATCAACTAACCAAAAATGAGTTTTCACCAATATTACCAACCTTTTCAACATAATAAAACTAAATACATCTCTAAAAATACGAAAAAAGTACAATACTAATAACTAGTCCATATTAACAAATGAATACTCACGACACTAATAAAATAACTATGGAGAAACTCTAAGAGTTCAAAAGAAAAGACTATAGCAAATGAATAAAACTCTTCGCCCACTCGAATGAATGTGAGGCTCAGCAAGAACTATCAACTCGTGTGGTCTAATTAATAAAATTCTCGCCTACGTCAACTGTTGTCTCTGGAAAAAAAGTAGCGGGGAGTGAGTCGCTAGCTCAGTGAGTAATAATACTTAACCACAACCGTTTTTAAAAAGGGACAAGTCAGAAAATATTCTATTATATAAAACATAACATATCATATGAATGCCCTTTTAGAAACAATAAACAATGATCAATATCGTCATGTGTTTCATGTGATATAAATCAATTGATAATTCGGTAATTAGCCTGGTAATACTGTATAATATCAATATTCATATTTGGGAGGTTTCAATGAACGGATCATGTAATTAGTATAACTGTGGACCTCTCCGCAAGAAGTCAAATATAACGGTAGTCCCTACTCGAGGAAAATCAGTAACGGTATACTAGTTCCACCTTCTCACTGGCGAGAGCTGTAACAGTAATCGGTAATTTCAAGGTGAACCAGGTCTAACGAATCCGCCGTTAGCTACGGTATCCTTCAAAGTCTCCTCCCATTTATACTTGTATTTGTAATCAGTAATTACTCGTAGGAAAATATTTTAAAATAATATAGGGTATTTCAGTTCTTATCAAATCATGTAATTTTATTTCGATGACAATAAATCTTATTTTAAGTAACGGTAAAACATATTCAGTAACTATGAGAATATTCCAAATAATGTAATCATCTCATGTAAATACAGTGGTATCATATCAAGTAAAGGAATTGTCCCACATGCAAATTCAAAACAGTCGATAATATATTCATATTAAAATCATGTGTAAATCATGCTAGTTTTAAAAACACAAATTGCGGAAAGGTTAGTACTCACGTCTCGAAGCCAACTAACCAAAGCTCGACTTCTTATTGATCCAAGTGCTTAATTCGTGTGTAATCTATAAATCAAGATAAGTTGTGTTACCATCCACTAGTTTCGTAATTTATAATTTAGGTACAAATCACTATTTCAATTATCCCACGTATTGATTTCACTTAAATTAGCAACTGTTAGACTGCCTATTTCTTTAAAATAATTCTTTGTAATCCTCCATTCCTGACTTATATGTTCTTTAATTAACTACTCTATTTTACTATAAAAATTCCTACTTAGTGTTTCCATTACAGTTAAACATCAAAATCCAAATCTAATAATCCAAATTTCACTTTGCCTAACCAATATAACGAGACTAGTTTAAAAAGGTGTATTGCTATCTCTATTTTTTTCCCCTAAATCTCAGTGTGTTTCCCAACTCTTAATCAAATTACAACCTCATCTCTACTCAATTTTATAAAGAATCACGTATATAAAATAATATTATCTCAAAAGAAGAAGATGTACAAGTAATTACCTAATTGCTGAAGCTCAAGAATATATGCCAATGTTTAGATGGAAAGGTAATTGCGCGCTGAGGAAACACCAGAAAGTTTTCTCCTTTTAGTTTTCCCTGTTTGATTTCGTTTGCTGAAGGGATTTTTTTTCTTTTCAAACCCCTTTTCTTTTAGCTTCTGCCGAATTTGATTTGGCTTGCCCCCTATTCCTTTGTGTTCTATTAACGTAGGGCTTTGGCTCTAATTCCTATCTTATTTTTTATTTTTTTAATTAAGTTATGTTAAAAGACCAATATGTTCTTGTTTTAAAATTAGGAGATATTATATCATACTACGTTTTTGCATATCTTTTTGTGCAGATCCAGGTACCTCATATCAGACTAGGCATCTGTGATTTGGCTATACCTCTCGGAGACTTCAAGGTATACCTGCTTGGCGGCTGCAGGCCTAGGAGTCACCTTCTGTCTTTGTTTCTTTTCTACTGCTACTCTTTACTTACACAGTGATGTATTATGAATGTATTAGTATATTCGTGTATAGCTTATGACTCAATCTCACCCGATTTTGGGAGTTACTGTCAGCTGTATTGTGGAGTTCTTTTACGATAGCCAGTTGGTTTAAATTTGATGTTCTATTATTATTTCCGTTATTACTCCATATATGTTAGGCTTACCTAGTATTAGAGACTAGATGCCATCACGACATCCTACGGTGGGAGATTGGGATCGTGACAATAACCCTTGAATATTTAAAAAATATTTTTAAAAAAAAAATACATATATTCTTAAATTCATTCTAAAAAGACACAAACATGGTCAACTAACTTACACAAGACAGTTTTATTCCTCGTGAGCAAAATGCAAATTATTTGATTGCTTTATTCAATAAGAAATACTATACAGGAATTATTTCTAATATATTAGAAAAGAGAAAATTATTATTGCAAAAGTAAAATAATTCAGCAACTACAATACGATTAATCTACAATTTGTTTCATTTTTGGGAGAGATTTCGTTCTTTTTCTAAACACAGAATTATGCATTCCTGATTTTACATTTAGATGCATCAGAAAATTATTTTTTGTGGAAAGCACGAGTATATGATGGTATTAGAATTTCTTACAGTTGATAGATTACGAAAGCACTACATTCATACTATCTTAGAAGGAGTTCGAATATAAAATGATTCGGATGTGTTTGGTAGAGTTAGGAAGTTTATATGTTAAGGAATGAATTTTGACCTTCGGTTCTTGGTTTTGATGATGCCTGTGGTATTTTGAGCCCTTGGATAGGTTGGTATAGGATATACAGACTTGTTGGTGTGATTGGATGGGGCTCGGGTGAGTTTCGGAATTGTTTCAGACCATTTTGAAATTGTTTGGAATTGCTAGTATCTGATGCACAACACTTGTGATGGATGGTGCGAAGGTCGCATCTGCGGTTCTCGGTACATGCCTGTGAAGGTTGGTTAGGCCTGGGGACGTCGCATGTAGGGAGGTCCTAGTCACAGCCGTGAGACCACATCTGTGAAAGATGGGTCGCAGATGCAAAGGTTGGTCAGGCATGAGGAGGTCGCACATGCAGCAGTTTGGATCGCACCCGTGTGTCTGCAGCTACGGTATTTTGGACCGCATATGCAAAAGTTATTTTGAGGCTGGAGGCTCGCAGATGCAAGCTTTTTTGGGAGCAAATGCAGTGTCATTGTCTTGCCTCATCTTCTAGCGAAAGCAGGCTTCGACACGTGACAACTCTTTTAAATGGGTATTAAAAGAGAAGTGTGATGACCCGATACGTCATTTTGAGTATTTGCCTTAATTTTAGCATTCTGAGACCTCCCATAGCTTCATTTAATATTTTTTGATTTGCGTGAATACTCCGAGTCACTTTTCAGAAAGATCTTTTGTGAATTTTTGATGAAAATGTGATTTTTGACTTAAAATGAGGCTAGAGTTGATCATGGTCAATATTTTGGGTAAACGACCTCGGATTGGTGTTTTGACGATTCTAGTAGGTTCGTATAATATATTTTGATTTGTAGGCATGTCACGGCCCAAAATCCCAACCATGGGATCGTAATGGCGCCTAACATCTTGTCACGACCCAAATCTCCCTCCGTAGCATGTCGTGATGGAACCTAGTCTTAAGGACTAGGTAAGCCTAGCATTTACTGAAATAATAACAATATTTAACTATCGTCTAACAAGTGCAAATTAGAAATCTCAATACGAATTTACAATCCCAAAACCTGGTAGTATAAGTCATAAGCTCTACTGAGTTTTTTAGAAAATAAACCTCTAAATATAATTGTTTCAAAATAAAGATAAAACAGTGCAAATACAATGTCAGAAGGTAACTCTGAAGCCTGCGAACGTAGCAGCATGTTTACTTTGAGTCTCCGAAGCAGGATCCGTACAGGTAGCTAGCGATCGACTGACGCCGAAATATCTATATCTGCACAAAAATGTGCAGAAGTGTAGTATGAGTACACCACAGCGGTACCAAGTAAGTATCATGACTAACATCTATGGAGTAGTGACGAGGGACAGTCAAGACACCTACTGGACTAAATAACCTAGAGAAGTATAGGTGTAAAACTAACAGAGTACGATATCTCTACAAACTACGCATAATGACAACAATAATATAGTGCTTGATATAGGAAATAGAAGCAACAATTAGCAGCGGGACACAACAAGTAATAACACAGTAGAGTAAGTTGAACATAGTTTAAATCCGGTGAAAACAATTAAGGGGAAGACAAGTAGCAACTCAGTAAGAATTACCGATGTCACACCAGGTTTATCCAATAATCTCCACGAGGTACCAAACCTCAAACTAAGCATGATTTACGGGTCCCACTTTGTGAACCCTAATCACTTGGCATCTTGTGCCCTCAATACAACTGGTAACTGCACTGACAACTCACGTGCCAATAGAACAATTCTCGCATAGAAGGCAAATAAACGAGGGTATGTAAGAATGATTAATAATATTAGGATCCATCTTCTTAAACAGATAAGGGGTGATTAATTACGTGTATGCTTGTGCAAGTGTTCTATCACAGTTCAGTCCAACGAGTAGGAGTAGAGGAAAATGAACGGCACATAAGTACGATCCCCACGATTTTTGCACAAGGTAAAACTCACACAAGTTAGGCACACCACTACACAAATATCAACAACAACAATGCCCCCGGGCCATCTCAAGTCATCACAAATCAATCCCCGATATAGCCCATCTTGTCTCGCCACATGCACAATAATAAAGTAAATGCCTGCCTTGTCTCGCCGCACTCGCATAATAGTATTCCCACCTTGTCTCGCCACATGCACAAACCCACACATATATAACCCACCTTGTCACGCCGCATGTGCAATATCAATAGTAACAATAGCACGACAGAAACCTCATGCAAACACCGGACAAAAACTCCCAACAATAACACGTGCAAAGATCACAACATCATAATAGCCCTCAGCTCAACAAACTGAGTACAACAGCAACAACCACAACAATACACGGGAATACGACTAGTAAATCAATTTAAGAGCTTTCGAACACATAGAAATGGTAGAACAAACTCACAGAGAATAAACACAATAAAGAATACCTGTCACAATAAGAATTGTTCAACAAGGGAGAGATAATATGTAACAACAGTTCCACAAGTACAATTCGACAACAAGGAAGATAACGCGAGTCAATAATTTCAAATAAGGGTGAGACAACTATGATAAAGGATAACTACTTCGTTTAGGGTAGGTCAACCATGAAAGATATACAATAATTTAAATTAAAGATAAGCAATTAAGAAAAGATGTCATGGCAGCCGAAGAGGTTACAACTTCAGATAAGGCACACAAGAGTCAAATAGATAATAAGAATGGAACATGAAGCAATTAATTCCAATTAAAACACATAGAGGTGAAACTAGTAAATGAAAAATTCACCATATCAAAAACAACTTCATATTTGATGAACATAAGAACCTAAGAATCCTAAACGGTTAACTTTTCACAAATAAGCCTGGGCACATACTCGTCACCTCCCGTAAACGGGCTTCGCATGACACAATTAGCATAAAGGACTCAAATCCTAAGGATTAGTGACCCTACACGAAGTTAGGAAAGATACTTACCTCAAAGAAGATAGACCCTTACTCTAAAATGAACTTCTCGAGTGAAATAACCTCCGGACGGCTCAAACCTAGCCAAAATAACTTCAAAGCATGAATAAAACTCATAAGAAACTATTCTGTACAATAAAGCTTCAATCTTTATCAAAAACTAAAAATCAACCCAAAAGTCGACCCCCTGGCCCGCATCTCGGAACCCGACCAAAATTAAAAAAA
This sequence comes from Nicotiana tabacum, assembly GCF_000715075.1. Taxonomy (NCBI): domain Eukaryota; kingdom Viridiplantae; phylum Streptophyta; class Magnoliopsida; order Solanales; family Solanaceae; genus Nicotiana; species Nicotiana tabacum. Next base: position 48,133,855 of record NC_134102.1, read on the forward strand.
CCGAACACCCATTCAATATCGAGTTCAACCATACCAAAATTATCAAATTCCGATACCAATTTGTCCCTCAAATCATCATTTTACATTTTGAATGTTTTCTTCAAAATCCCCATTTTCCTCAACTCAAAACACTAATTTAATGATAAAAATAAAGATAGAATCATGGAATATAATAAATTATAGGTGAAGAATAATTACCCAATTGTTTTGCTTGAAACACCCACAAAGAATCACCCAAAACCGAGCTGTAGAACTCCAAAAATATTGAAAAGGGCTAACCCTCGGAATAGAGTACTTTTATATTCTTCCCAGAGATTAATGTATCGCGATCGCAGAACATCACTCGCGATCGTGAAGAAAAAAAAAAGGCTACCCAAAATGTGCTACGCGATCGCGAACAGACATGTGCGATCGCGAAGAGGAAATTCTGATGGCCCAAAGACTGAGCTACGCGAACGCGTGAAGCAGTACGCGAACACGAAGAAGGGGATTGCATACCTACGCGATCGCGGACAGAAGCATGAGAACGCGAAGAGTAAATATTTCATCCCCCAAAATTACACTACGCGAACGCGATTAAGGAAACTAGGTACTAGCAAAACAATAGTCCAAAAATAGAAGGAAATGGCCCGTAGCCCATTTGAAACACACCCGAGGCCCCCGGGACCCCGTCTAAATACACCAACAAGTTCCATAATCTAACACGGACTCGCACGAGGTCTCAAATCACATCAAACAATTTCGAAACTATGAATCGCACCGTGAATCGAACTTATGATCTTTCAAATCTTCCAACTTCTAAAACTCGCGCAGAAACCTATCAAATCAACCTGGAATTACGTAACATTTTGCACACAAGTCGTAATTCACATTACGGACCTATTCCAACTTACGGAATCGGAATCCAACCCCGATATCAAAAAGTCCACTCCCGGGTCAAACTTTCCAAAATTCATCAAATTTCCAACTTTCGCCAATTGACGCTAAAATGGCCTATAGACCTCCGATTCAACATCCAAACACGCTACTACGACAAAAATCACCCTACGGAGCTATCGAAACCATCCAAACCCCATTCCAGAGTCATTTACACAAAAATCAATTCCAGTCAACTCTTACCGCTTAAGCTTACAAAACTAGAATCATTCTTCCAAATTGACTCTGAATCATCCGGTAACTGAACTCGACCCCGCACGCAAGTCATAACACATAATACGAAGCTACTTAAGACCTTATTCCGCCGAACGAGACTAAAATTCTCAAAACGACCGGCCGAGTCGTTAAACATCTACTTCCTAGGCAAGCCAAAGTTAGCTAATCAATTAGCCATTTTAACAATTTAAAATAGAGTAATAATAATAATTAACAATTGGTAAAACTGAAATACATACGATAAATCCATAAATCACATGGTCTAGACTAATCCAAGAAATCTGGTGTCACTAGTACATGAGCAACTAGAGTACGACAAAGTATGGTCTAAACAAAATACAATTGCTTGAAACAAAATAAATAGTAAAGACAGAATAGAAGGGGACATCAGGGACTACGAATGCCAGCAGATCTACCTCAAGTCTCTTAGGCAAGTCGATTCAGGAAAAACTCCTCTATGCACTACTAGTACCAACACTGGGATCTGCACAAGAAATACAGATGTGTAGTATGAGTACAACCGACCCCATCTGTAAATATCGAGCGTAATCTCGGTGAAGTAGTGACAAGGCTGTGATAGGACACTCACTATAAACCTGTACGAATAATAATAATATCATAAACAAAAATATGTATAAAGTAGTAAACTCGTAAGAGCAGAACCCGAAATTGATCTAACAGAGGGACCCAGAATAACATCATCTCACAACCTCATATCACAGAACTGGGATAAGCACTACAGCTAACAACAACTACAACACACAATACTCTGTTACAACGTGCAACTCGATCACAACAATTATCACAATACATGTTGCGGCGTGCAACCCAATCCCATCATTTATCACAATATCTGTTGCAGTGCGTAACCCGATCCCAATATCATAGCATATCATTATATGTTGCGGCGTGCAACTCGATCCAATATCAATTCATTATAGTACTGGTGTGGAGCACAACCCATTCCCAATATCAACATATAAACATAAACAATTCAACACAACCAATAACAGAATCTCAACACGAACGAGAAATAAAGCATACAGAACATCAAGGAACTTCCACTACAAACGGAGGATAACCAATATCTCATATTCATAATTCTCTACAAATCACCAATACAAGAATAGCTAAAGAACTCACATAAATCGGGATAACAGAGTAAAGTGCAACAAGTAATGTAAAGATAATAAAGGCAAGTAAAACATGAAATAATGAAGTTATACAATTAATTCATGTAGGAAAATATAGCAGGTAAACAGATATTGAGCGAGAAATGAATAAATCAAAAAAGTAGCAATTTAAATAACAGATAACAAGTAAGGCATGGATAGCAAGTAAGATCATGTAGCAATCAAAGCATATAACAAAAGATAACATGGAATAAGTGATGACATGAAGGTAAATAACCAAACCCGCATGCTTTAACCCGTGACAACGTATATACACTCCTCACCTCGCATATACGTTGTTTCCCTACATAATTCACATAACAAATAGACCAACAAGTCCCAATTCCATCAAGTCAAAGTTAGATACGACACTTATCTCTTTGCACAACCAACTCAATAATTAACCACGGCTTTTCCTGTCGAACAAGCCTCAAAACTAACCAAATCTAGCCAAATATCATTCAAACAAATTCAAAATAAGATTTAGAAAATACCCACGAATGAAAAAGGCTCAATCTTCGATGAAATTGAAAAAGTCATTCGCAGGCTTGCTTGGTCAAAATCTGAGATCTGAACCAAAATCCGATTACCCATTCACCCCTGACTCGGTTATGTGATTTGATAAGAAATCGGGCCTCAATTTGAGGTCTAAATCACAATTTTACAAAATTCCTAAATTCTACCCAAAACCCCTATCCTACCATGAAATTCCTAGTTTTGATGTTAAAAACTCATGAAAAGTAATGGGAAATTGATAGAAAATGATAAAAACTGAGATTTGGATGTGCGCGGCCGCGCACCTGGAAGTGTGCTCGCGCACTTGGCCGCGCACTTTTCACCCTGTTGTGCCTCATATGCGCGCCTAATACGCGGCCAGTGCGCGGTTGCGCATGTAGGTGGTGTTCTGTTGGGTATTTAGGAAAACATAAAACATGAAAGTTGTATCCCTTTTACATAGCATTCCAACGATATATTGTGGGTCCCAAACGGAGTTCCGACCGAAACTTTATGTGCACTTTACTGGACACTACGCAATATGCCTGCTCGATTCTTCGTTTCGTTCCACTATCATCCGTTGATCCACGAACACGATCCCGACATAATCCGTGGGCTTTTACTCAGACTTCAAAGCTCCCGAATAGCTTGAATTCATTCCATAACATCTACATAGATCATAATCACTCATACAAGGCATAAAACACACAATTAGTGTAAAATACTAGCGATTAAAGCTCCAACTCAATTAAAGTGCAGTAAATTAGAGTGCGATAAGCGACTAAAATATGAGATTATAGCCTACCATCAAAACCCCACACTTAAACTGTTGTTCATCCTCGAGCAATCAAACTACACTTCATAATGACACGACTTTTTTTAACAACTCTCATAACTCATCATACCAAGAATATTTAAAATAGACTAAGCCCAATAGTGTAACATCTTCACCTCAAGAATTGACTCACAAGCACCACGCATTATTCACAACTTACTCACTCACTCTAATATAGAGGTCAATGATATTACCTTTCCTTCATGAATCAAGTGCCCTCACACAACAAAAGAGAGTAGTTCCACACACAATAAAAATTAAGAACAATTAGGAACTCAAGATAGAAAGAATTCACTCACTCTCAGAAACAACATTCACATGCTACAAAAGATGAACCATAAGCTTGCCCGTAGTATACTACTCTACTAATTGAGCTCATTCAGTCAAGGATCAAGTAGGACTTTAATTGGTTGTAATGCAGGCTGTGTGACGGGTATGATACATTTAGATATAAGAATGACTACACTTCCCTAAGCACTTTTAATACATACATTTCATTCAAAACCCCACACTTATGTCAAACCAATACTCCACCATCACATCAATATACATTAACTCCCAACTTCTTTAAGCAAAAAGACATCAAGAGTTACCACTTATCAAAGATCATTTTTCACAATCATACAACTACATAAATTTTTATTTTTCTTTTTCAATTCAGGTGGCTCTTACTTTTTCAATTCAGTGCACCTTCTCCTTATTTCATTAGTTCCACTCTAAAGCCAATCCAGCTACCCCACACTTCAACTTTTACAAAGTTCATACAATTTCAAGTGCTCAAAGGAGGTAAATGATTCAAATAAATGGTCAATCCAAACAAATGGATAAGTCTTGTAATGTGGTTGCCAAAAAATAGGATTACAGGCTCAACGAGGTTAACTACGATACATAACAAGTTGGTGGGTAAACTATATAGCTGGTTCAACAAAGTAACACCTATATCACTTCCAAGACTGAACAAAACTACTATTTCGCTTTGCAAACACACGAGGCAAGTTCTAGACATCAAATGCAATGCAAAGAATACACCAAACCTCTCACGCACATGGCACGTAACTCACTCAAAGATTGGATCATCACAACAGTCTAGTCAAAGCAGTTAAGCAAAGTTGAGATCATACGATTTACGGCACTCATACAAGAGTCAAAAACTGAGCCTAAGCGTCACAACCAAAGCACTCACTATTCTCAAGGTATGATCAAGTCAAGAGATATTGCTTCCATTTCAAATCATAGCACAAGGTTTTCCTACTTCTAAAAACAAAAACTAACTACACCTAGTTCAAACAAAACCCTTGGAAATGAACCGCGACACAAAGAAAAATCAAGGGGGAATTATTACACTAACTACAAATGAAAATCTTTTTGCATTTTTCTTTCGACTTTAGTCCCTCAAGAAACGCGTTGAATGATATCCATCGTCGGGAAAAGTCAAATATTTTAAAATTTTATGTTTTTTTCCAATTTGTTTCTCTATCTCTACTACTCAAACTAACAAAAGAAAACTAAAACTAATATACATACATACATACATACAACATATCCCCCACCCCACACTTTAAGTTGTGGCATGTCCCCATGATACATGATTAAAAAGAATAAGGTAAAGAAGACTTCCCTAAATTTTCTTCTTTTCCGAGAACTTATGAACTTCAAACCTAATTCTGAATTCATTCCTCATTTTCGCTCCTTGGGATATTTTATGGAGCTCATTAAGCCCAATTCTTCTAAGGATAACTGCAAGACCCGCTCTTTTCTTTCTTTCTTGTCCTCGTCTTGAGTAGTGAATTGCTTGCTCATGATGATCCTTAACTTGTTTATGCATTTTTTCACATGATCAATCCATACATATTCCTGTAAATCCCCCAAAAATAAAATCCACATGATCAAGGTTAGAATAAGAAAACCAAGAAGAAATGTAAAGTGAATATTCCTCTGGTATGTCCAAGATTATTTGTTTCTCATTCTCTTCTACCAAATGTTGCAAATGTGGAAAGGTGGATTCAGGTTTGAACTCTTCTTTCATTGCTTCACACTCAACCACAACCTTATTTACAATCATCTCAGTTGAATCAGAGTCATCTTGAACAGTGAAAAGCTCTCTCTGTGGATGCTCATCCTCTTGGGTAGGCTCATTCTCACAGGGTATCTCCTCCATACATTCACCATCACAACGCAATGGGTTTCTGAAAGTGTACTTATTATTTGACTTTCTTGCATTGTTAGGTTGTTCATGGCTTCTTCATCTTGTGTAAATATCTCTACCGGTTTATTTTTGAACTTATACACAAGCTCTTCGAAACTACCATTCTCCCCTTGAGGTTGTTTTCTCACTTCGCTTCCATTCCAGTTATAATAAGGGTATTCATCCCAACCAGAGTCAAGATTGTACCCATATGAATTCTCATACATGTTCGGACTAGAAACAGAGCGGGACTATTCAAAATATGAACCATGGGAGGAATACATACCTGCTTGACAGCCAACCCATAGATGATTTCCACCGCATTTAAAACACATAGTAGACCACTGATAATATTCAGTTGCTAATTCTTCAACCGTTTTTTTAGGCTATTTGCAGTCCATCTTCACAGTATTTAGAGTTCAATATCTACAGTATCTTCTCCAACTTACTAGGAACTGCAAAACAAATCTTGAAAAGAAGTTCACTAATAAAGAAAATAAAATAGAAAAGGAAAAAGAAAAGAAAAAAAAACTAAAACCTAATTCATGAATGCTCTCCGTACAAGATGACTATTCGCTACAGTAATGAGTGGTGCCTTTATGGCGGCTGCATCGCCGTCTGGCAGCCAAAAGCCACTGGACCAATCCCAAAAGAACCTCCGACCCATTGCGCACCTTCCCCAATTGGTTTCATCTTCAAAGTCAAAGCCACCAGCTGCAGATCTTCAAAATGGTAACGCAGTTACTGTAGCAAAATTTTGCCCGGGAGATTCTGAAATTTTACGGCTCGATTCGGGCTCAAGTTTTGCACTTCGAAGCCATGGGGTTTGTTCTCCACATCAAGAACTAGCTCTCCGCCAAAAATCAGGCGATTTCACCGCTGGAATAGTAAGTTCTACAGAACTAGATGTTGCCATGGGCGAGCAGCTCTATCCCAATCCTATGGCTATGGGAAAGCAATATATAAATCCTAAAGAAAACACTACAAACCCTACTAATCCATCTAATATGCTGCACAATTTTTCCAAGCCAACCCAGTTATGTTTTTGCACCAAATAGCTTTGTCCATGGAGAACCAACCCTTCGTTTTGACTTGGAGGAGCGCTAACATTTTTCCAAAGAAGAGGGATTGCAACAAGCAATTGTGGTTACAGTTTCTGCACGTGCACCAGACCTAAAAGCCTTGCGAGCAATACTACCCAAGCAACTGGGAATTAAGGGCCATTGTTTAATAGGATTATTAGCGCTTAGGCAGCTTTTAATCAGGTGTGATCATTATGAAGATTTTGTGTTATCATTGTCGCGTTCAGTTAATTATTTTATGCACATTGGAGCAGAACATCAACATAGAGTTTTCCCATGGTCCATTGGATTTAATCCCAAGGAAGAAACGACGAAGGCCGTCATGTGGATATCACTTCCTAATCTACCTCCAGATTTCTTTGCGAAGAAGGCTTTGCTGTCAATAGCTTCAGCAGTTGGTATTCCTATTGCAACTGATAAAGCAACTCAAACACGATCAAGACCTAGCACGGCTAGAGTTAGGGTAATCCTTGACCTCTAGAATAACCTTCCTCAAAAAATAAGGTTGCAACAGGTGGAAAATAAATCTGGAAAAGTGTCTAAGTTCTTCCAGGAAATTGTTTATAATAACTTACCTGCGTACTGTAATGTTTACAAACACCAAGGGCATGAGGAAGAGGTATGTCGTTTGCTTTTAAAGAAGGTCCAAAAGGAAAACCAGTTGGATGATCGTGATTTTGAAACCACTAGAGGAAAATTTAAATGAGATTTGAGACAAATTTTAGATGCCAAAAAATTAAGGAATGCAACTGAAAGAATGGGTTTGGTCTCAAAAAATAACAGTGGTGAAAGTTCACATGCTGCTCGTCAAGGATCAGATTATAAGAAGGAGCAACATGCAGTTTCAGTTAATGAGATTAATACAGTTCCAGTTGAAGCAGCTATAAACAAGTGTGCTGAGGAGTTACAAATCGATGTGCAAGCTATTAAAGTTACTAACATTTACAATGTTGCACCTGGGCAACCTCAACAGCTGTTAGCAAAAACTAATGGTACGATTTCTCTTATTAACCATAAAACTAAAATTGCTATTTTGAAAAAACCAAACGTGACTCAAGATTGTGGTGCCACTCCAGTTGCGGCAGCTCTAGCAAGAGTTTCTCAGGATTTGAGGGCTACTAATGGTCATGCTGGTGCTGGAGGTTCAACTTGGGATAAGGAATCTGCAGGTGTTGAAAAAAAAAATACTGAAGTTGCGCATCAACTAAAAAAGGAATAGGGACAGACTAACGTCAAATATGTCCCTGATGCAACTGCTGCACGCGAAGAACTAGTTGAAAAACAAGCAGGTTTTATAGCTACTGTTGTGCATGATGAGAGACAAGAACTTGAAGGAGTTTATGCTTTGGATAGTGTAACTGGTACAGATGATAATGCAGTGCTTGAACAAGCAAAAACTGTCCAACACATTCAGCTGACCATGCCAATGTTGGGCACACTAGTGAAGTGCAAATTAATTTTGCTGCAGGACATGTGCATGAAGCTGGAAAAAATACATCTCATGGTAAGGTGAAGTTGACTGAGGTTGATGTTATGAGGGCTGGGAAAATTCTTAAACATCACAACCAGGTTAATAAGGGAGCAGAAGCTTTAGAAATAGGGGAACGAAACAATAAACCTGCTGCTATTGATGCTGGTACACGACCTGATGGTTTGGAGGCTGCAACTGTGAATGTGGAGGATCTAGACCACGTTTCCATTTCGTCTAATGATGCAACACATGTGAATGCAGCTCGAGTTGATTGGACAATGGTGGTGAGATCACCTACAAGGCAGAATGCATCTCCAAAAGGGATGGAACAACAACAGATTTTAAGTGCTACATATGTTCGACGGAATCAGTAGCAAGCAGTGACACATCGATCGCCTAAAAATAGGAGATCTCCAGGCGTGCAAGGCAAAGTCATAACATCAAAGCATATCGAGTTTTCTAACTCGTTTGATGCATTGCTCAATGAGCATGATCATGTTTTGGATAATACAACTGATGCAGGCAGAACTAGTGTACAATCTGCTGCACAATCTACTAAACATACTGAACTCCTGGAACAGGTAGCAAACTCTAGTAGCAAGAAAGGAGTGGATGTCAATAGAGAGGAAGGCTGTTGTTCAGTAACATGCAAAAAGAAGGAAATATCTGGAATTAAATCTCCAGATTGAGCTACAGAGAAGAGTTCAAAAAATGAGAAAGCGCAGATTGTGGTATGTGTGGATGAGTGCAAAGTTTCCAGTAACTCTATTGCACCTACTAATGTAAATCTTACTACATTTGGAGCTGAAATTCTGGAAGGTTTGAATCCTTTGCAAGTTCTGCCTGGGTTTTTGTCTAATCCTATGAAGGGACTATTTCTTCAAGAGGTGAAGGGAAATAATGGCATGGAAGGGGTTGGTTTGAATATATCCCAACATGATATTCCTTCCAATGATTTGTTTGATCGATCTGGCAACATGTTACAAGATTCCAACAACCAACAAACTTTATCCATGATGTCGTCAGCAACAAAAAGGGGAGGGGCTGACCACACAAGAGAAGAACATGAAGACATGATGAGTGATGCCGAACTAAGTGATGAACCTATCCAGATTTTAAGGGAGCTACATGCGGCAATTAGCTCTAAGCGTAAGTCATGGACTGACCAAGAAGAAGAGTTAGAAGAAGTTAAAGAAGATTATGTTATTGATTTCCAGGAACAAAACACTCAAGAAACATGTTCTTCAACACGACGAGGTGATAACGCTAAGAAAGGAGCAGTAACTGTGTTTGAGTAGGTTGTTAGTACTTCACCGAGTGTGCAAACCAAAACAAAACTAAGTCCTAATGCTGTTGTTTTTGTTCCTACTGGACAACATCTACCAGGTACAAAAACATTGGCACCACTACAGAAAAAACCGGGTAAGAACAGAAATGCTCAATTGAAAGATTGCATAATAAAACCTAATGCCATGGTTGTGAAGAGGCATGAACCATTAGATATGGTTGCACAGAAATATGTTATTCAACAACTAGAGAACAACTTACGTGTTGAAATTTTGGAAGAAGGTGAGGAAGAAGATTTGCTTGATTATTGCCGAGCTGAGACGGCTAGATATAGAGATTTATCTCCTATGCAAAGTGGACAAAAGAATAAGGCACTCACAAGGGAGAATAGTTGGGATGAAAAAGTGAATGAAGGAGTAACACTTAGGATACTCCCAATGAGAGATGCAAAGAGAAAATGGGCAGTCCCGACCACATCTACAAAGTCCAATCGATCGAAGAAGAAATGAGGAATTTTGTAGATTTATTGAATATAGCTGAAGAGGATTTTAAGGAGCTACAATTTGAAGAACTCACAAGTATCATCAATGAGGGGAAAGAATCCAATTTCTACCTCGTTTTATTTTATCATTTTCTAAGCATTATCATATGTAATATCATCATAGAGTGTGTTATAAACTCTATGATGATTATAGAGTATTTACTAATTTTTAGTTCTTATTTTTTACATGATTGCTAAAAGATGAGGTTGTTCATGCCTCAATAGTAATTGTAAGGTAAGGTCTAGCTCAGTATGTATTTGGTATTAGAGGCAACACTAGTGTAGCTTTTGCCCCCCTTACTTGTACTCTTCCTTTGTGGTTTTTCTTTTACTATTAATAAATAAGCTATCCGTACAAGAAAAAAAATTCCTGAATTAGTACTACAAACTATTTTAAATACTATTCATTGCCAATCCCCGGCAACGACACCAAAACTTGATGAGCTAAAAACACAATACAAAATTATGCTCGCTAGTCGAATATAGTATTGAAAATATCGTATCCACAGGCATTGGATTTAAACAGTGTTTTCGTACCTTGTAGTTATAATTGCTATCAAAGATGATCAACAATTTAGAGTTGTGTGATTTAAAACTAAAATTTACTAAAGTCTAAACTATTGGCTAATGACAATCGCAAAAGGAGTAAGCAAGAAGATATCAAGGGGAGAAATAGGGGTTGATTGGATAGGTGTAAGATACTTGTTTGGGAATTATCTCTAGTTACTTTACTTCTATGGTTCAAGTGAGTCTCTCGAATTCACTCTATTATGTTCAAACATTCAGTAGAAAATCCTCTCTCGATTAAGTCTCAACCTTACGATATGAACTAAGTTAAGCTTTGTGAAGATATGCAAGAATTCGTAGTGGATTGATCCTTAGGAGAACCTCTTTCGATTATCCTCCTAACTAGGTCTAAACTTTAATTCAACTAGCATCTTTCAATTACTAACAAGTATCAATGACTTCAACCAATAATATAATGCAACACATCACAAATTATGCCTCTTTCGATTACATAAACTAGTTAATATATATGCAACAATAAAAACACCCAAAACGCTTCAATACATAAAACTAGAGTTAATATCCCCAAACAATTTTCAAAACACCAAATCCGTCAATCCCTAAGGAAGAATTACTCCATGGATATGGAGAAATTCATCACAATTAAGTTTAAGTTAAAGGAAAACATAAAACATCCAAACCCTTATCTTGAGTGAGGATGAATGTTGAAATCCTTGTGCTCTTGCTTCTCCCTCTTCTACTTAGCTTCCTTAGGTCTAAATTATGTCAAAAGTCCTCAAAATACCGTTTTTCTATGTATATATACGAAGTAGGGTCAGGCTCAAACAAATACACCTTCTCCTACGCAAAATAGGATACTTTTCCGGAGTTGGACGTGCGTGGCCGCGCACTTGTAAGTGTGCTCACGCACTTGGCCGCGCACTTTCACCCTATTTTGCCTCATATGCGCACCTAATGCGCAGCCAGTGCGTGGCCATGCACGTGGGTGGCGTTCTATTGGGAATTTGGGAAAACGTAAAACATGAAAGTTGTAGCCCTTTTAAATAGCTTTCCAACGATATATGTCGAGCCAAACGTTGTTCCGAGCGAAATGTTATGTGCATTTTACTAGATACTACGCAATATACCTGCTCGATTCTTCATTTCGTTCCACTATCATCCGTTGATCCCCGAACACCATCCCGACTTAATGCTTGGGCTTTTACATAAACTTCAAATCTCTCGAATAGATTGAATTCATTCCATAACATCTACATTGATCGGAATCACTCATACAAGGCATAAAACATACAATTAGTGCAAAACACTAGCGATTAAAGCTCCAAGTCAATTAAAGTGCGATAAATTAGAGTACGATAAGAGACTAAAACATGAGATTATAGCCTACCATCATTGCTCAATCGCCCGCTCAGCCAGCTAGAGGCAAGGATCAGGCAACCCGAGGTGGTGGTCAGGCTATTAGAGGTGGAGGCTAGCCGCTTAAGAGTCGTTCGATAGGCGGAGATCAGAGTGGTGGGGCTCAGCCCCATTTCTATGCATTCCCAACTAAACACAAGGCAGAGCCGTCGGACGCGGTCATCTCATATATTTTTCAAGTTTTCCACATAGATGCATCAGTTTTATTCGATTTGTGTTCCATTTATTCATTTGTGTCATCCTATTTTGCTTTATATTTTGATATGTCTCGCGATTCTTTGAGTGTTCATGTTTATGTGCCTATGTGTGTTGGGGATTTTATTATGGTAGAACAGATATATCATGTTTGTTTGGTCACTATCGGGAGCTATGAAACTAGGGTAGACCTTCTATTACCTTATATGGTGGATTTTGACGTCATCTTAGGCATGGATTGGTTGTCACCTTATCATGCTATTTTGGATTGTCACACTAAGACTATGACATCAGCCATATCATGTTGCCTCAACTGGAGTGGAGATGGACTCCTACAAATTCTACTAGCATGGTCACTTCTTATGTGAAGACTAGGTGTATGGTCGAGAAGGGGTGTCTGGCATATTTGGCCTATATCCGTAATTCTAGTGCAGAGGTTCCTTCCATGGATTCGGTATCAGTTGTTCTCGAGTTCCCAGAGATCTTTCCTATAGATTTTTTGGGGATGCCACCTGATAGAGATATTGACTTCTGCATTGACTTGGTTCCAGACACTCAGCCTATTTCTACCCCATCATACCGTATGGCCCCAGTTGAGTTGAAAGAATTGAAGGAGCAGTTGCAGGATTTGCTTGACAAGGGATTCATTAGGCCTAGTGTCTCACCTTGGGGTGCATCGGTGTTATTTGAAAAGAAGAAAGATGGCTCTACGAGGATGTGTATTGACTACAGGCAGCTGAACACGGTCACTATCAAGAACAGGTATCTGTTGCCGAGGATTGATGATTTATTTGACTAGCTTCAGGGTACCAAGGTGTTTCTAATAGTGATTTGAGATCTTGCTACCATCAGGTGAAGATTAGGGCATCGTATATCGCTAAGACAGCTTTTTAGATTCGGTACGGTTAGTAAGAGTTTTTGGTGATGACATTTGCCTTGACTAATGCCCCATCAGCCTTTATGAATTTGATGAACTAAGTGTTCAAGCCCTATCTGGATTCTTTTGTGATTGTCTTCATTGATGATATCTTGGTCTACTCTCGTAGTCGAGAGGAGCATGAACAGCATCTTCGGATTATACTTCAGACATTGAGGGATCATCAGTTATATGCCATGTTTTCAAAGTGCGAGTACTGTATAGACTTGGTAGCCTTTTTGGGCCAGGTTTTATCTTCCGAATGCATTAAGGTGGATCTTAAGAAGATTGAGGCAGTTCAAAACTGGCTTAGACCTACTTCAGCCATAGAGACTTAGAGCTTCTTGGGTTAGGCGGGTTATTATCGCCGGTGCATGAAGGGTATTTCATCTATCTCAGTCCCATTGACCAAGTTAATCCAGTAGGGTGCTCTTTTCAGGTGGTCCGACGAGTGTGATATTCGCTTTCAGAAGCTCACAACTTTATTGAATACAACCCTAGTATTGGTGTTGCCTACAAGCTTGGGATCTTACATTGTGTATTGTGATGTGTCGCGTATTGGACTTGGTGTGGTGTTGATGTAGGATAGTATGTGGATTGCCTATGCGTCTTGACAGTTCAAGTTTCATGAGAAGAAATAACATGTGCATGATTTGGAGTTAACAGTCATTGTTCACGCATTAAAGATTTGGAAGCACTACTTATACGACATTCCATGTGAGGTCTATACCGACCATCTGAGTTTTTAACACCTGTTCAAATTGAAAGACCTTAATTTGCGGCTGTGGAGATGGTTAGAGTTGCTGAAAGACTATGATATCACCATATTTTATCATCTGGGAAAGGCCAATGTAGCGGCTGATGCATTGAGTTGGAAGGCTGAGAGCATGGGCTGTTTGGCATATTTACCGGTAGTGGAGAGGCCACTAGCTATGGATGTTTAGGATTTGGCCAATCAATTTATGAGATTGGATGTTTTGGATCATACCTGAGTTCCTAGTTGTGTTGTGGCATAGTCCTCGTTGTTGGAGAATATCAAGGCTTTCCAGTTTGATGATCCTCAATTGTTGGTGTTGAAGGACACAATGCCGCGAGATGGTGCTAAGGAGGTTGTGAATGGTGACGATGGTGTTATATGTCATCAAGGCTGGATTTGTGTTCCAAATGTTGATGGGTTGATAGAGTTTATCCTTAAAGAGGCCCACCATTCGTGCTATTCATTCACCCAGGTGTCACAAAGATGTATCGTGACTTGAAACAACACTACTGGTGGATGGCTCAGATTTAAATCCGGGAGATTCTCCTCATGCACGGCGTGCCCATTTCCTTAATTTCTAACAGAGGAACGCAATTCACATCGCATTGTTGGAGAGCCATGCAGCATGAGATGGGTATGCGGGTTGAGCTGAGTACCAAGTTTCATCCTTAGACGGCCAGACAGTCCGAGCGCACTATTCAGATCTTAGAGGACATGTTACATGCCTGTGTTATTGATTTCGGAGGTTCATGATTGGTTGGTTTGAGACTAGGGAAGCTGGATTATTATGCACTGATTTGGTCTGTGCGTCTATGAAGAAGGTTAAGTTTATTCAGGAGCGACTCCATACAGCTCAGTCTAGGCAGAAGAGTTACGCAAACTGAAAGGTTAGAGATGTGGCTTATATTGTGAGTGAGAAGTTCCTTCTCCGAGTGTTGCCTATGAAAGGCATGATGCGGTTTGGGAAGAAGGGCAAGTTGAGCACTTGAGATCATGGAGAGAGTTGGGGAGGTTGCTTATAGGCTTTTATTGCCTCCTAGCCTAGCAGTGATATATCTGGTATTTCACGTTTCCATGCTTCGGAAGTTCCAAGAGGACATATCACATGTTTTGGACTTCAGCACGATGCAGCTCATTGGAAATCTGACCTATGACGAAGAGCTGGTAATTATTCTAGACTACCAAGTTCGCAAGTTGAGATCTAAGAGTTTTCCTTCTGTGAAAGTGCAATAGAGGGGCCCGTCGATTGAGGAGACTAAGTGGGATTCCAAGTCCAATTTGTGGAGTAGATACCTCCACCTTTTTACCAGTCCAGGTACTTTTCTATGGCCGTTTGAGGATGAACGTTTCTTTTAGAGGTAGAGAATGTGACGACCCGATAGGTCATTTTGAGTATTATCCTTAATTTCAGTGTTCTAAGACCTCCCATAGCTTCATTTAATGTTTATTGATTTGCGTGAGTTATCCAAGTTGCTTTTCGGAAAGCTTTTATGTGAAATTTTGATGAAAATGTGATCTTTGACTTAAAATGAGTCTAGCGTTGACTATGGTCAACTTTTTGGGTGAACGACCTCGGATCAGTATTTTGACAATTCTGAACGGTTCGTATGATGTTTTTGGACTTGTATACACATCTGGTTGGGGTCCGTGGTGACCCAAGCGCATTTTGGCGCGTTATGTGGAAAAATATGAACTTGAGTTTAAGTTGCGAAATGCTTGAGCTTTGATGATCGAATCTTGTTATTTATATTATTTTGATGATTTGAGGTAGCGAGAACGTTCGTAGCATGTTATTACGGTTTTGAGCTCAAGGGGCTCGGGTGAGTATCGGATGAGTTTGGGATGGTTTTGCAACTGCTTGTGCACAACAGTTGCTGGTGCACTACTGCAGATCTCGTATTTGCGAGGTCTGGCTTGTCACGACCCAAATCGACGGGCCGCGACGAGTGCCCGAGTCCTACCTGTCGAAGACCCTTAAGCATGCGACTAAGATACAAACATGAATAATATCCGCCGAATTACGAGAATAACATGCGTGAGGAAAACCTGTCCAAAAGACATATATACATATACGTGCAGAATACAGTGGGCAAGCCGACAAGGCTGCTATAGACAACTATATACCCAAAAACTAAAAGCCGACAAGGCCACATACTATCCAACTATACATAACTGTCTACAGACCTATAATAGAAATACAACTATATAAAGATAGGACTGAGCCACGTTATATGCATATATGTATACAAGCATATCGTACCAAAATCAAAAGCAACTCCGGATCAAGTGGAGCATGCCAACTCTCGCTGATCAAGGATCCTAAAAAGGGGGACCGTCAGCTTGCCTACCTACACATGCGGGCATGAAACGAAGGCTTTAGGAAATAGGGCCTCAGTACAAATAATTTACTGAGTATGTAACGCATGAAAATCAGTACATGAAAGACATAGATGAAACATGGAGTAAAGAAATCCATCTGTAAGTCTGAATAACTTTGTGAATTCTGAAACATTTATAATGTCATGCACATGCATATAAATGTCATGTCATGCATAGGTATAGGTGTACATAACATCATCAAGCCTCTTATGGCATCCCATCATATCGTCTCGGCCACTATGGGCAACATCATCAACATATACCAACTGATGAGGTGATGGTACGTATATAACGCCGTAACCTTTTTCCATATCCCACACACACACACACACACACACACACACACACACACACACACATATATATATATATATATATATATATATATATATATATATATATATATATATATATATATATATATATATATATATATATATATATATACACACACATATCTTGTCATGGGTCAATGTATATGTATAAATGAATGAAATACATAAAAATATGTTACTAAGCTCAATATACCTTTCCGATAAACTTTATCAACTATGTATTTTTCTGGGACCCATGAACAGAAGATGTGATAATAAGATACATGGGAATTCAAGAACATAGGCACCTCTAATACTCCCATGAATAGAGTCATTTATGGAAGTTGTGAATTTGCTCGTTTCGTTTATATCGTATGGATCATGCCAAAAGAAAGGAGGGCTTAGCCTTAACATACCTAAAGTAGGGAAAAATCCGTATGATATTCTTGCTCAAATTCTCGTTGAAGCAGAAATGTCACATTATAAATAAGGAGGATGGCTCCTCTATACACTTAGTGTCACCAAAACCTTTGCAGAAAATTAAGTAGAAGAGTACTACTCCCTTTTTACAGTGTAGATAAAATGCAATGATTTGATTATCTAGGTTTGGACAATCCTGTGGTGTGGATTCTGATTGTAGTGTTCTTTAATTATCAAGTACTGGCTAACGTTTTTGATTGTAAGAATGTCTAATGTTTTGTTTGTAGGAATGGCTATTGTTTTGATTGTAGGAAGTGCTAACGTTCTTGTTATGAAGTGTTGTATCCAAAATACTTTTACAAGGCTTGTTACTCAAAAAGTGAGAATGAAGTGTCTTCTAGTTGTTAATTAGGTGCCACCTAATCCAAAAATGACCAAGAGTCATTCTTTTAATATGTGTCTTGCTGCCACATTTTTATTTTTTTTGGGGGGGGTTAATCTTATCTTATGATTTTTATTAATTAACTAGGTAATATCCCGTTAACCGATAATTAACCAATTACCCACATAATTAGGAATTATCTCAAACTACTTAAAATACTACTCATTTTTAATATACTTTACACATCATACTATCGTGGTCATATGGTACCTTGTATGGTACTAGTCAATAAATATCGGGTATTATAGCTCGGACCATATTTTATCCCAAATCGACAACCTTCAATGAAATTCATTTTTTTAATTCGTGTATCCTATATCCTTCATGGCACTTACTTATCGCTTGTTATAAATAGCATAGATACATTAACCTCAAGATAATCTTATCCCCGAGTCTACGTCGATTAACTGAAGACGAAACTTTAACGTACGAAACGCGAGATGTAACATCCTTCCCCCCTTAGAAACATTCATACTCGAATGTTTACCTCCCTGGGATCTATATAACTTTGGTAGAGTCGCCTTTGTAACAACACTACTACCAACTCTTCCTGTAGAAACTCAATAATTCAACGCCATATAGGACCACAATCATCAATAATGACAATGGCCTCACACGACCACTGATAATAACTAACATAAGAATCCATACACGTACCTTAAGGTTGTGATGTCTCAGTTGGACCCTTCTCCGGAGGAGGAAATAAGTAGGGATATCTAGACTTCATGTCTTCCTCAGCCTCCCAAGTCATTTCTTCCACATTGTTGTTTCTCCAAAGTACTTTCACCGAAGCGACGTCTTTAGTTCTCAATCTCCGAACCTGTCAATCTAATATAGCAATGGCAGTTTCTTCATATTTTAGCTGATCTGTAACCTGAACGTCGTCAACTGACACAACTCTGGAAGGATCTCAGATGCATTTATGGAGCATAGACACATGAAAGACTGGATGTACAGACTCCAAGTCCGAAGGCAAGTCTAACTGATATGCTACCTGGCCTACCTTGCGTATGATCCTATACGGTCCAATGAACCGAGGGCTAAGTTTTCCCTTTTTTCTGAACCTCATAACGCATTTCATCGGTGAGACCTTTAGGAATACCCAATCGTCAACCTGAAATTCCATGTCTCACCGTCGATTATCCGCATAAGACTTCTGACGGCTTTGAGCTGCTAATAGCCTTTCCTGTATAAGCTTAATTTTCTCGATTGCCTGCTGTACCAATTCTGGTCCTACTAACATAGTTTCCCCAACATCAAACCACCCTATAGGCGACCTAAACTTTTGTCTATAAAGAGCTTCGTATGGAGCCATCTGAATACTGGAATGGTAGCTATTATTATATGCGAACTCAATAAGCGGCAGATGATCATCCCAGCTACCCTTGAAGTCTGTCACACAAGCTCGTAACATTTCCTCAAGTGTCTGAATAGTACGCTCAGCTTGTCCATCTGTTTGGGGATGAAATGTTGTACTAAGACTTACCTGAGTCCCTAATCCTTTTTGGAAGGACCTCCAGAAGTTAGTTGTAAATTGAGCTCCTCGATCCGAGATAATAGAGACAGGGACACCATGTAGTCGTACTATCTTCTTAATATAAAGCCTTGCATAATCCTCTGCGGAATATGTAGTCCTAACGGGCAGAAAATAGGCAGACTTTGTAAGCCTATCAATAATCACCCATATCGAATCGAACTTACGCTGGGTACGAGGTAAGCCTACAATGAAATCGATATTGATTACTTCCCATTTCCATGTCGGAATCTCCAGAGCCTGCAATAATCCACCGGGTTTTTGATGCTCAATCTTAACTTGCTGACAGTTAGGACACTGAGCAACAAACTCCGCTATATCCTTTTTCATTCCGTCCAACCAATATACTTCCCTGATATCACGATACATCTTTGTTGCTCCTGGATGGATAGAATAATGAGAATAGTGAGTTTCTCCCAAAACCTGCCGACGCAGCCCTGAAACATTAGGGACACATAATCGTCCTCGATATCTGAGGATCCCATCTTTTGTAATCTCAAACGGTGTCTTCTCCTTATTAGGAATGGTAACCCTATAATGAACTAACATAGGATCCTCGTACTGGCATTCCTTTACTTCAATTACTAGAGAGGATGTTGCCATATCCGGAATAGTAATTCTAATATCACCCGACTCCAGTAACCGAACTCCAAGTCTAGCTACCTGATGAATCTCATGGGCTATTCCCCTCTTTTCTGGTTGTAAATATGACAGTCTACCTATAGATCTACGGCTGAGGGCATTGGCTACCACGTTCGCCTTCCCCGGATGGTATAAAATATCAACGTCATAATCTTTAAGTAGCTCCAACCACCTCCTTTGATGTAAATTCAATTCCTTTTGCTTGAAGATACACTGGAGGCTCTTATGATCTGTATAGATATCAACATGAATGCCATACAAGTAGTGCCTCCACATCTTTAGTGCATGAATCAGTGCGGCTAACTCTAAATCGTGGGTTGGGTAATTCTTTTCGTGCCTTCTCAGTTGTCTAGAAGCATAAGCTACAACCTTACCATGCTACATCAGTACACAACCCAACCCAATGCCCGAGGCGTCAAAATAGATAACAAAACCATCGGTCCCTTATGGGAGCGTTAGAACCGGTGCAGAAGTCAATCTGTCCTTCAATGCCTAGAAACTCCGTTCGCAAGCATCAGTCCATTGAAAATTTGCTCCCTTCTGAGTCAACTTTGTCAAAGGTGCTGAAAGGGAAGAAATCCCTCTACAAATCTCCTGTAATAACCTGCCAAACCGGGAAAGCTACGAACCTCCGTCGGTGTCGTGGGTCTAGGACAAGTCTTTACTGCCTCAATCTTTTATGTATCAACCCGAATACCTTCACTCGAAATGATATGCCCAAGAAAAGCTACAGAGTTCAACCAGAATTCACATTTAGAGAATTTTTCATACAACTTTCCTTTTTGTAGAACTCTGAGCACAGTACGCAAATGATCTGCATGCTCAGCCTCTGAATGAGAATAAACCAATATATCGTCGATAAATACGATTACGAACAGATCTAAAAAGGGCCTGAACACACGGTTCATCAAATCCATGAATACTACTGGGGCATTGGTCAAACCGAACGACATGACACGAAACTCAAAGTGCCTGTATCTGGTCCTGAATGTTGTCTTCGGAATATCTTCCTCTTAACCCTTACCTGATAGTACCCGGACCTCAAATCTATCTTTGAAAAACACTTGGCACCTTGCAACTGATCAAATAAATCATCAATCCTTGGGAGCGGGTACTTATTCTTGATCGTCGCCTTATTCAACTGTCTATAATCAATACACATCCGTAAGGAATCATCTTACTTGCTCACAAATAACACAGGTCCTCCCCACGGTGATGTACAAGGTCTAATAAAGCCTTTTTCAAGCAGGTCCTTTAGTTGTTCTTTCAACTCCTTTAGCTCTGCGGGGAACATTCTATAGGGAGGAATAGATATTGGGTGAGTATCTGGTAGTAGGTCAATAGCAAACTCAATTTCTCGCTCTAGCGGAAGACCCGAAAGTTCATCAGGAAAAACATCGGGAAACTCATTAACCACGGGGATGGACTGAATGGTTGGTGACTCTACTTCCACATCCTGAACCCGAACTAAGTGATAAATATAGCCCTTTCTGATCATATTCCTTGCCTTGAGATAGGAAATAAATCTACCTCTTGGCGACGTTGTATTACCTTTCCACTCTAAAACGGGTTCCCCTGGAAATTGAAATCGGACTATCTTTGATCTACAATCAATGTTGGCATGACAAAAAACCAAACAATCCATACCCATTATAACATCAAATTCTACCATATCTAACTCGATTAGGTCTGCTACGGTAGATTGACCATGAACTACTATTAAACATTCCCTATATACTCGCTTAGCTATCACTGAGTCCCCAACAGGTGTAGATACCTCAAAAGGTTTAACCAATTCAGGTTTTATTCCAAACTTACTAGCAACCAATGGAGTAACATATGATAAGGTGGAACCTGGGTCAATCGGTGCATATATATCATATGAGAAGACTGATAATATACTTGTAACAACATCAGGCGATGACTCCTGATCCTGTCGTCCTTCCAACGCATAAATGCGGTTCTGAGGACCGCTAGAGCTAGATGCTCCGCCTCTGCCTCTACCATGACTCATTTGTTGTCTTAAGGCCCATCACCTCTCAT
This sequence comes from Nicotiana tabacum, assembly GCF_000715075.1. NCBI lineage: Eukaryota > Viridiplantae > Streptophyta > Magnoliopsida > Solanales > Solanaceae > Nicotiana > Nicotiana tabacum. The sequence goes on from NC_134102.1 coordinate 48,155,661, forward strand.
CTCTTCCTTCACTTGACTATAGATTCTGTAATACTCTACCGTTGTCATCCATGTATCACATCTTACTCATAATGCTTCACTATCTCTCTTCTTATTTTCCTGCTAATATTTATGTCTATCACTTTATTCTGCAAACTCAAACAAGATATTCTTTTGCTTTTAGCTCCCCTTCCTCCATCCACTGGCCCTTTGGGTTGCCTAACATTCTCTTTCTACTAGGGGCGGGTGTCACACTAAGGTAATATTTATCTCTTCCAGCCTTCCAGTGCCTATCTCTGTAGTACTCATATCTAGCTGTACTATTTTAGAGTGCACCATCCGGGTGTCTCATAAGGAGATCTATTAGCACATTTGCAATATCCTTCGGAAATGTCAACTAATACAAACAATCCATCCACCATTTTGGGTTACTCTAACCCCAGCAGGATTCTGATATCCCGTCCTTTTTATAAACCATATATATAAGCTCCCATAAGGCGTAACTTAGATCGGTGCGACCAATTATACATACCTCTGTTACTGTTGAAGGTAACTCAAAAGGCTTATATTCCTCTGCCTGAGTTGTAAATACTGTTATTCTTCATTAACTGGGCGCCTCGTACCCTTCTTCATCTTGCTTCTTTTACTTGTTGAAACTTGTACCTTCTGATTCTTTCATTGCTTTTTATAATAAGAGTGGATAGGCATTCCTGCCTTAGGGATCCTTATCAAGAAGCTTACATATCTTAGTATACACGTGATCTGCTGAATACCACATCTTTATCCATCATAAGTATGATGCAAATATCGAGTTCCTCTGACTTAACTCTTTCACAGCTATATCCCTTACCAATCGTCGTTCTGGATATATGCATCGTCGTATTATGAATAAGATAGAGTTTAGGAAATTGAGTTCTTACAACCGAGCTGTACCACACGATCTAGAGTAATAAGAAAGAGTGATAGTCCTAAATGCCATGTAGCCTCATGCTTATAAGTATGGTGCACAACACACCCATAAACAAGACTCTACTAGACACGGCTTGTAGATTCCCTAGGACAGAACTGCTCTGATACCACTTATGTCACGACCCAAACTGATGGGCCGCGACGGGCACCCGGTACCTTACTCAACCGAGTACCAATGTAATGTATCTTTCTTATTCCATCATCATATACATGTGACATACGGGCCTAATAGACCAACATGATCATTTATAAACTCAAAACATAGACCGACAAGGCTGTACAATCTTTCACGTACACGACGTATGTATACAAGCCTCTAAGAGTACATAACTGTCATGAAACGTAGCGTCCCCAAGCAACAGGGATGTCAGTACGAATAATGTACCGAGTATGTAAGGCACATAAATAAGTACATAATAGACATGGAAGAAATATAGAGTAAATGACTCAGCCTATAAGTATGGATAACTCTGTAAATCATGAAATAATTATAGTGTCATGCATATACGTATGAATGTCATGTCGTGCATAGGTACATGTTTCATAACATCATCAGGCCTCTGAGGGCATCCCATCATATCATCTCGACCACTGTGGGCAAAATCATCAACGTATACCAGTTGATCAGGTGATGGTGCGTATATAACGCCATAACCTTTTCCCATATCACATATACATATACATACATATATATGTGTATATAACGCCATCTAGTCATGGGTCAATGTGCATGTATAAGTGAATGCAACACATGAGAAATACGTCAATAAAATATTTCTGAATGTCATAAGTCCATTATGCCTCTGATTAATATCATGAAATAAACTTTATCAACTTACGTATTTTATGAGACCCATGAACAGACGATAGAATAATAAGACTTATGGGAGAAAAGAATATACACATCTCTAGAATTTCTACGAATAGAGTTATTTATGGAAGTTGTGCATTTGTTCATTTCGTTCATGTCGTATAGATCATGCCAAAAGAAAGAAGGGCGTAGCCTCAACATACCTGAGCTGATTCTCTTGACCATTCCTCTAACACATGCCAATTGCGACGAAACAGGTAACAACAAGATCAAAATAGGGAACAATTCGTATGAAATACCCAAAGCAATAACATTGCTATTTGGAATTCATCTTTGTAGGAAACTCTTTCTCAAGAGATATGAAATAATATTTCAATTTCTTTTGAAAGAATCTTGGCTGAAATTTTTGTAGAAGAACGTTACTGTTGCTTGAAAATGAGAGTATAAATGTTGTAAGACTTACATCTCTCATTTGCCTCACATATATGACTCATGTACCTAATTTGCCACATTTCATATGACTTTAAGAGTCATCTAAATCTTAAGGGGAGGGGCTGCCACGTTTTTGCCTCTTAGGCTTATCCAAGATCCTAATAAATTATTCACTAATTATTAATTAACTAGTTATTTCCCACATTAACCAATAATCAACCAATTACCCATATAATTAAGAATTATCTCAACTTACTTAAAATACTACTCACTTTTAATGCACTTTATAAATCTCACTATCATGGCCATATGGTACCCTGTATGGTACTAGTCCATAAATACCGGGTATTTTAGCTCGGGCCGTATTTTATCCCAAAATGTCAAACTTCGACGAAACTCATTTCCTTCGATTCGCTTACCCTCTCACCTTCACGAATTTACTTATCACTTGCTTTAAATAACATAATGCTTATAATCTCAAAATAATCCCATTCACGAACTTACGTCGATTAACTTACGATGAAACTTTAAAGTAAGAAAATGCGGGATGTAATATCTCATTTCCGAGCTTCATCAATTTACTTATGGCGTACTTTTTCCATACGAAAATATAGGGTACAACATGGATGCTCGCAGAAGCGGAGTGAGGGACCGCATGAGAGGAATGAATCGCAGATGCGTGTGTGATGTCGCTTCTGCGACCCCGCAGATGAGATTAAGTGTCCGCAGAAGCAGAAAGCCTGGGCAGATTATTAAAACAAGGGTTCGCGATTTTAGCTTCATTTCAAACATTTCAAGAACGGGTTTGGGCGATTCGTGAGAGGGTTTTCGAGGGGATTCTTGAGGTAAGTCCCTTGTGCTCATTTTTTATCAATAATCTTGCTTCCCCATGGATATTCCCACCTAGTTGGTATGTATTTAAGGTGTTAATTAGGAGTTTGAGGTTAGGGATTTAGAGAGTTTGATTTGGGGATTTGGGTAACGATTTGGTGTCGAATTTTGATAAATTTGGTATGGTTGGACTCGTGGTTGAATGGGCTTCCGAGCTTTGTGACTTTTATCGAATTTTGAGGTGTGGCCCCGGGGGCCGGCTTTTGAGTCGATTTTTGACTGTTGATTAATAACTTAGTATTTTTCTTCTGGAATTGATTCATTTAGCACGTATTGATTATATCAAATTGTTTATGGCTAGATTCGAGGCATTCGGAGGCCGTTTTGCGAGGTAAGGGTGCGTTGGAGTAGAGATTTGCTCAGATTGAATTAAGTAACACTTCTAAACTTGGCTCTAAAGGTTTGAAACCCTGAGTTATCTATTATACGATTGGTGTTGAGGTGACGCACATGCCAAGTGACGGGTGTGTGGGCGTGCACTGTACGGTCTGTGACCTGGTCGTTTCCACGAACTGTACAGTGGATTTATCTTGTTGATATCTATATTTTCATCATGCGATAAAGTAATTGAGCTATCAATCATGCTAGAAATCATGTTTAGGCTATTGCTAGTACTATTGAGACCCATAGTGGTCGTTTCCTTGATGTTGACTTATTGATTACATTGATATTTCGTACTCAGTCATGTTTATTCATTGCATATTATTTTTCAGTCTCTGTTACTATTTATTGCTACGTCATATTGTCATTTTGGGCTAATTGCACGACACTGTGAGCCCGAAAGAGAGAGAGACTAGAGAGATTGATGACTGAGTGAGGTCGAGGGCCTCATTGAGAGTGACAGTTATGGGATCGGGCTGCACGCCGCAGCATGTTTATTGTTTTATGCCTGGATCTATCTTATTATAGTGCTTGGGATGTAGGAGCCCCTCCAGAGTCTGTACACATCCCAGTGAGCGCAGTTGATTATTTTGAGGGATGGACCTTCCTTGGACATAGATCTTGTCCGAATCATTTATATTCGGGGATGGATCTTCCCCTGGGCTGGATTGGCCTTACACAGTACTGAGTGACTGACCCTGGGCTGGATTGGCCTTATATAGTACTGAGTGACTGACTGTCAGTCAAGATATATATATGGGATGGATCTTCCCTGGGCTGGATTGGCCATATACAGTACTGAGCGATTGAGTATTCTGAGAGTGTGAGCACACGAGACTTTCAGTGTGGTGCATTGCATACAGCATATGCATTGGACAATAGATATAAAGAGGGCATACTCCTCGTATCATTAGGAATTTGATCTATTTTACTTATGGTAACAAGAGCATGAAGTAGAAATTGAAAAGAGTCCCAAATTGTGTCCCCCGAACCTTGAATCCGGGGAAATTAGAGTTCACAAGGACCTCTAGGGATCTCGAGAACTGCTTATGCCAAGAAAGGTTTAAGAATCAATGTCCATTTGCCTTGGCTTTTCGCCGGCCACAAATCAACCAAACAAACAGTGAAAACACAAACAGCATAACAATAGAATCAACAAGTGTGAGTGAGAGATGAGAGGTGAATGACCTAGGTATGCCTCTGATGGGAAAGGGGAGGGGTTTTATATAGTACTCGTAACAGGTTAATAAGTAAGGAAAATATCAAAGCCATGCAAACCTAGTCGGAATCATATTTAGGGTAAATCACACACAAGCCCTAATCAAGAATAAATCAGCGGAGATACGCCAAAATAGCAAGATATTTTCTCTTCCCGAATATATAAAGCCAAGATCGTGTCCAAATCCATAAGGTCGAAATCGTATCCATCCGATTCAGGAGAATCGTCCTTGCCATAGACAGACTAGTAATTCAATTTACCATAACTAAGTAAGTAAGAATAAATAAGGCAGGTGAATCTGCGTATGAACGCGTACAAGGAAAGGGTGGAGGGAGATCTTCAGATTCGGCTAGGGTTGAGCTTTGAGAGCTGAAGAGAGCGTTTAAGGACGCCTGTGGGTGTGACAATGGGTTAGGGTTTGAGGTTGTGGGGATATAAGGAAAAGAGGAGAATTATTGCGGGTCGTTGATCATTTAAGATCAACGGCTGATAATTAAAAAAATGAAATGGGGCGAGTGGCGGGTCACCGGCTGAGTATGGATACTGGGTCGGATGTTATTGGGCTCAGGGTTGTTGGGATTATAGATTTTGGACCTCTTTTGGTCCGAAATTCAACCTAATTGGGCTGCATTTTTTTAAAACACATAAAATTAATTAAAAAGTAAATTGTAAAAATAGATAACAAATGTATAAAAATGCCATTTATGAAATTAAAGACTTTAAAATAGTAAATTATGATTATGAAATAACAAAAATCATATTTTCACGTAAAAAGTATAATGAATATAATTATTGCGAAAGTACAGGCGATTATTGCAAATAATGCATAAATAATATAAAAATGCAAATATTTGATGAAAAATGTCATAAAATATTATAAACATATAAGGAACTAGTTTGGATAGGTGATCACTCGTAAATAATTTTAATAAAATGAAAATAAATTATTTATCAATTATACATGTTAGGATCCATTTTTAAAACGTTTATGATTTAGATAAAAATATTTATATGAAACCTCTATAATAGTGATTTAAGAAAAATCCTTATGAAGTAATAATGAGATAATAAATTATTATTTTAAACAAGTCATGGAGTAATAATGCAGGCAAATATCCTATAAATAATACTTAATAATATAAAAAATACATTATAGAACATAACAACCCACAAAGGCTGAATGGAAAATCACGAGGGAAAAATTGAGTATCAACAGCTGCCCCTCTTTACCCCATAATGATGAAAGAATTATCGGGTAAAGAAATAAAGATGATGATTAATTTTATAAGGTCCTATAAATGTTCACCATGGATTTAAGGTTTTATAGTCCCAAAGTCAAGCTATGCATCATGAAGCGGGTAGAAGAATTGGCAGAAAAGGGCAATTCTGTGGTCCATTATGCGACCGCAGAATCAACGCGGATCTAGTCAGAAGCAACTTCATTTTAGGGCCATTTCACGGTGGATTATGTGGATCGCATAAACATTTTGCGGACCGTGTATCCGTCGCACAATCAGAATTGGAATTTTTAGAAGGATACATCGCTGTCCAATGTGCGATCACAGAATTATTCCGCGAATCCATCGCGGACCTGACCAGACCCAACCCATCTCCTAATAGCCTCTCTCAACTGGAATGTAGTCCACCCCATTGGGCTCTACCAAGCCCAAATTGCGAAGCATCTTATGACATCTATCTAGAAAGTCCTAAGCATCCTCTGAAGCGTCATCATCAAAGTGAGGATTATGTAAATTCTGAAATCTTCCAAGCTTCTTTTGCTACTCAATAGTAATAGCAGGCTCAACCACCGCCAACTACCAATGCTTTTGATGTTTGAACCACTACTGCTACCTGCTCTGGAGTACGAGTGATAGGGTATGGGATCTCCCTCCCACTGGAACCATGCTAGCGTGAGTTAGGGCATCAAGAAAGCTGACCATCTTGGCCATAGCCTCCTAGAACACCAGTGAAGAAAGAAAACCCTCTGGATGCTGAGTGTATACTGGAGCCTCAACATGATCATCCATGATATGATCCTCCACCTGATCTGCAGATGGATCTGCTGACAATACTCTGGCGGGACCACGGGCTGCGGTAGGTGATCTACCCCTAGCTGCGATTGTGCGACCCCTGGCCATACCCCCAGTGTTACGACCCAAACTGATGGGCCGCGACGGGCACCCGGTGCTTTACTCAACCGAGTATCAACATTACATGTGATTCTTATCGTACTATCATTGGCAAATAGGCCAAACGGTCCATCATGGGCTAACCAGAATAAACATAATGGAATACTCAATATAAGACGACCCAATCTGATATAAAAACTTATACATTTGACATACGGTCCTATAAGGCCACAATGAGCACTCGTACACTGAACATAGGCCGACAAGGACATACAATCTTTTGTATACATGATATCTATCTACAAGCCTCTAAGAATACATATTTGTCATAAAGGTCGGGATAGAGCCCTGCTATACTAATCAATACATATCTTAATCATACTAACCAAATAGCAACTCCGGAGCAATTAGAGTGCACCAACACCTTCCGCTGAGCTGATAGCCTACTTGGAGGATTCTCAACCTGGATATCGGGACCTGCGGGCATGAAACGCAGCGTCCCCAGGTAAAAGGGACGTCAGTACAAATAATGCACCGAGTCTGTAAGTAATGAAAATCAGTAAATAATAGACATGAGAGAAACATGGAGTAAAAGACTCAACATGTAAGTCTGAATAACTCTGTGAATCATTAATATTTACAATGCCATGCATATGCATATAAATATCATACCATGCATAGGTACATGTGTACATAACATCATCAAGCTTCTGAGGGCATCCCATCATATCTTCTTGGCCACTGTGGGCAAATTATCAACGTATACTAGTTGATCAGGTGGTGGTGCGTATATAACGCCGTAACCGTTTCCCATATCCCATATACAATATATATATATATATATATATATATATATATATATATATATATATACGCGTATATAATGCCATCTGGTACCACAGTGGGTGCAATGCATGAGAAGTACATCAATAAAATCTTTCGGAATGTCATAAGACCATTATGTCTTTGATTAATATCATGAAATAAACTTTATCAACTTACGTATTTTCTGAGACCCATGAATATATGATAGAATAATAAGACATATGGAGAATCAAGAATATAGACACCCTTAGTATTTGTATGAATAGAGTCATTTTTGAAAGTTGCGTATTTTGCTCGTTTCATTTGTATCATTTGGATCACGCCAAAAGGAAAGAAGGGATAGCCTTAACATACCTGAACCGATTCTCTTGATAATCCCTTTCACACCCGTTGATTGCGACAACACGTAACGGCTGATCGAAGTAGGGGAAAATTCGTATGATATTCTTGAGAAAGATTGCACCGTACTCCCTTAGAATCGCAAAATCCCGTTGCTATTACACAGTATAATTTCGTATGAATTCCTTTGTTAATCAAAGAACACCCATTGCTATTACAATATAGAGTCTCGTGTGAATTTCAAAATCCCTCACCTTTTCGTCCTTGGCTTTTCCCTTTCTAAAACTCCCCCTCCAAATGAATTTTTGATATCAATTGAAGATAAAGTGTAAGGAATTTTGGTTGAATCCTTAATGAAGATCCGTTGCCTAATACTTTGATAAAAGACCTCTCTTTGAATTAGAGAGGTTTTATGCCTTAAATGACGTGGGCCCCACATACTAATGACTAAGCCACATAATCTACTCAATTGTGCCACCTTTCAATTATAATATAAGAGTCACAATCTTGGAATCTTGGTTGCCACGTTAAGGCTTATTCAAAGCCTTAATTAAGCACCCACTAATCCTTAATTAATTAGGTAATCTCCAATTACCCACATAATTAAGAATTATCTCAACTAACTTAAAATACTACTCGCTTTTAACATACCTCACACACCTTACTATCATAGTTATATGGTACCTTGTATGGTACTAGTCCATAAATACCGGGTATTATAGCTTGGACCATATTTTATCCCAAATTATCAAATTTCGACGAAACTCATTTTCTTCGATTCGCTTACCCTCTCACCTTCACGAATTTACTTATCACTTGTTTGAAATAGTAAAATGCTTATAATCTCAAAATAAATTCATTCCCGAACTTACGTCGATTAACTTACGATGAAACTTCACATACGGAAACATGGGGTGTAACACCCATGCCCTGAATTTCCCGGCTACAGCCAGTGTTACAGCCTCACCCTCACCTGTTGTTGCTACTGAAGTGCGATTTCTCATCATCTGTGAGAGAGTAGATGGGAAAGATTTAGATTCAGATAATAAATATTGCACGATAAGGAAACAAGAAATGAAAATTTCCTAAAGCCCTAAAGTCTCTCGATGATAGATACTATCGTCCTTGTAACGATCCACAAGACTTTACTAGGCTTTATCGTGACTTGTGAGACCCTTAGAATCTAGATCTCTAATTCCAACTTTTTCACGACCCAAAATCCCACCAAAAGCCGCAATGGATCTTAACCTGCTTGTTAGACAAGACGACTCTTAACAACATCAGTAGAAACCAATTATTAAGCCTTAAACAGAGTTATGATATTATAATGCAAGCAGAAATAGTCTCAAATCCAATAGCATAAATACAAATGTCTAAGACAGGGTGTAAACACGACCACTAGATCCAATGACCACAAAATCGTAAGTCAAGTAAAGCTAGAACATGATTACAGCCAAATCAACAAGCCAAAATCCTAAAGATGATTCTAATCATATATAAGTTGCATCACGTAATCATAGAATTAGTAGAACATGAATAAGACATTCTCAAATACCAAATAAGGCAAATCATAAGCCTAACCCTGTCCGGCTAAGGTCATAACCTAACTATGTATATACTCTAATCACCTCGCATATACAAAGCACCTAAATCGAGCAACAATTAGCAAATAAATCTCCTATGGGAATAATTCCTTCTTACACGAATAGACAAGAGACTTACCTCAATTAGACTTACCTCATTACGTCTAAAGAATGTCACAAGTTCAGAAAATAACGTTTTTCCATGTATTTATACCAAGTAGGGTCGGGCCCAGACGAAACCACCTTCTCCTAGCCTAAACAGGACATTGGCTCTGTAAAAATTACACAGGCGCGCCGCATGGGGCGACGCGCCATGCAGGGTATTAGTGGGGATTTCCAGAGAGCTAACAATTTGACAGGTAGCAGGTTTTGTACTGCCACGGCGCACCACGCACCGCGGTTGTGATGTTTTCTCAGAGTATGGATTTTGCGTGCGTTTTGACGTCCAGACTTGGTCCTCGACCCCCGAACACGATCCTCGCTTAATCCCTTGGGATTTTACTTTGACTTCAGAGCTCCAAATAGCTCGAATTAGTTCCAAAACATCTAGATAGCACGAAATTACTCGTACAAGGCATAATAAAACACACAATAAGTACAAAACACTACCAATTAAAGGTCAAACACAAATAAAGTGCAGTGAATTAGAGTGCAATAAGCGACATAAACACGTAAATATAGCCCACTATCAACACCCCACACTTAAACCATTGCTTGTCCTCGAGCAATCAAACTACACGTCTTATAGACACGACCTTTTTCAACAACTCTAATAACTCATCACACCAAGAATATCTAAAATAGATTAAGCACAATACCATAACATCCTCGCCTTAAGATTTGACTCAAAAGCACCACGTATTTTTATAACCCGCTCACTTACTCTAACACAGAGGTCAACGACATTACCTTTCTTTCGCGAATCAAGTGACCTCACGCAACAATAGTGGGTAGTTCTAAACATAATAAAATTTAAGAATAATCAGGAACTCAAGATAGAAAGATTTCACTCACTCTCAGAAATAACATTCATATGCCATAAACGACGCACCATAGGCTTGCCCTTAATCTACTACTCTACTAATTGAGCTCATTCAGTTAAGGATCAAGTAGGACTTAATTGGTTGTAATGTAGGCTGCGGGATGGGTAGGATACATATGGATATAAGAGTGACTACACCTACCTAAGCACTTTAATGCATACAATTAACTATTCAAAACCCCAAACTTATGTCAAGCCATAACTCCACCTTCACATCAATATACATTAACTCCCTACTTCTTTAAGCATAATTACATCAAGAGTCACCATTATCAAGGAATAATTTTCACAATCATACACTTTTTTTTCTTTTTTCAATTCAAGTGGCTCTTACTTTTTCAAAACATTGCACCTTTCTCCTTATTTCAATAGTTCCACTCAAAAGCCAAACCAGCAACCCCACACTTCAACTTTTACAACGTTCATAACAAATTCAAGTGCTCACAAGAGGTATAAGGTTCAAATAGATGGTCAATTCAAAATAAATGGGTAAGGCTTATACTGTGGTTGCCAAAGAAACAAGATTACAGGCTCAAAGGGGTAAACTAACATAACAATTAGGTGGATAAGAGCATATAACTGGTTCAACAAAGAAATGCCTATATCACTTCCAAGACTGAATAAAACTACTATTTCACTTTGCAAACATACATGGCAAGTTCTAGACATCAAATGCAATGCACAGAATAACACAAACCTCATACACACATGGCACATAACTCACTCAGGATCGGACTATCAAGACACTCTAGTCAAAGAAATTAAGCAAAGTTAAGATCATACACTTAAGGTACTTATACAAGAGTCAAAAACTGAGCCTAAGTGTCATAACTAAAGCACTTACTATTCCCAAGGCATAATAAAGTCAAGAGATATTGCTTTCAATTCAAACCACAGCACAAGGTTTCTTACTCCTAAAAAAATAAAAACTAACCACACCCGGTTCAAACAAAACCCTTGGAAAAGAACCGCGGCACAAAGAAAAACCAAGGTGTAATTGTTACACTACCTAACATAAGAAAATCTTTTTATCTTTTTTATTTTGACTTTAATATCTCAAGAAACCTGATCATCGGGAAAAATCGATGTTTGTTTTTCTTTTTTTCAATTTTTTTCTATCTCCAACTATTACAACTAATAAAAAAGAAAACTAATATACATACATACATAAAAATATCCCCCACCCCACACTTTAATTTATGGCATGTCCCCATGACACATAATTAAAAAGCATAAGATAAAGAAAACCTCCCTGAATATCTAGTTAGGGTCTGAGTCGAAGTCGGGCTCCATTCCTCGTGCCCGAACTAATGCATACATCCATGCAGATAACTTTTTCTCAACCTTTTTGGGGTACACTCCACACTTATATTTCTCGCTCAGTGTAGCCTTCTCTTTCGAGCCCTTCATTTTCCACTCAACACTAGCAGCTGGTTTTCCTTTTTGCATTACCTTTTCTCCATCCATCTTGAAAGTCACAGTTTCCTCACCCACTATAAGCATGAGTTTTCTCTTGTGTATATCTAATATAGCTCTACCTGTCGCTAAGAACGGTCTTCATAGGATGAGGGGGACCTTTTTTGTTTTCCTCCATATTCCCCATTATAAAATCCATAGAAAATACCAATTTATCCACCCGAACTAACACATCTTCTACTATCCCCTCGGGTATTAAAGTCATTTGGTCTGCCGACTGCAACTATATTGGTGCAGACCTTATCTCTCCAATATCCTTCTCCAATTTCTTGTAAATAGATAGAGGCATTAAATTAATTGGGGCACAAGAATCACATAATGATTTATCAAAATGAATAGTTCTTACAAAGCAAGGGATAGTAAAACTCCCTAGATCTCCACACTTTTGTGAGAGTTTATTTTGCAATATCGCACTGCAATGCTCTGTGAGCTTTACCACTGAGGTCTCTTCAATATTCCTCTTCTTTGTCATGATTTCCTTCAAGAACTTGGCATAAGCAGGCATTTGTGATAGCACTTATGTGAATGGTAAGTTTACATGAACCTGTTTCAGCACATCCAGAAATCTCCCGTGCGATAGAGCTTGACTATAAAATTGTCTTCTAACTCGTGCGTTGAGGTTCAGGGTAAGTTTAAATGTTCTTCTGTATATTCCAAGTAATATTGTCATATGACATGACCAATGGGTAAAGGCTTGAATGTTAAGGAGATGGCACATGTATCATGTTTAATGAATGGTATGGACATAAAAGATAAGTATATAGTACCCGGAGCATACTTTATATGAAAAAAAGTGTTAGAAATGATTACCCACCTCCAAAGAGACATTGGCATGATAACTCAGACCTATGCTTAACTAGTACATATGGATAGTGTGGAAACCATGTATATGATCCTAAGATATTATAGAAAATTTGTTACATAGCCATGTGATATATGAAAGGAATGACTTGGAGGGTAATGACGATAGTGTAGGTCTCTCACGGGAGATAAGAAGTTATGAAAGAGATAATGATGAGTTCTTTATGCCTATATGTGACTTGTTTGGCAATGATAAGTCTAAGGATAAAAAAGAGCATCAAAATATATGTAATAAGATGACCCTTTGAGTATAAGGAGAGTCAAATGAACTCACAATGAGAAGACCCTTGCACCATGAATGTTATAAATGTTCCAGAAATGTACGAAGTTGTGTTACACTCCTAAAAGATATTGACATGATGATTTTGGGTCCCAAGCTTGTGTGGCTGAATAAGAGCTGAGCAATTATGAGGTTAATATCGTGGTGACTTAAACCTCCCTAATAGTCGATCATATACAAGAGGACTAGAGATATGAAACATATGTCCCTCAAGTTGCTAAGTTCAAGACTTGTGTCGAAATCTGGAACATTCTCCCAAGTGGGGAAGGATGGGCCATAGTGAGGCTACTTAAGCTCATTAAAACAAGAGTGAACCATGTAGCTATGATGTTTGAATATTTTATTGAAGACATGTGTAGTCAAGAAAAGTGGCAATGGTTACTGTGATGCTCTGAAAGATACTCTAATGATAGACAACTAGTACACCCAAGAATGTGGAAGGTTAAGAAAGGTAAATTATCCATACATGACAATGTACATGACATGGTCAATAATCCTAGGAACTAAGGGAGAGAAAAAGGGATAAGTGTAAGGTTTGCAAGAGGGTTTTATACTTGTCAGAGAGTCAAAGACAATGGAACCCAATGACGTACTATAGATCAAATGTGAACAGCTTGTGAGTGGTCAGGGTGATTTAATCATGGATTTGCGATTTAGCATTTAACTGAAGTTCCAAGACTCTAAGAAAGACGGAACGAGCGGGAGAAATAAATTTGATGCTATATTAACCCAAGAGTGCATTTGGACTCTATGGAGAGCATCTTAAGAATCTTGCAAGCAAGGAAGTGCTATGTGATACATGGAAGAACACACTTTCTCGTGGGTATCCCAACAATTGCTGAGAGGCTAGCATGAAACTTAAATTACCTCAACAGATGTCCTCCATGCATCCCATATTTCATGTGTCCCTGTTAAATTAAGTGACTGGAGATCCGTTACTCATTGTCCCTGTGAAGAATGTTGGGATTAATAAAGGTCTGACCTATAAAGATGTTCTTGTTGCCATCTTTTGTAGACAAGTTAGAGAGCTGAGGACCAAGGAAGTTTCATCCATCAAGGCGTTATGGTGGGAAAAATATGTGGAAGGAGCGACTTAGGAGGAGGAAGAAGTTATGAAGTGGAGATAACCTCGCTTATTTGTAGGATAAGGTAATAGTATGTATAGACTATTGGAAGCCCTCTTCTTTTGGGTATTATGTTTTATGCCCATGTATGTGAGCCTCCAAGGCTTGGAGCAGCTACGTAAGTTAAAAATAATGAAATAGTAAGAAGTGGCATGTTTAGTGATATGTATAATTATGGTGCCTTCTATAGCATATGGATATGTTTCTTTGATTGGTTTAGGTGGTCTTTGACAGGTGGATACACCTATATACAAAGGAGGCTCTGCTAAAATTTTTGAAAATTTGGGGAGTTAGTTAAATTTTGAAGAACTAAGGCTTGAGGGTAAGTTATGAACGATTAAGATGATGGTTTAGGGGTAAGGAGAATGAAGTTGTACTTAGATAAGACTTGTGGGGTTTTCAGGAAGTCAGGTTTGAGAAACTAAAGGAGATGAATAGGTGTCAATGAAACTTATGTACTCTCTTTAAGGATGGAAAAGGCCATACCCCGTATGGATTCGAGGAAGAATGTCCCCGTAAATTTTTCTAATGATTAATTCTTTATAGTGCACCAATGATAATTGGGAATAATGTTTTTGAGTACTAAAGGAGACATATAGGATATAACCACATCATTTTTGACATGCAAATACATATGGAAAGTGTTTTGGAACATATTAAGGATGTTTGTATGTAGAAAGAAGTTGTTTGGATTGAGTTGGAAATATTAAGTGGAAAATGTTTCTTAATTTGCACATTACCTGCCTTTGAATAGGTATACCTCTCACAATATAAATATATTTTCCATGAATTTTTTCCCTAAAGCATAGCCTTCCGAGTCTAGTTTCAAAAGCATCAAGCCGTTTGTTATTTGGACATTCCTACTAAAAGTTATGATCAAATTACTAAAGTCAGACCACCTAGTTATTTTGGAGGACAGTGAAGCAAGGCTCGCTTCGCCAGATCGGGTGCGGATCATGTATTCCCTTGCATGAGGTGGACAGCAAAGAGAGGCTCACTTCGCCACACTGGGCAGGCCCCAGCTTAAGGTCTTTTTAAGTCATTTCGGGGGATCATTTTTCCCATTTCACTTGGACAAATTTTGGAGCTTTCCTCCACTCTCTCAAGACCCCCAACTCCGTCCATCTTCAAGGTAAGAAATACCCATTGTCAATCCTATCATTTCCACGCTAGAAGTAACTCAATCCACCATGAAATCCTTAGATTTTCAAGAAATTTCTACAAGGGCTCAAGGGAGGGCTTTGCAAGATTTCTTCCAAAAGGTAATCCTACACCCTTAGACTTACATGTATGGATTTAATATGGGAATATGAGTAAGAATTAAGTTCTGGAACTTATGGGATGGTGATTGGAAGCCATAAGTTCCTAATTTAAAAACTTAGCCATTGTAGAGATTGAAAGGTGATTATTTGATAGAATTTTTGTTGGTTGGGTGTAGATGGATGGTCATGCATGTGATGTTGGAAGTTATAAATTGTTTAAGAATGACGATGTGATAAATTATTGGCAAATGGTGGTAATTGGATGAACTAATTCTATGGTTAAGAAATGTAGAGATTTATGCCTACTAGGTATTTGATAAAATGCCTAAATGGCCTAAATTAAGGAATTTGTTACTAATATTGGTCCCATTGGATGTTGTTATTGTATATTGAAGTTTTTTAGTGTAGCGGATAAATTTAGTATCATTAAGGGGCGAATTTGAGGTATGTTGGCTAAACTTCCCTCTTAGAATTGAATCTCGCGATGTTCTCGTAAGTCTCAAGTATGATGGGCCAATTTCTTATTTCTCATGTCCCCAGTTATTCATTATAATTTTGACTATTCCGAATAAACTTTGTGTCGGAAGATGTATGTTCAAAATGTGTTCCGAATGCTCTTGTCATATTATGTTATCATTTGACAATGTGTTAAAAGTATGGGTTGTGTATTTAAACGTTATGACTTCAAGTCGTGTTCCAAATGAAAGTTATTAAGCCAAAATTTTGAAAGAAAACTTAATGTGCTTAAAACTCTTAATTGCTCATATGTGTACTTAAAGTCTTGATTTAAAATGCCTTGTCGTTGATAATCCACGATGGTGCTTGAAAGTGAAAGAGGTGAACATGAAATACGAAATACGGCCAACGTGCCAAGAATGATATTACATTTGTGGACACTTTCCAAGATGAGAATTATGAGGTATTGTATGACCCATGGGACAATGGAAAGAAAAACCTTTCATGAAATGATTTATATGAAATATTTTTGGGATACAAATGGATATATGCTATCCATGTAATCTGTTCACATATGTAGTTCCGCATACCATGATATTCCCATTATGGTAACGTTATAGACGTTCAAGTTTACAAATAGGCATGACGTTGAAATTAAGGCTTTCCAATGTTTTGCAATCAGAGTATATATATGCTTATAAAATAATAAATGCAAATGCATTTGATGTTAAGTCCCCAAGAGTCAAGAACTTAGCCAATGGCCTTAAGATGACAAACAAGTACATAACGAGGTGAAAGAGAGATGTCCAATGCTAAATGATGATGAGCCTTAAAGAAAAGGAATTGGGTCCAATTTCCCATTGTAATCTACTCATTGATTCTCCATATATTTGCTAATGTAATAAGTTGTGTTTTCGCATGATTCGCATGAACATGGAATATCCCAATGATCCGGGAAATTATGACCCTAAATGTAATGTTACTTATGTTGCTTTAAGCTTACATATGGTCATGTGCATAATAATGTGTTACGAGCCCTATGGACAATCTATGAAACGTATATGTGTATGGTATGAATGAACCCTATGGAAGGTCTATGAAATGCATAGGTGTATAGTAAAGATTAACCCTATGGACGGTCTATGAAACTCATAGGTGTATGGTATGAATGAACCCTATGGACGATCTATGAAATGCATAGGTGTATAGTACAGATGAACCCTATGGACAGTCTATGAAACACATAGGAGTATGGTATGAATGAACCCTATGGACTATCTATGAAACGCATATGTGAATGGTATGAATGAACCCTATGGACGGTCAATGAAACACATATGTGTATAGTATAGGTGAACCGTATGGACGGTCTACGAAACGCATAGGTGTATAGTATAGGTGAACCCTATGGACGGTGTATGAAATGCATAAGTGTATGGTATGAATGAACCCTATGGACGGTCTGGTGAGGAGCATAGCCAGCACGAACAATAGGTGCCATTTTCAGTGTCCTTGTTTGGTACATAGTGTACATTTATATTATATTGGTTGTATCCCATATCATGGCTCATGTGGCTCGCTTACGATCATATAATTTGTTTCATAGTTTCTTGATGTGTCTTATTTACCTCTCATGATCTACCTTACCTTTATACATTATTTTGTTTGCTCTACATACTAGTACTATTCGACATGTACTACCATCCCTTTTACCGAGGACGATGCATCTTTAATAGATGCAGGTGGTTCCATAGCAGGCGGCATCGATCAGTATTAGCAGTACACTCTCTCTTCAGCTGTCTTGGTGAGCCCCACTTCATTTTGAGGTCGCGTATCTTTTGTTTCTCAAGTATTGTGTTTTGAGGTATAGCCCATGCCTTGTAGCCGGCACAATCATAGTACTCTTTTGTATCCGCTAGAGGCTCCGTAAACATAGTGTGGGTTGTACCTTGGTTATGGGAAAGTCAAACTAATGATGTAGTAATTGTATCACATGCTTCCACTTTTGAACTATGAATGTGTAATGTAATATTTTGGAGACTTATAAATAACGTAACTAATGGTAATGAATTGGTGTAGTTCACATGATCTTCTCATTGTCCAATCAACGAAATTTATCTTCTCTTTATTCATGGGTATGTTCGGGCAAAAGGCAGGGTATCTCGGTTGAGTGCCGGTCGCGCTCCCCGAGGTCAGAGCGTGACATTGAGTATCTGGTAATATGTCAATAGCAAACTCAATCTCCCCCTCTGGCGGAAGGCCTGGGAGCTCATTGGGAAAAAAATCGGTAAACTCATTAACCACCGGGATAGACTGAAGGGTCGGTGACTTTGTTTTCACATCCTTTACCCGAACTAAGTGATAGATATAAACTTTTCTAATCATCTTCCTTGCCTTGATATAGGAAATAAACCTACCTCTCGGTGAAACAGTATTACCTTTCCACTCCGGCACCGGCTCCCCTGGAAACTGGAACTGAACCATCTTTGATCTACAATCAACGTTAGCATAACAAGAAGCCAACCAATCCATACCCATTATAACATCAAATTCTACCATATCTATCTCGATCAAGCCTGCTGCTGTAGAATGACCATGAACTACTACTATGCAATCTCTATATACCCGTCTAGCTCTCACTCGACCCCCATCATATGTAGAAATCTCAAAAGGTTCAATCAACTCAGGTTCTATCCAACCTTACTAGCAACCAACGGAGTGACGTATGATAAAGTGGAACCTGGATCAATCAATGCATATACATCATATTAGGATATTGATAATATACCTATAACAACATCAGGTGAAAACTCTTGATCCTGTCGACCTGCTAATGCATAAATGCGGTTCTGAGGACCGCTCGAGCTAGATGCTCCACTTCTGCCTCTACCACGACTGACTGGTGCATGTGAACCTTTGCCAGGGAGGCGTACCTGATAATGACGAACAAACTACAAATCTCGCTGGCCGAACGATACTTGTACCACCTCTCGTCGGACAATCTCTCATAACATGTCTTGGATAACCACAAGTACAAATAATACCCACAACGCACTCCCCAGAATGTTGCTTACCACACAGAGCACATTGTGGCAAGGTCGGCCTCATCTGACTTGACTCAAGCCTATACTAAGAACTAAAGGCCCTGGAACTCTGACTGGGCCTTGAATATGTAGAGCGACGAAACCTCCTACCGGTAAAGTGAGGAAATGGAATCAGGCCAGAACATAGTTCAATTACAAAAGAGGACTGAATCCAATGAGGATTGCCAAAGTATTCCTTTTTGAGGAAATCAAGTCGGCGTAGTTCCTGAGCAACATACAAAAGTGATATTTGTTTTTTCTATTTCAAGAGAAAGGGGGAGAGAAATCTAACCCTACGTGGGTTGCCTATGTATCCCTCCATGTGAAGTCAAGTTTAACGTAGTTCTGTTACATCAAAAACTCTAACTCTATTTGTCTTCAGACATAGTACCTCTTGATTGCGTCTGAGTTGATAGGCTTTGTGTTGAATCTTCCATCCATTTCTGCCAAGAGTAGAGCTCCACCCGACAGTGCTCGGTGAACCACGTAAGGACCTTGCTAGTTTGGTGCGAACCTTCCTTTGGCTTCTTCTTGATGGGGAAAGCTTTTCTTCAGAACTAACTTCGTAGTGTGAATTAGCAAGGCTTTACTCTTTCGTTAAATTCACTAGCCATCCTGTTCTGATATAATTGACCATGACATACTACATCCATTCTTTTCTATTCAATGGGCATGAGTTGATCCTGCCTAACCTGTATCCACTCTGCGTCATCCAATTTTGCCTCTTGAATGACTCTTAAGGATGGTATCTCGACCTATGCGGGTATCACCGCTTCAGTGCCGTATACCAACATGTAGGGCGTTTCCCAGTGGATGTTCTCATGGTAGTCTAATAACCCAATAAAGTGGAAGGTAGCTTCTTGTGCCATTGTCTGTGATTGTCCACTATTTCTCGCAAAATCCTCTTTATATTCTTGTTGGCGGCCTCGACTGCCCCATTCATTTGATGTCTATAGGCTATGGAATTGCGGTTGAAAATTCTAAACTTCTCGCAGATTTCTCTTATGAGGTCGCTATTGACGTTAGCGACATTGTCAGTGATGATAGACTACGGTATCCCAAATCTGTAGCCAATGGCCTTGTAAGTTGATTCCTCGACCCATTTTGGGAAATAGTTAATAGATACAAAAATGAAACGATGTCTGTTTGATGCTGCGGGCTCTACAGGTCCAATTACGTCCATTCCCCAAGCGGCGAACGGCCAAGGTGAACCCATTACGTTTAACTCATTTGGTGGGACACGGATGAAATCCCCGTGAATCTGGCACTAGTGACACTTCTGCACGTAGCGAATTCTATCATTTTCCATAGTCATCCAAAAGTATCCAGCTCTCCAAACCTTCGTGGCTAATATGAACACGTTCATCTGGGGCCCGCATATCCCCTGCATGTATTTCCTCCAATAGTCTGGTTGCTTCAACAACGTCTACACATCACAACAAACATAAGTCCGGGGTCCTCCTGTACAGGACTTCCCCGTTGAGGAAAAAGTGGTTTGCCAGCCTCTCGAGTGCTCGCTTTTGACCATTAGTAGCATTCTCCGAGTATACCTTGGTCGCAAGGAATTTCTTGATGTAGTGGTACCACGGATTACCATTGGGTTCTTCTTCTATATGGAAGCAATAGGCATGTTGATCCCTGATCTCTACCTCGATAGGTTCGATGTAATTTTTGTCTGGATGCTGAATCATAGACGATAGGATTGCAAGGGAGTCGACGAACTCATTCTGAATACTGAGGACATGCTTGAACTCAATCTTTGTGAACTTCTTGCACAGTTCCTTCATGTAGTGCAGGTACGACAGTATCTTGACATTCTTGGTGGACCATTCTCCTTGGACTTGGTGTATAAGCAATTCATAATCTCCTACGACCAAAAGTTCTTTAATATTTATGTCGACTGCCATTCTGATTCCAAGGATACACGCTCCGTATTCGGTCATATTATTGGTACAAGGGAATATTATCTTTGCTGATGCTGGATAGTGTTGTCCAGATTCTGAAATCTGTACTTCCCCAATTCTGACTCCTTTGAAATTTGCTGCTCCATCGAAAAACTTTCTTTACCCAGGGTATGATTCTGCAATATCTTCCCTAGAAATTAGTACTTCTTCATCAGGGAAATACATGGTAAGCGGTTCGTAATCTCCATCCACTGGATTCTCGGCTTGGTGGTCGGTTTATGCTTGTGCTTTGATAGACTTCTGAGATATGTACACAATGTCAAATTTGTTGATGAGACTTTTCCACTTAACTAGCTTTCGAGTAGGCATTGGCTTCTGAAAAATGTACTTTAGCGGGTCGAGCCAAGATATCAGATGCGTGGTGTACGCTGACATGTATTGCCTTAGCTTTTGAGCAATCCAAGTCAAAGCATAACAAGTGCGTTCTATCAGGGTATACTTGGCCTTGCATAGAGTGAACTTCTTGCTTAAGTAGTATATGGCCTCGTCTTTTCTCCCAATTTTGTCATGCTGCCCCAACACACAGCCGAAGGCGTTGTCCAAGACGGACAAATAGAGTAACAATGGTTTCCCTGGCTCGGGGCGAACCAGCACTGGCGGGTTTGAAAGATACTCTTTGATTCTATCAAAAGCTTTCTGGCACTCCTCCGTCCATTTTGTGGCGGCATATTTCTTCAACGGCTTGAAAATAGGTTCAAAGATTATCGTGGACTGGGGTATGAAACGACTGATGTAGTTCAATCATCCCAAGAAACTCATGACATCCTTCTTGCTCGTTGGTGGCGGTAATTATTGGATGGCCTTGATTTTTGATGGGTCCCGTTCTATCCCTTTCATGCTTACAATGAAGCCCAATACTTTTCCAGCGGGGACTCCGAACGCGCACTTTGTTGTGTTCAATCTCAAACTATACCTTCGTAGGCATTCAAAAAATTTCCTCAAGTCATCCAAATGCTCCGAGCTCCTTCGAGACTTTATGATGATGTCATCTACATACAGTTTAATCTCGTTATGAATCATGTCGTGAAAAAGGGTCGTCATGGCCCTCATATAGGTAACACCGGCGTTCATGAGACTGAACGGCATAACTCTATAATAGTAGACACCCCAAGGTATGGTGAAAGCTGTCTTCTCTGTATCTCCCTCGTGGATTAAGATTTGATGGTATCCAGCGAAACAATCCATAAATGATTGCAGTTCATGCTTCGCACAATTGTCGAGGAGGATGTGGATGTTTGGTAGAGGGAAATCATCCTTTGGACTAGCTTTGTTGATATCTCATTAGTACACACATATTCTTATCTTTTCGTCCTTCTTGGGCACCGAGACTATGTTTGCCAACCAGCTTAGATAGTTGGTGACCCTTACTACATTTTCTTCTATCCGTTTGGTCACTTCTTCCTTTATCCTCAGACTTAAATCAGGTTTGAACATTCTGGGCTTCCGCTTGACTAGCAGTCTGGTAGGGTCAGTGGGCAGTTAATGTGAGACAATGTCGGTGCTTAATCCTGGCATGTCATCGTAGGACCATGCGAACACATCGACGTACTATCGGAGGAGTTCAATCATTTTTTCCTTCTACTCGGCTTCTAGGTGAATGTTGATTCTAGTTTCTTTTATATCTTCTTCACTTCCTAGATTGACCACTTCTGTTTCTTCCAGGTTGGGCTTTTTCTGACTTTCCAATTGCTCGATTTCCTATGGGAGATTGTTGAGCATCATGCTCTCGTCATAGTCCTCGTAATTCAGGTCGTTGCGCTTAGCAGTTTCGTTACATGTCATAATCGTGGAATGCCTTTTTTTATCGGTTTGATTACTGAAAAGAAAAACTAAGTATAAATAAAGCATTAAAACAAAGTCACAATATTTAGGAAAATGATTCTTTTTATTTCATGAAAAGTGGAACGTCTTAAGTGTTCACAAGAGGCAAATGACAAAAAGGTACAGACAGAGTACAAGCCTCAATTGACCGTGGTCTTTTCAAAAGAAAACTTTTACTGTTCCATACTACTAAGACTCCCGGCGAACCAAAGATGGACTGGCGGTCCAATTCTGCAGCTCTTCCCCTGGTTTGACATCCTTGATAGTCGGTGTCTTGATATTAGTTCATTCACATCATTATTCAATCATATTCACAAACAACTTTTACATTCCGTCGATGATATCATCTTCGGGTAGTGAACTCTATCCCGGACTTGCAACATGCTCTAGCACAAAAACCTTTTTCCCGGAGCTAACGGGGCGAGATTTCCCTTCCGAAGGCTGATATCCTATGCCAGCCCTTCCTTTCTGCCCATTATGTTCAATTGGCTCTGTGATTCTATTTGACTTGGCTCCCAACCATCTTCATCGCCTGTATCCATATTTCATCATCTCCCTCATAGCTATTTTGGATCTATACGACGACTGTATTCCCAAGATTTGTTCAGCCTTCTCAATCTCAAAAGTCTGCATGATTTCCACAGGATGGAAGGCAACTTCGTCCAGCCCTTTCAGTGAATGGAACAACATACTCCAAATAGGCGGAGTGACCCCACTCGCCATGAACCACGATCTCCTAGCGTCCGCACTAAAATTTTATTCATTGGTGCAAAGTGGATGGCACAACCCCTGTCATATGTATCCAAGGCCTGCCTAACAGCAAGTTGTAAGAAGAGGATATGTCCATCACTTGAAACAACACCGAAAAATCGACCGACCCGAATTGCAAAACTAGATAAATTTCTTCGATAACATCTTTTGCGAACCATCAAAGGTTGTCACCCTTATGTGGAATTCTTTGACTTTCCTCAAATGAATTCCTAGCTCTCGCAGGGTGGAAAGCGGACAAATGTTGACTCCTGATCCACCATCGACCAACACTCAGGACACTATTTTGTCCCCACACTTGACTGTGATGTGAAGAGCCTTCTTATGACTTATGCCTTTGAAGGGGAGTTCGTCTCTTATGAAAGTGATCATGTTTGCTTCGACCATTTTCCCAATTATCGCGGCCAACGCCTCACTAGTGGTGTTACATGGTACACTTAACCCACTTAGTACTTTCAACAAGGCGTCCTTATGACTGTCGGAACTCACTAATAGATCCATGATAGATATTTGTGCTGGAGTTTTCTTCAGTTGCTCAACCACAGCATACTCTTTGCTTGACATTCTTTTCCAAAACTCAGCAGCTTCTGGGTCTGTTATGTTCCTCCGTTGAATTTGTTCTCTCCTCGTATTTCCTCGATTGACATTTTCAGGGGCGTAGCATCTCCAAGACCTAGTCATACCTTGGGCTGCACCCAAGTTTGTCATTTTGGCCTTTCCTTTTTGCTGGTATGTCCATGGGACGGGTTTTTACTCCCGACCTTCTTTGTCTCGAGTAGCATCGGCATGTTGCTGCGGAAAAGTTTGAACCGTCACTGTAGGCCTCAATTATACTGTAATGATCAGAGCCTTATGAGGAGGGATCCTTGTGGCTTCAGGTCAAACTCTTCGTCTAATGTGATCATGTTAGCTCCATGATTTCGATGATTTAGAAGTGGGTTGTGATTCACATAGTATGGTGCCAGAGTGAATTGAATGGCTCCGCTCTTGATCAGTGTTTCAATTTCATTTTTCAACTTGAAACAATCTTTAGTATCATGTCCAGGTACATTGGAATAGTACACGCATCTTTTAGTGGCAACAAAATACTTGGAGGGATGTTCAGGAACCCTTCCCTCGATTGGGTGTATCAATCCTGCTCGTCTTAATCTTTCAAATAATTGGGCCAGAGGCTTAGCAATCGGGGTATAAGTTCTAGGACCCCTCTCTTCCAAGTTGGGACGAGGGCGTGGTGCATAAGCAGGTCAGTTTTGATGAGTAGTGTTTTGGACAGGAGCATATGGTCGTTGTGGTTTTTGGTTGTTGTTGGATAGGGGAGGGTTGTATTGTGGTTGAGGGTGGTAATATGGCTGGGCATTATAAACTGGAGCGTAAGTGGGTGGTGGTGAGTGGTTGTTTGGGGAATAAGAGGTGCTCCCGTGATGTGGGTTGGGTTTCTAGTAAGGGACGGCTACTGAGACCTCCTCTTTCTTCTTCTTTCCGCTTCTAATTGACCCTTATTGTATGGCCTTGCTAGCCACTTGCAGTGCTGCCATGGATTGTACTTTACCAGATTTTATGCCCTTTGCCAAGAAAACTCCGATCTTGACCATGCCAGGGAACTTATGTCCCATCATTCCCATCATCTTTTTAAAGTATATTCCCATCATATGTTCAAAGTATATTCCCTCCTGGCATCTAGCGGAGGTTGCGCCCTGTAAGCCTCCGATCTCCACCGTCGTGCATATTCATGAAATGACTCAGATGGTTTTTTCTGCAGTTTCAATAGTGTGAACCGATCAAGAGTGATCTCGGTGTTGAATCAAAAATGATTCATGAAGTCCTCCGCCATATCTTGCCAAGTTCTCCAATCTAGCGGATCCTGTCGAGTATACCCTGTGAGTTCTTTTCCCGTCAAACTTCTTATAAATAACTTTATCCTTAGCTTCTCGTTCTTCCCCACGCCAACTAACATCTCACAATATGCCCTCAGATGTGCGTGAGGATCCCCTATCCCATCGAAGCTATCGAACTTTAGGGGTTTGTACCCTGCCGGCATATCCATATCTGGATGAATACACAGGTGCTCATTTTCCAAACTTTCACTTTCCTAGGCAACTTCGAGACTCTTCATTTGCCTTCTCAACATTTGCAACTGCTCAGATACTGCCTCTTCTTCCCTATGCCTGGCTTCTCTCTCCATCTCCACGTATTGGTCAATCTCATAAGGCACCCTGATCATGTCAGGTGCTATAAAGGTAGGTTTAGAAATGTCATATATAGGGGGAACGTACCGCATGGGTGGCGTCATGTGCCACAGGTATGTGATGGTTAGTGGTGAAAGTGACTCAGTCACGAGGAGGGGTAATTACGTTAGTGGTAATAGGCAGGTTCTGTGATGTCTGAGTGTATAGTGGTATGTAAGGAGTGTGCATAGGGGGCTTTGGTGGGTTAGCGGGGGCTACTGAAGATATCACTTGAGTGGTGGGAGTTGAAGTTAGGGTGTTGCTGTTTTGGCATGATATGGAAGGAAAGTGATCTGGAAGTTAATCCAAATAAGGCAATCTAGGTGGTTGAGGAAGTGTTGTCACGACCAAGTGCGCCAGTTCTCTGATATATTGTAGCTCCTCCCTTAAGGACTCCATTTCTTGGGCCATCCTGGCCACATGTTAATTATTCCTAGTGTTGTCTTTTTCCCTCGATCGCCCCGGGCTATCAGCTATGACCAGAGCATGTTCAATTGGGTCTTCTTTGACTGACATCTTTCCCTTTGACCTTAGATTGTATGGTGGTTCCGCCAGTTTTGGTCGACACAAACCAACTTTCTTTTCTTTTGGGGGTAATAATAAAGCAAAAGAAAAACAAGAAGAAATAAAAAGAAAAGGAACAAGAGTCAGTTTCTTCTTTTATACAAGTAGGAAATCACACATAGTATATAATTCATGCATTACAGCTAGCGCGTTCCTAGAATTTGTTCGGACCACTCATTACCGGAGGTATGCCTAATTCGTAGATATTTGACTAGATATTAGACTTAACACATTTATATCCGAAGCAATTTGTTTTCATTGATAATTTTGACTTATACAAGTGGGAACACATATTACATCATTGTTTCATAGAATTTCATAGGCTTGGACAACTCACCCTTTTGGATAGTAAAAGAGAAAACTAGGGATAAGGGTACAAAGTGGGAAAGAGAGGAAATCAAACAACTCTAATAACCATCCCCTGGGTCGTTTCCCATGTCCTTCTCTTCTTCTGGCTCCTCTTCTGGATCTTCCTTCAGGTCTTCCTCAAACTCCTCCTTATCATCGTTGAATTCAGACTCCTCCTCTGGATCTTCTGCTGGATCTGTGCTTGATTCTATCTGGATGCACTCCACTACCTGATAATCATCTTTAGTAGGTGGTAACATGTGGTCAATGGATCATAGGACCACCTGACGATGCATTGACTTGGTCACAAGATAATGCGGTAGGATCTCATGCGGTCACAACATGTAGTACACCATGAGTTTTGACCCATAGGCATTGTTATCCGGTCGTTCCACTCTTCTTGCAGCCTTCTTATCCTAGAAATTGGGATCTGTCCATTGTACTCATCCCCGTATAGCGATGTCCTTGTCCCTAGAGGCACATCTTGGATCATCCCCGTATAGCGATGACATGACAAAGCCATTCTCTGAAACTTGAGAGTTTTGAAAAGAAGGTTTGGAGGGGTGTATAAGACAACCCTCACGTGCCACTATGTATGATAATGTACTGCCAAGACTCAATTGGAAGAATAAGATGACAATATGTATAAAGCAGTAACAAACAAAGGTGTAGCAGCAATAAGCATGATAATCATAAAAAGCAAATAATTATAAAGAGCAAATAAAGCAGGTAAGCATGTAATTGCAATTTCAACTATAATCACAGCAAGGCATAAATAAATTTAGAGGCCAAATTAGTCTATTTCTACTAAGGTCAAAACCTAAGTGGGGTTTCCCCACAGAGTCGTCATGTTGTTGCACCCTATTTTGCACTAGTCAAGACAGGATTCAACTTGTGGTTTCTCTGTTGTTGATGAAAGAGATTCGCCACCTAATATTTAAAGGTATACTAGGGTACCTATTTAATTACTAAGTTATATTCCTTACAGGTCTGCAAACCGGTGTCAGGTCTATACCGACCACCAGAGTCTACTACATATGTTCAAATAGAAGGACCATAATTTGCGGCAGCGGAGGTGGTTAGAGTTGCTAAGCACTATGATATCACTATTCTATATCATCTCAGGAAGGCCAATGTGGTGGCCGATGCCTTGAGTCGAAGGGCGGAGAGTAAGGGTAGTTTGGCATATCTACCGGCAGTAGAGTGGCCACTAGCCCTAGATGTCAGGCCTTGGCCAACCAGTTTGTTTGATTGGATGTTTTGGAGCCCAATCGGGTTCTTGTTTGCGTGGTTCCTTGGTCTTCTTTATATGATCTCAACAGAGAGTGCCAGTATGACGACCCCCATTTGCTTGTCCTTAAGGACACGGTACAACACGACGATGCCAAGGAGGTTTCTATTTGAGATGACGGTGTGTTGCGAATGTAGGGCCGATTATGTGTGCCCAATGTGGATGTGTTACATGAGTTTATTCTTCAAGAGGCCCACAGTTCACGGTACTCCATTCATCTGGGTGCCGTTAAGATGTATCAGGATTTGAGGTAGCACAATTGGTGGAGGAGAATAAAGAAAGACATAGTGGAGTATGTTGCTCGGTGCCTAAATTGTCAACAAGTGAAGTATGAGCATTGGAGACCAGGTGGATTGATTCAGAGACTTGAGATTCCCGAGTGGAAATGGGAGTGTGTTACCATGTGTTGCACCCTATTTTGCACTAGTCAAAACATGATTTAACTTGTGATTTCTCCGTTGTTGATGAAAGAGAGTTGCCACCTAATATTTAAAGGTATACTAGGGTACCTATTTAATTACTAAGTTATATTCCTTACAGGTCTGCAAACCGGTGTTAGGAACCCCTTAAAATCTACCTGAGGTAGCTCCATAGGACATAGACTAATCTTAAGAAATTAGTTATTTATACTATGCTTTATTACTACTAAAGCATGGCTTACTATATATTAAAGGGAGTATATATGTAAGTCTTAGGAGGGATGTTAGATTGTAAAATAAAAGTTATTGAAGGTTAAGAGAGTTTTGAAAGTAGTCTATATTTTAAGGCATGTAATTATTAAGTTATGAAAGTAATTAATTTAAAGAATGGATGCTTGTATAATTTAAAAAAATATTCATAAAAAGAGTGATTCTAAATGAACCTTGGTTTTAAAAATTCTGAAGAAGGCAAATCTTTGAAAATTCATTTGGGTGACCGTTCATTACTATTTCTATGAAAAAATATAGATTCATTCCTTGTTAGCAAAGACCGGCGATTCTTTTTTCTAATTTCCTTTGAAAATGGGTTGCTGGTTTTTATTAGAGCCTGAACTTCAAAAAAACATTTAAGAGAGGTGAGTGTATAACATGAATAAGTCATAATAAATGGGGAGAAGATTAATTACTAACTAATTCCCTTTAAGCCCTGCATTAGTTAAAGTTTGCCTATGTTTCATGTGGTATAAAGCATGAAGATAAAGCACATAATCTAATATATGAGTGTTGAATACATAATAATGAAATATGATAAAATGACAAAGGCAGTAAGCGAAGATAATGAAGCAGTAAACTAGGCTATAGAAATAATGAACAATAACAAAAGAAGTAAGGGAGAAAGGACTGGACTCTAGTGGTTGGGCCTCATTAAGATAGGCCCAGCAAATGAGAAGCGCGGCTATAGTTGACTGGACTCTTCAGAAAATGCAGTGAAGCTGGTTTGGGCCTGAGTTTCCTTAGGAACTCAGCACGCCCAAATGTATACATGCCCAAAAAGAAAGAAGGTCATTAGAAGTATATCCCACATTCTCAACATATTCAAATATATATGACATGTATATAGACAAATAATTGGAATAAGAAAATAATCCATACTGTGGGAAATTATATTAATGTGGTGGTTCTACTTAGCAAATAATTCACTCAAGGGCTAAGAAGGAAGTTCCAAATGTGTGAATGAATTAAGGTCTAAGAAGGAAGTTCCACTCAAGGTCAATGCTCCCTTGAATCCCCCTACACTACAAAGTTCCCAAGGGACTCAAGGCCCAGGGCAATGCTTGTGTCGGGGAGGGCAGCCCAACCTAGAGTCAAACTCTACTCCCAAATACCCTTAAGTACTAACAATATGTTTTCCTTACAGGTTTAAATGCTAATGAGACCCTTTTAATGTAAACTAAATGCTATAGCATTACTTACAACAAAAATATACTTTCCCTCCTAACATAAGAACATATAGTCTACATTAGATACCAAACAAACATATATCGCATGAAGCTAAAGATCTGACTTTAAAAAACATACAGGTGAGGAGCAGAAGCATCATATGCATACTACAAAGGTCTGAACATTAGATCAGAACAATATTCCAAGGAAATGCAAAGCTATACAGTAACAACTCAACAGATACAAAGGTTCTTGTTTCTGGCAAACCTAGTGTGAGCTGATTGGTTTTGCTTTTAGCACATACATTGGCTGATAATACTACTTGAACACTTTAAAGGTCATCAACGAAGGTTCAGGTAACACAGTCATGGTTAACCATTTACAGAGGTTATCAAAGATATCCGAGACAAGATTAACTCTCTCAATAGGTCTACAAATTCACAGATTAAAACATGGAATCCTTAAGGATTTCTACAGAATCATACTCCTAATAGTGTTAGCTTCAAAACAAATCATTATGTTCAGATAGCATCAGCAAAGGTCCTTATAAGGTTTTAGGAGGTCAGATTTGGTTTTAAAATTTACAATACGGAAAGGACTGTAGTGGTTATGGACAATGTGTGAAATCATGAATTAAACAGAAACATGCAGTATTCAGTTAGCTACCTGTAGACTTCAAATACAGTAATGATTTTATGTAGACAAGGGAAACTTTACACATTTATAAAATTAGATTAAGCATGTCATGTGGAGAAAGAGTTACAGATAAAGATAAGGCATTTTACTAAAACATGTTTAACTCAAACCTAAGTCTAAATTAGTATCTAAGTATGAAATGGTCATGCTTCTATTTTCCCAAGTTATCACTTAGTTATAACAGAGTAACTAGGTCCAGTTTTTCTAGGGAAGACAATCTTAAAAGATAAAATGGATGTCAACTTTTCAAATATCAATGATAACCCTAAAGTATTAGAGACAAGAGGTATGATACCAAGTAAGTTTTAGATTGAGCATGTAGATGAAGATGTTAACTAATCAAGAAACACAATCAAATTCAGCGTAACAAGTTGTCAATCTTTTATAACAAAGAAAAGATGCAGGATCATGATTATGTTATGAGGAAAGATAGCTTAGTTTTTAACAAATGTGTATAATAGGACTACTGGGAGAAGAGAAGAAAGTTTGATTCAAACAATATTAGGTCAACATAAGCACCAACAACTAGACAAAATAAACGACCATAGTGGCAACTCAGAAATAGTTTACCAAACACAAGTAGAGAAGAAAACATATAAACACTTAGAGTTTATGCTTAAGGTTAAAGGATAGAGGATATAAAATTAAACACCTTCAGATTCATCTCATTCATGGTTATCAAATAATAAGCTCAACTTCAAGACTCACAAACTACAGAGATGCAACAGATAAGGATAAAGGTTACTGCAGATCAATGAAAAGCTATGAAGTTCATGTGAACCTGAACCCATAACAACTTAAACATGTAGACTATTGGAAACTCAGTAATAAAGATCAGCTTGAATCAATTAATAGTTTAATCAATCATCGATTAAAGACTCAAAAATAAGACAAATAATCACAAGTGGATATTTGACTAACAGAACACAAACATTAACATACTGAACACCATAAAACCACTATAATACTCAGAATATAACTATCATATTTGAAGAATTCAAAGGAGATGAACATAAGATAAGGATGAGAGATGTGTTGACCTTTTTGAGAGCAGCAGACCAGACGAAGGCTCTTTCTCAATTGCTTAAGACCCCAGGAACCTCGAGTTTAAACCAGTGACTGTACTCAGAAAACGAAAGAAAGAACAGTAAGAAAACCTAGGCTTTGAACTCTAAATTTCTTAGTTGATTGACAGTGTTTGTGTCTTTGTGTGTTTCTTTTCAGTGTTGGGTGGTTGGTCGTGTTAGGTAAGACCATTGAAGGCTCCTATTTATAGTGGCTATTGAATCCTAGGGGTTTCAACAGATTTAGACTTGGTAGTCGACAGTGAGGATTACTAGTTGATGCAAGCAAAATTGAGTGAAAATCTAAGAGACGGAGGTGAAAATCAGTGAGGGTTTTACCTGATAGTGGGAGACATTGACCGTTGAAGGCAAGTACTATCGGATAAAGCTTCAATGTTCAGAGGTCATTGCATTTGATCTCTGGACCTCGAATAACCATGATTAGATTCTGAGATATGCTCATGCACGCTCCGATTTGAAAGAACATAACAGAAACCAGATGATTTGAACTTTTGTCTTTGAGTCTAGTGTTAAGCTTTGGGGATTTCAAATTTTATCGGTGAAAGGGGAAAACTTTAACGAGAATCGCGGACAAAGGAGACGGGGATGGATGATTTTCGGATGGATTCATGACCTTGCACGAATTTGTGCAAGGTTTTTGATTGATTTGAGCCTGTAAGTTTGAGAGAAAAGGGGGAAGTGAGGTGGTCGGGTTCGTGCCAGATTTATTAGGGTTTGGGAGATATGGGTGGTCATCTTTAGGTTCAATATAGGGGAATAGGATCTGGGTCATTGATCTTTTAGATCAACAGTCCTAATATTTTAATATTAAAACATTTTAAATAAGGGAATATGAGGGCCGTATGATCTCAGCGTTTCAACGGCGGAGATTGAGTCTTATATGACCTAAAAAATATAGAAAAATGAGGATTAAAAGAGGACCGTTGATAGGATATACCAATGGTCCAGATTCAATTGTGTTTTCTTTGTGAGTAGGAGATACGGGTGATGTGGCATGATCTCATTGGTCCAGAAGAGGTGACGGAGATTGCCAAGGTGGAGAGAAGGGAATTGGGTATGGGTCAGATTTGTCTTTGGGCTTGATAATTGGGTTGAAATTTATTTAAAGAATAACCACTCTATGCTTAATTAAGGAATTGCAATTATAACCCTTTAGCTTTTACCCTTTTGAAATTAATTTAGATAAACATATATATTTTCAATAAAATGTAGTAAAATTATAATTATTAAGTACTACTAATTATTGTAATTAATTATTTATAAAATACTTCCTTTTCCTAAATTGTATTGCTAATTTTTGGAATTTCACATAGTAATCTAATTAACAAAAAATTAAAGAGTAATTTATTAAATTATTTATATAACCTATGTATAGAAATTATTTTAATACTCCTAAAATAGTAAATATATTTGTAATTAAATAATGTCAATGCTATGTGATTAACTTAAAAGATAATGCTTGGTTAATTTGTGAAAAATAGATATTCATTACTGAAAAATACTTTAAAAATATTTATTGTAGATTATTAAGTATAAATAAATTAATTTAAAAGGGGAGGGTCAAAATTGGTCGTCGGTGCCATGGACTTCGTTGTTGGACTCCCACGAACTCAGAAGAAATTTGACGTTGTATGGATGATTGTGGATAGATTGACCAAGTCGGCTTATTTCATTCCGGTGGTGACTACCTATTCTTCAGAGCAGCTGACTCAGGTCTATATCCACTAGATATTATCCGAATTTATGGTGTGCCGGTATCCATCATTTCTGATCGGGGCATGCAGTTTATATCGCGCTTTTGGAGAGTCGTACAGCGTGAGTTAGGCACACGTGTTGAGTTGTGTACAACATTTCACCCATAGATGGACAGACAGTCCGAGTGCACCATTCAAATATTAGAGGATATGCTTCGTGCATGTGTTATGGATTTTTGGGGTTGTTGGGATCAGTTCTTGCCGCTTGCGGAGTTTTCCTACAACAACAAGTACCAATCGAGTGTTCAGATGGATCCTTATGAGGCCCAATATGGGAGACAGTGTCGTTCCTTGGTTGGTTAGTTTGAGCTGGGAGAGGCTAAGTTATTAGGCACGGATTTGGTTCGAGATGCCTTGGAGAAGGTCAAGTCGATCCATAATCGGCTTCGTACAGCTCAATCTAGACAAAAGAGTTACGTGGATTGGAAGGTTCGTGATTCTGCATTCATGGTTGGAGAACGAGTCTTGCTTTAGGTTTCACCCATGAAGGTGTGATGATGTTTGGGAAGAAGGGCAAGATGAGCCCTAGGTATATCAAACCTTTTGATATTCTTGAGAGGATTGGTGAGGTGGCTTGCAAGCTTGAATTGCCACCTAGTCTATTTGTATTTTATCCGGTGGACCGTCCTATGTTTTAGGTTTCAGCTCAGTCCAATTGGACAAGGATTTTTCTTATGTGAAGGAACTAGTGGCCATCTTGGACATGCAGGTCTGAACGTTGAGGTCAAAGAACATTGCTTCAGTGGAGAGGTCAAGCATTCAAGGAAGCAACTTGGGAGACCGAGCATGATATGAGCAGATGTTATCCTCATCTTTTCACCACTTCAGGTATGTCTCTATACTCGTTGGAGGACGAACGTTTGTTTTAAGAGGGGGAGGATGTAATGACATGGCCGGTCGTTTTGAGTATTTTAACCCCGTTTCCCCTATTTCTTGCCTCCTCTATGTTATATTGTGGTTATGGGACTTGCTGGGGTGGCTGGTTTGGTTTCTGGTGAGTTTCGGAGTGAAATGGGACACTTAGTCCCAAAGTTGAAAGCTTAAGTTGAAAGAGTTGAACGGAGTTAGGCTCTTGGCTAGATGAATACGAAATGGATTTTTCATGATTCTGGTAGCTTCGTATGGTGAATTTGGACTTAGGAGCGTGTTCGGATATTGATTTGGAGGTCCGTACGTCATTTTGGCTTGAATTGGCGAAAGTTTGAAAGTTGAAGGTTTGGAAGGTTGAGAAGTTTGACCGGGAGTTGACTTTATGGATATCAGGGTCGGATCCCATTCGGGGCAGTTGGAATAGGTCTGTTGTGTCATTTATGACTTATGTGCAAATTTTGATGTCAATCGGAGTCGGTTTGGTATGAATCAGCGTTAGTTTTGAAAGTTTGATATTTATGGTTTCAATAGGTTTGAATTAGGCTGCGATTCATAGAATCGATGTTGTTTGATGTAAGTTTAGGCCTCAATTAGGTTTGTTATGTGTGTTGGAACTTGATGGCATGTTTGGACGGGGTCCTGGGGGCCGAGATCTGATTCGGATTGAATCCGTAACCATTTTTGACTTGGTTGATTGCTGAAACACTGCTAAGTCTGGTGCAATCGCACCTGCGCATTTTGGGCCACAGATGTGGCCTCAGAGCCGCACAGGTGAGGTTTGGGCAGGAGCAGTGGCTCCGCAGGTCCGGAGTATGGTGCGCAGATGCACATTTGCAGAAGCGGAGAAGACCCCACAGATGCGGTATCTGGGCCTTTGGTATTGGACCGCAGGTGCGGTCGCGCACCGCAGGAGCGGGCTCACCGGAGCGGTCACGCACCGCAAGAGCGGGCTCACCGGAGCGGCCAGTGCTCCACATAAGTGGGACCACAGAGGTATCTCTTGTCCATAGATACGAAAGTCCATGGCCTAAGTGAAAATCGCACTTGCAATGGATTTTCCGCAGGTGCGGAGCCGTAGAAGCGGCTGATTGTCCGCAAAAGCAGAACCACTGTGCAGAAAAGGGGCAGATCGAGGGTTTGTTCCCATTTTTCATCTTTTGAGTTAGAGACCTCGATTTTGGGCGATTTCCGGAGAGAGTTTCAAGGAGTTGATTGGGGTAAGTGATTTTAACTCAGATTTGACTATTATACATTAATCCATCATTGTTTTATCATTTAATTGGTGTTTTAAGTCGAGAAAATTGGGGATATTTGAGGATCAATCAATAAGCTATATTCTAAGGATTTGAAGGTCTATTTGAGGTCTGATTTGAATAATTTTAGTATGGTTGGACTCGTTATTGATTGGGTGTTTAGATTTTGTATGTTTGGTCTTGTTCCGAGACGTGGGCTTGGGGTTGAATTTTTGAGTTGACTTTTTGATTTGTTAACTGGCATGTGTTTTGGAGAAATGTTGAAGGAAACTAACATTTTCATTAAAACCTTATATTAAAATCTCCATGTCTATCAGTATTCTGTCAGCTCGGCATTCAATCAGTTTAGTATTCATTCAGTTTAGTGTCTCAGCAATTCAGTAATCATGTATTCATTCAGTTTAGTATGCATGAGTTCAGGACGGTTCAACATTCACATGTTTCCATCAGTCCTCTTTAAGGTCCAGAGTTTGCCAGAGTTACAATCGGGGTAATCGTTCGCGGACGAATGATCCCAAGTGAGAGATAATGTAACACTCCGGAAATTTGGATTAGGTATGGATACGTAAATGAGTATTAATGTGACATATTAGACATGTGAAGTCCTATCGAGATGAGTATGGGTGGTAATAGTTGTTTTGAAATCAAGACGAAAAGTGAGGTGCATAAGATTCGATAGCATCGACTAAGTTTATGGAAGGCGTTTCTTCTAGCCTTAGATAGTGCAAGGCCATGAAAACTCACAGCCTTAGACAGTTCTAGGGCATTAACCTTAGTGCCTCTAACGATGCAAGGAAGTGTATTTTTTGCGCCATTGATGGTGCCTTGCACTGTTATTTTGGCGCCTCTAATGATGCCCCGTGCTGGCGATATTTTTCCAAGCCAATTTTATTTCCTCCTAATTTTTTGGGATGTGTGCACTTATTTAAAACCCTACCTTGTTCCCTACACCCTGGGCACGTAGAATTGCTCCAGAAAAGGGAGATCTCAAGAGCCCAACTTCCTCCAAGGTCCCTCCATCATCCAAGGTAACTAATGATGATTCTAAGTTAATTTCAATTCTCCAACACCTTATTAACATGGGTAAACCCTTCAATTCATTAGATATTCGATTGAGACATCATTGTTGAAAACCGAAACCTTCAAACTCGAATTCAAGAGGATTGAACGTCAAAAATGTAATGTTTCTAACCCTAATAATTTATAGCTGTGAATTGATGAGTTCTTGGGAGAATAGTAAATGGGTTTGATAAATAGAATCATATGAACTATGATAGGATTTTGGGTAAAAATTTAGGTGATGAGAAATTGTCTTAGTTACATCTATTTGGGATTTTAGAATCACCTAGAAGTAGTAGAATGAGAATTGGGTGAACAAAGCACCATTTATAAGGGCTATGAGTCTTTACGCCATTAGGTGTTTGATACAATGCCTCAGTGACAGAAACATGCGTATTAGTGCTAATATTGGTTCCTCTTGATATATATTTCCATAGATTATCATTAAAAGAGGTGACGAACATTGTGATACTCTTTCAATGCCGGAGTCAAGGTATGTGAGTCTAACTCTCTATGTTTGGGAATGTTAATGATTCTCCCTGCACTACGTTTCTTTTACAACATTACTAATTGCCTCAAAAATATGGTTAAGCTTTATTCCTTGAATAGTTGTAGAACTTCTATTCTCTAATTTGTTCATGACTTTCATTCCGAATGTTGTGAGCTCTGTGCGTAATAAATATAGAATTGTGTATGATGCCCATGAGTCTCAATCTATATTACTCAGCATGTCATAAAAAGTTAAAGCATCACTTCTCATAATCAGTTCATGAATACATGTCTCACTCTTGTAATCCAGTATTGTTCAATATTTTTAGTATAATATATTGTAGTATGATTCTCAGTTCCTGATTTTAAATCACTGAATGTTGAACACCTGTATTTGGGCCCGAGGCCGCAATTTATGCTTTATGCAGCTTTCGGACTGAGGCCACCATTTATGCTTTATGCATATTTGGGCCTGAGGCTGTAGTTTATGGTTTATACATCTTTAGGCCTGAGGCCGTAGTTATGTATACGTATACTTGGGCCGGAGGCCGCAGTTTGTGCACACACACACAAAACATACACACATATATATATATATATACTGGGCCTGAGGTCGCAGTTTATTTATTCATATATACAGGTGATTCCTCATTCCGAAAAGGGAGTATTCATATCCTTACTTCCTTGTTCAGTTCAGTTATCAGTCATCAGTTAAGTTTCATTTTCAGTTTTAGTATTTATAGTACTTTCTTCCTGTTTCTTTACATATCAGTGCAATTCAAATGTACTGACGTCCCTTTTGCATGGGGCTTGCATATCGCGATGCAAGTAACGACTTACAGGTTGACGATTTAAAGCGCTATGATTCTCGTACCAGCAATTTGGTGAGCCCTAGTTCATTCAGGGCATTTTCATTACTTTACAGACTTTCAATATTTTAAGGCAGTCAGTGTTCTCAGTACGTCATTAGAGGCTTCATAGACTAGAGTGACAGTTAGACAAAGTCACAGGATTTTCATATTAATCTAGGTTGTCTACAAATATGTTTCAAAATTATATTAGGATTTCCGAACTTTGATTTATATCATCCAGACTTTCAGTATATCAGCATATGTTAGTTTATCTTCTGCATTCAATATGTTATGATATCACATATTGATTCAGCCAGCCAGTTGGTTCACTCGGTCACATGTAGTCAAGCACCGAGTGTCGTGTTACGTTCAGCCCCAGGTTCGGGGCGTGACATGAATGGATGTTATTCGTGCCCTGATTTGTTTCGTATGTTTCTCTATTATGCTATGACGGATTATGAGACTACTTGACTGTTCACATACATGGTATGATTCCGTTTAGGCCTTGTGGTGAGATTCGAGCGAGAGGGCTCTTGGGGTGTTAAATTGTTATTTGTGCCTTGGTTATGGTTTTCCTGTCTAGGGTATATTGTGCTATCCGTTTCTCTATGGTTATGGTCATGTATTTCGCTTGTTTCTGTTTATACATATGTTTTTGTTGATTCTAAGCATTATGGCTCAAAAGGTGTTCTATGTGGATTAGTGTGTTTGGACCGAGCTACGTGCCACATCGGGGTTATGTTAAGATGTGATTTTTGTGGTTATTTTGTGTGTTTTGCTTCTCCCTTTTGGGATGCATTGATATCATCGAGCCGATAAGGTTGTACCTATTGGACTTGTGGGGTAGTTCTCATATTTTGTTCTCATTCCATCTTTGGTTATATTTGAGTTGTTGGTTGTTGAGTGCGGATTGCGTCATATGTGGCTCTAGGTGTCATGTATGTAGCATGTCGGTCGGCCATCTTGTACTGGGTGAGATAAGATTATTGGACCTGCAATCAGTGCAATCAAATTTGGATAAGGTATGTTTTGGAAGAGTAAAGTCATTAGTCAGCTCAGAATTTGGCAACGGTTATTGTCGGGTGAGAGACCTCCATGACTTGTTGATTTGGTGGGTGATTAAGAGTTTCTACATGTTTCTTTTATCATTTTCACTGTTATGGAGGTTCGGAACAAGGTTCTATTCGATATAAGGTATATTACAGTTACCGAGTTTAGTAATGAGCAGCTATTGTAGTTAGAGATATTGGTCTGAGTACATAGGTTATGTGGTACATTATGTGGTTTGATATTGGCAGTGTATTGACGACTTGATGCAGCTTGTTGAGATTGATACAGTGTATATATACAATGACCGGATCATATAAGTAACTCCATATGTCGGAGCTTAGGTTCTAAGGTAAGGTTGAAGAAATGATCTTTAGTTATGTTTTGTGGACGGGCCAATATTGATTGAGGTGATGTGGGATCACTCGTGGGTATGTGTATGGTGAGTTTATACAGTGATTTGATGGCTTTGGAACAACTCTTAGGACGTTCGAGGATGAACATATATCTAAGTGTGGAAGAATATAACGACTTGGCCAGTCGTTTTGAGCTTTAGCATTTCATTCAGTGGTTTGAGACTTTGATTAACTTCATATGATGTATTATGACTTGCGTATATGGTCGGTCTTGGTTTTCAAGTGGTTCAGGATTGATTTGGAAGAATGACTCTCGATTTGGAAGATTTAAGTTAGAAGAGTTGACCAAGGTTTGACATTTGGGTAAACGGACTCTGAATCAGGTTTTGATGGTTTTGATAGGTTTGTATGATGATTTTGGACTTGTAAGTATGTTCAGATTTGATTTTAGAGGTTCCTAGAAGAATGCGACACTATTTGTCGAAAGATGGCAATTTGAAGCACTTAAGAGTTTATAAGTTAGACCAAGAGTTGACTTTGATGTTATTGGACTCCAATTGGTATTCTGAGACTTTGGATAGGTCTATATAGTTGAGTTAAAC
Source organism: Nicotiana tabacum (assembly GCF_000715075.1). NCBI lineage: Eukaryota > Viridiplantae > Streptophyta > Magnoliopsida > Solanales > Solanaceae > Nicotiana > Nicotiana tabacum. The sequence goes on from NC_134102.1 coordinate 48,195,705, forward strand.
TTGTGTGAAATGTTTGGAAAAAATTCGAAGTATGTAAGTGTGATTTGGTCACTCTTTTGAAGGAATAAAGATTTAACAACTTAAGAGAAATTCTATTCAGTTTGAGCCTCGATTCTTTGTTGTGATGTTCCCGCGGGTGTTTTGAGCCTTTGGATAAGTTTTGTAATATATTTTTACTTGTTTGTATGATTTGATGGGGTCCCGAGGTGCTCGGGTGTGAGACTAGTTATCTTAAGGATTTGGAGTTTGAGCAGGGTCAATATCGGGTCAAGACAACCTTTATTCGGTGTTTTGAGTGTGCGAGCAGGTACATAGCGTGTTTTATGATGGAAATGCATATATAGATGTGTCTGGGAGGTCCCAGATGTGTTTTGAGTGCCAAAACAAAGATTTTGTGAGTTCTGATTTTCTGGTGCAATAATTAAAAAAATACCAATTATATCCTTGAAACTTTACGAAAATACTAGTTATGTCCCTGAAATTTTTAGACTTCCTTTAAAACGTCAAAACATCATATCTCCCTTATTTTAAGGCAAAATTGGGTGATTCAAAAGGCTATCTTGGTGTAATCTCGCATGGATTATGTTGGGCTTATCAAATGTAAGTTTCGGGATCATCTAGGATCTAATTCGAGCTGAGACATCTGCTGTATTTGTTTTTACTTGTTCTGAAATTTAGTCATTTTTTCTTACAAGGTTATGGAGCTTGGGAAAAGGCGAATTTTAGGGAGTTTTCATCTATTCCATTGGGGTAAGTAAACCTAACTTACATTTATGATTATAACTTGAATATATCATTGATTTTGGCTCTAAATCAAGGAATCTTAAAGAAGAAAAAAGGATTTTGGCGTGGAAGATAAGAACATGTATTTTGGGTTTTTCGTAAAACTTTTCTAAAGTGAATAGTTGGGTTTTGAACATCGATTCGGAGTCAGATTTAGATGAAACTTATATGGTTGGACTCGTATTTGAATGGGTTGTCGAAATTTTTAAGTTTTGTTAAGTTCGGAGGTGTGGGCCCGGGTTGACGTTTTGGTTGACTTAGAGTGTTGGATTAAAGATTCAACTTTTATCATTTGGGTTTGATTTTTATGGTATTATTTGGTGTTATTGAGTTGTTTTTTAGCCGTTCGGAGGTCAATTCATCCGAGAAGACATTTTTAGAGCATTGAATTTTTCACGACCCAATTCCCACTATAGGCCGTGAAGGCGCCCAATGTCACCGCTAGGCAAGCCGACGATGAACTATCCATCTAATTATTAATTTTAATATTTTTAAAGTAATTGATTTTATTTAATAAAGAAACAAAGAGTAAGTGACCGTAGTAATATACAGCATAAAATTAACACAAGAGTGAGGTAGTGAAATTAATAAACAAAAAACACGAGTATCTACTAGAATTTCTCAAAACCCGGTGTCACAAGTGCATGCGCATTTACTAAGAAGTACAATAATAATACAACATTTGTCTGAAATGTAAATCAGATAGGATAAAGTAAAAATATATGATGGAGACTCTGTGGGCTGCGACACGTAGCATGGAATGCAGCTCACCATAAATTACCCTCAGCAGCTCCGCTTACGTACCAAGATGACCACCAAATGAACCTGTCAAATCCTGCACATTTAGTGTAGAAGTGTAGCATGAGTACATAAATCTACGCATGCCCAGTAAGTATCTAGCATAACCCTAGAGAAGTAGTGACGAGGGGTCAACATCGACACTTACTAATGGTCCAATAAAACAATATAATAAATTATAAACAGATATGAAATACAACAGTAATAATGAGGTAAGAGCTAGAACTAACATAATCCTCCAACAATTTTTTTGACGATATAAATATCTCAAATCTCATACGCTATCTCAACAGATCAGAAAATATCATGTGCAACCTCAAACGGATAAGGAATACCATATAAATGTCAGGTCTTAGTCAAAGGAGAATCTCATGAATATTCGGACTCCTAGCGGTATCGTGCACGATTATGCTGAGGTTGTACGACCCAATCCAAGGTGGTGTGTACACTGCCGAGGGTGGAACGACATAAACCAGAGATGCATCTCAATATACGTCCGAGGCGTTCAGCCCGATACACATGAAAGGAAGAAACTTATCGAATTACGAGCCATGTGCCTGCAAAACTGGTACAGGAGCATAAACTAAACATGACTTTTACCGTCTATCAAATATCTCGCCAAACAACTCAAGGTGGTAAGGGTCGGCCAAATATATTTCCAAATCAATTTAAATCATAAGTTAAAGTAATTAAACTAGAAAATTGAGTTCAAGTAAGTCAAATATTACATGACAAAGTTCTAAGTCTACTCGGACATAAACATGCTTTTAGCTACGTATGGACGCTCGTCACCTCGTTCGTATGTAGGACCCATGTAATGACCCGATCGGTCATTTTGAGCTCTAGCGCATCGTTCACCGGTTTGAGGCCTTGAGTAGCTTCACTTTAGGTATTATCACTTTAGGTTCGGAAGCCTTAAGTTCTAAGAATTGACTGAGGTTTGACTTTTAAGTAAACGACCTCGTGATCGGAATTCAAAGGTTCCAACAGGTTTGTATAATGATTATGGTCTTAGGAGCGTGTCCTGATATCGATTTGGAGGTCCGTGGGTCATGTCGGCGTCATTTGAAGAAATTTGGAGATTTGAATGATTTTGGGAAGTTTGATCGGCAATGGACTTTTTGATATCAGGGTCGGATTCAGATTTCGAAAATGGGAGTAGGTCTGTATTGTCACTTGTGACTTGTGTGCCAAATTTGAGGTCAATCGGACTTGATTTGATATGATTCGGATGCGTTCATCAAAGTTTGGAAGTTTGAAAGTCAAATAAGGATTTCGATCGTGGATTCATAGTTTTGATGTTGTTTGGCATGATTTGAGGCCTCAACTAAGTTCGTAACATGTTATGGAACATGTTGGTATAATTGGTTATGGTCCCGAGGTCCTCGGGTGGATTCCGGAGGGATTAACAGATCGAGTGTGGGCTTAGGGGAAAGCTGAGGCAACTGGTGTCTGGTGCAATCGCACCTGCGAGACAAGGCCGCATGTGCGAGATTGCAGAAGCGGCCCAGGGGTCACAGATGCGGAATGGAGTGAGGGTGGATGGATTCGCAGGTGTGAGGAATTTGCCGCACGTGCGGGCTCATAGATGCGGGCGGAGGAGCGCAGAAGCGGGAACTTGGCTGAGGGGGAAGGGCGCAGAAGCGGCAGTTTGTGTACAGAAGCACATTTTTGCACGCAGAAGCGGAGATGTCCCAGATGAGGGATGTTTGCAGAAGCGAATTTTTACTAGCGAAAGCGAGGCCGCAGATGCGGCAATTCTGTCCGTAGAAGCGAAAACTGGGCAGAACATAATGGATCGAACTTGGTCATTTCATCATCTTCGTTTGGGGTTTATGGAGCTCGGTTCTTCGGCGATTTTGAGGAGTTTCTTCATGTAACACAAGGTAAGTAATTTCTCACTTGTTGTGAGCTAAATGTAAGGTTTATATGTGGATTTAAGGAGGAAAATTTGGGATTTTGGTAGAAAAACCTAGAAATTGGTATTTTTGGATTTTGACCCCGAAATTGGACATGGAATTAGGTATAAATTATATATTTGAGTTCGTGGTGTTATTGGTAAAGTTTATCTTTGAACATTATCGGAATCTGGGCACGTGGGCTCGAGGGTTGATTTTATCGACTTTTTGAACGGAGTTGGAAATTGTTTAAACTGATTAATTATAAGTATTAGAATATATTTTCATTGGTTTGCACATTTGTTTGAATAGTTTTGGATCGACGAGCATCAGTTTGAGGTGTTAGAGAGGCTTTAGAGCCGGTTATAGAACTTCGGAGCGAGGTAAGTCTCATGTCTAACTCTGTAAGGGGGAAACTACCCCTAAGTGATGTATTTGTTATGTGTTACATGTTGTGGGGGCTACGTGCGCACCAGGTGATGAGAGTCCGTGCGTAGCTAGATTCATGTTATGTCCGGGTAGACTTAGGTTCCTACCATGCTATGACTGTACTATTTGAGTTGTCTCTTTCCTATTAAATTTCTTCATATTGTGTTGAGACTTGAGACTAGACTTGTGTAGAGTGATAGACTTGCTATTGTAAAGTTTCAACGGGCATCATGATTAGCCGCGAGATAATTATACTCCTCTTATGAATTTCTCCCAAGTTATGCGTTCTCACCGAAAGGTTTCCCCTTAAAAATTCATAACTCACACATCTATTCGTGAGTGGGATCAAGGACCCACCAAAGCTTCTTATTCTAATGGGATCGGTTCGTTCGCCTCGGCAGGATAGATACATCTATGGTTCGTGCCGTTCGACCCTCGGTAGTGCGCACACTAATGGGATCGGGTCTGTAACACCCCGGAAAATTTTGAAATACTTAAGTGTAAAGCTCGGTAAAATTTGCAAAGAAAATAATATTTCATGGTGCCGGACTAGGCATACGTGTTGAGGATTATAGAAATTCTTCAACATGGAAAATGTTTGAGTTGAACAATGCACAGGAAAGTAAAGGAAATTTTTTGCCGAAAAAGTGCGTTTATGCGGTCCATTATGCGACCGCATAATCACTCTGCGGGCCGCATAATGGCTGCAGAAGTGAGCAGGAGAGGGCCATTCTGGAAGCATAATGGTTGCATTATGCGACCGCATAACAGTTATGTGGACTGCATAGTGACCTCATACACAGACAGTTCTTTTGGCTATTTTGTAACCAATTATGCGACCGATATGCGTTCCGCATATTGGTTATGCGATCGTATACCTTGTTCCGGAGCTCCATTTTTAGGTTTTTAAAACTCGACCATATTTCGTTAAATACACCCTTTGGGCCATTTTTGAGACATAATCTGATATTTTAGAGTAAGTGAGAGTGCCCTAGAGTGAGAAGGTGTTCTTCAATAATTTTTCTTCAATTCTTGCTCAAGTTTTGGAAGATTAAGAAGGGAAGCTCACTAGGTCTTCATCCTAAAGGTAAGATTCTACACCCTAAACCCTAATTTCAAAATTTTCTGAAAATGGGTAACTAGCAAGATAATTTTTGGGCATGAGAGTTGTTTATTTTACATGCGTGTGTTATCAAGGGGTGTAGGAAGATTGTTTATCTAAAAATTGTAAAGATTGGGTTGTGGGATGATGGAATCCTTCATAAAAAGGACATTGAAACCTTATGCACACTTAGTGTATGATAAAATGCTCAAATAAGCTAGGACCATGATCATCTTCTTAATTTTGATTCAATTTATTATATTTCTACAATAGATTGAAGTTGCTAAGAATTCCGGAACATTTTAGAGTTTAAGGAAGCTCAATTGAGGTATGTTGGCTAAACTCTTCTCTTACAATTGAATCACATGATATTCATGAAAAATATGTAAGTCCCGAGTGGTTCATTATAAAATTGGCTATTCCGAGTAAGATTGGGTTGAACGATATATATATTCGACAAGTATCTCAAATGCTTTATTCATGTTATGTTATCAATTGAGGATGTGTTAAAATATGGTTGTGCATTAATAATGTTTTGACTTCAAGTCAAGTTCAAACGAAGGCTATTATGCCAAATTTTGTGAAATATCTCTATGTGCTTTAGACTCTAAATTGCTCACATGTATACTACACACCTTGATTTGAATTTTATTTGTTGTTGATGATGATGATGATATTTGAAATTGAAAAGGTGAGCAGCAAATACTGAATATGGCTAACGTCCCAAGATTGATCTTATAATTATGCCCATTAGTGCCTGTGAAATGAAAAGATGTGAAAGTAATATGAAATACGATGATTAATATAAAAAGGTTGATGTCTCAATTAAGATAGCCTAGCCGATCGGGTCGTGATCGGACATCATGCCGCACACATGGTGCTGATTGTGCTGGAAATTGTAATTGAAGTGGTAATTATGGTTGATGTCCCTAATGGATAGCCTAGCCAATCGGGTCATGATCGGACTCCGTGTTAAAGACGGTGGTATTGATATTGAGAGAAATTTTGGTTGATGTCTCTAATGAGATATCCTAGCCGATCGGGTCGTGATCGGACTCCGTGTTAAGAGTATGGTGGTACTGGTATTGTGAATAATGGTATTGTGAATAATAGTATTGTGGACAATGGTATATCGATACTAAAAATCTCCCAATGTGAGATATGGAAATTTATTTGAACAATGTCTTGACCAAAAATTGAGGTTTGATGTTGATTAAAGCTTATTTTGATATTATGATAATCTTGTTTGTATTATTTGTCATTCTATTAAGAGGGTGTTTAGTTATACATACTAGTGCTATTCGACATTACTAACGTCCTTTTTGCCGGGGGCGCTGCTTCTTTCAATGGATGCAGGTGGTTCCACATCAGGAGATATTGATCAGTGATATCAGTGCACCTTCTTCCCAGCTGACTTGGTGAGCCCACTTCATCTCGGGGTCACGTGTCTTTTGTACTTTGTGTATTCGGTTTGAAGTATAGCCGAGGCCTTATTGCCGGCATTATCATTGTACTCTTCTTTATCTATAGAGGCTCCGTAGACATAGTATGGGTTGTGTATTAGTGCTGGGGAAAGACAAACTATGTTATGTTATGGTTGTATTACTTGTCCATTTGAGACTTTAAAAATGATGAAACTATTGGAAATGAATTGTTATGGCAGACGTGAACACATTTTCGTCTAATTAATGATAATATGTATTATCTCTATTCGTGGATGAGTTTGGGTAGAATGAAATCTAATAGGCTTGTTCGGTCGGATTCACTCGGTTTAGTGCCGGTCGCGCTCCTCGATTTTGGGGCGTGACAGGGTCGTATGCCACGACAGGATTTATGCACCACACTCTCAAGGGAGCGAGCCGTTCGCCTCGGCAATAAAATAGATATATCTATGGTTTGGTGATATTATGATGGATCGGGTCGTACGCCTCGACATTTCTATGACATACTCTTATGAAATCATGCACAATAATTAGCAAGAAGCTAGCATATCTATGAGCTTCCCCTGATTGAACTATGACGACCTGTCTAGTAAGGTCCATGTTATGTATACTCCGATTGAGGAGGTAACTACTAGCCGAGAGCTTGAGATATCTCAAGAAGAGAGTTGTGCCACGTATTTACACATGTTATTTTCATTTATTTACTTAGATTCATATCTCTTTACTCTTACTGTATCTGTCTTATTGGACCTCTAGTAAGTGTCGATGTCGAACCCTCATCACTACTTCTCTAGGGTTACGCTATATACTTACTAGGTACGCGTTGATTTACGTACTCATGCTACACTTGCTGCACTTTTGTGCAGGTACTTATATGTCTAATGGTCTTTTGGGCGCAACAACGCGGCTATTGTGGGGATTTTACCGTGAGCTGCATTTCGTATTACGCTCCATAGCCTACTTAGTCTCCATCAGAGTTATTTATATTTTTCCTGTCTAATTTGTATTCTAGATAGATGTTGTATTTTATTATAATTCCTGGTTGATGCTCATGCACTTGTGACACCGGGTTTTGGGGGTTCCTACTGTTGTTTGTCATTGTAGATCACGTAGTTATTAACATTTTTACCTTGTATGTTCCATTTTATATAATTTATGTAATGAAAATTATGATTTCAAAGTAATAAAATGAGTAATTGAATTGATCAATCATTGTTGGCTTGCCTAACGGCGGCGTTAGGCGCCATCACGACCTTTAGCGAATTTTGGGTCGTGACAGCTTGGTATCAGATCGTTAGGTTCACTTAGGTCTCATGAGTCATGAGCAAGTCCAGTAGAGTCTTGCGCATCGGTACAGAGACATCTTTACTTATCTTCGAGAGACTACAGGGCTGTTAGGAGCACTTCTCTTCTTGATTTCCCCATCGCTCGGCTTGATTCCATTGAGTCTTGTGCCTTTGTTTCCCTTCCTACTCATTATTATACGAGGTGGAGCGCTCGTGTCAATTGGGCATCGAGGAGGTGTAGTGGTACTACAGAAATAGTGCAGGATGCTTTTCCCTACGTGTTCGGGCACGCTATTATCATCGCCTAGTGAAAGGATGTTCTTTTGTTCCAGCTAAGTATCTGTATTCTCTATGGTTTCGACACTATGCAAGGATTGCTACCATGTCTATGAGCTTTCATCACACAGTGTTGGCGTAATGGTAAGGTGTTTGTTTATGTGTTAAAGTAGTGAAAGGCTCGAAAGGAGGGTTTCTCAATTCATGAATTAGAGATTGGCATTTGATTCTAGTAGAGGGAAGGCAATCGAGCTACGGATGTTCAGACCTTGGTCGGTGGAGTAACGAGACTTGATATTTCCGAGTGTGATGGAAATTTCATTATGATGCGGTGTCGTCGTCCTTGCTTGAACACATTACGGTTTTTCGGTGTTATGGTCTCCTTTGATTTTGCCTTCGGGCAGGGTCTTGTGAAATGGTGCCTAAGGAGCAGTTGTCAGAAATAGCGGTGTGCAGCGGTTCAAAATCGGATTGGTATTTCTAATGTTGATGGCAAGAGAGAGATGTTCTTCGAAGAGGCTTAGAGTCGATAACAATATATTGGTTCAGGTGCTACAGAAATGGATTTCGATTTGATGCAACATTGGAGTAGTGAAGTATGAGGAAAGACATGGCAAGAGGTGTTTCGCGGTGGTTGAAGTACTAGCAGGTCAAGTATGAAAGGCAGATGTTGAGAAGTTGCTTAAAGGGGATGGTTTAACCGAAGTAAGAGCGACAGATTAGCATATGGACTCCGTGGTAGGATAGCCACATACCTTTAGAAAGTATAGAACAGTTTGGGAGTCGTGATGGAAGGTGATTTGGTCTACGGGTTTTATTTGGAATAATGGTCACTGTACGAAGAAAGATTGAGTATAGCAGAAAGGAGATTGCTTGAAATGAAGAGGGGTGTGAAGATTGATTTATCGTTTCAGATGCAATATGACTTGAGTTCGGAAGGTATTGTTGAACTTTCAGTTGATGTCTATAGGGAAGGAGCAGACTTATACAGCTGGTGGGCGAGCATGAGCTCAGGAGAATTTACTGATTACGTGGTAGTTGTACCCAATGCAGCGTCGTTTGAGGATGTCGGTAAGGAATTCCGCATGTGGGTTATCTCCTGTGAGCAGGTTAGCGGTTGCGTGATGTTGATGAAGCTTCTGTGAAGAATACTACTTGCTACCCGGTAAGAGGTCGAATATGTGATAGTGACTGATGATCCAGAATGTTCATAAAAAAGGCTTAACAAAAGACTTCGAGAAATTTGGCGGGTTAACGGTACGAGATCATGGTAATTGAGATGGAGGAATCTTTGTCTGCTCTACAGTATGTGATGGTAGTTTAAAGCTAAGTGAGGGAGCCCCACCACCACGATTAGATCGCGTGGTTGTCGGCTTGTACAACTTCTAGTTATTGGTGCTTTTTGTGGATGTGATGTACAAGGAAAATAATTCAGCTGGTTGCTTCTTTGAGAGTGTATTCATGTGCTAGCAGAGCGTTGAAGTTTGGTAATATTCGGGACCAAGTTAGAATGGGTGACTCTCAACAATGGTTCTAGCGAGTTCAAGGATTTAAGTGCAGTGCCTAAGGATTTTGAGGTTCCGTTGTGTGGTTAAAGATCGAGTTTTCACAAAGGATTACGGACGAGACTTGGAATTTTCTATGCTATTATCGGGTATATGGTGCAGTATCGGAGTAAAGAAAGAAATAGCTTTGGATGCGCGGAATGTCTTGCAAAATAGGTGTACCAGTTGAAGATGCTATTGTGCGCTTGAAGGGGTATGAGATGATTCACGGGTATTGGGACGATGTGGTCTCGCGATTCAGGTCACTCAGGATGAGTGCGGATTGAGGTTGTTATGTTGTGAATGGAGCTATTATTATTTCTAAGACATGTCAAGAGTACATTGAAAAAATTTGGGTCTGTTAGTAATGGCTGAATCAACATGATTGTGGCAAGGATCAGTTCCTTTGTTCTGTGAAGTTATACATATGGTTGGTGTTTATATGTGCGGGCTTGACAGCCACCGTGACCTGATTGATTTGGGAGATATTTGATTTAAATGGTTTTGCTGTGTAAATGTATTTCAGAGGAGTTATGACGGTTTAGATCGTGGCTTGAGGTTGTATTTTCTGTGGTTTGGGAATTCAATTGCGTGTTGCATGGGCTCTTCGAAAATGAGCTAAGTGAAAGGTTTATAGCGAATGAAGTGTTATTCTACTGGTAGTTCAGGGGTTATGATGAATTTGGGTATTCTCGAGTAGAGGCATGATAGGTGCAGTGAGTGGCATGGGAAATTGAAATTTGAGTATCAAGGTTGCGGTTCGATGATTAATAAGAATGTCACGAGCTGGGATGAGCATGGAGGTATTTAGATGTTTAGAGTGAGCTGGCGTTATCTTAGTGTCACCTGAGAATGGTGTTCTGTGGAAGAGTCATTGTGTATTGAATTACGGATTGTGTTTTACTTTACAGAATTAGTACAGTTGGGGGTATGGATGTGCGGGCTTGGCTACCTGGGCAGAAGGTCATGGGAGTGTACCCCACAGGGAAATTATATGAGTGTGACATGCTAGCCACTTGATTGTTAAAGATCGAAACCAAGTATGGAGACTTTTTGTAGTATCGTTAATGTGAAAGTTTATGCCTAGAAGGAGCCTTCGTCCTTCGATTGTGAACTGTGGGAATTTGCCCCGATTGAGACGACTTGATTATTCGCACATGTGGTGTGGTGCCGTGTAGCTTGTGGTATTAGATGAGCAGGATGGCTCTCGAGACGCAAGTTATTTATTGCACCTTACTTATGCTTGGGTTTTGTAGCGTATGGCACTATCTGTCTCCCCATAGTTGTATTTTTGCACTTGGCGTGCTTGTGGCTGATATTCAGTATTCCGTGGGTAGAAGCATTATGGATTGATAAGTATGTCCTTATTTATTGTTATGAGTGGATCAGGTGGCACGCCGCCATGGGTATCATGTTCGGATCGGGTTGCACGCCACAACGGTATCATGTTTGGATCGGGTTGCATGCCGTAACACTATTATGTGGATTACGGTTCCATATATCTATTCCTGTATATTTCATTTCTCATCCTATGAGGAGGGTTCATAACATCTGTTCAACCGTTTTATTCATTATGCGGGTTTGGTAATTCTTTTCCAAAGTTCGTTCCTTCCTATGTGTCATATTCGAGTTGAAGCTTATCGGCGAATTGATGGCGTCATATGAGAATTGAGTCAATGTTTGAGGTGGCGTACTGGGTGAGACGAGATTATTTGACCTGACATTTGCGCAGCCAGATTTATATAAGGTACATAAATGGGAAAATATCTTTATTCAGTTAATGGCTCTTGTCAGGAGGACAGACTCTACGAATTATTGATTTGGTAGGTGGTTATGAGTTTCTACACGTCTTTTTCGTCGTGGCAGTATTGCGAGATTTGGAACATGACTTATATATGTCATGAGATGTATTGCGGGCATCAGATTCATGAAATTGCAGCTATTATGGTCAGAGGATTTTATTAGCGGCAACCGACTTATGTGGTGCATGGTGTGATTTCAGCATAGATGCATGATAATGTTTTGGTACCGTGTGTGGTGATTGGTATGTTGTCCGTATGTTAGAATCAGGTCTTGTAGAGAAATTTGATGGTTGGAATATGGTTCTAAGGCTTATTGACTAAATAAAAGGGAGGACCTTCAGTCGAGCTTGAGCTAATGTGCCCAACTGGGTTGTGGTGGCACGGGTAGGTGCACAAGGTGTTATACGATGATTTTGGACATTTACGGAGCGGTTCTTAGCACGTTCGAGCAAGTGGGGGAGAATGTAACGACCCGACCGGTCGTCTTGAGCTCTAGCGGTTCGTTCGGTGGTTTGAGGCCTTGAGTAGGTTCACTTCAGGATTACGACTTGTACATGTTCTCGGATTGGAACTTCATGAAGTTCAAAGTTGATTTGGAAGGGAAATTCTAATTTTAGAAGCCTTAAGTTGGAAGAATTGAATAAGGTCTGATTTTTGAGTAAACGACCTCGGAATCGGAATTCAAAGGTTCCAACAGGTTCGTATGATGATTATGGTCTTAGGAGCGTGTCCGGATGTCGATTTGGAGGTCCGTGGGTCATTTCGGCATCATTTGGCGAAAGTTGGAGATTTGGATGATTTTGGGAAGTTTTGATCGGGAGTGGACTTTTTGATATCGGGGTCAGATTCTGATTCCGAAAATGAGAGTAGGTCTGTAATGTCACTTGAAACTTGTGTGCAAAATTTTAGGTCAATCGGACTTGATTTGATATGATTTGGATGGGTTCGTCGAAGTTTGGAATTTTGAAAGTCAAAGAAGGATTTCGATCGTCGATTCGTAGTTTTGATGTTGTTTGGAATGAATTGATGCCTCGACTATGTTCGTAATGTGATTTGGAACGCGTTGGTATAATTGGTTAAGGTCCCGAGGGCCTCTGGTGGATTCCGGAGGGATTAATGGATCGAGTTTGGGCTTGGGGGAAAGCTGAGGCAGCTTGTGTCTGGTGCAATCGCACCTACGAGAAAAGGGTCGCAGGTGCGAGATCGCAGAAGCGGCCCAGGGGTCACAAATACGGAATGTAGTGAGGGTGGATGAATTCGCAGGTGTGCGGAAGTTGCCGCAACTGCGGGCTCGCAGATGCGGGCGGAGGAGCGCAGAAACGGTAACTGGGCTGAGGGGGAAGGCCGCAGAAGCAGCAGTTTGTGTGCAAAAGCACATTTTGGCATGCAAAAGAAAAGATGGTCCAGGTGAGGGACGTTCGCAGAAGCGAGTTTTTACTCACAAAAGCGAGGCCGCAGATGCGGCAATTCTGTCCGCAGAAGCAAAAATTAGGCAGAACATAAGGGATCGAACTTGGTCATTACATCATTTTCGTTTGGGATTTATGGAGCTCGGTTCTTAGGCGATTTTGAGGAGTTTCTTCATGTAACACAAGGTAAGTAATTTCCCACTTGTTGTGAGCTAAGTGTAAGGTTTATATGTGGATTTAAGGAGGAAAATTTGGGGAAAATTTGGGATTTTGGTAGAAAAACCTAGAAATTGGTATTTTTTTATTTTGACCAGGAAATTGGATATGGAATTAGGTATAAATTATATATTTGAGTTCGTGGTGTTATGGGTAAAGTTTATCTTAGAATATTTTCGGAATCTGGGCTCGAGGGTTGATTTTATCGACTTTTCGAACGGAGTTGGAAATTGTTTAAACTGATTAATTATGGGTATTTGAATATATTTTGATTGGTTTGCACATTCGTTTGAATAGTTTTGGATCGACGGGCATCAGTTTAAGGTGTTAGAGAGGCTTTGGAGCCGGTTATTGAACTTCGGAGCGAGGTAAGTCTCATGTCTAATGCTGTGTGGGGGAAACTACCCCTAGGTGATGTATTTGTTATGTGTTACTTGTTGTGGGGGCTACATGCACACCAGGTGATGAGAGTCCGTGCGTAGCTAGATTCATGTTATGTCCGAGTAGACTTAGGTTCCCTCCATGCTATGACTGTACTATTTGAGTTGTCTCTTACCTATTAAATTCCTTCATATTACGTTGAGACTTGAGACTAGACTTGTGTAGAGTGATAGACTTGCTATTGTAGAGATTCGACGGGCTTCATGATTAGCCGCGAGATAATTGTACTCCTCTTATAAATTTCTCCCACATTATGCGTTCTCACGGAAAGGTTTCCCTTAAAAATTCATAACTCACACGTCTATTCGTGATTGGGGTCAAGGACCCGTCAAAGCTTGTTATTCTAATGGGATCAGGCCGTTCGCCTCAGCAGATAGATACATCTATTGTTCATGCCGTTCGACCCTCAATAGTGCGCACACTAATGGGATCGGGTCATACGCCACGGCATGATTTATGCACCATACTCTCATGGGAGCGGGCCGTTCACCTCGGCAATAAAATAGATGTATCTATGGTTTGGTAATATTATGACGGATCGGGCCATACGCCTCGGCATTTCTATGACATACTCTTATGAAATCGTGCATAAAAATTTGCAAGAAGCCAGCATATCTGTGAGCTTCCCCTGGTTGAACTATGACGACCTGTCTAGTAAGGTCCATGTTATGTATACTCTGATTGAGGAGGTAACTACTAGTTGAGAGCTTGAGATATCTCGAGAAGAGAGTTGTACCATGTATTTACACATGTTATTTCTGTTTATTTACTCTGATTCATATCTGTTTACTCTTAATGTATCTGTCTTATTGGACCTCTAGTAAGTGTCGATGTCGAGCCCTCGTCACTACTTCTCTGGGTTACGCTAGATACTTACTGGGTACGCGTTGATTTACGTACTCATGCTACACTTGCTGCACTTTTGTGCAGGTACTTATATTTCCGATGGTCTTTTGGGCGCAACGGCGCGACTATTGTGTGGACTTTACCGTGAGCTGCATTCCATGTTACGCTCCGCAACCTACAGAGTCTCCATCAGAGTTATTTATATTTTTCTGTTTAATTTGTATTCTTGACAGATGTTGTATTTTATTATATTTCCTTGTTGATGCTCATGCACTTGTGACACCAGGTTTTGGGGGTTCCTACTGTTGTTTGTCATTGCAGATCACGTAGTTGTTAACATTTTCCCCATGTATATTCCATTTTATACTATTTAAGTAATGGAAATTATGATTTCAAAGTAATAAAATGAGTAATTGAATTGATCAATTACTGTTGGCTTGCCTGACGGTGGCGTTAGGCGTCATCACAACCTTTAGTGGATTTTGGGTCGTGACAACCCACAACTAATAGCACATAACAAATTTGATACCTATGGGGCAGTTTCCCCCTTTTAAAGTTAGACAGGAGACTTACCTCGTTCCAAAGTTCCATAACCGGCTCCAACGTCTCTCTAACACCACAAACTGATACTCATCGATCCAAAACTAGTCAAACAATGTGCAAACCAATAAAAATAAACTCCAATACTCTTAATTTAATAATTTATAAAAATTTCCAACTCCGCTCGAAAAGTCAACAAAGTCAACCCCCGGATGTGCCCGGATTCGAAAACATTTTGTAGATAAACTTTACCCATAACACCACAAACTTAAATATATAAATTTTCCCAATTTCATGTCCAATTTCGTGGTCAAAATAAAAAAATCAATTCTAGGGCTTCTACCAAAAATCCCACATTTTTCACTTAAATTCTTGAATTTACAGACCTAAATTCGTATATTTAACTCACAATGTGTAGAAATCACTTACCGCATATTAGATGATGAAAATGGCACTCCAAATTCGCCCCAAAGTCGGCTCCCACGGAATAAATGAGATGAAAATGAGCCAAATCCCGATTTAAAACAAGTCTGCCCAACAATTCCCTTATTCGCGATCGCGAGCAAGCCCTCGCGATCGCAAAGACCAACCTCGACCAGCTGCCAAATATTCGCGAACGCGACACACTGGTCGGGAACGCGGTGGTCAATTCGACAGACTCTACGCGAACGCGGAAAAACCCTCACGATCGTGTAGGATAAAACACCAGGTGCCCCTTCCCACCTATCCTTATACGCGATCACGACCTCGCTCTCACGATCACGATACACTATCGTCCAAAGCTTCGCGAATGCGAAGTACAAATTGCGTGACGCCTAAGAGACCTTCGCGAATGCAATCCTTTCTTCGGGACCGCGAAGAATGACGCACCAAAATCCAGAAACAGCAGTCCAAACATGGCGAAATGGCCCGTAGCCCATCCGAAACTCACACGAGGCCCCGAAACCCCATCCAATTACACCAAGAAGTCCCAATACCTTATCCAAACTTATCCAAAGGCTCGAAACGCCATGAATAACATCAAAACCATAATTCGACAATCAAATCATTCTTTTAACTTTCAAAGATTCAAACTTCGACGAACGCGTCCGAATCATATCTAAGTATTCGAGAATGACGCCAAACTTTACGTACAAGTTACAAATCACGATCCGAACCTAGTACATGGCTTGGAATCCCAAACGGACATCAATAACATCAAAATCCACTTCAAAGCCAACTTATAAAATTCCAAAACCTTCAAAATGCCAACTTTCCACAATAAGCGCCAAAATGCTCTCGGACCACCCGATACTCAACCCAGACATACGTCCATATTCGAAATCATCATACAAACCTATTGGAACCTTCAAATCCCTATTTGGAGGCCGTTTACTCAAAGGTCAAACCTTGGTCAACTCTTCCAATTTAAAGCTTCCGAATTGAGAATTTACCATTCGGATAAGCTCCGAACTTCCCAAATTTCAATTCCGACCAACACGTACAAATCATAAAACATGAAGTGAATCTACTCAAGGCCCAAACCTCCAAACGACGCGCTAGAGCTCAAAATGACCGGTCGGGTCATTACATTCTCCCCCACTTAAATATAAGTTCGTCCTCGAACATGCCAAGAACCGCTTCGGAATTGCTAAAAATCACTATTTGGCACCACGCGCGCTTACCCGTGCCACCACAACCCATGTGAGCACATTAGCTCAAGCACGACTGAAGATCCTTCCTGCTACCTTAACCCACAAGCCTTAGAATCAAATTCCAACATCCAGAATACTCTACGAGAACTGATCCTAACATACGAACACCGTATCAATCTCAACACGCTTAACCTAAAACATGATCATCCACCCATGTTGTAATCACACATTGTACCGCATAACTCGTATGCCTAATATAACATCCTTCAACCAAAATAGCTGCAAATTCACGAATCAGATGCCCGTAGTATATATCATAACACATATAAGTATGATTCTGACCCTCGTAATACTGCAATGATGAAAAAGATGTGTAGAAACTCGTATCTACCTGCCAAATCAATAATTCATGGAATTCCTCCACTCATCAAGAACCTTTGCCTCATTCTGAACTGAATAGTGACATTTTCCCTCTTATATACCTTATATAAATTCGATTGCACTGATATCAGGCCCGACAACCTCGTCTCACCCAGTACAAGCTACTCGACTGAAAAGCTACATCAAAAACCACCTAAATTCTCATACGACGACATCAATGCATCAACAAGCCACAACTCGAATATGACTAACAAAGGAAAAACAAACTCGGGTAAAGAACTATCTAACTTGCGTAACAAATAAAACAGCCAAATATATGCTTTGAATCTACCTCAGAGATGAGAAACAAGGCACATAAAATACGTATAAGGAATTGTACTCAATATCTCACTGTTGCGGCGTGCAACCCGATCCACACATGATACCGTTGCAGCGTGCAACCCTATCCAAACATGACACCATTACGGCGTGCAACCCGATCCAAAAATCATACTCGTGGTGGCGTGCCACCCGATCCACACATAACTATCAAAAAGGAATTACCTATCAAGCCCTAATGCTCATACCCATGAAATGCCCGAATATCGACCACAAGCACGCTAAGTGCATAAATACAACCCTGGGGAGACGGATAGTGCCATGCACTACAAAAACTCAAGCACGACTAAGGTGCAATAAATGACATGCATCTCGACAGTCATCTTGCTCGTATAACGGCACAAGCTACATGGGATCACAACATATGTGAAATTAATCAAGCCGTTTCATACCCATATGGCATAATAGAGTATTACATAGAATAGCTGACGACAGGAATAACATCCAACACCCAAAGACTCCTCCATAAGCATTGCTATGCTGAATGAACACATCCGACCTAATGTAGATCATTCATTCACCTTAGATCTACCAACAGATATCAAGCCAATTTCAATCATCCCATACTGGGCCAATGACCTTTCAAGGATCTACCATGACCCTATTCATGACACATATGAGCAGTCATCTAATCTAGAACAAACTCCCACAGTCCACAACCAAAGGGATAGAGTGCCTTTCAGGCATAAACTCACGTATTAGCGACAATACCAGAATCTCCATACTCGGTTTCAATCTCTAACAATCAAATGACTAACACGTCACCATTATACGATCATCCCGTGGAATATACTCCCACAACCTTCCGCACCAGGTAGTCAAGCAGTCGTATTTCAATACCCAACACTTCTACCACAAAATAGACAATCCTTAGGCTGTCCAAAAATAGTGCCACCATACTTTGAAGATCTAAAATCCTCCCCTGCTCCTCCGAGCTCATGACATTCTTATCAACATTGAACCGCAACCTTGATCATGAACTTCCAATTTCCATGCTGCTCATTGCACCTATCATGTCGTTACGCAAGAGTATAATAATTTCATCATAACCCCTGAACCACCAATAGAATAAACACTTTATCAGCTAGAACCCTTTCACTCCACTTACATTCAGACGAACAATTGCAACACGCAACCAAATTCCCATAACCGCAGAAAATACAAACTTCAAGTCGTTGTCTAAACCGTCATAACTTTTTCGGGATTCATTTACACCTAACAAGACCAACAAAAACAAATACCTCCAATCAATCAAATTGCGGTGGCTGTCAAGCCCGCGTGTACAGCCACGAACCACTTGTATAGCTTAGCATACTGAAGGAACTGATCATTTCCACAACCATACTGATTCAAACCATTACTAACTGACCCAACTTCTTCCAATTTACTCTTGACTTGCCTTCGAAATAATAATAGCTCCATTCAAACACATTACGGACCTCAAACAACACTCATCCCGAGCGACCCAAATCACGATACCACAGCATCTCAATACCCATGAGCTATCTCATACCCTCCTCATGCACTCAATAGTATTCCCAACTGATACACCCTTTCTGAAAGACCTTCCGCGAATCCAAAGTTGTTTCTCCCATTTCTCAAACACTACATCGCAGACCTGATGATTACATAGAAATTCCCCAAGTTTTCTTCACACTCTGCTGCAAAATCTTGGTCCTCAGCCGCATAATGAACCCAAAATCTATAGACACTGCGCTTAAATGTTTGAACCCACTAGAACCATTGTTCAGAGTCAGTCACTCTGACCTGGTCCCGAATATATAACAATACTCTAGTGCGCTATTAGCATATGAAAATTTCCAAACAGGCAACCATATGAATTATTCTCCTTGTACATCACACCCATAAGAAGCATAAACTCTGAGTCATCCCAAAATCTGCACATGAATCGATATGGTGAATTGTAGCACACATTCATCAAGTTCTTTGCCCGAATTTCCCTTGTTATTTTCTTTCCTCAGTCATAACAGATCCACCAATGTACCAATAACCCGATACTGCCAAAGCACATAACCACGTGACCCAATCGTAGTTGGTGGGCTCCTTTACTTAGCTTTAAGATACAATCACATAAATCTAGAACCCACAATGACTCCTCCTTCTCAATTACAAGATCTCACACCGTTACCCGCCAAATTTATTGCAATCTCTTGTTAAACTTTTTATGAAACATTCTGATTCATCAACCTCAATCGCACATTCGACTTCCTGACAGTCGCACCATCTTCGTGAAGGGATCCAAGATCACATCGCAGTACGTGCCTCTCGCTGGGAAGAAAGTAAAACTCTTTGTAGGAACTTCATCAAAATCACGCAACCGCTAACTTTCTCATAGGAGATAGCCCACCTGTGTAATTCCATATCGACGTCTTCCAACGACGTTGTCTTGGGCACAACCACCACGAAATCAGTAAACCCTCTTGAGCCCATGCTCGCACACCAGCTGTAAGAGTCCGTTCATTTCCCATTATCATTATCTGAAGGTCCAACTATACGTTCCAAAAATCGAAGTCAAGTTGCATCCCAAAACGATAATTAAGTTTCCACACCCCTCATCATTCCAAGCAATCTCCATTCCGTCATATTTAAACTTCCTCAGCACAGTAGACATCATCCCAAATGAAATTCATAGACTTAGTCATTGTCCACCATGATCCCCAAATCGCTCTAAACTTCCTCAAAGCATGTGGTTGTTACGTCTCGCATTTTCGTACGTTAATGTTCAGTCGTAAGTTAATCGACGTAAGTTCGGGAATGGAGTTATTTTGGGATTATAAGCATTATGCTATTTCAAATACATGATGAGTAAATTCGCGAAGGAGAGAAGGTAAGCAAATAGAAAAATATGAGTTTCGTCGAAGTTTGGCAATTTGGGATAAAATACGGTCCAAGCTATAATACCCTGTATTTATGGACTAAAGCCATACAAGATACCATATGACCATGATAGTATGATGTATAAGGTGTATTAAAAATGAGTAGTATTTTAAGTAAGTTGAGATAATTCTTAATTATGTGGGTAATTGATTAATTTTTGGGTAATGGGATATCACCTAATTAATTAGGGATATATATGATAATGACTAAATGTGGCAGCCCCTCCATTTAAAATAAGAGACTAATGATCTTAATTGAAAGATGGCATCATAAGTGAGTACGTGTAAGTCATTTAGTATTTGGCTTCATTGGACTTAAAGAAACAAAGTAAGAGATCTTATAACATTTTTCCTAATTCAACCATTTCAAACAGAACACTCAATCTAGCAAGGTTTCTGTAAGATGTCTTATAACATCTTCCTAAATTAAGCATTTCAAACAGACGCTATACTTAGTAAGTTTTCAACAAATTTCATTCTCAAAAACACTTCAAATCAGATTCTAAACCTTACACTAGCAACGTGATTCTTCAAATTCCTACACAAAAATCCAACGAGAATTATTGAAATCATAGCAACGTAAAATTTTGCGGTTCTAAAGGAGTACGATGCAACATTTTCCAAGAACATCATACGGACTTTTCCCTAATCCAAGTATGTTAAGGCTAAGCCCTTTCCTCATTTTGGCATGATCTCAAAATTACACGAGTTTGATAACGAGAAATTTATGTATATTTTGCTAGTCTCGCAGATTACATATATTTTCCTCGTTTTCTAAGTTATCATATTCTTCTTATTGGGACTGCACATTCAGTTAAGTATTTCCTTCTTCCGGTCAAAAGAGCAGTGAGTTTACATATATACAGTATTACAAATATTTTCATTACCATCGAGCTATAATCGATGGGCATGCCTCTATTGGGCAACCTCTTATCAGATGGTAAGTTGTATACCGATACTGCTGTGGCCGAGCGCCTATGAGCGAGCCCAGTTGGTCCGAGGTACAGAGCCTAGTATGGCCGAGCACCTATGAGCGAGCCTACTACGGCAAAGCAGTTATATATATATACCGAGCCTTATGAGACCGGACAACTATTTTACTTATTAAATAGAGTCAGTATCAGCAGGTGAGCATATCTTCAGATTATCTTTGACCCCCAGTTGCTTTCAATTATTATATTATATTATCAGTTCAGTTTCAGCTTTCAGTATATTGCCTTACATACTCGGTACATTATTTCGTACTGACGTCCCTTCCTATGGGTACTGTATTTCATGCGTGCAAGCTCAAATAGACAGACAGGTAGACCTCCTCATTAGATGTTTCCCGAGTTCAGCTTTATCGGTAAGCTTCCCGTCCTTCGGAGTTGCCGGGCCTAGAAGTTTTGTGTACATCTTGTGTATATATGTAGATAGGTTATGGGTGGGTCGGGGCCCTATTCCGATCACAGTACATCTATCAATAGAGGCTTGTAGACATATCCGGTCAGTTAGTGCAGTATGTTGGGCTTGTAGGCCCTGTACGTATATTTTGTTGGCTTATTAGTTATAGTAGTTATGACGGCCTTGCCGGCCCAGCTTTATGTTGACATTTAGTCAGCGTTAGTCTCTATTTAGTTTTATATTTTGCTTGGCAAATTGTCTTGCAATGTGGCCCCTGGCCAAAGCATGACACTATATGTCAAGAATTCTCGAGTCGCAAGTTGGTACGCAAGGATAAAGAGGCACCAGGTGCCGGTCTCGCCCCCAGGCTCGGGGCGTGATAGTGGCTATCCTACCACAGAATCCATACGCTACACCATCACTCCCACTTCGATTAAACCGTCTCCTTAAGCAACTACTCATCCTCTGTTGCTCATACTTGATCAGCTAACAATTCAACCACCGCAAGACATAATCCTCCATGTCTTTTCTAATCCTTCGCTGCCAACAATACTATTTTAAATAATAATCCATCTTTGTAGCACCCGAACGGATAAATTTCCACCAACTCTGAGGCTCTATAAAGATCATCTCTCTCGAGCCATTAACATTAGAAACACTGATTCCACCCTGAAGCTGCCATACACCACTATCTCTGATAACCGCTGCCTCTAGAAATTTCCACCAACTCTGAGCCTCTATAAAGATCATCTCTTTCGAGCCATCAACATTAGAAACACTGATTCGACCCTGAAGCTGCCATACACCACTATCTCTATAAATTTCCACCAACTCTGAGCCTCTATAAAGATCATCTCTCTCGATCCATCAACATTAGAAACACTGATTCGACCCTGAAGCTGCCATACACCACTATCTCTGATAACCGATGCCTCTTAGGCAACAACACCCTGCCCTAAAGGCAAACCAAAGGAGACCGCCACACCGGCGAGCCTTAATGCGCTCAAACAAGGATGATGACACCACATCACAAATAAGAATTTCACCAAGCTCGAAAACATCCGAATCTCGCTACTCTGTCAACCAAGGACTGAACATCCATAGTCTAATTGCCTCTCCTCCACTGGAATTGAATACCGAACCTCTAAGCTATGAACCAAGTAATACTGCTCTCGAGTCATTCACTGCCGCAACACATAAGTAAACACCATTTACACCAGCACTGCGCGATAACAACGCACGAACATCACAATACACTATGCATAGCCTTGAACCTTATACAACACTACCACTAAGCTGAGATGACAGAGCACCCTTCCATAAGACAACGATAATAGCCTGCCCGAATATGCAAGAAAAAACATCCTGCACCATATCTGCAGAACCACAACAACTTCTCGATGCCCATTTGATAATAAGCGCTCAACATTGTATAAGAATTAGTAGGAAGGAAATGAATAAATAAGCTTCAATGGAATAAAATCGCACGATAAGGAATCAAGGAAGGGAAGTTCTCCTAACAGCCCTGTAGCCTCTCGAAGATAAGTACAAACGTCTTTGTAGCGATCTGCAAGACTCTACTAGACTTGCTCATGACTCGCGAGACATAAGTGAACCTAGAGCTCTAATACTAAGCTGTCACAATACAATTTCCACTATAGGCCGTGATGGTGCCCAACGTTGCCGCTAGACAATTCAACGGTGAACTATCCATTTAGTTATTCATATTAATATTTTTGCGGTCATTAATTTTATTTAATAAATAAAAAATGAGTAAGTGCAATATAAAGCATAAAATAAACATAAGAGTGAAATAGTGAAATTAATAAAGAAAAACCATGAACATCTACTAGAAATTCTCAAATTCCGGTGTCACAAGTGCATGAGATTTACTAAGAAGTACTATAATAATACAACATCTATCTGGAATGTAAATCAGACAGGATAAAGTAAATAAATATGATGGAGACTCTATGGGCTGCGACACGTATCGTAGAATGCAGGTCACCATAAAGTACCCTCAGAAGCTGTGCTTACGCGCCAAGATGACCACCAAATAAACATGTCAGATCCTGCACATTTAGTACAGAAGTGTAGCATGAGTACGTAACTCAACGTATACCAAGTAAGTATCGAGCCTAACCCCAGAGAAGTAGTGACGAAAGGTCGACATCGACACTTACTAGTGGTCCAATAAAATAATATAATAAATTATAAATAGATATGAAACACAATAGTAATAATGAGGTAAGAACTGTAACTAACATAATCCTCCAACCTGATGATGATATAAATATCTCAAATATCATGTGCTATCTCAGCAGATCAGAAATATCAAGTGCAACCTCAAACGGATAAGGAATACCATGTATTTTCCATGTCTCAATCAAAGGAGAATCTCATGAATATTCGGACTCCTAGCGGTATCACACACAATTATGCTGAGGTCGTATAGCTCGATCTAGAACGGTGTGTACAATGCCGAGGGTAGACCGACGCAAACCAGAGATGCATCTCAATATACTTCTGAGGCGTTCGGCCCAATCCACAGGAAAGGAAGAAACTTATTGAATTACGAGCCACGTGCTTGCAACACATGTACAGTAGCATAAAGTAAACATGACTTTTACCGTCTATCAAATATCTCGCCAAACAACTAAAGGTAATAAGGCTTGGCCTTATATATTTCCAAATCAATTTAAATCATAAGTTCAAGTAATTAAACTAGCAAATTGAGTTCATGTCCTGAGTCTACTCGGACATAAACATGCTTTTATCTACGTACAGACTCTCGTCACCTCGTGCGTACGTAGCACCCACAACTAATAGCACATAAAAATTTGATACCTACGGGGTAGTTTCCCCTGCACAAATTAGACTGGAGACTTACCTCACTGCGAAGTTCCATAACCGACTCCAACGCCTCTCTAACACCCGAAACCGATATCCATCGATCCGAAACAAGTCAAACAATGTGCAAACCAATAAAAGTATACTCTAATACACATAATTTAACAATTTATAAAAATTTCCAACTCCGCTCGAAAAGTCAACAAAGCCAACCCCTAGCCACGCGCTCGGATTCCAAAAACTTTCGAAGATAAACTTTACCCATAATATCACGTACTCAAATATATAATTTATTCCCAATTTCATGTCCAATTTTATGGTCAAAATCCAAAAAATCAATTTGAGGGCTTCTACCAAAAATCCCACATTTTCCACTTAAATTCTTCATTTTACAGGCCTAAATTCGTATATTTAACTCAATGCGTAGACATCACTTACCTCATAATAAATGATGAAAATGGTACTCCAAAATCTCCCCAAAGTCGGCTCCCACGGAAGAAATGAGATGAAAATGAGCCAAATGCCGATTTAAAACAAGTCTGCCCAGCAATTCCCTTCTTTGTGATCGCGAAGACCAACCTCGACTAGCTGCCAGATCATTCTTCGCGAACGCGACACACCGGTCCCGAACGCAGTGGTAAACTCGATAGACCGTACGCTAACGCGGGAAAACCCTCGCAATCCTGTAGGGCAAAATACCCGGTGCCCCTTTTCGCATATCCTTCTACGCGATCGCGGCCTCGCCCTCGTGATCGCGATACACTACCACCCAAAGCTTCACGAATGTGAAGTAGAAATTGCCTGACACCCAGTAAAACATCGCACACACGATCCTTTCATTGCGATCACGAAGAAAGACGCACCAGACACTTGAAACACCAGTTCAAACATGGCGAAATAGCCCGTAGCCCATCCGAAACTCACCCGAGACTCCTGGGACCCCATCCAATCACACTAACAATGCCTAATAACTTATCCAAACTTATCCAAAGGCTCAAAACACCACAAATAACATCAAAATCATGAATCGATAATTAAATCATTCTTTTAACTTTCAAACATTCAAACTTCGACAAACGCATCCGAATAATATCTATGTACTTCAGAATTACACCAAACTTTACGTACAAGTTACAAATCACGATATGAACCTAGTACAAGTCTTGGAATCCCAAACGGACATCAATAACATCAAATTCCACTTCAAATCTAACTTAGAAAATTCCATAATCTTCAAAATGCCAACATTCCACAATAAGTGCCGAGATGGATGTGCCAGGGTTTTCATGCTCGGGAGGGGGAATTATATGCCTCTTTGTGACTTGTGGAAATTGGTGATTTCTTGACTTTTGCTTTATTTAATTCTATGACTAATGAACTTAATTATCTGTGTTAGGAAGCAAGAGGTGTATTTCCATGCAGATTGATATAATGTTGGCACGATAAGTATTGCCGTGCGATTTAAAATATGATTGGTCGGTTGGTTATTTCCACGTGAAAAGAATGGGAGTTGGATATTTATTATGATTACTCGAACGTTAAACACTTACATGCACTCTACTTCTGTTTCTATTAATGTTTGTTGTTTTGTATATTACTTTCACGCGTTCCTTATGTAGTTACCTTTGTATGTCCTATTAGGCTTCTTTCTACTATATTCATGTTCCTACCTTGTATTTTACTCTTACTCTTACTCTTCTACTTAATTTACTTCTACTACATGTCGTTCTGAATTCATGTTTTTACTTGTTATTAGCCCTTTCATGTTACATGCCATTATTTGTTACGTAATTTATTTATTAGACGTCTTGACCTGTTACATGCCTTCACTTAATACATGCCTTCACTTACTAGATGTTTTTACTTGCTATATGCCTCCACATGTTAAATGATTTTACTTATTAAATGCCTCTATTTGATATTTGTTTTTACTTGCCAAACATCTTTACTTGTTTCGTGTTCTACTCCTCTTTGCTTAGCCGGATTGGAAGACTTTTAAATTGGTTGTGTGTTTATGCTTTGTGGAAGCCTTGTATTTCTATACGGGAGACTAGCTCTTGGATACTGAGCTACCCATTTTACTTCATTTGATTTTGTGTTTCCTAGATGAATACAGCATGTTCGTGTTCTTGGTTTTATATGGTAAACTTTCCCGTGCTTGGTTGTTGCTGTAGTTTCATATGATTTTATTTTATATGGGATCGGGTTTCATATCGCAACAGTATTGATATTATACATGAGATCGGGTTGTACGCCGTAACGTTATTGATATTATATATGGGATCGGATTTCACGTCGCTACATTATTGATATTATATATGAGATCGGGTTTTACGCCTCAACAATATTGGTAATATATAGATGTGGATCGGGTTGCGTGTGTAACACAGAAGATGTATTATAGTTATTCTTGGTTGTTGATTTCTGTTACTGTATTGTGTTGTGAGAGTAAGAAGTGATGATATTCTAGGTCCATATGCCATTTATATTCTTGTTTCATTTATTACGTGGTTATTTGTGTCTTTATTTGCTCTTTCTGCTTATCATTTGCACAGGTAAAATAATAAGTGAGTATCTTTTAACATAAAATATCGTCACTACTTTACCGAGGGTAGTCAATACTTACTGAGTACTGGGTTCGGTTGTACTCATACTACACTTTTGCACCTTGCGTGCAGATCTTGGAGCTGGGTAGCTATGGAAGACGAAGCCATGCGTTAAAGAGGTACAAACAATCCAGATTCAAGTTAGCTCTTGTTCATGGTAGTTTAAGATTTCAATTCTTTTTATGTAAACTTCAAAAAAATATTTTATTTATTGTTCATATCGGTTTTGTAAATCTAAATTATAGCGGCTCATGACTTGAACAACCAGTCCTTGGGATGTCGTATCGATTTCAGTTATTTTGATTCTTGTTTTTATTGATCCTTCACTTAAGTTACCTTATTCTATGTTTTTCTTACCTAGCACTGTTGTTAGGTTCCATCACGATTAGGTAAATTTTGGATCGTGGCATTAAGCTTTTCTTTTAGAAAATTGCCGTTAAGACGGATTCATGCCAAAAAGGGTCAAAAGGGATAGCCATTACATTCTTACTGCCCTTATGACCCTTAACTCAAGACCTTCGGAATCTAGACACACATATGATCTATTGAAATCGTAAACATATGGACACACTTTCCTTAATGTATAAAGTATAAGCTTCTTATGAAAGGGAGTCTAACGTCATCGACAAACACAAGGAACACTATATTGCACTATGGAAACTTGATACTTATAAAGAGACTAGGTTTTTTGAACATAATACATAAGGAACCTCAATGATGATAAGAGTAGAGAAACCCTTTATACGAATACACAATGTATGACACTTCACAATATTGCTTGAATAATCTTATTGTCTGGGAAACCTTGGAACATCTATTCTGATACAGTTCATCATAAGTAAAGTGCTATTTCGATATTGTTCATCTTAAGTAAAGTACTACATCCTAATAATTATAATTTGGAGTCCAACGATCACATAAGGCTAGTAACATCATTCATCTTAAGTACGACACTATAGCCCGATAAGGATCTTTCTAGAACTGATAATATAATTTAACTTATGTAGAGATCTATAACTCATCAACAATCAACTAAAAGCTATCAATATGATTCATCTTAGGTAAGGTACTATAACCCAATAACGGTAATCCATAATCTATCAACATGATTCCTCTACAATCCATTAATGATCGCTTGAAGGCAATCGACGTGATTCACCTTAATTGGAACTTACAACCCATCTATGATTGTCTAGAAGCTATTAATACAATTTAGCTTATGTAAAAATCTATACCCCGATGACAATAATCCGGAACTATCTATATGATTTTACTTATGTAACAATATATCCTCCATTAGCGATACTTTGGAAGACATCATTATAATTCATCTTAAATAGGCTACCCTAATCCCAAAATGGTAAGCCATGATATCTCCATATGATTCACCTTAACAAGGAACTATAATCCATCATAAAACAACTAAAGTTATTGATATAATTCAGCCTACATAATGTACTATAATAACATATCAGTAATCTGGAAACTATCGACGTGATTTAGCTTAAGTAGGAACTATAATCCATTAATGATACTTTAGGAGCCATTAATATAATTCATCCTCAATAAGACCTATGGCCCATCAGCAAACATCTGAAACTTTTCACGTGATTCATCTTATATAATGCTGTAAAGCCCCTCCACAATACTTAAGAGACCATCGACATCATTCATCTTAAGTACGATCTACAGCCCTTTAACAATACTTTAGAAACATGTGGACTTGGTAACATTAGACGCTAGATCACTTACAAGAAGTTGGTTACCAAAGAGGTATGGTAGTTCTAGAAAGTTCTTCGATAATAAGAACATGATGCTTACAAAGAGACTCGGTTATCGGGACCTAACATATAAGGAAATCAGTAATGATAAGAATAGGATCGTACTTTGTACGAATGGAAAGTCTATGATACTTGACAATGGTAATTGAATGCTCTTACTGTCACGGCCCAAACCGATGGGCCATGATGGGTGTCCGATCCCATCTTTTATACAGTTGCACACTCTATTAGAGGTCTGTGGATAGTCATGTATAGTTTAGATAGTATATGGCCTTGTCGACTTCTATTTTGATATATAGTTGTCCATAGCAGCCTTGTTGGCTCGCCCTACCGTATTTCGCATATATATATATATATATATATATATATATATATATATATATATATATATATATATATATATGTATATATATCTTTTGGGCATGTTTCCTCACGTATGTTATTCACATGATTCAGCAGTTTATTGACATATGTTATGCATGACCTACCCCTATTTCATATTTATATCTTATCTTAGACGTATGCTTAGGGGTGTTCGTCAGGTAGGACTCGGGCACTCGTCACGGCCCATCAGTTTGGGTCGTGACAAAAGTGGTATCAGAGCAGTTTTATCCTAGGGTTGTCTACAGATCGTGTCTAGTAGAGTCTTATTTATGAATGTGTTGTACACCACACTTATAAATAGGAGGTTGCAGGACATATAAGATGTTATCCTCCCTTCTTATCTTAGATCATGCGATATAAGGATTCATTTTCCTAATGATATGTTATGTTTTCTGTGATGCCCAGGAAGGCTACAGTCGCCCAGAAGGGCAAGTCCGTGGATGACGAGACTACAAGTCAAGCGCCACGAGTTACCAGGGTTCGGTGGGAGTCTCATAGTGATACTCCATATCAGACTTCACATACCCTCCCCTCTCCAAGGGAGATCCAAGGGGCACCAGCTCCAGCGCCCGCCCCTGTAACCACAGCTCCTCAGCCATATGCACCGGGTAAGGAAATGAAAAATGCTACTTAGCTCTTGACTCGATTAGTGGCCGCACAGCCTCGGTGACAAGATGTAGGTATTGGTCATGCAGATAGGGCCATCAGTGCGAGAGTTCGTGATTTCATTAATTTGGACCTTCCGGTATTCAATTAGGATGCAGAGGACTTTGAGGGTAATGAAGGCCACTGCGACTAAGTTA
The DNA here is from genome assembly GCF_000715075.1 of Nicotiana tabacum. Taxonomy (NCBI): domain Eukaryota; kingdom Viridiplantae; phylum Streptophyta; class Magnoliopsida; order Solanales; family Solanaceae; genus Nicotiana; species Nicotiana tabacum. The sequence goes on from NC_134102.1 coordinate 48,225,614, forward strand.
GTTGAACTAGCTTCCTATAGACTTCGGGATGTTGCAGTTAATCTGTACGAGTCTTGGGAGTTGTCCAGAGGTGAGGATTCCCTTACAGCAGTATGGAAGGAGTTTACAGAGGCTTTTCTTCGTCATTATTTTCCACCAGAGCTTAGACGGGCTAGAGTTGGTAGGTTCTTGGCCCTTCAGCTGGGTAATATGAGTGTTCGGGAGTACAACCTTCAATTCGATTCTTTGGCTGGGCATGTTCCCACTATTATATCAAAGATGGAGGATCGGGTTCACCGGTTCGTGATGGGGTTAGAGTCGCACATTCTTAATGACTGTATGTCGGTCTCACTTCAGTCAGGCATTGATATTTCTCATATTCAGGCATACGCTCAAGGTGTAGAGGAGTACAAGCAGAAGTAGAGGGCCGATTGTGAGCACGATAGGGGCCAGAGTAAGAGTCGAGATCTTCAGGTCTGTCACGCCCCGAGCTTGGGGGCGAGATCGGCACCCGGGCTCGGGGCATGACAGAAGAGAGTATTATAGCTTGGACTGTATTTTATCTCAAATTGCCAAACTTCGACGAAACTCATCTTCTTCGATTTTCTTACCCTCTCACCTTCACAAATTTACTTATCACTTGTTTGAAATAACGTAATACATGTAATCCCAAAATAATCTCATTCCCGAACTTATGTCGCTTAACTTACGACGGAAATTGAACGTACGGATGTAACATCTTATTTTCGAGCTTATCAATTTACCTATGGCGTACTTTCACGTACGAAAACATGGGGTGTAACAAGGTCCTTCTGGTGAGTTTCGAGATGGTCAGAGATAGTAGCACCCGAGGTATCCAGCCTAGCCATCGGCTGGTGCACCCAGAATCGAATAAAGTGAGTTTCGTCGAAGTTTGTCAATTTGGGATAAAATACAGTCCGAGCTATAATATCCGACATTTATGGACTAGTGTCATAAAATGTACCACATGACCATGATAGTAAGGTGTATAAGGTGTGCTAAAAGTGAGTAGTATTTTAAATAATTTGAGATAATTCTTAGTTATGTAGGTAATTGATTAATTATTGATTAGTGGGGAATTACCAAGTTAATAAAGAAATTGGTAATTATCAAAAATATTTTGGATAAATCATGAACTTTAACGTGGCAGCAATATATGTTCTATTTGATGACTCTTAAGTCACTTTGAAAAGGTGGCAACATTTGAAGTAATACCTACTTTATCTCATTTGGCTAAAGATTGTTATTAAGAAAGCCAAATGTTATGGCCATAATTATTTTCCTTGCTTGTAGTAAGCAAAAATTCCTTTCCTAAGTAATAATCTTATTCATAAGCTTTAAAGAGGAATGCTTATATTTGCTAAGTTATGGATGAAGCTACGCAAATTCATACGAGATTTCATAAGGTAATAGCAATGGGATTTTGCGATTCTAAGGGAGTACGGTGCAATCTTTCTCAAGAACATCATACGCATTTTTCCCTACTTCGATCTGCCATTACGCGTTATCGCAATCAACGGTGTTAAAGGGATTGTCAAGAGAATCAGTCCAGGTATGTTAAGGCTAAGTCCTTCCTTCATGTTGGCATGATCTCGTAATTACATGTGTTTGATAACGAGGCATAAAGAGAAGTTCATACTCCTGAATTTATATACATTATCCTAGTCTCATAAATTACAATATTATCCTTATTGAGAGTTCATATTTAATTGAGTATTGTCTTCTTCCAGTCAAGAGAGCAGAGAGCCTATATATACAGTATTACAGTATTTTCATTACCACCGAGCTATAATAGATGGGCAGGCCCCTACTGGGCAACCTCTGATCAAATGGTAAGTTATATACCGAGCCTACTGTGGCCGAGCACCTATGAGCGAGCCCAGTTGGCCGAGATACAGAGCCTAGTATGGCCGAGTGCCTATGAGCGAGCCTACTACGGCAGAGAAACTATATATATACCGAGCCTTATAAGTCCGGACAACTATTTTACTTACTATATTGAGAGAGTTGAGTCAGTATCAGCAGGTAAGCATATCTTTAGATTATCTTTGACTCCCAATTACTTACAGCTATTATATTATCAGTTCAGTTTTAGCTTTTAGTTATTATGTTGTCTTACACACTCTATACATTATTTGGTACTGACATCCCTTTTGCCGGGGACTCTTCATTTCCTGCGTGCAGGTTCAGATAGACAAACGGATAGACCTCCTTAGTAGATGTTGCCCGAGTTCAGCTTGATCGATAAGCTCCACGTCCTTCAGAGTTGCCGGGTCTAGAGTTTTATGTACATATTATGTATATATGTATATATATATGTTATGGGTAGGTCGGGGCCCTGTTCTGATCATAGTACATCCATCAGTAGAGGCTTGTAGACATATCATGTCAGTTAGTGCAGTATGTTAGGCTAGTAGGCCTTGTATGTATATTTTGTTAGTTTGCCTAGGTATGACGTCCTTGTCGGCCCAACTTTATATTGATGTTTTGTCAGCGTTCGCAAATTGTCTTGCAATGTGGCCCATGGCCAAAGCATGACATTATATGTTCAGAGTCCCTTAGTCGCAAGTTGGTACGCAAGGATAGGTGAGGCACCGAGTGCTGGTCTCGCCCAGGTTCGGGGCTTGACAGAAGTGGTATCAGAGCAGTTCTGTCCTAGGGAGTCTACAATCCGTGTCTAGTAGAGTCTTGTTTATGGGTTTGTTGTGCACCACACTTATGAGCAGGAGGCTACAGGGCATTTAGGACTATCACTCTATCTTCTTACTCTAGATCGTGTGGTAGAGCTCAGTTGTAAGAAATCAATTTCTTAAACTCTATCTTATTCATAATACGATGATGCCTACATCAAGAAAGACAGTTGGTAAGAGATTGCATGTGGCTATGGAAGAATTGAGTCAGAGAAACTCGATTTTTCATGATGTTTATGATGAGTAAATGTAAGGTCTCTAGTAGATCATGTGTGTACTAAGACATGTAAGCCTCTTGATAAGGAGCCTTAAGGAAAGAATATCTATCCACCCTTATGGTGAAAGGCAATGAGAGATTCAAAAGATAGATATAAGTTTCAACAAGTAAAAGAAGCAAGATGAAGAAGGGTACGAAGCGCCCAGTTAATAAAGATTATCAGTATTTACAAATTCAGGCAGAGGAATATAAGCCTTTTGAGTTACCTTCAACAATAATGGAGGTACGTACAAATGGCCACACCCATTTTTTTTTTTGTCCCATGGAAGTTAACATAAGTAGTATAAGAGAAGGACGGGATATCAGGATCCGGCTGGGGTTAGAGTAACCCAAAATAGTGAATGTATTATTTGTGTTAGTTGAAATTTTCGAAGGATAATGCAAATATGCTAATAGATCTCCTTGTGAGACACCCAGATGGTACACCCTAAAATAGTACAGCTAGATACAAGTACTATAAAGATGGGCACTGAAAGCCTGGAAAGAATAAATATTACCTTAGTGTGGCTCCCGTCCTTAGTAGACCGAGAACGTTGAGCAACCCGTAGAGCCATTGGATGGAGCAAAGGGGAGCTAAAAGCAAAATAATATCTTGTTGAAGTTTTCAGAATAAAGTGATAGACATAAATGTTAGAGAGAAATACGAATAGAGTCAATGAAGTATTATAAGTAAGATATGATACATGGATGATAACGGTAGATAAAAACGATGACAGTATTACAGAGCCTATAGTCAGGTGAAGGAAGAAACGAGAGGTGATAGGCCTTGAGACAATAAAAGAGTATAGGCCATAAAGTTATATCCTCATTTCGAGAAATAAGTTTGTGACTCTAACGTAATTACCGGAAGGAAAAGCTATATGTCCAGAGTAATAGAAATCAGTATGGGTTGGCATACAAGATAAATTAAACATGGGGTGTAACAATTCGATTTTTGTTATGTTCTTTCAAATCGGAGCATGCATGAGCATATCTCAGAATATAATCATGGTTATTCAAGGTCCATAGGTCAAATGCAATGACCTCTGGACATTGAAGTTTTATCCGATGGTCCTTGCCTTCAACAGTCAATCTCTTCCCCTCAGGTAAAACCCACACTGATTTTCACCTCTGTCTCGTAGATTTCTACTCAATTTTGCTTGTATCAGCTGGTAATCTTCACTGTCCACCATCGAGTTAGAATCAGCTGAAAACCCTAAGCTTCAATAGCCACACTAAATATAAGCCTTCAATGCTCTTACGTAACACGATCAACTACCCAACACTGAAAAGAAACGCACACAGACACAAATGCTATCAATCATCTAAGAAATATAGAGTTCAAAGCTTAGTTTTTCTAAATGTTCTTTTCTTTCTTTTGCTGAGTACCGTCACTAGTTCAAACTTGAGGTTCCTGGGGTCTTAAGAAATGGAGAAAGAGCCTTCGTTTGGTCAGCACATCTCTCATCCTTCTCGTTTGTTCATCTCATTTTAATGCTACAAATGTGTTAGTTATATTCTGAGTATTACAATTGTTTTATGGTGTTCAGTATGTTAATGGTTGTGTTCTATTAGTCAAATATCCACTTGTTATTATTTGTCCTACTTTTGAGTCTTTAATCGATGATTGATTAAACCGTTAATTGATTCCTCCTGATCTTTGTTCCTGAATTTCCAACAGTCTACATGTTTAAGTTATTATGTGTTCATGTTCACATGAACTTCATAGCTTTTCATTGATCTGCAGTAACCTTTATCCTTGTTTGTTGTATCTCTGTAGTTTTTGAGTCTTGAAGTTGAGCTTATTATTTGATAACCATGACTGAGATGAATCTGAAGGTGTTTAAGTTTATATCCTCTATCCTTTAACCTTAAGCATAAATTCTAAGTGTTTATATGTTTTCTTCTCTACTTATGTTTGTTAAACTACCTCTGAGTTGCCACTATGGTCTTTTATTTTTTCTAGTTGTTGTTGCTTCTGCTGACCTAATCGTGTTTGAATTAAAATTTATTCTCTTCTCCCAGTAGTCTTATTGTACACATTTGTTAAAAACTAAGTTATCTTTCATCATCACACAATCATTATCTTCTTTGTTATAAAAGACTGACAATTTGTTAGGATGAATTTGATTGTTTTCTTGATTAGTTAACATATTCAGCTGCATGCTCAATCTAAAACTTACTTGGTATCATACCTAATGTCTCTATTCCTTTAGGGTTTATCATTGATCTTTGAAAAGTTGACATGCATTTTATATTTTTAAGATTATCTTCCCTAGAGAAACAGGACCTAGTTACTCTGCTATAACCAAGTGATATCTTGTGAAAACAGAAGCATGATCATTTCATACTTAGATACTAATTTAGACTTAGGTTTGAGTTAAACCTGCTTTAATGAAATGCCTTTTCTTTATCTGTAAATCTTTCTCCTCATGACATGCTTAATCTAATTCTATAAATGTGTAAAGTTTCCCCTGTCTACATAAAATCTTTACTGTATTTGAAGTGTTCAAGTAGCAAACTGAATACTGCATGTTCCTGTTTAATTCATGATTTCACACCTTGTCCAGAACCACTCCAGTCCTTTCCCTATTGTTAATTTTAAAATTAAATTTGACCCCCTAAAATCTTATAAGGACCTTTGTTGATGCTATCTGAACATGATGATTTGTTTAGAAGCTAACACTATTAGGAGTATGATTCTGTAGAAATGCTTAGGGATTCCATATTTTAATATGTGAATTTGTAGACCTATTGAGAGAGTTAATCTTATCCCAGATATCTTTGATAACCTCTGTAATGGTTAGCCATGACTGTGTTACCTGAACCTTCGTTGATGACCTTTAAAGTGTTCAAGCAGTATTATCAACCTAAGTATGTGCTAAACGCAAAACCAATCAGTTCAGACTAGGTTTTCCAGAAACAAAAACCTCTGTATCAGTTGAGTTGTTACTCTATAGCTTTGCCTTTCCTTGGAATATTGTTCTACTCTAATGTTCAGACCTTTGTAGTATGCTTATGATGTTTCTGCTCCTCACTTGTATGTGTTTTAAAGTCAAATCTTTAGCTTCATGTGATAAATGTTTGTTTGGTATCCAATGTAGACTATATGTTCTTATGTTTGGGGGGAACGTATATTTTTGTGGTAAGTAATGCTATAGCATTTATTTAGATTGAAAGGGCCTCATTGGCATTTAAACCTGTAAGGAAAACATGTTGTTAGTACTTAATGGTATTTTGGAAAGTTTGACTCTAGGTTGGTTTGCCCTTCCCGACACAAGCATTGCCCTGGGCCTTGAGTCCCTTAGGAACTTTGAAGTATCGGGGGATTCAAGGGAGCATCGACCTTGAGTGAAACTTTCTTCTTAGCCCTTAATTCATTGAGACATTTAGTTCTTATTGAGTTTAATATTAAATGACAACGAAAGGTTTTCAATGTGAATTATTTGCTAAGTAGAACTGCCACATTAATATAATTTTCCACAGTATCGATTATTTTCTTATTCCAATTATTTGCCTATATACATGTCTTATATATTTGAATATGCTGAGAAAGTGGGATATACTTCTAATGACGTTCTTTCTTTTTGGGCATATATACATTTGGGCCTGCTGAGTTCCTAAGGAAACTCAGGCCCAAACCAGCTTCGCTGCATTTCTAAAGAGTCCAGTCAGCTATAGCCACTCTTCTCAATTGCTGGGCTTATCTTATTGAGGCCCAACCATTAGAGTCCAATCCTCTCTCCCTTACACCTTTCGTTACTGTTCATTATTTCTATAGCCTAGTTTACTGTTTCATTATCTTCGGTTACTGCCTTTTTCGTTTTATCATATTTTATTATCATGCATTCAACACTCATATATTAGATTATGTGCTTTCTCTTCAAGCTTTATACCACATGAAACATAGGCATACTTTAACTAATATAGGACTTAAAGGAAATTAGTTAGCAATTAATATTCTCCCCGCTAATCATAACTTGTTCATCTTTTACACTCACCTCTGTTAACCATGACTGTGTTACCTGAACCTTCGTTGATGACCTTTAAAGTGTTCAAGTAGTATTATCAGCCAATGTATGTGCTAAAAGCAAAACCAATCAGCTCACACTAGGTTTGCCTGAAACAAGAACCTCTGTATCTGTTGAGTTGTTACTGTATAGCTTTGCATTTCCTTGGAATATTGTTCTGCTCTAATGTTCAGACCTTTGTAGTATGCATATGATGCTTCTGCTCCTCACCTGTATGTGTTTTAAAGTAAGATCTTTAGCTTCATGCGATATATGTTTGTTTGGTATCCAATGTAGACTATATGTTCTTTTGTTAGGAGGGAAAGTATATTTTTGTTGTAAGTAATGCTATAGCATTTAGTTTACATTAAAAGGGTCTCATTAGCATTTAAACCTATAAGGAAAACATATTGTTAGTACTTAAGGGTATTTGGGAGTAGAGTTTGACTCTAGGTTGGGCTGCCCTCCCCGACACAAGCATTGCCCTGGGCCTTGAGTTCCTTGGGAACTTTGTAGTGTCGGGGGATTCAAGGGAGCATTGACCTTGAGTGGAACTTCCTTCTTAGACCTTAATTCATTTACACATTTGGAACTTCCTTCTTAGCCCTTGAGTGAATTATTTGCTATGTAAAACCACCACATTAATATAATTTCCCACAGTATGGATTATTTTCTTGTTCCAATTATTTGTCTATATACATGTCATATATATTTGAATATGTTGCGAATGTGGGATATACTTCTAATAACCTTCTTTCTTTTTGGGCATGTATACATTTGGGCGTGCTGAGTTCCTAAGGAAACTCAGGCCCAAACCAGCTTCACTGCATTTTCTGAAGAGTCCAGTCAACTATAGTCAACTCTGCATTTTCTGAAGAGTCCGCTCTATTTACTCATCGTATCTAGTTTACTGCTTCATTATCTTCGCTTACTGCCTTTGTCGTTTTATCATATTTCATTATTATGTATTCAACACTCATATATTAGATTATGTGCTTTATCTTCATGCTTTATACCACATGAAACATAGGCAAACTTTAAATAATTTAGGACTTAAAGGGAATTAGTTAGTAATTAATCTTCTCCCCGCTTATTATGACTTATTCATGTTATACACTCACCTCTCTTAAATGTTTTTTTGAAGTTCAGGCTCTAATAAAAACTAGCAACCCATTTTCAAAGGAAATTAGAAAAAAGAATCGTCGGTCTTTGCTAACAAGGAATGAATCTATATTTTTTCATAGAAATAGTAATGAACGGTCACCCAAATGAATTTTCAAAGATTCGCCTTCTTCATAATTTTTAAAACCAGGGTTCATTTAGAATCACTCTTTTTACGAACATTTTTTTAAATTATACAAGCATCCATTCTTTAAATTAATTACTTTCATAACTTAATAATTACATGCCTTAAAATATAGACTACTTTCAAAACTCTCTTAACCTTCAATAACTTTTATTTTACAATCTAACATCCCTCCTAAGACTTACATATATACTCCCTTTAATATATAGTAAGCCATGCTTTAGTAGTAATAAAGCATAGTATAAATAACTAATTTCTTAAGATTAGTCTATGTCCTATGGAGCTACCTCAGGTAGATTTTAAGGGGTTCCTAACACCGGTTTGCAGACCTGTAAGGAATATAACTTAATAATTAAATAGGTACCCTAGTATACCTTTAAATATTAGGTAGCAACTCTCTTTCATCAACAACGGAGAAATCACAAGTTAAATCATGTTTTGACTAGTGCAAAATAGGGTGCAACACATGGTAACACACTCCCATTTCCACTCGGGAATCTCAAGTCTCTGAATCAATCCACCTGGTCTCCAATGCTCACACTTCACTTGTTGACAATTTAGGCACCGAGCAACATACTCCACTATGCCTTTCTTCATTCTCCTCCACCAATTGTGCTGCCTCAAATCCTGATACATCTTAACGACACCCAGATGAATGGAGTACTGCGAACTGTGGGCCTCTTGAAGAATAAACTCATGTAACACATCCACATTGGGCACACATAATCGGCCCTACATTCGCAAAACACCGTCATCTCAAATAGAAACTTCCTTGGCATCATCGTGTTGTACCGTGTCCTTAAGGACAATCAAATGGGGGTCGTCATACTGGCACTCTCTGTTGCGATCATATAAAGAAGACCAAGGAACCACGCAAACAAGAACCCGACTGGGCTCCAAAACATCCAATCAAACAAACTGGTTGGCCAAGGCCTGACATCTAGGGCTAGTGGCCTCTCTACTGCCGGTAGATATGCCAAACTACCCTTACTCTCCGCCCTTCGACTCAAGGCATCGGCCACCACATTGGCTTTTCTGAGATAATATAGAATAGTGATATCATAGTGCTTAGCAACTCTAACCACCTCCGCTGCCGCAAATTAAGGTCCTTCTATTTGAACATATGTTGTAGATTCTGGTGGTCGGTATAGACCTAACAAGGAACACCGTACAAATAGTGCCGCCAAATCTTCAAGGCATGAACAATAGCTGCCAACTCGAATTTGTGGACAAGATAATTCTTCTCATGAACCTTCAACTGCCGAGACGTGTAGGCAATCAACCTACCATCATGCATCAACAACGTGCCAAGGCCAACATGTGATGCATCACAGTACATGGTTCAAGACCTTGAACCCGTAGGCAATACCAACACTGGGATGTAGTCAAAGTAGTCTTGAGCTTTTGAAAGCTCTCCTCACACTCCTCGGACGATCTGAAAGGAGCACGATTCTGTGTCAATCTGTTCATAGGTCAGCAATGGATGAAAAATCCTCTACAAAATGGAGGAAATACCCTCACTCGATACCGCATGACCCAAAAATGCCACCGAATCAAACCAGAATTCACATTTTGAGAATTTTGCATACAACTTCTTTTCTCTCAAGGTCTAGAGCACAATCCTCGAATGTTGCTTTTGATACTCCCGCACATGTCGTCAATAAACACAATGCCAAATGAATCAAGATAGGGACGGAATACACTATTCACCAGGTGCCTAAATGCTGCTGGGGATTTGGTCATCCCAAATGACATCACAAGGAACTCGTAGTGACCATACAGAGTCCTGAAAGCAGTCTTTGGGATATCCGGATCCTGAATCTTTAGCTGATGATACCCTGACCGCAAATCAATCTTTCAGAACACTCTGGCATCCTGTAGCTGATCAAATAAGTCATTAATGCGCGACAATGGATACCTGTTCTTCACTGTAACCTTGTTCAACAGCTGATAATCAATACACATGGGCATAGAACCATCCTTCTTCTTTAAAACAAGACTGGTTGCACCCCAATGTGACACAATAGGCCGAATGAAATCCTTATCAAGCAACTCTTGCAACTGCTCCTTTAGCTCCTTCAACTCCGCTGGGGCCATGTTATATGGTGGAATAGAAATAAGTTGCGTGCCTGGTAACAAGTCAATAACAAAATCGATATCTCTATCAGGCGGCATGCTTGGAAGATCTGCCAGAAATACATTTGGATAGTCTCTCACTACCAGAACTAACTCAACGCTAGGAGTATCAATACTGACATCTCCCACAAAGGCTAGGTATGCCTCACACCCCTTCTTAAGCATCCGTTATGCCTTTAGGAATGACATAACCCTACTTGGAACGTAATCCAAAGTACCCCTCCACTCCAACTGTGGTAAACTCGGCATAGCCAATGTCACCGTCTTGGCGTGACAAACTAGAATAGCATGATAGGGCGACAACCAGTCCATGCCTAAGATAAAATCAAATTCTACCACACTGAGCAACAATAGATCAACTCTAGTCTCAAAACCACCAATAACAACTAAACACGACCGATACACATGGTCCACAACAATAGAATCTCCCACAGGCGTGGACACATAAATAGGAGAACTCAAAGAATAACGAGATATACCCAAATACGGGGCAAAGTAAGATGATACATGTGAGTAAGTGGAGCCTCGATCAAATAAGACTGATCCATCTCTATGACAAACCGGAACAATACCTGGGATCTGTGTCTAATGCAACCGCCTCCGTCCTACCCAAAAAAGCATAACATCTGGCCTGGCCTCCCCCTCTAGGGCGACCCCTTCCCGCTTGACCTCCACCCCTAGCTAGCTATGCAGGTGGAGCGGCAACTGGAGCAGTAGCCATGGCTTGAGAAGTCTGGGGCCCCTGTAGAATACGTGGAGCCTGAGTACTCAGTGCAGGTGCACCCCTCCTAAGTCTAGGGAAGTCCCTCACCATATGATGAGTATCACCACACTCAAAACAATCTCAGAGGATGTGGCTACTGAAACAGGCTTAGGCCTGGTCTGCTAGACTAACCGCTGAAAGCACCCTGTGCAGGAGGTGTACTAGATTGTGAAAGTGCATAATGGGCCACCTGAGACCTGGAAGTAGCCGAAGTACCACTAGAAGCTGAAAGTGCTGAATGAACTTGATGACACACATAGCCTCTATCATGACGGGTTGTAACTGCGGCACGGGTACCACTATATTTGGCAGAATCTCGATGCCTCTTGGCCTCCTTGTCCTCTCTATCCCGTCCTTGCATACCCTCCAATCTTTGTGCGATCTCTACCCCCTATTGATATGGGGTATCTGTCTCTAACTCTCGAGCCATGCCGAATCTAATACTATAGTTGAGCCACTCAGTAAATCGACGGACCCGCTCCTTGACTGTAGAAACCAAGGTAGGTGTATGTCTAACACTATCATGGAACCCTGGCACAGCTGCTCAAACTCCGTGTGCCATGCATTCCATTGGCTCTAGGGAACAAACTCTCTCAAGAACATCTTTGAAAACTGAGTCCATGTGAGTGAAGCTGCATCAGCTTGACTACCCTCCTCATAAGCCTGCTACCACTGATACGATGGTTCCGACAGCTGGAATGTAGTAAAAGCAACCTCGCTCGTCTCCACAATACCCATGGTGCGGAGAATACGATTTCACTTCACTAGAAAGCCCTGTGCATCCTCTCTAGCTAGGTCGCTAAAAGTAGGAGGATGGTACTTCTTGTACCTCTCAAGTCTAAGCTGCTCCTCCTTAGATGCTGCTACCCTAACCTCAGGCTGAACTGGAACAACTGACTGCACTAGTATAACCTTTGGGACCTGATCAAGTCTGAGCTCCTCCCCCATCCTGATATGTGGCGGGTGCAAGTGGAATCAACCCCGCCTGAGCTAGAGTACCAAACATGCTCAAGAACTGCGAGGGTCTCCTGAAGTGCAGGGGTGGCAACAGGCGCCTCAGGTGCCCTCCCCCCAACTGGAGCCACTGATGGCTCATCTGTCGCAGTTCGGGCAGGTGCTCTAGCTGCACCACGTGCTCCTCCTCGGCCTCTGCCCCAACCCTGGCCTCTCGCAGATGTAGCAGGGTAAGGGGGTGTCTGATCGTCGAATCCGGCAGTGCATGTAATCCCCATCTGTGAGAGAATAGAAAGACAAAGATTCAGAATTTTGAAGTCAACAAATTCGCACGATAAGTAATCAAAGAAGTGAAGTTTCCTAACAACTCCATAGCCTCTCGAAGAAAAGTACAGACGTCTCCCTAACAATCTGCAAGACTACTAAACCTGCTTATGACTCGTAAAACCTATGCACCTAGAGCTCTAATACCAACTTGTCACGACCCCAATCTCCCTCTGTAGGATGTCGTTATGGCACCTAGTCTCTAAGACTAGGTAAGCCTAACATACATGAAGAAATAACAGAAATAATGAAAGAACTTCAAATCTAATCCAACCAGCTATCATAAAAGAACTCCACAGCACAGCTGACAATAACTCTCATAATCTGGTGTGACTGAGTCATAAGCTCTATATGAGTATACTAAAGTATCCCTAGTACATCACTATCTAAATAAGTGTATGCAATAAAAAACAAGGACAGAGGGTAACTCTGAGGCTTGCGAATGCCGACAGGTATACCTTGAAGTCTTCAATCCGAAAGCTCAACTCACTGGTGCCTAGCCTGGTATGAGGTACCTTGATCTGCACAAAAAGATATGCAGAAGCATAGTATGAGTATACCACAATGGTACCCAGTAAGTATCAAGCCTAACCTCGGTAGAGTAGTGACGAGGTCAGGTCAAGACACCTACTGGAATAAATAAAGAATCTGAATAGGTATGGTACAGTATAATAATGGAGATAAGGAAATGATACAATGAAGAAAAACAGCAAGACAAGCTACACAAAAATTAAGGAAATAAAGGCATCAAGTGACGAACACATAATAAGAACACTAAGGAAATGATGCGAACAAACACAAGTGATGTAAACGAAAGATAACAGCAAGAGTCACGTCCGAGGTACCACCAAGTATCTCATTTCACAACCACAATCACAATATTTCCTTATATCACAATGGGAGCCTTACATTTAGTTTTGAAAATCATTTTTCCCGAAATAGCTACCCGCGTTTTAGCCCACCTTATCACACCGCGTGACTTCAAGTAGTTCCCTTACTAGCAACACCCGTATAAAGCCCACATGATCTCACCGCATGCGTATCAACCCCTATCCTTATACCACTGCATGCGTATCAATATTACAACGTATCACAACTCGCACCTCAAGTGCCCAAATACCACAACTTGCCAAAAGAATCAACAACAACAATGTTTCCATAATAAATAGCCCATGGCTCAACCACAATGTGTATAAGAGTCTCAACAATTACAACTGAAAGTGAATAGCTCAACAGGAATGGTATTTCAACAATTGACAACTTAGCCTCAATGTGATCACAAATTTTACAACTTCAACACCAAAAGTCAACAATAAGATATTCCTAGAAATAACAACTTCATGTAAGGTAACTCAACAGTCAAATAATTAAGAAGGCAATAAAGAAACTGTAACTTTGACTAAGCATGTAAGGGCAATAATAAGTAAGAGATGGGACAAGTATTTACAATGTCAGATAAAACATGTGAGGATGGATGAACGATGATGGATATAACATGTTATGACAATTTGATTAAAGGCATGAAAATAATCTACATAGCTTAAACCGGTCAATTACCACTTATAGCCCGTGTACCCACTCGTCACCTTGCGTACACGGCTTTCATGTACCACAAATGGCAAAAAACAACTCCAATCCTAAGGGGAAACTCCTCCCACAAAGATAGGCAAGATACTTACCTCAAAAACATTAATTCAATCCACCAGTAAGCCCTTTTTCCGTGAATATCCGACTCTGAACGGCTCAAATCTAGCCAATAACTTTATACTATAAATAAAACCATAGGAAACTATTCCGGATAATAAAGTTGCAATCTTTAATGAAAAACAAAAAGTCAGCTCAAAAAGTCAACCCCGAGTTGCATCTCGGAACCCGACCTAACATACAAAATCTGAATACCCAATCAATAAAGGGTCCAACCATACTAAAATTATTCGATTCCGACCTCAAATCGACCTTCAAATCCTCAAAATACAGCTTATAATGATGGATTCATGTAAAATAGTCAAATCCGAGTTAAAATCACTTACCCCGATCAACTCCTTGAATCTCTCTCAAAATTGCCCAAAATCGAGGTCTCTAACTCAAAGATGAAAAATGGGAACAATCGATCTGCCCCATTTCTACCCAGTGGTTCCGCTTCTGCGGACAATCAGCCGCACTGTGCACCTGCGGATAATCCATCGCAGGTGCGTCTTTCACATAAGCCATGGACTTTTGCATATGTGGAGAAGAGATGCCCCTGCGGTCCCGCTTCTGCAGAGCACTGACCGCTCATGTGAGCACGCTTCTGCGGCATGCGGTCCAATACCAAAGGCCTAAATTTCGCATTTGCGGGGCCTTCTCTGCATCTGCAGATGCGCATCTGCGTGCCACACTCTCCACCTGCAGAGCTAGTGTTCCTCAGCAAACCTCGCTTTTGCGGCTCTGAGGCCGCATTTGCGGTGCCTCACATGCGGCCCAAAGTGCGCAAGTGCGATTGCACCAGACTCAGCAGTGTTTCAGCAATCAACCAAGTCCAAAATGATTCTGGATTCAATCTGAATCACATCCGGGGCCCCTGGGACCCCGTCCAAACATGCCATCAAGGTCCAAAACACATAGCAAACCTACTCAAAGCCTAAAAGCACATCAAAAAATATCAATTGTACGAAACACAACTTAATTCAAACCTATTGAAACCATGAACATCCAACTTCCTAAACTAACGCCGATTCATAGCAAACCAACTACGATTGACCTCAAAATTTGCACACAAGTCATAAATGACACAACGGACCTATTCTAACTCCCAGAATCGGGATTCGACCCCAATATCAATAAAGTCAACTCATGGTCAAACTTCTCAATCTTCCAAACCTTCAACTTTCAAACTTTCCCCAATTCAATCCTAAAAGACCTCCAAATCAATATCCGAACACGCTCCTTAGTCCAAAATCACCATACGAAGCTACCGGAACCGTCAAAACTCTATTTCGGAGCCGTGTACAAAAAAGTGAAACTCCAATTAACTCTTTCAACTTAAGCTTCCAACTTTGGGACTAAGTATCCCATATCACTCAGAAATTCACCCGAAACCAAACCAACTGCCCCAACAAGTCACATAACCACAATATAATATAGAGGAGGCAATAACTAGGGGAAACGGGGCTAAAATACTCAAAATGACCGGTCGGGTCGATACAAACATTCAATATCTAGGCGATTACTATAATACTTGTCGAGCATCCGCAAGTCAAAAACACAATGCGTCTCCTAATACGCATACCATTCTCAGGCGATGCTATAAGGTACAATCCTTCTCTTAATATCTGAAACCTACCAT
Organism: Nicotiana tabacum; assembly: GCF_000715075.1. Taxonomy (NCBI): domain Eukaryota; kingdom Viridiplantae; phylum Streptophyta; class Magnoliopsida; order Solanales; family Solanaceae; genus Nicotiana; species Nicotiana tabacum. Next base: position 48,241,378 of record NC_134102.1, read on the forward strand.
ACCGTCTAGAACTCGTGACCTTCCTTTCAAAAATCGAACCGTAACCTTGACCATGAAATATCAATTCCCACATGATGTACCTCCTCTATCATGCTATCATATGAAAACACGAGGATCCCATTCTCAACTCCAAATCACAAGAAGGATAGACATCCCATCTAGTAAAAACCTTCCACTAACTCAATCCCGTAGAACAAAATCACAACACATAACGAACTCCCCATGCATGTAAAGTACATCAATCGCAAGTTGTGGCCCAACCATCGCAAACTCCTTGGAACCTATTTGTACACAATCAGATCATTAGAACTAAATCCCTCTAAATCAACCAAGTCATGTAGACTTCCCAAAAGTAGAAGTACCTCAACATGAAAATCACTGCACCGAAGAACCCTTTAATGAATTTGAAGCTTCTTCTTTCACCTTTCTAATACCGCATTGTAGAATCAATAATGATATAGAAATATTGCAAGTCTCACCACCATCCAATGCAAGCCCCAAGTCTTATCCATTCGCAAGTTCGAAAATAACTAAATACCATATCTGAGTCCTGAGCCTGTTGGAACCTTCTTGAAAGTCATTCACCTTGCTCTAATCACCAATGCGCAACCATTACGCACCGAACAACCCGCGTTCCACCAGCACATGAATATCCAAAAGAAGCAACAAATTAATTCCTTTTCCGTGCATACTACATCCACAACGAGTCTCAAACCTGAATCATCCCAAGACCTCTACATGCCCATAAGACGTAGTAAATCATATATCCAACCAATCTCATGCTCAAAATCTTCCTCGAGGAAATCTTTCTCAAATCATAGCTAATTGACAAGCACATCCTAGTTTAAGAACTAATATAACACGTGACCATGCAATCCAATCGTCGATAGTAGACTTCCCCACTTGTCTCGTAGTCATAGTACACATCATCTGATAGCTATGTTACTTCCTTCATAACAGCCATGATCTCATTCTACTATCCAACTGAATTCTTCTTAAACTCATGTAATCACTAGTCATAAAATTTTTAAAGACTTTGCCAAGTGCATACTCATCTCTGTGTTAGTTGTGCGAACCTCGTCAAATGATCCAAACTCCAATAGTAGCACAAGAACCTCCTCAAAACCCAATTCCGAGTCCATTTACCCATATGTAAAACCTTGGTCAACTCTTCCAACTTCAAGCTTCTAAATCGAGAGTCATTCTTCCAAATCAATCCTGAACTATTCGAAAACAAAAAACGGCCATATACGCAAGTCATAATAATTCATATGAAGTTACTCAAAGTATCAAACCACTTAATGGAACACTAAAGCTCAAAACGATCGGTCGGGTCGTTACACTTGATGAAATGTCTCATCGTGAATACTCCACTCATGATATAATCTAGATTCATATGTTTACCTTTGACATTGTTTTGTTGGTTGATGTTCAATAATATATATGTAGAGTCTCGATTCACTTTAAAGATAAATGTATTGGAAGTAACATTCATAATGTTTTTCAGCAAGCAAATGAATTTACGTTATTCTAAGTTGTTTGTGTAAACACGCGCACACACACACATACACACACACACACATACATACATACACACACACACACACACACATACACACACACACACACAAACTGAGCTATAATCGATTGGGAATGGCCCAATATGGCATATATACTTTATAATTACCACCACCGAGCTATAAGTTGTTGGGAATGGCCCTATGTGGCATACGTAATGTATTATAAGTGAAAGAATGCACTTAATGTATGATCATCCCAAGTGCTATAGTAATGATCCAAGAATGAGCTCCACATAGCGACCTAAAGATATCTTCTGAAAGACTGGGATAAACGTTCAAAATGACTTAAATATTGTAAGACTTAATAAGATTTTATGTAGGATGTTTCAGAGTCTTCTGGTGTATGTAGTTTATTTCATTATATTTGTCTCTTATTGTCACTACCCAAAACCACCAACCGGTCGTGATGGAGCCTAACTCACTGGTTAGGCAAGCTGAACATAATAATCACGAATCATAAAAGCAGAAATGATAAAAGTAATACAAGTCTAAAGCCATCAACATAACATAATAGCGTCGATACATAATAAATCCCCCAAAACTGGTAAATACATAGCCATGAGCTCTAAAACGGATATACTAGTCTGAATTACCAAATACCAGTACTATCTGAATGAAAGACAATAGTACAAAAATGGAAAGAGACACCAAGACTGCGGTTCAGCTCTACCTTGTCTCTCCAAAGATAACTCAGCAACAAGCCTCAGCTACTAGTGGCTCGGTCCAACACCTACATCTACATAATTATGTGCACAGTGTGGTCTGAGTACAACCGACCCGATGTACTCAGCAAGTATCATAACTAACCTCGACGATATAATAGAAGCAATAATTATAAATGATACTCGCTAATCATATGTACACTTCATAATTTTAATAAATACAGAACAATAATATGATCATGTTATAAATCACAGATAGAACCACCCATGGTGCACACAACAACTTATCGTATTCTGATCAGTCAACAAACCAGCATATAAAGAAAATATGCGAATAAATCAAGTAAACAACCAAGGAAACTGCATGTAAATATTAAATGCAATAACCAAATCAAACACTGGCCAATATTTCCTCATAGTTTCAATAACCGAACCAAAACACTAATCAGCTTTCCACATACTGTGTACACCATGAAGAGAGAAACCTAAGAGGGTGACCATAGGAGGATTAATCCATTTCCACATGTTTCACAGTGTAGTCACATGCCATAAATATCAACCGCACGGTGTAGTCACACTAATAATCACAATCCGCACGGCGTGGTCACATGCTCAAAATCACAATCCACGCGACATGGTCACGTGCTCTTAATCACAATCTACACGGCGAGGTCACGTGTACATAATCACAATCCGCACGGCATGGTCACATCCTAACAATCATAATCCGCACGGCGTGGTCACGTGCTACCAGTCCTATCCATATCACATAGAAAGCAGAAATACAAGAATATATAAACATGATTAATGAATATCAAATTTCATTCTCATGGACTGGTATAAGTGACATGCTAAGGTGTATGTATGTGCAATGTGTGCAATCATAACTCAAATTAGGCAATTGCATCACGAAAGTAGCAATTATCAGGTTCGATAAGGAGATGAACCTCCATGTGACCTCAAACCTGGTTCAAATAGTTGATAACATGGGTGAAAATATAAGAAACATCACAACATTAAGCCTAGCAACCAATTTAAGGGATATCATAACCTAAGCACTACCTTGAGCATGAATAATACCCTGGTGCATGCACATGGGCTCAACCCCACACATGTGCGCCCCCATAGCACGTAGCTATCACAAATAACTCAGGCAACTAGTGCCTCAATCAAGTTTAGGAAAGATACTCACCTCAAGCAAGTTAAATCAGTACTCTAAAAAGCCCTTCTCACGTGAATCAACCTCTCGACGGCTGGAATCTAGCCAAAATAACTTAACCTCATCAATAAAAGACATATGAAAAAATTTCAAATAATAAAGCTAAGATCTTGAATTAATTATGCAAAGTCAACCCAAAATGTCAACCCTAGGTCCGCACCCCGAAACCTGACAAAACTCACAAATTCAGAACACCCATTCAAATACGAGTCCAAATATATTTGTTTCATCCAAATCCGACCTCAAATCGACGCTCAAATCATCAATTATTACTTTAGAAAACTTTGTACTAAAATCTCCAATTCTTTTCATTAGATTCATAAATAAATCATTAAAATCAAGGTTGGAATCATGAATAATGAACAAATTCGATTAAAAAATACTTACGCCAATACAAATCGTGAAAATCCCCTCCAACATGCCCAAATTCGAGCTCTATAACTCAAAACGTGATACACTAACCAAAACCCTCGATATAGAGTACTTAAATGATCTGCGCAGGCATACGCACCACGATCGCTATCGCAGGACCCTCATCGCAATCGTGAAGACCAAAACACTTTCCCAGAAAAAGCCTTCGCGTTCGCGTCCGCACCATCGCAAATGCGATGAAGAGCACACCTCAGCCTACTCGAACGCAACCTGGACCTCGCGAATACGTAGGCAAAACCCTTCCCAGTTCCCACCTGCTTCGCGAACGTGGAGCCCCACCACGAACATTTAGAAGGGCGACTGCCAGCCCACTCCAGCATTGTGCGAACATGACTGCCTTGTCGCGATCGCAAAGAAGGATACCAGACCTCAGTAATCAGCAGTCAGAACATGGTGAAATGGTCTGAAACCCATCTGAAACACACCCGAGGCCTCCAGGACCCATCCAATCATACCGACCAATCCCAAAACATAACACGGAACTACCCGAGGCCTCAAATCACGCCAAATATTATCAAAACCTTGAATCCCACCTCAATTCAAGCCTAAGGAACAAATCCAAATTCAAAACGTATGCCGAACAAGCCTAAACAACTCGGAATGATCTCAAATTTTGCATGCATCTCCCAAATGAAATAACGAACATATTCCAACTTCAGAAACCACAATCCGAATCCGATACAATCAAAATCAACCCTCGATCAAACCTATCAACCTTCCAAACCTTCAACTTTCCAACTTTTGCCAATTCAAGCCAAAACAGCCGATAAACCTCCAAATCCAAATTCTGACATAAGCCTAAGTCCAAAATCAACATACAAAGCTATTGGAACCATCAAAATACCATTACGGAGTCGTCTAGACAAAATTCAAACTCCAGCCAACTCTTACAACTTAAGCATCCAATCTTGGGACTAAGTGTCCCAACTCAATCCAAAACTTCCTCGAAACCAGACCAACCACCTCAACAAGTCCCATATTCACAAATACACATTGTAAGACATGAAATAGGGGAAAAGAGGCTAAAATACTCAAAATAACTGGCCGGATCGTTACATTCTACTCCTTTTGAACAAACGTTCATCCTCGAATGAGTCTAGAATCATACACGGGGTCTAAAAAATGTGAGGATATTTTCTCCACATCTCATGCTCGGTCTCCCAAGTGGCCTCCTTGACTGGCTGACCTCTCCAATGAACCTTCACCTATGCTATTTTCTTCGACCTCGACTTTCGAACTTGCCAGTCCAAAATGGCCATCGGCTTTACATCATACATTAAATCCTCATCCAACTGCACCGTTCTAGAGTCCAATATATGTGACGGATCCCCATAATTATTTCGGAGTATTGAAACATTAAACTCTGGGTGAACTCTTGATAGACTGGGTGGCAAGGCAAGTCTGTAGGCCACCTCTCCCACTCAAGAACCTCAAAAGGACCAATATACCTATGGATCAACTTGACCTTCCTTTCGAACCTCATCACACCCTTAATGGGCGAAACTCTGAGTAGAACCTTTTCCACCACCATATATGTCATTTCACGAGCATTCTTGTCATCATAACTCTTCTGCCTCAACTGTGTTGTACGAAGCCGCTCATGAATCAACTTCATCTTCTCCAAAGCATCACAAACCAAATTAGTGCCCAACAACATAGCCTCATCGAGCTCAAACCAACCAACCAGAGAAAAACACTGCCTCCCACACAAGGACTCATAAGGAGTCATCTGGATACTCGACTGATAGTTGTTATTGTAGGCAAACTCTACTAATGGTAGAAACGGATCCTAGGATCTTCCAAAATCAATGACACATGCTCGTAACATGTCCTCCAAAATCTAAATAGTGCGCTAGGACTGCGCATTCGTTTGGGGTTGAAATGTCGTACTCAACTCGACTTATGTTCCCAACTCACGCTGCACTGATCTCCAAGAGTGTGATGTAAACTGCGTGCCTTGATCCAAAATAATAGACACGAGGATACCATAAAGGTAAATAGTCTCACAGAGATAAAATGGAGCAAGCTGCTCTGAAGAGTAGGTAGTCATTACTGGAATGAAGTGTGCACACTTGGTCAGTCTGTTCACTATGACCCATACTGCATCAAAACTCTTCAAGGTCCTTGGAAGCCCAACTACAAAATCCATAGTGATACACCCCAACTTCCACTACGGAATATCAAGCCTCTAAAGTAGACCACCAGGTCTCTGATGCTTGTACATCACCTACTGACAGTTCAAACACCCAGCAACATACTTAACAATATCCTTATTCATCCTCCGCCACCAATGGTGCTGCCTCAAATCATTATACATCTTCGTGGCCCCGGGATGAAAGGAATACCGTGAACTATGGGCCTTCTCAAGAATCAACTCTCGCAACCCATCCATATTTAGAAAATAGATCCGGCCATGAAGCCTCAACACCCTATCATCTCCAATAGCCACCTCTTTAGCATCACCATATTGCAACATGTCCCTTAGGAAAAGCAAGCAGGGATCATCATACTGACGTGCCTTAATGCGCTCAATATGAACGACCGTGATACAACACAAGCAAGTACCCTGTTGGACTCCGAAATATCCAACCTCACAAACCAGTTGGCCAAATCCTAAACATCCAATGCTAAAGGCCTCTCCCCAACTAGAATATAAGCAAGACTCCCCATTCTCTCAACCTTCCTACTCAAAGCGTCGGCCACCACATTTGCCTTCTCCAGGTGATAAAGAATGGTGATATCATAGTCCTTTAGTAGCTCTAACCACCTCTGTTGCCTCAAGTTCAGATCCTTTTGCTTGAATCAGTGGTGGAGACTCTTATGATCTGTTAACACCTCGCAAGATATGCCGTAAAGATAATGCCTCCAAATCTTGAGCGCGTGAACAATGGCAGCTAACTCCAAATCATGTACTGGGTAGTTCTTCTTATAGGGCTTCCACTGACGCAAAAGCATAAGCAATCACGCTACCCTCATCCATCAACACACATCTAATTCCAAACACCAAAGCATCATAATAGACTATATAAAAACCTGATCCCAAAGGCAAAACCAGAATTGGAGTTGTAGTCAAGGCAGTCTTAAGCTTCTGAAAGATCTCCTCACACACAACAGACCACTGAATGGGGCACCCTTCTGTGTTAATATAGTCAATGGGGCTGCTATAGATGAAATCCCCTAAACAAAATGGCGATAATACCTAGCCAACCTAAGGAAACTCTGGATCTTAGTAGTAGTAAGTGGTCAGGGCCAACCCTGAACTACCTCAATCTTCTTTGGATCCATCATACTCCCCTCACTGGACACCACATGGCCCAAGAATGCCAACGATTCTAACCAAAACTCGCACTTGGGGAATTTAGCATATAACTTTTTCTCCCTCAAAGTCTGGAGCACGATCCTCAAATGTTGCTTATGATCCTCCCGACTGTGAGAATACACAAATATATCATCAAATAAAACTATGAAAAAAGAATCAATATAGGGATAAAATACTTTGGTCATCAAGTGCATAAAAGTTGTTGGGGGCATTGGTCAGCCCAAAAGATATCTGTAGAAACTCATAGTGACTATAGCCGATCATGAAAGCTGTCTTCGGAATATCTGAAGCCCCGATCTTCAACTGATGGTAACCCGATCTCAAATCAATCTTCCAGAATACCCTAGCACACTTATGCTCATCAAACAAATCATCAATACGCAGTAGTGGGTATTTGTTTTTGATAGTAACCTTGTTCAACTTCCTGTAGTCAATTCACATCCTCATAGAAGCATCTTTATTCTTCACAAATAGTACCGGTGCACCCCAAGATGACACACTAGGCTTGCTGAAATCCTTATCAAGAAACTCCTATAACTGTTCCTACAACTCTACTGGTGACATGCGATACGATGGAATAGAGATGGGGTGAGTGCCCGATACCAAATTAATACCAAAACCAATATTCCTGTCAGGTGGCATGCCTAACAGGTCTGCAGGAAACACATTTGGGAACTCCCTCACTACTAGGACATATTCAACAGTAGGAGTATCAGTACTGCATATCTCAAGAAGGCAAATTACGCGAACCACCCCTTCTTAAACCATCCGGTAAGCCTTCAAATACGAAGTCACTCAACTGGGAGTGTGACCAAGAGAACCTCTCCACTCTGACCTAGGCAACCTCGACATCACCGATTTCACAGTCATAGTGTGACAGCCAAGAATATCATGGTACAGAGATAGCTAAGCCATACCCAAAATCACCTCAAAATCAACCATACTGAGTAATAAAAGATAGACTATAGTCTCATAACCCCAAATGGTTACCATATACGACCGATATACACGATCCACCATAATAGAATCACCCACAGGTGTAGATACATGAACAAACATATCTAAAGAATCACGAGGCATATCCAGATAATGATAGGATGACACGTAAGAGTAAGTGGAACCAGGGTCATATAATACTAAAGCATCCTTGTGGCATACTGAAACAATACATGTGATCAAGATGTCGGAAGCATCTGCCTCTACCCTGGCAGGAGATGCATAGCAATGAGCCAGACCACCGCCTGACCGACCTCCCCCTCTAGAGCGACCACGAATTGACTGAGCCCCATCCCTAGTTGGTTGTGCAGGTGGTGTAGCTACTGTTGCTAAAACCATAGGCTGCAAGCTCTGCAGTCATTGGGCAATCCCTCATGACTCAAGTATCCACAATTAAAGCAACCCAACCTATGCGGCTGCTGACCCTTATAACCCGAATAACTGCTTGTGGAACCCTGAGCAGATAGAGCACGGTAAGAATTCTATGTCGACAGGGCACTGAATGATGACTAAAATAGGCGAGCACTGTATGAACTATGGATAACTGATAAATCACGAGAAATCTTACGAGCTTCCAGAGCGGGCCTAAAAGGACGACCTCTGCTGTAATGTTACTGGCCTCCAAACGAGGCACCCCTAAAACCACCTGAATCACGGGGTCTCTTTCCATCCCTCTCCTCTTTCTCAAGCATGCAAACATGCTCCAAGCGATCTCAACCACCAGGTCAAACCTAGCATCCTTCTTGACCTCTCGAGACAAACTGTAATGTAGACCATAGTTGAGGCCATCAATGAAACTCCTGATCTTCTCCCTCTCATTGAAAACTAACCATACTGCATGACATTCCTAATCCATGAATCTCATCTCGTAATGGGTCACAGTCATATCCCCCTAGCATAGCTACTAAAATACCTACACAACTCCTCCCTATGAGTCTGTGTGACAAACTTCTCTAAGAAGAGAACGGGAAAACTCAAAGCAACCTACGACTCTCCTCTACTGAACTCGGGAGGATGAAGCCTCTAAAATATCTCCAACCTCTTATGCTCATCATCTGTCATAGATGGATCAACCTCAGATCGAGCAACAATAACTGGCTGAACGAATAACACCCCTGGTGTCTGGTAATTCTGAGTTAGCTCCTCCTCCAGCCTGTGAGGTAGCCAGTGCAACAAGTATCATACATACCTGCCTGATCCAAGATCGTGCACACACTCAATATCGAGCTAAGAACTCCTGAAGAGCAGGTATAACAACCGGTATTGCAGGTGTCCGAGCTGGTCCCATCAGTTCAACAATATCATAAACCTACTCCCCCATTGGAGCGACTGGTGGCTCCACAGGTGCTGCTCCAGCAGTACTGTGAGTCCTACCCCAGCCTCTACCTCGTACTCGACCTCTCGCGGCCTTAACTGGTAGCATGGGTGCCTGCCCGCTTGATTCGGCTGAACGTGTCGTCACCATCTATGAGAAAATGGAAGAGTGAAGTTTCAAACTTCGGAAATAACAAATCCGCACGAAAAAGATGCAATAAATTAAGTTAGGTTTCCTAACAATTTGGCAGCCTTTTGAAGATAAGTACAGACGTCTCCATACCAATCCACAAGACTCTACTAAACTTTATCATGACCCATAGAAACTATGAACCTAAGGCTCTAATACCAACTTGTTATGACCAAAAACCACCAACCAGTCGTGATGGTGCCTGGTGCACTTGCTAGGAAAGCCGAGTATAACAATAACAAATCATAATAACAACATTAGTAAATACAGAGTCATGAGATCTAAAATGGAAATACAAGTCTGACATACCAAATAACAATACTATCTGAATGAAAGACAACAGTACAAAAATTAAAAGAGATGCCAAGAATGTGGTCGAGATGCAGCTCTACCTCGTCTCTCCACATATAACTCAGCAACAAGCCTCGGCTACTGGTGGCTCGGCCCAACACCTGAATCTACACAATTAAGTGCAGATTGTAGTATGAGTACAACCGACCTCATGTACTCACCAAGTATCATAACTTACCTCGGTGAGATAGTAGAAGCAAGAATTAAAAATGATACTCGCTAATCACCTATACGGTTCATAATTAATATGCCTTTGATTGAAGATTTTGTTATATGAATCACATTTTGTTGTTTATTTACTTGCCGTACTATTGTGTTGTTATTGTCGTAATTCGTTTATTCATTGTTGTTGAGTCATGGTCTATGTATTGTTGTGGCATTTCTATTATTGTTTGAGCAATGTTGTGGCATATGGGCCCTTGGTGTCAGGTTGATTGATGTGTTGTGATTGAGATGTGCATGCGGCGACACAAGGGTGGTGTGTATATTGATGTGCATGTGGCAAGATAAGGGAGCTTATGTGCGTGATATTAGTAAGTGTAAATACTTCATTATGAAGCACACGCGGTGAGATAAGGGGGCTTATGCACGTAAAGCTATTTCGGGAAAAATATTTATAAAATGTGAAGCTCACGCGACGTCATAAGGATGATTTATGATTTGTGACTTATGATTCATGATTGGGAGGTGTGGTACCTCGGTGTTATTCTAGTTGTAAATATTATGTTGGAATGGCTTGAGGATTTGAACTATCATTGTTTTCCTTAATTGATTCACTTGTATTTCTAATTATGTTTGAGTTAATTAGCTTCATTATCACATGTTTATTCTTTGTTGCCATATATTGATATTTCTTTATGTTCTTAGCTTTATATGGAAATTCTGCATACGTTATAAGTCTAGTAAGTGTCTTGACTTGAACCTTGTCACTACTTCACCGAGGTTAGTCTTGATAATTACTGGGTACCATTTGGGGTTTACTCATACTATGCTTCTACATATTTTTGTGCAGATCCAGGTACCTCTGAGCATGTCGGACGTTAGTGAGCTAATTACGAGATTGTTGTGGAGACTTCAAGGTTTACCTGCTATTCTACTTGCAGGCCTCGGAGTCACCTTCTAGTATTTTTCCTTATTACTGTCATTTGTATTCCGAAACAGTAATGTATTTTGAGGTTTTAAGTGTGTCTCATTAGAGCTTATGACTCTGTACTACTGGTTTTGGGAATGTATGACTATTGATTACTTTTCAGGTATGTTATGTCGTTTATCAGTTTTTTTTAATGGATAAACGGTTAAAATCTGCTAAATTTCATCATGTGTTAGGCTTACCTAGTCCTAGAAACTAGGTGCCATAGCCATCCTTAAGGTGGAGTTTTGGGTCATGACACCATGTTATTATGTTGTTACACAAATTATTTTAGCAAGATATAAAGGTAGATAAAGACAAAATATTATTCAACATGATGTTGAGTCTTGCACCAAGGGATGGGAAGAAATTTGGGCAAGCATTAAAGAAAGAAGCCCTAAAATTAATTGTAACACCTAGCTGAGAAGACAAAAATAATTGAAGTAATATTTGAAAACCTACAGAAAAATAATTGAAGTAATATTTAAAAGTCTACAAAAAAATAATTGCTTGGGGATATTGTGGTATTACTTCCTGCTAAATAGGAATATATGTGTCCAGACAAGATCATCTTGAATCGAAATGTCAGCTATAACGACCCGGCCGGTCGTTTCGAGTGTTTTAGCCCTATTTTCCCCATTCGATGCTTTACATATGTGTATTTATTATTCTATGACTTACGAGGATGGTTGATTTGGTTCGGGTAGGTTTTGGATTAACTTGGGACACCTAGTCCCTTGGTTAGAGGCTTAAGTTGTAAGAGTTGGCTGGAGTTTGACTTTTATGTAGATGACTCTAGAATCGTGGTTTAATAGTTCCAGTAGGTTTGTAAGGTGATTTATGACTTAAGCGTATGTCCAGAATTAGATTTGGAGGTCCCTAGCTTGATTTGGTTCTATTTGGCGAAAGTGGGAAAGTTAAAGATATGGAAGGTTGATAGGCTTAACCTAGAGTTGACTTTGTTCATATCGGGTTTGAATTGTGGTTTCGGGAGTTGGAATAGGTCCATTATGTTATTTTGGACTTGCATGCAAAATTTGAGGTCATTCCTAGGTGTTTAGGCATGTTCGGCGTAAGTTTTGAATTTGCAAATTTGGATTAGTTCCTTAGCCTTGAATTGAGGCGTGGTTCATAGTTTTGGTGTTTTTCTGTGTGATTTGAGGCCTCAAGTGCATCTGTGTTACGCTTTGGGATCGGTTAGTGTGTTTGACGGGGTCCCGGGGGCCTTAGGGGAGTTTCGGATAGGCTTCGGATCATTTGTGACTGTTTGGGGTGATCAGTTCTGGTGCTTTCGCACCTGTGACTTTTGGACCGCATGTGCGTGCCCGTAGAAGTGAACATGGGTCCTCATATATGATGTTATGTGGAGTATAGATGTGAGAGTAGATGCGATTATTTTTAGCAATGCGAGTCTGCTGATGCTGTCAAGAAGGCGCAGAAGCAAGCTTTGGCTGGGAGCTGCGTGTTTTGCATCTGCGAGGTGATTTCCACAAATGTGAGGGTCTGTCCGCAGGTGCGTATGGTCGTACAGTTAGTGGAACTCGTAGATGCGAGTTATTTGTCTCAAATGTGACACTGCAGATGCGACATTTCTGTCCGCAGATGAAGAAATGCTTGAGTCACGAAATTTTTTGTATTAGAGCCCTAGGTTCATAGGTTCTACCAGTCACGGGAAAGTTTAGTATTGTCTTTCGGATCAGTACAGAGACGTCTATACTTATCTTCGAGAGGCTATGGAACTTTTAGGAGATTGTACTTATTTCATTCCTCATCCTGCGAATTTGTTAATTTCGGAATATGAGCCTTTGTCTTTCTACTCTCTCGCAGATGGTGAGGACAGGAGCTTCAGTTACTGATGATGCTACCCCTAGGGCTGGCGTTTCTGGGAGCCAGGTCAGAGGTAGTGGTCTCGGTGGTGCACATGTTACAGCTAGAGCAACTGCTAGACCAGCCGCTGAGGAGCCACTAGTAGCTCCGGTTGGGGAGTAGGCACCTGTGGCGCTTGATGCTATCCCTGGACTTCAAGAGACTTTGGCACATTTTCGGAGCATGTTTGGTACCTTGGCTCAAGTGGGATTGATTCCGGTTGCACCAGCTACTTCTCAGACTGGGGGAGAAGCTCACACCCTCGCCACTCGTACCTTAGAGAAGATAACTCATATTGATCAGGCTCCGGGAGTTATGCCAGTACAACCCGTGATTGCGGCTTAGCCCGAGGTCAGGCCAGTCACGACAGCGGAGGAGCAGAAGAGGCTAGAGAAGTTCCAAAAGTACCATCCTCCTCATTTCAGCGTTGGGCCTTCTGAGGATGAACATGGTTTCCTAGAGAAGTTTCATCATATTCTGTGCACCATGGGCATAGTGGAGTTGAGTGGGGTCGACCTTACTACTCTCCAGCTGACAGGGACAGGGTATAAATGGTGGCAGCCATATGAGGAAAGTAGGCCAGTGTAAGGGCCCGTGAATTTCTATAGCTAATTCGAGAAATTTCGAGCATAGGAATACAATTTAATTTAGACCCTGCATGATAAATTGCTAGAGTGGATAAAGTTATTTAGATACTTGGGGATAATTATTTTATTAATCTTTGAGTATTGGATCAATGGGGAACACTTAGATGTTAATTTCAAAGCAATAAAACTAAAGAAAAGATAGTGAAGTATCTCCCCATAGCACAATTATAGCACAGGAGGGAAGTAGAAATTTTAGCAAATCAATGAGCTAAAGCTCATTAGCATAGCTATAGCACCAGTGAAAAAATATTGTACCTGGACCTTTTAATACATGAGCGGGCAGAGAGAAACAAAAGGGATTTCAAGGCTAGGGCTTTTCTCCCTACCACCCATCCGACCAAGGCATCAATACACTAAAGGTCAGGTTTTAAGTGTATTTTTATGATTATTTCACTTCTTAATCACTAGTTACAATCAGGTTTTGTCTTGGATTCTATAGGATTTCTGGAAAATCTCAAGAACACACCCAAAGTTTGTTTCCAAGATTTGGACTACAAAAGGTAATCTTACACCCTTAAACCTACATGCATGGATTGTTAGTCAATATATGAGTAAGAAATAAGTATTAGCAGTTATGGGATGGTGATTGGAAGCCATAAGTGCTTAACCTAAATTATTGGGTGTTGTAGAGATTATTGCAATGAGTTAATTAGTAAGATTGGGTGGATGTGAGTTTATTGATGATTGTAATGGTTCTAAAGGAGGCACTTAGTAGCCCAAGGGTGTTTTAGTATCTATTGTTTGTTGGAAGGAGGGATTGTTGGATGAAGAAATACCATTTCTAGAGGTGGTAGAATGTTATGAACTCTAGGTGTTTGATAAAATGCTAAATAACTTAAAACTCAAGTATTTTTACTAATATTGGTATAAATGTGTTGCAATGTTGTAGATTGAAGTTTTGTAGTGTGGTCGACCATCGTAGTACTATTAAGGGGCGAATTCAAGGTATGTTTGCTAAACTCCTTCCCTAGAATCGGATTCCATGAAATTCCTTGTAAACTCCAAGCATGGTTTATTCAACTTCCTACTTCTATTGTTCCATAATGCTTATGACGACTGATGTTTCAAAGGCTTATGATCTTGAATTATGTTACATTTTCCACCCTTATGGACTACTCTTTGAAGTTTATCTCAAATCTTTAAGTCCTCGTGTACTGATGTGTTTACAGCCATAACGTTTTAAATGTTTGAATTGCCAAATGCTCATGAAACTCTAGACATGTCTTAATTTGCCAATGCCATGCTCTTTTCCTTGAAAATGCTTTAGCACTTACTTTTGAACTGCCATATGTACGTGAATATGAAGTTATGGTCTTCCAATTATTTGGCTACATTTCTATGATTTACAAAACCCTAAGGCATATGTTATGAAATGAAAGAATACATCTAATATGTGGCCATTGTGCCAAGAATGAAGATGTTACGAATGGTTAAAAGTGCCAATGAAATGAATGATGATATGAAAGTGTTTATATATATATTTATTTTCTTTTATGTACAAAAATATTTTTGGGAGTATCTTTAGGGCATAGAGGAAGGGTAGGTTGTAATGGACTACACCCGAAACTACACGTGTCGGTGTAGGAGATGATTGATATAAAAATTCCATTGTACTATAATGAGATTATTCCCCTTAATTGGGATGAATTTATTGCTAGCATCGATCCATGCCCCAATGTTGACCCACACGACATTGTGGGGATACGGCTCAGCCGATCAGGCGGAGAACAGACACCGTGTCCCGCACATGGTGGTTCCTCCTTTCTACTATTGTATTTGATTTGTATCGCCATGTCAATCTATATTCATTCGTGGTGAGACGGCTTAGCCAATCGGGCGGAGATTGGACTCCATGTCCTGAGCATTATGGTTTATCCTTCCTATTATTGTATTTGATTTATATTACCTGTCGATCCACATTCATTGTGGTGAGATGGCTTAGGCGATCGAGCGGTGATCGGACTCCATGCCACGATCATGATGGTTGATCGGCGATTAATGATCTATCAACCAAAAATGTGCATGGCGGTGATCAGTTGCTAATGATTACGTTTTGACTTGGCATTTAAATATTATTGATTTTCCTTCTTCTCCCATGTTTCTATCCTTTTATGTTGGCATTTCATTCCATGAGAGGATATTTAGCTTTACATAATAGTATTGTTCAATATGTAATAACGTCTCCTTTGCCGGGGATGCTGCATCTTTAATGGATGCAGGTGGTTCTGCAGCAGGTGGCACAAGTTCTTGATAGGTGTACCCTCTTATAAGCTGATTCGGTGAGCCCTACTCTATATCGAGGCCTTATGTTTGTACTGACATTTATATATCATTTTGAAGTATAGCGGGGTCTTTATGACCGACATTTCCATACTATTCGGATGATAATGTAGAAGCTCCATAGACATACTGTGGGTCGTGTCTTGAATGGGGGAAAACTATAAGCATTGTTCTTGTCAGTTGATCTCACCTACAAACTATGAACTTGTATTATTTTTGCTTTCTATAAATGAATTTTCTTAATTTACAAAATTGGTGTTGTATATTTTTTCCTCTCAATTCACTATCTCTTCATATTAATTCTTGAATTAATCATGGGAAAGGATGGTTGGTAGGCACCAGGTAGGCTTGCTTGACCGGGTTACTCTGGCTGAGCACCGGTCCCACTTCCCAAGGTCGGGGCGTGATAGCCAGCTGGCACAGCGCCACTTACTTGGGCTCAATTTACTAATCTTTTTTTGTGGGAGTTCGTTCCACATACCCTCAGGGATGGGTTGCGCACCGAGTTCGAGCAGTTGCATCAGGGGACTATGACTGTGACTGAGTATGCTATGAGGTTTGTTGAGTTATCTCGTCATACACCTGCTTTGGTTTCCATTATTAGAGAGAGTCTGCAAATTCATTGAGGGACTCGGTTATGGTCTCTGATTTGGGATGGCACGGGAGTTGGAGACTGAAACTCCATTTCATTAGGTTGTAGAGATTGCTAGGAGGTTGGAGCGTATTCACATTCAGGAGAAAAAGGACAGAGAGGCTAAGAAGCCTCGGTGTTTTGGAGGATTTGGGCACTCCTACCCTGGGGTCAAGCTCTGTCACGGGGTTCCTACAGTGGTTACTCTAGTCGTCCGACGCAGAATCAGTACTAGTAGCCACGAGCGTTGTTTTAAGTGTGGTGATACCAGGCACATTATGAGAGATTGTCCTAGGATTCGGAGGGGTGGACCTCTGTAGAGTACTCAGGCTATGTTTGCAGCTCCAGTTGCTACTCCACCTACACAACCGAGCTAGGGAGGAGGTTGTTGGGTAGAGGGCATACTAGAGGGGGGCCAGGCCCGTTGTTAGGCTTTCCCTAGCAGGACTAAGGTAGCTGCATCAGATGTCATTGATATTCGACTTAAAGTGTGTATATTTTTATGCATAGTTGACACTACTCTTTGTGGGTTCGACACTAGACTTATAATTTTATTACTTGTACGACTTTGTATACTTGCGTGTGCGTTTGGGAGCAACAAGTTTTTGGCACCAATGACGGGGACTTGAATATTGACTACTTTACAAGCTTTTACTTTAGTTGTTTATTTCGTCAATTCTAATGTTTCTATATTGGTTGCTTTGCTCTCAGGAATGTTGATTGAATGCGAAGGGTCAGGAGCCAGGATAGACTTCAAGGCTTTGACCCTGAACCTGAGAGAACATTTCACAGGAGATTGAGAGAAGAAAGGGACATTGATAATCTTCAGGCTCTTGTTCAATTATCTGTGAACATGGCAGAAGAGCAACATATGGTTGTTCAGGAGGTAGCGATGCCCAGCATTGCTAATGTCACCTCCAGCATTGTGAAGCCCAGAATCACTAGGCACTTTGAGCTAAAATAGAGCATTGTCCAGTTACTACATGCAAACGGGAAGTTTATGGGTCTTCCACACAAGGATACACAACAACACATTCTGTACTTCTTGGAGATTAGTGATACTTATATCACTAACCGAGTCACTCTAGACTATGCAAGGCTCACACTGTTCTCGTTTTCTATGTTGGGTGAAGGAAAAAGGAGGTTGAAGACGGAGTCACTCCAGACTATGTGAGGCTCACACTGGAAAGATCATAAGTGAGATAGTAGCCTTTAAATAGAATTTGGGGGAGTCATTATATTCAGCTTGGGAGAGGTTCAAGGGGTTGCTCAGAGATTGTCCTCGTCACAACTAGACAAATGACGTGTTGGCTCAAACCTTCATAGAAGGGCTACATCTAGAGACAAATATTGTTGTGGACGCTGCAGCGGGAGGTCAAGTGTTGGAAAAAAGCTTTGATGAAATTTATGCATTATTGAACAAATTCTCCAAAAGTAATCCGGACTGGCAAGGAGAGATGGGCAGACACATAATTCAAAAATCTACACGGGTCCTCGAGTTAGACGCTTTTCTGCATTATCAGTGCAGGTTGCCACATTGGCCAACCAAGTCAATAAGATGACCTTGGTTATTAGTAAGCAGCAAGCTCAGCCAGTCCAGTAGGTTCAGATATTTTGTAAAGTATGTGGGGAGGGTCACACGAGCAATCTATGCCCAGCAAATCCAGAATCTGTATTTATTTAGTTAATGTAAACCGAGGCCAAACAATTAAGTATGGGGACACTTACAATCCTAACTGGAGGAACCACCCAAACTTTTCTTGGGGTGGAAATCAGTGTGCTCAGAATCAGTATAGGTCACAAGCTCCTCAACAACAATATAGACCACCACAAGCTGATCCGTCCGCATATCCGATGGGTTATATTGAGGAGATGCTCAAGAAAATTATGGCGGATAACCAGAATCAGGCTACTACTATTCGGAATTAGGAGCGACAAACGGGTCAACTTGCCAACGTCCAAAATATTCGGTGAGCCGGGGCCCTTCTTAGTGATACTGAGCCTAATCATAAGGCTCAAGTCAATGTGGTTAACTTGAGAAATGGAAGATTATAAGAAGAATTTCAAAGGAAAAAAGAAGCATACAACTAGGCTTAAAGGAGAATTGGTTCCTAAGCCAGTTGAGGATACTGAGAAAGAGAGCGAAAGATCAGAGCCGATAATTGTGACAAGGCCACCACCTCCATTTCCACAAAGACTGCAGAAGCAAAGAGATGATGCTAAGTGCAAGAATTTCTTAGAGATTCTAAGTCAAGTGCGTGTGAATTTGCCTTTGGTGGAAATTTTGTATCTCAATGATATTGTGACAAACAAGTGAAGACTTATAGTGTTTAAAATAGTTGCACTTACTGAAGAGTGCAGTGCTAGAGTTCAAGGTAAACTTCCTCTATCTGTTCGGAAACAAGAAGTTGGTAGAGCCCTTGTAATTTAAGACCTAATATAAATTTGATGCAATCATCTTTGTTCAAGAAACTAGGATTGGGGGAACATAGACCAACTACAATCACTTTACAGTTAGCATATAGGTCACTAGTGAGGCCAGAAGGAATTATGGAGGATGTGTTAGTTCGAGTGAGAAAGTTTATTCTTCCTGCCGATTTTATTGTTCTTGATTATGAGGCAGATGAGGAAGTGCCCATTATTTTGGGGCAACCATTCTTAGCTACTGGAGGAGCGATTATTGATGCGAAGGAAGGGAAGTTGAAGATAAGAAAATCACTTATAATGTGTATAAGTCACTTAAGCTTCGTAAGCATTATGAGGACTTGTGCATAATTATTGTGGTGGAATCGAAAGGAATAGAGCAGAGCCCTTATTTGAACCATAGTGATCCAGATTGGAAAACTAAGTTAGAGGAGATGATATTGCAAGCTGAGTGTGGAAAGATGACTGAGAAAATAGCGAGAAACGAAAGAGGAGACCTTCCTAGAGCGTGCAAAAAGGCTAGACTTCATGGGAGAAAGAAGAAGAGAAAGCGCCCAGCCTGAGCAGAGTAGCAAAGTAGTGCCACAACTATAAATAAGGCGCTTGTTGGGACGCAACCCAACTTTTTTTATTTTTTATTTTTTTAGTGTTATGTTTTGTTTAATTTTATTTTTTCAGATTAGGGGAAGTCCGAGTACCCGAAGTTGATACTGAGGAGCATGTTTGAGCTTAAGTGTAGGGTCGTCCCGACCCTTAATATTGAGTATCATGTGCTAGCTATGCCCTAGAGGGTGTCAGTGAGTATTTTTCATCCTTGTTTTAATATTTTTTACTGTGATCCATGCATCAAGGACTATGCATGACAAAAAGTGTGAGGTAGGGGAATTACTCGCTGATTGTAATTGTATAAAAAATTATCATTTTATTTTTAACCCTTTGATAGTAGTATAGTTTTGATTAGTAGAAAATTATTCAAAACAAATAGAGAAAAATAAGAAAAAGCTTGGACTTTTTTTGGATGGATCTCTTGGATAGCTTTCTTGAGGGATTAAGGTCCGGTTAAAACTACTAAAAAGAGCTTTCTTGGTTTTACCGGGTATTTTCTAACAGTTTAGTCTGAACCGGGTATTTTGGTTATATCTTTTAGGAGTAGGATAGGAAGAAAACTGAGTTGCTCTAGATACCTTTTGACATGTTTGGTGCTGGCACATTAGGCTATGGCATGCATTATGTCTTCCTATTATATTTGATTTGAATTGTGATGCCTAAGAAAATTAAATAGCCTACTATGTAACGCTTGTTCTCAGTGATTTGACTTGTATGTTACCTAGTGCATTATAGCTTAATATTCTCAACTATATGTGCTTGCTTGATTTGAGAGTTGAACAAAACCGTCCTGATTGAGTCATGTGCAATGCGTGTGTGAGGATTTGTGTTATTTTATGCTATCCGGTGTAGTCTAGAACTTTCTTTGTGTGTTAATCGAAGCGAAATCATTAAGTTGTGCTAGTGTAGAACATGATGTAGGAATTTCTTTTCTTGATCATAGATGTGCTTGTCACTTACAAATAAAATTTTTCCGTTGTTAGCCCCTTTGAGCCTATAGACCTTTTCATTAGAAGCCACACTACAAGTTGTATCCCTTGTTTGTTCTTAATTTGAGATTGTGGAATCTTTATCTCCGAAGGCACTTAGGCACTAAATGAAGTAAGGTGAGAAATTTGGGAAGTAGCTTGTGAAAAATACCACTAGCCGATGAACCTTAATGTATGGAGTATGTGTAGAAAAGAAAAAAATAACACAAATGATGTAGAAAAAGAAAAAAAACACTGCCTAAACTTACTAATTCGTGCTGGTGGGAATATAGAAGTGCTTAAGTGAAGAAAGGGCAATATTGTGTATGGTTTATGGCGAGTGAATTAACTGAGAAAAATATGTGCTTGATTCTTGAGTGCAATGCATTAAAGTGCCTAGGAGGGTTAGTCACTATTCCTAAATGTATCCTACCCGTCCTTTAGCCTACATTACAACCCATAAAGTCCTAATTGATCCTAGACTTGGCTAGCTTAGAATAGTAGAGATGTACACTACGGGAAAGCTTATGGTACGACCACGGGATGTACATGAATTTCTTTGTGAGACTGAGCAAATTTTGTACAACCATGTGATGTTCTTAATTTATGTTCAAAGTCATATTTGAATGTGTGGACTATTTCTATATTCACTCTCTTGTTTGTTGGTGAGGGAACATGATCTCATGACAGATTGGTAGTGTTGTTAACTTCTCTTGTTGGGTGAGTGCACGAGTTGAGGGTGCTTAGTGGTAATGAGCCAGCTAGTGAGGTAGGGTGGTTATGTGTAGGTTGTTGGAATTGGTTGGATTAAATTGTTTATACTTGGACATGTTTAAAATGGGGAGAATGTGAATTTCATATGTTCATGCTTGATTGACGGTATCGACCATAGTCAAAGGTAGAGTGCATGATCGAAAAGCTGAATTGATCCTCCCTAGTTGAGATGTACATTGTTGGGGTGTAGTTTATAGTTACATTGCTCGAGGGCGAGCAAAAGTCTAAGTGTGGGGTGTTGATATTCGACTTAAAGTGTGTATATTTATATGCATATTGCCTCACATTATACTCGTATTTTGTGGAATTTGGATGTGGAATGTAATGAATTATTCTAATTCATAGTATTTTTATGTTTAGGAGCCACCCGGAGCCAATGAGGAACGAAAGTGCACCAATCGAAGCAAAAAGTGAACAAAAGAAGAAATACGGGCAGTGTAGCACCCAGTGCTCCATGGGGCGCAACTTTTCAAAGACAAAAGTTTCCATCACCAGGACTAGCACCCCGCACTACCCTTGGTGCTAGGTGATGGGTTTCACTCCTATTTCCCCCGGGAAAAAGGTTATTTTTAGTCGTACACGCACCAACTCGTATATAAAGAAGTCTAAACCTATTTTTGAGGGGGAGACGCCACTTTGAGAGGAAAAGACACACACGGAACATTCGGGAGCAAGGATTCTCAATATTTCTTCATCTTTCTTATTATTTTCAACCATTCAATGATCCACACTATGTCTACGGAGCCTCTAACTAAAACGGAAGAGTAGTATTAAAGTGTCGGTGACAAGGCTCCGGCTATTCCTCAAAATACAATGTACATGGATCAAAAGACACAAGGCCCCAGGAGGAAGTGGGCCTCACCAAATTAGCTGAGAAGAGGGTGTACTACTAGCAATGATCGATGATGCCTGCTGTGGAACCACCTGCGTCCATTAAAAATACAGAGTCCCCGACAAAAGGGACCTTTGTACATATGAAATGGTACTAGTATGTAAATTTAAACACCCTCTCATGGAATAAAATGCCAACTTGAGGAGAGAAACATGGAAATAATAGGCATACCAATCATATTTAAATGTCAAATTAAAACAAAGTAAAACTTCAAGTAAATATTTTCATTTTTGTTGGGAGATCCTTAGTACCGACTCATCACCATGCCCATGGCATGGAGTCCGATCACTACCCAACCGGCTAAGCCATATCAACCCAAGTATGAGGATCGACATAGAAACACAACACCACCAAGTGCGCGGCATGGCATTCGATCTCTGCCTGATCGACTCAACTGTCTCACCACAATGTCGTGTGTGCGGACATGGTCATTGCTAGCTATAAACTTATCCCAATCAACGGGAATAATCTTAATATAATATAATGGGAAAATTCCCTCAAATAACCCCTACACCGACACATGTAGTTTCAAGCTTGGGCATTTATAACCTAGCCTTGCTCGGTGACCTAATGATACTCCCAAAAATATTTATCATATAAAGGAATCATGTTTCTTTCATAGCCTTTAATACATTCTTATCATGTTTGTTTCATAGCCTTTAATACATTCTTTTATTTCATTGACACTCTTGGCCACACATGTAAGACATCATATTTGGCACGATGGCCGTATTTCATACTTCATGCTTTCCGTTATTTCATTTGATGTGGATTATAAAACATTTAAAAGCACTTATAAAACATCCGTTAAAAATCATAGCTTCAGCTCAGGAATACATAAGGGCTTAGAGCACATTGGGAACGTTTATAAATAAGAGCATAATAATTTGCAATTAGATTAAGAATCAATTCATAAGTCTTTGGATAAGCTACCATAGAACAAACTTAAATGATGGATGTTACACCCTATTTTGCACTAGTCAAAATAATGTACAACCTATAGTACTCCACAAGGTTAATTATTGTTTAGAGTCTCCACCTAGTATTTAAGGTATACTAGGACACATATACTATACTACGTAATATGCACTTTAACTTTGATCTGCGAAACTGTTGAGATTCTGGGTAAAGGTTCAAGTTATTTCGAGGGAAAGGTGTTAGGCATCCCTCAAGATCTACAAAATGTGGTTCCAGAGGACTCGATCAAATGAGGGAGGAAATGTTCAAAGATAATTAACAAATACTCACAACTATTATAAAGAATAAAAGAATGATTAACATGCACTAAAATTAACAGTAATCATATTAAATATGTAATGAATTATGTGCAGATGAAGTATGCAAGTATTTTTTTGTGCTTTTGAAATGAAATGATTAAAATATATTGACTCTTATGAAATATATGTAAAGTGGACAAGGGAATCGTATTCCAAAAGATAAGCTGAGTGTAATGTGAATTCTAGATAAGAATAGCAAAATATTTGACAAAATATATGTGCAATAAAATGTAGTATGTGAATGAATAAAAAAAAGATATTAAAGAATGGTATTTTAGTGTAAATTGAACAATATTAAAAGAGTTGTAACTAAGGAATGCATGTTAAATCAAAGTGTTTGAACAAAATCTTGAACTTACAAAAATAAACTTGAAAATAAACGACTCATAATTAGAGTTTAAAAGCATAGATGGATCTCTTCCACAATGAGAAACTTATACTAAAGGATGGAGAAAAAAGAGAAAGAATATTTATTTGAACATGAGTAGATATGTGACGACCCGATCGATGGTTTTGTGTAACTGCACCCCTTTACCTCGTTTATTGCTTCACATATGTGAGTTTATGCTTTTATGACTTGTGAGGTTGATCGGTTTCGTTCCGGGACGCTTTCAGATTGATTTGGACCTTTGATTCTAGACTTAAAAGCTTTAATTTGAAATGTTGACCAGACTTTTGTGAAAATGACCCTGAAACTGTATTTTTATGACTCTGATAGCTTTGTATCGTGATTTTGAACATGGGCCTATGCCCGAAATTCATTTTGGATGTCCGTAGGTTGATTTGTGTTGATTTACTGAAATTTGGCAATTTTAAGTTGAAAGGTTTGACCGTAGGTTGACTTTTAGCTATTGAGCTCAGAAATTTATTTTGGGACTTCGAATAGGTCCGTTATACCATTTAGAACTTGTCTGCAAAATTTGGCTTCATTCGGAGTTGCATTGATAGGAATAAGACACATAGTTGTAATTTTAGAAGTTATTGAAATTCTCTATGAAAATCATGTGTGTTATAGTTCAATTCGTAGTTTTAGATGTTATTTTTGTGTTTTCATCGCAAGAGCGAATTTGTATGATGTTTTTAGACTTGTGTGAATGTTTGGTTGGAGCCCTAAGGGCTCGGGTGAGTTTCAGACGCTTAGCGGAGTGCTGTTGAAAATGTTAGAGTTGCTGTTTTTTTGCAGGCCTCTGATCTCTCATTTGCGAGCTTTTTGTTCACATTTGCGAAGACAGGCCAATCCTGTTGGGTTCGCAAATGCGAACACAGTTTTTGAATTTGTGAAGTGTTCTGGGATGGGCTAGGATCACCATTACGATGATTGTGTCGCAATTACGAGGGCAACAATGATCACAAATGCGATCCAACCTTTGCATTTGCGAAGAGGCCCTCAAGATTTCAGTGCCGCAATTGTGAGGCTTTGTTCGCAATTGTGAGGGTTCTCAATTGCAAACCCATGCCGCAATTGCGACCTCTACAACTGATCAAATAATTGGGAGACGGGATTTTTGAGTTCATTCTCTCATTTTTGAACCCTAGACTCGATAGGAGACGACTTAGAGAGGGCATTTTCACTTACAAACAATGGGTAAGTGATCCTAATCTATTTCTAATCATATTCCATCAAGTTATCTTAAATTTTAACATCAAAATCATGTGAATCAAATTGGAAATTTAAGAAACTTTGTAAAGTTTTTAAAAAATAAGAAATTGAGTTTTGAAAGTCGATTTGGACTCGGAATTTGAAACTAATCGCATATATGAACTCGTGGGGTAATGTGTAGACGGAATCTACCATTGGACTCGGATTTCGACCGGGCGGGTCTCGGGTTGACTATTTGTCGACTTTTTGGGAAAAGTATAAAAATCTTAACTTTGTCAATTGCAATTAAATTCCCTAGCATTTTTGATGTTACTCAGTCGATTTTGGTTAGATTTGAGTCGTGTGGAGGCGGACTTTAAGAGAAAAGCTATTTTCGAGTTGTGAATTAGCCTATTCTAGGTAAGTGTCTTGCCCAACTGCATGTGGGGGAACTACCCCTTAGGGTTGGTATTGGTTGATTCAATTGTGCTAAGTGAAATCCGTGTACGCACGAGTAGGTGCTCGGGTTGTAGTAGTATTTGACCAGTTAAGGCTACTTTGACTATTTTCATTCTTTAGTTGAAATGCCATATTATGTTCTAGATTCTGGTAGTTGAATCATCCTTAATTGTGTTAGACTGTCCCTAAACGCTTTAGTTAAATTGTTTAGTATTTTTCCTACATCTTACTTGGTAAACTGCTCCCATTCTTTAGTTGAACCTGATGCCCCTTTATTGTCACGTGTTATCTCTTCATTGTTAATTATCATTGTTGAATTAATTGTTCATGTTGCCCTTTATTTGTTGACTTCCGTTATTTAATACTCATTGTTGAAGATTGTTTCCTTTATTGTAATTTAGTCTTATTACACATTATTTTACCATTGTTGAGTTGTTTGATGTTGAGGTTGTGGAGGTTGTTAATACGTTGAGGCAATGTTGGTTATTGTTGGACATCTATACTATTGAGCATTTTCCATCCAGTATTGTTGTTGATATTCTTGTATACGTTGTGGTGGAGCCATGGGCTATTGTTGTGGAAACATTGATATTGTTGTTGTTCGCAATTTGTGATATGTGGGCACTTGTGGTGCAATGTTGTTATTGTTATATGATATGATGCGTATGCAACGGTATAAGTCTTAGGTTGATGTGTATGCAGCGGTATAAGGTGTGACTTATATGCGTATTGCTTGTAGGGGAACTAAAGAAGCCAAGTGGCGTCATAAGGCAGGCTAAAGTGTGTGTAGCTATTTCGGGAAAACTATTTTCAAAACCTATTTTCAAATGTAAGGCTCGCGCAGTGGCATAAGAAATGGTTGTGATTGAAATTGAGAAATGTGAATACGAGGTGGTACCTCGGTTGATTTAATTATACACGAGGCAGTACCTCGTTGTGTTTCTTGCTGTTGTTTCATGTTGTAAAGTGTCGTAGAAGGAATATTTCTTGTTGCTCCAATCGTTATCATTCCAGTAGTTGTATTTCGTACACGATATTTGTATCACTTTAGCTGCTTCTTTCATGCTTTTCTACTGTTTATTTTCCCGGTTTTAGATCATGCTATCATCTTGTTCCGTATTAGTTGCCTTCTTACTTCCCAGTTTATATCCGTATTTCATTTTATACTGTATATCTTATTTCCTCGTAGGTGTCTTGACCTAGCCGCGTCACTACTCTACTGATGATAGGCTTGATACCTGCTGGGTATCGTTGTGGTGAACTCATACTATGCTTCTGGACATCTTTTTGTGCAGATCCAGGTACGTCTACTCGTGCTGTTAGATAGAGAGTTTTGCTGGCTGCTTTTACCGGAGACTTCAAGGTATGCCTGCTCAGCTTGCGTAGGCCTCATAGTCACCTTCCCTTATTTTTCATTATGTTGGATTTCCTTCTCGGACTGTGATGTAGTAGCAATATAGTAGCATTCTATAGAGCTTATGACTCAGTTCCACCGATTTTGGGGTGTGAAATTGCGAGAGTCTATTTACATACGGTTTTACCCATTATTTCATCACTTTCAGTATCTTGTATTTATATATGTGCTCAGTGGTTGCTATTTGTTAGGCTTACCTAGTCGCCGAGACTACGTGCCATCAGGACATCCTTCAGAGGGAATTTGAGGTCGTGACAAGTTGGTATCAGTGCTCTATGTTCATAGGTGTTACGAGTCATAAGCAGGTTTAGTAGTGTCTTGCGGATCGGTACAGAGATGTCTATACTTATCTTCGAGAGGCTACAAAATTGTTAGGAAAACTTCACTTCATTGATTTATTAACGTGCGAATTGGTTGATTTCGAAAATTAAATCTTTGACTTTTTATTCTCTCACAAATGGTGAGGACACGCACCGTAGGATCCGACGATCAGACACCGGCACCCCCTACTAGAGCTGCGAGAGGCCGCGGCCAGGGTAGAGGTCGAAGACGGGTACGGGGTGCAGCCAGAGCACCTGCCCGAGTGATGACAGAGGAGCCACTAGTAGATCCAATCGGGGGTCTGACACCCGAGGCGCGTACTGCCACCCCCATACTTCATGAGACCCTCGCAGAGTTCATGAGCGTGTTCAGCACCTTAGCTCAAACGGGGTTGATCCCACTTGCTCCGACCACATCTCAGGCTAAGAGTAAACACTCGAGGACGAATGTTTCCAAGGGGGGAATGATGTTACACCCTATATTTTCGTACATAAAAATGCATCGTAAGCAAACTAATGTAGGACCAAAAATGAGATAATATTTAAAAGTATATAAATTAATTTAATCATGTTACCTCTGAGGTTACAAATATTGAAGATCATGAACAACAAGTACAAAGAGGGTTGGACGGTTCAGAAGATAAAGCAATTGAAGAAAATAATGTTTCGTCGAAAGTCGACAAGTTGGGAATGTTATAACATATACCTTTGGGGTGAGACTAGGGTGCTTAACATGATAAGGAGATTATGTTATGATTTATATTAGTCGTATGACATCCGTGTGTTATGTTTTGAAGTCAAGAGAGTTGTGGAACAAAAGTCGATGAAAGTCATCACAAGTTACATTCATAAGTTTGACTGAAACTTTGGGTCAACTGTAACTGCGATTTTCTCCCACTATGCTTAGATTTATGGGGTGTTCCACCCATCAAATTAAAGATCTATGAGTCTATTTTCCAACGCATTAAACCGTTTGTGAATACGACATTGGAGTAGAAAGATATGGGCATTTGTGCGATACTGCGCAAGCTGCTAGGTGACAAGTAGGTGTGTCACCTACTTGCTTAAATGAAAGCCCAAAAATGGGCCATTTCGGGTCGTCCAAAGATGCCTTTTAAGGGCCTATTTTCTTCATATATTAGACTTAAAATAGAGCATAATAACCAGACATAAGCTCTTCAATGAATCCTCCAAAAAATTTCCCACAAACCCTAATTGATTTTCTCTCCCTTTCAAGTTCCAATTGGAGGTAAAACCTAGAGTTTGAAGAACCAAGATAAGAGATGAGTTATCCAACAAATAAGGTGAGTTTACTTCTCTCTTTAATCCAATGTTTCTTCTATAAATTCATGGTAAGTCGTTCTATACTTGTAAGAACTCACGGGACGATGATCGGAAGCCGTGAGTTCGAGTTATTCACTTGTAGCGAACTGTTTTGTGGACTGTTTTGTGTTGCTGTTGGGCTGCGTGTTTTACTACTATTTTGTGGAGTTTTGGAGGAGGAAGGGGGTCTATAAATACCATATAAATGTAGGGTGGTTGGCTGGTCGTTCGTCATAACATTTTCGGGTCGTTTGACACTACTACGGTGGTCGTTTTGTGTACGAAGAGATTGGGGTGTGTTGGGCTGTTTTGTAGTATTTGATGGTGTATATAGG
Source organism: Nicotiana tabacum (assembly GCF_000715075.1). Classification (NCBI taxonomy): domain Eukaryota; kingdom Viridiplantae; phylum Streptophyta; class Magnoliopsida; order Solanales; family Solanaceae; genus Nicotiana; species Nicotiana tabacum. The sequence continues at coordinate 48,270,365 of NC_134102.1, forward strand.
GCTGGAAAATGATGTATATATGTTGTTATTGTTTTGTTCTTGTATTGTTGGTGTTATCTTGAATTTGGAGGAAGTAAGGATTATAGGGGAGATGCTGCCCGTTTTAATACAAAATAGGTTTGTCGTTCGTTGTGCGATAGTTGTACCTTTCGTAACTTAACGATAGTATTATTATCATTCTTGTAGATTAAGGTGCGAATAGGTGAGTTCAACTTGGTGATTGGAAAGATTGTGATAAGGTATGTTAAGGCTAAGCCCTTCCTTCATTTTGGCATGATCTCGTAGCTACATGTGTTAGTAATGAGACAAAAAGAGAAGTTCATATTCATGAATTTATTCACACTATTCTAGTCTTATAAGTTACAATATTATTCCTTATCGAGACTCTATATTCAATTTTAGTATTGTCTTCTTCCAGTCAAGAGAGCAGCAAGCCTATATATACAGTATTACAGTATTTTCATTACCATCGAGCTATAATCGATGGGCAGGCCCCTATTGGGCAACCTCTGATCAGATGGAAAGTTATATACTGAGCCTACTGTGGCCGAGCACCTATGAGCGAGCCCAGCATGGTCGAGATACATAGCCTAGTATGGCCGAGCGCCTATGAGCGAGCCTACTATGGTAGAGCAGTTATATATACCGAGCCTTATAAGGCCGTACAATTATTTTACTTACTATATTGAAGGAGTTGAGTCAGTATCAGCAGGTAAGTATATCTCCAGATCATCTTTGACTCCCAGTTACTTCTAGTTATTATATTATCAGTTCAGTTTCGATTTTCAGTTATGTTATTGCCTTACATACTCGGTACATTATTTCGTACTGACGTCCCTTTTCCGGGGATGCTGCATTTCATGCATGCAGGTTCAGATAGACAGACGAGTAGATCTCCTCAGTAGGTGTTTCCCGAGTTCAGCCTGATCGGTAAGCTCCACGTCTTTCGGAGTTGCCAGGTCTAGAGTGTTGTGTACATCTTATGTATATCTGTATATATGTTATGGGTAGGTCGGGGCCCTGTTCCGATCATAGTACATCTATCAGTAGAGGCTTGTAGACATATCCTGTTGGTTAGTGCAGTATGTTGGGTTTGTAGGCCTGGTATGTATAATTTGGTGGTTTGTCAGCTGTAGTGGCTATGACGGCCTTTTTAGCCTAGCTTTATATTGATGTTTAGTTAGCGCTAGTTTCCATTCAGTTTTATATTTTGCTTCGCAAATCGTCTTGCAAGGTGGCCTCATGGCCAAAGTATGACATTATGTGTTCAGAGTCCCTTAGTCGCAATTTGGTACGCCAGGTTAGGTGAGGCACCGGGTGCTTGTCTCGCTCCTAGGTTCGGGGCGTGACAAACTTGGTATCAGAGCAGTTCTATCCTAGGGTGTCTACAAGCCGTGTCTAGTAGAGTCTTGTTTATAGATGTGTTGTGCACCACATTATATAAGCAGGGCACTACAGGGCATTTAGGAGTTGGTTACCCTTCTTTGAAATCTAAATCGTGCTACAGAACTGAGTTATAGGAAATTTGAATTAAACTTATGTGTTGGTGTTTGCATGCACAGATGACGGTGACTAGGAAGACTACGGCTAGCCAAAGGAGAGATACAGCAGTAGGTGAGGGGACCAGCAGGGTACCCCCAGTAGATGGGGCCCAGTCGGAGGCTCAAGGTGAGACCCCTACTCAGCCATTACCGGCTCCTCCACCAACTACAGAGATTCCTAGGGAAACCGCACATCCAGTTCCCCCTCCACTTCCATCAGATCAGGACTTGAGGAGTGCGGTGCATTTGTTGACACAGTTGGTAGCTACGCAGCAACAGGCTAGGGCATCAGCTAGTGCAGGAACTTCTGAGGGGTCTGGGAGTTCAAGGGTCCGAGAGTTTATTGCTTTGAGTCCCCCAGAGTTCACGGGGATAGATCAGAGGGAGGACCCACAGGATTTCATAGATCAGCTTCACAGGATCTTTTGTGTTATGCATGCCACGGAGAAAGAGGCAGTTGAGCTAGCAGCTTTTCGACTCCGAGATATAGCCATCCTTTGGTACGAGGGATGGGAGAGGTCCAGGGGACGTGATGCACCTCCAGTTATTTGGGAGAACTTTTCAGATGCCTTCCTTGACCAGTACTTACCACGGGAGATCCGACAGGCTCGAGTCGATCAGTTTCTAGCCCTTAAGCAGGGTAATATGAGTGTTCGAGAGTATAGTCTCCGTTTTGAGTCATTGGCCAGATATGCACCATCCATAGTTGCTACAATGCGGGACAGGATTCACAGGTTTATAGCAGGTTAGCCCCAGAGTTAACCGAGGCATGTGCCACCGCAGCATTGCAGGATAGTATGGATATCTCCCGAATTCAGGCATTCGCCCAGAATATAGAAAGGGGTAGGCGTCGGCAGCAGGGTACAGAGAGGGCTGAGCAAGGGCAACGTAAGAGGATGAGAATTCCCAGGTCTCAGGAGAAATATCAGGGTAGTTATAGGACCCAGTACTTCGGACGGCCACCTAGGCCTCCGCCACCTCAGTTACAGGGTTACAGGTATGACCGCTATACTCAGTCAGGACCAGGTGAGAGCTCATGGGCGTTGGGTTTGCAGCGACAGTGAGGATCTGTGCAGACATTGTCATTTCCTCCACGGTGTGACATCTGTGGTAGAGGACACTTGGGCTAATGCCGAGCAGGTTCTGATGCTTGTTATACATGTGGGCGTCCAGGGCATATGATGCGGGATTTCCCAAATAGAGATTCGGGGGGAATGGCACAACCAGCGAGTTCAGCAACAGGATCATCTATGTCCATGCATCCTTCAGGGCGCGAGTCTCAGTCTTCGGCTGGTAGAGGTCGGGGCAGAGTTAGAGGTTCCAGTTCAAGTGGTAATCAGAACCGTATCTATGCTTTAGCGGGTCGATAGGACCAGGAGTCTTCACCAGACGTTGTGACAGGTATATTAACCATTTGCTCTCACAATGCTTATACTTTGATAGACCTAGGATCTACTTTATCGTATATTACCCCATTTGTCGCGAGGAAGTTTGGTATAGTGCCTGAAATACTAAGTGATCCTTTTGCGGTATCTACACCGGTCGGAGAATCGATTATTGCTAGACGGGTTTACCGAGGTTGTACGGTGACAATTTATAGTCGTCAGACCTCAGCTGACCTAGTTGAGCTAGAGATGATGGATTTTTATGCTATCATGGGCATGGACTGGTTGGCAGCTTGCTATGCCACAGTTGATTGCCGAGCAAAGGCAGCCAGATTTCATTTTCTGGGTGAGCCAGTCCTTGAATGGGTAGGTAATACACCAACACCCAGAGGTAGGTTTATTTCCTATCTGAAGGCGAGGAAAATGATCGCAAAAGGGTGCATTTATCATATTGTGCGAGTTAGAGATGCAGATTCTGAGATACCTACACTTCAGTCTATTCCCGTAGTCAAAGAGTATGCAGATGTGTTTCCAGATGAGCTTCCAGGTATTCCTCCAGAGCGAGAGATTGATTTTAGCATCGATTTTCTTCCAGGAACTCAACCAATATCCATCCCTCCGTATAGAATGGCACCTGGCGAATTGAAAGAGTTGAAGGAGCAGTTAAAAGATTTGTTGGAGAAAGGTTACATCAGGCCCAGTACCTCACCTTGGGGTGCACCAGTACTATTTATGCGGAAGAAAGACGGCTCGCTGAGGATGTGTATCGATTATAGGCAGCTGAACAAGGTAACTATTAAGAATAAGTATCCACTTCCAAGGATCGATGACTTGTTTGATCAGTTGCAGGGGCTAGATGCTTTTCAAAGATAGATTTGAGGTCGGGGTACCACCAAGTCAGAGTTCGGGAAAAAGATATTCCGAAGACAGCCTTTAGGACCCGATATGGCCACTTCGAGTTCCTTGTCATGTCCTTCGGGTTGACTAATGCACCCGCTGTATTTATGGACTTGATGAATAGCCTATTCCGACCATTTTTAGATCTGTTCGTGATAGTATTTATTGATGATATTCTGGTTTATTCCCGTTCAGAGGATGAGCATGCGGACCACCTGCGAGCGGTACTCCAAACCCTCCGTGATCGTAAGTTGTATGCTAAGTTTTCTAAATGTGAGTTCTGGTTGAAGTCTATAGCATTCTTGGGGCATATTGTATCAGATGAAGGGATAAAGGTGGACACTCAGAAGATTGAGGCCGTGAAATCTTGGCCTAGACCTACCACTCCGACAGAGGTTCGTAGCTTTCTAGGCTTAGCAGGATACTATCGGAGGTTCGTAGAGGGTTTTTCTTCCCTTTCGGCACCATTGACGAAGTTGACATAGAAAGAAACTAAGTTTCAATGGACAGAGGCTTGTGAGCGGAGTTTCCAAGAGCTTAAGAACAGGTTGACCTCAACTCCAGTTCTAACACTTCCAGAGGGTCTAGAGGGTTATGCCGTGTATTGTGATGCATCAGGTGTCGGGTTAGGATGTGTCCTGATGCAACATGGGAAGGTAATTGCGTATGCTTCAAGGCAGTTGAGGAAGCACGAGAGGAATTATCTGACCCACGACCTCGAGTTAGCTGCGGTTGTCCATGCACTTAAGATATGGTGGCATTATTTATATGGTGTTCATGTTGATGTATTTACTGATCATAAAAGCCTACAATATATCTTCAAGCAGAAAGAGTTGAATTTGCGACAGAGGCGATGGCTTGAGTTATTGAAAGATTACGATGTTAACATTCTCTACCATCCAAGGAAAGCTAATGTTGTAGCAGATGCCTTAAGTCGCCGATCTATGGGTAGCTTAGCACATGTAGAGCCCAAGAAAAGACAATCAGCTAGAGAGATTCATCAATTGTCTTCGTTGGGGGTTCGGTTAGTAGATTCTGAGGATGGTGGAGTTGTACTCCAAAACACTACAAAATCATCCCTCATAGCGGAAGTCAAGGAAAGGCAGTACGAGGACCCAGAGTCGGTCGAGCTGAGAGAGCGAGTTCCGCAGCAGAAGAAGCCACTGTTAGAGCTAAAGGGAGATGGGGTTCTCAGATATAGGGGTCGTTTGTGTGTTCCAGATGTAGCAGGGCTACGAGACAGGATTATGTCAGAGGCACATTATTCATGGTATTCCATCCATCCTGGGTCGACGAAGATGTATCATGACATTAAGGATGTGTACTGGTGGAATGATATGAAGAAGAACATTGCTGAGTTTGTCGCCCAATGTACTAGTTGCCAGCAAGTGAAGATAGAGCACCAGAAGCCTGGAGGGCTAATGCAGCCTATAGAGATCCCGACATGGAAATGGGAGGCGATAAACATGGACTTTATCACGGGTTTACCTCGTTCTAATCGTAAGTTCGATTCCATATGGGTGATAGTCGATAGGCTCACGAAATCAGCTCACTTCCTACCGGTCAGATCTATATATACAGCAGAAGATTATGCAAAGTTATATATTAAGGAGATAGTGCGGCTACACGGAGTACCAGTTTCTATTATATCTGACCGTGGGGCTCAGTTTACAGCACATTTTTGGAGGTCATTTCAGAGAGGTCTAGGGACTCAGGTGAATCTCAGCACAGCTTTTCATCCACAGACTGATGGACAACCCGAGCGCACAATTCAGACGCTCGAGGATATGTTACGAGTATGTGTGTTGGATTTTAAAAGAAGTTGGGATGAACATCTACCTCTTGTCGAGTTTGCATATAATAACAGTTACCACTCCAGTATTCAGATGGCTCCGTACGAGGCTTTGTATGGGCGTAAGTGTAGATCTCCTATAGGGTGGTTTGATGTTGGGGAATCTGGGTTATATGGGCCAGACCTGGTTCAACAGGCCATAGAGAAAGTAAAGCTTATCCGGGAGCGACTGTTAACAGCTCAGAGTCGTCAGAAGTCATATTCTGACGTGCGGCGACGAGACTTAGAGTTCAGGATTAATGACTGGGTATTCTTAAAGGTATCACCTATGAAGGGCGTGATGAGGTTTGGCAAGAAAGGCAAGCTTAGCCCACGGTATATTGGGCCTTATAGGATCATTCGGAGAGTGGGCCAAGTAGCTTATGAGTTAGAGTTGCCCTCAGAATTGGAGTCTGTCCATCCGGTTTTTCACGTATCTATGCTACGGAAGTGCATTGGCGATCCTACCCGAGTGGTGCCCACGGATGATGTACAGATTATAGAGGACTTGTCATACGAGGAAATTCCAGTTGCCATCCTAGACCGACAAATCCGCAATCTACGAAATAAGGAGGTAGCTTCCGTAAAGGTTTTATGGAGGAGCAAGAATGTAGAAGAGATGACGTGGGAATCGGAGGAAGAAATGAAGTCTAAATACCCCCACCAATTTCAAACTGAAGATATGGCTCGAGATGGGATGCTACAACACAGCTCTATTCAGGCTAGCAGGTCAGCAGGTAAGCTTTTATTTTTCACTTTTAGTATTTATGATTTACGGTTGGTGAGGCAAAGTGTTGCTATTTATAAACATTGGCCACGTGTGGCATGCATAATATGTTTTCTGGCTACGTACAGGTTGGTTTTAACCTAGTGTACGAAGGATACTCTGGCAAAAGTTTCCAAAGTCTCTAAGAGTAAACATTCGAGGACGAATGTTTCCAAGGGGGGAATGATGTTACACCCTATATTTTCGTACATAAAAATGCATCGTAAGCAAACTAATGGAGGACCAAAAATGAGATAATATTTAAAAGTATATAAATTAATTTAATCATGTTACCTCTGAGGTTACAAATATTGAAGATCATGAACAACAAGTACAAAGAGGGTTGGACGGTTCAGAAGATAAAGCAATTGAAGAAAATAATGTTTCGTCGAAAGTCGACAAGTTGGGAATGTTATAACATATACCTTTGGGGTGAGACTAGGGTGCTTAACATGATAAGGAGATTATGTTATGATTTATATTAGTCGTATGACATCCGTGTGTTATGTTTTGAAGTCAAGAGAGTTGTGGAACAAAAGTCGATGAAAGTCATCACAAGTTACATTCATAAGTTTTACTGAAACTTTGGGTCAAATGTAACTGCGATTTTCTCCCAATATACTTAGAGTTATGGGGTGTTCCACCCATCAAATTAAAGATCTATGAGTCTATTTTCCAACGCATTAAACCGTTTGTCAATACGACATTAGAGTAGAAAGATATGGGCATTTGTGCGATACTGCGCAAGCTGCTAGGTGACAAGTAGGTGTGTCACCTACTTGCTTAAATGAGAGCCCAAAAAAATGGGCCATTTCGGGTCGTCCAAAGAGGCCTTTTAAGGGCCTATTTTCTTCATATATTAGACTTAAAATAGAGCATAATAACCAGACATAAGCTCTGCAAAGAATCCTCCCAAAAAATTCCCACAAACCCTAATTGATTTTCTCTCCCTTTCAAGTTCCAATTGGAGGTAAAACCTAGAGTTTGAAGAACCAAGATAAAAGCTGAGTTATCCAACAAATAAGGTGAGTTTACTTCTCTCTTTAATCCAATTTTTCTTCTGTAAATTCATGGTAAGTCGTTCTATACTTGTAAGAAATCACGGGACGGTGATCGGAAGCCGTGAGTTCGAGTTATTCACTTGTAGCGGACTGTTTTGTGTTGCTGTTGGGCTGCGTGTTTTACTACTATTTTGTGGAGTTTTGGAGGAGTAAGGGGGTTTATAAACACCATATAAATGTATGGTGGTTGGCTGGTCGTTCGTCATAACATTTTCGGGTCGTTTGACACTACTACGGTGGTCGTTTTGTGTACGAAGAGATTAGGGTGTGTTGGGCTGTTTTGTAGTATTTGATGGTGTATATAGGGCTGGAAAATGATGTATATATGTTGTTATTGTTCTGTTCTTGTATTGTTGATGTTATATTGAATTTGGAGGAAGTAAGGATTATAGGGGAGATGCTGCCCGTTTTAATACAAAATAGGTTTGCCGTTCGTTGTGCGATAGTTGTACCTTTCGTAACTTAACGATAGTATTATTATCATTCTTGTAGATTAAGGTGCGAAGAGGTGAGTTCAACTTGGTGATTGGAAAGATTGTGATAAGGTATGTTAAGACTAAGCCTTCCTTCATTTTGGCATGATCTCGTAGCTACATGTGTTAGTAATGAGACAAAAAGAGAAGTTCATATTCATGAATTTATTCACACTATTCGAGTCTCATAAGTTACAATATTATTCCTTATCGAGACTCTATATTCAATTTTAGTATTGTCTTCTTCCGGTCAAGAGAGCAGCAAGCCTATATATACAGTATTACAGTATTTTCATTACCATCGAGCTATAATCGATGGGCAGGCCCCTATTGGGCAACCTCTGATCAGATGGAAAGTTATATACCGAGCCTACTGTGGCCGAGCGCCTATGAGCGAGCCCAGCATGATCGAGATACATAGCCTAGTATGGCCGAGCGCCTATGAGCGAGCCTACTATGGCAGAGCAGTTATATATACCGAGCCTTATAAGGCCGTACAATTATTTTACTTACTATATTGAAGGAGTTGAGTCAGTATCAGCATGTAAGTATATCTCCAGATCATCTTTGACTCCCAGTTACTTCTAGTTATTATATTATCAGTTCAGTTTCTATTTTCAGTTATGTTATTGCCTTACATACTCGGCACATTATTTCGTACTGACGTCCCTTTTCCGGGGATGCTGCATTTCATGCATGCAGGTTCAGATAGACAGACGAGTAGATCTCCTCAGTAGGTGTTTCCCGAGTTCAGCCTGATCGGTAAGCTCCACATCTTTCGGAGTTGCCAGGTCTAGAGTGTTGTGTACATCTTATGTATATCTGTATATATGTTATGGGTAGGTCGGGGCCCTGTTCCGATCATAGTACATCTATCAGTAGAGGCTTGTAGACATATCCTGTTGGTTAGTGCAGTATGTTGGGTTTGTAGGCCTGGTATGTATAATTTGGTGGTTTGTCAGCTGTAGTAGCTATGACGGCCTTTTCAGCCTAGCTTTATATTGATGTTTAGTTAGCGCTAGTTTCCATTCAGTTTTATATTTTTCTTCGCAAATTGTCTTGCAAGGTGGCCCCATGGCCAAAGTATGACATTATGTGTTCAGAGTCCCTTAGTCGCAATTTGGTACGCCAGGTTAGGTGAGGCACCGGGTGCTTGTCTCGCTCCTAGGTTCAGGGCGTGACAGATCAGGTCCCAGAGGTCATACCGATACAGCTTGTTACTCTAGTTGAATCTATGGTTAGGGCATCAGCATCTGAGGAGGAGTAGCTTAGGCTCGAAAAGGTTCAAGAAGTACCGACCACCTACTTTCAGTTGCTTGGCTCCAAAGGATGCCCATGGGTTTCTTGAGGAGTGTCATCATATTCTCCGCACTATGGGCATTGTGGAGATGAGTGGGGTTGCCTTTACTTTCCAGCTGAAGGGAGCGGCATATCAGTGGTGGCGGGCGTATGAGGTGGGTAGCCCAGTCGAGGCGGCTTCACTTACATGGGATCGATTTTTAGAGTTTTTCTTGAGAGAGTTTGTTCCTCAGAGCATTCGGGATTCTTGGCATGCGGAGTTCGAGCTGCCGCGCTAGGGTACTATGTCAGTGTCAGAGTATGTTGTTCGATTCGATGATTTGTCCAGGCATGCACCAACCTTGGCTGCCACAGTCAAGGAGCGAGTCCGTCAATTTATCGAGGGGCTCAACTGGAGTATTACATACAACATGGCCAGGGAGTTAGAGTCAAACACTCTGTATCAACAGGTAGTTGAGATTGCACAGAGGTTGGAGGGTATGCGAGACCGTGATAGAGAGGATAGGGAGGCCAAGAGGCCTGGTAGCACAGAGGGATTTGGTGGTGTTCACGCTGTAGCTTTAACCCGTCATGGTAGGGGCTTCGGTTGTATCAGGTTCCAGGTTGCACACTTTTCTCAACCACTTTCTAGTGCACCTCCTACACGGGCTGCCTTCCGCGGTCAGTCCAGCCGACCAGGCCCAAGCTAGTCCCAGCCTCCACATCCTCTGAAAATGTGGTGATACCTGCCACATGGTCAAAGATTGCCCCAGACTCAGTAGGGGTGCATATTCCCAGACAACTCAGGCTCCACGGATTCAGTCGGGTTTGCAGACTTCTTATACCATGATTGCTGCCCTAGTTGCCCCTACACCTACTCACCCAACTAGAGGTGGAGGTCGAGAAGGCAGAGGTCGCCCTAGAGGAGGAGGTCGGGCTAGATATTATGCTCTTCCTACTAGAACAGAGGTAGTTGCTTCAGACTCAGTCATTACAGGTATTGTTCCGGTCTATCATATAGATGCATCAGTATTATTTGATACAGGATCCACTTATTCCTATGTGTCATTTTACTTTGCTCCATATTTGGGTATTTCCCGTGATTCCTCGAGTTCTCCTATTTATGTGTCTACACCTGTGGGAGATTCTATTGTTGTTGACTGTGTGTATCGGTCATGTTTAGTTGTTCTGGGTGGTTTTGAGACCAGAGTTGATCTGTTGTTACTTAGTATGGTAGACTTTGATGTTATCTCGGGCATGGACTGGTTGTCGCCCTATCATGTTATTCTTGATTGTCACACCAAGACTGTGACACTGGCTATGCCAGGTTTACCACGGTTAAAGTGGAGGAGTGCATTAGATTATATTCCTAGCAGGGTTATATCATTTCTAAAGGCTTAGCGGATGGTTGAGAAGGGGTGTAACGCTTATCTAGCCTTTGTGCGGACTGTCAGTGCTGATACTCCTACCATCGAGATAGTTTCGGCAGTGAGGGACTTTCCAGATGTATTCCCAGCAGATCTTCAGGGCATGCCGCTTGATAGGGATATTGATTTTGGCATTGACTTGTTGCCGGGCACTCAACCCATTTCTATTCCACCATATCCTATGCCCCCAGCAGAGCTAAAGCAGTTAAAGGAGCAGTTACAGGAGTTGCTTGATAAGGGATTCATTCGGCCTAGTATGTCGTCGTGGGGTGCTCCGGTCTTGTTTGTGAAGAAGAAGGATAGTACTATTCACATGTGTATTGATTAACGTCAGTTGGACAATGTTACGGTGAAGAACGGGTATCCATTTCCATGCATTGATGACCTATTTGATCAGCTACAGTGTGCTAGAGTGTTCTTCAAGATTGATTTGCGATCAGGTTATCATCAGTTAAAGATTCGGGATCCGGATAATTCAAAGACTGCCTTTAGGACTCAGTATGGTAACTATGAGTTCCTCAAGATGTCTTACAAGCTGACCAACGCCCCAACAATATTTATGCACCTAATGAGCAGTGTATTCCAGCCTTACCTTGATTCATTCGACATTGTGTTTATTGACGACATCTTGGTGTACTCCCGCAGTCATGAAGATCATGAGCAACATTTGAGGATTGTGCTCCAGACCTTGAGGGAGACGAAGTTATATGCAAAGTTCTCACAGTGTGAATTCAGGCTTGATTCGGTGGTGTTTTTTGGTCATGTGGTGTCGAGTGAGGGGATCAAGGTAGATCTGAAGAAGATTGAAGCAGTGCAGAATTGGCCCAGACCGTCTTCAGCTACTGAGATCCATATTTTTCCTTGTTTGGCTGGGTATTAACGTCGATTCGTAAAGGGTTTCTCATCTATTGCTGCACCTATCATCAGATTAACCCAGAAGGGTGCTCCATTCAGGTGGACCGAGGAGTGTGAGGAGAGCTTTCAAAATCTCAAGACTGCTTTGACCACAGCCTCAATATTAGTGTTTCTTACGAGCTCGGGGTATTATATTGCATATTGTGATGCGTCATATGTTGGCCTTGGCGCGGTGTTGATGTAAGATGGTATGGTGATTGCCTACGCATCTCGACAGTTGAAGACTCATAAGAAGAACTATCCAGTCCACGATTTGGAGTTGGCAGCCATTGTTCATGCATTGAAGATCTGGAGGCATTATTTGTATGGTGTTCCTTGTGAGATATTTACCGACCAGCGGAGTCTACAACATCTGTTCAAACAGAATAATCATAACTTGCGGCATCAGAGATGGCTAGAGTTGCTTAAGGACTATGATATCACCATTCTATATCATTGTGGGAAGGCCAATGTGTTCGCAGATTCCTTGAGTCGAAAGACAAAAAGTTTGGGTAGTCTAGCATATCTACTGGTAGCGGAGAGGCCATTTGCATTGGAGGTTCAGGCCTTAGCCAACCAGTTTGTTAGATTGGATGTTTTGGAGTCGAGTCGAGTTTTGGCTTGTGTTGTTTCTCGGTCTTCTCTATATACTCGCATCAGAGAGCGTCAGTATGACGACCCTCATCCGCTTGTCCTCAAGGACACGGTTCATCACGGCGATGCCAAGGAGGTCCCTATTAGGGATGACGGTGTGTTACGGATGCAGGGTAGGCTTTGTGTGTCTAATGTAGATGGTTTGCGTGATTTGATTCTCCTGGAGGCTCACTGTTCACGGTACTCCATTCATCCGGGTGCCGCAAAGATGTATCAGGATTTGAGGCAACACTATTGGTGGAGGAGACTGAAGAAGGACATAGTGGAGTATGTAGTTCGGTGCCTAAATTGTCAACAGGTGAAATATTAGCATCAACGACCAGGTGAATTGCTTCAAAGGCTAGAGATTCTAGAGTGGAAATGGGAGCAAGTTACTATGGATTTTGTGGGGCTCCCACAGACTCAGAGGATGTTCGATGCATTTTGGGTGATTGTGGATAGGTTGACCAAGTCGTCCCATTTCATTCCAGTGGTGAGTACTTATTATCCAGAGCAGGTGGCTCAGGTCTATATTCGCGAGATTGTCAGACTTTATGGCATATTGGTATCTATCATCTCAGACTGCGGCACGTAGTTTACATCGCGATTCTTAAGGGTCGTACAATATGAGTTAGGCATGCAGGTTGAGTTGAGCACAACATTTTACCGTCAAACGGACGGACAGTCCGAGCGCACTATTCAGATATTGAAGGATACGCTTCATGCGTGTGTGATGGAGTTGGGGGTTCTTAGGATCAGTTCTTGCCGCTTGTAGAGTTTACCTACAATAACAGCTACCAGTCGAGCATTCAGATGGCTCCATATAAGGCTTTGTAAGGGAGGCGGTGTCTGTCACGCCTCGACGTCGGGGAGCGCGACCGACGCTCAACTGAGATACCCCGGACGAGCAAGCCTGTACAATACCTTCTACCCAACTCACCCATGAATAAAAAGAAGAATACATTTCATTAAAAAGCCTGTACATTTCATGAATAAAAAGCCTGTACATTTCATTAACAAGTCTCCAAAACAGTACACTGTACAATCATATTTAAAGTGAAGCAGATGATACGATTACAACATTTTTATTTTAACATTTACAAAAACACATACAACCCATACTATGTCTACAGAGCCTCTAACAGAAACAAAAGAGTACTACGACAGTGCTGGCAACAAGGCCCCGGCTATACCTCAAAACACTATGTACATGGAACAAGAGATATAGACTCCCGGAATGAAGTGGGGCTCTCCAAGTCAGCTGAGGAGAGGGTGTGTTGCTATCACTGATCAATACTGCCTGCTATGCAACCACCGACATCCATTAAAGATGCAGCACCCCCAGAAAAAGGGATGTTAGTACATGTCGAATACTACTAGTACTAAAACCAAACACCTCCCCATATGGAGTTCGCGTGCCTGTCCAAGTATGCTATTCACATGTTACCCACTAAGGAGGCTAGAGTGCGCCGGTTTGTGCAGGGTCTTAGCCCCTTGGTTATTAATGAGGCCTCTACAGCTGTCTTGAATTCTGATATGAACTATGGGAAGATGGTGGCATTTGCTCAGCTACAGAGGACCGTAAACTGAAAAATAGAAGGGAGCGTGAGGGTAACAGCAAGGCCCGGACCGCGGGCAACTTGGGTGGTTCTTCTGGTGGTGGTAGGTTGGCATTTAGGGGAGGATCATCAAGGCCATCTAAGTCATTCACTCAGTCTTCGATGAGTACACAGCCATCCGGGCCCAGTCAGGGCAACAGGGGACTCAACCAGTAGGGTTGGCCTAAAGGGAGATTCTAGTAGCAGCGGAGGCCCCCATGACCTAAGTGTGGGAGGATGCACTTTGGGGTCTGCTTCATGGACCTACCTATATGCTACGGGTGTGGTGTGAGGGGTCACATTCTGAGGGATTGCCGCTCGTCCCGCCGGATCATGGGCAGAGGTGCGGCTCAGCCAGCTAGTGTAGCACCCCAAAATATTATGAAGTACTTAAGCGCTAGTAAGAAAGTTGATGTGCGCTAATTATATTATTTTATGTGCAGACAAGGGCTATTATAAGAATGATATCAATTGATCTTGATAATATATGTATGAAGTGCACTAAGAATGGTTTATTGTCTAAGAAGATCCCCAAGGCTAAGGCAAGTTGAAAAGTTCATGATAGAATAAAGTTTCATGTGAGTTCGCACAAGACCTAAATTCAAACGAGCATACCTCTCTTTCTATGAAGATTTATATGGTTTATTACCTATCTAATTAAATCCCTTTCAGTCTAGTTTCCAACGCTTCGAACCGTTCGTCATTTGGATATTCCTACAAGAAGTTATGACCAAATTACCAAAGGCTAAAAACATATGATTCTGCGATCGCAAAAGTAGTTATGCGACCGCAAAATGGTTGCAGACCTGTCTAGTGAAGCCCAGTTCTGGGCACCAAATTGTGCGACCATTATGCGACCTGCACCTGTAGAATTGTGCGACCATTATGCGATCCGCGGAGAATTGAACGCAGATGCAGAGCCGCACCTGCGGATGGATTTGCACACCTGTAGAATTTGGTCAGAATGGGGGGTTTGTGCTTCTAAGCTTGATGGACCACATTTGCGGAGCCCCAGATGCGGCTGGCTTGTCACAGATACGGCTAGTGATCTTTTGATGGTTTCTCGCATATGCGATAAGTGAACCGAAGAAGCGTTCGTCGCAGATACGACTTATTAACCTCAATTGCGAATTCCCTTGCAACTTATATATTATATCGAGGGCTTTACTATTTCATCACATTTGGTGATTTGGAGCTCAGTGTTTGGCAAATTTGGAGAGGATTTTCAACACATGGATGGGGGTAAGAACTTTTGACTCATATTTGATAATTTTACATGATTCCATCTTCAATTTTGGCATTTTGATTATGAATCTAAAAGATAAATTGGAGGTTTTTGTCTAAACTTTTCTAAAGTGAATATTTGAGATTCGAACATCGATTCAGAGTTATATTTGAGTGAAATTAGTATGGTCGGACTTGTATTTGAATGGATTGTCAGAATTTGTTAGTTTGGTCGGGTTTCAGGGCGCGAGCGCGGGCTAACATTTTTGTTGACTTTGAGTATTTGATGAAAGATTCTACCCTAATCGCTTGGGTTTATTTCCTTTGGAACTATTTAATATTTAAAGTTTCTTTTGGCTAGTTTCAAGTCGTTAGGAGGTCAGTTCATGCGGGATGGAATTCCAGAGTATTGTTTTGGCCTTCTTGGTATTGATTTGGCTTGTTTGAGGTAAGTACTATATCTGAACTTAGAATTGAGGGTATCTACCCCTAAAAACTATGCTATTTGAGATGTGTTGGAGACTGACGCATGTGCTAGGTGACGGGCGTGTGTGTATGCACCGAGTATTCATGATCCCAGTACTTTGTAGGCTATTCTATGTCTTTCTTTGCTATCATACTTCTTGATATCATATTTTCTCCACTTGTATGACTACGTAAGTTATTATTCATGCTAAAAATCATGTCTATGCTATCTGTTTAATTATTTGAGACATAATAGGGCTATTTGTGCCATGTTCAACTATTTGCCATAGCCATAGTCATACTATTCAGTCATGATAGATACATCCGCATGTTTTATCTCTGTCTCCATGCACTTTTGATATGCTGTCTCACATGTTATTTGTGTCCTTTTATGTGACACAAGTTTGAGCGGTATCTGTGGTACATTGCGTTATTCCGTGTTGTATAATTAGATTATGTTTCTGTGAGATGTTGGAATATGGTAACATGAGTGGATTGATGACTGATGTTGGCCATAGAGCTGTGTTATGCGTGATATTTGGATCAGATTTCACGTTGCGACAGGATTTATTAGTTATTTATTGATATTTGAATCGGGTTGCACGCTGCAACAGGCCTTATTGGCTACTGATTGTTATTTGGATCAGGTTGCCCACCGTAACATGCCATATTGGCTTTTGATTAGTGCATGGGCCAAGATCTGCCCTCCGAATTCTGATATTTACAGTGAGCCAGGCACGGTGATATATACACGTGATTTAGTGAGGGGCACTTATGCTAGACACCCGTACAGTGCTGAGCGATTGTGTGTGTGATGGTAAGGGGCATTTGAGCCACGCACCTGAGTGTGCTGAGAGTGAGTGTACTTGATGACATCATCATGATATTATTGACTTGACATGTATACTTGACATGTAGGCATAGAGATGTACATTCCACATGCTATATGGAAACATGATATTATTTCATTGACATGTCTACTTGAAATGTAGGGATATAGATGCATTTTCCTCATGCTAAATGGCAACATGGTGTTATTGAATTGACATGTACTTGACAAATAGGCATAGAGACGTATTTTCCTCATTCTAACTATTCAATGAAATGTTTTATCTGTTGTTGAAGGTTGGGAAGAATCACATTTATTTTGATAAATGCATGTTTTGGTGATTTCGGTGACAGAATTGGGCTTTAACTGTTATATTTGTAAAGCATGTCTAAATTCCCATATTTGTGATCGAGCTGAATATGTTCTCTTTGGGGTTATTTACTGTTACTAGTATTGTTATATCCTATGTTTTTACTGACTACTGGTGATGGACATTGGCCTTCTTCCGAGCTCATCACTACTTTCAACTTGAGGTTAGGTTTGTTACTTATTGAGTATATGGGGTCGATTGTACGCATACTACACTTTTGTACCTTGCATGCAGATCTTGGAGTTGATGATGTTGTATTGCTAGGCTTTATATTAAGGAGATAGTATGTCACGCCCCGAACCTAGGAGCGAGACAAGCACCCCGTGCCTCACCTAACCTGGCGTACCAAATTGCGACTAAGGGACTCTGAACACATAATGTCATACTTTGGCCATGGGGCCACCTTGCAAGACAATTTGCGAAGCAAAATATAAAACTGAATGGAAACTAGCACTAACTAAATATCAATATAAAGCTAGGCCGACAAGGCCGTCATAGCTACTACAGCTGACAAACCACCAATTTATACAAACCCAACTTACTGCACTAACCAACAGGATATGCCTACAAGCCTCTACTGATAGATGTACTGTGATCGGAACAGGGCCCCGACCTACCCATAAATATATACAGATATACATAAGATGTACACAAAACTCTAGTCCTGGCAACTCCGAAAGACGTGGAGCTTACCGATCAGGCGGAACTCGGAAAACACCTACTGAGGAGGTCTACCCGTCTGTCTGTCTGAACCTGCACGCATGAAATGCAGCGCCCCCAAAAAAGGGACGTCAGTACGAAATAATGTACCGAGTATGTAAGGCAATAAAATAACTGAAATCTGAAACTGAACTGATAATATGATAACTGAAATTAACTGGGAGTCAAAGATGATCTGGAGATATACTTACCTGCTGATACTGACTCAACTCCTTCAATATAGTAAGTAAAATAATTGTACGGCCTTATAAGGCTCGGTATATATAACTGCTCTGCCATAGTAGGCTCGCTTATAGGCGCTCGGCCATACTAGGCTATGTATCTCGACCATGCTGGGCTCGCTCATAGGCGCTCGGCCACAGTAGGCTCGGTATATAACTTTCCATCTGATCAGAGGTTGCCCAATAGGGGCCTGCCCATCGATTATAGCTCGATGGTAATGAAAATACTGTAATACTGTATATATAGGCTTGCTGCTCTCTTGACTGAAAGAAGACAATACTAAAATTGAATATAGAGTCTCGATAAGGAATAATATTGTAACTTATGAGACTAGAATAGTGTGAATAAATTCATGAATATGAACTTCTCTTTTTGTCTCATTACTAACACATGTAGCTACGAGATCATGCCAAAATGAAGGAAGGCTTAGCCTTAACATACCTTATCACAATCTTTTCAATCACCAAGTTGAACTCACCTCTTCGCACCTTAATCTACAAGAATGATAATAATACTATCGTTAAGTTACGAAAGGTACAACTATCGCACAACGAACGACAAACCTATTTTGTATTAAAACGGGCAGCATCTCCCCTATAATATGCCCTTCCTCCAACTTCAAGATAACACCAACAATACAAGGACAGAACAATAACAACATATATACATCATTTTCCAGCCCTATATACACCATCAAATACTACAAAACAGCCCAACACACCCCAATCTCTTCGTACACAAAACGACCACCGTAGTAGTGTCAAACGACCCGAAAATGTTATGACGAACGACCAGCCAACCACCCTACATTTATATGGTGTTTATAAACCCCCTTCCTCCTCCAAAACTCCACAAAATAGTAATAAAACACGCAGCCCAACAGCAACACAAAACAGTCCACAAAACAGTCCGCTACAAGTGAATAACTCGAACTCACGGCTTCCGATCACCATCCCGTGAGTTCTTACAAGTATAGAACGACTTACCATGAATTTACAGAAGAAAAAATGGATGAAAGAGAGCAGTAAACTCACCATATTTGTTGGATAACTCAGCTCCTATCTTGGTTCTTCAAACTCTAAGTTTTACCTCCAATTGGAACTTGAAAGGGAGAGAAAATCAATTAGGGTTTGTGGGAAATTTTTGGGAGGATTCTTTGCAGAGCTTATGTCTGGTTATTATGCTCTATTTTAAGTCTAATATATGAAGAAAATAGGCCCTTAAAAGGCCTCTTTGGACGACCCGAAATGGCCCATTTTTGGGCTTTCATTTAAGCAAGTAGGTGACACACCTACTTGTCACCTAGCAGCTTGCGCAGTATCGCAAAAATGCACATATCTCTCTACTCCGATGTCGTATTTACAAATGGTTTAATGCGTTGGAAAATAGACTCATAGATCTTTAATTTGATGGGTGGAACACACCATAACTCTAAGTATATTGGGAGAAAATTGCAGTTACATTTGACCCAAAGTTTCAGTAAAACTTATGAATGTAACTTGTGATGACTTTCATCGACTTTTGTTCCACAACTCGCTTGACTTAAAAACATAACACACGGATGTAATACGACTAATATAAATCATAACATAATCTCTTTATCATGTTAATCACCCTAGTCTCACCCCAAAGGTACATGTTATAACATTCCCAACTTGTCGACTTTCGATGAAACATTGTTTTATTTAATTGCTTTAGCTTCTGAACTGTCCAACCCTCTTTGTACTTGTTGTTCATGATCTTCAATATTTGTAACCTCAGAGGTAACATGATTAACTTACTTTATATACTTTTAAATATTATCTCATTTTTTTGTCCTACATTAGTTTGCTTACGACGCATTTTTACATACGAAAATATAGGGTGTAACATCACTCCCCCTTGGGAACATTCGTCCTCGAATGTTTACTCTTGGAGACTTTGGAAACTTTTTCCAGAGTATCCTTCGTACACTAGGTTAAAACCAACCTGCACGTAGCCAAAAACATACTATGCATGCCACACATGGCCAATCTTTATAAATAGCAGCAATTTGCCTCACCGACCGTAAATCATAAATATTGAAAGTGAAAAATAAAAGCTTACCTGATGACCTGCTAGCCTACATAGAGCTATGTTGTAGCGTCCCATCTCGAACCATATCTTCATTTTGAAATAGGTGGGGGTATTTAGACTTCATTTCTTCCTCCGATTCCCACGTCATCTCTTCTACATTCTTGCTCCTCCATAAAACCTTTACGGAAGCTACCTCCTTATTTCGTAGATTGCGGATTTGTCGGTCTAGGATGGCAACTGGAATTTCCTCGTATGACAAGTCCTCTGTAATCTGTACATCATCCGTGGGCACCACTCGGGTAGGATCGCCAATGCACTTCCGTAGCATAGATACGTGAAAAACCGGATGGACAGACTCCAATTCTGAGGGCAACTCTAACTCATAAGCTAGTTGGCCCACTCTCCGAATGATCCTATAAGGCCCAATATACCGTGGGCTAAGCTTTCCTTTCTTGCCAAACCTCATCACGCCCTTCATAGGTGATACCTTTAAGAATACCCAGTCATTAATCCTGAACTCTAAGTCTCATCGCCGCACGTCAAAATATGACTTCTGACGACTCTGAGCTGTCAACAGTCGCTCCCGGATAACCTTTACTTTCTCTATGGCCTGCTGAACCAGGTCTGGCCCATGTAACCCAGATTTTCCAACATCAAACCACCCTATAGGAGATCTGCACTTATGCCCATACAAAGCCTCGTACGGAGCCATCTGGATACTGGAGTGGTAACTGTTATTATATGCAAACTCGATAAGAGGTAGATGTTCATCCCAACTTCTTTTAAAATCCAACACACATACTCGTAACATATCCTCGAGCGTCTGAATTGTGCGCTCGGCTTGTCCATCAGTCTGTGGATGAAAAGCTGTGCTGAGATTCACCTGAGTCCCTAGACCTCTCTGAAATGACCTCTAAAAATGTTCTGTAAACTGAGCCCCACGTTCAGATATAATAGAAACTGGTACTCCGTGTAGCCGCACTATCTTCTTAATATATAACTTTGCATAATCTTCTGCTGTATATGTAGATCTGACCGGTAGGAAGTGAGCTGATTTCGTGAGCCTATCGACTATCACCCATATGGAATCGAACTTACGATTAGAACGAGGTAAACCCATGATAAAGTCCATGTTTATCGCCTCCCATTTCCATGTCGGGATCTCTATAGTCTGTATTAGCCCTCCGGGCTTCTGGTGTTCTACCTTCACTTGCTGGCAACTAGTACATTGGGCGACAAACTCAGCAATGTTCTTCTTCATATCATTCCACCAGTACATATCCTTAATGTCATGATACATCTTCGTCGATCCAGGGTGGATGGAATACCATGAATAATGTGCCTCTGACATAATCCTGTCTCGTAGCCCTGCTACATCTGGAACACACAAACGACCCTTGTATCTGAGAACCCCATCTCCCTTGAGCTCTAACAATGGCTTCTTCTGCTGCGGAACTCGCTCTCTCAACTCGACCAACTCTGGGTCCTCGTACTGCCTTTCCTTGACTTCAGCTATGAGGGATGATTTTGCAGTGTTTTGGATTACAACTCCACCATCCTCAGAATCTACTAACCGAACCCCCAACGAAGCCAATTGATGGATATCTCTAGCTAATTGTCATTTCTCGGGCTCTACATGTGCTAAGCTACCCATAGATCGACGACTTAAGGCATCTGCTACAACATTAGCTTTCCCTGGATGGTAGAGAATGTTAACATCGTAATCTTTCAATAACTCAAGCCATCGCCTCTGTCGCAAATTCAACTCTTTCTGCTTGAAAATATATTGTAGGCTTTTATGATCAGTAAATATATCAACATGAACACCATATAAATAATGCTGCCATATCTTAAGTGCATGGACAACCGCAGCTAACTCGAGGTCGTGGGTCGGATAATTCCTCTCGTGCTTCCTCAACTGCCTTGAAGCATATGCAATTACCTTCCCATGTTGCATCAGGACACATCCTAACCCGACACCTGATGCATCACAATACACGGCATAACCCTCTAGACCCTCTGGAAGTGTTAGAACTGGAGCTGAGGTCAACTTGTTCTTAAGCTCTTGGAAACTCCGCT
Source organism: Nicotiana tabacum (assembly GCF_000715075.1). Lineage (NCBI taxonomy): Eukaryota > Viridiplantae > Streptophyta > Magnoliopsida > Solanales > Solanaceae > Nicotiana > Nicotiana tabacum. The sequence continues at coordinate 48,292,113 of NC_134102.1, forward strand.
CACAAGCCTCTGTCCATTGAAACTTAGTTTCTTTCTATGTCAACTTCGTCAATGGTGCCGAAAGGGAAGAAAAACCCTCTACGAACCTCCGATAGTATCCTGCTAAGCCTAGAAAGCTACGAACCTCTGTCGGAGTGGTAGGTCTAGGCCAAGATTTCACGGCCTCAATCTTCTAAGTGTCCACCTTTATCCCTTCATCTGATACAATATGCCCCAAGAATGCTACAGACTTCAACCAGAACTCACATTTAGAAAACTTAGCATACAACTTACGATCACGGAGGGTTTGGAGTACCGCTCGCAGGTGGTCCGCATGCTCATCCTCTGAACGGGAATAAACCAGAATATCATCAATAAATACTATCACGAACAGATCTAAAAATGGCCGGAATAGGCTATTCATCAAGTCCATAAATACAGCGGGTGCATTAGTCAACCCGAAGGACATGACAAGGAACTCGAAGTGGCCATATCGGGTCCTGAAGGCTGTCTTCGGAATATCTTTTTCCCGAACTCTGACCTGGTGGTACCCCGACCTCAAATCAATCTTGGAAAAGCATCTAGCTCCCTGCAACTGATCAAACAAGTCATCGATCCTTGGAAGTGGATACTTATTCTTAATAGTTACCTTGTTCAACTGCCTATAATCGATACACATCCTCAGCGAGCCGTCTTTCTTCCGCACAAATAGTACCGGTGCACCCCAAGGTGAGGTACTGGGCCTAATGTAACCTTTCTCCAGCAAATCTTTTAACTGCTCCTTCAACTCCTTCAATTCGGCAGGTGCCATTCTATACGGAGGGACGGATATTGGTTGAGTTCCTGGAAGCAAATCGATGCTAAAATCAATCTCTCGCTCTGGAGGAATACCTGGAAGCTCATCTGGAAACACATCTGCATACTCTTTGACTATGGGAATAGACTGAAGTGTAGGTATCTCAGCATCTGCATCTCTAACTCGCACAATATGATAAATGCACCCTTTTGCGATCATTTTCCTCGCCTTCAGATAGGAAATAAACCTACCTCTGGGTGTTGGTGTATTACCTACCCATTCAAGGACTGGCTCACCCGGAAAATGAAATTTGGCTACCTTTGCTCGGCAATCAACTGTGGCATAGCAAGCTGTCAACCAGTCCATGCCCATGATAGCATCAAAGTCCATCATCTCTAGCTCAACTAGGTCAGCTGAGGTCTGACGACTACAAATTGTCACCGTACAACCTCGGTAAACCCGTCTAGCAATAATCAATTCTCCGACCGGTGTAGATACCGCAAAAGGATCACTTAGTATTTCAGGCACTATACCAAACTTCCTCGCGACAAATGGGGTAATATACGATAAAGTAGATCCTGGTCTATCAAAGCATAAGCATCGTGAGAGCAAATGGTTAATATACCTGTCACAACGTCTGGTGAAGACTCCTGGTCCTGTCGACCCGCTAAAGCATAGATACGGTTCTGATTACCACTTGAACTGGAACCTCTACCTCTGCCTCGACCTCTACCAACCGAAGACTGAGACTCACGCCTTGAAGGATGCACGGACATAGACGATCCTGTTGCTGAACTCGCTGGTTGTGCCATTCCCCCAGAATCTCTATTTGGGCAATCTCGCATCATATGCCCCGGACGCCCACATGTATAACAAGCATCAGAACCTGCTCGGCATTGACCCAAGTGTCCTCTACCACAGATGTCACACCGCGGAGGAAATGACCATGTCTGCGCAGAACCTCGTTGTCGCTGCAAACCCGACGCCCGTGAGCTCTCACCTGGTCCTGACTGAGTATAGCGGTCATACCCGTAACCCTGTAACTGAGGTGGCGGAGGCCTAGGTGGCCGTCTGAAGTACTGGGTCCTATAACTACCCTGAGATTGCTCCTGAGACCTGGGAAATCTCATCCTCTTACGTTGCCCTTGCTCAGCCCTCTCTGTACCCTGCTGCCGACGCCTACCCCTTTCTATATTCTGGGCGAATGCCTGAATCCGGGAGATATCCATACTATCCTGCAATGCAGCGGTGGCACATGCCTCGGTTAACTCTGGGGCTAACCCTGCTATAAACCTGTGAATCATGTCCCGCATAGTATAAACTATGGATGGTGCATATCTGGCCAATGAGTCAAAACGGAGACTATACTCTCGAACACTCATATTACCCTGCTTGAGGGCTAGAAACTGATCGACTCGAGCCTGTCGGATCTCCCGCGGTAAGTACTGGTCAAGGAAAGCATCTGAAAAATTCTCCCAAATAGCTGGAGGTGTATCACGTCCCCTGGACCTCTCCCATCCCTCATACCAAAGGATGGCTATATCTCGGAGTCGAAAAGCTGCTAGCTCAACTGCCTCTTTCTCCGTGGCATGCATAACACGAAAGATCCTGTGAAGCTGATCTATGAAATCCTGCGGGTCCTCCCTCTGATCTGTCCCCGTGAACTCTGGGGGACTCAAAGCAATAAACTCTCGGACCCTTGAACTCCCAGACCCCTCAGAAATTCCTGCACTAGCTGATGCCCTAGCCTGTTGCTGGGTAGCTACCAACTGTGTCAACAAATGCACCGCACTCCTTAAGTCCTGATCTGATGGAAGTGGAGGGGGAACTGGATGTGCGGTTTCCCTAGGAATCTCCGTAGTTGGAGGAGGAGCCGGTAATGGCTGAGTAGGGGTCTCCCCTTGAGCCTCAGACTGGGCCCCATCTACTGGGGGTACCCTGTTGGTCCCCTCACCTACTACTGTATCTCTCCTCTGGCTAGCCGTAGTCTTCCTAGTCACCGTCATCTGTGCATGCAAACACCAACACATAAGTTTAATTCAAATTTCCTATAACTCAGTTCTATAACACGATTTAGATTTCAAAGAAGTGTAACCAACTCCTAAATGCCCTGTAGTTCCTTGCTTATATAATGTGGTGCACAACACATCTATAAACAAGACCCTACTAGACACGGCTTGTAGACTCCCTAGGACAGAACTGCTCTGATACCAAGTTTGTCACGCCCCGAACCTAGGAGCGAGACAAGCACCCCGTGCCTCACCTAACCTGGCGTACCAAATTGCGACTAAGGGACTCTGAACACATAATGTCATACTTTGGCCATGGGGCCACCTTGCAAGACAATTTGCGAAGCAAAATATAAAACTGAATGGAAACTAGCACTAACTAAATATCAATATAAAGCTAGGCCGACAAGGCCGTCATAGCTACTACAGCTGACAAACCACCAATTTATACAAACCCAACTTACTGCACTAACCAACAGGATATGCCTACAAGCCTCTACTGATAGATGTACTGTGATCGGAACAGGGCCCCGACCTACCCATAAATATATACAGATATACATAAGATGTACACAAAACTCTAGTCCTGGCAACTCCGAAAGACGTGGAGCTTACCGATCAGGTGGAACTCGGAAAACACCTACTGAGGAGGTCTACCCGTCTGTCTGTCTGAACCTGCACGCATGAAATGCAGCGCCCCCAAAAAAGGGACGTCAGTACGAAATAATGTACCGAGTATGTAAGGCAATAAAATAACTGAAATCTGAAACTGAACTGATAATATGATAACTGAAATTAACTGGGAGTCAAAGATGATCTGGAGATATACTTACCTGCTGATACTGACTCAACTCCTTCAATATAGTAAGTAAAATAATTGTACGGCCTTATAAGGCTCGGTATATATAACTGCTCTGCCATAGTAGGCTCGCTTATAGGCGCTCGGCCATACTAGGCTATGTATCTCGACCATGCTGGGCTCGCTCATAGGCGCTCGGCCACAGTAGGCTCGGTATATAACTTTCCATCTGATCAGAGGTTGCCCAATAGGGGCCTGCCCATCGATTATAGCTCGATGGTAATGAAAATACTGTAATACTGTATATATAGGCTTGCTGCTCTCTTGACTGAAAGAAGACAATACTAAAATTGAATATAGAGTCTCGATAAGGAATAATATTGTAACTTATGAGACTAGAATAGTGTGAATAAATTCATGAATATGAACTTCTCTTTTTGTCTCATTACTAACACATGTAGCTACGAGATCATGCCAAAATGAAGGAAGGCTTAGCCTTAACATACCTTATCACAATCTTTTCAATCACCAAGTTGAACTCACCTCTTCGCACCTTAATCTACAAGAATGATAATAATACTATCGTTAAGTTACGAAAGGTACAACTATCGCACAACGAACGACAAACCTATTTTGTATTAAAACGGGCAGCATCTCCCCTATAATATGCCCTTCCTCCAACTTCATGATAACACCAACAATACAAGGACAGAACAATAACAACATATATACATCATTTTCCAGCCCTATATACACCATCAAATACTACAAAACAGCCCAACACACCCCAATCTCTTCGTACACAAAACGACCACCGTAGTAGTGTCAAACGACCCGAAAATGTTATGACGAACGACCAGCCAACCACCCTACATTTATATGGTGTTTATAAACCCCCTTCCTCCTCCAAAACTCCACAAAATAGTAATAAAACATGCAGCCCAACAGCAACACAAAACAGTCCACAAAACAGTCCGCTACAAGTGAATAACTCGAACTCACGGCTTCCGATCACCATCCCGTGAGTTCTTACAAGTATAGAACGACTTACCATGAATTTACAGAAGAAAAAATGGATGAAAGAGAGCAGTAAACTCACCTTATTTGTTGGATAACTCAGCTCCTATCTTGGTTCTTCAAACTCTAAGTTTTACCTCCAATTGGAACTTGAAAGGGAGAGAAAATCAATTAGGGTTTGTGGGAAATTTTTGGGAGGATTCTTTGCAGAGCTTATGTCTGGTTATTATGCTCTATTTTAAGTCTAATATATGAAGAAAATAGGCCCTTAAAAGGCCTCTTTGGACGACCCGAAATGGCCCATTTTTGGGCTTTCATTTAAGCAAGTAGGTGACACACCTACTTGTCACCTAGCAGCTTGCGCAGTATCGCAAAAATGCACATATCTCTCTACTCCAATGTCGTATTGACAAATGGTTTAATGCGTTGGAAAATAGACTCATAGATATTTAATTTGATGGGTGGAACACACCATAAATCTAAGTATATTGGGAGAAAATTGCAGTTACATTTGACCCAAAGTTTCAGTAAAACTTATGAATGTAACTTGTGATGACTTTCATCGACTTTTGTTTCACAACTCGCTTTACTTAAAAACATAACACACGGATGTAATACGACTAATATAAATCATAACATAATCTCTTTATCATGTTAATCACCCTAGTCTCACCCCAAAGGTACATGTTATAACATTCCCAACTTGTCGACTTTCGATGAAACATTGTTTTATTTAATTGCTTTAGCTTCTGAACTGTCCAACCCTCTTTGTACTTGTTGTTCATGATCTTCAATATTTGTAACCTCAGAGGTAACATGATTAACTTACTTTATATACTTTTAAATATTATCTCATTTTTTTGTCCTACATTAGTTTGCTTACGACGCATTTTTACATACGAAAATATAGGGTGTAACAATGCTGCCAGACAGGGATATCAAATTTGGTATTGATTTGTTACCGGGCACTCATACAATATCTATTCCCCCATATCGTATGGCCCTTCAAACTAGTTTGTAAATCCAAGTGTTTGTGGCTCGTGACTTGTACTATAAATCCTTGGGATATTGTATGGGAATTCAGTTACTTCACTTATTGATTTCATATTAATTTCAGTAACATTGTGTTGCCTAGTGTTTGGCGTACCTAGCGGGTTGCTGTAGGCGCCATCATGACTACCCGGATTTTTGGGTCATGATAAGTTGGTATCAGAGCTCTAGGTTCATATATTCTATGAGTCATGAGTAAGTGTCTAATATAGTCTTGCAGATTGGTAAGATAAAATCCATACCTATCTTCGAGAGGCTATAGGGCATCAAGGATAAACTTCCCATATTTCATTCCTTATCGTGCGTCATTGATTATGCTTGAAGCGTATTTCTTTGAATTACTTCCACTCACTCGTATGTTATGTTGAGCATTTGGTACCAGTTGTGCATCAACAGCTTGTGATGTCATGGATGAGGTGCAATATGTGTTGTTTGGGTTGTGGAGTTAGGCCAGTCTAGAGGACTTGAGGCAAGGTTCAGACGGATGCTTGGGCTCTGTGGTTTCGGTCGCGTGAGTATGTGCTTTTGGACTTATATGTCCGGTAGTGTCGCTATGAGTTGGATAGATGGCTCAGTAAGTGGTTGGATAGCTATACGATGTGTATTATATGACTGAGGAGTGTACTTAGATGATATAGACGGGACAAGAAGGGTTTGCTTAGGGCATAAAGGACTATGGATGCTTGATTTATGACTTGATGTGTGGTACAATCTCGAGTTATGAGTGTGTTCGGGGATCTTTCATGTTGTTCATTTTTGGAATGAAGTAGATTCTTATGTCATCTTAACGAGCTTAGACTCGGGAGGATTAAATGATTGCATAGCGGTGGTGACCATAAAAGGGCATAGAAAGATGCCAGATTGAGGCTAAGCAGGTGGGTTACCTCCAGCGGGATGTTCTGAGGTTGTGTGATCCTTATGATGTTTATGTGGAGAGTTTCCTTCCTATTAGTAGATTATGTGTTGTGATTTGTGTTTATATCGCTCGAGGAAATTTGCATGGCTGTCACGAGGATTGATACACGCTTAGTAGAAGAATTGAGGTATTTTATGATTAGAGATAAGTGAGTGTATGAAGGATTGTGTTGAAGTACAATGCAAATTTATGGCAATTATGGAGTAAGGTTACTGTGGGTCATCAAATGTTATGTTCTATGGCCTCAAACCAAGTTGGGGAGGTTTCTATCGACGATCAGATTGCATGGTTATGTTTTATATTGATTTCGGTTTGAGGAATATTTGAGGATCATTTATGACTTGCAGAGGTTGGTTTTGAGGATGACTTGAGCAAGGAAATTTCTGGATGCATGGTATATTACACTTTATGGATATATGGAAATCTTAGAATTTTTTGGGTTTGTTATTTGTTATGGATGTAATATGCTAAGAGAAGGGAGTCACTCGGTTGAGTTAAGGTGGGGTTACTTCTTTGGGTGTTGGTTTGCTAATGGAGCACGAGTTGTTTGGCTTGTTTAGGCGGTGCTATTAGAGTAGGGTGGATGATTCTTGAGAATGTTCTAATGGGTTCACGATTCATATGTGGTAATTGAGAAATTTTTGGATTTGTAAATGGCTAAGATCTGAGATTTGCATCGGATGGTGTCGGGACTCGTGGTATTTCTGTATCATTATGGATTCTACATTTTAGTATCAAATAGATTAAGGAAACAACTTCAGATTTACATAAGACTCTTCAGAGTGGGTATATCGGATGCAGTATTTTTGGGTGCTTAAGATGTAATACATTGGCTTATGGGCTTTAGGGCTACATGGTTTCATGCTAAGAACTCTTGTGGAGAGCTTTTGCCAAGGATCGTGGTATATTGGCAAGGGGAAATGTTAAATTAAAGGTAATTCAGAAGGAACTCAAAGCGATAAGACAACTTGGCAGTAGGTTGGATCAGCTTGGTAATGGATATGATCGGTTCTTTTGGTTCTCTTGGTGTGGTGAGGTTTTACTAGTGTTTTGTGGCAATACTCTTAGGTTGAGCGATCTGCATGACTTGGTTGAGTTCAGATGGCTTGGAGTGTGTTTGGATTGGCTTTTAAGCTGGTCAAATCAACTTTTAAGCTCTTCTTAGCTTTTTTAAGTGTTTGACAAAGTCAAAAAAGTGCTTAAAACAAGCCAAAAGCAATAAGCTGGGCAATCCCAACTTATTGCTTTTTTATCTTAAAAGCTATTTTTGCTGAAAAGCCACTTTTTTAAGCCAATCCAAATGGGCTCTTGGTTATATGTAAATGGCTTTCGAAGAGTTCTCAACGGTTTAGACTACAGCTTGGGACACATATTTTTGACAAGTATAGGAGTATGATGCATGTTGTGATCTTCTAGTGGATGGGGTCAAGTTGAAGGTTTCTGGTTGATAGGGTATGTATCCTACTTGTGATCCAGAGTTGATAATGAGGTTCTTTTGTTTTCATATGATGGAATGATAGATGCGGTGCAACATGTGGAATCGAGGTTGGCATGTACAAGATTTCAGTTCAAATTCAATGGAAAGGTCATAAGATTTAGACAACATGGATGATTTCATATAATTAGAAGAATGTTGGCACTATCTGGTATAACCTGAAAAGGGTGCACATTTTTAGAAGGTGCAATGTGTTTGGACTTGTTGATGCTTGACTGGTATTACGGTAATAACCTAGTTGCTCGACTATTGATGTTCAGATTTTGCTTTGTGGCTCGGAAGAATCGTGGAAGTATTTCTCGTGAGTTGATTGTGAATGAGCGATGTGTCAGTCATTTGAGTGGTGGAGTTGAGATCGGACATGGAGGCTCTAGTATTCAAGGGATTTGAAGGCTTGTAGGGTTCTTAGAGGCCGCTTGTTCATTGGTTGTGGAGGTGAAGGTATGTTAAGAGGTTGATGGTTGATTGTATATGTTATGGATAGGTTACTTTGGACTTTTTGGAGGTTATCTACCTATTTTGGGAAGATCTAGATTGGTTTGGAGGCTGCTGGTAGGCCTAATGAGAATGTGTATTCTACATCGGGTTGGAATTTGGTTACCCAACACAACTATTATTGAGGGGTATTCCATCTATTAGAGTTGATTTTATTCATGTTCTGATTTATTCCTCGCGTTACTCTTATATGCTACCTTGGGTTCTGAGTGTTGGCTACTTACACACATGATACAATTCTGTTTGGACCATGTGGTGAAAATAGAGCGAGATGGCTCTAGGGGTGTTGAATGGTTAATTGCACCTTGGTTATGGTCTTCCTATTGTTTTATATTGTGCTATCCATTTCTCTATGGTCATGGTCATGCACTTCAAGATTGTTATTGATATGTATATGGTTGTGATTGTGAGCATCATGGCTCAAGGTATTCCATGTAGACCGATGTATGGACTGGGCCGCACGTCGCAGCAGAGTTAGGTTGGGGTATAATCCTTTGTGTTTATTCCATGTATTTTCTTTCTCCCTTGGGTGATGGGTTCCTAGCATTGCGCTTTGCAGTGGTATCTGTTGAGCTTGCGGTACGGTTCTCTCATTGGGGGTTCTTCTTTCATCATTGGTTACATTCGAGTTGTTGCTTGTCTGGTGTCCGGATTGCATAATATGTGGCCTTAGGTGGTATTGATGTGATATGTCAGTCGAGCATCTTGTACCCGATAATATGGGTTTATTCGATCTGGAGTGAGTGCGAGGATTGGATTAAGGTATGTTTGGATGAATAACGTCATTAGTCAGCCCAGAATTTGGCAATGGTTCTTATCGTGCGAGAAAGCTCCACGACTTGTTGATCTGATGAGTGGTTATGAGTTTCTGCATGTTTCATTTATCAATGCAGTTTGCAAAGGATTAGAACAAGGTTTTACTTGATACGAGGTATGTTACCAATACCGGTTTGTTATTGAGCAGTTATTTTGGTCATAAGTTATTGTTATGGGTATCTGAGTCATGCGGTATATCATGTTATTATATCTTGGATTATGATTATGGCTTGCTATAGCTTGTTCAGACTTGCATAGTGTATAGATGCGAGAATCAGGTCTTATAATAAGTTCTAGATATTGGGGATTTTTGTTCTAAGGTTTATGGACTAAGGTTGAAGTAAGGATCTTCAGTTAGGTTGTGTTGTCAAGCATATATAGATTGGGGCGATACAAGATCACCCATGGTTATGTGTATGGGAGGTTATACAGTGATTTGATGGCTTTGGAATGACTCTTGGCACGTTCGAGGACGAACGTATGTTTAAGTGGGGGAGAATCTAACGACCTAACCGGTCATTTTGAGCATTTGCATTCAGTTTAGTGGTTTGAGGTCATGAGTAGCTTCACATGCTATATCATGACTTGCGTGCATGGTCAATTTTGGTCTTCGAGTCGTTCATAATTTATTTAGAAGAATGATTCTTAGATAGGACATTATGCAAACACGACGTCAAGGAGAGGAAGTAAGAATTCCTCCCCTAGATGATATTTATAGATAAGGAGCTAGTGCGATACGTAAGTTAAGACAAAGGAAATAACCCAAAAAATATTACACGGAATATTAATATGGGAATGGTACAACGAGCAGTTAGTAGTTGATTCAAGAAGAGTCTAGTTATGGCTAGACAAGAGGTTATAGACAAATCAACAGATCGTGCAAGATAAGCATAGTGAACCCCAACATGGGAATTCAGTCTCGCAGATACGACATCGTGACCCTTGGGAAATATTCAGACAAGAGTTGGGGTAGTTAAAGGTACCGTATGAATGTTATGAAAATAAAATATAGTCTCATTGGGAAGACAGTCAAAACTTTAGTTCAAGAGTAACCCTACAAGCACAAGAGCAGGTGGCACTTACCGTGGCAAAGGAATGGGAAGAAAAATCAAAAGTAATATTCGAGATCATATGAGTTGCACGAAAAATTCGGCATGCGTGAGAACTAAGATAAGCTAACAAGTGAAAAAACGACCAAGAAAAGTAATTGCTTACGTTTAAATAAAGTTGAGAAGGAACGAAAGGAATTATTCTATCAGTGATCCTGTGTGAGTTACGTTATGAATTCACTTTAGATTTCGGAATATTACCCATGCAGCATGTATGTTGACAATCATACAGCCGTAGAAGACTCTGGTATAAGTTAAAAGAAAGAATTGAGTCCAAGTCATAGACAAGGGATTGAATTGTTAGATTATAGTAGCACTGATATTCCGTAGCGGCTATGAAAGACTAAAGTAATAACTAATACCAGGAGCCGCAGATCACAAGATACCTTAAGCCTACATGAAGGATGATCAGAAGGAAGAGGAAACTAAAGAGTTACATCAACGAAACAAATCAGGAGTCTAATTATTGGACCTAGAAAATTTTAGACATCATGATTGAGAACATTGCAGAATCACTCTTAATATCAGAGGTATAAGAGAGATAGTACAGTAGCCATATCCTATAATGGCTCTATAATAAAGCTAGTTAGAAAGAGTACTAGCCTCATAAGAAGTCAGTATGAAGCTCCCACCGGGTTGTGTATGCTCTAGAGTTGCAAGTATTATAATAGATCTTTAAGTTATGAACGTGAATTATACCTATGTGGAAGGGAGGTCATGAAAGACATAGAAGATACGATGCAAGATTTTAAAGTAGTAAGGTAAAGGTGAATAACATATGAGATACTCAAATGCAAAAGGTTGTGAATAGTCCATACCTCGGATAGAGGGCTAGAAGCGTTGGGATTCAGTATCCAGGAATGATAGAGACGTCATTGGTGGCAGATCTTCCAGCCTATGGTTTCTAGTTATCGAGAGGCCTAGTCAATAGAGGAAAGAATAGTTAGAGACGATGTGATGTCTCGCTTGATGTTCCAGAATAACACAAGGAAATTTATGGTGCAAGCAAGTTGAAGGAAAGTTATGAGTAACATAAATAGATATGTGTAGGTTGCAAGCTAAAGTATGGTAAAGCGACAAGGTTTTAGGAAGATAGGAGTAAGGATAAGAATAGGCAAGTGAGAAGGCGACGAGAAGGGATAAGTCCTCGAGATTAAGCCCATGAGAACAAGAATTATAAAAAGCTCAGTATAGCCTGAATATACTCAAAGGAGTCTAAGACTAGTAGCATTTAGAAGAGATGGAATGCTGCCCTAGTAGTAGAATGAAGGTGTAATTGTGATAGATGAAGGATGACGTGCGCGGCTTCGATTGTCCACGTAAGGTAAATCACATTGGGATGCTATGAAATATGATTATGTAAATATATCATTGTATCGCCCCCATGTGGATCAGGAAAATCACTTCAAATGATCCTCAATGCAACGTGAGCCCTAGTGATTACGTAAGAGGTTTCAAGTTATCAGTGGTAGAGTGTAGATCAATATTGAGGTGAAATAACAATGGATGAATAAGGGTTACAAAATATGAGATGAAAGTAGGCCATAATTCTTAAGATGAATAGTAATTAGGAAGCATTAAAGGACTTAGATTTATACATATATGATTAGCAGTGAAATAGTAACCTGGAGTTTGGTAGCAGACCTCAGTAACGATAAATCGAAGTGAGAGTTATGGTATAGTATGACCTACCTAGATGCAGTAAAGTCATACGAATGGATAACTGGGTCAATGAAATAAGATATAACAATATTCATAAGTTCAACAAAGTATCGAGCGAAGAACTTCATTGTACTTATACATGCCCAGAGGGACATCTTATTAAGCTCTGTATTTGTTCACAAAATGAGACCTAGGGATTGGCTAAAAGCTGGAGGAAAAAGGAGAGAAGAGTCGCATAGGCGCACTTACAAAGTCAGAGTCGTACAAGTTGCATGATAAAAGATAGCTACAGTTACAAGATTGGAATGATTCTGACCACGAGTCGTGGTGTGAGAAAGAGGCCAAAAGGCGGGAATGCCTTGGCGTTTGGGATTCATTCACAGAATAGTTGCCTAGATAGCAAGAGGATTACTAAAGTATTCGCAAGAGCTATGGGTTATGAGAATGATAAGTGCATCAGTCAACATTCGAGGACGAATGCTCCAAATGGGGGGAATGATGTTACACCCCATATTTTCATACGTGAAAGTACGCCATAAATAAATTGATGAAAGCTCAGAAATGAGATGTTACATCCCGCATTTTTGTAAGTTAAAATTTCGTTGTAAGCTAATTGACGTGAATTCGGGAATGAGGTTATTTTAAAATTATAAGCATTATGCTATTTCAAATGCGTGATGAGTAAATTCGTGAAGGAGAAAGGGTAAGCAAATCGAAGAAAAGGAATTTCGTCAAAGTTTGACATTTTGGGATAAAATACGATTTGAGCCATAATACCCGGTATTTCTGGACTAGTGCCATACAAGGTACTACATGACCATGATAGTAAGGTGTACAAGGTATGTTAAAAGTGAGTAGTATTTTAAGTAAGTTGAGATAATTCTTAATTATGTGGATAATTGGTTAATTATTAGTTAATGGGGGATTAATTAGTTAAATAAGATAATACTAATTAACTAAGTCTTTAAAGATAAGCAAGGAAAAGGAACGTGGCAGCAAGCCACTTTCCAAATAAGTGACTCTTAGCCACTTTCGATTAGGTGGCAACCTAATTGATAGTTAAAAGACACTTAATTCCTTAGAATTTGTATACAAAAGTACTATAATCAAAAACGTTAGAAATCCTTACAAGTTGGTCTCATAAGACATTCCAAGTTTGATTTCCTTCTAATTCAAACTCAAGACATTTCCAAACCAGATGCTAGAACTCCATCCGACAAGCTTTCAACAAAATTCTTGCAACAAAACAATTCCGACAAAATTTCTTAGCACATTAGCAATGCGAGATTTTGTGATTCTAAGAGAGTACGGTGCAAAATTTTCCAAGAATATCATACGGAGTTTTCCCTACTCCAGGTATGTTAAGTCTATCCCTTCTTTCTTTTTGGCATGACCCAAATGATACGGAAAGAAACGAGCAAACGCACAGTTTTCATAAATGACTATATTCATAAAACTATTAGGGGTGTCTATATTCTTGATTCCCCATGTGAAATATTATTATATCTTCTGTTCATGGGTCTCAGAAAAATACGTATTTGATAAAATTTATCCGACAGGCATATTATTTTTATGACATTCCCAGAAAATCTTATTAACGTATTTCTTAAGGCATATTATTTTTATGACATTCCGAGAAAATATTATTAACGTATTTCTTATGCATTTCATGCATTTATAAATATACATTGACCCATGACCAGATGGCGTAATATACATGTATATATGTATATTATATGTATATGGGATATGTGAAAAGGTTACGGCGTTATATACGCACCACCACCTGATCAGCTGGTATACGTTGATGATTTGCCCACAATGGCCAAGATGATATGATGGGGTGCCCTCAGAGGCTTGATGATGTTATGAACGCATATACCAATGCATGGTATGACATTTATACACATATGCATGACATTATAAAAATGAAATGATTCACAGTGCTATGCAGACGTACATGTCGAGTCTTTTACTCCATGTTTCTCTCATGTCTATTATTTACTGATTTTTATTCCTTACATACTCGATATATTATTTATACTAACATCCCTTTTGCCTGGGGACATTACGTTTCATGCCGGCAGGTCTCGATAGATAGGTCGAGAGTCCTCCAAGTAGGCGATCAGCTCAGCAGAAGATATTGGTGTACTCCATTTGCTCCGGAGTTACTTGTTTGGTCAGTATGATTTTGATGTGTATGGTTTGGTATGGCGGGGCTCTGTCCTGACCATTATGACAATTATGTACTCTTAGAGGCTTGTAGACATATGTCGTGTACGTGAAAGATTGTACGGCCTTGTCGGCCTATGTTTTGAGTTTATAAATGATCATGTTGGCCTATTAGGCCCGTATGCCACATGTATATGATGAAGTAATAAGAAAGATACGTTACGTTGGTACTCAGTTGTGTAAGGTACCGGGTGCCCGTTGCGGCCCATCGGTTTGGGTCGTGACAAAAGTGGTATCAGAGCAGTTATGTCCTAGGGAGTCTACAAGCCGTGTCTAGTAAAGTCTTATTTATGGGTGTGTTGTGCACCACACTTATAAGCAAGAGGCTATAGGGCATTTAGGACTGTCACTCTTTCTTCTTACTCTAGATCGTGTGGTAGAGCTCAGTTGTAAGAACTCAATTTCCTAAACTCTATCTTATTCATAATACGATGATGCCTCAATCCAGAGAGATGGTTGGTAAGAGATGTGGTTGTGGAAGAGTTGAGTCAGAGAAACTCAATTTTTGCATCATGCTTATGATGGATAAATATGAGGTATTTAACAAATCATGTGTGTACTAAGATGTGTAAGCTTCTTGATAAGTATCCTTAAGACAAGAATATCTATCCACTCTTACAGTAAAAAAATAATAAGAGAATCAGAAGATAGACACAAGTTTCAGTAAGTAAAAGAAGCAAGATGAAAAATGGTATGAGGTACCCAGTTAATAAAGATTAATTGTATTTACAATTCACGCAAAGAAATATAGGCATTCGGAGTTACTTTCAACTGTAACGGAGATATATACAATTGATAACACCTATTAAGAGAAGGACGGGATATCAGGATCCGGCTGGGGTTAGAGTAACCCAAAATGGTGAATGGATTATTTGTGTTAGTTGACATTTCCAAAGGATATTGCAAATGGGGTAATAGATCTCCTTGTGAGACACCCAAATGGTGCACTCTAAAATAGTGCAGCTATATATGAGTACTACAAAGATAAGCACTGGAAGCCTTGAAGGGCTAAATATTACCTTAGTGTGGCTCCCATCCCTAGTAGAACTGGAATGTTAGGAAACCTGAAGAGCTAGGGGATGGAGCAAGGGGAGCTAAAAGCAAAAGAATGTCTCATTGGAGTTTTCAGAATAAAGTGATAGACATAAATGTTAGCAGGGAAATAAGAAGAAAATTAATGAAGCATTATGAGTAAGATGTGATACATGGATAACAACGGTAGATCAAAAAGATGATAGTATTACAGAGTCTATAGTCAAGTAAAGGAAAAGACGAGAGGTGACAGGCCTTGAGACAACAAAAGAGTATAGGCCATAAAGTCATATCCTCATTTTGAGAAATAAGTTTGTGACTCTAACGCGACTACCAGAAGGAAAAGTTAGACCCCAAAATAATAGAAATCAGTATAGGTTGGTGAACAAGATAAACTAAATATGAATTAGGGACTGAGTGAATTGATAATGGTCGGCATCATGAAGATTTTAGATTGCCTTCTGATGATAATAGAATGGAATGAGGCATACTTGTCGGTTAGCTTGTGAATTAGGGAATGAGGCATACTTGTGGGTTAGCTATGACTTGCAAAAGTTGAGATCGAGGATGACTCAAATAAGGAAATTCTTAGTTAAGGATTATATTGCACATATGAATAAATGAAATTCACGGGATTAGTAAGTTGTTATTAGTGAATGATGTAGTGCGCACTAAGTATGAAATTGATATGTGGTGTTAAAGTAGAGTTACTTCTTTGAGTGTTGTGGTGCTAATGGGGCGCGTGTCTTTTGGCCCATTTGGGCGGTGCAATTAGATTTGAGCAAACTGGGTGACTCCCGAGAAAACTCTAGTGGGTTTGAGAATTATATAAAGCAATTGAGAATGTTTCCGGACTTGTGTATGGATAAAATCCGAGATTTGCATTTGATGGTGCCTAGACTTGCGGAAATTCTATATGACTATGGATTCTACATTTTTGTATAAGGAAGGTAAGAAGAACAATTTCAAATTCACATAAGGTATTCTCAGAGTGAGTGTTATAGTTGTGGTATTTTTAAAGGTGCTTAAGAAGAATACAGTTGCTTATGGGCCGTAGGGCGTTGTGGTTCTATGCTAAGGTTTGTAGGGTGAGTTGTGGTTAAAGATCGTGGTATTTTAGCAAGAAGAAGTATCAATCTGAAGATAAATTCGGAAGGGACTCGGAGAAAATAGGATAGCTGGGTAGTAGGTTGGATCAGTATGGTAATGGATATGATTGGTTCTTGGGGTGCTTATGACGTGGGGGTTTTCTACAGGTGCTTTGTGGAAATACACCTGGACTTGGCGACCTGCGTGGCTTGGTTGAGTTAGAGGAATTTAGTTTTAAGGGCTTGATTATGTGTAAATGGGTTCCAAAGTATTCTTGATGGTTTCTACCGGTGTGGAGAACGTGTTGTGAATTATGATTTCCTCCTGGAAAGAATCAAGAGAAATTAGATGAACGTGTTGGACAACATGGATGGTTTCAAATAACTAGATGAATACTATTACTACTTGGTGTTGTATGAGAAAGGGGCAGACTTCAAAAGGCGCATTGTATTTTGACTTACAGATGTATAAATTAGTATTGCAGTACTCACACGGTTGATAGAATACTGATATTCAAATTTTGCCAAGTGGCACGGAAGAATTTTTAAAGTATTTCTCGTGGGATGATCGTGTATGAGAGGGGTGTTAGACATTCGGGCGGTGGAGATGGAATCAAATATGGTGATTCGCGTGTTCTTTGGATTTGGATATTGGGAGTTCTCAGGAGCGGATTGTTTCATGGCTGTGGACTGTGAAGTTGTGGCCGGAGCTAGCCAGATGATAGAATGTGTTATGATTCAGTCATTTTGGATTTTCAGAAGAACTTTTATCTATTTGTGAGTAACCCGAGTGGATTTGGCGGTCCATTGGTAGGCCCAATTACGATGTGTATTCTACACCAAGCCGGAATGGTTGGCTCCATACTGCTATTGTTGAGGGATGTGTCATTCGGTTGATGCTACGAGGAGTTATGATACATTGGTTATGTGCACAGATGGTGCGGTTCTATTTGAGCTTTATAGCGGAATTTGAGTGTGATGGGTATTTGGGTATTACATGATCGATAGCGTAATGGCTATGTCCTTTCAGGTTTTGTGTGGTATTTTTGTCAATTTCCTCTCCGTCGTTATTAATTTGGATCAGGGTGGCTCGGGGTATAAAATATGAACCTCGTGTTAGAATCGGGTGATGGTTCTATGGTGTATGATGAATTTTCAGCGTTTTGTTCTGGAGGTACTTGTTAATCTGGCGGGGCAGTTCTCTCATTTGAGTCATTTTCCATAACTGCGTACATTTGAATTGTTGCGTATTGGTGCACGAGTTGTGGCTTTAAGTTATTTTGGTGAGGCATGTCTATGGAACAGTTATGTTTAGTAATATAAGGTCATTGGACCTAGAATGGGTACTATCAGGTTTGATTTCGGTATATTCGGGAGTAAAATATTGAAAGTCGGCTCAGAAAGGGATTATGGTTCTGGTTGGGGCGAGAGGGCTCCGTGACTTGTTGATTTGGTAAGTGGTCATGAAATTTCGCGTGTTTCTTTTATTATCAACAGTGTACGGAGGTTTTGGGATGAGGTTTGGTTCTATATGGGTTTAATACTAGTATGCGGTTGGTTTTGGAGTAGTCACTGTGATCAGGAATGGTGCTACGAGCATGCAAGTTGTGTAATATGTTAGGTGATTATGTTCGTGATTATGGTGTTAGTTATGGCTTGATACAGCTTGTTCAAACTCATAAAGTGTGTAAATGTAAGATTCGTGTCTTGAAAGAAATTCTAAAGGTTGGAAATTAAATTCCAAGGTTTATGGGCTAGAGTTAAATTAATGAATTCAGTTGGATTGTGTTGTCAAGCCTATATGGAATAGGGTGACGTGGGTTCACCCCCGGGTACGTGTGTGGTAAGATGGAACAGTGATTTGATGGCTTGGAAACAACTCTTGGCACGTTCGAGGATGAACGTATGTTTAAGTGGGGGAGAATGTAACGACCCGGCCGGTCATTTTGAGTATTATAACCTTGCTTCCCCCTTTACTGCTCAAATTGTACTTTACAGTTGTTGTGTGAATTGCCGGGGTAAATGGTTCGGGTCCGGTGAGGTTTTGGAATGAATTGGAACACTTAGTTCCAAGGTTTAAAGCTTAAGTTAAAATAGTGACCGGATGTCGACATATGTGTAAACGATCCCGGAATGGAGTTTTGATGATTCCAATAGCTCCGTATAGTGATTTTGGACTTAGGAGCGTGTCCGAAAAATATTTGGAGGTCCGTAATGGAATTTGGCTTGAATTGCTGAAAGTTGAATTTTTTGGAAGTTTGACCGGGGGCTTGACTTTTTGATATCGGGGTCGGAATCTGATTCTGGAAATTGGAATAGGTACGTAATGTGAAATGTGACTTGTGTGCAAACTTTGAGGTCAATCGGACGTGATTTGATGTGTTTCGGCGCAAGTTATAGAATTTGAAGTTTCAAGGTTCAATGATTTCGAATTGAGGTGTAATTCATCGTTTCGATGTTGTTAGGTGTGATTTGAGGCCTCGAGTAGGTCCGTATTATGTTATGGGACTTGTTGATACAATTGGTTGAGGTCCCAGGGGCCTCAGGTGAGTTTCTGACGGTTAACGGATAAGATTTGGACTTACGGAAATGCTGGAACTGCTGCCTGCTGGTGTGATCGCACCTGCGAAGATTTTGATAGCAGGTGCGAAGCCGCATGGGCGCGAGATCAGTCACAGAAGCGGCCAAGAGTGGAACTGGTCAGTGCTCGCAGGTGCGAGGAATTTGCCGCATCTGCGAAGGTGTTGCGCAGATGCGGACTGGGGTTGGCGTGAGGCGACCGCAGGTGCGAAGGGGAATGCGCATCTACGAGCCCACAGATGCGAGAAAAGGGCCGCAGATGCGAGGTTTTAGGAGGCTGGCTGTTTATGTAGGTGCGCATTTTTGTCCGCAAAAGCGGATGCGCAGGTGCAAGCCCAGGCACCGCAGGTTCGGAAATGCCTGGGCAGTGTTTAAAACGAGGGTTCCGAGATTTGTTTCTCATTTTGGACATTTTGGAGCTCGGTTTGGGCAATTTTGGAGAGGAAATTTTTCACACAACTTGGGGTAAGTGTTCTTAATTTCCTTTTGATTATATTCCATGAATTCATCTTCATTTTTGGTGTAAGATTATTGAATCTTCAAGAGAAATAGAAGGAAATTTCTATAATGTCACAAAACAAAATTTTCAAGTTTGAATACCGATTTGGAGTCGGGTTTGAGTGAAATTAGTATGGTTGAACTTGTAATTGTATGGGTTGTCGTATTTTGTAAGTTTCATCGGATTTCGAGACGTGGGCCCCACAGGCGATGTTTGGTGCGTAATTTCGGATTTTGTGGAAAACATTAGCATTTTGATATTGAATTAATTCCTATAAATTGTGTGGACTGAATCAAATTAATTGTGGTAGATTCGAGCTGTTCGGGAGTTGATACGCGCATAATGGGATTTCTGGAGCATTGTTTAGCTTGCTCAACTTTGGAATCAGCTCGTTCGAGGTAATTAACTCTTCTAATCTTGGAGTTGAGGGTATGAACCCAGAATATATGTATTTTGTGAATTGTTGGGAGGTGACGCACATGCTAGGTGACGGGCGTGTGGACATGCACTATAGAAATTGTGACATAATTGTTTCTGTGGAATTTTATAGTTAAATAATTTTGGCATTCTCCATGCGGTTTTATGTGTTAAAGAAATTGAGCTGAAAAGCATATTAATAATCATGTTGAGGCTATGTGCCAGTATTATTGGGACCCACAAAGGTCATATTACTGTAAATTATTGTGTTAAATTAAAAATTCATACTCAGTCATATTCATTTCATTGCATATCATATCTCAGTCTCTGTTGTTATTTATTGATACAGCATATCATCATTTTGGGCTATTTTTCATGACATTGTGAGCCCGAGAGACTAGATAGATTAATGACTGAGTGAGGCCGAGGCCCTGATTTGTGAGCATATTTATGGGATCGGGTTGCACGCCGCAGCATGTTGTATATTTATGGGATCGGGCTGCACGCCGCAGCATGTTTGATATCGGCCGAGGGCCTGATTGTGAGGATGAATGTGGCTTGGGGCTGCCCGCTTGCAGCATACTTTATTATTATATCACGTGAGTTGTCCGTACAGCACGTGAGTTGTCCGAGTGGCAGGTACCTACTGAGTGCGAGTGCCGAGTGCCGAGTGCTGAGTGACTGGGAGGCATGAGTGATTGTGAGGTATGCCTGAGTGGCAAGAGTGATTGTGAGGTATGCCCGAGTGGCAAGAGTGATTGTGAGGTATGCCCGAATGGCACGAGTGACTGTGAGGTTTGCCCGAGGGGCTGTATATGAGTGATGTTCTGCCCAAGGGGCTGTTTATAATTTTATCATTGAGTTGCATCGCATTGGCATGCACACATGGCATACAGGCATAGAGATGTATTTCCTCGTGTTGTACTGCATCACATCATTCATGATTTTTCACACATTTTTGACAGATGGGCATAGTGATGCATTTGTTTTTACACGGGTTATCACATCTTATTTATTATTGACAAGATTTTTGGGAGAAATTTATTATTTTCAAACTATTCATATTTTTGGCAACTCCGGCAAACGATTTGGGTTTTCACTGGTGTATTTGAAAGGAAGAACTTTTATTTTTTTTGAAATCATGATTTGGCTGAGCATTTTATCTCTAAGTTACTTCTGGTATTATTTGCTTTATTTTATTATGGATTGTTGTGGACTACTATTGGTTATGGACCGGACCCTGATAGAAGCTCCTCACTACTTTCAACCTACGGCTAGGTTTGTTACCTACTCAGTACATGGGGTCGATTGTACTGATACTATACTTCTGCACATTGCGTGCAGATGTTGGCTACTGTTGTTGCTATGCTCGATGGTTGCGGGACTTGAAGATGTACATGCATTCCTGTTGTAGCTGCCTCTTGTTCAGGGTAGCCTTAGATTTATAAAAGCTCTATTTATTTATTATTCAAACAGACTATGTGTTTATTTCATATCCGCTTTGTATACTCTATTCTTAGAAGCTCGTGATTTGTACTACCAGTTCTTGGAGATTGTACAAGATTAAGACCTTTATTTACTTAAATTGCTTTAATAATTATTATTGAAATTGGATAGTTGGTAATTGGCTTACCTAACGGGTTAGGTTAGGTGCAATCACGACTAATTGGATTTTGGGTCGTGACAGAAACATATTTTCTAGAAAGTTAGATTTTAACTTCATAGACACAACTGCATAGTTGTTCAAACAAATGAGGATACTTCTTCTTCATATCTTCCTCGTCTTCCCAGGTGGCCTCTTCGACCTGTTGGTTTCGTCATAACACTTTCACGGAGGCAGTCTCTTTGTTTCTCAGCTTTCAGACTTGCCTATCAAGAATGGCAACTGGAATCTCTTTATATGTCAATTACTCATTAACCTCAAATACATTATCCTACCTCGGCACCATGAAATCCCGGGTTTTAGGTGAAATTTTACGAGGCCTTACAGCCACAACTTTATATAACAATAATCCTCAACCAACCTTGTGGGTCCTAAAGGGAGCTGCTTGCGTAGTCTTGCAAAAAAGCGTCTATCTCTCTGATGTTGTATCGACAAACGGTTTAATGCGTTAGAAACTAGACTCATAGATATTCAATTTGGTGGGTGTTGCACCCCATAATTCTAAGTACATTCAGATAAAATCTCAGTGACATTAGACCTAAATTTTGGTATAATTTATGAACTTACCTTGTGATGACTTTCGTCGACTTTTGTTTTAAAACTCGCTTGACTTCAAAACTTAACACATGACTATAATACGACTTAAATACATCATAAAATAACATTCTTATCTTGTTAAGCACCCTAGTCTCACACCAAAGTATGGGTTATAACATTCCCAATTTTCCGACTTTCGATGAAACTTATTTTCTTCGATTCGTTTAGCTTCTAAACCTTCCAACCCTCTTGATACTTGCAGTTCATGATCTTAAATATTTGTAACCTCCAAGGTAATATGACTAACTTACTTTATATACTTTCAAATATGATCTCATTTCCGATCTTACATCAATTAACTTACGACGTAATTTTACGTACGAAAACATGGGGTGTAACACCTAGGTTAATTTGGTTATATTTGGAAAAAGTTAGAAAGATAAAGATTTTGAGGGTTGATAAGTTTAACTAGGAGTTGACTTTGTTGCTATCGGGTTCGAATGGTGGCTCCAGGAGTTGGAATAGGTCTGTTGTGTTATTTGGGACTTGCATGAAAATTTTGAGGTCATTACGAGGTGTTTAGGCATGTTCGGCGTAACTTTTGAATTTGGAAATTTGGATTAGTTCCTTAGGCGTGAATTGAGAAGCAATTCATGGTTTTTATGTTTTTTTTTTGTGTGATTTGAGATCTTGAGTGGGTCTGTGTTATATTTTGGGATTGGTTAGTGTGTTTGGATGGGGTCCCGAGGGCCTCGGTGGACTTTTTGATGGGCTTCAGATCATTTGTGGTTGTTCGGTGATCAGTTCTAGTGCTTTGGCACCTACGACTTTTGGACTGCAGATACATGCCTGGAGAAGTGGACATGGGTCTGCATATGCGATGTTATGTTGAATCTGGTTGTGAGCGCATATGAGAAGTTATGTGAAATCTGGGTGTGAGCGCATATGCAAAGTTATTTCCACATCTGTGAGTCCACATATGCGGCCAAGAGGGCGCAAAAGCGAGCTTTGGATGGGATCTTGGTGTTTCATATATGCGAGGTGATTTCCGCATATGCGGCTCCGTAGATGCGAGGGTGTGTCCTAGGTGCGCCTGGTCAGAAGGAGATGTGTGTTATTTTTCGCAAATGCGACGCCGAAAATGCAGCATTTTAGTCCGCAGAAGCGGAACTGCCTAGGCAGATCTTATATTTTGTGGGTTTGATAATTTTATCACATTTTGAGATTGGGAGCTCGATTTTGGGCAATCTTTTAGGGGATTTTCACGATTTGGATTGGGGTAAGTGTTTTTTACATGGATTTGTTTATTATTCATGATTCCAACCTTGACTTTAGTAACTGATTGATGAATCTAAGTGAAGAAATTAGGAATTTTAGTAAAAACCTTTCTAAAAGAAAAATGGGGATTTGAATCCTAATTCATAGTCGGATTTGGATGAAATTGGTATGGTTGGACTCGTATTCGAATGGGTGTTCGGAATTTGTAATTGTTGTCGAATTTTGGGAGCTGGGCTCGAGTTGGCTTTTTTGAGTTGACTTTTTGATTTTTGTTCAAGATCGAAGCTTTATTATTTGGGGTTGTTTCATATAGCTTCTATTGATATTATTAAGTTATTTTACCTAGATTCGAGTCATCTGAGGGTTGATTTATGGGGGGAAAGCTTCTTAGAGTATTGATTTGGATTGTTTGAGGTAAGTATCTTTTCTACTTTTCTGTGGGGGATTACCCCTCAGGTTCTAGCCCTAATTTATTGATTCTATGATGTGAAAAGTGACGTATACATGAGGTGACGAGCATGTATACATGTACAATGTGTGGGATTGATCGGAATAGACCGTGGGCTATTAATATACCTTAATGTGATAATGAAACTTTATATGAAATATGTGGAAACCAGTTTATGACAATTTGATCTTCATCATTACATTGACTTAGCCATAATCATCATTTATTTGTTGAACACCCCTCAACTTATATGATTATTTTTATGTCCTTATGAACTACTGTTGAAAAGTGTGAGCTTATATCTTAGTGAAACTTTGGTATCAATGTTTGTTATATTGTGGCACTTCGCATCATTATTTTGTGGTATTATGGCACTTGTGTACATGTTGAGCGGATTGATTGGGAGTGTCAGCATGAGGTCTTTTTGATGGTATACTTTAATCTTGTGTTTTAGTCACTTATTAAATTCCGATTTTCTGCACTTTAATAGAGTTTGAGCGTTAATTGCTAGTGTTTTGCACTAATTGTGTGTTTTATGCCTTGTAGGGGTGATTCCGAGATAGGTAGATGTTATGAAACTAATTCGAGCTAATTGGAGTTTTGAAGTCTGAGTAAAAGCCCAAAGGAATAAGCCGGAATCGTGTTCGGGGGTCGAGGATCACTTAAGGGCGTCAAAATTCTGGGAAGAATAATCTGCTAAAAAAATACACCGGTGCGGCGCAGTGGGCGACGCATAGTGCGACGCATCAGTGTAAATATCAGCAGAAAATGTCAAACATCAGAGACTGGGTTTTTGGGGTCTGCTAGGAAAAAGCAGTAATACTACGCACAGTGCGACGCATGAAAAGCAATAAGTTTGCAAGTTTTCCGATTTCGGCTAGAAAAGGGTGATTTCGTTTGGGCCTGACCCTACTTAGTATAAATACATGGGAAAATGGTATTTTCTGGACTTTTGACACATCTAAGACCTAAGGAGGCTAGAGAGAAGGTGGAGAAGCCAAAGCATAAGGAATTCATCATTCAATCCTCACTCAAGCCAAAGCATAATGCTTTTCTTAATATTTGTGATGAATTACTCCATATCAATGGAGTAGTTCTCTTTAGGGATTGATGGATTTGGTGTTTTGATTATTGTTTGTGGATATTAACTCTAGTTTTTATGTATTGAATTGTTTTGGGTGATTTAATTATTGCATTTTTATTTACATGTTCATGTAATCGAGAGAGGCATAACTTGTGTTGTTTTTGCATCATCTTGTTGGTTGAATTCATTAGTTCTTCTTAGTAATCAAAAAAGGCTAGTTGAATTATTGTTTAGACCTAGTCAGGAGGATAAACGAAATAGGTTCTCCTAAAGACCAATCCATTACGAATTCTTGCATATCTTCACCGAGCTTAAATTTGGTTCATCTTATGAGGTTGAGACTTAATCCAGAGAGGAGTTTCTACTAATCAATTGAACTAATAACCAAGTGAATTCGAGAGACTCACTTGAATATTAGACGTAAATTATCTAGACTTAAATCCCAAACATTTATCTTGCACCTATCCTATTTTCTCCCAATTGATAACTTCCTTTGCTTAATACTTGCGTTGATTGTCATTAGTCAATAGTTTTGACTCTTAGTTAATTTTAGTTCTTAATCATATAATCTCAATTGTTGATTATCTTGGATAGCAATCTAGCTACAAGCTGCAAAAATATTGTTTAACTCCAATCTCTGTGGATACGATATTTTAAATTACTTTATTTGACTAGCGAGCATATTTTAGTATGTGTTTTGCTCTCGTCACTTTGCCGTGCGATTGTGTCTATTATTGTGCGCATGGGGAGAAATAAGGGTGGCATTATCTCGATCTTCTCACGTGGCGAAATAAGGGTGGCTATATGTGCATGTGAAAAAAGAAGGGAGGCATTTCATTGTTATGTGCACATGCAGCGGAATAAGGGTGGCATTGTTGATGATGTTATGTGATTATTCAAGGTGTCCTTCTTGTTGATGTGATTGTGTTGAGACGGAGTTGATATTTTTATTACATAATTGTTTCTGAAAGTTTTTGTTTTGTACTTATTTGATTTAACGACAGTATTTGACGTGTTATCGCATGCCTCACCTCTATTTGATGTTGTGTGATCAAAGATGGATTTTACTACACTGAGTTGTTATTACACATTCTAAATAGATTATTGTTGTTATTTTAAGTTTTATTTCCATTGTTAGTTTCTTTGATATATACATTGCACATGTTATATGTCTAGTGACTATCGTATAACTTTAACCTCGTCACTACTCCTCCGAGGTTAGTCTTGATACTTACTGGGTACCGATTATTGTATACTCATACTACGCTTCTGCATATTTTTGTGCAGTTACAAGTACTTCGAATCGGGCTGATCGTCAGTGAGGCATTCTGCATATCAGAGACTCCAAGGTATCCCTGCATGATTCGACTGCAGGCCTCGGAGTCACCCTCTTTGTTTCATCTAGAGAAAAGGTGTATTTTAGAAAGTACTGTATTTTGAGATATTCTCATATATGAAGTTAGAGCTCGTGACTCTGTACTACCTAGTTCTGGAGAGTTATGTTTAGTATTTCCGCCTTGGCATGTATTACTTCTATTTTCGCATTTATGTTAAAATCTGTTTTGTTATATAATACTTTTATTGTTTTTAATAATATAAAGTGATCGGCTTACCTAGTTTGAATACAAGGTGGCATCACGACCCCTATGGAAGGATTTGGGTCGTGACATCAGCCGCACCAATACTATTATATTTTGGTAAAACTCAAACTTGCAGAAAATAAGTGAAAAGAAGAGTGAAGAAGCAATAAAAGTATTACTTCTAATGACAATGCAATGTGGAGATAAAATCAAGAATGTGAAAAATAAATCATTTATTTACTTGCACCTGGAGATTCGTAAATTTCAGCAATAGCCATGCTCCTCATAAGACAGATTATAATGTTGTTTTAAACTATTTTGTTGTAATCTAATGATGATATGTTGCTGATATTGCTGTAAAAAATGAGTTACAATGTTCTAATAATGATTTGCTTGCACTTGATCATCAAGATCCGATACAGTAGAAACATAGCTAAAAGTACAGAACACTTTCTTCGATATAATACTGTTACATTCCGTATTTTCGTATGTTAAAGTTTCGTCGTAAGTTAATCGACGTAAGTTCGGGAATGGGATTATTTTGAAATTATAAGCATTATGCTATTTCAAACAAGTGATGTGTAAATTCGTGAAGGAGAGAGAGTAAGCAAATTGAAGAAAATGAGTTTCGTCGAAGTTTGGTAATTTGGGATAAAATACGGTCCAAGCTATAATACCCTGTATTTATGGACTAGTGCCGTACAAGGTACAACATGACCATGATAGTAAGGTGTATAAGGTATGTTAAAAGTGAGTAGTATTTTAAGTAATTTGAGATAATTCTTAATTATGTGGATAATTGGGTAATTAAAGATTTTTAGTGGGAGATTAATTAAAAATCCTTGAATAAATAGAACCCCACGAGGCAGCAATCCACCCCAAACTTTATGACTCTTAAGTCATAGGTCTTATGTGGAAAGATTAAGGGTATGTGGTTAAGCCACCGCATAAGGTGGGGCCAACAATAATTCTAACAAAAGTCATCTCTAACATAAAAGAGAGATCATATGTAACGTGAGATTTTCATAAGAATTTTCAGCAGCAATTCAACAAGATTCTCATGGTATCTTCAACAGGATTAGCAATTCAACAAGATTCTCATAGTATCTTCAACAAGATTAGCAATTGGAACAAAGATCTCTCAAAACAGCAAATTGAGATGCTTATGGCAAAAACTACAAGAAAGGATTTCCTTCAGCAACATTCATATGAGTTATATTACTCAATACAATAGCAACTCATTCAAAAACAATTGTTAGCATCGTGAATTTTGCTACAAAAACGATACGAGACTACGTAATGTTATGGCAATTGGATTTTGTGATTCTAAGGGAGTACGGTGCAATCTTTCTCAAAAAATATTAGACGAATTTTCCTCTACTTCGATTTGCCGTTATGTGTTGTCGCAATTGACGTGTGTTAGAGGGATTGTCAAGAGAATCGGCTCAGGTATGTTAAGGCTATCCCTTCTTTCTTAGTGGAATGATCCATATGATACAAACGAAACGAGCAAATTCACAACTTTCATAAATGACTCTATTCATAGAAATACTAGAGTTTCCTATGTTCTTGATTCCCCATATGTCTTATTATTCTATCGTCTGTTCATGAGTCTCAGAAAATACGTAAGTTGATAAAGTTTATTTCTTGATATTATTTAAAGGCATAATGGTTTTATGACACTCCGGGAGATTTTATTGACGTACTTCTCATGCATTGCAATTATTTATACATGTACATTGACCCATGATCAGATGGCATTATATACGCGTATATATGTATATAATATGTATATGGTATATGGGAAAATGTTACGGCGTTATATACGCACCACCACCTGATCAACTGGTATAAGTTTATGATTTGCCCACAGTGGCGGAGATGATATGATGTGTTGCCCTCAGAGGCTTGATGATGTTATGAACTCATATACCTAGACATGGTATGATATTTATACGCATATGCATGACATTGTAAATATTAATGATTCACAGAGTTATTCAGACATACATGTCGAGTCTTTTACTCCATGTTTTTTCATGTCTATTGTTTACTGATTTTCATTTCTTACATACTCGGTACATTATTTATACTGACGTCCCTTTTGCCTGGAGACGCTGCCTTTCATGCCCACGGGTCCCGATAGATAGGTCGAGAGTCCTCCCAGTAGGCTATCAGCTCAGCGAAAAATGTTGGTGCGCTCCATTTGCTCCGGAGTTGCTATTTGTCAGTATGATTAAGACATGTGTTGATTGGTATGGCATGGCTCTGTCCTGACCTTTATGACATTTATGTATCCTTAGAGGCTTGTAGACATATATCGTGTACGTGAAAGATTGTACGGCTTTATTGGCCCATGTTCAGTGTAATTTTGGTCTTATAGGCCCTATGTCACATGTATAAGTTTTTATGTCATATTGGGTCATCTTATATTGAGTATTCCCTTATTTTTATTCTGGTTAGCCATGACGCCCCGTTTGGCCCATTTTCCAATGATAGTACGTTAAGAAAAATATGTTACGTTAGTATTGGGTGCCCGTCGCAACTCTTCGGTTTGGGTCGTGACAAAAGTTGTATCATAGCAATTCTGTCCTAGGGAGTCTATAGGTCGTGTCTACTAGAGTCTTGTTTATGGGTGTGTTGTACACCGCACTTATAAGCAGGAGGCTAGAGGGCATTTAGGATTGTCACTCTTTACTCTTACTCTATAATCATGTGGTAGAGCTCAGTTGTAAGATCTCAATTTGCTAAACTCTATCTTATTCATAATATGACGATGCCTACATCCAGAAAGACAGTTTGTAAGACATTGAATGTGGTCGTGGAAGAGTGGAGTCAGAGGAACTCGATTTCACATCATGCTTATGATGAATAAATGTAAGGTCCTTAGTAGATCATGTGGGTACTAAGATGTGTAAACTTCTTGATAAGGATCCCTAAGACAAAAATGTCTATTCACTCTTATGGTAAAAAGAAATAAGAGAATCAGAAGGTAGATACATGTTTCAGGAAGTAAAATAAGCAAGATAAAAAAAGGGTATGAGCTACCCAGCTAATGAAGATTATCGTAGAGGAATATAAGCCTTCTAAGTTACCTTCAACAATAACAGAGGTATGTACAATTGGCCACATCCACCTCATTTATTCCCTATGGGTGCTAACAGAAGTAGTATAAGAGAAGGCAGGATATCAGGATCCAACTAGGGTTAGGGTAACCCAAAATGGTGGATGGATTGTTAGCGTTAGCTGACATTTCCGAAGGATATTGCAAATGTGCTAATAGATCAACTTGTGAGACACACAGATGGTGCACTCTAAAATAGAACAACTAGATACGAGTACTACAAAGATAGGCACTGGAAGTCTGGAAGGGATAAATATTATCTTAGTGTGACTTCTGTCCCTAGTAGAGAAAGAATGTTAGGCAACCCGAAGAGCCAGTAGATGGATCAAGTGGAGCTAAATGCAAAAGAATATCTTGTTCGAGTTTTCAGAATAAAGCAATAGACATAAATGTTAGCGGGAAATAACAAGAGTCTATAGTTAAGTGAAGGAAAAGACGAGAGGTGACAGGCCTTGAGACAACAAAATAGTATAGGCCATTAAGTCATATTCTCATTACAAGAAATACGTTCGTGACTCTAACGTGATTACCAAAAGGAAAAACAATTAGACCCCAGAGTAATAAGAAATCAGCATGGACTGATGAACAAGATAAACTAAATATGAACTAGGGACTGAGTAATAGTCGGCATTATGAGAATTTCAGAGATTGCATCCCGGCGATAATAGAATGGACAACAGAAGAAGATTCACGTGAAATTCAGAGAATGGTCATTCAGGAAGGCGCTTCCCTAAAGCAAGCAATGTGAGCAAAGTTAAGCTTAACGGACTGTATGTGCCAGTTATACTAAGTGTTACCCTCGCGAGTAAGGAATTTCGTTATCCTTGGTACAAAAGGATTACCGCGAGGCCAGTAAGGATCATCGATGATGTGGAAAGACGCCAAAGATGAAGAGTTAAAACATCTATACGTAGATCGTCGTAGCTCCAATTCTTAGTACTCCCCTAAAGGGGGGAATATGGAGTGATGTGGCACGATGTCATAATTAAATGGTTCTAGTAACTATGGAATGGTAAAGGAAGAATACGATAAAAATGAGAAAGGGATGAGATTGCACTCATTCAAATCCTACAGATATGCTATGATTCCAGAACATTATGCAAACAAGACGTCAAGGAGAGGAAGTAAGGGTTCCTGCCCGAGATGTTATTGATAAATAAGGAGCAAGTGCGAGACGTAAGTTAAGACAAAGGAAATAACCCAAGATAGATTACGCGGAATATTGATATGAGAATGAGCCAACAAATAGTTAGCAGTTGATTCAGGAAGAGCTTAGTATGGCGAGACAAGAGGATACAGACAAATCAGCAGATCATGCAAGATAAACATAGTGAACCACAACATGGGGAATTCATCCTCGCAGATATGACATCGTGATCCTTGATATATATTCATATAAGAGTTGGGGCACTTAAAGGTAAACAAAAAAAGAGAATGCCACTGGGAAGACAGTCAAAATATAAGCTCTGAAGCAACCCTACAAGTACAAGGGCGTGGAGGTAATTAACTACGGATAATCATAGGCGGGGAAGAACATTAAAAATTCCATCAAGTATACGATGTGATAAGGTTGTAACTTTACAAGAGCCAGAAGGTCTCCCTAAATACTACAACGTAAGACTAGCTGAGGAAATAAGGAAGAAGGCTTCAACCTAAGTAGAGTGACCAAAAGAGGAAATGGTCTTGTAACAACAGTCTCACAACAACATTGTATACACTCCATAAGGAAGTGGCACCTAGCGTGTCTAATGAGCGGGAAATGAAACCAAAAGTAATATTCAAGACCGTATGAATTGATCAAATTCCGACATGCATGGTAACTAAGATAAGCTAAGTATGCACGCAACAAGGGGCCAGAAAGACCGGGAAAAGTAATTGCTTATGTTTAAAGAAAGCTAAGACGAACGAAAGGAATTATTCGATCAATAATCCAGAGTTAGTTACGTTATGAACGCACTCAAGATTTCAGAGTATTATCCATGCAACATGTATGTTGACAATCATACAGCTGTAGAAGACTCTGGTATAAGTTAAAAGAATTGAGTACATGTCATAGACAAGGGATTGAATTGTTAGATGATGGTATCACGGATATTCCATAGCGTCTATGAAAGGCTAAAGTAATAACTCATACCATGATCCACAGATCGGAAGATAGCTTAAGCCTATATAAAGGTTGATCAGAGCGAAGAGGAAACTAAAAAGTTACACCAACTAAGTAAATCAGGAGTCTGATTATTGGACCTAGAAAATTATAGACCTCGCGATTAAGAACATTGCAGGATCACTCTTAAATATCAGAGGTACAAGAGAGATAGTACAATAGCCATATTCTATAACGGCTCTACGATAAAGCCAGTCAAAAGAGTACCAGCCTTATAAGAAGTCAGTATGAAGCTCTCAACGGATTGTGTATGCACCAGAGGTGCAAGTATTATGATAGAGCTTCAAGTTGTGGATGTGAATTATACCTATGTGGAAGGGAGGTCATATAATAGATTGAAGATGTGAGGCGAGATTTTAAGGTAAGTAAGGTAAAGGTGAACAACGTACGAGATACTCAAATGCAGAAGGTTGTGAATAGTCCATACTTCATATAGAAGGCCAGAAGCGTTGAGACTCAGTATCCAGGAATGATAACGGTATCATTAGTGGCATATCTTCCAACCTTTGGTTTCTAAGTATCAAGAGGTCTAATTTAGAGAGTAAAGAAGAGTTAGAGACGATGTGATGTCTCGCTTGAGGTTCCAGAATGACATAAGGAAATCTATGGTGCAAGCAAGTTGAAGGAAGGTTGCGAGTAGTATAAATGAATATGTGTAAGTCGCAAGCTAAAGTATGGTAGAGCGACAAGGCTTTAGGAAGCCAGGTCTAAGGATAAGAAAAGGCAAGTAAGAAGGTGACGAGAATGGATAAGTCCTCAGGATTAAGCCCATGAAAACAAGAGAGCGGATGGTTTGTCTAAGTTATAGTAAATTCAGTATAGCCTGAATGAACTCAAAGGAGTCTAAGGCTAGTAACATTTAGAAGATATGGAATGTTGCACTGGTAGTAGAATGAGGGTGTAATTGTGATAGATAAAGGATGACGTTTGGGCCTTCGATTGAGTAATGATTTGATTTCATGAATTGTACAGGATTAAAATACCCACGTAAGGTGAATAACATTGGGATGCTATGAAATACAGTTATGAAAGCATGGTATCGCCCTAGGTGGATCAGTCTGATCATTTC
This sequence comes from Nicotiana tabacum, assembly GCF_000715075.1. Taxonomy (NCBI): domain Eukaryota; kingdom Viridiplantae; phylum Streptophyta; class Magnoliopsida; order Solanales; family Solanaceae; genus Nicotiana; species Nicotiana tabacum. The sequence goes on from NC_134102.1 coordinate 48,325,051, forward strand.
AGATGTTCCCCGATGAGACGTGAGCCTTAGTGATTACATAAAAGGTCAAGTTATCAATGGTAGATTATAGATCAATATTGAGGTGAATCAACAATGGATGGATAAAAGTTACAAAGTATGAGATGAGAATAGGCCATCACTCTTAAGATGAACAGTGATGAAGAAGCATTAAAGGACTTAGATTTATACATATAGGATAAGCAACGAAAGTAACTCGGAGTTTGGTAGCAGACCTCAATAACGATAAATCAAAGTAAGAGTTATGGTACAGTATAACCTACCTAGATATAGTAAAGTCATACGAATGAATAACTGGGTCTATGAAATAAGATATAGCAATATTCGTAAGTTCAACAAAGTACCAAGTAGAGAACTTCAGTGTACTTATAGATGCCCAGAGGGACATCTTATCAAGCTTTGTATATGTTTACAAGTGAGGCCTAGAAATTGGCTAAAAACTGGAGGAAAAAGCTGGAGGGAAGAGTCACATAGGCACCCATACAAGGAAAAAGTGGTACAGGCTGTATGATAGGAGGTAACAACAGTTACAAGATTGAATGGATTCCGACCACGAGTCATGTTGTATGAAAGAGGCCTAAAGGGGCGAATGCCCTGGCCTTTGGACTTATTCGCAGAACAGTTGCCTAGATGGCAAGGAGAGTACTAAAGTATTCGCAAGAGCTATAGGTTATGATAATGATAAGTGCATCAGTCAACATTCGAGGACGAATGTTCCAAAGGGGGGAATGATGTTATATTCCGTATTTTCGTATGTTAAAGTTTCGTCGTAAGTTAATCGACGTAAGTTCGGGAATGAGATTATTTTGAGATTTTAAGCATTATGCTATTTCAAACAAGTGATGAGTAAATTCGTGAAGGAGAGAGAGTAAGCAAGTCGAAGAAATTGAGTTTCATCAAAGTTTGGCAATTTGGGATAAAATACGGTCCAAGCTATAATACCCTATATTTATGGACTAGTGCCATACAAGGTACAACATAATCATGATAGTAAGGTGTATAAGGTATGTTAAAAGTGAGTAGAATTTTAAGTAATTTGAGATAATTCTTAATTATGTGGATAATTGGGTAATTAAAGATTTTTAGTGGGAGATTAATTAAAAATCCTTGAATAAATAGAACCCCACGTGGCAGAAAGCCACCTCAAACCTTATGACTCTTAAGTCATAGGTCTTATATGGCAAGATTAAGGGTATGTGGTTAAGCTACCGCATAAGATGGGGCCCACAATAATTCTAACAAAAGTCATCTCTAACATAAAAGAGAGATCATATGTAACGTGAGATTTTAATAAGAATTTTCAGCAAGATTCTCATAGTATCTTCAACAAAATTAGCAATTCAACAAGATTCTCATAGTATCTTCAGCAAGATTAGCAATTGGAACAAAGATCTCTCAAAATAGTAAATTGAGATGCTTATGGTGAAAGCTACAAGAAACGATTTCCTTCAGCAACATTCATATGAGTTATATTACTTAATACTATAGCAACTCATTCAAAATAAAATGTTAGCAACGTGAATTTTGCTACAAAAACCATACGAGACTACGTAATGTTATGGCAATGGGATTTTGCAATTCTAAGGGAATACGGTTCAATCTTTCTCAAAAAATGTCAGACGGATTTTCCCATATTTCAATCTGCCATTACGTGTTGTTGCAATTGACGTGTGTTAGAGGAATTATCAAGAGAATTGGCTCAGGTATGTTAAGGCTATCCCTTATTTCTTATTGGCATGATCCATACGATACAAACGAAATGAGCAAATGCACAACTTTCATAAATAACTCTATTTATAAAAAAATACTAGAGGTTCCTATGTTCTTGATTCCCCATATGTCTTATTATTCTATCGTCTGTTCATGGGTCTCATAAAATACGTAAGTTGATAAAGTTTATTTCATGATATTATTCAAAGGTATAATGGTCTTATGACACTCCGAGAGATTTTATTGACGTACTTCTCATGCATTGCATTCACTTATACATGTACTTTGACCCATGACCAGATGGTGTTATATACGCGTATATATGTATATAATATGTATATGGTATATGGAAAAAGGTTACGGCGTTATATACGCACCACCACCTGATCAGTTGGTATAAGTTGATGATTTACCCACAGTGGCCGAGATGATATGATGTGATGCCGTCAGAGGCTTGATGATGTTATGAACACATATACCTAGACATGGTATGATATTTATACGCATATGCATGACATTGTAAATATTAATGATTCACAGAGTTATTCAGACATACATGTCGAGTCTTTTACTCCATGTTTTTCTCATGTCTATTGTTTACTGATTTTCATTCCTTACATATTCGGTACATTATTTGTACTGACGTCCCTTTTTCCTTGGGACGCGGCGTTTTATGCCTGCAGGTCCCAATAGACAGGTTGAGAGTACTCCACATAGGCTATCAGCTCAGCGAAAGATGTTGGTGCGCTCTATTTGCTCCGGAGTTGCTATTGGTCAGTATGATTAGGACATGTGTTCAGTGGTATGGCAGGGATCTGTCCCGACCTTTATGATTTATGTATCCTTAGAGGCTTGTAGACATATATCGTGTACGTGAAAGATTTTACGGCCATATTGGCCCATGTTCAATGTAATTTTGGTCTTCTAGGCCCTATGTCACATGTATAAGTTTTTATGTCAGATTGGGTCGTCTTATATTGAGTATTCCCTTATATTTATTCTGGTTAGCCATGATGGCCAGTTTGGCCCATTTGCCAATGATAGTACATTAAGAAAGATATGTTACATTGGTACTCGGTTGAGTAAGGTACCGAGTGCCCGTCGCGACCCTTCGGTTTAGGTCGTGAAAAATACTACAAAATTGTGCCTCTTATGCCTTCATGCTAAACTAATTCAGATCATTGACCCAAAGGTCTTTTTATTCCTTGATGGTTGTAACAACATGAACAGTCGTTTTGAGTATTTGCTTTTCGTAGGTGGTTTAGGGTCTTGAGTAGCTTCATATGATGTATTAAGACTTGCATGTATGGTTTGTTTTAGTTTTCGAGCGGTTCGAAATATATTTGGAAGAATGATTCTGATTTTAGAAGCCTTATGTTGAAAGGGTTGACCAAGTTTCAACTCTTATATATTTCACCCCAGATCGGAGTTTTGATGGTTCTATTAGGTTCGGATGCTTATTTGGACTTGGGCGAATGTCTGAATTTACATTTGGATGTTTCTAGAAGCTTTAGGCTCTGATTGGCGAAAGTTGACAATTTGAAGGCTTAGAAATTTCTTAAGTTTGAACGAGAGTTGACTTTGCAGTTATCGGGCTCAAATTTTTGTTTCGGGACATGAAATAGGTCAGTTTTTTCATTTATAACTTTTGTTTTATGTTTGATCTCATTCCGGGTTGGCTTGACGGGAATCAGACACTTGGTTGTGATTTTTGAAGTTCTTGAATTGCATTATGATTTTGATGCGTTTTGGTGTTCGGTTCGTGGTTTTATATGTTATTTTGATAATCTGAGTGTGTAAGCAGTTTCGTATGAGGTTATGTACTTATTGGTATGATTAGATAGGGTCCTGAGGGGCTCGGGTGTGTTTTGGGTCATTTGTTGAGAGACTAGTTAAGTTAATGAATTGGTATTTGACCATGGTTAACATCGGGTCAAAATTACCTCTTTTCGGTGTTATTAATACGCGAGCAGGTCCCTAGATTATTTTATGATTGAAATGCATATATGGTTTGTGTTCGGGAGGTTCCATATGAGTTTTGAGGTGGTTTCGGATCATTTTGGTGAAGTTTAGGATTCCTGGTGTTGGTACTTCGCAATTGCAAACTTTTTGTTGCAATTGCGAACTACACATTTGTGATCATCTAGTCTCAATTGCGAACATGTGGCCGCAATTGCGAACATCCGCAATTGCAAACTTTTATCGCTAATGCGACATCTGCAGCTCGGTTAAAAGTTGGAATTTTGGGATTTTAGCTCATTCTTTTATATTTTGAACCCTAGACTTGGTGGGAGGCAATTTGTGGAGGGAATTTTCACACATAGCCATCGGGTAAGTTATGTTGACTCAATTTTTGATATCATAACATGATTGTTTATGGATTTTAACATCACAATCATGAGATTTGAAGAAATATTTTGCGGATTTTTGACCATGTTTTGAAAAATGACAATTTGAGATTTGAGAGTCGAATTGGAGTTGGAATTCAAAACCACTCAAATATTTGGACTCGTGGGGCTATGGGTAGTCAAAATCTACCATTTGACTCGGGTTTTGACAGGGCGAGCCCGGGGTTGACTTTTGTTGACTTTTGGAGAATTGTGTAAATATCTTAACTTTATTAATAGGAATTGGTTCCTCTTGCATTATTTGATGTTATTAAGTCATATTTGGCTAGATTTGAGCCGAGCGGAGGTGAAATTTAAGGGAAAATCTATTTTTGAGTGTTGAGTTGGCCTAATTGAGGTAAGTATCATGCCTAACTCTGTGTAGAGTAATTACCCCTTAGGATTTGTATTAATTTCTTATTTGTAATATGTGTGAAACGACGTGTACACGAGGTGACGAGTGTGTACATGGTCGTATGTGTGGTTTATGACCATATTTGACTCGAGATTGCTCATATTATATTGTATTGATTGGATGGCCTCTACTCTACGTGTATTTAATTTGGATGATTACTTGAGATCATGTTCCATGCTAGAGATCATGTCATAGGATTTTATTTCCTTAATATGGCCAAGTTGGGCGATTGTGAAATTGTTGCTATTTGGGTTAACAGAATTCATGTTATATGTTGAACATTCATCCGCTTTTCTTTATTGATTATGTTTGTGCAATGCGGTGGCAGATTTGTGAGTTGATGTCTTGATGACAATTGTTGGTATGTTGTGTTGTTGTAATTTTGGCATACGTGGACTTGTTGAGCGGATTGTTGGGGTGTTTGCACGAGGTTTCTGTCATGCTATTATTATTTTTTATATTGAACATGTGGCGAGACAAGGTGGGCTATATATATCAGGTTTGCGCATGTGGTGAGACAAGGTGGGAAAATTGTTGATGTGCGTGTGGTAAGATAAGGCGAGCATTGACTTCATTGTTGCGCACGCGGTGAGACAAGGGGGGTAACATGTGATGGCCTGGGGGTGTTTAATTGATGAGGTTTGTAGGGTGATATGACTTCTTGTGTGTGTCATGCATATCTACGTATTTGTTGTGTTGTTTCCAATGTGCTAAAATATATCTCTGTCATTTACTTGATGTTTCGGTTGCCAAGGTAAATTCATTTAGGCAAAATTTTTATCTCATATTCTATTGCGTTGTTGGTAACATAACAGAATGAAATAAAAAGAAAGTTGTTATCATGCTTTACTTTATTTGATTCTCGATAAATTTCTCTCGAGCGTGTTATTGATAACTCGCACGGGTTGTGATATATGTTGTGGCACGAGGTCTTTGCCGTGTGGTTGTGATATACACTGTGGCATGAGGTCTTTGCTGTGTGGTTTTGATATACAATGTGGCACGAGGCCTTTGTCGTGACGTTGTGGTATATGTTGTGGCACGAGGTCTATGATGTGCGGTTGTGGTATATATTATGGCATGAGGTCTTTTCCATGCGAGGGTGATTGATAAGTTGATGAGATTAATATTATTGCTTTCTTTTATTATTCATGTTCATTACAATTATTTCTTTCTGTTATTATTCATTTTATTATAGCTATTGCGATCAGTTATTCCTTTTTGCCGGTTCTTGATATTTTGCACAGGTTACGGTTTAATGAGTGTCTTGATATGAACCTTGCCATTACTCCATCGAGGTTAGTCTTGATACTTACTGGGTACCGAACATGGTGTACTCATACTACACTTCTGCTCATTTTTGTGCATATCCAGGTGTTGGAGGTAGTAGATCCAGGCAGTGAGAGCTTCTTTGTTCGTGAGGATTCAAGGTTGAGCTACTTTGATCGTCGCAGTCCCTTGGAGTCCTTTCCTTACAATTATACTATTAATACTCTATCCATACAATATTGTATTTTTATTTATTGTCTATATATTCAATTAGAGTTCGTGGCTCTGTACTACCTACGCTTGGGGATTTATTGTGAATATCGCCGTGTAGGATTGTATCACCTTTGTTTCTGCATTTATATTTAACTGTGCTTTATTATATCATACTCCCTTCGTTCCAATTTATATGAACCTATTTGACTAGGCACGAAGTTTAAGAAAAAAATAAAGACTTTTGAAATTTGTGGTTCTAAACAAGTCAGAATATTTGTACGGTCTATAATTATTTTGAAACTTGTGGTAGTAAACATGCCAGAGTATTTGTGTGGTTATAAAAGCTTCTTATTAAGGGTAGAATTGGAAGTTTAAGTGAAATTATTTTAAAATTTAGAAAGGGGTCATTCTTTTTGGAACGGACCAAAAAGGACATAGCTTCACATAAACTGGAACAGAGGGAGTATTTAATTGGTTTAACTATTGTAAGTGATCAGCTTACCTAGTTTTAGAGACTATGTTCCATCACGATCCTTAAGGTGGGTTTTTGGATCGTGACAAATTGGTATCAGAGCTCTAGGTTCATAGGTTCTACGAGTCACGAGAAAGTTTAATAGAGTCTTGCAGATCGGTACGGAGACATCTGTACTTATATTCGAGAGGCTACAGAACTCTTAGGAAACTTTATTTCTTCCATTCCTTATCGTGTGGAATTGATTCGGCTTGAAGAGTATATCTTATATTCCTTTACATCCACTCGTATATGATGTTGCGCACTTGGTATCAGTTATGCACCAATGACTTGTGATGTTGTAGAGGTTCAGCGAGGGGCTATGGATCCCCGATTATTGTCTCAATGTGTTTTCCAGATTGAGGATGTGAATGTGTTAGTAGACCTTTCAGTTGTTCACGTATGGGATGCAACGGGTTCTTGTATCTGGTTGGTGAGTATGGGCTCAAAGTATTTAATTGATTGCCTAGTTGTTGTGATCGTGGTAATGTCATGGGGGATGTTGCTTTGAGGTTAGCCATGGGATTTTATGTCGTATGTTTTGTATAGGGCTTCTTTCTGGTGGAAGGTATATATTATCATACATAGCACTTGAGGAAATTGGTTTCACAATCACTAGGGCGAGGATGCGCTTGGCAGAGTCTTCGATGTGTTTTATGTGTAGAGTCACATGCGTTTATGAAGTATTTAGCTGGTTAATAGTGCGGGACTAGGGCAGTGTCACGCCCCGACCTCGGGAAGCGCGATCGACGCTCAATCAAAATACCCCGGTTAAGCAAGCCTGTTAGATGCATTCTACCCAACCTTGCCTATTAATAATATAAGAACCAGTACAAGTGATAGACATGAGAAGAGTCAACTATTTCCCATTATTTTCCCATTATTCAAAAGAGATTCATTTACGATTTTCAAAATATTACAGGTTTATAGATATGATGAAAAACATGTTTGCCACATACCAACACTTCTAGTTCATTACCCAACATCAAACACCACCTACAATCTGTCTACAGAGCCTCTAAGTACAACAGAAGGGAAGAATGGAAGTGCCGGTGACAAGGCCCTGGCTATACCTCAAAACATAAAGTACAACATCAAATGGCATGAAGCCCGGAACAAAGTAGGGCTCACCCAAAATCTGCTGAATAGAGAGTAACTGCTAACGAGGATCAAAATCATCCGTTGACAAACCACCTGCATCCATTGAAGGTGCAGCGACCCCGGCAAAAGAGACGTTAGTACATATGGGATAGTACTAGTATGAAAACCAAAACACCTATTCAAGAACATAGAAATACAACATGAATATGATGAATCATGGTAACAATAAAAGGCTTAGTTAGCCGTTAAAGCCACAACGAATTTATTAAAAGCTTTCAATAACATTTATAAATTCTTTAGTCGGGAATCCTCTACAACTAACTTTACACAAAGCGGCCCTACGGCCTCACCCCAATGTATGCGAGTGGCGGTGCAATCACGATACCCTCAACTTTACACAAAGTGGCCCTGCCACCTCACCCCAATGTATGCGGGTGGAGTTGTAATCACAATAACACAACTCTAGATTCCAAAAATGATAATAGTTTGTACAAGGGGTTAACTTCCAATCAACCGTTTGGCACCTTTGGCCTTAGCAAGAGTAGGTTTATAATGTTTCATCATATGAGAAATAAGTGCTTGATTACATTGATATCATGCAAGGTTTTCTTCCCAAAAAGGGGTATAATATAATTAAGTCACAATAGAAAATCTTTAACCCATCATTCATTCTTGAAATACTTTTTCCCAAAAGGGAAATACACAATTAGAACTCATGAATATAAAAGAGCTCAAAATACTTTGGAAATAGTTACAAAGCATAGCATTAGTTAAAGCAACCATATTTGGGCAAGAATTGAGTATATAAGCTTTTAGGCACATCTATTTTCGAAGTCAATTTAGGACAGTTGAATCAAGGCTCGTTTCATAACCTTTCTCACATCATTTCATTTCCTTGGCACCATTGGCCACAAGTATAATTTTCATTCTTGGCACATTGGCCACACTTGATATCTCCAATGCATTTCTTTCACTTTCAAGCATCCTTATAGATTATCAACAATAAGACATTTCTACTCAGACTTTAAATACACATTTGAGCCACTAACCAAATTAAGGGTCTTAGGCATATGTAATTTCTTACACAATTCGACATGCTAGTTTTCATTAGGATCACGTTTTCAAATCATAACATATTAACACACATCCCACACTTAATCACCTTCTCAAATAGTAACTCAACATAACAAGTACATTTGGAATACACATTGAACGCATATATCTTTTGTCACAAGGCTTATTCAGAATAATCAATGTATAATGAGCAACACGGGACTTAGAAGGCCGTTGTGGGGTTCAATTCTAAAAGAGGAGTTTAGCCAACATATCTTGTTTGATCTTTCCTTAAGTTACTACAACGTCCCAACACTTCTAGCAATAACAATCTATAGGAAGATAGCGAAAATCGGATAATAATTAGAAGGATTCACGTGGTGTAACTCTCTTAGTAATTTTGTCAAACACCTAGTATGCAAAATAGACTACAAAGCTCTACAATGGTAATCCCTTCTTCCCTCAACCAATTTCAACAAGAAACTAACCAAAATGGTTCATTAATCCCACATACTACAACCTATTGTCACATGCATGGCCTGTTTCCAACCCCCCACAATATACTAGAACTTATAACCTCTTGCATGAATGCTTAGGAGTATGACTTACCCGGATAGATGATAATCGAGTGATTGGTTTCCTTGATTCTTGAAGGTTGGTGCAAGATTGGATTATTGGAGTGTTAGGTTTCCTCCTTTTCTCTCTAAAATGCTCTTACCTCTCTCTAAAATCATCAGGTAATCGCCCCAAAATAAGCCCCAAAGGCTATTTATGAAAATGGGGTCAGGTTATAAAAATAGAAAAATAAACCCTCCGAACTCAGGTCTGCGGTCGAATAATTGACCGCATAACAGTTATGCATTCCGCAAAATGAACCGCGAAAGTGATGCCCAAAAACGAAAATGGTCTGGACAGGTTTGCGATAGGTCTGTGGTCCGTAGACCACTTATGCGGTTGCATAATGGACAGCAGAATCATCCAACATAATTCTTCAAGCCAAATCATCGATGGAAAATGCGAACCGCGAAATGGATGTGCGATCGCATATTGGACCACAAAACGTTCTTCAAAATTCAACTATTTTTCTACTCAACTCTGCGACGAGTATGTGGCCCGCAGAATGGATCTGCGGTCGCGAATCTGATTGCATAATTGGACCTTCAACAAAATATTTCCACCAACACCTCGATGCATTCTTTAACCCAAAAAGTCTGTACCGCGAAGATTAACTACTACATCCGTACAAATTACCCGACCTCAACACCATAAGACTAGAATTCCTTGGAGAAATTTTACAGGGCCTTACATCCTCCCCCACTTAGGATCATTCGTCCTCGAATGAGGAGTAGAGTCCACCCAGAACACCCAACATAATTCGTTTCTCCTTTCACACATCACAATCCCCTAAATTGACTAACTCCCAAATTTTGCAGAAATTTCGACAGAGTCTCCCCTGTTATTAGGCCTATCCACCTGCCAGAGAACCAACAAAACAACTCCTAACAACACATCCACAACTCAATAAAGCATCACAATATATACTAATAATACACACCTCAACATTAAGGGCATTACATTAACAGAAGTTGTATCTTGACATGAACTGTACACATTTAAATCATAACACATATGAAATAGAAAGTACCCTTTGAAACACAACTATTTGGCTCTACAAACAAGTGAGAATATTTCCTTTGCTCAACACTTTCGGCCTACGAGGCGATCTCCTCGACTCACAGACTTAGCCATAGCACTTGACGGAGGCAATCTCGACTTCTGAACATATCTAGCAAGGACTACAATTAGGTACCTCTCATAAGCCAATTACCCATTAACTTTACCTTCCATAGCTTCCACCGGAATGATAGAAAAATGACTCCCAACTACCCTTTCGGGCATAGACACATGAAACACTTGGTGTATGGAGAAGAACGATGGGGCACACATGATGCTCATAGCTTGGCCTATTCCTTTCATGATTCCATAAGGCCCAAATGTAAACTACACCTATCTTACTTTATTAACAATTCACATAGAATCTTCATGGAGAATGTCTGGAGAATAACCCGTTCACTCTCTTCCACTCTAAATCTCTACGCTGAATACTCAAACTAAACCTTTTGCGGCTTTCAACAATTATTCTACGATGTGCTAGAATGAATATGACTATAGAGTTCCTACTCAATATGTTCGGTCATGAAATGATGCTTCTTCTTTGACACGTTTGAACCTACTACTCTTGATAGATTTACCACAAATAGGAACAACCAAGTTCGAGATTAGACTGGAATTATTTGAGAATCCATCAATGTACTAAGAAAGGCATTTCAGGAGGTTATATCCTAAGAGACATGAAGGTTACTACCAATAGCGCTGACATGGTTAATCATCATAATGACATCATTTGTTAGAAAGGTTCTAATGGGTGATATGATGCTCTGGGGAGAAAGACAAATAAATCCTATCCACCCAAGGATGTTGAACATTAAGGATAGTAAACTCTCCGCACATGACAATGACATAGTCAATGATTCCAGAAGCCGAGTGCGTAAGGACAACGGAACCCAAGGAGACACTATAAAATAATCAAGGAAGGTTTGCAGATGTTCATAATGAGTTCGCCATGGATTTTATGACCTGAAAAGTACCCATACGCCACCAGAGGATAGGAAAACATAAGAAGCAGATGTGATAATATGATAACCCCAAAGGTGCATTTAGTCTTGACGGAGAGCCTATTAAGGACCCTTATGAAAAAGGAAGTGTTGCAGCAACATATGGAAGGACGCGATCTCTCATGGTTATCCAACAAATGTCAGGAAACTGGCATAAGTAATTCACTAACTAAGGAACACAGTTAATACATGTTTAGAGGTGTAAAGAGAAAATGAACATTTGTTATGAGCTGGACATGTTTCTGCTATATTAACTCCCAAACTGCAATACAAGGCCACTTCATGGGAAACTACAATACTAGGAACAAAGTGAGCTACTTACTGTGGAATGTCCTAAGTGGACATGAAAGTTATACTAAGATAGGCAAACACAATATTTTCTTATGACGGATGGGTGAGGATCTCAAATTTCAGCGAGACTTTACGCAGACGAGTGACCATCTCGATTGACATGTACACATATGATAGGTGCTGAGACATGCTCTTATGTTACTAGACAGAGAAAAGGGTCTATGACAATGTTCGCAAAGGGAGTAAAGTGTTACAACCCATATTTTCATACGTGAAATTACGCCATAAATAAATCGATGAAACTCGGAAATGAGATGTTACATCCCGCATTTTTGTACATTAAAAATTTTGTCGTAAGTTAATCGACGTAAGTTTGGGAATGAGATTATTTTGGGATTATAAGTATTGTACTACTTCATACAAGTGATGAGTAAATTCGTGAAGGTGAGAGGGTAAGCAAATCGAAGGAAATTAATTTCGTCAAAATTTGACAATTTGGGATAAAATACGGTCTGAGCTATAATACCCGGTATTTATGGTCTAGTAACCATACAAGGTACCACATTGTCATGATAGTAAGGTGTATGAAGTGTGTTAAAAGTGTGTAGTATTTTAAGTAATTTGAGATAATTCTTAATTATGTGGGTAATTGGTTAATTATTAGTTTAATGGGAGATAAATCATGTAATTAAGGATTTGTGGATAATTAATCGGTGGGGACAAAGCCCCCCCACGTGGTAGTAAGTGGAGAAAGGTCTTATGACTCTTGACTTTAGGTAACTAAATTAGGAAGACACATGGTCAATACTCTTAGCCATCAAACACGTAGAAGTGAAGTTTATATTAGTCATCCGTAAACTTTATTTTCAATCCGTATCATAATTCATTTTGGGGGAGTTATAGAAAGGGTTTGCAAGAACGAAAAAGGAGGGGATTTGGAAAATTCAACGAGACTTCATTTTATATTAGCACCGGGAGTTCTTGGTCAAGCAGAATTTCATACAAAAGAGTCTCTCTAATTCATTTAAGTGAGATTCATACAAATTGGAAGTGGTAACGTGATTCATACAAATTTACAACAAATTACTCTCATCTACTACATTAGGAAAGAAAGCTTCAGCAAGGGAAATAGTTTATAATAGCAACGTAGTTTCTTCACGCCTTTCATACGAAGACTATTTAATATTATAGCAACATGGGATTTGCGATTCTAAGGGAGTACGGTGCAATCTTTCTCAAGAATATCATATGGATTGTTCCATATTTTGATCTCGCCTTTACGTGTTTCGTCATGATTGGCGTATGTTAGAAGAATTGTCAAGAGAATCGGTTCAGGTATGTTAAGGCTATCCCTTCTTTCCTTTTGGCATGATCCATACGATACAAACGAAAAGACTAAACGCACAATTTTCATAAATGACTCTATTAATAGAAGTATTAGGGCTGTCTATGTTATTGATTCCCCATGTGAATAATTATTATATCTTCTGTTCATGGGTCTTAGAAAAATACATATTTGATAAAGTTTATCCGAAAGGCATATTGATTTTATGACAATCTAAGAAATGTTATTAATGTAATTCTTATGCATTTCATGCATTTATACATGTACATTGACCCATGACCAGATGGCGTTATATACGCGTATATTATATGCATATGGGATATGGGAAAAGATTATGGCGTTATATACACACCACCACCTGATCAGCTGGTATACGTTGACGGTTTGCCTATAGTGCCCGGGATGATATGATGGGATGCCCTCAGAGGCTTGATGATGTTATGAATACATACACCTAAGCATGGTATGATATTTCTACGCATATGCATGACATTGTAAATATTAATGATTCACAGAGTTATTCAGACATACATGTCGAGTCTTTTACTCCATTTGTTTCTCAGGTCTATTGTTTACTCATTTTCATTCCTTACATACTCGGTACATTATTTGTACTGACGTCCCTTTTGCCTGGGGATGCTGCATTTCATGCCTGCAGGTCCCAATAGACAGGTCGAGAGTCCTCCAAGTAGGCTATCAGCTCAGCGGAAGATGTTGGTGCACTCCATTTGCTTCGGAGTTACATGTTTGGTCAGTATGATTTAGACGTGTATTGTTTGGTATGGCGGGGCTCTTTACCGACCTTTACAATAATTATGTATTCTTAGAGGCTTGTAGATAGATGTCATGTACGTAAAAGATTGTATGAATTTGTCGGCCTATGTTCAGTGTACAAGTGGTTATTTTATTCTTATAGGCCCGTATGTCTTATGGATAAGTTGATATTTCATGTTGTATTCTACTTATCTCACGGCAGCCTCTCTGGCTCAGTTATCTATGATAGTATGATACGAAAAGATACGTTATGTTGGTACTCAGTTGAGTAAGGTACCGGGTGCCCGTCACGGCCCATCGGTTTGGGTTGTGACAAAAGTGATATCAGAGCAGTTCTGTCCTAGGGAGTCTACAAGTTGTGTCTAGTAGAGTCTTGTTTATGGGTGTGTTGTGCACCTCACTTATAAGCAGGATGCTACAGGGCATTTAGGACTGTCACACTTTTTACTTATTCTAGATCGTGTGGTAGAGCTCAGTTGTAAGAACTCAATTTCCTAAACTCTATCTTATTCATAATACGACGATGCCTATATCTAGAAAGACGGTTGGTAAGAGATATAGCTGTGGAGGAGTTGAGTTAGAGGAACTCAATTTTACATGATGCTTATGATGAGTAAATGTGAAGTCTTCATCAGATCTTGTGTGTATTAAGACGTGTAAGCTTCTTGATAAGGACCCTTAAGGCAAGAATGTCTATCCACCCCTATGGTGAAGAGCAATGATAGATTCAAAAGATTGATACAAGTTTCAACAAGTAAAAGAAGCAAGGTGAAGAAGGGTACGAGGCGCCCGGTTTATGAAGATTATCAGTATATACAATTCAGGCAGATGAATATAAGCATTTTGAGTTACCTTCAATAGTGACGGAGGTATGTACAATTGGCCACTCCGATCTCAGTTATGCCCTATGGGAGCTAACAGATATGATTTAAGAGAAGGACGGGAGATCAGAATCTGGTTGGGGTTAGAGTAACCTAAATGGTGGATGGATTGTTTGCGTTAGTTGACATTTCCGAAGGGTATTGCGAATGTGCTAATAGATATCCTTGTGAGACACCTAGATGGTGCACTCTAAAATAGTATAGTTAGATATGAATACTACAAAGATAAGCACTGGAATCCTGGAAAGGATAAATATTACCTTAGTGTGGCTCCCGTCCCTAGTAGAGAGAGAATGTTAGGCAATTCGAAGAGCTAATGGATGGAGCAAGGGGAGCTAAAAGCAAAAGAATGTCTTGTTCAAGTTTTCAGAATAAAGTGATAGACATAGATGTTAGCGAGAAATAAGAAGAGAGTTAATGAAGCATTATTAGTAAGATGTGATACATGGATGACAACGGTATATCAAAAAGATGACAGTATTATAGAGTCTATAGTCAAGTGAAGGAAAAGACGAGGGGTGACAGGTCTTAAGACAACAAAAGTGTATAGGCCATAAAGTCATATCCTCATTTCGAGAAATAAGTTTATGAATCCAACGCAATTACCAAAAGGAAAAGTTAGATCCCAGAGTAATAGAAATAAGTATGGGCTGGTGAACAAGATAAACTAAACATGAATTAGGGACTGAATGATTTGATAATAGTCAGTATCATGAGAATTTCAGATTACGTTCCAGTGATAATAGAATGGATAACAGTAGAATAACTTTTAAAGGTCATTGAGGAAGATGCTTCCCTAGAGCAAATAATGTGAGTAAAGTTAAGCTTAAGGGACTATGTGTGCCAGTTACACTAAGTGTCACCCTCGTGAGTGAGGAATTTTGTTATCCTTGGTGAAGAAGGATTACCGCGAGGAGAGTAAGGATCATCGATAATGTGAAAAGATGCAAAAGATAAAAAGGTAAAACATCTATACGTAGATCATCGTGGCTCCAATTCTTAGTGCTCCCCTAAAAGGGGGAATATAGTGTGATATGGCATTAAGTTAGAATTAAGTGTTTTTAATATATATGGAATGATAAAAGAATGCGATAAAAATGAGAAAAGGAATAAAATTGCACTGATTCAAATCCTACAGATATGCTACGATTCTAGAACATTATGCAAACATGATGTCAAGGAAAGAAAGTAAGGGTTCCTACCCGAGATGTTATAGATAAATAAGGAGCCAGTGCAAGACGTAAGTTAAGACAAAGGGAATAACCCAAGAGGGATTACGCGGAATACAAATATGAAAATGGACCAACGAACAGTTAGTAGTTGATTCAGGAAAGAGTCTAGTTATGGCTAGATAAGAGGTTACAGACAAATGAACAGATCATGCAAGATAAACATAGTGAACCCCAACATGAGAATTCAGTCTCGCAGATATCACATCGTGATCCTTGAGATATATTCAGATAGGAGTTAGGGTAGTAAAAGGTAAATAAAAGAAAATGTAATTGGGAAGACAGTCAAAACTTCTGTTCAGGAGCAATCCTACAAGCATAAGGGCGTGGAAATAAGTAACTACAGTTAATTATGGGCAAGGAAGAACATGAAAAACTCCGTCAGGTATATGATGTAATAAGCTCACAGCTTTATAAGAGTCAGAAGATCTTCCCTAAGTACTACAACGAAAGACTAGATGAGGAAATAATGAAAAGGCATCAACCTAAGCACACTGACCTAAAGAGGAAATGGTCATGTAAAAACAGTCTCACTACAACATTGTATGCACTCCATAAGAAAGTGGCACCTAACGTGGCTAATGAAGGGGAAGTAAAAATCAAAAATAGGATTCTAGATCATATGAGTTGCACGAAAACTCCGGCATGCGTGGGAACTAATATAAGCTAAGTATGCATGCAATAAGGGGGCAGAAAGACCAGGAAAAGTAATTGCCTACGTTTAAAGAAAGTTGAGAAGGAACAAAAGGAATTATCCGATCAATGATCCATAGCTAGTTACATTATGAACGCACTTAAGATTTTGGAGTATTATCCATGTAACATATAAATTGACATTCATACAGCCGTAGAAGACTCCGGTATAAGTTAAAAAAAAGAATTGAGCCCAGTGCATAGACAAAGGATTGAATTGTTAGATGATGGTATCACGGATATTCCATAGCAGCTGTGAATGACTAAAGTAATAACTAATACCAGGAGCCACGGATCCGAAGATAGCTTAAGCGTACATGAATGTTGATCAGAAGGAAGAAGAAACTAAAGAGTTACATCAACGAAGTAAATTAGGAGTCTGATTATTGGACCCAGAAAGTTATAGACATCGTTATTAAGAACAATGCATAATCACTCTTAATATCAGAGGTACAAGAGAGATTGTGCAATAGACATATTCTATGACGGCTCTACGATAAAGCCAGTTAGAAGAGTACCAGCCTTATAAGAAGTCAGTATGAAGCTCCCACCAGATTGTGCATGCACCAAAGGTGCAAGTGTTATATTAAAAGCTTCAAGTTATGGATGTGAATTGTACCTATGTACATATGAGATACTCAAATGCAAAAGGCTTTGAACAGTTCATACTTCGGATAAAAGGCTAGAAGCGCAGGGATTTAGTATCCAGGAATGATAGCAGCGTCGTCAGTGGCATATCTTCCAGCCTATGGTTTCTAGGTACTGAGAGATCTAGTCAAGAGAGCAAAGAAGAGTTAGAGACGATGTGATGTCTCGCTTGATATCCCAGGATGACATAAGGAAGTCTATGATGCAAGCAAGTTGAAGGAAGGTTGCGAGTAGTATAAATAAATATATGTAGGTCGCAAGCTAAAGTATGGTAAAGCAACATCGTTTTAGGAAGACATGCGTAAGGATAAGAAAAGGCAAGTGCGAAAGTAACGAGAATGGACCTCGGGATTAAGCCCATGAAAACAAGAGAGATGATGGTTTCTCTAAGTTATAGAAAGTTCAGTATAGCCTGAATGAACTCAAAGGAGTCTAAGACTAGTAGCATTTAGAAGAGATGGAATGCTGCCCTGGTAGTAGAATGAAGGTGTAATTATGATAGATGAAGGATGATGTTTGGGCCTTCGATTGAGTAATGATTTCATGAATTGTACAGGATTAAAATACCACGTAAGGTAAATCACATTGGGATTCTATGAAATACGATTATGGAAGTATAGTATCGTATCGCCCCCAGGTGGATCAGGAAAAATCACTTCACATATTCCTCGATGCAACATAAGCCCTAGCGGCAATGTATTACGTAAGAAGTTTCAAGTTATCAATGGAAGATTATAAGATCAACATTGAGGTGAATCGATAATGGATGGATAAAAGATACACAGTACAAGATGAGATTAGGCCATCAGTCTTAAGATGAACAGTAATGAAGAAGCATTAAAAGACTTAGCTTTATGCATATAGGATAAGCAATGAGAGTAACCTGGAGTTGGTCGTAGACCTCAGTAGTAATAAATTGAAGTAAGAGTTATGGTATAGTATGGCCTACATAGATGTAGTAAAGCTAATGACACCCAGAGGGACAGCTTGACATAATTTTGTATATGTTCACAAAGTGAGGCCTAGAGATTGGCTAAGAGCTGGAGGAAAGAGGAGAGAAGCGTCGCATAGGCGCACATACAAAGTTAGGGTTGTACAAGCTGCATGATAGAAGGTAGCAACAGTTACGAGATTGGAAGGATTCCGACCATAAGTCATGGTGTGAGAAAGAGGCCTAAAGGGGGAAATGCCCTTGCATTTGGGATTCATTCACAGAACAGTTGCCTAAATGGCAAGAAGAATATTAAAGTATTCGCAGGAGCTACGGGTTATGAGAATGATAACTGCATCAGTCAACCTTCAAGGACGAATGTTCCAAAGGAGGGAATGATGTTCCACCCATATTTTCGAACGTGAAAGTACGCCATAAATAAATTGATGAAAGCTCGGAAATGAGATGTTACCTCCCGCATTTTTGTACGTTAAACATTTCGTCGTAAGTTAATCGACGTATGTTCGGGAATAAGATTATTTTGGGATTATAAGTATTGTGCTACTTCAAACAAGTGATGAATAAATTCGTGAAGGTGAGAGGGTAAGCAAATCAAAGGAAATGAATTTCGTCAAAATTCGACAATTTGGGATAAAATACGGTCCGAGCTATAATACCCAGTATTTATGGTCTAGTAACCATACAAGGTACCACATGGTCATGATAGTAAGGTGTATGAAGTGTGTTAAAAATGAGTAGTATTTTAAGTAATTTGAGATAATTCTTAATTATGTGGGTAATTGATTAATTATTAGTTTAATGAGAGATTAACCATATAATTAAGGATTTGTGGATAATTAATAGGTGGGGACAAAGCCCCCCCACGTGGCAGCAAGTGGAGAAAGGTCTTATGACTCTTGACTTTAGGTAACTAAATTAGGAAGACACATGGTCAATACTCTTAGCCATCAAACACGTAGAAGTGAAGTTTATATTAGTCATCCGTAAATTTTATCTTCAATCTGTATCATAATTCATTTTGGGGGAGTTATAGAAAGGGCTTGCAAGAATGAAAAAGGAAGGGATTTGGAAAATTCAACGAGACTCCATTTTATATTAGCACTGGGAGTTATTGGTCAAACAGAATTTCATACAAAAGAGTCTATCTAATTCATTTAAGTGAGATTCATACAAATTGGCAGTGGTAACGTGATTCATACAAATTTACAACAAATTACTCTCATCTACTACATTAGGAAAGAAAGCTTCAGCAAGGGAAATAGTTTATAATAGCATCATAGTTGCTTCACACCTTCATACGAAGACCATTTAATATTATAGCAACGTGGGATTTGCGATTCTAAGGGAGTACGGTGCAATGTTTCGTCTCGATTGGCGTGTGTTAGAAGGATTGTCAAGAGAATCGGTTAAGGTATGTTAAGGCTATCCCTTCCTTTCTTTTGGCATGATCCATACGATACAAACCAAACGAGTAAACTCACAATTTTCATAAATGACTCTATTCATAGAAGTATTAGGGGTGTCTATGTTATTGATTCCCCATGTGAATTATTATTATATCTTCTGTTCTTGGATCTCAGAAAAATACGTATTTGATAAAGTTTATCCTAAAGGCATATTGATTTTATGACAATCCAAGAAATCTTATTAATGTAATTCTTATGCATTTCATGCATTTATACATGTACATTGACCCATGACCAGATGGCATTATATATGCGTATATTATATATATATGGGATATGGGGAAAGGTTATGGCATTATATACGCACCACCACCTGATCAGTTGGTATACGTTGACGGTTTGCCGATAGTGGCCAAGATGATATGATAGGATGCCCTCAGAGGCTTGATGATGTTATGAATGCATATACCTAAGCATGGTATGATATTTCTACGTATATGCATGACATTGTAAATATTAATGATTCAAAGAGTTATTCAGATATACATGTTGAGTATTTTACTCTATTTTTTTCTCATGTCTATTGTTTACTCATTTTTATTCCTTACATACTCGGCACATTATTTGTACGGACGTCCCTTTTTCCTAGGGACGCTGCGTTTCATGCCCGTAGGTCCCGATAGAAAGGTCGAGATTCCTCCAAGTAGGGTATCAGCTCAGTGGAAGATGTTGGTGCACTCAATTTGCTTCGGAGTTGCATGTTTGGTCCGTATGATTTAGACGTGTATTGTTTGGTATGGCGGGGCTCTGTCCCGACCTTTATGACAATTATGTATTCTTAGAGGCTTGTAGACAGATGTCATGTACGTAAAAGATTGTATGGCCTTGCCGGCCTATGTTCAGTGTACGAGTGGTTATTTGGTCTTATAGGCCCGTATGTCTTATGGATAAGTTGATATTTCATGTTGTATTCTACTTATCTCACGGCAGCCTCTCTGGCTCAGTTATCTATGATAGTATGATACGTTATGTTGGTAACCGGTTGAGTAAGGTACCGGGTACCCGTCGCGGCCCATCGGTTTGGGTCGTGACATAAAGTGATTCATTAAATCCTATGAGCCACATACACAAAAGAGGGAGTCCAAGAAAGATCTCAACACTGGATTGCCTTACATTTGATTTGATACTACGTTAAACTTTATGATGGTGCATGCATAAGCACTAGTGAGCAGATGTTATCCATCTGAATAAAATGGTTCTGTAAGAAATTCATCAGGTATAGTCCCTTCTTGAGAATTTAGGGAAGCATGTGGGAAATATTATCCTAGAGTTATAACTCAATTCAAGGACATAATTATAGAGCCCAATCCCACAAGAGGTTATAAATAATAGAATTTGTGATAATGAGGCTTCACGAATAATACGCCTCGCACAAAGAGTAGATACATGCAATGTTTTGTGATTCAGATTCTTGTTAAGACCATATCTAAGCAGGCTCTCAATATCGATGTACATATATAACAAGGAAAAGTATGTGGTGTTCAGAATGATGTACTAAGGAGTGACTTACTTGGTAACTTTCGGTTGACGAGGCAGTGCCTTAACTGATGCCCCCTGACTCCACATCTGTAACATACACTGGTACCATAATGACATACCCCCGAATGACATCTCCTACACGTCACGTAACGAGGATGAGGTCCACTAAACTGACTCACCCCACTAACCTGATATATACCCTTTTTGCATATATCATAAGAATCCCCCCTGATCCTTCCTCCAAGACTCCATGGCAGGAGTAACAATCTCTGTATCGGCTTCCTGTGTGGTCCTTTGGAATTGCCCAAGCCTTCCACCCCTAACACTCTCTTGAGCATACTTAGAACACGGCAGCAAATGTTCCTTCCCGCATATCGGGCAGACCATGATGGGTGTTCCCAACCTAGGGAATTTGTTCTTCATGTGCCCCCCTTCCACAACCATAGCATAATTCAAGAGTCATCCAATATCTCCCCAAATGGCTCTTTTTACAAATCAAACAACCTGGCTCATTGGTACCAACAATCCTCTTTCGTTTCTTAGGTGCTCTCACCACATGATCCGGTGGTGCGGTGACATTGATAGGACCAAGGAAACTTTCCTTAGCAACAAGTTCTTCCAATATCTCCATGGCTCGTTGCATTCTCCCAATTAACTCTTGTGTAATCTCCCCCAGATTCAATGGCGGGGTAATTCCCTCCTTGCTGCTTCAAACTCATCTAGAAAATGAGGCAAAACGAGGAAATTAGCTTCCTATATTAAGCTCTATTGCACGATCTGGAGTATCAAAGAGGTGTAAAATTCCTAAATATCCAAGTAGCCTCCTCATTATAGATGTGGTTGACAACACACCAATAAGAAGGACTCTACTAGACACGTATCCGAGACATCCTAGGACACTTTAAAACCTTAGCCTCTAATACCAAGTTTGTCACACCCCAACCTCGGGGAGCGCGACCGGCGCTCAATCGAGATACCCCAGTTAAGAAAGCCTATTAGATACCCTCAACACAACCTTTCCCACTAATAATATAAGAACCAGTACAAGTGATAGACATGAGAAGAGTCAAGTTTTTCCATTCTTTTCCCATTATTCAAAAGAAATTCATTTACGATTTCCAAAATATTACAAGTTTATAGATATGATAAAAAAATATTTTTGCCACATACCAACACTTCTGGTTCATTACCCAACATCAAACACCACCCACAATCTGTCTACGGAGCCTCTAAGTACAATAGAAGGGAAGAATGGAAGTGTCGGTGACAAAGCCCCGGCTATACCCTAAAACATAAATTACAACGTCAAATGACATGAAACCAGGAACAGAGTAGGGCTCACTAAAATCTATTGAATAGAGAGTAACTACTAATGATGATCAAAACTCCCTGTTGACAAACCACCTGCATCCATTGAAGATGTAGCACCCCCGATAATAGAGACGTCAGTACATATGGGATAGTACTAGTATGAAAACCAAAACACCTATTCAAGAAAATAGAAATACAACATGAATATGATGAATCATGCTAACAATAAAAGGCTTAGTTAGCCGTTAAATCCACAGCAAATTTTATTAAAAGATTTCAATAACATTTATAAATTCTTTAAGTTGGGGATCCTCTACAACTAACTTTACACAAAAGCGGCCCTGCCGCCTTACCCCAATATATGTGGGTGGAGGTGCAATCACGATACCGTCATCTCTACACAAAGCAGCCCTGCTGCCTCACCCCATTGTATGCCGGTGGAGGTGTATCACAATACCATAATCCCTACACAAAGCGGCCACTCCGCCTTACCCCAATATATGCGGGTGGAGTTGTATCACAATACCGCAATCTCTACACCAAGCAGTCCTGGCACCTTACCTCGATATATGCGGGTGGAGGTGTATCACAATACCATGACTCTACACAAAGAGGCCCTTCCGCCTCACCCCAATGTATGCCGGTGGAGGTGTAATCACAAAACCACAACTCTAGATTCCACAAACGATAATAGTTTGTACAAGGGGTTCTCTTCCAATCAACCGTTTGGCACCTTTGGCCTTAGCAATAGTAGGTTTATAAGGTTTCATCATATGAGAAATGAGTGTTTGATTACATTGATTTCATATAAGGTTTTCTTTCCAAAAAGGGGTATAACATAATTAAGTCACAATAGAAAATCTTTAACCCATCATTCATTCTTGAAATACTTTTTCCCAAAAGGGCAATACACAATTTCAACTCATGAATATATAAGAGCTCAAAACACTTTGGAAATAGTTGCAAAGCATAACATTAGTTAAGGCAGGCATATTTGGGCATGACTTGAGTACATAAGCTTTTAGGCACATCTATTTTCGAAGTCCATTTAGGACAGTTGAATCAAGGCTCATTTCATAACCTTTATCACATCATTTCATTTTCTTGGCACTATTGGCCACAAGTATAATTTTCATTCTTGGCACGTTGGCCACACTTTATATCTCCAACCCATTTCTTTCACTTTCAAGCATCCTTATAGATTATCAACAACAAGTTTCTACTCAAGACATTAAATACACATTTGAGACATTAACCAAATTAAGGGTCTTAGGCACATGTAATTTCTTACATAATTCGACATGCTAGTTTTCATTAGGATCACATTTTCAAATCATAACATATTAACACACAGGTCACGCTTAATCTTACCACATAACTGGCCCTTCAGCAAAATATTTCCACCAACACCTCGATGCATTCTTCAACCCAAAAAGTTTGTACCATAAGGAAGCTATGAAGGAAGGGTGCTCTAGAATACAGACGGTGTGTCCGAGGGTTTCGAGCCAAATGGGGGAGTCTACCATTGACGATCGGATTGCATGGTCATGTGTTATGTTAGCTCTTGAGCTAGGAAGTGCTTGAGGATCGGCTACGATTTGAGAAGAGATTTTATCGAGGGTGATTTAGACCGAGATGAATGACTTTCAAGGAGGCTCCAATGGATTCTGGAGGGTTGCAATGGCTCGGTGACAATTTGCGGTTAATATACTCTATAGGCATGGGAAGTTCGTCGCTTATGCGATTTTGTTGTCTGTGATCGAGTTTTTGGAAGGTTTTGAGTTTTCAGGATGTTTATCTTAGTTGTGATTTAGAGTTGAGAATGGGATCCTTGTGTTGTCACATGATAGCATGATAGAGGTGGTACGTCATGTGGGATTGAGACTGGCATGTACGAGGTTGTAGTTCCCTTCGATGGGGAGGTAATGAGTTCTAGACAACATGGATGGTTTTAGGTGTTTAGAAGGATGTTGGCGCTTTCTGGTATCGCCTGTAAGGGTGCACATTTTAGAAGGCGCACTATGTTTTGATTTGTGGATGCTTTACTAGTGCTACGATAATCGCCAGGTTGTCGGCTGTTGATGTTCAGATTTTGGCTGTATGGCGCGGAAGGCTCATGATACTGTTTCTCGTGAGATGATCAGGTACAGGCGATATGTCAGTTATTTGAGCAGTGAAATTGGTATCCCACAGGGTGATTCTTGTGTTATTAATATTTCGAGACTGGGAGTTCTCAAAGGTAGAATGTTCCTTGGTTGCGGACGGTGAGGGTATGTCAAGAGTTTGACAGTTGATGGTATGTGTTATGGTTTGTTTACTATGGGCATTTGGAAGTATATTTGTCTATTTTTGGATGATTAGAAATGATTTAGAGGCCACAGGTAGGCCCAATAAGGATGTGTGTTCTACATCGGTTTAGATTTGTTACTCGACACAGCTATTGTTGAGCGGTGTGTAATTGGTTAAAGTTGATCATATTCGTGCTCTGATATATTCAATGTGTTAGTCTTCTATGCTACAATGAGTTGGGGGACTGTTAGATATTTACACACGATGCTGTTCCGTTGGGGTCTTTTGGCAAATTCAAGCGAGATGACTCTTGGGATGTGAATGGTTAATTGCGCCTTAGTTATACTCTTGGTATATTTGATGTTGGTACACAAGAGTATGTTGATTGTGAGCATTATAACTTGATGGGTATTCTAAGTTGACCGATATACTGGATCATGCTTTATGATGCAACAGAGTGATGTTGGGATACTATCCTCATGCTTATTTAGTGTATTTTGTTTCTCCTTTGTGTGATGGGTTCATGGCATTGGTTTTAGTGGTCTTGTCTATTGAGCTAGCCGGTCGAGAGAACTCTGCGACTTGTTGGTTAGGAGAGTAGTATGAGTTTCCACATGTTTCTTACATCATTTGCAATGTTGTGAAGGTTTGGAACAAGATTTTAGTTGATATAGGGTATGTCATCGGTACCGGATTTGTTTACGAGCCGCTATTGTTGTCAGGAGTTATTGCTATGAGTATCTAAGTTATGTGGTATATCATATGATTATATCTCGGGCTATAGTTATGGTTTGATACAGCTTGATTTGAGTTATACAACGTATAGATACGAGAATCGAATTTTATAATGAATCCGGATGTGGATGATTGAGTACTAAGGTTTAAGGACTAATGTGAAGTAAGGATCTTCATTTAGGCGGTGTTGTCGGACTCATATGGATTGGGGTGGCATTGGATCAACAATGTGTATGTGTATGGTGAACTTATACCGTGATTTGATGGCTTTGAAATGACTCTTGGCATGTTCAAGGACGAACATATGTTTATGTGGGGGAGAATGTAACGATCGACCGATTGTTTTGAGCATTTGCTTATCGTTTGGTGGTTTAGGGTCTTGAGTAGCTTCATGTGATGTATTATGACTTGTGTGTATGGGTCGGTTTTGGTTTTCGAGCGGTTTGGAATTTATTTGAAAGAATGATTCTCATTTTAGAAGCCTTAAGTTGAAGGGTTGACGAAGTTTGACTTTTATGTATTTGACCTAGGATCAGAATTTTGATTGTTCTGTTTTGTGTGGATGGTGATTTTGGACTTGGGCGTATGACCAAATTTTCATTTGGATGTTTCTAAAAGCTTTTGGCTCTAATCGGTAAAAGTTGACAATTTGAAAGTTTAGAAATTTCTAAAGTTTGACCGAGAGTTGACTTTAAGGGTATTGGGCTCGAATTTTGGTCTTGGGACTTGGATTATGTAATTTTTTTCATCTAGAATTTGTGTGCAAAGTATGGTCTCATTCCGGGTTGGTTTGACGGGAATCAGACGCTTGGTTGTGATTTTGAAAGTTATTGAGTTTCATTATAATTTTGATGCATTTCGGTGTTCGATTCGTGGTTTTATATGTTCGTTTAATTATCCGAGCCCGCAAGCAGGTTCGTATTAGGTTTATTTACTTGTTGGTATGATTGGATAGGGTCCCGTGGGGCTCGAGTATATTTTGGATCATTGGTTGAGAGACTAGTTAAGTTAATGAATTGGAGATTGACCATGGTCAACATCGGGTCAAGGTGACCTCTTTTTAGTTTTTTGAGTGCGCGAGTAGGTTAGTAGTGTGTTTTATGATTAAAGTACATATACAGTTTGTGTTCGGGAGGTTTCGGATGAGTTTCAAGGTGGTTTCGAATCATTTCAGTGAAGTTTGGGATTGGTAGTGCTGGTACTTCGCAATTGCGAACTTTCTGTTGGAATTGCGAACTCCGCATTTGCGAAAATCTGGTCACAATTGTGAGCATGTGGTTGCATTTGCAAACTCCGCATTTGCAAACCTATGGCCGCAATTGCGAACATTTAATCGCAAATGCGACATCTACAGTTAGATTAAGAGTTGGAATTTCGGGATTTTAGTTCATTCTTTCATATTTTGAATCCTAGACTCGGGATTTTAGTTCATTATGGGAGGGAATTTTCATACATAACCATTGGGTATCTTATTTTGACTCAATTTTTGATATTATAACATGATTGTTTATGGATTTTAACATCAAAATCATGAGATTTGAAGAAAAATTTTTGGAATTTTTTACTATGTATTGAAAAATGAAAATTTTAGATTTGAGAGTCGAATTGGACTTGGATTTAAAAACCAAACACATATTTGGACTCGTGGGGCTATGGGTAGTCAAGATTTATCCTTCGACTCGGGTTTTGACCGGACATGCCCAGGGTTGACTTTTGTTGATTTTTGGGGAATTTTGTAAAGATCTTAACTTTATTAATCGGAAATGGTTCTTCTTGAATTATTTGATATTATTAAATCATTTTTTGCTAGATTTGAGCTGAGCGGAGGTGAATTTTAAGGGAAAAGCTATTTTTGCATGTTGAATTAGCCTAATTGAAGTAAGTATCTTGTCTAACATTGTGTTAAGGAATTACCCTACGGATTTGGCTTAATTACTTATTTGTGATATGTGTGAAACGACGTGTACACGAGATGACGAGTGTGTACACGGTTGTATGTGTGGTTTATGGCTATATTTGACTCGAGACTACTCATATTATATTGTTTTGATTGGAAGGCCTCTACTCTACATGTATTTACTTTGGAAGATTACTTGGCCAAGTTGGGTGTTTATGAAATTTTTGCTATTAGGGTTAGCTGAATTCATGTTATATGTTGAACACCCATCTGTTGTTCCTTATTAATAGTCCTTGTGCACTGTGTAGGTGGATTTGAATGTTGATGTCTTGATGACTATTGTTGGTATGTTAAGTTGTTGTGATTTTGGCACACGTGGACTTGTTGAGTGGATTGTTGGGGTATTTGCACGATGTTTCTGCCGTGCTATTGTTATTGTTGATATTGCACATGCGGCGAGATAAGGTGGGTTTTATTTATATATATATATATATATATATATATATATATATATATATATATATATATATATATATCGGGTTTGTGCATGAGGCGAGACAAGGTGAAAAAATTGTTGATGCATGTGTGACGAGACAAGGTGGGCATTTACATTATTGTTGCACATGCGGCGAGACAAGGGGGCTATGTGGGGATGACATGTGATTGCCTTGAAGCATTTCATTGATGAGGTTTGTGTGGCGATATGACTTATTGTGTGTCTCATGCATTTCTAAGTGTTTTGTTGTATTGTTTCCAATGTGCTAATATGTGTCTCTGTCATTTACTTGATGTTTCGGTTGCCAAGGTAAATTCACCTACGTGGAATTGTTTTCTCATATTCTATTGAGTTGTTGGTGACATAACGGAATGAAATAACAAGAAAGTTGTTATCATGCATTACTTTATTTTATTCTCGATAAATTTTTCTTGAATGTGTTATTGATAACTGACACGAGTTGTGATATATGATCTGGCACGAGGTCTTTGCCGTGCGGTTGTGATATACATTATGTCATGAGGTCTTTTCCGTGCGGTTGTGATATACATTGTGGTACGAGGTCTTTTGTCACGATTCCAAAATCCCACCTGAGGTAGTGGTGATGTCACCTACTCTCTATAAATAGGTAAACCTAACATACAAGAGAATTCGACCGAAATAATGACTATGAAAATTAAATAAAGCTAATAAGTCTCGTGATAACATCAATACCGAATACCAATCCCAATATACCAAACCCGGTGAAACTGAGTCATAAGCTCTAACAGAAGTACACATAGAATCTCTAAATACAATACTATTTTGAACTGAAAATAAATAGTAGTAAAGTCAAGAGCAGAAGGTGACTCTGAGGCCTGCGAGCGTCAAGCGGGTATATCTTGAAGTCTCTTAAGTAACTAATCCAAATCACTAGTTTCTGGCTATCGCAGATGTACCTGGATCTGCACAAAAATATGCAGAAGCATAGCATGAGTACACCACAAGTGTTTTCCTAGTATGTATCAAGCCTAACCTCGGTAGACTAGTGACGAGGCCAGGTCAAGACACCTACTAAAAAAAAGAAACCTGAACATAATATAATATAATCTATAGACGAAAAGCAAGAAAATAAATGACAATAGAGCAGTACAGTGATATAAAGTAAACAACGGAAATTAAGGCAATAAATGGGCGACAAAGAGTGAACATGTAACAGAAACAACAAGTGATCAAGGGAGGTCGAGAATTCTCCCTTCTACTGGATATTTCAAACCGACTCTTCTCAGCCTTTCGATTAATTGGACCAAGGGTTCAGTAATCGGGGTGTAGTTTCTGGGATTTCTTTCTTCAAAATTTGGGCGAGGTCGGGGTACATAGGCGGGTTGCTTTTGAGGTGTTGTGGTTCGGACGGGGGCATATGCTCGTGGTGGGTTTGGTTTTATGTGGGTGCGGGGTGGGTTGTATTGAGGTTGGGGGTTATAGTATGGTTGTGTGTTGTATACTAGAGCGTAGGTGGGTTGGTATGAAGGATGGGTGTTCATAGGGTAAGAGTTTTTATGTGGGATGGACTAGACTGGTAGTATGGAATGATTGCTGATACTTCTTCCTTCTTCTTCTATCCACTACTTATCCAAGCGGACTTAATTTCTTTGATGGCAGCCTGCAACGCGGCCATTAATTGTATCTTGCCTGATTTGATTCCTTCTTCAAAAAGTCTCCCATCTTAACCAGTTTGGGGAACTTCTGCCCTATCATGCCCATCATCTTTTCGAAGTAGATTCCTTCTTGAGCCTTGATAAAGTACTTGGTCAGCTCATTATCATCTAGCGGGGGTTGGGTCCTGGCACCCTCCGACCTCCAACGACGGGCATACTCTTGAAATGACTCTGATGGTTGCTTCTGCAAATTAACTAGGGCGAACCTATCTGGAGTGATCTCGATATTAAATTAGAGACAGTTCATGAAGTCTTCTGCCATGTCTTACCATTCTCTCTAGTTTATGGGGTCTTGACGGGTGTACCAACTGAGTGTCTATCCTGTCAGGCTCTTGATAAATAACTTAATCGTCAACTTTTCATTCCTTCCTACTTCGACCAGCTTGTCGCAGTAGGCACTCATATGTGCATGAGCATCACCCGTTCCATCAAATATGTAAAATTTCTGAGGCTTATATACTACGAGCATGTCCATATCAGTGTATATACACAAATCTTCATAATCCAGGCTCTTGCTCTCTCGAGCAACCTGAAGATTCTTCATCTGTTTTCTCAAATCTTGCAACTGTTATGATACTGACACTTTCTCTTTGGACTTTGCTTCCCTCTCCATATCAATATACTAATCAATCTTATATAGCACACTAACCGTGACGGGCGCTATGAAGGTAGGTTATGAAGTGGTATGTACAGGTGGAACATACCGCATGTGTGTAGAAGTGTGTGCAACATATATTTGCTGGGTTTGATTATTAGCAAAGTTGACGTTTTCACGGGGAGGTGTATGAACTGAGTTAGCTGTGATTGGTGGTTTTGTGCGGTATATGGATATAATTTGGGACATAAGGGGTATGTATAGGAGGATTTAGTGGGTTTGTGGGGGTTACTGGTGGTACAACCTCGGTTGTGGGGTTTGTAGTGACTGTAGTTGGGATATTGTTTGCTTGACGGGTGGTTGAAGGGAAGTGAGCAGGGATTGAGTCTAGTGAAGTAAAACGGGGTGGTTGCGGAAGCGTCATCACGGCCAAATGCGCCAGTTCTCGAATATGTTGTACCTCTTCTCTTAGTGATTCCATTTTCTATGCCATCCTAGTAACGTGCTCATCGTTTCGAGTATCAATCTTTTCCCCCGATTGCCTCCGATTGTCGGCTATTACCAAAGAGTTTCCGGTCGGGTCATCAATTGTAGACATCTTTCCTTTTGATCTCAGGTTGTATGTTGGTTCAGCTAGTTTTTCGAGTCAACACAAACCAACCTCTCTTTTTGGGGGAATAATGATAAAGTAACGCGAAAAATAAAAGAAAAGAAGAGCAGAAGTTAGTTTATGGGTTTGCAAAAATATAAGCATACAGAGCAGTTAGTTCACGTATTCAAATAAGTGTGTTTCCTAATATGCGAGGGACCTCTCTTTGCCGGAGGTAGGCCTATGTTGCGAATGTTTGACGAACAATCAGATTTCGAAACGTTTAGATCCGGAGCAAACTTTTGATTTTTCATTAATAATATTTGGATTACAACAGGAGGGAGTGATGATTACAACATTATTTTTCAACATCCACAAGATTACATGGCCTCATAGACTTGCCCTTAAGGAATAAAAGGGTAAAGGATAAAGGGTGCAAGATAGGAGGGCGGGAAATCAACCAGCCACTAGTAGCCATCCCTAGAATCATCACCTATGTCCTCTTTTTCCGGTTCCTCTTCAGGATCTTCCTCAAATTCTTCTTCTTCGTCATCATTGCTGTATTCGGGATCTTCTTCAGGATCCTCTTTCAGGTTCTATTTCTGATTCAATTTGTATATACTTGACACTCGATCATCATCCTCCGGAGATAGAAGCATATGGTTAACTAACTTTGGGACCACTTGTCGATGCATGGCAGTAGTAACGAGATAATGAGGCAAATTCTCCTGATATATTTGTAAGGCTATTGCTGCATCTTCTAGCCAGGCCACTCCTTCTTTGCTTGGCCGGGCTATATCATCCTCTTCATTAATCCAGACAAAGTATTCTGGGGTACACCATGTATTCTGACCAATCAACATCATGATTAAGTCACTACACTCATCTTGAAGTTTCCTCACCTTTGGGATCAGGATGTGCCCATTACACTCATCTTTGTACAGAGCCGTTAGCGACGAGAGGGGTACATCTTGGATCAAACCGAACTACCTGAGAACTCACAGAGGTGCATACGGCTAAATGTCGTCCAGTCCTATCAGTGGCATGAAATACTTCCCGGGGAGGTGTATCACAATACCACAATCCCTACACGAAGCGGCCCTGCCACCTCAACCCAATATATGCGGGTGGAGGTGTATCACAATACCATAATCTCTACACAAAGCGGTCCTGCCGCCTCATCCCGATATATGCGGGTGGAGGTATATCACAATACCACGACTCTACACAAAGTAGCCTTGCTGCCCCAATGTATGCGGGTGGATGCGTAATCACAATACCACAACTCTAGATTCCCAAAATGATAATAGTTTGTACAAGGGGTTCTCTTTCAATCAACCGTTTGATACCTTTGGCCTTAGCAAGAGTAGGTTTATAAGGTTTCATCATATGAGAAATAAGTGCTTGATTACATTGATTTCATACAAGGTTTTCTTCCCAAAAAGGGGTATTAACATAATTAAGGCACAATAGAAAATCTTTAACCCATCATTCATTTTTGAAATACGTTTTCCCAAAAGGGCAATACAAAATTTCAACTCATGAATATATAAGATCTAAAAACACTTTGTAAATAGTTACAAAGCATAGCATTTGTTAAAACAACCATATTTGGGCATGACTTGAGTACATAAGTTTTTAAGCACATCTATTTTCGAAGTCAATTTGGGACAGTTGAATCAAGGCTCGTTTCATAATCTTTCTCACATCATTTCATTTCCTCGGCACCATTAGCCACAAGTATAATTGTCATTCTTGGCACGTTGGCCATACTTTATATCTCCAACCCATTTTTTTTTACTTTCAGGCATCCTTATAGATTATCAACAACAAGGCATTTCTACTCAAGACTTTAAATACACATTTGAGCCACTGACCAAATTAAAGGTCTTAGGCACATGTAATTTCTTACACAATTCGACATGCTAGTTTTCATTAGGATAACGTTTTAAAATCATAACATATTAACACACAGTCCACGCTTAATCACCTTGTCAAATAGAAACTCAACATAACAAGTACATTTGGAATAGAAATTGAACGCATATATCTCTTGTCACGAGGCTTATTCGGAATAATCAATTTATAATGAGCAACACGGGACTTACAAGGCCATTGTGGGGTTTAATTCTAAAAGAGGAGTTTATCCAACATACCTTGTTTGAGCTTTCCTTAAGTTACTACAACATTCCAACACTTCTAGCAATAACAATCTATATGAAGATAGCGAAAATCGGATAATAATTAGAAGGATTCACATGGTGTAACTCTCTTAGGAATTTTGTCAAACACCTAGTATGCAAAATAGACGACAAAGCTCAACAATGGTAATACCTTCATTCCTCAACCAATTTCAACAAGAAACTAACCAAAATGGTTCATTAATCCCACATACTTCAACATATTGTCACATGCATGGCCTATTTCCAACCCCCACAATATACTAGAACTCATAACCTCATGCATGAAAGCTTAGGAGTAGGACTTACCCGGATAGATGATAATCTAGCGATTGGTTTCCTTGATTATTGAAGGTTGGTGCAACATTGGATGATTAGAGTGTTAGGTTTCCTCCTTCTCTCTCTAAATGCTCTTACCTCTCTTTAAAATAACTAGGTAATCGCCATAAAATAAGCCCCAAAGGCTATTTATCAAAATGGGATTGGGTTATAAAAATAGAAAAATGGACCTTTCGAACTCAGGTCTGAGGTCGCAGAATGGACTGCATAACAGATATGCGATCCGCAAATTGGACGGCGAAAGTGATGCCCAAAAACGAAAATGGTCTGGACAGGTCTGCGGTCCGCAGACCACTTATGCAGCCGCAGAATGGACTGCAGAATCATCCAACAAAATTCTTCAAGCCAAATCTGTAATGGAAAATGCAGACCGCAAAATGGATGTGCGATCGTAGATTTGACCGCAAAATGACCTTCCAAATTCAACAAGTTTTCTGCTCAACTCTCGACGGGTATGCGGCCCACAGAATGGATCTCCGGTCACGAATCGGACCACATAACTGGCCCTTCAGAAAAATTTTCCACCAACACCTCGATGCATTTTTCAATCCAAAAGGTCAATACCACGGCGAGCTTGCGAGCCGGGAAGATTAACTACTACATCCGTATGCATTACCCGACCTCGACACCATAAGACTAGAATTCCTTGGCAAAATTTTATGGGGCCTTACACACCCGTATCATATCAGCATGTACTTGGCAATGGTGGCACTTCTGAACATATTTGATTTGTCTATCTCCATAATCATCCAGAAATACCCTGCCCTTAATATCGTCTTGGCCAGAACGAACCTGTTCATGTGAGGTTTGCAGGTTCTGGCATGTATTTCTTCGATTCATCTAGGTGGCTCCTTGGCATCGACACATCACTGCAATCCCAAGTCAGGAGTCCTTCTATATAGAATTCCTCCGCTCTGAAAGAAGTGGTTGGCCAATCTTCGAAGCGTGCGCTTCTGAGTATGTGTAGCATTTCCTGGGTATTCTTCTTTATCCAAATACTCCTTGATATCATGAAACCATGGATTTCCATTGTCACGCCCCATCCTCGGGAGGCGCAACCGGCGCTCAACTGAGTGAACCCGGCCGAGCAAGCCTGTGAGATACTTTCTACCCAATTCACCCATGATCAAGACAAGGCGTGATTTCATTAATTAAATAGTAAGAAGTTCATTCATACAATCCTAAATCATTTCATTAGTCATTGCGACTTTAAGTCTCACAATACACATTTCTTATAGTTCGAGTGGAACAAGTGATCAAACACAACATAACTTGTTTAGCATTCCCAACACCCATATACAACCCACATAGTGTATACGGAGCGTCTAAAGATGCAAAAGAGAGTAAAGATGGTGTCGGCAACAAGGCGCCGGCTATAGCTCAAAATATGACCACAATATAAACAAAAGGTACAATACTTGACCCCGGAATGAAATGGGGCTCACCGAGTCCGCTGAGAAGAGGATGCAGCACTATCTGTGATCAACACTGTCTGCTATGTACCCACCTGCATCCATTTAAAGATGTAGCGCCCCCAGCAAAAGGGACGTTAGTACCGTCGAATAGCACTAGTATGTAAAGCTAAACACCAACTCAATAGAATGAATAATAATACAAGAGGAACAGTCAAGAATTCAATAAGGGCTTCAAATAATATTAAAACAACAAGTTAGGGATCATATATGTTTTCAAGTTAATTTCCATATTAACAAGTGTTGTGATTAAGAATGCAAATAAAGTTAATATAAAGTTCAATAGAGTAATAAAAATAATATTTCAGTGAAGCCTTTCTTTCATTTAACACTAATCCTAAAGAGATTAATAAATGTCAATGATTAAGAGCTTAAGGTAAATTCCATTCATGTACAAGACACCCTTTGGATGCCTTGCACTTCCGAGTTCACAAGGGTCTCGGGGACCCCGAGCAGTGCTTGTGTCAGGGAGGATATATCAACTAGAAACTAAATCTTACTCCTAAATACCCTTAACCGCTCACACTTACTATTCCCTATAGGGTTAGATGCCAGTGAGGCATTCCCTGTAACTTTCAATATAACAGTAGCAATAAAACAAAGATTCAAGTATGCACACCTCTCACATAAACTATACAGAATACTACTGTGAGTAGAGATAACAAATTACACCATTGAGATAACAATTTGAACACAAGTGTGTGGTATATTGTCACTACTTCCAACATGCTCAAGAATACTCAAGGAAACCAATTACAGATACAAAATAAAGAGAGGCAAATACCAACAAACTAGTTTAGAAGCCCAAACACTCAGAGTAGAGAAGATATATGTGTATCTGCCTCACTTATCTTACTAACAGATTCAAGCTTGCAGGAGTTCTTAGTTGCAGTTACAATACCTTAATAGCTTATCAAACTATGTTCAACCTTAGCAGAGGTCCACACACGTAGATTAAACCATCACTTCTTACTAGATGTATGAATTAACAACTTTATTTTGAATCTCTCAAGAGTATTAACATGAGTACTTATGCAAGCGAGCAGGTCGATCCTAACTAGAGCAGATGACATGATCATTTTTCCTTTAAAATCTCATAACCTCATATTCATACCAATCTCATTAAGGGTTAAGGAACAATGTTAAACTCAAGCAGGGCAGGGAAATATCAGAAGGTTTCTCTTAAGTCTTATAGGTGAATCATAGTCAGCTTGTATAAGTTTGAAAGGTTCAGTTTCCTTTATATGATAATGCAGCATGAGAGCACAAGCATAGGTATGAAGGATGGGCAGGAAGTTTGTTTAAGAACAAGAATGAGTGCAGAATCACTAAGAGAAGATAATCAGGTGTAGCGTTCCTTTTTCTCTCAAAAGCATATTTTGACATGTGACAGCTCTTTAAATGGGTATTAAAAGAGGAGAGTCGCCACCTAACGATTTTTAAGGTGCGTTAGGACACCTATTTGAAAATAACTCGGTTTAATTAGTCTATGCCACCAAAGATCGGGTGAGGGCTCAGATTATCTCGAAGAGAAGGTGTGAGGTACTCTTTGAGGTCCACAACTATGGGTCTCGGACAAAATTCATGCTATGTGGGATTATTGGATTGTCTTATATGACCATTTAAGTGCAGGAAGACAGGGAATTTAAAAGTTCAACTTCAACATAAACAAGTGTAAAGCAAATCGCATGTGTGAAGGAATTAAACTATATAAATGATCAGTACAAGTCTTTAGAGGTTACAGGATACAAATTAATTATTCTAAGTTCAAAGAGACAAGGCACGAATAATAAACATATAAAGGAGGGGTCCTATTTTTTTCGCCTAAAGGATCACCCCATGTAAAATAAATAATACTTCGCAACTCCCTTTGGGTAGGGGTTGCTCATATTATTCAGCGGGCACAAACTATCATCTCCTTCTACCCAATTACTGTGTTAATGTTATTTACCTGAAGCGCTCTAATTCAATTCTAAACTGTGTCCTATGCGTGCATTACTCGTCCCGTGCATATGGTCTAGGAGGCTTTGGACCTACTAGACATGATCTCTAATTTATTTGTGCCACGGGGCAGTGAAAGCTATTAGAAAACTCGGAATTATTCGTGTTTGATCCTATAGACATGCTTTCTAGGCGAGTAATAATATCCTATAGGCAAGATCTCTATTAGTTGGTATTTAAACACAGATTCATCATGCATATTCCTATAGACATGTTTTATAGGCGGGCAGTATAATAAGAACAACATAAGTAGTAGATTAGTTAATTATCTAGAGCCCTATAGATATGGTATCTAGATTACTATTAGCAAAGGCATATATTATTGCAATCCTATAGCCATGCTATCTAATAATTATAGAGAAGTAGACATTGGAGCATGTAAAGCATTTACTCAAACAAACATGCTTTTGATAATGTACAGGTGTTAGATAAATTGAGTAAGTGACGTGTGTGATTTCTTCTAGGCATGATTTTTATTAGTGTATAGAATTAAAGCACGTCAAACAACAAGCATAGAAAATAAGCCCTATGGACATGTTTTCTACCCATTTAGGCAAAAATTATAGTATACCCACTTCCCCTATTTCACTAACTCCCAGTTGTTCGTTTACAAATTATTATAAGCCCGGATAATGAATATAAGTATAAATATTACACAAGGAACAACTGCAGGCCCAAATGAAAATAACCTAGTACTCCCTGGGCCTTCAACAAGCTCACTTTCACACGAATAGCAGGCCCAGATCCAAACGCATCTCAAACAAGAGTGTGTCCCTTTGCACAGTCCAAGGCCACACATGAACTAATACCAAGCCCAATAATTACACAATGACCACTTAACCAAATAACTTATTGAACCACATATGTAAATCAATTAAACAACGTTGAAGAAATACGTCATAGAGACAGGATTATATGACATTTAGCAGGATTGACATAAACACATTGGCATTTCAAAAAGCAAGAGTGACCGGATTGATTAAGCAAAGAACATGAGAACTAGTAGAATCAATAAGGCTTAATTTTCAACATGGTAAATTTGACATGGCAAACTAACAACATATATTCAATTATTCAGCAGGTGATAGGATACAAAGAACAGACATCACATTAAGAGAATTGAGGAGACATGCCACTTAGATTTAACAGGGTAAGCATACAAAACTACAAAATGCACATGTTAAGGTTTCCCCGAGTTTAGGGTAGAGCATGATCTAGAATTAGTCCAAAAGGGACTTTAAAGCTATGAATCTAAAGTCACGAAGGTATTATAGAGTCATAGTCAGAGGATGGCAATTACACATAGTAAACAAGTAGATAGGCATGATCTATAACAGCCAATAAGAATCATAGTCATGATGTGTATAACACAAAGGTTCCCAAGTTCAAAGATATCATGGTAGGAAGCCATGTCATCTTAAGGTCAAGTAGAGCAGACAAATTTCTAAACATAAGCCAGTTGACCATGCATAATAACAGAAGACTAAGTGTATTGGGATTCAACTAAAAGCCTAGGCAATACTAAAGAATGCAGGATTAACCAAACACCATATTAAAGTTCTCAATACCAAAGCCACATGTTTGGTTAAAAAATTGAAATAGCAATAGGGTTCACGAAGATAAGGACAACAATAGAGCCTACATAAAGGATTCAGGGATTTATTAAAGCAAATTTGGGCAGGCAGTAATTCCCTAGAGTTTCAGTGCAAGTATTCAAATTGAGACATGAAAAGATAAAGTATTAAACTGTCAATGTAAGAAATTAATCATACATGAACATAACAACATCGAACAAGTATCACAGCCAAGAAATCTTCTACACTGATTGAACGCATGCTGACTTATACAAGTCCTGATGAGGAATGATAAGATAAAATCAAAGCAAAGGTCGGCACATTATCATATTGGCTTTGAAAATCCCACATAACAAGGATATTCAAAAGCATGAACACAAATAGGGAGGAAACATAATTGTGAAAGTTTGGACACTTACCAGTTTGCAGTTTTAACAACAAATAGAGAAGAATCACCGAATTTCAGTAGCAAGGTAAAAAAAATAGCAGGAATTTCAAACCCTTAGTGCGTCAAAGTTCACAGGAACTTCGAACGAGCCCCGACCAGTGCTCGCACTAGGGAGGTAGTTAGATAAGATTTCGGTGGCCTTGGCTTTCAGTCGGCCACAACCATGAGTGCAGAAAGTATAGAATAGTGAAAGTTTAGAGAATAGTAGTAGTGGTAGCAGTAGTTAAGTCTCTAAGGGGAAACGGGGGAGGGGATTTATATAGTAGCAAGATTGAACGAACAAACAAGGAAATACAATCAACCAACACAAAAAAGGAAAGAATATATCCCATGGATACTTAAAAATAGTAGAGAAAGTGAGAATTTAGGGCAAATTATTCACAAGCCCCAATCACGACTGAATCACCGGAGATATACCATAACCAAGAGAAATTTTCTCTTCTTGAGTGGGTAGAGCCTCAATCGCACCCAGAACCATAGGATTAAATCCAGATTTTTGATAATCGAACTTACTGTAAGTATAATGGTAATGAAAGTTACCATAACTGAGTGATAATAGCTTAAAATGTAAGTAGAATCCGCGTATGAACGCGTATAAGGAAGGAACGGGAGAGAATCTCCATGGTCGGCTAAGGTTTAGTGTGAGAGTGGAGGGATTATGTAAGGCACCATAAATTTTTGGCAAGGAATTTAAGGTTTTGTGGTGCCGAGGTAGACAAAAGTGTTCAAAGGTTATAGTTAATATTCACAGCGAGCTTGCGAGCCGCGGTACGAAATTTTTGGGTTGAAGAATGCATCTAGGAGTTGGTGGAAAGTTTGGTTGAATGAGGCAATTAGGCGGTCAGATTCGCGATCGCAGATCCATTCTGCGGGCCGCACAAACATCATAGAGTTGAGCAGAAAAATTGTTGAATTTTGAAGGTTGTTTCGTGGTCCATTATGCGATCGCATATCTATTTTGCGGTCTGCACTTCCATTGCAGAATTGGCATGAATAATTTCGTAGGTTGATTCTGCGGTACATTATATGGCCGCATAACTGGTCTGTGGACCGCAGACTGGTCCAAGCCAGCCCCGTTTTTGGCATCACTTTTGCGGTCCATTTTGTGGGCCACATATCTGTTCTGCGGTCCCATTTGATTAAAAGCCTTTGGGGCTCATTTTGGAGCATATACCCGATGACTTTAGAGAGAAGAGTGAGTATCTTAGAGAGAGAGGGAGAAGTCCTAGCCATACTAATCAACCATTCTTGCCCCATTCTTCAAGAATCATGGAAGCCACTCACTAGACCATCATCTGTCTAGGTAAGTCCTCCTCCTAAGCTTTCATGCAAGAGGTTATGGGTTTAAGTATGTTGTAGGGTTGGAGATAGGCCATGCATGTGACATTAGGTGGTAGTATGTGGGGTTGTTGAACTATTTTGGGTAGTTTCTTGTTGAAATTGGTTGAGGGAGGAAGGGATTACCATTGTAGAGGCTTGTAGTCGATTCTTGCATAATAGGTGTATGACAAAATTCCTAAGAGAGTTACACCATGAGAATCCTTCTAATTATTATCCGATTTTCGCTATCTTCCTATAGATTGATATTGCTAGATGTGTTGGGACGTTGTAGTAATTTAAGAAAATCTCAAGCAAGGTATGTTGGCTAAACTTCTTTCTTATAAATGAATTCCATGATGTTCCCGTAAGTTTCAAGTATGGTTGGCCCGGGTTCCTAATTTCCATGTTCCAAGTTGTTCGTAATAAATTTGAATATCCCGAGTAAGCGTTGTGTTGAAAGTTATGCATACTCAAACGTGTTTCAATTGCTCCTACTTTATCCTAATCTCCTTCGTGAACTTGTTCAAGTATAGTTTATGTACTAAGATGTTATGACTTCGATTCATGTTACGAATGAAAGTTTATTAAGCTTAACTTGGAAGGAAAAATCAACGTGCTTAAGACTCATATTGCTCATATACATATTTGAGGTCTTGGTTCCAAATGCCCTTAATTGTTGATAACATATAATTGATGTTGGGGAGTGGAAAAAACGAGAGTGAGATATAAAACGTGGCCATGATTGTTGTAACTAGTGCATTTAATTTTAATTCGTGTTTCAATTGTAAATCACCATGCTCTCCTTTATAAATATTTCCAATGTGATTTGAGTTCTTACATACTCATGAGTTGAAATTGTGTATCTCCCTTTTGGAAAAAAGTATTTCTAGAATAAATGGTGTATCACTCGTTTATGATTTTAACTTGAGCATCAATTGCCAATCATTTTGCTCCTTTACTTTGGATAGAAATCCATTGTTTTTAAATCCTTTATTATCAATGAATTTAAAGTTATGATGTCTGAAATATTCTATATGTTGATTTTTGTGATGATGATCCTTGAAAATACAAAAATTAAAATGTGGAATATGAGTTACGACCATCATGCTATGAAAGAAGAATCATATGAATGGCCAAGAGAGCCAATGAAATAATGATGTTGTGAGTGGTTGAAAGTGCTAATAAAGCAATATATGGTGTGAAAGGTTATAAGGTGAATGAATCTGTATTTCTATTTCCTTTGTGTGCAAAACAAAAATGTGTTTGGAGTATCATTAGCGACCCGAGGAAGGGTGGGTCGAAACGGCCCATACTCGAAACTACACGTGCCGGTGTAGGAGTGGATTCTGATTATTCCTCTAATTTGGGATGCGATTGAAGTATTGATGCGATGAGATTATTCCCCTTGATTGGGATGAGATTGTTGATAGACTTGGATTTGATGTCGACTAACACGGCATATGTGGGAAGACGACCCAACTGGTCGGGTTGTGATCGGATGCCATGTAGCGCGCATAGTGGTTCCTACTCTTGGTAACACATTTCTTTCGCATCACATGTCAATCCACAATGTTTGTGGAGAGATGGCATATCCGATCATGCATGATGGGACTCCGTGCTAAAAACACGGTGGTATATCGGTGCTAATGATCTCCCAACCAAAAATAATATTATTTTTTTGTATTTTGAAAATTGTTATGTTTTAACTTGGCATTTGGATATTGTTGATTGTTATTTGTTGTTTCCATGGTCTTTCCCTTCTTATATTGTCATTCTATTTCGAAAGAGGACATTTAGCACTACATATTAGTACTATTACACATGTACTAACGTCCCATTTGCCGGGGACGCTGCATCTTAAATGGATGCACGTGGTTCATCAGCGGGGATCTTTAGTCCTCGTTAGTAGATATTCTCTATTCAGCTAGTTTTGGTGAGCCCTACTCTGTTCCGAGCCTGATTTCACTTGATGTTGTACTTTGTGTTTTGAGGTATAGCCGTGGCCTTGTCGCCGACACTTCCATATTACTCTTCTGTTGTACTTAGAGGCTCCCGGTGATACACTTCTTGGCGATCCTTGACATAAGGTTTGCCACATACCAACACTTCTAATTCATTACCCAACATCAAA
The DNA here is from genome assembly GCF_000715075.1 of Nicotiana tabacum. Taxonomy (NCBI): domain Eukaryota; kingdom Viridiplantae; phylum Streptophyta; class Magnoliopsida; order Solanales; family Solanaceae; genus Nicotiana; species Nicotiana tabacum. Next base: position 48,367,235 of record NC_134102.1, read on the forward strand.
CATCACCCACAATCTGTCTACGGAGCCTGTAAGTACAATAGAATGGAAGAATGGAAGTGCCAGCGACAAGGCCCCGGCTATACCTCAAAACATAAAGTACAATGCCAAATGACATGAAGACCGGAATAGAGTAGGACTCACTAAAATCTGCTGAATAGAGAGTAACTCCTAACGAGGATCGAAACTTCTCGCTAACGAACCACCTGCATCCATTGAAGATGCAGCGCCCCCAGCAAAAGGGACGTTAGTACATATGGAATAGTACTAGTATGAAAACCAAAACACCAATTCAAAGACTTAGAAATACAACATGTATATGATGAATCATGGTAACAATAAAAGGCTTAGTTAGTCGTTAAAGCCACAAAAAATTTATTAAAATCTTTCAATAACATTTATAAATTCTTAAGTCGGGGATCCTCTACAACTAACTTTACATAAAGCGGCCCTGCCGCCTCACCCCAATGTATGCGGGTGGAGGTGCAATCACGATACCCTCAACTCTACACAAAGCGGCCCTGCCGCCTCACCGTATTACATGCGGGTGGAGGTGTATCACAATACCCCAATCCCTACACGAAGCGGCCCTGCCACCTCAACCCAATATATGCGGGTGGAGGTGTATCACAATACCATAATCTCTACACAAAGCGGTCCTGCCGCCTCATCCCGATATATGCGGGTGGAGGTATATCACAATACCACGACTCTACACAAAGCAGCCCTACTGCCCCAATGTATGCGGGTGGAGGTGTAATCACAATACCACAAACTCTAGATTCCCAAAATGATAATAGATTGTACAAAGGGTTCTCTTCCAATCAACCGTTTGGTACCTTTGGCCTTAGCAAGAGTAGGTTTATAAGGTTTCATCATATGAGAAATAAGTGCTTGATTACATTGATTTCATACAAGGTTTTCTTCCCAAAAAGGGGTATTAACATAATTAAGTCACAATAGAAAATCTTTAACCCATCATTCATTTTTGGAATATGTTTTCCTAAAAGGGCAATACAAAATTTCAACTCATGAATATATAAGATCTAAAAACACTTTGTAAATAGTTACAAAGCATAGCATTTGTTAAAACAACCATATTTGGGCATGACTTGACTACATAAGTATTTAGGCACATCTATTTTCGAAGTCAATTTGGGACAGTTGAATCAAGGCTCGTTTCATAATCTTTCTCACATCATTTCATTTCCTCGGCACCATTGGCCAAAAGTATAATTGTCATTCTTGGCATGTTGGCCACACTTTATATCTCCAACCCATTTTTTTCACTTTCAGGCATCCTTATAGATTATCAATAACAAGGCATTTCTACTCAAGACTTTAAATACACATTTGAGCCACTGACAAAATTAAGGGTCTTAGGCACATGTAATTTCTAACACAATTCGATATGCTAGTTTTCATTAGGATCACATTTTAAAATCATAACATATTAACACACAGTCCACGCTTAATCACCTTGTCAAATAGAAACTCAACATAACAAGTACATTTGGAATACAAATTGAACGCATATATCTCGTCACGAGGCTTATTCGGAATAATCAATTTATAATGAGCAACACGGGACTTACAAGGCCATTGTGGGGTTTAATTTTAAAAGAGGAGTTTAGCCAACATACCTTGTTTGAGCTTTCCTTAAGTTACTACAACGTCCCAACACTTCTAGCAATAACAATCTATAGGAAGATAGCAAAAATCGGATAATAATTCGAAGGATTCACATGGTGTAACTCTCTTAGGAATTTTGTCAAACACCTAGTATGCAAAATAGATGGCAAAGCTCAACAATGGTAATACCTTCTTTCCTCAACCAATTTCAACAAGAAACTAACCAAAATGGTTCATTAATCCCACATACTTTAACCTATTGTCACATGCATGGCCTATTTCCAACCCCCACAATAGACTAGAACTCATAACCTCTTGCATGAAAGCTTAGGAGTAGGACTTACCCGGATAGATGATAATCTAGCGATTGGTTTCCTTGATTATTAAAGGTTGGTGCAAGATTGGATGATTAGAGTGTTAGGTTTCCTCCTTCTCTCTCTAAATGCTCTTACCTCTCTTTAAAATAACCAGGTAATTGCCATAAAATAAGCCCCAAAGGCTATTTATCAAAATGGGGTCGGGTTATAAAAATAGGAAAATGGACCTTTCGAACTCAGGTCTGCGGTCGCAGAAAGGACCGCATAACAGATATGCGATCCGCAAATTGGACTGCAAAAGTGATGCCCAAAAATAGAAATGGTCTGGACAGGTCTGCGGACCGCAGACCACTTATGCAACCGCAGAATCATCCAACAAAATTCTTCAAGCCAAATCTGTAATAGAAAATGCAGACCGCAAAATGGATGTGCGATCGTAGATTTGACCGCAAAACGATCTTCCAAATTCAACCATTTTTTTGCTCAACTCTGCGATGGGTGTGCGGCCCGCAGAATGGATCTTCCGTCATGAATCGGACCGCATAACTGGCCCTTCGATGCATTTTTCAATCCAAAAGATCAGTACCACGGTGAGCTTGTGAGCCGCGAAGATTAACTACTACATCCGTACATATTACTCGACCTCGACACCATAAGACTAGAATTCCTTGGCAAACTTTTACGGGGCCTTACACACCCGTATCATATCAGCATGTACTTGGCAATGGTGGCACTTCTGAACATATTTGATGTAGTCTATCTACATAATCATCCAGAAATACCCTGCCGTTAATATCGTCTTGGCCAGAACGAACCTGTTCATGCGAGGTTTGCAGGTTCTGGCATGCATTTCTTCGATTCATCTAGGTGGCTCCTTGGCATCGACACATCGCAGCAATCCTAAGTCAGGAGTCCATCTATATAGAATTCCTCCGCTCTGAAAGAAGTGGTTGGCCAATCTTCGAAGCGTGCGCTTCTGAGTATGTGTAGCATTTCCTGGGTATTCTTCTTTCTCCAAATACTCCTTGATATCGTGAAACCATGGATTTCCATTGTCATGCCCCATCTTTGGGAGGCACGACCGACGCTCAACTGAGTGAACCTAGCCGAGCAAGCCTGTTAAATACTTTCTACCTAATTCACCCATGATCTAGACAAGGCGTGATTTCATTAATTAAATAGTAGGAAGCTCATTCATACAATCCTAAATCGTTTCATTAGTCATTGCGACTTTAAGTATCACAATACACATTTCTTATAGTTCGAGTGGAACAAGTGATCAAACACAACATAACTTGTTTGGCATTTCCAACACCCATATACAACCCACATAGTATCTACGGAGCGTCTAAAGATACAAAAAAGAGTAATGATGGTGTCGGCAACAAGGCCCCGGCTATAGCTCAAAATGTGACCACAATATAAACAAAAGGTAATATACTTGACCCCGGAATGAAATGGGGCTCACCGAGTCCGCTGAGAAGAGGATGCAACACTATCTATGATCAACAATGTCTGCTATGTAACCACCTGCATCTATTTAAAGATGCAGCGGCCCCAGCAAACGGGACGTTAGTACTGTCGAATAGCACTAGTATGTAAAGCTAAACACCAACTCAATAGAATGAATAATAATACAAGAGGAACAGTCAAGAATTCAATAAGGGCTTCAAATAATATTAAACAACAAGTTAGGGATCATATACGTTTTCATGTCAATTTCCATATTAACAAGTGTTGTGATTAAGAATGCAAATAAAGTTAATATAAAGTCCAATAGAGTAATAAAAATAATATTTACAGTGAAGCCTTTCTTTCATTTAACACTAATCCTAAAGATATTAATAAATGTCAATGATTGAGAGCTTAAGGTAAATTCCATTCATGGACAAGACACCCTTTGGATGCCTGGCACTTTCGAGTTCACAAGGGTCTCGGGGACCCCGAGCAGTGCTTGTGTCAGGGAGGATATATCAACTAGAAACTAAATCTTACTCCTAAATACCCTTAACCGCTCACACTTACTATTCCCTATAGGGTTAGATGCCAGTGAGGCATTCCCTGTAACTTTCAATATAACAGTAGCAATAAAACAAAGATTCAAGTATGCACACCTCTCACATAAACTATACAGAATACAACTGTGAGTAGAGATAACAAAATACAGCATTGAGATAACAATTTGAACACAAGTGTGTGGTATATTGTCACTACTTCCAACATGCTCAAGAATACTCAAAGAAACCAATTATAGATACAAAATAAAGAGAGGCAAATACTAACAAACTAGTTTAGAAGCCCAAACACTCAGAGTAGAGAAGATATATGTGTATCTGCCTCACTTATCTTACTAACAGATTCAAGCTTGCAGGAGTTCTTAGTTTCAGTTACAATACCTTAATAGCTTATAAAACTATGTTCAAACTTAGCAGAGGTTCACATACGTAGATTAAACCATCACTTCTTACTAGATGTATGAATTAACAAGTTCATTTCGAATCTCTCAAGAGTATTAACATGAGTACTTATGCAAGCGAGCAGGTTGATCCTAACTAGAGCAGATGACATGATCATTTTTCCTTTAAAAGCTCATAACCTCATATTCATACCAATCTCATTAAGGGTTAAGGAACAATGTTAAACCCAAGCAGGGCAGGGAAACATCAGAAGGTTTCTCTTAAGTCTTATAGGTGAATCATAGTCAGCTTGTATAAGTTTAAAAGGTTCAGTTTCCTTTATATGATAATGCAGCATGAGAGCACAAGCATAGGTATGAAGAATGAGCAGGAAGATTGTTTAAGAAAAAGAATGAGCGCAGAATCACTAAGAGAAGATAATCAGGTATCGTGTCCCTTTTTCTCTCAAAAGCATGTTTTGACACGTGACAACTCTTTAAGTGGGTATTAAAAGAAGAGAGTCGCCACCTAATGATTTTTAAGGTGTGTTAGGACACCTATTTGAAAATAACTCAGTTTAATTAGTCTATGTCACCAAAGATCGGGTGAGGGCTCAGATTATCTCGAAGAGAAGGTGTAAGGCACTCTTTGAGGTCCACAACTGTGGGTCTCGGCCGATATTCATGCTATGTGGGATTATTGGATTGTGTTATGTGACCATTTAAGTGCAGGAAGACAGGGAATTTAAAAGTTCAACTTCAACATAAACCAGTGTAAAGAAAATCGCATGTGTGAAGGAATTAAACTATATAAATGATCAGTACAAGTCTTTAGAGGTTACAGGATACAACTTAATTATTCTAAGTTCAAAGAGACAAGGCACGAACAATAAACATATAAAGGAGGGGGGTCCTATTTTTTTAGCCTAAAGGATCACCCCATGCAACATAAATAATACTTCGCAACTCCCTTTGGGTAGGGGTTGCTCATATTATTCAGCGGGCACAAACTATCATCACCTGCTACCCAATTACTATGTTAAAGTTATTTACCTAAAGCGCTCTAATTCAATTCTAAACCGTGTCCTATGCATGCATTACTCGTCCCGGGCATGTGGTCAAGGAGGCTTTGGACCTATTAGACATGATCTCTAATTTATTTGTGCCACGGGGCAGTGAAAGCTATTAGAAAACTCAGAATTATTCGTGTTTGATCCAATAGACATGATTTCTAGGCGAGTAATAATATCCTATAGGCAAGATCTCTATTAGTTGGTATTTAAACACAGATTAATCATGCACATTATTATAGACATGTTTTATAGGCGGGCAGTATAATAAGAACAACATAAGTAGTAGATTAGTTAATTATCTAGAGCCCTATAGACATGGTATCTAGATGAGTATTAGCAAAGACATATATTATTGCAATCCTATAGTCATGCTATCTAATAATTATAGAGAAGTAGACATTGGAGCAGGTAAAGCATTTACTCAAACAAACATGCTTTTGATAATGTACAAGCGTTAGGTAAATTGAGTAAGTGACGTGTGTGATTTCTTCTAGGCATGATTTTTATTAGTGTGTAGAATTAAAGCACGTCAAACAACAAGCATAGAAAATAAGCCCTATGGACATATTTTCTACCCATTTAGGCAAAAATTATAGTATACCCACTTCCCCCATTTCACTAACTCCTAGTTGTTCGTTTACAAATTATTACAATCCCGGATAATGAGTATAAGTATAAATATTACACAAGGAACAACTGCAGGCCCAAGAGCAGGCCCAAATGAAAATAACCTATTACTCCCTGGGCATTCAACAAGCTCACTTTCACATGAATAGCAGGCTCAGATCCAAAAGCATCTCAAACAAGAGTGTCCCTTTGCAGAGCCCAAGGCCACACATGAACTAATACCAAGCCCAACAATTATAGATTGACCACTTAACCAAATAACTTATTGAACCACAGATGTAAATCAATTAAACAACGTTGAAGCAATACGTCATAGAGACAGGATTATATGACATTTAGCAGGAGTCACATAAACACATTGGCATTTCAAAAAGCAAGAGTGACAGGATTGATTAAGCAAAGAACATGAGAACTAGGAGAATCAATAAGGCTTAATTTTCGACATGGTAAATTTGACATGGCAAACTAACAACATATATTCAGTTATTCAGCAGGTGATAGGATGCTAAGAATAGACATAACATTAAGAGAATTCAGGAGACATGCCACATAGAGTTAACAGGGTAAGCATACCAAACTACAAAATACACATGTTAAGGTTTCCCGATTTAGTTTAGGGTAGAGCATGATCTAGAATTAGTCCAAAAGGGACTTTAATGATATGAATCTAAAGTCACAAAGGTATTATAGAGTCATAGTCAAAGGATGGCAATTACACATAGTAAACAAGTAGATAGGCATGATCTATAACATCCAATAAGAATCATAGTCATGATGTGCATAACACAAAGGTTCCCAAGTTCAAAGATATCATGGTAAGAAGCCATGTCATCTTAAGGTCAAGTAGAGCAGACAAATTTCAAAACATAAGCCAGTCGACCATGCATAATAACAGAAGACTAAGTGTATTGGGATTCAACTAAAAGCCTAGGCAACACTAAAGAATGCAGTATTGACCAAACACCACATTAAAGTTCTCAATAACAAAGCCACATGTTTGGTTAAAGCATTGAAATAGCAATAGGGTTCACAAAGATAAGGACAACAATAGAGCCTACATAAAGGATTCAGGGCCTTATTAAAGCAAATTATGGGCAGGCAATAATTCCCTAGAGTTTCAGTGCAAGTATTCAAATTGAGACATGAAAAGATACAGTATTAAACTGTCAATGTAAGAAATTAATCATACATGAACATAACAACATTGAACAAGTATCACAGCCAAGAAATCTTCTACACTGATTGAACACATGCTGACTTATACAAGTCCTGATGAGGAATGATAAGATAAAATCAAAGCAAAGGTTGGCACATTATCATATTGGCTTTGAAAATCCCACATAACAAGGATATTCAAAAGCATGAACACAAATAGGGAGGAAACATAATTGTGAAAGTTTGGACACTTACCAGTTTGCAGTTTTAACAACAAATAGAGAAGAATCACCAAATTCCAGTAGCAAGGTAAAAGAAATAGCAGGAATTTCAAACCCTTAGTGCGTCAAAGTTCACAGGAACTTCGAACGAGCCTCGACCAGTGCTCGCACTAGGGAGGTAGATAGAGAAGATTTCAGTGGCCTTGGCTTTCAGTCGGCCACAACCAAGAGTGCAGAAAGTATAGAATAGTGAGAGTTGAGAGAATAGTAGTAGTGGTAGCAGTAATTAAGTCTCTAAGGGGAAACAGGGGAAACGGGGGAGGGGGTTTATATAATAGCAAGATTGAACGAACAAAAAAGGAAAGAATATATCCCATGGATACTTAAAAATAGTAGAGAAAGTGAGAATTTAGGGCAAATTATTCACAAGCCCCAATCACGACTGAATCACCGGAGATATACCATAACCAAGAGAAATTTTCTCTTCTTGAGTGGGTAGAGCCTCAATCGCACCCAGAACCATAGGATTAAATTCGGATTTGTGATAATCGAACTTACTGTAAGTATAATGGTAATGAAAGTTACCATAACTGAGTGATAATAGCTTAAAATGTAAGTAGAATCCACGTATGAACGCGTATAAGGAAGGAACGGGAGAGAATCTCCATGGTCGGCTAAGGTTTAGTGTGAGAGTGGAGGGATTATGTAAGGCACCATAAATTTCCGGCAAGGAATTTAAGGTTTTGTGGTGCCGAGGTAGACAAAAGTGTTCAAAGGTTGTAGTTAATATTCACAGCGAGCTTGCGAGCCGCGGTACGGAATTTTTGGGTTGAAGAATGCATCGAGGAGTTGGTGGAAAGTTTGGTTGAAGGAGGCAATTAGGTGGTCAGATTCGCGACCGCAGATCCATTCTGCGGGCCGCACACCCATCGTAGAGTTGAGTAGAAAAATTGTTGAATTTTGAAGGTTGTTTCGTGGTCCATTATGCGATCGCATATCTATTTTGCGGTCTGCACTTCCATTGTAGAATTGGCATGAATAATTTCGTAGGTTGATTCTTCGGTACATTATACGGCCGCATAACTGGTCTGTGGACCGCTGACTGGTCCAAGCCAGCCCCGTTTTTGGCATCACTTTTGCGGTCCATTTTGTAGGGCACATATCTGTTCTGCTGTCCATTCTGTTACTGCAAATCTTAGTTCAGAGGGTCCATTTTCTATTTTTATGACCCGACCCCATTTTGATTAAAAGCCTTTGGGGCTCATTTTGGAGCATATACCTGATGACTTTAGAGAGAAGAGTGAGTATTTTAGAGAGAGAGGGAGAAGTCCTAGCCATACTAATCAACCATTCTTGCCCCATTCTTCAAGAATCATGGAAGCCACTCACTAGACCATCATATATCTGGGTAAGTCCTCCTCCTAAGCTTTCATGCAAGAGGTTATGGGTTTAAGTATGTTGTAGGGTTGGAGATAGGCCATGCATGTGACATTAGGTGGTAGTATGTGGGGTTGTTGAACTGTTTTGGGTAGTTTCTTGTTGAAATTAGTTGAGGGAGGAAGGGATTACCATTGTAGAGGCTTGTAGTCGATTCTTGCATAATAGGTGTATGACAAAATTCCTAAGAGAGTTACACCATGAGAATCCTTCTAATTATTATCCGATTTTCGCTATCTTCCTATAGATTGATATTGCTAGATGTGTTGGGACGTTGTAGTAATTTAAGGAAATCTCAAGCAAGGTATGTTGGCTAAACTTCTCTCTTATAAATGAATTCCATGATGTTCTCGTAAGTTTCAAGTATGGTTGGCCCGGGTTCCTATTTTCCATGTTCCAAGTTGTTCGTAATAAATTTGAATATCCCAAGTAAGCGTTGTGTTGAAAGTTGTGCATACTCAAACGTGTTTCAATTGCTCCTACTTTATCCTGATCTCCTTCGTGAACTTGTTCAAGTCTAGTTTATGTACTAAGATGTTATGACTTCGATTCATGTTTCGAATGAAAGTTTATTAAGCTTAACTGGGAAGGAAAAATCAATGTGCTTAAGACTCATATTGCTCATATACATATTTGAGGTCTTGATTTCAAATGCCCTTAATTGTTGATAACATATAATGATGTTGGGGAGTGGAAAAAATGAGAGTGAGATATAAAACGTGGCCATGATTGTTGTAACTAGTGCATTTAATTTGAATTCGTGTTTCAATTGTAAATCACCATGCTTACCTTTATAAATATTTCCAATGTGATTTGAGTGCTTACATACTCATGAGTTGAAATTGTGTATCTCCCTTTGGGAAAAAGTATTTCTAGAATAAATGGTGTATCACTCGTTTATGATTTTAACTTGAGCATCAATTGCCAATCATTTTGCTCCATTACTTTGGAAAGAAATCCATTGTTTTTAAATCCTTCATTATCAATGAATTTAAAGTTATGATGTCCGAAATATTCTATATGTTGATGTTTGTGATGATGATCCTTGAAAATACAAAAATTAAAATGTGGAATATGAGTTATGACCATCGTGCTATGAAAGAAGAATCATATGAATGGCCAAGAGAGCCAATGAAATAATGATGTTGTGAGTGGTTGAAAGTGCTAATGAAGCAATATATGGTGTGAAAGGTTATAAGGTGAATGAATCTGTATTTCTATTTCCTTTGTGTGCAAAACAAAAATTTGTTTGGAGTATCATTAGCAACCCGAGGAAGGGTGGGTCAAAACGGCCCATACTCGAAACTACACGTGCCGGTGTAGGAGTGGATTGTGATTATTCCTCTTATTTGGGATGCGCTTGAAGTATTGATGTGATGAGATTATTCCCCTTGATTGGGATAAGATTGTTGATAGACTTGGATTTGATGTCGACTAACACGACATATGTGGGAAGACGACCCAACTGGTCGGGTTGTGATCGAACGCCATGTAGCGCGCATGGTGGTTCCTACTCTTGGTAACACCTTTCTTTCACATCACATATCAATCCACAATGTTTGTGGAGAGATGGTATATCTGATCATGCATGATGGGACTCCGTGCTAAAAACACGGTGGTATATCGGTGCTTATGATCTCCCAACCAAAAATAATATTATTTTTTTGTATTTTGAAAATTGTTATGTTTTAACTTGGCGTTTGGATATTGTTGATTGCTATTTGTTGTTTCCATGCTATTTCCCTTCTTATATTGTCATTCTATTTCGAAAGAGGACATTTAGCACTACATATTAGTACTATTCCACATGTACTAACGTCCCTTTTGTCGGGGACGCTACATCTTAAATGGATGCAGGTGGTTTGTCAGCGGGGAGCTTTGGTCCTCATTAGTAGATATTCTCTATTCAGCCGGTTTTGGTGAGCCCTACTCTATTCCGAGCCTGATTTCACTTGATGTTGTACTTTGTGTTTTGAGGTATAGTCGTGGCCTTGTCGCTGTCACTTCCATATTACTCTTCTGTTGTACTTAGAGCTCCCGGTGATACACATCTTGGCGATCCTTGACTTAAGGTTTGCCACATACCAACACTTCTAGTTCATTACCCAACATCAAACATCACCCACAATCTGTCTACGGATCCTCTAAGTACAATAGAACGGAAGAATGGAAGTGTCGGCGATAAGGCCCCGGCTATACCTCAAAACTTAAAGTACAACGCCAAATGACATGAAGACCGGAACAGAGTAGGACTCACTAAAATCTGCTGAATAGAGAGTAACTCCTAACGAGGATTGAAACTGCCCGCTAACGAACCACCTGCATCCATTGAAGATGCAGCGCCCCCGGCAAAAGGTACGTTAGTATATATGGAATAGTACTAGTATGAAAACAAAAATAGCAATTCAAAGACTTAGAAATACAACATGTATATGATGAATCATGGTAACAATAAAAGGTTTAGTTAGTCGTTAAAGCCACAACAAATTTATTAAAATATTTCAATAACATTTATAAATTCTTAAGTCGGGGATCCTCTACAACTAACTTTACACAAAGCGGCCCTGCTGCCTCACCCCAATGTATGAGGGTGGAGGTGCAATCATGATACCCTCAACTCTACACAAAGCGGCCCTGCCGCCTCACCGTATTACATGCGGGTGGAGGTGTATCACAATACCACAATCCCTACACGAAGCATCCCTGCCACCTAAACCCAATATATGCGGGTGGAGGTGTATCACAATTCCACAATCTCTACACAAAGCGGTCCTGCCGCCTCATTCCGATATATGCGGGTGGAGGTATATCACAATACCACGACTCTACACAAAGCAGCCCTGTTGCCCCAATGTATGCGGGTGGAGGTGTAATCATAATACTACAACTATAGATTCCCAAAATGATAATAGTTTGTACAAGGGGTTCTCTTCCAATCAACCGTTTGGTACCTTTGGCCTTAGCAAGAGTAGGTTTATAAGGATTCATCATATGAGAAATAAGTGCTTGATTACATTGATTACATACAAGGTTTTCTTCCCAAAAAGGGGTATTAACATAATTAAGTCACAATAGAAAATCTTTAATCCATCATTCATTTTTGTAATATGTTTTCCCAAAAGGGCAATACAAAATTTCAACTCGTGAATATATAAGATCTAAAAACACGTTGTAAATAGTTACAAAGCATAGCATTTGTTAAAACAGCCATATTTGGGCATGACTTGAGTACATAAGTTTTTAGGCACATCTATTTTCGAAGTCAATTTGGGACAGTTGAATCAAGGCTCGTTTCATAATCTTTCTCACATCATTTCATTTCCTCGGCACCAATGGCCACAAGTATAAATGTCATTCTTGGCACGTTGGTCACACTTTATATCTCCAACCCATTTTTTTTACTTTCAGGCATCCTTATAGATTATCAACAACAAGGCTTTTCTACTCAAGACTTTAAATACACATTTGAGCCACTGACCAAATTAAAGGTCTTAGGCACATGTAATTTCTTACACAATTCGACATGCTAGTTTTCATTAGGATCACGTTTTAAAATCATAACATATTAACACACAGTCCACGCTTAATCACCTTGTCAAATAGAAACTCAACATAACAAGTACATTTGGAATACAAATTGAACGCATATATCTCTTGTCACGAGGCTTATTCGAAATAATCAATTTATAATGAACAACACGGAACTTACAAGGCCATTGTGGGGTTTAATTCTAAAAGAGGAGTTTAGCCAACATACCTTGTTTGAGCTTTCCTTAAGTTACTACAACGTCCCAACACTTCTAGCAATAACAATCTATAGTAAGATAGCGAAAATCAGATAATAATTAGAAGGATTCACATGGTGTAACTCTCTTAGGAATTTTGTCAAACACCTAGTATGCAAAATAGATGGCAAAGCTCAACAATGGTAATACCTTCTTTCCTCAACCAATTTCAACAAGAAACTAACCAAACTGGTTCATTAATCCCACATACTTTAACCTATTGTCACATGCATGGCCTATTTCCAATTCCCACAATATACTAGAACTCATAACCTCCTGCATGAAAGCTTAGGAGTAGGACTTACCCGGATATATGATAATCTAGCGATTGGTTTCCTTGATTATTGAAGGATGGTGCAAGATTGGATGATTAGAGTGTTAGGTTTCCTCCTTCTCTCTCTAAATGCTCTTACCTCTCTTTAAAATAACCAGGTAATCGCCACAAAATAAGCCCCAAAGGCTATTCATCAAAATGGGGCCGGGTTATAAAAATAGGAAAATGGACCTTTTGAACTCAGGTTTGCGGTCGCAGAATGGACCGCATAACAGATATGCGATCCGCAAATTGGACTGCGAAAGTGATGCCCAAAAACTGAAATGGTCTGGATAGGTCTGCGGTCTGCAGACCACTTATGCAGCCGCAGAATGGACCGCAAATCATCCAACAAAATTCTTCAAGCCAAATCTGTAATGGAAAATGCAGACTGCAAAATGGATGTGCGATCACAGATTTGATCGCAAAACGACCTTCAAAATTCAACCATTTTTCTGCTCAACTCTACGACGGGTATGCGGCCCGCAGAATGGATCTCCGATCACGAATCGGACCGAATAACTGGCCCTTCAGAAAAAATTTCCACCAACACTTCGATGCATTTTTCAATCCAAAATATCAGTACCACGGCGAGCTTTTGAGCCGCGAAGATTAACTACTACATCCGTACACATTACCCGACCTCGACACCATAAGACTAGAATTCCTTGGCGAAATTTTATGGGGCCTTACACACCCGTATCATATCAGCATGTACTTGGCAATGGTGGCACTTCTGAACATATTTGATGTAGTCTATCTCCATAATCATCCAGAAATACCCTGCCCTTAATATCGTCTTGGCCAGAACGAACCTGTTCATGTGAGGTTTGCAGGTTCGGGCGTATATTTCTTTGATTCATCTAGGTGGCTCCTTGGCATCGACACATCACAGCAATCCCAAGTCAGGAGTCCTTCTATATAGAATTCCTCCGCTCTGAAAGAAGTGGTTGGCCAATCTTCGAAGCATGCGCTTCTGAGTATGTGTAGCATTTCCTGGGTATTCTTCTTTATCCAAATACTCCTTGATATCGTGAAACCATGGATTTCCATTGTCACGCCCCATCCTTGGGAGGCGCAACCGGTGCTCAACTGAGTGAACCCGGCCGAGCAAGCCTGTGAGATACTTTCTACCCAATTCACCCATGATCAAGACAAGGCGTGATTTCATTAATTAAATAGTAAGAAGTTCATTCATACAATCCTAAATCGTTTCATTAGTCATTGCGACTTTAAGTCTCACAATACACATTTCTTATAGTTCTAGTGGAACAAGTGATTAAACACAACATAACTTATTTAGCATTCCCAACACCCATATACAACCCACATAGTGTCTACGGAGCGTCTAAAGATACAAAAGAGAGTAAAAATGGTGTCGGCAACAAGGCCCCGGCTATAGCTCAAAATGTGACCACAATATAAACAAAAAGTACAATACTTGACCCCGGAATGAAATAGGGCTCACCGAGTCCGCTAAGAAGAGGATGCAGCACTATCTGTGATTAACACTGTCTGATATGTAACCACCTGCATCCATTTAAAGATTCAGTGCCCCCAGCAAAAGGGACATTAGTACCGTCGAATAGCACTAGTATGTAAAGCTAAACACCAACTCAATAGAATGAATAATAATACAAGAGGAACAGTCAAGAATTCAATAAGGGCTTCAAATAATATTAAAACAACAAGTTAGGGAGCATATACGTTTTCAAGTCAATTTCCATATTAACAAGTGTTGGGTGATCTTTAGTACCGATATTCCACAACTCACAATACCTCTGTATTCTTACATGGAGTCCGATCTCGGCCCGATCAGCTAGGCTATTTCATTTGAGACATTACCACAATTTTATTATAATTTCCAGCACAGTACCACCATGTGTGCGTCATGGCGTCCGATCACGGCCCGATCGGCTAGGCCATATCATTTGAGACATCAACCACTTTCACAATTTCATCCACAATACCACTGTGTTCTTACACGGAGTCCGATCTTGGCCAGATCGGCTATGCCATCTCATCTGAGACATTACCTTTTTCAGTCAATCATCTCACATCGTACTTCTTTCACATCTTTTTAATTCATTGGCACTAATGGCCACAATTTTAAAGTCATTCCTGGCACTTCGCCGTTTCTCATTGTTCCAGTTCCCCTTTTTCACATTCAAATATCATTAACATTATCAACAACAATAAGGCTTCCCATTGAAGACACTAAATTCACATATAAGTGATTTGGGAATCTTAGGCACATAGAGGCTTTTCATACAATTTGGCATAACATCCTTTATTTCAATCTTGACATGAAGTCTTAACATTTCTAACACATATTCCACATTTTTTAACACATCCTCAAATAACAAGATAACATGATGAGGTCTTTAGAATAAATATTGAACTTACATCATTCAACACAAACACATTAGAAATTGCCAATTCTATAATGATCAAGAGCTTACTCCAATTACATGAATACTGTGGGGTTCGATTCTAGGAAGAAGGGGGTTTAGCCAACATACCTCAATTGATCTTCTTAAAACTCTAAGATGTTCCGGAATATTAGCAACTTCAATCTATTTAAGCAGTATAACAAAATTGAACCAAAAATTAGGAAGATGAACATGGTTTTAGCTCATTTGAACTTATTATCAAATACTAGGTATGCATAAATGTTTTAAGGCCCTTTTTGTGAAAGACTCCACCAACCCACACCCCATTCTTTTCTATTTTTACCTCTTAGGAAGAAGACCTAGGTACCTCTCTTGATAATCTTCAAGGTTTTAAGTGAGAATTGAAGAGAAATTTGATGAAGATCACTTCTCACTCTAGGACCCTCTCTCTCACTCTAAAAATATCAGGAAATATGATCAAAATGGTCTCAGGGATGTGTTTTAATGGAATAGGGTCGGGTTTAAAAACCCCAAAAATAAATCTTCGGAACAGGTTCTGCGGTCACATATGCGACCGCATAGTGGTTATGTGGTCCATGAATTGACCACAAAAATGGGTGCCAGAGCTGGAAAGAAGCTGACCTAGTATGCGACCACAATACGGCACGCAGACCTGTTATGCGATTGCATAATGCACCGCATAACGGTTCTGCGGTCGTATAGTGCACCACAGAAACTCCCTCCGAAAAATCCCAATGCAGGATATGCGACAAGAATGTAGCTCGCGAAATGATTGTGCGGTCGCATAATGGCCGCGAAATTGGGCATCAAAAATGCCCCAAAAATCTGCCCCACTCTGCTACAAGTCCGCGGTGTGGTTCTGCGGCCGTAGAATGGGCCGTGGAAACGCATACTTCTGCCCAACATTTTCTAGTATTATAACCTCTACACCTACTTTGGCATCATGGAAACCGGGTTTTCAGGAAATATTTATGGGGCCTTACATCCTCCCCCACTTAAGAACACTCGTCCTCGAATTGGGGTCAAGGCTCACTATTAGCATCTTATACAACTCAGTGTTTCCATACCCCACACCAGAAGCCCCAAATTTAACTAACTCCCTAAATTTCCAAAATTTCTGCCAGAGTTTCCTTTGTAACTAGGCCTATCGACCTGTCAGAGAGCCCCAGAAACACATTCTTAAAACATCTTCATAAACCAATAACATAACATAACTCATAACAACACCAATCGTGGCCTCGTGTAAACAACATATAATCAAAAGGAACTCCTTTACATTAACTTAACAAGTTATACAAAATTCATAGGCGACAAGTTCATAAAAAGGATTACACAGCTACTCAAACAAGTAAGGATACTTCTTCTTCATTTCTTCCTCGGCCTCCCATGTGCCCTCTTCAACCTGCTGGTTTTTCCACAACACTTTCATGGAGGCAATTTCCTTATTCCTCAACTTTCGGACTTGTCTATCAAGAATGGCAACCGGAATTTCTTCATATGACAATTCTTCATTAACCTCAATGGTCTCAACCGGCATAATAGCTGATGGATCTCCAACTACCTTCTTTAACATAGACACATGGAATACCGAGTGCACTAATGACATCTCGGGTGGTAGCTCAAGCTTGTACGCCACCTGGCCAATTCTCTGAATGATTTTGTATGGCCCGACATACCTCGGACTCAATTTCCCCTTTTCCCAAACCGCATAATACCCTTCATGGGGGAAACCTTCATGAATACCCAATAATCTTCGTTGAACTCTAAATCTCTACGACGGATATCCGAATAGGATTTTTGATGACTCTAAGCAGTTTTCAACAGCTCCTTAATGATTTTAACTTTGTCCATAGCCTGATGCACGAGGTCTGTCCCTATCAACTTTGCTTCCCCAATTTTGAACATCCCAATGGGAGATCTACATCTCCTATCATATAATGCCTCAAATGGTGCCATCTGAATACTAGCATGAAAGCTTTTGTTATAAGCAAACTCTATGAGTGGCAAATGATTATCCCAGCTACCCTTGAAATAAAGAACACAAGCACGCAACATGTCCTCAAGCGTCTAAATAGTCCGCTCTGCTTGCCCGCCGGTCTGTGGATAGAAGGTTGTACTAAGATTTACCTAAGTACCCAAACCTTGCTGAAATTTCTTCCAAAAATTTGCCGTGAACTGAGCCCCTCGATCGGAAATGATAGAAACTGGAGTGCCATGTAGCCTGACTATTTCCTTGATATATAACTGAGCATACTGTTCCGCTATGTCGGTAGATTTAACAGGCAAGAAGTGTGTTGATTTCATGAGTCGGTCCACGATCACCCAAATTGAGTCAAACTTGCATGGAGTGCGTGGTAATCCTACCATGAAATCCATATTAATCATCTCTCACTTCCACATTGGAATTCCTATGTTATGTGCCAACCCACCAGGCCGTTGATGTTCGGCCTTCACTTGCTGAAAATTCGGACACCTCGCCACAAAGTCCGCCACATTCCTTTTCATGTCATTTCACCAATAGACTTCCTTGAGATCGTAATATATCTTTGTAGAACCTGGGTGCACGGAATACCTAGAAGCGTGAGTCTCGGTCATGATTCTTTCCCTGAGACCATCTACATTAAGAACACATAGTCGCCATTGGTACCTTAGTGTACCATCATCCATGCCAAGAGTAAAAGCCATAGTTTTATGTTTTTGAATCCCCTCCTACAATTGTACCAAAAATGGATCGTTGTATTTCTTCTCTTTGATTTCCACAACAAGCGATGATTCGGCCCTATTTTGCACAATTACCCCTCCTTCATTAGAGTCCGTAAGACGAACTCCCAAACTAGCCAATCGATGGACTTCCTTGGCTGATGGCCTTTGGTATGACTCCAAGTGTGCTAAACTACCCATAGATTTCCGGCTAAGCGCATCCGCCACAACGTTGGCTTTCCCCGGGTGATATAGAATACCGATGTTGTAATCCTTGAGTAACTCAAGCCATCTTCTTTGCCTCAGATTTAGCTCCTTTTGTTTGAAAATATATTGAAGGCTCTTATGGTCCATGAATATCTCCACATGGACCCCATACAAATAGTGACGCCAAATTTTCCATGCAAAAACCACTGCCGCAAGTTCTAAGTCATATGTTGGATAATTCTTTTCATGATTCTTGAGTTGCCTAGAAGCATATGCTATAACCTTGCTGTGTTGCATTAACACACGCCCAAGCCCAATTCTTGAAGCATCACAATATACCAAGAATTCATTTGTACCCTCTGGCAGGGTCAACACCGGCGTCGTAGTCAATCTTGATTTCAACTCCTGGAAGCTCCTTTTACAAGCATCGGACCATCGGAACTTAACTTCTTTCTGAGTCAATTTAGTCAACGGAGAGGCAAGGGTAGAAAACCCCTCCACAAACTTCCTGTAATACCCTGCTAAGCCCATGAAATTTCGAATCTCGGTGGGCGTTGTAGGCCTAGGACAATTCTTTACTGCTGAAATCTTTTCAGGATCAACCTTGATTCCTTCTCTGGAGACAACATGACCCAAGATTGTGACAGATTCGAGCCAAAATTCACACTTTGAAAACTTCGCATACAATTGGTGCTGATGAAGAGTCTGCAACACTGCCCTGAGATGATCAGCCTGGTCCTCCCGACCTCATGAATACAAAAGAATATCGTCAATGAATACTATCACAAAGGAGTCAAAGAAAGGCTTCAAAACCCGATTCATAAGATCCATGAAAGCCGCTGGGCATTTGTTAGCCCAAACGATATTACTAGAAATTCAAAGTGCCCATACCGGGTTATGAAAGTTGTTTTCGAAATATCCTGCTCCCTGATCTTCAATTGGTGATACCCAGATCGTAAATCAATTTTGGAGAAGTATCTAGCACCTTGTAACTGATCAAACAAATCATATATTCTTGGTAATGGGTACTTGTTTTTTATTGTGACCTTGTTGAGCTACCGATAGTCAATACACATCCTCAGCAATCCATCTTTCTTCCTTACAAAGAGAACCGGCGTGCCCCATGGCGACACACTCGGTCAGATAAAACCATTCTCTAACAAATCCTTCAATTGTTCCTTTAGTTCCTTCAATTCTGTTGGTGCCATCCTATAGGGTGGAATGGATATAGGATACGTGTCTAGCATCATATCAATCACAAAATCAATCTCCCTATCTGGCGGAATCCCAAGGAGTTCATCAGGAAAGACCCCTGGAAATTCATTCACAACTGGCACAGATTCGAGTGTAGGTGCCTCAACAGTGGTGTCTGTAACTCGGACCAAGTGATAGATACACCACTTTTTAATCATCTTTGTGGCCTTAAGGTAAGAAATAAACCTACCCTCCGGCACCACATTATCCCCGTTCCACTCAACAACTGGCTTATTAGGAAATTCAAACTCACAGTTCTAGTTCGGCAGTCGAGCTTAGCAAAACATAAATAAAGCCAATCCATTCGTATAATTACATCAAAATCAACCATTCCCAATTCAATGAGATCAGCCACGGTGTCTCGGCCATGCACCGTGACAACATAACCCCTATAAACCTGTGCGGCCACAATAGACTTGCCAACCGGAGTAGATACAGAGAACGACTTAGGAAGCTAATTCGGTTCTATCCCAAATTCCATAGCAACATAAGAGGTAACATAGAATAAGGTGGAACTAGGATCAATAAGAGCATATACATCATGAATTTGGACAGTCAATATACTTGTGACGACATCTGGAGAAGCCTCTACATTCTGGCAACCGCTCATAGCATAGAGACGGCTGGGTCCTCTTGAACTCTGTGCACCACCCCTAGCTGCACCATGCCCTACTGGTGCCGGAGTGCCTCGAGTTAGAGGGGGTGCTGAAGATGTAGTAGCTGCAGAACTGGATGGCTGTGTTGTGCCCCTGCCCGCATTTTGGCGGGGTGAACGGCACTCCCTCTTAATATGACCCCTTAATCCTCACCTATAACATATAGGTAAGTCCATGTAGCAGATCCCCGAGTGCATCCTCCCACACCTGGGGCATGGAGGCCTCCGCTGCTGCGGGAATATCCCTCCTGATCGGCCCTGATGGTGGGGTCCCTTGCGACTCCCCTGCTACTGACTGTACCCCACTGGCAGTGCACTGGCTGAAGACTGAGCATGAGAATGGGTTAGCCCTAATGACACTCCCCAGAAAGCTAATCTTCCCCCACCAAATGACTCCCCAAAGTTACCCGCGGATCGGGTCTTGCTGGTACCCTCTCTCTCTCTTCTGTTCTTCAATTTGCGGTCCTCTGTAGCTTGAGAAAATTCTACCATTTTCCCATAGTTCATATCTAAATTCAAGGCCACAGTAGCGGCCTCATTGATAACCAAGGAGCTAAGGCCTTTCACAAACCGGCACACTCTAGCCTCTATAGTAGGTAACATGTGAATAGCATATTTTGACTGGCGTGCGAACTCCATGTGATACTCCCACACACTCCTACTCCCTTTCTTAAGATTCTCAAACTCTGCGGCATGGGTTGCCCTAGTCTCAGCAGGCAAGAAACGGTCTATAAAGGGATCAACAAACTCACTCTACCTCGTTGGAGGGCTCCCCTCCTCCTGAGAGTCCTCCCACAGCTCAAACCAAGAATATGCCACCCCTTTCAGGCGGTAGGCGGCCAACTCTACTCCCTCCGTCTCAGTAGCACGCATAACCCTGAGAGTCTTATGCATCTCATCAATAAAGTCATGTTGATCCTCCTCGGGATTAGCACCCATGAACACCGGAGGATCTAACTGCAGAAACCTGTTCACCTTAGAACTACTAGAATCCCCTTGCTGGCTAGAAGATATGGGTGCAACATTCGGCCTTTGGGCCTGAGAAGCCACTATCTGAGTCAGCATCTGAATAGCTCCCCTAAGACCCCCATCAGAAATACCAGTTTCGGAAGCTGGGGTTGGAGGTGGAATCAAAATATCGGTTGGAGGAACCGCTGCACCCTCAGTAGGTGCAGGAACTGGTGTGGCCTGAACAGGTGTAGTGGAATCAGGTAGTGTAGCAGTCGAAGGATTATCCTCACCCTTCGGGTATTCACCCGCCTCACCAAGTAAAGGGTCAACTGCCACTCCCAAGGCGGCATTGGCTCCTTGGCCAGTTCTTGCTCTCTTCTTAGGTGCCATATACTGAAATTTAAAGGAATGCACGAGTTAGAGGAGGAACAGTTGCACAATTAGTTTCATCGCACGATCCAGAATATCAAAGAAGGGTATTATTCCTAAATGTCTAAGCAGCCCCCAACTTATAGATGTGGTCAACAATACACCAATAAGAACGACTCTACCAGACACGGCTCCGAGATATCCTAGGACTCTTTAAAACCTTAGGCTCTGATACCAAGTTTGTCACGGCCCATCCTCGGGAGGCGCGATCGGCGCTCAACCGAGTGAACCTGGCCGAGCAAGCATGTTAGATACTTTCTACCCAATTTACCCATGATCAAGACAAGACGTGATTTCATTAATTAAATGGTAGGAAGCTCATTCATACAATCCTAAATCGTTTCATTAGTCATTGCGCCTTTAAGGCTCAAAATACACATTTTTTATAGTTCGAGGGGAACAAGTGGTCAAACACAACATAACTTGTTTAGCATTCCCAACACCCATATACAACGCACATAGTGTCTACGGAGCCTCTAAAGATACAAAAGAGAGTAAAGATGGTGCCAACAACAAGGCCCCGGCTATACCTCAACATGTGACCAAAATATAAACAAAAGGTACAATACTTGACCCAGAATGAAATGGGGCTCACCGACTCCACTGAGAAGAGGATGCAACACTATCTATGATCAACACTATCTGATATGTAACCACCTGCATCCATTTAAAGATGCAGTGCCCCCGGCAAAAGGGACGTTAGTACCGGCGCATAGCACTAGTGTGTAAAGCTCAACACCAACTCAATAGACTGAATAATAATGCAAGAGGAACAATCAAGAATTCAATAAGGGCTTCAAATAATATTAAAACAACAAGTTAAGGATCATATACATTTTCAAGTCAATTTCCATATTATTAGGTTGGGTGATCTTTAGTACCGATATTCCATAATTCACAATACCTCTGTATTCTTACACGGAGTTCGATCTCGGCCCGATCGGCTAGGCCATCTCATTTGAGACATTACCACAATTTCATTATAATTTCCAGCACAGTACCACCATGTGTGCGGCATGGCGTCCGATCACGGCCCGATCGGCTAGGATGTATCATTTGAGACATCATCCACTTTCACAATTTCATCCACAATACCACCGTGTTCTTACACTGAGTTTGATCTCGGCTTGATCGGCTAGGCCATCTCATCTGAGACATTACCTTTTTTGATCAATCATCTCACATCGTACTTCTTTCACATCTTTTCAATTCTTTGGCACTAATGGCCACAATTTTAAAGTCACTCTTGGCACTTGGTCGTATCTCATTATTCCAGTTCTCTTTTTCCACATTCAAATATCATTAACATTATCAACAACAATAAGGCTTCCCATTCAAGACACTAAATTCACATATAAGCAATTTGGGAATCTTAGGCACATAGAGGCTTTTCATACAATTTGGCATAACAACCTTTATTTCAAACTTGACATGAAGTCTTAACATTTCTAACACATATTTCACTTGAACCAAAAATTAGGAAGATGGACATGGTTTTAGCTCATTTGAGCATATTATCAAACACTAAGTGTGCATCAATATTTTAAGGCCCTTTTTGTGAAAGACTCCACCAACCCACACCCCATTCTTTTCTATTTTTAACTCACGACCTTCCCACATACCATAGGAACACATGCATGCAAGGTAAGAACTCCCATCCCCATGAATTACCTTACTAATGGCCCATTCTAGCTACATTTTGAAATAAGAGTTTGGGTGATAGAATCTTACCTCTTAGGAAGAAGACCTACGTGCCTCTCTTTATAATCTTCAAGGTTTTAAGTGAGAATTGAAGAGCAATTTGTTGAAGATCATTTCTCACTCTAAGACCCTCTTTGTCACTCTAAAAATATCAGGATATATGATCAAACTAGTTTAGGGGATGTGTTTTAACGGAATAGGGTCGGGTTTAAAAAGCCTAAAATTGAAGCTCTGGAACAGGTTCTGCGGTTGCATCTGAGACCGCATAGTGGTTATGTGATCCGTAAAATGACTGGGAAAATGGGTGCAAGAGCTGGAAAGAAACTGACTTGGTCTGCAGTCACTATGCAGCCCGCAAACCTGTTCTGCGATCCCATAATGCACCGCATAATGGTTCTGCTGTTGCATAGTGCATCGCAGAACCTCCCTCCAAAAAATCCTAAGGCGGGCTGTGTGACAAGAATGTGGCCCGTGAAACGGTTATGCGATCGCATAATGGCCGCAAAATTCAGCATAAAAAATGCCCCAGAAATCTGCCCCACTCTGCGACCAGTCTGTGGTCTGCAGAGTGGTTCTGTTGCAGCAGAATGGGCCGCGGAAATGCGTACTTCTGCCCAACATTTTCCTTAAACTCCCAGCGCTCTTTTCAATCTAAAAAGTCCGAACCTCTACTATTATAACCTCTATGCCTACTTTGGCATCATGGAAACTGAGTTTTTAGGAAACCTTTTACGGGGCCTTACATCCATCAAACCTTTCTTCAACATGAGCACAATAAGCCAGCTGCTTCCGAATCTCTATCGGGATGGGATCAATAAAATTTTAGTCTGGATGTTGTATCATGGAAGTCAAGGTAGCTAGCATATCGACAAACTCATTCTGAACTCTTGGAACATATTTGAATTCTATCTTCGTGAATCTCTTAATTAAGTCTTGCACACAGTGCGGTATGGCAATATTTTAGTGTTCTTGGTGGCCCATTCTCCGAGCACTTGATGTACTAGCAGATCTGAATCTCCTATTACCAGCAATTCCTGAATATTCATGTTGATGGCCAACCTAAGTCCCAATATGCAATCTTCGTATTCTTCCATGTTATTGGTGCAAGGGAACTTGAGCTTGGCGGATACCGGGTAATGTTGACAAGTTTTTGATACCAAGATAGCTCTAATGCCCACTCCTTTGAAGTTTGTAGCTCTGTCAAAAAACATCCTCAAAGCATCATATGTTTCGGCAATATCTTCACCTACAAACGACACTTCCTTGTTGGGAAAATACATCTTCAATGGTTCGTATTCTCCGTCTATGGGGTTCTCTACCAGGTGATTGGCCAATGCTTGCCCCTTGACCGCCTTCTGAGTCACACAGATGATGTCAAACTCACTCAGCAATATCTGCCACTTTGCTAGCTTACCCATAGGCATGGGTTTCTGAAAGATATATTTCAGCAAATTCATCATTGATATGAGATATGTGGTGTAGGCGCAAAAGTAGTGTCTCAATTTCTAAGCTATCCATGTAAAGGCACAACAGGTGCGTTCCAACAAAGAGTACCGGGATTTTTAAAGTGTGAACTTCTTACTCGAATAATATATCTCCTGCTCTTTTCTCCCAGTTTCTTCATGTTTCCCCAAGACACAACCAAAAGCTCCATCCAATATGGATAGGTACAGTAGTAAAGGTCTTTCGGGCTCCGGTGGGACCAACACGGGCGGCTTGGACAGGTACTCCTTGATTTTATCGAAAACCCTTTGACACTCTTTAATCTAGCTTGTCACATCATCAATTCTCAGCATTTTGAAGATCAGCTCACATATTACCATTGACTGTGCTATGAAGTGGCTAATATAATTAAGGCATCCCAAAAAACTCACCATATTATTCTTGCTCTTTAGAGGTGGCAGGTCCTGAATAGCTTCGATATTTGATGGGTCTAGCTTAATACCGTGGCAGCTGATGATGAAACCCAGCAACTTTCCAGCAGGGAATCCGAAAACACATTTTGGCGGATTCAACTTCAAATTGTACTTTCGAAGTCGGTCGAAAAAATTCCTCAAGTCTGCTATGTGATCTGAACTCCTCTTAGATTTGATGATGATATCATCAACATACTGTCACGCCCCAAAATCGAGGAGCGAGACCGGCGCTCAACCGAGTGAACCCGACCGAGCAAGCCTGTTAGATTTTCTTCTACCCAAACTCATCCACGAATGGAGATAATACATATTTTCATTAATTAGACAAAAGGTGTTCACGTCTAGAATACCAATTCATTTCCAATAGTTTTATCATTTTTAAAGTCTCAAATGGACAAGTAATACAACCACAACATAATATATTTTGACTTTCCCAGTACCAATACACAACCCACACTATGTCTGCGGAGCCTCTATAGATGAAGAAGAATACAATGATAATGCCGGCAACAAGGCCCCGGCTATACCTCAAACAGAATACACAAAGTACGAAAGATTCATGACCCCGGAATGAAGTGGGGCTCACCAAGTCAGTTGGGAAGAAGGTGCACTGCTATCACTGATCAATATCTCCTGCTGTGGAACCACCTGCATCCATTGAAAGATGCAGTGCCCCGGGCAAAAGGGACGTTAGTACTGTCGAATAGCACTAATATGTATAACTAAACACCCTCTCAATAGAATGACAAATAATACAAACAAGATTATCATAATATCAATGAAAGCCTTAATCAACATCAAACCTCAATTTAGGATCAAGAAAGTGTTTAAATTAATTTCTATATCTCACATTGGGAGATTTTTAGTATTGATATACCATTGTCCACAATACCAGTACCACCGTATTCTCAGTACGGAGTCCGATCATGACCGGATCGGCTAGGCTATCTCATTAGAGACATCAACCACAATTACTCTCAATATCAATACCACCGTCTTTAACACGGAGTCCAATCACGACCCGATCGGCTAGGCTATCCATAAGGGACATCGACCACAATCACAATTTTAATTACAATTTCCAGCACAATCACCACCATGTGTGCGGCATAGTGTCCGATCACGACCCGATCGGCTATGCTGTCTTATTTGAGACATCAACCTTTTTATATCAATCATCTCATTTCATAATACTTTCACATCTTTTCATTTTGTTG
This sequence comes from Nicotiana tabacum, assembly GCF_000715075.1. Classification (NCBI taxonomy): domain Eukaryota; kingdom Viridiplantae; phylum Streptophyta; class Magnoliopsida; order Solanales; family Solanaceae; genus Nicotiana; species Nicotiana tabacum. The sequence continues at coordinate 48,393,631 of NC_134102.1, forward strand.
GCACTAGTGGCCATAATTATAAGATCATTCTTGGCACGTTGGCTATATTCAGTATTTCATGCTCACCTTATCAATTTCAAATATCATCCTCACCATCAACAACAAACACAATTCAAATCAAAGTGTGTAGTACACATGTGAGCAATTTAAAGTCTAATGCACATAGAGATATTTCACAAAATTTGGTATAATAGCCTTCATTTGAACTTGACTTAAAGTCGCAACATTATTAATGCACAGCCCATATTTTAACACATCCTCAATTGGTAACATAACATGAATAGAGCATTTGGGATGCTTGTTGAATATATATCTTTCAACCAAATCTTACTCGGAATAGCCAATTTCATAATGAATCACTCGAGACTTACATAATTTACATGAATATCGTGGGATTCAATTCTAAGAAAAGAGTTTAGCCAACATACCTCAATTGAGCTTCCTTAAACTCTAAAATGTTCCGGAACTCTTATCAACTTCAATCTATTGTAGAAATATAACAAATTGAATCAAAATTAGGAAGATGATCATGGTCCTAGCTCATTTGAGTATTTTATCAAACACTAAGTGTGCATTAAGGTTCCAAGGTCCTTTTATAGAGAATTCCATCATCCCACAACGCAAGCTTTACTATTTTTAGCTCAACAATCTTCCTACACCCTTTAATAACACATGCATGTAAATAAACAACCCTCCTGCCCCAAAATTATCTTGCTAATTGTCCATTTTCAGAAAATTTTGAAATTAGGGTTTAGGGTGTAGAATCTTACCTCTAGGATGAAGACCTAGTGAGCTTCCTTTCTTAATCTTCCAAAACTTGAGCAAGAATTGAAGAAAAATTATTGAAGAATAGCTTCTCACTCTAGGGCACTCTCTCTCACTCTAAAATATCAGATTATGTCTCAAAAATGGCCCAAAGAGTGTATTTAACGAAATAGGGTCGGGTTTTAAAAATCCAAAAATGGAGCTCCAACGGTTCTGCGGTTGCATATGCGACCGCATATCGGTCGCATAATTACTGACAAAAATGATCAAACATATGTCTGTGTATGCGGTCACTATATGGTCGCATAATGCACCGCATAATAGTTATGCGGTCGCATAGTCGACCGCATAGCTGCTGCCAGATTTGGCCCTTTCCGCTCACTTCTGCGGCCATTATGCGACACGCAGAGTGATTATGCAGTCGCATAATGGACCGCATAAACGCGCTTTTCCGCCAAAAATTTCCTTTACTTTCCAGTGCATTGTTCAACCCAAAACATCCGAGCCGCACGTAAGCCTAGTTGGCACCATGAAACATTATTTTCTTTGCAAATTTTATCGGGCTTTACACTTAAGTACTTCGAAATTTTCAGCGGTGTTACACGTACACCTCTATTTCCTTATGTATCATGTCGTGGAAAAGAGTATTCATGGCCCTCGTGTAGGTAGCCCCAGTGTTCTTCAAACCAAATGGCCTCATTTTGTAACAATATATCCCCCATGGCGTTGTGAAGGTTGTCTTTTCGGCATCCTCTTCGTCCATCCAGATCTAGTGATATGCTGCGAAGCAATCCACAAAGGATTGGAGTTCATGCTTGGTGCAGTTGTCAATCATTATGTGTAAGTTGGGCAATGGGAAATCATCCTTAGGGCTTTCTCTGTTCAGATCTCGATAATCAATGCACACGCTGACCTTCCCATCCTTCTTCGGAACTAGTACGATATTGGATAACCAACTTGGATACTCGACCACCCGAAGGACTTTGGCTTTGATCTACTTGGTGACCTATTCCTTTATCTTCAGACTCATATCTGGCTTGAATTTCCTAAGCTTCTACTTTACCGGCAGACACATGGGGTTGGTAGTTAGCTTATGAGCCACTATGGATGTGCTTAACCCCATCATGTCGTCGTAGGACCATGCGAAAATATCCTCATATTCCCTCAAAAACCTGATGTACTCTTCCTTCTCTGATGGCGATAGGTGAATGTTAATGCAAGTTTCTTTGACTGTTTCAGAATCCCCTAAGTTAACTGCCTCTGTTTCATCCTCGGGTATTATATCATCTTCCAAATCTTTCGAGTCACTTTCCTTATGTTGCGTTGTCTCGTGACATGTCACAGTCGTAGGTTCATCAGGATATGTAATAATTATGCTGAAAAAGAATGTAGAAAGATAATAATATAAATAAATGAAAAGCAATAATGCATTAATAAAACATAAAATCGTCAACAAGTACGACTCGATGTCTCGAGTAATTATTTCAAAACAAAACACTAAAAATGTCTTAAACCGAGACCCTTGCCTGGTTCATACCCTAACTACATCAGTATGCTCTCTATCTTGTTGCTCCACCATCAACCCTTCTCGATTGCGTTTACCCTCTTAATGTTGTGGTTTTTTTCTCCTCTCAATTTCCTCATTCTCTCGATAGCTAGCATAGTCTGGTTGGTGTAGATGGAGTTACTTCCATCTCCGTGAATGATCACCTCTTGATAATTTTACTCAAACTTCACATCCTGGTGCAGAGTAAAAGTGATTGACCCAGCTACATGTATCCATGGTCATCCCGGTAACAAGTTGTAGGTGGTTGATATATCTAGCACATGGAATTCAATGTCGAACCAGGTCAGGCCCATCTGCAGATCAAGGTTGATTTTTCCAATAGTAGCTCTCTCAAACCCATCAAACACCTTCACGTTCATAGTTCTCATATGTATCTCGTGCAGGGATATACCCAGTCTTTTCAAAGTAGTCAGCGGACATATATTCGGACTCGAACCCCCATCTATCAGAACCCTGGCAATGAACTTGTCTTCATGTTGCACAGTGATGTGCAATGCTTTGTTGTGACTCAACCCCTCCGGCGGTAGCTCATCTTCGTGGAAAGCAATCTTGTGACTCTCCCGTATTTGCCCTACCATATTAGTCATCTTCCCACTAGTGATACTGGTAGGCACATAAGCTTCGCTTAATACCTTCATCAAGGTATTCTTGTGCGCATGTGAATGTTTCAACATCGATAAGATGGATATCCTTGCAATGAACTTGTCTTCATATTGCACAGTGATATGCAGTGCTTTGTTGTGACTCAACCCCTCCGGCGGTAGCTCATCTTCGTGGAAAGCAATCTTGTGACTCTCCCGTATCTACCCTACCATATTAGTCATCTTCCCACTAGTGATACTGGTAGGCACATAAGCTTCACTTAACACCTTGATCAAGGCATTCTTGTGTGCATCTGAGATTTGCAACAGCGATAAGATGGATATCTGGTCGGGAGTCTTGTTTAGGTGATCAACAATAGTATATTACCTCACCTATACTATAAGTCCCCATACAATTTTACTAGAACCCGGTTTTTCGTGGTGCTGAGGTAGGCTAATGTGTTTGAGGCATGGACCTTTTGGGTTGTACAGTACGTTAGGGAGTTGAAGGAAATATTTTGGAGAACATGACATTTTTCCTGTCCACTATGCGACCACAGAACCTCTTCACGGACCGCAGATTTGGCCGTAGAGTGTAATAGAATTTGAGCCAATTTTTGAATATCATTTTGCGGTCAAGTATGCGGCCGCATAATCATTTTGCAGGCTTCACAATCCATCGCAGAACCAACATAAAGATTTCCAGAGGGAGATTTCGCGGCGCGTTATGTGACCGCATAACAGTTCTGCAGGCCGCATAACAGCCGCAGACATGTCTAGGCCTGCCCAAGTTTTGGGACCATTTTTGCGGGCCGCATAATCGTTTTGCGGTCAGGTCTGCGACTGCAGACCCGACTTCATAAGTTTAAGTTTGGGAAAATTTTACCAGATCCTATTTTTATAAAAAGACTTTGGGGGTTATTTTAAAAGGTTCCAATTGCTATTTTAGAGAGAGGAAAGTGATGTAGAGTGAGAGGAGGAATCCCTAAGCATTTTGTTCATCAATCATTGCTCAAGTCTTGGAGAATCCACAAGGAAAACTTGCAAAGTTGTCTTCTAAAGAGGTAAGGCTATAGCCCTAGCTTTCCATTTCGAATTTGGGGTAGAAGATGGGTAATATGGAGTGTGATTCTTGGATATGAGAGGGTTATTTATGCACACATGTACCAACAAGGTTTGTGGGAAGGTTTTTGAGCACAAATGGGTAAACAGAGCGTTGTGGGATGAAGGAATCTATCATAGGAGAACCTTGAAATCATAATGCACACCTAGTTCTTGATAAAATGCTTAAATGAGCTGAAACCACGAATATATTCCTAATTATGGTTCAATTTTATTATGTCTCTAAATAGATCGAAGTTGCTAGGATTTCCGAATCATCGTAGTAATTTAAGGAAAACTCAAGCGAGGTATGTTGGCTAAACTTCTCTCTTAGAATGGAATCCCATGATGCTCTCGTAAGTCTAAAGTATGATGGGCCAAGTTCTTATTTCTCATGTTTCGAGTTATTCATTATAAATTTGACTATTCTGAATAAATTTTGTATCAAAGGATATATGTTCAAAATGTGTTCCGAATGATCTTATCATATTATGTTATCCGTTGAGAATGTGTTCAAAGTATGGGTTGCGTATTGAAATATTATGACTTCAAGCCGTGTTACAAATAAAAGTTATTATGCCAAATTGTGTGAGAAGACTCAATGTGCTTACAGACTCTTAATTGCTCATATGTTTACTTAAAGTTCTTGATTAGAAATTCCTTGTTGGTGGTAATCCATGATCATGTTTGAAAATGAAAGGAGTGGACATGAAATATGAAATACGGCCAACATGCAAAGAATGATATTACATTTCTGGCTGTTAGTGCCAATGAAATTAAAAGGTGTGAAAACAATTATGAAATGTGCTGCAAATCCTTTATATAATAAACATTTTGGCAGTATCGTTAGTCACCGAAGAAGGGTAGGTTAAAATAACCTAACCCTGAAACTACATGTGCCAATGTAGGAGAGATTGAAGGGTAAATCCCCATATTAAAGTGTTGAGGATATTCCCCTTAAATGGGATGAGAATGATGTGTTAAGATTATTCCCCTTAATTGGGATAAGATGATTGCTAGCAAAGGGTGATGTAGATCCACACGGCATTGTGGTGAGACGGCCTAGCCGATAGGGTCGAGATCAGATGCCATGTCGCGCACATGGTGGTGATTGTGATTGTGATTGGATGTCTTTGGGTGAGACATCCTAGCCAATCGTACCGTGATCGAACTCCGTGCTAAAATCATGGTGGTATATCGGTACTAAAGATCTCCTAACCTAAAATATTAAAATTTAATTGAAAATTTATCTTGCTCCTAGCTTAATGCTTTGGTATTATTTGAAGCTTTCATTTTGATCATATGATTGTTTCTCCTGGTATTGTTACTCGTTCTATTGAGAGGGAGTTTAGACTTACATACTAGTACTATTCCATATGCACTAACGTCCCTTTTGCCGGGGGCTGCATCTTTAATGGATGCATGTGGTTCCACAGCAGGCGACATCGATCAGTGATAGCGGTACACCCTCCTTCCAGCTGACTTGGTGAGCCCCACTTCATTTAGGGGTCGTGTATCTTTTGTTTCTTATGTATTATGTTTTGAGGTATAGCCGGGGCCTTATTGCCGGCTCTATCATAGTGCTCTTTTGTATCCGTTAGACGCTCCGTAGATATAGTGTGGGTTGTATATTGATGCTGGGAAAGTCAAACTAGAATATTGTATTTGTATCACATGTTCCACTTCTAAACTATGAAGGTGTAATGTAATATTTTGGAGACTTATAAATGACGTAACTAATGGTAATGAATTGGTGTTGCTCACACGATCTCCTTGTGGTCTGATTAATGAAATATGTCTTTACTTTATTCATGGGTAAGTTCAGGTAGAAAGCGTCTAGTAGGCTTGCTTGACTAGGTTATCTCGGTTGATCGTCGGTCGCGCTCCTCGAGGTCGGGGCGTGACATTACCTTCATCTAAAGATCATCAGTGCACGTCCCCACGACGGGTAGTTTTGGTGCGGTCTCTTTACTTGTTCCTCCAAGATTTTCATGTGTGTAAACTGGTTATGGTCATTCTTTGTGCACCACCCGTCTCTTCCATCTTATCTTTTCCTTTTCTCCTTGCCTCCGCCACATAATCCCATGGGACAACATCACACTTATAAGACGGTGTTGGAGCTACCATCATAGTGAAGGGCGTAGCTACCTCGCCCTTAAATGGTGCCTGGGTTTGCACCATAATTAGCGATAGGGTGACAAGAGATGTTTTGGGAGCGTCCCCCTCTCGAATAAGTCTGATGGATCCCTCCTGATCCCATTCTTCATCAGCATCTATCACATTCACTCCCTCGCCCCTATGATCAGGAAGAGGGTTATTGAGGACATTCGGTGCAGATTCCTTTGCTTGTATAACTTTGGTGTCAATCGGCGGCTGTATCTTCTCCTTCAACATGCGGCATTCCTCAATAGTATGACCCTTCATGCTTGAATGGTAGGTACAAGTTTTGTTGGGGTTAACCCACTGGGAAGGATTTTCAGCAGCAATAGCCGGAATGGGAGTGGCATAACTAGCGGCCTTCAGTCTGTCATATAGGTGGCCTATGGGTTCAGTGATAGGGGTGTAATGTCTGGTAGTTCTGCGGTTAACATCTGGTCGTGGCTTTGGGTAGTTTTGGCGGGCGGGAGGAGGTGAATGGTAATATACAGGTTGGGTATTATAGGTATGGTAGGTGGTGGCAGGGTATTGGTATTTTTGATGTGAGGGTTGATATGTGGGTGGGGGAGTTTGATAGGTAAGGGGAGACTTAGGGCACCGGGCTACCATCACAACACTCACTTCTTTCTTCTTCAAAATACCTCCTGACGGTAAGGCTTTGTTGGTGGCTTGCAGCACCTCGAAGTTGGTCACCATACCGCTCTTGATCCCTTATTCTATCCTTTCTCCCAACTTGATGAAGTCGGAGAACTTGTGATTCTCAATAACCATCTATCTTTCGTAATATTGTGGATCCTAAGCTCTGAAAAAGGACTTGTTCATTTGTTCTTCTTCTAGTGGCGGCCTCACCTTGGCGGCCTCTGATCTCCAATGAGTAGCATACTCGCGGATGGTTTATGTTGGTTTCTTCTTGAGGTTCTGGATGTAGAAAATGTCTAGCGTATTCTCTGTGTTGAACCTAAATATATTAATGAAATCGGATGTCGTGCTTACCCAGTTTTCCCACTTCTTCGGATTTTGGCTAATATACCAGGATAAGGCATCACTTGTAAGATTTCGCATGAATAGTTTCATGCAGATTTGCTCATTCTTACCCACTCCTACAAGCTTGTAACCGTAGGTTCTTAAATGCACCTTAGGATCACCGGTGCCATCGAACATCTCAGACTTAGGAGGTTTGTAACCCTCCGACATGTAAGGCCCCGTAAAATTTCACCTAGGAATTCTAGTCTTATGGTGTCGATGTCGGGTAATGTGTACGGATGTAGTAGTTAATCTTCGCGGCTCACAAGCTCGCCGCAGTACAGACTTTTTGGGTTGAAGAATGCATCGAAGTGTTGGTGGAAAAGTTTTATTGAAGGGCTAGTTTTGCGGTCAGATTCACGACCGCATATCCATTCTGTGAGCCACATACCCGTCGCAGAGTTGAGCAGAAAAATGGTTGAATTTTGAAGGTCGTTTTGCGGTCCAATCTGCGATCGTACAACCATTTCCCAGTCCGTATTTTCCGTCAAAGATTTGGCTTGAAGAATTTTGTTGGATGATTCAAGGGTCCATTCTACGGCCGCATAAGTGGTCTGCGAACCGCAGACCTGTCGCAAACCTATCCAGACCATTTCCATTTTCAGGCATCACTTTCGTCGTCCATTTTGCGGACCGCATATCTATTATGCGGTCCATTCTGTGACCACAGACCTAAATTCAAAGGGTCCATTTTTCTATTTTTATAACCCGGCCCCATTTTGATAAATAGCCTTTGGGGCTTAGTTTGGGGCGATTACCTGATGATTTTAGAGAGAGGTAAGAGCATTTTAGAGAGAGAATGAGCAAACCTAACACTCTAATCATCCAATCTTGCACCAACCTTCAAGAATCAAGGAAACCAATCACTAGATTATCATCTATCAGGGTAAGTCCTACTTCTAAGCTTTCATGCAAGAGGTTATGAGTTCTAGTATATTGTGAGGTTTGGAAATAGGCCATGCATGTGAAAATAGGTTGTTGTATGTGGGATTAATGAACTATTTTGGTTAGTTTCTTGATGAAATTGGTTGAGGGAGGAAGGAATTACCATTGTAGAGGTTTGTAGTCTATTTTATATACTAGGTGTTTGACAAAATTCCTAAGAGAGTTACACCATGTGAATCCTTCTAATTATTATCTGATTTTTGCTTTCTTCCTATAGATTGTTATTGCTATAAGTGTTGGGACGTTGTAGTAACTTAAGGAAAGCTCAAACAAGGTATGTTGGCTAAACTCTTCTTTTAGAATTGAACCCCACAATGGCCTTGTAAGTCCCGTGTTGCTTATTATAAAGTGATTATTCCGAATAAGCCTTGTGACAAGAGATATATGCATTCAATTTGTATTCTAAATGTACTTGTTATGTTGAGTTACTATTTGAGAAGGTGATAAAGCGTGGGCTATGTGTTAATATGTTATGATTTGAAAACGTAATCCTAATGAAAACTAGCATGTCGAATTGTGTAAGAAATTACATGTGCCTAAGACCCTTAATTTGGTTAGTGGCTCAAATATGTATTTAAAGTCTTGAGTGGAAATGTCTTGTTGTTGATAATCTATAAGAATGCTTGAAAGTGAAAGAAATGGGCTGTAGATATAAAGTGTGGCCAACGTGACAAGAATGAAAATTATACTTGTGGTCAATGGTGCCAAGGAAATGAAATGATGTGAGAAAGGTTATGAAACAAGCCTAGATTCAACTGTCCCAAATTGACTTCCAAAATAGATGTGCCTAAAATCTTATGTACTCAAGTCATGCCCAAATATGGCTGTTTTAACTAATGCTATGCTTTGTAACAATTTCCAAAGTGTTTTGAGCTCTTATATATTCATGAGTTGAAATTGTGTATTGCCATTTTGGGAAAAAGTATTTCAAGAATGAATGATGGGTTAAAGATTTTCTATTGTGACTTAATTATGTTATACCCCTTTTTGGGAAGAAAACCTTGTATGAAATCAATGTAATCAAGCATTTATTTCTCATATGATGAAACCTTATAAACCTACCCTTGCTAAGGCCAAAGGTGCAAAACGGTTGATTGGAAGAGAACCCCTTGTACAAACTATTATCGTTTTGGGAATCTAGAGTTCTGGTATTATGATTACACCTCCACTCGCATACATTGGGGTTAGGCAGTAGGGCCGCTTTGTGTAGAGCCGTGGTATTGTGATACACCTCCACCCACATATATCGGGGTGAGGCGGCAGGGCCGCTTTGTGTAGGGATTGTGGTATTGTGATACACCTCCACCCGCATACAATAGGGTGAGGCGGCAGGGCCTCTTTGTGTAGAGTTTAGGGTATCGTGAGTGCACCTCCACCCGCATACATTGGGGTGAGGCGACATGGCCGCTTTGTGTAAAGTTAGTTGTAGAGGATCCCCGACTTAAGAATTTATAAATGTTATTGAAAGCTTTTAATAAATTTGTTGTGGCTTTAACAGCTAACTAAGCCCTTTATTGTTACCATGATTCATCATATTCATTTTGTATTTCTATGTCCTTGAATAGGTGTTTTGGTTTTCATACTAGTACTATTCCATATGCACTAATATCCCTTTTGCCGAGGGCGCTGCATCTTCAATGGATGCAGGTGGTTCGTTAGTGGGCGGTTTTGATCCACGTTAGTAGTTACTCTCTATTCAGCAGATTTTGGTAATCCCTACTCTCTTTCGGGCTTCATGTCATTTGACGTTATACTTTATCTTTTTTGTGGTATAGCCGGAGCCTTGTCGTTGGCACTTCTATTCATCCCTTCTGTTGTACTTAGAGGCTCCGTAAACAGGTTGTGGGTGGTGTTTGATGTTGGGTAATGAACTAGAAGTGTTGGTATGTGGAAAACATGTTTTTCCTCATATCTATAAACTTATAATATTCTAGAAATCGTAAATGAATCTCTTTTGAATAATGGGAAAAGAATGGGAAACACTTGACTCTTCTCATGTCTATCACTTGTACTGGTTCTTATATTGTTAATGGGCAAGGTTGGGTAGAAGGCATCTAACATGCTTGCTTAACTAGGGTATCTCGATTGAGCACTGGTCGCGCTCCCCGAGGTCGGGGCGTGACACGGTAATTCCGCATCTGGCTGGATACACAAGTCTTCGTACTTCAACACTCTGGACTATTCCTGTTAGTTTATTTAGCTCCTCCGCTATGTTTTGGATGAGCAAGTCCTTCATGGTTGGTTCAGGTATGTATATGGTTTGTTGCAGAGTGTGTGGTAGGGTCTCCACGTATATTGGGTTGCCTTGGTGAGTACCTGGGACTTGGGTATATGGGTGATCATTGATCGAGGTTTGAGGGGGGGCGGGGGTAAGTTGTGGTGCTTTTTGAGGGGTTTGATAAGTGGTGGTTTGCAGATACTAGGTTGGGTAATGGTGGTGGTGTTGAGGGGTTTGCACTGGTGGGGGGTTAAGGTTTTGAGAAGGTGCGGGATTGTGATACTGGTGCGCTGCGGGATGATTCTGTGGAGCTATGGGTGGTGGATTCTAGGCATGGGTGTTTTGTGGTGGTGTTTGATTCTGAGTGATTGTGTTTTGATGGTTGATGTCAGGAACATTTAGAATAAGGAAGAGGTTCGCGAGATTTTGGACCTACTCAAGCTCACCTTGTAGCTTCAAGATTTTCTGCTCCAACCATACGACCAACTCATTTTGTCCTGGCGTACTTCTTCCGTCTAAGGTTTCAATATTTTCTGCCATGGTAGCATTGTCTTTTCGATTACCACTTAGATCATCCATCTTGGCTCTAAATAGTTATAAAGTCACTAATGGCACTAAGCTTATTACATTGAAAGCTTAACGAAATCTAGTCTAAAAAGCAATAAAGAACATTATCTCCTAGTCTCCTTGGTCCCATAAGGACCTTCTCCATGCATGGCTCTTTTGACTCCATCAATCACATTTCCCAGATCGCGCATACCGAGTAGCAAGTAAGCCATTGCCAGCTTCCCTCCTTTATCATAGTCCATGCCTTGACAATCCCAAAGCCTCTTTATCATCTTCCCCTCTAGCTCCATCAATCCTTTCTCTAGATGCTCTAACCTCTCTGTCAACTTATTTGCAATCTCCTTCCATTCCCTGATCACCTCCATATCCACCTTATGTTGTTCCAGATGCTTAGCTTCAGATTTGAACACTCTTTCACATAGCCTTTTATACTTCACATGTGCCTCAGCCACCTCATCTATGATCCTATCTTTCAGATTGACATCCCTGGTTATGTCGTCTTCCAACTATGAGAGATAGTAGTACATGTGACTGACATGATACTTGTCTGATTCAATAGTCTGTCCCTCCACAATGATCTTTTGATTCCACATGTGTTGGGATTCAAACTTGAATGGGATAACATCTCCTTTGAAATCTGCTTTACACTGAACCATGTTGGAAACCCGAGGTGTGACTTGTTTCCTCCAAGCTTGCCTCATTACCCTTATAAGAGCGTAAGGGTAGATGCCTCGCAGCCCGATCAGTACTAGGTGAGTAGTTTCTTGGGATCTGATGATGAACTCGCTACTAGGAAACCCCTCGAACATCCAATGCACTTGCTCGTCTGTCAGATTACTGAAGAAACGCACCCAGCCTATAGCATTTCCAGGCTTTGCAAACCTGTCTGAAATGAATGTCATCTTCTTTGGATGATGACTAGCTATGTAGTCATTCAGTAGCCTACGTAGAAGCTCCTGGCAATAATCTCCCCTCTGAAAATGTTCTAGCATCGAAACTTGTAGTAGGAGATTACAACCCTCGAAATGTCTGAACCCATGCTTGCACCGATCCAAAGCATGGTACATATCGACTAAGATCATAGGGATGGTAGTATATTTCTGCCCCTAGATACCCTCCATCAAAGTCCTGGCGACCATGGCTAAACGAGTGAAGAATTCTTCCCCCTTGCATTGGAAAGATCAGCAAACCCAAGAAACAGACTATGAAGACATAGACCTGGCGGTGTACCCTTCCCAAATAGATAATGGCTAACTCCTCATGATGCAGGCTATATGATTTTCTATGCCCATACCGCTCATACAAAAATTCAAAGGGGGTGTATGATTTCTTCAGGCAGAGCAGTTCGTCGTTCTTCTTAAAACCCATCATCTTCCGCAAAGCGTGTGGGGTGTGATTTTTCGGCTCCAGCAGACCCGGACTATCCCATGGTAACTTGGCGAAGCCTCCTATTTCTTCCAGAAGAGGAGTCATTTCAATTTTGCCAAATCGAAAAATAACTCTCTTCTCATCCTAGAACATGGTGATTGCCTCAATTAATTCCCTGTTGGGTCGAATATTCAGCACATATGGCAAGTTACCAGTACTCTCCTCACGTGATTTTTGTCACATGGTGCAAGGTCATTCCACCAATCAATTAGCAGAGGCAGGTAATTCTGGACCATATCGAACCAGGGGATTTCGTGCTTCATTTTCTGCAAACAAATAAAAGTTAGCCCTTCCCCATCTAAATTCGACTATTTGCGCAATAATGGTCAACATGTTGACATGTTTTCTCCAAGTAATGCACATAATATGATGGTTTCATTTGGTATTATGGAAATCCCGTTAGACTTTGGACAATGTTTATCTAAGCGGGTTGATGCGTCAATGACGTCTCAATCCATACTAGATTTAGCAAGATGCATGTACATTTCAAATCGGAGTGTGGTTTCTAGAAGGGTCTAGACTGGTACTCTCAAGTGGACAACTTGAGAGGGAAAGGCATGGGACTGTCGACTGCACCGCTGATCGACTAGTCTATCACTAATAAGCCTTTCCAGTTTAAATGGATATTTTTAGGAAAGCACAGACACTCATCAAGAGCCGCTATGTTGATAATAAGCACGAGTGGAGTATGATGCTGAAAGCATGCTTTATACAAAAACAGTAACATGTTTCCAGATATTTGCATGATGAAAATACGTAAAAACAGTAAGTAATATGATAAAGATGAACAAGAGAAAGAAAAGAAAAGAAAAAAAAAGGAAAGACAAAAGAGAGGAGTCAGTTTAACTCGTGAAAATGTGCGAGAACATAATTAAATGCAGCAATAGGGAGATAGGGACGGGAGAGACATGATATAGCAGTCTTAACCAAGATAAAGGAAATAGGGAGGGACGTACATATCATAGAAATTTGAGCAAATAAGGGAAAGAGGGAGGGGATGTACATGACATCAAATAATACATTTATATATATAAGCGAAACCTCATTATGGTAAGAGAAAATTTATCACCAGCAGAGTCGCCATGATGTCGCATCCCTTTTTCTCTTGAAAGCGGGTTTTGACATGTGATAACTCTTTAAATAGGTATTAAAAGTGGAGAGACGCCACCTAATGATTTTTAAGGTGCATGATGTAGGCTATAATCTCGTATTTTAGTCGCTTCTTGCACTTTAATTCACTGCACTTCACTTGTTTTGAGCTTTAATTGGTAGTGTTTTGCACTTATTGTGTATTTTATGCCTTGTAGGAGTGATTCTGAGTGATGTGGGTTTTTTGGAGCTAATTCGAGCTATTTGGAGCTTTGAAGTCTGAGTAAAGGCCCGAGAGATTAAGTCAGGATCCGGTTCGGGGGGTCGAGGACCAATTCTGGACGTCAAAACGCAAGATTTGAGCCGTACTTTGAGAAATTTGCACTAGTGCGACGTAGGGTGCAAGGCATAGTGCGACGCAGCAGTGTATTTTAGCTGCCTCTTGAATTATTGTGCTCTCTGGATTTCCCCACTAATTCCCCGCATGGAGTATCGCCCCATGCGGCGCGCCTGTGCAATATTTACATAGCAATTGTCCTATTTCGACTAGGAAAAGGTGTTATCGTCTGGGCCCAACCCTACTTGGTATAAATACATGGAAAAATATTATTTTCTGGACTTTTGACACATATTAAATCTAAGGAGGCTAAGGAGGAGTATGAAGATAAAAAGCACAGGGATTTCATCTTTCCTTCCTCACTCAAGACCCAAGTTTGGATTGAATTTATGTTTTCCTATACTTTAACTTTATTTGTGATGAATTGATCCATATCTATGGAGTAGTTCTCTTTAGGGTTTGATGGATTTGGTCTATTGATGATTGTTTGTGGATTATAACTCTAGTTTATGTATTGAAGCATTTTTTGGATGATTTAATTGTTGCATCTATATTCACTTGTTCGTGTAATCGAGAGAGGCATAACTTGTGATATCTTTGCCTTATATTGTTCGTTGAGTTCATAGATTTTTCTAAGTAATCGAAAGAGGCTAGTTGAATCATTAATTAAACCTAGTTAGGAGACTAATCGAAAGTGGTTTTCCAAAAGACCAATACGCTACGCATTCTTGCATATCTTCACGTGCTTAAATTGGTTTAGCTTGTGAGGTTAAAACTTAATCGAGAAAGGAGTTTTTGCTAAACGTTTGAACTAATAATTGAGTGAATTTTAGAGACTCACTTGAACATTAGAAGTGAATTATCTAGAGTTGGATCCCAAACAATTATCCTGCACCTATCCTATCAAAACCCTATCTTCTCCCATTGATAACCTTCTTTGCTTATTCCTTGTTTCGATTGTCATTAGTCAATAGCTTTAGATTCTTATTTAATTTTAGTTAGACATCTTATAAATCTCAACTGTTGATCATCTTGGATAACAGCCAATCTAGAAACTATGAGAATACTGTTTAAATTCAATCCTTGTGGATAAGATATTATACTATACTATATTTGATTAGTGAGTAGAATTTAAGTGTGTCTTTTGCGCTCGTCAAATTTTGGCATCGTTGCCGGGGATTGGCAATCAATAGTGTTTGAAGTATTTTTTGGTGCTAATTCAGGAATTATGTTTTAGTTTTTTTCTTTTATTTTTCCTTTTCTATTTTATTTTCTTTATTAGTTAACTTCTTTTCAAGATTTATTTTGTAGTACCTAACAAGTTGGAGAACATACATTTGATTTTGAACTCTAAATGCTTTGAAGATGGAGTATAGCTAGCCTAATAAAACGGTTGAAGAGTTAGCAGCTGATCATTATCAGCAGTCTGTTATGTGTTTTAAATACGGTGGAAATCATCTATGGGTTGACTGTCAAGCAGGTATGTATTCTTCCTATGGTTTGTATTTTGAACAATCTCACTTTGTTTCTAGTCCGTACATGTATGAGGATTTATATGGGCACAATCCTGACTCTGGTTGGGATGAATATCCTTATTATGGCTGAAATGAAAGCAAAGTGAGACAACCACGTCAAGAGGATAATGGTAGTTTAGAAGCGCTTATGCATAGGTTCATGAATAGTGTTAATAAAAGGTTTATGCAAAATGATGAAGCCATTAAGAACCTAACAACGCGAGTTAGTACAGTAGTTAATATACTTTAAGAAAGCACATTGCATTTTGATAGTAAATACATGGAGGAGATACCCTGCGAGAATAAGCCTACCCGAGAGGATGAGCATCTACAGAGGGAGATTTCCACGGTACAAGAAGACTCTGCATTAATTGAGATGATCGAGAATAAGGTTGTGGTAAAAGGAAGAAGAGTTCAAACCCTCATCCACCTTTCCACATTTGCAACATTTAATAGAAGAGAATGAAAAACAAATGGTCTTGGACATACTAGAGGAATATTCTCTTGACCCTTCTTCTTTGTTTTCTTATTCTAACCTTGATCATGTAGATTTTATTTTTGGAAATTTACAGGAATATGTATGGATTGATCCTGTGAAAGAATGCAGAAATAAGTTAAGGATCACCATGAACAAGTAATTCACCGCTCAAGATAAGGACAAGAAAGAAAGAAAAGAGCGGTTCTTGCGGGTATCCTCAGAAGAATTGGGCTTAATGAGATCCATAAAGAATCCCAAGGAGCGAAACCGAGGAATGAATTTAGAATTAGGGGCGGAGTTCATAAGTTCTTGAAAAAGAAGAAAATTCAGGGAAGTTTCCTTTACCTTATACTTTTAAATTGTGTGTCATGTGGACATGCTACAACTTAAAGTGTAGCTGGGGGTTAATTGTATATTGTATGTATATTAGTTTTAGTTTTCTTTTTGTTAGTTGGAGTAGTTAGAAAAAATTGAAAAAATCATAAAACTTTTAAAATTTTCTAATTTTTCTCTATGATGGATATCATTCGACAGGTTTCTTGAGGGATTAAAGTCGAAAGAAAAAGACAAAAAGATTTCTTTTGTTAGGTAGTGTAACATGTCCCCCTTGGTTTTTCTTTGTGTCGCGATTCTTTTCCAAGGGTTTTGTTTGAACTGGGTGTAGTTAGTTTTTATTTTTGTTAGGAGTAGGAAACCTTGTGCTATGATTTGAATGGAAGGAAATTTCTCTTGACTCTATTATACCTTGAGAATAGTGAGTGCTTTAGTTTTGACGCTTAGGCTCAGTTTTTAACTCTTGTATAAGTACCTTAAATTGTATCATCTTAACTTTGCTAAACTGCTTTGACTAGAGTGTCTTGATGATTTCGATCCTGAGTGGGTTATGTGCCATGTGTGTGTGAGGTTTTGTGTTATTATGTGCATTGTATTTGATGTCTAGAACTTTCCCCATGTGTTTGCAAAGCGAAATAATAGTTTTATTCAGTCTTGGAAGTGATGTAGGCATTTCTTTGTTGAGCCAGTTATATGCTTTTACCCACCTAATTGTTATGTATCTTAGTTAACCCCTTTGGGCCTGTAATCATGTTTCTTTGGCAACCACATTACAAGACTTACCCATTCGGTTGAATTGACCATCTATTTTACCTCTCGTGAGCACTTGAATTTGTTATGAACTTTGTAAAAGTTAAAGTGTGGGGTGTTGGTTTGGCTTTTGGGTGGAACTATTGAATTAAGGAGAAAGGTGCACTGTTTTGAAAAAGTAAGAGCCACTTGAATTGAATCTGAAAATAAAAAGAAAAATAGTTGTATTGTTGTGAAAAATATTCCTTGATAGTGGTAACTCTTGATGTAATTGTGCTTAAAGAAGTAGGGAGTTAATGTATATGGATGTGAAGGTGGAGTTATGGTTTGATATAAGTGTGGCGTTTTGAACGGGTAATTATGTATTAAAGTGCTTAGGGAGGTGTAGTCACTCTTATAGCCAAATGTAATATGCCTGTCCTGCAGCCTACATTACAACCAAATAAAGTCCTACTTGATATTTGACTGAATGAGCTCAATTAGTAAAGTAGTACACTATGGGCAAGCCTATGGTACGTCTTTTGTGGCACATGAATGTTGTTTCTCAGAGTGAGCGAATTCTTTCTATATTGAGTTCCTATTTTTTCTTAAATTCTATTACGTGTGGAACTACTCTCTATTGTTGTGTGAGGGCACTTAATTCATGAAGGAAAAGATAATGTCGTTTACCTCTGTGTTAGAGTAAGTGAGCGGGTTATAAATAATGCATGGTGTTTTTGAGCCAAATCATGAGGCTAGGATGTTACGGTATTGCACTTCATCTGTTTTAAATATTCTTGGTGTGATGAGTTATGAGAGTTGTTGAAAAAGTTCGTGTTCTATGTGAAGTGTAGTTTGCTTTCTCGAGGACGAGAAATAGTTTAAGTGTGGGGTGTTGATGGTCGGCTATAATCCCGTATTTAAGTCTCTTATTTCACTCTAATTCACTGTACTTCACTTGTTTTGAGATTTAGTTGGTAGTGTTTTGCACTTATTGTGTGTTTAATGCCTTGTAGGAGTGATTCTGAGTGATGTAGATATTGTGGAGATAATTCGAGCTATTTGGAGCTTTGAAGTCTGAGTAAAAGCCCAAGGAATTAAACTGGGATTGTGTTCGGGGGTCGAGAACCAAGTGTGGATGTCAAAACGCAAGATTTGAGCCGTACTTTGAGAAATTTGCACTAGTGCCACGTAGGGTGCGAGGCATAGTGCGACGCAGCAGTGTATTTTTGCTGCCTGTTGAATTGTTGAGCTCTCTAGATTTCCCCACTAATACCCCGCATAGCGCGTCGCCCCATGTGGCGCGGGCCTGTGCAATTTTTACAAAGCAACTGTCCTATTTCGGCTAGAAAAAGTTGTTTTCGTCTGGGACCGACCCTACTTAGTATAAATACATGAAAAAATATTATTTTCTGGACTTTTGACACATATTCAACCTAAGGAGGAGTTGGAAGAGAAAAAGCGCAAGGATTTCATCATCCCTTCCTCACTCAAGACCCGACTTTGGATTGAATTTATGTTTTCCTATACTTTAACTTTATTTGTAATGAATTGCTCCATATCTATGGAGTAGTTCTCTTTAGGGTTTGATGGATTTAGTGTATTGATGATTGTTTTTGGATTATAACTCTAGTTTTATGTATTGAAGCATTTTTAGATGATTTAATTGTTGCATCTATATTCACTTGTTTGTGTAATCGAGCGAGGCATAACTTGTGATATCATTGCATTAAATTGTTAGTTGAGTTCATAGATTCTTCTAAGTAATCGAAAGAGTCTAGTTGAATAATTGATTAAACCTAGTTAGGAGAATAATCAAAAGAGATTTTCCTAAAGACCAATCCACTACTCATTCTTGCATATCTTCGCGTGCTTAAATTGGTTCAGCTTGTGAGGTTAAAACTTAATCGAGAGAGGCATTTTTGCTGAATGTTTGAACTAATAATTGAGTGAATTCGAGAGACTTACTTGAACATTAGAAGTGAATTATCTAGAGTTAGATCCCAAATAATTATCCTGCACATATCCTATCAAAACCTTATCTTCTCCCATTGATGACCTTCTTTGCTTATTCCTTGTTTCGATTGTCATTAGTCAATAGCTTTAGATTCTTAGTTAATTTTAGTTAGACATCTTATAAATCTTAACTGTTGATCATCTTGGATAGCAACCAATCTAGAAACTACGAGAATATTGTTTAAATCCAATCCCTGTGGATACGATATTATACTATACTATATTTGATTAGCGAACAGAATTTAAGTGTGTGTTTTGCGCTCGTCAGTGCGTTAGGGAAACTATTTACAAATAACTCTATTTAATTAGTCTATGTCACCAAAGATCGGGTAAGGGCTCAGATTACCTCGAAGAGAAGGCATTAGACACTCTTCGATTTCCACAACTATGGGTCCCGGCCGAAATTCACGCTATGTGGGATTATTGGATTGTCTTAGGTGATCATGTAAGTGAAGGAAGATAGGGATTTTAAAAGTTCAACTACAATGTAAACAACTGTAAAGAAAATCGCACATGTGAAGGAATTAAACTATATAAATGATTAGTACAAGTCTTTAAAGGTTACAGGATACAACTTAATTATTCTAAGTTCAAAGTGACAAGGCGCAAACAATAAACATATAAAGGAGGGAGGTCCTATGTTTTTTAGCCTAAAGGATCACCCCGTGCAGGGGTTGCTCATATTATTCAGCGGGCACAGACTATCATCTCCTGCTACCTAATTACTATGTTAAAGTTATTTATCTAAAGTGCTCTAATTCAATTCTAAATTGTGTCCCATGCGTGCATTACCCATCCCATGCCTGTGGTCCAAGAGGGTTTGGACCTACTATTTGGGTGGTTCTAGACTTTACTTAGGGTGCTCAAAAGATAAAACTAGGTGCACATTTAAAACATGTAGGACTACACATAAAATTAATAAATGGCTCAAGTTAGCCTCCACACATAAGCAAGAAATGCACGCGGGCAAATTTTGCATTTGGCATTAGACAGTTTCATAACTAAGGCGTATTAGAGTCGTTAAGTCCTATATGCATAGCTTCTATGTGATCCTAGTTTAAGACATCCTACTTGCAGTGTTGCTGTTTCAGACTATCGAATTTGCAGATTACAAGTATTATCAAACCTATAGACATGATCTTTAAGTTATTTGTTCCATGGGGAAGTGAAAGCTATTAGAAAACTCAGAATTATTCGTGTTTGATCCTATAGTAATACTTTCTATGCGAATAATAGTATCCTATAGGCAGGATCTCTAATAGAAGGTATTTAAATATAGATTCATCATGCATATTCCTATAGACACATTATATAGGTGAGAAGTATAATAAGAACAACAGAAGTAGTCAATTAGTTAATTAATTAGAGCCCTATAGACACGATATCTAGATGAGTATTAGCAAAGGCATGTATTATTGAAATCCTATAGGCATACTATCTAATAATTATAGAGAAGTAGACATAGGAGCAGGTAAAGCATTTACTCAAACAGCTATGTTTTTGATAATGTACAGGCATTAGGTAAATTGAGTAAGTGATGTGTGTGATTTCCTATAGGCATGATTTCTATTAGTGTGTAGAATTAAAGCACGTCAAACAGCAAGCAAAGAAAATAAGCCCTATGGACAGGTTTTCTACCCATTTAGGCAAAAATTACAGTATACCCGCTTTCCCCATTACACTAACTCCCAGCTGTTCGTTTACAAATCATTATAGGCCCAGATAATGAATATAAGTATAAATATTACACAAGGAACAATTGCAGGCCCAAGAGCAGGACCAAATGAAAATAACCCAGTACTGCCTGGGCCTTCAACAGGCTCACTTTCACACGAATTGAAGGCCCAGATCCAAACACATCTCAAATAGGAGAGTGTGTCCCTTCGCACATCCCAAGGCCACATATGAACTCATACCAAGCCCAATAATTACAGATTGACCATGTAACGGAATAAGTTCATGAACCACACATGGAAATCAATTAAACAGCTGTGAAGCAATACCTCATAGATACAGAATTATATGACATTTAGCAGGATTCATATAAACACTTTGGCATTTCAGAAAGCAAGAATGACATGATTGATTAAGCAAAGAACATGAGAACTAGGAGAATCAATGGGGCTTAATTTTAACATCGTAAATTTAACATGGAAAACTAATAACATAGGTTCATTTATACAGCAGGTGATAGGGTGCTAAGGACAGACATAACATTAGGAGAGTGAGGAGATATGCCACTTAGAGTTAACAGGGTAAGCATACCAAACACATACAAAATGCACATGTTAAGCTTTCCAGAGTGAGTTTAGGGTAGAGGATGATTTAGAATTAGTCCAAAAGGGACTTTAAAGCTATGAATCTAAGTCATGAAGGTCTGATAGAGTCATAGTTAGAGGATGACAATTACACAATAAACAAGCAGATAGGCATAATCTATAACAACCAATAAGAATCCTAATCATGCTAAGTATAACACAAAGGTTCCCAAGTTCAAAGATATCATAGTAGGAAGACATGTCATTTTAAGGTCAAGTAGAGCAGATAGATTTTAGAACTTAAGCCAGTCGACCATGCATAATAACAGAAGACTAATTGTATTGAGATTCAACTAAAAGCCTAGGCAATACTAAAGAGTGCAGGATTGACCAAACACCGCATTAAAGTTCTCAATAACAAATCCACGTGTTTGGTTAAAGCATTGAAATAGAAATAGGGTTCATGTAGACAAGGATAACAGAAGAGTCTACATAAAGGATTCAGGGACTTATTAAAGCAAATTTTGGGCAAGCAGTAATTCTCTAGAGTTTCAGTGCAAGTATTCAAATTGAGACATGAAAAGATCCAGTATTAAATAGTCAATGTAAGAAATTAAGCATACATGAACATAACAACTTCGAACAAGTATCACAGCCCAGAAAGCTTCTACACTGATTGAACACATGTTGACTTATACAAGTCCGGAAGAGGAATTACAACAGAAAATCAAAGCAAAGGTCCGCACAGTATCATATTGGCTTTGAAAAGCCCACACAATAGGGATATTCAGAAACATGAATACAAATAGGGAGGAAAGATAATTGCGAGTATTTGGACACTTACCAATTTTTTGTTTTAACAACAAATAGAGAAGAATCTTGAATTCTAGTAGCAAGGTTGGAGCAACAGCAGGAAATCCAAACCCCTATTGCGTCAGAGTTCACAGGAGCTTTGAACGAGCCCTGAGCAGTGCTCGCACTAGGGAGGTAGTTAGAGAAGATTTCGGTGGCCTTGGCTTTCAGCCGGCACAACCAAGAGTGTAAAAAGTATAAAAGAGTGAGAGTTGAGAGAATAGTAGTAGTGGTAGTAGTAGTTAAGTCTCCTAGGGGAAACGGGGGAGGCGTTTATATTGTAGCAAGATTGGATGAACAAATAAGGAAATGCAATCAACTAACATAAAAAAGGAAAGAATATATCACATGCATACTTGAAAATGGGTCGTATTTAGGGCAAATCATTCACAAGCCCCAATAACGATAGAATCACCAGAGATATACCATAACCAAGAGAAAGTTTTTCTTCTTGAGTGTATAGAGCCACATATGCACCCAAAACCATAGGATCAAAGATATATTTGTGAGAATCGAACTTGCCATAAGTATAATGGCAACGAAAGTTACCATACCTGAGTAATAATAGCAGAAAAGGTAAGTAAAAGGCGCATATGAATGCGTATAAGGAAGGAATGGGAGAGAATCTCCATGGTCGGCTAGGGTTTGGTGTGAGAGTGGTTGGATAGAGAGAATACAGAGGTGGTTGGGTGGGGAAATGGGTCTCTAGGGTTTGGGCGAGGGATTATAAAGTGAAGAGAAGGGCTATTGTGGGTCGTTGATTATTTAAGATCAACGGCCAGGGTCGAAGGGGAAGCGGGGCAGGTTATTTGACGGGTCGTGATCGAGTTAAGTTAAAGGGGCGTTTGGTTAGGGCTGCTGAGAGGTGAGATGAGATGGGCTAGGTGCTTGGGCCTTGAAATTGTCCGAAAAATTGGCCTGTTTTGGGCCAACTCTTGAAACCCCTAAAATTAATTAAAAATAAATTATTAAAATGTCTAATAAATGGTAAAAATGGTATTATGTTGTGAAAAATGCTTGAGAATAATAAGTCAACATTATAAAAATATAAAATGCTATTTGGCATAAATAATATAATAAACGTAATTATTTATAAGTTATAGGCTATTATTGTAACTATTGTAGATAAAATAGTGAAAATGCACATATAATTGTATAAATATGAGATAAAACATTATAAAATGCATGGGGGTATAAAATGATAAATTTGTGTAATTAAATCACCCCAAAAATAATTTTAAGAGATAATTAATAAATATTTAAACAAATTAAATACGATAAAATCAATATTAAAGCTTTAAAATTTATAGAAATTTATAGAATATACTTATATTACTCTTGTAAATTGGGTGATAATGCAAAAATGATATTTTGGAAGTATATGGAATACTTTATAAAATATGAGGGCAGAATTGGGTATCAACATCAGGCACATACAAGAGATGTTCTGTAAGACTACAAAGCATGGTAGAGTATCAAATAGCATAGGATCAAACCAACATGCTTTATTCAGGAGTCCAAAATAATGAAAGTTTCACACGAAGTAGGCATGGTTCTAGTAGCAGGATAATTATTCCAGTTAAACAAGTGAGTGTAGTAATCCAAAAATGATGAGGTCCAATTCAACATAACCAATCTAACAGATAATGTACAAATACAATAGGTACAACTGTTAACCATGCTTTTAAAGACAATCAAGAGCATGACTTAGGCTAAGTTAACAATAGCTTGACATAATGCATACAGAAATTCATTAGGGCTTAGTTCAATCACTTCAAAATATATTTTATTTGGTTAAACTCACAGGTATGATCACACAGCCATAAACGTTAACAAAATACTTTTGCAATAATACTTCAGGGAGGTACATAATCACATAAGCCCATTCAAAGAGATAAAATAGCTCAAACAACTCGTTTGATACATTTTAACTACAATGATAGCCTTGTATTTAAACTTTAAGTGTTCATAATTACCCTGGCTTTGATTTATCTAACAAACAACCTCGGGTGTATGATACAAACCAACAGGTAACACTAAGGTAAATATCAGCAGAACAGACATGGGAGCCTTAGAAAAACATTAGGAAAGTCTAAGGTCAGAACAAGTGTGGAAGATCATTAAGGTTATTTAGGTAACTATGGAAATTTTAACAGCACATAGATTATTCAACTTAGAGCAACATTCATTAGGTTCACAAAATAATCGATTAGCACTGATTTAACTTCAGATTATTAGGAGAGATACAATACCAAAGTATATTGGTCGATTATAAACTATAAACAACATATCATAAGTAGAGATAATCAATTATAAACTAATAGCAAACATATCATAAGCAGAGATAATCGGCAAAGGATAGCAGAGCAGATACGACTTCAATTTAAACAATTAAATGGAGGAAGGGTTGATGTGTACTGGCATTCCTTTTAGCAGCAAACCAAACAAAGACTTCGTTTAGCCATTTAGGAACCAAAGACTTAAACTTCGAGTAGGGAATAAACTCAGAACCGGAAAGAAGAGAAATTGAAAATCAAATAAAAACCCTAAACTTTGATTTTAGATGCTACTGTGTATTAAATTCTTAGAATGTTTAGTGTTCTTGGTGATGTTTTTTCTGTTGTTAGATCGTGTATTAGCTGAGAACATTGAAGGCTCCTATTTATAGTGCCTTTAAACCCTAAGGTTTTAACAGATTCAAAAAATGGTAGTGGAAAATGGCAAAATATGAAAGACGATGGCAAAGCTGGTAAAATTAGTGAAGAGTAGAGGGAAAATGATGAAGAAGTTTTACCTGAGAGGAGGAGTCGACCGTTGAAGGCAACGAACCATCGGACAAAACCTAAAACCCAGAGGTCAGTGCATTTAACCTCTAGGTATAGAATCCTCATGATGCAACTCTGATGGAGCTCAATGCATGCTCCGATTTGATAGAGTATAAAAGATATTGAAACGATTTGTTGTTCTATTTTTAAGCTAGGGTTCGGATTTAGGGCTTTTTAATTTGAGTGATAAAATGGGGAAGAAACCGACGGGATTCGTGGATACAAAAGGAAAAGAGGGTGATTTCTGGTCGATTCTTGCACGAATTGGTGCAAGGTTTTTGATTGATTAGGGTGATAGAAGTTAAAAGACACAAGAGAGAAAAGGTCAATGAGGGGCAAGATGGTCTTAGACAAAATGATTTAGGGTTTTGGGGGGGTAAACCAGGCTAGTCTCTAAGTTAACGTTGAGGGGAGATATCTGGGCCGTTTGATCATTTGATCAACGACCCTAATAATGCAGGTGTTAAAAGATTTTTATGGAGAATTATGTGAGCCATTAGATCTTTGTGTCTCAACGACGGAGATTAGATCCGGCCAGTATTAAAAATTAAAGGGAAATTGATATTAAACGTGGGTCGTTGATCAAACGAATTAACGACTCACATGTGTGTGTGTTGAGTGTTGAAGATGGGTGACGTGGCAAATTTTGATTGGCTCAGAGAGAGTGGCATGGATTGCCAACATGGATTGAAGGGTCGTTTGGACTAGGTCAGATGGGCCAATTGGGCCAATGTTTTGGGCTAATTATAATTTAGTGCATAGCCACATTTTTATTTAATTGCAATTGCAATTATATCCATTTAGCCTTTAACCTCTTTTAAATTAATTTAACTAAACTTAATTAATTCCAATAAATGTAATAGAATTATAATCATCAAATACACTACTAATGAAAATATCTTATTTTCAAATTTATGACATTAGTTTCGGATTATTTGAAATAGTAGGCTAATCAACTAAAAATTAAGGAATAATTTGTTATAAGACCAATGTAATGTATATAAAGATTACCTTAATAGTTCTCAAAATAATAAGGGTAATATATTTTACCATTACTAAATTATTAATTTCAACATTATTAATTTATAATTTATATAAAAATAGGTATTATTGATTAGAAAATATTTTTAACATATTTATTAAAAATTATTAAGTGTAAATAAATTAATTTTAAAAAGGATGGTCAAAATTAATCTTCAACAACTTCCCCTCTTTGATAGGAGATGATAAAAGAGTTTTCGGGCAAAGAAATCGAACCAAGACCAATTTTGTCCTGACTTTAGGCATATATTGCAGGAATGGCATATGGATTTGAGGAAGATTAAGAGTTGTAGAATAAAGGAAAGAGTTATGGAAGGTTTTGGGGGAAGTTTTGCAAAAATTGGGGCTGAATTCTGGCTTTGAATCGCCTACATACCTCGGGCTTAATGAGGATCAAGCCCCATGTAGTTCTGAATGATGATTTTGGAGAAGGTGATGCTTGTCAGAATTTCCCTAGTATCGTATTACGACGATACTGCAAGGTGAGAAGATTTTGGTACCAGAATAGCTCTGAATTGCGGCTTGATTATGAGACTCGAAAGATTTAATGATTTACAGTTCTACTGATCATATTTGAGATTGAGTTTGGATCCTTGGCCTGCTTATGAGTTTGTTGTCCCTCATAGCATTGTAGCTTGGTTTGCTGCTTAGAAGAAGCTCCACGTTGTGATGTTTGATCCTGCAAAAAAAAAAACAAAATACACACACACCCACATATATTATAATGCAGATATGTTAATATGTGATGTAAATGATGCAAGAATGATGATGCATGGCTTCCGGTTGGCCGTTATTTCGGATCGGGGCGATGGGATACTTGAATTTGACTTGATTGTTAGTCAGGCTGTGTACCGTTCCATAGCTGTTGGAGCATTAAGTCTTGTCATGATGGGAGTATCTCCATGCGATGGGAGTAGTTGACTTGAAATGTAAAATATCTCTGCATGATGGGAGTATCTCCACGTGTTGGGAGTAGTTGCCTTGAAATGTAAAGTATCTCCGCACGATGGGAGTTTCTGACTTAAAAAAGGAATGTAACATGCATGTAGGTTTCA
The DNA here is from genome assembly GCF_000715075.1 of Nicotiana tabacum. Lineage (NCBI taxonomy): Eukaryota > Viridiplantae > Streptophyta > Magnoliopsida > Solanales > Solanaceae > Nicotiana > Nicotiana tabacum. The sequence continues at coordinate 48,420,510 of NC_134102.1, forward strand.
TGAACAAAATGTCAAAACATTCAAGATAAAATAAAGAAATAAGGAGCATGCCCAAGAGATACTCTTGACTACAAAACTAAATTGCAGCCATCAATCGGCAGAACGAATGGTGAAATTAGACGGCCCGTCCTTTGATTGGCGAAGTTGGTGATAAAGTTTGAAACTATCTACTTGTAATATCTGATATGGCAGAGTTATGGTGCGATCTGTGCGAAGTGCTCCAGTTGGCGAAGCAAACAATTTGCTATATACAAGGCTTTGATTGGAAAAGCCAACGTCTCTATTTGTACAGGGCGCTCCGATTGGTTGAGCGGACGGTTTGCTATAGACACGGCTCCGATTGGCGGGGCCGGCAGCACTCTATATAGAAGGCACTCAGCTTGGTTGAGCAGAAGGTTTGCTATTTACACGGCTCTGATTGGTAGGGCCGACAGTTTGCTATTTACAATGTGCTCTGATTGTGTCGGAGGCTTGGTTTCAGAAGACCTGCAAAGAATTTGGAGTTAATCCTTTCTCATATGAGGAAATGAACTAAATAACGAAAGAGAGATAAGGGTTCATGAGAGAATAGCAGGGTCCGTCATTTCTCCGAGTGTGCCCCAACATTTTTGTCTCTTATCGGTCCTGCGTTCAAAGAAGATTTCTTAGCGGGGGGGGGGGGGGGTGTTGGTTTGTGTTGATCGTAGTCCTGACATACCACCGGGTCTGGTGATATTATGCCACTAAGTTCGGTAGATGGACTAATAGCCTTTTAGAAAACATTTATTGAAAAATATTTATTTTTTATGTCAAATGTCGTCGTTTCGGATTATGACATGTTTAGAAGTTCCCTCTAGCACAAACGTTATTTCTGGATAACATTGGCCCATTGATGTCGATTCTTGGAGATGCCTTTGGTGACATAATTTTTTGTTGTTGCGATTGCATCCTAATCCAAAAGAATGCATTATAAAGGTTTTCCTAGGGTTATGACCAAATCTTTTCAGGTTGCCTATGTATACGAATAGAATTAAGTGTGAACATAGTTCGAGGGTAATAAAATGGTAAATGAATTAAGATGATGACAGAGCCTGACTCAGGCAGCCTACGTATCCAAATGGAATCAGGTCAAAACGTAGTTCGATTACAATAAATACAGAGTGATGCGAATTTGAAAACGAAGTAGCCATGTCTGACTCGGACTGCCTACATATCCAAATAGAATCAGGCCAGAACGTAAATTAATTACAATAGATGACTAAATCCGATGAGGAATGCCTATGTATTCCTGTCGAAGGAAATCAAGTCGTGGCGTAGCTCCGAGTACATAAAAAATTATATTTGGATTTTCTATTGCAAAAAGCGAGGTATACCAGACCCTACGTGGATTGCCTACGTATTCCACCATGGGAAGTCAGGTCGGGCGCAGTTCTGTTAAACCAAACCCTAATTCTATTGTCTTCGAATGTAGTATCTCTTGATTGCATCTTAGTTGATGGGCTTCGTGCTGACTCTTCCATCCATTTCTGCTAAGATCATTGCTCCTCCCGACAATATTCGATGGACTACATAGGGACCTCACCAATTTGGTGCTAACTTACCCTTGGCTTCTTCTTGATGACGGAATATTTTCCTCAAAACCAACTGCGCTGGTGCAAATTTCTGAGTTTTCACCTTGTTGCTGAATGCACTAGCCATCCTATTTTGATACAGCTGGCCATGGCACACCGCATCCATTCTCTGTTCGTCAATGAGCATGAGTTGCTCCTGCCTGACACATATCCATTCTGCATCATCCAACTTGGCTTCTTGAATGACCCTCAATGATGGTATCTCGACCTCTGCGGGTATCATAGCTTCGGTACCATATACCAACATGTATGGCATTTCCCCAGTGGATGTTCTCGTGGTGGTCTGATAACCCAACAAGGAGAAGGATAACTTTTTGTGCCATTGCCTGTGGTTATCCACTATCTTTTGTAAGATCCTTTTGATATTTTTATTTGCTGCCTCAACTGCTCAATTTATTTGCATCACGTAGGCTGTGGAGTTACGATGGACGATTTTGAACTTCTCGCAAATCTCCCTCGTGAGATCACTATTGAGATTAGCTGCATTGTTAGTGATGATTAACTCTGGTATTCCGAATTTACAAACTATGTTGTTACGAAGGAAATATGCTACCATGTTCTTCGTAACAGCCTTGTACAAAGAAGCTTCGACCCATTTAGTAAAGTAGTCAATGGCTACCAGGATGAAACGATGTCTGTTTGATGCGACAGGCTCTATAGGTCCAATCAGGTCCATGCCCCAAGCGGCGAACGGCCAAGGAGAACCCATTACATTCAGCTTGTTAGGTGGAACCCAGATGAAATCCCCATGAATCTGGCACTGGTGACACTTCTGCATCTAATGGATACTATAACTTTCCATAGTCATCCAAAAGTATCCTGCTCTTAAAATATTTTTGGCTAAAGTGAAGCCATACATATGAGGTCCACAGGTCCCTGCGTGTATTTCTTCTAGTAATCTGGTTGCTTCAGCAGCATCTACACACCTCAACAGACCCAAGTTCGGGGTCCTCATATACATGACTTCCCCGTTAAGGAAAAAGTAATTTGCTAGCCTTTTGAGTTCTCGCTTCTGACCATTGGTGGCATTCTCTAGGTATTACCTTGCTTCAAGGAACCATTTGATGTCGTAGTACCATGGTTTACCGTCCGGCTCTTCATCTACATGGAAATAATATGCATGCTAATCTCGAACCTCTATCTCAATAGGGTCAATATAAGTCTTATCTGGATGTTGGATCATGGATGATAAGGTTGCGAGAGCGTCGGCAAACTCGTTCTGGATTTTGGGAATGTGTTTGAACTCGATCTAGCTCTTTCATGCAATGTAGGTACGGAAGGATCTTGACATTTTTTGTAGTCCATTCACCTTGAACTTGATGTATCAGTAGATCAGAATCTCCTATGACCAGAAGCCCCTTGATGTTCATGTCGACTGTCATCCTAATCCCGAGGATGCATGCTTCATACTCAGCCATATTATTGGTGCAAGGGAATCTTATCTTAGTTGAAGTCGGGTATTGCTGTCCTGATTATGAAATTAAGACTGCCACAATCCCTACTCCTTTGAAGTTTGTTACTCTGTCGAAAAACATTCTCCATCCTGGGTACGATTCTGCGATGTCTTGCCCGGTGAACAACACTTGTCCACTGGGTTCTCTACAAGATGGTTGGCTAATGCTTGTCCCTTGATAGATATTTGCATTTCATACACAATATCGAACTCTCTAAGAAATATTTTCCATTTGGCCAACTTTCCAGTAGGCATCGGCTTTTGGAAGATGTACTCGAGCGGGTCGAGCCGAGATATTAGATGTGTTGTGTATGCCGACATGTAGTGCCTCAACTTCTAGGCAAACTAAGTCAAAGCACAGCAGTACCGCTCTATAAAAGTGTATTTGGCCTCATACAGTGTAAACTTATTGCTCAGGTAATAGATAGCTTGCTCTTTCCTCCCTGTCTCGTCGTGTTATCCCAACACACACCTAAATGCATTATCCAGAACAAACAGGTATAGTAACAGCAGTTTCCGAGGCTTGGGAGGAACTAACACTGGTGGATTTGACAAAGACTCATTGGTCTTGTTGAAAGCTTTCTTACATTCTTCTGTCCATTTTGTGGAAGCATCCTTTTTCAACACCTCAAAAATAGGCTTGCAGATTACTGTTGACTGGGCTATGAATCTGCTGATATAGTTTAATATGCCAGGGAAACTTATCACATCCTTCTTGCTCTTAGGCAGTGGTAGGTATTGAATGTCTTTGATCTTTGAAGGATCAAATTCTATCCCTTTTCTGTTGATGATGAAGCCTAACAATTTTTCGGCAGGGAATCTGAATGCACATTTCTCAGGATTCAGCTTCAAACTGTACCTCCGCAAATGTTTGAAGAATTTCTTCAAGTCGTTCAAATGCTCTGCACTCTTTCAGAATTTGATGATGACATCATCCATATATACCTCGATTTCCTTGTGGATCATGTCATGAAAGAGGGTCGTCATGGCCCTTATGTAAGTAGCATCGGCGTTCTTGAGGCGGAACGACATGACCCTATAACAGTAAACTCCCTAGGGCATAGTGAATGTCGTCTTCTCCGCATCTTCCTCATGCATCAGGATCTGGTGATACCCGGCGAAACAATCCATGAATGACTGCAACTCGTACTTCGTGCAATTGCTGATAAGGATGTGAATGTTTGGTAGAGGGAAATAATCCTTCAGACTAGATTTGTTGAGGTCTCGATAGTCCTCACATATCCTGATATTCCCATCCTTCTTTGGCGCCGGCACAATGTTTGCTGACCATGTAGGATAATCAGTGACTCTCACCACATTCGCATCTATCTACTTGGCTACCTCTTCTTTTTTCCTCAAACTCAGATCTGGCTTGATTTTTCTGGGTTTTGTTTAACTGGCGGTCTGGCACTATCGGTGGGCAGTCGATGCAAGACAATGTCGATACTCAATCCGGGCATGTCGTCATATGACCATGCAAACACGTCGATGTATTATTGGAGGAGCTCTATGATGGTAGGCTATAATCTCGTATTTTAGTCACTTATTGCACTCAAATTTATTGCACTTTAATTGAGTTTGAGCTTTAATCGCTAGTGTTCTGCACTAATTGTGTATTTTATGCCTTGTAGGAGGATTCCGAGATATGTAAATGTTATGGAGCTAATTCAAGTGATTTGGAGGTTTGAAGTCTGAGTAAAAGCCCAAGGAATTAAGTCGGGATCGCGTTTGGGGATCAAGGACCGAGCCTGGATATCAAAAAGCGAGCAAAACGAATTACTCTAAGAATTCACCACAGGCGCGGCGCGTGGAGCGGCGTGTAGGGCACCGCGGCTGCCCAAATTTCCTGCTGTCTGTCAGAACAAGCTCTCTGTATTTCCCAACAACCACCCCGCATGGCGTGTCACCCCATGCGGCACGCCTGTGCAATTTTTATAGAGTTATTATCCTAGTTCACATAGGAAAAAAGGTGTTTTTGTCTGGGTCCGATCCTACTTTGTATAAATGCATGTAAAAACGTTATTTTTAGGACTTTTGACACATCTTAGACCGGAGGAAGCCAAGGAGGAGGTGGAGAAGCAAAAGCTCAAGGATTTTATCATTCAATCCTCATTCAAGACAAGGGTTTGGATTATTTTATGTTTTCCTTTAACTTAAACATTGTTATGATGAATTACTCCATATCCATGCAGTAGTTCTCTTTAGGGTTTGATGGATTTTGTGTATTGATACTTGTTTGTGGATAATTAAGTCTAGTTTTATGTATTGAATCGTTTTGGATGTTTTAATTGTTGCATCTATATTCACTTGTTCATGAAATCGAGAGAGGCATAACTTGTGATATTGTTGCATTATATTTTGTTGGTTGAAGTCATTAATTCTTCTTAGTAATTGGAAGAGGCTAGTTGAATTGTTGATTAAACTTAGTTAGGAGGATATTCGAGAGAGGTTCTCCTAAAGACCAATCCACTACTAATTCTTGCATATCTTCATGTGCTTAAAATTGGTTCATCTCGTGAGGTTGAGACTTAATCGAGAGAGGAGTTTCTACTAATCAATTGAACTAATAACCAAGTGAATTCGAGAGACTCACTTAAACATTAGAAGTGAATTATCTACAGTTAAATCCCAAACATTTATCTTGCACATATCCTATCAACCTAGCTTCTCCCAATTGATAACTTCCTTTGCTTAATACTTGCGTTGATTGACACTAGCCAATATTATAGATTCTTAGTTAATTTTAGTTTTAATCACATAAACCTAAATTGTTGATCATCTTGGATAGTAATATAGCTACAACCTACGATAATATTGTTTAACTCCAATCCCTCTGGATACGATATTTTAATTTACTATATTCGACTAACGAGCATATTTTAGTGTGTGTTTTAAGCTCGTCACTCTATTAGTTCTTCTTTTAGTTCTACTTCTAAATGGATGCTGATTCGAGTTTCTTTCACGTCTTCTTTGGTTCCCAAGTTGATTACTTCTAATTCTTCAAGATTAGGATTTTTCCAGCTTTCTAATTGCTCGATCTCTTGCGGGAGGTTATCATGCATCATGCACTCATCGTGCTCCTCGTAGTCTGGATCGTATTGCTCGAGGGTTTTATTACATGTCATAATCGCATACCGCTGGTTTTTATCGATTTGATTACTGAAAAGAAAAACTAAATGTAAATAAAGCGGTAAATGGATTTGCAATGATTTATTGAAAATAATTCATTTATTTCATCAAAAGGGGAACATCTAAGCGTTCAAGGAGGTAATTGACATCAAAGTACATGCACGGTTCATGCCTCAATTGACCGTGCATTTTTTCAAAAGTTTTACAATTCCACACTATCGAGACTCCCGGTGAACCAGAGATGGACTGGAGGTCCAATTCTGCAAGGCCTCTCCTGGATTAGCATCTCGAATGGTCAGTTTCTTGATATCACCTTCATTATGGCATTCCTCAATCATGGCTATGAATAGTCTTTCCATTCCATCTACGATGTCGTCCTCTTGTGCTGAACTTTGACCCGGACTCGGAGTACTGGTGTAAGTATTTCTAGTTGGAGGTTGATACCCTAAACCAGCAGTACCCTTCTGCCCTGGCGGCTCAATCAGCTCTTTTATCCCATCTGATCGGGCTCTCAGCCGGGTCCTTGGTCGGTACCCGTGCTTCATCATCTCTCTCATGGCCATCTTTGATCTGTATAGCGACTGCATAGCTAAATTTTGCTCAGTCTTCTCTATCTTTGTGGTCTACATAATTTCGACTGCGTAAAAGGCGACCCCATCCAACCCTTCTATGAAATGGATTGCATGTTCTAGATAAGCTAACCGGCTCCATTCACCATGAATTACGATCTCTTGGTAATCCCACTCAAACTTCATGCATTGATGGAGGTTAGACGGAACTACCCCTGCCATAAGTTTTATGAAGATTAAATGTCCATTACTTGAAACAGGATTGGGAGGTCAACTAGTCCAATCTGTAGGGCTAAATAGATATCTCCAATGACATCCTTCTGAGACCCATCGAAAGCTCTCACTCTCACTTCTCTCAAATGAATACCCAACTCCCGTAGAGTAGAGAGTGGGTAGATATTCACTCTGGATCCTCTGTCAACAAGCACTCGAGATACCACTTTATCCCCGCACTTGACTGTGATGTGCATGGCACTGTTATGATCCACAACTTCTATAGGAATTTCGTCACTTTGGAAGGAAATCATTTTTGCCTCAACCATCTTTCCAATTTTTTCCGCCAACGCCTCGCTGGTGGTGCTGCGCGGCACACTAACTCCACTCAATACCTTCATCAAAGCATCTTTATGACTGTCGGAACTCATCAGTATATCCATGATCGATATATGTGCAGTGGTTTTCTTCAACTGTTCCTCCATGGAATATTCCTTAGCTGGCATCTTCCTCCAAAATTTTGCCACCTCGGCTTCTGTTATATTGCTCCTTTAAATTTGTTCTCTACTTGGATTTCCTTTGTTTATCTCTTTCGGAGCGTAACACCTTCCTGGCCCGGTCATTCCATGGGCAGTCGCGGAATCTGTCATTTTTTCCTTTCCTTTCCTTTCTACTAATACGTCCATGGAACTGTCTTGTACTTCTGACTCTCCTCATTCCTGATGGCAGCAACGGACTGTTGTTGTTATGTCTCGGCCATCACCGATGATTTCAACTGTATAGTAATCAATAGAGCTCTTCGGGGTGGAACTCTTACAGCCTCGACATTCCCAATTGTAACGATAGTCCCTTTCAGATCATAATCTTCATCTAAAGCGATCATATTAGCTCCTTGATTCCAATGGTTCAGCAGCGGGTTACGATTCATATTTGGCGAAGCTGGGGTACATATTGGATAGCTCCACTCTTGATCAGTGACTCAATCTCATTCTTCAGCCTGATGCAGTCCTCGGTATCATACCCAAGTACATCTGAATGGTAGACACACTATTTGGTTGCATCAAAGTATTTGGAAGGGTGGTCGGAAATTCTGCCTTCTACTAGATATATCAAACTGGCTCTTCTCGGCCTTTCAAACAACTGGGCCAAGGGTTTATCAATCGGGGTGTGGTTTCTAGGATTTCTTTCTTCAATATTTGGGCAAGGTCGGGGTGCATATACGGGTCGATTTTGATGGGTGGTGGTTTGGACGGGGGCATATGGTCGCGTTGGGTTTGGATTTATGTGGGTGCGGGATGGGTTGTATTGAGGTTGGGGGTTATAGTATGGTTGTGTGTTGTACACTGGAGCGTAGGCGAGTTGGGGTGAAAGATGGGTGTTCATAGGGTAAGAGTTGTTTTTGTGGGGTGGACTGAATTGGTAGTAGGGAATGATTGTTGATACTTCTTCCTTCTTCTTCTTTCCACTACTTATCGTACCGGACTGAATTGCTTTGCTGGCAACCTTGTAAGGCCCCATGAAATATTTCCTAAAAAACCGGGGTTCCGTGATGCCGGGGTAGGCGTAGAGGTTAATAATAGTAGAAATTCTTCGTGGCTAGCTTGCTCGCCGCGGTTCGGACTTTTTGGATTGAATAGTGCGCTGGGAAGTTGAGGGAAAACATTTTGCAGGAATAGGCATTTCAGCGGCCCATTTTGCGGCCGCATAATCACTCTACGTGTCGCAGAATGGCCGCAGAGTGAAGCAGCTGTTTGGGCCATTTTGATGTCAATTTTGCAGCCAATTATGCGACCGCATAACCATTACGCGGGCCGCACTTTTGTCGCACAATCAGCCTTAGGATTTTCGCGAAGGGAGGTTCTTCGGTGCATTATGCGACCGTAGAACAGGTCTGCGGGCCGCATTACCACCACAGACCCAGGCAGAGTTTTTTCCAGTTTTTGTTATCAAATTGTGCGTCCGATATGCGGACTGCATATCCATTATGCGGTCGCATATGCGACCGCATACCCTGTTCCGGAGCTTCATTTTTGGGGTTTTTAAACCCGACCCTATTTCGTTAAAACATATGCCATGATCCATTTTCGAGCATATTTCTAATACTTTTAGAGTGAGAAAGAGTGCTTAGTGTGGGGGAGTATCCTTCAACCTAATATCCAACAATTCTTGCTCAATCCTTGAAGATTATAAAGAAAGTCCTCATCTTAAAGGTAAGAATCTATGTCCTAGCTCTTAATTTCGAAAATCTACTAAAGGGGGGGTAATTAGCAAGACAATTTTTGGGTGTGGGAGTTATTATATTGCATTCATGTGTTATCAAATAATGTATGAAGGTTGTGAGCTAAAAATAGTAGAGAATGGGTTGAGAAATGATGTAATCTTTCACAAAAGGGCCTTAAAAACCTTAATGCACACCTAGTGCTTGTTAATATGCTCAAATGAGCTAGAATCATGACCATCTTCCTAATTTTGGTCCAACTTGTTATATTTCTAAAATAGATCGAAGTGCTAAGAATCCCGAAACATTTTAGAGTTTAAAGGAAGCTCAATTGAGGTATGTTGGCTAAACCCCCTTCTTCTTAGAATCGAATCCCACGGTGTTCATGTAATTGGTGTAAGTCCCAAATTCATCATTATAGAATTGGCTACTCCTAATGTGTTTGTGTTGAAGGATGTATGTTCAATATTTATTCTAAATGCTTCATCATGTCATCTTGCCATTTGAGGATGTGTTCAAAAGGTGGAATATATGCTAGAAATGTTAAGACTTCATGTCAAGATCGAAATAAAGGTTGTTATGCCAACTTGTATGAAAAGCCTCTATGTGCCTAAGATTCCCAAATTGCTCGTATGTGAATTTAATGTCTTGAATGGAAATCCTTATTATTGTTGATAATGATAATGATGTTTGAATGTGGAAAAAGGGGACTGGAATTATGAAATACGGCCAAGTGCCAAGAATGACTTTATAAATGTGGCCACTAGTGCCAATAAATTGAAAGGATATGAAAGAAGTATGATGTTAGATGATTTACTGAAAAAGGTAATGTCTTGGGTGAGACGGCCTAGCCGATCGGGCCGTGATCGGATGCCATGCCGCACACATGGTGGTGACTGTGCTGGAAATGATAATTGAATTTGTGGTTATGGTTGATGTCTCAAATGAGACGACCTAGCCAGTTGGGTCGTGATCGGACTCCGTGTAAGAATACGGTGGTATTGTGAATTATGGTATATCAGTAATAAAGATCATCCAACCTAATAACATGGAAATTGACTTGAAAACTTATGTGATCCTTAACTTGATGTTTTAGTATTATTTGAAGCTCTTATTGAATTCTTGATTGTTCCCCCTTGTATTATTAGTTATTCTATTAAGATGGTGTTTAGTTTTACATACTAGTACTATTCGACAGTACTAACGTCCCTTTTGCCGGGGGCACTGCATCTTCAAATGGATGCAGGTGGTTCCATAGCAGGCAGTGTTGATCAGCGACAGAGGTACATCCTCTTCCCAACAGACTTGGTGAGCCCCACTTCATCCAGGGGTCATGTATTGTATCTTTTGTTCATATTATTATCACGTCTCGAGGTATAGCCGGGGCCTTGTTGTCGGCACTATCATAACACCATTTTGTATCTTTTAGAGGCTTCATAGACACTATGTGGATTGTACATGGGTGCTAGAAATGTCAAACAGATTATGTTGTGTTTTGATCTCTTGTTTTACTCGAATCATAAGAATGTGTGTATTTTTGGACTTTAAAATGATGTAACCAATGAGATGAATTAGTAATGATGTAACCGGTTGAGCGCCGGTTGTGCACCCCGAGTTTGGGGCATGACAAGCCTGCAACGCGACCATTGATTGTATCTTGCCTGATTTGATGCCTTCTTCTAAAAAGTCTCCCATCTTAACCAGTTCGGGGAAATTCTGCCTCATTATGCCCATCATCTTTTTGAAGTAGATTCCTTCTTGAGCCTTGATGAAGTACTAGGTCAGCTCATTATCATCTAGCGGGGGCTAGGTCCTTGCAGCCTTCGACCTCCAACGGCAGGCATACCCTTAAAATGACTCTGATGGTTTCTTCTGCAAATTCACTAGGGTGAACCTATCTGGAGTGATCTCGGTATTAAACCAGAAACAGTTCATGAAGTCTTCTGCCATGTCTTGCCATTCTCTCCCATTTCTAGGGTCCTGACGAGTGTAACAAGTGAGTGCCTCTCCTGTCAGGCTCCTTATAAATAACTTCATCCTCAACTTTTCATTTCTTCCTATGCCGACCATCTTGTCGCAGTAGGCCCTCATATATGCCTGAGGATTGCCTGTTCCATCAAAGATGTCGAATTTGGAGGCTTATATCCTACGGGCATGTCTACATCAGGGTGTATACATAAATCTTCATAATCCAGTGTCTCGCTCCCTCGAGCGACCTGAAGATTCTTCATTTGTTTTCTCAAAGCTTGCAATTGTTCGGATACAGACTCTTCCTCTTTGTACTTTGCTTCCCTCTCCATCACAACATTTTGATCGATCTCATATGGCACTCTGATCGTGACAGGCGCTATGAAGGTAGGTTTTGAAGTGGCATATACAGGTGGAACATACCGCACATATGTAGCAGTGTGTGCCGCATGTATATGCTGTGTTTGATTGTTGGCAAAGGTGACGTTGTCACAGGGAGGGTTATGAATTGAGTTAGCTGCGACTGGTGGGTTTTGCTGTGTCTGGACATAATTTGGGACTCAAGGGGTTTGTATAAGAGGATTCAGTAGATTTGCAGGGGTTAGTGGTGGTACAACCTGGGTTATGGGGTTTGTAGTGACTATAGTCGGGGTATTGTTTGCTTGACGGGTTGTTGAAGGGAAGTGATCAGGGATTGAGTCTAGTGAAGGAAAGCGGGGTGGTTGTGGAAGCGTCGTCATGGACAAATGCGCCAGTTCCTGAATATGTTGTACCACTTCTCTTAGTGATTCCATTTCATGTGACATCCTAGCAACGTGCTCATCATTTTGAGTATTGCTCTTTTCCCCCGGTTACCCCTTGTTGTCGGCTATTACCAAAGCGTTTCCAGTTGGGTCATCAATTACAGACATCTTTCCTTTTGATCTCAGGTTGTATGGTGGTTCAGCCAGTTTTTCGAGTCAACACAAACTAACCTCTATTTTTGGGGGAATAATGATAAAGTAATGCAAAAAATTAAAGAAAAGAAGAGTAGAAGTTAGTTTCTGGGTTTGAACAATTATAAGCTTATAGAGCAGTTAGTTCATGTATTCAAATAATTGTGTTTCCTAATACGCGAGGGACCATTCTTTGCCAGAGGTAGGCCTATGTTGCGAATGTTTGACTACAATCAAGTTTTGACACGTTTATATCCAGAGAAAATATTTGGTTTTTCTTTAATAATATTCGGATTACAACAGGCGGGAGCGATGATTACAACATTATTTTTCAACATGGGCTCACAAACTTGCCCTTAGGGAAATAAATGGGTACAGGATAAAGTGTGCAAGATAGGAGGGGGAAATCAACCAGCCACTAGTGGCCATCCCCATAATCATCTCCCATGTCCTCTTCTTCCGGTTCCTCTTCGGGGTCTTCCTCGACATCTTCTTCTTCTTCATCGTTGTTGTATTCGGTATCTTCTTCAGGATCCTCTTCTGGTTCTGTTTCCGATTCAATTTGTATATACTTGAACACTCGATCATCATCCTTCAGAGGTGGCAGCATATGGTCAACCGACCCTAGGACCACTTGTCGATGCATGGCGGTAGTAACGAGATAATGAAAAAAAAATTCATGATATATTTGTAAGGCTAATGCTGCATCTTCTAGCTAGGCCACTCCTTCTTTGCTTGGTTGGGCCATCTCATCCTCTTCATCCGCACAAAGTATTTTGGGGTACACCATGAATTTTGACCCATCGGCATCATGATTAAGTCAATCCACTTTTCTTAAAGTTTCCTCACCCTTGGGATCGAGATTTGCCCATTATACTCATCTTCATACAAAGTAGTTCTCGATGAGAGGGATACATTCTGGATCAGACCATAACGCCTGAGAACCCGTAGAGGTGCATACGCCTAAATTCCTTCGAGTCCTATCAGCTCTATGAAATACTTCCTGGGGGTCCTCAGAATTGCCTTGCTGCACAGCCACGAAAGCTTCCAGTTTACCTATTCTCCACTCCGATTTGTCAGCATTTCTCTCCATTCTTCCTATCCGTGTGGTGAGACCCAGTGCATCATTCTCTCTTTGTGACTCCTGATCATGTTGCTAACACCCACAAAATAGTCAACAGTGGCCTCTCTTTGAAAGAAGTGTTACGTGGCCCATACTTGGAGTAACAGGTTGTAGCCTTTGAAGAAGTCGTACCCTCGAGAACATGCAGACAGTGCTCGGAGTGTTTATGTCGATATCATGGGAACCAATGTGACTTGGAGATTCCCCCGAAATGTTTCCAAAACCACGGGTAGGAGGTTGATGTTGATTCGCCCTCTCCTCTGACACCAATAATCCTAGCAATGTCAAAGATAATGTCAAAGGACGGAGACTTTTCCAAGTCGCTTGATCACATTGAAACTCCCCCATATGCCACTCGTAACTCTCTCAATATCCAAATCTATAAAACAATTGGTCCAAGCTCACCTATACTTTTTCAATGTTCCTCAGATTCTGGCTACCCGTCAGACCCAAGGCGTCAAGGAACCTATGGCCAAGCATAGTAAATTTCAGTGTCGGCTTTCTCCCAACAAACGACAACTCTATGAAGCTAGTGCCCTCTTCTAATGGTGGCACGAATTCACAGTTGACGAAATTGAAAAGCACTTTGGCTGGATCCCAGAATTCTATCAGCATCCTGGTAAGAACTTTGTCAGCCCGGATGTTCAGTAAAGCGGTCAATGCTCCTAAGTGCGTTCTGATCTCATCTCTATGGTCTCAATAATGTTCCTCCGCCATTGGTGCACTTTGGGCGGCGCTCCCATGACCATATTGATTTCGGGGGTGTTGTGGTTGATTTTCATTCTTAAGAGGTGAAGAAAAGGGTTTGGTAAGTGTTTACTCTGGATCTTTAGCATCTCATCGGGATTGGTTCGTCGTTCCTCAAAAGTCATGTCGTTGGGTGCATAACTCGTTGACATTAGGGTGGCTTTCCTAATTGTGTGGCGGTGCCAAGGACCGACTCACCTAAGGTTATGCAGTATGACCTATTATTGCTTGAGTAGAGTGTTTCCTAAGTCTTGGAGTTGGACTGAATACTGCGAGACGTTATGTCAGTTGACTTGATAAATCCAATCTCTAAGACTAAAGAATTTTGAAAGAAGGTTTGGAGGGGTGTAAAAGACAACCCTCGCGTGCCATTGTGTGTGATAGTGTATGGCCAAGACTTGAAAGGAAAGAATGTAATGACAGTGTATATATAAAGCGGTAACAGATAATGAGATAATAGTAATAACATTAAAGTAGGCAGATAAGTACATGCTGAATATGTAAGTATATATTTGCAAAATTAAGCACAATTAAAGTAGCATATAAACAAACATTCATAAATTTCAAATCTAGTCTAAGTCTGCTAAGGTCAGAACGTAAATGAAGTCCCCAACAGAGTCGCCATGTTGTTGCACCCTACTTTGCACGAGTCAAAACAAGATTTAACTAGTGGTTTCCCTGTTGTTGATGAAAAAGAGTCGCCATCTAATATTTAAAGGTATACTAGGGTACATATTCAGTTGTTAAATCATTATCCTCTTAGTCTGCTAACCAGTGAGATTTGGATAAGGGTTCTTTTTCTTCTACGGGAAAGGTGTTAGGAACCCCCTAGAATCTACCTAAAGTAGCTCCATAGGACTTAGACTAGGTTTAGGGAATTAAATGTCTATATTCTAATTAGTTAGTGCTTAAAAGTATATAGCTTACTCTATGTCATGTTTATAGCTTATCGTTTTGAAAGAAGGATAGTATATGCACTTTGAAAAGAGAGTATAGGTTTCAGTTTTAAAGTCTAAAATGTTTACATCTATATAATTGAAAGAACTTTAGGAAGTATATCCATAATGTTTATACTTGCAAACTTTGTAAGATGTGGCTAGGTTTAAAATACTTTACCTTTGAAATAAAATGGCTATTTGTGTAACTATAGTAAAGAAAAGCCTATTAGAGAAGTGGGTTAAGTATATCTTAAAACTGATTTCAAATCTTGTATCAATGTTTAGAAGAAAGACTCATTGAGGTATCCTTGATTGCACTCGCGTTTCATTTTGTAGAAAAACTTGACTTTTGAAATCGTTTTCAATTCCAACTTTTAAGAGGATTGTTGCTCGCTTTCGAATCTGTTTTAAACTTTGAAATGAACTTCAAGAAAATGGTTAGCATGAGTGAGGATGAAAATCATATAGAAAAAGTAACTAAGTATGTTTGAAATATTTAACCAATGTAAGAGACATTGATTCTTTCTTTTAATTACCTATGGTCTTTAGGTTGCCTAGGTTGCTAAAAGGATCAAAGAAATATAAAGAGAAAACATTCACTCAATATCATCAACATCGTATACACATAGAAACAAACAGTAAATTTATGTAAAGCGATAAAGGAAGGGGAATTGGACTCATAGTTTGGGCCTAAGAAATGTTAGACCCAGCAGATAGCGACCAGCGGCAGCAGACTCCAATAACTTCGGACTCTAGGCTGGGACTTGGGCCTGAGTTCTTGAAAACTCAGCAGGCCCAGTTCGACCATATATGCAAAAAACGAAAGAGAGATATTAGTGGATGAGCCCCGATATAACATTTGAATTCAAATAAGATCGATGTAAGGCCCAAATAAAACTATAATAAGTGTTGTGATTAAGAATTCAAATAAAATTAATATAAAGTCCCATAGAATAATTAAAAATAATATTTATAGTGAAGCCTTTCTTTCATTTAACACTAATCCTAAAGAGATAATAAAAGTCAATGATTAAGAGCTTAAGGTAAAATTCCATTCATGGACAAGACACCCTTTGGATCCCTAACACTTCAGAGTTCACAAGGGTCTTAGGGACCCCAAGCAGTGCTTGTGTCAGGGAGGATATCTCAACCACAAACTAAATCTTACTCCAAAATACCCTTAACCACTCACATTTACTATTCCCTATAGGTTTATATGCTAACGAGGCATTCCCTATAACTTTCAATATGGCAGTAGTGATAGCACAAAGATTCAAGTATGCACACCTCTCACAGAAACTATACTGAATATTATTGTGAGTACGAGATAACAAATTACACCATTAAGATCACAATTTGAACACAAGTGTGTGGTATATTGTCAATACTTCCAACATGCTCAAGAATACTCAAAGAAACAAATTACAGATACAAAACAAATAGAGGCAAATACCAACAGACTAGTTTAGAAGCCCAAACACTAGGAGTAGAGAATATATATGTGTATCAGCCTCATTGATCCTACTTACAGATTCAAACTTACTGGAGTTCTTAGTTGCAGTTAAAATACCGTAATAGCTTATCATACTATGTTCAACTTAGCATAGGTCCACACACATAGATTAAACCTTCACTTCTTACTAGATGTACGAATTAACAACTTCATTTAGAATCTCTCAAGAGTATTAACATGAGTACTTATGCAAGCAAGCATGTTGATACTAACTTAAGCAGATGACATGATCATTTTTCCTTTAAAAGTTCATAACCTCATATTCATACCAATCTCATTAAGGGTTAAGGCATAATGTTATACTCAAGCAGGGCAGAGAAACATTAAAAGGTTTCTCTTAAGTCTTATAGGTGAATCATAGTCAACTTATGTAAGTTTCGAAAGGTTCAAATTCCTTTATATGATAATGCAGCATGAGAGCACAAGCATAGGTATAAAGGATGAGCAGGAAGTTTGTTTAAGAACAAGAATGACTGCAGAATCACTAAGAGAAGATAATCAGGCACCTACATGAGATGTTCTGCAAGACTACAAATCATGGTAGAGTATCAAATAGTATAGGATCAAACCAACATGGTTCATTACAGGAGTCCAAAACAATGAAAGTTTCACATGAAGTAGGCATGGTCCTAGTAGTAGGATAGTTAGTCAAGTTAAACAAGTGAGTGTATTAATCCAAACATGATGAAGTCCAATTCAACAAAACCAATCTAACAAATAATGTACAAATACAATAGGTACAACAGTTAACCAAGCTTATAAGGAAAATCAAGAGCATAGCTTAGACTAAGTTAACAATAGATTGACAGAATGCATACAAAAATTCATTAGAGCTTAGTTCAATCACTCCAAAATATATTTTATTTGGTGAAACTCCCAAGTATGATCACACAGCCATGAAAGTTAACAGAATACTTTTGCAATAACACTTCAGGGAGTTACAGAATCACAGAAGCACACTTAAAGAGAGAAGATAGCTCAAATAACTCGGCTAATACATTTTAACTACAATGACAGCCTTGTATTTAACCCCATAAGTTTTCATAATTACCTTTGCTTTGATTTATCATACAAACAACCTCGAGTATATGATACAAATCAACAGGTAACACTAAGGTAAATATCAGCATAACAGACATGGGAGCCTTAGCAAAACATCAGGAATGTCTAAAGTCAGAACAAGTGAAGAAGATCATTAAGGTTCTTTAGCTAACTATGGAAGTTTTAACAAAACATAGATTATTCAACTTAGAGCAACATTAATTAGGTTCACAAGATAATCGACTAGCACTAATTTAACTTCAGATTATTAGGAGAAATATAATACCAAAGCATATTGGTCGATTATAAACTAATAACAACACATCATAAGCAAAGATAATCAATTATAACCTAATAGCAAACACATCATAAGTAGAGATAATCAACAGAGGATAGCGGAGCAGATATGACTTCAATTTAAACAATTACAAGGAGGAAAGGGTCGATGTGTACTGACCATCCTTTGAGCAGCAAGGAAAAAAAAAACTTTGTTTAGTTGTTTAGGAACCAAAGACATAAACTACAATCAGGGAATAAACTCAGAACCGGAAAGAAGAAAAGAAATCATAAATCAAATAAAAACCCTAAACTTCGATTTTAGATGTTATTGTACATTAAATTTTCAGAATATTTAGTGTTGTTGGTGATGTTTTTTATGTTGTTAGATTGTATGTTAGGTGAGAGCATTGGAGGCTCCTATTTATAGTGCCTTTAAACCCTAAGGTTTCAACGGATTCAAACAATGGTAGCGGAAAAGGAAGAAAGGTGGATGACGATGGCAAAGCGGGTGAAATTAGTGAAGAACAGAGGGAAAATGATGAAGAAGTTCTACCTGAGAGGAGTAGTCGATCGTTGAAGGCAAAGAATCATCGGACAAAACCTAAAACCCAGAGGTCACTGCGTTTGACCTCTATGTATAGAATCCTCGTGATGAAACTCTGAAGGATATCCATGCATGCTCCGATTTGATGGAGCATAAGAGAGATTGACACGATTTGCAGTTCCACTTTTACGCTAGGGTTCCGGGCGGATTCGCAGATTCAGAAGGTAAAAAGGGTGATTTTTGGTCGATTTGTGACCTTGCACGTATTGATGCAAGGTTTTTTATTGATTAGGGTGATATAAGTTGAGAGGAGGAAGAGAGAAAAGCGAAAGAAGAGGCGGTTGGTCTTAGACGAAATGATTTAGGGTTTGGGGATAAACCAGGCTGGTCTCTAGGTTAAAGTTGAGGGGAGAGATCTGGGCCATTGGATCATTTGATCAACGGCCCTGATAATTCAAGTGTTAAAAGAGTTTTATGTGGAATTATGTGAGTCGTTAGATCTTTATGTCTTAAAGGCGGAGATTAGATTTGGCCAATATTGAAAATTAAAGGGAAATTGATATTAAACGTGGGTCGTTGTCAAACGGATTAACGGCTCAGAAGTATGTGTGTTTCTTATGTGAGTGTTGAAGACAGGTGACGTGGCAAATTTTGATTGGCTCAAAGAGTGGCATGGATTGCCAACATGGATTGAAGGGTCGTTTGGACTAGGTCAGATGGGGTAATTGGGCCAAGTTTTGAGCTAATTCCAATTTAGTGCATAGCCACATTTGTATTTAATTGCAATTACATTATAGCCATTTAGCCTTTAACCTCTTTAAAATTAATTTAATTAAACTTAATTAATTCAAATAAAATATAATAGAAATTATAATCATCAAATACACTACTAATTATTGTAATTAATTAATTATTTATTAAAATACCTTATTTTCCAATTTATGACATTAATTTCGGATTATTTGAAAGAATGGGCTAATTAACTTAAGTTAAGGAATAATTTGTTATAAACATATGTAATTAATATAAAGGTTAATTTAATAGTTCTCAAAATAATAAGGGTAATATATCTTACAATTACTAAATTATTAATTTTTACGTTATTAATTACTAGTTTATATATAAATAGGTATTATTTATTAGAAAATATTTTTAACAAATCATTAAATGTAAATAAATTAATTTTAACAAGGAGAGTCAAAATTGGTCGTCAACAATACAAACAATCCAAATTCTAAGGGGTAGTTCCCTCACACAAATTAGACAAGATACTTACCTCAACTAGGCCAAATCAACACTCAAAAATAGCTTTTTCCTTATAATTCACCTCTGCACAGCTTAAATCTAACAAAAAATGACTTAATATCATCAAACAATGCAAGAGAAATTAATTTCAATCAATAAAGCTATGATCTTTACACAATTCCTCAAAAGTCAACCCCGAGCTCGCATGGTCAAAACCCGAGTTCAAGGGTAGATCCTGAATACCCATAAACCCAAGAGTCTAGATATGTATTTTGTTTTCAAATTTGAGTCCAATTCGACTCTCACATCGCAAATTTTTATTTTTCAAAACTTAGACAAAAATCCCTAAAATTTCAATTTGATTCTCATAAATTTGATGATAAATATCATATATAATCATGAAATAAAGTTGGAAATTGATTAAAACTAGTTACCCAATGATTCTAGGTGAAAATCCCATCTCCGAATCGTGTCCTACCGAGTCTAAGGTTCTAAAATGTGAAAAATAAGATCAAATCCCGTCTTTTCCAGCCCCTTTATTCAGTTGCAGATGTCGCAATTGCCGCTCCTGACAACCTAAGTTGATGTCGCAAATGCGACACTGGCTTTGCAATTGCGAAGCCTTCTCCCATCGCAAATGCGGCTAAAGTGTCACAAATGTGAAACTATCCAAACTAGCCTACACTTCGCAATTGCAAGTGAAGCATCACAATTGCGATACCTGCTCCCCTACTGTTCACTTTGCAATTGCGATAACTGCAGCACCATGACACCAGCATCCCAAAAATGAGTTCAAACTATTCCGAAACACGTCCGAAACTCACCCGAGCCCTAGGGGCTCCAAACCAAACATTCACACAAGTCTAAAGATATCATACGAACTCTATCGCACGATCGAAATACCAAAATAACATCTTGAACCACGAATCGAATATCAAAACGCATGAATTTCAAAAGAAAAGTCAAGAACCTCTAGAATTGCAACCAAGCTTGGTTCGCTTTCAATAGGATTCGGACGCTTGGTTGCAATTCTAGAGGTTCTTGACTTTTCTTTTGAAATTCATGCGTTTTGATATCTGATTCGTGGTTTAAGATGTTATTTTGGTATTTTGATCGCGTGATAGAGTTCGTATGATGTCTTTAGACTTGTGTGGAGGTTTGGTTTGGAGCCCTGGGGCTCGGGTGAGTTTCGAAAGCGTTGCATAATGTTTGGAAGAATTCTAGCATTGCTGGTTTTGCACAGATGCTTCAGGTCTCGCATTTGCGAGATATGGATCGCATTTGCGATTGTCGCAAATGCGAGGAAGGGATCACATTTGTGATAAAGGCTGAACTCTGTTAGGTTTGCATATGCAAACTAAAAGTTCACTTTTGCGATGGGGGGCTTGGGATAGGTTGAGTCGCATTTGCGATCAATTTGATCGCTTTTGCGATATGTCCACAGTTCGCAATTGCGAACAAAACGTCACATTTTCGACGTCAACAGGACTGTGAGGGCTTCTATTTTGCGAACCATTCTTTGCATTTTTGGTATTTGCATTTGCGAACCCCAGGTTGCATTTGCGACACGTGCGACTAGACAAAAAGTTGAGGGACGGGAATTTTAGTCTCATTTTTACATCTTTGAACCCTAGACTTGATAGGAGGAGATTTGGAGAGGGGATTTTCATCTACAAACTTTGGGTAAGTGATTCTCTTTTTCTAATCATATTCCATCAATATATCTTAGATTTTAACATCAAAATCATGCGAATCAAGGGAAAATTTCTGAAACTTTGTCAAGTTTTTGAAAAATAAGAATTTGAGTTTTGAGAGTCGATTTGGACTCAGATTTTGAAACTAATCACATATATGAACTCGTGGGGTCATAGGTAGTCGAAATCTACCATTGGACTCGAATTTTGACTGGGCGGGCCCCGCATTGATTCTTGATGACTTTTGAGAAATTGTGTAAAGATCATAGCTTTATTTATTGGAATTGATTTCTATCGTATTATTTGATGTTATTAAGTTGATTCTTGTTAGATTTGTGCCGAGCAGAGGTGAATTATGAAGGAAAATCTTTTTTTGAGTATTGATTGAGGGCTTTTGAGGTATGTATTTTTCCTGACGTTGTGGGGGGGAAACTACCCCGTAGGGATTGGGTTGCTTGCACTATTTGAATTACGTGAAAGATGTGTACACGAGGTGATGAGTGTTTACATGGCTTATATGTGGAAATTTGACCGACTTAGACTCTTAGGTTCTCATGTACATTAAAAATGAAGTTGTCTCATCATGTTATATCCTACATTGCTAAATTTACCCTTACATGTCTTATTTGAAGTTGATTGGTTCACGTTCTACCCTTGTTCCCAAATATACTCTTATATGCCTTAATTTAAGTTGTTTCCTCTTTTATTGCCATGTTGCCTCTTCTGTAATTGCCTATCCTTAATTGAAGTTATTGTTATCTCTTCCATGGTTGACTTATCCTTATCGAAGTCATTGTTATATGTTACCTCTTCCATTGTTGACTTATCTTTATTTGAGCTCGTTCGTCCATTCCTTGTGTTTAGAAATTCTTGTGTTGATTCACTTGCCGTACTCCCATGTTATTATTGTTGTTGTTGTTGTACTTAGTGTTGTTGAGCTGAGGGCTATTTTTGGTCGTGGTATTGGAATCATTTTGAGAAGATGTTGTGGCATATGGGCATATGTGGTGGGAATTGTTATATTGGGTTGTTATGTTTTAGGCACACGTGATATTGTTGAGAGGATTGTTCGGGATGTTCGCACGTGAGTTGTCCGTGCTATTGTTATTATTGATATATATATATATATATATATATATATATATATATATATATATATATATATATATATATATATATATATATATATATATATATATATATATATATATATATATATATATATATATATATATGTGTGTGTGTGTGTGTGTGTGTGTGTGTGTGTGTGGGTTTGCACATGTGGTGAGACAAGGTGAGAATATTATTATGCGCGTGCGGCGAGACATGGCGGGTATTTATTTTATTGTTGCACACATGGAGAGACAAGGGGAGCTATGTTGGGGATGATTTGTGATGATTTTTGATGGCCTGGGGGCATTGTTATTGATGATATTTGTGTAGTGGTGTGCCTACCTTGTGTGAGTCATTCATTCTATGTTTTGTTGTGTTGTTTCCTAGGTGCCATTCGTTGTCTCTACTCTTACTTGTTGACTTGAGTTGTGATAGAACACTTGCACAAGCATACACATAATTAATTACTCATATCGGTTTAAGAAGATAAACCCTGATGTTTATTAATCATTTACATATATTCTCATATTCTTGCCATCTGTGTGAGAGTTGTACTACTGGCACGTGAGTTGTTCGTGCGGTTATGAGGTATTATTATTGCTAGCACTTGAGTTGTCCGTGCAGATATGAGATATTTTCACTCTCTTAACACGTGATTTGTTTGTTTAGATATGAGGTACTAGTGGTATTGACATTTGAGTTGTCCGTGTAGCGCGTGAGTTGTCCATGCGGTTGTGAATTTTATTGTGGGCACAAGATGCCATGTGATTAAGGTTCGTGACTTGGGACCCACGAATTGTAGTTATGAGGTGTAACACCTCGGGAAAATTCTTGTATAAATCTTATGTGAAAGCGTTTGTTTATTGGGTTGTTACCTATTTTTCCTTACTTGGTTTCACCGAAATTTAGCTGTATTCAGCTTACTCTACGGCGTTATTACCTGTTTGTTCATTGTTGCTAATTGTTACTTCTAGTTTTCTATTGCAAGTATTGTTTGTCATTTCTACCATGCTTAGCTTAATATTGATATTGTTCCCTGTTAGTTTCACATTCATACTTGTACAGGTTATTATGTCTAGTAGGTATCTTGACTGTTCCTCGTCACTACTCCACCGAGCTTATTGATCATTAGATAGCTGATCAGATATTGTTGTGGTGACTTCAAGGTATTCCTATCATCGCGTTCGCAGGCCTCGGAGTCTCCTTCTGAAGTTTATTTTGTACTATTTATTTCTATTCTGAAACAGTTGTTCTTAGGGATTTTCTAGTTAACTCAGTAGAGCTTATAACTTGTACTACCATTTTGGGATGTTATATATCATGTTGGGATTATTGGCTTTATATAGATATATCTGGTTCATGTTTATTAGTTGTTTGGTTAAAATCGGTTATTAATTCAGTAAGTGTTAGGCTTACCTAGCCTTAGATACTAGGTGCCATCACGACTCCTAAGGAGGGAATTTAGGTCGTGACAAGTTGGTATCAGTGCTCTAGGTTCATAGGTGCTACAAGTCATAAGCAAGTTTAGTAGAGTCTTGTGGATCGGTACAGAGACATCTGTACTTATCTTCAAGGGGCTACAAAACTATCAGGAAACTTCCCTTTTTTCATTCCTATCATGCAAGTTTATTGATTTCGGAGTTTGAGCCTATGTCATTCTATTCTCTCACAGATGGTCAGAACCCGAGCTTCACTTATTAATGACGTTGCCCCTGAGCCATTATTGCTAGGGTCTGAGGAAGAGGAAGAGGCTGAGGAGGAGCACGTGCTAGAGCTAGAGAACCTACCATAGCAGCAGCTGAGGAGCCACTAGTAGCTCCGATTGGGGGACAAGAACCGGAGGAGCCTGTTGCTACCCCGGACTTCAGGAGCCTTTAGCGTAGTTCCTGAGCATATTTGGTACATTGGCTCAGGTGGGATTGATTCTGGTTACACCACCTACTTCATAGACCAGGGAAAGAGCTTAGACTCTAGCCGCTCGTACTATTTAGCATCGGGTCCACATTGGTCAGGTTTCAGGTATCATGCCAACACAACCTATTATTTCGGTTCAGCTTGAGCTCACGCTAGGGGCATCTGAGGAGGAGCAACTGAGACTTGAGAGATTTAAGAAGTATCATCCTCCTACTTTCAGTGGATTAGCTTCAGAGGATGCCATCATGTTTTCTGCACTATGTGTATTGTATAGAGGAGCGGGGTTGCTTTTACTACATTCCAGCTGTCGGGAGTAGCGTATCAGTGGTGGCAGGCTTACAAGGAGGGTATCTTATCTGATGCAGCTTCAATTTCATGGACTCAGTTTTTAGAGATGTTCTTAGAGAGAGTTTTTTCCCCCAGACTCTTTGGGATGCATGGCGTACGGAGTTTGAGCAGCAACACTAGAGTACTATGTCAGTGTCAGAGTATGTTGTTAGAATCAGTAATTTGTCCAGGCATGTTCCTGCTTTCTTTTCTACAGTTAGAGAGCAAGTCTGCAGGTTCATTGAGGGACTCAGCTATGGTATCTGATTCAGCATGGCTCAGGAGTTGGAGGTGGATGTTCCGTTTCAGCAGCTGGTAGAGACCGCTCGCAGATTAAAGGGTATGTGGGGTGAATGGAGAGGGGACAGGGAGGCTAAGAAGCATCGTGGACTGGCAGGATCCGTTGATCCCTATTTTGGAGGCAGGGTACATCATGTTAGAGGTTTTGTGGGTCAACCAGTTCAGTTTTCACTTCAAGTTTCACATAGTTCTTCAGACATTCATGGGTCCCAGAGTACCCATACTGAACAGCTTCCACAGCCACGTCAGCAAAGAGGTTGCTTTGAGTGTGGAGATACCAGCCACATAGTGAGAGATTATCCCAGATTCCTGACATATATGTCACATCAGGGTATTCAGGCTATGAGTT
This sequence comes from Nicotiana tabacum, assembly GCF_000715075.1. Taxonomy (NCBI): domain Eukaryota; kingdom Viridiplantae; phylum Streptophyta; class Magnoliopsida; order Solanales; family Solanaceae; genus Nicotiana; species Nicotiana tabacum. The sequence goes on from NC_134102.1 coordinate 48,445,732, forward strand.
CTGGTCTAGTTGCTGCTATACCTGCACTGCCAGCTAGGAGTGGAGGTCAGGCGGGTAGAGGTCGCTAAGAGAGGGAGGTCGGGCCCAATGTTATGCTCTTCCTGGTTAGGCAGAGGTCGATGCACCAGATGATGTCCTTACAGGTATAGTTTCAGTTTAGTATGGAGATGCATTTGTGTTACTTAGATCTAGTCCCATTTATTGGAAAGATTCCTCCTACCTTGCTTCAGAAATGGTGGTGTTTTGTGATTCTTGTACTATGTTCATGTGTTCACGCCAGTTGAGAATTTTATTGTGATAACCCATGTCTATCATTCAGTTTTGGTTGCTATTGTAGGTCATGAGACTTGGGTGGACTTTCTGTTAGTTAAACATGGTAGGATTTGATGTGATCTCCAGATGGTTCGGCCCGACTCGTGGTTTGGGTGCTCTACAGGTATGGGAAGTTATTACATGTTGTGGTTCTGGTTCTACGAGGTTGAGTTAGTAGAATGGTTTAGGTTCTAAGATGTTTACCTTACTTGTGATTCCGAGTGGAGGATGGGGACATGGTGTTCGTTGTGAATAGGTTTGTTGGTGTCGGGCTATGCACCACGGTATGGTCATAATAAAGTAAGATTTGTTGTGGTTGTTGCGTGTGTCTTGCTTTTCCCTTGTGGAATGGATCCGCAGTATGGTATCGATGGGGAGTTGTACCTATTTGGCTTGTTTGACGGTTCTATCATGTGTTCCTCTTTTCATATTCAGTCATATTTGAGTTGTGCTTGTTGGGTTTTAGTAGCTGGTAGAGACCGCTTGCAAATTAGAGAGTATGTGGGGTCAGGGGAGATGTGATAAGGAGGCTAAGAGGCCTCGTGGACTGGCAGGATCTGTTGATCCCTATTTTGGAGGCATGGTACATCATGTTAGAGGTTTTGTGGGTCAGCCAGTTCAGTTTGCACTTCAGGCTTCACATGGTGCTTCAGACATTCATGGGTCCCAAAGTACCTGTACCGAACAGCTTCCACAGCCACGTCAGTAGAGAGGTTGCTTTGAGTGTGGAGATACCAGCCACATGGTAAGACATTATCCCAGATTCCGGACAAATATGTCACATCGGGGTATTCAGCTATGAGTTCTGGTCTAGTTGTTGCTATACCTGCACCGCCAGCTGCGGGTGGAGGTCAGATGGGTAGAGGTCGCCCTAGAGGGAGAGGCTGGGCCCATTGTTACGCTCTTCCTGGTTGGGTAGAGGCAGAGGCACCAGATAATTTCCTTACAAGTATGGTTTCGATTTAGTATGGAGATGCATTTGTGTTACTTCGATTCGGTCCCATTTATTGGTAAGATTTCTCCTACCTTGCTTCAGATATGGTGGTGTTTTGTGATTCTTGTACTTTGTTCATGTATTCACGCCAGATGAGAATTTTATTCTGATAGCCCGTGTCTATCATTCTGTTTTGGTTGCTATTGTAGGTCATGACACTTGGGTGGACTTTCTGTTAGTTAAACATGGTAGGTTTTGATTTGATCTCTGGATGGTTCGGCCTAACTCACGTTTTGGGTGCTCTACATGAATGGGAAGTTGTTATGGTTCTGGTTCTACGAGGTTGAGTTAGTACAATGGTTTAGTTGCTAAGATGTTTACCTTACTCGTGATTTTGAGTGGAGGATGGGGACCTGGTGTTCTTTGCAAATAGTTGTGTTGGTGCCGGGCTATGCACCGCGGTGAGGTCATATTAAGGTAAGATTTGTTGTGGTTGTTGCGTGTGTCTTGCTTCTTCCTTGTGGATTGGATCCGCAGTATGGTATCGGTGGGGAGTTGTGCATGTTTGGCTTGTTTGACGGTTCTCTCATGTGTTCCTCTTTTCATATTCAGTCATATCCGAGTTGTGCTTGTTGGGTTTGGATTCCGATGTATGTGCCCAGGTGGCGTTTGAGATGGCTTGTTGATCGGATGAGTAGATATGAGTTTTGCATATTTCTTGCATTATTTTCAGCTTTGTGAAGGTTTGGAAAAAGGTTCTAGTCGATATGAGTCTATTTGCCGGTACCGGGCCTGGTGATGGGTAGCTATTGTGGGATGAGTTATAACTATGGGCATATGGATGATGTGTTATGTCGTGTGGTTATACCTTGTGGGTGTATGCATGAGCTGTTGTAGATAGTTGAGGATTTTACAGTATGTTTGTGTGATAATAAGGCAATTGGTAGATGGGGAAATTTGATTCTAAGATTATCGGCATGAGCAGAAGGAATAATTTTCGGTTAAGATGATGTTGTCGGCGGGGTGACGTGGGATCACCCGCATGTATGTGCATGGAGAGTTTATAAGGTGATTTGATGGGTTGGGAAAGACTTTTAGCACGTTCGACGACGAACGTTTGTTTAAGAGGGGAAAAATGTAACGACCCGACCGGTAAAGTACATTTAATCTTATGGCATGGCATGAATGTGATTCAATGCTATTATTAATGAACTGTGTACTTTACACATCAATCCAGGTAAAATATTATGTTCGTTTGGCACTAAAAATATGTCAGTAAGTTGCGGCACTCGGGACTATCATGTTAAGCATTTGCTATTACCTCAAAATTTCAGATGTCGATAGCAGGAAGAAAAAATAACTTTTATAAAAGTGACTATTATTTGGAGATAAATGTTATAAATAAAATGTTGCACATGTGTTTGCAATTATCTCCTTATGAGGAATTTCCTAGACTTTGGACACGTTATTCGGCAATGGATGAATTCTTTTTCAATAGTTAAACATCAAAAGACAGCAAATGATAATATTATAACTTTTTGAAGGATAAAATGTAAGCACTTAAGAAACAAAAGCAATGCCTTATGAGATCCACCAATTTGTCATCTTTTTTCACTCTATTTTTATTACAAAAATTTTCTAAATTTCATGGTTATTTCTCTAATACAAAAAGAATCTATGACGTGAATCTTACAGAGGATAGAACTTTATGCTCTGTCACTTCAAGTATGTTGGGATAGAGGTTATTATTTATTTCTTTGTTAAATCTTGTTAGATGGATGATGCTATTGAAGTCGTGATATATTTTATGACTTGAAGTACATTTCCTATATAAATGTACCTATTTTGCAATAGACGTAACTTTTAAGTAGGTTGGGTTAGTTTGTTCTGAATTTCAGTTACAACAAAATATATACGTAGGTTTCATGCTACTATTTTATATCTCCAAGTAAAGTTATTTTTCATGCAACGGTTTCTGTTTGTTTACCCTCAAAATCGGATTACATTAAATTTATAAGTGGTTTTAAGGATACGCGAATTTATTTGACACAAAGCAGTAAATAAACACAAATTAAATTAAATAAGGATGAAGCAAGCTCAAACCACGCGTGGAAGACGATCTAAGTTTTAGTGAAATATTTTTTCTCGATCCGAGTTCGTAACAACAAGCACTGACGAACGGAAGCACAAGAACTAATAACAGAAAAAATAATGATATATTGCCTTGGAATGCATGTTAACATGTGTTTTATGAATTATCAGACCCTCTTTATATAGTAGGGGAGTCCTACTTTAGGTACAATTCTATAAAAGATAAAAGATCTCTTGATTCACTGATTGTCGATTCCTTATTGATACGTGCCGAGAACCTCGCCATAATATCCGGCCACTCACGGAAATTTCAGCCTTCTGTGGGCTATGCTGGATCGTCTGACAATATTCTTTGAAGTCCTTCGAGGCTAGGATCGATTTCGAGATTGCGCCCTCTATATCCTCGATGGCAGGTATCATGCCCCCGAGTTCCAACCCGGTGGGACATAGGCTCGGTTTCGGTCCCTTATCGCCACATCTCGAGCCTGGCTTATCTTGTCGGAGGCTAGGATGTACCATGAGCTCGATTTTACCCGTATACAGATAGTCCCCTCATTTCTCAGAGAGTAAACGACGAGAAACAATATGAGATTCTGATTCTTACTCCGATACTCCGTCACAGAAACAACAAAATAACTTAAACGCCTCGTCAGTCAAGTCCTAATGATATTAAATGCATGTCAGCCGACGGTCGGCCGTCCTTGGATTCCAAACGCCGCTGAACTACTATAAATACCTCCTCCTTCGTACATTTTAACTTTACATCACCTTTTACCCTCATATCTTTGAGATTTCAACATTTTCTAGCACTTTTACTCCGATTTTTCGAGATCCTTCGCAAGAACCTTTACCCGTCTTCATCTTAAGCCATCAGGTCCAATCTTTCAACTTCCTTTCTTTCTCCACCTTCCTCAGATTTTCCTCCATTTTTTAAAGAAATGGCAAAGACTTCAAAAATCGTTGCCCAGAAAAAAACCCTTCTATGTCGCGACCGGATACTGCGGCCGAGGAGACCATTTTGTTTGTTACCGTCGATGAACCAGTACCTGAACCCCCTTGAAAATGTTCATTCCCAGGGGATGCTCAGTCAACGTCGACTTCAAGGTCGAAAAGCCTTCCTCCGTACAAGGCCGGTGTGAGGAGGTCTCGAGATACATCTGTTCGATCACCGAAGAGATCCTCCCCACGGTTCGAAAAGACTGTAACTGGGCCGATACGGACATAGTGGTCCCCGACCCCGATGAAGCCATTACCACCCATGTCGAGAGATACATAATTGCTTACACTTATCCCTTTACATTGGGTCCGGTGGATCCAGTCATTTTGGATTTCTGCAGAAGGTACAATGTGTGCCTAAGCCAGATTCACCCATTGCTTTGGAGGATCGTGATCCTCCTCCGGTTCTTTGTGAACAAAATCGATGGATGTTCGTTCACCATCGACCATCTTCTACACTTATACAGTCCCCGAAGCTTCCGGGGGGACTGATAAAGCTTGTGCGGCGGGCCAGTAAAGCCCCGTTCTTAAGTATTGATGAGGACCGAGATCAGGGCGGCCAAGGCCGTTTTGTCCAAGTTAGGACTTCGGACTTAATCCCAGTGAGTGCAGGCCATTCCCCGAGAAGTGGAATACCTCACGTAAGTATGATTTACCTTTGAATGTTGATTTTACACTTACTTCTCTTTTTCTTACCGATGCTTTGTGGTGGTGCAGCCTTTGCTCGGGTTCCGAACGCTCTCTCGAAGGGCTGTTAGGAGGCCCGTTCCCATGGTGAGGCTTCTTTCCCGAGTAGGTGGTATTAGGATTCCTCTTTTAGTATTAAGCCCTTACTCCCTTTACATCTTTTTGCAGGCTTATCTAAGGATGTTGAACTGAGGCCTCCGGCCGGTGACGACAACATACCTACCGAGTCCCCTGCTCCAAGACAGGCCGAAGAAAAGAAAGGAAAAAGGGCTCCGAGTTCCCCGAGCTCGGAGAAAAAGAAAACAAGAAGGAGGGTGGTGCGCAAGCCAAAAGAAGGCACCAGTGCCCGAGCACCACCTCCGGATTCGCTCTACCGGCTGAGAGATGAATCCGAAGAAGAAGAAGAAGAAGCCTTTGTCCTGATGGCCCGCGTGCCATCACAACTCGAAGGGCAAGGGGCCTGCGAACCAGAGAACCTCGAAGCTGACCTACCTCAAGATAAGGAGGTCGATATGTAGGCTGGGGCAGAGGCTTCCCACGATGCGGCAGTGCCCCAAAGGAAGCACTCGGTGTGATAGACATCACCGAATCACCCTCATTTACTGAGTCCATATATAACGAGGCCCAAACGGTAAAAGAGCGTCCCAACGAGGGGTCCATGGAGCGGACGACCCCTTTCGCAACATTTTTGATGGTGTGGATTCCACCGCCACAGAGGATGTCACCGGATTGGGTGATTTAGAGGTACCAAAGAAGAGTCTATCTTCGGGAGCGAGCGGGTCTTCCTCGAGTCTGAAACTGATCAACCGGTTCCCAGCTCTGAGTTTGGATCCTGACCGGAAGCGATCCATCATCATCTCTATTTCGGAGGATGCCTGGGTCTTCTCCACACCCGTATGGGTGGCCAGTTACCTTCGATGCCTGGTGACCGAGGAAGACCAAGCCAAGATGAATGAGGTAGACGTGCCCTGCCTGTTCAACGAAGCACAACAGGCGCAGAACCGGGTAACTTCGGATATCTCTCGATGACTTCAATTTCTTCTTTTGTACTCAGACTAATCCATAGATAATCCTAACATCTTTCTTTGTATTTGTAGGCCTCGGTGCTTCACCATGAAACTTTCCTTCGGTATCGGGACAAGCTAAACCATCTTGAAGCCGAAGTTCGAGGGCTCACTGAGAAGAGAAATACCTACAAACTCCTCACCGAGCAACGTGAACGAGAGGCTAAGAGCCTTCGAGCTAATTTGGAGGTGGCTCGGAAGGAACACGCCGACCTGGTCAAACAGGTAAAAATATTTGAAGTTAGTGACGATGATCTAGACACGGTGACTAATGGTTGGAACCCACAGGTCCAATAGAAGATCGATCGGATCGACCAACTTCGAGCCGAGATGGATGCAGTCAAGGTCGAGGCCGAAGAATAGAGAGGCAGGATGGACCGCCTGGCCTCGAAAAAGGAGACTGCTCGAGCGTAGTTGACTTTGGCTGAGGTCCAACTTCGGGCGACAAAGGAAAAGGCCGAGGTACAAGCTCCAGTCTCAGCTAAGCTCGATCATTTTCGATCGAGAAACCCTTGCCAAGGAGCTCAAAGCGGCCAAGTTGGTGGTTGAAGTGACCAAAGTTGATGCCGATGAGATGGTGGCCTAGTATAAGGCCAACATTGTGGCAGCCCAGGACCTCTTAAGGGATATGGTCGAATACACGAAATGGCAGTCCCGAAGGGAGGCCCTCGAGGAGGTTCATGCTTGGGGTTTTGATGTGTCAGCCGAGATCGCGACCGCTAAGGGGTTCGAGGCCAAGGCCAAGAAGTTGGCGTACCCCGAGGATAAAGAAGACTCTGAGGGATCGGGCAGATCCGAGGACGGAGGAGACTCCGATGGTCCCGGTGACGAGGCGGGCTCCGGTGGAGACCAAGCCGTTTAAGTACTTTGTATATTTTTCTTTGTTTTTGTATTTTGCACTTTTGTACCTTTTTTGACAAGGCCGTTTGGCCTTTGTAAAGATCTTTTCATATGTATATATATATATATATATATATATATAAGGCTCTTTCTTCCCTTCGATAATTTTTAAGCTTGTTTGTTTTTACTTTGTTCTTTTATGACTGCAAAGATATCGAAATGCCTTGGCATGTAATAATTAGGTCTTGTTCGGCGGTTCAAACAGGCCTTTCTTTCGATATTATTTTTTTTACGATTCGTGGGGGCTCGGTATGACCGGAAGCTTTTCCCAAAATACTTAGAACTTTTTAGATTGTAATATTTCCGAGGGTAGCCTTTTGAACTGGTTTAGAAATTTTGAAGGCCAAGTTTTTTATTTCGGGTCTCGGACATCTCCGAGCCATTTTAGTATGGTCGTAGCCTTTTTAGTTCGGGTATTGCCCAGTGTGCTTGTTACCCCGAGTTATCCGGGCTTGCCCAAGATAACAGTCCCCGAGTGGAGATGGCCGTAGCCTTTAAGGTTCGGGCGCTGCCTAATAGGTCTTGTGCCTCTGGGCTCCGATAGCCCGGGCCGTCTGAGTTTTTCTTTGGATGGTAGTCCCCGAGTGAGAGAGATCCTTTGAACCCGGATGAAGGCCGCCCTTGAGATCGATATCTTTAGGGGATCGAATGTAGGAAATTCCTTAAGAGAAAAAAAAAATTAAGGGACAAGATATTTATCCGCAAGGTAGAAACTTCTTTTGTTTCTGTGCACAATATATACGATTACCCATGTGTACAAGATTTATGTCAGGGCTCGAGCAGTCTATGTGGGCATGGTTCATTTGACCGTTTGGCCCTTATAGTAAATCCTATCGATCAAACCGAGACTATTCGATCACAAAGTTTCTTTCCATGCTAAAGTCATTATCCGAGGGGGATGGCCCCCAGTGTTCTAGGTCGATCATAGAGAAGCCTCAAATACTATTGTCGTGATCTTCGACACTAATTCATAGCCGTCCTTCAATTTTACGTTAGCACGATTTACTATTGCCTCGTTATATATCCATCGGCAGCAAAGTAAGCAAGTTTCTCGAGGACCATAAGATCAAAAGGATCCTATAAACACCTTACCACCCTAGTGGGAACGAACAAGCAGACTCCACTAACAAAACCATACTCCAAAACCTCAAAAAGAGGTTGACCGACGCCAAGGGAAAATGGAAAGAAATCTTGCCCGGAGTTCGGTGGGCATACCGTACGATCTCGAAGTCCAGTACCGGGGCCACCCTGTTCTCGCTGGTTTACGGCACCAAAGCTCTTATACCAGTGAAAGTCGGAGAACCGAGTCTCAGGTTCTGATATACAACCAAAGAATCAAATGACGAAGTCATGAATACGAGCCTGGATCTGATAGATGAAAGGCGCGAAGCCGCCCTTGTTCGGTTGGCCGCCCAAAAACTGCGGATTGAGAGGTATTACAATCAAAGAGACAACCTTCGACATTTCAATGTCGGGGAATTAGTGTTAAAGAAGGTCACGCTAAGCATCCGGAATCTAAACGAAGGGAAGTTGGGGCCGAATTGGGAAGGTCCTTATAAAATTATTGAGATCACCGAAAAGGGATCATACAAACTCGGAACAATGAACGGTGAGCAACTACCGAACAACTGGAATATAACTCACTTGAAACGATATTACTGCTAAGGTACGACCCCATTCATTACTTTTGCTTATTTGCATTTTGGACTAACACTTGCAGACGACCGTCAAAGAACGACATATTTCTGGTCTTCCACCCACTTAGAAAAATAGTCAGTCATAAATAATATAAATTGAGCCTTACCAGGTGCCCATGGAAGGGGGTCAATGATGTCCATCCCCCATTTCATGAACGGCCAGGGTGACAAGACCGAATGCAGCAGCTCCCTAGGTTTATGAATCATCGGAGCATGTCTTTGACATTCATCACATTTTCGTACGAACTCATTCGTGTCCTTTTCCATGTCAATCCAGTAGTAGCCGGCTCTGATTATTTTTCGAACCAATTATTCGGCGTCTGAATGATTTTCGCAGGTACCTTCATGAATTTCCCTCAGAACGTACTCGGTATCTCCGGTCCTACAAATATCATGAGCGGGCCATCGAATGTTCTTCTGAACAGGGTTCCGTCTTCAGACAAGCTAAACTAGGCTGCCTTCATACGCAGGGCCCTCGATTCTTTTAGATCTAAGGGCAGTTTTCCGGTCTTCAGATATTCTATATATTTGTTTCTCCAGTCCTAAGTTAGACTCGTTGAGTTTATCTCGGCGTGGCCTTCTTCCACTATCGACCTCATGAGTTGTACGACTGCCCCCGAGTTGAACTCATTGTCCTCGACCGACGACCCAAGTTAGCAAGGGTATCGACCTCACTGTTTTGATCTCGAAGTACGTGTTGTAGAGTCCACTCCTTGAACCGATGTAATGTTACCTGCAACTTATCCAGGTACCTTTGCATTCGTTCCTCTCTGATCTCGAACGTCCTGTTAACTTGGTTCACCACAAGGACGGAGTCGCAGTTAGCTTCGATCACCTCCGCCCCTAAGATTTTGGCTAGTTCGAGACCTGCAATCATGGCCTCATATTCGGCCTCATTGTTAGTCAATTTTACAGTCCTAACAGATTGGCTAACTACATTGCCTGTTGGTGGCTTCAATACGATGCCAAGTCCGGACCCTTTTTACAGACGATGACCCTTTTGCGTTTGAAGCACCGTCCGTTAAAAGGGTCCAAATCCCCGATAGAGTCCTCGAGCTCAATAATAACTCACTTTTGACCTCGGGTATTAGGGCCGGCGTAAAGTCGGCCAAAAAGTATGCCAAAATTTGAGATTTAATGACGGTCCGGGGCCAATATTCAATATCGTACCCGCTGATCTCCTCAGCCCATTTGGCCAACCGTCCTGAGAGCTCAGGTTTATGCATTACATTCCTCAATGGGTAAGTAGTCACAACACATATGGGGTGACATTGAAAATACTGTCTCAGCTTACTAGAGGCACTTAGAAAAGCGAGCGCCAATTTCTCTAGGTGAGGGTATCTTGTTTCGGCCTCGCCTAAAGTCCTGCTAACATAGTAAATTGGAAATTGCGTACCTTTCTCTTCCCGGACTAGGACTCCACTTACCGCTATCTACGATACTGGCATGTATAGGTATAGTTGCTCGTTAGTCTTCGGCGTGTGGAGTAGCGGTGGGTTTGATAGATATCGCTTGAGCTCCTCCAGGGCTCGTTGGCACTCCAGGGTCCACGAGAAGTTATTCATCTATTTCAACAGTGAGAAGAATCGGTGGCTCTTATCGGAAGACCTCGAGATGAATTGCCCCAGGGCAGCTATGCATCTGGTTAATCTTTGTACGGCCTTCACATTGTCCACAATAGTGATTTCTATGATGGCTTTGATCTTATCGGGGTTGATCTCGATTCCCCAGTTGGATACCATAAATCCAAAGAATTTACCAGATCCGACTCTGAATGCATACTTCTCCAGATTCAGCTTCATATTGTATTTCATCAATATGCTAAAGATTTCCTGCAAATGTTTCAAATGGTCCTCTGCTCGTAGGGACTTAACCAACATATCGCCAATGTAAACTTCTATTGATTTTCCTATTTGTTCCTTGAACATCCGGTTTACTAGGCATTGGTAAGTGGCACCAGCATTTTTTATTCTGAATGGCATCACGTTATAGCCGTAGGTGTCGTACTTAGTGATGAAGGAGGTTTTTTCCTGATCGCCCAGGTTCATCCGCATCGAGAAAACTGAGAATCTCGTGGCCCATTGCATCGATCATGCGATCGATGTTGGGCAGAGGGAAGGAGTCCTTGGGACATGCCTTATTCAAGTCTTTATAGTCTACACACATTCTTAATTTATCCCCTTTTTTAGGGACTACCACTACATTTGCTAACCAATCTGGGTATTTAACCTCCCGAATGGACACTATTTTAAGGCATTTAGATACCGCATCCTTGATGAAAGCATGTTTAACCTCGGACTGAGGTCTCCTCTTCTACTTAACCGGGTGGAACTTCGGGTCCAGGCTTAGCTTGTGAGTGGTTATTTCCGACGCGATCCCTATCATATCAAGGTGGGACCAAGCGAAACAATCTTCGTTAGCTATAATATATTGAATGAGTTTTTATCCTGACCTCGGGGCTTAACCTCATGCCTAGGTATACCTTTTCATCGGGCAAGTGTTCGATTAGTAAAACATGCTCCAGTTCCTCGACTGCTGATTTGGTAGCGTCGGAATCGTCGGAGGCTATGAAAGATCTGGGAACTCCATAGTCGTTGTCCTCGTCTACCCCTTGTTTCTCCGGTTCTATCTAGGCTAGTACAAGTAATTGCTATTTGACCTCGTCTTTGGCCATCAGATTCGGACCCTTCGATGTTGAGAGTGTGGATGTCGGGATCACCTCATCAACCGCAAACATTTCCTTGGAGGCCGGTTGTTCCCCGTAAACTATTTTGATTCCTCCGGGTGTTGGGAATTTTAGCACCTGGTGCAATGTTGAGGGTATTGCTCTCATGTTATGAATCCATGGCCTCCCGAACAAAGCATTATATCTCATATCTCTTTCGATTACATAGAACTTGGATTCCTGAATGATCCCGGTGACGTCCACTGGTAATGTTATCCCCCCTTTAGTGGTCTCACATGCCATGTTGAACTCGTTAAGGACTCGGACCGCAGGTACGATCTGATCTTGTAGGTCGAGTTGTTCCACGACCCTCGATCTGATGATATTGGTTGAGCTACCTGGATCAATTAACACACGCTTAACTCGAGATTTATTTATGAGCACAGATATTACCAGTGCATCATTGTGGGGCTGCACGATCCCTTCAGCGTCTTCATCATTGAAAGACAAGTTTCCTTCTGGTACGTAATCCCGAGTCCTTTTTCCCTTGTGATGGATACTTTGGTGCGCTTCAGCATTGGCCCCTGGGGAATGTCGACCCCATTGATGATCATGTTAATGACGTGTTGAGATTCCTCCTGTTCGGTATGTTTATTAGAATCCCTGTTCCTGAAGTGGTTCTTGGCCCGATCACTCAGGAACTCTCGGTGATGTTCGTTGTTGAATAGACGGGCCATCTCCTCTCTTAATGGTCGGCAGTCTTCCGTTCTGTGGCCATGAGTGTTGTGATATTTGCATTTTAGGTTAGGATCCCTTTAGGCTGGATTGGACTATAGAGGCCGAGGCCATTTGGTATCTTTGCTGCGTCCGATGGCAGATACGATAGCGGTGGCATCAACGTTGAAGTTGTACTCTAATAATCTTGGTGCTTCTTTGGGCCCGACGGGCCTGCCAAAGCTGATTTTTCTCATGAGTCCCCGATTGTTTTGACCTCGGTCATTTCTCCTTTCATTTCTCATAGGGTTTTGCCCAGACCCACTGCTTCATCGGTCTCCATTGTACGGCTGATACCTATCCCTGTTTGATCTCGGTTCACGAACGATGTCTCTCTTGACTCTGTCGATGATTCTGACGGGATACATGGACCCGGAAGGGGCCCCAAGCTGATCATCTTCGACCCTGATTTTCGATTGATACCGGTTATAGACATTGGCCCAAGTGACAATCGGATATTCTACCAAGTTTTGTTTCAACTGTTGTGAAGCCAACGAGCTTCGAATGTTGAGTCCTTGGGTGAAAGCCTGAATGCCCCAATCATCAGCGATCAGCAGCAGGTCAATCCGTTCTATTTGAAACCGGGACACGAACACTCTGAGCATCTCATTATCCTTCTATTTTACTTTGAAAAGGTCTGACTTCCTGGTCTCGACCTTGATAGCCCCGGCGTGTCTTTTACGAAGGAATCTGCAAGCATAGAAAATGAGTGAATAGAATTAGGAGGTAGGTTGTGTTACCATATTATAGCTCCTTTTGACAGGGTCTCCTCGAACTTTTTCAACAAGACAGACTCGATATCATCATCCTCTAAGTCGTTCTCTTTGATGGCACATGTATAGGAGGTCACATGCTCATTTGGGTCGGTCGTTCCGTTGTACTTAGGAATCTCGGGCATGCGGAACTTCTTAGGGTTCAGCTTTGGGCTGCGCTCGGAGGAAAAGGTTTTTGAATGAACTTCTTGGAATCCAGGCCTTTTAATATCGGCGGTGCTCTTGGGATTTGGTCGACCCTGGAATTGTAGGTTTCCATCTTTTTGTCGTTAGCTTCGATTTTCTTCTCTCCTGATTCTACCCGTTTTGTCAGTTCCTCGAGCATATTTATGATCTCAGGGTTGGTCCCCGATTCATTTTCATTCGGCCTCTCTGCGACCAGTTCGTTTCTGCGAGTGACTTCCCGAGGTGGATCGGGTTCAACTCTGCTCGGCATGTGGCTTTGGTTTTGTAACTGGGCTATCGCCGCCTATTGAGCCTGCAACATTTCGAAGATCACCCGTAAATTGATCACGTCCCCTTCAATGTCTTGTCTTTTCAGCCTGTTGATTGGGCTTCACCACAGACGCTATTCTTGGGGTCGGTAGGCAGATTTGCGTTGATGGCCACATGTGAGTTGGTGTCAATCGGGTCAGCGATCGGAATTCCGATGGGATCATTAGGTGGTACCTCGCCACTGGGCACTATGTTATTATTTTCGCCGTGATGACCGGACTCATCGTCAACATGTAGAGGTGCCGACTGGGAGTTTGACATTTTCAGCTTTAACCTGAAATTAGAAACACTCCAAAGAACAAGTGTAAAGTAGTGTATGTTATAAAAATTTGTATCAAATAGCCACTATTATCCTCAGCCCCATGGTGGCCGCCAAACTTTTTACCCTCAAAATCGGATAACAATTAAATTTGTAAGTGATTTTAAGGATACGTGGATTTATTTGGCACAAAGCAGTAAATAAAGATAAATTAAATTAAATAAGGATGAAGCAAGCTCAAACCACACGAGGAAGACGATTTAAGCCTTAGTGAAATATTTGTCCTCGATTCGGGCTCGTAACAACAAGCACTGACGAACGGAAGCACAAGAACTAATAACAAAAAAAATAATAATATATTGCCTTGGAATGCATGTTACCATGTGTTTTATGAATTATCAGACCCCCTTTATATAGTAGGGGATTCCTACTTTAGGTACAATTCTATAAAAGGTAAAAGATCTCTTGATTCACAGATTGTCAGTTCCTTATTGATACGCGCTGAGATCGCCGCCGTAATATCCGGTCGGTCATGGATATTTCAGCCTTCTGTGGGCTATGCTGGTTCGTCTGACAATATTCTTTGAAGTCGTTCAAGGCTAGGATCGATTCCGTGATTGCGCCCTCGATATCCTCGAAGGCAGGCATCATACCCCGGGTTCCAACCCAGTGGGACTTAGGCTCGGTTTCGGTTCCTTATTGCCATATCTCGAGCCTAGCTTATCTTGTCGGAGGCTAGGATATGTATCATGAGCTCGTTTTTACCCGTATACACTGTTGTTATACTAAGTTGATTCTTTTGGAAAGATTCTAGGTTCTAAGCTATTATGCAAGATCTTCTCTATTAGGTTTTTTTCTGCAAATATTTTCTGGCGTCTGCAGATCTTTGATTTATTTTATAACTTCTCTTTGCTTTCTTCGGAGTGTTTGGGTAATGTGAATTTTATTATAGGAATTTGGTTTCCTCTTCCGACAAAAAGTTTGAATTAAAACATAACTTAACATATTGATTAAATAATTTTGTTTGCAAGCTTTATATGGCCTAACTGGGAATCTCAAGAGTATAAATATTTTGGAGATGTAGTTGGAAAACAAGTGAAGTAAGGTGAACAAAGCATGTCAAATTATGATAGATGCTGCTCCGGCATTTGTTGATTGACATTTTTGCTAGCAATCTTAGAAGCAAGATGATGGTGCTTCAGTTATCCACTTAAAATATTTTAACTCAAAGTCATCACCCTTATAGATACTCAATGATAGCTTTCCAGTGTGCAGAAATTGAAGCACTACAAAATAAAATTATTGAATTTTGTCAAGCTAGCGTTTTTTGAATAATGAGGATGAACATATCTTTAGCAGCAATGTTGTGATGACTCAATCGGTTGTTTTGAGTTGTAATTTCCTTTTCTTTGTCCTCAGACCTCTCGTAACTTTATTTGATGATTTATAACTTACGTGCTATCGCGACCCAAAACCTGTAATAGGTTGCGATGGCACCTAACGTCGCCGTTAGGCAAGCCCACAAGTGAACCTCCAATTTATTTATCCCTTTTTAACTTTTAAAACAAAAGTTTTCTTTTTAAAAGAACGAAATAAGTAAGATCTCATACAACCATACATACTATTTTCTCAAAAATAAATACCAGCATGAGAAATACATCAACCATAGTGACAGTAAGGATAAGTATAACAGTACATAAATGTTAGAAGCCCCCAAAACCTGGTGCAACAAGTGCATGAGCAATCTAGAGAATATACAATACTAATACAACGAATATCTGAAGGGTAATAGACAGAAATAATAAACAAGGTAGAGGGAGACTTCGGTGCTGCAGATAGAAGCAAGGCAAGCAGCTCATCACTAAGTCTCGGTAGCAGTGCGGCTATGCACCCGTATGACCACTGGTAGTGCCTGTCTCAGTACCTATACATTCAGTGAAGAAGTGTAGCGTGAGTACGAAAAATAGCACGTACCCAATAAGTATCTAGTTTAACCTCGAAGAGGTAGTGACGAGGGGTCGACTTGACACCTACTAGTGGTCAAAAAGTAATAGAAATACATAAAGTAGACATGGAGAATGTACAACAAGTAGCAACGAAACTGATAAAAGTAATTACACGAATTCCACACATGAGTCTATATCAAATACTAAACATGTCATAACCGGCCTTGAAGGCGCTAACTCAACTGTTACCAAACAAAATCCAGTCTCAAGTATTAAGCATGAAGCTGCCGAGGCGAACGGCCCCATCCCATAAGAATAGTGTTACCATACTTCCGAGGCTAATTGCCTGATCCCATAAGAGTAATTTAATTTACTGTAGAGGCGAACGGTCAGATCCCATAAGAGTGGAGAAATTTACTTCACTCGCGGAAGTACATGTGAGTCGAGAAGACACGGATCCATAGTTCATCAAATATTTTCCAATTTTTCCAAAGTAAGAGGCTAAATCAGTATCTTTATTCTAATTATCATTTTCGGATATAATCAAGGAAAGCAATACACAGGATAGATACAAATAGCACTATTAAGGCATGATGTGAATCTTAGTCTACCCGGACATAACATGAATATAGCTACGTACGTGCTCTCGTCACCTCGTGCGTATGTAGCTCCCCACAACAAGTAGCACACAACAATTAATACACCTAAGGGGATAAATTCTCTCTTACAATGTTAGGCAAGAGACTTACCTCGCTTTCAAGTCCACTAACCGGCTCTTTAACCTCACTAGAACTCCCCAAAACAAAGCCGGGCAATATGAAGCTAATCAAAAGTCGTATAAATAATCAATAAGTGCTCAGAAGGTCATAATTAAACCACTAGAGTAATTACCCACCCCAATTTGGAAGGTTCCTAGAATTCACCCCCGGGCCCACGTGACCGGATTCCAGAAATTTTCGCAAATAAATATTACCCATAACCTCACGAATATAGATATATAATTTCTACTCAATTTCATAATTATTTTCGTGGTCTAATCCCATTTTTATTAAAACCTAGGTTTTTCAACAAACTCCTAAAAGTTTTATATTTTTACATGTTAACATCTACCCATAATTCATATATTTAACTTACATTAAGTAAGAATCACTCACCTTATAGTGCTTGATGAAAATCTCCCTCCAAGAGGCTCCGAATTCGGCCAACAAAATGAGAAATAAGAAAAGTAAGCCTAAGTCCCGACTTTAAAATGTTTTCTACCTAATGATTCTTTCTTCGTGATCGCGATAGGGCACTCGCATTCGCGAAGGCAAAATGTCAAGCCCAGGAAAAATGCCCTTTGCGAACGCGAGACCAGCCTCGTGAACGCGAAGGCTTAGCTGAACTACCCTTCGCAAATGCGACGTCCTCAATGCGAACGTGAAGGCCATCGGCTGACCCCCTCCTCAGTTGGCCTCACACTTCGCAAACGCGAAGGCCTGAGCGCGAACGCGAAGGCCAGTGACCCAGAGCATCACGAACACGGTCCCCCTCTGGAGAAATCGAAGGGAAAAATTCCACCCAGCCCCATTCATCATCGCGAACGTGACTCTTTCTCTGCGTTCACGAAGAAGGAAACTAGAACAGCAAGTTCTACAGTTGTTTACTTAGTTCTAGGGGGTCCGAAACACACCCAAGCCACCCAGTACCCCGTCCAATTGCACAAACAAGTCCATAAACGTAATACGTATACAGAGCTGCTCGGAACACATAAAACAACATCGAAACCAAGAATCACACCCCAAAACCAAATCAATCAACTTATAAACTTCAAACTTCTTCAACTAGATCCGAACATGTCGAATCATACTTAGACAACTTGGAATGACGCCAAATTTTTCGTACAAATCATAAATCACCATACATATATATTCCCAGGCTCAGAATCCCAAATGGACCTCGATTACACAAAATTCTACTTCAAACCAAATTTAAAGAACTTGAAAACCTTCAACGCGCCACCATTTATCATTAAGCGATGAAACACTCCCGTGTCACCCGAAACACGATCCGAAGACACGCCCATGTCCAAAATCATCATACGAACCTATTGGAACCATCAAATCTCGGTTCCGATGTCGTTCACTCAAAATATTGACTCAAGTCAAACTTGGCCATTTTAGGCCACTATTAAGGAACTAAGTGTTCCAATTTCAACTTGAACCCTTCCAAACCCGAACCAACCATCCCCACAAGTCATAAGAAAGTAAAATCACATATGCGAAGTCTTAATTAGGGGAATGGGGATCTAAAAAGTAAAATGACCGCTCGGGTCGTTACATTCTCCAACTCTTAAGCAAACGTTTGTCCTCGAACGGGTCTAGAATCTTACCTGGAGTGCTGAATAAGTATGGATATCTGCTCTACATGTCCTTCTCGGCCTCCCAAGTCGCCTCCTCGATTGGTTGACCTCTCCATTGGAGCTTTACCATAGAAATTGTCTTGGACCTCAACTGGCGAACTTGGCTCTCAACAATGGCAATTGGCTCTTTCTCATAACCCAAACTCTCATCTAGCTGAACCGTGTTGTAATCTAACACATGCGACCTATTGGCATGGTACTTCCAGAGAATAGACATATGGAAGACCGGATGAACTCCCGATAAACTGGGAGGCAAAGCAAGCTTATAAGAAACCTCCCCAACTCGCCTCAACACCTCAATTGGCCAATAAACCTCGAACTCAGCTTGCCCTTCTTTCCGAACCTCATGATACCCTTCATCGGCGAGACTTTCAAGAGAACCTTATCGCCCACTATGAATGATAAATCACGCGCCTTCTGATTTGCGTAAATATTCTGCCTGGACTGTGCCATACGAAGTCATTCATGTCATGCCCCGCCCTCGGGGAGCACGACCGGTGCTCAACCGAGATACCCCGGCCGAGCAAGCCTGTACAATACCTTCTACCCGAACTTACTCATGAATAAAGAGGAGATCCATTTCATTAATTAGACAATGAGGAGTATCATGTGAACAATACCAATCACTTATCATTAGTTACATCATTTACAAAGTTCAAAATACATACACCTTCATAGTTTGAAGTGGAACGTGTGATACAAATACAACATTACTAGTTTGACTTCCTCAACACCAACATACCACCCACACTATGTCTATGGAGCCTCTAATGGATATAAAAGAGTACGATGAAAGTTCCGGCAACAAGGCCCTAGCTATACCTCCAAACATATTACACAAGAAACAAAAGATATACGATCCCGATATGAAGTGGGGCTAACCAAGTCAGCTGGGAAGAGGGTGTACCACTATCAATGATCAAAGCCGCCTGTTGTGGAACCACCTACACCTATTAAAGATGCAGCGCCCCCAGCAAAAGGGACTTTAGTACATATGGAATAGTACTAGTATGAATGACTAAACACCCTCTCAATTGAACGAATGCTAACACAAGGAAGTACAATCATGAAATCAATGGGATCCTCAAACAATACCAAAACATCAAGTTAGGAGCAAGACACGTTTTCAAGTAAATTTCCATATTCTAGGCTGGGAGATCTTAGCACCGATATACCACCGCGATCTTAGCACGGAGTCCGATCACGGCCCGATCGGCTAGGCCGTCTCACCCAAAGACATCAACCACAATCACAATCATTATCTCAAGCACAATCACCACCATGTGTGCGTCATAGCATCCGATCACGACCCGACCGGCTAGGCCGTCTCACCACAATGTTGTGTGGATCGACATCGCCCTTTCTCCAGCAATCATCTCATCCCAATAAATGGAAATATTCTCATCACGTCAATCTCATCCCAATAAAGGGGTGCAATCACAATTCACTCCTACACCGGCACGTGTAGTTTCGGGGTTAGATTATTTCCACCTACCCTTCCTCGGTGACTAACGATACTCCCAGGGTATTTATTTATTTAGAGGATGGACAACTCATTTCATTATGTTTTATATATCATTCATTTCATTGGCACCAATGGCCATAACACAATGTCACTCTTGGCACGTTTAGCCAAATTTCATATTTCATGTTCATCTCTTTCATTTTCATACATCATCACGGATCATCAACAATAAAGCATTTCTATTCAAGAATTTAAGTTCACATGTGAGAAAATAAGAATGTTAAGCACATTGAGATTTCTTACACAATTTGGCATAATAGCTTTCATTTGAATCACGACTTGAAGTTATAACATTTAGATATGCAACCCATGCTTCGAGCACATTTTCAAATAGAACATAACATAACAAGAACATTTGGAATACATATTGAACATATATCTTTTGACACAATGCTTATTTGAAATAATCAATTTATAATGAGCAACTCGGGACTTACGAGGACCTAATGGGGTTAAATTCTAAAAGAGGAGTTTAGCCAACATACCTCGCTTTGAGCTTTCCTTAATCCACTACACAGTTCTGAAATTCCTAGCAACTTTGATCTATTTAGAGATATAGCAAAATTGAACACAAATTAGGAAGGAGGTCATGGTTCCAACTCATTTGAGCATTTTATCAAACACTAGGTGGGTATTATGATTTCCAGGTCCTCATATGGTGGATTCCTTCATTCCACTACCCAAAGTCTATCCAATTTAGCTCAACATTCTTCCCCCAACCCTTGATAGTACATGCATCCATAATGGACAACTCCCACACCCAAGAATTGCTTTTCTCATTACCTATTTTCAGTAAAATCATGAAATTGAGGGCTAGGGAGTAGAATCTTACCTCTAGGATGAAGACCTAGTGAATATTTCTTATGAATTCTTCAAGACTTGAGCAAGAATTGATGAATGATAAGCTTAGGAACTTCACCTCTCACACTATGGCACTCCCTCTCTCTAGAAATATCAATTTTTTGCTTCAAAAGTGGCCCTTTACTTCAATATATCGAAATGGGGTCGGGTAAAAAAATTAGAAAAATGAAGCCCTGGTGAAGATATGCGGTCGCATATGCGACCGCATAAAGCTTCTGCGGTCCGCAAAATAGAACGCATAATAGCCCTCTGGAACTTGGCATTTCTACGTCACTCTGCGACAGGTCTGCGGCCACATAATGCGCTGCAGAACATGCCTTTGGAAAGCTTTATGTTGGATCTGCGATGGATTGTGCAGCCCGCGAAATGATTATGCGGCCCCATAATGGAGTGCATAATGGTCTAAAAATTTTCTCAAGTTTCTACTTCAATCTGCGTCAGATATGCGGTCTGCATATCAGTTCTTCGATCGTAGAATGGACCGCAGAAATGCCATGCACTTCCAAAAAAACTTTTAAACTCCCCAACGCACTGTTCAACCCAAAAGGTCTGAACCCCTAGGTTTTAGGTACACTTTTACGTAGCCTTACAACTCCTAAATCAAATTTATCTTCTCTAAGGCATACTTCACTAAATCCTTTCCATATAACCTAGCCTCGCTGGGCTCAAACGACATTGCCAACCATATAAAGCCTAAAATGGAGCCATCTTGATGCTGGGCTGATAACTGTTGTTATAAGCAAACTCGGCCAAGGGCAAGAATTTATCCCATTGAGCTCTGATGTCAATAACACATGCTCTAAGTCTATCCTCCATAATCTGAATTGTCTGCTCCGTTTGCCCGTCGATCTGTGGATGAAAGGTTGTGCTGAGCTCTACTTGGGTACCCAACTCACTCTGTACTGCTCTCCAAAAATGCAAAGTGAACTAAGGACCTCTATATGATATGATGGAAACAGGCACACCATGCAACCGGACAATCTCCTAAATGTCTAGGCCAACCTCTCTGAAGAGTAAGTAGTCACCGCCGAAATAAAGTGTGCCGACTTGGTCTGCATGTCGACAATGACCCAAATGGCTTCAAACTTCCTCAACGTTCGCGAAAACCCAACTACGAAGTCCATAGTGATGCGCTCCCACTTCCACCCCGGTATAACCATCTACTAGAGTAGGCCACCTACCCTCTGGTGCTCATACTTAATATGCTGGCAATTTAGACATCTCGCTACATACTCAACTATGTCCCTCTTCATCCTCCGCCACCAATAATGCTGCCTCAGGTCGTGATACATCTTCGTAGCACCCCGATGAATATAATACCGAGAGATGTGTGCCTCCTCTAGAATCTTCTCCCTCAAGCCATCAACAATAGGAACACATAGGTGACCTTAGAGTTGCAGAACACTATCCTCGCCAATAGTAACCTCCATGGAACCACTCTGTAGTACCGTCTCTCTAAGAACCAGCAAGTGCAGATCATAGTACTGATGAGCCTTGATCTGCTCAAGTAACGAACACTGAGCCACGAAACATGCAAGAACTCGACTGGGCTCTGAAATATCCAACCTCACAAGTCTGTTAGCTAAGGACTGCATTTTCAAAGCCAATGGTCTCTCCTTTGCCGAAATGAAGACCAAACTACCCATACTCTCAGCTTTTCTGCTCAAGGCATCTGCAACCACATTTGCCTTGCCCGGATGGTAAAGGATGGTAATATCATAGTCCTTCAATAACTCAAGCCACCTGCGCTGCCTCAAATTAAGGTCCCTATGCTTAAACAAATGCTGCAAGTTGCGATGATCGGTGTAAACCTCACAGGAAACCCCATAGAGATAATGCCTCCAGATTTTGAGAGCATGAACTATCGCGGCCAACTCCAAATCATTCACGGTGTAATTCTTCTCATAGGGCTTCAGCTGATGTGAAGAATATGCAATAACTCGCCCCTCCTGCATCAATACACAACACGGGCCAACACGTGAAGCGTCGCAATATACAGTATACATCCATAACCGGAAGGCAACACTAAAACTGGTGTTATAGTCAAAGCCGACTTAATCTTCTGAAAGCTCACCTCACAATCGTCGGACCATCTGAATGGAGCACCTTTCTGGGTCAATCTAGTCAAAGGTGTTGAAATAGATGAGAATCTCTCCACAAACTGACGATAATAACCTGCTAACCCCAAGAAACTCTTTAACTCGGTCGATGTGGTAGGACGAGGCCAACTCTGGACTACCTCGATCTTCTAGGGATCCTCCTTAATACCCTCACCTGATACAACATGCCCCAAGAAAGCCACAGAATCCAAACAAAGCTCGCACTTGGAGAACTTAGCATATAACTTTTGTTCCCGCAAGGTTTGAAGCACTAACCTCTAATGCTTCTCGTGCTCCCCCATACTATGCGAGAAGATCAATATGTCATCAATGAAGACAATAACAAATGAGTCAAGATACGGCATGAACACCCGATTCATCAAATCCATAAACGCCACTGGGGCGTTAGTCAAGCCAAAGGACATCACTAACAACTCATAGTGCCCATACCTGGTCCGGAAAGCCGTCTTCGGAATATTTGAAGCACGAATCTCTAGCTGATGATACCCAGATCTCAAGTCGATCTTAGAGAATAACCTGGCACCCTATAACTGGTCAAACAAGTCATCAATCCGCGAAAACGGGTATTTATTCTTGATTGTGACTTTGTTCAACTGGCGGTAATCAATGCACATACGTATACTCACATCCTTGTTTTTCACAAATAACACCGGTGCGCCCCAAGGCGACACACTGGTCTAATGAACCCCTTCTCAAGAAACTCTTGCAACTGCTCCTTTAACACCCTCAACTACTTGGGAGCCATGTGATAAGGCAAAGTAGAAATAGGCCGGGTGCCTGGCACCAAATCAATGCCAAAATCGATGTCCCGATCCTGCGACATACCTAGTAGATCAGCAGGAAATACATTGGAAAACTCTCATACCGCTGGCACTGAATCCAACGCGGGAGTCTCTGCAGTAGTATCCCGAACAAAGGCCAAATAGGCCAAACAACCCTTCTCAACCATATGTCGAGCCTTCAAGAAAGAAATAACACGGATGGAAGTACCAACAGATGAACCCCTTCACTCTAATTTGGGCAACTTAGGCATCGTCAAGGTAACACTCAAGGCATAGCAATCAAGAATGGCATGGTACGGAGACAACCAGTCCATGCCCAGGATAACCTCGAAATAAACCATATCAAAAAATAGAAGAACCGTTCTGGTCTCATAACCATAGAAAGTTACCACACAGGATCGGTAGACCCGATCCACAATAACAGAATCACCCACTAGCATGGACACATATACAGTAACGCCCAAGGACTCACGAGATACATCTAGATAAGGAGAAACTAGAGAAGAAATATAGGAATAAATTGACCCTGGATCAAATAATACCGAGGCATTCCTATGGCAGATAGAAATAGTACATGTGATCAATGCATTAGAGTCAACTGCATATGGCATGGCGGGGAAAGCATAGAATCTAGTTGGAGCTCCACCTGATTGGCCTCCACCACTAGGGTCACCCCTACCCACCTCTCATCTGCCTCTGGCCGACTAGGAGGGCGGTGTTGTAGTTGGTGCGGTAATCATGGCTGATGGTCCTACTGCTCAGCCTTGCCCTGAATTCTGTGACAAAACCTATTCACGTGGCAAAAACTCACCGCACTCAAAACAACCCCTCGGAGCAGTGGACTGCTGACCTGAAGTCTGACCCTGCTGGCTTGAATACCCACTGGAGGAACCCTGAATAGCTGGCGGACGGCAAGTACTCTCTGTAGTAGCAATGAAGTAGGGTCGTGCTGGAGCACTTCGAGCAGGCGGTGGTGCTGACTGCATAGGCCTACTAGACTAACCCCTCATGAACTGACCTCTGCCCCCAGGTAGGGTACCACTGAATCCCTAAACGGCTGGGGCCACTTTTCCCTGAGTGCAAACGCTTCTCTATGGTTTCGGATACGCTCGATCCTCCGAGCTATATCCATAACTTAATGAAAGGGAGTCCCCATCTCTGCCTCACGGGCCATAGAAACCTGAATCTCAGGGTGCAGACCTGCAATGAACCCCCGCACCCTCTCTGCGTCTGTGGGGAGTATAATAGTTGTATGGTAAGACAATTCAGTGAATCTCGCCTCATAGTCAGTCAAAGACATATGGCCCTGACGGAGTCGGTCAAACTGATCCCGAAGCTCGTCTCTCTCTGAAGGTGGTATGTATTTCTCCAAGAACAGATGTGTAAACTAATCCTAATTCAAGGGAGGTGAACCTGCTGGCCTGCTAAGGATGTAAGCCTACCACCATCTATGGGCCTTGCCCTTAAGCTGAAAGGTGGTGAAGTCCACCCTGTTAGACTCCAATATCCCGATGTTACGTAACCTATCCTTGCACCAGTCAATGAAATCATGGGGGTCCTCAAATCGCTCACCCCTAAAGTTAGGGAGACGAAGCTTGGTCCATTTGTCCAACCGTTTCTGTTGATCAACGGTCGTGATTGGTACGGACTCTGGAACAGCCGCTGCAACTGGCTGGGCCCGCCAGCAAGTAGTGCACCTAGGGCTTGATAAACGGCAGCAGCGTGCCTTGGAGCCTAAGCGGTAAGGGTCTGTGCTCCCCCTCCAGCCCGAGATGTGGCTGGGTTCGCTGAAAATAAACTAGCACGCATCATAGAGTCCATGAACCGTACCATACAACCCATGACCTCCTGAAATCCCGGTGCAGTCATGAAATCTACTGGTGCTAGCTCAGCTGCAGGCACCTCATCCTGCTCCTCAATAACAGGATCCTCCACTGGATCCACTGGTGGTATAACGGGAGCAACTCTAGGCCGCCCTCATCCTCTGATAGGAGCTGGAGCTCTCCCCCGGCCTCTGCCTCGGCCTCTAGCAATAGGGGCAGCAGCTCCTCTACCGCTAGGTACATCTGCCGCGAGCGTTCTCACCATCTATGAGAGATCAATAGAAAGATACTTAGAACAATATCAAATACACGATAGGAGATAAATAAAGAGAGGTTTCCTAACACCCTGTAGCCTCTCGAAGATAAGTACGAACGTCTCTGCAATGATCCGCAAGACAATACTAGGCCTTCTCATGACTCGTGAGACCTATGTGAACCTAAAGCTTTGATGCCAAGCTGTCATGACCCAAAACCCGTAATAGGTTGCGATGTCACCTAACGTCGTCATTAGGGAAGCCCACAAGGGAACCTCCAATTTAGTTATCCCTTTTTAACTTTTAAAACAAAAGTTTCCTTTTTAAAAGAATGAAATAAGTAAGTTCTCATGCAACCGTAGATACTCTTTTCTCAAAAAACAAATACCAGTGTGAGAAATACATCGACTATAGTGACAGTAATAATACGTACAACAGTACATAAATGCTAGAAGCCCCCAAAACCCGGTGCCACAAGTGCATGAGCAATCTAGAGAATATACAAAACTAATACAACTACTGTCTGAAGGGTAATAGACAGAAATAATAAACAAGATAGAGGGAGACTCTAGTGCTGCAGATCGAAGCAAGGCAAGCAGCTCACAACTTAGTCTCCATAGAAGTGCGGCTACGCACCCGTGTGACCACTGGTAGTACCTGTCTCAATACCTACACATTCAGTGCAGAAGTGTAGCGTGAGTACAGAAAACAACGCATACCCAGTAAGTATCTAGTCTAACCTCGAAAAAGTAGTGACGAGGGGTCGACTAGACACTTACTAGTGGTAAAAAAGTAATAGAAATACATAAAGTAGACATGGAGAATGTACAACAAGTAACAACAAAACAAGTAAAGTAATTATAGTAATTCCACACATAAGTCTATATCAATCACTTAACATCAAAAAATCACTAAACATGTCATAACCGGTCTTGAAGGTGCTAACTCAACTGTTACCAAACCAAATCCGGTCTCGAGTATTAATCACGAAGCTGCCAAGGCGAACGGCCCGATCCCATAGGAATAGTGGTACTCAGTACGGCCGAGACGAACGGCCCGATCCCATAAGAATAGTGTTACCATACTGCCTAGGCGAACGGCCCGATCTCATAAGACTAATTTAATTCACTGTCGGGGCAAACGGTCTGATCCCATAAGATTAGAAACATTTACCTCGCTCGTGGAAGTATATGCTAATCGAGAAGACATGGATCCATAGTTCACCAAATATTTCCCAATTTTTCCAAAGTAAGAGGCTAAATCAGTATCTTTATTTTTATTCTCAATCTCGGTTATAATCAAGGGAATCAATACACATGATAGATACAAATAGCACAATTAAGGCATGATGTGAATCTAAGTCTACCCGTACATAACATGAATATAGCTACATACGGACTCTCGTCACCTCGTGCGTACATAGCTCCCCACAACAAGTAGCACACAACAATTAATATGCGTAAGGTGATAAATTCCCTCTTACAAGGTTAGGCAAGAGACTTACCTCCCTTTCAAGTCCATTAACTGGCTCTTTAACCTCACTAGAACTCCCCAAATGAAGCCTAGCAATCATAAACTAATCAAAAGTCATATAAACTAATCAATAAGTGCTCAAAAGTTCATAATTTAACCACTAGAGTAATTACCCAACCTAATTTGGAAGGTTCCCTAAATTCACCCCGGGGCCCACGCGCCTGGATTTCGGAAATTTTTGCAAATAAGTATTACCCATAACCTCACGAATACAAATATATAATTTCTACTCAATTCCATAATTATTTTCGTGGTCTAATCCCATTTTTATCAAAACCTAGGTTTTCCAACAAACTCCTAAAATTTCCACTTTTTTACATGTTAAAATCTACCAATAATCTATGTAATTAACTTACATTAAGTAGGAATCACTCACCTTATAATTCTTGATGAACCCCCCCCCCCCAAGAAGCTCCAAATTCGGCCAACACCATGAGAAATGAGAAAAGTAATCCTAAGTCCACACTTTAAAATGATATATGCCCAGTGATTCCTTCTTCGCGGTCGCGATAGGGCACTCACGACTGCAAAGGCAAAATGCCAAGTCCAGGAAAAATGCCCTTTACAAATGCGAGACTAGCCTCGCGAATGCTAAGGCTTAGCTGACCTACCCATCGCGAATGAGACAGCCTCAACGCGAACGCGAAGTCCATCGACTGACCCCCTCCCCAGCTAGCCTCACACTTCACGAACGCGAAGGCCTAAACGCGAACGTGAAGGCCAGTGGCCCAGAGCATCGCGAACGCGGTCCCCTCTCGTGATTGCGTAGGGAAAAATTCCACCCAGCCGCATTCCTTCATCGCAAACGCGACTCCTTCTCCACGTTCGCGAAGAAGGAAACCAGAACAATAATTTCTGCAGTTTTTAACTTAGCTCCAGGCGGTCCAAAACACACCCAAGCCACCCGAGACCCCGTCCAATAGCACAAACAAGTCCATAAACATAATACGACCTCCTCAAAACCTCGAAACACGTAAAACAATATCGAAACAAAGAATCTCACCCCAAACTAAATCAATCAACTTATGAACTTCAAACTTCTTCAACTAGTTCCAAACACGTTGAATCATACTTAGACAACTCGGAATGACGCCCAATTTTGCGTACAAGTCATAAATCACCATATGGATATATTCCTAGGCTCGGAATCCCAAACGGACCTTGATTACACCAAAGGCTACTTCAAACCAAATTTAAAAAACTTGAAAACCTTCAACGTGCTAACTTTCAATATTAAGCGCCGAAACAATCCCGGGTCACCCGAAACTCGATCTGAAGACACGCCCAAGTCCAAAATTATCATACGAACCTATTGGAACCATCAAATCTCGGTTCTGAGGTCGTTAACTCAAAATGTTGACTCAAGTCAAACTTGGCCATCTTAGGCCACTATTAAGAATTTAAGTGTTCCGATTTTAACCCAAACCCGAACCAACCATTCCCGCAAGTCATAAAATAGTAAAATCACATACAAGAAGTCTTAATTAGGGGAATGGGGATCTAAAAATCAAAATGACTGATCGGGTCGTTACAGGTGCAAAGTACGTGTCATTTTTCGGAAAAGTTAAATGTGAAATTTTGATGAAAATAAGATTTTTGACTTTAAAAAAGGCTAGAGTTGATCACGGTTAACATTTTTGGTAAATGACCTCGGATCGGTGTTTTGACGATTCCAGTAGGTTTGTACGATACTTTTGAAAATGTAAGTATGTTTGGTTGGGGTCCCGGGTGACCCGATGTAACGACCTGACCGGTCGTTTGTATGTAATTGAGTCTTGTTTCCCCTTTTGAAGCTCCCCATATGTGCATTTGTGGTTTATGACTTGTGAGAATGGTTGGTTTTGTTTCAGGGAGGTCTTGGTTTGATTTGGAATAATTGGTTCTTAGTTTGGAGGCTTAAGTTGGAAATGTTGACCAAGATTTGACTTTTGTGAAAATGACCCAACAACAGTATTTTGATAGTTCCAATAGGTTTGTATTGTAATTTTGGACTTAGGCATATGTAAGGCCCCGTAAACTTCCACCTAAAACCCAGGGTTTCGTGAAGAAAATTTTTGGCAAAGCAGAGAATTCTGCGGTCCACTATGCAATCGCAGAATCACTCTGCGGGCCGCAGATCTGTAAGGCCCCGTAAAAGTTTTCCTAAAAACCCGATTTTCGTAATGCCAAAGTAGGCATAGAGGTTATATTAGTAGAAATTCCTGCAATGATGGAGTGAGATTGCAGTCGCATATGCGACCACAGAACACATTACGGAGCTTCATTTTTGGGGTTTTTACACCCCGACCCAATTCCGTTAAAAGACATCTCATAGACCATTTTGAGCACATTTCTGATATTTTAGAGTGAGAGGGATAGTTCTTAGAGTGGGGGAGCAATCTTTAACCATTACCCATCAACTCTTGCTCAATCATTGAGGATTAACAAAGGAAGTCTTCACCCTAAAGGTAAGAATCTATGTCCTACTTCTCAATTTCGAAATTTTGTAAAGATGGGGTAATTAGAGAGGCAATTATTGGGTGTGGGGGGGTTGTTGTCTTGCATACATGTATCCTTGACGTATGTGAGAAGATTGTGAGCTAAAAATGGTTGAGAATGTGTTGGGAAATGATGGAATCTTCCACAAAAGAGCCTTAGAACCTTAATACATACCTAGTGTTTGATAAAATGCTCAAATGAGCTAAAACCATGATCATCTTCCTAATTTTTGGTTCAACTTGTTATATTTGTAAAATAAATTGAAGTTGCTAAGAATTCCAGATAATTTTAGAGTTGAGAAGCTCAATTGATGTATGTTGGCTAAACCCCCTTCTTCTTAGAATCAAACCCCACGGTGTTCATGTAATTGGAGTAAGTCCTTGATCATTATTGAATTGGCTATTCCTAATGTGGTTGTGTTGAAGGGTGTTTATTCAATGTTTATTCTAAATGCTTCATCATGTCATCTTGCCATTTGAGAATATGTTCAAAATGTGGAATATGTGTTAGGAATGTTAAAACTTCATGTCAAGACCGAAATAAAGGTTGTTATGCCAAATTGTATGAAAGGCCTCTATGTGCCTAAGATTTCCCAAATTGCTCATATGTGAATTAATGTCTTGCATGGGAAGCCCTATTGATGTTGATAATGATAATGATATTTGAATATGGAAAAGGGGACCAGAACTATGAAATACGGCCAAGTGCCAAGAATGACTTTGTAATTATGATCACTAGTGCCAATGAACTTAAAGTATATGAAAGGAGTACGATGTGAGATGATTGACTGAAAAAAGTAATGTCTCAAATAAGATGGCCTAGCCGATCGGGCCGAGATCGGACTCCGTGTAAGAATACGGAGGTATTGTGGATGAAATTGTGGTAATGTCTTAAATGAGATGGCCTAGCTGATCGGGCCGTGATCGGACACCATACCACACACATGGTGGTACTGTACTGGAAATTATAATGAAATTATGATAATGTCTCAAATGAGATGGCCTAGCCGATCGGATCGAGATCGGACTCTATATAAGAATACGGAGGTATCATGAATTGTGGAATATCGGTACTAAAAATCACCCAACCTAATAATATGGAAATTGACTTGAAAACGTATATGATCCTTAACTTGTTGTTTTACTATTATTTGAAGCCCTTATTGAATTCTTGATTGTTCCTCTTGTATTATTATTCATTCTATTGATTTGGTGTTTAGCTTTACATACTAGTGTTATTCGACGGTACTAACACCCCTTTTGCCGGGGGTGCTACATCTTTAAATGGATGCAGGTGGTTACATAGCAGACAGTGTTGATCACAGATAGTGCTGCATCCTCTTCTCAGCGGACTCGGTGAGCCCCATTTCATTCTGGGGTCATGTATTGTACCTTTCGTTTATATTGTTGTAACTTTTAAGGTATAGCCGGGGCCTTGTTGCTGGCACCATCTTGATGCTCCGTAGACACTATATGGGTTGTATATGGGTGTTGGGAATGTTAAACAAGTATATGTTGTGTTTGATCACTTGTTCCACTCAAACAATAAGAATCTGTGTATTTTGAGACTTAAAGGCGCAATGTTTAATGAAACAATTTAGGATTATATGAATGAGCTTCCTACGGTATAATTAATGAAATCACGTCTTTTCTTGATCATGGGCAAATTGGGTAGAAAGTATCTAACAGGCTTGCTCGGCCGAGTTCCCTCGGTTGAGCGCAGGTCGCACTTCCCGAGGTTAGGGCGTGACAAGATCGGCTGCAGAGTGCAACAGAAAAATAGCCACTTTTGGAGGGTCGTTTTGCAGTCCAATATGCAACAACATAATGCTTTCGCGGGCTGCACAATCCAATGCAGATTCAGCATGAATATTTCTAGAGGGGAATTCTGCGGCGCATTATGCGACAACTGGTCTACGGATCGCAGACCTACCGCAGACCTGACCCGAACAGCCCAGTTCTTGACATCACTTCTGCGGCCCATTTTACGGACTGCATGTCCATTCTACGATCAACTTTGCGATCGTAGAGCTGTGTTCGGAGGGTCTATTTTTTGATTTTTATAACCCGACCCTACTTCGATATATAGACGTTAAGGACCATTTGTTAAGTAAAAATCTAATATTTTGAGAGTGAGGAAGTGCTCTAGAGTGAGAAGGGGTTCCTAAACTAATTGTTCATCAATTCTTGATCAAGGCTTGGAGAATTAACAAGGAAAAATCACTAGGTCTTTATACTAGAGGTAAGATTCTATTCCTTAGCCCTCAATTTCGGGATTTAACTAAAAATAGGTAATGCGAAAAGCAATTCTTGTGTGCGAGAGTTGTTCATTATGCATGCATGTACTATCAAGGTCTGTGGGAGAATTGTTGAGCTTAATTGGATAGACTTTGGGTAGTGGGATGAAGGAATCCAGCATAAGAGGACCTTGAAACCTTAATGCACACCTAGTGCTTGATAAAATGCTCAAATGAGCTGGAACCATGAACTCCTTCCTAATTTTTGTTCAATTTTGTTATATTTCCAAATAAATCGAAATCGCTAAGATTTTCGAAACATTGTAGTAATTTAAGGATGCTCAATGTGAGGTACGTTGGCTAAACTTCTCTCTTAGAATTGAATCCCAGATGTTCTTGTAAGCCCTGAGTTGATCATTATAAATTTGACTATTCCAAATGCTTTTATCTTATTGTGTTATCCTTCGGAATTATGATCTAAGTATGGGTTGTGTGTTAACATGATATGACTTCAAGACGTGATTCTAATGAAATCTATCATGTCGAATTGTGTAAGAAATCTCATTGTGCCTAAGACCCTTATTTGCTCACTTGTGTACATAAAGTCTTGAATAGAAATGTCTTGTTGTTGATAATCCTTGATGGTGTTTGAAAGAAAAATAAGTGAGCATGAGATATGAAACATGGCCAACGTGCTGAGAATGATATATCAATTGTGGCCACTAGTGCCAATGAAATGGAAAGATGTGTGAAAGATTATGAAATGAGTAGTAAATTCTTTAAATAATAAATGCTTTGGAGTATCGTTTAGTCACCGAAGAAGGGTAGGTTGAAATGACCTAACCCCAAAACTACACGTGCCGGTGTAGGAGTGAGTAAGGGATAAAATCCTTGTGTGAGGTGGTGAGAGTTTTCTCCGAATATGGGATGAGATTGATGTGTTGAGATATTTCTCCTTAAATGGGATAAGATGATTGCCAGCGGAATATAAGGTGGCGTCGACCCACATGGCATTGTGGTGAGACGGCTTAGCCGATCGGGCTGAGATCGGATGCCATGTCGAGCACATGGTGGTATTGTGAGTGGACGTCTCGGGATGAGGCAGCTTAGCCAATCGGGCTGAGATCGGACCCCGTGCTAAAAGCACGGTGGTGTATCTGTACTAAATATCTCCCAACTCAAAATATTGAAACTTGCTTGAAATTTATTCTTTCTCCTAACTTGGTACTTTAATATTGATAAGGCCCTTATTGATTTCATGTTTCTTTATCATTGTACTGTTACTCATTCTATTGATGGGGTGTTTAGTTTTAATACTAGTACTATTCCATATGTACTAATGTCCCTTTTGCCGGAGGCACTACATCTTCAATGGCTGCAGGTGATTCCACAGCGGGCGACACTGAGCAGTGATAGCAGTACACCCTCTCCTCAGCTGACTTGGTGAGCCCCACTTTATTTCGGGGTCCTATATCTTTTGTCCTTTGTACATAGCATTTTGAGGTATAGCTGGGGCCTTGTTGCCGGCACTGTCATAACACTCTTTGGTTTCTTTTAGAGGCTTTGTAGACATGGTGTGGGTTGTATATTAGTGTTGGGAAAATCAAACTAAAAATGTTGTATTTGTATCACATGTTCAACTTCAAACTATGAATGTGTAATGTATTTGGAGACTTATAAATGGAGTAACCAATGGTAATGAAATGGTGTTGTTCGCGTGACCTTCTTATTGTCTAATTAATGAAATGTATCTTCTCTTTAATCATGGGTGAGTCAGGTAGACATCATTGTGCAGGCTTGCTCGATCGGGATATCTCGATTGAAATCCGGTTGCGCTCCCCGAGGTCGAAGCATGGCAGCGTATGCTCAGAATTGGATTCGGAGATTCCTAAATTGATATGGCTCATTTTGCCGAAAGTTGACAATTTGAAGGTTTAGAAATTTCCTAAATTTGATCATGGTATGAATTTATGGCTATCGGGTTCGGATTTTGGTTATAGGACTTGGAATAGGTCCATTTTTTCATTAGAAAATTATGTGCAAAGTTTGGTGTCATTCCGAGTTAGTTTAGTAGGAATCAGACGCTTGGTTGTGAATTTAGCAATTCTTGAGTTTCATTGTGGATTTCATGCGTCTTGCTGTACGATTCGTGGTTCCGAATGTAATCTTGGTGTTTTGAGCTCGCGAGCAAGTTTGTATGATATTTTTAGACTTGTGTGGATGTTTGTTGTGGAGCCCCGGGGACTCAGGTGAGTTTCGGACGCATTTCGGAGTGGTTAGAAAGAGTTTCAGTTTTGCTGGTGTTGGGCTGAGTTTCGGACATTGTTAGGATTTGCAAGGTGGGTATCGCATTTGCGAGGTGGGCTGGGCGCTGAAACGTTCTCTTTTGCGAACTGTTTGATTGCATTTGCGATGGGTCTTCTGGGCAGGGGTAATCGCATTTGCGATCATGGGATCGCTTTTGCGGAGGGGATTGACTTCGCAAATGCGAAGTTTGGATCGCATTTTCAACATCCCATGTGTTTAGGAGGCATCACATTTGTGATGCACTTGTCGTATTTGCGGGGTTCATATTTGCGAACCCCAGGTCGCATTTGCGGCATCCGCAGCTGAACAAAAGGTTGGGATTTCAGAACTTAGTCTCATTTTATCATATTTTGGAGCCCCAGACTCGGTGGGAGGAAATTTTAGGAGGAGATTTTCATATAAAGCTATTGGGTAAGTGATTTTAACTCAATTTTGATTATATAACATGATTATTTATGAGTTTTAACATCTAAATGAGAATTCAAAGAAAAGTTTTGGGGGAGTTTTTACTGTGTTTTGGAAAATAAAAATTTGAGATTTAAGAGTAAAATTGAACTAGGATTTGAAAACCAAACAAATTATTTGGACTCGTGGGATTATGGGTAGTTGATATCTACCCTTTGACTGGGTTTTGACCAGGCAAGCCCGGGGTTGACTTTTGTTGACTTTTGGAAAATTGTACAAAGATCTTAACTTTATTAATCGAAATTGGTTTATCTTGCATTGTTTGATATTATTATGTCATTTTTTGCTAGATTTGAGCTGAGCGGAGGTAAAATTTAGAAGAAAAGTATTTTTAGAAGGTAAATATCTTGCCAAACTTTGTGTGGGGGAGTTACCCCTTAGGATTTGGTCTAATTGCATTATTAGTACTATGTGAAACGACGTGTACATAAGGTGACGAGTGTGTATACGAGCGTATGTGTGTTAATTGACCAGATTAGACTTTAGGCTATTAATATGCCTCGATTAGCAGTTAATTGTTATATGAAGCATGTTTAATTATTGTTCACTCACTGTACCATTGTGTTATTATTGAAATTCATGTACACATTGTTGTTAATCCATGGGTTATGTATTGTTGTGACTTTGGTATTGTTGTTTGGGCGATGTTATGGCATATGTGCACGTGTGGTGCGGGTTGATTGTTGTGTTGTGAATGAGATTCACATGCGGCAACATAAGGGTGGTGTGAATTGATGCGCATGCAGTGAGACAAGGGGGATTATGCGCGTGTAGGAAGTCACGGGAAATTCTTCATTGTGATGCACACGCGGCGAGATAAGGGGGCTTATACGCGTGAATCTATATAGGAAAAATATTTTAAATGTGAAGCTCACGCGGCATTATAAGGGTGATTTTTGATATGTTATGTTATGCTTCAGGGTGATTCTTGATGTGATTCTTGTGTTGGAACGGATAGATGATTTGAACATGTCATTGTTTTTCCTTAAATAATTTCATTGTGTTTTTACGTGTTTCGGTTAATTTGTCATGTTATCACATGTCTACCCTTTGTTGCTATTTATTAGGTTATGCTCTCTATTGTTAATTTTATATTGATATTCTGCAAAGGTTATTGTCTAATGAGTGTCTCGACTTGAACCTCGTCACTACTGCATCGAGGTTAGTCTTGATACTTACTGGGTACCGATTGTGGTGTACTCATACCATGCTTCTACATATTTTTGTGCAGATCCAGGTACCTCAGAGCGTGTCGGGCATTGGCGAGCGGATTCTGAGTTGTCGTGGAGACTTCAAGGTGTACCTGCTATTCTGTTTGCAGGCCTTGGAGTTGCCTTCCATTATTTTCCTTACTACTATTTATTGTTTCTCCAAAATAGTGTTGTGTTTTGAGATTTCATGTTTACTCTCTATACAGCTTATGACTCTGTATTACCGGATTTTGGGATTATGATTGTTGTATTACCATATGTTTTGGGTCACATTCTCAGCTTAATTTAAAATTAAGTTGTTATATTATGTCTGGTGTTGTTGTGTGATAAGCTGACCTAGTCTTAGATACTAGGTGCCATCACGATCCTTAAGGTAGGATTATAGGTCGTGACAAGTTGGTATCAGAGCTCTAGGTTCATAGGTTCTACGAGTCATAAGCAAGTTTAGTAAAGTCTTGCGGGTCGGTATGGAGATGTTGGTACTTATCTTTGAGAAGCTACAGAACTATTAGGAAATTCCACCTCTTTCATTCCTTATCGTGTGGATTTATTGGTTTCAAAATTTGAGCCTTTATCTTTCTATTCTCTCATAGATGGTGAGGACACGAGCTTAAGTTACGGATGATGTTGCCCCTGATGCCGGTGATTCTAGAGGCTGGGGCAGAGGCCGAGGCAGAGGTAGAGCACATGTTGTAGCGAAGGGCCATGCTAGGGTCGTGACTGAGGAGCCACCAGTAGATTCGATTAGGGAGCAGTCACATGAGGCGACTGTTGCTACCCCTTGACTTCAGGAGACTTTAGCGCACTTTCTGAGCATGTTTGGTACCTTGGCTCAGGCGGGATTGATCCCAATTTCACCAGCTACTTCTCAGGCTGGGGGAGGAGGTAAGACTCTCGTTGCCCATACTCTAGAGCAGCGGGCTCATGTAAATCAGGCTCTGGTGTTATGACGGCGTATCTCGTGATCATGGTTCAGCCTGAGGTCAGGCCAGTGGCATCAAAGGAGGAATAGAAGAGGCTAGAGAGGTTCAAGAAGTATTTTCCTCCTACTTTTAGTGGTGCAGATTCTGAGGATGCATAGGATTTTCTAGACCAGTGTCACCGTATTCTTTACACTATGGGCATAGTGGAGGTGAGAGGGTCGACCTTACTACTTTCCAGAAGACGGGGTAGGCATATAGATGGTGGCAGGCTTATGAGGACAGTAGGCCAGCTGGCACAGTGCCACTTACTTGGGCTAGGTTCACTGATCTATTTTTGAGGGAGTTCGTTCGACAGACCCTTAGAGATGCATTGTACAAACGCTAGGGTGCAATGGTTGCGTCCAATTAGGCTATGAGGTTTAGAGGGTTATCTCGTCATGCACCTACTTTGGTTTCCACTGTTAGAGAGATAGTCCGCAAATTTATTGAGGGACTCGGTTACGATCTTAGATTTGGGATGGCACGGGAGTTGGAGATTGATACTCCATTCTAGCAGGTTGTGGAGATTGCTAGGAGGATGGAGCATATCCATGACCAGGAGAGAGGGGATAGGGAGGCTAAGAGGCCTCGAGATTTTAGAGGATTTAGTGGTTCCCGCTCTACAGTTTCAGCTCTTTATGGCAGAGGTTATATCAGTCGACCAGTTCAGTCTGCTCTTCAGGTCACTCGCGGTGTTCCAACTATTCAGGGACCTCAAAGTACTCATTTTGGAAAGCTATCTTTCTACTGCACCTCATGTACGGGGTTCCTACAATGGTTATATTAGCCGTCCGGGTCAGACTCAGTACCAGAAGCCACGCCTGCAGAGAAGCTGTTTTGAGTGTGGTGTACCAGGCATATGGTGAGGGATAGTCCCAGACTTTGGAGGGATGGACCTCCGCAAGGTACTCAGGCTATTATTTTTACTATAGTTTCTACTCCACCTGCACAGCCAGCTAAGGGTGGAGGACAGGCAGGTAGAGGATGTCGTAGAGGGGTGTCAGGTCCGTTGTTATGCTTTTCTGGGTAGTACTAAGGCTGTTGCATCAGATGTTGTCATCACAAGTATTGTTCTGGTCTGTCATAGAGATGCATCAGTTTTATTTGATCTGGGATCCACTTATTCGTATGTGTCATCCTATTTTGCTTTCTTTTTGGATATGTTTCGTTATTCTTTTAGTACCCATGTTTATGTATCTACACCTGTTGGGGATTCTATTATGGTAGATCATGTCTATCGTTCTTGTTTGGTCACTATCGGGGATTATGAGGCTAGGGTTGACCTTCTGTTACTCAATATGGTGGATTTTGATGTGATTTTGGCATGGATTGGTTGTCACCATATCACGCTGTTCTTGATTGTCATTCTAAGACCGCAACGCTTGCTATGTCGGGGTTGCCGAGGTTGGAGTGGAGAGGTTCATTGGGTCATGTTCCTAATAGGGTGGTGTATTTCCTAAAGGAACATCGGATGTTTGAGAAGGGGTGTTTGGCATACTTAGCCTTTATGAGGGATGTTAGAGCTAATACTCCTACCATCGAGTCAGTTTCGGTAGTGAGAGAGTTTCCAATTATGTTTCCAGCAGACCTACCGGGTATGCCACCCAATAGGGATACTGATTTTAGAATTGACTTGGTGTCGGGCACTCAGGCCATCTCTATTCCACCATATCGCATGGCACTAGTGAAGTTGAAAGAATTAAAAGAACGGCTTCATGAGTTGCTTGATAAGGGTTTCATCAGACCGAGTGTCTCACCTTGGGGTGCTCCAGTTCTATATGTGAAAAAGAAAAAGGGCTTGATGAGGATGTGCATTTACTACAGGCAGTTGAACAAGATTAACAATCAAGAACAAATACCCACTACTGCGTATTGATGATTTGTTTGATCAAATACAGGGTTCTAAGGAATTCTCGAAGATTGACTTGAGATCGGGGTACCATCAGCTGAATATCCGGGCTTCAAATATTCCAAAGATGGATT
The DNA here is from genome assembly GCF_000715075.1 of Nicotiana tabacum. Lineage (NCBI taxonomy): Eukaryota > Viridiplantae > Streptophyta > Magnoliopsida > Solanales > Solanaceae > Nicotiana > Nicotiana tabacum. Next base: position 48,484,266 of record NC_134102.1, read on the forward strand.
TTAGTACCTGCTATGGCCACTATGAGTTTTTAATGATGTCTTTTGGGCTGACCAATGCCCCAACAGCCTTTTTGCACTTGATGAACAGCGTGTTCTAGCCATTTCTTGATTCCTTCATCATCGTGTTCATTAACGATAGATTGGTGTATTCTCGTAGTCGGACGATCATGAGCAGCACTTGAGTATCGTGCTCCGAAATTTGAGGGAGAAGAAGCTATATTCTAAATTTTCATTAAGGTGGATCCGAAGAAGATTGAGGCAATTCAGAGCTGGACCAGGCCTTCTACCCTATTGAGATCCGGAGTTTTTTAGGCTTGGCTGGGTATCATCGCCATTTTGTGGAGGGTTTTTCATCCATCGCAACTCCTTTAACTAGATTGACTCAGAAAGGTGCCCCATTCAGGTGGTCTAATAAGTGTGAAGAGTGCTTTTAGAAGTTGAAGATTGCCTTGACTATAGCTCTAGTTCTGGTTTTTTCTTTAGCATCGGGTTCTTATATAGTCTATTGTGATGCTTCACGAATTGGCATTGGGTGCGTGTTGATGTATAAGGGTAGAGTGATTGCTTATGCTTCACATGAGTTGAAGCCCCATAAGAAGAACTACCCAGTGCATGATTTAGAGTTGCTAGTCATTGTTCACGCGCTCAAGATTTGGAGGCACTATCTTTACAGCGTGTCATGTGAGGTGTTCACAGATCACATGAGTCTAGAGCATTTATTCAAGCAAAAAGAACTTGAGGCAACGGAGGTGGTTAGAGCTGCTAAAGGACTATGATATCACCATTCTTTATCATCCCGGGAAGGTGAATGTGGTTGCTGATGCTTTGAGTAGGAAGGCTGAGAGCATGGGGATTCTTGCTTTTATCCCAGTTGGGGAGAGACCATTAGCTTTGGATGTACAGACTTAAGCCATGTAACGACTCAACCGGTCGTTTTGAGCTTTAGCATGTCGTTCATTGGTTTGGAGGCTTGAGTGGTTTTATATTGTGTATCATGACTTGCGGGCATGGTCAGTTTCGGTTTTCGAGTGATTTGGGATTGATTTGAAAGAATGATTCTCATTTTAGAAGCTTAAGTTGGAAATATTGACCGAGGTTTGACTTTTGTGAAAACAACCCTAAAATGGTGTTTTGATGGCTCCGATAAATTCATATTGTGATTTTGGACTTAGGCATATGCCCGGAATTGAATTCGGATGTCCCTGTGTTAATTTGGCTTGTTTTACCAAAAGTTGATAATTTGAAGGTTTAGAAATTCATTAGGTTTGACAATAGGTTGACTGTGTGGCTATGGGGCTCGGATTTTAGTTTTGGGAGTTGGAATAAGTCCATTTTGTTATTTGGAACTTGTCTACAAAATTTGGTATCATTCTGAATTAGTTTGATAGGAATCAGACGTGTGGTTATGTTTTTAGAAGTTCTTCAAGTTCATTTTGATTTTCATGTGTTTTGGTGTCCGATTCATGGTTATCGATATAATTTTTGTGTCTTGATCACACGAGCAAGTTTGTATGATATTTCTAAGCTTGTGTGGATGTTTGGTGTGGAGCCCCGGGTGCTCGGGTGAGTTTCTGACGCGTTTCGGATAGTTGAGAGAGTTCAGATTTTTGCGGGTGTTTTGCTGGTGCTTCAGGTCTCGCAAATGCGAGACACTGATCACATTTGCGAGGAAGGGGTCACATTTACGAAGTAGGATGGGGACTGACTAGTTCGCATTTGTGAACATTGTGTTCGCCTTTGCGATGGGGGACCTGGGCAGGCATGATCGCAATTGCGATCACAAGATTGCTTTTGCGAAGGGCCTGACTTCGGAAATGCGAAGTTAGGGTTGCATTTGCAACTTTCCCTAGGTTCATCAGGGGTCGCACTTGCGATGATTATATATGAGATTTAACATATAAATCATGAGATTTGAAGGAAAATTTTGGGGATTTTTATCTATGTTATGAATAATGAATATTTGAGGTTTGGGAGTCGAAATGGACTCGAATTTGAAAATAAAATACATATATGGACTTGTGGGGGTATGGGTAGTCGAGATCTACCCTTGGACCCGGGTTTTGACCGGGCGAGCCCGGGGTTGACTTTTGTTGACATTTAGGGAATTGTGTAAAGATCTTAACTTTAATTATCGGAATTGATTTCTCTCGCATTGTTTGATAATATTATGTCATTTTTTATTAGATTTGAGTTGAGCGGAGGTGAATTTTAGAGGAAAGGCTTTTATAGAGCATTGATTGAGGGCTTTTGAAGTAAGTGGCTTGCCTAACTTTGTGTGGGAGAAACTACCCCGCAGGATTTGGTTTGATTGCACTATTTGAATTACGTGGAAGAAGTGTTCATGAGGTGACGAGAGTGTACACGTCCTTATATGTGAAAATTGATCGGTTTAGACTTTTAGGTTTCTTATATGCATTTGATTGAAGTCATAATATCATGTCATATCTTTCATGGTCGAGTTTACTCTTATATGCTTTAATTGAAGTTGTCATTACATGTCCCATCTTTCATTGCCGAGTTTATTCTTATATACTTTAGTTGAAGTTATCATTATATGTTATCGCTTGCATTGTCGAGTTATTCTTATTCGAAGTCGTTATTACATGTTATCTCTTCCATTATTGAGTTTATTCTTTCGTTTCATTATGTTATTGTAATTCTTGTGTTGATTTACTTTCCATACTCTTTTGTTGTTGTTGTTGAATTTTGTACTCATTGTTATTGAGTCATGGGCCGTATTGTTGTGGTATTGGTATTATTATTATGGCAATGTTGTGTCATATGGGCACGTGTGGTGCGAGTTGTTATGTTGTGTTCTTATGTTTTGGCACATGTGGGCCTGTTGAGATGATTGTCGAGGTGTTTGCACGAGATTTTGTCGTGCTATTGTTATTATTGATTTTGAACATACAGAGAGACAAGGCGGGCTATATACATATGTTAGGTTTGCGCATGTGGCGATACAAGGTGGTATAACTATTGATGCTCGTGTGGCGAGACAAGGCGGGCATTTACTTTATTATTGCGCACGCGGTGAGATAAGGGAGACTATGTCAGGTGTTACACCCCGTAAGTTTAACAACATTGATACCGTTAGATATATTTTGATATGGTATTTATTTTGAGTGGAACATTTATTGTAGAAAAATGTTTTAAAAGGTATGATTTTATATAGTTATTAATATTACTACTTTCGAAAATGCTTTAAATTATACACATAATATGAGAAAGTTTATGAGATTTTCTTTATTGTAAAGATATAAATTATTTTCTCACAAGAAAAGAAGGTTATCTTTTTACCATTTTAAGAATTAAGCGTATGAAAATTTTACTCTTTATATGAGATTAGGAAAATTATAAGTTAGAGAAAATATATGTATTTCTACATGGATGTTTTAATGAAATAATAGTGTATGTATTTATTTTATATGGTACCCCATGAACATGATAGTAGGATGTATAAAGTGTATTAAAAATAAGTAGAATTTTAAGTAATTTGAGACAATTCTTAATTATGCGGGTAATTGATTAATTATCGGGTAACGGGACATTACCTAATTACCTAATAAGTAGATAAAGATTAAACTTTTCCACCCCATCCCCACGTGGCAGCCCCCTCACCTTCTAATTAATGACTCATTAGTCATTTAAAATAGGTGTCACATTGTTAGAAGATAAAGTCCACTTTACTGATGCTATAACTTTGCACCTATTGATTGTCTTTAGTTGATGTATTTTGACCAAAAAAATAGTTATCTAGTTAGGGATCGAGGCATAGATATTGTGTATAGCTACCTAAAAACAAGATTTGAAATACAAAAATTCTAGAAGTATCAAAATTTAAGGGCCTGTTGGGTTGTCAAACCAAACATGTTTCTTCTTTGTTTTCAAATATACGGTAAATGGGGTATGGTGCAAAGTTTGATGCATATGATGGCTTACACTTGATCGCTGAACTTCAGTATGAATCTGTCCATTTCTGAGAATTTGCATATAGCTATCTTTAATGTCGCAATTGATCGTATATTAAAGGGATTGTCAAGAGAATCGGCTCAGGTATTTTAAGGCTAATTCTTTCTTCTTTTGACATGATCCAAGTAATGATACATAAACGTAATGTTATTCCATAAGTGACTATACTCTTAACAGTTAAGAATGTCTATGTTATTCATTTCGGTAAAGTTATATTCAAGTATGTTCCTAAGTCTCTATTAAGGTATTTGATAAAGATGTTAATGTTTATAATATAGTGATATATGCATCTTCATGCATTTACCACCGTACTACAGCCGGTCGGGCAGTTACCACCGGTTGGGCAGTTATGTATCATTATTTACCACTGGTTGGGCACTTAATGCATATTCATTTACTACCGAGCTACGGCCGGTCGGGCAGTCATGCATTTACCACCGAGTTCCGGCCAGTAGGGCAGTTACGCATTTACCACCGAGCTACGGCCGGTTGGGTAGTTATGCATTTACCACTGAGCTACGGCCGGTCGGGCAGTTACCACTGATCAGTTGGGCAGTCATGCATCATACGATATGGATAATAGTCTCAAAGAGAAGCATTATATATAAGTATAATAAGTATGCATATGCGGTGGCACTTCAGAGATTCAGGTTGATTCTTATATGTCTTTAATTAATATTGACTTATTGTTATGTTTCAGTTCTGCCTTACATACTCAGTACATTATTCGCACTGACGTCCTTTTGTTGGGGACGCTGCATTCATGCATGCAGGTATAAATAAACAGTTTGACGAGCCCTCATAGTAGACGAGATTGGCATTCAGCGAAGGATCGGTAAGACTCCACCTCATTCGGAGTGCAGCCGAGTCTATGAGTCATCGTATTAGAATTTTGCTACAGTCTTACGGGTAGGCCAGTTCCCTGTCCTGTTTGATGTCTAATACTCTTAGAGGCTTTGAAGACAGAGGTTCATTTTGTACAGTATGTCAAAGGCCTTGATGGCCCATATGTATTCATGTTTTAAGAAAAAACAAAGGGAGGGGAGGGGGGAAGGGGTGTTGAGTGATACAGTATTTTCCCACTTGCAGTTGTACATTACGAGTTGTGGCCATGTTGGCCCATGATAGTTACAAAAAATAAAATGGGTTACAGAGTGGTTCGCTCGGGCCAGTACGGCTCCAGGTGCCAGCCACACCTCCCTAGGTTTGGGGCGTGACAAATTGGTATCAGAGCAGGTCGTGTCCTAGGGAGTCTACAAAGCCGTGCCTAGTAGATTCTGACTTATGGGTGTGTTGCGCGCCACATTTATAAATGAGAGGATAGGGAATTTAGGAAATGTTACCCTTCTTTTATTTTCAGATCGTGCCATAGAACTAAGTCGTAAGAAATCAGTATAAAGTTTCCACCGAATATTGTATGCACTAGAGGTGCTATCACAATAGAGCTTTAAGGCGTTGATGTAATTTATACTTATGTGGAAGGAAAGTTATGAAAGAAACAGAAGATACGATGCGAGATTGAAAGGTAAGTAAGGTAAAGGTGAAGAAGATACGAGATACTCAAGTACAAAAGGTTGTGAATAGTCCAGAGCTCAGATAAAGGTTTGGTTTTAGTTTAATATACAGAGGAGACCCTAACGAAAGTTTTGAAAATCTCAAAGAGTTAACATTCGAGGATAAATATTTCTAAAGGGGGGAAGGATGTTATACACTGTAAGTTTAACAACATTGATACCGTTAGATACATTTTGATATGGTATTTATTTTGAGTGGAACATTTATTGTAGAAAAATATTTTTAAAAGTATGATTTTATATAGTTATTAATATTACTACTTTCGAAAATGTTTTAAATTATACACATATTATAAGAAAATTTATGAGATTTTCTTTATTGTAAAGATAAAAATTATTTTCTCACAAGAAAAGAAGGTTATTGTTTTACCATTTTAAGAATTAAGCGTACAAAAATTTTACTCTTTATATGAGATTAGAAAAATTATAAGTTGGAAAAATATATGTATTTTTACATGGATGTTTTAATAAAATAATAGTGTATGTATTTATTTTATATGGTACCACATGAACATGATAGTAGGATGTATAAAGTGTATTAAAAATAAGTAAAATTTTAAGTAATTTGAGACAATTCTTAATTATGCAGGTAATTGGTTAATTACCAGGTAACGAGACATTACCTAATTACCTAATAAATAGATAAAGATTAAACTTTTCCATCCCATCCCCACGTGGCAGCCCCTCACCTTCTAATTAATGACTCATTAGTCATTTAAAATAGGTGTCACATTGTTAGAAGATAAAGTCCACTTTACTGATGCTATAACTTTCCACCTATCGATTGTCTTTAGTTGATGTATTTTGACCAAAAAAATAGTTATCTAGTTAGGGATCGAGGCATAGCTATTGTGTATAGCTACCTAAAAACAAGATTTGAAATACAAAAATTCCAGAAGTATCAAAATTTAAGGGCCTGTTGGGTTGTCAAACTAAACATGTTTCTTCTTTGTTTTCAAATATATGGTAAATGGGGTATGGTGCAAAGTTTGATGCATATGATGGCTTAGACTTGATCGCTGAACTTCAGTATGAATCTGTCCATGTCTGAGAATTTGCATATAGCTATCTTTAATGTCGCAATTGACGTATATTAAAGGGATTGTCAAGAGAATCGCCTAAGATATGTTAAGACTAATCCTTTTTTCTTTTGGCATCATCCAGGTAACGATACATAAACTTAATGCTATTCTATAAGTGGTTCTACTCTTAACGATTAAGAATGTCTATGTTATTCATTCCGGTAAAGTTATATTTAAGTATGTTCCTAAGTCTCTATTGAGGTATTTGATAAAGATGTTAATGTTTATAATATAGTGATACATGCATCTCCATACATTTACTACCGTGCTACAGCCGGTCGGGCAGTTACCACCGGTTGGGCAGTTATGTATCATTATTTACTACCGGTTGTGATGTCATGCATATTCATTTACCACCAAGCTATGGCCGGTCGGGCAGTCATGCATTTACCACCGAACTACGGCCGGTAGGGCAGTTACACATTTACCACCGAGCTACGGCCGATTGGGCAGTTATGCATTTACCACCGAGCTACAGCCGGTCGAGCAGTTACCACTGATCAGTTGGGTAGTCATGCATCATACGATATGGATAATAGTCTCAGAGAGAAGAATTATATATATAAGTATAATAAGTATGCATATGCGGTGGCACTTTAGAGATTCAGGTTGATTCTTATATGTCTTTAATTAATGTTGACTTATTGTTATGTTTCAGTTCTGCCTTACATACTCAGTACATTATTTGTACTGCTGTCCTTTTGTTGGGGACGTTGCATTCATGCCTGCAGGTATAGATAATCAGTTTGACGAGCCCTCATAGTAGACGAGATTGGCATTCAGCGAAGGATCGATAAGACTCCACCTCATTCGGAGTGCAGCCGAGTCCGAATGAGGTATAGATAATCAGCCGAGACATGCATTTACTATTGAGTTACGGCCGGTTGGGCAGTTATGACAGCAGTTCATTTTGTACAGTATGCCAGAGGCCTTGACGGTCCATATGTATTCATGTTTTAAGAAAAAAAAAGGAGGGGGGGATGTTGAGTTATACAGTGTTTTCCCACTTACAGTTGTACATTACGAGTTGTGGCCATGTTGGCCCATTACGAGTTACGAGTTATGTGATGGCCTGGGACATGTGATTGATGATATTCGTGTAATGGTGTGATGTTCCTTATGTGTGTCATGCATATTATGTGACTTATGGTGTTTTTTCCAATATGATACTCGATGTCTCTGATATTACTTGTTGACTCGGATTGTGATAGTACACTTGCACACGTATACACCATAGTATATTGTTTATACCATTTCATGAGTATGAAACTTGATATTCCATGATTATGCACATGTATTCTTGTATATCGCTTTCTCTGCGGCATGGTTGGACTATTAGCCTATGATCACACCGGGTGGATTGTGATATTGGCCAGTGACCACGCCAAGTGGATTGTGATAGTGAGCCTGTGGCCATGCCATGTGGATTATGATATTGGCACGTGAGTTGTTCGTGTAGCATGTGAGTTATCTGTGCGGTTGTGATTGATAATGCAGGCACGAAGTGCCATGTGTATATGATTCATGGTTTGGGACTCGTGATTTGTGATTATGAGGTGTGGTACCTCGAGGTTATTCTTCTGTAAAACTTGTGATAGAACGATTTGATTATTTGGTTTTCATTTGTTTTCCTTAATTGGTTTCACTTGTACTTTAACTGTGTTTTGATTACTTGATGCGTTATCACTTGTTTACTCCTTGTTGTTGTTTGTTGCTTCTACTTTCCATTGTTAGTGTTGTATTGTTATTCTTTCCATGTTTAGCTTTATGTTTATTGTGCTCCTCTGTTAACTTAATAATAATATTTTCATGTTATTTTTTGTCTAGTGAGTGTCTTGACTTGTACCTCATCACTACTCCATCGAGGTTAGTCTTGATACTTACTGGGCATCGATTGTGGTGTATTCATGCTACACTTCTACATATTTTTTGCAGATCCAGGTACCTCTAAGCATGTCGGTCATTAGCTAGTTGTTGGAGATTTGCTACGGAGACTTCAACATATACCTGCCATTACGCTCGCAGGCCTCGGAATCACCTTCTGGAGCTTTACTTTGTTACTGTTTACTTCCATTCCAAACAGTGATGTATTTGTTATTCTTAGTTACCCTTAGAAGAGCTTATGACTATGTACTACCGATTTTGGGAAAATGTATAACTACTGATCATTTTTAGCTATGTATGTCATTGAATGGTTTAAGTTTAATGATTAAATAGTTTAAATGTGTTAATAACTCAGCATGTGTTAGGCTTACCCAGTTCTAGGGACTAGTTGCCATCACGATCCTCAAGGTGGGATTTTGGGTCGTGACAAGTTGGTATCAGAGCTCTAGGTTCATAGGTGCTACGAGTCGTAAGAAAATTTCGTAGAGTCTTACAGATCTGTATGAAGATGTTTGTACTTATCTTCGAGAGGCTACGGAACTGTTAGGAAACTTTGCTTCATTCATTACTATCGCGCAGACTTATTGATCTCAGTGTTTGAGCCTTTGTTCTTCTATTCTCTCACAGATGGTAAGGACACGAGCTGTAGTTACTAATGATGATGCCCCCAGAGCTGGCGTTGCTAGGGGCCGGGGCAGAGGCAGAGGCCGAGGAGGAGCACGTGCTACAACCGGAGCACATTCTAGAGCAGCATCTGAGAATCCACCAGCAACTCTGGTTGGGGAGCAGGCACCTGAGACGTCAGTAGCTACCCCTTGACTTCAGGAGACTTTGGTACATTTCCTGAGCATGTTTGGTACATCTACTCAGGCGGGATTGATTTCGGTTGCACCAGCTACCTCATATGCTGGGGGAGGAGCTCAGATTCTCGCCGCCCATACTCCAAATCAGCAGGCTCATGTTGGTCATACTCCGGGTGTGGTGCCAGTATATCCCGTTATCACGATTCAGCCTGAGGTCAGGCCAGAGTCATCAAAGGAGGAACAGAAGAGGCTTGAAAGGTTCAAGAAGTATGACCCTCCTACTTTCAGTGGCATAGTTAGTGAGGATGCGCAGGGTTTTTTGACAAGTACCACCGCATTCTCTGCACCATGGGCATTGTGGAGATGAGCGGAGTTGCCTTTACTGCATTTCAGCTGTTAGGGGCAGCATATAGGTAGTGGTAGGATTATGAGGAGGGTAGTCCACCTGATGCAGCGCCACTCACTTGGACTCAGTTTTTAGATATGTTTTTAAGGAAGTTTATTCCCTAGACCCTCGGGGATGCATGGTGCACAGAGTTCGAACAGCTGCGTTAGGGGACTATGGCGGTGTCGGAGTATGCAACCAGGTTCAGTGAGTTGTCTCGTCAGGCACCTGCTTTGGTTTCTACAGTCAGAGAGAGAACCCGTAGATTTATTGAGGGGCTCAGTTATGGTCTTAGATTCAGCATGGATCGGGAGTTGGAGACTAATACTCTTTTCTAGCAGGTTGTGGATATAGCCAGGAGGATGGAGCGCATTTGTGGTCTAGATAGGGAGGATAGGGAGGCTAAGAAGCCTCGTGGACCGGAGCGATCTACTGATCCCTATTTTGGGTGCAGAGCACGTCATGGTAGAGGTTTTGTGGGTCAGCCAGTTGAGTCTACACTTCAGGTTTCACGTGGTGCTTCAGTTATCCATTGGTCCCAGAGTACTCGTTCTGGATAGTTTCCATAGCCACGTCAGTAGAGAGGTTGCTTTGAGTGTGGGGGGTTACCAGGCACATGATGAGAGATTGTCCTAGACTCCAAGCGGTTTTTCCTCAGCGGGGTGCTCAGGCTATGGGTTCAGCTGCAGTTGCTACTACACCCATGCAGCCAGCTAGAGATGGGGACAGGTGGGTAGAGGGCATCCTAGAAGGGGGAGGCCTGCCCCGTTGTTATGCTTTCCCTAGTAGGGCTGAGGCCGCTGCACTAGATGATGTCGTTACAGGTATGATTTTGGTTTGTTATAGATATGCATCAGTTGTACTTTCATCCGGTCCTATTTATTGGTATGAGTCCTCCTATCTTCCTTCATATATGGTTGTGTTTCGTGGTTCTTGTACTCTGTTTGGGTGTCTGCACCAGTTAGGGGATTTTATTGTGATAGCTTGTGTTTATCGTTCTGGTGTGGTCGCTTTTGAGGGTTATGAGGTTATAGTAGACTTTCTGTTACTTATACGATATGTTTTGATGCAATTTCTAGGTGGTTTGTCCACGACTTATAATTTGGGTGCTCTACAGGTATGGGGAGTCTGTTACGTGTTGTGGTTTTTGTCCAATGGGATTGAGTTACTAGAATGTTTTAGTTGTTGAGATGCTTCTCTTACTTGTGATTCCGAGTGGAGGATGGAAACCTTGTGTTCGTTGTGGATAGATGTGTCTGGACCGGGCTATGTGTCGCGATGGGGTTATGTTAGGGTAAGATTCATTGTGGTTGTTGCGTGTGTCTTGCCTCTTCCTTGTGGAATGGATTGTAGTATGGTACTGATGGGGAGTTATACTTATTGAACTTGATTGATAGTTCTCTCATATGTTTCTCTTTCCATATTCAGCCATATTCGAGTTATGCTTTTTGGGTTTAGGTTGTGATGTATGTGCCAGGTGGCATTTGGTGTGGCTTGTTGGTAGGGTGAGTAGTTATTAGTTTCACATGTTTCTTACATCACTAGCAATATTGTGAAGGTCTGGAACAAGGTTCTAGTCATTAAAAGGCTATTTACTGGTATCGGGTTTGGTAATGGGCAGCTATTTGTGGTCAGAGTTGTTGCTATGGGCATATGGGCGATGTGTTACGTCATGTGGTTGTACCTTAGGGATGTAGTCATGAGCTGTTGCAGCTGATTGAGGTTGATACATTGTGTTTATGTGAGAATTGGGTTCTTGGCGAATGTTGAAATTTGGTTCTAAGGCTTATCGACATGAGTGGAAGGAATAATCTTCGATTGAGATGGTGTTGTCAGGCTAACGTGGGTTGGGGGTGACGTGGGATCACCCGTATGTATGTGTATGGTGAGTTTATACAATGATTTAATGGCTTTGGAATGACTCTTGGCACATTCGAGGATGAACATTTGGTTAAAAGGAGGAGAATGTAATGACCCGACCGGTCGTTTTGAGCTTTAGCATTCCATACAGTGGTTTGGGGTATTAAGTGGATTCATAATATGTATTATGACTTGTGGGCATGGTCGGTTTCGATTTTTGAGTGATTCGGGATTGATTTGAAAGAATGATTCTCATTTTAGAAGCTTAAGTTGGAAATGTTGATCGAGGTTTGACTTTTGTGAAAACGAATTTGGAACTATGTTTGATGGCTCTGATATGTTCGTATTGTGATTTTGGATTTGGGCGTATGCCCGGAATTGAATTCGGAGGTCCCTATGTTGATTTGACTTGTTTTGTCGAAAGTTGGCAATTTGAAGGTTTAGAAATTCATTAGGTTTGACCGTCGGTTGACATTATGGCTATCGGGTTCGGATGTCTGTTTTGGGACTTGGAATTAGTTTGTTTTTTTATTTGGACCTTATCTGCAAAATTTGGTGTCATTCTGAATTGGTTTGATAGGAATCAGACGCGTGGTTGTGTTTTTAGAAGTTCTTGAAGTTCATTGTGATTTTCATGTGTTTTGGTGTCTGATTCATGGTTTCGGATGTTATTTTGGTATTTTAATCACGCGAAAGAGTTCGTATGATATTTATAGACTTGTGTGGATGTTTGGTGTGGAGCCCCAGGGGCTCGGGTGAGTTTCAGACGCGTTTCGAAGAGTTAAGAGAGTTCAGATTTTTGCTAGTGTTTTGCTGGTGCTTGAGGTCTCGCAAATGCGAGACACTAATTGCATTTATGAACCCCACATTTGCGAGGAAGGGGTCGCATTTGCGAGGTGGTATGGGGACTGATTTGCGACTTTCCTTGGGTTCATCAGGCGCCACATTTGCGATGGTTCATCCGCATTTGCGAGGGTTCGCAAGGTCGCATTTGCTACTTCTACACCTGAATAAAAGGGCTGGAAAACGGGATTTAGCTTCATTATTCATATTTTGGAATCTTAGACTCGGTAGGAGGCTAATTTGAGGAGGAATTTTCACATACAACTATTTGGTAAGTGATTTTGATCAATTTTCAATTATATTACATGATTATTCATGAGATTTAACATCTAAATCATGATATTTGAAGGGAAATTTTGAGAATTTTGGTCTATGTTTTGAAAAATAAATATTTGAGATTTGAGAATCGAAATGGAATCGGATTTGAAAACAAAACACATATATGGACTCGTGGGGTTATGAGTAGTCGAAATCTACCCTTGGACCCGGGTTTGGACCGGGCGAGCTCGGGGTTGACTTTTGTTGACTTTTAGGGAATTGTGTAAAGATCTTAACTTTAATTATCGGAATTGATTTCTCTCGCATTGTTTGATGATATTAAATCGTTTTATTAGATTTGATCCGAGCTGAGCTGAATTTTAGAGGAAATGCATTTTTAGAGTATTGATTGAGGGCTAAGTAAGTATCTTGCCTAACTTTGTGTGGGGGAAACTACCCCATAAAATTTGATTTGATTTCACTACTTGAATTACGTGGAAGACGTGTACACGAGGTGACAAGAGTGTACATGGCCTTATATGTGAATATTGACCAGTTTATACTTTTAGGTTTCTTATATGCATTTGATTGAAGTCATCATATCATGTCATATCTTTCATGGTCGAGTTTGCTCTTATATGTTTTAATTGAAGTTGTTATTACATGTTCTATCTTTCATTGCCGAGTTTATTCTTGTATGCTTTAGTTGAAGTTGTCATTATATATTACCTCTTGCATTGTCAAGTTATTCTTATTCGAAGTCGTTATTACATGTTATATCTTCCATTGTGTTGTTGTAATTCTTGTGTTGATTTACTTTCTGTACTCTTGTGTTGTCGTTGTTGATTTTTGTACTCATTGTTGCTGAGCCATGGGCTACGTATTGTTATGGTATTGGTGTTGTTGTTATAGAAATATTGTGGCATATGGGCACATGTGGTGCGAGTTGTTATGTTATGTTGTTGTGTTTTCCATATATGGTCCTGTTGAGAGGATTATCGGGGTGTTTGCTGTGCTATTTCTTTTATTGAAATTGCATATACAACAAGACAAGGCGGGCATATACATATGTTGGATTTGCGCATGTGGCGAGACAAGGTGAGATAACTATTCATGCGCGTGTGGCGAGACAAGGCGGGTATTTACGTTATTGTTGCACACGCGGCGAGACAATGGGGCTATGTCAGGGATGATATGTGATGGCATGGGGGCATGTTATTTATGATTTTCATGTAATGGTGTGATGTTCCTTGTGTGTGTCATGCATAGTACGTGACTTGTGGTGTTGTTTCCAATGTGCTACTCGATGTCTCTGATATTACTTGTTGACTCAGACTGTGATAGTACACTTGCACATGCATACACTGTAACATGTTATTTATACCTATTCAGGAGTATGAAATTTGATATTCTATGATCATGAACATGTATTCTTGTAAATCTGCTTTCTCTGCGATATGATTGGACTATTAGCCTGTGACCACGCCGGGCGAATTATGATATTTGCCTGTGACCATACCAAGCGGATTGTGATAGTGAGCATGTGACTATGCCAGGCGTATTTTGATATTGGCATGTGAGTTGTCTTTGCGGTTGTGTTTAATAATATGGGCACGAGGTGCCATTATATATGATTTGTGGTTTAGGACTCGTGATTTGTGATTATGAGGTGTGGTACCTCGGGATGATTCTTGTGTGAAGACCTTGTGATAGAACGGTTTGATTGTTTGGTTGTCATTTGTTTTCCTTAATTGGTTTCACTGGTACTTTAACTGTGTTTTGATTACTTGCTGCATTATCACCTGTTTTACTCCTTGTTGTCTTTTGTTGTTTTCACCTTCCATTGCTAGCTTCAAATTGTTATCCTCCATGTTTAGCTTTACGTTGATATTGTATTCCTCTGTTAGATTTATATTAATACCTTGCGCAGGTTATTATGTCTAGTAGGTGTCTTGACTTGTATCTCATCACTACTCCACTGAGATTAGTCTTGATAACTACTGGGTATCAAGTGTGGTGTACTCATGCTATGCTTCTACACATTTTTTGTGCAGATCCAGGTACCTCTAAGTGTGTTGGTCATTAGCTAGCTGTTGGAGATTTGCTACGGAGACTTCAAGATATACCTTCCATTACGCTCGCAGGCCTTAGAATCACCTTCTAGAGCTCTACTTTGTTACTGTTTACTTCCATTCCAAACAGTGATGTATTTGTTATTCTTAGTTACCCTTAGAAGAGTTTATGACTCTGTACTACTGATTTTGGGAAAATATATAATTATTGATCGTTTTTAGCTATGTATGTCATTGAATGACTTAAAGTTTAATGATTAAATGGTTTAAATATATTAATAACTCAGCATGTGTTAGTCTTACCCAGTTCTAGGGACTAGGTGCCATCATGATCCTCAAGGTGGCATTTTGGGTCGTGGCAGGCCAACAGGTTCGTGAGGTTGGATGTTTCGGAGCCTAGCCGGGTTCTTGTTTGCATGGTTTCACAGACTTCTTTATTGTGGCGCATCAAGGCACGTCAGTATGATGATCCCCACTTGCTTTTCCTTGAGGACACGGTGCAACACGATGATGCCAAGGAGATGACTATTGGTAATGATAGGGTGTTGAGACTTCATGGCCGGATTTATGTGCCCAATGTTGATGGGTTATGAAAGCTGATTCTTGAGAAGGCCCATAGTTCATGGTATTCCATTCATCCGGGCGCCACGAAGGTGTACCGTGATTTAAAATAGCACTACTGGTGGAGAAGAATAAAGAAAGATATTGTGGAGTATGTGGCTCGGTGTTTGAACTGTTAACGGGTTAAGTACAAGCATCAGAGACCGGGTGGTTTGCTTTAGAGGCTTGATATTCCGGAGTGGAAGTTTGAGCGCATCACTATAGATTTTGTATTTGGACTTCCACGGACCTTGAGGAGATTCGATGTTGTGTGGGTCATTGTGGAAACGCTGACCAAGTCTACACACTTCATTCCAGTTATGACTACCTACTCCTCAGAGCAGCTGGCTCGGATATATCTTCGTGATATTATTTGCCTTCATGGTTTGCCCATGTCTATTATCTTTGATCAGGGCACGCAATTCACATCGCATTTTTGGAGAGCCGTGCAGTGTGAGTTGGTCACACGGGCCGAGCTGAGTATGACTTTTTGTCCATAGATGGACGGACAGTCCGAGCGCACTATTCAGATCTTGGAGGACATGTTACGTGCATATGTTACTGATTTCGAGGGATCGTGGGATCGGTTTCTACCACTAGCAGAGTTCTCCTACAATAACAACTATTAGTCGAGCATCTATTTGGCTTCGTACGAGGCCTTATATGGGAGGCGGTGTCGTTCTTCAGTTGGTTGGTTTGAGCCTGGGGAAGCTAGGTTGTTGTGCACCAATTTGGCCTGTGATGCTTTTGGAGAAGGTGAAGTTGATTCAGGATCGGCTTCTTACAGCGCAGTCCAGGCAAACGAGTTATGTTGTTCGGAGGGCTCGTGGGGGCATTCATGGTGGGTGAGAGGGTTCTGCTCAGAGTTTCTCCTATGAAGGGCGTGATGAGGTTCGGGAAGAGGGGCAAATTGAGCCCTCGGTGTATTGGTCCTTTCGAGGTTCTTGAGTGAGTGGGTGAGGTGGCCTACAGACATGCATTACCAACCAGCTTATCGGAAGTTCACCTAGTATTCCATGTTTCCATACTCCGGAAGTACTATGGTGATCCGTCACATGTGTTATATTTCATCTATGTGCAATTCGACAAAGATTTGACCTATGTTGAGGAGCTGGTGGTTATTTTGGAGAGGAATGTCCAAAAGTTGAGGTCGAAAAACATTGCATTGGTGATGGTTCAATTGAGAGGTCAACTAGTCGAGGAGGTGACTTGGGAGACCAAGCATGATATGAGGTATCGTTATCCTCATCTTTTTGGCACTTCGGGTATGTCTGTATACTCGTTCGAGGACGAACATTTGTTTAAGAGAGGGAGAACGTAACGATCCGACTGGGGGTTTTGTGTAATTGAGCCTCGTATTCCTTTTTGAAGCTTCATGTATGTGCATTTGTGGTTTTATGACATGCGGGGATGGTTGATTTCGTTTCAGGGAGGTTTTGGTTTGATTTAGAATAATTGGTTCTTAGTTTGGAGGTTTAAGTTGGAAATGTTGACCGAGTTTTGACTTCTGTGAAAACGACCCTGTAACGGTGTTTTGATGGTTCCAATAGGTTTGTATGGTGATTTTGTACATAAGCGTGTGCTCGAAATTGGAGTCGAAGGTGCCTAGGTTGATTTGTCTCTTTTTGCCGAAAGTTGGCAATTTGAAGGTTTAGAAATTTTCCAAGTTTGATCATGGTTTGACTTTATGGCAATCAGGTCCGAATTTTAGTTATGGGACTTAGAATAGGTCCGTTTTGTCATTTGGAACTTGTGTGCAAAGTATGGTGTCATTCCGAGTTGGTTTGGTAGGAATCAGACGCTTGGTTGTTAATTTAGCAATTCTTGAGTTTCATTGTGGATTTCATGGGTCTTGGTGTTCGATTCGTGGTTATGAATGTTATCTTGGAGTTTTGAGCTCGCGAACAATTTTGTATAATGTTTCTAGGCTTGTGTGGATGTTTGGTGTGGAGCCTCAGGGGTAGGGTGAGTTTCGGACGCATTTCGGAGTGGTTTGAAAGAGTTTGAGTTTTGTTGGTGTTGGGCTGATGCTGCAGGTCACGCAAATGCAAGACATTGTTTGCATTTGCGAGGTGGGGATCGCATTTGCGAGGTGGGCTGGGGCTGAAGCATTCGCTTTTGCGAACTATTTGATCGCATTTGCAATGGGTCTTCTAGAGAGGGGTAATCGCATTTGCGATCATGGGATTGCTTTTGTGGAGGGGATTGACTTCGCAAATGTGAAGTGTGGGTCGCATTTCCAACATCCCTTGTGTTTAGAAGGCATCGCATTTACGATGCACTTCTCGCATTTGTGGGGTTCGTATTTGCGAACCCTAGGATAAGTGATTTTAACTCAATTTTGATTATATAACATTTGCGACATCTGCAGCTGAACAAAAGGTTGGGATTTCGGGACTTAGTCTCATTTAATCATATTTTTGAGCCCTAGACTCGGTGGAAAGCAATTTTAAGAGGAGATTTTCATACAAAGCTATTGGATGAGTGATTTTAACTCAATTTTGATTATATAACATGATTATTTATGAGTTTTAACATCTAAATCATGAGAATTTAAAGAGCAATTTTGGGAATTTTCGACTATGTTCTGAATAATAATAATTTGAGATTTGAGAGTCGAATTGGACTCGGATTTGAAAACCAAACACATAATCAGACTCGTGGGGTTATGGGTAGTTAAGATATACCCTTCGACTCGGGTTTTGTCCCGGCGACCTCAGCATTGACTTTTGTTAACATTGGGAGAATTGTGTAAAAAGCTTAACATTATTAACTGAAATTTGTTTCTCTTGTATTGTTTGATATTATTAAGTCATTTGTTTTGCTAGATTTTAGCAGAGCAGAGGTGAATTTGAGAAGAAAAATATTTTTAGAGTATTGAATTGGACTAATTGAGGTAAGTATCTTACCCCTTAGGATTTGGTCTAATTGCATTATTTGTACTATGTAAAATGATTGTACATAAGGTGACGAGTGTGTACATGGGCATATGTGTGTTAATTGACCAAATTAGACCTTACGCTATTAATATGACTCGATTTGGAGTCAATTGTTATATGAAGCACGTTTAATTATTGTTCACTCCCCGTAACCTTGTGTTATTGTTGAAATTCATAGACACATTGTTATTGAACCGTGGGCTATATATTGTTATGGCTTTAGTATTGTTGTTTGGGTGATGTTGTGGCATCAGTACACGTGTGGTGCGGGTTGATTATTGTATTGTGAATGAGATGCATGTGTGGCGACATAAGGGTGGTGTGAATTTATGCACATGCGGCGAGATAAGGGGGCTTATGCGCGTGTTGCAAGTGAGGGGAAATACTTCATTGTGATGCACACGCGGCGAGATAAGGGGGCTTATGTGCGTGAAGCTATTTAGGAAAAATGTTTGAAATGTAAGGCTCACGCGGCATCATAGGGGTGATTTGTGATTATGTGTGTGGTGCTTAGGGGTGATTCTTGATGTGATTCTTGTGTTGCAACGGATTGGTGATTTGAACATGTCATTGTTTTTGCTTAAATGATTTCACTTTGTGTTTTTACGTATTTCGGTTAATTTGCGTGTTATCACATATCTACCCTTTGTTGCTATTTATTTGGTTATGCTCTCTATTGTTAGTTTTATATTAATATTCTGCACAGGTTATTATCTAGTTAGTGTCTCGACTTGAACCTCGTCAACACTCCACCGAGGTTAGTCTTAATACTTACTGGGTACCGAATGTGGTGTACTCATACTATGCTTCTGCACATTTTTGTGCAGATCCAGGTAACTCAGAGTGTACCGGACGTTGGTGAGCTGATTCTGAGTTGTTGTGAAGACTTCAAGGTATACCTGATGTTCGGCTCGCAGGCCTCGGAGTCACCTTCCATTATTTTCCTTCCTACTGTTTATTGTTTCTCCAAAGTAGTGTTGTATTTTGAGATTTCCCGTTTACTTTCTATAGAGCTTATGACTATGCATTACTGGTTTTTGGAACTGTGATTGGTATTTCCATATTGGCTATTTTTTGGGTCACATTCTCAGTTTTATTTAACATTAAGTTGTTATATTCTGTCTGATGTTGTTGTGTGATAGGCTTACCTAGCCTTAGATACTAGTTTCCATCACGATCCTTAAGGTGAGATTTTGGGTCGTGACATCCGAGCGCGTTTCGGCGCATAATGTGAAAACTTTGAAAAAATGAGTTTTAACCTGAACATTCTTGAGTTTTAATAGTCGATTCTTGATATTTGATGTTACTTTGATGAATTTAGTTAGAGAGCGAGTTTGTATGATGTTATTATACTTGTGTTCTTGTTTGTTTTGGAACCTTAGAGGTTCGGTTGAGTTTCGGATGTGTTACGAAATGATTTTGGACTATTGAGGAATGCTGGTGCATCAGGTCTGCAGATCTCGTATTTGTGAGGAGCTGATCTCAAATGCGAGCCTTGCATTTGCGAGACAATGCTCGAATTCACGATACTGGGAAGGGGCAGGAGACTTTGCAAATGCGAAGTCTGAGGCGCATTTGCGATAGGGGGTTGATCACATTTGCAAATCTTTTGTCGCATTTGCGATACTGACTAGATTGGGGAAGCTTCGCAAAAGCGAAGCTTGGACCACATTTTCCAAGGTGGGAACTTCACAAATGCGAGATACTTTTCGCATTTGTGATGTTTGTGATGCTCAGACTGTGTTTGCAATTGCGAACAATGATTCGCTTTTGCGATGGACGTAATTGTGACATCTGCAGTTGGGTAAAATGTGGGGATTTCTGGACTTAACTCATTTTTCACCATTTTCAACCCTAGACTCCACATAGGTGATTTTTGAAAAGCCATTTCTTCCCAAATTCATTGGTAAGCAACTTTAATTTGGTTTTAATCAATTTCCATTACTTTTTCATGAATTTCTTCATCAAATCTATGAATTTCTTCGTAGAAATTTGTGATTTTGGGTAGAATTTAGGAATTTTATAAAATTGAGATTTAGACCTCAAATTGAGGTCAGATTTCAAAACAAAACACATATTCTGGCTCGGGGTGAATGGGTAATCGGGAATTGATCTTAATCTCGGGTTTTGACCATATGGGCCCGGGTTGACTTTTTGTTGAATTTTTCAATTTGCTTATAGATTGAACCTTTTTTCATTCATGAGTAGTTTCTAAACCTTGTTTTGAATTGTTTGAATAATGTTTGGCTAGATTCGAATGGTTTGGAGGCTTGTTCTAAAGGAAAAGCCATGGTTGATTGTTGATTGTGTTCCGGGAAGAGGTAAGTGTCTTGCCTAGCTTTGTTGAGAGAATTTTTCCTAACAAAATGATATTGTTTGCTACATAGAGGAGTGATGTATATGCGAGGTGACGAGTGTATATGCAGGTGCTAGGGTTATCATGCTCGGGGTAGATTATATGGTTCTTTGTACCTTGTTGGACTTTGTGATTTCCTTGCCTCATGCTTTACTTGACTTCTATAATAGTATGCACATAATTCCAATGCTAGAGACCATGATTTAGCTTATTACAGCTTAATTAAATATAGTGGACTATTTGTGAGACTATTGATGTACTAAAATTAGTCGTAACAATACCTATATCATGAACACATATATATGTTTGTTACTGTTGAGATACTTGGGTCCCATGTTTATGCTGAAGATCATATTTGAGCTTTGTTGTGATAATTGAACATTGGGGTTCTTAAAGTTTATTGATTTGCTTATTGATGCAAAAGTTGTGGATATCATTCACGTGGTGTTTTATGCTTAATCACTCTTCTTGGTGTTATCCATGATTCCTACCTTGCTTGGTGTTGATGTATATGTGCTTGATGAGGAAGAGTGAATTGCACGATGGGAGTTTTCGTGCTTGTGAGTAAGAGTGACTTATGCATGAAGGGTGATGTCGTGCCATTATTTTACATTATCATGTGAGGAAGAAAGTAAAAGCACGAAGGGTGATGTCATTCCATTGTTTTACATTATCATGTGAGGAAGAGAGTAAAAGCACGAAGGGTGATATCGTGCACGAAGGGTGATGGAACGAAGGGTGCTTCCATGCAGGCAAGGACGAGAGACATGCATTATATTGTATTATCTTTCCCTTGTGTATACATTTATGCCTTTATCCTGAGTTGTTATTAATGCATCTGTGCTTTTTATGTTGATGGATTGTTGTCACGTCTTTGACTGATACCTTATTTGTTATTGTCCTATCCACACCTATTTGTTTACTATTGTTACATTCATGCTTATCTTATTGTTTGTTATACCTACATCTATGTCTTTTTCTCGTTTGTTGTGGTTTCATCTAAACCTTATACCTTGCTAGCTATCAAAATCTATATTTTCTTACCTTATTTGCTATCATTACTTCTGTGCCTCTTACCTTGTCTGTTATGGTTATCCATATGCTTCTGCGTTATTTGTTACTACTATCTGTGTACTTTCTACTTTGTTGTTACTGCTATTGGTAGTCCTTCTACCCGGTTGGTACTGTTATACATATGCTTGGTGAAGATGAGATAAATGCACGAATGGTGTTGCCTTGCTATTTGATTTGACATACATGCACATGTTTGGTAAGGATGAGGTAAATGCACGAAGGTTGTTTCTGTGCCTTTTGATTTGATATCTTGAACACATTCCTCTTATATGAAGATTTGTGGGTTACTATGTTGATTTGGTGGTTATTGCTTTAACATCATGATTTGAGCTGTTAGAAAAGGGTTGGTAGGGATATTGAGGAACTGATCATTCATTCTTTTAGATAATCATTTACTATTTCTCATATTTGTTCTTGTAATCAACATTGTTATTTCTAGCGTTGTTTCTATTGCAAATTTAACTGAACGAGTTATATCAGTAAGTATCTTTTGAATTAAAAACCTCGTCACTACTTCGCCGAGGTTAGTCAAGATACTTACTGAGTACATGGGGTTCGTTGTACTCATACTACGCTTCTACACTTTGTATGCAGATATTTAGGGAAGAGCGGTTGCGCAGTTCGAGAGTCTAACATTGAAGACGTACCAGCACCCCCGATACAAGCTACCTTTTGGTCGTGGTAGATTAGAAGTTATAAATCTGTTTATGTAACTTTCGAACATATGATGTGTTTTTTTTCCTCAAACTATAGTTGTACTCATATTCATAGTCGCTCATTAATTTGTACTACTAGTCCTAGGGATAGTCGTTTTAAAATCTTTTGGCTATTTTATTCATTCTCTATGTTGATTTCTTATCATAATAGTGACTTTTATTGTTAGGCTTACCTAGCGGGTTGGGTTAGGTGCCATCACGATTTAGTGGGATTTTGGGTCATGACAAGACCTATTCTCTATATTACAAATAAATGTAGGTGTTGTTTACCAAGATACATCCATTACTCCGCCTGATTTAATTTCCAATTTTCCTAACAATCCACCCTAATTTGCAATTATCATAGGTATCAAGTACCAATGATGACTCTTATTTTTTTTAATTGCTTTAATCGAGTTGTTAAATAGTGAGTCGATTAATATAGAATTGTTCTGGATATTTAAACATCAACTGTCAGTATTAAACAAGATATAATAGTAATGTTGGGCATAGTCGTGCATAGCACGGGCACCAATATCTACTCTTGTACTATATATAAATAAAAATGAACAGATGAATTGGATAATTTCGTTATATATGTATACGGGTAAAATCGGGCCCGTTGAACATCTCAGTTTCCCGGTAAGACAAAGGGACTGGAACGTGATCATAAGGAATCGGAGTCTGGGCAAAAAACCTCTCGCATCGGGGATCGAGCAAAACAACCGCCATCGGAAGCATCAGGGCCACATCTCCCGGGTCTCGTTCGAATCCCTCAACTTCGGAGAGCATTACCAAACGGCCGAACACGACTAACAAAGAGCCGTGACATCCATGTCAAACCGGATGTCACGGCGTAAATCTCGGCCCGTATCAGCAGTGAATCAGTGATTAGTATAAAGAACGATTTTTATCCTTTTTTAGAATTGTACTTAGGGTAAAACTCCCCAACTATATAAAGGAAAAACTAATTGTTCATTAGACACATTGTAACACGCATATCAAGGAAATTTATTTTAATTCTCTTTGTTGTTCAAAGCTCTTATTCTTGTTCTTAAGTTCTTCATAAGTATAAACTTGGAATCGAGAGCAGGTTCTTCATCAAGCTATCAACCGAGCTCGGAATCACCCTTATCATTGGTTTGATCACCTATTACGTTTTTGATTTGCTTAATCTAACGTCATTAATCACTCATATTGAATTAATCCACATATCCTTAAAATCACATATAAATTCAATTGTTATCCATTTTTTAGGGTAAACAGTTTGGCGCCCACTGTGGGGCTGGGGATAATAGTGGTAATTTGATACAAATTTCCATAATACACTCTATTTTACACTTGTTCTTTGAGATTTTAATTTCAGGTCAAATTAAAAATGCCGAACTCTCAATCTGCTCCTTTGAACGTTGATGCAGATTCTGGCCACCAGGGCGAGAACAACAATGTAGTACCCAGCAACGAGGTGCTCCCTATTGACCCCAACGGAGTTCCAGTCGCGGACCTGATCGATGATAACTCATATGTAGCTATCGATGCAAACTTGCCTACCGACCTCGAAAATAGCATTGGCGGGGGAGCCCGATCGATGTCCCGGAGTACACACGATGGCAAAGGTGATGGGATAAATTTGTGGGTGATATTCGAAATGTTATAGGCTCAACAGGAAGCGATAGTCCAGTTGTAGAACCAAAGTCATGCCCCCATCAGAATTGAGCCCGAACCATCCCGAGAAAACACTCACAGAAATGAACCGGCCACAAAAAGGCCGGGTGAAGTTGAACCCGGAACCTACCCCGAGATAATAAAGATGCTTGAGGAACTAACAAACCGGGTGGAATCGGGAGAAAAGGAAAATCGAAGCCAATGACAAAAAAATGGAGACCTATAACTCCAGGGTTGATCAAATCCCAGGAGCACCCCCGATATTGAAAGGCTTGGATTCTAAGAAGTTCGTCCAAAAACCTTTCCCTCGGTGCGCAGCTCCGAAACCAATCCCAAAGAAGTTTCGTATGCCCGAAATTCTAAAGTATAACGGGACCATAGATCTGAATGAATATGTAACCTCCTACATATGTGCCATCAAGGGAAATGACTTGGAAGATGACAACATCGAGTCGGTTTTACTGAAAATGTTCAGGGAAACCCTGTCTAAAGGAGCAATGATATGGTATCACAACCTGCCCCCAAATTCCATTGATTCGTTTGCTATGTTTGCGGATACCTTCGTAAAAGCTAATGTTGGGGCCATCAAAGTCGAGATAAGAAAATCAAACCTCTTTAAAGTCAAGCAAAGAGATAACGAAATGCTCAGGGAGTTCGTGTCGAGGTTCCAAATGGAAAGGATGGATCTGCCCCCCGTTGCGGACGATTGGGTTGTTCAAGCATTCACTCAAGGACTCAACCCCTAAAGCTTTTTGGCTTCACAGCAGCTGAAATAGAATTTGATAGAGTACCCGGCGGTAACTTGGGCTAACGTCTATAACAGGTATCAATGGAAAATCAAAGTGGAGGATGATCAGCTCGGGGGCCCCTCTGGGTCCTTGTATCCCATCAGAACTAATGACATGTCTAAAAGAGTCGACGATCATGAACCAAGACCGAGCAGAGATCGGTACCAATCGTATAGTGAAGAACGAACGGGCAGTGGATCCAGACGTAACCCAGCGAGGAATGAAAAAAGAAGCGATCAAGGTAATAATAACCGGGGACTCATGAAAAAAATAGGTTTTGACAGGCCGATCGGGGCTAGGGAGGCACCAAGGCTATCGAAGTACAATTTCAACATTGATGTTGTCAGAATCGTATCAGCCATCGGACGTAACAAATATAACAAGGGTCCTCGGCCATTACATTCTGATCTTGCCCAAGGAGACCCCAACCTGATGTGTAAGTATCATGGCACCCACGGCCACAGGACCGAAGACTGCCGATGGCTAAGGGAAGAAGTGGCCCGGTTATTTAATAACGAACACCTCCGGGAGTTTCTGAGTGATTGAGCCAAATATCACTTTAGGAATAGGGACTCCAACAAGTAGACCGAGCAGGAGGAACCTAAGCACATGCCGGAGGAGACCTCAGATTACATGCCGGAGGAGACCTTCTCTTTCAACGATGAAGACGCTGAAGGTATCGTGCAACCGCATAACGATGCCCTGGTAATATCTATACTCATAAATAAATCTCGAGTTAAGCATGTGTTGATTGATCCAGGTAGCTCGGCCAACATCATCAGATCGTGGGTCATAGAGCAGCTGGGTCTATAAGACCAAATAGTGCCCACAGTCCGGGTCTTAAACGGATTCAATATGGCATATGAAACTACTAAAGGCGAGATAACCCTACCAGTGAACACCGCCGGAACTATTTAGGAAACGAAGTTCTACGTCATCGAGGGGGATATGAGGTACAACGCTCTATTCGGAAGGCCATGGATTCACAACATGAGGGTAATACCCTCGACACTGCACCAGGCATTGAAGTTCCCCACACCGGGAGGGATCAAAACAGTTTACAGAGAACAATCGGCCGTAAAAGAAATGTTCGCGATCGATGAGGTGATCCCGATATCCACCCTCTCTACATCTAAGAACCCGAAGTTGATTGGGAAGGAAGAAACTAAATAAGAATCATAGACACCAGCCCTGATCGAACCGTAGATGCAAAAGGCAGGCTGGGATGATGATTACGGAGTTCCTAGGTCGTTCATCGCCCCTGACCATTCCGATGCCACCAAGTCAACAGTCGAGGAGCTAGAGCATGTCATATTGATCGAACACTTGCCTGATCGAAAGGTATACCTGGGCATGAGGTTAACTACCGAGCTCAGGAAATAACTCATTGAATTCTTTATAGCTAACATAGATTGTTTTGCTTGGTCCCATCTTGATATGACAGGGATCCCGCCAGAAATAACTACTCACAAGCTGAGCTTGGATCCGAAGTTCCACCCGGTTAAAAAGAAGAGGAGGCCCCAGTCCGAAGTCAAGCATGCATTCATCAAAGACGAGGTATTCAAACTCCTTAAAATAGGTTCCATTCGGGAAGTTAAGTACCCGGATTAGTTAGCTAACGTAGTGGTAGTGCCTAAAAAGAGAAATAAATTAAGAATGTTTGTAGATAACAAAGACTTGAACAAGGCATGCCCTAAAGACTCTTTTCCTTTGCCTAATATCGATCACATGATCGATGCGACGGCCAGCCATGAGATACTCTGCTTTCTCGACGCCTATTTCGGGTACAACCAAATCCGGATGGACCCGGGCAATCAAGAAAAAACTTCTTTCATCACTAAATTCGGCACCTATTGTTATAACATAATGTCGATCGGACTAAAAAATGCCGGTGCCACTTACCAATGCGTAGTAAACCGGATGTTCGAAGAATAAATAGGAAAATCAATGGAGGTTTACATTGATGACATGTTAGTTAAGTCCCTTCGAGCAGAGGACCATTTGGAACATTTGCGGGAAACCTTCAACATAGTGAAGAAATATAATATGAAGCTGAACCCGGAGAAATGCGCATTCGGGGTCAGGTCCGGGAAGTTCCTTGGATTCATGGTGTCCAACCGAGGAATCGAGATCAATCCTGACAAAATCAAAGTTATAGAAGACATCACCGTGGGGGACAATGTCAAGGTCGTTCAAAGGCTAACCGGGCGCATAGCCGCCCTGGGTCGGTTCGCATCAAGGTTCTCCAATAAGAGCCATCAGTTATTCTCATTATTAAAGAAAAAGAATAACTTTTCGTGGACCCCGGAGTGCCAGAAAGCTTTGGAAATCTCAAACGGTACCGTTCGAGTCCACCTTTGCTTCATACTCCGAAAGCAGACGAGCAGTTGTACCTGTACTTAGCGGTATCTGAGATAGCGGTAAGTGGAGTCTTAGTCCGGGGGGAAGAAGGTATACAATTTCCTATCTATTATGTTAGCAGGATCCTAGGCGAGGCCGAAACAAGGTATCCTCACCTAGAGAAATTGGCCCTCGCTTTGCTAAGCGCCTCCAGGAAGTTAAATCCACATTTTCAATGCCATCCCATATGTGTTGTAACTACTTACCCATTGAGGAACATAATGCACAAACCCGAGCTCTCAAGACGATTGGCCAAATGGCCGTGGAAATTAGTAGGTACAGTATCAAATATCGACCCCAAACCGCCATCAAATATCAAATTTGGCATGCTTCGTTGATGACTTCACGTCGGCCTTAATACCCGAAGTCGAAAGGGAATTGTTGTTAACCTCGGGGACCTCCTCGGGAATCTGAACCCTCTTTACGGACTGTGCCTCGAACGCAAAGGGGTCCGGACTGTAAGGCCCCGTAAATGTTTGCCAAGAAATTTAAGGTTTCGTGGTGCCGAGGTAGGCTAATCGGTTTGAGGATTGTAGAAAAAGAGCCATGGTGCAGACTCTTTGGGTAGAAAAATGCACTAAAGTGTTGATGGGAATTTTTGGTAGAAGAAGGCGATTATGCGGTCAATTTTGCGACTGCAGAACGGTTCCGTGGACCGTATAAGCATCACAAAGTGGAGCAGAGAATGGGCAAATTTTGAAAAACAGTTATGTTGGCCGTAGAATGATTCTGCTGGCCGCATAATCATTTTGCTAGCCACAGAAAAATTTTGCTACCCTCATAATCATTCTACTGGCCACATAATCGATTATGCTGCCCACATAACGATTCTGCTGCCCACATAATGATTATGCTACCACATAATTGACTTCGGGGGTCATTTTTGAAAAATTTCTTATCCGACCCTATTTTGATATAAGGCCTTAGAGGTCATTTTACAAGGTAAAATCTAATTTTTTTAGAGAGAGGAGAGAGCTATTTTAGAGAGAGAAGGAGAAGACCTAGCATGCTAATCATCCATTCTTGCCCCAATCTTCAAGAATCAAGGAAGCCAATCATAAGATCTTCATCTAAGAGGTAAGGTTCTACTCCCTAGCCCTAAATTTCAGGATTTGGACTAAAAGTAAGTCATGAGAAGTATGATATTAGGTGTGAGAGGTACTCTTTGTGCATGAATGTACCCATAAGGGTGGTAGGGAGGTTGTCGAACTAAATTGGGTGAATGTTTTGTTGTGGGATGAAAGGATTCCACTATAGAAACCTTATAGTCAAATTTGCACACCAAGTGTTTGATAAAATGCTTAAATGAGGTGAACCCACGAATATCTTCCTAATTATGGTTCACTTTTATTATGTTTCTAAATAGCTTGAAGTTGCTATGATTTCTGAAACATTGTAGTAATGTAAGAAAAGCTCAAGAAAGGTATGTTGGCTAAACTTCTCTCCTAGAATTGAATCCCATGATGTTCTTGTAAGTCTCGAGTTATTCATTATAAATTGACTATTCCGAATAAGCTTTGTGTCAAAAGGTATATGTTCAGAATGTGTTCCGAACGCTCTTGTCATAGTATGATATCATACGAGAATGTGTTCAAGTATGGGATGTGTGTTAAGATGTTATGACTTCAAGTCGTGATTCGAATGAAGGCTATTATGCCAAATTGTTTAAGAAATCTCGATGTGCTTAAGACTCTTAATTACTCATATGTGTAATGAAAGTTGTGATTAGAGATGCTTTGTTGTTGATAATCTATAAAGATGCTTGAAAGTGAAAGGAGTGAATTGGGGATATAAAGTGTGGCCACCGTGCCAAGAATGAAAGTTATACATGTGGCCAATAGTGCCAATGAAATGAAATGATATGTGAAAGATTATGAAATGAGCCTTGATTCAACTATTCCAAATTGACTTCGAAAATAGATTTGCCTAAAAGCTTGTGTACTCAAGTCGTGCCCAAATGTGGTTATTTCAACTAATGCTATGCTTTGTAAGTATTCCCAACGTGTTTTGAGCTCTTATATATTCATGAGTTGAAATTGTGTATTGCCCTTTTGGGGAAAAGTATTTCAAGAATAAATGATATGTTACTCGTTTATGATTTTAACTTGTGCTTCGATTGCCAATCATTTTACTCCATTTCTTGGAAAGAAATCCATTGTGTTTAAAGTCTTCATTACTAATGAACCTAAAGTTGTGATTTTCGGAGTATTCTATTTGTTGATATTTATGATGATTATCCATGAAAGGAAAGAAATTAAAGTGTGGAATATGAAATACGGCCATTGTGCCATGAATGAAGAATCATATGTATGGCCAAGAGAGCCAATGAAAAAATGATGTTGTAAGTGGTTGAAAGTGCTAATGAGGCTATAAATGGTGTGAAACGTTATGAGGTAAATGCAATTGTATTTTTATTTCCCTTGTATGAAAATCAAAAAAAATGTTTTTTTCCGTAAATATTGTTAGTCGCCGAGGAAGGGTAGGTTGATATAACCTTACCCCGGAATACACCTCCACCCGCATACAATGGGGTGAGGCAGCAGGGCGCTTTATGTAAAGATTGTGATTGTGAATTACACCTTCACCCGCACACATTGGGGTGAGGCGGCAGGGCCACTTTGTGTAGAGTTTATGGTATTGTGATTACACAACCAACCCGCATACATTGGGGGTGAGGCAACAGGGCCGCTTTGTGTAGAGTTATGGTATTGTGATTACACCTCCACCCGCATACATTGGGGTGAGGCAACAGAGCCGCTTTGTGTAGAGTTTATGATTTTATGGTTACACCTCCACCTGCACACATTGGGGTGAGGCGGCGGGGCCGCTTTGTGTAGAGGTAGTTACAAGGGATCTCCCAACCAAAAATAATATTACTATCGTATTTTGAAAATTATTATGTTTTAAATTGGTATTTGGATATCATTGGTTGTTGTTGCTGTTTCCATGGTTCTCCCTTTTTATTTTGGCATTCTATTTTGAAAGAGGACAATTAGCTTTACATACTAGTACTATTCCATATGTACTAACGCCCCATTTACCGAGGGAGATACATCTTCAATGGATGTAGGTGGCTCGACAATGGACAGCTTTGAATCTCGTTAGCAGTTACTCTTTATTCAGCAGGTTTTGGTGAGCCCTACTCTATTCTGGGCCTGATGTCACTTGATGTTGTACTTTGTGTTTTGAGGTATAGCCGGGGCCTTGTTGCCGGCACTTCCATACTACTCTTATGTTGTACTTAGAGGCTCCGTAGACAGGTTGTGGGTGGTGTTTGATGTTGGGTAATGAACTAGAAGTGTTGGTATGTGGCAAACATGTTTTTCATCATATCTATAAACTTTTAATATTTTGAAAGTCGTAAATGAATCTCTTTTGAATAATGGGAAAATAATGGGAAACACTTAACTCTTCTTATGTCTATCTCTTGTATTGATTCTTATATTGTTAATGGGCAAGGTTGGGTAGAAGGCATCTAGTAGGCTTGCTTAATCGGGGTATCTCGGTTGAGCATCGGTCACGCTCCCCGAGGTCGGGGCATGACACAGACTCGGCATCGTGTTGAAACCACCTACGTGTAACATGGTTAGGCAATCTATTAGAACTGTGAAATTGACTAACAATGAGGCCAAGTATGAGGCCATGATTGCAGGTCTCGAATTGGCTAAAAGCCTGGGGGCCGAAGTGATCGAAGCTAAATGCGATTCCCTCCTTGTGGTAAATCAAGTCAATGGGACATTCAAAGTGAAAGAGAAATGGATAAGAAGATACTTGGATAAACTACAGGTAACGCTACATCGATTCAAAGAATGGACCCTACAACACGTGCCCTGGGATCAAAATAGCAAAGCCGATGTTCTGGCTAACTTGGGATCGTCGGTTGATGACGATGAATTCAGCTCTGGAATGGTCGTACAACTCATGAAATCAATAGTGGAAGAAGGCCATGCCGAGATAAACTCAACAAGTTTAACATGGTACTGGAGAAACAAGTATATAGACTATTTGAAGAGTGGGAAATTGCCCTCAGATCCCAAAGAATCGAGAGCTCTGCGCATGAAGGCAGCCAAGTTTAGCCTGTCTGAAGATACTCTGTTCAAAAGAACGTTCGATGGCCCACTCGCCATATGCTTGGGTCCGGGAGATACCAAATATGTTTTAAGGGAAGTTCACGAGGGCACCTGCGGAAACCATTCGGGGGCAGAATTCGTTGGTTCATAAGATAATCAGAGTCGGCTATTATTAGATCGATATGGAGAAAGATTCAAAGGACTTTGTGCGAAAATGCGACGGATGTCAGAGGCACGCACCAATGATCCACCAACCCGGGGAGTTACTACACTCAGTCCTGTCGCCCTAGCCGTTCATGAAATAGGGAATGGACATCATCGGTCCCCTACCATGGGCACCTGGTAAGGCTCAATTTATACTATTTATGACTAATTATTTCTCTAAATGGGTCGAAGCTCAAGCATTTGAGAAGGTCCGAGAAAAAGAAGTCATCGACTTCATTTGGGACCACATAATATGCCGGTTTGGTATACCGGCCGAGATAGTGTGTGATAACGGGAAGCAGTTTATCGGCAGCAAGGTAAGCAAATGTTTTGAGGACCATAAAATAAAAAAGATCTTGTCAACACCCTATCACCCTAGTGGTAACGGACAGGCGGAGTCGGCGAACAAAACAATCCTTCAAAACCTTAAGAAAAGGTTGACCGATGCCAAAGGAAAATGGAAGGAAATCCTGCCCGAAGTCTTGTGGGCATACCGCATGACCTCAAAATCCAGTACCGGGGCCACTCTATTTTCGGTTGTCTACGGTGTTGAAGCACTAATACCGGTCGAGGTAGGAGAACTGAGCCTCAAGTTCCGATATGCAACTGAAGAATAAAATGGCGAGGCCATGAGCACGAGCCTAGAACTACTGGATGAGAGGCGCGAGGCCGCTCTTGTCCGGCTGGCCACCTAAAAGCAGTGGATAGAAAGATATTACATCCGAAGAGCCAACCTCTGACACTTCAATATCTAGGACTTGGTGTTAAGAAGAGTAAAACAGAACACCCGGAACCTGAACAAAGGGAAGCTAGGACCGAATTGGGAAGGTCCATATCGAGTCATCGGTATTACCGGCAAAGGTTCGTATAAACTCGAAGCAGGAAATGGCGCACAGCTACCAAACAACTAGAACGTGACCTACTTAAACTGATACTACTGCTAAGGTACGACCTTATTCACTTTTGTTTTAATATTATGAATTGGACTAACACTTGCAGGCAACAACAAAGAGAATGTAGCCGTTAGGTCTGAAATCACGCGTTGCACTCTTTTTCCCTTGAACCAGTTTTGTCCCAAATGGGTTTTACGGCAAGGTTTTTAATGAGGCAATAATAAACCGTGCTAACTTAGAGTCGAAAACCGGTTTTAAATCAGAGTCAATGGTCTCTTTAACAGTATCTGAGCCCAATCGAAGATCAAACTCAAATACTGGGGGCCATTACCCTCGGGTCATGAATTTTAGCAAGGAAGGAAACTTTGTTCTCGAACAGTCTAGGCTCGGTGGTTAGGATTTATTGTAAGGGCCAAACAGTCAAATGAACCATGCCCGTGTAGGTCACTTCGGCCATAATATGAGTTTTTACACGCTTACAATCTTGTATGTTACACACAAAAATGAAAGAAAGTTTCTACCTTGCTACCAAACATTTTTTGCTTCTTAAAAGTATAGAGCCTAAGGGCTATTCCTACTTGGGAACTATCGAGGCCAAGGACCACCCTTATCCGAGCCCAAAGGTCTACCCCCACTCGGGGACCGCCATCCAAGAAAAGTTCGGGCGGCTCGGGTTATCGAAACTCGGAGGCACAAGACCTATTAGGCAGTGCCCAAACTTAAAAGGCTATGACCACCCTAAAAACGGTTCGGAGACATCCGAAGCTCGTAATCAAAACATAAGGCCTTCAACGAAATTCTAAACCTATTTAAAGGTTACCCTCGGCAAAGATACAGTCTAACAACATTTAAAGAAGCATCTTGGGGAAATTTCCGTTCACTCTAAGCTTACACAAGTTTGAGCAAAAATTGCATCGAGGACAGATCTTTTTCGGACCTCCAAAAAGTGACTTATTACTACGTTTGATTATGTGCTAAGGGATTAGAAATATTTGCAATCATAAAAAGATGCTAAGATAATAGACTTGCACATTGCCAAAAGGGAAATATTTTATATTCCGGAATATATTTACAAAGTCCCAAGAAAAATGGCCTCAATAAAATATATGTACAGGATATAAAAAATAAAACAAAATAATCCTAAGGCATCTACGTCTGATCTTCACCAGAACCCAACTCGTCACCAGAGCCGTCGGGGCCTTCGGGTTCTTCGGTGCCCTCGGAGCCTTCTTCATCTTCGGGTTCATCTAGCTTCTTAGCCTCGACCTCAAGTCTATTCGCCTCCTCGATCTCTGCCGACAGGTCGAAGCCTCGGGCATGGATCTCTTCGAGGGTCTCCCTCCGGGATAGGTGCCTCACGTACTCAGTAGTAGTCTTCAGGAAAGCCTCGGCTGCTTCGACGTCGTCCCTACTGGGCCACCATCTCTTCATTATCGGCAGAGGTTGTGCGTATTTGAGACTTTATAGCTTCACATTCATTACCGAGGGCGTCCTGCTCTACCAGAGCCGAGCTCAATTGTGATCGGAGTTCATCATTCAACTGGGATTGTTTGTCGGCTTTTTCTTTTGCTACCCGGAGTTGAACCTCTACCAAAGCCAGTTGTGCCTGGGCAATTTCCTTCTCCGAAGCTAGCCGGTCCTTTTTGCTCTTTCAACCATAGGCCATGGCTTGGACCTCATTCATTTCATCTCGGAGTTGGTCGATCCGGTCAATCTTCTGTTGAACCTGCGAGGTTTGGTCAGTAGCCGCCATGGCTAAGTCTTCATTGCTAACTTCAAAAACCTTTACATTTTTGACCAGATCAGTATGTTCCCACCTCTAGATCGAGGCCTCCTTCTAAGCCTCATCTAGCTCGGCATGTAGGTCCTTGATGGCCCCTTCGTGTTGCTCGCTGAGAAGCTTGTACATATCTCTTTTCTGGGCAAGTTCCTTGACCTCAAACTTGATCTAGTTAACTTAAATCTGATACCAAAGAAAGCTTTCTTGATGAAGTACTGAGGCCTGCAAAAGGGTAAAAAGAAAAAAAAACATAAGATATATCAAAAACTACGTCAAAGTTCGAAAGAGCATAATGATGCCTTACCCGATTCAGCGCCTGAGGCATTTCGTTGAACAGGCACGGCACATCTACCTTATTCATTTTCGCCTGGTCTTCTTCAGTCACCAGGCATCGGAGGTAGCTCATTACTCCCATGGAAGTAGAAAGAACCCGGGCATCCTTCGGGACAGTGATGATTATCGACCTCTTACGGCTGGGATCCACTTCAAGGTCACCCAGCCCGAAAAAGTCTTCCAAAACAGATGAGTCCACGCCGTCGAAAAAGGAACGAAGGGGATCGTCCACACCATGAGCCCCTTCGTTGGACCTCTTCTTCCTTGCCCGGGCCTCCTCGAGCATGGACTCGATATAGGAAGGTGACCTTGAAATCTCTATTACACTGGGTGCCTCCTTCGAAGCGTAGCCAGCATCCCTGGAAGTCTCAACCCCGATCTCCTCATCAACTTCCCAGGTCTGAGGTAGATCGACCTCATGGATCTCCTCCTAAACAGTTGCCTTCTCCTCGGGAGAAGTTGGCCCGTGGGCCATGAAACAATCATCTTCCTCGGGATCATCCTTGAGCCGAAGAAGCGAGTCTGAGTCGGATGCTCAGGAGCTAGAACTTTCCTTTGGCTTACGGGCCAACCTTCTCTTTGGCTTCTTCTTCTCTAAGCTCGGGGAGCCCGAAGCCTTCCTTTTCTTCTTTTCCCCCACTGTAGCCCCGAGCTTCCCCAAAGCAGAGGGGTCAACGGATAAGGACACATCCTCGTCCCCTCCTAAAGGCCTGAGTTCAATGGTCTTAGGCAAACCTGCAAAAAGAAAAGTGAAGAAAAGAGTGTAAATATGATGCGAATGGGAGAGCCCAATGTTACCTATTGTGGGAAGGGTCTTACCATAAAAACGGGCATCCCACCGGACCCTCAAGAGTTTGCGCCAAGTGCACTCAGAATAAGGCATCTGTGAACAAATGCCCTCGATTCATTCCTTGAGCCGAGGGATAGCGTTTGGGACTCGAGCGATGGCTGACACCACAAGTACCAGTGAGAAAAAAGGATATGAATGTAAACTTGGCGTTCAAAGGGAAACTGTACTTACGAGATGCATTCCACTTCTCGGGGAATGGCATGAACTCGGGGGGAATCAAGTCTTGGGTCTTCACCCGAATGAAGAGTCCCTGCCAGCCCCGATCCCGGTCCTCATCCATACTCAAGAATGGGGCCTTGCTGGCCCGGCATGTGAGCTTTATTAGTCCCCCTCGGAAGATTCGGGGACTGTATAGGCAGAGTAGGTGATCGATGGTGAACCGACAGAATTCGGTCTTGTTCACAAAGCAACGAAGGAGGATCACGATCCTCCACAACGACGAGTGGATCTGATCGAGGCATATTTCATACCTCTTGCAGAAGTCCAAGACAATCGGGTCCACCGGGCCCAATGTGAAGGGATAAGTATAAACACTTAGATACCCCTCCACATGGGTAGTGATGGCCTCCTCAGGCCCGGAGACTACTATATCCTTACCCTTCCAGTTGCAGTCCCATCGGACCAGGGGAAGGACGTCTTCGATAATGGAGCATATATACCTTGATACTCCTTCACCCCAGCCCTGCACCGATGAGGGATTTTTGACCTTAAAGTCATCTGCGACTGAGCGGCCCCTGGGGATGAACATTTTCAAGGGAGGCTCGAGAGCCGGTTTATCACTAGCCACGCCAGGAGCAGACGTCTCGAGGACGACTATATCAGGAGTGACTGCCTCGATTTCAACAGTCAGTTGGGAAGAAGAAGAAGAAGTGACTTGTTGAGGAACAGATTTAGATGTTTTAGCCATTGTTATCTGAAAAATCTTGAAAGGTCTAAGAAAAGGTTTTCAAAAAATGAAGAGTCAAGTATGCTGATTTGGGTAAAGACTAGGTAAAAACCCAAAAATTACTGAGAAAGTTTGAAGAACGGAGATAAAGATATGGAAGTATGAAGAAGGTGAGTAACAGCTTTAAGAATCGAAGGTAGAAGCTTGGTCAAACGGTGAAAAATGAATGAAGAATGAACGCTTTTATAGAGGTTTCATGACACTTCGCATTCAGAGGTGACCTGTCGATGGCTTACACGTGTTCGAAGTCAGAACGATACAACTGACGGGAAGTTTCGGCTTCTTTGTCATTTCTGTTGCGGCGTATTAAAGAAGGAGGTGAAAAGAATATGTCGTTTCTCATCGTTTCGGTAAATCTCCTCTCTAAGAAACGAGGGGACTATCTGTATACGGGTAAAATTGGCCCCATTGAACATCTTGGTTTCCCGGTAAGACAAACGGGACTAGAACATGATCATAAGGAATCGAAGTCTGGGCGAAACACCTCTCGCATCGGGGATCGAGCAAAACATCCGCCCTCGGAATCATCGGGGCCACATCTCCCGGGTCCGATTCGAATCCCTCAACTTCGGAGAGCATTATCAAACGGTCGAACATGACTAACAAAGAGCCGTGACATCCGTGCCCAACCGGATGTCACGGCTAAATCTCGGCTCGTATCAGCAGTGAATCACTGATTAGCATAAAGAAATATTTTTATCCTTTTTTAGAATTATACTTAGGGTGAAACTCCCCTACTATATAAAGGGGAAACTAACTGTTCATTAGACACATTGTAACATGCATATCAAGGCAATTTATTTTAATTCTCTTTATTGTTCAAAGTTCCTATTCTTGTTCTTAAGTTCTTCATAAGTATAAGCTTGGAATCAAGGGCAGGTTCTTCGTCAAGCCATCAATCGAGCTCGGAATCACCCTTATCATTGGTTTGATCACCTATTACGTTTTTTATTTTCTTAATCTAACGTCATTAA
The DNA here is from genome assembly GCF_000715075.1 of Nicotiana tabacum. NCBI lineage: Eukaryota > Viridiplantae > Streptophyta > Magnoliopsida > Solanales > Solanaceae > Nicotiana > Nicotiana tabacum. Next base: position 48,521,566 of record NC_134102.1, read on the forward strand.
TCACTCGTATTGAATTAATCCACATATCCTTAAAATCACATATAAATTCAATTGTTATCCGTTTTTTAGGGTAAACAATATAGATAAATTCTTTTGTAATACAATGCTAGCTTACTTCAACCTGATAAAATTAGATTTGTTCATTATCATATAGTCCTTTGGCGAGACAGAGGCGGATCTAGGATTTAAACTCTATGGGTTCAATATTGTAAGGTTCTTAACATTGAACCCAATATATTTTTAAAGTGATGATTTTATATTTACTATTTCTTATGATTTTAATAATCTTTTACACATAAATTTATGCTATGTCTCGAAAGTTATGGGTTCAATTGAACCCGTCCCTTAAAATACTATATCCGCCCCTGAATCGAGATACGATACTGTCAGCTAATCATTATTTTTTGTTACAATACTATCGTAAAACAGAAGAAAAAAGTGAAGGTAGCTTTTTTAGTCCCTACCGACACTAAGGCGAACAATCATTTTCCCTCTCCAATTTTGCTTTTAAAATTAGACTTTTCCTCTAACTTTGAAAAATAGGTACTTTTCTCATCCTATCTTATGTAATATTTAATTTGCCCTTGACGTTTCTATATTCATTTTTCATTATATATGATTGTTTCACCTAGGTGGTGTATCAAATATCAATAGTTTAAGTTATATTACTTCAATAAAGACCTCTTTTTTTGCTTTCTCCCTCATTTCTCATTTTGTTGATTGAAAGAGAATAAGCGTTATCCATTGAGTAAAGAGTGAGTTTTCGGTCGGTTCCCGTTCTTAACTATGTTATGTGCACACATGTGGCATGACATAGTCCATTAGTGGGTAGGGTGGTCAACTTAGAGGGCGCCCGCCTCCTCTTCAGACATGTAGAGGGTTGGGCTTTAGAATTGTTTACTAACTCCGTTATACTAAAATAGAAAGAAGTTGGTTCCTGGACAAGGTCCTATCCTAGGCTTAGAGTTGAGCTAGACCCATACCCCTAACTTATTTCGGAATGATTTAGAGATCTGCAAATCAGGCTTTCAGAGTGGTGGAAAGCAAGGAAAGAAGATAAAGTCCAATCTGACCCTAAGCACCGAAGTGACGAGACCTTAAAAGATGCTTTTTCAAGTGTCAGTAGCGGAACGTTCTATCAATATATTAAGTTGTAGTTTAAGTTTTTTTAACGTGAACCTATTATAAAATTGACTACTATTTTTTAATAATTATTATTTTAATAATACATACATTAAATATATGTTTAAGTTCATTCTCTCTCTTATTATCTCTTTTATTGACGTTATAAATCTTTTCTATATTATTATTTAAACTTCCTTTAAAGTATAAATAGAGTGTTCTTTTAGGATCGTTTTATAAAATCTGCCTCTATTTTTACAAATTATTTTTTGCATTACTGTTTACCCTCAAAAACGGATAACAAATAAATTTTTAAGTGGTGTTAAGGATATGCGGATTAATTCAATACAAACGATAAATTGCGTTAGATTAGACAGATAGAGGGCGTAATAAATTGTTAAACCGCTTAAAGGGGGAGATTCCGGACTAGACAACAACCTTAATGAAATATTTGCCCTCGATCCCGGACTCACAACAACTAAGCACTGATGAAGAAAAATGAGAACTTTGAATAATAGAGAAAATAATAGTATATTGCCTTGATATGCATGTTACAGTATCGTTAATGAATAATCAGACCCCCTTAATATAATAGGGGAGTCCTACTCTAAATACAATTCAATAAAAGGTAAAATCTTTCGTTTAACCAATCACCGGATTCCTGCCGATACGTGCCGAGATCTACACCGTGATATCCGGCTAGTCACGGATATCACGACCTATTGTTGGTCGTGCTCGATTGCCTGGTAGTGCTCTCCGGGGCCTTTGGGATTCGGATCGAACACGGGGTCATGGCCCCGATACTCCCGAGTCCGGGAGCTTTGCCCCGATCTCGGCTCGAGGGGGTCCTTGCCACGATTCCGGTCTCTTGTCATCACGCCTCTTGCTCCGTTTACCTTATTGGAAACCGAGGCGTCCCATGGGCCTGGTTTCATCCGTATATAGATAGTCCCCTCATTTCTCAGAGGGTAAGTTTACGGAAACGACAAGAAACGACATGATCCCTTCGATTACTTCTTCAATACGCCGTGACAGAAACGACAAAGAACCCGAAACATTTCACCAGTCGTGTCATAATGACTTCAAACGCATGTCAGCCATCGGCAGGCCGTCCCTGGATGCGAAACGATGTAAAGCCTCTATAAATACTCCCTCCGTCGTTCATATTTTACTTTTGACCAAGCTTTTACCTTTGAACCTTCAGGATACCACTGCCTTTCTCCATATCCCAACATTTTTACCTTCGTTCTTGAAGATTTTTCAACGAATTGCAAGCTTTTATTTATCTTCTACCCAAGCTATCGTGCTTGATTTTCCTAGCAAGTTTTTACCCTTCATCTCCCAATCTTCCTTCACACTTTCAAACCTTTTCCAGATATCTATGGCGAAGACTTCCAAGACTGTTCCCCAAAAAGGTGCTTCTACCGACCACCGAAGTTGAGGAGACCGCTCTCGACGTAGTTGTTCTCGCGAGACCCGCTCCGGGTGCGGCTGCCGATGAACCGCCAGCCGAGCCTCCCTTGAAAATGTTCGTCCCCGGGGGGTGTTAGGTCGCGGACGACTTTAAAGTCGACAAGACCTCGTCAGTACAAGGCCGATGCGAAGCGGTATCGATGTAAATTTGCTCCATCACCGAGGTTGTCCTTCCTGTGGTTCGAAAGAACTGAGGCTGGGCAGGTAAGGACATAGTAATCCTCGGGCCCGATGATGACATTACTATCCATGTGGAGGGGTATTTGAGTATTTACCCTTACCCCTTCACACTGGGACCGGCGGACCCGGTCATACTGGACTTCTGCAGGAGGTATAACGTATGGCTCGGTCAGATCCATCTGTCACTGTGGAGGATCGTAATACTCCTATGATTCTTTGTGAACAAAGTCGACTCCTATTTGTTCACCATTGATCATCTACTCCGCATGTACAGTCCCCGAATCTTTTGGGGGGGGGGGACTGATAAAGCTCGTACGTCGGGCTAGCAAAGCCCCATTTTCGAGCATCAACGAGGACCGGAATCGAGGGTAGCAGGGATGCTTTGTCCGTATGAGGACCACAGACTTGATCCCTGTCAAATTTAGGCCATTCCCCGAGAAGTGGAATCTATCACGTAAGTATGCTTTCCTTTAGATGTCGTTTTTACGTTTTGTCTCCCTTTTCCTCATCGGTATCTGTGGCGATGCAGCCTTTGCTCGAGTGCCAAACACTATTCCTCGGCTCAAGGAGTGGATCGAGGGCATTTTCTCGCAGATGCCTTACTCTGAGCACTCGTGGCTTCAACTCTCGAAGGGCCGCTAGGAGGCCCATTCCCACGGTAAGATTTCTTTCCCGAATAAGTAACACTAGGCTCCCTTTTTCAGCATCATGTTCTCATTCCCTCTCTTTTCTTTTTGCAGGCTTGCCTAAGACCATTGAGCTTAGGTCTTTAGTAGGGGTCGAAGACCTGTCCATTGATCCCTTCGCTCCGGGACAGCCCGAGGATACAGCAGGAGAGAAGAAGAGAAGGAGGGCTCTGAGTTCCTCGAGCTCGGAGAAGCCAATGATACGATTGGACCGCAAGTCGAAAGAGAGCTCCAGCTCCTGAGCGCCCGACTCGGACTCGCTTTTCTAGCTCAGGGACGAGCCCGAGGAAAGCGATGTTTTTATGGCCCGCGATTCATCTTTTCCCGAAAAGCAGGCGGCAGCCGAGGGTGAAACAACAGAGGCTAACCCCCCCTCAGGTTCAGGAGGCTGTTGCACAGGTGAGGGCTGAGACCTCTCGAGACGCCGGTTCCGCTCTGCCCGGTGTCATAGAAATTTTGGGGTCGCCTTTGTTCACAGAGTCTATGTTCAATGAAGCCCGAGCGACGAAGGAGAGATTCAACGAAGGGACCCATGGTGCGGATGATCCCCTCCGTTCCGTTTTTGAAGGTGTGGACTCTACTTCTCTGGAAGACTTCTCCGGGTTCGGTGATTTAGAGGTGCCGAGGAAAGGCTCATCCTCGGAGGTCAGCAGGCCGAACTCGAGCCCAAAATTAATCAACTGGTTCCCCGTCCCGAGCATGGACCCCAGCCGGAAGCGGTCAGTTATCATCACTGTCCCGAAGGATGCCCGGGTTCTTTCCACCCCCGTTAGAGTAGCTAGCTACCTCCGGTGCCTGGTAACTAAAGAAGACCAGGCAAAAATGAATGAGGTGGATGTGCCGTGCTTGTTCAATGAAGCGCAGCAGGCACTGAACCGGGTAAGGCGTCATTACATTTTTCCATCTTCAGACTTAGTTTTTGATATCTCTCATGCCTCTTATTTTTTATATTTTTGCAGGCCTCGGTACTTCATCATGAGAGTTTTCTCCGGTACCGGGCTGAGGTTAACCAGCTCGAGGTCGAGGTCAAGAAGTTTGCTGAGAAGAGGGACATGTATAAGCTTCTTAGCGAGAAACGCGAAGAAGCAGTCAAGAGTCTCCAGGCTGAGTTAGATACGGCTCAAAAGGAACATGCCGGCCTGGTGGAATAGGTAAAAATCTTTGAAGTTAGTGATGACGAGTTAGACGTGGCGACTAACGGCCAAAACTCGCAGGTCCAGCAGAATGTTGACAGGATCAACCAACTCCGAGTCGAGATGAACGAGGTCAAGGCCATGGCCGAAGGGTGGAAAGGAAAAATAGATCGATTAGCCTCGGAGAAGGAGACTGCCCGGGAGAAACTGGCAACGGTTGAGTTCCAACTCTGAGTGGTGAGAGAAAAGGCCGAAGCACGGGCTCAACAAATTGAAGACCTCCAATCTCAGCTGAGCTCGGCCACTGCTGAACGGGATACTCTTGGCAAGGAGCTTGAGATTGTGTCGGAAACAACCAGGGCTGATGCTGAGGAGATGGTGGTCCAGTACAAGCCTGATGCCGAGGCAGCCCAGGACCGCCTGAAAGTCACTGTTGAGTACGTAAAGTGGCAGTCCCGAAGGGAAACTCTCGAGGAGGTCCACGCTCGGGGTTTTGACCTGTCGGCTGAGATTGAAGATGCGAAAAGGCTCGAGGCCGAGGCCAAGAAGCTGGCTGACCCCGATGAGGAGGAGGGCTCTGAGGGCTCCGGTGAACCCAAGGATGGAGAAGACCCTGATGCCCCGGTTATGAGGCGGGTTCCGGTGAAGATGGGGCTTAGGCGCCTTAGGGATTTTTCTTTGTTTTTGTATTTTGTTCATTTTGTTGAGGCCGTTATCGTTGGCCTTTGTAAAGACTTTTATTGGAATGTATACAAGGCTTTTTTCCCTTTGGCAATTTTTGAATTCGTTTCTTTTGGTTTCCTCTTTATGATTGCAAAGATTTCAAATGCCTTAGCACGGAATAAAACGTAGTACTAAGGTCTTGTTTGGAGGTTCTAACAAGACTCGTGGGGGCTCGGTATGACCGGAGGCTTTCCCCGAAGTTCTTATTTAGATGTTTTTAGATTATAAATTTGTCAAGGGTAGCCTTTGAACCGGTTTGGAATTTTTGAAGGCCTTATGTTTTGATTACGGGTTTCGGACGTCTCCGAGCCGTTTCTAGGGTGGTCGTAGCCTTTTAAGTTCAGGTATTACCTAATAGGCTTTGTACCTTTGGGCTTCGATAGCCCGAGCCATCCGAACTTGCGTTGGACGACAGTCCCCGAGCGGGGGTGATCTCTTAGATCCGGATAGAGGCGGCCCTTGGGCTCGATATCCTTTAAGGAACAAAATATAATAGTTTTAAGGGACAAAATATGTATTTGGAAGGTGGAAACTTTCATTCATTTCTGTGCGCAATATACAAGATTGTAAATGTGTACAAGCTTCGTGTTATGGCTTAAGTGGTCTATGTGGGCACGGTTCATTTGACCGTTTGGCCCTTACAATAAATCCTATCCACTAAGCCAAGACTGTTCAAGCACAAAGTTTCCTTCCTTGATAAAATCGTTATCTGAGGGTGATGGCCACCAGTATTCGAGGTCGATCGTCGAGAGGGCTCGGATACTGTTGATGTGACCCTCGATTCCGGTTCATAACCGGTCTTCAATTCTAAGTTAGCACGATCTACTGCTGCCTCGTTAAAAACCTTGCCGGATAACAATTAAACTTGTAAGTGGTTTTAAGGATACGCGAATTATTTTAATACAAATGATAAATTACGTAAGATTAGACAGATAGAGGATGTAATAAATTGTCAAACCGCTTAAGGGGGGAGATTCCGGACTCAACAACAGCCTTAATGAAATATCTGCCCTCGATCCCAGACTCACAACAACTAAGCATTGATGAACAAAAATAAGAACTTTGAATAACAGAGAAAATAATAGTATATTGCCTTGATATGCGCGTTACAGTGTCGTTAATGAATAATCAGAACCCCTCTCCCTATTTATATAGTGGGGAGTCCTACTCTAAATACAATTCCATAAAAGGTAAAAATCTTTCGTTTAACCAACCACCGAATTTCTGCCGATACATGTCGAGATCCACGTCGTGATATCCGGCTGGTCATGGATATCACGGCCTATTGTTAGTCGTGCTCGATTGCCTGGTAGTGCTCTCCGGGGCCTTTGGGATTCGAATCGAACCCGGGGTCATGGCCCCGATACTCCCGAGTCTGAGCGCTTTGCCCGGATCTCGGCTCGAGAGGGTCCTTGCCTCGATTCTGGTCCCTTGTCATCACGCCTCTTGCTCCGTTTATCTTATTGGAAACTGAGGCGTCCCATGGGCCCGGTTTCACCTGTATACAATTACGTACTTTGAATAAATATTTAAAAGGTTCTCACACTCTTTTTATTCTCAATTACGTAAATAGATTTAGAGTTTTAATGCTATTAATAAAATTACTTGTATAGAAATTTTATTTTTATTATAGAACTTTCTATTTTGTATATCTTTCTTTGTTCAACTTTATTATCTGATATGCTTGATTTTAAATATTCACTTTTTAACTTCAGAAAATAAGATTAGATTTATTAAGTCCATAATATAGAAAAAAAGAAAGAGAAAAATACATGATATTATAAAAGTAAAAGAGATGCAAAGGTTGATAATATAAAGGACAAAATAAGCATTTAAACAAGCCAATTGAGATAGGAATGGAAAAATTGTTAATTGTTCAAAGTTCGAGGGGATTACCTTGTTAAAGTTGGACATAGAAATGATTTTCCCCCTTAGTATACTTATACGAACAAAAACTTTCACCCTTAGTATACTTATACAAAAAATTTATAACTATCACTTTATACGAACATATATAAACATTTTTAAGAGGGAACTTAATCATGCATGCCAAATTGTTTATTTATTTATTATCCCGTACTTTCAGTAGACCTCACTTTAATTTTCCTCTAAAATGGTTTTCCTTAGTTAATGTAAGTAAATCTCATAATTATAAATCTTATATAATTCTTAATCATATCATCATCATCTTTTTTTAATGTTATTTTGTACTACTTGTCATAGTGAATTAGACCTCGAGATTTTATTGACAAATACAAAGTTAATTTACTTGTCAGACCTTATGATTCTAGTCAGCTCGTCTTTATGAGGCCAATAATAGGTAATTCTTTTGTTAACCACATGTAGAATAGTTTAGGTAGTCGAGTAGGCTAATTAAAATTTATCTTTCTTTTAATGTGCAACCGATTCATATACATTAAGCTCCCCTTTTTCTCACTCCTTTGCTTTTCTTTCCCCCCTTCTTAAAGTAAAATTGCTTCTTAGAGATCAAATGAAATGTGAATAACTCGTCCTCCTCTCTTTGAAAGAAATGGCACTTCTTGTTCTATCATTGCTTAACACAATTTTGTGTTCTTCCCTTTTATTGTACAAGTCAAGCTGAATATATATAAAAAAATAGATTTAAAAGTATTTAAATCCATAAATTCACTACAAAATAAGGCCAAAACCAAACCCTTCTTCGTACAATTTTGAATTTATTTTAGTGCTATGTTTATTAGGAGTTTACTTAGGTTTAAGTACATAATAATATGACCATTGTAACTAATGATATACTCTATTTAGTTTAGAAAAAAAAATTTGGCTAAATTAATTACTAGTCATTCAAAGGCCCCTCTTTCGGCAAAGGGTACAAAGTATGTGAACTAGTAAACAAAATTAGGCAAAGAACAAAGGAAAAGTTTTAAAAAAAAAAAAATCTAGTGCATTATAAAGCCAATATGACTGGATAAAACGATTTAATATAATTAAAGGGTTTCTTTTTTATCAAGAAAGTAAATGATATGTGAAAACAACAACAACAAAAACAACAACAAATCCAGTATAATCCCACAAGTGTGGTTTGGAGATGGTAGCGTGTACCCATACCTTACTCCTACCTTTAAGAAGGCAGAGAGGCTGTTTTCGGTAGACCCACGGCTCAGGTAAGATAAAAAGGAAGGAGCGCCAACAACAAACCAATCCGAAACTGAAGCATAATAAACAATGACCTTAATATTTGAAAAGCTGTGCTGAAACGGGCTCTCGTGGGAAACTACTGGGTTTGTTGTTGTTGTGCTGAAACGGGCTCTTTAGACCCTCACCCTCGGCATTCTCCAAGTCCTGATACCAACCATGCCTCAAAGTCAGGACAATAGAATAGGCGTAAGTGCTCGTCTTAGCAATTACACCATCCAAGTGATAATGTCGTCATGAGTTCGGTCAAGTAACTCATGCTTCCTACTCCTAACACTTCGCTTACTATTTGACAACGTCCAGCAAATAATCAAGTGCAGTCTTAAAGGCTTCTGGACCAGCAGGGAGTCGGAACAAATTAGGCTTCTACCAACAACGAGAGCTGAGCGCCAAAACTAGTAAATTTCCAACACACCAGCTCATTTGACTCTCGATAAGCAGCGAGCAAAATCCGTATGCAGTGCATGTCCACCCTGCATATATGAAGTTACTTAAGCAGCTGAATTCGATCAATTAAAAAACTATTAGCAAATTGTTCTATCTCCAACAAATATTAGGAGATGTTTACCATCAATCTAATGTTGGACTTCTCAGCAATCCAAAAGTATATTTCATCACTACAGCCTTGTAAATACAATGCCTTCGACATCACCCATATCATGTACTTTTTTTATAAAAAAAAGAAAGTCTTGTTTTTACTTTTCTCCAGAAATGAAGTTACCAAATTATGCCCATGTCTCAGCCACAATACGTCAGGGGCATAATGGCTAGATTAGTGCCCTCTATCAATAATAAAATTTTGCACTTCCAGTACCAGTCAACTTCGTTTGTGCAAACACATACAACAAAGCTCATCAATGACTTCATGAGCACATGCACAAAGACATTTTAAACCTTCGCACTTAATCCAAATAGCAAAGTTATTCAGAGGAAAAAAAAAAAAAAAAAGAGGAAGGAAAGCTGAGAATGCAAAATTGAAACACAAAAAAAACTGGGACAGTGCTCACAATATGCATATGCCTATAGTAGTGCAGGGAATTGCATTACAATGACTATGACGAGAAGAAGGTAACCACGTTCATGATGCCTCAACAATGAGGTTCAGGACAGATACAACACCATTGTAGAAATAAGATGCAGAAAAAGTTTTTACTGAGTAGAATTTAATGCAGTTTCTCTTTCACCTTTCTTCACAGAAGCAGAACATATAAGAACCTTTGCTAAAGAAGGCAGCATACTACATCGTAGTAAGCAGTGGCTTTAGAAAGCTCCCCATGCCAATCAGAGTTTCAGCCAGATTTGAAAGCTCTATATAAAGCAGACGTGAGAACAAGGATTAAACAAGAGATCAGGCAGAGGCTAAGAAAAGGTCACATTTTCTGCTAGACAATCCTTTCCATGGTCCATCACCATTAAACACCAAAACTAAATAATTGGAAGGCAAAGAAACAAACCTTATAGACAATAATGTGTGCCACTGGAAGCCCTTGGTTACCACCCTGTGCCAAAAGGGAAAGATCACCCATAAGATCTAAAACCTTGTGTCTGCAAGGTTCATCACTGTAACGCAGTGGTGGATTCAGCCAGCCTCTACTTTCACTGTAGAAGAGGAGATATCATATGTGAGGTTAAATCAAGAAAATACACCTAGTAGAAAGCATAATGGCCTCCGGTTGACGGTGGTGGTAACTTTTCATAAGGATGTATCATCCTAGCAGGCATGTTATATCTGATTAATATAGAACGAGACATACCATGCATCATTAGCTGACACTACTTACTCTTGATCAATTATTGCTTAAATTTTCGGTAAGTTAGATGAAGTGTAAGTGTTACCTAATTACATTTTCCAGCATTTTTCCAAATACAACTGAAAAAGAAAGTATCCCTTACCTACAAACAATGGCGTTTTCAGTGCTACCCCCTTTGATAAGTCCTGATTTGCGTAGTTGTTCAACCTGGACAGTTATTCAGCATAGAAACCATGTAAATGCCATAAACGTAACAACATGAATGATGAACCATCAACTATGCTTTGACTCCATAACTATTGATGAAAGAGGACTACCTTTTCATGATAACCAACTAGAAGACGGATGATGAAAGCAATAAATGTGAAGAAGAAAGCACAAATTGAGCTAAGTCAATTCACAAAGATTTCGCATCATGAAACACAAATCAAGAATGTCAAGTTTTTTTTTGGGAGGGGGACAGATTTTAGTTATTTTTTAACACCTCCAAGACAGCTCAAGTGCTGAAAAAGAATGTCACAAGATGCTCAATGATGACACTCTTCTACAAACAAGAGCAATACCTGACTATCAATTGATAGCATTGATGGAAAGCTCAATGACATTAATGACAAAGATGAATATTTGGAAGCTCCAAGAAACCCATAACAAGATCCCAAACAAAGAAATTTCAAACTAGTGGAAGAAGAGTTCAATCCCAGGGAAGATCTTTTGGCCAAATCTTACAACTATTTGGAGGCTCAAATTGAGGTCCAAGAGAAGGTGGACTGGGGCCCAAAGCCAACCCAAAAAGGAACAAGTCCAGCAGCCCAAACTAGTGCTTAACTCTAGCTTAATGGAATCTGCTTAAATAATTGAGCCTTCAACGCCCCCTCCCCCTAGAAATTTCAGCTTATTTAGTTTAGTTTGACCACCCCCTAAGTAATTTCAAGGGGTTGGCAGCCCCCTTTTATGCTCCTAATAAAGGGGTGTTTTCTTCTTGATTATAACTTATAACTTAAAGGTTCAAGGGGTTGGCAGCCCCCTTTTATGCTCCTAATAAAGTGGTGTTTTCTTCTTGATTATAACTTAAATTTTGATGAATATTATTATTTGAGAGTTCTTTTGATCCTTTGAGGCATCTTACTTTGGATTTTATCTTTCAATCTAAACAAGTTCATAGTTCCAGATTGTAAGGTAATTTCTTCTTAGATATCTCCGATTTTTACTTGGTATTCTTAGAAGACGATTAGTATCCGAGTACTAATTGTTGCCTAACGTTGCTCACGAAGCGGTAAAGATTCGATTCTAAGTTTTGATTCGTTTATCAAGTATAGGTGTTTAGTTCATCCAATAACTAATTTGTATTAGTTATTACTTGGATCTTGTCAAATCATTAGAACTTGAGTACTCGGAAATTCTAGGAACTCTTTCCTTGAGTTTTCCCATATCCTTTAATTCTAACTTCAATTTTTCTCAATTTCTTTTCTAGTTTTGCTTCCACATTTATTCTCAAACCATACTCTAGCTTGAGATTCCCAACCATTATGTTATAAAGTAGTATCATAGTTGTTCTATCATGATTCTGTTCTTGTTAATCTTTGGAATTATGAACACAACAGCAACAAAAAAAATAGAAAAAAAGTTATTGCAGCAACATGAACAGCAACAACAAAAAAAGTCAAAAAAGAACGAAATTCAGTCAAAAAAACAAAGAGAATCATATTGCTCTTCAAGAAATCAAATTTTATTTCTTTGCTTCCTAATCAAGAACGGAAACAAGAAGAGGGAATCCTAGATCTTTAAGGATTAAAAAAATTCGATGTAAAGATTCCTCCACCAACGCATTAACTCCATTTGTTAGAATAGCTTCCATCGAGTCTCTGCACCTATCCTTTTTTCTGAACCTTTTGTTTGTTTTCAGAAAATAGGATTTTTTGTTAATTCCAAAGTTTCTCTAAATTTGAAAGTGATCACTTAGTAAGTTTCCATACAAAGGCTCAAACCAATTAAGCCCATAGTGTAAATGTCGAATCAAATCATTTGTCCTTATTTCAACAAAAGAAACATGGGCTTCTTCACAAGAACTTTTTTTGTCTTGGTTCCAATTAGACATGTTTAATCTAGAACAAAATGCGCAATCCTTGAATACCAAGTGGAAATAGCTTTCTTATCATTCAATGAGCACCTTGTAGAAGAACTCTTTTTGTCTTGGTTCCAATTAGACCTGTTTAATCTAGAACAAAACGCGCAATCCTTGAATACCAAGTGGAAATAGCTTTCTTATCATTCAATGAACACCTTGTCTTTCATAAAAATTGGGGGCAATATAATCCTTACGTAAGGGCCATCATATCCAACTTCAGAGATAATGAAGGGAGGACTCTTCAAGAGGCCGAGCGCCAAGCAAGAAATGAATTTACTCTACAAGCTATGTCGCAACAACTAAAGATGGACTTTGCTATTCCAAAAGATGAGGGATACCATTGTTCAACAAAAAGAGACAAGACGGACTTAGAAGGGGAAATCAACCTTTTGTACAAACCCGAAATAATTCTAGGCTCCAGAATATAAGGTATGTATCCCATACCCTCATTGTAAATCAAGAAGCCCTATAGATGATATTGTTAATGATATTAATATAAATCTTGACAGGGTAAGAAAAGACAGGAGGCGACAACGAGGTAGGAAAGAAGATGATATATTAGTAGCATAAAGATGAAAGTGTCATCTTCCAAAGGCGCAAGATATCCATACTTGTACCTTGATTGGGAGAGGAAAGTTGAAGGCATCTTTGATTGTCATAACTACTCTAAAGGTAAGAAGGTTAAACTTACTATTGTTGAATCTTCTTAACTATGTTGCTATTTGGTAGAAAAGGCTGACAAGGGACAAACATCAAGATGGAGAACCACTCATTGCTATTTGGGTCGAGATGAAGTGGCAAAGGTTTGTGCCTTCCCACTTTCAAAGAGACCTACAATGTCTTCAGACCTTGAATCAAGGAACCATGACTATTGATGAATACTTTAAAGCTATAAATATGTCCAGGATCCAAGCTAATTGTATGGAAGAAGAATATGCCAATATGGCTAGATCTCTTAATGATTTAAATAGAGAAATAGCTGATGCAGTAGAGATACAATAATATGTAACTATAGATGAGTTAGTAGATTGGTTGTAAAGAGAGAAAAGCAAAATAAAAGAAAGCAACAAGCTAGCTCATGGAGAAGTTGGTCAAACATCAATTTCAAGAAGTCATGGCCAAAACAAGAAGTGACTTCTACACCTCAAGAACACGAGGAAATATCATGAAAAAGAGGGAGGTAAAACTTTTAATCCTAAATCTTCCAAACCATCTAAGTCTATTCAATATCACAAATGTCATATAAGAGGGCATATGATGAATGAATGTCCAAATAGAAGAAATATTCTTTTTAGAAAAGAGGGAGAATATGGGGATGAAAAGAGAGAGAAGGGGAAAATAAGGGACAAAAATCAGCTATTTTAGCCCGAAGATTTAATTCAAGTGCATATGAGAAAGGAAAAATTTCCTACCAAAAGAAAATCAAAATTAGATCCTAGAAGAGATGGGTCATTTGAAGTTCCTTGAAAGGATTGGAGACAATACTTACAAACTTGATTTTCCCGGTAAGTATCAAGTTAGTGCTACCTTCAATGTTTCTAATCTTTCCTAATCTGATGCAGGTTTGAATTCGAGGATGAATTCTCTCCCAGAAGCGGGGAACGATAACAACCATGGAAGCTCAACGCTATTAAAGGACAAGGATGAAGCTTTTGAAAGCTCCAAGAAAACCTATGACAAGATCCAAAAAAAAAAAAAAAAAAAAGTCAAGCCCAATGGGCTTTATTAGCAATTAAAGAGTGTATTATGATGGAAGAAGAGCTCAAGCCCAAGGAAGATCTTTTCCCCGAGTTTATAACTATTGACCCAAATTGAAGTCCAAAAGGAGGTGGATTAGCGCTCAAAAAGGAACAAGTCCAGCAGCCCAAACTAATGCTTAACTTTAGTTTTCTAGAATATGCCTTTGCTCAATTAATTGAGCCTTGAACGCCCCCCTCCCCCGTAATTTCAGCTTATTTAATTTAGTTTGACCATCCCCTAGGTGATCTCAAGGGGTTGGCATCCCCTTCTACAAAAGAGGTGCTTTTTTCTTCAATATATCTTAAATTTTGATGAATACTATTACTTGAGAGTTCTTTGAACCTTTTAAGGCATCTTGTTTGGGGATTTATCTTTCAACCTAAACTAGTTCATAGTTCAAGTAGTAAGGTAATTTCTTCTTTGAAATCTCCGATTTTTTCTTGGTATTCTAAGAAGGCGATTAGCATTCATTACTAATTGTTATCAAACGTTACTCATGAAGCGGTCAAGATTCTAAATTTTGTAGTATTGCAGAGATACAGAGGTTAAGATGGATGTGTGGTCATATAAATTATATAAGATAAAATTAAAAAATTATTACATTCGCCACAAGGTGCAAGTAGCACACATTGAGGATACAATGAAGAAGCTCGCTTGAGATGATTTGGTCATGTCCTGCGTCGACCTATAGATGCACTGGTCCATAGGTGTGAAGCTATGTTGAGTGAAGATATTAAAAGGGACCGGGGTAGACCTAAAATTACATGAAAGAAAGTTGTCCCGAAAGACCTACAAATTCTTGAAATCAATGTAGACTTAAGATAAGACACAATGGAAGAAAAAAATATCTACTAGTTGTGAAGAGGATTTAGACTTGTTAGACTTGTTATTACTAGTATTATTATTATTATTATTATTATTATTATTATTATTATTATTATTATTATTATTACTACTACTACCTTTCATTATTATTACTACTACTATTATATATACATATATTTAACTGAATTTTCACTTTTACATTTATTTTAAAGAATTACACATAAGTACAACTCATACACATACATTGCAATATAATAACCCAATCATAATTTTGCAAATCTATAGCCCAAGATAATACGCCAAAGTTTTAAAAAAGAGCATTTTTCTATTTATTTATTCTGCATATATCATTAAGCGTGAAAAATAGATTTGGCAGAAAAATCAACAAGTCAATTTCTACATAGATTGCTCTAGAAAAAGTAAGAAAACACAAAAAAAAAAAAAAAAAAAAATCAGTTTTAGCTGCACATGAGCAATACATGTATAAATTTGTATATGGAATGTATAATAATGCCTACCAGTATTTCACTGACACATAAAAGCAAAATCAGTGTTAACAAAAAACATATAGGATACAAAGTAAAAGAAAAAAGAAAAATCTAAATAAAATGTACCCAAAACAAAAGCAAAAGGGAAACACAGCAAAACAAAAAACCAAACATGCAACAAAACTAGAATTACTACAGCAAAATAGGAACTTACTTCAAAAGAGGGACCGGAACAAAAATAGCGCACAGAAAGATCAATGTTGTATAACAGTATTTTCATACCAAATATACAAAATTATATACGTATTATAATTTTGTATACCAAATATACGTATACCAAATATAGACGAGGGGTAAGGTCTACGTACACACTACCCTTCCCAGACCCGACTTGTGGGATTATACTGGGTTGTTGTTGTTGTTATTATAATGTTGTATAATATTGTATAATGATGTATAACATTGTATACGAAAACTGGGTTTCATCTTCAACTTCCTTTTTCAACTGGTATGATTCCCAAAACCAACGTTAATCAAACCCAATCAACCCAGCACTCCAGATTGAAGTTACTACAAGCTTTTACAACAATTTTTAACTTAACTCAATTGCTTTAGAGTAACCGAGTAAGATTTTTCAGATCTGAGTTGAACTTCGAACTTCAAAGCTCCTTCAATGGAGTTTCGAGTCTGACCCCAGCAAAACTTTAACTTCAAATTTGGACACCCATCAATCGAGATTAAAATATTTGAGATCTATAAATATTTGGGAAAATTTAGCAACTTAGCTGAGAAAATGCTTTAAATCAAGTTTGAGATCTATACATATTCATATCTATGTGAGCTAGAGAAGAGTAAGAAAAGAGAAAGCAGAGAGACGCGTGGAGAGAAACTTGAGTGTGTTGCGAATGAAGAAAGAAGAAAATTAAAAAAAAACTCTAGAAGTGTGTCATTAACAATGGGCTAAAAGCTGAAAAGTTTTTTTCAGGTTATGTACAACCTGGGCCAAACCGGGTAAGGACTTCAAATCTGGGCCATTTTCGATTGGGCACAAGGGCCGTAATTCTTTCTTTATTTATATGGTATGATGATGATGGTATGAGTTAAGATTAAAGAAAGAAGTGAGGATTCATATAGACGATCCCAACTCGTTTGGGACTGAGGCATAGTTGTGCGTTTGGTTCATATTATAACCAATTCGTTGTTACTTGAATCTTGTCAAATCTTTAGAACTAGCGCACTTGGAAATTCTAAGAACTCTTTCCTTGAATTTTTCCATATCTTTAATTCTTGCTTCAGGTTTTTTCAATTCCTTTTCTAGTTTTGCTTCCACATTTATTTTCAATTCATATTCTAGCTTGGGATTTGATGGTAGGACAGGAATTCACGTTTTTAGCTATATTTCACTCTCTAATTACTGCACTTTAATCGTGTTTGAACTTAAATGTAAGTGTTTATACTTGTTACATGAGTTTTATTGTGTAGGACTTGAGTCCGAGCTAAGGAGCATTTTTGGAGCTAAAACGGCCACTTTGGAACTTCGCAGTCTGAGTAGAAGTCCAAGAAACTCGACCGAAATAGAGTTCAGGGGTCAAGGACCAAATCTGCATACAAAAAGTTAAGAAAACTAAAAAGTTGAAAAAATGGTCTAGCGCTACGGGGCACGCAGAGCGGTAATGTAAAATTCTTGTAGAGTGAAAACAATATAACCCTTTGATAAACTCCATTAGTGCGGCGCATGGTGCGGGGCCATTAGTGTATTTTTGTGCCTGAGTACTAAGTTTCGCCTCATTAAGGGTAGGCGTTTCGCGCGTGTACCCTATATTAATAAATACACTTATTTTAAAAATTACATAATTATTATTAAATAATGTGTTCGACATATAAAATAAAAATTAATGAAAATGTATAAGTTCCTGAAAATAACGAATGTTGATCTCATTTAGCTAGCTCAATGAAGAAAGAAATCCTACTCATAAAAGTCTCAGATGTCTTAGTGTAATTTATGAGGACTTCTATAAGAATGTTTTGTGAAAACTCTTGTTATTTCTATGACCTAATACAAAAATAAACAAAACACAAAAAAATCTTTTATCAAAAAAATTGCCAGATAAAGCAAATCGAAAAATTATATTTCTCTTTCTTTTAGATAATGAAGAGGTTGCCAGGTTACCAAAAAAAAGAAAAAACATATAGGGAGTTGTCATTTTGGATAATAATTAGTGATAACTTATTTAAAATATAGTTTGTATTCTACTATTTCATTCCTATTCCTTCATGTTTGTATTTTTACCAATTACTATAACCAATTTTGTCATATTTTTTATTTCTTTCAACATTGACGCTCTTCTTATCAAAAGAAATTTCTAAGAAATTTGCCGAAATGAAAATAATTTTACTTATATGATAAATTTGAAAAATAATTAAACTGGATTCGTTTCCTAATTAATTAACTCAAAGACTTAACTACTTGTTCTCAACATTAAAGGAAAGTTTATTTTTGGTTGATTCAAATTCTTCATAAGCTCATCCGTAATTTTAGATATTTAACTGTAATTATAATTTTATCCAATAAGAATAATTATCAAAACGTTAAAAAATAATTATGAAAGCCTTAAAAAACTGACTTAGATTTTCACTTTCGGAGATTTGTTTTTATAGAATCATTAGCGTCATTGTCTCTTATCAATCACTTTTCTTCCTCTCACTCTCTCTTTCTATTATAGTCTTAAATATTTTGTTAATAATTTGTTCAAATTATTGGTCTGTGTACTTTTCAAATATTCTAGTAATAATAAAAATAGTAATAATTTTTATTATTCTTATTTAAAAATTAGGAAAAAAAGAATAAAAATACATGCATAAACCTAACATATGCTTTTGGATAGTCTATTTAGTTAGGATCAGAATTCAACGATAAAATTATTATTCTTATTAAAAGAAAGATTAGGAAGAAAGAATGAAAATACATGGATAACCATAACATCTGCTCTTGGATATCTATTTAATTAGGAACAGAATTCAAACGATATAAAATTCTTAGGTGAATTAAGTTCCTAAATATTAGAAACTTCACATAAATCAAATAATAAAAGATTTAATAACCAATATTTTAGTTGATTTAAAATTCCTAAATATTAAGAAAATAATTAAATTACAATTAGAATTTTATCCAATGTGAAACATATTTTTAAAGGATAAAAAAGGTGAACGGCATTTCGATAGGGGTTTCGCGCTTTTAATATAGTATACATAAGCTACGAACTTGAACTTATTGTTATGTAGAGAACTACGAGAAACTTCTGTTACTACAAAACTTGAAGAATGTCTATTATTACAAGACTTCAAGAACAGTCTAAACGTTAGAAAGTTTACCTCAAATCACAAGCAATTTTAGCTCCACAGACCTCGGCCTATCAAGAGTTTTGATAAAAATGTGCAACACTAGTTCTTATATAAAGAAGGGTTCAGCTCCTCCTTTTTTAAAATGATTTTGTGGTTTCAAAATTCAATTGGTGAGTCGCGAGCCGGTGTTAACGAGAGGCTGGAGGTTTGGAGACAGGCTCTTGAGTCTAAGGGTTGCAGGCTGAGCCGGGCGAAGACGGAATACCTGGAGTGTAAGTTCAGCGCTGAGCCGGGGGAAATGGGCGTGGATGTGAGGCTTGAATCACAGGTCATCCCGAGTAGAGGCAGCTTCAAGTACCTTGGTTCGGTTATCCCGGGGGAGGGTAGATCGACGAGGGTGTCACACACCGTATTGGGGTAGCATGGATGAAGTGGAGGTTAGCATCTGGAGTCCTGTGTGACAAGAGAGTGCCACCAATACTCAAAGGTAAGTTCTATAAAGCGGTGGTTAGACCGGCCATGATGTATGGGGCTGAGTGTTGGCCCGTTAAGAACTCACATATCCAGAAGATGAAAGTAGCAGAAATGAGGATGTTGAGGTGGATGTGCGGGCACTCTAGGATAGATAAGATTAGGAATGATGTTATTCGGGAGAAGGTGCACGTGGCTCCCATTGATGACAAGATGCGGGAAGCGAGGCTTAGATGGTTCGGACATGTTCAAAGGAGAAGCCCAGATGCTCCGGTACGGAGGTGTGAGCGGCTGGTTGTGGAGGGTACGAGAAGAGGTAGAGGGCGGCCTAAGAAGTATTGGGGAGAGGTGATCAGACAGGATATGGTGAGGCTCCAAATTTTCGAGGACATGACACTTGATAGGACGATGTGGAGATCGAGTATTAGAGTTGTAGGTTAGGATGTAATTGAGTCTTGACTTACTTCGTACTATTGTGGGACTAGCCAGGTAGGGTTTTTGTCTAAGATAGCTAGTGACAATGTTGTGTTTTACTACTTCGTTTTTCAGTGCATGTCCTATTTACTAGCTATCGCTTTTGCTTTGCATCTTTCTTCTGCATTTCATGGTGTTCCTATTTTTCCTATGATTGTTGTGGTGATACTAATATTGTCTCATTTTGTCCTTTTATCTTTTTGTTTTCTTGAGCGGAGGGTCTTTCGGAAACAGTCTCTCTACTCCTTCGGGGTAGGGATAAGGTCTGCGTACACACTATCCTCCCCAGACCCCATTAGTGGGATTTTACTGGGTTGTTGTTGTTGTTGTTGTTGTTGTTGTAAAATTCGATTGGGAATATTAACCGACTTTTTATTACAATCTTTAATACGGATATTAAAGAATGAGCTTAATTCCTACTTATTGTCTTATTCTTTTTTTTTCCATTATAACCTATGGAAATTTTGACCTCTTTATTAGGGATGTTAAATAATGAATTTCCTACTTATTTCTTACATTTTTAACTACGGAAATTTTGACCTCTTTAATAGGGATATTAAATAATAAGTTTTCTATTAATTGTCATATTCTTTTTTCCTTTTAAACCTACAAGATTTTGACTTTCCCAGCAAACTGGGATATGAACGGACCGTTTTTACACTCTTGTTATTAGGAATATTAATTAAAGAAGGATTCTCCTACTTATGTTTTACACCTAAACTTCGCAAAAGTCCTATTACTCTTCCTATTTTTGTTCAAAATAAAATAATTACCATTTTGAGTGCCCATGTGGCGTATATTAACTCATGAGAACCCCGTTATTGTAAATATGCTCCCCATGTGTATTACACTATTATTGCGTAAAAATATCATTCACTCTTCTTTTCCATATTTTCTTTCGCATTTTTAGATGTTATTTTCGTCCGTTTCACTAATAAAACCTAGAAAAATATTGAACACCGAATTTATATTGGACAAAACTTAATAGATTTTGAACTCCTAAATAGTAGGAAAGTTTTTTTATTTTACAATTTTATCCAATGAAAAATATGTTTTTAAAGGGTAAAAAAGGCGAACGACATTTCGCTAAGAGCATTCGTGCTTTTAATATAATATAGATATAGATTTCGGTCCTAGGTTATCTCTACACAGTATAAATACACTAGAACCACGTTTTTAAGGGAATTTTGACCTAGGGAGCTATTGGAGAGCATTGGAGGCTTCAAAACACAAGATTTCATCATCCTTCCACCAATTCAATACGCGAGTTTGGATTGTAACATTGGATTAATGTTTTCTTATTCTTTAACTCTATTGTGATGACTTTCTCCATATCTATGGAGTAGTTTACCTAAGGGTTTGACATGATTTGGTAACTTGGTTGTTGTTTATGGATTTGATTATTGTTTAATTGCTTGAGTATGATGGAAGAGCTTTAATCTTAGTTGTGATTTTATTCGTTATCTTGTTTAACCGAAAGAGGAACACTTTATTGAATATTATTGCACCATATGCTTTAATTTATTTTGGTAGTTCTTTAACCTAATCGAAAAAGCTTCGTGATCTACCGTTTAAATTAAGATTGAGAAATATTTTCGAGAAGTTTCTCTAAGATCATTCCTACCAATAGATTCTTGCAAGTTCCACCGCACTTCACATTAGCTTATTTGAGCGGTTCAAGTTTAATCGAGAGAGGAGTCTGAAACAGAATAATAAGATAATAACATGTTGAACTCGTGAGAATCAATAAAACCTTTAATTGTGTCAAATCCAGGACATCAATCGTACACCTATCATGTCATGACCCTTATTTCTCGCACTGATAACAACCCAAGTTTACTACTCGCTAGTTCTATGTGATCAATTATAAATTGCTTTAATTTTAGTTAGTTAATTGTAGTTCATAATCATCCCAAATCAAAATGTTGAACATCCTAAATAGCATTAACCCAGAAATTATTTGATCATTATTTAAGTCCAACCCCTATGGAGACGATATTTTCCTATACTATCTTTGACTAACGAGCTTCAGTTTTTATACGCCGGTTTTGCGCTCGTCAGGATTCCCAACCATTGTGTTACCATCAATGCTATCACATATTTAAAGGATTCAAATTCATTTAAAAGTTCAGTTTTAAACCATGATGGAACATATTTATCAAAAATAATCTTTCATGACTACTTTGGTAATTTCCTTGACTAAGTACCAATCTAAAATTACGCGCTGAACAAACATTCCATCTGTTCGCCTAGTCCAAAGATGGCATATCAAAATAGGTTCATGGTGGATAAAGTATAAGAAAATGCTTCTTGTTGCCAAAGCTAGATTGTAATATCATATTAACGTTCTAATACAGAAAAGCAAAAAGGAGAGCTGAAATAACATTTTGAATCAGAAGATTGGAAGTTACCTGCTCATAAATGCAAAAGGTTCTAGCAGAAGCTAGTTCTTTGGAAAAGAAATCTTTATCAGGACAGGTTGAAGAGAACCACTGGCAGCCAATTTCAGGTGCCTGCGATAAATGCATTCATTTAATAGACCTTTCTATGAAAAACATTTGCCTAATCTTGGTAGCTCAACATGTCATGTGTCTTAGCCAGAAAAAAAAGCCTCATATCTCCTTTCAAATTTTGATTATTGAAACAAAATACTACATCACCCATGCCCCTGAGCTAATTTATAGTGGTTTTGACCATCAAGCTCTTTGCTACACAAACAATTGCCGCTCATCAGATAAACAAGTTTAGCACAGATATGACAGCCAAGAGTACGAATTCAATTAAGGGATTTTAGCAAAGAAACCCTTGCCCTATGTCAGGCAATCACTGCTATCAGTTAGATGCATGAAGTATCCATACCATGGTCTATTGATGTGCACAAAAACAATGTCATTTACTTCATTATCATCCGTTACACTTAACTTTTTCCTTATTTTACCTAACTGAGAAGAAGAATAGCACAGCAAACAAACTAATGAAATTACCTGTAGAAAGTCAATGCCATAGGTAATCTTGACCTTTGAATAAGGGAATGCAGCTATAAAAGAATCGTTCCTCCATGCAGTAACAGGTTCTGTAAGAACAGGAGCCAATTTCTCACAGCTTTTACCACTACGATCTAAAGCTGCCTTCAGCCCAGCTTCTTCAATTGCTTCTACCCATTCTCTTGCTGACCCATCCAGAATAGGAACCTGTCTCAGTTTGTTTAGTTCAACAATTAATTATTTTACTGCTAATCCAATATTATTTTTGATACTGCCATTCATCTAGTCAAATAAAGATTTTTGAACACCATAATTTCCATAATTAATTGCTAAAATTACCACCAAAGAAAAAAAAGAATGAATAAGTCAAAAGCACAAAATCTAGCCCCTAAAAACATTATGATTCTTTTTTTGGGGGGGGGATAAAGTAAGGTAAATCTAATCTATAAATACTCCGTCTATTGCAAATTTACTATCCCACATTGACTTTGGTGGTCAAAATTAGGAAATCTGATCATCAAACCATTGTTAATGTACTTAGACTTAAACAACTGAACTCAATATTCTTATAAGTAAATCAAGAATCTCATTAAAATAGAAGCAGCACCATAAAAGTGCAGACTATGTACAGTGAGGTTACAAAAAATATACGAGCCCCCGATGTGCTTTGGAGGAAGTCAAGGAAGACCAACAAAAGTATGTGTATATATATATATACGAGCCCCCGATGTGCTTTGGAGGAAGTCAAGGAAGACCTTGTGAACTAGCCTTGTGAGTACTGAGTCAAATTAGGACTACACTTGAAAATGCGACAAATGGAATGGGAGTACCTCAAAGGAGGAGGGATCAGAGGTTTCGACTTCGAGACGGCAATTATCGACGCCGGTGGCTTCCAAAGCGGAAAGCAAGTGCTCAACGGTACTAATAGAGTGCCCATCTTTACACAGCGTGGTGCACAGTGGAGACTCCTTGGCGAAGTCAATGGATGCCTGAATGACCTTTGAACCGAGTTCAAAGTACCTACCCTCGCCGGCAAGCTCCGGGCAGATTCTAACGGTGGATACTTTGCCGGAGTGGAGACCGATTCCGGTGACTTCTACACAGTTGGCTACTGTTTGCTGGAGCTTACCAGTCTGTAAAAAATGAATTTAATTTGTCAGTTAACAGTCTTGTGTGTGTGTGTCTATGTAGAGAGAAAAAGAGAGAGTGAGTGCGTGTACGGAAATCCAGGAGATGAGGGTTGAAGAGTTGCGAACGAATGTCATTACGGATTGTTAAAGCCCTCTGGTCGCTTATGTGGTTATCTGTGTAATAAATCACCGAACACCTAATTAGCCCTTCTTTTTTAAAATTTATATTTCTTTCTATTTTCTCCTCTTTTTCTTTTTATTTCACCTTCCTTGCTCATTTTTTTTTTACCTTTCTTTTTCATTTCTTCGTTTGAATCCATCCGAAATTCTCTCTCTTATTATTTCTGATTTTATTTATTATCTTTCTTATTTTATCCATCCTGCATTTCTTACCTAAATTTATTTGAAAGAAAAAATACTCTTTCAAGTATTTGTAGAGCATGAGATTTAATGCCTTTCAAGAAATTAGGAAATAAAGGAATAGGACATGTGTGTAGCTATCTTCTTTAACAATTTAGGTATCTCCTTTCAACAATCTTCAGAATTTGGATCTATCAAAACCCTAATCTTCTATACCGATTTAGGAGCAAAAACCCTAGTTTTTATCTCGATTTTCGAATGGAAGCAAGAATAGACAATGCAATCGAGGTTAGAACCAAGATTAATGGAGAAAATCGCTACTGAGAGATTAATGTAGCCATTCTCCGATGAGAGCAAAAAGAAAATGAGTTTTTTTATAATTGACTCACTAGCTTTAACCCTAGCCCCTTTTTTTTATTTTTACCATGTAATTTTTTACTATGATATAATAAAGAGTATTAAAATCTTAATTAAGTATATTTTTTAGATTGAGTTAAACAAATATTCATGTAGGTTATCACGTGGCAGATTTTAAAAATAATTTGGAGAGTGTATTACACACACTAGTAAGAATGCGACGAGGGGGTTTTATTATGAAGGAGAATATAGTTGAGAAAGTTTTCGAGGACAAGTGATAGTTTAGGTAGGCAACTGACAAAGGTTGTATAGTTTAGGCGGGTTTTAGGGTATTAACTCTTTTAAATTCAAGAGAATTACACGTAAATACACTCCCACACACATACATTGCAACCAAATGGTTCGGACTTCATACACAACTTTATAAAGCTCTAGTCCAAAAACTCTAGGCCCAAACTTTAAAAAGGAGCTTATCTCCATTTATTTTTTTTAGGGAAAATTATGCGACACCAGTGTTTTAAAAGGCGTTTTCGGGGCGAGTCCTAGGGCGAGGCATACCAAAAATGCCCCGAGGCGATGGTGTGGGGCAAAAATCTCAAGAGGCGTACGCCCAGCAATTCGGGGTGTACGCCCGGGCATTCAGAACGTATGCCTGGGGTTTGAGGCATTTTTTATAGTAAGGCGTAAGCCCCAAGGACTTTTTCAAATTAAAACAAAATTTATTGAATAAGTCCTTCATATAATATCCAAATTCTCAAAAGTCATATTATAATTACTCAAAAGTTTTAAAAAGGAACTGAAATGTATTAAATTTAAAAGTCAATAACTTTTTTAATGATTGAAGCCCTAATTTATGGTCTTTTCTAATTCTTTATCTTGTCCGCTAGTCTGCTAATATCTCCCAAAAGCAATGAATATTCAAAAAAAATTACAAATATAAGAGAACTTCATTCTCCTTCATAGCAGCAAGTTCAAAGATCAAATTGCAGGTTAGTCATCCTTTTTGTTCCTCCATGTAGAAAATTTTATTCTTTTCGACTCAAGCTATTTGTGATTGTAAGTAGCGTATAATAGATTGCTTTGACTAGTTTTTTGTGGGGATGGAGCACATCTATATATATATATATATATATATATATATATATATATATATATATATATATATATATATATATATATATTTCACATATTTATAGTTTTCTTCAATTTTTATGCAATTTTACATGTTTATAAATATTTACTATAATTATATTATTTTATAAAATATTAAAAATTAAATACCTATGGGGCTTACGCCCCGTGCCTATATAAAATGCCTCGCCTTACACCCACGCCTTTTAAAATACTGCATGACACATCAAATATTTACATTATATTTATCGTGTGTAGCTATACTTTCAGCAAATTTACTATTCGTAGCTATATTTAATTTTTATAGCAAATGCATGAAACAAGAGATTAATTATTTTAAACTGATACAAGAGAGAAACAAGCTCTTGTAGCTCAGTTGGTTAGAGGGTCCGCTTATTAGTGGAGGTCTTGAGTTCGACTCTCAACAAAAATATTTTATTTTTCTATATTTCACCTTAGTTGTATAGAGACGATACAACTTGTATGCTTTGTATACACCTTTGTATTTAGTCTTGGTTACAGTTGATACATGTTGTATTCATTGCGCAAATGAATACAACTGCGCGAACAAATACAGTTGATATTTTTAGCTAGTAATAATTGAGCAGCAGCTCGAATAGTAATTAGGCAAACTATAATTATTAAGCTCTAAACTATAGTGTTTTATGAAAATTTTCTTTTTTTTTATTTTGCAAATTTCAAGTGCAAATATTTTTTTTTTTAAATTGATGAACTGGAAATTTATTTAATAGAAGTTACTCACTACAACAGTTATGATCCTGCGGATCATTACATAGAGACGATAATCCATGCATAGCATGTTGATTACCAAATTTTGCTAGATGTCTATAACCATTAATAGAAATAGTTTTAACATAAACATCACCCCCTTTGTCCGCCAGCATCTTGGCCATGACATAGGGTGGAGGAATAGCTAAACGACATAGTTTATTGAAAATAGAAAGCATAGTTACATGCTTAGCCAAAAGGTGAGCCACTTCATTGCCTTGACGAAAGTTATGGTGGATCACTACCATGCCCATATTGGAGATTAACTACCTGCATGTATTAATGATATAATCGTAAGTTATACATGTGATGACCCGATAGGTCATCTAGAGTTTTAAACCTTAATTCTGTGTTTCGAAGCCTCCAATAACTTCCTTAAGCCTTCCTCGATTTGTGTCACAACCCAAAACCTAACCCGTCGTGATGGTGCCTATCGTGATACTAGGCAAGCCGACATTTCCAAAACACTTTCAACATTTAATAAAAATGAATTAAGGCATTTAAAATAATCGGAGTTTTTCATAAAAACGAGGTAAAACCCAAAACATAAATGCGGAAAAATAGTCCGACATCGGGGTGTCACCAAGTCATGAGCATCTAGATATCCAGTCTAATAAAAATAGTGTCTAAGTATCAATACAAAAAAAAAAAAAAAAACATAGAAGGAGAGATAAGGTCTGCGGACGCCGACAGCTACCTCGTTGTCTCCGGTACTCGATCGCGCACGAACTTAATGACCTCCCTGATCAAATACACCTAGATCTGCACGTGACGTGCAGGGTGTAGCATGAGTACAGCCAACTCAGCAAGTAATAGAAATAAATAAGGAACTGAGAAGGTAGTGACGAGCTATACAAATACAATTCAATTTCAATAATTCTAGCAAAGAATAGACATGCTTTCAAATCCGGCAATTTAAGTCAAATCAGTTTTATACAGTTAAAGTGCAGGTACTCTGGATATAGAATCTTTCAGAAATTTCACAACAGTGACAGATAGCAACTAAGTGCATCAACATATGAAAAGCAAGTACCGCCTCTCAGGGCAACAATCACTCAACTCGTCACAACAGCTCAATCACTTGGCTCTCAGCCCTCAGTACTCACACTTAATAGGTACCTGCGCTCACCGGAGGTGTGCAGACTTTGGAGGGGCTCCTTTCAGCCCAAGCGCTATATCCGCACGGACAACTCAAGTGCTATAGTATCAATATGTGGATCTGCACAGACAACTCACATGCTGCACGGATAACTCACGTGCCATAGTATCAATCCTCACAGACGGACCCTCAACCTCACTCAGTCATCAACCTCCCTAGTCTCTCGGGCTCTCGGAAATCACAAAGATCGGCCCAAACAAAGATAGCATAGTGTATCAACAAGAATCAAGAAGAGGCTGAGATATGATACGCAAGTAAAACCATGACTGAGTACAAGACAATAATTAGTAAGTAATTCAACAAGTATGCGACCTCTGCGGGTCCCAACAGTACCATCACATAGCCTAAGCATAATTTCTAACATGATTTGCAGTTAAATTTCTATAACACATGGAGAGCATATAGCTAGCAATAAGTTATTCAACATTACAGTTTCATGGAATGGACCAAGTCCCAATTCATACGGTGCACGCCCACATGCCCGTCCCCTAGCATGTGCGTCACCTCCAAAATACTCACATAATCCAATACTCCGGGGTTTCATACCCTCAAGACCATATTTAAAACTGTTACTTACCTCAAATAGCGCAAAATCCTACTCCGCAATGCCTTTGCCCCTCGAATCAATCTTCAAACATCCTGAATCTAGCCACAAGCAGTACAATATAATCAATATAGGCTAAAGGAATCAATTCCACAAGAAAAACGTGAAAGTATAAGCCAAAATCCGAAATAGGCTCAAACCGGCCCCCGGGCCCATGTCTCGAAATTCGACAAAAGTCACAAAATGTGAACACCCATCCACTCACGAGTCCACCATACAAGAATTACTCGAATCCAACCTCAAATCACCTTCCAAAACTCGAAATTTTAGCCTATGACGTTTCTACCATTTTCCCCAAAATTTACAACTCAAATCCCTAATTAGATGATGAAAATAGCTATAGATTCATGAAATATAGTCCAATCCAAGTTAGAATCACTTACCCCAAAAATCTTCTTGAAGAAACCTCAAAACATTGCCTCACACCGAGCTCTCAAAGTCCCAAAATTGAAATGGAAATCAAACCCTCGAAATCCCATTTTTCTGCCCATTTTTTCCGCATCTGCGGGCATACCGTCACACCTGCGACACCGCACCTACGGAATTTCCCTCGCAGGTGCAGAAATGACTTAAGGGGCTGGGTCCGCATCTGCGAGCAAGTGGTCGCACCTGCGGATAGATGTCCGCATTTGCGATCCTCCCCTCCAGCTCACTCTCCGCATCTGCGGAACCTCAAGCGCATCTGCGGGCTCGCAGATGCAGAAATTCCCTCACACTTTTGACCCCTGGCCATCTCCTCAATTCCCGCTTCTGCGCTCCTTCATCCGCACGTGCGAGTACGCACTTGCGATCTCCCCACCACAGGTGCGAAACCATCACATATCAAAAGGCTTCAGCCATTTGCCTAAGTCCAAATTCAAACCGTTAAGCATCCGAAACACACCCGAGGCCCCCGGGACCTCAACTAAATATACTCACAAGTCCTATAACACCATACAAACTTAGTCGAGCCCTCAAAATATGTCAAACAACAACAAAAACATGAATCACCCTCCAATCCAAACTTGATGAACTTTGAAATTTCCAAATTTTACAAACAACGCCGAAACCTATCAAATCACGTCCGATTGACCTCAAATTTTACACACAATTCATATTCAACATTACGGACCTATTCCAACTTTCGGAATTGGAATGTGTCAAAAAGTCAACTCCCCGATCAAACTTCCAAAAATTTGACTTTCGCCATTTCAAGCCTAAATTAGCTACAAACCTCAAATTCATAGTCCGGACACGCACCTAAGTCCAAAATCACCCAACGGAGCTAACAGAATCGACAGAACTCTATTCCAGAGTCGTCTTCACACAATTCCGACTACGGTCAAAAATTCTGAGACTTAAGCTTCCCTTTTAGGGACTAAGTGTCCCAAAACACTCCGAAACCAAAAATAAGACCTCCCGACAAGTCACATAAGCAGAAACAGATACGGAGAAAATAGTAAATAGGGGATCGGGGATAATACACTCGAAACGACCGGCAGGGTCATTACAATTTACGTGCACAGTCCGGGTATTTTTCCGAAAGGCTTTTATGTTAAAAATTGATAAAATATAAAATTTTGCCTTAAAAATCTATTTGAGTTGACTTCGGTCAATATTTTAAGCAAACGGACCTGGATCTGTATTTTGACAGTCCTGGTAAGTCCATTACTATATTTATAACTTGTCTGTCAATTTTGGTGAGAAACGGAGTTGGTTTGACGTGATTCGGACGTCCAGTTTTTAAAATAGAAGTTTTAAAGTTTTCTTGAAATTTTCATTTGATTTGGTGTCTGATTCATAGTTTTAAGCGTTATTTTGGTGTTTTGATCACGCGAGCGAGTTCGTATGGGATTTTTTTACTTTTGTGCATATTTGGTTTGGAGCCCCGTGGGCTCGGGTGAGCTTCGGATAGGCTACGGATAATTTAAACTTGGAAAAATCTAGTTTTTTTGGACTTCTGCTGGTTTCTAGTGTTCTGTACTTCGCGATCGCAAAGCCACTACCGCGATCGCGAAGGGGGAACTAGGTAGGGGAGGATTTTACACTATGCGAACGCGAAGGACTGTACACGAACGCGAAGTAGAGGGGGGACTGCCCTTTGCAAACGCGGATAATGTATCGCGAACGCGTAGTTTTGTGGACCTGGGGGAGGGGAACTAACCAATACTCTTCGCGAACACGGCACAAGGCTCGCGAACGCGTAGGCTGGTGGGTGTAAGCCTTCGTGAACGTGAAGGGTATTTCGCGAATGCGTAGGCTATTTGAGCCGCTGCTTCGCGATTGCGTCAGGCCCTTCGCGAACGCGAAGAAGGCCTGACGCCCAGTGATTAAAAACAGACCAAAACGAGATTCTTTCATTTTTTTCATAAACTCTCCATTATAGCTCGGCCTAGAAGCAATTTTAAGTGAAAACTCAACATCAATTCATAGGTTTGTACACTTTAACTCATTTTCTTTCATTTCTAACATCATCCATTAATTTCTAAACCTAATCTTTATTCTTCCTTGGTAGAAAACTAGGGATTTAGGAAGAATTGAGGGTTTTTGCAAATTAGGGATTTAGACCTCTAATTAAGGTCGAATTCCGAAACTAATTACATAATCAGGCTCGGGGGTGAATGGGAAAATGAATTTTGGTCTGAACCTCAGATTTTGACCAAGCGGTTCCAAGGTTGATTTTTTGACTTTTTGGGAGAAAAGTGTAGAACTTCTAAATTTATGCATTGTAATTGATTCCTTTAGCAATATTTGACATTATTGAGTCAATTTTGGTTTGATACGAGTGGTTTGGAGACGGATTCTAGGGAAAAGGCTCATGTAGATCTTTGAGTCGACTTGTGGAGCGAGGTAAGTGTCGTGGTTAACCTTGAATCGAGGGATTAGGATTTGTTTGCCTATTTTCTACTTGTTTAAATGTTGTATACAATATATATGTGAGGTGACGAGTACTTATGCGTTGTTATTGGGTTAAAGCATGCTGGTGGGACTTGTTTCTTGTCATTTATTTCTTTCTTTGATCATGATATCCATGCTTAGACTAGTTAATTACTATATTGATCATTCTTTCCGCATTTATGGCTATATATGATAATTGAATATTGTTTCTGAAGAAGAGATTGGTGTTGTGGAACCATTGTTGACATAAGACTTGATCTTGCTTATTCTATCTCCCTGTTGTTATATGTTCATTGTTACATGGTAAGGGAGAGTGTTAATGTACGAAGGGTGATGTCGTGCCGTATTTGAGTGTTAATGCACAAAGGGTGATGTCGTGCCATAGTTGAGAGTTAATGCACGAAGGGTGATGACGTGCCGTATCTATTGTTCATGATGAAATTGAGAGTAAAAGCATGAAGGGTGATGACGTACCGTATTTATCATCTTATGGTGAGATTGAGAGTAAAAGCACGAAGGGTGATGTCGTACCATTATTACTGTTTCATGGTGAGGCTGAGAGTAAAAGCACGAAGGGTGATGCCGTGCAGTTTTATTCATTATGTTTGTTCATTTTGTTGGTTGAAGGTTTATTAACTGTTTCTTATTATCATTCCATGTTGTAGTTATCGTATCTTGTACCCCTTTCACATGTCCCCTCCCACTAGTACTTGTTAAATCCTTATTTGTTGTTATGTTGTACATATATTTCCGTCTGTACAGGTTTATTTACATGGGTGTCATGTCATAGCCTGGTCACTACCTCATCGAGGTGAGGCTCAACACTTACAGAGTACATTGGGTCGGTTAAACTCATACTATACTCTGCACTTCTTGTGTTGATTTTGGTACTGGTCCCAGCTGTCCGTGAGGCGTACCAGCTCAGATTGGCATTTGTAGACTCGAGGTAGATGTGCTGGCGTCCGTAGATTTTGAAGTCCCCTTACATTTCCCCTATTTACTGTTCTTTTCATTCGAGACAGTTATATTTATTTCAAACCCTATTTTTGTAGAGATTCTAGAAGCTCGTGAACTTGTGACTCCAGATCCGGGTTGTACTTAGATATTATTGGTTTTATGTCATTTGTATTCCGTTTTAGTTTCTTTTCGGTTTAATTGGTTTTACTTAATTGAATTGATTGAAAATTGGCTTAAAGATCCTCTAACGTTAGCTTTCCTAGCAAGTGAAATGTTAGGCGCCATCACGGCCCTGAAAGTGGAAATTTCGGGTCGTGACAAGTTGGTATCAAAGCACTAGGTTACTTAGGTCTCACGAGTCACAGGCAAGCTTAGTAGAGTCTGAAGGATCTGGATGGAGACGTCTGTACTTATCTTCTAGAGGCTATGAAGTTTAGGAACAAATTTCACTTCTATTTTTCTCTGTCGTGCAGTTTTATTCAATCATTGCTAATTGAACTCTTCTATTCTTGTCCTCCTGCAGATGGGGAGAACACGCGCAACATCTTCAGCTGGACAGTAGCCGGAGCCCCCAATGGCAGCTCCTACTAGGGGCAGATGACGAGGTCGCGCCAAAGGCCGAGGCAGAGCCAGAGCTCAGCCGAGCAGCAGCACCAGTAGTGGAGCCTCAGAAAGATTTTGATGAGGATGTTCCAGCTCAGACTGTACCTGTTACACCGACTCAAAACCCGGAGGGGCCCAGGCCGATGCATTTCCTGTGGCACCAGCCATCTCTCATGCTGGGGGAGGAGCATAGACTTTCACTACTCACACTCCGGAGCAGATGGCTCCCCGGTATCAATCTCCAGCAGCCCCGCCAGTTGGGGTAGTTCAGCCAGTTGTTGCGGTACATGCCGGTGATAGGCCTGCCATGTATTCAGAGGGTTTATTAAGATTGGACAAGTTAACAAAGCTCTTCCCAATTCACTTCAGTGGTAAACCTTCTGAGGACCCACAATATTATCTTGACCGCTGCCATGAGGTGCTGCAGAACATGGGTATAGTTGAGACTAATGAGATTTTGCTGTGTTTCAGATGACGGATTTCGCCAAGAGGTGGTTGAGAGATTACATGTTGACCAGACCAGCTGGGTCGCCTACACTTACTTGGGAGCAGTTCTCACAGCTATTTCTAGAGAAGTTTCTCCCTATCACTTTGAGAGAGGATTACCGCAGGTAGTTTGAGCATCTTCAGCAGGGCAGTATGACTATTACTCAGTACGAGACTCGTTTTGTAGATCTAGCCCGTCATGCTCTCCTTCTGCTTCCTATTGAGAGAGAGAGGGTGAGGAGGTTTATTGATGGACTCGCTCACCCTATCAGGCTTCAAATGGCCAAGAAGACTGGGAGTGAGATTTCCTTTCAGACGGCTGCTAATGTTGCTAGGCGGATCGAGGTGTTTCTTGCTCAGGATAGGGGGCAGAGGTCTGATAAGAGGCCTCATCATTCCGGTGGGTTCAGTGGCGCCTCGTCTGGAGGCAGGTGTACTTTTGTTAGAGGCTATCCTCTCAAGCTGTATCATTCAGTGCTCTAGGCATCTCACAGTGCTTCAGGTGGTCGCAACCCTCATATGTCTCATCCCGATCAACTAGCCTACAGTACACCACCAGCTCCTATTAGTGCACCTCCGCTCCAAAGTTTTCAGGGTGGTTACTCAAGTTGACAGGGTCAGTTTCAGGGTCAACAATCACAACAGCCGAGGTCCTGTTATACTTATGGTGACCTGAGGCACATTGCTAGATTTTGCCCTCGGGCACCGGGCAACTCATAGCAATAGGGTTCTCGTGCCATGGTTCAGGCACCAGTTGCTTCACCGCCTGCTCAGCCAGCCAGAGGCAGAGGTCAGGCAGCCAGAGGTGGAGGTCAGGCTGTTAGAGGTAGAGGTCAGGCCATTAGAGGTAGAGGCCAACCAGTTAGAGGTCGTCCTAAGGACGTGGTTCAGAGTGGTGGAGCCCAGCCCTGATGTTATGCTTTCCCAGTCAGGCCTGCGGCTGAGTCATCTGACGCTGTTATCAAAGGAATTGTTTCAGTTTTCCATAAGGGTGCTTCTGTTCTATTTGATTCGGGCTCTACTTATTCCTACGTGTCATCCTACTTTGCTTCATATCTGGTTGTGCCTCGTGATTCTTTGAATGCTCCTGTGTATGTGTCCACACCTATGGGAGATTCTATTATTGTAGATCATGTCTATCATTCATGTGAGGTTACCATTGGGAGTCTTGAGACAGTGTAGATCTCCTACTTCTCAATATGGTAGATTTTGATGTCATCTTGGGTATGGATTGGTTGTCACCTTATCATGCTATATTGGATTGTCACACAAAGACGGTGACCTTAGCCTTGTCAGGTTGCCTCGATTAGAGTGGAGGGGGACTCCTGGTCATTCTACCAGCAGGGTTATCTCTTATGTGAAGGCTCAGCATATGGTCGAGAAGGGGTGTCTAGCTTATTTGGCTTATGTTTGCGATTCTAGTGCGGAGTCTCCTTCCATGGATTCAGTACTAGTTGTTCGTGAGTTTCCAGAGGTGTTTCCTGCAGATCTGCTGGGGATGCCACCCGACAGAGATATTGACTTCTATATTGATTTGGCTCCGGGCACTTAGTCCATTTCTATTCTGCCATACCGTATGGCCCCGCCAGAGTTGAAAGAATTGAAGGAGCAGTTGCAAGATTTTCTTGATAAGGGCTTCATTAGACCTAGTGTCTCGCCCTGGGGTGTGCCTGTGTTGTTCGTGAAGAAGAAGGATGGGTCGATTAGGATATGCATAGATTATCGGCTGTTGAACAAAGTCACCATCAAGAACAAGTATCCATTACCGAGGATTGATGACTTATTTTATCAGCTTCAGGGTGACAAGGTGTTTTCGAAGATTGATTTGAGGTCTGGCTACCATCAGTTGAGGATTAGGGCATCCAATATCCCTAATACAGCTTTTCGGACTCGATATGGGCATTATGAGTTTCTAGTAATGTCATTTGTGCTGACAAATGCCCCAACAACATTTATGGATTTGATGAATCGGGTGTTCAAGCCCTATCTGGATTCTTTCATGATTGTGTTTATTGATGATATCTTAATCTACTCCCGCAGTCGAGAGGAGCATGAGCAGCATTTTCGGATTGTACTTCAGACTCTGAGAGATAGCCAGTTGTATGCCAAGTTTTCAAAGTGCGAGTTTTGGTTAGACTCGATCGCTTTCTTGGGGCACATAATATCGGAAAAGAGCATTCAAGTGGATTCTAAGAAGATTGAGGCAGTTCAGAACTGGCCTAGACCCACTTCAGCTACGGAGATCCGGAGTTTCTTAGGTTTGGCGGGTTATTACCATCGGTTTGTGTAGGGGTTTTCGTCTATAGCAGCCCTATTGACGAGATTGACCTAGAAGGGTGCCCCATT
Source organism: Nicotiana tabacum (assembly GCF_000715075.1). NCBI lineage: Eukaryota > Viridiplantae > Streptophyta > Magnoliopsida > Solanales > Solanaceae > Nicotiana > Nicotiana tabacum. Next base: position 48,557,056 of record NC_134102.1, read on the forward strand.
CAGATGGTCAGACGAGTGTGAGGCGAGCTTCTAGAAGCTCAAGACTGCTTTGACTACAACGCCGATGTTGGTGTTGCCCTCATGTTCAGGATCTTATACGGTATATTGTGATGCATCACGTGTTGGTCTCGGAGCAGTATTGATGAATGATGGCAGGGTGATCGCATATGCGGTATGGAAGTTGAGGGTCCATGAGAAGAATTACCTTGTTCACGATCTAGAGCTGGCAACCATTGTTCATGCGCTAAAGATCTGGAGGCATTACCTTTACGGCATGTCGTACGAGGTTTTCACGGATCATCGGAGTCTACAGTATTTGTTCAAACAAAAAAATCTCAATTTGAGGCATAGGAGGTGGTTGGAGCTATTGAAAGACTATGATATCACCATCTTGTATCATCCTGGGAAGGCCAATGTGGTGGCTGACGCCTTGAGTAGAAAGGCAACGAGTATGGGCAGTCTTGCGTACATTCCAGTCGATGAAAGACCTCTTGCATCAGATGTTCAGGCTTTGGCCAATCAATTCGTGAGGTTGGATGTTTCAGAGCCCAGTCGTATTCTAGCTGGTACAGTCGCTCGGTCTTCTTTATTTGAGCGCATCAGGGAGCGGCAGTATGATTACCCTCATTTGCTTGTCCTTAGGGACACAGTGCGACACGGTGGTGCCAAGCAGGTTACTGTTGGAGATGATGGAGTTTTAAGGATGCATGGTCGTATTTGTGTGCCCAATGTAGATGGACTTCGTGAGTTGATTCTTGAGGAGGCCCATAGTTCCTGATATTCTATTCATCCAGGTGCCGCCAAAATGTATCAAGATTTGCTGCAACATTATTGGTAGAGGAGAATCAAGAAGGACATAGTTGCTTATGTAGCTCAGTGTTTAAATTGTCAGCAAGTAAAGTGTGAGCATCAGAGACCTGGTAGGTTGCTTTAGAAGTTAAAGATTCCTGAGTGGAAATGGAAGCATATCACTATAGATTTTGTTGTTGGACTTCCACGGACTCAGAGGAAGTTTGATACGGTATAGGTTATTGTGGACACGATATGCTCCGTGCTTATGTTATAGCTTTCGGGGGTTCTTGGGATTAGTTCTTTCCACTTGCAAAGTTTGCCTACAACAACAGCTACCAGTTGAGTATTCATGTTACATCCCGCATTTTCGTACGATAAAGTTTCGTCGTAAGTTAATCGACGCAAGTTCGGGAATAAAATTATTTCGTGATTATAAGCATTATGCTATTTTAAACAAGTGATGAGTAAATTGGTGAAGGTGAGAGGGTAAGCAAATCGAAGAAAATGAATTTCGTCGAAGTTTGACATTTTGGGATAAGATACGGCCCGAGCTAAAATACCCGATATTTATGGACTAGTGCCATATAAGGTACCACATGACCATGATAGTAAGATGTATAAAGTATGATAAAAGTGAGTAGTATTTTAAGTAATTTGAGATAATTCTTAATTATGTGGATATTTGGTTAATTGTGAATTTTTGGTGGAAGATTAACCATGTAATTAAGGAAATGGGTATATAAACTTTGGATAAGCTTAAATCCACCCCAACGTGGCAGCAACCCATGTCTAAAGTAATGACTATTGAATTTTAAAACAAGGTGTCATATTTGGAGGAAATTGCTGGCCAAGTAAGCCTTATAAAGTGGGTCCTACATCCATTATAATAAACGACATCTCTAACAAAGAGAGATGATATGAAATGTGAGATTTCCATAAGAAATTTTCAGCAAGGTTCATTCCCCATTTCAAAAATGAAAGTATACTATGCACTTAGCCCTCAAAAACGTGGAAAGAATGACTATGTTAGTCATCTTTACAATTGTGTTCAATCGATATTAAAAGTCCATTTTTGGAGGAGATTTTGGAGTTCATATGGGACTTTATGTTAAAATAGCAACGACAGTTCTTAAAATTGTGAAGAAATTCATACGAAATTATACTGCGTAATAGCAATGGAATTTTGCGATTCTAAAGGAGTACGGTGCAACCTTTTCCAAGAATATCATACGGATTTTTTCCTACTACAGGTATGTTAAGGCTAAGCCCTTCTTTCATTTTGGCATGATCTCGTAATTACACGAGTTTGATAGCGAAGCATTAAGAAAAATCCATATCCCGAAATTTACGTATATTTTTCTAGTTTTGTAAGTTACAATATTCTCTTTATCAGGACTTCATATCCAATTGAGTATTTTTTTTTTCCAGTCATGAGAGCAGAGAATCTATATATACAGTATTACAGTATTTTCATTACCATCGAGCTATAATCGATGGGCAGGCCCCTATTGGGCAATCTCTGATCAGATGGTAAGTTATATACCGAGCCTACTGTGGCCGAGCGCCTATGAGCGAGCCCAGTTGGCGAGATACAGAGCCTAGTATGGCCGAGCGCCTATGAGCGAGCCTACTACGGCAGAGCAGTTATATATATGCCGAGCCTTATAAGGCCGGACAACTATTTTACTTACTATATTGAGAGAGTTGAGTCAGTATCAGCAGGTAAGCATATCTTCAGATTATCATTGACTTCCAGTTGCTTTCAGTTATTATATTATCAGTTCAGTTTCATTTTTCAGTATAGTGCCTTACTGTCATGACCCGAAATTCTCACCTTCAGACCGTGATGGCACCTACATTTCACTTGCCAGGCAAGCCAACGTTAGAATAATATTATCCATTTAAAAAAAAAATTAAATTTATTAATAACAGAGAACAATTGCGGAAGTAACGTCTGAAATATAGTGAATAATCCATAAAAATAACGGTGTCTAAATACCATTGCAGAATCGGTGTCACAAATGCACGAGCTTCTAGAATTATACAAATAAAGGTCTGAAATAAAATAAAGCTGTTTGGAAATAAACACACAGTTAAAGTAAAATAGACGGAGACTTCAGAACTGCGAACGCCGTGCAGTTATACCTCAAGTCTCCTCTAAGTAGCTGAAATCCGAGCAAATCTATGGTACGCCGCTGGGACCAACTCCAAAATCTGCACAAGAAGTGCAGAATGTAGTATCAGTACAATCGACCCCATGTACTGGTAAGTGCTGAGCCTAACTTTGACGAAGTAGTGACGAGGCTAAGGCGGGTCACTTACATTACCTATATGCAATATTAGTAACAACAACAATAATAGAAATAAATCAGGTAATTCATTTATAATAATTGAAGCCAACTCAGCAGTCATAACCAATTGTCATATCCATCAATTCTGTTGCAACGTGCAACCCGCTCTCACAATATATTCACATTCAATTCTGTTGCAGCGTGCAACCCGCTCTCACAATATATTCACATTCAATTCTGTGCGGCGTGCAACCCGCTCCTCCAACATATTCATTTACCAATTCTTATAGAAGAAATTTTTCCAATAAATGCAACAATTAATATAAAATTATAAGATAACAAGCATACAATAATTATGATTTAACTATGAAATAAACAATGACAAATAGTAAGTTATTATGGAAATCAGAGAGAAAATTGGCAGTTTAATATTTAATATGCTAAATGTCAAATAACAATTAAGATACATAATTCAAATAACATGTAACAATTAATGCAAGAATTCAAGGATTAATATTTGACAAAGAATATGAGAGAAACACTTATTATAATAATTAATTCATGATTTAAAACAATTTATGATTTTTCAAGTAAGTAGGCAAACAATTAATTTGATGACATATAGATACTTGTCACCTCGCCTATACGTCGTTCACATGCATTTCACATAACAAATAATTTAAGGGTTCTATTCCCTCAAGTAAAGGTTAACCACGACACTTACCTCGCTTTGCAAATTCCAATCAATTACTCGACCACAGCTTTTCCTTTTAAATTTTTCTCCAAAAGCTTCAAATTTATTCACAAACAATTCGATATACTCAATACGAATCATAGGAATTAATTCCATATGAATTTACAAATTTTCTGGATAAAAATCCAAAATTCATTAAAATATTTGGCAGTGGGACCCACGTCTAAAATCCCAAAAAACTTACGAAATCCGAACACCCATTCCGAGAGGAGTCCAACCATACAAAAATTATCCAATTCCGATGTCAAATGGACCTTCAAATATTAAATTTTCGTTTTTGGAAGATTCTATAAAAATCTGATTTTTCTTCCAAAATTTTACGGATTCATGATATAAATGAGTATGGAATCATGAAATATAATTAATATAGGATAAGGAACACTTACCCCAATATTTTCCTGTGAAAATCGCCCAAGAATCACCTAAATCTGAGACTTGAAACTCAAAAATGAGTAAAAATGTCGACTTCCGAATTTATGGTCTCTGCCCAGTCATTTTCGCATCTGCGGATAAAAGTTCCGCATTTGCAGACTCGCATTTGCGATGCCAGGCTGCCAGGTGAAGTTCCGCATCTGCGGACACTCCAGTCGCACCTGCGACATCCGTTTCTGCGCAAAATGGCCGCACCTGCGAAGACCCCAGGCCATGCCAGTCCCGCATCTGCGTGATTTGGTGCGCATCTTCGGACACGCTTCTGTGAGAAGCTGTCCGCTTCTGCGATCGAAGCCTGGACATGCCTGGGCGCATCTGCGATGGAAGGCTCGCTTCTGCGAGCTCGCACCTACGGTCAAAAATCCGCAGGTGCGATTACAACAGAAGGAAAAATTCAGATTTTGCTTAAGTCCAATTCTTGATCCGATTTCAATCCGTATCACTCTCGGGGTACTCGGGACCCCATACGAATATACCAACAAGTCCAAAAACATAATACGGGCTTACTCGGGGTTTCAATTCATGCCAAACAACATCAAAATTTTAATTCACACCTCGATTCGAACTTTTAAGTTTTAAACTTTTCAATTTGCAAATCTTGTGCCAAAACATATTAAATGAATCCGGAATAACTTCAAATTTGGCACACAAGTCATAAATGACATAACAGAGCTATTCAAATTCCCAGAATCGGATTCCGGCTCCGATATCAAAACGTCAACCCCGTGGTCAAACTTGGAAGTCTTTAGCCTTTAAATTGCTAGTTCCGTTAAATGGTTATAACTTGAGCTAGGGACCTCCAAATTAAATTTCGGGCATACCCCCACGTCCCAAATCACGATACGGAGCTACCGGAACTGTCAAAACACTGATCCGGGTCCGTTTGCTAAAAATATTGACCAAAGTCAACCCAGTTGAGTTTTAAAGCTCGATTTCACATTTTAATCCATTTTTCACATGAAAACTTTCCAAAAAATTTTACGGACTACGCACGCAAGTCGAGAAATGATAAATGGTGCTTTTCGAGGTCTTAGAATACAGAATTACTTATTAAATTTAAAGATGACATTTTGGGTCATCACATTCTCCACCTCTAAAACAAACGTTCCTCCTTGAACGGAGTTAGAAAAAGTACCTGAGCTGGAGAAAAGGTGTGGATATTTACTCCGCATGTCCGACTCGGACTCGCAGGTAGATGCCTCTACCGGCTGACCTCTCCATTGCACCCGAACTGAAGGATAACTCTTAGACCTCAACTGTGGGACTTGCCGGGCTAGAATAGCCACCGGCTCCTCCTCGTAAGTCAAATCTTTATCCAATTGGATTGAGCTGAAATCTAACACATGGGACGGATCACCATGATATTTTTGGAGCATAGACACATGGAACACCGGATGAACCGTTGATAGATTAGGTGGTAATGCAAGCCTGTAGGCTACTTCACCCACCCTTTCAAGAATTTCAAAGGGTCCAATATACCTAGGACTCAACTTGCTCTTCTTTCCGAACCTCATTACACATTTCATAGGTGAAACCCGGAGCAATATTCTTTCTCCAACCATGAATGCAATATCACGAACTTTACGGTTGGCATAACTCTTTTGCCTAGACTGAGCTGTGTAAAGTCGATCCTGAATAATCTTGACCTTATCCAAGGCATCCTGTACCAAATCGGTACCCAACAACCGAGCCTCTCCCGGTTCAAAATCTCCAACTGGCGAACGGCATCGCCTTCCATATAATGCCTTATATGGAGCCATCTAAATGCTTGACTGGTAGCTATTATTATAAGCAAACTCCGCAAGTGGCAAGAACTGATCCCAAGAACCTCCAAAGTCTATAACACAAGCGCGAAGCATATCTTCCAATATCTGAATGGTGCGCTCTGACTGTCCGTCTGTCTGTGGATGAAATGTTGTGCTCAACTCAACCCACGTGCCTAACTCACACTGTACATCCCTCCAGAAGTGTGAGGTAAATTGCGTACCTCGATTTGAAATAATAGACACGAGCATACCGTGTAGGAGGACAATCGCACGAATGTAAATTTCAGCTAACCTCTCTGAAGAATAGGTAACTGCCACTGGAATGAAATGTGCTGACTTGGTCAACCTGTCCACAACGACACAAACTGCGTCAAATTTTCTCTGAGTCCGTGGGAGCCCAACAACAAAATCCATAGTGATACGCTCCCACTTCCACTTAGGAATTTCAAACTTCTGAAGCAAACCACCAGGTCTCTGATGCTCGTACTTAACTTGCTGACAATTCAGACACCGAGCTACATATGCAACTATATCCTTCTTCATTCTCCTCTACCAATAATGCTGCCGTAAATCTTGATACATTTTAGTGACACCTGGATGAATAGAATACCTGGAACTGTGTGCCTCTTCAAGAATTAATTCACGAAGCCCATCCACATTAGGCACACAAATACGACCCTGCATTCGCAGAACTCCATCTTCCCCCACAGCAACCTGTTTGGCATCACTGTGCCGCACCGTGTACTTAAGGACAAGTAAATGAGGATCATCATACTGCCTCTCTCTGATGCGCTCATATAAAGAAGACCGAGCGACTGTGCAAGCTAGAACCTGACTGGGTTCTGAAACATCTAATCTCATGAACTGATTAGCCAAAGTCTGAACATCTGCAGCTAATGGCCTCTCACCAACCGGAATATACGCCAGACTGCCCATACTCACAACCTTTTTACTCAAAGCATCGGCCACCACATTGGCCTTTCCGGGATGATACAAAATGGTGATAGCATAGTCTTTCAACAACTCCAACCATCTTCTCTGCCTCAAATTAAGATCCTTTTGTTTGAATAGATACTGAAGGCTATGATGATCAATAAATACCTCACACGAGACACCGTAGAGGTAATGCCTCCAAATCTTCAGCCCATGAACAATGGCTGCCAATTCTAAGTCATGAACATGATAATTCTTCTCGTGAACTTTCAGCTGCCGCGACGCATATGCAATTACCTTGCCATCTTGCATTAATACTGCACCAAGCCCAATGTGAGATGCGTCACAATATACCGTATACGATCCTGAACCTATGGGTAATACCAATACTGGCGTTGTAGTCAAAGCGGTCTTGAGCTTCTGAAAGCTCATCTCACACTCATCTGACCATCTGAATAGGACACCTTTTTGGGTCAATCTGGTCAATGGGCTTGCTATAGATGAAAACCCTTCCACGAACCGACGATAATGACCTGCTAAACCCAGGAAACTCCGGATCTCTGTAATTAAAGTAGGTCTAGGCCAATTCTGAACAACCTCAATCTTCATAGGATCCACCTTTATGCCTTCTGCCGATACAACATGCCCCAAAAAGGCAACTGAGTTTAACCAAAACTCATATTTTGAAAACTTGGCATATAACTGATTATTCTTCAAGGTGTGAAGCACACTTCGAAGATGTTGTTCATGTTCCTCTCGACTGCTGGAGTAAATCAAGATATCATCAATGAATACAACCATAAAAGAATCCAAATAAGGCTTGAACACCCGATTCATTAAATCCTTAAATGCTGCTGGGGCATTTGTCAACCCAAATGACATCACTAGGAATTCGTAATGCCCATACCGAATTCAAAAAGCTATTTTAGGGACATCAGATGCCCTAATCTTCAACTGATGGTAACCAGACCTCAAATCAATCTTTGAAAATACCTTGGCACCCTAAAGCTGATCAAATAAGTCATCAATTCTTGGCAGCGGATATTTGTTTTTGACAGTGGCCTTGTTCAACTACCGATAATCTATACACATCCGCATAGAGCCATCTTTCTTCTTTACAAATAATACTGGTGCACCCTAGGACGAGACACTGGGTCTAATGAATCCCTGATCAAGCAAGTCTTGTAACTGCTCTTTCAATTCTTTCAACTCCGGCGGGGCCATACAATATGGTGGAATAGAGATGGGCTGAGTGCCCGGAGCCAAATCAATATAGAAGTCAATATCTCTGTCGGGTGGCATCCCCGGCAAATCTGCAGGAAATACTTCTGGAAATTCACGAACAACTGGTACTGAGTCCGTAGAAGGAACATCCGCACGGGGATCGCGAATATAAGCCAAATAGGCTAGACACCCTTTCTCTACCATACGCCGAGCTTCCATATAAGAAATAACCCTGCTGGCAGAATGACCAGGAGTTCCTTTCCACTCTAACCGAGTTAACCCCGACATGGCTAGGGTTACTGTCTTGGCATGACAATCCAATATACCCAAGATGACATCAAAATCTACTATATCAAGAAGTAGAACCGTGCTGAATGTGCACTGAATGCTGGCTGCCCAGAGTAAGGCATAATAGGACCGTGACTCCCTGAAGTACCGGGAGATACATGAAATGCTGAATGAAACGGTCTGGGAGGATGACCCCTATTAAAATTACCTCTGCCTCTAGACGAGGCACCACTGAAACCACTGAACTGACGAGGCCTCTTATCAGACCTCTGCCCTCTCTCCTGTGCAAGAACCATCTTGATCCTCCTTGCGACATTAGCAGCCGCCTAAAAAGAAATCTCACTTCCTGTCTCCTTGGCCATCTGAAGTCTGATAGGGTGAGTGAGTCCCTCAATAAACCTCCTCACTCTCTCTCCCTCCGTAGGTAGTAAAAGGAGAGCATGACAGGCCAAATCCACAAAACGAGACTCATACTGAGTAACAATAATACTACCCTATTGTAGACGCTCAAAGTGCTTGCGGAATTCCTCCCTCAGTGTGATAGGAAGGAACTTCTCCAGAAATAGCCGAGAGAACTGCTCCCAGGTAAGGGCAGGCGATCCAACTGGTTTGGTCAATGTATAATCTCTCCACCATCTCTTGGCGGAACCCGTCATCTGAAATACAGCAAAATCAACCCCATTGGTCTCAACTATACCCATGTTCTGTAGCACCTCGTGACATCGTTCAAGATAATCTTGTGGGTCTTCAAAAGGTGTACCACTGAAGTGAACTAGAAAGAGCTTGGTAAACTTATCCAGTCTCAATAAGGCCTCAAAAGACATGGCAGGCCTATCACCGATCTGTGCCGCAACAACTGGCTGAACTACCCCAACCGGCGGGGCTGCTGGAGCCTAATTCTGGGGAGCCATCTGCTCCGGAGCGGGAGTAGTGGGAGTTTGTGCTCTTCCCCCAGCCTGTGAGATGGCTGGTGCCACTAGAAATGTACCATTCTGGGCCACACCCTCCATAAGACTTACCAAACGGACTAGAGCGTCCTGAAGTACTGGAGTGGCTATGAATCCTTCCGGGACCTGAACTGGTCCAACTGGTACATTCTGAATTGGAACCTCCTCCTGAAGGTCCACCTGAGGTTCTTCAAAAGGTGCAGCAGCTCGAGCTCTGGATTGAGCTCTACCTCGGCCTCTGCCTCGGCCTCTAGCACGACCTCAGCCTCGACCTCTACCCCTGGCCATAGTTGCCACTGGGGGTTCTGGTCCCTGACCATCTGTAGAGATATTACATGTTCTCACCATCTGCGAGAGAATAAGAGTAGAATGGTTCAATCATCGATGATAAAATAAAATCGCACGACAGAATAAGAAAGAAGTGATATTGTTCCTAAACTTCATAGCCTCTAAGAGATAAGTACAGACGTCTCCGTACCGATCCTTCAGACTCTACTAAGCTTGCTCGTGACTCGTGAGACTTATGTAACCTAGTGCTCTGATACCAACTTGTCACGACCCGAAATTCCCACCTTCGGACCGTGATTGCGCCTACATTTCACTTGCTAGGCAAGCCAATGTTAGAATAATATTATTCATTTTTAAAATAATTTTTAAATTTACTAATAACAGAGAACAATTGCGGAAGTAACGTCTGAAATATAATGAATAATCTATAAAAATAACGGTGTCTAGATACCATCCCAGAATTGGTGTCACAAGTGCACGAGCTTCTAGAATTATACAAATAAAGGTCTGAAATAAAATAAAGTTGTCTGGAAATAAACACATAGCTAAAGTAAAATAGACGGGGACTTCAGAACTGCGAACGCCGTGCAGTTATACCTCAAGTCTCCTCTGAGTAGCTGAAATCCGAGCAAATCTATGGTACACCGCTGGGACAAACTCCAAAATCTATACAAGAAGTGCAGAGTGTAGTATCAGTACAACCGACCCCATGTACTGGTAAGTGCTGAGCCTAACCTCGACGAAGTAGTGACGAGGCTAAGGCGGGTCACTTACATTACCTGTACGCAATATTAGTAACAACAACAATAATAGAAATAAATTAGGTAATTCATTTATAATAATTGAAGCCAACTCAACAGTCATAACCAATTGTCATATCCATCAATTCTGTTGTAGCGTGCAACCGCTCTCATAATATATTCACATTCAATTTTGTTGCAGTGTGCAACCCGCTCTCACAATATATTCACGTTCAATTCTGTTGCGGCGTGCAACCCGCTCCTCCAACATATTCATTTACCAATTCTTATAGAAGAAATTTTCCTAATAAATGCAACAATTAATATAAAATTATAAGACAATAAGCATACAATAATTATGATTTAATTATGAAACAAACAATGACAAATAGCAAGTTATTATGGAAATCAGAGAGAAAATAGGCAGTTTAATATTTAATATGCTAAATGTCAAATAACAATTAAGACACATAATTCAAATAGCATGTAACAATTAATGCAAGAATTCAAGGATTAATATTTGACAAAGAATAGGAGAGAAATAATTATTATAATAATTAATTCATGATTTAAAATAATTTATGATTTTTCAAGTAAGTAGGCAAACAATTAATTTGACGACGTATAGACACTCGTCACCTCGCCTATACGTCGTTCACATAACAAATAATTTAAGGGTTCTATTCCCTCAAGTCATGGTTAACCACGACACTTACCTCGCTTTGCAAATTCCAATCAATTACTCGACCACAACTTTTCCTTTTAAATTTATCTCCAAAAGCTTCAAATCTATTCACAAATAATTCGATATACTCAATACGAATCATAGGAATTAATTCCATATGAATTTACAAATTTTCCGGATAAAAATCCAAAATTCATTAAAATATTCGGCAGTGGGACCCACGTCTCAAATCCAAAAAAACTTATGAAATCCGAACACCCATTTTGAGATGAGTCCAACCATACAAAAATTATCCAATTCCGATGTCAAATGGACCTTCAAATCTTAAACTTTTCATTTTTGGAAGATTTTATAAAAATCTGAATTTTCTTCCAAACTTTTACGGATTCATGATATAAATGAGTATGAAATCATGAAATATAATTAATATAGGATAAGGAACACTTACCCCAATATTTTATCGTGAAAATCGCCCAAGAATCGCCTAAATCCAAGACTTGAAACTCAATAATGAGTAAAAATGGCGACTTCCGAATTTATGGTCTCTGCCTAGTCATTTTCACATCTGCGGATAAAAGTTCCGCATTTACGGACTCGCATTTGCGATGCCAGGCTGCCAGGTGATGTTCCGCATCTGCGAATACTCCAGTCACACCTGCGACATCCGCTTCTGCGCAAAATGGCCGCACCTGCGAAGACCCCAGGCCAGCCCGGTCCCGCATCTGCGTGATTTGGTGCGCATCTGCGGACATGCTTCTGTGATCGAAGCCTGAACATGCTTGGGCGCATCTACGATGGAAGGCTCGCTTCAGCGGTCAAAACTCCGCAGGTGCGATTACTACAAAAGGAAAAATTCAGATTTTGCTTAAGTCCAATTCTTGATCCGATTTCAATCCGTATCACTCTCGAGGTACTCCAGATCCCGTACGAATATACCAACAAGTCCAGAAACATAATACTGACTTACTTAAGTTTTCAATTCACGCCAAACAAGATCAAAATTTCAATTCACACCTCGATTCGAACTTTTAAGTTTTAAACTTTTCAATTTGCAAATCTTGTGCCAAAACATATAAAATGAATCTGGAATGACTTCAAATTTGGCACACAAGTCATAAATGACATAACAGAGCTATTAAAATTTCTAGAATTGGATTCCGGCTCTGATATCAAAAAGTCAACCCCGTGGTCAAACTTGGAACTCTTTAGCCTTTAAATTGCTAGTTTCGTTAAATGGTCATAACTTGAGCTAGGGACCTCCAAATTAAATTCCGGGCATACGCCCAGGTCCCAAATCACGATACGGAGTTATTGGAACTGTCACAATATTTATCCGGGTCCGTTTGCTAAAAATGTTGACCAAAATCAACTCAGTTGAGTTTTAAAGCTCTATTTCACATTTTAATCCATTTTTTACATGAAAACTTTCCGAAAAATTTTACGGACTGCGCACTCAAGTCGAGGAATGATAAATGGTGCTTTTAGAGGTCTTAGAATACAGAATTACTTATTAAATTTAAAGATGACATTTTGGGTCATCACACTTACATATTCGGTACAATATTTCGTACTGACGTCCCTTTTGCCTAGGGACGCTGTGTTTTATGCCCGTAGGTCTCGATAGATAGGTTGAAAGTCCTCCAAGTAGGCGATCAGCTCAGCGGAAGATGTTGGTGCACTCCATTTGCTCCGGAGTTACTTGTTTGGTCAGTATGATTTAGATGTGTATTGTTTGGTATGGCGGGGCTCTGTCCCTACCTTTATGACAATTATATATTCTTAGAGGCTTGTAGATAGATGTCATGTACGTAAAAGATTGTATGGCCTTGTCGGCCTATGTTCAGTGTATGAGTGGTTATTTTGGTCTTATAGGCCCATATGTCTTATGTATAAGTTGGTGTTACATATTGTATTCTACCTAGCTCACGGCAGCCTCTTCGGCTCAGTTATCTATGATAGTATGATACGAAAAGATACGTTATGTTGGTACTCGATTGAGTAAGGTACCGGGTGCCCGTTGCGGCCTATCGGTTTGGGTCGTGACATAAGTGGTATTAGAGCAGTTCTGTCCTAGGGAGTCTACAAGCCATGTCTAGTAGAGTCTTGTTTATGGGTATGTCGTGCACCACACTTATAAGAAGGAGGCTACAGGGCATTTAAGACTGTCACTCTTTCTTCTTACTCTAGATCGTGTGGTAGAGCTCCGTTGTAAGAACTCAATTTCCTAAACTCTATCTTATTCATAATACGACGATACCTACATCCAGAAAGATGGTTGGTAGAGATATAGCTGTGGAAGAATTGAGTTAGAGAAACTCGAGTTTACATCAGTCCTATGATGGATAAATGTGAGGTCTTCAGCAGAACATGTGTGTACCTTACGTGTAAGCTTCTTGATAAGGAGCCTTAATACAAGAATATCTATCCACCTCTATGATGAAAGGCAATAAGAGGTTCAGAAGATAGATACAAGCTTCAACAAGTAAAAGGAGCCAGATGAGTATGGTACGAGGTACCCAGTTAATGAAGATTACCGGTATTTTCAACTCCGGCAGAAAAGTATAAGCATTGTGACTTACCTTCAACAGTAACGGACGTATGTAGAATTGGCCACACCCATCTCAGTTATACCTTATTGGGGGCTAACATGTGTAGTTTAAGAAAAGGCCAGGATATTAGGATCCGGCTGGGGATAGAGTAACCCAAAAGGGTAAATGGATTGTTTGTGTTAGTTGGCATTTCTAAAGGATATTACAAAGGTGCTAATAGATCTCCTTGTGAGGCACCCAGATGGTGCACTTTAGAATATTACAATTAGATGTGGTACGGAAAGCCTGGAAGGGATATATATTACCTTAGTGTGGCTCGCGTCCCTAGTAGAGCGATAATGTTAAGCAACCCCAAGAGCCACTGGATGGAGCAAGGGGAGCTAAAAGCAAAAGAATGTCTTGTTTGAGTTTTCAGAATAAAGTGATAGACATAAATGTTAGCAGGAAATAAGAAAAGAGTTAATGAAGCATTATGAGTAAGATATGATACATGGATGACAACGGTGGATTAAAAAGATGACAGTATTACAGAGTCTATAGTCAATTAAAGGAAAAGACGAGAGGTGACAGGCCTTGAGACAATAAAAGAGTATAGGCCATAAAGTCATATCCTCATTTCAAGAAATAAGTTCGTAACTCCAACGCGACTAACGGAAGGAAAAGTTAGACTCTAAAAAAATAGAAATCAGTATGGGCTGGTGAACAAGATAAACTAAATATGAATTAGGGACTGAGTGATTGGATAATAGTCAGCATCATGAGAATTTCAGATTTTGTTCCGGCGATAATTGAGTGGACAACAGAAGAAGATTAATGAGAAATTCAGAGAATGGTCATTCAGGAAGACGCTTCCCTAAAGATAGCAAGGTGAGTAAAGTTAAGCTTAAGGGACTGTATGTGCCAGTTACACTAAGTGTCACCCTCGCGAGTGAGGAATTTCATTATCCTTGGTACTGAAGGATTACCGCGAGGCGAGTAAGGATCATCGATGATGTGAAAAGATGCCAAAGATGAAGGGATAAAACATCTATAGGTAGATCGTCATAGCTCCAACTCTTAGTACTCCCTAAAGGGGGGAATATGGTGTGATGTGGCATTAGGTCAGAATTAAGTAGTTCTAGTAATTATGGAAATGGTAAAGGAAGAATGTGATAAGAATAAGAAATGGATAAGATTGCACTTATTTAAGTCCTGCAGATACTCTACGATTCCAGAACATTATGCAAACACGACGTCAAGGAGAGGAGGTAAGGGTTCCTGCCCGAGATGTTATTGATAGATAAGGAGCCAGTGCGGGACGTAAGTTAAGATAAAGGAAATGACCCATGAAAGATTACACAGAATATTGATATGAGAATGAGCCAATGAGTAGTTAGTAGTTGATTTAGGAAGAGCCTAGTTATGGCTAGACAAGAGGATACAGACAAATCAATAGATCGTGCAAGATAAACGGAGTGAACCCCAACATGGGGAATTCAGTCTCGCAGATATGACATCGTGACCTTGAGAAATATTCGGATAGGAGTTGGGGTAGTTAAAGATACCGTATGAGTGTTAAGGGAAGACAGTCAAAACTTCAGTTCGGGAGCAACCGTACAAGCATATAAGTGTGGAGGTAAGTAACTAAGGAATTTTATATGTGAGTACGAACATCAAAAATTCTGTCGAGTATACGATGTAATAAGCTCGCAGCCTTGCAAGAATCAGAGGGTCCTCCCTAAGTACTATAATGAAAGACTAGCGGAGGAAATAAGGAAGAAGGCTTTAACCAAGCACAGTCACCTAAAGAGGAAATGGCCATGTAACAACAGTCTCACAACAACATTGTGTGCACTCCATTAGCAGATGCCACCTATCGTGGCTAATGAACGGGAAGAAAAAAAAATATATATATCAAAATCAAAAGGTGATATTCAAGATCATATGGGTTGTATAGAATTCGAATAGGTGTGGGCATTAAAATAAGCTAAGTATGCACGCAACAAGGAGGAAGAACGACTAGGAAAAGCAATTGCTTGTATTTAAAGAAAGTTGAGAAGGAATGAAAGGAATTATTCGATCAATGATCCAGAGATAATTACATAATGAATGTACCTAAGATTTCGGAGTATTATCCATGCGGCATATATTTTGACAATCATACAGCCGTAGAAGATTCCAGTATAGGTTAAAAGAAAGAATTGAGCCCAGGTCATAGACAAAAGATTGAATTGTTATAAGATTGCATCATGGATATTCCATAGTGTCCATGAAGGGCTAAAGTAAATACTACTGCCATGAGCTGCAGATCGGAAGATAGCTTAAGCCTACATAAAGGTTGATCAGAAGGAAGAGGAAACTAAAGAGTTACAACAACGAAGTAAATCAGGAGTCTGATTATTGGACCTAGAAAATTATAGAAATTGCGCTTGAGAACATGTCAGAATCACTCTTAATATCAGAGGTGCAAGAGAGATAATGCAACAACCATATTCTATAATGGCTTTATAAGGAATCCAGTTAGAAGAAGTACCAACCTTATAAGAAGTCGGTATGAAGCTCTCACCGGATTGTGTATACACCAGAGGTGCAAGTATTATAATAGAGCTTTAATTTGTGAATATGAATTATACCTATGTGGAAAGGAGGTCATGAAAGAGATAGAAGATGTGATGTGAGATTTTAAGGTAAGTAAGGTAAAAGTAAACAACATACGAGATACTCAGATGCAGAAGGTTGGGAATAGTCCATACTTCGGATAGAAGGCTAGAACCGTGGGGATTCAATATCCAGGAATAATAGCGGCATCGTCAGTGTCATATCTTATAGCATATGGTTTCTAGGTATCGAGAGGTCTAGTTAAGAAAGTAAAAGAAGAGTTGGAGACAATGTGATGTCTCGCTTGATGTTCCAGAATAACACAAGAAAATCTATGGTGCAAGGAAGTTGAAGGTAGGCTGCGAGTAGTATAAATGGATATGTATGGGTCGCAAGCTAAAGTATGGTAGAGCGACAAGATTGTAGGAAGACAGGAGTAAGGATAAGAAAGGGTGAATAAGAAGGTGACGAGAATGGGTCAGTTCTCGGGATTAAGCCCATGAAAACATGAGAGCCGATGGGTTCTCTAAGTTATAGAAGGCTCAGTATAGCCTGAATGAACTCAAATGAGTCTATGACTAGTAGCATTTAGAAGAGATGGAATGCTGCCCTGGTAGTGAAATAAGAGTGTGATTGCGATATATAAAGGATGACGTTTAGGCCTTCGAGTGAGTAATGATTTAAAGAGGATTTCATGGATTATACGAGATTAAAATACCCACGAAAGTGAATTACATTGGGATGCTATAAAATACGATCATTGAAGTACAATACACCCCTAAGTGGATTAGGAAAGTCACTTCAAATGTTCCCCGATGAGACGTGAGCCCTAGCGGTAGTGTTACATAAGAGGCCAAGTTATCGGTATTAAGATGAATCAATAATGGATGGACAAAGGTCACAAAGTATGAGACAAGATTAGGCCGTCATTATTAAGATGAACAGTAATGAGGGGGCATTAAAGGACTTAGCTTATTGCATATAGGATAAGCAACGAAAGTAACATGGAGTTCGGTAGCAACCCTCAATAACGATAAATCAAAGTAAGAGTTATGGCAGTAAAGTCATACGGATGGATAAACGGATCTATAACAGAAGGTAGCAACAGTTACGAGATTAGAAGGATTCCAACTACAAGTCGTGGTGTGAGAAAGAAGCTTAAATGGGGGAATGCCCTGGCCCTTAGAATTATTCACAGAACAATTGCTTAGATGGAAAGTAAAGTACTAAAGTATTCAGAGGACATAAGTTATGAAAATGATAAGTATATCAGTCAACATTCGAGGACGAATGTTCCAAAGGGGGAATGATATTACATCCCGCATTTTTGTACGATAAAGTTTCGTCGTAAGTTAATCGACGCAAGTTTGGGAATGAAATTATTTCATGATTATAAGCATTATACTATTTTAAACAAGTGATGAGTAAATTGTTAAAGGTGAGAGGGTAAGCAAATAGAAGAAAATGAATTTCGTCGAAGTTTGACATTTTGGGATAAGATACGGCCCGAGATAAAATACCCGGTATTTATGGACTAGTGCCATATAAGATACCACATGACCATGATAGTAAGATGTATAAAGTATAATAAAAGTGAGTAATATTTTAAGTAATTTTAGATAATTCTTAATTATGTGGATATTTGGTTAATTATGATTTTTTGGTGGAAGATTAACCATGTAATTAAGAAAATGGGTGGATAAACTTTGGATAAGCTTAAATCCACCCCAACGTGGCAGCAACCCATGTCTAAAGTAATGACTATTGAATTACAAAACAAGGTGTCATATTTGGAGGAAATTGTTGGCCAAGTAAGCCTTATAAAGTGGGTCCCACATCCATTATAATAAAAGACATCTCTAACAAAGAGAGATGATATGAAATGTGAGATTTCCATAAGAAATTTTCAGCAAGGTTTATTCCCCATTTCAAAAATAAAAGTATACTATGCACTTAGCCCTAAAAAACGTGGAAAGAATGACTATGTTAGTCATCTTTACAATTGTGTTCAATTGATATCAAAAATCCTTTTTCTGAGGAGATTTTGGAGTTCATATGGGACTTTATGTTAAAATAGCAACGACAGTTCTTAAAATTGTGAAGAAATTCATACGAAATTATACTGCGTAATAGCAACGGGATTTTGCGATTCTAAAGGAGTACAGTGCAACCTTTTCCAAGAATATCATACGGATTTTTTCCTACTACAGGTATGTTAAAGCTAATCCCTTCTTTCATTTTTGCATGATCTCGTAATTACACTAGTTTGATAGCGAAACATAAAGAAAAATCCATATCTCGAAATTTACGTATATTTTTCTAGTTTTGTAGGTTACAATATTCTCTTTATCGGGACTTCATATCTAATTGAGTATTTCTTTTTTTCCAGTCATGAGAGCAGAGAATCTATATATACAGTATTACAGTATTTTCATTACCATCGAGCTATAATCGATGGGAAGGCCCCTATTGGGCAACCTCTGATCAGATGGTAAGTTATATACCGAGCCTACTGTGGCCGAGCGCCTATGAGCGAGCCCAGTTGGCCGAGATACAGAGCCTAGTATGGCCGAGCGCCTATGAGCGAGCCTACTACGGCAGAGCAATTATATATATATACCGAGCCTTATAGGGCCGGACATCTATTTTACTTACTATATTGAGAGAGTTGAGTCAGTATCAGCAGGTAAGCATATCTTCAGATTATCATTGACTTCCAATTGCTTTCAGTTATTATATTATCAGTTCAGTTTCAGCTTTCAGTATAGTTCCTTACATACTCGGTACATTATTTTGTACTGACGTCCCTTTTACCTGGGGACGCTGTGTTTTATGCCTGCAGGTCTCGATAGACAGGTCGAGAGTCCTCCAAGTAGGCGATCAGCTCAGTGAAAGATGTTGGTGCACTCCATTTGCTCTGGAGTTGCTTGTTTGGTCAGTATGATTTAGATGTGTATTGTTTGGTATGGCGGGGCTCTATCCCTACCTTTATGACAATTATATATTCTTAGAGACTTGTAGACAGATGTCATGTACGTAAAAGTTTGTATGGCCTTGTCGGCCTATGTTCAGTGTACGAGTGGTTATTTTGGTCTTATAGGCCCATATGTCTTATGTATAAGTTGGTGTTACATGTTGTATTCTACCTAGCTCACGGCAACTTCTCCGACTCACTTATCTATGATAGTATGATACGAAAAGATACGTTATTTTAGTACTCGATTGAGTAAGGTACCGAGTGCCCATCACGACCCATCGGTTTGGGTCGTGTGAATTCAGATGGCTTCCTATGAGGCATTATACGGGAGGCGGTGCCAATCGCCAGCTGGATGGTTCGAGCCGGGGGAGGCTTGGTTGTTTGGTATAGATTTGGTACAGGATGCCTTGGATAAGGTCAAGATTATTCAGGATCGACTTCACACAACTCAGTCTAGGCAGAAGAGTTATGCCGACCGTAGAGTTCGTGATGTTCAATTCATGGTCGGAGAGAGAGAGAGAGAGTATTGCTTTGGGTTTTCCCCATGAAGGGTGTGATGAGGTTCGGAAAGAAGGGCAAGTTGAGCCCTTGGTACATCGGACCCTTTGAGATTCTGGAGAGAGTGGGTGAGGTGGCTTACAGGCTTGCATTGCCACCTAGTTTATCAGCAGTCCATCCAGTGTTCCATGTGTCTATGCTTCGGAAGTATCACAGAGATCCGTCCTATGTATTAGACTTCAGCTCAGTCCAATTGGACAAGGATTTGACTTATGAGGAGGAGCCGGTGGCTATTCTAGCCTGGCAGGTTCGACAGTTAAGGTCTAAGAGTTATCCTTCAGTTCGAGTGCAGTGGAGAGATCAGCCGGTCGAGGCAGCTACTTAGGAGTCTGAGTCAGACATGTGGAGAAGATATCCACTCCTTTTCACCAGCCCAGGTACTTTTCTATGGCCGAACGAACGGTTATTTTAGAGGTGGAGAATGTGATGACCCGATAGGTCATCTAGAGTATTAAACCTTAATTTTGTATTTTGAAGCCTCCAATAGCTTCCTTAAGCCTTTCTCAATTTACGTGCACAATCCGGGTATTTTTTCGGAAGGCTTTTATGTTAAAAATTGATAAAATATGAAATTTTGCCTTAAAATTCCATTTGAGTTGACTTTGGTCATTATTTTAAGCAAACAGACCTGGATCCGTGTTTTGACGATCCCGGTGGGTCTATATCATGATTTGGAGTCTAGGCATATCCCCGGAATCGAATTCGGAGGTCCCTAGCTCGAGTTATCGCTTTTTGTCAAAATTTTGAAGTTTAAAGGCTTAATGACTTAAAAGAATTTACCAGTGTTTGACTTTGTTGATACCAGGTCCGTATTTTAGTTTCGGAACTCGGTATAGGTCCATTACTATATTTATGACTTGTTCGTCAAATTTGGTGAGAAACAGAGTTGGTTTGACGTGATTCGGACGTCCAGTTGTTAAAATAGAAGTTCTAAAGTTTTCTTGAAAGTTTCATTTAATTTGGTGTCCGATTCGTAGTTCTAGGCGTTATTTTGGTAATTTGATCGCGCGAGCGAGTTCGTATGGGAATTTTTTTGACTTGTGTGCATATTTGGTTTGGAGCCCCAGGGGCTCAGGTGAGTTTCAGATAGGCTACATATGATTTAAACTTGGAAAAATCTATTTTTTTGGACTTCTGCTGGTTTCTGGTGTAATGTACTTCGCGATCGCGAAGCCACTACCGGATCGCAAAGAGGGAACTGGGTAGGGAAGGATTTTACTCTATGCGAATGCGAACGCGAAGTGGAGGGGGGCTGCCCTTCACGAACGCGGACAGTGTATCGCGATCGCATAATTTTGTGGACCTGGGGGAGGGGAGCTGAGCAATACTCTTCGCGAATGCGGCACAAGGCTCGCGAACGCGTAGGCTGGTGGGTGTAAGCCTTCACGAACGCGAAGGGTATTTCGTGAACGCGTAGGCTATTTGAGCCGCTTCTTCGCGATCGCGTCAGGCCCTTTGCAAAAGCGAAGAAGGCCTGACGCCCAGTGATTAAAAACAGACCAAAAACAAGATTCTTTCATTTTTTCATAAACTCTCCATTAGAGCTCGGAATAGAGGCGATATTTAAGAGAAAACTCAACATCAATTCATAGGTTTGTACACTTTAACTCATTTTCTTTCATTTCTAACATCATCCATTAATTTCTAAACCTAATCTTTATTCTTCCTTGGTAGAAAACTAGGGATTTAGGAAGAATTGAGGGTTTTTGCAAATTAGGGATTTAGACCTCTAATTAAGGTCGGATTCCGAAACTAATTACATAATCAGGCTCGGGGGTGAATGGGAAAATGGATTTTGGTCTGAACCTCAGATTTTGACCAAGCGGGTCCAGGGTCGATTTTTTGACTTTTTGGGAGAAAAGTGTGGAACTTCTAAATTTATGCATTGTAATTGATTCCTTTAGCAATATTTGACATTATTGAGTCAATTATGGTTAGATACGAGTGGTTTGGAGACAGATTCTAGGGGAAAGGCTCCGGTAGAGCTTTGAGTCGACTTATGGGGTGAGGTAAGTATCGTGGTTAACCTTGACTCGAGGGATTATGATTTGTTTGCCTACTTGCTACTTGTTTAAATATTGGATACAACGTATATGTGAGGTGACGAGTACTTATGCGTTGTTATTGGGTTAAAGCATGCGGGTGGGACTTGTTTCTTGTCATTTATTTCTTTCTTTGATCATGATATCCATGCTTAGACTAGTTAATTACTAAATTGATCATTCTTTCCGCATTTATGGGCTATCTGTGATAATTGAATATTATTTCTGAAGAAGAGATTGGTGTTGTGGAACCATTATTGACATAAGACTTGATCTTGATTATTCTATCTCCATGTTGTTATATGTTCATTGTTACATGGTAATGGAGAGTGTTAATGCACGAAGGGTGATGCCGTGCCATATTTGAGTGTTAATGTACGAAGGGTGATGTCGTGCCATATTTGAGAGTTAATGCACGAAGGGTGATGCCGTGCCATATCTATTGTTCATGATGGAATTGAGAGTAAAAGCACGAAGGGTGAGTTCGTGCCGTATTTATCATCTTATGGTGAGATTGAGAGTAAAAGCACGAAGGGTGATGCCATACCATTATTATTGTTTCATGGTGAGGCTGAGAGTAAAAGCACGAAGGGTGATGCCGTGCAGTTTTATTCATTATGTTTGTTCATTTTGTTGGTTGAAGGTTTATTAACTGTTTCTTATTATCATTCCCTGTTGTAGTTATCGTATCTTGTACCCTTTTCGCATGTCCCCTCCCAATAGTACTTGTTAAATCTTTATTTGTTGTTATGTTGTACATATATTTTCGTCTGTACAGGTTTATTTACGTGGGTGTCTTGTTATAGCCTCGTCACTACCTCGTCGAGGTTAGACTCGACACTTACGGAGTACATTGGGTTGGTTGTACTCATACTATATTTTGCACTTATTGTGTTGATTTTGGTATTGGTCCCACCTGTCCGTGAGGCGTACCGGCTCGGATTGGCATTTGGAGACTCAAGGTAGATCTGCTGGCATCCGAAAACCTTGAAGTCCCCTTCCATTTCCCCTATTTACTGTTCTTTTCATTCGAGACTGTTGTATTTATTTTAAACCCTATTTTTGTAGAGATTCTAGAAGCTCGTGAACTTGTGACTCCATATCCGGGTTGTACTTAGATATTATTGGTTTTATGTCATTGTATTCCATTTTAGTTTTTTTTCGACTTAATTGGTTTTACTTAATTGAATTGATTAAAAATTGGCTTAAAGATCCTCTAACATTGGCTTGCCTAGCAAGTGAAATGTTAGGCACCATCACGGCATCGAAGGTGGAAATTTCGGGTCGTGACAAGTTGGTATCAGAGCAATTACCTGTGTGGCATCCGTTTCTACTTCCAAGGGATATAGTTTCATCTCAAGAGCAATGTGAAGTCCTTGGTAGAGGGCTTGATGTTCTGTTTGAATAGGTGCTCTTGAGTAAGTTCTCATTTGGAATCCTAGGATCCAATCTCCACTAGAGTTCCTAAAAATTCCCCCTACTCTACCATGTGTAACTCCCTCTTTGAAGGCTCCGTCTATAGTTAACTTGTACCAGCCTCTACGGGGTGCTTCCCAATAGAATTTAACGAGAATCTGCCTATCTAAGTTTATCTCCCGTTCCGTTAGTAGATTATATCAGTGGCTTGGTTTAAGACAAACTTTAAGGAGATTTCATTCGATGTGTTGTTTATATTATTGTTGTTCCTATTTAGTCAGATATTCCATATAATGAAAGGAAATAGATTACTCCATGATATATGGTTATTGTCTATGTTTGGGTTTAGCTCTCGAAGATAGATTAGCCAGTTGTCCTTATTGGGGTGATGGCTCTTAATATCTATACCTACTTGTTGTCACAAGTTTTTTGCCACGGTGCATCCCCAAAAAATATGAATAATCTCCTCTGTCTCATTGCGACAAATTGTGCACATATCATTGATGTTCATACCTATGCGTGCTAGGTGATACCTACATGGTAGTCTATTGTAGTAACTAAGCCAGAGAAAGTATTTAATTTTGTTGGGACAGTGTAGCTCCCATTTCCATGTGAAATTCTTACTTATATGCGGATCCTTGTCAATCACGTCATAGCACGATTTTGTTGACAAAGTACCCATATTGCTAATGTCCCATATTAGGGTATCCTTATTACCTTATGGAGAGAAGATAATCAATGTAATCTTTTGACGTATTTCAGTTGGGATGTTTAAGGGGATTTTCTTCAGGTTCCACCTATTGTTAGATCTAATATTTCTATTTGTGAGAGCTGACTCATATTTATTAAGGGGCCCGATCACATAACTTCTATGGTTATTTGAGTTAGGGATCCACTAACTTCCCCAAATATTTAGACCTGAACTTTAGTGGATAGACCATGTTATACCTTGTTGGCAGATTGACCATCCTTTAATAATGCTCTTCCAAATGAAGGAGGTGTTATATTTGGAATGATTAGTGTATTTTTTTCTGATAATATTTGCCAATAGATTGAGCGGATTATTAGTTAATCTCCAGGCTAGGTTGGTAAGAAGGGCTAAGTATTTTTATCTTGCTTTCTTTATGCCCAATCCACCATTCTCCCTTTTATTTGTGACAACATCCCAATTAATAAGATGTAATCTCTTTTTAGTCTCATTAGTACCCCATAGGAAGTTTCTCTGAATTTTATCAATTGTTTTGAGGGTTTGGGAGGGTAGGAGAGTATATTGCATGTAGTAGGCTGGTAGACTCGATAGGGTCGATGATATAAGTGTGTCTCTCCCAGCTAAGTTCATGCAGTTTATTTTCCACCCCGAGAGTTTTGTATGCATGCTATCAATGATGTGTTGATAGTATTTATAAGTTGGATTTCCATTAGTTATTGGGAAACCTAGGTATCTCCCAAACGAATTATTACTTTTGATGTCTAGGCAGGAGGAGATGTTAGTAATAGTGGTGTTAGTACAATTTTTGGAGAAGATGATTATTGATCTTTTATAGTTGATATTTTGTCTAGATATTTCGCAAAAATAATCAAGACCAAAATGAATTGTGGAGCATGTTTAATTGTTTGCTTTCCCCATTAGTACTAGGTCATTCGCGAAAAATAAGTGTGGTAAAGGAGGACATTTGGAGCTTAATTTAATGGGATCCCATTTTCTAATGTCAACTTGATAATTTATGTACCTAGTTAACATCTCCATACATAGTATAAAAATGTATGGTTGCCTAATGCCCCTACTTGGGTAGAAGAAGTTAGTTCTGGATCCGTTTACTAGTACTGCTGTGGAGCTTGTAGTAATACACGACATTAATAACTTAGAGATATTCATAGGAAACTTAAAGTATAATAATGTTCGATAAATAAAGGACCACTCTAATCTATTGAATGCTTTTTCCAAATCAATTTTAACTAACATATTACCAGTCTTACCACTATTTCTTTTAAATTGATTAATGATTTCCTGAATGATAATAGCATTATCACTTGCTCTTCTGTTCTTAATGAAGCTTGATTGGGTAGGACTAATTAGCTTGTCAATAAGAGGCTTTAGTCTATTAGCAATTATTTTAGTGATTGTTTTGTAAATGGTGTTATACAAGCCTATTGGTCGGAAATTGTTCAAATTGTTTGCATTGGGAAATTTAGGAATTAAACAAAAGTAAGTGGTATTAATTTCAGGAGGGATTGTGCTGTCAGTGAATACTTTATAACAAAAATTTCGAACATATTTTCCTACAATATGCCAATATTTATGATAAAAAAAGGGTGCAATCCATCCGGGCCTGGTGACTCAAAGGGTTTAAAAGAGAAAATGGCTGAATTAATTTTACTATCTAGGAGAGGCTTATCTAGGACTGATAGGTCTATGTTATCAAAACTAGTGGTGCTTAATTGGATATTCGACAAGTTTGTGGAAACATGATTAGTTGTGAACACAGTGTTAAAGTGGTCGTGGGCGTAATCTAAGAGGTCTTTTTGGTTATCAATCCAAATGCCCTGAGCATTTTTAAAGAAGCTAATATGAATTTTCTTTTTCTATTAGATGCTGAGATGTTGAAAAATCTAGTGTTAGCATCTCCGTTATTGAGTCAATTTATACGAGATCTGAGTTTCCAATAATCTTCTTCCAATTTTAAAATATTGTTGTAATCTTTGATTAGAGATTGTTCTAGGTCTTGTAAGAATTAGTTATGTTCATAATTAACGGAATTTTGAATACTAGTTAGACGTGCCGGAATCTTTTTTTTTTGTTTTTAAAGATGTTCCCCAAAGTTAATTTCCCCCATATTAGAATATTATTAGTGAAGGTACTTGTAGCATCGAGTAGTTCTTTATTCTTCCAGTTGGAGGTTACCATATTAGGGAAGTCTGGGTGGGTGCACCATATATTTTTTTAACCTAAACGGCCGTTTTGAATTATTATAAGAATTGTTTAGTTTTACTAATATAGGGTTATGATCAGAGTAGGTTTTGGGGAGATGGGTAACTGTGGAGTTTGACAATATGTTTAGCCATTCCTCATTGGCAAGCACACGGTCAAGTCTCTCCATGAGAAGTCCATTGTTTCTTCTTCTATGATTTGACCACGTAAATTTGCAACCTTTAAATCCTAAATCAATTAGGTTATACTTATTAATATAGTTCCAAACTTTAGATGATCTAGTAGCTTTCATAGGTCTCCCCCCTATTTTTTTCACAACTGTTGATGATATCATTAAAGTCACCACCTATCATTCAAGGCCCCTTATAATTTTCAGATATGAAAATAAGGTTTTCCCACATTGTATCCCCATAACTACTTGTAGTGCTAGCATATATGGAAGTAAATAGCCATTGGGTTTTATAAGGCCGTACCTCAATCATAACATGGATTTCTTGACCCCTCATAGTGAAATGTTGCACTATGATGAGGTTATAGTTGTAGAGGATAACCATACCATCTATGATCACGGCATCAGAAGCAACTACCTTCGGCATGGCTGAAAATGCATAGTAATAGGCCTGACCACTATCTGATCGACCTCCCCCTCTAGGGCGGCCTTGAGCTTACTGAGCCCCACCCTGAGCTGGCTGTGCGGGTGGTATAGCTGTTGGTGTTGAAATCATAGGCTGAGAGCTCTGCTGTGGAACCCTACTTAATAGTCTGGGGCAATCTCTCTTGAGATGGCTCAAGTCCCCGCACTCAAAACAACCTCTTCTCTGATAGAGCTACTGACCCTGGTAATCTGAATAGCTTCCCGTGGAACCCTATACAGATGAAGCATGGTAAGAACTCTATGCTGGCAATGCACTAAATGATGAATGAGCTAGGCGTGCACTGTAGGAACTGTGGCTAACTGAAGAACCACGAGGAACGTGGCAAGCTACCTGAACGGGTCTAGAAGGATGACCTCTGCTGTAATGGAACTGGACTCCAGATGAGGCACTGCTGAAACCACCTAAACTACGAGGCCTCATGGACTCATGTTCCTGCCTGCAAACCAGCTCTAAGCGTCCAGCAATCTCGACCACCTAGTCAAACCTAGCATCCGTCGCTACCTCTCGAGCCATACTGAAACGCAATCCATAGTTGAGGCCATCAATGAATCTCCTAATAAATAAAGAGTCATGAGCTCTAATACGGAAATACAAGTCTAAAATGACCAAGTACAATACTATTTGAAATAAAGACAACAATACATAAGATAAGAGACGCTAAGATGCGGTCAAGAATGCAGTTCTACCTCGTCTCTCAACAATCAACTCTACTACAAGCCTCGGCTATTGATGATTGGGTCCGACACCTAGATCTGCACAATTAAGTGCAGAGTATAGCATGAGTACAACCGACCCAATATACTCACGGTGACCCTAAGGGGATGGATCTTTATATACACGTTGCACGGACAACTCACATGTTGCACGGACAACTCACGTGCTAATAATATCAACCGCACGGACAACTCACGTGCTGCACAGAAAACTTATGTGTTGATAATATCAATATCTGGATCTGCACGGATAACTCACGTGCTGCATGGAAAACTCATGTGCCAACAATCACAATTCGCCCGGCATGGTCATAGGCTACTACTCCAAATCATAACACACAAAAAGCAAATATACGAGAATACTTGTACATGATCAATGATTATCATTTTTCATACTCCCGGACCGGGATAATGACAAGTTAAAGTGTAGGCATGTGCAAAGTGTGCTATCGTAGCATAAATCGGATATTTCATCACATAGATAGCAAATATCAAGTTCATTTAGAGATTTAGCCTCTATGTAACCTCAAACATGGCTCAAATAGTTCACAACAAGGTTACAAATATGAGAAACATCATATCTTAAATCTTAACAGTCAATCCTAGGCATATCATAGCCTAAGTACTACCCCGAACATGGATAAATACCCCCATGCTCGCACATGGGCTCAAACCCCATACATATGCGCACTCGTAGCACGTAGCTATCACAAACAATTTAGGCAACTAGTGTCTCAACCAATTTTAGGTAAGATACTTACCTCAAGCAAGCCAAACCACTCCTCTAACAAGTCCTTCCCGGGCTTATCAACCTCTGGACGACTCGAATCTAGCCAAATCAACTTAATATAATCAATAAAGCCATATGAATTGATTCCAAATGATAAAGCTAAGTTCTTTAACCAAAATCAAAAAGTCAACCCAAAATGTCAACCCCGGGCTCGTACCTCGGAACCCGACAAAATTCACAAATTCCAAACACCTATTCGATTACGAGTCCTGCGATACCAAAATTATCCAATTCTGACTTCAAATCCCCATTTTATACTTTAGGAAAATTTATACTAAAATCCCCAATTTCTTCAATTAGAATCACCAATTAAATGATATAAACAAAGATGGAATCATGAATAATGGACAAATCCGAGTCAAAAATACTTACCCCCAATCCAAATCGAGAAAATCCCCTCCAAAATTGCCCAAACCCGAGCTCCACAACTCAAAATATGTTATTATGAACCAAGCCCTCGAAATAGAGTACAATATAGTCTGCCCAGGCATTACCCTTCGCAATGGCGGAAAAGCCTTCGTGATCGCGAAGAACAATATCTCTAGGACCCCAAATCCTCTTTCGCGAATGCGACACCATAGTCATGAATGCGATGACCAAACATCCAATAGCTGCTTGATCGCGACCTGACCACGCGATCACGATGAACAACCACGTGCAATACCTCAGGCCTTTCCTTCCTTCTACACGAACGAGTCTCCTCACTCGTGTTCACGTTGAACAAACGTCCAAAGGCTTCGCGAACGCGCTGAACAAAAGACCCACCTGTCAGCGATAACTCTATGCGATCGCGTCCTTTTCTTCGCGATCGCGAAAGAGGAAACTAGAAGCACAAAATCAGCAGTTCCAACAATAAAGAAAATGGTCCGAAACCCATCCGGAACACACCCGAGGCCCCCGGGACCCTGACCAATCGCACCAAGCAGTCCCAAAATACAATACAAACTTACTCGAAACCTCAAATCACATCAAACAATAACAAAACTATGAATCGTACCCCAATTCAAGCCTAATGAAACTAATGAACTTACAACTTCTAAAACTCATGCCGAACCATATAAGACCAACTCCGAATGACCTCAAATTTTGTACACTAGTCTTAAATGACACAACGGACCTATTTCAACTACCAAAACCAAAATTTGAACCCGATATCAACAAATTCAACTCTCGGTCAAACCTCTCAACCTTCCAAACCTTCAACTTTCCAACTTTCGCCAAAAAGCCTCAAACCAACCTACGGACCTCCAAATCAAATTCCGAACATACGCCTAAGTCCAAAATT
The DNA here is from genome assembly GCF_000715075.1 of Nicotiana tabacum. Lineage (NCBI taxonomy): Eukaryota > Viridiplantae > Streptophyta > Magnoliopsida > Solanales > Solanaceae > Nicotiana > Nicotiana tabacum. The sequence goes on from NC_134102.1 coordinate 48,586,688, forward strand.
ACTATATGAATTTGTTAGAACCATCAAAACTCCATTCCAGAGTTGTCTACACAAAAGTCAAAATTCAGTCAACTCTTCCAACTTAAGCTTCCAACCTTGGAACTAAGTGTCCCAATTCACTCTGAAACATCCCCGAAACCAAACCAACCACCGCGGCAAGTCACATAACCACAAATGAACATAGAAGAAGAAGTAAATAGGGGAACGATGCTATAATACACAAAATGACAAGCCGGGTCATTTTAGGATTTTCACACTTAACTATTCGGTAAGTGATTTTGACTCAAATTTGATATTATTAGTTGATTACTTATGGATTTTAATATCAAAATCATGAAATTTGAAGAGAAATTTTGGGGATTTTTTTACTATGTTTTAAAAAATAAATATTTGAGATTTAAGAGTCGATTTGGACTTAGATTTAAAAACCAATCACATATTTGGACTCGTGGGGCTATGGATAGTCGAGATCTACCCCTAGACTCGATTTTTGACCGGGCGATCCCGAGGTTAAATTTTGTTGACTTTTTGGCATTTGATAAAGATTAAAACTTTAGTGGGTTACTCTAGTAGTGAGCACCCTCCACTTCCAACCAAGAGGTTGTGAGTTCGAGTCATCCCAAGAGCAAGGTGGAGAGTTTCTTAGAGGGAGGGAGCCGAGGGTCTATCGAAAACGGCCTCTCTACCTCAGGGTAAGGATAAGGTCTGCGTATACACTACCTTTTCCAGACCCCACTAGTGGGATTATACTGGGTTGTTATTGTTGTTGTATAAAGATTGAAACTTTACTAATTAAAATTAATTCCTCTTTCAATGTTTGATGTTATCGAGTTGTTTTTAGCTAGATTTGAGCCGGCCGGAGGTGATTTCTAAGGGAAAGGCTATTTTTGAGTATTGATTTGGCTTGTTTGAGGTAAATGTCTTACCTAGACTTGGTTGAGAGATTCTTTCCTACTAATTGATATCGTTTGATACATGCGGAGGTGATGTATGTATGAGGTGACGAACGTATATACATGTGCCATGGGTATTCATGCTTGGGGGAGATTCTAGCTTGCTCTATGCCTTATTTGGTTGTGTGTGTTATTTGATTCATTGTGTTATTAAATTGATCGACTTTGTGAGCACTATAAACCCTGCTAGAGGAATGTTGAGGCTGTTGGTACCTTATGTTGAACATGATGAACAAATATTGAGACTTATGCTATATTTGCCTTAGAGATATATGAACGTAGGCTATAAATACACCTTCAGACTTGATCTTGTAATGAGTCTTGATTGGGACGTGTACACTCTGTGATACATATGTGATCCTTTGAGCGACTATTTGGACTTGGTTGCTATACTTGATATAACCATGATTATGCTTTATCCGCACTTTTGTTGTTATCATGTCCTTGTGCACTTTATTTATAAGTTATGAGAATGTGGCTCTTGATGATAATTTGTTATTTTGCATTATTGTATTGTTGTGAAACATGGGGACATGATGTGTGAATTGATTGTAGATCCACATGCGTTGACATAAGGGAGGCATTTTAGCCATCATTATGCCTTCATTTCAATACCAAAATCACCATAGAAGAAGAAGAGGAAGAAGAAATTAGAAATTCATTAAATACATGTAAACAATGTATCAATCTTGCATAAAAGTGTATAGTAGTGTATAAGAGGTGTTTATACATCCATATATACTATTAAACAAAATTATATACTGTTAAACAAATGAATCCAGCTTCACGAGATTCTTCTTCTTCCTTAAGCCTCTTCTGAAATTTAACTCAAATCTACTCGAAATCACTTCAAATTTAAGTTTGAACTCCTTTTGATGTTTCCAATCGATTGGAACAACACCCGATGATGACTACAAAAAAATCCAAAAACATCTATTTTGAAATTAATCTCAAACCTCAAATCCGAGTTTGGCTTTCAAATATATGGTTCAAACTTAAAGCTTTAGCTCTTCAACGGAGCTTTTTTAACCAATCACATTTTAGATCTGAGAAACTTGAACTCTAATAATGGAGGTTTTATATTTGTATACACGGGAAGGAAAGAGAACAATAGCAAGGGTGAGGTAAATCCATTACTTGACGGCTTCAAATCTTGGCCACTTCCGCCAAGGTGACTTCTCATCACTCGATGACTCTTATAACCATGCTAAGAATCAGGATCCGACGATGGGTGTTCCTGATCAGAATGGAGGAAAATAGGCAAATAGAGTTGGAAACCATAATTTAATGAATACAAGATATTTATAAGTAAAATTTTTCATGTTTTGTGGGGAATACCTAATGGGTTGGATTTGTCGGTGTGAACAATTTTTAAAGTAGAAGAGACCCTAGTGAAATTGGTTGCAATTAGTATTATGCGCAAGGCTCTTCAGTGGCATCAAGCCTTATTGAAGTTAAGATTTAGTTGGGGGCTTCCTAATTGAGATGATTATGTGAGGGGCTTGACCCTCAGATTTAGGCATACTTTGAATGATAATCCTATGAAAAAATCGGTGGGGTTAAAGAAAAATGGGGATGCTTAGTAATTTTCGGATAATTTCGATGAGTTGTTGAACTATATGGAGCTGATAGAAGGATACTCCATTAGTTGTTTCATGAATGAATTAAAACCCGAGATCATAGTCTAAGTTAGGATACTAGCACCAAGAAATTTAATGGGAGCTTACATCCTTGCATATTAGCTGAGCAATCATTGGAGTTATAGAGGAAACAAAACCAGTTAATTTCCAGAAATTCTAGAACTTTTTACCTAGTCCAAGTTCTTCTTGGAGTTCAAATTTCAGGAATCATTATCACTTATGGGACTTGAGAGAAGCAGGGGTCCAATAAGGGAAGGTATTTCAATTTCAGTGTTTATCCTACACCAAGGGGATCAAGAAAATTTTTCATCACAGAAATGGATGAAAAGAGGGACAATGGGTTATATTTTATGGTGTGATGAAAATTACACCCCTAATCACAATTGTAAGAAGAGAAGTAATTATATATTCTTGAGTTGGAAGAATATCTTGATGAAGAGTTGGAGGAAGAAGAATAGATGGTGGAAGATGAAAACATAGAGGAGTCTAGCCACAGTTCCCAAATGTCTCTCCATGCCTTGGATGGAACTGTGGACTACAAAACATGAGAATGAAAGGGTTTGTAAAGGTCAATGTGGTACATATGTTGGTGTATTTAGGATCAACTCATAACTTTATGGATGTTGATATTGCTGAGAAATTGGGAATTCAGCTAGAGACTATTCCTGCTTTTTCTGTGATTGTTGCTAATGGTAGTAGATTTCATAGCAAGTGTATGAGAACGAAGGTGAAGTGGAAGATGCAGATGTAATATTGAGAATCTAGTGGCTGATTACATTAGGAGATATTAAATAGAACTTTAGGCAACGGAAGATGGAATTCCAAATTAATGGAAAGAAGGTGTCACTCAAGATGGTCAACAATAAGGATTTTAAAAACTACTTGATAAGTATTCCTCTTTATTTTAGGTGCATACTGAATTGCCTCCAAAGAGGGATCAAGAACACAAGATCATTGTGAAGGAAGGAGTTCCACCTATAAATGCTAGACCCTACAGGTTTCCTACCAGTCAAAAAAATGAGATTGAGAAGATGATTCAAGAAATTCTGGACACAAGTCATTAGACCAAGTGTAAGTCCTCTTACTCTTCTCCCATAGTCATGGTTAAGAATAAAGATGTTTCTTGGTATGTATTGACAACTTAATATCTATACTGTTAAAGAACATATAGATGAGTTAGGAGGTTCCAATTTTTTTTTGCAATTTTACCTTAGATCTAGATATCATCATATTAGAATGATGTAGAGGGACATTGAGAAGATAGGATTCAGGTCCATAATGTCCATTATAAATTTGTTGTTACGCCATGTGGACTCACTAATGCACCCTCCACATTTCAAAGTTTGATGAACAGAATTTTCTAGCCCTACTTAAGAAAGTTTATATTAGTTTTTCTTTGATGATGTATTGGTGTACAAACCTTCTTGGAGAACTCATTTACTGCATTTAGAAAATTCTTTCAAGGTGTTAAGGCATCATACTCTATTTTTCAAGCTCAACAAGTGTACACTTGGCAAAACATTGGTTGATGTAACGATCCAACCTATCGTTTTAAGCATTTGCATTCAGTTCGGTGGCTTGAGGGCATGAGTAGCTCTATATGGTATATTATGACTTGTGTGTATCGTTGGTTTTAGTTTTCGAGTGGTTTGAGATTAATTTGAATTTATGATACTTTACTAGGAAGCTTTAAGTAATAAGAGTTGACTAAGTTTGACTTTTGTATATTTGACCTTGGAGTTTTTATAGTTCCATTAGGTCCGGATGGTTATTTTGGACTTGGGCGTATTCCCAAACTTGCAATTGGATGTTTCTACAAAGTTTCGGCTCTATTTGGCGAAAGTTAAAAATTAGAAGGTTTGAAAAGTTCATAGGTTTGACCGGGAGTTGACTTCAATGTTATCTGGTTTGGATTGTTGTTACGGGAGTTGGAATAGGTTTGTTATGTTATTTGGAACTTGTATGTAAAATTTGGGGTGATTCTGAGTTGTTTAGATGTGTTCGGTGTAAGTTTGGAATTTGAAATAGTTCATTAAGCTTGATTCGAGGTGCGATTCATACTTTTGATATTTCTTGTGTGATTTAAGGCCTCAAGTAGATTTGTGTTGTATTTTGGAACTTGTTGGTACGTTCGGACGGGGTCCCAAGGGGCTCGTGTGTGTTTCAGATTGATTTCCGATTTATTTTGGTGTTTGTTGCATTGTTGATAAATTTTCTGGTTTTGGTGCTTTCGCATATGCGGAGGGTTGGACACAGATGCAAGTCCGTAGATGCCGGTTCGTGGTCGCATAAGCGATACTGGACTGGAGGATGAGAAGACCGCAGATGCATAGTCCTGAGTGCATCTGCGGGATCGCAGAAGCGGTCATAGTGGCTCAGAAGAGGGAAGGCAGGCTGGCTAGGAGTTTCGTAGAAGCGGAGGTTCCTCGCACCGGTGATGTCGTAGAAGAGGAAGGTAGTCTGCAGGTGCTAGAGGCTGGGGCTTCATTGGTATTCGCAAAAATGGGGTTTTTTTTTCCGCAGAAGCAACGCCACAGAAGCGGATATTGGATCGCATATGTGAAAATGTTGGGTAGAAGCTTTATATTTCGAGGGTTGAGTTGTTTTATCATATTTTGAGATCTAGAGCTCAGATTTGGGCAATGTTTGAGGCAATATTCATGATTTGGATTGCGGTTCAGTATTTTTGACTCGGTTTTGATTATTATTCATGATTTTATCTTCGATTTTTGTATTTAGTTGATGAATCTAAAAGAGAAATTGGGGAGTTTTTGTCAAAAAATATCTAAAGTGAATATTTGACATTTGAACATCGACTTGAAGTCCGATTTGAGTGAAATTAGAATGGTTGGATTCGTATTCTAATGGATTGTAGGAATTTTTGAGTTTTGTCCGATTCTGGGGTGAGAGCGAAGGTTGACTTTGAGTATTTGATTAGCGATTCAATCTTTATTGTTTGGGTTTGTGTCCTATGGTATTATTTGATGATTTTGAGTTAAGTTTGGCTAGTTTCGAGCTGTTCGGAGGTCGATTTGCGCGGGACGACATTTCTAGAGTATTAATTTGTATTGGTTGAGGTAAGTATCATACCTAAACTTAGTTGAGGCACTAGTTTCCTGAGTTATTTGTGATAGCTACGTGCTATGGGTGGCGCATATGAGTGGGATTGAGCCCATTTGTGTGCACGGGTTATTTTTCATGCCCGAGGTAGTATTTAGGCTATGATATACCTTGGATTGATTGCTAAGATTCATGCTGTGATGATTCTTATATTTGTATCCATGTTATGAGCTATTTGATCTATGTTTGAGGTTCCGTAGAGGTTAATCTCCTGATTGAACCTGATAATTGCTACTTTTGTGGTGTATTGGCCTAATTTGAGCCATGAAAGCACATTTTGCACATGTATGCACCTTAGCATGTCACTTATACCAGTCCAAGAGTGTGAAATGACATTCTTTGATCATGTACATGTATTCTTGTATATCTGCTTTCTGTGTGATGTGGATTAGACTGGTATCCTGTGACCACGCCGGGCGGATAATGATATTGAGCCTGTGACCATGCCGGGTAGATATTGATATTAAGCCTGTGACTACGCCAGACAGATTGTGATATTGGCACGTGAGTTATCTATGCGGTTGATATTATTAGCACGTGAGTTGTCCGTGCAGCACATGAGTTGTCCGTGCAGATTCGAGATATTGTTATTATTGGCACATGAGTTGTCCATGCAGCATGTAAGTTGTCCGTGCAGTTGATATAATTATCACGTAAGTTATCCGTGCAACACGTGAGTTGTCTGTGCAGCGCGTGGATATGAATCCATCTCCCCAGGGTCCCCCTCTTATGTTCTTTCTTGATGGTGTACACGCTGATTGTGAGAAACTGATGGATTTCTGGTTATGTGGGTCTTGGGAAGGCTGATCAGTGGTTTGGTTCGATTATTGAGATTCTAATATGGGCCTTAGAGTAGTATTAAGATTTCTATCTGGATCGGGTTGTGAGCCGCAATGGATTGATATTTGGTTATTTCACTTCTTCTTTACTTGTAATTTCCTTCGTTGTTTACCTGATATATTCACATATCTTCCTTATATGCTGGACTGCTGACTGAGCATAGTACGTTAAGAAATATTATGTGCACTAAGGTGGTCTTATCTATAATTTCATGATTTGTTCATATTTTTGTTCTGTACTTGTTGGAATTTATGAATTGTACAGGTGATTGGCGAGTATCATTTATAATTCTTGCTTTTATTACCTCGTCGAGATTAGTTATGATACTTGCTGAGTACATGGAGTCGGTTGTACTCATACTATAATTCTGCACCTCATGTGCAGATTTTGGAGCTGAGATGCTGTGGATGACGGGAGCAGGCATTGAAGATGTACCTACCTTCCGAATATAACTACCACTTGCCCTTGGTAGTTTTAGATTTGAATTCTTTTTATGTACATTCCAAACATATGTCGTATTTATTTTTATACTAGCTTTGTAAATCTAAGTCTTAGTGACTCATGACTTGTACTACCAATCCTTGGAATATTGGAAAGGAATTCAGTTATTTCACTTATTGTTTTCTTATTATTTTCACTAGAGTTGTGTTAACTGTTATTTGGCTTACCTAGCAGGTTAGGTTAGGTGCCATCACGACTAACTAGATTTTGGGTCGTGACAAGTTGGTATTAGAGCTTTAGGTTCATAGGTTCTATGAGTCATGAGCAAGTGCCTAGTAGGGTCTTGCGGATCAGTATGATGACGTCCATACCTATCTTCGAGAGGCTACAAGGCATCTAGGAAACTTCCCATCTTTTTTTCCTTATCATGCGGCATTGATTCAATGTGAAACATATATCTTTGAATTCCTTCCATCCACTCATATGTTATATTGAGCACTCGGTACCAGTTGTGCATCGATGAGTTGTGATGTCAGGGATGAGGTACGAGATATGTTCTATGTGTTGTGGAGATAGACCAGTCTAGATGACTTGAGGCCAGGTTTAGACCGCAACTTGGGCTCGGTGATTTCAGTTGTGTGAGTATGTTTTTTTGACTTATATTTTTGGTAGTGTCTCTAGGAGTGGGATTGATGGCTCAGTGAGTGGTTGGATAGCTATGTGATGAGTGTTATATGATAGAGGACTATGCTTAGGTAGTTTGGATGTGACGATAAGAATTTTGCTTTGGATACAAAAGGACTATGGATGTTTATTTCCTTCTTGATATGTTGTACAGTCTCAAGTTATGAGCGTGTTGAGGGATCTTTTATGTTGTTCATTTGTGGAATGAAGTAAACTCTTATGTCTTGTTGACGAGTTTAGACTCGGGAATATTAAGTGATTGCATTATGGTTGTGACTATGATAGGGCGTAGCAAGATGCCAGTTTTAGGCTAAGTAGGTGGGTTATCTCCTGCGGGATGTTCTAAGATTGTGTGATACTTGTGATGTTTCTGTGAAGAGTTTTCTTCCTACCCAGCGGGATGCATATGTTCTACAATTTGAGTTCGGATCACTTAAGGAAGTTCGCACGACTGTCACAAGGATGGATATGCACTTAGCAGATGATTTGAGGTATTCCATGGCTGGTGCTACATGAGCATATGAAGGATTTAGCTGAGTTACAGTGTGGAATTATGGCAGTTATAGAGTAAAGGTATTGTGGGTTATTAGATGTTGTGTTCTATGGCTTCGAGCCAAGTAGGGGAGTCTGCTGTCGAGGATCAGATTGTATTGTTATGTGATATATCAGTTTCGGTTTGAGGCATATTTGTGGATCAGTTGTGACTTGAAGAGGTTGGTTTTGAGGATGACTTGAGCAAGGGAATTGCTGGATGCATGATGTGCTATACTTTATGAATATATAGAAATCTAGGAATGATTCAGGTTTTTATTCGTGGTGGATGTAGTGTTCTAGGAGAAAGGATTCACCCAGTTGCTAAAAAATAGGGTTACTTCTTAGGTGTTTGTGTACTAATAGAGCACAAGTCGTTTGGCTCATTTTGGCGGTGCATTGGATATTAGAGCATGGTGGATGACTCTCAAGAAGGTTCTAATGAGTTCATGATTGATATGTGGTATTTGAGAATTTTCCTGAATTTTTGTATGGCTAAGATCTGAGATTTGCATTGGATGGTGTTGGGACTTACAGTATTTCCGTATTATTATGGATCCTACATTTCAATATCAAAGAGGTTAAGGAAATAACTTCAGATTCGCAAAAGGTCTCTTCAGAGTAGGCATATCGGTTAAAGTATTATTGAGTGCTTAAGAGGGAAGGCTTATGGGCCTTAAGCCGACGTGGTTTCATGCTAGGATCTCTTGGGTGAGCTTTGATTAAGGATCGTAGTGTACTAGCAAGGAGAAATGTTAACTTGAAGGCAAGTCGAGAGGGACTCGAAGGAATAGGTCAGCTTGGTAGTGGTTTGGATCAGCATGGTAATAGAAATGGTTGGTTCTTTTGGTTCCTTTGGTTTGGTGAGGCTTTGTAGGTGTGTGGTGGCAATTCTCTTGGGCTTAGCGATCTACATGATTTGCTGGAGTTAGAGGGATTCAGTTCTGATGGCTTGATTTTGTGCTAATGTGTTTTGAAGGGTTCTCGATGATTTCGACCACGACTTGGGATGGATGTTTTTATCAGACATGGGGAGTTTGTTACGTGTTGTGATTTTCTCTTGGATGGGGGTCGAGTGGAAGTTTTCTGGTTGACAGAATGTGTATCCTGCTTGTGATTCAGGGTTGATAATGGGGATTCTCGTGTTTTCATATGATGGCATGATATATGCGGTGCAACGTGTAGGATTAAGGTTTGTATGTACAAGGTTGCTGTTTAGATTCAAAGGGAAGGTCATGAGTTCTAGTCTGCATGGACAATTTTAGATGTTTAAAAGATTTCTGGCAGTATCTGGTATCACCTGAGAAGGTGCGCATTTTAGAAGGCGCATTGTGTTTTGACTTGCGGATGGTGAAAGTATGTTAAGAGGTTGGCGACTGATTATATATGTTATGGATAGGTTATTGTGGACTTTTCGGAGGTTACCTACCTATTTCAGGAGGATCAAAATTGATTTAGAGGCCACTGGAAGGCCAAATGAGAATATATATTCTACATCGGGTCGAATTTGTTTACTCAACACATCTATTATTGAGGGGTATGTCATCTGTTAGAGTTGATCTTATTTGTGTTCTGATATGTTCCGGGTGTTACTCATCTCTGCTACAATGGGTTGTGAGACTGCTGACTATTTACACACATGATGTAGTTCTGTTTGGGCCTCATGACGAAATTCGAGCGAGATGGCTCTTGGGGTGTTGAATGGTTGATTGCACCTGGTTATGGTCTTCCTATTTGTGGTATATTGTGCTATCCATTTATCCATAGTTATGGTCATGCACTTTGCGTGGTTGTTTTTGATATGCATATGGTTGTTGATTATGAGCATCATGGCTCGAGGTATTTCATGTAGGCCGATGTATGAATTGGGTCATGCATTACAACAGAGTTATGTTGGGATATGATCCTTTATACTTATTCTGTGTGTTTTGTTTCTCCTCTGTGTGATGGGTTCATAGTGTTGTGCTTTGTGGTGGTATCTATTGAGCTTGCGGGACGATTTTATCATTTGGATTCTCTTTCCATCATTGGGTACACTTGAGTTGTTGCTTGTTTGGTGCATAGATTACATGCTAGGTGGCTCGAGGTGGTGCTGGTGTGGCATATGGATCGAGCATGTTGTATTAGATGAGATGAAGTTATTGGACCTTGAATGAGTCCTATCGGATTTGATTAAGGTATGTTAGAGGAATAACATCATTAGTCAGCTCAGAATTTTGATATGGTTCTTGTTGGGCGAGAGAGCTTCATGACTTGTTGATCTGATGGGTGGTTATGAGTTTCTGCGTGCTTCTCTCTTTATTGGCGGTATTCGAAGGTGTAGAACAAGGTTTTATTTGACATGAGGTTTGTTACCGATACCAGGTTTGTTATTAAGTAACTATTGTGGTCGGAAGTTATTGCTATGATTATTTGAGTTATGCAATATAACATGTGATTATATCTTAGGTTATTGTTATGGCTTGATACGGGTGGTTCAGACTTATACTTGGTGTAAATGCGAGATTTGGGTCTTATGATGAATTCCGGTTGTTGGATCTTGGGTTCTAAGGTTATGGACTAAGGTTGAAGTAAGGATCTTTAGTTAGGTTGTGTTGTCAGGCTTATATGGATTGGGGTGACGTGGGATCACCCATGGGTATGTGCATGGTGAGTTTATGTAGTGATTTTATAGCTTTGGAATGACTCTTGGCACGTTCAAGGATGAACATATATTTAAGTGGGGGAGAATGTAACGATCCGACCGGTTGTTTTGAGCATTTGCATTCAGTTCGGTGGATTGAGGTCATGAGTAGCTCCATATGGTGTATTAAGAATTGAGTGTATCATTGGTTTTGGTTTTCGAGTGGTTCAGGATTGATTTGGAAGAATGATTCTCTACTAGGAAGCTTTAAGTGGGAAGAGTTGACCAAGTAATGATTCACTACTAGGAAGCTTTAAGTGAGAAAAGTTGACCAAGTTTGACTTTTGTATATTTGACCTTGGATCAGAGTTTTTATGGTTTCGTTAGGTCCGGATAGTGATGTTGGACATGGGCATATAGCCGAACTTGCATTTGGATGTTTCTATAAGGTTTCGGCTCTATTTGACGAAAGTTGACAATTTGAAGGTTTAGAAAGTTAACAGGTTTGACCGAGAGTTGACTTCGATATTATCAGGTTTAGATTGTTGTTCTGGGAATTGGAATAGGTTTGTTATGTTATTTGGAAGTTGTGTGCAAAATTTGGGGAGATTCCGAGTTGTTTAGATGTGTTCGGCGTAAGTTTGAATTTGGAAATTTGAATAGTTCATTAAGTTTAATTCGAGGTGCGATTCGTGGTTTTGATATTATCTCGTGTGATTTATGGCCTCAAGTAGGTCTGTGTTGTGTTTTGGGACTTGTTGGTCTATGTTGCATTGTTGATGAATTTTCTGGTTCTGGTGCTTCCGCATCTGCGGAGGGTTGGACGCAGGTGCGAGTCAGCAGATGCAGGCTCATGGCCGCAAAAGCGAAACTGGACTGGAGCTTGAGAAGATCTTAGATACGGAGTCCTGGGCGCATCTACGGGACCGCAAAAGCGGTCATAGTGGCACAGAAACTGAGGTTCCTCGCACCTGCGATGCCACAGAAGCGGAAGGTAGTCCGCAGGTGCGAGAGGTCGAGCTTCAGTAGTATCCATAGTAGCAGGATTTTTGTCGCAGAAGCGAAGCTGTAGAAGTGGCTATTGGACCGCATATGCGAAAATGCTAGGCAGAAGCTTTATATTTCGAGGGTTGATTTATTTTATCACATTTTGAGAGCTAGAGCTCGAATTTAGGCGATTTTTGAGGAGAATTTCACGATTTGGATTGGCGTAACTATTTTTGACTCGGTTTTGATCGTTATTCATGATTGTATCTTTGCTTTTGGCATTTGATTGATGAATCTAAAAGAAAAATTGGGGGGTTTTGTCAAAATATTTCTAAAGTGAATATTTGAGCTTTCAATATCGATTCGGAGTTGGATTTGAGTGAAATTAGGGTTCTTGTTATTCTAGGGGGAAGGTGTTAGGCATCCCTCAAAATCTACCTGAGGTAGCTCCTTAGGCTTAGGATAGGTTCGGGGAAAGAAATGTCTATATTCTGCTTAGTCAATGTTTAAAGTCTATGAAAATATTCTAAATCTTATATGAGTTTCACTATTTTGAGATAGAAAAATACTTTGAAAAGAAAAGATGTTATCTGTTTTGTGATTTTGAAAACAATAGATCACTTTTTGAAATATATGTATACTTATTGAGTTAAAGGATAGATATGCTTTTATTTTTGAGAAAGATCTTGTAAATATGTTTTAGAGTATGTGCTTTTGAAGAAAAGGGTGTTACTTATTTGTAACTTAGTAGAGTAAGAGACCATTTTGAAAGTATACCTCAAGTTGAAATGAGTATACCTTATTTGTAAATTAATTTTCAATGGTAACCTTGTATTTTAAAACTCATTGAGGTTCACCATTTTGCAAGCATGGTTGAGTTTTGGCTTTGAAGACAACTTCTTAAATTATTTTCGTGATATGTTTTTCCAAATAGAGCTCGTTTTCACTTTTGAATCTGCCAAAGTCTAAACATATTGAAAACAGTTTGTGATAACAAGATAATGTCTTTCATTTGTTGCAAAGATAAGTTGAAATTAATTAATGATCAAACATTAAAAGATAAAAAGAGAGCAGGATTTCTAATTTGATTTTACCTACAAGCCATGGTTTGCTCCTAAACAATCAAAGTATAAAAATTATCCAATAACAGAGTTAGTCATTTAGAAATACACATATGAAATAACAAATAGTAATGAATATGGTTCAAAGTAAAGAAGGAAAGAAGCTGGACTCTTGACAATTGGGCTGGTAAGCTTAACCAGGCCTAGTAGGATTTGGATCATGTGGCAGTCTCCATTCGGAAAAGGTAGAAGTCTGGATTTGAATTTGGGCTTGAGTTCCCAATGGAACTCAATAGGCTCAATTCGAAACATGTACACGAAAATTAAAAGGGAATTAGTGTACATCAAATATAGAACTAAATATGATAAACATTATGACAAATAATAATATAGAGCTAAAGAATGTGGTGAGACAGATTTTATTTATATTAATCCTATGAGGATTAATAGGAGTTAGTGACTAAGGGCTTGGAGTAAATCCTTGTTTATGGATAAAATTCCCTTGTGGACCCCTGGCACTTCAGAGTTCACGAGGGTATCATGGACCCCGAGCAATGCTTGTGTCAGAGAGGAGTACCTTATCCACAAACTAGGTTTCACACCCAAATACCATTAATCACCTACTTCTAATCTTCCTCAAGGCTTAAACATAAACAAATGGTCTCAACAAAGAAATTTTATATTACCCAAATACAAACAGTAGGTACAAGAGTCACGGTAAACCTTTTTAAGGTTCAAACACACAAAAGCTCAGCAACTTTGAACAAATAGGATACTGTAGTTCATCATTAGAGCACAAAGAGCAACACAAGGCACAACATTGACTAAGGAAAATTTATATCAAAGCATAGAGTATAAGGATAGGGCACTACAGTAGGCATGGAGTCACTGTTGGAACATAATCACACCAGATTATAGAGCACAGGTAGTAGACATGCTTCATTACTCATGTCTTTAAGATCAAAAGTGTTCATAGGCAATCATTATACAGAGATGAGCACTTGTGCTTGTTTTATTGACTCTACTGTAAGTTTAATGTCTCAGAATTCTTCTAAGTAGGTTCAGATTGTAAGAACAATTCACAAATACTTCTAAAAGCTTCAGCATAGTTAAGAGCATACATCTTATCACTTTAATACCTAGACTGATTACTCTATTCAGAACTCCTAAAGTGGCATGCCAACTAGTTAGGTTATCAAAAACAACAATCTAAATGGAAGAATTAGTCTTTGTTTAATCCTAGTGACATGATATCTAGTTATAGCAACACATAGATTATCACGCTTTCCCACTATCAGACTCAAGCAATCTCAGGTTAAGTCTCCTATAGACAGTGATGTTAACATGCATAGTAGGTGAATGATAATCACTTTAACATTGAAAGGCAAACATGTCACAATATACTAGCACTTGGACATACAAACAGATTCACTGACAATACTTAGTGCATGATTCTATGTACATGTCATTGTAATATCATAGCTCAGCCTAACATTTAGAGTCATTTGGGCAAGGGTGGATCATTAGGAACAATCTCTTATGGAGGATTACTCACTAAACTTAAACTAATACAGCATCAAAGAAAGATCTGGACCACTATAGGTTAACACACAAGTACAAGTATAAACCTCTTCAAGCTAATGTCATGAGATACTCTATGGGCACAACAATACTGACATGACAAGCATGAACTCATGTATAGAAGTTAAGAATAGTCATTTGATTACCATAACAACAGGGAGTTTCATGTAGCAGGACTCAAACAATCATGAGATGGCATTCATTACAGGGGTCAATCTTAACAAATCACATTCAGACATGAGAGAAGGCCTTCTAACATACTAGCATGGTTCATTATATGGTCTCTTTTGTTTCTAACTATCATAAGAAGCACGCATAAATCATCCTGTCATAGTAGTATGAACATGGTTCTAAGTAGAGCCTAAACAAATCAACATGAGGACATGAGCAATGACACACGCATGTTCCTAGGACTAAGGCAAAACATCATAGCATCACAAATGTCAAGATGGCTTAGTGTTGGCAAGTTAACATTGTTCTCAAGAAGAGTTCAAAGGTCTTATTTTATTCCATGATAACATGCACAAAACCAATTACTTGACTAACAGATCACATACAATATTGTTAGAATAGGATTTAATTCAATTAATCATGAAGCTTTAACATGGTCTAAGAGTAATAGCTATTCATGGATCAATGAATATGCAGAACATGCATGTTATCAACTCAAATTTATCAACCAAGTTCATTAAAGTAGACATGTTAAGTGTAAGATATGAGATACAAGGAGAGCCCTTTACTAGACCAAGACATGGAAACATAATGTAACAAGCAAGGTGGTCAGGTTAATCTCATCATCGGAGATACAAAATACCAAGATGAATCCAAGAAATATGATTTAGCTAGCTTGGCTGACATGGTAGTGCTCATGAGACTATCATTTAACTAACAAGAATGGGTCACATACAAATCAACACAGAGGTTATCTCAACTGATCATGGAGACTTAGCCATAAGAATATCATTTAGCATAGAGGCACTTTTACTAATCAGATCATAAAAGTATGATTCGATAGTACAAATTTGATAACAACTTCAATACAACATAACTTATTCAGAAGATCCCTAATTTAACAGTGAAAATAGCATGTAAAGACAGGACATAACAAATACAACTTTACATTATTAATATATAACATGAACAGTCAGAGAATCAACAAAGGAAACCATACGAACACGGAATTACACCATTAATTCAGAGTACAGAGAGGGTCAGCATGCACTAAGCTTCTACAGGGCAGCAAACCAAGTAGAAGTAGTTCAATAGCAAATAAAGACTCAAACTTTAATTCTTTTTTTGGGTGTGTATTGATATCTACTCATGTCTCTTAGCGTCTGTTAGGTGAGAGCATTTAATGCCATATTTATAGTGGCCTTCAATGCCCTAGGGTTCCAACATATTCAAATTTGATAGTGGGAAGTGACGAATGGTGGATGATGGTAGCAAGGCAGGTGAAATCAGAGAACAATAGAGGAAAAATTAGTATGGGATTTTCCAGGGCACGAGGAGATGAAGGGCCGACCTTTGAAGCCCTTGGACTAGTGGTCAAACCCTAATGTTTAGAGGTCACTGCGTTTGACCTATGGACACGAATAAAAATAATGGAAATCAGACATGTATGCTCTGATTTGAAGGATGAAGGAAGACCAGATGAACTTCAGTTTCACACTTTAGGTCTTAGGGTTTGATTTGGGGATTTTGAATCACAATGATGGAAGTGGAAATAAATCGACAGGATTCGCAGATACAGGGGATAAAGTGGATGGTTTATGATCGAATCTTGTGACCATGCACAAATTTGTGCAAGGATCTGGTGATTGACGAGGCTGATAGATGAGAGAAAGGAGAGGGAATGGGGAAAAAGGGTGGCTGGTGGTGTGAGTGAAATGATTAGGGTTTAGGGGTGTTTGGTTGGTTTAAGATGAGACATGGAATCTGGGCCATTGGATCTTTGTATCAACGACCCCGATATTTTTGGGGATAAGAATTAATAAAAGCTTTTATTATGAAAAATGGATGGCTGTTGGATCCCTGTAATCCAACGGTTGAGATGAAGTTTCAGCGAGAATTAAAAGAAAGGGAAAAACGAAAATTAATTTCGAACCGTTGATAAGATGGACCAACAGTCCAGATCCTTTGTGTTTCTTTTGTGAGTGTGGATGAGAGCTGACGTGGCGAGATGCCATTGGCTCAGCCAAAATGGCGTGGATTTCCAATATGGGATAGAGAGGGCGGGTCTGGACCGGGTCACTGGTGTTTGGGCTTGTGCATTTGGGCCAAAATAGCTGGAATAGAATTTAACACATGGCCATATTGAGTTTAGTTAATTAATTGCAATTGTAGACTTTCGCGCTTTTAACTACTTTTAAAATTAGCTTAATTAATCTTAATTAAATGAAATAAAATATAATCACCAAATATATCATTTATCACTGTAATCAATTAATTATTAATACTTCATTTATTGAATTGTGAAACTAATGTTGGCTAATTAAAGTAAATAGGGAAATATAATTATAAATTAAAGACTAATTCATTAAATTAATTGTAAAACTTGTTTATTAAAATATAAAGGTTATTTGAATAGTTCAAAATAGTAAGATTAATATAATTTAAAAATATTTAATACCGAGTTGCTATTAATTTAAGTATTTATAAGTTTCACACCTCCTTTTTCCCATGGGATAGGGAGTTTTTTGGGATTTAAGTAACATTATTCGAAATGGAATTATTTATTTATTTCAGAGTCGCCACTTGGAATATTTATGGTGTCCCAAGTCACCGGCTTATTTTAGAATCCCAAATCGAGAAAATTGACTCTATTTGTTGGTCTGCGAACACAGAAGACCGGGTAAGGAATTCTGTTAATCTGGGAGAAGGTATTAGGCACTCCCGAATTCTGTGGTTTTAGCACGGTCGCTTTACAATCATATACTTGGCTTAATTAACATATTATTACGTATTTTAGAACCTATGTGTATTTTAACTTTTACCGCTTTTAATTGCTTGATTATGGTGTGATTATGAAATTATCTTGAAACGAGTCACGCGTACGTGTACTCATTTTGTTTGGCGTATCAAGATCATGTCACGCGTACATGTACACAATCAATAACACTTTATTATTTTTAAGGTTGTTTCGCCCAAAGTTGCGCGAACGCATACCTTGGTATTAGTTTTGGGAATCGTAATTATGTCACGCGAACGTATACATAATCACGATGATTCAATTGATTAGCACGTGCCTAAAGCATACTAGCATATTCAAAGTAATTCATTTATTTATCATTTTTTTTATCCGAGACATTTATTTATATATATTTTATTTTTACTTACTACAAGGAGTCTTAAATTAGTTCTTACTCATTTCGCGCGCTCTCTCTCTCTTACTTATAATTATTTATTATTAAGAGGCCTTGAAAATATGTCTATACCTAATTAGTTATATTCTTCCACGACCCCATCCTCTGTGAGAATGAGAAAGAAATCTATTGAATTTGATACCGAAAACGTGATTTTTTAAAAGTATTCCTATTAATATTAACACTTAAATTTTTTTTTAGTCTTCAATGCTAAGTACTTAACAATAGTAAACGTATACTCAAAGAAGATTTTTTTTTTAATATAAATTTTTTTTACTACACTTAGAAAAATATTATTATAGTTTATGGCCTATTTAATACTACCCTCATCTAGCTCCACTCTAAACAGTTATAAAAATTATCAAAAAAAAAAAGCATAATACAAGCACAAAATAAATAAATAAATAAAATAAAACTGAAATGAACCCACACCCTATGGGAAAAGAACTGTACTCAATAAATTTATTTGCACCCCTAAATGAATATGAACTATTAATGTAAAATTGATTTACCTTTCAATGAGTGACCATTCTTTAGAAGATCACTACGACCCAAGACAAATAATATGAACTATTAACGTAAAATTGATTTACCTTTCAATAAGTGACCATTCTTTAGAAGATCACTACGACCCAAGACAAATATATATATGCTACTGGATTCATATAGAAAGAATATGACAACTTCTTTTAAAACGTAAATGAATTCCTAAGACTAGAAACATGATTTAAACTTTCAAAATAAAATTTAGTTAGTAACGGAATTCTTATCAGATTTGAACTTAATCGTGATTGAATATCATTTTCCACTTGAGAGAAAAGTTTTTTTTTTTAAAACAAAACTAAATCTGACTCACACGAAGACTAGAACATATTACTTCTTGCTTCTTTCCAATAGTGAAAATCATCATAACTATTAATATATTCCTAAGACTAGACAATTAACTAAAAATAAATTATTCAATGTCTCAGTTTCATGAAAACTGAAACGCCATCCTTGATTCTTAGTCAATTGATGATCTCTTAAAGAAAAAGTCACAAACAAATAAAAATATAATAAAATATAGTGATAAAAGGTGCCGTCAATTTAAGTGAACTTACTAAGATAAAATAATTACATATCCAAAATACAGTATCCAAAGTCTCGACCAAAGACATGATATCAAGGGATTGACAATTCAAGTAGAACTTAGACAACCAACATAAAACTAATCCATCTTTAACATACTATTCAAACTTTACTTAAAAATATCAAAGTAGGACTTAAAGAACATAGACGAACCTTTAAATTACTTGTGAATATCTGCAGAAAACGTACTATACGAACTCCGAACAACAAACGAAACTTCAAAACTCAACCAAATTGGTCTTTTGAATCTTGCCTTGGTTACTGCCTTTTTTTGTTTTTTTTCCCCCTTTTATTTTTGAAGTGTGTATTATATATAGATATGTGTGTGATGTCTAACTGATGTGAGAAAATAGGAAAGTGGGAAGTAGGGGTGTGAGACGTGAGCTGATGGGGGGAAGTTAGGGGATGGAGATTAAGGAGTTAGAAAGAGATATATTAGGAAATATTGAGAGAATTTGGAAAAATAGAGCTAGGGAGGAGCCAATCGTGGGTTTTTGGTTGGAAATTATATGAGGATTATGGGATAGTTGTTAGCAAGTAAAAACAAAATCAGTTTTTTTTTTTTTTTTAGTTAAAAGTTTGATAACAAACTTTATCTCTTTCACGTTAACTTCATTTTACCCTTCTTTTTCTTTTTTAATTTTGTTTTTTAAAAGATAAATTAAATTATAAAGATAAGAAGATTAACCAACATTTCTTACAATATAGGAAAACTAAATATTTACATGTACTTTAAATGATACTTAGAAAAATACCATAACTTATTAAAATTCTAATTAAAGAAAAATTACAAATTTTTTTTTGTAATTTTTCTTTTTCTCTTTACAAATAGAAATGAAATATATTCTATAAGTGTGTGAATATATTTTTTATTTTGTTGTAATATTATTTTTTAATTTCCTTTTTTTTTCAAATAAAACCTATTTAGAGTAAGATAAAAGTTTTAAAATATCAAGATTAAACCTAAAAGAATTATTTGAACCAAAATATTATCAACTTCGGGTGCGGTCAAAAATTAGTTGTTCACAGCATGCCCCTCTTTTCTTGGAAACATGAAGAGTTTTCAGGCAAAGAAAAAATGAACATGGTGACTGATTTTTGACCACCCTATTATTTAAAAGGGAAAAGAAGTGAAAAAAGGCATTGCGACCGAGCCTTGGTTTTAGGCAGCCTACATATCCCAGGTTATAAGAGAATCAGGTCACGTGTAGTTCAAGTGAAAAATGAGTGATGGAGTACGCTTAGAGGGAGAGTCGAGTGAAGTTCCGTCGAGGTTCCGATCCGCGGTTCCTACTATTACATCAAAATGAAAAGAAAATTACATAATCTTGAAATCTAAGAGTTACAAAATTCCTATCTAAATGCCATCTGGAGTCTTGTCTTGATTCTTGACTTGCTTCCCCTATTGAACTTTTGACTGAACTTCAAGCTCTCGATGTAACAAATCATGAAATATTCTCACAGCTTGTTGCTTGATCCGATAATGAGAAGATGGATCTTGAGACTCTATGTCTCTGCATGCATTATGTCAAAGATGGTTCGGCTGGTATTGAGATCAAACATTCCACTTTCTCTGGCGAGAGCTGGAATCTTATTTTTGCACATCCAATCCGTACTTTGCAAAAAACTCTGCAAGCCATCAGAAACAGACAAAACGAACAAAATATTTCTGCCCCAGTTTGCACTAGGAAATATTTTGTGAGTTATTGAAAACACATTAAACTATCTTTGCTATTGCAGAATAAAGAATTGAAAAAACAAATGAGTATCTTTTTTTTTTGAATAATAGGGATGTTGTACCCTATGTTAACAAGAAGGAAGGCAACCGGGGAATGTCGTACCCAGTGTTGACAATGAGATGAGGCTCGTGGCACCCTAAGATGCTACTAGGGAATGTCGTACCCTATGTTTGCAATAAGAAATGCAACCAGGGAATGTCGTACCCTATGTTTGTAATAAGAAATACAACCAGGGGATGTAGTACCCTATGTTTGGCAATAAGATGAGGCTCGTGGCTCTCTGAGATGCTACTAGGGAATGTTGTACCCTATGTTGGCACTAAAATGCAACCAGGGGATGTAGTACCCTGTGTTTGGCAATAAGATGAGGCTCGTGGCACTCTAGGATGCTACTAGGGAATGCCGTACCTTATGTTTGCAATAAGAAATGCAACCAGGGGATGTAGTACCCTGTGTTGGAAATAAGATGAGGCTCGTGGCACTCTAGGATGCTACTAGGGAATGTCGTACCCAATGTTAGCAATAAAATGAGGCTCGTGGCACTCTAAGATGCTACTAGGGAATATCGTACCCTATGTTGGCACTAAAATATAACTAGGGGATGTAGTACCCTGTGTTTGGAAATAAGATGAGGCTCGTGGCTCTCTGAGATGCTACTAGGGAATGTCGTACCCTATGTTGGCACTAAAATGCAACCAAGGGATGTAGTACCCTGTGTTTGGCAATAAGACGAGGCTCGTGGCACTCTAGGATGCTACTAGGGAATGTCGTACCCAATGTTGGAAGAAAATAATGCGACCAGGGGATGTGGTAACTTGGGTTGAAGATAGGGTATTGATTCCCTATAATAAAACTAAGAACAACATGATTACATGTATATTGGAAGAAAACTAAGGATTTGAGAACTTCATTTGGTGGTGTTCGTCTTTTCACGAACTGTTTTCCTAAAATTATTCTGTTCCTGTTCTACACAAAGAAAAATTCGTTAGTTTTAAAATGGTGGTCAGTTTGTGGCCTTGATTTCTTGGGCGACTTGACCTTGCGTCCATTACACTTGTTAGAAAAACTGACTCTGGCAATGGTCTTACAAATTGCCGGGATATTCTGTCTTTACTTTCTGAAGATCTTCTTTCTCAAGATCAAAACCTGACTATTTTGCGCCTATCACCACTTGTGTTTATGATGCAAAAAACCTTGCTCCCAAAACAACTTTTAACTGAGTAACTTTTATTGAACCTTGAAGCATTGTTCAGCCCTTCAAGCCTTTTGCTCTCCAGGGAAAATCACAGATGGCTTTATGTCTTTGTCCATACAGTTTATGCCGAGCAATCTTTGCTTTACATAACGGGGAAACTGTAACCAATTTTGCGGCCTTTTCTTTGCTTTGCTTTGACAAAATTAGACTGAAAGGGACTCAAGAAAGTAATGTGAAAGAAAACAAGAAAGTGAACTAACAGGTATTACAACTTAATCAAGAAGTGTCTCTTTCAAGGAAAAAAAATAAGAAAGGACTTATTTGGAGGAATATGCTGACTTCAATGGACATGACATGCACTTTGGACTGGATGCCCGATCGGTTTGAACCGTCTAATTCTCGAAATCTATTGTAAACTTCACTTTGAAACTAAGTTCTTTGTCTTAACCATGATTGTGCCAAGATATATGAAGACCTAAATCGATCAATGATGCCCTTTGTGGGTTTTCACCAATTGACCTCTCTCATTTGTCTTTCTCTCAACTCACCATTGCCTTATAGTGCCCGTGATGGTTTTCATCAATAAGACTCTCTCATTTATTTTTCTCTCTTTACAATGGCTGAGGCATCACCCGTAGTATACCGACTTAGCATTCTCGAAAGTTGATCATAAGGTCTTAGCAGGGAAAGGTAAAAAGAACTATTCAACTGAATTACAACTTTTAGAACCATTTTGATGGACCAACCATCGAAAATAAAATAAAATCATGCCCCAGTTTCTTTGAATACTGGGGAAATATGGATTTGTGTTTTGGTGTGACCGAACCCCAGAGTGAGGTTGCCTATGTATCCTTTCAGAATCAGGTCAGACATAGTTCAATTAACATGAACTTGTTTTGATGATATTTTTTTTTAAAAGTACATTGGTTCCAAAAGAGGGTAAAACAAAGAAATATAAACAAGGCTTCAAAGGCCTAACTAGGGTTGACCAGTGTTTGGGTAGCGAGAATGATAGCCTTTCGTCATCCCAACCTGAGAATGCTAAATATAAAAATGCCCCAACAGAGCCATGTCAGACATAGTATCTCTTGACCGCATCTGCGTTGACCGATATATCAACCACCTTTCCTTCTATATCTGCTAAGTGTAGAGCTCCTTTTGACAATACTTTCTTGACGAGGTAAGGACCTTGCCAATTCGGGGCGAACTTTCCTTTTGCTTCTTCCTGGTGCGGAAAGATACATTTCAAAACAAGTTGTCCTACCTCGAATTGTCTTGGGCGCACTTTCTTATTGTAAGCACGTGCCATTCTTTGTTGGTATAACTGACCAAAATAAACTGCCGCCAAACGCTTTTCATCAATCAAACTCAAATGTTCCAATCGGGACTTCACCCATTAAGTGTCCTCAATCCTTGCCTCAACAATGATTCGGAGAGAGGGAATCTCAATTTTAGCAGGTATGACCGCTTCAGTTCCATAAACCAATAAGTAGGGCGTTGCGCTAACTGATGTACAGACAGTTGTCCGATATCCCAAAAGAGCAAAAGGCAGTTTCTCGTGCCATTGTCTAGACCCTTGGACCATCTTCCTAAGAATCTTCTTGATGTTCTTATTCGCAGCTTCAACAGCTCCATTAGCTTTGGGCCTGTAAGGAGTAGAATTGCGATGCTCAATTTTAAATTGTTCACATACCTCCTTCATCAGATGACTATTCAAATTAGCAGCATTATCCGTGATAATGATTTTTGGAATACCGAAACGACAGATGATGTTGGAGTGAACAGAGTCTACTACCGCTTTCTTGGTAACTGCTTTCAATGTAATAGCTTCCACCCATTTGGTGAAGTAATCAATTGCAACCAAGATGAATCTGTTCCCATTTGAAGCTTTTTGCTCGATTGGGCCAATGACGTCCATTCCCCAAGAAATAAAAGGCCAAGGAGCCGACATAGGACACAACTCTGAAGGAGGCGAGTGAATCAAATCACTGTGAATCTGACACTGGTGGCACTTGCGAACAAAACGAAAGCAATCTCGTTCCATAGTAAGCCAATAATATCCTGCCCGAAGGATTTTCTTTGCTAGAACATATCCATTCATGTGCGGGCCACAAACTCTCGAATGCACTTCATTCATAATCATTTCAGCTTCTTTGGCATCCACACATCTCAACAAATTTAAATCCGGAGTTCTTTTGTATAGAATTTCCCCACTCAAAAAGAAACCATTAGAGAGTCGCCTAATAGTTCTCTTTTGATCCCTATTAGCATGTTCCGGATATTCTCTTATTTTCAGAAACTGTTTAATATCACGATACCATGGTTCACCATCTGGTTCTGCTTCAATTGTATTGCAATAATTGTGTTGATCCTGAATTTGAATTTCTAATGGGTCAATGTGAGTATTACCCGGATATGGAAGCATTGAGGCCAGGGTGGCCAAGGCATCAACTAATTCATTGTGAAACCTAGGAATGTACCTGAATTCGATGGACTTGAACCTTTTGCTAAGATCCTCCACACATTGTCTATATGGAATGAGCTTGATGTCTCGAGTCTCCCAATCACCTTGATCCTGCCGAATAAGCAAATCTTCATCTCCCATCACCAACAATTCATGCACATTTAGGTTTATTGCCATGTTCAGACCCATGATGCAAGCTTTATATTTTGCTGTGTTGTTTGTACAGAAAAAACAAAGTCACGCCGTGGCAGGGTAATGTTGCCCAGTAGGTGATACCAGAATTGTCCCAATCCCTACGCCTTTGATGTTGACAGCTCCATCAAAGTATAGTTTCCAAATTTGACTGTCATCTTGGACTACTTCTTCAACTAAATTAACCTCTTCATCTGGGAAATATGTGTTTAAAGACTCATACTCATCATCAACCGGGTTTTCTGCCAGATGATCAGCCAAAGCTTGTGCCTTCATGGCAGTGCGAGTGACATAAACAATATCAAACTCTGTGAGCAAGATTTGCCATTTTGCCAATTTGCTAGTTGGCATCGGCTTCTGAAAGATGTACTTCAGGGGATCCATTCGGGATATGAGGTAAGTTGTATAGGCCAAAAGATAATGCCTAAGCTTCTGGGCGACCCAGGTTAAGGCGCAACATGTCCTTTCCAAAAGAGTGTATTTGGCCTCATAAGTGGTGAACTTTTTGCTCAAATAATATATTGCTTGTTCCCTTTTGCCTGTGGCATCATGTTGACCCAGAACACAACCAAAGGAACTATCCATTACTGACAGATATAAAAACAGAGGCCTACCAGGTTCCGATGGGACCAAAATAGGGGGATTTGACAAATATTCCTTGATCTTATCAAAAGCTTCTTGGCACTCATTTGTCCACTTGATAGCGGCGTTCTTTTTCAACAACTTAAAAATAGGCTCACATGTGGTTGTAAGCTGCGCGATGAACCTACTGATGTAATTCAACCTCCCGAGTAAACTCATGACTTCTGTTTTGTTCTTCGGGGGAGGCAGCTCTCGAATGGTCTTTATCTTGGAGAGATCTAACTCAATGCCTCTTCGACTAACTATAAAACCCAAAAGCTTCCTAGAAGGAACTCCAAATGCACATTTGGCTGGATTGAGTTTGAGATTGTACCTTCGTAGCCTTTCAAAGAACTTTTTCAAGTCTTGCACATGGTCAGCTTGTGTTCTCGACTTAATGATCACATCATCAACATAAACTTCAATCTCTTTGTGCATCATGTCATGGAATATGGTAGCCATGGCTCTCATGTAAGTTGACCCTGTATTCTTCAAACCGAATGGCATGACCCTATAACAATAAGTTCCCCATGGAGTTGTGAAGATGGTCTTTTTTGCATCTTCTTCATCCATCAGAATTTGGTGATATCCGGCATAACAATCCACAAAAGATTGGATCTCATGTTTAGCACAATTGTCAACAAGGATATGAATGTTGGGTAAGGGAAAGTTGTCCTTTGGACTTGCTTTGTTTAAATCCCTATAGTCAACACAAACTCTGATTTTTCCATCCTTCTTTGGCACTGGCACAACATTTGCTAACCATGTAGTGTATCGGACGACACTGATCATATTTGCACTTAGTTGCTTCGTGATTTCTTCTTTAATCTTATCACTCATGTCTGTCTTAAACTTCGTTTGTTTTTGCTGGATTGGTGGAATATTAGGATATGTGGGAAGCTTATGGACCACTAAATCGGCACTCAAACCCGGCATGTCATCATACGACCAAGCAAATACATCTTTGTACTCAAACAAAACTTGAATTATGGCATCTCTCGTCTTTTATTCAGTATGAATGCTTATTTTTGTTTCTCTGGTTTCTTCAGGACTTCCCAGGTTAATTGCCTCAGTTTCATTTAAGTTAGGCTTAGGCTTATTCTCAAATTGATCCAATTCCCTTTTTATTTCCCTAAAAGCCTCATCTTCGTCATACTCAACTTCTTGATTCATTATTTCGAGATTAGACAGCTTTTTAAGATCTGGGCATGAATTTCGCGTGCATGTCATGTTTTTAAAGCTAGCATTATCGAAACTGAAAATGATAAGAAATTAACAAAAATTAGGGAAATAAAAAGATAGAATTTTACTACGAAAATGGAACTTCATTTCATTGAATTTGAAAGGATAGAAGGGTTAACATCACAGCAAAGCATCTAAACTAAAATATCTAGATTACAACCCTTAGAATAATCCAAATACAGAAAAAACAACAAAACAGGCTACCAAGACTCCTTCCTGATAGGAAGAGGAGTTGCTGAGCGAGGTATCTAGACCAATCAGCTGAACACTTGCACGACTAGGGCCCTCCCCAACTTGAACCATATTAATCTCATAGAACATCTCCTTGAGACCCTGGCAAACTCTATCAATGTCATCCTAAGTAGAAGGATTTTGGACTTCTTCAAATTGTGGCTTGACAAAAGAGTAGGCAATGTGAGGGATTGGTTTTGGACAGATTCCAACCATTCTTTTTGCGGGCCTTGGCTCTGTGTATGTCAGCTGGTGTTGGTTTAAAACCCAAGCCAAAGGTATCTTTCTTCGAAAAAGGAGCAATGGGGTTCACAATTCCTTGCAGAGAGGATCCCAATCCTTTTCTTGGTTCATAGCCGTTCCTCAACATCAGCGAAGCTACCATCATAGATATGGCTGAAAGACGGGGATGCAGAATTGGTTTTCCTTCTTCCACTTGGTCCACCTCAGTCACCTCAAATGCTTGATATATGATGGATTCACATCCTTCCTTGGCCTCGATACATCGAATGGACGTGTCTTTATAGACGGATGAGTCGTCCTCCCCATGAACAATAATTTCTTGCCTGTCATACTCGAATTTGACTATTTGATGTAGAGTGGATGGTAGAGCTCTGGCCATATGGATCCACAACCTTTCCAAAAGAAAATTATAGGAAGTTTCCATATCTAACACTTGAAAGACAATGTTAAAATCAACCAGGCCGATTGTCATGGTGAGTTCGATTTCCCCAATAGTGTCTCTTCTTAAACCATCAAAAGCTCTGATGCTGACATTACTAGTTCAAATTCTGTTAGTGTCAATGTTCAGCTGTTATAGAGTACAAAAAGGGCATACATCTACACTTGAGCTTCTGTCAATCATGACTCGTTTTACGTAGTGCCCTTCATATTTCACCATAAGATGCAAAGCTCTATTGTGCCCAGGCCCTTCCTCAGGAAAATCATCATCGCTAATAGTAATTCTATTTACTTCAAAGAATCTTTCAACCATTTTTTCTAGTTGATTCACTGTTGTCTTTTCTGAGACATATGCCTCGTTCAGAGTTTTGATCAACACACGGCGATGCTCTTCCGAGTGCAAAAGCAGAGATAACAAAGATATCCGAGCAGGGGTTTTCCTTAGTTGGTCAATGATTGAGTAGTCTTGCATTTTCATCTTCTTAAGGAATTCCTCCACTTCTTTTTCTGCAACGAGTTCTTTCACTGGCAAGTGACTTTCCCTGGCTTGCTTAGCTTTTCTCAATTCCTCTGGTGAGTAGTACCTTCCAGAGCGGGTCAAACCCCTCATTTCATTTGTTTCTTCAACTATCTCTTTTCCTTTATATGTCATGATAGTCTTGTTATAATTCCAGGAAATAGCTTTTGTGTTTGTCACTGGGAGTTGGGCAACAGGTCGGCTCACAACTGGCTCTGTTATATTTCTCAAACCATTATTCGGAATGATCTTTTGAATGCCCATGGGGATGTAAAATTTTGGCCCACCCAATTGAACCTCAACCTTTTTTGTGCTTCCAGGGACATAGAAAATCATTTTTTCAGAACCTGCCAAGTTCAAACTAGAACTTGCACCTTTCACAATCAACGGTGCCAATTGCGGCGGGCTCACTATCACTTTTGGTTCTTGTTCTATGGTTCCAACATCCATCTCTGTCTTGCCAGACTGCTTATAATCCCGATCATCACAAATCATCCCAATAAAATGTGTATTATCATGAGCTGGGAGCGGATTATTTGTGATATTAGGAGTATCCTTATTATTGGTTACCACAATTGCCTTTACTTCAATCAAATTTTCAATGGCTTTATTTAATGTCCAACAATTTTTGGTACTATAACCTTGGGTGTTAGAGTGATACTCACATCTTGCATTTGAGTTAAAACCTTTTGAATTTGGATTCACATAACGTAGCATAATAGGTTCAATTAACTTCTACTGCATCAACTTTTGAAATAGGCTTGTATACGATTCTCCAATTGGGGTGAACTCTTTCTTTGGCTCCTGTTCTCTCACATATTCTTGTCGGGGACGAGGATTATATGGTGCCTAAAAATTTGGTCGGAGTTGACGGGAGCCTTGTGGAATCGATGCCCGCCATTGTTGGTGATCGAGAGGCCTAGCATAAGCCTGAGCATTAAACACTGTGTAATGTTGCAGGGGAACTGAGTATCGGGGACCTTGAGGCGGATAATAATGTTGAGGAGAATTGGATTGTCCTTGTTGGAATTGCACGTAAGAAGGAACTATTCCTCTTTGAACTCCCCCAAACCCAGATGCCATCATGGATCCTTTCTCCTTCTTTTTCCGATTTCCGAAACTTCCTGACCTGCTTTGAATTGCTTGTGTGGTCGCCTTAAGGGCTGCCTGACTCACAATTTTGCTCGACTTCATGCCATTCTCAACTATTTCACCAATCTTAATCGCCTCAGCAAAAGGTTTACCAATGGCGGCCAACATGTAATGGAGGTAATCAGGATCCTGAGCTTGGAGAAAATAGTCAATCATTTCTACCTCTTTCATTGGTGGTTTGACCCTAGCAGCCTGCTCTCTCCACTTGATTGCATATTCTCTGAAGCTTTCTGTTGGTTTCTTCTTTATGTTGATGAGAGAGGAGCGGTCTGGCACTATATCAATATTGTACTGAAACTGTTGGGCAAAATCTTGAGCCATGTCGTTCCAAACGTGCCAGTGAGAGATGTCTTGATCTATGAACCACTCTGAAGCAATTCCTGTAAAAATTTCCCCAAAATAAGCCATGAGCAATTCTTCTTTGCCTCCCGCTCCCCTTAATTGGTTACAATACCTCTTTAAATGGGCAACGGGATCACCATGCCCATCATACTTGTCAAACTTGGGGGTCTTGAAGCTGGGTGGCAAATGAACATGGGGAAACATGTATAGATCGTTAAACAAAACACTCTTGTGGCCTCCCAAAACCTGTATGTTTCTCATGGTTTGTTCCAAGCTCTTCATTTTTTGGTCATTTCCTCTTATTCCATATTCTTTTCGGGCTTTTCGATCTCAATTGGGAATACGTTATGAGGAGTATGCTTGTATGAATCTGGAAACTTGAAAGTCAGTTCTAGAGAGTAATGTTGGGCATCATGAGCATCCAGTTGTGGATCATTATTGGAATTTTGAGCAAGAGCCGGTTGAGGGACAGTGAAAGTATGGACAATGGGTATAGTAGGTGGGTCATTTCTGAGGGGTGCGATTGGAGGACGTGGAATGGAGGTACTGGGGATAGTGGGAAGGTTAATGCTCGGACTGAATCTAGGTTGGTACAATGGGTTACTTGTTATGGAGATGGACACTTGAGTGGCAACTGACACATTATGAAGATTATCCGAAGGCCCTATGGGTAGTGAGGGCGGTGCTTGTCCATTCACCTAGGCTTGGTACATCTCTGCCAATTGTTGCTTCGACACTCTTACTTCTTCAACCAGTCCTGAACCTTGTTAAACCAATTATCCATGGACATGATCATTATCTGACTCATTCTCACTGTTGTTTGCCATTCTACTTTTTCCTTTTGATCTCGTGTTGTAAGGGTGAGTCGCCAGTTTAAACCACAAACCAGCCACCTCTGTTTTACTTTATCTTTTAAAATGACAAACAACAAACGTGTTAGAGTTAGGCATTTTGCAGATATTAATCACACATTATATGTCATGCACCTAATGCCATTTTCATTTCTAAAATGGTCTTGGAAGGCTTCATGCTTCATCCCGGCTTATTGATTTATTGGTTTATTTTCATCTTGAATTTAACGCTTTTTTTTTCCATTTTTTTTTCATTTTTTTTCCAGATTAATTATGGTTATGGTCGCATCCGATGAGGATTTCCTACGTATCATGATGCCACATGAATCAGACCATTACGTAGTTCAGGGGAAAATAATAATAATAGTCTTTTTTTTAACAAAACGAAATGATACAATAACAGAAAGGACATTACATTGAAAATGACTTACCAGACTCTGACAAGACTAAAAGACAACGATTTTAAAGATTCAACAATGACTCAAACTAAAACATAACTACTACATGAAAAGTTCTAACAACTACGACTATATTTCAACTCCACAATCTTCTTGCTTTCAAACACTGGAACATCTGCTCATGGTGGGGCTTGCCCTGGTTGACCCCCTAATGTACGGTACATCCTTTCTAACTCTGCTGCAAGATGACGGGAAAAAGTAGGTGCATGCTCCAAAAACTTCTCATATTCCATCCCTTGGCAGTTCACATAACTTTGAGCGGTATAAACAGCCAAATTATGGACTTGCTCTTTGAAGTACTGGAAATTCTGGTCTCGATCTTGTAACTGCTGCTGGCAAGCGGTGGCTATCTCCCTTATGTGGCCCTCGCGATCTAAGGCTGACTCCAACTGAGCCCGAAGTCTAGCATGCTAGAGTCTTGCCTGAGCCATCTCCCTATCAAAATCTGCATGCTGGTATTCTCTATTGTACCTTCTCATTTCTTCCAACTGTGCATGGAGCTGAGCTTCTGAACGTACCCAATAGGCCTTCTCTCTCTCGAATTGAGCCCTCTCTTCTTCAAATTTTGTTACTTGGCGATCCTTACTTGATTCGGCCTTCTCATTTAACTGTACGATCTTTTCCTTGGCTTTGTCCAACGCCTTTTCAGTCTTTGCTAAGAGGGAATCATAATCTTGCACCTTTTCCATCAGACTGGCAATGGTTCTCTGGTCTTTCCAACTTCTCGCTGGCACTTCAGAGGCTTTCTTCATCTGTTGAAGTTGGGTACGAAGGGCTTCATTTTTGCGGATCAGACTCTTCTTTTCCCCTTCGGCTTCTTGTTCTTGCAAGTCTTTCTCAAAATTGAGGTTTCTCAGCCTTTCTTCTAAGGCATGAATAGTTGCTTTGTATCCCTTTTCCCGTTCACCCTAGGCCAACCGTTCTTGGATTTTATCATCAAAGGCTTGAACATGCGGCCTTTTTGTGGGCCTTTTGGGCTCTGGCTCATCATCCACGCGAGACCTCGTCCCAAACCATATAGCATAACCCGGATCTACCTCACCTCTCGTAGGATCTGGCACCTGAGTATCATCTTTCAAGCAGCGACAACCATTCCAAATTTGCTGGATTAAAGCTTCAGGGAGTGGGGCTTCGGGGTGTAGCTCAATCACTTGCACACTTAAATCCTCATCCTCGGGTACTACTTGGTACCTTCCTAGCTGTCTTAGAACTCTGTGTGGTGCATACGGCTGGACACTTCTCAAACCCAACAGTAGCAAATAACCTTTTAGGGCCGACATGTGTATCACCTCCCTTACCGGGAGCCATCCCAAAGTCCACTCAATTTGACTTGCATTTAAAGATCTTAGGTGGGATATCCAGGCTTTCACCCCTTCTAGAGAGTTGTAGTCTTTTACTCTTTTTTCGTAACTCTCAATGAAATTGTCCTTGCTCGGACCATAGCTCATGAACTTGGGATGATGTCAGAGATGCTCAATCAACCACATTTGTAACAAAATATTGCACCCTTCGAAGAATTTTGCCCCGGACTTGCACAAAGTCGATAAATATCTGATAGAATGATCGGGGCAAGAGTGTGATGTTCTTTGGTAGTGAGGACCTGTACAACCCTGGCTATGCGGGTATCAATTGTCCGCTCCTCGTTTGGGAAGACCATAATTCCCAGAAACGCCACTATGAAGGCGAAGCGACGATGAATCTGCCATGTGTCTTTGTTCTGCTTGTTGTTAAGGCCTTTTTCATGCATTTCAAACCCATTTGGCTACCCGAACCTAGAGTACAAGAAGTAGAAAGAACAACACCCTTTGACTACGTTGGTCTTTCTAATTTACTTACTGATGTTCAGAAGATCGAAGAATCGGTGTACAGAAAGAGCCCTCGGGAATATGAGCTCCTGGTTTCTCAAATCCCTACCAAACCCGGAATATCCAGCTATCTCTTCTAAAGTGGGAGTTAGCTTAAAATTGGAGAAGCAAAAGACATTGTGAACAGGGTCCCAAAAAGTCACTAGTGCCTCAATCAAATCGTCCCGTGATTTAATTTTCATAATATTTGTGAGGGTTCCCATGTGCTTGGTGACCCATTTCTGACCATCTTCTCCTAAATCATACCACCACATCTGAAGCTGAAGTGGAGCCTCGTCTACAACCGTGAACGGTGTGTTCTGGACAGTGCTCATTTTGTACCTGTGGGTGGTTAAGGTTAGGGTTGACACTAGTCTCAAGAGACAGAACCAATGCACTCCTTTTGCAAAATAATCTTTTGTAAATAACTCAATTTAAAGAAAAATCAACGAGAAGGGGGGCTATTTTTGCAATTGTGACCGAAGAAAGGGTGGTTATTTTCTCAACTATGGCCCCTTCTTACTTTCAAGGATAGCTTTAGGGCCGGGGGAAGGGCATTATGGTAAAAGTGATGCCCAATTAACAGACACGTCCGTTCTTGCAAGAACAACCCTTCGACAATTTTGAAGATGTTCTAAGGCTATTCCGACAGGAACGACTTGGGATTAACCGAAGCTGAGTCTTCTTATTTATTTTTTTTGATAAAAAAAACACTAGACACATTTATTTTTTAAAGTTATTTTTTGTAAAAATGGGGTTGAACCCTATGAAGGTTGCCTACGTATCTCACATCCGGTGAGAATCAGACCCGCGTAGTTCGTAAATATTTCACGAGTAGGATGACACCTTTTAAAAAATTCAGGCTTATTTTGTAATAATCTTTTGGGGTAAATACTGAGATTTTCGAAAACTGGGTAAATTTTCTCTTTCATATTTTCTTCCTTCTGGTTTTCCCTCAATATTTTTATATTTTTATTTTTATTTTTTAGAAACCGGTCAACATGCACAAACCAAATCAAACGTAATGCACAAGTAGCACATAAGATGCATCAGGATGGTCATGTAATTTTCTGGTACACCTGTCCTAGACGGACCCAACCCCTGTGTTGAGTCCCCAAAGTCAAATGCACATGATGCAAACAAACGTTCCTAATAGGGATCCTGCATGAGGCTATGTTATTCTAGGTTTAAATCCTAGGGGGAGTATTTTAGACCTGACTTACCCAAGTGGACAGCTCAAGCCGAGGTGGGGGCAATGTACCGGGAGCACGAAAGTCTACCCGGCCTTGTTACTGACCCAGCCTCGTTCTAATTGGTATGACTTCTAACAGAAAAGTGGGCCACGCGCACATGTGCACCATAAATTCAAAAGACTCAGAAGGGAGGCGTAAGAAGACAATCTAATACAGTTCAAATAATATCAAAGCGGTAAATAAGCGGCAATTAGCACAAGGCCCAAAAATACAGTAATAATATCAAATCAATAAAGCCAAGTATAGATCACATTACAAGCTCGAATTCTGAACCCTGAACCAGAAGTTCTGGGTTCTTATTCCCCAGCAGAGTCGCCAGAGCTGTCACGCCTCCTTTTCCCCATGGGATAGGGAGTTTTTTAGGATTTAAGTGACATTATTCGAAATGGAATTATTTATTTATTTCAGAGTCGCCACTTAGAATATTTATGGTGTCCCAAGTCACTGGCTTATTTTAGAATCCCAAATCGAGAAAATTGACTCTATTTGTTGGTCTGCGAACACAGAAGACCGAGTAAGGAATTCTGTTAACCCGGAAGAAGATATTAGGCACTCCCGAATTCTGTGATTTTAGCACGGTCGCTTTACAATCATATACTTGGCTTAATTAACGGATTATTACGTGTTTTAGAACCTATGTGTATTTTAACTTTTACCGCTTTTAATTGCTTGATTATGGTGTGATTATGAAATTATCTTGAAACGAGTCACGCGTACGTGTACTCGTTTTATTTGGCATATCAAGATCATGTCACACGTACATGTACACAATCAATAACACTTTATTATTTTTAAGGTTGTTTCGCCTAAAGTTGCGCGAACGCATACCTTGGTATTAGTTTTGGGAATCGTAATTATGTCACGCGAACGTATACATAATCACGATGATTCAATTGATTAACACGTGCCTAAAGCATACTAGCATATTCCAAGTAATTCATTTATTTATCTTTTTTTTTATCCGAGATATTTATTTATATATATTTTATTTTTACTTACTACACGGAGTCTTAAATTAGTTCTTACTCATTTCGCTCTTTCTCTCTCTCTCTCTCTTACTTATAATTGTTTTCTATTAAGATGCCTTGAAAATATGTCTATACCTAATTAGTTATATTCTTCCACAACCCTATCCTCGGTGGGAATGAGAAAAAAATCTATTTAATAGCTTAGCCTCAAACACCCGATTTATTTGCAAAGAAAAATATTTATGCTAACAGAGAGTCAAATGAAATTTATATAACGAAGAGACAAAAAGAAAGAATCTACATTCTTAGACTAATTTAAGATAGCTAACGTTATACTAAAATATTTTACAGTAAAGTTAAAACTTGGAGAATTTGATACCGAAAACGTGATTTTCTTTAAAGTATTCCTACTAATATTAACACTTGAATTTTTGTTTTTTTAGTCTTCATGGCCAGTAGTTAACAATTGTAAACGTATACTCAAAGAAGATTTTTTTTTTTAATATAAAAGAAACTAACTACACTTAGAAAAATATTATTATAGTTTATGGCCTATTTAATACTACCCTCATCTAGCCCCACTCTAAACAGTTATAAAAATTATCAAAAAAAGGCATAATACAAGCACAAAATAAATAAATAAATAAAATAAAATTGAAATGAACCAGCACCCTATGGGAAAAGAACTGTACTCAACAAATTTATTTGCACCCCTAAATGAATATGAACTATTAACGTAAAATTGATTTACCTTTCAATAAGTGACCATTCTTTAGAAGATCACTACGACCCAAGACAAATATATATATGCTACTGGATTCATATAGAAAGAATATGACAACTTCTTTTAAAACGTAAATGAATTCCTAAGACTAGAAACATGATTTAAACTTTCAAAACAAAATTTAGTTAGTAACGGAATTCTTATCAGATTTGAACTTAATCGTGATTGAATATCATTTTCCACTTGAGAGAAAAGTTTTTTTTTTTTAAAACAAAACTAAATCTGACTCACACGAAGACTAGAACATATTACTTCTTGCCTCTTTCCAATAGTGAAAATCTTCATAACTATTAATATATTCCTAAGACTAGACAATTAACTAAAAACAAATTATTCAATGTCTCAGTTTCATGAAAACTGAAACGCCATCCTTGATTCTTAGTCAATTGATGATCTCTTAAAGAAAAAGTCACAAACAAATAAAAATATAATAAAATATGGTGATAAAAGGTGCCGTCAATTTAAGTGAACTTACTGAGATAAAATAATTACATATCCAAAATACAGTATCCAAAGTCTCGACCAAAGACACGATATCAAGGGATTGACAATTAAAGTAGAACTTAGACAACCAACATAAAACTAATCCATCTTTAACATACTATTCAAACTTTACTTAAAAATATCAAAGTAGGACTTAAAGAACATAGACGAACCTTCAAATTCCTTGTGAATATCTGCAGAAAATGTACTATACGAACTCCGAACAACAAACGGAACTTCAAAACTCAACCAAATTGGTCTTTTGAATCTTGCCTTGGTTACTGCCTTTTTTTTGTTTTTTTTCCCTTTTTATTTTTGAAGTGTGTATTATATATAGATATGTGTGTGATGTCTAACTGATGTGAGAAAATGGAAAAGTGGGAAGTAGGGGTGTGTGACGTGAGCTGATGGGGGGAAGTTAGGGGATGGGGATTAAGGAGCTAGGAAGAGATATATTAGGAAATATTGAGAGAATTTGGGAAAATGGAGCTGGGGAGGAGGCAATCGTGGGTTTTTGGTTGGAAATTATATGGGGATTATGGGATAGTTGTTAGCAAGTAAAAACAAAATCAGATTTTTTTTTTTGAGTTAAAAGATTGATAACAAACTTTATCTCTTTCACGTTAACTTCATTTTGCCCTTCTTTTTCTTTTTTAATTTTTTTTAAAAGATAAATTAAATTATAAAGATAAGAAGATTAACCAACATTTCTTACAATATAGAAAAACTAAATATTTACATGTACTTTAAATGATATTTAGAAAAATACCATAACTTATTAAAATTCTTATTAAAGAAAAATTACAATTTTTTTTGGGGTAATTTTTCTTTTTCTCTTTACAAATAGAAATGAAATATATTCTATAAGTATGTGAATATATTTTTTATTTTGTTGTAATATTGTTTTTTTAATTTCCTTTTTTTTCCAAATAAAACCTATTTAGAGTAAGATAAAAGTTTTAATATATCAAGATTAAACCTAAAAGAAATATTTGCACCAAAATATTATCAACTTCGGGTGCGATCAAAAATTAGTTGTTCACAATAAGTATTATATTATTTATATTTTAAGAAAATATGTGTTATTGATTTAAAAATGCTTTACCACATTTATTGCTAATTAATAAGCATAAATAGTTTAATTTTAAAAGAGCGGGTCAAATTGGTCGTCAACACCTGCCCCTCTTTTACCGGAGATGATGAAAGAGTTTGCGAGCAAAGAAATTGACTTAAAGACTATTTTTGTCCCGACTCTAGGCATGTATTGAAGAGATGGTATATGGGATTGGGAAAGATCATGAGTTATGAGATTAGGGCTGACTTCTGGATTTGAATCGCTTACATACCTCGGGCTTAACGAGGATCCGTCCTCATCTAGTTCTGGAATGATTATTTGGAGAGAGTGGCGCTTGTAGAAATTACCCCAGTATCGTGTTATGACGATACTACAAGATGGGAGGATTTTTGTACCCGAATGACTTCACATATTATAACTTGATTATGAGATTTGAAATACTTGACGGTTTCGAGAGTTCTACTGATCGGATTGAGATGGAGTTTGGATCATTGATTTGCTTATGAGTTTGTTGTCAATCATAGCGGTGTAAGTTGGTTTTCTGCTTAGAAGAATTTCCACATTGTACTATTTGATCGTGCAAAAAAGAAGATACACACATACCCATATATCGTAATACAGGGCTCTGATTGGCAAAGCGAACAGTTTGCTATATACAAGGCTCTAATTGACGGGGCCGATGACTTGATATGTATAAGATTCTCCGATTGGCAGAGCATGCAATTTTCTATATGCAGGGCTTCGATTGGCGGGGCCGGTAGAGCAGACGACTTGATATGTATAAGATGCTCCGATTGGCAGAGCATGCAATTTGATATATACAGGGGCTTCAATTGCGTTGAGGACTTGGCTCCAGAATACCTGAAAAGAGTTCGAAGTTAGTCCTTAACTATATGAGAGAAATGTGTTGAATAATAAAGGTGATATAAGGGCTCATGAAATTGTAGCGGGTCCGTCATTGATCCCGGT
This sequence comes from Nicotiana tabacum, assembly GCF_000715075.1. NCBI lineage: Eukaryota > Viridiplantae > Streptophyta > Magnoliopsida > Solanales > Solanaceae > Nicotiana > Nicotiana tabacum. The sequence continues at coordinate 48,624,700 of NC_134102.1, forward strand.
GCGCTCTAGTTTCCTTTGATTCTTGTCAATCCTGCTGAAAGAAAATTCTTAGGGGGGGCTTTGATTTGTGTTGATCGTAGACCTGGCCTTGCCCCGGATCTTATGGGTTATACCATGAAGTTTGATAGGTGGAAGAGTAGCATTTCTAAAAGCTATTTTGAAAAAACGTTTATGTTTATGGCAAACGTCATTGTTCTGAATTATGACATGTTTAGAAGTTCCTTCTGACGTGAGTATCATTTCTGGGTGGCTCTATCCTGTTGATGATGATTTCCTGGACATGACCATGATGACGCAGCTTCTTGCTATTGTGATCACGTCCTAATCTAATGAATGCATTACAAAGGCTTTCCTAGGGTTATGACTGAACCTTTTCTGGTTGCATATGTATCTGAGCAAAATCAGGTCTGAACGTAGTTTAAGGATGAGGAGATGAAATGGAATGGAATGAAATGACCGAGCTTGACTCAGGCAACCTACGTATCCAAATGTAATCATGTCAAAACGTGGTTCGATTATAATAGATGCAAAGTAGTAAAAACTAAAATAATATGGCTGAGTCTGACTCAGGCTACCTACGTATCCAAATGGAATCAGGCCAAACTGTAGTTCGATTACAAGAGTTGACTAAATCTGTTGTGGATTGCCTACATATTACTACCAAGGGAAATCAAGTCATGGCGTAATTCTGAATAGATGCAAAATGACCTTTGGATTTCTATTACAATAGGGGGACCGAACCCTACGTGAGTTGCCTACGTATCCCACCTTGGGAAGTCAGGTCAGGCGTAGTTCTTTTACAACATTACCCTAACTCTATTGTCTTCAAATGTAGTATCTTTTGACTGCATCTGAGTTGATAGGCTTCGTCTTGACTCTACCGTCCATTTATGCTAGGACTAGTGCTCCTCCCGACAATACTCGATGGACCACATAATGACCTTGCCAATTTGGCGCGAACTTCCCTTTGGCCTCTTCTTGATGGGGAAATATCTTCTTCAAAACCAGTTGCCCCGTTGTGAACAACCGAAGTTTCACTTTTCTGTTGAACGCGTTGGCTATACTATTTTGATACAGTTGACCGTGACACACTGCATCCATTCTCGTTTCGTCAATGAGCATGAGTTGTTCTTGTCTGACACGTATCCATTCTGCATCACCTAGCTTGGCTTCCTGGATAATTTTCAAAGATGGTATCTCGACTTCTGCGGGTATTACACTTTTTGTGCCATATACCAACATGTATGGCGTTACCCCAGTGGATGTCCTCATAGTAGTACGGTAACTGTGATTGTGGCAAATGATAGCTTCTCGTGCCATTGCCTGTGATTGTGGCAAATGATAGCTTCTCGTGCCATTGCCTGTGATTGTCCACTATCTTCCGCAAGATCCTCTTGATATTTTTGTTGCTGCTTTAACTGCTCCATTCATTTGTGGCATGTAGGCTGTGGAATTATGGTGGACGATTATGAACTTCTCGCAAATCTCTCTTATGAGATCACTGTTGAGATTGGATGCATTGTCAGTTATGATTGACTCTGGAATCCCAAATCGAGAGACTATGTTGTTATGGACGAAATCTGCCACCACCTTCTTTATGATTGCCTTATATGTGGAAGATTTGACCCATTTGGTGAAGTAATCGATGGATACCAAGATGAAATGATGCCCGTGTTATGCGGTGGGTACTATAGGTTCAATCACATCCATGCTCCAGGCAGCAAATGACCAATGAGAACCTATTACGTTTAACTCATTTGGCGGAACCCGGATGAAATCCCTGTGAATCTGACACTAGTGACGCTTGTACACGTAATAGATGCTATCGCTTTCCATGGTCATCCAAAAACATCCAGCTCTTTGGATCTTCTTGGCTAAGGTGAGGGCATTCATGTGAGGCCCGCACGTTCCTAAATGTATTTCTTCCAAGAACCTTGTTACCTCTGCATCATCTACACATCTTAACAGACCCAAATCCGAGGTCCTCCTATACAGGGCTTCCCCGTTAAGGAAAAAGTGATTTTCCACTCTTCTTAATGCTCGCTTCTGACCATTAGTGGCACTTTTTGGGTATTCCCTTACTTTAAGGAACCTTTTGATGTCGTGGTACTAAGGCTTGCCATCCGGCTCTTCGTCCACTTGGAAATAGTATGCATGCTGATCTCAAATATCTATATCGGTAGGTTTGATGTAATTCTTGTCTGGGTGCTGAATCATGGATGACAAGGTTTCAAGAGCATCGGCAAACTCATTTTGGTTTCTGGGAACATGTTTGAACTCGATCTTGGTGAATTGCTTTCACAACTCTTTCACACAATGTAAGCATGGAAGGATCATGACAATCTTGGTGGTCCATTCACCCTGGACTCGGTGTATCACCAAATCAGAATCTCCTATGACTAAACGTTCCTTGATGTTCATGTCGACCGCCATCCTAATCTTGAGGATGCAAGCCTCATGCTCCGCCATATTATTTGTACAAGGGAACCTTATCTTAGCTAAAGCCGGATACTGCTGTCCTGACTCAGAAATTAGGACTGCCCTAATTCCTACTCCTTTGAAATTTTCCACTCCATCAAAAAATATTCTCCACCCTAGGTATGACTGTGAGTCCTCCCCAACAAACAATACTTCTTCATCTGGGAAATATGATGTAAGTGGCTCATAATCCTTGTCCACCGGGTTTTTTGCAAGATGATCGGCCAATGCTTGTCCTTTGATGGATTTCTGCATCACATACACGATGTCAAACTCACTGAGAAGAATCTACCATTTGGCTAACTTTCCTGTAGGCATCAACTTCTGGAAGATGTACTTGAGCGAATCGAGTCAGGATATCAAATATGTGGTATATGCCGAAAGGTAATATCTTAACTTCTATGCGATCTAGGTCAAAGCTCACTAGGTCCGCTCTAACAAGGTGTATCTGGCTTCGTATGGTGTGAACTTCTTGCTCAGGTAATAGATAGCTTGCTCCTTCTTTCCAGTCTCATTGTGTTGTCCCAACACACATCCAAATGCATTATCCAAGACAGACAAGTATAATAGTAGCGACTTCCTAGGTTCAGGAAAAACCAACACTAGTGGACTTGACAAATACTCCTTGATTCTGTCGAAGGTTTTCTAACATTCCTCTGTCCATTTTGTAGCGGCATCAGTCTTCAACAACTTGAAAATCGACTCACAGATTACTGTTGACAGGGCTATGAACCTGCTGATGTAATTCAATCTTCCAAGGAAGCTCATCATGTCCTTCTTGATTTTGGGTGGAGGCAAGTCTTGAATGGCCTTTATCTTTGAGGGGTCAAACTCTATCCTTTTTTTGCTGATGATGAAACCTAACAATTTTCCTACGGGAACCCAAATGCACACTTCGCAGGATTTAACTTTAAATTGTATCTCTGCAATCGTTCGAAGAACTTTTTCAAGTCATTCAAATGATCTGTACTATTCCGAGGCTTGATGATGACATCATCCACTTATACCTCGATCTCCTCGTGGATCATGTCATGAAAGAGGGTCATCATGGTCCTCAGATAGGTAGCACCGACATTCTTGAGACCGAACGACATGACCCTGTAGCAATAAACCCCCATAGTGTGGTGAATTCTATCTTTTCCGCGTCTTCTTCATGCATCATAATCTAGTGATATCTAGCAAAACAATCCACAAGCGATTGTAACTCATGTTTCGTGCAGTTGCCGATAAGGATGTGGATATTCAGCAGAGAAAAGTCATCTTTAGGACTGACTTTGTTGAGATCTCGATAGTCCACACATATCCTGATCTTCCCATCTTTGGTATCGGTATGATGTTTGCCAACCATGTAGGGTAATTGGTGACCCTCACCACATTTGCTTTTATCTGCTTGGAGACTTCTTCTTTTATCCTTAGACTCAAATCTGGCTTGCATTTTCTAGGTTTCTGCTTGACTGGTGGTCTGGTAGGATCAGTGGTTAATCGGTGCGAGACGATGTCGTCATATGACCAAGCAAATACATTGATGTATTGTCCTAGGAGCTCTACCAATTCTTCCTTCTATTCCGCCTTTAGATGGATGCTAATTCAAGTTTCTTTCACATCTTCTTCACTTCCTAAATTGACCTTTTCCGTCTCTTCATGATTGGGCTTCTTTTGGCTTTCTAGTTGCTCGATCTCTTGCGGGAGGTTCTCGGGCATAATACTCTCTTCATACTCTTTATCGTTTGGATCGTTTTGCTCAAGGATGTCATTACATGTCATAATCACGGAACACGAGTTTTTATTCGCTTCGAACAAGATAAAGATGAATTCGTGGTGATTTCAGGAAAATAATTCTTTTATTTCATCAAAAGGAACGTCTCAGCGTTCAAAGATGCAATTTAACAAAAACGTACATGAATGGTTCACGCCTCAATTGACCATGCATTGTTTTTCAAATTTACTAAAATTCCACACTACTAAGACTCCTGTTGACCATGCATTTGTTTTTTTCAAATTAACTAAAATTCCATACTACCAAGACTTCCAGCAAACCAGAGATGGACTGGCGGTCCAGCTTTGCAAGGTCTCTCCTGGTTCGGCATCCCGAATGGTCGGTGTCTTGATATCAGCTTCGCCGCAATATTCCTCGATGATTGCCACGGATAATCTTCCCATCACGTCGATGATATCATCTTCTGGTGGTGGGCTCTGACCCAGGCCCGGAACATGCTTTGGTATGAAAACCTTCTTCCCAGGGTTACCGTTATAGGTTCTTCCAGTTGTAGACTGATACCCTAAGTCGGCGGTACCTTTCTGCCTTTTGGGTTGAATTGGCTCTATTATCCCATATGACCGGGCTCCCAGCCCAGTCCCTGGTTGGTACCCATACTTCATCATTTATCGCATTGCCATCTTTGACCTATAGGATGACTAACATAATGTGATTCTAATCATTCTTCTCCATTTTTGTTGCATTCATGATATCGACTAAATGGAAGGAGACCCCCCATCTAATCCTTTTATGAAAGGAATTGTAGCTTCAAGTTAGCTGATTGGCTCCATTCCCCATGTATCACAATCTCCTGGCAATCCCACTCAAATTTCATACACTGATAGAGAGTGGAAGGAACTGCCTCCACCATGTGTATCTAGGGCCTTCCCAGTAGCAAATTGTATGAAGACAAAATATCCATCACTTGGAACAATATCAGGAACTCAACCGGTCCAATCTGCAAGGCTAAGTAGATTTCTCCGATGATATTCTTCTGCGACCCCTCGAAATCCTTTACTCTCATATGGCTCTCTTTCACTTCCCTCAAATGAATGCCTAATTTTTGTAGAGTAGAAAATAGGCAAATGTTGACTCTGGATCCACCGTCGATAAGTACGCGATATACAACTTTGTCTCCACACTTGAATGTGATGTGTAGAGCCTTGTTGTGATCCATCCCCTCCATAGGAAGTTCATCCCTCAGAAAGGAAATCTTGTGTGCCTCGACCATCTTCCCAATGGTTGCTGGTAGCACCTCACTGGTGGTATTGTTTGGCACACTTACCCTGCTTAGCACTTTTACCAGAGCATCCCTATGACTGTTGGAGCTCATCAACAAATTCATAATTGATATGTGGGTAGGGGTCTTCCTCAACTATTCTTCTATGGAGTATTCTTTAATCGGCATCCTCCTTCAATACTCAGCTGTCTCCGCGTCGGTTATGTTTCTCCTCTGATTCTGTTCCCTATTTGGATCCCATCGGTTCACCACTTTTGGAGTGTAACATCTTCCTAAGGTAGTCATCCTATCAGTAGCTGCAGTGTCTGTCATTTTACCCTTTTCCTTTGACTGATAAGTCCATGGAACTATTTTATATTCTCAACTCCCCTCATCTCTAATGGCGGCGGTGGGTCGCTGTTGGTATGTCTGAACCATCACAAGAGGGTTTAGCTACATAGTGATTAACGGAGTTGCCTGAGGTGGTGTTCTTTCATCTTTGGCATTTCCAATAGTAATGATAGTCCCTTTCAAGTCATAGTCCTCGTGCAATGTGATCATGTTAGTTCCTTGGTTTCTGTGGTTTGGTAGTGGGTTACAGTTTACATTTGGTAGGGCTGGGGTGCATTGGATAGCTCCACTCTTAAGCAATAATTTGATCTCATTCTTTAATCTATAACAATCCTCGGTGTCATGCCCAGGAACACTCAACGCTTGCTTGCATAGATATATTTGGAGGGTTGGTCGGGGATTCTTCCTTCCACCGGGTATATTAGTCCGTCTCTTCTCAACCTCTCGAATAATTAGCCTAAAGTCTTGTTAATTGGAGTGAAGTTTTTGGGATTCATTTCTTCAAAGTTTGGGCGTGGCCTGGGTACATAGGTAGGTCTGCTTTGGTGGGTGGTGGTTCGAACTGGATCATATGGCCGTGGTGGGTTTGGATGTATATTGGCTTGGGACGGGTTGTAGTGGGGTTGAGCATTGTAGTATGGTTGGGAATTATATACTGGGGTATAAGTGGGTTGATGCGAAGGATGAGTGTTTGTGGGGTAGGAGTTGGTTTGACGAGGAGGACTCGACTGATAGTAGGGGACGATCGCCGTTACTTCCTCTTTATTTTTCTTCCCACTGCCAATGGAACCGGATTGTATAGACTTGTTAGCAGCATGTAGCATGGCCATTGACTGTATCATTCCTGACTTGATACCTACTTTCAAGAAGTCTCCCATTTTAACCAGCTCGAGGAATTTTTGACCCATCATACCCATCATCTTTTCAAAATAGATCCCTTCTTGAGCACAAATAAAATACTTAGTTAACTCGTTGTCATCCAACGGGGGTTGTGCCCTAGTAGCTTCTAATCTCCAGCGGCGAGCATATTCTTGAAATGATTCGGAGGGATTCTTTTGTAGATTTACCAAAGCAAATCTATCCGGGATGATCTCAGCGTGAAATCTAAAGTGATTCATAAAATCTTCATCCATGTCCTGCCACTCCCTCCAATTCCAGGGGTCTTGTCTGGTATACCATGTAAGCGCTTCTCCAGCCAGACTACTTATAAACAATTTCATTCTTAGTTTTTCTTTTCTCCCCACTCTGACCAATTTGTCATAGTACGCCCTCAAAAGGGCGTGGGGTCACCCATTCCATAAAAAATGTCAAACTTTGGCGGTTTGTACCCTGTTGGCATGTCAACATTGGGGTTTATGCATAGGTCCTCATAGTCCAAAATCTCTCTCCCTCAAGCAACTTGAATGTTCTTCATCTGTTTCCTCAATACTCTTAGTTGTTCCGACATTGACTCCTTTTCCTTGCATTTTGCTTCTCTCTCCATTTTGGCATATTGATCTATCTCATAGGGCACTCTGACAGTGATGGGCACGGTAAAGGTGGGCTTAGAAGCTACATATATAGGTGGAATATACCGCTCATGTGTGGCAGTGTGTGCCATAGGTATATATTGTGTGTGGTTGTTGGTAAAAGTGATATTTTCATGAGGAGGGGTGTGAACTAAATTTGTGGTGGCTGGTGGATTTTGTGGTGCTTGGACATAGTTTGGAGCATAGGGTGTGTGTATGGGAGGGTTTGGTGGATTTGCGGGGGTTACTGGCGGTATGACTTGAGTTGTGGGGTTTGTGATGATAGTCATTAGGGTATTAGTTATTTGTCGGGTTGCTGAAGGGAAATGGTCAGGGATTGAATCTAGGGAGGGGAAGCGGGGTGGTTGCAGAAGTGTCGTCACGGCCAGGTGTTCCAGTTCCTAGATCTGTTGTACTACTTCTCTCAATGACTCCATTTCTTGTTCCATTTGAACAACATGTTCATCATATCGGGTATCGTCCTTTCCCCCCGATCCCTCTGGGTTGTCGGCTACCACTATAGCATTTCTAGCTAGGTCGTCTGCTGCAGTCATCTTTAGGTGTCAACACAAATCAACCTCTGTTTTGGGGATAAATAAAGCGATAAAGTGAGAAAATAAAGAAAAGTAAAAGTTAGTTTCAGGTATTGTAAAAATATAAGCACATTGAGCAGTTAGTTCACGTATTCAGACAAGTGCATTTCCTAAGATACGTAAGGACCTCTCTTTGCCGAAGGTAGGCCTATATCGTGAGCGTTTGACAAACAATTAGATTTTGACACATTCTGATCCGGATCAAACTTTAATTTCATTGATAGAATTTTGTGGGTTACAATAAGGTTTCATCACTGATACAAGATAGGGGCAGTTGCTGATGGCTACAACATGATTCTCAAAGGTTTACGAAAGATTGCATGGGCTTATAGATTCTCCCTTAGGGAATGAAAAGGTACAAGAATGAAATCAACCACCAACTTAATATTCGTCCCTGTTGCTTGTTAGACCTAAAGCATGGAGGAATCTATGGCCCGGCATGAATCTATCAAATAGTTGATCTATCAAAATTATCAAAATTATCCAATAACAGAGTTAGTCATTAGAAATACACATAAGAAATAACAAATAGTAACGAATATGGTTCAAAGTAAAGAAGGAAAGAACCTGGACTCTTGACAATTGTGCTAGTAAGCTTAACCAGGCCCAACAAGATTTGGATCAAGCGGTAGACTCCATCATGCAGAAAAGGGAGCAGTATGGATTTGAATTTAGGCCTGAGTTCCAATGAAACTCAGCAGGCCCAATTCGAAACATGCACACAAAAATTAAAAGGGATAATTTTTGTATATCAAATATAGAACTAAATAAGATAAATATTATGACAAATAATAATAAAGAGCTAAAGAATGTGGTGAAACGGATTTCATTTATGTTAATCATGTGAGGATTAATAGGAGTTAGTGACTAAAGTCTTAGAGTAAATCCTTGTTTATGGATAAAATCCCCTTATGGACCCAGCAGGTGAAGTATGAGCATCCGAGACCCGGTAGTTAGCTTTAGAGGCTTGCTAGATCAAATATATCTTTCCATATACTTTAATTATATTTGTGATGAATTTCTCCATGTATATGGAGTAGTTCCCTTTAGAGTTTGATGGATTTGGTGTATTGCTAATTATTTGTGGATTGTAACTCTAGTTTTATATATTGAATCATTTTGGAGGATTTAATTATTGCATCTATATTCACTAATTCATGTAATCGAGAGAGGTATAACTTGTGATATCTTTGCATTATATTGTTGGTTGAGTTCATAGGTTCTACTAAGTAATCAAAAGAGGCTAGTTGAATCATTAATTAAACCTAGTTAGGAGAATAATCGAAAGAGGTTTTCCTAAGGATCAATCCACTACGCATTCTTTAGATGTGTTATCTTTGCAGTTGGCAGACCAAATGACTATAACACCCGAGGGGATAGTGGAAGATGTGTTAGTTCGGGTGGATAAGTTAGTATTTCCTGTGGAGTTTATATTGGTAAATATGGAGGAGAACAAGGAGGTTCCCCTCATCCTAGGAAGATCATTCTTAGCGATGGACAGAGCTATATTAGATATACAAGAGAGAAAACTTATGCTTAGAATGGGTGAGGAGACTGTGACTTTTAAAATAGATGTAGTAAAGGGGGCGCAAAAAGACAAACCAGCTGCGAGTGTTGAGAGAAAAGTAAAGGGCTTGAAAGAGGTTGCAGTGAGCGAGAAAGATAAGTGTGGGGTGTACCCTAAGAAGGCCTATAAGAAGCTTTCTGCATGGATGTGTGCATTAGTTCGGGCGCGAGGAATGGAGCCCGACTTCGACTCAGACCCCGACTAAATGTTCAGGGAAGTTTCCTTTAACTTATGCTTTTTAATTGTGTGCCATGGGGAATGCCACAACTTAAAGTATGGGGTGGGGGATATTTGTATGTATGTATGTATGTATGTATGTATGTTTATTAGTTTTTTTTGTTAGTTATAGGAGTTAGAGATAGAAAAAGTTTAGAAAAAAAATATTTAATGTTTTCAAATTTTCCCGACAATGGATATCATAGACAAGTTTCTTGAGGGATGAAAGTTGAAAGAAAAAGACAAAAAGATTTTCTTTTGTTAGGTAGTATAACTAGTCCCCCTTGATTTTTCTTTGTGCCGCGGTTCTTTTCCAAGGGTTTTGTTTGAACCGGGTGTAGTTAGTTTTTTTTAGGAGTAGGAAAATAGGAAACCTTGTGCTATAATTTGAATTGAAGGCAATATCCCTTGACTTTATTATACCTTGAGAATAGTGAGTGCTTTAGTTGTGACACTTTGGCTCAGTTTTTGACTCTTGTATAAGTACCTTAAATTGTATCATCTTAACTTTGCTTAACTGCGTTGATTAGAGTGTCTTGATGAGTCCGATACTGAGTGAGTTATATGCCATGTGCGTGTGAGGTTTTGTATATTCTGTGCATTGCATTTGATATCTAGAACTTGCCCCGTGTATTTGCAAAGCGAAATAGTAGTTTTATTCAGTCTAGAAAGTGATATAGGCATTTCTTTGTTGAGCTAGTTATAGACTTTTACCCACCTAATTGTTATGTATCTTAGTTAACCCCTTTGAGCCTGTAATCCTGTTTCTTTGGAAACCACATTACAAGCCTTGCCCATTTGTTTGAATTAATCATCTGTTTGAACCTTTTCACCTCTCATGAGCACTTGAATTGTTATAAACTTTGTAAAAGTTGAAGTGCGGGGTGTTGGTTTTGCTTTTGAGTGGAACTATTGAAATAAGAAGAAAGGTGCACTGTTTTGAAAAAGTAAGAGCCACTTGAATTGAAAAAGAAAAGGAAAAATAGTTGTATTATTGTGCAAAATATTCCTTGATAGTGGTGACTCTTGATGTATTTGTGCTTAAATAAGTAGGGAGTTAATGTATATTGATGTGAAGGTGGAGTTATGGTTTTACATAAGTGTGGGGTTTTGAACGGTTAAGTGTATGTATTAAAGTGCTTAGGGAGGTGTAGTCACTCTTATATCCAAATGTATCCTACCCATCACGTAGCCTATATTGCAACCAATTAAAGTCCTAATTGATCCTTGACTGAATGAGCTCAATTAGTAGAGTAGTACACTACGGGCAAGCCTATGGTACGTCTTTTGTGGCTTATGAATATTACTTCTGAGAGTAAGTGAATTCTTTCTATCTTGAGTTCCTGATTGTTCTTAAATTTTATTGTGTGTGGAACTACTCTCTATTTTTTGTGAGGGCACTTGATTCATGAAGGAAAGGTAATGTCATTGACCTCTGTGTTAGAGTAAGTAAGCGGGTTGTGGAAAATGCGTGGTGCTTTTGAGTCAAATCTTGAGGCGAGGATGTTACGGTATTGTGCTTAATCTGTTTTAATTATTCTTGGTGTGATGAGTTAGGAGAGTTGTTTAGAAAGTTCGTGTCTATAAGAAGTGTAGTTTGATTGCTAGAGGAAGAGCAATGGTTTAAGTGTGTGGTATTGATGGTAGGCCATAATCCGTATTTTAGTCGCTTATTGCACTCTAATTCACTGCACTTTACTTGTGTTGAGCTTTAATTGGTAGTGTTTTGCCCTTATTGTATGTTTTATGCCGTGTAGGAGTGATTCAGAGCTATATAGATTTTGTGGATCTAATTCGAGCTATTTGGAGCTTTGAAGTCTGAGTAAAATCCCAAGGGATTAAGCCGGGATTGTGTTCGGCGGTCGAGGACCACGTCTGGAGATCAAAAATCAAGTTGAAGCCATACTCTAAGGAATTTATACTACTGTGGCGCGTGGGGCAGCACGTGGTGCGCTGCAGCAGTGCAATTCCTGCTGCCTAACAAATGTTGAGCTCTTTGGATATCCCCACTAATGCCCCGCGTGGCGCGTTGCCCGATGCCGCAAATTTCCCAAAGCTATTTTCTATTTCGGCTAGGAAAGGGTAGTTTCGTCCGAGCCCGACCATACCTGGTATAAATACATGGAAAAACGTTATTTTCTGGACTTTTGACATAATTTTGACCTAAGGAGGCTAATGAAGAGTTGGAAGAACACAAGCACAAGGATTTCATCATTCCTTCCTCACTCAAGACCCGAGTTTGGATCGAATCTATGTTTCCCTATACTTTAATTATATTTTTGATGAATTTCTCCACGTATATAGAGTGGTTCCCTTTAGGGTTTGATGGATTTGGTGTATTGCTGATTGTTTGTGGATTGTAACTCTAGTTTTATGTATTGAATCGCTTTGGAGGATTTAATTGTTGCATCTATATTCACTAGTTCATGTAATCGAGAGAGGTATAACTTGTGATATCTTTGCATTATATTGTTGGTTGAGTTCATAGGTTCTACTAAATAATCGAAAGAGGCTAGTTGAATCATTGATTAAACCTAGTTAGGAGAATAATCGAAAGAGGTTTTCCTAAGGACCGATCCACTGCGCATTCTCGCATATATTCGCCATACTTAATTTGGTTCATCTTGTGAGGTTGAGACTTAATCAAGAGAGGAGTTTCTATTGAACGTTTGAACTAATAATTGAGAGAATTCGAGAGACTCACTTGAACATTAGAAGTGAATTATCTACCGTTAGATCCCAAACAATTATCTTTCACCTATCCAGTCAAAACCCTATCTTCTCCCACCGATAACCTTATTTGCTTATTCCTTGTCTCAATAGTCACTAGTCAATAACTTTAGATTATGAGTTAATTTTAAGTAGTAATCATATAAATCTTAATTGTTGATCCTCCTGGATAGAAATCAAGCTAGAAACTACAAGAATATTGTTTAAATCTAATCCATGTGGATACGATATTATACTATACTATATTTGATTAGCGAGCATAATTTAAGTGTGTGTTTTTCGCTCGTCAATCATACTGACGCACCTTTATGCACTTAAACAAGGACGACTGTGATACAACACAAGCAAGAACTCTCCTGGACTCTGAAATATCCAACCTCATGAACTGATTTGCCAAAGCCTGAACATCCAAAGTTAACGGTCTCTCCCTAACTGGAATATAAGCAAGACTCCCCATGCCCTCAGCCGTCCTATTCAAGGCATCGGCTACCACATTGGCCTTCCCCGGATGATAAAGAATGGCGATATCATAGTCCTTTAGTAGCTCTAACCACCTCTGCTACCTCAAGTTCATATCCTTTTACTTGAATAAGTGCAGGAGACTCCTCTGATCTGTTAACACCTCAAATGACACGTCGTAAAGATAGTGCCTCCAAATCTTTAGTGCATGAACAATGGCTGCCAACTCCAAATGATGTACATGGTAGTTCTTCTCATGGGGCTTTAATTGACGTGAAGTATAAGCAATAACTCTACCCTCCTTCATCAACACACACCCAATGCATCATAATAGATTGTATAAAAACCTGATCCCGAAGGCAAAACCAAAACTGGAGCTGTAGTCAAGGCAGTCTTGAGCTTCTGAAAGCTCTCCTCACACTCGTCAGACCACCTGAATGGGGCACTTTTCTGCATCAATATAGTCAATGAGGATGCTATAGATGAAAATCCCTAAACAAAACGGCAATAATACCCAGCCAACCCAAAGATACTATGGGGCTTAGTAGCAAAAGACGGTGTGGGCCAACTCTGAACTACCTCAATCTTCTTCGGATCCACATTAATCCCCTCAGTGGATACTACATGAACCAAGAATTCCACCAAATCAAGCCAAAACTCACACTTGGAGAATTTAGCATATAACTTCTTCTCCCTCAAAGTCTGGAGCACGATCCTCAAGTGATGCTCATGATCCTCCCGACTGTGAGAATACACCAATATATCATCAATAAAAACTATGACGAAGGAATCAAGATAGGGCTGAAATACGTTGTTCATCAAGTGCATAAAAGCTGTAAGGGCATTGGTCAACCCAAAAGACATCACCAGAAACTCATAGTGACCATAACGGGTCCTGAATGATGTGTTTGAAAAATCTGAAGTGCGGATCTTCAACTGATGGTACCCTAATCTCAAATCAATATTTAAGAATACTCTAGCACCCTAAAGCTGATCAAATAAATCATCAATAGGCGGTAGTGGGTACTTGTTCTTGACAGTAACCTTGTTTAACTACCTATAGTCAATGCACATCCTCATAGAACCATCTTTATTATTCACAAATAGTATTGGTGCACCCCAAGGTGACACACTAGTCCTGATGAAACCCTTGTTTCAAGCTCTCAAACTCGGCGGGATGGGCTGCCTTAGTCTCGGCAGGCAGGAAATTATCAATGAAGGCATCGGGAAACTCACCCCACCTTGCCGGAGGGCTCCCCTCCTCAAGGGACTCCTCCCACAACTCAAATCAAGAATATTCCACCTCTTTCAGGCGGTAAGAGGCCAACTCCACTGCTTCCATCTCAATAGCACGCAAAACCTAGAGAGTTTTATGCATCTCATCAATAAAGTCCTGGGGGTCCTCCTCAAGATTAGTTCCAGTGAACACTGAAGGATTTAACTGAAGAAATCTGTTCAACCTGGAACTAGAAGAATCCCCTTGCTAACTGGAAGAAGTAGGCGCAGCATTTGTTTTCTGGGCCTAGGAAGCCATTATCTGAGCTAACATTTGTATGGCTCTCTTAAGGTCCCCATCAGAAGCACTGGACCGGAAGTTGAGGTTGGAGGTGGAACTAGAATATCAATTGGAGGTGGAATTACTGTACTCTCAATAGGAGTATGGATTGGTGCAGCCTGAGCAGGAGTAGTAGAATCAGGCAGTGTTGTGGCTGGGGGATTATCCTCACCCCTCGGGTGCTCACCCGCATCATCAAGTATATGATCAACTGCCACTCCTGGGGTGGCATTGGCTCTTTGGCCAGTTCTTGCCTTCTTTGTAGGCGCCATATACTGAAAATTAGAACAATGCATGAGTTAAAGGAGGAATAATATTACAATTAGTTCTATCGCACGATCTAGAACATCAAAGAAGGGTGACATTCCTAAATGCCCAAATAGCCTCCTAATTATAGATGTAGTCGACAACACACCGATAATAAAGACTCTACTAGACACGGCTCTGAGACATCCTAGGACACTTTAAAACCTTAGGCTCTGAAACAATATTAAAGTGTCAAGTTAAGATCAAGATAAGTTTTCAAGTAAATATCAATATTTTTAGGTTGAGAGATCTTTATAACGATACACCATCGTACTTTTAACACGGAGTCCGATCTCGACCCGATCGGCTAAGGCATCTCACCCAAAGACATCCAATCACAACACCACCATCTGCGCGGCATGGCGTCTGATCTAGGCCCGATCGGCTAAGACGTAGCAATAATCTCATCCCAATTAAGAGCAGTAATCTCAAAACATCAATCTCATCCCAATTAAGGGGAATAATCTCAACACATCAATACGGGGATTTACCCCTCAATCACTCCTACACCAGCACATGTAGTTTCGAGGTTAGGTTATTTTGACCTACCCTTCCTCGGTGACTAACGATACTCCCAAAAAAGTTATTATATAAAGGAGTTAAAACTTATTTCATAATCTTTCACACATCCTTTCATTTCATTGGCACTATTGACCACAAGTGTAGTTTTCATACTTGGCATGATGACCTTATTTTATATCTCATACTCATTTCTTTCACTTTCAAGCATCATCACAGGTTATCAACAATAAGAGCATTCGGGATTAAGACATTAAATATGTATATGAGCAATAGGAGTCTTAAGCACAATGAGTTTTTTTCCAAAATTAAGCATAATAAACTTGCATTTGAAACATGAATTGAAGTCATAACATTTTGATATATAAACCATACTTGAATACATTCTCGAAGGAGAGCAAAATGTGATAAGAGCAATTGAAACACATTTTGAGCACATAATTTCTGACACAATGCTTATTTGGAATAACTGAATATATTACGAATGGCCTGGATCATGAGAAAATAAAAAATTAGGCCAACCACGCTTGAAACATACGAGGACATCATGGAAATCGATTATGAGAGAGAAGTTTGGCCAACATACCTCGCTTGAGCTTTCCTTAAACTACTGCAACATTCCAAAAATCCTAGCGACTTCAATCTATTAGAGACATGACAAAATCAAACCCTAATTAGGAAGAGATTCATGGGTTCTGCTCACCTAGGTATTTTACCAAGCACTAGGTGTGCAATTCGACTACAAGGTTCCTATGGCGGATTTCCTTCATCCCACAACCCATTGTTCACCCATTTTAGTTCAACAACCTCCCCACAACCCTTGTTGGTACATGCATGCATAGGGAACAACTCCCACACCCAAGAATCATACTTCTCATTACCTACTTTCAGTCCAATCCCGAAATTGAGGGCTAGGGAGTAGAATCTTACCTCTTAGATGAAGTCCTTGTGAGTTCCTCCCTTAAATTCCAAAATCTTGAGCAAGAATTTGAAGTATGGAGATGTTAGTTCCCTTCCTTCTCTCTCTAGCTCCCTTCCTCTCTCTCTAAAATACCAGATTTTTGCCTTCTAAACGAGCCCCAATGACTTTTAATCAAAATGGGGTCGGGTTATAAAAATAGAAAATGGACCCTCCGAACTCAACTATGTGGTCGCAAAGTGGACTGTAGAACAGGTATGCGGTCCGCATAAGGGACAGCAAATTCATCCTTCAAAACTAGGCTGATCGGGTTAGGTCTGCGGTAGGTTTGCGGTCTGCAAACCAGTTATGCGGTCGCATAACGCACCGCAAAATCTTCCTCCGGAATGTTTTATGTTGAATCTGCGATGGATGTGCGTCCCGCAAAATGATTATGCGGTCCCATAGTTGACTGCAAAATGACCTCCAAAAATTGCCTTTTTCTTTTACTCCACTCCGCGTCAGATCTGCAGTCCGCGGAGTAGTTCTGCGGGTTCATAAGGGACCACAGAAATGCCATGTTCTGCAACAATTTTCCTTCCAACTCCCCAACTCATTGCACAACTACAACCTTTGAACATGTTAGCATACCTCGGCACCACGAAACCCTGGGTTCTTGGTAAAATTTTACGGGGCCTTACAAGATGTTAACATCTATCTGCGAGAGGCTATAAGGCTTTAGAACCTTTCACTTTCTGCACTTCTTATCGTGCGGCTTTATTTAGGCTTAAATCATATATTTTCATTCCTTCATATTCGTTCGTACTTGATGATGAGTACTCAATATTAATTAGGCACCGGCGAGTGTGATGATGCTACATATGTGGTGTAGGATTGTTTTCCCCGTGTTATGAGTGTAGTCTACTATTGTCACTTTGTGGAGGGGCTTCAATAAATTGTAGTCCTAGTGTTGGTGTTGCCCATGGGTACATGACCTTACATAGTACATGGTAATACTTCACGCATTGGTCTTGGCATGGTGTTGGTGCAGAATGATATAGCAATTGCTTATGCGCCATGGTAGTCACAACCCCATGAGGAGGATTGTTTGGTTCATAACTTGGAGCTTGGTATTTGTTTCCAGCTGAGGAGAGGCATTTGGACTATGGATGTTCAGGCGTTGGCCGATAGATTTGCTAGATTTGGTATTTTCGAGATTAGTAGAATTCTCGCTTATGTCGTTGTATAGTTATCCTTATTTGAGCGCACTAAGGCTCGTCAGTATGATGGTCTCCATTTGTTTCTTAGGGACACAGTGTTTTGAGGTGGTGCTAAGGAGGCGGTCCTTAGTGATGAGGGTGTGTTGGGACTTCAGGGCCATATTTGTGTTTCCAATGTTAATAGTTAAGGGAGATTATCCTTAAGGAGGCTCATAGTTTATGGTAATTTAGTTATTTGAGTGCTACGGAGATGTATCATGGTTTGAAGCAGCATAATAGATTTTGGAGGTAGAGTTTCCACGGACCTTAAGGGAGTTTGATGTTATTTGGGTCATTGTGGACAATTGACTATGTCTATGCTTTTCATTCTATGATGACTTCTTACATTTTGAGAGTTAGAACTTGACGAGAAGGGTTTGCTTGAGCTACTAAGGGAATGTGACTGCTTGATTATCATCTTGGTGTGCAATACAGTCTCGAGTTTTGGAGGTGTTAATGGATCTTTTTGTTGTTCATTGATATAATGCAGCAGATTCTTACCACATGTGGTCGAGTGTAGAGTCGGGAAAGATCAATTGATGTCATAGTGGTTATATCCAAGGCAATGTCATAGAAAAATGTTGATATGAGGTTGTACAGGTGGGTTATCTCATGTGAGAAGGTTGGAGGGTGCATGATTTCTTATGATTTTGTATGAAGAGTTTTACCTTATATCCAATGGAATGTATATACTATGATGTGAGTCTGGATCGCATGAGGAAGATGGCATGTTTGTCCCGAGGTTGCGGGTGCATTTGGGCTGATAATTTGGGACGTATTATGGTTAATGTAGCATGAGCTTATGAGAAATTCAGCTAAGTAACTGTGTGAGATCATGATAGCTAAGGAGGGGCAGTCATTGTGGGTTCTTGGGTTATGTGAGTATGGTTTGGAGCCAAGTGGGGAAGTCTACAATCGATAATCAGATCGCATGGTCATGTGTTATTATAGATTATGGACTAAGAGTGGATTAGTTATGACTTGAGAAGGATGACTTTAAGGATGATTTGATAAAGGAATTGATGGATGTGTGTTGTATTCACCTTATTGATATAGTGAGGTTGTGGAATGACTCAGGTTTTATATTCTTCTGCTGATGTGGTCTGCAAGGGAAAGCATTTACTCGGTCGCTTCTCTTCGGGTATTCATGTTCTAATGGAGCACTGGTTGTTCGGCATGTTTTATTGTACATTCGGGACTAGGTTAGAGTGAGTGACTCACGAGGATGGTTCTAGTGAGTTCAAGATCCAAGATGTGGAACCTAAAAATTTTCGAATTCGTTGTACGGCTAAGGATTTGAGGTTTGCGTTAGATTGTGAGAGAGACTTGGAGTATTTATTTATCATTATTGGTTCTGCATGCAATGTGTAAGAGATGGAAGAAACAACTTTATGTTCATAAAAGGTCTCTTCAGAGCAGTTATTACGGTTTGAGGTACTATTGGGATGCATAGGAGGGAATGAAGTGGTTTATGGGTCTTAGAACGATGTGGTTTCATGTTGGGGTCACGTGAGATGAGTTTTGATTGAGGTCCATAGTCTACTAGAAAAGGGAAGTGTTATCTTGAAGGAAAGTCAAGAGGAATTCGAAGAAGTTGGGTTAGTTTAGCAGTGGTTTGGGTCAGCATGGTAACTGGCATAATTGGTTCCTTCGGCATGATAGAGCTTTGCAGGTGCTTTTATGGCAACACCTTTTGGGTTTGGAAATCTACGTGACTTGGTTGATTTAGAGAGATTCAGTTCTGATGCTTGGTTATGTGTAAACAAAATTCAAAGAGTTTACTATGGTTTTGACCACGACTTGCAGTTCATGTCTTCTATGGCCATTGAGAGTTTGTTGCGTGTTGTGATTTTCTCTTGAATTGAGTTAAGTGGAAAATTTTTGGTCGATGGGGTATGTATCTTATTCGTGATACAGAGTTGATAATGGGATTCTCATATTTTCAAACAATAGCATGATAGGTGCGGTGAGCCGCGTGGAACTAAGATTGAATGGATAAGGTTGCGGTTTAGTTTTGAAATAAATGTCATGAGTTCTAGATAGCATGGGAAATTTCACATGTTAAAGAGAGTGCTAGAACTATCTTGTATCACCTGAGAAGAGTGTGTGTTGAAAAAGATGCATCGTATGTTGATTTACGGATGCTTGACTAGTACCACAGAAATCACATGGTCGATAATCATTGATGTCCAGGTTTGCTACTTGATGTGGGAGATTTATGGAAGTATTTCTCGTGATGTGATTATGTATGCTTGACGTGGCAGTCACCTAAGTGGGGGAGTTAGAGATAAGGTATGACGTTTTTGTATTCTTGAGGCTTAGAGATTGGATTCTCATAGAGGCAGACAATCCCATTGATTGTAGACTTTGGAAGTGTGTTCGGGATTTGAGAGCCAGTTGTATCTATCATGGATAGAGTCATTGTGGACTTTTGGATGGCTATCCATCCATTTTGGAATGATCTGAATTGATTCGGAGGCCTATTGGCAGGCCTATTGTTAATGTGTATACATTAGATTGGATTTGCTTACTCAGCACAACAATTGCTAGGGTGTGTCATCGGCTAGAGTTGATCTTATTCACGCCCTGATTTGTTCCCTGTCTTACTCTCTTAGGTTACGATGGGTTGTGACACTATTTGACTATTCACATGCATGATGCGGTATTGTTTAGGCCTTGTGGCATTATTTGAGCTAGATGGCTCTTGAGATATGATAAGTGGTGATTTTACCACTCATTTTAGTCGCTTTGCTTTAGTTTTTTTATCCTATAACTATAATATGCATTGCTAGTATTACAGGTACAATGAGTCATGAAGAGAATTGAAATCAATTGAAGTGGAATTGAGAATTGAAATCAATTAGAGGAGATCTTGGAAAATAGTCTCCAAAATGGTTTGGAGCTTGAACGATGAATTGAACATCTGCCAACCGACTCTATGCTTGTTGCAGAAAATAAAATAGAATTAGGGTCAACCGGTGTAATTGAAACATTGGTTGCAATCGTCTCTAGTTCGGGGGAAGAAGAGGATGTCAAAATCCGATTTTTTTTGCAATTTGGGAAGTTGATGTATCATTCCAAGAATTTTTCAAATTTGGGAATTTTTTGGTGATATGGAAATTGAGCCATATGAATCCATGTGGGAGTTCAAAGAAGAAAGACAAGAGACATACATCTTGCAATTTGAAAGTTCAAGATGACAAAATGACATGTCTCAAATGAAACCCAAGAAATGCAAAATGAAGCAAATGCCGTTCGGCCTGTTCATCTTCATACTACTCCCCGCCGCTCGTGTTCAAAAACTTGAGTCCATGTTTGGTGACCAATTCATATCTTCCAAGTGGTGAAGTTGGTAGTTGTCGTGCCACGACACTAAATGCGGCACTTGGCGGGAGGCAGCCCATTTCAATTCATTTTTAAAATTTTCCTTTTTATAATAGTTTATTATATTATTTTTGACTAATCTACGAAGTTTCACATTTTTTGAAGTTGAATTGAGCAGGTTGAGGTGTTGGAGACAAGCCAAAATAGTGGCTGCCCAGTTCTACCTATCTGACATCTAGTGCAACCGAACATGCGAAAACAATGGGCAGATGCGGAACCGCAGAAGCATTCAGCCTATCGCAGATGCACATTTTGCGCCGAAGCAGAAATAGAACTACAGAAGCGGTTAAATGCACGCATGTGCAGCTTTTCGGGTTTGTGTAATGAACCAGTCCCTTCTTCCATCAGGTAATACCATCCCACTTTCACTCTCAACTCCCATCCATAGCCCTTCTCATCTCTCGCACAACTGCTCCTCATACCCTACTGGTCATACACAGGCAACTCAGGTACACTCTTCCTCTTTCTCTCTCTCTCTCTCTCTCTCTCTCTCTTCTACTTCTATTTTCTTCATTATCTCTTCTTCTTCTCTATCTTCACCATAACTATACTTGTAAACCCCTCTTCCCCTCTCGATCAGTGTTAGTTTTAGGGATGAGGAAATTGGTTGAGAGTGTAATTGTGTACTGTGTGTTGTTGTAACACTAAAAAATTGGAGAAGTCTGATTACTCCATTGGATTAAAGGATCAAAGCTCTATCGTTGATTGCTAAGTTTTTGATGAATTGTTTGAGATACATTTAGATTCTAGTTGTCTTAAAATCATGTGTAACCAACTCTCTTGTTTATGTATTGCACTAACTTAGAAGTCTTGAGTATAAATTTGTACCAAAATCTTGATTTAAGTTAAGAAAAAGTCAACAGTTTTCTATGTCACAGATGCGGAACCACGCATGCAGTGAAACTCCTGCAGTTACGATGTTCTGTTGAATAGTGAAGCATCACAGAAGCAAAACATTTTCTGTAGAAGCGGTGCCACACCTACGATGGTTTTTTCGCAGGAGCGATGACTGTATTATTTTCTCCAAGAAAGTAGCTTTGAAACTGAAGCTTCCGGAACCCGTTTAGCTTTATTCTTTGGCTAAATTGTAGTATTTTAAATTGCTTAACATGAATTTAATGCCCGACTAATTTGGTTTTGATTTTTTAGGTACTTTGAGCCTTTAAAATGGATCCTAACATGAAAGAAAATGCGGCATTAATAGTAGGCTATGATCTCGTATTTTAATCGCTTATTGCACCCTAATTCACTGCAGTTTAATTGTGTTTGAGCTTTAATTGGTAGTATTTTGTACTTATTGTATGTTTTATGCCTTGTAGGAGTGATTTCGAGTTATGTAGATGTTGTGGAACTAATTCGAGCTATTTGGAGCTTTGAAGTCTGAGTAAAAGCCCAAAGGATTAAGTCGGGATCGTGTTCAGGGGTCGAGGATCAATTATGGACGTCAAAAATCAAGGAATAAGCAATAGCTCAAGAAATGAACTAGTGTGACGCACTGGGCGACGGAGCAGTGTAATTTTGTGTCAGAAATTGACAAAGTTCAGAGGATGGGTTTCTGTGGTCTAACAAGAAAAAGTACTAATGCTACGCACAGTGTGACGCATGAAAAGCAATAAGTTTGCAGGTTTTCCTATTTCGGCTAGGAAAGGGTGATTTCATTTAGGTCCGACCCTACTTGGCATAAATACATGGAAAATATTATTTTCTGGACTTTTGACATACTTTAGACCTAAAGAAGCCAAGGAGGAGTTGGAGAAGCAAAAGCACAAGGATTTCATTATTCCCTCCTCACTCAAGACCCGAGTTTGGATTGAATTTATGTTTTCCTATACTTTAATTTTATTTGTGATGAATTGCTCCATATGTATGGAGTAGTTCTCTTTAGGGTTTGATGGATTTGGTATATTGATGATTGTTAGTGGATTATAACTCTAGTTTTATGTATTGAATCATTTTTGGATGATTTAATTGTTGCATCTATATTCACTAGTTCATTTAATCGAGAGAGGCATAACTTGTGATATCTTTGCATTATATTGTTGGTTGAGTTCATTAATTCTTCTTAGTAATCGAAAGAGGCTAGTTGAATCATTGATTAAACCTAGTTAGGAGGATAATCGAGAGAGGTTCTCCTAAAGACCAATCCACTACGCATTCTTGCATATCTTCACGTGCTTAAATTGGTTCATCTTGTAAGGTTAAAACTTAATCGAGAGAGGAGTTTTTGCTGAACGTTTGAACTAACAATTGAGTGAATTAGAGAGACTCACTTGAACATTAGAAGTGAATTATCTAGAGTTAGATCCCAAATAATTATCTTGTACCTATCATATCAAAACCCTATATTCTCCCACTGATAACTTTCTTTGCTTATTCCTTTTTTTGATTGTCTTTAGTCAATAGCTTTAGACTCTTAGTTAATTTTAGTTAAAAATCATCTAAATCTAAATTGTTGATCATCTTGGATAGCAATCAAGCTAGAAACTATGAGAATACTGTTTAAATCCAATCCTTGTGGATATGATATTATACTATACTATATTTGATTAGCGAGCATAATTTAAGTGCGTTTCGAGCTCGTTAAATTTTGGCATCGTTGCCAAGGATTGGCAATCAATAGTGTTTTAAATAGTTTATAGTGCTAATTTAGGAATTTTTCTTTTATTTTATTGTAAGGCCCCGTAAACCTTTTCCTAAAAACTCCGATTCCATGATGCCGAAGTAGGCGTAGAGGTTAATAATAGTAGAAATTCTTTGGATTGAACAGTGCGCTGGAGAGTTGAAGGAAAATGTTGGGCAGAAGTAGGCATTTCTGCGGTCCGTTCTACAACCACAGAAGCACTCTGCGGACCGTAGAATGACCGCAAAGTGGAGCATTCTTTTGGGCCATTTTTGCAGCCCATTATGTGACCGCATAACCATTTCACGAGCCGCACTCTTGTCGCCTATCCCACTTTGGTATTTTTCGGAGGGAGGTTCTGCGGTGCATTATGCGACCGTAGAACAGGTCTGCGGGCCGCAGACCTAGTCGATTCCTTTCTAGTTTTGGCACCCAAATTTCACGATCATTTTGCGGACCGCATAATCATTATGCGACCGCAGAACCTGTTCCGAAGCTTCATTTTTTATTTTTTTAAAACCCGTCCCTACTTCGTTAAATACACGCTTTGGGCCATTTTTTTAAATCTAAAATCTGATATTTTAGAGTGAGAGAGAGTGCCCTAGAGTGAGAAGGTGTTCCTCAATTATTGTTCTTCAATTCTTGCTCAAATTTTGGAAAACTAAGAAGGGAAACTCACTAGGTCTTCATCCTAGAGGTAAGATTCTACACCCTAACCCTCAATTTCGAATTTTGTCTAGAATTGGATAATTAGCAAGATAATTTTGGGCATGAGAGTTGTCCATCTTACATGCATGTGTTATCAAAGGGTGTAGGAAGATTGTTTTGCTAAAAATAGTAAAGAATGGGTTGTGGGATGAAGGAATCCTCCATAACAAGACCTTGAAACCTTAATACACACATAGTATTTGATAAAATGCTCAAATGAGCTAGAACCATGATCATCCTCCTAATTTTGATTCAATTTGTTACATTTTCAAAATAGATTGAAGTTGCTAAGTTTTTCGAAATATTTTAGAGTGTAAGGAAGCTAAATTGAGGTATGTTGGCTAAACTTTCTCTCTTAGAATCGAATTTTATAATGTCCCCATGAGTTTCAAAGTATGGGTTGCGTATTAAAATTTTATGGCTTTGAATCGTGTTTCAAATGAAAGCTAGTATGCCAAATTGTGTGAGAAAATCTCAATATTCTTAAGACTCTTAATTTCTCATATGTGTACCTAAAGTCTTGATTGGAAATGTCTTATTGTTGATAATCTATAAAGATGGTTGGAAATAAAATAATTGAATTGGGGGGGTATAGTGTGTGGCCAACATGCCAATAATTTAAGTTATGATTGTGGCTAGTAGTGCAAATAATTTGAGAGAATGCGATAAAGAATATGAAATGAGCCTCGATTCAATTTTTTAAAAATGATTTCAAAAATAGAATTGCCTAGAAGCTTTTGTACTCAATTCATGTCCATAAGTGGCTGCTTTAACTAATGCTTTGCTTTACAAATATATCCCGTATGATTCGAGTTCTTACATACTCAGGTGTTGAAATTGTATATTGTCATTTTTGGGAAAGAGTATTGCAAGAATAAATGGCGTATTGATTGCTTATGATTTTGATGTGTGCTTGTATTGCTGGTCGGTATGCCCCATTATTTGGGAAGAAACCTTTTGTGTTTAAAGTTACCATTACTAATAAATTTGAGTTATATGATTGCTTAAATATTCTATATGTTGATATTTGATGGTGATCTTTGAAATGGAAAGAGTTGAAAGTGTGAAATATGAAATATGGCCACCGTGCCAGAAATAAAGAATCTTATGAATGGCCAAATGAGCCAAGGAAATATTGTTGTTGTGAGTGTCTGGAAATACTAATAAGAACTTATACAATGTGAAAAATATTGAGGTGAGTACAGTTGTATTTATGTTACCTTTGTGTACAAATCAAATCAAAAAAAATATTTTTGGGAGCATCACTAGCAAAGCCGAGGAAGGGTGGGTCATAAGGCCCACACCTGAAACTACACGTCCCAGTGTAGGGGTGGATTGTGATATTATTCCCCTTAATTGGGATGAAAGTGGTAACAATTGTGGATTGGAAACTTCAACCCACACTGCATATGTGGGAATATGGCCTAGCTGATCAGGTGGAGATCGGACGCCATGTTACGCACATGGTGGTACTACTCTTGGTAACAACTTTCTTTCGCATCACCTGTCAAACCACATTGTCCGTGGGGAGATGGCCTAGCCGATCGGGCGTGATCGGACTTCGTGCTAACAAAGGTGGTATATCAGTGCTAATGATCTCCCAACCAAAAATTGTATATGAAGTTCGTATTTTAAAAATTATTATGTTTTAACTGGACATTTGGATATTGTTGATTGTGACTTGCTGTTTCTATGTGTTGCCTTTTCTTATATGGGCATTCTATTTTGAAAGAGGACTTTTAGCTATACATACTAGTGCTATTCGACAGTACTAACATCCCTTTTGCTAGGGGCGTTGCATCTTTAATGGATGCAGGTGGTTCTACAGCAAGCGACATTGATCGGTGATAGCAGTACACTCTTTTCAGCTGATTTGGTGAACCCCATTTCATTTCGGAGTCATGTATCTTTTATTTCTCATGTACTGTGTTTTGAGGTATAGCTGGGGCCTTATTGCCGGCATTTCCATATTACTCTTCTATTGTACTTAGAGGCTCCGTAGACAAGTTATGGGTTGTGGTTGATGTTGGTAATTGAACTAGAAATGTTGGTATTTGGAAATCATGTATTTTTTTATTACTTCTATAAACTCGTAATATTTTGGAAATTATGAATCAAGCTTCTAATGGGAATGAAATGGAAGTTGTTAATAAAATTTTTTCAGTGTTTGATTAGTGGAGTACATCTCCTATTTATTCATGGATGAGTTTGGGTAGAAGGAAATCTAACAGTCTTGCTCGGCCGGGCTCTCTCGGTTGAGCGCCGGTCGCGCTCCTCGAGTTTGGGGCGTGACATTTATTTTATTTTTGTCTTTTTATGTTTGGTGTTGTTGACTGTGCACAGGTTACATGTTTAGATTGGTGCATGACTCGAGCCTCTGTGAAAGAAGTGCTACCATACGAGCCAGAGATAGAAAAACAACTACGACAACTGAGAAAGGAAAGAAAACTCACTGAGACATCAGAAAAGGTTGGGCAATCCTCAACCAAAGAACTTATGGTTGGAAACGGTGAGGATAATGTAGATTTGGCTATGAGAGAAGCAGCCCAACGACGAGAACAAGCTATACGGGATGCTGAAGAAGCAGCTATTAGAGATGCATAGATTATCTACGAAGAAGAGAGGGGTCATAGAATTGCTCAAAATCAACCTTTTGGTGCAGACCAGTTCGGAAATATAGCTCTCATGCCTGGGAGACCACTTGGCGATTATGCTAGACCGGTCTACAATCAAGGTTTATCAAGTCTTAGACCACCTCCAATTGCAGCAAACAATTTTGTATTACTATTAAAGAGATAAAAATAACATAAACTAAAAACTGCTTAAAAAAATACAAAAGTGACTAATCCACAACTACACCAACAATCATAAAACAAGCCCGGCAAGGGCATATGATCATCCATAATGATAAGACAAGCCCTGCAAGGGCACACAATATCAATACAAACTCAAATCCCGGCAAGGGCATATGTCAAGCATAAATGTAAAAATAAAGTGTACTCCTAAGTTCCACCCCAACTAAAAATGTTGCACTGTCCTCATTGTACAATATCAAAACGAAATATGACAAGTTTGAGGGTCTCCCTGAAGTCTGCATCAGATTAGCAGACATCGAGTAAGGCTCATCACTGCTCCTTCGGACTCTGGGCCTCATCATCACCAGCACTATCATCATCATCATCATCATCCAATAAGAAAGAATACTCCTCGCAGTCATCCTCGTCCTCAACCGATATCTTCTTATTCGGTTGCCCCATTTGAGATTGCCTTGATGCCTCTCCGTATTTATACCATGAATTTGCCCTTCTTCTTATTTTTCTCTTTCTTTGATTTGAAGTCTGCCTGAAGATCAATATGTGCCTTGTCTGTATTCCCATATACAGCCTTAAGCATGCTAACAAAAGTTGCTAATATCTCATGCGACTTTGCCTATTTTTAATAGAGCTTCCAAGTATGTCTTTACTCCCTCTTAGGTATCATAGTCAGGCATGGGGTGGGAGTGCAAGGGTTCACTAGGAAGCTGTGATACTAAGTCATGAATGGAGTCAAGATGGAAATTAAGCATCCTAAATGGTCCCTCGGGCTGTGTATCCTGAGAGGACTCTTGTTCGGCAACTATTGTGATTTTCTTTTTCTTGCTCTTCACTGCACTACCCTCTCCTGTCGCTCTCAATGAATGCAAGGGCTTGTCAGGCGGTATCCAATAATCTGTGTCATGCACATTAACATTTGCCCTCTGGCACAACTCTGTGATCAAAGAAGGGAACATCAAACTTGGACCATCTTGTAGCAAGTACGCTTTCAGCTCCTGAATGATGTAATGACCGACATTCACAAGAATGCCATCAAGTATGCACACTATCATCAGGACCTAATATATGAAACATCATACACATTCCATAAGGTGCAACTCTACTACAAATGATGCACATCTACATCTTAGCCTCAGTTGTGAAATCAACAGATCTTATTCCCTTCCTCTTCTTGGCCCACCTCATGTTCTTGCCTACGGGGAAAAGCTTAGACACTAGACAACCTCCATTTGACATGTATATTTTTCCCACATTGGCTTGAGAGGATAGCTTGGAAGCCCATAGAAATCATTTATCTGCTACAGTCCAAATCTCTCTGTCTAGCCCCTTATGGTAAGTTTTGGGTTGTCGAAGTTTGTACTCTTAAAGTTGGCGTAAAACTTTCTAACCCATTCCTCATTAGCGTCGCATGGAGTGGGCATGAAGAATGTCCAACATGTTGTCTCTAGATTGTCAAAAAAATCTGGAAGTAGCTTGGCCAATATATCCTTGAAAATCCCCTTTTCAAGTAGGACATTCATTGTAAGAAGGTTATCATGGTACCTGCAATGAAAATCAGTGGACATGAATCTAATAGGGTCACATTGCTCGTCCACAGCCTCTTCCTGAATTTCATGGCCATGTGCCTGACGAGCTCGAAACACACTTAAATTATGCTCGCTAATCAAAAATATAGTATAGTATAATATCATATCCACAGGGATTGGCTTTAAACAGTATTCTCGTAGTTTCTAGATTAATTGCTATCCAAGATGATCAACAATTGAGATTTAGATGATTTTTAACTAAAATTAACTAAGAGTCTAAAGCTATTGACTAATGACAATCGAAACAAGGAATAAACAAAGAAAGTTATAAGTGGGAGAATATAGGGTTTTGATAGGATAGGTGCAAGATAATTATTTGGGATCTAACTCTAGATAATTCACTTCTAGTGTTCAAGTGAGTCTATCGAATTCACTCAGTTGTTAGTTCAAACTTTCAGCAAAAACTCCTCTCTCAATTAAGTTTTTTCTCATAAGATGAACCAATTTAAGAACGTGAAGATATGCAAGAATGCATAGTGGATTGGTATTTAGGAGAACCTCTCTCAATTATCCTCCTAACAAGGTTTAATCAATGATTCAACTAGCCTCTTTCGATTACTAAGAAGAATTAATGAACTCAACCAATAATATAATGCAAAGATATCACAAGTTATGCCTCTCTCGATTACATGAACTAGTGAATATAAATGCAACATTTAAATCATCCAAAAAAGCTTCAATACATAAAACTAGAGTTATAATCCACAAACAATCATCAATACACCAAATCCATCAAACCCTAAAGAGAACTACTCCATAGATATGGAGAAATTCATCACAAATAAAATTAAATTATAGAAAAACATAAATTCAATCCAAACTCGGGTCTTGAGTGAGGAAGGAATGATGAATACCATGTGCTTTTGCTCCTCCAACTCCTCCTTTGCTTCCTTCGGTCTAAAGTATGTCAAAAGTCCAGAAAATAACGTTTTCCATATATTTATACCAAGTAGGGTCGGGCCTAAACGAAATCACCCTTTCCTAGCCGAAATAGGAAAACATGAAAACATATTGCTTTTCTTGCATCGCATTGTGCGTAGCAGGGTGCGTAGCATTAGTGCTTTTACTTGTCAGACCACATAAACCCAGCCTCTAAACTTTGTCAATTCCTGACACAAATTACACTGCTGCGTCGCACAGTGCGTCGCCCAGTGTGTCACACTAGTGCATTTCTTCAGTTGTTGCTTCTTCCTTGATTTTTGACGTCCATACGTGATCCTCGACCCCCCAATACGATCCCGGCTTAATCCTTTGGGCTTTTACTCAGACTTCAAAGCTCCAAATAGCACGAATTAGCTCCACAACATCTACATAGCTCGGAATCACTCCTACAAGGCATAAAACACACAATACATGCAAAACACTACCAATTAAAGATCAAACACAAATGAAGTTCAGTGAATTAGAGTGCAATAAGCGAGTAAAACACGTAATTATAGCCTACCATCAACACCCCACACTTAAACCATTGCTCGTCCTCGAGAAATCAAACTACACTTTATATAACACGACCTTTTTAAAAAACTCTCATAACTCATCATACCAAGAATAATTAAAACAGATTAAACACAATACCATAACATCCTCGCCTCAAGATTTGACTCACAAGCACCACACAGTATTTATAACCTGCTCACTTACTCTAACATAGAGGTCAAGCATTACCTTTCCTTTATGAATCAAGTGCCCTCACACAACAATAGAGAGTTATTCCACACACAATAGACATTAAGAATAATTAGGAACTCAAGATAGAAAGAATTCACTCACTCTCAGAAGCAACATTCACATGCCACAAAATACGTACCATAGGCTTGCCCGTAATGTATTACTCTACCAATTGAGCTCATCCATTCAAGGATCAAGTTGGACTCTATTTGATTGTAATGTAGGCTGCGGGACAGGTAGGATACATTTAGATATAAGAGTGACTACACCTCCCTAAGCACTTTAATACATACATTTCATTGTTCAAAACCCCACACTTATGTCAAACCAAAAATCCACCTTCACATCAATATATATTAACTCCCTACTTCTTTAAGAACAATTATATCAAGAGTCACCACTATCAAAGAATATTTTTCACAACAATACAATATTTTTTCTTTTCTCTTTCAATTCAAGTGGCTCTTACTTTTTCAAAATAATGCACCTTCTTCCTATTTCAATAGTTCCACTCAAAAGCCAAACCAACACCCTACACATTAACTTTTACAAACTTCATAACAAATTCAAGTGCTCACGAGAGGTAAAAGGTTCAAATAGATGGTCAATTCAAACAAATGGGTAAGGCTTGTAATGTGGTTGCCAAAGAAATAAGATTACCGGCTCAAAGGGGTTAACTAAGATATATAACAATTAGGTGGGTAAAAGCTTATAACTGGCTCAACAAAGAAATATCTATATCACTTCCAAGACTGAATAAACTACTATTTTGCTTTGCAACACACAAGGCAAGTTCTAGACATCAAATGCAATGCACAGAATAACACAAAACCTCGCACACACATGGCACATAACTCACTTAGGATTGGACTATCAAGACACTCTAGTCAAAGCAGTTAAGCAAAGCTAAGATCATACAATTTACAGTACTTATACAAGAGTGAAAAACTAAGCCTAAGTATCACAGCTAAAGAACTTACTATTCTCAAGGCATAATAAAGTTAAGAGATATTGCCTTCAATTCAAATCATAGCACAAGGTTTCCTACTATTCTACAAAACAAAAAATAACTACGCCCGGTCCAAACAAAACCCTTGGAAAAGAACCACGGCACAAAGAAAAACCAAGGGGGACATATTACACAACCTACAAAAGAAAATCTTTTTGTTTTTATCCTTCGACTTAAATCCCTCAAGAAACCTGTCAATGATATCCATTGTCGGGAAAAATCGATTATTTTTTCAATTTTTATGTTTTGTTTCAATTTTCCAACTACTACAACTAACAAAACTAACACATATACATACAACATATAATTATCCCCCACCCCACACTTTAGGCTGTGGCATGTCCCCATGACACATAATTAAAAAGCATAAGGTAAAGGAAAGTTTCCTGAATATCTAGTCGGGGTCTAAGTCGAAGTCGGGCTCCATTCTTCACGCCCGAACGAATGCACACATCCATGCGGACAACTTCTTCTCGGCCTTCTTGGGATACACCCCACACTTATCTTTCTCACTCACTGCAGCCTTCTCTTTCGAGCCCTTCACTTTCCACTCAATACTTGCAACTGGTTTTCCTTTTTGCACCCCCTTTTCTACATCCATCTTGAAAATCATAATCTCCTCACCCACTCTAAGCATGAGTTTTCTCTCATGTATATCTAATATCGCTCTGCCCCTCTCTAAGAATGGTCTTTCTAGGATGAGGGGGATTTCTTTGTTCTCCTCCATATTCACCACTATAAAGTCTACATGAAATACGAACTTATCCACCCGAACTACCACATCTTCCTCTATCCCCTCAGGTATTAAAGTCGTTTGGTCTACCAACTGCAAAGATATTGGTGCAGCCCTTATCTCTCTGATCTCCTTCTCTAGTTTCCTATAAATAGATAGAGGCATTAAATTAATTGAGGCACCAGAATCACATAAAGATTTATCAAAATTTATAGAGCCTAAAGAGAAAGGTATAGTAAAACTCCCAGGACCTTCACACTTTTGTGGGAGTTTATTTTGCAATATCGCGCTGCAATGATCTGTGAGCTTGACCACTGAGGTCTCCTCTATCTTCCTCTTCTTTGTAAGGATCTTCTTCATAAATTTGGCATAAGCAGGCATTTGTGAGAGAACTTCTGTAAATAGTAAGTTTACATGAACTTGTTTCAGCACATCCAGAAATCTCGCAAACTACTTGTCCAGCTTTTCTCTACATAGGTTTTGAGGGAAAGGTAGAGCATGCATATGCTCACTCTCATCACGTTCCTACCTTCTCGAAGTTACTTCCTTCTTCTTTTTCTTCTCAGTTTTCATCGGGCCCTTATTATTTTTATCAACATTATTCTTCAGTTGCTCCCCACTTTCTTTTTCAAGTATCACCTCTTTTTGGATAGGGGTAGGATCTTTCAACACTTTTCCACTTCTCAGAGTTACAACATTCACTGTTTCTTTGGGATTCTTTTCTGTATCAGTGGGGAGAGTACCCGAAACCCTCTCAGATAATATTGTTGCAATCTATCCCACTTGACTCTCTAGGTTTCGCAAACCAGTGCCTAATTCTTTGATAGCTGCTTCATGAGCGTCCAACCTCTCATCTGTCTTGATAATGAAAGCCTTCATTAGATCCTCTAGACCAGGCTGAATGAGCTGTTGAGGTTGAAATTGCTTCCTTTGCTGATTTTGGTATGCTAGAGCTCCTTGTCCCTGTGGTCAAGAGTTATTTTACTGCCAAGCATTCGCAGTACCTCCATGTGAACTCTATGAAAAACCGGGGTGCCTCTGACCCATTGCATTGAAATTGTAATTTCCCACATCATTTACTTCCTCAGTTGAGGCTTGACACTCATGAGTGGGGTGTCCTCTTCCACATATATCACAAGCTGCGTGAGGCTCACTTTGTATCGAGGCTAAGGTCAGCTTCCTTATCTCTTTTGCCATCCATCAAGTTGTACCTGCACAGATGTGTTAGCATCAACCTGGTAAACACCAGTTGATCTTCTTCTTTCCGCACTCTCAGAGGGCCATTGATTTGCATCTTCAGATAACTCATCAAGAATTGTAACTATCTCCTCTGGAGTTTTCTTCATCAATTGACCTCCAGCTGCATTACTCAATGTTATACGCAATGTCGGTGTCAATCCATCCCAAAAGTCCTGGAGTTGCATCCAGAGTTCAATTCCTCTATGTTGACACTTTCGAACAATCTCCTTAAACTTCTCCCATGCTTCAAAAACAGTTTCAGTATCTTTCTAGCAGAAGTTATGGATTTCACTTCTAAACTTGCCCGTTTTAGCTAAGGAGAAATATTTATCAAGGAATTTCCTGGTCATCTCTTCCCATGTTTTAATCAAACCTGTGGGTAAGCTTCGAAGCCACTGCTTTGCATCATCTTTGAGCGAAAAGGGGAATACCCTTAAGTACATATCTTGTGACACACCATTGTATTGAAAGGTGTTCATAATCTCCTCGAAGTCCATTAGATGTGTGTTTGGATCTTCGGTTGGCTTCCTTCTGAAGACACAACAATTCTGAAGGGTTTGAAGCAACCCTTGCTTCAACTACTTTTCAATAAACCTCCTTGGGTTTTCTTTATGCCATGGTTCTTTCCCGAGGAGTATTTTCTTTTGAACGGTGGCTTTTCTCGATGATGGATAGCATGACAACGTTCTTAAGGGAATTAGTCTTTTGTAGTGAAAACTTTTGGATTGTTTGGTACTAATAAAATTAGTCTTTTGCAGGTGATTTTGTAAATTAAGAATACCCCTCCAAAATATTTTGTGTTTAAAAGTAAAAAAGCAAGTTGCATGGGAAAGAACAGTTTTTGTGATAACATTTTGGCTCATTTTGTGACTCTTGACCACTAGTTGGCACGATATTGTTCTAATTATTCTTGTTAAGAAGTGAAATTGATCCGTCTTGACTAGTTCATGTGCCATGTGAGCTAGTTTTTGTTGAAAACAATTCTTCTGCATACCTTTATCTTCTAGAACTTCCCCAGTTGGTCTTTCAATGCTAATCTTAGTTGTATTTGGTTGGAGGGATGACCTTAGGAATTCTTTGTGATCATTTAAAAAGCCTTGTTAGCCTTTCGAGCCTTCCATTGCATAAATGTTATCACTAGTTAAACCAATTTGAGCCTGTAACATTTTTCTTTAGATACCACATTACAAACATTTACCTCTTTTGTGAAATATTTCTCTCTTTTGAACTCGTCCCTCCTTAAATGTTTAGAAGGAGGCTAAAACCCTAAGTTGGGGGTGTTGGTGTCAATTAGGAAATGGTGAAGAAGCATATCGTGATGTGGGTTGCGAAACTATTTGACTATTCACGTTCATGATGTGGTCTTGTTTAGGCATTTGTGGTGTTATTTGAGCCAGATGGCTCTTGAGAAGTGATAAGTGGTGATTTTACAACTTATTCTAGTCACTTTGCTTCAGTTTTTGCATCCTTTAACTATAATATACATTGCTATTAATTCAGGTACAACGAGTCATGAAGATAATTGAAATCAATTGAAGATGAATTGAGAAAAAAGAGTTGAAGAAGTGAAAATGCATTTAATGGAATCACATCTGCGCAATAATGATCACATCTGCGGACTTGCTTATGCAAGAATGTGTATGCATCTGCGGGAAGGCAGTTGTTCTGCTGAGATCACATCTGTGAATATTGCATCATGTTTGCCTTATCACTTCTGTGGTGGAAGTCCGCACCTGCGATGAGATTTTCGCTTCTGCGGAGTGCTAATTTCCCACCAGACTTCGCACATGCGAGCAGAATTCTGCATCTGTGGAGTCTCACCTACGAGGATTCTTCTGCAGGTGTGGCTAACGGATTTCAAATCTGGAAAGACTTGACTTTTCATATTTTCTTGATCCAAACCCTTAAATACAACAACCTAGCTCATCTTGCGCAGAACCTTTGGCATTTTTGGGAGAAAATACAAGCTTTGGAGCTAGGGTTCTTGCACCACACTTGGAGATTGAAGATTTAAAGATTTGAATGAGAAATTTCTTACTCTTTTACTCATTTTTCAATTCCTTGTTATGTAATAAATATCTAAGTGTGTAGTATTTATTCCAATACTTGAAACTTGTTTGTGAAAATATTCATTGTGAAAGTTTAGATTAAATCTCTTGTTATGCTTATGTATCGAATGATTTTTATTTATTTTGAAGTAAGTTAAATGCTTCTTTAATTATTCTTATTCTTTAATGTTTTCAAAGGGATTAGCTAACCCTAAGACTCGCCCATTAACTCTGAATTAATCTTGAAAAAGGAAAACTCAGGGTTGAGAAAGATTAATTAACAAGAACTTGAGGCGTTAATCCTCACTTTATAGATTCTACCAAGGGACA
Organism: Nicotiana tabacum; assembly: GCF_000715075.1. NCBI lineage: Eukaryota > Viridiplantae > Streptophyta > Magnoliopsida > Solanales > Solanaceae > Nicotiana > Nicotiana tabacum. The sequence goes on from NC_134102.1 coordinate 48,660,252, forward strand.
AGATTAAACTACTTATAGCCACATTCGGGTGTACTTAATTCTCTTAATTATTTTAGGAAAAATTCAATTCGGAAGTCTTGTTAGTCTTTGGAAGAAGATAATATTGAATTATTATTCGAAGCTAATTAACATAAACTCACTCATATTTGTAAAATCGTGAAATAAATTGGATCGTTACTTGAGTGTAATTCCATTTTTATCCATTCTTGTAGCCATAGATCATTTTACTTGCTTTCTAAGTTAGTTTACATTCTCACATTTAGATATAATATTTTCTCAAAACCCTTGTTAGTGTTTGGCTTATCATAAAACGCGATAAATCTCTTAATCGCCTAATTGCCTACATATTATTCCCCCTGGGATTCGACATCGACTCACAGTTGGGTAAATTATATTGCATGTAGCCGTATACACTTACTCTTTGATGAGTGGATTTGGACGTCATTAAGAAGTTGATTTGGTTATTGTACCTTAGTCGTTCTTGTCCTTTCTTATAACACATGATGTTATCCGTCTCATTATGGTTATGTTTTATGCACCTTAACGTGCTTGTTGTTGATACACATGTGTTTGGTGAGTATGGGCATTATGGTTCTACGATTATCCCCATGTGGACTGATAAGTTTGGATTGGTTGCACACCGTGATGGAGTTGTGGGGGATACCCTCCTTGTGTTTATTTCGTATATTTTGTTTTCCCTTTGTGGGATAAGTTTATGGCATTATTCTTTTGTTGTTATATCTGTTAAGCTTGTTGGATAGCTCTTCTATTGTGTTCTCTTTCTACTATTGGTCATATTCGAGATGTTTCTTGTTTGGCGCACGGATCGCGTTGTATGAGGTTCTAGCATGCATTGATGTGGCATGTCGGACGAGCATCTTATACTGGGTGAGATGAGGTTATCGGACCTATAATTGATGTAAATGGATTTAGATAAGGCATGTTTGGGAGAAGAATGTCATTAGGCAGCTCAAAACTTGGCACTAGTTCTTGTCGGGCGAGAGAACTCCCTGACTTGTTGTTTTGATGGATGCTTATGAGTTTCTTAATGTTTTTTTAATCATTAGTGGTGTTTTGAAGGTTTGTTCCAAGGTTTTATTGGATATGAGGCATAATACCAGCATCAGATTTGGTAATGTATAGTTGTTGTAGCAAAAGATATTGCTATGGGTATATGAGTTATGGGGTACACCGTGTAGTTACATCTTGGGAGTCAGTTATGACTTGAAGCAGCTTGTGGGGATTGATACAGTGTATGTGTACAAGAATCGGATCTTAAAGAGAGTTTTGGATGATGAAATTTGGCTCTAAGGCTTATGGATTAAGGTTGAAAGAAGAATCTTCAGTCAAGATTGTATTAATGGGTTTACATGGATTGAGGTGGCATGGTATCACAACCTAAAATCTCAAACCACAGAGTTGTGATAAAGCCTAACACCACTTGCTTGTCAAGCCAACATATAACAATAAATAAGAAATAAAAGAAACTAATGGTTAACAACATTTTGAGTCATAGAATAAAGATAACTTCGAAACATACAATATGAGTCTAAAATCCGATATTGACGGTCAAACATCCCAAGATGTGGAGTCACGAGTACATGAGCTACAAGAATTTACTAAATACATTGTTTGAAAGAAATAAAATATTGTCTGGTAAGAAAAGAAACAGTACATAAGAAATAGGAAGATGACTCTAAGGCCTATGAACGGTATAAAACTCTACCTTGAGTCGCCTCTGTGGTATCCGCTAAGTACCTCTTGGGAATCCGTTGGTATCAATATCTGAATCTGCACAAGAAGTGAAAAAGTGTAGTATGAGTACAACCGACCGAATGTACTTTATAAGTATCGAGCCTAACTTCGACGAGGTAGTGACAAGGCAAAGGCAAGACACCTACATATAAGCTTGTACAGTTAAGTGACAAGAATAATGAGCAATAATGAGGCAAGGTAACAAGAAATAGCAAGTAAGATGACAAGATATATAACTTGTGAAAGAGATAACACGTATAAAAGCAAAAAGATATATAATGAGAAAATAAAGAAAGATACGACCAAAGTAACCACAATTTATGCTTCCACAAGCAACTCCAAACAAGCCCTTCAAATAACTGCGAAGAAACATAGCCAAGTCCTACGTTCGCATAGTAAAAGCACATAACATAAGGTAACATAGTAATAGCACTGAAACACCCTTTGTGCATGCTCACTCTTTCTCACAAGCACGGAAACACCTATCGTGCAATATCTCTCACCTCACAATGCGGAAGCACCCGTCGTGCAATATCTCTCAACCTCACGACACAAAAACACCAGTCGTGTAATATCACTCTTCCTCACAGCACGAACACACTCATTGTGCAAAGCACTCTCCCTTACCACAACATATAGAATCAATACCAAACAAGATGAGGAAAACAACAACAATGTCAACAATAAAATGGTTAAGTTTTACGTATCACAAGATAATATCCCCCACTTTTGCAACATTAGCCAACAAACATTTCAAGAATTTCCAATTCCCAAATATTCCAACACATTTCCAACATGGTATCCATCATAAGTAACATCAAAGGAGCTTTCACGATCAATTTAAAGCAAATAAGACACGATGCGTAAAAACAACATGGTATAGATAATGCTAGTTTTACCCGCATGTGTAACCCATGGCAAACGCACATATACTCGTCACCTCATACATGTGCTACCACCAACACATATAACACATAGCAATTAGACATAATTACATCTTAATTTCCTCAAAATCAAGGTTAACCAATACACTTACCTCTCTCTCTCCGGCACAAAACAACCCTCTAAAATATCCTTTCCTTTAGCAACCACCTCTGATCGGTACAAATCTATCCAAAAATAACTCAATAACATCACACAATGCTATAGGAATCAATTCCAAATGATAACGTCCAATCTTTACCCAATTTTAAAAAAGTCAATAAAAGTCAACCCCGAGCCAACACGGTCAAACCCCGTGTCAAGAGGTAGATCCCAACTACCCATAATCCACGAGTCCAAATATGTGAGTAGATTCCAAAATTGAGTCCAAATCGACTCATAAATCCCCCAAGTTTTATTTTCTAGAATTGGGGGGAAAATCACTAAACTTTCCCTCAAAAGTTCATGTTTTGAGTGTTAATAATCCATGTAGATTCTTGAAATAATAATAGAAATATTTAGAAATCACTTACCCCAAAGCCTTATGTGAAAATCCTCTTCAAAAATCACCCCTCTCCAAGTCTAGGGTTCAAAATAGGAGATAATGGATCTAAGTCTCAAAATCATGTAACGACCCGGCCGATCACTTTGAGTATTTTAGCTCTGTTTCCCCTATTTGATGCTTTACATATGTGTTTTTGTGGTTACGTGACTTGTCGGGGTGGTTGGTTTGATTTCTGGGAGGTTTTAGAGTGAAATGGGACACTTATTCCCAAGGTTGGAAGCTTAAGTTGTAATAGTTGACCGGAGTTTGACTTTTTTGTAGACGACTCCGGAATGGAGGTTTGATGGTTCAAATAGCTTCGTATAGTGACTTTTGACTTAGGCGTATGTCCAGATGGGGGTTTGAAGGTCCGTAGGTTGGTTTGGTGCTTTTGGCAAAACTTGGATAGTTGAAAGTTTAGAAGGTTGATAGGTTTAACCGAGAGTTAACTTTATTGATATCGGGTTCGAACTTTAGTTTCGGGAGTTGAAATAGGTCCATTGTGTCATTTTTCACTTTCATGCAAAAATTTAGATCATTCAGAGTTTATTTGATATAGTTCGACATGGGTTTTGAAAGTTGAAAGTTCATTAGTTCATTAGGACTGAATTGTGGTGCAATTCATGGTTTTGATATTTTTTATGTGTTTTGAGGCCTCGAGTAAGTTCGTATTATGCTTTAGGATTGTTTGGTGTGATTGGACAGGGTCCCGGGGGCCTCGGGTGTGTTTCGGATAGAGTTCAGACAATTTTTGGACTTGGTTGTATTTCTGAAGATTCAGGGCTTCTAGTGTTTTTGCATTTGTAGGGGATTTGCCGCAGATGCGGCCTTTGTTGCGTAGGTGAGAGGTTGGCCTGGCCGGGAGAATTCCACAGATGCGCACAAGGTTCCGTAGAAGCGGATGCACTTCCGCGAGGAGCGGGTTGCAGAAGCCGAATTTTCTTGCTGGAGTAGGGACTGCAGATGGGGATGGTTTACCACTGGAGCGGGTGCGCATGTGCGGAAAGTTGACTGTAGAAGCGGTAGGTTGGAAATTAAGTGGAACTCGCAGATGCTAGATGTTTACCGCAGATGCGATACCGCAGGTGCGATGTTATGGACCGCAAATGCGGTTTTGCTGGACATAACACATATATCGAAGGGTTTGGTCTTTTTCTCAATTTTGGAGTTGTGGAGCTAGGTTGGAGGCAATGTTTGAGGGGCTTTTCATTACAATTGAAGGGGTAAGTGATCCTTACTTGATTTTGTGTGTTAGATATTTATTAATCACAGATTATTACATCTAATTTTCATGAATTAAAGGTGGGATTTGAGGGGTTTTGGAATTTTAGACCATGGTATTGGAGAGTGAGATTTGGTGATTTGAGGGTTGATTTGATGTTGGAATTGGAAGAAACACATATATTTGGACTTGTATCGGAATGAGTGTTCGGAATTTGTGAGTTTTGTCGGGTTCTGAGGTGCGGGCTCGGGGTTGACGTTTTGGGTAAACTTTTCGATTTTGGTTAAAGATCTTAGCTTTATCATTTGGAATCATTTCCTATGGCTATTTTTTATTATATTAAGTTATTTTTGTTAGATTCAAGCCATCCGGAGGTTGATTCACGATGGAAGGGCTTATTAGAATATTGATTTGGCTTGCTTAAGGTATGTATCTTACCTAAACTTGGTTGAAGCACTAGTTGTTTGAGTTATTTGTGATGGCTACGTGCTATGTGTGGCGCACATGTGTGGGGATTGAGCCCATGTGCGTGCACCAAGGTATTATTCATGTTCGGGGTAGTGCTTAGGCTATGATATGCCTTGAATTGATTTCTAAGCTTCATGTTGTGATGTTTCTCTTATTTGTACCACTGGTGTGAGCTATTTGATCCATGTTTGAGGTTACATAGAGGGTAATCTCCTGAATAAACCTGATAGTTGCTATTTTGTGATGTATTTACCCAATTTGAGCTACGATATCACACTTGCACATGCATACACCTTAGCATATCACTAGTACCGGTCCAGGAGTATGAAATTTAATCTTCTTTGATCATGTACATGTATTCTTGCATATCTAGTTTATGTGTGATATGGGTTGGACTGGTAGCCTGTGACCATGCTGGTTGGATTGTGATATTTTGCATATGACCACGCTGGGCGGATTGTGATATTGTACATGTGACCATGCCGGGCGGATAGTGATATTGTGCCTGTGACCACGCCGGACAGATAGTGTTATTGAGCATGTAACCATGCCGGGCGGATTATGATATTGAGTATGTGACCACACCCGGTGATTTATGATTATCGCACGTGACTATGACATACAACGTGTAGATATGGATCCATCCCCATAGGGTCACCCTCTCATGTTTCTTCTTAATGGTGTACACGCGAATTTAGGAAAAATGATCAGTGGTTTGATACTATTATGGAAATTCTGAGGAAAAGCTGGCATGTGTTTGATTTGGTTGTTGTATTTTATCTTTACTTGCAACTTCCTTGACTGCTATCTGCTTTATTTGCATATCCTCTTTATATGCTGGATTTTTGACTGAGCAGAGTACGTTAGGTAATTGTGTGCACCAAGGTGGTTCATTTCTGTGATTATGACTTGATCATATTATTGTTTTGTACTTGTTGGATTTATGAACTGTACAGGTGATTAGGGAGTATCATTTATAATTCTTGCTCTTATTACCTTGCCAAGGTTAGTTATGATACTTGCTGAGTACATGGGGTCGGTTGTACTCATACTATAGTCTACACTTAATTGTGCAGATCCAGGTGTTGGACTGAGCTGCCAGTAGTGGAGTTTAGCTTGCAGGGTTTTCCGAGAGACGAGGTAGACTTGCACTTCGACAGCAGTCTTTGCGTCTCTTTTCATTTTGTTCTATTGTCCTTATTTTAGACAGTATTGTTACTTAGCATCTCTTACTTGTATTTCCGTTAGAGCTCATGACTATGTATTTACTAGTTCTGGGGGATTTGTTATGTATTGACATTATTGTTTATGCTATTTGACTTTACACTTGTACTATTTCTATAAATTCAGTATTTATATTTCGTTTTGTTCTGCTTGGCTTGCCTATCAAGTTGGTTAGGCGTCATCATGGCCGGTTAGTAGTTTTTGGTCATGACAAGTTGGTATCAGATCCCTAGGTTCATAAGTATTACAGGTCATGAGCAAGTTTAGTAGAGTCTAGCGGATCGGTGCAGAGACATATGTACTTATCTTCGTGAGCCTACCGAAATGTTAGGAAAACTTCATTTTCTTGCATTCTTGTCGTGCGGATTTGTTATCTCCGAAGTTGGAACCTTTAGTCCTCTATTCTCTCACAGATGATGAGGACACATTCAGCTGGATCAGGCGAACATGCACCTGTTTCATTAGGTAGGGCTGCGAGAGGCTAAGGTGGAGCTCGCACTACAGTTAGGGCAGCACCTGTGGAGCCACCAGTCACTCCAGATGAGGAGCAGACTCTGAATACTATTGAGCAGGTGGGACCGGCTCAAACACCAGCAGTACCTATTGTTATATCTGGTCTTTAGGGAGGCCTTGGCTCAAATCTTGAGTGTGTGCACGAGTTTGGCTCAGGTGGGTATTGCACCAGCTACCTCACAGGCTGGTGGATCCCAGACTCCCGCCGCTCGTACACCGGAGCAACTAGCTCGGGGTTATCATACACCAGGGGTGTTACCGATTCAGCCAGTTGTTGCTTCTCGAGTCGAGGTTGGTCCATCTATGTTCGATGAGGAGCAGAAGAGGTTGGAGAGATTTACGAGGCTTGATCCTCCAGAGTTTAGTAGAGGAGAGTCAGAGGATGCTCAGGGCTTTCTAGATCAGTGTCACTGGATTCTTCGCACAACATGCATTGTGGACACCAGTGGAGTTTCCTTTACTACTTTTTAGCTGACAGGGGCAACCTACAGATAGTGGCAGACTTATGAGTCGGGCAGACCAGCTGGCGCAGCACCACTTACATGCCTTGAGTTCTCAGTTCTCTTCTTAGATAAGTTTGTCCCACAGACCTGCCGAGAGGAGTTGCATAAGGAGTTTGAGTAGATACGCCAGGATGGTATGACTCTGACCCACTACGAGATGTGATTTGCCGATTTGGCACGCCATGCTATATGATTGGTTCCCACAGAGAGGGAGAAGATCAGGAGGTTCATTGATGGCCCCAACTATGGTTTACGTTATAGTTTGGATCGAGAGGCTGAGACATATGCTAGGTTTCATTAGGTTGTTGAGATTGCTAGAAGTTTGGAGCAGGTTCGGAGTCTTGAGTATGAGGAGCGGGAGGCCAAGAGGCCTCGTGGTTTGGGTGGTTTTAGCAGTGCCTCATCTGGAGGCCAGTCACACTATAGCAGAGGTCGACTGGTTAGACCCGCTCAGGCAGCTCGTCATATTTCTCGTAGTTCCTCAGTTAGCCACGGTTCATACAGTGCTCACGTAGTTTAGTCGTAATTCAGTGTGCTACAAGCACAAATTTCTTACCGTTCTCTTTCTCCTCAGGGTTCCACAGGTAGTGTTTTGGGTTATAAGGGTCAGTAGCCTTATAGGAGGCGTTGCTACGAGTGTGGAGACTAGTGTCATCTCAAGAGGGATTGCCCCATACTTCTGAGTAGAGTTCCACCGGAGAGCTCACAGCCTATGATTTCAGCACCAGCAGCTACACAACCCATACGGGGTGGGGCTCAGTAAGCACGAGGTCACCCTAGAGGGGGAGGTCGTTCAGACTGGGGTCTGGTCCATTTCTATGCATTTCTCGCCAGGCGAAAGGTAGTTGCTTCTGACAACGTGAACACATGTATTGTTTCAGTGTTCCATAGGGATGCTTCAGTATTATTTGACCTTGGTTCCACTTATTCTTATGTGTCATCCTACTTTGCTCGTTATTTGGATATGCCTCATGATTCTTTAGATATGTCTGTTCATGTATCTACACTGGTGGGTGATTCTATTGTGGTGGATTGTGTATATTGCTCATGTGTGGTTACGATTGGGGGTTATGAGATTAGGGTTGATCTCTTGTTGCTCAGTATGGTCGACTTTGATGTGACTCTGGTCATAGATTGGTTGTCACCATGGCACACTATTCTTGATTCTCATGCTAAGACCGTGATGTTGGCGATGCTGGGGTTGCCTCGGGTAGAGTGGAGAGTTTCCCCGGATCAAGTTCCTAGTTGAGTGGTGTCATTTCTGAAGGCTCAACGGATGGTTGAGAAGGGGTATTTGGCATATTTTGCCTTCGTGAGAGATGTGAGTGCTGATACTCCTACCGTTGAGTCAGTTCTGGTAGTGAGGGATTTTCTAGATGTGTTTCCTATAGACCTATCAAGCATGCCACCGGACAGGGACATTGATTTTGGTATTAACTTGGTGCGGGCACTCAGCCAATCTCTATTCCAGCGTATCGCATTGCACTGGTAGAGTTGAAGGAATTGAAGGAATAGTTATAGGAGTTGCTTGATTCCGCCAGATAGGGAGATTGATTTTAGGGTTGATGTGATGCCAGACACGTTGCCTATATCCATTCCACCTTACAGAATGGCGCCGACAGAATTGAAAGAACTAATGGAGCAATTGAGGGAGTTGTTAAAGAAGGGTTTCATCCGACCAAGTGTGTTGCCTTGGGGTACACCAATTCTCTTTTCAAGGAAGAAGGATGGGTCACTGAGAATGTGTATTGACTATCGTCAGCTCAATAAAGTCACAACCAAGAATAAGTACCCACTGCCAAGGATAGAAGACTTGTTCGATCAATTGCAGGGTGCTAAGTATTTCTCCAAGAATGACCTAAGATCAGGGTATTACCAATTGAAGATCAGGGAGAAGGATATTCCAAAAATAACTTTTAAGACCCGGTATGGGCACTTTGAATTTTTGGTGATGTCTTTTGGGCTGACGAATGCCCCGGTAGCTTTCATGGACCTTATGAATCGAGTATTCAAGCCTTTTCTCGACTCCTTTGTGATGGTGTTCGTTGACTACATTCTTGTATATTCAAGAAGTCGTGAGGACCATGCCAATCATCTTAGGGCAGTTCTGCAGACTCTGTATCAGCACTAGTTGTATGCAAAGTTTTCTGTTACATTTCGTACCGTAGTATTAGGATGTGCCGTAGTAAATCCACATGAGTTCGAAGGGATTATGTCTATTATGAGGTTATAGAGGGTTTAAGACATTGTTCTTAGGAGCAACATATTACATAGAACCATTAGATATTATGTTAGTGTGGTATTTTCTTTTAAGTGGAGTATTTTAGTAAAAGTTTTATAAGTATAATTTTGGATAGTTACCATTATTACTATTTTCGGATATGGTAAATTATACACATAATATGAGAAAGTTTATAAATAAGATTTTCTTTATTGAAAACAAAAATAGAAGTTATTTTCTCACAAAAGAAGGTTATGTTTTTGCCATTTTTAGAATTAAGCATACGAAAATTTGTACTCTTTATACGAGATTAGCAAAATTAAAAATTGAGAAAATATATGTATTTTTACATGGATCTTTTAGCGAAATAATAGTGTATGTATTGATTTTATATGGTACCATGATTTATTATTTTAATATTATAATAGTAGTACTTTAGGATGAGGACAAGACTATCTTTGAGGTTATAAGTGCTTATGATATTTATAACAAGTGATAAGTAAGTGCCATGAAGGATAAAGGGTAAACGAATCAAAGAAAATAAGTTTCATTGACGGTTGCCGATTTAGCATAAAATACGATCCGGGCGATAATATCCGATATTTATGGACTAGTGCCATACAAGGCACCCCATGACCACGATAGTAGAATACATAAAGTGTATTAAAAGTGAGTAGTATTTTAAGTAATTTGAGATAATTTCTAATTATGTGAATAATCGGGTAATTATTAATTTTAGTGGGAGATTAACACTTAATTAAGATAATTGGTGGTCTGTTGAAAATGAATAACCACCCACGTGGCATTAAGCCACCCATGAATGGTGACTCTTAAGTCATTATAATAGGTGGCAAAATTAGAGATATGGGATTTGGCATGCATAAAAAGACATAAGCCACATATTTATTCCATTCTTAAAGAAAGGGTTAAATGTACCTTTTCAAGGATTACAAAATGCTTTGTTCACCTAAATCATTGCCTACTATATATACCCGTTAAAGTACACTTCAAAATTCCATATCCAATTGCAACACTACCTTTCACCCTCTAGCTCTAACCGGTAGTCAATCTTCCTCGTGTATCTGTTGTCTTCTCTTTCATGTGCAAGTATACTGCTTCTTTCAAGGATTCAAGCAAGAAAATTCCGTAAGAATCTTAGCAACGTCACTCTAAAGAAGTCCGGTATAATCTTTTTCAAAAATATTATACGGATATTTTCCTACTTCGATCCGCCATTATGCATTATCGCAATCAACGGTGTTAAAGGGATTATCAAGAGAATCGGTTCAGGTATGTTAAGGCTAATCCTTCTTTCCTTTTTGGCATGATCTAAGAAACGATACATAAGTGTAATGATATTCCATAAGTGGTTCTACTCTTAGAAGTTAAGGATGTCTATGTTATTCATTCCCGTAAAGTGATATTCAAGCATGTCTAAATATGTATCTAGTTCCCTATTGAGGTATTTGATAAAGATGTTAATGTTTATAATATAGTGATACATGTACATGCATCTTCATGCATTTACCACCGCATTACGGCCGGTCGGGCAGTCATGCATTTACCACGGAGCTACGGCCGGTTGGGCAGTTACATATTTACCACGGAGCTACGGCCGGTCGGGCAGTCATGTATTTACCACCGAGCTACGGCCGGTTGGGCAGTTATACATTTACCACCGAGTTACGGCCGGTCGGGCAGTCATGCATTTACCACCGCGCTACGGCCAGTCGGGCAGTTACCACTGATCAGTTGGGCAGTCATGCATCATATAAGATAATAGAAATAGTCTAAAAGAGAAGCACTATGTATGTAAGTATAATAAGTATGCATATACGGTGGCACTTAAGAGATTCAGGTTGATTCTTATATGTCTTTAATTAATGTTGACTTATTGTTATGTCTCAGTTCTGCCTTACATACTCAGTACATTATTTGTACTGACGTCCTTTTGTTGGGGACGCTGCATTCATGCCTGCAGGTATAGATAATCAGTTTGACGAGCCCTCATAGTAGACGAGATTAGTATTCAGCGAAGGATCGGTAAGACTTCACTTCATTCGGATGCAACCAAGTCTATAAGTCATCGTGTCAGAGTTTTGCTATAGACTTATTGTTAGGCAGGGCCCTGTCCCATTTTATGTCGAATAATCTTAGAGGCTTTGTAGATAGAGGTTCATTTTGTGCAGTATGTCAGAGGCCTTGACGGCCTATATGTATTCATGTTGTAAGAACGATAGTTCATTGGTACATTGTTTGCTCACTTATCATTATACATTACGAGTGGTGGCCATGTTGGCCCATGATAGTTACAAAAAAAAGAAGTTACAGAGTGGTTCGCTCGGGCCAGGACGGCACCAGGTGCCAGCCGCGCCTCCTCGGTTTGGGGCATGACAAAGTGGTATCAGAGCAAGTCGTATCCTAGGGAGCCTACAAAGTCGTGCCTAGTAGAGTCTCAGTTATGGGTGTGTTGCGTGCCACATTTATAATTGAGAGGCTATAGGTCGTTTAGGAAATGTTACACTTCTTTTGTTTCCAGATCGTGCCATAGAGCTGAGTCGTAAGAAGTCAGTATGAAGCTTTCGCTAGATTTGTATGCACCAGAGGTGCAGGTATCACAGTAGAGCTTTAAGGAGTAATTTATACCTATGTTGAAGGGAGGTTATGAAAGAAACAGAAGATACGATGCAAGATTGAAAGATAAGTAAGGTAAAGGTGAAGAAGATATGAGATACTCAACTACAAAAGGTTGTAAATAGTCGAGACTTCAGATAGAGGTTGAGTTTAATTTAAAGAGGAGACCCTAATGAAAATTTTGTAAATCTCTAAGAGTTAACATTCGAGGACGAATGTTCTAAAGGGGGGAATGATGTTACATCCCGTACCGTAGCATTAGGATGTGCCGTAGTAAATCCACATGAGTTCGAAGGGATTATGTCTATTAGGAGGTTATAGAGGGTTTAAGACATTATTATTATGAGACCCTGTAAGTTTACAACCTTGATACCGTTAGATATTATGTTAGTGTGGTATTTTTTTTTAAGTGGAGTATTTTAGTAAAAGTTTTATAAGTATAATTTTGGATAGTTACCATTATTACTATTTTCGGATATGGTAAATTATACACATTGTATGAGAAAGTTTATAAATAAGATTTTTTTTTATTGAAAAAAAAAATAGAAGTTATTTTCTCACAAAAGAAGGTTATGTTTTTACCATTTTTAGAATTAAGCGTACGAAAATTTGTACTCTTTATACGAGATTAGCAGAATTAAAAGTTGAGAAAATATATGTATTTTTACATGGATGTTTTAGCGAAATAATAGTGTATGTATTGATTTTATATGGTACCACGATTTATTATTTTAATATTATAATAGTAGTACTTTAGGATGAGGACAAGACTATCTTTGAGGTTTTAAGTGCTTATGATATTTATAACAAGTGATAAGTAAGTGCCATGAAGGATAAAGGGTAAACGAATCAAAGAAAATAAGTTTCGTTGAAGGTTGTCGATTTAGGATAAAATACGGTCCGAGCCATAGTACCCGGTATTTATGGACTAGTGCTATATAAGGCACCCCATGACCAAAACAGTAGGATACGTAAAGTGTATTAAAAGTGAATAGTATTTTAAGTAATTTGAGATAATTTCTGATTACGTGGATAATCAGGTAATTATTAATTTTAGTGGGAGATTAACACTTAATTAAGATAACTGGTGGTCTATTGTTGAAAACGGATAACCACCCACGTGGCATTAAGCCACCCCATGAGTGGCGACTCTTAAGTCATTATAATAGGTGGCAAAATTAGAGATATGGGATTTGGCATGCATAAGAAACGTAAGTCACATATTTATTCCATTCTTAAAGAAAGGGTTAAATGTACCTTTTTAGGGATTACAGAATGCTTTGTTCACCTAAATCATTACCTACTATATATAACCCCGTTAAAGTACACTTCAAAATTCCATATTCAATTGCAACACTACCTTTCACCCTCTAGCTCTAACCGGTATAACCTTTCTCAATAATATCATACGGATTTTTCCCTACTTCAATCCGTCATTACGCATTATCGCAATCAACGGTGTTAAAGGGATTGTTAAGAGAATCGGTTCAGGTATGTTAATGCTAATCCTTCTTTCCTTTTTGGTATGATCCAAGAAATGATACGTAAACCTAATGATATTCCATAAGTGGTTTTACTCTTAGCACTTAAGGATGTCTATATTATTCATTCCCATAAAGTGATATTCAAGCATGTCTAAATATGTATCTAGTTCCCTATTGAGGTGTTTGATAAAGATGTTAATGTTTATAATATAGTGATACATGTACATGTATCTTCATGTATTTACCACCGATCTACGGCCGGTCGGGCAGTCATACATTTACCACCGAGCTACGGCTGGTTGGACAGTTACATATTTACCACCGAACTACGGCCGGTCTGGCAGTCATGCATTTACCACCGAGCTACGGCCGGTTGGGCAATTACACATTTACTACCGAGTTACGGTCGATCGGGCAGTCATGCATTTACCACCTCGCTATGGCCGGTCGGGCAGTTACCATTGATCAGTTGGTGTCACACCCCGAACCTAGGAGCGAGACAAGCACCCCGTGCCTCACCTAACCTGGCGTACCAAATTGCGACTAAGGGACTCTGAACACATAATGTCATACTTTGGCCATGGGGCCACCTTGCAAGACAATTTGCGAAGCAAAATATAAAACTGAATGGAAACTAGCACTAACTAAATATCAATATAAAGCTAGGCCGACAAGGCCGTCATAGCTACTACAGCTGACAAACCACCAATTTATACAAACCCAACATACTGCACTAACCAACAAGATATGCCTACAAGCCTCTACTGATAGATGTACTGTGATCGGAACAGGGCCCCGACCTACCCATAACATATATACAGATATACATAAGATGTACAGAAAACTCTAGTCCTGGCAACTCCGAAAGACGTGGAGCTTACCGATCAGGCGGAACTCGGGAAACACCTACTGAGGAGGTCTACCCGTCTGTCTGTCTGAACCTGCACGCATGAAATGCAGCGCCCCCAAAAAGGGACGTCAGTACGAAATAATGTACCGAGTATGTAAGGCAATAAAATAACTGAAATCTGAAACTGAACTGATAATATGATAACTGAAATTAACTGGGAGTCAAAGATGATCTGGAGATATACTTACCTGCTGATACTGACTCAACTCCTTCAATATAGTAAGTAAAATAATTGTACGGCCTTATAAGGCTCGGTATATATAACTGCTCTGCCATAGTAGGCTCGCTTATAGGCGCTCGGCCATACTAGGCTATGTATCTCGACCATGCTGGGCTCGCTCATAGGCGCTCGGCCACAGTAGGCTCGGTATATAACTTTCCATCTGATCAGAGGTTGCCCAATAGGGGCCTGCCCATCGATTATAGCTCGATGGTAATGAAAATACTGTAATACTGTATATATAGGCTTGCTGCTCTCTTGACTGAAAGAAGACAATACTAAAATTGAATATAGAGTCTCGATAAGGAATAATATTGTAACTTATGAGACTAGAATAGTGTGAATAAATTCATGAATATGAACTTCTCTTTTTGTCTCATTACTAACACATGTAGCTACGAGATCATGCCAAAATGAAGGAAGGCTTAGCCTTAACATACCTTATCACAATCTTTTCAATCACCAAGTTGAACTCACCTCTTCGCACCTTAATCTACAAGAATGATAATAATACTATCGTTAAGTTACGAAAGGTACAACTATCGCACAACGAACGACAAACCTATTTTGTATTAAAACGGGCAGCATCTCCCTTATAATATGCCCTTCCTCCAACTTCAAGATAACACCAACAATACAAGGACAGAACAATAACAACATATATACATCATTTTCCAGCCCTATATACACCATCAAATACTACAAAACAGCCCAACACACCCCAATCTCTTCGTACACAAAACGACCACCGTAGTAGTGTCAAACGACCCGAAAATGTTATGACGAACGACCAGCCAACCACCCTACATTTATATGGTGTTTATAAACCCCCTTCCTCCTCCAAAACTCCACAAAATAGTAATAAAACACGCAGCCCAACAGCATCACAAAACAGTCCACAAAACAGTCCGCTACAAGTGAATAACTCGAACTCACGGCTTCCGATCACCGTCCCGTGAGTTCTTACAAGTATAGAACGACTTACCATGAATTTACAGCAGAAAAAATGGATGAAAGAGAGCAGTAAACTCACCTTATTTGTTGGATAACTCAGCTCCTATCTTGGTTCTTCAAACTCTAAGTTTTACCTCCAATTGGAACTTGAAAGGGAGAGAAAATCAATTAGGGTTTGTGGGAAATTTTTGGGAGGATTGTTTGCAGAGCTTATGTCTGGTTATTATGCTCTATTTTAAGTCTAATATATGAATAAAATAGGCCCTTAAAAGGCCTCTTTGGACGACCCGAAATGGCCCATTTTTGGGCTTTCATTTAAGCAAGTAGGTGACACACCTACTTGTCACCTAGCAGCTTGCGCAGTATCGCAAAAATGCACATATCTCTCTACTCCGATGTCGTATTGACAAATGGTTTAATGCGTTGGAAAACAGACTCATAGATATTTAATTGGATGGGTGGAACACACCATAACTCTAAGTATATTGGGAGAAAATTGCAGTTACATTTGACCCAAAGTTTCAGTAAAACTTATGAATGTAACTTGTGATGACTTTCATCGACTTTTGTTCCACAACTCGCTTGACTTAAAAACATAACACACGGATGTAATATGACTAATATAAATCATAACATAATCTCTTTATCATGTTAATCACCCTAGTCTCACCCCAAAGGTACATGTTATAACATTCCCAACTTGTCGACTTTCGATGAAACATTGTTTTATTTAATTGCTTTAGCTTCTGAACTGTCCAACCCTCTTTGTACTTGTTGTTCATGATCTTCAATATTTGTAACCTCAGAGGTAACATGATTAACTTACTTTATATACTTTTAAATATTATCTCATTTTTTTTGTCCTACATTAGTTTGCTTACGACGCATTTTTACATACGAAAATATAGGGTGTAACATCACTCCCCCCTTGGGAACATTCGTCCTCGAATGTTTACTCTTGGAGACTTTGGAAACTTTTTCCAGAGTATCCTTGGTACACTAGGTTAAAACCAACCTGCACGTAGCCAAAAACATACTATGCATGCCACACATGGCCAATCTTTATAAATAGCAGCAATTTGCCTCACCGACCGTAAATCATAAATATTGAAAGTGAAAAATAAAAGCTTACCTGATGACCTGCTAGCCTACATAGAGCTATGTTGTAGCGTCCCATCTCGAACCATATCTTCATTTTGAAATAGGTGGGGGTATTTAGACTTCATTTCTTCCTCCGATTCCCACGTCATCTCTTCTACATTCTTGCTCCTCCATAAAACCTTTACGGAAGCTACCTCCTTATTTCGTAGATTGCGGATTTGTCGGTCTAGGATGGCAACTGGAATTTCCTCGTATGACAAGTCCTCTGTAATCTGTACATCATCTGTGGGCACCACTCGGGTAGGATCACCAATGCACTTCCGTAGCATAGATACGTGAAAAACCGGATGGACAGACTCCAATTCTGAGGGCAACTCTAACTCATAAGCTAGTTGGCCCACTCTCCGAATGATCCTATAAGGCCCAATATACCGTGGGCTAAGCTTTCCTTTCTTGCCAAACCTCATCACGCCCTTTATAGGTGATACCTTTAAGAATACCCAGTCATTAATCCTGAACTCTAAGTCTCGTCGCCGCACGTCAAAATATGACTTCTGACGACTCTGAGCTGTCAACAGTCGCTCCCGGATAACCTTTACTTTCTCTATGGCCTGCTGAACCAGGTCTGGCCCATGTAACCCAGATTCTCCAACATCAAACCACCCTATAGGAGATCTGCACTTACGCCCATACAAAGCCTCGTACGGAGCCATCTGGATACTGGAGTGGTAACTGTTATTATATGCAAACTCGATAAGAGGTAGATGTTCATCCCAACTTCTTTTAAAATCCAACACACATACTCGTAACATATCCTCGAGCGTCTGAATTGTGCGCTCGGCTTGTCCATCAGTCTGTGGATGAAAAGCTGTGCTGAGATTCACCTGAGTCCCTAGACCTCTCTGAAATGACCTCCAAAAATGTGCTGTAAACTGAGCCCCACGGTCAGATATAATAGAAACTGGTACTCCGTGTAGCCGCACTATCTCCTTAATATATAACTTTGCATAATCTTCTGCTGTATATGTAGATCTGACCGGTAGGAAGTGAGCTGATTTCGTGAGCCTATTGACTATCACCCATATGGAATCGAACTTACGATTAGAACGAGGTAAACCCATGATAAAGTCCATGTTTATCGCCTCCCATTTCCATGTCGGGATCTCTATAGTCTGCATTAGCCCTCCGGGCTTCTGGTGTTCTACCTTCACTTGCTGGCAACTAGTACATTGGGCGACAAACTCAGCAATGTTCTTCTTCATATCATTCCACCAGTACATATCCTTAATGTCATGATACATCTTCGTCGATCCAGGGTGGATGGAATACCATGAATAATGTGCCTCTGACATAATCCTGTCTCGTAGCCCTGCTACATCTGGAACACACAAACGACCCTTGTATCTGAGAACCCCATCTCCCTTGAGCTCTAACAATGGCTTCTTCTGCTGCGGAACTCGCTCTCTCAACTCGACCAACTCTGGGTCCTCGTACTACCTTTCCTTGACTTCAGCTATGAGGGATGATTTTGCAGTGTTTTGGATTACAACTCCACCATCCTCAGAATCTACTAACCGAACCCCCAACGAAGCCAATTGATGAATATCTCTAGCTAATTGTCTTTTCTCGGGCTCTACATGTGCTAAGCTACCCATAGATCGGCGACTTAAGGCATCTGCTACAACATTAGCTTTCCCTGGATGGTAGAGAATGTTAACATCGTAATCTTTCAATAACTCAAGCCATCGCCTCTGTCGCAAATTCAACTCTTTCTTCTTGAAAATATATTGTAGGCTTTTATGATCAGTAAATATATCAACATGAACACCATATAAATAATGCCGCCATATCTTAAGTGCATGGACAACCGCAGCTAACTCGAGGTCGTGGGTCGGATAATTCCTCTCGTGCTTCCTCAACTGCCTTGAAGCATATGCAATTACCTTCCCATGTTGCATCAGGACACATCCTAACCCGACACCTGATGCATCATAATACACGGCATAACCCTCTAGACCCTCTGGAAGTGTTAGAACTGGAGCTGAGGTCAACTTGTTCTTAAGCTCTTGGAAACTCCGCTCACAAGCCTCTGTCCATTGAAACTTAGTTTCTTTCTGTGTCAACTTCGTCAATGGTGCCGAAAGGGAAGAAAAACCCTCTACGAACCTCCGATAGTATCCTGCTAAGCCTAGAAAGCTACGAACCTCTGTCGGAGTGGTAGGTCTAGGCCAAGATTTCACGGCCTCAATCTTCTGAGTGTCCACCTTTATCCCTTCATCTGATACAATATGCCCCAAGAATGCTACAGACTTCAACCAGAACTCACATTTAGAAAACTTAGCATACAACTTACGATCACGGAGGGTTTGGAGTACCGCTCGCAGGTGGTCCGCATGCTCATCCTCTGAACAGGAATAAACCAGAATATCATCACTAAATACTATCACGAACAGATCTAAAAATGGCCGGAATAGGCTATTCATCAAGTCCATAAATACAGCGGGTGCATTAGTCAACCCGAAGGACATGACAAGGAACTCGAAGTGGCCATATCGGGTCCTGAAGGCTGTCTTCGGAATATCTTTTTCCCGAACTCTGACCTGGTGGTACCCCGACCTCAAATCAATCTTGGAAAAGCATCTAGCTCCCTGCAACTGATCAAACAAGTCATCGATCCTTGGAAGTGGATACTTATTCTTAATAGTTACCTTGTTCAACTGCCTATAATCGATACACATCCTCAGCGAGCCGTCTTTCTTCCGCACAAATAGTACCGGTGCACCCCAAGGTGAGGTACTGGGCCTAATGTAACCTTTCTCCAGCAAATCTTTTAACTGCTCCTTCAACTCCTTCAATTCGGCAGGTGCCATTCTATACGGAGGGACGGATATTGGTTGAGTTCCTGGAAGCAAATCGATGCTAAAATCAATCTCTCGCTCTGGAGGAATACCTGGAAGCTCATCTGGAAACACATCTGCATACTCTTTGACTATGGGAATAGACTGAAGTGTAGGTATCTCAGCATCTGCATCTCTAACTCGCACAATATGATAAATGCACCCTTTTGCGATCATTTTCCTCGCCTTCAGATAGGAAATAAACCTACCTCTGGGTGTTGGTGTATTACCTACCCATTCAAGGACTGGCTCACCCGGAAAATGAAATTTGGCTACCTTTGCTCGGCAATCAACTGTGGCATAGCAAGCTGTCAACCAGTCCATGCCCATGATAGCATCAAAGTCCATCATCTCTAGCTCAACTAGGTCAGCTGAGGTCTGACGACTACAAATTGTCACCGTACAACCTCGGTAAACCCGTCTAGCAATAATCAATTCTCCGACCGGTGTAGATACCGCAAAAGGATCACTTAGTATTTCAGGCACTATACCAAACTTCCTCGCGACAAATGGGGTAATATACGATAAAGTAGATCCTGGGTCTATCAAAGCATAAGCATCGTGAGAGCAAATGGTTAATATACCTGTCACAACGTCTGGTGAAGACTCCTGGTCCTGTCGACCCGCTAAAGCATAGATACGGTTCTGATTACCACTTGAACTGGAACCTCTACCTCTGCCTCGACCTCTACCAACCGAAGACTGAGACTCACGCCTTGAAGGATGCACGGACATAGACGATCCTGTTGCTGAACTCGCTGGTTGTGCCATTCCCCCAGAATCTCTATTTGGGCAATCTCGCATCATATGCCCCGGACGCCCACATGTATAACAAGCATCAGAACCTGCTCGGCATTGACCCAAGTGTCCTCTACCACAGATGTCACACCGCGGAGGAAATGACCATGTCTGCGCAGAACCTCGTTGTCGCTGCAAACCCGACGCCCGTGAGCTCTCACCTGGTCCTGACTGAGTATAGCGGTCATACCCGTAACCCTGTAACTGAGGTGGCGGAGGCCTAGGTGGCCGTCTGAAGTACTGGGTCCTATAACTACCCTGATATTGCTCCTGAGACCTGGGAAATCTCATCCTCTTACGTTGCCCTTGCTCAGCCCTCTCTGTACCCTGCTGCCGACGCCTACCCCTTTCTATATTCTGGGCGAATGCCTGAATCCGGGAGATATCCATACTATCCTGCAATGCAGCGGTGGCACATGCCTCGGTTAACTCTGGGGCTAACCCTGCTATAAACCTGTGAATCCTGTCCCGCATAGTATAAACTATGGATGGTGCATATCTGGCCAATGAGTCAAAACGGAGACTATACTCTCGAACACTCATATTACCCTGCTTGAGGGCTAGAAACTGATCGACTCGAGCCTGTCGGATCTCCCGCGGTAAGTACTGGTCAAGGAAAGCATCTGAAAAATTCTCCCAAATAGCTGGAGGTGTATCACGTCCCCTGGACCTCTCCCATCCCTCATACCAAAGGATGGCTATATCTCGGAGTCGAAAAGCTGCTAGCTCAACTGCCTCTTTCTCCGTGGCATGCATAACATGAAAGATCCTGTGAAGCTGATCTATGAAATCCTGCGGGTCCTCCCTCTGATCTGTCCCCGTGAACTCTGGGGGACTCAAAGCAATAAACTCTCGGACCCTTGAACTCCCAGACCCCTCAGAAGTTCCTGCACTAGCTGATGCCCTAGCATGTTGCTGGGTAGCTACCAACTGTGTCAACAAATGCACCGCACTCCTTAAGTCCTGATCTGATGGAAGTGGAGGGGGAACTGGATGTGCGGTTTCCCTAGGAATCTCCGTAGTTGGTGGAGGAGCCGGTAATGGCTGAGTAGGGGTCTCCCCTTGAGCCTCAGACTGGGCCCCATCTACTGGGGGTACCCTGTTGGTCCCCTCACCTACTACTGTATCTCTCCTCTGGCTAGCCGTAGTCTTCCTAGTCACCGTCATCTGTGCATGCAAACACCAACACATAAGTTTAATTCAAATTTCCTATAACTCAGTTCTATAGCACGATTTAGATTTCAAAGAAGTGTAACCAACTCCTAAATGCCCTGTAGTTCCTTGCTTATATAATGTGGTGCACAACACATCTATAAACAAGACCCTACTAGACACGGCTTGTAGACTCCCTAGGACAGAACTGCTCTGATACCAAGTTTGTCACGCCCCGAACCTAGGAGCGAGACAAGCACCCCGTGCCTCACCTAACCTGGCGTACCAAATTGCGACTAAGGGACTCTGAACACATAATGTCATACTTTGGCCATGGGGCCACCTTGCAAGACAATTTGCGAAGCAAAATATAAAACTGAATGGAAACTAGCACTAACTAAATATCAATATAAAGCTAGGCCGACAAGGCCGTCATAGCTACTACAGCTGACAAACCACCAATTTATACAAACCCAACTTACTGCACTAACCAACAGGATATGCCTACAAGCCTCTACTGATAGATGTACTGTGATCGGAACAGGGCCCCGACCTACCCATAAATATATACAGATATACATAAGATGTACACAAAACTCTAGTCCTGGCAACTCCGAAAGACGTGGAGCTTACCGATCAGGCGGAACTCGGAAAACACCTACTGAGGAGGTCTACCCGTCTGTCTGTCTGAACCTGCACGCATGAAATGCAGCGCCCCCAAAAAAGGGACGTCAGTACGAAATAATGTACCGAGTATGTAAGGCAATAAAATAACTGAAATCTGAAACTGAACTGATAATATGATAACTGAAATTAACTGGGAGTCAAAGATGATCTGGAGATATACTTACCTGCTGATACTGACTCAACTCCTTCAATATAGTAAGTAAAATAATTGTACGGCCTTATAAGGCTCGGTATATATAACTGCTCTGCCATAGTAGGCTCGCTTATAGGCGCTCGGCCATACTAGGCTATGTATCTCGACCATGCTGGGCTCGCTCATAGGCGCTCGGCCACAGTAGGCTCGGTATATAACTTTCCATCTGATCAGAGGTTGCCCAATAGGGGCCTGCCCATCGATTATAGCTCGATGGTAATGAAAATACTGTAATACTGTATATATAGGCTTGCTGCTCTCTTGACTGAAAGAAGACAATACTAAAATTGAATATAGAGTCTCGATAAGGAATAATATTGTAACTTATGAGACTAGAATAGTGTGAATAAATTCATGAATATGAACTTCTCTTTTGTCTCATTACTAACACATGTAGCTACGAGATCATGCCAAAATGAAGGAAGGCTTAGCCTTAACATACCTTATCACAATCTTTTCAATCACCAAGTTGAACTCACCTCTTCGCACCTTAATCTACAAGAATGATAATAATACTATCGTTAAGTTACGAAAGGTACAACTATCGCACAACGAACGACAAACCTATTTTGTATTAAAACAGGCAGCATCTCCCTTATAATATGCCCTTCCTCCAACTTCAAGATAACACCAACAATACAAGGACAGAACAATAACAACATATATACATCATTTTCCAGCCCTATATACACCATCAAATACTACAAAACAGCCCAACACACCCCAATCTCTTCGTACACAAAACGACCACCGTAGTAGTGTCAAACGACCCGAAAATGTTATGACGAACGACCAGCCAACCACCCTACATTTATATGGTGTTTATAAACCCCCTTCCTCCTCCAAAACTCCACAAAATAGTAATAAAACACGCAGCCCAACAGCAACACAAAACAGTCCACAAAACAGTCCGCTACAAGTGAATAACTCGAACTCACGGCTTCCGATCACCGTCCCGTGAGTTCTTACAAGTATAGAACGACTTACCATGAATTTACAGCAGAAAAAATGGATGAAAGAGAGCAGTAAACTCACCTTATTTGTTGGATAACTCAGCTCCTATCTTGGTTCTTCAAACTCTAAGTTTTACCTCCAATTGGAACTTGAAAGGGAGAGAAAATCAATTAGGGTTTGTGGGAAATTTTTGGGAGGATTGTTTGCAGAGCTTATGTCTGGTTATTATGCTCTATTTTAAGTCTAATATATGAAGAAAATAGGCCCTTAAAAGGCCTCTTTGGACGACCCGAAATGGCCCATTTTTGGGCTTTCATTTAAGCAAGTAGGTGACACACCTACTTGTCACCTAGCAGCTTGCGCAGTATCGCAAAAATGCACATATCTCTCTACTCCGATGTCGTATTGACAAATGGTTTAATGCGTTGGAAAACAGACTCATAGATATTTAATTGGATGGGTGGAACACACCATAACTCTAAGTATATTGGGAGAAAATTGCAGTTACATTTGACCCAAAGTTTCAGTAAAACTTATGAATGTAACTTGTGATGACTTTCATCGACTTTTGTTCCACAACTCGCTTGACTTAAAAACATAACACACGGATGTAATATGACTAATATAAATCATAACATAATCTCTTTATCATGTTAATCACCCTAGTCTCACCCCAAAGGTACATGTTATAACATTCCCAACTTGTCGACTTTTGATGAAACATTGTTTTATTTAATTGCTTTAGCTTCTGAACTGTCCAACCCTCTTTGTACTTGTTGTTCATGATCTTCAATATTTGTAACCTCAGAGGTAACATGATTAACTTACTTTATATACTTTTAAATATTATCTCATTTTTTTTGTCCTACATTAGTTTGCTTACGACGCATTTTTACATACGAAAATATAGGGTGTAACAGTTGGGCAGTCATGCATCATACAAAATGGATAATAGAAATAGTCTCAAGGAGAAGCACTATATATGTAAGTATAATAAGTATGCATATACGGTGGAAATTCAGAGATTCAGGTTGATTCTTATATGTCTTTAATTAATGTTGACTTATTGTTATGTTTCAGTTCTGCCTTACATACTCAGTACATTATTCGTACTGACGTCTTTTTGTTGGGGACACTGTATTCATGCCTGCAGGTATAGATAATCAGTTTGACGAGCCCTCACAGTAGACGAGATTGGCATTCAGTGAAGGATTGGTAAGACTCCACTTCATGTGGAGTGCAGCCGAGTCAATAAGCCATCGTGTCAGAGTTTTGCTACAGACTTATTGTTAGGCAGGGGCCCTTTCCCATTTGATGTCAAATAATCTTAGAGGCTTTGTAGACAGAGGTTCATTTTGTACAGTATGTCAGAGGCCTTGACGGCCCACATGTATTCATGTTTTAAGAACGATGGTCCATTAATACAGTGTTTTCTCACTTATAGTTATACATTACGAGCTGTGGCCATGTTGGCCCATGATAGTTACAAAAAAAAAAGAAGTTACAGAGTGGTTCGCTCGGGCCAGTACGGCACTGGGTGCTAGCCACGCCTCCCCTGGTTTGGGTCATGACATTTTTGAAGTGTGAATTTTGGCTTGAATCTTTCACATTCTTGGTCATGTTGTCTCTAGTGAAGGAATCAAGGTTGATCCTCAGAAGATCGCAGCTGTGAAGAATTGGCCTAGACCTACAATTCCAACAAAGATTCGCAGTTTCTTGAGCTTAGCTGAGTATTGCAGGAAGTTTGTGGAGGGGTTTTCCACTCTTGCCTTTCCATTGACTAAATTAATGCAGAAGGCGGCTAAATTCCAATGTTCAGACGCTTGCGAAAAGAGCTTCCAAGAGTTGAAATCTAGATTGACTACGACACTAGTGTTGACCTTACTAGAGGGTACGAATGGGTTTGTGGTGTATTGTGATGCTTCAAGAATCGAACTTGGGTGTGTATTGATGCAACATGGCAAGGTGATCCCTTATGCTTCTAGGCAACTCAATAATCATGAGAAAAACTATCCAACACATGACCTAGAGCTTGCGGCGGTAGTTTTTGCATTGAAGATTTAGCGTCATTATTTGTACGGGGTCCATGTGGATATATTCACGAACCATAAAAGACTTCAATATATTTTCAAGTAGAAGGAATTTAATCTGAGGCAGAGAAGATGGCTTGAGTTACCCAAGGACTACGACATCAATATTCTATATCATTCGAGGAAGGCTAATGTTGTGGCAGATACTCTTAGCCAGAAATCCATGGGTATTTTGGCTCACTTGGAGGCACATCAAAGTCCGTTGGCCAATGAAGTTCACCGGTTGGCTAGTTTGGGTGTTTACCTCTCGGACTCTAGTGAAGGAGGGGTGGTTGTGCAATATAGGGCTGAATTATCCCTTGTTGTGGAAGTCAAAGAGAAGCAATACGACGATCCGTTGTTGGTGCAGTTGAAGGAAGGGAGTCAAAAACATAAGACTATGGCTTTTTATCTTGGCATGGATGAAGGTACACTGAGGTACCAAGGGCGATTATGTATTCAAAATGTAGATGATCTCCGGGAAAGAATCATGACTGAGGCTCATAATTCCAGGTATTCTGTGCACCCAGGCTCTACAAAGATGTACCATGATCTTAAGGAGGTCTACTGGTGGAATGATATGAAGAGGAATGTAGCGGACTTTGTGGTAAAATATCCAAATTATCAATAAGTGAAGGACGAATACTAAAGCCCCGGTAGGTTGTCATAAAACATAGAAATTCCAATGTAGAAGTGGGAGATGATCAATATGGACTTTGTAGTGGGACTACCTCGCACGCCTCGTAAGTTTGACTCGATTTGGGTGATTATGGATCAACTCACAAAATCAGCACACTTCTTACCTGTCAAGGCTACCGATACAGCAGAATAGTATGCCCAGTTGTACATCAAGGAAATAGTGAGGTTGCATGGCACTCTATAGTTTTTATCATCTCTGATCGGGGGGTATTGTTCATACCAAGCTTTTGGAAGAAATTTCAGCAAGGTTTGGGTACTCAGGTGAATCTTAGTACAACATTTCATCCACATACAGATGTGCAAGAAGAGCGGACTATTCACACTCTTGAGGATATGTTGCACGCTTGTGTTCTTGACTTCAAGGATAGCTGGGATGATCATTTGCCGCTCATAGAATTTGCCTACTACAACAATTACCATGTCAACATTCAGATGGAACCGTTCGAGACTTTATATGGAGGGTGATGTAGATATCCCATTGGGTGGTTCGAGATTGGGGAAGCAGAGTTGATAGGGCCACACCTCGTGTGTCAGGCTATGGATAAGATTAAGATCATTAAGGAAGGGTTGAAAACTGCTCAGAGTCGTCAGAAGTCCTATTAGGATGTGCGTTTCAGGGATTTGGAGTTCAAAGAGGACGATTGGGTATTCTTGAAGGTTGCCCCCATGAAGGGTATAATGCGGTTTGGGGAAAAGGGGAAATCAAGCCCCATGTATATCGGGCCATACAGAATCATTCAGCTGATTGGTCAGGTGGCTTACAAGCTTGGTCTACCACCAGAGATGTCGTTGGTGCACCCGATGTTTCATGTATCTATGTTGAAGAAGGTAGTTAGAGACCCGACACTCATTGTTCTGGTTAAGGCTATTGGGATTAATGAAGAATTGACTTATGATGAGACTCCGGTGCCATTCTTGATAGGCAAGTTCGAAAGCTGAGGAGCAAAGAGATTGTCTCCGTGAATGTGCTATGGCAAAACCAATATGTAGAAGCGGCCACCTAGGAGGCCGAGGAAGGGATAAAGGAGAAGTACCCTCATTTGTTTGAATAACTAAGTAGTGGTGTTCTATGAGAATTTTAAGAACATACTTTCCATAAATTATGTTCAACTTGTACAGTTTACATTCAAGATGCCCCTTCTTGGTAATATAATGTTTATGATGTTATGGTCGATATTGTTTTTATATTGTGATACATCGTGAGTTATGGTTGTATTGTTAGGACTAGTTCTAGGATTCTCTGATAGGTGGGTAGGCCAAAATACAGGGTAGACTCTGCCGAAATGTTTGAAAATTTTAGGAGTTAGTCAATATTTGGAACTGCTGGTTTGTGAAATAAGAGCTAAGCCACATTGGATGTCGATGGTGGACTTTGACCCTCATTCAAGGACGAATGATCCTAAGCAGGGGAGGATGATGCCGAAGAAGGCTAACATGTTCGAAGGTTGGGGAGTTGGAAGGAAAATTGTTGCAGAATATGGCATTTCTGCGGTCCCTTATGCGACCGCAGAACTACTCCGCAGAATGCAGATCCGCAGCGGAGTGGAGAAGAAGAAAAAACAATTTTTGAATATCGTTTTGCGGTCAACTATGCGACCGCATAATCATTTTGCGGGCCGCACATCTATCGCAAATTCAATATGAACAATTCCGTAAGGAGACTTTTGCGGTGCGTTATGCGACTGTATAACTGGTCTGTGGACCGCAGACCTGACCTGATCAGCCTAGTTTTGAAGGATGAATTCATGGTCCCTTATGCGGACCACATACCTGTTCTGCGGTCCTCTCTGCGACCGTAGAGTTGCGTTCGGAGGGTCCATTTTCTATTTTTCTAACCCGACCCGATTATGATTAAAAGTGGAAGGCATAAATCTTGTATTTTAGAGAGAGGGGAAGGGATCCAGAGAGAGAAGGAAGGGTACTAACATCTCCATACTTCAAATTGTTGCTCAAGATTTGGGAATTCAAGGGAGGAACTCACAAGGTCTTTATCTAAGAGGTAAGATTCTACTCCCTAGCCCTCAATTTCGGTATAAGACTGAAAGTAGGTAATGAGAAGTATGATTCTTAGGTGTGGGAGTTGTTACCTGTGCATGCATGTACCAACAACGGTTGTGGGGAGGTTGTTGAACTAAAATGGGTGAATGATGGGTTGTGGGATGAAGGAAATCCACCATAGGAACCTTGTAGTTGAATTACAGACCTAGTGCATGATAAAATTCCTAGGTGAGCTGAACCAATGAATCTCTTCCTAATTATGGTTCAATTTTGTCATGTCTCTAATAGATTGAAGTCGCTAGGATTTTTGGAACGTTGTAGTAGTTTAAGGAAAGCTCAAGCGAGGTATGTAGGCTAAACTTCTCTTATAGAATCGAATTCCATGATGTCCTCATATGTTTCAAGCGTGGTTGACCCAAGTTCTTATTTTCTTATGATCCGGGCCATTCCTAATATATTCAGTTATTCCAAATAAGCATTGTGTCAGAAATTATGTGCTTAAAATATGTTGCAATTACTCTTATCACATTATGCTCTCCTTCGGGAATGTATTCAAGTATGGTTTATGTATCAAATGTTATGACTTCAATTCATGTTTCAAATGCAACTTTATTATGCTTAGTTTTGGAAAGAAAACTCAATGTGCTTAAGACTCATATTTCTCATATACATATTTAAAGTCTTGATCCCAAATGCTCTTATTGTTGATAACCTGTGATGATGATTGAAAGTGAAAGAAGTGAGTATGAGATATAAAATGTGGCCTTCGTGCCAAGGATGAAAACTACACTTGTGGTCAATAGTACCAATGAAATGAAAGGATGTGTGAAATATTATGAAATAAGTTTTAACTCCTTTTTATAATAAATGTTTTGAGAGTATTGTTAGTCACCGAGGAAGGGTAGGTCGAAATAACCTAACCCCGAAACTACACGTACCTGGGTAGGAGTGATTGAGGGGTAAATCCCCGTATTGATGTGTTGAGATTATTCCCCTTAAATGGGATGAGATTGATGTGTTGAGATTATTCCCCTTAATTGGGATGAGATGATTGCTAGCGGAAGGTGATGTCGACCCACACGACATTGTGGTGAGATGGCTTAGTCGATCGGGCCGAGATCAGATGTCATGCCGCGCACATGGTGGTGTTGTGATATTGATGTCTTTGGGTAAGATGGCTTAGCCAATCGGGCCGAGATCGGACTCCGTGATAAACGCACGGTGGTGTATCGGTACAAAAGATCTCCCAACCTAAACATATTGACATTTACTTGAAAACTTATCTTGCTCTTAACTTGAAACTTTAATATTGTTTGAGGCTCTCATTGATTCCATGTTTCTTTATCCTTGTACTGTTACTTGTTTCATTAAGAGGGTGTTTAGTCTTACATACTAGTACTATTCCATATGTACTAACGTTCCTTTTGCAGGGGGCGCTACATATTTAATTGATGCAGGTGGTTCCACATCAGGTGGCATCGATCAGTGATAGCGGTACACCCTCTTCTCAACTGACTTGGTGAGCCCCACTTCATATCGGGGTCTGGTATCTTTTGTTTCCTTATGTATAGTGTTTTGAGGTTTAGCACGGGCCTTGTTGCTGACACCATCATATTTCTCTTTTGTACCATTAGAGGCTCCGTAGACATAGTGTGTGTTGTATCTTGACTTTAAAAAGTCAAACTAAAAATGTTGTATATGCATCACATGTATCCACTTATAAACTATGAATGTGTAATGTATTTTTGGGAATTGTATATGAAGTAACTAATGGTAATGAAATTGGCATTGTTCATGAAATCCTCTCATTGTCTAACGAATGGTATGCATCTTCACTTTATTCATGGGTAATGTCGGGTGGAAGACATCAAGTAGGCTTGCTTGACTGAGATATCTCGGTTGAGCGCCGGTCTCGCTCCCCAAGGTCGGGGCGTGAAACATCTTAGTATCGATCAACAAAATCTATTAGGCCTGCTCGTGATTAGTGAGGCCCTTATAAACTAGAGATCTGATACCAACTTGTCACGACCTGAAAATTCCACCAAGGCCCTTATGGCATCTAAACCGCTTGCTAGGGAAGCCAATACTCAACGGCTTCAAAAGATTCTAATTAGTAAGCCTTTAATTGTTTCATGATATAAATAACAATGCAAAATAAATCTCAATTAAATATCATGAATAAGTATTCAATGATAAGGTCTAAAGAAGACCACAACTATCTAACAACGCCTAAAAACTAGTTTCACTGCATCACGAGCATCTAATAAGAGTAAAAAGTTTCAAGTGAACAATAACATCTATCTAGAATAGAAGTACATAGACATAAATGAATAAGAAGGAAAGGGGGACTCCATGTGTTGTGGATCATATCAAGTATAGGAACTCACCATGAAGTCTCCAATAACACACTCCTACTCAGCTTAATTGGGTACTGTAAATACCTGTCTCAGAACCCGCACAAATATGCAGAAGTGTAGTATGAGTACCAAATTATGATACTCAACAATTGTCAAGTCAAGCCTCGAAGAAGTAGTGGCGAGAGGTCAACATTGACACCTACTAACAACTCAACAAGCATATGAAGCATGAATAGAAAATGGAATAAGGCATGTGTCACGACCCCAAAACCTACCTTAAGGATCATGATGACTCCTAGTCTCTAAGACCAGGTAAGCCTACATGATGAGATTAACAGAGTAAAACAACTTAGCTAATAATTAAAGAACTGATAATGGCAAAACATTGTCGAAAAATGATCAATAGTCATACATCCCAAAACCGGCAGTACAGAGTCATAAGCTCTACTAAGAATACACTAGAAATCTCGAAATACAACACTGTTTTGGAACACAAATAACAATATTAAGTAAAACTAATAGAGGGGGACTTCGAGTCCTGCGAGCAAGAATAACAGGTATACCTTAAAGTCTCCACAATATCTGGCTCAACTCGCTAGGGACCGACTCGATCCAAGGTACGTGGATCTGCACAAAAATGTGCAAAAGCGTAGTATGAGTACACTACAATTAGTACCCAATAATTATCAAGACTAACCTTGGTGGAATAGTGACGAGGTTCAAGTCAAGATACCCACTAGACATATAACTTGTGTAGAATATAACAACAGAAAGGATAATCAATAAATGGCAACAGGAAATAAACACGTGATAACACGACAAAATTTAACCAAAAACATTTAAAACACAAAGTGAAATCATTTAAAGAAAAACCATGACATATTCAACTTATCAAACCGTTCAAACATAGAATTAATATCAAGAATCACCCCGAAGCACCACATAGAATAATCACAAATTACCCTTATGACGCCGCGTGAGCTTCACAGTTAAAACATTTTCCCTAAATAGCTTCACGCGCATAAGCCCCCTTATCTCGCCGTGTGTGCATCACAATAAAGTATTTTCCTTTACTTGCAATACGTGCATACGCCCCTTTATCTCGCTGCATGCGCATCAATATACAAATCACCCTTATGTCGTCACATGCGCATCTTAATCAAAATACAACAATCAATGCGCAACACACATACACATGTGCCACAATGTCACCACAACACCAATACCAATGTCACAACAAGATATAGCCCACGGCTCAACAACAATGTGTACAAGAATCATAACAATAATTTAAGGGTGGGGGGAGTGAACAACAAAATAAAAGAAAGTTTCATATAACAAAAAATTCCAAATCAAGCCATATTAATAGCCTAAGGTCTAGTCTTGTCACAAACAACACATACGCCCGTGTACACACTCGTCACCTTATGTACACGCGTTTGACATAGCACAAATATTACAAATTAGACCAAATCCTAAGGAAATTTTCTCCCACACAAAGTTAGGCGGGATACTTATCTCAAATAAGCTAAGTGAATACTCAAAGAAGCCCTTCCTGCAAAAATCAACATCCAGACAGTTCAAATCTAGCCAAAATAACTTAATAATATTAATAAAATCCATATGAAACAAGCCCGAAAAATAAAGCTATGATCATGGCTCAATTATGCAAAGTCAACCCAAAATGTCTACCCCGAGCCTGCACCCTGGAACCCGACAAAACTCACAAATTCCAAACACCCATTCCAATACGAGTCCAAATATATGTGTTTCATTCAAATCCGGCCTTAAATCGACCATCAAATCATCAATTTATGTTTTAGAATTTTTTTTCACAAAGATCCCCAATTTCTTCAATTTGATTCCTCAAACAATTGCTAAATTCAAAGTTGGAATCATGAAATATAAACAAATCCGAGTAAAACAATACTTATCCCAATCCAAATCCTCAAAATCCCCTTTCAAGATCTCCCAAATCCGAGCTCTAAAACTCCAAATGTGATAAATGAAATTAAACCCCTCATTGAAGATATATTCTACCTAGACTTTTTTCTTCTGTGCCCCCCTAAGTCGCATCTACGACACCGCATCTACGGAAAAATCATCGCAGATGGGGACTCCACTTCTCCTGTGGACCATCAGCCGCACCTGCAGACCAAAACATGCACCTCCGATCGTGCTTCTGCGCACACATTGCCGCATCTGCGGAAACCCCTGAGCTCCACCAACGCTGTATCTGCGGTCCAATGTCCGCTTCTGCGAACGCGCACCTGCGGACCAAATTTCGCAGGTGCGAAAGTACCAGAACTGAGCTGCCAACATCACCCAAAATTATCAGAAGCCCATCCGAATCTCACTCGAGGCCCACAGGATCCCTTCTAACCATACCAACTAGTCCAAAAACATAACATGAACCTACTCGAGGCCTCAAATAATACCAAAAAACATCAAAACTACGAGTCACAGCTCAATTCAAGCCTAATGAACTAATGAACTTTCTACTTCCAAAACTCATGTCGAACCATATCAAATCAACTCGGAATGACCTAAAATTTTGCATGCAAGTCCCAAATGATACAACGGACCTGTACCAACTCCCGAAACCAAAGTCTAAACCCTATATCAGCAAATTCAACCATGTGTCAAACCTATCAACCTTCCAAACCTTCAATTTTCCAATTCAAGCTAAAAGAACCTAGGAACTTTCAAATTTAAATACGAACATACGCCTAAGTCTAAAATCACCATACGAAGCTATTGAAACCATCAAAATACCATTCCTTATTCGTCTACACAAAAGTCAAACTCCGGTCAACTCTTACAACTTAAGCCTCCAACCAAGGGACTGAGTGTCCCAAATCAATCCAAACTTCCCCGAATCCAAGCCAACCAACCTTGCAAGTCGTGTAACTATAAATACACATATGTAAAGCATCAAATAGGGGAAACATGGCTGAAATACTCAAAATGACCAGCTGAGTCGTTACATTCTCCCCCTCTTAAACAAACGTTCATCCTCATACGAGTATAGAGACATACCTAAAATGACAAAAAGGTGAGGATATCAGTTTTGCATATCATGCTCAGTCTCCCAAATTGCCTCCTCGACCAGTTGACCTCTCCACTGAACCTTCACTGATACAAAGCTCTTTGACCTCAACTTCTGGACCTTCCTATCCAAAATAGCCAACGGCTCCTCAACATAGGTTATATCATTGTCCAATTACACTGAGCTAAAATCTAACACATGTGATGGATCACCATAATACTTTCGAAGAATGAAAACATGGAACACCGGGTGAACTCCCGATAAGCTGGGTGGCAAAGCAAGTATGTAGGCCACCTCACCCACTCTCTCAAGAATATCAAAAGGACCAATATACCGACGGCTTAACTTGCCCTTATTCCCGAACCTCATCATACCCTTCATGGGCAAAACTCTGAGTAGAACCATCTCACCTACCATGAAATCTACATCACGAGCCCTCCTATCAGCATAACCTTTTTCCTAGACTACGCTATACAAAGCCACTCCTCAATCAACTTCACCTTCTCCAAAGCATCACAGACCAATCAGTGCCTAATAACCTATCCTCCCCATGCTCAAATCAACCAACTGAAAAACGACATCACCTCCCATATAAGGCCTCACAAGGATCCATCTGGATGCTCGACTGATAGCTGTTGTTGTAGGAGAACTCTTCTAGCAGTAGAATCTAATCCAATGAACCACTAGAATCAATAACATGGGTACGTAACATGTCCTCCAAGATCTTAATAGTGCGCTCGGACTGCCCGTTCGTTTGTGAATGAAATGCCGTACTCAGCTCGACCTGCGTGCCCAACTCACATTGCATTTCTCTCCAAAAATATGATGTAAACTGCATGCCTCGATCCGAGATAATAGACACGGGGACACCATGAAGGTGAACAATCACGAATGTAAATCCGAGCCAGTTGCTCTGAAGAGTAGGTAGTAATGACTGGAATGAAGTGTGTAGACTTGGTCAATCTTCCACAATAACCCACACTGCATCAAATCTCCTCAAGGTCCGTGGAAGTCAATCTACAAAATCCATCGTGATACGCTCCTACTTCGACTACGAAATATCAAGCCTCTAAAGAAAACTATCGGGTCTCTAATGCTCGTACTTCACCTACTAACAATTCAAACATCGAGCGGCATACTAAACAATATCCATCTTCATCTCCCGTCATCAATAGTGTTTCCTTAAATCATGATACATCTTTGCGGCCCCCGGATGGATGGAATACCGCAAACTATGGTCCTTCTCAAGTATCAACTCTTGCAACCCATCCATATTTGGAACACAGATCCGACCCTGCATCCTCAATTGCCCATCATCACCAATAGTAACCTTCTTAGCATCACCCTGATGCACCGTGTCCTTCAGGACAAATAAGTGGGGATCATCATACTGACGTGTCTTGATGCGCTCAAACAAAGAAGACCATGATATAACACAATCAAGAACTCTGCTCGACTCAAAAATATCTAACCTCACGAACCGATTGGCCAAAGTCTGGACATCCAATGCTAATGGTCTCTCTTTAACTAGAACATAAGTAAGGCTCCCCATGCTCTCAGCCTTCCTACTTAAGGCATCAACTACCACATTGGCCTTTCCCAGACAATAAAGAATGTTTATATCATACTCATGACTGGAATGAAGTGGGCAGACTTTGTCGGTCTGTCCACAATGAGCCACACAACGTGAAATCTCCTCAAGGTTCGTGGAAGTCCAACTACAAAATCCATAGTGATACGCCCTAACTTCCACTCCAGAATATCAGGTCTCTGAAGTATACCACTCGGTCTCTAATACTAGTACTTAACTTGCTAACAGTTCAAACACCAAGCCATATACTCTACAATATATTTCTTCATTCTTCTCCACCACTAGTGTTGCTTCAAATTGTAATGAACCGACTATTTATTTTGTGTATTATAGCCTTGTTCCCCTATTTATTGCCTCTTATATATTCATTTGTGGTTATGTGACATGCCGGGGTGGTTGGTTGGTTTCGGTGATGTTTTAGAGTGAATTGAGACACTTAGTATCAAGGTTGGAAGCTTATATTGGAAGAGTTGACCGAAGTTTGACTTTTGTGTAAACGACTCCGGAATAGAGTTTTGATGGTTTCGATAGCTTTGTATGGTAATTTTGGACTTAGGCGTATATCCGGATGTTGATTTGGAGGTCTGTAATTTGATTTGATACTTTTTGGCGAAATTTAGAAAGTTGAAAGTTTAGAAGGTTGTGAGGTTTGAACGAGAGTTGATGTTGTTGATATCAGGTTTGGATTTTAGTTCCAGGAGTTGGAATAGGTCTTTTCGTGTCATTCAGGACTTGCATGAAAAATTCAAGGTTATTCGGAGTTGTTTAGGCTTGTTTAGCGCAAGTTTTGAATTTGAAAATGTTCATTAGTTCATTAGGCTTTAATAAGGGTGTAATTCATGATTTTGATGTTGTTTTGTGTGGTTTGAGGCTTCGAATAGGTTCGTGTTGTATTTTAGGAATTATTGATATGTTTGGATGGGGTCCCCGGGGTCTCGGGTGTATTTTGGATGGGTTTTAGACCATTTATATCATGTTTGGACTGCTGGTTCAGTGCTTCTGGTTTCCTTCTTTGCGATCATGAAGAGGGAGTCGCGATTGCGTATTGTTAATTTCTGGCAGGTGGGTTTTGTTCTCCGCCTTTGCAAAGAGAGGGACGGGTTCGCGATGCTTTAGGGAGGCTGTATATCGCGATCGTGAGCAGGGAGCTGCATTCGCATATAAGGAAGGTCTTCCAGCGGATAGTTCACAGTTGTGCATCGCGATCGCGTGGCATAGGCTGCGTTAGCATAGGCAGAGGGTTGTTTGGTCATCACATTCGCGAAGGAGGATTGCACAGCTAGATATTTTGTTCTTCGCGATCGCAAAGGCTTTTCCGCGATCGCGAAGGGTAATGCCTGGGCAGACTATATAGTACTCTATTTCGAGGGTTTGAGTTATTATATTACATTTTGAGTTAGAGAGCTTGAGCTTGATTTTGGGCGATTTTGGAGGGTATTTTCACGATTTTGATTGGGTTAAGTACTTTTGATTCAGATTTGTTCATTATTTGTGATTCCATCTTTGTTTTTATTATTTAATTGGTGAATTAAAGTGAAGAATAGGGGATTGTGGTAAAAACTTACCTAAAGTGAACATTGAGGATTTGAAGGTCAATTCAAGGTTGGAATTAGATGAAATTGGTATGGTTGAACTCGTAATTGAATGGGTGTTCGGGATTTATGAGTTTGACCGGATTCCGGGGTACTGGCCCGGGGTTGACATTTGTAAGGCCCAGTAAAAATTTCGCCAAGGAATTTAAGATTTTGTGGTCCGAGGTAGACTTATGTGTTCGAGGATTGTAGAAATTCTTCTTTGAGCTTGGACATGATCTACTCTCATTTACTGCAGCAGTAGAATATTACTTAGCACATTTGCTGTGCTCTGAGAACACTATATATGCTGTAACTTTATTTTATTTTATAACTCATCCTGTTTCTGATGAAAGCTTGGCAGTTTTTCTCGTGAGAATATGCCGGGACAGGACATCCGAATGCAAATCTCCTTTAAGGAGAGTTGTTTGCCAGTTTGATTGAAATTGGAGAGCATAAAGAAGGTGCAAAACCTTGTCACTGGATAAACTTTATCGGTGTAGTTAAGGCAGGAAAATGGTATGATTTTTCAGTCAAGAGTTGGTTTCTATATCTACATTAAGGTTATCCATATTAAATGTGGGTTACCTCTGTGTTTATGTTGCCCAAACAATTCGATGGTATATTATCAATCTTGTTTAATCTCTTACTGATTACTATCTTCTTCAAATTCTGTAAAGTACTATTCCATGGTATAGTCTCAATTTTGCTATATCCTTTACTGATACGCAAACAAGAAGATAGAACTGAAATAAAGATATGAACTTTTAGGACCCGTTTGGTCATAGATTTTGTCAAAATAAACTTGGGTTTTATTTGGCAAATACATGTTTGGCCATAGATTTTGCCTACATTTTGGCCAAATTCCAAATCCCAAAACTAGCTTTTGGGCCAAAATATCACTATTATATTTTTTTAAAATTGCCCCAAACTTTTGTATTTTATAAAAGAGCCCACCATTCATCCAAATAAGATTATGTAAGCTGTACTTATGTGAACCTTGCAGTCAGCATATAAATTTTACCATTTAACAAAGTAATAGTTTTTTTTCCTTAAACATGCGCCTTTCTTTTTAAATAATAAAGTTAGATCATGCCTTAGCTGTCTTTTTGGGTTGAAGAATGCACTGAGGAGTTGATGAAATTTTTTTTTGGCAGAAGAAGGCAATTATGCAGTCAAGTTCGTGACCGCAGAACTACTCCGCGAGCCGCATAATCATCACAGAGTTGAGTAAAGAATTTGTTGAATTTTGAAGGTTGTTCTGCAGTCCATTATGCGATAGCATAGTTGTTTCAAGGTCCGCACATCCATCATAGCTTTGGCATGAAGAATTTTGGAGAGTGATTATGTGGTCCACTCTGCGGCCGCATAAGTGGTCTGTAGACCGCAGACCTATCACAGATCGGTCCAAACCATTCCAGTTTTTGGTATCACTTTCGCAGTTTATTTTGCGGGCCGCATATCTGTTCTGATACCCATTTTGCGACCGCAGACCTGAGTTCAGAGGGTCCATTTTTCTATTTTTATAATTTGACCCCATTTTAATAAATAGCCTTACGGGCTCATTTTGAAGCGAATGTCTGATGATTTTAGAGAGAGATAAGAGTATTTTAGAGAGAGAAGGAGGAAATCTAGCATTCTAATCACCTATTCTTACACCAATCTTCAAGAATTAAGGAAGCCACTTACTAGACCACCATCTATCCGAGTAAGTTCTTGTTACACCCTATATTTTCGTACGTAAAAATGCGTCGTAAGCAAACTAATGTAGGACCAAAAATGAGATAATATTTAAAAGTACATAAAGTAAGTTAATCATGTTACCTCTGAGGTTACAAATATTGAAGATCATGAACAACAAGTACAAAGAGGGTTGGACAGTTCAGAAGCTAAAGCAATTAAATAAAATAATATTTCGTCGAAAGTCGACAAGTTGGAAATGTTATAACATGTACCTTTGGGGTGAGACTAGGGTGATTAACATGATAAGGAGATTATGTTATGATTTATATTAGTCGTATGACATCCGTGTGTTATGTTTTGAAGTCAAGCGAGTTGTGGAACAAAAGTCGATGAAAGTCATCACAAGTTACATTCATAAGTTTTACTGAAACTTTGGGTCAAATGTAACTGCAATTTTCTCCCAATATACTTAGAGTTATGGGGTGTTCCACCCATCAAATTAAAGATCTATGAGTCTATTTTCCAACGCATTAAACCGTTTGTCAATACGACATTGGAGTAGAAAGATATGGGCATTTGTGCGATACTGCGCAAGCTGCTAGGTGACAAGTAGGTGTGTCACCTACTTGCTTAAATGAAAGCCCAAAAATGGGCCATTTCGGGTCGTCCAAAGAGGCCTTTTAAGGGCCTATTTTCTTCATATATTAGACTTAAAATAGAGCATAATAACCAGACATAAGCTCTGCAAAGAATCCTCCCAAAAATTTCCCATAAACCCTAATTGATTTTCTCTCCCTTTCAAGTTCCAATTGGAGGTAGAACCTAGAGTTTGAAGAACCAAGATAAGAGCTGAGTTATCCAACAAATAAGGTGAGTTTACTTCTCTCTTTCATCCAGTTTTTCTTCTGTAAATTCATGGTAAGTCGTTCTATACTTGTAAGAACTCACGGGACGGTGATCGGAAGCCGTGAGTTCGAGTTATTCACTTGTAGCGGACTGTTTTGTGGACTGTTTTGTGTTGCTGTTGGGCTGCGTGTTTTACTACTATTTTGTGGAGTTTTGGAGGAGGAAGGGGGTTTATAAACACCATATAAATGTAGGGTGGTTGGCTGGTCGTTCATCATAATATTTTCGGGTCGTTTGACACTACTACGGTGGTCGTTTTGTGTACGAAGAGATTGGGGTGTGTTGGGCTGTTTTGTAGTATTTGATGGTGTATATAGGGCTGGAAAATGATGTATATATGTTGTTATTGTTCTGTTCTTGTATTGTTGGTGTTATCTTGAATTTGGAGGAAGTAAGGATTATAGGGGAGATGCTGCCCGTTTTAATACAAAATAAGTTTGTCGTTCGTTGTGCGATAGTTGTACCTTTCGTAACTTAACGATAGTATTATTATCATTCTTGTAGATTAAGGTGCAAAGAGGTGAGTTCAACTTGGTGATTGGAAAGATTGTGATAAGGTATGTTAAGGCTAAGCCTTCCTTCATTTTGGCATGATCTCGTAGCTACATGTGTTAGTAATGAGACAAAAAGAGAAGTTCATATTCATGAATTTATTCACACTATTCTAGTCTCATAAGTTACAATATTATTCCTTATCGAGATTCTATATTCAATTTAGTATTGTCTTCTTCCAGTCAAGAGAGCAACAAGCCTATATATACAGTATTACAGTATTTTCATTACCATCGAGCTATAATCGATGGGCAGGCCCCTATTGGGCAACCACTGATCAGATGGAAAGTTATATACCGAGCCTACTGTGGCCGAGCGCCTATGAGCGAGCCCAGCATGGTCGAGATACATAGCCTAGTATGGCCGAGCGCCTATGAGCGAGCCTACTATGGCACAGCAGTTATATATACCGAGCCTTATAAGGCCGTACAATTATTTTACTTACTACATTGAAGGAGTTGAGTCAGTATCAGCAGGTAAGTATATCTCCAGATCATCTTTGACTCCCAGTTACTTCCAGTTATTATATTATCAGTTCAGTTTCGATTTTCAGTTATGTTATTGCCTTACATACTCGGTACATTATTTCATACTGACGTCCCTTTTCCGGGGACGCTGCATTTCATGCATGCAGGTTCAGATAGACAGACGAGTAGATCTCCTCAGTAGGTGTTTCCCGAGTTCAGCCTGATCGGTAAGCTCCATGACTTTCGGAGTTGCCAGGTCTAGAGTGTTGTGTACATCTTATGTATATCTGTAAATATATTATGGGTAGGTTTGGGCCCTGTTCCGATCATAGTACATCTATCAGTAGAGGCTTGTAGACATATCCTGTTGGTTAGTGCAGTATGTTGGGTTTGTAGGCCTGGTATGTATAATTTGGTGGTTTGTCAGCTGTAGTAGCTATGACGGCCTTTTCAGCCAAGCTTTATATTGATGTTTAGTTAGCGCTAGTTTCCATTCAGTTTTATATTTTGCTTCGCAAATTGTCTTGCAAGGTGGCCCCATGGCCAAAGTATGACATTATGTGTTTAGAGTCCCTTAGTCGCAATTTGGTACGCCAGGTTAGGTGAGGCACCGGGTGCTTGTCTCGCTCCTAGGTTCGGGGCGTGACAAACGTGGTATCAGAGCAGTTCTGTCCTAGGGAGTCTACAAGCCATGTCTAGTAGGGTCTTATTTATAGATGTGTTGTGCACCACATTATATAAGCAGGGCACTACAGGGCATTTAGGAGTTGGTTACCCTTCTTTGAAAATCTAAATCGTGCTATAGAACTGAGTTATAGGAAATTTGAATTAAACTTATGTGTTGGTGTTTGCATGCACAGATGACGGTGACTAGGAAGACTACGGCTAGCCAGAGGAGAGATACAGTAGTAGGTGAGGGGACCAGCAGGGTACCCCCAGTAGATGGGGCCCAGTCTGAGGCTCAAGGTGAGACCCCTACTCAGCCATTACCGGCTCCTCCACCAACTACGGAGATTCCTAGGGAAACCGCACATCCAGTTCCCCCTCCACTTCCATCAGATCGGGACTTAAGGAGTGCGGTGCATTTGTTGACACAGTTGGTAGCTACCCAGCAACAGGCTAGGGCATCAGCTAGTGCAGGAACTTCTGAGGGGTCTGGGAGTTCAAGGGTTCGAGAGTTTATTGCTTTGAGTCCCCCAGAGTTCACGGGGACAGATCAGAGGGAGGACCCACAGGATTTCATAGATCAGCTTCACAGGATCTTTCGTGTTATGCATGCCACGGAGAAAGAGGCAGTTGAGCTAGCAGCTTTTCGACTCCAAGATATAGCCATCCTTTGGTATGAGGGATGGGAGAGGTCCAGGGGACGTGATGCACCTCCAGCTATTTGGGAGAATTTTTCAGATGCCTTCCTTGACCAGTACTTACCATGGGAGATCCGACAGGCTCGAGTCGATCAGTTTCTAGCCCTCAAGCAGGGTAATATGAGTGTTCGAGAGTATAGTCTCCGTTTTGACTCATTGGCTAGATATGCACCATCCATAGTTGCTACTATGCGG
This sequence comes from Nicotiana tabacum, assembly GCF_000715075.1. NCBI lineage: Eukaryota > Viridiplantae > Streptophyta > Magnoliopsida > Solanales > Solanaceae > Nicotiana > Nicotiana tabacum. The sequence continues at coordinate 48,702,108 of NC_134102.1, forward strand.
GACAGGATTCACAGGTTTATAGCAGGGTTAGCCCCAGAGTTAACCGAGGCATGTGCCACCGCTGCATTGCAGGATAGTATGGATATCTCCCGGATTCAGGCATTCGCCCAGCATATAGAAAGGGGTAGGCGTCGGCAGCAGGGTACAGAGAGGGCTGAGCAAGGGCAACGTAAGAGGATGAGATTTCCCAGGTCTCAGGAGCAATATCAGGGTAGTTATAGGACCCAGTACTTCGGACGGCCACCTAGGCCTCTGCTACCTCAGTTACAGGGTTACAGGTATGACCGTTATACTAAGTCAGGACCAGGTGAGAGCTCACGGGCGTCGGGTTTGCAGCGACAGTGAGGATCTGCGCAGACATGGTCATTTCCTCCACGGTGTGACATCTGTGGTAGAGGACACTTGGGCCAATGCCGAGCAAGTTCTGATGCTTGTTATACATGTGGGCGTCCATGGCATATGATGCGAGATTGCCCAAATAGATATTCGGGGGGAATGGCACAACCAGCGAGTTCAGCAACAGGATCATCTATGTTAGTGCATCCTTCAGGGCGCGAGTCTCAGTCTTCGGCTGGTAGAGGTCGGGGCAGAGGTAGAGGTTCCAGTTCAAGTGGTAATCAGAACCGTATCTATGCTTTAGCGGGTCGACAGGACCAGGAGTCTTCACCAGACGTTGTGACAGGTATATTAACCATTTGCTCTCACGATGCTTATGCTTTGATAGACCCAGGATCTACTTTATCGTATATTACCCCATTTGTCGCGAGGAAGTTTGGTATAGTGCCTGAAATACTAAGTGATCCTTTTGCAGTATCTACACCGGTCGGAGAATTGATTATTGCTAGACGGGTTTACCGAGGTTGTACGGTGACAATTTGTAGTCGTCAGACCTCAGCTGACCTAGTTGAGCTAGAGATGATGGATTTTGATACTATCATGGGCATGGACTGGTTGGCAGCTTGCTATGCCACAGTTGATTGCCGAGCAAAGGCAGCCAGATTTCATTTTCCGGGTGAGCCAGTCCTTGAATGGGTAGGTAATACACCAACACCCAGAGGTAGGTTTATTTCATATCTGAAGGCGATGAAAATGATCGCAAAAGGGTGCATTTATCATATTGTGCGAGTTAGAGATGCAAATGCTGAGATACCTACACTTCAGTCTATTCCCGTAGTCAAAGAGTATGCAGATGTGTTTCCAGATGAGCTTCAAGGTATTCCTCCAGAGCGAGAGATTGATTTTAGCATCGATTTGCTTCCAGGAACTCAACCAATATCCGTCCCTCCGTATAGAATGGCACCTAGCGAATTGAAGGAGTTGAAGGAGCTGTTAAAAGATTTGTTGGAGAAAGGTTACATCAGGCCCAGTGCCTCACCTTAGGGTGCACCAGTACTATTTGTGCGGAAGAAAGACGGCTCGCTGAGGATGTGTATCGATTATAGGCAGCTGAACAAGGTAACTATTAAGAATAAGTATCCACTTCCAAGGATCGATGACTTGTTTGATCAGTTGCAGGGGGCTAGATGCTTTTCAAAGATAGATTTGAGGTCGGGGTACCACCAGGTCAGAGTTCGGGAAAAAGATATTCCGAAGACAGCTTTCAGGACCCGATATGGCCACTTCGAGTTCCTTGTCATGTCCTTCGGGTTGACTAATGCACCCGCTGTATTTATGGACTTGATGAATAGCCTATTCTGGCCATTTTTAGATCTGTTTGTGATAGTATTTATTGATGATATTCTGGTTTATTCCCGTTCAGAGGATGAGCATGCGGACCACCTGCGAGCGGTACTCCAAACCCTCCGTGATCGTAAGTTGTATGCTAAGTTTTCTAAATGTGAGTTCTGGTTGAAGTCTGTAGCATTCTTGGAGCATATTGTATCAGATGAAGGGATAAAGGTGGACACTCAGAAGATTGAGGCCGTGAAATCTTGGCCTAGACCTACCACTCCGACAGAGGTTCGTAGCTTTCTAGGCTTAGCAGGATACTATCGGAGGTTCGTAGAGGGTTTTTCTTCCCTTTCGGCACCATTGATGAAGTTGACACAGAAAGAAACTAAGTTTCAATGGACAGAGGCTTGTTAGCGGAGTTTCCAAGAGCTTAAGAACAGGTTGACCTCAGCTCCAGTTCTAACACTTCCAGAGGGTCTAGAGGGTTATGCCGTGTATTGTGATGCATCAGGTGTCGGGTTAGGATGTGTCCTGATGCAACATGGGAAGGTAATTACGTATGCTTCAAGGCAGTTGAGGAAGCACGAGAGGAATTATCCGACCCACGACCTCGAGTTAGCTGCGGTTGTCCATGCACTTAAGATATGGCGGCATTATTTATATGGTGTTCATGTTGATGTATTTACTGATCATAAAAGCCTACAATATATCTTCAAGCAGAAAGAGTTGAATTTGCGATAGAGGCGATGGCTTGAGTTATTGAAAGATTACGATGTTAACATTCTCTACCATCCAGGGAAAGCTAATGTTGTAGCAGATGCCTTAAGTCGCCGATCTATGGGTAGCTTAGCACATGTAGATCCCGAGAAAAGACAATTAGCTAGAGAGATTCATCAATTGTCTTCGTTGGGGGTTCGGTTAGTAGATTCTGAGGATGGTGGAGTTGTACTCCAAAACACTACAAAATCATCCCTCATAGCGGAAGTCAAGGAAAGGCAGTACGAGGACCCAGAGTTGGTCGAGCTGAGAGAGCGAGTTCCGCAGCAGAAGAAACCACTGTTAGAGCTAAAGGGAGATGGGGTTCTCAGATATAGGGGTCGTTTGTGTGTTCCAGATGTAGCAGGGCTACGAGACAGGATTATGTCAGAGGCACATTATTCATGGTATTCCATCCATCCTGGGTCGACGAAGATGTATCATGACATTAAGGATGTGTACTGGTGGAATGATATGAAGAAGAACATTGCTGAGTTTGTCGCCCAATGTACTAGTTGCCAGCAAGTGAAGATAGAGCACCAGAAGCCTGGAGGGCTAATGCAGACTATAGAGATCCCGACATGGAAATGGGAGGCGATAAACATGGACTTTATCACGGGTTTACCTTGTTCTAATCGTAAGTTCGATTGCATATGGGTGATAGTCGATAGGCTCACGAAATCAGCTCACTTCCTACCGGTCAGATATACATATACAGCAGAAGATTATGCAAAGTTATATATTAAGGAGATAGTGCGGCTACACGGAGTACCAGTTTCTATTATATCTGACCGTGGGGCTCAGTTTACAGCACATTTTTGGAGGTCATTTCAGAGAGGTCTAGGGACTCAGGTGAATCTCAGCACAGCTTTTCATCCACAGACTGATGGACAAGCCGAGCGTATAATTCAGACACTCAAGGATATGTTACGAGTATGTGTGTTGGATTTTAAAAGATGTTGGGATGAACATCTACCTCTTGTCGAGTTTGCATATAATAACAGTTACCACTCCAGTATTCAGATGGCTCCGTACGAGGCTTTGTATGGGCATAAGTGCAGATCTCCTATAGGGTGGTTTGATGTTGGGGAATCTGGGTTATATGGGCCAGACCTGGTTCAACAGGCCATAGAGAAAGTAAAGCTTATCCGGGAGCGACTGTTGACAGCTCAGAGTCGTCAGAAGTCATATTCTGACGTGCGGCGACGAGACTTAGAGTTCAGGATTAATGACTGGGTATTCTTAAAGGTATCACCTATCAAGGGCGTGATGAGGTTTGGCAAGAAAGGCAAGCTTAGACCACGGTATATTGGGCCTTATAGGATCATTCGGAGAGTGGGCCAAGTAGCTTATGAGTTAGAGTTGCCCTCAGAATTGGAGTCTGTCCATCCGATTTTTCCCGTATCTATGCTACGGAAGTGCATTGGCGATCCTACCCGAGTGGTGCCCACGGATGATGTACAGATTATAGAGGACTTGTCATACGAGGAAATTCCAGTTGCCATCCTAGACCGACAAATCCACAATCTACGAAATAAGGAGGTAGCTTCCGTAAAGGTTTTATGGAGGAGCAAGAATGTAGAAGAGATGACGTGGGAATCAGAGGAAGAAATGAAGTTTAAATACCCCCACCTATTTCAAACTGAAGATATGGTTTGAGATGGGACGCTACAACATAGCTCTATGTAGGCTAGCAGGTCATCAGGTAAGCTTTTATTTTTCACTTTCAATATTTATGATTTACGGTCGGTGAGGCAAATTGCTGCTATTTATAAAGATTGGCCATGTGTGGCATGCATAGTATGTTTCTGGCTACGTGCAGGTTGGTTTTAACGTAGTGTACGAAGGATACTTTGGCAAAATTTTACAAAGTCTCTAAGAGTAAACATTCGAGGACAAATGTTCCCAAGGGGGGAGGGATGTTACACCCTATATTTTCGTACGTAAAAATGCGTCGTAAGCAAACCAATGTAGGACCAAAAATGAGATAATATTTAAAAGTATATAAAGTAAGTTAATCATGTTACCTCTGAGGTTACAAATATTGAAGATCATGAACAACAAGTACAAAGAGGGTTGGACAGTTCAGAAGCTAAAGCAATTAAATAAAATAATGTTTCGTCGAAAGTCGACATGTTGGAAATGTTATAACATGTACCTTTGGGGTGAGACTAGGGTGATTAACATGATAAGGAGATTATGTTATGATTTATATTAGTCGTATGACATCCGTGTGTTATGTTTTGATGTCAAGCGAGTTGTGGAACAAAAGTTGATGAAAGTCATCACAAGTTACATTCATAAGTTTTACTGAAACTTTGGGTCAAATGTAACTGCAATTTTCTCCCAATATACTTAGAGTTATGGGGTGTTCCACCCATCAAATTAAAGATCTATGAGTCTATTTTCCAACGCATTAAACCGTTTGTCAATACGACATTGGAGTAGAAAGATATGGGCATTTGTACGATACTGCGCAAGCTGCTAGGTGACAAGTAGGTGTGTCACCTACTTGCTTAAATGAAAGCCCAAAAATGGGCCATTTCGGGTCGTCCAAAGAGGCCTTTTAAGGGCCTATTTTCTTCATATATTAGACTTAAAATAGAGCATAATAACCAGATATAAGCTCTGCAAAGAATTCTCCCAAAAATTTCCCATAAACCCTAATTGATTTTCTCTCCCTTTCAAGTTCCAATTGGAGGTAAAACCTAGAGTTTGAAGAACCAAGATAAGAGCTGAGTTATCCAACAAATAAGGTGAGTTTACTTCTCTCTTTCATCCAATTTTTCTTCTGTAAATTCATGGTAAGTCGTTCTATACTTGTAAGAACTCACGGGACGGTGATCGGAAGCCGTGAGTTCGAGTTATTCACTTGTAGCAGACTGTTTTGTGGACTGTTTTGTGTTGCTGTTGGGCCGCGTGTTTTACTACTATTTTGTGGAGTTTTGGAGGAGGAAGGGGGTTTATAAACACCATATAAATGTAGGGTGGTTGGCTGGTCGTTCATCATAACATTTTCGGGTCGTTTGACACTACTACGGTGGTCGTTTTGTGTACGAAGAGATTGGGGTGTGTTGGGCTGTTTTGTAGTATTTGATGGTGTATATAGGGCTGGAAAATGATGTATATATGTTGTTATTGTTCTGTTCTTGTATTGTTGGTGTTATCTTGAATTTGGAGGAAGTAAGGATTATAGGGGAGATGCTGCCCGTTTTAATACAAAATAAGTTTGTCGTTCGTTGTGCGATAGTTGTACCTTTCGTAACTTAACGATAGTATTATTATCATTCTTGTAGATTAAGGTGCAAAGAGGTGAGTTCAACTTGGTGATTGGAAAGATTGTGATAAGGTATGTTAAGGCTAAGCCTTCCTTCATTTTGGCATGATCTCGTAGCTACATGTGTTAGTAATGAGACAAAAAGAGAAGTTCATATTCATGAATTTATTCACACTATTCTAGTCTCATAAGTTACAATATTATTCCTTATCGAGATTCTATATTCAATTTAGTATTGTCTTCTTCTAGTCAAGAGAGCAACAAGCCTATATATACAGTATTACAGTATTTTCATTACCATCGAGCTATAATCGATGGGCAGGCCCCTATTGGGCAACCTCTGATCAGATGGAAAGTTATATACCGAGCCTACTGTGGCCGAGCGCCTATGAGCGAGCCCAGCATGGTCGAGATACATAGCCTAGTATGGCCGAGCGCCTATGAGCGAGCCTACTATGGCACAGCAGTTATATATACCGAGCCTATAAGGCCGTACAATTATTTTACTTACTACATTGAAGGAGTTGAGTCAGTATCAGCAGGTAAGTATATCTCCAGATCATCTTTGACTCCCAGTTACTTCTAGTTATTATATTATCAGTTCAGTTTCGATTTTCAGTTATGTTATTGCCTTACATACTCGGTACATTATTTCGTACTGACGTCCCTTTTCCGGGGACGCTGCATTTCATGCATGCAGGTTCAGATAGACAGACGAGTAGATCTCCTCAGTAGGTGTTTCCCGAGTTCAGCCTGATCGGTAAGCTCCATGCCTTTCGGAGTTGCCAGGTCTAGAGTGTTGTGTACATCTTATGTATATCTGTATATATGTTATGGGTAGGTCGGGGCCCTGTTCCGATCATAGTACATCTATCAGTAGAGGCTTGTAGACATATCCTGTTGGTTAGTGCAGTATGTTGGGTTTGTAGGCCTGGTATGTATAATTTGGTGGTTTGTCAGCTGTAGTAGCTATAACGGCCTTTTCAGCCAAGCTTTATATTGATGTTTAGTTAGCGCTAGTTTCCATTCAGTTTTATATTTTGCTTCGCAAATTGTCTTGCAAGGTGGCCCCATGGCCAAAGTATGACATTATGTGTTCAGAGTCCCTTAGTCGCAATTTGGTACGCCAGGTTAGGTGAGGCACCGGGTGCTTGTCTCGCTCCTAGGTTCGGGGCGTGACAAACGTGGTATCAGAGCAGTTCTGTCCTAGGGAGTCTACAAGCCATGTCTAGTAGGGTCTTATTTATAGATGTGTTGTGCACCACATTATATAAGCAGGGCACTACAGGGCATTTAGGAGTTGGTTACCCTTCTTTGAAATCTAAATCGTGCTATAGAACTGAGTTATAGGAAATTTGAATTAAACTTATGTGTTGGTGTTTGCATGCACAGATGACGGTGACTAGGAAGACTACGACTAGCCAGAGGAGAGGTACAGTAGTAGGTGAGGGGACCAGCAGGGTACCCCCCAGTAGATGGGGCCCAGTCTGAGGCTCAAGGTGAGACCCCTACTCAGCCATTACCGGCTCCTCCACCAACTACGGAGATTCCTAGGGAAACCGCACATCCAGTTCCCCCTCCACTTCCATCAGATCGGGACTTAAGGAGTGCGGTGCATTTGTTGACACAGTTGGTAGCTACCCAGCAACAGGCTAGGGCATCAGCTAGTGCAGGAACTTCTGAGGGGTCTGGGAGTTCAAGGGTCCGAGAGTTTATTGCTTTGAGTCCCCCAGAGTTCACGGGGACAGATCAGAGGGAGGACCCACAGGATTTCATAGATCAGCTTCACAGGATCTTTCGTGTTATGCATGCCACGGAGAAAGAGGCAGTTGAGCTAGTAGCTTTTCGACTCCGAGATATAGCCATCCTTTGGTATGAGGGATGGGAGAGGTCCAGGGACGTGATGCACCTCCAGCTATTTGGGAGAATTTTTCAGATGCCTTCCTTGACCAGTACTTACCACGGGAGATCCGACAGGCTCGAGTCGATCAGTTTCTAGCCCTCAAGCAGGGTAATATGAGTGTTCGAGAGTATAGTCTCCGTTTTGACTCATTGGCTAGATATGCACCATCCATAGTTGCTACTATGCGGGACAGGATTCACAGGTTTATAGCAGGGTTAGCCCCAGAGTTAACCGAGGCATGTGCCACCGCTGCATTGCAGGATAGTATGGATATCTCCCGGATTCAGGCATTCGCCCAGAATATAGAAAGGGGTAGGTGTCGGCAGCAGGGTACAGAGAGGGCTGAGCAAGGGCAACGTAAGAGGATGAGATTTCCCAGGTCTCAGGAGCAATATCAGGGTAGTTATAGGACCCAGTACTTCGGACGGCCACCTAGGCCTCTGCTACCTCAGTTACAGGGTTACAGGTATGACCATTATACTAAGTCAGGACCAGGTGAGAGCTCACGGGCGTCGGGTTTGCAGCGACAGCGAGGATCTGCGCAGACATGGTCATTTCCTCCACGGTGTGACATTTGTGGTAGAGGACACTTGGGCTAATGCCGAGCAAGTTCTGATGCTTGTTATACATGTGGGCATCCAGGGCATATGATGCGAGATTGCCCAAATAGATATTCGGGGGGAATGGCACAACTAGCGAGTTCAGCAACAGGATCATCTATGTTAGTGCATCCTTCAGGGCGCGAGTCTCAGTCTTCGGTTAGTAGAGGTCGGGGGCAGAGGTAGAGGTTTCAGTTCAAGTGGTAATCAGAACCGTATCTATGCTTTAGCGGGTCGACAGGACCAGGAGTCTTCACCAGACGTTGTGACAGGTATATTAACCATTTGCTCTCACGATGCTTATGCTTTGATAGACCCAGGATCTACTTTATCGTATATTACCCCATTTGTCGCGAGGAAGTTTGGTATAGTGCCTGAAATACTAAGTGATCCTTTTGCGGTATCTACACCGGTCGGAGAATTGATTATTGCTAGACGGGTTTACCGAGGTTGTACGGTGACAATTTGTAGTCGTCAGACCTCAGCTGACCTAGTTGAGCTAGAGATGATGGATTTTGATGCTATCATGGGCATGGACTGGTTGGCAGCTTGCTATGCCACAGTTGATTGCCGAGCAAAGGCAGCCAGATTTCATTTTCCGGGTGAGCCAGTCCTTGAATGGGTAGGTAATACACCAACACCCAGAGGTAGGTTTATTTCATATCTGAAGGCGATGAAAATGATCGCAAAAGGGTGCATTTATCATATTGTGCGAGTTAGAGATGCAAATGCTGAGATACCTACACTTCAGTCTATTCCCGTAGTCAAAGAGTATGCAGATGTGTTTCCAGATGAGCTTCAAGGTATTCCTCCAGAGCGAGAGATTGATTTTAGCATCGATTTGCTTCCAGGAACTCAACCAATATCCGTCCCTCCGTATAGAATGGCACCTAGCGAATTGAAGGAGTTGAAGGAGCTGTTAAAAGATTTGTTGGAGAAAGGTTACATCAGGCCCAGTGCCTCACCTTAGGGTGCACCAGTACTATTTGTGCGGAAGAAAGACGGCTCGCTGAGGATGTGTATCGATTATAGGCAGCTGAACAAGGTAACTATTAAGAATAAGTATCCACTTCCAAGGATCGATGACTTGTTTGATCAGTTGCAGGGGCTAGATGCTTTTCAAAGATAGATTTGAGGTCGGGGTACCACCAGGTCAGAGTTCGGGAAAAAGATATTCCGAAGACAGCTTTCAGGACCCGATATGGCCACTTCGAGTTCCTTGTCATGTCCTTCGGGTTGACTAATGCACCCGCTGTATTTATGGACTTGATGAATAGCCTATTCCGGCCATTTTTAGATCTGTTCGTGATAGTATTTATTGATGATATTCTGGTTTATTCCCGTTCAGAGGATGAGCATGCGGACCACCTGCGAGCGGTACTCCAAACCCTCCGTGATCGTAAGTTGTATGCTAAGTTTTCTAAATGTGAGTTCTGGTTGAAGTCTGTAGTATTCTTGGGGCATATTGTATCAGATGAAGGGATAAAGGTGGACACTCAGAAGATTGAGGCCGTGAAATCTTGGCCTAGACCTACCACTCCGACAGAGGTTCGTAGCTTTCTAGGCTTAGCAGGATACTATCGGAGGTTCGTAGAGGGTTTTTCTTCCCTTTCGGCACCATTGACGAAGTTGACACAGAAAGAAACTAAGTTTCAATGGACAGAGGCTTGTGAGCGGAGTTTCCAAGAGCTTAAGAACAGGTTGACCTCAGCTCCAGTTCTAACACTTCCAGAGGGTCTAGAGGGTTATGCCGTGTATTGTGATGCATCAGGTGTTGGGTTAGGATGTGTCCTGATGCAACATGGGAAGGTAATTGCGTATGCTTCAAGGCAGTTGAGGAAGCACGAGAGGAATTATCTGACCCACGACCTCGAGTTAGCTGCGGTTGTCCATGCACTTAAGATATGGCAGCATTATTTATATGGTGTTCATGTTGATGTATTTACTGATCATAAAAGCCTACAATATATCTTCAAGCAGAAAGAGTTGAATTTGCGATAGAGGCGATGGCTTGAGTTATTGAAAGATTACGATGTTAACATTCTCTACCATCCAGGGAAAGCTAATGTTGTAACAGATGCCTTAAGTCGCCGATCTATGGGTAGCTTAGCACATGTAGATCCCGAGAAAAGACAATTAGCTAGAGAGATTCATCAATTGTCTTCGTTGGGGGTTCGGTTAGTAGATTCTGAGGATGGTGGAGTTGTACTCCAAAACACTACAAAATCATCCCTCATAGCGGAAGTCAAGGAAAGGCAGTACGAGGACCCATAGTTGGTCGAGCTGAGAGAGCGAGTTCCGTAGCAGAAGAAACCACTGTTAGAGCTAAAGGGAGATGGGGTTCTCAGATATAGGGGTCGTTTGTGTGTTCCAGATGTAGCAGGGCTACAAGACAGGATTATGTCAGAGGCACATTATTCATGGTATTCCATCCATCCTGGGTCGACGAAGATGTATCATGACATTAAGGATGTGTACTGGTGGAATGATATGAAGAAGAACATTGCTGAGTTTGTCGCCCAATGTACTAGTTGCCAGCAAGTGAAGATAGAGCACCAGAAGCCTGGAGGGCTAATGCAGACTATAGAGATCCCGACATGGAAATGGGAGGCGATAAACATAGACTTTATCACGGGTTTACCTCGTTCTAATCGTAAGTTCGATTCCATATGGGTGATAGTCGATAGGCTCACGAAATCAGCTCACTTCCTACCGGTCAGATATACATATACAGCAGAAGATTATGCAAAGTTATATATTAAGGAGATAGTGCGGCTACACGGAGTACCAGTTTCTATTATATCTGACCGTGGGGCTCAGTTTACAGCACATTTTTGGAGGTCATTTTAGAGAGGTCTAGGGACTCAGGTGAATCTCAGCACAGCTTTTCATCCACAGACTGATGGACAAGCCGAGCGCACAATTCAGACGCTCGAGGATATGTTACGAGTATGTGTGTTGGATTTTAAAAGAAGTTGGGATGAACATCTACCTCTTGTCGAGTTTGCATATAATAACAGTTACCACTCCAGTATCCAGATGGTTCCGTACGAGGCTTTGTATGGGCGTAAGTGCAGATCTCCTATAGGGTGGTTTGATGTTGGGGAATCTGGGTTATATGGGCCAGACCTAGTTCAACAGGCCATAGAGAAAGTAAAGCTTATCCGGGAGCGACTGTTGACAGCTCAGAGTCATCAGAAGTCATATTCTGACGTGCGGAGACGAGACTTAGAGTTCAGGATTAATTACTGGGTATTCTTAAAGGTATCACCTATGAAGGGCGTGATGAGGTTTGGCAAGAAAGGCAAGCTTAGACCACGGTATATTGGGCCTTATAGGATCATTCGGAGAGTGGGCCAAGTAGCTTATGAGTTAGAGTTGCCCTCAGAATTGGAGTCTGTCCATCCGATTTTTCCCGTATCTATGCTACGGAAGTGCATTGGCGATCCTACCCGAGTGGTGCCCACGGATGATGTACAGATTATAGAGGACTTGTCATACGAGGAAATTCCAGTTGCCATCCTAGACCGACAAATCCGCAATCTACGAAATAAGGAGGTAGCTTCCGTAAAGGTTTTATGGAGGAGCAAGAATGTAGAAGAGATGACGTGGGAATCAGAGGAAGAAATGAAGTCTAAATACCCCCACCTATTTTAAACTGAAGATATGGTTTGAGATGGGACGCTACAACATAGCTCTATGTAGGCTAGCAGGTCATCAGGTAAGCTTTTATTTTTCACTTTCAATATTTATGATTTACGGTCGGTGAGGCAAATTGCTGCTATTTATAAAGATTGGCCATGTGTGGCATGCATAGTATGTTTCTGGCTACGTGCAGGTTGGTTTTAACATAGTGTACGAAGGATACTTTGGCAAAATTTTACAAAGTCTCTAAGAGTAAACATTCGAGGACGAATGTTCCCAAGGGGGAGTGATGTTACACCCTATATTTTCGTACGTAAAAATGCGTCGTAAGCAAACTAATGTAGGACCAAAAATGAGATAATATTTAAAAGTATATAAAGTAAGTTAATCATGTTACCTCTGAGGTTACAAATATTGAAGATCATGAACAACAAGTACAAAGAGGGTTGGACAGTTCAGAAGCTAAAGCAATTAAATAAAACAATGTTTCGTCGAAAGTCGACAAGTTGGAAATATTATAACATGTACCTTTGGGGTGAGACTAGGGTGATTAACATGATAAGGAGATTATGTTATGATTTATATTAGTCGTATGACATCCGTGTGTTTATGTTTTGAAGTCAAGCGAGTTGTGGAACAAAAGTCGATGAAAGTCACCACAAGTTACATTCATAAGTTTTACTGAAACTTTGGGTCGATGTAACTGCAATTTTCTCCCAATATACTTAGAGTTATGGGGTGTTCCACCCATCAAATTAAATATCTATGAGTCTATTTTCCAACGCATTAAACCGTTTGTCAATACGACATTGGAGTAAAAAGATATGGGCATTTGTGCGATACTGCGCAAGCTGCTAGGTGACAAGTAGGTGTGTCACCTACTTGCTTAAATGAAAGCCCAAAAATGGGCCATTTCGGGTCGTCCAAAGAGGCCTTTTAAGGGCCTATTTTCGTCATATATTAGACTTAAAATAGAGCATAATAACCAGACATAAGCTCTGCAAAGAATCCTCCCAAAAATTTCCCATAAACCCTAATTGATTCTCTCCCTTTCAAGTTCCAATTGGAGGTAAAACCTAGAGTTTGAAGAATCAAGATAAGAGCTGAGTTATCCAACAAATAAGGTGAGTTTACTTCTCTCTTTCATCCAATTTTTCTTCTGTAAATTCATGGTAAGTCATTCTATACTTGTAAGAACTCACGGGACGGTGATCGGAAGCCGTGAGTTCGAGTTATTCACTTGTAGCGGACTGTTTTGTGGACTGTTTTGTGTTGCTGTTGGGCTGCGTATTTTACTACTATTTTGTGGAGTTTTGGAGGAGGAAGGGGGTTTATAAACACCATATAAATGTAGGGTGGTTGGCTGGTCGTTCATCATAATATTTTTGGGTCGTTTGACACTACTACGGTGGTCGTTTTGTGTACGAAGAGATTGGGGTGTGTTGGGCTGTTTTGTAATATTTGATGGTGTATATAGGGCTTGAAAATGATGTATATATGTTGTTATTGTTCTGTTCTTGTATTGTTGGTGTTATCTTGAATTTGGAGGAAGTAAGGATTATAGGGGAGATGCTGCCCGTTTTAATACAAAATAAGTTTGTCGTTCGTTGTACGATAGTTGTACCTTTCGTAACTTAACGATAGTATTATTATCATTCTTGTTGATTAAGGTGCAAAGAGGTGAGTTCAACTTGGTGATTGGAAAGATTGTGATAAGGTATGTTAAGGCTAAGCCTTCCTTCATTTTGGCATGATCTCGTAGCTCCATGTGTTAGTAATGAGACAAAAAGAGAAGTTCATATTCATGAATTTATTCACACTATTCTAGTCTCATAAGTTACAATATTATTCCTTATCGAGATTCTATATTCAATTTAGTATTGTCTTCTTCCAGTCAAGAGAACAACAAGCCTATATATACAGTATTACAGTATTTTCATTACCATCGAGCTATAATCGATAGGCAGGCCCCTATTGGGCAACCACTGATCAGATGGAAAGTTATATACCGAGCCTACTGTGGCCGAGCGCCTATGAGCGAGCCCAGCATGGTCGAGATACATAGCCTAGTATGGCCGAGCACCTATGAGCGAGCCTACTATGGCACAGCAGTTATATATACCGAGCCTTATAAGGCCGTACAATTATTTTACTTACTACATTGAAGGAGTTGAGTCAGTATCAGCAGGTAAGTATATCTCCAGATCATCTTTGACTCCCAGTTACTTCCAGTTATTATATTATCAGTTCAGTTTCGATTTTCAGTTATGTTATTGCCTTACATACTCGGTACATTATTTCGTACTGACGTCCCTTTTCCGGGGACGCTGCATTTCATGCATGCAGGTTCAGATAGACAGACGAGTAGATCTCCTCAGTAGGTGTTTCCCGAGTTCAGCCTGATCGGTAAGCTCCACGCCTTTCGGAGTTGCCAGGTCTAGAGTGTTGTGTACATCTTATGTATATCTGTATATATGTTATGGGTAGGTCGGGGCCCTGTTCCGATCATAGTACATCTATCAGTAGAGGCTTGTAGACATATCCTGTTGGTTAGTGCAGTATGTTGGGTTTGTAGGCCTGGTATGTATAATTTGGTGGTTTGTCAGCTGTAGTAGCTATGACGGCCTTTTCAGCCTAGCTTTATATTGATGTTTAGTTAGCGCTAGTTTCCATTCAGTTTTATATTTTGATTCGCAAATTGTCTTGCAAGGTGGCCCCATGGCCAAAGTATGACATTATGTGTTCAGAGTCCCTTAGTCGCAATTTGGTACGCCAGGTTAGGTGAGGCACCGGGTGCTTGTCTCGCTCCTAGGTTCGGGGCATGACAGTTCTTGTCCTACATCATCCATGCAAGTTTGTTTAGTGTCTAAGTAGATTGTGGAGTTGCAGATAGGCCATGCATGTGACATTAGGTGGTTGTATGTGGAGTTGTTGAACTATTTTGGGTAGTTTCTTGTTAAAATTGGTTGAGGGAGGAAGGGATTACCAATGTAGAGCTTTGTAGTCGATTTTGCATATTAGGTGTTTGACAAAATTCCTCAGAGAGTTACACCATGAGAACCCCTCTAATTATTGTCCTATTTCCGCCATCTTCCTATAGATTGATATTGCTAGAAGTGTTGGGTCGTTGCAGTAACGTAAGGAAAGCTCAAACAAGGTATGGAGGGTAAACTCTTCTTCTAGTATCGAAATTACCCTATTCTTACAAGACTCCATCGTGTGTAGTTCGAACTTGAAACATTCTTGAGGTGGGATATTCAAGCTAGTAAATTGATTCTCAAATTGCATAACTTGTCCAAACCCTCATGTGTTAATGATTTTCTATTTTGACTTAATTATGTTATACCCTTTTTTGGGAAGAAAATTTAGTACGAAATCACTGTGATCAAATTCTTGTTTCTCATATGATGAAATATTATAAACTTATACTTGTAAAGGCCAAATGTGCCAAATGGTTGATTTGAAAAGAAATTTTTTGTACAAATAATTATCGTTTTGGGAATCTAAAGTGTGGCATTATGAATACACCTCCACCCGCACACATTGGGGTAAGGCGGCGGGGCTGCTTCGTGTAGAGATTGTGATTGTGAATACACCTCCACCCGCACACATTGGGGTGAGGCAGCAGGGCCGCTTTTTGTAGAGATTGTGATTGTGAATACACCTCCACCCGTACATATTGGGGTGAGGCGGCGAGGCCGCTTTGTGTAGAGATTGTGATTGTGAATACACTTCCACCCGCACATATTGGGGTGAGGCGGCAAGGCCGCTTTGTGTAGAGATTATGGTTTTGAATACACCTCCACCCGCACACATTGGGGTGAGGCGGAAAAGTCACTTTGTGTAGAGATTGTGATTGTGAATACACCTCCACCCACACATATTGGGGTGAGGCAGCGGGGCCACTTTGTGTAGAGATTGTGATTACGAATATACCTCCACCCGCACAGATTGGGGTGAGGCAGCAGGGCCGCTTTGTGTAGAGATTGTGGTATTGTGATTGAGGTCATATAGAGGATTCCCAACTTAAAATTTATAAAGGTTATTGAAAGCTTTAAATTAATTTTCTATGGTTTTTAATGGCAATTTAATCTCTTTTATTGCTTCCATGTTTCGTTACATTCATGTTGCACTTCTAATCCTTGAAGGGGGTGTTTGCTTTTCATATTAGTACTATTCTATATGTACTAACGTCCCTTTTACCCGGGGCGCTGCATCTTCAATGGATGCAGTTGGTTCGTCAGTGGGCAACTTTGATCCTTGTTAGCAATTACTCTCTATTCAGCAGGTTTTGGTGAGCCCTACTCAGTTCCGGGCCTGATTTCACTTGATGTTGTACTTGTGTTTTGAGGTATAGCCGGGGCCTTGTCGCCGACACTTCCATATTACTCTTTTGTTGTACTTAGAGGCTCCGTAGACAGGTTGTGGGTGGTGTTTGATATTGGGAATTAGACTAGAAGTGTTGGTATTTGACAAACATGCTTTTCATCATATCTATAAACTTGTAATATTTTGGAAATCATAAATGAGTATCCTTTGAGTAATGGAAAAGAATAAGGAACACTTGACTCTTCTCATGTCTATCACTTGTACTGATTCTTATATTATTTATGGGCATGGTTGGGTAGAAGGCATCTAGAAGGCTTGCTTAACCGGAATTTTCGGTTGAGCGTCGGTCACGCTCCTCGAGGTTAGGGCGTGACACTTTTTGATTTTAATAAAGATCGAAACTTCATTGTTTGAAGTTGTTTCCTATGACATTATTTGATTATATTAAGTTGTTTGTGACTAGATTCGAGTTGTTCGAAGGCTGATTCACATGGGAAGGGCTTTTTGGAGTATTGATTTGCGCGTTTTGAGGTAAGTAACATATCTAAACTTGGATTTGAGGGTATTTATCTGTGTAAACCATGTTATATGAGATGTATTGGGGTGACGCACAAGCTAGGTGACGGGCGTGTGGGCGTGCAGTGGAGTAATCATGATTCGAGTTGACTTTTAGACAATTACCAGACTTGTTTTTCTATCATACCTTGTTATATCGGTGTTTTACCTACTTGTTGGATTAGCTGAGATGTGATTCATGTTAGAAATCATGTATAGGCTATGTGATTATTTGATTGAGACAAAATGAGGTTATTTTTGTTGCTTTGAGCTATCTGACTTAACTGTAGATATACACTCAGTCATGATTATTCATTTGCATATCATAGCTTAGCATCTGCACATTATTTATTGTATATCACATGCTGTTATTGTTTCCATATTGGATACTATTTGGGTTGAGTGAAATGAGATTGTGAGCCCTTGAGACTTGAGCGGTTGATGACTAAGGTGATCTTTAGAGTCATGTTGAGAGTGATATTTGGATCGGGTTGCACACCACAACAAGCCATATTGGCTTTATTATTATTTTGATCGGGTTACACGTCGCAACATGCCTTATTAGCTTTTGATTAGCGCTTAGGCAGGATCCGTCCCTTCGGAGTCTGACATGCAACAAGTGAGCGCATGTACAACAACAACAACAACCACCCAGTATAATCCCACTACTGGGGTCTGGGGAGTGTAGTTTGTATGCAGACCTTACCCCTACCCTAGGGTAGAGAGGCTGTTTCGAAATGACCCTCGGCATCCTTCCCTCCAAGAACTCCCCACCTTGCTCTTGGGGTGACTCGAACTCACAACCTCTTGGTTGGAAGTGGATGGTGCTTACCATCAGAGCAACCCACCTTGTCAATGAGAACAATAAGTATTCTCAAAATAATCCTTCACTATGTGAAAGTAACATTTGCCAGCAATTTGACATGAGATTTTGTAAAGCACATATAGATGATTATGGTCCATTCATGATGTGAACGTGACAACATGTGATTTATGAATACACCTTGAGATTGCAGGGAGTGAGAGTACTTGAGGTTATCACTGTGAAATCATTATCTTGAAATGCATATTTGACATGTAGGCATAGAGTTGTATTATTCCTCATGCTAGCTGGTAAATGAAATATTCTTATCCGTGTTGGGGTTTAATTGTTATGCTTGGAAGCATGTCTAAATTCCTATAATATGAACGAGCTGATTATGATAATTCTTTTGAGTTACTTACTGCTACTTTCATCATTATATCATGTGTTGTTATTGATATTGATTTCTGATTGTTTCTTCTAAGCTCGTTACTGCTTTCAACCCAAGGTTAGGTTTATTACTTATTGAGTACATGGGGTCGGTTGTACTCATACTATACTCTGCACTTTGTGTGTAGATCTAGGTACTTTCGGACATGGTGATAGCTAGAGTTGTGTTGGTACCAGTACTTAGGAGACTATGAGATAGCTGCTCTGTCATCCGCAGACCTTGAAGTTCTCTTGCATTTATTTCATTTGTTACTGTTCTATTATACAAATAGTTGTAGTGGGAATTTGGCCTTGTATTTGATATACAGTAGTGCTCATGTGCATGTTGACACCAGATCTTTGGGATGGTTGTAGCTGTATTGTTATTGGTTTCATCAGTTATTTCAGAATATTTCTACTGTTGAGTTTATTAAATCATGTTTATTCAAAGTCATTATTGTGTGACTGTTGGCTTGCCTAGTAAGTAGTGTTAGGGGTCCTCGTGGCTTTGGTGGGAGTTGGGTCGTGACACAAATTACGGTGCATCTTCGAGGCACCCAGATGAATGGAATACCGCGAACTATAGGCCTCCTCAGGAATTAGCTCCTGTAATCATCAACATTGGGCACACAAATCCGACCCTGAGCCTCAATACCTCATCATCACCAATAGTCACCACCTTGGCATCATCGTGCTGCACAATGTCCTTAAAGTTCTCTTGGTGATAGCTAGAGTCCTATCAGTACCTGTGTGCAGATCTAGGTACTTTCGGACATGGTGATAGCTAGAGTTGTGTTGGTACCAGTACTTAGGAGACTATGAGGTAGCTGCTCTGTCGTCCGCAGACCTAGAAGTTCTCTTGCATTTATTTCCTTTGTTACTGTTCTATTATACAAACAGTTGTAGTGGGAATTTGGCCTTGTATTTGATATACAGTAGTGCTCATGTGCATCTTGACACCAGATCTTTGGGATGGTTGTAGCTGTATTGTTATTGGTTTCATCAGTTATTTCAGAATATTTCTACTGTTGAGTTTATTAAATCATGTTTATTCAAAGTCATTATTGTGTGACTGTTGGCTTGCCTAGTAAATAGTGTTAGGGGTCCTCGTGGCTTTGGTGGGAGTTGGGTCGTGACACAAATTACGGTGCATCTTCGAGGCACCCAGATGAATGGAATACCGCGAACTATAGGCCTCCTCAGGAATTAGCTCCTGTAATCATCAACATTGGGCACACAAATCCGACCCTGAGCCTCAATACCTCATCATCACCAATAGTCACCGCCTTGGCATCATCGTGCTGCACAATGTCCTTAAAGTTCTCTTGGTGATAGCTAGAGTCCTATCAGTACCTGTGTGCAGATCTAGGTACTTTCGGACATGGTGATAGCTAGAGTTGTGTTGGTACCAGTACTTAGGAGACTATGAGGTAGCTGCTCTGTCGTCCGCAGACCTAGAAGTTCTCTTGCATTTATTTCCTTTGTTACTGTTCTATTATACAAACAGTTGTAGTGGGAATTTGGTCTTGTATTTGATATACAGTAGTGCTCATGTGCATCTTGACACCAGATCTTTGGGATGGTTGTAGCTGTATTATTATTGGTTTCATCAGTTATTTCAGAATATTTCTACTGTTGAGTTTATTAAATCATGTTTATTCAAAGTCATTATTGTGTGACTGTTGGCTTGCCTAGTAAGTAGTGTTAGAAGTCCTCGTGGCTTTCGTGGGAGTTGGGTGGTGACACAAATTACGGTGCATCTTCGAGGCACCCGGATGAATGGAATACCGCGAACTATAGGCCTCCTCATGAATTAGCTCCTATAATCATCAACACTGGGCACACAAATCCGACCCTGAGCCTCAATACCTCATCATCACCAATAGTCACCTCCTTGGCATCATCGTGCTGCACAATGTCCTTAAAGACAAGCAAGTGGGGATCATCATACTGACGTGCCTTGATGCACTCAAACAAAGAAGACCGTGAAACCACACAAGCAAGAACCCGGCTAGGCTCCGAAAAATCCAACCTCACGAACCCGTTGGCCAAATCTTGAACATCCAAAGCTAACGGTCTCTCCCCAACTAGCAAAAAGCAAGACTCCCCATGCTCTTAGACTTCCTAGTCCAGGCATCAGCCACCACATTGGCCTTCCCCGGATGATAAAGAATGGTGATATCATAGTACTCTAGTAGCTCCAACCACCTCCGTTGCCTCAAGTTCAGATCCTTTTGCTTGAATAGGTTCTATAGACTTGTGTGAACCATGAACACCTCACATGACACGCCATAAAGATAGTGCCTCCAAATCTTCAGCGTGAGAACAATGGCTGCCAATTCCAAATTGTGCACTGGGTAGTTCTTCTCATGGAGGTTGAACTGACGTAAAGCATAAGCAATCACTCTACCCTCCTGCATCAACACACATCCAATGCCAATCCGTGAAGTGTCAAAATAGACTGTATAAGAACCTGATGTTGAAGGAAAAACTAGAACCAGAGCTGTATTCAAGGCAGTCTTGAGCTTCTGACTCCTCACACTCATCAGACAACCTGAATGGAGCACCCTTTTGTGTTAGTCTAGTCAAAGGATCTGCGATGGATGAAAACCCTCCACGAAACAGCGATAATACCCAACAAAATATAGAAAACTCTGGATCTTAGTAGTGGTAGAAGGTCGGGACCAACTGATGTGATTCTTCGAGTTAATAAAGAATCAACCGACCAGGATCAAGATCTTTAAACGAAAACGTGGTTTATGAGATGAATTTAAGAAATAACGTATCTAAAATTTTAGGACTCGAAATATTTTGATTCAAAAACAAGGTGAAAGATGACGATCTGGACTATAAGAAAGTCTATTTACCCGTTCAAAATAAGAAAATATTGATGTTGCACCAATTTAATAAAAGTTATGATTCTATGATATCAAAATATTGATGTTGCACCAATTTAGATCAAGAAACGTGTTCTTGAATGATCAAGAACATAAAAGTTCCAAGAGTCACCACTAGAAATCAATTAACGTGATTAAGAAACACCACACGCAATTGAAAACAAGATAAAGACTATCACCACCTTGTTGAAACCAAAAACAAGGATAAAGAAGACAAAATAGACAAAAACACTCTATTCCAAATTAGGGCCAACCTCCACAAATGTGAATTTTATTCTATAAGAGAATGAGAACCCTATATATAGGTCTAGGGTCTCTTATTTGATGACTATAATTCCTATTCTAATAAGGAAATAAAATAACTAAAGACAAAGAAAGTGAAATCCCCATTCTACAAGGAAAAGAAACTAGAATCCTACTAAAAGGGAAATCCTTATTCTAAAGAGGAAGAAAATAAATAAAGCTTATACCTACCAATAAAAGAAAACAATAAATACTTTCTTGTAAAGAAGCAATAAATCCTATTTGAAGATGGAAATAATCTTGGCTTCTTGAGATTAATCTTGAGCTTCTTGGACTTTCTGCGCTTCTTAAAAATAAGTCCATATATTTGGACTTGAGATTTAAAACATGATCTTGGCCAAAACTAATAAAATCTAACATAGATTCTTCATTTTCATCATTCTCCCCAGGTTGAGAAAGACTCCTCCTCGAGTCTAAAGGTCCACAAATGGCAGAAGTTTAACAACTTCTATGATTTGGTTGAACTCATACTCACAAAGCTCTAAGTTGCATTTTCTAACTTGTCAAAGAGCTTCATCGTGTTGTAACAAAGCTAAGCAATAGTTTTGCAATAAATCCTCCCAACTAGATTTTTAAACACTAACCCATAATCATAAGTTCTTTTTTTTGATTTGGAAGAATCTTGAACCTCTCAGTCTTCATGTGGTGCTTATGGGATACACACAAAAAAAGTCGAGTTAGTACCACGAAAACCTTTAAAAGAATCAAATTCAAGTACCTTCGGATCAAACAGGGAGATCAAAATATATTTTCTTGATAATTCATCAACAACAACGTTCTCACTCTCATATTTAATTAGATCATATCTAGTGATGAAATTTGTGTTGAGATATCCTTTTCCTATATATGCTTGAAAATTTTCATCTTTTGGAGGCACTAAATAATCTGGAACAAAATATGAACTCAAATTCTCCATTATAGACTCCTTTTTAAGTAACCCTTCCTCTTGTGTTTTCAAAATTTCATGGACTTTTGAATTAACAAAATATGCTGCCTCATTTGCAATGATAGAATCAACAAACAAATCGATATTATATTGACCATCTCTATTAGTTGGAAAGTTAAGCTCACATATGGGATGCTCCAACGGATCATCATCAAACTTCTGAAATAAATCCTCAACTTGTAGATCTAGTGAATTCTCCTCCACCTTGTGCTCTTCCATAGTAATACTAACATTCAAAGACTTTTCTCTATTAATTGGACCAATTGTTTTGTAATTTTCTCGCAAAAGAATCGTCTTTGGGCTTCAAACTTTTAGCAATTTCTTTTGGATTCGGTAGTACTAAAATAATCTTACGTATATCCTTTGTAAAAGAATAGGTATTAAGGTCTTCATAATATTTATCACACCTATCATACACCCATGGTATTCCAAGTAATAAGTGACAAGCATCCATCTTTACTACGTCACACCAAATATTATCTTTATAGATCTTACCAATAGGAAAAAAATACTAGGCATTGACGAGTTACGTCTAAACGATAATCATTTTCAACTTTGATTCTGTAAGGATGTGGATGAAGTTTGGTTGTCTAACCAAGTTTAGTAACCATATCTTTAGAAATAATATTTGTGAGACTCCCACGATCAGTGATCAACGAACAAACTTTTCAATGGGATGTACATCTAGTGCGAAAAAGAGATTCTTGTTGCCATATTTCTTTATCTTCTTGAACCAAGAGGCTTCCTCTTGGTTGAATCTTGGCCATGATAAATTTGCCAACCTAGAACCCGTGGATTATAGCTTTGATACCAAATTGATGTTATTATTCGAGTTAACAAAGAACCAACTGGCCAGGATCAAGATCTTGAAATAAAAACATGGTTTATGAGCTGAATTTAAGAAATAACATATTTAAAGTTTTAGGACTCAGAATCTGATGATTCAAAAATGAGGTGAAAGATAAAGATCTGGACTACAAGAAATACTATTTATATGTTCAAAATAAGTAAATATTGATATTGCACTATTTCAATGAAAGTTATGATTCTATGATATCCAAAGAACAAATTTAGATCAAGAAATGTGTTCTTGAATGATCAAGAACATAAAGGTTCCTAGAGTCACAACTTGAAATTAATTAACATGATAAAGAAATATCACACGCATTTGAAAATAAGATAAAGACTGTCATCACCTTTCTTGAAACCAAAAACAAGGATAAATAGGACAAAATAGAGGAAAACGCTCTATTGTAAATTAGGGGCAACCTCCAAAATTGTGAATTCTATTCTATAAGAGAATGAGAACCATTTATATAGGCCTAAGGTCTCTTCTTTGATGGCTACAATTCCTATTCTAATAAGAAAATAAAATAGCTAAAGATAAGGAAAGTCAAATCCCTATTCTACAAGGAAAAGAAACTAGAATCCAACTAAAAAGAAAATCCTTATTCTAAAAGGAAGACAATAAAGAAATCTTATACCTGCCAATAAAAGAAAACAAGAAATCCTTTCTTGTAAAAAATAATAAATCCTATTTTAAGAAGAAAATAATCTTAGCTTCTTGAGATTAATCTTGAGCTTCTTGGACTTTCTACGCTTCTTCAAAATTAGTCCATATGTATGGACTGGGGCTCTAAAACATGATCTTGGCCAAAACTAATAAAATCTAACATAGATTCTTCATTTTCATAATTCTCCCCGAGTTAAGATAGACTCGTCCTCGAGTCTAAAGGCTTCACAAATGGCACAAGTTTAGCAACTTCCATAATTCGGTTGAACTCATACTCACCAGGCTCTAAGTTATATTTTTCTAACTTGTCAAAGAGCTTCATCGTGTTGTAACAAAGCTTAACATATGACCACTAAATTCCACTTTCTCAGTAGTAAATCTTTACCAATATTGTTTAAATAAGTCCTCCTAAATAGATTTTTAAACACAAACCCATAATCATAAGTTATTTTTTTTGATCTAGAAGAATCTTGAACCTCTCAATGTTCATGTGGTGCATATGGGATAAGCACAAAAAAAAAGTCGAGTTTGTACCACAAAAACCTTTAAAATATCAAATTCAAGTACCTTTCGATCAAGCATGGAGATCAAAATATATTTTCTTAATAATTCATCAACAACAACGTTCCCACTCTCGTATTTAATTAGATCATATCCAGTGATGAAATTTGTGTTGAGATCTCCTTTTCCTACATATATGCTTGAATATATTCATCCTTTAGAGGCATTAAAAAAGCTAGAATAAAATATGAACTTAAATCTTCCATTATAGACTCTTTTTTAAGCAACCCTTCATCTTGTGTTTTCAAATTTCATGATTTTTTTGATTAATGCAATATACTGCCTCCTTTGGAAGGATAGAATCAACAAACAAATCGATACAATATGGAGCATCTCTATTAGTTTGAAAGTTAAGCTCACATATGGGATGCTCCAACGGATCATCATAAAACTACGTAGATAAATCGTCAACTTGTGGATCTAGTGCATGCTCCTCCTCCTTGTGCTCTTCCATAGTAATACCAACATTCAAAGTCTTTTCTCTATTGATTGGACCAATTGTTTATAATTTGGTCACAAAAATAACATCTTTGGACTTCAAACGTTTAGCAATTTCTTATGGATTCAGTGGTACTAAAATAATATTACGTCCATCCTTTAAAAGAACATATATTAAGGTCTTCATCGTATTTAGTACACCTATCATACACCCATGGTCTTCTAAGTAATAAGTAAAAAGCATCCATCTTTACTACGTCACACCAAATCTTGTCTTTATAAATCTTACCAATATGAAAAGATACTAGGCATTTACGAGTTACCTCTAAACCATCATCATCTTGAACTTCGATTCTGTAAGGATATAGATGAAGTTTGGTTGTCAAACCAAGTTTAGTAACCATCGCTTCAAAAACGATATTTGTGAGACTCCCTCGATTAGTGATCAACGAACAAACTTTTCAATGGGAGGTACATCTAGTGCGAAAAAGAGATTCTTGTTGCCACATTTCTTTATCTTCTTGAACCTAGAAGCTTCCTCTTGGTTGAATCTTGGCCATGATAAATTCGTCAATCTAGAACCTGTGGATTATAGCTCTGATACCAAATTGATGTGATTATTCGAGTTCAAAGAACCAACCGACCAGGATCGTGATTTTAAAATGAAAACATGGTTTATGAGCTGAATTTAAGAAACAACATATCTAAGGTTTTAGGACTCATAATCCGATGCTTCAAAAACGAGGTGAAAGATGATGATCTGTACTATAACAAAGATTATTTACTCATTTAAAACCAGTAAATATTGATGCTACACCGGTTTAATGAAAGTTATGATTCTATGATATCAAAAGAACGAATTTAGATCAACAAACATGTTCTTGAATGATCAAAAACTTAAAAGTTCTTAGAGTCACCACTTGAAATCAATTAACGTGATAAAGAAATACCACACGCAATTGAAACCAAGACAAAAACTATCACCACATTGCTTGGAATCAAAAACAATGATAAAAAAGATTAATTAGAGAAAAACACTCTATTGCAAATTAGGGCCAACCTCCAAAAACGTGAATTATATTCTATAAGAGCATGAGAACCCCTTATATAGGCCTAGGGTCTCTTCTTTGATGACTGCACTTCCTATTCTAATAAGGAAATAAAATAACTAAAGACAAGGAAAGTGAAATCCTTATTCTACAAGAAAAAAGAAACTAGAATCCTACTAAAAGAAAAATCCTTATTCTAAAAAGAAGACAATAAAGAAAGCTTATACCTACCAATAAAAGGAAACAAGAAATCCTTTCTTGTAAGGAAACAATAAATCCTATTTTAAGAAGGAAGAATTCTTGGCTTCTTGCAATCCATCTTGAGCTTCTTGGACTTCTTGTGCTTCTTGAAAATAAGTCCATATGTTTGGACTTGAGCTACAAAACATGATCTTGGCCAAAACTGATAACTCTAACATAGATTCTTCATTTTTATCATCAAATCTGAATTGCCTCAATCTTCTTCGGATCCACATTAATCCCCTAACTGGACAATATGTGGCCTAAGAATGCCACTAAATGAAGCCAAAACTCGCACTTGGAGAATTTAACATATAGCTTCTTCTCCCTCAACATCTGGAGTACGATCCTCAAGTGCTGCTCATGATCCTCCTGGCTGCGAGAATACACCATTATATGATCAATGAACACAATGACGAAGGAATTAAGATACGGCTGGAACATGTTATTCATCAAGTGCATAAGGCTGCTAGGGCATTGGTTAGCCCTAAAGACTTCACCAAAAACTCATAGTGACCATAGCGAGTCTAGAAAGTTGTCTTCAGAATATATAAAGCCCGGATCATCAACGAATGGTACCCCGATCTCAAATCAATCTTCGAGAATACCCTAGCACCCTAAAGCTGATCAAATAAATCATAAATACATGGTAGTGTGTACTTGTTCTTGATAGTAACCTTGTTCAGTTGCCTGTAGTCAATAAAAATCCTCATAGAACAGTCTTTCTACTTCACAAATAAAACTGGAGCACCCAAGATAAAACACTCGATCTAACGAACCCTTATCAAGCAACTCCTGAAGTTGTTACATCAATTCTACTGGTGCCTTACAATATGGTGGAATAGAGATGGGCTGAGTGCATGGCACCAAGTTAATACCAAAATCAATATCCCTATTGGGTGGCATGCCCGATAGGTATATAGAAACACATCTGGAAAATTTCTCACTACTGGAACTGACTCAACGGTAGGAGTATTAGCACTAGCATCCCTCATAGTGGCTAAGTATGCCAAGCACCCTTTCTCAACCACGTGCCTTCAGGAAAGACACCACCCTGCTAGGAACATGGCCCAATGATCCTCTCCACTCCAACCTCGGCAACCCTGGCATAGCCAACGTCCCGGTCTTAGAGCGACAATCCAGAATAGTGTGATATGGTGACAACCAATATATTCCCAAAATCAAATCAAAATCTACCATATTGAGTAACAGAAGATCAACCCAAGTCTCATAACCCCCGATAGTGACCAAAAAAGAACGATAGAACCGATCTACAACAATAGAATTCCCAACAGGCATAGACACATAGACGGGGGTACTCAAAGAATCACGAGACATATCCAAATATGAGGAAAAATATGAGGACACATACGAATAAGTGGAACCCAGATCATATAAAACTGATGCATCTCTATGACAAACTGGAACAATACATGTGATGATAGCATCTGATGCAACGACCTCAGTCGTACCAGGGAAAGCATAACAACTGGCCTGGCCTCCCCCTCTAGGACGACCTCTACCCGCCTGTCCTCCACCCCTAGCTGGCTGTGTAGGTGGAGTAGAAACTGGAGCAGGAACCATAGCCCGAGTACAATGCTGAGGTCTACTCCTTCGAAGTATGGGACAATCTCTCACCATATTCCTAGTTTCACCACACTCAAAATAATCTCTCCGCGAGCATGGCTGTTGGTATTGAGTCTGATCTGGACGGCTAGAATAGCCGTTGTAGGAACCCCGTGTAGGAGGTGCACTGGAAGATGACTGTTCAAATGAGTACTCTGGGGTCCCTAAATAGTTGAAGCATTGTGAGTAGCCTGAAGTGCAGATTGGACTGGTCAACCGATAAAGCCTCTGCCATGATTAGCTAACACTGCAGAGCGGGTACCACTAAACCCTGCAAATCTCGAGGTCTCTTGGCCTCCCTATCCTCTCTCTCCTGGTCATGGATACGCTCCAACCTCCTAGTGATCTCCACAACCTGCTAAAATGGAGTATCAGTCTCCATCTCCCGTGCCATCCCAAATCTGAGACCATAACCAAGTCCCTCAATAAATATGCAGACCTTCTCTATAATAGTAGAAACCAAGGCAGGTGCATGACGAGATAACTCACTGAACCTCATAGTATACTCGGACACAGTCCTAATCCCCTGGCGCAACTGCTCGAACTCTCTGCGCAACGCATCTCTGAGGGTCTGTGGAATGAACTCCCTCAAAAATAGATAAGTGAACTAAGCCCAAGTAAGTGTCGCTGCATCAGTTGGCCTACTCTCCTCATAAGCCTGCCACCACCTATATGATGACTCCATCAACTGGAAAGTAGTAAGGTCGACCCCGCTCACTTCCATTATGCCTATAGTGCACAGAATATGGTCATAGTGGTCTAGAAAACCCCGTGCATCCTCAAAATATGTTCCACTAAAAGTAGGAGGAAAATACTTCTGGAACCTCTCTAGCCTTTTATGTTCCTCCTCTGATGCCATTGGCCTGACCTCGGGCTGAACTGCGATCACGAGTTGTACTGGCATAACACCCGGAGCTTGATCAACATGAGCCTGTTGCTCTGGAGTACGGGCGACAGGAGTCTTGGCTCCTCCCCTAGCCTGAGAAGTAGCTGGTGCAATTGGGATCAATACTGTCTGAGCCAAGGTACCGAACATGCTCAGGAAATGTGCCAAAGTCTCCTGAAGTTTAGGGGTAGCAACAGGCACCTCAGGGCCTGCTCCCCAACCGGAGCTACTGGTGGCTCCTTAGCTGCTACTCTGGTAGGTGCTTTAGCTGTAGCACATGCCCCATCTCGGCCCCGTCCTCTCGCGACTCTAGCGGGGGCGCAAGTTTCTGCTCAGCTGATCCAGTAGTGCGTGTTCTCACCATCTGTGAGAGAATAGAAAAACAAAAGCTCAAACTCTGAAATCAATAAATTCGCAAGAAATGAAAGAAGTAAAATTTCTCAATAGTTCCATAGCCTCTCGAAGACAAGTAGACGTCTCTGTACCGATCCGCAAGACTCTACTAAACTTGCATATGATTCGTAGAACCTGTGAACCTAGAGCTCTGATACCAACTTGTCACGATCCTTAAGGTGGGTTTTGGGTCATGACAACATGATATCATCAAACTTGTCATCCAATAGAAACTCAGTAAAAACTGGAATTTAGACATGCTTTATCAGATAAGGAAATAGAATACAATATCAATTATCTCAGTTCTTTTTGTAATCATGATATGAGTCAATTATGTTCACACATAATATAAGAGCCACTGGATGAATCTCACTTTCTTACAAAATAATTATATCATGACACAATATCAATTATATCTTGTAAGACCTAGTCAATAAAATCTTACACCTCTATTATTGAATTTAATACAACAACACGTCTATATACTAATAGCCAATGTATAAACTAGCACCAATATGAGTAATTGAGCTCACAAGGCCCAAAGTAACACGAGTAAACACCTGACTCGAGAGAGCGCCATTACGGTGTGCAACATGATTCAATAATAAATATAATAACATTGCAGCATGAAGCCCGATCCACAAATATTCCCGTGACAATGTGCCACCTGATCCACACATGTAAGTGGAGGGTACTCACCACTAGAGCAACCCACTCTTGTCAATCCGATCCCTACAACATCATCAATAATCAATATCCACTCATAATGTCCGTGGTGCCAAAATTCTCATCTTTTTACAATATTCTGACTCTCCAACTCATATCGCAATTGATTTTTTTCCCATCGAATTTATGAATTCAGGTACAATTCCGAATTTAACTCAGTTTCTTGACAACTTGAATGATGAATTCACATAAGGCTAAAAGATGGGTATGGCTAATCATGTAATTCAATTTATCTCAACAATTCAATAAGCAATTTCATCATTCAAAAGTCTTATCTTAATATTTTGCATGAATGAGATAAGTCATTTAACCACCAAATCATGAATCAATAAGATATGTATATGATTACAGCTCGACAAAGAAGCTCAATATGGCAAAACAATCATTTATGCCCAATTCAAGTCATAACCTTAAGCATGCTTCTAAGCCATAATTTTAAATCATCACATAGTCATAGAATCAATGAAACATGAATAAAGAGTTCACATAGTCCAAATAAGACATAATCATAAGCCAATTATCTATCGGATATGGTCATAACCTAGCTATACATATACGCTCATCATATCGCATATACGTGGCTCCTAAATCAAGCAACAAGTAGCAAATAGCTCACCTATGGGGAGAATTCCCTCTAACAAGGGTAGACACGAGACTTACCTCCACCCGAGAGGCTTCAATCAACAACAAACAATATTTCCTTTTAAATCCATCCCCAAATGAGTCGAATCTAGTCAAATTCTACTAAATAACGTCGAACAAGACCATATGAATTAATTCCAAACAATAAAGCTTTAATCTTTAATCAAATCCTCAAAAGTCAACAAAAGTCAACCCAGACCCACATGGTCAAAACTGGAGTCAAGGGGTAGATCCCGATTACCCATAACCCCACGAACCCAAATATGTGATTAGATTCCAAAACTGAGTCCAAATCGACTCCCAAATCCCCAATTTACACTCTCTTAAATTTTAGACAAAACCCCCAAAAATTCCTCTTTAAAAACACATGTTTTAAGTGTATAATCCATGGGGAATTAATATATAATCAAATCCAAGTAGAAATTACTTACTCGCAAATCCCCTAAAAAATTGCCTCTTCCCGAGCTCCAAAAGTTTGCGAGAAAAAGTGACTAAATCCTGAATTGTTTTTAAAAAACCAGCAGCTCCCGAATCAGATTATCCCAAAGATTACCTTTAACATTCCCAACATAATCCTTGCGAGATTTCACCCAAGATAGCCTTTTGAATTACCCAATTTGGCCTTAAAACGAGAGAGATATGATATTTTGAAGTTTTAAAGAAAGTCTAAAATTTATGGACGAACTCAAGGACATACCGGTATTTTCGAAATTGTCGCACCAGAAAATTTAGCAATCGCAAAATCTTAATATTAGCACCCGAAACTCATTCGAAACCTCCCGGATACAAATCACATATGTATTTCAATCATAAACACGCTACAAACATTCTCGCGCACTCAAAACCATACCCGAGCCCCTCAAGATCACATCCAATCATACCAACAATTACAAATATATTTTTCAAACTTATCCAAAGGCTTGAAGTACCACAAATAATATCAAAACCAAGAATCGAAAATCAAATCATTTTCTTAAATTTCAAGTATTCTAACTTTGACAAACGCGTCCGAAAAATACTTAGATATTTTCAATCAGAACCAAAAGATTGCACATAAGTTCCAATTAACTTAATGAACCTAGGCAATGTCTCGGAACAACAATTAGACCCCGATAACACCAAAGTTAACTCCTGGTCAAACCTATAAACTCTCCAAACCTTCAAATTACCAACTTTTGGCAAGTAAAGCCAAAACCTTCTAGAAACCTTTGAATCCAAATTCAAACAGACGCTAAGTCCAAATCACCAAATGAACCTATTGGAACCATCAAATCCCGACTCTGAGGTCGTTTACCCAAAAGTCAAACCTAGGTAAACTCTTCCAAATTAATCACAAACCTCTCAAAAGTCAAAACCAACCATACACACAAGTCATAATGCATCATATGAAACTACACAAGCCCTCAAACTACCAAACAGAATGCTAGAGCTCAAAACTATCAATCGAGTCGTTACACACTTTTTCTTTTGTTCAAATGGTTTTGATATTACATCTAGTGATAGATTTATGCAATAACCAAAGATTTATGTTAGCATCAATCAGCTTGCCTTTCTTCCCAAACCTCTTCACACATTTCATAGGTGAAAATTTTAGAAGTACCTTCTCACCCTCCATGAATGCCATATCACCGACCTTCTTGTTAGCATAACTCTTTTGTCTACTCTAAGCTATCTTAAGTCGCTCCTAAGTTAGCTTAACCTTCTCCAAAGAATATCATAGTACCAAAACTATAACAAAAACCTAGCGTCACCAGGCTCTAACCAACCAATAGGAGAACCACATTGTCTACCACACAAAACCTTATATGGAGCCATCTGAATGCTGGACTAATAATTGTTATTGTAAGCAAACTCTGCCAAGAACTAATCCGTCATGCCCCGACCTTGGTGAGCGCAACCGGCGCTCAATCGAGATATCCTAGTCGAGTAAGCCTACTTGGTGCCTTCTACCCAGCCTTACCCATGAATCGTTTGAGAATCAATAACAAGAGATAAACATGTGAAGAGGATAAAGTTTTGAAACATCATCTTTCATTACTATAAGGGGGCTTCATCTACAATTTCCAAAAGATTACACACTCATATTAAAAAGTGGAACATCTGATAACTAAAACATTTATAGTCTACTTCCCCAAACATAAACACAACCCACACTATGTCTATGGAGCCTCTAAATGGAATATAAGATTAGTATGAAAGTGCTGGTGATAAGGACCCGGCTATACCTCAAAACACAATGCACAATATCAAGTGACATAAGTCCCCAAGAAAGAATAGGGCTCACCAAAATCCGCTGAGTAGGGGATGTACTGCTAGCAATAATCGATGCCGCCTGCTGTTGAACCACCTGCATCAATTAAAGATGCAGTGTCCCCCGCAAAAGGAATGTTAGTACATATGAAATAGTACTGGTATGTAAAGCTAAAGACCCTCTCATGGAAATATGATGCCAACATAAGGAGAGAAGCATGGAACAATGAGTATACCAATCATATTGAGATGTCCAGTTAAAACAAAGAAAACTTCAAGTAAACATTTTCATTTT
Organism: Nicotiana tabacum; assembly: GCF_000715075.1. Lineage (NCBI taxonomy): Eukaryota > Viridiplantae > Streptophyta > Magnoliopsida > Solanales > Solanaceae > Nicotiana > Nicotiana tabacum. The sequence continues at coordinate 48,734,839 of NC_134102.1, forward strand.
TTGGGTTGGGAGATCCTTAGTACCGATACACCACCATGCCCATGGCATGGAGTCCGATCACTGCGCGACCGACTAAGCCATCTCACCCCAAAGTATGAGGATTGACCACCATGTGTGCGGCATGGCATCCAATCTCTACCCGATCGGCTAAGCCGTCTCACCATAATGTTGTGTGGGTCGACATGGTCTTTGCTAGGTATCAACTCATCCCAATTAAGGGAAATAATCTCAATATAATATAACAAATATTTATCCCTCAATCAATCCTTACACTGGCATGTGTAGTTTCAAGCTTGGGCATTTATAACCCGGGCCTCCTCGATGACCTAACGATACTTCAAAAAACATTTATCATCAAAAGGATCATATAATTTTCATATCATTTTATCCTTCATTTCATATTCAGTGGCACTATTGGCCTCACATGTAAATCATCATTCTTTGCACGATGGCCATATTTCATATTTCATACTTTCATTCTTTTGTTTGCCATGGATTATGAAGCATTTAATGACACTTATATGGCATCAGATGATTGTAGCTTCAACTCAATGAATACATAAGGGCTTGGAACATGTTTGAAAAATTTACAAAGAAGAGCATAGTAATTTCAATGCAGTCATGGATTTAATTCTTACTCATTTGAAGGGGCTCACAGTTTCAGCTCATTTAGGCCCAAAAGCTGGTACCAGCATAACTCTAGCTATCATAACAGCCGAAAGTATATGTATCTGCACACGAAGTGCAACGTGTAGTATGAGTATAACCGACCCCATGTACTCAACAAGTAACAAACCTAACCTTGGGCGGAAAGCGGCGACGAGCTCACAAGAAACAGTCAATGATCAATATCAATAATCAGTCACAACTCAGGATATAAGGAACAATATAAGTAAATAACTCAATGATTTCTTGTTCAACTTGTTCACATTATAGAAATTTAGATATGCTTTTCAAGTATAACAGTTAAAGCCCAACACACACAAAACAATTCATTTACCAGCTAGCATGAGTAAAGTACATCTCTATGCCTACATGTCAAGTCAATAACATCGCGGTGAAATAATCAGGAGTAACACTCAGCACGCTCATGGTGTCTGGAAAAATGCCTCTCACTATCACACACACTATTCTTAGCATTGTACGGGTGCTTGGCATAATGCCCCTCACCAAAGCACGTATATATCATTGTGCCTGCGCTCACTGTAATATCAGGCCATGGAGGGGCCGATCCTGGCCCAAGCGCTAATCAATATAACATAGCCCAATAGTGGGGCCTGGTGCATGGGTCGCCCCGAAATAGTACTAATTAGCCCCATATGGGCCTAGCGCACGCGCCACCTCAAATCAATATCACATCGACTCTATGGCCCAACTAAGTCATCAACTGCTTAAGTCCTAGTTAACCACCTCTCACAATACTCAGTTCAACTGTGTTACACATATGAGGCATCAACAACATGTTAGAAAAGTCAATAAGAAAACACTAAGATGGAGATATCATACACGGATATAGCATCATGACTGAGAGTATGTGTACAATTAAGGCAAACACCTCAAAACAACAAGGATAACCCTATCACGACTCAAACAAATAAGCATAAAGCCTAGACATGATTCTAACATGAATAATAGATAATAAATTAAGTAAAGAAATCACGGATATAATAAATTAAGTAAAGAAATCACGGATATAACGAGCATGATAGCAAACAAGTCCCATGGTAGTCTAGAATCCGCTCGGATCATGCATGCACATATGCCAGTAACTTAGCACGTGCGTCACATATGCCAGTAACTTAGCACGTGCGTCACCCCCAAAATATCTCAAATATAGAGTCCTCAGGGACAATTACCCCTCAAATCCAAATTAAAATACGTTACATACCTCAAAATACGTGAATCAATGATCTAAAAAGCTCTTCCCATGCGAATCAGCCTCCGAACGACTCAAATCTTGTCACAAATAACATAATATCATCAAATAATACCGTAGGAAACAACCCCAAAATATAAAGTTTCGATCTTTATCAAAATAAAAAAAAGTCAACCCCGGGCTCGTACCCCGGAACTCAACAAAACTCACAAATTCTGAGCACCCATTCAAATACAAGGTCAAATGTATGTGTTTCATTCAATTCCAACCACAACCCGACCCTCAAATCATTAAATCTCACTCTCTATTAACATAGTCTAAAATCCCCAAATTTTACCTTAAATTCACATAATCTAGATGAAATAATCTATGGGTAATCAATATCTATCATCAAAAGTAATTAAACGTCACTTACTTCTTCAATTGTGGTGAAAAGCACTCCAAAAATCGCCCTTAGCCGAGCTCCACAACTCCCAAAATGAGAAAAACAATCAAACCCATTGACTATAAAACCTGTCAAGCAAAACTGCATCTACGGTCCACTTAGTCGCACCAGCGACACCACATCTGCGAAAACACCATAGTAGATGCGGAAAATCGTTAATCCCTGACCATCCACTTCTATGGATAAGTCCTCGCACCTTCAATTCGCTTCTGCACATTCCTTCCGCATCTGCGCACCTTCATCTGCTTCTGCAGATTTCCTCTGCCATGCTCTACTTACGTACATGTGCACAACTAACCGCACGTGCGGCTCTGCATATATGGTCAAACCCATCGTAGATGCGAAAACACCAAAAGCCAAAATCTTCAACAACACCACCAAGTCCAAAAATGGTCCAAACTCAATCTGATACACACCCGAGACCCCGGGGACCCTATCCAAACACACCAACCAATCCCAAAATATAACACGAACTTGCTCGAGGACTCAAACCACCCAAAACAACATCGATATTACGAATCGCACCCCAATTCAAGCCTTAGGAAACTAATGAACTTTCAACTTCTAAAACTCATACCAAACCACATCAAATCAACTCCGAATGACCTCAAATATTGCATGCAAGACCCAAATGACATGATGGACCTATTCAAACTACATGAACCAAAACACAAACCCGATAGCCACAAAATTAACTCTCGGTCAAACCTACCAGCCTTTAAAACCTTCAATTTTTTAACTTTTGCTGAAAGGCACTAAACCAACCTACAGACCTCCAAATCAATATCCGGACATACACCTAAGTCCAAACTCACCAAACGAATCTATTAGAACTATCAAAACTCCATTCTGGAGTCGTCTACACAAAAGTCAAACTCCGATCAACTTTGACAGCTTATACTTCCAACCTTGGGACTAAGTATCCCAATCCACTCCACAACCTCCCAGAAACCAAAACAACTACCCCGACAAGTCACGTAACCATAAATACACATATATAAAGCATCAAATAGGGAAAACGAGGCTAAAATACTCAAACAAAACTGCCCAAGTCGTTACATTCTCCTCCTCTTAAATAAACGTTCATTCTCAAACGGGTCCAGAATCATACCTACGATCTCAAAAAGGTGAGGATATCTGCTGCACATCTCCTGATCGGTCTCCCAAGTAGCCTCCTCGACCAGTTGACCTCTCCAATAAACCTTTATTGATGCTATAATTTTTGACCTCAAATTTCGAGCCTGCCGATCTAGAATGGCCACTGGCTCCACATCGTAAGTCAAATCCCCATCTAACTGCACCATATTGATGTCCAAAATACGAAACGGATCCCCATAATGCTTTCAGAGCATGGAAACATGAAACAATAGGTGAGTTCCCGATGGACTAGGTGGAAAGGCAAGTCTGTAGGCCACTTCTCTAATTCTCTCAAGCACCTCAAAAGGACCAATATACCTAGGGCTCAACTTGCCATTCTTCCCGAACCTCATCACACCCTTCATGGGCGAAAGTCTGAGTAGAACCTCCTCACCCACCATATATGCAACATCACGAGCCTTCTTGTCTGCATAACACTTTTACATGGACTGTGTTGTACGAAGTTGCTCCCGAATCACCTTCACCTTCTCCAACGTATCACAGACCAAATCAGTTCCCAACAATCTAGCCTCTTCAGGCTCAAACCAGTCAACTAGAGAATGACATTGCCTCCCATAGAATGCCTCATAAGGAGCCATCTAGATACTCGACTGATAGTTTTTGTTGTAGGCGAACGCTAGTAATGGAAGAAACTGATCCCATGACCCTTTGAAATCCATAACACAGGCATGTAACATGTCCTCCAAAATCTGAATAGTGCGCTCAAATTGCCCGTCCGTCTGTGGATGAAATGTTGTATTCAGCTCGACCTGGGTGCCTAACTCTCACTGCACTGGTCTCTATAAATGCAATATAAACTGTGTGCCTTGATCCGAGATAATAGACATGGGCACACCATGAAGGGGAACAATTTCACGAATGTAACTCCGAGCTAGCTGCTCTGAAGAGTAGGTAGTCATGACTGGAATGAAGTGTGCAGACTTGGTCAGTCTTTCCACAATAACCCATGCTAAATCAAATCTCGTCAAGGTCCATGATAGTCCAACTACAAAATCCATAGTGATATGCTCCCACTTACACTCCAGAATATCAAGCTTCTGATGCTCATACTTCACCTGCTGACAATTCAAACACCGAGAAACATACTCAACAATATCCTTCTTCATTCTCCGCCACCAATTGCTGTCTCAAATCCCGGTACATATTCATGTAACTCGGATGAATGGAATAGCGCAGACTATGGGCCTCCTCCAATATCAAATCTTGCAACCCATCCACATTCGTAACATAAATCTGACCATGTAGCCTCAATACCCCATCATCACTAAATAGTAACCTCCTTGGAATCACTGTGTTGTACTATGTCCTTTAGGACAAGCAAATGGGGATCATCATACTGATGCGCCTTGATGCGCTCAAACAAAGAAGGCCGTGAAACCACGCAAGCAAGAACCCGGCTAGGGTCCAAAATATCCAACCTCACGAACTGATTGGCCAAAGCACGAACATCCAATTCTAACGGTCTATCCGCAACAGAAATATAAGCAAGACTCCCCATGCTCTCAGCCTTCCTACTCAAAGCATCGCCCACCACATTGGCCTTCCCCAGATAAAGTGGTAATATCATAGTCATTTAGTAGTTCTAACCACATCCATTGCCTCAAGTTCAAATCCTTTTGCTTGAATAAGTGCTTGAAACTTTTGTGATCCGTGAACACCTCACAAGACATGCCGTAAAGATAATGCCTTAAAATCTTCAACACGTGAACAATGGCTGCCAACTCTAAATCATGTATTGGGTAGTTCTTCTCATGGGGCTTCAACTGACGCGAAGCATAAGAAATCACTTCACCCTCCTGCATCAACACACAACCAATGCCAATCCGTGTAGAATACTTGACCAAGCAAAGGAAACTCGGAATCTCAGTAGCAGAAGATGGTCTGGGTCAATTTTGAACTACCACCATCTTCTTTGGATCCACCTTAACCCCTAATTGGAAACCACGTGCCCCAAGAATGCCACCGAATCAAGCCAAAACTCACTCTTGGAGAATTTATCATATAACTTCTTCTCCCTCAAAGTCTAGAGCACGATCCTCAAATGTTGCTCATGATCCACCCGATTGAATGAATACACCAATATATCATCAATGAAAACTATGACAAATGATTCAAGATATAGCTGGAATACACTGTCCATCAAGTGCATAAAAGTTGTTGGGATATTGGTTAGTGTAAAAGACATCACCAGAAACTCATACTAACCATAGCGGGTCCTGAAAGCCGTCTTCTAAATATCTGAAGCTGATCAAACAAATCATCAATACGCGATAATGGGTACTTGTTCTTGATAGTAACCCTGTTCAACTGCTTGTAGTCAATGCACATCCTCATAAACTATCTTTTTTCTTCACAAATAGAACCAGTGCAACCCAAGGCGATACATAGAGTCTTGTGAAACCCTTATTAAGCAATTACTGAAGCTACTCCTTCAATTCCTTCAACTCTACTGGTGCCATGCGATACGGTATAATAGAGATGGGTTAAGTGCCCGACACTAAGTCAATACCAAAATTAATATCCTTGTGGGGTGGCATGCCCGACAAGTCTGCAAGAAATACATCTTGGAAGTCCCTCACTACCATAACTGACTCAATGGTAGGAGTATCAACACTGACATCCCTCATGAAGGCCAGGTACATCAAACACTCCTTCTCAACCATTTGTTGAGCCTTCAAATATAAAATCACTCTTGTAAGGCCCCGTAAAATTTTGCAAAAGAAAATAATGTTCCGTGGTGCCGAATTGGTTTTACGTGTTGAGTATTATAGAAATTCTCAGACTTTTTGGGTTGAACAATGCACCGGAAGTTAAAGAAACTTTTTTGGCGGAAACATGCATTTCTGCGGTCCATTATGCGTCCGCAGAATCACTCTATGGGCCGCATAATGGCCGCAGAAGTGAGGCAGGAGAGGGTTAGCTTGGATGCAATTATGCGATCGACTATGCGACCGCAGAACAGTTATGCGGACCGCATAGTGACCGCAAACACAGGCAGATTTTTGGTCGTTTTGGTCAGTAATTATGCGACCGACATATGGTCCGCATATTGATTATGCGATCGCAGAACCTGTTCCGAAGCTTCATTTTTTGGGTTTTTAAAACCCGACCCTATTTTGTTAAATACACTCTTTGGGCATTTTTGAGCTATAATCTGACATTATTTTTAAGAATCCACTAGGCACTGTGCCTAGGGTTCATTTTCATATATGTAATAAAGGATACAACAAAGGAGGGGGACATAGACCTTACCTCCCAAAATAAAGTGATGGAATATCTGGTCATCAGCATGTGGTGACTAGATGAATCATGGAGACTATGTGCATTAAGACCTAGGATAATGTCTCAATTGTCTATCCAACATTGATAGCCAACTAGGTATACAAAAACAAAGTGGAGTAGGCGTAGGTCAACTATACAACCATGCACAACTAATCCTAATTCTACTGAGTAGATGAGTGAGCATTTTCCTGCTTCAGGTGTCCTCAGTTTGTGGCCAGTGTGTTGAGTTATTCTTTGCTACAGGAGATTGATGGAGAAGCAAGACATAGAAACTAGGACTGGGCCCCTAAGTGTGTCATGTTGAAAACTTTGACTGGTGGCATTAGACAGTAGAAGAAACTACTGCAGAATTGCTAGAGGGTTGGAAGCTGACTGTTCTTATGGTGACACTTGTGTTGTCACCTCTTGATAGTGTTGGAGTTATGTATAGAAGGGGCAGTAATGCCCTGTAGGTCTCCTGGAGATGCTGTCCATATGATATTGCTTCCATTTATTAAGTATTAGCTTGTTTGTGTGTGCAGTAACATGTTGAGGGACTAGAGTGAATTGATGCCCTTCCAGTAGAATGAGCATCAGAGATGCTAATACCATACACTGGAAGTGTGTCAATTGACTAAGCCATATCAATGATCCTGCAAAATTGAACAAACATGTTAGCCAAATTGAAGCTTTAAAGCTCCTATTTCTGAAGATCACATTCTGCTTCCATGTCCTTGTGGGAGCTGGGAGCAGAGGATGGAAGTAAGGTGGGATTGAGCTGTATTAGGCCATGAAAAATTGCTCGTGTGATTTCTTGGCAGAACTGAGTGTAGGGGCTGTTGGTAGCAGGTATTGGGTTATTTTTCCCCTGATTGTTTGCTTTATGTTTCTTGTGGGGTTTCTGGGTGAGTGCCTTTAGGTTCATGTGTTAATCAAAGCCAATTGGAGGATTAAATGAGTGTGTGTATGAGTGGTTTATTGAAGTTTGTGTAGGGTGCATGTGTTGCATTTGGTTCAGAGGGAAGGGCTGTAGGTTGGAGGTCAGTGGTGATTTCTGGAGGTCTTCTTTTGTAGCAGTTATAGTAATAGTTGGGATAACTCCTCTAGATGTGTGTGTGTCGGCCATGATCATGAGTGGAAGTTGAAGCCTACTGAAATGGGATTTGGAGCTTCTTGGTTTGTTTGTGTCTAAAAGAAGGTATGCCAATTCTGTGAAAGTGAATTTGACCTCTTATGTGTTCAGGTAATTCATTTAAACAATGGTAGTGTGTTATGTAGGGAAGGTTGTGACTGATTTTGGACAGTTAATCTGCAAGGGAATTTGCCTCTCTGTAAACATGGGAGCATTTGAACTTTTCACACAACCCGAATAGTTCTTTGAGATTTTGCACTTTGATGTCCAGATTCCAAGGAAGAGCTGAGGTGTGGTTAAGCCAGTGAATAAGCAATGCAGAATCAGCTTCTAGGTGAATTTTGGTGATGCCATTGGCCAGACACCACTACATACCCAAGGCTCTGCTTGAGTTTCCGCAAGATTGTTGGATCCTTTACCAAGAGGATTGGCTATAGCATGTATGAACTGGCCTTCTGAGTCTCTGATGATGACACCAACACCACTTTTGCCAGGGTTTAAGGCACTACCATCATTGTTTACTCTAACAAAACCAGTTTCAGGCTTCAGCCATGCCACTAAGGTAATGCTAGTGTGGTACTGCAGGTTCTCAACCACTGAGAGGAGGTCAGGCAAATCAAAAGGCCATGGAATATCAGGGTAGTAGGCTTTGAGTATTTGGTTGATGTCATTAGTGATGGAGAAAAGAACCCTTGTCATTGATGATTTTTTGGAGCCATATTTAGCATTGCATCTATTCTTCCAAAGATTCCAACAAACAATGATGGGAGTGGTGTCTATGAGTAACTTGTGAATTTCATTTTTACTCTTCTGAACCCACCATTTTACAAGCATAGGTTGTAGAGGCATAACAATGAAAGGAAATCCAAAAGGTCCTGAGATGATTTTCCAGATAGCCTTAGCAAAGTACCCTCTAATGAGGATGTGATCAACAGTTTCAGCTTGGGATTTAATGCAGCAGACACATCTGTTGACAGTTGAAATGTGAAACTTAGCAAGTCTATCATCTGTAGGAAGCTTGTTCCTTAGAGCCCTCCAAAGACAGAAGGACCATTTGAAGGGGATGTATTTGTGCCATGTCATCTTATTGGTAAAGAGGGTAGGTCTCTTCTCTCTTACCACATTCCATGCTGAGGCACATGTAAAGTTGCCTGATGGTGTTGCTTTCCAGATTGGTTTGTCAGGCAGAAGAGGGTTGTAGTGGATGGGGACTTATGAAATGAATTGGATTATATGAGCTGGAGCAGTGGCATTCAATTTCTGGAGATCCCAAGATCCTAAGCTCCAGAAGTGGAAGACCTTTATATTGCCAAGTTTGCTGCCTTGTGGTCTATAGCTGGCTAAGTTGCCTGTGCCAAGCCAATTGTCCCACCAAAAACTTGAGCTTCCTGAGTGAAGTCTCCATTGTATGTGTGTTTCTGCCTGTTTCTTGTTAGCCATCATTCTATTCCATGTCTGTGATTGGCCTGAATGCCATTTTTTGGAGATGGGGTGAGATCTCTGACAGTATTTTGCCTTGAGAAAGTTACTCCAAAGAGTGTCCTTTGTTCTGAAGTGCCACCATTGTTTGATTTCCATGGATTTGCAAACATCCTCAGTGGTTCTGAAACCAATTACCCCTTCATTTTGGGGTTTAGAAAGATTTTTCCAAGATGCCCTGTGATATTTGTTTCTATCATTATCCATACCCCAAAAAAAGTTTGCAGCAAGCTTTTCAATTTGTTTGATCACAGTTTTAGGAGGAGAAACTGCTGAGAGGAGATAGATTGGTAAAGATTGGAGAACATGTTTAATCAATGTTGCTCGTCCACCGTAAGACAACATTCTACCATGCCATCCTCTTATTCTGCTTACTATTTTGGATGTGAGGGAATTGAAATAGACAATTCTCTTCCTACCAATATAAAGGGGACAACTAAGGTAGGTGATTGGGGAGTCTTTTCTGGAGAAGCCAGTGATTTGTTAGATTCTCCTGTTGGAGTATTGGAAGACGCATGGTGAGGTCATGAAGTGACTTTTGTTCTTATTGATCAGTTGGCCAGAAGTGTCTTCATAGGATTGGAGGATATCCGTGATTTTTTGAAGAGAAACTTTGCTGCTAGAAGTGAAGATTATAATGTCATCAGCAAAGCTTAAATGGATTATCTGAGGACCTCTCCTTTACATGTAAAAGCCATTGAAAAATTGGTCATGAGTTAGGTTGTTCAACATTCTAGATAGGAGTTCTGCACCCAAAATGAAGAGTGCAGGTGCCAAGGGGTCTCCTTGCTTGAGGCCTCTAGTAGAGTGGAAAAAACCACATCTGGTGCCATTCACAATTATTGAGTACCAATTGTTTGAGAGAGTTCTCCATACCACGTCAATGATCCTTTCACTAAAGCCTAATCTCCTCATCATGATGCAAGTAAACGATCGGGATACTCTGTCATATGCTTTAGCCATATCAAGTTTGATCACTACATTGGCTCCAATGTTTGGTTTCTTGATTCCCTGAACAATTTCTTGGGCAAGCATAATATTTTCATAGATGCTTCTTCCCTTGACAAAACCCGTCTGATTTAGAGAGATGATTCTGGGCAATATTGGTGCAAGTCTTGAGCTGATGACCTTTGAGATGATTTTGTTGATGAAGTTGCTTAGAGTGAGAGAGAGTGCCCCAGAGTGAGAAGGTATTCTTCAATAATTAGTCTTCAATTCTTGCTCAAGTTTTGGAAGATAAGAAGGGAAACTCACTAGGTCTTCATCCTAGAGATAAGATTCTACACCTTAACCCTCAATTTCAAGTAAAGTGGGTAATAAGCAAGATACTTTTTGGGCATGAGAGTTGTTTATTTTACATGCATGTGTTATCAAAGGGTGTAGCAAGATTGTTGAGCTAAAAATGGTAAAGATTGGGTTGTGGGATGATAGAATCCTCCATAAAAGGGCCTTGAAACCTTAATGCACACCTAATATTTGATAAAATGCTCAAATGAGCAAGAACCTTAATCATCTTCCTAATTTTGATTCAACTTGTTATATTTCTAAAATAGATTGAAGTTTCTAAGAATTACGAGAAGTTCCTTGTAAGTTCCGAGATGTTGATTACAAATCGAGTATTACGATAAGTTTTGTGATGAAGATATATGTTCAATTCGTGTTTCAAATGCTATTATCATATTGCATTATAAATTGAGGATGTGTCCCAAACTATGGATTGTGTATCCACATGTTATAATTTCAAGTCGTGATTTATGTGAAAGTTATTATGCCAAGTTGTGTAGAGATTGTGACTGTGATACACCTCCACCCACATATATTGGGGTGAGGCGGTATGACCGCTTTGTGTATAGTTTTGGTATTGTTGTGGCACCACCACCCACATATATATATATTGGGGTGAGGCGGCATAGCCATTTTGTGTTGGTATTGGTATCATTGATACATTTCCACCCGCATACATTGGGATGAGGCGGCATAGCCGCTTTGTGTAGGTTCTTGGTACTGTGGTTATACATCCACCCACACACATTAGGATGAGGCGGCGGGGCCTCTTGAGTAAAGTTATGGTATTGTACTTAAACCTCCATCTGCATACATCGGGTGAGGCGGCAGGGCCGCTTTGTGTGAAGATGGTTACAGAGGATCTCATCTTAAATCCTATAAATGTTATTGATAGCTCTTAATAAGCTTGCTCTAGTTTAAACGGTTATCTATATTATTCTGTTGCCGCCCTAATTCATCATATTCATATTGTATTTCTAAATTCTTAAATTGGTGTTTGGTTTTCATACTAGTACTATTCGATAGTACTAACATCCCTTTTGCCGGGGGTGCTGCATCTTTAAATAGATGCAGGTGGTTCCACACCAGGAGGTATTGATCAGTGATAGCAGTACACCTTTTTTCCAGCTGACTCGGTGAGCCCCACTTCATCCCGGGGTCATGTATCTTTTGTTCTTTGTGTTTTCTGTTTGAGGTATAGCCGGGGCCTTATTGCCGACATTATCATTATACTTTTCTTTATCTATAGATGCTCCGTAGACATAGTGTGGTTTGTGTATTGGTGCTGGGAAAGACAAACTATGTCATGTTGTGGTTGTATTACTTGTCCCTTTTGAGACTTTAAAAATGATGAAATCTATTGACAATGAATTGGAATCGTAACATGATCACGTTTTTGTCTAATTAATGAAAATATGTATTGTCTTTATTCGTGGATGAGTTTGGGTAGAAGGAAATCTAATAGGCTTGCTCTGTCGGGTTCACTCAGTTGAGTGTCGGTCACGCTCCTCGGTTTTACGGCGTGACAAACTTGGTATCAGAGCCTATGGTTTTAAAGTGTCCTAGGATGTCTCGGAGACGTGTCTAGTAGAGTCCTTATTATCGGTGTGTTGTCGACCACATCGATAATTAGGATGCTACATGGGCATTTAGGAATAATACCCTTCTTTTATGTTCATGATGGTGTGATAAAGCTAGTTGTAAGATTGTTCCTCTTTTAACTCTGAGTTGCTCTAATTTTCAGTACGTGGCACCTAAGAAGAAGGCAAGAATTGGCCAAAGAGCCAATGTCACCCCAGGAGTGGAAGTTGATCCTATATTTGATGATTCGGGTGAGCACCTGAGGGGTGAGGATATTCCCCCAGTTACTACGCTACTTGATTCTACCACTGATGATCAGACCGCACCTGTCCCTACACAATGTGCAACAGTTCCTCCAACTGATATTCCAGTTCCACCTCCAGCTGCAGCTTCCGATTCTGGTGTGTCTGATGTTGATCCTAGGGGAGCCATACGGATGTTGACATAGATAGTGGTTTCTCAGGCCCAGAGATTGAGTGTTGGGCCTACTTCTTCCAGTCATCCAGGGGAACCTGATAGTTCCAGGGTGAACAAGTTTCTTCAGTTAGATCCTCCAGTGTTTACGGGTACTGATCTCGAGGAGGAACCCCGGGACTTCATTGATGAGATACACAAGACTCTTTGGGTTATGCATGCTACAGAGACAGAGGGAGTGGAGTTGGCCTCCTACCGCCTGAAAGGGGTGGCCTATTCTTGGTTTGAGTTGTGAGAGGAATCCCGTGAGGAGGGAAGCCCTCCGGCAGGGTGGGGTGAATTCACAGATGCCTTTATGGATCATTTCTTGCCTGCCGAAACTAAGGCAGCTCGTGCAGCTGAGTTTGAAAGCCTGAAGCAGGGTAGTATGAATTTGTGGGAGTACCATATGGAGTTTGCGCGCCTGTCCAAGTATGCTATTCACATGTTGCCCACTATGGAGGCTAGAGTGGTCGGTTTGTACAGGGCCTTAGTCCCTTGGTTATAAATGAGTCCTCTATAGCTGCCTTAAATTCTGATATGAACTATAGTAAGATGGTGGCATTTGTTCAAGCCATAGAGACCCATAAATTGAAGAATAGAATGGAGCATAAGAGTAGCAGCAAGGCCCGGTCCGCAGGAAACTTTGGTGGTTCTTCTGGTGGTGGTGGTAGGTCGGCATTCAGGGGAGGGTCATCAGGACCATCCCAATCATTCGCCCAGACTTTGATGGGTGCACAGTCATCTAGACCCAGTCAGGGCAACAGAGGACCGCACCAGCAGGGTCGTCCCGATAGAAGGTTTTAACAGCGGAGGCTTCCATGCCCTAAGTGTGGGAGAATGCACTTTGGGACCTACTTCATGGACCTGCCAGTATGCTATGGGTGTGGTGTGAGGGGTCACATTCAGAGAGATTACCGCTCGTCCGGCCAAATTATGGGCAGAGGTGCGACACAACCAGCTAATTCTGCAGCTATTACATCCACAACACCTCCAGCTCGAGGCACCCCAGAACCCGCAGGGTGTGGTGCAGCTAGGGGTGGTGCACAGAATTCGGGAGGACCTAGTAGATTTTATGCTATGCGGAGACGTCGGGAATGAGAGGCTTCTCTAGATGTTGTCACAGGTATATTGTCTGTCCAATCCCATGATGTATATGCTATTATTGATCCCGGTTCCACTTTGTCATATATCACTCCTTATGTTGCTATGGAATTTGGGATAGAACCAGAATAGCTTCATGAGTCATTCTCGGTATCTACTCCGGTTGGTGAGTCTATTTTGGCCGTGCGAGTTTATAGGGATTATGTTGTCATGTTTCGTGGTTGGGATACCATGGCCAATCTTATTGAATTTAGAATGGTCGATTTTGATGTGATAATGGGGATGGATTGGCTTTATTCTTCTTTTGCCAAGCTTGATTGCCGAACCAGGATTGTTAGGTTCGAATTTCCAAAAGAGCCAGTTATTGAGTGGGAGGGTGATGATGTAGTTCCGAAGGGTAGGTTTATTTCTTACCTTAAGGCCACAAAGATGATCAACAAGGGATGTATTTACCATTTGGTCCGAGTTATGGACACCGATGCTAAGGCACCTACGCTTGAGTCCGTGCCCGTTGTGGATGAATTTTCGGGAGTCTTTTCGGATTAACTCCCTGGGATCCCACCAGACAGGGAGATTGATTTTGGGATTGAAGTGATTCCAGACACGCATCCTATATCTATTCCACCCAACATAATGGCACCGACAGAATTGAAGGAGCTAAAGTAACAATTGAGATATTTGTTAGAAAGGGGTTTTATCCGACCAAGTGTGTCGTCTTGGGGCACACCGGTCCTTTTTGTAAGAAAGAAAGATGAGTCGCTGAGAATATGTATTGACTATCGGCAGCTTAATAAGGTCACAATCAAGAATAAGTACCCACTGTCAAGGATAGATGACTTGTTTGATCAATTGCAAGGTGCCAGGTACTTCTCCAAGATTGATTTAATATCCGGGTATCACCAATTGAAGATGAAGGAGCAGGATATTCCGAAAATAACTTTTAGGACCCGGTATGGGCATTTTGAGTTTCTAGTGATATTTTTTGGGCTAACAAATGCCCTAACAGCCTTTATGGATCTTATGAATCGCGTTTTCATGTCGTTCCTCGATTCTTTTGTGACAGTGTTTATTGATGATATTCTTGTATATTCAAAAGTCGAGAAGAACGTGCCGATCATCTCAGGGTAGTTCTGCAAACCCTACATCAGCACCAGTTATATGCAAAGTTTTCAAAGTGTGAATTTTGGCTTGAATCAGTCATATTCTTGGGTCATGTTGTCTCTAGTGAGGGGATTAAGGTTGATCCTCAAAAAATTGCAGCTGTGAAGAATTGGCCGAGGCCTACAACTCCAACAGAGATTCGCAGTTTCTTAGGCTTAGATGGATATTACAGAAAGTTTGTGGAGGGGTTTTCTACTCTTGCCTCTCCATTGACTAAATTGACGCAAAATGCAATTAAGTTCTAATGGTCCTATGCTTGTGAATAGAGTTTCCAGGAGTTGAAAGCAAGATTGACTACGGAACCGGTGTTGACTCTACCAGAGGGTATAGATGGATTTGTGGTATATTATGATGCTTCAAGAATCGGGCTTGGGTGTGTATTAATGCAACATGGGAAGGTGATAGCTTATGCTTCTAGGAAATCATGAAAAGAACTATCCAACACATGACTTAGAACTTGCGGCAGTGGTATTTGCATTTAAAATTTGGCGTCATTATTTATATGGGGTCCATGTTGATATATTCACAGACCATAAGAGCCTTCAATATATTTTGAAGCAGAAGGAATTGAATCTGAGGCAGAGAAGATAACTTGAGTTACTCAAGGACTACGACATTGATATTCTATATCATCCGAGAAAGGCCAATGTTGTGGCAGATGCTCTTAGCCATAAATCCATGGGTAGTTTGGCTCGCTCGGAGGCATATCAAATGCCATTGGCCAAGGAAGTTCATCGATTGGCTAGTTTGGGAGTTTGTCTTGCGGACTCTAGTGAATGAGGGGTAATTGTGCAAAATAGGGTTGAATCATCACTTGTTGTGGAAGTCAAAGAGAAGCAATACAACGATCTATTGTTGGTGCAATTGAAAGAGGGGATTCATAAACATAAGACCATAACCTTTTCTCTTGGCATGGATGATGGTACACTAAGGTACCAAGGGCGACTATGTGTTCCAAACGCGGATGGTCTTCGTGAAAGAATTATGACTGAAGCTCACACTTCTAGGTATTCCGTGCACCCAGGTTCTACGAAAATGTATCATGATCTTAAGGAAGTCTACTAGTGGAATGATATGAATCGGAATGTAGCGGAGTTTGTGGCAAAGTGTCTAAATTATCAGCAAGTGAAGGCCGAACACCAAAGGCCCGGTGGGTTGGCACAGAATATAGAAATTCGAATGTGGAAGTAGAAGTGGGAAATTATTAATATCGATTTTGTGGTAGGATTACCTCATACTCCTCGTAAGTTTGACTCGATTTGGGTGATTTTGGATCGACTCACAAAATCAGCACACTTCTTGCCGGTTAAGGCTACCGATACATCGGAACAATATGCTCAGTTGTATATCAAAGAAATAGTCAGGTTGCATGGAACCCCAGTTTCCATCATTTATGATCGGGGAGCACAATTCACTGATAATTTTTGGAAGACATTTCAGCAAGGCTTGGGTACTCATGTGAATCATAGTACAGCCTTTCACCCGCAGATTGATGGGCAGGCATAGCGGACTATTCAGACACTTGAGGATATGTTGTGCGCTTATGTTCTAGACTTCAAAGGTAGCTGGGATGATCATTCACCATTCATAGAATTTGCATACAACAATAGCTATCATGCTAGCGTTCAAATGGCTCCGTTCGAAGCTTTATATGGTAGGAGATGTAGATCTCCCATTGGGTGGTTCAAAATTGGGGAAGCGAAGTTGATAGGTCTAGACCTCGTGCATCATGCTATGGAAAAAGTTAAAATCATTAAGGAGCAGTTGAAAACTGCTCAGAGTCGTCAGAAATCCTATTCAGATGTTCGTTGTAGGGATTTGGAGTTTAAAGAAGATGATTGGGTATTCTTGAAAGTTTCCCCCATGAAGGGTGTAATGCGATTTAGTAAGAAAGGGAAATTGAGTCTGAGGTATGTCGGACCGTACAAAATCATTCATAGGGTCGGTGAGGTGGCGTACAAGCTTGAGCTACACTTGAGATGTAATTAGTACACCCGGTGTTTCATGTGTCTATGTTGAAGAAAGTAGTTGGAGATCCGACAGTCATTGTTCTGGTTGACACTATTGAGGTTAATGAAGAATTGACTTATAAAGAGATTCCAGTTTCTATTATTGATCGGCAAGTCCTAAAGTTGAGAAATAAAGAAATTGCCTCCGTGAAAGTGTTACGGCGAAACCAACAGGTTGAAGAGGCTACTTGGGAGGCCGAGGAAGAAACGAAGAAAAAGTATCCTTATTTGTTTGAATAGCCATGTATTTATAAAGTTGTGATCTATGAAAATTCTAAGAGTTGCTTTCTATGAATTATGTATCATTTGTAGAATTGGTGTTAAGGGTGTTCCTTTCTGGTAATATATTGCTTGTGAGGCCGCACTTGGTGTTGTTTTGTGTTATGCTACATCGTTGGATTTTGTTTATGTTGTTAGGATGTGTTTCTAGGGCTCTCTGACAGGTGGATAGGCCTAGTTACAAGGGAAACTCTGGCAAAATTTTTGGAAATTTAGGGAGTTAGCCAAATTTGGGACTGCTTGTGTGTGGTATGAAAAACTGAGTTGCATAAGATGCTAATAACAGATGTTGACCCTCATTCGAGGATGAATGATCCTAAGTGGGGGAGAATGTAAGGCCCCGTAAAATTTTGCAAATGAAAATAATGTTTCGTGGTGCCGAATTAGTTTTAAGTGTTGAGTGTTATAGAAATTCTCGGACTTTTTGGGTTGAACAATGCACCGGAAGTTAAAGGAAAATTTTCAGCGGAAAAATGCGTTTCTTCGGTCCATTATGCGACCAAAGAATCACTCTACGGGTCGCATAATGGCCACAGAAGTGAGGCAGAAGAGGGTCAGCTTGGATGCAATTATGCGGTCGACTATGCGACCGTATAACTGTTCTGCGGTTCATTATGCGACCGCAGAACAGTTATGCGGACCGCATAGTGGCCGCAAACACAGGCATATTTTTGGTCATTTTGGTCAGCAATTATACGACTGATATTCGGTACGCATATTGATTATGCGATCGCAGAACCTGTTCCGGAGCTTCATTTTTGGGTTTTTAAAACCCGACCCTATTTCGTGAAATACACTCTTTGGGCTATTTTTGAGCTATAATCTGACATTTTAGAGTGAGAGAGAGTGCCCTAGAGTGAGAAGGTGTTCTTCAATAATTAGTCTTCAATTTTTGCTCAAGTTTTGGAAGATTAAGAAGGGAAACTCACTAGGTCTTCATCCTAGAGGTGAGATTCTACACCCTAACTTTCAATTTCGAATTTTGTCTAGAAGTGGGTAATTAGCAAGATACGTTTTGGGCATGAGAGTTGTTTATTTTACATGCATGTAATATCAAAGGATGTAGTAAGATTGTTGTGCTAAAAATGGTAAAGATTGGGTTGTGGGATGATGGAATCCTCCATAAAAGGGCCTTGAAACCTTAATGCACACCTAATGTTTGATAAAATGCTCAAATGAGCTAGAACCATAATCATTTTCCTAATTTTGATTCAACTTGTTATATTTCTAAAATAGATTGAAGTTGCTAAGAATTCCGGAACATTTAGAGTGTAAGGAAGCTCAAGTGAGGTATGTTGAATAAACCCTTCTTTAAGAATTGGAATTTCCATTTTCCTTGTAAGTTCCGAGATGTTGATTACAAATCGAGTATTCCGATAAGTTTTGTGATGAAGATATATGTTAAATTCGTGTTTCAAATGCTCTTATCATATTGCATTAGAAATTGAGGATGTGTCCCAAACTATAGACTGTGTATCCATATGTTATAATTTCAAGTCGTGATTTATGTGAAAGTTACTATGCCAAGTTGTGTAGACATTGTGATTGTGATACACCTTCACCCGCATATATTAGGGTGAGGCGGTACGTCCGCTTTGTGTATAGTTTTGGTATTGTTTTGGCACCACCACCCACATAAATATATTGGGGTGAGGCGGCATAGCCGTTTTGTGTTGGTATTGGTATCGTTGATGCTTTTTCACCCGCATACATTGGGATGAGGCAGCATAGCCACTTTGTGTAGGTTCTTGGTACTATGGTTATACATCCACCCGCATACATTGGGGTGAGGCGGCGGGGCCGCTTGAGTAGAGTTGTGGTATTGTACCTACACCTCCACCTGTATACATCGAGTGAGGCAGCAGGGCCGCTTTGTGTGAAGATGGTTACAGAGGATCTCATCTTAAATCCTATAAATGTTATTGATAACTCTTAATAAGCTTGCTCTGGTTTAAATAGTTATCTATATTATTCTATTGCCGCCCTGATTCATCATATTTATATTGTATTTCTAAATTCATAAATTGGTGTTTGGTTTTCATACTAGTACTATTCGACAGTTCTAACGTCCCTTTTGCCGGGGGTGCTGCATCTTTAAATGGATGCAGGTGGTTCCACAGCAGGAGGTATTGATCAGTGACAATAGTACACCTTCTTCCTAGCTGACTTGGTGAGCCCCACTTCATCCCGGGGTCATGTATCTTTTGTTCTTTGTGTTTTCTGTTTGAGTTATAGCCGGAGCCTTGTTGCCGGCATTATCATTGTACTCTTCTTTATCTATAGAGGCTCCGTAGACATAGTGTGGGTTGTGTATTGGTGCTGGGAAAGACAAACTATGTCATATTGTGGTTCTATTACTTGTCCCCTTTGAGATTTTAAAAATGATGAAACCTTTTGGCAATGAATTGGAATCGTAGACATGGTCACGTTTTTGTCTAATTAATGAAAATAAGTATTGTCTTCATTCGTGGATGAGTTTGGGTAGAAGAAAATCTAAAAGGCTTGCTCGATCGGGTTCACTCGGTTGAGCGCCGGTCGCGCTCCTCGATTTTGGGGCATGGCAACTCTACTAGGAACATGATCCAGGGAGCCTCTCAACTCTATCTTCGGCAACCCGGCATCGCCAATATCACAGTCTTAGCGTGACAATCCCGAATAGTGTGATATGGTAACAACCAATCCATGCCTAAAATCACGTCAAAATCTACCATACTGAGCAATAAGATATCAACCCTCATCTCATAACCCCCAATGGTCAGCACACACAATCGATATGCCCAATCCACCATAATAGAATCACCCACCGGTGTAGACATATGAATAGGCATAACTAAATAATCACGAGGCGTATCAAAATAACGAGAAAAGTATGATGACACATATAAATAAGTGGAACCAGAATCAAATAACACTGAAGCATCTCTATGGCACACGGAAATAATACCTGTGACCATCGCCTGTCTGACCTCTCCCTCTAAGGAGACCTCGACCTGTACGACCTCTACCCTGAGTTGGCTGAGCGAGTGGTGTAGCAACTAGTGTAGGAGTCATAGTCTGGCCTCCCTACTGCACTAGGCCTCTATCATAACTGGGGCAATACTTCCTCACATGCCCCAACTCTCCACACTCGTAGAAACCTCGACCAGAAAATGGTTGTGGTACCTAAATCGGACCCCGTGAACTAGAGTAACCACTAGAAGAACCCGGTACTGAAGAACCCTGAACTAATAGAGTATGGTACGAGCTCTGAGCTGGGAGTGCACTGAAGGATGACAGAACTGGAGGAGTACAGTATGAACTGTCTAATTGAGGAGATACAAAGAATCTGACGTGCCACCCAAGCGGGCCTAAAAGGATGGCCTCTGCTATGATGTGACTAACCTTCAGATGAGGTACCACTAAAACAACCTAAACCACAAGGCCTCTTTCCCTCCCACTCCTCTCGCTCAAGTCTTCGAACCTGCTAGAAGCGCCCAACAATCTCAACCACCTGGTCAAACCTAGCATTAGTCTCAGCCTCTTGAGACAAACTATAATGTAGGCTATAGTTGAGGACATCAATGAACCACCTAATTCTCTCTTTCTCAGTGGGAACCAACCATATGGCATGACGGGCAAGACCCGCGAATCTCATCTCACACCGCGTCACAGTCATATCTCCCTGATCTAGCTGCTCAAACTCCCTATGCATCTCCTCTCTACGAGCACGTGGAACAAACTTCTTTATGAAGTGAACTAAGAACTCATGCCGAGTATGTGGTGTTGCGTTGGCCGGCCTTCCCAACTCATAAGTCTGCCACCATCTGTAGGCTGTCCCCATCAGCTGAAAGGTAGTGAAAGCAACTCTACTATATCCACAATACCCATGGTATGAAGAATTCGATGGCACTGGTCTAGAAATTCATGAGAATCCTCTAACTCTCCTCCATTGAACTCGGGCGGACCAAGCTTCTTAAGCCGCTCCAACCTCTTCTGATCCTCATCACTTGGAGGTGGACCAAACTCGGCCTGAGCAACAACAACTAGTTAAATTCGTAACACCCCTAGTGTTTGATTACCTTGAGCTAACTGCTCTAGTGTACGGCGGTGGGAGTCTGGGATCCTACCCTAGCCTGTGATTTAGTTGGTGCCACAGGTATCGTGCCCGCCTGAGCTAAACCCGTGAGTACACTCATGATTTGAGCAAATGCCTCATGAAGACCAGGTATAATAATAGGTACAGCCAGTATCTGAGTTGGTCCCATCGGCTCAACAGTACCTGGTACCTCCTCCTCCACTGGAGCAACTGGTTGCTCCACAAGTGCTGCTCTAGCTACAGTGCGAGCCCCAACTCGGCCTCTACCTCGGTCCCAGCCTCTCGTGACCCTAACTGGTGGTACTGGTGCCCGATCAGTTGAACGTGTCCTCACTATCTGTGATAGAGTAAAATAGTAAAGGTTCAGACTTTGGAGTTAATAAATCTGCACGACAAGGTTGTAAGAAAGTGAAATTTCCTAATAGTTCAGTATCCTCTCGAAGATAAGTACAGACGTCTCCGTACCGATCTGCAAGAATCTACTAAACTTGCTCATGACTAGTGAGACCAAGGCAACCTAGCGCTCTGATACCAACTTGTCACGACCTAACTCCCACCAGAGTCACGACGACACCTAACACTACTTACTGGGCAAGCTAACAGTTTCACAGTAACAACGAATTCAATAAATCAAAATTTAATAATCTCAACAATGCAAATATCGTGAAATAACTGGGAAAACAACAATAATACTATTGTTTGAATAATAGAACAACAATAATAGAAATAAATGAAAGAGAACTTCACAGTGTGCGGATGACATAGCATCTACCTCGTAGACTCCCAAAAGTTGGTACCAACACAATCTAACAATGACAGTGTTTGGAAGTATCTAGATTCGCACACTAAGTGCAGAATGTAGAATGAGTACAACCGACCCCACGAACTCAATAGGTAACAAACTTAACATTGGGATAAAAGTAGTGACAAGCTCAGAAGTAATAGTCAGTGACCAATATCAATAATCAGTAACAGCTCAGAATATAAGGAATAGTATAAGTAAATAACTCAATGATTTCATGTTCAACTTATTCACATTATAGAAATTTAGACATGCTTTCCAAGTATAATAGTTAAAGCACAACACATATAAAACAATTCATTTACCATTGATCATGAGGAAAGTACATCTCTATGCCTGCATGTGAAGTATACATGTCAAGTCAATAACATCGCGGTGAAACCATCAAGTGTAACCACACTCAGCATTCTCACGGTGCCTGGCACAATGCCCGTCATCATCACACACACTACTCTCAGCACTGTACGGGTGCCTGGCATAATTTCCCTAACCAAAGCATGTATATATCACTATGCCTATGCTCACTGTAATATCAAACTCCGGAGAGGCGGATCCTGGCCCAAGCACTAATCATTATCACATAGCCCAAGAGTGGGTGCACGTGTCACCCCTAAATAGTAGTAATTAGCCCAATATGGATCTGGCGCACGCATCACCTCAAAATCAATATAACATCGGCTGTATGGCCTAACTCAGTCATCAACCGCTCAAGTTGCAGTTAACCACGTCTCACAGTACTCAATTCAACAGTGTTACACATATGACGAATCAACAACATGTTAGAAAAGTAAAAATAAGAAAGCACTAAGACAGAGATATCTTACACGGATATAGCATCATGACTAAGAGTATGTGTACAATTAAGGCAAATAGCTCAAAATAGCAAGGATAGCCCTATCATGTCTCAAACAAATAAGCACATAGCCTTGACATGATTCTAACATGAATCAGAACTCAAATAATCAATTAAGTAAAGAAATCACGGATATAACAAGCATGCTAGCAAACAAGTCCTATGATAGTCTAGAATCCGCTCGGATCATAAATACACCGGTGTACGCATACATGCATGTTACCTAGCACGTGCGTCACCCCTAAAATATCTCAAAGATATAGTCCTCAGGGATAATTACCCTCAAATACAAATTAAGATACGTTACATACCTCAAAACTCGTGAATCAATACTCCAAAAAGCCTTTCAAATGTGAATTAGACTCCGAACGACTCGAATCTAGTCCCAAATAACTTAATATCATCAAATAGTGCGGTAGGAAACAACCCCAAACAATAAAGTTTCAATCTTTATCAAAATCAAAAAGTCAACCCAAAGCGTCAACCCTGGCCCACACCCTGGAACCTGAAAAACTCACAAATTCCGAACACCCATTCAAATACGAGTTCAAATATATGTGTTTCATCCAATTCCAACCACAAATCGACCCTGAAATCATCAAATCTCACTTCCCAATAACATAGTCTAAAATCCCCAAATTTCACCTTAAATTCACATAATCTAGATGAATTAATCTATGGGTAATCAATATCTTTCGTCAAAAGTGATTAAACTTCACTTACCTCTTCAATTGTGGTGAAAAACACTCCAAATATTGCCCTTAGCCGAGCTCCACAACTCCCAAAATGAGAAAAATAATCAATTCCTTTGACTACAAAACCTATCCAGCAAAATCACATCTACGGTCCACTTAGTCGCACCTACTACGCCACATCTGCAGAAACACCATCGCAGATGCGAAAACCCATTAATCCCCGACCATCTGCTTCTATGGATCAGTCCTCGCACCTGCGATCCGCTTCTGCGAACTCCTTTCGCATCTGTGCACCTTCGTCGGCTTCTGCAGACTTCCTCTACCATGCTGAACTTCTCACCTGCGCACAACCGGCCGCACCTGCAGCTCTACATCTGCAGCCAAACCCACAGCAGATGCGGAAACACTAGAAGCCAAAATCTTCAACAACACCACCAAGTCCAAAAATACTCCGAACTCAATTCGAAACACACCCGAGGCCCCAGGGACCCCGTCCAAACACACCAACCAATATCAAAACATAACACGAACATGCTCGAGGCCCAAAATCACCCAAAAAAACATCGAAACTATGAATCTCACCCAATTCAAGCCTAAGGAAACTAATGAACATTCACCTTCTAAAACCCATGCCGAACCACATTAAATTAACTCCGAATAACCTAAAATTATGCATGCAAGACCTAAATGACACGACAGACATATTCTAACTCCCTGAAAAAACATCTAAACCCATTATCCCCAAAGTCAACTCTCGATCAAACCTATCAACTTCCAAACCTTAAACTTTTCAACTTCCGCCGAAATGCACCAAACCGACCTAAGGACCTCCAAAACCACATCTGGTGTCACGACCCAACTGGAGGGTCATGACTAGCACCCGGGCCATACTTGCCGAGCACCAACGTACATTTTATCTAACCTTCCTTATTATCTTTAAGGGCCAACAAGATCAATATAAATAGTAGACATGGATCATGAACATCCAACAATGAAAGATAATGTCATGAACATACATAACATGGGACGACAAGACTATCAAGAAACTATATATAAGGTACGAGCTACCATGATGCCATAAAAGACTATACAACAAAAATCAGCCGACAAGGCATTCTAAACCATACATAAGTCGACACCTGTCTATGAGCCTCTAAAAGAACATAAATGCTACAACATTGCCGAAACAGGGCCCCGACATACCCATAATGTCTATAACAAAAATGCATACCAAGACCACGGCAAGTCCGGAGAAGGGATCTCGCCAATAACCGCTGAACCGGATAGCCTACTGTGATGGGGGAGCTGCGTCTACCCGTCTATCAGGACCTGCAGCACGACATGCAGCGTCCACAAATAAAAAGGACGTCAGTACGAATAAAGTGCTGAGTATGTAAGGCAGGAAAGCATAAGTGAGAACAGTAATGTAAACAGGGATAGAGAATATACAACCTGTGACATCTGGGTACCTCTGAGGGCTACTGACATGAAATACATGATACATACATATATATACATAAACTTTTAAAACATACGCCTTTGTGGGCATCACCATCATCATATCGTACCCGCCCGTAATAGGCTCGGTAAAACGTACCCGGCCATCATAGGGCTCGGTAGAATTGTACCCGGCCACGTGGAGCTCGGTAAAACCCAACTAATCAGTGGTTGCACAATAGGTGCCATACCCGGCCGACTATAGCGCGGCTCGGTAGAGTAAAATAGATACATATATATGATGCATGCTGGACTCATTGGAATCACATTTTGAACCTTTCGGAGTGACGTAAGGTCGGTATCCTTCGTACACGTTATTAGGATTAACTCTTCATCAAGAATCTTATAAGAATCAGGAACTACCAACAACATTGATAATATAAGAATAAGAGAAGTAACATCAATATCAATCGTTTCATAAGAAGGGCAGCAATGTAAGTACTGCTAGCTTCTAAGAGTAGAGTATCTTTGGGAGCTCGTTCATTATATTATGTACAATCGGAGTCGTGCAAAAGAATGAAGGGGATAGCCTCACATACCTTGTATATACTGCCCAACCTCAAGCTATGCAAATGTCACGACTCCTTAGTCTACAATAAGACAAATGACACTATCATTATCGTTTAAGCGTCGTAACTATTATGTATCGACCGCAACCTATTTTACGATGAAACGGACAGCACCTCCCCTATTTATATGACTTCCCACAAGTCAATACAATCACCAAACATCCCAAACAACATCATTAATAATCATATTGAGCCTCCAAAACAGTCCACCAACCAACAACATTACTACCAAGCCTTTCGATATATATTTCACAAGTTCTAGCTTCAACGACTTAGCTGCAACTTGGATAATCTTAAATATATATAGAGTAAGAGGTTCCTTACCTTTAAACAGAAAGAAAAACTCCAATTTGACCTTAATTCTCCACGAAATATCCCTTCAATTCTGCCACAAGAACAAGGAAGCGAAACTAGAAATTAATTCGGGTTTTTCGGCACTAGAATTACTTTAGAAGACTTGAAATCACCTAGGGTTGATATTAAAAACTTGAAGGTGTATTTACAGGACATAAAACACTTAAAACAACCTCCCACACGAGCTGGAACAACACAAAAATCAGCAACAACAAGAAGAACAAGAAACTTACTAGCGCCACGGGATTCCTGACATTTGATTTGTGTTGTTTGCCCTTTGTTTGGTTCTTGGATCATGAGAGAACCTTGAGAGACTGATTTTAGGGTTATAAGGTCTGAATATACTGAAAAATAATGACTTAAAACGGGGTTGAGGTATCTTATATATATCCATATGTCTTAAACCGCCTATGTGGGCCCCATAGAGAGCTGTTTGGCGCACTCTCGCAAAAATGTGAATATCTCTCTATTCCGAGATCGTATCAATGAACGGTTTAATGTGTTGGAAACTAGACTCACAGATCTTCAATTTGATAGGTAGATCACCCCATAGTTCCAAGCACATTGGGAGAAAAATTCAGTAACATTTGACCTAAAGTTTAAGTAAAATTATAAACCTAAGTTGCGACAACTTTTATCTATTTTTGTTTCATAACTCGCTTGACTTCAAGACTTATGATGCGGATATTATATGATTCAAATACATTAAAACAAGATCTCTTGGGACAGTTAATCACCTCTAGTGTTACCCGAAAATACGGGTTACAACATCCTTGATTCGTTTAAATTCAAATACTTGTTAACCACTCTTATACACCCTTGTATCGTTTAAGACCAATAGGATTAACTTCTTATCATCTCAAAGATAATCTCTACTTCGATTTTCGTCGACTAACTTACGACGTGATCTAAGGTACGCGAATGTGGGTTGTAATACCCTCTCCCCCTTAGGAACATTCGTCCTCGAATGTAAGGGTTTATGGGGTGTCTAACTCATCGTGGATTCCGACGGAGATTTCCGGCTGAGTTTCCCTTATAAAATGGACACTAGCAAAACTTGCAAGCAGTTAAACCCAACCTATGGCCTTACAAGACCATATAAAGCATTATGGATATGTACATTATCTGCATATCACCATTTTATATTAAAAAAAAGAGTATTCACAAGCTATTGCTTACCTTATAGAGCCGTTTCACCTTATAATGCGTCCTTCTTTCCCCCGGCATCCTCGTTATCTTCACTCTGGAATAGGTAAGGGTATTTAGACTTCATCTCCTCTTCTGCTTCCCATGTCATTTCTTCTATATTCTTGTTCCTCCATAATACTTTCACGGAAGCGACGTCCTTTGTTCTCATCTTGCGGACTTATCGATCTAATATAGCCATTGGCACTTCATCATATGATAGATCCTTTGTAACTTGTACATCTTTGATAGGGACGACCCGAGAAGGGTCTCCAATACATTTCCTCAACATAAATACATGGAATACCGGGTGGACAAATTCCAATTCAGATGGCAATTCTAACTCGTAAGCAACCTGTCCAATTCGTCGAAGAATTTCGTACGGCCCAATATACCGCGGACTCAACTTACCCTTCTTCCCAAAACGCATAACACCCTTCATCGGCGAGATCTTCAGGAAAACCCAATCACCAACCTCAAATTCCAGATCACGACGCCGGACATCGGAATAAGACTTTTGCCTGCTTTGTGCCGTCCTCAGTCGCTCTTGTATCACTTTCACCTTCTCAATGGCTTGGTGAATCAAATCTGGCCCATATAATTCTGTCTCACCGACTTCGATCCATCCAACTGGTGATCTACATCTCCTCCCGTACAGTGCCTCATACGGGGCCATTTTAATACTGGAATGGTAGCTATTATTGTAGGCAAATTCTATAAGTGCCAGATGGTCATCCCAATTCCCCTTGAAATCTAGAACACATGCTCGTAGCATATCTTCAAGCGTCTGGATGGTACGTTCAGCCTGTCCGTCAGTCTGCGGATGGAATACTGTCCTGAGATTTACTTGTGTACCTAAACCCTTCTGAAAAGACCTCCAAAAGTTAGCTGTAAATTGAGCTCCTCGGTCTGATATAATAGATACCGGCACACCATGAAGCCTAACAATCTCCTTGATATACAACTTCGCATAATCTTCAGCCGTGTAAGTTGTCTTAACTGGTAGAAAATGGGCAGATTTTGTAAGTCGATCAACTATCACCCAGATGGAGTCAAACTTATGATAAGAGCGAGGTAATCCAATAATGAAGTCCATATTAATCACCTCCCATTTCCAGGTCGGAATCTCTATATTCTGAATCAATCCACTGGGTTTCTGATGCTCGATCTTTACTTGTTGACAATTAGGACACTGGGCTATAAATTCTGCAATAGACTTCTTCATGTTATCCCACCAATACTGCTCCTTAACGTCATGATACATCTTTGTTGAGCCAGAATGGATAGAATATCAGGACTGATGAATCTCAATCATAATCTTCTCTCGCAACCCTGCTACACTAGGCACACATAATCGGCCCTGGTATCTCAGTGTCCCATCTCCTCCGATCTTGAAAGCTGTAATATTACACTGCTAAATTCCCTCTCTCAATCTTACTAAGGTAGGATCTTCATATTGCCGTGCTTTTACCTCGGCTACCAAAGATGATTCTGCTGTATTTTGTACTGTAACACCTCCGTCATTAGAGTCCAACAATCTGATTCTCATATTGGCCAGCTGGTGAAGCTCTTTGGTCAACCCTTGTCTACCTGCCTCAATATGTATTAAGCTTCCCATTGACTTACGACTGAGAGCGTCTGCCACAACATTGGCTTTACCGGGATGGTACAATATCTCGACATCATAGTCTTTCAGTAATTCAAGCCACCTACGCTGCCTCAAATTCAACTCCTTCTGCTTGAAGGTGTATTGTAAACTCTTGTGATCTGTGTAGATGTCAACATGGACGCCGTATAAGTAGTGCCGCCATATCTTTAAAGCATATATTACTGCAGCCAATTCCAAATCATGAGTCGGGTAATTCTTTTCATGCTTCTTCAATTGTCTTGATGCATAAGCAATCACCTTCCCACGTTGCATCAATACGCACCCCAAACCTATACCTGAGGCATCACAATATACCACATAACCTTCTATTCCTTCTAGGAGAGTGAGCACTGGCGCAGATGTCAATCGATTCTTTAGCTCCTGAAAACTATGTTCAGAAGCATCAGACCACTGGAACTTGGTAGCTTTCTGTGTTAACTTAGTCAATGGTGTTGATATAGAGGGAAAACCCTTCTACAAACCGCCTATAATATCCTGCTAGCCCCAGGAAGCTGCGGACTTCTGACGGTGTTGTAGGTCTCGGCCAATTCTTCACTGCATCGATCTTCTGAGTGTCGACACTAATACCCTCATCAGATATCACATGGCCAAGGAATGCTACTGAGTTCAGCCAGAATTCACATTTAGAGAGCTTAGCATATAACTTATGATCCTGAAGGGTCTGTAATACTATTCGCAAGTGGCCCGCATGTTCCGCCTCCGAACGAGAATACACCAGAATGTCATCAATGAATACGATCATGAACACATCAAGATAGGGCCTGAATACACTATTCATGAGATCCATAAAAGCTGCTGGGGCATTTGTTAGCCCGAACGACATCACCAAGAACTCAAAATGCCCATATCTTGTCCGGAAGGCCGTCTTTGAAATATCCTTCTCCTTAACCCTCACCTGATGATACCCTGAACGCAAGTCAATCTTGGAGAAATACTTGGCACCCTGGAGTTGGTCAAACAGGTTATCAATTCTTGGAAGCGGATACTTGTTCTTTATTGTAAACTTATTCAACTGTCGATAATTGATACACATCCTTAACAACCCATCTTTCTTCCGCACGAACAAGACTGGCGCACCCCAATGTAAAGTGCTAGGCCTAATGAAACCCTTATCCAGCAAGTCCTTCAACTGTGCTTTCAACTCTCGCAACTCTGCCGGGGCCATCCTATATGGAGGGATAGAGATCGGTTGAGTGTCAGGCAATGCATCAATGCTAAACTCAATCTCCCTTTCAGGAGGAAGGCCTGGGAGTTCATCTGGGAAAACATCTGGAAATTCATTGACCACGGGGATTAATTGTAGAGTAGGCGGCTTCGCCTCCGCATACCTAAGGCGAACAAGATGATAAATGTAACCTTTTGAGATCATCTTCCTTGCCTTAAGATAGGAAATAAACCTACCTTTCGGCGTAGCAATGTTCCCCTTCCATTCAATGGCGGGTTCACCTGGAAACTGAAACCTAACCATCTTCGTACGACAGTCAACATTTGCATAGCATGAGGCCAACCAATCCATTCCCATTATCACATCGAAATCAACCATTTCTAACTAAAATAAATTTGCCGAGGTTTGACGACTACAAATCATCACAGTGCAACCTTTATAAACCCTTCTAGCAATCACAGAGTCTCCTATCGGAGTGGATACCACAAGTGGTTTACTTATCAATTTAGGTTCAATGCCAAACTTATTAGCCACAAAGGGTGTAACATATGATAAGGTAGATTCTGGATCAATTAGCGCATATACATCATAAGAAAACACAGACAATATACCTATAACAACATCCGGAGATGACTCGAGATCTTGTCGACCTACTAGAGCACAGGTTCGATTTTGAGCACCACTCGAACTCGGCACTGAACCTCTACCTCTGCCATGACCTGTCGACTGTTGAAAACCTTGTGCTGGAGGTCGAACTGATGAGGAAGAACCAGACACAGATCCAGTCGGTTGAGCCATACCACCACCTCCTCTGTTAGGACAATCCCGCATCATATGGCCACGCTGTCCGCAAGAATAGCACACATCAGAACCTCGACGGCACAGTCTAAAGTGGGCCTTGCCGCACTGATCACAACGAGGTGTTGGGGGTCTCGTCTGACTAGTATCTCTATGAAATTGTGAGCCTGATGCCCTCGAACTCTGACCTGAACCAGAATAGGTAAATCGATCATACCGAGGCCTCTAAAACTGTGGAGGAGCACTAGCTATAGGTGGCGCCGAACTCCTCGAAGATTGGGGCCTGATACTGCCTCTGAACTCATCAGAATACCCTGCAAATCTCGCCCTCTTATGCTGGCCCCTATCCTGCTCCCTATCTACCCTTTGCTGGCGCCTACGATCCTCTAGGGTCTGGGCATAAGCCTGAATACGGGAAATATCCATGCCCTCTACCAAGGAGGCTGTTGTGCACTCATTTATCAGATGTGGTCCCAACCCGTTCACGAACAGATGCACCCTATCACTCATCTCTGACACCATATGGGGAGCATACCTTGCTAAAGAATCAAACTGTATACTATACTCTCGTACACTCATATTACCCTGTCAAAGGTTCAAGAACTTATCAGCTCTAGCTCGTCGTATCTCAACTGGCAAGTAGTGACGAAGAAAGGCCTCAGAAAATTCCTTCCACACGGCTGGAGGAGCGTTCGGACCCCTAGATCTCTCCCAACTATCATACCAGAAAACCGCTAAATCCCGTAACCGATAAGAAGCCAACTCTACTGCCTCCGTATCACTAGCATGCATAACCCGCAATGTACGATGAATCTGATCAATAAATATTTGTGGGTCCTCCTTGGGGTCTGATCCGGTAAACACTGGAGGGTCTAGATTAATAAAATCACAAACTCTCGCACTAACCGGTTTATCAGCAGCACCGGTATTCTGCCTCTGAGCCTGAGCAGCTACCAAGCTAGTCAACAATTGCACCGCACTGCGCATATCATGGTCTGTAGTGCCAGACGGAGGAACTGGATGTACTGGGTGCCTCCTAATATCCTCTGGAGGAGACGGAGAGGTATGAGACAGCATCTCACTCTGAGCCTCACTCTGGCCTGCTCTGGCTGGAGGCACCTGAATGTTACCCTCTCCCACAGCTGTATCAAGCCGTTTACTAATCGCTTGCTTCCTAGTCGAAGGCATCGCTGAAAGAAAACAAGGTGAATATTAGATATGAACACTTACTACTTAACTCTACGCACGATCTAGATTCAGGAAGAAGGTAACAACCCTAGATGTCACGTAGCCTCCTGATTATAAATGTGGCGCGCTACACATCCATAATCAAAACTCTACTAGACACGGCTCATAGACAACCCCTAGGACAGACTTGCTCTGATACCAAGTTTGTCACGACCCAACTGGAGGGTCATGACTAGCACCCGGGCCATACTTGCCGAGCACCAACGTACATTTTATCCAACCTTCCTTATTATCTTTAAGGGCCAACAAGATCAATATAAATAGTAGACATGGATCATGAACATCCAACAATGAAAGATAATGTCATGAACATACATAATATGGGACGACATGACTGTCAAGAAACTATATATAAGGTACGAGCTACCATGATGCCATAAAAGACTATACAACAAAAATCAGCCGACAAGGCATTCTAAACCATACATAAGTCGATACCTGTCTATGAGCCTCTAAAAGAACATAAATGCTACAACATTGCCGGAACAGGGCCCCGACATACCCATAATGTCTATAACAAAAATGCATACCAAGACCACGGCAAGTCCGGAGAAGGGATCTCGCCAATAACCGCTGAACCGGATAGCCTACTGTGATGGGGGAGCTGCGTCTACCCATCTATCAGGACCTGCAGCACGACATGCAGCGTCCACAAATAAAAAGGATGTCAGTACGAATAAAGTACTGAGTATGTAAGGCAGGAAAGCATAAGTGAGAACAGTAATGTAAACAGGGATAGAGAATATACAACCTGTGACATCTGGGTACCTCTGAGGACTACTGACATGAAATACATGATACATACATATATATACATAAACTTTTAAAACATACGCCTTTGTGGGCATCACCATCATCATATCATACCCGGCCGTAATAGGCTCGGTAAAACGTACCCGGCCATCATAGGGCTCGGTAGAATCGTACCCGGCCACGTGGAGCTCGGTAAAACCCAACTGATCAGTGGTTGCACAATAGGTGCCATACCCGGCCGACTATAGCGCGGCTCGGTAGAGTAAAATAGATACATATATATGATGCATGCTGGACTCATTGGAATCACATTTTGAACCTTTCGGAGTGACGTAAGGTCGGTATCCTTCGTACACGTTATTAGGATTAAATCTTCATCAAGAATCTTATAAGAATCAGGAACTACCAACAACATTGATAATATAAGAATAAGAGAAGTAACATCAATATCAATCGTTTCATAAGAAGGGCAGCAATGTAAGTACTGCTAGCTTCTAAGAGTAGAGTATCTTTGGGAGCTCATTCATTATATTATGTACAATCAGAGTCGGGCAAAAGAATGAAGGGGATAGCCTCACATACCTTGTATATACTTCCCAACCTCAAGCTATGCAAATTTCACGACTCCTTAGTCTACAATAAGACAAATGACACTATCATTATCGTTTAAGCGTCGTAACTATTATGTATCGACCGCAACCTATTTTATGATGAAACGGACAGCACCTCCCCTATTTATATGACTTCCCACAAGTCAATACAATCACCAAACATCCCAAACAATATCATTAATAATCATATTGAGCCTCCAAAACAGTCCACCAACCAACAGCATTACTACCAAGCCTTTCGATATATATTTCACAAGTTCTAGCTTCAACGACTTAGCTGCAACTTGGATAATCTTAAATATATATAGAGTAAGAGGTTCCTTACCTTTAAAAAGAAAGAAAAACTCCAATTTGACCTTAATTCTCCACGAAATATCCCTTCAATTCTGCCACAAGAACAAGGAAGCGAAGCTAGCAATTAATTCGGGTTTTTCGGCACTAGAATTATTTTAGAAGACTTGAAATCACCTAGGGTTGATATTAAAAACTTGAAGGTGTATTTACAGAACATAAAACACTTAAAACAACCTCCCACACGAGCTGGAACAACACCAAAATCAGCAACAACAAGAAGAACAAGAAACTTACTAGCGCCACGGGATTCCTGACATTTGATTTGTGTTGTTTGCCCTTTGTTTGGTTCTTGGATCATGAGAGACCCTTGAGAGACTGATTTTAGGGTTATAAGGTCTGAATATACTGAAAAATAATGACTTAAAACGGGGTTGAGGTATCTTATATATATCCATATGTCTTAAACCGCCTATGTGGGCCCCATAGAGAGCTGTTTGGCGCGCTCTCGCTAAAATGCGAATATCTCTCTATTCCGAGATCGTATCGACGAACGGTTTAATGCGTTGGAAACTAGACTCATAGATATTCAATTTGATAGGTAGATCACCCCATAATTCCAAGCACATTGGGAGAAAAATGCAGTAACATTTGACCTAAAGTTTAAGTAAAATTATAAACCTAAGTTGCGACAACTTTTATCGATTTTTGTTTCATAACTCGCTTGACTTCAAGACTTATGATGCGGATATTATATGATTCAAATACATTAAAACAAGACCTCTTGGGACAGTTAATCACCTCTAGTGTTACCCGAAAATACGGGTTACAACATCCTTGATTCGTTTAACTTCAAATACTTGTTAACCACTCTTATACACCCTTGTATCGTTTAAGACCAATAGGATTAACTTCTTATCATCTAAAAGATAATATCTTCTTCGATTTATGTCGACTAACTTACGACGTGATCTAAGGTACGCGAATGTGGGTTGTAAAATCTGGACTTACTCTTAAGTCCAAAATCCCCATACGAAGCTCTTGGAACTATCAAAACTCTATTCCGGAGTCGATTACATGAAAGTCAAACTACGGTCAACTCATACAACTTAAGCTTCCAATCTTGGGACTAAGTGTCCCAATCCACTCCACAACCTCCCCAAAACCAAACCAACCACCCCAACAAGTCACGTAACCATAGATACACATTCGTAAATCATCAAATAGGGGAAACAAGACTAAAATACTCAAAAGGACCGATTGGGTTGTTACAACGACTTTCATGGATTTGATGAATAGGGTGTTTAAACAATTGCTATATAAGTTTGTGATACTATTCATAGATGACATCTTGGTGTACTCCTGGTCGAGGAAGATCATGTTGACCATTTACAACAAGTGTTGCAAATTCTTTGTGATCGCAAGTTATATGCAAAGCTCTCTAAATATGAATTTTTGCTAACATCCGTAGCATTTGTGGGATACATTGTGTCTGACGAAGGTATAAAGGCAGATCCATAGAAGATAGTGTTACACTCTAAACCCAGTACAACTTGGTAATTGCGTCTTCTAGCACATCCAATCAGCCAGCGATGCATTTGAGGGTAGAAGATGGCAACATATTTAATTAGACTTGCGCCAACTATCACCGGGTTGTTGACCGGGGCATGGCGATCCATTTTGCATGTGGCAGTGGCGAAGTTTCCTAGATTTGGTATGATATAAAAAGGCAATACATCACTCTTTCTCTTTAATTTTTAGAAGGTATCACCAATGTTAGTTCTCTCAAGTGCTCTCAACACCTCTTTAGACTTTCCAAATAATTTAAGGAAAAGTTAAAGGCGAATTTGAATCTAACAAGATTGAGCTTGAAGGAGATGGGAATCATCACTATAATATTTGTTATCATGCGATATCGATTCTGGAAAATTCATTAGAGGTAGGGTTAACCGTCCTAAAGGTGTAGCTAGTTCTTCAACAAGGTATGTAGGGCAACTTTCTTTCTTGGCATGAGTTAGTGTAAGTCTCACCTTCTTTCTAAGAGATTTCTGTATTGTAAGAATTTGGGTTGTTCTAAGTCCCTCATAATGACATTGTTCTTGAACATTCTAGCCGGTAGAGTTTCTATCAAAATCTATCATGATCCCAGTTCGTATTCTATGGTCGGAGAGTGTTGCATTGCATTGTTATCCCTTGAAACTGCTATTGCATCGCATTTTTGTATATGTATCTATTTTACTTTACCGAGCCGCTCTATAGTCGGCCGGGTATGACACCTATTATGCAACCACTAATCAGTTGGGTATGATGAGACATGATATAAAATATTATCGAGCCCTTATGTGGCCTGGAACGATGATGTGTGATGTGAGGTTACCACGTCCTGTTGAGGCCGATTACCCTGAGTTCTTCAGAGACCGGGTATAGATGAGACCTTTTGAGGCCTGGTACGACTGAGTCCTCTACGAGGCCAGGTATGGAGTGATGTACGATGTGAGCTTATACAGCCCTTGTGTGGTCGGGTATGATCGCGTCCTCTACGAGTCCGAGTATGGAGTGATGAAATATGCCCCAAAGAGTAACTGAAGGTATGTATTATAATTAACACATGGCCCCAATAAGTGGCTCGGTTTTACAAAAAATGTGCATGCATTCATGATTCATGGTTCATAGTTCACAGTGATTACGCCTCTAGTGGCTTGTCTTCAGTATTCAAGTTGAGATCACGTACTTACTTCTCTTACGTTATGACTTTGATTTACATGCTTTCTTAGTCTTACATAATCAGTACATTTTCTGTACTGACACCCTCTTTTCCTTGGCCACTGTGTTCATGCCCACATGTACAGATAGATTCGGTGACGTTCCTCCCCAGTAAGTGTTGTACCAGTTGATTGGTCATTGTACTTCACTTCTTCGGAGTAGCTGTTCAGAAGTTAATAGGTGCTGAAGCATATGCTCTAAACATTTTTGGGTATGGTGGGCCCCTATCCCGACCAAGTTAGGTGTTATAGTATTTTTAGAGTCTTGCAGACCCGTGTTTTGGGAGTATGTAAATATTGTAATGGCCTTGTCGACAACAATTGTCCATGTATATGTAAGCGAATTTCCTAATGCTAAAGTTTCTTTCATAGCCAAGTATGTGCATTCCAACTATGGTGTTACTATTTTGGGGCCTTGTTGGCCTAGATTATATGTTATGAGGTCTAAGCATGAACGCCCATGTGCACGGGCCTTCGGGCTTCGTGTGTCGGTCGCACCTCCCAAGGTTGGGGTGTGATAAACTTGGTATCCGAGCAGGTCGTGTCCTAGGGGAGTCTGCAAACCATATCTAGTAGAGTATTTTTTATGGGTATTCCATGCACCATTCTTATAAACATAAGGCTGCACAATATCTAGGATGAATATCCTTCTTTCCGATCTAGATCATGCGATAGAGCTGAGTCGTAAGTATTCGCTTTTGATGCCCATGTTGTTTATGCTAATAGCAATGCCTACCACGAGACATTAGTTACATGTTCATGGGTTGAATGAAGAAGAAGGAGAAGGTCCCAGTCAGGTGCCACCTAGCCCTATAGGTCAATATGGGTCTCACGATGAGGTTGGTACTCATATTTCAGGGATAGCACCACCACCCCCGGAACAGGATTGAGAAACTAATGTACCTCATGTCCCTCCCCCGATTGTTCCCGAGCAGGATTTAGACATGAGAAGTGAAGTACAATTGTTGACTCGATTAGTGGCCTCCCAGGCCCAACAACAGGTCCCAAGCCTCCCAGGATTTGTACAAGTGTTCGAGATTTCATAAATTTGGACCCCCCGGTATTCACAAGAATAGATCCCAACGAAGATCCCCAAAATTTTCAAGATCAGATGCAGCGAATGTTAGGAGTTATGCATGCCACTGATACTAAGTCTGTAGAGCTTACCTCTTACAGATTGTTGGATATAGTTATGACTTGGTATAAGACTTGGGAACAGTCTAAGGGATCTCTTTCCCCAGCAGCAGGATGGAAGGAATATTTTGAGGCATTCTTGCAGCAGTATTTGCCCGTTGAGCTCAGTCGAGCAAGACAATATAGATTCTTATGGGTAGAGCAAGGTAATATGAGTGTCTGGGAGTATAACATGCAATTCAACTCCTTGGCTAGGTATGCTCCATCAGTTGTGGTGGTAATGAGTGATCGAGTACATCACTTTGTAGGCAGTTTCGAACCACATTAGATTAATGAATGTACTATTGCTTCTTTGAGTCTGAACATGGATATTTCTTATATTCAGGCCTATGCGCAGAACTTGGAGTATTGTAAGAGGCTATAGTGAGCCACTCGAAAGAATGACTGAGGCCAACACAAGAGGGCCCAATCTACAGGTGATACGGGTGTGTCACGAGGTGATTTTAGACCTCCATTTCCTCGGCATCCATTTCATCAGGTGGCTAGTGCGACGTCACAGATCCTGGGTCAGCATTTTTATCGGATCACCTATTCTGTTCAAAGTCATAATCCCCGAGGACAGAGCTCAGAATATGGTAGAGACCCTATTACGATGAAGCCCCCAATACCATATTGTTGCCGATGTGGTGGGAATCATTTTGGGCATTGCTGCCCGGGTTCAGACTTGTGTTATTCTTGTGGGTAGCCCGACCACATCATGCACTTTTTTCCATTAAAAAATGTGGGAGGCATGATACCGCCAACGGGATCAACAGCAGCCTCGTCATCGACAACACATCCTTGTGAGATAGGTATGCAACCACTGATGGCAAGAGGTAGAGGCAAAGGTTGAGTGAATAGCTCAGGCGGGCAACATAACCGCATTTATGCACTATCAAAATGGCAGAGCCTAGAGTCATCACCAAACGTAGTTACAGGTATACTACTCGTATTCTCCATTAATATGTATGCTTTGATAGATCCAGGTTCCACTTTGTCGTACATTTCCCCATTTGTTGCGAGTAAATGTGGAAAATAGCATGAATTATTACGACAATTATTTGAAGTGTCCATGCTCGTGGGCGAGTCCGTAGTAGTTAGGCAGGTATATTAAAGTTGTGACGTGATGATTCATGATCACCACACTTTGGCTGATTGGAATGAATTGGAAATGATGGAATTTGATGTTATCATGGGAATGGATTGGCTGGCATCTTATTATGCTACGGTGGACTATCAGGAGAAAGTTGTTCGCTTTAACTTTCTAGGAAGGCTTGTTGTCGAATGGAAGGGTGATGTTGTAGTGCCAAAAGTGATGTTTATTTCTTACCTTAAGGCTCGAAAGATGATCAGGAAAGGATGTTTCTATCATTTGGTATGGGTGCATAATGCAGAGGCGAAGCCTCTAGACCTTCACTCGATTTCGGTCGTTAGTAAATTTCCTGATGTGTTCCTTAATGAACTCCCAATTATTCTACCTTAGAGGAAGATTGAATTTTCCATCGATATGCCACCTGATACGCAACAATTATAAATTCTTCTATATAGAATGGCTTCGGCCGAGTTGAAAGAACTAAAAGATTAGTTGAGGGACCTTCTTGATAAGGTCTTTATTCGACCCAGTACTTCTCCATAGGGAGACCCAGTGCTATTATAGAAAGAAGGATGGTTCGTTAAGGGTGTGTATTGATTACCGACAACTTAATCAGGTAACCATCAAGAATAAGTATTCACTTCCAATAATCGATGATTTGTTTGACCAATTGCAAGGCGCTAAGTATTTCTCGAAGATTGACCTCATATCTGGGTATCATCAGTTAAGGATTAGGGAAAGAGATATTCTGAAAACAGACTTACGGACCAGATATGGCCATTACGAATATTTTGTTATGTCCTTTGGCCTAACCAACGTACCAACGGCCTTCATGGATCTACTAAATCGAGTATTCATGTTACATCCTGCATTTTCGTATGTTAAAGTTTCGTCGTAAGTTAATCGACGTAAGTTCGGGAATGGGATTATTTAGAGATTATAAGCATTATGCTATTTCAAACAAGTGATGAGTAAATTCATGAAGGTGAGAGGGGAAGCAAGTCAAAGAAAATGAATTTTCGTCCAAGTTTGACATATTGGGATACAATACGGGCCGAGCGATAATACCCGATATTTATGGACTAGTACCATACAAGGTACCATATGACCATGATAGTAGGATGTATAAAGTGTATTAAAAATAAGTAGAATTTTAAGTAATCTGAGACAATTCTTAATTATGCGGGTAATTGGTTAATTATCGGGTAGCGGGATATTACTTAATTAATTAATTAATTATTGGATAAGATTAAAATCCCCACCCTTCCCCCACGTGGCAGCAAGCCACTAAACCAAACAAATGACTCTTAAGTCATATTAGATTAGGTGGCAACCAAAGGATACTTATCTTCCAACATAAGGATTTCTAAATCCAAAAAAAGTTACATATCTTTGAACCATTAGAAGGTGTATATCTTGGAAAAATCATGACCAAGGAGATAAGGACCATATACTCATCTTTCAACATCATAGAATACCAACGCAATCTGAAGCAACATAGTAAGGTGGGGATATTCAATGATTCAAACCGAGATTTCATAGCATCTTAAGCAACGTGAGATTTTGTAATTTTAAGGAAGTACGGTGCAATCCTTCTCAAAAATATCATACGGATTTTTCCCTACTCCAGGTATGCTAAGGCTAAGCCCTTCCTTCATTTTGGCATGATCTCGTAATTACATATGTTTGATAACGACACATAAATAGAAGTTCATACTTCTGAATTTATACATTATCCTAGTCTCACAAGTTAAAGTATTCTTCCTTATCGGGACTTTATGTTCAATTGAGTATTATCTTCTTTCAGTCAAGAGAGCAGAGAATCTATATATATAGTATTACAGTATTTTCATTACCATCGAGCTATAATCGATAGGCAGGCCCCTATTGGGCAACCTCTGATCAGATGGTAAGTTATATACCGAGCCTACTGTGGCCGGGCACATATGAGCGAGCCCAGTTGGCCGAGATACAGAGCCTAGTATGGACGAGCGCCTATGAGCGAGCCTACTATAGCACATTAGTTTTATATATATATATATATATATATATATATATATATATATATATATACCGAGCCTTATAAGGCCGGACAACTATTTTACTTACTATATTGAGAGAGTTGAATCAGTATCAGCAGGTAAGCATATCTTCAGATTATCTTTGACTTCCAGTTACTTTCAGTTATTATATTATCAGTTCAGTTTCATCTTTCAGTATATTGCCTTACATACTCGGTACATTATTTCGTACTTACGTCCCTTTCTGGGGGCGCTGCATTTCATGCGTGCAGGTTCAGACAGACAGACGGGTAGACCTCCTCAATAGATGTTGCCAGAGTTCAGCTTGATCGGTAAGCTCCATACCCTTCGGAGTTCCCAGGTCTAGAGCTTTACGTACATCTTTGTATATATGTATATATATTATGAGTAGGTCGGGGACCTCTTTCGATCATAGTATATCCATCAGTAGAGGCTTGTAGACATATCCTGTCAGTTAATGCAGTATGTTGGGCTTGAAGGCCTTTTATATACATTTTGTTAGTCTGTCAGTTGTAGTAGTTATGTCGGCCTTGTCGGCCCGGCTTTATATTGAGATTTAGTCAGTATTCACAATTGTCTTGCAATGTGGCCCATGGCCAAAGTATGATATTATATGCTCAGAATCCCTTAGTCGCAAGTTGGTACCCAAGGATAGGTAAGGCACCGGGTGCCGGTCTCGCCCCCAAGTTCGGGGCGTGACAAAAGTGGTATCAGAGCAGTTTTGTCCTAGGGAGTCTACAAGCTGTGTCTAGTAGAGTCTTGTTTATGGGTGTGTTGTGCACTACACTTATAAGCAGGAGGCTACAGGACATTTAGGACTGTGACTCTTTCTTCTTACTCTAAATCGTGTGGTAGAGCTCACTTATAAGAATTCAAACTCCTAGCTCCTATTCCATTCATAATAAGGCAATACCTACATCCCAAAAGACGGTTGGTAAGAGCTATGGCTATGGATGTGTTGAGTCAGAGGAACTCGACTTTGTATCATGCTTATGATAAGTAAATGTGAGGTCTTCAGCAGATCATGTGTGTACTGAAAGGTGTAAGCTTCTTGATAAGGATCCCTAAGGCAAAAATATCTATCCACTCTTATGGTTAATAAAAACAATGAAAGGATCAGAAGATACAAGTTTCGACCAAAACAAAAGGGCAAAAAGCAAGGTAAAGAAGGGTACGAGGTACCTAAATAGTAGAGATGAACATTATCTACAATTCAGGAAGAGAGATACAAGCATTTTGAGTTACCTTCATCAGTAACATAGGTATGTACAATTGGTCGTACCCTTCTCAGTTATGCCCTATGGGGGCTAACAGGTGTAGTTTAAGAAAAGGACGGAACATCAGGATCCGGCTGGAGTTAGAGTAAATCAAAATGGTGAATGGATTGTTTGCGTTAGTTGACATTTCCGAAGAATATTACAAATGTGCTAATAGATCTTCTGGTGAGACACCCAGGTGGTGCACTCTAGAATATTACAATTAGATGTGAATACTAGCATGATCAAAAAAATTCCGAAAATAGGTAGTGAAAGCCTGGAAGGGATAACTATTACCTTAGTGTGACTCTCGGCCCTAGTAGAACAAGGACGTTGAGAAAACGAAGAGCCGATGAATGAAGCAAGGAGAGCTAAAAGAAAAGGAATGTCTTGTTGAAGTTTTCACAAGAAAGGGATAGGCAGGAATATTAGCAAATTAATGAGAAGAGAGATAAGGAAGAATTATGAGTCAGATGCGATACATGGGTGACAACGGTAGGGTGTTACAGAATCTATAGTGAAATGAAGAAAGAGACGAGAGGTGATGGGCCTTAAGACAACAATAGAGTATAGGCCATACAATCACATCCTCATTTCGAGAAATAAGTTCACAACTCTAACGTGATTAACAGAAGGAAAAGTTAGACCCTAGAGTAATAGAAATCAGTATGGATTGGTGAACAAGATAAACTAAAAATGAATTAGGGACTGAGTGATTTGATAATAGTCAGCATCATGAGAATTTCATATTGCGTTCCGGCGATAATAAAATGGAAAACAGAAGAAGATCGATGATGAATTCAGAGAATGGTCACTCAGGAAGATGCTTCCCTAAAGCAAGCAATGCGAGGAAAGTTAAACTTAAGGGACTGTATATGCCAGTTACACTAAGTGTCACCAGCGAGTAAGGAATTTTGTTATCCTTAGTACAGAAAGATTACCGCAAGGCGAGTAAGGGTCATTGATGATGTGGAAGAGTGCCGAAGATGAAGAGGAAAAACATCCATAGGCAGGTCGTCGTAGCTCCAACTCTTAGTACTCCCCCAAAGGGGGGAATATGGAATAGTGTGGCATTAAGTCAGAATTAAGTGGATCTAGTAACTATGGAATGATAATGGAAGAATGCGATAAAAATGAGAAAGGGATGAGATTGCACTTATTCAAATCCTACATATATGCTACGATTCTAGAACATTATGCAATCACGACGCCAAGGAAAGGAAGTAAGGGTTCCTGCCTGGGAGGTTATTGATAAATAAGGATTTAGTACGGGAGGTAAGTTAAGACAAAGGAAATAACCCAAGAAAGATTACACTGATTATTGATATGAGAGTGGGCCAACGAATAGTTAGTAGTTGATTCAGGAAGAGCC
Organism: Nicotiana tabacum; assembly: GCF_000715075.1. Classification (NCBI taxonomy): domain Eukaryota; kingdom Viridiplantae; phylum Streptophyta; class Magnoliopsida; order Solanales; family Solanaceae; genus Nicotiana; species Nicotiana tabacum. Next base: position 48,778,324 of record NC_134102.1, read on the forward strand.
TAGTTATGACTAGTTAAGAGGATACAGACAAATAAATAGATCGTGCAAGATAAACATAGTGAACCCTAACATGGGGAATTCAGCCTCACAGTTATGACATTATAATACTTGAGATATATTCATATGGGGGAGGGGGGAGTTAAAAAGGTACCATTTGATTTTGGGCTAAATTTAGGGTCCGTTTTGGGTGTATTTTGGTCATGTAACAGACTGGGTATGGTGTTTTATTTTCACCCCTAATTAAGAGTGAGTTGTAAAATTTTAAACTTTATATTGGTTGGAGCTTATAGGACGGTGATTGGAAGCTGTGAGTTCAAATTGTGTAACTTATAGCGGACTATTTTGGGACTCTTTCGTGGACTGTTTTGTGATGTATTGTGATGGATATAACATTGTATATAGATGCATATATAGTCGGTATGCTAGACATATTGGTCTTGTTGTTTTATTGGAGGAAAGTTAAAAGAATAAGGGGAGGTGATGTCCAAATTTTCGTAGACAAGTTAATCACTCATTTATGTTGAATTCTAGCTTAACAATGGTCCCTTATCGTTTGTTGTAGATTGAAGTACTAACGGGATGAATCAGCACCGAGTGGTTAAGTAAACGACAAAGGTATGTAAGTTTATTCGATTCCGTATTATTTGTCATGAAGTCGCGCGTATGATACTCCTACCGACAAAAGGAGCTCTATCGATCTTCCTCTAAAAGAAAGAAGGACATTTGCTGCCAAACGATTCATGAGTAGTGTACTTGATTCCGTAATTGATACTCTCTTGTTTTATGTGTGACTTAATGTCATGACCCAAACCGAAGGGCCGAGATGGGTACGTGGGCTTTACTTTTAGAGCACCAACGTAACATATACTTAACCATACTATCATGTGTAAATGGGCCGGAAGAGCCATTACGAGACAATCTATATAAAACATAAAGAATACTCGGCAAAGGACGACCCCAAAATGATATACATGAGATATACAAGCGTACAAGGCCGAAAAAATTTCTATACATATGACATCTGTCTACAAGCCTCTAATGGGTACATAAACAACATAAGATTAGGACATGGCACCGCCATACCCATAAACATATGTACATAAGTATACTGACTCGAAAGGTAACTCCGAGTCAAGTGGAGTGCAATAACACTTCCTACTGAACTGGTAGCCTACTGGTAGGACCGTCAACCTATCTATCGGGACCTGCAACACGACATGCAACATCCACAAATAAAATAGGCATTAGTACGAATAATGCATGATGGACTCATGGAATTACATTCAGAACCTTTCGGAGTGACGTAAAGTCGATAACCTCCGTATACATTATTAAAGCTAACTCGTCATCATGAATCCTATAAGAATCAGGAAATACCAACAACATTTGATAACATAAGAATAAGAGAATCAACATCAACATAAATCATTCCATAAGAAGGGAAATAAGGTAAGTACTGATAGCTTCTAAGAGTGGAGTATCTTTGGAAGCTCTTTCATTTATGTTACGTACAATCGGAGTCATAAAAAAGAAAGAAATAGATAGCCTCATATACCTTTTTTTATATTTCCCAACCTCAAGCTATGCAAATGTCACGGCTTATTGGTCTACAATAAGAGAAATGATACTATCGTGATCATTTAAGCGTTGTAACTATTATATATCGACTACAACCTATTTTAAGATAAAATGGGCAGCATGCTGCCTCCACTATTTATATGACTTTCCACAAGGTACAAAAATCACCGAGCAGCCAAAACAACATCAACAATTATCATATTAAGCATCCCAAACAGTCAAACAATCAACAACAACATACCTACGATTTTTAGAAAATTAGGCAGCACCTATATCACTTCCTTCCAACTCAAAAAAACACCAAAATAGACTAAACAACATTAAAAACAACATATAAAAGATACTACATCAAAAAACAGCCTAAACGACACTCGAAAACCATCCAAAACAGTCTCATACGCAAACACCTCAAACATACTTTCAACTTCAAGTTTATCATATTTTTTTCAACATTTAGGCTTTCTATGGCCTAAAAATGACTCAACCCACGGAGGGGGTGCAGAACATACCTTATAGCTCACAAATCCCAATTTGTAGAGCTTACTTCGCTGCTATGCCTTCCGCAATCAGCCATGAAGAGAGAAAGAGGCGAAATATCGACTAGTTCGGGTTCCTAAGACTTGAATCCACATGTTTCACCTTATCCACCTTTAATTTGGCTTCCAAACCCTAAGGATATGTTTAGGAGGTCTAGAGAGAGTTATAGGTATGATTTGGGTTGAAAATGAGGCTTGGAGACGAAGTTCACAACATTATATAACAAGGTAATCTTCAGTTTAATGCATTAGAAAATAAACTCGTAGATATTCAATTTTGTGGGTACATCATCCCATAAATAAAAGTACATTTAGAGAAAAGCTCAGTTACATTACACCCAAATTTTTAGTAAAATTATGAACGTAACTTGCGACAACTTTTGTCGACTTTTCTTTCACAACTCACTTGACTTCAAAACCTAACACACGACTATCATACGACTAAAATACTCCATAACATCACCTTCTTATCATGTTAAGATCCCTAGTTGTACCCCAAAAGTACGGGTTATAACATTCCCAACTTGCCAACTTTTGACGAAACTTATTTTCTTCGATTCAATTAGCTTCTAAACCTTACAACCCTCACGATACTTTCTTAAGACTTATTTAATCCATCATTATCTTTGTAAAGACATTCAACTCTCCAGCTCATATTGATTCGCTTAAGAAAAATTTTAACATTAAAGTATAAGGTGTAACATCCTTCCCCCCTTTTCAATATTCATCCTCTAATGTAAAGGAGTCTTAGAGGAGAAACTAGAGCTTACAAAATTTATGGTAATTTTGATAGAGTCTCTTCTGTAAATAGGACTATCCCATACCTTGTGTCCAAATAATTTTGCTCCTGAAAATGATGTAACGCTTCGATTCTGAATATCATTTAATCATTGAATGAGTGTTAATCAGAATCACATAACATGGGCTAAGAAAACACATGATCGAGCTACAGTCGTTAAGGATCTTCTATCTAAAACAATTGAGGTTACTTAGAATTTATTTCTTCATCGACTTCCCACGTCTTTCCTTCGACGTTCTTATTCTTCCATGATATCTTTATGAAAGTCACTTTCTTGGTCTCCAACTAGTGGACTTGCCGATCTAAAATAGCAACTAGAACCTTTTCGTAAGACTGGTTCTATGTAATCTGAACATCATGTGCTTCTGCAGCATAGAGTCTTGATTCATTTATAGCTATTGTAATCTTTTCATAAGTTCTACCGTCTATTACTTGTATATCATTTAATGCATTACTCAATATCGGAATATGATAACCGGGTGAACGGATCCTAATTCTGAGGGAAAATTCAATTTAGTCCCTTCTCTGGGTAGTTTCAACGTGACTTTGTATATGTGTTTTTTAGCTTGTCCCATTATGTTTTATGCTCTTCCTGAGCGGAATTTTCAAGAAGACCTCATTATTAACTCGAGATTTTCTTAAGTCTCATTGTCACATGTTGGGTTCGATTTTTGACCCTTCTAAGCACAAACACTTGAAAAGGGCTAACTTTTCTATAACTTGATACATTAAATCTGGTCGAACAATTCTGTCTTTCAAACTATCTTATGGAAAATCTATATTTTTGTCATGATCCAAGCTGATGGACCGCGACAGGCACCCTGTACCTTACTCAAAGGAGTACCGACGTAACGTATCTTTCTTATTACATCATCATATACACGTGACATACGGGCTTAATAGGCCAACATCATCATTTATAAACTCAAAATATAGGCTGATAAGGCCGTACTATCTTTCACGTACACGACATATGTCTAGAAGCCTTTAAGAGTACATAAATGTTATAAAGGTCGGGATAGGGCCTCGCCATACTAATCAGTACCTGTCCTAATCATACTGACCACATAAGCAACTCCGGAACAAATGGAGTGCACTAACATCTTCTGCTGAGCTAATCGCCTACTTGGAGGATTCTCGACCTGTCTATCGAGACCTGTGGGCATGAAACGCAGCGTCCCTAGGCAAAAGGGACGTCAGTACAGATAATGTATTGAGTATGTAAAGAATGAAAATCAGTAAATAATAGACATGAGAGAATCATGGAGTAAAAGACTCGACATGTACGTCTGCATAGTTCTATGTATCATTTCATTTTTATAATGTCATGCATATGCGTATAAATGTCATACCATGCATTGGTATATGCGTTCATAACATCATCAAGCCTCTAAGGGCATCCCATCATATCATTTCGACCACTGTGGGAAAATCATCAACGTATACCAGTTGATCAGGTGGTGGTGCCATAACCTTTTCCCATATCCCATATACATATAATATACGTGTATATAACGCCATCTGGTCATCTGGTCATGGGTCAATGTGCATGTATAAAAGTATGAAATGCATATGAAACACGCTAATAAGATTTCTTTTGTCATAAAAATAATAGGCATGTCGGATAAACTTTATCAAATACGTATTTTTCTGAGACCCATGAATAGAAGATATAATAATAATTCACATGGGGAATCAAGAATATAGACACCCCTAGTATTTTCTATGAATAGAGTCATTTATGAAAGTTGCGTATTTTGCTCATTCCATTTGTATTATTTGGATCATGCCAAATACAAAGAAGGGATAGCCTAAACATACCTGGAGTAGGAAAAAATTCTTATGATATTCTTGGAAAAGTTTGCACTGTACTCCTTTAGAATCACAAAATCTCACATTGCTAAGTGCTAAGAAATCTCGTTGGAATTCTTCTGTTTCAAGAAATCTTGTTGAGATCTTGTTTGATTGGGGTCATATCTGTTTTTGAATATTTGTAGTATGGAGAAGATTATAAGGTTGTTGATTATTTTAAGGCCAAGTGAAGACCACAATGCCAAACTTTTAATGTTTTAGTAGTCTTTACGTAAGTGTCATTTGTATGACACCTTGGATGGCCACCTTTCTTTTTATATCATGAGTCATTTAATTTGAATGGAGGCTGCCACCTCATGCCCTTTAATCCTTATCCAACATAATTCCTTAATTAAGTGGGTAATATCCCATTATCTAATAACTAACCAATCACCCACATAATTAAGAATTATCTCAAATTACTTAAAATACTACTCACTTTTAACATACCTTGTACATCTTACTATCATGGTCATGTAGTACCATGTATGGCAGTAGTCCATAAATACCATATATTATAGCTCGATCCGTATTTTATCCCAAATTGTCAAACATCGACGAAACTCATTTTCTTTGATTTGCTTACCCTCTTACCTTCACGAATTTACTTATCTCTTGTTTGAAATAGCATAATGCTTATAACCTCAAAATAATCTCATTCCCAAGTTTACGTTGATTAACTTACGACAAAACATCAATGTACGAAAATGAGGGATGTAATATCTCATTTTCGATCTTTCAACAATTTACTTATGGCATATTTTTACGTACGAAAATATGGGGTGTAACATCATTCCCCCCTTTGGAACATTCGTCCTCGAATGTTAACTGATGCACTTATCATTCTCATAACCCATAGCTTTTGCGAATACTTTAATATTCTTCTAGCCATATAGGCAACTGTTCTTTGAATAAATCCAAAGTCTAGGGTATTCCCCACTTTAGTCCTCTTTCTCATACCACGACTTGTGGTCGAGATCTTTCCAATCTCGTAACTGTTACTACCTCCTGTCATGCAGCCTGTATGACTCTGACTTTATAAGTGCGTCTATGCGACACTTCTCTTCTTTTCCTTCCAGCTTTTAGCCAATCTCTAGGCCTCACTTTGTAAATATATACAGAGCTTGACAAGATGTCCCTCTGGGCATCTATAGGTATACTTGAAGTTCTTTGCTCGGTACCCTTTTTTTGAACTTGCGAATATTGCTATATCTTATTTCATAGGTCCGCTTATCCGTTCGTATGACTCTACTGCATCTAGGTAGGTCATACTATACCATAACTCTTACTTTAATTTATCATTACTGAGGTATGTTACCGAACTCCAGGTTACTTTCGTTACTTATCCCATATGTATAAATCTAAGTCCTTTAATGCTTTCTCATTACTTGTTCATCTTAAGAATGACGGCCTAATCTCACCTCATACTTTGTGACTTGTGTCCATCCATTATTGATTCACCTCAATATTGATCTATCATCTGCCATTGCTAACTTGATCTCTTATATAACACTTCCGCTAGGGCTCACGTCTCATTAGGGACATCTGGAGTAATTAGATTGGTCCACCTAGGGGCGATACTGTACTTCAATAACCATACTTTATAGCATCCCAATGTGACAAACTTACTTGGGTATTTTAATCCTGTACAATTCATAAAATCCTTTCAAATCATCACCCAATCGAAGGTCCAAATGTCATCCTTCATTTATCATAAGTATACCCTCATTTTACTACCAGGGCAACATTTCATCTCTTTTAAATGTTATTAGTCTTAGACTCCTTTGAATTCATTCAGGCTAAACTTTCCATAACTTAGAGAAACCATTAGCTCTTTTGTCTATATGGGCTTAATCCCAATAACTTATCCATTCACGTAACCTTCTCACTTGCCACTCCTTATTCTTACTCATGTCTTTCCAAAACCTTGTCGCTCTACCATACCTTAGCTTGCGACCTACACATATTCATTTATACTACTCGCAACCTTCCTTCAACTTGCTTGTACCATAGATTCCCTTGCATTATTCTGGAATATCCAGCGAGACATCACATCATTTTTAACTCTTCTTTACTCTCGTAACTGGACCTCTTGATACCTATAAATAGCACTTTTCTCACTAACAATGCCGCTATCATTCCTGGATACTAAATCCCGATGCTTTTAGCTTTCTATCCGCAATACGGACTATTCCCAACCTTCTGCATTTAAGTATCTCGTACGTTGTTCACTTTTACCTTACTTACCTTAAAATCTCGCATCACCTCTTCTATCTCTTTCATAACCTCCCTTTCATATAGGTATAATTCATATCCACAACTTGAAGCTCTATTATAATACTTACACCTCCTCACACAATCCAGTGAGAGCTTCATACTGACTTCTTATGAGGTTGGTACCCTTCTAACTGGCTTTATCGTAGAGCCGTTATAGAATATGTTTAATGTACTATCACTCTTGTAATTAAGAGTGATCCTGCAATGTTCTCAATTACGAGGTCTAAAATTTTCTTGGACCAATAATCAGACTCCTGATTTACTGAGTTGATGTAACTCTATAGTTTCCTCTTCCTTCTGATTAACCTTCATGTGGGCGTAAACTATCTTCCGATATGCGGCTCCTGGGATTAGTTATTACTTTATCCTTTCATGGGCTCTATGGACTATCTATGACACAATCTTCTAACAATTCCATCCTATGTCTATGCCCTGGGCTCAATTTTTTTTAACTCATACCGGAGTGTTTTACGGTTGATCATTAATCGAATAATTCCTTTCGTTCTATTTGAACTTTCTTCAAATGTAAGTAATTGCTTTTCCTGGTCTTTTTGCCCCCTTGTTGCGTGCATACTTAACTTATCTGATTTCTCACGTGTGCCGAAAATTGTTTTTGTGCAACTCATATGGTCTCGAATATTACTTTTGGTTTTACTCCCCGCTCATTAGCCATGGTAGGTGCCAATTCCTTTTGGAGTGCATACAATTTTGTAGTGAGACTATTATTACACAACCATTTCCTCCTTAGGTTATTGAGCTTAGGTTGAAGCCTTCTTCCTTACTACCCCAACTAGTCTTTCATTGTAGTATTTAGGGAGGATCCTCTGACTCTTGTAAAGCTGTGAGCTTATTACATTGTATACTTGACGGACCTTTTGATGTCCTTCCTTTCCTATAATTATCCGTAGTTACTTACTTCCACCCCCTTGTGCTTTTACTTCTGAACTTGATATTTTTACTGACTTCCCAGTGGCACTCTCTTTTATCTCTGTAATACTCATATGGTACCTCTAACTACCCCAACTCCTATCTAAATATTTTTTAACGATCACAATGTCATAATTGTGAGGCTGAATTCACTATATTGGGTTTTACTATGTTTATCTTACACGATCTGCTGACTCGTCTGTAACCTCCTGTTTAGCCATAACTAGGCTCTTCTCAATCAATTACTAACTACTTGTTGGCCCATTCTCATCTCAATATTCCGCGTAATCTTTCTTGGGCTATTTCCTTTGCCTTAACTTACGTCTCGCACTGGCTCCTTATTTATTAATAACAGCTCAGGCAAGAACCCTTACTTCCTCTCCTTGACGTCGTGCTTGCACAATATTCTGGAATCGTAGTATATCTGTAGGATTTGGATAAGTGCCATCTCATTCCACTTTTATTTTTATCGCATTCTTCCTTTACCATTCCATAGTCACTAGAACCAGTTAATTTTAATTTAATGCCACATCACTCCATATTACCCCCTTTAGGGGAGTACTAAGAGCTGAAGCCACGAGGATCTACCTATAGATGTTTTACCTCTTCATCTTTGGCTTCGTTTCACAACATCAATGACCCTTACTCGCCTTGCGGCAATCCTCTGTACCAAGGATAAATTCCCTTACTCGCAATGGTGACCCTTAGTGCAACTGGCACATACAATCCCTTTAGCTTAACTTTGCTCATATTGCTTGCTTTAGGGAAGCGTCTTCCTGAATGACCATTTTCTGAATTTCTCATGAATCGTCTTCTGTTGTCCATTCTATTATCGTCGGAATGCAAATCTGAAATTCTCATGATGCTGACTATTATCAAGTCACTCAGTCCCTAATTCATGTTTAGTTTATCTTGTTCACCAGCCCATACTGATTTCTATTATTCTGGGGTCTAACTTTTCCTTCCGGTAGTTGCGTTGTAGTCACGAACTTATTTTTCGAAGTGAGGATATGACTCTATGGCCTATACTCTTTTGTTGTCTCAAGGCCTGTCACCTCTCGTTTTTCCCTTCACTTAACTATAGACTCTGTAATACTATTATTTTTTTGATCTACCGTTGTCATCCATGTACCACATTTTACTCATACTGCTCCATTAACTCTCTTCTTATTTTTCTGCTAACATTTCTGTCTATCACTTTATTCTAAAAACTCGAACAAAATATTCTTTTTCTTTTAGCGCCTCTTGCTTCATCCATTGGCTCCTCGAATTGCCTAACATTTTCTTTCTACCAGGGATGGGAGCCACACTAAGGTAATATTTATCCCTTCCACGCTTTCAGTGCTTATCTTTGTAGTACTCATATCTAGTTGTACTATTTTAGGGTGCACCATCGAGGTATCTCACAAGGAGATCCATTACCACGTTTGCTCTATCCTTCGGGAACGTCAACTAACTCTACCAATCCACCAACTATTTTGGGTTACTCTATCCCCAGCCGAATCCTGATAACTCGTCCTTCTCTTAAACTATGTCTGTTAGCTCCCATAGGGCATAACTGAGATCGATGTGGCCGATTGTACATACCTCTGTTACAATTGAAGGTAACTCAAAATGCTTATATCTCCCTTCCTGAATGGTAAATAATGATAATCTTTATTAGTTGGATACCTCGTACCCTTTTTCATCTTGCTTCTTTTACTTCTTGAAACTTGTATTTATCTTCTGAATCTCTCATTGTATTTCACCATAAAGGTGGATAAATATTCTTGCCTTAAGGTTCCTTATCAAGAGGCTTACACGTCTTAGTGTACACATGATCCGCTGAATACCTCATATTTATCCATCATAAGCATGATGCAAAAATTGAGTTCCTCTAACTCAACTCTTGCACAACTATATCTCTTACCAACCATCTTTCTGGATGTAGGCATCGTTGTATTACGAATAAGATAGAGTTTATGTAAGGACCCGTAAAATTTTGCAAAAGAAAATAATGTTTCATGGTACCGAATTGGTTTTACGTGTTGAGTATTATAGAAATTCTTTGTGGCGAGCTTGCGAGCCGCGGCTCGGACTTTTTTAGTTGAACAATGCACCGGAAAGTAAAGGAAAATCTTTGGCAGAAAAGTGCATTTATGCGATCCATTATACGACCGCAGAATCGTTCTGCGGACCGCATAATGGCCGCAAAATGAGGCCGTTAATTGGGTCAGTTGGAAGCAATTATGCGGTCGACTATGCGACTGCCTAACTGTTATGCGGTGCACTATGCGACCACAAAACAGTTATGCGGACCGCAGACTCAGGCAGATTTTTGGTCATTTTGGACACCAATTATGCAACCGATATGCGGTCCGCATAACCATTATGCGGTCGCATATGCAACCGCTGGACCTGTTCTGGAGCTTTATTTTTGGATTTTTAAAATCCGACCCTATTTTGTTAAATACACTCTTTGGGCCATTTTTGAAGCTATAATATGGCATTTTAGAGTGAGAGAGAGTGCCCTAGAGTGAGAAGGTGTTCTTCAATAATTGTTCTTCAATTTTTGCTCAAGTTTTGGAAGATTAAGAAGGCAAGCTCACTAGGTCTTCATCTTAGAGGTAAGATTCTACACCCTAAACCCTAATTTCGAAATCATCTGAAAATGGGTAATTAGCAAGATAATATTTGGGTGTAAGAGTTGATTATTTTACATGCATGTGATATCAAGTGGTGTAGGAAGATTATTGAACTAAGCATGGTAAAGATTGGGTTGTGGGATGATGGAATACTCCATAAAAGGACCTTAAAACGTTGTGCACACCTAGTGTTTGATAAAATGCTCAAATGAGCTAGAACCATGATCATCTTCCTAATTTTGATTCAATTTCTTATATTTCTAAAATAGATTGAAGTTGCTAAGAATTCCGAAATGTTTTAGAGTTTAAGGAAGATCAATTGAGGTATGTTGGCTAAACTCTTCTCTTAGAATTGAATCCCACGATATTCATGTAAATTATGTAAGTCCCGAGTGATTCATTATGAAAGTGTCTATTCCGAGTAAGATTGGGTTTAAAGATATATGTTCAACAAGCATCACAAATGCTCTATTCATGTTATGTTACCAATTGAGGATGTGTTAAAATATGGGCTGTGCATTAATAATGTTTCGACTTTAAGTCAAGTTCAAATGAAGGCTATTATGCCAAATTTTGTGAAATATCTCTATGTGCATTAGACTCTAAATTGCTCAAATGTGTACTACACACTTTGATTTGAATTGTGTTTGTTATTGATGGTGAGGATGATATTTGAAATTGATAAGGTGAGCGTGAAATACTGAATATGGCCACCGTGCCAAGAATGATCTTATAATTATGGCCATTAGTGCCAATGAAATGAAAAGATGTGAAAGTATTATCAAATGCGATGATTGATATAAAAAGGTTGATGTCTCAAATAAGACAGCCGAGCCGATCGGGTCATAATCGGATACCATGTCGCACACATAGTGGTGATTGTGCTGGAAATTGTAATTGAAATTGTGATTATGGTCGATGTCCCTAATGGATAGCCTAACTGATCGGCTCGTGATCGGACTCCGTGTTAAAGATGGTGGTATTGATATTGAGAGTAATTGTGGTTGATGTCTCTAATGAGATAGCCTAGCCGATCGGGTCGTGATCGGACTCCGTACTGAGAATACAGTGGTACTGGTATTGTGGACAATGGTATATCGATACTAAAAATCTCCCAATATGAGATATGGAAATTAATTTGAACACTGTCTTGATCGTAAATTGAGTTTTGATGTTAATTAAGGCTTTCATTGATATTATAATAATTTTGTTTGTATTATTTGTTATTCTATTGAGAGGGTGTTTAGTTATACATACTAGTGCTATTCGACAATACTAATGTCCCTTTTGCCGGGGGCGCTGCATCTTTCAATGGATGCAGGTGGTTCCACCGCAGGAGATATTGGTCAGTGATAGCAGTGCACCATCTTCCCAGCTGACTTGGTGAGCCCCACTTCATTCCGGGGTCATGAATCTTTTGTACTTTGTGTATTCTGTTTGAGGTATAGCCGGGGCCTTGTTGCCGGTATTATCATTGTACTCTTCTTTATCTATAGAAGCTCCGTAGACATAGTGTGGATTGTGTATTAGTGCTGAGAAAGACAAACTATGCTATGTTGTGGTTGTATTACTTGTCCATTTGAGACTTTAAAAATGGTGAAACTTATTGTAAGAAATTGGTAATTGCAGACATGACCACTTTATTATTTAATTAAGGAAAATATATATTCTCTTTATTCATGAATTATTTTGGGTAGAAGGAATCTAACAGGCTTGCTCGGTAGGGTTCACTCGGTTGAGCGTCGGTTGCGCTCCTCGATTTTGGGGCGTGACAAACTTGGTATCAGAGCTTAAGTTTTTAAAGTGTCCTAGGATGTCTCGGAGCCGTGTCGAGTAGAGTCCTTATTATTAGTGTGTTGTCGACCATATCTATAATTAGGATGCTACATGGACATTTAGTAATAATACCCTTCTTTCATGTTCTTGATTGTGCGATAAAGGTGGTTGTAAGATTATTCCTCCTTTAACTCCTGAGTTGCTCTAATTTTCAGTACATGGCACCTAAGAAGAAGGCAAGAACTGGACAAAGAGCCAATGTTACCCCATGAGTGACAGTTGATCCTATATTTGATGATGCGGGTGAGCACCCGAGGGGTGAGGATATTCCCCCAGTTACTACACTGCCTGACTCTACTACAGTTGATCAGACCGTACCTGTCCCTACACCTACTGAAGGTGCAACAGTTCCTCCAACTGATATTCCAGTTCCACCTCCAGTTCCAGCTCTGATTCTGGTGTTTCTAATGTTGATATTAGGGGAGCCATACAGATGTTGGCTCAAATAGTGGCATCCCAGGCCCAGAGATCAAATGTTGCACCTACTTCTTCCGGTCAGCTAGGAGATTCTACTAGTTCCAGAGTGAACAAGTTTATCTATTTGGATCCTCCAGTGTTCACGGGTACTAACCCAGAGGAAGATCCCCAGAATTTCATTGATGAGATGCACAAGACTCTCTGAGTCATGCGTGCTACTGAGACAGAGGCAGTGGAATTGGCCTCCTACAGCATTAAAGAGGTGGCATATTCTTGGTTTGAACTATGGGAGGAGTCCCGTGAAGAAGGGAGCTCTCCGGTGAGGTGGGGTGAGTTTGCCGATGCCTTCATTGATCATTTCTTACCTGTTGAGACTAAGGCAGCCCATGCTGCTGAGTTTGAGAACTTGAGGCAAGGTAGCCTGAGTGTGTGGGATTACCATATGAGATTCGCGTACCTATCTAAGTATGCTATTTACATGCTGCCCACTATGGAGGCTAGAGTGCACCGATTTGTACAGGGCCTTAGTCCCTTTGTAATTAATGAGCCTGCTACAACTGCCTTGAATTCTGATATGAACTATGGAAAGATGGTGACATTCGCTCAAGCCACAGAGACCCGCAAATTAAGGAACAGAATAGAGCGAGAGGGTAGTAATAAGGCCCGGTCTACGGGCAACTTTGGTATTTCTTCTGGTGGCGGCAGGTTAGCCTTCAGAGGAGGGTCGTCAGAGCCATCACAGTCCTTTGTTCAGTCTTCGGCTAGTGCACCGCCATTAGGGCCCAGCCAGCAGCAGCACTAGAGCTGTTTCAGGCCTAGTCAGGGCAACAAGGGCTCACATCAGTAAGGTCGACATGGTGGTAGATTCCAGCAGCAGAGGAGGCCCACAGACCCTAGGTGTGGAAAGATGCACCTAGGAATATGCTACATGGACTTACCCATATGCTACGGATGAGGATTGAGGGGTCACATTTAGAGGGATTGTCATTTGTCCCGCCAGGGTGCGGGGAGGGGCACGGCACATCCACCCAAATCTACAGCTACCACATCCGCAGCACCTCCTCCAACTCGAGGCACTCCAACACCTGCAGGGCTTGGTGTAACTAGGGGTGGAGCACAGAGTTCGGGAAGATCCGACCGTTTCCATGCTATAAGGGGTCGCCAGAATTCAGAGGCTTCTCCAGATGTTGTCACAGGTATATTGACTGTCCAATCTCATGGTGTATATGCTCTTATTGATCCCGGTTCCGCTTTGTCATATGTCATACCTTATGTTGCTATGGAATTTGGGATAGAACCAGAACAGCTTTATGAGCCGTTCTCTGTATCTACTCTAGTTGGTGAGTCTATTTTGGCCGCGCGGGTTTATAAGGATTGTGTTTTCAGGTTGCGTGGTCGGGACATTGTGGCCGATCTTATTGAATTAAGAATGGTCGATTTTGATGTGATAATGAGTATGGATTGGCTTTATTCTTGTTTTGCCAAGCTTGATTGCCGAACCAGAACTGTTAGGTTCGAATTACAAAATGAGTCAGTTATTGAGTGGAAGGGTGATGATGTAGTGCCGAAGGGTAGGTTTATTTCTTACCTTAAGGCCACAAAGATGATCAACAAGGGATGTATTTACCATTTGGTCCAGGTTACGGAAACCGATGCCGAGGCACCTACACTTGAGTCCATGCCCGTTGTGAATGAATTTTCGGGAGTCTTTCCGGATGAACTCCCTGGGATCCCACCAGACAGGGAGATTGATTTTGGTATTGATGTAATGCCAGACACGCATCCTATATCTATTCCACCCTACAGAATGGCATCGGCAGAATTGAAAGAGCTAGAGGAGCAATTGAGAGATTTGTTAGAAAGGGGTTTTATCTGGCCAAGTGTGTCACCTTGGGGCACACCGGTCCTTTTTGTAAGAAAGAAAGATGGGTCACTGAGAATGTGTATTGACTATCGGCAGCTTAATAAGGTGACAGTCAAAAATAAGTACCCACTGCCAAGGATAGATGACTTGTTTGACCAATTGAAAGGTGCTAGGTACTTCTCCAAAATTGATTTATGATCCAGGTATCACCAATTGAAGATCAGGGAGCGGGATATTTCAAAAAAATCTTTTAGAACCCGGTATGGACATTTTGAGTTTCTAGTAATGTCTTTTGGGCTAAGCAACGCCCCAACAGCCTTCATGGATCTTATGAATCGAGTTTTTAAGTCATTCCTCGACTCTTTTGTGATAGTGTTTATTGACGATATTCTTGTATATTCACAAAGTCGAGAAGACCATGCTGATCATCTCAGGGTAGTTCTGCAAACGCTGCATCAGCACAAATTATATGCAAAGTTTTCAAAATGTGAATTTTGGCTCGAGCCGTTCGTATTCTTGGGTCATGTTGTCTCTAATGAAGGAATTAAGGTTGATCCTCAGAAAATTGCAGCTGTGAAGAATTGGTCGAGCCCTACAACTCCAACAGAGATTCGTAGTTTCTTAGGCTTAGCTTGATATTACAGAAAGCTCGTGGAGGGGTTTTCTACTCTTGCCTCTCCATTGACTAAATTGACGCAGAAGGCAATTAAGTTCCAATGGTGAGATGCTTGTGAAAGGCATTTCCAGGAATTGAAAGCAAGATTGACTACGAAGCCGGTGTTGACTCTACCAGAGGGTATAAATGGATTTATGGTATATTGTGATGCTTCAAGAATCGTGCTTGGGTGTGTATTAACGCAACATGGGAAGGTGATAGCTTATGCTTCCAGGCAACTAAAGAATCATGAAAAAAACTATCCAACACATGATTTAGAACTTGTGGCAGTGGTATTTGCATTAAAAATTTGGCGTTATTATTTATATGGTGTCCATGTGGATATATTCAAAGACCATAAGAGCCTTAAATATATTTTCAAGTAGAAGGAATTGAATCTGAGACAGAAAAGATGACTTGAGTTACTCAAAGGACTACGACATTGATATTCTATATCATCCGGGAAAGGCCAATGTTGTGGCTGATGCTCTTAGCCGGAAATCTATGTGTAGTTTGGCTCATTGGAGGCATATCAGAGGCCATTAGCCAAGGAGGTTCACCGATTGGCTAGTTTGGGAGTTCGTCTTGCGGACTCTAGTGAAGGAGGGGTAATTGTGCAAAATAGGGCTGAATCATCACTAGTTGTGGAAGTAAAAGAGAAGCAATACAATGATCCATTGTTTGTGCAATTGAAAGAGGGGATTCATAAACATAAGACCATGGCCTTTTCTCTTGGCATGGATGATGGTACACTAAGGTACCAAGAGCGACTTTGTGTTCCAAATGTGGATGGTCTCCGGGAAAGAATTATGACTGAACCTCACACTTCTAGGTATTTCGTGTACCCAGGTTCTACAAAAATGTATCATGATCTTAAGGAAGTCTATTGGTGGAATGATATGAAGAGGAATGTGGCGGACTTTGTGGCAAGATGTCCGAATTGTCAGCAAGTGAAGGCCGAACACCAAAGGCCCGGTGGGTTGGCACAGAACATAGAAATTCCAAAGTGGAAATGGGAAATGATTAATATGGACTTTGTGGTAGGATTACCGTGCAATCCGCGCAAGTTTGACTCAATTTGGGTGATTGTGGATCGCCTCACGGAGTCAGCACACTTTTTGCCAGTTAAGTCTACCAACACAACGGAGCAGTATGCTCAGTTGTATATCAAAGAAATAGTCAGGTTGCATGGCACCCCAGTTTCTATCATTTCTGATCGGGGAGCACAATTCACTGCTAATTTTTGGAAGAAATTTCAGCAAGGTTTGGGTACTCAAGTGAATCTTAGTACAGCCTTTCACCCGCAAACTGACGGGCAGGCAGAGCGAACTATTCAAACGCTTGAGGATATGTTGCGTGCTAGTGTGCTGGACTTCAAAGGTAGCTGGGATGATCATTTATCACTTATAGAATTTGCATACAACAATAGCTGTCATGCTAGCATTCAGATGGCACCGTTCGAGGCTTTATATGGTAGGAGATGTAGATCTCCCATTGGGTGGTTCAAAATTGGGGACACAGAATTGATAGGGCCAGACCTCATGCATCAGGCTATGGAAAAATTAAAATCATTAAGGAGCGGTTGAAGACTACTCAGTGTCGTCAGAAATCTTATTCGGATGTTTATCGTAAGGATTTGGAGTTCAAAGAAGATGATTGGGTATTCTTGAACGTTTCCCCCATGAAGGGTGTAATGCGATTTGGTAAGAAAGGGAAATTGAGTCCGAGGTATGTCGGACCGTACAAAATCATTCAGAGGATTGGTGAGGTGGCGTACAAGCTTGAGCTACCACCTGAGATGTCATTAGTACACCCGATGTTTCATGTGTCTATGTTGAAGAAAGTAGTTAGAGATCCGACACTCATTGTTCCGGTTGAGACTATTGAGGTAAACGAGAAATTGACTTACGAAGAGATTCCGATTTCTATTATTGATCGGCAAGTCCGAAAATTGAGAAATAAAGAAATTGCCTCCGTGAAAGTGTTGTGGCAAAACCAACAGGTTGAAGAGGCTACTTGGGAGGCTGAGAAAGAAATGAAGAAAAAGTATCCTTATTTGTTTGTATAACTATGTATTTATAAAGTTATGATCTAGGAAAATTATAAGACTTACTTTCCATGAATTTTGTATCAACTGTACAATTGGGGTTAAGGGTGTTCCTTTCTGGAAATACATTGCTTGTGAGGCCACAATTGGTGTTGTTTTGTATTATGTTACGTTGTTGGATTACCTATATGTTGTTAGGATGTGTTTTTGGGGCTCTCTAACAGGCGGATAGGCCTAGTTACAAAGGAAACTCTAGCGAAATATTTGGAAATTTAGGGAGTTAGTCAAATTTGGGGCTGCTGGTGTGTGGTATGAAAAACTGAGTTGCATAAGATGCTAATAACAAATTTTGACCTTCATTCGAGGACGAAATATCCTAAGTGGGGTATAATGTAAGTCCCCGTAAAATTTTGCAAAAGAAAATAATGTTTCGTGGTGCCGAATTGGTTTTAAAACAATAATGTTTCGACCACAGAACCTGTTCCGGAGCTTCATTTTTAGGTTTTTAAAACCCGACCCTATTTCGTGAAATACACTCTTTGGGCAATTTTTGAGGTATAATATGACATTTTAGAGTGAGAGAAGTGCCCTAGAGTGAGAAGGTGTTCTTCAATAATTGTTCTTCAATTCTTGCTCAAGTTTTGGAAAATTTAGAAGGCAAGCTCACTAGGTCTTCATCCTAGACGTAAGATTCTACACCCTAAAACCTAATTTTGAAATCATCTGAAAATGGAAAATTAGCAAGATAATTTTTGAGCATGAGAGTAGATTATTTTACACGCATGTGATATCAAGGGGTGTAGGAATATTGTTGAACTAAGCATGGTAAAGATTGGGTTGTGGGATGATGGAATCCTCCATAAAAGGACCTTGAAACCTTGTGCACACCTAGTGTTTGATAAAATTCTCAAATGAGCTAGAACCATGATCATCTTCCTAATTTTGATTCAATTTCTTATATTTATAAAATAGATTGGAGTTGCTAAGAATTCCGGAACGTTTTAGAGTTTAAGGAAGCTCAATTTATGTTGGCTAAACTCTTCTCTTAGAATTGAATCCCACGATATTTATGTAAATTATATAAGTCCCGAGTGATTCATTATGAAATTGGCTATTCCGAGTAAGATTGGATTGAAAGATATATGTTTAACAAACATCCCAAATGCTCTATTCATGTTATGTTACCAATTGAGGATGTGTTAAAATATGTGTTGTGCATTAATAATGTTTTGACTTTAAGTCAAGTTAAAATTAAGGCTATTATGCCAAATTTTGTGAAATATCTCTATGTGCATTAGACTATAAATTGCTCACATGTGTACTACACACTTTGATTTGAATTGTGTTTATTGTTGATGATGAGGATGATATTTGAAATTGATAAGGTGAGCATGAAATACTGAATATGGCCACCGTGCCAAGAATGATCTTATAATTATGGCCACTAGTGCCAATGAAATGAAAAGATGTGAAAGTATTATCAAATGCGATGATTTATATAAAAAGGTTGATGTCTCAAATAAGACAGCCTAGCCGATCGGGTCGTAATCGGATACCATGCCGCACACATAGTGGTGATTATGCTGGAAATTGTAATTGAAATTGTGATTGTGGTTGATGTCCCTAATGGATAGCCTAACTGATCGGCTCGTGATCGGACTCCGTGTTAAAGACGGTGGTATTGATATTGAGAGTAATTGTGGTTGATGTCTCTAATGAGATAGCCTAGCCGATCGGGTCATGATCGGACTCCGTACTATGAATACAGTGGTACTGGTATTGTGGACAATGGTATATCGATACTAAAAATCTCCCAATATGAGATATGGAAATTAATTTGAACACTGTCTTGATCCTAAATTGAGTTTTGATGTTAATTAAGGCTTTCATTGATATTATGATAATCTTGTTTGTATTATTTGTTATTCTATTGAGAGGGTGTTTAGTTATACATACTAGTGTTATTCGACAGTACTAACGTCCCTTTTGCCGGGGGCGCTACATCTTTCAATGGATGCATGTGGTTCCACAGCAGGAGATATTGGTCAGTGATAGCAATGCACCTTCTTTCCAGCTGACTTGGTGAGCCCCACTTCATTCCGGGGTCATGAATCTTTTGTACTTTTTGTATTCTGTTTGAGGTATTGCCAGGGCCTTGTTGCCGGTATTATCATTGTACTCTTATTTATCTATAGAGCCTCCGTAGACATAGTGTGGGTTGTGTATTGGTGCTAGAAAAGACAAACTATGCTATGTTGTGGTTGTATTACTTATCCATTTGAGACTTTAAAAATGGTAAAACTTATGGTAAGAAATTGGTAATTGCAGACATGACCACTTTATTGTTTAATTAAGGAAAATATATATTCTCTTTATTCATGAATGAGTTTGGGTAGAAGGAATCTAACAGGCTTGCTCGGTCGGGTTCACTCGGTTGTGCACCGGTCATGCTCCTTGGTTTTGGGGCGTGACAGTTTAGGAAATTGAGTTCTTATAACCGTGCTCTACCACACGATCTAGAGTAAGAAGAAAGAGTGACAATCCTAAATTCCCTGTAGCCTCCTGCTTATAAGTGGTGCATGGCACACCCATAAACAAGACTCTACTAGACACGACTTGTAGACTCCCTAGGACAGAACTGCTCTGATACCACTTTTGTCACGACCTAAGCCGATGGGCCGCGACGGGCACCCGGTACCTTACTCAACCGAGTACCGACGTAACGTACCTTTCTTATTACATCATCATATACATGAGACATACGGGCCGAATACGCCAACATCATTATTTATAAACTCAAAACATAGGCCGACAAGGCCGTACTAACTTACACATACACGACATATGTCTACAAGCCTTTAAGAGTACATAAATGTCATAAAGGTCGAGACAGGGCCCCGGCATACTAATCAGTACATGTTCTAATCATACTGACCACATAAGCAACTACGGAACAAATGGAGTCCACCAACATCTTCCGCTGAGCTGATCGCCTACTTGGAGGACTCTTGACCTATCTATCGAGACCTACGGGCATGAAACGCAGCTTCCCTAGGCAAAAGGGATGTCAGTACAGATAATGTACTGAGTATGTAAGGAATGAAAATCAGTAAATAATAGACATGAGAGAATCAAGGAGTAAAAGACTCGACATGTACGTCTGCATAGCTCTGTGAATCATTTCATTTTTATAATGTCATGCATATGCGTATAAATGTCATACCATGCATTGGTATATGCGTTCATAACATCATCAAGCCTCTGAGGGCATCCCATCATATCATTTCGGCCATTGTGGGCAAATCATCAACGTATACCAGCTGATCAGGTGGTGGTGCGTATATAACGCCATAACCTTTCCCATATCCCATATACATATATATACATATATATACGCGTATATAACGCCATCTGGTCATGGGTCAATGTGCATGTATAAATGTATGAAATGCATATGAAACACGTTAATAAGATTTCTTTTGTCAAAAAAATAATATGCCTGTCGGATAAACTTTATCAAATACGAATTTTTCTGAGACCCATGAATAGAAGATATAATAATAATTCACATGGGGAATCAAGAATATAGACACCCCTAGTATTTCTATGAATAGAGTCATTTATGAAAGTTGCGTATTTTGCTCGTTCCATTTGTATTTTTTGGATCATGCCAAAAAGAAAGAAGGGATAGCCTTAACATACATGGAGTAGGGAAAACTCCGTATGATATTCTTGGAAAAGGTTGCACCGTACTCATTTAGAATAGCAAAATCTCACATTGCTAAGTACTAAGAAATCTCGTTGGAATTTTTCTATTTCAAGAAATCTTGTTGAGATCTTGTTGGATTGGGGTCACGTCTGTTTTTTAATATTTGTAGTATGGAGAAGATTATAAGATTGTTGATTATGTTAAGGCCAAGTGAAGACCACAATGCCAAACTTTTAATGTCTTAGTAGTCTTTACGTAAGTGTCATTTGTATGACACCTTGGATGGCCACCTTTCATTTTATATCATGAGTCATTTAATTTGAAAGGTGGGCTGCCACCTCATGCCCTTTAATCCTTATCCAACATAATTCCTTAATTAATTGGGTAATATCCCATTATCTAATAACTAACCAATCACCCACATAATTAAGAATTATCTCAAATTACTTAAAATACTACTCACTTTTAACATACTTTGTACATCTTACTATCATGGTCATGTAGTACCTTGTATGGCACTAGTCCATAAATATCGGGTATTATAGCCCGGTCCGTATTTTATCCCAAATTGCCAAGCTTCGACGAAACTCATTTTCTTTGATTTGCTTACCCTTTCACCTTCACGAATTTACTTATCCCTTATTTGAAATAGCATAATGCTTATAACCTCAAAATAATCTCATTCCCGAGCTTACATTGATTAACTTACAACAAAACTTCAACGTACGAAAATGCGGGATGTAATATCTCATTTTTGAGCTTTCATCAATTTACATATGGCATATTTTTACGTACGAAAACATGGGGTGTAACAATTTCCTTCCACATCATGCTTTATAAGGAGCTACTCCGTGCAATTTAAAATGTATCCTTATGATCTTCTCGCAAGTATAGATACTACTATAGATGTTTTTGTGCGCTACTCAATAGTCAATAATTAATTATCCCATCCTTTCATAAAATTTTGTGTCTTTGCTTGTAACATGTCTTTGAGTATCTGAATTGTATGCTTCACTTGCTAGAATTATCTTATGGACCCAAGTTTCTTTGAAAGGACTTTCAGAAGTTTTATGTAACTGGGCACCTCTATTCATATTGGGTTACTTTATTCCGTGTTACTCTATTGGGTTCCTGATATTCTATTTTGTCCGTTTAGCAATTGGGATACTAAACCACGAACCCTACAATGGTTTTCTTTATGTCATCCTACCAATGTAATCCTTTCACATCATGGTATAACTTTAACGTTCCGAGATGAATAGAATAGTGGGAATAATGAACCTGAGTCCCAATACACAACCGTCCATGATATTTCAAGATCTCTCCATCAAAAGACTCAAAAGCTGTAAATTCCTCTTGCCGAATACCTCTTTTAACTTTCCCTAAAATGGAAATTTTCCCTATCTACAAGAGATGAATCTACCATATTCCAGGATATTATATATTTAATATATGAGTCTGCCAACCGTATATCTGTTAATTGGTTAAGACCTACAGTCAACCCCTTTTCCTTTTGGGCTTGCCCATTTATCAAATCACTCGTGACTTATGACTAAACACATCCATTACAATCTTGATTCCACTCTTCTTATTCTAGTTTTAAGTCGTCTTATATAAATATCTTTACCATTATGGTTCTCCATTCCACATTATTTTTCTCACTGCCCCTAGTTGTCAATGGTTTGTTATTAGGCCTATCTTATGATATTTCTTATTTGCAACTCTAATCTAATTCTGACACATTTTGAATCCCTTGTACATATAGTTCTGGACCTCATCTAGTGATTTCCATCTTATTACCATATACATTTGACGAATTTCTTCGTTGGTTAGGTTCCGATTTTTAGAAGCAACTAACGTTGTGAAACAACTTATCCTTATATTGCTTCTTTCTACTTCATCCTTTCCTTATTGTCTATACTAAGTCTTATCCTTGATAACGACTTTATTGTTTCTACTTTGATGGTTTTTGTTCTTTAGGTTTTTCCTTATAATATTGTACTAACTCCCTTGTTCTTATTGTACTCAGCCACATGGAGCTTAGTAAAACCTAACTAATCAATGGTTGCACAATAGATGTCGTACCTGGCCGACTATAGCGCGTCTCGGTAGAGTAAAATAGGTACATATATATAATGCATAATGGACTCATGGAATCACATTCTGAACCTTTCGGAGTGACATAAGGTCGGTAACCTCCATATACATTATTAGAGCTAACTCGTCACCATGAATCTTATAAGAATCAGGAAATACCAACAACATTTGATAACATAAGAATAAGAGAAGCAACATCAACATGGATCATTCCATAAGAAGGAAATAATGTAAGTACTGCTAGCTTCTAAAAGTGGAGTATCTTTGGAAGCTCGTTCGTTTACGTTACATACAATCGAAGTCGTGCAAAAGAAAGAAAGTCATAGCCTCACATTCATTATATATATTGCCCAACCTCAATCTATGCAAATGTCACGGCTCCTTAGTCTACAATAAGAGAAATGATACTATCGTTATCGTTTAAGCATCGTAACTATTATATATTAACCACAACCTATTTTACGATAAAACGGGAAGCACCTCCCCAATTTATATGACTTACCACAAGTTACAAAAATCACCAAACAGACCAAACAAAATCAACAATAATCATATTAAGCCTCCAAAATAGTCCAACAATCAACAACAACAGACCTACGATTTTCCGAAAATTGGGCAGCACCTATATCACTTCCTTCCAACTCAAACCAACACCAAACCAACAATAAAATCATTAACATTAGCGTATCCAAGATACTACACCAAGAACCAGCCGAAACCTCGCTTGAAAGCCATCCAAAACAGTCCTATACGCACAATACCTCAAACATACTTCCAATTTCAAGTTTAACATGTTTTCTTCAACATCTGGGCATGTTATGGCCTAAAACCGACTCAACCCAAGGAGATGGGGTGAAGAAAATACCTTATAGCACAGAAATACCCAATTTTCATAGCTTACTTCGTTGCTATGCTTTCCTAAATCAGCCACGATGAGAGAAAGAGGCGAACTATCGATTAGTTCAGGTTCGTAATACTTGAATCAATATGTTTCACCTTCTCTACCTTTAATTTGGCTTCAAAACCCTAAGGATATGTTTAGGAGATCTAGAGAGAGTTATAGGTATGATTTGGGACAAAAATGAGGCTTGGAGACGAAAGTCACAACATTATATAATAAGATAATCTTCTGTTTAATGCATTGTAAAATAGACTCGTAGATATTCAATTTTGTGGGTACATCATCCCGTAAATACAAGTACATTTAGAGAAAAGCTCAGTTACATTACACCCAAATATTTAGTAAAATTATGAACGTAACTTGCGACAACTTTTGTTGACTTTTCTTTCACAACTCACTTGACTTCAAAACCTAACACGCGACTATCATGCGACTAAAATACTCCATAACATCATCTTCTTATCATATTAAGCACCATAGTCTCACCCCAAAATTACGGGTTATAACATTTCCAACTTGCCGACTTTCGACGAAACTTATTTTCTTTGATTCAATTAGCTTCTAAACCTTCCAACCCTCACGATACTTTCTTAAGACTTGTTTTAATCCATCATTATCTTTGTAAAGACCTTCAACTCTCCGGCTCATATTGATTCTCTTAAGACAAATTTTAACATTAAAGTGTAAGGTGTAACATCCATCCCCCGTTTGGAATATTCGTCCTCTACTGTAAAGGAGTCTTAGAGGAGAAACTAGCGCTTACAAATTTTACGGTACTTTTGATAGAGTCTCTTCTGTAAATAGGACTATCCCATACCTTGTTTCCAAATAATTCTGCTCCTGAAAATGTTGTAATGCTTCGATTCTGAATATCATTTAATCATTGAATGAGTGTTAATTAGAATCACATAACATGGGCTAAGAAAACACATGATCGAGCTATAGTCGTTAAGGATCTTCTATCTAAAACAATTGAGGTTACTTAGAATTCATTTATTCTTCGGCTTCCCATAACTTTATATAACAAGATAATCCTCAATCGACTTTTTGGGTCCTAAAGGGAGTTGTTTGCGTGGTCTCGCAAATATGTGAATATCTCTCTACTCCGATATCGTATCGAAAAATGGTTTAATGTGTCAGAAACTAAATTCATAGAACTTCAATGTTTTGGGTGGATCACTCTCTATAACCAAGTACATTGAGAGAAACCCTCAGTGACAGTAGATCTAAACTTTCTGTAAAACTATGAACGTAACTTGCGACAACTTTTGTCGACTTATATTTCACAACTCGCTTGACTTAAAAACTTAACACAGAACTATCACATGACTAAAATACATAAAATCACCTTTTTATCATGTTAAGCACCCTAGTCTTGCCCTAAAGTACGGGGTAAAACATTCCCAACTTGCCGACTTTCGACGACACTTATTTTCTTCGATTCGACTAGCTTCTAAACCTTCCAACCCTCGTGATACTTTCTTAAAACTTGTTTAACCCATAATCATCTTTGTAAAGGTCCTTCAACTCTCAGGCTCATATTGATTCACTTAAGATGAGTTCTAACATGAAAGTACGGGGTATAACACTTAAATCCATTTTTATGATATTCGAGCCTTAAAATAAAAGACTACTCCTTCAAAGTATAGTCACATAAGTATTCTTGATGTAAGAAGTACTTGTAGAGCTATAGTAAGTTTTATTGTCTCACATGAGAGTTCTAATCGTTTTGTGTTATATAGTATATGATCTTCATCGTTCATGTCATTGGTACCTCTTGTGTGTGTAAGATTTTAAAGTCTAAAGATTACGCGATCACTTAGTAAAGGTAATAAGATTTAAATGCATCATTAAAAGAAGAAATGTGTACACGATTGCATTGACATCATCCCAGGGGTTACGAGCGTAGCTTGGGTCATGGATATTGACATCATCCCAGGGGCCATTATTGCGTAGCTCGGTTTAATATAATTGCACCATCACAGGGGCCAAAGCCTAGCTTGGGTCATTATTATTGATACATCATCCTAGGGGCCAATGAGCCTAGATCGGGTCATATTCATGCCACATTTAGTTGGCCATTTAAATTGGATGCCTTCGGGTCTAATTCCATATCGTTCATGAGACATATGTACAAGCTTACAGATATGGTATATAGTGATTAAGGTACAGGTAAAGGTGGCGTCTTCTTATAAGTACATTAGTGCATCAATGAATTCTTCCATCTCCCACATATTACTATGTGCCTTACCTACTCAACACATTCGTCTGTACTAACGTCCCCACTGGGCACGCTGCATTTCTTGTTGCAGGTACATGTACTCCAGTTGGTAGACCTCCACTAGAGTAGAGCACAGGGTGTACTTGGCTATTTTGGGTAAGCTCCATAATGTCTGGGGCCTTACCGAGTCATGTATATACGTTTTGGTAAGTATAACGATTAAGGGTAAAGTGGGGCCCTGTCCCGACCTAAGTATTGTTCATATGTACAATAGCGGCTTTGTAGACCTACATTAAGGTATGGCACAGTTATAGGTTGACCCTTAATGGGTATAGCCTCAACAACTAGTATTGTATATACACGTTTTGGTCTTATCTTACGGGTCACTAATATAAAGTGTTTATGCTCTTACTTGGTATTTATATGTTCAACTCATGGTATGCACATGATAAGCATGGGTCAAGGACTGGTTCTCTCGAGCCTATAGAGGCTTCGAGTGCATGTCCATCCCAACATGGTTTGGGGGGTGACATCCCTCCCACTCAATTAAATTCTCATTTTTTAATTCAAACCGAACAATTTTGGATCGACAATCAAACTTTGCATAGCATGAGTAGAGTCAATCTATTCACATAATAATATCAAATTCCACCATTACCAACTTAATGAGGTTGACTGTGGTGTCTCGGCCATGCACTGTGACAATACAACCCCTATAAACTCAAGTGGCCACTATAGATTCATCAACAAGAGTAGACACTAAGAACGGCTTACAAAGTCGTTCCGATTCTATCCCAAATCTCATGAAAATATAAGGGGTGACATAGGACAACATGGAACCTAGATCTATAAAAGCATACACATCATGAGAGTGAATTGTCAATATATATGTGATGACGTCTGGATATGGCATCTAAACTTTGTGAATCGTTATTACATAGAAACGACTAGGTCCTCCTGAACCCTATGCACCAATTCTAGTTGCGCCCGGCCCAATAGGTGCCTAGGTGCCACGAGCTAGGGTAAGTGTTACAAAAGTAGCTTCCTCTGAGCTGGAGGGCTGAGCTACAACCCCAACTAAAACTTTGTTGAGTTGATGGACAATTCTTGTTCTTGTGGCCCTTCTATCTGTAACCATAACACTCATTTGTACCAAAATGACACTCTCCCAAGTGTCCCTTTCCACATCGACCACAAGGGGGTGTGATAGAGATGATTGCTCGCATTACTCTAAACTTGTGGAATATGTGCCCTAAAGATCTAATTTTGTCTAGACTAACTCCGCCGAATATAACTAGGCCTCCATGACTCTGCGTTGAACTGAAGACTGAGCAATTGACTGAGTAGGTCCAGACAACCCCTTCTTGTACAACCATTTTCTACCACTGTAGGAATTCCCAAAGTTACCCATAGACTGAGCTTTCTTGTTGTTCGCTCTCTTTCTAACTTACTCTTCTGTTTGCAGGTCTCTATTTTTTGTGCAAAAGCCACCATCTATTTATAAGTCATGTTGAATTCAAGGTGGCTATAGAAAATGTGCTGATGACATGGGGCCCAAGACCTTGTACAAACTGTCGTATTCTAGTCACTAAGTTAGGCAACATATAGGGAGCATACCTGGAAAGCTCGGTGAACTTCAAATGATAATGCAACATGCTCATTGTGCCTTTTTCAAATTTCAAATTCAATGGCATGCTCCCGTGTCTCAATAAGCAAGAAGTTATTAATGAATGCCTCAGTGAATTCCTCTCAAACTGCTGGAGGAGCATAATTACCATGGGACTCCCACATTTCATACCATGAGGAGGCCACATCTTTCAATTTTTAAGAGACTAGCTCAATGACCTCAGTTTAGTAGCATGCATGCCATGAAAAGACTTTTGTGTCTCATTCACAAACTTTTGGAGATCCACCTCAGGCTTGGTACCTAAGAATACCAGCGACGATAGTTTGAGAAACTTGCCCACTCTAGATCTTGTGGAATCCTCATGTTGAGTGGCCAAATATGGCCTGCTATTATGTTACGGATCTTGGGAAGCCTTAATTTTAGTAAGCAACTAGATGTAGGTGGATCTTGAAGGAGGTGGAGGAGGCACTCTGTCACGCCCCGACCTCGGGGAGCGCGACCAGCGCTCAATCGGGATAACCCTGCCGAGCAAGCCTTCTAGATGCCTTCTACCCAAACTCACCCATGAATAACGAGAAGATATATTTTTATTAATTAGTCATCAAAATATTACATTACACATTCATAGTTTAAAAGTGGAACATGTGATACAACTACAACCTCATTAGTTTGACCTTCCCAATACCAACGTACAACCCACACCATGTATATAGAGCCTCTAACGGTTACCAAAAGAGTCCTAGAATAGTGCCGGCAACAAGACACCCGCTACACCTTAAAATACAATACATGAGAAACAAACAATACATGACCCCGATATGAAGTGGGGCTACCAAGTCAGCTGAGAGGAGGATGTATTGTTATCACTTGTCGATGCTGCCTGCTATGGAACCACCTGCATCCATTAAAAGATGCAGTGCCCCCGGCAAAAGGGACGTGAGTACATATGGAATAGTACTCGTATGTAAGGCAGACAAAACAACATATGAAAATAGGCAGAATAGCCTGAAAAACACCTCAAGAAACTACGAAAGATTCCATAGAATCAAATTTCAAGTCTTATTATACTTCCATCATTCTAAACTTCTTTTAGGATCAACTGATCCATATGATATATACGGGGAATACATAATATAATTTAATTGAAACAACATGTACAAACAATGAAAGTGGCACCTATTGTCCGTGTTGCCTATGCATCTCACCAGACCGTTCATAGGGTTCACATATGATATTATGCACCTATGCGTTTCATAGACCGTCCATAGGGTTCACATTTTATATTACACACCTATGTGTTTCATAGACCATCCATAGGGTTCACATATTATATTACACACATATGCATTTCATAGACCGTCCATTGGGTTTCATTCATATTACACACCTATGCGTTTCATAGACCGTCCATATGGTTTCATTCATATTACACACCTATACGTTTCATAGACCGTCCATAGGGTTTCATTCATATTACACACCTATGCATTTCATAGACCGCCCATAGGGTTTCATTCATATTACAAACCTATATGTTTCATAGACCGTCCATAGGGATTCCATACACGATACACATATGCGTTTCATAGACCGTGCATAGGATCACATATACAATACACCTATGAGTTTCATACACCGTCCATAGGATTCCATATACATTATTATGCACATAACCATATATAATCTCAAGCGACATGACTAATGCTACTTTTAAGGTCGCAAGTTCCTGGATTATTGGAACACTTCATGTTCATGCTCATCTTGGAGAAACATAGCTCATTACATTAGCACATGTATGGTGAATCACTAAGTCAATTTCAAAGGCACATGGCCCAAATTCATTTTCATAAGATTTATCATCATTTAGCATAGGACATCTCTCTTTAACTTCATTATATACCCTATTGTCAAAATAAGGTCATTAGCTAAGTTCATGATTCTTGGGGACTTAACAACGAAGTCATTTACATTCATTATTTTGGCAAGTGGCCACAGTTCCTGTTCATACTATCACTTACGTGTACTAGCCTTGGGTGATCATAGGACATTTCTACATCTCATACTCGCTTCTTTCACTTTCAAATATCATCATCATCATCAATAACACGGTGTTTCAAATCAAGGTTTTTAGTACTCATGTGAGAAATTAAGAGTCTTAGGCACATAGAGATTTTTCACAAAATTTGGCATAATAGCCTTCGTTTGAACTTGACTTGAAGTCGAAATATTTTTAATGCACAGCCCATACTTTGAACACATTCTCAAATGATACCATAACATGATAAAAGCATTTGGGATACATATTGAATATATATCTTTCAACATAAGCTTATTCAGAATAGCCAATTTTATAATGAACAATTCGGGACTTACATAAATTACATGAATACCATGGGATTCAATTTTAAGATAGGAGTTTAGCCAACATACCTCGCTTTGAGCTTTATTAAATTATTACAATATTTCCGAAATCTCAGCAACTTCTATCTATTTAGAAATATAACAAAATTGAACCATAATTAGGAAGAACTTCATGGTCCAGCTCATTTGAGCATTTTATCAAACACTATGTGTGCAAATTACTTACAAGGTCCTTCTACAAGATTTCCTTCACCCCACAACCAACTCAACACCAAGAGTTCACCCATACTAGTTTAATGATCGTTCCACAACCCATGATAGTACATGTATACATAAATAACACTCCAACACCCAAGATTCATACTTTCTATTAACCATCTTCCACCATAAATTTGAAATTAAATACTAGGGTATGGAACCTTACCTCTTAGATGAAGACCTTGTGAGTTGTTCTTGTGAAATCTTCAAGCCTTGAGCAAGAATTGATGAACAACATGGCTAGGTCTTCTCTTTCTCTCTCTAAGATACTCTCACCTCTCTCTAAAAATATCAGATGAAAGCCTTAAAAATGACACCCAAAGCCTTTTTATAAAAATGGGATTGGGTAAAATTTTCAAAACTTAAACTTGCCGAAATCGGGTCAGCGATCGCAGACCGCACCGCATAATCGATATGCGGCCATCGACATGGGCCGCAAAAATGATGCCCAAAAACTGGACTTGTATGAACCAGTATGCGACAGTTCTGCGGTCCGTAGACCTGTTCTGCGACAGCAGACTGGACCGCAGAATTATCTTCCAGATTTCCTCATGCCAAGTCTACGATTGAAATGCGGTCCGCGAAGTGAATATGTGATCGCATAATGGACCGCATAAATGACCTTCAAATTCAACAATCATTTTTCTCTACTATGCGATGGATTTGCAGCCCACAAACATGTTCTGCGGTCGCAAACTTGACCGCAGAATCGCCTTCTCTTGCCAAATATTTCAATCAACCCCCGACTTACTGTACAACCCAACAATCCTCAAATATGCAAGCCTACCTCGGTACCACAAAACCTTAATTTCCTTTACGAAATTTTACAGGGCCTTACACAGTCGATCATCTTTGAGTGCTATCTCCACATGATCACTCGGGGTAGGAGGAGTATCAGTTGGTAAACTACCTCTGTCGCCTCGTAGGATACTGGAGCATTGCTTGCTTCACTAGATGCCACAATCAGCGTGACATTGCTCTTTTGGCTATTATTGGTCTTTCGCTTTTGCACCATGGTCCGGAAAATGAAATAAGCATGAGATGAATCAATCTTAGAGTCAAACTCTATCGCACGATCTAGAGTATTAAAGAAAGCGTAACATTCTTAAATATCCATGTAGCCTTGCAATTATGGATAACACACTGATAAGAAGGATTCTACTAGACACGGCTCCAAAACATCCTAGGACACTCTAAAACCTTAGGTTGTGAAGCCAAGTTTGTCCCGCCCTTACCTTGGGGAGCGTGATACGACACACAGTGCCTTAAACTGATGATCGGGTGGACCAGTCATTCTTTTACTTATCATCCCTAACCCATAATGACTTATATATATATATATATATATATATATAATTGTAACATCTTAACCTCGGGGGATGCAACCGGCACAAGACGTCTGAAGACCCGTGCGAACCAATGTCCATACTTAATTCTTTCACCATAAGTCTGGGCCGACCAGGCCTCTCAACACGATTCCATTATTAATAAGCTTTCATAGTTATATGTGGAAGAAACCTTAAAAATGGTTATACATACGTATATAAATAGGTACATCTGTTACCAACAGAGTCATAACCATATTTACATACACTTGAATACTAGTCTGCAAGCCTCTAAGAGTACCAGAACATATATACAACTAGGTAGGAATAGGGCCCCACCGTACCCAAAATGAAAGACACGTACTCCAGTACCTATATACTTTTGTATAGCTACTTCGGAGAAGAAGAGCGCGACAACCAACTGCCGATGTGTACACCCTACTGGGGAGGGACGTACGGGGTTTATCTGTACCTGTGGGCATGGACACGGCACCCAAAAGAAAGGAGAATCAGTATGAAAGATGTACAAAGTATGTAAGACGGACAATGTATATGTAAACAAAAGGTATAACATAAGAGATATGAACATACAGGGTTAACCTGCTCACCGAAGTCAAGCCACTGGGGGCACACTCTGGGGTCACTATGAAACATGAATATATGTATGTTTATGTGTAAATCACACCACACATTGAGAAATTTATTCTATATCTTACCCGACCTCGAAGAGGTATTGGTAATATTTAATATTACATCCCTTCATAGCCGGCCTCATAGAGGGACTCAGTGGTACTCCATATCACGCAGTTTCGTACTCGGTTAAAGGAGTTCTCAGTTGTACCCGGCCTCAAGAGAACTCAGTAATAGTTCATATCGCATCATTTTTTACCAAGCCTCATAGAGGACTCAATTCAGTAACATAGATTCATATATTCATAAATACAATGCAAGGTCAATTATAAGAAATATCAAAGTTAGACTAAGAATGAATTACATTTCAAGGCCTCACAATACTATCCGGAAGCATTTCAAACTTAAAGGCAGATGCCATCGGGGACAAATGAACAAGAACATTACCATACTTGTCGAGAGAGGCTTAGAATAATTAAGTCTTACCACATAGGGATTTTTTAGGATAAACACTTACACAAAGAAATGCCAAGAAAGAAAATTACCTTACATACCTTATTGAAGAACTAGCTTCACTTCCTTAATTCTTATGCTTCTATAATGATTAACTACGCCTCCAACCTCCAAAATCAGTGTATCTTGGAGATAGATGGTACAGTGATGGTCTTTATACTTTCCATGCTAAATCCTACTAGGTTTGCCTTTGATATGTAGTCTTAAATAGGTTAGAAATTTTCAAGGGAATTTAAGAGCATTTTGGGTGAGCTAAGGCTAGCGATATCTCCTGAAAAATTAAAGAGAATAAAGTTATACTGCCCTCTTATACCAGGTCTAGGAAGTCCACCGCTCCAAGTGCTACACGGGTCAACCCGCCCGGCCACTATGCCCAGTGGGACAGCTGGCGAACTCTTGTCAAATACAATCGCCCATTTTTCCCTATAACGTGTTGACAACTGATTGGTTGTACAAAAACTTCATTAACCATTAGCTTCACATGTGGGGAAAATATAGGGTGTAACATCTTCCCTCCCCCCCCCCCACCCCACCCGGAATATTTATCCTCACGTAAAATTATTCAATCATCTTTCGTGGTATCTGGGGTTATGTCTGCTATAGTAGTCTCAGCATTGTCTCCCTTAGTATGGATCAAATGTGGGTACCTAGATTTCATATCTACTTCAGCTTCCCATGTCATTTCTTCTACGTTGTTGTTTCTCCAAAGTACTTTAACTGATGTTATCTCTTTAGTGCTCAACTTACGAACTTGACGATCTAAGATTGTCACCAAAATTTCTTTGTAAGATAGGTCCTCTGTAACCTAGATATCTTCAATAGGGGTAATACATTATGGATCACCCAGGAACTTCCGAAGCATGGACACATGGAATAATGGATTCATTGATTCCAATTTCGGGGGCAATTCAAGCTTATAAGCCACTTGACCGACTTTTTGAATAATTTGATATGGTCCGATATACCGAGGGCTGACTTCGCCCCTCTTGCCAAATTCCATCATGCCTTTCATAGGCAACACCTCAAGAATACGCAGTCTCCCACAGCGAACTCCAAATATCATTGTCGGTTATCCGGGTAAGATTTTTTTCTCCAGTCGATAGGAGATCTGCACTTCCGTCTGTATAAGGCCTCATACGGTGCCATCTAAATTCTAGAATGGTAGCTATTATTGTAAGAAAATTCGATGAGCATTAGATCATCTTCCCAACTTCCTTTGAAGTCTAAACACAGACTCGTAACATATCCTCGAGCGTCCGAATGGTGCTCTCGGCCTGGCCATCTTTTTATGGATGGAAAGTTGTACTAAGGTTGATCCTTGTACCCAATCCTTTTTGGAATGACCTCTAGAAATTTACTGTAAATTGGGAACCTCTGTCCGATATAATAGAAATAAGAACTCCCTGAATTCGTACTATTTCCTTCATATATAACTTAGAATAATCCTCAGCCGAGAATGTAGTTTTAACATGTAGAAAAGGGGCTGACTTGGTAAGTCGATCCACAATAACCCATATGGAATCAAGCTTTTGGGGCGAATATAGTAATCCAGTAATAAAATCCATGTTGATTATCTCCCATTTACTGGTCAAAATTTCAATATTTTGAAGAAATCCTCTTGGTTTTTATGTTCGACCTTAACTTGTTGGCAATTTGGGAACTTAGTGACATACTCGGCAATGTCCCTCTTCATGTCATTCCACCAATATAGTTGTCAAAGATCATGATACATCTTGGTTGACCCTGGTGAACAGAATACCGGGATTGGTGAATCTCCTCCATAATTTGCTCTTGGAGTCCCTTGACATCGGCACACACAACCAATCTTTGAACTTAAGGACTCTGCCCCCGGATAACTCGAATAGTTACTTTTTATGAAGGGTAAGGTTTTCTCTTATTTGCACCAAGAGTGGGTCAACAAATTGTTATGCCTTTACTTCAGCCATTAATGAGGATTCAGTAGCATTTCAAACTATGGCTCCTCCGTCACTGATATTAAGCATTTGTACACTTCAATTGGCGGATCAGTATAAATCCTTAGTCATATCCAATTTATCAGTCTCCATATGCCTTAAACTACCCATTGATTTCCGACTTAATGCATCTGCTACAACATTCGCCTTACCAGGGTGGTATCGAATTTCAATATCATACTCCTTCAACAATTCATGCCATCTTCGTTGTCTCAAATTTAATATCTTTTGCTTGAATATATGTTGCAAACTCTTGTTATCCGTAAATATGTCGACATAAACTCCATTTAGATATTGACGTTATATTTTTAAAGCAAATATAACAGCTGCTAACTTAAGGTTATGAGTTGGGTAATTTTCTTCATGCCTTCTCAGTTTCCTTTATCGTGTTGCATCAAAACACTACCCAATCCCACTTTAGAAGCATCATAATATATGACATAACCTTCTGCTCCTTCAGGAAGAGCCAAAACTGGTGCACATGTTAGTTTATAACTTTTGGAAACTTCTTTCACAATCATTGTTCCATTGGAATTTAGCTTCCTTATGTGTCAACTTCATTAATGGGGTGGCAATGGACGAGAAATTCTCCACAAACCTTCAGTAATAACCAGTTAAGCTTAAGAAGCTAAGTACCTTTGTAGGAGTTATGGGCCTTGGCTAATCCTTAACTGCTTTGATCTTTTGACTATCGACCTTAATGCCTTCGTCGGATATTATTTGCCCAAAGGCCACTAAGTTCAACCAACACTCGCATTTGGAAAACTTAGCGTACAAGTTTTGGTCCCAGAGTAAAACCATTCATAAGTTCCCTTCATGTTCTACTTCTGATCGAGAATATACCAAAATATCATCTATGAACACAATCACAAAGATATCCAAAGACGACTTAAACACCTGATTCATTAGGTCCATAAAAGTTGCTGGTGCATTGGTTAGGCCAAAGGACATAACAATGAACTCATAATGGCCATATTTGGTCCGGAAGGTTGTCTTCGGAATATCTTCTTCCTTGACTCTAAACTAGTGATACCAAGACCCGAGATCTATCTTCAAAAAATACTTAGCGCCTTGAAATTGATGAAACAAATCTTCGATCCTCGAAAGCGGATACTTGTTTGTAATGGTTACTTTATTCGACTGTCTATAATCGATGCACATCCTCAACGAACCATCTTTCTTATGAATAAATAGCATTGGGGCTCCCAACGAGGAAGTACTAGGCCGGATAAAGCCCTTATCTAAAAGATATTTCAATTGAGCTTTAAATTCCTTCAACTTGGCAGGAGCCATCCTGTACGGAGGGATAAATATCGGTTGCATACCGGGAAGCATGTCGATGGAAAATTCGGTCTCTCTTTCGGGGGGGATACTCGGGAGTTTATCAGGGAACACATCGAGAAATTTGTAAACAACTGGAACTGATTGAAGGGTTGGAGGCTTTGCCTCTGCATCCTGCACTCACACCAAATGAAAGATACACCTTTTTCGAAATCATCTTTCGATCCTTAAGGTATGAAATAAACTTTCCCTTATGTGTTTTTACATTTCCCTTCCATTCAATGGCGGGCTCGCCTGGAAAAAATAAAGCAAATGACTTTCACCAAACAATCTACAGTAGCACAGCAAGAAGCCAACCAGTCTATTCCCATAATAAAATCAAATTCCACCATTCCTAATTCATTTAAATCATCTATGGTGTGACGATTGTAAATCATCACATCACAATCGCAATATACCCACCTAACTATCAGTGACTCACCTACGAGCATAGATACTCCAAATGGCTAATGTAACAATTTATTTTCCTTACTACAGTTGCTAGCAACAAATGGAGTAATGTACGAAAAAGTAGAACCTAGATCTATCAAAGCATACACATTAGTGGAGAATATAAATAGTATACCTGTAACCACATCTGGTGACGAATCTAGGTCCCGTCGACCTGATAGTGCATAAATATGATTCTGTTGTCCACCTTAGCTAGACGCTCCACTTCTACCTCTACCCCTTCTAGTCGACGATTGCATACTTTGCTCATGAGGGCATACTGATAAAGAAGAAAATGATACAGATCTTGTTGGCTGTATCCTATTACTCCTACCTCTCACTGGGAAAAAGCACATGATGTGGCCGGGTTGCCCACATGAATAACATAAATCTGAACCTTGGCGACATGGCCCAAAATGACTCTTATCACATCGGTCACAATATGGCATCGGGGGCCTCACATTACTAGAATCCCTACTATATTGTGAGCTTTGTCCCCAGGAGGTTTGGCCCTGACCGAGATAAGTGGTTCGCTTACAAGGCTGGTCTTAGGACTGTGATGGTACATTAGCCACTGAATAAGATGGGTGCCGAGGAATAAGTGGTCTAAATTCACCTCGAGACTCTCCCGTATTACCTGTGAACCTAGCTCTCTTATACTGGCCCCGATCGTGCTCTCAAGCGGCTCGCTGCTGCCTCTTTCGGTCCTCCATATTCTACACATAGGCTTGAATGCTAGAAATATCCATAATCAGATTCAGAGAAGTAGTGGTACATTCATTAATCAAATATGGTCCCAAACCCTTACAAATCGATGTACTCTATCACTCATTTTAGCCACAATGGAAGGAGCATATCTATCTAGGGAGTTAAACTGCATACTATATTCTAGAAGACTCAAATTACCCTGCCCCAATCATAAGAACTTATCTTGCCTGACCCGGTAGAGCTCAACATGAAAATATTGTTGCAGAAATACCTCAAAAAACTACTTCCACCCTACTGGTAAGGCAACAGGTCCCCTAGACTGTTCCCAAGTGTCATACCAAGTTACAGCAACATCCTACAATCTATGAGAAGCAAGCTATACAGACTCAGTATTTGTAGCATGCATAACTCATAAGGTTCGTTGTATCTGATCTAAAACATACTAGGGATCTATATTTGGATCTATTCCTGCGAATACCGGGGGGTCCAGATCACTGAAATCCCGAACACTCGCACTGACCGTTCTATTTGAAATGCTAGGGCACTAACGTTGGGCTTGAGAGGCTACTAATTGAGTCAACAATTGTACCGCACTTCTCATATCAAGATTCGTTTCAGTAGAAACTGGGGGAGGAACCAGAGGCACATTAGTTTCTCTTTGTCATTTCGAGGCCAGTAGTGATGTCCCTGAAACCTGTATATTAGCCTCATTAGAAATTTCTCATTGATTCATGTGGGCAGGTGGAATCTGACTGGTACCCTCTCTTGCCTCTCCATCTAATCTCTGACCAACTGCTCGACATCTCATAGTAGGCATTGCTATAAATATAAACAAGATGAAGGTTAGAAGTGGACACTTACAACTCAGCTCTATCGCACGATCTAGATTGGAAAGAAAGGTATCCATCATAAATATCATGTACCCTCTTATTATAAATGTCACTCCCCAAATTCGGGGAGCGCAACCGGCGCTTAACCTAGTAAACCCGGCTGAGCAAGACTGTTAGATTTCATTCTATCCAAATTCGACCATGAATAAAGAGGAGATGTACTCCATTAATCAAATAGTAATAAGATTTTATTAACAACTCCCATTTCATTTCCATTAGCAGCTTCATTCATAATTTCCAAAACATTACAAGTTTACAGATATAATGAAAAATATGTTTATCAAATACCAACATTTCTAGTTCAATTCCCCACGTCAAACACCACCCACAACCTGTCTACGGAGCCTCTAAGTACAACATAACAGTAGTATGGAAGTGCCGGCAACAAGGTCCCGGCTATACCTTAAAACACAATGTAGAACTCAAATGACATCAGGCCCGGAATAGAGTAGGGCTCACCAAAACCTTCTAAATAGAGAGTGACTGCTAACGAGGACCAAAGCTGCCCGCTGATGAACTACCTGCATCCATTGAAGATGCAGCGCCCCCGGCAAAAGGGATGTTAGTACATATGGAATAGTACTAGTATGTAAAGCTAATTGTCCTCCTTCAAAATAGAATGCCAACATAAAAGGGAAAACCATGGAAACAACAAGTCACAATCAATGATATCCAATTTCCAAGTTAAAACATATTAATTTCCAAAATACGAAGATAATATTATTTTTGGTTGGGAGATCTTTAGCACCGATATACCATTGTTCACAATACCAATGTTCAAAATATCAATGTTCACAATACCAATGTTCACAATACCAATGCCACCGTACTTTTAGCGCGGAGTTCGATCACGACCCGATCGGCTAGGCCATCTCATTAGAGACATCAACCGCAATCACACTCAATACCAATACCACCGTACTTTTAGCATGGAGTCCGATCACGACCCGATCGGCTAGACCATCTCATTAGAGACATCAACCACAATCACAATTTCAATTATAATTTCCAGCACAATCACCATCATGTGTGCGGCATGGCATCCGATCACGACCCGATCGTCTAGGCCATCTCACCACAATGTCGTGTGGATCGACAACATCTATTTCTATGAATCATCTCATCCCAATTAAGGGGAATAATTTTATCACATCAATCTCATCCCAAATAAGTGGAATAATCACAATCCACTCCTACACCGGCGCGTGTAGTATCGGGGTTAGGTTATTTCAACCTACCCTTCCCCGGTGACTATCGATACTCCCAAAAATATTATTGATTTGCTTACAAAGGAAACAACAATACAAATACATTTACCTCATAACCTTTCATACCGTATATAGCTTCATTGTCACTTTTAACAACTTTCAACATCATTATTTCATTGGCTCTCTTGGCCATACA
Organism: Nicotiana tabacum; assembly: GCF_000715075.1. Lineage (NCBI taxonomy): Eukaryota > Viridiplantae > Streptophyta > Magnoliopsida > Solanales > Solanaceae > Nicotiana > Nicotiana tabacum. The sequence continues at coordinate 48,818,122 of NC_134102.1, forward strand.
TATGATTTTTCATTCATGGCGCAATGGCCTTATTTCATATTCCACACTTTCATTTCATCCCTTTCATTGATCATCATCATAAATATCAACAATTAGAATATTCCGAAAATCACAAATTTAAGTTCACTAGTAATGAAGACTTTAAACACAATGGATTTCTTTCCAAGAAATGGAGTAAAATGACTGGCAATCGAAGCACAAGTTAAAATCATAAACGAGTAACACATCATTTATTCTTGAAACACTTTTCCCAAAAAGGGCAATACACCTTTTCAACTCATGAATATATAAGAGTTCAAAACACATTGGAAATGCTTACAAAGCATAGCATTAGATACAATAGCCACATTATGGCATGACTTGAGTACATAAGCTTTTAGGCAAATCTATTTACGAAGTCAATCCAGAATAGTTGAATCAAGGCTCATTTCATAACCTTTCTCACATCATCTCATTTCATTGGCACCATTGTCCACAAGTATAACTTTCACTCTTGGCACGTTGGCCATACTTTATATCCCCAATTCACTTATTTAATTTCCAACCATCTTTATAGATTATCAACAATAAGACATTTCCAATCAAGACTTTAGGTACACATATGAGCAATTAAGAGTCTTAAGCATATTGAGATTTTCTCACACAATTTGGCATCATAGCCTTCATATGAAACATGACTCAAAGACATAGCATTTTAATACACATATCATTCTTGAAAGCATTCCCAAAAGATAACATAATATGATAGGAACATTCGGAACACGTTTTGAATACATAATTCTCGACACTTTGCTTATTCGGGACAATCGAATTTATTGGGAACAACTCGGAACATAGAATAAGGAACTTGAGACAACCATACTTGAAACTTACGGGAACATTATGGAATTCAATTCTAAGAGAGTAGTTTAGCCAACATACCTGGAATTCTCCCCTTAATAGTACTACGACGTTCCACCACACTAAACAACTTCAATCTACAACAATGCAACACAATTGCACCAATATAAGCAAGATTTCTATACTTTAAGTCATTTAGACTTTTTATCAAATATCTAGTGTGCATATCTTTCTACAACCTCCTCCAATGGAATTTCTTCACCTAACAACCACCTTTCATACCAATGATTCACCTCACAATCGCCTCTAGGCTATCCACAACTTCCATTAGTACATGCATGCCAACAATTTAATCTCAAACCATCAATCTCATCAATTAAAACATTTTACCACCTCTACAATACCAACACAACCTAAGTTAGGCACTTATGGCTTCCAATCACCATCCCATAAGTCATAACACATATTTCATACATAAATATTCACCATAGATTAGTTAGAGATGATGGACATACCTCTTGTAAACCAAATCTTGAAAGATAACTTTTGGGGTGTTCTTGAGATTTTGAAGAAATCTTATGGAATCCAATCAAAACCTTATTGTAACTAGTGATTGAGAAGTGAAATCATCATAAAAACACACTTAAAAACTCACCTTAGGTGTGTATTGGAAGCCTTGGCCGGATGGGTGATGGAGAGAAAGCCCTAGTCTTGAAGAAATAAATTATCCCCTCTCTCTACCCATCCTTGGGGTTATTTAATTGGCTCCTACATGCGCGGCCGCGCATCTGGCCGCGCACACAAGGCAGAAACTCTCAAATATGCGCGGCCGTACAAATGACATAGGTCCAGTAAAATGGCCATAACATTCTGTATACACATCCAAATAATGAACGGTTTGATGCGTTGGAAACTAGACCCATAGGAGCTTTAATTTGATAGATAGATCACTGCCTATGTCTTTATAGTTTGGTAGCAGCATACGTTTGAAGTAGGTAGTTATGCGAATTAGGACATTCTTTCCACTTAATGTATCCAACTTGTTCCACACAAGTTCTTGCCATTAACAAAACTCTTTAGTATGTTCCAACACACCCTAAACATATATTTTCATTTTAAAATGATGTGGTTCTATCACATGGGTCTCTTTTAATACTCGAACAAATTATTCCCAAATACTATTGGCGCACCTTAATATCTTAAATCATTAGGAAATTTTAACAGGGCTTTACAATAAGTATGGTGCACGTCATACCCATAAACAAGACTTTACCGGACATGGCTTGCAGACTCACTAGAACAAACCTACTCTGATACCAAGTTTATCACACCCAAACCTTAGGGGTGCGACCGGCACACGACCCCCAAAGGCCTGTGCCAACCAACGTCCATACTTAATTATTTCACCATAAGTCTAGACCTACCAGGCCACCTAACACGATTCCTTTATTAATAAGAATTAATAGTTATCTTTGGGAGAAACCTTAACATTGGTTATACATACATACATAAATAGGTACATCAGTTACCAACCCAGTCATAACAATATTTACATAAACTTTAATACTAGTTTGCAAGCCTCTAAGAGTACTAGAACATATATACAACTTGGTCGGGACAAGGCTCCACCATACCCAAAATGACAGAGACACGTACTCTAGTACCTATTGACTTCCGTAAAGCTACTTGAAGGAAGTGGAGTGCGGCAACCAACTGCTGAAGTGTACACCCTACTGGGGAGGGACATCAACGAGTTTATTTGTACCTGTGGGCATGGACACAACACCCAAAAGAATGGGGTGTCATTACAAAAGATGTCCTGAGTATACAAGACGGACAATGTATATGTAAACCAAAGGTATAACATAAGAGATACAAACACGTAGGTTTAATCTGCTCACCGAAGTCAAGCCACCGAGGGCACACTCTGCGGTCACTATGAAACATGAATATATGCATGTTTTTGTATAAATCACACCGCACATTGAGCATTTCGTGCTATATCGTACATGGCCTCGGAGAGGTCTCGGTAATATTTAATGTTACATCCCTTTGTACCCGGCCTCATAGAGGGGCTCGGTGGTACTCCATATCATGTTGTTTTGTACCCAGTCTCAGGAGGTCTCGGTTGTACCCGGCCTTAAGAGGACTCAATAATAGTTCATATCGCATCATTTCGTACCCAGCCTCATTGAGGACTCGGTTAAGTAAAATAGATTCGTATATACATAAATACAATGCAAGGTCAATTATAATAAATATCAAAGTTAGACTCATAACGAATTACATTTCAAGACTTTACGATGCGATACAGAAGCATTTCAAACTTAAAGGCAGATGCCACTGGGGACAAATGAATAAGAACGTGACCATCTTTGTCATGAGAGGCTTAGAATAGTTAAGTCTTACCACATAGGGATTTTTGAGGAGAAGCACTTACATGAAGACATGCCAAGAAAGAAAATTTCCTTACATACCTTATTGAAGAACTAGCTATGCTTCCTAAATTCATATGCTTCTATAATGATTAACTCCGCCTCCAACGAATCTCCAAAATTAGTATATCAAGAAGATAGATGGTACGGTGATGGCCTTAATACTTTCCATGCTAAATCCTACTAGGTTCGCCTTTGATTTTTAGTCATGGATTGTTTAGAAATTCTCAAGGGAATTTAAGAGAATTTTGGGTGAGCTAAGGCTGGCGATATCTCCTGAAAAAAATGAAAGAGAATAAAGCTATACTGCCTTTTTATACCAGATCTAGGAATTCCACCACCCTAAGTGCTACATGGGTCAACCCGCGCTGGGTACTGCGCCTTGTGGGACAGTTGGCAAACTCTTGTCAAATGTAGTCACACCTTTTGCCCTATAATGTGCCGCCAACTGATTGGTTGTAATAAAACCTCATTAACCTTAACTTCACATATGGGGAGAAATGTTGGGTGTAACAATATTCTACATTTAAAACATTGTCTTCCATTAGTTTTCATCATCGTAATATTCATAGGCCACTTTATTCCTCTTCATGTACACAAAAGTACCTTTAGCTGAGAAGTTTACTCTCAAGAGCCCTCGACTAAATTCAAAACTATTACTTATATTCCAAATTCTTTCAAATCCAAATCGTGCTATAGAGATGAATTATAAGAGTTTGATTCGGGACTTATGTTTGCTAATGATACAGAGATGCTTGCAATTAGAATGTTATAGCTAGCCAGAGGGCTAATACAGCATCAGGTTAGGGCACAAGTAGAGAGAGAGTTCTTTACGACGTGGCCTGGTATGAGGCCCTATCATATCGTGCATACTAGATGTGCAAATTTCCTGCTTAAGACCCTAAGATGGGAATATCTAACATACCCCGTGAATAGCTAGCCATGGGAGTATCAGAAGGTAAAAGTATAAGTTTTAACAGGTAAACGAAGAAAGGTGAAGAAGGGTATGATGTACCCAGTTAGTGAAGATTATCTGCATTTACAATTCAGGCAGAGAAATATAAGCATTCTGAGTTTACTTTCAACAGTAACAGAGGTATGTTCAATTGGACACACCCATCTCAGTTATGCTCGATGGGAGCTAACATATATAATTTAAGAGAATAATAGGATTTCCGGATCCAGTTAGGGTTAGAGTAACCCAAAATGGTGGATGGATTATTAGCATTAGCTAAAGTTTTCGAAGGATATTACAAACTTGATAATAGTTCTCCTTGTGAGATACCTAGGTGGTGCACTCTAGAATAGTACAGTCATATATGAATAATAGAATGTTTCGAAAATTAAGAAAATAGGCATTGGAATACTAGAAGGGATAAATACTTACCTTAGTATGACTCCCCTCCCCTGTAAAGAGAGAAAGTTAGGCGACCCGAAGAGCCAGTGAGATGGAGCAAGGGGAGCTAAAAGCGAAAGAATGTCTTGTTGAAGTTTTCAAAATAAGGTAATAGATAGAAACATTATCATGCGAATAAAAAAGAGTAAATGGAGGATTCTGAGTAAGATGTGATACATGGGTGACAACGGTAAATCAAAATATGACAGAATGCCAGAGTCTATATTGAAGTGAAGGAACAGACAAGAGGAAACATGCATTGAGACTATAAAAGAGTATAAGCCATAAAGTCATATATTCATTTCGAGAAATAAGTTGGTGACTTCAACGTGCTTACCGGAATGATAAGTTAGACCCCGGTGTAATATAAATTAGTATAGGCTAGTAAATAAGATAAATCGAACATGAATTAGGGGCCGGAGGATTCAATAATAGTCAACATCGTGAGAGTTTCAGAGACCGCGTTCCGGTAATAATAGAGTGGACAAAAGAAGAATATCCTTTAAAGGTCATTCAGGAAGACGCTTCCCTTTAACAACCGGTGTGAGCAGAGTTAAACTAAAGGGGCTAAGTGTGCCAGTTACACTAGGTGTCACCCTCTTGCATAAGAAATTCAGTTATCCCTAGTACAGAAGGGTTATAGCAAGGCGAGTAAGGGTTAATGAAATTGTGAAAAGATATCGAAGATGATGATGTAAAACATCTATAGGTAAAACTTTAGAGCATTAAATGTTTGTAATCCACTAAAAGGAGGAAGATGGTGTGATATGGTACTAAGTTGGAGTTAAGTGGTTCAGGTAAATATAGAATGGTAAAGGAAGAATGTGGTAAAAAGGGCGAAAGGAATGAGATTGCATTTATTCAGATCATATAGATATGTTACGACTCCAGAATATTATGCAAGCACGATGCCCGGAATATGCAATAAGGGTTCCCGTCCAGGATGTTAATTGAAAAATAAAGTGCGAATGGACGCTTGATACATAAGGAGCTAGTGCGAAAGATAAGTTAAGACAAAAGACATAACCCAAGAGAGGTTACGCAGAATATAGATATGAGAATTGACTAATGAGTAGTTAGTAGTTGATTCAGGAAGAGCCTAGTTATGACTAGAGAAGAGGTCACAGATAAATCAACACATCATGCAAGATAAACGTAGTGAACCCCGCATACGGAATTCAGTCTTTCTGATAACAGATCTTAATCCTTAAGAAATATTCAGATAGGAGTTGGGTAGTTAAAAGTGCCATATAAGTACTACATAAATAAAAGAGAGTACCACTAGAGAGACAATCATAATTTGAGTTTAGAAGTAACCCTACGAGCACAAGGGCACGAGGTTAGTAACTAAGGATATTTATAGGCAAGTAAGAACATCGAAACATTTGTCATGTATACGATGTAATACTCGCAACTTTACAAGAGTTAGAGTGTCTCCCCTAAGTACTACTACGAAAGACTAGTTGAGGAAATAAGGAAGAAGGCTTTGACCTAAGCATTGCAACCCGAATACAATATTATAGAAGAAATGATCTTGTAACAACAGTCTCATTAGAACATTATGCACTCCATAAGAATGTGGCACCTATCGTGACTAATGAACGGGAAGTAAAATCAAAAGTATATTCAAAATTCCAGTATGTGTGTGCACTAAGACAAGCCATGCATTTATGCAATAAGTGATAGAACGACCAGGAAAGGTAACTGCTTATGTTTAAAGACAACTAAGAAGGCACAAAAAGAATTATTCGATCTATGACCCAGAGTTAGTTACGTTATGAATGCAGTAAAGATTTTAGAGTATTATCTATGCAGCATATATGTTGACATTCTTACAGTTATAGGAGACTCCTGTATATCGTTAAAAGGAAGAATTAAGTCAAAGTCACAAACAAAGGCTTGAATTTTTAGAAGATTATAACATGGATGTTCCATAGCATCTATGAAATTTTAATGTAATAGCTAATACCCTGAGTCACGTATTGGAAGATAGCTTAAGCCTACTTAAAGGCTGAGAGGGAAGAGGAAACTCGAGAGTTACATCAACTAAGTAAAATAGGAATCGATTATTAGACCCAGATGATTATAGAAATTGTGACTCGGAACATTGCAGAATCACTCTTAATAGCAAAAGTACAAGAGATATAGTACATTGGCCATATTATATAATAGTTCTGCGATAAAGCCATTTAAAAGAGTACCATCCTAAGGGATAACAAAAGATGGAGTGGAGATGACAGACTAAATATGTGTCCCCACTCTTGTGGGACTCCGAGACATTACATGGGCGAGGGAGCATCATTTTTACCATTCGAGTAAAGAACACAGATGACAACAATGTCATAATCTAGAATATTGCAGAAATAAGAAGACATGATTTGAGACGAACGACACCATGTGGTCGGTACTTCAAAGATGATCGCGGACTATAAAGTATAACATGGATGAATGACTCTCTAGATCAACCTTTCAATTCAAGAGTGGCTGTTAGGACAAGTTATGCTAAAGATAGAAAAGTGCAAGCTTTTATAGAAGTACAACAATTTAAAAGATCAAGAATTTGAGTGAGCTAAGATGTCAAGACAAGTATAATATTTACTATGCCGGGATAAGTCAGGAGACTAGAATACGCGGTTGAGAAATTGAAGCCTATCCTAAATCACTCACTCCTCAAGAGGGGTAGAAATATATGTATATATCGATACAAGGTGCGACATGAGGATTGAATAGAAATGTTACAACAACCAAGCTGATAACTAAGCTTACGAAAAGTAAAGGATGAAATATGAGAGCCAAGGTGCGGATTGTATTTGGTTATAAGAGCATCCGAATAAAATATTATACAATGGCCAAGGTCATAGAATAAAGGTTCCTAAAGTACGAACGTATGGAAAGTTATAGACGACTGGGTATTCCTAAAGAAGTCACCTACGACAGGAGTCATGAGATCTGGTAAAAAGGTGTCACGACCCAACTGGAGGGTCATGACTAGCACCCGGGCCATACTTGCCGAGCACCAACGTACATTTTATCTAACCTTCCTTATTATCTTTAAGGGCCAACAAGATCAATATAAATAGTAGACATGGATCATGAACATCTAACAATGAAAGATAATGTCATGAACATACATAACATAGGACGACAAGACTGTCAAGAAACTATATATAAGGTACGAGCTACCATGATGCCATAAAAGACTATACAACAAAAATCAGCCGACAAGGCATTCTAAACCATACATAAGTCGACACCTGTCTATGAGCCTCTAAAAGAACATAAATGCTACAACATTGCCGGAACAGGGCCCCGACATACCCATAATGTCTATAACAAAAATGCATACCAAGACCACGGCAAGTCCGGAGAAGGGATCTCGCCAATAACCGCTGAACCGGATAGCCTACTGTGATGGGGGAGCTGCGTCTACCCATCTATCAGGACCTGCAGCACGACATGCAGCATCCACAAATAAAAAGGACGTCAGTACGAATAAAGTACTGAGTATGTAAGGCAGGAAAGCATAAGTGAGAACAGTAATGTAAACAGGGATAGAGAATATACAACCTGTGACATCTGGGTACCTCTGAGGGCTACTGACATGAAATACATGATACATACATATATATACATAAACTTTTAAAACATACGCCTTTGTGGGCATCACCATCATCATATCGTACCCGGCCGTAATAGGCTCGGTAAAATGTACCCGGCCATCATAGGGCTCGGTAGAATCGTACCCGGCCACGTGGAGCTCGGTAAAACCCAACTGATCAGTGGTTTCACAATAGGTGCCATACCCGGCCGACTATAGCGTGGCTCAGTAGAGTAAAATAGATACATATATATGATGCATGCTGGACTCATTGGAATCACATTTTGAACCTTTCAGAGTGACGTAAGGTCGGTATCCTTCGTACATGTTATTAGGATTAACTCTTCATCAAGAATCTTATAAGAATAAGGAACTACCAACAACATTGATAATATAAGAATAAGAGAAGTAACATCAATATCAATCATTTCATAAGAAGGGCAGCAATGTAAGTACTGCTAGCTTCCAAGAGTAGAGTATCTTTGGGAGCTCGTTCATTACATTATGTACAATCGGAGTCGTGTAAAAGAATGAAGGGGATAGCCTCACATACCTTGTATATACTGCCCAACCTCAAGCTATGCAAATGTCACGACTCCTTAGTCTACAATAAGACAATTGACACTATCATTATCGTTTAAGCGTCGTAACTATTATATATCGACCACAACCTATTTTACGATGAAACGGACAGCACCTCCCCTATTTATATGACTTCCCACAAGTCAATAGAATCACCAAACAGCCCAAACAACATCATTAATAATCATATTGAGCCTCCAAAACAGTCCACCAACAAACAACATTACTACCAAGCCTTTCGATATATATTTCACAAGTTCTAGCTTCAACGACTTAGCTGCAACTTGGATAATCTTAAATATATATAGAGTAAGAGGTTCCTTACCTTTAAACAGAAATAAATACTCCAATTTGACCTTAATTTTCTACGAAATATCCCTTCAATTCTGCCACAAGAATAAGGAAGCAAAACTAGCAATTAATTCGTGGTTTTTCGGCACTAGAATTACTTTAGAAGACTTGAAATCACCTAGGGTTGATATTAAAAACTTGAAGGTGTATTTACAGGACATAAAACACTTAAAACAACCTCCCACACGAGCTGGAACAACACAAAAATCAGCAACAACAAGAAAAACAAGAAACTTACTAGCACCACGGGATTCCTGACATTTGATTTGTGTTGTTTGCCCTTTGTTTGGTTCTTGGATCATGAGAGAACCTTGAGAGACTGATTTTAGGGTTATAAGGTCTGAATATACTGAAAAATAATGACTTAAAACGGGGTTGAGGTATCTTATATATGTCCATATGTCTTAAACCGCCTTTGTGGGCCCCATAGAGAGCAGCTTGGCGCACTCTTGCAAATATGCGAATATCTCTCTATTCCGAGATCGTATCGATGAACGGTTTAATGAGTTGGAAACTAGATTCATAGATATTCAATTTGATAGGTAGATCACCCCATAATTCCAAGCACATTGGGAGAAAAATGCAGTAATATTTGACCTAAAGTTTAAGTAAAATTATAAACCTAAGTTGCGACAACTTTTATCGACTTTTGTTTCATAACTCGCTTGACTTCAAGACTTATGATGCGGATATTATATGATTCAAATACATTAAAACAAGACCTCTTGGGACAGTTAATCACCTCTAGTGTTACCCGAAAATACGGGTTACAACATCCTTGATTCGTTTAACTTCTAATATTTGTTAACCACTCTTATACACCCTTGTATCATTTAAGACCAATAGGATTAACTTCTTATCATCTCAAAGATAATCTCTTCTTGGATTTACGTCGACTAACTTACGGCATGATCTATGGTATGCGAATTTGGGTTGTAACACCCTCTCCCCATTAGGAACATTCGTCCTCGAATATAAGGGTTTATGGGGTGTCTAACTCATCGTGGATTCCGACGGAGATTTCCGGCTGAGTTTCCCCCATAAAATGGACACTAGCCAAACTTACAAGCAGTTAAACCCAACCTATGGCCTTACAAGACTATACAAAGCATTATGGATATGTACATTATCTGCATATTACCATTTTGTATTAAAGAAAAGAGTATTCACAAGCTATTGCTTACCTCATAGAGCCGTTTCACCTTATAATGCGTCCTTCTTTCCCCCGGCATCCTCATTATCTTCACTGTGGAATAGTTAAGGGTATTTAGACTTCATCTCCTCTTCTGCTTCCCATGTCATTTCTTCTATATTCTTGTTCCTCCATAATACTTTCACGGAAGCTACATCCTTTGTTCTCATCTTGCGGACTTGTCGATCTAATATAGCCACTGGCACTTCATCATATGATAGATCCTTTGTAACTTGTACATCTTTGATAGGGACGACCCGAGAAGGGTCTCCAATACATTTCCTCAACATAGATACATGGAATACCGGGTGGACAAATTCCAATTCAGATGGCAATTCTAACTCGTAAGCAACCTGTCCAATTCATCGAAGAATTTTGTACGGCCCAATATACCGCGGACTCAACTTACCCTTCTTCCCAAAACGCATAACACCCTTCATCGGCGAGATCTTCAGGAAAACCCAATCACCAACCTCAAATTCCAGATCACAATGCCGGACATCAGAATAAGACTTTTGCCTGCTTTGTGCCGTCCTCAGTCGCTCTTGTATCACTTTCACCTTCTCAGTGGCTTGGTGAATCAAATCTGGCCCATATAATTCTGTCTCACCGACTTCGAACCATCCAACTGGTGATCTACATCTCCTCCCATATAGTGCCTCATACGGGGCCATTTTAATACTTGAATGGTAGCTATTATTGTAGGCAAATTCTATAAGTGCCAGATGGTCATCCCAATTCCCCTTGAAATCTAGAACACATGCTCGTAGCATATCTTTAAGCGTCTGGATGGTACGTTCAGCCTGTCCGTCAGTCTGCGGATGGAATGCAGTGCTGAGATTTACTTGTGTACCTAAACCCTTCTGAAAAGACCTCCAAAAGTTAGCCGTAAATTGAGCTCCTCGGTCTGATATAATAGATACCGGCACACCATGAAGCCTAACAATCTCCTTGATATATAACTTCGCATAATCTTCAGCCGTGTAAGTTGTCTTAACTGGTAGAAAATGGGCAGATTTTGTAAGTCGATCAACTATCACCCAGATGGAGTCAAACTTATGATAAGAGCGAGGTAATCCAATAATGAAGTCCATATTAATCACCTCCCATTTCCAGGTCGGAATCTCTATATTCTGAATCAATCCACTGGGTTTCTGATGCTCGATCTTTACTTGTTGACAATTAGGACACTGGGCTATAAATTCTGCAATAGACTTCTTCATGTTATCCCACCAATACTGCTCCTTAACGTCATGATACATCTTTGTCGAGCCAGGATGGATAGAATATCGAGACTGATGAATCTCAATCATAATCTTCTCTCGCAACCCTGCCACACTAGGCACACATAATCGGCCCTGGTATCTCAGTGTCCCATCTCCTCCGATCTTGAAAGTTGTAATCTTACACTGCTGAATTCCCTCTCTCAATCTTACTAAGGTAGGATCTTCATATTGCCGTGCTTTTACCTAGGCTACCAAAGATGATTCTGCTGTATTCTGTACAGTAATACCTCCGTCATCAGAGTCCAACAATCTGATTCTGATATTGGCCAGCTGGTGAAGCTCTTTGGTCAACCCTTGTCTACCTGCCTCAATATGTATTAAGCTTCCCATTGACTTACGGCTGAGAGCGTCTGCCACAACATTGGCTTTACCGGGATGGTACAATATCTCGACGTCATAGTCTTTCAGTAATTCAAGCCACCTACGCTGCCTCAAATTCAACTCCTTCTGCTTGAAGATGTATTGTAAACTCTTGTGATCTGTGTAGATGTCAACATGGATACCGTATAAGTAGTGCCTCCATATCTTCAAAGCATATATTACTGCAGCCAATTCCAAATCATGAGTCGGGTAATTCTTTTCATGCTTCTTCAATTGTCTTGATCCATAAGCAATCACCTTCCCACGTTGCATCAATACGCACCCCAAACCTATACCTGAGGCATCACAATATACCACATAACCTTCTGTTCCTTCTGGGAGAGTGAGCACTGGCGCGGATGTCAATCGATTCTTTAGCTCCTGAAAACTATGTTCACAAGCATCAGACCACTGGAACTTGGTAGCTTTCTGTGTTAACTTAGTCAATGGTGCTGATATAGAGGAAAACCCTTCTATAAACCGCCTATAATATCCTGCTAGCCCCAGGAAGCTGCGGACTTCTGACGGTGTTGTCGGTCTCGGCCAATTCTTCACTGCATCGATCTTCTGAGTGTCGACACTAATACCCTTATCAGATATCACATGGCCAAGGAATGCTACTGAGTTCAGCCAGAATTCACATTTAGAGCGCTTATCATATAACTTATGATCCTGAAGGGTCTGTAATACTATCCGCAAGTGGCACGCATGTTTTGCCTCCGAACGAGAATACACCAGAATGTCATCAATGAATACGATCACGAACACATCAAGATAGGGCCTGAATATACTAGTCATGAGATCCATAAAAGCTGCTGGGGCATTTGTTAGCCCGAACAACATCACCAAGAACTCAAAATGCCCATATCTTGTCCGAAAGGCCGTCTTTGGAATATCCTTCTCCTTAACCCTCACCTGATGATACCCTGAACGTAAGTCAATCTTGGAGAAATACTTGGCCCCCTGGAGTTGGTCAAACAGGTCATCAATTCTTGAAAGTGGATACTTGTTCTTTATTGTAAACTTATTCAACTGTCGATAATCGATACACATCCTTAACGACCCATCTTTCTTCCGCACGAACAAGACTTGCGCACCCCAAGGTGAAGTGCTAGGCCTAATGAAACCCTTATCCAGCAAGTCCTTCAACTGTGCTTTCAAATCTCGCAACTCTGCTGGGGCCATCCTATATGGAGGGATAGAGATCGGTTGAGTGTCAGGCAATGCATCAATGCTAAACTCAATCTCCCTTTCAGGAGGAAGGCCTGGGAGTTCATCTGGGAAAACATCTGGAAATTCATTGACCACGGGGATTAATTGTAGAGTAGGCGGCTTCGCCTCCGCATCCCTAACGCGAACAAGATGATAAATGTAACCTTTTGAGATCATCTTCCTTGCCTTAAGATAGGAAATAAACCTACCTTTCGGCGTAGCAATGTTCCCCTTCCATTCAATGGCGGGTTCACCTGGAAACTGAAACCTAACCATCTTCGTACGACAGTCAACATTTGCATAGCATGAGGCCAACCAGTCCATTCCCATTATCACATCAAAATCAACCATTTCTACCTCAAATAAATTTGCCGAGGTTTGACGACTACAAATCATCACAGTGCAACCTTTATAAACCCTTCTAGCAATCACATAATCTCCTATCGGAGTGGATACCGCAAGTGGTTTACTTATCAATTCAGGTTCAATGCCAAACTTATTAGCCACAAAGGGTGTAACATATGATAAGGTAGATCCTGGATCAATTAGCGCATATACATCATAAGAAAACACAGACAATATACCTGTAACAACATCCGGAGATGACTCGAGATCTTGTCGACCTACTAGAGCATAGGTTCGATTTTGACCACCACTCGAACTCGGCACTGAACCTCTACCTCTACCACGACCTGTCGACTGTTGAAAACCTTGTGCTGGAGGTCGAACTGATGAGGAAGAACCAGACACAGATCCAGTCGGTTGAGCCATACCACCACCTCCTCTGTTAGGACAATCCCGCATCATATGGCCACGCTGTCCACAAGAATATCACGCATCGGAACTTCGACGGCACAGTCCAAAGTGGGCCTTGCCGCACTGATCACAACGAGGTGTTGGGGGTCTCGTCTGACTAGTATCTCTATGAAATTGTGAGCCTGATGCCCTCGAACTCTGACCTGAACTAGAATAGGTAAATCGATCATACCGAGGCCTCTGAAACTGTGGAGGAGCACTAGCTACAGGTGGCGCCGAACTCCTCGAAGATTAGGGCCTGATATTGCTTCTGAACTCATCAGAATACCCTGCAAATCTCGCCCTCTTATGCTGGCCCCTATCCTACTCCCTATATGCCCTTTGCTGGCGCTTACGATCCTCTAGGGTCTGGGCATAAGCCTGAATACGGGAAATATCCATGCCCTCTACCAAGGAGGCTGTTGTGCACTCATTTATCAGATGTGGTCCCAACCCGTTCACGAACAGATGCACCCTATCACTCATCTCTGACACCATATGGGGAGCATACCTTGCTAAAGAATCAAACTGTATACTATACTCTCGTACACTCATATTACCCTGTCGAAGGTTCAAGAACTTATCAGCTCTAGCTCGTCGTATCTCAACTGGCAAGTAGTGACGAAGAAAGGCCTCAGAAAATTCCTTCCACATGGCTGGAGGAGCGTTCGGACCCCTAGATCTCTCCCAACTATCATACCAAAAAACCGCTAAATCCCGTAACCGATAAGAAGCCAACTCTACTGCCTCCGTATCACTAGCATGCATAACCCGCAATGTACGATGAATCTGATCAATAAATATTTGTGGGTCCTCCTTGGGGTCTGATCCGGTAAACACTGGAGGGTCTAGATTAATAAAATCACGAACTCTCGCACTAACCGGTTTATCAGCAGCACCGGTATTCTGCCTCTGAGCCTGAGCAGCTACCAAGCTAGTCAACAATTGCACCGCACTGCGCATATCGTGGTCTGTAGTGCCAGACGGAGGAACTGGATGTACTGGGTGCCTCCTAATATCCTCTGGAGGAGACGGAGAGGTATGAGACGGCATCTCACTCTGAGCCTCACTCTGGCCTACTCTGGCTGGAGGCACCTGAATGTTACCCTCTCCCACAGCTGTATCAAGCCGTTTACTAATCGCTTGCTTCCTAGTCGAAGGCATCGCTGAAAGAAAACAAGGTGAATATTAGATATGAACACTTACTACTCAACTCTAAGCACGATCTAGATTCAGGAAGAAGGTAACAACCCTAGATGTCACGTAGCCTCCTGATTATAAATGTGGCGCACTACACATCCTAATCAAAACTCTACTAGACACGGCTCATAGACAACCCCTAGGACAGACTTGCTCTGATACCAAGTTTGTCACGACCCAACTGGAGGGTCATGACTAGCACCCGGGCCATACTTGCCGAGCACCAACGTACATTTTATCTAACCTTCCTTATTATCTTTAAGGGCCAACAAGATCAATATAAATAGTAGACATGGATCATGAACATCCAACAATGAAAGATAATGTCATGAACATACATAACATGGGACGACAAGACTGTCAAGAAACTATATATAAGGTACGAGCTAACATGATGCCATAAAAGACTATACAACAAAAATCAGCCGACAAGGCATTCTAAACCATACATAAGTCGACACCTGTCTATGAGCCTCTAAAAGAACATAAATGCTACAACATTGCCGGAACAGGGCCCCGACATACCCATAATGTCTATAAGAAAAATGCATACCAAGACCACGGCAAGTCCGGAGAAGGGATCTCGCCAATAACCGCTGAACCGGATAGCCTACTGTGATGGGGGAGCTGCGTCTACCCGTCTATCAGGACCTGCAGCACGACATGCAGCATCCACAAATAAAAAGGACGTCAGTACGAATAAAGTACTGAGTATGTAAGGCAGGAAAGCATAAGTGAGAATAGTAATGTAAACAGGGATAGAGAATATACAACCTGTGACATCTGGGTACCTCTGAGGGCTACTGACATGAAATACATGATACATACATATATATACATAAACTTTTAAAACATACGCCTTTGTGGGCATCACCATCATCATATCGTACCCGGCCGTAATAGGCTCGGTAAAACGTACCCGGCCATCATAGGGCTCGGTAGAATCATACCCGGCCACGTGGAGCTCGGTAAAACCCAACTGATCAGTGGTTGCACAATAGGTGCCATACCCGGCCGACTATAGCGCGGCTCGGTAGAGTAAAATAGATACATATATATGATGCATGCTGGACTCATTGGAATCACATTTTGAACCTTTCGGAGTGACGTAAGGTCGGTATCCTTCGTACATGTTATTAGGATTAACTCTTCATCAAGAATCTTATAAGAATAAGGAACTACCAACAACATTGATAATATAAGAATAAGATAAGTAACATCAATATCAATCGTTTCATAAGAAGGGCAGCAATGTAAGTACTGCTAGCTTCTAAGAGTAGAGTATCTTTGGGAGCTCATTCATTACATTATGTACAATCGGAGTCGTGCAAAAGAATGAAGGGGATAGCCTCACATACCTTGTATATACTGCCCAACCTCAAGCTATGCAAATGTCACGACTCCTTAGTCTACAATAAGACAAATGACACTATCATTATCGTTTAAGCGTCGTAACTATTATGTATCGACCACAACCTATTTTACGATGAAACGGACAGCACCTCCCCTATTTATATGACTTCCCACAAGTCAATACAATCACCAAACAGCCCAAACAACATCATTAATAATCATATTGAGCCTCCAAAACAGTCCACCGACCAACAACATTACTACCAAGCCTTTCGATATATATTTCACAAGTTCTAGCTTCAACGACTTAGCTGCAACTTGGATAATCTTAAATATATATAGAGTAAGAGGTTACTTACCTTTAAACAGAAAGAACAACTCCAATTTGACCTTAATTTTCCACGAAATATCCCTTCAATTCTGCCACAAGAACAAGGAAGCGAAACTAGCAATTAATTCGGGTTTTTTCGGCACTAGAATTACTTTAGAAGACTTGAAATCACCTAGGGTTGATATTAAAAACATGAAGGTGTATTTACAGGACATAAAACACTTAAAACAACCTCCCACACGAGCTGGAACAACACAAAAATCAGCAACAACAAGAAGAACAAGAAACTTACTAGCGCCACGGGATTCCTGACATTTGATTTGTGTTGTTTGCCCTTTGTTTGGTTCTTGGATCATGAGAGAACCTTGAGAGACTGATTTTAGGGTTATAAGGTCTGAATATACTGAAAAATAATGATTTTAGGGTTATAAGGTCTGAATATACTGAAAAATAATGACTTAAAACGGGGTTGAGGTATCTTATATATGTCCATATGTCTTAAACCGCCTTTGTGGGCCCCATAGAGAGCAACTTGGCGCACTCTCGCAAAAACGCGAATATCTCTCTATTCCGAGATCGTATCGACTAACGGTTTAATGCGTTGGAAACTAGACTCATAGATATTCAATTTTATAGGTAGATCACCCCATAATTCCAAGCACATTTGGAGAAAAATGTAGTAACATTTGACCTAAAGTTTAAGTAAAATTATAAACCTAAGTTGCGACAACTTTTATCGACTTTTGTTTCATAACTCGCTTGACTTCAAGACTTATGATGCGGATATTATATGATTCAAATACATTAAAACAAGACCTCTTGGGACAGTTAATCACCTCTAGTGTTACCCGAAAATACGGGTTACAACATCCTTGATTCGTTTAACTTCTAATATTTGTTAACCACTCTTATACACCCTTGTATCGTTTAAGACCAATAGGATTAACTTCTTATCATCTCAAAGATAATCTCTTCTTGGATTTACGTCGACTAACTTATGGCGTGATCTATGGTATGCGAATTTGGGTTGTAACAAAAGCCCTTCAGTCTGAGATATATGGGGCCTTACAAAGTCATTCAACGGATAGGCAGAGTAGCTTGTGAGCTTTAATTGCCTCTAGAGTCAGAGTCAGTTCATTATCCATGTTATGGAAGTTCATTAGAGACCCTTCTCGTGTTGTCCCAGTTTATGACATTAAAATTAAAGAGGATCTATCCTACAAGGAGATTCTAGTGGCTATCTTAGATCGACAGATCTTCAGGTTGAGGACCAAAAAGGTATCCTCCGTGAAGGTATTATGGAAAAATAATATCATTAAAGAAATGACATGGAAGACCGCAGAGGAGATGGAATCTTAATACTCCCACCTATTTCAAATTGAAGATATGGCTCGATGTAGGATATTACATCACCGCCCGGTTCAAACTAGTAGGTCATGGGGTGAGCTCTTATTTTTGACTTGAAGTACTTATGATTGACAGTTGTGTGAGGCCAAGTGCTGCTATTTATAGACATTGGCCTTGTGCGGCATGTATAGTATATTTTTTGACTGCATGCAGGCGTGCAGGTTGATTTTAGTCCAGTGTACAAAGGAGACTCTGGCGGAATTTTTGCAAGTCTCTAAAAGTTAACATTCGAGGACGAATGTTTCTAAGGGGGTGTAATGACCCGATCGGTCGTTTTGAGCATTTGCATTTTGTTTGGTAGTTTGAGGGCTTGATTAGCTTCATATGAGTTATTATGACTTGCGTGTATGGTCGGTTTGGTTTTCAAGTGGTTTAGGATTGATTTGGAAGAATGAATCTCATTTTAGAAGTTGTAAGTTGGAAGAGCTGACTAAGTTTGATTTTAGCAAATTTTACCTTGGAATGGAGTTTTGATGATTCTGTTACGTATAAATGGTGATTTTGGATTTGGGCGTATGCCCAAAATTGCATTTGGATGTTTCTATAAGGTTTCGGCTCTATTTTGTGAAAATTGGCAATTTAAAGGTTTGGAAAGTTCATAGGTTTGACCAGGAATTGGCTTCGATGTTATCGGGTTCAGATTGTTGGTCTGAGAGTTGGAATAGGTTCATTATGTTATGTGGAACACTTTTGCAAAATTTGAAGTGATTCCGAGTTGTTTAGACGTGTTCGGTGTAAGTTTGGAATTTAGAAACTTTAAATAGTTCATTAAGCTTTAATTGAGGTGCGATTCGTGGTTTTGATGTTATTATGTGTGATTTGAGGCCTCAATTAGGTCTGTGTTATGTTTTGGAACTTGATGGTATGTTCAGATGGGGTTCCAAGGGGTTCCGGTGAGTTTCGGGGTGGTTTCGGGCCATTTTCCCTCTTGTTGGTATTGCTGGTTTTCTTCGGGTTTACTATTATTCAAGTGTTCTTCACGATCGCGAAGGTGTATCCGCAATCGAGTAGTGTTCTAGGGGCAGGTTAGATGTCACGCCCCGACCTCGGGGAGCGCGACCGGTGCTCAACAGAGTTACCCCGGTGCCATCTACCCAACTCACCCACAAATAAAGAGATGAATGCATTTCATTAATTAGTCAGTAAGAAGTCATGTGAACAACACCATTTCATTTCCATTGGTTACGTCCTTAACAAATGTTCAAAACAGTACATTGTACAATCATAGTTAAAGTGGGACAGATGATACAATTACAACATTTTTAGATTTAAATTTCCCAAAACATACACAACCCACACTATGCATACGGAGCCTCTAACACGAACACAAGAGTGCTATGACAGTACCAGCAACAAGGCCCCGGCTATACCTCAAAACGCTATGTACAAAGGATAGAAGATACAGGACCCCGAAATGAAATGGGGCTCGCCAAATCAGCTGAGGAGAGGATGTGTTGCTATCACTGATCAATACCACCTGCTATGGAACCACCTGCATCTATTAAAGATGCAGTGCCCCCGGCAAAAGGGACGTTAGTACATATGGAATAGTACTAGTATGTAAAACTAAACACCCTCTCAATAGAACGAGCAACAGAAACGGGGAATAAAACATGATATCAATAAAGACTCAAACGGTATCAAAGTGTCACATTAGGGGAAACGTAAATTTCAAGTAGGTTTCGGTAATTTAAGTTGGGAGATCTTTAGCACCGATATACCACCGTGTTTTAGCACGGAGTCCGATCTCAGCTCGACCGGCTAAGCCATCTCACCTCGAGACATACACTCACAATACCACCATGTGTGCGACATGGCGTCCGATCTCAGCCCGATCGGCTAAGCCGTCTCACCACAATGTTGTGTGGGTCGACATTATATCACATCTAGCTAGCAATAATCTCATCCCCTTTAAGGGGAAAACATCTCAACACACCAATCCCATCCCATATAAGGGGAAACAGACTCATCACATTAACACGGGGATTTACCACTCAATCAGTCCTACACCGGAATGTGTAGTTTCAGAGTTAGGTTGTTCCAACCTACCCTTCCTCGGTGGCTAATCGATACTCCCAAAGCATTTGTTATTAAAAGTATTTACCATTCAATTCATATTCTTTTACATGTCATTCATTTTATTGACATCATTGGCCATAACGCAATATCATTCTTGGTACATTGGCCGTACTTCATAATTCAAGCTCACTATTCCATTTTCAATCATTATCATGGATAATCAATAAGAAGGCCTTTCAAATTAAGACTTTAAACACATACTTGAGAAAATTAGGGTCTTAGGCACATATGATCTCTTATACAATTTGATGTGATCACTTTCATTTGGACTTGACTTGAAGTCACAGCATTTTAATACATACTCATACTTCAAATAGTGTCACGACCCAAACCGAAGGGTCACGACGGGCACTCAGTGCCTTATTCAACCGAGTACTAACATAACATATCTTTCTTATCATACTATCATTGGTAATTGTGCCAACATGGCCACAACTCATAATGTATAACTATAAATGGGAAAGCACTGTATCAGTGAACCATCTTTCTTAAAACATGAATACATATGGGCCGTCAAGGCCTCTGACATACTGTACAAAATGAACCTCTGTCTACAAAGTCTCTAAGAGTATTTGACATCAAATGGGACAGGGTACCGGCCTACCCATAAGCCTGTAGCAAAATTCTGACATGATGACTCATAGACTCGGCTGCACTCCGAATGAGGTGGAGTCTTACCGATCCTTCGTTGAATGCTAACCTCGTCTACTATGAGGGCTCGTCAAACTAATTGTCTACACCTACAGGCATGAATGCAACGTCCCCAACAAAACGATGTCAGTACGAATAATGTACCGAGTCTGTAAGGCACATTAATAAGTATATAAAAGGCATGGAAGAAACATGGAGTAAATGACTCAACCTGTAAGTCAGGATAACTTTGTAAATCATGAAATGCTTATAGTGTCATGCATATGCGTATAAATATCATGTCGTGCATAGGTACATATGTTCATAAAATCATCAAGCCTCTGAGGGCATCCCATCATATCATCTCGGCCACTGTGGGCAAAATTATCAACGTATACTAGCTGATCATGTGGTGGTGCTTATATAATGCCGTAACCTTTTCCCATATCCCGTATGCATATAATATACATATATACGCGTATATAATGCCATCTGGACATGGGTCAATGTACATGTATAAATGAATGCAATGCATAAGAAGTACGTCACTAAAATCTCTCGGAACGTCATAAGACCATTATGCCTCTGATTAATATCATGAAATAAACTTTATCAACTCACGTATTTTCTGATACCCATGAACAGACGATAGAATAATAAGACATATGGGGAATCAAGAACATAGGAACCTCTAGTATTTCTATGAATAGAGTCATTTATGGAAGTTGTGCATTTGCGCATTTCTTTTGTATCGTATGGATCATGCCAAAAGGAAAGAAGGGATAGCCTTAACATACCTGAGTCGATTCTCTTGAAAATCCCTCTAACACATGTCTTTTGCGAAAATACGTAACAACGGATCGAAGTAGGAAAACATCCGTATGATATTCTTGAGAAAAATTGTACCGTGCTTTCTTAGAATTGCAAATCCCGTGTTGCTAAAGTATTAGGTAGACTTCGTATGAAATGTTTGAACCAATCTCGTTGCTATTGCAACGTTACCTTTTTCTGAAACTTTTTTCTTTAAGATAAGCAATTCAATTGTGAATTAGAAAGGTTATTTAACCTTTAGGTGGGCCCCACATTAGGGGGTGACTAAGCCACTAATTTTTCATAAGGTACCACATTACTTTATGACTTAAGAGTCATATTTAACCAAGGTTCTTGGCTGCCACATTGGGGCCCTTTAGATTTTATCCACAATTCCTTAATTACATAGATAATCTGCCACCAAAATCCACAATTAACCAAATATCCACATAATTAAGAATTATCTCAAATTACTTGAAATACTACTTACTTTTAACACACTTTATACATCATACTATCATGGTCATGTGGTACCTTGTATGGCACTAGTCCATAAATACGGGGTGTTATAGGTTGGACCATATTTTATCTCAAAATATCAAACTTCGACGAAACTCATTTTCTTCGATTCGCTTACACTCTCACCTTCACGAATTTACTCATCACTTGTTAGAAATAGCATAATACTTATAAGCTCCAAATAATCTTGTCTTTTAACTGATGTAGATTATCTTACGACAAATTCAACGTATAATACTATGGGGTGTAACATCGTCGTAATATTATACTGCGGAGCGTAACATCGATGTAATACCGCAGGGTGTAACATCATCGTAATATAATACTCCGGACCGTAACATCGACGTAATACTGCGGGGCGTAACATCATTCCCCCTTTTGGAATATTCATCCTCGAATGTTGACTGACGCACTTATCATTCTCATAACTCATAGCTCTTGCGAATACCTTAGTACTCTCCTTACCATTTAGGTAACTGTTCTTTGAATATACTCAAAGGCCAGGGAATTCTCCCCTTTAGACCTCTTTCTCATACCACGACTTATGGTCGGAATCTTTCCAATCTCGTAACTTTTGCTACCTTCTATCATGCAGCATGTGTGATTCTGACCTTGCAGCTTTTAGCCAATCTCTAGGCCTCACTTGTGAACATATACAGAATTATGACAAGTTGTCCCTCTGGGCGTCTATGGCTTTACTACATCTAAGTAGGTCATACTATACCCTAACTCTTACTTCGGTTATTGTTACTGAGGTCTGCTACCAAACTCCAGGTTACTCTCATTGCTTATCCTATACGTATAAATCTATTTGCTTTAATGCTTCCTCTTTAATGTTAATCTTAAGACTGATAGTCTAATCTCATCTCATACTTTGTAACTTTTATCCATCCATTATTGATTTACCTCAATGTTGATCTACAATCTATCACTGATAACTTGAAACTTCTTACATAATACATTGTCACTAGGGCTTACGTCTCATCGGGGAACATTTAAAGTGATTTTCTTGATCCACCTGGGGGCGATACCGTACTTTGGTCACGACCCAAACCAAAGGGTCATGACGGGCACCCGGTGCCTTACTCAATCGAGTACTAACGTAACATATCTTTCTTATCGTACTATCATTGGTAACAGTGCCAACATGGCCACCACTCGTAATGTATAAATATAAGTAAGAAAGCATTGTATCAGTGAACCATCTTTTTTAAAACATGAATACATATGGGCCGTCAAGGCCTCTGACATACTGTACAAAATGAACCTCTGTCTACAAAGCCTCTAAGAGTATTTGACATCAAATGGGACAGGGTACCGGCCTACCCATAAGCCTGTAGCAAAATTATGACATGATGACTCATAGACTCGGCTCCACTCCGAATGAGGTGGAGTCTTACCGATCCTTCGCCGAATGCTAACCTCGTTTACTATGAGGGCTCATCAAACTGATTGTCTATACCTACAGGCATGAATGCAACGTCCCCAACAAAAGGACGTCAGTACGAATAATGTATTAAGTATGAAAGGCATATAAATAAGTATATAAAAGGCATGAAAGAAACATGGAGTAAATGACTCAACCTGTAAGTCTGGATAACTCTGTAAATCATGAAATGCTTATAGTGTCATGCATATGCGTATGAATGTCATGTCGTGCATAGGTACATGTGTCCATAACATCATCAAGCCTCTGAGGTCATCCCATCATATCATGTCGGCCATTATGAGCAAAATCATCAACGTATACTAGCTGATCAGGTGGTGGTGCGTATATAATGCCCTAACCTTTTCCCATATACACATATATAACGCCATCTGGTCATGGGTCAATGTACATGTATAAATGAATGCAATGCATGAGAAGTACGTCACTAAAATCTCTCGAAACGTCATAAGACCATTATGCTTCTAATTAATATCATGAAATAAACTTTATCAACTCACATATTTTCTGAGACCCATGAACAGACGATAGAATAATAAGACATATGGGGAATCAAGAACATAGGAACCTCTAATATTTTTATGAATATAGTCATTTATGAAAGTTGTGCATTTGCTCGTTTCGTGTGTATCGTATGGATCATGCCAAAAAGAAAGAAGGGATAGCCTTAACATACCTGAGTCGATTCTCTTGACAATCCCTATAACACATGTCTTTTGTGAAAACACGTAACGGCGGATCAAAGTATGTAAAAATCCGTATGATATTCTTGAGAAAAATTGTACCGTGCTTTCTTAGGATTGCAAATCCCGCGTTGCTAAAGTATTTGGTATACATCGTATGAAATGTTTGAATCAATCTCGTTGCTACTACAACATTACCTTTGCTGAAGCTTTCTTCTTTAAGATGAGCAATTCAATTATGAATTAGAAAGGTTATTTAACCTTTAGGTGGGCCCCACTTTAGGCCGCGACTAAGCCACCAATTTCTCATACGGTGCCACATTACTTTATGACTTAAGAGTCATATTTAACCAAGGTTCTTGGCTTCCACGTTGGGGCCCTTTAGATTTTATCCACAATTCCTTAATTACATAGATAATCTTCCACCAAAAATCCACAATTAACCAAATATCCACATAATTAAGAATTATCTCAAATTACTTACAATACTACTCACTTTTAACACACTTTATACATCATACTATCATGGTCATGTGGTACCTTGTATGGTACTAATTCATAAATACGGGGTGTTATAGCTTGGACCGTATTTTATCTCAAAATGTCAAACTTCGACGAAACTCATTTTCTTCGATTCGCTTACCCTCTCACCTTCACGAATTTACTCGTCACTTGTTAGAAATAGCATAATACTTATAAGCTCCAAATAATCTTGTCCTTGAACTTGATGTCAATTATCTTACGACAAATTCAACGTACAATACTACAGGGTGTAACATCGTCGTAATATAATACTGCGGAGCATAACATCGACGTAATACTGCAGGGCGTAACATTATCGTAATATAATATTGTGGATCGTAACATCGACGTAATACTGCGGGGTGTAACAAATAGTCTCCCGAAGAATAGCACAATATAATAAGAACATTCCGGAACACATTTGAACATACTCATATATATACATCATCTGATGCCAAACTTATTCAGAAAAGTCAATTCATAATGGACAACTCGGGACTTACAAGATCATCATGGGAATTCAATTCTAAGAGAGAAGTTTAGCCAACATACCTTGCCTCGAGCCATTTTAATTTACTAAACTGTTCTGGAGATCCTAGCCACTTCGATCTATTTAGATATATTGCAAAATTCAACACAAATTAAGAAGGAGTTCATAATTGTAGCTCACTTTAGCATTTTATTAAACACTAGGTATGTATTGAGGTTCCAAGATTCTCCTATGGTGGATTCTATCATCCCACTAACCAAAGATTCCCCAAAAGAGCTCAACAATCTTTCCACTACCCTAGATGGTACATGCATGTAAAATAAACAACTCCTACACCCTAGAATTTACTTGGCTTATTACCTATTTTCAGTTAAAATCACGAAATTGAGGGCTATGGAGTAAACACTTACCTCTAGAATGAAGACCCAGTGAATTCTTCTTACAATTTCTTCAACTTTGAGCAAGAATTGATGGATGAAGGGCTTAGGAACTCCCCCTCTCACCCGTTGGCAATCCCTTACTCTAGAATATATCTTTTTGCTTCATAAGTAGTCCATTAATCTAATATATCGAAATAGGGTGAGATAAAAAAATTAGAAGGAAAGGAGCCCCGTCACAGATTTGCGGTCGCATATACAACTGCAAAATGCTTCTGCGGTCCGCAAAATGGGGCGCGAAATTGTCCTCCGGAACTGGGCAACTCTGCCCCACTTTGCGGCCATTATGCGGTCTGCAGACCTGTTCTGCGGTCGCATAATGTGCCGCTGACCTATTCTGCGGTCGCATAATGTACCGCAGAACCTCCCTCCGAAAATTTTTCATGTTGGTTCCACGGTCGATGTGTGGCCCGCAAAACAGTTTTGCGATCGCATAGTGGACCGCACAATATCATCCAAACATGCCTAGTTTTCTGCTTCATTTTGCGGCCATTCCGCGGCCCGCAGAGTGATTTTGTGACCGCATAGTGGGCCGTAGAAATATCTTTTTCTGCCAAAAAGTTTCCTTTACTCCCCAGCGTCCTGTCCAACCCAAAAAGTCCCCAGAATCTACACATTCGTCAACACATAGTCTACTTCGGCACCACGAAATTCCGGATTTTAGGTAAAATATTTATGAGGCCTCACACTGGAGGTTTTTCTTCACGTCCGTGCTTATGATGATGCTTTTGCGGTTCGTTGAGGGGCAGAGGTCAACGTGGGTCGCGTTCGCGACTGTTCGTCTGTGTTCACGGAGCTTGGGACCTGTTTTCCACCGTATTCACGTGCATCAGGCCACGTTTGCAAAGCAGTTCCTAGAGGAGTGTAACATTTTATGCATCACGGTCGCATGGGTACAACCGTGATCGTGTAGGGTACTACTGGGCAGTGCATATAAGTTGTTAATTTTGGTCTTTGAACTCATTTTATAATAAATTCAGATCTGGAGCTCGAATTTGGGTAATTATTGAGGTAATTTTCTCCACTTGGATTGGGTTAAGTGTTCTTGACTCAGTTTTGATTATTATTCATGATTTTATCTTCGATTTTGGCATTTTATTGGTGAATCTAAAAGAGAAATTGGTATTTTTGTCAAAAACTTTTCTAAAGTGAATATTTGAGATTTGAACATCGACTCGGAGTCGGATTTGAGTGAAACTAGTATGGTTGGACTCGTATTAAAATTGGTTGTTGGAATTTGTGAGTTTTGTCGGCTTCTGAGGTATGGGCTCGAGTTGACTTATTGGTTGACTTTGAGTATTTGATTAAAGATTCGACCTTTATCATTTGGGGTTATTTTCTTAAGGTATTATTTGATTTTTTGAGTTGCTTTTGGCTAGTTTAGAGCCGTTCGAAGGTTGATTCTTAGGGGATGATGCTTATAGAGTATCAATTTGGCTTTCTTGAGGTAAGTATCTCACCTAAACCTGGTTGAGAAAATAGTTGCATGAGTTATTTGTGATAGCTACGTGTTATGGGTGGCGCACATGTGTGGGGTTGAGTCCATGTGCGTGCACCGAGGTAATTTCTTTCCTGCAGTAGTGTTTAGGCTATGATGTGCCTTGGATTGATTTCTAAGCTTCATGTTGTGATAGTTCTTATATTTATACGCATGTTGTGAGCTATTTGAGCCATGTTTGAGGTTACATAAAGGTTAATCTCCTGATTGAACATGAAAATTGCTACTTTATTGATGTAATTGCCTAATTTGATCTATGATAGCACACTTCGCGCATGCATACACCTTTGCATGTCAGTTATGCCACTCCGTGAATATGAAATTTGATGTTCATTGATCATGTACATGTAATATTGTATATTTGCTTTCTGTGTGATATGGATTGGACTCGTAGCACGTGACCACGTTGTGGGGATTGTGATATTGAGCCTGTTATCACGCCGGGTGGATTGTAATTTTGAGAATGTGACCACGCCATGTAGATTGTGATATTGAGCTTTTGACCAAGTTGAGCGAATTGTGATTTTGAGCATGTGACCACGTCGGGAGGATTGTGATATTGAGCATGTGATCACACTGGGCAGATTGTGATTTTGAGCACGTGACCATGTCATGCGGATTGTGATATTGAGCATGTGACCACGCCGGGCGGATTGTGATTATTAGCATGTGACCACGCCGGGATGATTATGATTATTAGCACGTGACCACGTCGTGCGGATCTGGGATATTGATAATGTGGCACATGAACACGTAGTGTGAACGCGCTGTGCGATTTTGATATGATAGCAAATTAGTTGTCCGTGTAGCATATGGATATGGATCTATCCCCCTAGGGTCACCCTCTCAAGTGCCTTTTTAATGGTGTACACATGGATTGTGAGAAACATATGGGTTTCTCGTTAATGTGGACTTTGGAAAAGCTGATCGGTGGTTTGGTTTGCTTATTCAAATTCTGATGGGGGCCTTAGAGCCTTATTGTGATTTCTGTTTGGATCGGGTTACGCACCGCAACGGATTGATATTTGGTTGTTGCATTTCTTCTCTACTTGCAATTTCCTTGGATGTTTACATGATGTTTTACGCATGTCTTCTCTATTTGCTAGCTCCAGGTTGTACACATGCCTTTGTGCATATCTTCTTTATATGTCACCTCACCTGATGAGACAAGACACGGTATATATCTTCTCTATATGTGAATCTGTTTGACTTGACTTTTTTAATCACGCATATCTTCTCTATATGCAAGTTTGATGATTTAATGATATTGGATGCATATCTTCTCTATATGTCGGATTGCTAACTGAAAAAGAGCATGTTACATTATCTCTGGGCACCGAGGAGGCTTTATCTGTGATTCATAACTTGATAACATTTTTGTTTTGTACTTGTGAGATACATGAATAGAACAGGTTATTAACAAGTATCATTTATAATTCTTGCCACTATTACCTCACTGAGGTTAGCTATGATACTTGTTGGGTACATGAGGTTGGTTTTACTCATAATACACTTCTGCACCTTGCGTGCAGATCTTGGAGCTGAAATGTTGTGGATGACGAGAGTTGGCATTGAAGATGTACCTGCTTTTCGGATATAGCTACCACTTTTCCATGGTAGTTTTAAATTCGAATTCTATTTATTTACATTCCAAAGATATGTTGTCTTTATTTTAATACCAGCTT
This sequence comes from Nicotiana tabacum, assembly GCF_000715075.1. Taxonomy (NCBI): domain Eukaryota; kingdom Viridiplantae; phylum Streptophyta; class Magnoliopsida; order Solanales; family Solanaceae; genus Nicotiana; species Nicotiana tabacum. The sequence goes on from NC_134102.1 coordinate 48,847,260, forward strand.
TGTAAATCTAACTCTTAGTGGATCATGACTTGTACTATCAATCCTTGTGTTTTTGTATGGAAATTCAGTTCTTTCACTTATCTAGCGGATTAGGTTAGGTGCCATCATGACTAGGTGGATTTTGGGTCATGACAAGATGGTATCAGCGCTCTAGGTTCATGGGTTCTACGAGTCATGAGCAAGTATCTAGTAGATTCTTGTGGATCGGTAAGAGGATGCCCATACCTATCTTAGAGAGGATACATGGCATCTAGGAAACCTCCAATCTTTCCTTCTTTATCGTGTGAAATCGATTCAGATTGAAGCGTATCCCTTTGATTCCCTTCCATCCACTCGTATGTTATATGAGCACTCAATATAAGCTATCAACGACGGCTTGTGATGTCATGGATGAGGTGCAAGATGTGTTCTCTGTGCTATAAAGATAGGATACTCAGGAGGACTTGAGGCTAGGTTCAGATCGCAGCTTGGATTCGGTGTTTTCAGTTGTGTGAGTATGTGATTTTGGACTCATATGTCCGATAATGTCCTTGGAGTCGGATTGATGGCGCAACGAGTGGTTGGATGGCTATATGATTAGTATTATGTGACGACGGAATGTACTTAGATAGTTTGGATGTGACGAGGAGAATTTTTCTTGGGATGTGAAAGGACTATGGATGCTCGAATTCTATCTTGATGTGTTGTAGAGTCTTGAGTTATAAGTGTGTTAGGGATCTTTCAGTTGCTCATGGTGGGATGAAGTAGATTCGTATGTTTTGTTGACGAGTTAAGACTAGGGAGGATTAAGTCATTGCATAGTTATTGTGGCCATGAAAGGGCATAGAGAGACGCCAGTTTGAGACTAAGCATGTGGGTTAGCTCCTGCGGGATGTTCTGAGGTCATGCAATCCTTATGATGTTTATGCAAAGAGTTTTCTTTCTACCCAGTGGGATGTATATGATGCAATTTGAATTCGGATCCCTTAAGAAAGGTATGACTATATGCGCTTAGCAGAAGATTTGAGGTATTCTATGGTTGGTGCTACATGAGCATATGTAATAGTACGAGATCATGGCAGTTATAGAGTAAGGGTATTGTGGGTTATTAGATGTTATGTTCTATGGCTTCGAGCCAAGTGGGGGAGTCTGCTATCGATGATCAGATTGCATGGTCATGTGTTATATTACTTTTGGACTAATGCATACTTGAGGACCAGTTATGACTTGGAGAAAGCTGACTTCGAGGATGGTACGAGGAAGGAAATTGTCGGACGCATTATATAATATACTTTATGGGCATATGGACATCTTGGAATGATTTGGGTTGGTTATTCGTAGTGGATGTAGTGTGCTAGGACAAGGGATTCATTCGGTTGCTGAAAGGTGGGGGTTACTTCTTAAGGTGATTGTGTGCTAATGGAGCACAAGTCATTCGGCTCGTTTCGGCAGTGAATTGGAGATTAGAGAAGAGGGGATGACTCTCGAGAAAGTTCTAATGAGTTCAAGATTCATATATGGTATTTGAGGATTACCCAGATTTATAAATGGCTAAGATCTGAGATTTGCATTGGATGGTGTCGGGACTTACGGTATTTCAGTATCATTATGCAATGACCCGGCCGGTCGATTAGTGTATTGTAGCTTTGTTCCTCTATATAGTGCCTTTTCTGTGTTTATTTGTGGTTTTGTGACTTGCCGGGAGTAACACCCCAGAAAATTTTGAAGTTCTTAAGTGTAAAGCCTAGTGACATTTGCAAAGAAAATAATGCTTCATGGTGCCGGACTAGGCTTACGTGTTTGAGGATTGTAGAAATTTTTCGCGGCGAGCTTGCTCGGACTTTTTGGGTTGAATAATGCACAGGAAAGTGAAGGAAAATTTTTGGCAGTAAAGTGCGTTTATGCGGTCCATTATGCGACCGCATAATCACTCTGTGGGCCGCACAATGGCCGCAGAAGTGAGCAGGTGAGGGCCATTCTGGAAGCAGCTATGAAATCGACTATGCGACCGCATAATTGTTATGCGGTGCATTATGCGACCGCATAACTGTTATGCGGTGCATTATGCGACTGCATAATAGTTATGCGGACCGCATAGTGACCGCATACACAGACAGTTCTTTTGGCTATTCTGTAACCAATTATGCAATCGATATGCGGTCCGCATATCGGTTATGCGATCGCATACCTTGTTCCGGAGCTCCATTTTTGGGTTTCTAAAACCCGACCCTACTTCGTTAAATACACATTTTGGGTCATTTTTGAGCTATAATCTGATACTTTAGAGTGAGAGAGAGTGCCCTAGAGTGAGAAGGTGTTCTTCAATAATAGTTCTTCAATTCTTGCTCAAGGTTTGGAAGATTGGGAAGGGAAGCTCACTAGGTCTTCATCCTAGAGGTGAGATTCTACACCCTAAACCTTAGTTTCGAAATCATCTGAAAATGGGTAATTAGCCAGATAATTTTTGTGCATGAGAGTTGATTATTTTACATGCATGTGATATCAAGGAGTGTAGGAAGATTGTTGAACTAAGCATGTTAAAGATTGGGTTGTGGGAAGATGGAATCCTTCATAAAAGGACCTTGAAACCTTGTGCACACCTAGTGTTTAATAAAATGATCAAATGAGCTCGAACCATGATCATCTTCCTAATTTTGATTCAATTTGTTATATTTCTACAATAGATTGAAGTTTCTAAGAATTGCGGAACATTTTAGAGTTTAAGGAAGATCAATTGAGGTATGTTGGCTAAACTCTTCTCTTAGAATTGAATCACACGACATTCATGAAAAATATGTAAGTCCCGAGTGGTTCATTATAAAATTGGCTATTTCGAGTAAGATTGGATTGAAAGATATATATATTCGACAAGTATTTCAAATGCTTTATTCATGATATGTTGTCAGTTGAGGATGTGTTAAAATATGGTTGTGCATTAATAATGTTTCGACTTCAAGTCAAGTTCAAACGAAGGCTATTATGCCAAATTTTGTGAAATACCTCTATGTGCCTTAGACTCTAAATTGCTCACATGTGTACTACACACCTTGATTTGAATTATATTTGTTGTTGATGATGATGATGATATTTGAAATTGAAAAGGTGAGCAGGAAATACTGAATATGGTCAACATGCCAAGATTGATCTTATAATTATGGGCATTATTGCCAATGAAATGAAAGGATGTGAAAGTAATATGAAATGCGATGATTGATATAAAAAGGTTGATGTCTCGATTAAGACAGCCTAGCCGATCGGGTCGTGATCGGACACTATGTCACACACATGGTGGTGATTGTGTTGGAAATTATAATTGAAATGGTAATTGTGGTTGATGTCTCTAATGGATAGCCTAGCCGATCGGGTCGTTATCGGACTCCATGTTAAAGACGGTGGTATTGATATCGAGAGAAATTGTGGTTAATGACTCTAATGAGATAGCCTAGCCGATCGGGTCATGATCAGACTCCGTGCTAAGAGTACGATGGTACTGGTTTTGTGAATAACGATTTTGTGAATAATGGAATTGTGAATAATGGTATTGTGAATAATGGTATTATGAATAATGGTATTGTGAATAATGGTATCATGAATAATGGTATGGTGACAATGGTATATCGATACTAAAAATCTCCCAATGTGAGATATGGAAATTTATTTGAACAGTGTCTTGATCCTAAATTGAGGTTTGATGTTGATTAAAGATTCCTTTGATATTATGATAATCCTGTTTGTATTATTTGTTATTCTATTGAGAGGGTGTTTAGTTATACATACTAGTGCTATTCGACAGTACTAACGTCTCTTTTGCCAGGGGCGCTGCATGTTTCAATGGATGCAGGTGGTTCCACAGCAGGAGATATTGGTCAGTGATAGCAGTGCATCTTCTTCCCAGCTGACTTGGTGAGCCCCACTTCATTCCGGGGTCATGAATCTTTTATACTTTGTGTATTCTGTTTGAGGTATAGTCGGGGCCTTGTTGCCGGCATTATCATTGTACTCTTCTTTATCTATAGAGGCACCGTAGACATAGTGTGGGTTGTGTATTGGTGCTGGGGAAAGACAAACTATGCTATGTTGTGGTTGTATTACTTGTCCATTTGAGACTTTATAAATGGTGAAACTTATGGTAAGAAATTGGTAATTGCACACATGACCACTTTATTGTTTAATTAAGGAAAACATATATTCTCTTTATTCATGAATAAGTTTGGGTAGAAGGAATCTAACAAGCTTGCTCGGTCGGGTTCACTCGGTTGAGCGCCAGTCGCGCTCCTCGGTTTTGGGGTGTGATAAACTTTGTATCAGAGCCTAAGGTTTTAAAGTGTCCTAGGATGTCTCGGAGTTGTGTATAGTAGAGTCATTATTATCAGTATGTTGTCGACCACGTCTATAATAAGGATGCTACATGGGCATTTAGGAATAATACCCGTCTTTCATGTTCTTGATCGTGCGATAAAGCTGGTTGTAAGATTGTTCCTTCTTTAACTCCTGAGTTTCTCTAATTTTCAACACATGGCACATAAGAAGAAAGCAAGAACTGGCAAAAGAGCCAATGTCACCCCAGGAGTGGCAGTTGATCTTATAATTGATGATGCGGGTGAGCACCCGAGGAGTGAGAATATTCCACCAGTTACTACACTACCTGACTCTACTACAACTGATCAGACCGCACCTGTCCCTACACCTACTGAAGGTGAAACAGTTCCTCAAACTGATATACCAGTTCCACCTCCAATTCCGGTTTCCGATTCTAGTGTTTCTGATGTTGATCTTAGGGGAGCCATATAGATGTTGGCTCAGATAGTGGCATCCCAAGCCCAGAGATCAAATATTGCACCCACTTCTTCCAATTGGTTCCAGGGTGAACAGGTTTCTCCAATTGGATCCTCCAGTGTTCACGGGTACTAAACCAGAGGAAGATCCCCGGGATTTCATTGATGAGATGCACAAGACTCTCCGAGTCATGCGTGCTACTGAGACAGAGGCAGTGGAATTGGCCTCCTACCGCCTGAAAACAGTGGCATATTCTTGGTTTGAACTATGGGAGAAGTCCCGTGGAGAAGGGAGCTCTCCGGTGAGGTGGGGTGAGTTTGCCGATGCCTTCATTGATCATTTCTTGCCTGCCGAGACTAATTCAGCCTATGCTGCTGAGTTTGAGAACCTGAGGCAAGGTAGCCTGAGTGTGTGGGATTACCATATGAAATTCGCATACCTGTCTAAATATGATATTTACATGTTGCCCACTATGGAGGCTAGAGTTCGCTGATTTGTACAGGGCCTTAGTCCCTTGGTAATTAATGAGGCTGCTATAGCTGCCTTGAATTTTGATATGAACTATGGAAAGATGGTGGCATTCGCTCAAGCCACAAAGACCCACAAATTAAGGAATATAATAGAGCGAGAGGGTAGTAATAAGGCCCGGTCTACGGGCAACTTTGGTGGTTCTTCTGGTGGTGGCAGGTCAACCTTCAGAGAAGGGTCGTCAGGGCCATCAGAGTCGTTTGCTCAGTCTTCGGCTAGTGCACAGCCATCAGGACTCAGTCAGCAGCAGCAGTGGAGCCGTTTCAGGCCCAGTCAGGGCAACAGGGGATCCAATCATAGGGTCGTCATGGTGGTATATTCCGACAGCAGAGGAAGCCCCCATGCCCTAGGTGTGGAAAGATGCACCTAGGAATATGCTACATGGACTTACCCATATGCTACGGATGCGGATTGAGGGGTCACATTCAGAGGGATTGTCGTTCGTCCCGCCAGGGTGTGGACAGGGGCATGGCACAGCTAGCCAATTCTGCAGCTACTACATCCGCAGCACCTCCTCCAGCTTGAGGCACTCCAATACCCGCAGGGCATGGTACAGCTAGGGGTGGAGCACAAAGTTCGGGAGGATCTGGCTGTTTCTATACTATGAGGGGTCGCCAGAATTCAGAGGCTTCTCTAGATGTTGTCAGAGGTATATTAACCGTCCAATCTCATGTTGTATATGCTCTTATTGATCCCGGTTCCACTTTGTCATGTCACACCTTTTGTTGCTATGGAATTTGGGATAGAACCAGAACAGCTTTATGAGCCGTTCTCTATATCTACTCCGGTTGGTGAGTCTATTTTGGCCACGCGGGTTTATAGGGATAGTGTTGTCACGTTGCATGGTAGGGGCACCGTGGCCGATCTTATTTAATTGAGAATGGTCGATTTTGATGTGATAATGGGGATGGATTGGCTTTATTCTTGTTTTGCCAAGCTTGATTGCCGGACCAGAACTGTTAGGTTCGAATTTCCAAATGAGCCAGTTATTGAGTGGAAGGGTGATGATGTAGTGCCAAAGGGTAGGTTTATTTCTTACCTTAAGGCCACGAAAATGATCAATAAGGGATGTATTTACCATTTGGTCTGGGTTACAGACACCGATGCTGAGGCACCTACACTTGAGTGTGTGCCTGTTGTGAATGAATTTCTGGGAGTCTTTCCCGATGAACTCCCTGGGATCCCACCAGACAGGGAGATTGATTTTTGGATTGATGTGATGCTAGACACATATCCTATATCTATTCCACCCTAAAGAATGGCACCGGCAGAATTGAAGGAGCTAAAGGAACAATTGAAAGATTTGTTAGAAAAGGGTTTTTATCCGACCTAGTGTGTCGCCTTGGGGCGCACATGTTCTCTTTGTAAGAAAGAAAGATGGGTTACTACGTATGTGTATTGACTATCGGTAGCTTAATAAGGTCACAATCAAGAATAAGTACCCACTGCTAAGGATAGATGACTTGTTTGATCAATTGCAAGGTGCCAGGTACTTCTCCAAAATTGATTTAAGATCCGGGTATCACCAATTGAAGATCAGGGAGCGGGATATTCCAAAAATAGCTTTTAGAACCCGGTATGGGCATTTTGAGTTTCTAGTAATGTCTTTTGGGCTAACAGATGCCCCAGCAGCCTACATAGATCTTATGAATCGCGTTTTTAAGCCATTCCTCGACTCATTTGTGATAGTATTCATTGACGATATTCTTGTATATTCACGAAGTCAGGAGGACCATGCTGACCATCTTAGGGTAGTTCTGCAAATCCTGCATCAACACAAATTATATGCAAAGTTTTCAAAATATGAATTTTGGCTCGAGTTGATCATATTCTTGGGTCATGTTGTCTCTAATGAAGGAATTAAGGTTGATCCTCAGAAAATTGCAGCTGTGAAGAATTGGCCGAGGCCTACAACTCCAACAGAGATCCGCAGTTTCTTAGGCTTAGCTGGATATTACAGAAAGTTTGTGGAGGGGTTTTCTACTCTTGCCTCTCCATTGACTAAATTGACGCAGAAGGCAATTAAGTTCCATTGGTTAGATGCTTGTGAAAAGAGTTTCGAGGAATTGAAAGTAAGATTGACTATGACACCGGTGTTGACTCTACCAGAGGGTATAGATGGATTTGTGGTATATTGTGATGCTTCAAGAATCGGGCTTGGATGTGTATTAATGCAACATGGAAAGGTGATAGCTTATGCTTCTAGGCAACTAAAGAATCATGAAAAGAAATATCCAACACATGATTTACAACTTGCGGGGGTGGTATTTGCATGGAAAATTTGGCATCATTATTTATATGGGGTCCATGTGGATATATTCACGGACCATAAGAGCCTTAAATATATTTTCAAATAGAAGAAATTGAATCTGAGGCAGAGAAGATGGCTTAAATTGCTCAAGGATTATGACATTGATATTTTATACCATCCGGGGAAAGCTAATATTGTGGCGGATGCTCTTAGCCGAACATCTATGGGTAGCTTAGCACACTTGGAGGCATATCAAAGGCCATTGGCCAAAGAAGTTCATGGATTGGCTAGTTTGGGAGTTCATCTTACGGACTCTAGTGAATGAGGGGTAATTGTGCAAAATAAGGCTGAATCATCGCTTGTTGTGGAAGTCAAAGAGAAACAATACAACGATCCATTGTTGGTGCAATTGAAAGAGGGGATTCATAAACATAAGACCATGGCCTTTTCTCTTGGCATGGATGATGGTACACTAAGGTACCAAGGGCGACTATGTGTTCCAAATATGGATAGTCTCTGTGGAAGAATTTTGACTGAAGCTCACACTACTAGGTATTCCGTACACCAAGGTTCTACAAAAATGTATCATGATCTTAAAGAAGTCTATTGGTGGAATGATATGAAGAGGAATGTGGCGGACTTTGTGGCAAGATGTCCGAATTGTCAGCAAGTGAAGGCCGAACACCAAAGGCCTGGTGGGTTGACACAGAACATAGAAATTCCAATGTGGAAATGGAAAATGATTAATATGGACTTTGTGGTAGGATTACCGCGCACTCCACACAAGTTTGACTCAATTTAGTGATTGTGGATCGACTCACGAAGTCAGCACACTTTTTTCCGGTTAAGTCTACCGTCATAGCGGAGCAGTATGCTCAGTTGTATATCAAAGAAATAGTCATGTAGCATGGCACCCCAGTTTCCATCATTTCTGATCGGGGAGCACAATTCACTGCTAATTTTTGGAAGAAATTTCAGCAAGGTTTGGGTACTCAAGTGAATCTTAGTACATCCTTTCACCCGCAAACTGACGGGCAGGCAGAGCAAACTATTCAGACGCTTGAGGATATGTTGCATGCTTGTGTTCTAGACTTCAAAGGTAGCTGGGATGATCATTTACCACTCATAGAATTTGCATACAACAATAGCTATCATGCTAGCATTCAAATGGCACCGTTCGAGGCTTTATATGGTAGGAGATGTAGATCTCCCATTGGGTGGTTCGAAATTCGGGAAGCAAAGTTGATAGTGCCAGACCTCGTGCATCAGGCAATGGAAAAAGTTAAAATCATTAAGGAGCGGTTAAAGACTGCTCAGAGTTGTCAGATATCCTATTCGGATGTTCGTCGTAGGGATTTGGAGTTCAAAGAAGATGATTGGGTATTCTTGAAAATTTTCCCCATGAAGGGTGTAATGCGATTTGGTAAGAAATGGAAATTGAGTCTGAGGTATATCGGACCGTGCAAAATCATTCAGAGGATCGGTGAGGTGGCGTACAAGCTTGAGCTACCACCTGAGATGTCATTAGTACACCCGGTGTTTCATGTGTCTATGTTGATGAAAGTAGTTGGAGATCCGACACTCATTGTTCCGGTTGAGACTATTGAAGTAAATGAGAAATTGACTTACGAAGAGATTCCGGTTTCTATTATTGATCGGTAAGTTCGAAAATTGAGAAATAAAAAAATTGCCTGCGTGAAAGTGTTGTGGCGAAACCAACAGATTGAAGAGGCTACTTGGGAGGACGAGGGAGAAATGAAGAAAAGGTATCCTTATTTGTTTGAATGACCATGCATTTAAAGTTGTGATCTAGGAAAATTATAAAACTTACTTTTTTGAATTTTGTATCATGTGAAGAATTGGCATTAAGGATGTTCCTTTCTGGATATATATTGCTTATGAGACCACATTTGGTGTTGTTTTGTATTATGTTACGTCGTTGGAATACGTATATGTTGTTAGAATGTGTTTCTGGGGCTCTCTGACAGGTGGATAGGCCTAGTTACATGTGAAACTCTGGCGAAATTTTTGGAAATTTTGGGAGTTAGTCAAATTTGGGGCTGCTCGAATGTGGTATGAAACAAACTGAGTTGCATAAGATTCTAATGACGGATTTTTACCCTCATTTCAGGACGAATGATTCTAAGCGAGAGAGAATGTAATACCCCGGAAAATTTTGAAGTTCTTAAGTGTAAAGCACGGTGAAATTTGCAAAGAAAATAATGCTTCATGGTGCCGGACTAGCCTTACATGTTTGAGGATTGTAGAAAAGTGCACAGGTAGTGAAGGAAAATTTTTGGCACAAAAGTGCGTTTATGCGGTCCATTATGCGACCGCATAATCACTCTGCGGGCTGCATAATGCCCGCAAAAGTGAGCAGGAGAGGGCCATTATAGAAACAGCTATGCGATCGACTATGCGACCGCATAACTGTTATGCGGTGCATTATGCGACCGCATAGTGACCGCATACACAGACAGTTCTTTTGGCTATTCTGTAACCAATTATGCGACCGATATACGGTCCGCATATCGGTTATGCGTTCACATACCTTGTTCCGGAGCTCCATTTTTGGGTTTTTAAAACCCGACCCTACTTCGTTAAATACACATTTTGGGTTATTTTTGAGCTATAATCTGATACTTTAGAGTGAGAGAGAGTGCCCTAGAGTGAGAAGGTGTTCTTCAATAATTGTTCTTCAATTTTTGCTCAAGATTTGGAAGATTAAGAAGGGAAGCTCACTAGGTCTTCATCCTAGAGGTAAGATTCTACACCCTAACCCTGGTTTTGAAATCATCTAAAAATGGGTAATTAGCAAGATAATTTTTGAGCATGAGAGTTGATTATTTTACATGCATGTGATATCCAGGGGTGTAGGAAGATTGTTGAACTAAGCATGGTAAAGATTGGGGTGTGGGAAGATGGAATCCTTCATAAAAGGACCTTGAAACCTTGTGCACACCTAATGTTTGATAAAATGATCAAATAACCTAGAACCATGATCATATTCCTAATTTTGATTCAATTTGTTATATTTCTACAATAGATTGAAGTTGCTAAAAATTGCAAAACATTTTAGAGTTTAAGGAAGATCAGTTGAGGTATGTTGGCTAAACTCTTCTCTTAGAATTGAATCACACAATATTCATGAAAAATATGTAAGTCCCGAGTGGTTCATTATAAAATTGGCTATTCCGAGTAAGATTGTGTTGAAAGATATATATATTCGATTAAGACAGCCTAGCTGATCGGGTCGTGATCAGACACCATGCCGCACATATGGTGGTGATTGTGCTGGAAATTATAATTGAAATGGTAATCGTGGTTGATGTCCCTAATAGATAGCCTAGACGATCGGGTCATGATCGGATTCCGTGTTAAAGACGACGGTATTGATATTGAGAAAATTTGTGGTTGATGTCTCTAATGAGATAGCCTAGCCGATCGGGTCATGATCAGACTCCGTGCTAAGAGTACGGTGGTACTGGTTTTGTGAATAATGGTATTGTGAATAGTGGTATTGGTATGGTGAATAATGATACTGGTAATGTGAACAATGGTATATCGATACTAAAAATCTCCCAATGTGAGATAGGGAAATTAATTTGAACATTGTCTTGATCCTAAATTGAGGTTTGATGTTAATTAAGGCTTTCATTGATATTATGATAAACTTATTCGTATTATTTGTCCTTCTATTGAGAGGGTGTTTAGTTATACATACTAGTGCTATTCGACAGTACTAACATCCCTTTTGCCGGGGGCGCTACATCTTTCAATGGATGCAGGTGGTTCCACAGTAGGAGATATTGGTCATTGATTGCAGTGCACCTTCTTCCCAGCTGACTTGGTGAGCCCCACTTCATTTCGGGGTCATGAATATTTTGTACTTTGTGTATTCTGTTTGAGGTATAGTCGGGGCCTTGTTGCCGGCATTATCATTGTACTCTTCGTTATCTATAGAGGCTCCGTAGACATAGTGTGGGTTGTGTATTGGTGCTGGGGAAAGACAAACTATGCTATGTTGTGGTTGTATTACTTGTCCATTTAAGACTTTAAAAATGGTGAAACTTATGGTAAGAAATTAGTAATTGCAGACATGACCACTTTATTGTTTAATTAAGGAAAACATATATTCTCTTTATTCATGAATGAGTTTGGGTAGATGGAATCTAATAGGCTTGCTCGGTCGGGTTCACTCGGTTGAGTGTCGGTCACGCTCCTCGATTTTGGGGTGTGACACCGGTGTGGTTATTTTGTTTTCGGGGATGTTTCAGGGTGAATTGGGACACTTAGTCCCATGGTTGGAAGCTAAAGCTAGAAGCGTTGACCGGAGTTTGACTTTTGTGTAGACAGCTCTGGAATGGAGTTTTGATGGTTCCGACAACTTAGTATGGTGATTTTGGAGGCCTTAGCCATGATTTTGACTGTGTGCACAAGCCTGGCTCAGGCAGTTTTAATTCCAGCTGCACCAGCCACCTCTCACACTAGGGAGGTGCCCAGACTCCTACCGCCCGTACTCTAGAGCAACTAGCTCAAGGTCATCTAACACCAAGTGTATTTCCAGTTCAATTGGTTGCCACTGCTCGGGCCGAGGTTGGTCCACTTATGAGTGATGAGGAGCAGAAGAGGTTAGAGTGGTTTGGGAGGTTTAAGCCTCCAGAGTTTAGTGGAGCAGAGTCAGAGGATGCTCTGGAATTTTTAGATAGGTGTCATCGGATTCTTCGCATAACGGGTATTTTGGACACTAGTGGGGTTGTATTTACTACTTTTCAGCTAACAGGGGCAGCTTACAGATGGTGGCATAGTTATGAATTGAGTAGGCCAGCCAACGTGGTGCCACTTACATGGCATGAGTTCTCAGTTCTCTTCTTAGAGAAGTTTGTCCCGCAGACTCGCAGAGAGGAGTTGCGTAGGCAGTATGAGCAGCTATGCCATGAGGGTATGGCAGTGACTCAATATGAGATGAGATTCATAGATTTGGCTCGTCATGCAGTATGGTTGGTTCCCACTAAGAGGCAGAAGATTAGGAGGTTCATTGATGGCCTGAATTATGGTTTATGTTTCAGTATGGCTCAAGAGGTTGCGAAGGTTTGACCAGGTGGTCAAGATTGCTAGACGCTTAGAGCAGGTTCACAGGCAAGAGCATGAGGAGAGGGAGGCCAAGAGGCCTCGTAGTTCAGGTGGTTTCAGTAGTGCCTCATTTAGAGGCCAGTCCAATTATAGTAGAGGTCATCCTTCTAGACCCATTCAGGCAGCTCGTCATAATCATTTGGCTTTTCAGTTAGCCACAGTTTCTACAGTGCACGCCCAACTCATTCATCATTCAGTGCGATGCTGGCATAGAGTTCTTACCATGCTCCATCTGTCCAGGTTTCCACAGGCAGTTCTTTGGGCTATCAGGGTCAGCAGCCTTATAGGAGGGGTTGTTAAGAGTGCGCAGACTTGAGTTATCTCAAGTGAGATTACCCCAGACTATTGAGTAGGTAACCACAACAAAGCTCTCAGTCTATGATGTCAGCACCAACAGCTACACCACCAGCATAGCCAACTAGGGGTAGGACTGAGGCAGTTCGAGGTCGCCCTAGAAGGGGAGGTCGATTAGGTGGTGGTCAGGCCCGTTGCTACGCATTTCTAGCCAGGATAGAGGCAGTTTCCTCTAATGCCATGATAATACTCCAAAATCTTGAGTGTATCCATAACGTACTAACTCTGGATCATTGATCGAATAATTCCTTTCGTTCCATCTCAGCTTTCTTTAAACATATATAATTACTTTTCCTGGTCTTTCTGCCCCCTTGTTGCTTGCATACTTAACTTATCCTAGTTCCTACGCATGCCGAATTTTTTGTGCAACTCATATGGTCTCAAATACTACCTTCGATTTTTTCTCCCAGTTCATTAGCCACGGTATACCACTTTCTTTTGGAGTGCATACAATTTTTGTTGTGAGACAGCTTTTACTTGACCATTTCTCCTTCGAGTTACTATGTTTAGGTTGAAGCCCTCTTCCTTATATCCTCAGCTAGTCTTCCATTGTAGTACTTAGGGAGGATCCTCTGACTCTTGTAAAGCTACGAGCTTATTACACCATATACCCGATGGAATTTTTTATGTTCTTCCTCGCCACTAATTATCCGTAGTTACTTACCTCCATACTCATGTGCTCGTACAATTGCTTCTGAACCGAAGTTTTGACTGTATTCCTAGTGGCACTCTCTTTTATTCCCGTAATACTCATACGGTACCTTTAACTATCCCAACTCCTATATGAATATTTCCCAAGGATCACGATGTCATATCTGCGAGACTAAATTCTCCATGTTGGGGTTCACTATGTTTATCTTGCATGATCTGTTGATTTGTCTGTATCCTCTTGTCTAGCCATAACTAGGCTCTTTCTAAATCAATTACTAACTACTCATTGGCCATATCAATACTCTGCATAATCTTTCTTGGATTATTTCCTTTGTAACACTTACCTCTCGCACAGGCTCCTTATTTATCAATAACATCCAGGGCAGGAACCCTTACTTCCTTTCCTTGACGTCGTGTTTGCATAATGTTCTGGAATCGTAGCATATCTGTAGGATTTGAATAAGTCCAATCTCATCCCTTTCTCATTTTTATCGCATTCTTCCTTTACTATTCCATAGTTATTAGAACCACTTAATTCTGACTTAAAGTCACATCCCTCCATATTCCCCCCTTTAGGGGAGTACTAAGATTTAGTGCTACGACGATCTTCCTATAGATGTTTTACCTCTTCATCCTTGGCAACTTTTCACATCATCTATGACCCTTACTCGCCTTGCCGTAATCCTTCTGTACCAAGGATAACAGAATTCCTTACTCACGAGGGTGACACTTAGTGTAACCGGCACATACAGTCCCTTAAGTTTAACTTTGCTCACCTTGCTTGCTTTAGGAAAGCGTCTTCCTGAATGACCTTTAAAGGGTATTCTTTTGTCCTCCATTCTATTATCGCTGAGACGCAATCTATGAAATTCTCATGATGCCGACTATTACTCAGTCCCTAGTTCATGTTTAGTTTACCTTGTTCATCAGTCCATACTGATTTCTATTACTCTGGGGTCTAACTTTTCCTTCTGGTAGTCACATTGGAGTCACAAACGTATTTCTCGAAATAAGTATATGACTTTATGGCCTATACTCTTTTGTTGTCTCAAGGCCTGTCACCTCTCGTATTTTCCTTCACTTGACTATAGACTCTGTAATATTGCCATCTTTTGATCTACCGTTGTCATCCATGTATCATATCTTACTCATAATGCTTCATTAACTCTTTTCTTATTTCCCGCTAACATTTATGTCTATCGCTTTATTATGAAAACTCGAATAAGACATTCTTTTGTTCTTAGCTCTCCTTTGCTCCATCCAGTGGCTCTTCGGGTTGCTTAACGTTCTCGCTCTACTAGGGACGCAAGCCACACTAAGGTAATATTTTCCCTTCCAAGCTTTGAGTGCCTATCTTCTGGAATATATTTTTTTATATCATGCTAGTATTCACATCTAATTGTAATATTCTATAGTTCACCATCTGGATACCTCACAATGAGATCTATTAGCACCTCTATAATATCCTTCGGAAATACCAACTAACACAAACAATCCATTCACCATTTTGGGTTACTCTAACCCCAGCGGGATCCTGATATACCGTCCTTTTCTTAAACTACACTTGTTAGCCCCCAATAGGGTATAACTGAGATTGGTGTTGCCAATTATACATTCCTCTCTTATTGTTGAAGGTAACTCAAAAGGCTTATAATCCTCTGCCTGAATTGTAAATACTAATAATCTTCATTAGCTGGGTGCCTCGTACCCTTCTTCCTCTTACTTCTTTTACTTGTTGAAACTTGTATCTATCTTATGCATCTCTCATTGCCTTTCACCATAGGGGTGGATAGATATTCCTGCCTTAGGGCTCCTTATCAAAAGGCTTACACATCTTAGTACACACATGATCTGCTGAAGACCTTACATTTATCCATCATAAGCATCATGCAAAATCGAGTTCCTCTGACTCAACTCTTTCACAGCCACGTGCAATCTCTTACCAACTATCTTTCTAGATATAGGCATCGTCGTATTATGAATAAGATAGAGTTTAGGAAATTGAGTTCCACAACTGAGCTCTACCACATGATCTAGAGTAAGAAGAAAGAGTGGCAGTCCTAAATGCCCTGTAGCCTCATGCTTATAAGTGTGGTGCACCGTACATCTATAAACAAGACCCTACTATAAATGGCTTGTAGACTCCCTAGGACAGAACTGCTCTGATACTACTTTTGTCACGACCCAAACCTATGGGCCGCGACGGACACCCGATACCTTACTCAACCGACTACCAACATAGCATATCATTCTTATCGTACCTTAATTGGCAAATGGGCAAAACGGGCCATCATGGGCTAACCAAAATGAACATGTGGGAGTACTCCATTTAGGACGACCCAACCTGATATAAAAACTTACACATGTGACATACGGACATATAAGGTCAACAAGATCATTTGTAAACTCAAAACATAGGCCGACAAGGCCATACAAGTATCCGTATACATGACATCTATATACAAGCCTCTAAGTATCATAAAGGTCGGGACTGAGCCCCGCTATACCAATCAATACATATTCTAATTATACTGACCAAATAAGCAACTCCAGAGCAAATGGAGCGCACCAACATCTTCCGTTGAGATGATAGCCTACTTGGAGGACTCTCGACCTGTCTATCGGGACCTACGGGCATGAAACGCAGCATCCCCCGACAAAGGGACGTCTGTACAAATAATATACCAAGTATGTAAGGAATGTAAACAGTAAATAATAGACATGAGAGAAACATGGAGTAAAAGATTCAACATGTATGTCTGAATAGCTCTGTAAATCATTTCATATTTATAATGTCATGCATATGCGTAAAATGTCATACCATGCATAGGTATATGTGTTCATAACATCATCAAGCCTCTGAGGGTATCCCATCATATCATTTCGGCCTCTGTGGGCAAATCATCAACATATACCAGCTGATCAGGTGGTGGTGCGTATATAACTCCATAACCTTTCCCATATCCCATATATATATATATATATATATATATATATATATATATACACACACACATATATATATAACGCCATCTGGTCATGGGTCAATGTGCATGTATAAATGCATGAATTGCATATGAAATACGTTAATAAAATCTCTCGGTACGTCATAAGACCATTATGCCTCTGATTAATATCATGAAATAAACTTTACCAACTTACCTATTTTTGAGACCCATGAACAAATGATAAAGAAATATGACACGTAGGAAATTAAGAACATAAGCATCTTTAATATTTCTATGAATAGAGTCATGTATGGTAATTGTGCATTTGCTCGTTTCGTTTGTGTCGTATGGATCATGCCAAAAGAAATAAGGGATAGCCTGAACATACCTGAGTCGATTCTCTTGAGAAAGATTATACCGTACTCCCTTAAAATTGCAAAAGCTCGCGTTAATTTGAATTGTTGAAGGTCTTGGGCATTGCTTACATGACTTTCGTTTGTAACACACAATATTTGCGTTTGAATCCTCATCATATGTATATGAGAATGTCTTTGTAATTTATGTTGCTTATCTATCCATGTCTCTTAAGTTTAGAGATATGTTTTATACATGGATTGTGCAGCCACCACATAATCCTTAATGATTTTATTCTTGCCACCTATCTTACAATGACTTAAGAGTCATAAGATTTAGAGGCTGTCACGTTTCTGGGCCTTTTAGGCCTTATCCCAATCATAATTATTTATTAATTTATCTTATAAATCTCCCACTTACCGATAATTACCCAATTATTCACATAATTAAGAATTCTCTCAAATTACTTAAAAATGCTACTCACTTTTAACACACTTTATACACCTTGCTATCATGGTCATGTGGAACCTTGTATGGCACTAGTCCATAAATACGGGGTATTATAGCCTGGACTGTGTTTTACCTCAAAATGTCAACTTTGACGAAACTCATTTTCTTTGATTTGCTTACCCTCACACCTTCACGAATTTACTTATCACTTGTTTGAAATAACTTAATACTTATAACCTCAAAAATAATCTTATTTTCGAGCTTATATCAATTTACTCATGGTGTACTTTCATGTACGAAAACATGGGGTGTAGCATCATTCCCCCCTTTGGAAAATTCGTCCTCGAATGTTGACTGATACACTTATCATTATCATAACCTATGTCTCCCGAATGCTTTAATACTCTCTTTGCCATCTAGGCAACTGTTCTGTGAATAATTCCAAAGGCCTGGGCATTCCCCCCTTTAGGCCTCTTTCTCACGCCACGACTTGTGGTCGGAATCCTTCCAATCTCATAATTGTTTCTACCTTCCATCATGCAGCCTGCACGACTTTGACCTTGCAAATGCGCTTATGTGACTCTTCTCTCCTTTTTCATCCAATTTTTAGCCAATCTCTAGGCTTTACTTTTTAAACATATACAGAGCTTGAAAAGTTGTCCCTCTGGGCATCTATAGGCATAATGAAATTCTTCGTTTGGCACTTTGTTGGACTTACGAATATTGCTATACCTTATTTCGTTTATCCATCCGTATGACTTTACTGCACCTAGGTAGGTCATACTATACCATAACTCTTACTTCGATTTATCCTTACCGAGGTTTGCTACCAAACTCCAGGTTACTTTCGTTGCTTATCCCATATGTATAAATCCAAGTCCTTTAATGCTCCCTCATTACTGTTCATCTTAAGAATGACGTCCTAATCTCATCTCATAATTTGAAACTTTTATCCATTCATTGTTCATTCACCTCAATATTAATCTTCAATCTACTACTGATAACTTGAAATCTCTCTCGTAATCACTAGGGCTCACATTGCATCGAGGAACATTTGAAGTGATTTTCCTTATCCACCTGGGGGCGATACTATACTTCCATAACTGTATTTCATAGCATCCCAATGTGATCTACCTTACATGGGTAAATTAATCCCGTACAATTCATAAATCCCTTTCTTCAAATCATTACTCAATCGAAGGTCTTCACGATCCAAACGTCATCCTTTATCTACCACAATTACACTCTTATTCTATTATCAGGGCAGCATTCCATCTCCTTTAAATGCTACTTATGATGAGTAACTCCTTTGAGTTCATTCAGGCTATATTGAGCTTTCTATAACTCCGAGAAATCATCAGCTCTCTTGTTTTCACGGTCTTAATCCCGAGAACTTATTCGTTTCTAGTCACCTTCTCACTCGCCCTTTCTTGTCCTTATTCCTGTCTTCCTAAAACCTTATCACTTTACCATACTTTAGCTTGCATCCTACATATATCTATTTATACTACTCCTTCAACTTGCTTGCATCATAGATTTCCTTATGCCATTGTAGAACATCAAGCGAGACATCACATCATCTCTAACTCTTCTTAACTCTCTTAATTTGCCTCCTCAATACCTAGAAACTATAGGTTGGAAGACATGCCAGTGACGACGACGCTATCATTCCTGGATACTGAATCCCCGTGCTTCTAGCCTTTTATCCAAAGTATGGACTATTCACAACCTTCTACATTTGAGTATTTCGTACGTTGTTCACCTTTACCTTACTTACCTTAAAGTCTCACATCACATCTTCTATCTCTTTCATGACCCTCCTTCCACATAGGTATAATTCACATCCATAACATGAAGCTTTATTATAATACTTGCACCTCTAGTGCATGCACAATCCAGTGAGATCTTCATGTTGACTTCCTATGAGGCTGATACTCTCCTGACTGGCTCTATCGTAGAGCCGTTATAGAATATGGCTATTTTACTATCTCTCTTGTACCTGTAATATTAAGAGTGATTCTACAATGTTCTCAATCATGATGTCTATAATTTTTCTGGGTCCAATAATTAGACTCCTGATTTACTTAGTTGATGTAACTCTTTAGTCTCCTCTTCCTGGTCTTTCTGCCCCCTTGTTGCATGCATACTTAACTTATCCTAGATCCCACGCATGCCAAATTTTTTGTGCAACTCATATGGTCTCGAATACTACCTTCGATTTTTTCTCCCAGTTCATTAGCCACGGTATACCACTTTCTTTTGGAGTGCATACAATTTTTGTTGTGAGACTGCTTTTGCTTGAACATTTCTCTTTCGAGTTACTATGTTTAGGTTGAAGCCTTCTTCCTTATATCCTCAGCTAGTCTTCCATTGTAGTATTTAGGGAGGATCCTGTGACTCTTGTAAAGCTTCGAGCTTATTACACCGTATACCAGATGGAATTTTTTATGTTCTTCCTCGCCCCTAATTATCCATAGTTACTTAACTCCATACTCATGTGCTCGTACAATTGCTTCTGAACCGAAGTTTTGACAGTCTTCCCAGTGGCACTCTCTTTTATTCCCGTAATACTCATATGGTATCTTTTACTATCCCAACTCCTATCTGAATATTTCCCAAGGATCACGATGTCATATCTACGAGACTAAATTCCCCATGTTGGGGTTCACTATGTTTATCTTGCACGATCTGTTGATTTGTCTGTATCCTCTTGTCTAGCCATAACTAGGCTCTTCCTGAATCAACTACTGACTACTCGTTGGCCATATTAATACTCTGCATAATCTTTCTTGGATTATTTCCTTTGTAACAATTACCTCTCGCACGGGCTCCTTATTTATTAATAACATCCCGGGCAGGAACCCTTACTTCCTTTCCTTGACGTCGTGTTTGCATAATGTTATGGAATTGTAGCATATCTGTAGGATTTGAATAAGTGCAATCTCATCCCTTCTCATTTTTATCGCATTCTTCCTTTACCATTCCATACTTATTAGAACCACTTAATTCTGACTTAATGTCACATCCCTCCATATTCCCCTTTTAGGGGAGTACTAAGATTTAGTGCTACGACGATCTTCCTATAGATGTCTTACCTCTTCATCCTTGGCATCTTTTCAGATCATCGATAACCCTTACTCACCTTGCTGTAATCCTTCTGTACCAAGGATAACAGAATTCCTTACTCACGAGGGTGACACTTAGTGTAACCGGCACATACAGTCCCTTAAGCTTAACTTTGCTCACCTTGCTTGCTTTAGGGAAGCGTCTTCCTGAATGACCTTTAAAGGGTATTCTTCTGTCCTCCATTCTATTATCGGTGACACTCAATCTCTGAAATTCTCATGATGCCGACTATTACTCAGTCCCTAGTTCATGTTTAGTTTACCTTGTTCATCAGTCCATACTGATTTCCATTACTCTGGGGTCTAATATTTCCTTCTGGTAGTCACGTTGGCGTCACAAATGTATTTCTCGAAATGAGGCTATGACTTTATGGCCTACACTATTTTGTTGTCTCAAGGCCTGTCACCTCTCGTCTTTTCCTTCACTTGAATATAGACTCTGTAATACTGTCATCTTTTGATCTACCGTTGTCATCCATGTATCATATCTTACTCATAATGCTTCATTAACTCTTTTCTTATTTCCCTCTAACATTTATGTCTATCGCTTTATTATGAAAACTCGAATAAGACATTATT
The DNA here is from genome assembly GCF_000715075.1 of Nicotiana tabacum. Taxonomy (NCBI): domain Eukaryota; kingdom Viridiplantae; phylum Streptophyta; class Magnoliopsida; order Solanales; family Solanaceae; genus Nicotiana; species Nicotiana tabacum. Next base: position 48,868,388 of record NC_134102.1, read on the forward strand.
TTGTTCTTAGCTCCCCTTTGCTCCATCTAGTGGCTTTTCGGGTTGCTTAACGTTCTCGCTCTATTAGGGACGCAAGCCACACTAAGGTAATATTTATTCCTTCCAAGCTTTCAGTGCCTATCTTCTGAAATATTTTTTTTTATCATTCTAGCATTCACATCTAATTGTAATATTCTATAGTGTACCATCTGGGTGCCTCACAATGAGATCTATTAGCACCTCTATAATATTCTTCGAAAATGCCAACTAACACAAACAATCCATCCACCATTTTGGGTTACTCTAACCCCAGCGGGATCCTGATATCCCGTCCTTTTCTTAAACTACACCTGTTAGCCCCCAATAGGGTATAACTGAGATGGGTGTGGCCAATTATACATACCTCTCTTATTGTTAAAGGTAACTCAAAAGGCTTATATTCCTCTGCCTGAATTGTAAATACTAATAATCTTCATTAGCTGGGCGTCTCGTACCCTTCTTCCTCTTGCTTCTTTTACTTGTTAAAACTTGTATCTATCGTATGAATCTCTCATTGCCTTTCACCATAGGGGTGGATAGATATTCCTGCCTTAGGGCTCCTTATCAAAAGGCTTACACGTCTTAGTACACACATGATCTGTTGAAGACCTTACATTTATCCATCATAAGCGTCATGCAAAATCGAGTTCCTCTGACTCAACTCTTTCACAGCAACATGCAATCTCTTACCAACCGTCTTTCTATATTTAGGCATCGTCGTATTATGAATAACATAGAGTTTAGGAAATTGAGTTCCTACAACTGAGCTCTACCACATGATCTAGAGTAAGAAGAAAGAGTGATAGCCCTAAATGCCCTGTAGACTCCTGCGTATAAGTGTGGTACACAACACACCCATAAACAAGACTCTACTAGAAACAACTTGTAGACTCCCTAGTACAGAATTGCTCTAATACCACTTTTATCACGACCCAAACCTATGGGCCGCGACGGGCACCTGATACCTTACTCAACTGAGTACCAACATAGCATATCATTCTTATCGTACCTTAATTTGCAAATGGGCCAAATGAGCCATCATGGGCTAACCAGAATGAACATGGGGGAGTACTCCATATAGGACGACCCAACCTGATATAAAAACTTACACATGTGACATATGAGCCTAAAGGGCTAACATAATCATTTGTGAACTCAAAACATAGGTCGACAAGGCCATACAAGTATCCGTACACATGGCATCTGTCTACAAGCCTCTAAGTATCATAAAGGTCGGGACTGAGCCTCACCATACCAATCAATAAATATCCTAATTATACTGACCAAATAAGCAACTCCAGAGCAAATGGAGCGCACCAACATCTTCCGCTGAGTTAATAGCCTACTTGGAGGACTCTCGACCTGTCTATCGGGACCTACGGGCATGAAACGCAGCATCCCCCGGCAAAGGGACATCAGTACAAATAATGTACCGAGTTTGTAAGGAATGAAAATCAGTAAATAATAGACATGAGGGAAACATGGAGTAAAAGACTCAACATGTATGTCTGAATAGCTCTGTAAATCATTTCATATTTATAATGTCATGCATATGCGTATAAATGTCATACCATGCATAGGTATATGTGTTCATAACATCATCAAGCCTCTGAGGGCATCCCATCATATCATTTCGGCCACTATGGGCAAATCATCAACGTATACCAGTTGATCAGGTGGTGGTGCGTATATAACGCCGTAACCTTTCCCATATCCCATATATATATATATATATATATATATATATATATATATATATATATATATATATATATATATATATATATATATATATATATATATATATATAATGCCATCTGGTCATGGGTCAATGTGCATGTATAAATGCATGAATTGCATATGAAATACGTTAATAAAATCTCTCGGTATGTCATAAGACCATTATGCCTCTTATTAATATCATGAAATAAACTTTACCAACTTACCTATTTTTGAGACCCATGAACAGATGATAAAGAAATATGACACATAGGAAATCAAGAACATAAGCATCTCTAATATTTCTATGAATAGAGTCATGTATGGTAATTGTGCATTTGCTCATTTCGTTTGTGTCGTATGGATCATGCCAAAAGAAATAAGGGATAGCCTGAACATACCTGAGTCGATTCTCTTGAGAAAGATTACACCGTACTCCCTTAAAATTGCAAAATCTCGAGTTAATTTGAATTGTTGAAGGTCTTGGGCGTTGCTTACATGACTTTCGTTTGTAACACACAATATTTGCGTTTGAATCCTCATTAGATGTATATGAGAATGTGTTTGTAATTTATGTTGCTTATCTATCCATGTCTCTTAAGTTTAGAGATATGTTTTATACATGGATTGTGCAGCCACCACATAATCCTTAATGATTTTATTCTTGCCACCTATCTTACAATGACTTAAGAGTCATAAGATTTAGAGGCTGTCACGTTTCTGGGCCTTTTAGGCCTTATCCCAATCATAATTATTTACTAATTTATCTTATAAATCTCCCACTTACCGATAATTACCCAATTATCCACATAATTAAGAATTCTCTCAAATTACTTAAAAATGCTACTCACTTTTAACACACTTTATACACCTTGCTATCATGGTCATGTGGAACCTTGTATGGCACTAGTCTATAAATACGGGGTATTATAGCTTGGACTGTATTTTACCTCAAAATGTCAACTTTGACGAAACTCATTTTCTTTGATTTGCTTACCCTCACACCTTCACGAATTTACTTATCACTTGTTTGAAATAACTTAATACTTATAACCTCAAAAATAATCTTATTTTCGAGCTTATATCAATTTACTCATGGTGTACTTTCATGTACGAAAACATGGGGTGTAACATCAGAGATTGGAGATACCGGAGTGGAAGTGGGAGCTCATCACTATGGATTTTGTGGTAGGCTTACCACAGACCTTGAAGAGATACGACGCAGTTTGGGTTATTGTGGACCGGTTGACTAAGTCTGAACACTTTATTCCAGTGGTGACTTCCTATTCCATAGAGTCGTTGGCTCAGATCTACATCAGTTCACATCGCAGTTTTGGAGAGTAGTGTAGTGAGAGTTGTGCACTCGGGTTGAATTGAGTATAGCATTCCATCCTCAGATGGACGAACAGTCCGAGCGCACTATTTAAGTCTTGTCGGATATGTTACGAGCCTATGTTATAGATTTTGTAGGTTCGTGGGATCATTTTCTTCCATTAGCATAGTTGCCCTACAACAATAGCTTCCAGTTGAGTATTCAGATGGCTCTTTATGAGGCCTTGTATGGGAGGAGATGTCGTTCTCCGATTGGTTAGTTTGAGCTTGGGGAGGCTAGGTTATTGGGCACTGATTTAGTCTGTGATGCCTTGGAGAAGGTGAAGGTGATACAGGAGCGACTTCGTACAACACAGTCCAGGAAGAATATTTATGCTGATAGGAAGGTTCGTGATGTTACATTTATGGTGGGTGAGAAGGTTTTCCTCAGAATTTCACCCATGGAGGGCGTGATGAGGTTCGGAAGAAGGGCAAGTTGAGCCCTCGGTATATATTTGTCCTTTAGAGGTTCTTGAGTGAGTTGGAGAGGTGGCTTACAGACTTGCATAACCACCTAGTCTATTAGGTGTTCACCTAGTGTTTCATGTTTCTATGCTATGGAAGTATTTTTGGGGACCTGTCATATATTTTGGAATTCAGCACTGTACATCTAGATGGGGATTTGACTTATGATGTGGAGCCGGTGGCCAATTTGGACTGGCAGGTTCAGAACTTTTGGTCAAAGAATATAGCATCAGTGAAAGTTCGTTGGAGAGATCAGCCGGTCAAGGAGGCTACTTGGGAGGATGAGCAGGAGATGCGGAGCAGATATCCACACATATTTGGGACTCCAAGTACGATTCTAGACCTATTCGAGGACGAACGTTTGTTTAAGAGAGGAGAATGTAAAACTCGGAAAGTCATTTCGTGTATTGTAGACTCATTCCCCTACTTATTGCCTCTTGTATGTTCATTTGTCATTTTGTGACTTTCCGAGAGGGTTGGATTGGTTTCGGTGATGTTTCAGAGTGAATTGGGACACTTAGTCCCCAGGTTGGAAGCTTAAGTTGGAAGAGTTGGCTGGAGTTTAACTTTTGTGTAGACGACTCTGAAATTGAGTTTTGATGGTTCTGATAGCTTCGTATGGTGATTTTGGACTTAGGGGTATGTCCGGATATTGATTTGGTTGTCTGTAGGTTGGTTTGAGGCTTTTTGGCGAAAGTTGAAAAGTTGAAGGGTTGGAAGGTTGAGAGGTTTGACCAAGAGTTGACTTTGTTGATATCGGGTTTGGATTTTGGTTTTGGGAGTTGGAGTAGGTGCATTGTGTCATCTGGATGCATGTGTTTACATCAAAAGAATGATCAATTTTGAACTTCTATATAGACCAACTGGGCCACCCCCCAAGCCGTCTATCAAAGAAGCTCCTAAATTGGAACTCAAGCCCTTACCCTCTCATCTTCATTATGCATATTTGGGTGTTGATGAAACTTTACTTGTTGTATCTTCTGAGTTATATGTTTTGAGGAAAGAAAAGCTACTTCGCATGCTTAGAGGGCACAAGCAGGCGATTGGATGGACCATGGATAACACTCGTGGTATTAGCCCAGCATTTTACCTGCATAAAATTCTCATGGAGGATGGGCACAAACCAAGTGTGGAAGACCAATGCTGCTTGAATCCAGTCATGAAGGAAGTGGTAAGAAAGGAAGTCATAAAGTGGCTCGATGCAGGTATTATCTTTCCCATCTCTGATAGCAAGTGGGTAAGTCCAGTACAATGTGTGCCTAAGAAGGGTGGAATGGTGGTGGTCATAAATAATAATAATTAATTAATCCAAACTAGGGCTGTCACCAGTTGGAGAATTTGCATTGATTACTGGAAACTGAATAATTCTACTAGAAACTATCACTTCTGTCACGCCCCGACCTCGGGGAGAGCGGGCGGCGCTCAACCGAGATGACCCGGCCGAGCAAGCCTTCTAGATTTCCTTCTACCCAACACACCCATAAATAAAGAGAAGGTAAACTTCATTAATTAAAACCAAGAGGGTTCATGAACAACACTAATTCCATCACCATTAGTTACTTTATTTATAAAGTCTCAAAATACATACAGTTTCATAGTTGAAGTGGAATATATAATACACATACGACATTACTATCTTGACCTTTCAAATACCAATACACAACCCCCTCCATATCTACGGAGCCTCTAATAGATACAAAAGAGTATAATGATAGTGCAGGCAATAAAGCTCCGGCTATACCTCAAAACATAATACACATACAACAAAAGATGCACGACCCCGAAATGAAGTGGGGCTCACCAAGCCAACTGGGAAGAGAGTGTACCGCTATCACTGGTCAATGCCCTCCCCTGTGGAACCACCTGCATCTATTAAAGATGCAGTGCCCCTGAAAACAGGGATGTTAGTACATGTCGAATAGTACTAGTATGAAAACTAAACACCTATGCAAGAACTTGGAAATACAACATGAATATGATGAATCATGGTAACAATAGAAGTCTTAGTTACCAATTAAAGCCATAGTAAATTTATTAAGAGCTTTCAATAACATTTATAAATTCTTAAGTCTGGGATCCTCTACAACTACCTTTACACAAAGTGGCCATGCCGCCTCACCCCAACGTATGCGGGTGGAGGTGCAATCACAATACCAGAAACTCTACACAAAGCGGCCCTGCCGCCTCACCCCAATATATGCGGGTGGAGATGTATTCACAATGCCACAAACTCTACACAAAGCGGCCCTGCTGCCTCACCCCAATGTATGCAGGTTGAGGTGTATTCACAATATCACAACTTTACATAAAGTGAACCCGCCGCCTCACCCCAGTGTATACGGGTGGAGGTGTATTCACAATGCCACATTTCAAATTCCCAAAATGATAATAGTTTGTACAAAAGAGTTCCCTTTTAAATTAACCATTTGGCGCCTTTGGCCTTAGCAAGTGTAGGTTCATAAGGTTTCATCATGTGAGAAATAAGTGTTTAATCACATTGATTTCATACAAGATCTTCTTCCCAAAAGGGGTATAACATAATTAAGTCAAAAATAGAGAATCATTAACACACGAGGGTTCTAACACGTTATGCCAATCGGCAATCAATTTTACTAGTTTGAATACCCCACATCAATAGCGTTTCAAGTTCGACTACACGTGATAGAATTTTACAAGGATTCAGGAATTTCGATACTAGAAGAATATTTTAGCCTTCATACCTCGCTTTGAGCTTTCCTTAATTCACTACACAGTTCGGAAAATCCTATCTACTTCAATCTATTTTGAGACATAACAAATTGAACACAATTTAGGAAGATATTCATGGTTTCAGCTCATTTGAGCATTTTATCAAACACTAGGTGTGCGAATTTGATTACAAGGTTGTTCAACAAGATTTCCTTCACTCCACAACTAATTCAATACCAAGCGTTTACTCATACTAGTTCAATTACCTCCCCAGCATCCTCATAGCTACATGCATGCATAAATAACAACTCTCATACCCAAGAATCATACTCCCAATTACCCATCTTCTACCTAAACTCAAAATTGAAGACTAGGGTTAGAACCTTACCTCTTGGATGAAAATCTTGTGAGATTTCTTGTTGAATTCCAAAGCTTGGACAAGATGTTGATGAACAAAGTACTTGGGGCTTACTTCTCTCTCTATAGAATACTCCCCTCTTCTCTCTAAAATGATAGGTTTTTGCCTTCAAAATGAGCCCCAAGGGCTTTTAATCAAAATATGGTCGGGTCAAAAAATTAGAAAAATGAAGCCCCGACATAGATCTGCAGTCCGCATAATGGCCCTCCGGAACTGGGCACTTTTGCCTCACTCTGCGACCAGTCTGCGGTCAGTAGACCAATTCTGCAGTCGCATAATGTGCCACAGAAGTCCCCTCTGGAAATTTTCATGCTGGATCTGCGATGGGTTGTACGGTCCGTGAAATAATTATACGGCCGCATACTGGACCGCATAATGGTCCGAAAATTTGCCCAGATTTCTGCTTCAGTCTGCGGCAGATCTGCGGTCCATAGATCATTTCTGCGGCCGTAGAATGGACCGCAGAAATGCCCTACACTTCCAAAAAATTTCTTCAACTCCCCAACGCATTGTTCAACCCAAAAAATCTGAACCGTGTCAACGCATAAGTCTATCTCGGTATCACGAAACCCCGAATTTTGGGTGAAATTTTTCTGGACCTTACAACTTCCCCCTTCATTTTATTGATCAGATGCTAGATAGGTTGGCCGGACAAGACTACTATTATTTCCTTGAAGTATATTTCGTTTATAACCAGATCTCAATTACATCAGAGGACCAAAAGAAGACCATCTTCACTTATCCTTATGGCACTTATGCTTTTAAGTGAATGCCATTTGGGTTGTGCAATGCACCTCGGACTTTTCAAAGGTGCATGATGGCAATCTTCACTGATATGGTAGAAAAAATTGTTGAAGTATTTATGGATGATTTTTCAGTCTTCAGGCCATCTTTTGATGAATGCTTAACGAATTTGAGTAAAGTGCTTGCCAGGCGTGAAGAGACGAAATTAGTGTTGAACTGGAAGAAGTGCCATTTTATGGTACGAGAGGGAATTGTACTCGGGCACAAGGTGTCCAAAGATGAGTTGGAGGTGGATAAGGCAAAGGTGGATGCAGTTGAAAAACTATCACCTCCAATCTCTGTCAAAGGAGTCAGAAGCTTTTTGGGACATGCAGGTTTCTATCGTAGGTTCATTAAAGATTTCTCTAAAATTTTTGCTCCCTTGTGTAGTTTGCTTGAGAAGGAGATGCCTTTCAAGTTTGATGAACACTTCTTTAAGGCGTATAAGGAGTTGAAAAAAAGATTGGTGACTGCACCAATTATCACCGCCCCAGACTGGCCGTTTGACAAATTTAGGGCCTACATGGTGGGAACTAAAGTCGTCGTCTACATAGACCATGTAGCCGTCAGGTATTTATTTAAGAAAAAGGATGCTAAGCCTAGACTAATTCGTTAGGTTCTTCTCTTGCTAGAATTTGACGTGGAAATTGAAGATTGAAAAGGGACAGAAAATAAGGTGGCAAAACATTTGTCGCGCTTGGAAACTCACGCACATGTTGAGGAAGGGGACAAAATTCAGGGAAGTTTTCCTAACGAGCAATTGCTAGCCATCACAGCAATTGGAGAAGACAGTGAGTGCAAGTAGGAAGGATTGAGCTAGCAATCTAGATGATGCTCTATGGGCATATCACACTTCACACAAAACTCCAATTAGCGCTTCACCATACAGGTTAGTATATGGAAAGGCTTGTCACTTGCCTATTGAGCTTGAGCACAGGGCATATTGGGAAATCAAGAAGCTCAACATTGATATGGATCGAGCTGGGGAAAAATGGATGTCGCAACTAAATGAGCTCGAAGAGTTTCGACTGCACGCATATAATAATGCGAAGTTGTATAAAGAGAAAACAAAGAGATGGCATGACAAATACATCTTTCGTCATGAGTTCGAACCTGGTCAAGCTATTCTATTGTTCAATTCTAGGTTGAAGCTCTTTCTTAGGAAGCTCAAGTCTAGATGGTCGGGTTTATTTGAAGTAGTGTTGGTTACGAAGCAAGGAGTTGTTGAGCTAAAGGATCCCGAAAGCAATGGCACATTTTTAGTCAATGGGCAGAGAGTGAAACATTCTTGGGGTGGTGGCTTTCATCTTCATAAAACTTTGATAGAATTGGTGGATGCGTGAGGGAACGTGTTGCATTGTGCCGCGACATTAAATCAGGCGCTTGTTGGGAGGCAACCCAATGTTTATTGCTTTCGTAGTTTAGTTTCCTTTTTTTTTAGTTAAAGTAGAGTTTTTCTTGTTTCTTTGTAGTCATAGAAATCATATGTAGAATGGTGTGGAATGTGTAAAATAGATACATTAAGTGCTCATGAGGGTCAGGGATTTCATCTATTCAAAAAAAAATAGCAAAAATCAGCGCCCCACTATGCCTGGGGCAGAAAAAAACAGAACCGAAAAAACCCCCAGTGCTAGGCCTAGCGCAGCGCGCTGGGCTCGGGGTCACCAGGTAAGTTTTATTTTTTTTCTTTCTTTTTTGTTGTATTATTTAAACCCACTACACATATAACCAGACCCAAATACCCACCTACACTCACATAATAACTCATACCTAATAACCCAACGCATTCCCACTCTAATTAAAAATCACTCTAACCCCTAAACCCGTCTCTCTCTCTCTCTCTCCCATATCTCTCCTCTCAAACCCCCTCTGCCCGCTAGACTCTCCCTCCCTCTCTTAATTTTTCTAATTTCTCTCTTGATTATATCTTCAATCCCCCAGGTATGTTCCCCTTTCTCCCTTATTTTTCTATTTTGTAAGTTATAATCTTATCCCCCAACCCAAATTCCCCCACAGTTGCTTCTTAGAACTTATGTTCTATGGTGGGTTGCCCTAATGTGCAAGAAATTGGTTGTTATGTTATATACGGAGTAGTAAACTAGAATTCCCTCTACTTCATTTAAAATTTGGGAGGGCCACCATGTACCATCATTGTTGAGTCGAGTTGCACACACTTAATGCCCATCATGTGTTTGATAAAATGCCAAGTGTAGTTATATGTGATGTCGGGCTAAGTGTGGGTGTTTGGGGGTGATTTTACATAACCCAAAGCTTGTCTTTAATGTTCACATGCCATAACCACACCACCCACACCATGTATCTTGTATTATGTATGTTGTATCACTTTGTAAGAATTAGCTAGTGTAGTGTATTAATTGTAGAGATTGAGGACCATGTGTTACTTCCTTGCACTAAGGCTAAGTCCCTTCGCCATGTTCGACTACTTGAATTGTGTGGAATAGTTAGTGAATTACAATTGTGTGGTATGGGGAAGTCTTGAGTAACCATCTCCTTGTGGTGCAACATTTGTGCACTTTGAACCACTATTGTGAGTAGATTACATAGAGCCTTCGGTTTTAAGTGTGGGGTCATCTTTGACTCTCACGGTAACCTTGGGGCGAATTTCTTGATTCATTATCACATTCATGTTTATCGTGTGTAGGTTGCTATGGCTCGTGACAGTGCTACCAAGGAAAAGGAGTGGGGAAGTCCTATACTACTACTCGCCCTCCCAAAAAGCGCAAGCAAAGTGAAGGGTCATCTCAGCAAGCTAAAGGGAAGCAGGTTACCAACGGGTCAAGGAGAGAACCATCAGGACCACGACCTCACTTGGATCTGGTTCGGGAGGATGCCATCCAGTGGTATCACAGCTTTGAGCCATATGGGCGGTACGTCTCTGAAATGGGAATCAACGTGAAAACTCTGAAAAAGAATTTCCCGGATGTGCTTGCCCGGTTGAGAGATATGAAGATGGATAAGTTCCTTGAGTGATCGGGGCATGAAAAATTGATCATAGTGAGGGAACTCTATGCAAATTGGAATGGGGATCAGTTCATGTCATGGGTTCGAGGAAATGAAGTTCCATTGGACAAGGTGTCCTTATGCAAATTCTTGGGAGTTGATTGCCCTAACCCGCGCTGGTTGCAAAAGTTTGTCAAATGCCTAAGCTACCAGGCTATACATCACACTTTATGTGGCATCGATTCTAGTGCAAAGTGGACTAAGACTAAGGGTGATGCCCATCTTGAGATGATCCGCTTAGACTTCAACAAAATTGCAAGGGTGTGGCAAAACTTTGTGTAGGACAGACTTGTGCCGGTTGAGCACAACAGTGAATGCACTCGAACCCTAGTGTGTTTGATATTTTTCCTAATGACTGGGCGACCCATCAATGTGGGCAAGATCATGTTAGGAGAGATGGCCCACACACGATTTGGGCGAAAAATAAAATGATTCTTCTTTGGCAACTTGTTGACACAATACATGCTCTCTCGGGAGGTGCCTGAATACCCTGGCTATGATGAGGTTAAGGAGGCACCAAAGCGGTTCATGGACATTACTTCCTTGTTGGTACGTCCAAGCTGAGCCAAGCGGCGCGGAATGAGATAGACGAAAACTTCAATAGATATTTATATAGCTCCCTGAATGTGATAATGAGAAGGTTGGGCACGACGAATGAGGAGCATATGCATCTACGCAATGATCTGTACAGTTCTTTAAAAGAAATGTTGGGAATCGCACCTGGCAGTCCCATTCACCAGTCAGAGGATGAAAACACCCACAAAGGCTCAGATGATAAGGATGATATTGGTGCTGACGCCACGGGGCCAATGGCCTTGGTTCCCCTGGGAGCGGATGATGATGAGCCCGGAGCTGCGGCTGGTGGGCATTATGAGGAGGAAGGATCCGAGTATGACCCCCATAGGTCAGACTAGAAGGGAGTTCTTCTTTCCACCTTACTTTGCTTTAAATTCTTACATGCATCGGGGACTATGCATAATCAAAGTGTGGGGTGGGAGAACTACTTTCTGTAATGTAATTGTATAAAACTGTTTCTTTCTATTTTATTAATTTTTCTTTTAGAAACCCGTAGTAGACATAGTCTAGTTTCAAAAAAAATAAAATTAAAAAAAATCAGAAAAAGCTCAAACTTTTTCCGACGATGGATCTTTTGGACAGTTTTCCCTAAGGGATTAAAGTCCGATTAAAAACACCAAAAAGAATGTTTTTAGGATTGGTTAGGTAGTATCCCTTAGTTTTTCTTTGGGTGCCGATTCTTTTCCAAGGGTGTAGATTGAACCGGGTACTTTGTTTTTTTTAGGAGTAGGATAGGAAGAAAACTGAGTTGCTTTGAGGTACATGTTGACATGTTTCGTGCTGGAACATTAAGCTATAGCATGTGCTCTGTCTTCCTATTGTATTTGATTTGAATTGTGATACCTAAGTAATATAAATAGCCTATTCTGTGACGCCTTTTCTCAGTTGTTTGACTTGTATGTCACCTAGTGCGTTATTGCTTAAAATTTCTCAATTATTTGTGCCTGCTTGACTTGAGAGTTGAACAGAACCATCTTGATTGAGTCATGTGCAATGTGTGTATGAGGATTTGTGTTATTCTGTGATATCCTGTGTATTCTAGAACTTACCCCATGTGTTAATCGAAGTGAAATCATTAAGTGTGCTAGTCTAGGAGATGACGTAGGCGTTTCTTGCTTGATCATAGATGTGTTTGTCACTTACAAATAAAATTTTACCGTTGCTAGCCCTGTTGAGCCTATAGACCTTTTCTTTGGCACCCACATTACAAGTTGTATCCCTATTTGTTCTTAATTTGAGCTTGTTGAACCTTTACCTCAGGAGGCACTTAGTCGCTAAAAGAAGTAAGGTGAGAGATTGGGAAGTAGCTTTAGAGTGAAACCATGAAAGGACCCATAAGGTGCACTAAAGTTGTGAAAAATGCCACTAGCCGATGAACCTTGATGTATGGAGTGTGTGTAAAAAAAGATAGAGAGAAAAGAAAAAAAGCAAGAAAAAAATACAAATAATGAAAAAACAACACCTCCTCATCTTACTAATTCGTGCTAGCGGGGATGTAGAAGTGCTTAATTGAAGGAAGTGCTATGTTGTATATGGTGTGTGGCGAGTGAATTGGTTGAGAAGAAAACGTGCTCGATTCTTGAGTGTAGTATATTAAAGTGCTTAGGAGGGTTGGTCACTATTTTTAAATGTATCCTACCCATCCCTTAGCCTACATTACAACCCATAAAGTCCTAATTGATCCTAGACTTGGCTAGCTTAGATTAGTAGAGATGTACACTACGGGCAAGCTTATGATACGATACGGGATGCACATGAATTCTTTGTGAGAGTGAGCAACATTTTTTTCAATTGTGTGATGTCCTTAAATTATGTTCAAAGTCATACTTGAATGTGTGGACTATGCTATATTCAGTCTCTTGTTTGTTGGTGAGGGCACATGATCTCATGACGGATTGGTGATGTTGTGAATTTCTCCTTTTGGGTGAGTGCGTGACTTGAGGGTGCTTAGTGAAAACGAGTCAGCTCTTAAGGTAGGGTGGTTATGGATAGGTTATTTGGATTGATTGAATTGAAATGTTTATACTTGGGCATGTTCAAAACGGGAAGAATGTGAATTTAGTATATTCATGCTTGATTGTCGGTATCGATCATAGTCAAGGGTAGAGTGTATAAAAAAGAATGAATTGCTCCTCTCTAGTTGAGATGCGTACGTTGTTGGGGTGTAGTTGATAGTCCCATTGCTCGAGAACGAGCAAGAGTCTAAGTGTGGGGTGTTGATACTTAGCTTAAAGTATGTATATTTATATGCATATTGCCTTGCATTTTACTCATGTTTCGTAGATTTCAGATGTGAAATGTGATGATTTGTGTTAATTCGTGGTATTTTTATGTGTAGGGATCATCCGGAGGTAATGTGGGATGAAGGTTTGACATTGGAGGCAAAAAGGAATGAAATGGGAAAAAGGCCACAGAGTAGCGCCCAGGCTAGCGTGGTGCGCTACCTGTGGCGTAGAAGGCAGAATCTTAAAACATCCCAGTGCCAGGGCTAGTGCCCCACGCTACCCTGGGCGCTGGTGACGGGAATATCTCCTCACTTGACTGGGACAAGGTTATTTCAGCCCAAGACCCCCCCCCCCCAAACTCGTATAAAAGCAAGCTTAAACCTATTTTGGGAGGGGAGACGTCAGTTTGAAAGAGAAACACAAGTACGAAACACTCGGGAGCATGGAATTCATCAATTCTTCCACTCTTCATCTAGTATTCATAGTTTTATGTTTAAAAACAATATTTTGGTTATTGTTATGAACATGAGTGGCTAAGAACCTCTTATTCTAGGGTTATGGGTCATTCTTGGCTATTGTAAATTGATGGTTGATTGTTTTGCTTGACTTTATCATATTAATTTTTTTATTCAATCTTGCACTTAATTATTCTATTGCGTAGCTAACAATAGAGTACTATCTACGAATTTATAGTTGAACTCGAAAGTGGGAATTATAAATTGAATATAGGATTGAATAGAGTAACTTCTTGAATTCGGGCATCGGAGAATGGATTCGTGATTAGGATAGGCATATTCTAGTTGCCTGCCTTAGTTATTTTTGCAAGAAAATATACATCTGTTCTTGTCAAGTTTGATTCTATAGACATATAGTATTAGATTGTCTTGAATAGGTGCGCGAAGCGTCGAATGAACTTCACAAGCATAATAAACCCTGCTAATCAACAAATTAGATAAGTTAAGTGATTACATCAACCCGAAAAACGCAATAGGAGAGACATTATTCCCATACCCCCAGAATATCCCCATCTCATTGAATTCTTTCTAAGTGTTTGTTTGCTCTACTTGTGATCTTATTTTCTTGCTTGCCTATTAGTTCATAGTAATTTAGTTACAAAAGTCATAATCATCTTATTCACACTCACTTGAGCATTAAATTTATAAATATCTTAGATTGGACAATAGTTGATCATAAATCCTCGTGGGAACGATACTTTCTAATCACTTTATTACTTGTCGGTCGTGTATACTTGCGTGTGCGTTTGGACCTAACAGTACGAACGTATGGAAAGTCATAGATGACTGGGTATTCCTAAATATGTCAACTACGAAAGGCGTCATGAGATCCGGTAAGAAGGGCAAGCTTAGCCCGAGAAACATGGGGCCTTACAAGGTCATTCGGCAGATAGGCAGAGTAGCTTATGAGCTTAATTGACTCTAGAGTTAGAGTCAGTCTATTATCCATTCCACAGAAGTGCACTGGAGACCCTTCTTAGGTTGTCCCAATAGATGAAGTTCAGATTACAAATGATCTATCCTACGAGGAGATTCCATTGGATATCTTAGATCATAAATCTTAAGGTTGAAGACCAAAAAGGTATCCTCCGTGAAGGTTTTATAGAGAAGTAAGAACGTGGTAGAGATGACGTGGGAAGCGAAGAAATAAATGAAGTCTAAATATCCCTACCTATTTCAAACTGAAGATATGGCTCGAGATGGGATATTCAAACCAGTAGGTCGTGAGGTGAGCTCTTATTTTTGACTTGCAGTACTTATGATTGACAGCCGTGTGAGGCCAAGTGTTGTTATTTATAGACATTGGCCCTTTGTGGCATGTATAGTATATTTTCTGACTGCGTGCAGGTTGGTTTTAGTCCAGTGTACAGAGGAGACTCTGGCGGAATTTTCGCAAGTCTCTAAGAGAACATTTGACGATGAATGTTCCTAAGGGGGGAAGGATGTTACACGCCGAACTTTCAAGTTGGAATGTGTCAATGTGAATCAATTTAAGCCGGAGAGTTTAAGGACCCTTACCAAGATAATGATGAGTTAAAATAGGTGTTAATGAAATATCGTGAGGGTTGGAGACCGATAAGCGCATCAGTCAACATTCGAGGACGAATATTCCAAAGGGGGAATGATGTTACACCCCATGTTTTCGTACGTAAAAGTATGTCGTAAGTCAATTAATGTAATCTTGAAAATGAGATCAATTTCGAAAGTATATAAAGTAAGTTAATCATGTTACCTTGTAGGTTACAAATATATACAATCATGAACAACAAGTACCACGAGGGTTGGAAGGTTTAGAAGCTAAACGAATTGAAGAAAATAAGTTTCGTTGAAAGTCGACAAGTTGGGTATATAATAACCCATATTTATGAGGTGAGACAAGGGTGCTTAACATGATAAGAAGGTTATGTTATGAGTTATTTTAGTCGTATGGTAGTTGTGTGTTATGTTTTGAATTCAAGCAAAGTGTGGAACAAAAGTCGATGAAAGTCGTCACAAGTTACGGTCATAAGTTTTACTAAATTTTGGGTCTAAGATTACTGAGCTTTTCTCCACATATACTTGGATTTACGGGGTGAACCACCAAGAAAATTGAAGATCTATGTGTCTAGTTTCCAACACATTAAACCATTTATCGATACAACACCGGAGCAGAGAGATATTCACATTTTTGCGACACTGCATAAGCAGCTCCCTATGGGACCCATTTAGGCGGTGGTTGACCTACTTCAATTTAAAAATGATTTGGACGACCATTCTTGCTTATTTTGTGACCCAACTTCGTCCCCACACTACCTGTGCTTGAAGTTGTGTGTATGCTGGTTTGGTTGCATTATTTGAGCAAGATACTACAAGAGGAGAGTTGAAATAGTTTGAGATATTATTGTTCCTAATGGACTGTTTTGGAAAGGTTTTTTCCATGAACCTTAAATGGTTGGCAACCTTCGAAAATAACTTGTTTATGATGTTGTTATTATTAATATATAGCTTACATGTCGAACTTGATGTTGGTTTGTGAATAAGAAAAGAAAGGACAACATAACAATGGAGAATTGTACTTGTTGTTGTTGGATTATTGGGTTGTTTGAGTGTAAATTAGGAGATGAATAGGAGGTTGGAAGTCCTCCGATTGTACTTATATCATTCTAGACATGTTTATAAGTTAAATAATGAATAATAATTGGGTTGAAGGGCACTAAAAAGATTCAATCCGAGGGTCTCCATGGTATGTTGATGACTAGTTAGTGAAATATTTTGTACCCTATTGTTGATGTTGTTCTTACTGTATTGCTCTAGTTTTTGTGGTTGATGTGTGGAGTTGGAGGAAGTAAAATTTATAGGGGAGATACTTCCCAAATTTATATAGATAAGTTACTAACTTAGAATATTCAAATTAAGTTCCTTCTTAGCATTAATCATAGACCTTGTTGTATACTGTAAATTGAGTTGTTTTATGGATTGCTTGGAAAGTATTGAGGAGACAAGGAGATTGAGGTATATTAAGGCTAAACCTTTCCTTTATTTTGGCATAATTCTGTAACTACATGCAATTGATAATGAGACATAAAGAGAAGTTTGTATTCCTGAATTTATGTACATTATCCTAGTCTCATAAGTTACAGTATTCTCCCTTATCGGGACTTTATATTTTGTTGAGTATTTTCTTCTTTCAGTCAAGAAAGCAGAGGGTTTATATATATATATATACAGTATTACAGTATTTTCAACACCATCGAGTTATAATCAGGGGGCAGGCCCCTATTAGGCAACCTCAGATCATATGGTAAGTTATATACCAAGCCTATTGTGGTTGAGCGCCTATGAGAGAGCCTAGAATGGCCGAGTTACCGAGCCTAGTATGACCGAGCGCCTACGAATGAGCCTACTACGGCTAAGCAATTACGCGTATAGAGCCTTATAGGGTCGGACAACTATTTTACTTACTATATTGAGAGAGTTGAATCAGTATCAGCAGGTAAGCATATCTTCATATCATCTTTACTCCCAGTTACTTTTAGTTAATATATTATCAGTTCAACTTTAGCTTTCACTTATTTTATTGCCTTACATACTCGGTACTTTTTTTGTACTAACGACCCTTTTATCGGGGAAGCTGCATTTCATGCCTGCAGGTCTTGATAGACAGACGGATAGACCTTCCCAGTAGACAGAGCCAAACATCAGCTTTATTGGTAAGCTCCACTCCCCTAAAGTTACCATGTCTAGAGTTTGGAGTCCATTTTGTATATACAGATTTGATGGGTAGGTCGAGGCCTTATCCCGATCATGATACAGCTATGTTATCTCTAGAGGCTTGTAGATGAGTCATGTATATGTTGTATGTCAGTATTGTGGCCTTGCCATCCCTGTGTAAATGTTCAGTTTAGTATTGCAGATGTTCATGGCAGCCTCATTGTCCTGCACCGTTATGTATATGAGCTTTTGGGTATGTTTACCCCTCATATGAGATAGAGGTTATTTTCACATGATTTAGAGTATGGCCCCGTTGGCCTTGATTGGTTTTGTCATCTTGTAGGTAAGCCCCGTCAACCTAAGTTGAGGGATACCCCTCCAAAGTTCATAGTTACAAAGTGGTACACTCGGGCTGAGTATGGCACCGAGTGCCGGCCACGCCTCCTTGGGTTTGTGACGAGCTTGAAACACACACCTAAATTATGCTCGGTAATCAAATATAGTATAGTATAATATCGCATCCACAATGATTGGATTTAAACAGTATTCTCGTAATTTCTAGCTTGGTTGCTATCCAAGATGATCAACAATTGAGATTTATATGATTTCTAACTAAAATTAACTAAGAGTCTAAAGCTATTGATTAATGACAATCAAAACAAGGAACAAGCAAAGAAGGTTTTCAATGGGAGAAGATAGGGTTTCGATAGGATAGGTGCAAGATAAATATTTGGGATCTAACTCCAGATAATTCACTCCTAATTTTTAAGTGAGTCTCTCGAATTCATTTGTTATTAGTTCACACGTTCAGCAAAAACTCCTCTCGCGATTAAGTCTCAAGCTCACGAGATGAACCAATTTAAGCACGTGAAGATATGCAAGAATGCGTAGTGGATTGGTTTTTAGGAAAACCTCTCTCGATTATCCTGCTAAATAGGTTTAATTAATGATTCAACTAGCCTTTTTTGATTACTAAGAAGAATTAATGAACTCAACCAACAATATAATGCAAATATATCGCAAATTATGTCTCTCTCGATTACATTAACAAGTGAATATAGATGCAACAATTAAATCATCCAATAATGCTTCAATACATAAAACTAGAGTTATAATCCACAAACAATCATCAATACACCAAATCCATCAGACCCTAAAGAGAACTACTCCATAGATATGGAACAATTCATCACAAATATAATTAAAGTATAGGAAAATATAAATTCAATCCAAAATCGGGTCTTGAGTGATGAAGGAATGATGGAACCTTGTGCTTGTGTTCTTCCAACTCCTCCTTAGCCTCTTTAGGTCCAAAGTATGTCAAAAGTCTAGAAAATAATTTTTTTCCATGTATTTATACCAAGTAGGGTCGGGCCCAGATGAAACCACCTTCTCCTAGCCGAAATAGGACATTGGCTTTGTAAAAATAACATAGGCGCACCGCATGGGGCGACGTTACATGTGAGGCATTAGTGGGGATTTCCAGAGAGCTAACAATTTGACAGGCAGCAGGTTTTTGTGCAGCCACGGTGCACCATGCGCTGCCCCACAAGCCGCGGTTGTGGAATTTTCTCATAGTACGGATTTTTATTGATTTTTGATGTCCAGACTTGGTCCTTGACCACCGAACACGATCCCGGCTTAATCCCTTAGGCTTTTACTCAGACTTCAAAGCTCCAACTATCTCGAATTAGCTCCACAACTACATAGTTCGGAATCACTCCTACAAGACATAAAACACACAATAAGTGAAAAACGCTACCAATTAGAGCTCAAACACAAATAAAGTGCAATGAATTAAAGTGCAATAAGCGACTAAACACGTATTTATAGCCTACCATCAACACCCTACACTCAAACCATTGCTCGTCCTCGAGCAATCAAACTACACTTCATATAGACACGACCTTTTTCATCAACTCTAATAAATCATCACACCAAGAATATTTAAAACAGATTAAGTACAATACCGTAAAACCTTCGCCTTAAGATTTGACTCAAAAGCGCCACGCATTTTTTTATAACCCGCTCACTTACTCTAACATAGAGGTCAACCACGTTACCTTTACTTCATGAATCAAGTGCCCTCACACAACAATAGAGAGTAGTTCCACGCACAATAAAATTTAAGGACACTTAGGAACTCAAGATAGAAAGAATTCACTCACTCTCAGAAACAACATTCATATGCCACAAACAACGAACCATAGGCTTGCCCGTAGTTTACTACTCTACTAATTGAGCTCATTCAGTCAAGGATCAAGTAGGACTTTAATCGGTTGTAATATAGGCTGCATGATGGGTAGGATACATTTGGATATAAGAGTGACTACACCTCCCTAAGCACTTTAACACATATAATTAACCATTCAAAACCCCATACTTATGTCAAGCCATAACTCCACTTTCACATCAATATACATTAACTCCCTACTTCTTTAAGCACAATTACATCAAGAGTCACCACTATCAAGGAATATGTTTTCCACAATCATACACTTATTTTTTTTCCTTTCTTTTTCAACTCAAGTGGCTCTTACTTTTTCAAAATATTGCACCT
This sequence comes from Nicotiana tabacum, assembly GCF_000715075.1. NCBI lineage: Eukaryota > Viridiplantae > Streptophyta > Magnoliopsida > Solanales > Solanaceae > Nicotiana > Nicotiana tabacum. The sequence goes on from NC_134102.1 coordinate 48,888,437, forward strand.
TTCTCCTTATTTCAATAGTTCCACTCAAAAGCCAAACCAACCACCCCACACTTCGACTTTTACAAAGTTCATAACAAATTCAAGTGCTCACGAGAGGTATAAGGTTCAAATAGACGGTCAATTCAAACAAATGGGTAAGGCTTGTAATGTGGTTGCCAAAGAAACAGGATTATAGGCTCAATGGGGTTAACTACGATACATAATAATTAGGTGGGTAAACATATCATTGGCTCAACAAAGAAAAGCCTATATCACTTCCAAGACTGAATAAACTACTATTTCACTTTGCAAACACACAGGGCAAGTTCTAGACATCAAATGCAATGCACAGAATAACACAAAACCTCACACACACATGTAACTTAACTCACTCAGGATCGGACTATCAAGACACTCTAGTCAAATCAATTAAGAAAAGTTAAGATCATATAATTTAAGGTACTTATACAAGAGTCAAAAACTGAGCCTAAGCGTCACAACTAAAGCATTACTATTCCCAAGGCATAATAAAGTCAAGAGATATTTCTTTCAATTCAAATCACAGCACAAGGTTTCCTACTCCTAACAAAATAAAAACTAACTATACCTGGTTCAAACAAAACCCTTGTAAAAGAACCGCAGTACAAAGAAAAATCAAGGGGAAATTATTACACTACCTACAAACGAAAATCTTTTTGTCTTTTTCTTTCGACTTTAGTCCCTCAAGAAACCTGTCGATGATATCCACCATCGGAAAAAATTAAAAAGTTTTAAAAAATTTTGTTTTTTTTTCAATTTTCAATTTGTTTCTATCCAACTACTAAACTCACAAAAAGACTATACTCACAAAAAGAAAACTAATATACATACATACATACAATATATCCCCCACCCCACACTTTAAGTTGTGGCATGTCCATATGACACACAATTAAAAAGCATAAGGTAAAGGAAACTTCCCTGAATATCTAGTCTGAGTCAAAGTCGGTCTCCATTCCTCGCGCCCGAACTAATGCACACATCCATGCAGACAACTTCTTCTCAACTTTTTTGGGATACACCCCACACTTATCTTTCTCGCTCACTGCAGCCTTTTCTTTCGAGCCCTTCACTTTCCACTCAACCCTCGCGGATGGGTTTTCCTTTTGTGCCCCCTTTGCTATATTTATCTCAAAAGTCACAGTCTCTTCACCCACTATAAGCATGACTTTTCTCTCGTATATATCTAATATAGCTATACCCATCGCTAAGAATGGTCTTCCTAGGATGAGGGTGACCTCCTTGTTTTCCTCCATATTCCACCCTATAAAATCCACAGGAAATACAAACTTATCCACATGAACTAACACATCTTCCACTATCCCCTTGGGTATTAAAGTCATTTGGTCTGCCAGCTGCAACGATATTGGTACAGACCTTATCTCTCCAATTTCCTTCTCTAGTTTTCTGTAAATAGATAGAGGCATTAAATTAATTGAGGCACCAGAATCACATAATGATTTATCAAAATGAATAGTTCCTACAGAGCAAGGTATAGTAAAACTTCCTGGATCTCCACACTTTTGTGGGAGTTTGTTTTGCAATATCACACTGCAATGCTCTATGAGCTTGACCACTGAGGTCTCTTCTATCTTCCTCTTCTTTGTCAAGATTTCCTTCAAGAACTTGGCATAAGCAGGCATCAGTGAGAGCACTTTTGTGAATGGTAAGTTTATATGAACCTGTTTCAACACATCCAGAAATCTCTCAAACTGCTTGTCCAGCTTTTCTCTATATAGCTTTTGAGGGAAAGGTAGAGCAGGAATATGCTTGCTCTCATTATGTTCCTCCTTTCTTGAAGTTTCTCCCTTCTTCTTTTTCTCAACATTCATTGGGCCTTTCGTCTTCTTGTCCTCAGCATTTTTCAGCTGCTCCCCACTTTCTTTTTCAAATTTCACATCGTTTTGGATCGGGGTAGGATCTTTCAACACTTGCCCACTTCTCAAGGTTACAGCATTCACTGTTTCTTTGGGATTTCTCTTAGTATTAGTAGGGAGAGTTCTTGGAATCCTCTCAGACAATAGAGTGGCTACCTGCCCAACCTGTCTTTTTAGGTTTCGAAAACCAGTGCCCAGTTCTTTGATTACTGCTCCATGTTCCAGTATAGTTGCGCTATGAGTTTCAAGCCTCTCATTAGTTTTTAGAATAAAGGCCTTCATGAGATCTTCTATGCCAGACTGAATGGGCTGTTGAGGCTGAAATTGCTGCCTCTGTTGATTTTGGAATGCTGGAGCGCCTTGTCCTTGGGGTCTAAGGTTATTTTGTTGCCATGCATTTGCGGTACCCCCAGGTGAACTCCATGAAAAACTGGGGTGCCTCTTACCCATTGCATCAAAATTATAGTTTCCCATAACATTCACTTCCTTAGTTGAGGTTTGACACTCATGAGTAGGGTGTCCTCTTTCGCATATATAACAAGCTGTGTGAGGCACATTTTGTATCGAGGCTAAGGTCAGCTTTGGTATTTCTTTAGCCATAACATCAAGTTGTACCTTCACAGATGTATTAGCATCAACTTGGTGAACACCAGTTGATCTTCTTCTTTCAACACTCTTCGGGGGCCACTGATTAGCATCTTCAGATAACTCATCAAGAATTGTAACTATCTCCTCTGGTGTCTTCTTTATCAAGGGGCCTCCAACTGCATTGCTCAATGTTCTACGCGAGGCCGGTGTCAATCCATTAAGTCCTAGAGTTGCATCCAGAGTTCAATTTTGCTATGTTGACACTTTCTAACAATCTCCTTAAACCTCTCCAATGCTTCAAAAATAGTTTTAGTCCCTCTGTGGCAGTAGTTTTGGATTTATCTTCTAAAATTGCCCGTCTTAGCTGAGGAAAAATATTTATCAAGGAATTTTCTTGTCATCTCCTCCCATGTTCTAATCGATCCCGTGGGCAAGCTTCAAAGCCACTGCTTTGCATCATCTTTGAGTGTGAAGGGAAATGCCCTCAAGTACACTGCATCTTGTGACACACCATTGTATTGAAAGATGTTCATAATCTCCTCGAAGTCCATTATATGTGTATTTGGATCTTCGTTCATCTTCCCTCTGAAGACACAACAATTCTGAAGGGTTTGAAGTAACACCTGATTCAACTCAAAATTGTTAGCTGCAATTGGAGGTGGTCTAACACTTGATAATCCTTGGTTGTAGACCGGTCAAGCATAATCGCCAAGTGATCTCCATGGGTCAGGAGGTATATTTTCGAACTGGTCTGCAGCCAAGGCTTGATTCTGAGCAATTCTCCGACCCCTCTCTTCTTCATAGAAAATTTGTGCCTCTCTAATAGCTGCTTCCTCAGCATCTCGTGCGGCTTTTTCGCGTTGTTGGGCTGCCTCCCTTGCAGCCAGATCTATATTATCATCACCGTTTCCAGCCATAAATTCTTTGGTTGAGGATTGCCCAACCTTTTCTAACATTTCGGTGAAATTTCTTTCCTTCCTCAACTGTCACGATTGTTTTTCTATCTCTGGATCATATGGTAGCACTTCTTTCGCAGAAGCTCGAGTTATGCACCAATCTAAACCTATAACCTGCACACAGTCAATAATACCAAACGTAAAAAGAAAAAATTCCTGAATTAGCACTATAAACTATTTCAAACACTATTGATTGCCAATCCCCGGTAACGGCGCAAAAAATTGACGAGCTCGAAATACAAACCTAAATTATGCTCGCTAATCAAATATAGTATAGTATAATATCGTATCCACAAGGATTGGATTTAAATAGTATTCTCGTAGTTTGTAGCTTGATTGCTATCCAATATGATCAACAATTATAGAAAAACATAAATTCAATCCAAACTCGGGTCTTGAATGAGGAAGGAATGATGAAATCCTTATGCTTGAGTTCTTCCAACTTCTCTATAGCCTCCTTCAGTCCAAAGCATGTCAATAGTCCAGAAAATAACATTTTTTCATGTATTTATACCAAGTAGGGTTGGACCCAGACGAAACCACATTATCCTAGCCGAAATAGGACATTGGCTCTGTAAAGATTATACAAGCACACCGCATGGGGTGACGCGCCATGTGGGTCATTAGTTGGGATTTCCAGAGAGCTAACAATTTGACAGGCAGCATGTTTTGTACAGCCGCGGCACCCCACGCACCGCGGTTGTGGAATTTTCTCATAGTACAGATTTTCCTTTATTTTTGACGTCCAGACTTGGTCCTCGACCCCCGAACATGATCTCGGCATTAATCCCTTTGGATTTTACTCATACTTTATAGCTCGAATTAGCTCCACAACATCTACATAGCTCGAAATCACTCCTACAAGGCATAAAACACACAATAAGTGCAAAACACCACCAGTTAGAGCTCAAACACAAATAAAGTGCAGTGAATTAGAGTACAATAAGCGACTAAAACACGTAATTATAGCCAACCATCAGTTTGGGGCATGACAAGTTTAGATCAAAAAATTATGGAAGATACTCGAAAATCGATTAAAGTACTATTGTACTACCATTGAGGGTTGTTGTAAGCTAAGTATAACTTGGATTTCGACTTGAAGCTACTGTAGAAGGTAAGTATATCGTGTTCTTGCTTTTTCATAAGGTTATCTTGATGTTGATTGAGTTAAATGGATGTTTTAGAGATGAAGTAGTGAATAAAGTTGTTAATTGAGGATAGTTGGATTTGTAGACTGTTTTCTTGTTATAAATATATGGTATAATATTGAAATCATCGATGAATGACTTCACTATCATGTTAAGTATATTTTTAAGTTAAAGTATGAAATCTATAAGGGGTGATATGGGGTATACAGGTTCCAATCCGAGCTTGCCGCTCATCGTGAAGTGGTTGTGACTTGTTGTTGTTATATGGTGCCTTGTTATTGACATTTATGCTTGCTGGATTGCTCTAGTTATTGTTGTTGGTATATGGTATTGAGGGAGGCCCATGTTATAGGGGAGATTCTTCCCAAAATTATGTACACGAGCTACTAGCTTAAGTTATGGACTTAGTCGTTATTAGAAATGATTATGAATCTCCTTATGCTATTATAGATAGAGTTGAGTTGTTTGAAGATATGCTTGGAAGGTATTAAGGACTAAACGGTGGTAAGGTATGTTAAGGCTAAACCTTTCCTTCATTTTGGCATGATCCCGTAACTAAACGCGTTTGAAAACGAGACATAAAGAGAAGTTTGTATTCCTGAATTTATGTATATTATCCTAGTCTCATAAGTTATAGTATTCTCCCTTATCAGGACTTTATATTCAGTTAAGTATTGTCTTCTTTCAGTCAAGTAAGAAGAGGGTTTATATATATATATACAGTATTACAGTATTTTCACGAACACCGAGCTATAATCGGTGGGAGTGTCCCTATTGGACAACCTCTGATCAGATGGTAAGTTATATACCGAGCTTATTATGGACGAGCACCTATGAGCGAGCCCAGAATGGTCGAGTAGTTATTTAGATACCGAGCGCCTATGAGCAAGCCCAGAATGGACGAGTAGTGATTTAGATACTGAGCCAACTATGGTCGAGTGCCTATGAGCAAGCCTACTACGATCGAGCAGTTACACGTACCGAGCCTTATATAGACGGATAGCTATTTTATTTAGTATATTGAGATAGTTGAGTCATTATCAGCAGGTAAGCATATCATCATATTATCTTTAACTCCTAGTTACTTTCAGTTATTATATTATCAGTTCAGTTTTAGCTTTCAATTATTCTATTGCCTTACATACTCGATACATCATTTCGTACTGACATCCATTTTGTTGGGGATGTTGTATTTCATGCTTGCAGGTTCTGATAGATTGCCGGATAGACCTTCCTAGTAGACAGATCCAGACATCATCTTAATTGGTAAGCTCCACTCCCCCGGAGTTACTAGGTCTAGACTTTAGAGTCCATTTTGTATATACAGACTTAATGGATAGGTCAGGATCCTATCCTGACCATGATACAATTTTGTTATCTCTAGAGGCTCGTAGACAAGTCACGTATATGTTGTATGTCAGTATTGTGGCCTTGCCAGCCCTGTGTACATATTCAGTTTGGTTTTGTTGGTTGTAGACGTTCATGCCAACATCGTCGGCCTTCACAATTATGTATATAAGCTTTTGGTTATGTTTACCCCTCAGATGAGATTGACATTATTTTAAGATGATTCAGAAAAATGGCCTTGTCGGCCATAATTGGTATTGTCAGCTTGCAGGTAGGCCTCGTCGGCCTAAGTTGAGGGCTACCCCTCCGGATTTCACAGTTACAAAGTGGTACGCTCGGGCCGAGTATGGCACCGGGTGCCGGCCACACCTACCCAGGTTTAGGGCATGACATACACCCATAGTAAATCTTGCGCAAGAGTAAGCAAACCCGACCCAATGTATAATACACATTCTCATTAGGCCTACCCATGGGCCCCCTAATCCATTCTGATCATCCTAATATAGGTGAATAACCTTCCAAAAGTCCACAGTGACCTATGCATAACAAATACGATCAGCTGTCTAACCTTTAACGCACCTTCACAGTCCGCAACCAATGAATAGTCAGCCTCTGAGAACATCCAGCCTACATATCTGAGCTCCAACTCTCCTACTCAAATGATTGATACATTACACATACACAATCACCTCATGAGAAGTACTCCCATATATCTTTCGCGTTGAGTAGTAAAACCTGAACATCAACGGTTACTAACCATGCGATCTTTATAGTACTATTCAAGCATCCGCAAGTCAAACACAAAGCGTCTTCTACAACACACACCCTTCTCACGTGATACCAGATAGTGCCAGAACTCCCATAAACATCTACAATTTTCCATGTTCTCTAGAACTCATGACCTTCCTTTCAAAACTGAACCACAACTTTCCCCATTCAATCCTAATTCCACACTGCTCGCCGCATCTATCATGCTATCATATGAAAATACGAGAATCTCATTATCAACTCTGAAGCACAAGCAGGATAGACACTCCATCAACTTGAAACCTTCTACCCAACTTAATCCAGGAGAACATCGCAACATGCAACAAACATTCTATACCTATAGAAGACATCAGTCTTAAGCCGTGGTCTAAATCATTGCAACTCTTTGGAACCCATTTACACATAACCAAATCATCATAACCGATTCCCTTAACCCAGCTGAGTCATATAGACTGCCAAACCCAAGAGTATTGCCACAAAACACATGTAAAGCCCTATATATGAAAGGAACCGATCATTTCTACTACGATGCTAATCCAAACCACTGCTAAGTTGACCCAGCTTCTTTAGATTCCTCTTGACTTTCCTTCAAGGTAACACTTCTCTTTCCAGGCACTCTATGGAAGATAAGTATGGACGTCATCATACCGATCCTCAAGACTCTACTAGGAATTTGCTCATGACTCGTCGAACCTATGAACCTAAAGCTCCAACACCAACTTGTCATGACCCAAAATCCCACCTGGTCGTGATGGAACCTAACCTTAACATGATAGGTAAGCCAAGCAATAAATAATACGACTCAAATGAAAGATCATCAATAACAATAAATGAGAAGGTGAAATCCATGCAGTTATCCCAAGGATTGGTAGTACAAGTCATGAGCTACTAAGATTTAAATTTATAAAGATCGTACGAAAAATAAGTACAACATCTATTCGGAATATATAAATCGAACTACAATTCCTACACTACTAAGAACAAGTGGTAGCATATATCTAGAACGCATGTATATCTTCAATGCTAGCCCTCGTCATCCACAGCAGCTCAGCGCCAAGATCTGCATGCAAGGTGCAGAAGTGTAGTATGAGTACAACCGACCACATGTAAGTATCTTGACTAACCTCGGTGAAGTAGTAACGAGGTCTTAGGTCAAGGATACTTACTTTACATAACTTGTACCGCTCTATAACATATACATATACCAGCAACATTATCAAAATCTAAGCATGAAATACAGGTACATCCAATCAGTGCACGTAGAGAAGATATGTGTAAGTCTTATAACAGTTCATCATATAGAGGAGATACGCATTTGATATTAGATAATAGGTCAACAATTACATATAGAGTAGATATGCACAGGTACCGTACCAGTTTACAACTCAGCTTGTAGAGAAGATATGCGCCTAACAACCTTATGTCATTAAAGATTGCATATAGAGAAGATATACATGAAATATCAAATAATTTACAAACCCTTGCATATAGAGAAGATATGCATGAAATATCAAATAATCCGTCAACCATTGCATATAAAGAAGATATGCATGAAATATCAAGTCAAGTTGCTCATGGATCAACATATGGAGAAGATATGTACTGTGAATCATTTCATCAAGTAAAACAACATATAGAGAAGATATGCATAAAAGACATGTATATATTCTAGAGCTATCATATAGAGAACGTATGCAGTAAAATCATGTATACATCTAAGGAGTTTGCAAATAGAGAAGAGATGCAAAGTCCAACCAATGATCAATTTCCATAATCCACGTCAACCAGAAACCAGTCAGTTTCTCATAACCTGTGTGTACACCATCAAGAGAGAAACATGAGAGGATGACCCTAGGGGGATGGATCCCTATACAAATGCTGCGAGGATAACTCACCTGCTGTCACAACCCAAAATCCCACCAAAATGGTCATGATAGCACCTAGTACCTAAGACTAGGTAAGCCTATCACATAATGAGATCAAACAGAAAATAACACTTAGATATTAATTAAAATTGAGAAAATGCCAAAACATAGAAAATACGGAAATACAACAGCCACAATCCCAAAACCCAGTACCACTGAGTCATAAGCTCTACATGGAATACAAAAGATGTCTCAAAATACAACATTGTTTAGGATACAATAAATAATAGTAAGGAAATAATAGAGGGTGACTCTGAGGCCTGCGAGTGCAACAGCAGGTACACCTTGAAGTCTCCACAGCTCTGGCTTAACTCCCTAGTGACCAACACGATCCGAGGTACCTGGATTTGTAAAAAAATGTGTAGTATGATTAAACCACAGTCGGTACCCAGTAAGTATCAAGGCTAACCTTGGTGGAGTAATGACGAGGTTCATGTCAAGGCACTCACTAGTCAAATAACATGTGCAAGATATCAGTATAAAACTGACAACAAAAAAACACAATATAACAAATATTAGATACCTCGAGGAATGTGTACAACAACTTAATGTAAAATAATCCGCTTTTGCCTAAAAATATCAATGGGAATGGGGCATGGGATAACATATCAAATTCCACTGTCTCATAAAACACAAGGTAAAATCATCTAAAGAAAACCAGAATTTGATCAAAGCATCAACCTCGGTTCCAACATATGAAAACAACAACATATAATCACCGTAATATAACTCATAAAATTCCCTGACAAGCCACCCTTATGTCGCCGCATGCACATTAACAATGGAATGACACCCTTATGTCACCGCATGCACATTAAAGATGGAATTCCACCATTATGTCGCCTCATGCACATAAATAGCCACTCTTATCTCGCCGCATGCACATCACAATGGAATGCCTCCCTTATGTCGTCGCATGTGCATCTCGTTCACAACACAATAATAAACCCGCACCACACGTGCACAAGCTCCATATTAACACCAAAACAACAATACCAAAGTGACATCAAGATATAGCCTACGACTCAACAACAATGTGCACAAGACTTTTATAACGATAACATAAGGGTGTGGGAAGTGAACAATAATAAAACATGGTTCGTATAACAAACAACCCTAATTCAAGTCATATTAATGGCCTAAGGTCTAATCCAATCAATTAGCACACATGCGCCCGTGTACACACTCGTCACCTTATGTATATGTCAATTGACATAGCATAAATAATGCAAATTAGACCAAATCTTAAGGGGTAATTCCCCCACACAAAGTTAGACAAGATACTTACCTAAAATAGCCCCAATCAATACACTAAAAATGCTTTTCCTTTAAAATTCACCTCTGCTTGACTCAAATCTAGCCAAAATGACTTAATAATATCAAACAATGCAAGAGAAACCAATTTCGATTAATAATGTCAAGTTATTTACACAATTCCCAAAAGGTCAAAAAAGTCAACCAAGGGCTCACCAATCAAAACTCGAGTCGAGGGGTAGATCGCGACTACCCATAACCCCACGAGTCCATATATGCATTTGGTTTTCAAATCCGAGTCCAATTCAACTCTCAAATCTCAAATTTTTATTTTCAAAACATAATCAAAAATTCCCAATTTTCTCTTCAAATCTCATGATTTAGATGTTAAAATTCATAAATAACCATGTTATAATATCAATATTTAGTCAAAATCACTTACCCAATAGCTTTATATGAAAATCCTCTCCTAAAATCGCATCCCGCCGAGTCTAGGATTCAAAATGTGATAAAATGAGACTAAGTCACGAAATCCCATCTATTTGTTCAGGTGCAGAAGTCACAAATGCGACATGGGGTTCGCAAATGCGACCAATGGATCGCAAATGCAATCCCTGCTATACCTAGAGAATGTCGCAATAGCGACTCAGACTTTGCTTTTGCGAAGTCTCAAGCGGCCGGCCTTGCTTCGCAAAAGCGACCACATGGTTGCAAAAGCGACCTTCCAAGCCTCAGATCTCTTTCGCATTTGCGATGCTGGCTTCACAAATGCGAAGAGTGCCTTCCCCAGCCACCATCGCAAATGCGATATTCACTTTGCAAATGTGGTATTCGCAAATGCGAACTAGTGCTAGCATTTGTGATAACCGCAGCACTAGCACAAAAACCAACAAATAAAAAAATAGTCTAAAACTCATCTGAAACTCACCCGAGCCACCGGGGCTCCATACTAAACATCCACACTAGTATAAAAAATATCATACGAACTCGCTCGCAAGCTTAAAATACCAAGATAACATCAAGAACAACGAATCGGACACCAAAACACATAGAATTCACAATGAAACTCAATAACCGCTAAAATCACAATCAAGCGTCTGATTCCTACCAAACCAACTCGTAATGATACTAAACTTTGCACACAAATTTCAAATGACAAAATGGACCTATTCCAAATCCCAAAACCAAAATACGAACCCGATAGCCATACAGTCAACCTATGGTCAAACTTAGAAAATTTCTACACTTCGAAATCTCCAACTTTCAACAAAAAAGAGCCAAATCAACCAAGGAACTGTCACGACCCAAACCGATGGACAGTGACGGGCACCCGGTACCTTACTCAATCGAGTACCAACGCAGCGTATCTTTTTATATCATACTATCATAGGTAACTGAGCCGGAAAGGCCGCAATGAGAGAAGTAGAATACAACATGTAATACCAACTTATACATAAGACATACAGGCCTATAAGACCAAAATAATCACTCGTACACTGAACATAAGCCGATAAGGCCATACAATCTTTTCCGTACATGACATCTATCTACAAGCCTCTAAGAATACATAATTTTCATAAAGGTCGGGACAGAGTCCCTCCATACCAAACAATACACGTCTAAATCATACTGACCAAACAAGCAACTCCGGAGCAAATAGAGCGTACCAACATCTTCCGCTGAGCTGATAGCCTACTTGGAGGGCTCTCGACCTGTCTATCGGGACCTGCGGGCATGAAACGCCATGTTCCCAGGCAAAAGAGACGTCAGTACAAATAATGTACCGAGTATGTAAGGAATGAAAATCAGTAAACAATAGTCATGAGAGAAACATGGAGTAAAAGACTCAACATGTGGATAGCCTTAACATACCTGAGCCGATTCTCTTGACAATCCCTCTAACACATGTCAGTTGCGACAAATCACGTAACAGCGGATCGAAGTAGGGGAAAACCCGTATGATATTCTTGATATCATAGCACGTTATTTCTTATCCGACTAATATCCACTCCATTGAAAGATATCAATTGCATTTAACCTGTTAATCAATACCAACATTGCTGGTCTAACTCTAAAGTGGCAAGCATGCCATAACTTATTCCTATTCTCCAAGTTATATTACCACTAAAGAAACCAAACCAAGGTGTTTGCTCTACCGGCTAAAAAATTTTGATGTTTTAAGATTTTCGCCATGCAAAATATTGAGAGCGTAAGTTTTAAAGTTTCTTAAGGTAGTACAGTAGAAAAGTTCCTCCAGTTGTAAAGAGCAAATGTTCTACTAGTGCTGACTGTGCAGACAAGTGCTTAGGCGTTCTTGTATGCTAGCTAATTTATTTACAAGCATTGCTGCGCTTTGAGGTTTATCCAAAGAACATTTCACGTGTAAACAAGGCACATTATGTGTTATGACTCATCATGCACATTGGTCACACCTTGGCCTAGCTTAATGCCATGTGGCAGCCCATAAAATCTTTATTCACTTAATCCTATTTAATACCATAATTATCCCCATAATTAATCAATTATCCACATAATTAAGAATTATCTCAAATTACTTCAAATACTACTCACTTTTAACACACTTTGTACACCTTACTATTATACTCATGTGGTACCTTGTATGGCACTAGTCCATAAATACCGAGTATTATAGCTCGGACCGTATTTTTATTCCAAAATATCAAACCTTGACGAAATTCATTTCCTTCGATTTGCTTACCCTCTCACCTTCACGAATTTACTCATCACTTATTTGAAGTAGCACAATACTTATAATCCCAAAATAATCTCATTCCTGAACTTACGTCGATTAACTTATGACGAAATTTTAACATACAAAAATGCGGGATGTAACATCTCATTTCCGAGCTTTCATTAATTTATTTATGGCGTACTTTCACATACGACAATATGAGGTGTAACAGGAACCTCCGAATTCAATTCCTGGCATACGCCTAAGTCTAAAATCACCATACGAACATATTGGGACCATCAAAAAACCGTTCGTCCATTTTACAAAAGTCAAACCTCGGTCAACACTTCCAACCTAAGCTTCCAAACTAAGAACCAAGCATTTCAAACCAATCCAAAACCTTCTCGAAACCCAACTAATCATTCCCGCAAGTCACATAAATACAAATACAAACATGGGGAGCTTCAAAAGGGGAAACGGAGCTCAAACATATGCGTTGCCCCCAACACAATTAGCACGTAGCAAATAATACATTTACAACCTAATTCCCTCAAGTCAAGGTAAACCATGATACTTACCTTTTTCGGAACAAATCAACCCTTCAATAACACTTTCCCTTTAGAACAAGCCTCCAAAAAACTCAAATCTAGTCAAATAACACTCAAACAAGTGAAAACAAGCTTAAGTAATCTTCCTAATACTTAAAAAGTTTGATTTTTAATATATTTGGAAAAGTCAACAAAACGTTAACCAGGGCCCACTCGGTCGAAATCGAAAATCAAGATCAATCCCAACTACCTATTCTTTTACGAGTCCAAATATTTGATTTGTTTTAAGATCTGACCTCGAATGAGGTCTAAATCTCCAAAATTCAACATCCTAAGTAATTACCCAAAAAAATCCTATTTCTACTCCTTGAAATGCTAGATTTAGGGGGTGAAAATCTATGAGAAATAATAGAAATTAATCAATAAAAAGGTTAAAATCACTAACCTTTGAGTTGGGAAGAAAATCCTCTCAAAAATCATCTCCTAATGAAATCCAGGTCTCAAAAATGGAATAAAATGAGCTAATCTCGGAACCCTCCCCTTTTACCCGGCTGCAGATACCGCAATAGAAAAATTTAGAAAAATGACCCGAAACGAATCTGAAACTCACCCGAGCCAATCGGCCCATTCCAAACATCCATACAAGTATAATAACCTCACAGGAAGTTGTTCTAAAGCTCAAAACAACACAAAAATCAAGAATCAAGCATCAAAACTCAAAGATTAAAATGCTTAAGAACTCAAAATTTGGAACTTTCAACTATAAGCGTCGAAAAGGCCTTGGGTCATCGAGGACCCTAACCAAACATGTACACAAGTTCAAAATCACCATACAAACCTACCAAAATCATCAAAATACCGATCAAGGTTGTTTACCAAGAATGTTGACCATGGTCAACTCCAATAACATATAAGCTCTAGAATTTGAATTTCCCTACCAAAACACATCTAAACTTTTCAGAAATCAAAATGAACCATGCACACAAGGCATAAATTGTCAAATAAAGCTATTCAAGGTTTCAAATCATGAAACAGATATCTAGAACTCAAAACAACATGTCGGTTCGTTATAGATAACCCGATCTCAAGTCAATATTAGAGAAAATTTTGGCACCTTGTAACTAATCAAACAAGTCATCAATGCGAGTAAATGGATACATATTTTAGATGGTAATCTTATTTAGCTGTCGATAATCAATACACATTTGCATTGACTCATCTTTATTCTTAACAAATAACACTAGTACACCCCAAGATAAACACTCGGCCTAATGAATCCCTTACTCAACAAGTCTTGTAATTGTTCCTTTAACTTAGCTGGAACCATACGATATGGTAGAATAGATATAGGCTGCATGCTTAGTACCAAATCAAAACCAATATCAATTTACCTATCATCAGAAAACATTCTCACAACTGGTACCAAATCAATAGTAGGAGTATTTTTGCTAGTATCTTGAATGTAAGCTAGATCGCCTAAACACCCCTTCTCAACCACGCGTTGTGCCTCTGAAAACAAGGCCACCATACTTGTAGAGTGACTAAGTATCCCCCAATATTCCAACCTAGCAACCCCGACATAGCTGAAGTAATGGTGGCATGACATTCCAAAATAGTATGATACGAAAATAACCAATCCATGCCAAGAATAAACTCAGAGTCCACCATATGCAGCAAAAACATATCAACCAATGTGTCGTAGCCAATAATAGTTTCACGTAAGACATGTAGACCCGATAAGGAAATAATAGAATCTCCAACTGTGTAGATATATAAATAGGAATATCAAGCAACTCGGGAGGCATACCTAAATGCCATGCAAAGTAAAATGACACATTGGAATAATTAGAACTAAGATTAAAAAATACTGAAGTATCCCTATGGCAAACTGAAATAATACTTTTGATGACTGTATTGTATGAAACTACCTTTGACCAAAAAAGTAGCAACATGCCCGACCTCCCCTAGTCTGACCTTCACTTCTGGCATGACCTCTACTAGTAAGGGCACCATCCCTAGCTGTCTGGGTAACCGGTGTAGTAACTAGAGCCTGAACAATAGCCTAAGTACCTTGCTGGGACATACCACACTACAATCTAGAGAAATGTTTCTTTATATGCCCAATATCACCGTATTTCATATTAACCTCTATGCTGACGAGGCTGTTTGGACTGAGACTATCCCTAATAAGTAGAATATTACAATGAAAGAACCCTTCCCTATGGGTGCACCGTATGTACCCTAAACTAGAAGTGGGTGGTAAAAAGACCTACATATAGGAGCACTGTAAGAAGTCTAAAGACATTACTGTACTGGCCTACTAGACTTGCCTCTCCCATGATAACCCTTGCCTCCAAATAAAGTTCCACTTAATCAACATGAGCCACAGGGTTTCTTGGCCTCACACTCATCTCTCTCTCTTTCTCTCTCTCATACCTAATATTATCCATCCTCCTAAAAATCACAACAACCTGACTAACAATGGTCCCTTCCTTAGCCTCACATGCCATTCCAAACCTAATACCAAAATTGAGGCCTTAATAAACTTCCTCACTTTCTCCCTCTTTGTGGGGATCAAGAAAGTTGCATGAAGAGATAAATTTGTGAACTTCATCTTGTAATACGTCATTTTCATGCCCTCCTAGCGCAAGTACTCAAGCTATCCGTGAAACTCATCCCTCCGGTAAGTGCAATAAACTTCTCTAAAAAGAGATGTGAAAATTATGTCCAAATGAGAGGATGTGACCATGTTTGTCTGCTCTCCACATAAGTCCTCCATTACATACTGGCTCGTCCTTCTAACTAAAAAGTGGTGAAGTTCATCATTGGACTCAACAAGGCCCAAATTATGCAAGATCTCATGGCACCTGTCTAAGAAGTCCTAAGCATTAGTTGTTGATCACCATTTAAATGTGGAGGAAACAACTTCTGAAACCTATCCATCATCTTCTACTCCTCAATAGACAGAGCATCCCTTACCACAAGTTGTGTTGGAACAACAGGATGTGGAGCAACAATAGGCTACGGTAACCTAGTAGGCTAGACTCCTAGAGTCTGAAACAATGAGAATGTTGCTGCTCTAGAGTGTGTATAGCTAGGGTGTGAGCTCCTCTGTTGCTTGAGAAGTAGATGGGGCCATAGGAATCATCCCAGCCTATACCATACTATTAAAGAATCCCAAAATGGAAACCATAGCTTCCTAAATCATGGGTGAGCAATAAAACCCTCAGGAACCGTTGGATTGGGCGAGATAGCCTGAACTAGAACCTGCTCAGCCTCAAAATAGCAGATTGATCAACTAAAGTAGCTCTTGCATGACCACAAGAAACTGGGGGTCCTCTACCCTGAACAGGAGCTATTGTAGGGGCCATGGCCTAAGCTCCAGCCCTGCCCGACCCTTGCCTCTACTGGATTCGGCATCAGGCACTCGCTCCTAGTCACTGGCTATAGACGCATGTGTCGTCACCATCTGTGAGATAATGAAAGAGATATATTTAAACTTTAAGATAAACAAATAAAGCATGTTATGGAAAGAAAGAAGGAGAAGTTTCCTGAATGTCTTGTAGCTCTTGGAGATAAGTACAAATGTCTCTATATCAATCAGCAAGACTCTACTAGACATTTCTCATAACTTGTAAAATTGGTGAAACCTAGGCTCTAATTCCACTTTTTCATGACCCAAATCCCACTAAGGTCGTGATGGCACCTAACCCAACCCGCTTGGCTAACCAACAAACAACGAAATGGAAAATCGAGATAATAATAATAATGTCTAACAGTCATAACATATATGGAGTGCAATAATAAGTCTAGTACAATGTGAAATACTAAGTACAACCCTAAAGAACTAGTAAAACAAGTCATGAGCGTCTAAGAAGAATAAAATATCAATGCAATTGTCTACCTCAAATACAAGTATTGTCTAAAATAAACAACAATAAAGGAAAGATAGAAGGTGACTCCAATGGATGCCAACCAGCAAGGCAACTCACCTCAAAGTGTCCAAATCAGATCTTAAGTTCCCTCGTGTGCTCCAATGGTACTGGGATCCGAATATGCAAAAACATATGCAGACGTATAGTATGAGTACACCAACACGTATCCAGCAAGTATCACTAACAGTTCCCCCAACAACGTAGTGGCGAGGATTTAGTCAAAATACTTATTTCAATACCTATCCAGTTAGCAAGTATACTCAATAATAGAAGTCAAATATGAAAACAATGTATAAGATGTACACAGTATAAGCATGTGTTATGATGCATGCTTCCTCAAATAACAAAACCGATGTATATGTCAATCCGCCTAAATAGCATATACATAGATATGCACCAAGAAAAATTCATATAAAATGCATTAACAAAAGCCTAATATCTGTAATGCATGATAAAGTTTCAAACCTTATATCAACCTGACACTCTCCAAGGGTCCAACAAACCTGCATATGCCACCAAGAGACACATCGTTGGACAACTCATGAGGTACGAATCCATATCTATATGCAATATCATAACAGCACACCAATCTCAACGTGTTTGCATGGCTTAATCATATGCATCTCATAAATCTCGCCCGAATCACTCAATGTACCAATATCACAATTAAGTGTGAAATTCGATATGCAAGCTATAATGCATATGTTTGATGTATGACTAATAAGTAATTCATGTAATCCAACATATATAATGTCAAGCCCCGACCTTGGGGAGCAGTACCGACGCTTAATTGAGTTACTCCAGTCGAGCAAGCCTACGTAGTGCCTACTATCCAACCTTGCCCATGAGTAATTTAAGAATAAATGAGAAGAGATAGACAACGAGAGGATAAAATGTACAACACCCATTATTATTACTTGTAGGGGATTTATTTATGATTACCAAAACATTATAAGTTTATAGTTTAAAAGTGGAAATATCCGACAACTACAATATTTTTAGTTTGTTTTCCCCCATTTTAAAATACAACCCACAGTACATCTACGGAGCCTCTAAGTGAACATGAGTACAATATGAAAGTGTCAGTGACAAGGCCCCGGCTATACCTCAAAATACAATGAACAAGAATCAAAATGATATAAGGCACCGATATGGAGCAGGGCTCACCGAGTCAGCTGAGAGGAGGGTAAACCTATCAAGAACCTGTGTCACCTACTGAGGAACTACCTGCATTCATTGAAGATGCAGCGCCCCCGGCAGAAGGAACGTTAGTACATATGGAATAGTACTAGTATGTAAAGCTAAGTACTCTCACATGGAATGGAATTCCAATGTAAGTAGAGTGAAACATGGAAGCAATAAGAACATCAAATAACATTTAAATACCAAGTTAAAATATAATAAATTTTCAAATAAGCATTAACATTTTTGGTCGGGAGATCATTAATTATCGATACGCCACCATGCAGGTGGCATGGAGTCTGATCTCGGCCCCATCGGCTAGGCCGTTCCACCACCAATGTATGTGGATTGACGTAAAAATACGAAACCACCATGTGCACAATATGGTATCCGATCTCCACCCAATCGACTATGCCATCTCACCACAATGTCGTATGGGTCGGAATGGCCTTTGCTAGCTATCAATTCATCCCAATTAAGGGGAATAATCTCAACATAATATAAAGGAGATTTGTTCCTCAATCAACTCTTATACCGGCACGTGTAGTTTCGAGCTTAGGACTTTACAACCCACCCTTCCCCGGTGACCTAACGAAACTCCCAAAAATATTTCTATATAAAAGAAAGATGTTCATCTCATAGCCTTTCATAAAATCTTTCATTTTATTGGCACTCTTAGTCATACATGTTAATCTATATTCTTAGCACGATGGCCGCATTTCATATTTCATACATTCATTCCTTTACTTGTCATAGATCATCATCAAACATTAAATAGATCATTACAAAAATCATAACTTCAACTCATAAGTTCATAAGGGCTCAAAACACATTGGAAATAATTACAATAGGAGAGCATGGTGATTCCAATGGAATCATGGATTGAGTTGATAAGCGGTTGATAAATTAATCATACTTGAACTATTTCTCAAGGGAGAGCATGATATAATGAGAGCAATTGAGACATTACTTGGGTGAATAGGCATTTGATACATCAATCGTTTGTGGAAATGAAACACAATAGGGATAGGATCGCGGAATCCAATTCTACGGAGGGCGTTTAGCTAACATATCTCAAATTCTTTCCTTAATAATACTACAATAGTCTGTCATACTAAACAACTTCAATCTACAATAATACAACACAGTTGTACCAATATTAGTAACGATATTTTACATTTTGCTCACTTAGGCATTATGTCAAGCATGTAGTATGCACATTTCTTTACCACCTTCATCAATGATATTTTTTCATCCAATACCCACTACTTTTCCCAATAATTCATACTACAACCAACCTTAGATAGTTTAGGACCTCCAACAATATATTCATGTCTTACAATTCACTCCCAACCAAAAATTCATCAAACAATCAGTTTTCATTCTCTACAAATTCTCAAAATTTCCAATTGGTTAAATTACTGCTTCCACTCACCATCCCATAAGTTCTACCTCTAAATTTCTACTCATATGTTCATTATTAAGCCATGCATGCAAGTCCAAGGAAATGGAATTACCTTTCGGGAGTAAATCTTGCAAAGTCCTCACTTGAGCTCTTGGGAAGATTTCTTGAGAATCTAATGATTTCATGGTGGATTGACTTAGATTTAGTGTGGATTGATGGAATAAAACACCAAACTAGTGGGAATCTCTCACCTTGAAGATAGAAGGAGTTGGGGGTCTTGAGCGAAGGGAGAGAAACTCCAAAAATTGGCCAAGTTAAATGGGGAAAGAATACCACCAAAATAAACTTTTTAAAGTCTGGTTGGGCGTCGAGGGAGGTTCCAGGCCCTGGTCCAAAAATGGCTCTAGGTTTGGGTGCCACAAGAGGTGCCACACGCTGGCCTGGGCGCTGGATTTTTCTGCCAGACAACCTTCAGTAAAAATATCATAATTTCTTGTAGAAATATCCAAATAATGCACGGTTTAAAGAGTTAGAATCTAGACTCAATGAGCTTTTATATGATGGGTAGATAACCCCATAAAGAATTATACTTTGGTAGTTGTGATTATTTTAAATTGGGTAATATGTAAGCTCATTTGAAACTTTTGTCTGTCACCTAACTTCCAACTTAACTTGGTCCTAGTGCTTTCCTTAGACCCTAAGCAACATCAAATACACATATCACACTTATTATCATGACAAATATAATTTGGTTCTATTCCATAGTCTATTGTGGGAGGCAAAACAGTAGTTAAGGAACTCACGAGCGCGCTTTAGAGTCTTAAATCATTACGAATTTTTATGGGGCCTTACATATAATCGCTTTCATGTTATACTCGTATGTTAAAGAATTCCAATAACATAATAATAGCATGATTAAGATGCACAAATATTCATATAACCAACAAGTCATGTAGAGATTAGAAAGCTACTATTCTACCCGAGCATGAAAATCCATGTAATTCGCATATACGCTCGTCACCTCGCATATATGTTATACACCATAATCAAATAGTGACAAAGCCAGTTTCGGAAAAATTCCCTCATTGAGGTTAAAGTGTCAACTTACCTAAGTCCGGGGCTAGTTCTAACCATTAAGAATGACCTTTCATCGCTGCAAATCTGTTAAAAGAACTAGATCTAGCAAAAAATATACTGCGCAAGATTACATAGAGCTAAATTAATCAATTCCAAAGTTCAAATCTAGGTCTAGGTCAAAGTCAATCCAAAAGTCAACTTGTCATGCCTCGACCTTGGGGAGCAAGATCGACGCTCAAACACCCTTGCGGTGGTCAAGCAAGCCTTTGTTCTATATCTTTCCCATGAGTGCCCATGCATGATTTAGAAGATCAAAATGAACCATTCTTTTAAAATTGTTGCCTTTCATCAGGTAGAAAATATTTCAAAGTTTATGGAGTAAAATTACCCACATGTCATGCATAAGTTTTATAATAGAACATGAAAGAAATAACATATTCCCATGCATACCATCACCCACAACTGTCTACGAAGCCTCTAAGACATCATGAAATAAAATAAAAAGATGTCGGTGACAAGATCTCAGTTATACCCAAAATAGAAGATAAGTCCAGAAGAAGAGACATGGATACCCCGAATGTAGATGGGGCTCACCGAGTCCGCTGAGAAGAGAGCACACACCTATCGAGATCATGTGCCACTTGTTAGGGTATCACCTACCTCTATTAAAGATGCAGTGTCTCAGACAAAAGGGAAGTTAGTACCTGTGGAATAATACTATTATGTAAAGCGGACAGAACAATGTATAAATGTATGGTAGCTCAAAGGAGAGGTAAATAAAGTACATCAAGAAGCTATGAAACAGGTTATAGAATCATATGTCAAGTCTTATTATGCTTTAGTCATTCTGAACTTCTTCTTGGTTCAAGTGAGCAATATGAGTTACGTGTGGGATACTAAGTATAATATGTACATACAAAAGATAATAAGACAATGAAATGTGTACATACAAAAGATAATTAAAATGGCACCTATGCGTTTCACCAGGCCGTCCACAAGCTCACTTTTGCATGTGCTGACTATGCGTTTAAGCAGTCCGTCTATAGCGAACCTTTATTATGCACCTATGCATTCCAACAGGACATCCATAGGGCTCATCTTTGCATGTGCTGACTATGCGTTTCACCAGTCCGTCCATAGCCAACCTTTACTATGCACCTATGCATTTTACCAGACCGCCCATAGAGCTCATCTATACTATGCACCTATGTATTTCACCAGACAGCCCATAGGGATCATATTTACTATAGCTACACACATATGTGTTTCACCAGACCGCCCATAGGGATCATCTATACTATGTACCTATGCCTTTTACCAGACCGTCCATAAGGCTCATCTATATTATGCCCCTATGCCTTTCACCAGACCGTCCATAGGGATCATATTTACTATAGCTACACACATATGTGTTTCACCAGACCGTCCATAGGGATCATCTATACTATGTACCTATGCCTTTTACCAGACCGTCCATAAGGCTCATCTATATTATGCCCCTATGCCTTTCATCAGACCGTCCATAGGACTTGTAACACATGATTATGATAATGACCATGTGCAAGCTCAAAGCAACACGAATACACTACATTTGGGGTCATAAGAGTCAATATCATTCGAATACTTCAAGTTCATGTTAATCATGCGGAAGCATAACTTGTTACATTAGCACAGATGTGGAGAATCAATGAGTAGATTACAATGGTGCATGGGCCCAATTCATCATCTTTAAGGTTCATCATCGTTTATCATAGAAGATCTCTCTTTTATCTCGTTATGTACTTGTCTATCATCTTAAGGTCATTAGCTAAGTTCATCATTCTTGGGACTTAACATCAACGTCATTTGAATTTATTGTTTTAAAAGCATACATACTATATTTGAAATTATTGAAATGCCTTAATTTCAATGTCATGCTTATATGTAAACTTGAACCTCTATAACGTTATCATAATGGAAATATCATTGTATGTGGAACTACAAATGTGAATATATTATATGAATAGCATATAGTTGTTTTCCCCCAAAAGCATTTCATATAAATCATTTCATGAAAGTCTTTTCTTGTCCTTTGGGACATACAATACCTCATAATTCTCATTTTGGCAAGTGGCCACATTTCATTGTCATACTATCACTTCCTTTTACTTGTCATGGGTCATCATAAAACATTAGGAATCATTGTTATAACTACATGAGTAATAAGAGCTTAAGACACTCGGAATATATCTAAAAAGAGGAGCATAGTGATAGTAATTGAAGCATGAATTGAACTCGTAAGCATTTTGAGCAGTCAATCGTGCTTGAATTATTTACCAGCAATGAGAAT
Organism: Nicotiana tabacum; assembly: GCF_000715075.1. Lineage (NCBI taxonomy): Eukaryota > Viridiplantae > Streptophyta > Magnoliopsida > Solanales > Solanaceae > Nicotiana > Nicotiana tabacum. Next base: position 48,911,486 of record NC_134102.1, read on the forward strand.
AGAGATGACAATTGAACATGACTTAAGTATGCAGACATTACATAAGTCATCCCTTTGAGTCAATTTAACATAATAAGAATAGGAACTCGAACAAACCATGCTTAGAGTTCATGAGGAATTAATGGTATCCGACTCTATGAAGAGAGTTTAGCCAACATACCTGAAATCTACCCCTTAATGATACTACGATAATCCACCATACTAAATGACTTCAATCTATAATAACAACATCCAAATGACGAACAACTGATGCGTTTGAAACTAGACTCGAAGGTCTACGCTTTAGGGACAAAATTCATTGAAATTATTTTTATATTGTGATAGTTATACCCGTTCAAAGTTAGGTGTTGTGCAAATTAAGAAATCTTTTTCAATTAATATTTCAAACTCGTTCCAAAGAACTTCTCCCCACTATAAACCTCCTTAATGTGTTCCAAAACACTTTCCACATGTATTTTCATGTCAAAATGATGTGGTTCTATCCCATAGATCTCCTTTAATACTCAAAAATATTACTTCCAATTATCATTGGTGCACTATAAAGTTTTAAATCATTAAAAAAAATTACAGGATCTTACACAACTACGGGCCCACACGGTGACCCATAACTCCAAATCCCTATCTATGTTTAGATTTTTATTTGCAGTCCATTCAGATGACCAAAACTCATTTTAGATAATATTAGCTCTTGGTCTAGAAATTTCCAAATTTCACCTTAAATATCCATGTTTAAATGATAGATCTTAGGTTCGATTTACAAAATAATCTTAAATCCAAGTTAGAAATACGTACCCTAAGCTTGTAGATGAAGATCTAGGTCAAAACCTCCGAAATCGAGCTCCTAAATCTCCAAAATAGTAAATAATGAAATAAAAATCATAAAACACGGTATTTATACAAACTGAAAAAGTCACTAGTTCTAGCCGCACTTCCACTCTTGGCTGCACTCTAATCAGCAAAGGGGTCCGCACTCCTTCAATACTTGTAGCTGCATGACTTGTGTTGCAGACTTCAATGTCGATAAGTTAGACCTATATTAACAACTACTGAGCAAGTTATAATGGAGCAAAGCCGCTTGATTAGATACAAGATCGAAAGTTTATTACTTTTGACACAAGATATTTCGTGCATCGCGCGAACATAGAGCCTAGTAATCAATTTATATTTTATATTATTATTAAAGCACGAATAATTTATGCTAAATGTTGAGTGACAAAAATATCCTTGAAATATTAGCAGACTTTTATGCCCCTCAGTATTAAATATTTCTCCAAAAGAAATTATTCCATATTGGATATTATTGTAATAACTAGATATGCTATACGCACTAAGATTCATGATTCACATTATTCATATGCTTATAAGAAGTGTTTAGCATCATAGTCAAAGAAATTTGCACTAGATTATTTTTGGGGTTAGCAAGAAAAAAGGGTGGCGGCTGAATATAAGGGACAAAAAAAAGGAGCACAAAGGAGTTGTTTAAACTTTGTAATATTTTCACTTTCAGCCATGTTACAATGCTTCCTTGTCTACGTAGCAGTTGGTTGAAATTAACTAAACTTATATAAATATTTCTATAATAGAATGTTGATTGAAGCATTACATGTCTGAAAAAGAATATCTTACGCGTTGAATATTTTGAATCATGACTAACAAATGTTATGAGGAGATAACCATGTTAAAGAAATGCGTCATAAAGATAAGAAATATTAATGTTCCTATTTAATATCGTTATCAAGTTAGTCATCTTTTTACCAATTTTAATATAATAATTTGAAAATATATCCACTCGAAATAAAGTTTATCCTTTAATTATGCTAAAAGTTTATTAAATATAAATAACAAGTAGTTTATGCAATTAGAAGTGTATTACTTTTGGTACGTGTTTACTCATAAAACGGTACATCTGAATTTATTACGTGGTTTATAGACAAGCGAACTGATTTGATCCAAAAAATGATAATGAAATAAGACTAAAAGTAAGACTTAGCAATTGAAATTGAAGAAAATGACAAGCCTAGATCCGAGAGCAGTATCTCCGATGACAAAAATGAGAAAAATGTAAAAGAGCAAATAAAGTTGTTTAATTGAGAGCGAAAATAAAATACAACATATGTTTTGCTAAGAATTTCGTGTCTTACAGTTGCTGTTGAGCCTACTATTTATAGTTATACCTAGGGAAACAAGATCGTAGTATCAAGCCCTACTTAAATGATAATAAAAGAGTCATTGATGAATATGTAATGGTAGGCCATGAATACAAATATTCTCTGCAATGGCTGCACATATAATGTTAGAGAATATTCTTCATTGAATGCTATCTAATGGCAAATATTCGATTTGCTCATGTTGACCATGCTCCCTTCGGGTCTACCCGATGTCAATTGCAGTTGTTGTTCCCGGTATTGGTTGTTACTTGATTCTCCTTTTACCTATCTTCGGTTCTACGTGTCATGCTATTATTCGATCATTTATTACCAACTAATTTAACCCTATATAGATAGTCCCCCTGCTTTCCAGTGACATATCTTTGTGTCCCCGGGAAGTTGGTGAAGATCCCTTTCTTGGCAGGAAACCTCCTGAACAGTTTCTGACATTTGAAAGGATGCACGTCTTCTCGCATTTAATACCCCGAACACGTATTGTCCCACGATTCAGTAATATTTTTACCGGTTTTCGAGGTAATCATGATCACGATTTTTTCCGTCTATATCTTCACTTCTACTCATCAATTTACTTCTTTACTTCCAAAGTTAGAATTCATAAACGCTTCTTCTTCTTTGCACTTACTCTGCATTTCCTTAAAAATCTTTCCATCTCCTTCAACGTCCTTAGCTAAAAGTTTTACTATGTCTTTACTACTACGGCTTCCTCTACTGCATCCTCCAGAAATTCTAGCCTTTTCTTCGGTGGAGGCCCGAAGATAAACAAGGACGTTGATGCCGATTCTGAGCCTCCCACAGTAAATACCATCATACCAAAAAATCTCAACACTTCTAATGACTTCTAATAGATGGCCCCTACTAAGTTTTCATGAACTTAGGTTGTTAGTAGGTATCCCTCCTCCAATCTCCCTTCTAGTATCCCTGCAGTGAAGGAGGACTGCAACTTCCCTAACCTCAACATCCTCGCTCCGGATATGATAGAGCGAGTTACCTTCACCAAGGAATATTTTACGTATGTCTATACGTATCCCTTTACCTTGGGTCCGTTTTCCTTGGGGTCGAATGAAGGGCTCGACCCCTTAATTTTGGAGTTTTTCCACCGGTACCGGGTCTGCTTGGCGCAAGTAGGCCCATCTATATGGCGAACGGTGGCTTGCATGCACCAGTTGTGCACGGAAACTGGGGAAATCCTAACCCTTGCACACATGATGAATCTCTACTCCCCCAAATTTTTCCGTGGGGGAGTAATAAATTTCAGAAAATATGGCCACCACGCTATCCTCACCAGCATGGATGATGACAATGATCGCGGGTGAATGGAGCAATTTTTCATCATTGCCACCAGGGACATCATGGCGGCCAAAGCTCTGCCTTTTCCTGAGTCGTGGAACCATTTTCGTAAGTTTTTGATTTGTTTCCTTCCTTCGTGAAAAGATTATTTTAGGTTATTGTTGACCTCTTCATTTCTTTTATTTCAGCTACCCAGTGGGAACCACCACGGGTTCAAGGCTTGGACCAGTGGGTTCAGAAGATTCTGGAAATTACAACACCAGAATACCATCGATGGAAGGAAATGGTCCCTAATATGGGTGGAAGGCCAAGAACCATGGTAAACCGAGTCCTTCTTCCTTTTATCTTTGTATGAACGTAGATAACTTTGCTAACTTCATTTTTGCTTGGTTCAGGACTTCCGCAGGGCTCCATTACATGTGTAACACCCGAAAAATTTCAAAGTACTTAAGTGTAAGGCCTGGTAAAATTTACAAAGAAAATAATATTTCATGGTGCCGAACTAGGCTTACGTGTTTGAGGATTATAGAAATTCTTCGCGGCGAGCTTTCTTGTCGCGGCTCGAACTTTTTGGATTATAATGCATGGGAATGAAAAGGAAAATTTTTGGCAGAAAAGTGCATTTGTACGGTCTATTATGCGACCGCAGAACCACTCTGCGGACGGCATAATGGCCACAGAGTGAGGTAGTTAATTAGGTCAGTTGGAAGCAACTATGCGGTCGATTATGCGACCGCATAACTGTTATGCGGTGCATTATGTGACCGCATAACAGTTATGTGGACCGCATAGTGACCGCATACACAGACAGTTCTTTTGGCTATTTTGTAACCAACTATGCGACCGATATGCGGTCCGTATATCGGTTATGCGATCGCATACCTTGTTCCGGAGCTCCATTTTTGGGTTTTTAAAACCCGACCCTATTTCGTTAAATACACTCTTTGGGTCATTTTTGAGCTATTATCTGACATTTTAGAGTGAGAGAGGGTGCCCTAGAGTGAGAAGGTGTTCTCCAATATTCGTCCTTCAATTCTTGCCCAAGTTTTGGAAGATTAAGAAGGGAAACTCACTAGGTCTTCATCCTAGAGGTAAGATTCTACACCCTAACCCTCAATTTCGAATTTTGTATAGAAATAGATAATAAGCAAGATAATTTCTGGGCAAGAGAATTGGTTATCTTATATGCATGTGTTATCAAAGGATGTAGGAAGATTGTTGAGCTAAAAATGGTAAAGATTGGGTTGTGGGATGATGGAATCCTCCAGAAAAAGGGCCTTGAAACCTTAATGCACACCTAGTATTTGATAAAATGCTCAAATGAGCTAGAACCATAATCATCTTCCTAATTGTGGTTCAATTTATTATATTTCTAAAATAGATTGAAGTTGCTAAGAATTCCAGAACGTTTTAGAGTTTAAGGAAGCTCAATTGAGGTATGTTGGCTAAACTCTTCTTTAAGAGTTGGAATTCTCATTATCCTTATAAGTTCCGGGATGTTGATTACAAATCGAGTATTCCGATAGGTTTTGTGATGAAGATATATGTTCAATTCGTATTTCAAATGCTCTTATCATATTGCATTATAAATTGAGAATGTGTCCCAAACTAAGGATTACGTATCCACATGTTATAACTTCTAATCGTGATTTATGTGAAAGTTATTATGTCAAGTTGTGTAGAGATTGCGATTGTGATACACCTCCACCCGCATACATTGGGGTGAGGCGGCATGACCGCTTTGTGTGGGGATTATGGTATAGAGATTGTGATTGTGATACACCTCCACCCACATATATATTGGGGTAAGGCGGCATGACCGCTTTGTGTAGGGATTATGATATTGTGGGACTGCACCTCCACCCGCTTACATTGGGGTGAGGCGGTACGACCGCTTTGTGTATGGTTCTGGTATTGTTGTGGCACCACCACCCGTATATATTGGGGTGAGGCGGCATAGCCGCTTTGTGTAGGTTCTTGGTACTGTGGTTATACATCCACCCGCATACATTGAGGTGAGGCGACAGGGCCACTTGATCAGATTTGTGGTATTGTACATACACCTCCACCTGCATACATCGGGTGAGGCGGCGGGGCCGCTTTGTGTGAAGATGGTTATAGAGGATCTCATATTAAATCCTATAAATGTTGTTGATAGCTTTTAATAAGCTTGCTATGGTTGAGACAGTTATCTATATTATTCTATTGCCGCACTGGTTCATCATAATTATCTTGTATTTCTAAATTCTTAAATTGGTGTTTAGTTTTCATACTAGTACTATTCGACGGTACTAACGTCCCTTTTGCCGGGGACACTGCATCTTTAAATGGATGCAGGTGGTTCCACAGCAGGAGATATTGATCAGTGATAGCAGTATACGTTCTTCCCAGCTTACTTGGTGAGCCCCACTTCATCCCGGGGTCATGTATCTTTTGTTGGTTATGTATTATGGTTGAGGTATAGCCCGGGGCCTTGTTGCCGGCATTATCTTTGTACTCTTCCTTATCTATAGAGACTCCGTAAACATAGTGTGGGTTGTGTATTGGTACTGGAAAAGACAAACTATGCTATTTTATGGTTGTATTACTTGTCCCTTTGAGACTTTAAAAATGGTGAAACTTATGGTAAGAAATTGGTAATTGCAGATACGACCACTTTATTGTTTAATTAAGGAAAACATATATTCTCTTTATTCATGAATGATTTTGGGTAGAAGAAATCTAACAGTCTTGCTTGGTCAGGTTCACTCGGTTGAGCGTCGGTCGCGCTCCATAGTTTTGGGGCGTGACAACATGCCTCGAGGTCGACATTTTAATCGACCTTGAAGCAATGCACGCGAACCTGCTTCCGGTGAAAGTGTTTCCTCTCGGAGTCCCCAACCAGAGAACAAGCAACCAAAAAGGCGACGTTCTTCCTCGGCTGGGGCTCAAAATAAAAAAGGTAAATAAGGGATTGACTGAGCCAGCAATAGTGGTCGTTGTAGAGGATAGGGAAGCCAGTGATGAAGTGGCTCCCCTTCAAAGGAAAAGAATACCTTCATCAGCTCAACCGGAGGCTCAACCGGTGGAGCTTCAAAACTGACTGTAGAAGAGGTCCGAGCACTATGGGTGAGATGGATCTAGTAGATGATGCCGATTCCCACTTTCTTGCCCCCGTTGTTGTCTTCGGTCCAGGGAGTTCGGACCCCGAGCCTCTTCTACCTTTAGCCATTGAGCAAATAGTAATCAGCATTGCTCCTGCCGCAGCTGCTTCTCAACCTTCAATGCCAACAACTTCACGCCCCTCTATCATGACCCAAAATCCACAGGTCGTGATGGTACCTAACCTAACCCGCTAGATAAGCCAACAGTTACATGATTAACAATGAAAATAAAATAACATGGTCTAATATCTCAACAGCGAAAGAATACCATAAAATATCTGAGAATAAAGTCTAATGCTACTACAACCAACCCCAAAATCGGGTGTCAACAAGTACACAAGCACTATTGAATAATAAGGTACGAAATAAATCCTCTAATACAACTGTCTGAACATGAGAAATAGTAAAGATAAAAATAGTAGGAAGAGAACTTCAAGGACTGCGGACGGTATGGCAGCTACCTCGTAGTCTCCCAAATAGCTGGCACAACTCAAGCCTGAAAATCACCCAGGCCAGATGTACCTTGATATGCACACGAAATGCAGAGTGTAGTATGAATACAATTGACCTAATGTACTCAATAAATAACAATACTAGTCTTGAACATGACTTAAGTATGCAGACATTACATAAGTCATCCCTTTGAGTCAATTTAACATAATAAGAATAGGAACTCGAACAAACCATGCTTAGAGTTCATGAGGAATTCATGGTATCCGACTCTATGAAGAGAGTTTAGCCAACATACCTGAAATCCGCCCCTTAATGATACTACGATAATCCACCATACTAAATGACTTCAATCTATAATAACAACATCTAAATGACGAACAACTGATGCGTTTGAAACTAGACTCGAAGGTCTACGCTTTAGGGACAAAATTCATTGAAATTATTTTTATATTGTGAGAGTTATACCCGTTCAAAGTTAGGTGTTGTGCAAATTAAGAAATCTTTTTCACTTAATATTTTCAACTCGTTCCAAAGAACTTCTCCCCACTATAAACCTCCTTAATGTGTTCCAAAACACTTTCCACATGTATTTTCATGTCAAAATGATGTGGTTCTATCCCATAGATCTCCTTTAATACTCAAAAATATTACTTCTAATTATCATTGGTGCACTATAAAGTCTTAAATTATTAAAAAAAATTATAGGGTCTTACACAACTACGGTCCCACACGGTGACCCATAACCTCCCAATCCCTATCTATGTTTAGATTTTTATTTGCAGTCCATTCATATGACCAAAACTCATTTTAGATAATACTAGCTCTTGGTCTAGAAATTCCCAAATTTAACCTTAAATATCCATGTTTAAATGATAGATCTTAGGTTCGATTTACAAAATAATCTTAAATCCAAGTTAGAAATACTTACCCTAAGCTTGTAGATGAAGATCTAGGTCAAAACCTCCGAAATCGAGCTCCTAAATCTCCAAAATAGTAAATAATGAAATAAAAATCATAAAACACGGTATTTATACAAACTGAAAAAGTCACTAGTTCTAGCCGCACTTCCACTCTTGGCTGCACTCTGATCCGCAAAGGGGTCCGCACTCCCTCAATACTTGTAGCTGCAGGACTTGTGTTGCAGACTGCAATGTCGATAAGTTAGACCTATATTAACAACTACTGAGCAAGTTATAATGGAGCAAAGCCGCTTGATTAGATACAAGATCGAAAGTTTATTACTTTTGACACAAGATATTTTCGTGCATCGCGCGAACATAGAGCCTAGTAATCAATTTATATTTTATATTATTATTAAAGCACGAATAATTTATGCTAAATGTTGAGTGACAAAAATATCCTTGAAATATTAGCAGACTTTTATGCCCCTCAGTATTAAATATTTCTCCAAAAGAAATTATTCCATATTGGATATTATTGTAATAACTAGATATGCTATACGCACTAAGATTCATGATTCACATTATTCATATGCTTATAAGAAGTGTTTAGCATCATAGTCAAAGAAATTTGCACTAGATTATTTTTGGGGTTAGCAAGAAAAAAGGGTGGCGGCTGAATATAAGGGACAAAAAAAAGGAGCACAAAGGAGTTGTTTAAACTTTGTAATATTTTCACTTTCAGCCATGTTACAATGCTTCCTTGTCTACTTAGCAGTTTGTTGAAATTACCTAAACTTATATAAATATTTCTATAATAGAATGTTGATTGAAGCATTACATGTCTGAAAAAGAATATCTTACGCGTTGAATATTTTGAATCATGACTAACAAATGTTATGAGGAGATAACCATGTTAAAGAAATGCGTCATAAAGATAAGAAATATTAATGTTCCTATTTAATATCGTTATCAAGTTAGTCATCTTTTTACCAATTTTAATATAATAATTTGAAAATATATCCACTCGAAATAAAGTTTATCCTTTAATTATGCTAAAAGTTTATTAAATATAAATAACAAGTAGTTTATGCAATTAGAAGTGTATTACTTTTGGTACGTGTTTACTCATAAAACTGTACAGTTGAATTTATTACGTGGTTTATAGACAAGCGAACTGATTTGATCCAAAAAATGATAATGAAATAAGACTAAAAGTAAGACTTAGCAATTGAAATTGAAGAAAATGACAAGCCTAGCTTCGAGAGCAGTATCTCCGATGACAAAAATGAGAAAAATATAAAAGAGCAAATAAAGTTGTTTAATTGAGAGCGAAAATAAAATACATAATAGCTATTGAGCCTACTATTTATAGCTATACCTAGGGAAACAAGATCCTAGGATCAAGCCCTACTTAAATGATAATAAAAGAGTCGTTGATGAATATGTAATGGTAGGCCATGAATGCAAATATTCTCTGCAATGGCTGCACATATAATGTTAGAGAATATTCTTCATTGAATACTATCCAATGGCAAATATTCGATTTGCTCATGTTGACCATGCTCCCTTCGGGTCTACCCGATATCAATTGCAGTTGTTGTTCCCGGTATTGGTTGTTACTTGATTCTCCTTTTACCTATCTTCGGTTCTACGTGTCATGCTATTATTCGATCATTTATTACAAACTAATTTAACCCTATATAGATAGTCCCCATGCTTTCCATTGATATATCTTTGTGTCCCCGGGAAGTTAATGAAGATCCCTTTCTTGGCAGGAAACCTCCTGGACAGTTTCTGACATTTGAAAGGATGCACGTCTTCTCGCATTTAATACCCCGAACACGTATTGTCCCACGATTCAGCAATATTTTTGCCGGTTTTCGAGATAATCATGATCACGATTTTCGCCGTCTATATCTTCACTTTTACTCATCAATTTACTTCTTTACTTCCAAAGTTAGTATTCATAAACGCTTCTTCTTCTCTGTACTTACTCTGCATTTCCTTAAAAATCTTTTCATCTCCTTCAACGTCCTTAGCTAAAAGTTTTACTGTGTCTTTACTACTACGGCTTCCTCTACTGCATCCTCCAGAAACTCTAGCCTTTTCTTCGGTGGAGGCCCGAAGAGAAACAAGGACGTTGATGCCGATTCTGAGCCTCCCACAGTAAATACCATCATACCAAAAAATCTCAACACTTCTAATGACTTCTAATAGATGGCCCCTACTAAGTTTTCATGAACTTAGGTTGTTAGTAGGTATCCCTCCTCCAATCTCCCTTCTAGTATCCCTGCAGTGAAGGAGGACTGCAACTTCCCTAACCTCAACATCCTCGCTCCGGATATGATAGAGCGAGTTACCTTCACCAAGAAATGTTTTACGTATGTCTATATGTATCCCTTTACCTTGGGTCCGTTTTCCTTGGGGTCAAATGAAGGGCTCGACCCCTTAATTTTGGAGTTTTTCCATCGGTACCGGGTCTGCTTGGCGTAAGTAGGCCCATCTATATAGCGAACGGTGGCTTGCATGCACCAGTTGTGCACGGAAACTGGAGAAATCCTAACCCTTGCACACATGATGAATCTCTACTCCCCCAAATTTTTCCGTGAGGGAGTAATAAATTTCAGAAAACATGGCCACCACGCTGTCCTCACTAGCATGGATGATGACAATGATCGCGGGTAGATGGAGCAATTTTTCATCATTGCCACCAGGGACATCATGGCGGCCAAAGCTCTGCCTTTTCCTGAGTCGTGGAACCGTTTTCGTAAGTTTTTGATTTGTTTCCTTCCTTCGTGAAAAGATTATTTTAGGTTATTGTTGACCTCTTCGTTTCTTTTATTTCAGCTACCCAGTGGGAACCACCACGGGTTCAAGACTTGGACCAGTGGGTTCAGAAGATTTTGGAAATTACAACACCAGAATACCGTCGATGGAAGGAAATGGTCCCTAATATAGGTGGAAGGCCAAGAACCATGGTAAACCGAGTCCTTCTTCCTTTTATCTTTGTATGAACGTAGATAACTTTGCTAACTTCATTTTTGCTTGGTTCAGGACTTTCGCAGGTCTCCATTACATGTGTAACACCCGAAAAATTTCAAAGTACTTAAGTGTAAGGACTGGTAAAATTTACAAAGAAAATAATATTTCATGGTGCCGAACTAGGCTTACGTGTTTGAGGATTATAGAAATTCTTCGCGGCGAGCTTTCTCGTTGCGGTTCGAACTTTTTGGATTGAATAATGCACGGGAATGAAAAGGAAAATTTTTGATAGAAAAGTGCATTTCTGCGGTCTATTATTCGACCGCAGAACCACTCTGCAGACGGCATAATGGCCGCAGAGTGAGGTAGTTAATTAGGTCAGTTGGAAGCAACTATGCGGTCGATTATGCGACCGCATAACTGTTATGCGGTGCATTATGCAACCGCATAACAGTTATGTGGACCGCATAGTGACCGCATACACAGACAGCTCTTTTGGCTATTTTGTAACCAACTATGCGACCGATATGTGATCTGCATATCGGTTATGCGATCGCATACCTTGTTCCGGAGCTCCATTTTTGGGTTTTTAAAACCCGACCCTATTTTGTTAAATACACTCTTTGGGTCATTTTTGAGCTATTATCTGACATTTTAGAGTGAGAGAGGGTGCCCTAGAGTGAGAAGGTTTTCTCCAATATTTGTCCTTCAATTCTTGCCCAAGTTTTGGAAGATTAAGAAGGGAAACTCACTAGGTCTTCATCCTAGAGATAAGATTCTACACCCTAACCCTCAATTTTGAATTTTGTATAGAAATGGATAATAAGCAAGATAATTTCTGGGCAAGAGAATTGGTTATCTTATATGCATGTGTTATCAAAGGATGTAGGAAGATTGTTGAGCTAAAAATGGTAAAGATTGGGTTGTGGGATGATGGAATCCTCCAGAAAAAGGGCCTTGAAACCTTAATGCACACGTAGTATTTGATAAAATGCTCAAATGAGCTAGAACCATAATCATCTTCCTAATTGTGGTTCAATTTATTATATTTCTAAAATAGATTGAAGTTGCTAAGAATTCCAGAACGTTTTAGAGTTTAAGGAAGCTCAATTGAGGTATGTTGGCTAAACTCTTCTTTAAGAGTTGGAATTCTCATTATCCTTGTAAGTTCTGAGATGTTAATTATAAATCGAGTATTCCGATAGGTTTTGTGATGAAGATATATGTTCAATTCGTATTTCAAATGCTCTTATCATATTGCATTATAAATTGAGAATGTATCCCAAACTAAGGATTACGTATCCACATGTTATAACTTCTAGTCGTGATTTATGTGAAAGTTATTATGCCAAGTTGTGTAGAGATTGCGATTGTGATACACCTCCACCCGCATACATTGGGGTGAGGCGGCATGACCGCTTTGTGTGAGGATTATGGTATAGAGATTGTGATTGTGATACACCTCCACCCGCATATATATTGGGGTGAGGCGGTATGACCGCTTTGTGTAGGGATTATGATATTGTGGGACTGCACCTCCACCCGCTTACATTGGGGTGAGGTGGTACGACCGCTTTGTGTATGGTTTTGGTATTGTTGTGGCACCACCACCCGCATACATTGGGGTGAGGCAGCATAGCCGCTTTGTGTTGGTATTGGTATCGTTGATGCATTTCCACCTGCATACATTGGGGTGAGGCGGCATAGCCTCTTTGTGTAGGTTCTTAGTACTGTGGTTATACATCCACCCGCATACATTAAGGTGAGGCGGCAGGGCCGCTTGATTAGAGGATGGTTATAGAGGATCTCATCTTAAATCCTGTAAATGTTGTTGATAGCTTTTAATAAGCTTGCTATGGTTGAGACAGTTATCTATATTATTCTATTGCCGCACTGGTTCATCATAATTATCTTGTATTTCTAAATTTTTAAATTGGTGTTTAGTTTTCATACTAGTACTATTCGACGGTACTAACGTCCCTTTTGCCGGGGGCACTGCATCTTTAAATGGATGCAGGTGGTTCCACAGCAAGAGACATTGATCAGTGATAGCAGTACACCTTCTTCCCAGCTGACTTGGTGAGCCCCACTTCATCCCGGGGTCATGTATCTTTTGTTCGTTATGTATTATGGTTGAGGTATAGCCCGGGGCCTTATTGCCGGCATTATCATTGTACTCTTCCTTATCTATAGAGGCTCCGTAGACATAGTGTGGGTTGTGTGTTGGTACTGGGAAAGACAAACTATGCTATTTTGTGGTTGTATTACTTGTCCATTTGAGACTTTAAAAATGGTGAAACTTATGGTAATAAATTGGTAATTGCAGACACGACCACTTTATTGTTTAATTAAGGAAAACATATATTCTCTTTATTCATGAATGATTTTGGGTTGAAGAAATCTAACAGTCTTGCTTGGTCGGGTTCACTCGGTTGAGCGTCGGTCGCGCTCCATAGTTTTGGGGCGTGACAACATGCCTCGAGGTCGACATTTTAATCGACCTTGAAGCAATGCACGCGAACCTGCTTCCGGTGAAAGTGTTTCCTCTCGGAGTCCCCAGCCAGAGAACAAGCAACCAAAAAGGCGACGTTCTTCCTCGGCTGGGGCTCAAAATAAAAAAGGTAAATAAGGGAATGACTGAGCCAGCAATAGTGGTCGTTGTAGAGGATGGGGAAGCTAGTGATGAAGTGGCTCCCTTTCAAAGGAAAAGAATACGTTCATCAGCTCAACCGGAGGCTCAGCCGGTGGAGCTTCAAAACTGACTGTAGAAGAGGTCCAAGCACTATGGGTGAGATGGATCTGGTAGATAATGCCGATTCCCACTTTCCTGCCCCCGTTGTTGTCTTCGGTCCAGGGAGTTCGGACCCCGAGCCTCTTCTACCTTTAGCCATTGAGCAAATAGTAATCAGCGTTGCTCCTGCCGCAGCTGCTTCTCAACCTTCAATGCCAACAACTTCACGCCCCTCTATCATGACCCAAAATCCACAGGTCGTGATGGAACCTAAACTAACCCGCTAGATAAACCAACAGTTACATGATTAACAATGAAAATGAAATAACATGGTCAAATATCTCAACAGCGAAAGAATACCATAAAATATCTGAGAATAAAGTCTAATGCTACTACAACCAACCCCAAAATCGGGTGTCAACAAGTACACAAGCACTATTGAATATTTTCCAACCTTATATACACCACAAAATACAACAAACCAGCCCAACACACCCCAATCTCTTCATACACAAAATGACCATCGTAGTAGAGTCAAAAAGCCCGAAAATATTACGACGAACGACCAGCCCACCACCCTGAATTTATGTGGTGTTTCTACAAACACTTTCCCCTCCAAAACTCCCTAAAACAGTAGCAAAACACACAATCCAACAGCAACACGAAAAAGCCCACAAAACAGTCCACTGCAAGTTGAATAACTCTAACTCACGGCTTCCGATCACCGTCCCGTGAGTTCTTACAATTATAGAACTACTTTCCATAATTTCCAGCAGAACAAATGGATGAAAAAGAGCAGTAAACTTACCTTATTTGTTGAATATCTCAGCTCCTATCTTGGTTCTTCAAACCCTAGGTTTTCCTCCAACTAGAACTTGAAAAGGAAAGAAAATCAATTAGGGTTTGTGTTCAATTTTTGGAAGGATTTTTGCAGGGACTTATCTCTGGTTATTTTGCTATATAATGAGTGCTAAATTTGCAGGAGATAATCCATTAAAAGGTATCTTTGACCGACCCAAAATAGCCCCTTTTTGGACATATTTAGTCCAATCATTTAAGCAAGTAGGTGACACACCTACTTGTCACCTAGCAGTTTGCGCAGTTTCGCAAAAACACATATATATCTCTACTACGATTTCGTATTGACAAACGGTTTAATGAGTTAGAAAATAGACTCATAGATCTTCAATTTGATGGGTGGATAACCACATGACTCTAAGTATATTGGGAGAAAATCACAGTGATATTTGACCCAAATTTCAGTAAAACTTATGAACGTAACTTGTCATGACTTTCATTGACTTTTGTTCCACAACTCGCTTGACCTCAAAAATTAACACATGACTATCATAAGACTAAAATAAAATATAAAATAAACCTCTTATCATATTAATAACCCTAGCCTCACCCCAAAGGTACGGGTTATAACATTCATAACTTGTCAACTTTTGACGAAACATTATTTTCTTCAATTCTTTTAGCTTCTGAACCTTCCAACCCTCTTTGTACTTGTTGTTCATGATCTTCAATATTTGTAACCTCTGTGGTAACATGATTAACTTACTTTATATACTTTCGAAGATTATCTCATTTTTTGTCTTACATTAGTTTGATTATGACGCACTTTTATGTACAAAAATATGGGGTGTAACACCAGCTGACCAATCCTCTTACACGAACGTGTGATCCTTCTCGCGTTGGCGGTGACCTGAGACCACAAAGCTTCGTTAAACGCACTCAAAAATCATGAGCACGATGCATAAAATTTCACCAGTCATAAAAGACCCTTCGCGATCTCGGACCTACCCTCGCGATCGCGTATAAGGAAACCAGATACCAGATACATCAACAGTCCAACAAATCTAAAATGAAGCCGAAATGATCCAAATCATACCCGAGGCCCCCGCGACCCCATCCAAACATACCAACAGGTCCTAAAGCATGATACAAACTTAGTCAAATCCTCAAATCACGTCAAACACTATCAAAATCACGAATCTGATATCAACAAAGTCAACTTCTAAAACTAATGCTGAATCATACCAAACCATCTCCGATAGACCTCAAATTTTGCACACAAGTCGTAAATGAAACAACGGACCTATTCCAACTCCCAAAACAAAAATATGAACCCGATATCAACAAAGTCAACTCTCGGTCAAACTTCTCAGCCTTCCAAACCTTCAACTTTCCAACATTCGCCAATTCAAGCCAAAATAACCTACGGACCTCCAGATCAATATCCAGACATATGCCTAAGTCCAAAATAACCATACAAATCTATAAGACCCATCAAATGCCATTCCGGAGTTGTCTACACAAAAGTCGAACTCCGATCAACTCTTTCAATTTAAGCCTTCAACCTCTGGACTAAGTGTCCCATTTCACTCTAAAACATCCCCGGATCCAAACCAACCATCCCGGCAAGTCACATAACCATAATTAAACATAGAAGAAGCAATAAATAGGGGAACATGGCTACAATACCCAAACGGCCATCCGGGTCATTACACTATCAACAACAGCTGCACCTTCACCACCAGCACCCACTCTATCTCCTCTGCCAGAAATAGACGTTCGAGAGGGGGGTGCTTTTCCTCCCCGGTTTCCCGGCCATGGGAATTTGGGGCACAATTACTCACCCCCTTCCCCAGATCCCCGATGGAGGAGGAGTACTACTTTTTTGGTTTCGAAGGAATGCTATTTGTTGTCCAAGCTGGTGGAGCTTGCAAACTAACCTGAAGCCGCTGGCTTCAGATAAAGATAGGAATAAAATACACTCCCTTTTGGGGGAGTGCTTGTTGAATAATTCTATGCACAATGCGACAGTGGTACCGTACTTGCTTTCTTATCACATGTTTTCTATTTATCTACTATAATTGGATTCTAATCTTGATGTTGTTTTTTACAGGCCAACTTTCTTACTTCTGAGGGCTTGCAGAAATTAATCCTCGATAAGTAAGGACTCATCTCCAAGCGGGATCAACTGTTGGTTGAGAGCGACCAACTTGATGTGTACCTCCCGGTGTTAGAGGCAAAAGCTGCTAAGGCGGGCGAGCTTGAGGTCGGGTTGCAGCAAAGTGAACATGAGATGATAGCCCATAGACAAGAAGCCACTTCATTACACGAACAACTCTAAGAGGCTAAGGCAAGTGGGCCAAGCTCCAAGATACTGTACTTGTTGCCTCCGAGCGCGAGTCTGGCTCCGAGGAACAAGTGAATAACTTGAATGCAACCTTGAGCTCCAAAACTGAGGAGGCCAATACCGCCGAGGAGAAGAGGGCCCGACTAGCAGAGAGGCTAAAGAGGTCGATGGACCAAAACCGGCTTCATTCGGCTCAGAAAGTTGAGCTCGATGCTCATCTCGGTACCCTGAGATCCGAGAGGGATGGCCTCCAGGCCGAAGTTGAAAAGCTTTTGGCAAAGCTCCAGTTCCCAAAGGATTCCCACATATTTAAGAAGACCTATTCATTATATCATATGAGGAGGAAGAACTTGGAGGAGTCCAAAGCGCGCATTTCTAACATAGATGATTGCATTGCCCATGCCCAAGAACTGGAGCTGTCTGCTCGAGAACGCCTCCCTACTGCTGCAGCTAATTCTTCAAGTATCGGTTCTGATTACTCAGGGGCCGAGGAGGATATTTAAGAAGATGAGGATGAATTCCAAGAACCGTCAGCTGGTCCTCCTTCCTCCACCGAGGGACACGCAAATCCCTCTCTCCCTTCGGGCTCCAGCGGTGACAATACTTAGACTTTTTCTTCTTTTCTTTTTGTTGTGTTTTTTTTGTACTTTATAATTATGCCAAACATTCATTGAGTTTGGAATTTTGATAAATGAAGAAGATTTTTGCTTAAGTATTGTGCAAAATTCATTCTTTTTGCGTCGAAATAGATAAAGCTTCGGGTATATTTTTGTCTGATAGCTTTTGATTCTGGGCATAAACTCTTCCGGAATCAGCCCTTTACTATGAGGGTTTCATAAGAGAGGGCCCTCTTATGTTTATGGTGCTCTTGAAGAGGACGTCTCCTGTTCATTCTGGTATAAGAATTTGAATTTTTTTGCTATAAAATCAACTCATCGTTTGGACAAGAAACAAAATAAAAATAAAAGGACTTTATTTTATTCCTTCTATCTTTAAAATTACATAAGATTTCATTTTCCAAAGGAAAAATAAATTACCAATACATGTGGCTAGCTTGTACAACTTATTTCTACAGGGTTGGTCAAGCAGTCCCCGATCCCGATGACACATTATTGTTCCCGGTTCTTGCAGTCCCCGATTTTTGTGGCATTCTTGTTGCCGTATATTATACTATTCCCCCCTAGTGTTTGAATGCGAAGTGTGTGAATTAGAACACTGGAAGTCTCGCTTTATTGGTGGAAACAACTCGTGAATGGTTAAATAGTCTTTAGTTCGATAGCAAGTTTTTCTTCCCATTAGGAACTTGCCATCGAGCCAAAGATTATTTAACCATCCCAAAGCGGTTTATCATTTAAATGCCTTGTCATTTAAAGGTCTTAACCTTGACGATGACGCTCCTTTCGCAGTATGCTTTCCGTTGCTGCCTCGGTTAAAACCTTGCCAGAAAAACCTGATTGGGATAAATATTGGTCGAAGGAAAAAAGAGTGCAGCACATACTTTCAGTATTGATAGGATCCATCAGCAGTAATACCTTTTGAGATGGGTCACATTCCAATTGTTGGGCAATTTGACTCCATCTTGATTTTCCATCTCGTATGATCCTTTACCAGTGACAGCTGAAAACCTGTAGAGACTTTCCCATGTTGGACCCAGCTTCCCAGCATTGATTTTTCGAGTGCTTTGAGTCACCTTTCTCAAAACCATGTCTCCTACTTTGAAGTAGCGGAGATTGGCCATACGATTGTAATATCTTTCCATCATTTGCTTTTGAGCCACTATCCCCACGTATGCCAAGTCCCTGTGTTCATCAAGAAAATCCAGCTTCACCAGCAATGCCTCATTGTTTTCTTCTTCGTTTGCTCGAGAAAACCGTAAAGTCGGCTCTCCTACTTCCACCAGTATCAGAGCTTCTGCACCATATACGAGGGAGAAATGTGTTTCTCCCGTGCTTGATTTCGTCATTGTCCGGTAGGCCCATAGCATACCCGATAACTCTTCGAACCATTTGCCTTTAGTAGTTTCTAACCTCTTTTTGAGGTTTTAGATAATCACCTTATTGGTTGACTCTGCATGTCCATTAGCGCTCGGATGGTATGGTGATGATGTAATCCTCTTTATTTTCAAATCTTCCAGGAATTTTGTGACTTTTGAGCCTATGAACTGTGGCCCGTTGTCGAAGGAAATCTCCTTTGGTATTCTGAATTGGCAAATTATGTGGTCCCATAGGAAGTCGACCACTTCGTGCTCACCAATCTTTTGGTAAGGACCTGCTTCAACCCATTTAGTGAAATAGTCAGTTAAATTAAAAGGAATCTTACCTTTCCAGGACTAGGTGGCAATGAACCAACTATATCTATCCCCCATTTCATGAATGGCCATGTGGACAGTACCGAATGCAAGAGTTTCGTCGGTGTACCAACTGCGCATAGCGCTAACATTTTTCACATTTCTGAACGAACATCTTTGCGTCATGCTCCATCCGGGGCCAATAGTATCCTGCTCTAACCAGCTTTAGAACCAATGAATCTGCATCGTAATGGTTCCTGCAAATTCCTTCATGGACTTCTCTCATCACGTAGTCTACCTCTGAGGATCCTAGACATCGAACCAATGGACCTTGGTACGATATTCTATATAATTCCCTATCTATGAGGCACGAACTGCTTTGGTGCGAAGTGCCCGGGACGCCTTTGAGTCTTCAGGATTTGCCATGCTGAAGATATTCGACAAACTCATTCCTCCAGTCCAGACTAGGTTGGTTGAATTGACTTCGTAGTAACCATCCACATCCAATGCCGAATGTAGAAGTTGAACAACGGTTCCAAAGTCAGATCCTTTCATCTCCGTAGATGACCCCAAATTGGCCAATACATCTGCTTCCATGTTCTCTTCTCTCAGAATGTGTATGATCGACCATTCTATGAATCTTGCAATCAATGCTTGAACCTTGTTCACATACTGTTGCATGCGTTCTTCCTTTGTATCAAAAATCCTGTACACTTAGTTTACTACCAGCTGAGAATCATATTTGATCTCAATGACCTCGGAACCAAGTACCCGGGCAAGTTCAAGTCCTGCAACCAAAAACTCATACTCGGCTTCATTGTGTCATGCCTCGAACTCGGGGAGTGCGACCGGCGCTCAACCGAGTGTACCCAGCCAAGCAAGCATGTTAGATTTCCTTCTACCCAAACTCATCCACGAATAAAGAGGAGATGCACTCCATTAATCAAACATTGAAAAAGTTTCATTAACAACTCCCATTTCATTTCCATTAGCAGCTTCATTCATAATTTCCAAAATATTACAAGTTTATAGATATAATGAAAAATATGTTTGCCAAATACCAACATTTCTAGTACAATTCCCCATATCAAACACCACCCACAACTTGTCTACGGAGCCTCTAAGTACAATAGAAGAGTAATATAAAAATGTCGACAACAAGGCCCCGGCTATACCTAAAAATACAAAGTACAACATCAAATGACATCAGGCCCAGAATAGAGTAGGGCTCACCAAAACCTGCTGAATAGGGAGTAACTGCTAACGAGGACCAAAGTTGCCCGCTGATGAACCACCTGCACCCATTGAAGATGTAGCGCCCCCGGCAAAAGGGACGTTAGTACATATGAAATAGTACTAGTATGTAAAGCTAAATGTCCTCTTTCAAAATAGAATTCCCATATAAGAAAGGGAAAAAAATCATAGACACAGCAAGTCACAATCAACCATATCCAAATGTCCAGTTAAAATATAACAATTTTCAAAATATAAAATTAATATATTTTTGGTTGGGAGATCATTAGCACCGATATACCACCGTGTTTTTAGCACGGAGTCGGATCACGCCCGATCGGCTAGGCCATCTCCCCACGAACAATATGGTTTGACATGGGATGCGAAAAAAGAGTGTAACCAAGAGTAGTACCACCATGTGCACAACATGGCGTCCGATCTCCACCCGATCAGCTAGGCCGCCTTCCCACATATGCCGTGTGGGTTGACTATTCCAATTCACAACTATTATCAGTTTCATCCCAATTAAGGGGAATAATATCAACCCATCAATCACATCCCAAATAAGGGGGAATAATCATAATCGACTCCTACACCGGCACGTGTAGTTTTTTAGATGTGGGTTGTTACAACCCACCCTTCCCCGATTTGCTAATGATACTCCTAAAAAATTATTTTTGTTTTTGCACACAAAGGTAACATAGATACAAATGTATTTACCTCATCATCTTTCACGGTGTATAAATCTTCACTAGTATTTTCAACCAATCATAACAACAATATTTCCTTGGCTCTTTTGGCCATTCACAAGATTCTTTATTGATGGCACGGTGGCCGTATTTCATATTCCATACTTTCATATCTTTCCTTCCATGGATCATCATCATAAATATCAACATATATAATATTCCGGAAATCACAACTTTAAGTTCGTTAGAAATGAAGGCTTTAAACACAATAGATTTCTTTCCAAGAAATGGAGTAGAATGATTGGCAATCGAAGAGCAAGTTAAAATCATAAACAAGTAGCACACCATTTATTCTTAAAATACTTTTCTCCAAAAAGGGAAATACACAATTTTCACTCACGAATATGTAAGAACGCAAAACACATTGAAAATAAGCACAAAGCATAGCATTAGTTAAAACAGCCACATTAGGGCATGACTTAAGGACATAAGCTTTTAGGCAAATCTACTTTTGAAGTAATTTTGGAATAGTTGAATCAAGGCTCATTTCATAATCTTTCTCACATCATCTCATTTCATTGGCACCACTAGCCACAAGTATAACTTTCATTCTTTGCACGGTGGCCACACATTATATCTTCAACTCGCTTCTTTCACTTTCGAGCATCTCTATAGATTATCAACAACAAGGCATTTCCAATCAAGACTTTAGGTACACATATGAGCAATTAAGAGTCTTAATCATATCGATTCTTCTCATATAATTTGACATACTAGCTTTCATTTGGAACACGACTCAAAGCCATAAGATTTTAATATACAACCCATACTTTGAACATATATATTTCGACATAAGGCTCATTCAGAATAGTCAAGTTTATAAGGAACAATTCGAAATATAGGAATTAGAAACTTGAGCCAACCATACTTGAAACTTAGGAATATCATGGAATTCATTTCTAAAAGATTATTTTAGCCAACATACCTTGATGGAGCTATTTAGTGCTACTAAAACCACCCACTACTCTTACAACTTCAATCTACATCAACACAATTCAATTGGACCAATATTAGTAAATATTTCCAGGTTTTTGGTCGTTTTGGTATTTTATCAAACACCTAGAGTGCATAGCATTTAACTACCTCTAGTAATGGTGTTTCTTCATCCAACAATCCCTCCTTCCCACCAACAAGATATAATACAACATCCTTTGTCCACTAACTACCTTCTTAGCACTATTATAATCATCAATGAACTCACATCCACCAAATTTCACTAATTAACTCATTACAAAATCTCTACAACACCCAATAATCTAGTTTAAGTATTTATGACTTCCAATCACCATCTCATAAGTGCTAGTATTTATTCCTTGCTCATATATTCACTAACAATCCATGCATGTAGGTTTAAGGGTGAAAGATTACCTCTTGTAGACCAAATCTTTAAAGTCAACTTTTGGGGTGTTCTTGAGATTTTGAAGAAATCCTATGGAATACAATACATAACCTTGTTGTAACTAGTGATTGAAAAGTGGAATCATCATAAAAACACACTTATAAACTCACCTTAAGTGTGTATTGGAAGCCTTGACTGGATGGGTGATGGAGAAAAAAGCCCTAGTCTTGAAATCCTTTTATTCTTCTCTCTCCCCGCTCATGTATTAATAGGCCTAGGTACAATATTTTTCCACTGGTGCTATCCCTGTGCTATAAGGCTTTAGCTCACTGGTTTGCTAAAAATTTTCAGCTTCCCTCATGTGCTATAGTTGCGCTATGGGGAGATAGCTCACTGTATTTTCTTTAGTCTTATTGCTTTGAAATTAACATCCAAGTGTTACCCATTATTACAACACTCAAAGATTAATAAAATAATTATCCTCAAGTATCCAAATAACTTTATTCACTCCCGTAATTCTCATGTAGTTCGGGTCTAAATTAAATTGTAATCCTAAGCTCCAAATCGCTCGAATTAGCAATAGAAATTCAAGGGGCCTTACACATTAGCCTACCTCGGCACCACAAACCTCGAGTTCTTGGTAAAAATTTATGGGGCCTTACATTCTCCCCCTCTTAGAATCATTCATCCTCGAATGAGGAGTAGAGCCCGCCCAAAAGACCCAACATAATTCATCTCCTCCTTTCACACATCGCAACCCCCTAAATTTGACTAACTCCCAAATTTTCCAAAAATTTCAGCAGAGTCTCCTCTGTAATTGGGCCTATCCACCTGCCAGAGAATCACCAAAACTACCCTAATAACATATCCATAACTCAACAAAGCATCACAGTATATATCAACAACACTGATCTCAACATTAAGGGCATTACATTAACAGAAGTGGTATCTAGACATGAGTTGCACATATTTAAATCATAACATATAGCAAGTACCCTTTTGAACCACAACCATTTGGTTATACAGGCAAGTGAGAATACTTCCTTTACTTTGACGGAGGCGAATCTCAATTTTCGGACTTATCTAACATGGATGATAACTAGGTACCTCTTATAAGCCAATTACCCATTAACTTCACCTTCAATAGTTTCCACCGGAACAATAGGCAAAGGATTTCCAACAACCTTCTGGAACCTAGATACATGATGCATCGGATGCATGGAGGACAACAATGGGAAATCATCATACTCTTAGTTTGGCCTATTTCCTTCAATATTCCATAAGGCCTAATGTGACTATACATACTTTACCTTCCTTGACAATTCACCCAATATATTCATAAAGAAAATCTTGAGAATAACCCGTTCACTTTCTTCAACTCTAAACCCCGATGCCGAACACCCAAACTAAACCTTTGGCGACCTCCAACAATTACTCTAAGATGTGCTAGCTTGAATATTACCATAAAACTTCTTATCCAATATATTTGATCGCGGGATGACGCTTCTTCTTTGACATGTTTGAACCTTCAACCCTCATAGGTTACTATAAATATTAACAACGAGGTCCGAGATTAGGCTGAAATTATTCAGAATCCATCAATGTGTTGAGCAGGGCATTTAAGGAGGTTATATCCTAAGAGACATGAAGGTTACTACAAATAGCACCGACATGGTTAATCATTGTGATGACTTCATTGATTCGACAAATGAGGCAAAGAGTTTCCTAGTAGGCATTGATAATGTAGGGACCATGTTCATGATTCTGAGATTTAAAAGAAATGAGTCATTTTAGACATGTGACATATGGGAGGCATGATCGGGAGGATAAAGACATTAGCATCAGT
Source organism: Nicotiana tabacum (assembly GCF_000715075.1). NCBI lineage: Eukaryota > Viridiplantae > Streptophyta > Magnoliopsida > Solanales > Solanaceae > Nicotiana > Nicotiana tabacum. The sequence continues at coordinate 48,935,751 of NC_134102.1, forward strand.
TATTCTTGGAAGACTATGAGTCATGAAAAGGACAACAACAATTGTTTCATTCCAAATGTACCTTGTTCGGCAATAGTAGGCCTCAAATAGAAATAGCCAAGTACGTGACACCAGTCGCCTCTTGGAATGTACGGAAAATCAGTTTAACTCGAAATTAGAATATTCTAGCACCCTGAAGGTGATATGGGTTTCAAAATACATGAAGTTGCATTATGATCTTAACAGTAACTAGCACAAGGAATCAATGCCACAATCCCATGAGGATGAAAAAAAAAAAGTTGAACACTTGTGAGATTATTATCATTCTGACAGCTTAACCCTTCACAATAGTTGATCCTATATGAGAGGACTAGAGATACAACAAACTTGTCTTTCAAATCAATATGCTCATGATATGTGCTAGAATTTTAAACATCCACATGAGGTTGGGAGGGAAAGGTTGCGATAAGGCTACTTAACTTTCAACCACACACGAGCGAAACCATGTAGCTAGGACATTTTAACATTGGGGTGAAATCATGTATTGGTTAGAGAGAATGAACACTTTGCTATGGGCTAGACATGTCTCTGCCATAATAACTCTCAAGCCATAATACCAGGCCACTTCATCGGCAACTACAATACTAGGAACAAAGTGCTACTTACTGCGGAATGATCTAAGTAGACATGAAGGTCATACTGAGATGGGCAAACAAAAGATCTTCCAGTGACGAATTTGTGAAAATCTTAAATTGGACTCCAATATACTTGAAGTCTAGTCCTGGCATTCTCCATATAGGCACTGTATGAAGCTCCTCCCTTGTGAATTCCATCTCTGGGCTCCAGGCTTTCACTATGAATGGTTTGTTGTCAAAGTGATAAATCCCCCTTGGATAACATCATTCATCCTAACTGTCGAGTCAAACCTAACCAAGATAATTCCATTTTCATCATAGCTATTTTGTTGATCCCATGCTTTGCCCATAGCCTCTGAATGTACCCATTTATCATAGAAAATGTGGGGGCACCCAATACATAACAAATCACAGAGTTCTTCCAAAATTCAATTTCTGATGAAATATCATCAAATTCAATATCAATTATTGAGGTTTCACCATGCATTTCAGGTGCAAAATATTCTAATTTATACCTATCATTCGTAATTTTGGTAATATCAAAATTATCCCAAACTGAATTCCTTTTTACTGGCGTACCTTCTTCCTCCTCTACTAAGTCTGCCCAGTATTTCTTCCCACTGCTCGTAGCTCCTGCACTTGCGTTTCTTGCTGAAGCCTGTACTACTTCGTTCCATTGTCGGACTGCCTGTGCCTTGCTGGCTCCCATCCTCCTTTCATGTTTCTGGTACTGTTTCATTGGTATCAGTTTTTGGTACTGTTTCATTGGTGACAGTCTGGTTTGAGGTGTTTTCTGCGTTACAACTGAGTTGATTTGGACTCTTTGTTGACTTTCTCATTGATTGTTACTTCTAATTGCATTTGCCATCGCCATTTGTGCCTTCTGAGATGGAACTCGTGCTCTCCTACCCATGGTTGGCATACGTTAGTTATCGTGCGCCGAGAGAGAGAGAGCCATTCATCAAAAAATACCTAATCAAGATAAGTTGCTAGTTAATTTATATCAAATAACTGTATTATGCTCGAATTTGAGTTTTATGTACTAACGATGAAAAATATATTAAATACACAAACATGTTACTTAAAAAGGCAATTATATATATGTAATAAACATTTATTGGTAACCTAAAATAAATAATATTGTTAGTTATGAGCCTATTGTCCCACATGGATTAAAAAGAAAAATATTAATGGATTTATAGGCCAAATGGGCTCTCCCACCTAATAGACTAGTTTTTGGGTTGGGCTCTCTTATTTAGTCTATAACATTGGTATCAGAGTAGGTCGATCAACACTTGAGGCCACTACTCGGAGTGATGGCCAGGACCCACCAGCCGTGACCAACGAGGTCGTTGGTCCTCAAGCGAGGCGCAATTGTTATGGGGCAAAAAACATAAATAGGTCAAATTTAAGAAAAGATTCCATAAACATAGTAGGATTAGCTATTTTACATACATGGCAACTAAATAATTATATTCCTAACAGACACCTTTAAATCATGTACCTATAATCATGCACCTAATGCGTTTATTTCCTTAAAACTTTATGCGGACAAGTGACCCCTTTCAATTGACAGGTACACATATGATATGTGCTGAGATATGCTCTCATGTTACTAGACAGTGAAAAGGATTCATGATAATATTCACAAATGAGTAAAGTGATTGTTCAAACCATAGTTGCCACATACACCGGAGAGAAAAAGAGTGGCTCAAGAAGGATCTCAACACTAGGCTGATATACATTGGATTTGATACCACATAGGTAAACTTTATGATGGTGCATGCATAAGCATAAGTGAGCAGATGTTATTCATTTGAATCAAAAGGTTCTATAAGAAATTCATCAGGTATAGTCCTTTGTTGAGAATTTAGGGAAGCAGTGGGAAGTATTAACATAGGGTCATAACTCATTCCAAGTAAATCATTATAGAACTCAATTCCTCAAGAGGTTGTAAATAAGAGAATTTGTGATAGAGTGGCTTCCCGAATAATGCGTCTCGTTTAGAAAGTAAGTACATGCAATGTTTTTTGATTCGGTTTCTTGTTAAGACCATGTCTATGTAGGCTCTTCAATATAGATGTACATATACATCAAGGAAAATCATGTGGTACTCAAAATGATATACTAAGGAGTGGCTTACTTGGTAACTTTATATGTCACGCCCCGAGCCTGGGGGCGAGACCGGCACCCAGTGCCTCACATATCCTTCCGTACCACTTACGACTAAGAGACTCTGAACATGTAATGTCATACTTTGGCCATGGGCCACATTACAAGATAATGTGCGATGCAGAATGTAAAACTAAATAGAGACTAACGCTGACTAAATGTCGACATAAAGCTGGGCCAGCAAGGCCGCAATAATTACTACAACTGACAAGCCAAAAAAATATACGTACAGGGCCTACAAGCCCAACATACTGCACTAACTGATAGGATATGTCTACAAGCCTCAACTGATAGATGTTCTGTGATCAGAACAGGGCCTCGACCTATCCATAACCTATTTACATATATACACAAAACTTCTAGACCCGGCAACTCCGAAGGACGGGGAGCTTACCGATAAAGCTGAACTCGGGCAACATCTACTGAGGAGGTCTACCCGTCTATCTGTCTGAACCTGCACGCATGAAATGCAACGCCCCCAGAAAGGGACGTCAGTACGAAATAATGTACCGAGTATGTAAGGCAATTTACTGAAAGCTGAAACTGAACTGATATATAATAACTGAAAGCAACTGAAGTCAATGATAATCTGAAGATATGCTTACCTGCTGATACTGACTCAACTCTCTCAATATAGTAAGTAAAATAGTTGTTCGGCCTTATAAAGCTCGGTATATATATAACTGCTTTGTAGTAGTAGGCTCGCTCATAGGCGCTCGGCCATACTAGGCTCTGTATCTCGGCCAACTGGACTCGCTCATAGGCGCTCGGCCACAGTAGGCTCGGTATATAACTTACCATCTGATCAGAGGTGTCCTAATAGGGGGCTGCCCATCGATTATAGCTCGATGGTAATGAAAATATTGTAATACTGTATATATAGATTCTTTACTCTCATGACTGGAAAAAAAGAAATACTCAATTGGATATGAAGTCCCGATAAGGAGAATACTGTAACTTACAAGACTAGGAAAATATACATAAATTCCGAGATATGAATTTTTCTTTTATGCCTCGTTATCAAACTCGTGTAATTACGAGATCATGCCAAAATAAAGAAAGGGCTTAACCTTAACATACCTGGAGTAGGAAAAAATCTGTATGATTTTCTTGGAAAAGGTTGCACCGTACTCCCTTAGAATCGCAAAATTTTACGTTGCTAAAGTTCTAATAATTTTCGTTGGATTGGTTGAAGAATCACGCTGCTTAATGTAACATTTAGAATCTGATTCCAGTGTTTGAAAATGAAAAGTTAAAAACTTATAAGAATGGCCGACGTTCTCAACCTCTGATTATAGTGTCTTGAGAATGAAAATGTTGTAAAATCCTAGAATGAAATGTATTAAGTTGAAATTAATATAATGAAATGTGTCTTGATCTTAAGGTATTAGGTTGCCACCTAACCACAAATGACCAAGAGTCATTTATTTGGTTAGGGGCTTGCTGACACGTGGGGGTGGGGGTGGGGACTTCTAATCTTATCCTATAATCCACTTAATTAGTTGGGTAATATTCTGTTACCCGGTAATTAATTAATTACCCGCATAATTAAGAATTATCTCAAATTACTTAAAATTTTACTCATTTTTAATATACTTTATACATCATACTATCACGGTCATATAGTACTTTGTATGGTACTAGTCCATAAGTATCGGGTATTACAGCTCGGATCGTATTTTATCCAAAATCGACAACCTTCAACGAAACTCATTTTCTTTAATTCGCGTACCCTTTCCTTCATGGAACTTACTTATTGCTTGTTATAAATAGCATAAATATGCTAACCTCAAGATAATCTCATCCCCGAGTTTATGTCAATTAACTGAAGACGAAACTTTAACGTACGGAAAACGCGAGATGTAACATTAGATTGACAGGGAAGTGCCTTAACTGATGCCCCTTGACTCCACATCCGTAACATACATTGGTACCATAGTGACATACCCCTGAATGACATCTCCTACACTTCTAACAACGAGGATGAGGTCTGCTAAGCTGACTCGCTCCACTGACCTAATATTTACCCTTTTTGCATAAGTCATAAGAATCCCTCTTATCATTCCTACATGCCTTCACGGGCGAGAGTAACAATCTCTGTACCGGTTTGCTTCGTGGGCCTTTGGAATTTCCCAGGCCTACCACCCCTAACACACTCCTGAGCATACTTACAACACGACGCAAAATGTTCCCGCCCGCATATCGGGCAGACCGGTCTAGGTGTACCCAACCTAGGGCATTTGTTCTTCGTGTGCCCTCTCTTTCCACGACCATAATATATTTCAAGAGTCATCCAACACGTCCCCAAGTGGCGCTTCTTACAAATATAACATTCCGGCTTATTGGAACAAACAAACCTCTTTCGTTTCTTAGGTGCTCTCACCACATGATCTGGTGGCGTAGTGACATTAATAGGAACAAGGACATTTTCCCCTAGCAACTCGTTCTTTCATTCCCTCCTCGCCGCCCCGAACCCGTGGGTTACTCATATGGAAAATGATATATGACGAGGAAACTAGCTTCCTATCTTGAGCTCTATCTCACGATCTGGAGTACAAAAGAAGGATGACATTCCTAAATGCCTGTGTAGCCTCATAATTATAGATGTGGTCGACAACAAACCGATAAGAAGGACTCTACTAGACACGGCTCCGAGACATCCTAGGACACTTTAAAACCTTAGGCTCTACTACCAAGTTTGTCATGCCCCGAACTCGGGGAGCGCAACCGGCGCTCAAACGAGTGAACCCGGTCGAGCAAGCCTGTTAGATTTCCTTCTACCCAAACTCATCCATGAATAAAGAGAAGATGCACTCCAATAATCAAACACTGAAAAGATTTCATTAACAACTCTCATTTCATTTCCATTAGCAGCTTTATTCATAATTTCCAAAATATTACAAGTTTATAGATATAATGAAAAACATGTTTGCCAAATACCAACATTTCTAGTTCAATTCCCTACATCAAACACCACCCACAACCTGTCTACTGAGCCTCTAAGTACAACCGAAGAGTAATATGAAAATGCCGGCAACAAGACCCCGGCTATACCTAAAAATACAAAGTACAATATCAAATGACATCATGCTCGGAATAGAGTAGGGCTCACCAAAACCTGTTGAATAGGGAGTAACTGCTAACGAGGACCAAAGTTGCCCGCTGATGAACCACCTGCATCCATTGAAGATGCAGCGCCCCCAGCAAAAAGGGCGTTAGTACATATGGAATAGTACTAGTATGTAAAGCTAAATTTCCTCTTTCAAAATAGAATGCCCATATAAGAAAGGGAAACAAATCATAGAAACAACAAGTCACAATCAACCATATCCAAATGTCCAGTTAAAACATAACAATTTTCAAAATACAAAAATAATATATATTGTTGGTTGGGAGATCATTAGCACCGATATACCTCCGTGTGTTTAGCACAGAGTCTGATCACACCCGATCGGCTAGGCTATCTCCCCACGAACAACGTGGTTTGACATGTGATGCGAAAAAAAAGTGTTACCAAGAGTAGTACTACCATGTGCGCAACATGGCATCCGATCTCCACCCGATCAGCTAGGCCGCCTTCTCACATATGTCGTGTGGGTTGACCTTTCTAATTCACAACTATTATCAGTTTCATCCCAATTAAGGGGAATAATATCAATCCATAAATCACATCCCAAATAAGGGGAATAATCACAATCCACTCCTACACCGGCACGTGTAGTTTTAGGTGAGGGTTGTTACAACCCACCTTTCCTCGGTTTGCTAATGATACTCCCAAAAATATTATTTTTGTTTTTGCACACAAAGGTAACATAGATACAAATGTATTTACCTCATCATCTTTCACGGTGTATAAATCTTCACTAGTATTTTCAACCAATTACAACAACAATATTTCCTTGGCTCTTTTGGCCATTCACAAGATTCTTTATTGATGGCACAGTTGCCGTATTTCATATTCCACACTTTCATATCTTTCCTTCCATGGATAATCATCATAAATATCAACATATATAATATTCCAGAAATCACAACTTTAAGTTCGTTAGAAATGAAGGCTTTAAACACAATATATTTCTTTCCAAGAAATAGAGTAAAATGATTGGCAATCAAAGAGCAAGTTAAAATCATAAACAAGTAGCACACCATTTATTCTTAAAATACTTTTCTCCAAAAAGAGAAATACACAATTTCCACTCACGAATACGTAAGAACGCAAAACACATTGAAAATAAGCACAAAGCATAGCATTAGTTAAAACAGCCACATTAGGGCATGACTTGAGGACATAAGCTTTTAGGCAAATCTACTTTTGAAGTAATTTTGGAATAGTTGAATCAAGGCTCATTTCATAATCTTTCTCACATCATCTTATTTCATTGGCACCACTAGCCACAAGTATAACTTTCATTCTTTGCATGGTGGCCACACTTTGTATCTTCAACTCACTTCTTTCACTTTCGAGCATCTTTATAGATTATCAACAACAAGGCATTTCCAATCAAGACTTTAGGTACACATATGAGCAATTAAGAGTCTTAATCATATCGATTCTTCCCATACAATTTGACATACTAGCTTTCATTTGGAACACGACTCAAAGCCATAAGATTTTAATACACAACCCATACTTTGAACATATATATTTCGACATAAGGCTCATTCAGAATAGTCAAGTTTATAAGGAACAACTCGAAATATAGGAATTAGAAACTTGAGCCAACCATACTTGAAACTTACGGGAATATCATGGAATTCATTTCTAAAAGATTATTTTAGCCAACATGCCTTGATGGAGCTATTTAGTGCAACTAAAACCACCCACTACTCTTACAACTTCAATCTACATCAACATAATTCAATTGGACTAATATTAGTAAAACTTTCCAGGTTTTTGGTCGTTTTGGCATTTTATCAAACACCTAGAGTGCATAGCATTCAACTACCTCTAGTAATGGTGTTTCTTCATCCAACAATCCCTCCTTCCCACCAACAAGATATAATACAATATCCTTTGATTACTAACTGCCTTCTTTAGCACCATTATAATCATCAATGAACTCACATCCACCAAATTTCACTAATTAACTCATTACAAAATCTCTATAACACTCAATAATCTAGTTTTAGTATTTATGGATTCCAATCACCATCTCATAAGTGCTAGTACTTATTCCTTGCTCATATATTCACTAACAATCCATGCATGTAAGTTTAAGAGTGAAAGATTACCTCTTGTAGACCAAATCTTGAAAGTCAACTTTTGGGGTGTTCTTGAGATTTTGACGAAATCCTATGGAATCCAATACAAAACCTTGTTGTAACTAGTGATTGAGAAGTGTAATAATCATAAAAGCATACTTAAAAACTCACCTTAATTGTGTATTGGAAGCCTTGACTGGATGGGTGATGGAGAGAAAAGCCCTAGTCTTGAAATCCTTTTATTCTTCTCTCTCCCCGCTCATGTATTAATAGGCCCAGGTACAGTAATTTTCCACTAGTGCTATCCCTGTGCTATAAGGCTTTAGCTAACTGGTTTGCTAAAATTTTCAGCTTCCCTCATGTGCTATATCTGCGCTATGGGGAGATAGCTCACTGTTTTTTCTTTAGTCTTATTGCTTTGAAATTCACATCCAAGTGCTCCCCATTATTACAACACTCAAATATTAATAAAATAATTATCCCCAAGTATCCAAATAACTTTATTCACTCCAGTAATTCTCATGTGGTTCGGGTCTAAATTAAATTGTATTTCTAAGCTCGAAATTGCTCGAATTAGCAATAGAAATTCAAGGGGCCTTACACATTAGCCTACCTCGGCAACACAAACCTCGAGTTCTTGGTAAAGTTTTATGGGGCCTTACACATTGTTAGTTAATGGAATAGTCTTAATGGACTGCCTCAGGGTTTCTCCTGAGGGTGTGAGTAGAACAACCCCGAGCCCGAACCCTTTTATATTGGAAGCTCCGTCCATAAACAAGGTCCAAACTCCCAACACTGCTTCTTTAGCAACTAGGGGCATTAATATGGGACTAAAGTCGGCCACAAAGTCGGCCAAAACTTGTGACTTGATCGTGGTCCTAGGCTTGTACTCAATGTCGAACTCACTAATTTTGACTGCCCATTTAGCCAAACGGCCTGACAACTCAGGCTTATGAAGAACATTCCTCAAGGAAAAGGTTGTCACAACGGCTATTGGGTGGCATTGAAAATAAGGCCTATGCTTTCGAGAGACGACTACGAGAGCTAAGGCCAGCTTTTCGAGGTGTGGATAACGAGTCTCCGCTCCCAAAAATAGTTTACTAACATAATAAATAGGAGATTACGTATCTTCTTCCTCTCAGACTAAAACATCACTTACCGCCATTTTCGACACTGCTAAATATATTAGTAACTGCTCGCCTTCCCCCGATTTTGACAGTAACGGGGGGCTTGATAGGTACCTTTTCAGGTCTTTCAAGGCTTGTTGGCATTCTGGAGTCCATTCGAAATTGTTCTTCTTTTTGAGAAGTGAGAAGAAGTGATGACATTTTTATGAGGATCTCGAGATGAACCTGCTTAGAGTGGCCAACCTTTCGATTAACCTCTGTACATCCTTCATGCTCGTTAGCTGGTCCGGGTTGTCTTCGATGGCTTTGATTTTATCGGGATTTACCTCAATCCCTCTTTGCGAGACCAGAAACCCCAAGAAGTTTTTGGAGCCAACCCCGAACGCATATTTTTTCGGGTTGAGTTTCATTTTATGCTTTCTCAAGATATTGAAGGTTTCTTGGAGGTGTTTCAAATGATCATCTGCATTCAAAGACTTGACTAACATATCATCAATATACACCTCCATTGTCTTGCCTATTTGATTCTCGAACATTTTGTTAACGAGCCTCTAATAAGTGGATCCGGCATTCTTAAGCCTAAATGACATCACATTATAACAATATGTGTCAAAAATCGTTATGAACGAAGTTTTTTCCTGATCCTCCGGGTTCATCTTGATCTGGTTGTACCCGGAGTAAGCATAAGGGAAACTTATTAACTCGTGCCCGGTCGTAGCATCGATTATTTGATCAATATTTGGCAATGGGAATGAGTCTTTAGGGCATGCCTTATTTAGATCTTTATAGTCTATGCACATTCTAAACTTGTTATTCTTTTTCAAAACCACAACTACATTAGCTAACCATTCTGGATACTTTACCTCCCGAATTGAACCGATGTCGAGTAGTCGAGTTACCTCTTCTTTAACAAACCTGTTTCCGATCTCAGCTATTGGGCGTTTCTTTTTCCTTACGGTGGGAAGTTAGGATCCAAGATTAGCTTGTGCGCAGCAACCTCTAATGGGATACATGTTGTCACGACCCAAACCGATGGGCCACGATGGGCACCCGGCACATTACTCAACTGAGTACCAACGTAATATATCTTTCTTATTACTTCATCATATACACGTGACATACGGGCCTAATAGGCCAACATGATCATTTATAAACTCAAAACATAGGCCGACAAGGTCGTACAATCTTTCACGTACACGACATTTTTCTACAAGCCTCTAAGAGTACATAATTGTCATAAAGGTCGGGACAGAGCCCCGCCATACCAAAACATACACATCTAAATCAAACTGACCAAACAAGCAACTCCTGAGCAAATGGAGTGCACCAATATCTTCTGCTGAGCTGATCGCCTACTTGGAGGACTCTCGACCTGTCTATCGAGACCCGCGGGCATGAAACGCAGAGTCCCCAGGCAAAAGGGACGTCAGTATAAATAATGTACCGAGTATGTAAGGAATGAAAATCAGTAAATAATAGACATGAGAGAAACATAGAGTAAAAGACTCAACATGTATGTCTGAATAGCTCTGTAAATCATTTCATATTTATAATGCCATGCATATGCGTATAATGTCATACTATGATTAGGTATATGCGTTCATAACATCATCAAGCCTCTGAGGGCATCCCATCATATCATTTCGGCCACTGTGGGCAAATCATCAACGTATACCAGCTGATCAGGTGGTGGTGCATATATAACGCCATAACCTTTTCCCATATCCCATATACATATAATATACGCGTATATAACGCCATCTAATCATGGGTTAATGTACATGTATAAATGCATGAAATGCATAAGAAATACGTTAATAAGATTTTCTCGGAATGTCATAAAAATAATATGCCTGTCGGATAAATTTTATCAAATACGTATTTTTCTGAGACCCATGAAGAGAAGATATAATAATAATTCACATGGGGAATCAAGAATATAGACACCCCTAATATTTCTATGAATAGAGTCATTTATGGAAATTGTGCATTTGCTCGTTTTGTTTGTATCGTAATGATCATGCCAAAAAGAAATAAGGGATAACCTTAACATACCTGAATCGATTCTCTTTTGCGAAAACACGTAACGGTGGATCGAAGTAGGGGAAAATCCGTATGATATTCTTGAGAAAGATTGCACCGTACTCCGTTATAATTGCAAAATCTCACTTTTATTTTGAATTGTTAAAGCATGGCGTTGCTTTGATATATGCAGATGCATATGAAATCTCATATTGAATTCTTGAAGATTAATATTTTGGCATTTGACATATGCTTAAAGTTGAGATGCCTCACGTTGAAAGCCTTGGAGTTCAAAATGAATTCTCTGAAGTTTCAAAATAAATTCTTTGAGTTTCAACAGAATTCTTTCAATGACTTGCTTGGTAGGCCCCACTTGACTTTAATGACTAGGCCACCAAAAAGACTCTCTTAATGCCACCTTATTCTATGGTTTTAAGATTCATAATTTGATAAAGCCTTGGCTGCCACGTTTTTGTAGTTAAAGCTTTATCCAAAATACCATTAATTAACCACTAATCTCATGATTAATTGATAATCTCTCACTATCCAATAATTAACCAATTACCCACATAATTAAGAATTATCTCAAATTACTTATAATACTACTCACTTTTAACATACCTTATACACCTTACTATCATGGTCATGTGGTACCTTGTATGGTACTAGTCCATAAATACCGTGTATTTTAGCTCGGGCCGTATTTTATCCTAAAATGTCAAACTTCGACGAAATTCATTTTCTTTGATTCGTTTACCCTTTCACCTTCACGAATTTACTCATCAATTATTTGAAATTGCATAATACTTATAATCTGTAAATTATCTTGTCCTTGAACTGATGTCAATTATCTTTCGACAAATTCAACGTACAATACTACAGGGTGTAACATCGTCATAACAAATTACTGCGGAACGCAACATCATCATAATAAATTACTGTAGAGAGTAACATCGTCGTAATAAATTACTGTGGAGCGTAACATCGTCGTAATAAATTACTACAGAACATAACATCGACGTAAAAATGCGAGGCGTAACATCATTCCCCCCTTTGGAACATTCGTCCTCGAATGTTGACTGATGCACTTATCATTTTCATAACCTATGTCTTCTGAATACTTTATTATTCTCTCTTTGCCATCTAGGCAATTGTTCTGTGAATAAATCCAAAGGCCAAGGCATTCCCCCTCTAGGCCTCTTTCTCATACCATGACTTGTGGTCGGAATCCTTCCAATCTCGTAACTGTTGCTACCTTCTATCATGCAGCCTGTATGACTTTGTCCTTATACATGTGCCTATGTGACTCTTCTCTCCTTTTTCCTCAAGCTTTTAGCCGATCTCTAGGCCTCACTTTGTAAACATATACAGAGCTTGATAAAATGTCCCTCTGGGCATCTATAGGTATACTGAAGTTCTTCGCTCGGTACTTTGTCGAACTTATGAATATTGTTATACCTTATTTCATAGATCCGCTTATCCATTCGTATGACTTTACTGCATCTAGGTAGGTCTTATTATACCATAACTCTTACTTCGATTCATTGTTACTGAGGTCTGCTACCGAACTCCAAGTTACTCTCATTGCTTATCCCATATATATAAATCTAAGTCCTTTAATGCTTCCTCATTACTATTCATCCTAAGTATGACGACTTGATCTCATCTCATATTGTTGAACTTTTATCCATCTATTGTTGATTCACCTTAATGTTGATCCATCATCTACCACTGATAACTTGATCTCTTATGTAACACTGCCGCTAGGGCTCACGTCTCATCGGGGACATCTGGAGTAATTAGATTGATCCACCTAGGGGCGATAATATACTTCCATAACCGTATTTTGTAGCATCCCAGTATGACTCACCTTACATGGGTATTTTAATCCCGTACAATTCATGAAATCCTCTTCAAGTCATTACTCAATCGAAGGCCCAAGCGTCATCCTTTATCTATCACAATCACATCCTCATTCCACTACCGGGGCAACATTCCATTTCTTCTAGATGCTATTAGTCTTAGATTCCTTTGAGTTTATTTAGACTATGCTGAACTTTTTATAACTTAGAGAAATCATTAGCTCTCTTGTTTTCATGGGCTTGATCTCGAGAATTTATCCATTCTCGTCACCTTCTTACTCGCCCTTTCTCATCCTTACTCATGTCATAAAACCTCGTCGCTCTACTATATTTTAGCTTGTGACCTCTATGTATCTATTTATACTATTCACAACCTTCCTTCAACTTGTTTACACCATAGATTCCCTTATGTTATTTTAGAACATCAAGCGAGACATCACATCGTCTCTAACTCTTCTTTACTCTCTTGGCTAGATCTCTCGGTACCTAGAAACCATAGGCTGGAAGATATACCACTGACGATGCCTCTATCCTCCCTGGATACTGAATCCCAATGCTTCTAGCCCTCAATCTGAAGTATGGATTATTCACAATCTTCTGCACCTGAGTATCTCGTATGTTGTTCACCTTTACCTTACTTTCCTTAAAATCTTGCATCATATATTCTATCTTTTTCATGACCTTCCTTCCACATAGGTATAATTCACGTCCATAACTTGAAGCTTTATTATAATACTTGCATCTCTGGTGCATATACAATTTGGTGGGAGCTTCATACTGAGGCTGGTACTCTTCTAACTGGCCTTATCGTAGAGTCATTATAGAATATGGCTAATGTACTATTTTTCTTGTACCTCTGATATTAAGAGTGATCCTGCAATGTTCTCAACCATGATTTCTATAATTTTCTAGATCCAATAATCAGACTCCTGATTTACTTGGTTGATGTAACTCTTTTTAGTTTCCTCTTCCTTTTGATCGACCTTTATGTAGGCTTAAGTTATCTCTCGATCTGTGGCTTCTGGTATTAGCTATTATTTTAGCCTTTCATGGGTGCTATGGAATATCCATGATATAGTCTTTTTTTAACAATTCAATCCCTTGTCTATGACCTAGACTCAATTCCTTCTTTTAACTTAAACCAGAGTCTTCTACAGCTGTATGATTGTCAACATACATGTTGCATGGATAATACTCCGAAATCTTAAGTGCGTCCATAACGTAACTAACTCTGGATCATTGATCGAATAATTCCTTTCGTTCCTTCTCAACTTTCTTTAAATGTAAGCTATTACTTTTCCTGGTCTTTCTATCCTCTTGTTGCATGCATACTTAACTTATCTTAGTTCCCGCGCATACCGGAATTTTCGTGCAACTCATATGATTTCGAATATTACTTTTGATGTTACTTTCCGTTCATTAGCCACGGTAGGTGCCACTTCCTTATGGAGTGCATACAATGTTGTAGTGAGACTATTTTTGACAAGACCATTTCCTCTTTAGGTCACTGTGCTTAGGTTGAAGCCTTCTTGCTTATTCCCTCAGCTAGTCTTTCATTGTAGTACTTAGGGAGGACCCTCTGACACTTGCAAAGCTGCGAGCTTATTACTTCGTATACTCGACGGAATTTTTGATGTCCTTCCTCGCCTATAATTATCCATAGTTACTTACCTCCACACCCTTGTACTTGTAGGGTTGCTTCTGAGCTGATATTTTGATTGTCTTCCCAGTGACACTCTTTTTTATCTCTGTAACACTTATTCAGTACCTTTAACTACCCCAACTCCTAACTGAATATTTCTCAAGTATTACAATGACATTACTGCGAGGCTGAATTCGCCATATTGGGTTTTATTATGTTTATCTTGCACGATCTGCTGACTCGTCTGTAACCTCCTGTCTAGCCATAACTAGGCTCTTCCTGAATCAACTACCAACCACTCGTTGGCCCATTCTCATATCAATATTCCGCATAATCTTTCTTGGGTTATTTACTTTGTCTTAACTTACGTCTCGCTCGGGCTCATTATCTATACTAACATCCCGGTCCGGGACCCTTACTTCCTCTCATTAACGTCGTGCTTGCATAATGTTCTGGAATCATAGCATACCTGTAGGCTTTGAATAAGTGCAATCTTATCATTTTCTTATTCTTATCGCATTCTTCCTTTATCATTCCATAATTACTAGAACCATTTATTTCTGACTTAATGCCACATCACTCCATATTCCCCCCTTTAGGAGAGTACTAAGTTTTAGTGATATGATGATCTACGTATAGCTGTTTTACCTCTTCATCTTTGTCATCTTTCCACATCATCGATGATCCTTACTCATCTCGCGGTAATCTTTCTATACCAAGGATAACGAAATTCCTTACTCGCGAGGGTGACACTTAGTGTAACTGGCACATACAATCCCTTAAGCTTAATTTTGCTCACCTTGCTTGCTTTAGGGAAGCGTCTTCCTAAATGACCTTTAAAGGGTATTCTTCTGTCGTCCATTCTATTATCGCCAAAACGCAATATGAAGTTCTCATGATGCCGACCATCATCAAATCACTCAGTCCTTAATTCATGTTTAGTTTATCTTGTTCGCCAGTCCATGCTGATTTCTTATTACTCTGTGGTCTAACTTTTCCTTTTGGTAGTCGCGTTGGAGTCACGAACTTATTTCTCGAAATGACGATATGACTTTATGGCCTATACTCTTTTGTTATCTCAAGGCCTGTCACCTCTCGTCTTTTCCTTCACTTGACTATAGACTCTGTAATACTGTCATCTTTTTGGTCTACCGTTGTCATCCATGTATCACATCTTACTCATAATGCTTCATTAACTCTCTTCTTATTTCCCTACTAACATTTATGTCTATCACTTTATTCTGAAAACTTGAACAAGACATTCTTTTGCTTTTAGCTCCCCTTGCTCTATCCATTGTCTCTTCGGGTTGCCTAACATTCTCGCTCTACTAGGGACGGGAGCCATACTAAGATAATATTTATTCCTTCCAGGATTCCAGTGCCTGTCCTTGGAAATTCTAGTATTCATATCTAGCTATACTATCCTAGAGTGCACCATCTGGGTGTCTCACAAGGAGATCTATTAGCACATTTGCAATATCCTTCGGAAATGTCAACTAACGCAAATAATCCATCCGTCATTTTGGGTCACTCTAACCCCAGCAGGATCCTAATATCAGTCCTTCTCTTATACTACTTCTGTTAGCTCTCATAGGGCATAACTGAGATCGGTGTGGCCAATTGTACATACCTATGTTATTGTTAAAGGTAACTCAAAGGCTTATATTCCTCAACCTGAATTGTAAATACTGATAATCTTCACTAACTGGGTACCTCGTACCCTTTTTCATCTTGCTTCTTTTACTTGTTGAAACTTATATCTACCTCCTGAATCTCTCATTGCTTTTCACTATATGGGTAGATATTCTTACCTTAATGCTCCTTATCAAGAAGCTTACACACATGTTCTGCTGAAAACTCCACATTTACTCATCATAAGCATCATGAAAAATCGAGTTCCTCTGACTCAACTCATCCATTGAAACAGAAATTCTAGACTGTTGTGGCTAAGTTTTGAAGATGTAAACGAAAGAAATAGACTTTAAGTAAGGCCCCGTAAAATAAAAATAAAATATTTCGCCACGAAATTTGAGGTTTTGTGGTGGCGAGGTAGACTTATGTGTGTGAGGATCGTAGGGTTGAAGAATGCACTGAGGAGTTGATGGAAACTTTTGGCAGAAGAAGGCAATTTTGCTATCTGTTTCGCGACCGCAGAACTATTTTGTGGGCCGCATAAGCATCGCATAGTTGAGCATGGAGTTTGTGAATTTTGAAGGTCTTTTTGCAGTCCATTATGCGATCGCATAGTAGTTTCGTGGTCCGCATTTTTTCATCGTAGATTTGGCATGAAGATTTTTGTTGGTTCATTTTGCAGCCGCATAAGTGGTCTGCCGACCGCAGACTTGTCGCAGACCTATCCAGACAATTCCAATTTTTGGGCATCAGTTTCGCGGTCCATTTTGCGGACCGCATATATGTTATGCGGTCCATTCTGCGACCACAGCCCTGAGTTCGGAGGATCCATTTTTCTTTTTTTATAACCCGATCCCATTTTAATAAATAGCCTTTGGGGCTTATTTTAGAACAATTATCTGATGATTTTAGAGAGAGGTAAGAGCATTTTAGAGAGAGAAGGAGGAAATCAAACATCTTAATCATCCAATCTTGCACCAACCTTCAAGAATTAAGGAAGTCAATCACTAGATTATCATCTATCCGGGTAAGTCCTACTCCTAAGATTTCATGCAAGAGGTTATGAGTTCTAGTATATTGTGGGGGTTGGAAATAGGCCATGCATGTGTGAATAAATTGTAGTATGTGGGATTAATAAACTAGTTTGGGTAGTTTCTTGTTGAAATTTGTTGAGGGAGGAGGAGACTACCATTGTAGAGCTTTGTAGTCCATTTTGCATACTAGGTGTTTGACAAAATTACTAAAAGAGTTAAACCATGTGAATCCTTCTAATTATTATCCGATTTTCGCTATCTTCCTATATATTATTATTGCTATAAGTTTTGGAACGTTGTAGTAACTTAAGGAAAGCACAAACAAGGTATGTTGGCTAAACTCCTACTTTAGAATTGAATCACACAATGGCCTTGTAAGTCCCGTGTTGCTCATTATAAATCTATTATTCGAACAAGCCTTGTGTCAAAAGATATATGCATTCAAATTATATTCCAAACATTTTTCTTTATTGAGTTACCAATTTGAGAAGGTGATTAAACAAGGTCTGTATGTTAATATATTATGATTTGAAGCGTGATTCTAATGAAAACTAGCATGTCGAATTGTGTAAGAAATCACATGTGTCTAAGACCCTTAATTTGGTTAGTTGCTCAAATGTGTATCTAAAGTGTTGAATTAAAATGCCTTGTTGTTGATAATCTATAAGGATGCTTGAAAGTGCTAGAGGGGGGGTGGAGATGGAAAGTGTGGCCACCGTGCCAATAATTAGAGTTATACTTGTGCCCAAACGTGGTTGTTTTAACTAATGCTATGCTTTATAAGTGCTTCCAATGTGTCTTTAGCTCTTATATGTATTCATGAGTTGATGTTGTGTATTGACCTTTTTGGGAAAAGTATTTCAAGATTAAACTATGTGTTACTCGTTTATGCTTTTAACTTGTGCTTCGATTGCCAACCATTTTACTCCATTTTTTGGAAAGAAATTAATTGTGTTTAAAGTCTTCATTGCTAATAAACCTAAAGTGGCGATTTCCGGAATATTCTATTTGTTGATATTTATGATGATGATCCTTCAAAGTAAAGAAATAAAAGTGTGGAATATAAGATACGGCCACCGTGCCTTGGAATGAGGAATCATAGGTATTGCCAAAAGAGCCAATGAAATTATAATGATGTTGTGAATGGTTGAAGTTACTAACAAGACTATATATAGTGTGAATGGTAATGAGGTGAGTATAAAATATATTTGTGCTTTTGTTTCCCTTGTGTGCAAACCAAAAATATTTTTGGGAGTATCATTAGCAAACCGAGGAAGGGTGGGTCATAAGGCCCATACCCAAAACTACACGTACCGGTATAGGGGTGGATTGTGATTATTCCCCTTGTTTGGGATCAGATTGAAATATTGATGTGATTGTGGTTATTCCCCTTAATTGGGATGAGGTTGATATTAGCTGTGAATTAGAAAGTTAACCCACATGGCATATGTGGGAAGGCAGCCTAGCCGATCGGGTGGAGATCGAATGCCATGTTGCGCACATGGTGGTACTACTCTTGGTAACACCTTTCTTTCGCACCACAAGTCAAACAACATTGTTCATGGGGACATGGCCTACACGATCGGGTGTGATCGGACTCCGTGCTAAAAACACGGTGGTATATCAGTGGTAATGATCTCCCAACCAAAAATATATATTATTTTTGTATTTTGAAAATTGGTATGTTTTAACTAGGCATTTGGATATTGTTGATTCTGACTTGCTGTTTATATGGTTTTCCCTTTCTTATATTGACATTCTATTTTGAAAGTGGACATTTATCTTTACATACTAGTACTATTCCATATGTACTAACGTCCCTTTTGTCGGTGGCACTGCATCTTCAATGGATGCAGGTGGTTCGTCAGTAGGTGGTTTTGACCCTCGTTAGCAGTTACTCTCTATTCAGTAGGTTTTGGTGAGCCCTACTCTATTCCGGGCTTCATGTCATTTGACGTTGTACGTTACATTTTGAGGTATAGCCAGGGCCTTGTCGCCGGCACATCCATACTACTCTTCTGTTGTACATAGAGGCTCCATAGACAGGTTGTGGGTGGTATATGATGTTGAGAATTAAACTAGTAAGTGTTGGCATTTGAGAAAACATGTTTTTGTTTGTTATCATATCTATAAACTTGTAATATTTTGGAAATCAAAACTGAAAATTCTTTAGTAATGGAAAAAGAATGTGGAACTTGTATTGGTTCTTACATTGTTAATGGGCAAGGTTGGGTAGAAGGCATATAATAGGCTTGCTTAACCGGGGTATCTCGGTTGAGTGTCGTTCGCGCTCCCCGAGGTCGGGGCGTGTCTCGGAGCCGGGTCTAGTAGAGTCCTTCTTATCGGTTTGTTATCGACCACATCAATAATAAGAAGGCTACTTGGACATTTAGGAATTTCACCCTTCTTTGATACTCCAGATTGTGCAATAGAACGCAAGATAGGAGGCTAATTTCCTCGTCATGTCTCATTTTCCATATGAGTAATCCATGAGTTTGAAGTAGCAATAAGGGAATGACCCCGACATTGAATTTGGGGGAGATTGCACAAGAGTTCATGGGGAGAATATGTCGAGCCATGGAGGGATTGGAGGAACTTGTTGCTAGGGGAAGTGTCCTTGTTCCTATCAATGTCACTGCACCACCGGATCATGTGGTGGGAGCACCTAAGAAACGAAGAGGGTTGTTGGTACTAATGAACCGGATTGTTTGATTTGCAAGAAGCATCAATTGGGAACATGTTGGATGAATCTTGAAATATGTTATGGATGTGGAAAGATGGGGCACAAGAAGAACAAATGCCCTAGGATGGGTACACCCATCCCGGTCTGCCCGATGTGCGGGAAGGAACTTTTGGCATCGTGTTGTAAATATGCTCAGCAGCATGTTAGGGGTGGCAGGTTTGGGAAATTCCAAAGGCCCACACAACAAACCAGTACGGGGTTTGTTACTCCCACATTGGAGGCCTGGAGGAAGGATAAAGGGGATGCTTATGATGTATGCCAAAAGGGTGAATATCAGGTCAGTGGGGCGAGTCAGTTTAGCGAACCTCATCCCCGTTGTGTGAAGAGTGGGAGATGTCATTCAGGAGTACATCATTATGGTACCAATGTATGCTACGAGTGTGGTATGAGGGGTCATATTCAGATATATTGTCGTTCGTCTAGCTAGAGCATGTGCGGGGGTACGGCACAGCCATCCAGTTCTGCAGCTACTACATCCACAATGCCTCCCCTAGCTCGAGGCAGTATAGTGTCTGCAGGGCATGGAGCAGCTAGGGGTGGTATCAAGAGCTCGGGAGGGCTCAACAAGTTTTATACGATGAGGAGGCATCAAAAGTCGGAGGCTTCTCCAGATGTTGTAACAGGTATATTGACTGTCCAATCTCATGATGTACATACCCTTATTGATATTGGTTCCACTTTGTCATATGTCATTCCTTATGTTGCTACGGAATTTGGGATAGAACTAGAATAGCTTATTGAGCCATTCTCTGTATCTACCATTTGAACAAGACCTATCATTTGTGAATCCTCTTTATCACATTTCCTTATATTTACAACCTCTTGAGAAATTGAGTTCTATAATGATTTCCTTGAATTGGGTTATAACCATAGGATAATACTTCTCACTTGCTTCCCTAATATTCTAAACAAGGGACTATACCTGATGAATTTCTTACAGAACCTTCCGATTCAAATGGATAACACCTTCTCACTTGTATTTGTGCACGCACTACCATAATGTTTATCTACAGGGTATCAAATCTAATGTAAGGCAGCCAAGTGCCGAGATCTTTCTTGAGCAAGTCTCTTTCTCCTGTGCATGTTACTCACATGGTTTGAACGGTCACTTTACTCCCTTTTGTGAGCAGTATCATAAACCCTTTCTGTTGTCTAGTAACATAAGAGAATATCTTGGCACATATCATATAGGTGCATGTGAATTGAAATGGTCACTCGTCCGCATAAAATTTCTCGGAAATTTGGGATTTCTTACAAATTCTCCATAGGAATACCTATTGTTCACCCATCTCAGTATGACTTTCATGTCCACTAAGATCATTCCGCAGTAAGTAGCTCACTTTGTTTCTAGCATTGTAGTTGCCCATGAAGTTGCCTGGTATGGCATCTTGAGATTTATTATGGAAGAAACATGTCTATCTCGTAGAAAAATGTTCATTCTCTCTAACCAATACATGATTTCATCCCAATATTAAGATGTCCTAGCTACATGGTTTCACTCATGGGTGGTTGAAAGTTAAGTAGCCTTATCACGATTTTCCTCCCCACTTCAGTTGGATGTTTTAGATTCTAACACATATCATGAGCATATTGATTTGAAAGACAAGTTTGTCATATCTCTAGTCCTCTCATATAGGATCAACTATTGGGAAGGGTTAAGTTGTCATAATGATAATGATCTTACAAGTATTTAACTTCTTCTTTTTTCAACCTCGTGGGCCTGTGGCAGAGATTCCTTGTGTCAGATAATGTTGAGGGCATAGTGCAACTTCATGTATTTTTGAAATCTCTATCATATTCATGGTGCAAGAATCTTCTCATTCTGAATTAAACTGATTTTCCCTACACTCAAGGAGAAAACTGGTGTCATGTACTTGGTTATTTCTCCTTAAGGCTTACAATTGCCGAACGAGGCACATATGAAGTGAAACAATTGTTACTATCACTTTCGTAACTCATTATCTTCCCAGAATAACTATTGCTAATGTTTTATCCTCCCGATCATGCCTCCCATATATCACATGTCTAAAATGACTCACTTGTTATATATCTTAAGATCATGTACATGGTTCCCACATTATTAATGTGTACTAGTAACTCTATGCTTCGTTTGTTGAATCAATGATTTCATCACAATGATTAACCATGGAAGCACTATTGGTGGTAACCCTCATGTCTCTTAGAATATAACCTCTTAAAATGTCCTTCTCAAAACAATGATGGATTCTTGAACAATTCCAACCCAATCTCGAACTTCGTTGTTCCTATTTGTGGTAAATCTATCGAGAGTTGTAGGTTCAAACATGTCAAAGAAGAAGCATCATTCCACGATCAAGTATATTGGGTAGGAACTCTATAGTCATATTCATTCTAGCACATCCTAGAATAATGGTTGAAGTTTGCCAAGGATTTAGTTTAGGTGTTCGACATAGAGATTTTGAGTTGAAGAAAGTGAACAGGTTATTCTCAAGATTTTCTCCATAAAGATACTATGTGAATTGTTAATAAAGGTAAAGTGGGTGTAGTGCACATTGGGCCTTATGGAATCTTGAAGGAAATAAAATAGGCCAAGATATGCGTATGATGTCCCCCATCGTTGTTCTCCATGCACCTGGTGTCTCATGTGCCTACGTCAAGGACGATAGTTGGGAATCGTTTGTCTATTGTTCCGGTGGAAGCTATGGAAAGTAAAGTTAATGGGTAATTGTCTTATGAGAGGTACCTAATTGTCATCCTTGTTAGATAAGTCCGGAAAGTTTAGATTGCCTCCGTCAAGTGCTATGGATAAGTCTGTGAGTTGAGAAGGTCGCCTCGATGGCCGAAAGTGTTGTGGGAAAGGAATATTCTCACTCATTTGTAGAGCCAAATGGCCGTGGTTCAAAAGGTACTTTCTATATGTTATGATTTAAATGTGTACAGTTCATGTCAAGATACCACTTCTGTTAATGTAATGCCCTAATATTGAGATCAGTGTTGTCAATATATACTGTAATGCTTTGTTTAGTTATGGATATATTGTTTGGGTGGTTTTAGTGATTCTCTGGCAGGTGGATAGGCCCAATTACAGAGGAGACTCTGCCAAAAATTTTGGAAAATTTGGGAGTTAGTCAAATTTGGGGGAATGCAATGTGTGAAAGGAGGAGATGAATTATGTTAGGTGTTTTGTGCGGGATCTACCCCTCATTTGAGGACGAATGATCCTAAGCGGGGGGAGGATGTAAGGCCCCGTGAAAAAAAAAATTCACCACGGAATTTGACGTTGTACGTTACATTTTGAGGTATAGATGGGGCCTTATCGCCGGCACATCCATACTACTCTTATGTTGTACTTAGAGGCTCCGTAGACAGGTTGTGGGTGGTATATGATGTTGGGAATTAAACTAGTAAGTGTTGGCATTTGGGCAAACATGTTTTTTTTTTGTTATCATATCTATAAACTTGTAATAGTTTTTAAATCACAAATGAAAATCCTTTAGTAATGGAAAACGAATGTGGAACAAGTGACTCTTCTCATGTCTACCATGTGTATTGGTTATTACATTGTTAATGGGAAAGGTTGGGTAGAAGGCATTTAACAGGCTTGCTTAATCGGGATATCTCGGTTGAGCGCCGGTCGCGCTCGCCGAGGTCGGGGCATGACACTTTACGGTCTTCGTGAATGTTGTAGATATATGTGTTAGGGCGCCGAAGAGTCTTGAATCACCGAACTATGAGTTTCCTAAAAAGAGTTATGCTAAATATACTAACAGTAGTATAGGGAGGGTTTGAAAAACAGAAAATCTAGACAGCGTCTGCCCTATAATTTATCATCCCTTTTCTGGTAAATACAAGCAAATATAGGTTTTGATGCCTGAATAACAGTGATAGAGCTATGAAATATCTTTCCAGCAAAGATTGGATCACTTAAAACATATCTCTATACAAGATGATATGAAGAAAACACTAATAGTTGTCTAGTGTAAAAACAGGTTTAGTAACTTACCACAAAATAGAGGAGCAACTTGGCTTCACCAAAAACTAGTTTGGCTGGTTAGTTTTGTGAAAATTTCTGATGGTTTTCATGTATTATTTCATGTGATAAGTAGGAGATAGGGTAGGGGTTTTCTTTTACATGAAGGAATGAAATATGAGAGGAGGTTATGGAAAAGCAAGTCACAAAAGTAATATATATCAATTTTGGATAAGTATGAGAAAAAGTGGCTGCCCAAACTACTAAATATCTTTAGATAATATGGAAGATTTGCTGCCCAAAAAGTTATATATATCTATTGTGTTTAATAACAATTAATCAAAAATACCATGGAACTTCTTTGTACATATTAACACAATCTAGAGTAAGCAATTTTCCTATATCGTCAAATTCACGTTTAGGAAGTGCGAAATAAAATCTATCCTCATTTTGAAGATGCTCAATCGAGAATGAAAATATTAGTTAAAATTTTGGGTTGTTACAACTCTCTCCCCCTTAAATAAATTTTGTCTCAAAATTTACCGTATACTAGTCCCAAAACAAATGTGGATATTGAACTCACATATCCTCTTTTCGCTCCCAAGTAGATTCTTTGCCAGAATGATTTCTCCAAAGGACCTTCGCTAAGGGGATCCCTCTTATTTATAAGCTCTTTTATCTCACACACTAATATTTGGAATGGTTCTTCTTCATATGTCAAATCGGGATTGACCTCAATAGAATCAACAGGAAGAACATGAGATGGATCTGAGCGCTATCTTCTAATCATAGAAACATGGAAGACTCTATGGATATTTTCTAACTAAGGTGGAAGAGCTAGTTTATAAGCAACTGGGTCAAATCTCTCAAGCACTTCATAAGGTCCAATACATCGAGGACTAAGTTTACCTTTTTGGCAAAATCTTATATTCTTCTTCCATGGAGAAACCTTTAAGAATACCTTATTGGCCACTTGATACTCAATTTCATGCCTCTTGAGATCAGCATAAGACTTTTGTCTATCTGAAGCAATTTTTAAGCTATCCTTGATGATTTTTACCTTATCTTAAGTTTGTTGCACAATCTCGGGACCCACCAATTTCCTTTCACCAACCTCATTCCAACAAAGAGGCATTCTACATTTTTTCCCATATAAAGCTGCATAAGGAGGCATGTAATACTTGATTGCTAGCTTTTGTCCATGATTTGTATTACCCTCTCAGATTGGCCGTCTGTCTGAGGATGGAAAGAAGTACTAAAGTTCAATATGGTACCCAAATCTTCTTGCAAACTAGTCCAAAATCTTGAGGTAAACCTCGTGTCTCTATCAGATACAATAGAAACAGGAACCCCATGCAGCCTCACAATCTCATTAACGTACAATTCTGCTAAATGTTCAAGTATGTAGTCCATTCTAATTCCCATGAAATGAGCACTCTTGGTTAGTCTATCAACTATAACCCAAACTGCATCATAATTTCTTTGAGTGCATGGAAGCCCATAAACAAAGTCCATCGTTATTCGCTCCCATTCCCACTCTGGTATGGACAAGGATTGTAGCAAACTAGCCAGAACATGATGCTCGACCTTTATTTGTTGACAAATCAAGCATTTATAGATAAACTCTGCAATGTCTTTCTTCATACCATTCCACTAGTAGTGTTCTTTGATGGTTTGGTACATTTTAGTGCCTCGAGGATGCATTGCATATGGTGAAGTATGTGCTTCATTTAGAATTTCTTTCCTCAATTTATCATCTTTAGGAACACATAACCTATTTTGATAAATTAGGACACCATCCTTCCTCAATTTAAAATCAAGATTTTCTCTATATTGAACTTCCTTGATCAGTTTCACAAGCATCTCATCCAATTTATATGCTTCTTTTATCTGTTCAAGTAGAACTGGCTTGACTTGCAAACTAGCAATAATAGAACCATCAGCATTAAATGCCAGATAAGCATTCACGGCTCTTAATTCCAGAAATAAAGGCAAAGGACTTAGAGATAAATCGGCAAAGGATTTGCGAATTAGAGCATTGGCGACAACATTGGCTTCACCCGGATGATAATCAATTGTGCAGTCATAATCTTTGATAATCTTAAGCTATCTACGCTTTCTCAAATTCAACTCTTTATGTATACCCAAGTACTTCAAACTCTTATGATCGGTGAATAAATGATATTTTTCTCCATACAAGTAATGTCTCCAAATTTTCAAAGCGAACACTATGGTCGTGTGTAGGATGATTCAACTCATGTGGTTTCAATTTTCGAGAGGCATACACAACCACTTTCCCTTCTTTCGTCAAAATAGAACCCAAACCATGATGATAAGCATCACTAAACATACTCTTTCCCTTCTGTTGGTGAGTAAGTATAGGAGCTTTAGTCAATAAAGATTTGAGCTTTTCAAATCTCTCTTGGCATTTTTTCATGCCCCAACCTCGGGGAGCACGACCGGTGCTCAACCGAGTGAACCCGGTCGAGCAAGAATGTTAAATACTTTCTACCCAACTCGCTTATGATAAGAAAAGGCATTTTTTTATTAGCTAAACAGTAGAAGGACCATATATATAGAAATTACTAAATCATTTCATTTTGCTACTTCCCTGTTAAGCTCCAAAATACATACATTTTGTGATTTAGTGAAACAAAACTCCAAAATACAACATAATCCATTTGACCTTTCTAGCACCCATATACAACCCACATAGCGTCTACGGAGCCTATAAAGATACAAAAGAGTGTAAAGAAGGTGCCGGCAACAAAGCCCCGGCTATACCTCAAAAAGTACAATGATATAAGCAAAAGACATATTACATGACCCCGGAATGAAATGGGGCTCACCGAGTCCGCTGAGAAGAGGATGCAACACCTATCTGTGATCAACACTGTCTGCTATGTAACCACCTGTATCCATTTAAAGATGCAGCGCCCTCGACAAAAAGGACGTTAGTACCATCGAATAGCACTAGTATGTATAGCTAAACACCATCCCAATAGAATAAATAATAATACAAGAGGAACAATCAAGAATTCAATAAGAGCTTCAAATAATATTAGAACATCAAGTTAAGGATTACATAGCTTTTTAAGTCAACTTCCGCATTATTAGGTTGGATGGTTTTTAGTGCCAAATTGCCACAATCCACAATACCACCGTGTTCTTACACGGAGTCCGATCTCGGCCCGATCGGCTAAGCCATCTCATTTGAGACATCAACCATATTCACTATTTCATTCACAATACCACCGTGTTATTACACGAACATACTCCAATTACATGAATACCGTGGGATTCGATTCTAAGAAGAAGGGGTTTAGCCAACATACCTCAATTGAGCCTCTTAAAAATCTAAGATGTTCCGTAATTTTAGCAACTTCAATCTATTTTAGCAATATAGCAAAATTGAACCCAAAATTAGGAAAACGATCATAATTCTAGCTCACTTGAGCATTCTATCAAATACTATGTGTGCATTAAGGTTCCATGGCCATTTCATGAAAGAATTCACCAACCCACACCCCATTCTTTTCTATCTTTAACTCACAACCTCTCCACATACCTTAGGAACACATGCATGCAAAGTAAGCACCCCATCCCCACAAATTACCTTACCAATGGCCCATTCTAGTTACATTTTGAAGTTAAGAGTTTGGGTGATAGAATTTACCTCTTAGGAAGAAGACCTAGGTGCCTCTCTTGATAATCTTCAAGGTTTTAAGTAAGAATTGAAGAGAATTGTTTGATGAAGATCACTTCCTCCCTCTAGGACCCTCTCTCCCACTCTAAAAATATCAGAAAATAGGTTCAAAATGGCCAAAGGTAGGTGTTTTAACGGAATAGGGTCGGGTTTAAAAACCCCGAAAATGAAACTTCAGAACAGGTTCTGCGATCGCATAATTGATATGCGGTCCGCATATCAGCTGCATAATTTGGCCTCCAAAACTGGGCATGTCTAACCCGGTCTGCGGTCACTATGCGGCCCGTAGACCTGTTCTGCGGTGGCATAATGCACCGCAGAACGGTTCTGTGGTCGCATAGTGCACCGTAGAACCTCCCTCCGAAAAATCCCAAAGCAGGATATGCGACAAGAGTGCGGCCCGCGAAGTGGTTATGCGGTCGCATAATGGCCACGAAATTGACATCAAAATGACCCAGAAATCTAACCCACTATGTGACTATTGTGTGGTCCGTAGAGTGGTTCTGCGGTCGCAGAATAGGCCATAGAAATGCCTACGTCTGCCCAACATTTATTTCAACTCCCCAACGCACTATTCAATCCCTGTAGGCAGCAGAAATGCCTACTACTATTAACCTCTACGCCTATTTCGGCATCACAAAAATCCCGATTATTAGGAAAAGTTTTATGGGGCCTTACATCCTCCACCACTTAAGATCATTTGTCCTCGAATGAGGATCAAGGTCCACTATTAGCAACTTATACAGCTCGGTTATCATACCACACACCAGAAGCTCCAAAGTTGACTAACTCCCTAAATTTCCAAAGATTTTGCCAGAGTTTTCTTTGTAACTAGGCCTATCCACCTGTCAGAGAGCTCCAGAAACACATCTTACAAACATATGCACAACCCAACGACGTAACAAAACTCATAACAATACCATTTGTGGCCTCATAAGCAACATATAATCAAAAGGAACACCTTTACATTAACTGAACAAGTGATACAAAATTCATAGGCGACAGGTTCATAAAAAGAAAGGATTACACAGCTATTCAAACAAGTAAGGATACTTCTTCTTCATTTCTTCCTCAGCGTCCCACGTGGCCTCTTCAACCTGCTGGTTTCGCCATAACACTTTCATGGAGGCAATTTCTTTATTCCTCAACTTTCGAACTTGTCTATCAAGAATGGCAACTGGAATTTCTTCATATGACAATTCTTCATTAACCTCAATGGTCTCAACCGGCACAATGGTTGACGGATCCCCAACTACCTTCTTCAACATAGACACATGGAATACCGTGTAGACTAATGACATTTCGGGTTATAGCTCAAGCTTGTACGCCACCTAGCCAATTCTCCGAATGATTTTGTATGGCCCGACATACCTCGGACTCAGTTTCCCCTTTTTCCCAAACTGCATAATACCCTTCATGGGGGAACCTTCAAGAATACCCAATCATCTTCTTTTAACTCTATGTCTCTATGACGGACATCCGAATAGGATATTTGATAACTTTGGGAAGTTTTCAATCGCTCCTTTATGATCATAACCTTCTCCATAGCCTGATGCATGAGGTCTGGCCCTATCAACTCAGCTTCCCCAATCTCGAACCACCCAATGGGAGATCTACATCTCCTACCATACAATGCCTCAAATGGTGCCATCTGAATACTCACATGAAAGCTGTTGTTATAAGCAAACTCTATGAGTGGCAAATGATCATCCCAACTACCCTTGAAATCAAGAACACAAGCACGCAACATGTCCTCAAGCATCTTAATAGTTTGCTATGCTTGCCCGTCGGTCTGTGGATGGAAGTCTGTACTAAGATTTACTTGAGTACCCAAACCTTGCTGAAATTGCTTCCAAAAATTAGCCGTGAACTGAGACCCTCGATCGGAGATGATAGAAACTAGAGTGCCATGCAGCCTAACTATTTCCTTGATATACAACTGAGCATACTGTTTCGCTATGTCGGTAGATTTAACTGGCAAGAAGTGTGCTGATTTTGTGAGTCGATCCACGATCACCCAAATTGAGTCAAACTTGCGTGGAGTGCGCAGTAATCCTACTACAAAATCTATATTAATCATTTCCCACTTACACATTGGAATTTCTATGTCATGTGCCAGTCCCACCAGGCCGTTGATGTTCGGCCTTCACTTGCTGACAATTCGGACACCTTGCCACAAAGTCCGCCACATTCCTTTTCATGTCATTCCACCAATAGATTTCCTTGAGGTCATGATACATCTTTGTAGAACCTGGATGCACAGAATACCTAGAAGCGTGAGCCTCAGTCATGATTCTTTCCCGGAGACCATCTACATACGTATCACATAGACGCCCCTGGTACCTCAGTGTACCATCATCCATGCCAAGCGCAAAAACCATAGTCTTATGTTTATGAATCCCCTCCTTCAGTTGTACTAACAATGGATCGTTGTATTGCTTCTCTTTGACTTCCATAACAAGAGATGATTCAGCTCTATTTTGCACAATTACCCTTCCTTCGCTAGAGTCCTGGAGGAGAACTCCCAAACTAGCTAGCTGGTGAACCTCCCTGGCCAACGACCATTGACATGCCTCCAAGTGGGCCAAACTACCCATAGATTTCCAGCTAAGAGCATCCGCCACAACATTGGTTTTCCCCGGGTGGTACAGAATATCGATGTCGTAATCCTTGAGTAACTCAAGCCATCTTTTCTGCCTCAGATTCAGCTCCTTTTGTTTGAAAAAATATTGAAGACTCTTGTGGTCCGTGAATACGTCCACATGGACCCCATACAAATAATGACGCCAAATCTTTAATGCAAAAACCACTACCGCAAGTTCTAAGTCATGTGTTGGATAGTTCTTTTCATGATTCTTGAGTTGCCTATAAGCATGATCTATAACCTTGCCATGTTGCATTAATACACACCCAAGCCCGATCCTCAAAGCATCATAGTATACCACAAACCTGTATGTACCCTCTGGCAGGGTCAACACCGGCATCGTAGTCAATCTCAATTTTAATTCCTGGAAGCTCTTTTCATAAGCATCGGACCATTGGAACTTAACTACTTTCTGAGTTAATCTAGTCAGTGGAGAGGCAAGAGTAGAGAACCCCTCCACAAACTTCCAGTAATACCCTGCTAAACCCAAGAAACTGTGAATCTCAGTTGGCGTTGTAGGTCTAGGCCAATTCTTCACTGCTGAAATCTTTTGAGGATCCACTTTAATTCCTTCTCTAGAGACAACATGACCTAAGAATGTGACGGATTCGAGCAAAAATTCACACTTTGAAAACTTCGCGTACAATTAGTGCTGATGAAGAGTTTGCAACACTGCTTTGAGATGATCGGCATGGTCCTCGCAACCTCGTAAATACACAAGAATATCGTCAATGAACACTATCACAAAGGAGTCAAGGAAAGGCTTGAAAACCCGATTCATAAGGTCCATGAAAGCTGCAGGGGCATTTATTAGCCCGAAAGACATTACCAGAAATTCGAAGTGCCCATATCGGGTTCTGAAAGCTGTTTTTGGAATATCCTGCTCCCTGATCTTCAATTAGTGATACCCGGATCGTAAATCAATTTTGGAGAAGTATCTAGCACCCTGTAACTAATCAAACAAATTATCTATTCTTGGCAACGGGTACTTATTGTTTATAGTGACTTTGTTGAGCTACCAGTAGTCAATACACATCCTCAGCGATCCATCTTTCTTCCTAACAAAGAGAACTGGTGTGCCTTATGGTGACACGCTCGGTCGGATGAAACCCTTCTCTAAAAATTCTTTCAATTGCTCCTTTAGTTCCTTCAATTCTGCTGGTGCCATCCTGTAGGGCGGAATATATATAGGTTGCATGCCTGGCATCACATCAATCCCAAAATTAATCTCCCTGTCTGGTGGAATCCCAGGGAGCTCATTAACAAAAACCTCTAGAAATGCATTCACTACTGGCACAGACTCGAGTGTAGGCGCCTCAGCATTGATGTCTGTGACCCGGACCAAATGATAGATAGACCCCTTGTTAATAATCTTTGTGGCCTTAAGGTAAGAAATAAACCTACCCTTCGGAACCACATTATCCCCCTTCCACTCAACAACCGGCTCATTTGGAAATTCAAACCTTACAGTTCTAGTTTGGCGGTCGAGCTTAGCAAAACATGAATAAAGCCAATCCATCCCCATAATTACATCAAAATCGACCATCCCCAATTCAATGACATCTTCCATGGTGTCCCGACCATGTACCGTGACAACACAACCCCTATACACCCTTGCGGCCATAATAGACTCGCCAACCAGAGTAGATACAGAGAACGGCTCATGAAGTTGTTTCGGTTCTATCCCAAATTCCATAGCAACATAAGGGGTAACATAGGACAAGGTAGAATCTGGATCAATAAGAGCATATATATCATGAGATTGGATAGTCAATATACTTGTGACAATATCTGAAGAAGCCTTTGCACTCTGGCGACCACTCATAGCATAGAAACGGTTGGGTCCTCCTAAACTCTGTGCACCACCCCTAGTTACACCACGCCCTGCTGGTGCGGGAGAACCTCGAGCTGGAGGGGATGCTAAATATGTAGCAGCTGCAGAGCTGGATGGCTTTGTTGTGACCCTGGACATACCCTGGAAGGATGAACGATACTCCCTCTGAATATGACCCCTCATTTCGCACCCGTAACATACCGGCATGTCCTGGTAGCAAATCCCCATATGCATCCTCCAACGCTTGGGGCATGGGGGCCTCCGCTGCTGCTAGAATCTCCCTCCTGATCGGCCATGATGGTGCGATCCCCTGCCTCCCTGATTGGGCCTGAAGAGACTCCCATGCTGCTGACAGTGCCCCGCTGGCGATGCACTGGCTGAAGACTGAGCATAAGACTAGGATGGCCCTGATGACCCTTCCCTAAAAGATTATCTCCCACCACCAAATGAATCCCTAGGGTTTCCCGCGGATCGGGCCCTACTGTTACCCTCTCGCTCCATTCTATTCTTTAACTTTAGGGCCTATGTAGCTTGAGCAAACGCCACCATCTTACCATAGTTCATATCAAAATTTAAGGCAGTTGTGGCAGCCTCATTAATAACCAAAGGGTTAAGGCCCTGCACAAATCGACGCACTCTAGCCTCCATGGTGGGCATCATGTGAATAGCATATTTTGACAGGCGCACGAACTCCAAGAGATACTCCCACACACTCTTACTCCCTTGCTTAAGATTCTCAAACTCTGTGGCACGGGCTGTCCTAGTCTCGGTAGGCAACAAATGGTCTATAAAGGCATCAGCAAACTCATTCCACCTCGCTGGAGAGCTCCCCTCCTCCAGCTCAAACCAAGAATATGCCACCCCTTTTAGGAAGTAGGCGGCCAACTCCACTCCCTCCATCTCAGTAGCGCACATGACCCAGAGAGTCTTATGCATCTCATCAATGAAGTCTTGTGGGTCTTCCTCAGGATTAGTACCCGTGAACACCATAGGATCCAACTGTAGAAACCTGTTCACCCAAAAACTAATGGAATCCCCTGGTTGGCTAGATGATGTGGGTGCAACATTCGACCTTTGGGCCTGAGAAGCCACTATCTGAGTCAGCATTTGTATAGCTCCCCTAAGATCCCCATCAGAAATACCAGAACCGGAAGCTGGGGTTGGAGGTGGAACCGGAATATCAGGTGGAGGAATCGTCGCACCCTCAGTAGGTGTAGGGACTGGTGTGGCCTGAACAGGTGTAGTCGAATCAAGTAGTGTAGTAGTTGGGGGATTATCCTCACCCCTCAGGTATTCACCCACCTCACCAAGTAAAGGGTCAACTTCCACTCCTAAGGCAGCATTGGCTCCTTGGCCAGTTCTTGCTCTCTTTTTAGGTGCCATGAACTAAAAGTTAAAGGAATGCACGAGATAGAGGAGGAACAGTTTCACAATCAATTTCATCGCACGATCCAGAATATCAAAGAAGGGTATTGTTCCTAAATGTCCAAGTAGCCTCCAACTTATAGACGTGGTCGACAAAACACCGATAAGATGGACTCTACCAGACACGGATCCGAGACATCCTAGGATACTTTAAAACCTTAGGCTTTGATACCAAATTTGTCTCGCCCCAACCTCGGGGAGCGCGACTGGCGCTCAACCGAGTGAATCCGGTCGAGCAAGCCTGTTAAATACTTTTTACCCAACTCGTTTATTATAAGAGAAGGCATGTTTATATTACCTAAATAGTAGAAGGACTATATATATAGACATTACTAAACCATTTCATTTTTCTACTTCCCTATTAAGTTCCAAAATATATACATTTTGTGATTTAGTGGAACAAAAATCCAAAATACAACATAATCCGTTTGACCTTTCTAGCACCCATATACAACCCACATAGTGTCTACGGAGCCTCTAAAGATACAAAAGAGTGTAAAGAAGGTGCCGGCAACAAGGCCCCAGCTATACCTCAAAACGTACAATAATATAAGCAAAAGACATATTACATGACCCCTGAATGAAATGGGGCTCACCGAGTCCGCTAAGATGAGGATGCAGCACCTATCTGTGATCAACACTATCTGCTATGTAACTACCTACATCCATTTAAAGATGCAGTGCCCCCGGCAAAAGGGACGTTAGTATCGTCGAATAGCACTAGTATTTATAGCTAAACACCACCTCAATAGAATGAATAATAATACAAGAGGAACAGTCAAGAATTCAATAAGAGCTTCAAATAATATTAGAACATCAAGTTAAGGATCACATAGTTTTTTAAGTCAACTTCTGCATTATTAGGTTGGATAGTTTTTAGTGCCAAATTGCCACAATCCACCATACTACCGTGTTCTTACACGGAGTCCGATCTCGGCCCGATCGGCTAAGCCATCTCATTTAAGACATCAACCATATTCACTATTTCATTCACAATACCATTGTTTTATTACATGGAGTCCGGTCTCGGCCCGATCAGCTAAGCTATCTCATTCGAGACATCGACCATTTCAATCGATCATCTTACTTCATATTTCTTTCCCATCCTTTCAGCACATTGGCACAAGTGGCTTTAATTATAAAGTCATTCTTGGCACTTGGCCTATTTCATAATTCAGGTTCTTTTCCCACAATCCAACATTTTTATTATAATCAATAACAACATGGTTTTCATTCAAGACTCTTGATTTCACATGTGAGCAATTTAGAATTCAAGGCACATAAAGGCTTATCACACAACTTGTCATAACAATCTTTATTTCGATCTCGACATGAATTCTTAACATTTCTAACACATATTCCACATTTTGAATACATCCTCAAATGACAAGATGGCATGATGAATCGTTTAGAATAAGTATTGAACATACATCCTCCAACACAACCACATTAGGAATAGCCAATTCAATAATGATCAAGGACTTACTCCTATTACATGAATACCGTGGGATTCGATTCTAAGAAGAAGGGGTTTAGCCAACATACCTCAATTGAGCCTCTTAAAACTCTAAGATGTTCCGCAATATTAGCAACTTCAATCTATTTTAGCAATATAGCAAAATTAAACCCAAAATTAGGAAAACAATCATAAATTTTGCTCACTTGAGCATTCTATTAAACACTATCTGTGCATTAAGGTTCCATGGCCCTTTCATGAAACACTTTACCAACCCACACCCCATTCTTTTCTATCTTTAACTCATAACCTCCCCACATACCTTAGGAACACATGCATGCAAAGTAAGCACCCCCATCCCCACAAATTACCTTACTAATGGCCCATTCTAGTTACATTTTGAAGTTAAGAGTTTGGATGATAGAATTTACCTCTTAGGAAGAAGACCTAGGTGCCTCTCTTGATAATCTTCAAGATTTTAAGTAAGAATTGAAGAGAAATTTTTTATGAAGATCACTTCCTCCCTCTAGGACCCTCTCTCCCACTCTAAACATATCTGAAAATAGGTTCAAAATGT
Source organism: Nicotiana tabacum (assembly GCF_000715075.1). NCBI lineage: Eukaryota > Viridiplantae > Streptophyta > Magnoliopsida > Solanales > Solanaceae > Nicotiana > Nicotiana tabacum. The sequence continues at coordinate 48,971,392 of NC_134102.1, forward strand.
CCCAAGGTAGGTGTTTTAATGGAATAGGGTCAGGTTTAAAAACCCCAAAAATGAAGCTCTAGAACAGGTTCTGTGATCGCATATGCGATCGCATAATTGATATGCGGTCCGCATATCGGCCGCATAATTTGGCCTCCAAACCTGGGCGTGTCTGACCCGGTCTGCCGTCACTATGCGGCCCTCACACCTGTTCTAAGGTCGCATAATGCACCACAAAATGGTTCTGCGGTCGCATAGTGCACCGTAGAACCTCCCTCCAAAAAATCCCAAAGCAGGATATGCGACAAGAGTGCGGCCAGCAAAGTGGTTATGCGGTCGCATAATGGCCACAAAATTGATGTCAAAATGACCGAGAAATCTAACCCACTCTGCGACCATTCTGCGGTCGCAGAATAGGTCGCAGAAATGCCTAATTCTGCCCAATATTTTCTTCAACTCCCCAACGCATTGTTCAATCCTAAAAGTCCGAACCGTGGCGAGCTTGCAAGCCACGAAAAATTTCTACTACTATTAACCTCTACGCCTATTTTGGCATCACGGAAATCCCTGATTTAAGGAAACATTTTACGGGGCCTTACACATTTGTCATCCCATACGAACTTGACATCCTTTCTCAAAATTTTAGTCAAAGGAGAGGTTGTCAGGCCTCGTATTCTTGCGAAAGTGGGTTTCAACGTGTAACAACTCTTTCAAATGGGTATTAAGAGGGAAGAGTCACCACCTAACAATTTTAAGGTGTGGTAGGGCACCTATTTGAAAATAACTCTGTTCTAACTAGTTCATGTCACTAAAGATCGGGTAAGGGCTCAAATTACATCAAAAAGAATGTGTTAGGCACTCTTCGAGGTCCACGATTGTGGGCCTCGGCCAAAATTAACGTTATGTGGGATTATTGGATTATAATTGTCCTATGTGATCATGTAAATCAAAGGAAGATAGGGAATTCAAATATTCGGCTACGATATAAACAAATGCAAAGAAGATTGCACGTAAGAAGGAATTAGACTAAACATTAATAGATGATTAATACAAGCCTCTGGAGATTACAAGGTACAACCTAATTTGTTCTAAGTCCGAAGAAACAAAGGTGAGAGTAATAGACATATTGGGGGGGGTCCTAAGTTTTTTAGCCTAACGGATCACCTCATGCAACAAAAATAATACGTTGCAACTCCCTTAAGGTAGGGGTTGCTCATATTATTCAGCGGGCACATACTATCATCTCTTGCTACCGAATTACTATGTTAGAGTTGTTTACCTAAAGGGCTCTAGTTCAATTCTAAACCATGTCCTATGGGTGTATTACACGTCCTATGCTTATGGTCTAGGAGGCTTTAGGCCTACATTTGGGTTGTTCTAGACTTTACTTAGGGTGCTTAAAAATGATAAAACTATCCGCACATTCAAAACAAGTAGGATTGCACGTAATAGCAATGAGTGGCTCAAGTAAGCCTCCACACATAAGCAACAGAAGCAAGCAGACAAATTTCAGATTATGCAGTAAAGAGTCGTATGCAGTTTTAGAAATTGAGATGCATTAGAGTCGCCTAAACCTATAGGCATGACTTATATGTGACCGCAAGGTGTAATAAAATCTCATAGGCAGTATTGCTAGCCAGATTATCGAAACTACAGATTATAATCATTATTGGAAGCCTATAGACATGATCTCTAGGTGATTCGTGCTTGGGCAGTGAAGCTATAGGTGTCACGCCCCGAACCTGGGGGCGAGACCGGCACCCGGTGCCTTACTTAACCTAGCATACCAACTTGTGACTAAGAGATTCTTAAACATATAATGTCATACTTTGGCCATGGGGCCACATTGCAAGATAATTTGCGAAGCAAAATATAAAACAGAACGAAAACTAGCTTTGACTAAACATCAATATAAAGCTGGGCCGACAAGGCCGTCATAACTACTACAGCTGACAAACCAGCAAAATATACATACAAAGCCTACAAGTCCAACATGTTGTACTAATTGACAGGATATGTCTACAAGCCTCTACTGATGGATGTACTGTGATCGGAACAGGGCCCCAACCTACCCATAAAATATATACATATATACACAATATGTACACAAAACCCTAGATCCGGTAACTCTGAAGGACGTGAATCTTACCGATCAAGCTGAACTCGGCCAACACCTACTGAGGAGGTCTACCCGTCTCTCTATCTGAACCTGCACGCATGAAATGCAGCATCCCCAGAAAAGGGATGTTAGTACGAAATAATGTATCGAGTATGTAAGGCAACAAAATAACTGAAAGCTGAAACTGAGCTGATAATATAATAACTGAAAGTAACTTGGAGTCAAAGATAATCTGAAGATATGCTCACCTGCTGATACTGACTCATCTCTCTCACGAGTGAGGGATCAAGGTAGATCCGAAAAAGATTGAAGCAGTTCAGAGTTGGCCCAGACTATCTCCAGCTATGACATTCAAAGTTTTCTTGGTTTGGCCGGGTATTATCACCGTTTCGTAGAGGGTTTCTCATCCATTACTGCACCTATGACAAGATTGACCTAGAAGGGTGCTCCTTTTAAATGTTCCACGGAGTGTGAGGAGAGATTTTAAAAGCTCAAAACTACTTTAACTATAACCTCAGTATTGGTGTTGCCTATAGGTTTGGGGTCTTACACTGTGTACTGCAATGCATCACGTGTTAGCCTTGGCGTGGTATTGATGCAAGACTCTATGGTGATTGCCTACGTGTCTCGGCAGTTGAAGACCCATGAGAAGAATTTTTCGGTCCACGACTTGGAATTGGTAGCTATTGTTCATGCATTGAAGATCTGACGGCATTATTTGTATAGTGTCCCTTGTGAGGTCTTTACCGACCATCGGAGTCTCCAGCATCTATTCAAATAGAAAGATCTTAACTTGCGGCAGCGAAGATGGTTAGAGTTTCTTAAAGACTATGATATCACTATTGTATATTATCCAGGGAAGGCCAATGTGGTGGACGATGCCTTGAGTCGAAAGGCGGAAAGCTTGGGCAGTTTAGCATATCTACCAGCATTAGAGAGGCCACTAACCATGGATATTCTGGCCTTGGCCAACCAGTTTGTTAGATTGGATATTTCGAAGGCAAGTCGAGTTCTTGCTTGTGTGGTTTATCGATCTTTTTTATATGATCGCATCAGAGAGCATGAGTATGACAACGCCCATTTGCTTGTCGTTAAGGACACGATACAGCACGGCGATGCCAAGGAGGTTTCTATTTAAGATGATGGGGTGTTGCAGGTGTAGAGCCGAATATATGTGCCCGGTGTGGATGGTTTGTGTGAGTTGATCCTTCAGGAGGCCCATAGCTCAAGGTACTCCATTCATCCAGGTGCCGCTAAGATATATCAGGATTTGAGGCAATAATATTAGTGGAGGAGAATGAAGAAAGACATAGTAGAGTATGTAGCTATGTGCCTAAATTGTCAGCATGTGAAGTATGAGCATCATAGGCCAGGTAGTTTGCTTCAGAGACTTGAGATTTCTAAGTGGAAATGGGAGCGTGTCACCATGGACTTCGTTAATGGGATCCCAAAGACTCAAAAGAAATTTGACGTGGTATGGGTGATTATGGATAGGTTGACCAAGTCGGATCATTTCATTCAGGTAGTGACTACCTATTATTCAAAGTAGCTAGATCAGATCTATATCCGCGAGATTGTCCGATTTCATGGCGTGCCAGTATTCATCATCTCTGACCGGGGCAAGCAATTCACATTGCATTTCTAGAGATCTGTGATATGTGAGTTAGGCACACAGGTTGAGTTGAGCACAACATTTAACCACCAGATGGACGGACAGTCCAAGCGCACCATTCAGATATTGGAGGATATGCTTTGTGCCTATGTTATGGATATTGGGGGTTCTTGGGATCAATTCTTACCGCTTGTGGAGTTTGCCTACAACAACAGCTACCAATCGAGTATTCAGATGGCTCGTTATGAGGCCCTATATGGGAGACGGTATTGTTTTCCAGTTGGTTGGCTTGAGCCAGGTGCGGGTAAGTTATTGGCACAGCTTTGGCACAAGATGCCTTGGAGAAGGTCAAGTTTATCCAGGATCGAGTTCGTACAGCCCAATCTAGACAAAAGAGTTATGCAAATCGGAAGGTTCGTGATCTTACATTCACGGTTTGAGAGTGAGTTTTGCTCCGGGTTTCACCCATGAAGTGTGTGGTGAGGTTTAGAAAGAAGCAGGTTGAGCCCTAGGTATATCATACCTTTTCATATCCTTGAGGGGATTAGTGAGGATCACTACAAGCTTGCATTGCCACCTAGTTTATCTGTGGTTCATCCGGTGTTCCATGTCTCTATGCTTCGTAAGTATCACGGTGATCTGTCTCATGTGCACAGTCCAATTGGACAAGGATTTAACTTATATTGAGGAGTCGATGTCCATCTTGGACAGACAGGTATGGAAGTTGAGATCAAAGAACATTGCTTCAGTGAAGGTTCAATGGAGGAATTATCCGATAGAGGAGGCAACTTGAGAGACCGAGCACGATATGTAGAGTCGTTATCCTCATCTATGCATCACTTCAGGTATGTCCTTATGCACGTTCCAGGATGAACGTTTGTTTTAATAGGGGAGAATGTAATGACTCGGCCGATCATTTTGTGTAATTGCGCCCTTTTCCCCTTTTTAATGCTTCACACATGTGTTTTTATGGTTTTATGACTTTCGGGGTTGATTAGTTTCGTTCCGAGAATATTTTGGGTTGATTTAGACCCTTTGATTCTTGGCATAGAAGCCTAAGTTAGAAATATTGACCAAACTTTGACTTTTGTGAAAACGATACTGGAACGATGTTTTGATGGCTCTGATAGCTTCGTATTGTGATTTTGCACTTGGGCGTATGCCCGAAATTGAATTGGGAAGTTCGTAGGTTGATTTGTGTTATTTTCCCGAAATATGGCAATTTGAAGTTGAAAAGTTTGACCGCAGGTTGACTTTTAGCTATCGAATTAGGAATTTGATTTTTGGACATGGAATAGGTCCGTTATGCGATTTAGAAGTTGTCTGTAAAATTTGTTATCATTTGGAGTTGAATTGATAAGATTCAGACGTTTAGTTGCAATTCTAGAGGTTCGTTAAATTTACTTTGAAATTCATGCTTTTTAGTGTTCGATTCATAGTTTTAGATGTTATTTTTGTGTTTTAATCAAGCGAGAAAGTTCTTATGATATTTTTAGACTTGTGTGGATGCTTGGTTTCGAGCTCTGAGGGCACGGATGAGTTTAGGACAAGCATCAGAGTGTTTTGGACTGAAATCAGAAATCTGGTATGCATCGGCCTCTGGTGTCACATTTGTGAACACCAGGGTTGCAATTGCGACCTTAGCAGGGGATCATAGGTATCACAATTATGATGCCTGGGTTGCAATTGCTAAGGTATCATGGGCTGGGCTAGGTTCGCATTTCCCGACAACATTGTCGCTTTTGCGAGGGAATGCAAACCCATCTTCGCATTTGCGAGAATTTACCTAAGCTGTCAGTGCCGCAATTACGAGCTTTTCTTCGAACCCAGTGTCGCAATTGCAACATCTACATATGAGCAAAATGTTAGAATGTCGGGATTTCATATCATATTCTCTCATTTTAGAACCCTAGACTCGGTAGGAGGCGATTTGGAGAGGGGACTTTCATCCACAAACTTTGGGTAAGTGATTCTAATCTATTTCCACCTATATTCCATCAATATATATTAGATTTTAACATCAAAATCATATGAATCAAAGTGAAAAATTGTGAAACTTTGTCAAGTTCTTGAAAAATAAGAATTTGAGTTTTGAGAGTCCATTTGGACTCGGATTTTGAAACTAATCAAATATATGGACTCGTGAGGTTATGGGTAGTCGAAATCTACCCTTGAACTCGGGTTTTGACCGGGCGGGCCTCGGGTTGACTTTTGTTTACTTTTTGGAAAAAAGTGTAAAGATCATGTCTTTATTTATTATAATTGTTTCCCCATGCATTGTTTAATGATATTAAGTCAATTTTGGTTAGATTTGAGCCGTGTTGAGGTGAATGTTAGGGAAAAAGCTATTTCTGAGGGTTGAATTAGCCTAATTGAGGTAAGTATCTTGCCTAAATTTGTGTGGGGGAACTATCCCTTAGGATTTGGGATTGATTGTGTCATTTGTTCTATGTGAAAGCCGTGTACGCAAGGTGACGAGTAGGTACACGGGTTGTATATGTTATCTGACCAGTTAGGCTACTTAGACTCTTTCCATGCTTTAATTGATTTGTCAAATCATGTTCTAAATTCTCATATTCAATGTATTCTTACTTGTGTTAGTGTAGCCTTACATGTCTTAAATGACTTTGTTAACACTTGTTCTATATCCTACTTGATAATTTGCTCTTATGCTTTAGTTGAACATGTTGCCTTTTTTATTGTTACATGTTATCTCTTTCATTGTTAATTATCATTATTGAAGTCATTGTACATGCTATCTCTTTCATTGTTGATTATCTTTATTGAAGTCATTGTACATGTTATCTCTTTCATTGTTGATCATCATTATTTGAAGTCATTGTACATGATATCTCTTTCATTGTGGATTATCATTATTTGAAGTCATTGTTATATGTTATCTCTTCCATTGTGATTTATTCTTATTTAATATCGTGATTACACATTATCTCTCTCATTGTTGAGTTATTGGTGTTGAAGTTGTGAAAGATGTTATCACGTTTAGGCGAAGTTCTTTATTGTTGAGATATCCTTCTTGTTGAGAAATTTACATTCATTGCTATTGTTGATATTCTTGTACACATTGTGGTTGAGCCATGGGCTATTGTTATCGAAACATTGATATTGTTGATTATTGGCAAGTTGTGACATATGGGCACTTGTGGTGCGAGTTGTTATTGTGATGTGATATTGATGTGCATGCGGCAGTATAAGGAAAGGGGTTAATGTGAATATGGTGGCATAAGGTGGCAATTATGTGTGTGTTGCTTGTAAAGGAATTATGTGAAGCCACGAGGCGTCACTAGGTGGGCTAAAGTGCATGTAGCTATTTAGGGAAAAATATTTTCAAACCTATTTAAATGTAAGGCTTAAGCGGCAGTATAATAAAAGATTTTGATTGAAATTGAGAAATGTGAATACGAGGCGGTGCCTCGGTTGTGATTATTTTTATATACGAGGCGGTACATCGGTTGTGATTCTTGTTATATATGAGGTGGTACCTCGGATTTGATTCTTATTGTACACGAGGCGGTACCTCGTTGTGATTCTTGTTGTTTATCTCATGTTGCAAAGAGTTATTGGTGGGAACACTTCCTGTTGTTTTGTTCTTCCTTGTTCCATCAGTTATTGTCCGTATATGATCATTGTGGTTCTTTTCAATTGATTCCTTTATGTTATATTTGTGCTTTCGATCCTTTCATTAGTTTATGTTATTAACTTGCTTCATATTACTTATTTCTCTATTTTTTGTTACTTTTTGTTATTACATTTTTATTCTGTTTATTATGTTCTAGTAGGTGTCTTGACCTGACCTCGTCACTACTCAACAGAGGTTAGGCTTGATACTTACTGGGTACCGTTATATTGTACTCATACTACGCTCTTGCACATCTTTTTGTGCAGATCCAGTTACGTTTGCTCGTGTTATATGTTACTGATCGACTGTTAGCTGCTTTCCGGAGACTTCAAGGTATACCTGCTCGGCGTACGCAGGCCTCGGAGTCACCTTACTTTATATTTCTTTCATGTTGTATTTTCTATTCAGACAATGATGTAGTAGCCATTCTAGTTATTCTGTAGAGCCTATGACTCACTTCCATCGGTTTTGGGAAAGTTGTTGTTCACATTCTGTTTTGGAAAACTATATGAGTTTTGTTAGTTCTATTTTAGCATTCCTATTGATTATTCTTGTTGAGTTATATTAAATGTTAGGCTTACCTAGTCTTAGGGGCTAGGTTCCATCACGACCTCCTAAGGTGTGAAATAGGGTGGTGACACACTTAGTCCCAAGGTTGGAACCTTAAGTTGAAAGAGTTTATCGGAGTTTGACTTTTATGTAGATGACTCCAGAATGGAGTTTTGATTGTTTAGATAGCTTTGTATGGTGATTTTGGACTTAGGAGTATGTCCGGATATCGATTTGGAGGTCTGTAGGTCGTTTTGGCTTTAATTGGCGAAAGTTGGAAAGTTGAAGGTTTGGAAGGTTGAGAGATTTGACCGAGAGTTAGCTTTGTTGATACCGAGCTCGAATTTTGGTTCCAAGAGCTGTATTAGGTTTGTTGTGTCATTTATGATTGGTGTGCAAAATTTGAGGTCAATCAGAGTTGTTTTGATAGGTTTCGGCATTGGTTTTAGAAGTTAGAAGTTCATTAATTTCAATAGGCTTGAATTGGGTGCAATTCATGAATTTGATGTTGTTTTATGTGATTTGAGGCTTTGACTAAGATCATATCATGTTTTAGGATGTGTTGGTATGTTTGGATTGGGTCCTGGAGGCCTCGGGTTTGATTCGGATTGAAATTGATGTTTTGGACTTAAGGATTGCTAAAGTTTAAAGCTTCTGGTGTGATTGCACATGCGTGGTTTTTAGCCGCAAGTTCAAGACTGTAGTAGAGTCCAAGAGGTCGCAGAAGTTGTTATAGGTGGAGTTGTGAAATTGCATAGGTGCGAGGAATTTTCTGCACCTGGAGCTCGCAGGTGCGGGCAGCTGGTCGCAGAAGTGGAAATTGGTCAGTTGAGGCTAGAGTCGCAGAAGCTGAGCTTCTCCGCAGGTGCGAAAGCGCAGAAGCGAGGGCAAAACCACAGAAGCGGTCCCGTAGGTGCACAAGAGGGACCGTAGGTGCGCTTGTTCGGGAGTTAAGTGATTTCCACAGATGCGGACATGTGACCGCAGAAGCGAGGAATTGGACCGTAGGTGCGGTTTTGCTTGACAAAACATAAATGTCGAAGGGTTTGGCATTTTTCTCATTTTTGGACTTGTGGATCTAGGTTAGGTGTGACGTTTTAGAGGGATTTCACTATAAATCAATAGGTAAACGACATTTGATCACTTTTGTCCATAAATATTGAATACCTATTGATTTTTACACCTAGACTATGCGTGGTTGAGGTGAAATTTGGGGGATTTTTGGAGTGTGTATTGGAGAGTAAGATTTGGGGATTTGAGGGTCGATTTGTGGTTTGAATTGGATGATTATGGTATGGTTGGACTTGTAATTAAATGTGCGTTCGAATTTTGTGAATTGGTTCCGAGGTCCGAACCCGAGGTTGACTTTTTGGGTTGACTTTTTGAATTTGGTTAAAGATCTTAGCTTTATCGTATGCAATCAATTCCTATAGCTTGTATTGATTATATTAAGTTGTTTGTGACTATATTCGAGTCGTTTAGAGGTCGATTCGTGAGGCAAGGGTTTTTTGGAGCATTGAGTTGCACACTTTGAGGTAAGTAACACTTTTAACCTTAGAACTGAGGGTATAAAACCCTGGAAAACGTATTATATGATTTGTGTTGGGGTGACGCACATGCTAGGTGACGGGCGTGTGGGCGTGCACCATGGTAATCATGATCCGGTTGATTCTTTTGTACTGTGTTGCTATCAAGTCTTGTCCTATCCGTGAAAACCTTACTTGTTAGAGTAATTGAACTGTGATTCATGTTAGAAATAATGTTTAGCCTATGTCCTTATTCTGTTGAGACCTAGTGAGGTATTTCTGCTGTTTTGAGTTATCTGCTTTAACTACAATTATGTACTCAGTCATGTTCCTTCATTTTCATATCATATCTCAACTTCTTTTATCCTTTACTGTTACATCACATGTTATTATGGTTTGGGCTGAGTAGTACGACAGTCTGTCATACAAGCAGTTAGCGCAGGCATAGTAATTTACACACGTGCTTTGGTGAGGGGCTTTGATGCCAGGCACCCGTACAATGCGGAGTGATTGTGTATATAATGAGTGAGTATTTGAGATAGACAGATTGAGTACTCTGAGAGTGTGAATACCTAGGAATATCGTTGTGATACCTTAAATTTGACATGTAGACATATAGATATAACATTCCTCATGCTAGCTATACTTGACATGTTATTATCAGGGTTGGTCTTTAATTGTGAACTTGAAAGCATGTCTAAATTTTTGTACCATGAATGAGCTGAATATGGAAGTTTCTCTGAGTTATTTACTATTATTGTCACTATCTTACATGTGTTGTCATTATATTGGTTCTGATTGTATCCTTCTAAACTCGTCACTACTTTTAGCCCAAGGTTAGTCTTGTTAATTATTGAGTACATTTGGTCGGTTGTACTCATATTACACTCTGCACTTCGTGTGCAGATCCTGGTACATCCGGACGCGGTGATTGCTAGATCGTTGTCAGTACTTGTTTGGAGACTTCAAGGTAGCTGCTATGGCATCCACAAATCTTAACTCTCTCTCCTTTTATTTTCTTCAATACTGTTCTATTATTCAGACAGTTGTACTAGAATTTTGTTTTAATATGATACTTAGTAGTGCTCATGTACTCGTTGACACCAGATTTTGGGGTGGTTGTAGTAACATTTCATCTATTTTTATCAGATGTTTATGACATTTTCCGATGTTGAGCTTATAAAAACATGTTTTATTCAAATGTATAGCTATTATATGATTGTTGGCTTGCTTGGCAAGTGTGTTAGGTGGCATCACGACAAGTTAGAATTTTGGGTTGTGACACAATGATTGTTTTGTCGTATTGAGCTTCTTTGTCAAGCCATAGTCATATACTTGTCTTATTGATTCATGATTTAGGGATTAAATGGCTTATTTCATTCATGATAAATATTATGATAAGACTTCTGAACATTGAAATTGCTTATTAATTTGTTGAGACGAATTGAATTGCATGATTAGCCATAATTATCTTTTAGCCTTATGTGTTTTTTATCTGCATTTCTATTATTCTGATTTAGTTCCTCTGATTATATTGTCTCATACATATATCTATGAGTTTGAGAGTTGAATATTCTGAAAAAAATGAGAATTCTGGCACCACATATATTATGAGCCGTTATTGGTTACTTATAATGTTGTGTGGATCGGGTTGCATGCCGCAACGATATTATGTGTGGATTGGGTGGCACGATGTCACGACTCAAGTCCCACCAAAGGGGTCGTAATGGCACTTAGTCTCTAAAACTAGGTAAGGTGATCACCTAACAAAATTAATTCAACAAAACATGATATAACAAGACAGAAATTTATATAAAAGCGAAAATAGAGTTAATGCAATCATAAGTGGCGATAATCAAGAAAATCTCCCTAAATCTAGATAGTACAGAGTCACGGCCTCTAACCGAATACAAAAGAAAATCTCAAAAATATTGTTCGGATATAAAAATTGACAGTATCAGTGTAGGATATGACTCTAAGGGACTACGATGGTCAATGCTTCTCTACCTTGAATCCTCGCAGTAAATGTAAGCTCTTAGTACATAGGTCTGCTGCCTCTAATACCTTAATCTGCTTAAAAATGCCCAAAAGTGTAGTGTGCGTACAGCGCGGTAGGTACCCTGTAAGAATCAGGACTAATCACGGTAAAGTAGTGAGGAGGTTCAGGTAATGTGATATTTACTAGTCAAATATCATGTAAAATATATCATAGACTGGCAACAGGAACTATAACAGAAACTATAGCAATAATCTCATAGGAACAAGTGATAACAATTCAATGCAAGTAATGGCTCAGCTTCAACAACAAGTCATCGAATTGAAATGCACACATACGGCACCTCGTGCCCGCATTTTTATCACAATAACAATAATCACCCTTATCACTCCGCCCTGACCCAATCACAATAGCCACCCGTATCGCTCTGCCCTGACAAAATCACAATTGCCACTTGTATCGCTCTGCCCTAACAAAATCACAATAGCCACCAATATCGCTTTGCCCAGACAAAATAATAAAAGCAATCGTATAGCAAAAACCCTATGCCAACACCCAATCAATCTGCTCCACATATCCACATGTTCCCCAATAATCACAGAAAAATAATTCCAAAGTTTTATCAAGGATATGAGTTCATAATTTATCAACTAGGTGCACAAGGACATGAAATAGCAAATTGTGGATGCGTATTTAACAAACAAAGCATATTTATGGCTAAAACAAGTATAGTGATCATGTTCACATAGCCACAAAGTGATTAAGCATGTTTCATATATAATATATCCTCAAATAAACGCATGTTTCATAGCCTAAGGTCTAGCTCAGTCCTAAGCCACACATAGTACCCGTGTATATGCCCGTCACCTCATGTACACGTCATTTTTCACATAACACAAATAGGCAATTAAGTCCAAAGCTAAGGGGTATTCCTCCACACAAGGTTAGGCGAGATACATACCTAAAACAAGACAAATCAAGACTCTAAAAATCCCTTGCCTCTGAACGGGTCAAATCCAGCAAAATATAACTCAATAACATCAAAATACCATACTAAACAACCCCAAACAATAATGATTTGATCTTCATAAAAGTATATAAAGTCAACCCCTGGCCCACATCTTGGAACCTAATAAAACACACAAATCCCGAATACTCGTTCCAATACGAGTCCATATATACAAGTTTAATTCCATTTCGACTATGAATCAAGGTTCAAATCCCTATTTTTTACTTTATAAAAGTTTTTCCAAAATCCCCAAATTTCTCTTGTTAAATCCCATGTTTTGATGTTAAATCTTGTGATGGATTCATGTGAATCTCATAGATATATGTTAGAATCACTTAGGTCTAAGCTGAAACCCTTCAAAACCGAGATCCCAAGTCTATGAAGTGGTGAAGAATGAAATAAAAATCCAAAAATCTCGTTTATATACAAAATAGGATCTCCCACAGTGCTGACAGCACTTTTCCTAGTGTGGTTCAAACTTCCAACCGCACTCAAAATTTTGCGGCCCCAATCCAAGTTTTGCAGTTGTAATCCAGCAGTGACTGCACTTCTAGCCTTCACTAAAATGACCATAACATTATGCAAAAATGTCCAAATAACAAACCATTTAATTTTCTGGAAACTAGACTCAAAGGGCTACAACTTTTGATTTTTGATAATCACCAAATTCCTCATAGATTGGGAGATACAAACCTGCAGATTTCCTGTTGTGACCCTCAGTACGGTACACACTTTGGACATTGCCTCCGCACTCTGGGGTTTGTGGCTGCACTTGAGGCTTTGCCTCAACACTTCAAAAGTGCCTTAAGCACTCCAAAAAGTGCCTTCCGATCTTCTAGAGCTCTAGAACATCATCAAAGTGCCGAAATGCCCAAACTTGTTCAAAACTCACCAGAACCTCTCGGGACCCAATCCTATCGTCCTAAAAATTCCATAAACACTATCCACACCTATATAAGGTCTCAAAACACATATGGAAACATCACATCAAAGGATCAAAGACCAAACCACATGTTGAACTCTCTGAAGTCCATAAACTTCTAAACTTCCAATCAAGTATCTGATTCATGCCTAACCAACTCGGATCACAATCAAACTTTGCACACAAGTCCCAAATGACAAAACGAACCTATTCCAAGTCCCGGAACCACAATATGAACCCGATAGCCTAAACGTCAACTCCCTGTCATACCTATGAACCTCTAAACTTTCAAATTTTCAACTTTCGCCATTTAGAGTCTAATCAACCTAGGGACCTCCAAATCCAAATACGGGCATACTCCTAAGTCCAAAATCATCATACGAACCTATTGGAACCATTAAAATGCCATTTTGGGGTCGTTTAAACAAAATTCAAACCCCATCAAACTCTTCTATCTTAAGCTTGCAACCTTGGAACTAAGTATTCCAATTCAATCAAAAAGCTTCCTGAAATCAAACCAACCATCCCCGTAGTCATATAATGTCGCGCCCCAACCTCGGGGAGCGTGAACGATGCTCAACCAAGTGAACCCGGTCGAGAAAGCCTATTAAACCTTTCCTACCCGACTCATTCATAATCCAAAAAGGGATCGCATCACCATTTGTAAAACAGGGGAGAGATCAGTTATATAAATATATAAACGTTGCTAGTTCATTTTTCCTTATATACATTATGCCATAGTTGAGTTTCCAAAATACAACTCGATCCAAAGACCACCCCAACATACATACATGACCCACATAAACGTCTACGGAGCCTCTAAGAGTACAGAAGAGCAGCATGACAATGCCGGCAACAAGGCCCCGGCTATACCTCAAAATATGAAAACTTATACAAAAGAAGGACTACATGACCCCTGGGAGGAATGGGGCTCACCAAGACTGCTGTGAGGAGAGAAAGAGAGCACCACTATCTGCGATCGGCACTATCTGCGATGGAACCACCTACATCCATTCAAAGATGTAGCGCCCCCGGCAAAAGGGATGTTAGTACTGTTGAATAGTACTAGTATGAAGGGCAAACACCAATCTTAGTAGAATGAACAGTGAAACAAAGAGAAGGCAATCATAATAACAATAAGTACTTCAAAGAAATACAAAGAAACACCAAGTAAGGATCACATAGTTTCCCATTCAATCTTTCCATCTTTTTAGGTTAATAATCTTTAGTGCCAAAGCCATAATTCACAATGCCACCATGTTTTTACACGGAATCCGGTCTTGGCCCGACCGGCTAAGCCATATCAAGTGAGACATATCCATATCCACAATGTAAATCAATAATTCCAACACAAATGCCACCATGTGTACAGCATGGCGTCTGATCTTGGCCCGATCGTCTAAGCCATCTCACTTGAGACATAACCTCTTTCAATTGTTCACTCAATTCACATTTATTTCCCATCTTTCGTTACATGGCACAAACAGCCTCATTTATTAAGTAGTTCTTGGCACTTGGGAACATTTTACAATTCAAGTCTTTTCCCTTTTTATCTGTTCAAATAACATTATCATTCATGTTGATAGGTACCATCACATAAGGTATTGCACATATAAGGGAAGGAATTTGGAAAAAATCATAATAACGTTCTCAAGTAGCATGATGACATAGTAAGCATCTAAAACAATTAGGGAACATGAATCTTTCAACCCAACACACTAAGGCAAACAAATCTAGTATTATCAAGTCGGAACTTACACCAATTATTCGAACACCAGGAGTTCGATTCTAAGAAGAAGAGAGTTAGCCATACATACCTCAATTGTGCTTCTTTAGACTCTACAATTAACCGAAACCCTTAGCAACCTCAATCTATTTTTGCAATATACAAATTGAACCCAAAATTAGGAAAACGTTCATGGTTCTAGTTCACTTTTTATTTTTCCCACACTCTTTATCACATGCATGCAAGATAAACAACCCTCGCACCCATGGACCATCTTATTAATACCCCATTATAGCTATGTTTGAAATTAAGAGCTGGGGTGATGAAGTCTTACCTTTTTGGATGAAGAATTTGGTACTCTACTTGAGTATTTCCAAGCTTTGAGTGATGGTTGAAGATTAATTGATGGGAATTAGGCCCTCCCTCTAGAACCCTCTCTCTCTCACACTAGAAATATCAGAAATGATCTTTAAAATAGACTAAATAGGTGTTTTAACGGAATGGGGCTCGGGTTTTAAATTAAGAAAAATGGTGCCCCGACACAGGTCTGCGGTCACATATGCGACCGCATAATGGTTATGCGGTCCGCAAAGTGACCGCAGAAATGGCCCTCAGGGGCCTAAACTTTCGACTCAGGTATGTGATCAGTATGCAGTCCGTATACTTATTCTGCGATCGCATAATGCACTGCAGAACTCCCTCCGCAGAAACCCAAGAGGAATTATGCGACCGATATGCGGTCCGCATATTGATTATGAGGTCGCATAATCGACCACAAAACTAACCTCAAGTTGGCCAAACTTACTGCTTTACTCTGCGGCCATTATGCGGTCC
Organism: Nicotiana tabacum; assembly: GCF_000715075.1. Lineage (NCBI taxonomy): Eukaryota > Viridiplantae > Streptophyta > Magnoliopsida > Solanales > Solanaceae > Nicotiana > Nicotiana tabacum. The sequence goes on from NC_134102.1 coordinate 48,987,301, forward strand.
GTAGAGTGATTATGCGGCCGCTTAATGGGCCACAGAAATACGTTCTTCTACGAAACATTTTCCTCTCAGTCCGTAGGGTACTGTTCAACCCAAAAAGTCCGAACTTCTACTATAGTAACGCAGGAATCTATCTTGGCACCATGAAAACCCAAGTTTTTGGTTAAAATTTTACGGGTCCTTACACAAAACAACAAATACACATATGGGGAGCATCAAATGGGGAAAAGAGTCTCAAATACACAAAATGACCGACTAGATCGTTACATTCTCCCCCTCTTAAACAAACGTTCATCCTCAAACAGGTTTAGAATCATACCCAAGATATCAAAAAGTTGAGAGTATATGCTCTGCATATCATGTTCAGTCAACCAAGTTGCCTTCTAAACCAGTTGACATTTCCACTAAACCTTCACCGATGCAATATCCTTCGACCTCTGCTTTTGAAACTTCCTACACAAAATGGGCAATAGATCCTAATCAAAAGTCAAATCCTTGTCCAAAAGCACCACGCTGAAATCCAACATATGTGACGGATCCTCATAGTACTTCCGAAGCATGGAAACATGAAACACTGTATGAACTCCCGATAAGCTAGGTGGAAAATCAAGTATGTTGTCCACCTCTCCAACTCTCTCTAGAACCTCAAAAGGACCAGTATACCGAGTGCTCGACTTGCCCTTCTTCCCGAACCTATCACACCCTTCATGGGAAATACTCTAAGTAGAACCCTCTCACTCACCATGAATGCCACATCACGAGCCTTCCTATCAGCATAATTTTTTACCTAGACTGCGTTGTACGAAGCCGCTCCTGAGTCACTTTCACCTTCTCCAAAGCATCACGAACCAAACCAGTGCCCAACAATGTAGCCTCCCCAGGCTCAAATCAACCAACTAGAGAACGGCATCGCCTCCCATATAAGACCTAATACAAATCCATTTGTATGCTCGACTTGTAGCTGTTGTTGTAGGAAAACTCTACTAATGATAGAAACGGATCCCGCTGGCTCGTAACATATCTTTGATGATCAAATAGTTCGCTCGGACTGCTTGCCGTCTAGGGATGAAGTCGTTCTCAACTCAACCTGTGTGCTCAACTCACGCTGCACGGCTCTCCAAAAATGTGAAGTAAATTGAGTACCTCAATCCGAGATAACACACACAAGCACACCATGTAGGCGAACAATCTCTGTAAGATAAATCTGAGCTAGTTTCTCTAAGGTGTAGGTAGTCATGATTGGAATGAAGTGTGAAGACTTGGCCACTCTACCTACAATGACCCACACAACATCAAATCTCCTCAAGGTCTGTGGTAACCCAACCACAAAATCCATAGTGATACGCTCCCACATCCACTCCGGTATATCTAGCCTCTAAAGCAACCCACTAGGTCACTGATACTTATACTTACCCTACTTACAGTTCAAACACCGTGCAATATACTCAACAATATCTTTCTTCATGCTCCGCCACCAATAATGTTTTTTTAAATCATGGTACCTCTTCACGGCACCCAGATGAATGGAATACCGCAAACTATGGGCCTCTTTAAGAATCATCTCCTGCAACCAATCCACTTTAGGAACACAAATTTGATCGTAAAGCCTCAATACCCCATCATCACCAATAGTTACCTCCTTAGCATCACCATGCTACACTATATCCTTAAAGACAAGCAAGTGGGGGTCATCATAATGACACACCTTAATAAGCTCCAACAAACACGACTAATATACAGCACAGGCAAGAACCCTGCTCGACTCTAAAATATCCAATCTCACCAACCTATTGGACGAAGCCTGAATGTAAGGCCCCGTAAAATTTTACCTAAAACCTGGGGTTTCGTGGTATCGAGTTAGACTTATGTGTTGATGATTGTAGAACCGAAGGTTTTGGGTTGAACAGTGTATTGGGGAGTTGAAGAAAAATTTTGGAAGTACATGGCATTTCTGTGGTCAATTCTATGGTCGCATAACTGATCTGCGGATTGCAGATCTATCGCAGACTGAAGCAGAAATCTAGGCAAATTTTTGGACCATTATGCGGTCCATTATGTGGTCGCATAATCATTTTGTGGGCCGCACAACCCATCACATATCCAACACAAAAATTTTGTGGGCTGCTCAACCCATCATGTCGTCTCCAGAGAAGCAATTGAGGTTGATCCTCAGAAGATTGCAGCTGTAAAGAATTGGCCTAGACCTACTACCCCAACAGAGATTCATAGTTTCTTGGGCTTAGTAGGATATTACAGGATGTTTGTGGAGGGGTTCTCTACTCTTGCCTCTCTGTTGAATAAATTGACGTAGGAGGCGGTTAAGTTCCAATGGTCAAATGCTTGTGAAACAAGCTTCCAAGAGTTGAAGTCAAGATTGACTACGGCATCGGTGTTGGCACTACCAGAGGGTATAAATGGGTTTGTGGTATATTGCGATGCTTCAAGGATCGGAATTTGGTGTGTATTAATGCATGGAAAGATGATAGCTTATGCTTCTAGGCAACTCAAGAATCATGAAAAGAACTATCTAACACATGACTTAGAGCTTGCGGCGGTGGTATTTGCATTGAATATTTGGCGTCATTATCTATGTAGGGTCCATGTAGATATATTCACGGACCATAACAGTCTTCAATATATTTTAAAATAGAATGAATTGAATCTGAGGCATAGAAGATGGCTTAGTTACTCAAGGATTATGACATTGATATCCTATATCATTTGGGGAAGGGATGTTGTGGAGGATGCTCTTAGCTGGAAATCTATGGGTAGTTTGGCTCACTTGGAGGCATGTCAAAGGCCGTTGGCCAAGGAGGTTCATCGGTTGGCTAGTTTGGGAGTTTGTCTTGTGGATTTTAGTGAAGGAGAAGTGATTGTGCAAAATAGGGCTGAATCATCGCTTGTTGTGGAAGTCAAGGAAAAGCAATACAATGTCCCATTGTTGGTACAATTGAAGGAGGGGATTCATAAACATAAGACCATGGCCTTTTCTCTTGGCATGGATGATGGTACACTAAGATACCAAGGGCGGCTATATGTTCCAAATGTAGATGGTCTCCGGGAAAGAATCATGACCGAGGCTCACACTTATAGGTATTCTGTGCACCCGGGATCTACAAAGATGTATCATGATCTTAGGGAAGTCTACTGGTGGAATGATATGAAGGCCGAGTACCAAAGTCCCGGTGGGTTGGCACAAAACATAGAAATTCCCATGTGAAAGTGGGAGATGATCAATATGGACTTTGTGGTAGGACTACCTCGCACGCCTCACAAGTTTGACTCGATTTGGGTAATTGTTGATCGACTCACGAAATCATCACACTTCTTACCTGTTAAGACTACCGACATAGCAGAACAGTATGCTTAGTTTTATATCAAGGAAATAGTCAGGTTGCATGGCACTCCAGTTTCTATTATCTCGGATCGAGGAGCACAGTTCACGGCTAAATTTTGGAAGAGATTTCAACAAGGTTTGGGTACTCAGGTGAATTTTAGTACAGCCTTTCACCCGTAGACTGACGGGTTGTGTTCTTGACTTCAGGGGTAGTTGGGATGATCAATTGTTGCTCATAGAGTTTTCCTACAATAACAGTTTTCATGCTAGCATTTAGATGGCACCGTTCGAGACTTTATATGGTAGGAGATGTAGATCTCCCATAGGGTGGTTCGATATTAGGGAAGCGGAGTTGATAGGGCCAGACCTAGTGCATCGGGCTATGGAAAAGGCTAAGATCATTAAGGAGTGGTTGCAAACTGCTCAGAGTCGTCAGAAGTCCTATTCAGATGTTCGTTGTAGGGATTTGGAGTTCAAAAAAGATGATTGGGTATTCTTGAAGGTTTCCCCTATGAAGGGTATAATGTGGTTTGGTAAGAAAAGGAAATTGAGTCTGGGGTATGTCGGATCGTACAAAATCATTCAGAGGATTGGTCAGGTGGCTTACAGGCTCGAACTACCTCCAAAGATGTCTTTAGTGCACCCGGTGTTTCGTGTATCCATGTTAAAGAAGGTGGTTGGAGATCCGTCTCTTATTATTCCGGTTGAGACTATTGAGGTTAATGAAGAATTGACTTACGAATAAATTTCAGTTTCCATTCTTGATAGGCAAGTTCGAAAGTTGAGGAACAAAGTGATTGCCTCCATGAAAGTACTATGGAGGAACCAGTAGGTTGAAGAGGCCACTTGGGAGGCCGAGGAAGAAATGAAGAATAAATACCCTCATTTGTTTGAATATCCATGTATTTATAAAGTTGTGTTCTATGAAAATGCTAAGAGTTTACCTTCTATGAATTATGTATCATTTGTATAGTTGATGTTAATGGTGTTCCTTTTTGGTGATATACTGCTCGTGAGGCCACGATTAGCATTGTTTTTATGTTATGTTTCATCGTTGGTCCATGTATATGTTGTTAGGGTTAGTTTCTGGGATTCTCTGATAGGTGGATAGGCCTAGTTACAAGGGAAACTCTAGCGAAAATTTTGGAAATTTGGGGAGTTAGTCAAAAGTTTGGAACTGTTGGTGTGTGTTAAAGCATGGGTTACATCTCCAAATGTTATATCTTTAAGTCATGATCCAAATGAAGGCTATTATGTCAAATTGTGTAAGAAATCTCAATATGTTTAATATTCTTATCTGCTCAATATGTGGACTTAAAGTCTTGAATAGAAATGCTCTATTGTTGATGATCCATGATAAGGTTTGAAAGTGAAAGAGATGAATGTGAAGTATGAAATACGACCAACATGCCAAGAGTGACATTTTGTTATGGACATCGGTGCCAATGAACTGAATGATATATAAAAGATAATGAAATGAGTTGTCAACCCTTTAAGTAAATAAACACCCTGGAGGTATCGCTGGTCACTGAGGAAGGGTAGGTTGATATAACCTAACCCCGAAACTACACATGCTAGTGTAGGAGTGAATTGTGATTGTACCCCTTTATTGGGATGAGATTGATGTGAAGAGAATATTCCCTTTTATTGTGATGAGATGATTGCTAGAAAAGGGTGATGTCGATCCACACGGCATTGTGGTAAGACGGCCTAGCTGGTCTGGTCGTGATCGGACACCATGCCGCACACATGGTGGTGATTATGCTTGAAATTGTTATTGAGGTATTGATTGAAATCATGATAATGATTGTGATTGTGGTTGATGTCTTTGGATGAGACGGCCTAGCTGATCGGGTCGTGATTGAACTGCGTGCAAAAATCACGGTGGTATATCAGTGCTAAGATCTCCCAACCTAAAATAATGAAAATTTACTTGACACTTATCTTGCTCATAATTTGTTGTTTTAGTATTGTCTGAGGCTTCCATTGATTTATGACTGTCCTTCCTTGTGTTATCATTCGTTCTAACAGGAGGGTGTTTAGTTTTACATACTAGTACTATTCCATATGTACTAACGTCCCTTTTGCGGGGGGCGCTGCATCTTTAATGGATGCAGGTGGTTCCGCAGCAGGTGGCATTGATTATTGATAGCAGTACACCCTCTTCTCAGCAGATTTGGTGAGCCCCAATTCATTTGGGGTCGTGTATCTTTTGTCCCACGTGTATTATATTTTGAGGTATAGCCGGGGCTTTGTTGTTGGCGTTATCATAGTATTTTGTATCCGTAAAGGCTCTATAAACACAGTGTGGGTTGTATATGGGTGTTGGGAAAGTCAAACTAGCCTTGTTATATTTGAATCACTTGTTGCACTTTAACTGTGATTGTGTATGTATTTTGAAACTATAAGATAAAGTGACTAATGGTAATGGAATTGGCATTGTTCATGGAATCCACTCCATGTTTAATTAATGATATAAATGTATCTTCTCTTTATTCATGGGTGAGTGGGGTAGAAGGTATTGTAAAGGCTTGCTTGACCGGGGTGTCTTGGTTGAGCGTCGGTCGTGCTCCCCTAGGTCAGGGAGTGACACTGAACGTCCATAGCGTAAGTCCTCCCCCTTGCTAGAATAAAAGGAAGATTCCCCATACTCTCCTACTTCATACTCAAGGCATCGGCCACAACATTATCCTTCCTCGGATAATAAAGAATTGTGATATCATAGTCCTTCAATAGATCCAACCACCTTCGTTACCTCAAGTTCAAGTCCTTTTGCTTGAATAGATGCTAGAGACTCTGGTGATCCATATATAGCTCACAGGACATGCCATATAAGTAGTGCAACAAAATCTTGAGCGCGTGTATAATAGTCGTCAACTCTAAATCATGCACTAGGTAGTTCTTCTCATGGGTCATCAACTAACATGAAGCACAGGGAATCACCCTACAATCCTGCAACAACACATACCTAATGCAACCCGTGAAGTAACAAATTAGATTGTATATGACCTGATCCCGAAGGCAAAACCAAAACTAGGGTTCTAGTCAAAGTCGTCTTGAGCGTCTAAAATCTCTCCTCATCCTCATCAGACCATATGAATGGAGAACTCTTCTGAGTCAGTCTAGTCAATGGGGATGCAATAGATTAAAACCCCTCCATAAACCTACGGTAATATCCAGCCAAACCTAGAAAACTCCTAATCTCGGTAGCGATAGAAGGTATGGGCCAACTCTGAACTGCCTCAATCTTTTTTGGATCCACCTTAATCCCCTCATTGGACACCATATGACCAAAGAATGCCACTGAGTCTAACCAGAACTCGCACTTGGAGAACTTTGCATATAGCTTCTTCTCCCTCAAAGTATAGAGAATGTTCCTCAAATGCTACTCAAGCTCCTCTCGGTTGTGAAAATACACCAATATATCATCAATAAACACAATCAAAAAAGGAATCTAGATAAAGCCAAAACATGTTGTTCATCAAGTTCATAAAAGCTACTGGGGCATTGGTCAGCCCAAAAGACATCACCACGAACTCATAATGCCTGTAATGGGTCCTGAAGGCCGTCTTAAGAATGTCCTAAGCTAGAATCTTCAACTGATGGTACCCCGATCTCAAATCAATCTTCGAGAATACCCTAGCACCCTGAAGCTGATCAAATACATCATCAATATGTGGCAGTGGATACTTGTTCTTGATAGTGACCTTTTTCAATATCATGTAGTCAATGCACATTCTCATGGAATCGTCCTTCTTCTTCACAAATAGAACCAGAACACCTTAAGGTGAAACATTCGGCCTGATAAAATCTTTATCTAGCAATTCCAGCAACTGTTCCTTTAAATCCTTCAATTCTGCTAGAGCCATGCAGAACAGTGGAATAGATATGGGCGGAGAGCCCGGTGCCAAGTCAATTCCAAAATTAATATGCCTCTCGGGTGGCATGCCCGGTAGTTCTGTGCCCTGGGAGTAATAGAACTCACATCCCTTATAAAGGCTAAGTGCCCTAAGAACTCCTCTCAAACATTTGTTTAGCCTTTAGATAAGACACCACTCTACTAGGAACATGAACCAAGGAACCTCTCAACTCCAACCTCGGTAACCCTGGCATAGCCAACCTCACGGTCTTACCGTGTCAATCAATAATAGCACGGTACGGGGATAACCAATCCACACCCAAAATCACATCAAAATCCATCATATTAAGTAATAGAAGATCAACCCTAGTCTCATAGACTGTCAACAGAAAGTATAACATAAACAATAATAATAATCTCATCCGAACAAGTGATAACAATCAATACAAGTAACGACTCAACTTCAACAATATGTCATCAAATAGAAATGCACACATACGACACCTCGTGCCCATATTTTTATCATAATAAGAATATTGACACTTATATCTCCGCCCTGACATAATCACAATAGCCACCCGTATCACTTCGCCCTGACAAAATCACAATAGCCATCTATATCGCTCCACCCTGACAAAATCACAATATTCTCCTGTATCGCTCCGCCTTTAAAACATCACAATAGTCATCCGTATCACTGTGCCCTGACAAAATCACAAACACAATTGCCTAGCAAAAACCTCGTGCCAACACACAAACAATCCACTCAACATGTCCACATGTGCCCCAATAATCACAAAAAACTAATGCCAAAGTTTTATCAAGGATCCTAAGGGTATTCCCCCACACAATGTTAGGTAAGATACATACCTCAAAAAATCCAAATCAATACTTTAAAAAGCCATTGCCTCTAGAATCGGCCTCCGAACAGGGTAAATCTAGCCAAAAATAACTCAATAACATCAAATAATGTCGTAGGAAATAAACCCCCAAAAATAAAGTTTTGATATTTATACAAGTATAAAAAGTAAACCCCGGGCTCGCACCTTTGTACCCGACATAACTCACAAATCCCGAACACCCAGTCCAATACGAGTCCATATATACAAGTTTCGTCCAAATGTGACTCCGAATCGAGGTTCAAATCCCTATTTTTCACTATAGAAGAGTTTTTCCTAAATTCCAAAATTTCTCTTGTTAAATCCCATGTTTGATGTTAAATCTAGTGATGGATTCATGTAAATCTCATAGATATATGTTAGAATCACTTACCCCAAGCTTGTAGATAAAGGACTTGGTTGAAACCCTTAAAAACCGAGCTCCAAAGTCTCTAAAGTGGTGAAGAATGAATTAAAAAACCAAAAATCCCATATATATATATATATACAAAATATGATCTCCCACGGTGCTGACCGCACTTTTCCAAGCGCGATCCGCACTCCAAATTTTGCGGCTGCAATCCAAGTTTTGCGATCCAAATCATAAGTGAATCCACTTCCAGATTTTAGTAAACTGTCAATAACTTCCTGCATAAATGATAAAATGACAAAATATTTGATATTCTAGAAACTATACTCAAAGGACTAAAACTTTAGTTTTTGGATCATCTATAAATTTCTCATAGATTGGGAGATATAAGCTCCCAAAGTTAGACCAGCAAACCTGCAGATTTCCTGTTGTAGCCCTCAGTGCGGTCCGCACTCTGGCCATTGCCTCCACACTCAGGGGTTTGCAACCGCACTTGAGGCTTTGCCTCTGCACTCCAAAAGTATCCTCAGCACATCAAAAAGTGCCCTCCGCACTTCTATAGCTCCAGAACATCATCAAGTGCCGAAATGCCCAACCTTGTTCAAAACTCACCTGAACCTCTTGGGACCCCATTGTATCGTCCATAAACAATATCTGGACCTATTTCCAAGGTCTCAAAACATATACGGAAGCATCACATTAAAGGAACAAAGACCAAACCACATGTTAAACCCTCATAAATCCATAAACTTCTAAACTTACAACCAAGTATTTGATTCATGCCTAACCAACTCGAATCACATCCAAACTTTGCACACAAATCCCAAATGATAAAAGGAACCTATTCCAAGTCCTGGAATAGCAATCCGAACCCGATAGCCTCAAAGTAAAATCCCTGTCAAACCTATAAACTTCTAAACTTTCAAATTTCCAACTTTTGCCATTTAGAGCTAAATCATCTACGGACCTCCAAATCTAAATCCGGACATACGCCTAAGACAAAATTCATCATAAAAACCTATTAGAATAATCAAAACACCATTCCGTGGTCATTTACATACAATCCAAACCGCGGTCAACTCTTATAACTTAATCCTCCAACCTTGGAACTAATTATTCCAGTTCAATCAAAAACCTTTCTGAAACCAAACCAACCACCTTCGTAAGTCACATAACATCAAATACATACAGGGAGGATCAAATGGGGAAACAATGCTCAAATACATAAAACAACCGACCAGATCGTTACATACGCCGCCACAGGAATATTGTGCTTTAAGTCTTTGGGAATATTATGTTTGGATTGGGTGGAACGCCACCACGGGAATATTTTATGGATCGGGTTGCATGGAAAAATATATGTATTACTATTAGTGGATCGGGTTTTATACATAAACGGTGTATGGATTTGGTATCATACCTCTAGAGTTAAGTGGTCACCCATATTACTTTGAGCCCCGTGAGCACATGATACTCAGATTTGTATTAATTTTCACTCTCTATCAGAAGCAGGTATATGGAGTTGTGCAGTGAGAATTGATATTAGATTATGAGCATGCATTGGTAGCTTAGACTCATATAGTAGCTCTTATTTTTACCTGACTGTTATTTGACTCATAGCATAAATGCGAAAGATTATGAATGTCACACATTGAATTGGAGAAGAGGGAATGAAATAAAGGCTCTCATCCAGTGTCCTATATGAGAAGAATGTTCCACCAAGACTTAAAGGTAAGTTCTACAAAGTGGTTATCAGACTGACTACGTTGTATGGCGTAAAGTATTGGCCAGCCAAGAATTCTAATGTTCAAAGTATTAAAGTAGTGGAATGAGGATGCTGAGATAGATGTGTAGGCATACTAGGAGAGATAGGATTAGGAATGAAGATATTCGGGATAAGGTAGGAGTGGCTCCCATGGTGGACAAGATGCGTGAAGCGAGGCTGAAATGGTTCGGTCATGCGAAAAGGAGATGAACATATGCCCCTGTGAGGAGGTGTAAGAGATTATCCATTGTGGGTATAAGGACACTACAACAAGAAATGGAATTAGCTACGAACTTTGTTGCCAATCTGTCTCTAAATTACACGTAGCTAACTGACTTTCTTGATAATTTATCGATAATCCATCACTAAATGGGTTTACGATGGATTATTCTGTTTAGCTATAGCATTTGGCTGTTGTTAATTCCTATTTTTAGTAATGGAAGAGGTAGAGGAAGGTTAAAGAAGTATTGGAGAAAGGTTATTAGACAGGACAATGTACATCTTCAGTTTACCGAGGATATGACCCTTGATAGGATGGTGTGTAGGTCGAAAATTAGTGTAAAAGGTTAGTAGGTAATCAAGTGTATTAATTTTCCATGCCAGTAGTTACTACTACATAGAAGGGACTTGAAGCCGTTGAGGGTCGTCATGTGAGCTTGCCGACCAAGGGCAATTTTGACATTTCATGTGCCATTGTTCTTTAATATTGTGGTGCTAAATTTCTTTGTATATTGTACATTTCCTTATTTGGATAAAATAACCATCAAATTGTTGAACCACTGGGTTCAATCAACTTTTCCAGCCCACGTGTTTTTGCAGCCTTTTAGCTATTTACTCTCTGACAGTGCTGGCCTTCTTTTCAGAAATAACTTTAACAATATTGCTACTTGTGTACATTATCTTTACGAACTGGCCAAAGATATTACACGTTGGAGGATCTGTTTATATATATTTGGAATTATTATTGGAAACTTGTCCATGAGACGTTCACTATTTTATCTACTTGCAATGATGCCTAGGAATAGTATTGTATACGGGTAAAACCGAGCCCATGAGATGCCTCGGCTTCCGATGAAGCAAACAAAGCAAGAGACGTAACGGGAAGGAACCAGAATCGAGACTAGAATCCCCTCGAGTCAGGGTCCAGGCAAAGCGTCCGGCCTCTAGAGTATCGGGGCCATGACCCCGAGTTCGGTTCGAATCCCAAAGGCCTCAGAGAACACTACGAGGTAACCGAGCATGACCAATAAAAGGCCATGATATCCGTGACCAATTTGATATCATGGCGTGGATCTCGACACGTATCGGCAGAAAACCAATGATTGGTTAAACAAAAGATTTTTTACCTTTCACAGAATTGTACTTAGGGTAAAACTCTCCTACTATAGAAAGGGGGGTCTGATTATTTATTAAACACATTGTAACACGCATGTCAAAGTAATACACTCTTATTTTCTCTGTTATTCATAGTTCTTACTCATATTCATTAGTGCTTCATTATTGTGAGTACGGGATCGAGGGCAAACATCTCATTTAGGTTGTTATTGAGTCCGGAATCACCCTGCTTAAGTTGTTTTACAATCTATTACGTCCTTTATCTGTTTAATCTAACTCAATTTATCGTTTGTATAGAATTAATCTGCGTATTCTTTAAACCACATACAAATTTAATTGTTATCCATTTTTTAGGGTAAACAATTTGGCGCCCACCGTGGGGCTAAGGATAATAGTGGCAAGTTGATACAAATTTCCATAACACACCCTATTTTACACTTGTTCTTTAATCTTTTACTTTTAGGTCAAGATTTAGAATGTCGAACTCCCAATTTTCCCCTTTTAACGTGGATGATGAGTCTGGCCTCCATGGCGAGAACAACAATGTGGCACCCAGTAACGAGATGCAACCTGTCGACCCCAACGGAGTTACGGCCGCGGACCCGATCGATGCTAACTCAAATATAGCCATCAATGCAAACATGCCTACCGATCCTGAGAATAGAATCAGTGGGAGAGTCCGATCGGAGGCCCAAAATACACACGACAGCGAAGGTGATTGGATCAACTTTCAAGTTACAGTTTCAGCAAGCAGCGATAAACCAGTTACAGAACTAGAGCCATGACCCCAGCAGAGTCGAGCCAAAACTATCCCGGGAAAGCACTCGCAGAAATGAACCAATCGTAGAAAGGCCGAGTGAAGCTGAACCCGGGACCAACCCCGAGATCATAAAGATGCTTGAGGGACTGGCAAAATGGGTGGAATCGGGGGAAAAGAAAATCGAAGCCCATGACAATAAAGTAGAAACCTACAACTCTAGGGTCGACCAAATTCCAGGAGCACTATCGATATTTAAGGGCCTGGATTCCAAGAAGTTTATTCAAAAACCTTTCCCTCTGAGTGTAGCTCCGAAGCCGATCCCAAAGAAGTTCCGCATGCCCGAAATTCCTAAGTACAACGGAACAAGTGATCCAAATGAACATATGACCTCCTACACATGCGTCATCAAGGGGAATGACTTGGAAGATGATGAGATCGAGTCCATCTTACTAAAAAGTTCAGAGAGACCTTCTCAAAAGGAGCTATGATATGGTATAACAACTTACCCCCTAAATGTATTGACTCATTTTCTATGCTTGCAGACGCCTTCGTGAAAGCACACGTTGGGGCCATCAAGGTCGAGACCAGGAAGTTAGGCCTTTTCAAAGTGAAGAAAAGAGATAACGAGATGCTCAGGCAATTCGTGTCCCGGTTTCAAATGGAACGAATAGACCTGCCTCCGATCGCATACGATTTGGTCGTTCAAGCCTTCACCCAAGGACTCAATACCCAAAGCTTAGTGGCTTCACAACAGTTAAAGCAAAATCTGATAGAATACCCGGCGGTAACTTGGGTCGATGTTGATAGCCAGTACCAATCAAAATTTAGGGTCGAAGATGATCAGCTCGGGGCCCCTTCCGAGTCCGTTTATCCCGTCAAAACTAGTGACGGATCCAAAAGAGACATTGATCACGAACCAAGATCGAATAGAAACCGGTATCAACCATACAATGGAGATCGAAGGGGTAGAGGGTTTGGATGAAACCATGTGAGAAGTGAAAGAAGAAACGATTGAGGTCAAAATAACCGAGGAGTCATGATCAAAAGCGGTTTAGACAGGCCCATCAGGCCTAAGAAAGCGCCGAGGTTATCGGAGTACAACTTCAATGTTGACGTTGTTGCCATCGTATCTGCCATCGGACGCATCAAAGACACCAAGTGCCCTCGACCTTTACAGTCTGACCCTGTCCGAACAGACCCCAACCTAATGCGTAGATATCATGGCACTGACAGTCACAGAACTGAAGACTACCGAGAACTGAGAGAGGAAGTAGCCCGGTTATTCAACAACAGACACCTCTGAGAGTTCCTGAGCGATCGAGCCAAAAATCACTTCATGAATATGGACTCCAATCAGCAGATCGAGCAAGAGGAACCTCAGCACGTCATTAACATGATCATTGGTGGGGTTGATGTCCCCCAGGGTCTGATGTAAAAGTGCACCAAAGTGTCCATCACACGGGAGAAACGGACTCGAGATTACGTGCCAGAAGAAACTATATCTTACAACAACGAGAACATTGAAGGCATTGTGCAACCACACAATGATGCACTGGTAATATCTGTACTGGTAAATAAATCTCGAGTTAAGCATGTGTTAATTGATCCAGGTAGCTCGACTAATAGCATCAGATCGAGGGTTGTAGAACAACTGAGTCTACCAGACCAAATTGGTCCCAAGTAGTCTCCTTCTCCGAGGCCAATCGGTCAATTTTTTCCTTTCCACCCTTCGGCCATGGCCTTGACCTCATCCATCTCGGCCCGGCGTTGATCGATCCTGTCAACCTTCTGCTGGACCTACAGGGTTTGGCCATTAGTCAACATGTCTGACTCATCATCACTAATTTCAAAAATATTTACCTATTCCACCAGGACGGCATGCTCCTTCTGAAATGCATCCAACTCAGCCCGGAGACTCTTGGCTTTTTCTTCACGTTGCTCACTGAGAATCTTATACATGTACCTCTTCTCAACAAGCACCTTCACCTTAGCCTAGAGCTGGTTGACCTCAACCCGGTATCGGAGGAAACATTTATGATGAAGTGCAGAGGCCTGCAAAAATATAAAGGAAAAAAAAGGCATAAGAGATGTCAACAACTGAATCCAAAGACAAAAAAGTGTAAAGACACCTTACCCGGTTCAGCGCTTGTTGTGCTTCATTAAACAAGCATGGTGTATCTATCTCATTCATTTTTGCATGGTCTTCTTCGATTACCAGGCACCGGAGGTAGCTAGCCACTCCAACGGGGGCGAAAAGAACCTGTGCATCCTCTGGGATGGTGATGATTATTGATCGCTTTGGGCCGGGATCCATGCTCGGGGCGGGGAACCGGTTGATTAATTTTGGGCTTGAGTCTAGCCCGCCGACCTCCGAAGATGGGTCTTTCCTCGGCACCTCTAAATCACCCAACCTGGAGAAGTCTTCCAGGACGGTTGAGTCCATACCTTCAAAAAGGGAACGGAGGGGATCGTTCGCACCATGGGTCCCTTCGTTGGACCACTCCTTTGTCGTCCGATCCTCTTCGAGCATAGACTCAGTATGAGAAGGCGACCCTGAAATGTCTATTACACCGGGTGTCTCCTTTGGGGCATGGCCGGCATCCCGTGAAGTCTCGACTCTGATCTACTCGTTGACTTCCCTAATATGAGGGAGGTCATCCTCATGAATCTCTCGTTCAACAATCACCCGCTCTTCGGGGGAGATCAGTCTATGAGCCACGAGAATATCATCCTCCTTGGGCTCATCCTCGGGTGCTCAAGAGACAGAACTCTCCTTTGGCTTGCGGGCCAATCTTCTCCTTGGTTTCTTCTTCTCCGAGATCGGGGAACTTGGAGCCTTTCTTTTCTTCTTCTCTCCTACAGTAGCCCCGGGCTGTCCCGAGGCGGAGGGATTAATGGACAAGTCCTCATCCCCTACTGAAGGCCTAAGCTCAATGGTTTTAGGCAAGCTTGCGAAAAGAACAGAAAGGAAATGAGAATGTGATGCTAAAAGGGGAGCCTAATGTTACTTATCCGGAAAAGAAATCTTACTGTGAGAACGAGCCTCCCAACGGCCCTTCGAGAGCTCACTCCATGATCGCTCAGAATAAGTCATCTGCGAGGAAATTCCCTTGATCCACTCCTTGAGCCGAGGAATGACATTTGGGACTCGAGCAAGGGCTGCACCATAGCAAATATCGATGAGAAAAAGGGAAGATAAAACATAAAATTGACATTTGAAAGAAAGTTATGTTTACGTGACACATTCTACTTCCCGGGGAATGGCCTGAACTCGGCAGGGATTAAGTCTGCGGCCATCACCCGGACAAAGCGTCCCTGCCAGCCCCGATCTTGGTCCTCGTCGATGCTTGAAAATGGGGCTTTGCTGGCCCGTCGTACGAGCTTTATCACCCCCTTGGAAGATTCAGGGACTGTACAGGCAAAGTAGATGATCAATGGTGAACAAGCATGAGTCGATTTTGTTCACAAAGAATCGGAGGAGGACTATGATCCTTCACAGAGATGGGTGGATCTGACAGAGGCACACTTCATACATCCTATATACGTCCAGAATAACCGGGTCCACCGGGCCCAGTGTGAAGGGGTAAGTGTAAACACTCAGATACCCCTCCACATGGGTAGTAATGTCGTCATCGGGCCCGGGGATTACTATGTCCTTATCTGCCCAGCCGCAATCCTTGCGAACCATAAGAAGGACGGCCATGGTGATGGAGCATATGTACCTAAATACCGCCTCGCATCGGCCTTGCACCGATGAGGGTTTTTTGACCTTAAAGTATTCCATGACCGAACACCCCCTGAGGATGAACATTTTTAAGGGAGGTTCGGCTATCGATTCATCAGTAGCCACGCCTGGAGCGGACCTCTCGAGGTCAAACATATCGGGAGCGTTTTCCTCGGCTTCGGCGATCTGTCAGGAAGAGGAAGTAACAACTTTTTGGGGAATAGTCTTAGAAGTATTCACCATTACTATATAGAAAAAATTTAGAATAAGTAAGAAGGAAGATTAGGAGATGAGGGTAAAAGCTTGCGGAGAAAATCAAACGTGCTGGTTTGGGTAAACGATAAACGAAAAGTTGCAATTTGATGAAAACTCTTGAAGAACGAAGGTAAAAATGTTAGGGTATGAAGAGAGGCAGTGATATCCTGAAGATACGAGGGTAGAAACTTGGTCAAAAAGTAAAACATTGAACGAAGGAAGGGAGTATTTATAGAGGTTTCATGCCGCTTCGCATCCAAGGATGGCCTGCCGACGGCTGACACGCATTTGAAGTCATAATGACACATCTGAAGGGACGTTTTGAATCTTTTGTCATTTCTGTTACGGCATGTTGGAGAAGGAATTAAGGTGCTCATGTCGTTTCTCATCGCTCCCATAAAAATACTCTCCGAGAAATGAGGGGACTAATTGTATACGGGTAAAGTCGAGCCCATGAGATGTCTCGGCTTCCGATGAAGCAAACAAGGCAAGAGACGTAACGGCAAGGAACCAGAATCGAGACCAGGATCCCCTTAAGCCGGGGTCCGAGCAAAGCGCCCGGCCTCGGGAGTATCGAGGCCATGACCCCGAGTTCGGTTCGAGGCAATAATATCAATATCTGGATTCGTGGGGTCAACTCACATAATGTACGGACAACTCACGTGCCAATAATACCAACCGTACGAACATCTCACGTGCCAATAATCCCAATCTGCCCGGCGTGGTCACAGGCTCAATATAACAACCCGCCCGATGTGGTCATGGGCTGCCAGTCTAGATCAAATCACAGAAAGCAGATATACAAGAATGCATGTACATGATCAATGAATTATCAAGTTTTATACATCTGGAATGGTATAAATGACATGCTATGGTTTAGGCATGTGCAATGTTTGCTATCATAGCTCAATAAGATAATTTCATCACGAAATAGTAGTTTATCAGGTTGAATCAGGAGAATAACCTATGTAACCTCAAATGAGGTACAAATAGCTCACAAAAGGGGCACAAATAGGAGAAAACATCAGAGCATGAAGCTTAACTATCAAATCAAGGCATGTCATAGCCTAAGCACTACCCCGAGCATGAATAGTACCCGGTGCACGCATATGGGCTCCACCCCACACATATGCGCCACTCAAAGCACGTAGCTATCACAAATAATTCAAGCAATTAGTGCCTCAACCAAGTTTAGGTAAGATACTTACCTCAAGCAAGCCAAATCACTCCTCTAACAAGACCTTCCCGCGTGAATCAACCTCAGGACGAATTGAATCCAGGCAAAATAACTTTATACCATCAATAAAAGCCATAGAAAACGATTCCAAAAGATAA
The DNA here is from genome assembly GCF_000715075.1 of Nicotiana tabacum. Taxonomy (NCBI): domain Eukaryota; kingdom Viridiplantae; phylum Streptophyta; class Magnoliopsida; order Solanales; family Solanaceae; genus Nicotiana; species Nicotiana tabacum. The sequence continues at coordinate 49,004,916 of NC_134102.1, forward strand.
AGCTAAGATCGTTAACCAAAATAAAAAAAGTCAACCTCGGGCTTGCACCCCGTAACCCGACCAAACTCACCAATTCCGAACATCCATTCCGAAACGAGTCAACCAAACAAAAATCATCCAATTCCAACCACAAATCGACCCTCAAATCATCTAATCTCACTCTCCAATAACATAGTCCAAAAACCCCCAAAATCCCACCTTAAATTCTCATAAATTAGGTGTAATAATCAATAGTTAATCAATATCTAACACCAAAAGTGAGTAAAGATCACATAACTCTTCAATTGTGATGAAAAGCACTCCAAATATCGCCCTAGACCGAGTTCCACAATTTAAAAAATGAGAAAGACATTCAAATCCTTCGACATATAACTCTGCCAGTGATTCTGCATCTGCGGTCACTTAACCGCACTTGCGGTATCGCTTCTGTGGTCTATGGACCGCATCTGCAATCCCCATCAACAACCTGACCTCTCGCTTCTGCGGATCACTCAGTTCAACTGCATTTCCGCATATGCGCCTTCACCATGTGCATCTGCGCGTCCGCATCTGCGGTTCCCCATCTGCATTTGCGAACACGGCCTTGCCCAGCCACAATTTGCTTCTACGACTCTGTGTATGCACCTGCGGCTCAGAGATGCGTAAAAAACCTCGCATCTATAATCTCACCCACACTCCACCAAGCATCACCTATGCAGACCCGTGTCTGCTTTTACGGAACCGCACCTACGGCCATCCCTTCGTAGGTGCAAAAACACCAGCAATCAGAAACCATCAGCTACACAACCAAGTCCTAAACTGATCCGACATCAAATTTAACCACACACGGGACCTCCGGGACCCCATCCAAACATACCACCAAATCCCTAAACATAACGTGGACCTACCCGAGGCCCCAAATCACATCAAACAATTTCAAAACCATGAATCGCACCCCAATTCAAGCTTAATGACCTAATGAACGTCCAACTTCTAAAACTCGTGCCGAAGCATATCAAATCAACTACAAATAACCTAAATAACACAAAGGACCTATTCCAACTCCCAAGACCAAAATCTAAATCCGATATTAACAAACTCAACTCTCGGCCAAACCTATCAACCATCCAAACCTTCAACTTTCCAACTTTCGCCGAAAAGCACCAAACCAACCTACGAACATCTATTTCCACATTCAGACATACGCCTAAGTCTAAAATCACCATACAAAGCCATTGGAACCATCAGAACTCTATTTCGGAGTCGTCTACATAAAAGTAAAACTCCGGTCAACTCTTACAATTTAAGTTTCCAACTTTGGAACTAAGTATCACATTTCACTCCACAACCTCGCCGAAGCCAACCCAACCACCCCGGCAAGTTAAAAACCCTCAAATACACATAAGTAAAGCATCAATTAGGGAAATAGGGATAAATAATCAAAACAACCGGCTACATCATTACATTCTCCCCCTCTTAAACAAACGTTCATCCTAGAACGAGTCTAGAATCATACCTAGAGTCTCATATAGGTGTGGATATCTGCTCCAAATCTCCCGCTCGGTCTCCCGAGTAGCCTCATCAACTGGCTAACCTCTCCAAATAACTTTCACTGAAGTTATATTCTTCGACCTCAACTTCCAAACATGTCAATCCAAAATGGGCACCGGCTCCATATCGTAAGTCAGATCCCCGTCCAGCTGCATGGTGCTAAAGTCCAAAACATGTGACGGATAATCATAATACTTCTGGAGCATAGAAACATTAAGTACTGGATGAAATCCCTGACAAGCTAGGTGGAAAGGCAAGTCTGTAGGCCACCTCTCCAGCACTCCCAAGCACCTCAAAATAACCAATATACCTAGGGTTCAACTTGCCCTTCTTCCTGAACCGCATCTGTAACGACCCGACCGGTTGTTTTGTGTAATTGCGCCATGTTTCCCCTTTTGATGCTTCACACATGTGGGTTTATGGTTTTATGACTTGCGGGGTTGGTTAGTTTCATTCTAGAAAGATTTCAGGTTGTTTTGGACCCTTTGATTCATGGCTTAGAAGCTTAAATTAGAAATGTTGACCAAACTTTGACTTTTGTGAAAACCACCCCGGAATGGTATTTTGATGGCTCTGATAGCTTCATATCGTGATTTTGGACTTGGGCAAATGCCCGTAATTGAATTCGGAAGTCTGTAGGTTGATTTGTGTTATTTTGCCGAAACTTAGCAATTTGAAGTTCAAAAGTTTGACCGCAGGTTGACTTTTGGCTAACGAGTTCAGAATCTTATTTTGGGACATGTGGAGTTGATTTGATAAGATGCTGACATTTAGTTGTAATTCTAGAGATTCTTGAAATTTACTTTGAAACCTATGTGTAGTGTTCGATTTGTATTTTAGATGTTATTTATGTGTTTTGATCATGCGAGCAAGTTTATATGATTTTTTTGACTTATGTGGATGTTTGGTTTGGAGCCCCGAGGGATCATATGAGTTTCGGACATGTTTCGGAAGGTTTTCAGCTGAAAATGAATTGCTAGTGTTATTGGTGCTGAGTTATAGCAATTGCAAGCACCAGCCTTGCAATTGCGAAGGTGACAATGGGGAGCTGACATTAGGCTTGGTTGCAGTTGCGAACAATTGTCCGCTTTTGCAATATTTCCATCTTCGCATTTGCAAAGCCTTTTGTCACAATTGCAATAATGAATGAGGCTATCAAGGTTCTCAAATGCGAACCCCGGTCTATTTACGAGGGTTCACAAATGCGAACCCAGTGTCGCAAATGCAACATCTACAGTTGGACAAAAGGGTTGGGAGACGGGATTTTTCAACATATTCTCTCATTTTGGAACCCAAGACTTAGTAGGCGGCGATTTGGAGAGGGGATGTTTATCTACAAACTTTGGGTAAGTGATTCTAATCTATTTCGAACTATATTTCAGCAATAATTCTTAGATTTTAACCTCAAATTCATGTGAATGATAGTGAAAATTTGTGAAACTTTGTCAAGTTTTTTGAAAAATAAGAATTTGAGTTTTGAGAGTTGATTTGGACTTGGATTTTGAAACTAATCATATATATTTACTCATATGGTTATGAGTAGTCAGAATCTACCCTTGGACCCGGGTATTGATGGGGCGAGCCCCGAGTTGAATTTTGTTGACTTTTTGGGAAAAGTGTAAAGATCATCTTTATATAATCGCATCAAAGAGCGTCAGTATGATGACACCCATTTGCTTGTCCTTAAGGACATGGTACAGCACGGCGATGCCAATGAGGTTTCTATTTGAGATGATGGGGTGTTGCAGTGGTTTCTATTTGAGATGACGGGTTGCCGCTAGTTCGAGGTACTCCATTCATCCAGGTGCCGCTAAGATATATCAAGATTTGAGGCACCACTATTGGTAAAGGAGAATGAAGAAAGACATAGTGGAGTATGTAGCTTGGTGCCTAAATTGTCAGCAAGTGAAGTATGAGCATCATAGGCCAGGCAGTTTGCTTCAGAGACTTGAGATTCCCTAGTGAAAATGGGAGTGTGCCACCATGGACTTCATTGTTGGGATCCCACAGACTCAGAAAATATTTGACGCGGTATGGGTGATTGTGGACAGGTTGACCAAGTCGGCTCATTTCATTGAGGTAATGACTACCTATTATTCAGAGTAGCTGACCGAAGCAAGCAATTCACATTGCGTTTCTGGAGATTTGTGCTGTGTGAGTTAGGCACACAGGTTGAGTTGAGCACAACATTTAACCCCCAGACAGACGGACAGTCTGAGTGCACTATTCAGATATTGGAGGATATGCTTCGTGCCTATCTTATGGATTTCGAGGGTTCTTGGGATCAATTCTTACCGCTTGCGGAGTTTGCCAACAACAACAGCTACCAATCGAGTATTCAGATGGCTCGTTATGGGGCCCTATATGGGAGATAGTGTTGTTTTCCAGTTGGTTGGCATGAGCCGGGAGCGTGTCACGCCCCAACCTCGGGAAGCGTAACCGGCGCTCAACCGAGTGAACCCGGTCGATCAATCCTATTATATACTTTCTACCCAACTCACCCATGATCAAGAAAAGACATGATTTCATTAATTAGACAATAGGAAGTTCATACATACAATATTAAACCGTTTCTTTAGTTACCTCACTATTATGTCTCAAAATACACAATCATAACTTGGTTAACTTTTCTAGCACCTATGTGAAAACCCACATAGTGTCTACGGAGCCTCTAAAAGATACAAAAGAGTCTATGATAGTGCCGGCGATAAGGCCCCTGCTATACCGTGAGACGTGATAATAATATGAACAAAAGATACAATACGTGACCCCGGGATAAAGTGGGGCTCACCAAGTCTGCTGGGAAGAGGATGTACCACTATCGCTGATCAACACTGTCTGCTATGGAACCACCTGCATCCATTTAAAGATGCAGCGCCCCCAGCAAAAGGGACGTTAGTACCATCGAATAGCACTAGTATGTATAGCTAAACAGCATCTCAATAGAATGAATAATAATACAAGGGAAACAATCAATGATTCAATATGAGCTTCAAATAACATTAAAACATCAAGTTAAGGATCACATAAGTTTTCAAGTCAATTTCCATGTTATTAGGTTGGGTGATCTTTAATGCCGATATTCCACAATTCACAATACCTCCGTATTCTTACACAGAGTCCGATCTCGACCCGATCGGCTAGGTCATCTCATTTGAGACATCAACCATAACCACAATTTCATCATAATTTCCAGCACAGTTACCACCATGTGTGCGGCATGGCGTCCGATCACGGCCCGATCGGTTAGGCCGTTTCACCCGAGACATTACCTTTTTCAGTTTATAATTTTCAGCATAGTTACCACCATGTGTGCGGCATGGCATCTGATCACGACCCGATCGGCTAGGCCGTCTCACCCGAGACATTACCTTTTCAATCAATCATCTCATATCATACTTCTTTCATATACTTTCGATTCATTGGCACTAGTGATCACGATTACAAAGTCATTCTTGGAACTTGGCCATATTTCATAATTCCAATCCCCTTTTCCACTTATCAACAACAATAAGGCTTCCCATTCAAGACATTAAATTCACATATGAGCAATTTGGGAATCTTAGGCACATAGAGGCTTTTCATACAATTTGGCATAACAACCTTTATTTCGATCTTGACATGAAGTCTTAACATTTCTAACACATATTCCACATTTTGAACACGTCCTTAAATGGAGAGATGACATGATGAATCATTTAGAATAAATATTGAACATACATCCTTCAACACAAACACATTAGGAATAGCCAATTCTATAATGATCAAGGACTTACTCCAATTACATGAACACCGTGGAATTCGATTCTAAGAAGAATGGGGTTTAGCCAACATACCTCAATTGAGCTTCTCAAACTCTAAAATGATTCGGAATTCTTAGTAACTTCAATCTATTTTAGAAATATAACAAGTTGAACCAAAATTAGGAAGATGATCATGGTTTTAGCTCATTTGAGCATATTATCAAACACTAGGTGTGCATAAATATTTTTAGTCCCTTTTTTGGAAGATTCCACCATTCCCCAACCCATTCTCTACCATTTTTAGCTCACAACCTTCCCATATTTACTTCAAGGATACATGCATGCTTGACAACAATCCCCACACCCAATATGTGTCTCTCTATTTAACCCATTTTTGTAAAATTTCGAAATTGAGGGCTAGGACATAGATTCTTACCTCTTAGGATGAAGACCTAGGATGCTTCTCTTGATAATATTCAAAGGTTTAAGCAAGAATTGAAGAGAAATATTTTTATGAAGATCACTTTCTCCCTCTAGGACTCTCTCTCTCACTCCAAATATATCAGAAATAAGCTTAAAATGGATAAGGGATGTGTTTTAACGGAATAGGGTCGGGTTTAAAAATCCCAAAAATGAAGCTTTGGAACAGGTTTTGCGGTCGCATATGCGAGCGCATAATGATTATGCGGTCCGCGAAATGACCGCGAAAGGTGGCTCTGGGAACTGGGCTGGCCTGCTTCACTTTGCAGCCGTTATGCGGCCCGCAGACCTGTTCTACGGTCGTATAATGCACCGCAGAACCTCCGTCCGCAAAAGTCTAAGGATGACTATGCGACCAAAGTGCGGCCCGTGAAATGGTTATGCGATCGCATAATTGGCCGCGAAATCGACCTCAAAAATGCCCCAGAAAGCTGCCTCACTCCGCGACCACTCTGTGGTCTGCAGAGTGGTTCTGCAGCCGCAGAACGGGCTGCAGAAATGTCTACTTCTTCCCAACATTTTCCTTCAACTCCCCAGGCACTGTTCAATCCAAATAGTCTGAAGCGTGGCTCGCAAGCTCGCCGCGAAGAATTTCTACTACTATTAACCTCTACGTCTACTTCGGCATCACGGAATCTAGGTTTTTAGGAAATATTTTACGGGGCCTTACAGAGCGGGTAAGTTATTGGCACAGATTTGGTTCGAGATGCCTTGGAGAAGGTCAAGTTGATCTAGGATCGGGTTCATACAGCCCAATCTAGACATAAGAGTTATGCGAATCGGAAGGTTCGTGATGTTGCATTCATGGTTAGAGAGTGAGTTTTGCTCTAGGTTTCACCCATGAAGGGTGTGGTGAGGTTTAGAAAGAAGGGCAAGTTAAGCCTTAGGTATATCGGACCCTTTGAAATTCTTGAAAGGGTTGATGAGGTGGCCTACAAGCTTGCATTGCCACCTAGTTTATCTGTGGTTCATCCGGTATTCCATGTCTCTATGCTCCGGAAGTATCACGGTGATCCGTCTCATATTTTAGACAAGGTACGGAAGTTGGACAAGGATTTGACTTATATTGAGGAGACGATGGCCATCTTGGACAGACAGGTACGGAAGTTGAGATCAAAGAACATTGCTTTAGTAAAGGTCCAATAGAGGGGTCATCCAGTTGAGGAGGCAACCTGGGAGACCGAGCACGACATTTGTTTTAATAGGGGAGAATGTAAAGACTCGACCGGTCATTTTGTGTGATTGCGCTCGTTTCCCCTTTTCAATGCTTCACACATGTGTTTTTATAGTTTTATGACTTTCGGGGTTGATTAGTTTCATTCCGGGAAGATTTCGGGTTGATTTAGACCCTTTGATTCTTGGCTTAGAAGCCTAAGTTAGAAATATTGACCAAACTTTGACTTTTGTGAAAACGATCCTGGAACGGTGTTTTGATGGCTCCGATAGCTTCGTATCGTGATTTTGCACTTGGGCGTATGCCCGGAATTCAAGTGGGAAGTTCGTAGGTTGATTTGTGTTGTTTTGCCGAAATATGGCAATTTGAAGTTGAAAAGTTTGACCGCAGGTTGACTTTTAGCTATCGAGTTCGGAATTTGATTTTAGGATATGGATAGGTTCGTTATGCTATTTAGAAGTTCTCTACAAAATTTGTTATAATTTGGAGTTGAATTGTTAGGATTCAGACGTTTAGTTGCTATTCTAGAGGTTCGTAAAATTTACTTTGAAGTTCATGTGTTTTAATGTTCGATTCATAGTTTTAGATTTTATTTTTGTGTTTTGATCACGCGAGCAAGTACTTATGATGTTTTTAGACTTGTGTGGATGTTTGGCTTCGAGCCCCGAGGGCTCGGATGAGTTTAGGACAAGCATCAGAGTATTTTGGACTGAAATCAGAAATCTGGTGTGCATCGGCCTCTGGTGTCGCATTTGCAAACACCAGGGTTGCAATTGCCTAATTTCTAGGGCATTTTTGATGCCCAATTTCGCGGACACTATGCGACCGCATAACCATTTCACGGGCCGCATTCTTGTCGCATATCCCGCCTTGGGATTTTTTGAAGGGAGGTTCTGCGGTGCACTATGCGGCCGCAGAACCATTTTGCGGTGCATTATGCGACCGCAGAATAAGTCTGCGGGCCGCATAGCGACCGCAGACCACGTCAGTTTCTTTCCAGCTCTTGCACCCATTTTCGCGGTCATTTTGCAGACCGCATAACCATTATGTGGTCGCATATGCGACCGCAGAACCCGTTCCGGAGCTTCATTTTGGGATTTTTAAACCCGACCCTATTTCGTTAAAACACATCCCATGGACCATTTTGATCATATTTTCTGATATTTTTAGAGTGAGAGAGAGGGTCCTAGAGGGAGAAGTGATCTTCATCACATTGTTCTTCAATTCTCATTTAAAATCTTGAAGATTATCAAGAGAGGTACCTAGGTCTTCTTCCTAAAAGGTAAGATTCTATCACCCAAACTCTTAATTTCAAAATGTAACTAGAATGGGCCATTAGTAGGATAATTCATGGGGATGGGATAAATGTATCCTTGTAGTATGTGGGAAGACTGTGAGCTAAAAATGATAGAGAATGGGTTGGGGAATGATGGAATCTTCCACAAAAAGGGCCTTAAAATATTGATGCACACCTAGTGTTTGATAATATGCTCAAATGAGCTAAACCCATGTTCATCTTCCTAATTTTGGTTCAATTTTGTTATATTGCTAAAATAGATTGAAGTGGATAATATTCCGGAACATCTTAGAGTTTTAAGAAGCTCAATTGAGGTATATTGGCTAAACCCCCTTTTTTCTTAGAATCGAATCCCACGGTGTTCATGTAATTGGAGTAAGCCCTTGATTATTATAGAATTGGCGATTTCTAATGTGTTTGTGTTGAAGGATGTAAGTTCAGTATTTATTGTAAATGCTTCATCATGTTATCTTGTTATTGAGGATGTGTTCAAAAATGTGGAATATGTGTTAGAAATGTTAAGACTTCGTGTCAAGATCAAAATAAAGGTTGTTATGCCCAATTTGTATGAAAAGCCTCTATGTGCCTAAGATTCCAAAATTGCTCATATGTGAATTTAATGTCTTGAATGGAAAGCCTTATTATTGTTGATAATGATAATGATATTGAATGTGGAAAAGGGGTCTGGAATTATGAGATACGACCAAGTGCCAAGAATGACTTTGTAATCGTGATCACTAGTGCCAATGAATTGAAAAATATGAAAGAAGTATGATGTGAGATGGTTGACTGAAAATGGTAATGTCTTGGGTGAGACATCCTAGCCGATCGGGCCATGATCGGACGCTATGCCGCACACATGGTAGTACTATACTGGAAATTATAATGAAATTGTGGTAATGTCTTAAAAGAGATGGCCTAGACAGTCGGGCAGAGATCGGACTCCGCATAATAATACGGAGGTACTGTAAATGGTGGAATATCGGTTCTAAGGGTCACCCAACCTAACAATATGGAAATTGTCTTGAAAATGTATATGATCCTTAACTTGTTGTTTTACTATTATTTGAAGCCCTTATTAAATTCTTGACTGTTCCTCTTGTACTATTATTCATTCTATTGAGTTGGTGTTTAGCTTTACATACTAGTCCTATTTGACGGTACTAACATTCCTTTTGCCGGGGGAGCTGCATCTTTAAGTGGATGCAGGTGGTTACATAGCAGACAGTTCTTAACACAGATAGTGCTGCATCCTCTTCTCAGCGGACTCGGTGAGCCCCATTTCATTCTGGGGTCATCTATTGTACCTTTGTTTATATTATGGTCACTTTTGAGGTATAGCCGAGGCCTTGTTGCCGGCACCATCTTTACTCTCTTTTGTATCTTTAGAGGCTCCGTAGACACTATGTGGTTTGTATATGGGTGTTGGGAATGCTAAACAAGTTATGTTGTGTTTGATCACTTGTTCCACTCGAACTATAAGAAATGTGTATTTTGAGACTTAAAGGCGCAATGACTAATGAAACGATTTAGGATTATATGAATGATATTCCTACTGTATAATTAATGAAATCACGTCTTTTCTTGATCATGGGTTAATTGGGTAGAAAGTATCTAACAGGCTTGCTCGGTCGGGTTCATTCGATTGAGCGTCGGTCGCACTTCCCGAGGTTGGTGCATGACACAATTGCTAGGGTATCATGGGTTGGGCTAGGTTTTTATTTCCGACAACATTGTCGCTTTTGCGAGGGAATGAAAACCCATCTTCGCATTTGCGAGAATTTACCTAAGCTGTCAGTGCCGCAATTGCGAGCTTTTCTTCGAACCCAGTGTCGCAATTGCAATATCTACAACTGAGCAAAATGTTAGAATGTCGGGATTTCATATCATATTCTCTCATTTTAGAACCCTAGACTCGGTAGGAGGCGATTTAGAGAGGGGACTTTCATCCACAAACTTTGGGTAAGTGATTCTAATCTATTTCCAACTATATTCCATCAATATATATTAGATTTTAACATCAAAATCATATGAATCAAAGTGAAAATTTGTGAAACTTATAAAAATAAGAATTTGAATTTTGAGAGTCGATATGGACTCGGATTTTGAAACTAATCATGTATATGAACTCGTGGAGTTATGGGTAGTCAGAATCTACCCTTTGACCCGAGTTTTAACCGGGCGGGCCCCGGGTTTACTTTTGTTGACTTTTTGGAAAAAAGTGTAAAGATCATGGCTTTATTTATTATAATTGTTTTCCCATGCATTGTTTGATGATATTAAGTCAATTTTGGTTAGATTTGAGCCGTGTTGAGGTGAATTTTAGGGGGGAAGCTATTTCCGAGGATTGAATTAGCCTAGTTGAGGTAAGTATCTTGCCTAACTTTTTGTGGGGGAACTACCCCTCAGGATTTGGGATTGATTATGTCATTTGTGCTATGTGAAAGCTGTGTACGCAAGGTGACGAGTGGGTACACAGGTTGTATGTGGTATTTAACCAATTAGGCTACTTTGACTCTTTCCATGCTTTGATTGATTTGTCAAATCATGTTCTAATTTCTCATATTCAATCTATTCTTACTTGTGTTAGTGTATCCTTACATGTCTTAAATGACTTTGTTAATACTCGTTATACATCTTACTTGATAATTTGCTCTGATGCTTTAGTTGAACATGTTTCCTCTTTTATTGTTACATGTTATCTCTTTCAATGTTTATTATTATTATTGAAGTCATTGTACATGCTATCTCTTTCATTGTTGATTATCATTATTGAAGTCATTGTACATGTTATCTCTTTCATTGTTAATCATCATTATTTGAAGTCACTGTACATGTTATCTCTTTCATCGTGGATTATCATTATTGGAAGTTATTTTTATGCGTTATCTCTTCCATTATGATTTATTCTTATTTAATATCATGATTACACATTATCTCTCTCATTGTTGAGTTATTGGTGTTGAAGTTGTGAAAGACGTTATCATGTTTAGGCGAAGTTCTTTATTGTTGAGATATCCTTCTTATTGAGAAATTTACATTCATTGTTATTGTTGATATTGTAATGACCCGGCTGGTCGTTTTGAGAGTTATAGCCCCGATCATCTATTAACTGCTTCTCCCATATCTATTTCTGCTATTGTGACTTGTCGGAAGGTTTCATTTTGATTTTTGGAGTATTTTGGGACATTTAGTCCCTAAATGGAGGTTTAAGCCTTAGAATTTGGACCGTAATCGAAACTGTGTGAAGATGACTCCGGAATGGAGTTCCGTCGGTTCCGTCATATGATTTTGGACTTAGGGGCATGTCCGGATAGTGTTTTGGAGGTCTATAGCTCATTTAGGCTTGAAATGGCAAAAGTCGAAGTTTTGGAGATTTGATACCGGGGTCGGATACCGATTCCGAATGTTGGAGTAGGTCCGTAATGTTGAATACGACTTATGTGCTGGGGAGTTGAAGGAAAATATTTTGCAGAAATAGGCAATTATATGGCCCATTATGCAGCCGCATAATCACTCTGCGAGCCGCAGAATAGCCGAAGAGTGAAGCAGCTACTTGGGCCATTTTGATGTCAATTTTGCGGCCAATTATGCGATCGCATAACCATTTCGCGGGCCGCACTTTGATCGCATGATCAGCCTTAGGAATTTTGCGGACGGAGGTTCTACGGCGCATTATGCGACCGCAGAACAGGTCTGCGGGTCGCATAACTACCGCAAACCCATGCAGATTTTTCCAGTTTTTGGCACCAAATTATGCGGCCGATATCGCATATCCATTCTGTGGTCGCGTATGCGATACGCGACCGCATACCCTGTTCTGGAGCTTCATTTTTGGGTTTTTATAACCCGACCCTACTTCGTTAATTAGACGTTATGTCCCATTTCTGAGCTAAAATCTGACATTTTGAGGGTGAGAGAGTGCCCTATAGTGAGAGAGTGATCCTCAACAAATTATCCTTCAATTCTTGCTCGAATCTTTGAAGATTAGCAAGGAAAACTCGCTAGGTCTTCATCCTAAAGGTAAGATTCTACACCCTAACCCTCAATTTTGAATTTTGTCTAGAATTGGGTAATTAGTAAGATAATATTTGGGCGTGGAAGTTGTTCATCTTGCATGCATGTGTTATCAAAGGGTGTAAGAAGGTTATGAGCTAAAAATGTTAGAGAATGGGTTGGGTAATGATGGAATCTTTCACAAAATGGCCTTAAAACCTTAATGCACACCTAGTGCTTGATAATATGCTCAAATGAGCTAGAATCATGATCATCTTCCTAATTTTGGTTCAACTTGTTATATTTTTAAACTAGATTGAAGTTGCTAAGAACTACAGAACGTTTTAAAAGTTTAAGGAAGCTCAATAGAGGTATGTTGGCTAAACCCCCTTCTTCTTAGAATCGAATCACACGGTGTTCATGTAATTGGTGTAAGTCCCAAATTGATCATTATAGAATTGGTATTCCTAATGTGTTTGTGTTGAACGATGTATGTTCAATATTTATTCTAAATGATTCATCATGTCATCTTTCCATTTGAGGATGTGTTCAAAATGTGAAATATGTGTTAGAAATGTTAAGACTTCATGTCAAGATAGAATAAAGATTGTTGTGCCAAATTGTATGAAAAGCCTCTATGTGCCTAAGATTCTCAAATTGCTCATATGTGAATTTAATGTCTTGAATGGGAAACCTTAATGTTGTTGATAATGATAATGATGTTTGAATGTGGAAAGGGGAACTAGAATTATGAAATACAGCCAAGTGCCAAGAATGACTTCATAATTTTGGCCACTAGTGCTAATGAATTGAAAGGATATGGAAAAGTATAATGTGAGATTATAAACTGAAAAAGGTAATGTCTCGGGTAAGAAGTCCTAGCTGATCGGGCTGTGATCGGATTCCATGCCACACACATGGTGGTAACTGTACTAGAAATTATAAACTGAAAAAGGTAATATCTCGGGTGAGACGGTCTAGCCGATCGGGCCGTGATCGGACGCCATGCCAAATACATGGTGGTAACTGTGCTAGAAATTATAATGAAATTGTGGTTATGGTTGATGTCTCAATGAGACAACCTAGCCGATCGGGTCGAGATCGGACTTCGTGTAAGAATACAGAGGTATTGTGAATTATGGTATATCGGCTTTAAAGATCACCCAACCTAATAACATGGAAATTGACTTGAGAACTTATGTGACCCTTACTTGAAGTTTTAGTATTGTTTGAAGCTCTTATTGAAGTCATGACTGTTTCACCCTTGTATTATTATTCATTCTATTGAGATGGTGTTTAGTTTTACATACTAGTACTATTCGACAGTACTATGGATGCAGATGGTTCCATAGCAGGCAGTGTTGATCAGCGATAGTGGTACATCCTCTTCCCAACAGACTTGGTGAGCCCCACTTCATCTCGAGATCATGTTGCCGGCACTATCATAACACTCTTTTGTATCTTTTAGAGGCTCCGTAGACACTATATGGGTTGTACATAGGTGCTAGAAAAGTCAAACAGATTATGTTGTGTTTTGATCTCTTGTTCCACTCAAATCATAAGAATGTGTGTATATTGAAACTTAAAAATGATGTAACCAATGAGACGATTTAGTATTGTATACATGATCTTCCTACTGTCTAATTAATGAAATCATGTCTTCTCTTGATCATGGGTGAGTTAGGTAGAAAGTATCTAACGGGCTTGCTCGACCGGGTTCACTCGGTTGAGCACCGGTCGCGCTCCCCGAGGTTGGGGCATGACAGATACGCTCCTACATCCACTCCGGTATATCTAGCCTCTAAAGCAACCCACCCGGTCACTGATACTCATACTTAACCTACTTACAGTTCAAACACTTTGCAACATACTCAACAATGTCTTTCTTCATCATCCGCCACCAATAATGCTGCTTTAAATCATGGTACCTCTTTGTGGCACCCGGATGAATGGAATACCATGAACTATGGGCCTCTTTAAGAATCAGCTCCCGCAACCCATCTACATTAGGCACACAAATCCGACCCTAAAGCCCCAATACCTCATCATTACCAATAGTCACCTCCTTAGCATCACCATGCTCCACTCTATCCTTAAAGACAAGCAAATGGGGATCATCATACTTACGTGCCTTAATGATCTCCAACAAACACGACTGATATACAACACAGGCAAGAACCCTGCTCGACTCTAAAATATCCAATCTCACCAACCTATTGGACAAAGCCTGAATGTAAGGCCCTATAAAACTTTACCTAAAACCCGAGGTTTCGTGGTGTCGAGTTAGACTTATTTGTTGATGATTGTAGAACCCGGAGTTTTGGGTTGAACAGTGCATTGGGGAATTGAAGAAAAAATTTGGAATTACATGGCGGTTTTGCGATCCATTCTACGGTCACAGAACTGATCTGCGGACCGCAGATCTGTCACGGACTGAAGCAGAAATCTGGGCAAATTTTTGGACCATTATACAGTCCATTACACGGCCGCATAATCATTTCGTGGGCTGCACAATCTATCGCAGATCCAACACAAAAATTTCACGGACCGCTCAACCCATCATGTCGTCTCTAGAGTAGGAATTGAGGTTGATCCTCAGAAGATTACAGCTGTGAAGAATTAGTGTAGACCTAATACCCCAACAGAGATTCGCAGTTTCTTGGGCTTAGCAGAATATTACAGGATGTTTGTGTAAGGGTTCTCTACTCTTGCCTCTCCGTTGAATAAATTGAGGCAAAAGGCGGTTAAGTTCCAATGGTCAGATACTTGTGAAATAAGCTTCCAAGAGTTGAAGTCAAGATTGACTATGGCACCGGTAATGACCCTACCAGAGGGTACAGATGGGTTTGCGGTATATTACGATGCTTCAAGGATCGAACTTGGGTGTGTATTAATGCAACATGGCAAGGCGATAGCTTATGCTTCTAGGTAACTCAAGAATCATGAAAATAACTATCTAACACATGACTTAGAGCTCGCGGTAGTGGTATTTGTATCGAAGATTTGGCGTCATTATCTGTATGGGGTCTATGTGGATATATTCACGGACCATAAGAGTTTTCAATATATTTTTCAAACAGAAGGAATTGAATCTGAGGTAGAGAAGATGGCTTGAGTTACTCAAGGATTATGACATTGATATCATATATCATCCGGGGAAGGCTAATGTTGTACGGATGCTCTTAGCCAGATATATATGGGTAGTTTGGCTCACTTGGAGGCATGTCAAAGGCCGTTGGCCAAGGAGGTTCATCGGTTGGCTAGTTTGGGAGTTTGTCTTGCAGATTCTAGTGAAGGAGGAGTGATTGTGCAAAATAGGGTTGAATCATCACTTGTTGTGGAAGTCAAGGAAAAGCAATATAATGACCCATTGTTGGTACAATTGAAGGAGGGGATTCATAAACATAAGACCATGGCCTTTTCTCTTGGCATGGATGATGGTACACTAAGATACCAAGGGCGGCTATGTGTTCCAAATGTAGATGGTCTCCGGGAAAGAATCATGACCGAGGCTCACACTTCTAGGTATTCTGTGCACCCGGGCTCTACAAAGATATATCATGATCTTAGGGAAGTCTACTGGTGGAATGATATGAAGAGGAATGTAGCGGACTTTATGGCAAGATGTCCAAATTATCAGCAAGTGAAGGCCAAGCAAAAGATCATCCATTTGATAGGTTGTCCATCATGTAACTCTTCATATATATGTAGATATACTCATCCAAAGTTTGGTCTTGTGCGTACTCATTTGGAACTTTAGTCTATCATGTAATTTCAAACTTGACTTAGACTTAGGGCTCTCCTTAGACCCCGCATCACTTATAATATGCCTCGTACACTTATTATCATATCCAATTGATATCTATCATATTAATAGTCCTTGTCTGCACACAAAATAATATAATTAGCACACATCAACTTTTTTAATAGCGCTTAAGCACTTCGAAATTTTTCAAGGTGCTATATTCTCCCCCACTTAAGAACATTCATCCTCAAATGAGGAGTAGAGTTCGTCCCCAAACACTTAACATAACCCGTTTCTTCTTCCACACATCTTAAGTTCCCAAATTTAACTAACTCCCAAAATTTTTAGAAATTTCGGCAAAGTCTCCCCTATAGCTGGGCCCATCCACCTGTCAGAAAATCCCATAAATTACCCTAACAATATATCCATTACTCAACAGCGTCTCACAGTATATATCAACAATACTGATCTCAACATTAGGGCATTACATTAACAAAAGTGGTATCTTGACATGAAATGTACACATTTTAACCATAATGCATAGAAGGTACCTTTTTGAACCACAACCATTTGGATATACAAACAAGTGAGAATATTTCCTTTCCTCAACACTTTCGGCCTACGAGGTGATCTCCTCGACTCACAGACTTGGACATAGCACTTGACGGAGGCAAATCTCAACTTCTAGACTTATCTAACAAGGATGACAATTAGATACCTCTCATAAGCCAATTACCCATTAAATTTACCTTCAATAGCTCCCACCAGAATGATAGACAAGGGGCTTCCAACTACCTTCCTTGATGTAGGCACATGAAACACCGGGGAATAGAGAACAATAATGCGGGACATCATACTCATAGCTTGGCCTATTTTATTTCCTTCAAGATTTCATAAGGCCTAATGTGACTACACATACTTTACATTCCTTAACAATTCACCCAGTATATTCATAGAGAAAATCTTGAGAATAACCCGTTCACTTTCTTCCATTCTAAATCTCTACCCCGAACACACAAACTAAACCTTTGGCGACCTCCAACAATTACTCTAAGATGTGCTACCATGAATATGACCATAAAATTTTCTATCCAATATATTTAATCACGGGATGCTGCTTCTTCTTTGACATGTTTGAATCCTTCAACCCCCATAGGTTACTACCAATAGGAACAACGAGGTTCGAGATTTGGCTGGAATTATTCAAGAATCCATCAACGTGCCAAGAAGGGTATTTTAAGAGGTTATATTCTAAGAGACATGAGGGTGACCACCAACAGTGCTGCCATGGTTAATCATTGTGACGAAATCATCGATTCAACAAATGAAGCATAAATTTGCCTAGTAGGCATTGATAATGTAGGAACCATGTACATGATCTTAAGATTTAAAAGAAGTCAATCATTTTAGACATATGATTTATGGGAGGCATGATCGGGAGGATAAATACATTAGGGTCAGTTATTCTTGGAAGACTATGAGTCATGAAAAGGACAACAACAATTGTTTCATTCCATATGTGCCTTGTTTGGCAATAGTAGGTCTCAAAGAGAAATAGCCAAGTACGTGACACCAGTCGCCTCTTGGAATGTAGGGAAAATTAGTTTAATTCTAGATGAGAATATTCTAGCACCCTAAATGTGATATGGATTTCAAAAATATGAAGTTGCATTATTCTCTTAACAGTAACTAGCACAAGGAATCTATGTCACAATCCCATGAGAGAAAAAACAAATTTCATGATATGTGCTAGAATTTTAAACATCCACCTAAGGTTGGAAGGGAAAAGTTGCGGTAAGTCTGCTTAACTTTCAACCACACACAAGTGAAAACATGTAGCTAGGACATATTAATGTTGGGATGAAATCATGTATTGGTTAGAGAGAATTAACACTTTGCTATGAGCTGGATATGTTTTGCCATAATAACTTTCGAGCTGCAATACCAGGCCACTTCATGGGCAACTACAATACTAGGAACAAAGTGAGTTACTCAGTGAGGCATGATCTAGGTGGACATGAAATTCATACTGATATGGGCAAACAAAAAGATCTTCCTGTGACGAATTTGTGAAAATCTCAAATTTCCTAGAAACTTTATGCGGGCAAGTGACCCCTTTCAATTGACAGGTACACATATGATAGGTGTTGAGATATGCTCTTATGTTACTAGACAGTGAAAAGGATTCATGATAATATTCACAAAGGAGTAAAGTGATTGTTCCAACCATAAGAGCCACATACACCGGAGAGAGAAAGAGTGGTTCAAGATGGATCTCAACACTAGGCTGCTTTACATTAGATTTGATACCACATAGATAAATATTATGATGGTGTGTACATAGGCACAAGTGAGCAGATTGTATCCATTCGAATCAAAAGGTCCTATAAGAAATTCATCAGGTATAGTCCCTTGTTGAGAATTTAGGGAAGCCAGTGGGAAGTATTAGCCTAGGGTTATAACTTAATTCAAGGAAATCATTATAGAACTTAATTTCTCAAGAGGTTGAAAATATAAGGAATTGTGATAAAGAGGCTTCATAAATGATAGGTCTCGTTCAAAGAGTATATACAGAGAACGACTCATAAAGTTGTTCCGGCCCTATCCCAAATTCCATAGCACCATAAGGAATGACATATGGCAAGCTGGAACCGGGATCAATAAGGGCATATACATCATGAGATTGGACAGTCAATATACCTGTAACCACATCTGGAGAAGCCTCCGACTTTTGACGCCTTCTCATTGCATAAAACCTGTTGGGCCCTCCCGGGCTCTAAATACCACCCCTAACTGCTCCATGCCCTGCGGGCAATATAATGCCTCTAGCTGGGGGAGGCGTTGTGGATGTAGTAGCTGCAGAATTGGATGGTTGTGTCGCACCCCCGTCCATGCTCTGGCGAGACAAATGGCAATCTCTTTGAATATGACCCCTCACACCACACTTGTAACATACATTAGTACCATAGTGACATACTTCTGGATGACATCTCCCACACTTCACACAATGGGGATGAGGTCCGCTAACCTGACTCGTCCCACTGACCTTATATTTATCCTTTTTGCATATATCATAAGCATCCCCCTCATCCTCTCTCCAGGCCACCATTGTGGGAGTAACAAACCCCATACCGGTTTGCTGTGTGGGCCTTTGGAATTTCCCAAACCTGCCACCCCAAACATGATACTGAGCATACTCACAACACGATGCCAAATGTTCATTTCCTCACATCGGGAAGACTGGGATGGGTGTACCCAACCTAGGGCATTTGTTCATCTTGTGCACCCTCTTTCCACAGCCATAACATATTTCAAGAGTCATCCAACATGTTCCCAAGTGTCGCTTCTTGCAAATCACACAATCTGGTTCATTAGCACCAACAACCCTCTTTCGTTTCATAGATTTTCTCACCATACCATCCGGTGGTGTGGTGACCTTGGTAGGAACAATGGCATTTCCCCTAGAAACAAGTTCTTCCAATCCCTCCACGACTCGACTCATTCTCCCAACAAACTCTTGTGTAATCTCCCCTAGATTCAATGGCGCGATCATTCCCTCCTCGCTGCTTTGAACTCATGGATTACTTATCTGGAAAACAAATGAGACATGACGAGGAAATTAGCTCCCTATCTTGGGCTCTATCGCATGATATGGAGTATCAAAGAAGTGTGAAATTTCCTAAATGTCCAAGTAGCCTCCTCATTATAGATGTGGTCGACAACACACCGATAAGAAGGACTCTACTAGACACGGCTCAGAGACATCCTATGACACTTTCAAATCTTAGGCTCTGATACCAAGTTTGTCACGCCCCAAAATCGGGGGAGCGCGACCGGCGCTCAACCGAGTGAACTCGGTCGAGCAAGCCTATTGGATTTTCTTCTACCCAAACTCATTCATGAATAAAGAGGAGATGAACTCCATTAATCAAACATTGAAAAGATTTCATTAACAACTCCCATTTCATATCCATTAGCAATTTCATTCATAATTTCCAACATATTACAAGTTTAAAGATATAATGAAAAACATGTTTGTCAAATACCAACATTTCTAGTTTAATTCCCCACATCAAACACCAACCACAACCTATCTACGGTGCCTCTAAATACAATAGAAGAGTAATATAGAAATTCCGGCAACAAGGCCCCGGCTATACCTCAAAACACAAAGTACAACATCAAATGATATTAGGCCCAGAATAGAGTAGGGCTCACCAAAACCTGCTGAATAGGGAGTAACTGCTAACGACGACCAAAGTTGCCCGCTGATGAACCACCTGCATCCATTGAAGATGCAGCGCCCCCGGCAAAAGGGACGTTAGTACATATGGAATAGTACTAGTATGTAAATCTAACTGTCCTCTTTCAAAATAGAATGCCAATATAAGAAAGAGAAAGCTATAGAAACAGTAAGTCACAATCAACCATATCCAAATGTCTAGTTAAAACATAACAATTTTCCAAATACGAAATTAATATATATTATTGGTTGGAGATCATTAGCACCGATATACCACCGTATTTGTAGCACGGAGTCCGATCATGCCCGATCGGCTAGGCCATCTCCCCACGAACAAAGTGGTTCGACATGTGATGCGAAAGAAAAGTGTTACCAAGAGTAGTACCACCATGTGCGCAACATGGCGTCCGACCTCCACCCGATCAGCTAGGTCGCCTTCCAACATATGCCGTGTGGGTTGACTTTTCCAAACCACAATTATTACCAGTTTCATCCCAATTAAGGGGAATAATATCAATCCACTCCTACACCGGCACGTGTAGTTTTAGGTGTGGGTTGTTACAACCCACCCTTCCTCGGTTTGCTAATGATACTTCCCAAAAATATTATTTTTGTTTTTGCACACAAAGGTAACATAGGTACAAATGTATTTACCTCATCATCTTTCACATTGTATGAATCTTCACTAGTATTTTCAACCAATAACAACAACAATGTTCCCTTGGCTCTTTTGGCCATTCACAAGATTCTTTATTCAAGGCACGGTGGCCGTATTTGATATTCCACACTTTCATTTCTTCCCTCTCATGTATCATCATCATAAATATCAACATATATAATATTCCGGAAATCACAACTTTAAGTTCATTAGAAATGAAGAATTTAAGCACAATAGATTTCTTTCCATTTTGATATCATCATCATAAATATCAACTCTTACCTCTCTCTAAAATCATCAGATGGATGCCCCAAAATAAGCCCCAAAGGCTACTTATCAAAATGAGGTCGGGTAAAATTTCCAAAACATAAACTTGCCGAAATCGGGTCTGCGATCGCAGACCCTACCGCAGAACCATTATGCGGCCCCCATATCGGTCGCATAATTGATGCTCCAAAACTGGGGTCGTCTAGTTGGGTCTGCGGTGATTATGCGGCCCGCAGACCTATTGATCGGTCGCATAATGCACCGTATAACTGGTATGTGATCGCATAGTGTATCGCAGACCTTCCTCCAATCTTGCCCCCCTCTGATTTACTCTACAACCATTATGCGGTCCGCAGAGTGATTCTGCGGCCACATAGTGGGCCGCAGATATGTCTTTTTCTGCTGAAAGTTTTCCTTTTACTCCCCACCGCATTGTTCAACCCAAAAAGTCTGAGCCTAGTTCGGCACTACGAAACCTTAATTTCCTTTGCAAAAATTTTATGGGGCCTTACATTCTCCCCCGCTTAGGATCATTCGTCCACGAATTAGGGTCAAAATCTGTCTTTAGCATTCAATGTGACTTAACTGTTAATTCACACACACCAATAGTTTCAAAATTTGGCTAACTCCCTAAATTTCCAAAAACTTCGCTAGAGCTCCCCTGTAACTGGGCCTATCCACCTGTCAGAAAATCCCAAAAACCAATCCTAACAACATGTACTTAATCCGATAACGCAATATAACATAAAACAACACCAACCGTGGCCTCATAAGAAATATATTTCCAGAAAAGGAATACCGTTAACATCAACTGTACAAATGATACATAATTCATAGAAGGTAACTCTTAGCGTTTTCATAGAACACAACTTTATAAATACATGGTTATTCAAACAAATAAGGATACTTTTTCCTCATTTCTTCTTTGGCCTCCTAAGTAGCCTCTTCAACCTGTTGGTTTTGCCATAATACTTTCATGGAGGCAATTTCAAGAACATCAATATTCACAACCAACCGTTTGATTCCTACTAAACCAACTTAAAATAATGTTACACCCCATGTTTTCTTACGTAAGAGTACGTCGTAAGACAATTGATGTAAGCTCAGAAATTAGATCATTGTTGAAAGTACATAAAGTAAGTTAATCATGTTACATTGGAGGTTACAAATCTTTAAGATCATGAATAACAAGTACCAAGAGGGATGGAAATCTTAGAAGCTAAACGAAAAATAAGTTTCGTCGAAAGTCGATAAGTTTGGAATGTTATAACATGCACTTTAGGGGTGAAACTAGGGTTCATAACATTATAATGAGGTTATGTTATGAGTTATTTTAGTTGTATGATAGTCGTGTATTATATTTTGAAGTCTAGCGAGTTGTGGAACAAAAGTAGGCAAATGTTATCACAAGTTACATTCATAAATGTGCTGAAAATTAGGTCAAATGTAGCTGACCTTTTCTCTAAATATACTTGGAATTACGAGGTGATCTACCTACAAAATTAAAGTTATTGGAATTTAGTTTCCAACACTCTTAACCTTTCATTCATACGGCGTCCGGATAAAAAGATATGAGCATCTGAATAAGGGCCAATGCTAGGGTGCCAAGCTAACACCTCTTTGACTTTTCAAAAGTTGATCTATATATAGGTTTTAAATCGTCTTTCTCTTCATTTTTCATATAACACGAATAGACAACCCCCATAAACCTATCCTTAAGCTCTCTACAAGGTTTTCAAATAAGATTAACATCTCGGGTATGAAAGCAAGAAGCAATAACATTAGAACGATCCCTACGACGTAAGTATCATTATACCGCTTCTCTTTTTCTTTGTAGTTTGAGTTTTGGAAGGTACTTCATAGTTAATTAAATGCCTACTTTATGTATTTAAGCTTTTAAATATCAAGTAAGGTTGATAAATTCATTTCCTAATAGTTAGAACTCACGGGACGGTGATCGAAAGTCGTGAATTCGATTTATTCCACTTTTAGCGGACTATTTTGTAGTCCACTCGTGTTGGCCTCTTGTGCTGCATATTTATGGAGTTTGGAAGGATAAAGGGCATGGATAAATTCCACATGTTGTAGGGTAGTGGGATGGTCGCTCGTCGTTGCAATTTCAGGCAAATTAATAACTTGTTGATTGGGTGTGTTATGGGATATTTGGGTTTTCTGTTGTATTAAAGGTCCCGAATTGTAGTTAGGTTGTTTTTGAGTTGCCAGTTGTATTCTGTTGTTGTCTCGCCTATAGTAGGCTTGAGGGAGCAGTAAAATCAGGGAAAATGCTGCCCATTTTATTTTAGAATCGAGTTATCGTTTGAGATACGTGGTATACTAGCGTCATCTAAGTTGTACATGTATTTCTTTGTTATAGGGTTGGCGCTCTAGTTGTCATAAGCTTATTGTTGAGTTGAATTGATGACTTGAGGTATGTTAAGGCTATCCCTTCTTTTCTTTTGGCATGATCCATATTGTACAACGAAACGAGCAAGCACACAACTTTCACAAATGATTCTATTCTTAGAAGTACTAGGGTTGCCTATGTTCTTGATTCCCCATATGTCCTACTAACATATCGTCTGTTCATGGGTCTCGAAAAATATTTAAGTTGATAAAGATTATTTCGTGATATTAACCGAAGGCATATTGATCTTATGACATTCTGAGAGATCTTATTGACTTACATCTTATGCATTGCATTCATTTATACATGTACATTAACTTATGACCAGATGGCGTTATATACGCATATATTATATGTATATGGGGTATGGGGAAAGGTTATGGCGTTATATACTCACCACAACCTGATTAGCTGGTATACGTTGATGATTTCACCCATAGAGGCCGAGATGATATGATGAGATGTCCTTAGAGGCTTGATGTTATTATGTACGCATATACCTATACATGATGTGACATTTATACGCATATGCATGACATTATTAATGTTTCATGATTCATAGAGCTATTCAGACTTACAGGTTGAGTTCTTTACTCCATGTTTTTTTCATGTCTTTTATATAATGCTTTCATACCTTACATACTCGGTACTTTATTTGTACTGACGTCCCTTTTGCTTGGGGACGCTGCATTTCATGCCCGCAGATCCCGATATATAGGTTGACAGTCCTCCTAGTAGGCTATCAGCTCAACAGAAGGTGTTGGTGCACTCCACTTGCTTCGGAGTTGCCTATTTTGTCAGTATGATTTATACATGAATTGATTGGTATGGCAGGGCCCTGTCCCGACCTTTATGATGTTTATGTACTCTTAGAGGCTTGTAGACATACGTCATATATATGGATACTTGTATAGTCTTGTCGGCCTATGTTTTAAGTGTACAAATGATCACGTCGGCCTTATAGGCCAGTATGTCACATGTATAAGTTTCTATATCATGTTGGGATGTCTTATGTCTAGTATTCCCTTATGTTTTATTCCGGCTATCTCATGACCGCCCTTCTGGACCACTTACCCATGATGGTATGATAAGAAAGATATATTACGTTGGTACTCGGTTGAGTAAGGCACCGGGTGCTCGTCGCGGCCCTCCGATTTGGGTCGTGACAAATGAGACCAAACTTTGCACACTAGTTTCAAATGATAAAACAGACCTATTTCAAGTCCCGGAACAACAATCGGAACTCGATAGGCTCAAAGTTTCACGATCTAAAACTACCCACCGATCGTGATGGCACCTAACTCACTTGTTAGGCAAGCCAAACATAACAAGGGTGGAACAAGATAATAGAATTAACAGAAATAGTATAATTCTAAAACCAATAATATAGCCAATAACGACGATATATAACAATATCCCAAAACTGGTAATACAGAGTCATGAGCTCTAAAATAGAAGTACAAGTATGAAATACAAAATGAAAATATTGTCTAAATGAAAGCAACGGTATAGAAATGAAAACAGACGCCAAAGATTGTGGTCAAGATATAGCTCTACCTTATCTCTCGAAGATAATCATAGCAACAAGTCACGGTTACTCACGACTCGATCCAACACCTGGATCTGCACAATTAAGTACAGAGTGTAGTATGAGTACAACCGATCATATTTACTCAGCAAGTATCATAACTAACCTCGGCGAGGTAATAAAGGCAAGAATTATCAATGATACTCGCTAATAACCTGTTCAGTTCATAAATCTCACAAGTACACAATAATAATATTATCAAATCATAAAAAACAGAATAAGCCACCAAAACTTCTCCGAAACCAAACCAACTATCCCCACAAGTCACGGAACGAAAATTACTCATATGTAAAGCATCAAATAGGGGATACGGGGTTAAAATACTCAAAATGACCGGTCGAATCATTACACAAAGTTAACTCATGGTCAAACTTATAAATTAATAAAACCTTCAAATTGCCCACTTTCGGCTAAAAGAGTCATATTATCCTAGGAACCTCCAAATCCAAATTCAGATATATGCCTAAGTACAAATCATTATACAAACCCAATGGAATCATCAAAACATGAATTTGAGGTCGTTAATACAAAAGTCAAACCTTGGCCAATCCTTATAACTTAAGCTTCCAACAATGGAAGTAAGTGTTTCACTCACTCCAAAACCTTCCAGTAATCAAACCAACCATCCCTGCAAGTCGCAAAATAACAACTAAGCACACTTGCATCAAATAGCGGAAGGAGGCTCGAATACACAAAACAACTAGCTGGGTCATTACACAAATAAAGACAACCTAGCCAACTACCAAACTAGGCATCATTTAACCCTACATTAATGGTAAGACAGATAAAAATACATTAATCAAATCGAGGATAACTATTACATTTGAAAAGAAGCCTCAATTAGTTAATAGTTGTCTGGAATATAACACAACTTTAGATTCTTTACTTGAACTTTAGTTAATAAAGTTAGCCAACTTCGAATCCGAAATCTAAAGTTGGTGTGAAAATTCGTGTATTAACGTCATATGAGATTAAACTTTGCCTTGCATGTCTACTAATTTCCATTCCCATAAAATTTGTAACTTAGCAGCAAGTAATGAGAAAAGATACTTAAAATTAAAAGGAGACATAACAATAAGATAATTTCATTAGGAAACCCATGAATTGGGCTATTCTCCAACACCTCAAGAATAGCATCAAGGGTATCCTTGATGTTATTCAGGTTGTTGGTCATCTCCGGACGGAAATCTTCCAGTTCATCCATCACTTCATCGATCCTTTGATTAATATGATTGATATCAGCCCTATTTATTGGTATTTTCTTAGGATTCCAATCTTTTGGTCCAGGGTTGGGAACTGCAGGAGCATTAGCATCAACCATTTTTGTGTGCTAGTTTTGTAGAATAAAAGCTTATAATTGAAAGATATTTTATTACAAATCAGACTAAGAATAAAGCCCTATTTATAAGCAAATCATATTGATATCCAAAAGGGACATGACCTTTTATTTACCATCGTAACTTATGCACCTGAAATAGGAAGAGACACGACCTTTCACACTTTAAATTCCCCCACTATAGATAAATTAAAGAACAAATTTCATTAAGAAATGAATCTGCGGGAAACTAAAGGGGTAAAATCCAAAAACTTCAGATGGAATCAGCGGGGCACCTAGAAAGGGCAAAAATATATTAATCCAAAAACTGAAATAAAATGAATAACTTTAGATTCCTTTATTCGAATGAGAAAGAGTATTGCATGTAATTTCAGAAGACTTCATATGGGAATGAGCGGGCAACTAAAAAGGGCAAAAATATATTTATCCAAAAACTAAAAAAAAAGTATAACTTCAGATTCCTTTATTCGAAGTAGAAGGAATATTACATATAATTTCAAAAGACTTCAGATGGAATCAGTGGACAACTAATAAAGGCAAAATATATTAATCCAAAAACTGGAAAAAAAAAAAGAATAACTTCATATTCCTTTGTTCGAAGTAGAAGGAATATTGCATGTAATTTCGGAAAGTTTCAGATGGAATCAGCGGGACACCTAGAAAGTGCAAAAATATATTAATCCAAAAACTGGAAAAAAAAATGAATAACTTCAGGTTCCTTTATACAAAGTAGAAGGAATACATATAATTTCAGAAGACTTCAGATGGAATCAGCGAGCAACTAAAAAGGTAAAAAATATATTAATCTAAAAACTAAACTAAAATAAATAACTTAAGATTCCTTTATTCGAAGTAGAAGGAATATTGCATGTAATTTCAGAAGACTTCAGATGGAATCAGTGGACAACTAAAAAGGGCAAAATATATTAATCCAAAGACTAAAATAAATGAATATCTTCAGATTCCTTTGTTCGAAGTAGAAGAAATATTGCATGTACTTTCAGAAAACTTCGGATGGAATCAGCGGGGCACCTAGAAAGGGCAAAAATATATTAATCCAAAAACTGAAATAAAATGAATAACTTCAGATTCCTTTATTCGAAATAGAAAGAATATTTCATATAACTTCAGATAGACTTCAGATGCTTATTCGAATCTATCAATTTGATTTTAGTTATTTGTTTATCAAATTCAATAAAAAAATGCTTCAAGATAATTTGGAAAATCAATCTGATGTTTTAAAAAATGTAAATTTAACTACAAAAACGTATCTCTGAATTGCATGAATTTTCACACAAAATAGCAAATGCATTCCACCCCACATGAGCCTTCAAAATAATTTGGAAAAACAATCTAAAGTTTTGAAAAATGTAGAACTAACTACAGAAAAGTATCTCTGAAGTGCATGAATTTTCACATAAAAACAATATTCCACCCCACAGGGTACTTCAGAGTAACAACTCTGAAATTTTATACTATGTAACCTACAAATTTCAGGGGACTTCAGAATTATCGACACACTAACATAACCAATGCAGGTTAGTAACCTAAAGTATCAGGGTGCTTCAGCTTATAAACACTAAATTATTTGCGTTCCTCAAAATCCAAAAAAAAAAAATAGATTTACACAAAATATTTCATCAACTCAATCAAAAAATACTAAGCAAATTCAAAGTAGGTATCTTCATAATCTCCATAGTCATGACTGACTTGCTCTTCTAGAGTTTCATACCCAGTATCTACCTTCCAATTCCCGTGTGCCTAAAGGTTGATAGCCAATTATTTTCTGAAGAGCAGCATCACTCTGTTGGAATTTGTGAACATCTTCCTGCTTCATCAGCAACGCAATAAACTTGAGGGTGAATACACTGAAATCAAAACTGCAAACACATGCAAGAAAATTGAAAGATTCAACAAAAAAAACACACAAAAATGTAAGCTGCATGTAAATTAAAACGAAAAATATATGCCAGTGCATACTTGTTCTCCTTTTGGGGTGCAACCATTTACTTGATCTCAAATTCAGTAACATCGTTTCTGTAGTCTTTATGTTCACCACAAAAATTCATACATTTGAGCATATACGGGATAAGCCGAGTAAAACGTTTGATGAGCTTTATTGCCCTCTCGTACGGTTCATTGTGTAAGGAGTCATACACATATATTGTTTTTGTTTTAAATTCCAATACTCCCAACAAGTAATGAGTTTATAATTGATCTTTAGCTATTTGATCAAGACACATTGAAATAAACACTCTATCGACATACGCCCACGAGATTAAACATGAGTGTTCAATGCTTGTTACGTAATTAGCCATCTTCTACCTAGTTAATTATTCTTCAAACCAAGTGAATTCATTAAGTTCATTCGGTTGTGTGGGTACACCTACCTCAACTTCTTTCTTCCTATCCCTCTTCGTCTTTGGTTTACTCTTCAACTGCTTAGACGCATCCTCTTCTAACGAACACTCTATAGCAAGTTTGACCACAAACTTATTGAAAACCAAATCAGTTGTAGTGCATTTTGATTATGGATAATCCAAAAGGTGATAGCAATATTTCTTGTGCAAATAGTATACACCAATATCGATATGCTCAACAGAGCAAAAAAAACTAGAAAATATTAAAAACATATACATAAAAGAAAACATAAAGTATGACATCTGAAGTGTACAACTAATTTGGGATTCGGTCACATACCTCGTCCACAAGATCAGAGTTAGGGTCTGTAAGTTCTAAAAAGAACGACTTATCCAATGTGAGTGAACCCAAATTGAACGTACACTAATGTTCCCGCTTGCTCGCCTTCAACCATTTTGTAAATCTCTATAACATTTGTTTATCTTGCTTCACATAATGGAATGAACATCATCTTACATGCTTATCTTTTTTTGTATCTGCACCATTTATCTTTGTCTTACGAGTGACATATGGAGATCTCAACCAATGACTGAGATTGCGATTCTTTTTCCCTAAATGTAACAACCCGGCCGGTCGTTTCGAGAGTTATAACCTTGTTTTCCCCATTTCTACTTCTTTTTGTGTTATTCAGCTATATTATGTTATATCAGATTAGTTGGTTCGAGTCCGGAAGGAACTCGGGGTGAAATGAGATACTTAGTCTCATAATTAAAAATTTTAAGTTAGAAAAGTGGACCGGATATGGACCTATATGTAAACGACCTCGAATTTGAATTTTAATAATTCCAATAGCTCCGTATGGTAATTTTAGGCTTAGGAGCGTGTCCGAAATATTATTTGGAAGTCCGTAGAGGAATTAGGCTTGAAATGCCGAAAGTTTTATTTTTGAGAAGTTTGACCTGGGGGTTGACTTTTTGATATCGGGGTCGGAATCTGATTCTAAAAATTGAAATACCTCTGTTATGTCATTTAGGATTTGTGTGCAAAATTTGAGGTCAATCGGACGTGATTTGATAGGTTCCGGAGTTGTTTGTAGAAATTAGAAATTTCAAAGTTCATTAGGCTTGAATTGGGGTGTAATTCATGGTTTTAGCGTTGTTTGAGGTGATTTGAGGATTCGACTAAGTTCGTATGATGTTTTAGGACTTGTTGGTATATTTGGTTGAGGTCCCGAGGGCCTCGGGTGAGTTTCGGATGGTTAACGGATCAAAAATTGAACTAGAACAGCTGCTGCAATTTCCTTCTGTTGGAAATTGCTTCTGCCCAGAAATCGAGCCCAGATCGAGCTCAGAGTCGAGGGCCACGATCGAAGGCACGATCGAGCTCAGGGTCGAGGGCCACGATCGAAGCCCATATCGAGCACAGAGTCGAGGGCCACGATCGAGCTCAGGGTCGAGGGCCACGATCGAAGCCTAGATCGAGCACAGAGTCGAGGGCCACGATCGAGCTCAGGGTCGAGGGCCACGATCGAGGCCCAGATCGAGCACAGAGTCGAGGGCCACGATCGAAGGCACGATCGAAGCCATGATCGAGGACCAGGATCGAGGGCCAAGATCAAAGGCCAAGATCGAGGGCCAAGATCGAGGCAGAACCGAGGATGTCTGGGCAGAATTATAAAAACAGGGACTTCGTCCCATTTGCCATTTTTGACAAATTGGAGCTTGGGGAGAGGCGATTTTTGATATATTTTCAAGAAAAACTTGAGGTAAGTCCCTTTTGATCATTTCTACTCCATAATATTAAATTATCATCGAGTAATCCGACTAGATTATATGATTTTGAGGCGTAAATCAGAGATTGAAACTTAAAAATTTGGAAATTAGATTTGTAGATTTGAGGGTCGAGTTGAGGTCGGATTTTGGTAAAATTGGTATGGGTAGACTCGTGGTTGAATGGGCTTTCGGATTTTGTAACTTTTATCGGGTTCCGAGACGTGGGTCCCACAGGCGAATTTTGAGCCAATTTCGGGTTTTGGTCTAATTTTGAAGCTTTTCTTGTGGAATTCATTCCATTAGCATATATTGATGGTATTATACTGATTGTGAATAGATTTGGAGCATTTGGAGGCCGAGTCCAGAGGCAAGAGCATTGGGGGTAGAGATTTGATCGGTTTGAGGTAAGTAACGATTATAAATCTAGTCCCGAGGGTATGAAACCCCGGATTTTGTATCATTCTACTATTTTTAGTGATGCACATACTAGGTGAAGGGCATGTGGGCGTGCACTGTTGGGGATTTGTGACTTGGTCCGCCCCGTAGCAACTGTAAAGTTGCATACTTTGTTGAAACCATTGATACTTATATGATTTAGAAAGATTTTATGTAAATTGGGCTGAATGCCATGTTTGGGCCTTGCGCCAATGCTGTTTGGACCCTTAGGGGCTGTTTCGTATCATCCTCTCACTGTTTTCGATTGAAAAAAAAATTTATACTCAGTCATGTTTATACTTGTTTACTGCATAACTCAGTTTTATGACTCTATTTGATGCATATAAATGTTTTGGGCCGAATGCCCTGTTTTACTGAAATGCCCAAGTGGATTGATTTGTGAGGGCGAGTGTGGATCGGGGCTGCCCACCTGCAACATACTTGTGACTGAGTGAGGCCGAGGGCCTGATTGGCGAGGATGAGTGTGGATCGGGGCTGCCCGCCTGCAGCATACTTTATTATTATCGCACGTGAGTTGTCCGTGTAGATTATAGCACTTGGGCTGAAGGAGCCCCTCCGGAGTCTGTACACACCCCCAGTGAGCGCAGGTACCTACTGAGCGCGAGTGCCGAGTGCCGAGTGCTGAGTGACTGGGAGGCAAGAGTGATTGTAAGGCATGCTCGAATGGCAACAGTGATTGTGAGATATGCCCGAGTGGCACGAGTGACTGTGAGGTCTGCCCGAGTGGCTGTTTATGATTTTATCATTTTTGCTCACCTTTGCATTGGGCCTTTATTTGAAAAACTAATGGAAAATAAAAATGATTTTTATTGGAACTGGGTTTAAATGAGATGTTTGATTCAAATCCTGATTTTTAAGAGCATGTGGTATTTTACTGAGATTTCCTGATATGAACGTTATATGCTTTATTGCTCGTCACTACTGCTCAGTCTTTATTTATTGTTGTTACTTACTGAGTTGGCGTACTCACGTTACTCCCTGCACCTTGTGTGCAGATCCAGGTGTGGCTGGACACGGTAGCGGTTATTGAGTGTTTTGGTTGCAGATTTTCTTGGAGATAACAAGGTAGCTGTTTGGCGATCGCAGCCCCTGCTCTTCTCCCTCTTATCTTCCTCTAGTAGTATTTAGCTATTTTTTCAGGCTGAGTTAGCCTTGATATTGTTAGACAGATTATAGTAGGTGCTCATGACTAGTGACACCCCGATGTCGGACTTTTCTTTTTCGCACTTCTGTTTTTCTTTGATTTGAACTCTTTAAATGGAGGTTTTTATGTTAAATAACCTTGAAATTATCTTTGAAATGAAAATATCATTTTGTTTTGGAAATGAGTCGGCCTGCCTAGTTCCACGATAGGTGCCATCATGATAGGGGGTTAGTTTTGGGTCGTGACACTAAAGCACCTACTTCAGCTGGTATTGGATGTGCTTCCTCCTGCTGTTGTTCGGTCTCAACTTAAATCGCTGCTTCAGATGTAGCTGAACCATCCATACACATGGAAACAAATTGCTCTGCAATAACCTCTTGCGTATGACATTATTGTGTTACTTGAGTAGCAACAAAAGAAGATCCGCCTTCTACATGGCTCTCTTGTAGTGCCAAGTGAAAAGGAGCAAATATCGAATTGAGGGATATCACTGACATCAATACAATCTAGGGGAGGATAACTTTTTTCTCTCAGAACTTGGTTCAAGTTATGACCCATCGGATGGGATCTATAAGGATTACACCAATATATTACAACAACAACAACAAACCCAGTATAATCTCATAAGTAGGGTTTGGTGAGGATAGTGTGTACGCAAACCTTATCCATACCTGGTAGATAGAGAGGATGTTTCTAATAGATCCTCCGTTCAAGGCAAGATGAAAATAAAGCAGTAGCACAAGCATTAACAACAACAAGATAACAAAGTAAAGGGGACAACACGTAAAACTAGATATCTAACAATAATATCGCACCAGACTAACACTAATGCTACTGGTATGTAGAAGAAATACTTTCGACTACCTACTAGCCTTTTACCTTAATTCTCGACCTCCACACCTTCCTATAAAGGGTCATGTCCTCGGTAAGCTGAAGCAACATCATATCTTGCCTAATCACCTCTCCCAAATACTTCTTTGGCCTACCTTTGCCTCTCCTCAAACCCACCAGGGATAACCTCTCGCACCTCCTCCCCGAGGCATCTGCGTTCCTCCTTTTCACATGCCCAAACCATCCAAGCCTTGCTTCCCGCATCTTGTCCTCCACCGGAGCACTCCTACCATGGACCGAACATATTCATTCCTAATCTTATCCATCCTGGTATGCCCGCACATCTATCTCAACATATTCATTTATGCTACTCTCATCTTCCGAACATGGGAGTTCTTGACTGGCCAACACTCTGCCCCATACAACATAGTCGGTTTAACAAGTACTCTGTAGAACTTACCTTTATGTTTAGGTGGTACGTTCTTTTCACATAACACGCCAGATGCGATTCTCTATTTCACCCACCCTGCTCTGATACGATGTGCAAAATCCCCATCAATCTCCCCATTTTCTTAGATAGTAGACACAAGGTACTTGAAACTATCTCTCCTAGGGATAACTTGTGTATTAAGCCTCACGTCCATGTCCTCTTCATTGGGCCTGTCACTAAACTTGCACTCCAAGTATTCTGTCTTGGTCCTACTCAACTTGAAACCTTTAGACTCCAGGGTTTGTCTCCAGACCTCTAGTTTCTCATTTAAACTACCTTGTGTCTAATCAATCAATCCAATATCATCTGCAGATAATATACACCAAGGCACCTCCCCTTGAATATGTCGCGTCAGTATGTCCATCGTGAAGGCAAATAAGAACTGGCTAAGAGCTGACCCCTAATGCAACTCCATCACAACTGGAAAGTGTTCCGAGACCCCCTCCCCCACTATCCTCACCTGGGTTTTAGATACATCATACATATCCTTAATCACCGTAGTGTAAGCAATATGAACACCTCTAACGTCCAAGAATCTCCATAGAACCTCCCTTGGGAGTTTGGCGTATGCTTTCTCTAGGTCAATGAACACCATATGTAAGTCTCTCTTCCTCTCCCTATACTGCTCCACCAACCTCCTTACAATGTGAATAGCTTTCGTAGACGAACACCTCGACATGAATTCGAACTGATTTTCAGAAATAGATACACTCTTTCTCACCCTCGCTTCCATCACACTCTCCCAAACGTTTATAGTGTGGCTCAGTACCTTCATACCCCTGTAGTTTGTTATAATTTTGTATATCACCCTTATTCTTATACAGCGAAATTATCGTACTCTACCTCCATTCTTCAGGCATCTTCTTCGTCCTAAAAATGTTGTTAAATAACCGAGTGAGCCATTCCAAGTTTTCCATACCCACACTCTTCCAAAACTTCCACCGGGATCTCGTCTGGCCCACTCGCTCTTTCCCTACTCATCTTATGCATAGCCCCCTCGACCTCCTCAATTCTTATACACCTACAATAACTAAAATCTCGACGACTCTCGAAGTACTCCAAATCACCCAACTCAATGACTCTGTCCCCCTCCTTATTTAGGAGTTTATGGAAGTATGTTTATCATATACGTCTAATATGTGCCTTTTCCACTAATACTCTTCCTTCCTCATCTTTGATGCACTTCACTTGGTCTCGGTCATGAGCCTTCCTTTTTCTCGCCTTGGTTAGCCTGTACAACTTCTTGTCCCCACTTTTATCCCTAAGATCTTCATACAAATGTCTAAACGCTACAGTCTTAGCCGTTGTAACTGCTAACTTCGCCTCCTTCTTGGCCTTCTTGTACCCTTCTTTATTCGTTCTTTTCTCCTCCACGTTCTTGCTCTCTACCAGTTTCATATACGCCGCTTTCTTGACTTCTAGGTGCCATCATTTTAAGAAAATACTACAATGTTCAATACAATTATACCTCACAAGAAATCACAGAATAAACATATATAACTTCATAAAAATATTTATATGAAGTTAGCCTCTGAAAAGAGCTAATTTCAAAACACTCCAAGAATCATGTCTCTGAAGATAGCCTCAGGAAAAAACTTACTTTGGAATACTTCAGAATATGAAGTTTTGAACAATGTCATACTTCATCATCATTAACTTCATTACAAAAATCCAAAAAATACCCACACAAATAAAGTATCACAAAAAATGATAGCTTGAAACTAAAACATGCATCAAAACCTAAAACAAGTTAAACCCTAAAAAACAATCAATGAAAGACAAGGGTCTAAAATATTCGTCTTTATTTTAAATACCAAACATGATTAAAATAAACATATGTACAAAACATAAAACAAAAAACCTCACAAGAAATCACAGAATAAAATATATAACTTCATGAATTATGTATCTGAAGTTAGCCTATGAGCTAACTTCAAAATACTTTAGAAATCATGTCTCTTAAGTTAGCCTCTGAAAAGAGCTTACTTCGAAATACTTCAAAATATGAAGTTTTGAACAATGCCATATTTCATCATCGTTAGATTCATCACAATTAATCCAAAAACACATATAGAAATAAATTATAACAAAAAATAAGAGCTTAAAGCTCCAATAATACAAATTAAACCCTAAAAACTAGTAATTTTACCACTAATCAATGAAACACTAGGGTTTAAACTAATTGCCTTTACTCTAAACATTAAACATGATTAGACTAAACATATATACAGAACATCAACAAAAATAGAAAAACCATCATTACATTACAACATAATAGGCGAATTGAAGCATAAAAAAAATGTAAAATACTAAAATCATACCTGTAATGGATACTAAACCTTGTCGCAAAAGAAGACTGCTGCTCTTTCGTCAGAGAAATCTGAAAATTTAACTAGAAACCCAGAAATACAGACGAAAGACGCCTTTTAAATAGAAAGGGAAAAATCGTCTTTTCGCTACATTTTTAACTAAGCGGAAGGTAGCTATGCAAAGAACAAACCAAAGTGGTTGGGGTTAGATGTGAGGGTAGGTGGAATTTTCGGAAAATGTTTTCCTAACGTTTTCTAGGGAAGTCATTTTACTCCAATATTTAGGAAAATGTGATATGTAGAAAAATATTTTTCAAACTGTTTTGTGCAACCAAATAGTAAAAAATGGGAAAGTCATACCAAACACACCCAAAGTGTCTTGTATTTGCTGTTAAACTTTAGGATTTCGTGTCCTTAATTTCATGAGTGTTAATGTCCTTAATATTAAGGATAAAATCGTCTTTTCGTATTAATTTTTAAGAGAGTAGCGACTATTTTTGCTCACCCGTATAAAAACTAAATAGCACATTCTGAGAAGTTGAGGGAGTTTGGTGGAGAGAGAAAAATCTCTTTTACAACATCCTCACTCTGGTTTTCGAAATTACTGGTACATTCCATTATCACTAGAAAAAGTATAGTGAACTCAAACTTGAGTATGACAACAAACCAATAAACCAAACTAAAAACCCTTTAGTTTCCAATTCTGTTGAAATATACCAAACATGGCCTTACCAATCCCAGCACAGCTCTTGCTCAAGCCACCCAATTATCGAGTCTTGCAAACCCCTGAAGGAGTTATTAGTGTCACAGTTAGAACAAGAAAAGCTAATAATTCCAATTTGTGTTTTTATAATGGAGACAACCCTAGGTTGTATTCAGGTCTCACAAGGACAAGGGCGGCCTGCAGTGATGGAGGGGGTGAAGTTTATGTTAACCCTCACCAGGTGAAGTTTATTTCTCCTACTGGGTTGCTTGTATTTTAGTTTCTTATTGCTTTTAGTCTCTACTCTGTCATGCTGGATTTCGGTTTACTTGCACTAAGCATTTTGATCATCATGCTATGAGTTTTCAAACTCATTTGTGAATGTTATGTGGGTCATATTTGTCTCTTATAGGAAATTTCGGTTTACAAAACACAACTTTACAGCTTGTTTGGATGGTTGTTACCCATCGTTTTATAATGTATTGTATTGTATTATATTGTGTTGTATTGTATTGTATTGTATCGTTTCGTTTTATAAATACAATGTTTGGAGAGAGAAAAATCTCTGAGAAGTTGAGGGAGTTTGGTGGAGAGAGAAAAATCTCTTTTACAACATCCTCACTCTGGTTTTCGAAATTACTGGTACATTCCATTATCACTAGAAAAAGTATAGTGAACTCAAACTTGAGGATGACAACAAACCAATAAACCAAACTAAAAACCCTTTAGTTTCCAATTCTGTTGAAATATACCAAACATGGCCTTACCAATCCCAGCACAGCTCTTGCTCAAGCCACCCAATTATCGAGTCTTGCAAACCCCTGAAGGAGTTATTAGTGTCACAGTTAGAACAAGAAAAGCTAATAATTCCAACTTGTGTTTTTATAATGGAGACAACCCTAGGTTGTATTCAGGTCTCACAAGGACAAGGGCGGCCTGCAGTGATGGAGGGGGTGAAGTTTATGTTAACCCTCACCAGGTGAAGTTTATTTCTCCTACTGGGTTGCTTGTATTTTAGTTTCTTATTGCTTTTAGTCTCTACTCTGTCATGCTGGATTTCGGTTTACTTGCACTAAGCATTTTGATCATCATGCTATGAGTTTTCAAACTCATTTGTGAATGTTATGTGGGTCATATTTGTCTCTTATAGGAAATTTCGGTTTACAAAACACAACTTTACAGCTTGTTTGGATGGTTGTTACCCATCGTTTTATGATGTATTGTATTGTATTGTATTGTGTTGTATTGTATTGTATTGTATTGTATCGTTTTATAAATACAATGTTTGGATAGATTGTATTGTTTGCAGTTGTTAAATAACATTTTGCTGTTTGGTTTGACGGTATGGTACTGTACTGTAACTGATAAGTTTACTAAAATACCCTCAATTGTTTAAATATTAAATTTATCAATAATTACGCATAAAAATAATTTAAAAAACCCCCTTTCTACTAATTTATCACCAAATATGTCTTAAAAATAGATTAAACAATTAAATTCATGCAAATTCTAACAAAATTAGCAATTTTAGGTTGAAGTTGGAAAAGGCATAAGTTCTGAAAAAAAAAGGGACGAAGACAAAGTAGGTTATAGGTGGGAGATTTGGAGTAAAATTTTAAAAAAAAAAAGGTAAACGGTAAAATAGAATTATGGAGTAATAAGTTAGGGCATAATTGGAAAGAAAAATAGGAAACAATCCCACCACAGCAAATCGGTTGTTTCAAAAATGGGACTTTTCATTGTTTCGGAACAGTGAATTTAACAATACAATACAACCAATTTTAATGAAACAATCAAAACAAACATTGTTTTGAGATAACAATACAATACGATACAACGAGTAACAACCATCCAAACAAGCTGTTAACCTCCAGTTCTTAATCCTAGAGATAAACAAATATAAACCTGTTTGCTTAATGTGTACTTAAGCCTTGAGAGTACTTCCATTTTTAGTGGTGATCTTTCTTTCACCAACTCTTTCAGAGCTTATCTGCATCAAGTTAAAGCATGTTTTTTACATGATGATGAATCTTCCTCTTTCATTTACAGGATGTTGATATGTTAAAGGATAGCTCATCTAACACAGGTGACAGTTACATTGCCTTGTTTGTTCGGATGCTTGGTTTGGACCATGACCCTCTAGATAGAGAACAGGCAGTCATTGCTCTCTGGAAGTATTCACTTGGAGGGAAGCAGTGTGTTGATATGTTAATGAAGTTCCGGGGTTCTGTTAATCTGGCTGTGAACCTTCTAAGGTCTGAGTCTGATGCTGCTTGTGAAGCAGCTGCTGGTCTTTTGAGGATGATATCCTCAGTGAATATGTACAGAGAGCTTGTGGCAGATAGTGGTGCAATAGAAGAGATAAACGGCCTCTTGAGACGTTCTTCCCTCTCCCCAAATGTGCAAAATCTACCTCATTTTTTCTGTCCTCATGTCTTTTTGATACAGCATTTGAGGCACAAGCTTGAATTTATTTCTGCAGGTGAAGGAGCAAAGCTTATGTTCATTATGGAATTTATCTGTGGATGAGAAACTCAGAAACAAAATTGCCAACTCTGATCTCTTGCCTTTACTGATAAAGTTCCTGGAGGATGAAGAAGTGAAAGTGAAGGAGGCAGCTACAAGGGTTTTGGCTAATTTAGCATTGACTGTTTCTAATCACAAGAATATGGTTGAAGCAGGTGTCATCCCAAAACTGGTAAGACACTAAGATCGGTTGATTCGTGTTCTTACACTTTTTTTTGGGTAGATATCAATTGGTCTTGAATATATTTATGAGTGCTTAAGAATTGCAAAATTTTTATATCAATTACCTTCTGGAACTCCAGGATTTTCCATGTACCATTAAGAAAAAGAGATCTAGAATATAATTTGCTGGTTCTTGAACAAGGATAGGGAGGAAAGAACCTAATAGAACTTAATAGATACAGAAAAGATGGTGGGAGGTAGTAGGTATCCCGTGGAATTAGTCAAGGTGCGTGCAAGCTGGCCCGGACACCACGGTTCTAAAAAAAAGATACAGGAAAGATCTAAAATATAATTAGTTGGTTCTTGAACAAGTATAGGGAGGGAAACCAAATAGATACAGAGTAGAATCGAAAGAAATGGAGGCCATGGTGCATGATATACATTTACTTCTACAAACCATGTAAAAGATCAGCCAAGTTGACAATGTAATTAACTAGTAAGGCATTCATGAAGAGATTGTTATACGCAGTTGGATTAAGCAAGAATGTCTAACGCTTCTTAGTCTCATCTTCTGCTTATAACATGTAGGTGATTTGATCTATAAAAACATTGTTAATTTGTTGAATCTGTTCTAAGTCTACTGCAATGTGCTCCAGAAAAGAAGTTAGTTTTTATCATTTTTTATTATAGTTTGTGGCATATTTAGGGCTGGATTTTTTAATCCATTTTTCAGTGGTTAATGTCTTTGATGCCGCAAAACTGAATCTCAGATAATTTCATTACCTTGGAGCTGTGCAGGCAATGCTCTTGAAAACTGAGGTGGAGGGATCTAAGGTCATTAAAAAAGAAGCGAGGAATGCGTTGCTGGAACTTGCTAAAGATGAGTACAGCAAGATTCTTATCAAGGAGGAAGATCTTCTTCTGGTCCCTTTAGTTGGTGCAGTTGCCTACAAGTCCTTCAGGCCAGCTCTGTATTCATGGCCTTCTTTGCCTGATGGTACGAAACTTGACCAGAACCCAAAAACTTCAAGATATGGCGCCTCTGAATTACTTCTTGGATTAAATATTGAGGATAAGAATGCAAACATTGAGGAAGCAAAAATGAAGGCAATGGTAGGACGCACTCAACAGCAATTTCTTGCACGTATTGGGGCAATAGAAATTGAAGAAGATAATATATCCAGTGGTGAACTTTCATCAAATCCAAGGTTTACTCTGTTGCCGTGGATGGATGGCGTGGCTCGCTTGGTTTTAATTCTTGGACTTGAAGATGAGTCAGCTATTGCTAGAGCTGCAGAGGCCATTGCAGATGTATCTATTAATGAGCGAATGCGGGTTTCATTTAAAGAAGCAGGTGCTATAAACCCTCTTGTTCGGCTAATTAACCATCCTAGTGACACTGTTAAATTAGCTGTTGTTCGGGCTCTGGAGAGGCTATCTATCAGGTAGTTATCATATTAACTTTAACATGTTATACTCTTCCATGTAGTTAAGACACATTAATGACTTATCTAATTATGTCCTATGTGATTATGGCTCTGTGGTAAAGGTTCATTGATTTACTTTCAGCAGTGAGCCGTGAAACTTCTCTCCTTTATTTAATATTGATGTTAGGGGCGTAATCATCTGATAATTGCACCCTAGAAAAGGTGAATTCTTCCTCCATTATGTGCTTACTTGGAAGCAAATATGATTCATGGCTCTGGTAATGGACTAAGCTCTTAAAGGGATCTGGCTATAAAGCAACTTGTTCAATTAACAATCCTTGTGATTCTATTAGATTTGCTGTTATTTGCTAAATTTGTCTTGTAATTCTTGTGTTTCCATGGTTATGAGACATAACTGACTTGTTGCAGCTAAATATTTCAATCTGTATGACTCTCTTTAATGTCTAGAAATCTTCTGCTTAGCACCTAGCAGAAAAAGTTAACTTCCTTCTTTGGATCTTAATGTAAGGGCCTAGTGATCGGGTCTATGCATTTTGGAGAGAGCAAAATTCTTCTGCCATAATGTGTTTTTTTTTGAGTGAATGACTCTGTTGCTTTGATGTTAACCAAAACTCTTTAAAAATGTTTCTTTGAAGCCAGAGCAACATTTGTTAGAAAGATTATTTAGAATTATGATGTTGCTGACACCCAGACTTTTACTAATTTCGTCATAGTACTTTTTCGGCTTGTCACAACTTTCATTCCCTCATTCTTGCAGTTAAGTGTAGTTCTTCCATATTGTATTAGATTTGGTTTAAAGTTCACACTATAACTTGAAAGAGTTTGGAACAGAATTCATTATGCACTTTGTGTTCCTGTTTTGTACTCTCCTTGGCTTAAGATTAAGTTAATCTATCCTGTTCAACGTGCACCTATGGCTAATTATATTGTTTCATGTCTTTCTGGATGAAGTAATGACGTATGCCAAAGAATGGAAGCAGAAAATGTCTTGCATTCTTTGATTTACTTGCTCAGTAACTCGGAGATCTCTAAAAGCTTGACAAATATGGTAATGCAATTTATTTTATATCTAAAATGTTGATTAGTCATATTCTTGTTCCACAGAAGTAAAATGATATTATTTCCTACACAGATATTGGATATTCTTACTCGGATCCTAGATCCTAGCAAAGAAATGAAATCAAAGGTCTGGAGCTATCACTCTTTAGTTCTTCGAGAGAGCTCAAATTCGTTCTACAACCTCTCTGAGTGACTCTTTTCTTTCTGGGTTATCTTCAGTTTTATTATGGACCAGTTAATGGGTTGACAAAGGAATGGAGTGCAGCAAGAAATGCAGGGTTGACTGGAAATGAAAATGAGAAAGTTGCATCAACAACCAGGTTTCATGTTTGTTTCCATGTTTTGTACTCCTCCCCTCCCTTTTATATCTATGTGTTCCATGCCGATCTTGAATTGTTTAGTTCATGAATACCTGCTTCCCATGATATCAGTCTTGCAGAGATTTTTAATGAGCCTACAATTATTTATTTGGGAGATCTGATTCTTAATTATAAGAACAATCACTTGCTACATTAACAGGCTCTTGATTTTGGATATCTGATGCCGAAGAGTGGGAGGGAGGGAATGGTGTGGCTGATTGAGCTGGGCAGGAAGGGAGACTAAACATTAAGAAGCTCACAAGACAGCCAGTTAGGTTTGGTGAGGGGTGGGGTTGGAAGAGGGTAACAGGTTGTCTAATAGCCCTTGCACACACTGTTTCCGTAGCCCATTATATAAAGTGGAGTGTTCACCTTAAGGGATGTGGATCACTTTCTCTACTAGTCCAATACTTGAGAATTGAGACTTTTCCCAGTGGAATCTACATCTAAAGTCACCGAGATGTAACTTGTTAGAATATCAAGTGAATACGTGTCTAGAATTATACATATCTAGACAATGTACAAGAGGTGCTCCTTGTTAGTTTACAGCATGTATATAGTGTAGTATTGTCCCACATTGGTAGAAGAGTAGTATGTCTTTGTATAGTATAGCTATAAATAAGGACCTCTTGTGTAGTATTATTCATTCATTCAATATATCAATAACATATTTTCTCCCGTGCCTTCTCACATGGTATCAGAGCAATTGTGAGAGACTTATCGCTGTGCATAAATTCCAGCGATTCCGGAAAAGAGAAATCAGTATTTTTTAAGGTTGTTTTAGAGAAATCAGTATTTTTTAAGGCTGTTTTCTATCTGCTTCATTTCTGTCAGTGTTGTGCAAAATCCAACACTACCACGAGAGTCGTCACTGTCCGGCGACCAAACCCCAGTGAAAAACTCCGGCAGCAGCCTCCTCACGCGCCTCCACGCGCTACCAGAAGCTCACGCGCCGGCGCTCACGCGCCGGCGCGTACGACCACTTCCGGCCATTTTTTGAAAATCTTCCTTCAGAACAGTTGGGTCGCCTGGTAATTCCGATCCTACCCCTACTGTTTTCATTTCATTCCGACAACTTTGAGTTTTTTCCGGCAGCTACAGTACTATTCCGACAGCTACAGTACTATTCCGACAGCT
This sequence comes from Nicotiana tabacum, assembly GCF_000715075.1. NCBI lineage: Eukaryota > Viridiplantae > Streptophyta > Magnoliopsida > Solanales > Solanaceae > Nicotiana > Nicotiana tabacum. Next base: position 49,048,134 of record NC_134102.1, read on the forward strand.
ACAGTAGATTCCGGCAGCTACAGTTTTTCAGTATTCTGTTTTTGTGTTTCCGTACACTGTTTCAGTGGATTACAATTGATTCTTTCTCCTATTTGGTAATAATTTGCAACAATGTCTTTGGGATTTGATGTTTTTGGGTTTAGAAACATGAGTTCTGGAAGCTCTAGTGCTATTATTACCTCGGAACCTTTAATGGGAGGTTCAAACTACTTAGCTTGGGCTTCATCTGTCGAGTTATGGTGTAGAGGTCAAGGTGTTCAAGATCATCTAATCAAACAGTCTAGCGATGGAGATGAAAAGGCAATAGCACTTTGGGCAAAAATCGATGCTCAGTTATGTAGCATCTTGTGGCGATCTATTGATTCCAAGTTGATGCCCTTGTTTCGTCCATTCCAGACATGTTATTTGGTTTGGGCAAAGGCACGCACCTTATACACTAATGACATATCTCGCTTCTATGATGTGATATCACGGATGACAAACTTAAAGAAGCAGGAATTGGATATTTCTACTTACTTGGGTCAAGTACAGACAGTCATGGAGGAATTTGAGAAGTTGATGCCAGTTTCTGCTAGTGTGGAAAAACAACAAGAGCAGCGACAGAAGATGTTTCTCGTTCTTACCCTCGCTGGACTTCCTAATGATCTTGATTCAGTACGCGACCAGATTTGGCTAGTCCGTCTGTCCCGACAGTTGATGAATTATTCTCTCGATTACTCCGCCTTACTACAGCACCAAGTCCACCAGTGATCTCATCACAGATACTTGATTCCTCTGATCTTGCATCCCAGACAATGGATGTTCGGGCATCTCAAACTATGGAGCATAGACGAGGAGGAGGTCGTTTTGGAAGATCTAGACCCAAGTGTTCTTATTGTCACAAACTTGGACACACTCGTGAAATGTGCTATTCCTTACATGGTCGTCCACCCAAAAATGCTTACATTGCTCAGACCGAGACTCCAGGTAACCAAGGATTTTCTTTATCTAAAGAAGAATATAATGAGCTCCTTCAGTATCGAGCAAGTAAGCAGACATCTCCACAAGTAGCCTCAGTTGCTCAGACTGATACTTCTGTTTCTGGTAATTCTTTTGCTTGTGTTTCCCAGTCTAGCACTCTTGGCCCATGGGTCATGGACTCCGGCGCTTCTGATCACATCTCTGGTAATATATCACTTTTGTCAAATATTGTATATTCACAGTCTCTTCCCACTGTTACTTTAGCCAATGGATGTCAAACTAAGGCAAAAGGAGTTGGACAAGCTAATCCCTTGTCTTCTATCACCCTAGATTCCGTTCTTTATGTCCCTGGATGTCCTTTTAGTCTTGCATCTGTTAGTCGTTTGACTCGTGCCCTCCATTGTGGTATATATTTTATTGACGATTCTTTTATTATGCAGGACCGCAGTACGGGACAGACAATTGGTACAGGACGTGAATCAGAAGGCCTTTACTACCATAACTCACTCAGTCCTTCCACAACATGTCTAGTTACAGATCCTCCAGATCTAATCCACAGACGTTTAGGACATCCGAGTTTATCCAAACTTCAGAAGATGGTGCCTAGTTTATCTAGTTTGTCTACATTAGATTGTGAGTCGTGTCAACTTGGAAAACATACCCGAGCCTTCTTTTCGTGTAGTGTTGAGAGTCATGCAGAGTCTGTCTTCTCCTTAGTTCATTCTGATATATGGGGTCCTAGTAGAGTCAGTTCATCCTTGGGATTTCGTTATTTTGTCAGTTTCATTGATGATTATTCAAGATGTACTTGGCTTTTCTTAATGAAAGATCGTTCTGAGTTATTTTCTATATTCCAGAGTTTCTGTGCTGAAATCAAAAACCAATTTGGTGTTTCTATTCGCATTTTTCGCAGTGATAATGCCTTAGAATATTTATCTTCTCAATTTCAGCAGTTAATGACTTCTCAGGGAATTATTCATCAGACATCTTGTCCTTATACCCCTCAGCAAAATGGGGTTGCTGAGAGAAAGAATAGGCACCTTATTGAGACTGCTCGCACACTTCTAATTGAATCTCGTGTTCCGTTGCGTTTTTGGGGCGATGCAGTTCTCACAGCTTGTTATTTGATTAATCGGATGCCTTCATCTCCCATCAAGAATCAGATTCCGCATTCAGTATTGTTTCCCCAGTCACCCTTATACTCTCTTCCACCTCGTGTTTTTGGGAGCACGTGTTTTGTTCATAACTTAGCCCCTGGGAAAGATAAGTTAGCTCCTCGTGCTCTCAAGTGTGTCTTCCTTGGTTATTCTCGTGTTCAGAAGGGATATCGTTGTTATTCTCCAGATCTTCGTAGGTACCTTATGTCAGCTGACGTCACATTTTTTGAGTCTAAACCTTTCTTTACCTCTGCTGACCACCATGATATATCTGAGGTCTTACCTATACCGACCTTTGAGGAGTTTACTATAGCTCCTCCTCCACCTTCGACCACAGAGGTTTCATCCATACCAACCGTTGAGGAGTCTAGTGTTGTTCCCCCTAGTTCCCCAGCCACAGGAACACCACTCTTGACTTATCATCGTCGTTTGCGTCTTCCATCAGGCCCAACTGGTTCTCGTCCTGCACCTGACCCTGCTCCTGCTGCGGACCCTGCTCCTAGTACACCGATTGCAACTTCGGAAAGGTATACGGACCACACTTAACCCTAATCCTCATTATGTCGGTTTGAGCTATCATCGTCTGTCATCTCCCCATTATGCTTTTATATCTTCTTTGTCCTTGGTTTCCATCCCTAAGTCTACAGGTGAAGCGTTGTCTCATCCAGGATGGCGACAGGCTATGAGTGACGAGATGTCTGCTTTACATACAAGTGGTACTTGGGAGCTTGTTCCTCTTCCCTCAGGTAAATCTACTGTTGGTTGTCGTTGGGTTTATGCAGTCAAAGTTGGTCCCGATGGACAGATTGATCGACTTAAGGCCCGTCTTGTTGCCAAAGGATATACTCAGATATTTGGGCTCGATTACAGTGATACCTTCTCTCCTGTGGCTAAAGTGGCTTCAGTCCGCCTTTTTCTATCCATGGCTGCGGTTTGTCATTGGCCCCTCTATCAGCTGGACATTAAAAATGCCTTTCTTCACGGTGATCTTGAGGATGAGGTTTATATGGAGCAACCACCTGGTTTTGTTGCTCAGGGGGAGTCTCGTGGCCTTGTATGTCGCTTGCGTCGGTCACTTTATGGTCTAAAGCAGTCTCCTCGAGCCTGGTTTGGTAAGTTCAGCACGGTTATCCAGGAGTTTGGCATGATTCGTAGTGAAGCTGATCACTCTGTGTTTTATCGGCACTCTGCTTCAAGTCTCTGTATTTATCTGGTAGTCTATGTTGATGATATTGTTATTACTGGCAATGATCAGGATGGTATTACCAATCTGAAGCAGCATCTCTTCCAACACTTCCAAACTAAGGATCTAGGCAGATTGAAGTACTTTCTAGGTATTGAGGTTGCCCAGTCTAGCTCAGGTATTGTTATTTCTCAAAGAAAATATGCTTTAGATATTCTTTAGGAGATGGGGATGATAGGTTGCAGACCTGTTGACACTCCGATGGATCCGAATTCTAAACTTATGCCAGGACAGGGGGAGCCGCTTAGCGATCCTACAAGCTATAGGCGGCTGGTTGGAAAATTAAATTATCTCACAGTGACTAGACCCGACATTTCTTATCCTGTGAGTGTTGTAAGTCAGTTTATGAATTCTCCTTGTGATAGTCATTGGGATGCAGTTGTCCGCATTATTCGATATATAAAATCGGCTCCAGGCAAAGGGTTACTCTTTGAGGATCGAGGTCATGAGCAGATCATTGGATACTCAGATGCTGATTGGGCAGGATCACCTTCTGATAGACGTTCTACGTCTGGATATTGTGTTTTAGTAGGAGGAAATTTGGTGTCCTGGAAGAGCAAGAAACAGAATGTAGTTGTTCGGTCTAGTGCAGAAGCAGAATATCGAGCAATGGCTATGGCAACATGTGAGCTAGTCTGGACCAAACAATTGCTCAAGGAGTTGAAATTTGGTGAAATCAGTCGGATAGAACTTGTGTGCGATAATCAAGCTGCCCTTCATATTGCATCAAATCCGGTGTTCCATGAGAGAACTAAACACATTGAGATTGATTGTCACTTCGTCAGAGAAAAGATACTTTCAGGAGAGATTGCTACAAAGTTTGTGAGGTCGAATGATCAACTTGCAGATATTTTCACTAAGTCCCTCACTGGTCCTCGTATTGGTTATATATGTAACAAGCTCGGTACATATGATTTGTATGCACCTGCTTGAAGGGGAGTGTTAGTTTACAGCATGTATATAGTGTAGTATTGTCCCACATTGGTAGAAGAGTAGTATGTCCTTGTATAGTATAGCTATAAATAAGGACCTCTTGTATTGTATTGATCATCCAATATCAATAGCATATTTTCTCCCGTGCCTTCTCACACTCCTTATATAAGTGTTTTAGGCTGTGTATAATATGGTCGGTAATCAATCTTTATGATAATAAGGTAAGTAAATATTATATAATTAAATAAAGAATATCCTAAGGTATCCTATAGAATATTTTATAAGATTTTCTTTATTCAAATATGATGAATCTAGACACGTATTGACTTGATATTCTAACTGGTTCCCTCAAAATCAAAGTGGGGAAACCAACTTGAGTACACAAAATGTTGACGCAAATATCCATTATGATAGTGCACAATCACCAAAAAGAAAAGCAGTACCAGATTTCTTTTCTCCGAAAAGTCTCTGGTAACTGCATAACCAAAGAAGATAGTACTTCTTGTGCACTACACACAGTGAAAGGATTCTCAATGACTGTAAAGAGATATGGTGTATCAGTTTAACATGAATTGGTAGATCTAGATATTCAAAGATCAAAAGAGTTTGCCAGTCGTGTAAAAAAGTTGCAGTTCCGGTCGCTGGAGAAATGAACGGTGCTTGGATGATCCTAAAGAGAGAAGAAACACTTGATCAATCGTCTAGAGAGTAGGGGCACTAGTTGCTGGAAAGAGGAGCAGGGTTGGGCACCAAAATGAAAAAGCATTGGCTCGGCCAGTAGCACACGTTGGTCGGTGCCACCGCGGGGAGCAGAAGCTATTTGTGTCCTTACCAAGATCGTAGTTGCACCGATACCATATCAAAATAGAGAAAAAATACTTCTCATTGACTTGATTAACAATGTACTAGAGGTGCTTCTTATATAGGAGTCTTAGCTATGATGGTAGTTAATCGTTCTTTATCCTTTTAAGTTAGTAAATATTCCTCTACAATTAAATAGAGAATATGCTACAGTAGCGTTTAGAATTTTCGATAAGATTTTTGTTATTCAAGTGTAATGAATCTAGACGTGTATAAATCTAGACACATATTCACTTGATATCTAACATAACTGATTTTAGCTTAACTGGATAATTGCGAAAAGTGCAGGAATTTTCGGGAATGTTGACGAGAAAGTAAATTCCTCGCTTTTCACCTTCGGAGAGATATCAATAAGTTGTTTTGGAATTATATCTTCTTTCACGTTTCACCTTCCAAGCTATAACACCCCGTACTCGGGCTCTTTCCTTTGTTAACATGGCCAGAGAGGAAGGGGAAAGAGTTTTTTTCGATGAGTATACTTCACTGAGAGCTTTAACATGGTCCTACAGTGAAACTCTAGGCTTAGTCACGGTGTTACAAAAGTCATCTCTTTGTCGCTTTGAGGGGGAGTGTTAGATAGTTATGTAAATAACCCTAGTCCCACATGGAGTAGGAGTAGAATATGTATTGTGTATAGTTATAAATAGGGCTATTGTAAAACACTTAACAGAATATATCAATAATATATTTTTCTCCCGTGCATTCTCACATGGTATCAAGCATCGGTAAGAAAAGATCGTTGTGCGTCATTTCAGCGACATCTAGGAAGAAAGAACTCAGTCACCGTGCAATTTTCCGGTGACCTAAGTCGCTGTCCGCGTCAACCTTCATATCTAACGATGTTGCGCGAAAACCAACACCACCACAAGGTCCACCATAGTCTGGCGACCAAACCCCAGATGGCCTCTCCTACATAAGCCCCTTCACTCGCCGGCAGAAGCCAGGGTCCCGGCGTGCGCGTGAGTTCATGCGCCAGATAGTGCAGCCTTTTCCGGCCATTTTTTGACAAAGCTCCTTCAGGAAAATTTGATCGTCCCCTAATTCTGAGCCTACCCATACCTTTTTTCTCTTTATTCCAATCACTTTGAGATTTTTCTGACAACTACACTGACTTTCCGGCGGCTACAGTGATTTTTCCGACGAAGCTTCTTTTGGACAGATTACCTAGGAGGTTATTCCGAGTCTGTCCATTCAAGTTTCATCAAATTCCGGCAACCTTTTTATTATCCGGCGAGTGAACAGTGTTTTTCCCAAAAAAAAAAAGGGTGTTTTGATTTGGCATTCCAAGGTTAACCGTACAACTTGTAGTCAAGATTTTGAGAAATTGGTGTTAGCAAAATGGGATCCAATACTACGAATAGTTGATGGTTCTCTACTGGATTATATTATGTTCCTTCCGTACAAAGCTTGTAAACATACATCTTCAGAGATAGCTTCCGTTGTTCAAACAGGTAATAGCGTGACTTTTGTCTCCCAATCTTCATCCTTCGAGTCTTGGGTCATTGATTCAGGTGTGTCTGATCATATTTCTGGTAACAAATCTCTTTTCACTACTATTTCATATTCTCAATCTCTTCCAACAGTCACAATGGCCAACGGGTCTCAAACCATGGCAGCTGGAATAGGTCAAGCAAGTCCTTTTCCTTCCGTACCTTTCGATTTAGTTCTTTATGTTCCCGGTAGTCATTTTAAACTCATAGTTGTTAGTCGCTTAGCCAAATCACTTAAATGCTCTGTTTTATTTCTTGATGACCTTGTTTTTATACAGGAACGCAGTACAGGGCGAATCATTGGTACCGGGCGTGAATCAAATGGACTTTATTACCTTATCCTTACAAAATCACATAGACTCACATCTTGTCTTCCTTCAACAACTTGTCTTGTTACTGATTCACCAGATTTATTACATAAACGATTGGGCCATCCTAGTTTGTCAAAAGTGCAAAAAATGGTACCTGGTTTATCTTACTTGTCCACTCTAGAGTGTGAGTCATGTCAGCTCGGTAAGCATACCCGCTCCCATTTCCCTCGACGCCTTGATAATCGAGCAGAGTCACCTTTTACTTTAGTCCATTCAGATGTTTGGGGTCCTAGTTGGGTCAGTTTTACCTTGGGATTCCGCTATTTTGTCAGTTTCATTGATGATTATTCCATGTGCACTTGGATATTTTTGATGAAAAATCGATCTGAGTTGTTTTCTATTTTCCAGACCATCCACGCTGAAATTCAAATCAATTTGGGGTTTCTATCCGCACATTTCGTAGTGATAATGACCTAGAGTATTTGTCTTTCCCATTTCAGCAGTTTATGAACTCTCATGGGAAATCAAACATCTTGTCCGTACACATCTCAATAAAATGGGGTAGTTGAAAGAAAGAATAAACATCTTATTGAAACTGCTCGTACCCTACTCATACAATCTCATGTTCCGTTGCATGCAGTTCTTACATCACGCTATCTTATTAATCGTATGCATCTTCAGCTATCCAGAATCAACTTCCATTCTCTGTCCTGTTTCTCCAATTACCTTTGTTCACTTCCACCCCGTGTCTTTGGAAGCACGTGTTTTGTTTATAACATTACTCCAGGAAAAAGATAAGTTAGCTCCTCGTGCTCGTAAGTGTGTATTTCTACTCGAGAACGCAAAAGGGATATCGATGCTATTCTTCTGACCTCCAGCGATACCTTATGTCTGCTGATGTTACCTTCTTTGAAACCCAAATCATACTTCAGAGGTCTAGGTAATCACTTAGATATTTCTGAGATACTACCCGTTCCATCTTTTGGAGCTTCAATCACTATCTCCCATTCATCTTCCTCTACAACTCCAGTTCCACCACCTACAACTCCAGTTACAACTCCACCACCTATAGCTCCAGTTCCACCACCTTTAGCTCCAATTCCACCACCTAATCCAGTTCAACCTTCTATGGCTCCACCACTCCTGACTTATCATCGTCGTACGCGCCTAGCATCAGTCCCAGCTGATTCACGTCCTGCACCTGACCTCGCTAATACTGCGGACTTGTCTCCTCTTAGTCAACCAATTGCACTACGGAAAAGGTATACGGTCCACACTTATTCCTAATTCTCATTATGTCGGTTTAAGTTACCATCGTCTGTCATCATCCTATTGTGCATTTGTATCATGTTTGTCCTCTGTTTCCATCCCTAAGTTTACAGGTGAAGCACTATCTCATCCAGGATGGCGACGGGCTATGATTGACGAGATGTCTGCTTTACATACGAGTGGTACTTGGGAGCTTGTTCCTCTTCCTTCGGGTAAATCGACTGTTGGTTGTCGTTGGGTGTATGCACTCAAAGTTGGTCCAGATGGCCAGGTTGATAGACTTAAGGCAAGCTCGTCTTGTCGCCAAAGGGTATACTCAGATATTTAGGCTCGATTATAGTGATACTTTCTCTCCCGTGGCTAAAATAGCATCAGTCCACCTTTTTTTTTTCCATGGCTATTGTTTGCCATTGACCTCTCTATCAGTTGGACATTAAGAATGCTTTTCTTCACGGTGACCTTGAGGATGAGGTTTATATGGAGCAACCAGTGACCTTGAGGATGAGGTTTATATGGAGCAACCACCTGGTTTTGTTGCTCAGGGGGAGTCTAGTGGCCTTGTATGTCGGTTGTGCCGGTCCCTCTATGGTCTAAAGCAGTCTCCTCGAGCCTGGTTTGGTAAGTTCAGTACAGTTATTCAGGAGTTTGGTATGACTCGTAGTGAAGCTGATCACTCTGTGTTTTATCGGCATTCTGCTTCAAATCTCAGTATTTATCTAGTGGTTTGTGTTGATGATATTGTTATTACCGGCAATGACCAGGATGGTATTACTAAGTTGAAGCAGCATCTCTTTCCGCACTTTCAGACTATGGATCTGGGCAGATTAAAGTATTTTTTAGGTATTGAGGCTGCTCAGTCTAGCTCAGGTATTGTGATCTCACAACAGAAGTATGCCTTAGACATTATTGAGGAGAAAAAAATGACAGGCTATGGATCCGAATTCTAAACTTCTGCCAGGACAGGGGGAGCCGCTTAGCAATCCTGCAAGATATAGACGGCTGGTTGGTAAATTCAATTACCTCACAATGACTAGACCTGACATTTCCTTTCTTGTGATTGCGGTGAGTCAGTTTATAGATTCTCCTTGTGATAGTGATTGGGATGCAATTGTCCGCATTCTTCGATATGTAAAATCAGCTCAAGGCAAATGGTTATTGTTTGAAGATCGAGGCCATGAGCAAATTGTTAGATACTCAGATGCTGACTGGGCAGGATCACCTTCTGATAGACGTTCTACGTCTGGATATTGTGTTTTAGTAGGAGGTAATTTGGTGTCTTGGAAGAGCAAGAAACATAATATAGTTGTTCGGTCTAGTGCAAAAGCAGAATATCGAGCAATGACTGTGGCAACATGTGAGCTAGTTTGGATCAAACATTTGCTCTAAGGAGTTGAAATTTGGTGAGATCAGCAAGATGGAACTTGTGCGTGATAATCATGCTGCCCTTTATATTGCATCAAATCCGGTGATCCATGAGAGAACTAAACACATTGAGATTGACTGTCACTTCATTAGAGAAAAGATACTCTCAAGAGATATTGCTACAAAGTTTGTGAAGTCGAATGATCAACTTGCAGATATTTTCACCAAGTCCATCACCGGTCCTCGTATTAGTTACATATGTAACAAGCTCGGTACATATGACTTGTATGCACCGGCGTGAGGGAAGTGTTAGGTAGTTATGTAAATAACCCTAGTCCCACATGGAATGGGAGTAGAATATGTATTGTGTATAGTTATAAATAGGGCTATTGTAAAACACTTAATAAAATATAGCAATAATATATTTTTCTCCCGTATATTCTCACACGATGAACCGAGGTTCATTGCTTTATGGATGAAGCAATGCGCTTCAGAGAGGTTTGTGCTTCAGCCAATGACGCGCAAAGTGATTTCAATGAGAAGCGGTAAATCTCAAATTTGAGGAGTTAGATTAATATTGATAGTGCTGTTTATTGAATGTTGATATTAGTTATTCTAATTGAAATTTGATAATAATAATAATAATAATAACAATAATAATAGTACTAAATTCATATATTTTGATACTTTTAATTTTCCGTAATTTGTGCGCTTCACTTTAAAGAAGTGTGCACTTCACTTCCGCTTTCACTTTTAAAACCACGGATAAGTCATATGAAGGAGCTTGAACTTACAAACTCATCCCCACTAGTTTTGAATCATAGATCCCGATCAAAAAAATGTCGAGTACCAAGAACGTTTAGGTTATATGACATTTCTTTAAACATGTGTTAGATTGTTTACAAAGAACTCAGTCTTCATAAAGTAAGCTTTGATAAGTGAGATTAGTTAACATGACTCAGTAAAGGGGAAAAAGAGGTTCTTTCAACTGACCTGGATCCGAGGAGGGTTGAAAGGATAGAAGCTGAGCTGTTAAGTCTTTATTCTTGCCTATAATTGACTTTGATGCTACTTGGTCAAGTAATTTGGCACCTAACTGATGTGTGCACAAGAGAAGCTAGTTTTCACATATACAAGACTTAACATTAAGATATGCACTAAGTTTGTGTGGACTCGCTCTAGACAATTGTAGATGGAAGTGAGGCTCTCTCTAATGAGAAAATTGATGCTGTGAGCTGCTAATGTCTAAGTCATGATTCCTTTTGATTGCAAACTTGACTTGGTCTATATCTTTTTTAGATGGGAAAAGGTCCAAATTTACCCCTCTACTTTCGAATATTGTCTGCATTTAACCTTCGTTATAATCTTCAGCCAAATTTATCCCTACCATTATACTATTCGGCCAAATTTACCCATACCATCAGTAAACTTTTAAAAATTATCCCTCAGTCCGTTAGGTAACACAAAATCTTCCAAATCCCTTTAGTTAAATCACTTGTTCTTCTTCTTGATCCACTATTTTCAAAAATTACTATTAATGTGAATGCTAAAGGTACTAAATTATATAAATTATTCATGGATATTTTTAATTACCTTTGCACCCAATTCTCTTCTTTTAATAATAGTTTTGGAATTGGTTTAGAATTTTTATTATTTTTCAACCATATAGACACCGCAAAATTCCATGGGTCTATTTGTTATGTATTATATGCGGTTGCTCCTCATGTATGTACATGTATATTCGAATATATTTTGTAATTGTCTAGTTAGTATTTAGTTCGGTCGACTAACTTAGGAGTGCACAATGCGTAGGCATTTGATTAAAGCAAAATTGATTTCGACAATGCAAAATCTCCAAGAAACTTCAACTTCTTTCACTAATACTCGCAAAGTCTTCATACCTTTGGTGGAACGAATTCATTAAAGCTGGGGTGTTGCAAATACTTTTGAAACTTAGACAAGCTACCTAATTTAGATTCTTCAATTTACTATACTTTGTTTACTAACCGCTGAGTTATTTTAATATTTCTTTCTCTTATTTCTTTTTTCCAATTATAAAAGCAGGTAAATGCCAACTATTTTGAAAATAGTGGATCAAGAAGAAGAATAAGTGACTTAACTAAAATGATTTGGGAAATTTTGGGTCACCTGACGGATTGAGGGGTGATTTTAAAAGTTTATTGATGGTAGGGGTAAAATTGGCGGGATAGTATAACGGTAGGGGTAAATTTGGCCGAATAGTTTAACGGAGGTTAGATGTAGTCAATATTCAAAAGTAGAGGGGTATATTCAGACTTTTTCCCTTTTTAGATTCTCCCTAGGTTCTATATGTGTGGTCATGTGAAGCTTTAAATGGTAGTTCATTGCTCAAAGATGTTTCAAGAGTGTTCCTGAGTTTGTCTGTCTGCAAAACCCAATTGTAACATCTCCAGCAGTGCTCAATGCATTTGATGATCTAGATATTAAGTTTTAGATTTTCTTAATGCTAGCACATAGTGTTAAGTAACAAGGTAACCATCCCACATTTGATAGTAGTATGATTATCAAATCATTTCCAAGGCTTACATGCTCTATGATCGCCAACTTGGGCTTGAGCAGCGCTTCGTTGTATCGGGTTGATCTCCAGGAAGAACTCCGTTGATCACTCCTTTGTTGAAGAACTTTGCACTTGATGATTGATCTCTCTGTTTGCGGATGCCTTCACCAATTGCGGAATGCTCTCCTCCAACTCTGAATGTCCTTAGAGAGTTATGTAACCCCTCTATTTATAATGGTAGAGGATGGACAGTCCAGCTACATATGAACTCTCTTGCTTGATTCTGATTGGTTCATGTGAGTCATCGAACTTATCTCATAAGTTATGTGATAAGTTTGGTTGTTATTGGCCAAGACATGTCATTTTAGACACTTGGCAACTCTTGATTGGTCACTGTTTTAGACTGAGATTGCCACATCATTTCACACGTGGTGTGATCTTGTTGGCTTTGAGTTTGACTTCATATGCCATGTCGCTTGACACATGGCATGTGTCCGGGTCTTAAGATGAAATGGACCTTGGGCTTGAAAATTATAAAATGGACCAATTTAATGTAAAGTCCAAATTAATTATTTAATCCAAATAAAACTAAGATTCAATCCAAATTTTGTATGGATTAAACTTAATAAATTTTATATGTTTACAGATGCCCCCTACTTCAAGTCTTGTCGAAGTGTAAACTTGATGAGCCTTAGCAACGAAGCTTGAAGTACCGGATGAAGAGAATCCCATTTTTTTTAACCGCATGAAGAATTTGACTACTTGGATAAGTTATAATTTTTTCTAAAAGCACATGACTTTAGCCAAGATTTCAAACACCGAAGGGTTAGCTATTGTCGCTTGGGAAAACATTATCACGTATATCCTAATTTGAGTAGGATACCAAAAAGTAGTGTTGGCCAAATAGCAACTACTTGTTCGCAGCTACATATGTAAAGTCCAACTCCTTTTCCAACACTAATTCTTTAATTAATTATGTCTAGAAGTCTAAGACTCCAAGTATCAGCCGCCTTAAACAATTATATAAGGAAGCCCTTGCAATCCTTGACTACCGAAAGGAAACTTCGAAACTACTACTGTTTCTTGACGGGCAAGACAATTTTCAACACAAGGCAATTGTTTCTCCACTGAGTGCTCTTTTTTTTCAAGTTTCGTTTCAAGTGCTCTCCACTGTATTTTTTTTTCCAGGAATCGACAACGCCAACAAAGTAAGTTCGAATCCGCACCAGCAAATCCACGAACCTTGAGCAATGGAGATTGTTGTTTTGGCATTGAATTTGGCCATTGAAGCTTCGTGCCGTTGGCGCCGTTACCTGTCACACAAATCCGAACTTCGAGTCGCGAGTATATTTATCTATCGTGACGAGTTGAAGCTTCGTGTCATTGACACCGTACCTGCTGCTGAATCAAAGCTTCATGTCGTTGGCACCAATCAATTAGACAGAACCAAAAGCTTCGTTCCATTGGCACCGAGGCCTCCAAAATCTTTTCCCTTTCGCTGCAGAATGTGTCTGAGATAGTCATCTTTAGGCATATGTGGAGAAAACCATCATATTTTATCGTAGGAACATCGGGAACACAAGCCGTCTGATCCACTTGACACTACACTTCAAATACTTCAACATATCAAAAATTTGGGGCGAAATTCCTTTTGTAGCTTCTTAGGTATTATTTTGAAATTTCGTTTCAGATGCTGGTGTACTCAAATTTGCAGCTGATAAATGGACCTTGGGCCTAACTCAACCCCAAAAGCTAGCTTATGAGGTGGACCTTGGCGTACTCATTCTTGCGGCTTGGCGAAATTGACACTACTTGGAGCAGTCCTTTCCAATCTTGACGAGCAAGCACTTGGCACATCTCCGCAAAAATATCCATTCTTTGGCGTAGGCGCGATGAGATCACAAGCCGCTTCATCCTCTAAAGAATCATAACTCAAATATCTGCCGCTTCAACTTCGTAGCACTGCATGTTCATTGAAAAAAATCGTATCTCGACCTAGGAGTGTCCAAACTGCAATCCGCTTGATTCTACCGAATCAGAACTTGCACCACATCGACATATCCAAAATTTAGGGGTAAATTCCATCAAGACAAGTTAGAATAAACTCTCGAAGGCGATGCACACGTCTGTCATTTCGACTTCACAGCACTGCATGCTGTCATTAAAAAGTACACATTTCAAGCTTTTATGTCCAAATAGTGAGACGTCTGCGCCATCAGAAAGACAAGTTCGAGACCTGCAACACCTGAAAATATCGTGGCAGAACTCCTTTTAGGTTGGCTGCAATATTATTTTGAAGTCGCTCCTTATGTCTGCATTGCTGCTTTTCAGCTTTGTGCACTCTCGTCGAGAAATTCATATCTCGAGCTACAGGTTGTTAGAAAGTAAACTCATAGAGCTTCAACATATATGAATTTCACGACAGACCTCCTTTCGAGCTGGAAACAAAAAATTCTTAAAGTCGACCTAACTGCAGTAAACTTTAAGATTCGTGTAGTTCCGGCGAAAAACATCGTATCTTGAGCTAAGAGCCTCAAAATTGGAAATGGTTTGTGTTGTTGTAAACTAGACATCCAAATCTACAACATATAAAATGTTAGGGGCAGAATGTCTTCCAGATGAACCACAGTAGTTTTCCAAATATGATCCTGTCATCCGTTGAGCTCGCTTTCCATCTCTATGCTCTCTGAGTTGTCCTACGAATGTTGTTGTTTTCTTGAAATCGGCTCTACAGTCTTGCATGTAGTAACTCTAGCTATCATGCTTCACAAATCTTATCTCTTCATTTATTTCTTTTGCAGACTCGCAAAGGGGCTCAAAGGGTCCGGATATCAGACTGAGATGTCATATAAGATGCGGATATGTTGAAGTTTTGAGCACGCAAAATCTCTATGAGAAAGAAAGAATTATTGTAGTAGATCGTCATGCGAAGCCACCGTTTCACCAACTGTTGCACTTGATTTGTTGATAGTCTTGAAGTTCATCAATGGCGGCTCCCACGGTGATTGAAGTTTTTTTTCAAGAGCGACGACTTCTCACCTTAGGACTGAGTCCGGGCATTTCTTTATACGGCCAAGCGAAGACATCTTTGTACTCGGTCAATAACTTGAAGTATTCCTCCTCCTCCTGAGGTGTAAGAAGCGCACTAATGAAGGTGGGTCGTGGATCTTCCAAAGTGCCTAAATTGAGTTCCTTAAGTTCATCTACATTTGATTGCCCGCCATCCTCTAGATGAGGGGGAGCCTCGTGTACTTCATCATTAACGTCAAGGCATGGCCTATCTTCCACAGTTATGTGATAGGATGTTTTCACAAAGTGACTTTTCTCTTTGACTTCCTTGGATGGTCGGCATGGCCTCTTTCTCTTTCTCTGCTTCTTTACGAGGCTGGAAAGTGTAATCAGTTCTCCTTTGCACCTTCAATGGACTATCTATGGATACTGACAAAATAGACTTCCTCTTCATACGTGATGGGAAAGCACTACAAATTTCTTTGTCGGCATCAACTTCACAATGACCTCGCTCCTCATGGACTTGCTCCTCATGTTTCGACAATTTCTTTCTAGATGGTGACTTCCTTATGGTTCCCCGGCGACAAAAGACGGAGGTCTTTGAGGTAGTGGAAACTTCCTTTAGATGTTTGGAAGATACACGTTCACTTTTGTGACTTAGCCTTTCAAACACCGAGACCCGAGGGGTTGAGCCTCCAATGCGATCACACACTGAAGCCCGTTGTTTTATTTTCTTATCCTTAACTTCCGTCATTTCCTCTGCCGAGGTGTGTTGTGATGAAGCTTTGCTTCTCTTAGATGAAATTCGAAGAGGCTTTGCCAAACTGAATCCTAACCCAAACTTAGGAGTGGCGACGTAGTGCCCTTGCTTTCTCAACCTCATTTGGGACTCAGTAAGCCCATGCATCTTTTCACCAATGACTTCATCTTTGAGTTCTCCTAGTCTTGATGGATTTTGAGAAGTCGTAACCAGACTTTTCAAGCAGTATGAAGGCCTTAGGATCAAACTGTCCTTTTATTTTATCAGCTTGGAGATTGCCTTTAGTAGACTCACAAGTCACGGATGGGATTTGTGCAACTGGGACAGTCATATTTTCCTTCAAATCTTGGATTACTTTGTGACTCATTTGCTTCTTTGGAAAACATTCCTGTAACAAAGGTTGCCCTTTTTTTTGACTCACTCGAAATGTGGCGAAAAACTAGATGCTCCTTATCGGTCTTTGTCTGTATGTCACCTTCAGATGATGATAGCTTAATGGAGACTTCTTTAGTTCTCTTCTTAGACAGCTTGGCGGCAGTCCATTGAGCCTCATTTTCTTCTTCTGAATTGACATCAGCTTCGTCGACTGATGATGGTTTCTCCACTCTGTTCTCAAGAATCTAAGTAGAATTTTGCATCTGCAAAGTATGACTCCGTCCCCGTGAAAGGATTGATGTCTGCATCAATTTTGACTATCTCTCCATCCCTTCTGTACTTCAGACAGTGATGCAAAGTAGACCATACCACTCCATTCTCATAATCCAAGGAGGTCCAAGCAGCAAGTTGTATGATGTTTTAGCATCTATGATGTGAATCGTGGTGTTTGACTTCATCTCACTACGCGGATCATACCTATGGCTCGTTGTCCTCCTTGGTTGAAACCTTGGATTGTTAGGTTACTTTTGGATAGCTCATCCATAGAGATCCCAAGCCTTTTTAGCACCATCTTCGGCATGATGTTGACAACCGAACCATCATCAACAAGTATACGATTGAGATGTTCCCGAATGGCCCCTACAACGAACAAAGGCCTGTTATGTGGCTTAGAACCCAACATCAAGTCATCATCTGTGAAGGAAATTGTTGCACAACATTGTGACAATTTTTCTGTTATCATGATGTTCTTGTGTTTTCATTGGACCAAGCTCATCGTTGCTTTCCTTTGTTTCATCGGTACTAGAAAATACACGAGTTGCACCAACATGACCTCCATAAAGGAATTTTCCAGGAAAGAATTCATGCAATGTGATAGTCTTTCGGAACTTCGGCGATAAGGTACCGTTAATCTTCTTGCTAATAGAAGATTTGATAATTCTTGGTGTTTGTAGCTATTCCATATCGCTCATTTTTGCTCTTGGCTTCGGAAGTCGTAGCCTCGTAATTGCTTGATGTTTTCGTTTCTTGTGAGTGACTAGAGTCCAACCCTCATCATCTTTGTCTTTGGACTCAGTGTCCAGCTCTAGTGAACCTTTAAGAGTTTTCCTTGGAAGATCAACTTCAACGGGCTCGAAACTTCCAAATTGTAAGAGTGCAGTGCTTGACACGTTCTGCAACCTTGAACACTTCTTTTCCTTGAGGGCGGCACTTGCATGATTTGCTTCTGCTGTTTCATCTATGTCTATGATGATTTTTCTTTCACTTACAAGAGCCATGATTTTCTCCTTCAAGAGCAAGTATTTTTCTGTAGGGTGGCTAATGACGCGATGAAACTTGCAGTATTTCGGATCGCCAACTTTACCAATTTCCTCAGGCCTTTTTGATTCAGGGAGATCGATGACTTTCTTGGCCAGCAATTCATCAAGGATTGTGGGTACGTCTGAATCTAGAAACGGATAAACCTTATCCTCGAATTCCTTCAAAGTGGGACGACGTTTCTCCTCTTTGGGATATTGACTCGCGGTCTTATCCTCCTTCACCTTTTGCTTGGTCGTGGCTTTCACAGAAGTTGCTTTCACCGCCATAGATTCTTTGGTTTGGTTCTTTGATGCAACATTTTTCTTGAACTTCTTCTGATCAGCAAATGGAGATGCCTTTCCATAACTTGCGATGCTTAACTCCATGTCGTGCGCTCGCGTTGCAAGTTCTTCAAAAGTTCGCGGTTTGATCCCTTGTAGGATGTACAAAAGGCCCCAGTGCATTCCTTGAATGCACATCTCCACATCAGATACTTCTGAAAGCGATCCTTGCAGTCGAAACTTAACGCTCTCCAACGATTGATGTTGTCACGACCCAAAACTAACCCCTGTTGTGATGGCGCCTATCGTGGAACTAGGCAAGCCGATAATTTCAAGGTTATTTAACATAAAAACCTTCGTAAAGGAGTTCCAATCAAAATAAAAGTGCGGAAGGAAAAGCCTGACATCGGGGTGTCACTAGTCATGAGCATCTACTACAATCTGTCTAATAATATCAAGGCTAACTCAGCCTGGAAAATAGCTAAATACAACTAGAGGAAGATAAGAGGGAGAAGAGCAGGGGCTGCGGTCACCAAGCAGCTACCTTGCTATCTCCAAGAAAATCTGCAACCAGAACACTCAATAACCGCTACCGTGTCCAGCTACACCTGAATCTGCACACAAGGTGTAGGGAGTAACGTGAGTACGCCAACTCAGCAAGTAACAACAATAAATAAAGATTGAGCAGTAGTGACAAGCAATAAAGCATATAACGTTCATATCATGTAATCTTAGTAAAGTACAACATGCTTTAAAAATCAGTATTTGAATCAAATCATCTCGTTTAAACCCGGTTCCAGTAAAAAAAATCATTTAAAGATATTTTTCCAACAGTTTTAAAAAATCCGGGGTTTCATACCCTCAGGACTAGATTTACAATCGTTACTTACCTCAAACCGGTCAAATCTCTACCTCGCAATGCTCTTGCCTCTGGACTCGGCCTCCAAATGCTCCAAATCTATTCACAATCAGTACAATACCATCAATATACGCTAATGGAATGAATTCCACAAGAAAAGCTTCAAAATTAGACCAAAACCCGAAATTGGCTCAAACCCGCCCCCCGGGCCCACGTCTCGAAATCCGACAAAATTCACAAAACTAGAAAGCTCATTCACTCACGAGTTTAACCATAACAAATTCATCAAAATCCGACATCGTTTGGTCCTTCAAATCCTTAAATTACTCTCCAAAAATTCCAAGCCTTAACCCCTCATTTTCACTAATTACAATAATTAAACAACGGGAAAATCACCATATATACGAGTATTAGGCTCAAGTAACTTACCTCAATGAAAACCCCCTTGATTCCCTCTTCAAAACTCTCCAAAAAGCTCCAAATCCGAATAGAAATTGTGAAGAATGCCCAAATATTCGCGCAGTGTTCCTATATACCTTCTGTCCAGGCATCTCGCACCTGCGGCCCCTTTTCTCGCACCCGCGCGACCGCACCTGCGGTCCAAGGAGCCGCACCTGCGTAACTCACTTATCCGCCCAGACTCCGCATCTGCGGCAAACCCGTCGCACCTGCGAAGGCGCATCTGCGCGTTTCCTCCGCTTCTGCGAAGCCTGCCCAGCATTCCCCTTTCCGCATCTGCGCCCCAGGTTTCGCAACTGCGGGCTCGCAGATGCGACCTCCAAATCACATTCCGGACGTACTCCTAAGTCCAAAATCACCTAACGGAGCTAACTGAACCATCAGAATTCAAATCCGAGATCGTTTACACATAGGTCAACATCCGGTTGACTTTTCCAACTTAAGTTTCTACTTAAGAGACTAAGTGTCTCAATTCACTCTAAAACCACTCCGGTCCCGAACCAACTAACCCGATATAACATAATATAGCTGAATAACACAAAAAGAAGTAGAAATGGGGAAAACGGGGCTATAACTCTCAAAACGACCGGCCGGGTCGTTACAGATGTAATCTACCACGGGCTTGTCTTTCCTTTGCTTGGTGCCTGCCAACTTTATCATGCTTACAGTTCAGTAAAAACGATTGAGGAATTCCTTCTTAAGTTGCTCTCAACTATCAACTGACTCGGGCTTCAAATCAATATACCAGTCAAATGCGTTCCCTTTCAGCGAACGAACAAATTGTTTTACCAAAATGTCACCATGCGTTCCAGCATTGCTACAAGTCTCGACAAAGTGGGCAATATGTTGCCTTGAGTTTCCTTTGCCATCAAATTGATGCAGCTTTGGTGGTTGATAATTGGTTGGCATAGTTAGACAATCAATCCTCTTAGTATAAGGCTTAGAGTAATACAACGAACTTTGTGATGGTCCGCCATATTGAGCTGTGATGGTGTTTGTTATTATGTCTTTCAATTGTTGGACAGATAACAACCGAAGTGGATTGTTTTTCCTTCTGAATGCTGAACTTGGCAAGCGATTCCTCAACAACCATTTTTTGCGAGGTGAAGACAGGTGAACGAGGAGGGACGTGGCTCGACTCTCCAGGTGCATAGGCCTCCAATTTGTTCATGAGTTGAGCGATTTGAAGGTCTTTGTCTTCAACAGATTTCTTCAAGACTCCTATAGTCTGTTCCATCATGGCAAATTTTTCGTCCACGTTAGTTGCGTCAGTCATTAAGGCGTTGACTTTCGTTAAAACTGAAGAATCCACAAAATCCTCAAATCCACCAAGGTTGGAGGCTGTTTGAAAAAGTTCGTCAAATAGCAAGAATGGGGTGTTGCCCCCAAAGATTGTAGTTGCAGATGTCATGTGAGATCTGCTCTTCTTTGAGATCACTTGAACTTGCTTCGAGTGATCGGGCCAACATGACGGAGCTCAACGGATGCGGCAGTAACATCTTTGCATGGAACATCATCACACTTCCGGAAGGCCACTGCAGCAGTAGATCTGAAGTTTGTAGTTTTCAACTTATAAAAGGAAGAGATGAAGGGTAGAACTGGTCCCACTGGGCGTGCCAAAATTTGTTCGCAACAAATTTTCGTAGTACGGAAAATAAATTGCAACAAAAATAATATGAAGAAAAAAGATATTTTATTAATGAATATTTGTGAGTACAATTCTATGTATCCCTTGGTTTTTCTATTTGAAATTCTCCGTGATTCGAGGGCTTGAGAAATATTTTTCTTGAATGTAGGATGATGCAAACCTCCTTGTGATGTATTTAATCGTCAAGAACGTCGAGCAGCGCTTCGTTGTTTCGGGTTGATCTCCGGAATAACTCCGTTAATCACTCCTTTGTCGAAGAACTTTGCACTTGATGATTGATCTCTCTGTTTGCGGTTGCCTTCACCAATAGCGGAATTCTCTTCTCCAACTCCGAATGTCCTTAAAGTGTTATGTAACCCCTCTATTTATAATGGTAGAGGATGGACAATCCAGCTACATATGAACTCTCGTGCTTGATTCTGACTGGCTCATGTGAGTCATCTAACTTATCACATAAGTTATGTGATAATTGGCCAAGACATGTCATTTTAGACACTTGGCAACTCTTGATTGGTCACTATTTTAGGCTGGGATTGCCACATCATTTCACACGTGGCGTGATCTTGTTGGCTTTGAGTTTGACTGGATATGCCATGTCACTTGACACATGGCATGAGTCTGGGCCTTAAGATGAAATGGACCTTGGGCTTGAAAATAATAAAATGGACTAATTTAATGTAAAGTCCAAATTAATTATTCAACCCAAATAAAACTAAGATTCAATCCAAATTTTATATGGATTAAACTTAATAAATTTTATATGTCTACAAGGACGAAACTGTTAAGTTGGTTGGGGCACTAGTTGGAACTTGCGTTATTGTGGTTTGAGTTGATGCTGATTTGTAACTCGCAATATATAAAGGTGATGGTCATCATGTCTACATGCATTATTGGGATTTCGGAGGTTACGATTAAAAATGATTGTGTAAATTTTATGCTCTTAGGTACAAAGACTCATTCCTTCATCATCCTTTTATTTTGACTAGACAAAGGGTAAAGGGCATATCTGGGGAAGTTTCGGTTCCTTCTCAATTTTGGTGGAAGTATTCTTCCAATTAATTTTGTTGACATGGTAAATGCATTGTGTAATTAAAGTTGCATAATAACAACATTGTTCATGTTGCAATTATCTTTACTTCATCAAAAAGGCATTTATTTGTGCTGCAGACGAGCAGTTGATCATCTTCACCAGTTTTGAGATTTTCAAAATGTAGGACTGTATTAAGTGCTTCATACTAGTTGGTGTTACAGCAGATGTAAGATGAATCAATTCACTATTTCATGGTGAATCAAACTCTGAGTTTCATTTTTGCAGCTTGGAAACTGCCAATGTGGTGGATCTCTTAGATTCTGCTGTTCTATCTCGCCTAGTTGATATCATGAGGACGTCATCCGCAGATTTGCAGAGGAAATCTGCTTCAATCCTTGAGTTCGCCGCAGTTATTGAGCCATGCACGGAAAAGATCCTGTCTGTTGACCTAGAAAGTGGGCTGGATGCTGTTTTCCAGCAGAAAACTTTAAATGGTATGAGAGATTACTTTCCCGCAATCCTCATTAAGGCCCAGTCTGTCAGAAAGTGTGGCTTCACTTTTCCCTTTTTAGTAGGTTTCTTGATCCCTCTTTGAAGTACGTAGTAGTCTGTAACTGCTGCTGTTCAACATTACATGGTAATATGGAAGTCTTAGGAAATCTTCTGGAGAATACTACCTTGAAGAAGGAAACCATGGTTTCTGTTTGATTTCAAGGAATGTCAATGTGCTTGTAAATTTCAAAAGTAGTGCCTCCTACTACCAAAGTAGGAGATTAGGATGTTCTTTTCTGGCATTTAAGCCACAAATTATGCCCCAAGAACTTACAATCTATGTTGCGCGGACTCTCCAAAATGATGCCGCACCTGTGTCGGATCCCCCCAAAAATACACTATTTTTGGAGGATCCGACACGCACCCGGCAAAATTTTCGGAGAGTCCGAGCAACATAGCTTACAATTAATAGTTTTCCTAGTTCACCCCAGGCCTGTACTGGTTACATTTTGGATTCAGTTGTGATCCACAACATTTTACCTTCCATTTACACCAAATTATTATCACTCACTTGCCAATCACCTCTCTCTCTCTCTCTCTCTCTCTCTCTCTCTCTCTCTGGGTACATGTACAATTCTACTTTCCACCTTTCAGTTTTTTCATTCATCCTGTTTGTCTATGCTTCAAATACCCTGAGTATGCTTAGCAAATTCACCAATATTACTGTTCATGTGTCTCTGAGCTTCTTTGGTGAGGAAATGCCCAAACTCCAGAAGTGCTCAGCATATACTAAGTTCTTGACAATAGTGGTGTGCCTTTTGTGTTCATTGCTTTACTGTTACGTAGTATATATTTCTCTTCAGTTCTGTGGAAATGCTCATTCTTAACCACCACAAGTTGATTTTTGTAACTGAGTAAACCTGTAGACTTACAGATGACTTGGGAGTTCTTACATTTGTGACCAGTTCACTGTTTTCCTCAGGTCGGTACTGAGTAAATCATTCTTTAAGCGGAAACTGGAAGATAAATTGGTGGTCAGTGATCTGCCTTAATCTGTTTATCTAAGACAAGAAAATTTTAGCATAGGGTTTTCACATTCATGGGCTGCAGAGACTTGCTTTAGTCTTTTGATTTATATAGCGTAGCCAGCATACTGGAGGCTGTTTCAAGTAGTTTCTAAAAGATGATTCTCCACAGTTTGACTTGTTAGCCATTTAATAGCTCGTTCCTAATTTATGTTACTTGGCTAAACGAAGAAAACTTAGAAGCACGGTGGATGATCTGATGATATTTAGTCAATTTTCTTACTTTGGTGGTGTGGGGATCCTATGCTAAATACTAGCCTCTATCAAGACTTGAGAATATTTGCCTTAAATTCTATTGGAAATAAATAACTTGCTGGATTCATCATGATATTGCAGACGCAGAATCTGAAATAGATCTGCAGAACCCGGAACTTCATGCGCTTGAGGTTGAAGAGGCTGGTCATGCGATATCTGCAGCATCCCGGCTACTTACAAGACTGCTGGACTTTGAGCAGTTCTGTCGTAAAGTAAATGCATCTCATTTCACAAAGTTATTGCGAAAGGTTCTCAAATCAGACATCCCTCTTTACCACAAAGACTGGGTTGCTGCCTGTCTTGTGAAGCTCCGCTATCTCTCTGGTCCATATTTTGACTATGATACTCCGATCAACTTAGAGGTAACTCTTTATGAGACGATCCCAAGGCTGGTAGAACAGATCAAGACTTCATATTCACCGGAAGTACAAGAGGCTGCTGTTGTAGAACTCAACAGAATAATCTCTGAAGAGGTGGTGAATTCCACCAGAGCCGTGGCTGCCGAGGGAGGGATATTTACATTGGTGAAGCTGCTCGAAAATGGGAGTGAACGAGCTGTTGAAGCATCTCTAGCAATACTGTATAATTTGAGCATGGACAGTGAGAATCATGCTGCGATTATAGCTGCAGGAGCTGTGCCAATTTTGAGAAGACTTGTACTAACGCAAAGGTCACATTGGATGCAAGGTCACATTGGATGCTTACCTACATGATGAATTCAGCTAAATTCTTACCAGTTGTAATATAAAAATTATGAGTTCATGTTGTTAGTAATATAACCCTTCTTTATACAAAACCCTCTATTTAGTCTTCAAGCTGATCTCTTCTGCGATGAGAGAATTTTGTGAATTGAGCCAGGAACAGATATTTAATGCTATGTATCTTATACAGAGACAACTGTGTGGCCTTCAAAGAATTGGGTTTAGTTCTTTATTTTTTGTTTGAAAACTAAATTGTTTTTCCAAAGCTAAACCAAAAAAAAGAGAGATTATTATTCTTATAATCATTAATTAAATGAGACCCATACTTATTTTTCAAACTTCTATAATTTAATAAGTGGTTACAAGCTGAAATATGTTCCAAAATCATTATCTTGTGAAATCCATTAATTGACATCCACGGAGATTTCCATAATTACTTATGGTTTCGTAAAATATTACAATTATTAGTTGAATAACATGTTCAACAACCTTAACATATGGTAAAAGTATAAAAAAGATATACCCTAAAATACGGTAGTTCCCTACATGGAAGGAAATTAGAATGATAGAGAGAAAATTGGGGCGTCTTGTACAAGGATAACACATGCAAATTGAGAAATAGTCCAAAACCGATAATAAGAATATTGAATTTTTCCCTGCAAAGAAGACAATCCATGGGATATTTTTGAGGAATTCCTCACAAAATACAACTGCAAAGACAATTTCATTCTATAACAAAAAAAGTGTAAACAAACATATCCAAAATGATTGGACTAAAGTTCATCTCTATGGCAAAGCCTCGGAAAATACTTGCATCTTCATCTCGACCCACTGACCCTTCACCTTCTCTTCCATCTCCTTCTCCTTCTTCTAATAACTTAAACCCTCCACTCCTCAAATCCCAACCAAGACTGGAGCTGCAGAAGAAAAAGAAGCAGAATCAAAGGCAACTTTCAGTTGCAGAGATTGAAAGAGCCATTGGTGCTGGCATTTTCCGAGACAGAGATACCAGCAGGCAAATATCCTTTACTTTTTCCAACATACTACTATCTTGGTGTTGCTATTTTGCTGGATCTTTCAAAAATATTGTCTAGCTAAGCTAATCTAAGAAAAGATTCATTGCTCTGATTTGTTAAGGGAAGCAAAGGAGAGCAAGACCTCGTTTGATTCAATTTTGTCAAATTCTGAAGGAGATGTGGAAAGGAAGCTAAGGGAAACTGATGAATGGCTTATTGATAAAACTGAAGACATATCTGCCTCTGCTGGTAGTAAATTCCTTTTATATTTACATCTTTTATTAACTACTTAACAATCTTAAATTTTTGTTTGTTGTCACAGGAAAGAAGATTTTAGTTGTTGTGTTTAAATGGATTCTACCCTTGTGGATTCTTGCATTTCTTGTGGCTTCTGGGATGGTCAATCTACCATTTAGTACCCCATTTCTTGATGACTTACTTCTGTAAAGCAGTTTAAACTCATAGAGACTTTATGTTACTTTCTCTTTTATAAAATATATGTACTACTTCTTCCTTAATAAAGAGGAAATCTGGACAATAAACTACTTAAAAGCTGAAAAATAATTTCAAAAGATCAATGTGTTGAAGCCAATGTTGAAAAAAATAAGAGAAGGGGTTGAGAGCTAGCTGACTTGGTGAGCTCATTTTTTTCCGCAGTTTAGGTGGGGGGTTCAGAACTCATTAGTAGCGTTGTATCCCCTCTTACCCTCCCCCCAAACCCTTTTCCTCCTCCTGATGTTTAAAAAAATCAAGAGAAACATGGTTTGTAGATATCTAAAGAATATGATCTAAGCTTGGACGTAGTTATCGCGATCTATATAGTTTAGTGATAGTAGTTTCTTCTACCTCTGGCAGAATTTTCAATTCTGGCGCGTTTGAAGAGAATGTGTTGAGAAATATGATTCTGTATATATATATCCTCTTTGCACCATTTTGTGTGTTTCTCACAAATTACATGAAAACATTATGTTTAAATGTCGTATTTAAATGAGAATGGCTTGTACTCATGCATTAGAGACGGATTCAAAAAAATGCTAAAATGTCACAAGCTTTATCATTACAATGATATCTTTCTTTGTATTAATGAGATTGATGTAACGACCCGATCGATCGTTTTGAGCTTTAGCGTTTCATTTGGTGGTTTGAGACTTTGAGTAGCTTCATATGATGTATAACTTGAGTGTATGGTCGGTTTTTGTTTTCGAGTGGTTCAGGATTGATTTTGAAGAATGACTCTTGATTTGGAAACTTTAAGTTGGAAGAGTTGACCAAGTTTTGATTTTAAACGGACTCGGAATCGGGTTTTAATTATTTCAATAGGTTCGTATGATGATTTGGACTTGTACATATGTTCGAATTTGGTTTCGGAGGTTCTTGGAAGATTTGACATTATTTGTTGAAAGTTGGCAATTTGAAGAACCTAGTAGTTCATAAGTTTGACCAAGAGTTGAGTTTGATGTTATTGGACTCCAATTGGTGTTCCGAGACTTTGGATAGATCTATATAGTTGAATTGAAGTTGTGTGCAAAGTTTGAAAGTAATCTGAAGTATTTACGTGTGATTCAGACATTCTTTTGAAAGAATGGAGATTTAACAACTTTAGAGAAATTCTATTCGGTTTGAGCCTCGATTCTTTGTTGTGATGTTCCCGTGGGTGTTTTGTGGCTTTGGATAAGTTTGGATAATATATTTGTACTTGTTGGTATGATTGGATGGGATCTCGAGTGCTCAGGTGTGTTTTGGATCATTGGTTAAGAAACTAGTTAAGTCAAGGATTTGGAGTTTGATCATGGTCAATATCGGGTTAAGGTGACCTCTTTTTGATATTTTGAGTGCGCGAGCAAGTTTGTAGCATGTTTTATGATTGAAATGCATTTATTGTTTGTGTTCGGGAGGTTCTGAATGTGTTTTGGATGCTAAAATGATGATTTTCTTATTGCTGTTTTTTTGGGTGTAAATAATTACGAAAATGCCATTTATGTCACTGAAATTTTCAGACTTCCTTTAAAGCTTCAAAATATCATATCTCCCTCATTTTAAGGCCAAATTCGGTGATTCAAAAAGCTATCTTGGGTGTAATCTCGCAAGGATCATGTTGGGCTTATCAAACGTGAGTTTCAAGATCATCTAAGATCTGATTCGGGCTGGGACAACTGCTGTGTTTTTACTTATTTCGAAATTTAGTTACTTGTTCTCATAAGGTTTTGGAGTTACGTTTTGGGCGATTTTGGAGGGAATTTTCACTACTTGGATTGAGGTAAGTATCTTGCCTAACTTTGTGTGGGGGAACTTCCCAGTAGAATTTGGTTTAATTGCACTACTTGAATTATGTGAAAGATGGTGACGAGTATGTACACGGGCTTATATGTGATATTTGACCGATTTAGACTTTTATGCCTTTAATTGAATTTGTTATTATATGGAACACCTTTCATTGTTGATTTATTTCCCATTTCTTTTTGTTGTTGTTGAAACTATTGTACACCTTGTTGTTGAGCCGTGGGTTATATATTATTGTGACATTGGTGTTGTTCTTTGAGAAATATTGTGGAATTGGTGTTGCACCCTATTTTGCACGAGTCAAAACAAGATTCAACTAGTGGTTTCCCTGTTGTTGATGAAAAAGAGTCACCACCTAATATTTAAAGGTATACTAGGGTACCTATTTAGATTATTATCCTATTAGTCTACTAACCGGTGAGATTTGGGGTAAGATTCTTGTTCTTCTAAGGGGTAGGTGTTAGGCACCCCCTAGAATCTACCTGAGGTAGCTCCATAGGACTTACACTAAGTTTAGAAAATTAGATTCGGAATTAAATTAAAAGAACAATTCCTATTTAGAAGCTTAAATAGAAAGAGTTGACCGGAGAGTTGACTTTTGAGCAAACAATCCTGGAATGGAACTTTGGTGATGTCAATAGCTTCGTATGGTGATTTCAGACTTAGGCATGTGTCCGGATTTGGATTTGGAAGTCCGTAGGACAATTCGACACATTTTGGCAAAAGTTGAAAAATTGAAGATTTTTGGAAAGCCCGACCGAAGGTTGAATTTTTGATAACGAGGTCAGATTTCGATTCCGAAAATCTGAATAGCTCCATTACATCATTTATGACTTGTGTGCTAAATTTGAAGTCATTCCAGATTGATTTGATAAATTTTGGCGCAAAAATATAGAAGTTGAAAGATTTGGAAACTCATAATTTGATTCGATGCGCGATTGGTAATTTCGGCGTTGTTTGACGTGGTTTGAAGCCTCGACTAAGTCCGTATTGTATTTTGGGAAATGTTGGTATATTTGGTTAAAGTCCCGAGGGACTCGGGTGGATTTTGGAAGGTTAACAGAGCAATTTGGACTTGAAGGAAGCCGCTGAAAAATGGCAGCAACTGTTGGAATCGCACCTGCGGAATTATGGGCGCATGTGCGACAATCGCAGAAGCGACTGAAGGGGTAGCTGAGAAGGGCCGCAGAAGCGGCAAATGGTGCGCAGAAGCGCAAGGGCAACCGCAGGTGCGAAACTGGGCAGAAATTTTCTCGCAGATGCGAGGGTCAAATGGGCAGTACACTTTCGCAGAAGCGTGATTTTCCTCGCAAAAGCGAGCACGCAGAAGCGTGGAAGCACTCCGCAGGTGCAAAACTGGGCAGCAACATAAGGATTGAACTTGGTCATTTTTGCCATTTCGTATTGGAAATTTTGGAGCTCGGATTTAGGCGATTTTGGAAGGAGTTTTCACAAACTTAGTTGGGGTAAGTGTTCTATATCCTAAAGTGTTTATATTTTATGAATCTATGATTATATTCATCGTTTAATGGAAGAAATCAAGATTTTTGTAAAATTTTCCAAAAACGAAAATTTAAGATTTGGAGGTCGAGTTGTTATCGGAATTGGATAAAATTGGTATGGTTGAACTCGTATCAGAATGGGTGTTTAAATTTCATGAAAATTATATCGGGTTCCAAGAGGCGGGCCCCGCGTTGACTTTTGTTGAATTTTTGGAATAAAATTTAAGTCGAGCGTATTATTATCCGAAATTATTTTTGATGAATTTTAATGAAGTTGTACAATTAATTTGGATAGATTTGAGCTGTCTGGAGGTCAATTCAAACAAGAAGGCGATTTTGAAATATCGGCATAACTTCAAAAAGGTAAGTATCTTGCCTAACCTTGAGTGGGGGAATTACCCCTTATGCATCGAGTCTTATGTGGCATTTGTGAAATGTGAAAAGCCGTGTACGTACTCGTGTTTATATGTGCAAAATATATTGGGTTAAAGTCTTAGGCATATTGTGTAGTAAATTGGATAATTGTTGGCATTCATTTAATTATCTATTTGCCATGCCTCAATCCGCGTTTGTTGAATTTATTTTTATATGACAATTTGATATGATTATTACTTGTATATTTATGTGGATTCCGTGAATTTGATGATTTGATATTTCTTGGAATTAAATTTCATTATGGATTTTTCATCTGCAAATAATTAATTAAATGAGCTTAAGAAGAGGTGTTTATATAATTATTAAGAATTTGGGTTAATGAAGGCGTTGCCCTATGCTGAGTAATTTCTATCTCTATTGATTGTTTTGAGGTTTTATGCACATTGTGAGGAACCTTCGGATATTTGTTGTGAAATTAATTGAGTTGTTATATCTTTGGAATTGGTTGTTGCCATTGGGCAAATTGTGATATGAATTGATTTTGTTATGTTGCCGTGATAATATTCCGTGTAAATTATTGTGTTATTTGAGTTTTTATTTTGAGGATATAAGGGTGACATTCTACTGTTGATATTGTATGGGTATAAGGGTGGCATTTTACTGTTGTTATGTGTGTTGGGATATTGTCTGGGCGGAGTGATAAGGGTAGCTAAAGGAGAGATAAGGGTAGCTATAGGAGCGATAAGGGTGGCTATTGATATTGTCAGGGCGGAGGGATAAGGGAGGCTATTATAAAAGTGATAAGGGTGGCTATAGGAGAGATAATAGTGACTATTGTCAGGGATGATATGTGATGATGTGAAGTTATTGCGTTGGTAATTTTTATGTGATGTTGTGATTTTCCTTATGTTTATTTTTATACCTTGTGCAATTTATCTTGTTGTTGGTAAATTGATAATAGTCTGATTTATGTTGAAATTGGGAGCCTATGGCTATTGCCAGGCGGATTATGAAAAGAAACGTGGGCACGAGGTGTCGTGAGTAAATAATAATGATATTGGCACGTGAATTGTCCGTGCAGTTGAGATATGAAACATGGGCACGGAATGTCGGGGAAATTATGATGGTTTTATTATTGGCACGTGAACTGTCCGTGCAGATGTGATATGAAAAGTGGGCACGAGGTGCCGGAGAAATATGATGATTTAATTAGTGAAAATATGAAAGTGGGCCGAGACCGGTATTTTATGATTGTTCTTAAATGAGGTGTCACAGGGTGACTTTTATTTGAAAGATATTTATTTGAGGAAATTATATTTGAAAGAGATTTATTGAAAGAATTATATTTGAAAGATATTTATTTGAGGAAATTATATTTAAAATAGATTTATTGAAAGAATTATATTTGAAAGAATTATATTTAAAAGATATTTACTTGAGGAAATTATATTTGAAAGAGAGTTATTTGAATGACTTATATTTGTAAGATATTTATTCGAGGGAATTATATTTGAAAGAGATTTATTTGGAAGAATTATATGTGAAAGGTATTTATTTGAAGGACTTGATTTAATTGGGTGTACTTGTATTTATCATTTGTTGAGCGATATTAATGGTGTTCTTGTTGCCTTGCTGTGCATATCACTAGTTGATTTGTGTTGCCCTTATTATTATTTGTTTCCTATTATTTTGTATATCATATTACACAGGTTATTAGACTAGTGAGTGTCTTGACTGTACCTCGTTTCTACTCCACTGAGGTTAGTCTTGATACTTACTGGGTACCGACCGTGGTGTACTCATACTACACTTCTGCATATTTTTGTGCAAAGCCAGGTATTGGAGATATCAGACTCGGACAAAGTCAGAGTGGGATCGCAAGGATTCAAGATAGAGCTGCTTGGTCGTCGTAGTTCCTTGGAGTCTTTCCATTTTATTGTACTGTTAATTATTATTCAAAAAGTATAGAGTATTCGATCCTTGAGATCATTTCATGTATTCAGTTAGAGTTCGTGACTCTGTACTACCAGTCTTGGGAGGTTTTCATATTTGTTTCCGCTGTTGATTTTGATTACCTATTTAATTCATATTCAAAAAACAAATGGCTTGAAATGTAATTTTACTTGACTTACCTAGTCTTAGAAACTAAGTGCCATCATGACGCCTGTGGTGGATTATGGGTCGTAACAAGTTGGTATCAGAGCTCTAGGTTCATAGGTTATACGAGTCACGAATGAGTCTAGTAGAGTCTTGCGGATCGGTACGGAGACGTCTGTACTTATCTTTGAGAGGCTACAGAACTGTTAGAAAATTTCCACTTCTTTCATTCTTGTCGTGCGAAATTTGTTGAATTTGGAATTTGAAGCCTTTGTATCTTTATTCTCTCACAAATGGTGAGGACACGTGCTACCGGGTCTGCTGAGCAGACACCTGCACATGCTGCTAGGGCCGCAAGAGGCCGAGGCCGAGGTAGAGGCCGAGAAAGGGCACGTGCAGCGACTAGAGCACCTGTCAGAATAACAGTTGAGGAGCCGCCAGTAGCTCCAGTTGGGGGACAGGTACCAGAAGCACTTGTTGTTACCCCCGGACTTCAGGAGACTTTAGCACAGTTCCTGAGTATGTTTGGTACATTAACTCAAGCAGGATTGATCTCTGTTGCACCAAATATTTCGCAGATTGGGGGAGTAGCTCAGACTGCTACTTCGACTCCAGAGGAACAGGTTCACATTGGCCAGGTTCCGGATGTAGTACCGGTACAACCTATTATTCCGGTTCAGCCTGAGGTCAGGCCAGAGGCATCAGAAGAAGAACAAAAGAGACTTAAGAGGTTTAAAAGGTATAGTCTACCTACTTTCATTGGCACAGCTTCAGAGGATGCCCAAGGATTTCTAGAAAAGTGTCACCGTATTCTCCGTACCATGGGTATTGTGGAAGTGAGCGGAGTAGCCTTTATTATATTTCAGCTGTCAGGCGCAGCGTATCAGTGGTGACAAGTTTATGAAGAAGGTAGACCAGCCGATGCAAGACCACCAACTTGGGCTCAATTTTCGGAAATGTTTTTGAAAGAGTTTGTTCCCCAGACTCTCCGAGATGCGTGGCGCACAGAGTTTCAACGGTTGCGTCAGGGCACTATGATAGTGTCAGAATATGCTATCAGGTTCAGTGAATTAGCCCGTCATGCACATATCTTGGTACCTACGGTCAGAGAACGGGTTCGCAGATTCATTAAGGGGCTCGATTATGATCTTAAAATATGCATGGCTCGAGAGTTGCAAACTGATACTCCATTTCAGCAAGTAGTGGAGATTGCGAGGAGGATTGAGGGTGTTCTAGGTGAAGAAAGGAAGTCTAAGGAGGCCAAAAGGTCTCGAAGCTCTGGAGGGTTCAGTGGATTTTACTCTTCAGCTATGACCCATTATGGCGGAGGGTCGAGTAGTCGGCCAGCTCAGTCCGCACATCAGATTACTCGAGGTGCTCCAGTAAGTTCTTGTAGTGCACCACCGACACGAGATTCTTACAGTGGTTATTCTAGTTATCCGACATAGACTCAGTACGAGCAGCCGCGACCTCAGAGGTGTTGTTATGAGTGTGGTGATACTAGGCACATTATGAGAGATTGTCCCAGACTTGGGAGGGGTGAATTTTATCAGAACACTCAGACTATGGGCCCCAATGCAGTTACTACCCCACGTGCACAACTAGTTAGGGGTGGAGGACAGGCGGGTAGAGGGCGTCCTAGAGAGGGAGGCCCATCCCATTGATTTATTTGCTGTGGTGTGGAGGGGTCCACTACACCAGATGGTGTCGTTACAGGTATGATCCTGATTTGTTATAAAAGGATATTTTTCCTTAATTTGATTCGGTTCTGAATATTGAGGTGAGTCCTCCTATTATGCTCCGCTTATGGGTGAGCTTCGTAATTTTGTGAATCACTTATATGTTTATCCCTGTTTGAAGGTTTGATGATGTTAGGCCATGTCTATCATTTTATTTTGTACACCATTGAGGGCTATAAGTCCAAAAATGACTTTTTATTTCTCACTACAGTGGGTTTTGATGTGATTTCGGAATAATTGATTTCAAATTTTATGAATTTTATGCCCTATTGGAATGGGGGTTCATTATGTGTTGTGAAAATTGTTTACGGAATTTATGGAATAGAAGTAAGAAAGGAAATTAAAAATTTCAGTTGGCACAATGTGCAAAATACTTGTGATTCGGAGTTGAGGACGAGATTCTCGCATTTTTATATGATGTGAAATATTTAAACTGGGCTACAAGCTGCGGTGGAAGTTATATAAGGACGAAGTCCTTGTGGTGAAAAATTTATGAGTTTAAATTCTCCCTTTGTGAAATTAAATTTGTACTATAGTATTAATAGGGAGTCATACCTATTAGGATTATTTGATAATTCTTATATATTTTTCTGTGCATATTTAGCCATATTCGTGCTGTAAATATTGAGTTTTAGCCTACGAGAAGAGTTTCCAGGTGGAGTTAAATGTGACTCATTAATCCGAGTAAGTAATTATGAGGTCTTCATGCCTCGCGTGTTGCTGTCAGTGTTGTAAAAGTTTGAAATGAGATTTTGGTTAATATGAGATTAATTGAGGATGCTGGAATTAATTATGAACAACTATTATGACCAGAGATGTGGTTATGGGCATACATATGATGCGTGCGTAAGCATGAACTGCTATAGCCGGTTGAGACTAATACCGTGTGTTGATGTCAGGAAGTCGAAATTTATTTGGAGTGTAAGGAATTGGGATAAAGGCTTATAAGTGTGAATAAAAGAAATAATCTCCACTGAGATGATGTTGTCGGACCCTTGTTAAATTTACGGTGATGTAGAATCGGCGGTGAGTATGTGTGAAATAATGCACTCAGTAATTTAATGTCATCAGAAAGATTCTTGGCACGTTCGAGGACGAACGTATGTTTAAGAGGGGGAGAATGTAATGACCCGACTTGTTGTTTTAAGAATTAAAGCCCCGTTTAGTGACTTAAGTCTCGGGCAGCTTCGTAATATGTAATATGACCCGCGGGTGTGGTCGAGTTTGGTTTTCGAAAGATTCAGAATTAAATTAAAAGAACAATTCCTATTTAGAAGCTTAAATGGAAAGAGTTGACTTTTAAGAAAACGATCCCAGAATGGAACTTTGATGATGTCAATAGCTTCGTATGGTGATTTCGGACTTAGGCGTGTATCCGGATTTGGATTTGGAAGTCCGTAGGACAATTCGACACATTTTGGAGAAAGTTGGAAAATTGAAGATTTTTGGAAAGTCCGACCGAAGGTTGAATTTTTGATAACGAGGTTGGATTTTGATTCCGGAAATTTGAATAGCTCCATTACGTCATTTATGACTTGTGTGCAAAATTTGAAGTCATTCCGGATTGATTTGATACATTTTGGCGCAAAAATATAGACCTTGGAAGATTTGAAAACTCATAATTCGATTCGATGCGCGAATCATAATTTCGGCATTGTTTGACGTGGTTTGAAGCTTCGACTAAGTCCGTATTGTATTTTGGGACATGTTGGTATATTTGGTTAAAGTCTTGAGGGCCTCGGGTAGATTTAGGATGGTTAACGGAGCAAATTGGACTTGAAGGAAGCTGCTGGAAAATGGCAGCAGCTATTGGAATCGCACCTGCGGTATTAGCACAGGTGCGACCATCGCAGAAGCGACTGAAGAGGGAGCTGAGAACGGCCGCAGAAGCAGCAAATGGTGCACAGAAGCGCAAGGGCAACCTATAAGCGGCTTCTTTACTTGTTCCCCCTAAATGCTCTGGCGTGTAAATCCTACCGGTTCTGGTCATACCTTGTCTTGTACCAGTTTCTTACATTTTACCCTTTCCTTTTCTTCTTGCTTCTACAGTATAGTCCCAAGGCACAACACTGGAATTAAAGGATGGTATGGGTGCTACCGTTACGGTGAATAGTGTGGTCACTTCTACTTCAAACGGAGTTGGCGTGGCTGAGGGTGTTGTTACTTCAACCTCGAACGGAGTCGGTGCGGCTACCTCAACTTCAATCGGTGACTGTATCTGTACCACAATAGGCGTGAGAGTGACTGGAGGCAGTTTGGGATCATCCACTTCTCGAATGAGCCCAATTGACCCCTCCGGGTCCCATTCTTCATCAGTTTCTATCACATTTACCCTCTCGCCCCTATGATCCGGGAGGGGATTGTTGCGGACGTTAGGTGCAGTCTCCTTTGCTTGTATAACTTTGGTATCAATCAGCATCTGGATCTTATCCTTC
Organism: Nicotiana tabacum; assembly: GCF_000715075.1. NCBI lineage: Eukaryota > Viridiplantae > Streptophyta > Magnoliopsida > Solanales > Solanaceae > Nicotiana > Nicotiana tabacum. Next base: position 49,083,953 of record NC_134102.1, read on the forward strand.
AGAGTGCGGCATTCATCAATAGTGTGAACCATCATGCTCGAATGGTAAGCACACATCTTATTCGGATTGACCCATTGAGAGGAATTTTTCATGGCGACAGCGGGAATGGGAGTGACATAACCGGTAGCTTTCAATCTCTCATACAACTAGTCAATAGGTTCGGCAATAGGAGTGTATTGTATGGGCGGCCTACGGTCAAAATTTGACCTGGGTTTCTGGTAGTTTTGGCGGGCTGGTGGTGAGTGGTAATGTGCTGGCTGAGTGTTGTAAGTGTGGTAGGCGGTAGCAGGTTATTGATATCTAGGAGGTGAAGGCTGATATGTGGGTGGAGGTGTTTGTTATGTGAGAGGAGACTTCAGACCTTGGGCTACCATCACAGTCTTTACTTCCTTCTTTCTAGATATGCCCCCCGACTGCAAGGCTTTGTTCGTAGCCTGGAGTGCCTCGAAATTTGTTACCATCCCACTTTTGATTCCCTCTTCTATTCTTTCTCCCAAGTTGATGATGTTGGAGAATTTATGATTTTCAATAACCATCAACCTCTCATAATATTGCGGATCCTGGGCCCGGACAAAGAATTTGTTCATTTGTTCTTCTTCCAATGTTGGCCTTACTTTTGTAGCCTTTGATCTCCACCGAGTAGCATACTCGCAGAATGTTTCTGCCGGCTTCTTCTTAAGATTCTGGATATAGAAGACGTCTGGTGCATTTTCTGTGTTGAATCTGAACCGATCCATAAAATCTGACGCCATGCTTACCCAATTAATCTACTTCTTTGGATTTTGACTGATGTACTAAGATAAGGCATCTCTAGTGACGCTTCTCATGAACAGCTTCATGCGGATTCTTTCATCTTTACCAACCCCTACGAGCTTGTCGCAATACGTCCTTAGATATACCTTTGGATCACCTATCCCCTCGAACATTTCGAACTTAGGAGGTTTGTAACCCTATGATAGTTCTACGTCCGGTTGAATACATAAATCCTCATAGTTCAAACCTTCGATGCCTTTACCACCTTCGACACCTTGGACTTGACTTGTAAGCTTCTTAAGTTCCTCCGCCATGTTCTTGATGAGCAGGTCCTTCTCGGCAGATTCTGGTGCATACGGGGTTTGTTGTGAAATGTGGGGTAAGGTTTCTACGTATATGGGGTTACATTGGTAGACTCCAGGGATTTGGATGTAGTGGAGATCATTGGTTGAGTTCTGGGGATCAGGAGTAGGTTGTGGTGCATTTTGAGGAGTGTGGTAGGTGGTAGTTTGTGGGTGCTGGGTCAGATGATGATGATGCTATGGAGGAGTTGGTACTGGTGGAGGATTAGGATTTTGGGGAGTCGTCAGAAGTCATATTCTGACGTGCGGCGACGAAACTTGGAGTTCAGGGTTGATGATTGGGTATTCTTAAAGGTATCGCCTATGAAGGGCGTGATGAGGTTTGGCAAGAAAGGCAAGGTTAGCCCACGGTATATTGGGCCTTATAGGATTATTCAAAGAGTGGGACGAGTAGCTTATGAGTTAGATTTGCCCTCGGAATTGGAGTCTGTCCATCCGGTTTTTCACGTATCAATGTTACGGAAGTGCATTGGGGATCATACCCGAGTGGTGCCCACTGATGATGTACAGATCACGGAGGACTTATTGTATGAGGAAGTTCCGGTTGCCATCCTAGACCAACAAATATGCAAGTTACGAAAAAAAGAGGTAACCTCCATGAAAGTTTTATGGAGAAGCAAGAACGTGGAAGATATGACATGGGAAGTGGAGGAAGAAATGAAGTCTAAATATCCCCACCTATTTCAAACTAAAGATATGGCTCGAGATGGGATACTTCAGCACAACTCTATTCAGGCCAGTATGTCATCATGTAAGCTCTTATTTTTGACTTTCAGTATTTATAATTAACGGCTGTGTGAGGCCAAGTGTTGCTATTGATAGACATTGGCCATGTGTGGCATGTAAAGTATGTTTTTTGTCTGCGTGCAAGTTGGTTTTACTCTAGAGTACAGAGGAGACTCTGGAAAAATTTTCCCAAGTCTCTAAGAGTAGACATTCGAGGACGAATGTTCCTAAGGGGGAATGATGTTACACCCCATATATTCGTATGTAAAAGTGCGTCGTATGCAAACTAATGTAAGACCCAAAATGAGATCATCTTTGGAAGTATATAAAGTAATTTATCATGTTACCTCAGAGGTTACAAATATTGAAGATCATGAACAACAAGTATAAAGAGGGTTGGAAGGTTCAGAAGCTAAGGAATTAAAGAAAATAATGTTTCGTCGAAAGTCGACAAGTTAGGAATGTTATAACCTGTACCTTTGGGGTGAGACTAGGGTTCTTAACATAATAATAAGGTTATGTTATGAGTTATGTTAGTTGTATGATAGTCGTGTGTTATGTTTTGAGGTCAAGCGAGTTGTGGAACAAAAGTCGATGGAAGTCATCACAAGTTACGTTCATAAGTTTTACCAAAATTTGGGGTCAAATATAACTGCAATTTTATCCCAATATACTTAGAGTTACGGGGTGTTCCACCCATCAAATGGAAGATCTATGATTCTATTTTCTAACGCATTAAACTGTTTGTCAAAACGACATTGGGGTAGAGAGATATATACATTTTTGCGAGACTGCGCAGACTGCTAGGTGACAAGTAGGTGTGTCACCTACTTGCTTAAATGAGAGGATTATATATGTCCAAAAATGGGCTAGTTCGGGTCGTCCAAAGAGACCTTTTAAAGGCCTATTTACTTCATATATTACACTAATAATAGTGCATAATAACCAGATATAAGCTCCTGCAAAAATCCTCCCATAATTTGCACAGAAACCCTAATTGATTTTCTCTCCTTTTCAAGTTCTAGTTGCAGGTAAAACCTAGAGTTTGAAGAACCAAGATAGGAGCTGAGTTATTCAACAAATAAGGTAAGTTTATTTATCTCTTTCATCCATTTTTTCTGCTGGAGATGTATGCAAAGTCGTTCTATAATTGTAAGAACTAACGGGACGGTGATCGGAAGCCGTGAGTTCGAGTTATTCACTTGTAGCGGACTGTTTTGTGGACTATTTCATATTGCTATTGGATTGCGTGTTTTGCTCCTGTTTTATGGATTTTTTGAGAATAAATGGTGTGGAGAAACACCACATAAATTCACGGTGGTGGGCTGGTCGTTCGTCGTAACACTTTCGGGATGTGACATTACTATGGTGATCGTTTTGTGTATGAAGAGATTGGGATGTTTTGGGCTGTTTTGTAGTATTTTGTGGTGTATATAAGGTTGGAAAATAATGTATATATGTTGTTATTATTGTTTTCTTGTGTTGTTGGTATTATCTTGAATTTGGAGGGAGTAAGGATTATAGGGGAGATGCTGCCTGTTTTAATACAAAATAAGCTTGTCGTTCATTATGCGTTAGTTTTACCTTTCGTAACTTAATGATAGTATTATTATCGTTGTTGTAGATTAAGGTGCGAAGAGTCGAGTTCAACTTGGTGATTGGAAAGATTGTGATAAGGTATGTTAATTCATGAATTTATTCACATTACACTAGTTTTAGAAGTTACAGTATTCTCCCTTATCGGGACTTTATATTCAGTTAAGTATTGTTTCCTTCCAGTCAAGAGAACAGAGGGTCTATATATATATACAGTATTACAGTATTTTCACCACCATCGAGCTATAATCGATGGGCAGGCCCTTATTGGGCAACCTCTGATCAGATGGTAAGTTATATACCTAGCCTTCATTGGCCGAGTGCCTATGAGAGAGCCCAGAATGGCCGATATATAGAGTCTAGTATGGCCAATCACCTATGAGCGAGCCTACTACCGCAAAGCAGTTTCAAGTTTCGAGCCTTATAGGGCCGGACAACTATTTTACTTACTATATTGAGAGAGTTGAGTTAGTATCAACAGGTAAGTATATCTCCAGATCATCTTTGACTACCAGTTACTTTCAGATATTATATTATCAATTTAGTTTCAGCTTTCAGTTATTCTATTGCCTTATATACTAGGTACATTATTTCGTACTGACGTCCCATTCCTGGGGACGCTGTATTTCATGTATGCAGGTTTGGATAAACAGCTTGGTAGACCTCCTCCATAGGTGCTATCCGTGATCAGCTTGATCAGTAAGCTCCACGTCCTTCGGAGTTGCCGGGTCTAGGGTTTTGAGTACATATTATGTATATATGTATATATGATATGAGTAGGTCGGGGCCCTGTTCCGATCACAGTATATCCATCAATAGAGTCTTGTAGACATATCCTTCCAGTTATTGCAGTATGTTGGGCTTGTAGGCCTTGTATGTATATTTTGTTGGTTTGTCAGCTGTAGTAGTTATGACGGCCTTGTCAACCCAGCTTTATATTGATGTTTAGTCAGAGCTAGTTTCCATTCAGTTTTATATTTTGTTTCACAAATTTTCTTGCAATGTGGCACCATGGCCAAAGTATGACATTGTATATTCAGAGTCCCTCAGTCGCAAGTTGGTACGCTAGTCTAAGTGAGGCACCGGGTGCTGGTCTCACCCCCCAGGTTTGAGGCGTGACAACAACAGAGTTATGTTGAGATTTGATCCTTTGTGTTGGATTCGTGTGTCTTGGTTCTACCATTTATGATGGACTCATGGCGTTGTGGAGGTAGTGGTACTTGTTGAACTTGCGGGACGGTTGTCTCATTTGAGTCATTTTTCCATGATTGAATACATTTGAATTGTTGCGTATTGGTGTACATATTTCTTGGTTTGTGGCTCTATGTAGTATTGGTGTGGCGTGTCAGTAGAGTAGCTTGTATTTGATAAGAGGAGGCCGTTGGATCTAGAATGGGTGCTATCGGATTTGATTGCGGTATATTTGAAAGGACAACATTGCTGATAAGCTTACAAATTGGCTATAGTTGTTGTTGAAGGAGAGGGAGCTCCATGGCTTGTTGATCTGATGAGTTGTTATGAGTTTCTGTATGTTTATTTCATCATCGGCAGTGTACAAAGGATTTAGAGCGAGGTTTTGTTTGATATGAGGTTTATTACCGGTACCATGTTTGTTTTTAGCAGCTACTGTGATCAGGAGTTATTGCTATGAGTATTTGAGTTATGTAGTATATCATGTGATTTTGTATTGGGTTATGGTTATGACTTGATGCAGCTGTTTCAGACTTATACAATGTGTAGATGCGAGATTTAGGTCTTATAGGAAATTTCGTATGTTGTAAATTGGATTCTAAGGTTTACGGGCTAAGGTCGACGTAATGATCTTCAGTTATGTTGTGTTGTCGGGCTTATATGGAATAAGGTGATGTGGGATCACCCCAGGGTATGTGCATGGTAAGGTTACACGACGGTTTGATGGCTTTGGAGTGACTCTCGGCACGTTCGAGGACGAACGCATGTTTAAGTGGGGGAGGATGTAACGACCCGACCGGTCGTTTTGAGCATTTGCACTTCGCTTGGTAGTTTGAGGGAATGAGTAGCTTCGTATGATGTATTATGGGTTGTGTGAATCGTCGATTTTGGTTTTCAGGTTATTCGGAATCGATTTGGAAGAATGAATTTCATTGTTGAAGCTTTAAGTTGGAAGAGTTAACTAAGTTTGACTTTTGTGAATTTGACCCCAGAATGGAGTTTTGATGGTTCCGTTAGGTCCGGATGGTGATTTTGGACTCAGGCATATGCCAGGATTTGCATTTGGATATTTCTAGAAGGATTCGGCACTAATTGGCGAAAGTAGAAAACTTGAAGGTTTCGAAAGTTTACAAGTTTGACCGGGAGTTGACTTTAATGGTATCGGACTCGGATTGTGGTTCTGGGAATTTGAATAGCTTCATTATGTTATCTGGGACTTGTGTGTAAAATTTGAGTTCATTCCGAGTTGATTTGATATGTTTCGGCACAAGTTTTGGAAGTTGAAAGTTCAAAGTTCATTCAAGTTTGGTTTGAGGTGCGATTTGTCATTTTGATATTGTTAGGTGTGATTTGAGGACTCGAGTAAGTCCGTGTTATGTTATGTGACTTGTTGGCATGTTTGGACGGGGTCCCGAGGGGGCTCGGGCATGTTTCGGACAAGTTTCAGCTTATTTTGGTTATATTAGCAGTTCTAGTGCTGGTTCATCGCACCTGCGCAAAATTGGCCGCAGGTGTGGACGCGCTTATGCGATGAAATTCTCGCTTCTGTGAATTGGAAGTGTCTTGGTGAGTTTCGCTTCTGCGGAGGAATAAGCCTAGATGCGCAAGCGCTTCTGCGGGGTCTGGAACGCTTCTGCGAGAGTGGATGTGAGCTGGGAGTCCGTTTCTGCGGTGGTGCATACGCTTCTGCGGAATCATAGGCGCGGAAGGTGTTCCGCAGGTGCGATCATGGTGCTTCAGGTTGAAGTCGCGGATGCGACGTTTTAGCTCGGAATTGCGAGGCCGCAGGTGCGGCATTTTGTCCGCAAATACGGGTGTTCTGGGCAGACTCATTATATATCGAAGTTTGGTTCTTTTTATCATATTTTGAGATTTGGGGCTCGGATTGAGGCGAGTTTTGAAGCAATTTTCATCACGTGGATTTGGGTAAGTGTTCTGCACTCGGTTTTGAGTATATTTCACGAATCTATCTTCATTTTTGGCAATTGGATTATGAATTTTAAAAAGAATATGGGGGTTTTAGCCTAAAGCTTCATTGAGTGAGTTTTTTAGATTTGAATATCGATTCGGAGTTGGAATTGGGTGAAGCTAGTATGGTTGGAATCGTAATTGAATGTGTTGTTGGATTTTATAAGTTTAGTCGAGTTTCGAGGCGCGGGCCCGGGTTTGACTTTTGGGTTGATATTGGGCTTTTGATTAAAGATTCGACCTTTATCGATTGGTCTTGTTTCCTTTGGCATTATTTGATGTATTTGAGTTGCTTTTGGCTAGTTTCGAGCTGTTCGGAGGCCGGTATGCACGGGATGGCATTTTTAGAGCATTACTTGGCTTGCTCGGTATTGGATTTGGCTTGTTCAAGGTAAGTAACACTTCTAAACTTGGTTCTGAGGGTATGAAACCCCGAATTACGTGTTATGTGATTGATGTGGAGGTGACGCGCATGCTAGGTGACGGGCGTGTGCGCGTGCACTGTGTGAATTGTGATTTAGTTGATTCCATAGAACTGTGTACCATCTTATCTGAACATTTTTACTATACACTATGTGTTAGAGCACTTGAGCTGCAATTTATGCTAGAAATCATGTTTAGGCTATATGCTGGCACTATTGGGACCCACAATGGTCGTTCTTCGCTGTTGCGTTATTTTCTTAATTGCAGTTATGTACTCAGTCGCATTCATCATTTCATATCATATCTCAGTCTCTGTTATTGTATATTGTCACATCTCGTATCATTGATTAAGGATGCTTAGTACGAGCATTGTGAGCCCGAGATACTTGAGATATTGGTGACTTAGTTTGGGCTGATTGGCATGAGATTTGTGAGCCCGAAAGACTAGAGAGATTGATAACTGAGTTGGGGCCTGAGGGACCGGGCTGCACGCTGTAGCAAGTATTATCTATATATATATGTGTGTGGATCGGGTTGCACGACGCAACAAGCCTTATGGCTATATATATGTGGATCGGGTTGCACGCCGCAACAAGCCTTATGGCTATATATATGTGGATCGGGTTGCACGTCGAAACAAGCCTTATGGCTATATATATGTGGATCAGGTTCATGCCGCAACAAGCCTTATGGCTATTTATGGATCGGGCTGCACGTCGCAACATGTATTGTACAGTGCTGAGTGACTGAGTGTGCTGCATATTGAGCATGGTAAAAGAGAATGCGAGATTGAGTACTCTGAGAGTGTGAGTACATGAGTTCATCACTGAGATACATTGCATTTGACATGCGTACTTGAGATACATGCATAGAGATACATTCCCTTCTGCTACCCGGTTTTGATGACGTTCATGATTTCACCTGTATATTAACATGTAGGCATAGAGATGTATTCTCCTCATGCTATCTGAAAATGAAACATCTTATTTATCGTTAAATGATTTTTGGAGAAATCACAGTTTTCAAACTTACTCATATGCTTTTGGGGTTTTCAGTGAAAGATTCGGGATTTACTATTATACTTGAAAAGCATGTCTATTTTTCCGTAACAGTGAATGAGTTGGGCATCTTACCTCTGAGTTATTTTCATGTACCCTCTTATTATATTTTTATGAACTGTTGCTGGTTATTGGAGTTGGACTATGACCCTTGGCCCAACTCATCACTACTTTCAACCTAAGGTTAGGTTTGTTATTTATTGAGAACATGGGGTCGGTTGTACTTATACTACACTTCTGCACCTTGCGTGCAGGTGTTGGATGCTGATGTAGCTGTGTATGGCGGGAACTGGATCTGAAGATGTACCAGCGTTCCAGTCATAGCTGCCTCTTGATCTTGGTAGCTTTAGTATTTCAGATCTGTTCATGTATATTTCAAACAGATGATGTATTTTATTTTAAACCAACTTTGTAAACTCTATATCTTAGAAGCTCATGATTTGTACTACCAGTCCTTGGGAAATTCTTGTATAAAAGCAGTTGTATTATTATTTCTTTTCTTAATAAATCTCATTAAATTGGATAGTTGTTAATTGGCTTACCTGACGGGTTGGGTAAGGTGCCATCACGACTAATTGGATTTTGGGTCATGATAGTTATCATGCTTTACTTTATTAGATTCGTAAAATAAACTTATTATCTCATTTGATGCTTTACTTTATTTAAATTCTTATCATGCTTTACTTTATTTGATTCTTAAAAAAAACTTATTATCTCATTTGATGCTTTGCTTTATTTAAATGGTTGTCATGCTTTACTTTAACTCTTTGAACATTTTATTGGTACTTGACACAGATACAATATATATTGTGGCACGAGGTTGTCACGACCCAATTTCCACTATAGGCCGTGATAGCGCCCAATGTTGCCGCTAGGCAAGCCAATGGTGAACTACCCATTTAATTTCTCATTTTAATATTTTTAGAGTCTTTGATTTTTTTTATTTAATACGGAAAAAAATAGTAAGTGAGCATAGTAATGTAAAGCATAAACTAAACGGGAAAGTAAGATAGTGAATTAAATAATCAAAACCTATGAGTGTCTACTAGAATTCCCAAAACTCGGTGTCACAAGTGCACGAACATCTAGTAGAATATACAAAACTCTTTAAGAACTACTGTCTGAAACAAAATAGAGAGAAATGATAAAATATAAGAAGAGAAGGCTCCGGGTGCTGCAGAATGGAGAATTAGAAGCAACTCACAACTAAGCCTCCGGGTAATGCGGATGCGCGCCCGGACGAACTCCAGATGCACCTGCCTCATAACCTGCACAATATGTGAAGAAGTGTAGCGTGAGTATGTAAACAAAGTGCACCCAATAAGTATCTAGTCTAACCTCGAAAAAGTAGTGACGAAGGGTCGGCATCGACACTTACTATTGGGCAATATACATAATGTACAAGAATATTTAATAGGCATGAAATACAATATCACTAATGGAATAAGAGGCAATAATAAATGATCTTTTAACAAATAACAATTCAAAGTCCCAAAATATCACATACTAATCTCAACAAGTAAAGGCTCAACACGTATTTATAAATCCTCAAGTCATGAAAGACATATCAAGTATAATCGGACTCCGAGTGACAACACGCACGAGTTATGCCGAGGTCATACAACCCAATCCATAATAATCGTGTACATACACTACCGTGGTCGCACGACCCGATCCATGGATGCATCCCATAATATATATAAATATTGTTGAGGCGTTCAGCCCAATCTACAGGTGTCACGCCCCAACCTCGGGGAGCGCGACCGACGCTCAACTGAGTGAACCCGATCGAGCAAGCCTGTTAAATACTTTCTACCCAACTTACCCATGATCAAGATAAGACATGATTTCATTAATTAGACAGTAGGAAGATCATATATACTATACTAAATCGTCTCATTAGTTACATCATTTTTAAGTTTCAAGATACACACATTCATATGATTCGAGTGGAACAAGAGATCAAAATATAACATAATCTGTTTGACTTTTTTAGCACCCATGTACAACCCACATAGTATCTACGGAGCCTCTAAAAGATACAAAAGAGTGTTATGATAGTGCCGGAAACAAGGCCCCGGCTATACCTCAAAACATGATAATAATATGAACAAAAGATACTATACATGACCCCAGGATGAAGTCAGGCTCACCAAGTCTGTTGGGAAGAGGATGTACCACTACCGCTTATCAACACTGCCTGCTATGGAACCACCTGCATCCATTTAAAGATGCAGCGCTCCCGGCAAAATGGACGTTAGTATTGTCGAATAGTACTAGTATATAAAACTAAACACCATCTCAATAGAATGAATAATAATACAAGGGGGGAACAGTCATGAGTTCAATAAGAGCTTCAAACAATACTAAAACATCAAGTTAGGATCACATAAGTTCTCAAGTCAATTTCCATGTTATTAGGCTTGGTGATCTTTAGAGTCGATATACCATAATTCACAATACCACCGTATTCTTATACTGAGTCCGATCACGACCCGATCGGCTAGGTCATCTCATTTCAGACATCAACCATAACCACAATTTCAATTATAATTTCCAGCAAAGTCACCACCATGTGTGCGGCATGGCGTCCGATCACGGCCCGATCAGCTAGGCCGTCTCACCCGAGACATTACCTTTTCAATCAATCATCTCACTTCATACTTATTTCATATCTTTTCAATTTATTGGCACGAGTGGCCCGAATTAGAAAGTTATTCTTGGCACTTGGCCGTATTTCATAATTCTAGTTTCCTCTTTCCACATTCAAACATCATTATCATCATCAACAACAATAAGGCCTACCATTTAAGTCACTAGAACACATATGAGCAATTTGGGAATCCTAAGCACATAGAGACTTTTCATACAATTTGGCATAACAACCTTTATTCGATCTTGACATGAAGTCTTAACATGTCTAGCACATATTCCACATTTGGAACACATTCTCAAATGGAAAGATGACATGATGAAGCATTTAGAATAAACATTGAGCATACATCCTTCAACACAAACACATTAGGAATAGCCAATTCTATAATGATCAATTTGGGACTTACACCAATTACATGAACACCGCGGGGTTCGATTCTAAGAAGAAGGGGGTTTAGCTAACATACCTCAATTGAGCTTCCTTAAACTTTTAAAACGTTCCGGAATTCTTAGCACTTCGATCTATTTTAGAAATATAACAAGTTGGACCAAAATTAGATAGATGATCATGATTCTAGCTCATTTGAGCACATTATCAAACACTAGATATGCATTAATATTTTTAAGGCCCTTAATGGAAAGATTATATCATTCCTCAACCCATTCTCTACCATTTTTAGCTCACAACCTTCCTACATTATTTGATAACACATGCATGCAAGGTAACAACTCCCACACCAAAAAATTGTCTTTCTAATTATCCCCCCTTTAGTAGATTTTCGAAATTAAGAGCTAGGGCATAGATTCTTACCTTTAAGATGAGGACTTTCTTGATGATCTTCAAGGATTGAGAAAGAATTGTTGGATATTAGGTTGAAGGTTACTTCCCCACTCTAAGAACTTTTTATCACTCTAAAAATATCAGAAATATGCTCAAAAATGGACTATAGCATATGTTTTAACAAAATAGGGTCGGGTTTAAAAATCCCAAAAATGAAGTTTCAGAACAGGGTATGCGGTCGCATATGCAATCGCAGAATGGATATGCATTCCGCATATCGGCTGCATAATTTGGTGCCAAAAACTGGAAAAAATCTGCCTGGGTCTGCGGTAGTTATGCGGCCCACAGGCCTGTTCTGCGGTCGCATAATGCGCCGTAGAACCTCCCTCCGCAAACATTCTAAGGCTGATTATACGACAAAAGTGCGGCCCGCGAAATGGTTGTGCGGTCACATAACTGGCCGCGAATTGACATCAAAATGGCCCAAGTAGCTGCTCCACTCATTCTGCGGCCCGCAGAGTGTTTATGTGGCCGCATAATGGGCCGCAGAAATGCCTATTTTTGCCAAATATTTTCCTTCAACTCTCCAGCGTACTGTTCAATCCAAAAAGTTTACTTATTATTAACCTCTACGCCTACCCCGGCATCACGGAACCCCGGTTTTAAGGAAACATTTCACGGGGCCTTACAACAGGAATAGGAAAACTCTTCGGATTACAAGTTTTGTAATTACAACTTCAGGGTAAGCCCATAAAAGAATATAAATTTCCATCAATGATTAAACACTCCACCAAATCTCTAAGTAATGAAGCTTGATTTATCATAATCTTTAACCAAATTTTACTTATTAATTAAAGCAATTAAATTAGCAAATTGAGTTCAAATAGTGCAAGTAATAGCATAATAAAGGCCTAAGTCTACCCTGACATAACATGAATTTTAGATACACACGACTATCTTCACTTTGTGTGTACGTAGCACCCACATTTAGTAGCAAATAACGAATTTAAACACCTATGGGGTTAATTCCCACATACAAGGCTAGAAAAGAGACTTACCTCGTCCCCAAGTCCACGTTTGCGGTCTACAAATCACTCTAAGAGTCTCAAGTCGGTTCCAAACAATCCGAAGCTAGCCAAAGGTTGTATAAACTAATCAATAATTGCTCAAAAGTTCATAATTTAACTATTAGAGTAATTACCCAACCCAATTTGGAAGATTCCTAAAATTCACCCCGGGCCCACATGCCCGGATTCTAAAATATTTTGTAAATAATTATTACCCATAACCTCATGAACACAAACATATAATTTATACTCAATTCCATAACCATTTTCATGGGCAAATCTCATTTTTTAATAAAAAATCTATGTTTTTCAACAAACTCCTAAAATTTCTACATTTTTCATGTTAAAATCTACCTATAATCTATGCATTTAGCTTATATCATATAGAAATCACTTACCTCCAATAGTTAGGTGAAAACCCCTCTCCAAAAGCTCTAAAATCGACCAAGAAATGAGTGAAATGAGAAAAATAGGCCAAAGTCCCGTTTTTAATAAAGTCCACTGCCCAGGCCCCAGATAAATATACATCCCGAACGCGTAGAAAGCCCCGCGATCGCGAAGGCTTTCCTAACCAAAGCTTCACGAACGCGGCCATACCTTCACGAATGTGAAGGGCAACTGGCCAGTGACCCCTAGACCCAACTTCTTCTACGCGAACGCTTCTAGGCCATAATGAATGCGAATGCCACAGGTCCTTCGTGAACGCGGCCTCCTCTTCGCGAACGCGAAGAGAAAAAGCACCCAGTCCCCAAATGCTTCATCGCGAACTCGGGGGTCCTTCCACGTTCGTGAAGAAGGAAACCAAAACCAATAGACCAGCAGTTTTGGACTTAGCTCCGGGCAGCTCGAAACGCACCTGAGCCCCACGGGACCCCGTCCAATTGCACCAACAAGTCCATAACCATAATACAGACCTGTTCGATCTCTCAGAACACGTAAAACAACAACGAAATTAAGAATCCAAAACCAAATTGAATCAACTTATGAACTTCAAACTTCTCAACTAGCTCCGAAAGCACCAAATCATACTTAAACTACTCGGAATGACACCAAATTTTGCGTACAAATCATAAATCACCATACAGAATTATTACCAGGCTCGGAATCCCAAATGGACCTTGATACACCAAATTCTATTCCAAACCAAATGTAAAGAACTAGAAAACCTTCAATGAACCAACTTTCAACATTAAGTGCCGAAACGCTCCCGGATCACCCGAAACCTGATCCGAATACACGCCCAAGTCCAAAATCATCATACAAACCTATTGGAACCATCAAATCCCGGTTCCGAGATCGTTTACTCAAAACGTTGACTCAAGTCAAACTTGGCCATCATATGCTACTATTAAGGAACTAAGTGTTCCGATTTTAACCCGAACCCTTCCAAACCTAAACCAACCATCCCCGCAAGTCATAAAACAGTAAAAACACATACGAGAAGTCTTAATTAGGGGAACATGTATCTATAAAGTAAAATGACCGGTCGGGTCATTACATTCTCCACCTCTTAAACAAACGTTCGTCCTTGAACGAGTCTATAATCATACCTGGAGTGCTGAATAAATGCGGACATTTCACATGTCCTCCTCGGTCTCCCAAATCGCTTCCTCGACTGGTTGACCCCTTAATAGGACCTTTACCGTAGAAATCTTCTTGGACCTCAACTAGCGAACCTGCCTGTCAACAATAGCAACTGGCTCCTTCTCATAACCCAAGCTCTTATCTAGCTGAACCGTGCTGTAATCTAACACATGCGACCTATCGGCTTGGTACTTCTAGAGCATAGACACATGGAAGACCTGATGAACTCCCGATAGACTGGGAGGCAAAGCAAGCTCATAACCAACCTCCCCAACTCTCCTCAACACCTCAAATGGCCCTATAAACCTTGGGCTCAACTTTCCCTTCTTCCCAAGCCTCATGATACCCTTCATCGGCGAGACTTTCAAGAGAACCTTCTCGCCCACCATAAATGATAAATCGTGCACCTTCTGATTCGCGTACTCTTCTATCTAGAATGTGCTGTGCGAAGCCGCTCCTGAATCAACTTTACCTTTTCCAAGGCATCCTTCACCAAATCAGTGCCATATAGCTTAGCCTCTCTGGGCTCAAACCATCCGATGGGCGAATGACATCGTCGAACATATAAAGCCTCAAATGGAGCCATCTCGATGCTGGACTGATAACTGTTGTTATAAGCAAACTTGGCCAAAGACAAGAATCGATCCCACTGCCCTCCAAAGTCAATCACACACGCTCTGAGCACATCCTTCATAATCTGAACTATCCACTCCGACTGCTGGTCGGTCTGCGGATGAAAGGCTGTGCTGAGCTCTACTCGGGTGCCCAACTTGCTCTGTACTGCTCTCCAGAAATGCGAAGTCAATTGAGGGCCTCTATCTGAAATGATGAATATAAGCACACCATGCAACCACATAATCTCCTGAATGTAAATCTGGGCCAATCTCTCTGAAGAGTACGTAGTCACAACCAGAATAAAGTGGCTGACTTGGTCAGCCTGTCGACAATGACCCAAACGACATCAAACTTCCTTAACATCCGCGAAAACCCAACTATAAAGTCCATAGTGATCCGCTCCCATTTCTATTCTGGTATAACCATCTGCTGGAGTAGGCCACATGGCCTCTGGTGCTCATACTTCCTGCTGGCAATTTAGACACTTCGCTACATACTCAACTATGTCCTTCTTCATTCACCTCCACCAATAATGCTGCCTCAGGTCGCGATACATCTTTATAGCACCTGGAAGAATAGAATATCGAGAGCTTTGTGCCTCCTCTAGAATCATCTCCTTCAAGCCATCAACATTAGAAACACATAGGCAACCCTAGAGTCGCATAATGCCATCCTTGCTGATAGTAACCTCCTTGGCACCACTACATAGTACCGTCTCTCTCAGAAGCAGAAGGTGCAGATCATCGTATTGATGAGCCTTGATCCGCTCAAATAATGAAGACTGAGCCACAACACATGCAAGAACTCGACTGGGCTCTGAAATATCCAGCCTCACAAGTCTGTAGGCTTAGGACTGAATGTCCAAGGCCAATGGCCTCTCCTCTTCTGAAATAAGTGCCAAACTACCCATACACTCGGCCTTTCTGCTCAAGGCATCCGCAACCATATTCGCGTTGCCCGAATGGTAAAAGATGGTGAAATCATAGTCCTTCAGTAACTCAAGCCACCTACGCTGCCTCAAATTAAGATCCCACTACTTGAATAAATGCTGCAAGCTATGATGATTGGTGTAAACTTCACAGGACACCCCATAAAGATAATGCTTCCAGATCTTGAGAGCATGAACTATCGCGGCCAACTCCAAATCATCTACGGGGTAATTCTTCTCGTGGAGCTCCAACTACCGTGAAGCATATGCAATAACTCGCCTTTTCAACATCAATACACAACCCAGGCCAACGCGTGAAGCGTTGCAATACACAATATACATCTCTAAACTGGAAGGCAACACTAACACCGGTGCTGTAGTCAATGCTATCTTGAGCTTCTGAAATCTTGTCTCGCAATCATCGGACAATCAGAACGGAGCACCCTTCTGGGTCAATCTAGTCAAAGGTGCTGCAATAGATGAGAATGTCACCCAAACTCGGGGAGCACGACCGGCGCTCAATCGAGAGAACCCGGCCGAGCAAGCCTGTTAGATTTCCTTCTATCAAAATCATCCATGAATAAAGAGGAGATGTACTCCATTAATCAAACACTGAAAAGATTTTTAATAACACCTTCCTTTCCATTCCCATTAGCAGCTTCATTCATAATTTCCAAAATATCACGAGTTTATAGAATTAATGAAAAATATGATTTCCAAATACAAACATTTCTAGTTCGATTCCCAACATCAACCACAACCCACAACCTGTCTACGAAGCCTCTAAGTACAATACAAGAGTAATATGGAAATGCCGGTAACAAGGCCCCGGCTATACCTCAAAATACAGTACATGAGAAACAAAAGATACATGACCCTGAAATGAAGTGGAGCTCACCAAATCAGCTAAAATGAGTGTACTACTATCACTGATCAATGCCGCCTGCTGTAGAACCACCTGCATCCATTAAAGATGCAGCGCCCCCGACAAAAGGGACGTTAGTACTGTCGAATAGCACTAGTATGTATAGCTAAAAATCCTCTTTCAAAATAGAATATCCATTTAAGAAAAGGCAACACATAGAATATACAAATGTCCAGTTAAAAACATAATAATTTTCAAAATACGTACTTCATATATAATTTTGGTCGGGAGATCATTAGCACCGATATTCCATCGTCTTTGTTAGCACAGAGTCCGATCACACCCGATCGGCTAGGCCATCTCCCCACGGACAATGTGGTTTGACAAGTGATGAGAAAGAAAGTTGTTACCAAGAGTAGTACCACCATGTGCGCAATATGGCGTCCGATCTCCACCCGATCGGCTAGGCCACCTTCCCACATATGCCGTGTGGGTTGACTTTTCCAATCAACAAAGGTTCTAGTTTCATCCCAATTAAGGGGAATAATATCACAATTTCCCAAAGGTTCCAATTTCATCTGAAATAAGGGGAATATTCCTAATCCACCCCTACACCGGCATGTGTAGTTTCAGATGTGAGCCTTATGACCCACCCTTCCTCGGTTTTGCTAATGATGCTCCCAAAAACATTTTTGATTTGATTTGCACACAAAGGTAACATAAATACAATTGTATTAACCTCAATATCTTTCACATTATATAAATTCTCATTAGTATTCCCAGTCATTCACAACGACAATATTTCCTTGGCTCATTAGGCTATTCACAAGATTCTTTATTCCTGGCACGATGGCCGTATTTCATATTCCACACTTTCACCTCTTTCAATTTCAAAGATCACCATAAAATATCAACATATAGAAAATTTAAGAAATCATATACTTCCAATCCATTTGAAATGGGAACTTCAAACACAAATAGTTTCTTCCCAAAGAATGAGGCATACCAACCAACAATAGAAACACACATGAAAAATCATAAACAATTAATACACCATTTACTCTTGCAATACTCTTCCCCAGAAATGACAATGTACAATTTCAACACATGAGTATATAGAACTCGAATCACACTGGATATATTTATAAAGCAAAGCATTAGTTAAAGCAGCCGCTAATGGTCATGAATTGAGTACAAAAGCTCTTAGGAAAATTCTAATTTTCCAAATCACTTTTAACACAGTTGAGTCGAGGCTCATTTCATATTTTTTATCGCATTCTCTCAAATCATTTGCACTACTAGCTATAATCATAACTTAAATTCTTGGCATGTTGGCCACACTCTATATCCTCAATTCAATTATTTCATTTCCAACCACCTTTATAGGTTATCAACAATAAGACATTTCCAATCAAGACTTTAGGTACACATATGAGCAATTTTGAGTCTTAAGCATATCGAGTTTTTTCTCACCCGATTGGTATATTAGTTCTTATTTAAAACACGACTCAAAGCCACAACATTTTAATACGCAACCCATACTTTGAAACTTATGGAAATATTATGGAATTCAATTCGAAGAGAGAAAGTTTAGCCAACATACCTCAATTGAGCTTTCCTTAAATTACTACTACGTTTCGAAAATTCTAGCAATCCCAATCTATTTTGAGACATAACAAAATTTAACAATAATTAGGAAGATATTCATGGTATCAGCTCATTTGAGCATTTTATCAAACACTAGGTATGAAAATTTAACCACAAGGTTCTTCTACAAGATTTCCTTCACTACACAACCCAATCCTTACTTATTTAAGCTCAACAATCTTCCCACAATTCTTATTGGTACATGTATGTATAGATAATACTCTTATACCCAAGAATCATACTCCTAATCAACCATCTTCTACCCAAATTCGAGATTGAAAACTAGGGTATGGAACCTTACCTCTTAGATGAAGAACTTGTGGGTTTTCCTTGTTAATCTTCCAAGATTTGAGCAAGACTTGATGAATAATTAGCCTAGGGTTTCCTCTCTCTCTCTCTCTCTCTCTCTCTCTCTCTAAAACACTCTCCCTTCTCTCTAAAACATCAGAATATTTGCTCAAAAATGACCCTTTGCGTGTATTTATCGAAGTAGAGTCGGGTTTTAAAAACCCAAAAATGAAGCTCCGGAACAGGTTCTCCGATCGCATATGCGATCACATAATCATTATGCGGACCGCATATCGGTCGCATAATTGGTGACAAAAGTGACCAAAAATCTGTCTGTGTCTGCGGTCACTATGCGGTCCGCATAACTGTTATGCGGTCGCATAATGCACTGCAGAATAGTTATGCGGTCGCATAGTCGACCGCATAATTGCTTCCAAACTGACCCTCTCCTGCCTCACTTCTGCGGCCATTAAGCGGCCCGCAAAGTGGTTCTGCGGTCACATAATGGACCGCATTAACGAGTTTTTCAGCCAAAAATTTTCCTTTACTTTCCGGTGCATTGTTCAACCCAAAATGTCCGAGCTGCGGCGAGCAAGCCCGCCGTGAAGATTTTCTAAAATCCTTAAACACGTACAAACCAATTCGGCACCACGAAACATTTTTTTTATTTGAAATTTTTTTACACTTAAATACTTCAAAATTTTCCGGGGTGTTACATAGAAGCCCTCCACAAACCGACGATAATAACCTGCTAACCCCAAGAAACTCCTGATCTCGGTCGCTGTGGTAGGACGAGGCCAACTCTGGACTGCCTCGAACTTTCTGGGGTCCACCTTAATACCCTCACCTAATACAACATGCCCCAAGAATGCCACAGAATCTAACCGAAACTCACACTTAGACAACATAGCATATAGCTTCTATTCCTGCATGGTCTGAAGCACAACTCTCAAATGCTGGTCATGCTGCTCCATACTACGCAGGTAGATCAATATGTCATCAATGAAGACAATGACGGATGAGTCAAGATATGGCCTGACCACCCGGTTTATTAAATCCATAAATGCCGCCGGGGCGTTGGTCAAGCCGAAAGACATCACTAGAAACTCATAGAGGCCATACCTAGTCCGGAAAGCCGTCTTCGGAACATCCAAAGCATGAACCTTCAGCTGATGATACCCAGATCTCAAGTCGATCTTAGAGAACACCCTGGCACCCTACAACTGGTCAAACAAATCATCAATACGCGACAACGGGTACTTGTTCTTAATGGTAACTTTATTCAACTAGCGGTAATCAATGCACATCCGCATGTTCCGATCCTTCATTTTCACAAATAACACCGGTGCACCCCAAGGTGACCTCAGCCTGACGAACCCCTTCACTAGCAAGCTGCTCCTTCAACTCTTTCAAATCTTTTGGAGCCATGTGGCATGGTGGAATAGAGATAGGATGGGTACCTTGTGCCAAATCAATACTGAAATCGATATCACAATCTAGTGGCATGCTCGGTAAATCAAAAGGAAACACATCGGAGGACTCCCGCACCATGGGCACTGAATCAATCGTAGGAGTCTCTGCAGCAATATCCCGAATGTAAGCCAAATAAGCCAATCAACCCTTCTCGACCATGTGTCGAGCCTTCAAGAAAGCGATAACCCGACTAGATAGATAGATAGATGAATCCCTCAAATCCAATCTAGGCAATTCTGGCATCGCCAAGGTAACAGTCTTGGCATGGCAATCAAGAATGCCATGATACAGAGACAACAGTCCATGCCCAGGATGACCTCAAAGTCCCTCACGTTGAGCAACATAAGATCCGCTCTAGTCTCATAACCATAGAAGGTCACAATACAGGACCGTTAAACCCGATCCACAACAACAGAATTGCCCACTGACATGGACACATATATAGGAGCATCCAAGGACTCACAAGAGACATCTTGATAATGAGAAAATAGAGAAGAAACATATGAATATGTAGACCCTGGATCAAGTAGTATTTAAGAATCCCTACCATAGACAAAATAATACCTGTGATCACGACATCTGAGGCTACTGCATCTGGTTTGGGTAGAAAGGCATAGAACCTAGCTGGAGTGCCACCTGACTAGCCTCCACCTCTAGGACGACCACTACCCACCTGCCCTCCGCCTCTGGCAGGCCGGACGGCCGGGTGATGTTTGACTAAAATTCTATGTTTTTGCATGTAATTTGCCTTGTATTATGCCTTGATCTTGTTAACTTTGGTGTGAATATTTATGACTCGAGCTTAATAATGGTATTTTTATGTGCAGGAGTCAATTGGAAGTGATTAGGGAAGTTTGCATGCAAATTGACGTCAAAAAGGGAAGAATTTGGAGGAAGTATAAGTTGGTGCCCAGGAATGCTTGGACATGAATTGGAGAATAGTTGCACGAAATGGTACCTTAGAGCTACAAAATGGAACAATCAAAGAAGACGTGTAAGGAAATGAAAAGTCATGGACATAGACAGTGCAAGGCATTGTTCAGGGAATTGTCATTTATGCACTAGACAGTGCCTCGCGCAGAAACACTGGCGCCATAGACAGTGCCTCTCGCAGAATTATTGGTACCCCAGACAGCGCCTCGCACCGATGATGCCATCCGAGCAAATTTTAATTCCTCACTAGTTTTGGACATGTAGACTTCGGCCCCTACCCTATAAATACGTCTTAAAGTTAGTTTTTGAAGGGTTGGACATTTTTTGGAGGCAAGAACATCACGTGGAACAACTTTTGGAGGAGACAGTCATCGAGTTCTTCATTCCTTCATCTTTTCTTTGTAATTTGTTTATGCAAAATACTTGGAAAATTGTTACTACGAACATGAGTGTCTAAGCACTCTAGTTTCTTGGGTTGTGGTTGACATGATTATTAACGTTTATTAATTACATCTTCATTAATTCGGATTATCATCTTGTGGTTGTTTCTTTAATTCTCGTTTTAACTTGTGAATTGTTGTAGCTACCAATTCACCATACTATCTATGTTATGCTTGGGAAATCAATGTTTAGATTGGAGTAGAATTAAAGAGAGCTTGTTTTTGAACCCGTGAACGATTTTGCGGTTAGGATAGGAATATACCTAACAGTCTTGCTTAGTTAAAAACCGTATTATATTCGTATAGACTCAATACCATAGGAATATAGGATTGATATATTGTGGATAGGTGAGTAGTATTGTGGGAACATGCTACTCATATAAACGATCCGGTCAATTAGCAACCATTGATAATCTAGATTAACAAGTGTGGCTATTGAACTCAATAGGATTGATAAACCGACCACAACCCTTGAATATTCATCTCCTATGAGCAAAATACAAAACACACGTTTGGATCCCTGATAAATTAGCTAATTACTTGTTCAATATTTGTAAACGTAGTTCAATAGATAAACAACATTTTGATTATCTTGGACAGTTAATTGGTTTTAGTTTGCTTAGCTAACGATTAATCTAAGTATCTATGGGTTCGACATCTGACTTTAGAGTCACTTTATTACTTGACGGCCACGTATACTTGCGTGTACTTGGGGAACCAACAAGTTTTTGGCGCCGTTGTCAGGGACTTAGTTATTGACTGTTTATCTAAGTTAAGCTTTTAATTGATTTTTGTTCATGTTTTTAATTTATTATTTAGTTAGTATTATAATTTCTTTTACATGGCATCTTGGAATGAAAATTGTTTGAATGATGGTTATTCTTACTTTGATGATCCTTGTCCATATTGTGGAGGACCCCACTGGTGAAAACATTGTCGATATATTCCCGGGAGCGAGTTCGGTACACAATCTCTATCCTTTGAGTAAAATATTTGTAATATGTGTGGTGGTCAAGGTGGCCATTGGGATGGCTGTCCTAACTCTTTTTATCCTTCTTCGAGCCCTTATTATGATGTTTCTGATAATTTGTGAGTTTGTTAGCAATAAAGTGGAGAATGTGGAATATGATGCTCAGACTATGGACCTGTTGAGGCAATTAGTGGAACAAACTGTTGAGCACCGAAAAGATTTTGAAAATCTCAAGGCAACAATCAAGAGAATGGAGGCTAAGGTGAGTGAAATGGCTGAGCCTTGTACGGTCCAACAGTCAATTGTAGAGGATAGTGGTCTCGAGTTTTGTGAAGTTGAAGAAGAATTTGAGAGCCGATCTGTGGTGCAAGAAGTAGAATTCCAAGAAGTACAAGATATCGAACATGATGCCTCCAGTAGCATAGAAACAGGATGAGCTCAAGGAAGCTATGAAAAAATACATTAATCCAAAATGAAGGCCAATGCAGAAGAAGTGGAGATTTTGAGCCAAACTTGGCCAATGGAACAAACTGAACGATTAGAAATATATGAGGCTCAATGTGAGAAAATTACTGATGGGATGAAACACTTCATAGAAGGAAGATCTGAACTGTGACAAGAGATCTAACAATTTGGCACTGCTATTCACGACTTGGGAGCTCAATTAAGTGCAAAGGTTGATGCGTTCAACGCCCAATAATTTAATGATGAGCTGTGTGAAACTGAAAAAAATCTCCATTCCAAATCCTTCCCGATACCTCCAAAGGAAAATCTAGAATTTGGATCCCAAATTGACGGGTTAGTATGAGCTTATCCATGCGCGCTATCCCGATCATGATTTTCCTACCCCCAGAGGGAAAGGTACTTCCCTTTTGGGCCAGTTGTGGGCGAGGAGGGATTCGAAACCTAGGCAACCATTCCCCTATGTGCCAATCGCTAGCACATCCAGGGCCCTGCATCCAGCTCAGCTGGAGAGGCCTAGCCTGATCTGAGAAGTGCTAATTCAGTTGTCTCTCTTCCTGCCATTTTGCCATTAAATTTGGAATACTTGAACGGTCGATTCTTTTGTCTTCTATGAAGTTTCTTTCTTTGCTACAACTGATAAAAATCGTTGTTTTAGACGATGCATATGTAGAAAGCCTATTTGGTTCTAGTAGTTACTTTACTAGATTTGTTTTCTCTATAAGGGTGTCATCAAGTTAGGTTAGGCCAACCTAGAAACTAGATGCGGTCACCTTTCTGATCTAACACCACAGGCAATGGCCAGGGATCATCCTCTCAATAGGACAGAACGAAGGAATCTTCCTAGGAAGAACCTAGATGGTTTCTGGAAGCATCGTTTACTTTGTTGTTCACAGTAGCAGCTTGCCTTCTAGACCAAATGGAGGAGCTAAAACGAGAATACCAAGCATTAGACCATATTTTTCTTGAGGATCCCAATGTTGAGAAGAGTGTTCTAGAATCATGTGAGGAAGTAGATAATATAATATTTGAAGACTCTAGTGTGGGTACATATGAGGATGAAAATATTGACGCAGTTCTAGAGTTGGAATGCATTGGTCCTCATTCCATGCATTTTTTGATATTGTGTTTGGATGATGATATGAAAATTGAGTCATTCGAGCCTTTGGAGGAGCCAACAGACGAGGAACAAGGTGCTTACATTCTGGAATTTATCGTGCCAGAGAGACATAATTACATATCTCATATGAAGGCCAAGAAGTGTAAAATGCGAAATTGGTTACTTAGCCCAATTACATTTGTCCCACTACCCCGCGAGAATAGCAAAAATCTTGAAGCCAAATTGGGGTCTCAATTCATAAGTTCGAGATGAAGGCAAAAAGTGCTTCAAGTCGGGCCGCGACGTTAAATCAGGCGCTTGTTGGGAGGCAACCCAGCTTTACTGCTTTCTTTTATTTTTATTTTTATTTTTATTATATTACTTTTGTAGTGTCTATTTTATTTTGTAGGATTATAAGCGTAGGAAGCAAAGCCATTGGAAGAGTGCAAAAGCGATCTAGATGGTGAGAACTAAGTGTGGGGTGCTCACACAAAGGATCATGCCTGGGGAAAGTCTGAGTATCCCGTGAACCGCTATTGCTTCGGCCTTTGGCCTTTCAGGGAGTTTCTTGCCCACCCTCGTTATTGTTTTGCTTTATTTGTGCATTGGGGACATTGCACTCCTTTTTGTATGGGGTGGGATAATTTCTCTAGATAATTAGTAGTGGTAAGTTAGAAAAATGTTAACTTATGATTTTGATTTTAGCTTCTTATTTTTGTTTTTGTAGTTGTGTAGTATTTTAGTAGCTCCTAATTTTTTTAAATGTGGAAAATAAGAAAAATTGAAAAAAAGAGGTAGAAAAATTGGACTTTTCCCGACGATGGATCTTCCACATAGTTTTGTTGAGGGATTAAAGTCTAAACAAAAATCTAAAAAAAATTCTTTTAGTTTCCTTTAGCTTGTAAAAATCCCCTATGATTTTTCTTTGTGCCTCGGTTCTTTTCCATGCGATATAGTTTGAGCCGGATAGTAGTTTTTTCTTTTATTTTATTGTTTTAGAGTAGGACTTAGGAAATAAATGGAGGAAGAAAGATGAGATTCCTAGGCACCCTTGACTTGTTTGATAGTAGCATATTTAGGCTTTGGAATGTGTAGTATCTTCCCTATGTTTTGAAATTGATCACGATGACTTTATAAATTGGATGGCATGTCTCGTGGCACCTATGTCTCGTATTCTTGACTTATGTTCACTTTGTACTTAATGATTAATATCTTGTGGTTCCGTGAATACTTGCATTAGTTTGAGAGTTAAAATGAGACCGTCCTTAGTGAGTCATGTGTCATGTGTGAAGTGAGATTTTTTTGTAGTCCATGTCATCGTACTTGTATCTAGAACTTGCCCCGTATGTGAGTCGAAGCGAATTTTTAGGTGAGGCTCGGTTTGAAAAATAATTCTAGGCTGTCTTTGTTCTTTTTGAGCTTAATGCAGATCACAAATAAAATTTGTCCCTAGTTAACCCTTTTGAGCCTATAGACTTTTATTTGGCACCCACATTACAAGCCTATTCCCGTTTGTTCTTAATTGACATTGTTTTGATCCTTTTACCTCTTAAAGAGCTTTAATTGTGAAATGAGCGCTAAAAGAAGTAAAGAGGGAATTTGGGTGGATTTCGAGTGGAACCAATGAAAGGAAGAAATGTGCAGTTGTTTTATAAAAGAATACACAACTACCGAAAATTGTAAAGAAAAAAAATCTGAAAAAAAGAGAAGGAAAAATATAGATGAATAAATTGACATCTTGTTCTTCCTAGTGGGTATGAATTAAAGTAGTACCTAAAGAAAGAGGGAACGTTGTTGGGGATGATTTTAGTTGTGAAATTGAAGTTGGAATTGAAGAATATGCGCTTAAAATTAATTGTGTGAAGTGTTAAACTGCTTAGGAGGACTAGCCACTATTCCTATATATATATCCTACCCGTCCCTTAGCCCACATTACAACCATAAAAAGTCCTAATTGATTTTAGATCGAGCGAGCCTACATTAGTAGAGATTTACATTAAGGACAAGCATATGGTACCAATTGCATGCATGTGACTTCTTTTGTGAGAGTGAGCGATTTTCTTTGATATATATGAGTCCTTATAATATATTTGAGAATTTGATTTGAATGTGTGGATTCGACTTACTCTTTTGTTCTTGTTGTGAGGGCACATGGTTTCATGAGGGATAGGTAACGTTATTAGACTTCTCTAGGATGTTGGGTGTTCAAGCCATGAGTGCATTGTGACACTGAGTCAGTTTTAGAGGCTAGGATTGTTATAAGAATGTCGTATTTGTTGTGAATATTTTTGAAGAATGGCATAAGAAAAGGGAAGTGTAAGTGATTGCATATGCTACAGTTTAATTGTTGCTATGAACCGTGGTCATTGGTGTAGTGTGCTTCAAATGTGTAAATATAAAGTGCTCAAGAATAGTGTTAGTTGTTGGTTGCTCGAGGACGAGCAAGAGCAAGAGCTTAAGTGTGGGGTGGTGATGTTTGGCTAAAATTCTATGCTTTTGCATGTAATTTACCTTGCATTATGCCTTGATCTTGTTAACTTTGGTGTGAATATTTGTGACTTGAGCTTAATGATGGTATTTTTATGTGCAGGAGTCAATTGAAAGTGATTTGGGGAGTTTACATGCAAATTGACGTCAAAAAGGGAAGAATTTGGAGGAAGTATAAGTTGGTGCCCAGGAATGCTTGGACATGAATTGGAGAAAAGTTGCACGAAATGGTACCTTAGAGCTACAAAATGGAACAATCAAAGAAGACGTGCAAGGAAATGAAAAGTCATGGATATAGACAGTGCAAGGCATTGTCCAGGGCATTGTCATTTGCGCCCTGACCAGTGCCTCGCGCAGAAACACTGGCGCCATAGACAGTGCCTCTCGCAGAATTATTGGTACCCCAGACAGCGCCTCGCACCGATGATGCCATCCGAGCAAATTTTAATTCCTCACTAGTTTTGGACATGTAGACTTCGGCCCCTACCCTATAAATACGTCTTAAAGTTAGTTTTTGAAGGGTTGGACATTTTTTGGAGGCAAGAACATCACGTGGAACAACTTTTGGAGGAGACAATCATCGAGTTCTTCATTCCTTCGTCTTTTCTTTGTAATTTGTTTATGCAAAATACTTGGAAAATTGTTACTACGAACATGAGTGTCTAAGCACTCTTGTTTCTTGGGATGTGGTTGACATGATTATTAACATTTATTAATTACATCTTCGTTAATTCGGATTATCATCTTGTTGTTGTTTCTTTAATTCTCATTTTAACTTGTGAATTGTTGTAGCTACCAATTCACCATACTATCTATGTTATGCTTGGGAAAGCGATGTTTATATTGGAGTAGAATTAAAGAGAGCTTGTTTTTGAACCTGTGGCTCGGGGAACGATTTTGCTGTTAGGATAGGAATATACCTAACAGTCTTGCTTAGTTAAAAATTGTATTATATTCGTATAGACTCAATACCATAGGAATATAGGATTGATATATTGTGGATAGGTGAGTAGTATTGTGGGAACATGATACTCATATATACGATCCGGTCAATTAGCAACCATTGATAATCTAGATTAACAAGTGTGGCTATTGAACTCAATAGGATTGATAAACCGACCACAACCCTGAAATCTTCATCTCCTATGAGCAACATACAAAACACACGTTTGGATCCCTGATAAATTAGCTAATTACTTGTTCAATATTTGTAAATGTAGTTCAATAGATAAACAACATTTTGATTATCTTGGACAGTTAATTGGTTTTAGTTTGCTTAGCTAACGATTAATCTAAGTCTCTGTGGGTTCGACATCCGACTTTAGAGTCACTTTATTACTTGACGGCCATGTATACTTGCGTGTAATTGGGGAACCCACAAGTTTTTGGCGCCGTTGTCAGGGACTTAGTTATTGACTGTTTATCTAAGTTAAACTTTTAATTGATTTTTGTTCATGTTTTTAATTTATTATTTAGTTAGTATTATAATTTCTTTTACATGGCATCTTGGAATGAAAATTGTTTGAATGATGGTTATTCTTACTTTGATGATCCTTGTTCATATTGTGGAGGACCCCAATGGTGAAAACATTGTCGACATATTCCCGGGAGCGAGTTCGGTACACAATCTCTATCCTTTGAGTAAAATATTTGTAATATGTGTGGTGGTCAAGGTGGCCATTGGGATGGCTGTCCTAACTCTTTTTATCCTTCTTCGAGCCCTTATTATGATGTTTCTAATAATTTGTGAGTTTGATAGGAACAAAGTGGAGAATGTGGAATATGATGCTCAGACTATGGACCTGTTGAGGCAATTAGTGGAACAAACTGTTGAACACCGAAAAGATTTTGAAAATCTCAAGGCAACAATCAAGAGAATGGAGGCTAAGGTGAGTGAAATGGCTGAGCCTTGTATGGTCCAACAGTCAATTGTAGAGGATAGTGGTCACGAGTTTTGTGAAGTTGAAGAAGAATTTGAGAGCCGATCTGTGGTGCAAGAAGTAGAATTCCAAGAAGTACAGGATATCGAACATGATGCCTCCAGTAGCATAGAAACAGGATGAGCTCAAGGAAGCTATGAAAAAATGAGTACATTAATCACCAGAATGAAGGCCAATGCAGAAGAAGTGGAGATTTTGAGCCAAACTTGGCCAATGGAACAAACTGAACGATTAGAAATATATAAGGCTCAATGTGAGAAAATTACTAATGGGATGAAACACTTCATAGAAGGAAGATCTGAACTGGGACAAGAGATCGAACAATTTGGCACTGCTATTCACGACTTGGGAGCTCAACTAAGTGCAAAGGTTGATGCGTTCAACACCCAATAATTTAATGATGAGCTGTGTGAAACTGAAAAAAATCTCCATTCCAAATCCTTCCCGATACCTCCTAAGGAAAATCTCGAATTTGGATCCCAAATTGACGGGTTAGTGTGAGCTTATCCATGCGCGCTATCCCGATCATGATTTTCCTACCCCTAGAGGGAAAGGTACTTCCCTTTTGGGCCAGTTGTGGGCGAGGAGGGATTCGAAACCTAGGCAGCCATTCCCCTATATGCCAATCGCTAGCGCATACAGGGCCCCGACATCCAGCTCAGCTGGAGAGGCCTAGCCTGATCTGAGAAGTGCTAATTCAGTTGTCTCTCTTCCTGCCATTTTGCCATTAAATTTGGAATACTTGAACGGTCGATTCTTTTGTCTTCTATGAAGTTTCTTTCTTTGCTACAACTGATAAAAATCGTTGTTTTAGACGATGCATATGTAGAAAGCCTTTTTGGTTCTAGTAGTTACTTTACTAGATTTGTTTTCTCTATAAGGGTGTCATCAAGTTAGGTTAGGCCAACCTCGGAACTAGATGCGGTCACCTTTCTGATCTAACACCACAGGTAATGGCCAGGGATCATCCTTTCAATAGGACAGAACGAAGGAATCTTCCTAGGAAGAACCTAGATGGTTTCTGGAAGCATCGTTTACTTTGTTGTTCACAGTAGCAGCTTGCCTTCTAGACCAAATTGAGGAGCTAAAACGAGAATACCAAGCATTAGACCATATTTTTCTTGAGGATCCCAATGTTGAGAAGAGTGTTCTAGAATCATGTGAGGAAGTAGATAATATAATATTTGAAGACTCTAGTGTGGGTACATATGAGGATGTAAATATTGACGCAGTTCTAGAGTTGGAATGCATTGGTCCTCATTCCATGCATTTTTTGATATTGTGTTTGGATGATGATATGAAAATTGAGTCATTCGAACCTTTGGAGGAGCCAACAGACGAGGAACAAGGTGCTTACATTCTGGAATTTATCGTGCCAGAGAGATATAATTACATATCTCATATGAAGGCCAAGAAGTGTAAAATGCGAAATTGGTTACTTAGCCCAATTACATTTGTCCCACCACCCCGCGAGCATAGCAAAAATCTTGAAGCCAAATTGGGTCTCAATTCATAAGTTCGAGATGAAGACAAAAAGTTCTTCAAGTCGGGCCGCGACGTTAAATCAGGCGCTTGTTGGGAGGCAACCCAGCTTTGCTGCTTTCTTTTATTTTTATTTTTATTTTTATTATATTACTTTTGTAGTGTTTGTTTTTATTTTGTAGGATTATAAGCGTAGGAAGCAAAGCCATTGGAAGAGTGCAAAAGCGATCTAGATGGTGAGAACTAAGTGTGGGGTGCTCACACAAAGGATCATGCCTGGGGAAAGTCTGAGTATCCCGTGAGCCGCTATTGCTTCGGCCTTTGGCCTTTCAGGGAGTTTCTTGCCCACCCTCGTTATTGTTTTGCTTTATTTGTGCATTGGGGACATTGCACTCCTTTTTGTATGGGGTGGGATAATTTCTCTAGATAATTAGTAGTGGTAAGTTAGAAAAATGTTAACTTATGATTTTGATTTTAGCTTCTTATTTTTGTTTTTGTAGTTGTGTAGTATTTTAGTAGCTCCTAATTTTTTGTGTAGTCCATGTCATTGTACTTGTGTCTAGAACTTGCCCCGTATGTGAGTTGAAGCAAATTTTTAGGTGAGGCTCGGTTTGAAAAATAATTCTAGGCTGTCTTTGTTCTTTTTGAGCTTAATGTAGATCACAAATAAAATTTGTCCCTAGTTAACCCTTTTGAGCCTATAGACTTTTATTTGGCACCCACATTACAAGCCTATTCCCGTTTGTTCTTAATTGACATTGTTTTGATCCCTTTACCTCTTAAAGAGCTTTAATTGTGAAATGAGCGCTAAAAGAAGTAAGGAGGGAATTTGGGTGTATTTCGAGTGGAACCAATGAAAGGAAGAAATGTGCAGTTGTTTTATAAAAGAATACACCACTACCGAAATTTGTAAAAAATCTGAAAAAAGAGAAGGAAAAATATAGATGAATAAATTGACATCTTGTTCTTCCTAGTGGGTATGAATTAAAGTAGTACCTAAAGAAAGAGGGAACGTTGTTGGGGATGATTTTAGTTGTGAAATTGAAGTTGGGATTGAAGAATATGCGCTTAAAATCAATTGTGTGAAGTGTTAGACTGCTTAGGAGGACTAGCCACTATTCCTATATATATCCTACCCGTCCCTTAGCCCACATTACAACCATCAAAAGTCCTAATTGATTTTAGATCGAGCGAGCCTACATTAGTAGAGATTTACATTAAGGACAAGCATATGGTACCAATTGCATGCATGTGACTTCTTTTGTGAGAGTGAGCGATTTTCTTTGATATATATGAGTCCTTATAATATATTTGAGAATTTGATTTGAATGTGTGGATTCAACTTACTCTTTTATTCTTGTTGTGAGGGCACATGGTTTCATGAGGTATAGGTAACGTTATTAGACTTCTCTAGGATGTTTGGTGTTCAAGCCATGAGTACATTGTGACACTGAGTCAGTTTTAGAGGCTAGGATTGTTATAAGAATGTCGTATTTGTTGTGAATATTTTTGAAGAATGGCATAAGAAAAGGGAAGTGTAAGTGATTGCATATGCTACAGTTTAATTGTTGCTATGAACCATAGTCATTGGTGTAGTGTGCTTCAAATGTGTAAATATAAAGTGCTCAAGAATAGTGTTAGTTGTTGGTTGCTCGAGGACGAGCAAGAGCAAGATCAAGAGCAAGAGCAAGAGCAAGAGCAAGAGCAAGAGCTTAAGTGTGGGGTGGTGATGTTTGGCTAAAATTCTATGTTTTTGCATGTAATTTACCTTGCATTATGCCTTGATCTTGTTGACTTTGGTGTGAATATTTGTGACTCGAGCTTAATAATGGTATTTTTATGTACAGGAGTCACTTGGAAGTAATTTGGGGAGTTTGCATGCAAATTGACCTAAAAAAGGGAAGAATTTGGAGGAAGTATAAGTTGGTGCCTAGGAATGCTTGGACATGAATTGGATAAAAGTTGCACGAAATGGTACCTTAGAGCTACAAAATGGAACAATAAACGAAGACGTGCAAGGCAATGAAAAGTCATGGCCATAGACAGTGCAAGGGATTGTCCAGGGCACTGTCATTGGCGCCCCAGATAGTTCCTCGTGCAGAAATAATGGCACCATAGACAGTGCCTCGCGCAGAAATATTGGAGCCCTAGAAAGTGCCTCGCGCCGACGATGCCATCCGAGCAAATTTTAATTCCTCACTAGTTTTGGACATGTAGACTTCGGCCCCTACCCTATAAATACCTCTTAAAGTTAGTTTTTGAAGGGTTGGACATTTTTTGGAGGCAAGAACATCACGTG
Organism: Nicotiana tabacum; assembly: GCF_000715075.1. Lineage (NCBI taxonomy): Eukaryota > Viridiplantae > Streptophyta > Magnoliopsida > Solanales > Solanaceae > Nicotiana > Nicotiana tabacum. Next base: position 49,116,045 of record NC_134102.1, read on the forward strand.
GAACAGCTTTTGGAGGAGACAATCATCGAGTTCTTCATTCCTTCATCTTTTCTTTGTAATTTGTTTATGCAAAATACTTGGAAAATTGTTACTACGAACATGATTGGCTAAGCACTCAAGTTTCTAGGGTTGTGGTTGACATGATAATTAACGTTAATTAATTACATCTTCGTTAATTCGGATTATCATCTTGTGGTTGTTTCTTTATTTGTAGTTTTAACTTGTGAATTGTTGTTGCTACAAATCTACCCTACTATCTTTGCTATGCTTGGGAAAGCCACGTTTAGATTAGAGTAAATTAAAGAGAGCTTGTTTCTGAACCCGTGGCTCGGGAAACGATTTCGTGGTTAGGATAGGAATATTGTTACGCCCCGACCTCAGGGAGCACAACTGACGCTCAACCAAGATAACTCGGTCAAGCAAGCTTGCTAGATACTTTCTACCTGACCTTGCCCATGAATATAGTGGAGATATACTCCATTAATTAAACACTGAAAGGATTTCATAAACAACACCCATTTCATTACCATTAGCATTTTTATTTAAAACTTTCAAAATATTACAAGTTTATAGATATAATGAAAAACATATTTGCGGAATACTAACACTTCTAGTTCAATTCCCAACATCAAACACCACCCACAACCTGTCTACGGATCCTCTAAGTACAACAAAAGAGTACTATGGAAGTACCGGTAACAAGGCCCCGGCTATACCTCATAACACAACGCACAACATCAAATGACATCAAGCCCGGAATAGAGTAGGGCTTACCAAAACCTGCTGAATAGGGAGAAACTACTAACGAGATCCAAAGATGCCCTCTGATGAACCACCTACATCCATTGAAGATGCAAAGCCCCCGGAAAAAGGGACATTAGTAAATATGGAATAGTGCTAGTATGTAAAGCTAAATGTCCTCTTTCAAAATAAAATGCCAATATAAGAAAGAAAAACAATGGAAGCAACAAGCAACGATCAATGATATCCAAATGCCAAGTTAAAACATAACCATTTTCAAAATATGAAGATAATACTGTGAAGATGATAACAAAAAACGAAGATAATGTTATTTTTGGTTGGGAGAACTTTAGTACTGAAATACCACCGTGAATTTAGAACGGAGTCCGATCACAACCCGGTTGGCTAAGCCATCTCACAAGAGACATCCAATCACAATACCACCGTACTTTTAGCATGGAGTCTGATCTCATCCCGATCGGCTAAGCCGTCTCACCAGAGACATCCAATCACAACAACTTCTACACAAAGTGACCCTGCCACCTCAACCCAATGTGTGCGGGTGGAGGTATAATCACAATCACAATCACCACCATGTATGCGGCATGACGTCTGATCGTGACCCGATCGGCTAGGTCATCTCACCACAATGCCGTGTGGATTGACATCACCCTTTTGCTAGCAATCATCTCATCCCAATTAAGGGGAATATTCTTATCACATCAATCATATCCCAAATAAGGGTATTATTACAATGCACTCCAACACCGTCACGTGTAGTTTCGGGGTTAGGTTATTCCCACCTACCCTTCCTTGGTGACTAATTGATTTTCATACAAGGAAAACATAAATACAATTGCATTTACCTCACAAATTTTCACACCGTATAGAGATTCATTAGTACTTTCAACCACTTACAACATCATCATTTCATTGGCTCTATTGGCCATACATATGATTCTTCTTTCATGGCACAATGGTCGTATTTCATATTCCACACTTCCATTTCTTTACTTTCAAGGATCATCATCATAAACATTAACATATAGAATATTCTGTAAATCACAACTTGAAGTTCATTTGTAATGAAGACTTTAAACACAGTAGATCTCTGTCACGACCCAAACCGATGTGCCGCGACTAGCACCCGGTGCCTTACCTAACCGAGCACCAACGTAACATATCTTTCTTATTATACCATCATGGGTAAATGGGCCAGAAGGGTCGTCATGATATAACTAGAATAAAACATTAGGGAATACTCGACATAGGACGACCTAACGTGGAATACAAACTTATACATGTGACATACGGGCCTATAAGGCCGACATGATCATTTGTACACTCAAGACATAGGCCTACAAGGACATACAATAATCTATATACATGCCATATGTCTACAACCCTCTAAGAGTGCATAAACATCATAAAGGTTGGGACAGGGCCCCGCCATACTAATCAATACATGTCCAAATCATACTGACCAAATAGGCAACTCCGGAGCAAGTGGAGTATACCAACACCTTCACCTAAGTTAATAGCCTACTAGGAGGACTCTCAACGTGTCTATTGGGACCTGCGGGCATGAAACGCAGCGACCCCAGGAAAAAGGGACGTAAGTACAAATAAAGTACTGAGTATATTAGGCATAAAGCAGTATATAAAAGACATGAAAGAAAGATGGAGTAATGAAATATTTATAATGTCATGCATATGTGTATAAATATCACATCATGCATAGGTATGTGCGTACATAACATCATTAAGCCTCTGAGGGCATCCCATCATATCATCTCGGCCTTTGTGGGTGAAATCATCATCGTAGACTAGCTGATTAGGTGATGGTGCGTATATAATGCCATAACCTTTCCCCATACCCCATATACATATACTATACGCGTATATAACGCCATCTGGTCATGGGTCAATATACATGTATAAATGAATGCAATGCATAATGAAGTAAGTCAATAAGATCTCTCGGAATGTCATGAGACCCATGAACAGACGATATGATAGTAGGACACATAGGGAATTAAGAACATAAGCAACCCTAGTACTTCTAAGAATAGAATCATTTATTAAAGTTGCGTGCTAGTTTATTTCGTCGTATCATATGGATCATACCAAAAGGAAAGAAGGGATAGCCTTAACATACCTCAAGTCATCAATGCAACTCAACAACAAGCTTATGACAACTAGCGCACCAACCCTATAACAAAGAAATACATGTACAACTTAGATGGCGCTTGTATATCACGTATCTCAAACGATAACTCGATTCTAAAATAAAATGGGCAGCGTTTCCCCTGATTTTATTGCTCCCTAAAGCCTACTATAAGCGAGATACAAACATAATACAATCAGCAACTCAAAAACAATCCAACTACAATTTGGGACCTTCAATGCAACAAAACCCCCAAATATAGCATAACACACCCAATCAACAAGTTATCAATTAGCCTGAAAATGCAACGACGAGTGACCAGCCTACTACCCTACCACATGTGGAATTTCTTTATGCTCTTCGTCCTTCCAAACTCCATAAATCAGTAGCATAATAGGCCAACACAAGTGGACTACAAAACAGTCTACTAAAAGTGAAATAAATCGAACTCACGTCTTCCGATCACCGTCCCGTGAGTTCTAACTATTAGGAAACAAATTTATCAACCTTCCTAGATATTTAAAAGCTTAAATACAGAAAGTAGAAGTTTTATTAACTATGAAGTACCTTCCAAAACTCAAACTACAAAGAAAAAGAGAGGCGATATAGCGATACTTATGTCGTAGGGATCGTTCTAATGTTATCGCATATTGATTTAGTACCTGGGATGTTAATCTTCTTTGAAACCCTAGAAGAGAGTTTAAGGATATGTTTATGGGTGTTATCTGGTCGTGTTCTATGGAAAAATGAAGATAAAGACGACCTAAGACCTATATATATCAACTTTTGAAAGTAGAGGTGCTAGCTTGGCACCCTAGCATTGGCCCATCTTCCGACGCTTATATATTTTTATCCGGATGTCGTATGAACAAACGGTTAAGAGAGTTGGAAACTAAATTCCAAGAACTTCAATTGGGTATATAATATGTCCCAAAAAGACCTCATATAATACACGAAATGTATTGCTCAAAAAGCTTTAGTGACACACCTACTTGTCACCTGTGCAGTCTCCACAGTCTCGCGGAACTACATATATCTCTCTAGTCCGATGTTGTATTCACAAACGGTTTAATGCTTTAAAAACTAGACTCGTAGATCTTCAATTTGATATGTGGATAATCCCATAATTCCAAGTTTGTTGGGAGAAAAGCTCTGTTACATTTGACCTAATTTTCAGCACATTTATGAATGTAACTTGTGATGACCTTTGCCAAATTTTGTTCCACAACTCGCTTGACTTCAAAACGTAACACATGACTATCATAAGCCTAAAATAACTCATAACATAACATCCTTATCACGTTAAGAACCCTAGTATCATCCCAAAGTGCATGTTATAACATTCCAAACTTATCAACTTTTGCCGAAACTTATTTTTCATTTAGCTCCTAAGCTTTCCAACCCTCTTGGTACTTGTTATCCATGATCTTAAAGATTTGTAACTTCCACGGTAACATTATTAACTTAGTTTATAGACTTTTCAAAGATGATTTCATTTTTGAGCTTACATCAATTGACTTACGACGTACTTTTACGTACAAAAATATGGGGTGTAACAATCTCTGTCCAAGAAATTGAGTAAAATGATTGGCAATCAAAGCGCAAGTTAAAATCATAAACGAGTAACACACCATTTATTCTTGAAATACTTTTTCCCCAAAAGGGCAATCCATAATTTTAACTCATGAATATGTAAGAGCTTAAAACACATTGGAAATACTTACAAAGCATAGCATTAGTTAAAACAGCCATATTTGGGCATGACTCGAGTACATTAGATTTTAGGCAAATCTATTTGCGAAGTCATTTTGAAAAAGTTGAATCAAGGCTCATTCCATAACGCCTGTCACATCATTTCATTTTATTGGCATCATTGGCCATAAGTATAACTTTCATTATTGGCATGGTGGCCACACTTTATATCTTCAACCCACTTCTTTCAATTTCAAGCATCTTTATAGATTATCAACAATAATGCATTTCAAATCAAGACTTTAGGTACACATATGAGCAATTAAGAGTCTTAAGCACATCGAGTTTTTTTCACACAATTTGGCATCAAAACTTTCATTTGAAACACTTCTCAAAGCCATAACATTTTAATACACATATCATTCGTGAACACATTCCTGAAGGATATCATAATGTGATAGGAACATTCGGAATATGTTTTGAACACATAACTTTCAACACTTTGTTTACTCAGGATAATTGAATTTATTAGGAACAACTCGGAACATGGGAATTAGGAATTTGAACCAACCATACTTGAAGCTTACGGGGACATTATGGAATTCGATTCTAAGAGAGAAGTTTAGCCAACATACCTTCCTTTGAGCATTCCTTAAATTACTATAATGTTCTGGAAATCCTTGCAATCCCAATCTATTATGAGACATAACAAAATTGAACATAAATTAGGAAGATATTCATGGTTTCCTCTCATTTGAGCATTTTATCAAACACTAGGTGTGCAAATTCGACTACAAGTTTCTTCTACAAGATTTCCTTCACTCCACAACCCATTCAATACCAAGCATTTACTCATATTAGCTCAATTACCTTCCCACCATCCTTATAGCTACATGAATGCATAGATAACAACTCTCATACCCAAGAATCACATTTCTCATTACCTACTTTCAGTCCAAATCACAAAATTTAGGGCTAGGGAGCAGAACCTTACCTATTAGATGAAGATCTTGTGGATTTCTCCCATGAATCTCCAAAGCTTGAGCAAGAATTTGAAGCATGAATATGTTGGTGCCCTCCCTTATCTCTCTAGAATAGCTCTCTCCTCTCTCTAAAATATAAGATCTTTCCTTCTAAATGACCCCCTAAGGCCTTATATCAAAATAGGGTAAGATAAGAAAATTTCCAAAATTGACCCACGAAGTCAATTATGTGGTGCAATTATGTGGTAGAAGAATCGTTATGTGGGTAGCAAAATCGTTATGTAGGCAGCATAATCGATTATGTGGCCAACATAATTGTGATGTGGGCAGCATAATTTTTATGCGGCCAGCAGAATGATTATGCGGCCAGCAGAATGGTTATGCGGCCCGCAGATTCATTTTGCGGCCAGCAGAATTGTTTTTCAAAATTCGCCCATTTTCTATTCCACTCTACGATGCTTATGCGGTTCGCTAAACAGTTCTACGGTCACGAAATTGACCACATAATTGCCTTCTTCTGCCGAAAATTCCCATAAAAACTTCAGTGCATTCTTCAACCCAAAAGGTCTATACGGTGGCTCGTTTTCTACAATCCTCAAACCTATTAGCCTACCTCGGCACCACGAACCCTTAAATTCCTTGGCAAAATTTTACGGGGCCTTACATTCTCCCCCACTTAGGATCATTCATCCTCGTATGAAAGGTAGAGTCCACCCAACACACCCAACATAACTCATCTCTTCTTTCACATATCTCAATCTCCCAAATTTTGATTAACTCCCAAAGTTTTTCAGAAATCTTGGCAGAGTTTTCCCTGTAATTGGGCATATCCACCTGCCAGAGAATCACCAAAACCACCCTAAAAACACATCCACAACTCGTCAAAACATTACAATATATATCAACAACACTAATCTCAACATTCCGTGTGTTATATTATCAAAAGTGGTATACAGACATGAACTGCACATATTTGAATCATAAGATATAGAAAGTAACTTTTGAACCACAACCGTCTGGCTATACAAACAAGTGAGAATACATTCTTTCCACAATACTCTCGGCCTTCGAGGTGACCCCCTTGACTCACAGACTTTGCCATAACACATTAATGGAGGCAATCTCAACTCCCGAACCTATCTAACAAGGATGACAATTAGGTGCCTCTCATAAGAAAATTACCCATTAACCTTGCCTTCAATAGCTTCCACCGGAGCGACTAACAAAGGATTTTCAATTAACTTCTGGAACCTAGATACATGATGCATCGGGTGCATGGAGGACAGAGATGGGGAAACATCATACTCATAGTTTGGCTTATTTCCTTCAGGGTTCCATAAGGCCTAATGTGACTACACATACTTTACCTTTATTAGCAATTCACATAATATCTTTATAGAGAAGATGACCATAAAGTTTCCTACCCAAATTAAACCTTTGGCGGCCTTCATCAATTATTCTAAGATGTTCTAGCATGAAGATGACCATAAAGGTTCCTACCCAACATGTTTGATCATGGGATGATGCTCCTTCTGTGACATGTTTGAACCTTCAGCCCCCATAGATCTAATACAAAACAACGAGGTTCGATATGGAGCTGGAATTATTTAAGAATTCATCAATGTGTTGAGCACATGCACTTTAGGAAGTTATATCCTAAGAGATGTGAAGGTTACTACCAATAGCGCAGACATCATTATTCGTTGTGGTGACATCATTGGTTCAACAAATGAGGCATAGAGTTGCCTAGTAGGTATTGATAATGTAGGAACCATGTACATGACCTTGAGATGTAAAACCAAGTGAGGCATTCTAAACATGTGATATATGGGAGGCATGATCAAGAGGATAAGGACATTAGCATCAGTTATTCTTGGAAGACTATGAGTTATGAAAATGGACAGTAACAATTGTTTCATTCCATATGTGCCTTGTATAGCCATAGTAAAATAGCCAAGTACGTGACACCAGTCTCCTCCTGATGCGTAGGGAAAATCTTGTTAACTCGAAATGAGAATATTCTAGCACCCTGAATATGATATTGGTTTCAAAATACATGAAGTTGAATTATGCTCTTAAGATTAACTGACACAAGGAATCTATGTCACAAGCCCATGAGGTTGAAAAAAGAAGTCGATCACTTGTGAGATTATTATCATTCTGATTGCTTAACCCGTCTCGATGGTTGATCCTATATGAGAGGACTAGAGATACGACAAACTTGTCTTTCAAATCAATATGCTCATAAAATGTGTCAAAATCTGGAACATCCACCTAAAGTGGGGAGGGAAAGGTCGCGATAAGTCTACTTAATTTACAACCACACACGAGTGAAACCATATACCTACGACATTTTAATATTGGGATAAAATCATGCATTCGGTCTTGATGGAGAGCCTATTAAGGATCCTTATGTGAAAGGAAGTGTTACATCATCATATGGAAGGATGTGATCTCTCATGGTTATCCAACAAGTGTCGGGAAACTAGCACAATGAATTTAATAACTAAGGAACACAGTCAGAAAACATTGTTGAGGTGTAAACAGAAAATGAACATTTGTTATGAGCTGGACACATTTCTGCTATAATAACTCTCAAGCGGCAATACCAGGCTACGACATGGGCAACTACAATACTAGGAACAAAGTGAGTTACTCACTGGGGCATGATCTAGGTGGACATGAAAGTTATACTGAGATGGGCGAATAATAGATATTCCTCTTATGAATTTGTGAGGATCCCATGTTTCAGTGGAACTTTATGCGGAAAAGTGACCCCTTTCAAATGACAAGTACACATATGATAGGTGTTGATATATGCTCTCATGTTGCTAGACAGTGAAAAGGTTTCATGATAATATCCACAAAGGAGTAAAGCGACTGTTCTAACCATAGGAGCCACATATACCAGAGAGAGAGAGAGTGGCTCAAGAAGGATCTCAGCACTAGGCTTCTTTACATTGGATTCGATGCCATGTAGGTAAATATTATGATGGTGTGTGCACAAGTACAAGTGAGCATATGTTATCCATTTTAATCAGAAGGTTCTATAAGAAATTCATCAGATATAGTCCCTTGTTGAGAATATTAGGGAAGCAAGTGGGAAGTATTAGCCTAGGGTTATAAATCAATTCAAGGAAATCATTATAGAACTCAATTCCTCAAGAGATTGTAAGTAAGAGAATTGTGATTAAGAGACTTCTCGAATAATGCATCTCGTTCAGAAAGTAAGTACATGCAATGTTTTGTGATTCAGCGTCTTGTTAAGACCATGTTTATGAAGGCTCTTCAATATGGGTGTACATATACAATACAACAAGGAAACGTTATGTGGCGTTCATAATGATATAGCAAGGAGTGACTTACTTGGTGATTTTAGGTTGACAAGGCAGTACCTTAATTGATGCCCCTCGACTCCACATCCATTACATACATTGGTACCATAGTGACATACCCCCGAATGATATCTCCTACAGTTCATGCAACAGGGATGAGGTCTGTTAAATTAACTCGCCCTACTGACCTGACTTTTACCCTTTTTGCATACTCCTAATCATCCCCCCTATCCTTCCTCCAGGCCTTCACGGCGGGAGTAAAAATCTCTGTACCAAATTGTTGTGTGGGCCTTTGGAATTTCCCAAGCCTTCCACTCCTAACACATTCCTGAGCATACTCACAACACGATGCCAAATATGCCTTCCCGCATATTGGGTAGACCGGGATGGGTGTACCCAACCTACGACATTTGTTTTTCTTATTCCCCCTATTTCCACAGCCATAACATATTTCAAGAGTCATCCAACACGTCCCCAAGTGGCGCTTCTGACAAATCAAACATTTTGGCTTATTGGTACAAACAACCATGTTTCGTTTCTTAGGTTCTCTCACCACATGATATGGTGGTGTCGTGACATTGATAGGAATATGGATACTTCCCCTAGCAACTGGTTCTTTAAATCCCTCCTCGCTGCCTCGACCTCGTGGGCTACTCATCTGGAAAATGAGACATGACGAGGAAATTAGCTACCTATCTTGAGCTCTATCGCACGATTTGGAGAACCGAAGAAGGGTGACATTCCTAAATGCCCATGTAGCCTCCTAATTATAGATGTGGTTGACAACACACCGATAAGAAGGACTCTACTAGACAAGGCTTCGAGACATCCTAGGACACTTTAAAATCTTAGGCTCTGATACCAAGTTTGTCATGCCCCAACCTCGGGGAGCGTGACCGGCGCTCAACCGAGTGAATCCGGTTTAGCAAGCCTATTAAACATTTCCTACCTGACTCATTCATAATCCAAAAAGGGATCGCACTACATTAACTAAACATTGAAAGGATTTCATAAACAACACCCATTTCATTACCATTAGAAGCTTCATTTAAAACTTCCAAATTATTACAAGTTTATAGATATAATAAGAAACATATTTGCCAAATACCAACACTTCTGGTTCAATTTTCAACATCAAACACCACCCACAACCTGTCTACGGAGCCTCTAAGTACAACAAAAGAGTAGTATGGAAGTGCCGGCAACAAGGCCCTGACTATACTTCATAACACAACGTACAACATCAAATGACATCAGGCCCGAAATAGAGTAGGACTCACCAAAACCTGCTGAATAGGGGGTAACTGCTAACGAGATCCAAAGATGCCCTATGATGAACCACCTGCATCCATTGAAGATACAGCGTCCCCGACAAAAGGGACGTTAGTACATATGGAATAGTACTAGCATGTAAAGCTAAATGTCCTCTTTAAAAATAGAATGCCAATATAAGAAAGGAGAACTATGGAAACAATAAGCAACGATCAGTGATATCCAAATGCCAAGTTAAAATATAACAATTTTCAAAATACGAATATAATACTGTGAAGATGATAATCAAAAACGAAGATAATGTTATATTTGGTTGGGAGAACTTTAGTACTGATATACCACCGTGAATTTAGCACGGAGTCCGATCACGGCCCGATCGGCTAAGCTATCTCACAAGAGACATCCAATCACAATACCGCCGTACTTTTAGCACAGAGTCCGATCTCAGTCCGATCGACAAAGCCGTCTAACCAAAGACATCCAATCACAACAACTTCTACACAAAGAGGCCCTGCCGCCTCACCCCAATGTGTGCGGGTGGTGGTGTAATCACAATTACAATCACCACCATGTGTGCAGTATGGAGATCTCGACTGACGAGCACAAAACACACACTAAAATATGCTCTCTAGTCGAATATAGTAAATTAAAATATCGTATCCACATGGATTTGAGTTAAACAGTATTATCATAGTTTGTATCTATATTTCTATTCAAGATGATCAACAATGGAGATTTATGTGATTTAAACAAAAATTAACTAAGAGTCTAAACTATCGACTAATGACAATCAACGGAAATATTAAGAAAAGGAAGTTATCAATTGGGAGAAGATAGGATTGATAGGATAGGTGCCAGACAAATGTTTGGGATTTAACTCTAGATAATTCAATTCTAATGTTCAACCGAGTCTCTCAAATTCACTTGGTTATTAGTTTAATTGATTAGTAGAAACTCCTCTCTCGATTAAGTCTCAACCTCACAAGATGAACAAACTTTAAGCACGTGAAGATATGCAAGAATTCATAGTGGATTGGTATTTAGAAGAACCTCTCTCGATTATCCTCCTAACTAAGTTTAATCAACAATTCAACTAGACTATTCTGATTACTAAGATGAATTAATGACTTCAACCAACGAAATATAATGCAACAATATCACAAGTTATGCCTCTCTCAATTACATGAACAAGTGAATGTAGATGCAACAATTAAAACATCCAAAATGATTCAATACAGAAAACTAGAGTTAATTATCCACAAACAAGTATCAATACACCAAATCCATCAAACCCTAAAGAGAACTACTCCATGGATATGGAGTAATTCATCATAAAAATGTTTAAGTTAAAGGAAAACATAAAACGATCCAAACCCTTGTCTTAAGTGAGGATTGAATGATGAAATCCTTGAGCTTTTGCTTTGCCCACCTCTTCCTTGGTTTACTTAGGTCTAAGATGTGTCAAAAGTCCATAAAATAACGTTTTTACATGTATTTATCCTAAGTAGGGTCAGGCCCAGACAAAAACACCTTCTCCCACGCGAAATAGGAAAATAACTCTATAAAAATTGCACAGACGTGCCCCATGGGGCGACGCGCCATGCGAGGCACTAGTAGGGATTTTCAGAGAGTTGATTTCTGACAGACTTTAGGGAAATGGCCTACCGCGGCGCCCCACACGCCGCCCCACGCACCACGACAGTGGGGGTTTCTCTTAGTACAAATATTTCTTGATTGTTTGATATCCAGATGTTGTTCTCGACCCCCGAACGCGATACCAGCTTAATCCCCTGGGATTTTACTCACACTTCAAAGCTCCAAATCACTCAAACTCATTCCATAACATCTACATAGCTCGGAAACACTCCTACAAAGCATAAAACACTAGCATTTAAAGCTCAAACTCAATTAAAGTGTAGTAAATTGGAATGTAATAATCGATTAAAACATGAGATTATAGCCTACCATCAACACCCCACACTTAAACCATTGCTCGTCCTCGAGCAATCCAACTACATTTTATAACGATACGAGCTTATTAAGCAACTCTCCTAACTCATTATACCATGAATATTTAAAATAGAGTAAGCACAGTAGTGTAACATCCTTGCCTCAAGATTTGGCCCAAAAGCACCACACATTATTTATAACCTTCTCATTTACTCTAACACGGAGGTCAATTAAATTACGTTTCATTCATGAATCAAGTGCCCTCACAACATTAGAGAGTAGTTCCACACACCATCAAATTTAACCATAATCAGGAACTCAAAATAGAAAGAATTCACTCACTCTCAGAAATAACATTCATATGCCACAAAAGATGTACCATAGGCTTGCCCGTAATGTACTACTCAACTAATCGAGCTCATTCAGTCAAGGATCAAGTAGGACTTTCATTGGTTATAATGTAGGTTGTGGAATGAGTAGGACACATTTAGATATAAGAGTGACTACACCTGACTAAGCACTTTTATACATACAATTTAACATTCAAAACCCCACACTTATGTCAAACCATACTCCACCTTATCATCAATATGCATTAACTCCCTTCTTCTTTAAGCACAATTACATCAAGAGTTACCACTATCAATGAATATTTTGCAAAACAATACAACTATATTTTTTTTTCTTTTTCCATTTAAGTGGCTCTTACTTCTTCAAATCAATGCACCTTTATCCGTATTTCAATAGTTTCACTCAAAATCCAAACCAACCACCCCACACTTCAACTTTTACAAAGTTCATAACATATTCAAGTGCTCAAGAGAGGTACACGGTTCAGATAGATGGTCAAGTCAAATAAATAGGTAAGACTTGTAATGTGGTTGCCAAAGAAACAAGATTTCATGCTCAAAGGGGTTAACTATGATACATACAATTAGGTGAGTCAAAGCATATAACTGGCTCAACAAAGAAATGCCTATATCACTTCCAAGACTGAACAAAACTACTATTTCGCTTTGTAAACACACAGGGCAAGTTCTACACATGAAATGCAATGCACAGAATACATAAAACCTTACACACACATGGCACATAACTCACTCAAGATTGGATTATCAAGACACTCTAGTCAAAGCAGTTAAGCACAGTTAAGATCATACAATTTAATGTACTAATGCAAGAGTCAAAAACTGAGCCTAAACGTCACAACTAAAGCACTCACTATTCTCAAGGCATAACCAAGTCAAGAGATATTGCTTCCAATTCAAATCATAACATAAGGTTTCTACTATTCTACAAAACCAAAAACTAACTACACATGGTTCAAACAAGACCCTTGGAAAAGAATCGCGGCACAAAGGAAAACCAATGGGGAATTATTACACTAACTACAAAAGAAAATCTTTTTATCTTTTCCTTTAGACTTTAATCGCTTAAGAAGCCTGTCGAATGTTATCCATCGTCGGGAAAAGTCGAAAGTTTTTAAAGTTTTATGTTTTTTCTCATTTTTCTATCTCTAACTACTAAAACAACAAAACTAAATTACTAACACAGATACATACAACATATAAATTTCCCCACCCCACACTTTAAGTTGTGGCATGTCCCCATGACACACAATTAAAAAGCATAAGGTGAAGGAAACTTCCCTTAATTTTCAGTCGGGGTCCTAGTCGAAGTCGTGCTCCATTCCATGCACCCGAACCAATGCACACATCCATGCAAATAGCTTCTTCTCAGCCTTCTTGGGGGTACACCCCACACTTATCTTTCTCAATCACTGGGACTTTCTCATTCGCGCTTTTCACTCCCCACTCAACACTTGTAGCTGACTTCTCCTTTTTCACTCCAGTTGCTACATTCATCTCAAATGTCACCGTCTCCTCACCCATTCTAAGCATGAGTTTTCTATCATGTATATCCAGTATAGCTCTACCCGTTGCTAAAAATGGTTTTCCTAGGATGAGGGGGACCTCCTTGTTCTCCTACATATTTACCACTATGAAATCTACAAGAAATACAAACTTATCTACCCGAACTAATACATCTTCCACTATCCCCTCGGGTATTATAGTTGTTTGGTCTGCCGGCTACAAAGATATTGGTGCAGACCTTATCTCTCCAAGCTCATTCTCCAGTTTCTTGTAAATAGACAAAGGCATTAAATTAATTGATGCACCAGAATCATACAAAGACTTATCAAAATTAAGAGTGCCTAACGAGCAAGGTATAGTAAAACTCCCTGGATCTCCACACTTTTGTGGGAGTTTGTTTTGTAAGATCGCGCTGCAATGCTCTGTGAGCTTGACCACTGAGGTCTCTTCTATCTTTCTCTTCTTTGTCATGATTTCCTTCAAGAACTTAGCATAAGCTGGCATTTGGGAGAGAACTTCAGTATATGGCACATCTACATTAACTTGTTTCAACATATCCAGAAATCTCTCAAATTGCTTGTCCAGCTTCTCTCTATAAAGCTTTTGGGGAAAAGGTAAAGCAGGCATGTGCTTGCTCTCTTCAGATTCATCTCTTATTGAATTCTCTTCCTTCTTCTTTTTCTCAGCTCTCTTCTTGCCTTTCTTCTTCTCAGTCTTTTTATCATATTCAATTTTCAGCTCCTTCCCACTTTCTTTTTCAGGCGCAACATCTTTGTGAATTGGAGTGGGATCTTTTAACACTTGTCCGCTTCTCAAGGTTACATCATTTACCATTTCTTTGGGATTCTTTTCAGTATCAGCTGACAGAGTACCTGGGATTCTCTCAGATAATATAGTTTCAATTTGTCCCACTTGTCTCTCCAAGTTACGCAAACATGTCCCAAGTTCTTTGATAGCTGCACCGTGGGCATCTAATCTCTCGTCAGTCTTGGCAATGAAGGATTTCATCAGATCTTCTAACCCAGACTGAATTGGCTGTTGAGGCTGAAACTGCGGCCTCGACTGATTCACAAAACTAGGAGCCCCTTGAAATCTGGAGTTATTTTGTTGCCATGCATTTGCTGTACCCCTTGGTGAACTCCATGAAAAACCAGGGTGCTTCTGACCCATTGCATTGAAGTTATAATTACCCATAACATTAACTTCCTTAGTTGAGGCTTGCCACTTATGAGTAGGGTTTCCTCTTCCACATATATCGCAGGCTGCATGATTCTCACTTTGTATCAAGCTGGTGAACACCATTCGACCTTCTTCTTTTAGCAATTTCAGAGGGCCACTGATTTGCATCTTCAGACAATTCATCGAGGATAGTGACTATATTCTCTGGTGTCTTCTTCATCAACGGACCTCCAGCTGCGTTGCTCAATGTTCTGCATGAAGACGGTGTCAATCCATCCCAAAAATCCTGGAGTTGCATCTGAAGTTCAATTCCGCTATGTTGACACTTTTGCACTATCTTCTTAAACCTCTCCCAAGCTTCAAACACAGTTTTAGTCTCATTCTGACAGAAGTTATGGATTTCTCTTCTAAACTTGCCCATTTTAGCTGAGGAGAAATATTTAGCAAGACATTTACTGATCATCTCCTCCCATGTTCTAATCGATCCCTGGGGCAAGCTTCGAAGCCAGTACTTTGCACCATCTTTAAGTACGAAGGGAAATGCCCTTAGGTAAACTGCATCTTGTAACACACCATTGTATTGAAAGGTGTTCATCATCTCCTCGAAGTCCATCAGATGATTGTTTGGATCTTCGTTCATCTTTCCTCTAAAGACGCAACTATTTGAAGCGTTTGGAGCAACCCTTTCTTTAGCTCAAAATTATTAGCTGCTACTAGAGGTGGCCTCACACTTGACAAGCCTTGGTTGTAGACCGGTCTACCATAATCACCAAGTGGTCTCCCTTGGCTGGGAGCTACGTTTCCAAACTGGTCTGTACCCACGGGCTAATTCTGAGCCATTCTTCGAGCCCTCTCCTCCTCATAAGCAATTTATACATCTCTAAGTGGTGATTCTTTAGCATCCGTTGCAGCTTTCTCTCTGAGTTGGGCTGCCTCTCTCGCAGCCAAATCAACATTATCATCATCTCCAACCATGTCTTCCTTGGTTGAGCATTGCCCAACCTTCTATAATTTCTCGGCGAGATTTCTTTCCTTCCTCAACTGTCGCAGTTGTTTCTCGATTTTTGGTTTGTATGGTTGCAATTCCTTACCAGAAGATCGAGTCATGCACCAATCTAACCTGTAGCCTGCGGACAGTCAAAGAACACCAAACATAAAAAGGGAAAAATAAAATAAAATAAAAAGAAAAATTCCTGAATTAGCACTACAAACTATTTCAAACACTATTGATTGCCAATCCTCGGCAACGACGCCAAAATTTGACGAGCGTAAAACACACACTAAAATATGCTCGCTAGTCGAATATAGTAAATTAAAATATCGCATCCACAAGGATTGGAGTTAAACAATATTATCGTAGTTTGTATCTATATTGCTATCTAGGATCATCAACAATGGAGATTTATGTGATTTGAACAAAATTAACTAAGAGCCTAAACTATCGACTAATGACAATCAACACAAGTATTGAGCAAAGGAAGTTATCAATTGGCAGAAGATATGATTGATAGGATAGGTGTCGGACAAATGATTTAACTCTAGATAATTCACTTCTAAAGTTCAAGTGAGTCTCTCGAATTCACTAGGTTATTAGTTCAATTGATTAGTAGAAACTCCCCTCTCTATTAAGTCTCAACCTCACAAGATGAACCAACTTTAAACACGTGAAGATATGGACGAATTCGTAGTAGATTGTTATTTTGAAGAACCTCTATCGATTATTCTCCTAACTAAGTGTAATCAACAATTCAACTAGCCTATTTCAATTACTAAGAAGAATTAATGACTTCCACCAACGAAATATAATGCAACAATATCACAAGTTATGCCTCTATCGATTACACGAACAAGTGAATATAGTTGCAATAATTAAAACATCCAAAATGATTCAATACATAAAACTAGAGTTAATTATCCACAAACAAGTATCAATACACCAAATCCATCAAACCCTAAAGAGAACTACTCCATGGATATGGAGTAATTCATCATAACATTGTTTAAGTTAAAGGAAAACTTAAAACAATCCAAACCGTTGTCTTGAGTGAGGATTGAATGATGAAATCCTTGAGCTTTTGCTTCAACACCTCTTCCTTGGCTTACTTAGGTCTAAGATGTGTCAAAAGTCCATAAAATAACGTTTTTACATGTATTTATACTAAGTAGGGCCGGGCCCAGACGAAAACACCTTCTCCCACACGAAATAAGAAAATAACTTTGTAAAAACTGCATAGGCGCGCTGCATGGGGAGACACGCCATGTGAGGCATTAGTGGGGAAGTTGAGAGAGTTGATTTCTGACAGACTTCAGGGAAATGGCCTACCGCGGCGCCCCACGCGCCGCGACAGTGGGGGTTTCTCTGAGTACTAATTTTTCTTGACTTTTTGATATCCAGATGTTGTTCTCGACCCCCGAACGCAATCCCGGGTTAATCCCTTGGGTTTTTACTCAGACATCAAAGCTCCAAATCACTCAAATTCATTCCATAATATCTACATAGCTCGGAAACACTCCTACAAAGCATAAAACACATAGTCAGTGTAATACACTAGCATTTAAAGCTCAAACTCAGTTAAAGTGCAGTAAATTGGAATGTAATAATCGACTAAAACATGAGATTATAGCCAACCATCAACACCCCACACTAAAACCATTGCTCATCCTCGAGAAGTCAAATTACACTTTATAAAGACATGACCTTATTAAGCAACTCTCCTAACTCATTATACCAAGAATATTTAAAATAGATTAAGCACAGTAGTGTAACATCCTTGCCTCAAGATTTGACTCAATTTACCACGCATTATTTATAACCCGCTCACTTACTGTAACACAGAGGTCAATGACATTACCTTTCCTTTATGAATCAAGTGCCCTCACAACAATAGAGAGTAGTTCCACTCACCATCAAATTTTACCACAATCAGGAACTCAAAATAGAAAGAATTCACTCACACTCAGAAATAACATTCATATGCCACAAAAGATGAACCATAGGCTTTCCCGTAGTGTACTACTCAACTAATCGAGCTCATTCAGTCAAGGATCAAGTAGGAATTTCATTGGTTGTAATGTAGGCTGGGGAATGGGTAGGACACATTTAGATATAAGAGTGACTACACCTCCCTAAGCACGTTAATACATACAATTTAACATTCAAAACCCCACACTTATGTCAAACCATACTCCACCTTATCATCAATATGCATTAACTCCCTTTTTCTTTAAGCACAATTACATCAAGAGTTACCACTATCAATGAATATTTTGCACAACAATACAACTAATTTTTTTCTTTCTTTTTCAATTCAAGTGGCTATTACTTCTTCAAAACAATGCACCTTTCTCCATATTTCAATAGTTCCACTCAAAAGTCAAACCAACCACCCCACACTTCAAGTTTTACAAAGTTCATAACAAATTCAAGTGCTCAAGAGAGGTACACGGTTCAAATAGATGGTCAAGTCAAACAAATGGGTAAGACTTGTAATGTGGTTGCCAAAGAAACAAGATTACATGCTCAAAGGGGTTAACTACAATACATACAATTAGGTGGGTCAAAGCATATAGCTGGCTCAACAAAGAAATGCCTATATCACTTTCAAGACTGAACAAAACTACTATTTCGCTTTGTAAACACACAGGGCAAGTTCTAGACATCAAATGCAATGCACAAAATACACAAAACCTTACACACACATGGCACATAACTCACTCAAGATTGGATTACAAGACACTCTAGTCAAAGCAGTTAAGCACAATTAAGATCATACAATTTAAGGTACTTATGCAAGAGTCAAAAACTGAGCATAAGCGTCACAACTAACGCACTCACTATTCTCAAGGCATAACCAAGTCAAGAGATATTGTTTCCAATTCAAATCATAACACAAGGTTCCTACTATTCTACAAAACCAAAGACTAACTTGAAAAAGAACCGCGGCACAAAGAAAATCCAAGGGGGAATTATTACACTAACTACAAAATAAAATGTTTTTATCTTTTCCTTTGAACTTTAATCCCTCAAGAAACCCGTTGAATTTTATCCATTGTCAGGAAAAGTCGAATTCTTCTAAATTTTTATGGTTTTTCTCATTTTTCTATATCTAACTACTAAAGCAGCAAAACTAAATTACCAACACGAATGCATACAACATACAATTTTCCCCACCCCACACTTTAAGTTGTGGCATGTCACCATGACACACAATTAAAAAGCATAAGGTGAAGGAAACATCCCTTAATTTTCAGTTAGGGTCCGAGTCGAAGTCGGGATCCATACCATGCGGCCGAACTAATGCACACATCCATGCATATGTTGTTCTCGACCCTCGAACGTGATCCCAGCTTAATCCCTTGGGCTTTTACTCAGACTTCAAAGTTCCAAATCACTCAAATTCATTCCATAACATCTACATAGCTCGGAAACAATCCTACAAAGCATAAAACACACAATTAGTATAAAACACTAGCATTTAACAATCAAACTCAATTAAAGTGAAGTAAATTAGAATGTAATAATCGACTAAAACATGAGATTATAGCCTACCATCAACCCAATCAGCTAGGTCATCTCACCACAATGCCGTGTGGATCGACATCACCCTTTTGCTAGCAATCATCTCATCCCAATTGAGGGAAATATTCTTATCACATCAATCTCATCCCAAATAAGGGGAATAATCACAACGCACTCCTACAATGACACGCGTAGTTTTGGGGTTAGCTTGTTCCCACCTAACCTTCCTCGGTGACTAACGATACTCCCAAAAATATTTTTGATTTTCATACAAGGGAAACATAAATACAATTGCATCCTCATAACCTTTCACACCGTATATAGATTCATTAGTACTTTCAACTAGTTTCAACATCATCATTTCATTAGCTCTATTGTCCATACATATGATTCTTCTTTCATGGCACAATGGTCGTCTTTCCTATTCCACACTTCCATTGCTTTACTTTCAAGGATCATCATCATAAACATTAACATATTAAATATTTCAAAAATCACAACTTTAAGTTCATTTGTAATGAAGACTTTAAACACAGTGGATCTGTGTCCAAGAAATTGAGTAAAATGTTTGGCAATCAAAGCGCAAGTTAAAATCATAAACGAGTAACACACCATTTATTCTTGATATACTTTTTCCCCAAAAGGGCAACGCACAATTTCAACTCATGAATATGTAAGAGCTTAAAACACATAGGAAATACTTACAAAGCATAGCATTAGTTAAAACAGCCACATTTGGGCATGACTCGAGTACATAAGCTTTTAGGCAAATCTATTTTCGAAGTCATCTTGAAACAGTTGTATCAAGGCTCATTCCATAACATCTGTCACATCATTTCATTTTGTTGGCACCATTGGCCACAAGTATAACTTTCATTATTGGCACGGTGGCCACACTTTATATCTTCAACCCACTTCTTTCACTTTCAAGCATCTTTATAGATTATCAACAATAATGCATTTCAAATCAAGACTTTAGGTACACATATGAGCAATTAAGAGTCTTAAGCACATCGAGTTTTTCTCACACAATTTGGCATCATAACTTTCATTTAAAACACTTCTCAAAGCCATAACATTTTAATACACATACTATTCGTGAACACATTCCCGAAGGATAACATAATGTGATAGGAACATTCGGAACACATTTTGAACACATAACTTTCAACACTTTGTTTAGTCAATATAATTGAATTTATTAGGAACAACTCGGAATATGGGAATTAGGAACTTGAACCAACCATACTAGAAGCTTACGGGGACATTATGGAATTCGATTCTAAGAGAGAAGTTGCCAACATACCTTCCTTTGAGCATTTCTTAAATTACTATAATTTTCCGGAAATCCTAGAAATCCCAATCTATTTTGAGACATAACAAAACTGAATATAAATTAGGAAGATATTGATGATTTCAGCTCATTTGAGCATTTTATCAAACACTAGGTATGCAAACTCGACTGTAAGGTTCTTATACAAGATTTTCTTCAATCCACAACCCATTCAATTCCAAGAGTTTACTCTTATTCGCTCAATTACCTTTCCACCATCCTTATAGCTACATGCTATCATGCCCCAACCTCGGGAAGTGCAACCGGCGCTCAATCGAGTGAACCCGGTCTAGCAAGCCTGTTAGATACTTTCAACCCAACTCACCCATGATCAAGAGAAGACATGATTTCATTAATTAGACAGTAGGAAGGTCATATATACAATACTAGATCGCCTCATTGGTTACATCACTTTTAAGTTTCAAG
This sequence comes from Nicotiana tabacum, assembly GCF_000715075.1. Lineage (NCBI taxonomy): Eukaryota > Viridiplantae > Streptophyta > Magnoliopsida > Solanales > Solanaceae > Nicotiana > Nicotiana tabacum. Next base: position 49,137,516 of record NC_134102.1, read on the forward strand.
ATACACACATTCTTATGATTTGAGTGGAACAAGAGATCAAAACACAACATAATATGTTTGACTTTTCTAGAACCCATATACAACCCACATAGTGTCTACGAAGCCTCTAAAAGATACAAAAGTGAGTTATGATAGTGCCGGCAACAAGGCCCTAAACTATACCTCAAAACATGATAATAATATGAACAAAAGATACAATACATGACCCCGGGATGAAGTGGGGCTCACCAAGTCTGTTGGGAAGAGGATGTACCACTATCGCTGATCAACACTGCCTGCTATGGAACCACCTACATCCATTTAAAGATGCAGCGCCCCCGACAAAAGGGACATTAGTACTGTCGAATAGTACTAGTATGTCAAACGAAACACCATCTCAATAGAATGAATAATAATACAAGGGGGAAAAAGTCATAAGTTCAATAAGAGCTTCAAACAATACTAAAACATCAAGTAAGGATCACATATGTTCTCAAGTCAATTTCCATGTTATTAGGTTGGGTGATCTTTAGAGCCGATATACCAAAATTCAAAATACCACCGTATTCTTACACGGAGTCCGATCACGACCCGATCGGCTAGGTCGTCTCATTTGAGACATCAACCATAACCACAATTTCAGTTATCATTTCCAGCATAGTCACCACCATGTGTGCAGCATGGCTTCCGATCACGGCCCGATCAGCTAGGCCGTCTCACCCGAGACATTACCTTTTTCAGTCAATCATCTCACATCATACTTCTTCCACATCCTTTCAATTCATTGGCACTAGTCACCATATTTATAAAGTCGTTCTTGGCACTTGGCCGTATTTCATATTTCCAGTTCCTCTTTCCACATTCAAACATCATTATCATTATCAACAACAATAAAGCTTCCCATTCAAGACATTAAATTCACATATGAGCAATTTGGGAATCTTAGGCACATAGAGGCATTTCATACAATTTGGCATAACAACCTTTGTTCGATCTTGACATGAAGTCTTAACATTTCTAACATATATTCCACATTTTGAACACATCCTCAAATGGCAAGATGACATGATGAAGCATTTAGAATAAATATTGAACATACATCCTTCAATACAAATACATTAGGAATAGCCAATTCTATAATGATCAATTTTGGACTTATACCAATTACATGAACACCGTGGGATTTGATTCTAAGAAGAAGGGGGTTAAGCCAACATACCTCAATTGAGCTTCCTTAAACTTTAAAACGTTCCGGAATTCTTAGCACTTCGATCTATTTTAGAAATATAACAAGTTGGACCAAAATTAGGAAGATGGTCATGATTCTTGCACATTTGAGCACATTATCAAACGCTAGGTGTGCATTAATATTTTTAAGGCCCTTTTATGAATGATTTTATCATTCCTTAACCCATTCTCTACCATTTTTAGCTCACCAACTTCCTACATTATTTGTTAACACATGCATGCAAGGTAACAACTCCCACACCCAAATATTGTCTTTCTAACTACTCCCTTTTTTGTAGATTTTCTAAATTAATAGCTAGGGCACAGACTCTTACCTTTAGGATGAAGACTTTCTTGATAATCTTCAAGGATTGAGCAAGAATTGTTGGATATTAGGTTGAAGGCTACTTCCCCACTCTAAGAACTCTTTCTCACTCTAAAAATATCAGAAATATGCTCAATAATGGACTATGGCATATGTTTTAACGAAATAGGGTCAGGTTTTAAAACCCCCAAAATGACGCTCCGGAACAGGGTATGCGGTCGCTTATGTGATCGCAGAATGGATATGCGATCTACATATCGGCCGCATAATTTGGTGCCAAAAATTAGAAAAAAATATGCCTGGGTCTGCGGTAGTTATACGGCCCTCAAACCTATTCTGCAGTCGCATAATGCACCGCAGAACCTCCCTCCGCAAAAATTCTAAGGCTGATTGTGCGATAAAAGTGTGGCCCGCGAAATGGTTGTGCGGTCGTATAATTGGCCGCAAAATTGGCATAAAAAATGGCCCAACTAGCTGCTCCACTCTGCGGCCATTTTGTGGCCCGTAGAGTGATTATGCGGCCGCATAATGGGCTGCAGAAATGCCTATTTCTGCCAAATATTTTCCTTCAACTACCCAGCGCACTGTTCAATCCAAAAAGTCCGAACCGCGGCATCCCGGAACCCTGGTTTTTAGGAAAAAGTTCACGGGGCCTTACATCCTCCCCCACTTAAGATCATTCGTCCTCGAATGAGGGTCAAGGTTCACTATTAGCATCTTATGCAACTCAATTTTCATACCACACACCAGCAACCCCAAATTTGACTAACTCCCTAAATTTTCAAAACTTTCGCTAGAGTTTCCCCTATAACTAGGCCTATCCACCTATCAGAGAGCCACAGAAACACATCCTTAAATCATATACATAAATCAATGACGTAACATAACTCATAACAATAACAACCGTGTCCTCACATACAATATATTTAGAAAGAAGCACCTTTACATTAACTGAACAAGTGATAAAAAAAAATTCATAGGCGACAGTTTTATAAAAAGGTTACATAGCTTATACAAACAAGTAAGGATACTTCTTTTTCATCTCTTCCCCGGCCTCCCAAGTAGCCTCTTCAACCTGCTGGTTTCGCCATAACACCTTTACAGAGGCAATTTCTTTATTCCTCAACTTTTGGACTTGCCTATCAAGAATGTCAACTGGAATTTCTTCATATGACAATTCTTCAATAACCTCAATGGTATCAACCAACATAATAGCTGACGGATCTCCAACTACCTTCTTCAACATAGACACATGGAATATCGGATGCACTAACGACATATCGGGTGGTAGCTCGAGCTTGTACGCCACCTGACCAATCCTCTGAATGATTTTGTACGGCTCAACATACCTCTGACTCAATTGCCCTTTCCTTCCAAACCGCATTATACCCTTCATGGGGGAAACCTTCAAGAATACCCAATTATCTTCTTTGAACTCTAAGTCTCTGCGACAAACATCCGAATAGGATTTTTGACGACTCTTAGTAGTTTTCAACTGCTCCTTAATGATTTTAACCTTTTCCATAGCCTGATGCACGAGGTCTGGTCCTATTAACTAAGCTTCCCCAATCTCGAACTATCACGACCCAAACCGATGGGCCGCGATGGGCACCCGGTGCCTTACTCAACCAAGTACCAACGCAACGTATCTTTCTTATAACATCATTATATACACGTGACATACGGGTCTAATAGGCTAACATGATCATTAATAAACTCAAAACATAGGCCGACAAGGCTGTACAATCTTTCATATACATGAAATCTGTCTACAAGCCTCTAAGAATATATAATTGTTATAAAGGTTGGGACAGAGACCCACCATACCAAACAATACACATCTAAATCATACTGACGAAACAAGCAACTCTGGAGCAAATGGAGTGCACCAACATCTTCCGCTGAGCTGATCGCCTACTTGGAGGACTCTCAACCTGTCTATCGAGACTTGCGGGCATGAAACGCAGCGTCCCTAGGCAAAAATGGACGTCAATACAAATAATGTACCGAGTATGTAAGGAATGAAAATCAGTAAATAATAGACATGAGAGAAATATGGAGTAAAAGACTCGACATGTACATTTGCATAGCTCTGTGAATCATTTCATTCTTATAACGTCATGCATATGCGTATAAATGTCATACCATGCATAGGTATATGTGTTCATAATATCATCAAGCCTCTGAGGGTATCCCATCATATCATTTTGGCCACTGTAGGCAAATCATCAACGTATACTAGCTGATCAAGTGGTGGTGCGTATATAATGCCATAACCTTTTCTCATATCCCATATACATATAATATACACGTATATAACGTCATCTGGTCATGGGTCAATGTACATGTATAAATGCATAAGAAATACGTTAATAAGATTTTCTCAGAATGTCATAAAAATAATATGCCTATCGGATAAATTTGATCAAATACGTATTTTTCTGAGACCCATGAACAGAAGATATAATAATAATTCACATGGGAAATTAAGAATATATACACCCCTAATATAGATTCATTTTTGGAAATTGAGCATTTTCTCATTTCGTTCGTGTCGTATAGATCATGCCAAAAGAAAGAAGGGATAACCTTAACATACATGTAGTAGGAAAAAATCCATATAATATTTTTAAGAAGGATTGCACCGTACTCCCTTGGAATTGCAAAATCCCATTGCTATAACATTATGTAGTATAACTTCGTTGCAAATATCTTAGAATTGCAATCCGTATTGAAGTTTTCATCCGTTGCCTTCTAATTCATATATGAATTACTCACGTTACTATTACATAAGTTCTTATATGAACGTGCTGAAGCATCCTTCATCACCTTGATACAAAGTGAGTTTAAAATAGTTTTTAAGCCTTTAGGTGTGGTCCCCACATGATATGATGATTTGGCCACTAAATTCTCTTAAAAAGTGCCCCCTTGCTATGTGATTCAAGAGTCACTTAAGAGACCAAATCTTGCTGCCACGTTTTTTGGCTTAGGCTTTGTCCAAAGACTTTAATTAATCATCCACTAATTAATAATTAACTTGTTAATTCCCCCATTATCCAATAATTACCCAATTATCCACATAATTAGGAATTATCTCAAATTACTTAAAATACTACTCACTTTTAACACACTTTGCATACCTTACTATCATGGTCATGTGGTACCTTATATGGCAATAGTCTATAAATACCGGGTATTTTAGCTCAGACCGTAATTTTATCCAAAAATGTCAAACTTCGACGAAAATTCATTTTCTTCGATTCGCTTAGCCTCTCACCTTCACGAATTTACTTATCACTTGTTTGAAGTAGCATAATGCTTATAATCTCTAAATAATCTCATTCCCGACATACGTCGATTAGCTTACGACGAAACTTTAACGTACGAAAATGCAGGATGTGACATCTCATTTCCGAGCTTATATCAATTTACTTATGGCGTACTTCCACGTATGAAAATATGGGGTGTAACACGAACCACCCATTGGGAGATCGACATCTCCTACCATATAACGCTTCAAATGGTACCATCTGAATACTAGCATGGAAGCAGTTGTTGTAAGCAAATTCTATGAGTGGCAAATGATCATACCAGCTACCCTTGAAGTGAAGAACACAAGCACGCAACATATACTCAAGCGTCTGAATAGTCCGCTCTGCCTGCCCGTCAGTCTGTGGATGGAAGGCTGTACTAAGATTCACCTGAGTACCCAAACCTCGCTAAAATATCTTCCAAAAATTAGCCGTGAACTGAGCCCCTTGATCGAAAACTATAGAAACTGGATTGCCATGCAGCCTGACTATTTCCTTGATATACAACTGAGCATATTATTCCGCTGTGTCAGTAGATTTAGCTGGCAAGAAATGTGCTCATTTCGTGAGCCGATCCACAATCACCCAAGTTGAATCATACCTGTGCGGAGTGCGTGGTAATCCTACCACAAAATCCATATTAATCATTTCCCACTTCCACATTGGAATTTCTATGTTCTTTGCCAACCCACCAGGCCGTTGGTGTTCAGCCTTCACTTGTTGACAATTCGGACATCTTGCCAAAAAGTCCGCCACATTCCTTTTCATGTCATTCCACCAATAGACTTCCTTGAGATAATGATACATATTTGTAGAGCCAGGGTGCACGGAATACCTGGAAGTGAGAGCCACTGTCATGATTCTTTCCCGGAGACCATCTACGTTTGGAACACATAGCTGCCCTTGGTACCTTAGTGTACCATCATCTGTGCCAAAAGTAAAAGCCATATTTTTATTTTTGTGAATCCCCTCCTTCAATTGTGCCAACAATGGATCGTCGTATTGCTTCTCTTTGACTTGCACGACAAGAAATGATTCAGCTCTATTTTGCACAATTACCCCTCCTTCAATGGAGTCCGCCAGACGAACTCCCAAGCTAGATAACTGGTGAACCGTCCCGGCCAACGGCCTTTGACATTCCTCCAAGTGAGCCAAACTACCCATAGATTTCCGGCTAAGAGCATCCGCTACCACATTGGCTTTCCCCGGGTGATATAGAATATCGATGTCGTAATCCTTGAGTAACTCAAGCCATCTTCTCTGCATCAGATTCATCTCCTTCTGTTTGAAAATATATTGAAGGCTCTTGTGGTCCGTGAATACATCCACATGGACCCCATACAAATAATGATGTCAAATCTTCAATGCAAAAACCACCGCCGCAAGTTCTAAGTCATGTGTTGGATAGTTATTTTCCTGATTCTTGAGTTGCCTAGATGAATAAGCTATAACCTTGCCGTGTTGCATTAATACACACCCAAGCCCGATCCTTGAAGTATTGCAATATACCATAAACCCATTTGTACCCCTGGCAGGGTCAACACTGGTGCCATAGTCAATCTTGATTTCAACTCCTGGAAGCTGCTTTCACAAGCATCAGACCATTGGAACTTAACTGCTTTCTGAGTCAATTTAGTCAACGAAGAGGCAAGAGTAGAGAACCCCTCCACAAACTTCCTGTAATACCCTGCTAAGCCCAAGAAACTGAAAATCTCAGTTGGTGTTGTAGGTCTAGGCCAATTCTTCACCGCTGCAATATTTTGAGGATCAACCTTAATTCCTTCTCTGGAGACAACATGACCAAAAAATGTGACAGATGCGAGCCAAAATTCATATTTCGAAAATTTTGCGTACAATTGATGCTGATGAAGAGTCTGCAAACTGCCCTAAGATGATCGGCATGGTCTTTTTGGCCTTGTGAATACACAAGAATATCGTCAATGAACACTATCACAAAGGAATCGAGAAAAGGCTTAAAACCCCGATTCATAAGATCCATGAAAGCTGTCGGGGCATTTGTTAGCCCAAAAGACATTATTAGAAATTCAAAGTGCCCATAGCAGCTCCTGAAAGCTGTTTTTGGAATATCCTGCTCCCTGATCTTCAATTAGTGGTACCCGGACCGTAAATCAATTTTTGAGAAGTACCTAGCACCCTGTAACTGATCAAACAAATCATCTATTCTTGGTAATGGGTACTTGTTTTTGATTGTGACTTTGTTGAGCTACCGGTAGTCAATACAAATCCTCAGGGATCCATCTTTCTTCTTCACAAAGAGAACCAGTGTGCCCCATGATGACACACTCGGTCGGATGAAAACCTTCTCTAACAAATCCTCCAATTGTTCCTTTAGCTCCTTTAATTCTGCTAGTGCCATCCTGTAGGGCGGAATAGATATAGGTTGCGTGCATGGCATCATATCAATCCCAAAATCAATCTCCCTATCTGGCGGAATCCCAGGGAGCTCATCAGGAAAGTCCTCCGGAAATGCATTCACCACTGGTACAGACTCGAGTGTAGGTGCCTCAGCATCGATATCCGTAACCCCGACCAAATGATAGACACACCCCTTGTTAATCATCTTCGTGGCCTTAAGTTAAGAAATAAACCTACCTTTGGGCATCACATTATCCCGCTTCCATTCAACAACTGGTTCATTTGGAAATATAAACCTCACAGTTCTAGTTCGGCAATCGAGCTTGGCAAAACATGAATAAAGCTAATCCATTCCCATAATTACATCAAAAATGATCCCCAATTCAATGCGATCGGCCACGGTGTCCTAACTACGTACCGTGACAACACAACCCCTATAAACCCATGTGGCCACAATAGCCTCGCCAACCGGAGTAGATACAGAGAACGGTTCAGGAAGCTGTTCCGGTTCTATCCCAGATTTCATAGCAACATAAGGGGTAACATAGGACAAAGTGGAACTGGGATCAATAAGAGCATATACATTATGAGATTGGACAGTCAATATACCTGTGACAACATCTGGTGAAACCTCTGCACTCTGGCGACCACACATAGCATAGAAACAGTTGGGTCCTCCTGAACTCGACACACCACCCCTTGCTGCACCACGCCCTGCTGGTGTTGGAGTGCCTCGAGCTGGAAGGGGTGCTGAAGATGTAGCAGCTACAGAACTGTGCCTCTGCCCGCACCCTGGTGGGATGAACGACATTCCCTTTGAATATGACCCCTCAATCCGCACCCGTAACATATAGGTAGGTCCATGTAGCAGATCCCTAAGTGCATCTTCCCACACCTGGGGCATGGGGCCTCCGCTACTACTGGAATCTCCCTCCTGATCGGCCCTGCTGGTGGGCTCCCCTGTTGCCCTAATATGGGCCTGAAACGACTCCCCTGCTACTGACTGGGCCCTGCTGGCGGTGCACTGGCTGAAGACTGAGCAAAAGACTGGGATGGCCCTGATGACCCTCCCCTAAAAGCTGATCTTCTTCCACTAAATGACTCCCCAAAGTTGCCCGCGGACCGGGCCTTGCTGTTACCCTCTCGCTTCATTCTTTTCTTAAACTTACGGTTCTTTGTAGCTTGAGCAAATGCTACCATCTTCCCATAGTTCATATATGAATTCAAGGCATCTGTAGCAGCCTCATTGATAACCAAGGGGCTAAGGCCCTGCACAAACCGACGCACTCTAACCTCTATAGTAGGCAACATGAGAATGGCATATTTAGACAGACGCGCGAACTCCATGTGATACTCCCACACTCTTACTTCCTTGCTTAAGGTTCTCAAACTCTGCGGCACGAGCTGCCCTAGTCTCGGCCGACAAGAAATGGTCAATGCAAGCGTCAGCAAACTCACTCCACCTCCTTGGAGGGCTCCCCTCCTCCCGAGAGTCCTCCCACAGCTCAAGCCAAGAATAGGCCACCCCTTTCAGGCGGTAGGTAGCGAACTCCACTCCTTCCATCTCAGTAGCGCGCATAACCTAGAGAGTCTTATGGATCTCGTCAATGAAGTCCTGTGGGTACTCCTCGGGATTAGCATCCATGAACACCGAAGGATCCAATTGAAGAAACTTGTTCACCTTAGAACTACTAGAATCCCCTTGTTGGCTAGAAGAAGTGGGTGCAACATTTTATCTCTGGGCTTGAGAAGCCACTATCTGTGTCAGCATCTAGATAGCTCCACTAAGATCCCCATCAGAAACACTAGAATCGGAAGCCGGGGCTGGAGGTGGGACCGGAATATCAGTTGGAGGAATCCCTGCACCCTCAGTAGGTGCAGGAACTGGTGTGGCATGGTCAGGTGTAGTGGAATCAAGCAGTGTAGCAGTTAGGGGAATATCCTTACCCCTCGGGTATTCACCCGCATCATCAAATAAAGGATCAACTGCCACTCCTGAGGTGGCATTGGCTCCTTGGCCAGTCCTTGCTCTCTTCTTAGGTGCTATGTACAGAAAGTTAAAGGAATGCACGAATTAGAGGAGGAACAATTTCACAATCAGTTTCATCGCACGATCCAGAATATCAAAGAAGGGTTTTATTACTAAATGTCCAAGTAGGCTCCAACTTATAGATGCGGTCGACAACACACCGATAAGGAGGACTCTACTAGACATGACTCCGAGACATCCTAGGACACTTTAAAACCTTAGGCTCTTATACTAATTTTATCATGCCCCAACCTCGGGTAGCGCGACCGGCGCTCAACCGAGTGAACCCAGTCAAGAAAGCCTGTTAGATACTATCTGCCCAACTCACTCATGATGAAGAGAATACATGATTTCATTAATTAGACAGTAGGAATGTCATATATACAATACTAGATCATCTCATTGGTTAGTTCACTTTTAAGTTTCAAGATACACACATTCTTATGATTCGAGTGGAACATGAGATCAAAACACAACATAATCTGTTTGACTTTTCTAGCACCCATGTACACCCCACATAGTGTCTACGAAGCCTCTAAAAGATACAAAAGATAGTTATGATAGTGCCGGCAACAAGTCCTCGGCTATACCTCAAAACGTGATAATAATATGAACAAAAGATACAATACATGACCCCGAGATGAAGTGGGGCTCACCATGTCTGTTGGGAAGAGAATGTACCACTATCGCTGATCAACACTGCCTGCTATGGAACCACCTGCATCCATTTAAAGATGCAGCACCCCCGGCAAAAGGGACGTTAGTACTGTCAAATAGTACTAGTATGTAAAACTAAACACCATCTCAATAGAATGAATTATAATACAAGGGGAAACATTCATGAGTTCAATAAGAGCTTCAAAAAATACTAAAACATCAAGTAAGGATCACATATGTTCTCAAGTCAATTTCCATGTTATTAGGTTGGGTGATCTTTAGAGCCGATATACCATAATTCACAATACCACCGTATTCTTACACGGAGTCCGATCACGACCCGATCGGCTAGGTCGTCTCATTTGAGACATCAATCATACCACAATTTCAATTGTCATTTCCAGCACAGTCACCACCATGTGTGCGGTATGGCGTCCGATCACGGCCTGATCGGCTAGGCCGTCTCACCCGAGACATTACCTTTTTCAGTCAATCATCTCACATCATACTTCTTCCACATCCTTTCAATTCATTGGCACTAGTGGCCACAATTATAAAGTTATTCTTGGCACTTGGTCGTATTTCATATTTCCAGTTCCCCTTTCCACATTCAAACATTATTATCATTATCAACAACAATAAAGCTTCCCATTCAAGACATTAAATTCACATATGAGCAATTTGGGAATCTTAGGCACATAGAGGCTTTTCATACAATTTGGCATAACAACCTTTGTTCGATCTTGACATGAAGTCTTAACATTTCTAACATATATTCCACATTTTGAACACATTCTCAAATGGTAAGATGACATGATGAAGCATTTAGAATAAATATTGACCATACATCCTTCAACACAAACACATTAGGAATAGCCAATTCTATAATGATCAATTTTGGACTTACACCAATTACATGAACACCGTGGGATTCGATTCTAAGAAGAAGGGGGTTAAGCCAACATACCTCAATTGAGCTTCCTTAAACTTTAAAACATTCCAGATTTCTTAGCACTTCGATCTATTTTAAAAATATAACAAGTTGGACCAAAATTAGGAAGATGGTCATGATTCTAGCTCATTTGAGCACATTATCAAACACTAGGTGTGCATTAATATTTTTAAGGCACTTTTATGAATGATTCTATCATTCCTTAACCCATACTTTACCATTTTTAGCTCACAACCTTCCTACATTATCTGATAACACATGCATGCAAGGTAACAACTCCCACACCCAAAAATTGTCTTGCTAATTACTCCCTTTTAGTATATTTTCGAAATTAATAGCTAGGGCATAGACTCTTATCTTTAGGATGAAGACTTTCTTGATAATCTTCAAGGATTGAGGAAAAATTGTTGGATATTAGGTTGAAGGTTACTTCCCCACTCTAAGAACTCTTTCTCACTCTAAAAATATCAGAAATATGCTCAAAAATGGACTATGGCAAATGTTTTAACGAAATAGGGTCGAGTTTAAAACCCCCAAAAATGAAGCTCCGGAACAGGGTATGCGGTCGCATATGCAATCGCAGAATGGATATGCAGTCCGCATATCGGCCGCATAATTTGCTGCCAAAAACTGGAAAAACATATGCCTGGGTCTGCGGTATTTATGCGGCCTACAGACCTATTATGCAGTCGCATAATGCGCCGCAGAACCTCTCTCCGCAAAAATTCTAAGGCTGATTGTGCGACAAAAGTACGGCCCGAGAAATGATTGTGCAGTCGCATAACTGGCCGCAAAATTGACATAAAAATGGCCCAAGTAGATGCTCCACTCTGCGGCCATTTTGCGGCCCGCAGAGTGATTATGCGGCCGCATAATGGGCTGCAGAAAAGCCTATTTCTACCAAATATTATCCTTCAACTCCCTAGCGCACTGTTCAATTCAAAAAGTCCGAACCGCGACATCACGGAACCCCGGTTTTTAGGAAAAATTTTACGGGGCCTTACATCCTACCCCACTTAAGATCATTCATCCTCGAATGAGGGTCAAGTTCACTATTAGCATCTTATGCAACTCAATTTTCATACCACACACCAGCAACCCCAAATTTGACTAACTCCCTAAATTTCCAAAAATTCCGCAAGAGTTTCCCCTGTAACTAAGCCTATCCACCTGTAAGAGAGCCCTAGAAACACATCCTTAAAACATATACATAAACCAATGACGTAACATAACTCATAATAGAACCAACTGTGGCCTCACATACAATATATTTAGAAAGAAGCACCTTTTCATTTCTGAACAAGTGATACAAAAAAATATCATAGGCGACAGTTTCATAAAAAGGTAACATAGCTTATACAAACAAGTAAGGATACTTCTTTTTCATCTCTTCCTCGGCCTCCCAAGTAGCCTCTTCGACCTGTTGGTTTCGCCATAACACCTTCACGGAGGCAATTTCTTTATTCCTCAAATTTCTGACTTGCCTATCAAGAATGGCAACTGGAATTTCTTCATATGATAGTTTTTCATTAGCCTCAATGGTCTCAACCGGCACAATAGCTGACGGATCTCCAACTATCTTCTTCAACATAGACACATGGAATACCGGATGCACTAACGACATCTCGGGTTGTAGCTCGAGCTTGTACGCTACCTTACCAATCCTCTGAATGATTTTGTATGGCCTGGCATACCTCGGACTCAATTTTCCTTTCCTTCCAAACCGCATTATACCCATCATGGGGGACACCTTCAAGAATACCCAATCATCTTCTTTAAACTCTATGTTTCTGCGACGAACATCCGAATAGGATTTTTTTACGACTCTGAGTAGTTTTCAACCGCTCCTTAATGATTTTAACCTTTTTCCATAGCCTGATGCACGAGGTCTGGTCCTATTAACTCAGCTTCCCCAATATCGAACCTCCCAAGATCTACATCTCCTACCATATAACGCCTCAAATGGTGCCATCTGAATACTAGCAAGGAAGCTGTTGTTGTAAGCAAATTCTATGAGTGGCAAATGATCTGCCCAGCTACCCTTGAAGTCAAGAACACAAGCACGCAACATATCCTCAAGCGTCTGAATAGTCCTCTATGCCTGCCCATCGGTCTATGGATGGAAGGTTGCACTAAGATTCACCCAAATACCCAAACCTTGCTGAAATGTCTTCCAAAAATTGGCCGTGAACTGAGCCCCTCGATCGGAAATGATAAAAACTGGAGTGCCATACAACCTGACTATTTCCTTGATATACAACTGAGCATACTGTTCCGCTGTGTTAGTAGATTTAGCTGGCTAGAAATGTGCTGATTTCGTGAGCCAATCCACAATCACCAAAATTGAATCAAACCTGTGCGGAGTGCCTGGTAATCCTACCACAAAATCCATATTAATCATTTCCCACTTCCATATTGGAATTGCTATGTTCTATGCCAATCCACTAGGCTGTTAGTGTTCGGCCTTCACTTGCTGACAATTCAGAAATCTTGCCACAAAGTCTGCCACATTCCTTTTCATGTCATTCCACCAATAGACTTCCTTGAGATCATGATACATCTTTGTAGAGCCCGGGTGCACGAAATACCTAGAAGTGTGAGCCTCAGTCATGATTCTTTCCCAGTGACCATCTACATTTAGAACACATAGCCTCCCTTGGTACCTTAGTGTACCATCATCCGTGCTAAGAGTAAAAGCCATAGTTTTATGTTTGTGAATCCCCTCCTTCAATTGTACCAACAATGGATTGTCGTATTGCTTCTCTTTGACTTCCACGACAAGAAATGCTTCAGCCCTATTTTGCACAAATACCCCTCCTTCAATGGTGTCCGCAAGACGAATGCCCAAGCTTTAATTCTCTTCCATTCTTAGCTCACAACCTTTCTATATTATTTGATAACACATGCATGCAAGGTAACAACTCACACAACCAAAAAATGTCTTTCTAATTACTCCGCTTTTAGTAGATTTTTGAAATTAAGAGCTAGGGCATAGACTCTTACTTTTAGGATGAAGACTTTCTTGATAATCTTCAAGGATTGAGCAAGAATTGTTGGATATTAGGTTGAAGGTTACTTCCCCACTCTAAGAACTCTTTCTCACTCTAAAAATATCAGAAATATGCTAAAAATTGACTATGGCATATGTTTTAACGAAATAGGGTTGGGTTTAAAAACCCCAAAAATGAAGCTCCGGAACACGGTATGCGGTTGCATATGCAATCGTAGAATGGATATGCGGTCCGCATATAGGCTTCATAATTTGGTGCCGAAAACTAGAAAAAAATCTACCTGGGTCGGATAAGAAAATTTTCAAAAATGACCCTCGAAGTCAATTATGTGGTAGCAGAATCGTTATGTGGGTAGCAGAATCGATATGAGGGTAGCGGAATCTATTATGTGGCAAACAGAATCGTTATGTGGGCAGCATAATATTTATGCGTCTAGCAGAATGATTACGGGGCCAGCATGATGGCTATACGGCCCGCATAATCATTTTGCGGCCAGCAAAATTGTTTTTCAAAATTTGCCCCTTTTTTGTTCCACTCTGCGATGCTTATGCGGTCCGCAGAACAGTTCTGCGATCGCGAAATTGACCCCATAATTGCCTTCTTCTGCCAAAAATTACCATTAACACTTTAGTGCATTCTTCAACCCAAAAAGTCTGTACCATGGCTCATTTTCTACAATCCTCAAACCCATTAGCCTTCCTCGACACCACAAAACCTTAAATTCCTTGGCAAAATTTTACGGGGCCTTACAAATATACCTAACAGTCTTGCTTAGTTAAAAACCGTATTATATTCGTTCATTATAGACTCCATACCATAGGAATATAGGATTGATATATTGTGGATAGGCGAGTAGTATTGTGAGAACATGCTACTCATATAAACGATCCAATCAATTAGCAACCATTGATAATCTGGATTAACAAGTGTGGTTATTGAACTCAATAGGAATGATAAACCGACAACAACCCTGGAATCTTCATCGCCTCTGAGCAAAATCCAAAACACACGTTTGCATCCCTGATAAATTAGCTAATCACTTGTTCAATATTTGCAAAAGTAGTTTAGTAGATAAACAATATTTTTGATTATCTTGGGCAGTTAATTGATTTTAGTTTGCTTAGTTAACGATTAATCCAAGTCTCTGTGGGTTCGACATCTGTCTTTCGAGTCACTTTATTACTTGACGGCCACGTATACTTGTGTGTACTTGGGAAACCAACACCGATGCGGCGGTTGGTGCGGTATTCATAGGCTGATGGCCCCGCTGGCCCTCCAGCACTGCCTTGCCTCAAAACCTGGGGCAAGATCTCCTCATGTGACCAAGCTCCCCACACTCATAGCAACCTCCCAGTGCAAAAGATGACTGACCTTGGGGACCTAAATACCCGCTGGTAGAACTCTGAGTAGCCACTGGACGGTAGGAGCTCTCTGGAATGGCATTGAAATAGAACTACACAGGTGCACCTCGAAAAGGTGGTGGTACTAAATAAGTGGGTCTGTGGGACTGACCCCTCACGAACTAACCTCTTCCCTAGACGGGGCACCGCTGAATCCTCCAGAATGCCAAGGCCTCTTCTCCCCGTCGTATACCATCGGCCTTGGATGCGGATACCCTTAATCCACCGAGCTATCTCCACAACCTGCTCGTAAGGAGTCCCCATTTCCACCTCTCGGGCCATAGTAACCTAAATACCATAATGCAAGCCCGTAATAAACCTCTGCACTCTCTCTGCATTGCTGGGGGGTATCATAAGTGCATGGCGGGACAACTTAGAGAACCTCGCCTCATAATCGGTCACAGACATCTGACCCTACTGGAGCCGCTCGAACTGACTCTGTAGCTCTTCCCTCTGAGAGGGTGGAATATATCTCTCCAGAAAGAGACGCGTGAACTGATCCCAAGAAAGGGAGGCGAACCCACAGGTCTGCTAAGAAGATAGGACTGCCACCATCAACGGGCCCTTCCCTCCAACTGAAATGTAGTGAAGTCCACCCCGTTGGACTCCAATATCCTCATGTTGTGCAGCCTGTTTCTACAATGGTCTATGAAATCTTGGGTTTCCTCATGCCCCTCACCGTAAAGGCAGGAGGATGCAGTCTGGTCCATCTATCCAATAGCTTATGCGGCTCGACAGTCACATCTGATTTGGGCTCTGGTACAACCACTGCAACTGGCTGGGCTCCACCCCCAGGTAATGCACTTGGGGTCTGATATACGGCAACAGCGTTCCCTGGAGCCTGAGCGGTAGGGGCCTATGCTCGCCCTCCCGCGTTAGATGTGGCTGGGTCCACTAGAAAAACAACCAGCTTGTATCATAGAATCCATGAACCGCAACATACGGCCCATGACCTTTTGAAATCCCAGCACAAACGTGAAATCTGCCGGGGCCGGCTCAGTTGCAGGCACCTCGCCATGCTTCTCAATGATAGGATCCTCCAGTAGATCCGCTGGTGGTATGATGAGAGTAACTCTAGGATGCCCTCGTCCTCTAGCAGGAGCTGTAGCCCTCTTCCAGCCTCTGCCTCGGCCTCTAGCAACAAGGGGAGAAGCTCCTCCACCACCGGATACATCTGCCACGCGCATTCTCACCATCTACGAGAGAATAAGAGAAATATACTTAGCACAACATCAACTGCATGATAGGAGATGAAGAAAGAGAAGTTTCCTAATGCCCTATAGCCTCTCAAAGATAAGTACAGACGTCTCCCCGCTGATCTGCAAGACTCTATTGGGACCACTCATGAATTGTGAAACCTATGTGAACCTAGAGCTATGATACCAAGCCGTCACGACTCAATTTCCACTATAGGCTGTGATGGCGTCCAACGTTGCCGCTAGCCAAGCCAACGATGAACTACCCATTTAACTTCTCATTTTAATATTTTTAGAGTCTTTGATTTTTTTATTTAATACGGAAACAAATAGTAAGTGAGCGTAGTAATGTAAAGCATAAACTAAATTCGAAAGTAAGATAGTGAATTAAATAATCAAAACCCATGAGTGTCTACTAGAATTCCCAAAACCCAGTGTCACAAGTGCACAGGCATCTAGTAGAATATACAAAACACTCTAAGAACTAATGTCTGAAACAAAATAGACAGAAATGATAAAACATGAGAAGAGAAGGCTCCGGGTGCTACAGAATGGAGCATGAGAAGCAACTCACCACTAAGCCTCTGGGTAACACGGATGCGCGCCAGGACGAACTCCAGATGCACCTGCCTCAGAACCTACACAATATGTGCAGAAGTGTAGCATGAGTACGTAAATAACGTGTACCCAGTAAGTATCTAGTCTAACCTCGAAGAAGTAATGACAAGGGTTGACATCGACACTAACTGGTGCGAAATATACATAATGTACAAGAATATTAATAGGCATGAAATACAACATCAATAATGGAGTAAGAGGCAATAATTAAATGATCCTTTAACAAAGTAACAATTAAAAGTCCTCAAATATCACATACTAATCTCAACAAGTAAGGGCTCAACATGTATTTATAAATCCTCAAGTTATGAAAGACATATCAAGTATAATCGGACTCCGAGTGACAACACGCACGAGTTATGCCGAGGTCGTACGACCCAATCCATAATAATCGTGTACATACACTACCCAGGTCGTACGACCCGATGATGGATGCATCCCATAATATAAATGAATATTGCTGAGGCTTTTAGCCAATTCGAGCCCAGCAATCATGGCCTTATTGTTAGTCAATTTCACAGTTCTAATAGATTGTCTAACTACGTTACTCGTGGGTGGCTTCAACACAATGCCACGCCCAAACTATTTTGCATTGGAGTCACCATCCGTAAAGAGGGTCTAGATCCCCTAGGAAGTCCCCGAGTTCAACAACAATTCCCTTTTGACTTCGGGTATTAGGGCCGGCGTGAAGTCAGCCACGAAGTCTGCAAAAATTTGTGATTTTATGGCAGTTCGGGGTCGATATTTGATATCGTATCCGCTAATTTCCATGGATCATTTGGCCAATCATCCCGAGAGCTCGGGTTTATGCATTATGTTTCTTAACATGTAAGTAGTTATGACACATATGGGATGGCATTGAAAATATGGCTTTAACTTCCAGGAGGCACTTAGCAAAGCGAGCGCCAATTTCTCCAGGTGAGGATACCTAGTTTCGGCCTTGCCTAGAGTCCTGCTAACATAATAGATAGGAAATTACGTGCCTTCCACTTCCCAAAATAGGACTCCACTTACCGCTATCTCGGATACCGCTAAGTAAAGGTACATCTGTTTGTCTGCCTTCGGAGTATGAAGAAAAGGCAGGCTCGAAAGGTACCGCTTGAGTTCTTCCAAATCGTGTTGGCACTCCGGGATCCATGAGAAGTTATTTTTCTTCTTTAATAACGAGAATAATTGGTGGTTCTTATCGGAAGACCTTGAAATCAACTGACCCAAGGTGGCTATGCGCCCGGTTAGCCTTTAAACGACCTTGACATTGTCCACGACGGTGATGTCTTCTATGACCTTTATCTTGTCGGGATTGATCTCGATTCCCCGGTTGTACACCATAAATCTAAGGAACTTTCCGGATCTGACCCCGAATGTGCACTTCTCCGGGTTCAGCTTCATATTGTATGTCTTTAATATGTTGAAGGTTTCCTGCAAATGTCCCAAATGGTCCTCTGCTCGCAGGGACTTTACTAACATGTCGTCAATGTAAAGCTCTATCGATTTTCCTATTTGTTCTTTGAACATCCGATTTACTAGGCATTGCTAAGTGGCACCAGCGTTCTATAATCCGAACGGCATTACATTATAGCAATAGGTTTCATATTTAGTGATGAAGGAAGTTTTTTCCTGATCGCCCGCATCCATTCAGATTTGGTTGTACCCGTAATAGGCATCGAGAAAACTGAGGATCTCGTGGCCGGCCATCGCATCGATCATGTGATCGATGTTGGACATAGGAAAAAAGTCCTTGGGGCATGCCTTGTTCAGGTCTTTGTAGTCTACACACATTCTTTATTTATTTCCCTTTTTTGGGACCACTACTACGTTTGCTAACTAGTCCGGGTACTTAACTTCCCGAATGGAGCCTATTTTAAGGAGTTTAGATACCTCGTCTTTGATGAATGCACGCTTGAATTCGGACTGAGGTCTCCTCTTTTGGTTAACTGGGTGAAACATCGGATCCAAGTTGAGCTTGCGAGTAGTTATTTCTGGCAGTATCCCTGTTATATCAAGATGGGACCAAGCGAAACAATCTATGTTAGCTATATGGAATTCAATGAGTTTTTTCCTGAGCTTGGGACAAAACCCCGTGCCCAGGTATACCTTCCGATCGAGCTGGTGCTCGATCAATATGACTTGCTCCAGCTCCTCGACCGTTGACTTGGTGGCATCAGAATCGTCACGGGCTATGAAAGACCTGGGAAATCCGTAGTCATCATCCTCGCTCGTCCCCTTCTTTTCTTGTTAGGTCGGGGCTGGTGTCAGTGATTTCTATTTGGTTTCTTCCTTGGTGACCGAACTCAGGTTATTTGATGTTGACAGTGGAGATATCGGGACTACCTCATCGACCGCGAACATCTATTTTGCGGCCGGTTTCTCCCCATAAACTGTTTTAACTCCCCCTAATGTGGGAAATTTCAATTCCTAGTGTAATGTCAAGGGTACTACCCTCATGTTGTGAATCCATGGCCTCCCGAATAGAGCGTTGTATCTCATATCTCCGTTGATCACATCGAACTTTGTTTTATGAACGGTTCCAACTGTGTTTACCGGCAGGCTTATCTCCCCTTTAGAGGTCTCATATGCTATGTTAAACCCGTTTAAAACTCAGACTACAGGGACATTTTGGTCTTGCAGACGCAGTTGTTCCACGACCCTCGATCTTATGATATTGACCGAGCTACCTGGATCGATTAGCATATGCTTAACTCGAGATTTGTTATTAGTACAGATATTACCAGTGCATCGTTGTGTGGTTGCACGCTTCCTTCAGCATCCTCATTGTTGAAAGATACGGTTCCCTCCAGTACATATCTCGAGTCCACTTTTCTCTTTTAATGGACACCTTAGTGCGCTTTACCATCGTCCCCTGGGGGATGTTGACCCCACCCATGATCATGTTGATGACGCGCTGAGGTTCCTCTTGCTCGATCTTGTTGTTGGAGTCCCTATTCCTGAAGTGATTTTTGGCTCGATCACTCAGAAACTCTCGGAGGTGTTCGTTGTTGAATAACCAGGCTACTTTCTGTCTCAGTTGTTGGCAGGCTTCGATTTTGCGACCGTGAGTGCCATGATATCTACACATTAGGTTGGGGTCCCTTTGGGCATGTTCGGATTGCAATGGTCGAGGCCACTTAGTATCTTTGATGCGGCCGATGGCTTATACGATGGCGGCAGCGTCGACATTGAAGATGTACTCCGATAACCTTGGCGCTTCCTCAGACCCGATGGGTCTGTTAAGACCACTTTTGCTTATGATTCCTCGGCTATTCTGAACTCAGTCGCTCCTTCTTTCACTTGTCATAGTGTTGCGTCCACACCCATTACCCTTTCGATCTCCATTGTATGGTTGATACCAGTCTCTATTCGATCTTTGCTCACGATCTATGTCTTTTTTTGATCTGTCACCAGTTCTGACGGGGTAAACAGACCCGGAAGGGGCCCCGAGCTGATCGTCTTCAACCTTGATTTTTGATTGGTACCGGTTATGGACGTCGGCCCAAGTTACTGCTGGGTATTCTATCAGATTCTGCTTCAACAGCTGTGAAGCCAATGAGCTTCGGGGATTCGGTCCATGGGTGAGGGCCTGGATGGCCCAATGATCTGCGTCCATAGGCAGGTCCATCGGGGATTGGCCCAATGAGCTTCACGTTATCTCTTTGATTTACCTTGAAAAGGTCCGATTTCCTGGTTTCGACCTTGATGGCCCCGGCGTGTGCTTTTACAATGGCACATGCAAGCATAGCAAATGAGTTAATAGAATTAGGGGGTAAGTTGTGATACCATATGATAGCTCCTTTTGACGAGGTCTCTCCGAACTTTTTCAACAGAACGGATTCGATTTCATCATGTTCCAAGTCTTTTCCTTTGATGGTGTACGTATAAGAGGTCACATGTTCGTTGGGATCAGTTGTCCCATTATACTTTGGAATTTTGGCCATACAAAACTTCTTCGGGATCGGTTTCGGAGCTGCGCTCGGAGGGAAAGGCTTTTGGACAATTTTTTTGGAATCCAGGCCCTTTAGTATTGGTGGTTCTCCCGGGATTTGGTCGACCCTGGAGTTATAGGTCTCCACTTTTTTGTCGTTGGCTTCGATTTTCTATTCTCCGATTCCACCCATTTTGTCAGTTACTCAAGCATCTTTATTATATCGGGGTTGTCCCGAGTTCTGATTCACCCGACCTTTCTGTGGCCGATTCATTCCTCCGGGCATATTACCGAGAAGATTCAGGCTCAACTCTGCTGGGGCTCGGCTTTGGTTCCACAACTGGGCTATCGCTGCCTGTTGAGCCTGTAACATTTTGAATATCACGCGTAAGTTGATCCCGTCACCTTCGCCATCGTGTGTGCTCTGGGCTATCGACCAGGCTCCCCTGCGAATGCTGTTTTCGGTGTCAGTGGGCAAGTTTGCTTCGATAGACACATGTGAGCTAGCATCAATCGGATCAATGACTGGGACTCTATTGGGGTCAGCAGGGTGCACCTCGTTGCTGCATACCACGTTGTTGTTTTCGCCATGGTGGCCGGACTCAGCATCCACGTTCAAATGGGTAGACTGGGAGTTCGACATTTTTAATCTGACATGAAATTAAAAGCTCAAAGAACAAGTGTAAAATATAGTGTGCTATTGAAATTTGTATCAAATTGCCACTATTATCCTTAGCCCCACGGTAGGCGCCAAACTGTTTACCCTAAAAAACGGATAACAATTAAATTTATAAGTGGTTTTAAGGATACGTGGATTAATTCAATACAAATAATAAATTGCATTAGATTAAACAGATAAAGGATGTGATAAATTATCAAACTGATCAAGAGGGGCGATTCCGAAATTAGTAACAACCTTAATGAGATGCCTGCCCTCGATCCCAGACTCACAATAACGAAGCACTGATGAACAAGAATAAGAACTTAGAATAACAGAGAAAATAAGAGTATATTGCCTTGATATCCATGTTACCATCTTCCTAATGAATAAGCAGACCCCACTTTTTATAGTAGGGAAGTTTTACCCCAAGTACAATTCTATAAAATGTAAAAATCTTTCATTTAACTAATCACCGGTTCTCTGCCGATATATGCTGAGATCCACACCGTGATATCTGACCGGCTGTGGATATCACGGCCTTTTGTTGGTCGTGCTCGATTGTCTGGTAATGCTCTCTAAGGCTTTTGGGGTTCGCACCAGACCTGAGGGTCATGGCCCTGATACTTCCGAGGGTGGGTGTTTTGCCCTGACCGCGGACCAAAGGTCTCCTTGCCTCGATTTATGTCCCTTTCCTTTACGTTTCTTGCTTCGTTCACTTCATCGGAAACCAAGGCATCCCAAGGACTTGGTTTCACCCGTATACAGTCTAAACACATTCATACTTCAAGCCTCGTCTTAGAGGTGCAATAGATATCCACCCCGACAAGTCCTAAAGTAGGGGACATTTGTAGGCAATTAAAATTTTATTTAAATCCTAAGAAATTTGGATTTAATCTCAAATATATTTTGTTCCAAATAAATATTTTGGGCTAAGATAGTTGGATTAATTATATAAGTCCAATATATATGGATTAAATAAATAAGGCCAAGTCCATTTAGCTAGCCTATTTAATTTGGCTACAAACGATGAGCTCACTTTATTAAGCCCAAAATGTCATCTTCCTAGAGGCCCAATTAGTGCCACGTGTCAAATGACAGTGCACGCCAATTCAAATGGAATAGCCAATAGGATCGTGCCGCATGTAAAAATGACAAGTCATGCCAAATTAAAAAAATGGCCAATAAAACTGCACCACATGCGTAAGTTTCATGTTCTGGCCAATCAAATGCGGCCTTGTCACACTTTAATCAGATTGGTTGAAAATATTTTATTCTCCTCACAACTCTTCCCTTATACAACTATAAACAGAGATTTTCATAGCTTAGAAAGTACACCAAAAATTATAATAAAAAGTAAGAGAGAGCTCGTGGATCAAACGTCTCAAATTTCTCTACAAGCTGTATAAGGTCATAGATATTGTAACACCCATATTATTTGAAATCAAATAGTATGATTGTTGTAATATTTTTTAGTCTTGATTATTTTCTCGACACAAAATTTATTATCTACAAGAATACTTATTAACTGAAAGATAAATTTAAACTGAGAACTAGGTCATAAATCTCAACAAAATACCAAATTGAGAATAAAAACGGTATAATACTCACTAGATTAAGTCGTGAGCCTCTAAGAATACTGAACATTTAAGGCCTCGAGGCATACCTCAAATGCTAAAACAATGTAAATAAATACTAAATTTGAGTCCCTATCAAGAAGAGAAGTGGGAAACGCTGTGTTGAAAGCTAGTCCTATCCTGTAGTGTCAGGGATGTGATCAACAATATCTGCATCCATGAAACGAATGCAGGCCCTCATTGGCTAAGTATCACGACGGGATACCCAGCGAGTCTTATAGTGTACCTCCTAAGAAGGCAGAGGGAGACCTTCTGGGATAAACATAACAAGAATAAAATATCCACATATACCATATAAGCGGTATAAGGTCAGAAATCCAATAATAGGGTGAAGACTAAAACTGTAAGCTGAACATGTAAACAGATAACTTAAACTAAAACATTAAAGTAATAGTTAAACTAAAATAGAATTTAAGTTACACATAATAGCCCTGTGTACGTGAGATCTAGCAACATGCATGAGGGAGTCTTGACCTATCTCCCCAATAAACAATAGCCCCTACGAGTGTGTGGTAGCTAACCTTCGCCTTGATGGCACTCACGCAAGGGAGGTCGGCTAACTCTCCCTCCTAAATATGATCACATTAATACACGAATGAATGCTGAAACTGAATACTGAACTAAACATGAATATCACCAACAAAGGCACATAACAAGTGATAATACAAGTAAGCATGTAATTCTGTTACATATAAAGTAATACTAAACAAGAATACAAGAAGACATGGCTTAGATTTATTGAACACATGGAACACGGGGGTTCTAATAGAATTTTCTATTAGGAGAGTAAGCCTCAACTCACCTCAAAGCTAGCTCAGCTTCAACTTCACGTATCCTCCAAACAATTCTGATTGTCAATTCTCAATCTGCATGTGATAACAGAGTCCAACTAACATCAGTCCATGCTCAAAAAGTGTAACTTTATTTACAATTCTCTTGTCCGAGGGAAATATCCCATTAGCAGTGATTATAAGCCTGACACACTAATACTAAGCTAGATTAGTTCTTCCAAATATCATACTTAGAATCCCTTCCTGGTTAACTGAACTAAGAACCAACTATTAGACTAATTGCATTCAGAGTAACTCATAGGTGAAAATATTTACTAACTTACAGCCCTATCGAGGGCCATAGTTAACTTATTCAAGTAGTTATATGCCAATGGTAGATAAAATAATATTAAGAAAAGAAAGATGAACTAAAAATATTAAAGAAAGACAAGGAAGTGGAGTTTACCATAGTAGCTTGTTACTCCAATCCCTTTCCCTTTCGTTGCTATATGTACAAGCAAAAAGGGATTTTTCTTTGTTTCTTCACTTAATTCACTTAAAAGCCCTTATTCTCTCGTTGGTTACTGACTAAGTAAAATAAATGGGAGAGATATCAATGTTAAAGAGGAATAAGAAACTTAACCTTGGATCTGTACTGCCACTGAGGGCCATGATATGCATGAATATAGTATATACGCACATATAGCGCCATCGTAATATAGTATATATATACACGCATATAGTGCCATCAAGCCTCTATGGGCATCATATCATCATCATCATCATAATATCAACCTGATCAGAGGTGCGTCTATATCGTCGTTGTACCATCTATATGCGTATATAACGCTATTTGGTGCCACACGTGTAACTCATAATATATATATATATATATATATATATATATATATATATATATATATATATATATATATAGAGAGAGAGAGAGAGAGAGAGAGAGAGAGAGAGACACACACACATAATAGCAATGCAAGCAATAACTCTAAAGGGCCTTATGTATCTGATTGAAGTGACTCAAGGTTGTTATCCTCTGATTCTCGTTATGTAACTATGTTTGTACCAATTGTCCGAAAGTCAACAAGGATCATAAGAAGACATATGATTCAAGATGCTATCAAGGCGGGACGTGACTATGAGAAGGAACAATATGAGTCATGAACTATAGCAATATGAAACAATGAGGTTCACAAGCTTTAATCTTGAGAATAGAGTTCCTTTTGAAGTAACAGCGTTATGGTTAAATTCTTTGTAGATCTTTACAAAAGAAAGAAAGAGTGAGCCTTAACATACCTGTAGCAATCTGTCCATTAATCACGCTGAACTCAACTATTCGCACCTTAATCTACAACCATAATAATGATGATATCATTAAGCTACGAAAAATACAACTAACTAAAATGAATGGTAAGCTCATTCTATATTAAAACGGGCAGCATCTCCCCTGATTTTGTTACATTTCCCACATTCTATATTGCAGCAACAACCCAAACAACAACCAGTAGCTATATAGAATACAACTAGTACAATAACACGTCGAGCGGCAAGCTCAGTTCATGTCTAATAATACTATATTTCGAATCCTTTCCCTCTTATTTATATTCAGAAAAATATTGATATTAACATGACGATATACTAAGGTAATTCCATAAATTTTCCATTCATAAAATGCCGCAAGAACACCTCCCAAACAATCCAACAATCAACAACACAACTAACAAGCCTTTCAATTGATATCTCATAAGTTCTTGCTTCAAAGACTTAGCCATAACTTGGATAAGCATAAATGCATATAGAGTAAGAGGTTACTTAACTTCAAACAGATAAAAAACTTGAATTTGAGATTACTTCACCACAAAGTATCCTTCTCGGCACTAGAATTATTTTGAAATACTTGAAATCACTTAGGGTTTATATGAAACTCTTGGGAGAATATTTTCCAGAACTTAAACCACTTAAAACCAATCCCCGCACGAGCTAGAAGCACGACAAAATCAACAACCACAAGAAGAATAAGAAACTTACTAGCACGACACTTGATTTGTGTGGTTTGTCCTATTTGGGTCTTGGATCATGACAGAACATTGGGAGAAGGTTTGTAGGTGTCTAGGGTCTGGAAAGAGTGAAACTTAATGAGTGAATACTGGCCATAGGAATCACATATACATCAAGACATTTCCACCACCTAAGTGGGTCCCATATGGAGCTGCTTGTGCAGTCTCACGAAAACATAAATAACTCTCTATTCCGACACCATATCGACGAACGAGTTAATTTGTTGGAAAATAGACTCGTAGGTAGTCAATTTAGTGGATGGATTACCCCGTAAATCCAAGTACATTAAGAGAAAATCTAAGTAATATTGGACCTAAAGTTTCAGTAGAAATTATGAACGTAACTTGCAACAACTTTTGTCGACTTTTGTTTCATAACTCGCTTGACTTCAAAACATAACACACGGATATCATACAACGAAAGTACCTAATAACATCACATTATTCTCATATTAAGCACCCCAGTCTCTCACCAAATGTACGGATTATAACATTCCCAACTTGCCGACTTTTGATGAAACTTATTTTCTTCAATTCATTTAAATTCTAAAACTTACAACATGTGCTATGCATGGTTTTATGCACTCATGAACTTGAAAATAGTCTTGATCTCCGAGATTATGTCGACTAAATAATGACACACTTAAACGTGTGAAACTGTCGGATGTAACCGATGGTAGGCTAGAATCTCGTGTTTTAGTCCTTATTGCACTCTAAGTCACTGCACTTTATTTGTGTTTGAGCTTTAATTGGTAGTATTTTGCACTTATTGTGTGTTTTATGCCTTGTAGGAGTGATTTTGAGCTATGTAGATGCTATGGAGCTAATCCGAGCTATTTGGATCTTTGAAGTCTGAGTAAAAGCCCAAAGAATCAAGCCAGAATCATGTTCGGGGGTCGAGGACCAAGTCTGGACGTCAAACATCAAGCAAAAAGTTGTACTATGAGAAATCCCCACTGTCGCGGTGCATGGGGAAGCGCGTGGCATGCCGCGGCTGCCCAACTTCTGCTGTCTGATAGATTTTGACTCTTTGGATTTGCCCACTAATGCCCCGCATGGCGTGTCTCCCCATGCGGCGCGCCTGTGTAATGTTTACAGAGCCAATGTCCTATTTCGGCTAGGAGAAGATGGTTTCATCTGGGCCCGACCCTACTTGGTATAAATACATGGAAAAATATTATTTTCATGACTTTTGACATACTTTGGACCTAAGGAGGCTAAGGAGGAGAGGGAAGAGCAAAAGCACAAGGATTTCATCACTGCTTCCTCTCTCAAGGCCCGAGTTTGGATTCAATTTATGTTTTCCTATATTTTAATTATATTTGTGATGAATTGTTCCATGTCTATGGAGTAGTTCTCTTTAGGGTTTGATGGATTTGGTATATTGATGATTGTTTGTGGATTATAACTCTAGTTTTATGTATTGAAGCGTTTTTGGATGATTTAATTGTTGCATCTATATTCACTAGTTCATGTAATCGAGAGAGGCAGAACTTGTGATATTCTTACATTATATTGTTGGTTGAGTTCAGTAATTCTTCTTAGTAATCAAAAGAGGTCAGTTGAATCATTGATTAAACCTAGTTAGGAGGATAATCGAGAGAGGTTCTCCTAAAGACCTATCCACTACATATTCTTGCATATCTTCACGTGCTTAAATTGGTTCATCTCGCGAGGTGGAGACTTAATCGAGAGAGGAGTTTTTGTTGAACATGTGAACTGATAATGTATTGAATTCGAGAGACTCTCTTAAACATTAAAAGTGAATTATCTAGAGTTAGATCCCAAATAATTATATTGCACCTATCCTATCAAAACCCTATCTTCACCCATTGATAACCTTCTTTGCTTATTCCTTGTTTTGATTGTCATTAGTCAATAGCTTTAGACTCTTAGTTAATTTTAGTTAAAAATTATATAAATCTCAATTGTTGATCATCTTGGATAGCAACCAAGCTAGAAACTATGAGAACACTATTTAAATACAATCCCTGTGGATACGATATTATACTATACTATATTTGATTACCAAGCATAATTTAGGTGTGTGTTTTGAGCTTGTCAAATTTTGGCATCGTTGCTGGGGATTGGCAATCAATATTGTTTTAAATAGATTATAGTGCTAATTCAGGAATTTTTCTTTTTATTTTATTTTTCCCTTTTTACGTTTGGTGTTCTTTGACTATGGGCATGTTACAGGTTGAGGTTGGTGCATGACTCGAGCTTCTGCGAAAGAAGTTCTACATTACGAACCACAGATAGAGAAACAACTGCGACAACTGATATAGGAAAGAAATCTCACCAAGACGTTAGAAAAGGTTGGGCAATCCTTAATCAAAGAACTTGTGGTTGGAAACAATGACGATAATATAAATTTGGCTGCAAAGGAGGTAGCACAACAACGAGAAAAAGCTGCATGGGATGCTGAGGAAGTAGCTATTATAGATGCACATATTATACATGATGAAGATAGGGTTCGGAGAATTGCTCAAAATCAACCCTTAGTTGCAGACTAGTTCGGAAATATAGCTCCCTTTCTTGGGAGATCACTGGGTGATTACGCTAGACTGATCTACAACCAAGGATTATCAAGTGTTAGACCACCTCCAATTGCAACTAACAATTTTGAATTGAAGCAAGGGTTGCTTCAAACCCTTCATAATTATTGTGTCTTCAGAGGAAAGATGAACGAAGATCCAAATACATATCTAATGGACATCGAGGAGATTATGAATACCTTTCAATACAATGGTGTGTCACAAGATATAGTGTACTTAAGGGAATTCCCCTTCACACTCAAAGATGATGCAAATCAATTTCTTCGAATCTTACCCAGAGGTTCGATTAGAACATAGGAAGAGATGACCAGAAAATTCCTTGATAAATATTTCTCCTCAGCTAAGACGAACAAGTTTAGAAGAGAAATCCATAACTTCTGCCAGAAAGAGACTGAAACTGTTTTTGAAGCATGGAAGAGGTTTAAGGAGATTGTGAGAAAGTGTCAACATAGCAGAATTAAACTTTAGATGTAACTTCAGGACTATTGGGATAGATTGACACCGGCCTCGCATAGAACGTTGAGCAATGCAGTTGGAGGACCCTTGATGAAGAAGACTCCAGAGGAGATAGTTACAATTCTTGATGAGTTACCTAAATATGCTAATTAGTGGCCCTTTGAGAGTGCTGAAAGAAGAAGCTCAACTGGTGTTCACCAAGTGGATCCTAATACATCTCTGAAGGTACAACTTGATGCTATGGCTAAAGAAATACAAAAGTTGACCTTAGCCTTGATACAAAATGAGCCCCACACAGCCTGTGATATATGTGGAAGAGGACACCCTACTCATGAGTGTCAAGCCTCAACTGAGGAATTGAATGTTGTGGGAAACTATAATTTTAATGCAATGGGTCAGAGGAACCCCGATTTTTCATGGAGTTCACCTGGGGGTACCACGGATACGTGGCAACAAAATAACTCTAGACCCTAGGGACAAGGAGCTCCAGTATACCGAAATCAGTAGAGGCAGTAATTTTAGCCTTAACAGCTCATTCATTCTGGCATAGAAGATCTCATAAAGGCCTTCATTCAGAAAACTGATGAGAGGCTTGAAA
The DNA here is from genome assembly GCF_000715075.1 of Nicotiana tabacum. Taxonomy (NCBI): domain Eukaryota; kingdom Viridiplantae; phylum Streptophyta; class Magnoliopsida; order Solanales; family Solanaceae; genus Nicotiana; species Nicotiana tabacum. The sequence goes on from NC_134102.1 coordinate 49,167,265, forward strand.
CTCATAGCACAGCTATACGGGAACATGGAGCAGCTATTAAAGAACTGGGCACTGGTTTTTGAAACATGGACAAACAGGTTGGGCAGCTAGCCACTCTATTGTCTGAGAGGAATTCCATGAACTCTCCCCGCTGATATTGAGAGAAATCCTAAAGAAACAGTGAATGTTGTAACTTGAGAAGTGGGGAAGTGTTGAAAGATCCTACCACGGTCTAAAATGATGTGAAACATGAAAAAGTTTGTGGGGAGAAGCCGAAAAATGATGAGGACAAGAAGAAGAAAGGCCCAATGAAAGATGAGAAAAAGAAGAAGGGAAATATTTTGAGAAGGGAGGAACATGATGAGAGCGAGCATATGCCTGCTTTACCTTTCTCCAAAAGCTATATAGAGATAAGCTAGACAAGCAGTTTGGGAGGTTTCTGGATGTGTTGAAATAGGTTCATATGAACTTACCATTCACAAAAGTGCTCTCACAAATTCCTGCTTATGCCAAATTCTTGAAGGAAATCCTGACAAAGAAGAGGAAGATAGAAGAGACTTAAGTGGTCAAGCTTATAGAGCATTGTAGTGTTATAATGCAAAACAAACTCCCACAAAAGTATGGAGATCCAGGGAGTTTTACTATACCTTGATCTTTAGGAACTATTAATTTGTATAAGTCTTTATGTGATTCTGGTCCCTCAATTAATTTAATGCCTCTATCTATTTATAGGAAACTGGAGAAGGAGATTGGAGAGATAAGATTTGCACCAATATCGTTGCAGTTGGTAGACCAAACGACTTTAATACCTGAGGGGATAGTGGAAAATGTGTTAGTTCGGGTGGATAAGTTCGTATTTTCTGTGGATTTTATAGTGGTGAATATGGCGGAAAACAAAAAGGTCCCCCTCATCCTAGGAAGGCCATTCTTAGCGACGGGTAGAGCTATATTAGATATACACGAGAGAAAACTCATACTTAGAGTGGATCAGGAGATTGTGACTTTTGAGATGAATGTAGCAAAGGGGGTACAAAAGGACAAACCAACTGCGAGTGCTGAGTGGAAAGTGAAGGGCCCAAAAGAGAAGGCTGCGGTGATCGAGAAAGATAATTATGGGGTGTACCCAAAAAAGGTTGAGAAAGAGTTGTCTGCATAGATGTGTGCATTAGTACGGGCACGAGGAATGGAGCCCGACTTCAACTCAGACCCCGACTAGATATTCAAGGAAGTTTCCTTTACCTTATGCTTTTTAATTGTGTATCATGGGGATATGCCACAACTTAAAGTGTGGGGTGGTGAATATTTGTATGTATGTATGTATATTAGTTTTCTGTTTGCAAGTTGTAGTAGTTAGAGATAGAAAAAAAACATAATTTTTTTTTTTATTTTTTTTTCGATTTTTCCCGACGATGGATATCATTGATAGGTTTCTTGAGGGATTTAAGTCAAAGGAAAAAGACAAAAAGATTTTCTTTTGTTAGGTAGTGTAATAATTTCCCTTGATTTTTCTTTGTGCCGCGATTCTTTTCCAAGGGTTTTGATTGAATCGGGTATAGTTAGTTTTCATTTTGTAGAGTAGTAGAAAACCTTGTGCGGTGATTTGAATTAAAAGCAATATCTCTTAACTTTAATATACCTTGAGAAGAGTGAGTTCTTTAGTTGTGATGCTTAGACTCAGTTTTTGACTCTTGTATAAGTACCTTAAATTGTATGATCTTAATTTTGATTAACTGCATTGACTAGAGTGTCGTGATAGTCCAATCCAGAGTGAGTTATGTGCCATGTCTGTGTGATATCTTGTGTTATTCTGTGTATTGTATTTTATGTCTAGAACTTTCCCCGTGTATTTGCAAAGCGAAATGGTAGTTTTATTTAGTTGTGGAAGTGATATAGGCATTTCTTTGTCGAGCCAGTTATATGCTTTTGTCCACCTAATTGTTATGTATCTTAGTTAACCCCGTTGAGCCTGTAACCCTGTTTCTTTGGCAACCACATTACAAGCCCTACCCATTTGTTTGAATTGACCATTTATTTTAACCTTATACCTCACGTGAGTACCTGAATCTATTATGAACTTTGTAAAAGTTGAAGTGTGGGGTGGTTGGTTTGACTTTTGAGTGTAATTATTGAAATAAGGAGAAAGGTGCACTGTTTTGAAAAAGTAAGAGCCACTTGAATTGAAAAATAAAGAAAAAAATAAGTGTATGATTATGAAACAAAAATGTATATTTGATGAGTGGTGATTTTACCATTTATTCTAGTCTCTTTTCTTTAGTTTTTGTGTCATTTAATTATAAAATGAGGTGATTTATGGTGTGCATTGCTAGATTTTCAGGTAAATGAATTCTAGAAGAGAATTGAAATTAAATGAAGTGGAATTGTGCAAAAAGAGTGAAAGAAGTGCAAAACTTCCAGTGAAATCGCATATGCGCAGATTTATCTGCATCTGCGGGAAATGTTGTGCATTAGCAGAAGAAGATATGCGAGGCAAAAATCGAATCTGCGATTCACAAACCGCTTTTGCGGTCGCCCTTCTATGCTTGGGGGTCCGCATTTGAGAAAGCCGCTTCTGCGGCGATATGGTTGCTTTTGCGGAAGATTAAATTATCCACAAAAACTGCTTCTGCGAACTGTTACACGCATCTGCGGAACCCCACCTACGAGGATTCTTCCGCAGGTGCAGTCAACGGGCTTCAGACCTGGACACTTATGTCATTTCACATTTTCTTCATTCCAAACTCACAAATACACGACCTAGCTGATTGAAAACATATCTTTGGCAGATCTTTGGCTTATCTTTGGCTTATGTTTGGCAGCTTGGGCAGCTTTTGTCATGTTTTGGAGCTAGGGTTCTTGCACACACACTTCTGACATGAATATTTGAAGCTTTTGGTTAAAAATTTCTTACCCATTTATGTTCATTTCTTCATTTCCTTGCTCTGTATTGTATATCTAAGTGTGTAGTATTTTTTTCAACACTTGAATCTTGTTTATGGTAATATTCGTATTTAAAGTGTGGATTAAATATCTTGTTGTGCTTATGTATTGAACGATTTTTATTTATTATGAAGTGAGTTATTGTTTCTTTAATTATTCTTGTTCTTTAATGTTTCCAAAGGGATTATCTAACCCTAGGACTCGCCCATTTACTTCGAATTAATTTTGGGAAAGATAATTTGGGGTTGGGAAAGATTAATTAACAAGAACTTGAGGCGTTAACCATCATTTTATAGATTCTACCTAGGGATAGGATTGAACTACTTGTAGCCATATTCGGGTGTGCTTAATATCTTAATTGTTTTAGGGACAATTTAATTAGGAAGTCTTTCTAGTCTTCGGAAGAAGCTAATATAAAATTATTACCCGAGGCTAATTAACATAAACTCGCTCATATTTGTAAAATCATGAAATACATTGAATCATTACTTGAGTGTAATTACCCATGTATCGATGCTTGTAGCTATTGATCATTTTACTTGCTTTCTAGGCTAGCTTACATTTTCGCAATTAGTTATTAAATATTTTCTCAAAACATTTCTAAGTGTTTGGCTTAGCATAATAAGTGACAATTCTCTTACACGCCTAATCGCCTACATATTGTTCTTCGTGGGATTCGACCCCGACTCATAGTTGGGTAAATTATATTCCATGCGACCGTGTCCATTTACTTTTTAGTAGTGGATTTGGACGTCATCAAAATTGGCGCCGTTGTCGAGGAAATATTTGGCGTATTTGGGTTGTTTGATAAATAAGCGTACGTGCTTTGGTCCAAACTTGTGAATATTTGTGTAATTATTTTTCTTATCTTTGTCTGTTTTTCTTGTTATTTTTCTTTTTTGTTTCTTTTTTATTTTCTTAATTTTGAAAAATGGTATCATATAATTAAAATTGGTCGGATGGTAGTTGTTCATACTTTGATGACCCTTGTCCTTATTGTGGAGGACCACACTCATGGAAAAATTATTTAAATTCTCTCAGGGGCGTATTGTGTGCACAATCTCAAACACATGAGTGGAGTATTTGTGATAAGTGTGGTAATCAAAATGGCCATTGGGATAATTATGCTTATTTGTCCTTCCCTTCCCCGAACCCTCGCTATGATAATTCTATTTATTGTGATAAAAATTATAGGGATATGAAAGTGGAAGAAATTTAGCATAGTCAAAATGGAGATTTCAAGCTCATGTTGGAATGCCTACTTGAAGGAGGAAACAAAGAGCAAAATGCCTTGGAAGAGCTTTTGGAAAATAGTCTCCAAAATGATTTGCTTGAAAGGTTGAACTCACAAATGGGAGAAATGCTTGAAGCTTTAGAGGTCCAAAAAGCCTCGGAAGTGAATGATAGCCAAGAACATTCCCTAGAGGTTGAAGCGAAAAATCCTTCTTTGGCACTTGATCAAAATCAAGAAGAACTCTCAAATGCTCAATATGAGAGGATGATGCTCATGTTGGAGGCCATTCTTGAAAATGAGGAGAAGCAAGGCTTGGCACTCGAGGACTTAAAACAAGCACTACATCAAAATGATGAGACTATCCGCTCTTTGGAAAATCAATTGGAGTCATTGATTGAGGCTCATTATGCCTATCAATTTGAGAGTGTGGAAAGAGGTCAAGAAGAGTCCAACTTCGAGGACAAAAGTGAGCTTTATTTGGAGGAATCAAGAATTGAACATCTGCCAACCGACTCCATGTTTGTGGGTGATGCCAAGAAATATATAGAACTAGAGTCAACCGGTGTAATTGAAAATATGGTTGAAGTTGAATCTAGTTCGGGGGAAAAAGAGGATGTCAAAATCCGGAAAAAGTTGCAAGTTGGGGGCAATTATCTCATTCCAAGCATTTTTCAACTTTGGGCTTGTATGGTGATATGGAAATTGAAAATTCAAGAACGCAAAATGACACTCCTCAAAAGAAAGCCAATAAATGCAAAATGCAGAAATTGATGCTCGGCATGATCATCTACTTACCACCCCCCGTCGCTCGTGATCACAAGCTTGATTCCAAGTTAGATGCCCAATTCATATCATCCAAGTGGAGAGAAAAGTGGTAAAGTAATTCACGTCGTGCCACGACGGTAAATGCGCCGCTTGGTGGGAGGCAACCCATCGTTTTCAAAATTTTAGTCGTTTTTGATTTTTTTTTTTTAGAATACTTTAATATGTTATTTTTGACTAATCTCCATAGTTTCAGAATTTTTGCAGTTGCATTGAGGAGTTTGAGGTATTGGAGTGCACAAAAATAGTGGCTGCCAAATCTGTGCATCAGTCATTTGGTGAAACCGCATCTGTAGAACATTACTCGCAGAAGCGCTTGTTGGAGCGCAGATGCGACAGCTTTGCAGAAGCGGTTCACTAACCGCAAAAGCACTCTCGTAGAAGTGCTAATTCTTCCGCAGAAGCGGCCAGTCGGGTAAATTTTTAAAGCCCTTCATCATCAGGTGAGACTCTAATTTTTTCCCCAAAAACTCAAAACTCCCTCTCATCTGTCACATTCATCTCTGTTGCTCGTGCATTATACTGTCCTCACACAAGATAAACATGTATCATCTCCAGTTCTCCCTTCCACTCCTCTCTTCTACTGTTATTTTCTTCTTCTTCTTCATCTCTTCTCCATGGCAGAATTCCCGCAGGCCCATTTCCTTCTAATTAGTGTCAATATTAGGGGTGAGGACATTGGTTGAGAGTGTGTTTGTATGTGCTGTTGTTGTTGCAAAACAATTTTGGGAAGTCTGAGTACCTAATTTGTTTAAATAAGTGTAACATTCTCAGTGCCCATTAAATGTTTGACAAATTGTCTGAAAGAAATTTTGTTCCTAGGTACCTTAAAATGACGTTTAATCAAGTCGTGTAATCATATAGTGCACTAATTTAGAAGGCTTGAGTACAAATTATGTGCCAAAATCATGTTTGGAATTAAAAGATTCGGCAGTTTCTGGGTTTTTTGGAAAACCCTGATGAACATCGCAGAAGCGGGCTCGCACCTAAGATGACTTGTCCACAGGTGCGAGTTTTGGCAAGATATAACCTTTCGCAGAACCGAGTATAATGCTGCAGATGCGGCTACCTGCGATGTATATTCCACAGGTGCGAGACTTTGCCAACAGTCACTTTTCGCAGATGTGACAGAATCTCCGCAGAAGCGGAGCCGCACCTGCGAGGCTTTTTCCGTAGGTGAGGTGACAGTGCAGTTTGTGCAAAAATAGTAGCTTTGCAATTGGAGCTTCCTGAGCCCGTTTATCTTGATTCTTTGGCCTAATTGCATTGTTTTGAATTGCTTAACATGATTATAATTCCCTATTAACTTGGTTTTTATTTTTTTGGTACTTTAAGCTTAAAATGGACCCGAACATGAACAAAAATGCGGCGTTTCATCATGAAATTGAGGAAGAAGCTGAGGCAAAATAATTCGACATTGAACGATTCATGTCTGCTAATTGTCATCGCCGATATTACGACAACCTTCTTACAAAGAAAGTTGTGGTTGAAAAGGGAATCTTCGAGGATAAATTGGCCGAGTGGCTTCCGGACTTTTATGGCCGTCTACAGACTATCGGCTGGTCTTGTTTCATGCCTACCCCATGTAAGGCCAATGAGGAGTGGGTTCGTGAGTTTTACGCAAGCCTTAAGTGTACAAACATCAACGACCCACAACTCACCATCATAGGCAAAATAGTGAGGTTTGGAACTGAACAAATCAACCTAACCATCTACTTGAGCCGGTATGAGAAAAAGATCATTGCTCAAATGGAGATTGGCTAGTTTCTAAACTTTATCCAGTCGACATGAGGGCAAAGTGGGCAAACAAGAAAAAGGGTTTGAAGTCTATCGACTTCACAGCTGAGGGAAAAATGTGGCTCTACATCATTTGCAATAGAGTATCACCCTGTGGAAATGTTTCGGATGTTTCATATGGTAGAGCCTTGATGATTACATGCATACTAGACGACATTTATGTGAATGTCGGCCATTATATCCTTCAGGAGCTGAAAGAGTATTTGCTATACGACAACCCAGGCTTGATCTTCCCTTCACTGATTATAGAGTTGTGCCAACGGGCAGAGGTTGAGGTGCGTAGTGCCGATTGGTGGTTACCGGCCGACAAACCCTTTCATCTGTTGAGAGTAACGAGCGAGGGTAATGCAGTAAAGAGCAAAAAGAGGAATTTCACCACTGCTGCCAGACCAAAGTCTTCCTCACAGGCAGCCCTGCCTGAGGGACAATTTAGGATGTTGAACTCACAACTTGTCTCCATCCATGACTTAGTATCACAGCTCCCTAGTGGTCCCTCACACTCCCAGCCTACGCTAGAGTCTTTTACTAGGGAAGAAATGAAGACCTACCTGGAGAACCAGAAGAAGAAAGTAGAGTCGCAGGAGAAGTTGGCAGCTTCTGTTAGCAGGCTCGAGACAGCCTATGGCAAGATGGCCAAGGCACATATAGATCTTTAGGTAGATTTCCACAAGGAGAAAGAGAAAAATAAGAAGAAGATCAAGTTCATGATAAAGATGTGGAGAGGCATCAAGGCCCTCTTCAAATGGGGGCAGCCGAACAGGAAGATACCGGTCGAGGACGACGATGATAGTCAAGAGTATTTGTTCCTGTCAAGTGTTGCTGATACTGATGCTACCGATGATGATGAGGCCGAGAGCTCCACATGACAATGATTAGCTTTTGCCCGCAGTCTGCTAGTCTGATGCAGACATAAGGGAGACCCTCAAACTACTCTTATTTTTATCTTGATATTGTGCAGTGAGGACACTGCAGTATTTTTAGTTGGGGTGGATTTAGGGATCTACCTTATTTATACATTGATGCTTAACTTGTGCCCTTGCCGGGCTTATGCTTTTGTATGGATATTGTGTGCCCTTGTCGGGGTTGTTCTACTATTGTTTATCATGTGCCTTTGCCGGGCGTAATTTGTGATTGGTGATATAATTGTGGTTTAGTCGCTTTTATTATTCTATTTTATTTTTATTTATTTATTTATTTTCTTTAGTAGTTTTTATTTTATATTATTTTTGTTCCTTTAGTATTAGTTGCTTTTGTTAGTTTATTTTCTTTAGTAGCTTTTAGTTATTTTATTTTTATTCCTTTAGTGTTTATTTTATTTTCTTTAGTAGTTTTTAATTTATATTATTTTTATCTCTTTAGTAGTAATATACTTTTCAATAAATTATTCTTGGGTTTTCTTTATGCTACAGTTCTTTTCCGAGGAATATTTTTGTGTTGAACCGGGTGACTTTTTCCTATGATAGATGGCGTGACGACTTTCTTAAGGGAATTAGTTTTGTTTTGGTATGTGGAGATTTTTGGATTGTTTGGTACTAAAAAATTTAGTCTCTTGTATGTGAAGTGTGAATTAATGATACCCCTTCGAATTTTGGTTGCAAATTCAAAAAGTAAGTTCCATGGGGTAGAATAATTTTTGTGACAATATTTTGGTTTATTTTGTGACTCTTTGCCCATTAGGTTGCATGATATTGCTCAAATTGTTCTTATTAAGAAGTGAAATGTCATGCCCCGACCTCGGGGAGCACGACCGGCGCTCAACCGAGATACCCCGGTTAAGCAAGCCTATTAGATGCCTTCAACCCAACCTTGCCCATTAACAATTTAAGAACCAATACAAGTGATAGACATGAAAAGAGTCAATTGTTCCACATTCTTTTTCCGTTACTAAAAGATATTCATTTTTTATTTCCAAAATATCAAAAGTTTATAGATATGATAACAAAAAAAACATGTTTTCCCAAATGCCAGCACTTACTAGTTTAATTCCCAACATCATATACCACCCGCAATACTGTCTACGGTGCCTCTAAGTACAACAGAAGAGTAGTATGGATGTGCCGGTGACAAGGCTCCAGCTATACCTCAAAATGTAAAGTACAACGTCAAATGACAAGAAGCCTGAAACAGAGTAGGGCTCACCAAAATCTGCTGAATAGAGAGTAACTGCTAACGAGGGTCAAAACTACCTGCTGACGAACCACCTGCATCCATTGAAGATGCAGCGCCCCCGACAAAAGGGACGTTAGTACATATGGAATAGTACTAGTATGTAAAGCTAAATGTCTACTTTCAAAATAGAATGCCAATATAAGATAGGAAAAACAATATAAACAGCAAGTCACAATCAACAATATCCAAATGCCCAGTTGAAACATAACAATTTTCAAAATACGAAAATAATATATATTTTTGGTTGGGAGATCATTAGCACTGATATATCACCGTGTTTTTAGCACGGAGTCCGATCACGCCCGATCGGCTAGGTCATCTCCCCACAAACAATGTGGTTTGACATGTGGTGCGAAAGAAAGGTGTTACCAAGAGTAGTACCACCATGTGCGCAACATGGCGTCCGATCTCCACCCGATCGGCTAGGCCGCCTTCCCACATATGCCGTGTGGGTTGATTTTTCAATTCACAACTAATATCACCTCATCCCAATTAAGGGGAATAACCACAATCACATCAATATTTCAATCTCATCCCAAACAAAGAGAATAACCACAATTCACCCCTACACCGACACGTGTATTTTCGGGTATGGGCCTTATGACCCACCCTTCCTTGGTTTGCTAATGATACTCCCAAAAATATTTATGGTTTTCACACAAGGGAAACGAAAGCAAAAATATACTTTATATTCACCTCATTAACTTTCACACTATATATAGCCTTGTTAGTAGCTTCAACCATTCACAACATCATTATAATTTCATTGGCTCTTTTGGCCATACCTATGATTCCTCATCCCAAGGCACATTGGCCGTATCTTATATTCCACACTTTCATTTCTTTACTTTAAAGGATCATCATCATAAAAATCAATAAATAGAATATTCCAGAAATCACCACTTTAGGTTTATTAGCAATGAAGACTTCAAACATAATAAATTTCTTTCCAAGAAATGGAGTAAAATGGTTGGCAATCGAAGCACAAGTTAAAAACATAAACGAGTAACACATCATTTAATCTTGAAATACTTTTCCCAAAAAGGTCAATAAACAATTTCAACTCATGAATATATATAAGAGCTAAAGACACATTGGAAACACTTACAAAGCATAACATTAGTTAAAACAACCACGTTTGGGCACAAGTATAACTCTCATTATTGGCACAGTGGCCACGCTTTCCATCTCCAACCCCCTTCTTTCACTTTCAAGCATCCTTATAGATTATCAACAATAAGGCGTTTTAATTCAAGACTTTAGATACACATTTGAGCAACTAACCAAATTAAGGGTATTAGACATGTGTGATTTCTTACACAATTCAACATGCTAGTTTTCATTAGAATCATTATTCAAATCATAACATATTAACACACAACCCATGTTTAATCACCTTCTCAAATAGTAACTCAACAAAGAAGAACGTTTGGAATATAATTTGAACGCATATATCGTTTAACACAAGGCTTGTTCGGACTAATCAATTTATAATGAGCAACACGGGACTTACAAGGCCATTGAGGGGTTCAATTCTAATATAGGAGTTTTGCCAACATACCTTGTTTGAGCTTTCCTTAAGTTACTATAACATCCCAACACTTCTAGCAATAACAATCTATAGGAAGATAGCAAAAATCGAATAATAATTAGAAGGATTCACATGGTGTAACTCTCTTAAGAATTTTGTCAAACACCTAGTATGCAAAATAGAATATAAAGCTCTACAATGGTAATCCCTTTATCCCTCAACCAATTTCAACAAGAAACTAACCAAAATGGCTCATTAATCCCGCATACTACAACCTATTGTCACATGCATAGCCTATTTCCAACCCCCCAAAATATACTAGAACTCATAACCTCTTGCATGAAAGCTTAGGAGTAGGACTTACCCGGATAGATAATAATCTAGTGATTGATATCCTTGATTCTTGAAGGTTGGTACAAGATTGGATGATTAAGATGTTTGGCTTCCTCTTTCTCTCTCTAAAATGCTCTTACCTCTCTCTAAAATCATCAGATAATCGCCCCAAAAATAAGCTCCAAAGGCTATTTATCAAAATGGGGTCGGGTTATAAAAATAGGAATATGGACCCTCTGAACTCAGGTCTGCGGTCATAGAATGGACAGCATAATAGATATGCGGTCCACAAAATGGACCGCGAAAGTGATGTCCAAAAACGAAAATGGTCTGGACATGTCTGCGACCGATCTGCGGTCCGCAGACCTATTCAGCGGTCGCATAATGCGCCACAGAACTTCCCTCCGAACATTTTTGTGTTGGGTCTGCGATGGGTTATGCGGCCCGCAAAATAATTATGTGGTCGCATAATGGTCCAAAAATTGCTCAGACTTCTACTTCAGTCTACGGTAGATCTGCGGTCTGCAAATCAGTTAGTTCATGTGCCATGTGTGTTAGTTTTTGTTAAAAATAATTCTTGTGTTTACTTTTATCATCTAGAACTTGACCGATTGATCTTTCAATGCTAATGTTAATTATGTTTGGTTGGATGGATGACATTAGGCATTCTTTGTGATCTTTGAAAAAACCTCTTTAACCTTTCGAGCCTACCATTGCATAAATATTATCACTAGTTAACCCTATTTGAGCTTTTAACCTTTTCTTTGGCTAACACATTACAAACCTTTACTCTTTTTGAGAAATAATTCCTTCTTTTGAACCCGTCCCCTCTTCAATGTTAAGAATGAGGCTAAAAGACTTAGTTGAGGTGTTGGTGTTAAGTGGGAAATGGTGAAGATGTACATTGTGTGTAGAAGCATATACCTCAAAGTTTTTTATACGAAGATACTCAAGCCTCAAAAGAAAATAGTTGTATAAAACAAAATATGGAGTCTTGAGAAAATTAGAGAGGCTCTTTAAGGTGGTTTTATGTTGGTAACTAGATGTCAATAAGTGCTATGTGGTTTAAAAATAAGCAAAGTGCAAAAAGAAAGACAAATATTAGTAGTGTTCAAGGAGGGTGTAGTCACTTGTATCCCAAATATTTATCCTACCCTCCCCTAAGCCTACATTACAATCTTAAAATGTCCTTATGGGATCTCCAACCGAATGTTCTTAAATAGGCGGCGAATTAAAATAAGGGCAAGCTTATGGTATGATATTTTGTAACACTTGAAATTATTTATTGAGAGTGAGGGTCTTTGTGAATTTGTCCCTTGTGTTATTATTCTAAATATGGTGATTTTGGGACTTTCTTTCTTTTGAGGGCACATGGATTCTGATGGATTGGTGACATTGATATATTCCGAATTGAGTAAATTGAGCATATATAGTAGACTACTGCTTTTGAGTCACTTCTTGAGGCTTGGTTGTTGTCACTTGATTATTTTGAAACTCCATTGCATTTTTGAAGTTGTTTGTAAATAGGGAGTTATTTGGTTGAGATTCACATGCTTGAGCCTAATTATTTTCGGGTATGGGCCTTATGACCCACCCTTCCTCGGTTTGCTAATGATACTCCCAATAATATTTTTTGTTTGCACACAAGGGAAACAAAAGCACAAATATATTTTATATTCACCTCATTACCTTTTGCACTATATATAACCTTGTCAGTAGCTTCAACCATTCACAACATCATTATAATTCCATTGGCTCTTTTGGCCATACCTATGATTCCTCATCCCAAGGTACGGTGGCCGTATCTTATATTTCACACTTTCATTTCTTTACTTTAAAGGATCATCATCATAAATATCAATAAATAGAATATTTCAAAAATCACCACTTTAGGTTTATTAGCAATGAAGACTTAAAACACAATGAATTTTTTTCCAAGAAATGAAGTGAAATGGTTGGCAATCGAAGCACAAGTTAAAAACATAAACAAGTAACACATCATTTAATCTTGAAATACTTTTCCCAAAAAGGGCAATACACCATTTCAACTCATGAATATATATAAGAGCTAAAGACACATTGGAAACACTTACAAAGCATAGTATTAGTTAAAACAACCACATTTGGGCACAAGTATAAATCTCATTATTGGCACAGTGTCCACATTTTCCATCTCCAACCCCCTTCTTTCACTTTCAAGCATCCTTTTTGTTACACCCCATGTTTTCGTACGTAAAAGTACGCCATAAGTAAATTGATGAAAGCTCGGAAATGAGATATTACATCTCGCATTTTCGTAAGTTAAAGTTTCGTCATAAGTTAATCAACGTAAGTCTGGGAATGAGATTATTTTGAGATTATGAGCATTATGCTATTTCAAACAAGTGATGAGTAAATTCTTGAAGTTGAGAGGGTAAGCAAATTGAATAAAATGAATTTCGTCGATGTTTGATATTTTGGGACAAATACGCCCCGAGCTAAAATACTCGGTATTTATGAACTAGTACCATACAAGGTACCACATAGATATGATAGTAAGATGTACAAAGTGTGTTAAAAGTGAGTAGTAATTCAAGTAATTTGAGATAATTCTTAATTTTATGGATATTTGGTTAATTATTGGTTAGTGGGAGATTAACAAGTTAATTAAGGAAATTATAGATAAGCTTAATTAAGTTATTGGATAAGATTATTATGCCAAGAACGTGGAAGTAAGGAGTAAAGTCATTGTGAATCATTGGTCTTGAAAAATAGGTGGCATGTGTAGGAAAATCTTTGGATTAAATAAACCCCAAAAGTGGGGCCCACAAGTCTTTAAGGTAAGAGATTTCTTATATATTGTAATTGAGCACTTATGTTGCTTCAGCAAACTGTTTTACGTGATTTCATACAAAGAATTGTAAAAGTAGTGTGTTATATACAATACACTTCATTTCTCATATTTGAATACAAAGACACTACAGAATGTTAGCAATTCTTTCTAGTTATCAACAAGATTTCTTGCAACCAAACAATTCCAACAAGAATTATTAGAACCTTAGCACCGTAAAATTTTGCGGTTCTAAAGGAGTACGGTGCAACCTTTTCCAAGAATATCATACGGATTTTTCCCTACTCCAGCTATGTTAAGGCTATCCCTTCTTTCTTTTTGGCATGATCAATACGATACAAACGAAACGAGCAAATACAAAATTTCCATAAATGACTCTATTCATAGAAATATTAGGGGTGTCTATATTCTTGATTCCCTATGTAAATTATTATTATATCTTCTGTTCATGGGTCTCAGAAAAATATGTATTTGATAAAATTTATCCGACAGGCATATTATTTTTATGACATTCCGAAAAAATCTTATTAACGTATTTCTTAAGGCATATTATTTTTATGACATTCTGAGAAAATATTATTAACGTATTTCTTATTCATTTTATGAATTTATACATATACATTGACCCATGACCAGATGTCGTTATATACGTGTATATATTTATATTATATGTATATGGGATATGGGAAAAGGTTATGGCGTTATATACGCACCACCACTTGATCAGCTGGTATACGTTGATGATTTGCCCACAGCGGCCGAAATGATATGATGGGATGTCCTCAGAGGCTTGATGATATTATGAACACATATACATGTGCATGGTATGAAATTTATACACATATGCATGACGTTATAAAAATAAAATGATTCACAGAGCTATGTAGACGTACATGTCGAGTCTTTTACTCCATGTTTCTCTCATGTCTATTATATACTGATTTTTATTCCTTACATACTCGGTACATTACTTGTACTGACATCCCTTTTTCCCGGGGACACTGCGTTTCATGCCCGCAGGTCTCGATGGACAGGTCGAGAGTCCTCCAAGTAGGCGATCAGCTCAGCGGAAGATGTTGGTACACTCCTTTTGTTCTTGAGTTGCTTATGTGGTCAGTATGATTAGGACATGTACTGATTAGTATGGCGGGGCCCTGTCCCGACCTTTATGATATTTATGTACTCTTAGAGGCTTGTAGACATATATCGTGTACGTGAAAGATTGTACGGCCTTGTCGGCCTATGTTTTGAGTTTATAAATGATGATGTTGGCCTATTAGGCCCGTATGTCACGTGTATATGATGATGTAATAAGGAAAGATACATTATGTTGGTACTCGGTTGAGTAAGGTACCGGGTGCCCGTCGTGGCCCATCGGTTTGGGTCATGACAAAAGTGATATCAGAGCAGTTCTTTCCTAGGGATTCTACAAGCCGTGTCTAGTAGAGTCTTGTTTATGGGTGTGTCGTGCACCACACTTATAAGCAGGAGGCTACAAGGCATTTATGACTGTCATTCTTTCTTCTTACTCTAGATCGTGTGGTAGAGCTCAGTTGTAAGAACTCAATTTCCTAAACTCTATCTTATTCGTAATACAATGATGCCTATATCCAGAAAGACGGTTGGTAAGAGATATAGTTGTGGAAGAGTTGAGTTAGAGGAACTCAATTTTTGGCATCATGCTTATGATGGATAAATATGAGGTATTCAGCAGATCATATGTATATAAGATGTGTAAGCTTCTTGATAAGGATCCCTAAGGCAAGAATGCCTATACACTCTTAGGGTAGAAAGCAATGAAAGAATCAGAAAGTACAAGTTTCAACAAGTAAAATAAGCAAGGTGAAGAGGGGTACGAGGTACATAGTTAGTAGAGATGAACATTATCTACAATTCAAGCAGAGAAATATAAGCATTTTGAGTTACCTTCAATTGCAACAAAGGTATGTACAATTGGACACACCCATCTCATATATGCCCCATGGAAGCTAACAAAAGTAGTATAAGAGAAGGACGGATATCAGGATCCGGCTGGGGTTATAGTGACCCAAAATGGTGGATGGATTATTTGTGTTAGTTGACATTTCTGAAGTATATTGCAAATGTGCTAACAGATCTCCTTGTGAGACACCCAGATGGTGAACTCTACAATAGTACTGCCAGTTATGAATATTACAAAGATAGGCACTGGAAGCCTTGAAGAGATAAATATTATCTTTGTGTGATTTCCGTCACTAGTAGAGCAAGAACGTTAAGCAACCCGAAGAGCCACTGGATGGAGTAAAGGGAAGCTAAAAGCAAAAGAATGTCTTGTTGAAGTTTTCAGAATAAAGTGATAGACAAAAATATTAGCAGGGAAATAAGAAGAGAGTTAATGAAGCATTATGAGTAAGATGAAATACATGGATGACAACGGTAGATCAAAATGATGATAGTATTACAGAGTCTATAGTCAATTCAAGGAAGATACGTTACGTTGGTACTCGGTTGAGTAAGGTACCGGGTGCCCATCGCAGCCCATCGGTTTGGGTCATGACACTTATAGATTATCAATAACAAGGCATTTTAATTCAAGACTTTAGATACACATTTGAGCAACTAGCCAAATAATGGGTCTCAGACAAATGTGATTTCTTACACAATTCGACATGCTAGTTTTCATTAGAATCACGCTTCAAATCATAACATATTAACACACAGCCCATGTAATCACCTTCTCAAATAGTAGCTCAACAAAAAAGAATGTTTGGAATACAATTTGAACGCATATATCTTTTGACACAAGCCTTGTTCGGAATAATCAATTTATAATGAGCAAATAGGACTTACAAGGCCATTGAGGGGTTCAATACTAAAAGAGGAGTTTAACCAACATACCTTGTTTGAGCTTTCCTTAAGTTACTACAATGTCCCAACTCTTCTATCAATAAAAATCTATAGGAAGATAGCAAAAATCGGATAATAATTAGAAGGATTCACATGATGTAACTCTCTTAGGAATTTTGTCAAACACCTAGTATGCAAAATAGACTATAAAGCTGTACAATGGTAATTGTCACGCCCCAACCTCGGGAAGCGCGGCCGACGCTCAACCGAGTGAACCCGACTGAGCAAACTTGTTAGATACTTTCTACCCAATTCACCCATGATCAAGACAAGACGCAATTTTATTAATTAGACAGAAGGAAGTTCATACATACAACATTAAACCGTTTCATTAGCTATTGTTCCTTTAGGCCTCAAAATACACATTTCTTATAGTTCGAATGGAACAAGTGATCAAACACAACATAACTTACTTAGCATTCCCAACACCCATATACAACCCACATAGTGTCTACGGAGCCTCTAAAGATACAAAAGAGAGTAAAGATGGTGTCGGCAACAAGGCTCCGTCTATACCTCAGAAAGTGACCACAATATAAACAAAAGGCACAATACATGACCCCGAAATGAAATGGAGCTCACTGAGTCCGCTTAGAAGAGGATGCAACACTACTTGTGATCAACATTGTCTGCTATATAACCACCTGCATCCATTTAAAGATGCAGTGCCCCCGACAAAAGGGACGTTAGTACCGTCGAATAGCACTAATATGTAAAGCTAAACACCAACTCAATAGAATGAATAATAATACAAGAGGAACAGTCAAGAATTCAATAAGGGCTTCAAATAATATAGAAACGACAATGTTAAGGATCATATACATTTTCAAGTCAATTCCGTATTATTAAGTTGGGTGATCTTTACCACCAATATTCCACAATTCACAATACCTCTGTATTCTTACACGGAGTCCGATCTCGGCCCGATCGGCTAGGCCACTCATTTGAGACATTACCACAATTTCATTATAATTTACAGCACAGTACCACCATGTGTGCGACATGGCATCCAATCAAGTCCCGATCGGCTAGGCCATCTCATTTGAGACATTACTTTCTTCAGTCAATCATTTCACATCGTACTTCTTAACAATTACAAAGTCATTCTTGGAACTTGGCCGTATTTCATAATTCCAGTTCCCTTTTCCACGTTCAAATATCATTATCATTATCAACATCAATAGTGCTTCCCATTCAAGACATTAATTCACATATGAGCAATTTAGGAAATCGTAGGCACATAGAGGCCTTTCATACAATTTGGCATAACAACTTTTATTTCGGTCTTGACATGAAGTTTGAACATTCCTAACACATATTCCACATTTTTGAACATATTCTCAAATGGTAAGATGACATGATGAAGCATTTAGAATAAACATTGAACAAACATCCTTCAACACAACCACACTAGGAAAAGCCAATTCAATAATGATCAAGGACTTACTCCAATTACATGAACACCGTGGGATTCGATTCTAAGAAGAAGGGGGTTTAGCCAACATACCTCAATTGAGCTTGTCAAACTTTAAAATGATTCAGAATTCTTAGCAACTTCAATCTATTTTAGAAATATAACAAGTTGAACCAAAAATTAGGAAGATGATCATGGTTTTAGCTCATTTGAGCATTTTATCAAACACTAGGTGTGCATTAAGGTTTGAAGGCTCTTTTGTGGAAGATTCCATCATTTCCCAACCCACTCTCTACCATTCTTAGCTCACAACCTTCCCACATACTTCAAGGATACATACATGCAGGACAACAACCCCTACACCCAAGAATTGCCACTCTAATTACCCCATTTTTTTACAAAATTTCGAAATTGAGAGCTAGGACATAGATTCTCACCTTTAGGGTGAAGACTTCCTTTGTTAATCCTCAATGATTGAGCAAGAATTGATGGGTAATGGTTAAAGATTGCTCCCCCACTATAAGAATTCTCCCTCTCACTCTAGAATATCATAAATGTCTTCAAAAATGACTATGGGGTGTGCTTTAATGGAATTGAGTCGGGTTTAAAAACCCCTAAAATGAAGCTCTAGAACGGGTTCTGCGGTCGCATATGTGACCGCATAGTGGTTATGCGGTCCGCGAAATGACCGCGAAAATTGGTGCTAGAGCTGGAAAGAAACTGACCTAGTCTCCGGTCACTATGCGGCCCGCAGACCTATTCTGCGGTCGCAGAATGCACCACAGAATGGTTCTGCGGTCGCATAGTGCACCACATAACCTCCCTCCAAAAAATCCCAAGGTCGGATATACGACAAGAATGCAGCTTGTGAAACGGTTATGTGGTCGCATAATGGCCGCGAAATTAGGCATAAAAAATGCCCCAGAAATCTGCCCCACTCTGCGACCAGTCGGCGGTCCGTAGAGTGGTTCTGCGGCCGTTGATTGGGCCGCAGAAATGCGTACTTCTGCCCAACGTTTTCCTCAACTCCCCAATGCACTGATCAATCCAAAATGTTTGAACCGCGGTGAGCAAGTTTGACGCGAAGCATTTCTATTATTATTAACCTCTACGCCTACTTTGGCATCACGGAATTCGAGTTTTTAGGAAGAATTTTACGGGGCCTTACATCCTCCCCCACTTAACATCATCCATCCTTGAATGAGGATCAGGGTCTGCTATTAGCACCTTATGCAACTCAGTTTTTGTTTCATACCTTTCACTAGCAATCCCAAATTTAACTAACTTCCCGAATTTCCAAATATTTCACCAAAGTTTCCTTTGTAACTAGGCCTATCCACCTGTCAGAGAGCCCCAGAAACACATCTTACAAACATATGCACAACTCAATGACATAATAAACTCATAACAGTACCAATCGTGGCCTCATAAGAAACACATAATCAAAAAGGAACACCTTTATATTATCTGAACAAGTGATACAAAATTCGTAGGCGATAAGTTCATAAATGAAAGGATTACACAGCTATTCAAACAAGTAAGGATAGTTCTTCTTCATTTCTTCCTCGGCCACCCACGTGGCCTCTTCAACTTGCTGATTTTGCCATAGCATTTTCACGGAGGCAATTTCTTTATTCCTTAACTTTCGGACTTGTCTATCAAGAATGGCAACCGGAATTTCTTCATATGACAATTCTTCATTAACCTCAATGGTCTCAACCGACACGATAGCTGACGGATTTCCAACTACCTTCTTCAACATGGACACATGGAATACCGGGTGCACTAATGACATCTCGGGTGGTAGCTCAAGATTTTATGCTACCTGACCGATCCTCTGGATGATTCTGTACGGCCCGACATACCTCGCACTCAATTTTCCTTTCTTACCAAATCGCATTACACCTTTCATGGGGGAAATCTTCAAGAATACCCAATCATCTTCTTTGAACTCCAAGTCTCTGCGATGAACATCCGAATAGGATTTTTGACGACTGTGAGTAGTTTTCAACCGCTCCTTTCTGATCTTAACTTTTTCCATAGACTGATGTACAAGGTCTGGCCATATCAACTCTTCTTCCCCAATCTCGAACCACCCAATGGGAGATCTACATCTCCTACCATATAATGCCTCAAATGGTGCCATCTGAATACTAGGATGAAAGCTGTTGTTATGAGAAAACACTATGAGTGGCAAATGATCATCCCAGCTACCCTTGAAATTAAGAACACAAGCACAAAACATATCCTCAAGCGTCTGAATAGTCCGCTCTGCTTGCCCGTCGGTCTGTGGATGGAAGGTTGTACTAAGATTTACCTGAGTACCCAAACCTTGCTGAAATTTCTTCCAAAAATTGGCCGTGAACTGAGCCCCTCGATCGAAATTGATAGAAACTGAAGTGCCATGTAGCCTGACTATTTCCTTGATATAAAACTGAGCATATTGTTCCGCTGTGTCGGTAGATTTAACCGGCAAGAAATGAGCTAATTTCGTGAGTCGGTCCACGATCACCCAAATTGAGTCAAACTTGCGCGGAGTGCGGGGTAATACTACCACGAAATCCATGTTAATCATCTCCCACTTCCACATTGGCATTTCTATGTTCTGTGCCAACCCACCAGGCCATTGATGCTTGGCCTTCACTTGCTGAAAATTTAGACACCTTGCCACAAAGTCCGCCACATTCCTTTTCATGACATTCCACCAATAGACTTCCTTGAGATCGTGATACATCTTTGTAGAACCTGGATGAACGGAATACCTAGAAGCGTGAGCCTCGGTCATGATTATTTCCCAGAGACCATCTACATTCATAACACATAGTCGCCCTTGGTACCTTAGTCTACCATCATCTATGCCAAGACTAAAAGCCATAGTTTTATGTTTTTGAATCCCCTCCTTCAATTGCACCAGAAATGGATCGTTGGATTGCTTCTCTTTGACTTCCACAACAAACGATGATTCATCCCTATTTTGCATAATTACCCCTCCTTCATTAGAGTCAGTAAGACGAACTCCCAAACTAGCCAATGGATGGACTTCCTTGGCCAATGGCCTTTGATATACCTCCAAGTGTGCTAAACTACCCATAGATTTCCGGGTAAGCGCATCCGCCACAACATTGGCTTTCCCCGGTCGTAATCCTTGAGTATTTCAAACCATCTTCTCTACCTCAGATATAGCTCCTTTTGTTTGAAAATATATTGAAGACTCTTGTGATCTATGAATACCTCCACATGGACCCCATACAAATAGTGACGCCAAATTTTTAATGCAAAAACTGCCGCCGCCAGTTCTAAGTCATGTGTTGGATAATTCTTTTCATGATTTTTGAGTTGCCTAGAAGCATAGGCTATAACCTTGCCGTGTTGCATTAATACACACTCAAGACCAATTCTTGAAGCATCGCAATATACCACAAACCCTTTTGTACCCTCTGGCAGGGTGAACACCGGCGCCGTAGTCAATTTCAATTTCATCTCCTGAAAGCTCTTTTCACAAGTATTGGACCATTGGAATTTAACCGCTTTCTGAGTCAATTTAGTCAATGAAGAGGCAAGAGTAGAGAACCCCTCCACAAACTTCCTGTAATACCCTGCTAAGCCCAAGAAACTGCGAATCTTGGTGGGCATTGTAGGTCTAGGCCAATTCTTAACTGCTGAAATCTTTTGAGGATCAACCTTAATTCCTTACTTAGAGACAACATAACCCAAAAATGTGACAGATTTGAGAAAAAAATCACACTTTGAAAACTTTGCATACAATTGGTACCGATGAAGAGTCTGCAAAACTACCTTGAGATGATCGGCATGGTCCTCCCGACCTCGTGAATACACAAGAATATCGCCAATGAACACTATTACAAAGGAGTCGAGGAAAGGCTTGAAAACCCGATTCATAAGGTCCATGAAGGCTGCTGCGGAATTTGTTAGACCAAAGGACATTACCAGAAATTCAAGGTGCCCATACCGGGTTCTGAAAGCTATTTTCGGAATATCCTACTCCCTGATCTTCAGTTGGTGGTACCCGAATAGGAAATCAATTTTCGAGAAGTATCTAGCACCCTGTAACTGATCAAACAAATCATCTATTTTTGGTAGTGGGTATTTTTTTTTGATTGTGACCTTGTTGAGATGTCGATAGTAAATACACATCCTCAACGATCCATCCTTCTTCCTTACAAAGAGAACCGGTGCACCCCATGGTGACACACTCGGTCGGATGAAACCCTTCTCTAACAAATCCTTCAATTGCTCCTTTAGCTCCTTCAATTCTGCTGGTGCCATTCTGTATGGCGAAATAGATATAGGCTGCGTGCCTGGCATCACATCAACCCCAAAATCAATCTCCCTATCTGGCGGAATCCCAGAGAGCTCATCAGGAAAGACCTCTGGAAATGCATTCACAACTGGCACAGACTCGAGTGTAGGTGCCTCAACAGTGGTGTCCGTAACTCGGACCAAATGATAGATACACCCCTTGTTAATCATCTTCATGGCCTTAAGGTATGAAATAAACCTACCCTTCGGCATCACATTATCCCCCTTCCACTCAACGACTGGCCCATTAGGAAATTCAAACCTTACAGTTCTAGTTCGGCAGTCGAGCTTAGCAAAACATGAATAAAGCCAATCCATTCCTATAATTACATCAAAATAAACCATCCCCAATTCAATGAGATCGGCCACGGTGTCCCGACCACGCACCATGACAACACAATCCTTATAAACCCGTGCGGCCACAATAGACTCACCAACCGGAGTAGATACAGAGAACAACTCAGGAAGTTATTCCGGTTCTATCCCAAATTCCATAGCAACATAAGGGGTAACATAGGACAAGGTGGAACCGGGATCAATAGAAGCATATACATCATGAGTTTGGACAGTCAATATACTTGTGACAACATCTGGAGAAGCCTCTGTATTCTGGCGACCGCTCATAGCGTAGAAACGGCTGGGTCCTCCTGAACTCTGCATATCACCTCTAGCTGCACCAAGCCCTGCTGGTGCGGGAGTGCCCCAAGCTGGAGGGGGTGCTGAAGATGTAGCAGCTACAAAACTGGATGGATATGTTGTGCCCCTGCCCGTACCCTGGCGGGATGAACGACACTCCCTCTGAATATGAGCCCTCAATCCACACCCGTAACATATAGGTAAGTCCATGTAGCAAATCCCCGAGTGCATCCTCCCACACCTGGCGCATGGGGGCCTCCGCTCCTGTGGGAATCTCCCTCGGGATCGGCCCTTGTGGTGGGGTCCCCTGCCACCCTAATTGGGCCTGAAGTGACTCCCATGCTGCTGACTGTGCACCACTGGCGGTGCACTGGAGGAAGACTGAGCATGAGACTAGGTTGGCCCTGATGATCCTCCCCTGAAAGCTGATCTTCCCTCACCAAATGACTCCCTAAAGTTGCCCGCGGATCGGGCCTTGCTGGTACCCTCTCGCTCCCTCCTGTTCCTTAACTTGCGGTCCTCTGTAGCTTGAGCAAATGCTACCATTTTCCCATAGTTCATATCTGAATTCAAGGTCGCTACAGCGGCCTCATTGATAACCAAGGGGCTAAGGCCCTGCACAAACCGGCACACTCTAGCCTCCATAGTAGGCAACATGTGAATAGCATATTTTGACAGGCGCGCGAACTCCCTGTAATACTCCCACACACTCCTACACCCTTTCTTAAGATTCTCAAACTCTGCGGCATGGGCAGCCCTAGTCTCGGTAGGCAAGAAATGCTCTATAAAGGCATTAGCAAACTTACTCCATCTAGCTGGAGGGCTCCCCTCCTCCCGAGAGTCCTCCCACAGCTCAAACCAAGAATATGCCACCCCTTTCAGGCGGTAGGCGGCCAACTCCACTCCCTCCGTCTTAGTAGCGCGCATAACCCGGAGAGTCTTATGCATCTCATCAATGAAGTCCTGTGGATCCTCCTCGGGATTAGCACCCGTGAACACTGGAGGATCTAACTGAAGAGACCTGTTCACCCTGGAACCACTAGAATCCCCTTCTTGGCTAGACAAAGTGGGTGCAACATTTGATCTTTGGGCTTGAGAAGCCACTATATGTGTTAGCATCTGAATAGCTCCCCTAAGATCCCCATCAGAAATACCAGAACCGGAAGTTGGGGCTGGAGGTGGAATCGAAATATCGGTTGGAGGAACCGCTGCACCCTCAGTAGGTGTAGGAACAAGTGTGGCCTGAACAGGTGTAGTCGAATTAGGTAGTGTAGCAGTCGGGGGATTATCCTCACCCTTCGGGTATTCACCCGCCTCACCAAGTAAAGAGTCAATTGCCACCCCAAGGCGGCATTGGCTCCTTGGACAGTTCTTACTCTCTTCTTAGGTTCCATATACTGAAAGTTAAAGGAATGCACGAGTTAGAGGAGGAATAGTTGCATAATTAGTTTCATCACACGATCCAGAATATCAAAGAAGGGCATTGTTCCTAAATGTCCGAGTAGCCTCCAACTTATAGATGTGGTCGACAACACACCAATAAGAAGGACTCTACTAGACACGGCTCCGAGACATCCTAGGACACTTTAAAACCTTAGGCTCTGATACCAAGTCTGTCACGCCCCAACCTGAGGAAGCGCGACCGGCGCTCAACCGAGTGAACCCGGCCGAGCAAGATTGTTAGATACTTTCAACCCAATTCACCCATGATCAAGACAAGACGTGATTTCATTAATTAGATGGAAGGAAGTTCATACATACAACATTAAATCGTTTCATTAGCTATTGTTCCTTTAGGCCTCAAAATACACATTTCTTATAGTACGAATGGAACAAGTGATCAAACACAACATAACTTACTTAGCATTCTCAACACCTATATACAACCGACATAGTGTCTACGGAGCCTCTAAAGATACAAAAAAGAGTAAAGATGGTGCCGGCAACAAGGCCCCGGCTATACCTTAAAAAGTGACCACAATATGAACAAAAGGCACAATACATGACCACGAAATGAAATGGGGCTCACCGAGTTCGCTGAGAAGAGGATGCAACACTACCTGTGATCAACAATGTCTGCTATGTAACCACCTGCATCCAGTTAAAGATGCAGCGCCCCCGACAAAATGGACGTTAGTACCGTTGAATAGCACTAGTATGTAAAGCTAAATACCAACTCAATAGAATGAATAATAATACAAGAGGAACAATCAATAATTCAATAAGGGCTTCAAATAATATAGAAACGACAATGTTAAGGATCATATACATTTTCAAGTCAATTCCGTATTATTAAGTTGGGTGATCTTTAGCACCAATATTCCACAATTCACAATACTTCTGTATTCTTACACGGAGTCCGATCTCGGCCTGATCGACTAGGCCATCTCATTTGAGACATTACCATAATTTTATTACCACTGGTCGGAAATCCGACTAGTTTCTCAGCCATGCAGTTATCGCAAATGTGACATTTCATTCGCATTTGCGAAGGTCCCCTCCATCATAAATGCGAACCAAGCTTCGCAAATACAAAGTTGATCTATGATGCCCAATGTCACACATGTGACACAACAATTGAGAATGTGATGATCCCCCATATTGCAAAATCATCTCTGACTTCGCAAATGCGAAGTGCCCTATCTACCCCCCCCCCCCCCACAAATGCAAGCCATCACTCAACAAAGCGATGCTCGCATTTGCAAGCAAGTACCTCCCAAATGCAAGATCTGTAGGCAAGAAAACCCAGCTAAAGCATCAGCTATTCAAAGCCATTCACAACCCATTCGAAACTCACCCGAGCTCCTCATGCTCCAATACGAACATTCACACAAGTGTAATAACATCATACAAACTCGCTCGCTATCTCAAATCATTAAAATAATATCAAACATCAAATTGATCATCAAAACTCAAGATTTTCCTCAGTTTTCCAATTTTTCACAAAATGTATCAAACGCCCTCAGGTCACCCAGGACCCCAACTAAACATGCCTACAAGTCCAAAAACTTCATACGAACATACTGGAATCGTCAAAATACCGATCTGAGGTCCTTTACCAAAAACGGTGATCGTGGTCAACTCAAGTCATTTTTAAAGCCAAAAATCATATTTTCCTTAAAATTTCACATATAAGCTTTTCGAAAAACGACATAGACTACGCACGCAAGTCATATATCATCCAATAAAGCTATAGGAGGTCTCATAACATAGAAAAGAGAGATGGTACTCAAAACGACCAATCGGATCGTAACATTCTCAACATCTAAAAGAAACATTCGTCCTCGAATGGACATAGAAATGTACCTGGACTAGAAAAAAGGTGTGGGTTTCTACTCCTCATATCAGACTCGTACTCCCACATAGCCTCCTCAAATAGCTGACCTCTCCAATGCACTTTCACAGATGGAAAACTCTTTGATCCCAACTTCCGAACCTGTTGGTCTAGAATAGCCACCGGCTCTTCCTTATAGGTCAAATTCTCATCAAGTTGCACCATGCTGAAGTCTGAAATATGTGACCTATCCTTATGATACTTCTGAAGCATGGAAACATGAAATACTTGATGTACCCCTGCTAGGCTAGGAGGCAATGCAAGACTATAAGCAACCTCCCCAACTCTCTCAAAAATGTCAAATGGACCAATAAACCCTGCACTACACCCTTCATAGGGTACACTCGGAGAAGAGCCTTCTCAGCTTCGATGTAAGCCACATATCAAACCTTTCGGTCCGCATAACTCTTTTGCCTGGACTAAGATGTACGAAGCCACTGTTGAATCACCTTAACCTTTTCCAAAGTATTACGGACAAAATTGATTCCCAATAATCTATCCTTACCGGGCTCAAACCAATCAACCGGCGAATGACATTGTTTCCCATATAAGGCCTTGTACGGAGCCATCTGGATTCTCGATTGATAGCTGTTGTTGTAGGAACACTCCACTAGAGGTAAAAGCTAGCTCCACTAACCCCAAAAGTTCATAGAGCATGCTCGCAACATGTCCTCCAAAATCTAAATAGTACGCTCGTATTGTCCGTCCATCAGAGGATGAAAAGTGGTACTCAACTCGACCTGCGTGCCAAACTCAAGCTGCACGACTCTCCAATAATATGATGTGAACTACATGCCCCAGTCTGAAATGATAGAAATAGGAACACCGTTCAGGCGGATAATCTCCCGAATGTAAGTCTAAGCCAATCGATCTAAAGAATAGGATGTCATCACCGGAATTAACTGTACGGACTTATTCAACCAGTCCACAATAACTCAAACAATGTCATACTTCCTCAAGGTCCGTGGTGAGCCTACCACAAAGTCCATAGTGATTCGCTCATATTTCAACTCCGATATATCCAATATCTGAGCCAACTCACCCGGTTTCTGATGCTTATACATCACCTATTGACAATTCAAACACCGAGAGACATGACCAACAATATATTTCTTTATCTTCTGCCACAAATAGTGCTACTTTAAGTCACAGTACTTCTTCGTGACATCTGGGTATTTGGAATACCACGAACTATGAGCCTCTTCAACGGTCAACTCTCTCAGCCCCTCAACATTTGGAACACAAATCAGGCCCTGAAGCCACATAACACCATCCGATCACAAACTCCTTGGAACCACCTCGTTGCACCGTGTCTCTCAACACCAACAAGTGAGGATCATAAAACTAGCGAGCCTTGATACATTCCAACAATGATGACTATGACATAACACAAACGAGAACCCTACTAGCATCTGAAATATTCAACGTAACGAACTGGTTGGCCAAGCCTGAATATCCATGGCCAATGGCCTTTCCACTGCCGGTAAAAATGCCAAACTGCCCATGCTCTCTACCTTCCTACTCAATGCATCGACCACTACATTGGCCTCCCCGGATGATACAATATGGTGATATCATAGTCTTTCAACAACCCTAACTAGCTCTACTACCGCAAATTAAGGTCCTTCTGCTTGACCAAGTGCTGGGGACTCCAATGGTTGGTATAGACCTCACATGGAACATCGTAGATATAGTACCTCCAGATCTTGAACGCGTGAACATTGGCTGACAACTCCAAATCATGCATATGATAATTTTTCTCATGAAACTTCAACTGACGAGATGCGTGGGCAATCACCATATCGTCCTGCACCAATAGTGCGCCAAGTCCAATAGATGCATCACAATACACAGTGTAAGATCCTGAACCTGTGGGAAACACCAACATTGGGCTGTAGTCAAGACGGTCTTGAGATTTTAAAAGCTTACCTCACACTCGTCGGACCATCTAAAAAGGGCACCCTTCTGGGTCAACTTAGTCAATTAGGATGAGATAGATGAAAACCCCTCCAAGAACCAGCGATAATTTCCTGTTAAACACAAGAAGCTCCGAATCTCTATAGCTGAAGTAGGTCTAGGCCAGTTATGAACTGCCTCAACTTTCTTAGGATCCACCTTGATACCCTAGGAAGATACAACATGACCCAAAAAGGCAACTTAGTGTAACCAAAACTCACACTTCGAAAACTTGGCATATAGCTGACGATCCTTCAAAGTCTAAAGTACAATCCATAGATGCTGCTCATTCTCTTCTCGACTGCTAGAGCAAACCGATATATCATCAATGAAGATGATCATGAAGGAATCCACATAAGGCTTGAACACTCGGTTCATCAAGTCCATGAAGGCTGCTGGAGCATTGTTCAAGGCAAATGACATCACGAAGAACTCGTAGTGACCATAACAAGTCCTAAAAGATTTCTTAAACATCTGATGCCTTAATCTTCACCTTATGGTAGCAAAGTCTCAGATCAATCTTGGAAAACACCTTGCCACTTTGACACTTGTCAAATAATCATCAATCCTCGGCAGCGAATACTTGTTCTTGATAGTGACCTTATTCAACTGCCGATAATCAATGCACATCCTCATCGATTGTCATTTTCCTTCACAAACAACACCGGTGCACCCCAAAGAAAGATAGTTGGTCTGATGAGTCACTTACCAAGCAAATCATGCAACTTCTCCTTCTATTCTCTCAACTAAGTTGGGGAAATATGGTATGGTTGAATAGAAATGGGCTGAGTGCCTGGAACCAAGTCAATGCAAAAGTTGATATCCCTATCGGGTGGCATACCCAAAAAATTTGTAGGAAACACCTACGGAAATTCACTCACAATCGGTACCGAGTCCATAAAAAGAACATCCGCACTAGAATCGTAGATATAAGCCAAATACGCCAAACACCCATTCTCTACCATACGTCGAGCCTTCAAATATGACACCGCCCTGCTAGTGGAGTGACTAAGGGTCCCTCTCCACTCTAATCTAGGCAACCCCGACATGGCTAAAGTCACAGTCCTGGCATAACAATCCGAGATAGCGTGATATGGGGACAGCCAATCCATACCAAGAATAATCTCAAAATCCACCATATCCAACTACAGAAGATCAACTACGGTATCATAACCATTAAAAGTAACAACACAAGACCTATACACCTGATCAACTACTACAGAATATCCATTGGGTGTAGACACAGAAACAAAACATCAAGAGAATCATGAGGCATACTCAAATGTAAATAAAAATATGAAGAGACATAAGAATATGAAGAATCCGAATCAAACAACTAGGAAGCATCTCTACGATAAACGGATATAATACCTATAATAACTGCATCGGACGACTCCCCCACAGGTTTAGCTGGAAATGCATAACAACGGGGCTGAGCCCCACTAACCTGTCCTCAACCTATGGCCTCTCATTGACTGGCCTCCACCTCTAACTATCCGACCACTACCTCGAGGTACCAGACCCTCACCTCTAACTTGTTATGTGGGTGGTGGGGCCATTGGTGCTGATATCATGGTACGAGTACCCTGTTGTGGCATGCTTCTTTGTGACCTAGGGAAAAACTTTGCGATGTGCCTCAAATCCCCACAAGTATAGAAAGCACTCGGCTGACGTGACTGCTGACCTTGCAACTGTCCATGTTGGCCTGAATTACCACACTGATATCTTTGAATTAGAGGTGCACTAACCGGTGTTGAATTTGTATTGTATACTAGCTGCTCGGGACGCGGTCCATAAGCATTGTGACGGCCTGAAGCACCCTGGATAACCTATAGAGCTAACTGAACTGGCCTGATTGGATGGCATCTACCAAAAGAACCCTACATCCAGATGAGGCACCACTATCCTCCAAAATGATGAGGCCTTTTTTCAGAGGTCGTCTCCCTAGCCTGACCCCTAATGCGCTCGATCCTCATGGCAATATCCACAACTTGAGTAAATAAAATATCATCCCCAGTATCTCTGGCCATCTATATCCTGATGTCATATGTAAGGCCATATATGAATCTGCACCTTCTCCCACTCAATAGGGATCAAGATACTCACATGGCATGATAGATCCAAGAATCCGGTCTCATACTGAGCAACTATTATTCTACCCTATTGAAGGAGCTCAAACTAAATGCGGAACTCCTCTCACTGAGTGAAGGGAATGTTCTTCTCTAGCAACAACTTTGAGAACTAAGCCTATGTGAGAGGAGGTGAACCTATTGGCCTCCCCTAAACATACACTTGCCACCACCTCTTGGCAGAACCGTGTATCTGAAACACTATGAAGTCAACTCTGTTGGACTCCAGTATACCCATATTGCGCAAGGTCTCATGGTAACGGTCTAAAATGTCCCAGGGGTCCTCAGAAGGTGTACTACTAAAGTGAGGGGGAACAACTTGGTGAACTTTTGCAGCCTCTTCATCCACTCAACTGACATCGTGGGCCTCTTTGCCATATCTTATTTACATATTGATATCATTGGTTGAGTGAATGTGAAGATAAAGCATGAAAGGTGATGTCGTGCACATGCTTATTTAGTATTATCATGTGAGGATGAGTGAAAGCATGAAGGGTGGTGCCATGCACATGCTTTATTATTATTATCATGTGAGGATGAGACTAAAAGCATGAATAGTAATGCCAGGCACTTGCATTTATATTATAAGCTGAGGATGAGAGTAAAAGACCGAAGGGTTATGCCATGCAATTTGTTGACTTTCTTGCTTTCACTTGATATTTGAAATGTGAACTTGACTTTATGGTTTCAATACTTATTTTGAAAGAGGTTTACTTGATGATTCTTACTTATTGTTTCTGATTATTGTCCCTTTAAGTGTCCCTATTTTGTTGTCATATTTGATCCTTTTAGTAGGTGTCTCATCTTAGCCTGGTCACTACCTCGTCGGGGTTAGGCTCGACACTTATGGAGTATATTGGGTCGGTTGTACTCATACTATACTTCTGCACTTCTTGTACAGATCCTGACATTGGTACCAACGGAGTCCCAAAAGGTACTTAGCGGATACCATATAGTGATTCAAGGTAGAGTTGCATCCCGTTCGCAGGCCTTTGAATCACTTTCCTATTTTCATTGTACTGTTTCCTTTTTTTTTCGGACAATGTTGTATTTCTTTCCAAACATTGTATTTAGTTTACTCTAGAAGCACATGTACCTGTGATAGCAAGTTTTGGATGGTTTACATTAGTTATTGGTTTTAGAACTTATTATGTTATCACAGAGTTGCTTTTACGTTATGTTGTTGTTCAATTTCTAGATTTTTATTGCATAATCTTTTGTGCTATCTTGCCTAGCATACAATGTTAGGCGCCATCACGACCCTGATTGGTTGGGATTTCGGGTTATGAGAAGTTGGTATCAGTGCATTAGGTTGCCTAGGTCTCACGAGTCATGAGCAAGCTTAGTAAAGTCTTGAGAATCGGTACGAAGACATCTGTACTTATCTTCTAAAGGCTATAAGGCTATAGAAAACATCACTTTCTTTCTTCCTCTATCGTGAAAATTTATTCTATCATTGAGTTTGAATCATTATACTCTTATTCTCTCACAGATGGTAAGGACACATACGATATCCGTAGCTAATCAGAAGTCGGAGCCCCAAGCTGCAGCCAATACCAGGGGTAGGGGACTGGGCCAGG
Source organism: Nicotiana tabacum (assembly GCF_000715075.1). NCBI lineage: Eukaryota > Viridiplantae > Streptophyta > Magnoliopsida > Solanales > Solanaceae > Nicotiana > Nicotiana tabacum. The sequence goes on from NC_134102.1 coordinate 49,199,152, forward strand.
TATGAGGTAGTGCCAGAGGTAGAGGCAGATCTCACCCCAAAGCACACACAACGGTACCTATTGTTGAGCCTCTGATAGAGTAGGAGGATGAGATTCTTGTTCCAACCGAGCCAGTTGGACCGACTCAGGTCCTAGAGGAGTTCATTGCTACCCTAGTGCTTCAAGATGCCTTGGTCCACATGGTTGGCTTAATGGAGAGTATGGCCCAGGACAGTGTATTTCTTGTGGCAACAACTGTTTCTCAGGTCGGGGGAGGAGCCCAGACTCCCGCTACTCACTTTCTAGAGCATATGGCTCATGGGTATCAGACCCCAGCAGTTCTACTAGTTGGGGCGGTTCAGTGTGTTGTCGCTACACAGCTCGGGCGCTTTTCTATCTTCCTCACCAAGCAATCACAGCAACATAATACCAAACAAGGTGGGAAGCAATTCAACCTCAACAATGGTATTTGAACACAACTCATCATGTGAATATCTTTCCAGAATTTGAGCCAACGACCAATCAACAATTCCACGATCTCATCACCCTATATCACAACAATATAAACTTAAGAAATAACATGAAAGCAAGAAATCAAAGATTTAACAATATTCTAAGCATGGAAGACATATTACACCAAATAAAATGGAACAAGTAAGGAAAATTTCACCCGCAGGCTTATCCTATAGCCAACGCATATACACTCGTCACCTTGCATATACACTTGCCCCAACAAATAATTCACATAGCAAATAGACTCGATTGTACCTTATTTCTCTCAAATCAAGGTTAACAAAGACACTATCCTCTTTCTGTAACAAAATACACAATCAACCCCGACTTTTTGTAAGGCCCCATAAATTTTTACCTAGAACCAGGGGTTTCGTGGTGCCGAGGTAGGCTAACGTGTTTGATGGTAGTTTTAGGGACCATTTATGCGGTCCACTTTGTGGACATCATATCTCTTTTATGGTCCGGTCTGCGATCGCAGACCCGGTTCAGAGGCTTAAGTTTGAGGAAATTTTTACCCGACCATATTTTAATTAAATAGACCTAAGGGACCATTTTTGAAGGGAAATTCTAATATTTTAAGAGAGAGGGAAGGAACTAGAGAGAAAAGGAAGAGCCCCAACACCTTCCACTTCAATTCCTTTCTCAAGCCTTGGAGGATTCACAAGGAAAGCTTGCAAAATTGTCTACTAAAGAGGTAAGGTTCTAGCCCTAGCCTTCAATTTCTAAAATGGGCTGCGAATAGGTAATGGGGAGAGTGGTTCTTGAGAATAGGAGTTGGTTAATTATGCATTCACGTGCCAATGAAGGTGGTAGGGAGGTTGTAGAACATATATGAGTGACCTATTGTAGTGAGGATTGATTGCGGGGTGAAGGAACATCACCATAAGACCCTATAGTCGAATTTGCACACCTAGTGCTTGATGAAATGCTTAAATGAGATGAATCCATAAACCTCTTCCTAATTATGGTTCAATTTTGTCATGTTCTCTAATAGATTGAAGTCCCTAGGATTTTTGAATCGTTGTAGTAGTTTAAGTAAACCTCAAGCGAGGTATGTTGGCTAAACGTATTTCATATAATCGAATTCCATGATGTCCTCGTGTGTTTCAAGTGTGGTTGGACCAAGTTCTTACTTTCTCATGATCCAAGTCATTCCTAATATATTCAGTTATTCCAAATAAGCATTGTGTCAAGATTATATGCTCAAAATGAGTTTCAGTTGTTCCTATTGCATTATGCTCTCCTTCAGGAATGTATTCAAGTATGGTTATGTATGAAAATGTTATGACTTCAATTCATGTTTCAAATGCAATGTTTATTAAGCCTTATTCTTAGAAGGAAAACTCAATGTGTTTAAGACTCCTATTGCTCATATACATACTTAAAGTCTTGATTACAAATGTTATTATTGTTGATAATCCATGATGATGCTTGAAAGTTAAAGGAGTGAGTATGAAATACAAAATATGGCCGACGTGCCGAGAAGGAAATTACACTTGTGGCCAATAGTGCCAATGAAATGAAAAGAATGTGTGAAATATTATGAAATGAGCTGCAACTCCATTATACAATAAATGTTTGGGAGTATCGTTAGTCACCGAGGAACGGTTGGTTGAAACAACCTAACCCAAAACTACATGTGTCGGTGTAGGAGTGATTGAGGGGTAAATCCCCGAACTGATGTGTTGAGATTTTTTCCCCTTAGATGGGATGAGATTGATGTGTTGAGATTATTCTCCGTAATTGGGATGAGATGATTGCCAGGGTAATGTGATGTCGACCCACACGGCATTGTGGTGAGACGGCTTAGCCGATCGGGCCAATTTCGGATGCCATACCGTGCACATGGTGGTGTTGTGATTGGATGTGCCATGCGTTGGGGAGTTGGAAGAACAAGTTTTTCAAAACAAGGTATTTCTACGGTCTACTATGTGACTGCAGAAGCAATCTACGGACCACAGATCTGCCACAGAGTAAAACAGAAACAAAGCCAATTTCAGAGGTCATATTGCGGTCCATTATGCGACCGCATGATCATTTCGCGGACCGCACTTCCGTCGCATATTCAACATGAGAAATGTTGGAGGGTGATTCCGCGGTCCATTTTGTGGGCGCATAACTAATCTGCGGACCGCAGACCTATCCCAATCAGCCCCGTTTTTGGGACCACTTATGCGGTCCACTTTGCGGACCGCATATCACTTTTGCGGTCCGGTCTGCGATCACAGACCCGGTTTGGAGGCTTGAGTTTGAGGAAATTTTTACCCCGCCCTATTTTAATTAAATAGACTTAAGGGACCATTTTTGAAGCAAAATTATAGGTATTTTAAGAGTAAGGGGAGGAACTAGAGAGAGAAGGAGGAGCCCCAACACCTTCCATTTCAATTCCTTTCTCAAGCCTTGAAGCATTCACAAGGAAAGATTGCAAAATTGTCGACTAAAGAGGTAAGATTCTAGCCCCAGCCTTCAATTTCGAAAATAGGCTGCGAATAGGTAATGGGGAAAGTGGTTCTTTAGAATAGGAGTTGGTTAATTATGCATGCATGTGCCAATGAAGGTGGTTGGGAGGTTGTATAACTTATATGGGTGACCTATTGAAGTGGGGATGTATATTGGGGTGAAGGAATATCATCATAGGACCCTATAGTCGAATTTGCACGCCTAGTGCTTGATGAAATGCTAAAATGAGCTGAACCCATAAACCTCTTCCTAATTATGGTTCAATTTTGTCATGTCTCTAGTAGATTGAAGTCTCTAGGATTTTTGGAACATTGCAGTAGTTTAAGGAAAGCTCAAGCGAGGTATGTTGGCAAAACTTCTTTCATGGAATCGAATTCCATGATGTCCTCGTGTGTTTCAAGTGTGGTTGGCCCAAGTTCTTACTTTCTCATGATCCGGGCCATTCCTAATATATTCAGTTATTCCAAATAAGCATTGTGTTGAAGATTATATGCTCAAAATGTGTTTCAATTGCACCTATTGCATTGTGCTCTCATTCGGGAATGTATTCAAGTATGGTTATGTATCAAAATGTTATGACTTCAATCATTTTTCAAATACAAGGTTTATTATGCCTTATTCCTGGAAGGAAAACTCAATGTGTTTAAGAATCCTATTGCTCATATACATACTTAAAGTCTTGATTACAAATGCAATTATTGTTAATAATCCATGATGATGCTTGAAAGTGAAAGGAGTGAGTATGAAATTTAAAATATGGCTGACATGCCAAGAACGAAATTACACTTGTGGCCAATAGTGCCAATGAAATGAAAAGAATGCATGAAAGATTATAAAATGAGCTGCAACTCCTATATACAATAAATGTTTGGGAGTATCGTTAGTCACCGAGGAAGGGTAGGTTGAAATAACCTAGCCCCGAAACTACACGTGTTGGTATAGGAGTCATTGAGGGGTAAATCTTTGAACTTATGTGTTGAGATTATTCCCCTTAATTTGGATGCGAATGATATGTTGAGTTTATTCCCCTTAATTGGGATGAGATGATTGCTAGCGGAATGTGATGTCGACCCACACAACATTGTGGTGAGACGGCTTAGCCTATCGAGCCGAGATCGGACGCTATGCCGCGTACATGGTGGTGTTGTGATTGGATGTTCCATGCGTTGGGGAGTTGGAAGAACAATTTTTGCAAAACAATGTATTTCTGCAGTCCACTATGCGATCGCAGAAGCACTCTACGGACCGTAGATCTGCCGCAGAGTAAAATAGAAACAAAGCAAATTTCAGAGGTCATATTGCGGTTCATTATGCGACCGCATTCGCATTTCGCAAACTGCACTTCCATCGCAGATTCAACATGAGAAATTCCAGAGGGTGATTCCGCGGCCGCATAACTGGTCTACGGACTGCAGACCTGCCTCAGACCTAACTCGATCAGCCCGGTTCTTGGGACCATTTCTACGATCCACTTTATAGACCGCATATCTCTTTTGCGGTCCAGTCTGTGACCGCAGACCCGGTTAGAAGGCTTAAGTTTGTATACGGGTAAAACCGGGGCTAATGAGCACCCCGATTTCTTGGTGAGGCAAACGAAGCAAGGGCATAACTACATGAAATCAGAATTGAAGCTAGGAACCTCTCATGCTAAGGCCCGAACAAAGCGCTTACCACCTCCGGTTCAAGCTCTAAGACCTTGAAAAAGCATTACCATACTGTTGAACACGAATAATTAAGGGCCGTGATATTTGCACCCCAACCAGATGTCACAACGCATGTCTCGGGCTGTATCGGTAGCAAATCAGTGATTAACGAAAAAGAGGATTTTTACCTTTCTTAGAATTGTACTAGGGATGAAACTCTCCTACTATATAAAGGAGTTGATTTTTATTCAATGAGAATACTGTAATATGCGTACCAAGGCAATATAATTTCATTTTTATTACTCTCTAGCTACAACGAAGCTGTTACTTTATTGTTTGTTATTCATTCTCTATTAGCTCCGAACCGAGGGTCCGATCGAGGACGAAACCATTATCCAACCCATGTTCAAGTTGTGCCACAGCATTGCAACTGGTTTGATTAATTATTTTATTTTTAATCCGCTTATTTAACGTCATTGATCAATTGTATTGAATTAATCCACATATTCTTAAAACCACATATAAATTCAATTGTTATCCATTTTTAATGATAAATAATTTGGCGACCACCGTGGGGCTAAGGATAATAGTGGTGGTTTGATACAAATCTCCATAACACACTCTATTTTACACTTGTTCTTTAAGGTCTCAATTTCAGGTTAGATTAAAAATGTCAAACTCCCAGTCCGCTCCCTTGAACGTTGAGGATGGGTCTTGCCATTATGGTGAAAACAACAATCTGGTTCCTAGAAATGAGGTTCCCCCTGCTGATCCCAATGGGGTCCCTGTCGTAGACCCAATAGATTCTAACTCATATGTAGCCATCGACGCCAACCTTCTTACCGACCTCGAAAATAACATTCGCGAAGGAGCCCGACCAACGGCACAAGGAGCACCTGAAGGCGAAGGAGAAGGGGTCAGTCTACGATTGATCTTTGAAATGCTGCAGGCTTAGCAGGCAGCGATAGCGCAGATGCAAAACCAAAGTCGTGCCCCCAGCAGAGTTGAGCTCGAACCGCCTCGGGAAAACACCCAAAGAAATAAGCAGATCATCGAAAGTTCGGGCGAAGCTGAGTTCGGTGCTAGCTTTGATGTAATGAAAATGTTAGAGGCATTAACGAAATGTGTGGAATCTGGCGAAAATAAAATCGAGGAATTCTCGGGTTGATCAAATCCCCAAAGCGCCTCCAATATTGAAGGGCCCGGACTCCAAACAATTTGTCCAAAATCCTTTCCCTCCGAGCGCGGCACCGATACCAATCTCGAAGAGGTTTTGTATGCTCGATATTCCAAAATATAACAGAACCACGGATCTAAATGAGCATGTGACCTCCTACACATGCGCCATCAAAGGCAACGGCTTGGAGGACAACGAAATCAAGTCAGTGTTATTAATGAAGTTTCGGGAAACGCTATCAAAAGGAATGATGATATAGTATCACAACTTGCCCCAAATTCCATTAATTCATTCGCGATGCTCATAGATGCTTTTGTGAAGGCTCTTGCCAGGGCCATCATGGTCGAGACCAGAAAATCGAACCTTTTCAAGGTTAAGCAAAGAGATAACGAGATGCTCAGGGATTTCGTGTCGAGGTTTCCAATGGAACGGATAGACCTACCTCCAATGGAAGATGATTGGGCCTTTCAGGCATTTACTCAGGGACTCACCCCCCAAAGCTCCTTGGATTCGCAGCAGCTAAAACAAAACTTGGTAGAATACCCGACAATAACTTGGGCCGATGTCCACAACAGGTACCAGTCAAAAATGAGAGTCGAGGATGACCAACACGAAGCCCCTTCCAGGTCCGTTTATCCCATCAGAACCAAAGACAGGCCAAAGAGAGTAGTCAATCATGAATCAAGGCCGGTCCGAGATCGGTATCAACCATACAGTGCAGATCGAAGGGGAAACGGGTCCGAGCATAACTCTATAAGAAACGAAAAGAGAGGCAATCGAGGGCCCAATAATTGAGGTCTGATGAGCAAAAGTGGTTTCGACAGGCCGCTCGGGGAGGGGGGGAGAAGCTCCAAGATTATTAGAGTATAATTTCAACCTTGATGCAACAAGCATCGTATCGGCCATTGGATGCATCAAGGAGACCAAGTGGCCTCGACCATTGCAATTTGACCCTACCTAGAGAGACCCTAACTTGATGTCTAAGTATCATGGCACTCTTGGCCACATGACCGAGGACTACCGAGAACTATGGGAAGAAGTTGCACGGTTGTTTAATAACAGGCATCTCTGGGAATTCCTGAGTGATCGAGCCAAAAACCACTTCAGGAATAGGGACTCCAGCAAATAGGCCGACCAAGAAGAACCTCAACACGTCATCAACATGATCATTGGAGGTGTCGATGCTCCTCAAGGGCCCGTGATAAAGCACACAAATGTGTCCATCACGAGAGAGAAGCGCACCCGAGATTATATACCAGAGGGAGTCATTTCGTTCAGCAACGAGAATGCCGAGGGCATCGTGCAACCTCATAATGATGCACTGGTAATATTCGTACTTATAAAAAAATTTTGAGTCAAGCGTGTGTTGATTGATCCGGGCAGCTCGGTCAACATCATCAGATCGAGGGTCGTAGAAGAGTTAGGGCTACAATATAAAATAGTGCTGGTAGTCCGGGTGTTGAACGGATTTAACATGGCATGCGAATCTATCAAAAGAGAAATAACTTTGCCAGTAAATACAGCCAAAATTATTTAGAATACCAAATTCTATGTGATCGAAGGGTACATGAGGTACAATGCCTTATTCGGAAGGCCTTGGCTTCACAACACAAGGGTAGTACCCTCGACATTACACCATGCACTGAAGTTCCCCACACCGGGAGGAATCAATACGGTTCATGGAGTGCAGCCGGCCGCAAAAGAAATGTTCATAGTCAATGAGGTGATTCTGGTACCCATACTCTCGACATCAAAGAACACGGAGCTAATTAGGAAGGAAGAAACTAAATAGCAATCACCGATACCGGCCCTGACCAAATCGGAGGAGCAGGGAGCAAGCGAGGATGATGATTACAAGTCCCTAGGTCATTCATCTCCCCTGATGATTCTAATGCCACCAAGTCAACAGTCGAGGAGCTGAAGCAAGTTATATTGATCGAACACTTGCCTGATCGGAAGGTATACCTGGGCACGGGGTTAACTCTCGAGCTCAGGAAAAAACTCATTGAATTCCTTATAGCTAACATAGATTGTTTCGCTTGGTCCCATCTTGATATGACAGGGATCTCGCCGGAGATAACCACTCATAAGTTGAGTTTGGATCTGAAGTTCTACCCAGTTAAACAGAAGAGGAGGCCTCAATCCGAAGTCAAACATGCATTCATCAAAGACTAGGTATCTAAACTCCTTAAAATAGGTTCCAGTAGGGAAGTTAAATACCTGGATTATTAGCTAACGTAATGGTAGTGCCTAAAAAGGAAATAAATTAAGAATGTGCATAGATTACAAAGGCTTGAACAAGGCATGCTCTAAGGACTCTTTTCCTTTGCCTAACATCGATCTCATGATTGATGCGACGACCAGGCACGAGATGCTCAGCTTTCTCGATGCCTATTCCGGGTACAACCAAATCCAAATGGACCCGGGCGATCAAGTAAAGACTTCTTTTATCACTAAATTCGGCACCTATTATTATAACGCAATGTCGTTCGAGTTAATAAATGCCGGAGCCACTTATCAACGGCTAGTAAACCGGATGTTCGAAGAACAAATAGGAAAATCAATGGAGGTTTATATCGACGACATGTTAGTCAAGTGCTTGCGAGCAAAGGTATATTTGAAACATATGCATGAATCCTTTGACATATTGAGAAGATACAATATGAAGCTAAACCTGAAAAAATGCGCATTCGGTGTCGGATCCAAAAAATTCTTCGGGTTCATGGTGTCCAACCGGTGGATCGAGATCAATCCCGATAAAATCAAAGCTATAGAAGACATCACCATGGTGGACAATGTCAAGGCCATTCAGAGGCTAACCGTGCGTATAGCCGCCCTGCGCCGATTCATATCGAGGTCCTCAGACAAAAGCCATCTGTTCTTCTCACTATTAAAGAAGAAGAATAACTTTTCTTGGACCCCGGAATGCCAACAAGCTTTGGAAGAAATCAAATGGTACCTTTCGAGTCCACCCCTGCTCCATACTCCAAAGGCGGATGAGCAATTGTACCATTACTTGGCCATATCCCAGGTGGCGGTAAGTGGAGTCTTTGTCCGGGAAGAGGAAGGTACGCAATTTCCTGTTTACTATGTTAGTAGAACTCTAGGTGAGGCCGAAACAAGGTATCCTCACCTGGAAAAGTTGGCGCTCGCTTTGCTAAGCACCTCGGAAAGTTAAAACCATACTTTCAATGCCACCCCATATGTTTGGTAGTCTCTTACCCACTAAGGAACATCATGCACAAACCCGAGCTCTCGAGCTGGTTGGCCAAATGGGCAGTCGAAATTAGCGGGTACAATATCGAGTATCAGCCCCGAACAGCCATCAAATCAAAAATATTTGGCAGACTTCGTAGCCGAATTTATGCCGGCCTTAATACCCAAAGTCGGAAGGGAACTATTGTTATCCTCGGGGATTACCTTAGGAGTTTGGACCCTCATTACGATGGTGCTTCATACGAAAAAGGGGCCCGGGCTCGGCAACTAGTTGAAACCACCCACGGGTAACATAGTTAGGCAGTCTATCAGAACTGTGAAATTGACTAACAACGAGGCCGAGTATGAGGCTAGGATTGCAGGTCTCGAATTGGCTAAAAGCCTTGGGGACGAGGTGATCGAAGCTAAGTGTGATTACCTCCTTATGGTAAATCAAGTCAATGGGACATTCGGAGTAAAAAAGGAACGAATAGAAAGGTATTTATACAAGTTGCAGGTAATGCTGCATCAATTCAAGGAATGGACCCTGCAACATGTGCCCCAACATCAAAATAGTGAGGCTGATTCCCTGGCTAACATGGGATCATCGGTTGATGATGATGAATTTAGTTCGGGAATAGTTATACATCTCATGAAGTCGGTGGTGAAAGAAAGCCATGCCGAATTAAATTCAACAAGTTTAACTTGGGATTGGAGGAACAAGTACATAGATTATTTGAACACTGGGAAGTTGCCCTCGGATAGTAAAGAATGGACAGCTATGCACACGAATGTGGCCAAGTTTAGCTTGTCCGAAGGGACTCTGTTCAGAAGAACATTCGACGGCCCATTCGCCATATGCTTGGGGATGGGAGATACCGAATATGTCTTGAGAGAAGTTCACGAAGGCACTTGCGGAAATAATTCAGGGGTGGAATCTTTGGTTCAGAAACTAATCATAGCCGGCTACTACTGGATCGACATGGAGGAAGATGTGAAGGATTTTGTACGAAGACGCAACGGCTATCAGAGACACGCACCGATCATCCATCAACTAGGAGAGTTGCTACATTCGGTTTTGTCGTCATGGCCGTTCATGAAGTGGGGAATGGACATTGTCGGTCCCCTGCCATAGGCACCTGATAAGGCTCAATTCATATTATTTATGAATGTTTATTTTTCTAAATGGGTCGAAGCTCAAGCGTTCGAGAAATTCCGGGAAAAAGAAGTCATTGACTTCATTTGGGACCACATAATATGCCGATTCGGGATACCGGCCTAAATCATGTGTGATAATGGGAAGCAATTCATCAGCAGCAAGGTAAACAAGTTTTTCGAAGATCACAAGATTAAAAAGATACTATCAACACCCTATCACCCTAGTGGGAATGGGCAAGCAAAATCTACAAACTAGAACATACTCCAAAACCTAAAAAAAAGGTTGACCGTACAACTTTGAAGTCTAGTAGGAGCAGGAGAACCGAGCATCAGGTTCCAATATGCGACTTAAGAGTGGAAGGTGGCCATTAACACGAGCCTGGAAATATTTGATGAAAGGCATGAGGCCGCCCTGGTCCGGTTGGCCGCCCAGAAACAACGGATAGAAAGATATTATAACCGAAGAGCCAACCTCCAACACTTCAATATCGGGGACTTCGTGTTAAGAAAAGTAACACTGCACACCTGAAACCTGGAACAAGGGGATGCTGAGACCAAATTGGGAAGGACCATATCGAGTCAATGGAATTACATCTACCAAACAACTGGAATGTTACGCACTTAAAGCGGTACTACTGCTAAGGTACTATGTTATTTACATTTTTATAATATTATGAATCGGAATAACACTTGCAGGCAATGGCCAAGGGAGAATATGACTATTAGGTCTGAAAGCACGCTTTGCACTCTTTTTTCCTTCAACCGGTTTTGTCCCAAAATGGGACTATCGAGCCCAAGGGCTACCCCTACTCGGGGACTGTCAAGCCCAAGAGCTAAACCTATTAGGCAATGCCTAAGCACAAAAGGCTACAACAACCCTGAAAAATGGCTCGGAGACGTCCAAAGCTCGTAATCACAACATAAGGCCTTTATAAAATTTGAAACCTGCTAAAAGGTTACCCTCGGGAAAAGCATCGTCTAAAAACACTTAATCATATCGAAAAAACTTCCCGTTATACTAAGTTTTCGAAACTCGAGCAAACAAAGTTGTATCGAAGTTAGGTTATGTTCGAACTTATGAAAATCGAACGCCGTCTAATTACGTTTGATTCTATGCTAAGGCATCAGAAACTTTGCAAGAATAAAAATTATGAAGATATGCTGAAAAAGTAAAGACTCGAAATTGCCAGAAAGGGAAAATCTTATATATATATTCCAGATTATACTTACAATGGCGCAATAAAAATGGTCCAGAATTAAAAAAAATATTTACATAAGTTAAAAAACTAAAAAAGCACTAAGGAATCTACGCCTAATCTTCATTGAGGCCCGACTCATTTCCAGAGCCCCCCGAGCCCTCCGAGCCCTCGGAACTCTCTGAGCCTTCAACACCCTCAGGATCAGACAACATCTTTTTCTCGAACTCAGATTTTTTGGCTTCCTCGATCTTAGCCAATAGGTTGAAACCTCGGGCGTCGATCTCTTCGAGGGTCTTCCCTCGAGGGTTTTGTCACAAAATAGGTTTTTTACTAAGGTTTTTAACGAGGAAACAGTAAAACGTGTTAACTTAGATTCGAAGGCCGGTCTCAAATCGGAGTCAATGGGCGTTCATTTCGCATCAACAGTATCCGAGCCCTCTAAAGATAGAACTCGAATACTGGGGGCCATTACCCTCGGTTAAAGTTCTTAGCAAGGAAAGAAGGAAACTTTGTACTTGAATAGCTAAGGCTCGGTGGTTAGGATTTATTATAAGGGCCAAACGGTCAAATGAACTGTGCCCACATAATCCACTTTAGCCATGATACAAGCTTTTACACGCTTTTGATCATGTACTTTACATACATGAATGAAAGAAAGTTTCCACTTTGCTATTACATATTTCTTCCTCTTAAGTTATGGATCTGAACATCCCACGGGCTATCACTATTCGCGGACTATCGAGCCCAAGGGCTACCCCTATTAAGGGACTATCGAGCCCAAGGGCTACCCTTATTCGGGGACTATCGAGCCCAAGGGCTACCCCTACTCGGGGACTGTCGAGCAACACGAGCTATCGAGGTCCTGGAGGCACAAAACCTATTAGGCAATGCCTAAGCACAAAAGGCTACGACAACCCTGAAAAATGGCGCGGAGACGTCCGAAGCTCGTAATCACAACATAAGGCCTTTATAAAATTTGAAACCTGCTAAAAGGTTACCCTCGGGAAAAGCATTGTCTAAAAACACTTAATCATCTCGAAAAAACTTTCGGTTATACCGAGTTTTCAAAACTTCGAGCAAACAAAGTTGTATCGAAGTAAGGTTATGATAGAACTTCTGAAAATCGAACACCGTCTAACTACATTTGATTCTACGCTAAGGCATCAGAAACTTTGCAAGAATAAAAATTATGAAGATATGCTTAAAAAGTAAAGACTCGAAATTTCCAGAAAGGGAAAATCTTATATATATTCTAGATTATACTTTCAATGGCGCAATAAAAACGGCCCAGAATAAAAAAAATATTTACATAAGTCAAAAACTAAAAAATTACTTAGGAATCTATGCCTAATCTTCACTGGGGCCCGACTCATCACCAGAGCCCCCGGAGCCCTCCGAGCCCTCGGAACTCTCTGAGCCTTCAACACCCTCAGGATTAGAAAACATCTTCTTCTCGGCCTCGGATTTTTTGGCTTCCTCGATCTTAGCCAATAGGTCAAAACCTTGGGCGTCGATCTATTCGAGGGTCTCCCCTCGAGGGTTTTGTCCCAAAATGGGTTTTTCAGCAAGGTTTTTAACATGGCAACAGTAAAACGTGTTAACTTAGATTCGAAGGCCGGTCTCAAACCGGAGTCAATGGGCGTTCATTTCGCATCAACAATATCCAAGCCCTCTCAAGATCGACCTCGAATACTGCGGGCCATTACGCTCGGGTTGAAGTTCATAGAAAGGAAAGAAGGAACCTTTGTACGTGAATAGCTAAGGCTCGATGGTTAGGATTTATTGTAAGGGACAAACGGTCGAATGAGCTGTGCCCACATAATCCACATTTGCCATGGTACAAGATTTTACCCGCTTTTGATCATGTACTTCAAAATACATGAATGAAAGAAAGTTTCCACTTTGCTATTACACATTTCTGCCTCTTAAGTTATGGATCCTGAGATCCCACAGGCTATCCCTATTCGCGGACTATCGAGCCCAAGGGCTACCCCTATTAAGGGACTATCGAGCCCAAGGGCTACCCTTATTCGGGGACTATCGAGCCCAAGGGCTACCCCTACTCGGGGACTGTCGAGCAACACGGGCTATCGAGGTCCTGGAGGCACAAAACCTATTAGGCAATGCCTAAGCACAAAAGGCTATGACAACCCTGAAAAATGGCTCAGAGACGTCCGAAGCTCGTAATCACAACATAAGGCCTTTATAAAATTTGAAACCTGCTAAAAGGTTACCCTCGGGAAAAGCATCATCTATAAACACTTAAGTATCTCGAAAAAACTTCCGGTTATACCGAGTTTTCAAAACTCCGAGCAAACAAAGTTCTATCGAAGTTAGGTTATGTTCGAACTTCTAAAAATCGAACTCTATCTAACTACGTTTGATTCTATGCTAAGGCATCAGAAACTTTGCAAGAATAAAAATTATGACGATATGCTTAAAAAGTAAAGACTCGAAATTACCAGAAAGGGAAAATCTTATATATATTCTAGATTATACTTACAATGGCGCAATAAAAACGCCCCAGAATAAAAAAAATATTTACATAAGTCAAAAAACTAAAAATGCACTAAGGAATCTACCCCTAATCTTTACTGGGGCCCCACTCATCGCCAGAGCCCCCGGAGCCCTTCGAGCCCTCGAAACTCTCTGAGCCTTCAACACCCTCAAGATCAGACAACATCATCTTCTCGGCCTCAAATTTTTTGGCTTCCTCGATCTTAGCCAATAGGTCGAAACCTCGGGCGTTGATCTCTTCGAGGGTCTCCCCTCGAGGGTTTTATCCCAAAATGGGTTTTTCGGCAAGGTTTTTAACGAGGCAACAGTAAACGTGCTAACTTAGATTCGAAGGTCGGTCTCAAACTGGAGTCAATGGGCGTTCATTTCGCATCAACAGTATCCGAGCCCTCTTAAGATCGACCTCAAATACAGGGGGCCATTACCCTCGGGTTAAAGTTCTTATCAAGGAAAGAGGGAAACTTTGTACTTGAATAGCTAAGGCTCGATGGTTAGGATTTATTGTAAGGGCCAAACGGTCGAATGAACTGTGCCCACATAATCCACCTTAGCCATGATACAAGCTTTTACACGCTTTTGATCATGTACTTTACATACATGAATGAAAGAAAGTTTCCACTTTGCTATTACACATTTCTGCCTCTTAAATTATGGATCCTAAGAGCCCACGGACTATCCGTATTCGCAGACTATCGAGCCCAAGGGCTACCCCTATTAAGGGACAATCGAGCCCAAGGGCAACCCTTATTCGGGGACTATCGAGCCCAAGGGCTACCCCTATTAGGGGACTATCGAGAAACACGGGCAATCGAGGTCCTGGAGGCACAAAACCTATTAGGCAACGCCTAAGAACAAAAGGCTACGACAACCCTGAAAAATGGCTCGAAGACGTCCGAAGCTCGTAATCACAACATAAGGCCTTTATTAAATTTGAAACCTGCTAAAAGGTTACCCTCGGGAAAACTAACGTCTAAAAACACATAATCATCTCGAAAAAACTTTCGGTTATACCGAATTTTCAAAACTCCGAGCAAACAAAGTTGTATCGAAGTTAGGTTATGTTCGAACTTCTGAAAATCGAACGCCGTCTAACTACATTTGATTCTATACTAAGGCATCAGAAACTTTGGAAGAATAAAAATTATGAAGATATGCTTAAAACGTAAAGACTCGAAATTTCCAGAAAGGGAAAATCTTATATATATTCTAGATTATACTTACAATGGCGCAATAAAAATGGTCCAGAATAAAAAAAAATATTTTCATAAGTTAAAAAACTAAAAAAGCACTAAGGAATCTATGCCTAATCTTCATTGGGGCCCGACTCATCGCCAGAGCCCCCCGAGCCCTCCGAGCCCTCGGAACTCTCTGAGCCTTCAACACCCTAAGGATCAGACAATATCTTTTTCTCGAACTTGGATTTTTTGGCTTCCTCGATCTTAGCCAATAGGTCGAAACCTCGGGCGTTGATCTCTTTGAGGGTCTCCCCTCGAGAATTTTGTCCTAAAATAGGTTTTTTAGCAAGGTTTTTAACGAGGAAACAGTAAAACGAGTTAACTTAGATTCGAAGGCCTGTCTCAAACAGGAGTCAATGGGCGTTCATTTCGCATCAACAGTATTCGAGACCTCTCAAGATCGACCTCGAATACTGGGGGCCATTACGCTCGGGTTGAAGTTCTTAGCAAGGAAATAAGGAACCTTTGTACTTGAATAGCTAAGGCTCGATGGTTAGGATTTATTGTAAGGGCCAAACGATCGAATGAAATGTGCCCACATAATCCACCTTTGCCATGATACAAGCTTTTACACGCTTTTGATCATGTACTTTACATACATGAATGAAAGAAACTTTCCACTTTGCTATTCCACATTTCTGCCTCTTAAGTTTTGGATCCGAAGATCCCACGGGCTATCCCTATTCGCGGACTATCGAGCCCAAGGGCTACCCCATTTAAGGGACTATCGAGCCCAAGGGCTACCCTTATTCGGGGACTATCGAGCCCAAGGGCTACTCCTACTCGGGTACTGTCGAGCAACACGGGCTATCGAGGTCCTGGAGGCACAAAACCTATTAGGCAATGCCTAAGCACAAAAGGCTATGACAACCCTGAAAAATGGCTCGGAGACGTCCGAAGCTAAGCTCGTTATCACAACATAAGGCCTTTATAAAATTTGAAACCTGCTAAAAGGTTACCCTCGGGAATAGCATCATCTAAAAACACTATAGTATCTCGAAAAAACTTCCAGTTATACCGAGTTTTCAAAACTCCGAGCAAACAAAGTTGTATCGAAGTTAGGTTATGTTCAAACTTCTAAAAATCGAACGCTATCTAACTACATTTGATTCTATGCTAAGACATCAGAAACTTTGCAAGAATAAAAATTATGAAGATATGCTTAAAAAGTAAAGACTCGAAATTGCCAGAAAGGGAAAATCTTATATATATATTCTAGATTATACTTACAATGGCGCAATAAAAACGCCCCAGAATAAAAAAAATATTTACATAAGTCAAAAAACTAAAAATGCACTAAGGAATCTACCCCTAATCTTTACTGGGGCCCCACTCATCGCCAAAGCCCCCGGAGCCCTTCGAGCCCTCGAAACTCTCTGAGCCTTCAACTCCCTCAAGATCAGACAACATCTTCTTCTCGGCCTCGAATTTTTTGGCTTCCTCGATCTTAGCCAATAGGTCAAAACCTCGGGCGTCGATCTCTTCGAGGGTCTCCTCTCGAGGGTTTTGTCCCAAAATGGGTTTTTCGGCAAAGTTTTTAACGAGGCAACAGTAAACGTGTTAACTTAGATTCGAAGGCCGGTCTCAAACCAGAGTCAATGGGCGTTCATTTCGCATCAACAGTATCCGAGCCCTCTTAAGATCGACCTCAAATATAGGGGGCCATTACCCTCGGGTTAAAGTTCTTAGCAAGGAAAGAGGGAAACTTTGTACTTGAATAGCTAAGGCTCGATGGTTAGGATTCATTGTAAGGGCTAAACGGTCGAATGAACTGTGCCCACATAATCCACCTTAGCCATAATACAAGCTTTTACACGCTTTTGATCATGTACTTTACATACATGAATGAAAGAAAGTTTCCACTTTGCTATTACACATTTCTGCCTCTTAAATTATGGATCCTAAGAGCCCACGGACTATCCCTATTCGCGGACTATCGAGCCCAAGGGCTACCCCTATTAAGGGACAATCGAGCCCAAGGGCAACCCTTATTCAGGGACTATCGAACCCAAGGGCTACCCCTACTCGGGGACTGTCGAGCAACACGGGCTATCGAGGTCCTGGAGGCACAAAACCTATTAGGCAATGCCTAAGCACAAAAGGCTACGACAACCCTGAAAAATGGCTCGGAGACGTCCGAAGCTCGTAATCACAACATAAGGCCTTTATTAAATTTGAAACCGGCTAAAAGGTTACCCTCGGGAAAAGTAACGTCTAAAAACACATAATCATCTCGAAAAAACTTTCGGTTATACCGAATTTTGAAAACTCCTAGCAAACAAAGTTGTATCGAAGTTAGGTTATGTTCGAACTTCTGAAAATCGAACGCCGTCTAACTACATTTGATTCTATACTAAGGCATCAGAAACTTTGGAAGAATAAAAATTATGAAGATATGCTTAAAACGTAAGGACTCGAAATTGCCAGGAAGGGAAAATCTTATATATATTCTAGATTATACTTACAATGGCGCAATAAAAATGGCCCAGAATAATAAAATATTTACATAAGTCAAAAAACTAAAAAAGCACTTAGGAATCTACGCCTAATCTTCATTGGGGCCCGACTCATCGCCAGAGCCCCCGGAGCCCTCCGAGCCCTCGGAACTCTCTGAGCCTTCAACACCCTCAAGATCAGACAACATCTTCTTCTCGACCTCGAAATTTTTGGCTTCCTCGATCTTAGCCAATAGGTGGAAACCTCGGGTGTCGATATCTTCGAGGGTCTCCCCTCGAGTGTTTTTATCCCAAAATGGGTTTTTCGGCATAACGAGGGAACGGTAAACGTGTTAACTTAGATTCGAAGGCCAGTCTCAAACCGGAGTCAATGGGCGTTCATTTTGCATCAACAGTATCCGAGCCCTCTTAAGATCGACCTCAAATACAGGGGGCCATTACCCTCGGGTTAAAGTTCTTAGCAAGGAAAAAGGGAAACTTTGTACTTGAATAGCTAAGGCTCGATGGTTAGGATTCATTATAAGGGCCAAACGGTCGAATGAACTATGCCCACATAATCCACCTTAGCCATGATACAAGCTTTTACACGCTTTTGATCATGTACTTTACATACATGAATGAAAGAAAGTTTCCACTTTGCTATTACACATTTCTGCCTCTTAAATTATGGATCCTAAGAGCCCACGGACTATCCCTATTCGCGGACTATCGAGCCCAAGGGCTACCCCTATTAAGGGACAATCGAGCCCAAGGGCAACCCTTATTCAGGGACTATCGAACCCAAGGGCTACCCCTACTCGGGGACTGTCGAGCAACACGGGCTATCGAGGTCCTGGAGGCACAAAACCTATTAGGCAATGCCTAAGCACAAAAGGCTACGACAACCCTGAAAAATGGCTCGGAGACGTCCGAAGCTCGTAATCACAACATAAGGCCTTTATTAAATTTGAAACCGGCTAAAAGGTTACCCTCGGGAAAAGTAACATCTAAAAACACATAATCATCTCGAAAAAACTTTCGGTTATACCGAATTTTGAAAACTCCGAGCAAACAAAGTTGTATCGAAGTTAGGTTATGTTCGAACTTCTGAAAATCGAACGCCGTCTAACTACATTTGATTCTATACTAAGGCATCAGAAACTTTGGAAGAATAAAAATTATGAAGATATGCTTAAAACGTAAGGACTCGAAATTGCCAGGAAGGAAAAATCTTATATATATTCTAGATTATACTTACAATGGCGCAAGAAAAATGGCCCAGAATAATAAAATATTTACATAAGTCAAAAAACTAAAAAAGCACTTAGGAATCTACGCCTAATCTTCATTGGGGCCCGACTCATCGCCAGAGCCCCCGGAGCCCTCCGAGCCCTCGGAACTCTCTGAGCCTTCAACACCCTCAGGATCAGACAACATCTTCTTCTCGGCCTCGAAATTTTTGGCTTCCTCGATCTTAGCCAATAGGTGGAAACCTCGGGTGTCGATCTCTTCGAGGATCTCCCCTCGAGTGTTTTATCCCAAAATGGGTTTTTCGGCATAACGAGGGAACAGTAAACGTGTTAACTTAGATTCGAAGGCCAGTCTCAAACCGGAGTCAATGGGCGTTCATTTTGCATCAACAGTATCCGAGCCCTCTTAAGATCGACCTCAAATACAGGGGGCCATTACCCTCGGGTTAAAGTTCTTAGCAAGGAAAGAGGGAAACTTTGTACTTGAATAGCTAAGGCTCGATGGTTAGGATTTATTGTAAGGGCCAAACGGTCGAATGAACTGTGCCCACATAATCCACCTTAGCCACGATACAAGATTTTAAATGCTTTTGATTCATGTACTTTATATACATGAATGAAAGAAAGTTTCCACTTTGCTATTACCCATTTCTGCCTCTTAAGTTATGGATCCTAAGATCCCACGGGCTATCCCTATTCGCGAACTATCGAGCCTAAGGGCTACCCCTATTAAGGGACTATCGAGCCCAAAGGCTACCCTTACTCGGGGACTATTGAGCCCAAGGGCTACCCCTACCCGGGGACTGTCGAGCAACATGGGCCATCGAGGTCCTGGAGGCACAAAACATATTAGGCAATGCCTAAGCACAAAAGGCTAGGACAACCCTGAAAAATAGCTCAGAGACGTCCGAAGCTCGTAATCACAACATAAGACCTTTATAAAATATAAAACCTGCTAAAAGGTTACCCTTGGGAAAAGCATCATATAAAAATACTTAATCATATTGAAAAAACTTCCGGTTATACCGAATTTTCAAAACTCCGAGCAAACAAAGTTGTATCAAAGTTAGGTTATGTTCGAACTTCTTAAAATCGAACGCCGTCTAACTACATTTGATTCTATGCTAAGGCATCAGAAACTTTGCAAGAATAAAAACTATGAAGATATGCTTAAAAAGTAAAAATTCAAAATTGCCAGAAAGAGAAAATCTTATATATATTCTAGATTATACTTACAATGGCACAATAAAAACGGCCCAGAATAATAAAATATTTACATAAGTCAAACAACTAAAATATCAGTTAGGAATCTACGCCTAATCTTCACTGGGGCCCGACTCATCACCAGAGCCCCCGGAGCCCTCCGAGCCCTCGGAACTCTCTGAGCCTTCAACACCCTCCAGATCAGACAACATCTTCTTCTCGACCTCGAATTTTTTGGCTTCCTCGATCATAGCCAATAGGTCGAATCCTCGGGCGTTGATCTTTTCGAGGGTCTCCCCTCGAGGGTTTTGTCCCAAAATGGTTTTGTAGCAAGGTTTTTAACATGGCAACAGTAAAACATGTTAATTTAGATTCGAAGGGCGGTCTCAAACCGGAGTCAATGGGCATTCATTTTGCCTCAATAGTATCCGAGCCCTCTCAAGATTGACCTCGAATACTGGGGGACATTACGCTCGGGTTGAAGTTCTTAGAAAGGAAAGAAGGAATCTTTGTACTTGAATAGCTAAGGCTCGATGGTTAGGATTTATTGTAAGGGCCAAACGGTCGAATGAAATGTGCCCACATAATCCACCTTTGCCATGATACAAGCTTTCACACACTTTTGATCATGTACTTTACATACATGAATGAAAGAAAGTTTCCACTTTGCTATTACACATTTCTGCCTCTTAAGTTATGGATCCTAAGATCCCACGGGCTATCCCTATTCGCGGACTATCAAGCCCAAGGGCTACCCCTATTAAGGGATTATCGAGCCCAAGGGCTACCCTTAATCGGGGACTATTGAGCCCAAGGGCTACCCCTACCCGGGGACTGTCGAGCAACATGGGCCATCGAGGTCCTGGAGGCACAAAACCTATTAGGCAATGCCTAAGCACAAAAGGCTACGACAACCCTGAAAAATGGATCGGAGACGTTCGAAGCTCGTAATCACAACATAAGGCCTTTATAAAATTTGAAACCTGCTAAAAGGTTACCCTCGGGAAACGCATCATCTAAAAACACTAAAGTATCTCCACAAAACTTTTGGTTATACTGAGTTTTCAAAAATCCGAGCAAACAAAGTTGTATCGAAGTTAGGTTATGTTCGAACTTCTAAAAATCGAACGCCGTCTAACTACATTTGATTCTATGCTAAGGCATTAGAAACTTTGCAAGAATAAAAATTATGAAGATATACTTAAAAAGTAAAGACTGGAAATTGCCAGAAAGGGAAAATTTTATATATATTCTAGATTATACTTGCAATGGCGCAAAACAAAATGGCCCAGAATAAAAAAACATATTTACATAAGTCAAAAAACTAAAAATGCACTAAGGAATCTATGCCTAATCTTCACTGGGGCCCCACTCATCGCCAAGGCCCCCGGAGCCCTCCGAGCCCTCGGAACTCTCTGAGCCTTCAACACCCTCAGGATCAGACAACATCTTCTTTTAGGCCTCGGATTTTATGGCTTCCTCGATCTTAGCCAATAGGTCGAAACCTCGGGCGTCGATCTCTTCGAGGGTTTCCCCTCGAGGGTTTTGTCCTAAAATGGGTTTTTCAGCAAGGTTTTTAACGAGGAAACAGTAAAACGTGTTAACTTAGATTCGAAGGCCGGTCTCAAACCGGAGTCAATGGGCGTTCATTTCGCATCAATAGTATTCGAGCCCTCTGAAGATCGACCTCGAATACTGGGGGACATTACGCTCGGGTTGAAGTTCTCAGTAAGGAAAGAAGGAACCTTTATACTTGAATAGCTAAGGCTCGATGGTTAGGATTTATTGTAAGGGCCAAATGGTCGAATAAACTGTGCCCATATAATCCACCTTTACCATGATACACGCTTTTACACGCTTTTGATCATGTACTTTACATAGATGAATGAAAGAAAGTTTGCACTTTGCTATTACACATTTCTTCCTCTTAAGTTATGGATCCTAAGATCCTACGGGCTATCCCTATTCGCGGACTATCGAGCCCAATGGCTACCCTTATTCGGGGACTATCGAGCGCAAGGGCTACCCTTACTCGGAGACTGTCGAGGAACACGGGCTATTGAGGTCTTGGAGGCACAAAACCTATTAGGCAATACCTAAGCGCAAAAGGCTATGACAACCCTAAAAAATGGCTTGGAGACGTCCGAAGCTCGTAATCACAACATAGGGCCATTATAAAATTTGAAACCTGCTAAAAGGTTACCCTCGAAAAAAGCATCGTCTAAAAATACTTAAGCATCTCGAAAAAACTTTCGGTTATACCGAGTTTTCAAAACTCCGAGCAAACAAAGTTGTATCGAAGTTAGGTTATGTTCGTAATTCTAGAAATCGAACGCCGTCTAACTACATTTGATTCTATGCTATGGCATCAGAAACTTTGCAAGATTAAAAACTATGAAGTGATGCTGAAAAAGTAAAGACTCGAAATTGCCAAAAAGGGAAAATCTTATATATATTCTAGATTATACTTACAATGGCGCAATAAAAACGGCCCAGAATAAAAAAAATATTTACATAAGTCAAAAAACTAAAAAAGCATTTAGGAATCTACGCCTAATCTTCATTTGGGCCCGACTCATCACCAGAGCCCCCGGAGCCCTCCGAGCCCTCGGAACTCTTTGAGCCTTCAACACCCTCAGGATCAAACAACATCTTCTTTTCGGCCTCATATTTTTTGGCTTCCTTGATCTAAGCCAATAGGTCGAAACATCGGGTGTCGATCTCTTCAAGGGTCTCCCCTCGAGGTTTTTGTCCCAAAATGGGTTTTTCGGCAACATTTTTAACGAGGCAACAGTAAAATGTGTTGACTTAGATTCGAAGGCCGGTCTCAAACTGGAGTCAATGGGCATTCATTTCGCATCAAGAGTATCCGAGCACTCTCAAGATCGACCTAGAATACTGGGGGCCATTACCCTCGGGTTAAAGTTCTTAGCAAGGAAAGAAGGAAACTTTGTACTTGAATAGCTAAGGCTCGATGGTTAGGATTTATTGTAAGGGCCAAACGGTCGAATGAATTGTGCCCACACAATACACCTTAGCAATGATACAAGCTTTTACACGCTTTTGATCATGTACTTTACATACATGAATGAAAGAAATTTTCCACTTTGCTATTACACATTTCTGCCTCTTAAATTATAGATCCTAAGAGCCCACGGGCTATCCCTATTCGCGGACTATCGAGCCCAAGGGCTACCCCTATTACGGGACTATCTAGCCCAAGGGCTACCCTTATTCGGGGACTATCGAGCCCAAGGGCTACCCCTACTCGGGGACTGTCGATGAACACGGGCTATCGAGATCTTGGAGGCACAAAACCTATTAGGCAATGACTAAGCACAAAAGGCTACGACAACCCTGAAAAATGGCTCGGAGACGTCCGAAGCTCGTAATCACCACATAGGGCCATTATAAAATTTGAAACCTGCTAAAAGGTTTCCGTAGGGAAAAGCATCGACTAAAAACACTTAAGCATCTCGATAAAACTTCTGGTTATGCCGAGTTTTCAAAACTTTGAGCAAACAAAGTTGTATCGAAGTTAGGTTATGTTCGAACTTCTGAAAATCGAACGCCGTCTAACTACATTTGATTCTATGCTAAGGTATCAGAAACTTCACAAGAATAAAAACTATGAAGAGATGCTGAAAAGGTAAAGACTCGAAATTGCCAGAATGGGAAAATCTTATATATATTCTAGATTATACTTACAATGGCGCAATAAAAACAGCCCAGAATAAAAAAATATTTACAAAAGTCAAAAAACTAAAATTGCACTAAGGAATCTACGCCTAATCTTCACTGGGGACCCACTCAACGCCAGAGCCCCCGGAGCCGTCCAAGCCCTCGGAACTCTTTGAGCCTTCAACACCCTCAGGATCAAATAACATCTTCTTTTCGGCCTCATATTTTTTGGCTTCCTTGATCTAAGCCAATAGGTCGAAACATCGGGTGTCGATCTCTTCAAGGGTCTCCCCTCGAGGTTTTTGTCCCAAAATGGGTTTTTCGGCAAGATTTTTAACGAGGCAACAGTAAAATGTGTTAACTTAGATTTGAAGGCCGGTCTCAAACTGGAGTCAATGGGCGTTCATTTCGCATCAACAGTATCCGAGCACTCTCAAGATCGACCTAGAATACTGGGGGCCATTACCCTCGGGTTAAAGTTCTTAGCAAGGAAAGAAGGAAACTTTGTACTTGAATATCTCAGGCTCGATGGTTAGGATTTATTGTAAGGGCCAAACGGTCGAATGAATTGTGCCCACACAATACACCTTAGCCATGATACAAGCTTTTACACGCTTTTGATCATGTACTTTACATACATGAATGAAAGAAATTTTCCACTTTGCTATTACACATTTCTGCCTCTTAAATTATAGATCCTAAGAGCCCACGGGCTATCCCTATTCGTGGACTATCGAGCCCAAGGGCTACCCCTATTACGGGACTATCTAGCCCAAGGGCTACCCTTATTCGGGGACTATCGAGCCCATGGGCTACCCCTACTCGTGGACTGTCGATGAACACGGGCTATCGAGATCTTGGAGGCACAAAACCTATTAGGCAATGCCTAAGCACAAAAGGCTACGACAACCCTAAAAAATGGCTCGGAGACGTCCGAAGCTCGTAATCACCACATAGGGCCATTATAAAATTTGAAACCTGCTAAAAGGTTACCGTCGGGAAAAGCATCGTCTAAAAACACTTAAGCATCTCGATAAAACTTCCGGTTATGCCGAGTTTTCAAAACTTTGAGCAAACAATTTGTATCGAAGTTAGGTTATGTTCGAACTTCTGAAAATCGAACGTCGTCTAACTACATTTGATTCTATGCTAAGGTATCAGAAACTTTACAAGAATAAAAACTATGAAGAGATGCTGAAAAGGTAAAGACTCGAAATTGCCAGAAAGGGAAAATCTTATATATATTCTAGATTATACTTACAATGGCGCAATAAAAACGGCCCAGAATAAAAAAATATTTACAAAAGTCAAAAAACTAAAATTGCACTAAGGAATCTACGCCTAATCTTCACTGGGGATCCACTCAATGCCAAAGCCCCCGGAGCCGTCCAAGCCCTCGAAACTCTCTGAGCCTTCAACACCCTCAGGATCATACAACATCTTCTTCTCGGCCTCAGATTTTTTGGCTTCCTCGATCTTAGCCAATAGGTCAAAATATCGGGTGTCAATCTCTTCGAGGGTCTCCCCTCGAGGGTTTTGTCCCAAACTGGGTTTTCGGCAAGATTTTTAACGAGGCAACAGTAAAATGTGTTAACTTAGATTCGAAGGCCGGTCTCAAACTGGAGTCAATGGGCGTTCATTTTGAATTAACAGTATCCGATCCCTCTCAAGATCAACCTCAAATACTGGGGGCCATTACCCTCGGGTTATAGTTCTTAGCAAGGAAAGAAGGAAACTTTGTACTTGAATAGCTAAGGCTCGATGGTTAGGATTTATTGTAAGGGCCAAACGGTCGAATGAACTGTGCCCACATAATCCACCTTAGCCACGATACAAGATTTTAAATGCTTTTGATCATGTACTTTACATATATGAATGAAAGAAAGTTTCCACTTTGCTATTACACATTTCTGCCTCTTAAATTATAGATCCTAAGAGCCCACGGCTATCCCTATTCGCGGACAATAGAGCCCAAGGGCTACCCCTATTACGGGACTATTTAGCCCAAGGGCTACCCTTATTCGGGAACTATAGAGCCCAAGGGCTACCCCTACTCGGGGACTGTCGATGAACACGGGCTATCGAGATCTTGGAGGCACAAAACCTATTAGGCAATGACTAAGCACAAAAGGCTACGACAACCCTGAAAAATGGCTCGGAGACGTCCGAAGCTCGTAATCACCACATAGGGCCATTATAAAATTTGAAACCTTCTAAAAGGTTTCCGTAGGGAAAAGCATCGTCTAAAAACACTTAAGCATCTCGATAAAACTTCTGGTTATGCCGAGTTTTCAAAACTTTGAGCAAATAAAGTTGTATCGATGATAGGTTATGTTCGAACTTCTGAAAATCGAACGCCGTCTAACTACATTTGATTCTATGCTAAGGTATCAGAAACTTTACAAGAATAAAAACTATGAAGAGATGCTGAAAAGGTAAAGACTCGAAATTGCCAGAATGGGAAATCTTATATATATTCTAGATTATACTTACAATGGCGCAATAAAAGCGGCCCAGAATAAAAAAATATTTACAAAAGTCAAAAAACTAAAATTGCACTAAGGAATCTACGCCTAATCTTCACTGGGGACCCACTCAACGCCAGAGCCCCCAGGGCCGTCCAAGCCCTCGGAACTCTTTGAGCCTTCAACACCCTCAGGATCAAACAACATCTTCTTTTCGGCCTCATATTTTTTGGCTTCCTTGATCTAAGCCAATAGGTCGAAACATCGGGTGTCGATCTCTTCAAGGGTCTCCCCTCGAGGTTTTTGTCCCAAAATGGGTTTTTCGGCAAGATTTTTAACGAGGCAACAGTAAAATGTGTTAACTTAGATTCGAAGGCTGGTCTCAAACTGGAGTCAATGGGCGTTCATTTCGCATCAACAGTATCCGAGCACTCTCAAGATCGACCTAGAATACTGGGGGCCATTACCCTCGGGTTAAAGTTCTTAGCAAGGAAAGAAGGAAACTTTGTACTTGAATAGCTAAGGCTCGATGGTTAGGATTTATTGTAAGGGCCAAACGGTCGAATGAATTGTGCCCACACAATACACCTTAGCCATGATACAAGCTTTTACACGCTTTTGATCATGTACTTTACATACATGAAGGAAAGAAATTTTCCACTTTGCTATTACACATTTCTGCCTCTTAAATTATAGATCCTAAGAGCCCACGGGCTATCCCTATTCGTGGACTATCGAGCCCAAGGGCTACCCCTATTACGGGACTATCTAGCCCAAGGGCTACCCTTATTCGGCGACTATCGAGCCCAAGGGCTACCCCTACTCGGGGACTGTCGATGAACACGGGCTATCAAGATCTTGGAGGCACAAAACCTATTAGGCAATGCCTAAGCACAAAAGGCTACGACAACCCTAAAAAATGGCTCGGAGACGTCCGAAGCTCGTAATCACCACATAGGGCCATTATAAAATTTGAAACCTGCTAAAAGGTTACCCTCGGGAAAAGCATCGTCTGAAAACACTTAAGCATCTCAATAAAACTTCTGGTTATGCCGAGTTTTCAAAACTTCGAGAAAATAAAGTTGTATCGAAGTTAGGTTATGTTCGAACTTCTGAAAATCGAACGCCATCTACCTACATTTGATTCTATGCTAAGGCATCAGAAACTTTACAAGAATAAAAACTATGAAGAGATGCTGAAAAGGTAAAGACTCGAAATTGCCAGAAAGGGAAAATCTTATATATATTCTAGATTATACTTACAATGGCGCAATAAAAACGGCCCAGAATAAAAAAAAAATATTTACAAAAGTCAAAAAACTAAAATTGCACTAAGGAATCTACGCCTAATCTTCACTGGGGACCCACTCAACGCCAAAGCCCCCGGAGCCGTCCAAGCCCTCGAAACTCTCTGAGCCTTCAACACCCTCAGGATCGTACAACATCTTCTTCTCGGCCTCAGATTTTTTGGCTTCCTCGATCTTAGCAAATAGGTCAAAATATTGGGTGTCAATCTCTTCGAGGGTCTCCCCTCGAGGGTTTTGTCCCAAACTGGGTTTTCGGCAAGATTTTTAACGAGGCAACAGTAAAATGTGTTAACTTAGATTTGAAGGCCGGTCTCAAACTGGAGTCAATGGGCGTTCATTTTGCATTAACAGTATCCGAGCCCTCTCAAGATCAACCTCAAATACTGGGGGCCATTACCCTCGGGTTAAAGTTCTTAGCAAGGAAAGAAGGAAACTTTGTACTTGAATAGCTAAGGCTCGATGGTTAGGATTTATTGTAAGGGCCAAACGGTCGAATGAACTGTACCCACATAATCCACCTTAGCCACGGTACAAGCTTTTAAATGCTTTTGATCATGTACTTTACATACATGAATGAAAGAAAGTTTCCACTTTGCTATTACACATTTCTGCCTCTTAAATTATAGATCCTAAGAGCCCACGGCTATCCCTATTCACGGACAATTGAGCCCAAGGGCTACCCCTATTACGGGACTATTTAGCCCAAGGGCAACCCTTATTTGGGAACTATAGAGCCCAAGGGCTACCCCTACTCGGGGACTGTCGATGAACACGGGCTATCGAGATCTTGGAGGCACAAAACCTATTAGGCAATGACTAAGCACAAAAGGCTACGACAACCCTGAAAAATGGCTCGGAGACGTCCGAAGCTCGTAATCACCACATAGGGCCATTATAAAATTTGAAACCTGCTAAAAGGTTTCCATCGGGAAAAGCATCGTCTAAAAACACTTAAGCATCTCGATAAAACTTTCGGTTATGCCGAGTTTTCAAAACATTGAGCAAACAAAGTTGTATCGAAGTTAGGTTATGTTCGAACTTCTTAAAATCGAACGCCGTCTAACTACATTTGATTCTATGCTAAGGTATCAGAAACTTTACAAGAATAAAAACTATGAAGAGATGCTGAAAAGGTAAAGACTCGAAATTGCCAGAATGGGAAAATCTTATATATATATTCTAGATTATACTTACAATGGCGCAATAAAAACGGCCCAGAATAAAAAAATATTTACAAAAGTCAAAAAACTAAAATTGCACTAAGGAATCTACGCCTAATCTTCACTGGGGACCCACTCAACGCCAGAGCCCCCGGAGCCGTCCAAGCCCTCGAAACTCTCTGAGCCTTCAACACCCTCAGGATCGTACAACATCTTCTTCTCGGCCTAGGATTTTTTGGCTTCCTCGATCTTAGCCAATAGGTCAAAATATCGGGTGTCAATCTCTTCGAGGGTCTCCCCTCAAGGGTTTTGTCCCAAACTGGGTTTTCGGCAAGATTTTTAACGAGGCAACAGTAAAATGTGTTAACTTAGATTCGAAGGCCGGTCTCAAACTGGAGTCAATGGGCGTTCATTTTGCATTAACAGTATCCGAGCCCTCTCAAGATCAACCTCAAATACTGGGGGCCATTACCCTCGGGTTAAAGTTCTTAGCAAGGAAAGAAGGAAACTTTGTACTTGAATAGCTAAGTCTCGATGGTTAGGATTTATTGTAAGGGCCAAACGGTCGAATGAATTGTGCCCACACAATACACCTTAGCCATGATACAAGCTTTTACACGCTTTTGATCATGTACTTTACATACATGAATGAAAGAAATTTTCCACTTTGCTATTACACATTTCTGCCTCTTAAATTATAGATCCTAAGAGCCCACGGGCTATCCCTATTCGCGGACTATCGAGCCCAAGGGCTACCCCTATTACGGGACTATCTAGCCCAAGGGCTACCCTTATTCGGGGACTATCGAGCCCATGGGCTACCCCTACTCGTGGACTGTCGATGAACACGGGCTATCGAGATTTTGGAGGCACAAAACCTATTAGGCAATGCCTAAGCACAAAAGGCTACGACAACCCTAAAAAATGGCTCGGAGACGTCCGAAGCTCGTAATCACCACATAGGGCCATTATAAAATTTGAAACCTGCTAAAAGGTTACCGTCGGGAAAAGCATCGTCTAAAAACACTTAAGCATCTCGATAAAACTTCCGGTTATGCCGAGTTTTCAAAACTTTGAGCAAACAATTTGTATCGAAGTTAGGTTATGTTCGAACTTCTGAAAATCGAACGCCGTCTAACTACATTTGATTCTATGCTAAGGTATCAGAAACTTTACAAGAATAAAAACTATGAAGAGATGCTGAAAAGGTAAAGACTCGAAATTGCCAGAAAGGGAAAATCTTATATATATTCTAGATTATACTTACAATGGCGCAATAAAAACGGCCCAGAATAAAAAAATATTTACAAAAGTCAAAAAACTAAAATTGCACTAAGGAATCTACGCCTAATCTTCACTGGGGATCCACTCAATGCCAAAGCCCCCGGAGCCGTCCAAGCCCTCGAAACTCTCTGAGCCTTCAACACCCTCAGGATCATACAACATCTTCTTCTCGGCCTCAGATTTTTTGGCTTCCTCGATCTTAGCCAATAGGTCAAAATATCGGGTGTCAATCTCTTCGAGGGTCTCCCCTCGAGGGTTTTGTCCCAAACTGGGTTTTCGGCAAGATTTTTAACGAGGCAACAGTAAAATGTGTTAACTTAGATTCGAAGGCCGGTCTCAAACTGGAGTCAATGGGCGTTCATTTTGCATTAACAGTATCCGAGCCCTCTCAAGATCAACCTCAAATACTGGGGGCCATTACCCTCGGGTTAAAGTTCTTAGCAAGGAAAGAAGGAAACTTTGTACTTGAATAGCTAAGTCTCGATGGTTAGGATTTATTGTAAGGGCCAAACGGTCGAATGAATTGTGCCCACACAATACACCTTAGCCATGATACAAGCTTTTACATGCTTTTGATCATGTACTTTACATACATGAATGAAAGAAATTTTCCACTTTGCTATTACACATTTCTGCCTCTTAAATTATAGATCCTAAGAGCCCACGGGCTATCCCTATTCGCGGACTATCGAGCCCAAGGGCTACCCCTATTACGGGACTATCTAGCCCAAGGGCTACCCTTATTCGGGGACTATCGAGCCCATGGGCTACCCCTACTCGTGGACTGTCGATGAACACGGGCTATCGAGATTTTGGAGGCACAAAACCTATTAGGCAATGCCTAAGCACAAAAGGCTACGACAACCCTAAAAAATGGCTCGGAGACGTCCGAAGCTCGTAATCACCACATAGGGCCATTATAAAATTTGAAACCTGCTAAAAGGTTACCGTCGGGAAAAGCATCGTCTAAAAACACTTAAGCATCTCGATAAAACTTCCGGTTATGCCGAGTTTTCAAAACTTTGAGCAAACAATTTGTATCGAAGTTAGGTTATGTTCGAACTTCTGAAAATCGAACGCCGTCTAACTACATTTGATTCTATGCTAAGGTATCAGAAACTTTACAAGAATAAAAACTATGAAGAGATGCTGAAAAGGTAAAGACTCGAAATTGCCAGAAAGGGAAAATCTTATATATATTCTAGATTATACTTACAATGGCGCAATAAAAACGGCCCAGAATAAAAAAAATATTTACAAAAGTCAAAAAACTAAAATTGCACTAAGGAATCTACGCCTAATCTTCACTGGGGATCCACTCAATGCCAAAGCCCCCGGAGCCGTCCAAGCCCTCGAAACTCTCTGAGCCTTCAACACCCTCAGGATCATACAACATCTTCTTCTCGGCCTCAGATTTTTTGGCTTCCTCGATCTTAGCCAATAGGTCAAAATATTGGGTGTCAATCTCTTCGAGGGTCTCCCCTCGAGGGTTTTGTCCCAAACTGGGTTTTCGGCAAGATTTTTAACGAGGCAACAGTAAAATGTGTTAACTTAGATTCGAAGGCCGGTCTCAAACTGGAGTCAATGGGCGTTCATTTTGCATTAACAGTATCCGATCCCTCTCAAGATCAACCTCAAATACTGGGGGCCATTACCCTCGAGTTAAAGTTCTTAGCAAGGAAAGAAGGAAACTTTGTACTTGAATAGCTAAGGCTCGATGGTTAGGATTTATTGTAAGGGCCAAACGGTCGAATGAACTGTGCCCACATAATCCACCTTAGCCACGATACAAGATTTTAAATGCTTTTGATCATGTACTTTACATACATGAATGAAAGAAAGTTTCCACTTTTCTATTACACATTTCTGCCTCTTAAATTATAGATCCTAAGAGCCCACGGCTATCCCTATTCGCGGACAATCGAGCCCAAGGGCAACCCTTATTCAGGGACTATCGAACCCAAGGGCTACCCCTACTCGGGGACTGTCGAGCAACACGGGCTATCGAGGTCCTGGAGGCACAAAACCTATTAGGCAATGCCTAAGCACAAAAGGCTACGACAACCCTGAAAAATGGCTCGGAGACGTCCGAAGCTCGTAATCACAACATAAGGCCTTTATTAAATTTGAAACCGGCTAAAAGGTTACCCTCGGGAAAAGTAACATCTAAAAACACATAATCATCTCGAAAAAACTTTCGGTTATACCGAATTTTGAAAACTCCGAGCAAACAAAGTTTTATCGAAGTTAGGTTATGTTCGAACTTCTGAAAATCGAACGCCGTCTAACTACATTTGATTCTATACTAAGGCATCAGAAACTTTGGAAGAATAAAAATTATGAAGATATGCTTAAAACGTAAGGACTCGAAATTGCCAGGAAGGGAAAATCTTATATATATTCTAGAATATACTTACAATGGCGCAAGAAAAATGGCCCAGAATAATAAAATATTTACATAAGTCAAAAAACTAAAAAAGCACTTAGGAATCTACGCCTAATCTTCATTGGGGCCCGACTCATCGCCAGAGCCCCCGGAGCCCTCCGAGCCCTCGGAACTCTCTGAGCCTTCAACACCCTCAGGATCAGACAACATCTTCTTCTCGGCCTCGAAATTTTTGGCTTCCTCGATCTTAGCCAATAGGTGGAAACCTCGGGTGTCGATCTCTTCGAGGATCTCCCCTCGAGTGTTTTATCCCAAAATGGGTTTTTCGGCATAACGAGGGAACAGTAAACGTGTTAACTTAGATTCGAAGGCCAGTCTCAAACCGGAGTCAATGGGCGTTCATTTTGCATCAACAGTATCCGAGCCCTCTTAAGATCGACCTCAAATACAGGGGGCCATTACCCTCGGGTTAAAGTTCTTAGCAAGGAAAGAGGGAAACTTTGTACTTGAATAGCTAAGGCTCGATGGTTAGGATTTATTGTAAGGGCCAAACGGTCGAATGAACTGTGCCCACATAATCCACCTTAGCCACGATACAAGATTTTAAATGCTTTTGATCATGTACTTTACATACATGAATGAAAGAAAGTTTCCACTTTGCTATTACACATTTCTGCCTCTTAAATTATAGATCCTAAGAGCCCACGGCTATCCCTATTCGCGGACAATAGAGCCCAAGGGCTACCCCTATTACGGGACTATTTAGCCCAAGGGCTACCCTTATTCGGGAACTATAGAGCCCAAGGGCTACCCCTACTCGGGGACTGTCGATGAACACGGGCTATCGAGATCTTGGAGGCACAAAACCTATTAGGCAATGACTAAGCACAAAAGGCTACGACAACCCTGAAAAATGGCTCGGAGACGTCCGAAGCTCGTAATCACCACATAGGGCCACTATAAAATTTGAAACCTTCTAAAAGGTTTCCGTAGGGAAAAGCATCGTCTAAAAACACTTAAGCATCTCGATAAAACTTCTGGTTATGCCGAGTTTTCAAAACTTTGAGCAAATAAAGTTGTATCGATGTTAGGTTATGTTCGAACTTCTGAAAATCGAACGCCGTCTAACTACATTTGATTCTATGCTAAGGTATCAGAAACTTTACAAGAATAAAAACTATGAAGAGATGCTGAAAAGGTAAAGACTCGAAATTGCCAGAATGGGAAATCTTATATATATTCTAGATTATACTTACAATGGCGCAATAAAAGCGGCCCAGAATAAAAAAATATTTACAAAAGTCAAAAAACTAAAATTGCACTAAGGAATCTACGCCTAATCTTCACTGGGGACCCACTCAACGCCAGAGCCCCCAGGGCCGTCCAAGCCCTCGGAACTCTTTGAGCCTTCAACACCCTCAGGATCAAACAACATCTTCTTTTCGGCCTCATATTTTTTGGCTTCCTCGATCTAAGCCAATAGGTCGAAACATCGGGTGTCGATCTCTTCAAGGGTCTCCCCTCGAGGTTTTTGTCCCAAAATGGGTTTTTCGGCAAGATTTTTAACGAGGCAACAGTAAAATGTGTTAACTTAGATTCGAAGGCTGGTCTCAAACTGGAGTCAATGGGCGTTCATTTCGCATCAACAGTATCCGAGCACTCTCAAGATCGACCTAGAATACTGGGGGCCATTACCCTCGGGTTAAAGTTCTTAGCAAGGAAAGAAGGAAACTTTGTACTTGAATAGCTAAGGCTCGATGGTTAGGATTTATTGTAAGGGCCAAACGGTCGAATGAATTGTGCCCACACAATACACCTTAGCCATGATACAAGCTTTTACACGCTTTTGATCATGTACTTTACATACATGAATGAAAGAAATTTTCCACTTTGCTATTACACATTTCTGCCTCTTAAATTATAGATCCTAAGAGCCCACGGGCTATCCCTATTCGCGGACTATCGAGCCCAAGGGCTACCCCTATTACGGGACTATCTAGCCCAAGGGCTACCCTTATTCCGGGACTATCGAGCCAAAGGGCTACCCCTACTCAAGGACTGTCGAGCAACACAGGCTATCGAGGTCTTGGAGGCACAAAACCTATTAGCCAATGCCTAAGCACAAAAGGCTACGACAACACTGAAAGATGGCTCGGAGACCTCCGAAGCTCGTAATCACCACATAGGGCCATTATAAAATTTGAAACCTGCTGAAAGGTTACCGTCGGGAAAAGCATCGTCTAAAAACACTTAAGCATCTCGATAAAACTTCCGGTTATGCTGAGTTTTCAAAAGTTCGAGCAAACAAAATTGAATCGAAGTTAGGTTATGTTCGAACTTCAGAAAATCGAACGCCGTCTAACTACATTTGATTCTATGCTAAGGCATCAGAAACTTTACAAGAATAAAAACTATGAAGAGATGCTGAAAAGGTAAAGACTCGAAATTGCCAGAAAGGGAAAATCTTATATATATTCTAGATTATACTTACAATGGCGCATTAAAAACGTCCCAGAATAAAAAAATATTAACATAAGTCAAAAAACTAAAATTGAACTAAGGAATCTAAGGATAATATTCACTGGGGACCCACTCAACGCTAGAGCCCCCGGAGCCGTCCAAGCCCTCGATACTCTCTGAGCCTTCAACACCCTCAGGATCGTACAACATCTTCTTCTCGGCCTCAGATTTTTTGGCTTCCTCGATATTAGCCAATAGGTCGAAACATCGGGAGTCGATCTCTTCGAGGGTCTCCCCTCAAGGGTTTTGTCCCAAAATGGGTTTTTCGGCAAGATTTTTAACGAGGCAACAGTAAAACGTGTTAACTTAGATTCGAAGGCCGGTCTCAAACTAGAGTCAATGGGCGTTCATTTCACATCAACAGTATCCGAGCCCTCTCAAGATCAACCTCGAATACTGGGGGCCATTACCCTTGGGTTAAAGTTCTTAGCAAGGAAAGAAGGAAACTTTGTACTTGAATAGCTAAGGCTCGATGGTTAGGATTTATTGTAAGGGCCAAACGGTCGAATGAACTGTGCCCACATAATCCACCTTAGCCACGATACAAGATTGTAAACATTTTTGATCATGTACTTTACATACATGAATAAAAGAAAGTTTCCACTTTGCTATTTCACATTTCTAGCTCTTAAATTATAGATCCTAAGAGCCCCCGGGCTATCCCTATTCATGGACTATCGAGCCCAAGGGCTACCCCTATTAAGGGACTATCGAGCCTAAGGGCTACCCTTATTCGGAGACTATCGAGCCCAAGGGCTACCCCTACTCGAGGACTGTCGAGCAACACAGGCTATCGAGATCTTGGAGGCACAAAACCTATTAGGCAATGCCTAAGCACAAAAGGCTACGACAACCCTAAAAAATGGCTCGGAGACATCCGAAGCTCGTAATCACCACATAGGGCCATTATAAAATTTGAAACCTGCTAAAAGGTTACAATCTTACAATCTTACAATTTGAAAAGATTATACTTACAATGGCGCAATAAAAACGTCCCAGAATAAAAAAATATTAACATAAGTCAAAAAACTAAAATTGAACTAAGGAATCTAAGGATAATATTCACTGGGGACCCACTCAACGCCAGAGCCCCCGGAGCCGTCCAATCCCTCGAAACTCTCTAAGCATTCAACACCCTCAGGATCATACAACATCTTCTTCTCGGCCTCAGATTTTTTGGCTTCCTCGATCTTAGCGAATAGGTCGAAACATCGGGTGTCGATCTCTTCGAGGGTCACCCCTAGAGGGTTTTGTCCCAAAATGGGTTTTTCGGCAAGATATTTAACGAGGCAACAGTAAAACGTGTTAACTTATATTAGAAGGCCGGTCTCAAACTGGAGTCAATGGGCGTTCATTTCGCATCAACAGTATCCGAGCCCTCTCAAGATCAACCTCGAATACTGGGGGCCATTACCCTCGGGTTAATGTTCTTAGCAAGGAAAGAAGGAAACTTTGTACTTGAATAGCTAAGGCTCGATGGTTAGGATTTATTGTAAGGGCCACACGGTCAAATGAACTGTGCCCACATAATCAACCTTAGCCACGATACAAGCTTTTAAACGTTTTTGATCATGTACTTTACATACATGAATGAAAGAAAGTTTCCACTTTGCTATTTCACATTTCTGCCTCTTAAATTATAGATCCTAAGAGCCCACGGGCTATCCCTATTCACGGACTATCGAGCCCAAGGGCTACCCCTATTAAGGGACTATCGAGCCTAAGGGCTACCCTTATTCGGTGACTATCGAGCCCAAGGGCTACCCGTACTCGAGGACTGTCGAGCAACACAAGCTATCAAGGTCTTGGAGGCACAAAACCTATTAGGCAATGCCTAAGCACAAAAGACTACGACAACCCAAAAAAATGGCTCGGAAACGTCCGAAGCTCGTAATCACCACATAGGGCCATTATAAAATTTAAAACCTACTAAAAGGCTACCCTCAGGAAAAGCATCGTCTAAAAACACTTAAGCATCTCGATAAAACTTCCGGTTATGCCGAGTTTTCAAAACTTCGAGAAAACAAAGTTGTATGGAAGTTAGGTTATGTTCGAACTTCTAAAAATCGAACGCCGTCTAACTACACTTGATTCTATGCTAAGGGATCAGAAACTTTACAAGAATAAAAACTATGAAGAGATGCTGAAAATGTAAAGACTCAAAATTGCCAGAAAGGGAAAATCTTATATATATTCTAGATTATACTTACAATGACGCAATAAAAACGGCCCAGAATAAAAAAAATATTTACATAAGTCAAAAAACTAAAAAAGCACTTAGGAATCTACGCCTAATCTTCACTGGGGCCAGAGTCATCGCCTGAGCCCCCGGAGCCCTCCGAGCCCTTGAAACTCTCTGAGCCTTCAACACCCTCAGGATCGTACAACATCTTCTTCTCGGCCTCAGATTTTTTGGCTTCCTCGATCTTAGCCAATAGGTCGAAACCTCGGGTGTCGATCGCTTCGAAGGTCTCCCCTCGAGGGTTTTGTCCCAAAATGGATTTTTCGGCAAGATTTTTAACGAGTCAACAGTAAAATGTGTTAACTTAGATTCAAAGGCCGGTCTCAAACTTGAGTCAATGTGCATTCATTTCGCATCAACAGTATCTGAGCCCTCTCATGATCGACCTCGAATACTAGGGGCCATTACCATCGGGTTAATGTTCTTAGCAAGGAAAGAAGGAAACTTTGTACTTGAATAGCTAAGGCTCGATGGTTAGGATTTATTGTAAGGGCCAAACAGTCGAATGAATTGTGCCCACATAATCCACCTTAGCCATGATACAAGCTTTTACCCGTTTTTGAACATGTACTTTACATACATGAATGAAAGAAAGTTTCCACTTTGCTATTTCACATTTCTGCCTCTTAAATTATAGATCCTATGAGCCCACGGGCTATCCCTATTCACGGACTATCGAGCCCAAGGGCTACCCCTATTAAGGGACTATCGAGCCCAAGTGCTACCTTTATTCGGGGACTATCGAGCTAAGGGCTACCCCTACTCGGGGAGTGTCGAGAATCACGGGCTATCGAGGTCCTGGAGGTACAAAACCTATTAGGCAATGCCTAAGCACAAAAGGCTACGACAACCCTGAAAAATGGCTCAGAGACGTCTGAAGCTCGTAATCACTACATAGGACTATTATAAAATTTGAAACCTGCTAAAAGGTTACCCTCGGGAAAAGCATCATCTAAAAACACTTAAGCATCTCGATAAAACTTTTGGTTATACCGAGTTTTCAAAACTTCGAGCAAACAAAGTTGTATCGAAGTTAGGTTATGTTCGAACTTCTGAAAATCGAACGCCATCTAACTACATTTGATTTAAGGCATCAAAAACTTTGCAAGAATAAAAACTATGAAGAGATGCTGAAAAATTAAAGACTCGAAATTGCCAGAAAGGGAAATTCTTATATATATTCTAGATTATACTTACAATGGCGCAATAAAAATGGCCCAGAATAAAAAAATATTTACACAAGTCAAAAAACTAAAATTGTACTACGGAATCTACGCCTAATCTTCATTGCGGCCCCACTCATCGCCAGAGCCCCCGGAGCCCTCCAAGCCCTCGGAACTTTCTGAGCCTTCAACACCCTCAGGATCGTACAACATCTTCTTCTTGGCCTCAGATTTTTTGGCTTCCTCGATTTTAGCCAATGGGTCGAAACCTCGGGCGTCGATCTCTTCGAGGGTCTCCCCTCGAGGGTTTTCTCCTAAAATGGGTTTTTTGGAAAGGTTTTTAACGAGGCAACAGTAAAATGTGTTAACTTAGATTCGACGGCCGGTCTCAAACAGGAGTCAATGGGCATTCATTTTCCATCAATAGTAACCGAGACCTCTCAAGATCGACCTCGAATACAGGGGGCCATTACCCTCGGGTTAAAGTTCTTAGCAAGGAAAGAAGGAAACATTGTACTTGAATAGCTAAGGCTCAGTGGTTAGGATTTATTGTAAGGGCGAAACGGTCGAATGAACTGTGCCCACACAATCCACCTTAGCCATGATACAAGCTTTTACCCGCTTTTGATCATGTACTTTACATACATGAATGAAAGAAAGTTTCCACTTTGCTATTACATATTCTTGCCTCTTAAATTATGGATCCTAAGAGCCCACGAGCTATCCCTATTCGCGGACTATCGAGCGCAAAGGTCTACCCCTATTCAGGGACTATCGAGGCTAAGGGCTACCCTTATTCGGGGACTATCGAGCCCAAGGGCTACCCTCGAATACTGGAGGCACAAAACCTATTAGGCAACGCCTAAGTACAAAAGGTTACGACAACCCTGAAAAATGGCTCAGAGACGTCCGAAGCTCTTAATCATAACATATGGCCTTTATAAAATTTGAAATTGCTAATAGGTTACCCTAGGGAAAAGCATCGTCTAAAAACACTTAAGCATTTCGAAAACACTTCCGGTTATACCGAGTTTTCAAAACATCGATCAAACAAAGTTGTATCGAAGTTAGGTTATGTTCGAACTTCTGAAAATCGAATGCCGTCTAACTACATTTGATTCTATGCTATGGCATCAAAAACTTTGCAAGAATTAAAACTATGAAGAGATGCTAAAAAAGTAAAGACTCGAAATTGCCAGAATGGGAAAATCTTATATATATTCTAGATTATACTTACAATGGCGCAATAAAAATGGCCCAGAATAAAAAAAAGATTTACATAATTCAAAAAACTAAAAAAACACTAAGGAATCTATGCCTAATCATCACTAGGGCCCCACTTATCGCCAGAGACCCCAGAGCCCTCCAAGCCCTCGGAACTATCTGAGCCTTCAACACCCTCAGGATCGTACAACATCTTCTTCTCGGCCTCAGATTTTTTGGCTTCCTCGATTTTAGCCAATGGGTCAAAACCTCGGGTGTCGATCTCTTCGGGGGTCTCCCCTCGAGGGTTTTGTCCTAAAATGGGTTTTTTGGCAAGGTTTTTAACGGGGCAACAGTAAAACGTGTTAATTTAGATTCGACGGCCGGTCTCAAACTGGAGT
The DNA here is from genome assembly GCF_000715075.1 of Nicotiana tabacum. NCBI lineage: Eukaryota > Viridiplantae > Streptophyta > Magnoliopsida > Solanales > Solanaceae > Nicotiana > Nicotiana tabacum. Next base: position 49,238,928 of record NC_134102.1, read on the forward strand.
CAATGGACGTTCATTTTGCATCAACAGTATTCGAGCCCTCTCAAGATCGACCTCGAATACTGGGGGCCATTACCCTCGGGTTAAAGTTTTTAGCAAGGAAAGAAGGAAACTTTGTACTTGAATAGCTAAGTCTCGGTGGTTAGGATTTATTGTAAGGGCCAAACCGTCGAATGAACTGTGCCCACTTAATCCACCTTAGCCATGATGCAAGCTTTTACACGCTTTTGATCATGTACTTTACATACATGAATGAAAGAAAGTTTCCACTTTGCTATTACATATTCTTGCCACTTAAATTATGGATCCTAAGAGCCCACGAGCTATATCTATTCGCGGACTATCGAGCCCAAGGGCTACCCCTATTCAGGGACTATCGAGCCCAAGGGCTACCCTTATACGGGGACTATCGAGCCCAAGGGCTATATCGAGCAACACGGGATCTCGAGGTCCTGGAGGCACAAAACCTATTAGGCGATGCCTAAGCATAAAAGTTTACGACAACCCTGAAAAATGGCTCAGAGACGTCCGCAGCTCATAATCACAACATATGACCTTTATAAAATTTGAAACTTGCTAAAAGGTTACTCTGAGGAAAAGCATCATCTAAAAACACTTAAGCATTTCGAAAACACTTTCGGTTATACCGAGTTTTCAAAACTTTGAGCAAACAAAGTTGCATCGAAGTTAGGCTATGTTTGAAATTCTGAAAATCGAACGCCGTCTAACTACATTTGATTCTATACTAAGGCATCAGAAACTTTGCAGGAATAAAAACTATGAAGAGATGCTGAAAAAGTAAAGACTCGAAATTGCCAGAAAGTGAAAATCTTATATATATTCTAGATTATACTTACAATGGCGCAATAAATATGGCTCAGAATAAAAAAAAGATTTACATAAGTCAAAAAACTAAAAAAACACTAACGAATCTACGCCTAATCATCACTGGGGCCCCACTTATCGCCAGAGCCCCTAGAGCCCTCCAAGCCCTCGGAACTCTCTGAGCCTTCAACACCCTCAGGATCGTACAACATCTTCTTCTCGGCCTCAGATTTTTTGGCTTCCTCGATTTTAGCCAATAGGTCGAAACCTCGGGTGTCGATCTCTTCGAGGGTCTCCCCTCGAGGGTTTTGTCCTAAAATGGGTTTTTTGGCAAGGTTATTAACAGGGCAACAGTAAAACGTGTTAACTTAGATTCGACGGCCGGTCTCAAACTGGAGTCAATGGACGTTCATTTTGCATCAACAGTATTCGAGCCCTCTCAAGATCGACCTCGAATACTGGGGGCCATTACCCTCGGGTTAAAGTTCTTAGCGAGGAAAGAAGGAAACTTTGTACTTGAATAGCTAAGTCTCAGTGGTTAGGATTTATTTTAAGGGCCAAACGGTCGAATGAACTGTGCCCACTTAATCCACCTTAGCCATGATACAAGATTTTACACGCTTTTGATCATGTACTTTACATACATGAATGAAAGAAAGTTTCCACTTTGCTATTACATATTCTTGCCTCTTAAATTATGGATCCTAAGAGCCCACGAGTTATCCCTATTCGCGGACTATCGAGCCCAAGGGCTACCCCTATTCAGGGACTATCGAGCCCAAGGGCTACCCTTATACGGGGACTATCGAGCCCAAGGTCTACCCCTACTCAGGGACTGTCGAGCAACACGGGATCTCGAGGTCCTGGAGGCACAAAACCTATTAGGCAATGCCTAAGCATAAAAGGTTACGACAACCCTAAAAAATGGCTCAGAGACGTCCGAAGCTCATAATCACAACATATGGCCTTTATAAAATTTGAAACTTGCTAAAAGGTTACCCTCAGGAAAAGCATCGTCTAAAAACACTTAAGCATTTCGAAAACACTTTCGGTTATACCGAGTTTTCAAAACTTTGAGCAAACAAAGTTGCATCGAAGTTAGGTTATGTTCGAACTTCTGAAAATCGAACGCCGTCTAACTACGTTTGATTCTATGCTAAGGCATCAGAAACTTTGCAAGAATAAAAACTATGAAGAGATGCTGAAAAAGTAAAGACTCGAAATTGCCAGAAAGGGAAAATCTTATATATATTCTAGGTTATACTTACAATGGCGCAATAAATATGGCTCAGAATAAAAAAAAAATTACATAAGTCAAAAAACTAAAAAAACACTAAGGAATCTACGCCTAATCATCACTGGGGCCCCACTTATCGCCAGAGCCCCTAGAGCCCTCCAAGCCCTCGGAACTCTCTGAGCCTTCAACACCCTCAGGATCGTACAACATCTTCTTCTCGGCCTCAGATTTTTTGGCTTCCTCGATTTTAGCCAATAGATCGAAACCTCAGGTGTCGATCTCTTTGAGGGTCTCCCATCGATGGTTTTGTCCTAAAATGATTTTTTAGCAAGGTTTTTAATGAGGCAACAGTAAAACGTGTTAACTTAGATTCGACGGCCAGTCTCAAACTGGAGTCAATGGGCGTTCATTTTGCATCAACAGTATCCGAGCCCTCTCAAGATCGACCTCGAATACTGGGGGCCATTACCCTCGGGTTAAAGTTCTTAGTAAGGAAAGAAGGAAACTTTGTACTTGAATAGCTAAGGCTCGGTGGTTAGGATTTATTGTAAGGGCCAAACGGTCGAATAAACTGTGCCCACATAATCCACCTTAGCCATGATACAAGCTTTTACACGCTTTTGATCATGTACTTTACATACATGAATGAAAGAAAGTTTCCACTTTGCTATTACATATTCTTGCCTCTTAAATTATGGATCCTAAGAGCCCACGAGCTATATCTATTCGCGGACTATCGAGCCCAAGGGCTACCCCTATTCAGGGACTATCGAGCCCAAGGGCTACCCTTATACGGGGACTATCGAGCCCAAGGGACTATCGAGCCCAAGGGCTATATCGAGCAACACGGGATCTCGAGGTCCTGGAGGCACAAAACCTATTAGGCGATGCCTAAGCATAAAAGGTTATGACAACCCTGAAAATGGCTCAGAGACGTCCGAAGCTCATAATCACAACATATGGCCTTTATAAAATTTGAAACTTGCTAAAAGGTTACCCTCGGGAAAAGCATCGTCTAAAAACACTTAAGCATTTCGAAAACACTTCCGGTTATACCGAGTTTTCAAAACTTTGAGCAGACAAAGTTGTATCGAAGTTAGGTTATGTTCGAACTTCTAAAAATCGAACGCCGTCTAACTACATTTGATTCTATGCTAAGGCATCAGAAACTTTGCAAGAATAAAAACTATGAAGAGATGCTTAAAAAGTAAAGACTCGAAATTGCCAGAAAGGGAAAATCTTATATATATTCTAGATTATACTTACAATGGTGCAATAAAAATGGCCCAGAATAAAAAAAAGATTTACATAAGTCAAAAAACTAAAAAAACACTAAGGAATCTACGCCTAATCATCACTGGGGCCCCACTCATCGCTAGAGCCCCCGGAGCCCTCCAAGCCCTCGGAACTCTCTGAGCATTCAACACCCTCAAGATCGTACAACATCTTTTTCTCGGTCTCAGATCTTTTGGCTTCCTCGATCTTACCCAATAGGTCGAAACCTCGGGGGTCGATCTCTTCGAGGGTCTCCCCTCGAGGGTTTTGTCCTAAAATGGGTTTTTTGGCAAGGTTTTTAAAGGGACAACAGTAAAACGTGTTAACTTAGATTCGACGGCCGGTCTCAAACTGGAGTCAATGGACGTTCATTTTGCATCAACAGTATTCGAGCCCTCTCAAGATCGACCTCGAATACTGGGGGCCATTACCCTCGGGTTAAAGTTCTTAGCGAGGAAAGAAGGAAACTTTGTACTTGAATAGCTAAGTCTCAGTGGTTAGGATTTATTTTAAGGGCCAAACGGTCGAATGAACTGTGCCCACTTAATCCACCTTAGCCATGATACAAGCTTTTACACGCTTTTGATCATGTACTTTACATACATGAATGAAAGAAAGTTTCCACTTTGCTATTACATATTCTTGCCTCTTAAATTATGGATCCTAAGAGCCCACGAGCTATCCCTATTCGCGGACTATCGAGCGCAAGGGCTACCCCTATTCAGGGACTATCGAGCCCAAGGGCTACCCTTATAAGGGGACTATCGAGCCCAAGGTCTACCCCTACTCAGGGACTGTCGAGCAACACGGGATCTCGAGGTCCTGGAGGCACAAAACCTATTAGGCAATGCCTAAGCATAAAAGGTTACAACAACCCTAAAAATGGCTCAGAGACGTCCGAAGCTCATAATCACAACATATGGCCTTTATAAAATTTGAAACTTGCTAAAAGGTTACCCTCCGGAAAAGCATCGTCTAAAAACACTTAAGCATTTCGAAAACACTTTCGGTTATACCGAGTTTTCAAAACTTTGAGCAAACAAAGTTGCATCGAAGTTAGGCTATGTTTGAAATTCTGAAAATCGAACGCCGTCTAACTACATTTGATTCTATACTAAGGCATCAGAAACTTTGCAGGAATAAAAACTATGAAGAGATGCTGAAAAAGTAAAGACTCGAAATTGCCTGAAAGTGAAAATCTTATATATATTCTAGATTATACTTACAATGGCGCAATAAATATGGCTCAGAATAAAAAAAAAATTACATAAGTCAAAAAACTAAAAAAACACTAAGGAATCTACGCCTAATCATCACTGGGGCCCCACTTATCGCCAGAGCCCCTAGAGCCCTCCAAGCCCTCGGAACTCTCTGAGCCTTCTACACCCTCAGGATCGTACAACATCTTCTTCTCGGCCTCAGATTTTTTGGCTTCCTCGATTTTAGCCAATAGGTCGAAACCTCGGGTGTCGATCTCTTCGAGGGTCTCCCATCGAGGGTTTTGTCCTAAAATGATTTTTTTAGCAAGGTTTTTAATGAGGCAATAGTAAAACGTGTTAACTTAGATTCGACGGCCGGTCTCAAACTGGAGTCAATGGACGTTCATTTTGCATCAACAGTATTCGAGCCCTCTCAAGATCGACCTCGAATACTGGGGGCCATTACCCTCGGGTTAAAGTTCTTAGCAAGGAAAGAAGGAAATTTTGTACTTGAATAGCTAAGGCTCGGTGGTTAGGATTTATTGTAAGGGCCAAACGGTCGAATAAACTGTGCCCACATAATCCACCTTAGCCATGATACAAGCTTTTACACGCTTTTGATCATGTACTTTACATACATGAATGAAAGAAAGTTTCCACTTTGCTATTACATATTCTTGCCTCTTAAATTATGGATCCTAAGAGCCCACGAGCTATATCTATTCGCGGACTATCGAGCCCAAGGGCTACCCCTATTCAGGGACTATCGAGCCCAAGGGCTACCCTTATACGGGGACTATTGAGCCCAAGGGCTACCCCTACTCAGGGACTGTCGAGCAACACGGGCTATCAAGGTCATGGAGGCACAAAACCTATTAGGCAATGCCTAAGCACAAAAGGTTACGACAACCCTGAAAAATGGCTCAGAGACGTCCGAAGCTCGTAATCACAACATATGGCCTTTATAAAATTTGAAACTTGCTAAAAGGTTACCCTCGGGAAAAGCATCGTCTAAAAACACTTAAGCATTGCGAAAACACTTCCGGTTATACCGAGTTTTCAAAACTTTGAGCAAACAAAGTTGTATCGAAGTTAGGTTATGTTCGAACTTCTAAAAATCGAACGCCGTCTAACTACATTTGATTCTATGCTAAGGCATCAGAAACTTTGCAAGAATAAAAACTATGAAGAGATGCTTAAAAAGTAAAGACTCGAAATTGCTAGAAAGGGAAAATCTTATATATATTCTAGATTATACTTACAATGGTGCAATAAAAATGGCCCAGAATAAAAAAAAGATTTACATAAGTCAAAAAACTAAAAAAACACTAAGGAATCTATGCCTAATCATCACTGGGGCCCCACTCATCGCTAGAGCCCCCGGAGCCCTCCAAGCCCTCGGAACTCTCTGAGCATTCAACACCCTCAAGATCGTACAACATCTTTTTCTCGGTCTCAGATCTTTTGGCTTCCTCGATCTTACCCAATAGGTCGAAACCTCGGGCGTCGATCTTTTCGAGGGTCTCCCTTCGAGACAACAACCTTATATATTCTGTCTTCGCCTTTAGGCGAGTCTCGCCTGCTGTAACGTCGGCCTTGCATTAGCCACCATCTCTTCGGTGTCGGCAGAGGTTGCATCCATCTTGGACTTCATTGCCTTGTACTCTCTACCGAGGGCGTCCCACTCTACGACGGTCGATCGCAACTGTGCTAGGAAGTCATCATTCAGCTAGGATCGCTTGTCAGCTTTCTCCTTTGCCACCCAAAGTTGGACCTCGACTGAAGCCACCTTTGCCTGGGCGGTTCATTCTCTAAAGCTAGCATGTCTATTTTGCTTTTCCACCCATCAGCCATGGCTAGGACCTCATTCATTTCAAATATGACTTGGTCGATCTGGTCGATCTTCTGTTGGACCTGCGAGGTTTTGTCGTTAGTCACCATAGCTAGCTCCTCATTTTTAACTTCAAAGACCTTTACCTTTTCGACTAGGTCGACATGTTCCTTCCTCAGGTGGGTCGAAGCTTTCTTATGAGCCCTGTCCAGCTTGGCCTGGAGATCCTTGATGGCCCCGTCTTGTTGCTCACTAAGGAGGTTGTAGATATCCTTCTTTCGAGCCTGCTCCTTGAACTCGAACTCAAGCTGGTTGATCTCGAAGAGATATCTGAGAAAGCTGTCATGGTCAAGAACCAAGGCCAGCAAAATGATGAGAATAGTGAGAGACACCAAAACCTAATTGAAATTCAAATGGGGGTATCAGTGTCTTACCAGGTTAAGCGCCTGGTGCGCCTCATTGAAGAGACTTGACGCGCCACCTCGTTCATCATCGCTTGGTCCTCTTCGGTCACCAGACATCGGAGGTAACTGGCTATGCCTACTAGAGCAGATAAAACTCTAGCATCCTCCAGGACTGTAAGAATGACTGTTCTCTTACGGCTAGGGTCCAAAATCGGAGCAAGAAATTGTTTCACCAGTTTTGGGGTCGAGCTGGACCCGTCAGTTTCCGAAGGCACGTCCTTATTCGGGACCTCCAAGTCGCACAACCCAGTAAAGTCGTCCATATTAGACATCTCCACTCCATCAAAGAATGAATGGAAGGGTTCATCTGCACCTTGTGCTCCTTCACTTGATTTCTCTTTGCTCGCTTGGGCCTCGTGGAGCAAAGAATCAGTGTAGGAGTGCGTCTCAATGATGTCAATCACACCAGTAGCCTCCTTCAATGCAGGAGCAGTTTCTTGAGAGGTTGCAGCCTCCATCTCGACTTCGGACTCTTGGACTGGGAGGGGCCCGACCTCATGGCTCTTCTCCTCAGTCGTCGCATGCTCCTTGGGAGGGGTCGATCCATGGGCAATAAAAATGTTGTCTTCTTCTGACTCGTCCCTGAGCCGGAGAAGCAAGTCTGAATCCTACACTTGGGAGTTGGAACTCTTCTTGGGCTTACAAGCCACCCTCTTCTTTGGCTTCACCTCGGGACCCGGGGAGCCCGAGGGCATTCTCTTCCTCTTCCTCGTTTTCCCCGCGGTAGCCTCGAGTTTTCCGGTAACGGATTGATCAACAAACAAGGTGACATCCTTTTCCCCTTCCAAAGGCCTAAGTTCAGAGGTTTTAGGCAAACCGATAAAATAAAGAAGAAAGGTCTGTATGATGTGAGTTAAGAGCACGATAATAGCTATTAATAGGAGAACCTTACCATGAGAATGGGCCTCCCAATGACCCTTCAAAAGCTTGCGCCATGATCGCTCAAAATATGACATCTGATTGCAGATGCCTTCGATCTACTCCTTGAGCCGGGGGACTGCATTTAGAACCCGGGCCACAGTTGCACAACCACAAATACGAATGATGAGAAAGGAAATGAAGAAAGAATAACACTCAAGGAAAGGCTGCACTTACGAGATGCATTCCCTTTATCGGGGAATGGCACGGACTCAGGAGGGATCAAGTCTTCAGTCTTCACCCGAATGAAGCGCCCCTGCCAGCCTCGGTCTCGATCTACGTCAATCCTTGAAAAGGGGGCCTTGTCGTCCCAGTAAGTGAGCTTGATTAATCCCCTCCCCCCCCCAGAAAATTCGGGGACTATATAGACGGAGCAGGTGGTCGAGGGTGAACCGACGAGACTCGGTGTTATTCATAAAATGACGGAGGAGGATAACGACCCTCCAAAGAGACGAGTAGATTTGCCTGAGGCACACTTTTTACCTCTTACAGAAGGCCAAAACCACCGGGTCGAACGCGTCTAGTGTAAGCACGTAGTTTTTGACCCGCACATTAGAATTATCTTTAAGTGTCTTAGTATTTTTAGAATATTTATTTAAGTTTATTTCAATAGGATTTCACTTTATTATTAATTTTAATTCTAGTTTTAAAGCACAAAAATTAAAAAATACAAAAATAGTTTCATATAGTTTGCCTTATTTAATTGGAATTAATTTAAATTCTAGTTTTAAAGCAAAAAAATTAAACAATATACATCTACCAAACAACTGGAACGTGACGCACTTAAAGCGCTACTACTGCTATGGTACTATCTTAGTTACATTTTTATAATATTATGAATAGGAATAACACTTGCAGGCAACGGCCAAGGGAGAATATGACTATTAGGTCTGAAAGCACGCGTTGCACTCTTTTTCTCTTGAGCTGGTTTTGTCCCAAAATGGGAATATCGAGCCCAAGGGCTACCCCTACTCGGGGACTGTCGAGCAACACGGGCTATCGAGGTCCTGGAGGCATAAAACCTATTAGGCAATGCCTAAGCACAAAAGGCTACGACAACTCTGAAAAATAGCTCGGAGACGTCCAAAGCTCGTAATCACAACATAAGGCCTTTATAAAATTTGAAACCTGCTAAAAGGTTACCCTCGAAAAAAGCATCGTCTAAAAATACTTAATCATATCGAAAGAACTTCTGGTTATACCGAATTTTCAAAACTCGAGCAAACAAAGTTGTATCGAAGTTAGGTTATGTTCGAACTTCTGAAAATCGAACGTCGTCTAACTACATTTGATTTTATGCTAAGGCATCAGAAGCTTTGCAAGAATAAAAATTATGAAGATAGGCTAAAAAAGTAAAGACTCGAAATTGCCAGAAAGGGAAAATCTTATATATATTCTAGATTATACTTACAATGGCGCAATAAAAATGGTCCAGAATAAAAAAAAATATTTACATAAGTCAAAAAACTAAAAAAGCACTAAGGAATCTACGCTTAATCTTCACAAGGGTCCAACTCATCGCCAGAGCCCCCCGACCCCTCCGAGCCCTCGGAACTCTCTGAGCCTTCAACACCCTCAGGATCAGACAACATCTTCTTCTCGGACTCGGATTTTTTGTCTTCCTCAATCTTAGCCAATAGGTCGAAACCTCGGACGTCGATCTCTTCGAGGGTCTCCCCTTGAGGGTTTTGTCCCAAAACGGGTTTTTCAGCAAGGTTTATAACGAGGCAATAGTAAAACGTGTTAACTTAGATTTGAAGGCCGGTCTCAAACCGGAGTCAATGGGCGTTCATTTCGCATCAACAGTATCCGAGCTCTCTCAAGATAAACCTCGAATACTGGGGGCCATTTCCCTCTGGTTAAAGTTCTTAGCAAGGAAAGAAGGAAACTTTGTACTTGAATAGCTAAGGCTCGGTGGTTAGGATTTATTGTAACGGCTAAACGGTCGAATGAATTGTGCCCACATAATCCACCTTAGCCATGATACAAGCTTTTACACGCTTTTGATCATGTACTTTACATACATGAATTGAAAAAAGTTTCCACTTTGCTATTACACATTTCTGCCTCTTAAATTATGGATCCAAAGAGCCCATGGGCTATCCCTATTCGTGGACTATCGAGCCCAAGGGCTACCCCTATTAAGGGACTATCGAGCCCAAGGGCTACCCTTATTCGGGGACTATCGAACCCAAGGGCTACCCTTACTCGGGGACTATCGAGCAACACGGGCTATCGAGGAGCGCCTCGCTCCTCCTCCTTCTGTTTTGAGACATCATCAGCGCCTCACCCCCATCCCCCACCCCCTTTTAGATCTTCATCATTATTTCCCTCAAAATTAAAGATACACACACATACAAAAACATAGAAAAGGAGACAGCCGCCTCCCCTCAAAAGCCCCCTCTCTCGTTTTCTGTCTCAACTCATCGCCGGCGAGCTCAGCCAAAAATCGGCGACGGCTACTGCTCCTCCTCCTCCGTCGTCTTCCCCATTCTTTGTTACTGCTTCAATGGAAGGTGATGGATCTGGCCGGAAATCCGGTTTTAAAAGCTGTGGAGTTTCAATTGAGGTTTGATGTGCCATTGAATTGAGGTTGTCGTCGAGGTCCCCAGTTCGAGCTTTCTGTTTAGTTGGTTATTCGGGTAGTGTTTGAGTTATATCGGTACTCTCTTCCTCGATGTATTCATAGAAATTCAATATTTAAACAAATTTCAAAGCTTCTGTTCATTTAAAGCTCCGGTGGCGGTCCGATTTGTAGCTGTATACGTAAGAAACCATGTGGTCTGTTGCTCGTTTTTAGTTAACATACTCATTCATGGAGATTCATTTTAACCAGAAAAGATTGATTCTCGAGGCCCGCTCTTCTTTTTGCTTACTGTTATTTTAGTTCATTTTTCTTGTCGTTTATTTGTTCTGTGTGTTAAAGCTTGGTGGTTTCGCCGTCTTGATTGAAACATGTATGTTTGGATTTGTAGTTTGTCGATTTTGTGAGCGTATAGCGTTGGTCTATTGTTATTAAATTTGTTCTTGAAAGTTGAACGAAAAATTAATGAAACAATAGTGTTAAGTTCATTGGGTCCATGGATTTTAATTTAAATTAATAAGAGTTGGGTTTGGAACTAACTAATGGATAGTGGCGTGGTTTGATACAAACTAATGATTGGGCCAGTGGTTAATCTTGTAAATTTGGTAGGCTGTGTGGATTTACTAAGGTCCTGCATCATAACGTTTGAGTTCATATAACAAAATTTTGGGTTTAAGGCATTTTAACATAATAGGCCACATGGCAATGGGTTTAGAGTGGACTTTTCAGTGGCTTTGAAACATAATATTTGGTCTTTGATTTAAAAGACTTGGACCATAATAATTTTTGGGCTTCAATATTGGTACAAGATGGCCTACTTACTCCTTTAAATAATTTACTTCATTTTCCACAACTATCCCATAACCTATGGCCTTTGCAATAACCTCAAAACTAATTTAGGAAAATAATTCTTAATAATAAGATAGAGTGCTTTAGGTGCAATTTTCATCAATCTATCGTGATTATGTATACGTTCGCGTGACATAATTATGATTTTTCAAAATTAAAACCGAAGTACGAGTTCGTGCGACTTTGGCCAAACAATCTTTAATAATAAATAAAGTGTTATTAATTATGTACACGTACGCGTGACATAATTTTTAGCACCCCAAATAAGGTGGATTTACACACATGTAATCCGGTTAAAAGATTAAATCCATAAAATACCATAATAAAAAGCGGTAAAAGGTAAAAGTACATAGGTTTGAAAATGAATAGTTAAACAAATTAATTAAGCCAGGTATGATTAAAAGCGACCGTGATAAAACCACAGAATCTGAAATGCCTAACACCTTCTTCCGGGTTAACAGAATTCCTTACCCGGTCTTCTCGTTTCGCAGACTTTAAAACGGAGTCAAATCTCCTCGATTTGGGATTTAAAATAAACCGATGACTAGGGAGACCTTAAATTATTCCAAGTGGCGACTCTGAGATTGAAATAAATAATTCAATTTCGATTAATGTCACTTTAATTGGAAAAACTCACATATCCCCTCGGGAAAAAAGGAGGTGTGACAACTCTGGCGACTCAGCTGGGGATAAGAACCTAGAACTTCTGGTTCAGAGTTCAGAATTCAAGCTTGTTAATGTGATCTATACTTGGCTTTCTTGATATTTGATATTACTGTGTTTGTGCCTGATGTGCTAATTGCCGCTCATTTACTGCTTTTGATATTATTTGAATTGTATTAAATTATCTTCTTACGCCTCCCTTCTGAGTCTTCTAAAAATATGGTGCACACGTACACGTAGCCCACTTTTCTGTTAGAGGTCGTACCAAATAGAATGAGGCTGGATCAGCAACTAGGCTGGGTAAACTTTCGTGCTCCCGGTATATTGCCCCACCTCGGCTCGAGCTGTCCGCTTTGGTAAGCCATGTCTAGAACACACTCCCAGGTTTAAACCTAGAATAATATAACGTTATGCCGGATCCCTAGTAGGAACGTTTGTTTGCATCATGTGCATTTGACTTTGGGGACTCAACACAGGGGTTGGGTCGGTCTAGGACAGGTGTACCCGAAATAAAAGACCATCCTGATGCATCATACGTGCTATGTGCGCATTTATTTGTTTCGCCTTGTTTGTTGACCGGCTAAGGAAAGAAAATCAGCAGAAAAACCAAGGTTGAGGTAGGATAGACCCGGTTCTTAAAACCCCGGTATTTGAAAATGCCTCGAAACTTTGCCAAAATTTTTGAAAAAAAAAAAAAGAGAAAGAAAATGTATTTCAAAAACAATTTGTCAATATCATGTTTTTCCAGTTATGTCAAAACTAGCCGAACTACGCGGGTCTGATTCTCACCGGATGTGAGATACGCAGGCAAACCTCATCGGTTCCGACCCCAATTTTCAAAAAAAACAAAAAAAAAAAAATATTTTCCTTTAATTCCTTCTTTAGAAGTCTTTTCTTAGAAAATCCCAAACAAATAAAAAAAATTAAATCCAAGAATATTTTCCTTCTGTTTTGAAATCTTTCATTCAAAAAAAAAAATCAATTAAAATCCAAAATATGTTTTTCCCTTCTTCAGAAGTATTTTTCCAAAAAAAAAATAAAAACAAAAATCAAAAGCAAAGATCAAAAAACAAAAATCTTTTTATTCTTTAGAAGTCTTCTTTCGCAAATGTCATAAAAATTGAAAGGTTGATGTCCAAAAAATACTTTCTCTTTTCGTCACAAGTTCGCTTTCAAAAATTATAAAGAAAACTCACAAAGTTGTTTTCCCATAAAATTTAAAAAAATAATAATCAAAAAGCCAAAAAAAAAATAATAAATAAATATTTTCTTTCTTCTTTAGAAGTCTTTCTTTTGAAAATTTAAAAAATAATAATAAAAATCAAAACGAAAATTTAAAAATATTTTCTTTCCTCTTTAAAAGGATTTCTTTCGCAAAATTCCCAAAAACAAAAAAAAAGAAATTCAAAAAAAATTATTTTTCTTTTTCTAAAAGCTTTCATGGTCTGAGTTTTATAAAAGTAAACCAAAAAAAAAGATTTAGCTTATTTACTCCATTCTCGATCTGCCTGAACTACGTAATGATCCGATTCATGCGGCGTCATGATACGTAGGCAATCCCCATTGGATTCGATCTTAGCCTCAAAATTAATTGAGAGAAAAATAAAATAAAATAAAAAGAGAAAGGAAAAATTGAGTGAAAAAGAAAGAAAAAAGTGAAAAAAAAGAGCGACAAAAAATAAAAGAGTGACAAAAACAAAACCAAAAAAAAAAAAAAGAAAAAGAGAGTGCCAAAAAATAAAAGAGCCACAGAAACAAAATTGAGAAAATCATGAGTGATTAAAGAAAGACAGAATTGAAAGAAAAGAGGTACAGAGGGAAAAAAGGTTAGTTTAAGGCCGGATGAAACATGCAACCGTTCAAATACAAGGTAGAAGCATTTAACTGTTTAAGTGCATTGCATACAAACGTGCGATTTCCTATCTATTAAGCGCCTCAAAACTAACAAGGTTATTGAGTGTGCAAATTAGCCAGGTTCTGTTAAGGTGGTTGGTTTTGTTGGTAATCTGGTTTCCCATCCTTACTTCACAAGATCCAAAGGCGGGGTTCCTATGGCCTCCGAAAGTCATCTACCAATTATTGATCCTGAGGATAGCCCGGTGTCGGCTATTCCACGACCAGAATCAGCAGCTACTGAAGAGAATAGGATGTTGCGTCTCCGCATATTTGAAATGTGGGGCGCCTGGTCTAATGGTAGGGAACCACCAACTGCAATGCCTGGGTTCTTTGAGTTGATCCCCAGGTTAGATGAGGCTACCAATGCCCCCGTGACCAACCTGTTCATCCCAAGCGGGTACCCTCCAATGCCGTTTAACGGTCCTGGCATGCCTTTTGTGGTTCACCCCCAGGCGCCAGATTCAAGAGCACCACCAGCAATGTTCTCTGCAGCACCAATCTGCACCACAGCACAACCAACAATACCACGGCCGTATGTTGAGCCTTCAATGTTCACCTTTCATGGTCCACGGTTTCAACCAGAAATAACATATGTGACCCCGTACTTCTTTACTCAACCTTCGCAGTGTGATTTCTTGGTGGGGCAAAAAAAGGTTGTCAAGAATCCCGAGCAAGAAGAAATGGCTCAGAAGATGCAGATCCTGGAGCAATGTCTGAAAAACATGCAAGGCCTAAGTGGCCAAAAGAGTGTCTCATACTCCGACCTGTGTATGTTTCCCCATGTTCACTTGCCGGCTGGCTTCAAGATGCCAAAATTTGAAAAGTACGATGGGCACGGAGACCCGGTCGCTCATCTGAAACGATATTGTAACCAGCTGAGGGGTGCTGGTAGAAAAGAGGAGCTTCTAATGGCTTATTTTGGAGAAAGTCTCGCTGGAATCGCTTCTGAGTGGTATATGGATCAAGATATTACCCACTGGCATATATGGGACGACTTGGCCCGGGATTTCGTCAGGCAATTCCAATACAATGTTGATATAGCTCCAGATAGAAATGAGAAAAAGATAAATTCAACTCTTCAAGTTGCATAAAAGGCTATGGAAACAAAGACAGGGGCAGCGCCTGCTAAGGATGCCATTCTCTACGTTCCTAGGGCCCCAAGGAAGGAACAACTCATGTTGAACCCTCCCAAAAGATTTGAACAAAGGTAAGTCACGCTGAATGTGCCAAAGTTTTATGTACCGAAAGGTACTTACGTGGCGTGGGGGCCAATAAATCCACCCAGGCTGGATGGGCCTGTGATCATTAGCCGCACACCGTAGAATCCCATGAGAGACCCCACTGCCGTCCCTTGGAACTACAACAAGACAATGGTCGCGTACAAAGGAAAGGAAGTCATGGGAGAAGTAAATGAAATGAACCAATCTGGGAAGTACCACAACCCAGAAGAGCTGAACAAATCAAAGATAAACAAGGAGAAATAGTTTCCACTCAAGAAGCCGGTGAGTGCTGAAGAAGCGGAGGAGTTTTTCCGAAGAATGAAAACTTCGGAATATGCCATAATTGATCAACTCAGGAAGACTTCTTACTAGGTTTCAATTTTTTCCTTGCTGATGAGCTCAAATGAACATCAGAAGCTGCTCCTGAAAACATTAAATGAGGCGTATGTCCCGATTGAAACCTCAGTCGAACAATTGGAAAGAATGGCTGAACAATTTTTCAAAGTTAACAGGATTTCCTTCAGCCGTGATGACTTGCCTCCAGAGGGAGCCGCCCACAACAAATCCCTTCACTTGACTGTCAAATGTGAAGGTTATTATGTGAAGATGGTTATGCTAGACGGTGGGTCCGGAGTCGACATTTTCCCTCTCTCAACGCTACAGAGGATAGAAATTGGGACAGAAAGGATTAGACCAAACAATATCTGTGTGCGCGCTTTTGATGGCGTCAAGCGAGATATGATAGGGGAAATCGATTTGATTTTAACCATTGGCCATGTGGACTTTGAAGTGATATTCCAGGTTCTGGACATGGATACTTCATATAATTTTCTCCTAGGAAGACCATGGATCCATGCCGCAGGAGCTGTGCCCTCTACTCTCCACCAAATAGTCAAGTTTGAACATGAAAACCAAGAAATTGTCATCCACGGGGAGGACGAACAATCCATTTACAGGGACCCGTTAGTCCCATGTCTCGAGGCTAGAGAAGGAAGTGAGCACATTGTCTATCAAGCCTTTGAAATTGTGGTCGCCGACTAGTGCGAAGAAGGGACCCATTTTCCTCAACCCTGCTTATCAAATGCATCAATCATGGTTGCTAGTGAAATGATCAAACATGGGTACAAGCATGGGAAAGGGCTCAGGGTATCCCTACAAGGCGTCACATAGCCCATCACTTTGACTGCCAATGAGAAGTTCTTTGGCATAGGTTTCCAAGCTACCAATGCCGACAATAATGGGCCGATGAGTGTAAGAAAAATGGATGGGTCTTGCCCTAGCCAGTCCTGTATATCGCCAAGTCATTAGTTAAGCCAAAGTATGTAGAAGAAGAAGAAGAAGAAGAGGCCTTCACGGCCGAAGAGATTTAGGACATTTGTGAGGCAATGAAACAAATGATGTATGAGGTTCACATGGCCCAACCGGGGGAAGGCACAAGCACTGCCGAGGTGAATTACATGGGGACAAATGCTAAGCTTCACAATTGGAAGGCTACTCCGTTCCCTGTCAGGCGGGAATCCCGGCAGTCCAGTCTTGCCATCCTTTCTGCATTCCGAGTTATTTCAGGGGGTAACTCGAATGTTTTTATTTTTGTTGTCTTTTAATTCCAATGTAAACCCTCCTATCTTCAATTCAATGAAATGAAATCAGTATTTCATCGTCTATAGATCTCTTTTTTCTTTATATCTGATTTTGCTATTTTCTTATCTTTTCCTTTTCAGTTATAATAATGCAGACTTAAATAACATGACATGCTTGCGGACTTTATGCCCAGATCCTAAAACGTTGTCTAACTGTGAAATAATGAATCAAGAATCGGAATATGATAAAGATGAGGCTTTTAGGGAAATAAATAGAGAATTGGAACAATTTGAGAATAAGCCTAAGCCAAACTTAAATGAAACCGAGCCAGTTAATTTGGGCAGTTCAGAAGAGATCAGAGAAACCATGATAAGCATTCACGCTGAGGAAAGAACTAGAGATGCATTGGTCTAACTTTTGTTTGAATTCAAAGATGTGTTTGCATGGTACTACGATGATATGCCCGGACTAAGGGTCGATTTAGTGGTACATAAGTTGCCAACTTATCCCGGCTGTCCACCTGTCCAACAAAAGCAGAGAAAGTTCAAAACAGACATCACTGATACGATCAAAGAAGAAGTCGCCAAACAATTGAAAGCTGGTGTGATCCGAGTAGTCCGATACACCACGTGGTTGGCTAATGTGGTTCCAGTGCCAAAAAAATACAGGAAAACCCGACTGTGTGTTGACTATAGGGATTTGAACAAAGCAAGCCCCAAGGACAACTTTCCGTTACCAAACATCCACATTCTTGTCGACAATTGTGCCAAACATGAGATACAGTCTTTTGTGGATTGTTACGCTCGGTATCACCAAGTTCTGATGGATGAAGAAGACGCAGAAAAGACAGCTTTCACCACATCGTGGGGCACTTACTGTTACAGGGTCATGCCGTTCAGTCTGAAAAATGGCGGGGCAACTTACATGAGAGCTATGACTGCTATCTTCCATGACATGATGCACCAAGAAATTGAGGTGTATATGGATGATGTGATCATTAAATCCAGAACATAAGAAGACAATGTGCGAGATCTGAGAAAATTCTTTGAGCGTCTGCGCAGGTATGATTTGAAATTGAACCCAGCTAAATGCGCATTCGGAGTTCCATTTGGGAAACTTCTGGGGTTTATAGTCAGTCGGAGGGGTATTGAGTTAGATCCAGCAAAGATAAAATCTATTCGGGATTTACCACCACCAAAAACCAAGAAAGAGGTCATGAGTCTGCTAGGAAGGCTGAATTACATCAATAGATTCATCGCTCAGCTTACTACCACATGGGAGCCCATATTTAAGTTGCTAAAAAAAGACGCGGTGATCAAATGGACGGATGAGTGTCAAGAAGCTTTTGATAAAATCAAAGAATATCTGTCAAATCTGCCCGTATTGGTTCTGCCTGAGCCTTGAAGACCTTTGTTCTTATACTTGATAGTCCAGGAAAATTCTTTCGGCTGTGTCCTCGGGCAACATGATGTGACCGGGAAGAGAGAGCAAGCCATATACTACTTGAGCAAGAAGTTTACCGGTTATGAAGCCAAGTACATTTTGTTGGAAAGAACTTGTTGCGCCCTAACTTGGGTCGCTCAGAAGCTCAGAAGTTCAGACATTATCTGTTGGCCTACACCACATATCTCACAACCAGAATGGATCCTCCGAAGTACGTATTCCAAAAACCAATGTCTATGGGAAGATTAGCAAAATGGCAAATCCTGCTCACTGAGTTCGACATTGTTTATGTCACCCACACGGCGATGAAAGCCCAAGCCTTGGCCAATCATCTAACTGATAATCCAGTTGATAATGAATACCAACCCTTGAGCACTTATTTCCCATACGAGGAAGTAAATTCAGTTGAAGTAATTCCAGAGGAGACCAATGCTTGGAAAATGTTCTTTGATGGAGCTGTAAAGGCAAAAGGTGTCGGGATTGGGGCAATTTTGATTTCGCCCACCGGTCAGCACTATCCGGCCACAGCCCGGTTTCAGTTCTTCTGTACAAATAACACTGTTGAGTATGAAGCTTGCATTATGGGCATGAACATGGCAGTTGATCTGGATGTGGAAGAATTACTAATCATGGGAGATTCTGATTTGATCATTCGGCAAGCCCAAGGTGAATGGGAAACTCGAGACATCAACCTTATCCCATACAGGCAACATGTGAAAGATCTTAGCAAATGGTTCAAGTCCGTTGAATTCAGGTATATTCCTCAATTCCACAATGAGTTAGCTGATGCACTAGCTACCTTGGCGGCAATACTGCCATATCCGGGCAATGTCCATATTGACCCGTTAGAGATCCAAATTCAAGAAAGACATGGTTATTGCAATGCAGTTGAAATAGAACCAGATGTTCAGCCATGGTATAACGATATCAAAAGGTTTTTGAAAACAAAGGAATATCCCGAGCAGGCCAGTGGAGACCAAAAGAGAACCATTAGAAGGTTGGCCGGCAGTTTCTTCTTAAGCGGAGAAGTTTTGTACAAAAGAACCCCAGAACTGAATCTTTTGAGGTGTGTAGATGCCAAAGAAGTTGAAAAGATCATGAACAAAGTGCATTCGGGGGTATGCGGGCCCCACATGAACGGATATGTACTTGCAAAGAAAATCCTGCGGGCAGGTTATTACTGGATGACCATGGAAAAGGATTGCTTCCGTTTTGTCCGGAAGTTCCATAAATGTCAGATACACGGTGACGTGATTCATGCACCGCCTTCATAGTTACATCCTATGTCAGCACCATGGCCGTTCGTTGCTTGGGGCATGGATTTCATTAGGCCAATCGAGCCAAAAGCTTGAAATGGGCACAAATTCATCTTGGTTGCCATTGATTATTTCACAAAGTGGGTCAAAGTCGTCACTAAGAAAGCAATGGTGGACTTCGTGCATTCCAACATCATTTGTCATTTTGGTATTCCAAAAACTATCATTACAGACAATGCTACAAATCTGAACAGTCACTTGATGGGGGGGGGGGGGATGCGAACAGTTTAAAATTACGCATCGTAATTATACCCCCTACCGACCCAAAGCCAATGGCGCCATTGAAGCGGCAAAACAAGAACATCAAAAAGATCCTCAGGAAAATGATTCAAAGTTCTAGACAGTGGCATGAGAAGTTGCCTTTTGCATTATTAGGATATCGCACAACCGTGTGCCCATCAGTTGGGGCCACGCCTTACTTATTGATTTATGGCACTGAAGTGGTAATACCCGCAGAAGTTGAAATTCCCTCTCTTCGAATCATTGATGAAGCTGAGATCGAGGATGCTGAATGGGTCAAGACCCGGCTGGAACAATTAACTATGATTGATGAAAAGTGGATGGCCGCAGTTTGTCATGGGCAGTTGTACCAACAAAGAATGGCCCGCGCCTACAACAAGAAAGTGCGGCCTAGAAACTTTGAAGTGGGGCAACTCGTTCTAAGGCGTATTCTCCTGCATCTTGAGGAAGCAAAAGGAAAGTTTGCTCCAAATTGTAAAGGTCCGTACATTTTAAGAAAACTGTTGCCGAAAGGGGCATTGTACTTGGGAGACATTGAAGGAAATGACCCCGAAATAGCTGTCAATGCGGATGTGGTCAAAAGGTATTATGTTTAACCCTTTTCGCAGTTTTAATACTCTCCGATTGGGATGATGAAGGCTTTCATCCTCGCTACCCAAACACTATCAACCCTTGCAAACCCTTTGAGCCGATTCTCTTTTCTTTGATTACCCTCTTTGGAACTTGAAAGCCATGTAAAAACAAAATGATGAAAAAAATGAAAAGAAAAGCAAAACAAAAGAAAAATCAAAAACAAAGTTCCTTGAACTACGTTCGACTTGATTTCGAAAGGATACGTAGGCAGCCTCTTTCTGGGGTTCAGTCACACCAAAATAAAAATCCATATTTCCCCAAAGTTGAAACTGGGGTAGTAGTTATAACGGTTCGGCGATGGTTCCGCAAGAAAGGTTCCGAAGTTGTAACCCGATCCAAAACCTTTTACCCAAATCCTTTTTAAGTCCTTCTGATCAATCAACGAGAATGTTACTTGGATCTGTTGCCACCAAATGAGAGAAATAAAATGAGAGTCCTATCGGTGAAAACCCTCACAGGCACCATAAGGCGATGGTAAGCATAGAAATTGAAAATGATAGAGTCTTGTTAGTGAAAACTCGCAAAGAGCACCATAACGCTATGGTAAGCAGAGAAATTGAAAATGAGAGAGTCTTGTTAGTGAAAACTCGCAAAGAGCACTATATGGCGACGGTGAGAAGAGAAATGGGAGAGGTCAGTTGGTAAAAACCCGCAAAGGGCGCCACTGATCGAAAAGAGGATCCTCACAACCATCGACATCAACACAGTCCTAGGCAAGGTTTCTCGATTTCGAGGCAAAAGTTATGATGAATTTCTGAAAGCTGGACAGTTTACACAGATCAGGCATCCAGTCCAAGAGGCATGTCATGTTCATTGAAGTCCACATGCATTCCAGATAAGTCCTTCTTCATTTTCCCCGAAAGGGATACCTCTCGTCCAAATCCATTTGTCCGTTTCATTATTTGCCTTTCTATGAATCACTTTCGGTCTAATTTTGTTCTGAAACTAAGACAAAGAAAGGACGACAAGATTGATTTACAGGGCTTTTGTCTGATATAAGCTAATATTAAAAAGGCACCCAGCCTCGGCAAGGGCATCATGTCGACTCCGACTGGCCATGGTGGCCGATGTTTCGAAACCAAAAACTCTTGAAAAGAAAGGAAATCAAAGTCAAATGCCCACAAAGGCAAAATAAAGTTGAAAGGTTAAGTCCCACGTGACTAACCGTCATGGCAAAGTCTGGAAAAGCCAGAGGTTCTCCAGGGTCAGAAATACAATCGGTATTCAGGAAATAACCAGTTGCAAGTTGAAATTATCGCCAAAGAAGCCGGGCCGAGATCAAGTGACTGAAACAATCAAGGCCACAAAACCAACCACTGTTTCAAATTGACAATTTGTTCTTTTTTTGAAAAACAGAAAACAGGTGCAATCCCAAGGCAACCTTGCAAGAAGCAGGTGCAACAAAAAAGAAATTGCGAAAGGGCTAGAAACAGCTTTGCAGCAACAACCCAAAAAAGGAAGTCTCCTCCAAAATTCTTTCCCGCATTTACTCATTCTCTGAAAAAAAAAGAAAGAAGAAATGATGATGAAAACGATGAAAAAAAAAGGAGAGAGAAAACAAAGAAATTTCAAAATCATGGCAGTGTAGGGTCTCCAATCCCTAGTTGCATTTTCCAACATAGGGTCTCCACTCCCTAGTTGATGCCAGCGTAGGGTCTCCACTCCCTAGTTGATGCCAATATAACATGATGCCAACATAGGGTCTTCACTCCCTAGTTGATGCCAGCATAGGGTCACCACTCTCTAGTTGATGCCAGCGTAGGGTCTCCATTCCCTAGTTGATGCCAACATAAATTGATGCCAACATAGGGTCACCACTCCCTAGTTGATGCCAACATAGGGTCTTCACTCCCTAGTTGATGCCAACATAACTTGATGCCAATATAGGGTCACCACTCCCTAGTTGATGCCAACATTGATGCCAGCATAACCTGATGCCAGCATAGGGTCACCACTCCCTAGTTGATGCCAACATAGGGTCTCCACTCCCTAGTTGATGCCAACATAACTTGATGCCAACATAGAGTCACCACTCCCTAGTTGATGCCAACATAGGGTCTCTACTCCCTAGTTAATGCCAGCATAGGGTCTCCAATCCCTAGTTGATGCCAGCGTAGGGTCTCCACTCCCTAGTTGATGCCAACATAACTTGATGCCAACATAGGGTCACCAATCCCTAGTTGATGATTTTTCAACATATGGTCTCCACTCCCTAGTTGATGCTAGCATAGGGTCTCCACTCCCTAGTTGATGCCAGCATAGGGTTTCTACTCCCTAGTTGATGATGTTCCAACATAGGGTCTTCACTCCCTAGTTGATGTCAGCATAGGGTCTCCACTCCCTAGTTGATGCCAGCATAGGGTCTCCACTCCCTAGTTGATGATTTTCCAACATAGGGTATCCACTCCCTAGTTGAATTTATTTTAGACATAAGGTCTCCACTCCTTAGTCACTTTTCCAACATAGGGTCTCCAATCCCTAGTTGATTTTATTTTAGACATTGGGTCACTACTCTCTAGTCCCTTTTTTCCTCCGGATACTCCATTCCCGCCTTTTTTATTGCTTTCAATAATAAAGTAGTATATAGTTTTGTTACAATAACTCACGAAATTTTCCTAGTGAAAACTGGGGCAGAAAAGTTTTGTTCGTTTGTTTTGA
This sequence comes from Nicotiana tabacum, assembly GCF_000715075.1. NCBI lineage: Eukaryota > Viridiplantae > Streptophyta > Magnoliopsida > Solanales > Solanaceae > Nicotiana > Nicotiana tabacum. The sequence goes on from NC_134102.1 coordinate 49,261,757, forward strand.
TTCCTAAGCAGGTTATACCTCCAGGCACAGGGTTCGAGACGACCAAAAGAAGAAGTCTCAATCCAGAAAAAAAAAGAAGAAAAAGAAAAGAGGTGAACCCGAAGTGCAGAAGCAGAGAAAAAATGTGGACTCCTCAAGATATGATTGAAGTCACAAGCTTTGCATGTCCCATCTTGATCTGAAAGAGCTAAAGAAGAATGAACTAGCACCTGCAGCTAGCAAGTATCAAGGGTCAAATCAAAAGCCTGCATGAAGAACCATTCAAGACTCAAGATCAAACTTCAGAAGACCTATAGATAGGAATCTTGTAACTCATAGCTGATAGGCTTGTTTAGTTCCTTTAGATTTTGATGTAATAACAGGGCCACAGACCGGAGACTCGACGGAACCTCACTCGACTCTCCAATTCATCATTCAATCATTCTCTGAACTATACGTGGCCTGATTCCTTTATAGCCAAGGATATGTAGGCAGCTCAGATACCAGGGCTCGGTCACAATCTTTTATCCATCTTTATCTCATTTGAAAAAGTGTCGGGTCAGAAATCAATTACGTCGCTTACTTGTTTCTTTGCTCAATAACACTCAGTGTTTTCAAGCAAAGAGGGGCAGCTGTAAGCACGTAATTTTTGACCCGCACATTCGAATTATCTTTAATAGTCTTAGTATTTTTAGAATATTTATTTAAGTTTATTTCTATAGGGTTTCACTTTATTATTAATTTTAATTCTAGTTTTAAAGCACAAAAAATTGGAAAATACAAAAATAGTTTCATATAGTTTACCTTAATTAATTGGAATTAATTTTATATTTAATAGTATATTTTAAATTATTAAGTTTCTTATTTGTTGGACTTTAAGAGTTAGAAGTCCAAAACCTTAGCCCAAAACCCCAAAGCTATTTGAGCCCAACTCCCTCAATCCCATACCCACTCCCTATTTTGATATTAGACCTAATCCCTAAAACCAGAGGAGCACTCCGAACCTAGATCCTCCTTTGAGGGGCCCCCTCTCTCGTTTTCTGTCTCACCTCATCGCTGGCGAGCTCAGCCAAAAACCGGCGATGGCTACTGCTCCTCCTCCTCCGACGTCTTCCCCATTCTTTGTTACTGCTGCGACGTAAGGTGGCGGATCTGGCCGGAAATCCGAATTTAAAAGCTATGGAGTTTCAATTAAGGTTTCATGCGTCGTTGAATTGAGGTTGTCGTCGAGGTACCCGGTTCGAGCTTTCCATTTAGTTGGTGGTTCGGGTAGTATTTGAGTTATATCGGTACTCTCTTCCTCGATGTATTCAGAGAAATTCAATATTTAAACAAATTTCAAAGCTTCTGTTCATTTAAAGCTCCGGTGGCGGTCCGATTTGTAGCTGTATACGTAAGAAACCATGTGGTCTGTTGCTCATTTTAAGTTAACATACTCATTCATGGGGATTCATTTTAACCAGAAAAGTTTCATTCTCGAGGTCCGCTCTTCTTTTCGCTTACTGTTATTTTAGTTCATTTTTCTTGTCGTTTATTTGTTCTGTGTTTTAAAGCTTGGTTGTTTTGTTGTCTTGATTAAAACATGCATGTTTGGATTTGTAGTTTGTCGATTTTGTGAGCATATAGCGTTGGTCTATTGTTATTAAATTTGTTCTTGAAAGTTGAATGAAAAATCAATGAAACAATAGTGTTAAGCTCATTGGGGCCATGGATTTTAATTTGAATTAATAAGAGTTGGGTTTGGAACTGACTAATGGATAGTGGCGTGGTTTGATATAACTAATGATTAGGCCAGTGGTTAATCTTGTAAATTTGGTGGGCTTTGTGGATTTACTAAGGTCCTGCATCATAACGTTTGAGTTCATATAACAAAATTTGGGGTTTAAGGTATTTTAACATAATAGGCCACATGGCAATGGGTTGAGAGTGGACCGTTCAGTAGCCTTGAAACATAATATTTGGTCTTTTTGGGCTTCAGTTGTAGGGCTATAGAGTATTGATACATGATGGCCTATTTACTCCTCTAACTAATTTACTTCATTTTCCACAACTATCCCATAACCCATGGCCTTTGCAATAACCACAGAACTAATTTAGGAAAATAATTCTTAATAATACGTTAAAGTGCTTTAGGTGCAATTTTTATTAATCTATCGTGATTATGTATACGTTCGCGTGATATAATTATGATTTTCCAAAATTAAAACCGAAGTACGCATTCGACTTTGGCCAATCAATCTTTAATAATAAATAAAGTGTTATTAATTGTGTACACGTATGCGTGACATGATTTTTAGCACCCCAAATAAGGCGGATTTACACACATGTAATCCGTTTAAAAGATTAATTCCATAAAATACCATAATCAAAAGCGATAAAAGGTAAAAGTGCATAGGTTTTAAAATGAGTAGTTAAATAAATAAATTAAGACATGTATGATTAAAAGCGACCGTGCTAAAACTACGGAATCCGGGAATGCCTAACACCGGGTTAACAGAATTCCTTACCCGGTCTTCTGGTTTCGCAGACTTTAAAACGGAGTCAAATTTCCTCGATTTGGGATTTGAAATAAACCGCTGACTTGGGACATCATAAATTATTCCAAGTGGCGACTCTGAAATTGAAATAAATAATCCCATTTCGATTAATGTCACTTTAATTGGAAAAACTCCTGTATCCCCTCAGAAAAAAAGAGGTGTGACACCCAGCATAAACGGGTAAGTAAAAACAGTTAAGTACCCCTCAACGTGGGTAGTAATATCATCTTCGGGCCGGAGGACTACTACATCCTTGCCTTCCCATTTGTAGTCTTCTCGGACCACGAGAAGGACATCTTTAGTAATGGAGCATATATATCTGCATGCTCCATCGCCCCAGTCCTGTTTGGATAATTGACTCTCGACTTTGAAGTCGTCCGTGATTGAGCAACCCTCGAGTATACAGCTTTTCATGGGAGGCTCGGGGGTAGTCACCTCGGGAGCGGCCACCTTGGGAACAGCCGCCTCGTAAGCAGCCACCTCGACATTCATGCCCGGGCGGGAAGATGAGGAGGCAGCCTATTGGAGAACTGATTTGGAAGTTTTAGCCATTTCTATCTGATAAAGTTTGAAAATTTAAAGAAAAAGTATGAAGGTTTGAAGGAACAAGTTTGAAGGCTGAACAACAGAGTATGGAGATTTCAAGAAACTCTAGGTAAGAGCCTAAGAACAGTTATGAAGATTTGAAGATTAAAGATGAAGATATGAAGGTTTGAAAGAAGTTGATGATAGCTAGAAACTTCGAAGGTTGAAACTTGATCGGAATGTGGAAAAAGAACAAAGGGTGGAAGCTTTTATAGGGGAAGTATGTGACCCTTCGCATTTGGAGGCAACCAGCCAGAGGTTGACATGTTTTCGAAGTTAGAACGACATCACTGATGGGACGTTTCGACTTCTTCGTCGTTTTGGTTGTAACGTAAGAGGGAAGGAACCAGAGAACATCTCTCGTTTCTCATCATTTCGGCAAATTTACTCTCTAAGAGATGAGGGGACTATCTGTATACGGGTAAAACAGGGGCTAATGAGCACCCTAATTTCCCGGTGGGGAAAATGAAGCAAGGACATAACTACATGGAATCGGAATCGAAGCTAGGAATCTCTCGTGCAAAGGCCCAAACAAATCGCTTACCACCGAAGATATCGAGATCACGCCCCCATGGATCCGGTTCAAGCTCCAAGACCTCGGAAAAGCATTACCAGATGGTTGCACACGACTAATGAAGGGCCGTGATATCCGCACCCAACCGGATATCACGGCACGGATCTCAGCCCGTATCGGTAACAGATCAATGATTATTGAAAAAGAGGATTTTTACCTTTCTTAGAATTGTACTATGGATAAAACTCTCATACTATATAAAAGAGATGATTTTTATTCAATGAGAACACTATAACACATATACCAAGGACACCTAATTTCATTTTTACTACTCTCTAGCTACAGCAAAGTTGTTACTTTACTGTTTGTCATTCATTTTCTATTAGCTGTGAACCGAGGGTCCGATCGAGGGCGAAACCATTGTCCAACCCAAGTTCAAGTTGTGCAATAGCATTGCAACTAGTTTGATTATTTATTTTATCTTTAGTGTGCTTATTTAACGTCATTGATCACTTGTATTGAATTAATCTACATATCCTTAAAACTACATATAAATTCAATTGTTATCTATTTTTAAGGGTAAACAAAGTTTGAGGAAATTTTTACCCGACCCTATTTTAATTAAATAGACTTAAGGGACCATTTTTGAAGGGAAATTCTGATATTTTAAGAGAGAGGGGGGACGAACTAGAGAGATAAGGAGGATCCCCAACACATTCCACTTCAGTTCCTTTCTCAAGCCTTGGAGGATTCACAAGGAAAGCTTGCAAAATTGTCTACTAAAGAGGTAAGGTTCTAGCCCTACCTTTCAATTTCGAAAATGGGCAGGGAATAGGTAATGGGAAAAGTGGTTCTTGAGAATAGGAGTTGGTTAATTATGCATGCATGTGCCAATGAAGGTGGTAGGGAGGTTGTAGAACATATATGGGTGACCTATTGAAGTGGGTGACGAGCTCGAAATATACATTTAAATTATGCTCGCTAGTCGAATATAGTATAATATAATATCGTACCCACATGGATTGGATTTAAACATTGTTTTCGTAGTTTCTAGTTAATTTGGTAACCAAGAAAATCAACACTTTAGATTTATATGATTTCTAACTAAAATTAACTAAGAGTCTAAAGCTATTGACTAATGACAATCAAAACAAATATAAGCAAGAAAGTTATCAATGGGAGAAAATAAAGGTTGATAGGATAGGTGCAAGATAATTGTTTGGGATCTGGCTCTAGATAATTCAATTCTAATGTTTAAGTGAGTCTCTCGAATTCACTCAATTATTGGTTCAAACGTTCAGCAAAAACTTCTCTCTCGATTAAGTCATAACCTCACTAGATGAAACAATTTAAGCACATGAAGATATGCAAGAATGCGTAGTGGATTTGTGTTTAGGAGAATCTCTCTCGATTATCCTCCTAACTAGGTTTAATCAATGATTCAAATAGCCTTTTTTAATTACTAAGAAGAATTAATGAACTCAACCGACAATATAATGCAAAGATATCACAAGTTATGCCTCTCTCGATTACATGAACAAGTGAATATAGATGAAAGAATTCATATCATCCAAAACGATTCAATGCATAAAACTAGAGTTATAATCCACAAACAATCATCAATACACCAAATCCATCAAACCCTAAAGGGAACTACTCCATAGATATGGAGCAATTCATCACAAATATGTTTAAAGTAAAGGAAAACATAAAATGATCCAAACTCGGGTCTTGAGTGAGGATTGAATGATGAACTTCTTGTGCTTTTTCTTCTCCAACTCCTCCTTAGCCTCCTTAGGTCTCCAATATGTCAAAAAGTCCAGAAAATAATATTTTTCCATGTATTTATACCAAGTAGGGTTGGGCCCATGCGCCGCGGCAGCGGACTTTTCTCAGAGTACGAAATTTTCTTGCGTTTTGACGTCCAGACTTGGTCCTCGACCCCTGAACACGATACCGGCTTAATCCATTGGGCTTTTACTCAGACTTCAAATCTCCAAATCGCTCGAATTCATTCCATAACATCTACATAGCTCGGAATCACTCCTATAAGGCATGAAACACACAATAAGTGCAAAACACTATCAATTAAAGCTCAAACATGAATAAAGTGCGTGAATTAGAGTGCAATAAGAGACCAAAACACGAGATTATAGCCTACCATCAGTGGGGATTGATTGTGGGGTGAAGGAACATTACCATAGGACCGTATATTCGAATTTGCATACCTAGTGCTTGATGAGATGCTTAAATGAGCTGAACCCAAAAACCTATTCCTAATTATGGTTCAATTTTTTCATGTATTTAATAAATTAAAGTCACTAGGATTTTCGGAACATTGTAGTAGTTTAAGGAAAGCTCAAGAGAGGTATGTTGGCTAAACTTCTTTCGTAGAATCGAATTCCATGCTGTCCTCGTATGTTTCAAGCGTGGTTGTCTCAAGTTCTTACTCTCTCATGATCCGGGTCATTCCTAATATATGCAGTTATTCCAAATAAGCGTTGTGTCGAAGATTGTATGCCCAAAATGTGTTTCAATTGCTTTTATCGTGTTATTCTCTCCTTGGGGAATGTATTCAAGTATGGTTATGTATCAAAATGTTATGACTTCAATTCATGTATCAAATGCAAGGTTTATAATTCCTTATTCTTTGAATGAAAACTCAATGTGTTTAAAACTTCTATTGCTCATATACATACTTAAAATCTTGATTACGAATGATCTTATTGTTGATAATCCATGATGATGCTTGAAATGAAAGGAGTGAGTATGAAATATAAAATACGGCTGACGTGCCAAGAACAAAATTACACTTGTGTCCGATAGTGCCAATGAAATGAAAAGTCTATGTGAAAGATTTTGAAATAAGCTTCAACTCCTTTATAAATAAATATTTGGGAGTATCGTTAGTCTTCTAGGAAGGGTAGGTTGAAACAACCTAACCCCAAAACTACATGTGTCGGTGTAGGAGTGATTGAGGTAAATCCCCGAACCGATGTGTTGAGATTATTCCCCTTAATTAGGATAAGATTGATGTGTTGATATTATTCACCTTAATTGGGATGAGATGATTGCTAGAGGAATGTGATGTCAACCCACACGGTATTGTGGTGAGACGGCTTAGCCGATTGGGCCTATATCGGATGCCATGTCGTACACATGGTAGTGTTATGATTGGATTTCTTGGGTGAGACGGCTTAGCCGATCGGACCGAGAGCAGACTCCATGCTAAAAGCACGGTGTTGTATCGGTACTAATGATCTCCCAACTTTAAAATATTGATATTCTCTTGAAAAGTTATCTTTCTCTTAACTTGATGCTCTAATATTTTTTGAGGCTCTCATTGATTCCATGTTTCTTTCTCCTTGTACTGTTACTCGATTATTTGAGAGGGTGTTTAGTCTTATATACTAGTACTATTCGAGATGTAATAACACACCTTTTGCCAGGGGCGCTGCATCTTTAATGGATGCATGTGGTTCCACAGCAGGCGGCATCGATCAGTGATAGCGGTACACCCTCTTCTCAGCTGACTTGGTGAGCCCCACTTCATATCGGGATCTTGTATATTTTGTTTCTTATGGATAGTGTTGTGATTTAAGCCGGTGTCTTATTTCTAGAACAATCATATTAGTCTTTTCTATAAATTAGAGGATCTGTAGACATAGTGTGGGTTGTACCTTGATTTGGAATGTCAAACTAGAAATGTTGTATATGTATCACATGTTTCCACTTCTAGACTAAGAATGTGTAATGTATTTTGGCAATTGAAAATGAAGTAACTAATGGTAATGAAATTGGTGTTGTTCATGAAATCCTCTCATTGTGTAATGAATGGTATACATCTTCACTTTATACATGTGTAAGGTCGGGTAGAAGGCATCAAGTAGGCTTTCTTGACTGGGATATCTTGGTTGAGCATCGGTCGAGCTCTCCAAGGTCGGGGCATGACACTTTTCATTTAGAACAAGCCTCCAAACCAGTCGAATCAATGAAATTGGAAAGAAAATGCTCTCTAAAAATTGCCTCTTTGTAGTCTAGGGTTAAATATTAATGTATATTCAGCTAAGTCTTGATTTTCACAATTTGTATCCAGCTGCAGATGTCTCAATGTGAACTCTTGTTCGTAGTTACAAGTAAATCGCAAAAGTGAACTACTTATCGCAAATGCAATAAGTGCCGCATCCATGCAGTTATTGCAAATGTGACATTTCCTTCGCATTTGTGAAGGTCTCCTCCATCGCAAATGCGAAGCTTCTATATGATGTGCAGTGTCACAAAGGTGACACAACAGTCACAAATTCAATGATCCCCTATATCACAAAACCGGCTCTAACTTAGCAAATGCGAAGTGCCTTGTCCAGACCCCTCCCAAATGCGAGTTGGTACCTCGCAATTGCGAGATCTTCAAGCAAGAAAAACTAGCTGAAGCATCAGCTATTCAACACCTTGCACAACCTATCTGAAACTCACCTGATCCCTTTGGTCTACAATACGAATACTAACACATGTGTAATAATATCATACAAACTCGCTCGCTATCTCAAATCATTAAAATAACATCAAACATCAAGAATCGATCATCAAAACTCAAGATTTTCAAATTAAAACACATTTTCCTAATTTTTCACATATTGCGCTGAAACTACCTAGGGTCACCCGGGACCGCAACCAAACACGCGTACAAGTCCAAAATGGAATACGAATCTATCGGAATTATCAAAACACCAATCTGAAGTCGTTATAAAAAATGTTGACCGTGGTCAACTCAAGTCATTTTTAAAGCCAACAATCATATTGAGGGATTGAAAAAATAATTAATAAATATTGGTTCCCGGTTGGACTTGATTTGACTAAGTGAGGGATTGAAAATAATTAAATAATTATGTGTACCTAAATGAATAGTAAAAATAATTAAATACTATAATGACCCGACCTGTCGTTTTGGGCTCTAGCATGTTATTTGGCGATTTGAGACATTTAGTAGCTTCACATTATATATTATGACTTGTACGTGTAGTCGGTTTTGATTTTTAAAAAGTTCGAAGTTGATTAGGAAGAATAATCTCAATTCGGAAGCTTTAAGTTGGGATAGTTGACCAAGGTTAGACTTTTGAGGAAATAAACTTCAAATCGGAATTTTAAAGGTTCCTATAGGATCGTATGGTGATTTCATACTTGGGAGTATATTCGAATTGAGTATCGGATTGTCCGGGAGTGTTTCAGCGCTCATTATCGGAACTTTGCATTTTGAAAGTTTTGAAATTTGCTAAGATTAACTTGGAGTAGACTTTGGTGTTATCGAACTCTGAGTGGTTTTTAGAGACCTTGGAAAGGTTCAGTTAGTTGATTAGAACTTGTGTGTGAAGTTTGGTCGTAATCCGGGATCTCTAAGTGTGATTTGGACGCGTTCGACGAGGTTTGAAGCTTTGGAAGTTAAGAAAAGGATTTCGATCATCGAAAGAAAGATTTTGATGTTATTTGTGGAGTTTTGAGCCTTTGGATAAGGTTGGATAAGGCATTAGGACTAGTTTGTAAGATTGGAGGGGTTCCGAGTGCCTCGGTTGTGTTTCGGGGTTAGTTTCTGACCATGTCGGTGTGTTTTGCCTATGGTTGTTGCTGGTGCTGGTGTCACTCTTCGCGAACACTTTGGGAAGCACGCATTCATGATGAAGGATTTGGGTTTGAGGCCATGTGTCCACCTTCACGTTGGGCGAGCCGCGTGCGCGGAGGCTGGTGCAGTGGTACTTCGTGTTCGCAATAGTCAGGTTGCGTTCGCGAAGAAGAAGAAGAAGTTTGGACTGGATGTTGGCCTTCGTGTTTGCGAAAGACCGGTCATGTTCGCATTGAGCAGGACAGGTAAGGCATAGCGTTTGCGGATCCTATATCGCGTTCACGGAGAGGATTTTATTTTAGCAGAAGATTTTAACTTCGCTATCGCAAGTCGTCTTCCGCGATCGCAAAGAGGAACTATTGGGCAGTGTATAACAATGCAAATCAGGACTTGGCTCATTTTTATCTTAGTCCTTCCATTAGAGCCGAATTTGAAGGGGAATTTTCATCTATCACAAGGTAAGTGATTCCTACTCATTATGAGCTAAATACATGGATTATATATGGATTTAAACATGAAAAATTATAAAATTGTGGGATTTTGAAAGTAAACCTATAAATGATTTTTTTGAGTTTTGACCACGAAATTAGACATGGAATTGAAAATAAATTATATAATTGAGTTCGTGGTGTTATGGGTGGTATTTATCTTCGAAAAGTTACAGAATCCGGGTGTGTGAGCCTGGGGATTGACTTCTTTGACTTTTCGTGTAGAGTTGGGAATTGTTTCTAATTGTTAAATTACAAGTCCTTGAGTATATTTTGATTCGTTTGCACGTTCTTTTGACTAGTTTCGGAACGTTTGGCATTGGTTTGAGGTAATAGAGAGGCATTGGAGCACTATCGGATTTTGGAGCGAGGTAAGTCTCCTTTCTAACCTTGTGAGGGAGAATTTACCCAGTAGGTTCTATATTTGTTATGTACTACGTATTATGGGTGCTACACACGTATGAGGTGACGAGTGTCCATGGTATGCTAGAATTCCTGAGTATGTCTGGGTAGACTTAGACTCACGCCATGTTTTAATTGTATTAATTGAGTTATTGTTTCTTGTTTGCATGCCTTAATTATTATTTTTAGTCTGTGACTGGACTTGTTTAGAGTATCAAACCTTGCTATTATAGATACTTGACGAGCTACTAAATTTGTCGCGAAAAGTATACTTCCTTTTACATATTTATCCAGTGTCGTGCGTATTCATCCAAAAGTTTCTTGAATTTCATAACTCACATGTATTTTTTTGAGTGGGGTCAGTGACCCATCAAAGTTTCATATTCTTATGGGATCGGCCTAAACGCCTCAGCAGTATTCTTTTTGGATCGAGCCATTCGCCTCGGCTGTATTATGTAGCACACTCTTATGGGATTGAGTCGTTCACCTCTGCAATATTATGTAACACACTCTTATGCAGTCAAGCCATTCGCCTCGACAGTATTTTGTAACACACTCTTATGGGATTAAGCATTCTCCTTGGCAGTATCATGTAATATATTCTTATGGGATTGGATTGTATGCCACGGTAAGATATTGTACCACCACTCTTATGTGATCGGGACATTCACCTTGGTAGAATCGTGCACATTATTCGATAAGGAGTCAGCGTACTTATGACTCTTTCTAACTTGGGATGTGAAATTTTATTCGGTATTGATCATTATATATTCCATGCGAGATAGTATTCGGCATTTGAGGATTTTGTATTTACTCTTCTATTGAGGATCATGTTATACATATACACCTGCTTCGTTGCTTTTACTTGCTATGCTTCATACCTGTCTACTTTCACTGTACTTGATAATTGGACCACTCGTAAGTGTGTCGATGTCGACTCACTCTTATTACTTCTTCGATGTTAGGCTAGATACTTACTAGCTACGCGTTGATTTACATACTCATACAACACTTTTGCACTAATTGTTTAGGTAATGAGATAGGTACATTTGGTGGTCACACTGGCACGTAAGCGCAGCTACTGAGGAGTCTTTGTGGTAAGATGCATTCCATGTTACTATCTGCAGCACACGGGAGTCCCTTTCCTATTCATTATTGCATTCTGTCTAATTTCTATTCTAGATAATTGTTGTAGTAGTATTATATGTTCTAGTAGATGCTCATTCGATTATCACACCCGGTTTTAGGAACTTAGACCATTAATCTTGGATGTATTTCTATTATGGCATTCAACATTGCATTTTGATCATATTCTAATTTTCATTAAAATGTTAGTATTTTCAATAAAAATAGAGCAATTTTGCTTAATTATTTCATCATTATTTTATATGTGTTAAGAACTGCTAATTATCATGTTGATTAAATTGTTGGCTTGCTTAACAACAATATTGGGCGCCATCATGATCTATAGTGGGAATTGGGTCATGACAGCTTGGTATCAGAGCACTAGGTTCACTTATGTCTCACAAGTCATGAGAAAGTGTAGTAGAGTCTTGCGGATCGGTACAGAGACGTCTATACTTATCTTTGAGAGGCTACAGGACTGTAGGAGAACTTCCCTTTCTGGATTCCTTGTCCTATGATTTGATTTTTTTGAAGCTTATGTCTTCAGTTCCTTCCTACTCATTAGAGAACTATGTTGAGCACTTGATATCAGTTGGGAATCAAGGAGTCGTGGTGGTGATACAGGTCTGATGCAGGATATTTTTCCCTACATTATGAGAGCATAATACTATCATTGCCTCATGGAAGGGAGTTCGATCATTTTAGCCAGTGTTGGTGTTGCCTATGGTTTCGGTTCTATACACGGTACATTGTGATATTTATCGCGTTGTTATCACACAATGTTGGTGTGAACGGAGGGTGTTTACTTTTGTGTTGCGGCAGTGAATGCTTCAGGAAGAGGATTATTAGGTTCGTGATTGGAAGATCCGGTATTTAATTCCAGCGCAGGAGAGGCAACTAGGCTATGGATGTTCAAGCTTTGGTTGATGGAGTAGCGAGATTTGATATCTCCAAACTTGGTGGAATTTTTGTTTGTGTTGTAGTGTCATTGATCTTGTTGGAACGCATTACGTCTCGTCAGTAGGATGGTCTTCATTTGTTTGCCTTTGGGGGTATGGTGTTGCGAAGTGGTACCTATGAAGTGGTTATCGAAGATGATGGTGTGTTGCGATTCTAGGGTCGAATCAGTGTTTCCAGTGTTGATGGTTCGAGAGAGATAATCCTTGAGGTGGATTTTATACTTAGGAAGTTCGAATGTGACAAAAAGAGTTTGCTTGAAATGTAGAGAAATGTGAGTGTTTGATTATCGTTTTGGGATGCAATATGGCTTCAAGTTTTAAATGTATTGTTGGACCTTCAGTTAATGTTAATGGAATGAATGGATTCTTACGGCTGGCAGATGAGTGTGGACCTAGGAGAATTAACTGATTTCATAGTGGATGTAACTATAGCAATATCATTGGGGGATGTTGATACGAGATTACACAGGTGGGGGCTATTTCCTATGAGAAGGTTAGGGGTTGCATGATTTCTGATGAAGTTCCTATAAAGAGCTCTACTTTATATCCAATGGAAGGCATGTACTGCAATGTGGGTTTGGATCGCCTGAGGAAGATGGAGAGACTGTCATGAAGTTAAGTGTGCATTAGGGCTAATAATTCGGGTTGTGCTATGATTTGTGCAACAATAACTTATGAGAAATTCAGTTGGGTAACAGTGTGGGATCATGGTAACTAAGAAGGAGAAGTCATTGTAAGTTCTTAGTTTATGTGATTGTGGCTAAAAGTCAAGTGAGTGAGCCTACCATTGGTGATTGGGCCACGAGGTCATATGTCTTTTGCAATTTCTGGATTTCAATACATTGGTGGGTTAGTTATGACCGGGGAAGAGAACATCAGGGGTAATTCGAGCAAGGAATCTGATGGATGTGTTCTACATTTTTCATTATCGATTCATGTGTGCTCTTTAGAGTATTCATCTGCTAACGGAGCACTAGTTGTTGCTAATATGATCAAGACTCTCAATAATGGTTCTAGTAGGTTCGAGATTTAAGGTGTGGTTCCTAAGGATTTTTGGGTTTGATGTGTGGCTGAGGATTGGGTTTTGCAACAGAGTGTGAAAGATGCTCGGAGTATTTCTATTGTAAGGCCCCGTAAAATTTTTACTAAAAATCGAAATTTATGTGATGCCGAAATAGGCATAGAGGTTAATAGTAGTAGAAGAAAATGTTGGGCAGAAGTAGGCATTTCTAGGGCCTATTCTTCGACAGCAGAACCACTCTGCAGACCGCAGAATGGTCGCAGAGTGGGTCAGATTTCTTGGTCATTTTGATGTCAAATTTCGCGGCCATTATGCGACCGCACAACCATTTCGCGGGCCGCATTCTTGTCGCATATCCCGCTTTGGGATTTTTCGGAGGGAGGTTCTGCGGTGCACTATGCGACCACAGAACCATTCTGAGGTGCATTATGCGACCACAGAATAGGTCGGTGGGCCGCATAGTGACCGCAGACCGGGTCACTCACGCCCAATTTTGGAGGCCAAATTATACGGCCGATATGCTGACCGCATATCAATTATGAAATTGCATATGCGATCGCAGAACGTGTTCCAGAGCTTTATTTTTGGGGTTTTTAAACCCGACCCTATTCCATTAAAACACCTACCTTGGGCCATTTTAAACTTATTTTTTGATAATTTTAGAGTGAGAGGGAGGGTCCTATAGGGAGAAAGTGATCTTCATTAAATTGCTCTTCAATTCTCACATAAAACCCTGAAGATTATCAAGAGAGGCACCTAGGTCTTCTTCCTAAGAGGTAAGATTCTATCACCCAAACTATTAATTTCAAAATGTAACTAGAATGGGCCATTAATAAGGTAATTCATGTGGATGAGAGTGCTTACCTTGCATGCATGTGTTCCTAAGTAATATGGGGAGGTTGTGAGTTAAAGATAGAAAAGAATGGGGTGTGGGATGGTGGAGTCTTTCATAAAAAGGGCCATGAAACCTTAATACACACATAGTGTTTGATAGAATGCTCAAGTAAAAGGGCCATGAAATAGATTTGATACACACATAGTCTTTCATAAAAGGGCCATGAAATCTAAAATAGATTGAAGTTGCTAATATTCCGGAACATCTTAGAGTTTTAAAAGGCTCAATTGAGGTATGTTGGCTAAACCCCCTCTTCATAGAATTGAAACCCACGGTATTCATGCAATCGACGTAAGTCCCAAATTGAACGTCTTAGAAATTGCTATCCCGTATGTTCTGACATTGCAAATATATGTGTAATATGTATTCCCATGCTTTTATCACGTTATCTCGTCATCTGAGGAAATGTTCAAGACTTTGAATATGTGCTAATATGCCTAGACTTCAAGTCAAATTCGATTAAGGACTGTTAGGCCAAATTGTGTGAAAAGCCTCTATGTGCCTTGAATTATAAATTGCTCATATGTGAAATCAAGAGTCTTGAATGAAAACCGTGTTGTTATTGATGATAACAATAACGTTGGATAGTGGAAAAGAACTTGAATTATGAAATAAGGCCACTTGTGCCAATGTGCTTAAAAGATGGGAAAGAAATATGAAGCAAGATGATCGATTGAAATGGTTTATGTCTCAAATGAGATGGCTTAGCCGATCAGGCCGAGATCAGACTCTGTGTAATAACACGGTGGCATTGTGAATGAAATAGTGAATACGGTTGATGTCTCAAATGAGATGGCTTAGCCGATCGGGCCGAGATCGGACTCCGTGTAAGAACACGATGGTATTGTGGACTGTGGTATATTGGCACTAAAATCCATTCAACCTAATAATGCGGGAGTTGACTTAAAAATCTATGTGATCCTTGACTGTTTCCCTTGTATTATTATTCATTCTATTGAGAAGGTGTTTAGCTATACATACTAGTACTATTCGACAGTACTAACGTCCCTTTTGCCGGGGGCACTGTATCTTTAAATGGATGTAGGTGGTTCCATAGCAGACAATGTTGATCATAGATAGGTTCTGCATCTTCTTCTCAGCGAACTCGGTGAGCCCCATTTCATTCCGGGGTCATGCAATATATCTTTTGTTTATATTGTTGTACTTTTTGAGGTATAGCCGGGGCCTTGTTGCCGACACCTTCTTTACACTCTTTTGTATGTTTAGAGGCTCCATAGACACTATATGGGTTGTATATGGGTGTTGGGAATGTTAAACAAGTTATGGTGTGTTCGATCACTTATTCAACTCAGACTATAAGAGTATGTGTATTTTTAGACTTAAAGGCGAAATAGCTAATGAAACGGTTTAATATTGTATGTATGAACTTCCCACTGTTTAATTAATAAAATCATGTCTTTTCTTTTCTTGATCATGGGTGAGTGGGGTAGAAAGTATTTAACAGGCTTGCTCGACCGGGTTCACTCGGTTGAGCGCCGGTCGCACTTCCTGAGATTAGGGTGTGACATCTATATTATTACCAGGAGTGCTATCTAGTGTTAGAGAGATGGATGGAATAGTGTTGGATTCGTAGAAGGTCTCATAGAAATGCGCGTATCAATTGGAGGTACTATTTATTGCACGAGAGGGTACAAAAAGGCTTATGGGTATTGAGACGACATGATCTTGTGATTTGGGGTCACTCGGGATGAGTGTTAATTTTTAATCCATTGTGTGCTAGGAAGAGAAGTGCTATTTTGAAAGAAAGTCAAGAGGAAATCTGAAGAAGCTGGGTCAGTTTAGTAGTGGCTTAGATCAGCGTGGTAAGGGACATGACCGGTTCCTTCGGTATGTTGAGACTATGTAGGTGTTATGGCAAGAACTTGCCCGCTTGGTAGTCTGCACGATTTGGTTAATTTAGAAGACTCATTTTTAATGGTTGGGTCATGAGCAAACGGGTCCCAAAGAGTTATGATGGTTTTGGCCATGACTTGATGTGTGTGTCTTATGTGGTTATGGGAAGTCAGTTGCGTGTTATGATTTTTCTCCTGAAATGAGTTTAGGGAAAGGGGTTTCTAACCGAAGGAGTGCTCATTCTACTTGTCGTTCAAGAGTTGTCATGAAATTCATTTACCTCGCATAATAACATGATAGGTGCAGTGAGCAGTGTGGAATTAGGGTTGAAGGGTCAAGGTTGTGGTTCAGTTTGACAGGGATGCCACGAGCTCGAAAGAGCATGGGGAGATTTCAGATGTTCAGAGTATACTGGAGCTATTTTAGTGTCACCTGAGAGTGGTGTGTTTTATGGAAGAGGCATTTTTGTTTTAATTTGCGCACTCTTGATTAGCACTACAAAAATAGCTCGGTTGGTAGCCTTGGGTGTACAGATTTTTCTATTGGTGTGGAAGGTTGTGGGAGTATCCCATGGTATAATTGTGTGAATATGATGTGTCGGTCATTTAAGTGGGAGAGATTGAGATCAGGTACAGAGATTCTGTTACTATCGTAGATTAGAGAGTTTATGATTGAGAGATACACTATTCTATTGGTTGTAGATTATGGAAGTTTGTTTAGGATTTTATGGTTGTTTGTATGTATCATGAATAGGTCATTCTGGATCTTAAAAGGATACTTACCGAGCGTGGTGGTTGTTATAACTATCGTCGTCTATTTCATGTGTTACTCTTTTATGCAATATGGGTTGTGAGGCAACATGATCTTTCACGTGCGTGTTGTGGTCCTGCATAGGCCTGTGGTGTTATATGAGCGAGATGGCTCCTAATATGCTGGATTTTTATTGCACCTTAGTCGTGCTTGGCCCTTTGTAGCTCATTATGCTATTTGTCTCCCTAGGGTTATGTTTTTGCACTTGGCATTCTTGTGCTCTATATATATGTGTGTCTAGTGAGTATGAGCATTTTCGCTAGATGTATATTTCCATGCAAATTGTTATGTGTGGATCGGGTGGCATGCTTCCATGCGTATGATGTTTGGATCGTGTTGCACACCATAACGGTATCATGTGTAGATGGGGTTGCACGTCGCAACGATGAGATTTTGGCTACGACTCCTTATACGTATTTTGTGTGTTTTGCTTCTCATCTCTGGAATAAATTCATAGTATTCTCTTTGGTTGTTATATCTGTTAGACATGCTAGATAGTTCTGTTACTTGGGTTCCCTTCCCTTATGGGTCGTATCCGAGTTGTGGCTTATTCGACATAGATGGCATTGTATGAGATTTTACAGGGTGTTTGATGTGGCATGTCGACTGAGTAGCTTGTATTAGGTGAGACGAGGTTATTGGACATGGAATCAGTGCAGTCGAATTTGTATAATGTATGTTTGGAGGAGGAATGTCTCCAATCTGTTCAAAATGCGGCAATGGTTCTTGTCAAGATGAGGAACTCCGTGATTTGTTGGTTTGGTGGGTAGCTATGAGTTACTACACATATCTTTCATAGTTGCAGTATTGCAAGGTTTCAAATAGGATTTTATGTGTCATAAGGTATATTACCAGTACCGGGTTCGAAAACATGTAGGTATTATGGTTGGATGATATTACTATTGGCATATGAGCGATGCAGTAAATCGTGTGGTTATGACTTGGGTATATATATATGTTTTGTTACAGCTTGTCGAGATTGATACAGTGTATGTATGCAAGAATCGAATCTTATAGGAAATTTCAGATGTTGGAATTTGGTTCTAAGGCTTGTGATCTAAGGTAGCAGGAAGGATCTTCAATCTGGGTTGAGCCAATGTGATCATATGGCTTGTGGTGGTACGGATAGGTGCACGAGGAGTTGTACAGTGATTTTAGAAACTTTGGGATGATTCTTGGCACGTTCGAGGATGAATGTATGTTTAAGTTGGGAGAATATAATGACCGACCAGTCATTTTGGGCTCTAGCATATCGTTTGGTGGTTTGAGACCTTGAGTAGCTTCACTTTATGCATTATGAGTTGCACGTGTAGTCGGTTTTGATTTTCAAGAAGTTCAGAGTTGATTTGGAAGAATAGTTCTCAATTTGGAAGTTTAAAGTTAGGAGAGTTAACCAAGGTTGTACTTTTGAGTAAATGGCCTCGAAATCAGGATTTGAAGGTTCCTATAGGTTTTAAAGTGATTTAAGACTTGGGCGTATGTTCGGGTTGAGTATCGGATGGTCCAAGAGCATTCAGTGCTTATTATCGGAAATTTGCATTTTGAAAGTTTTTAAATTTGCTATGTTTGGCTTGGAGTGGACTTCAGCATTATCAGACTCTGTGTGGTATTCCAAGACCTTAGATAGGTTCATTTAGTAGATTAGAACTTGTGTGTGAAGTTTGGTCATAATCCGGTATGTCTAAGTTTGATTCAGACGCATTTGGCGATGTTTGAAGGTTTAGAAGTTAAGAGAAGAATTTCGATCGTCGATTCTTGGTTTTGATGTTATTCGTGGCATTTCGATCCTTTGATTATTTTGGTTAAGGTTTTGGGACTAGTTTGTAAGAATGGTCAGGGTCCCGGGGGCCTCAGGTGTGTGAGGTCGCATTCGCAATGAAGAAGAAGCTGGAATTGGAGGTTGGCCTTCGCGTTCGCGAAGGGCCGGTCACGTTCGCGTAGAGAAGGCCAGTTAAGGCATCGCATTCGCGAAACCTATATCGTGTTTGGGAAGAGAATTTTTGTTCAGCTGTAGATTTGACCCTCTCAATCGTGAGGCGTCGTCCACGATCGCGAAAAGTAATGACTGGACAGTGTATAAGAATGCAAATTGGGATTTATCTCTTTTCATCTTATTAATTACATAGTAGCCAATGTTGGGCGATATTGAAGGGTCATTTTCATCATCTATCACAAGGTAAGTGATTCCTACTTATTGTGAGCTAAATATGGATTACATATCAAGGGGCATTTTCATCATCAATCACATCGATTATATATGGATTTAAACATGAAAATTTATAGAAATTGTTGGATTTTGGAAAAAAACCTAGAAATTCTATTTTTAAGTTTTTACCACGAAATTGGACGTGGAATTGGGAATAAATTATATAATTGAGTTCATAGTGTTATGGGTAATATTTATCTTCGAGAATTTTTGAAATACGAGCACGTGGGCTCGGGGTTGACTTTGTTGATTTTTCATATAGAGTTGGGAATAGTTTCTAGTTCTTAAATTACAAGTCTTTGAGTATATTTTAATTGGTTTGCACGTTCTTTTGACTCATTTCAGATCGTTTAGCATTGGTTTGAGGTGTTAGAGAGGCATTGGAGCCCGTTATCGGATTTCGCAGGGAGGTAAGTCTAGTGTCTAACCTTGTGAGAGGGAATTTACCCCATAGGTGCTACATTAGTTTTGTGCTATGCGTTATGGGAGATGCGCACGTATGAGGTGACGAATATCCGTACGTATGTTGGAATTCCTGATTATGTTCGGGTAGACTTAGACTCACACCATATTTTAATTATATTAATGGAGTTATTCTTGCATGTTCACGTGCCTTAATTATTATTTTTAGCCTGAGACTGGACTTGTATAGACCATCGAACCTTGCTATTTTAGATACTTGACGAGTGTCCCGTCATTGTTTCTTGAATTTCATAACTCACACGTATATTCATGTGTGGGGTGAGTGACCCGTCATTGTTTCATATTCGTATGGGATCAAGCTAAAAGCTTGAGCAGTATTCTTATGGGATCGAGCTGTTCACCACGACAGTATTATGTGACACACTCTTATGGGATCAGGTCGTTCGCCTTGGCATTATTATAACGACTCGAGCGGCCGCTTTGAGCCTTAGTGTTCCGTTCAGTGGTTCGAGGTCTTGAGTGACTTAATATTGTGTATTATGACTTACATACATGGTCAGATTTGATTTTTGGATGTTTCGGGATTTATTTGGAGGAGTGATTCTCATTTTAGAACCTTAAGTTGAATATGTTGACCGAAGTTTGACTAGTGTGAACATGACCCCGTAACAGTGTTTTGATGACTCCGGAGGTCCCTAGGTTGATTTGGTTAGTTTTGCCGAAAGTTGGCAATTTAAAGGCTTAGAATTTTGATTAGTTTGACCGTAAGTTGACTTCATGGCTATTGGGTTCGGACTTTTGTTTTGGGACTTGGAATAGGTCCGTTTTGTTAATTAGAACTTGTCTGCAAAGTTTGGGGTCATTCTAAGTTGATTTGATAGGAATCGGACGCACGGTTGTATTTTTAGAATGTTCTTGAGTTTCATGTAAAATTTCATGCATTTTGATATGTGATTCATGATTTTAGATGTTATTTGAGTGTTTTTATTATGCGAGCGAGCTCGAATGATGTTTCCAGACTTATGTTGATGTGTGGTGCGGAGCCCCGAGGGCCCGGGTGAGTTTCAGATGCGTTTCGGAGAAATTGAGAGGTGTGTGTTTTCTGGTGTTCTGCTCTCGCATTTGCGACTGTCGCATTTGCGAGTTTCTCTTCGCTTTTGCAAAAATTACTGAGGCCTGCAGAGTTTGCATTTGCGAACTCCAGATCGCATTTGCGATATTGGCCTAGGCTGAGGAAGGGTCGCTTTTGCGAAAACGCTAAGGGTCCCTTTTGCGAAAACGCTAAGGATCGCATTTATGAGCTTTTTTCGCTTTTGCGATGGGGCCATACTTCGCTTTTGCGATGTCTGTGGGAGCCTAGCAGCGTTTGCTTTTTCGAACAAAGCGTCGCATCTATGGTGGTCGCATTTGCGAACCCTGGGTCGTAAATGCTACTTCTGCAGCTGAACATAAGGGTTGAGTTACAGGATTTTGGTCTCAGTTTTCATATTTTGGAACCCTAGACTCAGCAGAAGGCGACTTTGAAGAGGATTTTCATCTACATTCATTGGGTAAGTGATTTTGATCAATTTCTAACTATATTTCATGATTATATCTTAGATTTAACACCAAATTTGTGAGAATCAAAGTGAAATTTTGAGAAATTTTGTCTATATTTTGAAAAATGAAAATATGGGATTTTAGTCGAATCGGACTCGGAGTTCGAAACAAAACACATATATGGACTCGTGGGGTTATGGGTAGTCAGAATCTACTCCTGTACCTGGGTTTTGGCCGAGCAAACCCTTGACTTTTGAGGAATTGTGCAAAGATCATAGCTTTATTTATTGAAATTTATTTCTCTTGCATTATAAAGGAAAAGCTATTTTTGAGCCTAGCGGAGGTGAATTATAAAGGAAAAGCTATTTTTGAGTATTGATTGAGGGCTTTTGAGGTAAGTATATTGCCTAACTTTGTGTGGGGGAACTACCCCGTTTGGATTGCTTTGTTTGCACTATTTGAACTATGTGGAAGACGTGTACACGAGATGACGAGTGTGTACACGACCTTATATGTGGAAATTTGACCAGTTTAAACTCTATTGTTTCTCATGTACATTAAATTGAAGTTGCTCTATCATGTTATATCCTACATTGTTAAATTTAT
This sequence comes from Nicotiana tabacum, assembly GCF_000715075.1. Taxonomy (NCBI): domain Eukaryota; kingdom Viridiplantae; phylum Streptophyta; class Magnoliopsida; order Solanales; family Solanaceae; genus Nicotiana; species Nicotiana tabacum. Next base: position 49,283,314 of record NC_134102.1, read on the forward strand.
TCTTATATGCCTTATTTTAAGTTTGTTCATGTTCTATCTTTTATGGCCAAATATACTCATATAAGCTTTAATTGGGGTTGTTACCTCTTCATTGTTACATGTTATCTCTTCCATAATTGATTATTATTATTTGAAGTCATTGTTACATGTTATCTCTCTTATTGTTGAACTACCATTACTTGAGGTAATTATTATTGTTATGTCTTTCATTGTTTAGCTTATTCTTCCGTCCCATTGAATTGTTGAAATTCTTGGGTTGATTTACTTGTCTCACCCTCGTGTTGTTATTATTTTTGTTGTACTCAGTGTTGTTGAGCCGTGGGCTATGTGTCATTGTGGTATTGAAATTATTTTTATGGAAACATTATGACATATGAGCACATGTGGTGCGAGTTGTTATATTGTGTTGTTATATTTTGGCACATGTGGGATTGTTGAGAGGATTGTCGGGGTGTTTTCATGTGAGTTATCCATGCTATTGTTATTATTGATATTTGCACATGTAGAGTGATAAAGCGGGCTATAAATGTTGGGTTGCGCATGTGGCGAGACAAGATGGGATAATTATTATGCGCGTGTGGCGAGACAAGGCAGGCATTTACTTTACTGTTACGCGTGTGGGGAGACAAGGGGGCTATGTCGGGGATGATGTGTGATGGCCTGGGGGCATTGTCATTTATGATATTTTTCTGGTGGGTGACCACCTTGTGTGAGCCATGCATATTACATCTTTTTTGTCACGCCCGAACCTGGGCCTGGACGTAACATGACACCTGGTGCCAGACTACATGCAATCGAGCTAACACGTGTTGATATAGTGAGAGTCTGGATGATATAAATCAAAGTGCGGAAATACAAATACAATTCTAAAACATATTTGTAGCCAACATAGCTTAACATGAAAGCCTGGGACTCTGTCTAATTGTTACTCTAGTCTATGAAGCCTCAAATGAAGTACTGAAAACACTGACTGTCTGATATGAGAATCCTAGCGCTCTGAATCGTCAACCTATAGATCATTACCTGCATCGTGAGATGCAAGCCCCGGGCAAAAAGGGAAGTCAGTACATTTGAATTGCATTGTTATGTAAAGCAACTGAAAGAAAGAACTGCAAATGTTGAAACTGAAACTGAGCTGATAATTGAGAACTGATAACTAATAACTGAAATGATCACTGATAACTGATAACTGAAATGATAGTTGATAACTGATAACTGAAATGATAGTTGATAACTGATAACTGAAATGATAACTGATAACTGATAACTGAACAAAGGAAGTAAGGATATGAATACTCCCTCTTCTGAATGATGAACAACCTGTTTATCTGAATAAACTACGGCCTCGGGCCCAATATATATGCGCACAAGCTATGGCCTCAGGCCTAAGTATACGTGTACATAACCACGGCCTTAGGCCCAAAAATGCATAAAGCATAAACTACGGCCTCAGGCCCAAACATGCATAAAGCATAAACTACGGCCTCAGGCCCAAACATGCATAAAGCATAAACTACGGCCTCAGGCCCAAATACAGATGTTCACCATTCAGGATTTAAAATAAGTAACTGAGAATCATACTACAATGTATGATACTGAAATACTGAACCCCACTGGGTTACATGATACTGAAATGCTAAATAGGACTCGACTAGAATATGTATTCATAATAAAATGATCTGTCATAACTGAGACTCATGGGATATTGAATGAAGTATGAAACCATGTCTTCTAGAGAATAAAAGTTCTACAACTATTCATGGAACTGAGGCATAATTACTTTCTGAGGAAATTTGTAATAGTCATAAGAATGAGACGTAGGGAGAATAATAAACATTCCCAAACGTAGAGAGTTAGCCTCACATACCTTAGCTCTGGCCCTTTTTAAAAGTATCACGATGTTCGTCGCCTCGTTCAAAGATAATCTACGTCAATAAATATCAAGAGGAACCAATATTAGCACTAATGCTCATGTTTTAGTCACTTATGCATTTTATCAAACACCTTATGGGCGTAAAGCCTCATAACCTTTAGTAATTGGTATTTTCTTCACCAAGTTCTCATTCTACTACTTCTAGGTGATTCTACAATCCCAAATAGATGTAACTAACACCATTTCTCATCACCCAAATGTTTACAACAATCATAATTCAACAATCCAAAACCCTAGCATAGTTCTTACGGTTCTCTTTATCAAACCCATTTACTATTCTCCCAAAAACTCATCAATTCATAGTTATAAATGATCAGGGAGTAGAAGCATTACCTTCTCGAGGCTGACTCCTCTTGAATTCGAGTTCTAGGGTTTCCTTTCTCAACTATGTTGTCTCGACTTAATATCTAATTAGTCTATTATATTGAATTTTATGCACCTCACTCTCGGTCTTGATTCTAAAATAATTGTTTCCAACCATACTCATCCCTATAGGACTTCACGTGTCAAAAAGGTCACACTAATACTCATTTAACACATCCACAACTAATCTGGATTTACGGGGTATTACATTATCTTCCCCTTGGGATCATTCATCCTCGAATGATTGTCCTGATTGTAACTACGGCTTCCTCTAGACCTTAAACGGGACTGATGGAAACATGTGAACACTTTACTGTCATGAACACATGCATATTAAACTGAATTGATACATGATTACTGATGTGCTGTGATACTGAACTGAATAGCTACTGAACTGAATGGCTACTGCACTGATTGAACACTGAGCTGACTGGATACTGAAAGACATGGAGATTATAATATAAGTTATGAATGAGAAGGATAGCTTCCTTCGACATTTCTCGAAACATCTGCCACCTAACAGATCATAATGCTAGCTTCACAAGGCATCATAATACGCATAACATGAAAGATATACATGAATACTGGTCTGTTATGGATACGTGAATTCTGAACTAACATGCATATATGAATACTGAACTAGCACGAATATTTGATTACTAAACTGATATGAATATCTGAGCACTGAACTAACATCGATATATGAGTACTATGCTGGCATGAATATCTGAGTACTGGAATGACATGAGTATCTGAGTTCTGAACTGACATGAATGTTATAACTGGAAACGTAAATGTCGTGACAGGAGATCTGAATACTGGAAACTTCAATGTTATAACATGAAACATGAAATACTCTGTGTACAATCGCTAGTTCTGGCTGAAACTCTAACTCATAAGCTACTGGCCTGATGTATCTGGGACTGACCTTTCCTTTCTTCCTAAATCTTATAGTTCCTTTCATAGGCAAAACTTTTAGAAACATCTAATCATCAAATTGAAACTCTAGGTCTCTACGTTGCACGTCCGAATAGGACTTTTGGTGACTTTGAGCCGTCTTAAAATTCTCTTGAATTTACTTGACTTTATCCATAGCATGATTGACTAAATCTGGTCCCAACAACTCTGCTTCGCCAACTTCGAACCAACCAATTGGCGATCTACACCTTCACCCATACAAATAATGCTTTCAAAATAAGTTAGATAATCCTATTATGAGGTCCATATTTACCAGCTCCACTAAAGGATATGTGTATTTTGTGGTAAAACACTGCGCTTTCTACTGCTTGACTTTCACTTGATGACAATTCAGACACTTGGAAAGAAAGTTTGTGACATTCTTTTTCATGTCATTCCACCATTAAATCTCCTCGAGATCATGATAAATCTTTGGGGAACTTGGGTAGATATAATACTGGAATTATGGGCTTCTAACATGAACCTCCTTCTCCAAGTCCATCTATTTCTTGACACACAATCAGTCTTGGTACCTCAAAGTACCATCATCACCCCCTTTGTTCAAAAGCCATTGTTTTATTTTTGTGAATCTCCTATTTCACCTACAACAAGTAGGGATCATCAAATCGTTTCTACTTAACTTCGGCTACTAAGGAGGAACAAGTCTTGTTTTGAACAACAACTCCACCACATTCAAAGTCCGAAAGTTGAACTCCTAGGTTGACTAAACAGTGAACTTCTTTCACCGTAGTTATCTTGCCTGCCTCATTCATATCCTATACTTCCCATACTGGATTATCTTTTTAAGCTACTTCCTGAAAACACTTATGGTATTGATGTGAGCTAAGTCTTTGACCAGTACACTGAAGATTAGAGTATCATGATCATTCTACTAACTTCGTGTTTCTTACACACACTAGGCACATTCCTTGGGGTAATTATATCATTTTTTACTAGGAAAAACTACATTACTTACATAAGTAGAAAGCTAATGTATTCATAACTATCATACACAATCTTAATGATATAACTCTGCTCATACTGTTAATCTATGGGAAACCCTTTTTTCGATTACTCTTAAATACATTCTTCTCTACTTTGCTCTCATACTTCCTAGCTGATTTGTTTTTCCTTCCACTGTCACTATACTTCAGGTTTAACTTAAACTCATTGGATTCTAACACACGTTTGGTGTTTCAAACTATTACCCACTCACTAGTGTTGACCTATCTAAGTGAACCAAATCGTACCTCTACAAGCTCTGCTGATATTTCTTATTCATCGTATCAACTCAAAACTTACTATTCTTTTACTAATCACCTGCTAGAATCATATTTTCTTGTTCTGCTTTGAATAAGTATAGTGAAGCAAAAGATTATTTCTAACGTCCCTCATCATTCGACCCTATCCTACGGTCGCACACTATCTTTCTTTTGTACTATGTACGTGGATCACACTTATGGAAATTTCAGTTGTCTTAAACAAAATTAGAATAACTAACCCCAAACTTTATATACACTTCAAAATCATATCAGACTATAAACATTCGGGGTAAACACTTAGTCACATAAACTAAGGGGAAACTATCATAACTTTTATCTCACGATAATTGCTGCTTCTTATAGTAACTTACTAACGTGGTACTTTCTAATTCTGATTTGACTATATCTAAACAACTTAAAATCATTCCTTGAAATTTAATATCGATTGCTCTTGGTTCTCATTTCGTACATCATATCTTCTTAGTCATATGCATAAGTCGTACAAAACACATCTTTGGTAATACAAACATTTCTGACTCCTAGGTATTTTGCCCTTACGATCATTTTTGTCCAAAACTAGAGTGATCAATTCTATGCCCGCTGCAGTTAAATTCTTAACTTGTTACACTATGGGGTCTGACATCTGAACTATCATCATCCAACCTGTGGCTCCATTTCTAAGAATTAAAATGAAATTTTTCTATGAGGTAAAACACATCCGAAAACACTATCATGCACAAACATGTCCTTCATAGTATACAATTATATGATAAATCACTTCTTGCACCATCCGTCGAGTCTTGAGTCATAATCTGGACCTAAAACGTGGGAAGATTTTGCTATAATCACTATTACTTACATTTTCTTTTAGCACCCATAGACATCCTTGTATACTCACAAGTCGCCTTTATTTGGATACAATGAAAATTGGAGATCTGGTAATTGAATAACTGAATACTGGCATACTCAACAACCATAAACCTACCAACTGAAAGACTGTATAACTGGTAACTGAGGTAAACTGATAACCATAAAACATGATAACTTCTTCTGTACTTTTTGATAAGGTTGTGCTCTAATTTGTACTACCATCCATTGCAACCCACTTTCAACATCCTCTCATGTCTCATTTGTTACCAACATGTACTCCATAACTATACCCCAATGGGACATTATCATCTCTATGACCTTGGGTTTTTCTTGCACGTTGATTGGGCATTCGATACGTCTAGAACTCGATAGGAAGAGAAGATAAACTATTGATCTAAGCTTCATGGCACGATCTAGAGTAGAAAGAAATGAGACAATCCTGAATATCTTGGTAGTTAACTGTTTATATGAGTGGCTGGCACACATATATAAAGGAAACTCCATTAGACACGGCTTCATAGACTCCCTAAGACTCTTAAACCTTGCTCAGATACCAAGCTTTGTCACAACCCAAAACTGGGCTTGGACATAACATGGCACACGATGCCTGACTACATGCGACCGAGCAAACCAATTGGCTGGCTGAATCAATATGTGATATCATAACATAATGAATGCGGAAGATAAACTAATACGTGCTGATATACTGAGAGTCTGGATGATATAAATCAAAGTGCAGAAATACTAATACAATTCTGAAACATATTTGTAGCCAACATAGCTTAACATGAAAAGCCTATGACTCTATCTAATTGTTATTCTAGTTTATGAAGCCTCCAATGAAGAACTGAAAACACTGACTGTCTGAAAATACTGAAGAAAGTAAGGTAATAATAATGCCCCAAACGAACTGGGGATCACCAAATAGCTGGCACGATAATCATAGCGCTCTGAATCATCAACCAAAGAGGGACGGTAGTACATTTGAATTGCACTGGTATGTAAAGCAATTGAAAGAAAGAACTACAAATGCTGAAACTGAAACTGAGCTAATAATAGAGAACTGATAACTAATAACTGAAATGATCACTGCTGTAACTGAAACTGAAATGATAGCTGATAGCTGATAAATGAAATGATAGCTGATAACTGATAACTGAACAAAGGAAGTAAGGATATGAATACACCCTCTTCTGAATGATGAACAACCTGTTTATCTGAATAAACTACGACCTCAGGCCCAATATATATGTGCACAAGCTACGGCCTCAGGCCCAAGTATACGTATACATAACTACGGCCTTAGGCCTAAAAATGCATAAAGCATAAACTATAGCCTTAGGCCCAAACATGCATAAAGCATAAACTACGGCCTCAAGCCCAAACATGCATAAAGCATAAACTACGGCCTTAGGCCCAAATAAAGGTGTTCAACATTCAGGATTTAAAATAAGGAACTAAGAATCATATTGCAATGTATGATACTGAAATACTGAACCCCACTAGGTTACATGACACTAAAATGCTGAATAAGACTCGACTGGAATATGTATTCATAATAAAATGAGACTCATGGGATTTTGAATGAAGTATGAAACTATGTCTTCTAGAGAATAGAAGTTATACAACTATTAATGGAACTGAAGCATAATTACTTTCTGAGGAAATTTGTAATAGTCATAAGAATGAGACGTAGGGAGAATCATAAACATTCCCAAATGTAGAGAGTTAGCCTCACATACCTTAGCTCTAGCCCTTTAAAACGTATCACGATGTTCATCGCCTCGTTCAATGATAATCTACGTCAATAAATATCAAGAGGAACCAATATTAGCTCTAATGCTCATGTTTTAGTGACTTATACATTTATCAAATACGTTATGGGCGTAAAGCCTCATAACCCTTAGTAATTGGTATTTTCTTCACCAAGTTCTCATTCTACTACTTCTAGGTTATTCTACAATCCAAAATAGATTTAACTAACACCATTTCTCATCACCCAAATGTTTACAACAATCATAATTCGACAATCCAAAACCCTAGCATAGTTCTTATGGTTCTCTTTATCAAACCCATTTACTATTCTCCCAAAAACTCATCAATTCATAGTTATAAATGATTAGGGAGTAGAAGTATTACCTTCTCGAAGTTTACTCCTCTTGAATTCGAGTTCTAGGGTTTCCTTTCTCAACAATGGTGTCTCGACCGAATATCTAATGATCGGAAGGATGTACCCATGTTAATAAGGTGTTGGAGAATTGAAATTAACTTAGAATCATCGTTAGAACTTACCTTTGATGATGGAGGGACCTTGGTAAAGTTAGGTTTTTGAGAGCTTTCCTTTCTAGAGTAGGTTTTCATGTTTGGAGTGTGGGGGAACGAGGTAAGGGTTTTAAATATGTGAACATGTCCCAAAATTTAGGAGGAAAATAAAAGTAGCTCGGGTAAACATCGCCGGCATGAGGCATCGTCTGGGGCACCAAAATAACTGTGCAAGGCGCCATTAGAGGCGCCAAAACTACAGTGCCTTGCACTGTTTGGGGCGCTGAGGTTGATGCCCTGGATAGTGCCTTGCACTATTTGGGGCGCTGAGGTTGATGTCGTGGACAGTGCCTTGCACTGTCTGTGGCACTGAGGTTGATGCCGTGGAGAGTGCCTTGCATTGTCTGGGGTGCTGGGTTTTTATGGCCTTGCATTGTCTATGGCCGTGAGTTTTCATGGCCTTGCACTGTATAATGCTATAAGACGGACCTCCCATAAACTTAGTCGATTCTATTGAATTTTATGCACCTCACTCTCGGTCTTGATTCTAAAATAATTGTTTCCAACCATACTCATCCCGGTAGGACTTCACATGTCTAAAAGATCACATTAATTCTCATTTAACGCATCCACAACTAATCCGGATTTACGTGGTGTTAAATTTTTGTTGTGTTGTTTCCAATGTGCTATTCAGCATTGTCACATGCATACAAATTTATACATGTGACATATGGGCCTATAAGACCGAAATGGTCATTTGTACACTCAAATCGTAGGCTGACAAGGTCATACAATCATCCATATACATGACATCTGTCTACAAGCCTCTAAGAGTACATAAACGTCATAAAGGCCGGGACAGGGTCCCGCCATACAAATCAATACATGTTCAAAGCATACTGACTAAATAGGCAACTCCGGAGTAAGTGGAGTGCACCAACACCTTCTGCTAATCTGATAGCCTACTATCAGGGCCTGTGGGCATGAAACGCAGTGTCCCCAGGCAAAGGGGACGTCAGTACAAATAAAGTACCGAGTATGTAAGGCATGAAAAGCAATATATAAAAGACATAAAATAAACATGGAGTAAATGACTCAACTTGTAAGTCTAAATAGCCTAGTAAATAATGAAACCTTAGTGTGATGCATATGCGTATAAATTTCATATCATGCATAGGTATATGCGTACATAACATCATCAAGCCTCTGAGGGCATCCCATCATATCATCTTGGCCTCAGTGGGCGAAATCATCAACGTATACCAACTAATTAGGTGGTGGTGCATATATAACGTCGTAACCTTTTCCCATACCTATCACGACCCAAACTGATATAAAAATTTATACCTGTGACATACGGGCCTATAAGGCTAACGTGATCCATTATATACTTTAAATATAGGCTGACAAGGCCATATAAATATCCGTACACATGACATCTGTCTACAAGCCTCTAAGAGTACATACTTATCATAAAGGTCGGGACTGACCCCGCTATACCAACCAATACATGTACTAATTTCATACTGACCAAATAAGCAACTCGGGAGCAATAAAGTGCACCAACATCTTCCGCGAAGCTGATAGCCTACATGGAGGACTCTCGACCTGTCTATCAGGACTTGCGGGCATGAAATGTAGCATCCCCAGGCAAAAGGGACGTCAGTACAAATAATGTACCGAGTATGTAAGGAATGAAAATCAGTAAATAATAGACATGAGAGAAACATGGAGTAAAAGACTCGACATGAAATTTTGAATAACTCTGTAAATGATGAAATACTCATAGTGTCATGCATATGCATATGAATGTAGTGTCGTGCATAGGTACATGTGTTCACAACATCATCAAGCCTCTGATGGGCATCCCATTATATCATCTCGGCCACTGTGGGCAAATCATCAACATATACCAGCTGATCAGGTGGTGATGCGTATATAATGATGTAACCTTTTCCCATATCCCATATCCATATAATACACATATATACGCGTATATAACACCATCTTGTCATGGGTCAATGTACATGTATAAATGCATGAAATGCATAAGAAATACATTAATAATATTTTCTCGGAATGCCATAAAAATCAATATACCTTTCGGCTAAACTTTATCTAATACGTATTTTTCTGAGACCCATGAATAGAAGATATAATAATAATTCACATGGGGAATCAAAAATATAGACACCCCTAGTATTTATATGAATAGAGTCATTTATGAAAGTTGTGTATTTTGCTCGTTTCATTTTTATTATTTGGATCCTGCCAAAAAGAAAGAAGGGATAGCCTTAACATACCTGGAGTAGGGAAACATCCGTATGATATTTTTGAAAAAGGTCGCACCGTACTCCTTTAGAACCGAAAAACTTTACATTGCTAAATCTCTTTGGAATCGTTTGGTTGCAAGAAGTCATGTTGTAGTATTTTTGCTAGCATCCGATTGTAGGGTCTTTGTACTCAAAATATTAGAAATGAGTTTAGCATCTGATGGTAGGGTCTTTGTATTCAAAATGTTAGAAATGAGTTTAGCATCTGATGGTAGTGTCTTTGGTATTCAAAATGTTAGAAATGAGTTTAGCATCTGATGTAGTGTCTTGGTATTGAAAATGTTAAGAATGAAGTGTTATGTAATTACTTTGCCACCTAATCACAAATAACTAAGAGTCATTTGTTTGGAAAGTGGCTTGCTGCCATATTTTGGGCTTGGTCTTTATCCAAAGACTTTAGTTAATTAACCACTAATTAATAATTAACTAGTTAATTTCCCTATTAACCAATAATTAACCAATTATTTACATAGTTAAGAATCATACACCTTACTATTATGGTCATGTGGTATCTTTTGTGGCACTAGTCCATAAATACTGGGTATTATAGTTCGGACCGTATTTTATCCCAAAATGTCAAACTTCAACGAAACTCAATTTCTTTGATTCGTTTACCCTCTAACCTTCACGAATTTACTTATCACTTGTTTGAAAAATATAATACTTATAACCTCAAAAATAATCTCATTTCTGAGCTTATATCAATTTACTCATGGCGTACTTTCATGTACGAAAACATGGGGTGTAACAGTATGCAATATAAATTACCCAACTCTAAGTCGGGGTCGAATCCACAAAGAGTTATGAGGGGTGTTAGGAGTATATATTTGAAGCAAGCGAATGGACTACCTAAAATTGTACTTCCACAACAGAGTTTTGATTTCTACTTCTACTATTACTCTAATGATTACAAGCTAAGGAAAATAGATTAGAGATGAATGTTTTTGGTATTTTTCCAAATAGTTTAAAAGCCTAGGGATGTGACCATGACCTAGGTATTTTCCTAATTGGTTAAATACGTTAATACTTATTTTGTTGATTGGGGTGTATTATATCTCTCAACTCTACCTTACTCACTCAATACCTCTCGGTCAGAGAGTGATTTTTCACAATTTGGCTTTCTCAAGTCCAAATGGGTATCAAACAAAATAGTTGATATGAGCTCAAGTCGAGTTCTTATTATCTCTAGTTTGATCCCTTTAATCAGGCTAATCAATCTCTCAATTAACCTAATTCCTTGTTAGCCAAGTTAACCTAGACTACGTCCCTCTTTCTCAAGTAAAGACTAAGTCAAAAAGGCATGAATCAATGATTGCAACCATTAATTCTAAAATAGAAGCATTAACTAGGCTAAATAATCAACACCCAATCATAAATAAGCATTAAATTAAATACCCATAAGATTTATACACTAGGGTTGGGTCACAAACCTAGTAAGAATCTTGCTAGTCATAATGGAAATTGCAGAAAATAAAGAAGAAAAGCTAATTAAACTCATAATGAAAGATTAAAATAATGAAATCTAATGTTTAAACACTAAAATAAACTAAAACTTACTAAAATGGTAAGAAGAAACGGCTACAACAGCTTCGAGCATTCAAGCTCGACCTAAATTTGTGAAACTCGTCAATTTATATTGGGCCACAAATCGCTGACAAAAATTCCCCTAGGGAGGTTCTGCGGCCGCAAAATTCCATGTGCAGTCTGTAGATTTCTTCAGTTGGCAGGAAGGAGGATTCTGCAGCCGCACAATTTCGGACTACGGCTGCGAGGCAACTTCTGTGGCCGCACCATTCTTGTGCGGTCCGCACTTCTGTAAGTAGTCACGACTTGGTCTTCTGCACATTCTCTGAACTTGAAAATACTTGTTAATGCAGACCCTGTTTTGCTGCCGCACAATTCATGTGCGCTCCGCACATTTGTCAAACTTCTGTTGGGCTCTTTAGCTTGGGTTATAGCCGCAGAAAGAATTCTGCGGTCCGCAATTTCTTCTATGGATCGCACATCTTTGCTTCTGCGCCCTTTATTGCCTTGTGCTTCGGAACACTCCTTTTTGAGTCGGATTTCATCATGGGAGACCAAACTTCCAGCATTCCTGCGATTTGCACAATTTAACACTTTAGGACTAAAACTTTAGGACTAAAACAAGAGCAAAAAGGTGTTATAAGTAGTCAAAATCCCCACTTATTGGCAAGGTAGCTACACTGACATACAAAGTATACATGATTCATCCACATGCCTATAAAGATAATAGACTTGTACCATGGTCGGGACATGGCTTCGACCTACCCATCAAACCTGTATATACAAAATGCACTCCAAAATCCATACCTTGCAACTCTGGATGAATGGAGCATACTAATCAAGTTGATGTCTAGCTTTGTCTACTGGGAAGGTCTATCCGGCTGTCTATGAAAACCTCCAGGCAAGAAATGCATCACCCCCTGTAAAAGGAACGTTTGTACGAAATAATATACCGAGTATGAAAGGCAATAGAATAACTGAAAGCAAAAACTAAATTGAAGTACATAGTCAACTTAAAGCCAAAGAATGCTCAGAGATATACTCACCTGTTATGACTCAACATAATATAATATAGGGATATCATAGCAAGTTGGGCACATATAGGGCTCGGTATATCTGTCACTGACCCAGTGGCCAAGCAATAGTAAACTCTCATTGACCGTAAGGCCAGGCAAATAAAAACTCTCACTGACCAAAAGTGGCCAGGCAATAGAAAAATATATGTATATTATGTTGTATATCATGTATGTAGTAGAATGTGTGAAGGTACATGTATAATTCTCTATCTCTTTATAACATCACGGAACAACATGGAGAAGATAGGAATCCCTATCGCTAAAATACGATGAGAACATATGGGAAGATGTAACACCTATAGAGACATGAACTCTACGATATGCATTTTTCTTATACAATTCATCTAGCTCTCTCTTATTATGGATTGATGCCAATGAAATAAGGGATAGACTTTACATACCTTTGTAGCATAGTCAACGGCTAAATATATATATATATGCAAAAACTGCCCAACATACTTCAACCTATATTAAAACATTAAAACTATAGTTAAGCTAAGGAACAAGTTAAAAGGTATTTCCAATCTAGTAGCTCATTTTTGGAAAATTGGGCAGCACTTCCCCTATAACTTTCACTTACTCCCACTTCTAAATAACATGAACAACAACAATAAGAATACCAACAACAACAACCATAACATAGCCACGCTATACCATCAACAACCACCAACTCAAGCGATAGTACAACGAGCGACAAGCTCAGTTTATGATTAAACAAACTATAGCTTTAAACCTCTTGTTAACAAGATTAACCACAACGTATTCAGTTATTAATACTGGTTTTCAGCAACAACAAAACCTTAAAAATCCCCCTAACAGTCCAAGAATCCAATACAACAACACCGTAACAGAAACTCGTACATTACTTGTCGAGCGGCAAGCTCGGCTTATAACAAATAACACAACTCTTCACTACACTTCATATCCGCAACATCCACATATCATATATAAGATATTCTCATAACTCCAGCAATATTAGTATCACAAGAACACCTTAAAACAGTCCAACATCACATAACAACTCAATATATGATTCTCGGTCGTCGATTCGCATATTCTAGCTTTAATAGCTTTTCCAAGACTTAGATACACTCAATACGATATGAAGAGGGAGATTCTTACCGAAAAACAACACAAACAACCTGGACCCAAGCTTACCTCACCTTGAAGAATCCTCTAAATCACATGCAAAGAGGAGGAAGGAGTAACACAATCTCTACGAACTTTCCAAGGGTGAAATCATGTCATAAACTCATAGATCATGGCTGGGGTGGTAGAGGAATCTCGTAGACCTTCAATTTTGTGGGAGGATCACCCCGTAACTCCAAGTATATTGGGAGAAAAGCTCAGTCACATTAAACCCAAAATATCAGAAATAACTTTTTTGACTTCAAAACTTAACATATGAATATTATATGATTCAAATACATTAAAACATGACCTCCTTAGAATATTAAGTACTCCTGATTTTACCCCAAAATTACGGTTTATAACATCTTTGATTGGTTTAGCCTCCAACCCTCGCGATACTTTCTTAACACTTGTTTCAACCCATCATTATTTTGTAGAGGTCCTTAAACTCTCCAGCTCATATTGATTCACTTAAGACGCATTCTAGCATGAATGTACGGGGTGTGACATCCTTCCCCCCTTAGGAACATTCATCCTTTAATGTTAACTTAGATACTTTCAAAACATTTACCAGAGTACTCTGTAAACTTGACTAAAACCAACCTGCATATAGCTAGAAAACACACTATACATGCCACATCAGGCCAATATCTACACACGACCGTCATTCATATGTACTGCAAGTCAAAAATAAAAGCTCACCTCACGACCTACTGGTTTTAACCGGGTTATTCTGTAATATTGCATCTCGAGCCACATCTTTGGATTTCATCTCCTATGTAGCCTCCCACGTCATTTCTTTGACTTTCTTATTTCTTCATAATACCTTCGCGGAGGCTACCTTTTTGGTCCTTAACTTACGGATCTATCGATTTTAAATAGCCACGACAATCTCCTCGTAGGATAGATCCTCTGTAATCTGAACGTCATCTACTTGGACAACCCGAGAAGGGTCCCCAGTACACTTCTGTATCATGGATAATGGACTGACTCCAACTCCGAAGGCAATTCAAGATCATAAACTATTCTACCTATCCATCGAATGACTCTCTAAGGCCCCATATATCTCGAGCTAAGCTTGCCCTTCTTACCGAATCTTATGACGCCTTTCATAGGTGATATCTTTAAGATTACCTAGTCGTCTATGACTTTCCACAAGCTAGTCCTTTAGGAATTTTATTCTACGACCTTGGCCATCATATAATTGTCTCTTGTGATATTTTTCCTTTGAGGGACTCGTTCACTGATGCTCTTTGAACGAAATATAATCCTCAACTTGGCTCTCATAATTCTCACTTTGCTTTTCTTAAGCTTAGTTATTAGCTTGGTACTTGTAACATTGTTATTCAACCCTTATATCGTACCTTGTATAGAGATATACATATATTTCTGCTCTGCTTGAAGAGTGGATGATTTAGGATAGGCTTCAAATTCTTAACCTCGTATTCTAGCCTTCTAACTATCATGCCCCAACCTTGGGGATCGCGACCGGCACTCAACCGAGATATCCTAATCGAGCAAGCCTACTTAGGGCCTATCTTTAACCTCCGCCCATGAGTAATTTGAGTATAAATATCAAGAGTTAGTCAACTTTAAGGGTAGAAGACACAACACCAATTTTCATTACTATTGAAGCTTCATTTACGATTACCAAAATATTACATGTTTCATAGTTTAAAAGTGGAAACATCCAATAACTTACAACACTCTTATTTTGTTTTTCCCCAACAAAGACACAACCCACAACATATCTACGAGGCCTCTAAAAGAGCGTGAGCACAATATGGAAAGGCCGGTGACAAGGCCCCGTCTATACCTTAAAAGAAATGTACAAGAGAAGCATTACAACATATGTGCCCCGGTATAGAATAGGGGTCACCAAAATCCGTGGAGTAGAGGGTATACTACTATCAGTGACCAACACCGCTTGCTGAGGAACAACCTGCATCCGTTAAAGATGCAGTGCCCCTAGCAAAATGGGCGTTATTACATTTGGAATAGTCCTAGTTTGTAAAGCCAAGTACCCTCTCATAGAATGGAATACCAACACAAAGGAAAGAAACATAGTAGCAGTAAGTAAATCACTAATATTTAAATGCCAAGTTAAAATTAAAGTGAAACTTCAAGTAAGTATTATCATTTTAGGTGGGAAGATCCTTAGTACCGATACATCACCATGCCCATGGCATGGAGTCCGATCCCCGTGTAATCGGATAAGTTGTCTCACCCTAATGTATGCGGGAGGATATTGAAACACAATAACACTATGTGCACGGCATGGCGTCCGATCTCCGCCAGATTGGCTAATTCGTCTCACCACAATTCCGTGTGGGTTGACATGGTCCTTTCTAGCTATCATCGCATCCCAATCAAGGGGAATAATCTAAATTTAATATAATGGGGACTCACACCTCAATACACTCCTACACCGGTACGTGTAGTTTTAGGCTTGGGCATTTATAACCGAGGCTTCCTCGGTGACCTATATAAAACAAAAGTATGCATCTCATAGCCTTTTTATAATTCTTTTCATTCCATTTGCACTCTTGGCAATACATGTAAATCCTCATTCTTGGCACGATGGCCGCATTTCATATTTCATACTTTCATTCTTTCACTATCAAGGATCATCATAAGTCATCAACATAAAGAACATTTGAAAATAATGACTTTAAATACATGAGTAATAAGAGTCTTAAACACATTCAATTTTCTTCCCAAGAGAGAGCATAATGATTTGCAATTGAACGTGAATTCAAGTCATAAGCATTAAATACAATAACCATATTTGAAACATTATGCCAATGGAGATTAACATGATAGGGCAATTCGAACATGACTTGAGTAAATAAGAATTCGAATAAATCAATTGTTAGAGGCAATACGGAACGATTAGTATAGGGGTTTGAACAAATCACATTTGGAATTTACATGGAACTCGTGGATTCCGATTCTATAGGAGGAGTTTAGCCAACATACCTCGATTGAGCTTTCCTTAAAATTACTACAATGTACCACCACTCTTAGCAACTTCAATATATAGAAACATGATCAAATTGAACCAATATTAGGAAGGTATTCATCATCTAGGTCAAATAGGAATCTTTATCAAACAGATAGTGGGCCAGTTTGCCTACAAGGTTCATAGTGGAATTCCCTCGCCCTACAACTAAATTCAAACAACAATTTATCCATAATAGTTCAACAACCTCCATATCACCTCCATCGATACGTGTATGCCCAACAACACATCCCCAAATCAAGAACCACAACTCGCATTCTTCTCAAACACCCCACATTTTGAAATAGATGGCTTATGGCTTCCGATCATCATCCCATAAGCCCCAAAATTGTACAATCCATACATAACCCCATTACGAACATTGCATGAAAGCTTAGAGGGGAGAACATACCTGGTTTGTTGATACTCCCCTCTCTCAAAAATAACTGTTTATGCCTTCCAAAATGACCCATGATGCCTTTTATTAAAAACAAGGTCGGGTAAAATTTCCCAAAAACTATACATCCAAGTCGGGTCAGCGATCGCAAATGGGAGCACGAAACAGATATGCGGTCTGCAAAGTGGATCGCAAAATGGTTCTCCAAAACTGGACTAGCCTGATCAAGTCTATAGTCGGTTCTACGGTCTGCGGATCGATTCCGCAGTCGTACATTGGATCGTAGAATCTCCTCCCAAAAATTTCTCTTGCTGAAATACGACACATATGCGGTCTGCAAAATTGTTATGCAGCCGCACAGTGGACCGTGAAATAGCCCTCAAAATTGAGTTTCTTCTGGTAAAATATGCGATGGTTCTACGGTAACGGAACTGATCTGCGAGCACGAAATGGACCGAAGAAACACCAATTCCTGCAAATTTTCTACCAACTCCACAATATTTTGCACAACCCAAAAGGGTTCATACTGCGGTGAGCTTATCTACAACCTTTCAAACACATTTGCCTACCTCAGCACCATAAAACTTCAAATTCTTGGAAAAGTTTTACGGGGCATTATACTAAGTTATCGCGATCTAGTAAAAATTTATACTTGACTTATCATCTTAGATCACTCACGTTCTTGATATTTTAAATTGTTGTACTTTTATAAAAGCTCACACATTTTGATTTTAAGCATAGCCTGTCCTAACAGACACTTTTGAACTAAACAGTCGATCTGGAGAGTCGTTCATCCATGTTATACTTTATAGTCCGCAATCATCTTTGAAGTACCGACCACATGATGTCGCTCGTATCAGATCATGTCTTCTTATTTTTGTAGTATTCTAGATTATGACTCAGATGTCGTCTATGTTCTTTGCTTGAATGGTAAACATGATGCTCCCTCGCCTTGGTAATGTCTTCGAATTCCACAATAGTAGGGGCATATATTTAACCGGTCATCTCCACTACATCTTTTGTTATCTCTAATATTGGTACTCTTCTGACTGGCTTTATCATGGAGATGTTAGAGAATATGTCCATTGTACTATCTCTCTTCTACTTCTACTATTAAGAGGGATTCTGCAATGTTCTGAGTCACAATTTCTATAATCATCTAGGTCCAATAATTGGACTCCTGATCTAACTCTTGAGCTTCCTCTCCCCCCTCAGCCTTAAAGTAGGCTTAAGCTGTCTTCCAATCTGCGGCTCAGGGTATTACCTATTTAATTATCCTTTTGTGGACGCTATGGAACATCCATGTTATAATCATCTAACAATTCAAACCTTTATCTGTAACATGACAACGCTTTCTTTTAAAGTTATACCGGAGTCTCCTATAACTATATGAATGTCAACATATATGCTACATGGATAATACTCTGAAATCTTAAGTGTGTTCATCCGGTAACTAACTCTGGGTCATAGATAGAGTAATTCCTTTCGTGCTTTCTCAACTGTCTTTAAATGTAGGCAATTACTTTTCTTGGTCGTTCTGCAACTTGCTGCTTGAATACTTGGGTTATCTTAGTGCTCACACATACTGGAATTTCCTGTATTCATATGATATGTGTCCACGCATAGGTGCCACTTTCTTATGGAGTGCATATAATGTTCTAATAAGACTATTGTTACAAGATCATTTCTTCTATAATATCGAATTTCGATTGCTATGCTTAGGTCGAAGCCTTCTTCCTTATTTCCTCAGCTACTCATTCATTATAGTACTTAGGGGAGACCCTCTAACTCTTGTAAAGCTGTGAGCTTATTACATCGTATACCCGACAAAATTTTTGATGTTCTTACTAGCCTATAATTATCCTTAGTTACTTACCTCCATGCCCTTGTGCTCGGTAGGGTTACTTTTGAACTCAAATTTTGATTGTCTCCCTAGTAGCACTCTCTTTTATTTCCATAACACTTATAATGTACCTTTAACTACCCAACTCCTATCTGAATATTTCTCAAGGATTACATATCTAGAGGATGCCTTGGATAAGGTTTTGGAGTCATGACATATCTATAGGATCTGAATAACTGCAATCTCATTCCTTTCGCCTTTTTACCGCATTCTTCTTTTACCATTCTATATTTACATGAACCACTTAACTCCCATTTAATATCAAATCACAACATCTTTCTCCCATTAGGGGAGTACTAACATTTAACGCTCTAAAGTTTTACCTGTAGATCTTTTACCTCTTCATCTTTGGCGTCTTCATATTTTCAGTGATCCTTACTTGCCCTACGGTAACCCTTATATTCAAAGGATAACTAGATTTCTTAGCACGAAGGTGACACCTTGTGTAACAAACATTTAGTCCCTTAAGCTTAACTCTACTCACAACACTACTTTAAGGAAGCGTCTTCATGAATGACCTTTAAAGTTTATTCTTCTCTTGTCCATTCTATTATTGTCGGAACACAGTCTCTGAATTTCTCATGATGTCTACTATTGTCGGATCCTCTGGGCCCTAATTCATGTTTGGTTTATCTTGTTTACTAGCGCATATTGATTTCGGTTACTCTAGGGGTCTAACTTAGCCCTCTGGTAATCACGTTGGAGTCACAATGAGGATATGACTTTATGGCTTATACTCTTTTATAGTCTCAAGGTCTTTCTCCTCATGTCTCTTCGGGTCACCTAGCATTCTCTTTTTACTTGGGATGAGAGCCATACTAAGGTAAATATTTATCCCTTCTAGTATTTTAGTGCCTAACTTCTGAATTTTCTAGACATTCTAGTATTCATATCTAATTGTACTATTCTAGATTGCACCACCTGGGCATCTCATAGGGAGATCTATTATCACATTGCAATATCTTTCGAAAATATCAGCTAATGCTAACAATCTATCCACCATTTTTGACTACTCTAACACAGTTGGATCCTAATATCACATCAATCTCTTAAACTAAGTATGTTAGCTCCCATAAGGCATAACTGAGATGTGTGGGGAAAATTGTACATACCTCTATTAGTATTCCAATTAAACACACGATGCTTATATTTCTCTACCAGATTTATATATACTAATAATCTTCACTAACTGGGTACCTCGTACCCTTCATCACCTTGCTTCTTTTACCTGTTGAAACTCATATCTACTTTCTGATGCTCTGATAGCTTTTTACCATATGGGTGGATAGATATTCATGACTTAGGGCTCCATATAAAGAAACTTACACATCTTAGTGCACACATGATCTGCTGAAGAACTCACATTTACTCATCATAAGCAAGATGAAAACTCGAGTTTCTCTGACTCAACTCTTCCACCGCAACATTCAATCTCTTACCAATCGACTTCTTTCTAGATGTAGGCATCGTTATATTATGAAGAAAATAAAATTTAGTAGTTTGAGTTCTTACAAGTGCTACTGCACGATCTAGAGTAAGAAGAAAGATTGACAGTCCTAAATGCCCTGTAGCCTCCTGCTTAAAACTGTGGTGCACAAAACACCCATAAACAAGACTCTACTAGACACGGCTCGTAGACTCCCTAGGAAAGACCTACTATGATACCAAGTTTGTCACACCCCAAACCAGGGGAGGCGTGGCCGGCACCCAGTTCCATACATGACCGCCGAGCGTACCACTTTGGAACTGTAACTTTGGCGGCAACCATCAACTTAGGCCGACAAGGATTACCTACAAACAGACAATACCAACCAAGGCCGATGAGGCCATATTCTGAATCATATGAAAATAATGTCCATCTCATCTAAAGGGTAAACGTACCCAAAAGCTCATATATATAGCTTTGTAGGCCGACGAGGCCTCCATAAATGTCTACAACAACAATACCAAAATGAGCATATACAATGGCCGGCAAGGCCGCTACATTGACATACAAAGTATACAGGATTCGTCTACAAGCCTCTAAAGATAATAGAATTGTACTATGGTCGGGACATGGCATCGACCTACCCACCAAACTTGTATATACAAAATGCACACCAAAATCTAGGCCTGCTAACTCCGGATGAATGGAGCTTACCAATCAATCTAATGTCTAGCTTTCTCTACTAAGAAAGTCTATCTAGTTGTCTATCAGAACGTGGAGGCATGAAATGTTGCACCCCCATCAAAAGGGACTTAGTAAAAAATAATATACCGAGTATGTAAGGCAATAAAATAACTGAAAGCTGAAACTGAACAAAAGTACATAGTAAATTGGAAGCCAAAAAAATGCTCTAAGATATACTCACTTGTTCCGACTCAACACAATGTAATATAGTGATATCATGCTAGCTGGCCACATATAGGGCTCGTTGTATCTCTCATTGACCAAGTGGCCTGGCAATAGTAAATTCTCCCTAATCGTAAGTCCGGAAAAATATAAACTCTCACTGACCATACGTCCAGGTAATAGTATCTCTCACTGACCATGTTTTATATCATATGTGTAGTAGAATGTGTGAAGGTACATGTATAACTCTCTATCCCTTTCTAACATCATGGAACAACATGGAGCTTATAGGAATCTCTCTCGCTAAGATACGATGAGAACATACGGGATGATGTAACACCTATAGAGACATGAACTCTACGATATGCATTTGTCTTATACAATTCGTCTAACTGCCTATTATTATGGATTCATGAAAGAGATAGTCAACGGCTCAGTATATATGCTATGGAACAACTTAAAACGTATTTCAAATCATGAGCTCATTTCTAGAAAATTGGGCAACACCTCCCCTAAAACATTCACTTCCTCCCAATTCAAATTGCCATAAAAACAACCAGAACAACAACAAAAATAACAACAACAACATAGCCACACTATACCATCAACAACCAGCAACTCAACAAATAGTACAACGAGCAGCAAGCTCGTCTCACGATTAAACAAACTATAGTTTTAAACCCCTTTTCTTTCCACAATTTGTTAACAAAATTAACCAAAATGTATTCATTTATTCCTACTGATTTTCATCCACAACAAAATCTTAAGAATTCCCCATAACAGTGTAACAATACAATAACACCTTAACAGAAACTCGTACCTAACATCGAGCGGCAAGCTCGGCTTATAAAAAATAACACAACTCTTCCCTGCACTCTTCCCTCATTCAAACTTCATATCAGCAACATCAATATATCATATATAAGATATTATCATAACTCCAACAATTGTAACATCATAAAAACAATTTAAAATAGTCCAAAATCACATAACAACTCAATATATTATTCTCGACCGTCAATTCACATGTTCTAGCTTTAATAGCTTATACAAGACATCGATACACTCAATACAAGATGAAGAGGGATATTATTACCTCAGAACATCAAGGAATACCCGAATCCGAGCTTACTTCAGATTTAAGAATCCTCCAAATCACAAGCAAAGAGGAGGAACGGAGTAACACAATATCTACGAACTTTTCGGGAGTGAAATCATGTCATAAACTTGTAGATCTTGGCTGGGGTGGTAGGGGAACCTTTTGAGAGTTTTTAGAACTGTTTTGGGTCTGATTTGGGCAATAAATATAAGTTCAAATGAAGTGGAATCTCTCTTGATACAACCCAAATGTTTCCACTTCCTCAAGTGGGTCGCAAAGAGGCTGCCTACGCAGTCTCGCAGAAGCGCAAATATCTCTCCACTCCGGCATCATATGTATGAACGGTTTAATGCGTTGGAATCTAGACTCGTAGATGTCACGACCCCAAATTTCCACCTTATGATGTTGATGAAACCTAGTCTCTAAGACTAGGTAAGCCTAACATACACGAGGATATAACAGAAACAATGACTAAAAATATGAAAAAAGCTGATAAGTCTCCTTATAACTTCAATGCAGAATCACAATACAACATTCCCAAAACCCGGTGAGACTAAGTCATACGCTCTACAGAAATATACTAAAATCTCTAATACAACACTATCTCAATAGAGAATAAATAGTAATAAGAGAATGGCGGTAGGTGATTCCGAGACCAGCGAGCGTCGGGCAGGTATACCTTGAAGTCTCCGAAAATAGCTGAATGATCACTAGTGTCTGGCATGGGCAGATGTATTTGGATCTGCACAATAATATGCAGGAGTGTAGTATGAGTACACCATCAAGCCTAACATCAGTAGAGTAGTGACGAGGCCGGGTCAGGACACCTTCTAGGACAAAATAAACTGAACATAGTATAATAAAGACCAAAAATGGAAAATAAGGAAAAGAGTGATAACAAAGCAGTACAATAATGTAGGCTAATAACAGAATTTAAGACAAGAAAGACAATGACAAGTGAACACATGACGAGAACAACAAGGAATCAAGTACGGACAAATACAGGACAATGAAGAAAACAACAAGAACTATTCAACCAACAAGCCTTTTGAACATGGAATGTACAACAAGAATCACAACTGAGGGACCATGCCTCATATTCATATTTCACAATTTAAATCACAAACTTTCCTTATATTACCGCGTGAGCCTTGGATTTATTTTAAAAAAAATATTTTCCCGAAATAGCTACACGCGTTTTAACCCCCTTATCTCACTGCATGGCTTCAAGTAATTCCTTACTAGTAACGCGCGTATAAATCTCACCTTATCTCACTGCATGCGTATCAACCTCTATCCTTATACCACGGCATGTGTATCAATATCACAACACAATAATCAACTCACACCACATGTGCCCGTATGCCACAACACTTTCCAAAATCAACAATACTAATGTTACTACAACATATAGCCCATGGCTCAATCACAACATGTACAAGAATCTCAATAACAACAAAATGAATAACAAATACTCAACAAGGAAAGATATGTCAACAATTACAACTTCAACCTCAATGTGATAATGGCGTTCGCAGCTTCAACATCAATAACCCAACAAGAAGATATTCTATGAAATAACAACTTCAAGTAAGAGTAATGTCACACCCCAAACTCGGGGAGCATGACCGACGCTCAACCGAGAGAACCCGACCGAGCAAGCCTGTTAGATTGCCTTCAGCCCAAACTCATCCATGAATAAAGAAGAGATGTACTCCATTAATCAAACATTGAAAAGATTTTATTAACAACTTCCTTTTCATTCTTATTAGCAGTTTCATTTCGTAATTTCCAAAATATTGCGAGTTTATAGAATTAAAGAAAACATGATTTCCAAATACCAACATTTCTACTTCAATTCCCAACATCAACCACAACCCACAACCTGTCTACGGAGCCTCTAAATATGACAGAAGAATAGTATGGAAGTGCCGGCAACAAGGCCCCGGCTATACCTCAAGACACAAAGTGTAACATCAAGTGACATCGGGCCCGGAATAGAATAGGGCTCACCAAAACCTGCTGAATAGGGAGTAACTGCTAATGAGTACCAAAGTTGCACCACTGATTAATCACCTGCATCTATTGAAGATGCAGCGCCACCGGCAAAAGGGACGTTAGTACATATGGATTAGTACTAGTATGTAAAGCTAACTATCCTCTTTCAAAATAGAATACCAATGTAAGAAGGGGAAATCCATAAAAACAACAAGTCACAATCAATGATATTCAAATGCCAAGTTAAAACATATTAATTTCCAAAATAAGAAGATAACACTAGGAAGTGATAATCAAATTATGATGATAATATTATTTTTTGTTGGGAGATCTTTAGCACTGATATGCCATTGTTCACAATACCAATGTTCACAATACCAATATTCACAATACCAGTGTTCACAATACCAAATGTTAACAATACCAATGCCACCGTACTTTTAGCACGAAGTCCGATCACGATGCGATCGGCTAGGCTATCTCATTAGAGAAATCAACCACAATTACTATCAATACCAATACCACCATAATTTTAGCACGGAGTCCGATCACAACCTGATCGGCTAGGGTATCTTATTAGAGAATCAACCACAATTACTATCAATACCAATACCACCGTAATTTTAGCACAGAGTCCGATCACGACCCAATCGGCTAGGCTATCTCATTAGAGAAATCAACCACAATTACTATCAATACCAATACCTCCATAATTTTAGCACGGAGTCCAATCACAACCCGATCGGCTAGGCTATCTCATTAGAGAATCAACCACAATTACTATCAATACCAATATCACCGTAATTTTAGCACAGAGTCCGATTACGACCCGATCGACTAGGCTGCCTTATTTGAATACATCAACCAAAATCTCAATTTCAATTATAATTTCCAGCACAATCACCACCATGTGTGCGACATGGTGTCTGATCACGACCCGATCGGCTAGGCTGTCTTATTCGAGACATCAACCCTTTTATATCAATCAATCTTATCCCAATTAAGAGGAATAATTTTATCACACCAATCTCATCCCAAATAAGGGGAATAATTCACAAAAATAGGATAGGTGCAAATATATTTACCTCATCATCTTCCACATTGTATTAATCTCCACTAGTATTTTCAACCAATAACAACAACAATATTTCCTTGGCTCTTTTGGCCATTCACAAGATTCTTTATTCGAGGCACGATGGACATATTTGTTATTCCACACTTTCATTTTTTCCCTCTCATGTATCATCATCATAAATATCAACATACATATAATATTTCGGAAATCGCAACTTTAAGTTCATTAGAAATGAACAATTTAAGCACAATAGATTTTTTCCGAGAAATGGAGTAAAATGATTGGCAATTGATGCGCAAGTTAAAATCATTAGCAAATAACACACCATTTATTCTTGACACATTTTTTCCCACTAAGGGCAATACACAATTTCCACTCACGAATATGCAAAGAACGCAAAACACATTGAAAATACTCATAAATCATAACGTCTATTAAAACAGCCACATATGAGCATGACTTGAGTTTATAGGCTTTTAGGCAATTCTATTTTTGAAGTCAATTCGAAATAGTTGAATCAAGGCTCATTTCCTAACCTTTCTCATATCATTTCATTTTATTGGCTCAATTGGCCACAAGTATAACTTTCACTTATATCAATCATCGCATTTCATACTTCTTTTGCATCTTTTAATTCCATTGGCACCATTGGCCACAAGTATAACTTTCACTTATATCAATCATCACATTTCATACTTTTTTCACATCTTTATAGGTTATCAACAGTAAGACATTTCTAATCAAGGCTTTAGGTACACATATGTAACAACTCGGTCGGTCGTTTCGAGAGTTATAGCCCCGTTTTTCCCATTTCTGCTTTCCTTTTGTGCTTTTAAGCTATATAATGATGTACAGAATTAGTTGGTTCGTGTCCAGAATGGTTTCGGAGTGGATTGAGATACTTAGTCTCTAAAGTAGAAGCTTAAGTTGGAAAAGTCAACCGGATATTGACTTGTATATAAACGATCTCGGAATTAAATTTTGATGGTTCCATTAGCTTTCTTAGGTGATTTTGGACATAAGATCACGTCCAGAATATGATTTGGAGGTCCGTAGTGGAAGTAGGCTTGAATTGGCGGAAGTTGGAAATTTAGCGATTTCGGTTGGCAGTGGAAAATTTGATATCGTGATCGGAATGGATTTTCGAAAATTGGAGTAGGTTTGTGGTGTCATTTTTGACGTGTGTATAAAATTTGAGGTCATTCGGACGTGGTTTGGTAGGTTTTGGCGTTGTTTATGGAATTTAGAGTGATGCGAAGGCTCGACTAAGTTTGTATGTTGTTATATGACTTATTGGTATGGTTGTTTGAGGTCTTGAGGGGTGATTCTAGGTGGTTAACGGATTGTTTGAAGTTGGAAAAATGCAGCTGAAGCGGCTGCTACTGGTATTTCTGCACCTGCGGAGGGCGAGCCGCAGGTGCGAGGTAGCTGGTGCGCTTGGTAAGCTGCAGATGCGGACATGGAGGACCTGGGCTTGAATCGTAGGTCCTTGGAAGTGGTTGCATCTGCGAGCCCGTAGATGCGAGGCTGAGTCGCAGATGTGGAAGTAAGGAGTTTGGTTGTTTTCGCATAAGCGGAGGGAAATGTGCAGGTGCGCGTCCGCAGGTGCGAGACCTAGGACGCAGGTGCGGGGCTAGTGTGTTAAGTGAGTTTCTGCAGGAGCGGAGTTCCCAACCGCAGAAGCGGCTCCGCAGGTGTGGATATTGGACCGCAGGTGCGGTTTTGCTGGGAAGAAAGTATAAAAAGGGGACTTCGAAATTTTTCCTCATTTTAACAATTTGGAACACGGACTTTGGAGCTTTTGGAGTAAGTTTTGGAAGGAAATTTGAGGGTTATCACTGAGGTAAATTCCTTGAGCCTAATTATCCTTAGCTATGGTGTTTTCCCGTTGATTTCTCACCTAATTAGTAGGATTTTTGGGGGTGAAATAAGGGGTTAGGGCTTGGGATTTTGGAGGGAGTAATTTTGGGGATTTGAGGGACCAAATGAAGTCGGATTTTGATGAATTTAGTATGGTTAGACTTGGGAGTGAATAGGCTTTCGGGTTTTGTGACTTTTTTGGATTTCGAGACGTGGGCCCGAGGGCCAGGTTTGAGTAAATTTCGGGATTTGTCCTATAAATTGGTATTTTCCTTGTGGGATTCATTCCTTTAGCTCATATTAATCGTATTTTATTGCTCGTCTCTAGATTCGGGTCATTTGGAGGCCGGTTCGAGAGGAAAGAGCATTCTGGAGTAGGAGTTCTACAATGTTGAGGTAAGTAACGATTATAAATCTGGTCTTGAGGGTATGAAACCCATAGTTTGGTATAATGTGACTGTTTGGAGGGCGGCACCCAGTCTAGGTGACGGGCGTGTGTATGTACGCCATGAGGGACTGAGACTTGGTCCATCCTGGGAGACTGTGAAGTCTAATAGCCTTCATTTGTGTTAATATGCATTCCTGTCTACTAAAAATTGACTGCCTTTCATGTTAGAAATCATGCCTAGACTATATTCCTGCTCCTGGTAGTTATATTCAGTCATAGTGATTCTTGTACATGTTTACCTCAGTCTCTGCTATTTTCCCTGATGATATACTGTAAAACTTTGATTTGGGTTGTTTTTCCTTTCTTTATCGAGAGCTATGATACTAGAGAGTTTCATGACTGAGTAAGGCCGAGGGCCTGGTTATGAGGTATTGTTCTATGGCACGAGAGTTGTCCGTGCGGATCCTTATGTTTATACTATGGCACGTGAGTTGTCCGTGTGAATTCAGATATGATATTATAGCACGTGAGTTGTCCGTGCGGATTATAGCGCTTGGGCTGTAGGAGCGCCTCATGAGTCTGAACACCCCCCAGTGAGGGCAGGTACCTATTGAGCATGTGCATTGTGGGACTGAGAGTTGAGTGTCGAGTTATTAAGGGTTTGAGTGGCAGTGTCTGTGAGGTTTCATCTATTTCACTTTGTTGTTGCATTTAGCTAATAATTGTCTGGCTGGAATTGGTAATTATGCAACTGATCTTTTACTCATGTTTACTCTTAACTATGAAAATTATCAACTGAATTGCTCTGTATAGCTCGTCACTACTTCTCGATTCCTTATTTATTTCTGTTACTTGCTGAGTTGGTTGTATTTATACTACACCCTGCACTACATATGTAGATCCAGGTGTGTCTGAGCACGGAGATTGTTCAGTCCACGCCTGTTGAGTTCCAGAGAATGCAAGGTAGCTGCCAGCATCCGCAGGACCTTGTTACTCCTTCCACATTTCTTTCCGTTTTGTACTGATATGTAGATATTGGCTGTAATAGTTTTAAATACTTAGACGCTTATGACTTAGTGACACCTCGATGTCGGGCTATTTTCCGCATTTATGTTTTATTCGGATTTTACCCCGTATTTATGAGAAAACTCCGGTTATTTTAAATATCTTAATTCACTTCTATTAAATTTTGAAAGTGTTTTGTAAAGGTCGGCTTTCCTAGTACCACGGTAGACGCCATCATGATGGGTTAGGTTTTTGGGTCGTGACAAGTTGGTATCAAAGCTCTAGGTTACATAGGTCTCACGAGTCATGAGCAGGTTTAGTAGAGTCTTGCGGATCATTACGGAGACGTATGTACTTATCTTCAAGAGGCTGCAGAACCTTTAGGAAAATTCCACATTCTTGAATTCTTTTCGTGCGAGTTTGTTGATCTGGTAACTAAACATCTGTTGTTTCATTCTCTCACAGATGGTGAGGACTCGTACTACCAGGCAGGATGGACAACCACTAGTACCACCAGCCAGGGCCACGAGAGGACAAAGATGCGGTAGAGGATGCAGTAGGGGCAGAGGTGCAGCCCGCACAGCAGTTGGGGTAGTACCTGCAGATCCACCAGTTGTCCCAGATCAGGTCCAGATTCCAGTTGTTGATGCACTAGCTCAGGCACCACCTGTGCCTATTGTGATTCCAGGCCTCCAGGAGGCCCTAGCGCAGATTCTAACAGCGTGTACTGGCCTTGCTCAGGCGGTCTCTATCTCGACGGCCGCAACCACTTCTCAGGCCAGGGGAGGCACTCATACTCCCGCCTCTCGCACACCCGAGCAGGTTGTTTAGGGACTCCAGAAATCGGAGGCACCACCAGCCCAGCCGGTTGCAACTACTCAGGATTATGTGGTTCCTGCTATGCCCGAGGATGATCATCGTAGGTTGGAGAGGTTTGGGAGACTCCAGCCTCCACCTTTCAGTGGCACAGAGAGAGAGGTTGCCCAGGACTTCTTGGACAGGTGTTAGAGGATACTCCGTACAACTGGTATTCTGGAGACTTGTGGGGTCTCATTCACTACTTTTCAGTTTTCTGGGGTTGCACTCAGATGGTGGGAGACATACATGAGGCGTAGGCTTGTTAGCGTAGCACCCCTTACTTGGCAGCAGTTCTCCGTGGTCTTTTTGGAGAAGTTCGTGCCTTAGTCCCGCAGAGAGGAGCTGCACAGACAGTTTGAGTAGCTTCTCCAGGGTGATATGTCTGTGGTGCATTATGAGATGCAATTCTCGGAGTTGGACCGTCATGCTATCTGGTTGGTTCCCACAGACAGGGAGAGGATCATGAGGTTTATAGATGGTCTCACTTTTCAGCTACGGTTGCTCATGACCAGAGAGAGGATGTCTGGTGCTACCTTTGATGAGGTTGTCGACATTGCTCGCCAGATTGAGATGGTTCGCGGTCAGGAGACGGTTAAGAGGGAGTCCAAGAGGCCTCGTGGTCAGGGTGGACTCAACGGTGCTCCTTTTGGGGGTCAGTTCCAGCATGGTAGAGGTCTTCATTTCAGACAGGCTCAGTCATCTTGGCCATTGCACCGTGGTGCATCATCTGGCCATGGTTCTCACAGTCATCAGCAGGGTCAGTCATCATTCAGTGCACTGCCAGCGTAGAGTTCTCATCATGCCCCGCCCGCTCAGGTATCCTCGGGTAGTTCTTTTGGGCATCAGGAGTAGCAGTTTCGTTAGAGGAGGGGTTGTTTCGAGTGCGGAGATTTTGGTCACATTATGAGAGATTGCCATAGGCTATTGGGTGGGACTCCACAGTGGAGTACTCGGCCGGTGGCACCAGCACCAGTTCCTCCACCACCCACCCAGCCAGCCAGGGGTGGAGCTCAGCCAGCTAGGGGTGGAGCCTAGTCAGTTAGGGGTCTCCCGAGAGGGGGAGACAGATCAGGGGGTGGTCAGGCCTGTTTCTATGCTCTCCCTACTTAGACCAGATGCTATTGCTTCAGATTTTGTGATTACATTTATTGTCTCAGTTTGTCACAAAGATGCCTCTTTATTATTTGACCCTAGTTCCACGTATTCATATGTTTCCTTATATTTCGACCATTCTCTGGATATGCCTCGTGTGTCTTTAGTTTCATCTGTTCATGTATCTAGTCTTGTGGGCGATACTATTGTTGTGGACCGCGTATATCGGTCATGTGTGGTGACTATTGGGGGTCTGGAGACCCGAGTGGACCTTTTGCTACTCAGTATGGTTGATTTTGATGTTATATTAGGTGTGGATTGGTTATCTCCATGTCATGTCATTCTATATTGTCACACCAAGACCGTGACATTGGAGATGCTGGGATTTTCGAGGGTTGAGTGGAGCGATTTTATAGATTATGTACCCGGTAGGATGATTTCATACTTGAAGGCCCAGCTTATGGTTGAGAATGGTTGTCTATCCTATTTGGCTTTCATGAGGGATGTTAGTGCAAAGACTCCTACCATTGATTCTGTTCCGATGGTGCGTGATTTCCCGGGTGTGTTTCCTGCAGACCTGCCAGGCATGCCACCTGACAGGGATATTGACTTCAGTATTGATTTGGTGCCGGGCACTCAGCCCATTTCTATTCCACCGTATTGTATGGCACCGGTAGAGTTGAAGGAGTTGAAGGAACAACTTCAGGAACTCCTTGATAAGGGGTTTATTCGGCCTAGTGTGTCACATTGGGGTGCACCGGTTCTATTTGTAAAGAAAAAGGATGGTTAAATGAGGATGTGCATTGATTACAGGCAGTTGAACAAGGTCACAGTCAAGAACAAGTATCCTTTGCCTCGTATTGATGATTTATTTGACCATCTTCAAGGAGTGAGGGTGTTCTCCAAGATTGATTTGAGGTCCGGTTATCACCAGCTGAAGATTCGGGATTCGGACATTCTTAAGACAGCTTTCAAGACTCGATGTGGCCATTATGAGTTCTTGGTGATGTCTTTTGGGCTAACCAATGCCCTAGCATCATTCATACATTTGATGAACAGTGTATTCCAGCCCTATTTGGACTCATTCCTTATTGTACTCATTGATGACATCCTGTTATACTCCCGTTGCCAGGAGGAGCATGCCCAACACTTGAGGATTGTATTATAGAGATTGAGGGAGGAGAAGTTTTATGCAAAATTCTCCAAGTGTGAGTTCTGGCTCGGTTCCGTAGCATTTTTGGGGCACGTGGTGTCCAGTGAGGGTATTCAGGTGGATTCGAAGAAGATAGAGGCGGTTCAGAGTTGGCCCAGACCGTTCTCAACTACAGAGATTCGGAGCTTTCTTGGTTTGGCTGGATATTATCATTGGTTCGTTCAGGGTTTCTTGTCTATTTCATCGTCCTTAACCAAATTGACCCAAAAGGGTGCTCCATTCAGGTGGTCGGATGAGTGTGAGGAGAGCTTTTAGAAGCTCAAGACTGCATTGACCACGACTCCAGTGTTAGTTCTGCCATCAGCTTCAGGTTCTTACACCGTGTATTGTGATGCCTCAAGGGTAGGTATTGGATGTGTTCTGATGCAGGAGGGTAGGGTGATTGCCTATGCCTCGTGCCAGTTGAAGACCCATGAGAAGAACTATCCTGTCCATGATCTTGAGTTAGCAGCCATTGTTAATGCCTTGAATATTTGGCGTCATTATTTTTATCGGGTTCATTGTGAGATCTATACTAATCATCGGAGTTTGTAGTATCTGTTGAAGTAGAAGGATCTTAAATTACGTCATCGAAGATGGTTAGAGATTCTTAAGGACTACAATATCACTATTTTGTACAATCTGGGGAAGGCCAATGTGGTGGCCAATGCTTGGAGTCGCCAGGCGGAGAGTTTGGGGAGTTTAGCATATCTCTCAGCAGCAGAGAGACCCTTGGCATTGGATGTTCAGGCCTTAGCGGGCCAGCTTGTCAGATTGGACATTTCAGAGCCGAGTCGGGTATTAGCTTGTGTGGTCTCTAGGTCTTATCTTTATGATCGTATCAGGGTGCGTCAGTATGATGACCCCCAACTGCTCGTTCTTCAGGATAGGGTTCAGCGAGGTGATGCTAGGGATGTGACCATTGGTGATGATGGTGTGTTGAGGATGCAGGGCCGGATATATATGCCTAATGTAGATGGGCTAAGGGAGTTGATTCTTGAGGAGGCCCACAGCTCGTGGTATTCCATCCATCTGGGTGCCGCGAAGATGTACCAAGATTTGAGGTAGCACTATTGGTGGAGGCGGATGAAGAAGGATATAGTTGGGTTTGTGGCTCGGTGTCTCAACTGTCAGCAGGTTAAGTACGAACATCAAAGATCGGGTGGCTTGCTTCAGAGGTTAGAGATCCCAGAGTGGAAATGGGAGTGGATCACCATGGACTTCATCGTTGGGCTCCCACAGACTTCGAGGAAGTTCAATGCTATTTGTCTGATTGTGGATCGGCTGACAAAGTCTGCGCACTTCATTCCAGTTGGTACTGCTTACACTTTAGAGTGGTTGACTGAGATTTATATCCGTGAGGTTGTTCGCCTGCATGGTGTTCCAGTTTCCATCATTTCAGATAGAGGTATTCAGTTTACATTGTAGTTTTGGAGGGCCGTGCAGCGAGAGTTGGGAACTCAGGTTGAGTTGAGCACAACTTTTCACCCTCAGATGGATGGGCAGTCTGAGCGCACTATTAAGATATTAGAGGACATGTTGCGCGCTTGTGTCATTGACTTTGGAGGTTCATGGGACCAGTTCTTGCCACTCGCGGAGTTTGCATATAACAACAGTTACTAGTCGAGTATTCAGATGGCCCCGTACGAGGCTTTATATAGAAGGAGGTGTAGATCTCCGGTAGGGTGGTTTGAGTCAGGTGAGCCTATGCTATTGGGTACAGACTTGGTCCGGGATGCATTAGATAAGGCAAAATTGATTTAGGAGTGGCTTCGCATTGCGCAGTATAGGTAGAAGAGCTACGCGGACAGGAAGGTCCGTGATGTATCTTTTGTGGTTGGGGAGAAGGTTTTGCTAAAGGTATCACCCATGAAGGGTGTTATGAGGTTTGGGAAGAGGGGAAAGTTGAGCCCCCGGTTCATTGGACCTTTTGAAGTGCTTCAGAGGATAGGGGAGGTGGCTTATAAGCTTGCCTTGCCACCCAGCTTGTCGAGTGTGCATCCAGTGTTTAATGTTTCCATGCTCCGGAAGTATGCTGGTGATCCGTCCCATGTTTTGGACTTTAGCACGGTTCAGCTGAAGGGTGATATGACTTATGATGTGGAGCTGGTGGCCATTTTGGATCGGCAGGTTCGGAAGTTGAGGTCAAAGGACATAGCTTCGGTGAAGGTGCAGTGGAGAGGTTAGCCTGTGGAAGAGGCCACCTGGGAGACCGAGCGGGAGATGCGGAGCAGATATCCATGCATATTCGAGACTCCAGGTACGTTTCTAGACCCGTTCGAGGACGAACGGTTGTTTAAGAGGGGGAGGATGTAACGACCCGGCCGGTCGTTTCGAGAGTTATAGCCCCGTTTCCCACATTTCTGTTTTCCTTTTGTGCTTTTCAGCTATATTATTATATACCGGGTTAGTTGGTTTGGGTCCGGAGTGGTTTCTGAGTGGATTGAGACACATAGTCTCTAAAGTATAAGCTTAAGTTGAAAAAGTCAATCGGATGTTGACTTATATGTAAAAGATCTCGGAATTAAATTCTGATGGTTCCATTAGCTTCGTTAGGTGATTTTGGACTTAGGAGCGCATCCGAAAAGTGATTTGGAGGTCCGTAGTGGATTTAGGCTTGAATTGGCAGAAGTTGAAAATTTATCGATTTTGGTCGGCAGTGGAATTTTTTTTTATCGGGGTGGGAATGGATTTTCGGAAATTTGAGTAGGTTTGTGGTATCATTTGTGACGTTTGTGTAAAATTTCAGGTCATTCGGATGTGGTTTGGTAGGTTTTGGCGTCGTTTGTGTAATTCGAAAGTTTAGAAGTTCTTAGTCTTGAATTCGAAGGTAATTTGGTGTTTTGATGTTGTTTTGAGTGATTCGAAGGCTCGACTAAGTTTGTATGTTGTTATATGAATTGCTGGTATGGTTGGTTGAGGTCCCGAGGGGTGATTCCAGGTGGTTAACGGATTGTTTGAAGTTGGAAAAATGCAGTTGAAGCAGCTGCTACTGGTATTTCCACATCTGCGGAGGGGGAGCCGCAGGTGCGTGGTAGCTGGTACGCTTGGTAAGACGCAGATGCGGACATGGAGGACCTGGGCTGGAACCGCAGGTGCATAGAAGTGGTCGCATCTGCGAGCCCGCAGATGCGAGGCAGAGTCGCAGATGCGGAAGTGAGGAGTTTGGCTATTTTCGCAGAAGCGGAGGGAAATGCGCAGGTGCGCGTCCGCAGGTGCGAGACCTAGGACGCAGGTGCGGGGCTAGTGTGTTAAGTGAGTTTCCGCAGGAGCAGAGTTCCCAACCGCAGAAGCGGCTCCGCAGGTGCGGATATTGGAACGCATGTGTGGTTTTGCCGGGCAGAAAGTATAAAAAGGGGACTTCGAGATTTTTCCTCATTTTCACAATTTGGAACACGGACTTTGGAGCCTTTGGAGTTAGTTTTGGAAGGAAATTCGAGGGTTATCACGGAGGTAAATTCCTTGAGCCTAATTATCCTTAGCTATGGTGTTTTTTCGTTGATTTCTCACCTAGTTAGTAGGATTTTTGGGGGTGAAATAAGGGGTTAGGGCTTTGGATTTTGGAGAGAGTAATTTGGGGATTTGAGGGACCAAATGAAGTCGGATTTTGATGAATTTAGTACGGTTAGACTTGGGAGTGAATAGGCTTTCGGGTTTTGTAACTTTTGTCGTATTTCGATACGTGGGCCTGGGGACCGGGTTTGAGTGAATTTCGGGATTTGGCCTATAAATTGGTATTTTCCTTGTGGGATTAATTCCTTTAGCTCGTATTAATCATATTTTATTGCTCGTTGCTAGATTCGGGTCATTTGGAGGCCGGTTCGAGAGGAAAGAGCATTCCGGAGTAGGAGTTCTACATTGTTGAGGTAAGTAACGGTTATAAATCTGGTCTTGAGGGTATGAAACCCGTAGTTTGGTATAATGTGACTATTTGGAGGCGGCACCCATTCTAGGTGACGAGCGTGTAATTGTACGCCGTGAGGGATTGAGACTTGGTCCGTCCTGGGAGACTGTGAAGTCTAATAGCCTTCATTTGTGTTAATATGCATTCCTGTCTACTAAAACTTGACTGCCTTTCATGTTAGAAATCATGCCTAGACTATATTCCTGCTCCTGGTAGTTATATTCAGTCATAGTGATTCTTGTACATGTTTACCTCAGTCTCTGCTATTTTCCCTGATGATATACTGTAACACTTTGATTTGGGCTATTTTTCCTTTCTTTATTGAGAGCTATGAGACTAGAGATGTGCATGACTGAGTAAGGGCGAGGGCCTCCTTGTGAGGTATTGTTCTATGGCACGTGAGTTGTCCGTGCGAATCCTTATATTTATACTATGGCACGTGAGTTGTCCGTGTAGCACGTGAGTTATCCGTGCGTATCCAGATATGATGTTATAGCACGTGATTTGTCCGTGCAGCATGTGAGTTGTCCGTGCGGATTATAGTGCTTGGGCTGTAGGAGCCCCTCATGAGTCTGAACACCCCTATTGAGGCAGGTACCTATTGAGCGTGTGCATTGAGGGCTGAGAGTTGAGTGCCGAGTTATTGAGGGTTTGAGTGACAGTATCTGTGAGGTTTCATCTATTGCACTTTGTTGCTGCATTTAGCTGATAATTATCCGGCTGGAATTGGTAATTATGCAACTGATCTTTTACTCATTTTTACTCTTAACTGTGAAAATTACCAACTGAATTGTTCTGTATAGCTCGTCACTACTTCTCGATTCCTTATTTATTTCTATTACTTGCTGAGTTAGTTGTACTCATACTACACCCTGCACTACATGTGCATATCCAGGTGTGTTTGAGCACGGAGATTGTTGAGCCAAGGCCAATTGAGTTCCGGAGACTGCAAAGTAGTTGCCAACGTCCGCAGGACCTTGTTACTCCTTCCACATTTCTTTCTGTTTTGTACTGATATGTAGACATTGGCTGTAATAGTTTTAAATACTTAGACGCTCATGACTTAGTAACACCCCGATGTCGGGCTATTTTTCCGCACTTATATTTTATTCGGATTTTACCCCGTATTTATGAGAAAACTTCGGTTATTTTAAATGTCTTAATTCACTTGTGTTAAATTTTGAAAGTGTTTTGGAAAGGTCGGCTTGCCTAGTACCACGTTAGGCGCCATCACGATGGGTTAGGTTTTGGGTCGTGACAAGTTGGTATCAGAGCCTAGGTTACATAGGTCTCACGAGTCATGAGTGGGTTTAGTAGAGTCTTGCGGATCAGTACGCAGATACATATCATTTTAATACACATATAATTCTTGAACACATTCCCAAAGGATAACATAATGTGTTAGGAACATTCAGAACACGTTTTGAATACTTAATTCTCGATGCTTTGCTTATTCGGGACAATCAAATTTATTGGGAACAACTCGAAACATAGAATAAGGAACTTGAGACAACCATACTTGAAACTTATGAGAACATCACTGAATTCAATTCTAAGAGAGTAGTTTAGCCAACATACCTTACTTTGAGCTTTCCTTA
Source organism: Nicotiana tabacum (assembly GCF_000715075.1). NCBI lineage: Eukaryota > Viridiplantae > Streptophyta > Magnoliopsida > Solanales > Solanaceae > Nicotiana > Nicotiana tabacum. The sequence goes on from NC_134102.1 coordinate 49,320,727, forward strand.
AATTACTATAACTTTTCGAAAATTCTAGCAACCCCAATATATTTTGAGACATAACAAAATTGAACCATTATTAGGAAGATATTCATGATCTCAGCTTATTTGAGCATTTTATCAAACACTAGGTGTGCAAATTTAACTACAAGGTTCTTCTAAAAGATTTTCTTCATTCCACAACTCAATCTTTACTTATTTAAGCTCAATAATCTCCCCACAAATCTTATTGGTACATATATGTATGCATAATACTCTCACACCCAAGAATAACACTTCTCATGACCTACTTTTAATCAAAATCCCGAAATTTAAGGCTAGGGAGTAGAATCTTACCTATTAGATGAAGATCTTGTGAAATCTTTAAGCCTCGAGCAAGAATAAATGAACAAAATAGCTAGGTCTTCTTTTTCTCTCTCTAAGATAACTCTCTCCTCTCTCTACAAAATCACATTTTACCTTCTAAAATGACCCCCTAAGGCCTTTTATAAAATTGGATCGGATATGAAAATTTCCAAAAATGACCCCCGAAGTCAATTATGCGGTGCAATTATGCTAGAGCATAATCATTTTGTGGGCAGCAGACTTGAAGCATAATCAATTATGCGACAGCATGATTGCAGCATAATAATTATGCGACAGCATAATTGCAGCATAATAGTTTGTCTGTCTCTGCTCCACTTTGCGATGCTTATGCGGTCCGCGGAACCGTTTTGTGGTCGTGAAATTGATTGCAGATCCAGCCTTTGGTAATTTGGTCATAACTTCTTGTAGGAGTGTCCAAATGATGAACAGTTTGAAGAATTGGAAACTAGACACATAGACCTTTTTGTGATAGGTAATACACCATGTAACGCTTCATATCAAGAGATGTATGCTCGTTTGAAGTTAGGTCTTGTGCGAACTCACTTGAAACTTTATCCCATCATAAAATTTTCAACTTGACTTAGACCTGGGCTCTTCTTAGACCATAAACCTATCTTAATGCACCTCATACATATATTATTAGGATCAATTGATATAATTCTTATAACAGCCCTTGTCTGCTCACAAAAAAATATAATAAGAGCACATCAACTTTCTTAATAGCGCATAAATACTTCGAAATTTTTCGGGATGTTACATTCTCCCCCACTTAAGAACATTTGTCCTAGAATATTTTACAAGTCACTTCTAAGAATAGAGTTACCATCCTTTTACCTACAACCATTATATATAGGCGCTTATGTCTACATGGGTCTTACACTTCCCTTCCAAAATCTCAACTTACTTATGGCCCTCAAAATTCGGCTATCTTTACAAATTCTTAAAGATTTTGACAGAGTTTCCCCTTTAACTGGACCTATCCACCTGCCAGAGAATCACCAAAATCATCCTATCAACACATCCACAACTCCACAAAGCATCACAATGTATATCAACAACACTAATCTCAACATTACAGGCATTATATTATCAAGAGTGATATCTGGACATGAAATGTACATTTTTAAATCATAACACCTAGAAAGTATCTTTTAACTCAAAACCAATTTCTATACAATCAAGGAAAATATTTTCTTTCCACAACACTTCCGGATTTCATGGTGACCTTCTCGACTTACAGACTTCGCCATAACACATTAACGTAGGCAATTCCAACTTCCGAACTTATCTAACAAGGATGACAATTAGGTACCTCGTATAAGCTAACTATCCATTAACTTCACCTTCTATAACCTCCATCGGAACGATATACAAAGGATTTCCAGTTACCTTCTTAGATATAGGCACATGAAACACCGGTACACAGAGGACAATAATAGGGAAATATCATACTCATAGTTTGACCTATTTCCTTCACGATTCCATAAGGCCTAATGTGACTACACATACTTTAGCTTCCTTAACAATTCACCCAATATAATTATAGAGAAAATCTTGATAATAAACCTTTGGCGACCTCCAACAATTAGTCTAAGATGTGCTAGCTTGAGTATGACCATAAAACTTTCTATCCAATATATTTGATCACGGGATGATGCTTCTTCTTTGACATATTTGAACCTTCAACCCCCATAGGTTACTATAAATATGAACAACGAGGTTTGAGATTGGCTTGAATTATTCAAGAATCTATCAATGTGCTGAGCACGGCATTTTAGGAGGTTATATCCTAAGAGACACGAAGGTTACTACCAATAGCGCTGGCATAGTTAATCATCGTGATGACATCATTGATTCGACAAATTAGGCATAGAGTTTCCTAGTTGGCATTGATAATGTAGGGAAAATGTTCATGATTCTGAGATTTGAAAGAAACGAGTCATGAAAAGGATAACAACAATTGTTTCATTTCATATGTGCCTTGTTCGGCAATAGTAGGCCTCAAAGAGACATAGCCAAGTATGTGACACTAGTCGCCTCTTGGAATGTAGGAAAAAAATCAGTTTAACTCAAAATGAGAATATTCTAATAATCTGAGTGTGCTATGGATTTCAAGATACACGAAGTTGCATTACGCTCTTAATAGTATTTGACACAAGAAATTTATGCCACAAACCCATGAGGTTGAAAAAGAAGTTGAACACTTATGAGACTATTATCATTCTGACAGCTTAACCCTTGCCAATAGTTGATCCTATATGAGAGGACTAGAGATACGACGAATTTGTCTTTCAATTCAATATGCTCTCATGTTACTAAATGGTGAAGAGGATTCATGATAATATACACAAAGGAACAAAGTGATTTTTCAAACCATAGGAGCCATATACACCGGAGAGAAAAAGAGTGGCTCAAGAATGATCTCAACACTGGGTTGTCTTACATTAGATTAGATACCAGATGGGTACACTTTATGACTGTGCATGCATAAGCACAAGTGAGCAGATGTTATCCATTTGAATCAAAACATTTTGTAAGATATTCATTAGGTATAGTCCCTTGTTGAGAATTTAGGGAAGTAGTGGAAAGTATTAACCTAGGGTTATAACCAAATTCAAGGAAATCATTATAGAACTCAATTTCTCAAGAGGTTGTAAATATAAGAGAATTTTGTGATAGAGTGGCTTCACGAATAACGCGTCTCATTCAAAGAGTAGGTACATGTATTATTTTGTGATTCAACATCTTGTTAAGACCATGTTTATGAGAGCTCTTCAATATGGGTGCACATAAACAAGTAAAACTTATGCGGTGTTCATAACGATATAGCAAGGAGTGACTTACTTGCTAACTTTAGATTGACAGGGTAGTACCTTACTTGATGCCCCTCAACTCCACAACCATAACTTATTTCAAGAGTCATTCAACACGTCCCCAAGTGGTGCTTCTTCCAAATCAAACATTCTGACCTATTAGTACAAACAACCCTCTTTCGTTTCTTAGGTGCTCTTGCCACATGATCCGGTGGCACGATAATATTAATAGGGACATGTACACTTCCCTTAGCAACTGGTTCTCTCATTCTCTCCTCACTGACTCGAACCCGTAGGTTACTCATATGGAAAATGAGCCATGATGAAAAAAATAGCTTCCTATCTTGAGCTATATCGCATGATCAGGAGTATCAAAGAAGTGTGAAATTCCTAAATGTCCAAGTAGCCTTCTCATTATAGATGTGGTCGACAACACACCGATAAGAAGGACTCTACTAGACACAGCTCAGAGACATCCTAGGACACTTTAAAACATTAGGCTCTGATACCAAGTTTGTCACGCCCCAAACTTGGGGAGCGCGACCGGAGCTCATCCGAGAGAACCCGGCCGAGCATGCCTGTTAGATTTCCTTCTACCCAAACTCATCCATGAATAAAGAGGAGATGTACTCCATTAATCAAATACTGAAAAGATTTTATTAACAACTTCCTTTTTATTCTCATTAGCAGCTTCATTCATAATTTCTAAAATATTACGAGTTTATAGAATTAATGAAAAAAAATATGATTTCCAAATACCAACATTTCTAGTTCAATTCCCAACATCAACAACAACCCACAACCTGTCTACGGAGCCTCTAAATATGACAGAAGAATAGTATGGAAGTGCCGGCAACAAGGCCCCGGCTATACCTCAAGACACAAAGTGTAACATCAAGTGACATAGGGCCCGGAATAGAATAGGGCTCACCAAAACCTGCTGAATAGGGGGTAACTGCTAACGAGGACCAAAATTGCACCGCTGATGAATCACCTTCATCCATTGAAGATGTAGTGCTGCCGGCAAAAAGGGACGTTAGTACATATGGAATAGTATTAGTATGTAAAGCTAACTGTCCTCTTTCAAAATAGAATACCAATGTAAGACGGGGAAATCCATAGAAACAACAAGTTACAATCAATGATATTCAAATGCCAACTTAAAACATATTAATTTCCAAAATATAAAGATAACACTGGGAAGTGATAATCAAATTATGATGATAATATTATTTTTTGTTGGGAGATCTTTGGCACCGATATCCTACTGTTCACAATACCAGTGTTCACAATACTAATGTCACCGTACTTTTAGTACGGATTCCGATCACGACCCGATCGGCTAGGCTATCTCATTAGAGAAATCAACCACAATTACTATCAATACCAATACCACCATAATTTTAGCACGGAGTCCGATCACGACCCGATCGGTTAGGCTATCTCATTAGAGAATCAACTACAATTACTATCAATACCAATACCACCGTAATTTTAACACGGAGTCCAATCACGACCCGATCGGCTAGGCTATCTCATAAGAGAATCAACCGCAATTATTATTAATACCAATACTACCGTAATTTTAGCACGGAGTCCGATCACGACCCGATCGGCTAGGCTATCTCATTAGAGAATCAACCACAATTACTATCAATACCAATACCACCGTAATTTTAGCACGGAGTCCGATCACGACCCGATCGGCTAGGCTGTCTTATTTGAAGACATCAACCAAAATCTCAATTTCAATTATAATTTCCAGTACAATCACCACCATGTGTGTGACATGGTATCCGATCACGACCCGATCTGCTAGGCTGTGTTATTCGAGACATCAACCCTTTTATATCAATCAATCTTACCCCAATTAAGAGGAATAATTTTATCACATCAATCTCATCCCAAATAAGGGGAATAATTCACAAAAATAACATAGGTGCAAATGTATTTACCTCGTCATCTTCCACATTATATAAATCTCCACTAGTATTTTTAACCAATAATAACAACAATAATTCCTTGGCTCTTTTGGCCATTCACAAGATTCTTTATTCAAGGAACGGTAGCCATATTTGTTATTCCATACTTTTATTTCTTCCCTCTCATGTATCATCATCATAAATATCAACATACATATAATATTCCGGAAATCACAACTTTAAGTTCATTAGAAATGAACAATTTAAGCACAATAGATTTCTTTCCGAGAAATGGAGTAAAATAATTGGCAATTGATGCACAAGTTAAACTCATCAGCAAATAACACACCAGTTATTCTTGACACATTTTCCCCCACAAAGGCAATACACAATTTTCACTCACGAATATTGAAAGAACGCAAAATACATTGAAAATACTCACAAATCATAACGTTTGTTAAAACAGCCACATATGAGCATGACTTGAGCTTATAAGCTTTTAGGCAATTCTATTTTCGAAGTCAATTCGGAATAGTTGAATCAAGGCTCATTTCATAACTTTTCTCACATCATTTCATTTCATTGGCTCCATTAGCCACAAGTATAACTTTCACTTATATCAATCATCGCATTTCATACTTCTTTCGCATCTTTTAATTCCATTGGCACCATTGGCCACAAGTATTACTTTCACTTATATCAATCATCGCATTTCATACTTCTTTCACATATTTATAGGTTATCAACAGTAAGATATTTCCAATCAAGGCTTTAGGTACACATATGGGCAGTTAAAAGTCTTAAGCATATTGAGTTTTCTCACGCAATTTGGAATCATAACCTTCAATTGAAACACAATTCAAAGACATAGTATTTTAATACACATATCATTCTTGAACACATTCCCAAAGGATAACATAATGTGTTAAGAACATTCAGAACACGTTTTGAATACTTAATTCTCGACACTTTGCTTATTCGGGACAATCTAATTTATTGGGAACAACTCAAAATATAGAATAAGGAACTTGAGACAACCATACTTGAAACTTATGAGAACATCATTGAATTCAATTCTAAGAGAGTAGTTTAGCCAACATACCTTGCATTGAACTTTTCTTAAATTACTACAACGTTCCGGAAATTCTAGCAATCCCAATCTATTTGACACATAACAAAATTAAACCATTATTAGGAAGATATTCATGATCTCAGTTTATTTGAGCATTTTATCAAACACTAGGTGTGCAAATTTAACTACAAGATTCTTCTACAAGAATTCCTTCATTCCACAACTCAATCTTTACTTATTTAAGCTCAACAATCTCCTCACAAACCTTATTAGTACATATATGTATGCATAATAGTCTCACACCCAAGAATCATACTTCTCATGACCTACTTTTAATCAAAATCCCAAATTTTAGGGTTAGGGAGTAGAATCTTACCTATTAGATGAAGATCTTGTGAAATCTTCAAGTCTTGAGCAAGAATTGATGAACAAAATAGCTAGGTCTTCTCTTTCTTTCTCTAAGATAACTCTCTACTCTCTCTACAAAATCACATTTTACCTTCTAAAATGACCCCCTAAGGCCTTATATCAAAATTGGATCGGATATGAAAATTTTCAAAAATGACCCCCGAAGTTAATTATGCGGTGCAATTATGCTATAGCATAATCTTTTTGCGGGCAGCAGACTTGCAACATAATCAATTATGCGACAGCATAATTGCAGCATAATAGTTTGTCCGTCTCTGCTCCACTTTGCGATGCTTATGCGGTCCGCGGAACCGTTCTGCGATCGCGAAATTGATCGCAGATCCAGCATTTGGTAATTTGGTCATAACTTCTTGTAGGAGTGTTTAAATGATGAACGGTTTGAAGCATTGGAAACTAGATACATAGACCTTTCTTGTGATAGGTAATACACCATATAAATCTTCATATCATATAGGTATGCTTGTTTGAAGTTAGGTTTTGTGAGAATTCACTTGAAACTTTATCCCATCATAAAATGTTTAACTTGACTTAGCTTTGGGGCTCTTCTTAGACTATAAACCATTCTTAATGCACCTCATACATATATTATCATGATCAATTGATATAATTCTTATAATAGCCCTTGTCTGTACACAAAATAATATAATTAGCGCATATTAACTTTCTTAATAGCGCTTAAATATTTCGAAATATTTCGGGGTGTTACAAGTAATTCAAAAATAAAGGGGTAACAAGACAATAAGAGAGGTAGCAACTTCAACTAAAGCATATAAGAGCAATTACAACAATAAATAGAACAAATGCTAACAACATCAATTAGAGCATGTGAGAGTAAAGTTAACAATGAAAGATATAACATGTTATAACAAATTCAATTAAATACATGGAAGAAGTCTAAATCAGTCAAAATACCACATAAATCCTGTGTACATACTTGTCACCTCGTGTACATGTCTTTCACATAATACAATTAGCATAATCAACTCAAATCCTAAGGGGTTGATTTCCCTACATAAAGATAGACAAGATACTTACCTCAACTTGCCCAAATCAACCCTCGAAAATAGTTTTCCCCCTAAAATTCGCCTCCACACGGCTCAAATCTAACCAAAAATAACTTAATAACAACAAATAATGCAAGAGAAACCAATTACAATAGATAAAGCTATAATCTTTATACAACTCCCCAAAAGTCAACCCCGGGCTCGTCCTGATAAAACTCGGGTCCAAGGGTAGATTCCGACTACCCATAACCCCACAAGTCCATATATGTGTCTTGTTTTAAAATCCGAGTCCAAATCGACTCTCAAAACTTTATTTTTTCAAATCTTTGACAAAAATCACCAATTTTCGTCATTGATTCTCATAAATTTGATGTCAAATTCAAGATATAATCATGAAGAATAGTTGAAAATTGATTAGAATCACTTACCCAATGTTTGTAGATAAAAAATCCCCTGTCCAAATAGCCTCCTATCGAATCTAGGGTTCTAAAATGAGAGAAAATGATATGAAATCCCGTCTCCAGGCCCTTTTATTCAGTTGCAGATGTCGCAATTGCGACACTGGGTTCGAAATTGCGAACCCTCGCAATTGCGAACCCTCGCAATTGCGAAGAACATCTCGCAATTGTGGTTGCTGATGGCCTAAATGGGAAGTCGCAAATGCGACATAGGGTTCGCAATTGCGAAGCCTGCTCCCTTCACAAGTGCGACTATAATGTTGCAAATATGAACCTATCCAGAATGGCACACACTTTGCAATTGCGAGTGAGGCATCACAATTGCGATAGCTGACCATCACCTATTCACTTTGCAATTGTGAGGCTGGTGCTCGCAATTGCGACATCATAGACACCAGCACACCAACAACTCATTTTCAGTCCAAACCTTTCCAAAACACGTATGAAACGCACCCGATCCCTTGGGGATCCAAACCAAACATCCATACAAGTCTAAAAATATCATACTAACCCACTTGCGCTATCGAAACAACAAATAACATCTAGAACTATGAATCAGGCATCAAAACGCATGAATTTCAAAGAAAAGTTTAAAAATCTCTAGAATTGCAACCAAGCGTCTGAATCCTATCAAATCAACTCCAAATGACACCAAATTTTGCAGGCAAGTTCCAAATAGCATAACAGACCTATTTCAAGTCCCAGTACCAAATTCCGAACCCGATAGCCAAAAAGTCAACCTACGGTCAAACTTGAGAAATCTTCTAAACCTCAAATTGCCAACTTTCAACAAAATAACACAAATCGACCTAGGAACCTCCTAATTCGAATTCAGGCATACGCCCAAGTCTAAAATCATGATACGAACCTATTGAAGCCATCAAAATATCGTTTCGGGGTTGTTTTCATAAAATTTTAACTTTGGTAAGCATTTCTAACTTAGGCTTTCTAATCCAAGAACCAAAGGGTCCAAATCAACCTGAAACCTTCCCGGAATGAAACTAACCAACCCCGCAAGTCATAAAACTATAAATACATATGTGTGAAGACTAAAAAGGGGAATCGGAGCTCATATAAACCAAAATGACATGTCAGGTCATTATAGTATACTTCAATTTTATGTGGGAGCTAACACCATAACTCCAGGTACTTTGGGATAAAAGCTCAGTGATATTAGACTCAAGTTTGAGTAAAATTATGAACGTAACTTGCAATAACTTTTGCCGACTTTCGTTTTACAAGTTGATTGACTTCAATACTTAACATACTAATAATATATGATTCAATTAACTTAAAACACAACCTCATTGGAATATTAAGCACTCACTGTTTTTGTCCGAAAAATATGGGTTATAACAAGATTCTAGCACCGCATGCACCGCCAGAAAGTGACTTGGGTACTAGCCCCCTTTTGGCCAAACAAATGTCAATGCCACAGGCACCGCCAGGTGACATGGATGCCAAAACCATAAATCCTCCCAAAAGTCTATAATTTCTTCCAAATCTGCTGAAACTCACTCGAGCCCACCCCCCACCGCCTGAACCACATATAATCACCCGAACTAGTGTCTATAACCTATACAAACTTTTTCAAGAGCTCAAAACAAATCTGAAAAACATCACAAATAAGACTGAGGATATAAACAAACATATGATCTTTCTTAAGTTCTTCAAGTTTCAATTTCACAAGATAGGTCTGAATCACTCCTAATCCCTTCGGTACACCTCTAAACCACTATATAAAGTATAAATAACCTATATGGACTTATCCAAAGGATCAAAATACGAATCGTAGTACAATAACATAAAAGTTAAACTTATCAAATCTTAAGTCCTTCAAACTACCAACTTCTAACTCAAAGCGTTGAATCAACCCCGGGCCACCCGATACTCAATTTGAACATATGTATAAGTCCAAACCATCATACGAACCTATTAGAACCTTCAAATCTCTATTCATAGTATGTTTGTCCAAAATGTTGACTTTGGTCAACTCTTCTTAACTTAAAGCCTCTAGTTGATAATCAAGTGTTCCAAATCACTCCTGGACCTCTAGGAACCCCTAATCATACATGCAAGTCATAAAGCATCGTATGAACCTACTCAAGATATAAAATCATATAACGAGATATTATAACTTTAAATGATCGGTTGGGTTGTTACAATAGTAGATCTCGACGAAAGCGGCTAAAATATTTTTCTGATATCTTGCCATAAGGCCTTACTGTCTGATGTGGTTGTATACTGTGACTATCATAGTCATGATGGGTTCAGTATCCTTACATGTTTTTAAATATCTCCTTATAGTTATATGTACCAATAATTATATTCATGAATGTCAAATGCTAGATACGTAGCAAAGCGAGTGACTAATAGCAGCGTATCACGTAAGAAACCTTTCCCTTTGTCTGAATATGAATGATCTAACGTGGAACTATAAGAAGTCTAGTTGTTGTTGCTACGACCTACTGTGTCGAAGGCCTATCTGCAACTCTGAAGCTTAAGAGTTTCTCCCTTAATTTTTTGGTCATCTTTGCTAGTCTAATACATTCTCATTTGTATTTCTTATTGTTCTCATCACATCTTGTTTTCGAAAAAACGGAAGGTGGTAGTTACAACTTTCCGAATTCATATACCTTGTTTAGTCGATCCTTGTTCACTATTAAAATTCTGTCATGGAACATGAGGTATAATCTTCTCCTACTAGACTTTCGACAAATATTCTGCATCTTTCTAGATTTCATTCATGGTGGATGTCGCTCTAACAAACCATCTTTGCATTTCAATTCAGCCGGATCATGTCTTAGAGGCATTCTTGCTGATGTCCCCTTAATTATCTCGTTAATACAACTTTCTGTTAACACCAACATCTTTTTGACAACACTCTTAAGACTTTGCCATCTTCCGTATGATGAGTCCTTAAAATTTGACTATCAATTCCGCTTAATCACCATTTACTTCTCACTTAGAAGTCAACATTCACCTCATGTCTTGCACTTCAAATAATTATTGATGTTGCGTAATGATTGGCGTCAAATTCTCTGGTCGTGTCGAGAACGTCAATCATACTCAAATTTGATAGGAAAAGGAGTATTATTTTTGCCTTAAGCTCTAATGCACGATATAAGAAGGAAAGCAAGGAAGTTTCCTAACATGTACTATAGTCTCCCAAGTATTAGATGTGGCACGCTACACACCCATACGCAGGACTCTACAAACAGCGTCGCATGATTCCCTGGGACCCCAAAACCGGGTGGGACGTGATGGTACCCAACCTATACCTAACTATATGAATGGTAGTACGGACCAAGTTGACCATGCTAAACTTTGATAATCCTTATGTATACGGTTAAAATCGGGCTCACCCGATTTTACTATTTGACCGAGACCGGGAGTTTGCATCGAAGAATGGCCTCGTAACGGAATAGGCTATATTACGAGGATAAGGTACCGAGTTCAGAACCGATGTACCTGTCAAGATCGAGGCTAGTAGCGATCGAAGCCAAGTGAGACAGACATCGAGCAAGATCGAAGATAGCATAATAATAGAAAGGCAAGATATCCGTGGCTGGTCGAGGATCATGGCGTAAATATCGGTGACTGGTCGGGGATCATGGCGTAAATCTCGGACCGGATCAATTCAGAAACGGTTGGTTAGCTAATCATGGGGTTTCCTTCTGTAATTAGAATTGTACCATAAGTAGAACTCCTCTGCTATATAAAGGGGATTTCTTATCATTTGTAACAGACGAGTCAGAGAGATAAAAGAAATACAATTTTCTTTCCTGTTGATATGATTGTTCATCAGCTTGCTTTATTTTTAACTATTTTGGTATCAGTCAGTACGAGGGCATCCTAGCTCGAGGGTTGAATTCCGTTTCAATACTGGTTCGCTTTATTTTATAGTTCATTTCTGTTATTAATCTTCATATTTATCTATCGGTATTAAGTGAAATCGCATATCCTTAGAACCTCATTATAAGTTTAATTGTTATCCAATTTTAAGGGTAAACACCTTAAACAATTTAAATATGGAAACAATTTAATGACATCTGACAGATACGAATTTAAAGATCTAAACACACTACAACAAGTCATGAGCCTATAACTGAATAATATGAGTACATAAGTATTCGAGGAATTTCCCTGTAATAAAATAAGTGCCTAATAACATCTAACAATCTGAAAAGAACATTGAAATCGCTAGAAAGAATCAACGGCTCACCAATGAGTCTACAGATTTTGTTTCTAGCCACGTTTTTTGTCACCTATAAACTCAACGTCTACCACATGACACGCAGACCCAATGTGCTAAGTACCACCAAAGGATACCTAGAATGTCTTGTTGACAACCCGAAATGGTGGAGAAGACTAGCTTAGACTATATAAATATTGAGAAATACAACAAGTAGAGTAAATCATCTATATTTATATTAAAAGTGGGAAGCCCTTAATTAAAAAGTTGAATTACTAAAATATTCTTTTACATAATTTACATAACCTAATTATAAAAAAACTTATTCCTCCGAAGAGTTGTCAAGCTAATGCTAACAGTGACAGCTATTAATTTTACAAGCCAACGTTAACAATCACAACCATTCCTTTTAAAGAGTCAGTATACATGTGCATTTGTGTATATGGTATGTTTCTTCTTCGTGCTTTCTTTCTTAGTTTTCGTGTTCACATCTTGGCGGATATTGTTATTCTTGCTTTACTTCACTCAGTTATATTTTAATATTTATTTTTATTTACTCTAATGAATAAATCAGTATTTATATTTTCACTGATTATTTATGTTCTTGCAAATTTGTGTCTTTAATTATGAGTATACATTAACCACTTTTTTTAATGAGTATATTGGTTACTTTCACGTCTGTGGAGAATAGTATCATTTTTAGTTGGTGATTTATTGTTGGACGTCTTTCATATATTAAACCATATATGTAATAAAAAAAAGTTGATTGTCCAACAATATAGTCTATTTTCTTGGATTATCAATATGACTTTTTTATTCTTAATTTTATCCTCTATGTACGTTTCTGTATTCATCCGTTAATAAATATTAGTACCAAAACAAATATTTAGTATTTCATTATGTGCTTATGATCTGTGTTTGTTTATGTATATTCCCGTGCATACAAATATTAGTTGGTGGGAAGTTTAACTAAAAGTTCATAAAGGCATTATGCATTATTTGTTAAGTAGGATATAAAACAGTTTAAGTTTGGTAAATAAAATAAATCATTAATTTTATTTTGATATTCAGAAACTACCAATAATCATTTTTTATCATAATATTTTAGATATTCATATCATCTACACTTTGCATACATTAATCTTTTTAACGATCCACTCTGTTTACTATGAAGTTCTATTTTACGCTCTTGCAAGTGAAAGAAATAAATGTTTTTTTGAAAGATATTCCATATGAATTATAGTTGTATTATTATCTGCCGTAGTCTATTGGCATATATGCAGTGGCAGAGCCACCTTATAGGAATGACACCCCTTCGCGGGAAAAATATATTGTGTAGCTAGGTAAAAAACTAAATCATATGTATATATTCTATGTATTGACTCCCCTTAATTTCCTTGTACGTTTACTTTTATATATTTTTGACAACACTCCACTATTATCTGCAGTAGTCTATAGACATATATGTGGCTTTTCACTTAATTTTATCTTACTTGATTACCTAAATTTTATTTAGTAAATAAAAAATGACTCATTATCCAATTCAATTCGATCATATCTACAAATGAGATTATAGCTCTAACACTTATTTTTATATAAATAAATATTAATTATAGACGTATATGAAGAAGAAGTGCATGATATGTTAGGTTTTTTAAGTAATGTGTGAAAAGGAAATGGAGAAAAAAATATATGTTAAATAATTCTTTTTTACGATGGAACTTTGTCCCTTAATGGAAAGGAAGAGAAAGAGGGGTGTTCCTCAAGCAAACTTATACCGATTGTATCATCATTGAGCTAGTTCCTTATTTTTCCCATTTTGCCTTTTCTTTCATAAATAATAGTACTTCTAATAGTTTGACAATATATATATATATATATACATTTGAAAAAAAATATTTAATGTTAACCAACAAAAAAGAAATTTATTTTACTATTGTTAACTGTAGATACTGATTACTTATTCATTTTAAAAGATTATGTTTGAATCATATTTGGTTGAAGTTTGAAAAATTAGTATTTTAAGTTAAATTTGAAGTTGAAATTGTGTTTGACATGAATTTCACTTACAAAAGAAGTTAGAACTTTTGTGAAGGAGACATTACTTTCTTTGAGATACTAAAACAAAACTTTTAGGTTCAAAATCTTGTTTCTTAAAAATAAAATTAAAATTAAAATAATAGATAAAATTGTAAAATAAATATTGAATTGCAAATAATGTGTGTCCATATGCCCTTATAAATAAAAATAATTCTTAAAGTATGCATATGATTAAATTTAGTATTTTGCAATACATACTTTATAATAATGATATGAGATAAATGTGCAACGCACGTTCAGAGAGACTAGTTCATATAAAAATAACTGAATAATCTAAAAGCTAAAACTGATTTTGATAATTTAATTTGAACTAATAACTGAAAGCTAAAGTTATAAATTGTGTCTGTATCTGATAATTAAAACTAAAGCTAAAAGTTGAGTCTAAAATCGATATCTAAAACTGAATCTTAAAACTGGGTTATTTTTAAAGAAATAACTTTTTTTGAAACATTGCACATAGTGGCCCTATATATGTGAGCATCTAGGAACACATATGGGGACTACTAAAGTTGTTGTGGCGCCTCTAATTATCCTCACTCAAGCTCAACCAGTATGTTGGACCATCGAGTAGCTCGATCAAGCTCAATCCATATGTGGCTCGTCAGTAAGGCCACTGATTATTCTAACTCATGCTCAACCCATTTGTGGCCCTCAAGTAGCTCAATCAAGCTCAACCTATATATGCACGTTAGCACCTATAAGTATAGGGTAGCTAGCTCTTGCCACCATGACACTCATGCTCAGGAAGGTTGGCAACTTCTCCCTTTCTGAATCTGAATCTGAGTACACTAAAACCTGTGGATAATGTATCTACTAGATGTCACGATCCCAAATTCACTAGTTGTGATGGAACCTAACCCAACCCGCTAGGTAAGTCAACTAATAACCATCCAATTTCAATAATATTAATAAAATAATTGAATAAAAGGAATTATTTGAATCTTATACATTTTTCCCAAGAATTGGTAGTACAAATCACGAGCTTTTAAGAATAGAGATTACAAAGCGGAAATGAAATAAATACATAGTCTGTTTGAATAGTACATAAACAGAGTTTTACATATCTAAAGCTACCACGAACAAGAGGCAGCTACAGCCGGGATGCAGGTACATCTTCAATCCAACTCCCATCGAACACAGCGACATCAGTAGCCAACATCTGCACGCAAGGTGCAGAAGTGTAGTATGAGTACAACCGACTCCATGTACTCAATAAGTAACAAACCTAACCTTAGGTTGAAAGTAGTGACGAGCTTGTACCAAGGTCGGGTCCAATACCAATATCCTACAACAGTTCATAGCAGCATAATACAAGTAATAAAAGATGTATCTCATAAGTAAAATGCTCAGCTCGTTCACAGTTCTAGAAAATAGTCATACTTTTCAAGTATCTTAGTGGAAACCCAATCTTTTACCGAAAATGCCAAAAATACGAGTAAGTTTGAAAACTGTAATTTTTCCAAATATCCTTTCCACAATAAATAAGATATTTTATTTTCTTTCGAGATAGCAAGTGTGAAATACCTCTCTAGGCCCACATATCAATGTGTGTAAAAAGTCATGAATGACGTGATACCGTACATCATGAGAAAATAATGCATCTCTATGCCTGTATGTCATGTGTGCTTGTCAATGCCATGTATCTCAGAGATGAATCATGTACTCACACTCTCAGAGTACTCAATCTCACTGTCTCGCATTCTCTCTCACTATGCTCAAGACTCAGCACACTCAATCACTCAGTGTTGTACAATACCTGTTGCGGCGTGCATCCCGATCCATATATGACCATAAGGACCGTTGCGGCGTGTAATCCGATCCACATATATATAGTCGACTGCGCTCACTGGGGCTGTACAGACTCCGAAGGGACTCCTTCAACCCAAGCGCTATATTGTTGCGGCGTGCAGCCCGATCCAATATTGTTACCGCATGCAACCCGATCCAATATTGTTGCGGCGTGCAACCCGATCCAATAATATATATATATATATATATATATATATATATATATATATATATATATATATATATATATATATATATATATATATAGCCCGATGGCTCATTGCGGCGTGCAACTCGATCCATATAAAATTTAATCAATATAATATGTTGCGGCGTGCAGCCCGATCCCAAAATATCACTCTCACTCAGGCCCTCTGCCTCACTCAGTCATTAATCTCTCCAGTCTCACTCACGGGCTCACAATGTCATGAAACTAGCCTGACAACAATGCTATGATGTACCAATAAATAATATCTGAGACTAAGATATGATATTAATGCATGAACATGACTGAGTACGAAATATTAATGAAATCAATGAGATGACAGTAAGAAACGACCACTATGGGTCCAAACAATATCGGCATAAAGCCTAAACATGATATCTAGCATGATTGACAGCTCAATTACTTTATCACATGGTGAAAACACGGATATCAACAAAATAGGGCCACCATTCAGTGCCATGGAAACAACAGAGTCCCAATTCACATGGTGCACGCCCACACGTCCGTCACCTAGCATGTGCGTCACCTCAACACAAATCACATAACACGTATTTCGGGGTTTTATACCCTTAGCACTAAGATTAGAAGAGTTACTTACCTCGAACAAGCTAATTCCAATACTAAGCAAGCCAAGCGATGCTCCAAAATGCCATCTCGCGCGTTCCGACCTCTGAACGGCTCAAAAACTAACCAAAAACAACTCAAATACATCAAACAATGCTAAAGGAACCAACCCCGATCGAAAAGATCAAATCTTGAATCAAAAGTCCAAAATCGGCGAAAAGCCCATCCCGGGCCCGCACCTCGGAACCCGACAAAATTTACAAAATCCAACAACCCATTTAATTACGAGTCCATCCATACTAGTTTCACTCAAATCCAACTCCAATTCGATGTTCAAGACTCAAAAATTCATATTATGAAACTTTAGGCCAAAACCCCCAATTTCCTTTATAAAATTCACATTCCAATTACCAAAAACGAAGGTAGATTCGTGATATAAGATAAAAATGAGTAGAGAACACTTACCCTAGTCCACAAGATGAAAATTTCTCCAAGAATCGCCTCAATCCGAGCTTGAAAATGTTAAAATGAAGCCAAAATCGCGAACCCTTGTATTTATCATTCTGCCCAGCACTTTTGCACCTGCGGCACATTAGCCGCTTCTGCGGCGTCGCATTTACGAACAAAAACACGCTTCTACGGAGAAGCACTAAAGGTCTACCTTCGCACCTGCGGTAAAATACCCGCATCTGCGCACTCGCAGGTGCACGCCCAGTTGTCGCTTCTGAGCTTCCAATCCGCTTATGTGCTCAACTCACCGCATCTACGCCTTCAAAGATGTGAAGCAATCTCCGCTTCTGCGGAACCCTGCTCCTAGCAATATTTCCGCTCCTGCGACCCCTTCGTAGCTTCTGCGACCCTCGCACCTGCACGAACCAGACGCAGGTGCGGTCACACCAGAACCAACAATAGCAACATTGAAGAAAATGATTCGAAATCAATCCGAAACACGTCCGAGCCCCTCGGGACGCCACCCGAATATACCAACAAGTCCAATAACATAACACAAACCTACTTGAGGCCTCACATCACGCATAGCAACATCGAAACGACAAATCGCACCTCAAATCAAAATCTATGAACTTTGAATTGTCAAATTCAATAACTCATGCCGAAACATAGCAAATCAATCCGTAATGACATCAAATTTTGCGCACAAGTCCCAAATAGCATAACGAAGCTATTCTAATTCCCGGAATCACAATCCGAATCTGATATCAAAAAGTCCACTACCGGTCAAACTTTTCAAAATTTCAACTTTCGCCATTTCGAACCAAATTCAAATACGGACCTCCGAATCACAATCCGGATGCGCTCCCTAGTACGAAATCACCCAACAGGATCTAATGGAACAATCAGAACTCCGTTCCGGGTTCAAATTCACAAAAAGTCAAACTTGGTCGACTCTTTCAAATTTAAAGCTTCTAGCTGAGAATCATTCTTTCAAATCAATTCTGAATAACCTGAAAACCAAAACTGACGATGAACATAAATCACATTACATCATACAGATCTACTCATGCCCTCAAACAACTAAGCGAAGTGTAAATACTCAAAACGACCGATCGGGTCGTTACATCCTCCCCTACTTAAACATACGTTCATCCTTGAACGTGTCCAGAGTTGTTCTCAAGGCCATCAAACCGCTGTATAACCTTGCCATGCACATACCTGGGGGTGATCCCACGTCACCCTATCCCGTACAGGTCTGATAACACAACATAACTGAAATTTCTCAATTCAACCTAGCCCACAGGCCTTCGAATCAAATTTCCAATATCCAGAATATCTTATAAGATCAGAATTTCGCATCTACATACTGTATAAGTCTGAACAAGCTGTACCAAAAGTCGTAACCATAACTCAATAACTCAAATTCAAATACCACATAGCTCAAATGCTCGAAGCAATGATTTCTAATCACAGTAGCTGCTCAAATCAACCCAATGCCGGTAATAAACCTCATATCAAACAAAACCTCATTCTAAAACCTTCATACACTGTCGATGATGAAAGAAACACGCAAAACTCATAACCATTCATCAAATCAACAAGTCATGGAATTTCCTCTCATTCGACAGAACTATAGCGAATTCTAAGTTGACTTTCGATATTATCCTTCCAAACATACTGTAATCAATTCCGATAGTATCCATCCTAGGTCCAATGATCTCATCTCATCCAACACGACCGCTCT
Organism: Nicotiana tabacum; assembly: GCF_000715075.1. NCBI lineage: Eukaryota > Viridiplantae > Streptophyta > Magnoliopsida > Solanales > Solanaceae > Nicotiana > Nicotiana tabacum. The sequence continues at coordinate 49,339,852 of NC_134102.1, forward strand.
AGTGACATGCCACATCAATACAATCTGACGCCATAACCCGTGCAATCCGTGCACCAATAAGCAACCTTCCAAATGTACTCAAATCATGGAAAACTGATTCTGACAGGAGAACTGTCCCGCAAGCTCCACAAGTACCACCACAACTCAATGCTAAGAACCTATCTCACATGGTAGAACCAAAAGACACGAATCTAACACAAAGGATCAAATCTTAACATAACTCTGTTGCAATGTGTGACCCTATCCAAATACTGATCCATATGAAATACCTCAAGCCACCCTTCTAAAAATCAATAACCACGTGCAATTCGACATCAAGTACTCCAAGTGCATTACCATAACCACGGAGAAGCAAATGACACAATGCCACACAAAACCCGAAAGAACATAACCAATACTCCATCAACCAAGCAATACCCAATACTCTTCTCGCTCAAATTCCGCTATAAGGCCCCAATAGAACCGCACCATATGTGCATATAACCAACGAATCACAACTCCTCGTAGCATAGAAGAGTAACTCACAGATCATCTCAAAACACGAATAAGCTCAACAACAACCAAATGGCACATCCCTCAACAATAGCAGTATGGAGCCAACCAATCCGGCTCGGTGTAGAATACACATCCTAAATAGGCCTACCAATGGACCCCCAAATCGACTCTGGTCACCCATAAATAGATAAATAACCCTCCGAAAATCCACAATGACTGAATCATAACACATACTATCATCTGGCTAACTTCGGCCACAACCTCACAGTCCACAACCATGAAACAATCTGCTCCCGAGAACTCCCAGCCTCCAAATCCATAAAACACACGAATCACCATATCTGATTCCATCTCCACCGCCAGAATGTCTAACACACCTCTCATACATGATCATCCCATGAGAAATACTTCTAAAATTCATCCGTACCACATAGCAAAAATTTGAATATCAGCAATCGATCAACCAGGAGAGTGCCGCAATACCAATGAAATACCCATAAATCAAAACACATTGCCCCTTCTGAAATGTATACTCTCATCAGGCCATATTGATTAGTAATATCATTTTCCTAGTCATCTGAAACCGTCCATGCTGCCTACGAATTTGTGTCCTTCCCTTCAAAACTGAACTGTGACCTTGCACACGCAAATCACAATCCCACACAACACACCGCATATGGCATGCAATCCTGTGAAGAGTACAAGAATCTCATAATCAACTCTGAGTCACAAGCAGAATATATACCCGATCAGTTAGAAACCTTCCATTGATCTTATCCCGGAGAAAATCCCAATACGCAACATATTCCTCATGCCGGTAGGAAATATACTCCTCGAACCGTGGTAAAACCCAGTTGGAACTCTTTGAAACCCATTTTCACACAACCAAGCTATCAGAACTGAATCTCTCTAACTTACCCAGCCAAGCAGGTCTCCAAAACCCAAGAGCATTGCCACGAAACACCTGTGGAGACTAGCTACAACATAAGTACCCAAAGAACTGATTGCATCCATTACTGTGCCGATCCAACCTACTACCACGCTGTCGTATTTCTCCAAGTCCCTTCCAAATTGCCTTCAAAGTGATACTTCTCCTTGCTGGAACACCACGATCCTTAACCAAAATTCACCACACAAGAGACCCTAGTATAAAAACACAATGCCCTAAGGCCCAAAAGCCGCTGACTTCCCTCTTAAGCACCCCAAAGTACCATAACCGAGATACCCACTCTAAAAAGACCTTATGTGAACCTAATATTGTTTCCTTCACCTTCTCGACGCAGAAATGCATAATCCACAATGGTATAAAAATGCCACAAGTCTCGACACCATCCAATGTAACTCTCAGTTTCTAGCCATATACCAATCTTGAAAATTCCAAATCGCTACATATAATTCTTGAATCCATTAGAACCATTTTCGAGAGTCATCCACTCTTCTCAAATCTTAATTGCACCACCCCAAACGGGCCAAACGACTGGTGCCCCATTGGCACGATGACACCCAAAGGAGTAACCCATACTCCTAAGCAACTGAGCAAATTCCTACTCCATGTACACTACATCTTTTGCGAGTAACTACTCAATTATTTTATGTTTCCCATATCCACATAGAGTGTAATACAACCTGTATCCAGAAATTCCTTTACCCGAGTCATCCTCGATCTCGACCCCTGTAAGTCATAACTGATTCACCATTATACCCCAAACCGAAACCAATACAACACATAACCGTGGAATCAACTCGTCGATAACAGACTCCCCTACTTGGCTCAAAGCCACAAAACAAAATACTTGATAACATCACGATACACATACTCTATTACTGCCAGAATCCCGCACTGAAATTCAACTAAATCCTTCGCAAGCCCACGTAACACAAACCATATAATACCTCAAATCATCTACAAATCTCGCATTCACCATTGTAATAGTCAAGCCAACTTCCACAAGCGATCCAAACTCAAATATCAACATATATCATTCACTGGTAAAAGAGAACTCTCTACAAAACATCATAAGGACCACACAACCTCAGGACACCTCGCAGGAGATAACCCGCCTTCTCTGCCTCAAACCGACATCTCTTTATACCCTTCCACAGTCACGACTACTACACAATCACTTAATCTTCTTGATTATGAACTCATCAACAAGACATGAGAATCTACTTCACTCCACAACTAAACAACATGAGAGATCCCTCAACACACCCATAACTCGAGACCGTACGCCAAATCAAGACAGAAATCAAACACCCAATAGTCCTTGCTACATCTCAAGTAAATTCTTCTCGTCACATTCGAACAATTTGAACACATTTCACAGTCTCATCATACTCACCCCTAGTCATCCAATCATAAATTCCTCAAACAGGGACACCACCGAACATATAAGTCCCACAAGCACGTGTTCACCCAACCGAAATCTCCGTGCTCAAGCCACCATCAAAACCCGACCTCATGTCCTCCAGAGTGGCCCATCATCGGCATGCCAAAATTACATCTCATACCTCAACCATGGAATCACAAGCCGTTGGCGCATAGCCGATACCGAGCGCTCACATGCGCATACGAATGCGTGGAAGAAATTCAAAGAGTTATGCTTCAAACTGAATCAATGCCGCACGATAAAGAAAGAAAGATGGGAAGTATATCCTAAATATCCTGTAGCCTCTCGAAGATAGGTATGTATGTCATCATACCGATCTGCAAGACGCTACTAGACACTTGCTCATGACTTGTAGAACCTATGAACCTAGAGCTCTGATACCACCTGTCACGACCCCAAATCCACTAGTCGTAATGGCACCTAACCCAACCCGCTAGGTAAGCCAACTAATAACCATTCAATTTAAATAATATTAATAAGATAATTGAACAAAAGGAATTATCTGAATATTATACATTTTCCCCAAGAACTGGTAGTACAAATCATGAGCTTCAAAGAATAGAGTTTACAAAGCGGAAATGAAATAAATACATAGTGTGTGTGAATATTATATAAATAGAGTTTTACAGATCTAAAACTACCACGAACAAGAGGCAGCTACAGCCGGAACGCTGGTACATCTTCAATCCAACTCCCATCGAACACAGCAACATTCAGCATCCAATATTTGCACGCAAGGTGCAGAAGTGTAGTATGAGTACAACCGACCCCATGTACTCAATAAGTAACAAACCTAACCTTAGGTTGAAAGTAGTGATGAGCTTGTACCAAGGTCGGGTCCAATACCAATATTCCACAACAGTTCATAACATCATAATGTAAGAAATAAATGATATATATCAGAAGTAAAATGCCAAGCTCATTCATAGTTCTAGAAAATAGTCATGCTTTTCAAGTATCTTAGTTAAAACCCAATCTTTTACCGAAAATACCAAAAATACGAGTAAGTTTGAAAACTGTAATTTTTCCAAATATCCTTTCCACAATGAATAAGATGTTTCATTTTCTGTCTAGATAGCAAGTGTGAAATACCTCTATATGCCCACATATCAATGTGTGTAAAAAAGTCATGAATGACGTGATACCATACAGCATGAGAAACAAATGCACCTCTATGCATGTATGTCATGTGTGCAAGCCAATGCCATGTATCTCAGAGATAAATCATGTACTCACACTCTCAGAGTACTCAATCTCACTGTCTCGCATTCTCTCTCACTATGCTCAAGGCTCAACACACTCAATCACTCAGCGCTGTACAATACTTGTTGCGGCGTGCAGCCCAATCTATACATGACCATAAGGCCCGTGGCGGCGTCCAACCCAATCCACATATATATATAGTCAACTACGCTCACTGGGGGTGTGCAGACTCCGGAAGGGCTCCTTCAGCCCAAGCGCTATATTGTTGCGGCGTGCAGCCCGATCCAATATTGTTGCGGCGTGCAACCCGATCCAATATTATTGCAGCATACAACCCGATATAATAATATATATCAATATAATCAATATAATATGATGTGTCGTGCAGCCCGATCCCAAAATGTCACTCTCAATCAGGCCCTCTGCCTCACTCAGTCATCAATCTCTCCAGTCTCACTCACGGGCTCACAATGTCATGAAACTAGACCGATAACAATGATACGATGTATCAATAAATAATATCTGAGACTGAGATATGGTATGAATGTATGAATATGACTGAGTACAAAATATTAATGAAATCAATGAGATGACAGTATGAAACGACCACTATGGGTCCAAACAATATCGACATAAAGCCTAAATATGATATCCAGCATGATTGACAGCTCAATTACTTTATTACATGGTAAAAATACGGGTATCAACAAAATAGGGCCACTATTCAGTGCCATGGAAATAACAGAGTCCCAATTCACATGGTGCACACCCACACGCCCATCACCTAGCATGTGTGTTACCTCAACACAAATCACATAACACATATTTCAGGGTTTCATACCCTCAGCACTAAGATTAGAAGAGTTACTTACCTCGAACAAGCCAATTCCAACACCGAGCAAACCAAGCGATGCTCCAAAATGCCATCCCATGCGTTTCGAGCTCCAAACGGCTCAAAAACTAACCAAAAACAACTCAAATACATCAAACAGTGCTAAAGGAACCAATCTCGATCGAAAAGATCAAATATTGAATCAAAAGCCCAAAATTAGCAAAAGCCCATCCCGGGCCCGCACCTCGGAACCCGAAAAAATTTGTAAAATCCAACAACCCATTCAATCACGAGTCCAACCATACTAGTTTCACTCAAGTCCGACTCCAATTCGATGTTCAAAACTCAAAAATTCATATTATGATACTTTAGGCGAAAACCCCTAATTTCGTCTATAAAATTCACAATCCAATTACCAAAAACGAAGGTAGATTCGTGATATAAGATCAAAAATGAGTAGAGAATACTTACCCCGGGCCACACGATGAAAATTACTCCAAGAATCGTCTCAATCAGAGCTTGGAAATGTTAAAATGAAGCCAAAATCGCAAACCCTTGTATTTATCATTCTGCCCAACACTTTCGCACCTGCGGCACATTAGCTGCTTCTGTGGCGTCACATTTGCGACCAAAAACATGCTTCTGCGGAGAAGCAGTCGAGGTCTTCCTTCGCACCTGCGGTAAAATACCCGAATCTGCGCACTCGTAGGTGCGCGCCCACTTGTCACTTCTGCGCTTCCAATCCGCTTCTACGCTCAACTCACCGCATCTGCACTTTGCGAAGCAATCTCTGCTTCTGCGGAACCCTGCTCCCAGCAATATTTCTGCTCCTGCAGCCCCTTCGTCACTTCTGCGACCCTTACACATGTGAAAACCAGCCGCAGGTGCGGTCACACCAGAACCAGCAATAGCAACATTGAAGAAAATGATCCGAAATCAATTCGAAACACGCCCGAGTCCCTCGGGACCATGCCCGAATATACCAACAAGTCAAATAACATAACACAGACCTACTCGAGGCCTCAAATCATGCATAACAACATCGAAATGACGAATCGCACATCAAATCAAAATCTATAAACTTTAAACTTTCAAATTCAATAACTCGTGCCGAAACATAGCAAATCAATACAAAATGACTTGAAATTTTGCGTACAAGTTCCAAATAACATAACGAAGCTATTCCAATTCCCAAAATCAAAATCCGAATCCGATAACAAAAAGTCCACTCCCGGTCAAACTTTTCAAAATTTCAACTTTCATCATTTCGAGCCAAATGCAACTACGGACCTCAGAATCACAATCCGGACGCGCTCCTAAGTCAGAAATCACCCAACGAAGCTAATGGAACAATTAGAAGAACGTTCCGGGTTCAAATTCATAAAAAGTCAAACTTCGTCGACTCTTTCAAATTTAAAGTTTCTAGCTGAGAATCATTCTTTCAAATAAATTCTGAATAACCTGAAAACCAAAACTGATGATACACATAAGTCATATTATATCATACAGAGCTACTCATGCCCTCAAACAACCTAGCAAAGTGTAAATTCTCAAAATGACCGGTCGGGTCGTTACACTAGACTAACTCATGCATACTAGGCCCTTGTGGATAAAGTATCCACGAGACTAATTTCCCTTTTTTGAACATGAACTAAAAGTCTGAGCATTATAAGCAATTGCACGTAAAGAAGTAATCACAATACATCAAGAAACTAATCATCTTCTGTTCTAAATCTGAACTGAAGGTTTGGGCAATACATGTAACTTCACATAATCAAATAATTACACATAAGTAAATAATTGCAACAAGTCATATTATTTAATGTTTCTCTATCTTAGAGGCTTGCACTTGTATATAAATAGTTCATTCTAAAAAGTAAGGTAAGAAAATAAGCAATATATTATATGCACTCTAATCTAGCCCTTGACTTAGGTAAGAGACCTCAACTCACCTCGAAACAATGGTTCGGGTCTTCCCTCAACAACCTCACATAGTAAATTCTTTAGAATCGATAATTTAAGCGGTTAAACCTGTTAACACAAACTATTAATTCAACCTGATTCCTCCACCAAAGTCCTATTTAGCCATTCAGGGCTTATGGTTACTTCTACCCTTAAACTCTATCAATCCGTACATTATATAGTCATAATATATAATAAATATTCCAATTTAATAGTAAAATTAATGGGAATAATCTTCTTGACGAAACCCTAGTTCTTCATCTCTTGAGTTCTTCAAGATGATCTAAGGATTTCTAGATTAAATCTTGTTAGTGTCTTTGTTAGGGAGTAATAATCCAACTATAATCACGTTAATGACTCACCTTAGGCATTGGGGAATGATCTTGGCTTACTATCTCCTTGAAATGAATAAACTCTAGTTCTTTGGGGTGTTAAGAATGAGAAAATTACGTACTAGCACCTTTTATAGGCTGGAGGCTACGTGGGACATGTAGTGATCGTGCGTTGGCCATGCAGGTCCTGACCCCTCCCCATTTTTCCTTGGCCTCATTCTGGAAGTGGTCATACAAGCTGTGTGGACGGCGCAAACTGCGAGTCTGCTACGCTACCTTTAGTAAAAAGGCAAAATATTTTTGTTGGAACTTCAAAATGGCAAACGGTTTAAAGTTCTGTAAACTAGACTCGGAGTTCATTCATTTTATATATAACTCATAGCTCAATTAATTTTACATTAGGAGATACAATTGTTGCAAATTAGTTCATACGCGAGTATGCTTTCTTTTTTCTCTTAAATATTTTAATTTTTTTTAAACTACTTATCTTCTCTTATAGATGTTCATATAACCTTACAAACATGAGTTTTAGGTATTACACATCTTTAAACTTTTTGAACACCCATGTGTCTACTTAGGGCTTGAACAAGGATGTAATACTTAATGAGAAGCTTTTTGGGGGCATTACAAGATGTTTAGCAGATGATAAAGATGAAGAAGATGGAGGGCATAGAGCAAATGAGGCCGATGTTGGGCCTAACAATGACAGAGTAGCCATTTTATTTTGTTTGTATATTTGTAAGTGTTTTATTGAAACAAGTTATTTTAAAATTGCATAAAAGTATAAAAGTGTTGGTAGATTTAAGTAAAGACTTAACTGATGCAATAATTTTGCAAACACTTTAATTATAAAAATGCACACAACAATATATTATTAAAAGGTTCACAAACTATAACAATCCAATCAGTCATTTAGAGTTCTAGCTTCCCATTATATTATTTCAGAGCTCGAGTAGGTTCATTTGATGATGTATGACTTGCATGTTTAGTGGACGCATCTGCGAGGACGCAGATGCAGGTTTTTTGTCGCAGAAGCAAAAAGGAACTAAGTTTGGGATCTCCGCATATGCAAAATTGTGGGCGCATCAGCGGCATCGCAGAAGCGATGGTTTGGGGTGCAGAGGCGATATGGAGCGTAGAAGTGCCTTTTTTCCTCGCACCTGCGATTGCGCAGAAGCAGAAGACTCTCCGCAAGTACGAGAGATCGGCTATTTAGTGGTTTCCACAGAAACGGTATTTGTGTCACTGAAGTGACGCTGCAAAAACGACTGAAGGTTCACAAATGCGAAAATTTCTGGGCAGATTGTATTTTTTTCGAGGGTTTGTTCAGTTCATCACATTTTGAGTTATAGAGCTCGACTTTTGCACGATTTTGGAGAGGATTTTAACCACATGGATTGGGGTAAGCATTTTTGACTTGGTTTTTATTATATTCCATGATTCTATCTTCGATTTTGGCATTTGATTGATGATTTTAATAGAGAAATTGGGGGGTTTTGTCTAAACTTTCCTAAAGTGAATAATTGAGTTTTGAACATCGATTCAGAGTCAGATTTAAGTATAATTAGTATGGTTGGACTCGTGTTCGAATGGGTTGTTTGAATTTGTGTGTTTTGCCGAATTTTGAGGTGTGGCCCGAGTTGACATTTTTATTGACTTTGAGTATTTGATTAAAGTTTCGACCTTTTATAAATTTGGTTTTCTTTCCTTTGACAATATTTGATTATTTTGAGTTGATTTTGGCTAGTTTCAGTCTGGTAGGGTTTTTGTCTAAGCTAGATAGTGGCAATGTCGTGTCTTACTAGTTTGCATTTCAGTGTCAAACCTATTTACTAGCTATCGTTTTTGTTTTTGCTTTTTTTTTTGTTTTTGCTTTGCATCTTTCTTCTAGATTTTATATTGTTTCTATTTTTCCTATGATTTTTGTGGTGATACTGATATTGTCTTATTTTGTCTTTTTGTCCTTTTGAGCTGAGGGTCTTTCGAAAACAGCCTCTCTACCTCTTCGGGATAGGGGTAAGGTCTGCGTACATACTACCCTCCCCAGACCCCACTAGTGGGATTTTACTGGGTTGTTGTTCTTGATTTTGGCTATTTCCGAACTTACGTTGATTAATTTACGACGAAACATTAACATACGAAAATGCGGGATGTAACATCATTTACCTGTCATGCCCCGAACCTAGGAGCGAGACAAGCACCCCGTGCCTCACCTAACCTGGCGTACCAAATTGCGACTAAGGGACTCTGAACACATAATGTCATACTTTGGCCATGGGGCCACCTTGCAAGACAATTTGCGAAGCAAAATATAAAACTGAATGGAAACTAGCACTAACTAAATATCAATATAAAGCTAGGCCGACAAGGCCGTCATAGCTACTACAGCTGACAAACCACCAATTTATACAAACCCAACATAATGCACTAACCAACAGGATATGCCTACAAGCCTCTACTGATAGATGTACTGTGATCGGAACAGGGCCCCGACCTACCCATAACATATATACAGATATACATAAGATGTACACAAAACTCTAGTCCTGGCAACTCCGAAAGACGTGGAGCTTACCGATCAGGCGGAACTCGGAAAACACCTACTGAGGAGGTCTACCCGTCTGTCTGTCTGAACCTGCACGCATGAAATGCAGCGCCCCCAAAAAGGGACGTCAGTACGAAATAATGTACCGAGTATGTAAGGCAATAAAATAACTGAAATCTGAAACTGAACTGATAATATGATAACTGAAATTAACTGGGAGTCAAAGATGATCTGGAGATATACTTACCTGCTGATACTGACTCAACTCCTTCAATATAGTAAGTAAAATAATTGTACGGCCTTATAAGGCTCGGTATATATAACTGCTCTGCCATAGTAGGCTCGCTTATAGGCGCTCGGCCATACTAGGCTATGTATCTCGACCATGCTGGGCTCGCTCATAGGCGCTCGGCCACAGTAGGCTCGGTATATAACTTTCCATCTGATCAGAGGTTGCCCAATAGGGGCCTGCCCATCGATTATAGCTCGATGGTAATGAAAATACTGTAATACTGTATATATAGGCTTGCTGCTCTCTTGACTGGAAGAAGACAATACTAAAATTGAATATAGAGTCTCGATAAGGAATAATATTGTAACTTATGAGACTAGAATAGTGTGAATAAATTCATGAATATGAACTTCTCTTTTTGTCTCATTACTAACACATGTAGCTACGAGATCATGCCAAAATGAAGGAAGGCTTAGCCTTAACATACCTTATCACAATCTTTTCAATCACCAAGTTGAACTCACCTCTTCGCACCTTAATCTACAAGAATGATAATAATACTATCGTTAAGTTACGAAAGGTACAACTATCGCACAACGAACGACAAACCTATTTTGTATTAAAACGGGCAGCATCTCCCCTATAATATGCCCTTCCTCCAACTTCAAGATAACACCAACAATACAAGGACAGAACAATAACAACATATATACATCATTTTCCAGCCCTATATACACCATCAAATACTACAAAACAGCCCAACACACCCCAATCTCTTCGTACACAAAACGACCACTGTAGTAGTGTCAAACGACCCGAAAATGTTATGACGAACGACCAGCCAACCACCCTACATTTATATGGTGTTTATAAACCCCCTTCCTCCTCCAAAACTCCACAAAATAGTAATAAAACACGCAGCCCAACAGCAACACAAAACAGTCCACAAAACAGTCCGCTACAAGTGAATAACTCGAACTCACGGCTTCCGATCACCATCCCGTGAGTTCTTACAAGTATAGAACGACTTACCATGAATTTACAGAAGAAAAAATGGATGAAAGAGAGCAGTAAACTCACCTTATTTGTTGGATAACTCAGCTCCTATCTTGGTTCTTCAAACTCTAAGTTTTACCTCCAATTGGAACTTGAAAGGGAGAGAAAATCAATTAGGGTTTGTGGGAAATTTTTGGGAGGATTCTTTGCAGAGCTTATGTCTGGTTATTATGCTCTATTTTGAGTCTAATATATGAAGAAAATAGGCCCTTAAAAGGCCTCTTTGGACCACCCGAAATGGCCCATTTTTGGGCTTTCATTTAAGCAAGTAGGTGACACACCTACTTGTCACCTAGCAGCTTGCGCAGTATCGCAAAAATGCAAATATCTCTCTACTCCGATGTCGTATTGACAAATAGTTTAATGAGTTGGAAAATAGACTCATAGATCTTTAATTTGATGGGTGGAACACACCATAACTCTAAGTATATTGGGAGAAAATTGCAGTTACATTTGACCCAAAGTTTCAGTAAAACTTATGAATGTAACTTGTGATGACTTTCATCGACTTTTGTTCCACAACTCGCTTGACTTAAAAACATAACACACGGATGTAATACAACTAATATAAATCATAACATAATCTCTTTATCATGTTAATCACCCTAGTCTCACCCCAAAGGTACATGTTATAACATTCCCAACTTGTCGACTTTCGATGAAACATTGTTTTATTTAATTGCTTTAGCTTCTGAACTGTCCAACCCTCTTTGTACTTGTTGTTCATGATCTTCAATATTTGTAACCTCAGAGGTAACATGATTAACTTACTTTATATACTTTTAAATATTATCTCATTTTTTTGTCCTACATTAGTTTGCTTACGACGCATTTTTACATACGAAAATATAGGGTGTAACATCACTCCCCCTTGGGAACATTCGTCCTCGAATGTTTACTCTTGGAGACTTTGGAAACTTTTTCCAGAGTATCCTTCGTACACTAGGTTAAAACCAACCTGCACGTAGCCAGAAACATACTATGCATGCCACACATGGCCAATCTTTATAAATAGCAGCAATTTGCCTCACCGACCGTAAATCATAAATATTGAAAGTGAAAAATAAAAGCTTACCTGATGACCTGCTAGCCTACATAGAGCTATATTGTAGCGTCCCATCTCGAACCATATCTTCATTTTGAAATAGGTGGGGGTATTTAGACTTCATTTCTTCCTCCGATTCCCACGTCATCTCTTCTACATCCTTGCTCCTCCATAAAACCTTTACGGAAGCTACCTCCTTATTTCGTAGATTGCAGAATTGTCGGTCTAGGATGGCAACTGGAATTTCCTCGTATGACAAGTCCTCTGTAATCTGTACATCATCCGTGGGCACCACTCGGGTAGGATCGCCAATGCACTTCCGTAGCATAGATACGTGAAAAACCGGATGGACAGACTCCAATTCTGAGGGCAACTCTAACTCATAAGCTAGTTGGCCCACTCTCCGAATGATCCTATAAGGCCCAATATACCGTGGGCTAAGCTTTCCTTTCTTGCCAAACCTCATCACGCCCTTCATAGGTGATACCTTTAAGAATACCCAGTCATTAATCCTGAACTCTAAGTCTCGTTGCCGCACGTCAAAATATGACTTCTGACGACTCTGAGCTGTCAACAGTCGCTCCCGGATAACCTTTACTTTCTCTATGGCCTGCTGAACCAGGTCTGGCCCATGTAACCCAGATTCTCCAACATCAAACCACCCTATAGGAGATCTGCACTTACGCCCATACAAAGCCTCGTACGGAGCCATCTGGATACTGGAGTGGTAACTGTTATTATATGCAAACTCGATAAGAGGTAGATGTTCATCCCAACTTCTTTTAAAATCCAACACACATACTCGTAACATATCCTCGAGCGTCTGAATTGTGCGCTCGGCTTGTCCATCAGTCTGTGGATGAAAAGCTGTGCTGAGATTCACCTGAGTCCCTAGACCTCTCTGAAATGACCTCCAAAAATGTGCTGTAAACTGAGCCCCACGGTCAGATATAATAGAAACTGGTACTCCGTGTAGCCGCACTATCTCCTTAATATATAACTTTGCATAATCTTCTGCTGTATATGTAGATCTGACCGGTAGGAAGTGAGCTGATTTCGTGAGCCTATCGACTATCACCCATATGGAATCGAACTTACGATTAGAACGAGGTAAACCCATGATAAAGTCCATGTTTATCGCCTCCCATTTCCATGTCGGGATCTCTATAGTCTGCATTAGCCCTCCGGGCTTCTGGTGTTCTACCTTCACTTGCTGGCAACTAGTACATTGGGCGACAAACTCAGCAATGTTCTTCTTCATATCATTCCACCAGTACATATCCTTAATGTCATGATACATCTTCGTCGATCCAGGGTGGATGGAATACCATGAATAATGTGCCTCTGACATAATCCTGTCTCGTAGCCCTGCTACATCTGGAACACACAAACGACCCTTGTATCTGAGAACCCCATCTCCCTTGAGCTCTAACAATGGCTTCTTCTGCTGCGGAACTCGCTCTCTCAACTCGACCAACTCTGGGTCCTCGTACTGCCTTTCCTTGACTTCAGCTATGAGGGATGATTTTGCAGTATTTTGGATTACAACTCCACCATCCTCAGAATCTACTAACCGAACCCCCAACAAAGCCAATTGATGAATATCTCTAGCTAATTGTCTTTTCTCGGGCTCTACATGTGCTAAGCTACCCATAGATCGGCGACTTAAGGCATCTGCTACAACATTAGCTTTCCCTGGATGGTAGAGAATGTTAACATCGTAATCTTTCAATAACTCAAGCCATCGCCTCTGTCGCAAATTCAACTCTTTCTGCTTGAAAATATATTGTAGGCTTTTATGATCAGTAAATATATCAACATGAACACCATATAAATAATGCCGCCATATCTTAAGTGCATGGACAACCGCAGCTAACTCGAGGTCGTGGGTCGGATAATTCCTCTCGTGCTTCCTCAACTGCCTTGAAGCATATGCAATTACCTTCCCATGTTGCATCAGGACACATCCTAACCCGACACCTGATGCATCACAATACACGGCATAACCCTCTAGACCCTCTGGAAGTGTTAGAACTGGAGCTGAGGTCAACTTGTTCTTAAGCTCTTGGAAACTCCGCTCACAAGCCTCTGTCCATTGAAACTTAGTTTCTTTCTGTGTCAACTTCGTCAATGGTGCCGAAAGGGAAGAAAAACCCTCTACGAACCTCCGATAGTATCCTGCTAAGCCTAGAAAGCTACGAACCTCTGTCGGAGTGGTAGGTCTAGGCCAAGATTTCACGGCCTCAATCTTCTGAGTGTCCACCTTTATCCCTTCATCTGATACAATATGCCCCAAGAATGCTACAGACTTCAACCAGAACTCACATTTAGAAAACTTAGCATACAACTTACGATCACGGAGGGTTTGGAGTACGGCTCGCAGGTGGTCCGCATGCTCATCCTATGAACGGGAATAAACCAGAATATCATCAATAAATACTATCACGAACAGATCTAAAAATGGCCGGAATAGGCTATTCATCAAGTCCATAAATACAGCGGGTGCATTAGTCAACCCGAAGGACATGACAAGGAACTCGAAGTGGCCATATCGGGTCCTGAAGGCTGTCTTCGGAATATCTTTTTCCCGAACTCTGACCTGGTGGTACCCCGACCTCAAATCAATCTTGGAAAAGCATCTAGCTCCCTGCAACTGATCAAACAAGTCATCGATCCTTGGAAGTGGATACTTATTCTTAATAGTTACCTTGTTCAACTGCCTATAATCGATACACATCCTCAGCGAGCCGTCTTTCTTCCGCACAAATAGTACCGGTGCACCCCAAGGTGAGGTACTGGGCCTAATGTAACCTTTCTCCAGCAAATCTTTTAACTGCTCCTTCAACTCCTTCAATTCGGCAGGTGCCATTCTATACGGAGGGACGGATATTGGTTGAGTTCCTGGAAGCAAATCGATGTTAAAATCAATCTCTCGCTCTGGAGGAATACCTGGAAGCTCATCTGGAAACACATCTGCATACTCTTTGACTATGGGAATAGACTGAAGTGTAGGTATCTCAGCATCTGCATCTCTAACT
Source organism: Nicotiana tabacum (assembly GCF_000715075.1). NCBI lineage: Eukaryota > Viridiplantae > Streptophyta > Magnoliopsida > Solanales > Solanaceae > Nicotiana > Nicotiana tabacum. Next base: position 49,354,982 of record NC_134102.1, read on the forward strand.
CGCACAATATGATAAATGCACCCTTTTGCGATCATTTTCCTCGCCTTCAGATAGGAAATAAACCTACCTCTGGGTGTTGGTGTATTACCTACCCATTCAAGGACTGGCTCACCCGGAAAATGAAATTTGGCTACCTTTGCTCGGCAATCAACTGTGGCATAGCAAGCTGCCAACCAGTCCATGCCCATGATAGCATCAAAGTCCATCATCTCTAGCTCAACTAGGTCAGCTGAGGTCTGACGACTACAAATTGTCACCGTACAACCTCGGTAAACCCGTCTAGCAATAATCGATTCTCCGACCGGTGTAGATACCGCAAAAGGATCACTTAGTATTTCAGGCACTATACCAAACTTCCTCGCGACAAATGGGGTAATATACGATAAAGTAGATCCTGGGTCTATCAAAGTATAAGCATCGTGAGAGCAAATGGTTAATATACCTGTCACAACGTCTGGTGAAGACTCCTGGTCCTGTCGACCCGCTAAAGCATAGATACGGTTCTGATTACCACTTGAACTGGAACCTCTACCTCTGCCTCGACCTCTACCAACCGAAGACTGAGACTCACGCCTTGAAGGATGCACGGACATAGACGATCCTGTTGCTGAACTCGCTGGTTGTGCCATTCCCCCAGAATCTCTATTTGGGCAATCTCGCATCATATGCCCCGGACGCCCACATGTATAACAAGCATCAGAACCTGCTCGGCATTGACCCAAGTGTCCTCTACCACAAATGTCACACCGCGGAGGAAATGACCATGTCTGCGCAGAACCTCGTTGTCGCTGCAAACCCGACGCCCGTGAGCTCTCACCTGGTCCTGACTGAGTATAGCGGTCATACCCGTAACCCTGTAACTGAGGTGGCGGAGGCCTAGGTGGCCGTCCGAAGTACTGGGTCCTATAACTACCCTGAGATTGCTCCTGAGACCTGGGAAATCTCATCCTCTTACGTTGCCCTTGCTCAGCCCTCTCTGTACCCTGCTGCCGACGCCTACCCCTTTCTATATTCTGGGCGAATGCCTGAATCCGGGAGATATCCATACTATCCTGCAATGCAGCGGTGGCACATGCCTCGGTTAACTCTGGGGCTAACCCTGCTATAAACCTGTGAATCCTATCCCGCATAGTAGAAACTATGGATGGTGCATATCTGGCCAATGAGTCAAAACGGAGACTATACTCTCGAACACTCATATTACCCTGCTTGAGGGCTAGAAACTGATCGACTCGAGCCTGTCGGATCTCCCGCGGTAAGTACTGGTCAAGGAAAGCATCTGAAAAATTCTCCCAAATAACTGGAGGTGTATCACGTCCCCTGGACCTCTCCCATCCCTCATACCAAAGGATGGCTATATCTCGGAGTCGAAAAGCTGCTAGCTCAACTGCCTCTTTCTCCGTGGCATGCATAACACGAAAGATCCTGTGAAGCTGATCTATGAAATCCTGCGGGTCCTCCCTCTGATCTGTCCCCGTGAACTCTGGGGGACTCAAAGCAATAAACTCTCGGACCCTTGAACTCCCAGACCCCTCAGAAGTTCCTGCACTAGCTGATGCCCTAGCATGTTGCTGGGTAGCTACCAACTGTGTCAACAAATGCACCGCACTCCTTAAGTCCTGATCTGATGGAAGTGGAGGGGGAACTGGATGTGCGGTTTCCCTAGGAATCTCCGTAGTTGGTGGAGGAGCCGGTAATGGCTGAGTAGGGGTCTCCCCTTGAGCCTCAGACTGGGCCCCATCTACTGGGGGTACCCTGTTGGTCCCCTCACCTACTACTGTATCTCTCCTCTGGCTAGCCGTAGTCTTCCTAGTCACCGTCATCTGTGCATGCAAACACCAACACATAAGTTTAATTCAAATTTCCTATAACTCAGTTCTATAGCACGATTTAGATTTCAAAGAAGTGTAACCAACTCCTAAATGCCCTGTAGTTCCTTGCTTATATAATGTGGTGCACAACACATCTATAAACAAGACCCTACTAGACACGGCTTGTAGACTCCCTAGGACAGAACTGCTCTGATACCAAGTTTGTCACACCCCGAACCTAGGAGCGAGACAAGCACCCCGTGCCTCACCTAACCTGGCGTACCAAATTGCGACTAAGGGACTCTGAACACATAATGTCATACTTTGGCCATGGGGCCACCTTGCAAGATAATTTGCGAAGCAAAATATAAAACTGAATGGAAACTAGCACTAACTAAATATCAATATAAAGCTAGGCCGACAAGGCCGTCATAGCTACTACAGCTGACAAACCACCAATTTATACAAACCCAACATAATGCACTAACCAACAGGATATGCCTACAAGCCTCTACTGATAGATGTACTGTGATCGGAACAGGGCCCCGACCTACCCATAACATATATACAGATATACATAAGATGTACACAAAACTCTAGTCCTGGCAACTCCGAAAGACGTGGAGCTTACCGATCAGGCGGAACTCGGAAAACACCTACTGAGGAGGTCTACCCGTCTGTCTGTCTGAACCTGCACGCATGAAATGCAGCGCCCCAAAAAAGGGACGTCAGTACGAAATAATGTACCGAGTATGTAAGGCAATAAAATAACTGAAATCTGAAACTGAACTGATAATATGATAACTGAAATTAACTGGGAGTCAAAGATGATCTGGAGATATACTTACCTGCTGATACTGACTCAACTCCTTCAATATAGTAAGTAAAATAATTGTACTGCCTTATAAGGCTCGGTATATATAACTGCTCTGCCATAGTAGGCTCGCTTATAGGCGCTCGGCCATACTAGGCTATGTATCTCGACCATGCTGGGCTCGCTCATAGGCGCTCGGCCACAGTAGGCTCGGTATATAACTTTCCATCTGATCAGAGGTTGCCCAATAGGGGCCTGCCCATCGATTATAGCTCGATGGTAATGAAAATACTGTAATACTGTATATATAGGCTTGCTGCTCTCTTGACTGGAAGAAGACAATACTAAAATTGAATATAGAGTCTCGATAAGGAATAATATTGTAACTTATGAGACTAGAATAGTGTGAATAAATTCATGAATATGAACTTCTCTTTTGTCTCATTACTAACACATGTAGCTACGAGATCATGCCAAAATGAAGGAAGGCTTAGCCTTAACATACCTTATCACAATCTTTTCAATCACCAAGTTGAACTCACCTCTTCGCACCTTAATCTACAAGAATGATAATAATACTATCGTTAAGTTATGAAAGGTACAACTATCGCACAACGAACGACAAACCTATTTTGTATTAAAACGGGCAGCATCTCCCCTATAATATGCCCTTCCTCCAACTTCAAGATAACACCAACAATACAAGGACAGAACAATAACAACATATATACATCATTTTCCAGCCCTATATACACCATCAAATACTACAAAACAGCCCAACACACCCCAATCTCTTCGTACACAAAACGACCACTGTAGTAGTGTCAAACGACCCGAAAATGTTATGACGAACGACCAGCCAACCACCCTACATTTATATGGTGTTTATAAACCCCCTTCCTCCTCCAAAACTCCACAAAATAGTAATAAAACACGCAGCCCAACAGCAACACAAAACAGTCCACAAAACAGTCCGCTACAAGTGAATAACTCGAACTCACGGCTTCCGATCACCATCCCGTGAGTTCTTACAAGTATAGAACGACTTACCATGAATTTACAGAAGAAAAAATGGATGAAAGAGAGCAGTAAACTCACCTTATTTGTTGGATAACTCAGCTCCTATCTTGGTTCTTCAAACTCTAAGTTTTACCTCCAATTGGAACTTGAAAGGGAGAGAAAATCAATTAGGGTTTGTGGGAAATTTTTGGGAGGATTCTTTGCAGAGCTTATGTCTGGTTATTATGCTCTATTTTGAGTCTAATATATGAAGAAAATAGGCCCTTAAAAGGCCTCTTTGGACGACCCGAAATGGCCCATTTTTGGGCTTTCATTTAAGCAAGTAGGTGACACACCTACTTGTCACCTAGCAGCTTGCGCAGTATCGCAAAAATGCACATATCTCTCTACTCCGATGTCGTATTGACAAATGGTTTAATGCGTTGGAAAATAGACTCATAGATCTTTAATTTGATGGGTGGAACACACCATAACTCTAAGTATATTGGGAGAAAATTGCAGTTACATTTGACCCAAAGTTTCAGTAAAACTTATGAATGTAACTTGTGATGACTTTCATCGACTTTTGTTCCACAACTCGCTTGACTTAAAAACATAACACACGGATGTAATACGACTAATATAAATCATAACATAATCTCTTTATCATGTTAATCACCCTAGTCTCACCCCAAAGGTACATGTTATAACATTCCCAACTTGTCGACTTTCGATGAAATATTGTTTTATTTAATTGCTTTAGCTTCTGAACTGTCCAACCCTCTTTGTACTTGTTGTTCATGATCTTCAATATTTGTAACCTCAGAGGTAACATGATTAACTTACTTTATATACTTTTAAATATTATCTCATTTTTTTGTCCTACATTAGTTTGCTTACGACGCATTTTTACATACGAAAATATAGGGTGTAACAATAAGTTTGGTTCTGGAAAGTGTTTGGGTTTATTTGGACCCTTTGATCCTTGGCTTAGAAACGTAAGTTGTTTATGTTGACCAATAGTTGACTTTTGTAAAAACAAGCCCGAAACGGTATTTGGATGGCTCTGATAGCTTCATATCGTGATTTTGGACTTAGGTGTATGCCTAGAATTGAATTCGGAAGTCCGTAGATCGATTTATATTGTTTTGCCGAATTTGGCAAATTGAAGTTGAAAAGTTTGACCCGTTGGTTGACTTTTATCTATCGGGCTTGGAATTTTATTTTGGGACTTGGAACAGGCCTGTTATGTTATTTATAACTTGTATGTAAAATTTGGTATCATTTGGAATTGAATTGATTGGATTCGGACGCTTAGTTGCAATTCTAGAATTTCTTGCAATTTACATTGAAATTCATGCATTTCGGTCTCTGATTCATAGTTGTAGATGTTGTTTCGTGTTTTTATGGTGCGAGAAAGTTCGTATGATGTTTTTAGACTTGTGTGGATGTTTGGTTTGGAGCACTGAGGGCTCGGATGAGTTTTGGACATGTTTCGGAATGGTTTGAACTGAAAATTGAATTGCTGCTGTACTGGTGCTTAGTTATCGCAATTGCGAGCACCAGCCTCACAATGGAGAAGGGGATAGGGGGTGGTTAGATTTCACAAATGTGACTTCCCCTTCGTATTTGCAAAGTCAGTAGGACTGAGGGCTGGTTCGCAAATTGCGAGCATTTGGTAATATTTGCGATAGTGGCCAGCTTCTCAATTGCAAAGCCTCTATCGCAATCGCGACTTTTATTGAGGCTATCAATGTTTGCAAGTGCTATACCTGATTCGCAATTGCAAACTATGTGTTGCAAATGCGACATCTACAGTTGGGAAGTCGGGATGTCATCTCGTTACTCACATTTTAGAACCCTAGACTCGGTAGGAGGCGATTTGGAGAGGGATTTTTCATCTACAAACATTGGGTAAGTGAGTCTAATCAATTTTCAACTATATTTCATTAATATATCTTTGATTTAATATCAAAATCCTGTGAATCAAAGTGGAAATTTGTGAAACTTTGTCTTGTTTTTTAAAAATAAAAATTTTAGTTTTGAGAGTCGATTTGTACTTGGATTTTAAAACTAATCACATAAATGAACTCGTGGGGTTATGGGTAGGCGAAATCTACCCTTGGACCCGGGTTTTGACCGAGTGGGCCCCGGTTTGAATTTTATTGACTTTTTGGGAAAAGTGTAAAGATCATAGCTTTATCTATTATAATTGTTTTCCTTTGTATTGTTTGATGATGTTAAGCCAATTTTGGTTAGATTTGAGCCGTGAGGAGGGAAACGTTAGGGGAAAAGCTATTTTCGAGGGTTGAGTTGGCCTAGTTGAGGTAAGTATCTTGCCTAACTATGTGGGGGGGGGGAACTACCCCTTATGAATTGGTTTGTTTTTGCTAATTGTGTTATGTAAAAGTCGTGCATGCAAAGTGACGAGTGGATACACGGGCTATATTTGGTATTTGACCGGTTAAGGCTATTTAAACTCTTTTCATGCTTTTAATTGAATTGTCTTAACATGTTATATTCGATGGTAGGCTATAATCACGTATTTTAGTCGCTTATTGCACTCTAATTTAATGCACTTTTATTGTGTTTGAGCTTTAATCGATAGTGTTTTGTACTTATTATGTGTTTTATGCCTTATAGGAGTGATTCCGAGCTATGTAGATGTTATGCAATTATTTCGAGTGATTTGGATCTTTGGAGTCTGAGTAAAAGCCCAAGGAATTAAGCCGGGATCGTGTTCGGGGGTCGAGGACCACATTTGGATATCAAAAAGCAAGGAAAATTCTGTACTTTGAGAAAAGTCCACTGCCGCGGCGCATGGGGTGCCGTGGTTGCCCATTTTCCTGTTGTTTGTCAGAAATCAACTCTCTAGATTTCCCCACTAATGCCCTGCATGGCGCGTCGCCCCATGCGGCGCGCCTGTGCAATCTTTACAGAGTAAATATAATATTTCGGCTAGGAAAAGGTGATTTCATTTGGGCCAAACCCTACTTGGTATAAATATATGGAAAACCATTATTTTTTGGACTTTTGACATACTTTAGACCTAAGGAAGCTAAGGAGGAGTTGGAAGAACACGAGCATAAGGATTTCATCATTCCTTCCTCACTCAAGACCCGAGTTTGGATTGAATTTATGTTTTCCTATACTTTAATTTTATTTGTGATGAATTGATCCATATCTATGGAGTAGTTCTCGTTAGGGTTTGATGAATTTGGTGTATTGATGATTGTTTGTGGATTATAACTCTAGTTTTATGTATTGAAGCGTTTTTGGATGATTTAACTGCTGCATCTATATTCACTTGTTCATGTAATCGAGAGAGGCATAACTTGTGATATCTTTGCATTATATTGTTGGTTGAGTTCATTAATTCTTCTTAGTAATTGAAAGAGGTTAATTGAATCATTGATTAAAGCTAGTTAGGAGAATAATAGAAAGAGGTTTTCCTAAAGACCAATTTACTACGCATTCTTACATATTTTCACGTGCTTAAATTGGTTCATCTTGTGAGATTAAGACTTAATCTAGAGTGGAGTTTTGCTGAACGTTTGAACTTATAATTGAGTGAATTCGAGAGACTTACTTGAACATTAGAAGTGAATTATCTAGAGTTAGATCCCAACCAATTATCTTGCACCTATCCTATCAACCCCTATTTTCTCCCACTGATAACTTCCTTGCTTATTTTTGTTTCGATTGTCATTAGTCAATAGCTTTAAACTCTTAGTTAATTTTAGTTAGAAATCATAAAAATCTTAATTGTTGATCATCTTGAATAACAATCAAGCTAGAAACTATAAGAATACTGTTTAAATCCAATCATTGTGGATACGATATTATACTATACTGTATTTGATTAGCGAGCAGAATTTAAGTGTATATTTCGAGCTCGTCAATATCTTCACTGTTAATCTACCTTTTCATGTGCTAATCCACCCTTACATGCTTTATTTGACATTGTTAACACTTGTTTCACCTCTTACTTGCTAATTTGCTCTTATATGCTTTAGTTGAAGTTATTGCCTTCCTTGCGTTTTGTTACATCTTTAAATTGTTGAATTACTTGTAATTGAAGTTGTTATTTCGTGAAATATCTTATTGTTGAGTTATTGGTGTTGAAGTTGAGAAAGCCGTTATCACATTGAGGCGAAGTTGTTAATTATTGAGATATCTTTCTTGTTGAGCTATTCACTTTTATTTTGTTATTGTTGAGATTCTTGTACATATTGTGGTTGAGCCATAGGCTATTTGTTGTGGAAACATTGATATTGTTGATTCTTTTGGCAAGTTGTGGCATATGGGCACCTGCGGTGCGAGCTGTGATTATGTTGTGATATTGATACACATGCGGTGGTATAAGGCTTGGGGTTGATAGGCATGTGGTGAAATAAGGTGGGCTTGATACGCATGTTTCTAGTAGGGGAACTACTTGAAACCACGCAGTGTGATAAGGTGGGCTAAAATGCGGGTAGCTATTTCGGAAAAATAATTTTTAAAACTAAATGCCAGTCTCCTGTGATGATATAAGGAAAGGTTGTGATTGAAATTGAGAAATATGAATACAAGGCGGTATCTTGGTTGTGATTCTTGTTATATACGAGAGGGTACCTCGATTGTGATTCTTGTTATATACGAGCCGGTACCCCGGTGGTGATTCTTGTTATATACGAGGTGGTACCTCAGTTGTGATTCTTGATATATACAAGGCGGTACCTCGATTGTGATCCTTGATGTATACGAGGTAGTACCTCGGTTGTAATTCTTGTTGTGCATCTCATGTTGCAAAGAGTTATTTGTAGAACACTTCTTAATGATTTTATTCTTCCTTGTCTTATCAGTTTGTCCGTATTTGAGAATTGTGGTTCTTTTTAATTTCTTCCTTTATGTTATCTCTATGTTTACGATTATGTCATTAGTCTATTCTATTAACTTGTTTCGTATCATTTATTTGTCCGCCTCCCATTACTTCTTGTTATTATGTTTTCATTATGTTTATTATGTCCTAGTAGGTGTCTTGACCTGGCCTCGTCACTACTCTACTAAGGTTAGGCTTGATACTTACTGGTACCGTTGTGGTGTACTCATACTACGATTCTGCACGTATTTTTGTGCAGATCCAAGTACGTCTACCCGTGATGGACGTTAATGTTTTATTGTAGCTGTCATTCGGAGACTTCAAGGTATACCTACCCGGCGTCCGCAGGCCTCAGAGTCACTTTCCCTTATCTTTACATTCTGTTGTATTTCTCATTCAGACAGTGTTGTAGTAGACATTTTAGATTATTCTGTGGAGCTTATGACTCAGTTCCACCGGTTCTGGGAGAGGTGTTGCTGGGGATTCTATTTTGGAAGACTATATGAGTTTTATCAGTTTTACTTTAGTATTCATGTTTGATTATTCTTGTTAAGTTATTATTAGATGTTAGTCTTACCTAGTCTTAGAGACTGGTTGCCATCACAACATCGTAAGGTGGGAAAATGGGGTCGTGATATCGGTATTTGATTTAGCTTGTTTGAGGTAATTATCTTACCTAAGCTTGGTTGAGGCACTAGTTTCCTGAGTTATTTGTGGTAACTACGTGCTATAGGTGCGCATATGTGTGGGGTTTGAGTCCATGTGCGAGCACATGGGTATTTATTCATGCTCGGAGTAGTGCTTAGTCTATGACATGCCTTGAACTGATTGCTAAGCAATAAGCTGTGATGCTTATAATAGTTGTAACCCATTTGTGAGTTATTTGATCCATACTTTGAAGTAATATAGAGGCTAATCTCCGTATTAAACTTGATATTTACTATTTTCATGATGAAATTACCGATTTTAGCTATGATAGCACACTTTGCACATTCATACACTTTATCATATCACTTATACCAGTCCAGGAGCATGAAATATGATATTCATTGATCATATACATGTGTTCTGGTGTATTTGCTACTTTGTGATATGATTTGGACTAAATGCATGTGACTATGTCAGGCGGATTATGTTGTTACGCCTGTGACCACGCAGGGCAGATTGTGTTATTATGCATGTGACCACACCGGGTGTATTGTGTTGTTATTCCCGTGACCACGCTGAGCGAATTGTGATATAGCTTGTGACCAATCCGGGCGCGTGATATTTTGCATGTGACCATGCCGAGCAGATTATGATATTAAGCCTATGACCACGTCAGGCGGATTATGATATCGAGCTTGTGACCACGCTGGCTGATAGCACGTTGAATTATGCGTGCTTCATGTGGATGTGGATCCATCCCCCTAGGGTCACCCTTTCATTTTTCTCTCTTAATGGTGTACACACGGATTATGAGAAATCGATGAGTTTCTGGTTGATGTGAGCTCTAGGACAGATGGTTATTAGTTTGGTTCGGTTACTGAGATTCTAATGTGGGCCTGAGAGCCGTGATGTGCATTCTATTTAGATCGGGTTGCGCGCAACAAGAAATTGATATTTGGTTATTTCATTTGATCTTTCCTTGCAATGTTCTTGGTTATTGCCTGATTTATGTGCATATCTTTCTTATATGCTGGATTGCTGACTAAGTAGAATACGTTGAGAAAACTGAGAGCACCAATGTCGTTTTATCTGTGATTTCGTGATTTGATCATATGTTATATTTTGTACTTCGGAAATTATGAATTGTATAGGTGATAGAGAGTATCATTTATAATTCTTGCTTCTATTACCTCGCCGAGGTTAGTTAAGTTACTTATTGAGTACATGTGGTCGATTGTACTCATACTACGCTTCTGCACCTTGCGTGCAGATCTTGGAGTTGATGATGCTGTGTATAGCGGGAGCTGATATTGAAGATATACCTGCCTTCCAGGTTTTAGCTACCACTTGTCCCTGGTAGTTTTAGATTTGAATTCTGTTTATGTACATTCCAAACAAATATTGTATTTATTTCAAATCATTTTTGTAAACCTATGTCTTAGTGGCTCATGACTTGTACTACCGGTCCTTGGGTGAATATATGAGAATTTCAGTTGTTTCAGTTACTGAATTCATGTTATTTTATTAGAGTTGTATTGACTATTATTTGGCTTACCTAGCGGGTCGGGTTAGGTGCCATCACAACTAATTAGATTTTGGATTGTGACAAGTTAGTATCAGAGCTCTAGGTTCATAGGTTCTACCAGTCATGAGCAAGTGTCTAATAGAGTCTTGCGTGTCGGTATGATGATGTCCATACCTATCTTCGTGAGGCTACATGTCTTGAAGCATATCTCTTGAATTCCTTCCACTCATTCGTATGTTATGATTAAGCACTCGATATCAGTTGTGCATCGATGGCTTGTGATGTCATGGATGAGGTGCGAGATGCATTCTTTGTGCTGTGGAGATAGGCCAGTCTAGAGGACTTGAGGTCAGGTTTAGACCGCAACTTGGGCTCGGTAGTTTTAGTTGTGTGAGTATGTGCTTTTGGACTTATATGTTTGGTAGTTTCCCTAGTTGGGGGATTGATGGATCAGTGACTGGTTTGATAGCTATATGATATTTATTACGTGAGTGAGGAATGTGGTTAGGCAGTTTGGGATGTGATGACAAGAATTTCGCTTAGGATGTGAAAGAACTATGGATGCTTGATTTATCTCCTGATATGTTGTACCTTCTCGAGTATTGAGTGTTTTGAGGGATCTTTCATGCTGTTTATTTGTGGAATGAAGTAGATTCTTATGAATTGTTGGCGAGTTTAGACTCATGATGATTTAGCGATTTCATAGTGGTGGTGACCAGGATGAGGTCATAGAGAGATGCCAGTTTGAGGCGGAGTAGGTGGGTTATCACTTGTGGGGTAGTCTACAGATGTGTGATTCTTATGATGATTCTATGGAGAGTTTCTTACTATGAGTGGGTTTTATGTGTTGCAATTTTAGTTTGGATCACTTGAGGAAGTTTGCTCAACTATCACGAGGATGAGTGTGAGCTTAGCAGATGATTTGAGCTATTTTATGATTTGTGTTACATGAGCTTCTGAAGGATTTAGATGAATTACATGGCGGGAATATGGCAGTTCTGGAGTAAGGGTATTGTGGGTTATCAGATGTTTTGTTCTATGGCTTTGAGCCAAGTGGGGGAGCCTGCTACTGGCGATCGGATTGCATGGTTATGTGCTACATTAGTTTCTTCCAGAGGCAAGTTTGTAGATCAGTTATGATTAGAAAAGGATGGGTTTGAGGATGACTTGAGCAAGGAAATTTCTGGATACACGATGTATTACACTTCATGGACATATGGAGATCTTGAAATGTTTTAGGTTTGTTATTCATGATGGATGTACCATGCTAAGAAAAGGGAGTCACTCAGCTGGGTTAAGGTGGGCTTACTTCTTTGGGTGATAGTGTGCAAATGAGGCACAGGTCGTCTGGCTCGTTTGGGTGGTGCATTGGAGATTAGGATATGGTGGATGACTCTTGAGAAGGCTCTACTGAGTTCCATATTTATATGTGGTATTTGAGGATTTTTCTCAAGTTTCTATATATAGCTAAGATTTGAGAATCATATTGGGTGGTGTCGATTTTTGCAGCATTTCTGTATTGTCATGGATTCAACATTATAGTATTAGAGAGGTTAAAAATAAAACAACATCATATTCGCGAAAGGTCTCTTCAGAGTGGGCATTTCAGTTGTGGTACTTTTGGGGTGCTTATTGGGGGGGGGGGGGGAATACAACGGTTTATGGGCTTTAGGGCGACGTGGTTTCATGCTAGAATCTCTTATGGTGAGTGTGGTTTTAAGGGTTGTATTGTACTGGCAACGAGAATTGTTAACTTGAAGGCAATTCAGAAGGAACTCAGAGAAACATGGCAGCTTGGTGAAAAATTGCGTCAGTATGGTAATGGATATGATCGATTCTTTTGGTTCTTATGATATGGTGAGACTTTACCGATCTTTTGTGGAAATACTAATGGGTTTGGTGATCTACATAATTTGGTTGAGTTAGAGAGATCCATTTCTGATGGCTTGGTTATGTGCAAATGGGTTTCGAATAGTTCTCGGTTGTGTCGACCACGACTTGAGATGGATATTTTCTACATGCATGGGGAGTTTGTTGTGCATTGTGATTTTCTCCTAGGTGGGATCAAGTGGAAGGATTTTGGCTGATTAAGTGTGTATTCTGCTTGTGACTCAATATTGATAATGGGATTCTCTTGCTTTCATATGATGGTATGATAGAGGAGGTGCGTCGTGTGGGATTGAGATTTGCATACACAAATTTTCGGTTCCATTTAGAAGGCAAGGTCATGAGTTCTAGAAAACATGGACGGTTTCAAATATTAGGAAGAATGCTAGCACTATCTAGTATCACCTCAGAAGAGTACGCATTTTAGAAGGGGAAATATTCTTTGATTTACGAATGCTTCATTGGTATTACAGTACTCGCCTTGTTGATTGACTACTGATGTTCAGATTTTGCTATGTGGTACAGGAGAATTATAGAAGTATTTTTTGTGAGATGATCATGTATGAGGGATGTGTTAGTCCTTCGAGTGGTGGAATTTGGTGATGGGATAAGGTGATTCATATATTTTAGGGATTTGGAGGTAGGAGGGTTCTCGGGGGCAGATTGTTCCTTGGTTATGGACTGTGAAGGTATGGTCAAGTTAGAGAACAAATAGTATGTGTTATGGTTAGGTTATTGTAGACTTTTGGATGGTTATTTTTTTATTTATGGATGATCGGGGTTGGTTTGGGGGCCCATTGGTAGGCATAATGAGGATGTGTATTCTACACCGGGCCGGATTTATTGACTCAACACTGCTATTGTTGAGGGGTGTCTCATTCATTTAGAGTCGATCTTGTTTATGTTCAGAGGTGTTTTATAGGTTAGTCTTCTATGCTACGATGGGTTGTGATCTGTTGGTTATTTGCACACATGATGCGTTTTTGTTTGGGCCTTGTGGTTAAATTCGAGCGGGATGGTTTTGGGCTGTTGAATGGTTGATTGCGCCTTAGTTATGGTCTTCCTATTTGTGGTATGTGGTATTACCCATTTCTCCATTGTTATGGTCCTGCACTTCGTGTTTTTGTTGTCGATATGCGTATTTTGGGCATTATTGCTCTAGATATTTTATGTGGACTGGTGTTTGGATTTGGTCACGCACTGCGGTGGAGTTATGTTGGGATATAATCCTTTGTATTAGATTTGTGTGTCTTGGTTCTACTATGTATGATGGGTCCTTAGCATTGCGCTTTGTGGTAGTATCTGTTGAGTTTGCAGGACGGTACTCTCAGTTGTCTCTCTTTCCATCGTTAGCTGCATACGGGATGTTACTTGTCTTGTGTACGGATTTCATGGTATGTGGCTCTAAGCAGTATTGATATGGCACGTCGGTCGAGTAGCTTGATCTGGCTGAGATGCGATTTTTGGACCTGGAATGAGTGTTATCAGATTTGATTAAGGTATGTTTGGAAGAGTAATGTTATTAGTCAGCTTAGAATTTGGCGATGGTTTTTTGCGACTCGGAGAGCTCCATGACTTGTTGATCTGGTGAGTGGTTATGAGTTTCTGTATGTTTCTTTCGCAGTGTACGAGGGTTTAGAACAAGGTTTTATTTAACATGCGGTTTGTTATTAGTACCTAGTTTGTTTTGGGCAACTATTGTGGTTAGAAGTTATTGCTATAAGTACTTGAGTTATGAAGTATATCATGTAATTACATCTTGGGTTATCATTATGGCTTGATCGCAGAAGCGAGACGGAGTGTAGAAGCGCATTTCTTTTTCGCACTTGCAATTGCACAAAAGCAGAAGAATATCTGCAGGTATGAGAGTTTTGCTATTTAGTGGTTTCCGCAGAAGCGGTTTTTGTGTCGTAGAAGCGGCTGGAGGTTCGCAAATGAGGAAAAGCCTGGGCAGGTTGTATGTTTTTGAAGGTTTGTTCATTTCATCACATTTTGAGTTATGAAGCTCTAATTTGGGTGATTTTAGAGAGCATTTTCACTACATGGGTTGGGGTAAGTATTTTTTACTCGAGTTTTACTATATTCCATGATTCCATTTTTGATTTTGGCATTTGGTTGATGAGTTTAAAAGAGAAATAGGTGTTTCTTGCCTAAACATTTCTAAAGTGATTAATTGAGTTTTGAACATCGATTCGGAGTCGAATTTGAGTTAAATTAGTATGGTTGGCCTCGTATTCAAATGGGTTGTCAAAATTTGTGAGTGTTGTCGGCTTCCAATTTGTAGGCCCGGGTTGAACTTTTGGTTGACTTTGAGTTTTTGATTAAATATTAGACCTTTATCATTTGGATTTTTTTTCCTTTGGAATTATTTGATGATTTTGAGTTGCTTTTGGCTAGTTTCAAGTCGTTCGGAGGACTAGTCATGCGGGATGGAGTTTCTAGAGTATTGTTTGGCTAGCTTTGTATTTGATTTGGCTTGCTTGAGGTAAGTATCTTACCTAAACTTGGTTGAGGCACTAGTTGCCTGAGTTATTTGTCAAGCTACGTGCTATGGGTGCGCATATGTGTGGGGTTTGAGCCCATTTGGGAGCACCGAGATATTTATCCATGCTCGGGCTAGTGCTTAGGGTATGACATGCCTTGAATTGATTGTTAAGCTTTAATCTGTGATGTTTCTCATAGCTGTAACCCTGTTGTGAGCTATTTGAACCATGTTTTGAGGTTATAAAGAGGCTAATCTCCTGATTGAACTTGATATTTGCTATTTTCGTGATGAAATTGTTGATTTGAGCTATTATAGAACACTTTGCACATGTATACACTTTAGCATGTCACTTATACCAGTGCAGCAACAAGAAATCTTATCATATACATGTGTTCTTGTATATATGTTTTTGTGTGATATGATTTGGACTGTATACTTGTGACCACGTCGGGCGGATTGTGTTGTTATGCATGTGACCACACAGAGGCGGATTGTATTGTTATGCCAGTGACCACATATGGTAGATTGTGTTGTTATGCTTGTGGCCACGCCTGGCGGATTGTGTTGTTATACATGTGACCACGCTGGGCAGATTCTAATATAGCCTGTGACCATGCCGGGTGGATCCGTGATATTGAGCCTGTTACCACGCCGGGAAGATTATGATATTGAGCCTGTGACCATGCCGGGCTGATAGCATGTTGAATTGTCCATGTTGCATGTGGATATGGATCCATCCCCCTAGGGTCACCCTCTCATCTTTCACTCTTGATGGTGTACACACGGATTGTGAGAAACCGACGGGTATCTAGTTGATGTGAGCTCTGGGAGAGCTGGTTATTGGTTTGGTTCGGTTACTGAGATTCTAATGTGGGCCTGAGAGTCGTGATGTGAATTCTATTTGGATAGGTTTGCACGCCGCAACAAATTCATATTTGGTTATTGTATTTCATCCTTACTTGCAATTTCCTTTGTTATTGCCTGATTTATGTGCATATCTTCCTTATATGCTGGATTATTGACTGAGCAGAATACGTTGAGAAAATAGAGTGCGCCAATGAGGTTTTATCTACGATTTTGTGATTTGATAATATTTTCTATTATGTACTTGATGGAAATTATGAACTGTACAGGTGATAGTGGGTATCATTTATAATTCTTACTTTTATTACCTCGCCGAGGTTAGTTAAGATACTTATTGAGTATATAAGGTCGGTTGTACTTATACTACACTTCTGCACCTTGAGTGCAGATCTTGGAGCTAATGCTATTGTGTATGGCGGGAGCTGATATTGAAGATGTATCTGCCTTCCGGATTTAGCTACCACTTGTCCTAGGTAGTTTTAGATTTGAATTCTGTTTATGTACATTCGAAACAAATGTTTTATTTATTTCATATCAGTTTTGTAAACCTAAGTCTTAGTGGCTCATGACTTGTACTACCAGCCCTTCGGTTATTATATGAGAATTTCAATTATTTCATTTATTGAATTCATATTATTTCATTAGAGTTATATTGATTAATATTTGGCTTACCTAGCGGGTCGGCCATCACGACTAGTTGGATTTTGGGTCATGATAAAACTGCTTTGCCGCCCTTCAATAAAAGGACCTTAAATTTGTGCTCAGATGTCGGAATGACAAACGGGCTGAACCACAAGAAACTAGACTCAAAGTTCTAAAATCCCATTTAAACCTCAACCCAAATTCTTTATATATTGAGAGGTATGTGCTTTTGTATTTAAACCAATTGTAGAAAATTCTTGTTTTAGCAACTCAATTCTTCCAAAACTTGCCCCTAAAACGTAGAAACTCACATGAGCCCTTAGAGACATCATCCAATCATTCCTTTAAATATTCCAAATACCCTATATGTACTTGTATAAAGGCTCAAAACACCCACCGGAACATCACAACAAATAATCGAGGCTGAAACCAAATAGAATTTCTCTTAAGTTCTTGAAACTTCACTCTTTCAAAAGAGTGTCCAAATCACACTTAGACACTTCGGTTACTTCCACATTTTACACACAAGTTCAACTCAACTATATTGACCTATCCATATCTTGGAACAATAATCAGAGTCGAATTACATTAATGTCAACTCTTAGTCAAACTTATAAACTCTTAAGTTCTTCAAATTGCCATTTTTTGACAAATAGTGTTGAATTATTCTAGGAACCTCCAAAACCAAAACCAAATTCTTCTAGGCCACGACCTTCCACTCTGATGTCGTTCAATGGCCACGCCTTGCCTCATGCCACGGCGGCCTGCCATGCCTAACGTTGTGCCATGTCCATGCCCACCTCGTTCCATAGCCACGCCCTGCCTCGTGCCATTTCCCCCAATGCTCATGCCCGACTTCTGGCCATTGACATAGGCATGCCACACCATGCGACGTGCCGTGGCAGCGTGACACGCCTGACTTTGTACAACCAACATAAGCAAGCCATGGCCGACCTCGCACCGTTGACATAGGCCTTGGCCTTGCACGTGACACCTCGAAAAACCTTTTTGCGACACTGTATTTCCACATCACTCTTGGCTTGTGCCTTGGCCTCGCACGCGACACCCCAAAAAACCTCTATTTGCAACATTGTATTGGCACATCACTCTTGGATTATGCCTTGGCCTCACACTCGACACCTCGAAAACCCTCTATTTGGGACATTGTATTAGCACATAACTCTTGGCTTGTGCCTTGGCATCGCACGCGATACCCCGAAAAACCTCTAGTAGTGAAATTGGGTATAGTGTCACAAGAAAGCCTTTCCCTTGACATGACTAAGTGACAAGTCACATTGACCACTAAATATACAAATAGTATATGTTCTAAAGTCTTGAGGACTTATTCGATTTTCCAACACTTGGCATATAATATAGCATCAAAGAAAGAGTAAACCTCTTTTTAGAAAAGTTAGAAATTGATTAGATTGGAAGGGGAGGGACGAATCATAGCGACAAAGGGCTGAATCTTAGTGGATCGTGGAAGCAGGGCCACTCTGCCACTTACAATACCCCATCGCGTATCTAAGTCATCTGCAAAGGATTCTACTTGCCGCTCGATGGAAATTGTACTTTAAGGCGGCCACTGCGGCTCTTCTGTCGCGATGACTTAGCCAAAGACGCGTGCCCTTGGGGGCCAAAGGCCCTACTGTGGGTCGGCAAGCAGACGGCGGGCGCATGCGTTGCTTCTAGCCCGAATTCTGACTTAGAGGCATTTAGTCATAATCCAGTGCATGGTAGCTTCGCTCCACTGGCTTTTCAACCAAACGCGATGACCAATTGTGCGAATCAACAGTTTCTCTTATACTAGGTTGAATTACTATTGCGACACTGTCATTAGTAGGGTAAAACTAACCTATCTCATGATGGTCTAAACCTAACTCACGTTCCCTATTGGTGGATGAACAATCCAACTCTTGATGAATTCTGTTTCACAATTATAGGAAAAGCCAACATCAAAGGATCAAAAAGTAACGTTGCTGTGAACGCTTGGCTGCCACAAGCCAGTTATCCCTGTGGTAAGTTTTCTAACAGCTCTAGTTTCGAATTTCGAAGGTCTAAAGGATCGTTAGGCCACACTTTCATGGTTCGTATACGTACAGGAAATCATAATCAAATGAGCTTTTACCCATCTGTTCCACATGAGATTTCTGTTATCTTTGAGCTCATAATAGGACACATGCATTATCTTTTAAAAGATGTGCTGCCCTAGCCAAGCTCGCCACCTGACAATGTCTTCCGCCCAGATCAGCCTGCAAGCAAGCCTTGGGACCAAAAAGAGGGGCAGTGTCCCACTTTCGATTCACGGAATAAGTAAAATAACGTTTAAATCAGTGGTATTTCACTTCTTCCTTTCGGCTCCCACTTATATTACACTTCTCAAATCATTTCTCAAAGTCGGACTAGAGTCAAGCTTAATAGCCTGTTTGGCCAAGTTTCTAAAATTAGCTTATTTTGAGAAATGTTTTTCTTAAAAGTACTTTTCAAAAAGTGCTTTTGGTGAGAAGCAGTTTGTGTTTGGCTAATTAATTTGAAAAGCACTTTTGAGCAGTAATTAGTGTTTCGCCAAGCTTTTCAAAACTGCTTCTAAGTGTATTTTTCTCAAAAGTACTTTTCAGAAAAGTGCTTTTAGAAAGAAGCTACTTTTTTCTGCTTCTCAAAAACTGCTTCTGCTTCTCCTCAAGAGCACTTTTTTTCCATCTAAAGCTTGGCCAAACAACTCAAATTTTGGCCAAACAGGCTATAACATGGTCTTCTTTCTCTGCCGATTCTGCCAAGCCCGTTCCCTTAGCTGTGGTTTCGCTGAATAGTAGATAGGGAGAGTGTGGATCTCATTAATCCATTCATGTGCATCACTAATTAGATGACGAAGCATTTGGCTACCTTAAGAGAGTCATAATTACTCCTGCCGTTTAACCGCGCTTGGTTGAATTTCTTAACTTTGACATTCAGAGCACTAGGCAAAAATCGCATTGCCTAAACATCCGCAAGGACCATCGCAATGATTTGTTTTAACTAAACTGTCGGAATCCCCGGGGAAGGAACTCGAAGGAACCGTTCCTAGTCCATCCCTCGGCCGGCATGTGACAACCTGCTCTCGCCATGGGAGCATCTCGAGCAATCCACCAACAGCCGACGGGTTCGGGATTGGGACCCCCGTGCCTAGCCCTTAGAGCCAATCTTTTTCCCGAAGTTACAGATCCATTTTTCCGACTTCCTTTGCCTACATTGTTCCATTGACCAGAGGCTATTCACCTTGGAGACCTGATGCAGTTATGAGTACGGTAGGGCATGGATGGTACTCGGTCCTCTAGATTTTGAAGGGCCGCCGGGGGCGCACCGGACACCACGCGACGTGCATTGTTCCTTCAGCCGCTGGACCCTACCTCCGACTGAGTCGTTTCCATGGTGGGCAGACTATTAAACAAAAAATATAACTCTTCCCGAGGCCCCCGTTGACATATCCAGAATTCCTAACGATGCCGTCAACCATCACGTCTCGGTTCAGGAATTGTAACCCGATTCCCTTTCGGAGTACGCACAAAACACGCTATCTGTCGGGGTTCCCCTGACCCTTAGGATCGACTTACCCATGTGCAAGTGTCATTCACATGGAACCTTTCCCTCTTCGGCCTTCAATGTTATCATTTGAATATATGCTACTACCACCAAGATCTGCACCGACGGCTGCTCCGCCCATGCTCATCGGGGCCTGGCACTTGCCCCAACGGCCGGGTGTAGCGCCATCAAATTTCGGGGCTAGTTGATTCTGCATGTGAGTTGTTACACACTCCTTAGCGGATTTCGACTTCCATGACCACCGTCCTGCTGTCTTACTCGACCAACACCCTTTGTGGGATCTAGGTTAGCTCGCAGTTTGGCACCGTAACCCAGCTTCTGATTCATCCCGGATCACCAGTTTCGCTTGCCAAAAATGGCCCACTTGGAGCTCTTGCATTCGTGCTGCGGCTCAACAAAGCAGCCATATCGTCCTACCTATTTAAAGTTTGAGAATAAGTTGAGGGCGGTGCACCCCTGATGCCTCTAATCATTAGCTTTAACCTATAGAACTCGCACGCGAGCTCCAGCTATCCTGAGGGATACTTCGAAGGGAACCAACAACTAGACGATTCGATTAGTCTTTCGCCCCTATTCCCAAGTCAGACGAATGATTTTCACGTCAGTATCGCCGCGGGCCTCCACCAGATATTCCTCTGGCTTCAGTCCGCTCAGGCATAGTTCACCATTTGTCGGGTCACAACAGGTATGCCAACAGTCGAACCCTTCACAGAAGATCAAGGTCGGTCGGCGGTGCACCCCTCAGAGGAATCCACCAATCAGCTTCCTTACGCCTTAAGGGTTTACTCGTCCGTTGACTCGCATACATGTGAGACTCCTTGGTCTGTGTTTCAAGACGGGTCGAATGGGGAGCTCACAAGCCAGCGTCCGAAGCGTGCAGATGCCAAAGAACGCTAGAGGCGCATGCTTCCTACCACAATCAAGAAGATAGCGTTGCACGAGCGTATCAAAATCTTGGGCTTAGGCCTCCCCCCATAATCCACGTTGGTCCATGCCCCGAGTCGATCGGCGGACCAGCTCAACACCGTTCCACATTCGATCGGGGTGCATCGCCGACCCCCATCTTCTTCTCTCCCGACAATTTTAAGCACTATTTGACTCTCTTTTCAAAGTCCTTTTCATCTTTCCCTAGCGATACTTGTTCGCTATCGGTCTCTCGCCCGTATTTAACCTTGGAAGGAATTCATTGCCCGATTTGGGCTGCATTCCCAAATAACTTGACTCGACAAAAATGCCTCATGGTGCAACAGGGCCCGAGTACAATGGGGCTCTCACCATCTCTAGTGCCCCCTTCCAACGGACTTGGGCTCAGTCTGCCGCTGAAGACGCTTCTCTAGACTACAATTTGGACGACGGAGCTGCCCGATTCTAAGGATGGGATGTTTCCTGTTGGCTTGCCGTTACTATGGGAATCATTGTAAGTTTCTTTTCCTCTGCTTATTGATATGCTTAAACTCAGCGGGTAGTACGGGTGACCTGGGGTCGCAGTCGGAGCTTCTTAGCACCAGAAAGGTCGGGGAGCCCAAACATGCAATGGGTTGGAGCCGTGACATTATGAGAGTTAAGTTTCAACCACCACTTGTCGTGATGTCAGTCGTCGTGGACTCACATTTAGGCCAACAACATGCTCGGGCGCATGGGAGGCCAGTATCCGTCTCACGACACCACCACGACCATAAGTTTGGGAGTGGTGTGCATGGGCAATGCGATGCGTGATGCCTAGGAAGACGTTCCCTCGGCCTAATGGCTTCGGGGGCAACTTGGAACCATCAAAACGACTTTGAGTCCGTTTACCCAAATGTTAAACCTTGGTCAACTTTCTTAATTTAAAGCTTACATGTAGGAACTAAGTGTTCCAAATTACTTCCAAACATCTTGGGACCAAAATCACCTATACCCGCAAGTAATAAAATATCAAATGAACTTGTGGAAAGTCTCATGATATAGCTCAAAATGATCGATTAGATTATTACATACTCCCTCACTTAAACATATGTTTGTCCTCGATTGTGCCAAGAGTCATTCCAAAGCTATGAAATAGCTATATAAACTCATTGTACACATTCTCATGGGTGATCCCATTTCACTTCCATCTATATAAATCAATTAACACCTCCTGACTGAACATTTCTCCTTCAACCTTAGTTTATAAGCCTTTACACCCAACTTCACTACCCGAAACTTCCTCCAAGATCCGTTTCTTGTTTATATTCACTGTATTAGTTCCAATAACCTATTTAGAGTTATAAATTTACTTCCAAGATGTAACCACATGATGTATCTCATAACTCATATACCCATAGCTATATTTTATAACTATGATAACTACACACTACCAAACCCAGTACCAGCAAAAATACTCCATCTGAAATAAATCTTTGTTCCAAGCCTGTGCAACACTGCTAATGAATAAGCAAATCTATAGAAACTCAACCACTTATCATATCAAAAGGTCATGGGCTTCTTTTATTATGTAAGAACCATTGCATGTTCTAGGCTATCTAAGAGCATTGTTCTTTCAAATATTCCTTTTCAAAATCCCATCGTGTTGATTCTAGGCCGTTTAGCTTCGTCTCATGTAGTACAAGTTGCTCGACCAAGAAGTCACACCAAATTCCATATGGAACCACAATCGTTAGTTTTGTGCACTATACAAGCAATAACCCAAATGTCACAAATCTGTGAAAAACAACTTATCACCCAATGACTCCCTGTGATCGTGGTGTCCTTTCTCAACGAGTCTATGTGTATCTATACAACTTACTCCATCAGTTTGTTATGTTAAAATTAAGAAAACTCAGTAAAACTCAACCTGTGCATACAAACCACCTGCCATAATTGTTGTAATCCCGTGGTATGCTATCACTCTATCAAATATGATGGTAGAAAGTATCCTATATAACTATAACCCTTTCAACATGACACATCTGTATGACATTTTGTGTTGTATAAGCAAATCTGACCTGCTGTTTAATTCAAGTCCTCAACAATCTTATCAGTAGACACCCAAACTAAAGACCCATTCTAACTTTCACTCATGGATACACAAGAAACTTCCAAACCACTAGTCTCAACTGTGAATATATACATACAACTCGTTATCAACCCCATTATAAAGAAAAAAGCCAATCTTGAAACCTTTTCCTTTATATTCCTCAATCCGTGCCAGTCACTCATGATCCTCCATAACCTTGTGAAGCCAATGCATCCAAAATACAAATCTTTGAGTCTCTAAAGTCCTCACTTAACTTATTCATCACTCCAACACACAAAAATAATGCTAACAATCTCTTGAACCATACAACTCAAACCAAGATATCCAAGGATATATCAATACACTTAGGCAAATCACAACATATCGAGTACCATAACCACAAGCTCTATCAAGCACAAAAATTTTCAAGTCACCCATCATATACACACACGCTTTGACCAGTAACACACTTTCACTGACCATAACAAAAACGATAGTTCCACCTCTATAAATCCAATCTCCATACCTTATAAGTGCCCTCATCCTAGTGATCTCTACATACTACTCAAACACAACTATGAAGTCACACCAGTAGGCATTTCAAAATGTGCATCTCCATCAATCCTTCCATTTCAAGCAACTAACATCTGAACCTCAACGACTAGTAATCACACAATTATCATATCGCTTAGTTGAATTCCCCATAGACCTCATTAGCAATCATTTATTGCAACACTTTCCCTCTCTTGATGCTACTGAAATTAGTACTACTATACTCCTTAGGTAACTCGAATCATCTGTGCTATCTCTAATCTCAATCCTTCTGTCCGATGATGAACCACGACCTTTCTAAAGCAACCCAAACCTCACATGAATCACCACATCCATCATGACTATCTATTTACGAGAATCACATTAATAACTCCAAGTTACAAGTAGGATAGTCCTCAATCTTTTAGAAACCCACTTACACAATAATCACACCATTATAACTGATCTCTCCAAGTCAACCAAATCTTGTAGACTACCAAACCCAAAGCCGACCACAAAAGTTCCTATTATGCCCTATCATACCCAAGAAACCAAGTATTTCTATAACCATGTTGTTTCAAGCCACTACTATACTGACCCAACAAATTACTCTTGACCCCCTTTCAAGAGATGAATTTTCTCTTACAATACACTATAAGCTTCAACCAAAACTCGCACCAAGTGATCCCAACATAGAACTACGTCATCCCAATATCCGTAAGCCACCTTCATTCCCTTCATGCACCCAAAAGTACCTCAAACTAAAATGTTTGCTCTAGAGAATCCTCTAATAAACTAGAAATTGTTTCTTTCATCTCTTTAATGTTGCATTGTAGAATCAATAATAATACATATGTACTCTAAATCCCTGTCATAATCCAATACAAATCAAAAATACTTAACCTAATAAGGTATTCGGTAAATCCTTAAATATCACATCTTGAAACTTGAATCCACTAGAACCGTTCTCGAGAGTTACCCACTCTGCTCTAGTCCCTAATACATAGCCAAATAAGCTAAATTCCTTATGTTCTATTAGCACATGATTTCTCTTAAAGAAGCAAACTCATCCTTGAGCAACCGAGTAAATCCTTTCTCCTTCCATTGTATCCACCAAAACTATCAAACTTCAATTATTTAACAACCTTCATATATTAACCAATTGTAGTACATCAGACCTCCAGAAAATTCCTTGCCCAAGCCATCCTCGATGTCACACTTCTCAACTCATAACGAATCCATAAGTGTACCCTAGTCCAGGAACTACAACACCGCATGGCCATGTGAAGCGATTGCCGATAGTAGACTCCCCCACTTGGCTCAAAACCATAATACCATTATTTGAAAAATTACAATAACATTTCCTCCTTCACTACCATAATCTCCCACAGTTACTCACCTAAATTCTAATAAGTCCATGTAGTACAAATCATAAAACATTTCAATTTATCTGCCAACTACAGATTTTTCCTTATGGTAGTCGTGAAAACTTCCTCAAGAGATCCAAACTAAAACCTTCTCACAAGAGATAACCCACTTGTTTAGCCTCAATGCAACATATTTTGATGACCTTACCATGACTATAACCTCTTTCTAATCAATTGATCTTCCCGAGTCTACACTCGTCCACAAGATGTAAGAATCTGTTCCACCCTACTCATGAATAGCTAAAAGTCCAGTGATGCATCTATATCCTAAGACTGTACTATACACCTAGATGATAATCAAGTGTCCATATTCCACTTTCTTCTCCAGAAAATCCTTCTCGTCACATCCAAGTCCGCTAAATCTAGCCCTTAGATATACACCACATAATATAATGTTGCCTCGTTATCTCTACCACATCACTTTGGAAACATCTTCTCTATTTTATTTCAAGGTTATAGAAGCACCCACTAAATTCTAGAGCAGCCAACGGTGAAAACATAGCTATCTTATTGGTCACTGTGCCATCACTCACACTTTTAGGGACATTGCTGGGCAGAAGAGTCCAAAATCACGTGCTACTTACCTGTGTCCCCCAACTTGAAGATGCGGTCCACACCTGTCCACTTGTCCTTTAGACTGTCCTACCCTAAAATCAGAAGAAAGCATCCTATATTACATTTGTGACATCCTCACAAGCCGTCGGTGCCCACTGATATCGATTTCACAACATCGCATATGAATGAATATAAAGAAACTGAAGATTTAGACTTCAAGCTAAAATAATGTCGTACAACTAGGAAAGAAAGAAAGAAAGAGAGTTTCCTAGATTCCCTTTAGCCTCTCGAAGGTAAAAATAGATGTCATTGTATTGATCCGCTAGACTCTACTAGATATTTGCTCATGACTCGTAGAATCTATGAACATAGGACTCTTGTACCAACTTGTCACGACTCAAATTCCACCAAGTCGTGACTACACCTAAACCAACTAGTTAGTTAAGACAGCCAACATATAACACAACTCAAATTGAATATCATCAAATAAACAATAAAATAAGAATGCGAAGATTAGTACAATCCATCCCCAAGAATTGGTAGTACAACTTATGAGCCACTAATAAAAATAAGTGCAATGTTGGTATGAAGAAAATACATCATCTATTTGGAATTTACATAAATATAAGTCCAAAACTACCATGAACAAAATATTAGCTTGCAACTGGAACATTGGTACATCTTCTATGCTAGCGTTCGACTTAGACAACAGCTCCAAAATCTGCACGCAAGGTGTAAAAGTATACTATGAGTATAACATATCCCATGTACTAAGTAAGTATCAAGACCAATCTCAATGAAGTAGTGACGAGGTTTTATTTAGAAGGTACTCAGTTATAGAACCCGTGCCTCTCATTATGAAATATAATAATAGAGAAATAACCAGGAAATAGCAAAGGAATAGAGAATATCAATAATAAAGGAGCATAATAGAAGAATATGGTAATAAGCATTCTATTCCAATTAAATAGTCAAAACAATTATCAATGCACCAAATTCGCATACAAACTAGATATACACCAAGTAGCATTTACTCAAAAACTTTTACATGAAAGTGGAGTGTCTATAAATTATACTGATCCAAAATCACATCAATATCCAAATAGCATTTATATGAAAGCTTTTACATGAATTCAACATGTTAAAATATGATGACATACTCTTCATTTACATCAATCTGATACCGCCTAAGTGTCCAAGAACTCACTAGCAAGTTCCATGCATATGTAAAATACATCAAGTAGTATATGTAGAAAATATGCATGAATAAAGCATGTAAAATGCATGAATGTACATAAAAGATTCACTTCAACAAAATAAATCTTCCACATTTATGCTCAAAAACTCACTAATCGGATCCCATATCACAAACAAGCTAGAAAACCCATCGATTTCTCATAACCTGCATGTACGCCACCAAGAAAGAAACATAGGAAGGTGACCCTAGGGGATGGATCTATATCTACACACTGCATGGCAGAAACCTCATACAGTACATGGAAAAACATTGTGCCATAACAATGTCAATATCACAATAACCGCATCACATAAACATAATGCCATAGAAATAATAATATCACAATAACCGCATGACATAAACATCATACCTCAATCATCTCAACTACACAAAAAACTCACGACCCAAAAAAGCAGTCCATATCAGATAACCATATATAGGAAAATATACATATAAATATGAGATAAGCATGAATGATGTACACAGACATTGGAATAACCATGATGTATGCGTGCGTTCAAAAGATAATCTTTATGTATGATGTGTGCATAAGTATAATGCAGGACTATAGCTCCATCATGTAATTCATCATACAAGTAGCCATCATATCAAAATAAAATATCAAATTCCTAAACAAGATCCCTAACATGAATAAGAAAACTCAATGTAATGATCCGGCTGATCGTTTTGTGTATTAGAGCCATGTTCCCCTATTTGATGTTTCTCGTATGTTTGCTTTATATTTTGTGACTTGCGGGGATGGTTGGTTTTTGTTTTTTTGGGAAGGATTGAGAGTGAATTGGAACACTCTCTTATCTTTAGAAGCTTAAGTTGTTAGAGTTGATCGAGGTTTGGCTTTTGAGTAGAGGATCTTAGATTGGTAATTTCACAGTTCCAATAGGTTCATATGGTAATTTTGGACTTGTGCGTATGTTCGAATTTGGATTTGGAGGTTCCTAGAAGTTGTTGGATCTATTTATTAAAAGTTAGCAATTTAGAAAATCGAAGAGTACATAAGCTTGACCAGTGGTTAACATCTAGGATAATGAGCTTTAATTGTAGTTTTGAAACCTTGGATAGGTACTATAGAGGATATGAACTTGTATGAAAAGTTTGGTTACAATCTTGAATGTCTAAGTGTGATTCAAACGCGTTTGGTGCAGTTGGAATTTTGAAAAGTTAAGAGATGGATTTGATATTTGATTCTTGATTTTGTTGTTGTTTAGATATTTTGAGAGTTCAGAATAAATTGTAGGAAGTATATGGGATTATTGTTGAGATTAGATGGAGTATCGAGGGGCTTGGGTGTGATTCAAGGTGGTTTCAACCATCTTCGTAAGTTTTGCAGCGGT
The DNA here is from genome assembly GCF_000715075.1 of Nicotiana tabacum. NCBI lineage: Eukaryota > Viridiplantae > Streptophyta > Magnoliopsida > Solanales > Solanaceae > Nicotiana > Nicotiana tabacum. The sequence continues at coordinate 49,383,173 of NC_134102.1, forward strand.
TGATGTGTTGGTGTACAACACTGCTTCGCGGGTCCCGGAGAAGCATTTTGGGGTTGGCTGGTTTGTTCATAGCGTTTATGGACGCAGGTCGTATTCGCGAAGGGTGTTTGGAGTTGGAGGCCTTGTGATTCATGATCGCAGGGGAAGGACCGAGTTTGCAGAGTGTATGGGTGTCTAGTCATCGCATTTGCGTGGGTGTGCACATTTTCACAGATGGGAGAAGCTTGGACGGGGTGTGTTGGCCTACACGTTCGCGATATGCAGCTCTCATTTGCGTAGATGGGGGTCAGTGGATTTTTTGATCACGTGGGATCATTCGCAATCGCAGAGCTAGGTCTCGCAATGGCAAAGGGTATAACTGGGTAGCATATTTAAGAACTAACTTCTGTTTTTTTGATCCTTAGACTTGGAGAGAGGCAAAGTTTCAAAGCAATTTTCATACAAGGTAAGAGGGTAAGTGATTTCTACTTATTGGTGATTATATTTCAAGAATCTATATATATTTCTAACCCCTAAAACAAGGAATTAATTTGTAAAAATTGGTGTTTTTGGTATGAATGATAGAGAGTGATTTTGGGGCTCTTAATTATGAAATTGGAACCTCATTTGGAATTAATCATATATTTGAAATCATGGGGTTATGGGTGAGCTATATATATGATCAATTTTGGATTCTAGGACTAGGGCCTAATAATCATTTTTGTTGACTTTTTAATTTTGGGTTAAAGATTGAACCTTTTTGTTATGGAATCAATTCCTAAAGCCTGTATTGACTTGTTTAAGTATTATTTAAATAGATTCGAGTATATTTGAGTTGGATTTGAAAGGAAAGGCAATTTTGGAAGGTTGAAGGTATTACTGGGTGGAGGTAGTCTCTTGTCTATCCTTGTAAGAGGCAATTCTCCCCATAGGCGTTTTATTTGCTACTTGTTGATTGATTTAGGAGCCACGTATATGCGTGGTGACGAGCATATATGCGTAGCTATGTTATCCATGTTTCATTAATTCTATAACTAAGTGATAACTCATAATTATGGCTTAGAGGCATGCTTTGGGTTATGACTTGTTAAATTGGGCATACAGGATTATTTTACCATGTTGAAATTTCGTATTAAACCCTGGTAATATAATTATCTTATTTTATTCATGATTTGGTGATTAGATGGCTTAATTTACTCATGTTAAATATTTTGATTAGAATTGAATGTTGAAATAGCTTATCGAACCGGTGTGATAAATTGAATTACACGAATATTCATAGCCATATTTCAGCCATGTGAAAGTTGGAGAGTTGAATATTGTGGAAAGTTGAGAATTTTGGCACTAAGGATACTATAAGCGAATATTGTTTATTGGTTATTGATCGTTGATTGTAAAATGATAAATGCTTTTATATAGTTATGTCCCTTCGGAGGCAGATAATTACCCATGTTACATTGGGCTCTGTGAGTGTATGTACTATTATTTGGTGATATTTTGGGACACGTGGCATGTGTCATGCACATGGATTTGTGTTGTAAAGATAGAAGTATTTGATATCTAATTTGGGTCATACAGTAGCTTTATATAATGTTGGTTGATACATATCATGCTGCTATGCAAGGATTGAGGTATTTGACATCTAATTTGATCTCTCTCTTATCTACAAAGCATGTCTAAATTTCATATGTATTGTATCTTTTGCTCTTGTATCTATTTGATGATACCATGCTTTACTTCGTATCTTATTTATGCTTTTACCTGATTATTGGACTTTTAGTAAATGGCGATATCAACCCCTCGCCACTACTACTTTGATGCTAGAATTGATACTTACTAAGTACCATGATTTTGTACTCATACTACACTTCTGCAGATTATTGTTTAAGTTTTGAGGCAAGTACTTGTGGTATCCATCCAACTGAGTAGGAGTATTTGTTGTAGAGTTCGTGGTTAGCTGCCTGATTTGATGCAATCAGTGACACATGGAGTCCCCCTTCCCTACTTAGTAATCTATGTCTATTTATTTCCTTGTCGAACAAACGTTATTGTCAGTTGAGATTATTTACTCTCATTAGTTGCTTGTGATATTGTGACACCGGATTTTTAGCATAGTTAGACAGTTGTGTATAAGTTTAGATCCTGTCTTAGATTTATATATATGTCATGACCCAAAACCTAACCAGTCGTGATGGAGCCTAACACACTTGATAAGCAAGCTGAACATAACAATAATAAACTATAACAAAAGAAAAGATAGAGATAACATAAGTCTGAAACATTAATATAGCACAATACCGCTAATACATGATAAATCCCTTAGAAACTTGTAAATATAGAGTCATGAGCTCTATTATAGAAATACAAGTCTGAAATGACCAAGTACAATACTTTCTGAAATAAAAATAACAATACATAAAGAAAGTGACGTCAAGACTACGGTCAAGAATGCAGTTCTACCTCGTCCTTCCGTAATCAACTTTACTACAAACCTCGGCTACTGATGACTATGTCTGACACTTGGATCTGCACAATTAAGTGCAGAGTGTAACATGAATACAACCGATCTAATGTACTCAGCAAGTATCACAACTAACCTCGGCGAGGCAAAAGAAGCAGGAATTATAAGTTATACTTGCTATAACTTGTATAGTCTCATCAATTTAACAAGTACAGACCAATAAAGTGATATAGTCATAAAGCATAGAAGGTACCATCTCTGTGTGTGCGCATTCTCTGTCCAGTCAATGATACATCATATAAAGATGATATGCAAATAAATCAAGTAAGTGACCACGAAAATCACAAGTAAAGATGAAATGCAAAATCGAAAACAAATAGTGGCCAAAATTTCCACAAATCCGCATGTACACCAATAAGAGAGTAACATGAGAGGGTGAAACTCATGGAATGGATCCATATCCACACACTGCACGAACAACCCAAGTGTTTCACCGACAACTCATATGCCAATAGTCACAACCTGCTCGGCGTGGTCACAGGTTACCATTCCAGATCATAACACACAGGAAATAAATATACGAGAATACATGTACATAATCAATGACAATCAAGTTTTATACTCCTAGACTGGTATAAATAACACGCTATGGGGTAGGCATGTGCAATGTGTTCTATCATAACTAGAACAAACAATTTCATCACGAAATAGCAGTTTCTCAGGTTCAATCGGAAGAATAACCTCAAGAAATCTCAAATGTGGTACAAATAACTCATAGAGGGGTACAAATAGGAGGAACATCACAACTGGAAGCTTTGCAATCAATTCAAGGCATATCATAGCCTAAGCACTACCCCGAACATGGAAATAGTACCCCCGGTGCAAGCATATGTGCTCAACCCCACACATATGTGCCACTCATAGCACGTAGCTACCACAAACATTTTAGACAACTAGTGCCTCAACCAAGTTTAGGTAAGATAGTTACCTCAAGCAAGCCAAATCACTCCTCTAACAAGCCCTTCCCAAGTGAATCAAATCTTTGGGCGGCTCAAATCTAGCCAAAATAACTTAATACCATCAATACATAGGAAAAAAATCCAAAAGATAAAGCTAAAGTCATGAATCAAATATGCAAAGTCACCCTAAAAAGTCAACCCCGGGCCCGTACCCCGGAACCCGACGAAATTCACAAATTACAAGTCCAAACATACTAATTTCATCCAATTTTATTCATAAATCGACCCTCAAATCACCAAATCTCACTCTCCAATACCATGGTCTAAATTCCCAAAAATTCACTTCAAATTCATATAAACTAGGTGTAATAATCAATGAGTAATTACTATTTATTAAGAAAAGTGATTAAACTTCCCTTACCTCTTCAATTGTAGCAAAAACACTCTCAAACATCGCCCTTAGCCGAGTTCCATACTTCCCAAAATAAGAAAACAGTCAAACCCTTAGTTTTGTAATCCTGCCCAGCGATCCCACTGCTGCGCTCCAAATGTCCGCTTATGCGGTCAAAAACATGCATCTGTACACTTCACTTAAGTCTCGACCTGCCTCTTCTATGGTCCAACTCCTACTTCTGCGAGCCTGCACCTGCGAAGCCCTTCCGTATCTGTATTCCTAGCTCTGCCAGCCTTCCTCCGTTTCTACGATCCCTTGTCCATATCTGCGAGCTCGCTAATGCGGTCAATCCTTCGCGCATGCGACCTTCACCAGCCCCAATATCAAAACCACAAATCGCACCCCAATTTATGCCTAATGAAACTAATGAACTTCCAACTTCTAAAACTAATATCGAATCATAACTTCGAATGAGCTCAAATTTTGCACACTAGTCCCAATTGACACAACATACCTATTGCAACTTCCTAAATCCAAATCCAAACCCGATATTAACAAAGTCAACTCTTGGTAAAATATCTCAACCTTTCAAACTATCAACTTTCCAACTTTTGCCAAAAATGATCAAATCAACCTACGGACCTCCAAATAAGCATCCGGACATACACCTAAGTCCAAAATCACCATACAAAGCTATTGGAACAATCAAAAGTCCATTCCAGGGTCGTCTACATAAAAGTCAAACTCCGGCCAACTCTTTCAACTTAAGCCTCTAACCTTGAGACTATGTGTCCCAATTCACTCTGAAACCTTCCCGAAACCAATCCCTAGCACCACGGCAAGTCACATAACCACAAATGAACATAGGAGGAGCAATAAATAGGGGATCGGGGCTACTATACACATAACGACCAGCCGAGTCATTATATTCTCCGCCTCTTAAATAAACGTTCATCCTTGAACAGGTCTATAATCATACATGGAGTCTCAAATAGGTAACAATATCTGCTCCGCATCTCTTGCTCGTCCACCCAAGTAGCCTCCTCGACCGGCTGACCTCTTATATGAACTTTACCTGATGATATATTCTTCGACCTCAACTTTCGAAATTGCACGTCCAAAATAGCCACCGGTTCCATATCATAAGTCAAATCTCCATCTAACTATACCGTGCAGAAGTCCAAAATATGCAACAGGTCCCCATAAAACTTTCGGAGCATGGAAACATGAAATAATGGGTGAACACCTAATAGACTAGGTGGCATCGCAAGTCTGTAAGCCACCTCTCCCACACTCTCAAGCACCTCAAAAGGACAAATATATCGAGGTCTCAACTTTCCCTTCTTATCACCATAACTCTTCTACATAGATTGTGCTGTGGAGAGTCGCTTCAAGATCAACTTTACCTTCTCTAAGGCATCACGGACAAAATTAGTGCCCAACAACCTAGCCTCCCCAGGCTCAAACCAACCAACTGGAGAACGACATCTCCTCACACATAAGGCCTCGAAAGGAGCCATCTGTATACACGACTGGAACCTGTTATTATAGGTAAACTCTGACAACGGAAGGAATTGATACCATGAACTTCCAAAATCCATAACAAAGGCTCGTAACATATCCTACAAGATTTAAATAGTGCGCTTGGACTGCCCGTCCATTTGAGGATGTAATGCTTTAATCAAATCAACCCTAAGTACCCAACACTCACTACACTACTCTCCAAAACTGCGATGTGAACTGCGTGCCTCGGTATGAAATGATGGAATTGAGCATGCCATGCTAGTGGATTATCTCCCGGATGTAAATATGAGCCAACTGCTCTGCCGAATAGGAAGTCACAACCGGAATGAAGTGTGCGGACTTAGTCAGCTGCTCCATAATAACACAGACTACATCATATTTCTTCAAGGTCCATGGTAAGCCTACCACAAAATCCATAGTGATGCGCTCCCACTTCCACTCTGGTATCTCTAATCTCTGAATCAACCCTCTCGGCTTCGGATGCTCATACTTCACATGTTGACAATTTAAATACCGGGAGACATAGGAAACAATATGTTTCTTCATTCTCTATCACAAATAGTGTTGTTTCAAGTCACGGTACATCTTCATGACACCTGGATTAATGGAATAGCGCGAGCTGTGAGCCTCCTCAAGTATAAAATCTCAACCCATCGACATTTGGAATGCAAATCCGATCTTGAAGCTGCATAACACCATCAGCACCAATCACAACCTCCTTGGCACCACCCCACTGCATTGTGTCCTTTAACACCAACAAGTGAGGATCATCAAATTGGCAAGCCTTGATATGTTCCAACAATGATGACTGAGCCATAATGCAAGCAAGAACCCGACTAGGCTCCGAAACATCCAATCTCTTAAATTGATTGGCCAAAGCCTGAACATCCATGGCTAGTGGCCTCTATTCCACGGGTAAATATGCCTTCCTACTCAATGCATCGGCCACCACATTGTCCTTCCCCGAGTGAAGTAATATGGTGATGTCATAATCTTTCAGCAACTCTAACCATCTTCGCTACTGCAAATTAAGATCCTTCTGCTTGAATATGTGTTGGAGACTCTGATGGTCGGTATAGACCTCACAATGAATACTGTACAAATAGTTCCTCCAAATCTTCAATGCGTGAACAAAAGTTGCCAACTCTAAGTCATGCACATGGTAATCCTTCTCATGATCCTTCAACTGCCGATATGCGTAGGAAATCACCCTATTGTCCTGTATAAACACCGTACCAAGCCCAATATGCGACGCATCACAATACACATTGTAAGATCCCAAACCTGTAGGCAACACCAATACTAGGGCTATAGTCAATGCAGGCTTAAGCTTCTGAAATCTCTCCTCACACTCATTAGACCACCTGAATGGGGACCCTTCTAGGTCAATCTAGTCAAAGGTGCAGCAATGGACGAGAAACCCTCTAAAAAATGATGATAATAACTTGCCAAACCCAAGAAGCTCCGAATCTTTGTAGCCGAAGATGGCCTAGGCCAACTCTGAACTGCCTAAATATTCTATGGATCCACCTTTATCCCCTCACTCGGCACTAGGAACGATAATAAATTTTATTGCAGGAATTAATGGAGATCGCCGAAAAAGTCAGAACTCCGGCCAGGTCCAAAGAGGCGACAAGTAAGAGTAATATGTTATCAAGGTTTTAATATTTACACACCAACCACAAAATCAGTAATAGATAGAACACGAATGAATCTCCGATACCACAACGATGAAAGACCAGAAAAGGTGATAAATGTCGCCGATTTTAATGGTAGCCCCCGAAATATTAAATGTCCGGTTACTTCTTTCAGTTCTGCTCTTTTATCAGTTAAAACAACAACGAAACAGAATAATAGAGATGAAGGAGGAAAGGAAATGAGCAATGGCTGGTGGTTGCTAGAATCACCAGATTCTTTTTTGTTTCTTCCCTTTTTTTCTCGACTTGGATTTTTTCTTCTCTAATTAGCTAAAAGAAGGGATTTTCAACCCAAAAAAGAAAGAAAAAAAAATTGACATAAATTTCTCCCTTCCCCAGATCTGAAAATCCAAAAACAGTACTTGTGGTTTTTCCTTTTGGCAGATGAAAACGGTAGTCTTCTGGTGGTTAAAGAGCCGAGGAGATTGCGGAAGGCGGAGGTGGGTTTCTATGGAAGGGGCTGGTGGGATTCCATGGAATGAAAAAAGAAAGGGGGTGGTTGGGAAGAAGGTGACGGTGGGAGGGGGTGTTTAAAATAAATCTTTTTTGTTTTCAAAACTTCTTTTTGACTATTTGGACCCAAATGCCACGTGTCTCCCTCTTATTTGTCATTATTCAGATGGCTCACTATGAGGCAATATATGGTAGGCGGTGCCGGTCGCCAATTCGGTGGTTCGAGCCGGGAGAGGCTCGGTTGTTGGGCACAAACTTAGTACAGGATGCCTTGGATAAGGTCAAGATTATTCAGGATCGACTTCGCAAGGCCCAGTCCAGGCAGAAGTGTTATGCCGACCGTAGAGTTCGTGATATTTCATTCATGGTCGGAGTGAGAGTGTTACTTCGGGTATCACCCATGAAGGGTCATGAGTTTTTGGTGATGTCTTTTGGGCTGACCAATGCCCCAGCAACCTTTACACACTTAATGAACAATGCATTCCAGCAGTATCTTGATTCTTTTGTCATAGTATTCATTGATGATATATTGGTGTACTCACGCAACCCAGAGGACCATGAGCAATATTTGAGGATTGTACTCCAGAGCTTGAGGGCAAAGACGCTATATGCTAAATTCTCCAAGTGTGAGTTTTGGCCTTCTATGGCGTTTTGCCATAGCGGGTCCTAAATGTAGTCTTTAAAATGTCAGAATCCCGAATCTACAACTGATGATACCCTGACCTCAAATCAATCTTTGAGAACACTCCAGCACCCTAAAGCTTGTCAATTAACTCATCAATTCACGGTAGTGGGTACTTGTTGTTAATTGTAACTTTGTGCAGCTACCGATAGTCAATACATATCCTCCTCCTTCACAAATAGAACCGGTGTACCCCAAGGCGACACACTAGGCCTGATGAAGCCCTTATCAAGAAACTCCTAAAGTTGTCCCTTTATCTCTTTCAATTTTGCGGGTGCGATGCGGTATGGTGGAATAGAGATGGGCTGACTGCCCGGCACCAAATCCATGCCAAAATCAATGTCCCTATTGGGTAGCATGCCTCGTAGGTCTGCATGAAAATACATCTAGGAAGTCACTCACTACCAGAACTGACTCGACGGTAGGAGCATCAGCACTAACATCCCACACGAAGTCCAAATATGACAAACATCCCTTCTCATCCATCCGTTGAGTCTTCAAATACGAAATCACTCTACTGGGAACATAATCCAGTGAACCTCTCCACTCAACCCTAGACAACCCTGGCATCGCCAACATCATGATCTTAGCGTTACAATATAGAATAGTATGACATGGTGACAATCAATCCATGCCTAAAATCACGTTAAAATCAACCATGCTAAGCAGTAAAAGATTAGCTTTCATCTCTAATCCCCCAATAATCACCGCACATGAACGATACACCCAACGATATAGACACATGAATAAGCATAACTAAAGAATCACATGGCATATCCAAATAACGAGCAAAGTATGATGACACTTATGAATAGGTGGAAATAGGGTCAAATAATAGTGAAGCCTCCATGTGACACACTGAAACAATACCTGTGATCATGGCATCGGAAGCAACTACCTCTGGCATAGCTGGAAATACGTAGCAATAGTAGTAACCACCACCTGATCGACCTCTCCCTCTAGGGCTATCTCGTATTGACTATGCCCCACCCCTAGCTGTTTGTGTGTGTGGTGCAGCTGCTGGTGCTGAAATTATAGGCTGAGAGATCTACTGTGGAACCATACTCAATAGTCTTGGCAATCTCGCTTGAGATGGCTCAAGTCTCCGCACTAAAAATAACCTCTCTTCTGATGGAGCTGTTGACCCTGATAATCTGAATAGCTGCCCTTGGAACCCTGTGCAGATGAGGCATGATAAGAACTTTATGCCGGAAAGCCACTGAATGATGACTGAGGTGGGCGTGCGCTGTAGGAACGGTGGCTAATTAAAGAACCATGAGGAACATGGTGAGCTACTTGAACAGGTCTAGAAGGATGACCTCTACTGTAATGGGACAGGAGTCCTGATGAGGCACTGCTGAAACCATCTGAACTATAAGGCATCTTGGCCTTCCACTCCTTATGCTCCAACCTGCGAAGCTGCTCTAAGCATCTAGCTATCTCGAGCACCTGGTCAAATCTAGCATATGTCGCAACCTCTTGAGCCATAATGAAACGTAAACCATAGTTGAGGCCATCAATGATCCTTTTAATCTTCTCCCTCTCAGTGGGAACAAACCATATTGTATGACGAGCCAAATCTGTGAACCTCATCTCATACCGAGTCACTATCATACCCTCCTGGCATAGCTGCTCAAATTACCTACGCAACTCCTCTCTGCGAGTATGTGGGACAAACTTCTCTAAGAAGAGAACTGAGAAATCATGCCATGTAAGTGGCGCTATGGAAATAATGACAAAAAAATAAAATAAAGAAGCAGTTATTGTGAAAGTTGCAGTTGGATGTGGTTAAGGTGATGGAAATGGTGGATGATAAAAGAAGAAACAGGAACAAGAAAATGAAAAGAAAAGGAGAAAGAGAAAAAGAAAAGAAAAAAAAATAACTGACATTTTTGGGGAGTTTTATGCATTGTTATCATGAGTAAAACACACCAAGTGCCACATAATAAAAATGTGGTATTTATTAAAGTTTAAACAAAGCCAGGGAAGACATAGGACTCTCACAAAATATAAGGGCGCATCTGATAAAACGGGACAACCCCAAGGGGGTCATTATGTATTGTCCCTTACAAAAATGGCATTTTGAAAATATGCATTTTGCAATCAATTAGTTGTAGGAAAATGCAGTTGTTTAAAATATGTGATAATGCATAAGACAAATAGTTTTGTCAAATCATAGACTGTGTCATGGTTTTGAGACATTGTAATGTCCTTATCGTGGAATTTTGAGGACTCCCTCAAAATTCTAGCCCAGTTCTAGCAAATACTTCCGGCAATATCCTTTCGGCGATCCTTGACGTGATGACATTAAATATGACGAAGCTCAAAATTTTGCCCAGTTTCCAACCACAGAGGGAATGAAGATTTTATTATAATGTGACTGAACCCACAGGGCTGCCTACATATCCACTCTTAAACGTGAATTAGGTCAAGCGTAGTTCATGCTACATCAAGAAGAAATTGCAAATACAATCTAAAACGTAATATCTTTTGACGACATCTGAATTGATAGGTTTTGGCCATATCTCTCCGTCCATTTCTACTAGTACGAGTGCTCTTCCTGTCAGCCCTCGATGAACCATGTAAGGACCTTGCCAGTTAGGTGAGAATTTTTTTTTGCTTCATCCTGATGTGGAAGAATCCGCTTTAAAACCAGTTGCCCCGGTATGAATTGCCTTGGTCTAACCTTCTTGTTGAAAGCTCTTGCCATTCTGTCCTGGTAAAGTTGACTAGGACATACCACGTTCATCCTTTTACCATCAATGAGATCCAACTGATCATATCGGCTTTACACCTATTCCGCATCACTAAGCTTGGACACCTATATGATTCGCAGGGAAGAAATTTCCACCTCGGTGGGTATAAAAACTTTAGTACCATAGACCAGTAGATAGGGAGTAGCCCTAGTTGACGTTCGGACAGTGGTGCAGTATCCGAGAAGAGCGAATGGTAGCTTCTAATTTTAATATTTGCAGTGGTCTACCATCTTCCTTAGTATCTTCTTAATGTTTTGAGTATGTGTAGCACCACCCGGGTAATCTCCCTTTTCTAGATACTCCCTGATATCGTGAAACCATGGATTTCCATCAGATTCTTCTTCAACATGAACAAAGTAAGCAGGTTGTTTGTGGATCTCTATCGGGATGGGGTCAATATAATTCTTGTATGATAATGTATCATGGAAGATAGGGTGATCAATGCATCTGTGGACTCGTTCTGAATTAGAGGAATATGTTTGAATTCTATTTTTGTGAAGTTGTTGATCAGATCCCGCACATAGTGTAGGTAGGACAGTATCTTGGTATTCTTGGCGGCCCATTCTCCGATACCTGGTGTATCACCAAGTCTGAATCTCTGATTACCAATAATTCCTGGACGTTCATGTTGATGGCCAACCTAATTCCCAAAATGCAAGCACAGTGGAGAGTGAAGCATGGTAGATGGTGATAGCAAATCGAGTGAAAAAATCTCAAAGATAGAGGGGAATTCAACGTTGAGTTTACCTGAGAGGGGAAATTGATTGTTGAAGGATTTGAACCAACGGACAATCCCTAAAACCTAGAGGTCACTGTGTTTTACCTCTGGGTATAGAATTTCATGATGAATCTCTGAAGAAATCTCCATGCATGCTCCGATTTGGCGAAGTATAAGAGAATTTGAATTTTTACGTTTAAGTTTAGGGTCCCAGATTTTAGGCATTTGAATTGGAACAATGAAATGGGGAAGGAACCGGCAGGTTTCACAGATTCTGATCGATTTGTGACCTTTTGCATGAATTGGTGCAAGGTTTTTGATTGATTTGGTTTGTGAGGTTGAGAGAAAAGAGAGAGAAAGGGGAAAGGGAGGCGGCAAGTTCAGAGATGAAATGATTTAGGGTTTGAGTAATTGGGGGTTGGTCTCTAAGGTTATGTTTGCAAGATGGAATATGGGTTGTTTGATCATTTGATCAACGACCCTGATAAATCGGGGCTTTATGCATTTAAAGAAATTAGTTTGGAAAAATACGGGAACCGTTGGATTTGTGTGATCTAACGGTGGAGATAATATCTGGTAGCAGGTCTAAATTAAAAGAGAAAAATGGGAATAATCGTGGGTGATTGATGGTTTGGATCAATGTCTTGGATCATTTGTGCTTCTTATGTGAGGGTGGGAGACGGGTGATGTGGCATGCGTTGATTGGTGCGAATGGAGTGACTTGGATCGCCATGGTGGATAGAGATGGATGTTTGGGTTAGGTGTATTTTCGGATTGGGCTTGTCAATTGGGCCAAGAATAATCCAAAAAATGGCCATTTTTACCTTTGATTTAAGAATTGCAATTGTGGCCTTTTGGCCTTTTAACCCCTTTTGAATTTAATTTAAATAAACTTAATAGTTTTTCAATAAATGTGGTAAAAAGTTATAATTATTATATACTAATAATTATTTTAAATTAATTATTTATAAAAATACTAAATACTTTATGTTTTGCACTATAACACTAATTTGAATTTTCACACATTAATCTTATTAACTAGAAATTAGGGAGTAATTTATCAAATTAATTATAGAACCTATATAAGAAATATTTTAATAATCTTAAGATAGTAAATATGTTTGTAATTACATCATGTTAATAAAATGTGATTAATTTAAAAACTAATACTTGGTTAATTTGTAAAAATAGATATTTATTACTAGAAAATACTTTGAAAATAGTTATTATAAATTATTAAGTATAAATAGATTAATTTAAAAGTGGAGGGTCACAATTGGCCGTTAACAACTGCCCCTCTTTGACCGGAGACGATGAAAGAGTTTTCGGGCAAAGAAATTGAATCAAAGCCAATTTTGTCCCGACTTTTAGGCAAGTATTGCAGGAAATGGAGATGGTGAATTGTAAGATTGAGTTGAGGTAGAATTTATAAAGTTTGGGAATATTGGAGCCGATTTCTGGCTTTGAATTACTTACATACCTCGGGCTTAATGAGGACCAGGCCTCTTGTAGTTCTGGAGTGAAGATTTTGGGGAAGCGAAACTCGCAGGAATTGCCCCAGTATTGTATTATGATGATACGAAGAGACGGAGGTTGGACAGTTATGATGACATGAATTTTGCGGCATGATTTGAAGGATTTTAAATTTTTGAGTTTCACTGATCGTCTTGAGCTTGGATCTTAGGCCCACTAATGGGTTGGTTGTCCCCATAGCATTGAGGTTCGGCCTGCTGCTAAGAAAAGTTCCATGCTGGGTGTTTGTTCCTACAAGACAAATGAAATACACGTATACCAACATATTCTAATGTAGAATATAATAAGATGCGATGTAAACGATGCATGAATGATGATGCCTGGCTGCCGGCAAGCCGTTATATGGGATCGAGATGATGGGATACTTGATCTTGACTCGATTTGTTAGTCAGGGTGTGTATCGTTTCGCTGTTGTCGTAGAATTTGAAAATTGTCTCCGCTTGTTGGGAGAGCTCGAAAAGTGCATCTCCTATTGTTCGGAGAACTTTTCACTGAGGAATGTCTCTTCTTGTCGGGAGAGCTTGATTTGTAGAGTGCGTCTCCGCTTGTTGGGAGAGCTTTTCACTAAGGAATGTCTTCGCTTGTCAGGAGAGCTTGTTTTGTAGAGTGTGTATATGCTTCTTGGGAGAGCTTTGCACTGAGATGTAAAGTGCGTGTGAATGATTGTCTAAGATCGTAATTATGCCTGAAGCTGCATGAGCAAAATGTTACAACATTCAAAGTAATAGCGAATGAATTAAAAGCATGCCCAAGAGATGTTCGATTTGTATGTTAAAACTTAGCATGCACAAGCTAAGTTGCGGCCATCAATTGACATAACATCGGTGACGAGGTTTGCGGTTGTCTATTCTGCCATCTGCTGCGACGGAGGGGCGATGTGAATTGCTTTGTTTTTGAAGTTTGTAGTATTCTATATATAGGGCTCCGGTTGGCGAAGACGATGTTCGATTTGTATAGGGTGATCCGATTGATTGAGTTGACGATTTGCTATATACAAAACTTCAATTGGCAAAGCCGATGTTCGATTTGTACAGGGCGCTCCGATTGATTGAGCTGACATTTGTCTATATACAAGACTCTAATTAGTGAAGCTGACGGCTCATTTGTACAGGGCACTCCGATTGAGTGAGCAGGCGATTTGCTATGTGCAAGTTTTCCTCTATCAGCTGTCTGATTCTGAGGTACATGTGAAGGATTCAAGAGTTAGCTTTAGATGTACTATAAAATAGAAAATCTTAGGCAAGTGGCGGATCCGTCATTTTCCCTAGTGCGGTCCTAGTACTTCCTTACTCCCTGTTGATCCTGCACTCAAAGAAAACTTCTTAGTGGGGGGGGGGGGAGTTGGTTTGTGTCGACCACAGTGTAGGTTTTCCCTGGCCTTTGACATGATTTCGCCGTGAAGTTTGGTAGATGGAACAAATTACTGTATATATATGTATATTTATCTAGAAAACATTTCGAAAATAATGTGTTTTTAAGGCAAATGTCGTCGTTCCGGGTTATGACATGTTACGAAAGATTTTCCACACGTGAGCGTATCCTCTTGAAAACTTTATTCTGTTCATGTCGATCTCCCATGATGTTTCTGACAACGTGGCTGCTTTTTGTTGCGACTGCGTCCTAATTCGAACTAATGCATTACACGGCTTTTCCTAAGGCTATGACTAAACCCTTTCAAGTTGTCTACGTATCCAAAAACGGAATCAGGTCTGAACGTACTTCGTGGATTATGATGAAAATGATCGAGCCTTACTCAGGCAGCCTACGTATCCAAATGGAATCAGGTCAAGACGTAGTTCGAATACAACATATGCGAAATAATGAGATGAAAATGAAAATGGCCAAGTCTGACTCAGATAGCCTATGTATCCAAGGGGAATCAGGCCAGAACGTAGTTCAATTACAAAAGATGACTAAATCCGATGAGGATTTCCTACGTAATCTATTTTGAGGAAATCAAGTCGGTATAGTTCCTGATCAACATACAAAAATGATATTTGGTTTTTCTATTACAAGAGAAACGGCAAGAGAAACCGAACCCTGCGTGGGTTTCCTATGTATCCCTCCATGGGAAGTCATGTTGAACGTAGTTCTGTTACATCAAAAACCTAACTCTATTTGTCTTCAGACATAGTATCTCTTGATTTGCGTCTGAGTTGATGGGATTTGTGCTGATTCTTCCATCCATTTCTACCAAGATTAGAGCTCTACTTGACACTGCTCGGTGAACCATGTAAGGACCTTGCAAGTTTGGTGCGAACTTTCCTTTGGCTTCTTCTTGATAGGGAAAGATTTTCTTCAAAAACAACTGCCTCGATGTGAATTGGCAAGGCTTCACTCTATTGTTAACTACGCAGGCCATCCTGTTCCGATATAGCTGACCATGACACACTACGTCCATTCCTTTCTCATCAATGAGCATGAGTTGCTCCTGCCTGACCTGTATCCACTCTGCGACATCTAATTTTGCCTCTTGAATGACCCTTAAAGATGGTATTGCGACCTCTACGGGTATCATAGCTTCAATACCGTATACCAACATGTACGCCGTTACCCCGGTGGATGTTCTCATGGTAGTCCGATAACCTAGTAAAGCGAAGAGAAGTTTCTCATGTCATGATTGTCCACTACATACAGAAGTGTCTATGATTGTCCACTATCTTTCACAGAATCCTCTTGATATTCTTGTTGGATGCCTTGACTGCCCCATTCATTTGTGGTCTGTAGGCTGTGGAATTATGGTGGACAATTCTGATATTCTCGTAGATTTCTCTCATGAGGTCGATGTTGAGGTTAGCGGTATTGTCAGTGATGATAGATTCCGGTATCCCAAATTTGCAGACGATGTTGTTCCAGACAAAATCTGCCACTACTTTATTTGTGATAAACTTGTAAGTAGATTCCTCAACCTATTTGGCGAAATAGTCGATAGCTACCAGGATGAAATGATGTCCGTTTGATACGGCAAGCTCTATAGGTCCAATCACGTCCATGCCCTAAGCGGCGAATGACCAGGGTAAACCCATTACATTTAGCTCGTTCGGTGGAACCTGGATGAAATCCCTGTGAATCTGGCACTGGTGACACTTCTGTATGTAGCGGATGCTGTCGCTTTCCATAGTCATCCAAAAGTATTCAGCTCTATAAATCATCTTGGTTAATGTGAACTCGTTCACGTGGGGTCCGCACGTTCCTGCATGTATGTCCTCTACTAATCTGGTTGCTTCGGTGGCATCTACACATCTCAACAAACCTAAGTCTGGGGTCCTCCTATACATGACTTCCCTATTAAGGAAAAAATGGTTTTCCAGCCTCTTGAGGGCTCGCTTTTGACCATTATTAGCATTCTCCGGGTATTCTCTAGTCATCAGGAATCTCTTGATGTCGTGATACCATGGTTTACCATCTGGTTCTTCATCTATATGGAAGTAATAGGCATGTTAATACCTGATCTCAACCTCGATAGGGTTGATATAGTTTTTGTCTGGATGTTGAATCATAGATGATAGGGTTGCAAGGGCGTCGGCGAACTTGTTTTAAACCCTGGAGACGTTCTTCAACTC
This sequence comes from Nicotiana tabacum, assembly GCF_000715075.1. Classification (NCBI taxonomy): domain Eukaryota; kingdom Viridiplantae; phylum Streptophyta; class Magnoliopsida; order Solanales; family Solanaceae; genus Nicotiana; species Nicotiana tabacum. The sequence continues at coordinate 49,399,892 of NC_134102.1, forward strand.
AATCTTTATAAACTTCTCGCACATCTCCTTTACACAGTGCATGTACAGAAGTATTGTGACATTTTTGGTGGACCATTCTCCTTAGACTTGGTGTATCAGCAAATCAGAATCTCCTATGAACAAAAGTTCTTTGATGTTCATGTCGACTGCCATTCTAATCCCAAGGATGCACGTTTGATATTCTACCATATTATTGGTGCAAGGGAATCTTATCTTTGCCGATGTTGGATAGTGCTGTCCAGATTCTGAAATCATGACTGCCCCAATTTTGACTCCTTTGAAATTTGCTGCTCCATCGAAAAATATTCGCCATCCAGTGTATGATTCTGCAATATCTTCTCCGACGAATAGTACTTCTTTATTGGGGCGTAGTCCCCATCCACTGGGTTTTTTGTGAGGTGATCGGTTAAAGCTTGTCCTTTGATAGCCTTCTGAGTTATGTACACAATGTCAAATTCGCTTAGGAGAATCTGCCATTTAGCTAGCTTTCCGGTAGGCATTGGCTTCTGGAAAATGTACTTGAGCGGATCGAGCTGAGATATCAAATGCGTGGTGTATGCCTTAGCTTATGAGCAATCCATGTCAGAGCACAAAAAGTGCATTCTATCAAGGTATACTTGGCCTCACATGGCATGAACTTCTTGCTTAAGTAGTAGATGGCCTGCTCCTTTCTCCTGGTTTCGTCATGTTTCCCCAACACACAGCCGAAGGCGTTATCCACGACTTACAAATAGAGCATCAATGGCTTCCCTAGTTCGAGGGGAACCAACACTGGCAGGTTTGAGAGATACTCGATGATTCTGTCGAAGACTTCCTAGTACTCTTCTATCCATTTTATGGCGGCATCTTTCTTCTACAGTTTGGAAAAGGGTTCGCAAATTAACGTGGACTGGGATATGAAACGACTGATGTAATTCAACCTTCCCAGGAAACTCATGACATCTTTCTTATTCTTTGGTGGTGGTAATTCCTAGATGGCCTTTATTTTTGATGGGTCCAGTTCTATCCCCTTCATGTTTACAATGAAGCCCAATAGTTTTCCAGTGGGGACTCCAAAAGCGCACTTTGTTGGGTTCAACTTCAAACTGTACCTTCGCAGGCGTTTGAAAAATTTCCTCAAGTCGTTCAACTGCTCTGAACTTTTTCGAGACTTTATGATGATGTTATCCACATACACTTCATTCTCCCTATGAATCATTTCATGAAAGAGGGTCGTCATGGCCCTCATGTAGGTGGCGCCGGCATTCTTGAGGTCGAATGGCATAACTCTATAACAGTAGATTCCCCAAGGTGTGGTGAAAAACGTCTTTTCTACATCTTCCTCATGCATTATGATTTGATGGTACCTAGAGAAACAATCCACAAACGAATGCAGTTCGTGCTTCGCACAGTTGTCGATGAGGATGTGGATATTTGGTAGAGGAAAATCATCCTTTAGACTAACTTTGTTGAGGTCTCGGTAGTCCACACATATTCTGATACTTCCATGTTTCGTAGGTATGGGACGATGTGTGCCAACCAGCTTAGATAGTTGGTGACCCTTACCACATTCGCTTCTATCTGTTTGGTCACTTTTTTTTATCCTTAGACTTAAATCGGGTTTGAATTTTCTAGGTTTCTGCTTGACCAGTGGTCTGGTAGGATCGTGGGCAGTCGATGCGATATAATGTCAGTTCTTAATCCCGGCATGTCATCATAGGACCATGCGAACACATCGATGTACTATCGGAGGAACTCAATAAGTTTTTCCAGCTTATCGGTTTCTAGGCGAATGTTGATTCTGGTTTCTTTTACATCTTCTTCACTCCCAAGATTGGCTTTTTCTGACTCTCCAACTGCTCGATCTCCTGTGGGAGATTGTCGGGCATCATGCTCTCGCCATACTCCTCGTAATCTTGGTCATTGTGCTCAATGATTTCATTACATGTCATAATCGTGGAATGCAATTTTTTAGCGGTTTGATTACTAAAAAGAAAAATCTAAGTATAAATAAAGCGATAAATAAAGTTTCATTATTTGAGAAAATGATTCTTTTTTATTTAATCATAAGGGGAACGTCTTAAGCGTTCAAAAGAGGCAAATGACAAAAAGGTTTAAACACGGTGCATGCCTAAATTGACTGTGCTATTTTCAAAAGAAAACTCTTACAGTTCCATACTACCATGACTCCCGGCGAACCAAAGATGGACTGGCGGTCCAATTCTACAGCTCTTCCCCTAGTTTGGCATCCCTGACAGTCGGTATCTTGATGTCAGTTCCTTCACAACATTCTTCAATCATATTTCAACATTCTTCCCTAACGGTGTGAGCTTTCCCTTCCGGAGGCTAATATCCTATGCTAGCCCTTCCTTTCTGCCCATTATGTTCAATTGGCTCTCTGATTCTATCTGACTTGGATGCCAACCCTGTTCCTGGCCTATATCCATATTTCATCATCTCCCTCATAGCCATCTTGGATCTATATGGCGACTGCATTCCCATGTTTTGTTCAATTTTCTCCATCTCGGTGGTCTGCATGATTTTCACAGCGTAGAAGGAAACTCCGTCTAGCCCTTCCATGAATGGAACATCATACTCCAAATAGGCGGAGTGACCCCATTCGCTGTGAACCATAATCTCCTGACATCCCCTCTCAAATGTCATGATTGGTGCAAAGTGGATGGCACGACTCCTACCATGTGTATCCAGGGCCTGCTTAGCAGTAAGTTGTAGGAAGAAGAGATGTCCATTACTTGAAACAACATCGCAAAATCGACATACCTGATCTGCAAAGCTAAATAAATTTCTCCAGTAACGTCCATTTATGAACAATCAAAGGCTCTTACCCTTACATGGCTTTTCTTGACTTCCCTCAAATGAATTCCTAACTCCTGATTCGCCATCGACCAACACTCGGGACACCACTTTCTCACCACATGTAACAGTGATGTGAATAGCCTTGTTGTGACTTGCGCCTTCGACAGGAAGTTCGTCTCTTCTGAAAGTGATCATGTTTGCTTCGACCATTTACCCAATTATCGCAGCCAGTGCTTCATTAGTGGTGTTACTTGGTTCACTTACCCCACTTATTACTTTCAACAGGGCGTCCTTATGACTATCGGAGCTCATTAATAGACCCATGATTGATATATGTGATGGAGTTTACTTCAGCAGCTCCTCCATAGAATACTCTTTGCCTGACATTCTTTTCTAAAACTCAGCAGCTTCTGGGTTTGTTATGTTTATTCTTGGAATTTGTTCTCTCTCCTAGTTTCCTCGATTGACATCTTCTAGAGTGTAACATCTCCCAGGCCTAGTCATACCATGTGCTGCAGCAAAGCCTGTCAATTTGGCCTTTCCCTTTTGATGGTACGTTCATAGGACGACGTTGTATTCTCAATATTTTTCGTCTCATGTAGCACCGTCAGGTTGTTGCGAATAAGTCGGAACCGTCACTGTAGACTTTAGTTGTATAGTAATAATTGGAGCCTTTTGAGGAAGGATCCTGGCGGCTTCTGCATTTCCTATATTGACAATTATTCCCTTTAGGTCATACTCTTCATCCGAAGGGATCATGTTAGCTCCCTGATTTAGATGATTCAGCAGTGGATTGTGATTCACACTGGGTGGTGCCGGAGTGCACTGAATGGCTCTGCTCTTGATCAGGGTTTCCATTTAATTTTTCAACTTAAAATAATCTGCAGTATCATGCCCAAGTACATTGGAATGGTACATGCATCCTTTAGTGGCATCAAAATACTTGAAAGGATGTTCAGGGGCCCTTCCTTCGACTGGGTGTATCAATCCTGCTCTTCTCAATCTCTCAAACAATTGGTCCAGAGGCTCAACAAGCACGGTATACGTTCCAAGACCTATTTCTTCAAAGTTGGGACGAGGGCGTGGTGCATAAACAGGTCGGTTTTGATGAGTGGTGGTTTGGATATAAGCATATGGTTGTTGTAGGTTTTGGTTGTTATTGGCTCGTGGAGGGTTGTGTTGTGGTTGAGGATTGTAATATGGCTAGGTGTTATAGACTGGAGTGTAAGTGGGTGGTGATGAATGGTTGTTTGGGGAATAAGAGGTGCTTTCGTGGTGTGGGTTGGGTTGGTAGTAAGGGACGACTGCTGAGACCTCCTCTTTCTTTTTCTTTCCGCTACCAATTGACCTTGACTGGATGGCCCTGTTGGCTGCTTGTAGTGCTTCCATGGATTTTACTTTACCAAATTTTATGTCCCTTTCTATGAAATTTCCCATCTTGACCAGCTCGGGGAATTTCTGTCCCATCATTCCCATCATCTTTTCGAAATATATTCCCTTCTGGGCTCTTATGAAATATTTGGTTAGTTCACTGTCATCCAGCGGAGGCTGTGCCCTGGCAGCCTCTAACCTCCACTGGCGTGCATATTCTTAGAATGACTCAGATAGTGTTTTCTGCAGGTTCACCAGTGCGAACCGATCAAGAGTGATCTCTATATTGAATCGAAAACAATTCATGAAGTCCTCTTCCATATCTTGCCAATTTCACAGATCTTGTCGAGTATACCATGTGAGTTCCTCTCCTGTCAAACTTCTTATAAATAACTTCATCCTTAGCTTCTCGTTCCTTCCGACTCCGACTAACTTGTCACAACATGCCCTCAAATATGCATAAGGATCCCCCGTCCCATCGAAGATGTCGTACTTTGGGTGTTTGTATTCTGCTGGCTTATCCATATCTAGATGAATACAGAGATCCTCATAGTCCAAACCTTCACTTCCACGGGCAACTTGGAGGCTCTTCATTTTTCTTCTCAACATTGTGTAATTGCTCAGATACTGAATCTTCTTCCTTACGCCTAGCTTCTCTTTCCATTTCGGTGTATTGGTCAATTTCATAAGGCACCTTGACCGTGACAGGTGCTGTAAATATAGGTTCAAAAATGGCATATACAGGGGGAACATACCGCTCATGGGTGGCGGCATGTGCCACATGTATGTGCTAGTTAGTGGTAAAAGTTACCCCGCCATGAGGAGGGATAGTTACATTAGTGGTAATAGGTGGGTTTTGTGATGTCTGAGTGTATTGTGGTACATAGGGAGTGTGAATAGGGGGATTTGGTGGGTTAGCGAGGGTTACTAGAGGTATGACTTGAGTGGTGGAAGATGAAGTTGGGGTGTTGTTATTTTGGCGTGATGTGGATGGAAAATGGTTAGGGAGTGAATCCAAGAAAGGTAATTGTGGTGTTTGAGGAACTGTTGTCACGGCCATGTGCGCCAGTTCTCTGATATATTGTACCTCCTCCCTTAAAGACTTCATTTCTTGGGCCATCCTGGCCACGTATTCATCATTTCTGGTGTTGTCTTTTTCCCCCGATCGGCCTGGGCTGTCTGCTATAACCAGAGCATGTTCGATTGGGTATTCTGTGGCTGACATCTTTCCTTTTGACCTTAGATTGTATGGTAGTTCCACCAGTTTTGGTCGACACAAACCAACTTTCTTTTCTTCTTGGGGATAATAAAGCAAAAGAAAAGAAAAGGAACAAGAGTCAGTTTCTTCATCTATACAAGCAGGAAGTCACACAGAGCAAACAATTCGTGCATTACAGCTAGCACGTTTCCTAGAATTCGCGCGGACCTCTCATTGCCGAATGTAGGCCTACTTCGTAGAGATTTAACAAACATTCAGAGTTGACACATTTAGATCTGAAGAAATTTGTTTTCATTGATAATTTGGACTGATACAACTGGGAACAAGGATTACATCACCGTTTTATAGAACTGCATGGGCTTGGACAACTTGCCCTTTTGGAAAGTAAAAGAGAAAACTAGGGATAAGGGTACAAAGTGGTAAGAGGGGAAATCAACCGACTCTAATAACCATCGCCTGAGTCATTTCCCATATCCTTCTCTTCTTCTGGCTCTTCTTTCGGAGCCTCCTACGGGTCTTCCTCAAACTCCCCCTCATCATCGTTGAATTTAGACTCCTCCTTCGTATCTTCTTATGGATCAGTGCTAGACTCTATCTAGATGCATTCCACTACCCGATCATTGTCTTCTACAGGTGGCAACATGTGGTCAATGGATCCAGGGACCACCTGACGGTGCATTGAAGTGGTCACAAGCTAATGTAGCAGGATCTCATGGTAAACCTGGAGAGCAACCACCGCGTCCTCTCACTAAGATATACCCTCTCTTCTTGGTCGGGCCAGCACTTATTCCTCGTTAATCAAGACATAATACGCAGGATTACATCATGAGTTTTGACCAATAGGCATTTTGGCCAGGTCGTTCCACTATTCTTGCGGCTTTCTTATCCTGGGAATTGGGATCTGCCCATTGTACTCATCCTCGTATAGCATTGTCCTTGTCTATAGAGGCACATCTTGGATCATCCCGAACTGTCTGAGGACCCGTAGGGGTGAGTATGGTTGAATGCTTTCAAGTCCGATCAACTCAATGAAGTATTTCTGATGAGTCCTCAAGATTGTCGTTCCACCTAACCAAGAGAGCTTCCAGCTGGTCCATTCTCCCGTCAGATTGGTCAGCGTTTCCCTCCATTCTTCTTTCCCATGCGGGGAGACCCAATGTCTTATTATTTCATTGTGGTTGCAGATCATATTAGTGACGCCTACGAAGTAGTCGATAGTGGCCTCACGCTGGAAGAAATCTTCAGTAGCCCAGATCTGAAGCAGCATGTTACAACCTTTAAAGAAATCATACCCTCATGCACAGGTGGAAAGAGCCCTCAGCATCTTAGCTGACACCATCGGCACCAAAGTGGCTTGAAGATTACACCGGAAGGTCGCTAGAACCACTGGTAACAAGTTGATGTTGATACAGACCCTTCGCTGGGGGATGACCAATAATCCCAATAGTTCCATTGCGAAAGTGATAGGCCCGAGACTCACCCACATTGCTTGGTCACATTGAAACTCCCCCGAATACCACTCGTAGCTTTCACGGTGCCCAAATCTATCGAACCGCTGATCGAGGCTCACCCATCCGTCCTCGATACTTATAAGACTATTGCTGTTGGCAAGGCCTAAGGCATCCAAGAACTGGTAATCGAACATAGTAACTAGCAATACTGGCTTTCTTTCGTTGAACGGAAGCTCCATGAAATGTGTGACTTCTTCCAATGTTGGGACTAACTCACAGTCAGCAAATTTGAACATCACCTTGGCTAGATCCCAAAATTCTATCAATAGGCGAGTGGGTACTCTGTCTGCTCGAATGTTCAGTAATGCAATTAATGTCCGCAGGTGCATTTGAACCTCATCTCTGTGTTCCCAACGAATATTCTTCCACCACTGTTTCAGCTTATGTGGTGCTCCCATTACCATACTGATTTCTGGGATGCTTTGGTTGATTTCTATTTTCTGAGGTTGGTAAAAGAAAGATATTTGGGTAAGTGTTTGCTTCGAATCTTTAAGTGTCTTGTCAAGTTTGTTTGTCCTTCCACAGAAACTAGGTCATTGGGTGCATGACCCGCTGACATTTGGGTGGCTTTCCTAATTGTGTGTCGGTACCAAGGACCGACTCACCTAAGGTTTATGCAGCATGACCTATTTCACCAGAGTAGAGTGTTTCCTACTTTTGAATTAGACTGGAGGCTGTGAGAAGTTATGCCAGTTGACTAGACAAAGCCATTATCTGAAACTAGAGAGTTTTGAAACGAAGGTTCGTAGGGGTGTAAAAGACAACCCTTGCATTCCATTGTGTGTGATAGTGTACGGCCAAGACCCAATTGGAAGAAATATGATGAGAGTGTATACGAAGCAGTAACAGGAAAGGGTGTTGCAGCAATAAGCATGATAATTAAAAAGAGCAAATAAAGCAGGTAAACATATGATTACAATTTTAACTATAATCAAAGCGAGGTATAAACAAATCTAGATGACAAATTAGTCTAAGTTTGCTAAGGTCAGAACCTAAGTGTGTGTCCCCAGCATAGTCGCCAAGTTGTTGCACCCTATTTTACACTAGTCAAGACAGGATTCAACTTTTGATTTCTCTGTTGTTGATGAAAGAGAGTCACTACCAAATATTTAAAGGCATACTAGGGTACCTATTTACTTACAAAGTTATTTTCCTTATAGGTCTACAAACCAGTGAGATTATGGGCAAGGGTTCTTATTCTTATAATGGGAAGGTATTAGGATCCCCTTAAAATCTACCTAAGGTAGCTCCATATGACTTAGACTAATTTTGGAGAATCAGTTATTTTACATTATGCTTAATCACTATTAGATCATGGCTTACTATATATATTAAAGTGAAGGTATATATAAGGGATGTGAGACTTAAGGAGGATGTCAGATTATAAAAGAGTTATAGAAGGTGAAAAGAGTTCTAAAAGTAGTCCATATTTTAAGGCTCGTAATAATGAGATTAAGTTATGGGGGTAATTAACTTAGGGAATAGATGTTTATATGATTCTAAAAGATGTTTGTAAGAAAGTGATTCTAAATGTACCTTGATTTAAAAAATTTGAAGAGGAGCGATCTTTAAAAACTCATTATGAGTGACAATACCTTACTGTTCTTTTTAGAAAAATCTGATTTCATTCCATGTTACTAAAAACCAACGATTCTTTCTGATTTCCTTTCTGAAAAACGGGGCTGGTGTTTCTTTGATTAAATTTTGGTCTTCAAAAATCTTTTAAGAGTGGTGAGTGAACAAGATGAACAAATTATAATTAGCGGAGTGAAGAGTAATTACTAACTAACTCTCTTTAAATCCTATATTAGTTAAAGCTTGCCTATGTTTCTAGTGATATTAAAGCATGAAGGTAAAGTACATAATCTAATATATAAATGTTAAATACATGATAATAAATTATGACAAAGCGACAAGGCAGTAGGTAAAGTAATAAAGTAGTAAACTAGATAAAGGAAGCAATAATTAATAACGAAGGAAATGAAGGAATAGAAAACTAGACTCTGATGGTTGGGCCTTAAGAAGGTAGGCCCAACAAATGAAAGATGCGGCTATAGCTGACTGAACCCTCCAGAAAATGCAATGAGGCTGGTTTGGGCCTGAATTCCTTAGGAACACAGCAGGCCCAAATATGTACATGCCCCAAAAAAAAAGAAGGTCATTAGATGTATATTACACATTCTCAGCATATTTATAAATGTATAAAATGTATATAGACAAACAACTGGAACAAGAAATTTATCAATATTCGAATACTATGGAAAATTATATTAACGTGGTAGCTATACTAGGCAAAGAATTTATATTGAAAACCTTTCATTGTCATTAAACATTAAACCCCTAAAGAACTAAACGTGTCAATGAATTAAGGGCTAAGGAGGAAGTTCTACTCAAGATCGATGCTCCCTTTGAATCCCCTGATACTTCAAAGTTCCTAGGGCACTCAAGACCTAGGGTTATTGCTTGTGCCGGGTAGGGCAGCCCAACCCAAAGTTGAACTCAACTTCCAAATACTCTTAAACACTAACAACATGTATTCCTTACAGCTTAAATTCCAATGAGGCCCTTTCAATCCAAACTAAATACTATAGCATTACTTGCCACAAAATATACTTTCCCTCCTAATATAAGAACACATAATCTACATTTGATACCAAACAAAAATACATATCAGGTGAAATTAAGGATCTGACTTTCGAATGTGCATAGGAAAAGAGCAGAAACATCATAAGCATGATGTAAAGGTCTGAACATCAGAGAAGAACACACTCTAAGGAAAGGCAAGCTATACAAGGTCATATATGTAACAACTCAACAGATACATATGTTCTTATTTCTGGAAAACCAAATGTGAACTAATTGGTTTGATTTTAGCACATACATGGGTTAATAATACCACTTAACACTCTAAAGGTCATTAATGAATATTCCGACCAGACAGTCATGGCTAAACATTTTTACAGAGGTTATCAGGAACAAGATTGAATTCTCAACATGACTACAAATTTACAGATTAAAACATGGAATCCCTAAGGATTCAAAAGAGTCATACTCCTAACAGTGTTAGCTCTAAACAAGTCATCATGTTCAGGTAGTATCAATAAAGGACCTCATAAGGTTTAAGGATCAGATTTGGTTTAAAATTAACAGTAGGGTAGGGACTTGGATGGTTCAGCTTAGAGCATGAAATCAGGCATCAAACAGGTACATGCAATATCCAGTTAGTTACATCAACTCTTCAAGTTAAGTTATGACTTCATATAGATAGGGGAGCTTTGCACATTCAAGATCAATTTAAACATGTCATGAAGAGAGGAAGTTACAGATAAAGGAAAGCATTGTATGAAAAGCAAGTTTAACCTAAATATAAGTCTAGTTTAGCCTTTATGTATGAGGTGGTCATGCCTCTGTTTTCATAAATTATTACTTGATCATAACAGAGTAATGAAGTCCTATTTTAAGGAAGATAATCTTAAAGATAGTATGCATGTCAGCTTTTCAAAGACCAATAATAACTTAAAAGTATTAGAGACATAGAGGTATTATACCAAGTAAGCTTTGAATTGAATATGAAACTGAAGATGTTAACTAATCAAGAAATAACCAAGTTCAGCTTAACAACAAATTATTAGCCACTTAAAAAACAAAACTGGATCATGATTGTTTTTATGAAGGAAAGATAACTTGATCTCAACAGAAGATGTACAGTAGAGCCATTGGTGTTTATGAAAAGGAGAAAGTTCAACCCAAACAAAACTAAATCAACAGATGCAACAATAACAAGATGAGATCATAAAAATGCCATAGTGACAACTCAGAAGTTGCTTTCATAGTTTAACAAACACAAGTATAGAGAAGAAAAAAATATATAAGCACTTAGATTTCATGCTTAAGTTAGATATTTTGAACTTAGGGAACCTTCGTATTCATTTCACTTATGATTATCAGATAATAATCTTAAACACATGACTAACATAATACAGGGAAGTAACATGTAAAGGTAAAGGTTACTGTAGAATCATTAGTGAAAGACTGTGGGGTTTAGGCAAGTATGCACAATCATTCAAGAAACATTACAACTTAACATGTAGACTATTAGAACTAAAAAATGAAAATCATCAAGAATCACATAATGGCTTGATCAATCATCAATTAAAGACTCGAAATGGCATGAAAAACATTCACAAACAGACATTAGACGAACAGAACATAAGCAATAATATACTAACCACAAACACCATAAACAACTATGATTCCGAGAAGACAACTAACACATTTATAATATTCAAAGGAGATGTACAAAAGAGAGAGATGAGGGATATGCTGACCTTTTTGAGGGCAACAGACCAAACGAAAGCTCTCTCAATTTCTTAAGACCCCAAAAACTCTAATTTTGAATCAGCGATAGTACTCAGAAAATGAAAAGAAAAGAACAGAAAGGATCCCTAGGCTTTTTGAACTCAAAATTGCTCTTAGATGATATCAGTGTTAGGTCATAGTGTTCGTGTCTGTGTGGATTTGGTGAGAACATTATAGACCCATTTTATAGTACCATTTAGGTTTCTAGGGTTTCTCAAATTCAAACCAATAGTGGAGTGACGCATGGTAAATGATGATATCAAATCGAGTGAAAAAATCTCGAAGACAAAGGGGAATTCAGCGTTGAGTTTACCTGAGAGGGGAAATCGATTGTTGAAGGCTTTGAACCAACGGACAAACTCTAAAACCTAGAGGTCACTGCGTTTGACCTCTGGGTATAGAATTTCTTGATGAATCACTGAAGAAAGCTCCATGCATGCTCCTATTTGACGGAGTATAATAGGATTTGAAGTTTCATGTTTAAGCTTAGGGTTTCAAATTTTAGGCATTTGAAATGGAACGATTAAATGGGGAAGGAACCGGCGGGATTCGCAGATTCAAAAGGCAAAAAAGATGAATCTTTAATCGATTTGTGACCTTGCACATATTGGTGCAAGGTTTTTGATTGATTTGGTTTCTGAGGCTGAGAGAAAAGAAAGAGGAAGGGGAAAGGGAGGCGGTGAGGTCAGAGATGAAATGATTTAGGGTTTGAGTAATTGGATGTTGGTCTCTAGTGTTATGTTTGCAAGATGGAATTTGGGCCGTTTGATCATTTGATCAATGGCCCTGATAAATCGGGACTTTATACATTTAAATAAATAAATTTTGGAAAATACGGGAACCATTTGATTTGAGTGATCTAACGGTGGAGATAATATCTGGTAACATGTCTAAATTAAAAGAGAAAAAATAGGAAAAATCGTGGGCCGTTGATAGTTTGGATCAATGACTCAAATCATTTGTATTTCTTAAGTGAGGGTGGGAGACATATGCCGTGGCACGCATTGATTGGTGCGGATGGAATGACTTGGCTCGCCATGGTAGAAAGAGATAGATGTTTGGGTTGAGTGTATTTTCGGACTGGGCTTGTCAATTGGGCCAAGAATAATTTAAAAATGGGCATTTTTACCTTTAATTTTAGAATTGATATTGCGGCCTTTTGGTCTTTCAATCTCTTTTGAATTTAATTTAAATAAACATAATAGTTTTCAATAAATGTGGTAAAAAGTTATAATTATTATATAATACTAATTATTTTAAATTAATTATTTATGAAAATACTAAATACTTTATTTTTCGCATTTGTAACACTAATTTGAATTTTCACACATTAATCTTAGTAACTAGAAATTAGAGAGTAATTTATCAAATTAATTATAGAACCTATATAAGAAATATTTTAATAATCTTAAAATAGTAAATATGTTTGTAATTACTTTATGTTAATACTACGTGATTAATTGAAAAACTAATACTTGGTTAATTTGTAAAAATAGATATTTATTACTAGAAAATACTTTGAAAACAGTTGTTGTAAACTTTTAAGTATAAATAGATTAATTTAAAAGGGAGGGTCAAAATTGGCCGTCAACAGGGACATTTAAGGTGAGGGAGAGGTTAGCGAGGTTACGGACCTGCTAGAGTTCGCCTTGTAGTTCCAAAATCTTTTGCTCTAAATCGCAGAGCATGTTCGTTCTGTCCCGGTGTACTTCTTGCGTCTGAAGTCTCCACATTATCTGCTAAATGAGCGTTGTATTTCATGTTGCCACTCAAATCGTCCATCTTTTCTTTACCCTTACTTTTGATGTCACTTGTAAGGGAAGGAGGTAGAGGACGTCTAGATCTGGTGTGGTATGCGGATGTTGCCAGAGTGCATAAATCAACCTTTGAGAATGGGAATAATCAAAAGAAAGAAAAAAACAAAAGGTAGCCAAGTAAGTAACGTGAAATAAAAGAGTCTTGTATTATTTAAACAGATAGCATATAAGTCATGCAATGGATCACATCCTAATTTGGGGACCTCGTTATGCCTGAGGTAGGCCTACGAGATAAGTAGACTTGGAGAAATTTGTGCCAATGTTTTATTCATCCCATTAAAGCGAAAATAAATTAAACCAGTCTATTACTTAATCGAAATAATAATATAGAGTTACTAATGGCACAAAACCTTATTACATCAAATCTAAATGAAATCTAACAATAAAACAATAAAAGAAAATTCTCCTATTGTACTTGGTCCCAGATGGACCTTCTCCATGCCTTGCCTTCTTGGCTCCTTCGATCACGTTCCCAAGGTCGCACATGTCGAGCAGCAAGTAAGCCATTGCTAGCTTTCCTCCTTCGTCATAGCCCATACCATGGCGGTCCTAGAGCTTCTTCCTCATCTTCCCATCTAATTCCATCAACCCTTGTTCTAAATTCTCTAATCTCTCTATCGACTTATTTTCTATCTTTTTCCATTCCCTTGTTGCTTCCATGTCTGTCTTATGTTGTTCCAAGTGCTTGGCCTCATATTCGAAGACCCTCTTCCGCAAACCCTTGTACTTTACCTGAGATTCAACCTCTTTATCTTTGATCCTTCCTTCCATCTTGATTCCCGATTTGACATCCCCGGTCATGTTATCTTCTAGCCATGATAGGTAGTAGTACATGTGTCCAGCATACTTGTTGGGCTCTATAATATCTCCATCTACCATGATCTTTTGATTCCACATGTGCTAAGCCTCAAACTTGAAAGGAATAATGTCCCCTTTGAAGTCTTCCTTGTACTGAGTTATGTTGGATACCTGAGGTATAACCTGCTTTCTCCAAGCTTGCCTCATCACATCGATTAGAGCATAAGGTTAAATGCCCCGCAACCTGATCAACACCAAATAGGTGGCCTTCTTGGACCGGATTATGAACTTCTTGCTAGGAAATCACTCGAACATCCAGTGTACCTGTTCATCAGTCAGATTTCCAAAAAGGCGTACCCATCATTCAGTATTCGCATGCTTTGCAAATCTATTAGGAGTGAATGTCATCTTCTTTGGGTGATGACTGGCAATATAATCATTCAATGGCCTGTGAAGGAACTCTTGATGGTAGTCTCCTCTTTGGAGATGTTTAAATAAGCAAACTTGCAATAGAAGATTGCACCCCTCAAAATATCCAGCTTCGTGCTTGCATCAGTCCAAGACTCTGTACATCTCAGCTAGTATCATAGGAACAATAGTGTTTTGTCCCTTGATTCCTTCTATCATGGTCCTGGCGACCATGGCTAAACGAGTGCAAATTACCCTCCTTGCATTGGAAAAATCAGCAAACCCAAAACACAGACTATGAAGACATAAACTCGACGATGAACCCATACAACAAAGTTGATGGACAATTCCTCATGATACAAGCGATATGATTTACTAGGACCATACCCTTCATACAGAAAGTCAAAGGGAATGTAGGACTTCTTCAAGCCACCCAACTCGTCATTCTTCTTGAACCCAACCATTTTCAGAAAACCCCAAGGTGTATGATTTTCTGGCACTAAAAAACCCAGACTATCCTATGTATTTCTGGTGAAACCCCCAATTTCATCTAAAAGAGGGGTCATCTCCATATTTCCAAACTGAAAGACGACCCTCTTTTCATCCCAAAACATAGTGGTTGCCTCATTAGTCCTCTACTTGGCTGCATGTCCATCAAGGATGGTAGATCACCTAGTACCCTTCTTACAAGATTCCTGACACACGGTGCGAGGTCGTTCTACCAATCAATCAACAGAGGTGGGATTTTCCGGACAATGCCGAACTTGGGAATTTCGTGCTTCATTTTCAGCATCAAACAAAGAGTTAGCTCTTCCCCATCCTGATTTGATTCATTATGCAATAACAGTCAACACGTTGGCACATTTTCTCCAAGTAATGCACATAGCATGAATGTATCCCTCGGGATTGTAGAGATCCCTTTGGAATTTGGACAGGGTTCATCTAAACATATTAAAACACCATGGGCTTTTAATCCATCCTAGGTTTAACATGATGCATGGACATTTTAAATCAGAATAGATTTCTAGAAGGTTCTAGACTGATACTCTCAAGCAGACTACTTGAGAGAGAAAGGCACGGGACCGTCGATTGCCCTGCTAATCGACTAGTCTACAACTAATAACCCTTTGCGATTTGACAAGGGCATTTACGAAAAGCGCAAACACTCATCCAGAGCAACTATTTTAATAATTCGCACGAGTGAAACATGATGTTTAAATGTGCTTATGCGAAAGTGATAACATGTAATTAAGTAGTTCACTAGTGAGAGCATATAAAGGCAGTATTAAATCATTCGATAAAAATAAGCAAGAGGGAAAGAGAAAAGAAAAGAAGAAGGAAAAAGGTTAACATAGTTGACAAAAAATTTGAAAACATAATTAAATGAAGCAAATAAAGGAGATGGGTAATGGAGGTTCATGATGTAGCAATTTCGACTAGATAAAGGGACGGGAAAAAGAGGTACATGAAAGAAGTCTAACAAGAAAATCAATAATCCACACAAGCAAAATTCATTATGGTAAGAACCTAAGTATATCCCCAGCAGAGTCACCATGCTGTTGGCCCCATTTTCTCGCAAAAGTGGGTTTCGACGTATGACAACTCTTTTAAATGGGTGTTAAAAGAGAAGAGTCGCCATCTAATGATTTTTAAGGTGCGTTAGGGAACCTATTGTGAATAACTCTGTTTTAACTAGTCTGTATTACCAAAGATCAGGTAAGGGTTTAAATTACCTTGAAGAGAAGGTGTTAGGCACTCTTCGAGGACCACAAATATGGTTCCCAACCGAATTTTGAACTAAGTGGGGATTATCAGATTATAATCATTCTAAATGAGCATGCAAGTAGAGAGTCCGAGTAATTAATTAACTATTCAGGAAGAAACAGAATGAATCAATTGCAATCAATCGTACATAGGTAAAGGAAATAATTTGTCCACTAATAAATTAATTGGTATAACTCTTTGGAGATTACAAGATGTACCTTCGTCTAATCTAAGTCTCTCGAATAAGAAATATACAAATAGCACTTAGGTATAATTGGGGGGGGGGGGAGGGGGGGTCCATAAATTATTTAGCCTAAAAGATCACCCTATGCAACATAAATAATATTTTACAACCCTTCTAGAGCATAAGGGTTGCTCATATTATCCAGCGAGAACAGACTATCATCTCCTGCTACCCGATTATTATCTTTATGTAGTTTACCAAAAGCGCGCTAGTTAAATTCTAAGTCGCGTCCTATGCATGCCTACCCATCCCATGCCTATTGTCCATGAGGCTTTGGACCACTATATAGGTGGCTCTAGACTCTATCTAGGCCACTCAAAAATGAGAAAACTAGGCGTCATGTAGTTCAAACAAATAGGACTTCATGTATGATGCAAGCAGCACAAAAGGGTTCACGCTCACCTCCACACATAGGTTCACATGCTTGTGATTTTCTAAACATCAGCAAAGGATAATAGCAGAACAGTGACTCGAGAACATGTTCTAATCAGAATTAAGATGAACAGTTGCTTTGCGAATCAATTAAACCTAAGGCATGGTTACTAGGTAGACGTATAGATGACCAATTAAACTTAAGCAAGTTTGGAGTTCATACATGGATGGTAAATGAACATGCTGCATTGTTGGAGTCCTATAGGCATTATTTCTAATGATCAAGTTTAGACAGTTTTAAATACAAAGCGGTTGAGTAGTGCAAATCCCATTTTTATTGATCTTATATTCATGATTTATAGGCGAGCAACACAATTGAGGAGGTATTAGTGTATTTCAATTACTTAAAATGGAATCCTATAGGCATGATGTCTATACGCAAAAGTAAAATAGTCCAAGCAAGTAGCAAATGAAGTCAATTTGAATCCTATAGTGTTACACCCCATATTTTCGTACGTAAGAGTACATCGTAAGTCAATTAATGTTAGCTCGGAAATGAAATCATCTTTGAAAAGTTTATAAAGTAAGTTAATCATGTTACCGTAGAGGTTACAAATATATAAGATCATGAATACCAAGTACCAAGAGGGTCGGAAGGATTAGAAACTAAATGAATTGAAGAAGATATGTTTCGTCGAAAGTCGACAAGTTGGAATGTTAAAACATTTACTTTTGGGGTGAGACTAGGGTTCTTAACATTATAAGGAGGTTATTATATGAGTTAATTTAGTCGTATGATAGTCGTGCATTATGTTTTGAAGTCAATCGAGTTGTGGAACAAAAGTTGGCAAAGTTCATCACAAGTTACATTCATAAATGTGGTGAAAATTAGGTCAAATGTAGCTGCGCTTTTATCCACATATACATGGAACTACGGGGTGATCTACCTACCAAATTGAATATCTATGAGTCTAGTTTCTAACTCATATAACCGTTTGTTAATAAGACATCGAAGTAGAGAGAGATTTGCGGTTTCGCAAGATTGCACAAAAAGCTCCCATGGGACCTACAAAGTCAGTGTAAACCTTCAGCTTGTATTTAAGTCAATTCTAAGTTGTTTTAACTCATATTGCTCGTTCGAAACAGTTCCTAAACCCTCCTAAATTCTCTCCAAGGTTTCCTCCATGATTCTAGGGCGAAAACCTAAGATAAAAAACATGAATCTAGCGCTAGAAATCCCATGGTGCTTGCCTGATCGTAGTTCATCTTCTGGCTGTTTTGGAGGGTTCTTCAAAGGTAAGTAACCTCAGATTTCATGTTGGTCTTGTTGATTAACTTAATAATCAGTCCCTCATTCATATATATTAGATTTTCAAGGCGAGCTAAAAGTCCTTACACACCAACTTGGACACCAAAAGTTGATTGAAGAAGAGAATACAACACCTATAGTGTTGTGGTGTCATTGAGGATAGTTGTGGGCTGTGCTTGGCTGAAATTTGGTATTTTTTCTACTGGTTAAGGTGATTATTACATCCTACTACATGTTCTTGAAGTTGTTTGTGTGTCGGTTGCATTGTTTGAGCAAAATACTACAAGACGACACTTGAAATAGTTTGAGATGTTATTATTTTTAATGGACTATTTTGGAAAGGTTGTTTTCATGAACTATAAATGGTTGGACACCCTTGAAAATGACTCTCTTATGATGTTGTTATTATAAAATATGTCTACATGTCGAACTTGTTGTTGGTACTATGAGTATGAAGTGAAAGGTCAACATAACAATGGAAAGTTGTACTTGTTGTTATTGTTAGATTGTTGGGCTGTTTGAGGGTGAATTAGGAGATGATAAGAGGTTAGAAGTCCTCCCATTGTACTTAATATAATTCTGGCTATGTTGTTAAGTTAATTAATGAATGACTTAGGGGTTAAAGGGTTCAAAAGGTATTCAATCTGAACTTGCCGTTTGTCGTGTTAAATAGTAATTTCGTTGGTGATGTTTATGCACTGGTTGTTGTGTAGCTTGATTTGTCTTGTGGTGCTGAAAGTAAATAGGTGAAGGTTTAATGGGTTCATGTTGGTTGATTTACTTGCTAAAGTAAGGAAAACAGGGGAGATACTGCCAATATTTATATAAAAATAAGTTTGTCGTTCGTTGTACGATAGTTGCATCTTTCGTAGATTAACGATAGCATTATTATCATTATTGTAGATTAAAGTGCGACAAGAGGAGTTCAACGTGGTTATCTGGTAGATTGTGATAAGGTATGTTAGGGCTATCCCTTATTCCCTTTTGGCATGATCCATATGATACAAACTAAACAAGCAAACACAGATCTTTCACAAATAACTCTATTCATAGAAGTACTAGGGATGTCTATGTTCTTGATTCCCCATGTGTCCTGTTGTTATATCGTATGTTCATGCATCTCAGATAATACATAAGTTGATAAAGTTTATTTCATGATATGAACCGAAGGCATATTGATCTTACGACCTTCCGAGATATCTTATAGACTTACTTGACCCATGATCAGATGGCGTTACAGACGCGTATATTATAAAATGTAAATGGGGTATGGGGAAAGGTTACGGTGATATTTATGTAGCACCACCTGATCAGCTGGTATATATTGATGATTTCGCCCACAGAGGTCAAGATGATATGATGGGATACCCTCAGAGGCTTGATGATGCTATGTACGCATATACCTATGCATGATATGACATTTATATGCATATGCATGACATTATAAATGTTTCATGATTCACAAAGCTATTCAGACTTACAGGTTGATTTCTTTACTCAATGTTTCTTTCATGTATTTTATATACTGTTTTTCATGCCTTACATACTCGGTACTTTATTTGTACTGATGTCCCTTTTGCCTGGGGATTCTGCGTTCCATGCATGCAGGTCCCGATAGACAGGTTGACAGTCCTCCTAGTAGGCTATCAGCTTAGCGGAAGGTGTTGGTGCACTCCACTTGCTCCGGAGTTGCCTATTTGGTAAGTATAATTTGGACATGTATTGATTGGTATCGTGGGGCCCTGTCCCGACCTGTATGACATTTATGTACTCTTAGAGGCTTGTAGACAGATGTCATGATTATGGATACTTGTATGGCCTTGTCAGCCTATGTTTTGAGTGTACAAATGATAATGACGGCCTTATAGTCCCGTATGTCACATGTACAAGTTTCTATATCATGTTGGGTCATCCTATATCCAGTATTCCCTTATGTTTTATTCTAGTTATCTCATGACGGCCCTTCTGGCTGGTTTACCCATGATGGTGTGATAAGAAAGATACATTACGTTGGTACTCGGTTGAGTAAGGCACCGGGTGCCCGTCGCGGCCCTCCGGTTTGGGTCGTGACAAATTTGGTATCAGAGCAGTTCTATCCTAGGGAGTCTATAAGCCGTGTCTGGTAGAGTCTTATTTATGGGTGTGATGTACACCACACTTATAAGCAGGAGGCTACAAGGCATTTAGGACTGTCACTCTTTCTTCTTACTCTAGATCGTGTGGTAGAGCTAAATTGTAAGAATTCAAACTACTAAATTCTATTTTATTCGCAATACAATGATACCTATATCCAGAAAGGCAGTTGGTAAGAGATTGAATGTGATTGTGAAAGAGTTGAGTCAGAGGAACTCGATTTTGCATCATGCTTATGATTAGTAAATGTGAGGTCTTCAGCAGATCATGTGTGTACTAAGATGTGTAAGCTTCTTGATAAGGAGCCATAATACATGAATATATATCCACCCATATGGTAAAAATCAATAAGAGAATCAGAAGGTAGA
Source organism: Nicotiana tabacum (assembly GCF_000715075.1). Taxonomy (NCBI): domain Eukaryota; kingdom Viridiplantae; phylum Streptophyta; class Magnoliopsida; order Solanales; family Solanaceae; genus Nicotiana; species Nicotiana tabacum. The sequence continues at coordinate 49,420,361 of NC_134102.1, forward strand.
TACAAGTTTCAACAAGTAAAAGAAGCAAGGTGAAGAAGGGTACGAGGTACCCAATTTATGAAGATTATCAGAATTTACAATTCAGACAGAGAAATATAACCATTCTAAGTTACTTTCAATAGTAACAAAGATATATACAATTCGCCACACCTATCTCAGTTATTCCCTATGGGAGCCAACAAATATAGTTTAATAGAAGAATGGGATATCAGGATCTAGCTGGGATTATAGTAAACAAAAATGGTGGATGGATTGTTATTATTAGCTAACATTTTCGAAGGATAGTGCAAACGTGGTAATAGATCTCCTTGTTAGACACGCAGATGGTGCACTCTAGAATAGTACAATCAGATATGAATACTTGAATGTTCAGAAATTTCAGAAGATAGGTAGTGGATCCTAGAAGGGATAAATATTTACCTTATTATGACTCCCGCCCCTAGTAAAAAAGATATATATATAGAGAGAGAGAGAGAGAATTTTAGGCGTCCCGAAGAGCTAGTGAGATGAAGAAACGGGAGCTAAAAGTTAAATAGCGTTTTGTTGAAGTTTTCAAAATAAAGTGATAGACAGAAATACTAGTCGGTGAATAAGAAGAGAGTGAATAAAGCATTATGACTAAGATTTGATAAATGGGTGATAACGGTAAATCATAATATGACAGAATGACAGAATCTATAGTCAAGTGAAGGAAAAGACAAGAGGAGACAGCCCTTGAGACAATAAAACTGTATAAGCCATAAAGTCATAGCCTCATTTTGAGAAATGAGTTGGTGACTCGAACGTGATTACCAACATGCTGAGTTAGACCCCCGAAGTACTAGAAATCAGTATGAGCTAGTGAACAAGATAAACTTAACATGAACTAGGGATCGAAAGATTTGATAATAGTCGGTATTGTGCGAACTTTAGAGATTACTTTCCGGCAATAATAGAATGGACAACAAAAGAATAACTTTTAAAGTTTTTCAGGAAGATGCTTCCCTTAAGAAAGCACTGTGAGCAGAGTTAAGCTTAAAGGACTAAGTGTGCCAGTTACACTAGGTGTCACCCTTGTGCATAAGATATTTAGTTAACCCTGGTACAGAAGGGTTACCGTAAGGCGAGTAAGGGTCATTGATGATGTGAAAGGATTCCAAAGATGAAGAGGTAAAACATCTATAGGTATATCATCATAGCTTCAGCTCTTAATACACCCCTAAAGGGGGAAGATGGTGTGATGTGGTATTAAGTAGGAGTTAAGTGGTTCTGATAATAATGGAATGGTAAAGGAAGAATGTGGTAATTAAAAAGGTGAGAGGAATGAGGTTGCATTTATTCAGATCTTACAAATATGTCGCAACTCTAGAACATTATGCAAGCACGACACCAGAGAGAGGCAGTAAGAGTTCCTGGCCAAGATGTTATTAATAAAATAGTGTGAATGGACACTTAATACATCAAGAGCCAGTACAAGAGGTAAGCAAAGACAAAGGACATATTCCAAGAGATATTATGCAGTATATAGATATGTGAATGGACCAATGAGTAGTTAGTAGTTGATTCAGGAAGAGCCTAGTTATGGCTAGCCAAGAGGATACGGAAAAATCAGCAGATTGTGCAACATAAATATATTGAACCCTAATATATTGAATTAAGTCTCGTAGATATGACGTCGTAATCCTTGAGAAATATAAGTGTTACGAAAATAAAAGAGAGTGCCATTGGGAAGACAGTCAAAAATTCTAGTTCAGAAGCAACCCTACGAGCACTAGGGCGCGGAGGTAAGTAACTAGGGATAATTATAGGTGAGTAAGAACATCAAAATTCATCAGGTATATGATGTAATAAGCTCATAGCTTTATAAGAGTCATAAGGTCTCCCCTAAGTACTACCAGAGAAGACTAGCTAAGGAAATAAGGGAGAAGGCTTCAACCTGAGCATAGTAACTTGAAGAAGAAATGATCTTGTAACAATAGTCTCACTACAATATTGTATGCACTCCATAAGAAAGTGGCACCTATCGTGACTAATGAACAGGAAGTCAGAAGTAATATTTGAGATCATACGAGTTATAGGGAATTCCAGTATTCGTGGGCACTATGATAAGCCAAGTATTCATGCAGCAAGTGGCAGGACGACTAGGAAAAGTAATTGCTTACATTTAAAGACAACTGAGAAGGCACAGAAGGAAATCCACGGTGTTAGCAAGTTAAAGGAAGGTTGCGAGTAGTATAAATAGGTATGTGTAGGTCGCAAGCTAAAGCATAGTAGAGCGACAATTATTTTAGTAGATAGGAGTAAGGATAAGAAAAGGTGAGTGAGAAGGAGACAAGAATAGGTAAGGCCTCAGAATTAATCCCATCAAAATAAGAGAGCTGATGGTTTCTGTAAGTTATAGAAAGCTCAGTATAGCCTAAATGAACTTAGAGGATTCTATGACTAGGAGCAATTAGAAGAGATGAAATGCTGCCCTGGTAGTAGAATTAGGGTGTATTGGTGAAAGATTAGAGGATGACGTTTAGACCTTTAATTGAGTAATAATTTTAAGAAAAGGGATTTCATGAATTGCATAGGACTAGAATACCCCCGTAAGATGAATCATGTTGGGATGCTATGAAATACGGTTATTGAAGTATAGTGTTGTCCCTAGGTGGATCAGGCAAATCACTTCAAATGTTCCCTGATGCAACATGAGTCCTAGTGATAATGTATTACGTAAGAGGTTTCAAGTTATCAGTGGTAGATTATGGATCAACATTAAGGTGAATCAACAATGGATGGATAAAATTTACAAAGTATGAGATGAGATTAGGCCGTCATTATTAAGATGAACAGTAATGAGGAAGCATTACAAGACTTAGATTTATACATATAGGATAAGCAGCGACAGTGTAATCTGGAGTTGGGTAGTAGACCTAGGTAATCATAAACCAAAGTAAGTGTTATGGTATAGTATCACCTACCTAGATACACTAAAGTCATAAGGATAGATAACTGAGGCTATGAAACAAAATATAGCAAAAAGTCGTAAGTTCGACAAAGTACCGAGCAAAGAACTTCAGTACACCTATAGATGCCCAGAGGGACAACTTGTCAAAGTTTTGTATATGTTCGCAAAGTGAGGCCTAGAGATTGGCTAAAAGCTGGAGGAAAATGGAGAGAAGAGTCGCATAGGTGCACATACAAGGACAAAGTCGTACAAGCTGCATGACAGAAGGTAGCAACAGTTACGAGATTGGAAGAATTCAGACAACAAGTCGTGGTGTGAAAAAGAGGCCGAAATGGGGGAAATGCCCTGGCCTTTGGATATATTTAGAGAACAGTTGCCTATATGGGAAGGACAATATTAATACATTCATAAGAGCTATGGATTCCGACAACTAAGGGGGGAATGATGTTACACCCCATGTATTCATACGTAAAAGTGCATCGTAAGTCAATTGATGTTAGCTTGTAAATGAAATAATCTTTGAAAAGTTCATCAAGTAAGTTAATTATGTTACCGTGGAGGTTACAAATATTTAGGATCATGAATACCAAGTACCATAGAAGCTAAATGAATTGAAGAAAATAAGTTTCGTCAAAAATCGATAAGTTGGAATGTTATAACATGTACTTTTGGGGTGAGACTAGGGTGCTTAACATTATAAGGAGGTTATGTTATGATTTATTTAAGTCGTATGATAGTCTTGTGTTATGTTTTGAAGTCAAGCGAGTTCCACTGGCAGAGGTCATCACAAGTTACATTCATAAATGTGCCGAAAATTCGGTCAAATGTAGCTGCACTTTTCTCCAAATATACTTTGAATTACGGGGTGATCTACCAAGAAAATTTAAGATCTACGAGTCTAGTTTATAATGCATTTAACTATATGTCGATATGACATCGGAGTAGATAGATATTCGCGTTTTTGCGAGACTGCACAAGCAACTCCCATGGGACCCACAAAATCGGTGTAAAACTCCAGCTTGTATTTAAGTCAATTCTAAGTTGTTTTAACTCATTTTTATCATCCAAAATAGTTCCTAAACCCTCCTAAATTCTCTACAAAGGTTCCTCCATGATTCAAGGTGAAAGCCTATGATAAAAATATGAATCCAGTGCTAGAAATCCCGTGGTGCTTGCTAGATCGTAGTTCTTCATCTTGTCGCTATTTTGGGGGGTTCTTCAGAGGTAAGTAACCTCGGATTGCATGTTGTTCTTGTTGATTAAGGTAATAATCAGTCCCTTCTTCGTATATATTAGATTTTTAAAGTGAAATACAAGTGTTTACACACCAACTTGAACACCAAAAGTTGATTCAAGAAGAGAATACAATACCTATAGTGTTGTGGTGTCATTGAGAATTGTTGTGGGTTGTGCTTGGCTGAATTTTGGTGTTGTATCTACTAGTTAAGGTTATTATAATATCCTACTACATGTTCTTGGATTTGTTTGTGTGTTGGTTGCATTATTTGAGCAAAATGCTACAAGAGGAGACTTGAAATAGTTTGAGATGTTATTGTTTTTAATGGACTGTTTTGGAAAGGTTGTTTCCATGAACTATAAATGGTTGGAAACCCTTGAAAATGACTCTATTATGATGTTGTTATTATAAAATATTATCTACATATTGAACTTGTTATTGGTACTGTGAGTATAAAGAGAAAGGTCAACATAACAATGGAAAGTTGTACTTGTTGTTGATAGACTATTGGGCTGTTTGAGGGTGAATTAGGAGATGAATAGGAGGTTAGAAGTCCTCCAATTGTACTTAATATCATGCTAGCTATGTTATTAAGTTAATGAATTAATGGCTTTGGGGTTAAAGGATTCAAAAGGGATTCAATCCGAGCTTGCCATTTGTCATGTTAAATAGTAGTTTCGTTGGTGATGTTTATGCATTGGTTGTTGTGTAGCTTGATTTGTCTTATGGTGCTGAAAGTATATAGGTGAAGGTTGTATGGGTTCATGTTGGTTGATGGACTTGGTAAAGTAAGGAAAACATGGGAGATGTTGCCGATTTTTATATAAAAATAAGCTTGTCGTTAGTTGTACGATAGTTGCATCTTTCGTAGCTTAACGATAGCGTTATTATCGTTACTGTAGATTGAAGTGAGGCGATAGGAGTTCAACGTGGTTATCGGGCAGTTTGTGATAAGGTATGTTAAGTCTATCCCTTCTTCCCTTTTGGTATAATCCTTATGATACAAACCAAACGAGCAAACACGGAACTTTCACAAAAGACTTTATTCATAGAAGTATTAAGGATGCCTATGTTCTTGATTCTCCAAGTGATCTGTTATTATATCGTATGTTCATGGGTCTCAGATAATACATAAGTTGATAAAGTTTATTTCATAATATGAACCGAAGCCATATTGATTTTATGACCTTCCGAGAGATCCTATCGACTTACTTCCTTCTGCATTGCATTTATTTATACATGTATATTGACCCATGACCAGATGGCATTATACATGTGTATATTATATGTATATGGGGTATAGAGAAAGGTTGAGGCATTATATATGCAACACCACCTGATCAGCTTGTATACATTGATGATTTCGCCAATAGAGGCCAAGATGATATGATGGGATACCCTTAGAGACTTGATGATGTTGTGTACGCATATAGCTATGCATGATATGACATTTATATGCATATGCATGACATTATAAATGTTTCATGATTCACAGAGCTATTCAGACTTACAGGTTGAGTTCTTTACTCAATGTTTCTTTCATGTCTTTTATATAATATTTTTCATGCCTTATATACTCGGTACTTTATTTGTACTGATGTTACTTTTGCTTGGGGACACTGCGTTTCATGCCTGTAGGTCCCGATAGACAGGTTGACAGTCCTCCTAGTAGGCTATCAGCTCAGCGGAAGGTATTGGGGCACTTCAGTTGCTCTGGAGTTTCCTATTTTGTCAGTATGATTTGGATATGTATTGATTGGTATGGCGGGGCCCTGTCCTGACCTTTATGACATTTATGTACTCTTAGAGGCTTGTAGACAAATGTCATGTATATGGAAAACTTGTATGGCCTTATCGGCCTATGTTTTGAGTGTACAAATGATCATGTCGGCCTTATAGGACCGTATGTCACATGTATAAGTTTCTATATCATATTGGGTCATCCTATCTCTAGTATTCCCTGATGTTTTATTCTGGTTATCTCATGATAGCCCATTTACCCATGATGTTGTTATAAGAAAGATACGTTACATTGGTACTCGGTTGAATAAGGCACCGGGTGCCCATCGCGGCCCTCCGGTTTGGGTCGTGACATATAGGCATGGTTTCTGAACAAGTTACGAGTTTTGTTGATAAGATCAATATTAGAGTCCTAATTTATGATTTCTAAATGAACATGCAATATTGGAAACATATAGGCATGCTGCGTATTTAGCAAGCAGTACATAGAAATAGAGCATATTGATCAAGTAGCAAATAAAGCCTTTATATCATATAGGCATACTTTCTACCCGTTTAAGCGAGAATTAGAGTGCCCCAGCCCTCTTTTTTTACTAATTTCACAATTATTTATTCTTACAAATTATTACAGGCCCAATACAATAATTACAAGCCCAAATAAAATAATTACATGCCCAAATAGAACAATTACATGCCCAACACAATACAAAATAAACCAATGATGCTTCTAGACCTTCCTCGGCCTCAATCTTTGTACAAACCAACATGCCCAAGTCCTAGATACTTAAGGATAATTAAAGCATCTGGATTCATTGTGTAGATCAAAAAACATGCATGGCCTAATAAACTAGGCCCAATCCTGAAAGCAATTGTTTTGATTACCCATTAACAAACAGCAGGAACATAAGTGCAATCTGTCATTCAAGTGACTTAGAGCCTGGGCAAGGATACATGCACACCGATTCCTAGTATTACAATTATCAACAACAAGATTTCTAAGTATTATTCTAAGGGTGATGTCTAGTATGTGGAAGAGCACACATGCACATATAAAAGGGTCTTGTGAACACATAGAATGAGAACATACACTTCCAAGTTAGTAAACAGATTTAAAGTAACATTATCACAAAGATGGACTTCTTAGGCAAAGCAGGATTTAATTGCAAGAATCTGATAGACAAGAGTTCTTGCAGCAAAGGGACTAAGCGCGAGAGTTTAAGGCAGGCATGGTCATAAAGCAAGTTATACATGAATTACATAGCATAAATAAGAAAGAACACATTTAAACAAAATATGGGCAGGTATCAATTTCCACAAGATGTTTTAGTGCAAAAATCCAAAGCAGGGCATGAAGATGAACTCATAACAGACAACAAAATGCAGAATTCAGGTTTAACATAAACATAATAAACAAGGCAAACTTAAGAAAGTTAGAGATCAATCTTCTTAATTACACATAGTGAGCATATTCTAAGAATCAAGGACTTAGGCAGGTTTGATTCTAGAGAACATTAGAATAGCATTTAGATGAATAGGATTGCATACAAAGGTAGCAGAGTATCAAAATTATGCTGGCTCACAGAAGTTCCAATAATATTAGGATACAGAACATGAACACAAGCAAAAAAGGGAATAAGATTGCAAGAGTCAAGAGCACTAACCAGTTACAAATTAATGAGTAAGTAAATGAGAAGACTAAATATCAATAACAGCTTAGTTAACACCAACCAAGAGAGAACAATGAGAACTCCAAATCTAGTGCTTCAGAGTTCACAAGACTTCGAATGATCTCCGAGCAGTGCTTGCACCAGAGGAAGTCAATGAGTCGACCACAGTGACCTTGGCTTTTAGCCGGTCAAGAATCCAACTATTTCAGAGAATATTCGAGTGTAACCAAGTGAGTGAGTGAAAGAGAGTAGTGATTAAGGTCTGTTTTAGGGGAATTAGGTGAGGGGTTTATATAATGCCCAATTAAACAAAAAGTTATAGAAAGAAATCAGTCAATCACAAATAAGAAAAAGAAAATCGCATGCAATCAGTGACAAAACCGGTAAAGGAGAAAAATCAATCTCAAACCCTAGTTAGGGTCCAACGTTGCTAAATCCAACTGGAAGTGCAAGGATTGTCTTTTATTGAATGCATATAGATGGAATATCTTCTGAATCTCCACAGATCAAAATCAATTAGCCCTGATCTTGAAAGGTAGTACTTGCCAAAATAGGGCAAGTACTAAATAACACCACGAACGCGTGAGTAGTAGAGAGATAGTGTAAATAAGGTAAGCAAATCATAGGATACCACGATATAGCCGGATTCAGAGAGAGTTTTAGGGGGGAAGATGGCTAAGTTCACAGAAGAGAGGAGGGAAATCGAGAGAATGTAGAGGCGGCCGGTTGGGGAAAATGGAAATTTTTTTCCAACAAATATAGCAATATTTTTCGGTCTTGATTTTATTTTCTTGACGCACTTTTATTGTTTACGATATCTTTTATATATTAAGGGAACTTTTTACCTCATTTCAAAATCCAAAGCTCAAAGCATTGGCGCCAACAATAACACAGCACAAAAAGAAGAAGAAAAACACACACACAGAGCAATGAGAGAGATGGTGGTGTGTGTATCCACAGGCCAAATGCACAACATCAGTGTAGCACCCCTAATGATCTCTCTAGGTGCCAAGTTTTGCATTCCAAAGGACAGGGCAAATGTGAATCTCCAAGCAACATCATCGACTTCTGGATCTGTCCAACTGTCCAGGTATCATGAATATAGCATGAGAATGTGACATGAATGTCCCTTCATTCTTGTGCCAATGTATGGCATCAAAGTAGCCCAAGAAACACATGTAGAGTACATAGGATGCCAGCAGAAGACTGGAACGAAATCCCTTTCCTGCATTCCAATCCAAAGCCGAAAACTGCCATGAGATCTCCAGAATGGGCATGTAATCACACCAATACCACTGGACAATGCCACGACAGTGCCCAGAATAACCAGACCAGATAGAATCATAGCTAATACTATTGGATCCCATATTAAACTTGCAATTTGAATCTTCATAAAACACTGATCAACTCGAGCACTATATGTATCATGAGTATCAATCATATAGCTTAACTTATAGATGCAAGATACATACCAATAACTAGAGCTAGCTAGTATGACATTTTGTGAAGTATTATGAGGAGTAGTCGACTTCATGATAGCCATGATAGTTCTATATATCACTAGTTCGATACCAGAATGAGCATGATGACATGCTAATACCACTGTAAAATAACCTACCAATACACAAAATAAAAGCAACTCAAAATAGCTAGCAACATCAAGCAGTGTAAGCAAATACATACTCATCAATCAGGTGCTCTTCTTTTTTCAACCCTAACCCTAAGGTTAGGAGTTTGAGACTTGTCAAGATTAATTAGTCTCCTCCCTACACTTGGCATTTCAGAGAATGAATGAAACTGGATTGTACCTGCAAAACAAAACACAAGGTTAGTTAAATAATCAATCACTATGTTGCCCTCCCTTAACACATGATGAAACAACACATTAAAATGCTCCTTTATCTCCTTGATCCTCTTAACTTCAGCCTCAATGCACCATGGAGGATCCCGTTCTCCTTCAATAATCTTCTTTATTCCAGTGAGTCTGTCCTTAAATTGAGAGGATGTAGGTTAGGGGCTACACAATAAGACAGTCCATCTTCTATTGCATTTGCCAGTACCATAATATTAGTTGTTTCCTCCAGTTGTTGTGCCTTTGCATACACCAAATCACCTTCACTATCTCTCACACATAAACCAAAATAACTTGGGCATGGATTGTCTCTTGATCCTCCATTAGTATTGCATTTGTACCAGCCAGTATAAGGCAATTGCCATGTTACTCTAGTTACTATCACTAGCCTATACTCCTCAAAAACCCTAATCATGTCCTGCCAAAGATAAGGAATGTGAGTAAGCCAACTGTATCTAACCTTTGCCAAAAAGTGCAGTGTCTTGTTGATCTCTTGAATTACCCTATTAACTGACATTGATCCTCCATTCATGTTTGTGTTTCTCATATTCCACAACTCCCAAGTTACAATTGCTGGTACTGCCTAGGATAATGGCTTTAATTTAGGACAACATGAAGCATTTCACCATGCCCTAATAACTTGATGTAGCTATACAAGTTGAACATTAATCTCTGCAGCATTGATAAATGTCCTCCAAACCCTAGTAGAAGTAGTTCATGTCAAGAACAAATGCTCAAAAGATTCCTCTTATGTAGTTTGACAACACCAACACCTGGAAACATATATGTACCCTTGCCTTCTCTACATGTCATCAGTAGCTAATTTGAAACTCCATATCCTCCGAATAAAGAATAAAATCTTGAATGGCAACCCTTTAATCCACATGTGCTTGTATTCAGGATTAGGGATTGCTCTATGTCTCACTCTATGCCAAGCACTACTCACTGTAAACTTACCTGAAGAAGTAGGCTTCCACCAAGGTTTGTCCTAGTAGCCAGTATTGCCTTCAAACTACACCTTATGTTTAATATGATCTGCGATGTCTTCAGGAAAAGTTTGGTCAATCAGCACCTCATTCCAACTAGGTTCTTGCCTCAATTCTGCCACTTCTTGCAATTCCTCATTGATGTGAAACTCAGGTGGCACTAAGTGATATAATGCCCCTAATCCTATCCAGTTTTCATGCCATACATTTGTAGCTCCACTCTTCATTTCCCACAGTATCTCATACTCCACATATTCCCTTGCATTTAACATCTACCTCCACAGATGAGATCCTTCTTTAAAATGCACTATTGTAGGTAGTTCTTTCTTATAGTACTTGTTCCAGATGAAGTTAGACCATAGTGATTTAGTTGTTCTGAATCTCCACCAAAGCTTAGCAAATAAAGCCCTAGATACATCATGCAGTGACCTGAAACCTAATCCACCTTCTTCCTTAGGAAGGCATAAATTCTCCTAAGAAGACCAATGCCTACTCATGCCTTACTCCTTTGTACTCTAAAAGAATCTTGCAAAGATCTTATGCAAATGCTCAATAATATTATTGGGAGGATCAAGAACTAATAAGAGGTGTACTGGTATACTTTGCAACACACTAGAAATGAGTGTTTCTTTGCCTCCAAATGATAACAACTTACCTTTCCAATGGTGCATCTTAGCTCTCACCTTCTTTATTAGATCATTATAGTAGTCTTTCCTTCCTCTAGTGTAGAAGATAGGGCATCCTAAGTAGGTAAAAGGTAATTCACCTTAAGAGAATCATGTAGCATCACTTACTGCTTGAAATAAAGCATTAGCTACATTAGCATGCATATAGTATGAACTCTTAGCTTTATTAATCAATTATCCATAGATCCTCTCATAACTTACCATATTGCCATCACCTTCTTCAAAGAATCTAGATGAGCTGAGGCAATGATGATAGTAGCATCAACATATGACAAATGATTCAGTGCATCAGACCACTTATGCATGCCAAATCCTACAAAGCCTTTGTCCTAAAATAGCTTGTTTAAGGACCTAGATAGTACTTCACTCACAATATGAACAATGCTAGGGACAAAGGATCTCCTTTCTTCACCCCTTTTGTGGATTTGACGAAACCTAAAGCCTGACCATTCACCAAAACAGAATACTAATTGTTTGATAATAAGTTCCACACCATGTTGATGAAATGCTCAGCAAACCCCATATTCCTTAGAACATGTAGCAAATACTTCCAAGAGACCCTATCATAGGCCTTGGCCATATCCAGCTTAATAACAACATTAGCTGGCTTAGCTCTCAATCTTATATCAGTGACTATCTCATGTGTGAGAAAAGTGTTCTCAAAGGATACTAATTCCCTTCACAAATCTGGATTGGTTAGGATAAATTAAGGCATGAAAGAACGTCTCCAATCTATCATGCATCATCCTAAATAACACCTTGTTGATGAAGTTGCTCAAACTTATAGGTCTGAGGTCTGAAAATGTGTGCACCGTAGGTTTCTTAGGCAACAACAACAAATTACTGTTGTGATGGACTTTGGCAGTGTAGCACCTCCATAAAAATATATTACCATGTTGTGTATATCATAGCCAGTAATCTCCCAAAAGTCTTGATAAAATGTTCTAGTGAATCCATCTGGACCACTAGCACTATCTCCACTAAGCTCAAAAACTACACCTTTGACTTCTTCTAGTGTAGGATACCTACAAAGCTCCAGGTTTTGTTCCTCAGTAACTATAGCAGGGACATTGTCAAATACTGAGAAGTGAGTAGGGTCATCTTCTTTTGTAAACTACCTTTGGTTGAAGTCCACAACAATGGTAGCCAATTTCTCATGATTATGAATCCAATTTTCATCACCATTTCTATCACCCTCAGCAAACCATGTCATCCTAGCTTTTTGCTTCCAATACTGCTCCTCAATACTCAAGTACTTCTTCAATTCTGCACGGGCCTGATGAAGCATTATTCTGTTAGTAATTGTTGGTTCCTCCTCAAACATCATCTCCTTCACCTTTACAATGTCTTGAAAAATTGCCAGTTGCTTGAAGATATCACAATAAGTGTTTTTATTCCATTTGGACAATGCATCTTTCACATTCTTCAACTTGTGCTTGAACATAACGAAAGGATCAGCAATGAAGTCAGCATGCCAATTCTGCCTCACCACCTCTTTAAATAACTCATTTTTAGTCCAAAAGTTGAGGAACCTTAATGGTTTAACATAGTTTGTAGCTTGTACTCCACAACTCACGAACAAAGAGGCATCGTCAGAACCAGTTCTTATCTAGTGTTCAACCTCAATAGTAGGAAAACTATTCTGGAAAGGAAGATTTACAAATATCCTATCCAGTCTCTTAAAAATACAGTCAACATTAGGTCATCCATTCCACCAAGTAAAAGAACTCTCTTTGTAGCCAAGATCAAACAATCCACTTGCATTAACACAAAAAGCAAAGTCTTCATACTCAGAAGGATACACTATAAGCCCACCAATTTACAAATATCATATCCAATCTCTTAAAAATACACTTAGCATTAGGTCTTCCATTCAACCAAGTGAAAGGGCTCCCTTTGTATCCAAGATCAAACAATCCACTTGAATTAAAACAAAAAGAAAAGTCTTCATACTCATGAGGATACACTGGAAGCCCACCAATTTACAAATATCATATCCAATCTCTTAAAAATACACTCAGCATTAGGTCTTCCATTCCACCAAGTGAAAAGATTCCCTTTTTAGCCAAGATCAAACAATCCACTTGAATTAACATAAAAAGCAAAGTCTTCATACTTAGGAGGATACACTGGAAGCCCACCAAATTTTTAATCTTCATGAATGTCACGCCCCAACCTTGGGGAGCACGACCGGTGCTCAATAGATTTAACCCCGTCGAGCAAGCTTGCACAGTGCCGTCTACCCAACTCACCAATGAATAAAGAGAAGAATACATTTCATTAATTAACACCAAGAGGGTTCATGAACAACACTAATTCCATCACCATTAGTTAATTCATTTATAAAGTCTCAAAATACACACACTTTCATAGTTTGAAGTAGAAGATGTAAAACACATACAACATTACTATCTTGACTTTCCCAATACCAATACACAACCCACACCATGTCTACAGAGCCTCTAATAGATATAAAAGTGTACAATGATAGTGCCGGCAACAAGGCTCCGGCTATACCTCAAAATATAATACACACGGAACAAAAGATGCACAACCCCGGAATGAAGTGGAGCTCACCAAGTCAGCTGGGAAAAGAGTGTACCTCTATCACTGGCCAATGCCTTCCGCTGTGGAACCACCTGCATCCATTAAAGATGCAGTGCCCCCGGCAAAGGGGACATTAGTATATATCGAATAGTACTAGTATGAAAACCAAACCATATTTTCAAGGACTTGGAAATACAACATGAATATGATGAATTATGGTAACGATCATAGGGCCTAGATAGCCATAAAAGTCAAAACAGATTTATTAAGAACTTGCAATAACACTTATAAATTTCAAGTCGGGAATCCTCTACAACTACCTTTACACAGAGCGACATGCCTCCTCACCCCAATGTATGCAGGGGGAGGTGCAATAACAATACCAGAAACTCTACAAAAAGCGACCATGCCGCCTCACCCCAATGTATGCGGATAGAGGTGTATTCACAATACCACAACTATACACAAAGAGGCCACACCGCCTCACCCCAACTTATGGGGGTGGAGGTGTAATCACAATACCACAGCTCTACACAAAGTGGCCCTGCCGCCTCACCCCAACGTATGCGAGTGGAGGTGTAACCACAATGCCATAGCTCGAGTTCCCAAAATGATAACAAGGATCTCAAAAGATCCGATATACCTAGGGCTTAACTTGCCCTTCCTCCGGACCTCATACACCCTTCATGGGTGAAACCCGAAGCAAAACTCGTTCTCCAACCATGAATGAAACAACGCAAACCTTCCGAACCACATAGCTCTTCTGTCTAGATTGGGTTATACGAAGCAGATCCTGGATCATCTTGACCTCCTCCAAATCATCTTGAATCAGATCTGTGCCTAATAGTTTTTCCTCTCCCAGCTCAAACCACCCAACTAGATAACGACACCGTCTCCCATATAGAGCCTCATACAGAGCAATCTGGATACTCGATTGGTAGCTGTTGTTTTAGCCAAACTCTGGAAGAGGCAAGAATCGATCCCAAGCACCCTTGAAATCCATAAACCAGGCGCGAAGCATATCCTCCAATATCTAAATAGTGCGCTTGGACTGTCCGTCCGTCTGAGGGTGAAATATTATACTCAACTCAACCCGTGTGCCTAGCTCACACTGTATAACCTTCCAGAAATATGAGGTTAACTGCATACCCCGGTCAGAGATGATAGATACCGTCACGCCATGAAGTCAGACAATCTCACAGATATAAACTTGAGCCAACTGATCTGAAGAATAGGTAATCACTACCGGAATTAAATGAGCCGACTTGGTCAACCTGTCCATAATCACCCATACCACATCAAACTTCCTCTGAGTCCGAGGGAGCCCAATAACAAAGTACTTGGTGACACGCTCCCACTTCCACTTAGGAATCTCAAGCCACTGAAGCAAACCATCCGGTCGCTGATGCTCATACTTCACCTGCTGACAATTTAGGCACCGAGCTACATACTCGAATATGTCCTTCTTTATCCTTCTTCACCAATAGTACTGCCTCAAGTCCTAATACATCTTAGCGGCACCCGGATGAATGGAGTACCGCGAACTATGGGCCTCTTGAAGAATCAACTCACGCAAACCATCCACATTCGGCACACATAACTGCCCTGCATCCGTAATACACCGTCATCTCCAATAGTAACCTCCTTGGCATCACCGTGATGAACCGTGTCCTTTATGACAAACAAATGGGGGTCGTCATACTGACTCTCTCTGATACGGTCATATAGAGAAGACCAGGAAACCACACAGGCAAGAACTTGACTGGGCTCTGAAATGTCCAATCTAACAAACTGGTTGGCTAAGGCCTGAACCTCCAATGCTAATGGCCTCTGTGCTACCGTTAGATATAATAAACTATCCAAACTCTATGCCTTTCGATTCAAGGCATCGGCCACCACATTGGCCTTCCCGTGTTGATATAGAATGGTGATATCATAGTCCTTATGTAACTCTAACCCCCTCTGCTGCTGCAAGTTAAGATCTTTCTATTTGAACAAATGTTGTAGACTTTGGTAGTCGCTGAAGACCTCACAAGAAAAACCATATAAATAATGCCACTAGATGCTCAATGCATGAACAATGGCTTCCAACTCCAAATCATGGACTAAATAATTCTTATCTGAGTCTTCAGCTGTCAAGACGTGTAGGAAATCTGCAATGACCCGATCGGTCATTTTTAGCTCTAGCATGTCATTCTGCGGTTTGAGGCCTTGAGTAGCTTCACTTCATGTTTTATGATTTGTACGCGTGGCTGGAATTGAATTTCAAAAAGTTCGGAGTTGATTCAGAATGAAAATTCTAATTTCGTAAGCTTTAAGTTAGAAGAATTGATTGAGATTTGACTTTTGAGTAAAAGACCTCGAAATCGAGATTTGAATATTCTAATAGTTTCGAATGATGAATTCAGACTTGGGCGAATGTTCGGGTTGAGTACCGGGTGGACCGGAAGCATTTCAGCGCTTATTATGGAAGGTTGGCATTTTTGATGTTTAAGAATTTCTTAAGTTTGATTTGAAATAAATTTTGGTGTAATCGATGTCCGTTTGGAGTTTCGTGCCTCAGAATATGTTCGTATCGTGATTTGTGACTTTCACGTAAAGTTTGACGTCATTCCGGAACTTTAAGCGTAATTCGGACGTGTTCGACAAAGTTTGAAGATAGGAAATTGGAAAGAAAGGTTTTGGCCGTCGATTCATAATTTTGATGTTGTTTGACCCGATTTGAGGCTGCGACTAAGTCCATATCATGTTTTGGGGTATGTCGGTATGTTTGGATGGGGTCCTGGGGGCCTCGGGTGCGAATCAAATTGGAAATAGATCGAGTTTGGACTTGGAGGGATTGCTGAAGCTTAAGGCTTCTGGTGTGATCAAAACCTGTGAGGTTATGACCACAAGAGTGAGACCGGAGAAGCGGCCCAGGGGTCGCACAAGCGGTTGGGATTGAGTCTGGTTAGATTTGCAGGTGCGAAGAATTTACCACACCTGCGCGGAAGTGATCTGGGATTGGATGAGCGCACGTGCGGGTGTTGTTGCACAGGTGCAGTCATGGGCTCGCAGGTGCGGAGTGCTGCTCGAGATGGGGAGTCCGTAAATATGAGTGATTTTTGCATAAGTGAATGCGCATCTGCGATTGAATGTCTGCAGAAGCGAAAAAAGCTGGCACCTTGCGGGAAGCTGCATCTGCATGGTAGCTTCCGCAGAAGCCAATGGAATTCCACAGGTGCGGAAAATCGACTGGGCAAATTGTTTAAAAATTGGAATTTTGCTCATTTCTCTCTTGGTTTGGGCGATTTTTTGGAGAGCTTCAAGGGGCGATTTTTATGATCTATGGCAAGGTATGTTATTATCACCTATTGTAAGTTAAATACATGGATTCTATAAGGATTTAAACATGAAAATTTGTAGAAATTGTGGGATTTTGGTAGAAACCTAGAATTCGGTATTTTTGGATTTTGACCACGAAATTGGACATGGAATTTAAAATAAATCATATATTTGAGTTTGTAATGTTATGGGTAGAGTTTATCTTCAAATATTATTGGAATTCGGGTGCGTGGGCCCAAGGGTTGACTATATTGACTTTTCGAGTGGAGTTGGGAATTGTTATAAATTGATTAATTATGGGTATTATAGTATATCTTTATTGGTTTGCACATTGTTTGACTAGTTTTGGATCGACGGGTATCTGTTTAAGGTGTTTGTGAGGTTTCGGAGCCGGTTATGGAATTTTGGATTAAGGTAAGTCTCCTGTCTAACCCTGTGAGGGGGATGTATTTGATATCTACTACTTTTTGCGGGAGCTACGTACACACGAGGTGACGAGAGTCCGTACGTAGCTAAATGTATGTTATGTCCGGGTAGGCTTAGGTTTCCTTTATGCTATAATTGTACTATCTGCGTTGCCCCTTACCTATTATATTCCTTTATTTTCCGTTACAACTTGGGACTAGACTTGTGTAGAGTGATAGACTTGCTATTTTAGATATTTGACGAGCTTCTTGACCAGCCGTGGAATAATTGTGCTCCTCTTATGAATTTCACCCGCGCTATGCGTTTTCATCGAAGGGGTTTCCTTAATATTTACAACTCACATGTTTATTCGTGAGTGGGGTCAAGGACCCGTTAAAGCTTCTTATTCTAATTTGATTGGGCCATTCGCCTCGGCAGGATCATGTACCACACTCTTATGGGAGCGGGTTGTTCGCCTCGGTAGTGTAATAGATGCATCTATGATTCGTCTTGTTCAACACTCGGCAGTGCACACAGTGTGATGGGATCGGGCTGTACGCCTCGGCATTTCTATAAAATACGCTTATGGAGTCGTGCGTAATATTTGACAAAAAGCCAGTGTATCTGTGAGTTTTTCTGATTTGAATTATGACGACCTATATGGTGAGGTCCATTATATATACACTTCGGCTGAGGAGGTAACTGCTAATTAAGAGCTTGAGTTTATTGTAAAGAGGAGGATTGTACCACGTATTCATACTTGTTTTACTTCGTTTGTTTACTCTGCCTCACATATGTTTACTTCCTACTGCATTTGATTTATTGGACTACTAGTAAGTGTCGATGTCGACCCCTCGTCACTACTTCTCCGGGGTTAGGCTAGATACATACTGGGTACGCGTTGATTTACGTACTCATACTACAGTTCTGCACTTATTGTGCAAGATTACATTTCTGGTGGTGAGCTGCATTCTATATTACGATCCGTAGTATACAGAGTCTCCATCAGCGTTATTTATGTTCTCTTGTCTAACTTGTATTCCAGACAGATGGTGTATTTTATTATATTTCCTTGTTGATGTTTATGCACCTGTGACACCGGGTTTTGGGGGTTTCTACTGGATTTTTAGTATGGTAGTTCACGTGATTTTTATCATTTTATCTAGTAAATTCTATTTCATACTATTTAATTAATGGAAATTATGATTTCGAAAGTAATAAAATGAGTAATTAAGTTGAACAATCACTGTTGGCTTGACTGACGGCGACGTTAGGCGCCATCATCGCTTTTAGTGGATTTTGGGTCACGACACAATCACCCTACCATCCTGCATCAACACCGCGCCAAGGCCAACATGTGACGCATCACAATACATAGTATAAGACCCCGATCCCATAGGTAACACCAACACTGGGGCTGTAGTCAAAGCAGTCTTGAGCTTTTGAAAGCTCGCCTCACACTCCTCGGTCCATCTGGAAAGATCACCCTTCTGGGTCAATCTGGTCATAGGTGTAGCAATAGATTAGAAAACCTCTACGAAACGACGATAATACCCAGTCAAACCAAGGAAACTCTGGATCTCAGTAGCTGAAGACGGTCTGGGCCAAATCTGCACCGCCTAAATCTATTCCGGATCTACCTTGACCCTCTCACTCAATACCACATGACCCAAAATCGCCACTGAATCAAGCCAGAATTCACACTTTGAGAACTTTGCATATAACTTATTCTCTCTAAAGGTCTGGAGCAAGATCCTCAAATGCTGATCATGATCTTCTCTATTGTGGAAGTATATCAATATGTCGTAAATAAATACAATGATGAATGAATCAAGATAAGGCTGGAATACATTGTTCATCAGGTGCATAAATGTTGCTGGGGTGTTGGTTAGTCCAAATGACATCTTGGGGAACTCATAGTGACCATACCAAGTCCTAAAGGCAGTCTTCGAAATATTCGGATCCCGAATCTTCAACTGATGATAAAGTGACCGCAAATCAAGCTTTGAGAACACTCTGGCACTATGTAGCTAATCAAATAGGTCATCAATGCATGGCAATGGATACCTGTTCTTCATTGTAAGCTTGTTCAACTGACGATAGTAAATGAACCATGGTCATAGAACCACCCTTCTTCTTTACAAACAAGACCGGAGCTCCCTACGACGACACACTGGGCCAACTGAAACCCTCATCCGGGAAGTCTCTCACTACCGAAATTGACTCAATGTTAGGAGTATCAGCACTGACATCGCTCACAAAGGCTAGATAAGCATCAAACCCCTTCTCAACCATCTGCTGAACCTTTAAAAATGAGATAACCCTTCTAGGAACATAATCTAATGCACCCTTCCACTCTAACCATGGTAAACCTAGCATAGCCAGCATCACAGTCTTGGCATGACAATCAAGAATAGCATGATAGGACGACAACCAGTCCATGCCCAAGATAACATCAAAGTCTACCATACTAGGTAACATTAGATCAACTCTAGTCTCAAAACCACCAATAATAACTAAACACGACCAATACACAAAGTCCATATGAATAAGTTGATCCCGAATCAAATAAGACTGATGCATCTCTAGGGCAAACCGGAACTATACCTGTAATGACTGAGTCTAAAGCAATTGCCTTTGTCCTACTCGAAAAGGTAAAGAATCTGGTCTGACCTCCCCCTCTAGGGTGACCTCTACCTACCTATCGCCCATCCCTAGCTGGATGTGTGGGTGGGGCGGGTGGAGCAGCAATCATGGCCTGAGAAGTCTGCAGAGCTGACTGAATCTGTAGAGCCTGAGTAGTCTAGGAAGGTTCACACCTCCTTAGTCTAGGGCAGTCTCTGACCATGTGGATCACCACACTCAAAACAATCTCTCGATAGGCGTGGCGCCTGTGACTGGCTCGGGCCTGGTCAATTGGACTGACCGCTGAAGGCACCCTATGCAGGAGGTGCACTAGAAAGTGGTCGAGCAAAGTGTGCAACCTGAGACCTCAGAATAACTGGAGCACCACTAGGAGCTGGAAGTGCTGAATGAACTGGACGACTCACATAGCCCCTACCACGACGGGCTGTAGCTGCAACGTGACCACCACTAAATCCCCCTATGCCACGAGGCCTCTTGGCCTACCTATCATATCTATCATGGTTTCACATACCGTCAAACCTCTGTGCCATCTCAACCACCTGCTGATACAGAGACTCTGACTCCAACACCCTAGCAATGCTAAATTTAATACTCTGGTTGAGCCTCTCGTTGAATCGACGGACTCGCTCTCTGACTGTGGTAACCAAGGCTGGTGCATGCCTTGACAAATCACTAAATCAGACAGCATACTCTGACACTGACATAGCACCCTAGTGCAACTGCTCAAGAAAAACTCTGAAAACCGATCCCATATAAGTTAAGCTGCCCCGGGTGATCTACCCACCTCGTACGCCCGCCACCACCGATATGCTGCTCCATTTACATAGAATGTAGTAAAAGCAACCTTGCGTGTCTCCGCAATGCCTATAGTGCGGAGAATGGCGTGACACTCCTCAAGAAAACCATGTGCATCCTCTAAAGCCAGACCACTGAAAGTGGGAGGGTGGTACTTCTTGAACTTCTTGAGCCTGAGATGCTCCTCCTCATATGCTTTTGCCCTAACCGTGGGATGAACCGGAGCAACAAGCTGTACCGGTATAACCTCTGGGACCAGATCAACCTGGACCCACTGCTTTGGGGTACAGGTCATGGGAGTCTGTACTTCTCCCCCAGCCTGAGATGTGGCTGGTGCAAGTGGGATCAACCCCGCCTGAGCTAAGGTACTGAACAAGCTCAGGAACTGTGCGAGGGTCTCTTGAAGTGCTAGGTGCCTCAGGTGTATGTCCCCCGACTGGAGCTATTGGTGGCTCCTCTTTTGCAGCTCGGGCAGGTGCTCTGGCTACACCATGTGCTCATCCTTGGCCTCTGCCCCGACCCCAGACTTTCGCGGCTCTAGCAGAGGGTGCGGGTGTTTGCTCGTCGGATCCTATGGTGCGTGTCCTCACCATCTAAGAGAGAATAGAAAGTCAAAGATTTAGTATTTGAAATCAACCAATTCGTAGGATAAGGAATCAACGAAGTGATGTTTTCCTATAGTTCTGCAGCCTCTCGAAGATAAGTACAGATGTCTCCAAACCGATCCGCAAGACTCTACTAAACCTGCTTATGACTCGTAACAGCTATGAACCTAGAGCTCTAGTGCAACCTTGTCACGACCCTAATTTTCCTTCGAAGGATGTCGTGATGGAACCTAGTCTCTACGACTAGGTAAGCCTAACAAATAATGATAACTTAACAGATATAAATAACAAGTTACTGAAAAAAACTAAATAAAAACAAAGCCTTCCAAAAATAGAATCTCACAATACACACCCCAAAACCGGTGGAACTGAGTCATAAACTCTATAGAATATAGCTAGAGTACTACTAGGGATGGTGACTCTGAGGCCTACGGACGTAGGGAAGGTATACCTTGAAGTCTCCCAAGCAGCACCTACAACAATCCTCTAATGACCTGCACGAGCAGACGTACCTGGATCTGCACAAAAAGATGTGCAGAAGCGTAGTATGAGTGCACAACAACGGGGCCCAATAAGTATCGAGCCTAACCTCAGTATAGTAGGGACGAGGCCAAGTCAAGACATCTAATTGGATATAAAATAGATAGTATGAAATTTGCAATACAGCTATGTAATGGAAAGTGGAGAAACAACTAATATGGAAAGAAAATTTGCAAGAACTAGTACCGGAAATCGACAATAGATATAACACAAAGAAGCAACTAAAGTGCCAAAATGATCATGTACGGGCAGCAACTGCTATAACAAATAAGGAATTATACAACAAGGTATACTTTCCACCAAAAACACCTTGCAACATAAAACGAATAGCAAGAATCACATCGAGGTACCGCCTCGTGTATAATGAAATCAAAACCGAGGTACCGCCTCGTATTCATTTTTCTTAATTTCAATCACAATCTTTCCTTATATCGACGCGTGAGCCTTATGTAAGGCCCCGTAAATTTTTTACCTAAAACCCGTGGTCTCGTGGTGTCGAGATAGACTTATGTGTTGATGATTTGGTTGAACAGTACGTTGGGGAGTTGAAAACGTTTTTTGGAAGTGCAGGGCATTTCTGCGGTCCATTCTTTGGTCGCAGAACTCGCGTGATCAAAACACCAAAATAACATCTAAAATCACGAATCGGACATCAAAATGCATGAGATTTTACATGAAACTCAAGAACATTCTAAAAACACAACCGCACGTCTAATTCCTATCAAATCAATTTGGAATGATGCCAAACTTTGCAGACAAGTTCCAATTAACAAAACGGACCTATTCCATGCCCCAAAACCAAAATCCAAACCCAATAGCCATGAAGTCAACCTACAGTCAAACATATCAAAATTCTAAGCCTTTAAATTACCAACTTTCGGTAAAACAAACCAAATCAACCTAGGGACCTCCAAAGTGAATTCTGGGCATACTTCCAAGTCCAAAATCGCGATATGAACCTACCAGAGACATCAAAACTTCTTTTTGAGATCGTTTTCACAAAAGTCAAACCTCGATCAATATCTTCAACTTAAGCTTCTAATGAGAATCACTCCTCCAAATAAATCCCGAAACATCCAAAAAACAAAGCTGACGATGCATGCAAGTTATAATAAACAATATAAAGTCACTAAAGTTCTCAAACCACTGAACAGAATGCTAAGGCTCAAAACGACCGGTCGGGTCGTTACATTCTCCCCCTCTTAAACAAACATTTGTCCTTGAAACTACCAAGAGTCTATCCCAAGCTATCAAATCATTGTATAAACTTACCATACACATGCCCATGGATGATAATACATCACCCCAATCCATATAAGCTCGACAACAACATCACGACCGGAGATTATTCCTTCCACTCATACTGATAAGCCTTGGAACCAAATCTCAACACCCATCAAGGGCCCGATTATCACAGAAACACATTATAAAATCCCCAAATAATTGCAAACGCTCATGAATGCATCTACACGATATAATCACATGACATAACATGCCACCCATATGCCTATAGCAATAACTCTAACCACAATAGCTGCCCATTACCCAACGCGATCCAGTAAATAGTCTCATATCGACTAGAACTTTGTTCCTAACCTTCACAACACCAACAATGATGAAAGAAACATGTGAAACTCATAAATACTCACCCTTTCAACAAGCCACATCAGACGCCACTTGGGAACATACCTCGTAAGTCTAAACCCGACAAGCACAACTCGAGTATAACTGAACATGGAAAGAGATGAACATAAGAGAACTATCACACAAGTCCAACGGGTACAACTCCATATCATTATCATACTACGAATCCATTCCACAAGGGAGAAACAAAATATATGAACTAATCACAAGGATCTCGTCCTAATATGACTCCACCGCAGCACGTAATCTGGTTCTAACATATCAATCCACACAAAAACACGAGGATACCATCATCAGTTCTGAACCACAAATAGAATACACATCACACCAACCGAAAACTTCTACTAACTCAATTTCGCAAAACAAAATCACAACATGTAACGGACTTCCCATACCGGTAGAGAACCCAAATAACAAGTCGTGGCTAAACCACCCAGAAATCACATCAAAACCTATGGTATTAGCTAACAAAAAGTCCAACCAAGCCTCGTGACCCCTAATAACCACCAAACCAGAATGATAGACACAGTCTATGACAATAGAATTCCCTAACTGGCATGAACACATAAATAAAGTACAAGAATCATGAACCATAACAACATATGAAGTAAGGCGGGATGAATCTTACCAATAAATTTGACCGGATCAAAATGATACTAATGCTTCTCTATAACCAATCGAAATGATACCTGTAATGACATCATCTAAAGGTAGAAGCCTTAGTCCAACCAGGAAAAGCATAACAATGGCCTTGCCTCCCCCTCTATGATGACCTCTACCTGCCTGACCTCCACCCCTAGCTAGCGGTGCAGGTATAGCGTGAATACTATATTGTGGTACACCCATCCGAAGTTTGGGACAATCCCTCATCATGTGCCTGGTATCCCGACACTCAATGCGACCTCTCCGCTGACATGGTTGTTTAAGCTGTCCGATACGGGTACTCTGGGACCCATGGATATCTGAAGCACCGCGTGAAGCCTGAATAATAAACATAACTAGCTGATCCACAAAACCCCTACCATGACACACCCTACCTCAAAAATAGGGATCAGTAGATACTGCTAATCCACGAGGCCTCTTATCCTCCATGTCCTCTCTCTCTCGACCCTGCATACCCTCCAACCACTGAGCAATCTCTACAACCTGCTGAAATGGGGTATTTGTCTCCAACTCTCGAGCCATGCTGAATCTAAGACCATAACTGTCACGCCTTGACCTCGGGGAGCGCGACCGGCGCTCAACCGAGATACCTCAAGTCAAGCAAGCCTTTACAATACCTTCTACCCAACTCACCATATGAATAAAGAGAATAATACATTTCATTAATTACACAGCAAGAGTTCATGTGAAAACACTAATTCATTTCCATTAGTTATAAAATTAACAAATCTCCAAAATAGTACATTATACAATCATAGTTAAAGTGGAACAGATGATATGATTACAACATTTATAGTTTAACCTTCCCAAAAACAAATACATCCCACACTATTTCTATGAAGCCTCTAAAAGGAGCAAAAGAGTGTTATGACAGTGCCGGCAACAAGGCCCCGGTATACCTCAAAATGCTATGTACAAAGGATAAAAGATACAGGACCCCGAAATGAAGTGGGGCTCACCAAATCAGCTGAGGAGAGGGTGTGCTGCTATCACTGATCAATACCACCTACTATGGAACCACCTGCATCTATTAAAGATGCAGCGCCCCCGGCAAAAAGGACGTTACTGCATATGGAATAGTACAAGTATGTAAAACTAAACACCCTCTCAATAGAACGAGTAACAGTAAACGGAGAATAAATCATAAAATCAATAAGAGGCCCAAACAATATCAAGGTGTCAAGTTAGGGGAAAGGTAAATTTCAAATAGGTTTAGTAATTTAAGTTGGGAGATCTTTAGCACCGATACACCATAGTGTTTTAGCACGGAGTCCGATCTCAGCCCGACCGGCTAAGACATCTAACTCCGAGACATACACTCACAATACCACCATGTGCGCAAAATGGCATTCGATCTCAGCCCAATCGGCTAAGCCGTCTCACCACAATTCCGTGTGGGTCGACATAACACCACATCTCGCTAGCAATAATCTTATCCCATTTAAGGGAAAACATCTCAACACACCAATCTCATCCCATATAAGGGGAAACAATCTCATCACATTAACACGGGGATTTACCCCTCAATAACTCCTATACCGGCACGTGTAGTTTCGGGGTTATGTTATTCCGTCCTACCCCTCCTCGGTGGCTAAATAACACTCCCAAGGCATTTATCATTAAAAGTATTTACCTCTCAAATCATATTATTTTACATGTCTTCATTTTATTGGCATCATTGGCCATAACGCAATATCATTCTTGGCATATTGGTTGTACTTCATAATTCATGCTTACTATTCCACTTTTCAAACATTAATGCGGATTGTCAACAATAAACATTTCTATTCAAGACTTTAAGCACACATTTGAGCAATTGTTTTTAGCAAATATTCTACTAGGTTATTCACCTAGTAGCTTTATATATATATATATATATATATATATATATATATATATATATATTAAGTTCCAAAAAGTTGGATAGTGTTACACAATGTTCAAGTAAACGAAAATAAAGAACCTAAGAAAGAACCTAAGAAAGTTAATGGCTATTGCTACCAAATACAATGCAGCAGTAGCATAATGAAAATTTGAAAAGTACAAAGCTATTAATTTGAAACATCTAATTGTTGCCTACGACAATGAATTCACATTCCAGTTGTAAACAATTCCTTGTAGCACCTATGAATCTCTCACCCGGCACCATTTGTTTCAATCTAAAGGAATAGGTATGAATAAATCCATTAGTTGTAAAGCAGATCAGTTTGGACATCTTGATTTTGGGTCTGCATTACTTCAGCATCAATGTTGATTCAATAGATCTTCAATGGGGGCTGTACATGCAGCTGATCAATACAGAAAAGAGAGAGTACTGCGTGCTTAAAATATGAGGACAATATAATGTTCTCTCATCTCTAGATTGAGCATGCATGCACACTAATACCACTGGACAATGATAAAACACTATGCTATAGTAAACAAGAATAGATTCAAGCAGCAGTTTTTGTAGCATTTCATGTGAATAAATATACTGTATTTTACATTTCAACACTACCAATTCATAAACCACGACTGATCATATGTAAAGCCTCATACTTATATGAACAAATGCAGCATAATAGTCTCATGAAGTTGGTGAACAATGTAGTGATATCTTCCAATTGTGTGCACCTGTTGTATACTGAAAGCTGCCTTGTTGCAGTATATTTGTTGTAATCTCTCGAACAACACCCAGAATGAGCATGGTAACATGCTAATACCACTAGGTATTGATTCGATAAAAAACAAACAGTTAATACCTTCAAAATAATAGAAGTAGTTGATAATTGTTGTGCAAAAACAGTAAATCTTGATCTTCCTGTAAAATGTAGCTCGTTGATGTATTTGTAGAAGTACACTTGCTATTGTTTCCATATTTGTATCCTACAGTGTATCTAATTGTGTAGAGCCAAGTGAGGATATCTTTCTATTTTTTGCATCTTTTGGAAATAAAGATCTTCCCTGTAGAAAAATCCATATTGTATTTATAGAAACAAACTAAGTAGCAGTAGTAACAGAAGCAGAAGAGATACGTCAACATCTTCAAAACAAACTGAGTAGCAGTAGTATAGGTTGCAGAAGCAGCACTGATCCATATTGCTGTGAGTTCTAGCTTCAATGTTCTTGTAACAGTAGCAGCCAGATGATTTGTCTATCAAATTTTGGACTGTTGTTGTAATTGTTCAAGCATTTCTCCAGTTCTAGGGTCTTATGACCTTGTGCTGCAGAAGTCCAAGAACCCTGTAGCTGCCTCAAGAGTATGAACTTATATCCAGATCCTGCAAAATGTAACAAACAAGTTAGGGAGAAAAGTTCTTCTTCCAGTATCTTGTATGTTCTGGGAGTAGCGAGAATAGGATGGGTGGTACTGATGGATAAATATCAGTGCTATCTTCTATAATCTGCAATTGACACCACCATATACAGAAATTCCACAACTCTAAAATCAAATGTGTTGTGCTGTAGCTTTAATGTTCCATATTGTTATGAATGCCCTATTCTCCAATAGCTCCTGCTCAGGTCCAGCTTGATATTTCTGAGGATGAATGAATACTTATGTATTCTTGCTGGAGAAAACATAAGTTGTAGCACAATGGCAATTAGATCCAACCAGAGTCTATGTCTGGATCCTAAAACATGAAGCAAACAAGTTAAAAGGAAAGATTGTACTCGCAGGTTCTTATTTTTTCAGGAAGTAGTAAAGTATATTGGGTTCTGAGTGTTGTGGAAGTTCTATGGATGTTGCTCTATTGGCAATTTGTTGTTGTATGTCATCAATCCCTCCCCAGAATGAGCGTGATGGCCTATTAATGCAACTTATAAGTAGTAATCTCGTACACATCCATTTAGAGACTCCCAAGCCACAGCATTAAGAGTTAGCCTGTACAAGTATTGCTTGGTTGTCATGTTGATGGACATGAAACTGATGCAGTCACACCAGGAACCTTGCAGTAATTCCCAAACCACATGATAAGTAGTCCAGCTGTACATGTATAGCTTGGTTGTCATGTTGAAGGGCATGCATGTAAGGTAATCACAGCAGCTCTGGGGAAGCAGTAGCCAAACATATGTGTAACATCTTCCTTTTATTATGTTGTCATAAACCTCATAAATAGAGTAGTCCATGGGATCCATTGCAAGAAGATGCATAAATAAAGTTAAATTATCTCTAGAACCTGCAAAAAGTAGCAAACATATTAGAAGGATAATTTCAGTTACCAGCTTCTTGGTTGTTCTGGAAGTAGTGTATAATAATGGGTTTTGATTGTTGCAGGCTTGTTGTTGCTGCTGTCTTATTGGTATGTTCTTGTTGTATGTCATCAAACTATCACTAGAATGAGTGTAAAGCCATGCTAACACCACTGTGAGGTAATTGGGTTCCACACAAACATGAACTGCCTCCCAAACCTCAGCATCAATAGTCCAGTTGATCAATAGCTAAGATCTATTTTTTTCATAATCAGCTACAGTCAACCATAAATTGCTTATTCTATTCCTCATGATATATCTGGACAGTATCATCCTATTTACTGATGAAACAACCACAGAATAATTCCAGGTATTGCAACCAGTGTAAGAAAGCTTTGATTTCCACCATGACTAATTCATTATTTTTGCAGAGATATTCATAGAGCATTGAAGGTTCCAGTCTTTGTAGATCTTTGTAGTTGTTAGAAAAACCATTTCACTCGAGAATTTGACCAGCATCATCTCAAAAGTTGTCGTTCTATTCCCTGAATATGGTAATTTGTTTTTGTAAAGCATCCAGATAGGTCCAAGACACATCAGTGTGGGTCTCAACCATGCCAACTGTTTATCCAAACTGTGTCCAAACTTCTACTTTGTTACTGCATTTGAACCTCAACATCAATTGCTTGTGCGTGTGGATGTGTAACAGATCATTGATTTGATATCTGAAGTCAAATCTGTCTGTAATCATGCTATGTATCATTATAATTTTGAGGACCATGGAAAGTATTTATGTTTCTTGCGACCCGAATCCTTAGATTAGATATTTGACTCTTGTCTTGATTAATCCGCATCTTTCCAGCAGTAGGAAATTCATTGATGATTGGAATTCTAATGAACCTGCAAAAGAGAAACTGAGATTAGCTAGAAAATCAGCCACAGAGTTTCCCTCCCTAAGGATATACTGGAAAAGCACGTTGAATTGCCCATTCATTTCCTTAATCTTTTTCACTTCTTTGCTGATGCACCAGGCCACCTCCCATTCCCCTTCAATGGTTTTCTTCATAACCATTGAGTCAGTCTCAATGATTATAGGATGAAGATTCATTTGAATACAATAAGAATGTCCTTCCACTTTTTCCCTCGCCTCTGCGACCATGTTGGTTGTATTCCCTATCTGTTCTACCTTTACAAAAATTACATCTCAAACATGATTCCTTACACAAAACCCATATGAGCTTGGTCCTGGATTCCCTCTAAAAGCACCATCAATGTTGTACTTGAACCATCTCTCAGAAGGAAACTGCCAGGTAACTCTTTTGGTGATAACTATTGGTTTGTAAGATTCAAAGAAGCTAATCATATCTGGTCAAAGAAGAGTTATATTTCCCAGCCAAGCAAACCTTAGCTTAGCTAGTTGATAGAGAGTATTGTTAACCTCATGTACCACCCTTTTGACCGAAATTGTTCTGCCTCCATGCTTCATAGCATTCCTCCTCTTCCAAATTTCCCAAGATATAATTGGTGGTGCAGCCTAGAAGAATTGCTTAAGTTTTGAGCAGCATGTATCATTCCACCAAGCTCTAATGGCCTGGTGTATCTGTATCATGTTGTCCACGATTCTAGCAGCATGTAAAAAATACTTCCACACTTGTGAGGCAGTTGCGCTTGTATGAAAAATATGTTGTAGTGTTTCTTCCTGTGGTGGAAAGCTACACCAACATTTTGAAACAATTTGATATCCATTTCTCCTCTATAAGTCATCTGTTGGCACCTTGCCCCTCCATATTCTCCATAGGAAAAAAGAAATTTTGAAGGGTAATCCTTTTGTCCATATTGACTTTTGTTCTGGATTTGCTCGTTCTCTATGCCTCAACATGTGCCATGCACTCCCAACTATATATTTACCCGATGGTGTTGGCATCCATATAGGTGTATCACAGCAGTCATCTATATTTTCAACGTGAACCTCTTGCCTGATGTGGTCGGCTATATCCGCTGGGAATGTTTGATCTAGCAGTTGATCATCCCAACCATTATCTATTCTTAATTATGACACGTCTTGTAATTCTTCATTGATGTTGAACTGTGGTGGTACCTGATGATATAGAGCTCCAATTCCAGTCCAATTTTTGTGCCAAACATTTTTTGAGCCCCTATTTAATTGCCACAAGATTTCATGCTCGATCTCATCTCTTGCTTGTAACATTTTCCTCCAAACATGTGATCTCTACCTGAATTGCACGACAGTAGGAATTTGCTTCTTGCAATATTTATTCCACATGAAATTTGACCACTATGACTACAATGTTCTGAATTTCCACCACAACTTGGCGAACGGTGACTTTGAGATGTCAAACAGTGATCTGAAACCCAATCCTCCTTCTTCTGTAGGGAGACACAAGTTTAGCCATTTTGTCTAGTGCCTGCTTCTGCCTTCGTCATTAGAACTCCAAAAGAATCTAGCAAAAATCTTGTGTAAGTGTTTGATAACATTGTCTGGATGGTCCAACACTGAAAGTATGTGCGTAGGTAAACTCTGAAGCACGCTGGTAATAAGTGTTGCTTTGCCTCCGAAAGACAATAGTTTCCCCTTGTAAGAGTATAGTTTTGCCTTCACCTTCTTCGTGAGATCATTGTAGTAATCCTTCTTTCTCCTTGTGTAAAACATTAGACAACCTAGGTAAGTGAACGAGAATGCTCCTTTTTGGAAGCCAGTGATTGAACCAACTGATTCATGCAAATTTCTTGACACCTTTGTATGCATGTAGTAAGAGCTCTTTGATTTATTGATCTGCTGTCCAGAAATCTGTTCATAGTTTGTGAGCACTTCAACTACTTTCTTCAGAGAGTAAGGATCAGTAGATAAAAAGATTATAGTGTCATCTGCATAAGCCAAATGGTTTAGTGGATCTATCCATTTGGGTATTCCAAATCCTTTGACTTTCTTGTCTAAGAACAGATTGTTCAGTAATCTGGATAGTAATTTTGCAGACAGAATGAACAATGCAGGAGAAAAGGGGTCACCTTGTCTCACCCCTCTACTGGATTTGAAGAACCCTGATGCTTGGCCATTGATAAGACAGGAGTACCAGTTGTTGACTAATATATTCCCTATCATGTTGATGAAATGCTCAACAAACCCCATCTTCCTCAAAACATGTAGAAGATATTTCCAAGAAACCCTGTCGTAAGACTTCGCCATATCAAGCATTGATTACGACATTGGTCGGTTTCCCTCTCAACCTTATGTCGGTGATTATTTCTTGTGTAAGTAAAATATTTTCAAAAAATACTCATTCCTTTAACAAATCCAGATTGGTTAAGCAAAATCAATGAGGGAATTATCTTCTCCATTCTGTCATGTAATACCCTTGATATTACCTTGTTGATGAAATTGCTTAGACTTATTGGTCGTAAGTCTGAGAATGTTTGAACTTGAGGTTTCTTAGGCAGTAGAACAAGATTAGTATGTGTTATGGATCCTTCCCAAAGAAACCCAAATTTAATGTGCAAGTATCATGGCACGCATGGTCACAAGACTGAGGATTGCAGGCAATTAAGGGAGGAAGTAGCCCGTCTATTCAATGAGGGCCACCTTCGAGAGTTCCTCAGCGATCGAGCTAAGAATCATTTTAGAGAAAGGGATGCCAACTGGAAAAATGAACAGAAGGAACCCCAACATATATGATCGTCGGTAGGGTCGACATTCCACAGGGATCCATATTCAAACGCTCTAAGGTATCAATCACTAAGGAAAAATAAACCCGAGATTATGTGCTCGAAGGCACTTTATCATTCAATGACGAAGAAGCAGAAGGCATTTCTCAGCGCCACAACGACGCTCTGGTAATTTCTATCATATTAAATAAAGTTCAAGTTAAGCGTATTTTAGTGGATTCGGGTAGCTTAGTGAATATCATCTGATCGAGGGTCGTGGAGCAGCTCGGCCTATAAAATCAAATTGTGCTCGCAGGTCGGGTCTTAAACGGCTTCAATATGGCCAGTGAAACAACTAAAGGGGAGATTATTCTACCGGTGAATGTGGCTGGAACCATTCAAGATACTAAGTTCCCCGTAATCGAGGGTGGCATGAGGTACAATGCACTCCTCGAAAGGCAGTCCCTTCGACTCCCCACCAAATGATGAAATTCCCGACGTCGGCCGATGTAAAAATAGTATACGGGGAGCAGCATGTTTCAAAGGAAATGTTTGCGGTCGATGAGGTAGCGCCAATATCGACACTATCAACCTATGAAAGGTCGAGCATCAAAAGTAAACAGGAAGTCAAATAGCAATCACAGCCACCAACCTCGACCGAATCAGGGAAGCAGGAGATAGAAGAATAAGAGGAGGATTTTCTGACCCCTCGAACTTTTATTGTTCTCGAAGATTCAAACGCCACCAAATCAATGGTCGAAGAGCTGGAAAAAATTATATTGATCGAGTACCTACCCGGGCAAAAGGTATACCTGGGAACGGGATTAACCCCCGAACTCAGGAAAAAGCTTATTCAATTTCTTATTGATAACATAGATTGTTTTGCTTGGTCCCATTTAGACATGACAGGGATCCCACCAGAGATAACGACGCATCGGCTAAGCCTGGACCCTAGGTTCAAACCGGTGAAGCAAAAGAGAAGACCCCAGTCCGAGGTAAAGCACGCATTCATAAAGGACGAGATAACTAAACTTCTCAAAATAGGGTCCATTCGGGAGGTGAAATATCCCGAATGGTTAGCCAGTGTAGTTGTAGTCCCTAAAAAAGGGAACAAACTTAGAATGTATGCAGATTATAAGTATTTAAACAAGGCATGCCCAAAGATTCTTTTCCACTTCCTAATATCGATCGCATGATCGATGCCACGGCCGGCCACGAGATCCTTACTTTTCTCGATGCCTATTTCGGGTACAATCAAATCCAAATGACGCAGAGGACCTAGAAAAGACTTCATTTATCACCAAATATGGTACATATTGTTATAATGTAATGCCCTTCGGGCTAAAAAATGCAGGAGCTACTTACCAACGCCTAGTAAATAAAATATTCGAAGAACAAATAGATAAATCAATGGACGTCTATATTGATGACATGCTAGTTAAGTCCCTGCGCGCAGAGGACCATTTGGCTCATTTGCAGAAAACATTCAAGATTTTAAGGAAATACAACATGAAGCTCAATCCCGAGAAATGTGCTTTTAGGGTCAGTTCGGGCAAGTTCCTTGGCTTCATTGTATCGAATCAGGGAATCAAGATCAACCCCAAAAAAATCAAGGACATCGAAGACATCACCGTAGTGGATAGTGTAAATGCTGTGTAGAGGCTGACTGGACGGATAGCTTCCTTAGGCCAATTCATTTCGAGGTCATCGGATCGAAGACACAGATTTTTCTCTCTGCTCAAAAAGAAGAACGATTTTGCCTGGACCTAGGAATGGCAACAGGCATTAGAGGAATTGAAGTGATACCTATCGAGCCTACCACTGCTTCACACTCCAAAGTCAGATGAAAAACTTTACTTGTACTTGGCAGTATCGAATATCACGGTAAGTGGTGTCCTAGTTCGGGAAGAGCAAGGTACGCAATTTCCCGTTTATTATGTAAGTCGAACCTTAGGAAAAGCAGAAACTAGATATCCACATTTGGAGAAATTGGCACTTGCACTAATAAGCGCCTCTAGAAAGTTAAGACCATACTTTCAATGTCACCCCATATGCGTATTAACCACTTACCCACTTCATAATGGTTTGCACAAACCTGAACTATCGGGCCGATTGGCCAAATGGGCCGTCGAACTCAGTGGGTATGATATTGAATATCAACCCCGGACGTCCATCATGTCTCAAATTTAGCAGACTTCGTGGCCAATTTCACGCCAACCCTCGTACCCGAAGTCGAAAAAGAACTCTTGTTAAAATCGGGTACATCATCGGGGGTATGGACCCTTTTCACAGACGGTGCTTCGAATGTGAAGGGGTCCTGGCTAGGCATCGTTTTGAAGCCGCCCACGGGTAGCACTATTAGGAAATCTATCAAAACTTGTAGGTTGACTAACAATGAGGCGGAGTACGAGGCCATGATTGCAGGTCTCGAGCTAGATAAAAGCTTAGGAGAAGTAGTCATTGAAGCCAAGTGTGACTCTTTACTGGTGGTGAACCAAGAAAACAAAACTTTCGAAGTTCGAGAGGATAGAATGCAAAGGTATTTAGACAAGCTGCAGGTAACCTTGCACCATTTCAAGGAATGGATTTTACAGCATGTACCTCGAGAACAAAATAGTGATGCCGATGCACTTGCAAATTTGGGGTCATCGGTCGAGGAAGATGAGATCAGCTCGAGGATTGTCGTTCAACTCTCGAGATCCGTGATCGAGGAAGGTCATGCCGAGATAAACTCTACAAGCTTAACCTAGGATTGGAGGAATAAATATATTGAATACTTGAAGAACGGAAAGCTCCCATCGGACCCTAAAGAGTCGAGGGCCCTACGAACCAAAGTTGCTCAATTCACATTGGCTGAAGATGGAACATTATACAGAAGGACATTCGATTAACCATTGGAAGTATGCTTAGGACCAGGAGACATTGATTATGTTCTACGAGAGGTCCATGAAGGCACTTGTGGGAACCACTCCGGCGCCGAATCACTAATTCACAAAATCATTAGAGCAGGATACTACTGAGATAGTATTGGAAAAAGACACTAAGGAGTTTGTTCGAAAATGTGATTAATGTAAAAGGTTTGCACTGATGATCCATCAGCCCGGAGAACAACTTCATTCAGTCATATCCCCATGGCCATTCATGAAATGGGGGATGGATATCGTCGGCCCTCTGACATCGACCCCTGGTAAAGCCAAGTTCATTTTATTTATGACTGATTATTTCTCTAAATGGGTTGAAGCACAGGCGTTCGAAAAAGTGAGAGAGAAAGAGGTTATAGACTTCATCTAGGATCACATCGTATGTTGATTTTGGATACTTGCCGAAATAGTGTGTGACAATGAAAAACAATTTATCGACAGCAAAGTGACGAAATTTCTCGAAGACCACAAAATAAAAAGGATATTATCAAAGCCGTATCACCATAGTGGGAACGGATAGACCGAGTCGACGAACAAGACTATTATTCAAAACCTAAATAAAAGGTTGAACGACGCTAAGGGGAAATGGAGAGAAATTCTACCCGAAGTCCTTTGGGCATATCGAACAACGTCAAAATCCAGTACGGGGGCAACCCCGTTCTGCTTAGTATATGGCTCTGAAGCCTTGATTCCAGCTGAAGTCGGGGAACCTAGTGCCAGGTTTCATCATACAATAGAAGAATCAAATCACGAGGCTATGAATATTAGCCTCGAATTATTGGATGAAAAACGAGAACCCGCCTCGTTCGAATGACTGCACAAAAGCAACGAATCGAAAGATACTACAATAGGAAAACCAACCTTTGCCACTTCAGAGTTGGGGACTTAGTTCTGAGGAAAGTCGCCATCAACACTCGAGATCCTAATGAAGGGAAGCTCGGCCCAAATTAGGAAGGACCCTACCAAGTCCTCGACATCATCAGAAAGGGATCTTATAAGCTCGACATGATGGCCGGCGAACAACTGCCATATAATTGGAACATATCGCTTCTCAAATGGTATTATTGCTAAGGTATGACTTTATTCCCTTTTTTTATTTATATATTCGACACTAACTCACTACAGATGATCGATCGAAGATATCGAGACCTCAGGTTTTAAAGCACGCGTTGCACTCTTTTTCCCTTAGATCGGGTTTTTGTCCCAAGTGGGTTTTTCTGGCGAGGTTTTTAACGAGGCAACAATTATGTGCTACCTGAGGACGATTTAACAGTATCCAAGGATTCTTTACAATCAACCTTGAATACTGGGGGGCATCACCCTCGGATGTTACATTTTCAAGGAAAATACTTCATGTCAAAGGGTCTTGGTAGAGAAACTTTGTAATAGGCTAAACGGTCGAATGAGCCGTGTCCGTAAAGATTAGTCGAACCCGATAGCAAAACATGTACACATGTATAAATTATACAAAGAAGCATTCTTTCTATATCAAACATCTTGTGTGTCCAAGAAAATTTTCTACTATACAAGCTCCATACTTATGATTTTGTAAGAAATGGCTCAAAGGCCAAGTTCAAATATACCTCGTATACTCGGGGACTGCTGTCGACGATCGACATATTCGAGTAATCTAAACTCAAATTCATAAGACCTCAAAGAGGAACCCCTCGATCTATAGGCCAAGAGCATCACTCTCAGGGACAAACACTTCGAACAAGTTTGAAGTGTTATTGGGAAATAAGCCCAAGAGGCATACCTAAAGGCTACGGCCAAATTAAAGCGGCTCAGAGACGTCCAAATTCCGCAATAAAAATAGGCCTTCGAATTCTTTGAAAAACTGGTTAAAAAAGGCTACCCTCGGCATGTAATCAAAAGGGCTTCAATAAAATCAGCCCTCGAAAAACCTTAAGAGGTATCAAATTATCTTAACACAAACGTGCTAAGGCACAAAAATTAAAGGGGTTTCAATCGACATCGAACCCTCAAAAAACCAATGGGTAAAGAATACATGTTAAGACATAAAGAAAATTTTTTTTACTAAGTCTTCTAAGCCAAAAAAGGGAAAAAATAGCCATCTTTTAGAGGCCATATCGGCCCAATCTAAAAGGGCCTAAGGGCCAATATACTTAGAGTTCGAGATTTTGTTCTCACTCAGTTCGGACCTAAGGGTTCTACTATTCCGAGCTCAAATAAAATATAGCTCGAGGATTTATCATTATTTGATATAAAACCTTAAGGGGTCTGTTACTGTAAGTTCGAAACTTACTCGAACTCGGCTATAAAAGCAGTACATTTACGGCTTCGATCAAGCCATCCGAAATTAAAATCCCGAACATATTGTTAAGCTCGCGGACTCGCCCTCGCTTAACTAAAAAAACCAAAGGGTTTGTTCTACTCTGAGTTCGATCTATTTCTCACTCGATTATAGAGGCTACAGTAACCCAATTGCAACCAAGTTTTCACAAGGCAAAGGCAAAACAAAATTTATCATAAATCAGAAATCGGAGATGAAATAGAAAGAAAAGAAATCGTCCATATATGCAAAGTATTTACAAAGACCACTCAGGGTCTTACACAAAACACAAAAAGAGAAAAAATCCTAAGTGCCTAGTCCACCTCGGGAGCTTCATCTTCATCTCCGCTCTAGGACCCACTCGCAGAGTCTTCTTCATCGGAAAGCAAAGTTCCGGCCTCATCCTCCAAAACCTTCGCATTCTCAATATCAGTCATGAGGTCGAAGCCACGAGCATGTACCTCCTCAAGAGTCTCTCTGTGAGACTGGCACCTAGCATGCTCGGCAACATGGGACAATCTAACCTTAGCAGCGTCAGAAATTTACTTTTCCTGAGTGTTAGCGGTTTCAGCATCAACTCAGTAGGAGGCCACGAGCGCCTCTGCCTCGGATGTGGCCCTTGCAAGCTCAGCGGCCAACCGAGTCTCGAGCTCTTCAACCTTCTGGGCTCGGGCCAAGTTATCCTCCTTCACACTTTGGAGTTGACACTCAATCGAAGATAGTTGGGCCCGAACCGCTTCTTTCTCCGAGGCGAGACGGTCCATGTTCTGCTTCCACCCCAAAGTCTCTGCCTCTTTCATCTTGGCCTCCTCACGATGTTGCTCAACCAATTAGGCATTCTACTGAACCCGCAGGATCAAAGTGTTAGTTGCCAATATCAAGTTAATACATAACAAGCTCCCAAAAATTTACATTGCCCGTTCAATGAGCTCGGTCTGATCTCGATGAGTTCTTGTCAGCTCAGCTCGAATGCTCATGATCTCCTCTCTTTTTTTTCACATAGAGGACTTTGAGGGAGTTTCTCTCCTCCGTAAGCTTTTTGAGATCAGCCTCACATCGGGCCAGCTCATCTCGGTACTTGGAAGATGCTTCTCGATGGAGCGCTGTAGCCTATACAGAAAGAAAGGAAACCAGACTTAGAGAAATAAGAACAAACGCAAGCTTGGTAGCATGGGCTAAAACGCACTTGGTTCAGAAGCCGCTGAACCTCATCAAAAATGAGTGATGCGTCAAGGTCGGAAACATCATCGACCCCCGCAAAGAAACCATGAAATATATCATCCCTTTTGGGGGCCTTCCCCACATCGGGGGTCCCCATGGATCGGGCATCCCAAAACTACCCCTTAGAGAACATGGGGCCGGGCACCGAATAGTCAATATTAATTGCCCCGAGCGAGTCACTTGGGTCATTCTCTTCTCTTTGAAGGGTATCAGAACTAGACCCTTCGGGCACAACCGCTGGTTTCTCATCACGGCAGAAGGCATCATCAACACCCGATTATTAGGGGACTCTACTCGGACCATCCCCCGAGATCGCCTCGGTCTACGGTCGAACCCCCTCGGTCATCACCGGCTCAGTAGCTTTCGATGCTTTGATGCTTTCCCTCTTTCGAGCCACCAATAGGCAGTCGGTATCATCTCCCTCCTCATCTTTATCTTGTAGCGTTTGGACTACATCGGCAGGCAGAACGGCGAGACCAATCTTCGACTTTCGAGCGCTGCTTTTCTTTGGTCTTGGGGTATCTGGTGGCGAGGCCCTTCTCCTATTATTTTCTTTGGTTGGCTTTGGGACTCCTCTTCCCCGAGGGGAGGCG
Organism: Nicotiana tabacum; assembly: GCF_000715075.1. NCBI lineage: Eukaryota > Viridiplantae > Streptophyta > Magnoliopsida > Solanales > Solanaceae > Nicotiana > Nicotiana tabacum. The sequence continues at coordinate 49,459,488 of NC_134102.1, forward strand.
TCCTCAAAATGACATTATCTCCAAGACCTGTATGAGAAAAAATCAAGTTAAATGGAAGTATTTCACAGGAAAGCATCAAACACGAACAGGGGAACTTACAATGATTTTTGGCCTCCCATCGACCCTCGGCCAAATCACTCCACGGGCGCTCAGCATACGAAGAGGTTGAAACCAGTTGTCAAACCCAACCTACAAGGTCCGGGACTGCACCAGGAAAACAGGGGGAAGCTGCAACATAAAGAAGAATATAGATGAGAAGAGGTTAAGGAAACATAACAAGTAATTAAACGTTATCGGTGAAGTTCTACTTACGCTTCATGTTCCATTCTTCGGGGAATGGCATCTTCTCGGTGGGGATTAAATCTGAGGTCCTGACTCGGACAAACCGGCACATCCATCCTCGGTCTTTGTCCTCGTCTATGCTCGAGAATAGCACCTTCGTGGCCCGGCGCTGAAGCCTTATCAGTCCGCCCCGATAAAGACGAGGGATGTATAGCCTAATGAGATGATCGAGGGTGAAAGACATCCCCTTGATCTTGCTCGAGACGAATCTGAGCAAAATGACAATACGCTGAAAAGAGGGGTAGAACTGGCCTAGGGTTACCCGGTATTGGCGGTAGAAGTTGATTATGATGGGATCAACGGAACCCAGTGTGAAAGGGTAAGTATACACAATTAAGAACCCTTTCACATGAGTGGTGATGTCCTCTTCGGGGGGTAGGAATCACCACCTCTTTATTCTCCCAGTGGCAATCCTTTTTCACCTACTCGAGATCATCTTCGGATATCGAACAAATGTATCTAGACACGGGCTCGCATCGGCCAGGAACCGAAGAGGGTTTTTCTACTTAATTGTCAGAAGTAAGTTCACATGGCTCGGGGATGCACTCTTCGATACGTGGCTCCACCGGTTTTTTTCCACCGGCCGGCCGCGATGAGGAGGCCTTTTCTTCTTGAGGAATGGTCTTTGATGTTTTAGCCATTGCTATATGAGGTTTAAGGAAGGAAACGGCAGAATTTGCATTTTAATAAGAGATTGGCAAACCGAAACCGACAAAGTTGATGGACTTGAAGAGAATAGAAGAGCTTTTGAAGATTAGAAGAAGTTTGAAAGTAAAATTTAAAAAGATTATGAAGGTAGTCTATTTATAATAGCCACTTTGACGGTTTGAAAGCACTGGTGGCCGACCATCAACTGGCGTTAATTAATGACCTTGGGAACTGCGGAGACACGATGCTTTAATCGCTTATGTCGCTTACATCATGATGTTGACGTCATAATTGATCGAGGTACTAAATCAAAGGCTTAGTTTGTTTCTTCTCATTACACTCCAAGAAACGAGGGGACTATTTGTATACGGTCAAAATCGGGCCTACCCGATTTTGCTGTTTTATCGAAATAAGGGAGATGCATCGGGGGTAGCCTCGTAATAAATCAGACCCGAGCTCGAAGATAAGACATCAAGCCTAGAGATCGAAGTGTACGTTGAGACCGAGGCCAGCAACAATCGAGATCAAGTATGACCGACTTCGAGGGGAGCATAATAACGGAATGGCGAGATATCAGTAACCGGTCAAAGATCACAGCGTGAATCTCGGGACGGATATCCATGATTGGTCTAGGATCATGGCGTGAATCTCGGAACAGACCAAATCAGAAGCGGTTAACTAGTTGCTTATACAATTTCCTTATGTAATTAGAGACATTCCATAATTAGGTTTCCTCTACTATATAAAGAGGAGTTCCAATCATTTGTAGGGCATCATGGTTCACTAATCAGAATATACATATACGCTGCTTTCTTTGTCTTACTTACAGTTCATCACTGCTTGTTCCATCCTCTACTGTTCTTATTAACTAACCTCAAGACTATCTCGAATCGAAGTCAAGGGAATGTTTGCAGACCGGTTTGATTTATTTTATTATCTAATTTAGCTATTTAATTCGTTGTTTATCAATTTGTGCTGGTTTAAATTACATATCCTTAAAACCATAATATAAGTTTAATTGTTACTCAATTTTTAGGGTAAACAATGTGAATAATAAATCGGCCCAAAGGAAGGTTTTATTATTCGACATGTTCTTTTATTATCAACATTTTATTACTACATCAAGATACCACTCACAAGTTAATATTTTGTCCAATGATAAAAGATTAATAGAGTGACCGGTACTTTGAGATTGGGTTTACCTTTATTCAAATTTATCGTCATTTTCGTTTTAAGTATGTGTGAGCTTATTTTGTTTATTTATTGTTGTCTGATTCAGCTGAAATTACTCCTGCAAATATTACTGCCAACATCAATTTAATTCTTATGTTGAATGGCACTAACTTCAAGTCATGGCAAGAGAATCTCAATATAGTTCTCGGAGTCATGGATCTCGACCTTTCATTAAAGGTTGATTCTCCACCACCTCTTACATATAAGAGTACCTCTAATGAAATGAGGGAGATAAAAAGGTGGGAGAGATCAAATCGCATGTGTATGATGATCATGAAGAAAGCCATTCCAGAAACATTCAAGGGCGCTATGTTCGGCAAGGTTAAGACGGCTAAAATATTTATGGCTGAAATTGAAAAAGTATGTGTTAAGAGTGAAAAAGCTGAGATTGGTGTACTCTTGACAAGTCTTATTTCAATGAGGTATCAAGGCAAAGGTAACATCAGGGAGTACATCACGCAAATGTCTCATCTTGCTTCTAAGTTGAAAGCACTTAAGTTGGACCTCTCTGAGGACTTGCTAGTGCATTTGATTTTGATATCCCTTCCACCGCAGTTTAGCCAGTTTAAGCTGAGCTATAATTATCAGAAAGAGACTTGGTCTTTAAATGAGCTCATCTCACAATGTGTTCAGGAAGAGGATAGACTGAAGCAAAAAAAGAAAGAAATTACTCACTTAGTTGTTGTGCCTAAGGACAAAAGGAACGACAAGAAGAGAAAGAATAAGGAAGCTGCAGATACAGCAACACAAAAGAAACAACATCAGGAACCAACAACATATGGTTGTTTCTTTTGTAAAGCTGAAGGTCATAAGAAGAAGGATTATACCAACTATCACGCATGGCGTACAAAGAAAGGTACACCTCTTAATTTTGTTTGTTCTAAGGTTAATTTGACGTCGGTACCAAGACATGGATGGTGGAGATATTTCGGTACAATAACTCACATCACTGTGTCTATGAAGGGTTGCCTGAACTATTGAAATCCTAATGATGGTGAAAGCTACATCTACGATAGTGACGGCAAGTCAGAGGAATTCGAAAAAATTAGAACTTTTAGATTATTGTTAAGAACCGATTTTATTTGAATTTGAATGAGACATATATTGCACTATTTTTTTATAAGATTTGATTTTTGTTTCTATATTAGACAAGTTTGGTTATTTTTTATTTATTTGAAAATGACAAAATTAGTCTTTTTCATAATTCAAAATTAGTTGGTCCTGGTTCTTTATCAGGTTACAATAATCTATACTTACTTGATATGATTGCTTCGTTCAATGAACCTTGTATGTTAACATAACTGGTAATAAGGATAAATTAACCATCCAATAGTTAGCTTCCTTATGGAATGAGAATTTAGGTCATATCTCTAAAGGAGAACTAAGAGACTTCTCTCCAATAATATTTTATATCCCCTCAATATTGCAGAATTTTTATCCCACCACTAAGCCTACTTTTTTCAATAATGTGAGGTTCTTTGAGGATGTTGAGTTTGTGATGGAAGAGAGAGTTAAGGACTTTATCTTTGAAGAGGAACATATTGATATTCCTTTAATATTCAGGAACAACTTTCTATACCTGATATTATTCAAGAAGCAAATTCGGATTAAAGACAATATCATCCAACCTGTCCTTCAAGAAGTAGTTCCCTGTTACAACCCAAATTCGCATACCATAGATCACGCCATAAGTTAGTCGACGTAAATCCAAGAAGAGATTATCTTTGAGATGATAAGAAGTTAATCCTATTGGTCTTAAACGATACAAGGGTGTATAAGAGTGGTTAACAAATATTAGAAGTTAAACGAATCAAGGATGTTGTAACCCGTATTTTCGGGTAACACTAGAGGTGATTAACTGTCCCAAGAGGTCTTGTTTTAATGTATTTGAATCATATAATATCCGTATCATAAGTCTTGAAGTCAAGCGAGTTATGAAACAAAAGTCGATAAAAGTTGTCGCAACTTAGGTTTATAATTTTACTTAAACTTTAGGTCAAATGTTACTGCATTTTTCTCCCAATGTGCTTGGAATTATGGGGTGATATACCTATCAAATTGAAGATCTATGAGTCTAGTTTCCAACGCATTAAACCGTTCATCGATACGATCTCGGAATAGAGAGATATTCGCGTTTTCGCGAGAGTGCGCCAAGCTGCTCTCCATGGGGCCCACAAAGGCGGTTTAAGACATATGGACATATATAAGATACCTCAACCCCGTTTTAAGTCATTATTTTTCAGTATATTCAGAACTTATAACCCTAAAATCAGTCTCTCAAGGTTCTCTCATGATCCAAGAACCAAACAAAGGGCAAACAACACAAATCAAATGTCAGGAATCCCGTGGCGCTAGTAAGTTTCTTGTTCTTCTTGTTGTTGCTGATTTTTGTGTTGTTCCAGCTCGTGTGGGAGGTTGTTTTAAGTGTTTTATGTCCTGTAAATACACCTTCAAGTTTTTAATATCAACCCTAGGTGATTTCAAGTCTTCTAAAGTAATTCTAGTGCCGAAAAAAATCCGAATTAATTGCTAGTTTTGCTTCCTTATTCTTGTGGCAGAATTGAAGGGATATTTCGTGGAAAATTAAGGTCAAATTGGAGTTGTTCTTTCTGTTTAAAGGTAAGAAACCTCTTACTCTATATATATTTAAGATTATCCAAGTTGCGGCTAAGTCGTTGAAGCTAGAACTTGTGAAATATATATCGAAAGGCTTGGTAGTAATGTTGTTGGTTGGTGGACTATTTTGGAGGCTCAATATGATTATTAATGATGTTGTTTGGGCTGTTTGGTGATTGTATTGACTTGTGGGAAGTCATATAAATAGGGAAGGTGCTGTCCGTTTCATCGTAAAATAGGTTGTGGTCGATACATAATAGTTACGACGCTTAAACGATAATGATAGTGTCATTTGTTGTATTGTAGACTAAGGAGTCGTGACATTTGCATAGCTTGAGGTTGGGCAGTATATACAAGGTATGTGAGGCTATCTTCTTCATTCTTTTGCACGACTCCGATTGTACATAATGTAATGAACGAGCTCCCAAAGATACTCTACTCTTAGAAGCTAGCAGTACTTACATTGCTGCCCTTCTTATGAAACGATTGATATTGATGTTACTTCTCTTATTCTTATATTATCAATGTTGTTGGTAGTTCCTTATTCTTATAAGATTCTTGATGAAGAGTTAATCCTCTAATAACATGTACGAAGGATACCGACCTTACGTCACTCCGAAAGGTTCAAAATGTGATTCCAATGAGTCCAGCATGCATCATATATATGTATCTATTTTACTCTACCGAGCCGCGCTATAGTCGACCGGGTATGGCACCTATTGTGCAACCACTGATCAGTTGGATTTTACCGAGCTCCACGTGGCCGGGTACGATTCTACCGAGCCTTATGATGGCCGGGTACGTTTTACTGAGCCTATTACGGCCGGGTATGATATGATGATGGTGATGCCCAAAAAGGCGTATGTTTTAAAAGTTTATGTATATATATGTATGTATCATGTATTTCATGTCAGCAGCCCTCAGAGGTACCCAGATGTCACAGGTTGTATATTCTCTATCCCTGTTTACATTACTGTTCTCACTTATGCTTTCCTGCCTTATATACTCAGTACTTTATTCGTACTGACGTCCTTTTTATTTGTGGACACTGCAGGTCCTGATAGACGGGTAGACGCAGCTCCCCCATCACAGTAGGCTATCCAGTTTAACGGTTATTGGCGAGATCCCTTCTCCGGACTTGCCGTGGTCTTGGTATGCATTTTTGTTATAGATATTATGGGTATGTCGGGGCCCTGTTCCGGCAATGTTGTAGCATTTATGTTCTTTTAGAGGCTCATAGACAAGTGTCGACTTATGTATGGTTTAGAATGCCTTGTCGGCTGATTTTTGTTGTATAGTCTTTTATGGCATCATGGTAGCTCGTACCTTATATATAGTTTCTTGACAGTCTTGTCGTCCCATGTTATGTATATTCATGACATCATTGTTGGATGTTCATGATCCATGTCTACTATTTATATTGATCTTGTTGGCCTTTAAAGATAATAAGGAAGGTTAGATAAAATGTACGTTGGTGCTCGGCAAGTATGGCCCGGGTGCTAGTCATGACCCTCCAGTTGGGTCGTGACATTCCCAAAGAACAAACTCTACAACCTCAAGAATAAATTTCAATAAAGAAAATTATCTATGGACTTAAGAAAATGTCTCATTAATAGTATAACTAATTTCATCAAGTTATTGTCTGATTTGGTTTCAAGATAAATCTTGTTAATTATTATGTATACCACAAGTTTAATGGGAGTAAGTATTTTTTTTTATTGTGTTATATATGATCAGCTTTGTATGCGTCTGAATATCTCATTTAATTTAGGGATGTTGGGCAGATATTTAAACGATTTATAAAATTATCTTTTGAAACCAGCTTAAAGGTTCAAAAGGTAATTACAGAGAACAAATATTTTATGCTCACATGAAAGAAGTCAAAAAACTTAAAGATAATAAGGTATTTGGATATAGACTACATTAGATGCTGATATAATATGACATACTTGGTTGATGAGGTATATTAGGAAGAGTGTTAAAACGAACACTCATAGCTCTTTTCACCATGGCAATTAATTTACAACATATTATGTGGCATCTAATTATGCAATATGACTGCAGAATTTTATCATTGGCTGCAAATTTATGGATAATGTTGAAAGCACACTATAATGACCCGATCGGTCATTTCATGTAATTGCGACCATTTACCGCCCTTTTATTACTTCACATGTGTGTGTTTATTCTTTTATGACTAGCGGGGTTGATTAGTTTCGTTCCGAGAAGCTTTCGAGTTGATTTGGACCCTTGATTCTTGACTTAGAAGTTTCAATTTTAAAATGTTGACCAAACTTTGACTTTTTTGAAAACGACTTCTTAAATGTATTTTAATGACACTGATAGCTTTGTATCATGATTTTGGACTTGGGCATATGCCTGGTATTGATTTTGGAAGTCTGTAGGTTGATTTGCCAAAATTTGGCAATTTAAAGTTGAAACGTTTGACCGTAAGTTGACTTTTAGCTATCAAGCTCGGAATTCAATTTTGGGACTTGGAATAGGTCTGTCGTGGCATTTAGAATTTGTCTGCAAAATTTGGTGTCGTTTGGAGATGATTTGATAGGTTTTGAACGCTTAGTTGTAGTTCTAGAAGTTCTTGAAAATTTCTTTGAAAAGCATGTGTTTTAGTGTTCGATTCGTAGTTTTAGATGTTACTTTTATGTTTTGATCGCGCGAGCGATTTTGTATGATATTTTGTGTGGATGTTTGGTTTGGAGCCCTGACGGCTCGGATGGTTTTCGGACATGATTCAGAGAGGTTTGGATTAAAAATTACAGAAATCTGATGTATGGTGCTCCGGTGTCGCAAATGTGAATACCAGGCTCGCATTTGCGAAGGCGACAGGTAATGGGAAATTGTCGCAAATGCGACCTCACCTTTGCATTTGTGAGGAGAGTAGGGATTATACAGCATTCGCAAATGCGGACAATTATTTGCGTTTGTGATGTTTCCCCAATTCGCAATGGCGAAGGCTTAATTGCATTTGCGATATATATGTTGAGTCTGTCAGGGTCACAAATGCGAGCCCTGGTCTGCAATTGCAAATGCGACATCTGCAGCTGGTTAAAAGGTTGGGAGACAGGATTTTTGAACTCATTCTCACATTTTTGAACCCTAGATTCGGTAGGAGGCAATTTGGAAAGGGGATTTTCACCTAAAATCCTTGGGTAAGTGATTCTAATCTAATTCTAATCATATTCCATCAACATATCTTAGATTTTAACATCAAAAGCATGTGAATCAAAGTAGAAATTTGCGAAACTTTGTCAAGTTATTGAAAAATAAGAAATAGTGTTTTGAGAGTCGATCTAGACTCGGATGTTGAAACTAATCACATATATGAACCCGTGGGGTCATGGGTAGATGGAATCTACCATTGGACCCGGATTTTGATCGGGCAGGCCCCGGGTTGACTTTTTGGGAAAAGTATAAAGATCTTAACTTTAACTATTGCAATTGAATTTCCTAGCATTTGTTTCATGATACTGAGTTGCTATTGGTTAGATTTGAGCCGTGTGGAGGCGGATTTTAAGGGAAAAGCGATTTCCAAGTGTTGAATTGGCCTAGTTGAGGTAAGTTTCTTGACTAACTTCGTGTGGGGGAACTATCCCTTAGGATTGGTATTGTTTGATTCAATTGTACTAAGTGAAGTCTGTGTACGCAAGGTGACGAGTGGGTATATGGGTTGTACGCAATATTTTACCGGTTTAGGCTACTTAGACTATTTCCATACTTTAATTAAAATGTCATATCATGTTCTAAGTTGTCATAGTCAATTTATTCTTGATTGTGTTCGACTATCCTTACATGCCTAAGTTGACTTGTTTAGTACTTGTTCCACATCCTACTTGCTAAATTGCTCCCATGCTTTAGTTGAACTTGTTGCATCCTTTATTTGTTACGTGGTATCTCTTCATTGTTAATTATCATTGTCTGAAGTTATTGTTCGTGTTATCTCTTTCTTTATTGGTTTTTGTTACTTGAAGTAATTTTTCATATTATTCCTTTACTTTGTTGATTTCCATTATTTGAGACTCATTGTTAAGTTATTTGGAGTTGAAGTTGTGAAAGTCGTTAATACGTTGAAGCGATGTTGGCTATTGTTGAAACATCAATCTTATTGAGCATTTTTCATACATTGTTGTTAGGGATATTCTTGTATACGTTGTGGTGGAGCCATGGGCTATGGTTGTGGAAACATTGATATTGTTGTTAGCCAGTTGTGGTATAAGGGCACTTGGGGTGCGAATTGTTATTGTGATATGATATGGACGTGTATGCGGCGGTATAAGGCTTTGGTTGATGTTTATACGTCGGTATAAGGTGGTACTTATGTGCGTGTTGCTTGTAGGGGAACTACGTGATGCCACACGACTTCATAAGGTAAGCAAAATTGCATGTAGCTATTTCGGGAAAACTTTTTTCAAAACCTATTTTCAAATATAAGTCTCACACGGCGGTATTATTAAGGATTGTGATTGAAATTGAGAAAAGTGAATACAAGGCGGTACCTCGGTCTGATTTCACTATACACGAGGCGGTACCTCATTGTGATTCTTGTTATTCATTTCATATTGCAAGGTGTTTTTGGTGGAAAATATATCTTGTTGTGTCGTTCCTTATTTGTTCTAGCAATTGTTGTCCGTACATGATCAGTGTGGCACTTTAGTTGCTTCTTTTGTATTGTTTCTATTATTGATTTCTGGTACTAGCCCTTGCTATTATCTTTCTATATTAGTTGTTTCTTCACTCTCCATTACACATTCGTATTACAAATTTATACTGTCTATTTTATATCCTAGTAGGTGTCTTGACCTGGCCTCATCACTACTCTACTGAAGTTAGGCTTGATACTTATTGGGTACCGTTGTGGTATACTCATACTACGCTTCTACATATTTTTTTGTGGAGATCCAGATACGTCTGCTCGTGTCGGTCTTTAGAGGATTGTTGTAGCTGCTGCTTGGGAGACTTCAAGGTATACTTGCTCCACGTACGCAGGCCTCAGAGTTGCCTTCCCTATTTTACTTCCTGTTGCATTTTCTTTCGGACAGTGATGTAGTAGTACTCTAGTTGTATTTTATAGAGCTTATGACTCAGTTCCACCGGTTTTGGGGTGTGTATTGTGATATTCTATTTTCAGAAGGTTTTTATCTATTATTCAATTATTTTTAGTAACTTGTAATTTTTTATTTGTTTCGTTATTATTATTTGTTAAGCTTACCTAGTTGTAGAGTCTAGGTGATGTCACGACATCTTACGGAGGGAAATTTGGGTCGTGACAAGTTGGTATCAGATCTTTAGGTTCATATGTGTTACGAGTCATAAGTAGGTTTAGTAGAGTCTTGCGAATCGGTACAGAGACGTCTGTACTTATCTTCGAAAGGCTACAGAACTATTAGGAAAACATCACTTCTTTGATTCCTTATCGTGCGAATTATTTGATTTCGAAAACTAAATCTTCGACTATCTATTCTCTCATAGATTGTGAGGACATGCACTGCAGGATCCGATGATCAAACACCCGCGCACCCTGCTAGAGCTGCGAGAGGCCAGGGTTGGGGCAGAGGCCGAGGATGGGCACGTGGTGCAGCCAGAGCACCTGCCCGATCTGCGACTGAGGAGCCTCCAGTAGCTCTAGTCGGGGGACAGACACCCGAGGCGCCTATTGCCACCCCAGCACTTCAGGAGACCCTCGCATAGTTCCTGAGCATGTTCAGTACCTTAGCTCAGGCGGGGTAGATCCCACTTGCACCAGCCATATCTCAGGCTGGGGGAGGAGTACAGACTCCTGCGGCCCATACCCCATAGCAGCGGGTCCATGCTAATCAGGTCCTAGAGGTTTTACTGGTACAGCCTGTTGATTCGGTTCAGCCCGTGGTCAGGGCAGCAGTATCTGAGGAGGAGTAGCAGTCTTGAGAGGTTCAAGAAGTAACGCCCTCTTACTTTCAGTGGTTTGTCTTTAGAGGTTCATGAAGAGTGTCACCGTATTTTCGGCACTATCGGCATTGTGGAGACGAGTGGGGTTGTTTTTACTACTTTCTAGTTAAAGGGAGTGGCATATCATAGGTGGCGGGCGTATGAGGAGGGTAGCCCAGCCGATGCAGCTTCACTTACATGGGATCGATTTTTAGAGCTTTTCTTGAGAGAGTTTGTTCCTCAGACCCTTCGAGACACTTGGCGCGTGGAGTTTGAGTTGCTGCACCAGGGTACTATGTCAGTGTCCGAGTATGTTGTCCGATTCAGTGATTTGTCTAGGCATGCACCAGCCTTGGTTGCTACAGTCAGAGAGAGAGTCTGTCGATTCATCAAGGGGCTCAACCAGAGTATTAGATTCAGCATGGCTATGGAGTTGGAGTCAGACACTCCTTTTCAGCAGGTGGTTGAGATTGCACGGAGGTTGGAGGGTATGCGAGACCATGATAGAGATGATAGGGAGTCCAAGAGGTCTCGTGGTATGGGAGGATTTAGTGGTGGTCACACTACAGCTACAGCCCATCATGGTAGGGGCTATGTGAGTCATCCAGGCCATTCATCACTTCCAGCTTCTAGTGGAGCTCCAGGTGTTCCGACATCTCAGGTAGCCCACTTTGCTCAGCCACTTTCTAGTGCATCTCCTGCACAGGGTGCCTTCAGCGGTGAGTCCAGCCGACCAGTTCCGAGCCAGTTCCAGCCGCGAAGCCCACCGAAAGCTTATTTTTAGTATGCTAGTACCCGCCACATGGTCAGAGTCTGGCCCAAACTCAGTAGGGGTGCACCTTCCCAGACTACTCAGGCTCCACGGATCCAGTCAGGTCCGCATACTTCTTAGGACATGATTGCTGCCCCAGTTGCCGCTCTACCCGCATAGCCAGTTAGGGATGGGGGCGGGTGGGTGGAGGTAACCCTAGAAGGGGAGGTCAGGCCAGATTTTATGCACTTTTGAGTAGGAAAGAGGCAATTGTTTCAGACTCAGTCATTACAGGTATGGTTCCGGTTTTCCATAGAGATGCATAAATCTTATTTGATCCGGGATCCACTTTTTCATATGTGTCATCTTACTTTACCCCGTATTTGGATGTGTCTCGTGATTCTTTGAGTTCTCCTGCTTATGTGTCCATGCCTGTGGGAGATTTTATTGTTGTGGACCACGTGTATCAGTCGTGTTTAGTTGTTCTTGGTGATTTTAAGACCAGAGTTGATCTGTTGATGCTTAGTATGGTAGACTTTGATGTTATCTTGGGCATGAACTGGTTGTTGCCCTATCATGCTATTCTTGGTTGTCACGCCAAGACTGTGATGCTGGCTATGCCAGGTTTGCCACGATTGGAGTGGAGGGGTCAATTAGATTATGTTCCTAGAAGGGTTATCTCATTTCTAAAGGCTCAGCGAATGGTTAAGAACGAGTGTGATGCTTATCTAGCCTTTGTAAGGGACGTTAGTGCTGATACTCCTACCGTGGAGTCAGTTCTGGTAGTGACAGACTATCCAGATATATTTTTGTAGCATCTTCCGAGCATGGCGCTCAATAGGGATATCGATTTTTGTATTGATTTATTGTCGGGCACTCAGCTCATTTCTATTCCACCATATCGTATGGCCCCAGCGGAGTTGAAGGAGTTAAAGAAGTAGTTGCAAGAATTGCTAGATAGAGGCTTTATTCGGCCTAGTGTGTCGCATTGGGGTGCTCCAGACTTGTTTGTAAAGAAGAAGGATGGTTCTATGCACACGTGTATTAATTATCGACAGTTGAACATGGTTACAGTGAAGAACATGTATCCATTGCCACGCATTGATGACCTATTTGATCAGCTACAGGGTGCTAGAGTGTTCTCAAAGATTGATTTGCCGTTGGGCTATCATCAGTTGAAGATTCGGGATTCGGATATTCCGAAGACTGCCTTCAGGACTCGGTATGGTCATTACGTGTTCCTTGAGATATTATTTGGGTTGACCAACGCCCCAACAGCATTTATGCACTTGATGAACAGTGTATTCCATCCCTATCTTGACTCATTCATCATTGTGTTTATTGACAACATCTTGGTGTACTCCCAAAGCCGGGAGGATCATGAGAAGTACCTGAGGATTGTGCTTCGGACCTTGAGAGAAAAGAAGTTGTATGCAAAATTTTCAAAATGTGAATTTTGGCTTAATTCGGTGGCGTTTTTGGATATTGTAATGTTGAGTGAGGGGATCAAGGTAGATCCAAAGAAGATTGAAGTAGTGCAGAGTTGGCCCAGACCGTCTTCAGCTACTGAGATATAGAGTTTCCTTGGTTTGGCCGAGTATTATAGTCATTTCGTAGAGGGCTTCTCATCTATTGTTGCACCTATGACCAGATTGACCCAGAAGGGTGCTCCTTTCAGATGGACCGAGGAGTGTGAGGCGAGCTTTCAAAAGCTCAAGACTACTTTGACCGCAGCCCCAGTGTTGGTGTTTCCTACGGGCTCAGGGTCTTATAGTGTGTATTGTGATGCCTAAAGTGTTAGCCTTGGCACGGTGTTAATACAAGACGGTAGGGTGATTGCCTATGCATCTCGATAGCTAAAGACTCATGAGAAAAATTATCCAGTCCACGATTTGGAGTTGGCAGCCATTGTTCATGCATTGAAGATTTGAAGTCTACAGCATTTGTTCAAACGGAAAAATCTTAACTTGCGGTAGCGGAGATGGTTAGAGTTACTCAAAGACTATGATATTACCATTCTATATCATCCCGGGAAGGCCAATATTGTGTCCGGTTCCTTGTGTCAAAAGGCGTAGAGTTTGGGTAGTTTAGCATATCTATCGGTGGCAGAGAGGCCATTAGCATTGGAGGTTCAGGCCTTAGCCAACCAGTTTATTAGATTGGATATTTTGGAGCCCAGTCGAGTTCTTTCCTACGTGGCTTCTCGTTTTCTCTATATGATCATATCATAGAGTATCAGTATGACGACCCCCTTCTGCTTGTCCTCAAAGACACGGTTCAGCATGGCGATGCCAAGGAGGTTACTATTAGGGATGATAGTGTGTTACGGATGCATGGCCGACTTTGTGTGCCCAATATAGATGGTTTGCGTGAGTTAATTCTTCAGGAGGCCCACAATATGCGGTACTCCATCCATCCGAGTGCCGCTAAGAGGTATCAGGACTTGAGGTAGCACTATTGGTGGAGGAGGATGAAGAAGGACATAGTGGAGTATGTAGCTCGGTGACTAAATTGTCAGTAGGTGAAGTATGAGCATCAGCAACTGGGTGGTTTGCTTCAGCGGCGTGAGATTCCTGAGTGGAAATGGGAGCGCGTCACTATGGACTTTGTTGTTGGGCTCCCACGGACTCAGAGGAAGTTTGATGCGGTAAGGGTGATTATGGACAGGTTGACCAAGTCGGCTCATTTCATTCCATTAGTGACTACCTATTCTTTAGAGCAGCTAGCTCAAGTTTATATCTGCGAGATTGTCCGACTTCATGGCGTACCACGGCGTACCAATTCTTTAAAGCAGCTGGCTCAGGTTTCTGGAAGGTTGTACAGTGTGAGCTAAGCACACGGGTTGAGTTGAGTATAGCATTTCATCCTTAGATGGACAGACAGTCCAAGCGCACTATTCAAATATTGGAGGATATGCTTCGCGCGTGTGTTATGGATTTCGGGGGTGCTTGGGATCAGTTTTTGCCACTTACGGAGTTTGCCTACAACAACAGCTACCAGTCGAGTATTCAGATGGCTCTGTATGAGGCTCTATATAGGAGACGGTGTCGTTCTCTAGTTGGATGGTTTGAGCCGGGAGGGGCTAAGTTATTAGGCAGTATCTGGTTCGAGATGCTTTGGAGAAAGCCAAGATGATCCAGGATCGGGTTCATACAGCCCAATCTAGACAGAAGATCTATGCAGATCGGAGGGTTCGCGATGTTTCATTCATGGTTGGAGAGCGATTCTTGCTCCGAGTTTCACCCATGAAGGGTGTGATGAGGTTCGGGAGGAAGGGCAAGTTAAGCCCTAGATATATCAGACCTTTTGAGATCCTTGAGAGGATTGGAGAGGTGGCCTACAAGCTTGCCTTGCCACCTAGTTTATCTGCGGTTCATCCGTTGTTCCATGTCTCTATGCTCCAGAAGTATTATGGTGCTCCGTCTCATGTTCTAGACTTCAGCACAGTCCAGTTGGATGAGGATTTGACTTACATTGAGGAGCTTGTGACTATCTTGGACCGTTAGGTCCAGAAGTTTAGATCAAAGGATATTGCTTCAGTGAAGGTTGAATGGAGGGGTCATCCGATCGAGGAGGCGACCTAGGAGACCGATCACGACATGCGAAGTTGTTATCCTCATCTATTCACCACTTCAAGTATGTCCTTATGCACGTTCGAGGACAAATGTTTGTTTTAAGAGAGGGAGAATGTAACAACCTGATCAGTCGTTTTATGTTATTGCGCCCTGTTACCCCCCTTTTATTGTATCACACGTGTGTGTTTATGCTTTTATGACTTGCGGGGTTGATTAGTTTCGTTCCGGGAAGCTTTTGGGTTGATTTGGACCCTTGATTCTTGATTTAGAAGTTTAAATTTTAAAATGCTGACCAAACTTTGACTTTTGTGAAAATGATCCTGAAACTGTGTTTTATGACTCTGATAGCTTTGTATCGTGATTTCGGACTTGGGCATATGCCCGAAATTGATTTTTGAAGTTCGTAGGTTGATTTGTGTTGATTTGCCGAAATTTGGCAATTTAAAGTTGAAAAGTTTAACCGTAGGTTGACTTTTATCTATCGAGCTCGGAATTTTATTTTGGGACTTGGAGTAGGTCTGTTATGGCGTTTAGAACTTATCTGCAAAATTTGGTGTCGTTTGGAGTTGATTTGATAGGTTTCGGACGCTTAGTTGTAGTTCTAGAAGTTCTTGAAAATTTCATTAAAAATCATGCGTTTTAGTGTTTGATTCATAGTTTTACATGTTATTTTCTATTTTGATCGCATGAGCGAGTTCGTATGATGTTTTGTGTGGATGTTTGGTTTGGAGCCCTGAGGGATCGGATAGGTTTCAGGCATGATCCGAAGAGGTTTTGATTAAAAACTACAGAAAACTGATGTTAGGTGCTTTGGTGTTGCAAATGTGAACACCAGGCTCGCATTTGCGAAGGCGACAAGGGATGGCGAATTGTCGCAAATGCGACCTCACCTTTGCATTTGCGAAGATAGTAGGAATTGTATAGCGTTCGCAAATGCAAACAATTGTCCTTTTTTGCTTTGTTTCCCCAGTTCGTAATTGCGAAGGCTTTATCGCAATTTTGATATATATGTTGAGTCTGTCAGGGTCGCAAATGCGAGCCCCTAGTCTGCAATTGCCAAGGTTCGCAAATGCGAACCCTGTGTCGCAAATACAACATCTGCAGCTGGTTAAAGGAATGGGAGACGGGATTTTTGAACTCATTCTCACATTTTTGAACCCTAGACTCGGTAGGAGGCGATTTTTAAAGGTGATTTTAACCTACAAACCTTGGGTAAGTGATTCTAATCTAATCCTAATCATATTCCACAACATATCTTGGATTATAACATCACAATAATGTGAATCAAAGTAGAAATTTGTGAAACTTTGTCAAATTTTTGGAAAAAAAAAAGAAATAGAGTTTTGAGAGTCGATTTGGACTCGGATGTTGAAACTAATCACATATATGTACCCGTGGGGTCATGGGTAGACGGAATCTACCACTGGACCCGAGTTTTGACCAGGCAAGCCCCGAGTTGACTTTTTGGAAAAAGTGTAAAGATCTTAACTTTATCTATTGCAATTGAATTTCCTAGCATTCTTTTGATGATATTAAGTCGCTTTTGGTTAGATTTAAGCCGTGTGGAGGCGAATTTTAAGGGAAAAGCTATTTCCAAGTGTTGAATTGCTCTAGTTGAGGTAAGTGTCTTGTGTAACTTCGTGTAGGGGAATTACCCCTTAGGATTGGTATTGTTTGATTCAATTGTACTAAGTGAAATCTGTGTACGCAAGGTGATGAGTGGATACACGGGTTGTACGTAGTATTTGACCGGTTTAGGCTACTTAGACTATTTCCATGCTCTAATTGAAATACCATATCATGTTCTAAATTCTCATTGTCAATTTATTCTTGATTGTGTTCGACTATCCTTACATGCCTTAGTTGACTTGTTTAGTACTTGTTCCACATCCTACTTGCTAAATTGCTCCCATGCTTTAGTTGAACTTGTTGCCTCCTTTATTTGTTACATGCTATCTCTTCATTGTTAATTATCATTGTCTGAATTTATTATTCGTGTTATCTCTTTCCTTATTGGTTTTCATTACTTTAAGTAATTGTTCATGTTATTCCTTTACTTTGTTGATTTCTAATATTTGAGACTCATTGTTGAGTTATTTGGAGTTGAAGTTGTGAAAGTCGTTAATACGTTAAAGCGATGTTGGCTATTGTTGAAACATCTATCTTATTGAAAATTTTTCATACATTATTTTTGTGGATATTGTTGTATACGTTGTGATGGAGCCATGGGTTATGGTTGTGGAAACATTGATATTGTTGTTGGCAAGTTGTGGTATATGAGCACTTGTGGTGCGAATTGTTATTGTGATATGATATTGAGGCGCATGCGGCAATATAAGGCTTGGGTTGATATGCATGCGGCGGCATAAGGTGGGACTTATGTGTGTGTTGCTTGTAGGGGAACTACGTGAAGCCACGCGACGTCATAAGGTGGGCTAAAGTGTGTGTAGCTATTTCGGAAAAACTGTTTTCAAAATATATTTTCAAATGTAAGGCTCACGCGGTGGTATAAGAAAAGATTGTGATTG
Source organism: Nicotiana tabacum (assembly GCF_000715075.1). NCBI lineage: Eukaryota > Viridiplantae > Streptophyta > Magnoliopsida > Solanales > Solanaceae > Nicotiana > Nicotiana tabacum. The sequence continues at coordinate 49,477,103 of NC_134102.1, forward strand.
AAATTGAGAAAAGTGAATACAAGGCGGTACCTCGGTTTGATTTCATTATACACGAGGCGGTACCTCATTGTGATTCTTGCTATTCGTTTCATGTTGCAAGGTGTTTTTGGTGAAAAATATATCTTGTTGTGTCATTCCTTATTTGTTCTAGCAGTTGTTGTCCGTACATGATCATTATGGCACATTAGTTGCTTCTTTTGTGTTGTTTCTGTTGTTGGTTCCCGGTACTAGCCCTTGCTATTATCTTTCCGTATCAGTTATTTCTTCACTTTCCATTACACATCCGTATTACAAATTTATACTATATATTTTATATCCTAGTAGGTGTCTTGACCTGGCCTCGTAACTACTCTACTGAGGTTAGGCTCGATACTTACTGGGTACCGTTGTAGTGTACTCATACTATGCTTTTGCTTATTTTTTTGTGCAGATCCAGGTACACCTGCTCGTGATGGTCATTATAGGATTGTTGTAGCTGCTGTTTGGGAGACTTCAAGGTATACCTGGTCCCGTCCGCAGGCCTCGGAGTCACCTTCCCTATTATACTTTATGTTGCATTTTCTTTCGGATAGTGATGTAGTAGTACTCTAGTTTTATTCTGTATAGCTTATGACTCAGTTCCACCGATTTTGGGGTGTGTATTGTGAGATTCTGTTTTCAGAAGGTTTTTATCTATTATTCAGTTGATTTCAGTAACTTGTAAATTTTTATCTGTTCAGTTATTATTATTTGTTAGGCTTACCTAGTCGTGGAGACTAGGTACCATCACGATATCCTACGGAGGAAAATTGGCGTCGTGACACATACTTGAGTTAATTTATGACAATAAGTTAGCAGCCTTATATTCCAATAACAATAGGAGTTCAGTAAAAGTCAAAGCATATTGACATAAATTTCATGGTTGTTAAAGAAAGAGTTTAGAGTAGTTAGGTGTCTATAGAGCATATTGGTACAAACTCCATGGTTGTGGATCCAGTTACTAAGGGACTACCACCCAAGGTTTTCATGAGCATATTGCTCATATGGGTGTCATGTCATTTAAAGATATTTAATTTCAGTGTGAGTTTGTAACCTCTTAAATGCTCTTTATGGACACAATTTGGATTCAGTTTAAGGTTTCAGGTAATGATTTCAGTTTAAGGATATTTGAGGTTATTTCTGCAGAAATAAAGTACTTAGTTTATTTTTCACTCTGACTTGGCTTTTCAGTTAGCCAGTTGGAAATAAGCATGCTTAGATCACATTGCATGTAATTTCCATGCTACACATTCATAATTGATCTATATCATTTGGTTATGTTGGTATTCGTGATTAAGGAAGGTTTAGTTATGAAAAATATAACAAAAGCCGCATTGGTCCAATATTGGTATGATTGATGGACGACATTGTTTGGAGATACTTTGGTTTATGATAGCAAATATTTTGGGCTCATAAAGTGGCATACAATTATAAATTTATATATACATATATGTGCGTCGTCCAAGTGGGAGATTGTAAGAATTTATGGGCATGAACATATATTTTGTATTAAGAATAATTATATATTGGTTGCTATTAATATAAGTTGACCCAAATTAAAAGTGATCTGTTAAGGTTTAAAGTTAAATGGGTCTATAAGACACCTCCTAAAGTATGGGGTCTTATGTGTAAATACCCGGATGTAGTTTCTAATGTAATAATAGGCTAAATTAGAATTACGTAAATTGTGTGCATCTATAAATAGGGTTATGGTCTCCAAATCAGATGTAGCGTTCTTTTCTAATATCCCATCGGTGGAAAAGAGAGAGAGTCGTCTTATGTGCAATTCCTATATCTTGATTTGGAAGACCAATGACCGCAAGATGAGCTGTTTCATTCATTCCTATGGATTCAGGTACGCTTCCGCATCTAGTTATATATCTCGATGATTTGACATGATAGTTCTTGGGTAAAAGATAAAGGATTTTATCTTTAAAGTAATTTGGTTATAACACTAAAATCTAGTAAGTTCCATCTATCCATGTTTACAAGTCCTTTAACTTGATTGGGGAGTTCACAAAACGAGTTGAAGACATGGACTCTATCTATAGTAATGATTGATGATGAGTCCATGCCCTTTGACTAATTGGTCAATCTCCCTGACGTATATGTTTTATCCTCCAAGAGGGTTTTCAATGTCCTAATTGCATTTAGTAATTAATTTCTTACGGAATCATATACAGCCTCTGCTAGAGCACCACTTGAGACCAAAGTGCATGGTTGCAGCCTCTGCCATGTTGCTGTGCCAGGACCGAATTAAGGGAATAGAGTAGGCAAATATAGTGATCCCTTTACTATCTCTGATTACTCCTCCTTCACATTTGTCTATGTATACAGTTTCCATCAATATTGAGTTTGACTTTTAATATAACAGGCTTAATCCACTTGACAATGAATTAATTAGACGATTAAATAACAAAGAGGGTCAATTTGAAGAACGGATCGACATGCCTATTATTGTATACTCTCTACATTTTACTTGTCAAGTTCACAAAAATTGTCCTCGATACTTGTCATTTAAAATAAAAAAAGAGAGGACAGATTTCCTTTTCTAATTTTAATCTTACTCTAATAAATTGTGGAGGGAGATTACTGTAGTAAAAGAAAGAAGTAGTAATAAATTGATATAAAAATAAATAAATAAATAAATAAGGGTAATTAAGTTTAAATTATCGTTTTAATTAATATTTTCTTAAATAGTGTGCAAAAAATAAAAAATGACAAGTAAAAGGAAACGAATAGTGGAGATGCATATGCATGAATAATTGCATGTAAGTGAGAATAAATTGTTGGCCACAATCAGTTAAAGATATTTTTAAGGAAAAATTACGCGACACAACAAAAATTTATATTGTATTTATCATTTGTAGCTATACTTTTAGCAAATTTATCATTTGTAGCTATATTTAAATTTTATAGTAAATTCATGAAATAAGAGGGCAATGAGCTCTCATAGCTTAGTCGGTTAGAGTGCTCTCCTACCTAGTGGAGGTCTTGATTTTTTTTTTTTGTGGCAATCCGCTAGGCATAGTGCCTAGGGCTATTTTTATATATATCAACAAAAGAAGAAAAACAAAATCCGTGATGCGTTAAAAAATGGAAGAAATAAAAATTGACAATTACATAGCCCCTATTATCGGAATCGATCTTAATTCTCGATGACGATAGTACATGTTGTATGTTAAGTACAAGAAGAAAATGTAGTTTAATAACTAGCCAAGGTAGGCCATCAATTATGAAGTCCATTAGTAGCGTTTCACTACTTTGTACATAGCCATTGTCAATTTGCAGCATTTCAATTGTACATGGCCCATTCTTCAGCATTTCAATTGGTACGTACTTGTTGTTTGGTTGTGGCGTCGTCATTTCCTCGTATGCATTGCTGGAAATGCCTCTGCCACCTGCACGAGACAGTTGCTCTTTTGTCCAGTGGTGTTCGAGCAAGACGTTGTTACCCCCATATTCGTGAGGCCCCATAGTGATAATTATTGTCCTACCTCCGTGTACCTTGTGTTTAGCTCTTACGTGAATGAACTCTATCTTAATTTGGGTCCCAGATGCATTCATAAGATCCAGAGTTACATCCAAAAAAATGTGCATAACGTTGTCGCGTAGACACACAACCTCGACAGTTTTTCCAGTTGGTTTGTGTTGTTTTCCATAGTTGTTGGTTTCCTTCCCACTGATCACGAGATGAACTAAGTGATGTATGCTTAACAGTAATGTCCAGCACTTAGGAGCATGTGTGAGCATGCACTGTCTTAGTAGTGTTGTTCCTATGCTACCTTTTGCCCAGATTTTTATTACAATTGGCACCCTCATGTGTGTGTCCTCTCTTGTCCCATCTTCCTTGCATATCAAAGATGATGTTTTGTATAGGGGTCCTTGGAAATCCAAATCATACGACCTGTATAATGACTTAATCTACACTGTCTCGGCCACAAGAGACTGGGTAGTGTTGAATATTTTCTTTTGTTCCCTCCCTTATATACATATTTAGGATCACTGTTTGCGATGGTGATTCCATTCATTGGCTTGTGGAGAGCATGGAGATTGCCCTGCCTCAAAATCGTCAAATTACCAAGATCACCTTGCACATTCCTTTGAATCTTCAATGTCATGCTTGTGCCTACCTTTGCTCCCCCCCTCCCAGTGGAATGAGTAATTAGTACTAATACCACCAACTGGGGGTTGTTCAAAGAATAGTGCATGGCCACAGTAACGATTCCTGCAAGAAAGAACACAACATTAGTGAAAACATTTATCACCATATTCTCCCCCCTAAAAGTTTGATCATGGTGATTGCTTGTTTGATCTCCAACATATTCCAACTTCTCTGCAGTGAAACATATATGACAATTCCTGTGTAATTTTGTCTGGCTCCTTGTTTGAACTGTTGATGCCATGTATTATATTGAATTGTTCCATAGTATTCCCTTTGGTTCCATTTTCAACAACAAATGCTGCATATTTCTGGACAGCATACTCCTGCGTTCCAACCTTGGTGCATTCCTTTTGTGTGTGTCATGATGAACTCTGCCTTGATTTCCTCTAATAGTTGTACCATCTTTGTGACTGACCTTTGGTGCATGAAGGTATAGAGTCTTCTGATGTCCACGAACCACCTATGTAGTACTTTGGACTTCATGCTTGTGCTTACTATAATAACTCCTTCAAGGGAATAAGCACTAGGTGCTAATACCACCCAATGAAATCGTATAATATGATAAGGCATGAGAACAGTAACTTTTCCTGCAAAAAAGAAAACAAAGTTAGTGAAAATTGATCTCAACATGTTCTCCCCCTAGGGATTCGAACTTATTGGTCCAATGCACGCTCATGTCCCCTACACTTCTTTATCTCCTTGCTCCTTAGTTCTTGGCAACCTTTACCCTCAAGTATGGACATTGTAACTTATCTTCATTCACTATTCTCCTCCCTTGGGTATCTAATTGCAAAAATTCTTGACATTCAATATTCCCATGATCTACTGCATAATTGGCAAGATGATCAACCAATTTGTTCCCTTCTCTAAAAATGTGTGACACCACATAATTGCCTCCATTCAATATCTGCATAATTTCCTCAATCTGGTCTGCTATATTCTAAGGTGGCTTCCACGATCCCTCTAAAATTTTCTTCATAACCATCGAGTCAGTTTGGACACACACTTGGGAGTACTGCTGCATTCTACAGAATTTCAGTGCTTGTACAATAGCCTCTGCCTCTGCTTCAGTGTTTGTTGTTTCATTTATTTCCTTCCCTGCTGCAAACACAATGTCTCTATATTCATCCCTTACACAATATCCAATTGCACTCCTGCCAGGATTCCCCCTCGAGGCACCATCTGTGTTCACTTTAATCCAGCCTTCTCCTGGTAATTCTCAAATTACTTTGCTAACCTTTAATCTAGGTGTATAGTTCTCCATAATTGCTAATAGTTCGTGCCATTTGTGAGGGACATTATGCACTCCTGGTTTCCTTACTTTTACAAGTGCTTGAAGTGTCGATGAAACTTGATATATCACACGACTGGTTGAGACAACATCACCACATTTCATACTATTCCTTTTCTTCCATAATTCACATACTACATAGGAAGGCAAAGCCTGCATAATTGGTTTGAGTATATCACACACTTTGGCAGTCCAATATTTGGTGATAGCATGATGCATTATCAATCCCTGTACATCAATACCTGCCCTCGAGAGGAAATATCTCCACACATCTCTAGCAGTCTCTGAGTTGAAGAATAAATGCTGTAAAGTTTCTTCCTTAGGTTGTGTACAACACCAGCATTTCGAGGGCATAAGGTAACCCAGCCTCTTCATGAAGTCATCTAGAGGCAGTTTTGCCTTTCAAACTTTCCACATGAAGAATGCAATTTTGAATGGTAGCCCCTTCACCCAAATCATCTTGTAAGCTACCCTTGGTTCATCTCTTCTTCTCACATACTCCCATGCAGTTCTAACACTGAAATAGCCTCGAGGTTCCAACATCCAATAAGGCACATCAAGTACCTCATTTACAGGAGGTGGCTTGATGTTTTTTACAATATGCATAGCATACTCCTTAGGTAAATCCTCCAGCAATCTATTCACATTCCAACCAACTTATTCAACCACATCCCATACATTGTGAATGGACTCATCAATCCCAAAATCTTGTGGAACAATGAAGTACAATGCCCCTAGATCTGTCCAGTTATCATACCAAAACAGTGATGACCCCATCTTTAGATGCCATTTTATTTGATGCTCGGTTAAATCCCTACACTCTAACATCTTCCTCCATACATGAGACACTCCCCTCCATGGCACAATCAATGAGTTCATTTTCTTACAATATTTCTGGCTCATAAAATAGCTCCACAAACTTGGCTTGAATCTATAGTTCCACCATAGTTTACAGAACAATGCCTTAGATACATCGTGCAAAGATCTGAAGCCAATTCCACCTTTAGCATATGGCATACATAATGTGTTCCAAGATGCCCAATGCCTGCTGCTGCCTCCTACTGAACTGCACCAGAAGTATTGTGCAAGTATTTTGTGCAACTTGTTTATAACATAGTTGGGAGGATTGACTGCTGAAAGCAGGTGTATGGGCATACTTTGCAGTACATGAGCAATCAAGACTGCTCTGTCACCTATAGAAAGCAACTTCCCCTTCCATGGTTGTAATTTGTCCAGTACTTTAGTGATCAAACTTTGATAATGATCCATCTTTTTCCTCCCGTAAAACATGGGACAGCCTAAGTACATGAATGCAAATTCTTGCCTTTTGATACCAGTGACCCTTTCCACTTTATTTTCTACCTCTACATATGTTAAGTGATGCATATAAACAGCTGACTTGCTCTTATTCACAAGCTGTCCAGATGCAGCCTCATATGCTCCTAACACTTCCATAAGTAATCGAAGTGAAATAGCATCAGATGAAGAGAAAATAATAGTGTCATCTGCAAAGGCTAGATGATTTATTTTAGGACTCCATTTAGGTAGGCCAAAGCCACAAAAGTAGATGTTCAAATGTAGAGCATTTAACCCCCTCGACAGTGCTTCAGCAGCTAGGATAAATAATGTAGGCGATAATAGATCTCCTTATTTGACTCCTCTCGATGATTTGACAAAAGCATGAGCCTGGCTATTGATAAGAATAGAATACCAGTTATTTGAGACAATGCCAAAAACCATGCCAATGAATCTCTCTGCAAAGCCCATCTTCCTAAGCACCTTAGTAAGAAAAAGCCAAGATAATTTGTCGTATGCCTTAGTCATATCGAGCTTCATAACTACATTTGGTCCAGCTTTAGTTCTACGTCTTATATCTGTAATTATCTCCTGTGTGAGCAATACATTTTCAACAATGCTCCTCCCTTTCACAAAGCCAACATGTTCTTCAGATATAATATTAGGCAGTAGTCCCACTAGCCTCTCATGTATCACCCTCAATATCAGTTTGTTGCTATAGTTGCTAAGACTTATTGGCCTCAAATCAAAAAATGTAGTCACCTCTTTTTTCTTTGGGAGTAGGACCAAGTTAGTGTGAGTCACACATTTTGGCAATTGATGGCCATTGAAAAATGCTCTCACCATGTCAAATACATCATCCCTTATTATGTCCCAACATGAGTAATAAACTCTGCCTGTGTATCTATCCGGTCCCCCTGCACTATCTTTATTCAAACCAAACACTGCATTTTTTTACCTCATCTTTTGTTGGTTGCTTCATTAGTTCTGAGTTCTGCTCCATATCAACCAGTGTTGGCACTCGATCTAAAATGTGAAATGAAGTTGGCATTGTGGTTTCTTTGAACTGTTCTTTATAAAAGTTAACTGCTTCCATAGCAATCTCTTCATCTTCTTCTATCCAATACCTTGACTGTTTTGAATCCTTTTGAGATGCAGCCTCTTTCTTCGACGCTTGACTTGAGTATGAAAAAAATTGGTGTTCCTGTCACCATCTTTGAACCAAGCCATACCTGATTTCTGCTTCCAATATTTTTCCTCCAAGGCAAGAAATTTGATCAAATCTGCTTGTACTTTGTGCAATATTTCTCTATTCAGTTTGATAGGATTAGTTTCAAATTGTGCTTCATGAACCAATACTACCTCTTCCAAGCTTGCAATTTTCTGAAAAATATCACCATAGGTTGCTCTACTCCACACTAACAGTGCCTTTTTTAATTTCTTCAGCTTATAATTGAACATGACAAATAGGCTTGCACTAAAATCTGCCTTCCAGTTCTCTCTCACAGTTTCCTTAAATGACTCATGCTCGACCCATAAATTAAGAAATCTAAAAGGTTTCTTCACTAGAGGAACCTCTATATCACACTTTAGTTGCATAGGGCTGTGGTCTGAGCCTATCTTTGACAAATGTGTAACTTCAATTCCTGGGAAGGTATGCTGAAATTCAACATTTGATAAACATCTATCTAACATCTTGAAAATACAGTCTTCTTCTGCCCTCCCATTCCACCAAGTGAAAATACTACCTTTGAAGCCAAGATCAACTAAGTTGCAAGTGTTGATGCAGTGTCGAAAGTCATCAGTTTCATTCAAAGACACTGGAAAACCACCATATTTTTCTTCTTCATCCCAAATAACATTAAAGTCTCCACCTACAAACAATGGCACAGTCATGTCCCTTGCCATTACATACATTGAGTCTCACAACTCTATTCTTTCGATGGCATCACATTTAGCATATACCAAAGTAAGAACCATTTATACATGTGTTTAAGAATGAACGAGACTTAGTATTAGTTGTTGCACCATGTTATACATCATAGTAACATCAAATATCTCATCTATAAAAGCCCAAATCTTGTTTGACACATTTGCAATTGCCTGTGCAAATCCAATTTTTCTTCTATACCTTTCCAGTTTTTTAGCCTGTTGCATTGGCTCCATTAATCCTATAAATTCATAATGATTCTGCCTATGCATTTTGATCAGCCTCTCAAATGCTTATTGTGTATTAACTGACCTTATGTTCCAAATAAGAGCATCCATCACTGATTGTTTGATTTAGTCAGAGTCCTCCTTGTTTTTACACCACTTGTGTGCATAGTGTTCTTATCTTTCTGCTGTTTTTTCCTTCCTTTTGCTGCTGATTTAGCCTTTTTCATATGCCTAGGTAATAGATCACCTTGCCTTGCTACATTTTGAAAATTCTGGGCAGTAGACTCTTGATCCATATCGTTGCCTATTCTGTTAATTTTCTCATCTACATCATTGGCATCCTTACCCCCAGTGGAGTCATAGCATTTATATTGTGAGGTTTAGGTACCACAGATTGATCCTCTCCTTTCTTCTGCAGCTTCAGTTGTGTGGTTTCGAATGGAGCAGTACTAGGTGCATCTGCAGGTTGTACAGTAGGAAGTTGCTCATTCCCAGTATTTGTAAGTACCATAAAGTTAGCAATAGTACTTTTCTTAGATACTGCAATCTCCCCTGTTCCACCTGGATCTACAGCATCAGATCCTCTTCCTGCAAACTTCTCCATATCAATTCCATTACCCTTTGTTGCAATTTGCTTATCCTTGCCTGCTTCCTGAATATTTGACTCCTCATTAACATTGTTTGTATTAATATCGGTATTGTTGTTAGCTGTAACAATGGGATCACTATTTACACTTTGCTCTTCTCCCTCTTGATCATCGTCAGCTGGTTCATCATCAACCGGTGCTCCATCTGGAGCTTCACCTTCATCTGAAACCTTCTCTATTTGGTTAGACCATAACCTTACTCCACTCTATTGAACTCTCTCATTCACCTTAGGAAACTTAGGTCCCCCAGTTCAATTGTCGGGAGTTTTGGCCAATTCCTTATCCACCAAGGTGTCTTGTAATGGTATGTCCTGGCATGATATGTTAATTCCCACTGCATTGTATTTGAAAGCTCTTTGGACCCAATGAGCAGTTGATTCCTTTGCTGCAGCTGTCACCTTTTCTTTCTCACTTGGAGTAGTATATGTACAACTATTAGTTGATACAATCCTATCTGAGTTAGGATTAAACACTGGAGCTGCTGGATTTAGATTTCCAACAGTTTTAGGAATAGATTTTTGAATCTGCTTCTGCATCACATTAGCATCCTCATTCCCAACTTCCTCAACTTCCAATATTGCAAATTTATTTCCCACTTGCACCTGTTTCTCTTCACCTTGATTAACTGAGATTATTTCTTTTCCATTAGTTCTGTGAGTTTCCTTCTAATTAATAACATTATTGCCACGGTTATCCCTAACTTCTTTCCATAGTTCCTTGCCATTACCAGCCACATTGCCAGGTGCTGCAGGATTTCTAATCCCATTTTCCTTAGGATTATGAATTCCATTTTGCTGAGCATTTTCCTCTACCACAACAATCTGATTCTTCTCATTATCTTCACTGTTATCCATCTCCATGATTGCAAATTTATTATCTGTTTGCACCTGTTGAGTAGTCTTCTCAACTGGCACGATTTTTTGCCCAGTTTTAGTCACATTCCCAACAACTTTTCCTCTCGTGAGAATCATTAAAGGGGCATTATGTTTTTTTGTTTTCCCCTGGTCTTCCACTGCAGTTGTGACATCGTGAAATGTATCAGAAGCAGCTCTCTTGTCATTGCTTCGACTTTCGACTAGGTCGGGGTTCAATCGCCAACATTCGATTTCATTGTGGCCTTGAAGCTTACACTCCTTATAATATTTTGGCAAAATATCATAGTGAACCTTTACCCACTCTGTTCTTACCCCTCCAGTAACTTTATCATCGATGTCCGGACGTATCCTCTTGGGTAGCTCAACCAATAAATCAACTAGAACTTTTACTCTCGCGCAACTCGGCCTAGTTTTGTTTATCGTCGCCGCGTCAAGACACAGGGGCCTCCCCACAGCTGTAGCTAAGGAAAACATAGTTTTCTTTACATAAAAAGTAGGAAGCAGTCCCGGAAAAGAAATCCACACCATCACCATCGAAGTTTCTTCACCCGCCTTAAATTTTGCATCGTAAATAAGAGTTCACAACTGGTATTCGTACCTATCTTTGGCTTTGATGTAGTATGTACTCTTCAATGTGAAATCAAGGAAGTCTTGCCATAGAGTTAATCTATTTAACACATGAAGATCTCTAAGAAATCCAATATTGCACTCTCCTTTGATACCACACTGTGTTGGTATGATTCGGCGAAGTTCATAAATCTCCGGAGATCCATATGAGAGTTTTTCGACGACGGCATATTGAAGACCCTCAATAACATTCATTTGTTCGACTTCTGCCGCTGTGAATCTAATAACTGGATAACCATTCAAGAAAGTAGCCCGTCGCATCGGAATGGGTTGCACTGAATTTGCAGCAGTAGCCATCGCTGGAGGATTTAACGTATTTGGTTTCAAAATCTTTGAGAAATATACGGGGGTTGGATTGGAGTTTGTTGTTGTATGTTGTTGTGCAACGCTGGGGAAGGGCTGATCAGCCGACAAAGATGGATGGCCATCGGCCATTGTGGCCATTTGAAGCTCAAAGCTTCAGCTTTCCGCGATTAACAGTAGCTCGCATGCACTGTTCACGGCACTGTAGCTGCTACAGTGACGGCGGAATTTTGAGAGAAAAATTCTAGGAGGTCTTGAGTTCGACTCTCAATAAGAACATTTTATTTTTTTGTATTTCTGTATTTCGCCTTTGTTGTATTCGTTGCGCGAATAAATACAGTCGATACATGTTGTATCATTGCACTCTTGATTAGGCAAACAATAGTTACTATACTCTAAATAGTAGTAGTTTATGAAAATTTCTCTATTTTTAACATAGTGTGATATTGAAGCGTTGTGCCAAATCTGCACGATTTTTTCCAAAAAGTTCAACACCTTATAATAGAATCATTTTCTTTGCTACTTTCCATATAGGACTATATTTACACACACCTAATATGAATTAGAGTCTGTAGCCTATGACTCAATTAATGAAACTAAATATTGGTATTGCCATTTGAATTAATTCGGAAATTTTGACACAAACTTCCAAATGAAGATTTTCCCGTATTCTTCCAAGCGAGAACAAGGGGAAAATAAGAATATTATGCACATCTAATTATTATAACGAGTTGGGAGTTGTTTACTCGAAAAACGGATAGAGTTTAATTTGTACGTAGTTCTAAGGATATGTAGTATAGCTTAATACAGATTGTAAGGATAAATAGAAATCTCAAATACGGATACCAAATAAATAAGGTTGAAAAGAAGATGATTTTTAGGATTAAGCAAGATGAATCAATTTATGAATCTTAAAAGAATAACTCATCAATATTGGAGTGTATGGTGCTTGAATTTACAATGTAAGCCAAAGAACTGCCCTCTACAGAAATGTAGCCATCCTCTTTATAGTGAAAGATCCTACTTTAGATATAATTAAAAGTACATAGTGGAGAACCCATGATAAATCAGCTTTTCCCTAATTTCCGCCGATATTCTCTCCCTTAGTGTGTTTGCAACGGCTCTTGTCTGTGAGCTCGATGTGGACTCAGGATCAGGTGATGATTCGGGCTCGGTATCGGTTGGCCTCTGCCCCTTAAGCTCGAAATCATCTCATCATAGTTTGATTCGGACCCGAGCTCGATAATGACTTCGAACTCGGTGTTTGACCTATACTTGAAATCTGAAGCTCGTTCATACCATCTTCAGAACCCATCTCGATATTACAAAGTCTTTCTTTGATCCATTATGTTTTGACCTCGATCAATTGTACGAAGGCCAAAATCTATTTCGACCGTATACGGAGTAACTCCCCATCTATGGGAAAGAGATGATGCTTGAGGATGAAAACTGAATTTCAGACAAATTGCAAAGTAGATTTTTGCTGTCCCAAATAAAAAACTCACAAGATTTTGACAAATTACATAAGGCGTAAAATTTTCATAGTATTATCGATGTTTCTTATTTTGCATGTCACTATTTAGTTGGGAAAAGGCAAAAGAAAGAAAAGTAGCTAAGATTTAAAAAACAAATTCTTTGAGGACCAAAGACATAGATGATTTCTTTTCCGAAAAATTGATCAATCTACAAATAGACATAATTTCATGTGACTAAAAATCAGAGTACTATATTCACCTTATTTCAAGAGTGGAAGATGCTTTTGGTATATCTATATAGTGTAAAAGATGTTTATATTAAATGATTGCATGAGTAAGTGACACATGGAGCCGAAGATAGGAAATAGTTGAATCCGAAGGCAACGATCCCGTCTGTTACCGGAGAGAATGATACTCGTAAAGGCGAAATAAATGTCTGCCTCTCGGTAGCATTTAATGAGGAATATTCTATAACATTAAGTACACGGCCAGTAATAAGAAATATGGCATTCACTGTCTGCCGTTATACATTTTTCAATGGTCCTCATAATTGACATTAAAAAGGAGCTTGATCCTAGGACTTTATTCCTTAGGTGCAGCTATAAATAGGGAGCTATATCATCATTATAAAGGATATGAATTTTCTAACAAACATACGTTACACTCTATTCAAAGCTTAATTTAATTTTATCTTCTTGTTTACTGATATCGTTGCTATTCTCCCTGGAAGCCCTGCTCCCAGATTTACTGTTTCTGCTATTTTATCTTCATCTCAAGGCTAAGTATTATATTTTTGTCTAATTCATCTAATATTTCAGGATTAAATTAATAGTACTATTTTATGGGTAAATAGTTTGGCGCCCACCGTGAGGCTTAAACAGTTGTGGAATTAAGTTGGTCCTTGCCTATTTTACTAACGTGTTTAATTATTTGTTCTCAGAAAAAAATCATAGAAAATGGCAGATAATGGTGTTAACAACACACACAATCTTGAGACCGAAGGAAATCAGCCTTACCACGAGGATTCAATCAGTGATACCCGCAGTGAGAGGAACAAGGCAACATCGGTCTATAGCAGGCGGTACCCTCGACATGTTCGGGAGGCGACTCCTGATGATGCTGAAGAAGAGCACGTCGTCGAAGCGGTAAGGGTTTTACAGGAGCAACAAGAGGCCATTTTAGTACATCTCACACGACATGATAAGGTTATGATAGAGCTGAAGCATGCGTTATCAGGTTCTTCCAATAACGCAAATGGACTAGGTCCAGTTCCTCCCGATGCCCCCGCAAATCAAACAATGTAGAGGGTCAACAACAACACTCTGAGGGGAGAGGTCGACTTCGATGGGGATAGGGGGGACGGATCCGGTCACAACAATGAGAGTGATCCCTTCAAAAAAAATTCATACAGTTTATAAAGGAAATGAACGCCCGCGTGGACCGAATTCTGGGTGCACCACCAGTGCTGAAAGGGCCGGACTCAAAAAAGTACACTCAATTGCCGTACAAACCAAGCGCGGCACCAGAATTGATTCCGAAGCGGTTTAAAATGCCTGACGTGCCGAAATATGATGGAACTTCAAATCTTCAGGAGCATATCACCGCCTATACAACAACGGTGAAGGGGAACGATTTAGCTCCCCACGAGATTGAATCGTTTTTGCTAAAGAAATTCGGAGAGACTCTCACGAAGGGAGCCTTGACGTGGTATTCGCTTTTGCCTGAGCATTCTATAGACTCCTTCGAGATGCTCGTAGATTCTTTCATTAAGGCACATGCCAGGGCCAGAAAGGTACAGTCCCGAAAGGTCGATATATTCAGGATTGCACAAGAAGAGTCTGAGTTACTGCGAGAGTTTGTAACCCTGTTCCAGAAGGAAAGGATGTTCCTACCGGCCATTCCGGATAAATGGGCAGCTGAAGCATTCACCAAGGGTTTGAATATGAGGAGTTCCGATGATTCCCTGAAGTTGAAAGAAAGCTTGCGCAAGTTCCAAGCGAAAACTTGGGCGGATGTTCATAATCAGTACCGGTCAAAGATAAGGATTGAGGATGATCAGCTCGGTTTCCTGGCGTCGGTTAAGGGTCGGGAGAAGAATAAAGAGAAATTAAAAGACAATTTTGACACACATAGACAGTCTTCGAGGAGCCGATTTTTGCCTTATGAACGGGCCAAAAGACGCGGCAGAAGTATTGGGTCGGCAGACAGGTTCGTTACCGATAGAAGAACTGATCGCGACCGGAACAAGAAGTCGTTATAGGACAAGGAAACGTCAGGTTCTCGAGATTCTTCCTACCCCAGACTTTTAGAATATAACCTCAACGTCAGTGTAGTAGAGTTGATGTTGGCTATGAGGAACATTAAAGAAGCACGGTTCCCAAATCCAATTAGATCTGATCACAGTCAGAGGGATCCTAATTTTTGGTGCGAATATCACATGACGAATGCTCACCAGACCGGGAACTGCCAGCATCTGCGCGAAGAGGTGGTGACGCTACTGAAAAATGGCCATCTCAGGGAATTTTTAAGTGACCAGGCTAAAAATAATTACGATCGCAATCATGACAACATGGAGCCCTCAAAAACAGGAGAAAATCCCCCGCGCTTGACCATCAACTTGATTTTTGGGGGAAACGAGATTAATGGGGTTACATTCTCGGTAGAAAAAAAGACAAAGGTGTCAGTAAACCATATCAAGAGGCTCCGGGAAGTCGCTGAAGATGACATCACTTTCACGGAGGAGGACGTAGATGGATTGTTGCTACCATACAACGATGCATTGGTAATCTCTTTAAATGTATCAGATATTAAAATCAAACGTGTTCTGGTGGATCCAGGAAGTTCGGCCAATATTATACAATGAAGGGTATTGGAGCAAGCCAAGCTCACCAGAAGCATCATTCCGGCAACAAAACTCCTTGCCGGGTTTAACCTAGCAAGTGTGACAACCCGAGGAGAGATCCTGCCGCCCACGAATGCTGAAGGGGTGATGAAGACGACCATTTTTGAGGTGGTGGATGGTGATATGGGCTACAACATTATCCTAGAAAGACCATGGTTGCACGATATGAAGGTTGTACCATCGACGTAACACCAATTGCTGAAATTCCCAAATCCCGAGGAAATTAAACAAATAAAAGGTGATCAACTGGCGGCAAGAGAGTTGAATGCAATTTCGGTCTCCAGTAGCAAAGGGAAAGGGCATGGAGCATAGCAATTACAGGAACCGGCACCTGCTCCCGAGAAAAGCAAAGTCAACCGGGGAGAAGAGGTATCGGGATCTTGTCAGGTGCCAAGGTATTTCCAGGTACTAGAAGAGATGGACGTAAAAATTCTACAGTGGAAGAGCTTAAGCAAGTCGCATTATTCGAAAAGTTCGTGGAGAGGAAATTCCACCTGGGGACAGGACTGCACCCCGAATTAAGATCTGGATTTATTGAATTTCTTAAATTTAATGTCGATTATTTTACGTGGTCGCATGCGGATATGACAGGTATCCCGCCGAATGTGGCCGTACACAAGCTAAGCTTGGATCCCAGCATTCCTTTGATAAGATAGAAAAAACGTCCTATCGTCGGGGCCAGAAATAAATTCGTCAAAGAAGAGGTAACTCGCCTTTTTTGATATTGGTTCAATCTGAGAGGTAAAGTATCCACACTGGCTAGCTAACTTAGTAGTAGTTCCAAAGAAGAATAATAAATTTTGCATGTGCGTAGACTATAAGGACTTAAATAAGGCGTGCCCAAAGGACTCGTTCCCATTGCCGAACTGTCACGCCCCAAACCTGAAGAGGCGTAGCCGGCACCTGATGCTATACTCAGCCCGAGCGTACCACTCTGTAACTGTGAACTCTGGAGGGGTAACCCTCAACTTAGGCCGATGAGGCCATATTCTGAATCATCTGAAAATTACATCTACAACCAGTAATACCAAACTAAACATCTATATAGGGCTGGTAAATCCACAATAATGATATAAAAAAATGTATAGGACTCGTCTACAAGCCTCTAGGGATAACTAAATTGTATCATGGTCGGAACAGGGCCTCAACCTACCCATCAAACCAGTATATATAAAATGGACTCCAAGGTCTAGACCTGGTAACTCCGGGGAAGTGGAGCTTACCAACCAAGCTGATGTTTGGCTTTGTCTACTGGGAAGGTCTATCCAGCTATCTATCAGGACCTGCAGGCATGAAATGCAGCGTCCCCATCAAAAGGGACGTCAGTACAAAATAATGTACCGAGTATGTAAGGCAACAAAATAACTGAAAGCTGAAACTAAGTTGATAATATAATAACTGAAAGTAACTGGGAGTCAAAGATAATCTGAAGATATGCTCACCTACTGATACTGACTCATCTCTCTCAATATAGTGAGTAAAATATCTGTCCGGCTCTATAAGGCTCAGTATGTGTAACTGCTTTGCGTAGTAGGCTCGCTCATAGGCGCTCGCCTATACTACGCTCTGTATCTCGGCCATTCTGGGCTCGCTCATAGGCACTCGGCCACAGTAGGCTTGGTATATAACTTACTATCTGATCAAAGGTTGCCCAATAGGGGCATGCCCACCGATTATAGCTCGATAGTGGTAAAAATACTATAATACTATATATATATATATATATATATATATATATATATATATATATATATATATATAGACCCTCTGCTCTCTTGACTGAAAGAAAACAATACTTAAATGAATATAAAGTCTCGATAAGGGATAATACTATAACTTATGAGACTAGGATAATCTACATAAGTTCAGGAATACGAACTTCTCTTTATGTCTCGTTATCAAACTCATGTAGTTGCGGGATCATGCCAAAATGAAGGAAAGGTTTAAGCCTTAACACACCTTAACTCCGTTGAGTCCTTAATACCTTCCAAGAAATTCTTCAAACAACTCAACTCAATCTACCATAGCATAAGGAGATTCAAAATCAGTGCTGAGTAAAGGCTAAGTCTGCAACTTAAACTAGTAGCTCGTTTACGTAAATTTGGGCAGAATTTCCCCTGTAACTAGGTCCTCCTCCAATACAATATACCAATAACAACAAGAACACAATAGTAACAACATGTATGCATCATTTTCCAACGTTATCTTCATCAGAATATACCACAAAACAACCCACACACCCTAATCACTTCATACATAAAATGACAACCAAAGTAGTGTCAAACAACCTAAAACTTGTAACGACGAATGACCAGCCCACCATTCTATCATTATGTGGTGTTTATCCTCACCTTTTATCCTCCAAAAATCCATAAAACATCAGCACAAGAGTCCAACACGAGTGGACTAAAAAACAGTCCACTAAAAGTGAAATAAATCGAACTCATGGCTTTCGATCACCGTCCCGTGAGTTCTAACTATTAGAAAACGAATTTATCAACCTTCCTTGATATTTAAAATCTTAAATATATAAATTAGGAATTTTATTAACTATGAAGTACATTCCAAAACTCAAACTACAAAGAAAAAGAGAGGCGATATAGCGATACTTACGTCGTAGGGATCGTTCTAATGTTATCGCTTCTTGATTTCATACCCGGAATGTTAATCTTCTTTAGAACCCTTGTAGAGAGCTGAAGTGTGAGCTTTTGGGGGTTCTCTGGTCGTGTTCTATGAAAAATGAAGAGAAGGACGATTTAAAACCCTATGTATATCAAGTTTTGAAAAGTCAAAGAGGTGCTAGCTTGGCACCCTAGCATTGGCCCTTCTTTCGATGTTTATATCTTTTTATACAGATGTCGTATGAACAAGCGGTTAAAAGAATTAGAAACTAAATTCCAAGTCCTTCAATTTGGTATATAATATGTCCCAAAAATACCTTATATAAAACATGAAATGTATTACTCAAAACGCTTCAAACACATGCTTGTCACCTATGCAGTCTACGCAGTCTCGCGAAACTGCACATATCTCTCTACTCTGATGTCGTATCAACAAACGGTTTAATGATTTAGAAACTAGACTCGTAGATCATCAATTTTTTATGTGTGTCATCCCTTAATTCCAAGTAAATTAGGAAATGTGCTCAGCTATATTTGACCTAATGTTCAACATATTTATGAATGTAACTTGTGATGATCTTTGCCAACTTTTGTTCCACAACTCGCTTGACTTCAAAATATAACACACGAATATCATAAGACAAAAATAAACCATAACATAACCTCCTTTTCATTTTGAGTACCCTAGTCTCACCCCAAAAGTACATGTTATAACATTCCCAACTTGTCAACTTTCGACGAAACTTATTTTTTTTAATTGGTTTAGCTTCCAAGCCTTCCAACCCTCTTGGTACTTGCAGTCCATGATCTTCAATTTTTGTAACCTCCAAGTTAATATGATTAACTTACTTTATGTACTTTTAAATATGTTATCATTTCAGAGCTTACATCAATTGACTTACGACGTACTCTCACGTACGAAAATATGGGGTGTAACATCATTCCCCCCTTTGGAACATTCATCCTCGAATGTTGACTGATGCGCTTATCAGTCTCATAACCTATAGCTCTTACGAATAATTTTGTATTGTCCTTGACATCTAGGCAACTATTCTGTGAATAAATCCAAAGTCCAGGGCATTCCCCCCTTCAGGCCTCTTTCTCGCACCATGACCTGTGGTCGGAATTCTTCCAATCTCATTACTGTTTCTACCTCGGTCGTATAGCCTGTACGACTCTATCCCTGTATGTATGACTATGCGACTCTTCTCTCCTTTTTCCTCCAGCTATTATCCAATCTCTAAGCCTCACTTTGTGAACATATACAGAACTATGACAAGCTGTCCCTCTAGGCATCTATAGGTGTACTGATGTCTTTCGCCTGGTACTTTATCGAACTTAAGACTATTTCTATCTCTTGTTTCATAGCCTTGTATATCTATACTTATGGATTTACTACATCTAGGTTGGTTATACTATACCATAAAACTTACTTTGGTTTATTATTACCGAGGTTTGTTACCCAACTCCAGGTTACTCTCTCGCTGCTTATCCTATATGTATAAATCTAAGTCCTTTAATGCTTCCTCATTACTGTTCATCTTAAGAATGACAACCTAATCTCATCTCATACTTTGGAACTTTTATCCATCTATCGGTGATTCACCTTAATGTTGATCTATAATCTACCACTGATAACTTAAAACCTCTTATGTAATACATTGTCACTAGGGCTCACGACGCATCGGGGAACATTTAAAGTGATTTTTCTGATCCACCTAGGGACGATACTATACTTCAATAAGCGTATTTCATAGCATCCTAATGCGATGCATCTTTCGGGGGGGGGGGGATTCTAATCCCATGCAATTCATGAAATCCCTTTTCTCAAAATCATTACTCAATCAAAGGCCTAAACATCATCTTCTTATACATCACCATTACACCCTTATTCTACTACCTGGGCAGCATTTCATCTCTTCTAATTGCTCCTAGTCTTAGACACCTCCAAGTTTGTTCAAGTTATACTGAGCTTTTTATAACATACAGAAACCATCAGCTCTCTTGTTTGATGGGCTTAATCCCGAGGTCTTACCTATTCTTGTTACCTTCTAACTCACCTTTTCTTATCCTTACTCCCATATACCTAAAACCTTGTCACTCTACCATAATTTAGCTTGCGACCTATACATATCTATTTATACTACTTACAATCTTCCTTTAACTTGCTAGCACCATAGATTTCCTTTCGTGCCTTCTCAGTTATCTTTAAATGTAAGCCATTACTTTTCCTGGTCGTTCTGCCACTTGTTGCATGAATACTTGGCTTGTCTTATTGCCCATGAATACTGTAATTTCATGTACCTCATATGATCTCAAATATCACCTTTGATTATTTTTTTCCCATTCATTAGCCACGATAGGTGCCACTTTCTTATGGAGTGTATACAATATTGTAGTGAGACTGTTGTTACAAGATCATTTCCTCTTTAGGTCATTGTACTTAGGTTGAAGCCTTCTTCCTTATTTCCTCGGCTAGTACTTCATGGTAGTACTTAGGGAAGACCCTCTAACTCTTGTAAAGTTGCGAGCTTGTTATATTGTATACCCGAAGGATTTTTTTATGTTCTTACTAGCCTATAATTATCCTTAATTACTTACCTCCACGCCCTTGTCCTAGAAGGGTTGCTTCTGAACTGAAATGTTTTTTTACTGTCTTCCCAGTAGCACTCTCTTTTATTTCTGTAATACATATACGGTACATTTAATTACCCCAACTCCTATCTGAATATTTCTCAAGGATTATGACGTCATATCTACGAGACTGAATTCACTATGTTGGGGTTCACTACGTTTATCTTGCACAATCTGCATGATTTGTCTATATCCTCTTATCTAGATATAACTAGGCTCTTCCTAAATCAACTGTTAACTACTCGTTGGTCCATTCTCATATCTATATTTCTGCGTAACCTCTCTTGGGTTATGTCCTTGTCTTAACTCACCTCTTGCATTGGCTCCTTATGTATCAAATGCTTATTCGCACTTATTTATCAATAACATCCCGGGCGGGAACCCTTACTTCCTCTCGCCGGCGTCATTCTTGCATAATGTTCTGGAGTCACGACATATATATAGGATCTGAATAAATACAATCTCATTCCTTTCGCCTTTCTACCACATTCTTCCTTTACTATTCCATAGTTACCTGAACCACTTAACTCCGACTTAATACCACATCACACCATCTTCCTCCCTTTTAAGAGAGTACTAAGATTTGGTGCTATGACGATTTATCTATAGATATTTTACCTCTTCATCTTTGGCGTCTTTTCACATCATCAATGACCCTTATTCGCCTTACGGTAACCCTTCTGTACCAGGAATAACTGAATTCCTTATGCACAAGGGTGACACCTAGTGTAACTGGCACACTTAGTCGTTTAAGCTTAACTCTGCTCACAATGCTTGCTTTAGGGAAGCGTCTTCCTGAATGAACTTTAAAGATTATTCTTTTGTTGTCCATTCTATTATTGTCGGAACTCTATCTCTGAAATTCTCACGATATCGACTATTATCAAATCATTTGGTCCCTAATTCATGTTTCGTTTATCTTGTTCACTATCCCATGCTGATTTCTATTACTCCGGGGGTCTAAATTTTTATTCTGGTAATCACGTTGGACTCACCAACTCATTTCTCGAAATGAGAATACGACTTTTGGCCTATACTCTTTTATTTTCTCAAGGCATGTCTCCTTTTATCTTTTCCTTCACTTGACTATAGACTATATCATACTGTCATATTTTGATTTACCGTAATCACGCATTTATCACATCTTACTCATAATACTTCATTTACTCTCTTCTTATTCTCCAGCTAATATTTCTGTTTATCACTTTATTTTGAAAACTTCAAAAAAATGTTCTTTCACTTTTAGCTCCCCTTGCTTCATCTCACTGGCTCTTCGGGATGCCTAACATTCTCTCTCCTTCTTTTTTTTTTACTAGGGACGGGAATCATACTAAGGTAAATATTTATCTCTGCTAGGATTCCAGTGCCTATCTTCTGAATTTTATGAATATGCTAGTATTCATGTCTAGCTGTACTATTCTAGAGTGCACCATCTGGGTGTCTCACAAGGAGAACTATTAACACGTTTGCACTATCCTTCGAAAATGTTAGCTAATGATAACAATCCATCCACAATTTTTGGGTTACTATAACCCCAACTGTATCCTGATCTATCATACTTCTCTTAAACTATATATGTTAGCTCCCATAGGGCATAACTGAGATGTGTGTGGCCAATTGTACATACCTCTGTTATTGTGGAAAGTAACTCAGAATGCTTATATTTCTCTACCTGAATTGTAAATACTTATAATCTTCACTAACTAGGTACTACGTACCCTTCTTCGCATTGCTTCTTTATCTTATTGAAAGTTGTATCTATCTTCTGATTCTCTCATTTCTCTTTACCATATGGGTGGATAAATATTCATGCCTTAGGGCTCCATACCAAGAAGCTTACACGTCTTAGTACACACATGATCTTCTGAAGACCTCACATTTACTCATCATAACCATGCAAAATCGAGTTCCTCTGACTCAACTCTTCCATAGTCACATTCAATCTCTTACCAACTATCTTTCTGGATGTAAGTATCGTTGTATTACGAATAAAATAAAATTTTGGAGTTTGAATTCTTACAACTAAGCTATACCATACGATCTAGAGTAAGAAGAAACAGTGACAGTCCTAAATGTCCTGTAGCCTCCTACTTATAAGTGTGGTGCACAACACACCCCTAAACAAGACTCTACTAGACACGGCTTGTAGACTCCCTGGGATAGAACTACTCTGATACCAAGTTTGTCATGCCCCAAACCTGAAAAGGTATGGGCGGCACATGGTGCCATACTCGGCCCGAGCATACCACTCTGTAACTATGAACTCTGGAGTGGTAACCTTTAACTTAGGTCGATGAGGCCGTATTCTGAATCATCTGAAAATAACGTCTACAACCAGCAATACCAAACTAAACATCTACATAGGGCTGGTAAAGCCACAATACTAATATAAAAAAAATATACAGGACTCGTCTACAAGCCTCTAGGGATAACTGAACTGTATCATGGTCGGGACAGGGCCTCGACCTACCCATCAAACCTGTATATATAAAATGGACTCCAAGGTCTAGACCTGGTAAATCCGGGGAAGTGGAGCTTACCAACCAAGCTGATGTTTGGCTTTGTCTACTGCGAAGGTCTATCCAGCTATCTATCAGGACCTGCAAGCATGAAATGTAGCGTCCCCATCAAAAGGGACATCAATACGAAATAATGTACCGAGTATGTAAGGCAACAAAATAACTGAAAGCTGAAACTGAGCTGATAATATAATAACTAAAAGTAAATGGGAGTCAAAGATAATCTAAAGATATGCTCACCTGCTGATACTGACTCATCTCTCTCAATATAGTGAGTAAAATATATGTCTGGCTCTATAAGGCTCGGTATGTGTAACTGCTTTGCGTAGTAGGCTCGCTCATAGGCGCTCGCCTATACTTCGCTCTGTATCTCGGCCATTTTGGGCTCGCTCATAGGCGCTCGGCCACAGTAGGCTTGGTATATAACTTACTATCTGATCAGAGGTTGCCCAATAGGGGCCTGCCCATCGATTATAGCTCGATAGTGGTGAAAGTACTGTAATACTCTGTGTGTGTGTGTGTGTATATATATAATACTGTATATATATATATATAGACCCTCTACTCTCTTGACTGGAAGAAAATAATACTTAACTGAATATAAAGTCTTGATAAGGGAGAATACTGTAACTTATGAGACTAGGATAATGTACATAAGTTCAAGAATACGAACTTCAGTTTATGTCTCGTTATCAAACTCATGTAGTTACGGGATCATGCCAAAATGAAAGAAACGTTTAAGCCTTAACATACCTTAACTCCGTTGAGTCCTTAATATATTCCAAGCAATTCTTCAAACAACTCAACTCAATCTACCACAGCATAAGGAGATTCAAAATCAGTATTGAGTAAAGGCTAAGTTTGAAACTTAAACTAGTAGCTCGTTTACGTACATTTGGGCAGAATTTCCCTAGTAACTAGGCCCTCCTCCAATACAATATACCAACAACAACAAGAACACAACAGTAACAACATGTATACATCATTTTTCAACCTTATCTCCATCACAATATACAACAAAACAGCCCACACACCCTAATCACTTCATACATAAAACGACAACCAAAGTAGTGTCAAACAACCTAAAATATGTAACGAAGAATGACCAGCCCACCATTTTGTAATTATGTGGTGTTTCTCCTCATCTTTTCTCCTCCAAAAATCCATAAAACATCAGCACAAGAGGCCAACACGAGTGGACTATAAAACAGTCCACTAAAAGTGAAATAAATCAAACTCACAGCTTCCGATCACTGTTCCGTGAGTTCTAACTATTAGAAAATGAATTTATCAACCTTACATGATATTTAAAAGCTTAAATACATAAATTAGGAATTTTCATAACTATGAAGTATGTTCCAAAACTCAAACTACAAAGAAAAAGAGAGGCGATATAGCGATACTTACGTCGTACGGATCGTTCTTATGTTATCGCTTCTTGATTTCGTACCCGGGATGTTAAACTTCTTTGGGACCCTTGTAGAGAGATTAAGGGTGAGTTTTTGGGTGTTCTCTGGTCGTGTTCTATGAAAAATGAAGAGAAAGACGATTTAAAACCGTATATATATCAACTTTTAAAAAGTCAAAGAGGTGCTAGCTTGGCACCATAGCATTGGCTCTTCTTCCGACGTTTATATCTTTTTATCCGATTGTCGTATGAACAAACGGTTAAAATAATTAGAAACTACATTCCAAGACCTTCAATTTTGTATATAATATGTTCCAAAAATACCTCATATAAAATACGAAATGTATTACTCAATACGCTTCAGTGACACACTTACATGTCACTTATGCAGTCTGCGCAGTCTCACGAAACTGCACATATCTCTCTACTTCGATGTCGTATCGACAAACGGTTTAATGCGTTAGAAACTAGACTCTTAAATAGTCAATTTTATATGTGGATCATCCCGTAATTCCAAGTAAATTGGGAGAAATGCTCAGCTACATTTGACCTAATGTTCAGCATATTTATTAATGTAACTTGTGATGATCTTTGTCAACTTTTGTTCCACAACTCGCTTGACTTCAAAACATAACGCACGACTATAATAAGAAAAAAATAACTCATAACATAACCTCCTTATCATTTTGAGCACCCTAGTCTCACCCCAAAAGTACACGTTATAATATTCCCAACTTTTCGACTTTCGACGAAACTTATTTTCTTCAATTGGTTTAGCTTCTAAGCCTTTCAACCCTCTTGGTACTTGCAGTCCATGATCTTAAATATTTGTAACCTCCAAGTTAACATGATTAACTTACTTTATGTACTCTGAAAGATGCTCTCATTTCAGAGCATACATCAATTGACTTACGACGTACTCTCACGTACGAAAATATAGGGTGTAACACGAACGTTGATCAAATGATTGATGCAAAGGCCAGGCATGAGTTAATGAGTTTCCTCGATGCTTACTCCGGGTACAACCAAATTAAGATGAACCCGGAGGATCAGGAAAAAACTTTGTTCATAACAAATTTCGGTACCTATTGCTATAATGTGATGCCCTTTGGGATAAAGAACGCCGGAGCCACTTCTCAGCTGCTCGTAAACAAAATGTTTGAAAAACAAATACGGAAAACTATGGAAATTTATATAGACGATATACTTGTTAAGTTTTTAAACGTAGGTGATCATCTTAAACACTTACAAGAAATGTTTGACATCCTAAGGAAGAATAACATGAAGCTTAACCCCGATAAGTGTGCGTTCGGGGTCAGCTCCGGCAAGTTCCTGGGATTCATGGTGTCACAAAGGGGGATTGAGGTTAACCCTGATAAAATTAAAGCCATCGAGGACATCCCGGACCATCTATCAAGCATAAAAGAGGTTCAAAGGCTCACAGGGAGATTTGAGCAGGTTCATTTCCTGGTCTTTATATAAATGCCATCATTCTTCTTGTTACTCAAAAACAAGAACAACTTCCCATGGACCCCGGAATGTCAGCAGGCTTGAGGGTTTTGAAAAGTACTTGTCAAGTCCTACGTTATTATCGAAGCCAGAGGAAGGCGAAAAACTGTTAATCTACCTAGCAGTCTCAGAGGTAGCAGTAAGTATCGTTCTAGTCTGAGGATGAAGGTACGCAATCTCCTATTTATTACTAGAATTTTAACGGGAGAAGAAACTCGCTACACACATTTGGAGAAGTTGGCCTTAGCCCTCGTAGTTGCCGCTCGGAAGCTAAGGCCTTATTTCCAATGTTATCAGATAGCTATAGTGATAACCTTTCCCCTGCAGAATATCCTTCATAAACCCGAGTTTTCGAGTAGGCTGGCCAAATGGGCCATCGAAATAAGTGAATTTGACATAGAATATAAACCTAAGACTGCGATTAAGTCACAAGTTTTGGCCGACTTTGTGGATGATTTCAGTCAGGGATTGTTACCTTTGGCAATCAAAGAAGCAGTGATGGTTTCAGAATCGACATCAAGAGTTTGGACCCTATTCACAGACAGAGCTTCCAACGTAAAAAGGTCTGGGCTCGGCATAGTATTAACCATGCCTGCGAGAGAAACCCTAAGGCATGCCATATGAACGGTTCCTCTAACTAACAATGAAGCAGAGTATGAAGCTTTGATTGCAGGGCTCGAATTGGCTCGGAGACTAGATTCCAAGGTCATAAAAATCAAATGTGATTCCCAGCTGGTGGTAAATCAGGTCTATGGGATCTTTGAATCCAAAGAGGAATGCATGCAGTAATACATAGTGAAGGTTCAGGCTCTGTTTGCTCAGTTCTGGGAGTGGTCAATTATGCATATCCCGAGGAAAGAAAATGCAGAAGCAGACGCATTAGCTAACCTTGGCTCGCCAATGGAAATGAAGGGATCGGACTCTGGTACGGTCCTATAGCTTATGCACTCAGTTCTGGATGTAGATCGCTACTATGAGGTAAACACGACTAATTTGGTCTGGGACTAGAGGAATGAGATCATTGATTACCTCGATCATGGAAAGTTGCCTGAAGATCCCAAGTCATCCCGGGCGCTGCGCGCTAAAGAAGTGCGGTATAGTTTCAAAGGAGGCCAATTGTACAGGAAATCTTTCCAAGGCCTGTTGGCCCGATGTGTGGGAGCCTCAGAAGCTAATTATGTTATGCGAGAAGTCCACGAAGGGATCAACGGAAATCATTCGGGCACGGATTCCTTAGTACTAAATTGGTAAGGGCGGGATATTTTTAGCCCCAAATGGAACAAGATGCCAAAGCTTTTGTTCAAAATGCGATAAGTGTCCACACTACGCGTCGTTGGTACATCAACCAGCAGAACCATTACACTCAGTTTTGTCTTCATGGCCGTTCATGAAGTGGGGAATGGATATCGTCGGACAATTGTCAATGGCCCCTGGTAAGGTAAGGTTTTTATTTATTTTAGCTGACTATTTTTCTAAGTGGGTTGAAGTAGGTCCTTATGGGAACGTGAAGTGGTGGATTTCTTATGGGAGAATATAATTTGCAGATATGGGATACCAAAATAGATAACCTATGACAATGGGCCACAATTTATAGGTGCAAAGGTCACAAAGTTCCTTGAACACTTGAAAATCAAAAGGATCACATCTTCGCCCTATCATCCAAGCACAAATGGTCAAGTGGAATCAACGAACAAAGTGATTATACAAAATCTGAAAAAGAGATTGGAAGCAGCTAAAGGCAAATAGCCCGAGGAGTTGCCCGGTGTATTATGAGCGTACCGAACAACGGCCAAATCGAGCATAGGAGAGACTCCTTTCTCCCTTGTGTACGGAGCAGAAGCCCTGATCCCGGTGGAAGTAGGGGAGCCTAATTTGAGAGTACAACATGGGAAGGCCCCTACCAGGTTTCAGCTATCACCGGAAAAGAATCATACGAGTTGGAGAATCAAGATGGAGAAAAGTTGCCAAGCAACTGGAATGTGGCACACCTCAAGAGATACTATTGCTGATGAACTTCACATGTACTGAAAGTATGTGCTGCAATCTTTTTCCCTTTGTCCAACTTTTGTCCCAATTGGGTTTTTCTGGCAAGGTTTTTAACAAGGAAGTAACGGAAAGCATACTACGAAGAAAGTCTCAACCGAAGCAATAAGACCTTTTAATTATAAGGCACACAAGCGAAAAACCACTCCGGAGCGGTTAGATAATCTTTTGCTCGGTAGCAAAGTTCCTATCGAGAAGTTAAGTTCTCTATCGAACAAAGATTATCTAATAGTTCACAAGTGCAAGCCACTAGGGGATTGTTATATAGTTTTTGGCTCGATATCATAAATTCCTAAGGGGAACTGAAGTTTGTTACCGAACTAAAGATTATCTACCAATTCATTAGTGGAATACTCGAAGGTATAAAACTTCTAGTGTTCAAACACACATTCTTCGCATTCAAACACTGGAGGGATGATATAAGGATACGACAAAAACGACTTTCACTTTGATTGGAATACGAAACCCAGAAGGATAGTTATATCATCAGGATCGGGGACTGCGCGGCCAGCCCTGCAGAAACAAGTTGTATAAGTTAGCCACAAGAAATGTCAATTTCTTTTTAGGATAACGAATGCTTATGTACTTTTGAAAATGGATGGAATAAAGTAAAGTCCTTTTATTTCTATCTTGTTTCATGTCTGAGCGATGAATTGATTTTGTCATTTGAAAGTTAAACACTTACTTCAAATGTTAGTGCCGTAATAAACAAGAGACGTCCTCTTTAAGAGAACCATAAACATAAGAGGGCCCTCTCTAATGAAAACCCTCATGATAAAGGGTTGATTTTGGAAGAACTTGTGCCCGAAGTCCGAACGCTTTTAGGGGAAAATACACCCAAAGCCTTGCATGATTAGACGCAAATATTAAAACTTGTGCAAAACACTTAAACAAAAAAGGACACAAGATTAAACTTGCATAAATGTTTAAACAAAAGTACGTAAAATGAAAAACTCATGCAATACTTGAGCAAAAAGTGTTTTAATTTACAATGAATGTTCCAAATGACATAAGTACAAAAGTTAGAAAAAGAAATCAAAAGATAAGTTGATGCATCTCCGGAACCCGGAGAAAGCAAAGCATCCTAGCCCCCAAGAGAAGTGAGTAGATCTGTCGCCGGCTCGACTCAGCCTTCATCATTTTGACCTTCAGCATCATCGCCTTCCAGTTCCTCTTCAGTTCCCAAGAATTCAGAACCAGAACCAGGAGAATCGGAAGCATCAGGCCTGGCCAGAAGACCCCTTTTAGTAGTTGACTCCAGCTCACGAGCTTTAGCAATTTCGGCATCAAAGTCAATAACACCTGTTTTGGCTTCTTCCTAGTTTTTTCTCCTCATGTTGTACATAACATATGTTTTCAACAACGAGGGAATCCGCTCGGTGCTTGAGTTATTCTTTAAGTTGGTCAACCTTGGTAGAGAGATTTTCCATGCAGATCTAACGGACCGGAGGCTAACATTAAGATCTCGAACAATGGAGCTAAAAAGTCTATTATGCTCGATGGTCTTCTTATACTTCTCTTACAATTGGTCATATTTCAACCTGGCAGCAGCAATCTCTTCAGTTTTGGAGTTCAAGACTGCCTCCAAATTATTTTATTTTTCAGCGGAAGCAGCCTCGCGATCGGATGCAGCAAGAATGACACTATCAACTTCATCCCATTTGGCCCTAGCCTCTTCAAATTGAACCCTCAGTGGGGTAATCTCTTGGCTAAGGGTCTCTACTTCTTGCTCGCTTTGCTGCAACCGAGCCTCCAAAACAACAACCTCAGCAGCTTTAGCTTCAAGTTTTGAGAGGCGAGCACCAGTTTGGTCCCGCTCGGCCAAAAGTTGATCCCCCTCGGAGGTAAGTTCCTCCTTATCTCGAATCAACCTTTGGAGGCCCTCGGAAGTAAGAAAATTGGATGTGAAACAAAAAAGGCAAACTCAAAATACTACTATATCAAATATAGAAGAGATAACGAAGGAAACGAAGAATATACTGTTGCAGCATTGTACATAGCATTATTCAACAAACACTCTCCCGAGAGAGCTTGTATCTTTTCCCTATATTTTTCTGAAGCCAAAGGCTTCAGATAGTTAGCAAGTTCCACCGGTCGAGACAGCAGATTGCATCCGGTAGAGACCAAGAGAGTAACGCTCCTCCTCTTTTGCGGATCTTGTAAGGGGTGGCATAATTTTGCCCCAAGTTCCCATGCACTGGGGACTTGGGGAGAGGAACATCCTCTTCTCGGATAGATTTGGTCAGTGGAGATGATGTAGCAATTGCTGGTGGTAAAGGAAGAGGTTGTGAAAAAGGAGATGAAGTTGATGGCGTTGAAGGATGAGAAGTGGTTGCGGCAAGCGCAGTACTGGTTGTTGGATACTCGTCAACCGAAGATGGTAGGGACCCGGTACTCAACCTCAAGGTACCAGGCGCAGCGACTGGGATCCAAAAATGGGAGTTGGCATTTTCCACCATCTCAAACTCCCCTCAGAGCGTCAAGGCATTGTTCTTGGTTGGTGTAACTATCTCAACAAATTGAGAAGTTTATTGAGCTGAGGAAGGTCGTCATCTTCGATGTAGAGACTCCCCCTCCTTGCTGGCTTCCCCATCATCGTCAATCATCACGGTGTCTATGGACGGCTCGGGGGGGCTCGTCACCATAACTTTTGGAGACGACTCGGTAGAGGCATTCTTCGCCCTCTTATTCTTTCCTTCGGCCGCGGAGGAATGTCTTCTCTTTGATTGTTTATTCTCCGGACGAGGACTCCGAGAAGAAGCACTCAAACCAGAGTAGGCCCGGAGACACCTGTCTGTGTAAAAAGCCTCCTGCAGCAGCCTCTCCACATCAGCAAGATTAGCCAAAACATCCTCCTCGGGGATGACAACTGAGCCCTGGGTTTACCTGAATTCAATATGAGAGAAGGGTCAAAGAACTTCCTTATATGAAAACGTAAAAACAAGATGAGTTCGACTTACCGTGATTTTTGGCCTTCCACCCTTATTTGAGGGACAGTTCTTTCCACGTGCAGGTTTCGGGCGTAGTAACGTCCAAAATTATCTAGACCCACTGGTCCAAGCCTTCAACCCTAAATGGAACCCACCGAGTTGCTAAAATAAGTAAAAGAGGAAGGGTCAACAACGATGTGGAATGATCCTTAACAGAAGAAAAAATTAATGATAGACTTACGAGTGCGATTCCATAATTCTGAAAAGGCTGGAGTCGTGGTCGGGATGATGTCACTGGTGGCGACTGAAATGAACCATTCCATCCACCCATGGTGGTTGTCATCATCCATGTTGGATAGCAGGGCATGGTGGCCATGTTTACTGAAATTTATCATTCCCCCGTGGAAGATCTTGGGGGAATAGAGGTTCATTATTCGAGTTGGGGATAACGCTTCTACCCTCTCTTGGAACATGCACCGAAGATAAGCGATTGTCCTCCACACGGAAGGACTTACTTGTGCCAAGCACACGTGATAACGGAGGCTGAACTCCATGATGACAGAGTCAAGCTCTTCACTCAAAGCAAATGCTCCCAAATTGAAGGGATACGTGTAAAAATATGTAAAACCCTTCTTGGGTAGGGTTATCTGCTCCGCCAGGTCAGGAGCGATAATGTCCAAATCTTGACAGTGGCAGTTTTCCTTCACATCATGGATACTGGAAGGACAGATGGAAGAAGGGTATACACTAACAACCAACGTACGAGGGTGAGCAGAAGCATACTTCCCTTCAAAAACTTTGGTAGTAACTAGACTCTTTAGGATGATGGTACTCACCGTAAGGGGAGCAGCATCATCAGCTTTACCTTTGTTCTTTGAAGAACTAGGATTTCTGGAAGAAGAGGCCATTTTTTATCAGAAGAAGGGTTTTCTCTCAAAGAAAAAAGTTAAAGAAAGGTTAAAGACGAAGTATGAGTTGAGTAAAGAAAGTTTGAGAAATTTTAGAGTATTCTGAAGTGTGAATGAAGGAGGTTGATGCGTATAAGTAAAGGTATAGGCGGCTAAAATCGTGGCCATAATTACCTCGGTAACCGGCAAAAGTGATGCTAAATTGTGGAATGATGCGTCTAATCAACCGTCAGAAACTTTTCAGAGGGGGTCAGTGTATTTCCCGCCAAAAAAGGTATTTCTACCAACTTTCCGGTGACACAAAGTTATGCCACCGGAAAGCAGGGGGACTATCTATATAGGGTAAAATATATTTATATTAAATGATCGCATGAGGAAGTGACACATGGAGCCGAAGACAGAAGATAGTTGAATCTAAAGGCAACGATCCCGTCTGTTCTTACCGGAGAGAATGATACTCATAAAGGCAAAATAAATGCCTACCACCCGTTAGCATTTAGTGAGGAATATTCTATAGTATGAAGTGCATGGCTCATTACAAGGAATATAACATTCACTGCCTACCGTTACACATTTTTCAATGGCCTTCATAATTGACATTAAAGAGGGACTTGATCTTAGGAACTTGTTCCCTAGGTGAAGCTATAAATACGGAGCTCTATTATCATTGTAAAGGATACGAATTTTCTGACAAACATATGCTATACTTTATTCAAAGCTTAATATAATTTTATCTTCTTGTTTACTGATATCGTTGCTATTGTCCCTAGAAGCCCTGCTCCCGAAATTACTGTTTCTTCTATCTTATCTTCATCTCAAGGCAAAGTATTATATTTTTGTCTAATTCATCTATTATTTCAGGATCAAATTAATTCACTTTTCTATAAACCACGTATAAATTCAACTGTACCATTTTACGCATAACAAATATTGGAGTTTTGTGGGAGAGAGTCGATAACTTGAGGTATAAACCTTGAAAGGTTATCATTGTCATACAATTAGATATTTGTGAGAAATGACATACTGTACTAACCCGACCGGTCATTTCGAATTTGCACTTCGCTCGGTAGTTTGAGGGCATGAGTAGCTCCACATGATGTACTATGACTTATGTGAATCATCGGTTTTCATTTTCAGGTTATTCGGAATCGGTTTGGAAGAATAAATTTCATGATTTAAGCTTTAAGATTGAAGAGTTGACCAAGTTTAACTTTTGAGAATTTGACCCCCCGAATAGATTTTTGATGATTCCGTTAGGTCCAAATGGTGATTTTGGACTTGGGTGTATGCCTAGATTTGCATTTGGATATTTCTAGAAGGATTAGGCGCTAATCAGCGAAAGTTAGAAATTGTATGGTTTGGAAAGTTTATAAGCTTGACCGGGAGTTAACTTTGATGATATCGGGTTCGGATTTTGGTTCAGGGAATTTGAATAGCTTCGTTATTTCATTTGGGACTTGTGTACAAAATTTGGATTCATTCCGGGTTGATTTGATATGTTTCGGCACGAGTTTTGGAAGTTGAAACATTCAAAGTTCATTAAGTTCGATTTGAGGTGCGATTCATATTTTCGATGTTGTTATGCATGATTTGAGGCCTCGAGTAGGTCCATATTATGTTACAAGACTTGTTGGTATGTTCGGACGTGATCCCGAAGGGCTCGGGTGAGTTTCGGACGAGGTTCGGATTTGTTTGGATCATTTTTTGCTAAAGTTGTTGGTGGCAGATCTGGTGTGATTGCACCTGCGGCTGGGTTGCGCATGTGCAATGGTCATAGAAGCGATAGAGGACTCATAGATGTGGGTTATGAATGGTGGGGAAGACCGCAGAAGCGGAAGTAAGGGCGCATCTTCTCATCCGCAGAAGCGTAAGACTAGCCGCAGAAGCGGCGTGTGGTGCAGAAGCGGGAGTTGTTTGTCGCACCTACGTGTGCGTAGAAGCGGGGAAAGCTCCGCAGGTGTGGAAGTCTGGTCTTCAGAGGGCTTCGCAGAAGCGATAATTGTTCGCAGAAGCGGAAGTCGCAGATGCGACAATGTGACCGCATATGCGAAAATGCTGGGCAGAAGCTATATATTGAGATTTTGGTTCTTTTGTTCATATTTTGAGATGTGGGACTCGGATTGAGGCAATTGTGCAGGAAAATTTCATCACAAGGATTGGGGTAAGTGTTCTACACCAAGTTTTGATTATATTTCGTGATTTCATCTTCATTTTTGGTAATTGGATTATGGGCTTTAAAGCGAAAAATTGGGAATTTTAGCCTAAAGTTTCATAGAGTGAGATTTTGAGTTTTGAATGTCGACTCGGCGTCAGATTTGAGTAAAACTAGTATGGTTGGACTCGTAATTAAATGGGTTATCGGATTTTATGAGTTTTCATTGGGTTCCGAGGTGCGGGCTCTGCGATTTTAGATTTTTGATTAAGATTTGACCTTTATCATTTGGAATTGTTTCCTTGGGCTTTATTTGATGTATTTGAGTTGCTTTTGGCTAGTTTCGAGCCATTCGGAGGTCGGTACATGCGGGATGGCATTTTGGAGCATCGCTTGGCTTGCTCGGTATTGGAATTGGCTTGTTCAAGGTAAGTAACGCTTCTAAACATTGTGCTAAGGGTATGAAACCCCGAATTTCGTATTATGTATTTGTTGTTGAGGTGACGCACATGCTAGGTGATGGGCATGTGGGCGTGCACTGTGTGAATCATAACTCCGTTATTTTGGTTGTACTATGTAGTTACCTAAGCTTATCTGTAACCATGAACTCTCTGTGTACTAGAGCTATTAAGCTGTGACCCATGTTAGAAACCATGTCTAGTCTATGCGCTTATTCTGTTGGGACCTACTGGGGTCATTATTACTGTTGAGTTATTTGCTTACATTCCAATTTCATACTCAGTCATGTTCATTCATTGCATAGCATAGCTCAGTCTCTGTTGTTATTTATTGATACATCATATCATCAGTTTGGGCTAGTTTCATGACATAGTGAGCCCGAGAGGCTGGAGAGATTGATGACTGGGTGAGGCTGAGGGCCTGATTATCAGATATTGATACTATGATTGAGTGAGGCCGAAGGCCTGATTGATTCTGATATTGATACTATGGCACGTGAGTTGTCCGTGCGGATTATAGCGCTTGGGTTGAAGGAGCCCCTCCGGAGTCTGCACACACCCCCAGTGAGCGCAGGTACCTATTGAGTGCGAGTGCGAGTGCCGAGTGATTGGGAGGACTGAGTGGATTGATACTCTGAGAGTATGCATATGATTGTTCACTATGTTGTACTGCATTCGACATGCACACTTGACATACAAGCATAGATATGCATTTTTTCCTCATGTTGTACGGTATCACGTCATTCATGGCTTCTCATACACCTGGACATGTAGGTATAGAGATGTACTTTTCCTCGTGCCATTTGATAATGAAACATGTACCTGTTGAAAAGTTTTGGAAGGAAAGTCATGATTTTTCAAACTTACTCATATTTTGGTGCTTTCGGTAAAAGATTTGGGCTTTCACTATTATACTTGAAAAGCATGTCTATTTTTTTGGAACTGTGAACGAACTGAACATTACATTTTCGAGTTATTTCCTGTACCACTTTTATTATATTGTTATGAGTTGTTTGTCACGACCCAAAATCAACTAGTCATGATGGCACCTAACCCAACCCACTAGGTAAGCCAATTAATCTCTAACCAATTCCAATAACAATTAATAAAGTAATTAAGTAAAGAAATATCTGAATCTTATACATTCCCCAAGGACTGGTAGTACAAATCATGAGCTTCTAAGAATAGAGTTTATAAAGCCGAAATGAAATAAATACCTAGTCTGTTTGAAAAGTACATAAACAGAGTTTTATAGATCTAAAGCTACCATAAACGAGAGACAGCTACAATCGGGACGCGGGTACATCTTCAATCCAGCTCCCATCGAACACAGCAATATCAGCAACCAACATACTAGTTTCACTCAAATCCGACTTCGAATCGATATTCAAAACTCAAAATTCACATAATGAAAGTTTAGGCCAAAACCCCCAATTTCCTCTTTGAAAATCACAAGCCAATTACCAAAAACGAAGATAGATTAATGAAATATAACCAAAACCGAGTAGAGCACACTTACCCCAATTCTTGTGATGAAATTTGCTCCAAAAATCGCCTCAATCCGAATCCCACATCTCAAAATATGATAAAAGAACCAAAAACTTCGATTTTTATAGCCTCTGCCCAGCACTTTCGGCATTTGCGGACAAATAGTCGCATCTGCGACCACCGCATCTGCGGTAACTGTTTTGCTTCTACAACCATAACTAACCAGCTAGCCCCTCGCACCTGCGGAACAATTTCTGCTTCTGCACACTCACAGGTGCGACTCCTCCTCCGCATCTGCGATGACCTCCAGCCAAGCCTGCTACGCTTCTGTGGCCAATTGTCCGCATCTGCGGACTCGCATCTGCGCCCACTCTTCCAAAGATGCGGAAACACCAGCACCAGAAATCTTCAGTAATGCAACATGAAATGAAAATTATTTGAACCCCGTCCGAAACTCACCCGAGGTCCCCCGGGACCTCAATCAAATATACCAACAAGTCCCATAACATAATGCGGACCTACTCGAGTCCTCAAATCACACCTGACAACATCGAAATGACGAATCACACCTCAATTCGAATTCAATGAAATTTGAAACTTCAAACTTCCACAACCGATGTCGAAACCTATCAAATCATGTCCGATTGATCTCAAATTTTACACATAAGTCACATTTGACATTACGGACATGCTCCAACTTCAGGAATGGGAATCCGACCCCGATATCAAAAAGTCCACTCCTGGTCAAACTTTTTAAAATTTCAACTTTCGCCATTTCGAGCCAAATTCAACCACGGACCTCCAAATCACAATCCAGACGCGCTCCTAAGTCCAAATCACCAAAAGGAGCTAACGGAACCATCAAAATTCCAATCCGAGGTCAAATGCTAAAAAGTCAAACTTGGTCAACTCTTTCAAATTTAAAGCTCCCTAGTTAAGAATCATTCTTCCAAATCAGTCCCAAATAACCTGAAAACCAAAACCGACGATTCACACAAATCAAAATACATCATACGGAGCTACTCACGCCCGTAAACTACCAAGCGAAGTGCAAATTCTCAAAATGACCTATTGGGTCGTTACATTCTCCCCCAGTTAAACATATGTTCGTCCTCGAACGTGTCCAGGGTTGTTATCAAAGCCATCAAGTCGCCGTATAACCTTGCCATGCACATACCCGGGGGTGATCTCACGTCACTCTATCCCATATAGGCCCGACAACACAACATAACTGTAGTTTCATAATTCAACCTAGCCCATAAACTTTAGAATCCAATTTCCAGCAACTATAATTTCTATAAGATCAGAATCTCGCATCTACACACCGTATAAGTCTGAACAAGCTGTATCAAGCCATATCTATAACCCAAGATGTAATCACATGATGTACCACATAACTCAAATACTCATAGCGAAAATTTCAAATCACAGTAGCTGCTCAAAACAACCAAATACCGGTAATAGACCTCATATCAAATAAAGCCTCGCTCTAAAACCTTCGTACACTGCCGATGATGAAAGAAACATACAGAATTCATAACCATTCATCAGATCAACAGGTCATGGAGCTCACTCTCCTTCTACAAGAACTATAGCAAATTTCTAAGCCGACTTTCGGTATTATCCTTCCAAATATACCACAATCAAATCCGATAGCATCCATTCTAGGTCCAATGACCTCATCTCATCCAACACGACCACTCTAGTGACATGACACATCAATAAAATCTAAAGCCACAACCCGTGAAATCCGTGCACCAAATAGCAACATTCCAAATGTACTCAATCATGAAAAATGACTCAAATGAGAGAATCGTCCCGCAAGCTCATCAAATACCACCACCACGAAATGCTTAAACCTATCACATACCATAGAACCATAACACACGAATCTAACACAAAGGATCATATTTCCACATAACTCTGCTGCAATGCGCGACCCTATCCAAATACTGGTCCATATGAAATACCTTAAGCCACCCTGCTAAAAATCAATAACCATGCGCAATTCGACATTAAGTACTCAAAGTACATTACCATAACCACGGAGAAGCAAATGACACCATGCCACACAAAACCCGAAAGAACATAACCAATACGCCATTAACCAAGCAATACCCAATACTTTTCTCGCTCAAATTCTACTATAAGGCCACAATAGAACCGCACCATATGTGCATATAACTAATGAATCACAACTTCTCGTAGCATAGAAGAGTAACTCATAGATCATTTCAGAACATGAATAAGCTCAACAACAACTTAATGGCACTTCCCTCAACAATAGCAGTATAGAGCCAGTCAATCCAGCTCGGTGTAGAATACACATCCTAATTGAGCCTACCAATGGACCCCTAAATCAACTTCGGGCACCCACGAATAGATAAATAACCTCCGAAAGTCCACAATGGCTGAATCATAACACATTCTATCATCTGGCTATCTTCGGCCATAACTTCACAGTCCACAACCATGAAACAATTTGCTCTTGAGAACTCCCAATCTCCAAATCTATAGAACACACGAATCACTATATTTGATCCCAACTCTACCGCCAGAATGTCTAACACATCTCTCATACATGATCATCCCACGAGGAATACTTCTAAAATTCTTCCGTGCCATATAGCAAATTTTGAATATTAGCAGTCGGTCAACCAGAAGAGTGTCGCAGTACCAGTGAAGTATCCATATATCAAAACACATTGCCCCTCCTGAAATGTATACTCTCATCAAGCCATACCAAATAGTAATATCATTTACCTAGTCATCTGAAACCGTCCATCCTGCCTACAAATTTTATGACCTTCTCTTCCAAACAGAACTGTGATCCCTCTCACGTAAATCTCAATCCCACACAACACACTGCATATACCATGCCATCATATGAAAAATACAAGAACTTCATAGTCCACTCCGAGTCACAAGCAACTACATACTCAATTAGCCAAGGACCTTCCATTTGATTTCATCCAAGAGAAATTCCCTATACACCACATGCTCCTCACGCCAGCAGGAAATATACTCTCGAACCGTGGTAAAAACCATTGAGAACTCTTCGAAACCTATTTGCACATAACCAAGCTATTTGAACCGAATATCTCTAACTCAACCCAGCCACGCAGGTTGCCAAAACCCAAGAGCATTGCCACAAAACACCTGTAGAGACTAGCCACGTCATAAGTACCCAAAGAACCGATCATACCCATCACTGTGCTAGCCCAACCTACTACCAAATTGTCCTATTTCTCTAAGTCCTTTCCAAATTTCCTTCAAATTGATACTTCTCCTTTCTAGAACACCATGATCCCTAACCAAAATTCACCACACAAGAGACCTTAGTATAAAACCACAACGCCCTAAGGCCTATAAGCCACTGACTCCCCTCTTAAGCACCACAAGGCACCTCAACCGAGACACGTACTCTAAAGAGACCTTATGTGAACCTAAAACTATTTCATTCATCTTCTTGATACTGAAATGCACAATCCACAATGATATAAAATGCCATAAGTCTCTACACCATCCAATGCAACTCTCAGTTTCTATCCATATATAAATCTGGAAAATTCCAAATCGCTGCATATAAATCTTGAATCCATTAGAACCATTCTCGAGAGTCATCCACTCTTCTCAAATCTCAATTAAACCGACCAAACGGACCGAACGACCTGTGCCCCATTAGCACACCAACACCCAAGGGAGTAACCCACACTCCTAAGCAACTGAGCAGATTCCTACTCCATGTACACTACACCCTTCACGAATAACCACTCAATTATTTTATGATTCCCATATACCCATAGAGTGTAATACAACTTGTATCCCGAATTTCCTTTACCTGAGTCATCCTCGATCTCGACCTCTGCAAGTCGTAACTGATTCACCAGTATACCCCGAACCGAAACCAATACAACACATAATCATGCAATCAACTTGTCGATAGCAGACTCCCCCACTTGGCTCAAAGCCAACACAATAGTCGATAACATCACGATACCCATACTCTATTACTGCCAAAATCCCGCACTGAAATTCAACTAAATCCTTCGTAAGCTCATGTAATACAAACCATATAATACCTCAAATCGTCTGCAAATCTCGCATTCATCCTCGTGATAGTCAGGTCAACCATTACAACCGATCCAAACTCCAATTGCACAAATATACCCCACTGGTAGAAAAGAAAGCCTCCACACAACATTATAAAAACCACACATCCGTAGATTACCTCGCAGGTTATACCCCCACCCACTTAGCCTCAAACTGACATCTCTTTATACCCTTTCACAGCCACAACTACTAAGCAATCACTTAATCTCCCTGAGTCTGATCTCGACAATAAGACATGAGAACCTATTTTGTTCCAGCATTAAGCAACAGAAAGGATCTTTCAATTCACTCATACACGAGACTGTACGTCACAATAAAACAAAAATCAAGCACCCAATGGCCCCTCCTTTACATTTCAAGGAAACACTTCTCGTCGCATTCAAATCGTCTTAACACATCCCGTAGTCGCATAATACTCATGACAAAGCCATTCTACCGCTCATCGAGCCATAAATTCCACTCATAGGAACACTACCAGACATATAAGTCCAAAAGCACGTGCTCACACAATCAAAATCTCCGTGCCCAAGCTACAGTCAAAACCTGGCCTCCAGTCCTCCAGACTGGCCCATCATCAGCACACAAAAATCACATCCCGTACCTCATTCATAGAATCACAAGCCGGCGATGCACAGCTGATACCGAGTGCTCGTGTGCGCATAAGAATGCATGGAAGGAATTCAAAGAGTTATGTCTCAAGCTGAATCAATTCCGCACGATAAAGAAAGAAAGATGGCAAGTATATTTCCTAAATGCCATGTAGCCTCTCGAAGATAGGTATGGACATCATAATACCGATCCGCAAGACTCTACTAGACACTTTCTCATAACTTGTAGAACTTATGAACCTAGAGCTCTGATACCAACTTGTCACGACCCAAAATCCACTAGTTGTGATGGCACCTAACCTAACCCCCTAGGTAAGCCAATTAACCTTTAACCAATTCCAATAACAATTAATAAAGCGATTAAGTAAAGAAATATCTGAATCTTATACATTCCCTAAGGACTGGTAGTACAAATCATGAGCTTCTAAGAATAGAGTTTACAAAGCCGAAATGAAATAAATACATAGTCTGTTGGAAAAGTACATAAACAAAGTTTTATAAATCTAAAGCTACCACGAACAAGAGGCAGCTACAACTGGGACGCAGGTACATCTTCAATCCAGCTCCCATCGAATATAGCAACATCAATA
This sequence comes from Nicotiana tabacum, assembly GCF_000715075.1. Classification (NCBI taxonomy): domain Eukaryota; kingdom Viridiplantae; phylum Streptophyta; class Magnoliopsida; order Solanales; family Solanaceae; genus Nicotiana; species Nicotiana tabacum. The sequence goes on from NC_134102.1 coordinate 49,518,840, forward strand.
ACCAACATCTGCACGCAAGGTGCAGAAGTGTAGTATGAGTACAACCAACCCCATGTACTCAATAAGTAACAAACCTAACCTTAGGTTGAAAGTAGTGACGAGCTAACACAAGGTCGGGTACAATACCAATACTTCACAACAGTTCAAAACAGTATAATACAGGTAATAAGAGATGTATCTCAGAAGTAAAATGCTCAACTCGTTCACAGTTCCAGAAAATAGTCATGCTTTTCAAGTATCTTAATGAAAACCCAAATCTTTTAACGAAAATGCCAAAAATACGAGTAAGTTTGAAAACTGTAATTTTTTTTCCAAATATCATTTCCACAATAAATAAAAATGTTTCATTTTCTTTCCAGATAGCAAGTGTGAAATACCTCTCTATGCCCACATATCAATGTGTGTAAAAAGTCATGAATGACGTGATACTATACAGCTTGAGAAGAAAATGCATCTTTATGCATGTATGTCATGTGTGCATGCCAATGCCATGTATCTCAGAGATGAATCATGTACTCACACTCTCAGAGTACGCAATCTCACTGTCTCGCATCCTCTCTCAATATGCTCAATGCTCAGCACACTCAATCACTCAGCGTTGTACAATACCCGCTACGGCATGTAGCCCGGTCCACATATATATAGTCGACTGCGCCCACTGGGGGTGTGCAGACTCCGAAGGGATTCCTTCAGCCCAAGCGCTATATCGCTGCGGCGTGCAGCACAATCCCTAAGGCTCGTTGCGGCGTGCAACCCGATCCATATACATACATTCCTCAGGCTCATTGCGGCGTGTAACCCGATCCATATAAAATATAATCAATATATCATGTTGCGGTGTGCAGCCCGATCCCAAAATGTCACTCTCACTCAGGCCCTCGGCCTCACTCAGTCATCAATCTCTCCAGTCTCACTCAAGGGCTCACAATGTCATGAAACTAGCCCGATAACAATGATATGATGTATCAATAAACAACAACTGAGATAGAGATATGATATGAATGCATGAATATGACTGAGTACGATATATCGATAAAATCAGTGAGATGACAGCAAGAAACGACCACTATAGGACCTAAAAATATCAGCATAAAGTCTAAACATGATATTTATCATGATTGACAGCTCAGTTACTTTATCACATGGTGATAACACAGATATCAACAAAATAGAGCCACAATGCAGTGCCATGGAAGCAACGGAGTCACAATTCATAGGGTGCACACCCACACGCCCGTCACCTAGCATGTGTGTCACCTCAATATCGATCACATAACACATATTACGAGGTTTCATACCCTTAACACTAAGTTTAGAAGAGTTACTTACCACGAACAAGCCAATACCAATGCCGAGCAAGCCAAACGATGCTCCAAAGATGCCATCACGCGCGTTCCCACATTCGAACGGCTCTAAACTAACCAAAAATAACTCAAGTACATCAAATAAAGCCCAAGGAAACAATTCCAAATGAAAAAGGTCGAATCTTTAATCAAAAGCCCAAAATCGGCCAAAACGTCTAACACGGGCCCGCACCTTGGAACCTGACAAAACTCACAATATCTGACAACCCATTCAATTACGAGTCCAACCATACTAGTTTCACTCAAATTCGACTTCGAATCGATGTTCAAAACTCAAAATTTACATTATTAAACTTTAGGCCAAAACCCCTAATTTCCTCTTTGAAAATCATAATCCAATTACCAAAAATGAAGATAGATTAATGAAATATAACCAAAAATGAGTAGAGCACACTTACCCCAATTCTTGTGATGAAATTTGCTCCAAATATCGCCTCAATCCGAGTCCCACATCTCAAAATATGATAAAAGAACCAAAAACCTCGATTTTTATAGCCTCTGCCCAACACTTTCCGCATTTGTGTAACAACCCGGCCGGTCATTTTGAGAATTTAAATCCCGTCCGGCGGCATAAGGCCTTGAGCAACTTCGTATTATGTGCCTTGAGTTGCGTACGTGGTTGAATTCAGTTACCGGATGATCCGGAGTGATTTGGTACACTTAGTCCCTAAAACGGAAGCTTAAGTCTTAGGATTTTTTACCGTAGTCGGAACTGTGTGAAGACGACTCCATAATGGAGTTTCGTCAGTTCCGTTAGCTCCGTTGGGTGATTTTGGACTTAGGAGCATGTCCGGACTGTGAATTTGAGGTCTGTAGTTGATTTAGGTTTGAAATGGCAAAAGTTAAATGTTTGAAGATTTTGACCGGAAGTGGACTTTTTGATATCGGGGTCGAAATGTGATTCCGAGAGTTGGAACAGCTCCGTTATGTTATTTGGGACTTGCTTGCAAAATTTGATATCATTCCGGGTTGGTTAGATTGGTTTTGGCACGATTTTTCAAAGTTGGAAGTTTTGGAAGTTCATAAGTTTGATTCGTGGTACGATTTGTATTTTCGGCATTGTCTGATGTGATTTGAGACCTCGAGCGAGTCCGTGTTTGGTTATAGGACTAGTCGGTATGTTTAGACGGGGTCTCGGGGGCCTCGGGTGAGTTTCGGATGGGCTACGGGTATTTTCCCCCTATTTTTGAATTATTGTTATCTGTCATCCGGTTTCCTTCATCGCGTTCGCGTCCTTGCCTTCGCGTTCGCGTAGTGTTATTTTGGAGGGTGAAATATTTTCTCTTCTCGTTCGCAGTCACCCTCTCATGTTCACGAAGTTCTACCACCCCCTTCTTCGTGTTCGCATTCCCTATCTTGCGTTCGCGAAATGCAAACCAGGCCCTAGGCACTGATGATCATTTTTCTCTTTGCGTTCGCATGTCACTTACATGTTCGCATAGCTATTCCATTACACTCTTCGCGTTCGCGTACTACTTCACGCATTCGCGAAGAGCAGTCGTTGGGCCATCATAGTTTTCCTCTCCGCGTTCGCGAACGTGTTGTCGCGTTCGTGAAGAACAACTGGGCAGCTTTTGTTTCTCTTCTTCGCGAACGCATCCCTTTCTCTGCGTTTGCGATGCACAAAACCCCTGGGCAGAATATAAAGTCCTCTATTCCGAGGGTTTGCCATTTTCACCATTTTTGGAGTTCTAGAGCTCGGTTTTGAGAGATTCTTTGTGGGTTTTTCAAGCAAATCGATTGGGTAAGTGTTCTTCACCTAGAATTTATTTATTTCCATGATTCTATCTTTATTTTTATCATTTAATTTGTGTTTTGAGTTGAGGAAAATGGTGGTTTTTTAAGAAACAATTCAAAATGAAAAATCATGATTTGAGGGACGAAATGGTATCGGAATTCGATGATTTTTGTATGGTTAGACTCGTGAGTGAATGAGTGTTCGTATTTTGTGACTTTTACCCGATTCCGAGATGTGGGCCCGGGTCGACTTTTTAGGGCGGATTTCGAGATTTTTGTTAAAGTATTGATTTTATTAATTAGATGAGTCTATTATGATTGTATTCATGATATGCAATTGTGTTTGGCTATATTTGGGCCATTCGGAGTTGGATAATTAAAAAAAAGGGCATTCTTACGGACTGGTTGAGCTTGGTTTGAGGTAAGTATCTTGCCTAACCATGTGTGGGGGATTTTTCCCTTAGGATTGAGTCTTCTATGTTGATTGTAGTCCATGCACGCGAGGTGACGAGTGCGTGCTCAGACTTATTTGTAAAAAGTTGGCCTTTTAGGATTCTTAGGTCCTTATATTCACTGAGTATGAAGTTGTTCTTGATATTATTAAGTTCCTATTTACTAGTTTCACCTCTACATGCTTTAATTAGAATTAATTGCTTTTAGGATTCACTCTTATTGCCTATTTGACTCTTATTTGACTTAACTGAAGATTTTACATCCTCTATTGCCATGCTATCTTTTCATAACTGCTTATCTTTATTTGAAATTATTATTATATCATCTTATAATTTGTTCAGTCTTAATTGAGGTTATGATTATCTTTCCGCTGCTTATCCTTAATTAAATTATTAAAAATCCTTAGTAATTCCTCAACCTTAAAAGAGGTTTTAGACATCCTATATCTTAGTCGACTTGTTTTATTTGGAATTATTTGACTCGTGTTAGTTTCCCTGTTGTTGAAATGTATATTGTGGGATCATTGATACACATTAGTTTCCCTTTGTTGAACTGTTCCTTTTACGCCTAGCATTCTTTATTGTGGTTATTCCTTCTGAATTGGTTCTACCGTTTCTTTGTGAATTAAAGTTCTTGAGTTGATTTACTTGTCGTACTTTATATTATTGTCATTGTTGCTGTGGTACTTGTTGTGGTGATGCACGAGGTTTCTGTCGTGCGGTTGTTATTATTGTGATGCACGAGGTTTCTGCCGTGTGGTTGTTATTATGGGGTTCCACAAGGTTTCTGTCGTGCTATTATTACCATTGATATTTGCACATGCGGCTTGACAAGGCGGGATATGTATATATATATTTATGGGTTGCGCATGTGGCGAGACAAGGTGGGAATATTATTATGCACGTGTGGCGAGACAAGGCGGGCATTTATGTTACTATTGCACAAGTGGCGAGACAAGGTGGGCTGTATCAGGGATTGATTTGTGATGATTTATGGCCTAGGGGCATTCTTGCTGTTGATATTTGTGTGGTGGTATACGTACCTGTGTGAGCTTTGTCTTGTGAAAGCGTTGAGAAAATATTCTACGTCTTGTCCGTTCTTCTTCTTCCTTATGCTTATTTGCTGGTATGGACTATGTTAGGACACTTGCACAAGCATACACGTAGTTAAGCACTCTTATCGGAATGTTCTTGATATTGTTGAGCATAGATGCTCACCCTTATTTACTTGCCTTCTATGTGAGAATGGCTCTATTGGCATGTGAGTCATCAGTGCAGTTATGAGGTGTTATGATGGCACAGGAAGCCAAGTGTTAGGGTTCAGGTATTGAGACTCGTGAGTTGTGAATAAATCCGAGGTTCGGTACCTCGTGGAGTTGTTGGCTAAAACCTGATGTAAAAGTAGTTGTAGTTGCTGAGTTATTACTTGTCCTTGCAGTATTTATGATTCTGGATTTAGGTTGTGTTCCACTCACTTTGTCTGTGTCATTTTCATGATATTCCGCTGATACTTGTTGATTCTTTCTTTAATTCCATTACTGCATTGTGAGCCATATTGCATAGTCCTTATGTAGAGATCATACTCCTGTTGTTCATATGTTGTACCTGTTTAGTTTATTAGACCAGTGGGTGTCTTGACTGTTCCTCGTCACTACTCCACTGAGGTTAGTCTTGATACTTACTGGGCACCGCTGTGGTGTGCTCATGCTACTCTTTTGCACAATTATTTTTGTGCAGATCCAAGAAATTGTTCGTTAGCTAGCTATGTGGACCATTGCTGCGGAGACTCAAGGTAAACCTGCCACTGCGTTCGCAGGCTTCGGAGTCACCTTCAACTTTTCGTTTTGCAATGTTTATTCTTATTTCTGGACAGTTGTATTTAGAAGTTTTCTAGCAAACACTCTGTAGAGCTTATGACTTGTACTACCGGTTTTGAGAATTTTAAGAGATTCTATTTAAATAATGTTGTTGTTTTAATTATTGTTAGGCTTACCTAGTCCCTAAGACTAGGTGCCATCACGATATTCAAATGGAGAAAAAATTGGGTCGTGACAATTTGTGGACAAATAGTCACATCTGCGACCACCGCATCTGCGGTAACTGTTTCGCTTCTGCGACCACAACTAACCAGCTGGCCCCTCGCACCTGAGGAACAATTTCTGCATCTGCGCACTCGCAGGTGCGACTCCTCCTCCGCATATGCGATGACCTCTAGCCAAGCCTACTACGCTTCTGCGGCCAATTGTCCGCATCTGCGGACTCGCATTTGTGCCCACTCTTCCGCAGATGCGGAAACACTAGAACTAGAAATCTTCAGCAATACAACATGAAATGAAAATCATTTGAACCCCGTCCGAAACTCACCCGAGGCCCCCCGGGACCTCAAACAAATATACCAACAAGTCCCATAACATAATACGGACCTACTCGAGGCTTCAAATCACATCTAACAATATCGGAACGACGAATCATACCTTAATTCGAATTCAATGAACTTTGAAATTTCAAACTTCCACAACCGATGCCGAAACCTATCAAATCACGTCTGATTGACCTCAAATTTTGCACACAAGTCATATTTGACAATACGGACCTGCTCCAACTTCCGGAATCGGAATCCGACCCCGATATCAAAAAGTCCACTCCTGGTCAAACTTTTCAAAATTTCAACTTTCGCCATTTGGAGCCAAATTGAACCACGGACCTCCAAATCACAATACGGACGTGCTCCTAAGTCTAAAATCACCTAACGGAGCTAACGGAACCATCAAAATTCCAATCCGAGGTCAAATGCTAAAAAGTCAAACTTGGTCAACTCTTCCAAATTTAAAGCTCCCTAGTTGAGAATCATTCTTCCAAATCAGTCCCGAATAACCTGAAGACCAAAACCGACGATTCACACAAATCAAAATGCATCATACGGAGCTACTCACATGCGTAAACTATCGAGCGGAGTGCAAATACTCAAAATGACCGGTTGGGTCAATACACTGTTGTTGGCTACTGGTGTTGTACTTTGACCTATGTTCCAGCTCGTCACTACTTTTAACCTAAGGTTAGGTTTGTTACTTATTGAGTACATGGGGTCGGTTGTACTCATACTACACTTCTGCACCTTGCGTGCAGATATTGGATGCTGATGTTGCTATGATCGTCGAGAGCGGGATTTGAAGACGTACCTGTGTTCCGGTTGTAGCTGCCTCTTGTTCATGGTAGCCTTAAATTTATCAAAATCGGTTTATGTATGTTTCAAACAGATGATGTATTTATTTCATACCACCTTTGTAAATTATAATCTTAGAAACTCATGATTTGTACTATCAGCCCTTGGGAATTCTTGAGTAAAAGCAGTTTTATTATCCTTTCTTTTTTTAATAAATCTCATTTAAATTGGATAGTTGTTAATTGACTTACCTGATAGGTTGGATTGGGTTAGGTGTCATCACGAATAGGTGAATTTTGGGTTGTGACACATACTTACTAAGAACGAAGAAGAAAACTGGATTAGCATAACAGGTAAATTTCACCTTTTAGGATAAGGAGAGAATAACTCTCTCACTTTTTGAATGGAAAAAAAATTTCCTTTGAGCCAAAAGCAAATAAAAAAACAACAAATTCTTGCTGGAATTTACAAAATGCTATTGCTATCCCTTATTTGAAGGAATACTTTAAGAATTACAACGATATGATTAGTTCTTTTTCTTCAAAGAGAAATATCTTTAAAAAAAATTAAGATTATTATCCTATATAGTATGAAAAATATCATATCATTGCTTGAGGCTTGTATATATGACTCATTCTTGACATTTCAAACACCATTCCAATTCTGGATTCCACAATATGGACCATGTCTATTTTGCTTTCCCCTCCCTGTTGCTCTTCCCTTACCTCAGTAGCTGCTCTCCTTCCTCTAGCATTTGCGATATGCAGGCTACACGTGCTTCTCTACCATGCATAGAGTTGAAGCTAGAAATTTCTCCAAGGGTGTTCAAACTTAAAAGAAGTAAAAATATTTTTCGACAAAAGGTATTCAATATATGTTATATAACTCTAAAACCTAATATTTTTACTTAATATATGAAGTCGGCGAAAGGTGGTCAATTGATCATCCTTTAAGACATGTAGCTTCGCTCCAGACCACGCAATCTACACTATGTATTTCTCTTCCTATTCCTTTTCTCCTACGTATACGATTTGTGGGCATTGTGTTAAATTCTTTATCATCATAATTACTGCTTTTTCTCATACCCTAATAGAACATCATAAAACCAAATAACATTCATATGAAAGTATTAACATATCTAGTGGTGGCAAAATAAAATAAAAAAATAATTATCCATCCATATTATCCACTAAAAATCGGTCTGGATAATGAACTTTTTAAAAATGGGTCAAATGTGTGTAAGATTCATATTATCCACTTAAAAATGGATAACTAATGCGTTTAACTTTTACATTTGCAAATATTCAAATTTGGGGTTTGTTAAGTTTGAGAGACTAGAAATTCTCCCAAACGTAATCATATTCAAAAAGACATGAATAATATGGATATCCATATTATCCGCTGGATAACCCGTTTTTTATCCGTCTCAAATACAAGTCGGGTCAAATAATTTATCCATTTTTAAAATTACTCGTTTTCGACCCGCTCATAACCGACCCGCTCGTTTTCCCCCTAAACATATCCATAGTGGTAGCCTGGTAGGAGAAAGGCGTTTAGCTGGTCGTGACCAAGAAACCACTGGTTTCGCTTGGTGGGCCGGGAATGCCCGACTTATCAATTTATCCGATAAACTACTAGGGGCTCATGTCCTAATGGGACAACATCTGGAAAAAAAATCGATAGGAATAAAAGAAATCAGTAAAAAAATACCTCGCTGGTCACATAAATTAATTACCGAATTGGAACAACAATCGGGTGACTATCAAGAGGGCGTACCACTGGATCATCAAATTCGTTCAAGAAAAGCCAAACGTGTAGTAATTTTTACTGCCAGCAATAAAATGTAACAGTTATTAATGTACGAATCTGCATTTTTAGAAATGTTTCTTTTTGAATGAAAACAATTAATTATATTGCTGTAATTCTTTGTGTTAAGTATTAATCCCGGTGTACTCCAAATTTATTTTATTACTAATATTCATTTTTTGAAGATGTTTCTCTTTGAAAGAAGACATTAATCGTGTTTTTGTAACCTTAAGGTCTCCCTCCGAACAAGGGATAGTAATTACATTTTGTAAATTTCGGCAAGGGTGTCTTTTTTTATTTTTTTTTATTGACTTTTGAGTCAAAGGAAATTCTTTTTTTCCATTTAAAACGTGAGAAGTAAATTTTCTTACTCTAAAAGGTTAAGAGGGTAAGGTGAAATTTATTCATATTTATGCACACCAGTGTTTATATTAAATCAGATAGTTTAACTTGGTAGCTAAAAATTATGATGAAAATACATATTAGTTAACCATAATCAAATGATAGATGTGATATATGAAATACTAATCTTGCATTTATTACTCTGATGTAAATATCGAGTGACTATAAATCTACTATTAAAAAATTTGGCTAGATTAGTAATACAGAGATACAACACTGTTAGGATCAAAAAAATATGATGCATGCAGAAGCTAACGATGCAAAGCTGGTGGACGATAAATCAGACAAGAAAGACAATATACTAAAGAATAGGACAGTATAATGGGGTTTGGTCAATAGATCTACATATAAAAACTAGTATAAAAATAAAAAAACTATTGAGATAAAAATCTTCCCCTAAACAAAACTCTTTAATAACTACATTGTGGATATTGTTGTTGTTATTGTGACAAGGATTTTCAATTTATGGAAGTGTAAAACTTCTCTGCCAAAAAAAGGATAAGGTATATGAAGAGAGGAATTGTCAAGAAAATCTCCTCAAAACTTAAATTGGTCAAGCGACCTCCTATTTTCTTTCTCAATTTCTTTTGGGTTGAAAAATTGCTAAATGAATGGATTAAGGTGGATGGGCCTTTTTAATATTTTCAAAACTTGTGGCTCACCTATAAAATTTGAAAAATAAACTTTCTTTCTAATTTTTTTCCTCTTTCATCTCTCTACTCTTTCTTCTCTCTCACTCAACCCCCTCGACCACGGTGGTTTCTGGCGGGAAGGGACAAGAACCAAGCTTCGATTTTGGGCGGAATCGTCTTTATAAACCCAACAAGCATTGTATTGTTACTCAGAACGTGTCAATTTTGGTAAATCCTAAATTCTTTTTTTTTTCGTTTCTTACATTTGTGATTTGGGATCTTGTAGAGGGATTCATTCATGTGCATGTTCAAGATAGATTGGGTTGTGTATAGCCATATCTTATATGGCGTGGGTGGCGACCTAATGTTTATTGATAAACGTGTGGTCGATTGTCTTCTGGTCATAGATGTTTGCTGGAATTAGGGCTTATATTTTTTATTCCGATCATAAGTTTTAAATTATTAAATGTGACATTGCAGATTTGCATGTAGGTAATATGAGGACGAAATCAATTACTAAGAAGCATATTCCTTCGGCAAAAAAGGAAATTGCACATCCTTCAAAGCCTCCAAACATGAAAGGAAATGCAAAAACACAAGAAGCATTGCCAAGTAAAGCAAATGCTGAGCCTTCAAAAACTGCTACCAGGAAACGAAATGTAGAGACTTCTAAAGCTTTCCCTAGTAAAGAAAATGTTGAGATTTCTAAGCATGATAGGATGATGAAGCTTTAGGTCGGGAGGATGATGAAAATGGTGATGATGTTGCTCAGAAGGTTGATAAAAATGCTGAAGAAGAAGATGATGAAGAAGAAAATGATGAACAACTTGAAGATAGTGAAGATGGGTTGAAAAGTGAAGCACATGCAGTAGTTGAATTTGACCAGGATGATCTGTCAATTTTTGTGTTTGTAAGGGTGATCGACGCATTTAAATAAAAATTCAAAACTTTTCTAAGAAAGCATAGACGTTTCCCGCCCAAGATTAGTATGAGGTCTAGGATCAGTTTATTCCATGAGTTCAAGGATAAACTTAGAACAGTCAAATTGTGTGATGAACTGATAGGTCATTTGAGTTCTAGCCCTTATTTCCGTGTTTTGAGACCTCGAATAACTCCGTTTTAGTATTTTTCGATTTACGTGCGCAGTCCGTATCTTTTTATGAAAATATTTTATGTGTAAAATTAAAAAAAATATGAATTTTAGCTTTAAAAATGACTTGAGTTGACTACGGTTAATATTTTGTGTAAATGACCCCGATCAGTATTTTGACAATCTCGGTGGGTCCGTATCGTGATTTTGGACTTGTTCGTATTCCCAAAATCAAATTCGGAAGTCCCTAATTTAATTTGGCATGATTTGTTAAAAACTAGTAACTTCAAGGTTTAAAGAATTCCTAAGTTTGACCGTAGGTTGACTTTATTGCTACCGGGTTTGGATTTTGGTCTCGAAACTTGGTATAGGTTCATTTTACTATTTAAAATTTGTGTGCAAAATTTAGTGCAAAACGGAGTTGATTTGATAGGATTCAGACTCGGTTGTGAATTTAGAAGTTCTTGAGTTTCTTTGAAACTTTCATACATTTTGATATCTGATTCATTGTTCTAGATGTTATTTCATTGTTTTGATCATGTGAGCGAGTTCCTGTGATATTATTACACTGCGTGCATAATTGGTTTGGAGCCCGAGGGGGTCGGATGAGGTTCGGATAGGCTACGGACCATTTCGAACTTGAAAAATTGCTGATTTTTGTTGTTGCTGATGTCTTGTGCAATGTGCTTTGCGATCGCGAAGGTGAATCTGGGTTGGGGCGAAAATTGTTCTTCGAGAACGCAAGGAAACAGTCGCGAACGCGAAGTAGTTGCGGACTTACCCTATGCGAACGTGACCGTCCACTCGCGAACACGTAGGGTTATGGGATCTGGGAGGGGATCTTTCCGATATTTTAAAGTGAACGCGAGTGTAGGCTCGCGAATGCGAAGGATAGGGAGAGAGTCCATCGCGAACGAGAAGAGTATCTCGTGAACGCGAAGTCCAATTGCATCGCTGTGCTTCGCGATCCCGTCAGGTCCTTTGGGAACACGAGGAAGACCTGACGCCAGTGATTAAAGCAGTCCAAAAATCGAGATTCTTCCCCTTTTTCACCATTTTCAAGTTTGAGCTCGGCCTAGAGTCGACTTGGAAGAGGTTTTCACCCCAACTTCATAGGTTAGTAGATTTTTACTTGTTTCTTTACATTTTCATAAACACCCATTGATTTTTATTCTTTAATCTATGTTTTTCCATGGTAGAAATTAGGAATTTAGGTAGAAATTGAGAATTTTGAGAAATTGAGATTTAGACCTCAAATTGAGGTTGGATTTTGAAACTAGTCAGATAACCGGGCTTGAGGGTGAATGGATAATTGGGTCTTGGTCCTAATCTCTGGTTTTGACCAAGCGGGCCATGAGTTGACTTTTGTTGATTTTTTCCTAAATTATCAAACATTGAATCTTTTTCACTCATGTGTAGTTTCTAAAGCTTATTTTGAATTATTTGAACTATATTTGATTAAATTTGATTGGTTTGGAGACTAATTCTAGAGGAAACGCCGCGGTTGAGCATTGATTTGGTTGCGTAGTGAGGTAAGTGTCATGGTTAATCTTGACTTAAGGGATTAGGACTTGTTGGACTATTTGCTACGTGTTTTATGTGTGGGGACAATGTATATGTGAGGTGTCGAGTACCTATACATTGTCATTGGGTTAAAGCATGGGGGTAAAAATTATTTCTTTATATTATATTATTTCGTTAATTATGTTATCCATGCTTAGGTTAGATTATTATTTCTTTTAATTATTCATTTCGTATTTATTGCATATTTTAAAGATGTTGAATATTTTGGAAGTTGAAGTTTGATATCATGGCACCATATTTGAAGCGAAATTATTCCCCGCCTTGTTTTTATTATTCGGATTTATATTGTTGCTTAGGTGAGGAAGATAGAAAAGCACGAAGGTTGTTGACGTGCCTTATTTGCATTCATTATCACATATTGAGAGATTTGATAGTAAAAGCACTAAGGATGATGCTATGCCGGTGAGTAAAAGCACGAAGGGTGATGCCGTGCCATTATATTCATGATATTACATGGTGAGGATGAGAGTAAAAGCACGAAGGGTGATGACGTACCATTTTCATATTATTGTTTAATTTGATTTCCGGTTTTGGTGATTTAGTTGGTTATACTGTTGCTTAATTTGAAAGATGTTATTTCATAATTTTGTACTTGCCATTTTATGATATTTTCCCCTTTTGCATGTCCCCTCCCAGTTAATATTATATCATTCTTCTTGTTATTCTGTTGTTTTATATATACTTGTACAGGGTTCTTACGTAGGTGTTTTGTCATAGCCTCGTCACTACCTCGTCGAGGTTAGGCTCGACACTTATGAAGTGCATTGGGTCGGTTGTACTCATACTACACTTATGCAGTTCTTGTACTGATATTGGTATTGGTCCCAGCGGTGCTTGAGGTGTGTCGTCTCGAATCACATTCACTTCGGAGACTTGAGGTCGATCTACTGGCGTTCGCAGACCTTGAAGTCCCCTTCTATTTCCTACTTTTACTGTTTATCTCTTTCGAATAATTGTATTTATTTCAGACTATGTTTGTAGACTTCTAGTTCCTCGTATATTCTTGACTCCAGATTTCTGAGAGTAGTTAGTATCACATGGTTTATATTCGCACTATGTTAGGTTTGGCATTTATTTCTTGTTGAATATCATTATTTTGTTTTTAGCTGTTAAAATTTGTTTATTATCTATTTCTCATCGGCTTGCCTAGCAAGTGGATGTTAGGCGCGATCACGCCCCCGAGATTGGGATTTCGGGTCGTGCCAAGTTGGTATCAGAGCACTAGGTTACTTAGGTCTTACGAGTCATGAGCAAGCATAGAAGAGTCTGGAGGATAGGTACGGAGACGTACTTATCTTCTAGAGGATATGGAGTTTTAGGGGGGAAAATTCACATCTTTCTTTCCCTATCATGCTATTTTATTCTATCATTGATGTTTGAATCATTCCAATATTGTTCTCTCGTAGATTGTAAGAACAGGCACAACATCTACAGCCGGACAAGAGCCGGAACACCCTGTTGCAGCCACTACTAGGGGTAGGGGATGAGGTCGAGCTAGAGGCCAAGGCAAAGGCAGAGCTCAGCCCAGAGCTCGAGCAGACCACCCAAAGTGGAGCCTCAGATTGATCATGAGGAGGAGATCCCAGCTCAGACTACACCAGTTGGATCTGCTCAGGTCCTGGAGGGATTTATAGCCACTCCCGTACTTCAGGACGCTGTAGTCCGTTTACTGGGCCTTATGGAGAGTGTGGCCCAGACCGGTGCATTTCTTATAGAACCAGCCGTCTCTCAGGATGGGGGAGGGGCACAGACTCCCGCTACTCGCACTCCGGAACAAATGGATCCCATCTATCAGACTCCAGCAGTCTAGCCAGTTGGGGTAGTTCAACCTGTTATTGCTGCACAGGCCGAGGAGAGGCCCGCAATGTCTTCTGAGGGATTGATGATATTGGATAAGTTCACAAATCTCTTCCCTATTCACTTCAGTGGTGCACCTTCTGAGGACCCACAATATTACTTGAACCGTTGCCACGAGGTGTTGCATAACATTGGTATTGTTAAGACCGATGGGGTCGACTTTGCAATGTTCTAGATGACCGGTTCTGCCAAGAGATGGTGGCGGAAAAATGTGATGACTAGACTAGCTGGTTCACCTTCACTTACGTGGGATTAGTTTTCGTAGCTATTTATGGAGAAGTTTATTCCTTTCACTCTGAGAGAGGAGTACCGCAGGCAGTTTTAGCGCCTTCAGTAGGGTAGCATAACTGTTACCCAGTATGAGACCCGATTTATGGACCTAGCTCTCCAAGTAGTTATCTTACTCCCTACTGAGAGGAAAAGAGTGAGTAGATTCATTGATGGACTTACTTTCAGTAGTAGGCTATAGGTGACCAAGGAGACCAGAGATGATATTTGCTTCCAAAGGGCCGTAGAGATTGCTAGACAGGTCGAGATGGTTCATGGTCAGGATAAGGGGGTGGTATCTGAGAAGGGGCCTTGTCATTCTTTCTTTGTCTAGAGGCAGGGGTTCATTTGGTAGGGGCTATCCTCCCAGGTCATTTCAGTCAGCGCTTCAGGCAGCCCATAGTGCTTCAGGTAGTCATGGTTCTTATGAGCCTCATCCTGAGCAGCTATCCTACAGTGCATCATCAGCTCCTATTAGTGCACCTCCAATCTAGGTCGACAAAGCCAATTACAGGGTTAGTAGTCACAGTAGCCGAGGGCTTGTTATACTTGTGGAGATCCGAGGCACGTTGCTTGATTTTTCCCCAAGTCACAGGGTAGCATACCACAACAGAGTTATCATGCCATGGTTCCGGCACCAGTTGCTTCACCGCCTACTCAACCAGCTAGAGGCGGGGGTCAGGCTGCCAGAGGTGGAGGTCAGGCCATTAGTGGTGGAGGTCAGGCTAATAGAGGTGGAGGCCAGCCAGCTAGAGGCCGTCCGAGAAGCGGAGGTCAAAGTGGTGGGGCCCAACCTTATTTTTATGCATTTCTAGCTAGACTTGAGGCCGAGTCATCTGACGCCATCATCACAGGTATTGTTCCAGTTTTCCATAGAGATGCTTCAGTTTTTTTTATCCAGTCTACTTATTCCTACGTGTCATCCTATTTTGCTTCCTATTTGGTTATGCTTCGTGATTCTTTGAGTGCTCCTATATATGTATCCATGCCTGTGGGAGATTTTATTGTTGTAGATCGTGTTTATCGCTCGTGTGTGATTTCTATCGGGAGCCTTAAGACTAGTGTAGATCTCTTACTTCTTGATATTGTAGACTTTGATGTATTTTGGGCATGGATTGGTTGTCTCCATATCACGTTATATTAGACTGTCATGCCAAGACGATGACCTTAGCCATGCCGGGGTTGCCTCTATTAGAGTGGAGAGGGACTCCAGGCCATTCTACCAACAGGGTTATTTCTTATGTGAAGGCTCGGCGTATGGTCGACAAGGGATGTCTAGCATATTTGGCCTATATCCATGATTCTAGCGCGGAGGTTCCTTTCATGGATTCAGTACAAGTAGTGCGTGAGTTTTCAGAGGTATTTCCTATAGATTTGTCGGGGATGCCACCCGTCAGAGATATCGACTTCTGTATTGACTTGGCTCCGGGCACCCAGCCCATTTCTATTCCACCATACCATATGGCCCCACCTATTTTGAATGAACTAAAGGAGAAGTTGTAGGATTTGCATGATAAGGGATTCACCAGACCTAGTGTCTCGGCCTGGGTGTGCCGGTCTTGTTCATGAAGAAGAAGGATGATTCGATGAGGATGTGTATAAATTATCGGCAGTTGAACAATGTCACTATCAAGAACAAGTATCTATTTTCAAAGATTGATTTGTGATCTGTCTACCATCAATTGAAGATTAGGGCATCGGATGTCCCTAAGACAGCTTTTCGGAATCTGTATGGGCATTATGAGTTCTTAGTATTGTCATTTGGTTTGACAAATGCCCCAGCAGCATTTATGAATTTCATGAATCGGGTATTTAAGCCCTATTTGGATTCGTTTGCGATCGTTTTCATTAATGATATCTTGATCTACTCCCGCAGTCGAGAGGAGCATGAGCAGCATCTTCGGATTGTACTTCAGACTCTGAGATATAGTCAGTTATATGCCATGTTTTCAAAGTGTGAGTTTTGGGTGGATTCGGTTGCCTTTTTGGGACATGTTGTATCTGTCGAGGGCATTAAAGTGGATCCTAAGAAGATTGAGATAGTTCAGAACTGGCCTAGACCTACTTCAGCTACAGAGATTTAGAGCTTCGTGGGTTTGGCGGGTTATTATCGCCAATTCGTGGAGGGGTTTTCAGCCATCACAACCCCATTGACTAGATTCACCCAGAAGGGTGCCCCATTCAGGTGGTCCGATGAGTGTGAGTTGAGCTTTCAGAAGCTAAAGACTGCTTTTCCTACAACTCCAGTATTGGTGTTGCCTAAAGGTTCAGGATCCTACATTGTGTATTGTGATGCATCGCATATTGGGCTTGGTGCAGTATTGATGCAGAATGGCGGGGTGATTGCATACGTGTCTCGACAGATGAAGGTTCATGAGAATAATTACCCTGTTCATGACCTAGAGATGGCAACTATTGTTCATGCATTGTATATGTGTATCCTTGTATGGGTAGCCTTGTATATATTCCACTTGGTCAGAGACCGCTAGCA
Organism: Nicotiana tabacum; assembly: GCF_000715075.1. Taxonomy (NCBI): domain Eukaryota; kingdom Viridiplantae; phylum Streptophyta; class Magnoliopsida; order Solanales; family Solanaceae; genus Nicotiana; species Nicotiana tabacum. Next base: position 49,535,685 of record NC_134102.1, read on the forward strand.
TAAGATGTTCAGGCCTTGGCCAATCCGTTCGTGAGGTTAGATGTTTCGGAGCCTAGTTGGGTTCTTGCCTGCACTGACTCTCAGTCTTCTTTGTATGAGCGCATCAGAGAGCGTCAGTATGATGACCTCTATTTGCTTGTCCTTAAGGACACGGTGCAGCACGGTAATGTCAAGAAGGTTTCTACTGGAGATGATGGGGTATTGTAGATGCAGGGTCGGATTTGTGTGCCCAATGTGGATGGGCTTCGTGAGTTGTTTCTTGACGAGGCCCACCATTTGTGGTATTCAATTCATCTTGGTGCCGCCAAGATGTATCAGGATTTGAGGCAGAATTGTTGGTGGAGAAGAATGAAGAGAGATATAGTTGCATATCTGGCTCGGTACTTGAATTGCCAGCAGGTGAAGTACGAGCATCAGAGGCCTGGCGGTTTGCTTTAGAGACTTGAGATTCCCAAGTAAAAGTGGGAGTCTATTACCATGGATTTTGTTGTTGGGTTCCCACGGACTTTGAAGAAATTTGATTTAGTAGGGTTGTTGAGGATAGGTTGACCAAGTCGACACATTTCCTTTCGGTGGCAGCTACCTATTATTTAGAGCAGCTGGGTGAGATCTATATCCGTGAGATTGTTCTTCTTTACAGTGTGCCGGTGTCCACTATTTCTGATCAGGGCACGCAGTTCACATCGTAATTCTGGAGGGTCGTACTACGTGAGTTAAGCACACGAGTTGAGTTGAGCATATCATTTCACCCCCAGACAAACGGGAAGTCTGAGTACACCATTTAGATATTAGAGGATATGCTTCGGGCCTATGTTATGGATTTCGGGGGTTCTTGGGATCAGTGCTTGCCGCTTGCGTAGTTTTCCTATAATAACAGCTGCCAATCAAGTATTCAGATGGCTCCTTATAAGGCCTCATATGGAAAGCGGTGTCGTTTGCCAGTTGGTTGGTTTGAGCCAGGAGAGGCTCGGATGTTAGGTACTGATTTGGTTCAGGATGCCTTAGAAAAGGTCAAGATGATTCAGGATCGACTTCGTACAGCATAGTCTAGGTAGAAGAGTTATGCCGACCGGAGAGTTCGTGATGTTGCATTCACGGTTGGAGAGAGGTTTTTGCTTCGGGTTTCACCCATGAAGGGTGTGATGAGGTTCGGGAAGAATGGCAAGTTGAGACCTAGGTATATCAGACCCTTTGAGATCCTTGAGAGAGTTGGTGAGGTGGCCTACAAGCTTGCATTGCCACCTAGCTTATCCGCAGTTCATCTAGTGTTCCATGTTTCCATGCTCCGGAAGTATCATGGTAATCCGTCCCATGTATTAGATTTTAACTCAGTCCAATTGGACAAGGATTACGAGGAATATTGGGTGTCCATTCTAGCACGGAAGGTTCGGAAGTTAAGGTCTAAGAGTTATCCTTCTGTTAGAGTGCAATAGAGAGGTCAGCCAATCGAGGGAGCTATGTGGGAGTCCGAGTCTGATATGCGAAGTAGATACCCATACCTTTTCACCTTTCTATGTTTGTTCGAGGATGAACGTTTATTTTAGCGGTGGAGAATGAGATGACCCGATATGTCATTTTGAGTTCTAGCCCTTATTTTCGTGTTTTGAGACCTCGGTTAGCTCCGTTTTGCATTTCTCGATTTGCATGCGCAATCTGTGTCTTTTTCGGAAAGATTTTATGTGAAAATTTAAAGAAAACATGAATTTTAGCTTTAAAAATGACTTGAGTTGTCTACGATCAACATTTTGTATAAACGACCCCGGATCGGTATTTTAACTATTCCGGTGGGTTCGTTTTATAATTTTGGACTTGGGCATATACCTGGAATAGAATTTGGAAGTCCCTAACTTAATTCGGCGTGATTTGTTTAAAACTAGTAACTTGAAGGTTTAAAGATTTTCTTGGTTCGACCATAGGTTGACTTTAATGCTACCGGATTTGGATTTTGGTCCTGGAACTTGGTATAAGTTCATTTTACTATTTAAAACTTGTCTGCAAAATTTGGTGCAAAATAGAGTTGATTTGATAGGATCCGGATGCTCGTTTGTGAATTTGGAAGTTCTTGAGTTTCTGTAAAAATTTCATGCATTTAGGTGTCCAATTCGTAGTTCTAGGTGTTATTTTGGTGTTTTAATCATGCGAGCAAGTTCGTATGATGATATTACACTTGCATGCATGTTTTGTTTCGAGCCCGAGGGGCTCGGATGAGGTTTGGATAGGCTACGGACCATTTTGAACTTGAATAATTGTTGGTTATTGTTGTTGTTGATGTCTAGTGCAATGTGCTTCGAGATCGCGAAGCTACTCTCGCGATCACGAAGGGGAATCTGGGTTGGGCGGAAATCGTTCATCTCGAACGCGAGGAAACGATCGCGAAAGCGAAGTAGTGGGGGGCTTACACTTCGCGAACGCGACCGTCCACTCGCGAACGCGTAGGGTTATGGGTTATGGGAGGGGATCTGTCCAATATTCTATGCGAACGCGAACCTAGGATCGCGAACGCAAAGGCCGGGGGGAGATGCCACCGCGAAAGCAAAGAATATCTCACGAACGCGAAGGCCAATTGTTCCGTTGTGCTTCATGATCGCATCAGGTCCTTCGCAAACGAGAAGAGGACCTGACGCAAGTAATTAAACAGTCCAAAAATCGAGATTCTTCCCATTTCTCACCATTTTCAAGTTTGAGCTCGGCCTAGAGGCGATTATGAAGAGGTTTTTCACCCCAATTTCATAGGTTAGTGGATTTTAATTTGTTTCCGTACATTCCCATACACACCCATTGATTTTTAACTTTTAATCTATGCTTTTCCATGGTAGAAATTAGGGATTTAGGTAGAAATTGGGAATTTTTGAGAAATTGAGATTTAGACCTCAAATTGAGGTTAGATTTTGAAACTAATCACATAACCGGGCTCGGGGGTGAATGGGTAATTGGATTTTGGTCCGAATCTCGGGTTTTGACCATGCGGGCCCGGGGTTGACTTTTGTTGACTTTTTCCAAAATTATTAAACATTGAATCTTTTTCACTCGTGGGTAGTTTCTAAAGCTTATTTTGAATTATTTGAACTATATTTGGTTAGATTTGATTTGTTTGGAGGCTAATTATAGAGGAAAAGTCGTGGTTGAGCATTGATTTGGTTGCGAAGTATGGTTAGTGTTGTGGTTAACCTTGACTTGAGGTATTATGACTTGTTGATATATTTGCTACGTGTTGTATATGTGGGGACAGCGCATATGTGAGGTAACAAGTACCTATGCATTGTCATTGTGTTAAAGCATGCGGGTGGGAATTGTTTCTTTGTATTATATTGAGAGATTTGAGAGTAAAAGCACAAAGGGTGATGCCGTGTCGGTGAGTAAAAACACGAAGGGTGATGTCGTGCCATTATATTCATAATATTACATGGTGAGGACGAGAGAAAAAGGAAGGATGATGCCGTGCCATTTTCATATCACTGTTTAATTTGATTTCCGGTTTTGGTGATTTACTTGGTTATATTGTTGCTTAATTCGGAAGATATTATTTAATAATTTCATGCTTGCCATTTTTATGATATTTTTCCCTTTCGCATGTCCCCTCCTAGTTAATATTCTATCATTCTTCTTGTTATTCTATTGTTTTATATATACTTGTACAGGGTTTTTACATAGGTGTCTTTTTATAGCCTTGTCACTACCTCGTCGAGGTTAGGCTCGACACTTACGGAGTACATTAGGTTGATTGTACTCATTCTACACCTTTACACTTCTTATGCATATACTGGTATTGGTCCCAGCGATGCTAGAATTATGTCGGCTTGGATCACATTCACTTAGGAGACTTGAGGTAGATCTGCTGGCGTTCGCAGACCTTGAAGTCCCCTTCTATTTTCTACTTTTACTGTTTTTCTCTTTCGAATAGTTGTATTTATTACAGACTATGTTTGTAGACTTCTAGTTGCTCGTATACTTGTGACTTCGTATTTCTAGGAGTAGTTAGTATCACATAGTTTATTTTCGCATTATGCTAGGTTTGGCATTTATGTCTCGTTGAATATTATTTTTTTATTTTTAACTGTTAAAACTGGTTTATTATCTATTTTACATTGGCTTGCCTAGCAAGTGGATATTAGGCGCCATCACGACCCCGAGGTTGGGATTCCGGATCGTGACAAATTGATGAAAAAGTTTAATAGTAGTTATTTTGGATAGTTTGCAAAACTTTCAGAGCATTGGACACAGTTCAATGGACAGCTTGTCCATTCCCTACTGATTCGCCAAATTTATTGCACGAAGAAGCGCGATTTATGGTTTTTAGTTGGACACAAGCCTATTCACTTTGGATTGAAGGAGTTTACTATAATGACTGGATTGAATTGTTGTGCTAAACCCAGTAAAGAAGAAATGAACAAAGTGATGGATGATGGCGAAATATTTTGCGACAAAGTTTGCCAGTCTAGCAGGAAGGGGTGGAAGCAGAAATGTTTTGAAACAATTGAAGTCCAAGAGGTTTGACACAGAATAGAGGTTTAAGATTTCATTAGTGTGGTTTGTCCATTCAGTCTAGCTTGCAAGGGATAACATAGTGCGCATCGATAAGAAGTAGATTTGTATGGCTGACAATTTGGATGTTTTCATGAAACATCTATGGGGAAAGAAGTGTTTTGAGCTTACAATTGAGTACTTGAAAATAACATGTTCCCAATTTACAAATCATATGTGAGGAAGAGTAAGGAAAACAAAATCTCTGGTAAAAAGTCCAGATCAGTAAGTTATGCCCTGTACGGCTTCCCATGGGCATTCATGGTAAGTATTAAAAATACCTTCTCAAAATTTCATTACAGTTGAGTACTATTAGTTTATTTCCTGCATACAAAAAATATATTTTTGGTTCATGAAAAAATGTAGGCATGGGCGTACGAAGCAATTCCGCTATTTGGTCGTAGTGCCGAGAAATCAAAGGTCGTACCAATGTCGCTGCCAAGGACGTTGAGATGGCACATCAAAAAAGTGACATCTGACCCAGATTGGGATCCCTTTAAGCAGAGAGTTGATGAACCTGGTGTGGTAAGATAGGGAAAGAAAATAACACTCCACCAGTAGATTAGACTCAACCAAAGTAGGAGATTATCATAGACCTCGTGTCTATTTTTTGTATTGCTTGTCTATTGACTTCTATCTATGCTATATTTCAGGAGGTTCACCCTTACCTTATTCCTACCCTACGTGAGATGGATATAGACTACATGAAGAATTTGGTACCATGCGACGAAGAGGTAGCAGATCCTATAATCGACCAGCTAGCTGTTGATTTGGAATGGGTGACTGCCATTAAAAAGGCATCTGGTGCAGTTAGTTGAGAGACTAATAATGAAGTTGACTTTGTTGATGATAACCCTTTGGGTGGGAGTATTCTTGGTTCACCACTAGCTCATGCTTTTTCTGATATTGGTAGAGGAGGACCATGTAGGATGTGCAATGCTCAGCCAAGTGATACAGATGTGTGCAAAGATTTGAAGGTTGTGAATAACAAATTGGATAAGGTGTTGAAGATCCTTGGGGAGATACAAAATCAGAATGAGAGCCCTGCTAATGTAATTGAGTCACCTTGGTACATGGTTACAAGATTACAAAGCAGATTGAGGAATGCTCCAATTTCTGCAAGAAAGATGAGGAAACTGAAACAGATTAAGAAGAAGAAACCAAAGGTTGACGTGCTCAAACTACTTGCGGAGGAAGATACAAAACTATTTTGTGAATGGTTTGATAAGAAGGAGAAGTTTCCCAAAAACTCCTTGACTGGTAGCTATAATTGGAGGTTTTTAGCAGTTATGCGGTGCTAACTCGTCCGTCTTTATTTTTGTAAGACCCTTAATTACTGCGTGTAGTTTTTTTTTAGTAGCTACATATTTAACGTACAGGCTTTTATAATATTTAATATGTGGAGGAACTTTTGGCACTGATGCACGTACGAAACATAAAATGTTTACGCCTTTACGCCCGTAGTCATGTTGTTATGGATGTTGCATTATGCAAAAATATGTGCACTGCATGGGATGAGATCAAGGAGGCTGCCAGTAAAGAGGGAAAGGATTTGAACTTTTGTGAGACAGTTGATGCTTGCCAAGACTTGTGCCTTACACTCCTGATGCTATATCCTCAAGGAAGTATGTCAAAACCTAGGGCTATGGAGTGGTGCAAGGCTAAGGTGTTTTACTGTGTGTGGCAAATTGATAACAAGTATTTTGTGCCTGTTGTTTTCCACTTAACAGAGGATTTGATTCGAATTTACGATAGCAATGTCAGTTTGTATGATGATGGTAAACTAGAAGAACTTGTACAACCCCTTGCACTCATGATGCCTAGGATTTTGATGATAACTGGACAATTTACAGACTTAGTCTAAGATGTGCTTATGAAGAAATGTTCCTGGGAGCGTATTATGGATGTTCCATCCATTCAGCAAAGGTAAATTAAATGTGTCATCCATTATGTTTTACTCATTTTTCTGGTTTCTTTAATAACTAATTGCGTCTTTGATCATTGTAGTGAAAGCAGTGGAGCATACGCAGTGAAGGTCATTGACTTCCCCCTGACTGATACGTTGCCGGTACAGCATAATGACAAGCGAATGAAGTTGTTCATGGAAATATTTACAGTGGATATCTTCAGGGGAAGGATGGACCCTTCTTAGTTTTATTAGTGTAATTTATGTTTGTGTTGGTCATGGGACAAATTTATTTTGATTGAACTTGTAATAGTTTGTGATATTTGCATCTACATCTATGTAATAAAACTACCTTTTTGCTGATTAACTATTGATACTATAATTTTTGTTTCCTTAGAACTTTTTCTGTATTACAACAAGCAGCTAAAGGTTGCGTAACAGACAATATGTCTAGTAATAAACTAGCTACTTGGTTGCGTAATAGACACTGGGTCCATCAATAAACTAGCTACTTGGTTGCGTTATAGACTCAAAGTCGCGTCTAATAACTTCATCAAATATAACATTACATCAGGCTACTAGAGGATGCATAATATATAATGTGCCTTCCCTCTAGTTCAATCCCTCCAACATCATCATCTTCCTCATGAACATTCATTGCTAATATATTTTCAAGTTCAGCCACCTTTATCTGCAGAATAATTTTTTAACGCTTAAGAGCATCATTTTCACACTTCAAACTACTGATAAATTCAGCAATCCTTGGATCTAGCGAATCATCGCTCCATTCTCAAAATTGACATCTTTTACCCTATCAAATGAAATGGAAAAAATAATTTATCACTAAAATTGAATCCCTAAAATTAAAAAGAGTCGATTCTGTGAAATTTATCTTACCTTAGGTTTGGAACATTTTGAGAATCACCTACCAGCATTCAGCGGATTTGTAGCTGTGAATTGACTGGCAGCCATGATGTAGTGACAATTCATTCTCGACCGAAAGGATGCACTTGGCCGTTGACTCATTTTCCTTCAACTATTTGAGTATTGTTTTTTGGAAGTAAAAATTGGGTTGAAATATGATCAATTTCTTTTTGAGATTTCTGGTCAAATGAGTAATTTTAAATGGGTCAAATGAGTAAATTTTAACGGGTCAAAAAAATATATGGTTGAAATGTGATCAATTTTATTTTGAGATGGCCGGTCAAATGAGTAAATTTTAATAGTTCAAATGGGTAATATCAACGAGTCAAAAAATTATATGGTTAGTGATAGGCCACATGGATATATTTAATTTTTCAGAACAACACGAGTTGTCTTCCATCAACCACTAGTCGCTGATAAACTTTTTAATGGCCTATAAACCCTGAACCCTAACCCCAACCCTGAACCCTAACCCTCAACCCTAACCATGTACATTCATCATGAATTAATAGACTTCCTTAATGAGCGAGTGTCAACTTTAGGTTGCGTCCTCAACTCTTGTTGTGGTCTAGGGTAAACTAATGGTCGAGAATTCACTAAAATAAGGATTACACCACGTTCGACCTTAGTTTTTTTAATTTTATAACGTTTAAACATCTTATTAATCATCATGTAACATCTAAAGTTATTATAATTGGTGGTGTATTTCATACCATTAAGAGTTGGTCATTCTAGAACATGTAACAACTCAAGAAACAAGACCTCCAAGTATAAGAGTCTTGTCTAGTGAAGTGTTGTCAACAAGTAATACCTCTAAGTATATGAATGTTGTATATTGATTATTGGGATGTAATATCAACATGTGTTGATATTAAGTAATGTTGTGATCGATTATAATATGTAATTAGTCTTCAAATTGCATACATTGCCCTAACATTATGTTGTAATAATAGTCATTGGCCATATAATAAAAGTTGAGTTAACCAATTATAGGATTAGGTTGATACCGATATAATTATTACGTTATACTTATCAATTTTATCCAATTCAAAGTTTGCAATTTGTAGAATTAGTATAACTAAATTAATACTTTACACTAACAAACAACTAATAATCGAGGGCCTACCCATATGCTTGTCCAATTTATGATTGATATACCGTTCTTAATGTTTTACAACGAAATTCTATTGGTTTATATTTACAATGGATCTATAGACCACCAGTGTTGTAGACTATATACTGTAAGTTTATTCAACAACTCATGTGAAAATTTTAATTTATTAGAGGGAAATTCAAATATTTTGAAGACAAAACCAATTCCCCCTTGGTTACGAAGGGCTGACGTTGCATCTCTCTCATGCGATTCTACGATATATGTGAATAGTGCCGACGCAGCGCAGTAACGGCCATTGTGCCATCGTCCGGTGGTGAAAAGCCGTCGGACCAGTCCCAAAAGATGCATCTCGACATTGCGCACAAACCCCAGCTAGGCGCACTCCTCAAACATTCCATAGTTTCTGCGAACTGTAGCAACGCAAGGCCTGGACAAAACTACATTTCCTCCTCTAGTTTATGGGTCACAAAAACTGATTCCAAACCGTGGGGATGCTTCTACATCTCCAATACCATCGACCCTCAAAGTTACAAACGAAACTGATGCCAGAAAATACACCTCCGATCAGCTGAGCACTGCTAATCAACAGTTGGTCGAGCATGGAGCTACAGATTTCCAAAATGGACAAAACCAATGCCAATCGACTCCATTTCATCAGGAGATTGATCCATAATGCTTAAACAATAACTCCAATGAGCCAATCGTCACAATAATTCAAAATATAAAAACTGCAGAGTTGCAGACACATGTCGTTCGACGAAATGAAAATGTCAGTTTTTTCAACAATTTGAATGAGGAAATTAGATTTCAAGCTTCTAAAGTTGATGTGGAACCTAGTCGTCAATCCCAATCAGCCAAGAATTTGACGACCAGAAGAACTAGTTTGAAACCTTTTGAGCTTGTTCATGGAGTTCCTACGATTTAGTTCTCAATGGATGAATGTGAAGAATTTGCAAAGGAGGAAGGATTACACCAAGCAGTGATCATTAAATTGTCCAATGACGAAATAATTTTGCAGGTTTAGAGAAATATTCTGCCAAAAATCATTGGCATCAAAGGTAATTGCTTGGTAGGTTTATTGGCCCAACGACAACTCTTAATTCGTTGTGATCAATATGAAGATTATGTGTGTTATTTAGCAAGAGCTGTGAATTACTTTAAACATAATGGAAAAGAGTATCAATATAGAGCTTTTTCATGGAGTTTTGGTTATAATCCTAAGGAAGAAACCTCTAAGGCTGCTGTTTGGATTTCGTTGCCGAACTTGTCACCTAAATTATTTGCTCGTATAGCTTTACTGTCTATTACAGCAGCAGTTAGAAAACCTATTGCAATTGATAAGGCAACTCAAATAAGATCACGCCCAAGCACTGCAAGAGTGAAGGTTATCGTCGATTTGCTGGAAAAAATTCCACATAAAGTAAAGCTTCAATACTTGGATGTTAAAATTGGAAAGATTGTGGAAGAATTACAAGAAATTGGCTACGATAATTTACCTGCATATTGCTGCCATTGTAAGCATCAAGGTCATAAAAAAAATAAATGCTGGCGTTTAAAAGGAAAGGCAATTCAAGAGACTCATGTTGATGATGATACAGTGAAGAATGGCATCAGGTTATCGATAAATTGCAGGGTGATGCAAGGGATATTTTGAATACTAAGAGAGCTGGGCAACAACTTATAGATGGTTCAGAAATTGATAAGAAATCTGGGCAGCAGGTGTGTGATGATTTGAGTAAAGAAACAGGTGTTAATGTTATTGTCGATGTTCCAGTCACAGCGGCTCTTGCTATAGTATCGAAGTCTAGTGCTGTAGTTGAACAAAGTGAGGGGCAGCAGCTCCAGTCCCAGTTACAGTAGCTGCTATGTACTGTTGTGCAAAATAAGGGGCAGGAACTGGAAAGGGTACCTGCTTTGTTTCCTATATCAACTGGGTTGCTAAGGGGCCAGGTATAGGGCAACATCATGAACAAGATTTGCATCAAACAATTAATGCACAGGCTGGGCAGATGCGTCTTTCGTCAGGAAATGAGGATGCAACTATAGGCACGACTAAATCTCCAACTGACTATGAGGTGAAGTTGATTGATGTCTCAACTATTGGGAAAAATAAACTCCAAGCTAATATCACTGCTACAAGAGCTTTGGCAACAATTAACAATACAGTGACTGATGCACTAGCTGGAGATAATCGTGGAACTGCTGAAAGTTCTAAATTAGTAGCACTGGATGCTACTGGTCTTACACTGATTGATGCACTTGAGGAAAAAACAATTGGTATTGATGCTACTACTGTTGGATCAAACAAGAAGAAGGAAGCCAAATTGCTAGCACCAAATCGAGTTGAACATGTTGTTACTAGGTTGATAAAGTCTACTGATGTGGAGATGCCCAGAGTCGAGGGCCACGATCGAAGGCATGATCGAGCCCAAGGTCGAGGGTCACGGTCGAAGGCCGGGTCGAAGACATAATCGAGGGCCAGGGTCGAGAACCAGGATCGAGGGGCAGGACCGAGGACCAGGATCGAGAAACTCGATCGAAGGCCAAGATCGAGGGCCAAGGTCGAGGCAGAATCGAGGATGTCTGGGCAGAATTATAAAAACAGGGACTTCATCCCATTTGCCATTTTTGACAAATTGGAGCTTGGGGAGAGGCGATTTTTGATATATTTTCAAGAAAAACTTGAGGTAAGTCCCTTGTGATCATTTCTACTCCATAATATTGAATTATCATCGAATAATCCGACTAGATTATATGATTTTGAGGTGTAAATCAGAGATTTGAACTTAGAAATTTGGAAATAAGATTTGTAGATTTGAGGGTCGAGTTGAGGTCGAATTTTGGTAAAATTGGTATGGCTAGACTCGTGGTTGAATGGTCTTTCGGATTTTGTAACTTTTGTCGAGTTCCGAGACGTAGGCTCCACAGGCGATTTTTGAGCTAATTTCGGGTTTTGGTCTAATTTTGAAGCTTTTCTTGTGGAATTCATTCCATTAGCGTATATTGATGGTATTATACTGATTGTGAATAGATTTGGAGCATTTGGAGGTAGAGTCCAGAGGCAAGAGCATTGCGGGGTAGAGATTTGACCGGTTTGAGGTAAGTAACGATTGTAAATCTAGTCCTGAGGGTATAAAACTCCGGATTTTATATCATTCTACTATTTTTAGTGACGCACATGCTAGGTGACGGGTGTGTGGGCATGCACTGTTGGGGATTTGTGACTTGGTCCGCCCCGTAGCAACTGTAAAGTTGCATACTTTGTTGAAACCATTGATACTTATATGTTTTAGAAAGATCTTTTTTTAATTGGGCTGAATGCTATGTTTGGGCCTTGCGCCAATGCTATTTGGACCCTTAGGGGCTGTTTCTTACCATCCTGTCACTGTTTTTGATTGAAAATCTATACTCAGTCATGTTTATACTTGTTTACCGCATAACTCAGTTTTATGACTCTATTTCGATGCATATAAATGTTTTGAGCCGAATGCCCTGTTTTACTGAAATGCCCGAGTGGCCTGATTTATGAGGATGAGTGTGAATAGGGGCTGCCCGCCTGCAGCATACTTTATGACTGAGTAAGGGCGAAGGCCTGATTTGTGAGGATGCGTGTGGATCGGGGCTGCCCGCCTGCAGCATACTTTTTGACTGAGTGAGGCCGAGGGCCTGATTTGTGAGGATGAGTGTGGATTGGGGCTGCCCGCCTGCAGCATACTTTATGACTGAGTGAGGCCGAGGGCCTGATTTGTTAGGATGAGTGTGGATCGGGGCTGCCCGCCTGCAGCATACTTTATTATTATCGCACGTGAGTTGTCCATGCAGATTATAGCGCTAGGGCTAAAGGAGCCCCTCCGGAGTCTGTACACACCCCCAGTGAGCGCAGGTACCTACTGAGTGTGAGTGCCGAGTGCCGAGTGCTAAGTGACTGGGTGGAAAGAGGGATTGTGAGGTATGCTCGAGTGGCAAGAGTGATTGTGAGACATGCCTGAGTGGCATGAGTGACTGTGAGGTTTGCTCGAGGGGCTGTATATGAGTGATGTTTTGCCCGACGGGCTGTTTATGATTTCATCATTTTTGCTCACCTTTGCATTGAGCCTTCGTTAGAAAAACTGTTGGAAAAATATCTTTAAATGATTTTTACTGGAATTGGGTTTAAACGAGATGTTTGATTCAAATCCTGATTTTAAAAGCATGTGGTATTTTACTGAGATTTTTTGATATGAACGTTATATGATTTATTGCTTGTCACTACTGCTCAGTCTTTATTTATTGTTGTTACTTACTGAGTTGGCATACTCACGTTACTCCCTGCACCTTGTGTGCAGATTCAGGTATAGCTGGACACGGTAGCGGTTATTGAGTGTTCTGGTTGTAGATTTTCTTGGAGATAGCAAGGTAGTTGTTTGGCGATCGCAGCCCCTGCTCTTCTCCCTCTTATCTTCCTTTAGTTGTATTTAGCTATTTTCCAAGCTGAGTTAGCCTTGATATTGTTAGATAGATTGTAGTATATGCTCATGACTAGTGACACCCTGATTTCGGGCTTTTCTTTTCCGCACTTCTGTTTTTCTTTGATTTGAACTCTTTAAATGGAGGTTTTATGTTAAATAACCTTGAAATTATCTTTGAAATGAAAATATCATTTTGTTTGGAAATGAGTCGGCTTGCGTAGTTCCACGATATGCGCCATCACGACAGGGGTTAGTTTTGGGTTATGATAGAAATCATCTAAGAAAGCTTTGTCTGTGAAATAAAAGAAGGTCCTATTTGCAAAAGATGCTGAAGTTGGTGGTGACGAGGGAGTTGAGAAGGAGAAATCTGTTGAGAAGGAGAAACATGTTGAGAAGAAGAATCCCCTTAAAAAGATGGCAGGTAGTGTTGAGGAACCTGGTTCCTCAAAGAGGGCAAGAGTAGAACTGTCTGAGTTTGAAAGGAAAGCCAATTTGAAAGAGCAAAAGGTACTGTGGGGAAGAGTGTTCGACACTGAGATTCTTGATCCGTATGGAATGAGGCAGTTGGTAGAAATCTGCGACTTCCAGAAGTGGACTCATCTCTTTACTATTCAGAGTCCAAAAGTTTATGAGGAGAAGGTTCGCAATTTTTATGCTAACTTGTTTACAGTGGAGGGTGACACAATCTGTTTGAAGATCAATGGGGTAGATTTCGTGATGGATGAGGCTGTGCTCGGGGTCTTGGGATGCCTACTGAAGGGCTCTCAAATGTGGAGGGAACCTGTTCCCCGCAGTTTAGGAAGTTGATTCTTAAACCTCAAGCTGTTCAAACAGGGGAACGAGTGCACAAGAAAGCATTGCTGCCAGAATACTAACTATTTTTTGAGTTGGTGAACAAGGTCTTGCTACCAAGGATTGAGAGAAGATCCATTGCCTCTATAGCGGACCTGGTTCTTTTGGAAGCACTGGATTCGATGCTGGGATCTGGTCCTTTGTTATATTACTGTTTTGTTTTTCAATGACTTTGGGAGAATGAATGCGGCTGCACACTTGAGAGTAATCAATATTTAGGTTTTGCAAGTGTGTTGAATCCCTTGCCTCATGTTGGTAATATATAAGTGAGGTCATCAAAGATGACGCAAGAGAGTGTCCGCTACACAACACGCTTCAACGGTACTGCTGTATTGTTGCATGTGTAGTGCAGCAGCTTTAACAACTGTTAGAGTTCACTTGTACTGTGAGCGGAGGAACTGATCTCTATATGTTCCTTCTACTGTTTCCTTATCTGATTTCATTCAGACTTGTGGCAAACATTTGACTTGTTACTCTGAACGTGGATGAACCAATTGTATCAGGTTCCCTATCTGGTTCTCTTATGAAGTTGTCCTCTTGCCTAACGGAGTAAGCCCAACATGGACAATGATAGGTAGACCAAAGATTTATGTAGTCGTTGCGTGCTTTCTTTGCGCACCAGCATAGCAGAATTCGAATCCGCTAGCTCAGATGAGTGGCTCTTGGCTTCGTAAATGAAAAGGAAAGAAAATCCATGGATCGACCCTATCATCTACACCCCGTAGGAACTAGGAGATCACCCCTGATGTCGGCTCAATCCGAAGGAAATTAATCATCAAAATAAAAGATACATAACTTATCAATTCCCTCCTTTTTGATGATGACAAACTTAGAATTAATATTCCCCCTGAGAACCAGATCTCCATATTGTCCCCCCTACGAATCAGCCATCTTCCCCATAAGAACCAAACCTAAAGAGCTGATCACAACTGGTTCCTTAAGACTGTTTGGCAAATCATCAAACTCAAAGTACCATAACTAAAAAGAAAGTTCAACAAAGTTAACTCATGACACTTGTGCACACACAATATAGCTAAAAATAGAACACAAGAGTATAACATGCATTTAAAAGAACGATGATGCTCATTAATTGAAAGAAAAAGAGCCATTGTAGAAGTACCAATCATTACAAAACATATACAAGTCAAACACAACTAGAATACCAATATCACAAGGGGCGGATAACAAAAAGACACTGTAAGATTAAGCAGGGGCTGACAAAGGGACATGTTGGGGGACACTGGATGAGGAAAGGAAGGACGAGGGGGCAAGGGCCTTGAGAAGACTATCAACACGAGCATTAGCAACCCTTTAATCGTTGATCAGCTGTTCTTTCAGGTTCTCCACCTATTTTCTCAACTCTGTATTCTCAGCCTTCGAGCGGGCAACTTCTACTCCCTAAGCATTGCTGGAACCCGGTTCTTTGCTGGCTTAATTGAGCTTAGAATCAAGAATAGCATTCAGGGCCTTCAACCGCCTGATTTCCTCATAAGAAGTATTCTGAGCATCGATAAGTTGAGAGATTGTGGAACTGCTGCCTATACACCCTTTTTATCCACACACTCGCATTCCTCCAAGGTGGCCATTGTGAACATTTATTTACGGGTTTCCACTGCTGCTCTCCCCAATGGGACCTCGAATCGTTCAAAGACTTTTGTGAGTAGGAACCCATATGGAAAGCCATGGTTTCCATCCTTGAAGTCTGCCACTTTTTTTCACTTAAGCACTAATTAAGCATGAAGGTCAATCCTACAATAATTAAAACTTGAAGGTCACTTGGCCAATTCAAGTTTGAAAGCAGGTCACTTCGCCAACTACCCCGCATATAAAGGAGATTTATTCCTTTTAGGAGTCGTTTTTCCTTCCTTCAAGAAAGAGAGTCCTAATAGATTAAAAATTCAGGACAAAATCCTAACAATTCTCCCCTTGGCCTGAATTTTCTTGACAAAGCATGATCCACCATATTCATATAATCTTCATTACTACTGCTTGCCATGAAATAGGTATAGGTTGAAAATTTTGGTATTGATTGAAATATGCTCAAGAATGGATTAAAAGGAGCTCTTGCGTTAAAAATAAGCATGAGTTAAAACTGGCATTGGAGCTCATGCGTTCAAGTGGATATGGGTTAAAACTGGAATTGGTTAAAAGTGGCCCAAATATGGGTTAAAATGATTATTATTTCTATAAAGATGCAGCAGTACGGATTTTGGATATTTATGATTGTAATTTATCTCCACATGTAGCATCACGTTCAAACTTTTTTTTGGATAAATCTTCATTATCGTCAAATGGATTGCGACTAGAAAAGAACCCGCCATGAGCCTATTCAATCTCGTTCAACCATTGGCTCTGATACAACTTGTTGGTATCAAAATAACATGGCGCATGCGAAAGCTAACAATGCAAAGCTGGTGGACGATAAATCGGACAAGAAAGAAAATATACTAAAGAATAGGACAGTATAATGGGGTTTGGTTAATTGACCTACATATAAAAACTAGTATAAAAATAAAAAAACTATTGAGAGAAAAATCTCCCCTAAACAAGATTCTTTAATGACTACATTGTGGATATTGTTATTTTTTATTATGAGAAGGATCTTCAATTTATAAAAGTGCAAAACTTCTCTTCGATGAAAATGATAAGGTATATGAAGGAGATTTATTCTTTTTAGGAGATGTTTTCCCGTTTTTTAAGAAAGAGAATCCTAATAGATTAAAAATTCAGGACAAAATCCTAACGAACATAACATACCCTTACATAAACGACCAAGATCCATGCTTCCATCGTGAAAGAACTATGTTATTTCCAATTAATGTCATCAAGTGAAATGAAATAATCGTATTTTTTTTGGAATCTTATCCATCTCCGACATATATAATTGAGCCCAAAGTTCAAGATGCTGCAAATCTACAGTACTTAAGTTATTAAATATATAATAGCTTAGTTATTCCAAGAAAATACTTCAATTACCAAAGGCGCTGGTAGAATCAACTTCTTATTCTTCAACCAATTAGCTCTTTCAAGAAGATTGTTCGAATCCATGAAGAATCATTTGAAGAACAAACATTATGTAGGCGCATAATTAGCTCTATTGACATTAATATAACAATGATGTTTCGAATTAAGTATATGCAGAGATATATTATTCTTAAAATTTCTTTCTCAATTCGTACAATTGATATTCCAAAATTTTCAAAAAATCTTATCTAGATAGAGCTTGTTAGATAACAATACACATAACTCGTATCGGCTGTAGAAGAGCCTCAATTATAAAGTGAAGGGAGAAGTTCAGTCTTTATTCCTAAGGTTTTACTTATTACACTTTGGCCCCAACCTATATAATTCTAATATTTCCAGATTTAAAAGAAAAATATTCCCATCCCTTTCCGCCTTATCTGCCGTCCCAATCCCCATTTCGCACAGCTGATTCCTCCATTACAACTTGTTTTTCTTGCATTTAACACACATAGATCGTCTCCCTTGTTCCTCATTCCTCTCAAAGCTTCATTCTTTTGATTATCATTTACGGAGAAGAAATCGAAAAATTGGGGTTTATTTGGATCTATCGAATTTGGGGATGAAATTGGCTGTACATTGGATTGATAATTCATTCTAGGTGGTATATTGTGTAACTCCTTCATTTGGTATGTGTTTTCATCTCATCTTCTTCGTCATTGTTAGTTTGAGTTTCTGTAAATTTTATATGCACGGAGCTCGACCACTAGTATACAATAGACCACTGTTAGAATAGACCATTGGTTCACAATAGTCTGATGGGAAATTATATATTAGTATGCGGTCTATATTCTGGTGAATGGGTTAAGGGGCCAACTAGTTGGAATTGGAATTTCTATACAAAGGTTACAGTACCTACCTGTATACCTAGCAATTGTACATTTGATGAATTTGTTGATGTCTTCATTAAACGTGAAAAACTAACATGTTCCCCGAGATATTTGAATATTACATATATGCTTAACTCTGCGCTAAAGAGGGACAAGATTCCTCCTTCCTTCATTAAGAATGAAAATGATTTGCAATCGTACCTCTTTGATGTTACAATTGATGGTATGAGACCTTGTGGTTGAAAAAGGAGTTTGAAGAAGGGGCTGAAGTTCATGTTTTAAGGTCTCATTAAGGTTTAAATGCCGTAGCTGCACCACCACCACCACCAATACAACCACCAATTTTAGAAGTAGAGGAGGAAAGAATGGTGAAAGATAGCTTCAGTGTATTTAGTCATGACTTGCATGATTTTGTTGATAATGAAATGAACGCATACGGTTCGAAAGATGCAGATGTAGCGGAAGATCTCCCATATATTGTCAGTCGGGCAGCTGGAGATATAGGCTTGGTGGACTCGTTAGCTACACAACATAGCCACCCTGATGGTACAAGTTTTTTCCTTGGAAAATATTTCGACAACAAATTGGATCTAATGAAATAGTTGGAGGTTGCTTCTCTGAAAATGCATTTTACATTTCGTATAAAGAACAACAATAGTAAATTAACTTCGGTGGCATGCCAAGATGTGAGTTGCCCGTGGAAGTTACGGGCTTTAAAGTATGAGAGTTGTGATAGGTTTTATATTACCAAGTACCATGGCGAGAACACATGCAGGGTAAAACACATATCAAGCCATCATCCTAATGCATCGATGTAGACTTTGGGTGCATATTATCAGGAAGGATATGTTAATGGAAAAGGCCCATCCCTGCTAGATCTGAAGGATGATATTTTTGCAGATTTTAACCAAAATCTTACTTATTGGTGGAGCTGGAAGGTAGGTAAAATAGCTAAAGCTATGATCAGGGGTACTCAAGAAGAGGGGTATGCTTTGCTGGAAGCGTATCGCCATGTTATGCTGTCCTATAATGAAGGAAGTATTGTTGATTTGAAGGTTTGTGATAAATTGCATTTTAGATATTTTTTCTTATCGGTTGGAGCTTTCATTAAGGGATTCGCCCATATGAGAAAGGTTATTGCTGTTGATGGGACATTTCTGAGTGGCAGGTATGGAGGTTGCTTGTTGTCTGCTATGGCACAAGATACAGAGAATCACATTTTTTCAATTGCGTTATGTGTAGTCGATAAAGAGTGCGATCATTCTTGGACCTACTTTTTTGATCAGTTGCGGCACATTATTGATGACAGTGATGAATTATGCATTATCTGTGATCGGCATCTGTTTATTTGGAATAACTTCAAAAAAGGTTTTATTGCCTTTTTGCAAGCGTCACATTGCTGAAAATATGCGTAAGAGGTTTTATTGTGGAATTTTTATTAAGAATTTCTTTTCTGCCGTATAGTCATACAATACTAAGGAATTCCTTGACCATTTTCAGCAATTGCGTGATAAAAGTAGGGAAGTAGCTTACTGCCTCGCAAATGAAATTGGGTTCCAAAAGTGGAGTAGGGCCTTCTTTCTAGGAAACTAATACAGGTATGGAGGTTGCTTGTTGTCTGCTATGGCACAAGATACAGAGAATCACATTTTTTCAATTGCGTTATGTGTCGTCACATTGCTGAAAATATGCGTAAGAGGTTTCATTGTGAAATTTTTATTAAGAATTTCTTTTCTGCCGTATAGTCATACAATACTAAGGAATTCTTCGACCATTTTCAGCAATTGCATGATAAAAGTAGGGAAGTAGCTTACTGCCTTGCGAATGAAATTGGGTTCCAAAAGTGGAGTAGGGCCTTCTTTCTAGGAAACTCATACAGCGTGTTGACAATAAATATTGAATATTCTCTAAACACAATGCTTAAGGATCAAAGAGACCTCTCGATTATTGGCCTATTCAATCATATTGTTCGAAAGTTTGCAGAAGAGAGGCATACTGAAATAAAAAATATTTTGACCCTCTTTGTTCCTTCTGCCGAAAAGACTATTAGGAATAATATGGTTGTCTGCGATGCACTCTGGGTGAATCAATTAGAGAATAACCAGTTCAGCATCATCGGTCACGGTAGATATATAGTAGTTGATCTGGATTTGAATACATGTTGTTGTCAGTTTGATTTGGAAAAAATACCCTGCCCACATGCAATGACAGCTCTGAGATTGAGCTTTGGGGATGAATATGATTTCTCCATTTACGAGCACTCCTCTCCATTCTATAAGGTTTCAACATATTTGGATGCATATGAAGGAATCGTTCACACAATCCCTAAAGAAGAGAAATGGGTGGTGTCTGACGAGATTCAGTCCACAAAAATACTTCCACCCAATGTCGAGCCGACAAAGGGTAGAAGAAATACTAAGAGATGACCAAGCATTTTATAAGCTAGTTCTTCTAGCAGCAGGAAAAAAGGCAAAAATAAATATTCCATTTGCAAAGAACTTGGCCACAAGAAAATGACTTGCAAAGTAGTGTTATAGTATTCTTGATCTTTTAGCTACTGGTATTCTAATAAAGATAATTAACTCTTTTAATATTCTAGACTTGTTTGTAATCACTTGTTATTTCTACTATCAACTATTGCATTGCACATCATAGACTATTATTTTATAGTCAACCACAAGCATTGTATATTGTAGACCTATGATCTAGAATCGATCCCCTTATTTCAAGAAGGAGTCATGTGACCAACTTGTCTCATAGACTACTGTTTTAAAATCAACCACCCACATTGTGTATTATGGACCTATGATCTAGAATCAACCCCCTTATTTTAAGAAGTCATGTGACCTTCTATCGTAGACTACTGTTTTATAGTGAACCACCCATATTGACTATTGTAGACCTATGATCTGAATCAACCTCCTTATTTTAAGAAGGAGTCATGTGACCAACTTATCCAATAGACTAATATTTTACGATCAACCCCCTTATTCTATCTTCAACCACCTGTAATCAACCAATATTTTATTGTCAATCCCCATCAATATTTTTAATTTAACCAAGACTTATTGCGCTGATTTAGGTAGTCTATTGACAACCACTGGTTTAGGTAGTTAATCTAATGTCTAATGTGAATAAGCGCTGGCAGCCAATATGAAAAGAACTTGTCTAATTAATTGAAATCCATCGAAAATGCCAATTCAAAGCATCAATTCGTTTCTCAAAACTCTCAACAATCACGTCATTTACGAGAAGTCATATGGAAAGGCACCATTTAGTGTTAAATTCTGCCTATAAATATACTAGATCTGATGGAAAAATTTATTCATCATTCTTCCAAACAGGCCAACACTTAATAGAGAAATGCCTCCGAGGCCAAGGCCAAGCATGGACGCAATTTTCATCAGGGAATCACTGAATAAGCTCATCCGAGAGATCCAAGAAGACAGGGTGAGGCAAGAGATGAACTTTCGCCGTATCGCATGCATGTTGCAGAGTCTCCTTCGTAGGGCTGGTGCAAATATTCACCACTATGTTTGCCCAAGAAATTTCCCTCCCCGTGATCCTTCTTCCCTTGCAGTTTAATTTTTTTTCTTTAGTTAATGAAAAAAAACGTACGCTGCTGTGAAGGGAGTTATTTAATTAAAATATTTGTTTTAGGTTTTTGTCTATTTATTTTTCTACTTTGTTTTTAATTTTTCTGCCCTGTTTGTATTTTTCTACCATGGTTGTCTTCTTGTTTTTATGTGATTTGTTATCCGACCTCAATTTAAGGTCTAAATCTCAATTTTACAAAATTCTTAAATTCTACCCAAAATTCCTAATTTCTACTTTGAAAATATATATTTTTTAGCAAATTATACTACTAGGCGTTCTGCCCAGTAGCTATTTTATTAATAATAAAAGAAAAATAAACCACAATGGAAGAGTACAAATAAGGGGGGCAAAAACTTTAGTAGTGTTGTTTCTATGCCTTGGCTATATAATCACTCCTCTGCGCCTCACTTTGCCTTTTGGTGGCAGCCTAATGTAGAGGATTATGGTGTAGCTACCGGCAAAGTCTCACGAGGGCATATGATCTCATAGCCGCTTGAGTAAAATCCCAAAGGCATAGGACATAAGCAAACACCTACTGAGTTAGGCCTTACCTTACAAATCCTATTGAGGCATGAACAACCTCCTCTACACTAGCCAGCATGTAAAAAATAAGAACTAGCACAGACTAGATATTCTATGATCATCACAGAGTTTATAACATACTCTGTGATGATATTACAAATGATGATACTTAAAAATTGATAAAATAAAATAAAGGTAAAAATTTGAGTCTTGCCCCTCATTCTTCAACCTTGTGTACTCTTCAATTTGTAGATACCTGACTTCTTCTTCCAATCTCTTCAGTATGTATTCAAAATTAATTATTAATTTTTGGAACAATTGGACCTTGTTGACGTTGTTGCTGCAGCCACCCTTTGCTTTGCAACTCGCATTGGGAGTTGCCTAATGACAACTCCTTCTTTCATATTATGTTTAACAATTGAGGCTTGAGATTTAACATTTGTGTTGTTGTTCTTACCTGAAGATTGCAACCCTTGTGCACCTACTAAGAGTGCTAAATTGTGTTGTGTTAGACTGTCAAAAGTATCTAATTGTGCCGTTGGTAATTCCACTAAAAATGGGCTGCCACCTTCAATTTCCTTGTCATCTCTATCTTCAAAAACAACTTCATCATCATCCTCTTTTTCCTCAACTTGATCAGCCCATAATTTTCTCTGTACCACCACTCTATTTAAGCATGCTGTTTGTGCTTCCATAGGTGTGTTTGAAGAAGTAGTTATTTTCAATTCCCCATGTGCTGCCTTCTCAATTCCAGTTGAATTTTGTAGTTGTGTAGCCTCGACATTCCTAACCATATTGCGTGTGGAAGCCGTATACTTTGCTGCCTCGCCTCCAAAAATAGCAGTAGGTTTAACCACTCTAGTTGTTGCCCATTCTGCAAAATTGTTTGTTGCAGCAGTATCATTTAGCTTTGAAATCATAGGCTCACGATTCATCTCCTTATGACCTCTAGACATTACGTACTCCAATTCCATGACATCTACACGCTCAGTAGTTCTTTCATCCCTAAGATGAGAATTATAATCTTGCTGCACAACCGAAAAATAAAATGGCAAAGCTGGAGAAATCTGTGCAGGTGCATAGAGTTGAGCACCTGCTTCTGAAGGTGTTTCACTGTTAGTGGCTTGTTCATCTTCATCCTCTTCATCCTCAGTCACATTAGAAATCTGTGCAGGTGCATAGAGTTGAGCACCTGCTTCTGAAGGTGTTTCACTGTTAGTGGCCTGTTCATCTTCATCCTCAGTCACATTATCGGAATCATAATCCTCTTCATCCTCAGTCACATTAGCAATAGTATCAAAAGGATTTTTGCTTCTTCTTGCGTATGTACTATTTCTTGAGCTATTTATTGGAGCACCTGTAACTTCTGAATTCTGCTTCTATTTTACACTATTTGGTGATGCTGAATGCATGGTTTTTGATGTTGCCTGACTTTCAATCTGTTGCACTCTCTTTCCATTATCGTCCATGACTGGTTCACTCACCAGAACACCAAAAGAGTTAGAGGTGTTAACTTCCTTTGATGTATTTACCTGACTTGTGTGTACTGGAGCATTCCTTTTATTTGGAGATGCATTTTGTCGATGCACCACCGACCAACCTCCTACATTTGTATTTTGTACTGCTTCAAGTAAGTGCCCAGCTCCCTTAACCAAAGAAATATCACCCATGCCTGTAGCTCTGTCCACATGCCTTCGATCGTGGCCCTCGACCCTGGGCTCGATCTGGGCTTCGATCGTGGCCCTCGACCCTGAGCTTGATCTGGGCTTCGATCATGGCCCTCGACCCTGAGCTCGATCTAGGCTCACATCTGGGCTCGATTTCTGGGCAGAAGCAATTTCCAACAAAAGAAAATTGCAGCAGCTGTTCTAGTTCAATTTTTGATCCGTTAACCATCCGCAACTCACCCGAGGCCCTCGGGACCTCAAACAAATATACCAACAAGTCCTAAAATATCATACGAACTTAGTCGAATTCTCAAATCACCTCAACAATGCTAAAATCATGAATTACACCCCAATTCAAGCCTAATGAACATTGAAATTTCTAATTTCTACAACAACTCCGGAACCTATCAAATCACGTCCGATTGACCTAAAATTTTGCACACAAGTCCTAAATGACATAACAGAGGTATTCCAATTTTCAGAATTGGATTCTGACCCCGATATTAAAAAGTCAACCCCCCGGTCAAACTTCTCAAAAATAAAACTTTTGGCATTTCAAGTCTAATTCCTCTACGGACTTCCAAATAATATTCTGGACATGCTCCTAAATCAAAAAATCACCATACGAAGCTATTGGAATCATCAAAATTCAAATCCGAGGTCGTTTACAGATAGGACCATATCCGGTCCACTTTTCTAACTTAAAATTTTCAATTATGAGACTAAGTGTCTCATTTCACTCCGAGTTCCTTCCGGACTCGAACCAACTAATCCGATATAATATAATATAGCTGAATAATACAAAAAGAGGTAGGAATGGGAAAAACAGGGTTATAACTCTCGAAACGACCGGCCGGGTCGTTACAATTTCCTAACAAGAGGAGCAGGTTCCTAAGTCGTCTCCTCATCCTCAACCTCTACAACATCGGCCGAAGGCACATCCTCCTCATCAATAAGTCTAATTTTCACAAGCCTTCTCCTTTTCTTTTTTTCCTTATTCTCCTTCAAAGTACTATCAAGAGCAATCTTTTTATGTTGCCTGGTGGTGGGTCGTTTAGGAACATACTCCTTTTTGGCTGTCCCACCACTCCAAGCAGCGAGAAATTGAGCTAGAGACAGATTGTCTAGATCCTCCTCACTGTCACCAGAATCTCCATCCGACATAGACTTCATTTTAGGGTATACAATATCCAAAGGGACTGTAATAGGGTGAGCAAAAGAAGTAGGGTCAGAACTGTCCAGGTACTATTTAGTACAACATCACTTGATAGAGAATCTCCCACTAAGGTTTCAATAACAACAACAACAACAACAACAACAACAACAACAACAGGCTCTCTCACATGGGAGGGAGAGCTTGTCTCACCCTCATTACCCAAAAATGCAGTATCAAGAGAAGCAAGTGTAGCATTACCTGATGTAGACAAAATATTCAGATCAATCCCCTAAGCAAATGGAGTTTTAGAATAACCAAATACATGCACACCCTCGTCCAAGCCAGAAGTTACCATTTCAGTCACAAGTTCTTCCTCAACCCATTGACTAGATACTTCTACTCCCTCATCCCCTTCTACTTATTCTTTAGTGGTTTGGAGAAAGTGAGAAGTGGACATAGGTCCTTTTGATTCCACTTTATCTGTGGTAGTAGACGACGAAGGGGAGACAACAAACTTTTTGGGATTTTGGCTTTTTCTGGTTCGATGAGAACTAGAACCAGACGGTGTGGGGGAGGGGACGTTGGATAGTGGTTGGTTAGAAATTAGGGCATTAGTGGGTGACGGTTGGGGCTCCGATCTGGGTGGTTATGCTTCATGAGACGAAGACACAGTAGGGACTTCAGTAGTAGCTTTTGGAGACTCAGATTGTGGTGAAGACATGGTCGATTTTGAGAGTGAAGACATAAGAAGAGGGTCTTGGAGAAGAGGGGTGTTTGATGTAGATAGTTGAGAGAGAGAGAGAGAGAAACTACCTTTTTGGGTTATTTAGAGGGAAAAGAGGGGGTGTGATTAATGAAATGGGTAGACGGGTTGGTTTGTAACAAGTGTGTAGTTTGGGTTTAAGATGTATGGAAAAAAGCAGAGACAATTAATAACGTGGCACACTAGTAGTTCAAAAATACGTATGAGTGTAAGAGAAACTACTAACTTGAGTCATGGGAACCAGGTTCCCTGACTGATTTTGAAAATATGAGCATCATACTTCCAAAGATTTCAATGTCATTAGCTGCTTGTTTGTCCTATAGTTGTCATGCGTGTTTACCTGTAACGGTATAGAATTGAGTTAGAAGTTGCCAGAAAATACTTTTTAGCAATTCACCTTACCATCCTTTCATAGCCAATCATTGAGGGACCAGGTTCTCAGTTCAGGTTGATCAAACCCAACTCCATACGGTTTCTTTCGAAGTGCTCTCTACTCAGTGCTTTGGTGAAGATATCGGTTACCTGGTCCTTTGTCTTGCAAAACTTCATACAGATGAGTCCCTTTTCAATATTGTCCCTCAGGAAATGATGTCGCACATCAAAGTGCTTTGTCCTCTTATGCTGAACCGGGTTCTTTGCCATATTAAGGGCACTTGTATTGTCACACAACAGTGGCACAATATCATAGAATACACCAAAGTCTTCTAATTATTTCTTGATCCACATCAGCTGGGCACAACAGGAGGCAGCTGCCACATATTCAGCTTTTGCAGTAGAGAGGGCCACAGAATTTTGTTTCTTTGTACCCCATTAAATCAAGCATGACCCCAGAAAGTGTGCCATTCTAGATGTACTCTTTCTATCCACTAGATAACCAACATAATCAGCATCGGCAAATCAAGTCAAAATTATCTCCTGAGGGATAATAGAGGACCAGGTCCGACGTTCCTTTTAGATACCTCAGAATTCTTTTGGCATCTTTCAAATGAGATTCTTTAGGACTTTATTGGAATCTAGCGCATAACCCAACACTAAATACAATGTCAGGTATACTGGTTGTTAGGTACAAGAGAGATCCAATGATACCCCGATACATAGTTTTATTTATAGAGGAACCAGGTTAGTCCATGTCTAGAAGAGTGGCAGTAGTAATGGGAGTATCAATGGTCTTTGAGATTTCCATCTCATAGAGGTTTTCTTTGCTTGTAGCCTAAGGAAGAAGTTCAGTTCCCCCATCATGCTCATCTCAAACTCGCTTCCCGTAAGCTTTGCCAACTCCTCACACTAGGAATCATTTGTTGCACCAAAAATGATGTCATCAACATAGACTTGCACAATCAGCAAGTTCCTCCCTCTTTTCTTCAGAAAAGAGTGTTGTCAATTTTCTCTCTAGTGAAGCCATTCTCTAGAAGGAAACTAGACAATCATTCATACCATGCATGAGGGGCCTACTTCAATCCATATAAAGCCTTGTCAAGCTTGAAGACATGTTCAGGGTGTTCATGGCATTCAAAACCATGGTTGTTTGACAAAAACTTCCTAGTTCAAATATCCCTTCAGAAATATACTCTTAACATCCATTTGGAATAGTTTGAATTCCATATGAGATGCAAAAGCAATGAGAATTATGATGGCTTCCATTCTTGTAACTGGAGCAAAAGTTCCATCATAATCAATTCCTTCTTCTTAATTATAGCCTTGGACCACCAGCCTGGCTTTATTTCTTGTTGTACTTCCAAACTCATCAAGATTATTTTTGAACACCCACCCGGTTCCAATGATAGTTCTATCTGAGGGTCGAGGAATCAGGTGATTGATGGAGCTCTTCTTGCATAGCAGCAATCCAGTCAGCATCTTTCAATTCTTTCTTGTTATTCTTTGGCTCAATTTGAGACAAGAAGGCTGAGAAGGAAAACATGTTTCTTGCCTTGGATCTACTCTGAATACTAAAGTCCAAAGGAGTAATTACATTTTGAAGGGGATGTGAGCTCTTGTGCTTCCAGTTAGACACTTACGTTTGAGGATGTGAGGGACTAGGTTCCTCCATGTGAGACCCAACATTGGCATCGATGGAAGTTTGAATACCACTTCTTTGCTCTGCATCAGGAGTGTCTCATACGGCATCAGCAACTCTATTGTCAGCTTCAGGTTTATCCAAATCAGCTAGAAGTTCAACTGCATCTTCTTCACTAGACTCCTTGACTTGAATCATTAGATCTGTCTTCCCATTTTCCATATCAATAACCTCTCTAGGGACCTTTGAATAGTCTCCATCTTGATCATCTTTATCATGTGAATCTTTTCCACTTGAGTGGTGAGATTCATCAAAGATTACATGTATACTTTCCTCTACACATTAAGTCCTTTTGTTGTAGACCTTGTATGCTTTTCTTTGTGAAGAGTAGCCAAGAAAGATTCCTTCATCACTTTTAGTATCAAATTTTCCCAATGCTTCCTTACCATTATTGAGAACAAAACATTTGCATCCAAATGCTCTTAGGTAAATCAACTTTGATTTTCACCCATTAAGCAATTCATACGCGGTCTTGTTAAGAAGGCACTTGATCATGCATCTGTTAATCAAATAACATGTAGTGTTCACTGCTTCAGCCTAAATTCTCTTTGGTAAACCACTATCAATCAGCATCATCTTTGCCATATCCTCAAGAGTCCTATTTTTCCTCTCCACATCACCATTTTGTTGGGGTGTTCTAGGAGCAGAAATATTATGAATTATACTATTTTCAGCACAAAATTCATCGAATTTTGTATTGTCAAACTTGGTGTCGTGATCAGATCTAATGCTCACAACATTATGGCTCATTTTCACTTGAATCTGCTTCACAAAAGCAGCAAAGATTGGAAATGTTTCATCCTTGGTTCTGAGAAATAAGTTCCATGTGAATTTGGAATAGTCATCAATAATAACAAAGATTTATTTCCTCCTCTTCTAGGCAAACTCACAGGTCCACACAAATCCATATGAAGAAAATCCAGTGCCCTTGAGGTTATCAGTTCTTTCTTTGGCTTGAATGAGGACCTGACTTGCTTCTTTTTCACACATGCATCACACACCTTGTGATCTTTGAACTTTGACTTTGGCAACCCACAAACCAGATCCTTCTTGATCAGCTTATTCAACAAAGAAAAGCTTACATGTCCCAATCGTATGTGACATAGTTCAGCATCATCATCAATGGCACTCGGGCATGTAAGATCATCACCATTCAGAGAGTCAAAATCTACAACATAAATATTTTTAAACCTTTTTGTAGTCAGAACCACTTCACTATTATAAGTTTGGTGACAGTGCAAGACTTTGACAAGAACTCCACTTTGTTTCCTTTGTTGCAGATTTAAGAGATACTCAGCAGGCTATATTTTAAGCCATTCACATAATACATATTTTCAATTGAGTGAGTGAGTGTTTTCCCAATCTTTCCAACTCCCAGAATGTATCCCTTTTTGCCATTTTCAAAGGACACACTCCCACCTTGCAAGGCCTTGAGTGAAAGGAAATCATCCATTCTTCCAATCATGTGTTTAGAGCAGCCACTATCCATGTACTATTTTTGACCGCTTTCTTTCACTACTACCTGCACAAGAGAGTCAGAGATTAGACTCAGGAACCCAAACAAGTTTGGGTCCCTTATAATGAAGGAAGGGGTGAATCATACTTCTTGTTATCCATGCAGGCATCACACATTTCTTTTTAAGAGAACCATGTTCCTTAGCAGTAGATATTTTTTCAACAAAAACTTTGTTTTCTGTTGGGTCTGAAACTTTGCTTTACATGAATTTTTGTAATGACCAGTTTTACCACAGTGAGTGCAAATTCAGCTATCAGGCACAGTAACATACTTGCTATGTGGGTTATAGGGGTCCTTTTCTTTGTGGAACCCGATTCCTTGCTTGTTCCCCCATTACTTTTATACGTAGAAGTGATTGTATCAGAGGAACAGGTCCACTTCAGAGATTTATCTAGATCATTTTTAACCCTACTTAAATCTTCATAAAGTTGTCTATTTCTTTCAAGTTCAGCAACAAGACTCAATTTTATCTTTTTGAGTTTATTTTCAAGCTTAAGGTGTGCCTCACTTGCCACTTCCTTTCCTTTAAAGGAGTTCATGCATTTTTCCATTAAATTTTTTAAGAGGATATTTTCTTTCTTTAATTCCTCTATTGTTTCCTTCAGATCAATAACTACAACCAACAAATCATCTCTCTCATGTTCTATCTCTCCGATCTCCTCAGTTAATATATTTTTATCATTTATTAGATTGTGGCGGGCATCAATTAAGACATTATCTAAAGATAGCAGCTTCATTTTTTGAGTAAGAATTCAAATTTCTTTGAACGTTTAGAAATTTTACCTCATCGTCATCATTTTATTCATCCTCATCCGATTTTATCATCAGTGCAAATATGGAATCATATTCTGCAGCTTCGCTTTCAACGACAATCATGGAGGTGTCTCCTTGTTCATCATCACCCTCAGATTCACTAGAGGAATCTCCCCAGGCAGCCAGAGCTTGCTTTATAACATTATCAGTGGCATCTCTTCTCTTGAACTTCCTGTAGGGGATCGGGTTCCTCTTAGTTGTCTTGTCCGCGTTGTGTTTGTAATGGTCCTGCTTGTGGAGAGAGCAATCTTTGATGAAATGTCCTGGCTTTCCGCACTTGTGACAGCAATCATAACCTTTTGTGTTTCTGCTAGAGCTGCCCTTCTTAGGAATTCCTACATTCCTATGAACCATTTTCTGAAATCTCCGTGTGAGATAGGCCATGTCAGCGTCATCACCACATGAGTCGTTGTTGTCTGCCTTAAGAACCAAGTTCTTCTCCTTTTTGGGTTCTCTTCTTTCATGATCTTTCTTCTTTTTCATTTCACATGTTTTCAAATTTCCAATGAGTTCGTCAATCGTCAGTTTCTGCAGATCTTTGGCTTCCGTGATAGCATTGACTTTGCTCTCCCAGGAACCAGGTAACACGCTGAGTATTTTTTTGACCAGTTTGTTCCTTGGGATAATTTCTCTAAGGGAGTGAAGCTCATTGATGATGGAGGTAAAGAGAGTATGCATGTCCTAAATGGACTCATCCATCCTCCTTCATCTTGAAGAATTCATACTCAGTAGTAAGCATGTAAATGTTTGACTGCTTGACTTGAGTGGTTCCCTCATGTGCAGTTTGGAGAGCCTCCCAGATCTCCTTGGCAAATTGAAAAGCTGAGATGCGGTCGTACTCGTTTGGTCCAATTCAACAAACGAGGAACTTCTTTGCCCTAAAATTTTTCTCGATGGCATTACGATCAACATCATTATATTCCTTCCTTGTCTTTGGAACTATAACTGTTCCAAAAGAGATAGTCAGCGATAACGGGCCACAATTTATAGGCGCAAAGGTCACAAAGTTCCTTGAAGACTTAAAAATCAAAAGGATCACATCTTCGCCCTATCATCCGAGCGCAAATGGTTAAGCGGAATCATTGAACAAAGTGATTATACAAAATCTCAAAAGGAGTTAGAAGTAGCTAAAGGTAAATGGCCCGAGGAACTGCCTGTAGTACTATGGGCGTACCGAACAACGGCAAAATCGAGCACAGGAGAGACTCATTTCTCCCTTGTATACGGAGCAGAAGCCTTGATCCCGGTGGAAGTAGAGGAGCCTACCTTGAGATATTTCCAGGCAAATGAAGTGGCAAACAACGAAGCAATGTTAGTCAATTTGGAGCTGCTCGATGAGCACATATAAGGATGGCAGTTCAAAAGCAAAGAATAGAAAGATATTATAATCGAAGAGCCGACCTTCGTTATTTCAAAGTTGGAGACTTGGTTCTAAGGAAAGTAACTCAAAAGACCCTGGAACTCAACGCAGGGAAGCTAGGTCCAACATGGGAAGGCCCCTACCATATTTCAGCTGTCACCGGGAAAGGTTCATACGAGTTGGAGAATCAAGATGGAAATAAGTTGCCAAATAATTGGAATGTGCCACACCTCAAGAGATACAATTGTTGATGAACATCACTTGTACTGAAAGTATGTGCTGCACTCTTTTTCCCTTCGTCCAATTTTTGTCCCAATTGGGTTTTTCTGGCAAGGTTTTTAAAGAGACAACAACAGAAATTATACTACGAAAAAGGTTTCAACAGCAACAATAAGACCTTTTAATAGCAAGGTACACAAGTGAAGCAACCACTGCAGAGCGGTTAGATAATCTTTTGCTCGGTAGCAAAGTTCCCACCGGGAAGTTAAGTTTGCTATCGAGCAAAGGTTACCCAACCGTTAACAAGTGCAAACCACTAGGGGATTGTTAGATAGTCTTTGGCTCGATAGCATAAATTTCTAAGGGGAAGTGAAGTTTGTTACCGAACTGAAGATTATCTAGCAATTCATTAGTGGAATCCTCGAAGGTGCAGAACTTCCAGTGTTCCAATTCGCATTTTTCACATTCGCACACTGGGGGGAATGATATGAGAATATGGCAACAATGACTGCCACATCGACCGAAATATGAAAATCGGAAACATAGTTGTATTATCAGGACCAGGGACTGCGCGGTCGGCCCCGTAGAAATAAGTTGTACAAGTTAGACACAAGAAATGGCAATTTCTTTTTAGCATAACGAATGCTTATGTACATTTTGAAAATAGAAGGAATAAAGTAAAGTCCTTTTATTTCTATCTTGTTTCTTGTCTGAACGATGAATTGATTTCGTCATTTGAAAGTACAAATACTTCAAATGCTAGTGTCGTACTGAACAGGAGACGTCCTCTTTAAGAGCACCGTAAACATAAGAGGGCCCTCTCTTATGAAAACCCTCATGATAATGGGTTGATTTCGGAAGAACTTGTTCCCGAAATCCAAATTCTTTCTGGGGAAAATACACCCAAAAGCTGTAACACCCCGAAAATATTTCGAAGTACTTAAGCGCTATTAAGAAAGTTGATGTGCGCTAATTATATTATTTTGTGTGTAGAAAAGGGACTATTATATGAATGATATCAATTGATCTTGATAATAGATGTATGAAGTGCACTAAGAATGGTTTATGGTCTAAGAAGAGCCCCAAGGCTAAGGCAAGTTGAAAATTTCATGATAGAATAAAGTTTCAAGTGAGCTCGCACAAGACCTAACTTCAAATGGGATAATCTCTCTTGATATGAAGAGTCATATGGTGTATTACCTATCAAATTAAATCCCTTTTAGTCTAGTTTTCAACTATTTAAACCATTTGTAATTTGGACATTCCTACAAGAAGTTATGACCAAATTACCAAAGACTGATAGAATGCGATTATGCGACCAATTCTGCGACCATTATGCGATCGCAAAATGGTTATGCGACCGCAAACTGGTCAC
Source organism: Nicotiana tabacum (assembly GCF_000715075.1). NCBI lineage: Eukaryota > Viridiplantae > Streptophyta > Magnoliopsida > Solanales > Solanaceae > Nicotiana > Nicotiana tabacum. The sequence continues at coordinate 49,568,363 of NC_134102.1, forward strand.
AGAATGGACCAGAACAGCCCAGTTCTGGGCACCGATTTGTGCGACCATTGTGCGACCCGCACATCAATTGTGCGGTCCATTGTGCGACCGCATAGCTGAGTTCGGAGGGTTAATTTTCCTCTTTTCATAACCCGACGCCAATTTGATAAATAGGCTTTGGGGCTTATTTTGGGGTATTTTTCTAAGGGTTTTAGAGAGAGATAAGAGAATTTTAGAGAGAGAATGAGGGAACCTAACATTATAATCATCCAATCTTGCACCAATCATCAAGAATCAAGGAAGCTAATCACAAGATCTTCATCTAAGAGGTAAGGTTCCATACCCTAGTTTTCAATTTCGAATTTAGGTAAAAGATGGTTGATTTGGAGTATGATTCTTGGGTATAAGAGCATTATTTATACATTCTTGTACTAATAAGGTTTGTGGGAAGATTGTTGAGCTCAAATAAGTAAAGATTGGATTGTAGAGTGAAGGAAATCTTGTAGAAGAACCTTGTAGTTAGATTTGCACACCTAGTGTTTGATAAAATGTTCAAATGAGTTGAGATCATGAATATCTTCCTAATAATGGTTCAATTTTTGTTATGTCTCAAAATAGATTAGGATTGCTATAATTTCTGGATCGTTGTAGTAATTTAAGGAAAGCTCAAAGCAAGGTATGTTGGCTAAACTTTCTCTCTTAGAATAGATATCCATAATGTTTCCGTAAGATCAAGTATGATTGGCTCAAGATTCCTAACTTCTATATTCCGGGTTATTCCCTATAAACTTGTTTATTCCGAATGAGCCTTATGTCGAAAGATAGATGTTCAAAGTATGGTTTGCATATTAAAATGTTGTGGCTTTGAGTCGTGTTTTAGATGAGAACTAGTATACTAATTGTGTGAGAAAATCTCAATATTTTTAAGACTCAAAATTGCTCATATGTGTACCTAAAGTTTGGATTGGAAATGTATTATTGTTAATAACCTATAAAGGTGGTTGAAAATGAAATAAGTGAATTGGGATATAAAGTGTGGCCAATGTGCAAGAGTGAAAGTTCCAATGGTTCCAATGAAATGAAATGATGTGACAAAGGTTATGAAATGAGCTCGACTCAAATGTTTTAAATGACTTCGAAAATAGAATTGCCTAAAAGCTTTCGTACTCAAGTCATGCCATAAGTGGCTATTTTAACAAATACTATGCTTTGTGAGTATTTCCAATGTGTTTTGCGTTCTTACATATTCGTGAGTGGAAATTATGTATTATCCTTTTTGGGGAAAAGTATTTCAAGAATAAATGGTGTGTTACTTGTTGATGATTTTAACTTGCGCATCAATTGCCAATTATATTACTCCATTTCTCTGAAAGAAATCTATTGTGCTTAAATTCTTCATTTCTAATGAACTTAAAGTTGTGATTTTCGGAATATTATATGTATGTTGATATTTATGATGATGATACATGTGAGGGAAGAAATGGAAGTGTGGAATATCAAATATGGCCATCGTGTCTTGAATAAAGAATCTTGTGGATGGCCAAAAGAGTCAAGAAAATATTGCTGTTGTGAGTAACTAAAAATACTAGTGGAGATTTATACAATGTGAAAGATGATGAGGTAAATATATTTACACCTATGTTATTTTTGTGAATTATTCTCCTTATTTAGGATGAGATTAATGTGATAAAATTATTCCTCTTAATTGAAATTGAGATTTTGGTTGATGTCTTCAAATAAGACAGCCTAGCCGATCGGGTCGTGATCGGACTCCGTGCTAAACTTACGGGGGTATTGGTAATAATAGTAATTGTGGTTGATGTCACTAATGAGATGGCCTAGCCGATCGGGTCGTGATCGGACTCCGTACTAAATTTACGGTGGTATTGATATTGATAATAATTGTGGTTCATTCTCTAATGAGATAGCCTAGCCGATCGGGTCGTGTTCGGACTCCGTACTAAATTTATGGTGGTATTGTTATTGACAATAATTGTGTTTTATTCTCCAATGAGATAGCCTAGCCGATCGGGTCGTGATCGGACTCCGTACTACATTTACGGTGGTATTGATATTGATAGTAATTGTGGTTGATTCTCTAATGAGATAGCCTAGCCGATCGGGTCGTGATCGGACATCGTACTAAATTTACGGTGGTATTAGTATTGATAGTAATTGTGGTTGATTCTCTAATGAGATAGCCTAGCCGATTGGGTCGTGATCGGACTCCGTGCTAAAAATACGGTGGCATTGGTATTGTGAACACTGGTATTGTGAACATTGGTATTGTGAACATTGTTATTGTGAACATTGGTATTGTGAACACTGGTATTGTGAACATTGGTATTGTGAACAATGGTATATCGGTGCTAATGATCTCCCAACCAAAAATTGTATATGAAGTCCGTATTTTGAAAATTATTATGTTTTAACTGGACATTTGGATATTGTGGATTTTGACTTGTTATTTATATGTGTTGCCTTTTCTTATATGCACATTCTATTTTGAAAGAGGATTTTTAGCTATACATACTAGTGCTATTAGACAGTACTAACGTCCCTTTTGCCGTGGGACACTCTTTTCAGCTGATTTGGATAGCCCCACTTCATTTCGGGGTCATGTATTTATTTCTCATGTACTGTGTTTTGAGGTATAGCCAGGGCCTTGTTGCCGGCATTTCCATATTACTCTTCTATTATACTTAGAGGCTTCGTAAGCAGGTTGTGGGTTGTGGTTGATGTTGGGAACTGAACTAGATATGTTGGTATTTGGAAATTATGTTTTTCATTAATTCTATAAACTCGTAATATTTTGGAAATTATGAAGGAAACTGCTAATAGGAATGAAAAAGGAAGGTGTTAATAAAATCTTTTCAGTGTTTGATTAATAGAGTACATCACCTATTATTTCATGAATGAGTTTGGGTAGAATGAAATCTAACAGTCTTGCTCAGCCGGGTTTACTCGGTTGAGCGTCGGTCGCTCTCCGCGAGTTTGGGGCGTGACAAACTTTGTATTAGAGCCTAAGGTTTTAAAGTGTCCTAGATTGTCTCGGATCCATGTCTAGTAGAGTCCTTATTATCGGTATGTTATCGACCACATCTATAATGAGGAGGCTACTTGGACATTTAGGAAATTTATACTTCTTTGATACTCCAGATCGTGTGATAGAACTCAAGATAGGAAGCTAATTTCCTCGTCATGTCTCATTTTTCATATGAGTAACCTACAGGTTCAAGGCAGCGAGAAGGAAATGAAAGAACCAGTTGCTAAGGAAAATGTCCTTGTTCCTATTAATGTCACCACGCCACTAGATCATGTGGTGAGAGAACGTAAGAAACGAAAGAGGATTGTTTGTACCAATAAGCCGGAATGTTTCATATGAAATAATAGCCACTCGAGTTTATGTTAGATGATTCTTGAAACATATTATGGTTGTGTAAAGAGGGGGCACAAAAAGAATAAATTCCCTTAGGTTGGATACACCTATCCAGGCCTTCCCGATATGCGGGCGAAAATATTTTGCGTCATGTTGTGAGTATACTCAGAAGCGTGTTAGAGGAGGTGGATTTGGGCAATTCCAAAATTCCATACAACGAGTTGTTGCAGAGATTGTTACTCTCGCCATGAAGGCTTGGAGGAAGACTTGGGGGAATGCTTATGATGTATGCAAAAAGGGTAAATATCAGGTAAGTGGGGCAAATCAGTTTAGCGGACCCCATCCTTATTGTGTGAAGTGTATGAGATGTTATTCGGGGGTATGTCACTATGGTACTAATGTATGTTTTGGATGTGGAGTAGAGGGGCATCAATTAAGGTACTACCCTGTCAATCTAAAGTCATCAAGTAAGTCACTCCTTAGTATATCATTATGAACAACACATTATTTTTCTTGTTGTATATGTACATCCATATTGAAGAGGCCTACATAAATATGATCCTTGTCACGCCCCAAAACCGAGGAGCGTGACCGGCGCTCAACCGAGTGAACCCGACCGAGCAAGCCTGTTAGATTTCTTTCTACCCAAATTCATCCATGAATAGAGATAATACATATTATCATTAATTAGATGAAAATGTGTTCATGTATACAATGCCAATTCATTTCCAATAGTTTCATCATTTTTAAAGTCTCAAATGGACAAGTAACACATCCACAACATAACATAGTTTGTCTTTCCCCAGCACCGATACACAACCCACACTATGTCTACGGATCCTTTATAGATAAAGAAGAGTACAATGATAATGCTGGCAACAAGGCCCCGGCTATACCTCAAACAGGATACACAAGTACAAAAGATTCATGACCCTGGAATAAAGTGGGGCTCACCAAGTCAGCTGGGAAAAAGGTGCATTGCTATCACTGATCAATATCTCCTGCTGTGGAACCACCTGCATCCATTGAAAGATGTAGCGCCCCCGGCAAAAGGGACGTTAGTGTCATCGAATAGTACTAGTATGTATAACTAAACACCCTCTCAATAGAATGACAATTAATACAAACAAGATTATCATAATATCAATGAAAGTCTTAATCAACATCAAACCTCAATTTAGGATCAAGACAGTGTTCAAATTAATTTCATATCTCACATTGGGAGATTTTTAGTATCGATATACCATTGTCCGTAATACCAGTGTTCACAATACCAATGCCACCATACTTTTAGCATGGAGTCCGATCACGACCCGATCGGCTAGGCTATCTCATTAGAGAATCAACCACAATTACCAAAAATACCAATACCACCGTAAATTTAGTACGGAGTCCGATCACGACCCGATCGGCTAGGCCATCCATTAGGGACATCAACCATAATTACTCTCAATATCAATACCACCATTTTTAACACGGAGTCCGATCACGACCCGATCGGCTAGGCCATCTCGTTAGAGACATCAACCACAATTACTATTATTACCAATTTCCAGCACAATCACCACCATGTGTGCGGCATGGTGTCCGATCATGACCCGATCGGCTAGGCCGTCTTATTTGAGACATCAACCTTTTTATATCAATCATCGCATTTCATAATACTTTCACATCTTTTCATTTCATTGGCACTAGTGGCCATAATTATAAGATCATTCTTAGCACGTTGGCCATATTCAGTATTTCATGCTCACATTATAAATTTCAAATATCATCCTCATCATCAACAACAAACACAATTCAAATCAAAGTGTGTAGTACACAGGTGAGCAATTTAGAATCTAATGCATATAGAGATATTTCACAAATATTTGGCATAATAGCCTTCATTTGAACTTGACTTAAAGTCGAAACATTATTAATGCACAGCCCATATTTTAACACATCCTCAATTGGCAACATAACATGAATAGAGCATTTGTGATGCTTGTTGAACATATATCTTTCAACCCAAATCTTACTCGAAATAGCCAATTTCATAATGAATCACTCGGAACTTACATAATTTACATGAATACCATGGGATTCAATTCTAAGAGAAAAGTTTAGCCAACATACCTCACTTTAGCTTCCTTACACTCTAAATATTCCGGAATTCTTAGCAACTTCAATCTATTTTAGGAATATAATAAATTGAACCAAAATTAGGAAGATGACCATGGTTCTAGCTCATTTGAGCATTTTATCAAACACTAGATGTGCATTAAGGTTTCAAGATCCCTTTTATGGAGGATTCCATCATCCCACAACCCAATCTTTACCATTTTTAGCTCAACAATCTTTCTACACCCTTTGATAACACATGCATGTAAAATAACCAACCCTCTTACACAGAAATTATCTTGCTTATTATCCATTACTACACAAAATTTGAAATTGAGGGTTAGGGTGTAGAATCTTACCTCTAGGATGAAGACCTAGTGAGTTTCCCTTCTCAATCTTCCAAAACTTAGGCAAGAATTGAAGAACAATTTTTTAGAGAACACCTTCACACTTTAGGGAACCCTCTCTCACTCTAAAATGTCAGATAATAGCTCAAAAATGACCCAAAAAGTGTATTTAATGAAATAGGGTCGGGTTTTAAAAACCCAAAAATGGAGCTACGGAACAGGTTCTGCGGTCGCATATGCGATCACATAATGGTTATGCGGACCGCATATCGGTCGCATAATTGGTTACAAAATATCCAAAAGAACTGTCTTTGTATGCGGTCACTATGCAGTCCGCATAACTGTTATGCGGTTGCATAATGCACCGTATAACAGTTATGCGGTCGCATAGTCGACCGCATAGCTGCTTCCAGAATAGCCCTCACCTGCTCACTTCTGCGTCCATTATGCAGCCCGCAGAGTGATTATGCGATCGCATAATGGACCGCATAAATGCACTTTTCCGGCAAAAAATTTTCTTTACTTTTCTGTGCATTGTTCAACCCAAAAAGTCCGAGCCTATAATCCTCAAACACGTAAGCCTAGTCCAGCACCATGAAATATTATTTTCTTTGCAAATTTTACCAGGCCTTACACTTAGGTACTTTGAAATTTTTCGGGGTGTTACAGTCTTAACCAAAACGTTGAATCACAAAACATTGCATGTACCTACTCTTTGAAACGAGATGTGTTATTCGTGAATCCACTATATCACAAATTCTCTTATTTACAACCTCTTGTGGAATTGAACTCTATAATTATGTCTTTAAATTGAGTTATAACTCTAGGATTAATACTTCCCACTTGATTTCCTAACTTCTCAACAAGGGAATGTATCTGATGAATTTCTAACAAAAACTTTTGATTCAAAATGGATAACACCTGCTCACTTGTGCTTATGCATGCACAGTCATAAAGTTCACCTATGTGGTATCAAATCCAATGCATAGTGGCCTAGTGTTGAGGTCCTTCTTGAGCCACTCTTTTTCTCTCCGATGTATGTGGCTCCTATGGTTGGAACATTTACTTTACTCCTTTATGAATAATATCATGAATCCTTTTCATTGTCAAGTAACATGAGGGCATATCTCAGCACCTATTATATGTGTGTGTGTCAATTAAAATGGTCACTTATTTGTATAAAGTTTCTCGGGAATTTGAGGTTTTAGTGAATTTATCACAAGAAGATCTTTTTGTTCACCCATCTCAGTATGACTTTCATATCCACCTAGATCATGTCCCAGTGTGTAACTCACTTTGCTCCTAGAATTGTACTTACCCATGAAGTGGCCTGGTATTGTAGCTGGAGAATTATTATGGGAGGAACATGTCTAGCTCATAGCAAAGTGTACATTCTCTCTAACCAATACATGATTTCATCCAAACATTAAGATGTCATGTCTACATGATTTCACTTGTATGTGGTTGAAAGTTAAACAACCTTATGATGAGCATATTGATTTGAAAGACAAAAATTTGTGGTATCTCTAGTCCTCTCATATAGGATCAACTATTGGTAAAGGTTAAGTTGTCAGAATTATAATAATCTCACAAATGATCAACTTCTTTTTCATTCTCATGGGTTTGTGGCATAAATTTCTTGTGTCAAATACAATTAAGAGCGTAATGCAACTTTGTGTATCTTGAAACCCATATCACATTCAGGGTGCTAGAATATTCTAATTTCGAGTTAAACTGATTTTCACTACATTCCAAGAGGCGACTGGTGTCACATAAGTGTTATCTCTCTTTGAGGCCTACCATTGCCAAATAAGGCATGAATGGAATGAAACAATTGTTGATGTCCTTTTCATGACTCATTTCTTTTAAATCTCAGAATCATGAACATTTTCCCGACGTTATCAATGCCTACTAGGCAACTCTAAGTCCCATTTGTCGAATCAATGATGTCATCACAATGATTAACTATGTCAGCGCTATTGGTAGTAACCTTCATGTCTCTGAGGATATAACCTCCTGAAATGCCGTGCTCGGCACATTGATGGATTCTTGAATAATTCCAGCCCAATCTCGAACCTCGTTGTTCCTATTATAGTAAACCTATGGGAGGTTAAAGGTTCAAGCATGTCAAAGAAGAAACATCATCCCATGATCAAATATATTGGATATAAAATTTTATGGTCATATTCATGCTAGCACATCTTAGAGTAATTGTTGGGGGTCGCAAAAGTTTTAGTTTAGGTGTTTGGTGTAGAGATTTAGAATTGAAGAAAATGAACGGGTTATTCTAAAGATTTTCTCTATGAATATGTTATGTGAATTGCTAATAAAGGTAAAGTATGTGTAATCACAATAGGCCTTATGAAATCTTGAAGGAAATAGGCTAAACTATGAGTATGATGTTTCCCTATTATTGTTCTCCGTGTACCCAGTATTTCATGTGTCTATGTCTAAGAAGGTGATGTTAATGGATAATTGGATTATGAGTAGCAACTATTTGCTATCCGTGTTAGATAAGTCCGGAAGTTAAGATTGTCTCCGTCAAGTGCAATGGCTAAGTGTGTGAGTCCAGGAGATCACCTCGTAGGTCGAAAGTGTTAAGGAAAGGAAATATTCTCACTTGTTTGTAGAGCCAATTGGTTGTGGTTCAAAAACGTACCTTCTATGCATTATGGTTTAAATGTGTACATTTCCTGTAAAGATACCACTTTGGTTAATGTAATGCCCTAATGTTGAGATAGGTGTTGTTGATATATACTGTGATGCGTTGTTGAGTAATGGATATATTGTTAGGATTGATTTCAGGGATTCTCTGACAGTTGGATAGGCCCAGTTACAGGGGAAACTCTGTCGAAATTTTTAAGAATTTGTAAAGATAGCCAAATCTTAAGGTCCATAATTAAGTTGAAATTTTGGAAAGGATGTATAAGACCGATGTGGTCATAAGTGCTTATGTAAAATGGTTGGAGGAAAAATGATGGTAACTATATTCTTAGAAGGGACTTGTAAAACATTCGAGGACGAATGTTCTTAAGTGGGGGAGAATGTAACACCCCGGAAAGATTTCGAAGTACTTAAGCGATATTAAGAAAGTTGATGTGCGTTAATTATATTATTTTGTGTGTAGAAAAGGGACTGATATCCATTGATCTTGATAATATATGTATGAAGTGCACTAAGAATGGTTTATGGTCTAAGAAGAGCCCCAAGGCTAAGGCAAGTTGAAAATTTCATGATAGAATAAAGTTTCAAGTGAGTTCGCACAAGACCTACCTTCAAACGAGCATACCTCTCTTGATATGAAGAGTTATATGGTGTATTACCTATCAAATTAAATCTCTTTGAGTCTAGTTTCCAACGCTTTAAACCGTTTGTCATTTGGACATTCCTACATGAGGTTATGACCGAATTACCAAAGGTTGATAGAATGCGATTCTGCGACCATTATACGACCATTATGCGATCGCAAAATGGTTATGCGACCGCAAACTGGATGCAGAATGGACCAGAACAGCCCAGTTCTGGGCACCGATTTTTGCGACCATTGTGCGACCCACACATCAATTGTGCGGTCCATTGTGCGACCGTATAGCTGAGTTCGGAGGGTTAATTTTTCTCTTTTCATAACCCGGGCCCATTTTGATAAATAGGCTTTGGGGCTTATTTTGGGGTGTTTTCTGAGGGTTTTAGAGAGAGGTAAGAGCATTTTAGAGAGAGAATGAGGGAACCTAATATTATAATCATCCAATCTTGCACCAATCTTCAAGAATCAAGGAAGCTAATCACAAGATCTTCATCTAAGAGGTAAGGTTCCATACCCTAGTTTTCAATTTTGAATTTGGGTTAAAGATGGTTGATTTGGAGTATGATTCTTGGGTATAAGAGCATTATTTATACATGCTGGTACTAATAAGGTTTGTGGGAAGATTGTTGATCTCAAATAAGTAAAGATTGGGTTGTGGAGTGAAGAAAATCTTGTAGAAGAACCTTGTAGTTAGATTTGCACATCTATTGTTTGATAAAATGCTCAAATGAGTTGAGATCATGAATATCTTCCTAATAATGGTTCAATTTTTGGCATGTCTCAAAATAGATTGGGACTGCTAGAATTTTCGGAACGTTGTAGTAAGTTAAGGAAAGCTCAAAGCAAGGTATGTTGGCTAAACTTTTTCTCTTAGAATAGATATCCATAATGTTTTCGTAAGATCAAATATGATTGGCTCAAGATTCCTAACTTCTATATTCCGGGTTATTCCTTATAAACTTTTTTATTTCGAATGAGCCTTATATCGAAAGATAGATGTTCAAAGTATGGTTTGCATATTAAAATATTGTGGCTTTGAGTCGTGTTTTAGATGAGAACTAGTATACTAATTGTGTGAGAAAATTTCAATATTCTTAAGACTTGAAATTGCTCATATGTGTGCCTAAAGTCTGGATTGGAAATGTATTATTTTTGATAACCTATAAAGGTGGTTGAAAATGAAATAAGTGAATTGGGATATAAAGTGTGGCCAATGTGCAAGAGTGAAAGTTATACTTATGGCCAATGGTGCCAATAAAATGAAATGATGTGAGAAAGGTTATGAAATGAGCCTCGACTCAAATGTTTTAAAATAACTTCGAAAATAGAATTTCCTAAAAGATTTCGTACTCAAGTCATTCCATAAGTGGATATTTTAACAAATACTAAGCTTTGTGAGTATTTCCAATGTGTTTTGCGTTCTTACATATTCGTGAGTGAAAATTGTGTATTATCCTTTTCGGGAAAAAGTATTTCAAGAATAAATGGTGTGATACTTGTTGATGATTTTAACTTGCACATCAATTGCCAATTATATTACTCCATTTCTCGGAAAGAAATCTATTGTGCTTAAATTGTTCATTTCTAATGAACTTAAAGTTGTGATTTCCGGAATACTATATGTATGTTGATATTTATGATGATGATACATGGGAGGGAAGAAATGAAAGTGTGGAATATCAAATATGGCCATCGTGCCTTGAATAAAGAATCTTGTGAATGGCCAAAAGAGTCAAGGAAATATTGTCGTTGTGAATGACTAAAAATACTAGTGGAGATCTATACAATGTGAAAGATGATGAGGTAAATATATTTACACCTATGTTATTTTTGTGAATTATTCTTCTTATTTAGGATGAGATTGATATGATAAAATTATTCCTCTTAATTGAAATTGAGATTTTGGTTGATGTCTTCAAATAAGACAGCCTAGCCGATCGGGTCGTGATCGGACTCCGTGCTAAACTTACGGTGGTATTGGTAATGATAGTAATTGGGGTTGATGTCTCTAATGAGATGTCCTAGCCGGTCGGGTCGTGATCGGACTCCGTACTAAATTTACGGTAGTATTGATATTAACAATAATTATGGTTGATTCTCTAATGAGATAGCCTAGCCGATCGGGTCGTGATCGGACTCCGTATTAAATTTACGGTGGTATTGATATTGACAGTTATTGTGGTTGATTCTCTAATGAGATATCCTAGCCGATCGGGTCGTGATCGGACTCCGTACTAAATTTACGGTGGTATTGATATTGACAGTAATTGTGGTTGATTCTCTAATAAGATAGCCTAGCCGATCGGATCGTGATCGGACTCCGTACTAAATTTACGGTGGTATTGAAATTGATAGTAATTGTGGTTGATTCTCTAATGAGATAGACTAGCCGATCGGGTCGTGATCGGACTCTGTGCTAAAAGTACGGTAGCATTGGTATTGTGAACACTAGTATTGTGAACATTGGTATTGTGAACACTATTATTGTGAACATTGGTATTGTGAATATTGGTATTGTGAACAATGGTATATCGGTGCTAATGATCTCCCAACCAAAAATTGTATATGAAGTCCATATTTTAAAAATTATTATGTTTTAACGGGACATTTGGATATTGTGGATTTTGACTTGCTGTTTCTATGTGTTGCCTTTTCTTATATGGGCAATATATTTTGAAAGAGAATTTTTAGCTATACATACTAGTGCTATTCGACAGTACTAACGTCCCTTTTGCCGGGGGTGCTGCATCTTTAATAGATGCAGGTGGTTCTACAGCAGGTGTCATTGATCAGTGATAGCAGTACACTCTTTTCAGCTGATTTGGTGAGCCCCACTTTATTTCGGGGTCATGTATTTGTTTCTCATATACTGTGTTTTGAGGTATAGCTAGGGACTTGTTGCCGGCATTTCCATATTACTCTTCTATTGTACTTAGAGACTCCGTAGACAGGTTGTGGGTTGTGGTTGATGTTGGAAACTGAACTAGATATGTTGGTATTTGGAAATAATATTTTTCATTAATTCTATAAAGTCTTAATATTTTGGAAATTATGAAGGAAGCTGCTAATGGGAATGAAAAAGGAAGTTGTTAATGAAATCTTTTTAGTGTTTGATTAATGGAGTACATCTCCTATTATTTCATGAATGAGTTTGGGTAGAATAAAATCTAACAGGCTTTCTCAGCCGGGTTTACTCGGTTGAGCGCCGGTCGCGCTCCCCGAGTTTGGGGCGTGACAAAATCCTTGCATAATCAGACGCAAACAGTAAAACTTGCGCAAAACACTTAAGCAGGAAAGAACGCAAAGAATAAAACTTGCATAAATGTTCAAACAAAAGAACGCAGAAAAACTCATGCAATTCTTGAGCAAAAGGTATTTTTATTTACAATAAATATGACAAAACGACACAACTACAGAAGTTGGGAAAAGAAATTAAAAGCTAAGCTGCTACATCTCCGGAACCCGGAGGAAGAGAAGCATCTGCGCCCCCAGGCGAAGTGGGTAGATCCGCTGTCGGTTCGATATCTATACCCTCCTTGCAAGCCTATATCCTCACCTACTCACAATAACTATATTGAAAGCCTCTTTGTAATAACTCTATTACAAAGCTAACCACTTGATTAACTCTAGTCAAAATAACCACACGGTTTATGGTTTACAAGATGTCCTACGAAATGCTTCTAAAAAGCTGAGTAGGAATTACAAGTGAATAACATGAACAAAGACACAATAATACTAAAGGACACACGATGTAATCGATGATGGGATCTGGTCCTTTGTTATGTTGCTGTTTTGTTCTTCATTGTCTTTGGGAGAATGAAGGCAGTTACACACTTGAGAGTAATTAATATTTAGGTTTTGCAAATGTGTTGAATCTCTTGCCTCATGTTGGTAATATATAAGTGAGGTCATCAAAGATAATGTAAGGGAGTGTCCGGTACATAGCATGCTTCAACAGTGTTGATGTACTGTTGCGTGTGGAGTGCAACAACTTTAACAGTTGTTAGAGTTGACTTGTACTGTAATCGGAGGAACTGATCTCTATATGTTCCCTCTGTTATTCCCTTATCTGATTTCATTGAGACTTGTACAAGACATTTGACTTGTTGCTCTGAACGTAGATGAACCAATTGTATCAGGTTCCCTATCTGGTTCTCTTATGACGTTTGTTAAATCATCAAAATAAAAGACACATAATTAACTTATCAAATGTTCTATACAAATTTTCTATCTATTCTCTACCTTTCTTACTCTCTCTTCTGGTATGTTGTGCACTTACTCGAATCTTGCATTCTTGGTTTATCTGCTCACACACTGTAGCAGGGCATGGTATTCTCTGATTCCACAAAGCTTCATTTCTGGCTTTCGATATTCTATATACCAATGCTGCCAAAATTGCCAAAGTAAACTTTCTACATATTTTCCCTTTGATCTTCCTTGTTATTTTCTTCCAAATTACATGTACTTCAGTTATAATCACTCTAATTCCTAGGATTACCAGGCAAGTCTTCGAGAAATAGCAATTGAAGAACAGATGGGATATTATTTCAGTATTCCCACCACACAATTAGTAATTAAGTTGTAAGATCTTAGGTTTAAATATCCACAATACTTCAAAGCGGAAGTAAAAGGAAAGAAAAGACTAAGTGGGCGTTTGGACATAAGAATTGTAAAATTCCAAAATAGGAGAAAATATTTTTTAAGTGAAAATGGTATTTGAAATTTAGAGTTGTGTTTGGACATGAATATAATTTTGGATTGTTTTTGAAGTTTTGCGAGTGATTTGAGTGAAAATTTTAAAAAACAGCTTTTTGGAGTTTTTCAAATTTTTGAAAATTTTCAAAATGCATCTTCAAGTGAAAATTAGAAATTTTATAAACAAACGTTGATTTCGAAAATAAATAAAATTTATTGAAAAAAAAAAAAAAATTTAATATGTCCAAACGGGCTCTTAATTATGCATGATGCTTAATTATTTAAAGCATCCAATTTTAAAGGTAAGTTCCACTTTTAAACTTAGGTTGTCAAGTCTTTCAACAAAGCATTAAAATGAATGTTTCATGTGTCAAAATCAAAGCAATTTGAGAGACAAGACGGACATAGTAAGGGACCCTCAATATTAGGTTTCATGTATGGTACTTATATCACCATCAAAATTAAGCTCACTCCCAAAAAACAAATTAAGCTCACTCCTATGTGTTAATAATATTTACATATTCAAGTCACTTATTTCACTTATTTAATAATTACGGGTAAATTTATTATTAAATATTTTGTGTAATTGATAAAATAATAAATAATATCACAAAATTTTTTTTTTTTTAATTCATCCCCAAGAACTCTTTACTTTGTTCTCTTGGTGATTTGAACCCGCAACTTTAGAGTTTGAAGTGGATGATGCTTATTACTTGAGTAATTCTTTCTTATTTGCTATCACAATTTAAATTTTTTTTTGACAGTATAAAAGAATCTTTATAATTATTAGTATATACAATTTAAATCCTTATGAAAATTGGGTCATATTACTACCATTAGATCTCTCTCATTTGGCTTTTTCCTCCAATGATCTCCACCGTCCAGTTACTAATTAAGTCTCTCAAACCTCTATAAATACAAATTACTCACTTTCATTTACACTCAACCTCCTTGTTTGCTTTCTTCATTTCCACCATCAAAACACTCACTTGTCCCCTTTCCCATAAATTTGAAGTCATCATCAATGGCTTGCTTGGAACTCTCCAAAGAGGTAATTTTTTACTCATCATCTACTTACTTTCTTTCTCTTGATCAAGAGTATTAATTAGTTATAAAATCAAGAATTAACGTTAATTAGCTCTCTTCCTTATTCCTAGTGCCAACCATTCACCTATCTTTTTAATTCTCTATAAGACACAAAGTAAAGTAACAAGAATTAAAAAGCATTAGATTTCTATCTTTATAATCTTCTCATGCAAAGAGAACACATTTTCCTTTTCTATTATAGTATATTTTTTCAAGAAAGTGAAAGAGAATGATCACCTAGCGTATTTCACTAATCATCAGGTGAAGCTGAAAGGAGAAGAAGAAGAGTGCACTAATGATGGAACTGTTGATTTTCATGGAATGCCTGCAATCAGAGGAAAAACTGGGACATGGAAGGCTGGAATTATACTTCTCTGTAAGCTTTTTCTTCTTTTACACAAAAACAACAGTTTTATCTTGAGTAATATATGGAAAAAGAAGGAAGAAAAACTGATATTACACTCTGCTTATCTTTCTTTTATATTTTATATATATAGCGTTTCCCACCTTATAAAATTTTAAGATTATGTCACACTTTGTATATAGTATTAATTTCTCTGACTTCACTGACTTATTTTTAATTTTTCCCTTTGTTTATTACTTGGCGTGTGGAAAAGGTGGTCTTCTTAGAGTTGCCAACTTCTTCAAGATTTATTTTTCTTTTCTATTTTAGTGTAAACAAATAAAAGTTTTAAATAAAGGTTGATAACTCTGGGAAATTGTGAGTTAATAAATGAAGCCAGCTATCATATGCAAGGAAACTGGAATATGACAAAAGTTCAAAAGTGCAAAGTCGACACGTGTCACAAGAGGGTTCTCTCATTTTGACAGCTAGATATATACGTATATAAACTTGTACGTATTATGGGCTTGGGTTTGGTTGGGGGAGGGGGTTGAGAGAGATCAGAGAAAAAACTTCCAGTTTCTCTGTACTTTTGTGATATGAATTTGGCAGTAATAGCAAAAACTCTGTGGAAGAAGAGAGAGAGAAAAAATGAGGGGGTGTGACAAAAGCATGCATGCAGTAATAGAAAAGACTTTTCTGACACGTAAATATATTCATGCGATTCTAGGTGCCACGTCATATAATGACAAAATTTTGTTCTTGGTGCCCCCCCATATTATTGACCAGGATTTGCTTATCCTAATTTTTGTTTTTGTGTGTGTTTTCATTTTTTCCAAAATAATTATTTGATCAGATGATTGTATTCAGAGATCATGATTGTAAGTTTGTTTGCTATGAGATATTGAGGATGGATGTGTCGAGGGATGTAGGATGATAAGTTTTATGAATTTCACAAAAGTTGAAGGAAACCAAAATGGAAATGCATATATATATATATATTTATATATAACAAGATGCGGTATAAATTAAGTTTGGTGTCAACTTACTACAACTATGTAAGCTGCAGGAGAAAAACACATGGTATGCGTGGATATAGAATTCGGATTCTATTCGATCTTATGCATTAATTGGCCTAATAGAAGGATGACATATTATAAATTGAAAGGCGCGTGTATGAATATCAGTGTTCTGTTTTATGATTGGTCATTGGCCTAGTACATAGAAGGATGACGTATTAAAAGTCTGAAAGGTGTATCGGCAAATGTAAGTGTTCTTATCACGTTTTATGATTGGTCATTGGCGTAGTACGTACAAGAATGACGTATTAAAGGTAGAAAGGCATATCAGTGTTCTTATCACATTTCTTGATTGGTCATACCTTCGTTAATTGAGAATGTAGTGACAAGTCCGGAAGGGAGGATTTTTGCATGCCTTGATTGGTCATTCTACTATTAGGAGAAGAAGAAGGAAAACATGTCGAATGGAGCATGGAAAGATTTATTGCATATAAACAATAATAACAACAACAACAACAAAATTAAAGTCATTATGCATGCCTTAATTATAAGGGTGCTTTATTTTGTTAGAAAAAATAAGATGACAAATAGGTTACATAAGATCTATCAAGGCAAAATAATTAATGATTGGAGTTCTTCTCATGCACAAAATTGGCAAAAAGGGCATAGTGTTGGCAAGTTTTGACATTAGGGCATAGTGTATTGGTAAGTTTTGACATTAGGACATAGTGTTGGCAAGTTTTGACATTTGAGTGCTTGCTTAGGTAGTGGCTTGGTTTAAAGAGGAAGCAAAATTATTTTATTTCTTTCCACAACATGGCATAGAAAAAGATCACCTTCCACTATTGAGCGGTCTAAGGGGTCGTTTGGTAGGATATATTAGGGAAAATAATACGTGTATTAGCTTTGTTATTATTAATCTCTTGTGTGGTACTCCCTCTGGTCCACTTTAACTAATTTTTTGGTTGTTTTCACACATTTTAAAAAATTCATCTTTTAGCTTTAATTAACAATGTAATTGACCATATTAACCTTAATTTGTTCATTGGAAATACAACAAATACTCCTATGCTCTTTATTCCATGGGCAACTTTGAAAAAAAGAAGTTAATTCTTTCTAGATATTTGAAAAAATCAAATATTGTGGACCACAAAAAAAAAGTCAAAAAATCACTTAAAGTGGACCGGAGGGAGTAATATTTTTCAACTTATGATAACTAATATTTGTATTAGTTATACACCATATTCAGTACTATTCTTATACATAGTGTTTCATGGCATTAGCAATACCATAATTTTTAATACATAGATAAGCATGTATAAAGACAAAATTGCGCTTTCAAAACCATTAATACACCAAATCAAACAATCGATAAGAAATAATCTCAGCATAACTAATCACAGCATTACTAATCCCAAATTACTAATACACCATATTCAGTACTATTCTTATACACCCCACCAAACGACCCCTGAATGCTATAGGAATATCCGTATGTCATGGTTAACTACCTTTGTAAGTGTTAACTACCTTTGTAGGTGCACAATTGTCACTAATTGCAACTATAAATCTAAAACAGTAAAACGCATTGTGAATATCACTTTGACAAGAATTGATTGGAAAGGAAAGAAATGATAGGTCTATTGAAGTGACCAAATTATCAAACCTAGTAGAAATACTTTGCCACAACTTGTGGTGGTCTTTCCATCTTACTTGAGAGGCTAAAGTTGAAAGTTCTCCACATTTTCACAACTGTGTCTTGACATTGATTGATTGATTGATTTACCGATTTAGTCACTAAACCCCACTATACATATTTAGGAGACTTCATGTAACATCCATATAACCAAATTGATTGATTCAACTATCTCATATACGGACGCTCTATTAATTATCTTATGGAGAGGCTAAAGTTGAAAGTTGAAAGTTGTCTACATTCTGCAAGTGTGTCTTGTTATAGATTGATCGATTTACCGAGTTAGCCATGCTAAATCCCAATAATTTAACATCCATATAACTAAAATTACTTGATTCAACTATCTCATAGACTGATGCTCTTTTATCTTACTTTACTTGAGAGGCTAAAGTTGAGCCTTGGTCTTGATCATTGATTGATTTACCTAGTTAGCTACATAATCGCACTATGTATGTAGGAGAATAGGAGAATGTAAACAGATTGATTGATTCAACTATCTTATAAACGAATGTCCTATCATTGAGCAATAAAATGGATCACCTAAATTTCTATATCTGATTTTGTTTTCCCTGTGATTTTATTCAGTAAATCAAGGTTTAGCTACTCTTGCCTTTTTTGGTGTTGGGGTGAATTTGGTGTTGTTCCTGACAAGAGTGATGCAAGAAAACAATGCTGAGGCTGCTAATAGTGTGAGCAAATGGACTGGCACTGTGTACATCTTCTCTCTTGTTGGTGCTTTTCTTAGTGACTCTTACTGGGGAAGATTCAAAAGTTGTGCCATTTTTCAGGTCATCTATGTGATTGTAAGTATCCATCTATGTGATAATATCTATCCTAAGTTTTATGTTCATACTTGTCAGTCTTGCTCTTAATGATGCACTTGTTAACAGGGATTAGTACTATTATCACTGGCGTCTCAACTTTATTTGCTCAAACCGAAAGGTTGTGGGGATCGAACAACTCTATGTGGAGCGCATTCAACGGTGGAGATTAGTCTATTCTACATCTCTGTGTACATGATTGGTCTAGGATATGGAGGCTACCAACCTAACATTGCTACCTTTGGAGCTGATCAGTTCGATGAGCATGATCCAAGAGAGAAACAATCCAAACAGGCCTTCTTCAGCTACTTCTACTTGGCCCTGAACCTTGGTTCACTTTTTTCTAACACCATTTTAGACTACTTTGAGGATGACGGGATGTGGGCTCTTGGTTTTTGGGCATCTGCTGCGTCTGCTTTTGCTGCGTTGTTGCTCTTTCTTGGAGGCACCCTCAAGTATAGGCAATTTAGGTCTAGTGGCAACCCTATAACCAGGTTTTCCCAAGTTATAATCGCTGCATCCAACAAGTGGGGAGTAGAGATTCCAGAGAATGAAGATGCAGCATTATATGACGAGAGCTCCACAACTGCTGCTAGAAAAATGCTCCACACCCAAGGTTTCAAGTGAGTTAAAACTACTAATTTGTGGCCGTGTATTAATTTGAGATACTCTAATTGATCTTATTAAACATAGGTTTTTGGATAAAGCAGCTTTGATCACATCCAATGAGAAGCAGAGCAATCGCAACCCATGGCGCCTCTGCCCGATTTCACAAGTTGAAGAGGTGAAATGTATCTTGAGGCTGCTGCCAATTTGGCTATGTACTATAATTTATTCTGTAGTTTTCACACAAATGGCCTCAATCTTCGTCGAACAAGGTGACGCAATGAAAAGTACAATCGGGAAATTCAGGATACCAGCAGCAAGTATGTCTAGCTTTGACATCGTGAGTGTAGCAGTTGTAATATTCCTCTACCGCCGAGTCCTTGATCCTTTTGTGAAAAAGATAAAGAAGCACAAGGGCGAGGCTGTAGGGATAACTCAACGTCAACGGATGGGTATTGGACTTGTCATAGCTGTGATGGCAATGCTATCAGCAGGAATTGTGGAGTGCTACAGGCTCAAGTATGCTAGTAAAGACCAAGGCTCAAGCTCTCTAAGTATCTTATGGCAAATTCCTCAATACTCTCTGATAGGAGCTTCAGAAGTGTTCATGTACGTAGGCCAATTGGAGTTTTTCAATGAACAAGCACCGGATGGACTCAAAAGCTTCGGAAGTGCACTGTGCATGACATCGATATCACTAGGAAACTACGTCAGCAGCTTACTCGTGAGCGTAGTGATGAAAATTTCTACAACTGACAACATGTCTGGATGGATCCCAGCAAATCTTAATAAGGGTCATCTGGACAGGTTTTACTTTCTCTTAGCTGCCTTGACAATCTTAGATTTAGTTGCTTACATAGCCTGTGCTAAGTGGTACAAGGCTATAAAGCATGGTGAAATGATTCAACAACTTAAGGAAGAGGACAAATGTAAAGTCTAATAATTGTCATACTTTTAGGCGTATGTTGCCAGAACTAAATAAATAAGAGGAAGAACTTCGCCTCCTCAACTCTTTCTACAGATGGAGAGTTATGGATTGGTTTTAGTGCTAGTAACTTTGTTGGCTCTGTCATATTAGTTGTAGAATTAACTAACATTTTGTTGGTTCCGTCATATTAGTTGTACAAGCATTTGGGAGTTCAATAGCAAAATGAGTTGAATTTCCAATATTTCGCAGGTTGTTGTGACATTCTCCATCCCCCAATTCGATAAGTCAGGGTCAGAACAACCAGTATCCATCTTAAAAGCACAAATTGCATTGATATGGACAAGTGTAACATTAACCAGTTTTTACATCAAGAAAAATTTCAATAGCCAACGAGTTCTGAGGAACAGTCAAGAATTCAGCTTTTGGAATAAAAATTAACCAACGTACAGAGGAACCGTGTCAATATAAAACCTTTAAATAGTTCTGTTTTGCTTTGCCTGTGATCCTGATGAATTGTTTTTGAGTTCTGATGCACCAGGACATATCCAAAAGGGAGCTGTGATAAAGACAACTGCACACATGGCTAAAGCAGATAAATAAATTTCCAATGATGCTACACGCAGTTAACAAAACTTAAGCTTCCATCTGCCAGAAAGTTCATATAGTACAACAATGCCAATTACAGAAACATCTGTGTCTAGAATTGAAGTTTTAAGAAGACTTCTCCAGTTTCATCAAATAAGGAACAACTTAAGAAGGGGGGGAAAAAAGGCAACTGTATACAAGAAACTTTGAAAAACTGTATCCTAGATGTTTACCACTCGACGTGATTACACAAAAATAAATGGTTGCTACACGTATCAACTTTGGACCTTACGGACTTGTATATGGTGAGTAGAATGTCTTCGCCAGATTGGTTGTGCTCCACTTTGGACAAGAGTGACATATTGCCCATCCTTCACTAAGCTTTTGCTCTACAGGATGCAGGAAACAAAAAGATTACCCTTGTGTACATGGAGCACCCCCGAACAAGAAATGCTGAGGGAAATACAGCATTAAAAAGAAAAGGAATGATCACTAACCAACAAAAGCTTGATAGCTCGAGAAAAGGTCTCCTCTGCGTCACTTGAAAACTTCATATATATAGGCACGACACCATGATACAGAGCCAGACGCTGCTTCACCCTTTCACTGGCACAAAAAGATAAATGCACGCCCCGTGTCAACACATACATATATAAATGTACATAAAACAATACACACAGATGAGTATATGAGAGAGAGAGAGAGAGAGAGATGAGAAATACACATGGTAGGACAAAATTAAGAATCTGCATCAAGATTTCTTCACCTCCCATGTTGAAAATACTGACCCCTCCAAATATTTTGTTCCAATTATGAACTTTTTCTTCAGAGATCGTCTTCTCAACATGTCAAACAGAGTTGCAAACTCCAAAATAAAACAGGGGACATGGCAGAGAACAGCCTGATTATAGGCACAGTCAAAAGCTTTGGAACTATTTCAGAATGGGGAAGTAAATAAACACAAGTTTACTTAAGGTAAATTAATCAATAAGATCCTAAGATTGTCAAGAAAATAATTAAAAACCAACTAACTTCCACAAAGACAAGTCTCAAAATTTAAGTACTGAAAACTTCCTTCAACATTTAAACAGTGTGAAATGATTCGAATCACCTTGAGATACAATAATATTAGTGATCTCATTGAAATATATCAAGATACAATATTAATAAAGGTAATAGCACTTCTTTAAGGGGACTTACTTGTTTGTGAAGGCAAAAACTGTTGATGAAGGCCGATTATGACTTAAAATTATTGCCATGGACCCAGTTCTTGTGAAGACAATGATGGGAGTGCTAAGGGTATTAGCCATTGAAGAAGAGTGGAAGGCAAACATTTCACCCATATGGCTCTGCAAAATATAGTGAATAGATTAAGCATTTTACTTAACAATTAAAGATCAATGTGGTTTTCTGGTTGGACAATATGGGAAATAAAAAATCTGGCTAGCTGAAAAGAATTGACTTCATAGCACAAAAATAGATAAAGATCCAATATTACATATTATACATACACCGCATATGTACCTTATAGGCGGCAGATTGACTAGGAGAACTAGTGCTTTTCTGTAGGCTAGACTCAGTCCTTAATGCCACAATATGCATCACCTTAACTGCCTTCAGTGGATACCTAATGCATTTATGGAAATAGATGGTACAATATTTACAAAATGAATAACACATAGTATGACAAATGGAAACGCAAAGTAAAGAAAAAAATTCTCATTGCAAACTCAAGTGAGAATACATCATGACAATTTGATAACTCCAGAATTAGCCAAGGAGGAAAAAGAAAACGGAGTGGCATAAGAAAGGGAATACTAGAAAAGAACATAACCATGAGGATCTGGCCATCCATAATAGAAAAATAGTCAATGCAGAGATATAAAAACAAATATGCATGCAGAGAAACCTGATATCAATTTAAGCAAATAGTAGAAAAGCAGTCATAGAAACCAAGACAGATAGCGGAAAATAGGGAAGGCATGTGGAATAGTCTGTGTCTAGAACAACACTAACTTCCCATGGGCGGTTTCGCCTGAAAGCATTACAGCATCAGCGCCTTCACGTACTGCAATGGAAATGTCTGAGACTTCTGCCCTTGTTGGGGTTGGGTGATCAATCATGCTTTCGAGCATGTTCGTCGCTACTATTACAGCTTTTTGCATGCTCCGACACCTTCTAATAATGTCTTCCTGTAGATACATGCAATAGCAATTTTAGTTCTCACTAAGTTCCTAAAGTAAGATACGAGGGCCCATTACCTAAATCTCAATCTAGCTTCAAAGGGTAGCTTTCTTTCTGGTCTGACGGCCTCTTCTTCGTCTAATCATTATACTTGCAGCAAGAAAGGGGCTTTGGAAAGATAGTAAAGGTTTGGAGAGGTAGGAATATCTCCAATAGAAAAGATCATTGACTGTGGCTATAAGGAATGCAGTTCAGTGGTCTGTAAATCCTGTTTCAGTAATTCTACCACTTAAAATTGATTTTAACAAAGAAAAATAAAATTGATTATGTTAAGAAATAGAAACAATGACTTCCTAAACTTGCAAACATTTTTCTGTTGGTTTCTTCCAATTACATCAGAAATAGAATAATCATTCCCTTGCGACCAAAATTGACGATAAGTCACTAACCTTTGACAAGAGTATGATAACACCACACAACACCCAAGTTAGGAAAAGAGGCATAAAAGGTATTTGGAAAGTAAACTGTGGTCTGACTGAAAGAATGAAAAAAGAGTCTTGTTGAACAATTGTTCTGCTATATTTGCGATGGGGTTTGGTTGCTGCAGACGCATCCCGGTGGGGTTGTTAACAGGCTGTATAAAACATGACAGGGTTGTTTCGATGGGCATTACAGCTGTATCGGAGAAAAAGGTAGACAAAAGTGATGCGCAGAAATAGTTCAAACGTAACTGGAAACTCCACAACTCAGTTAGTCAACTAACATGAATATATTTCATAAGCGGCAGTGCAGTGTTTCTCCACTTGAATTACTAGGAGTTTTGATCGCAAACCTATGCAATTGTGCAACATATTAAAACAGTCTAGTTCAGTTGCCAGGGGAATATATCTTTTGAACATGCTGGTTAACCTGCCATGGGAATATAGTAACACAAAAATTGTGAAATTCAACATTAATACTAAACAAATATATTCACCCATTACCCGCATCTCTTCTATAGATTAGTTTTATCACATAAATTTGGCAACCCAAATTAACCAAGATGGTGTGGTTAGTGATGAAAATTGGAACGTATAAGCTTTTTCTAGCAAGAGATGGTATTCTAAAGATCCCACCCTCTCCGTTCTTAATAACAGAGGTAGTAAGCTATTAAAAGGATCATGAAAGAAGCTCTATGCATCAGCATTGAAATTACCTGAAGCAATGGGACTTCCTCAATTGGAAGCTCAGCCCCAAGATCACCACGGGCCACCATTGCCTATCAACAGTTGCATAACATAAGAAAAATATCCAAGAAGATGTTAAAGTAATTGCTATTATCAGTTAAAAGATCAAATTTCTGTAATAGGAGTACTTTGGCTTAGACGGGCAGCTTGATATTGCTAAATTAAACAACTGCTTCACCAGTAGAATTGTCAATAAGCTTTGAGACACCACCCATTAGTACGAAGAGCGTTCTGGGGAAGCAACAAGAACTACACAAGAAGATTGACCATCCCTTCTTCATAAGACTACAACTATATTTTTACAGCTTTCCTACGTCTCCTATTAATAATTTCTACTGCAGCCAAAAACTTCCAAAACACGCGTATTACAAGAAAGCAAATCAGAAGTCAAGTGTTGCTATTAAAAAGTCCTACAAAGTTTCCAGGAAAGATTCCTGATAGGCATCCATCGAAAACCTTACAGCCAAGATATTGCCTAGATGTATAAAATACTATGGAGAAGGATTGATGACAATCTAAGGCTTCTCGCAGCCTTCAACAGCCAAACTAGTTAAAATAAGGAATGCCGAAGCTTTTGAAAGCTAGTACTGTCACTTGTTTCTTCTCCTTTTCTTCTGCTTCCTTCCATCCAAATGAAGCTCAACAGTTCCACATGAACCTTTCATATACTGTTCATCATAGCATGAAGCAATCCTTTTCTCATTGTACATGGTTTACTGTTCTGATGGGATGTGGATGTCTAAGGAAGAAAAAGATTAAAACGCTCAGAATTTTTAGTGCGCAAGTCTGTCGAATGTTTAACTTCACTTTTTTTCGGGTTTACATAATTCTAGCAAGTTGATTATCATAGAGTGACTACTGATGCACCCTATTGTATGTGTTCTTTGCTCCTCACATTTCTGTAAAAGGGCTCACCATATCTTGAGAATTCATTTTAATTTTCACCAACATCTTCACTGCATCATCCTTTACTCGATAAATAAAAGCAAGACACCATTGATACTGCTATTTTTTTCTTTACGGAGCCTTACCCTACACACACGCATACACACACACACACACTAACATAGCAAAAATAGCATGAGTGATTACTGAAGTAAATTAATTAGACAACATTTTCAAAAGATTGAACTAACCCCATCAGAAGCGGAAATGATCGAGTGGAGATTTGGAATAGAGTCTGCACTTTCAATCTTTACAATAACATGAATATCTACATTACAGCCTGCAGAATAGCTCTTCCAACTTAAACAAACAGACATTAACCATGAAAAGCTATGACAAGGTTGCATCCCTATAAACATAATAGGCAGAAGATCTTATCCCAAACAAAAAAAAAACATAATGGGTAGCAGACACTTTACTTTTCAGGTAATCTTTCAATTCATGGACCACCTTAGCATCCTTCACAAAAGAAACGGCGTAGAAGTCGACTTGATTGTCCACACCAAACTTAATATCATCCCAGTCTTTCTCTGTATAAGTTACAAAAAAAATCAAGCTAACACGTGATCTTAGAAGAACAACTGAGTAAGCAAAATATTGTAGGGAGGTAGGGGTCCAGAAATTGAATAACCTGTTATTGAAGGCAGGGTGGCACTTTTTCCTCTTACATTTAGATGCCGTCTCGATTTCAGTTCTCCTCCATCAATAACTTCACATTTCACTATATCGCTGGCTTTCGATTTCACAGCTAATGACATCATCCCACCTGGATGAAGCAGAGCACGTATTTGATATTTTATGGGTCTAAAAGTTTTTTTCCAAGAGACAGAAAAAATTGATAGCAAATCTGGATCCAAAGACTACTCTTCTCATTATTGAATTTACGTTTGAGATGAAAATAATCAGAAAATGATATTTAGTCTTGGAAGAATTATTCACAATTACATAATCAAATTCCAATAGTGTGCTCCAACTAGTTAATAAACTAAGAAACAACTCACTGTAGTAAAATAGTATAAATCATTACTCATTACAGAAAAGTAATATTTTGAATATAATTAGTTGTAGGTTGTTACTCATTAACACTTACTATAAAATAAATAAGTACCATATCTCATGAACACAAAAATGACAATATTGTTATCAACCATAGAGTAGAAAAGCAAGATTTGAAGAGAAAAATATGGAGAACTGACTAGTGAAGACTAAGAAAAGTTAAGACATGAAAACTTTCATATGAAAGGTTCCATTTGAAACTCTCCTCATGGTGTTCTCAGTCAAAGAATATGAGATATTAAGACTCCATTCAAGTTGCAATGTTCTAAACTTCTGATTCGTGATCAATGAATAGAGATTTTGAAAAAAAAAAATAGAGCTATTGAGGAGACAAGGGCTAACTAAGGAATTTGGGAGGGGGGCCTACAAGGCGAACTGCTCACGGTGAGACAAGTGCCTTCCCCGTTCACCCAAAGGCGTTTTTTAAAGTTTCTCATCCTGAAGCAAGTCCCAGTTTTGCCTTTTTAGAACATTGTTTGTGCTATAGCTTTGTTTTAGCTAAGCAAAATGAATTAAAAGAAATTCAATTACCATCAACGAGTAGTATGTCTCCGGCCTCCACATCATTTATGAAATCATCATAATTTACACTAACGGTGTCTTCTGTGCTGACTCCTCTTTTAATGGTAAAGTTGAATTCTTGACCCTCCTTAAGGAGAATTGGTTTGGGCACATCTCCACTTCTCACCTCAGGTCCCTACAAGATATATCACAGGCAACCAAAGAATATAATGGAAGGAGCTTGTTAGCATAGTGCCTGTTTATACTAGAACTTATATCTCATCTTACAGTAAATAAACAATTTATTTTCAACATCGAATGACAGGTTTCATCTTCATAGTAAAACAAAGGTCAAGCATGAGAAAAAACACATGGTACAACATGGTTATGCACATTGTAAATGGCGACTGATAATTGTTATCCACGATGCAGTAACTTGTTCATAGAACAACAAGAAACATTAGGCATTTTTTACAATTGAAGATGAAAATAACAAGCAACAGAAGATGGATCTCAACAGAAGACCCCACTTGTGGGAAACTACTAGGTTTGTTGTTGTTGTTGTTGGTCTATAAAAAGTACCCAAAGCCATAAAGCAAAAGCTCAGTTCAACGACTCTCATATCAGTTGAAAATAATTAAATTGCCACACCCATTTACAAAATTGTGAATCCCAAAACCAAACGAACAGAACAGCAGCATACAAGTTCCACATGCACCCAAAAGTTTGAAGTCTATTTTCTGGTGATGCTAGTGATAAGTGGTAGCTACAATGACTAGAAATGGACAGGATTGTCCAGTGTCCAATCTGTTCTCTTTGATAGAATAAGAAAAATAATATTAAGGAACATGTCCGGCAGGCCTCAGCATACACAGAATAGATCACCTGAAAAACAGTTTTACCATCTAATCATCCCAGACTTAGTTTATAAAGGAAAGGAGCCCAAGTTTTTGTTTGATATATGAAAAGGATGTTTTGTCCCTTCACCTTCATTACTCTACCACCACCACCACCACCATCCCCCCCCCCCAATACCCTTCTCACAGTGTTCCCAAGGATTAGCAAAATCGAAATGGTGAAATTTTTTGGTCATCTCAATGGGTCAAAAGCCAATGAAGCTACACATATTTTCTTATGATATTGACACTCCAAACAATAGAAAAAGGAAGGTCAATTGAATACCCAAAAAGTGCTGGACACAAGTAGACCACTCCAACCGGCAAAATATTAGACCTATCATATTAATATTCTTTCCTTTTTACAACGGTAGTCACTGGGCCAGCTTCCGAGTACTTGTTATCATCCACCAACACAACTACTGGGTAATTCTGCCCAATAAAGCTGAGCTTATAGGAAGAAATCACCTAGTGATGTTTGTCTCTACCAAGATTTGAACCTGATCTCCAAGGTTTGCACCCACTTTATTGATCACTAGGTCACATCCTCGGGTGCTTCGACCAATGCTATTACTGTCTCAAACATACATTTTAAACAGAAACTATTAATTGCAGCTATAAAGCTAATAATAAGCATTACCTTAGTGTCCAACATTATTGCTATAACCTTGTCCTCAAATTGAGCATTGTATTCTTTAACAAGGTCAATCGTTCTCTGATGCGATGCGTGGTCTCCATGTGACATATTCAGACGGGCCACGTTCATTCCAGCCTCTGCCAATTTCCATATCATCTCCCGTGAGCTTGTGGAGGGACCAATGGTGCAAACTATCTTGGTTTTTCTTGGAGAGTTCAGATACACACTTTCTTGCCCCAGACTGTAACCACTGGACTGAACCACAGAAGGGACAAAATTATCATAACTTGCTTTTAAGGACAAATAACACATTAGAATGTTCAAAGTATATATTTACTGTTACAGGAAACAAATGGTGCTCATTTTGCTCAAATTAAAAAACATCTATTAAACTTGAAAACATTCGAAAAGGCATGCACAAAGTGTCAGAGGCACTAAGCTCTTCACTAGAAGGAAATGGTTTGAATTTCTTTGCTCTCTTTTCATATGTTCCTCTTTTTGCCCTTCTCTGAGATATCTAGAAAAAAATGCACCATGAGGCAACATGGTTTGCAATTCTTCCAATTAAATTCAGCATCAACAGTTCATATGGGAGTCTAGTGATACTTTAACAAGATTCCGTCAGATTCTCAAGACCTTCAGAAATTATTATTAATGGCTCAATGACGTAATCCTGCTTTTGGAGATACTACTACGACGGAATACATGCAATGAATCACAATGTAAAGCAAACTCATGGAGACCACTCTGCATTTGGAGGATCTTTATATTTGCTTTCAGATAAATCACAAGCATAGGACCAGTTCATGAATGAAAGTCAAGTGTAATAAATAAGCTAACAGAGTACACTAGACTAGCACCAATTGCTAGATAATCTAGAGGAATTCACATCCCTCCATTTACTTAAAAGTTTAGCTAGAGTAAAATTAAGGGGATGCATTTTCTCAAGAATGACTTTCATTCCTGCCAATTAAAATTCACATACTTCCGCATCTATTCTATTGCACTTGGTTTAGAGGGTCAGCCTTGACCAGTGGCGGAGCTATGTATGGTGAAGGGGGTTCAACTGAATCCCCTTCGCTGGTTGTACTGCATATATAGGTTTAAAAAATAGTTTTATATATATCCCCTTTATATAAAGAAAACTTTTTAGTGTAATGGTTTCTGAATCCGCTTGTTAGAATTTTAGGCTCCACCACTAGCGTTGACGTTGCTTCTTTGGTGAACTGTAGGAAAGAGTAGGAGGCACGGAAACAGCCTCCTGGTTCAAATGCAAGATAAATGCTCCATAAGATATACGCCGCCCTCCCCTGTCCTGCACTAGCCGGGAAGTATTTCATGCAAGGGGGCAACTTTAACAAACGGCAAAGGGGAGAACTATAGTGCTTCACATGTAAAATAGAAAGAATAAGGAATAAACAAAAGTCCAGGTCATTAATCATTCGTCAATAAAGAGCTGAAGAAACTTACAGATGGTACATTGAAATTAACATAATTGGCATAAACATTGTTATTAACGCCATGAATATGCTCAGGTGATTGAACGGCCATGATTTGATTCCAAGTATTCACTCGTTTCCTGTGACGAGAATCGGAGAAGAACAAATCACCGACGTTCTTGGCCGAGGAAAGGCGATCCAATGACGCTGGTTTAGCCGTGGCGTGTAGTCCTGTAGGTAGATTCATTGTCGCCATAGAAGAAGTAACAGAAGAAGTAGAAGATGAAGAATAGAAGAAAGAGAGAGAGAGAGAGAGAGAGAAAGATATAGAGTTGGTAGCTACGGATAAAACGAGAAGAAAAAACTCTGAGAAAGTGTGTGTATGTGTGAGGAAGAAAGTGAGAAAAACAAAGAGACGTTGAGTTCCGAAGAGAGCGGCTGCCTGCAGAGGCTCAGAGGATTTTGAGACTGTTGGTGAGTAAGACATTTTCTAATTTCTTCTCTTCTGCCCTACTGTCCCACCAAACTCGCGCTTCTCCCACACACCGCACGTTTGCTCAACTCTCCACTAATTTTTCCTTTCAAATTAAGCAAATAAAAATCTATATCTATTGTCTATTATGGATATCTATATCTATATTATTATAAAAGCACGAATAATTTATGTTAAATATTGAACGACTAAAATATACTCGAAATATTGATTAACCTTTATGCCCTTAAATATTTATATAATTTAAGAATCTAATTGTAAATTACTTAATGATGAAATTCTTTTTCAATTTAAACTATACATATGTTGGCCCTACAAATTTGATCCTACTTGAATTAGAAAGGCACGTCCATAATTTTCTCTCTTTTTTATTTACGTAAGATGCTACATATGCATATAATCAAGTAGCATGGATGGAGTTTTAACCTCTTTTTGTATTTCGTGATTTATTTCATTTTTATCCTTGTAATATTTGATTGATTTGGCAAAAGTTCTTAATTTTTATTTATTGTTGGAGATTATCTAGCTATTGAAAAATTTCTGTCTTTGCTTGAAGAACAATAATTTTAGTTATTTTTTTTAATTTCTCTCCCTATCTAACACACAGTGCAAGATAAGCATAACTATATTTGATTATTTGCATCACACAACATATTTAATTAGCAATGATGCTAAACCAATAATAAACAATATCGTTGTTTCTTTTTTCCCAGAGGCTAACCAAGAAAAGATTTTTCGATTCCTTCTGTAGGAACAATGCCAAATATATTTTACTATCGATCTCTAATTCTTATTTTCTATCAATAAATATTATCGTTTAATGGCAATTGAACTCAACTTCGGTCTAAATTATTAAACTTATCTGCCAACTTATCTCAACCTTCACTTGCCAAAATATTCAAATTTCAACACCAGGATTGCAAATCACAATATCCAATCAAGAAGTGCAAACATTTTGAGATTGAAGGGGACAAGAAAAAGAAAAAGAAAAAGAAAAGGGGAACCTCTCTTACTAAATAGCATGTGCAGCAAAATGCAATTTTATTTTTTTTGTATTTTTACGCTATTTTGATAATATGGCTATTTGGGATTATATGTTGCTCACGAGAGTCTCTTTCTGAATAGATATATGATTAAACTTTTGTGCATTATTGTTATAGAGATTAAATGAACATCTAATGTTTTTGTCATTTTGTTGTTGTCCGACAAAAATTGAGCCATTATATGCTGAAATAAGAAGGAAAAAAGTTAAACAAAAAACGTAAAGCTTTGACTAATCATAATTAGATTATTCATCTTCAGCCTAAAAGCTTACATAGAACCAATTATTTAGAATTCGAAGGTCCTTACATGCAGTAGAGTTATGGAGTTTTATATCTTTTTAAAAAATAAATTATCCCCTCGAATAAGTAATAGATGAGTTTTTTATGTACAAGAGACTTATTATATGTAAGTCTTTCCGGAATTTATAGTAAAAATAACTAAAGAGACATACTTCTATCTTTACTAGTCTTTCTAAAAATCAGTCATATTCGGCCGAGAACAAAGATAAAAAGGATACAAAAATAACGAACTATACCAAGTAAGGGAGCAAGCACATGCCTTCTGGCATTAATTTCATGAATGAAAGCAAATTAAAATTTATGCAGTTAGATTTCTACTACTTCAATTTTTATGTCATAGTTCAACTAAATATGTTCTGAATATTAATGCAGTTAACAATATTACTATTTCTTACATAAAGTTTCCACTAAATGACAATAATTCTATAGACGATGTGGCAACACACGTCTATAGAGACTAGTATTATTATAAAAGTATGAATACAATGTAGGTTTACAAAAATAACCTTATAATATTAAGCATAATAACTCACAATAAAAGGACATAACCGGAATTCTAGATATTAGCCTTATAATCCTATTAGTTTTAGGACATATACCACACGTTAGGAATCCTACGTGATTATCTTTACGAGTCCTATTAGTATAATTACTTTCGGGCATAGATATATAATATTATATGTTAGCATGCTAACATAATACCTTTAGGAACACGTTAGGTTTTCTTTTAGTATAATCACTTTCGGGATAGAGACATATTTTTAGTCATGTAATCCTATTACTTTTAGGATATACTTTTTAAAAAAATTTATTACTAATTTAATTTGAAAATGTATTATAATATCCTATTACTAATTTAATTTGAGAATGTATTATATTGTCCAAATCCATTTAGAAAAAATGAGAGCCTATATTATTATAAAATCATAAATACAATATTAATACATCCGAAATAGCTCTAAAACATTAAACATAAGAACTCATAAGGAAATGCCATAACTGTAATAACCTATTTTTTGGACTACAATACCTTCTATGTTCATATTTTTAATATTTAAGATTTTAACATTAATAAAATTTTGTCTACTAAATTCTTATTAAAAATATGTAGGAAGATTTAATAAAATTAATTTTATAAGAATCCTCTGTAGTGGCAATACATTACCACTCCATAATGTCCAATACCAAGAAAAAATAAAAGTAATGTTAAATGGAATTCATAAAGTGTTGAAATTGAGAGAGAAAATGTGATGACCCGAAAGGTCATCTTTAAATTTAATATTTATTTATGTATTCTGAGACCTCAAATAGCACCATTCAGCTTTCCTCGACTTGCATGTGCAGTCCGTATATTTTTTCGGGAAGCTTTTATGTGAAAAATTGATAAAAATATGAATTTGTGCTTTAAAACTCAACTGAGTTGACTTCGATCAATATTTTTAGCAAACGACCCCGGATCGGTATCTTGATGGTCCAGGTGGGCCCGTATCGTAATTTGGGACTTGGGCGTATGATCGGAATCAAATTCGGAAGTCCCTAGCTTGAAATATCGCCATTTGACGAAAACTAGAAGCTTAAAGGCTTAAAG
Organism: Nicotiana tabacum; assembly: GCF_000715075.1. Taxonomy (NCBI): domain Eukaryota; kingdom Viridiplantae; phylum Streptophyta; class Magnoliopsida; order Solanales; family Solanaceae; genus Nicotiana; species Nicotiana tabacum. Next base: position 49,601,562 of record NC_134102.1, read on the forward strand.
ATTTCAAAGTTTGACCACAAATTGACTTCTATTGATATCGGGGTTGGAATCCAGTTCTGAAAATTTTCATAGGTCCATTATATCATTTATGGCTTGTGTGCAAAATTTGAGGTCAATCGGACTTGATTTGATAGGTTTCGGCATCGAATGTAGAAGTTGAAAATTCCTAAGTTCCTTAAGCTAGAATTGGGGTATGATTCATGATTTTAGCATTGTTTGATGTGATTTGAGGTTTCAACTAAGTTCGTATGATATTTTAGAACTTGTTGGTATATTTGGTTGAGGTCCCCGGGGCCTCAGGTGGATTCCGGATGGTTAACGGATCAAAATTTGGACTTAAGGAAAGTCTGAAATTTTGGCCTTCTAGTGTAATCGCACCTGCGGATTTTTGACCGCAAGTGCGAGCTCGCAGAAGTGATCCAGGCCTCGCAGAAACGGAAGGTCCGCATAAGCGGAAGGCGCGTCGCATAAGCGCAACTGCAGAAGCGACGCAATGGTCGCAGATACGGCCTGAGTTAAGGGGGCCTTAGACCGCAGAAGCGGACGCCTCTTCGCAGAAGCGAGTCCGCAGAAGTAACCTCCACCCTCGCATCTGCGAGACCGCAGATGCGAAAACACTGACAGTGTTAAAAAACAGAGGGATTCCGAGATTTTTCTCATTTTTGGACATTTCAAGCACGGATTTGGGCGATTCCAAAGGGGTTTTTCACGATTTCAACTTGGGTAAGTATTCTATATCCGAAAGTGATTATATTTCATAAATCCATGTCAATATTCCTCATTTATTTCGGATTTAGATGGAAGAAATTGGAATTTTTGTAAAACTTTCCAAAAAATAAAAATTTAGGATTTGAAGGTCCATTTGACATCGGAATTTGATAATTTTTATATGATTGGACTCGTCTTGGAACGGGTGTTCGGATTTCATGAGTTTTTCTAAGATTCAAGACGTGGGCCCCACTGTGAATTTTTGAGATGAATTTCGGATTTTAATCCGGAAAATTAGTAATTTCATATGGAATTAATTTCTACGATTCGTGTTGAGTATATTAAATTGTTTGTGACTAGATTTGAAGCTTTCGGACATGAATTCACGAGGCAAAGGTTTATTGAAATCCTGAGTTGGTTGCAAATCAAGGTAAGTATCGTGGTTTACCTTGACTTGAGGGAGTAAGACTTATTTGTCTATTTGCTACGTGATTTAATATGTGGGTACAACGTATATGTGAGGTGATGAGTACTTATGCGTTGTGGTTGAGTTAAAGCATGCGGGTGGAATTTTTTTATTGTGAATAATTACCTATTTAATTAAGATATTCCTGCTTAAGTTATTATTGTTTATATGATCATTTTTCATGAGATTATTGTTAGTTTAATTATTGTTGAATATTTTGGAAGGTGAGGTCGGTATTCTGGTATTGAATTGATTGATAAGTATATATCCCCGTCTTTAAATACTCTTTAGAATTTATATTATTATTTTCATGGTAAGAAAGAGTGTAAAAGCACGAAGGGTGATATCGTACCATTTATATTATTTATATTATCCTTGCCATGGTGAGAAATAGTGTAAAAGCACGAAGGGTGATGTCATGCCATTTTCAAAGAGAGTTAAAGCACGAAGGGTGGTGTCGTGCCAGAAGAGAATTAAAGCACGAAGGGTGATGTCGTGTCAATTATTATTATTTATTTATCAATTTATGGGAAGAATGAGAGTAAAAGCATGAAGGGTGATGCCGTGCCATTATCATATTATCAGCTGCTCATTTTATTGTTGATGAATTAATTGGTTGCTACGTGATACTTCTCCTGCTGAAATTATTATATCATCCCCCTTTGCATGTTCCCTCCCAAATTTATACTCCCTCCGTTTCAATTTATGTGAACCTATTTTCTTTTTAGTCCGTGCCAAAAAGAATGACCTCTTTCCTTATTTGGAAACATTTTACCTTTATTCAATGATTTATAGCCACACAAAATATATGTGCCTCATTTTACACCACAAGTTCAAAAGTCTTCTCTCTTTTCTTAAACTCCGTGCCCAGTCAAATGGGTTTACATAAATTGAAACGGAGGGAGTAATTGTTGATTATTGTGTTATTATTGCTTCGGATTTGTATATGCTTGTACAAGTTGTTTACGTACGTGTCTTGTCATAGCCTTGTCACTACTTCGTCGAGGTTAGGCTCGATACTTACAGAGTACATGAGATCGGTTGTACTCATACTACACTCTGCACTTCTTGTGTAGATTTTGGAGTTGGTCCCAGCGGCGTACCATAGACTTGCTTGGATTCAGCTATCTAGAGAAGACTTGAGGTATAACTGATAGCGTCTGCAGTTCTGAAGTCCTCTTCTATCTTATCTTAGCTGTGTATTATCTTTCAACAGCTTGAATTTTATTCAAACCTTTATTTGTATTATTCTAGTAGCTCGTGCACTTGTGACACCAGATTCGGGGATGTATTTTTATGATTCGGTAGTTACGGTCTTCCGCACTTTATTTCAGTAATTGACTTTCATTTAATTTAATTTGTTTAAAAGTGACTAAGATTATTCTAACGTTGACTTGCCTAGCAAGTGAAATGTTATGCGCCATCACGGTCCCGAAGGTGGGAATTTCGGGTCATGACAAGTTGGTATCAGAGCGGTTAGCGGAGATTTACATCCGCGAGATTGTACGCCTTCACGGTATGCCTGTGTCTATCATTTTTGATCGAGATACGCAGTTCACCTCGCACTTTTAGAGGGTTGTACAGCGTGAGTTAGGCACGCGGGTTAAGTTGAATACAATATTTCATCCACAGATAGACGGACAGCCCAAGCGCGCTATTAAGATATTGGAAGATATGCTTCGCGCTTGTGTTATAGACTTTGGAGGTACTTAGGATCAGTTTTTGCCACTTGCAGAGTTTGCCTATAATAACAGCTATCAGTCGAGCATTCAGATGGCTCCATATGAAGCATTATATGGGAGGCGATGTCGTTCGCCTGTTGGCTGGTTTGAATCGGGTGAGGCTCGGTTATTGGGTACCGATTTGGTATAGGATGCCTTGGATAAGTTCAAGGTTATTCAAGATTGACTTAGCACAGCTCAGTCTAGGCAAAAAAGTTATGTCGACCATAAAGTTCGTGATGTTGCATTCATGGTTGGAGAAAGAGTATTGCTCCGGTTTCACCTATGAAGGGTGTAATAAGGTTCGAAAAGAAGGGCAAGTTGAGCCCTAGGTATATCGAACCCTTTGAAATTCTTGAAAGGGTGGGTGATGTAGCCTACAGGCTTGCACTACCACCTAGTTTATCAGCAGTTCACCCGGTGTTCCATGTATCTATACTCCGAAAATATCATGATGATCCGTCCCATGTGTTAGATTTCAGCTCAGTCCAGTTGGACAATGATTTGACTTATGAGGAGGAGCCGGTAGCTATTCTAGCTCGGCAGGTCCGACAGTTGAGGTCTAAGAGTTATCTATCAGCTCGAGTACAATGGAGAGGTCAGCCAGTTGAAGAATTTACGTGGGAGTTCGAGTCGGACATGCGGGGTAGATATCCACACCTTTTCACCAGCCCATGTACTTATTCTAATTCCATTCGAGGATGAACGTTTGTTTTAGAGATGGAGAACTTGATGACCAGAAAGGTCATCTTTAAATTTATATTCATTTCTGTGTTCTGAGACCTCAAATATCACCATTCAGCTTTCCTCAACTTGCATGCACAGTTTGTATAATATTTTGGGAAGCTTTTATGTGAAAAATTGATAAAAATATGAATTTGTGCTTTAAAACTCAACTGAGTTGACTTCGATCAACATTTTTAGTAAATGGACCCGGATCGGTGTTTTGACGGTCTTGGTGGGTCCGTATCATGATTTGGGACTTGGGCGTATGACCGAAATCAAATTCGGAAGTCCCTATCTTGAAATATCGCCATTTGACAAAAACTAAAAGCTTAAAGGCTTAAAGATTTCAAAGTTTGACCACAAATTTACTTCTATTGATATCGGGGTTGGAATCCAGTTCTGAAAATTTTTATAGGTCTGTTATGTCATTTATGACTTGTGTGCAAAATGTGAGGTCAATCGGACTTGATTTGATAGGTTTCGGCATCGAATGTAGAAGTTGAAAATTCTTAAGTTCCTTAAGCTAGAATTGGGGTATGATTCGTGATTTTAGCGTTGTTTGATGTGATTTGAGGTTTCGACTAAGTTTGTATGATATTTTAGGACTTGTTGGTGTATTTGGTTGAGGTCCCGGAGGCCTCGGGTGGATTCCGGATAGTTAACGGATCAAAATTTGGACTTAAAGAAAAATCTAAAATTTTGGTCTTTTGGTGTAATCGCACCTGCAGATTTTTGACTGCAGGTGCGAGCTCGCAGAAGCGATCCAGGCCTCGCAGAAACAGAAGGTCCACAGAAGCGGAAGGCGCGTCGCATAAGTGCAATCGCAGAAGCGACGCAATGGTCGCAGATGCGGCCTGAGCTAAGGGGGCCTTGGATCGCAGAAGTGGACGCCTCTTCGCAGAAGCGGACTATTGTTCGTAGAAGCGACCTCCACCTCGCATCTGTGAGGCCGCAAATGCGAAAACACTAACAATGTTAAAACAGAGGGGTTCCAAAATTTTTCTCATTTTTGGACATTTCAAGCACGGATTTGGGCGATTCCAAAAGGGTTTATCACGATTTCAACTTGGGTATGTATTCTATATCCGGAATTGATTATATTTCATAAATCCATGTCAATATTCCTCATTTATTTCGGATTTAGATGGAAGAAATTGAAATTTTTGTAAAACTTCCCAAAAAACGAAAATTTAGGATTTGAAGGTCCATTTGACATCGGAATTTGATAATTTTTGTATGATTGGACTCGTCTTGGAACGGGTGTTCGGATTTCGTGAGTTTTTTTTTAGATTCGAGACATGGGCCCCACTGTGAATTTTTTAGATGCATTTCGGATTTTAATCCGGAAAATTAGTAATTTCATATGGAATTAATTCCTACGATTCGTGTTGAGTATATTGAATTATTTGTAACTAGATTTGAAGCTTTCGGACACGAATTCGCGAGGCAAAGGTTTATTGGAATCTTGAGTTGGTTGCAAATCATGGTTAGTGTCATGGTTAACCTTGACTTGAGGGAGTAGGACTTATTTGTCTATTTGCTACGTGATTTAATATGCGGGTACAACATATATGTGAGGTGACGAGTACTTATGCGTTGTAGTTGAGTCGAAGCATGCGGGTGGAATTTGTTTATTGTGAATAATTACCTATTTAATTAAGATATTCCTGCTTAAGTTATTATTGTTTATTTGATCATTTTTCATGAGATTATTGTTAGTTTAATTATTGTTGAATATTTTGAAAGGTGAGGTCGGTATTATGGTATTGAATTGATTGATAAGTATATATCCCTGCCTTTAAATACTCTTCCGAATTTATATTATTATTTTCATGGTAAGGAAGAGTGTAAAAGCACGAAGGGTGATGCCGTGCTATTTTCAAAGAGAGTTAAAGCACGAAGGGTGAGCCGTGCCAGAAGAGAGTTAAAGCACGAAGGGTGATGCCGTGCCAATTATTATTATTTATTTATCAATTTATGGGTAGAATGAGAGTAAAAGCACGAAGGGTAGTGCCGTGCCATTTTCATATTATCAGCTGCTTATTTTATTGTTAATGAATTAATTGGTTGCTACGTGATACTTCTCCTGCTGAAATTATTATATCATCCCCCTTCGCATGTTCCCTCCCAAATTTATAATTGTTAATTATTGTGTTATTGTTGCTTCGTATTTGTATATGCTTGTACAGGCTGTTTACGTACGTGTCTTGTCATAGCCTCGTCACTACTTCGTCGAGGTTAGGCTCGACACTTACGGAGTACATGAGGTCAGTTGTACTCATACTACACTCTGCACTTCTTGTGCAGATTTTGGAGTTGGTCCCAGCAGCGTACCATAGACTTGTTCGGATTCAGCTATCCAGAGGAGACTTGAGGTATAACAGCACAATGTCCGCAGTTCTGAAGTCCCCTTCTATCTTATCTTAGCTGTGTATTATCTTTCAAATAACTTGAATTTTATTCAGACCTTTATTTGTATTATTCTAGTAGCTCGTGCACTTGTGACACCAGATTCGGGGATGTATTTTGATGATTCGGTAGTTACGGTCTTCCGCACTTTATTTTAGTAATTGACTTTCGTTTAATTTAATTTTTTTAAAAATGACTAAGATTATTCTAACGTTGGCTTGCCTAGCAAGTGAAATGTTAGGCGCCATCACGGTCCCGAAGATGAGAATTTCGGATCGTGACAAAAAATATCCCCACGATAATATATTTTTATATCTATATTTGAATTATTTTTCTACTCAAATAAAAAAACATTTATCAATTTTTCGTGTGATATTGAAAATATACCCAATTATTAAACAAAAACTAAGAAAATGAAAATATGTGAGAAAGAGAAAGAAATATGCTGGTAAGAGTCAATACCAGTAATAATTCTGCGAACATAAGGATCTAAAATTGAAATGTCATATCGATCTTTTTATTCTTTGAAAATAAAATCTACGGTGGATAAAATTATAATTAAGATTAAATATTCAAAACAAGTGATGAACTAATATTAAGATCTGAATCAACATAAAATAAATTATTTTTTATGTTAAAACCAAATAATTAAATTTTCAATTAATTGTTTTACAAGAGAATCCAATTCAATTATTTTTTAGCATCAAATGAGTAAAATTATTAATTTTCAAGCTAAGAAAAATCTTAGGGTACATAAATTTATTCCATAAAAGGAGCGATAGATATTAAAAAAAGTTAGAACACAAAGTAAAAAAAGCTAGTATAGTATTAAGAATCAAAATGCTATACAAGTGTTTGAGGAAGCATGATCAAAGCTAAATTTTGAACAAGAACAAGCTTTCAAGATTATATTATAAAGAGTCGACTCTGGTATAGCAAGATTATTCTTTGTAGATGCCTCCGGCGGAATCGAAATAATATTTTTATCATACATGACTTGCAAATGTGAGATCAAAAAGCATGATATTATTAGCAATAATAACAAGTGGTGTACCAGCAATAATTTTATTATGAGGCCACTCACTTTAGATTTGATATACATCTTCAAACAACAGAAATAACCATCATAAATATATCAAAGTAGAGCAATAATGCTAAATTTATAAGAAAATCAAAATTGATAATATGGGATGAAGCGTTGTGGCTTAGTGTCAAACGATCGAAATAATTTCCTAGAGTTCTAGAGATATATTAGATTTCAATGAACCGTTTGGTGGAAAATTAATGGTTTGGGAGATGATTTTTGTCAAGTACTACCAGTAGTTCCAAAAACGACGAAAGTAGAGATTGTAAAATCTAGCTTGCCAAAATTATAATTATGGCTTCAAATTAAAAAAGATTCAACTGATAAGAAATATAAAGTAAGAACATATCCAGTATTCAGTGACTTCTTTATTCGTGTCGGAAACGAAAAAGAGTATCCAATAAAGATAATTTGATTCTTCTAGAATATTTGGTTACCAACCCCAACGGAAATAGTAGTACCTTTTATAAAGGAAATATTTCCATCATTAGATTAAAATACAATTTGCAAATTGTATGATAGAAACTAAAAAGCTATCTTCGCTAGCAGAAATGAATATGTTGATCAACTAAATAAAAGGTTGATAACAAATTTTATGGTATAAACAACATATTTTTTAGTTTTTGACTCATCCGAAGATGATACCAATAATTACTACCAAAAAGAATACTTAAATACTTTAATACCAAATGACCTTCTACCATACAAGTTTGTTGTCAAGTTTATTATTACTTACGTTCACTGTATATATAATAGACTAAGTTAAATTGATATTCTATTGTATATAGGTTAATATTGAAAAACAATATGCCCGTCATCCTACTGAAAAACTTATATCCACCGAATAGCTAAAGTAATCAAAAGCATATAGTATATAAAAGTTTTGACAATAACATCATACATGCAAAAATTATGATACTGGTCAATGTACTTCTAGGTATATTTTTATCCCTAAATTCACGCGTCCTCACCATCTGTGAGAGAATTAGAACAACAGAAATTTAGTTACCAGAATCAAAAGATTCGCACGGCAAGAATTCAAGAATGTGAAGTTTCCCAAGGGTTCGGCAGCCTCTCGAAGATAAGTACAGACGTCTCCGTACCGATCCATAAGACTCTACTAAACCTGCTCATGACTCGTGAGACCTATGTAACCTAGGCTCTAATACTATCTTGTCACGACCCAAATCCTAACCTGTCATGATGGCGCCTATCGATGGTACTAGGCAAGCCGTCATTTCCAAATACTCCAAATATTTAACAGAAAAATAATTCAAGACATTTGAAATAGGTAAAATTTTCATAAACAAGGGGGTAAAACCCAAAACACAAGTACGAAAATAGCTCCCAATATCGGGGTGTCACTAAGTCATGAGCATCTATACATAATCAGACAAGAAATGAAACGATTGTAACAGTTTGGATCCAAATACAACGAAAGAAAGGACAAGGAAGGAGAAACAAAGACTGCGAATGCCAGGCAGCTACCTCGATATCTCCAACGGTCATCTACGCGAAATATCAACACCACCGCGTCCAAAAACTCCTGGATCTGCACATGAAGTGCAGGGTGTAGTGTGAGTACAACCAACTCAGTAAGTAACAATAATAAATAAGGAACTGAAAGATAGTGACGTGCTACACAGTTATAATTCATTTTCAGTAGTCTCAATAAGAAAAGTAGACATGCTTTCAAATCCGGCAAATTAAGTTAAATCAGTTTATTCGTGCCAAATTCAAATAAAAACCAAATAAAAGTATCCTTCAGAAGTTTTCCAAAATCAGTGATATTTGGCAACTATATGCAACAACAATGAAATCATATACAACCTCTCAGGGCAACAATCACTCAGTCCTCCCATTCATTCCAACATCACAATCACTCATTCTTCACAGTCACTCAGCACTCGGCACTCGCACTCAGTAGGTACCTGCGCTCACTAGGGGTGTTTACAGACTCCGGAGGGGCTCCTTCAGCCCAAGCGCTATATCAAGCCAAATTATGGCATAAATCAATGAAAACATGTTGTGGCGTGCAGCTCGATCCCATAAATATCCTCACAATTAGGCCCTCGGCCTCACTCAGTCAACAATCTCTCCAGTCTTTTGGGCTCTCAGAAATCAGGAAAATCAGCCCAAACAACAATAATATGATGTATCAACAAGAATAATAGAGAGTGAGATATGATATACGAATAAAACTGAGACTGAGTACAAATAGCATTTAACAGGTAATTCAACATGTAACACGACCTATGTGGGTCCCAACAGTACAAACACATAGCCTAATTATGGTCTCTAACATGATTCACAGTCAAATTTCTATAACACATGAAGAGCATAAAGTTAACAACAAGTTTATTCAACTTCTCAGTTTCACGGAATGGACCAAGTCACAATTCCCATGGTGCACGCCCACACGCCTGTCACCTAGCATGTGCGTCACCTCTAAAACAATCATATAACACCAAAATCCGGGGTTTCATACCATCAGGACCAGATTTAAAACTGTTACTTCCTCAATCCGAGCAAAACTCTACTCCAACATGCCTTTTCCTCGCGAATCGGCCTCTAAACATCTCGAATCTAGCCACAAGCAGTACAATATAATCAATACGGACTAAAGGAATCAACTCCACAAGAAAAAAATGAAATTATAAGCCAAAATCCGAAATTGGTCAAAAGTCGGCCCACGTCTCGAAATCCGACAAAAGTCGCAAAACCCGAAAGCCCATTCACTCACGAGCCTAACCATACCAAATTTATCAAAATTCGACATCAAATGGCCATTCAATTCCCCAAAATTAACTCTCCAAATCCCTAGCCTCAAACCCCCAAATTTCACCTCAACACCACACAATCTAAGTTGAAACAACAATGGGGAACAAGATTATTGATCAAAAACGAGTACAAGAAACTTACCTCAAAAAATCCCCTCCAAAATCCTCTCCAAAATCGCTCAAGTCCGAGTTCAAAATGTTGAAATGAGACTAAAATCGCGAACCCTTGTTTTTAAACATTCTGCCCATGCTTTTCGCACCTGCGACCACTTATCCGCACCTGCGGGACCGCTTCTGCGGTTATTACTCCGCTTCTGCGGAAACCACTTAAGTCACTGAGCTTGCACCTGCGCTCCAGGTTTCACACTTGCGGAGGCGCTTCTGCGGCCCTTTGTCCGCTTCTTCGGAAACATCCAAACCTTCAAAATTCGCACTTGCGCCCTTCTCGCCGCATCTGCTTCCTCGCATGTGCGGAAGGAATATCACACCTACGACCACTGCCTTCTCCACATAGCCCGCTTTTGCGTCTCTCTTCCCGCTTATGCGGGCTCGCACCTGCGGTGCCCACTCCGCAGGTGCGGTTACACCAATAGCAACAATACTTCAGCTGCTTCACCAACTCGAAACCAAGTCCATTGACCACCCGAAATCAACCTGAGGCCCTCGGAACCTCAACCAAACATACCAACAAGTCCTAAATCACGATACGAACTTAGTTGAATCCTCAATTCACCTCAAACAACATCAAAAACATGAATTACACACGGATTCAAACCTAATGAACTTCGAAATTTCCAAATTCTACAAACAAAGCCGAAACCTATCAAATCACGTCCGATTGACCTCAAATTTTGTGCATAAGTCACAAATGACCCCACAAACCTACTGCAACTTTCGGAATTAGAATCCGACCCCGATATCAAAAAGTCAACTCCCGGTCAAACTTTTCAAAAATTCGATTTTCGCCATTTCAAGCCTAATTCTACTCCTGACCTCCAAATCACAATCCGGACACGCTCCTAAGTCCAGAATCACCCAATGGAGCTAACAGAACCATCAAAATTCCAATCCGAGGTCATTTACACATAAATCGATATCCGGTCGACTTTTCTAGCTTAAGATTTCAATTATGAGACTAAGTGTCTCAATTCACTCTGAAATCTCTTCGGGCCCGAACCAACCAACTCAATAAGTCATAAAATAACAGTGAAGCACAAAAATGAGCAGAAAAGGGGAACGAGGCTACAACTCTCCAAACGACCGGCCTAATCGTTACATCCTCCCCCTCTTAAACAAACATTCGTCCTCAAACGAGTATAGAGACATACTTGAAGTGGTGAAAAGATGAGGATAACTGCCGCCATATCTTGCTCGGTCTCCCAAGTCGCCTCCTCGACCGGCTGACCCCTTCACTGAACCTTCACAGAAGCAATATTCTTCGACCTCAGCTTTCGAACCTGCCTATCCAAGATCGCCATCGGCTCCTCAATATAAGATAAATCCTTGTCCAACTGGACTGAGCTGAAATCCAACACGTGAGATGGATCAATGTGATACTTCTGGAGCATAGAAACATGGAATACTGGATGAACTCTTGCTACACTGGGAGGCAAGGCAAGATCATAGGCAACCTCCCTAATACGTCGCAATACCTCAAATGGGCCGATAAACCTTGGGCTCAGCTTGCCCTTCTTTCCGAACCTCATAACACCCTTCATGGGTGACACCCGGAGCAGGACCTGCTCTCCAATCATGAATGCAACATCGTAAACCTTCCGATCCGCATAACTCTTCTGTTTGGACTGGGCTGTGAGCAGTCTATCCTGAATCACCTTAACCTTCTCCAGAGCATCCTGAACCAAGTCTGTACCCAATAATCTAGCCTCGTCCAGCTCAAACCAACCCATTGGAGACCTACACCGCCTACCATACAGAGCCTCATACGGTGCCATCTGGATGCTCGACTGATAACTGTTGTTGTAGGCAAACTCTGCTAGTGGCAAGAACTGATCCCAAGAACCTCCAAATTCTATCACACACGCACGAAGCATATCCTCTAATATCTGAATAGTGCGCTCGGACTGTCCATCCGTCTGAGGGTGAAATACTGTGCTCAGTTCCACTTGAGTACCCAACTCATGCTGTATGGCCCTCCAGAACCGTGATATAAACTACGTACTCTAGTCAGAGATGATAGATACCGGCACGCCATGAAGCCTGGCGATCTCGCGGATATACACTCGAGCCAGCTGCTCGGAAGAATAGGTAATCATCACAGGAATGAAATGAGCTGACTTGGTCAACCTGTCCACAGTTACCCAAACTGCATCAAACTTCCGCTGAGTCCGTGGAAGCCCAACGATGAAATCCATAGTGATCCACTCCCATTTCCACTCTGGAATCTCTAATTTCTGAAGCAACCCACCTGTCCACTGATGCTCATACTTCACTTGCTGGTAATTTAGACACCGAGCTACATAATTCACTATGTCATTCTTCATTCTCCTCCACCAGTAATGCTGCCTCAAGTCCTGATACATCTTCGCGGTACCCGGATGAATGGAATACCGCGAGCTATGAGCCTCCTGAAGAATCAATTCTCGCAAACCATCTAAATTGGGTACACATAGCCTTCCCTGCATCCTCAATGCACCATCATCCCCAGTAGTGACCTCCTTAGCATCACCGTGCTGGACCGTTGTTGATACCCAATTTTTTTCTCATATTTTTAAAAACTAATATACTTTCAAAATAGTATATTTGCATTATCATTTAGTTTATAAACCTATACAAGCTTTTTTCATAATTTTTCATAAATTTTTAAAGACTTTAAATCAATTTCTTTCTGCATTTTATTGTATAAATATCCAATAATTATCCTTCAAATTATTTGTATGATGATTTAATCATCCAAACTTATCATTTACACCAACATGTATGTTTTTTAATATTTTACTGCATTTTTTATAATTATATTTGCATTTTTAGGCTAATTGCATATTTTTGCAATAATAGCCCATATTCATGTATAATTACATTATTTATGCAAATAATAACTTTTTATATTTTTATAATGTAAGTTATTATTTTTAATTATTTTAGTGCACAAATAATATTTTGTTATTTATTAATTATTTTTATAAATTATTTTTATTTATTAAATATTCGGTATTTTAAAACTAGCCTAAAATCCTACCTATTTTCGGACCAATTATTGGCCCAAAATCTAATACCCTAGCCCAAACAACCCCCAGCCCAAACCAAATTAACCCAACCCCTAACCCGGTCGCAACCCGTTTCTAATAACCCGACCCAACTACCCTTTAATCATGGCCGTTGATCTTTGAGTTCAACGGACCATATCAAACCCTCCCCTTTAAACTAACCCAAACCCCAACCCTAATACCATTCTCCCTCGTCCGCCGCCCTAATATCCCTCACCTCCCTTCTCCCTCCTAAGAACCCTAGCCGCTGCCCCCTAAATCCCTCATAATCCCGTCTAATATGGGATTCTATGGCTACTAATTGCCATATATGACCTCCTCCGGGTATTGGTTACTCTCCTACATTGCTTGCCTAAACATGACAAGCAGATCTCCACAAGATCGAACCAAAATAGGTTCAAATCACTGATCTTTCTGCTATTCTGCCTATGTTCATCCTTTGTTCTATTGTGAGTACGAATATTTGTGCATTTTTGTTGATTCTTATTTTTTCTAAAAAAACTAGGGTTTACAGATCTCTTCAAATCGAACCAAAATTGGTTCGATTCTCTAATTTTGAGTATTATTTGTGTCTATATTCGTCCTATGTTACCGATTCTGTGTATATTCCGTTGATATTTATATTTCCTAAAAATATTAGGGTTTACCGGCTTATTCTCCTAATTTTATTTTAAATTGATTTATGTGTTCTTCTTTACTTTTATGGTCTGATTGTTTGTATTTCCTTACTTATGTGCTGATTTTTACCACTATATAAACCCATTCCCTTTCCCCTTTTTGGAGAGACAAAAAAGTCACTAAAACTCTCACTAAAAATTGAGGTTTCTACTCTGTATTTGTTTACTATTCTGTTCTGTTTGGCTCTTGGCCGGCTGAAAGCCAAGGCCACCAGATTTCTACTTTTCTGACCATCTCTTGGGTGTGAGCACTACCCTGGGTTCTTGAAACCCTTGGAAACTTGACACATTTGAGACTCTAGGTCCTTACTGTTGTTCTTTTCTTGTTTATTAAATAATCACCGGTTAGTTTCTAAAACCTCGCAATGTTTATTCTCTTATGTTAGCATGTTTTTTGAAACTGCACGACTTAATATATTCCCTTGACTCTCTTTATGTGTGATTCTGCCTATAATTGCTAGCCTAATAATGTCTTTGCACCTAACTTAGTTAATTTAGACAGAATGAAGCATGTTTAGTTTGGTATTGTTGATAATTCGAATGTTCTGCCTTGATTATATGGTTTAGTCCATGTTCTCGGCCTAATTATGAACTTCTAGTGATTAATTGATGTTATTAGCATGCCTTAACTTATTTAAGACCTTTACTCTAAGTGTAGTATGCTCCTATGACTATGGTTTCCACTCTATGTGCTCTTGCCATGTCCAATTCTGCACCTCTAACAACCTGTTATCCTTTAAACTAATCCTCCTAGACTGATACCCTCTATGATATCTAATCATGTTTGTGTTATACTGTGTAATCCTAGTTTGGTATAATCTGATCCATTAAGTTCTACACTAGTTGCATTACTAATGCCCTTGCCTGTTGACTTTGCAATACCAGGCTCTTTGTTTCTTATCATATGACACCCTGCCCAATGTGTTAGTTTGTTTCTTGAGTTTATTATGTGATTATCTTATAGTGTTTGCAAATGCTTTTCCAAACCTATTACTATTTTTTTATTGATTGTTTCTTGTTATGAGTCTAATTCTGGGCCGGCTGAAAGCCAAGGCCCCCTTCCCCTAAATCTTCTCTATCAACCTCCCTAGTGTGAGCACTACTCTTGGTCCATTTTGAGACCCTTGTGAACTCTGACACACTAGGGTCTAAAGGTTCTTTGGGCCACTTTGTCCTAATTGTTAAACTCTGCCCCTTGTTTTTCACCTACTGAATAAACCAATTGGTTTGTGTAAATGGCTGTTGATCAGCTCTGGCTACTGGGTTTTGGCTATTTTGTGTAAATGAAGATTGTTTTTCTGGGTTTGATTGGCTATGACTTCTGGGTTATGGTGAAGCCTGTTGGATATATAATTGAAGGCCTGGCTGGGCTGGGTATACTTTGGGCATATCTTAGGCCCACTATAGTTATTTTGTAACTTTGTAATTTATTTCATTCATTGGGCTTGTAATAATGCTATAATAACAATTGGGGTGTTAGTAAAATTGGAAAAATGGGTCTATTATAATGTTTGCTTAAAACGAGTAGAAATCCTGCTTATAGGTGTTTAATTCGCTCAAACATGTTCTACTACCATGTGTTGTTAGATATCCTGCCTATAGGTGTTAATTTGCTCAAACATATTCTGCTCCTATGTATCGTTAGAAATCCTGCCTATATGGTAATACCACTCGCCTTAATGTGTTAATATTGAACTTTCAAACACTGTTTCATTTCTTAACTCTGCCGCTATTAGAAAGCATGCCTATAGGATCAAACTAGGTAATTCTGAGTATTTTCAATAGTTATCACTGCGAACTACTACGCAAATCACCTAGAAATCATATCTATAGGTTTAACCACTTGTAATCTGTAATTTCAACAATCAGCTCGCAATACCAGATTCCCTAAAATGTATAGTTGTTCAGAAATCACGTCTATAAAGGTAGCATCTTGCATCTGAAACTGCCTGCATGTTCGAATCCCAAGGTCACATAGAAACCATGTCTATAGGGCCTAATGGCTTTAATTTTGCCTCAATCCTAAAATTGTCTAACGTTTAATGTGAAAATTTCTTCGCGTGCATTTGTTGTTTAAGTGTGGAGGCTAACTTGAGCCCTTAATTGCTTTTACATGAAGTCCAACTTGTTTTGTATGTCGCCTAGTTTTATCATTTCTGAGCAGCCTAAGCTAAGTCTAGAAACCATCCAAAATAGAGGTCCAAAAGCCTCTGGGCCATAGGCATGGGACGGGTAGTGCACGCATAGGGCATGATTTAGAATCAACTAGTGCGCTTTAGGTAAAAACTTAAAGATTGTAATCGGGTAGCAGGAGATGATAGTCTGTACCCGCTGAATAATACGAGTAACACCCCACCTCGAGGGAGTTACGAAATATTATTTATGTTGCACGGGATGATCCCTTAGGCTAAAAAATTTAGGACCCCTCATCTTGTCTTTAAACCAATTATCTGTGTTTACTCAAGCACTTTCTAATAATGATTTTTTTTCAAACTTCTTGTTTTTCTCTCTGACTATTTGACTAATTCATATAATTCAAGTTCGGCTGGGACCCACAGTTGTAGACCTCGAAAAGTGCCTAACACCTTCTCTTCGAGGTAATTTGAGCCCTTACCCGATCTTTGGTGACACAAACTAGTTAAACCAGAGTTATTTGCAAATAGGTGCCCTAACGCACCTCAAACCCGTTAGGTGGCGACTCTCTCTTTTAACGCCTTCCTTTAAAAGAGTTTTCACGTGTTGAAACCCGATTTCCTGAGAACGTGGGGCGGGACAGCATGGCGACTCTGCTGGGGAGGTTTTTTAGGCTCTTACCATAGCGAACTTGGTCTATATGAATTAGTCTTCTCTGATAAGTGTGTCCTTGTTATTTTGTTGTTACACGAATATCCCGCTCCCGTTTCCCTTTTATTGCTACATGCACATCCTTTTCCCCATTTTTTCTTTATATGAATTCATATTAATATGAAAATCTTTGCCTAATTTGGTTACAATATGCGTTTTCCCTTTATTTTCCAGTTATGTTCACTTGCTCCGAATCATTTTTAAAAAAATTTGCTATATCATGTCTTTCCCCATCCCCACCCTTTTGTTTGCTTTATTGTAATTCTTTCACATTGCGCGAACTAACTTCTTCCTTATTTTCCTTTCTTTTTATGTCTTTACGCTCCATTTAATACTGCGTTTATTGTCTTCATCATGAAAAATACTTGACAACATGTTGCTTTATCTTTACATAAAGCATGCTCCACATCATATTCCACTCATGCGTAATTAATACTATAGCGGCGTTTGATGAGTGTCCGCGCTCTTCCTAAATCACCCTTTTAAATTTAAAAAGACTTATTTGCGGTAAAACTAGCCGATCAACGGTGCAATCGACGGTTCCGTGCCTTTCCCTCTCAAGTTGTCCACTTGAGGGTACCGGTCTAGACTCTTCTAGAAACCCTCACTCTAATATTAACTGTGCATGCATCATGTCTAAACCTAGTATGGGTTAGAATGTTGTCCACGTAATAACTCTCTAAGGCAAGCCTTGTCCAAAGCCCACCGGGATTTCCTTAAATCCCAATGGGTACAATCATGATATGTGCATTATTTGGAGAAAACATGTCGATATGCTAATCATTAATATGTAAATAGTCGAATCCGGAGGGGGAAAGGGCTAACTTTATTTGTTTTGCGTAAATGAGGCACGAAGTCCCCAGGTTCGGCATGGTTCGAAGTATCCCACCTTTGTTGCTAGATTGGTGGGAAAATCTCTCGCCAAGTGACAAAAACCATGTGAAAAGAGTTCTCGGGAATTTACCTTCTTTGTTAGATATTCAGCCGAACAATGTGTTAATTGAGGCTGCCACCATGTTCTGGGATGAGAAGAGGGTCGTCTTCCGTTTTGGTGATATAGAAATGACTCCCCTTCTAGAGGAAATAGGAGGCTTCGCTAGGCTCTAATGGGATAGCCCTGGCTTGTTGGTATCGGAAAACCGTACTTCTCAAGGTTTGCTAAAAATGATGGGTTTCAGGAAAAATGATGAGTTAGTCTGTCTGAAGAAATCTTACATACCATTCGACTTCCTTTACGAGCGTTATGGTCGCAACAAGTCATATCGTCTTTACCATGATGAATTTTCCATCACTTTTTTGGGTTGGACTCACCGCCGGGTTTTTGTATTCATTATTTGTTTTTTGGAGATGCTGATATTCCCGATATAAGGAGAAAAGGATCCACACTCGCCTAACTATGGTCACTAAGACCCTAATGGAAGGAATTGAGGGGCAAACTTACACTATTGTCCCAATGGTTGTGGCTGAGATGTACCGAGCCTTAGACCGTTGAAAAAAAGGATATATGCATTTCGAGAGTTGCAATCTGTTGCTGCAAATATGGTTGTTGGAACACCTTCAGAGAGCACAATACCATCAAGAATTTTCGCGACGACCTTGGAATGACCACATAGCTTATCACCATTCGAAGAGAATGACTTTTATCCCAGATAGGTTTGCACAACCGAGAAACGCTGTGAGCTAGGTACATTTCTTTAGCAATTTGACTGACGACAAGGTACATTGGATGTTCGAGTGGTTCCCTAGTAGTGAATTCATCATCAGGGTGAGAGATGTTCCTCATCTAGTGCTAATCGGATTAAGGAGAATCTATCCTTATGCTCCTATCAGAGTCATGAGGCAAGCTGGGAGAAAACAGGTTATACCACGAGTTTCCAAAATGGTTCATTACAAAGCAGACTTCCAAGGGAATGCCATTCCATTCAAGTTCGAGGCACATCATATGTGGCATCAAAAGATTATTGTGGAGAAAGATACCATCGAGCCAGACATGTATCATGCTGGCCATGTGTACTTCTACCCATCATGGTTGGTCGATGACATAGCAGGAGAGGTCAAGCCAGGGGTTGATTTGAGAAATAGGGTCTTAGACGACGCTGCTGAAGCACAAGTCAAATACATGAGGTTGCGCAAAATGGTCTTTGAATCCAAGGCCAGGCATTTGGAATAACATAAAGTGGACATGGAAGCAATCAATGAATGGAGGGGAATCGCTACTAAATCAACAGAAAGATTGGAGTATTTGGAGCAAGGTTTGATGGACGATATGAGTGGTATCAGGAAAGACAACGCTGCGCACGCTGAGAATGTCGAAACTTCAGATGGTCGAAGTACTTCGACGCAGAATGACATGGTTTTACGGTTAGAGCAAAAGATACTGGAGTTACAAGGGGAACTTGAGCATGTCCGTAACTTGGCAAACCTTTCCCTTACCCTGAATGTTCCCGACATCAACCAACAAAATGCCCAAAACCTAACACCTCCTCAAAACACACAAAACCAGCACCCGCAAAATCCTCGCGCACCTCATCAATACGCCATGCCTCCCCAAAATCCTAATCCTCCACCAGTACCAACTCCTCCATAACATCATCATCATCCGACCCAGTACTCACAAATTACCACCTACCACACTCCTCAAAATGCACCACAACCTACTCCTGATCCCCAAAACTCAACCAATGGTCACCACTACACCCAAATCCCTAGAGTCCACCAAAGTAACCCAATATACATGGAAACCTTACCCCATACTTCACAACAAACCCCGTATATACCAGAATCCGCTGAGAAGGACCTGCTTATCAAGAACATAGCGGAAGAACTTAAGAAGCTTACAAGTCGAGTCCAAGGTGTTGAAGGTGGTAAAGGCATCGAAGGTTTGAACTATGAGGATTTATGTATTCAACCGGACGTAGAAGTTCCAGAGGATTACAAACCTCCTAAGTTCAAAATGTTCGACGGGACAGGTGATCCAAAGGTACATCTAAGGACGTATTGCGACAAACTCGTAAGGGTTGGCAAAGATGAAAGAATCTGCATGAAGCTGTTCATGAGGAGCCTCACTGGAGACGCCCTATCCTAGTACATCAGTCAAAATCCAAAGAAGTGGATTAATTGGGTAAGCATGGCGTCAGCTTTTGTGGATCGGTTCAGATTCAACACAGAGAATGCACCAGACGTCTTCTATATCCAAAATCTTAAGAAGAATCCAACAGAAACTTTCCGCGAGTATGCTACACGGTGGAGATCAGAGACTACAAAAGTAAGGCCAGCATTGGAAGAAGAACAAATGAACAGATTCTTTGTCCGGGCCCAGGATCCGCAATATTATGAGAGGTTGATAGTTATTGAAAATCATAAATTCTCCGACATCATCAAATTGAGAGAAAGAATAGAAGAGAGAATCAAAAGCGGGATGGTAATAAATTTTGAGGCACTCCAGGCTACGAACAAAGCCTTGCAGTCGGGGGGTATATCTAAAAAGAAGGAAGTAGGGACTGTGATGGTAGCCCAAGGACTGAAGTCTCCTCTCACATACCAAACACCTCCACCCATATATCAACCTTCACTTCCTAGATATCAATAACCCGCTACCGCCTACCACACTTACAACTTTCAGCCAGCATATTACCACTCACCACCAGCCCGCCAAAACTACCAAAAACCCAGGCCAAATTTTGACCATAGGCCGTCCAGACAATACACTCCTATTGCCAAACCTATTGACCAGTTGTATGAGAGATTGAAAGCTGCCGGTTATGTCACTCCCATTCCCGTTGTCGCCATGGAAAATTCCTCTCAATGGGTCAATCCGAATACTATATGTGCCTACCATTCGGGCATGAAGGGTCACACTATTGATGAATGCCGCACTCTGAAGGATTAGATCCAGACGCTGATTGATACCAAAGTTATACAGGCAAAGGAGACTGCACCTAACATCCGCAACAATCCCCTCCTGGATCACAGGGGCGAGGGGGTAAATGTGATAGAAACTGATGAAGAATGGGACCCGGAGGGATCAATTTGGCTCATTCGAGAAGAGGATGATCCCAAAATGCCAGTCACTCTCATGCCTATTGTGGTACAGATACAGTCACTGATTGAAGTTGATGTAGCCGCACCGACTTCGTTCGAGGTTGAAGTAACAACGCCCTCAGCCACGCCAACTCCGTTCGAAGTAGAAGTGACCACACCATTCACCGTAACGGTAGCACCCACACCATCCTTTAATTCCAATGTTGTGCCCTAGGACTATACTGCAAAAGCGAGAAGGAAAGTAAAGGGGGAAATGGAAGAAACTGGTGCAACACAAGGTATGACCAGAACTGGTAGGGTTTATACGCCCGAGCATTTGGGGGAAACAAATAAAGAAGCCGCTTCTAGATAGCCTATCATTGAAACCGGCTCGGATGATCTTTGGAGAAAGGTGAAAGCAAGGGAGTATTCTATGGTTGATCATTTGAACAAAACCCCTGCTCAGATATCCATTCTATCACTACTGCAGAATTCTGAGGCACATAGGAACGCGTTGATGAAAGTGTTGAATGAGGCTTATGTACCCAACAATATTACCAGTGGAGAGATGGATAACATGGTAGGACAAGTATTGGAAAGCCATAAGATCACTTTTCACGAAGATGAATTGCCACCAGAAGGGTTGAGCCATAACAGGGCGTTGCATATCATAGTACAGTGCGAAGACAAATTCATTGCCAGGGTCTTGATAGATAGGGGTTCAAGTCTCAACATCTACCCGTTGAATACTTTGAAGAGGTTAGGTAAAGGTTTGCATGAGATATGAGCAGGAACTATGAACATAAAAGCGTTCGATGGGTCTCAAAGGGCCACAATCGGAGAAACCAACCTCTGCTTACAAATGGGTCCAACTTGGTTTGATGTTGAATTCCAAGTGCTTGACATATCCGCCTCATACAATCTATTATTGGGATGACCTTGGATACACATCGCTGGGGCTGTAGCGTCTACTCTGCATCAGGCTGTGAAGTTCGAATGGAATCATCAGGAGGTAATCATTCATAGAGACGGGAGTAACCCTATTTACACCAACCAGTCTGTCCCGGTTGTGGAGAATAGAAGGAAGTTAGGGGGAGAGACTTACCATCGTATTGAGCGTGTTAACGTGATCAAGAAGGACAAATGGTGGAGTAGCAAAATAGAAAGCATATTGGCATGGACAGGGTATGAACCCGGCAAGGGTCTTGGAAAGAATCTCCAAGGGATCACCAAATTAATACAGTTAAAACATCATGGCACGTCCTTTGGACTGGGATATCAATACACCTGGCACGAGTATCAGAATTGGTCACCACCATGGCGATACCACATTTGAGCCAATCCTTCCATCAGGCTGATATGATGTGGGGATCCGAAGAAGATGAAGCGCTAGCTGGTTTGAGGAATCTATTCTTGGAAGATGAAGACATGGACTGCAGTGTAATAGTTGAGGAGGAGGAGGAGGAAGAAGGCCTCGTCATCCAGATAGTGGAGAAGGGAGCTGTTCTTAGGAACTGGACTGCCACACCATCAAGGGCCCGCCGAGTTCCGGGGTAGCCTGGCTGCTAGTGTCATTTATTTTGAAAACAATTCTTATGAGCATTTTTAAAACATTTTCAGTATTTTGTTTTGAAACATTTGTTTGAATCATTAAAAATCGCTTTTGTTTGACATCTTGATAATTATCAATGGTTTGCTATTTTATTATTTATTACTATTCTCTATATTTTTCTCTCTACAACATTACTATTTCTTATCGTGATGAACCAACAACAGTGATATGTAATAAGACAACGCAACATAAGGATAGTGACTCGAAAGAAATAGAAGAAGAGGATATAATACCTGAGGAAATTGTTAGAGAAGTTGAAGATTTTGAGAACAAGCCTAAGTCCAACCTGGACGAAACTGAGATAGTCAACTTGGGAGATTCCGAAACAGTCAAAGAAACTCGCATAAGTTGTCACCATCAGAGAAAGAAGAATACACCCATTTCCTAAAAGAACATGAAGACATTTTCGCATGGTCTTATGATGATATGACTGGTTTGAGCACGTCTATAATGGCTTATAAACTACCCACCAACCCAATGTGTCCGCCAGTAAAGCAGAAGCTCAGAAAGTTCAAGCCAGATATGAGTCTTAAAATCAAAGAAGAAGTTACTAAGCAGATCAAAGCTCAGGTTCTCAGAGTGGTTGAATATCCAGCTTGGTTGGCTAACATCGTGCCAGTTCTGAAGAAGGATGGGAAAGTCAGAGTATGCGTCGATTATCGGGACCTAAACAGAGCAAGTCCCAAGGATGATTTCCCGTTACCCAACATACACATACTGATCGACAACTGCGCCAAGCATGAACTCCAATCCTTTGTGGATTATTTCGCGGGATATCATCAGATCTGGATGGATGAAGAGGATGCCGAAAGACAGCTTTTATCAGACCATGTCGTGGGGGGTGTACTGCTATAAAATGATGCCATTTGGTCTGAAGAATGCTGGGGCCACTTATATGAGGGACATGACAACTATTTTCCATGACATGATACACAAGGAGATAGAGGTATATGTGGATGATGTCATCATCAAATCCAAGAAGAGTACATATCACATATCAGACTTGAGGAAATTCTTTGATCGGCTTCAGAGGTACAATTTGAAATTGAATCCAGCAAAATGTGCCTTCGGGGTCCCCGCAGGAAAGTTGTTAGGATTCATCGTCAGCCGCTGAGGAATTGAGTTAGACCCATCAAAGGTCAAGGCTATCCAGGATTTGCCACCTCCAAAGAACAAGAAAGACATGATGAGCTTCTTGGGACGTCTTAATTACATCAGCCGCTTAATAACACAATTAACCATGATCTGTGAGCCGATTTTCAAAATGTTAAAGAAGGATGCCGCAACCAGTTGGACTGAAGACTGCCAGAAAGCTTTTGACAGAATCAAAGTATATTTGTCCACACCGCCAGTCCTGGTCCCACCAGAACCTGGTAGACCACTGCTGCTCTATCTCTCCGTATTAGATGAGGCTTTCGGTTGTGTCTTGGGACAACATGATGAGACGGGAAGGAAAGAAAATGACATATACTATCTGAGTAAGAATTTCACACCCTATGAAGCACGGTATTCTTTGATGGAACGCACCTGCTGCACTTTGACCTGGATAGCCCAGAAACTGAGGCACTACTTCTGTGCCTATACCACATATCTCATATCACGGATGGATCCTCTGAAGTACATCTTCCAGAAACCCATGCCTACAGGGAAGCTGGCAAAATGGCAGATATTGTTGAGTGAATTTGACATCGTCTATGTGACTCAGAAGACGGTTAAGGGACAAGCATTAGCGGATCATCTTGCAGAAAATCCTGTAGGAGGAGAATACGAACCACTAAAAACGTATTTTCCTGATGAAGAAGTATCATTCGTAGGAGAAGATATCGCCGAAGCCTATGATGGATGGAGAATGTTTTTCGATGGAGCCGCAAACTTCAAAGGAGTGGGTATTGGAGCTGTTTTGGTGTCAGAAATAGGTCAACATTATCCGGTATCCGTGAAACTCAAATTTCCGTGCACCAATAATATGGCAGAATATGAGGCTTGCATATTGAGGCCCAATTTGGCCGTTGACATGAATATCTAGGAATTACTAGTAATTGGTGATTCAGATCTTCTGGTACATCAGGTGCAGGGAGAATGGGCTGCAAAGAATACCAAGATATTACCATATCTATATCATGTGCAAGAGATGATGAAGAGGTTCATGAAGGTAGAGTTTAGATATGTCCCGAGAATCCAAAATGAGTTCGCAGACGCATTGGCCACTTTGTCCTCCATGATACAGTATCCGGACAAGAATTTCATCGACCCCATTCCAGTAAGGATTCAAAATCAGCTAACTTACTGCACTCATGTTGAAGTAGAAGCAGATGAGAATCCATGGTTCCATGATATCAAGGAGTACTTGGCAAAATGAGAGTACCCGGAGCATGCAAATCATATTAAAAAATGCACGCTCCAAAGATTATCCAACTATTTCTTCCAAAGTGGAGGAATTATGTACAGAAGGACTCCAGACCTAGGGTTATTACGGTGTGTTAACGCCAAAGAAGCTTCCAAACTGCTCGAAGAGATACACTCTTGAACTTGCGGACCACACATGAATGGTTTTGTTTTAGCCAAGAAGATACTGAGGTCATGTTATTTTTGGATGACTATAGAAATAGACTACATCAGCTATGTCCAGAAATGTCATCAGTGCCAAATACACGGAGATATGATATGGGTGCCGCCAAATGAACTCAATGCAACGAGTGCACCTTGGCCTTTTGCCGCTTGGGGAATGGACGTCATTGGACCAATCGAGCCCGCCGCTTTAAACGGGCACAGGTTCATTTTATTGGCCATAGACTACTTCACAAAATGGGTCAAAGCTGCATCCTACAAAGCTGTAACTAAGAAAGTCGTCGCAGATTTTGTCAAAGATCGTATTGTTTGCCGATTCGGGGTTCCAGAGTCCATCATCACAGACAACGCCGCCAATCTCAACAGTGACCTAATGAAAGCTATGTGCAAGACCTTCAAAATCAAACACAAGAATTCCACAGCATACAGGCCTCAAATGAATGGAGCCATGGAGGCCGCAAACAAGAATATCAAGAAAATACTAAGGAAGATGGTAGACAACCACAAGCAATGGCATGAGAAGTTACCATTTGCCTTATTGGGGTACCGTACCACAGTTCGCACATCAACCGGGGCAACTCCCTATTTGCTGGTCTATGGTACCGAAGCTGTCATTCCTGCCGAGGTTGAAATTTCTTCTTTAAGAATTATACAAGAAGCTGAACTCAGTGATGCAGAATGGATAAGAAGCCGCTATGAATAATTAGCTCTCATTGACGGGAAAAGAATGAATGCAGTGTGTCATGGTCAACTCTATCAGAATAGGATGTCCAGAGCTTTCAACAAAAGGGTCAAACCTAGACAGTTCGCACCGGGGCAGCTGGTACTGAAGCGGATCTTCCCGCATCAAGATGAAGCCAAAGGGAAATTTTCGCCCAATTAGCAAGGGCCCTACATGGTTCACCGAGTACTAACAGATGGAGCACTCATACTCGCAGAAATGGATGGAGATATTTGGCCAAAGCCTATCAACTCAGATGCAGTCAAAAGATATTATGCTTAGAATGTTTGCATTTCTTCATCTGATATAATTGAACCACGCTTGATCTGATTCCTGTTTAAGAGGGGATACGTATGCAGCCCTGTGGGTTCGTTCACAATTCAATAAAATTTTCGTTTTCCCCATAACCAGAAACTGGGGCAGAATTTTGAGGAGGACCCTCAAAATTCCGGAGCAAGTCCAGCCAACGTCATCATATGCAGAACATTCAGAGAGTCGCCTAAGTAAACTGGGGCAGAATTTTGAGGAGGACCCTCAAAATTCTAAGGAAGTCGCAATGTCTCTAAAGTGTCACAGTAATTGGTTCATCTAATTTATCCGATATTGCATACTAATGTATTTTAAATAACTACATTCATCATATGCACGTACATTTTCAAAAACTTTATTTTTATGAAACAGCCAGATGCTACCCGTGGTAACTTAAGTAGGACTTCGATACAGAGCAAAGCAAAGTAGGAAGGTGAAGGCGCGAACCAACCTTCCCCCATAAAACTCACGATTGTCCTTTGGATGCAAGAACAAGAAATATTCTCAAATTCGGGCACACCTCAGAATCACTGTCTTCATAACGACAAAGCTGCTAAGTGCAAACACATTTCCAGCTAAGAAATACTCTGCTACTACTTATTATCTGTTCATTGCATGAGACTAAGTATTATCTCCCGCTTGCATGAGGCTAAGCACTGCCTTCCCCTGCATGAGACTAAGCATTGTCTCCACCTTTGCAAGAGGTTAAGCCCTGCCTCCTCAATTGCATAAGGCTAAGCACTGCCTTCCCCTACATGAGACTAAGCATTGTCTCCATCTTGCATGAGGCTAAGCCCTGTCTCCTTAATTTCATAAGGCTAAGCACTGCCTTCCCCTGCATGAGACTAAGCATTGTCTCCACCTTTGCATGAGGCTAAGCCCTGCCTCCTCAATTGCATAAGGCTAAGCATTGCCTTCCATTGCATGAAACTAAGTAATGCCTCCTTAATTGCATAAGGCTAAGCATTGCTTCCCCTGCACGAGACTAAGCATTGTCTCCCACTTTCATGAGGCTAAGCCCTGCCTCCTCTTGCATGAGACTAAGCATTGTATCCCATCTTGCATAAGGCTAAGCCCTGCTTCCTCCTTGCATGAGACTAAGCATTGTCTCCCATTTCGCATGAGGCTAAGCATTGCCTCCCTAATTGCATAAGGCTAAGCTCTGCCTTTCTTTTCATAACACCAAATGCTATGCTACTTGAAATCTAGCATTATTTTCTATTTTTCTCGGGGCTAAGATCTGCCCCTGATCTTACACAAGACTAAGCTCTGTCTTGTTTCGCTTTGCATATGACCAAACATCATGTCTTTGCATCTCATAGGCTGAAACAATGCCATTCTATCCAAAGGCATCATAGTCCGAAGGCATCATCCTCATAGCCAGAAGACACCATGCCATGGCCTGAGGATCTCTCAATATTGCACATTATTATTCAAAGGCGTCATAGTTCAGAGGCACCATTTTCATGGCCCGAGAACATCATTTCATGGCCTGCGAATCCCTTATCACACAATTCATGGCCCAGGACATTATGGTCTAAGGACATCATCCCCATCGTCCAAAGACATCTTTCATGGTCCAAAGGGAATTTGCATCATGTTTAAATTATCGCAATATACACCTGCATGCATTGTATTTAAGTTTTGCAGGTAATCCAGGAGGTAACCGTTCTCCCAACGGGAGCAATCTTCGCTCCAGTTTCCGTTCAATATTCACACCCTGTAACTACCTCAAATACAGCCAACCACCATCCATTACCCATTTCCACTTGTTGACCGTTCAAATACCCATAACCATTCCAAGGTACATTCATTCACAACTCCGATGTCGTCCTATCTAGAAGAACCTGTCTATTCCTACAACAACTCCATCGACTCAGTTCACCGCTGGATCCAGAACTACACACGGCCTGATTCCTGTAAAACCAGGGATATGTAGGCAACTCAAAAATCGGAGTTCGGCCTCCATTTTTCAAATCACCCCATTTGGTCAAAATCGGTCATCATTTCTTTACCCGACAACTCTTTCATAATTCCCGAGTAAAGAGGGGCAGCTGTTGATACCCAATTCTTTCCTCATATTTTTAAAATATATATATACTTTCAAAATAGTATATTTGCATTATCATTTAGTTGATAAACCTATACAAGCTCTTTTTTTTCATAATTTTCCATAATTTTTAAAGGCTTTAAATCAATTTTTTTCTGTATTTTATTGTATAAATATCCAATAATTATCCTTCAAATTATTATTATGATGATTTAATCATCCAAACTTATTATTTACACCAACATGTATGTTTTTAAATATTTTACTGCATTTTTTATAATTATATTTGCATTTTTAGGCTAATTACACATTTTTGCAATAATAGCCCATATTCATGTATAATTATATTATTTATGCAAAAAATAACTTTTTATATTTTTATAATTTAAGTTATTATTTTTAATCATTTTAGTGCACAAATAATATTTTGTTATGTATTAATTACTTTTATAAATTATTTATTTTATTAAATATTGGGTATTTAAAAACTAACCTAAAATCCTACCTATTTTCGGACCAATTACTGGCCCAAAATCTAATACCCTAGACCAAAAAACCCCAAGCCCAAACCAAATTAACCCAACCCCTAACCCGGTCGCGACCCGTTTCTAATAACCCGACCCAACTACCCTTTAATCGTGGTCGTTGATCTCTGAGATCAACGGCCCATATCAAACCCTCCCCTATAAACTAACCCAAACCCCAACCCTAATTCCATTCTCCCCCGTCCGCTGCCCTAATATCCCTCACCTCCCTTCTCCCTCCTAAGAACCCTAGCCCCCCTAAATCCTCTTATAATCCCGTCTAATATGGGATTCTATGGCTACTACTTGCCATATATGACCTCCTTTGGGTATTGGTTACTCTCCTATACTGCTTGCCTAAACATGGCAAGCAGATCTCCACAAGATCGAACCAAAATAGGTTCAAATCACTGATCTTTCTGCTATTCTGTCTATGTTCATCCTTTGTTCTATTGTGAGTACGAATATTTGTGCATTTTTGTTGATTCTTATTTTTTCTAAAAAAACTAGGGTTTACAGATCTCTTCAAATTGGTTCGATTCTCTAATTTTGAGTATTATTTGTGTCTATATTAGTCCTATGCTACCGTTTCTGTGTATATTCTGTTGATATTTATTTTTTCTAAAAATATTAGGGTTTACCGGCTTATTCTCCTAATTTCATTTTAAATTGATTTATGTGTTCTTCTTTCCTTTTAAGGTCTGATTGTTTGTATTTCCTTACTTATGTGCTAATTTTTACCACTATATAAACCCATTCCCTTTCCCCTTTTTGGAGAGACAAAAAAGTCACTAAAACTCTCACTAAAAATTGAGGTTTCTACTCTGTATTTTGCTTACTATTCTGTTTTGTTTGGCTCTTGGCCGACTGAAAGCCAAGGCCACTAGATTTCTACTTTTCTGACCATTTCTTGGGTGTGAGCACTGCCCTGGGTTCTTGAAACCCTTGGAAACTTGACACATTTGAGACTCTAGGTCCTTACTATTGTTCTTTTCTTGTTTATTAAATAATCACCGGTTAGTTTCTAAAACCTCGCAATATTTATTCTCTTATGTTAGCATGTTCTTTGAAACTGCACGACTTAATGTATTCCCTTGACTCTCTTTATGTGTGATTCTGCCTATAATTGCTAGCCTAATAATGTCTTTGCACCTAACTTAGTTAATTTAGACAGAATGAAGCATGTTTAGTTTGGTATTGTTGATAATTCGAATGTTCTGCCTTGATTATATGGTTTAATCCATGTTCTCGGCCTAATTCTGAACTTCTAGTGATTAATTGATGTTATTAGCATGCCTTAACTTGTTTAAGACCTTTACTCTAAGTGTAGTATGCTCCTATGACTATGGTTGCCACTTTATGTGTTCTTGCCATGTCCAATTCTGCACCTCTAACAACCTGTTATCCTTTAAACTAATCCTCCTAGACTGATACCCTCTATGATATCTAATCTTGTTTGTATTATACTGTGTAATCCTGAGTTTGGTATAATCTAATCCTTTAAGTTCTACACTAGTTGCATTACTTGGTTTTACTATTCTAATGCCCTTGCCTATTGACTTTGCAATCCCAGGCTCTTTGTTTCTTATCATATGACACCCTGCCCAATGTGTTAGTTTGCTTCTTGAGTTCATTATATGATTATCTTCTAGTGTTTGCAAATGCTTTTCCAAACCTATTACTATTTTTCATTGATTGTTTCTTGTTATGAGTCTAATTCTGGGCCGGCTGAAAGCCAAGGCCCCTCTCCCCTAAATCTTCTCTATCAACCTCCCTAGTGTGAGCACTACTCGGGGTCCATTTTGAGATCCTTGTGAACTCTGACACACTTGGGTCTAAAGGTTCTTTGGGCCACTTTGTCCTAATTGTTCAAATCTGCCCCTCTTTTTCACCTACTGAATAAACCAATTGGCTTGTGTAAATGACTGTTGATCAGCTCTGGCTACTGGGTTTTGGCTATTTTGTGTAAATGAAGATAGTTTTTCTGGGTTTGATTGGCTATGACTTCTGGGCTGTGGTGAAGCCTGTTAGATATGTAATTGAAGGCCTGGCTGGGCTGGGTATACTTTGGGCCTGTCTTAGGCCCACTATAGGTATTTTGTAACTTTATAATTTATTTCATTCATTGGGCCTGTAATAATGTTGTAATAACAATTGGGGTGTTAGTAAAATTGGGAAAATGGGTATATTATAATGTTTGCTTGAAACGAGTAGAAATCCTGCCTATAGGTGTTTAATTTGCTCAAACATGTTCTGCTACCATGTGTTGTTAGATATCCTGCCTATAGGTGTTAATTTTCTCAAACATATTCTGCTCCTATGTATCGTTAGAAATTCTGCCTATATGGTAATACCACTCGCCTTAATGTGTTAATATTGAACTTTCGAACACTGTTTCATTTCTTAACTCTGCCGCTATTAGAAAGCATATCTATAGGATCAAACTAGGTAATTCTGAGTATTTTCAATAGTTATCACTGCGAACTACTACGCAAATCACCTAGAAATCATATCTATAGGTTTAACCTTGTAATCTGTAATTTCAACAATCAACTCGCAATACCAGATTTCCTAAAATGTGTACTTGTTCAGAAATCACGTCTATAAAGGTAGCATCTTGCATCTGAAACTGCCTGCATGTTCGAATCCCAAGGTCACATAGAAACCATGTCTATAGGGCCTAATGGCTTTAATTTTGCCTCAATCCTGAAATTGTCTAACGTTTAATGTGAAAATTTGTTCGCGTGCATTTATTGTCTAAGTGTGGAGGCTAACTTGAGCCCTTAATTGCTTTTACATGAAGTCCAACTTATTTTGTATGTCGCCTAGTTTTATCATTTCTGAGCAGCCTAAGCTAAGTCTAGAAACCATCCAAAATAGAGGTCCAAACTCCTCCTGGGCCATAGGCATGGAACGGGTAGTGCACGCATAGGGCACGATTTAGAATCAACTAGTGCGCTTTAGGTAAAAACTTAAAGATAGTAATCGGGTAGCAGGAGATGATAGTCTGTACCTGCTGAATAATACGAGTAACACCCCACCTCGAGGGAGTTACGAAGTATTATTTATGTTGCACGGGGTGATCCTTTAGGCTAAAAAACTTAGGACCCCCCCATCTTGTCTTTAAACCAATTATCTGTGTTTACTCAAGGACTTTCTAATAATTAATTTTTTTCAAACTTCTTGTTTTTCTCTCTGACTATTTGACTAATTCATATAATTCAAGTTCAGCCGGAACCCATAATTGTGGACCTCGAAGAGTGCCTAACACCTTTTCTTCGAGGTAATTTGAGCCCTTACCCGATCTTTGGTGACGCAAACTGGTTAAAACAGAGTTATTTGCAAATAGGTTCCCTAACGCACCTCAAACCCGTTAGGTGGCGACTCTCTCTTTTAACACCTTCCTTTAAAAGAGTTATCACCTGTTGAAACCCGATTTCACGAGAAAGAGGGGTGCGGCAACCGTGTCCTTAAGGACAAGCAGATGGGGGTCATCATACTAACGCTCCCTGATACTATCATAAAGAGAAGACTGAGAGACCACACAAGCCAATACTCAACTCATCTCAGAAGCATCCAATCTAACAAACTGGCTGGCTAAGGCCTGAACATCCAATGCCAATGGCCTCTCTGCTGCTAGAAGATATGCTAAGCTCCCCAAACTCTCCGCCCGGCGACTCAAGGCATCGGCCACCATATTAGCCTTCCCGGGATGGTACAAAATGGTGATATCACAGTCCTTAAGAATCTCCAACCACCTCCGCTGACGCAAGTTAAGATCCTTCTGTTTGAACAGATGCTGCAAACTCCGGTGATCAATGTAAATCTCACAATGGACACCGTACAAATAGTGCCACCAAATCTTCAAGGCATGAACAATAGCTGCTAACTCAAGGTTGTGGATAGGATAGTTCTTTTCATGGGGCTTTAACTGGCGCGAAGCATAAGCAATCACTCTACCTTCCTGCATCTGAACACACCCAATACTGATCCGAGAAGCATCACAATACACTGTGTAAGAACCAAAAGTTGATGGTAGAACTAGAATTGGAGTCGTGGTCAAAGCAGTCTTGAGCTTCTGAAAGCTCTCCTCGCACTCATACGACCACCTGAAAGGAGCACCCTTTTGGGTCAATTTGGTCAAGAGCGATGCGATAGATGAGAAACCCTCTACAAAACGACGGTAATAACTAGCCAAACCAAGAAAACTCCGAATCTCCATGGCTGAGGATGGTCTGGGCCAACTCCGAACCGCCTCTATCTTCTTTGGGTCTACCTGAATACCCTCACTTAAGGGTGGCATGTGGCCGAGCCCGGTCCTAAGTGGGCTTTGCGGGCCCAGTCCTAAGTGGGCCGGTCCTAAGCGAACTCGGGCTTCGCGGGCTTCTTGTTAGAACCGGCCCGGGACCGGGACCACGATCTAACGGTCCCGGGTTAAGTGGGCAGGTCCCGGGCCTAAGTGGGCCCAACAGATACTTTCTATTTTTTAAATTTTATTTATACAAGTTAGAGAAAAAAAATGGTAATAAAAATATCTAAGGCAATTTGTAAATTATATTATAAAATTAGAGAAAAAAATGATAATAAAAATATCTAAGGCAATTTGTAAATTATATTATAGAATTGTCACCTATATATATATATCTTAAGATGTATATATAGTATATCTTAAGATGTATACTATCGAATATGGCTTATATACTATGTATATATAGTATAGTATAGTATAGTATAGTATATATATACTATATATACAACTTAAGATATATAAACTATATATACATCTTAATATATATAAGATATATTCGATTTATATACTATATATACATCTTAAGAACGAGTCAAGATAAGGCTGAAACACACTGTTTATCAGATGCTTGAACGCTACTGGGGTGTTGGTCAGCCCAAAAGACATCACAAGGAACTCATAATGGCCATATCGGGTCCTGAAAGCTGTCTTAAGAATATCTGAGCCCTGAATCTTCAACTGGTGATATCCTGACCGCAAATCAATCTTGGAGAACACCCTCGCCCCCTGAAGCTGGTCAAATAGATCATCAATACGTGGCAAAGGATACTTGTTCTTGATTGTGACCTTGTTCAACTGCCTGTAATCAATGCATGTTCATCCTTCTTCTTCACAAATAGAACTGGTGCACCCCAAGGTGACACGCTAGGCCGAATAAACCCCTTATCAAGGAGTTCCTGAAGCTTCTCCTTCAATTCCTTCAACTCCGCCGGTGCCATACGATACGGTGGAATAGAAATGGGCTGAGTGCGCGGCACCAAATCAATACCAAAGTCAATATCCCTGTCATGCGGCATGCTCGGTAGGTCTGCAGGAAACACATCCGAAAAATCTCGCACCACCGGAACAATATTAATAGCAGGGGTCTCTGCACTAACATCCCTCACAAAGGCCAGATAAGATAAACAACCCTTCTCAACCATCCGCTGAGCCTTCA
Organism: Nicotiana tabacum; assembly: GCF_000715075.1. Classification (NCBI taxonomy): domain Eukaryota; kingdom Viridiplantae; phylum Streptophyta; class Magnoliopsida; order Solanales; family Solanaceae; genus Nicotiana; species Nicotiana tabacum. Next base: position 49,635,470 of record NC_134102.1, read on the forward strand.
AGTATGAAATCACTCTACTGGGAACATAGTATATAGAGCCACTCCACTCAACCCTCGGCAACCCCGGCATCGCCATTGTCACGGTCTTAGCGTGACAATCCAGAATAGCATAACATGGAGACATCCAGTCCATACTCAAGATCACATCGAAATCAACCATAATAAGTAACAAGAGGTCAACTCTAGTCTCCAATCCCCCAATAGTCACTACACACGACCGGTATATCTGGTCCATAATAATAATATCGCCCACCGACATAGATACATGAATAGATGAAACTAGAGACTCACATGGCATATCCAGATAATGAGCAAAATACGATGATACATATGAATAAGTAGAACCTGGGTCAAATAATACAGAGGCATCCCTGTGGAAGACTGAGACAATACTTGTGATCACTGTATCGTAAGCAATGGCATCTGGTATGGCGGGAAGAGCATAAAATCAGGCCTAACCGCCACCTGATCGGCCTCCCCCCGAGCTGGTTGAGCGAGTGGTGTAGCAACTGGTGTAGAAGACGCAGCTTGACTCCTCTGCTGTGCTGGACCTCCCTGACGATTAGAACACTGCCTCCACACATGCCCAAAGTCCTCGCACTCAAAACAACTCCTTGGTGCGGGTGATGGGGACTGAAGGGAGCCCCGAGCACCAGGATAACTGGTAAAAGAACCTGGCATAGACGAACCCTGACCCAATGGAGCACGGGATGAACTCTGAGCTGGAAGGGCACTAAGAGATGAGTGACCCTACTGATAACTGTGTGAACCATGGCCAGATGATACACTACGGTGAACTGGGCGAGCCGTCTGAGCATGCCTGTAAGGATGACCCCTGCCGTGGTAGAACTGACCCGCAGAAGGAACACCGCTGAATCCACCCTGCCCACGAGGCCTATTGGCCTCCTTCTCACCCCGCTCCTGGCTGCGAACCATCTCAATCTGACTAGCAATGTTGACAACCTCATCAAAAGTAGCACCGGGCACTCTCTTTCTCTCTCTAGTCATAAGCAATCGCAGCTGAAAAGTGAGGCCATCTATGAACCTCCTGATCCTCTCCCTGTCTGTGGGAACCAACCAGACAGCATGACGGGCCGACTCAAAAAATCTCATCTCATACTGTGCCACGGACATATCCCCTTACCGAAGCTGCTCGAACTGCCTACGCAGCTCCTCTCTGCGGGACTGAGGCACGAATTTCTCCAGGAAAAGAACGGAGAACTGCTGCCATGTAAGGGGTGCTGCGCCGACCGGCCTACGCCTCTCGTAAGCCTCCCACCAACTGAAGGTAGCCCCAGAGAACTAAAAAGTAGTGAACGAGACCCCACTGGTCTTTAGAATACCTGCTGTACGGAGTATCCTCTGCACTTATCCAAGAAGCCCTGTGCATCCTCTCCCTCTGTACCACTGAAAGATGGAGCATAAAGTCTCTCAAACCTCTCCAATCTACGCTGTTCATCATCAATCATGACAGGAACCACATAGTCCTGAGCGGCTGCAACAGGCTGGGCCGGTGGTACCCCCGGTGTCTGGAGTCCCTGTACCACCTGCTCTGGTGTGCGGGTGACGGGAGTCTGAGCACCTCCCCCGTCCTGAGAAGTGGCTGCTGCGGCCGGAACAGAGACTGCCTGAGCAAGACTGGTGCACGCGGTCAGAATCTGAGCTAAGGCCTCCTGAAGGCCTGGAATCACAATGGGCACGGGTGGTGCCTGAGCTGGTCCCACAGGCTCATCCACAACTGGAGCATGCTCCTGAACTGGGGCAACTGGTGTAACTGCAGGTGTTGCCCTAGCTGATGTGCGAGCTGCACCTCTGCCCCTACCGCGACTTCGGTCTCTCGCGGCCCCGACTGGTGGTACTGGTGGCTGCCAATCCTGCCCCGTAGTATGCGTCCTCACCATCTGTGAGAGAATTAGAACAATAGAAATTTAGTTACAAGAATCAAAAGATTCGCACGACAAGAATTCAAGAATGGTGAAGTTTCCTAAGGGTTCGGCAGCCTCTCGAAGATAAGTACAGACATCTCCGTACCGATCCGTAATACTCTACTAAACCTGCTCATGACTCGTGAGACCTATGTAACATAGGCTCTAATACCAACTTGTCACAACCCAAATCCTAACTTGTCGTGATGGCGCCTATTGATACTACTAGGCAAGCCGTCATTTCCAAATACTCCAAATATTTAACAGAAAAACAATTCAAGACATTTGAAATAGGTAAAATTTTCATAAACAAGGGGGTAAAACCCAAATCACAAGTGAGGAAATAGCTCCCAATATCGGGGTGTCACTAAGCCATGAGCATCTATACATAATTAGTCTAGAAATGAAACGACTGTAACAGTTTGGATCCAAATATAACGATAGAAAGGATAAGGAAGGAGAAACAAGGATTGCGAGTGCCAGGCAGCTACCTCGATATCTTCAACGGTCAGCTACGCGAAATATCAACACTCACCGCGTCCAAAAACTCCTGGATCTGCACACGAAGTGCATGGTATAGCGTGAGTACAACCAACTCAGTAAATAACAATAATAAATAAAGAACTGAAAGATAGTGAGGAGCTACACAGTTATAATTCATTTTCAGTAGTCTCAACAAGAAAAGTAGACATGCTTTCAAATCCAGCAAATTAAGTCAAATCAGTTTATTCGTGCCAAATTCAAGTAAAAACCAGATAAAAGTATCCTTTAGAAGTTTTCCAAAATCAGTGATATATGGCAACTATGTGCAACAACAATGAAATCATATACAACCTCTCAGAGCAACAATCACTCAGTCCTCTCATTCACTCCAACCTCTCAATCACTCATTCCTCATAGTCACTCAGCACTCGGCACTCGCACTCAGTAGGTACCTACGCTCACTGGGGGGTGTGTACAGACTCCGGAGGGGCTCCTTCTGCCCAAGCACTATATCAAGCCAAATCATGGTATAAATCAATGAAAACATGCTGCGGCGTGCAGCCCGATCCCATAAAAATCCTCACAATTAGGCCCTCGACCTCACTCAGTTAGCAATATCTCCAGTTTCTCGTGCTCTCAGAAATCAGGAAAATCAGCGCAAAAGCAATAATATGATGTATCAACAAGAACAATAGAGACTGAGATATGATATGCGAATAAAACTGAGACTGAGTACAAATAGCATTTAGAAGGTAATTCAGCATGTAACACAGCCTCTGTGGGTCCCAACAGTACCAACACATAGCCTAATTATGGTCTCTAACATGATTTACAGTCAAATTTCTATAACAAATGAAGAGCATATAGTTAACAACAAGTTTATTCAACTTCTCAGTTTCATGGAATGGACCAAGTTACAATTCCTATGGTGTGCGCCCACACGCCCGTCACCTAGCATGTGCGTCACCTCCAAAACAATCATATAACATTAAAATCCGGGATTTCATACCCTTAGGACCAGATTTAAAATTGTTACTTTCCTCAATCCGAGCAAAGCTCTATTCCAATATGCCTTTGCCTCGCGAATCAGCCTCCAAACGTCTCGAATCTAGCCACAAGCAGTACAATACAATCAATACGGACTAAAGGAATCAACTCCACAAGAAAAATACGAAATTATAAGCCAAAATCCAAAATTGGCCAAAGTCCGTCCCTAAGCCCACATCTCGAAATTCGGCAAAAGTCACAAAACCCAAAAGCCCATTCACTCACGAGTCTAACCATACCAAATTTATCAAAATCCGACACCAAATGGCCATTCAATTCCCCAAAATTAACTCTCCAAATCCCTAGCCTCAAACCCCCAAATTTCACCTCAACACCACACAATCTAAGTGGGAACAACAATGGGGAACAAGATTATTGATCAAAAATGAGTACAAGAAGCTTACCTAAAAAAATCCCCTCAAAAATCCTCTCCAAAATCGCTGATGTCCGAGTTCAAAATGTTGAAATGAAACTAAAGTCGCGAACCCTTGTTTTTAAACATTCTGCCCAGGCTTTTCGCACCTGCGGCCACTTATCCGCACCTGTGGGACTGCTTCTGCGGTTATTACTCCGCTTCTGCGGAAACCACGTAAGTCACTAGGATTGCACCTATGATCCAGGTTTCGCACCTGCGGAGGTGCTTTTGCGGCCCTTTGTCCGCTTATGCGGAAACAACCAAACCTTCAAACTTCGCACCTGCGCCCTTCTCGCCGCATCTGCGTCCTCGCAGGTGCGGAAGGAACATCGCCCCTGTGACCACTGCCTTCTCTACCTAGCCCGCCTCTGCGTCTCTCTTCCCGCTTCTACGGGCTCGCACCTGCGGTGCCCACTCCACAGGTGCGGTTACATCAGTAGCGGCAATACTTCAGCTGCTTCACCAACTCGAAACCAAGTCCATTGACCACCCGAAATCAATCCGAGGCCCTCGGGACCTCAATCAAACATACCAACAAGTCCTAAATCACGATACGAACTTAGTCGAATCCTCAATTCACCTCAAACAATATCAAAAACACGAATTACACACGGATTCAAACCTAATGAACTTCGAAATTTCCAAATTCTACAAACGACACCGAAACCTATCAAATCACGTCCGATTGACCTCAAATTTTGCACACAAGTCACAAATGACCCCACAAACCTACTGCAACTTCCGGAATCAGAATCCGACCCCGATATCAAAAAGTCAACCCCCCGATCAAACTTCCCAAAAATTCGACTTTCGCCATTTCAAGCCTAATTCTACTCCCGACCTCCAAATCACAATCCAGACATGCTCCCAAGTCCAAAATCACCCAACGGATCTATCAAAATTCCAATCCGAGGTCGTTTACACATAAGTCGACATCCGGTCGACTTTTCCAGCTTAAGATTTCAATTATGAGACTAAGTGTCTCAATTCACTCTGAAATCTCTTCGGGCCCCCGAACCAACCAACCCGATAAGTCATAAAATAACAGTGAAGCACACAAATGAGTATAAAAGGGGAACGGGACTACAACTCTCGAAACGACCGGCCGGGTCGTTACAACTATATTTACCGCAATAAGTTTTTTTTGCACGAACAACTATATGTTGCACTTTCAAGAGGGATATCAATATCGACAACAAGAGTTTTGGTTATGGAAAATCAACCAAAGCATCAGAAGGATACATACACACAAAAAAACATCGTCTACAAAGAATTGTTCGGTAAGATACCATCACATTAAATACTTTTAAACTGTAATACATAATTATCTTACTAACATGACTAAAATAATCATTTGTGTAAGTTCTGATGATGTTCTCTCATTTTGAATTCACGTATTATGTTAATATTTTTCGGTATTTAGATAATTATTATATTATTATACATCAATTTTCTCTCATTAATTAAATTTTGTTGTTCGTTTATATAAATAAATATTTAAACCATCACATGTCATTATTAACGTGCAACGCACGTTCAGATACTAGTTAAAGTATAATTGTGTATCTTATATCTATCTATATCTATCTATCTATCTATACTATACTAGTCTTACTGTCCCATAGTTAGAAATCTATATCTATACTATATTAAAAGCATGAAGGCCCTTAGCAAAAGGTCGTTCGTCTTTTTTACCCTTTTAAAATAGATTTCGTACTAGACAAAATAGTCATTTGATTATTTTTCTAATATTTATGATATAGTCAATTAATAATTTTCCTAATATTTAGGACTTTAATAATTTCCAAATATTTAGGACTTCTATATCAACTAAGTTTTCTATATTGAAGTTTTTTCTTATTTTAATTATATAGTATACCATATTTGCAACAAAAAAAAGTAATAACACGTGATACATAAAAACCATACGTAATACATAAAAACCACATTTTTAGGTTTAGAAGCTTTAGAAAATATTGCAAATACACCTTAGTTAGGAGAAAAGAAATTTAAAAGAATTACAAGTAGAGAAAAAAAGATTGATTAAAAAGGCGATATTTCATAACTAACAAACATAACAGCTTGTTTAGATGGCTGTTATGTATAGTTTCATAATGTATCGTATAGTATTGTATCGTTTTGATGTATACAATGTTTGGATAAATTGTATTTGTAACGACCCGACTTGTCGTTTTAAGAATCTACGCCCCGTTCAGTGACTTAAGGTCTCGAGCAGCTTTGCAATATGTATTATGACCCGTGGGTGTGGTCGAGTTTGATTTACTAAAGATTCGGAATTAAATTAAAAGAACAATCCTTATTTAGAAGGTTAAATGGAAAGAGTTGACTGGAGAGTTGACTTTTGAGTAAATGACTCCAGAATGGAATTTTGATAATGTCAATAGCTCCGTATGGTGATTTTGGACTTAGGAGTGTGTCTGGAAAATTATTTGGAGGTCCGTAGTGGAAGTAAGCTTGAAATGGCGAAAAAATTAAATTTTGGGAAGTTTGACCGGGGGATTGACTTTTTGCTATCGGGGTAGAAATCTTATTCTGAAAATTTGAATAGCTTCGTTATGTCATTTATGACTTGTGTGCAAAATTTGAAGTCATTCCGGATTGATTTGATATGTTTCGGCACAAGATATAGAATTTGAAAGTTCAATGTTCATAGATTTTGATTTGAGGTGCAATTTATCGTTTTGATATTGTTTGATATGATTTGAGACCTCGAGTAGGTCCGTGTTATGTTATGGAACTTGTTGGTATGTTCAGATGGGGTCCCGAGGGCCTCGGATGAGTTTCGGATGTTTAACGGATCGAATTTGAATTTGGAGAAGGAGCTGAAGTAGCTGGGCTGCTGGTGTGATTGCACCTGCGCGAAAAACGGCCGCAGGTGCGAGCTCACGGATGTGAGGAATAATTTGTAGATGCGAAAATGCATGGGCTGTCCAGGCACCGCGGGTGCAAAAAATTTACCGCGGGTGCGAAAAAAATTATCGCGGGTGCGAAGACCGCAGGCGCGAAGAAATCATCGCGGGTGCGAAGACCGCAGGTGCGAAGAAATCACCGCGGTTGTGAAGACCGCAGGTACGAAAAAATCACCACGGGTGCGAAAATCCTGGATAGAATGTTAAAAAGAGAGGGGTTCCGAGTTTTTGCCATTTTTGGGCATTAAAGTCACGGTTTTTGGGGTGATTTTGAGAGAGAATGCAAGGGAAACTTGAGGTAAGTCACTTGTGATCATTTTTACTCCATAATATTGAATTATCATCGACTAATCCAACTAGATTACATGTTTTTGAGGTGTAAATCGGGGGTTTGAACTTAGGGATTTGAAAATAAGATTTGAAGATTTGGAAGTCGAGTTGAGGTCGGATTTTGGTAAAATTGGTATGGTTAGACTCGTGGTTGAATGGGCTTTCGGATTTCGTAACCTTTGTCGGGTTCTGAGATATGGGCCCCATGGACGATTTTTGAGCTAATTTCGGATTTTTCTTGGAAAATTAGTATTTTCTTATGGAATTAATTCCAATAAATTTTATTGACTGAATCGAATTATTTGTGGCTAGATTCAAGGTGTTTGGAGGTCAATTCAAGCAAGAAGGAAATTATGGAATATTGGCATAACTTCAAAAAGGTAAGTATCTTGCCTAACCTCGAGTGGGGGAATTATCCCTTAGGCATTGAGTGTTATGTGGAAATTGTATAATTGAAAACCATGTACGCGAGGTGACGAGTACGTACTTGGTTTATATGTGCAAATTATATCGGTTGAAATTCGTAGGCGCCCTTAACTATTAAGTTGTAAAATTGTTGTAACTTATTAAATCTCTTATTTGTCATGCCTCATTCTTTGTTTGCCTAGGTTGTTTTTATAGGATAAATTGGTGTAATTGTCACTTAACTTTTACGTGAACTCTGTGTTTTTTTGAGTTGACATTCTTTTATGGAAAACACTTTCATTATTTATTGTACCTACAACTAATTAAAATGAAAAATTTAGTTAATAAGATGAATTACTTTTCAGTTCACGTTGTGGAAAATTTGGTATTGAATTATAAAGGTCGTGAATCATATTGAGGCAAAGTGCCAAATTGTGAAATATTATTCGGTTGAGTTGTTCACTCCCGAACATTTTGTTAAGATGTTGTGCACATTATGATCGAGTCATGGCTCCTTATTATGGAAAAATAATGTATTGTTGATTTCTGTGGCAAGTTGTAATATTTGAGCACTTGATGTGTAATTTATGATATGTTGTAATAATTGAGCACTTGATGTGCAATTTGTGATATGTTGTAATATTTGAGCACTTGATGTGCAATTTGTGATATGTTGTAAGATTTGAGCACTTGATGTGCAATTTGTGATATGTTGTAATATTTGGGCACTTGAGGTGCAAGTTGTATTATGCTGTGATATTTGGGCACTTGAGGTGCGATTTGTGAAATATTGTGATATTGATACGCATGCGGTGAGATAATGGTGGCTTGAAACGCATGGCTAGTAAGAGAACTACTAGAAGTCATGCGGTGATATAAGGTTAGGGTGTTGAAACGCATGCGGTAAGATAAGGGTGGCTTGAAACGCGTGGCTAGTAGAGGAACTACTAGAAGCCATGCGGTGTGAAAAGGATGGCTAAAATGCGGGATGCCATTTCGATAAAAATGATTTCTTTAAAAATTAAATGTGAAGGCTCCCGCGGTGATATGAGAAAATGAGATATTGTGAATTTATTTATGATTTGGGACTACGAGGCGGCACCTCGGGAGTGCCCTGTTGATATTTCTTTATTTATGTTCCTGCCTTGGCGATTTTGTTTCATTGAATATGTAAATTCTTGTCTTCTTCCGTGATGTTCTAGTTGACTTTATTATCATATGTTTTGTGTTCCTAGTTATATTGTGTTGGCTTTGGCTTTTTAGCACGTGACCCTGTAGAAGTATATTTCTGGGTTTTCTTACTGATTTTCGATGATTGAGTTGATTTAAATAAAAAGGAATTATTATTTTATTTTAAATTAAATAGTTTTACAACCAAACCAGTAGTTTATCTGATTCCTTAATTTAAGTGAAATGTTACTTTCTTCACCCAAATGAATTCTAAAAATAAATTCAATTCTTTGTTGATTTCTTACTTGATTTAAAAATTTTAAACTCACTTTAGTGGAAATAGATTGATCATGTGGATCGTATATACATTGAGGATATTTGGTACGTGAGTTGTTCGTGCAGTTGAGATATGAATTGAGGGCACGAGGTGCCGGAAAAACATGATGATTTAATTATGGGCACGAGGTGCTGTTGAAATATGAAAATGGATTGAGACCCGTATTTACAAAAAATATGAAAATGGGCTGAGACCCGTATTTTTTATGATTATGAAATAAGGTGTCCCATGGTGACTTTTTAATTGAAAGAATTATATTCAAAATATTTACTTGGAAGGATTTTTATTCAAAAAGAATTATATGAAAGAATTATATGTGAAAGACATTTATTTGAAGGACTTGATTTAATTGGGTGTAATTGTATTTATTAATTGTTGAGGGATATTAATGGTATTCTTGTTGTCTGTTTAGCATATCACTGGTTGTTTTATCCTACCCTTATTATTATTGTTTCCTAGTATTTTGTATATTATATTTCACAGGTTATTAGACTAGTGAGTGTCTTGATTGTACCTCATCTCTACTCCATTGAGATTAGTCTTGATACTTACTGGGCACCGCTGTGGTGTGCTCACTCTACACTTCTGCACATTTTTGTGCAGAGCGAGGTATTGGAGGTATCGAACTTGAGCAGAGTTAAAGCGCGATCGTAAAGATTCAAGATAGTGCTGCTTGGCCGTCGTAGTCCCTTGGAGTCTTTTCATATCATTGTACTGTTAATTTGTAATCAAACAGTATTGTATATTCGGTCTTCGTGATCATTCCATGTATTCAGTTAGAGTTCGTGACTTAGTACTACCAGTCTTGGGAGGTTGTATATTGTGATTATTTTCGCTGTTGGTTTAAAAACAAATGGCTTCAAAAGATAATTGTAATCGGCTTACCTAGTCTTAGAGACTAGGTGCCATCACGACGCCTATGGTGGAATTTTGGGTCGTGACAAGTTGGTATCAGAGCTCTAGGTTCATAGGTTCTACGAGTCACGATAGAGTTTAGTAGAGTCTTGTGGATCGGTACAGAGATGTATGTACTTATCTTCGAGAGGCTACAGAGTTAGTAGGAAATATTTTCACTTCTTTCATTCCTTATCGTGCGACATTATTCAGCTTGAAGCATATATCTTATGTTCTTTTGCATCCGCTCGTGTATGAAATTGCGCACTCGGTATCAACTATGCGTCAACGGTTCATGATACTATAGAGGGGTTATAAGAGAGCCAGGGTTTTTCAACCATTATTACAACGTGTCGTCTAGATAGAGGATGCGAACGTATTGAGAGATCATTCAGTTGTGCATATTGGGGTGCAACGGGTTCTGACATCTAGTTGATAAGTATGATATTAAGAAGGTTTAATTAATTGCCTAATCATCATAAATTGTGGTAGGGTCATGAGGTGGATGTAGATTTGAAATAGCTGGTGGTATTAAAGACTATGTAGTTCGTATGGGATTTCTATTTAGCGAAGGGTACGTACGCAACCAAGGCACTAGAGGAAGCAGGTTTAACTGTCACGAGGATAACATGCGCAAAATAAATGGTTTGAGATGTCTTATGAACGGAGTCGTACGAGCGATGAAGGTTAGTATTGTGGATCATCAGAATGTGCCCTATGGCTTCACGCCAAGTGAGGGGAGTCCACTATCAACGATCAGATTGTGGGGGTCATGTGTTATATCAGTTTTGGCCTAAGATGTATTTATGTGGTATTGAAAGGTTCTCCAAAATTTGTATATGATTAAGAGCTGAGATTGGTATGGGATGATGCTGGGACTTGCGATATTCCCGCTTCCTTAATAATTCTACATTTCAGTACTAGCGAGGTCACAGAAATAATTTCAGAATACTCGAGGTGCTACAGTAAGTTCTTTTAATGCACCACCGATACGAGGTTCCTATAATGGTTATTCCAGTTATCCGGCAGAGACTCAGTATGAGCAGCCGAACCCGCATAAGGGTTGTTATCAGTGTGATTGTACTAGACACATCAAGAGGAATGTCCCAAACTTGGAAGAGACGGATTTCATCAGAATAGTTAGGCTACGAGCTTTATTCCAGTTAATACTCCACGTGCACAGTCAGCTAGAGGTGGAGGACATGCGGGTAGTGGGCACCTAAGAGGTGGAGACCCGACCTGTTGTTATAATCACTATGATTTGGCTGAGGCCAATACACCAGATGGTGACGTTACAGGTACGATCCCGATTTTTTGTTATAAAAGGATATTTTCCCCTTAATTTGATTCGTTTTTGAATATTGAGGTGAGTCCTCCTATTATGTTTCGCTTATGGGTTAGCTTCGTAATTTTGTGACCCACTTATATGTTTATCCCTGTTGGGAGATTTGAAGATGTGAACCTGTGTCTATCATTTTTATTTTTGGGCACCATTGAAGGCTATAAGTCCAAAAGTAAATTTTATTATTCAATACAATGGGTTTAATGTGTCTCGGAATAATTGATTCCAATTTTATGAATTATATGCCCTACCGGTATGAGGGTTCGTTATGTGTTATGAAAAAAAAATGTTTACGAAAATTTATTGAAAGGAAGAAAGAAAGGAAATTGAATTTCAGTTGGCACAATGTGCAAAATACTTGTGATTCGGAGTTAAGGACGAGGTCCTTGTGGTGAAATATTTATGAGTTTAAAATTCTCCCTTTGTGAAATTTAATTTGTACAATAATATTAATAGGGAGTCATGCCTGTTAGGCTTATTTGATAATTCTTGTATATTTTCCGTTCATATTCAGTCATTTTCGTGCTGTAAACATTGAGTTTTAGCCTATGAGGTGAGTGCCCAGGTGGCGTTAAATGTGACTCATTAATCCGAGTAAGTAATCATGAGGTCTTCATGCCTCGCATTCTGTTGTCAGTGTTATAAAAAAATTCGAAACGAGGTGGTGGTTAATATGAGATTAATTGATGATGCAGGAATTAATTATAAACAACTTTTAAGACCAGAGATGTGGTGATGAGCATACATATGATGTGCTTCATGTCTGATATCATTATGATAATGCAATGCTGAGATTAGTGTTATTGATATATATCTTGTGGTATTTTGTTGGGTTGCGGATATGTTGTAGGAGTTATTTTGGTGTTACTCTGACAGGTGGTTAGGCCCAATTACAGGGAGACTCTGCCGAAATTCTTTTGAAAAATTTGGGAGTTAGTAAAATTTGGGGGATTGAGATATGCGAAAGAAGAGATAAGTTATGTTGTGTGTTTGAGGGCGAATGATCCTAAGCGGGGAAGAATGAAATACCCCAGAATTTTTTTTTTGAAGTACTTCAACACTATCAAGAAAGTTGATGGGTGCATAGGCATGAGTTGCTGTAGCCAGTTGAGACTAATACCGTGCGTCGAGGTGAAAATCAGGCATTTTGGAAATGATTGGAGAGTTAGAGATTTTTGCTCTAAAGCTTATAAGAATGGTGAAAAGAAATAATCTCAATTGAAATGGTGTTGTCGGACCCGTGTTAAATTGCGGAAATGTAGAATCACCCACAAGTATGTGTGCAAGAATATACTCAGTAATTTAAAGTCCTCAGAAAGATTCTTAGCACGTTCGAGGATGAACGTTTGTTTAAGAGGTGGAGAATGTAACGATCCGACTTGTCGTTTTAAGAATTTATGCCCCGTTCAGTGACTTAAGGTCTCGAGCAGCTTTGCAATATGTATTATGACCTGTGGGTGTGGTCGAGTTTGATTTACTGAAGATTCAGAATTAAATTAAAAGAACAATCCTTATTTAGAAGCTTAAATAGAAAGAGTTGATTGGAGATTTGACTTTTGAGTAAACGACTTTGGAATGGAATTTTGATAATGTCAATAGCTCCGTATGGTGATTTTGGACTTAGGAGTGTGTCTGGAAAATTATTTGGAGGTTCGTAGTGGAAGTAAGGTTGAAATGGCCGAAAAATTAAATTTTGGGAAGTTTGACCGGGGGATTGACTTTTTGCTATCGGGGTAGAAATCTTATTCTGAAAATTTGAATAGCTTCGTTATGTCATTTATGACTTGTGTGCAAAATTTGAAGTCATTCCGGATTGATTTGATATGTTTCGGCACAAGATATAGAATTTGAAAGTTCAAAGTTCATAGATTTTGATTTGATGTGCAATTCATCGTTTTGATATTGTTTGATATGATTTGAGACCTCGAGTAGGTCCGTGTTATGTTATGGAACTTGTTGGTATGTTCGGACGGGGTCCCGAGGGCCTCGGATGAGTTTCGGATGCTTAACGGATTGAATTTGGATTTGGAGAAGGAGCTGAAGTAGCTGGGCTGTTGGTGTGATCGCACCTGCACGAAAAACGGCCGCAGGTGCGAGCTCGTGGATGTGAGGAATGATTCGCAGATGCAAAAATGCATTAGCTGTCCAGGCACCGCGGGTGCAAAATATTTACCGCGGGTGCGAAGACCGCGGGTGCGAAAAAAATCATCGCGGGTGCGAAGGCCGCAGGCGTGAAGATATCATCGCGGGTGCGAAGATCACATGCGCGAAGAAATCATCGCGGGTGCGAAGACCGCAGGTGCGAAGAAATCACCGTGGGTGCGAAGACCGCAGGTGCGAAGAAATCACCGTGGGTGCGAAAATCCTGGACAGAATGTTAAAAACAGAGGGGTTCCGAGTTTTTGCCATATTTGGGCCTTCAAGCATGGTGTTTGGGGCGATTTTGAGAGAGAATTCAAGGGAAACTTGAGATAAGTCACTTATGATCATTTCTACTTCATAATATTGAATTATCATCGACTAATCCGACTAGATTACATATTTTTGAAGTGTAAATCGGGGGTTTGAACTTAGGGATTTGAAAATAAGATTTGAAGATTTGGAGGTCGAGTTGAGGTCGGATTTTGGTAAAATTGGTATGGTTAGACTCGTGGTTGAATGGGCTTTCGGATTTCGTAACTTTTATCGGGTTCTGAGATATGGGCCCCACGGATGAATTTTGAGCTAATTTCGGATTCTTGTTGGAAAATTAGTATTTTCTTATGGAATTAATTTCAATAAATTTTATTGACTGAATCGAATTATTTGTGGCTAGATTCAAGGTGTTTGGAGGTCAATTCAAGCAAGAAGGCGATTATGGAATATTGGCATAACTTCAAAAAGGTAAGTATCTTGCCTAACCTCGAGTGAGAGAATTATCCCTTCGGCATTGAGTCTTATGTGAAAATTGTGTAATTGAAAACCATGTACCCGAGGTGACGAGTACGTACTTGGTTTATATGTGCAAATTATATCGGTTGAAATTCGTAGATGCCCTTAAGTATTAAGTTGTAAAATTGTTGTAACTTATTAAATCCCTTATTTGTCATGCCTCATTCTTTGTTTGCCGAGGTTGTTTTTATAGGATAAATTGGTGTAATTGTCACTTGACTTTTATGTGAACTCTATGTTTGTTTGAGTTGACATTCCTTTATGGAAAACACTTTCATTATTGATTGTACCTACAAATAATTAAAATGGAAAATTTAGTTAATAAGATAAATTACTTTTTAGTTCACGTTGTGGAAAATTTGGTATTGAATTATAAAGGTCGTGAATCATATTGAGGCAAAGTGCCAAATTATGAAATATTATTCGGTTGAGTTGTTCACTCCCGAATATTTTGTTAAGATGTTGTGCACATTATGATCGAGTCATGGCTCCATATTATGAAAAAATAATGTGTTGTTGATTTTTGTGGCAAGTTGTAATATTTGAGCACTTGATGTGCAATTTATGATATGTTGTAATAATTGAGCATTTGATGTGCAATTTATGATATGTTGTAATATTTGAGCACTTGATGTACAATTTGTGATATGTTGTAATATTTGAGCACTTGTTGTGCAATTTGTGATATGTTATAATATTTGGGCACTTGAGGTGCAAGTTGTATTATGCTGTGATATTTGGGCACTTGAGGTGCGATTTGTGAAATATTGTGATATTGATAAGCATGCGGTGAGATAAGGGTGGCTTGAAACGTAGGGCTAGTAGGGGAACTACTAGAAGTCATGTGGTGATATAAGGTCAGGGTGTTGAAACACATGCGGTGAGATAAGGGTGGCTTGAAACGCGTGGCTAGTAGGGGAACGACTAGAAGCCATGCGGTGTGATAAGGATGGCTAAAACGCGGGATGCCATTTCGGAAAAAATAATTTCTTTAAAAATTAAATGTGAAGGCTCCCGCGGTGATATGAGAAAATGAGATATTGTGAATTTATTTATGATTAGGGACTACGAGGTACCTTGGGAGTGCCCTGTTGATATTTCTTTATTTATGTTCCTGTCTTGGTGATTTTGTTTCATTGAATATGTAAATTCTTGTCTTCTTCCGTGATGTACTAGTTGACTTTATTATCATGTGTTTTGTGTTCCTAGCTATATTGTGTTGACTTTTGCTTTTTAGCACGTGACCCTGTAGAAGTATATTTCTGGATTTTCTTACTGATTTTCGATGATTGAGTTGATTTAAATAAAAAGGAGTTATTATTTTATTTTAAATTAAATAGTTTTACAACCAAACCAGTAGTTTATCTGATGCCTTAATTTAAGTGAAATATTACTTTCTTCACTCAAATGAATTCTAAAAATAAATTCAATTCTTTGTTGATTTCTTACTTGATTTAAAAATTTTAAACTCACTTTAGTGGAAATAGATTGATCATGTGGATCTTATATACATTGAGAATATTTGACACGTGAGTTGTTCGTGCAGTTGAGATATGAATTGAGGGCACGAGGTGCCGGAGAAATATGATGATTTAATTATGGGCACGAGGTGCCGTGGAAATATAAAAATGGACTGAGACTCGTGTTTACGAAAAATATGAAAATGGGCTGAGACCCGTATTTTTTATGATTATGAAATGAGGTGTCACATGGTGACTTTTAATTGAAAGAATTATATTCAAAATATTTATTTGGAAGGATTTTTATTCAAAAAGAATTATATGAAGGAATTATATGTGAAAGATATTTATTTGAAGGACTTGATTTAATTGGGTGTAATTGTGTTTATTAATTGTTGAGGGATATTAATGGTATTCTTGTTGTCTGTTGTGCATATCACTGGTTGTTTTATCCTGCCCTTATCATTATTGTTTCTTAGTATTTTGTATATTATATTGCACAGGTTATTAGACTAGTGAGTATCTTGACTGTACCTCGTCTCTACTCCATTGAGGTTAGTCTTGATACTTACTGGGCACTGCTGTGGTGTGCTCACTCTACACTTCTGCACATTTTTGTGCAGAGCCAGGTATTGGAGGTATCGGACTTGAGCAGAGTTAAAGCGCGATCGTAAAGATTCAAGGTAGTGTTGCTTGGCCGTCGCAGTCCCTTGGAGTCTTTTCATTTCATTGTATTGTTAATTTGTAATCAAACAGTATTGTATATTCGGTCTTCATGATCATTCCATGTATTCAGTTAGAGTTCGTGACTCAGTACTACCAGTCTTGGAAGGTTGTATATTGTGATTATTTTCGCTGTTGGTTTTAAAAAAATGGCTTCAAAAGGTAATTATAATCGGCTTACCTAGTCTTACAAACTAGGTGCCATCACGACGCCTGTGGTGGGATTTTGGGTCGTGACAGTATTATTTTCCGTCGTTTTATGATATCATGCACCAACAATATGAAGAATAAAATTATAATATTATAGAGAAAAAGTGAGGTACAAGGTAGAATTATTATATAAAAAGATAGGGTAAAGGATAAAATAAAATTATTTAATAATATGGAATGGCAAGATGAGAGAAAAAAACTAAGGGAATGACGCGACCACACCAAATCGGTCGTTTAATAAAGTAGCACTTTTTGTCGCTATGTAATGACGAATTTAACAATACGATACAATAAAATTTAAGTAACAACCAAAAAAATTATATTTAAAGTAATAATACAATATAATATAACAGGTAACAGCCATCCAAACAAGATTTAAGAGTCTTTTTGTTTTGTTAACCTTTTTGTAAAGATTGATTCTTTGGAAATTCAGTCTTTTAGAAAAAGTTAACAATTACATAATGCAATTTGGCATTTTGTTCTTCTAATAAGCTACTAAAAAATTAACATATAATCCAGTACTCTAATTTATTATTAAAAAACATTAATAAATATAATTATTTGTAAGTTGTTAATCACTAACATTAATTATTAATTAATAAGTTTCATAATGCACATATATGAAAATATTGTTATCAAACAAAATAATGTAAAAAATAAGATTTGAAGAGAGCCTCGAAGAGGAGTCGAACCTCCACGCTATTTAGCACGAGATTTCGAGCCTCACGTGTATTAAAAATAGAAGAATTTTCTTATAAAATATTTTATCGAATCCACTTTCATGACACGATGTTAGTGTTCTCAACTTCTAAAATATAATTAATGAATAGAGTTTTTTGATGAGTCATGTGGTAAATAATAAATTTTTATGATCTTTAAAGTTTTACACATGATTGCGGGGGTTTTGCAGCCGTACTCTATATTTGTGCCACCTTTTAACCTGTACCCTATTTTTAAAAATTATTGATTTGGTAGCCAGCTAAAAATAAATCCGTAATAATATGACAATTATACCCCTGACAAGAGATATAAAACCCACATCACAGATTAATTGCGTGATCTCCAACCTCATTCGTGAAAAAAGATCTCCTCCTCTCCTCTCAATAGCTTTATCAAAAAACTATAAACTTGTCCAGATTCATCTTCATAATCACACTTACATGAAGTTGTTTCACCTTGAAGCTAAAACTTCATGCTAATGTAACATGTAGTTGTTTCATGTTGAAGTTAAAACTTCATGCTAATATAGCATGAAATTGTTTCACATTGAAGCTAAAACTTCATGCTAATGCATGCTGAAATTATTTATCCTGCAATCTACAATTTTGTCATGAGTTTTATCCGAAACTTCAGTCTAAACATGCTGAAGTTATTTAGTTCATTTGCTAAAACTTCAGACTAAACATGCTTAAGTTTTTTTAGTTCATTTGCTAAAACTTCAGACTAAACATGCTTAAGTTATTTAGTTCATTTGCTAAAACTTCAGACTAAACATGCTTAAGTTTTTTGTTCATTTGCTAAAATGTTAGACTAAACATGTTTAAGTTTTTTAGTTCATTTGCCAAAACTTCAGACTAAACATGCTTAAGTTTTTTAGTTCATTTGCTAAAACTTCAGACTAAACATGGTTAAATTTTTGTCTTGTAGTATGTAATTTTCTAATGCGTTTTTGCTAATGCATGCTGAAGTTATTTGGTTTATTTGCTAAAATTTCATACCAAAATATGCTGAAATTTTGTTATGCAGTCTACAGTTTTGTCATGAGTTTTATCCGAAACTTCAGTCTAAACAAGCTGAAGTTTTTAGTTCATTTGCTAAAATTTCATACTAAACATGCTTAAATTTTTGTCTTGCAGTATGTAATTTTTTAATTAATTTTTTCTAATGTATGCTGAAATTATTTAGTTCATTTGCTAAAACTTCATACCAAAACATGGTGAGGTTTTGCCCTGCAGTCTACAGTTTTGTCAATAGTCTTTTATTAAAGAATGGCAAAATCGTCTTTTTAAAACGCTTTTAACAAAAAATGGGTACGGATGCAAACGAAAAAATAAAACGGGTATAAGTTAAAAAGGGCGACCAAACAGGGTGCCCCATGCAATTTTTACCATGATTGCACAAGAATTGTGGGTCGAGCCCGTGCTTAAGGCGGTGGGCCATAACAAGTGTTCGTCCGCGCGCTTGAGGCATAAGCTTGCAAAGACAAGAGCCCACACATAAATTCAAGAATATCTTACGAGTGTCTCCAATTTTGCCTACCCTTTATTTGGCAAGTGCAAGCAAAAGTGATTAGTAAAAGCCAAATAGAAAGATTCAAAACTGATATATTCATTAATTTTTTACTTTTTGAATCCTTCGTTGAATAGTTTTGGAAGTCTTGATATTATAAATTTTAAAAGCAATCGAGATTTTAATTTATGTAAATTATTTCTTATTTGAATATTATAACATTATCATAATTCTTTTTATATTATAACATGACTATAATTCATTCGATATTATCTTTGAACTCTTTAATTATCTGCTCAAATAATACTTTTTACTTCATTAGTTTTTTGTATAATATTTTAAAATGATTACTTAATAATCAAATTAAATAACAAACAAATAATTAAGAACATAGAAGAGAAAGATAGAGGGAGGCAAAGAGAAAGAAATAAGATAATGGGATAAGTCATATTTTTTCATTTATCGAAACAACTAAATAGGATAAATATTCATCATTTTTTAGGAATTTATATTTTCTAATTTTATTTTATAATGCAAACATGTTATTTAATATTTAGACAATTGCTTAATAAGTTCTACACTCATTATATGAATACACGCGCAAAGCGCGTACCCTAAGACTAGTGATATATTAAAATCACGAAGGCCCTTAGCGAAATGTCGTTCGCCTCTTTTACCCTTTAAAAATAAATTTTATATTGGATAAAATTATAATTAAATTCTCTTCCTAATATTTAGAACTTGAAAATTCACTGAAATTTTGATTATTAAGTATTTCCTTGTTTGAAGTATATACCTAAAATTTATGACTTAAAGGCAATTAATATTTTACATTTAATAAATCATTAAAAAGGTCAAATATTTGGAAGGTCAGTGCAAAATTTTACGTCCATTTGAGGTACTCAACAACTAGAGTAATTTTATTGAAGAACAATTCTAACATTTAGTATTTTCAACAAATTACATTAATTTATTCTCATTAAGTTGTAAGCCGATGTAAGAATAAAATTAAAACTATTAAATATATAGGAAAATAATATTTCACTCTTTTAATCTTGTCTTCTTTTATCTATCCAGAAACTATTATAATAGCACGAAACTCCAACAAAAAATTGATCGATCATTTTATCATTTAAAAATATATATCATTTTGGACAAAAAAGTCATTTAATTAGTATTTTTTACGAGTAGTATTTAGAACGATGAAGTTAACTAAAATTTTGACTATTATATATTTCCTTATTTGAAAATATAGGAACTCATAACATTTAGGAATACTTTAATCCCAGTAAGATTTTACTTATATTAGTTAAATAAGTAAATTATTACGAGAATTTATTTTTAGGAATTATTATTTTATCAAAAACAATAATAATCCATATGACATTAGAAATCTTTTACTTCAAGATGCAAAGAAACTCTTAAATTAATTTTTTTTATTATATATCCAAGTGCAAATAATGGCAAGAGGAAGAGACGAAAACTCTAAAATTAAATTGTACAGAAATCTAACTCAAGAGCTCAAGATATTGTCGGATTGCTAAAGTTTTGAAGATCTGAGACTTGGGTTAGCTTTAGAATTGTAAGTTCGATATCATGTTAATTTGTTAATATTTTTATTGGATTGAGAGCTTTTGGTTAATCTTTTTGTAGAAGATTTAAAAAGAGATAAAAATATAAAAAATATAACATGCTAAGTAATTGAAACAAATAGATAAAAGAAATTGATCTAAAATGACCTGACATTTTAACAGTTTGAATACATTCTCTCTGTCTCAAAATATCTTATTATACGTATGAGTTAGTCAATATGATCATATTCAAGTGAAGTACATGTTATTTTTAAAAATGAAATTGAAATATTCAGACATTATACAATAGAAATTATTATATTTTAAAAATATTTACGAAGTATATCAAATTAGTTTGATCAAAATAATAGATTTTTTATTACAAGATCACAAAGAGGAGGCAATTAATGTGTAAATTAAAAAATTTAGTAGTTGCCTTATTTTCTCTTTTTGGACTAATCATGAAAAAATATATTCTTTTATTTAGCATTAACTTGGAATCATGTGTCTCAATTATAAGCTATGGTGTTAACCACTATGGCAGAGCGTATTTGTTATTTAGGTTGCCAGCTAATGTGAAAAAATATTAATAGCTATTGTCAACTCAAGTAATTCTTTTTTAAGAAAATATTTTTGTATTTTATCAAAAATATTATCGTGAAGTTTCGCAGTTCTGGCATCGATAAACCTATATGGGTGATAGCTATAGCATGTAATTGAAAATAAATATCAAGCTAGAAAAATGCGTAACTAATACTATCCATCATAATTGAGCTAAAGGAAGTAAAAGTATACTCAACATAATCTCTTTATCCTGATAATAATCATATCTGCTTATAAAGGATGGTGCGAGAACCTAAAGTTATTCCTAATAAAATTTTAAATAAAAAAGTATATGAGGACTTTTATAAAGCAGATATCTTCCTTCCTTTGTTCAAGAATTTACTTAAAAAATTGATAAATCATACAATGAAAACATCTACTATATAATTTTAAAAAATTATATTCATTGGTGCGAGGTACACGCGCAACGTGCGTACTCTATGAATAGTTTATTCTAAAAAGACAGAAATATAGTTGACTAGCTTGCAAAGGATAATTTTTTTCTCATGATCAAGATGCAAATTATTAAATTGCTTTAATAAATACTATATAGAAACTGTTTCCAACATATTAGAAAATAATAAATTATTATTTGCAAACATATGTTGTGTTTTAATTTTCTTGTGTGCCTATAATTATTTCTCATTTAAAGAAAAGACTTTTTAAAAGTAAGTCCAATTTGATTAAAAAAAATATTTAAATTGTTTATATTTTCTAAAAATATTTTTATTACAAAATTTACAAAAATATTTTGCTTTTTTCTTTTTTTAATTTTTTATGATTTCTTATTTTGTTGTATTTATTTTTTACTTTCATAAACATATATAAACGATTTTTGGCAAATTGTAACCTCATTTTCTTTTTTTAGCATTTTATTTTCATGTATAAAATGGTAAATGCTTTAATATTACTCGGTGAGATAATTTGTACTCCTAAAATTATATCTTTGAAAAGATTTAGTACTAAACTCAAATATATTCTGTAACTACCCGACCGGTCCTTTTGAGCTCTAGCGCATCATTCAGCGGTTTGAGGCCTTGAGTAGCTTCACTTCAAGTATTATGACCTGCACGTATGATCGGAATTGAATTTCGGGAAGTTCGGAGTTGATTTGGAAGGAAAATTCTCATTTCGGTAGCTTAAGTTGGAACGATTGACTTTTGAGTAAACGACCTCAGAATCGGGATTTGAAAGTTCCAATAGGTTCGTATGATGATTTCAGACTTGGGCGTATGTTCGGATCGGGTTTTGGGTGACCCAGGAGCATTTCGGTGCTTATTATGGAAAGTTAGCATAATGGAAGAATTTCATAAATTTGGGTTGAAGTATATTTTGATGTTATCGATGTCCGTTTGGCATTCCGAGCATGAGAATAGTTATGTATGGTGATTCTGGTCTTAGGAGCACGTCTGAATGTGGATTTGGGGGTCTGTAGGTCATTTCGTGGTCTTTTGGCGAAACATTGGAATTTGGAGGTTTTTGGGAAGTTTGACCGGGAGTGGGCTTTTTGATATCGGGTTCCGATTCTGATTCCAAAAGTTGGAATAGGTCCGTGGTGTCATTTGTGACTTGTGTGCAAAATTTGGGGTCAATCAGAGGTGATTTGATAGGTTTCAGCGTCGGTTGTAGAAATTGGAAGTTTCAAAGTTCATTAGGCTTGAATCCATGTGCGATTCGTGTTTTTGATGTTGTTTGAGGTGATTTGAGGGTTCGACTAAGTTCGTATTGTGTTATAGGACGTGTTGGTATGTTTGGTTGAGGTCTTGGATGCCTCAGGTGGATTTCGGATGGTTAACGGATCAAGTTTTGAACTAAAAGAATTCTGCTGAAGTTGGCAGCTGCTGGTGTAATCGCACCTGCGGAGTGGGCACCGCAGATGCAAGCCCGCAGAAGCGAGGAGGAGATCACAGAAGCGG
This sequence comes from Nicotiana tabacum, assembly GCF_000715075.1. Classification (NCBI taxonomy): domain Eukaryota; kingdom Viridiplantae; phylum Streptophyta; class Magnoliopsida; order Solanales; family Solanaceae; genus Nicotiana; species Nicotiana tabacum. Next base: position 49,658,391 of record NC_134102.1, read on the forward strand.
TCAAGTAAGAAGCAGGTAGAGGTCGTAGGTGCGAGGTCCTTTCCGCACCTGCGTGTCCGCAGATGCGGTGCAATTGGCGCAAAAGCGGGAATGAGTGGGGAGGCTGGTCCGCAGAAGCGGATACTTTTGCGCAGATGCGCACCCGCAGAAGCGGGGTTGAGACCGCAGAAGCGGTTGGTCGGCAAGAGTGAACTCCGAAGAAGCGGATGGTAGACCGCAGAAGCGGTGCCGCAGATGCGAAAACAGTATCTGGGCAGAAGGTTCTTTTAAAAATGGGATTTGGCCCATTTTCTCTCATTTTCACTTGGTTGGGACGATTTTTAGAGAGCTTCAAGGGGAGATTTTCATCAAGCAACACAAGGTAAGTGATTCCCATCTATTACAAGTTAAGTACATGATTTTTGTAAGGATTTAGTCATGGAAATTAGTAGAAATTGTGGGATTTTTGGTAGAAAACCTAAAATTGATATTTTTTTTATTTTGACCACGAAATTGAACGTGGAATTGAGAATAAATTATATATTTGAGTTCGTGAGACTATGGGTAAAGTTTATCTTCGAATATTTTCGGAATTCGGGCACGTGGGCCTGAGGGTTGATCTTTATTGACTTTTCAAGCGAAGTTGAAAATTTGTTTAAATTGATTGATTATGGGCATTAGAGTATATTTTGATTGGTTTGCACCTTGTTTGACTAGTTTTAGATCGACGGGCATCGGTTTGAGTTGTTAGAGAGGCTTTGGAGCCGGTTATAGAATTTCGGAGCGAGGTAAGTCTCATGTCTAACTCTGTGAGGGGAAAACTACCCCTAGGTGATGTAATTGTTATGTGTTACTTATTTCGGGGGCTACATATGCACAAGGTGATGAGAGTCCGTACGTAGCTAAATTCATGCTATTATCCGGGTAGACTTAGGTTCATGCTATTGTCCGGGTAGACTTAGGTTCACACCATGCTATAATTGTACTATAGGGGTTATTTTGCTCGTTTAATTCCTTGATTTCGCCTTACGACTTGAGACCGGACTTGCGTAGAGTGATAGAATTGCTTTTGTAGAGATTTTACGGGCTTCATGACTAGCCGTGGAATATTGTACTCCTTATATGAATTTCTCCCGCGCTATGTGTTTTCAATGAAAGGGTTTTCTTAAAAATTTATAACTCACACGTCTATTCGTGAGTGGGGTCAATGACCCATTAAAGCTTCTTATTCTAATGGGATCGGGCCATTCGCCTCAGAAGGATTATGTACCACACTCTCATGGGAGCGGGCCGTTCACCTCGGCAGTATAATAGATACATCTATGTTTCATGCCGTTCGACCCACGACAGTGCACAGATTATGATGGGATCGGTCCGTACGTCTCAACATTTCTGTAAAATACTCTCATGGAATCGTGCGTAATAATTGACAAGAAGTCAGTGTATCTATGAGTCTTCCCAATCTGAATTATGACAACCTATCTAGTGAGGTCCATTATATATTTATGCTCCAGTTGAGGAGGTGATTTCTAATTTAGAGCTTGAACCTATCGTAGAGAGGAGGATCGTATCACGTATTTACACTTATTTATTTCATTTGTTTACACTGCCCCATATCTGTTTACTTCTTATTATAACTGTCTTATTGGACCACTAGTAAGTGTCGATGTCTATCACGACCCGAAATTCCCACCTTCGGACCGTGATGGCGCCTAACAATTCACTTGCTAGGCAAGCCAACGTTAGAATATTATTAACCAATTTTTAAACAATATTTACATTATTAATAATCAAGGAAACAAAAGCGGAAGCAAAATTTAAAATATAGTAAAATAATCCATAAATTCAACGGTGTCTAAATACCATCCCAGAATTAGTGTCACAAGTGCACGAGCTCCTAGAATAAATACAAATAAAGGTCTGAATAAAATAAAGCTGTTTAAAATTAAACACATTGCTAAAGTAAAAATAGACGGGGACTTCAGAACTGCGGATGCCATGCAGTTATACCTCAAGTCTCCTCTGGTAGCTGAAATCCGAGCAAGTCTACGGTATGCCGCTGGGACTAACTCCAAAATCTGCACAAGAAGTGCAGAGTATAGTATCAGTATAACCGACCCCATGTACTGGTAAGTGCTGAGCCTAACATCGACGAAGTAGTGACGAGGCTAAGGCGGGCGACTTACATTAACCTGTACGCAATATTAGTAACAACAACAATAATAGAAATAATTTAAGTAACTCATTTATAATAATTGAAGCCAACTCAGCAGTCATAACCAATTATTATTTCCATCAATTCTGTTGCAGCGTGCAACCCACTCTCACAATATATTCACATTCAAATTCTGTTGCGGCGTGCAACCCACTCCTCCAATATATTCATTTTAATCAAGTCTGTTACGGCGTGCAACCCGATCCACCGATATATATGTGTATGTCAATTTTTAAATAAGTCTGTTGCGGCATGCAATCCGATCCTCCAATATGGACTTTTAATAAGTCCGTTGCGGCGTGCAACCCGATCCTCCAATATGGACTTTTTATTAAGTCTGTTGCAGCGTGCAACCCGATCCTCCAATATGAACTTTTAATAAGTCTGTTGCGGCGTGCAACCCGATCCTCCAATATATTCATTATAATTAATTCTGTTGCGGCGTGCAACCCGATCCTCCAATATATTCATTATAATCAATTCTGTTGCGGCGTGCAACCCGCTTCTCCAACATATTCATTTACCAATTCTTATAGAAGAAATTTCCCAAATAATTGCAACAATTGATATAAAATTATAAGACAACAAGCATACAATAATTATCATTTAATTATGAAACAAACAATGTCAAATAGCAAATTATTATAGAAATCAGGGAGAAAATAGGCAGTTTAATATTTAATATGCTAAATATCAAATAACAATTAAGACACATAATTCAAGTAGCATGTAACAATTAATGCAAGAATTCAAGAATTAATATTTTACAAAGAATAGGAGAGAAATAATTATTATAAAAATTAATTCATGATTTAAAACAATTTATGATTTTTCAAGTAAGCAGGCAAACAATTAATTTGACAACTTATAGACACTCGTCACCTCCCCTATACGTCATTCACATGCAATTCACATAACAAACAATTTAAGGGTTCTATTCCCTCAAGTCAAGGTTAACCACGACACTTACCTCGCTTTGCAAATTCCAATCAATTACTCGACCACAACTTTTCCTTTTAAATTTGTCTCCAAAAGCTTCAAATCTATTCATAAACAATTCGATATACTCAATACGAATCATAGGAATTAATTCCATATGATTTTACAAATTTTTTCGGATAAAAATCTAAAATTCATTAAAATATTCGGCAGTGGGACCCACGTCTCAAATCTCAGAAAAACTTACGAAATCCGAACACCCATTCTGAGACGAGTCGAACCATACAGAAATTATCCAATTCCGATGTCAAATGGACCTTCAAATCTTAAATTTTTATTTTTGGAAGATTTTAGAAAAATCTAATTTTTTTCTCATAAATTCACGGATTCATGATATAAACGAGTATGAAATCATGAAATATAATCAATATAGGATAAGGAACAGTTACCCCAATATTTTTCTGTGAAAATCGCCCAAAAATCACCTTACCCGAGCTCAAAAATAGAAAAGGGTTGAAAATGGGACGAATCCCATTTTCCAGAACTTAAGTTTTGTTTCTCGAACTTTTACCATTCGCGAATGCGGTCAGTGCCTCGCGTTCGCGAAGCACAAATTCCTGCTGACCAATTTTATTCTTCACGAATACGAGATGTCCTTCGCGAACGCGAAGGACATTTTCCTTGCCATCCCCAATTTGCTCTTCGCGAACGCGAAACTCCCCTCGCGAACGCGAAGAAGGAAACCAGAAGCAGGTTTCTGCAGTTTCCTCAAGTCCAAAAATGATCCGTTAACCACCCGAAACTAACCCGAGCCCTCGGGGCTCCAAACCAAACATGCACCCAAGTTCTAAAATATCATACGAACTTGCTCGTGCGATCAAATCGCTAAAATAACACCTAGAACTACGAATCGGACACCAAATCAAAGGAAGTTTTCAAGAAAACTTTAAAACTTATATTTTTATAACCGGACATCCGAATCACGTCAAATCAACTCTGATTCTCACCAAATTTGGCATACAAGTCATAAATATTATAGTGGACCTACACCGGACTCCGAAACTAAAATATAGACCCGAGATCAATAAATCCAGCATCAGTAATTTCTTAAAAATCATTAAGCTTTCAAGCTTTTAAATTTTCATCAAAATTCCATATCTTGAGCTAGAGACCTCGGAATTCGATTCCGGGCATACGCCCAAGTCCCAAATCACGATACATACCTACCAAAATTGTCAAAATACTGATCCGGGTCCGTTTGCTAAAAATATTGACTAAAGTCAACTCAGTTGAGTTTTAAAGCTCTATTTCACATTTTAATCCATTTTTCACATGAAAACTTTTCGAAAATTTTTTCGGACTATGCACGTAAGTCGAGGAATGATAAAATGGTGCTTTTCGAGGTCTTAGAACACAAAATTACTTATTAAATTTAAAGATATCATTTTAGGTCATTAGATTCTCCACCTCTAAAACAAACGTTCGTCCTCGAACGGAGTTAGAAAAAAAAGTATCTGAGCTGGAGAAAAGGTGTGGATATTTACTCTGCATGTCTGACTCGGACTCCCAGGTAGATGCCTCTACTGGCTGACCTCTCCATTGCATCCGAACTGAAGGATAACTCTTAGACCTCAACTGTCGGACCTATCGGGCTAGAATAGCCACCGGCTCCTCCTCGTAAGTCAAATCTTTGTCCAATTGGACTGAGCTGAAATCTAACACATAGGACGGATCACCATGATATTTTCGGAGCATAGACACATGGAACACCGGATGAACCGCTGATAAACTAGGTGGTAGTGCAAGCCTGTAGGCTACTTCACCCACCCTTTCAAGAATTTCAAAAGGTCCGTTATACCTAGGGCTCAACTTGCCCTTCTTTCCGAATCTCATTACACCTTTCATAGGTGAAACCCGGAGCAATATACTTTCTCCAACCATGAATGCAATATCACGAACTTTACGGTCTGCATAACTCTTTTGCCTAGACTGAGCTGTGCGAAGTCGATCCTGAATAATCTTGACCTTATCCAAGGCATCCTGTACCAAATCGGTACCCAACAACCGAGCCTCTCCCGGTTCAAACCAACCAACTGGTGATCGGCATCGCCTTTTGTATAATGCAATGCTCGACTGGTAGCTATTATTATAAGCAAACTCCGCAAGTGGCAAGAAATGATTCCAAGAACCTCGAAAGTCTATAACACAAGCGCAGAGCATATCTTCCAATATCTGAATAGTGCGCTCTGACTGTCCGTCTGTCTGTGGATGAAATGTTGTACTCAACTCCACCCGCGTGCCTAACTCACGCTATACAGCTCTCCAGAAATGTGAGATTAACTACGTACCTTGATCTGAAATAATAGACACGGGCACACCGTGAAGGCGGACAATCTCACGAATGTAAATTTCAGCTAAACTCTCTAAAGAATAGGTAATTGCCACTGGAATGAAATGTGCTGACATGGTCAACCTGTCTACTATGACCCAAACTGCATCAAATTTTCTCTGAGTCGGGAGCCCAACAACAAAATCCATAGTGATACGCTCCCACTTCCACTCAGGAATTTCTAACTTCTGAAGCAAACCACCAGGTCTCTGATGCTCGTACTTAACTTGTTGACAATTCAGACACCGAGCTACATATGCAACTATATCCTTTTTCATTCTCCTCTATCAATAATGTTGCCGCATATCTTGATACATTTTGGCGGTACCTGGATGAATAGAATACTTGGAACTGTGTGCTTCTTCAAGAATTAACTCACGAAGCCCATCCACATTAGGCACACAAATACGACCCTGCATTCGCAGAACTCCATCTTCCTCCACAGCAACCTGTTTGGCATCATCGTGCCGCACCGTGTCCTTAAGGACAAGTAAATGAGGATCATCATACTGCCTCTCTCTGATGCACTCATATAAAGAAGACCGAGCGACTGTGCAAGCTAGAACCCGACTGGGTTCTAAAACATCTAACCTCACCAACTGATTAGCCAAAGCCTGAACATCTGCAGCTAATGGCCTCTCACCAACCGGAATATATGCAAGACTGCCCATACTCACAGCCTTTCTACTCAAAGCATCGGCCACCACATTGGCTTTTCCGGGGTGATACAAAATAGTGATATCATAGTCTTTCAATAACTCCAACCATCTTCTCTGCCTCAAATTAAGATCCTTTTATTTGAACAGATACTGAAGGCTATGATGATCAGTAAATACCTCACACGAGACACCGTAGAGGTAATGCCTCCAAATCTTTAGCGCATGAAAAATGGCTGCCAATTCTAAGTCATGAACAGGATAATTCTTCTCGTGAACTTTCAACTGCCGCGACGCATATGCAATTACCTTGCCATCTTGTATTAATACTGCACCAAGCCCAATGTGAGATGCATCACAATATACCGTATACGATCCTGAACCTGTGGGTAATACCAACACTGGCGCCGTAGTCAAAGCGGTCTTGAGCTTCTGAAAGCTCAACTCACACTCGTCTAACCATCTGAATGGGACACCTTTCTGTGTCAATCTGGTCAATGGACTTGCTATAGATGAAAACCCTTCCACGAATTGACGATAATAACCTGCTAAACCCAGGAAACTCCGGATCTCTGTAACTGAAGTAGGTCTAGGCTAATTCTGAACAACCTCAATCTTCTTAGGATCCACCTTTATGCCTTCTGCCGATACAACATGCCCCAAAAAGGCAACTGAGTCTAACCAAAACTCACATTTTGAAAACTTGGCATATAACTGATTATTCTTCAAGGTGTGAAGCACACTTCGAAGATGCTGCTCATGTTCCTCTCGACTGCTGGAATAAATCAAGATATCATCAATGAATACAACCACAAAAGAATCTAAATAAGGCTTGAACACCCGATTCATCAAATCCATAAATAATGCTGGGGCATTTGTCAACCCAAATAACATCACTAGGAATTCGTAATTCTCATACCGAGTTCGAAAAGTTGTTTTAGGGACATTAGATGCCCTAATCTTCAACTGATGGTAGCCAGACCTTAAATCGATCTTCGAAAATACCTTGGCACCCTGAAGCTGAACAAATAAGTCATCAATTCTTGGCAGCGGATATTTATTTTCGATAGTGGCCTTGTTTAACTGCCGATAATCTATACACATCCGCATAGAGACATCTTTCTTCTTCACAAATAATACTGGTGCACCCTAGGGCGAGACACTAGGTCTAATGAATCCTTGATCAAGCAAGTCTTGTAACTGCTCTTTCAATTTTTTCAAATCCGGCAGGGCCATACGATATGGTGGAATAGAAATGGGCTGAATGCCCAAGGCCAAATCAATACAGAAGTCAATATCTCTGTCGGGTGGCATCCCCGGCAAATCTGCAGGAAATACTTCTGTAAATTCACGAACAACTGGTATTGAGTCCATAGAAGGGACATCCGCACTGGGATCGCGAATATAAGCCAAATAGGCTAGACACCCTTTCTCTACTATACGCCGAGCTTTCATATAAGAAATAACCCTGCTGGCAAAATGACCAGGATTTCCTTTCCACTCTAACCGAGATAACCCCGGCATAGCTAGTGTTACTGTCTTGGCATGACAATCCAATATAGCATGATAAGGTGACAACCAATCCATACCTAAGATGACATCAAAATCTACCATATCAAGAAGTAGAAGATCCACACTAGTTTGGTGAAGCTGAAGCTGACCCAAATGGGCCGGATAACCACTGTAGTAACTCTGGAGTGGTGGTGCACTGATAGGAGCTGAATGTGCACTAAATGCTGGCTGACCAGAGTAAGGCATAATAGGATCGTGACTCCCTGAAGCACCGGGAGATGCATGAAGTGCTGAATGAAACGGTCTGGGAGGATGACCCCTACCAAAATTACCTCTACCTCCAGACGAGGTACCACTGAAACCACCTAACTGACGAGGCCTCTTATCAGACCTCTGTCCTCTCTCTTGTGCAAGAACCATCTCGATTCTCCTCACGACATTAGCAGCCGCGTGAAAAGAAATTTCATTTTCGGTCTCCTTGGCCATCTGAAGCCTGATAGGGTGAGTGAGTCCCTCAATAAACCTCCTCACTCTCTCTCCCTCAATAGGTAGTAAAATGAGAGCATGACGGGCCAAATCCACAAAACGGGACTCATACTGAGTAACAGTCATACTGCCCTGCTGTAGATACTCAAATTGCTTGCGGAATTCCTCTCTCAGTGTGATAGGGAGGAACTTCTCTAGAAATAGCTGAGAGAACTGCTCCCAGGTAAGTGCAGGCGATCCGACTATTCAGGTTAATGTATAATATCTCCACCACCTCTTGGCGGAACCCGTCATCTGAAATACAACAAAATCAACCCCATTGGTCTCAACTATACCCATGTTCCGTAGCACCTCATGGCAGCGTTCAAGATAATCCTGTGGGTCCTCAGAAGGTGTACCACTAAAGTGAACTAGAAAGAGCTTGGTAAACTTATCTAGTCTCAATAAGGCCTCAAAATACATGGCGGTCCTATCACCGATCTGTGCCGCAATAACTGGCTGAACTACCCCAACTGGCGGGGCTGCTGGAGCCTGATTCTGGGGAGCCATCTGCTCCGGAGCGGGAGTAGTGGGAGTTTGTGCTCCGCCCCCAGCCTGTGAGACGGCTGGTGCCACTGGAAATGTACCGTTCTGGGCCACGCCCTCCATAAGACTTACCAAACGGACTAGAGCGTCCTAAAGTACTGGAGTGGCTATGAATCCTTCCGGGACCTGAACTGGTCCAATTGGTACATTCTGAACTGGAACCTACTCCTGAAGGTCCACATGAGGTTCTATAACAGGTGCAACTGCTCGAGCTCCGGACTGAGCTCTACCTCGGCCTCTACCTCGGCCTCTAGCACGACCTCAACCTCGACCTCTACCCCTGGCCATAGTTGCCACCAGGGGTTCTGGTCCCTGTCCATCGGTAGAGGTATTACATGTTCTCACCATCTGCGAGAGAATAAGAGTAGAATGGTTCAATCATCGAGGATAGAATAAAATCGCACGACATAATAAGAAAGAAGTGATATTGTTCCTAAACTTCATAGCCTCTGAGAGATAAGTACAGACGTCTCCGTACCGATCCTTCAGACTCTACTAAGCTTGCTCGTGACTCGTGAGACCTATGTAACCTAGTGCTCTGATACCAACTGCCACGACCCGAAATTCCTACCTTTGGACCGTGATGGCGCCTAACATTTCACTTGCTAGGCAAGCCAACGTTAGAATATTATTAGCCAATTTGTAAACAATCTTTACATTATTAATAATCAAGGAAACAAAAGCGGAAGCAAAATTTGAAATATAGTGAAATAATCCATAAATGCAACATTGTCTAAATACCATCCCAGAATTGGTGTCACAAGTGCACGAGCTCCTAGAATAAATACAAATAAAGGTCTGAATAAAATAAAGCTGTCTGGAAATAAACACACAGCTAAAGTAAAAATAGACGGGGACTTCAGAACTGTGGATGCCATGCAGTTATACCTCAAGTCTCCTCTGGTAGCTGAAATCCGAGCAAGTCTACGGTACGCCGCTGGGACCAACTCCAAAATCTGCACAAGAAGTGCATAGAGTAGTATCAGTATAACTGACCCCATGTACTGGTAAGGGCTGAGCCTAACATCGACGAAGTAGTGACGAGGCTAAGGCGGGTCACTTACATTAACCTGTACGTAATATTAGTAACAACAACAATAATAGAAATAATTCAAGTAACTCATTTATAATAATTGAAGCCAACTCAGCAGTCACAACCAATTATCATTTCCATCAATTCTGTTGCAGCGTGCAACCCGCTCTCACAATATATTCACATTCAAATTCTGTTGTGGTGTGCAACCCACTCCTCCAATATATTCATTTTAATCAAGTCTGTTACGGCGTGCAACCCGATCCACCAATATATATATGTATGTCAATTTTTAAATAAGTCTGTTGCGGCATGCAATCCGATCCTCCAATATGGATTTTAATAAGTCCGTTGCGGCGTGCAACCCGATCCTCCAATATGGACTTTTTATTAAGTCTGTTGCAGCGTGCAACCCGATCCTCCAATATGGACTTTTAATAAGTCTGTTGCGGCGTGCAACCCGCTCCTCCAACATATTCATTTATCAATTCTTATAGAAGAAATTTCCCAAATAATTGCAACAATTGATATAAAATTATAAGACAACAAGCATACAATAATTATGATTTAATTATGAAACAAACAATGTCGAATAGCAAATTATTATAGAAATCAGGGAAAAAATAGGCAGTTTAATATTTAATATGCTAAATGTCAAATAACAATTAAAACACATAATTCAAGTAGCATGTAACAATTAATGCTGGAATTCAAGAATTAATATTTTACAAAGAATAGGAGAGAAACAATTATTATAAAAATTAATTCATGATTTAAAATAATTTATGATTTTTCAAGTAAGCAGGCAAACAATTAATTTGACGATGTATAGACACTCGTCACCTCGCCTATACGTCGTTCACATGCAATTCACATAACAAACAATTTAAGGGTTCTATTCCCTCAAGTCAAGGTTAACTACGTCACTTACCTCGCATTGCAAATTCTAATCAATTAATCGACCACATCCTTTCCTTTTAAATTTGTCTCCAAAAGCTTCAAATCAATTCACAAACAATTCGATATACTCAATACGAATCATAGGAATTAATTCCATATGAATTTATAAATTTTTCCTAATAAAAATCCGAAATTCATTAAAATATTCGGCAGTGAGACCCACATCTCAAATCTCAAAAAAACTTACGAAATTCGAACATCCATTCCGAGTCGAGTCCAACCATACAAAAATTCTCCAATTCCGATGTCAAATGGACCTTCAAATCTTAAATTTTCATTTTTGGAAGATTTTAGAAAAATCTGATTTTTCTTCCATAAATTAACGGATTCATGATATAAACGTGTATGGAATCATAAAATATAATCAATATAGGATAAGGAACACTTACCCCAATGTTTTCCCGTGAAAATCGCCTTACCCGAGCTCAAAAATAAAAAAGGGTTGAAAATGGGACGAATCCCATTTTTCAGAACTTAAGTTCTATTTCTGGAACTTTTACCCTTCGCGAATGCGGTCAGTGCCTCGCGTTCGCGAAGCACAAATTCCTGCTCACCAATTTTACTCTTCGCGAATGCGAGGGCTACTTCGCGAACGCGAAGCTTGCCTGTCTTGGCCTTCGTGAACGCGAGATGCCCTTCGCGAACGCGAAGGCCATTTTCCAGGCCAGCCCCAATTTGCCCTTCGCGAACGCAAGACTCCCCTCACGAAAGCGAAGAAGGAAACCAGAAACAGGTTTCTGCAGTTTCCTCAAGTCCAAAAATGATCTGTTAACCACCCGAAACCAATCCGAGCCCTCGGGGCTCCAAACCAAACATGCACCCAAGTCCTAAAACATCATACAAACTTGCTCGCGCGATCAAATCGCCAAAATAATACCTAAAACTACGAATCGTACACCAAATCAAAGGAATTTTTCAAGAAAACTTTAAAACTTATATTTTTACAACCGGACGTCCGAATCACGTCAAATCAACTCCGATTCTCACCAAATTTGGCAGACAAGTCATAAATATTATAGTGGACCTACACCGGGCTCCGAAACTAAAATACGGACCTGAGATCAATAAATCCAGCATCAGTAATTTCTTAAAAATTATTAAGCTTTCAAGCTTTTAAATTTTCATCAAAATTCCATATCTCGAGCTAGAGACCTCGGAATTCGATTCCGGGCATACGCCCAAGTCCCAAATCATGATACGGACCTACTGAAATTATCAAAATACTGATCCGGGTTTGTTTGCTAAAAATATTGAAAAAAGTCAACTCAGTTGAGTTTTAAAGCTCTATTTCATGTTTTAATCCATTTTTCACATGAAAACTTTTCGGAAAATTTTTCGGATGGCGCGCGCAAGTCGAGGAATGATAAATGGTTCTTTTCAAGGTCTTAGAACAAAGAATTACTTATTAAATTTAAAGATAACATTTTGGGTCATCACAATGTCGACCCCTCATCACTACTTCTCTGGAGTTAGGCTTAGATACCTATTGGGTACGCGTTGATTTATGTATCCATGCTACACCTGCTGCATATTTTTGTGTAGGTACATATATGTCTGGTGGTATTTTGGGTGCAGAGACGTGGATGTTGCGTGGATATACCGTGAGTTGCATTTCATGTTACGATCCGCAACCTGCAGAGTCTCTATCAGAGCTAAATATATTATCCTGTCTAATTTGTATTCCAGACAGATATTGTATTTTATTACATTTCCTAGTTGATACTTATGCACTTGTGATACCGGATTGTGGGGGTTCTTAAGGGTGGTTCATCATTGTAATTCGCGTAAATATCATCATTTACCCTGTAAGTTTTATTTCATACTACTTAATTAAATGAGAATTTTTATTTCAAAATACTAAAATAAGTAATTAGGTTAATCATTCACCGTTAGCTTGCCTGACGGCGGTGTTAGACGCCATCACGACCTTTAGTAAATTTTAGGTCATGACATATTTCTAATAAAATAAAAGGCAAGCGGTCTACAAAGTTAGAAGAAAAAGAAAGAAAAAATACTCCTAAATTGAAAGTTGTCGAAACTATCCTAGTTTGTAATTGAAAGTGCTTATTTAATATTCCTAAATTTAAATGTTGTTGAAAGTATATCAATTCTAGAATTGGAAGGAATTGAATATTAAAGTCCTAAATATTAGGGAAATAATTAAATAATTATTTCTAAACATTAGGGAAAAAATTAATGACTATTCCTAAATATTAGAAAAATCTATATCTATTATATTAAAAGCACGAAGGCTCTTAGCGAAATGTCGTTCGCCTCCCCCCCTTTAAAAATAGAGTTCACATTGAACAAAATAGTCATTTGACTATTTTCCTAATATTTAAAAATATTTATTTAGTTAATTTTCTAATATTTAGGAATAGTCAATTAATTATTTTCCTAATATTTAGAGCTTTAATATTTGAATTTCCTTCCATTTTAGGACTTCAATGATGTTCGATTCACACTAGGAAAGCTTAAATCTTAGAGAATTAATTTAATTTTCCAATTCCTTCATTAGGAAAGTTTAGTTCTTTTCAATTCCTTCACTAACAAAGTTTCGTATGATTTTCAATTCCCTCAGTTGGAAAGTTTCGTTCTTTTTCAAACCCTTAAAAATATACTTTAAATAGTAATTTAGTTATTTCCTAGTTTTATAGACTTTAAAATTAGCTAAAATTTTGATTATTAAATCTTTCCTTGTTTAAAATATGTATCTCTTTATATAATGATAATATATGCACTAAATCTCCTTTTATAAATTACTTATATTTATTTCTCTAATAATTAAAAATATTTATTTAATAAATTTCCTAATATTTAGGTGTCACGACCCAAAATCCATTAAAGGTCGTGATGGCGCCGGACACCGCTGTCAGGCAAGCCAACACTAAATACTTAATTTGGTTCTCGTTTTAATATTTTGAAATCATATTTTTCCTTCCATTAAGCAGTAGAAGATGAAATTTACAGAGTAAAAAACAATATCTTTAACAAATTTCAATACAAAATAACTCATAATCACCCCAAAATCCGGTGTCACAAGTGCATAAGCATCAACTAGGAATGTAAAATAAAATACAATATCTATCTGGAATACAAACTTGGACACGGAAAATATAAATACTCTGAAGGAGACTCTGCCGGCTGCGGGTCGTAATGTGGAATGCAGCTCATGTAAGTCCCCGTATGCATACACGCCTCTGCTCTCTCAAGGCCACTAGTCACATATGTACCTGCACAAAAATAACGTGCAACAAGTATAGCATGAGTACGTAAGCAACGTGCATCCAGTAAGTATCTAGCCTAACCCCAGAGAAGTAGTGACGAAGGGTCGACATCGACACTTACTAGTGGTCCAATAACATAAGGTACAGTAAAGAGGTAGCAAGTATGAGGCAGAGTAAATAAGTGAAATAAACAAGTACAAAACACGTGATACAAATCCCCCTATTTCCGAGGAACTCAAGCTCTTCATTAGAAATTCCCTCCTTAACCGGAGCATATATATATATATATATATATATATATATATATATATATATATATATATATATATATATATATAGATATATATATCTCATAAAGTAGCTTACCATAATTCAAATCTAGGAATTCACTGATACACTGGCTTCTTTTCAAGTCTTACACACGATTTTATGGGGATATGATATAGGAAATGCCGAGGCGTACGGCCCGATCCAATATAATAATAAAACTATGCACTGCCGAGGATCGAACGGCCCGAACCATATGTTAAATCAATTAACCTACCGAGGCGAACGGCTCGCTCCCATGAGAGTGTGGTACATAAATCCTACCGAGGCGAATGGCCCGATCCCATAAGAAGTGAAATACATAATCCTGCCGAGGCGAACGGCCCAATCCCATTAGAATAAGAAGCTTTGATGGGTCCTTGACCCCACTCACGAATAAACGTTAGAATAATAAGCTTTGATGGGTCCTTGACCCTACTCATGAATAAACGTGTGAGTTGTAATTTATTTAATGAAAACGTTTCAATAAAATATATATACTGGAGCCATGCCGTAAGAGGAGGAATATTATCTGATGGCTAATCGTGAACCCGTGAAGTCTCTACAATAGCAAGTCTAGTCTCAAATAGAATGTAAAACAGGGGAATCAATAAGCGAGAGACTACTCAAATAGTACAACTATAGCATGATGTGAACCTAAGTCTACTCGGACAATAACATGAATGTAGCTACGTACGGGCTCTCGTCACCTCGCGCGTACGTAGTCCCCACAACAAGTAGCACACCTCAACATATCACCTAGGGGTAATTTCCCCCTCACAGAGTTAGACAGGAGACTTACCTCGCTCCGAGATTCCATAACCGGCTCCAAAGCCTCTCTAACACCTCAAACCGATGCCCGTCGCTCCAAACTAGTCAATTAAGATGCAACCCAATCAAAATGTACTCTAATACTCATAATTAATCAATTTATAACAATTTCTAACTCCGCTCAAAAAATCGATAAAGCAACCCTCGGTCCCACGCGCCCGGATTCCGAAAATGTTCGAAGATAAACACTACCCATAGCATTACGAACTCCAATATATAATTTATTCTCAATTCCATGCCCAAATATGTGGTCAAAATCCAAAAATACTAATTTTTAGGTTTTTCTTCAAAATCCCAAATTTCAACAAATTTTCATGTCTTAATCCATGTATAAACCTTGTATTTAACTCACAACTAGAAGAAATCACTTACCTCTTGATGATGATGGAACTCCCTCTCAAAATGCTCTCAAAAATCGCCTAAGTCCAAGTGGGAAATGAGCTAAGTCTCGGAATAAAAGCCCTTGGCTCCAGTCGCAGATGTCGCATTTGCGACAGGGGGGTTCGCAAATGCGACCTTCGTAAATACGAATAAAGCATCGCAAATGCGACCCCTGACAGAGTTGGCCTTCATCGCAAATGCGACACAGAGTTCGCAAATGCGAACTCTTCATGCTTTGCAAAAGCGACCATATTGTCGCAAATGCGATCTATTCCCTCAGCAGCCCAGGTTGACAAATGCGAACACTTCATCGCAAATGCGATGGTCGCATTTGCGACCAAAATATCGCAATTGCGATTGTAACACCTCGAAAAATTTCGAAGTACCTAAGTGTAAGGCCTGGTAAAATTTGCAAAGAAAATAATATTTTATGGTGTCGGACTAGGCTTACGTGTTTGAGGATAATATTTCAAAGCTTACGGCTCGGACTTTTTGGGTTGAACAATGCACAGGAGTAAAGGAAAATTTTTGCCGAAAAAGTATGTTTATGCGGTCCATTATGCGACCGCATAATCACTCTGCGGGCCGCATAATGGCCGCAAAAGTGAGCAGGTGAGGGCTATTCTAGAAGCAGCTATGCGGTCGACTATGCGACCGCATAACTGTTATGCGGTGCATTATGCGATCGCATAACAGTTATGCGGACTGCATAGTGACCGCATACAGAGGCAGTTCTTTTGGATATTTTGTAACCAATTATGCGACCGATATGCGGTCCGCATAACCATTATGCGATCGTATATGCGACCGCAGAACCTATTTCGGAGCTCCATTTTTGGATTTTTAAAACCCGACCCTATTTCGTTAAATACACTCTTTGGGTCATTTTTGAGCTATTATTTGACATTTTAGAGTGAGAAAGGGTGCCCTAGAGTGAGAAGGTGTTCTCTAAAAAATTGTTCTTCAATTCTTGCCCATGTTTTGGAAGATTGAGAAGGGAAACTCAGTAGATCTTCATCCTAGAGGTAAGATTCTACACCCTAACCCTCAATTTCAAATTTTGTGTAGAAATGGATAATAAGCAAGATAATTTCTGGGTAAGAGGGTTGGTTATTTTACATGCATGTGTTATCAAAGGGTGTAGAAAGATTGTTGAGCTAAAAATGATAAAGATTGGGTTGTGGGATGATGGAATCCTCCATAAAAGGGACCTTGAAATCTTAATGTACATCTAGTGTTTGATAAAATTCTCAAATGAGCTAGAACCATGATCATCTTCCTAATTTTGGTTCAATTTATTATATTCCTAAAATAGATTGAAGTTGCTAAGAATTCCGGAACATTTAGAGTGTAAGGAAGCTCAAGTGAGGTATGTTGGCTAAACTCTTCTCTTAGAATTGAATCCCATAATATTCATGTAAATTATGTAAGTCCCGAGTGATTCATTATGAAATGGGCTATTTCGAGTAAGATTTGGGTTGAAAGATATATGTTCAACAAGCATCACAAATGCTCTATTCATGTTATGTTACCAATTGAGGATGTGTTAAAATATGGGCTGTGCATTAATAATGTTTCGACTTTAAGTCAACTTCAAATGAAGGATATTATGCCAAATTTTTGTGAAATATCTCTATGTGCATTAGATTCTAAATTGCTCACCTATGTACTACACACTTTGATTTGAATTGTGTTTGTTGTTGATGATGAGGATGATATTTGAAATTTATAATGTGAGCACGAAATACTGAATATGGCCAACGTGCCAAGAATGATCTTATAATTATGGCCACTAGTGCCAATGAAATGAAAAAATGTGAAAGTATTATAAAATGCGATGATTGATATAAAAAGGTTGATGTCTCAAATAAGACGGCCTAGCCGATCGGGTCATGATCGGAAACCATGCCGCACACATGGTGGTGATTGTGCTGGAAATTGGTAATGATAGTAATTGTGGTTGATGTCTCTAATGAGATGGCCTAGCCGATCGGGTCGTGATCGGACTCCGTGTTAAAAATGGTGGTATTGATATTGAGAGTAATTGTGGTTGATGTCCCTAATGGATGGCCTAGCCGATCGGGTCGTGATCGGACTCCGTACTAAATTTACGGTGGTATTGGTATTTATGGTAATTGTGGTTAATTCTCTAATAAGATAGCCTAGCCGATCGGGTCATGATCGGACTCCGTTCTAAAAGTATGGTGGCATTGGTATTGTGAACACTGGTATTGCGGACAATGGTATATCGATACTAAAAATCTCCCAATGTGAGATATGGAAATTAATTTGAACACTGTCTTGATCCTAAATTGTGGTTTGATGTTGATTAAGGCTTTCATTGATATTATGATAATCTTGTTTGTATTAATTGTCATTCTATTAAGAGGGTGTTTAGTTATACATACTAGTACTATTCGACGGTACTAACATCCCTTTTGCCGGGGGCACTGCATCTTTCAATGGATACAGGTGGTTCCACAGCAGGAGATATTGATCAGTGATAGCAGTGCACCTTTTTTCCAGCTGACTTGGTGAGCCCCACTTTATTCCGGGGTCATGAATCTTTTGTACTTGTGTATCCTGTTTGAGGTATAGCCGGGGCCTTGTTGCCGGCATTATCATTGTACTCTTCTTTATCTATAGAGGCTCCGTAGACATAGTGTGGGTTGTGTATCGGTGCTGGGGAAAGACAAACTATATTATGTTGTGGACGTGTTACTTGTCCATTTGAGACTTTAAAAATGATGAAACTATTGGAAATGAATTGGTATTGTAGACATGAACACATTTTCGTCTAATTAATGATAATATGTATTATCTCTATTCATGGATGAATTTGGGTAGAATGAAATCTAATAGACTTGCTCGGTCGGGTTCACTCGGTTGAGCGTCGGTCGTGCTCCTCGGTTTTGGGGCGTGACAGCGATCATATCAGAACCAACAATCCAACTTCTTAACAAAACACTTCGAAGCCACTCTAAAACTCACCCGAGCCCCCGGGGCTCCAAACCAAACACCTACACAAGTCTAAAAACATAACACGAACTTGTTCGAGGCCTCAAATAACATCACACAACGTCGAATTCATGAATCACACCCCATTCCAAGCTTAATGAACTTTAGACTTCAAACTTCTATATTCGATGCCGGAACCTATCAAATCACGTCTGATTGACCTCAAATTTTGCACATAAGTCATAATTGACATTACAGACCTACTCCAACTTCCGGAATCAGAATCCGACCCCGATATCAAAAAGTCCACTCCCGGTCAAACTCCTCAAAAACCTTCAAATTCCAGCTTTCGCCAAATGACCTCAAAATGACCTACGGACCTCCAAGTCCACATTTGGATGTGCTCCCAATACCAGAATCACCGTATGGAGCTATTCCCAGGCTCGGAATCCCAAATGGACATCAATAACATTGAAATGCACTTCAACCCAAATTTAGAAAATTCTTCCAAAATGCCAACTTCGATAATAGGCGCCGAAACGCTCCTGGGTCATCCAAAAGCCGATCCGGACATACGCCCAAGTCCAAAATCATCATACGAACCTGTTGGAACCTTCCAATCCCGATTCCGAGGTCATTTACTCAAAAATCACACTTTAGTCAATTCTTCCAACTTAAGGCTTCGGAAATTAGAATTTTCTTTCCAAGTCAACTCTGAACTTCCCGAAATAAAATTCCGACCATGCGTACAAGTCATAATACCTGAAGTGAAGCTGCTCAGGGCCTCAAACTGCCGAACGACGCGCTAGGGCTCAAAACGACCGGTCATACGTTTATCCACGAACGTGCTAAGAACTGCTCTGGAGTTGTCTGAAATCGCTGTTTAACACCTCGTGCATCTACCCGTGCTACTATAACCCAGTTGAGAACATTTGCACGAGCAAACCTAAAAATTCTCCCTTTTTATCTAGTCAAATAAGCCTTAGAGCCAAATTCCAACATCTGAAATCCTCTACCAGGTCTGTTTCCAACATACGAACACCGTATTAATCACTACACGATGAACCAATACATGTTTGCATACCTTTGTGGAATCCACGCCATGCACCGCATAATTCACATGACCATGATAACATCCCCTGACAACAACAACCGAAATCCCACGAATCCAATGCGCACAACATACCTCATGACCGATATAAGTCCTATTCCAACTCTTGCAATGCTGCCACGACAGAGAAGATGTGTAGAACTCATAACCACCTGCCGAATCACAATTTATGGAGTCTCTCCTCCCGATAAGAACCATTACCTCATTCTGGACTGAATAACAATATTTACTCTTTAATATGTTTCATATAAATCTGATCGCACTGATCACAGGTCCAATAATCTCGTCTCACCCAGTACAAGCTGCTCAGGCAATAAGCCACCTCAAGCACTGCCAAAAATCTCGTATGATGCCACAATGTGCCAACAAGCTACAAACTCGACTGTGATACATAAGGAAAAACGAACTCTGGAAAGAACTACTCAACCCACGTAACTAATTAAACAACCAAAAGGATGTTATGAACCTTCCTCAGGAAATGAGAAGCAAAACACGCAATAATAGATATGGGAAGCTGTACTCAATAACACACTGTTGCGGCGTGCAACCTGATCTACACATGATACCGTTGCGGCATGCAACCCGATCCAACCATGATACCCGTGGCGGTATGCCACCCGATCCAAATAACATATCCGTGGCGGCGTGCCACTCGATCCAACCATATACTCGTGGCAGCGTGCCACCCGATCCACACATAATAATCTAAAGAAAACACACATCGAGCAGTAACGCTTATACCCACGAAATGCCCAAATATCAACCATAAGCACGCCAAATGCATAATACAAATCCTGGGGAGACGGGTAGCGTCACGTGCTACAAAACCCAAGCACAACTAAGGTGCGATATATGATTTGCATCTCGAGAGCCATCCTGCTCACATAATACCACAAACCATATGGGACCTCAATACGAGTGCGAATAACAAACCACCTCACAACCCACCTGGTATAATATAGATTACACGGAATAGCTGATGATAGAAATAACATCCAAGGCCCGAAGATCCTTCCGAAAACAACGCTATGCTGAGATGAGCACATCCGGCCTGATATAGAGCCCACATTCACATTTAGGTCCATCCACGGACCTCAAACCAATTCTGATCATACCATGCTTGGCTAAATAGCCTCTCAAGGACCCACAATGACCTATTCACAACACATACGAATAGCCGTCAAATTCGGAACAAACTTCCATATTCCACAACCAAATGAACCGAGCGCCTTCGGGCATAAATTCTCATATTAGCGATAGTACCAAATCTCCATACTTGGTTCCAACCTTTAATCAATCAGGTGACTACATGTCACACTTATGCAATCTTCCTGTGGGGTACGCTCCCACGACCTTCCGCACTAGGTAACAAGTTTTCACATCCATACCACCGGCCACACTAATGCTGTAAAGCAAATCAAGAAGCTGCAAATCAGTACACAAAGCCTCTTACACAGGACACCGATCTCAGGTGACGCTAAAGACAGTACCAGCTGACTCTAACCATCTGAATTATTCCTTGATCATCCGAGCTCGTGACATTCTTGTCAACACCGAACCGTAACCTTGATCCTCAGCTTCCAATTTCCCATGCCGCTCATTGCACCTAACATGCCAATACGTGAGAGCACCAGAATTCCATAATTACCCCTGATCCAGTAATAGGATAAACACTTCATCATATAGAAACATTTTACTTAGCTCATTTCGGAAGAACCAATGCAACATGCAACCTAATTCTCAAACCACAGAAAATACAACCTCATGTCGTAATCTAAACTGCCATAACTCTTCCGGAAATCCCTTTACATAACAAAGCCATACGAGTTGAATACCTCCTAAATCAACCAAGTTGTGGTGGCGGTCAAGCCCAAGTGTACAACCACAAACTACATGTATAACTTCACGCTGGGGAAACTGGCCACTGCCATAACCGTGCTGTTTCAACCATTACCAACCGAGCCACTTCTTCTAATTTACTCGGGACTTGCCCTAGAAATAATAATAGCTCCATTCAAAACATCATGAACCCAAATCCGTACTCATCCTGAGTGACCTTATTTCATGAGACCACGTTGTCTCCAAAATCCATGAACCATCTCATACCCTTTTTATGCGCATATTCGTATCTTCAACTGGTACAACCATCCTGAAAATCCCTCTATGAATTCGAAGTTATTTTCCCCCATTCCTCCAATACCACACCGCAAACCGAAGATAACGTAGAACACTCCAAGCCACTTTTCATAATCCACTTCAAAAGCTCAATACTTAACCATACTACTGGCTCGAAATTTTTAGATACCACACTTTGAATCTTTGAACCCACTAAAAACATTGTTGAGAGTCACCTACTCTGACTTGTCCCCGAATATAATCAAACTCCAAGGCCCTACTAGCACATGAACACCATCTCGAAGAAGCAACCGGATGAATTCCTTTCCTTATACATCACATCCACACGAAGCATAGACTCTGAGTCTACCCAAGACCTGAACATGAACCGATAAGGCCAAAGATAGCACACATTCCTCAAATCCTTTGCTCAAGTTACCACTGATGTTTTCTTTTCTTAGTCGTAATAACCCATCAATACACCGATAACCAGAAACCGCACAAGTTGACAACTACGCAATCCAATCATAGAGGGTGAGGCTCTCCCACTTAGCTTGAAGCTATAATTACATAACTCTGGGACCCGCCAAGGTTCCTCCTTCCCCATTGACATCAGCTAAAAGTCTAACAATGCATTCCAAACTCGAAGTCATGTTGCATCAAAATAAAATCCATGGTCCTAGTCACTGCCCATCACGGTTTCCAAATTGCTCTAAGCTTCCCTCAAGGCGTGTGGCTATCCTACCACAAAACCGATATGCTACTCTGCCACTATCCCACTTTGATTAAACCCTCTCCTATTAGAAACTACTCGACTTCTACTTTTCACACTTGACCTCCTAACAATTCAACCACCGTAAGACACTTCCCACATGTCCTTCCTCATCCTTCACTGCCCAATTGTTGCTCCAAACCCGAATCCATTTCTGTAACATTCGATCACATGAGTCGCCACCAACTCTAAACCTCTTAGAAGATCATATTTCTTGAGCCATCAATACTAGAAGTACCAGTTCGATTCCGAAATCGCTACACTCCGTTATCTCTAAAAACCGCATCTCCGGCACCATTTCAAAACATCCTGTCCCAAAGGAAAATTGAAAAAGACCATAACACCAGCGAACCTTAATGCATTTAACAAGGCGATGACACCACATCACAATTGAGAACTCTACCATGCTCGAAAATATCAAGCCTCATTACTCCATCAACCCCAAACTTGAACGTTCATAGTACGATTACCTTTCCTCCGCCGAAAATAAAATACTGAATCTCTGAATCATGCACTGAGTGAACCTCCTTCCAAGTCATTCACTGCTTCGATGCATAGGCAAGCACCCTACCATTACACATACACTGCACGACAGCAACACACGAATTCGTCATAACAATCAATGCCAACTCTCAAAACCTTAGGTAATACTGATACTGAGCTGAAACGACAAAGCGGCATTCCACAAGGCGACGACAATAGCCCAAAGCAAATACGTAGGGAGAAAAATTCTGCACCACATCTGTAGTATCATCTAAATTCCTAGATTCCCAATTTATAACAAGCGCTTTACGCCGCGTAAGATTGAATAGGACGGAAATGAAGGCACAAGCCTAACAGGAAATCAAATCGCACGATGAGGAATCAAGAAGGGAAGTTTTCCTAAAAGCCTTGTAGCCTCTCGAAGATAAGTACAGACGTCTACGTACCGATCCGCAAGACTCTACTAGACTCGATCATGACTCGTGAGACCTAAGTGAACCTAGTGCTCTGATACCATGTTGTCACGACCCAAAATTTATTAAAGGTCGTGATGGCGCCGGACACCACTGTCAGGTAAGCCAACACTAAATACTTCATTTGGTTCTCGTTTACATATTTTGAAACCATATTTTTCCTTCCAATAAGCAGTAGAAGATGAAATTTATAGAGTAAATGATAATATATTTAACAAATTTCAATAAAAAACAACTCATAGTCACCCGAAAACCCAGTGTCACAAGTGCATGAGCATTAACTAGGAATGTAAAATAAAATACAACATCTATCCGGAATACAAACTTGGACACGGGAAATATAAATACTCTGAAGGAGACTCTGCCGGCTGGGGGTCATAATGTGGAATGCAGATCACGTAAGTCCCCGTATGCATACACACCTCTGCTCTCTCAAGGCCACTAGTCACATATGTACCTGCACAAAAATAATGTGTAGCAAGTATAGCATGAGTACGTAAGCAACGTGTACCCAGTAAGTATCTAGCCTAACTCCAGAGAAGTAGTGACGAGGGGTCGACATCGATACTCACTAGTGGTCCAACAACATAAGGTATAATAAAGAGGTAGCAAGTATGAGGCAGAGTAAATAAATGAAATAAACAAGTATAAAACACGTGATACAAATCCCCCTCTTTCCGAGGAACTCAAGCTCTTCATTAGAAATTACCTCCTTAACCGGAGCATATGTATAGATATAGTGAATCTCATCAAGTAGCTTACCATAATTCAAATCTGGGAATTCACTAGATACACTAGCTTCTTGCTAAGTCTTACGCACGATTTCGTGGAGATATGATATAGGAAATGCCGAGGCGTACGGCCCGATCCAACATAATAATAAAATTGTGCACTGCCGAGGGTCGAACGGCCCGAACCATATGATAAATCAATTAACCTGCCGAGGCGAATGACTCGCTCCCATGAGAGTGTGGTACATAAATCCTGCCGAGGCGAACGACCCGATCCCATAAGAAGTGAAATACATAATCCTGCCGAGGCGAACGGCCCGATCCCATTAGTATAAGAAGCTTTGATGGGTCCTTTACCCCACTCACGAATGGGTCCTTGACCCTACTCATGAATAAACGTGTGAGTTGTAATTTATTTAATGAAAACGTTTCAATAAAATATATATACTGGAGCCATGCCGTAAGAGGAGGAATATTATCTGATGGCTAATCGTGAACCCGTGAAGTCTCTACAATAGCAAGTCTAGTCTCAAATAAAAATTGTAAAGCAGAGGAATTCTTTTATTAAGCGGGAGACTACTCAAATAGTACACCTATAACATGATGTGAACCTAAGTCTACCCGGACAATAACATGAATGTAGCTATGGATGGGCTCTCGTCACCTCGCGCGTACGTAGTCCCCAAAACAAGTAGCACACCTCAAACATATCACCTAGGGGTAATTTTCCCCTCACAGAGTTAGACAGGAGACTTACCTCGCTCCGAAATTCCATAATCGGCTCCAAAGCCTCTCTAACACCTCAAATCAATGCCCGTCGCTCCAAACTAGTCAATTAAGATGCAACCCAATCAAAATGTACTCTAATACTCATAATTAATTAATTTATAACAATTTCCAACTCCGCTCGAAAAATCGATAAAGCAGCCCTCGGGCCCACGTGCCCGGATTCCGAATATTTTCGAAGATAAACACTACCCATAGCATTACGAACTCCAATATATAATTTATTCTCAATTACATGCCCAAAATTGTGGTCAAAATCCAAAAATACCAATTTCTAGATTTTTCTTCAAAATTCCAAATTTCTACAAATTTTCATGTCTTAATCCATGTATAAACCTTGTATTTAACTCACAACTAGAAGAAATCACTTACTTCTTGATGATGATGGAACCCCCTCTCAAAATGCTCTCAAAAATCGCCTAAGTCCAAGTGGGAAATGAGAGAAATGAGCTAAGTCTCGGAATAAAAGCCCTTGGCTCCAGTCGCAGATGTCGCATTTGTGACGGGGGTTTCACAAATGCGAATAATCGCAAATGCGACCCTTGACAGAGTTGGCCTTCATCGCAAATGTGATATAGAGTTTGCAAATGCGAACTCTTCAGGCTTCGCAAAAGCGACCATATTGTCGCAAATACGATCCATTCCCTCAGCAGCCCAGGTTCGCAAATACGAACACTTCCTCACAAATGCGATGGTCGCATTTGAGACCAAAACATCGCAATTGCGATCATACCAGAACCAGCAATCCAACTTCTTAACAAAACACTCCGAAGCCACTCCGAAACTCACCCGAGCCCCTGGGGATCCAAACCAAACACCCACACAAGTTTAAAAATATATCACGAACTTGCTCGAGACCTCAAATAACATCAACCAACGTCGAATTCATGAATCACACCCCATTTTAATCTTAATGAACTTTATAACTTCAAACTTCTACATTCGATGTCGGAACCTATCAAATCACGTCCGATTGATCTTAAATTTTGCACACAAGTCATAATTGATATTACGGACCTATTCCAACTTCCGGAATCGGAATCCGACCCCGATATCAAAAAGTCCACTCCCGGTCAAACTCCTCAAAAACCTTTAAATTCCAGCTTTCGCCAAATGACCTCAAAATGACCTACAGACCCCCAAATCCACATCCGGACGTACTCCCAATACTAGAATCACCATACAGAGCTATTCTCAGGCTCGAAATCCCAAATGGATATCAATAATATCGAAATGCACTTCAACCCAAATTTAGAAAATTTTTCCAAAATACCAACTTCCATAATAGGCGCTGAAACGCTCCGGGGTCATCCTAAACCCGATCCGGACATACGCCCAAGTCCAAAATCATCATACGAACCTGTGGGAACCTTCCAATCCCGATTCCGAGGTCGTTTACTCAAAAATCACACTTTAGTCAATTCCTCCAACTTAAGGCTTTGGAAATTAGAATTTTCTTTCCAAGTCAACTCCGAACTTTCCGAAATTAAATTCCGACCACGCGCACAAGTCATAATACCTGAAGTGAAGCTGCTCAAGGCCTCAAATTGCCGAACGACGCGCTAGGGCTTAAAATGACCGGTCGGGTCGTTACATTAGGGATACTCATTTAATTATTCTCCTACTATTTAGGACTTTAATTTTCTATTCCTTCTAATTCTACAAGAAGTGCCTTTTCAAATCCATGTAGATTTAGTAGTATTAAATTTCATGAACTTTCAATTACCACTAGGAAAATTTCCAAAACTTTGTACTCCTTATATGTTTAAGATGATCTTTTAAGAAAATTGTCGTCACTTTCAAACTCCATTTAGTTTTAGATTTAGGATGGTTTTTCACTTTCTACCTCCACTTAAATTTAGAAGTATTAAATTTCAAACACAATTTATATTAGGAAAGTTTTCGACCACTTTGTAATTCCTTTTAGTTTTAGGAGGCTTTTTAAATAAAATTTTGACTCAATTAAATTTCAAGCACTTTCGTTTTATATGAGAAAAGTTTCAACCACTTTGTACTCATTTTAGGTTTAGATTAATTTTTTTATAAGCTATTAGGTAAAAAATAAGCACTTTGAACTCCTTTTTGTTTTAGGACTCTTTATTTTTACCTTACATAAATCTTTTCATGCTTCAATTATATATGTAATGCTTCTATAAAAGAAGCTTTACTATTCTATTGTTTTTATCATCAATACTTGCATAGTTTTACTTTAGGAAGTGTCAAAAAATTTGCAATGAACAAAATAGTCATTTAATTATTTTTTAAATATTTAGAACCTTAGTTATTTCTTAAATATTTAGGACTTCAAAATTAATTAAATTTTATGTATTAAATTTTTTCCTATTCTAATTATGTACTATACCTTATTTGTAAAAGAAAATCACGTTTTCAGATTTAGAAGCTTAAAAACCATATATTACAAATTCATATTAGGATAAGGCACGTAGGCCAAATGCCTTGAAATCATATTTTTAGTTTCGAACATCATTTTTAGGTTTAAGGGTCTTAATTATTATAGTTCTAAAACTTTAAAAGCGGGTAGGCACAAAATATATTTTCACATTTCAATCAAATGTTATTCCTATGATATTTTTGCATAGTGAAGCAAGTATTTGAACAAATTAAAGGAGGAACTACAAGAATAGATCAAATTCCTAAACATGGTTAGCACAATTATCATTTAAAACTTATATTTTTTGTTAATTCTTATATTATAACGTAAACACATCTTTTGAATAATACTTATGTCGTTTTTAAAAATTACCCTCATTAATACGAGGTAACGCTCAACGAACGTATAATAAGATGCAACACACGTACTTTACATCTATCGATACTATATTAAAAGCATGAAACTCCTTAGTAAAATTTTATTCGCATTTTTTATTCTTTAAAACAACTTTCATATTAGAAAAAAGTTATAATTTAAGTAATATTCTATTATTTAAAATTTTAAAATCAAATATTTTTTTATTTATTATTATTTTATTTAACTATATAGAAACTCCTAATATTTAGAACTATACATCACCAACAAATTTTCTTTCGCATATTTGACATAAAACTTTACTCTCCAGAATATTGTTATTACATATTTTTTATCTAACATTAAATGTACGTACAATATTTTACTCCTATGATTAATATTTTAGTAATTTACATGTATTTTTTTCCCACAATAATATACATGCATTCTTACTTTTAATATTCTTTATTTGCATCTACTTTAATGTCCTCTACAATTTTATATAACTTGTTCTTTTACATAAATTTTAATTGATTGACGCGATAAACACGTGCAACGCACGTACCCTAAAGCTAGTAATTATTTAAAGCACGAAGGCCCTTAGCGAAATATCGTTCGCCTTTTTTACCCTTTAAAAATCGATTTTACATGGGATAAAATTTTAATTTAATTTACTTTCCTAATATTTAGGACTTAAAATAGATTTTATGTTGGATGAAATTATAATTTAATTATTTTTCTAACTTTTAGGACTTTGAAATCAACTAAATTTTGGTTATTAAATATTTCCTTATCTGCACCATATAAAAACTCTTAATATTATTTAAACTAAAATTGTCATAATCTGGTTCGAAAATAAGAGTTTACTACTCCTCTTTACAGTAGGAATGAGTGCTTTTACCAATATCAAAAGAATTAAGTTTTCAATTCTATGTTTACCGCTTACCTTAGATTTCACACATGTAACGATACGACCGATCGTTTTGAGTTCTAGTGCGTCGTTCGGCGGTTTGAAGCCATGAGCAGCTTCACTTCAGGTATTATGACTTGTACGCGTGGTTGGAATTGAAATTTCGGAAGTTCAGAGTTGATTTGGAAAGAAAATTCTCATTTCGAAAGCTTTAAGTTGGAAGAATTGACTAAGATTAGATTTTAGAGTAAACGGCCTCGGAATCAGGATTTGAAGGTTCCAACAGGTTCGTATGATAATTTCAGACTTGAGTGTATGTTCGGATCGGGTTTTGGATACCCCGGGAGCGTTTCGGCACCTATTGTGGAAGTTAGCATTTTTGGAAGAATTTCATAAATTTGGGTTGAAGTGCATTTCAATATTATCGATGTCCGTTTGGAATTCAAAGTCTGAAAATAGCTCCGTATGATGATTCTGGTATTGGAAACGCGCCCGGAAGTGGATTTGGAAGTCCGTAGGTCATTTTGGAGTCGTTTGGCGAAAGTTAGAAATTTGGAGATTTTTGAGAAGTTTGACCGGAAGTGGACGTTTTGATATCGGGGTCGGAATTCGATTCCGGAAGTTGGAGTAGGTCCGTAATATCAAAGATGATTTGTGTGCAAAATTTGAGGCCAATCGGACGTTATTTGACAGTTTCGACATCGAATGTAGAAGTTTGGAATTCTAATGTTCATTGAGCTTGAAATGGGGTGCAATTCATGAATTCGACGTTGTTTGATGTGATTTGAAGGCTCGACTAAGTTCGTAATGTGTTTTAGGACGTGCTGGTTTAATTGGTTGAGGTCCCGAGGGCCTCGGGTGGATTCCGGATGGTTAACGAATCGAGTTTGGACTTGGAAGAAAAGATGAGGCAGCCGATATCTAGTGTGATCGCACCTGCGCAATAAGGACCGTAGGTGCGAGCCACTGGTTGCAGGTACTGTTTGGGCGAAGCTGGGCAGTGACCGCAGGTGCGAAGGATTTTCCGCACCTGCGTGGTCGCAGATGCGGAGGTGCGTCGCAGGTGCGAGAGTGAGAGAAGAATCTGGGAGCGCAGGTGCGAGGGTATGTCCGCACCTGCGGAGGCGCAGATGCAGAAGGAAAGGCGCAGGTGCAGAGTCATGCTAGGCAGACAGAATGCACATGTACGAGGTTTTGGCCGCACCTGCGAGACCGCAGATGCGACGAAGAGGCCGCAGGTGCGAAAGTCGGGCCGGGCAGAATGCTTTTAAGCGGGGTTTGGGTTTATTTCACCCATTTTTCATTTTGGTTGAGCGATTTTTGAGCTTTTGAAGAGGGGATTTCATCATATATTATGAGATAACTAACTCCCACCTATTTTGAGTCAAATACATGATTTTTATGTGGATTCAAGCATGGAAATTTGGTAGAAATTTGGGATTTTGAAGAAAAACCTAGAAATTAGAATTTTTTGATTTTGACCACGAATTTGGGCATGGAATTGGGAATAAATTATATATTTGAGTTCGTGAGGTCATGGGTAATAGTTATCTTCGAAAAATTTCAGAATCCGGGCACGTGGGCTTGAGGGTGGTTTTTATCGACTTTTCGAACGGAGTTGGAAATTGTTATAAATTGGATTAAAATGAGTATTAGAGTACATATTTATGGATTTGCTCATTTATTGACTAGTTTTGGAGCGTTGGGCATCGATTTGAGTTGATTGAATGGCTTGGGAGCCGGTTATGAAACTTCGGAGCGAGGTAAGTCTCCTTTCTAACCTTGTAAGAGGGAATTAACCCCATAGGTGAATTAAATAAATATTTGTACCTAATTGTGGGGGCTACGTACGTACGAGGTGACGAGAGTCCGTACGTAGCTACTATTATTCTATTGTCCGGGTAGCTTAGGACCCGTATTATGCTATACTTGGAATGTTTGTGCCCTTACTCGCTAATATAATCACTTAGTCATGATAGAAATTGATAAAAGAATTTGTATAAGGTTAAATTCACTTACTTGAAGGTTTGTATGATATACTTGACTGTAAATGAGAAACTTGTATTTTCTTGAAAATAATTATTATTTGTGGATCGGGCCGAGCGCCTCCGTAGTAAATAGATGCATCTATGGTTCGCGCCATTCGACCCTCTGGCAGTGCACAGTTTAAATATTTATTGGATCGGGCCGTATGACCTCGGCATGATTTGCGCATGACTTAATTGATTGTTTTGGGAATTATTGATAATTGATATGGCCTCATTGGCCGGAGATTTAAATTGTTAAAAGATGATGATGAATTTGGAAATCCCCAATTAACAAGAGAATTATTTACTTGTCTCATGTTATTGTGTTTACCGTTGCCTCATAAAAATTTATAATTTTTCATATCATTGGTATATTGATTATAGCCCATAGTAAGTGTCCGAGTCGACCCCTCTTCACTACTTCTTCGAGGTTAGGTGAGATACTTACTGGGTACACGTTGATTTACGTACTCATGCTACACTTGCTGCATATTTTTATGCAGGTACACATATATTTAGCGGCCTCGTGGGCGCAGAGGCGCGATTATGGCGGGAACTTAGGTGAGCTGCATTCTATATGATGCTCCACAGCCAACAGAGTCTCCTTCAGAGTACTTATATTTTTTTCTGTCCAATTGTATTCCGGATAATTATTGTATTTTATTTTTACATTCTTAGTAAATGCTCATGCACTCGTGACACCGGGTTCTGGGATGATTATGGGATTATTCAGTATTGAAATTTGCGAAAATATTATTATTTACTCTGTGAAGTTCTTCATTTATTATTTAATTAAAGAAAATTTACAATTTCAGAAATATTAAAATGAGAATTTACTAATTATTGATGTTGGCTTGCCTGACAGTAGTGTCCGACACCATCACGACCTTTCAAGGATTTTGGGTCGTGACAACACCTTAAAGAAAGTATAGATAAAATCCTAATTTACAGAGTTGCGCTAACGATTACCATTTGGAACTACTTAATTATGTTTTAACTTATATAGAAAGTCATAATATTTAGTATTTTAAAATTAATTAAACTTTTAATTATCTTATATAAATTATTATTTTTATTTTAACAATGTAACATAATGATAATTGCTTTCATATTACTATTGATATCTAAAACTTAAAATGAGCTAATATTAAGAATTTGAATCAAAAATTAAAATATTCCTCTTTATTCCCAAATTATTAAAACACCAAAAGAGTCCATTTTTTAAATCTGGC
Source organism: Nicotiana tabacum (assembly GCF_000715075.1). NCBI lineage: Eukaryota > Viridiplantae > Streptophyta > Magnoliopsida > Solanales > Solanaceae > Nicotiana > Nicotiana tabacum. Next base: position 49,690,234 of record NC_134102.1, read on the forward strand.
ATTATTTGATAATTATTTACAGAATCGTGATAAAAGAATTTTTTATATGCAACTTGTTTGTTTTTTGTATTAGGTCATAGACGCAGTTTTAGAAAAATATTCTCATTAAAGCTTTCAGAAATCACAATAAGATATCAAAGGACTTTTTAGCCAAAATTTCATTCTTAGTGAAGCTAATATTTATTATTTTTAGGATATATATATATATATATATATATATATATATATATATATATATATATATATATATATATATATATATATATATATATATATATATATATATATATATATATATATATATATATATATATATATATATATATATATATATATATATATATATATATATATATATATATATATATATATATATATATATATATATATATATATATATATATATATATATATATATATATATGAAATTTGGTTATTAAATCATTCATTATTTAAATTACGTACCTTAAATTTAGGACCTTAAGCTCAATTAGAATTTTACCTAATAAATTGTTTAAAAGGTTAATGTAATGATCCAACCGGTCATTTTAACTTTTAGAACCCCGTTCCCTTAAATAAAACTCACCAAATTTGCTTTTACTGATTTATGACTTGCGGGGATGGTTGGTCCTAGATTTGGAAGTGTTCGGGTTGAAAACAGAACACTTAGTTCTTTAAATTGGCTTTAAAATGCCAAGTTTGACTTCGGTCAACACTTTTAGAAAACGACCCCGAAATCAGGATTTGATGGTCCCAATAGGTTCGTATGATGATTTCGGACTTGGGCGTATGTTCGAATCGGGTTTTGGATAACCCGAGAGCGTTTTAACGCTTAATAGTAAAAATTAACTATTTGAAGGTTTAAATTTCTTTAAATTTGGTTTGGAGTAGGGTTTGGATTAATCGAGGTCCGTTTGAAATTCCGAGTTTGGGAATAGCTCCGTATGGTAATTTAAGACTTGCACGCAAAATTCGGTGTCATTCCGAGTAGTATAAGTATGTTTCGGTGCGTTCGGAGTAAGTTTGAAGAATTTAAAATTTCTAAGTTGAATCAATTTGGTTTGAGGTATGATTCTTAGTTTTGATGTTGTTTTACACGTTCCGAGTATTCGAGCAAGTCCATTTTATGATTTCAAACTTGTTGGTATGTTCGTGCGGGACCCCGGGGGCCCCGAGTGTTAACCAGACGAGGCTCGGACCAATTTTGAAATTTGAAGGAAGAACTGAAGCTTTCTGCTTCTGGTACGATCGTACTGCGCTTGGACAGCCGCAGGTGCAACCCTCGCATATGCGAGTTTTGTTCGCAGAAGCGGAAAAGGGAAGGGAAGGCCATCGCCGCAGATGCAGAATTTTGGCGCACCTGCGAACGCGCAGGTGCGAAGCAGTGTGCACAGATGCGACCTTGGTCCAGGCGAGTGAAACTCTCACCTGCGAGGAATTTCCGCAGGTTCGAAGCCGCATGTGCGGTCAATCCCTTCGCAGGTGCGAAAAATCTGCTTGGACAGAACCTTAAAAACGGATGAAGCTGAGTCCATTTTTGTCCATTTTTCTTCCATGTTTGGGCGATTTTAAAGCTTTTTGAGAGGAGATTTTAACTAGCAACTTGGAGGTAAGTTAATTCTACACACCTTGAGTTAAATACATAGATTATGGTCAGATTATAACTGGTAAATCATAGAAATCAAGGGTTTAGATGAAAAATCTAAATTTGTATAAAAATGAGATTTTAACCACGAAAATGGTTATGGAATTGGATAGAAATTATATACTTGAGTTTTTGACATTTTGGGTAACGTTTTCATCCGAAAATTTCCAGAACCCGAGCACGTGTGACCGTGGTGAATTTTAGGAATTTTACCATTTTGGGTTGGATAATTAATTTAATAGTTTAAATTCGAATTATTGATCATGTATTAATTATTTTGTATATCATTTGGATAGTTTCGGATTTTTCGGCATCGAATTGAGAATTTAACGCGACGTGGTGATCGGAAAGTGGACTTTAAGACAAGGTAAGTCTCTTGTCTAATCTTGTGAGGGAAACATTACCCCATAGGTGATTAAACTAACAATTGTTGCTAATTGTGGGGGCTACGTATGCACGAGGTGACGAGATACGTAGCTACTATCTATGCTAAAGTCCGGGTAGTTTAGAACTCAAAGCATGAATTATGTGTGTAAATTGTATCCTTTATTTAATTAAATTATTTGAAATATATTGTGAATTGTTAGGGAAAGATAGTAAAAGATGAAAATCTTATATACTTAATTTTCTGCTTAAATTAATTAATTGTTAAAAGAAATTATTCATCCTCTCGAATTGATCTATAATAAATATACTCTCCTTCCGGAGGTACATAAGAAAATATCCTCCTTTTTTGTGGAGCGAACCGAACACCTTGGCAGTATAAATGCATCTATGGATCGTGTCGCACGTCCCTCGGCAGTATACACGATACTCTGGATCGGGCCGTACGACCTCGGCATAAATTGTGCCTAATAATAATAATAATTATACGATACCTTGGCATTTCAATTGCAGCTTGTGAATTTAATTAATAGATTGAAAATTATTGCATTTGAAAGAATTTAATTATTTCTTTTGGTTAAATAAAATTGTTGTTAACTCTGTGAATTATGTTGATTTAAATGCTTCTATTTTTATTTCAATTATTATTATTGACCCTTAGTGAGTGTCAAAGTCGACCATCTCGTCTCTACCTCTTCGAGATTAGGCTTGATACTTACTGGGTACACGTTGTTTACGTACTCATACTACACTTGCTGCACTTTTTGTGTAGGACCTGAGACATGTGCTATAGTTGGACCTATCGGCGCACACCCTCGATATCCAGAGGCTTAGTGGTGAGCTGCCCTTTTAAGCCATTCTGCAGCAACCAGTGCCTCTTCCTAAAATTTTCGTTCTATCTATTTTATTTCAGACAGTATTTGGAATCTTTGTATCATCTACTAGATGCTCATACACTTGTGACACCAGGTCTTGGCACACACACTAGTGGAATGTTTGGATTTGAATTTTTGTTCTTTGTTGTTTTAATTTACTAAATTCCTGCAAGTAAGAAGAGTTTAATTACTCAGTTAATTTTAAAAGAATTGAATATGGGTTTAAATTACTAGTTGGCTCGCCTAGCTGTAGTGTTGGATGCCATCACGACCTATAGGTGAAATTGGGTCGTGACAACATGGTATCAGAGCACTAGGTTCACGTAGGTCTCACAAGTTATGAGCAGACCTAATAGAGTCTTGCGGATCGGTACGGAGACGTTTGTACTTATCTTCGAGAGGCTATAGGGTGTTAGGAAACTACCTTTCTTTATATTCCATCATGCAATTGATGTAGTACTAAATATCTTTCTCTTATTCTCTCACAGATATTGAGAACGCGCTCTAATGAGGTTACAGACCAGGGAAGAGCTACTCCCCCAGTTGCTAGAGGCCGAGGGAGGGCTCCAGCCCATGGTAGAGGGAGAGGATGTCCCAGGACTGTTCTAGTTATATCGCCAGTGGGTCCAACAGAGAATCCCATTATTGAGGAACAGGGTGAGGTGCCTGTGGTAGAGCCAGCTCCGGTGGATTTCACATCTGCACCGGGATTCCAGGATGTCATGGGTCGTATGCTACGGTTCATGGACACTATGACCCAGGCCGGTTTATTTCCAGCAGACCCAGCCACATCTCAGGCGGGCGGGGGAGCACAGACTCTGACCGCACAGGCTCATGGCAGGCAGCTACTGTATATCAGACCCAGGGTGCACTACCCGTGGGTGGAGCCCAGCCAGTGGCAGCAACTACACCTGAGCCCAGGCCAGCTGCAACTGCTGATCCGCATAAACTATTCGATAGATGGACTAGACTACATTCTCTTGTCTTTGGGGGTGAACAACATGAGGATCCCCAGGATTTCATTGATCGGTGCAGGGATAGACTGTACAACATGAGGATATTAGAGTCTCATGGGGTTGACTTTGTTACTTTTTAGCTAGAGCGCAGAGCCCGTAGATGGTAGAAGTCTTATCTTCTTGGCAGACCAGCAGATTCTCCTCCCAGGACTTGGGACAGGTTCACCCGTATCTTCCTGGACATGCATATTCCACCCTCCCAGTGGGAAGAGTTGCGGATTCAGTTTGAGCAGCTCCAGCAGGGTCAAATGTCAGTGACCGATTATAAGGCTAGGTTCTCTGAGTTATCTCGCCATGCACTTATGATACTCCCTACTGAGGTGGAGAGAGTGCAGAGGTTTGTTGCAGGTTTACATACTGGCATTCAGGCCATAATGGCCCGAGAGGTTGAGATGGGTACTTCTTATGAGCTAGTCGTGGAGATAGCCCGGAGGATTGAGGGTGTGCGTCAGCAGAGCCGAGAGCAGGTTATGAGAGATAAGCGGTTTAGATATTCTGGAGAGTTCAGAGGTGCTCCGTCTAGGGGTAGAGGTCAGTTCATGAGAGGGTAGTCCAGCAGACCCCCATATCCAGCACCACCGCCTCCTCGAGGTGCTCTAGTGCGACCTTATCTCAATGTTATACCCGAGAGTTCTTATCGCTCACCAGCTGTCACGACCCAATTTCACTTATAGGTCGTGATGGCGCCCAACACTACAGCATGGCAAGCCAACTAATAAGTCAAACGTACATTGGTTAAACTTTTATTCCAAGAAAATAATAAAATACCAACTTCTACCAATGTGTGTGTGCCAAGACCCGGTGTCACAAGTGCATGAGCATCTAGTAGATTATACAAAACTCCAAATACTATCTGAAATGAAATAGACAGAATATAAATATAAGAAGAGACACTGGTAGCTGCAGAATGGCTCAGAAAGGCAGCTCACCACTATGCCTCGAGATGACATGGGTATGTGATGATAGGTTCTCCACTAGTACCTGTCTCAGATCCTGCATAAAAAGTGCAGCAAGTGCAGTATGAGTACGTAAACAACGTGTACCCAGTAAGTATCAAGCCTTATCTCGAAGTGGTAGAGACGAGATGGCCGACTTTGACACTCACTATGGGTCAATAATAATTGAAATAAAACTAGGATATTTAAATCAGCATGATTTACAGAATTTACAATAATTTATTTAATCAACGGAAATAATCAAATTCCTTCAAATATAATAATTCTCAATATATTAATTAAATTTCTTCAATTTAAATAAATTTCAATTTATCAATTAAATCTCATTTACAGGAGTAACAATTAATTCCTAAACAAGCAAGAATAATAATTCATTAAATTCCAAGAATTTTCCAATTTATTAATTAGCTTCACAAACTGAAATAAATTATTAAAGTATCGTGTAATTATTATTATTAAGCACGATTTCTGCCGAGGACGTACGGCCCGATCCAGAGTGTCGTGTACACTGCCGAGGGACGTGCGGCGCGATCCATAGATGCATCTATCCTGCCGAGGCGTTCGGCACGCTCCACAAGAAAGGAGGACATTTTCTTATGTGCCTCCGGAAGGAGAGTATGTTTATTATAAGATAGATTTGGGAGGAGAACAATTTCTTTTAACAATTAATTGATTTAAACAAAAATTAAGCATATGAGATTTCCATCCTTTAATATCTTTATCTAACAATTCACAATATATTCAATTATATCAATTAATATTAATTAATCAAAGAATACAATTTACGCAAGTAAGGCACGCTTTGAGTCCTAAACTACCCGAACTTTAGCATTAATAGTAGCTACGCACGGACTCTCATCACCTCGTACGTACGTAGCCCCCCACAATTAGCAATAATTATTTAATTTTAATCACCTATGAGGTAATTTCCCCCTCACAAGATTAGACAAGAGACTTACCTCGTCTTGCTCCAATTTAATCCACTATAAGGCCTTTTCCACGATTATCCAACTCCGTCTGGCTCGAATCTAGCCAAAATAATTCGATACAATCACTAAATATTATAGGAATCAATTCTATAAGAAAATACTACATTTTTAAGAAAAGATTCCGAAATTAATTAAAATTTCGTCCGCGGGGCCCACATCTCGGAATCCAGAGAAAGTTATGAAATCTGACAACCCATTCAATTACGAGTCCAACCATACCTGTTTCACTCAAATCCGACTCCGAATCGATACCGAAATCTCAAAATTTTATTTCTATGAGATTTCTAAACTTTTCCAAATTTCAATCTCAAAACACTAATTAAATTATGAATACAATGATATATTTATGTTTATAGACCAAATCCAAGTTAGAATCACTTACCCCAATGTCTTTTCCTTGAAAATCTATCAAAAATCGCCTATGCTCCAGCTCCAATTTGTTAAAAATGGCGAATGGGACGAATGCCCTCTTTTTATAAAACTGCCCAGCAGCCTTCGGAACTGGTCCTCGAACTGGGCCTCAATCGTGGCTCCGATCATAGGCTCGAGCCTAGACCTCGGTCATGGCCTTGATCAGGGCATCGAGATTGGGCCTTCGATCAGGACATCGAGGTTGGGCCTTCGATCTGGACATCGAGGTTGAGCCTTCGATCATGGCATCGAGCATGGGTCTCGATCCTAGACCCTCGAGCCTTACCTTCGATCATGTCCTTGAGCTGGACCTTCGATCGTGGCCTCAATACTGAGCCCCGTCCCTGGCTTTGACTCAAGCCTCGATCGTGGGCTCGATATCTGGGTTCGATCTGGGGCTCGATCACAGCCCAGAATATACAACAGAAGGGAAAATTGCAGCAGTTTTTTAAGTCCAACTTTTGATCCGTTAACCATCCGAAACTCACCCGAAGCCCTCGGGACCTCAACCAAATATACCAACAAGTCCTAAAATATCATACGAACTTAGTCGAACCTCTAAATCACATCAAACAATGCTAAAACCATGAATCATACCTCAATTCAAACTTAATGAAACTAAGAGTTTTCAACTTCTACATTCGATGTCGGAACCTATCAAATCAACTCTGATTGACCTCAAATTTTACACACAAGTCATAAATTACATAATGGAGCTATGAAAATTTTCGCAACTGGATTCCGACTCCGGTATCAAAAAGTTAACTCATCGGTCAAACTTCCAAACTTAAATTCTTATTTTTAGCCATTTCATGCCTAATTTAACTACGGACTTCCAAATAAAATTCCGAACACGCTCCTAAGTCCAAAATCACCATACGGAGCTGTTGGAATCATCAAAATTCTATTCCGGGGTCGTTTTCAGATAATTAGATATCCTGTCACTATTCGAACTTAAACATTTTAATTTTTCTTCAAAATTCCATATCTCGGGCTAGGGACCTCGGAATTTAATTCCGGGCATACGCCCAAGTCCCAAATCACGATACGGACCTACCGGAACTGTCAAAACACTGATCCGAGTCCGTTTTCTCAAAATGTTGACCAAAGTCAACTCAATTGGGTTTTAAAGCTCTAATCCACATTTTAATCCATTTTTCACGTAAAAACTTTCCATGAAATTTTACGGATTGCGCACGCAAGTCGAAGAATGATAAATAGTACTTTTCGAGGTCTTAGAACACATAATTAATTATTAAATTTAAAGATGACATTTTTGGGTCATCACATTCTCCACCTCTTAAACAAACGTTCGTCCTCGAACGGGTTTAGAATTATACCTGAAGTGCTGAATAAGTCTGGATATCTGCTCCACATGTTTTCCTCGGCCTCCCAAGTCGCTTCCTCAACTGGTTGGCCCCTCCAATGGACTTTTACTTCAGAAACCCTCTTGGACCTCAACTCGCGAACCTGTTTATCAACAATGACAATTGGCTCCTCTTCATAACCCAAGCTATTATCTAGCTGAACTGTGCTGAAGTCTAACACATGTGATAGGTCGGCATGATACTTTCGGAGCATAGATACGTGAAAAATCAGATGAACTCCCGATAGGCTGGGAGGCAATGCAAGCTCATAAGCAACCTCCCCAACTCGTTTCAACACCTCAAATGGGCCTATAAACCTTGGGCTCAACTTGCCCTTCTTCCCGAATCTCATAATTCCCTTCATCGGCGAAACCTTCAAGAGAAATTTTTCATCTACCATAAATGAAATATCACGCACTTTCTGATCCGCGTAACTCTTTTGTCTGGATTGTGCTGTACGAAGTTGCTCCTGAATCAACTTTACCTTTTCCAAGGCATCCCTTACCAAATCAGTACCATATAACTTAGCCTCACCTGGCTCAAATCATCCGATAGGTGAACGACATCGCCGACCATATAAAGCCTCAAATGGAGCCATCTCGATGCTGGATTGGTAACTATTATTATAAGCAAACTCGGCCAAAGGCAGGAAACGATCCCACTGACCTCCAAAGTCAATCACGCATGCCCTGAGCATATCCTCCAAAATCTGAATTGTCCTCTCTGACTGTCCATCGGTCTGTGTATGAAAGGCTGTGTTGAGCTCTACATGGGTCCCCAACTCACTCTGTACTGCTCTCCATAAATGTGAAGTAAATTGAGGGCCTCTATCTGATATGATGGAAATTGGAACACCGTGCAACCGAACTATCTCCTGAATATAAATCTGGGCCAACCTCTCTGAAGTATACGTAGTCACAACAGGAATAAAATGTGCCGACTTGGTCAACCTGTCAACAATCACCCAAACTGCATCAAACTTCCTCAAGGTCCGCGGCAACCCAACTACAAAATCCATAGTAATTCGTTCCCATTTCCACTCTGGTATGGTCATCTGCTGAAGTAGGCCACCTGGCCTCTGGTGCTCATATTTAACTTGCTGGCAATTTAGACACCGAGCTACATACTCAACTATGTCCTTTTTCATTCGTCGCCACCAATAATGCTTCCTCAAGTCACGATACATCTTCGTAGCACCTGGATGAATAGAATACCGAGAACTGTGTGCCTCTTCTAGGATCTTTTTCCTCAGTCCATCCACATTAGGAACACATAGATGATCCTGGAGTCGCAGAACACCATCCGCTCTAATAGTAACTTCCTTGGTTCCACCTCGTAGTACCGTTTCACGAAGAACCATCAAGTATGGGTCATTATACTGGCGAGCCTTGATCTGCTCAAATAGTGAAGATTGGGCCACCACATATGCAAGAACTCGACTGGGCTCTGAAATATCCAGCCTCACAAGTTTGTTAGCCAAGGACTGAATATCTGAGGCTAATGGCTTTTCCTCTACTGAACTGAAAGCCAAACTACCCATACTCTCCGCCTTTCTGCTCAAGGCATCTGCAACCATATTTGCTTTGCCCGGATGATACAAGATAGTAATATCATAATCTTTTAGTAACTCCAGCCATCTGCGCTGCCTCAAATTTAGATCCCTCTGCTTGAACAAATGCTGCAAACTGCGATGATCAGTGTAAATTTCTCAAGACACCCCATAAAGATAATGCTTCCAAATCTTTAGAGCGTGAACAATCGCAACTAACTCCAAATCATGTACTGGATAATTCTTCTCGTGGGGATTCAGCTGACATGAAGCATATGCAATAACTTGCCTTTCCTGCATCAATACACAACCCAAGCCAACGCGTGACGCATCGCAATACACAACCCAAGCCAACGCATGACGCGTCGCAATACACTGTATATATTCCCGAACCAGATGGTAACACTAACACGGGTGCTGTAGTCAGTGCTGTCTTGAGCTTCTGAAAGCTTGACTCACAATCATCGGACCATCAGAACTGAACACCCTTCTGGGTTAGTTTGGTCAAAGGTGCTGCAATAGATGAAAAACCTTCCACGAACCGACGATAATAACCTGCTAAACCCAAAAAACTCTTGATCTCAGTCGCCGAAGTGGGACGATACCAATTCTGAACTGCCTCAATCTTTTTGGGATCAACTTTAATACCTTCGCCCGATAAAATATGTCCCAAAAATTCAACAGACTCTAGACAAAACTCACATTTATAGAACTTAGCATATAGCTTTTGTTCCCGCAATGTCTGAAGCACTACTCTCATATGCTGCTCATGTTCCTCCTTACTGCGCGAATAGATTAATATGTCATCAATGAAGACAATGACAAACGAATTAATATATGGCATGAATACCCTGTTCATCAGATCCATAAACGCTGCCGGGGCATTAGTTAAACCGAAGGACATCACCAGAAACTCATAATGACCATATCTAGTCCGAAAAGAAGTCTTCGGAACATCCAAATCCCGAATCTTCAACTGATGGTACCCCGACCTCAAGTCGATCTTAGAGAATACCCTAGCACCCTGCAACTGGTCAAATAGATCATCAATACGCGGCAACGGGTACTTGTTCTTAATAGTGACTTTGTTCAATTGGCGATAATCAATACACATCCGCATTGTTCCATCCTTCTTTTTCACAAATAATACTGGTGCACCCCAAGGCGATACACTCGGTCTAACGAACCCTTTGGCTAGTAACTCTTCAAGCTGTTCTTTCAATTCTTTCAATTCTTTCAGAGCCATGCGATACGGTGGGATAGATATAGGCTGGGTATCTGAAGCCAAGTCAATACAAAAATCAATATCACGATCAGGTAGCATACCTGGAAGATCTGACGGAAATATATCGGGGAACTCCCGAACTATAGGCACTGAATCAATAGCCGGAGTCTTTGCAGTAGTATCCCGAACATAGGCTTGATAAGCCAAACAACCCTTCTCAACCATGTGTTGAGCCTTTATAAAAGAAATAACTCGATTAAATGAACTAACATGCAAACCCTTCCACTCCAGCTTAGGCAATGCTGGAATAGCCAAGGTAACAGTCTTGGCATGACAATCTAGAATAACATGATATAGAGATAACAAGTCCATGCCCAGAATAATTTCAAAATCGGTCATCTCAAGCAATAGGAGATCTGCTCTAGTTTCATAACCACAGAATGTAATAATACAAGATCGGTAGATCCGGTTCACAACAACAGAATCGCCCACAGGAGTGGACACATAAACATGAGTACTCAAGGATTCACGAGAAATGCCCAAGAATGGAGCAAATAGAGATGACACATATGAATACGTAGATCCTGGATCAAATAATACTGAGGCATCTTTGCCACAAACAGAAATAATACATGTAATCACGGCATCTAAGGCCTCTGCATCTGGTCTAGCCAGAAAAGCATAGAACCGAGCTGGAGCGCCAACTGTCTTACCTCTGCCTGGCTGACCTCCACCTCTAGGATGGCCCCTACCCACCTGTCCTCTACCTCTGGGTGGTCGGACTACTGGTGGAGCAACTGGTCCGGTAAGCATAGGTTGCTGACCCTACTGTACTGGTCTACCTCGAAGCCTGGGGCAAAACCTCCGCATGTGACTGGGATCTCCGCACTCGTACCAACTCTTCGGTGCGATGGGCTGTTGACTAAGTGTCTGGCCCTAGGGACCTGAATACCCACGGAAAGAACCCTGAATAGTTGGTAGGCGATAAGAACTCTCTGGTATAGCACTGAAATAAGGTCGTACTGGAGCACCTCGAGGAGGTGGTGGTGCTGGATATGGGGGTCTGCTGGACTGTCCCCTCACGAACTGACCTCTGCACCCGGACGGAGCACCTCTGAACTCTCCAGAGTACCTGAACCGTTTATCTCTCATAATTTGCTCTCAGCTCCGCTGACGTACACCCTCAATCCTCCGGGCTATCTCCACAACTCTCTCATAAGAAGTACCCATCTTAACCTCTCGAGCCATAGTGGCCTGAATACCAGTATGTAAACCGGCTACAAACCTTCGCACTCTCTCTGCCTCAGTAGGGAGTATCATTAGTGCATGGCGAGATAATTTAGAAAACCTCGCCTCATAATCAGTCACTGACATCTGACCTTGCTGAAGCTGCTCAAATTTAAACTGCAACTCTTCCCTCTGGGAGGGTGGAATATACCTGTCCAAGAAGATACGGGTGAACCTGTCCCAAGTCATGGGAGGAGAATCTGCTGGTCTGCCAAGAGCATAAGACTGCCACCATCTACTGGCTCTACCCTCTAGCTGAAAAGTAGCGAAATCAACCCCATGGGATTCTAATATCCTCATGTTGTACAGTCTATCCTTGCAACGATCAATGAAATCCTGTGAATCCTCATGTCGCTCACCCCCGAAGACAGGAGGATGTAGTCTAGTCCATCTATCCAATAGTTTCTGAGGATCGGCAGCTACAACTGGCCTGGGCTCAGGTGTAGCTGCTGCCACTGGCTGGACTCCACCCACGGGTAGTGCACCCTGGGTCTGATATACAGCAGCTGCCTGTCCATGAGCCTGCGCGGTAGGGGTCTGTGCTCCCCCGCCCGCCTGAGATGTGGCTGGGTCTGCCGGAAATAAACCGGCTTGAGTCATATTGTCCATGAATCGCAGCATACGACCCATGACATCCTGAAATCTCGGTGCAGATGTGAAGTCCATCGGAGCTGGCTCTGCCACAGGCACCTCACCCTGCTCCTCAATAATGAGATTCTCTGCTGGATCCACTGGCGGCATAACCGGAATAGTCCTGGGACGTCCTCGTCCTCTACCACGGGCTGAAGCCCTCCCTCGGCCTCAGCCTCAGCCTCTAGCAACTGGAGGAGTAGCTCTTCCCTGGTCTGGAATCTCATTAGAGCGTGTTCTCACCATCTGTGAGAGAATAAGAGAAGGATATTTAGTGCTACATTAATTGCACGATGGAATGTGAAGAAAGTTAATTTCCTAACACCCTATAGCCTCTCGAAGATAAGTACAGACGTCTCCGTACCGATCCGCAAGACTCTATTAGGTCTGCTCATAACTTGTGAAACCTACGTGAACCTAGTGCTATGATACCATGTTGTCACGACCCAATTTTACCTATAGGTCGTGATGGCGCCCAACACTACAGCTAGGCAAGCCAACTAATAAGTCAAACGTACATTGGTTAAACTTTTATTCCAAAAAAATAATAAAATACCAACTTCTACCAATGTGTGTGTGCCAAGACCCGGTGTCACAAGTGCATGAGCATCTAGTAGATTATACAAAACTCCAAATACTGTCTGAAATGAAATAGACAGAATATAAATATAAGAAGAGACACTGGTAGCTGCAGAACGGCTCAGAAAGGCAGCTCACCACTATGCCTCGGGATGACGTGGGTATGTGATGATAGGTCCTCCACTAGTACCTGTCTCAGATCCTGCACAAAAAGTGCAGCAAGTGTAGTATGAGTACGTAAACAACGTGTACCCAGTAAGTATCAAGCCGAATCTCGAAGTGGTAGAGACGAGATGGCCGACTTTGACACTCACTATGGGTCAATAATAATTGAAATAAAACTAGGATATTTAAATCAGCATGATTTACAGAATTTACAATAATTTATTTAATCAGCGGAAATAATCAAATTCCTTCAAATGTAACAATTCTCAATATATTAATTAAATTTCTTCAATTCAAATAAATTCCAATTTATCAATTAAATTTCATTTACAGGAGTAACAATTAATTCCTAAACAAGCAAGAATAATAATGCATTAAATTCCAAGAATTTTCCAATTTATTAATTAGCTTCACAAACTGAAATAAATTATTAAAGTATCGTGTAATTATTATTATTAAGCACGATTTCTGTCGAGGACGTACGACCCAATCCAGAGTGTCGTGTACACTGCCGAGGGACGTGCGGCGCGATCCATAGATGCATCTATCCTGCCGAGGCGTTCGGCCCGCTCCACAAGAAAGGAGGACATTTTCTTATGTGCCTCCGGAAGGAGAGTATATTTATTATAAGATAGATTTGGGAGGAGAACAATTTCTTTTAACAATTAATTGATTTAAACAAAAATTAAGCATATGAGATTTCCATCCTTTAATATCTTTATCTAACAATTCACAATATATTCATATATATCAATTAATATTAATTAATCAAAGAATACAATTTACGCAAGTAAGGCATGCTTTGAGTCCTAAACTACCCGGACTTTAGCATTAATAGTAGCTACGCACGGACTCTCGTCACCTCGTGCGTACGTAGCCCCCCACAATTTTAGCAACAATTGTTTAATTTTAATCACCTATGAGGTAATTTCTCCCTCACAAGATTAGACAAGAGACTTACCTCGTCTTGCTCCAATTTAATCCACTATAAAGCCTTTTCCACGATTATCCAACTTTGTCTGGCTCGAATCTAGCCAAAATAATTCGAAACAATCACTAAATATTATAGGAATCAATTCTATAAGAAAATACTACATTTTTAAGAAAAGATTCCGAAATTAATTAAAATTTCGCCCGCAGGGCCCACATCTCGGAATCCGGAGAAAGTTATGAAATCTGACAACCCATTCAATTACGAGTCCAACCATACCAGTTTCACTCAAATCCGACTCCGAATCGATACCGAAATCTCAAAATTTCGTTTCTATGAGATTTCTAAACTTTTCCAAATTTCAATCTCAAAACACTAATTAAATTGTTAAAACAATGATATATTTATGTTTATAGACCAAATCTAAGTTAGAATCACTTACCCCAATGTCTTTTCCTTGAAAATCTATCAAAAATCGCCTCTGCTCCAGCTCCAATTTGTTAAAAATGGCGAATGGGACGAATGCCCTCTTTTTATAAAATTGGCCAGCAACCTTCGGAACTGGTCCTCGAACTGGGCCTCGATCGTGGCTCCGATCACAGGCTCGAGCCTGGACCTAGTTCATGGCCTCGATCAGGGCATCGAGGTTGGGCCTTCGATCAGGACATTGATGTTGGGACTTCGATCAGGACATTGAGGTTGAGCCTTCGATCATGGCATCGAGCATGGGCCTTCGATCAGGGCATCGAGCATGGGTCTCGATCCTAGCTCTCGAGCCTTACCTTCGATCATGTCCTCGAGCTGGAACTTCGATCGTGGCTTCGATACTGAGCCTCGTCCCTGGCTTTGACTCAAGCCTCGATCGTGGGATCGATATCTGGGTTCGATCTGGGGCTCGATCACAGCCCAGAATATACAGCAGAAGGGAAAATTGCAGCAGCTTTTTAAGTCCAACTTTTGATCCGTTAACCATCCGAAACTCACCTGAGGCCCTCGGTACCCCAACCAAATATACCAACAAGTCCTAAAATATCATACGAACTTAGTCGAACCTCTAAATCACATCAAATAATGCTAAAATCATGAATCATACCCCAATTCAAGCTTAATGAAACTAAGAGTTTTCAACTTCTACATTCGATGTCGGAACCTATCAAATCAACTCCGATTGACCTCAAATTTTACACACAAGTCATAAATTACATAACGGAGCTATAAAAATTTTTGGAACTGGATTCCGACTCCGGTATCAAAAAGTCAACTCATCGGTCAAACTTTCAAACTTAAATTCTTATTTTTAGCCATTTCATGCCTAATTTAACTACGGACTTCCAAATAAAATTTCGAACACGCTCCTAAATCCAAAATCACCATACGGAGTTGTTGGAATCATCAAAATTCTATTCCAGGGTCGTTTTCAGATAATTAGATATTCGGTCACTATTCGAACTTAAACATTTTAATTTTTCTTCAAAATTCCATATCTCGGGCTAGGGACCTCGGAATTTGATTCCAGGCATACGCCCAAGTCCCAAATAACGATACGGACCTATCGAAACTGTCAAAACACTGATCCAAGTCTGTTTGCTCAAAATGTTGACCAAAGTCAACTCAATTGGGTTTTAAAGCTCTAATCCACATTTTAATCCATTTTTCACATAAAAACTTTCCATAAAATATTATGGATTGTGCACGCAAGTCGAAGAATGATAAATAGTACTTTTTGAGGTCATAGAACACATAATTAATTATTAAATTTAAAGATGACATTTTTGGGTCATCACATCAACTATTCAGGGTTCTTCCATTGGGTATTTAGGTCACCAGGGCCAGATTCTTAGTCAGCAACCTACTGTACCTAAGAGTTGTTACGAGTGTGGGGATCCCAGTCACATACAGATATTCTGCCCCAGGCTTCGGGGTAGACCAGTGTAGCAGGGTCAGCAGCCTATGATTACCGCACCAGTTGCTCCACCAGTCGTTCGACTACCAAGAGGCGGAGGACACGTGGGTAGGAGCCATCCTAGGGGTGGAGGTTAGCTAGGTGGAGGCCAGCCAGTTGGAACTCCAACTCGGTTCTATGCTTTTTCGGCCAGAACAGACGCATAGGCCTCATATGCCGTGATTACAGGTATTATTTCTGTTTGCGGCAAAGATGCCTCCGTATTATTTGATCCAGGATCTACATATTCCTATGTGTCATCTCTATTTGCTCATTTTCTGGGTATTTCTTGTGAGTCCTTGAGTACTCCCGTTTATGTGTCCACTCCTGTGGGCGATTCTGTTGTTGTGAATTGGATCTACCGTATTATTACATTCTGTGGTTATGAAACTAGAGCAGATTTCCTATTGCTTGAGATGACCGATTTTGAAATTATCCTGGGCATGGACTGGTTATCTCCATATCATGCCATCCTAGATTGCCATGCCAAGACTGTTACCTTGGCTATTCCAGAATTTCCTAGGTTGAAGTGGAAGGGTTCGTCTGCTAGTGCATCTAATCGGGTTATTTCTTTTATGAAGGCTCAACACATGGTTGAAAAGGGTTGTTTAGCTTATTTAGCCTATGTTCGGGATACTACTGCAAATACTCCAACTATTGATTCAGTTCCTGTAGTTCAGGAGTTCTACGATGTATTTCCTTAAGATCTTTCAGGCATGCCACCTGATCGTGATATTGATTTCTGCATTGATTTGGCTCCAGATACCCAGCCTATATCTATCCCACCGTATTGCATGGCTCCGAAAGAATTGAAATAACAGCTTGAGGAGTTACTAGCCAAAGGGTTCGTCAGACCGAGTGTATCGCCTTGGGGTGCACCGATATTATTTGTAAAGAATAAGGATGGTTCTATGCGAATGTGTATTGATTATCGCCAATTGAACAAAGTCACTATTAAGAACAAGTACTCGTTGCTGCGTATTGATGATCTATTTGACCAGTTGCAGGGTGCTAGGGTGTTCTCTAAGATCGACTTGAGGTCAGGGTACCATCAGTTGAAGATTCGAGATTCGGATGTTCCGAAGACTGCTTTCAGGACTAGATATGGTCATTATGAGTTTCTGGTTATGTCTTTTGGTTTAACTAATTCCCCAACAACGTTTATGAATTTGATGAACAGGTTCAGACCATATATTGATTCGTTTGTCATTGTCTTCATTGATGATATTTTGATTTACTCGCGCAACAAGGAAGAGCACGAGCAACATATGAGAGTGGTGCTTCAGACGCTGTGGGAACAAAATCTATATGCTAAGATCTCTAAATGTGAATTCTGGCTAGAGTCTATAGCATTTTTGGGGCATATTGTATCGGGCGAGGGCATTAAATTTGATCCCAAAAAGATTGAGGCAGTTCAAAATTGGCATCGTCCCACTTCGGCGACTGAGATCAGGAGTTTTCTGGGTTTAGCAAGTAATTATCGTCGGTTCGTGGAAGGTTTGTCATCTATTGCAACACCTTTGACCAAATTAACCCAGAAGGGTGCTCCGTTCCGATGGTCCGATGATTGTGAGGCAAGCTTTCAGAAGCTCAAGACAATATTGACTACATCACCAGTGTTAGTGTTGCCTTCCAATTCGGGGATGTATGCAGTGTATTGTGACGCTTCACGCATTGGCTTTGGTTGTGTATTAATGCAGGAAGGGCGAGTTATTGCATATGCTTCATGTTAGCTGAAGCCCCACGAGAAGAATTATCCGGTGCATGATTTGGAGTTAGCTGCGATTGTTCACGCTCTTATGATTTGGAGGCATTATCTTTATGGGGTGTCTTGTGAAGTTTACACTGATCATCGCAGTTTGCATCAGTTGTTCAAGCAGAGGGACCTAAATTTGCGGCAGTGCAGATGGCTAGAGTTACTGAAAGATTATGATATTACTATCATATATCATTCGGGCAAAGCAAATGTGGTTGCAGATGCCTTGAGTAGAAAGGCAGAGAGTATGGGTAGTTTGGCTTTCATATTAGCAGAGGAGAGGCCATTAGCTTTGGATATTCAGTCCTTGGCCAACAGACTTGTGCAGCTTGATATTTCAGAGCCCAGCCGAGTTCTTGCGTGTGTTGTAGCTCAGTCATCACTATTTTAATAGATCAAGGCTCGCCAGTATGATGATCTACACTTAATGGTACTTCGAGAAACGGTACTACGGGGTGGTGCCAAGGAAGTTACTATTGGCGCGGATGGTGTTCCGCGACTCCAGTATTGTCTATGTGTTCCTAATGTAGATGGACTGAGGAAAAAGATCTTGGAGGAGGCACACAGTTCTCGATATTCTATTCATCCAGGTGCTACGAAGATGTATCGTGACTTGAGGCAGCATTATTGGTGGCGACGGATGAAAAAGGACATAGTTGAGTATGTAGCTAGGTGTCTAAATTTCCAGCAAGTTAAATATGAGCACCAGAGGCTAGGTGGCCTACTTCAGTAGATGACTATACCATAGTGGAAATGGGAACGCATCACTATGGACTTTGTAGTTGGGTTGCCGCTGACCTTGCGGAAATTTGATACAGTTTGGGTGATTGTTGACAGGTTGACCAAGTCGGCACATTTCATTCCGGTTGTGACTACGTATACTCCAGAGAAGTTGGACCAGATATATATTCAGGAGATAGTTCGGTTGCACGGTGTGCCAATTTCTATCATATCAGATAGAGGCCCTCAGTTTAATTCACATTTCTGGAGAGCAGTACAAAGTGAATTGGGGACCCGTGTAGAGCTCAGCACAACCTTTCATCCGCAGATCGACAGGCAGTTAGAGCAGACAATTTAGATTTTGGAGGATATACTCAGGGCATGTGTGATTGACTTTGGAGGCCAGTGGGATCGTTTCTTACCTTTGGTCGAGTTTTCTTATAATAATAGTTACCAATCCAGCATCAAGATGGCTCCATTTGAGGCTTTATATGGTCGGTGATGTCGTTCGCCCATCGGATGATTTGTGCCCGGTGAGTCTAAGTTATATGGTACTAACTTGGTAAAGGATGCCTTGGAAAAGGTAAAGTTGATTCAGGAGCGACTTCATACAGCGCAGTCCAGACAGAAGAGTTACGTGGATCAGAAAGCGCATTATTTATCATTTATGATGGGTGAAAAAGTTCTCTTGAAAGTTTTGCCGATGAAGGGAATTATGAGATTTGGTAAAAGGGGGAAGTTGAGCCCAAGGTTTATAGGCCCATTTGAGGTGTTGAGACGAGTTGGGGAGGTTGCTTACGAGCTTGCTTTGCCTCCCAATCTATCAAGAGTTCATTCAGTTTTCCATGTCTCTATGCTCCGTAAGTATCATGCCGACCTGTCACATGTGTTAGACTTCAGCACAGTTCAGCTAGAAAATAGTTTTGGTTATGAAGAACAACCAGTTGCCATTGTTGTATAAACAGGTTTGCCAGTTGAGGTCCAAGAAGATTTCTGCAGTAAAAGTCCAGTGGAGGGGCCAACCAATCGAGGAAGCGACTTGGGAGGCCGATGGGGACATGTGGAGCAAATATCCACACTTATTTAGCACTCCAGGTATTATTCTAAACTCATTCGAGGACGAACGTTTGTTTAAGAGGTGGAGAATGTAATGACCCAACCGGTTATTTTGACTTTTAGAACCCCGTTCCCTTAAACAAAACTCACCGAATGTGCTTTTACTGATTTATGACTTGCAGGAATGGTTGGTCCAGGATTTGGAAGTGTTCGGGTTGAAAACGGAACACTTAGTTCTTTAAATTGGCTTTAAAATGTCAAGTTTGACTTCGGCCAACATTTTTAGAAAACGACCCCGGAATTGGGATTTGACGGTCCCAATATGTTCGTATGATAATTTCAGAGTTGGGCATATATTCGAATCGGGTTTTGGATAACCCGGGAGCGTTTTAGCGCTTAATAGTAAAATCAACTATTTGAAGGTTTAAGGTTCTTTAAATTTGGTTTGGAGTAGATTTTGGAGTAATCGAGGTCCGTTTGAAATTCCGAGTAGTATAAGTATGTTTCAGCGCGTTCGTAGTAAGTTTGAAGAATTTAAAATTTCTAAGTTGAATCAATTTGGTTTGAGGTATGATTCTTAGTTTTGATGTTGTTTTACACGTTCCGAGTGTTCGAGCAAGTCCATATTATGATTTCAAACTTGTTGGTATGTTCGGGCGGGGCCCCGGGGGCCCCGAATGTCAACCAGACGAGTCTCAGACCAATTTTGAAATTTGAAGGAAGAACTAAACCTTTCTGCTTCTGGTACGATCGCACCTACACTTGGACCGCCGCAGGTGCGACCCTCGCAGATGCGAGTTTTGTTCGCAGAAGCGGAAAAGGGAAGGGGAGGCCATCGCCGCAGATGCGGAATTTTGGCGCACCTATGAACGCGCAGGTGCGAAGCAGTGTGCGCGTATGCGACCTTGGTCCAGGCGAGTGAAACTCGCACCTGCGAGGAATTTCCACAGGTGCGGTCAATCCCTTCGCAGGTGCGAAAAATCTGCTTGGACAGAACCTTAAAAACAGACGAAGCTCAGTCCATTTTTGTCCGTTTTTCTTCCATGTTTGGGCGATTTCAGAGCTTTTTGGGAGGAGATTTCAATTTGCAACTTGGAGGTAAATTAATTCTACACACCTTGAGTTAAATACATAGATTATGGGCAGATTATAACCGGTAAATCTTAGAAATCAAGGGTTTAGATGAAAAACCTAGATTTGTATAAAAATGAGATTTTAACCACGAAAATGGTTATGGAATTGGATAGAAATTATATATTTGATTTCTTGAGATTTTGGGTAACGTTTTCATCAAAAAAATTTCAGAATCCGGGCACGTGGGCCCGGGGTGAATTGTAAGAATTTTACCATGTTGGGTTGGATAATTAATTTAATAGCCTAAATTCGAATTATTGATCATGTATTAATTATTTTGTATATTATTTGGATAGTTTCAGATTTTTCGGCATCGAATTGAGAAATTTAACGCGACGTGGTGATCGAAAAGTGGACTTTGAGACAAGGTAAGTCTCTTGTCTAATCTTGTGAGAGGAAAATTACCCCATATGTGATTAAACTAATAATTATTTCTAATTGTGGGGGCTACATACGCACGAGGTGACGAGAGTCCGTACGTAGCTACTATCTATGCTAAGGTCCGGGTAGTTTAGGACTCAAAGCATGAATTATGTGTGTAAATTATATCCTTTATTTAATTAAATTATTTGAAATATATTATTAATTGTTAGGGAAAGATAGTAAATAATGGAAATCTTATATACTTAATTTTCTGTTTAAATTAATTTATTGTTAAAAGAAATTGTTCATCCACTCGAATTAATCTATAATAAATATACTCTCCTTCCGGAGGTACATAAGAAAATGTCCTTCTTTCTTGTGGATTGGGCCGAACGCCTCAGCAGTATAGATGCATCTATGGATCGCGTCGCACATCCCTCAGCAGTGTACACGATACTCTGGATCAGGCCGTATGACCTCGGCAGCAATCGTGCCTAATAATAATAATAATTACACGATACCTTGGCATTTCAATTGCAGCTTGTGAATTTAATTTATAAATTGGAAATTATTGTATTTGAAAAAATTTAATTATTTCTGTTGGTTAAATAAAATTGTTGTTAACTCTGTGAATTATGTTGATTTAAATGTTTCTATTTTTATTTCAATTATTATTATTGACCCTTAGTGAGTGTCAAAGTCGACCATCTCGTCTCTACCTCTTTGAGATTATGCTTGATACTTACTGGGTACACGTTGTTTATGTACTCATATTACACTTGCTTCACTCTTTATGCAGGACCTGAGACATGTGCTATAGTTTGACCTATCGGCGCACACCCACGATATCCAAAGGCTTAGTGGTGAGCTGCCCTTTTGAGCCATTCTGCAACAACCAGTGCCTCTTCCTGAAATTTTCATTCTGTCTATTTTATTTCAAACAGTATTTGGAATCTTTGTATAATCTACTAGATGCTCATACACTTGTGACACCAGATCTTGGCACACACACTAGTAGAATATTTGGATTTGAATTTTTGTTCTTGGTTGTTTTAATTTACTAAATTCCTGCAAGTAAGAAGTGTTTAATTACTCGGTTAATTTTAAAAGAATTGAATATGGGTTTAAATTACTAGTTGCCTTACCTAACTGTAGTATTGGGCGCCATCACGACCTATAGGTGAAATTGGGTCGTGACAGTTAACTATTTGGAGCGTTAATTTTAACAATCCTATCCTTCTTCAAAAACTTATAATTACCAATTTCGTTGTCTTTGTTTTAAAACATATAATTAATATATTATTTACTACTTAATCTATCTCTACTATATTAAAAACAGGAAAGCCCTTAGTGAAATGTCATTCGCCTTCTTTACCCCATACAACTTGTTTGAATGGTTGTTACATATCATTTCATAATGTATCATATCATATTGTATTATATTGTACTGTATCGTTTGATGAATATAATATTTGGATAGACTGTATCGTTTGTTATCGTTTCATGATATCACGCACCAGCGATATGAAGATTAAATTTGCAATATTATAAAGAAAAATTATGAAATGAGGTAGAATTATTATATAAAAAGATAGGAGAAATGATAAAATAAGATTATTTATTTTAAAATTTTCAAATAAGAGAGATAGAGAGATTTTTTCAAAATTATATATTCATAAATATAGGATACACGCGCAAAGCGCGTACCCTAAACCTAGTTATATTAAAAGCACGAAGGTCCTTAGCGAAATGTCGTTCGCCTTTTTAACCCTTTAAAAATAGAGTTTACATTGTACAAAATAGTCATTTTAGTGATTTTCCTAATATTTAGAACATGAAAATTAATGTATGGTTTACTTATAAATCCTTTTTATTTAATTGTGTAAAAAGTCCTAATTCTTAAGATTTTAAAACCAGCTTATATTTACATTATAGAATTTGTTTTCTTTTAGAGTATGTAACAAAACTATAAATATATGCAACCAGTTTCACGAATAAACGATCAAATGTTCTCAATTTAAAACACTTGAACATATGAATGTTGATCTATCGAAGAATACTTTCAATTTTAAGCCTAATACATTTCCATGTTATATTTAAACTACTTTTCTACTAAAACAATATTTTTCCATTTGTCAACCTTTTAGTATAATATTTAAAAACTACACTCAATAAATAGAATAACTAAATAAGAAAACATTTAAGAATCTAAGAGAGAAAAGTAGTTGTTAAGAGTCAAAAACACTAATAATTCTGCAAACACAAATATCTAAAAATAAATTATAATTTTTATCTTTTAAAAATATATCAAAAGCATGAAGTCCCTTAGCGAAATGTCGTTCATTCTTTTTACCCTTAAAAAATACTGAAAAATAGTTATTTAATTATTTTCATAATATATAGGAATTTGAAATCAACTAAAGTTTTCGTTATTAACTCTTTCCTTATTTATTTAAACCAAGAATTTGTCTATATTATTGTTGAGTTATAGGTTAGAAACCCGAAAGGCTGGGTTAGAAAGGACTATATGCCTCCTTTTAAGAGCTCTAATATCTATTTATTTTATTTTTAACAGTAACTTAAATTAAAAGTATTTTATAAATTCATTTATCCACAACTACAAGACAAAAAAGTCTAAAAGATTTAAAAATAAATATCTTTATTTGAGAAGTGAAAAATGAATATTAACACTAATTTTTATAATAAATTAAAATACTCAAAAAAAATTAGTCATTCAATTATTTTTCTAATATTTAGGACATAAAAATCAATTAAAAATTTAGTTATTAAAGTTTTCTTTATTTGGACTAGATATAAAATCGTAATATTTAAAACTTTAAAGCACTTAAAAGTTTACCATGTATAAAATATTTTTCTTACTTGAACAATCTAAATATAGGTTTAAGTTAAAGAAGGAGGGCATAATTTGTTTTTCCATTGAAGGGTCCTTTAAAGCCAAGATGTTTCAATCTTTCAATGTAAAGGTTCCTTGCCTCATGGTTTAAATGCACCAGCGGAGGAAATTGAAGTGAGGCATATTTTATCGAAATGCGATTGTAGTTTTCTACTTCTATGAAATAAATTTTGTTTTTTGACCTATTCATGAGCCGTTACTCAACTTATCAATTTTTTTTCTGTTTGCCTACAATTCTTGTCAATTGATTCTTCTTCTTCTCACCGAGCCTATATTTTTTGGGTGTTCATAACGCAAACATATGTTAGGTAAGTTTTTAGTTTTTATGTCACTTTACCGTGTATTTACATTAAAAGTTATTCCCTATGTAGTTTATTAGGCATAACTGTATGTAAATGTTCTAATATTTACATTGTACATGCTTCTATGTTTATAATCCAAACAAGTCAATATAGTTTTTAAGTCTTAAAAGTGTTATTCTATTACTGTTTAAAAAGGGCATGACTCTGATTTCTATCATGATGTTAGCCAAGAATTCACTCGCGATGTTCTCTCCCTCAGGTATGAACTTTGTAACATAATTATAATTTCTTTAATGTCAAAGACAAATAAACTCCTTCTTATCAAATAATTATTAGAAATTTAAGAGCACAATATTCTTCTAATTGCCTTCACAATAAATCACAACTGAAGCATACAATTTCGTATAGAAGCTAAGCAATAAACATAACTGTATACGGGTAAAACCGGCCCCACTAAACACCTCGATTTTTCGGTAAGTCAAACGGAGCAGGAGCGTGACCGTAATGAATCAGAGTCAAAGCGAGGAGCCCCTCGTATCGGGGCTCGGGCAAAACACCTGCCCTCGGGAGTATGGGGACCATGTCCTCCGGGTCCGGTTCGAGGATCAAGACTTCGGAGAGAATTACCAAACAATTGCACAGGACTAACCAAGGGCCGTGATGTCCGTGCCCAACCGGATATCACGGCGTGAATCTCGACCCGTATCGGCAGAAAATCAGTGATTAGCGAAACATAAGATTTTTACCTTTCTTAGAATTGTACTTAGGGTAAAACTCCCCTGCTATATAAAGGGGGAGCTTATTATCCATGAGACACATGGTAACACGCATATCAAGGCAATTTATTTCAATTCTCTTTGTTGTTCAAATTTCTTATTTTTGTTCTTGAGTTCTTCATAAGTATAAGCTTGAAATCGAGGGCAGGTTCCTCATCAAGCCATCAACCGAGCTCAGAATCATCCTTATCATTGGTTTGGCCATTTATTACGTCTTTCATTCGCTTAATCAAACGTCATTAATTACTTGTATTGAATTAATCCACATATTCTTAAAACCACATATAAATTCAATTGTTATCCGTTTTTTAGGATAAACAATTTGGCGCCCACCATGGGGCTATGGATAATAATAGTAATTTGATACAAATTTTCATAACGCACTCTATTTTACACTTGTTCTTTGATATTTTAATTTCAGGTCAAATTAAAAATGTCGAACTCTCAATCTGCTCATTTGAATGTTAACGCTGAGTCTGGCCACCATGGCGAGAACAACAATGTAGTTCCCAACAACGAGATGCCTCCTGTTGACCCCAATAGAGTTCCAGTTGCGGACCTGATCAATGCTGACTCACATGTGGCTATCGACGCAAACTTGCCTACCGACCCCGAAAAAAACGTTCGCAGGAGAGCCCGATCGAAGCCCGGAGTACAAACGTTGGTGAAGGTGATGGGATCAATTTACGGGTGATCTTCGAAATATTACTGGCTCAACAGGCAGCAATAGCCCAGTTGTAGAACCAAAGTCGCGCCCCTAGCAGAGTTGAGCTCGAACCATCTCGGGAAAACACTCGTAGAAATGAACCAGCCACAGAAAGGCCCGGTGAAGTTGAATCCAGGACCAACCCCGAGATAATAAAGATGCTCGAGGAATTGACAAAGCGGGTGGAATCAGGAGAAAAGAAAATCAAAGCCAACGACAAAAAAGTGGAGACCTATAACTCCAGGGTTGATCAAATCTTAGGAGCGCCCCCGATATTGAAAGGTCTGGATTCCAAGAAATTTTTTCAAAAACCTTTTCCTCCGAGCGCATCTCCGAAACCGATCCCAAAGAAGTTTCGTATGCCCGAAATTCCAAAGTATAATGGGACCACGGATCCAAATGAACACATGACCTCCTACACGGGTGCCATCAAGGGGAATGACTTAGAAGATGACGAAATCGAGTCGGTTCTGCTGAAAAAGTTCGGAGAAACCCTGTCTAAAGTTGCAATGATATGGTATCATAACCTGCCCCCTAATTCCATTGATTCGTTTGCTATGCTTGCAGATGCCTTCGTAAAAGCTCATGTCGGGGTCATCAAAGTCGAGACCAGAAAATCGGACCTCTTTAAAGTGAAAAAAAGAGATAACAGAATGCTCAGGGAATTCGTATCGAGGTTTCAAATGGAAAGGATGGACCTGCCCCGGGTTGCGGACGATTGGGCCATTCAAGCATTCACTTAAGGACCCAACCCCCAAAGCTCCTTGGCTTCACAATAGCTGAAACAGAATTTGATAGAGTACCCGGCGGTAACTTGGGCTGATGTCCATAACAGGTACCAATCGAAAATTAGAGTCGAGGATGATCAGCTTTGGGCCCCCTCTGGGTCTGTGTATCCCATCAGAACTAATGATAGGTCTAGAAGAGTCGCCGATAATGAACTAAGACCAAGCAGAGATCAATATCAACTGTATATCAGAGATCGAAGAGGCAGTGGATCCAGACGTAACCCTGTGAGGAATGAAAAAAGAAGCGATCGAGGTCATAATAGTCGGGGACTCATGAGCAAAAATGGTTTCGATAGGCCAATCGGGGCTAGGGAGGCACCGAGGTTATTGGAATACAACTTCAGTGTCGATGCTGCCGACATCGTGTCAGCCATCGGACGCATCAAAGATACCAAGTGGCCTTGGCCATTGCAGTGCGATCCTGCCCAAAGAGACTCCAACCTGATGTGGAAGTATCATGGCACTCACGGCCACATGACCGAAGACTGCCGACAGCTAAGGAAGAAGTGGACTGATTATTCAATATCGGACACCTCCGGAAATATCTGAGTGATTTAGGCAAAAACCACTTCAGGAATAGGGACTCCAACAAATAGACCGAGCAATAAGAACCTCAACATGTCATCAACATGAACATCGGTAGAGTCGACATCCCCCGGGGGCCAATGCTGAAGCGTAATAAGTGTCCATCATAAGGGAAAACGAACACGAGATTACATACCAGATGGGACCATCTCTTTCAATGATGAAGATGCTAAAGGCATTGTGCAACCGCATAACGATGCACTGGTAATTTCTGTACTCATAAAGAAATCTCGAGTTAAGCGTGTATTGATTGATACAGGTAGCTCGGCCAATATCATCAGATCAAGGGTCGTAAAGCAGCTGGGTCTACAAAACCAAATAGTGCCTGCAGTCCGGGTCTTAAACGGATTCAATATGGTATATGAAACTACTAAAGGGGAGATAACCCTGCCAGTGAACACTGTCGGAACCATTCAGGAAATGAAGTTCTACATCATCAAAGGGAATATGAGGTATAACGCTCTATTCGGAATGCCGTGGATTCACAACATGAGGGTAATACCCTCGACACTACACCAGGTGTTGAAGTTCCCCACACCGGGAGGGAGCAAGACAGTTTATGGAGAACAGCCGGCCGCAAAAGAAATGTTCGAAGTCGATGAGGTGATCCCTATGTCCGTGCTCTCGACATCAATGATCCCGGGGTCGGTTAGGAAGGAAGAAACTAAATAGCAATCACCGACACCATCCCCGACTGAATAGGAGAAGAAAGAGGCTGGCGAGGATGATGATTATGGAGTTCCTAGGTCATTCATCGCCCCTGACGATTCTGATGCCACCAAGTCAATGGTCGAGGAGCTAGATCAAGTCATATTGATCAAATATTTGCCTGATCAGAAGGTATACCTAGGCATGGGGTTGACTCTTGAACTCAGGAAAAAAATCATTAAATTACTTATAGCTAATGTGGATTGTTTTGATTAGTCCCATCTAGATATGACAGGGATCTCACTAGAAGTTACCACTCATAAGCTAAGCTTGGACCCAAAGTTCTACCCGGTTAAACATAAAAGGAGGCCTCATGTCACCCCCCGACTTCGGGGAGCGTGACTGACGCTCAATAGAGTTACCCCAGTTGAGCAAGGCTGCACAGTGCCGTCTACCCAACTCGCCCATGAATAAAGAGAAGAATACATTTCATTAATCAGACAGTAAGAGGTCATGTGAATAACACCAGTTCATTTCCATTAGTTACGTCATTAACAAGTCTCAAAAACAGTACATTGTACAATCATAGTTAAAGTGGAACATATGATACGATTACATCATTTTTAGTTTATCTTTCCCAAAAATAGATACAACCCACACTATGTCTACGGAGCCTCTAACATGGATAAAAGAGTGCTACGACAGTGCCGGCAACAAGGCCTTGGCTATACCTCAAAACATTATGTACAAAGGATAAAAGATACAGGACCCGGAAATAAAGTGGGGCTCACCAAGTCAATTGAGGAGAGGGTGTGCTTCTATCACTGATCAATACCACCTGCTATGGAACTACCTGCATCCATTAAAGATGCAGCATTCCGGCAAAAGGGACGTTAGTACATATGGAATAGTACTAGTATGTAAAACTAAACACCCTCTCAATAGAACGAGCAACAGTAAACGGAGAATAAAACATGAAATCAATAAGAGACTCAAACAATATCAAGGTGTCAAGTTAGGGGAAAGGTAAATTTCAAGTAAGTTTCAGTAATTTAATTTGGGAGATCTTTAGCACCGATACACCACCGTGTTTTAGCACGGAGTCTGATCTCAGCCCGACCGACTAAGCCGTCTTACCCCGAGTCATACACTCACAAAACCACCATGTGCGCGGCATGGAGTCCGATCTCAGCCTGATCAGCTAAGCTGTCTCACCACAATGCTGTGTGGGTCTACATCACATCACATCTCGCTAGCAATAATCTCATCCCATTTAAGGGGAAACATCTCAACACACCAATCTCATCCCATGTAAGGGGAAACAGTCTCATCACATTAACGTGGGGATTTACCCCTCAATCACTCCTACACCGACACGTATAGTTTCGGGGTTAGGTTGTTTCGACCTACCCTTCCTCGGTGGCTAAACGATACTCCCAAGGCATTTATTATTAAAAAGGATTTACCACTCATTTCATATTCTTTTACATGTCATTCATTTTATTGGCACCATTGGCCATAACGCAATATCATTCTTGGCACGTTGGCTGTACTTCATAATTCATGCTCACTATTTCACTTTCAAACATTATCACGGATTGTCAACAACAAACATTTCTATTCAAGACTCTAAGCACATATCTGAGCAATTTAGGGTCTTAGGCACATGTGATTTCTTACACAATTTGATATGATCACTTTCATTTGG
The DNA here is from genome assembly GCF_000715075.1 of Nicotiana tabacum. Lineage (NCBI taxonomy): Eukaryota > Viridiplantae > Streptophyta > Magnoliopsida > Solanales > Solanaceae > Nicotiana > Nicotiana tabacum. The sequence continues at coordinate 49,719,641 of NC_134102.1, forward strand.
GCTTGACTTGAAGTTACAACATTTTAATACAGACTCATATATATATATATATATATATATATATATATATATATATATATATATATATATATATATATATATATACACACACACACACACACACACACACTCGACAACAAGTTTATTCAGAAAGGTCAATTCATAATGGACAACTCGGGACTTACAAGAACATCATGGGAATTCAATTCTAAGAGAGAAGTTTAGCGAACATACCTCGCCTCGAGCTTTTTAAATTATTACAATGTTCCGGAAATCTTAGCCACTTCGATCTATTTAGAGATATAGAAAAATTGAATACAAATTAGGAAGGAGTTCATAGTTCCAACTCACTTGAGAATTTTATCAAACACTAGGCGTGCATTAAGGTTTCAATGTCCTCCTATGGTGGATTCTTTCATCCCACTACCCAAATTTATCCAAATGAGCTCAACAATATTCCCACTACCCTTGATGGTACATGCATGCATAATGAACAACTCCCATCCCCAAGAATTGCCTTACTCATTACCTATTTCCAATTAAATCCCGGAATTGAGGGCTAAGGAGTAGAATCTTACCTCTAGGATGAAGACCTAGTGAGTTCTTCTTGTAAATTCTTCAACTTTGAGCAAGAATTGATGAATGATAAGCTTAGGAACTTCCCCTCTCACTCTATGGCACTCCCTATCTCTAGAAATATAAGTTTTAACTTTTTAAAATGATCCCTAAGACTGTTTTATAAGAATGGGGTCGAGTTTAAAAATTAAAACAAATGAAGCCCCGATAAAGATCTACGGTCGCATATGTGACAGAACGCTTCTGCGGTCCGTAAAATGGGCCGCATAATGGTCCTCCAGAACTGGACATTTCTGCCTCACTCTGCAACCGGTCTGCGGTCCGCAGACCTAATTTGTGATCGCATAATGCGCCGCAGAACTTCTTACCAGAAATATTTTTGTTGGGTCTGCGATGGGTTATGCGGCCCGCAAAATGATTATGCGGCTGCATAATGGACCGCATAATGGTCCAAACATGTGCCCAGATTTCTGCCTCAGTCTGCGGCAGATCTGGAGTACGCAGATCAGTTCTGCGACTGCAGATTGGGCTGCAAAAATGCCCTGCACTTCCAAAATACTTTCTTCAACTTCCCAACGCACTGTTCAACCCAAAAAGTCCGAACCACGGCGAGCTTTTAGTCAAAACATAAGCCTATTTCGGCACCACAAAACCCCGGGTTTTAGGTAAAATTTTACATACAGAATCGCAACTCAATTCAAGCATAAGTAAAGTAATGAACTTCCAACTTTCAAAACGCATGCCGAACCACATCAAATCAACTCGGAATGACCTCAAATTTTGTATGCAAGTCCCAAATGACATAACAGACCTATACCAACTCCCGTAACCACAATCTAGACCTGATCTCAACAATTTCAACCCTCGGTCAAACCTAACAACCTTTCAGACCTTCAACTTTTGTCAATTCAAGTCAAAACAACCTACAAACCTCCAAATCCAAATTCGAATATACACCTAAGTCCAAAATCACCATACAAAGCTATTGGAACCATCAAAACACCGTTTAGAGTCGTCTACACAAAAGTCAATTTTCGGTCAACTCTTACAACCTAAGCCTCCAATCAAGGGACTAAGTGTCCTAAATCAATCAAAAACTCCCCCGAAAACACATCAATCACCCCGGCAAGTCACGTAACCACAAATGCACATATGTAATGCATCAAATAGGGGAAATGGGGCTAGAATACTCAAAACGACCGGCCGGATCATTATATAAATTCCATAATGCCTCTCTAAGTTCTAATGTTTGAGTTGCTGAAACTTTTTGTGTCTTTATCGATAAAATTAGTATCCATGCTCTTATATATTAAATAGCTGTAATTTTAAATTTCACAACAAGTTATTTACACAAAATAATATGATGGTTAATTACTTTTTATTTTATTTTATTAAGTTCCAGTGATAAATGTTTGCATAAGCCTTTCTTTAATGTTTCTGGATTAAAAAATAATAATCAAATGTAAGATAGCAAGATGAATCACGAGCTAATTTAAGACTCGTTGGAATAAGTACTAATGATAAAAATATATAAATAAATGTCTCGGATCTAAAAGATATAAAATAATTGAAATACTCTGAATACGCTAGAAAAACTTTAGACGCACTTTAAATATTAGCCCACGTGTTCATACCCGAACCTTGGATTGATATGCTTAAATAATAGCCCATGTGTTCAACATATAAGCCTACTTTGACACCACGAAACTCCGGGTTGTAGGTAAAATTTTACGAGGTCTTACACCTCATTCCGAAGTCAAGCATGCGTTCATCAAAGACGAGGTATCCAAACTCCTTAAAATAGGTTCCATTTGGGAAGTTAAGTACCCGGATTGGTTGGCTAACGTAGTAGTAGTGCCTAAAAATGGAAATAAATTAAGAATGTGCATAGAGTTACAAAGACTTGAACAAGGCGTGCCCCAAGGATTCTTTTCCTTTGCCTAATATTGATCGCATGATCGACGCAATGGTTGGGCACGAGATACTCAGCTTTCTCGACGCCTATTTCGGGTACAACCAAATCCGGATGGACCCGGGCGATAAAAAAAACTTCATTCATCACTAAATTCGGCACCTATTGTTATAATGTAATGCCATTCGGACTAAAAAATATCGGTGCCACTTATCAACACCTAGTAAACTGAATGTTCGAAAAACAAATAGGAAAATCAATGGAGGTTTACATTGACGACATGTTAGTTAAGTCCCTGCAAGCAAAGGACCATTTGGAACATTTGCAGGAAACCTTCAACATACTGAAGAAATATAATATGAAGCTGAATCTGGAGAAATGCGCATTCGGGGTCTGGTCCGGGAAGTTCCTTGGATTCATGGTGTCGAACAAGGGGATCGAGATCAATCTAGACAAAATTAAAGCTATAAAAGACATCACCGTGGTGGACAATGTGAAGGCCGTTCAGAGGCTAACCGGGCGCATTGCCACCCTGGGTTGGTTCATATCAAGGTCCTCTGATAAGAGCCATCAGTTCTTCTAATTATTGAAGAAGAAGAATAACTTTTCGTGGACCCCGGAGTGCCAATAAACTTTGGAAGAACTCAAACGGTACCTTTCGAGTCCACCCTTGCTTCATGCTCCAAAGGCAGATAAGCAACTGTACCTATACTTAGTGGTATCTGAGATAGCGGTAAGTGGAGTCTTAGTCCGGGAGGAAGAAGGTACGTAATTTCCTGTCTATTATGTTAGCAGGACTCTAGACGAGGCCGAAACAAGGTACCCTCACCTAGAGAAGTTGGCACTCGCTTTGCTCAGCGCCTCCAGAAAGTTAAAGCCATATTTTCAATGCCATCCCATATGTGTCATAACTTCTTACCCACTGAGGAACATAATTCACAAACCCGAGCTCTCGGGACGATTGGCCAAATGGGCTATAGAAATTAGCGGATATGATATCGAATATCGACCTCAAACCACCATCAAATCTCAAATTTTGGCAGACTTTGTGGCCTACTTCACACCAGCATTAATACCCGAGTCAAAAGGGAATTGTTGTTAACCTCGGGGAATTTAACAGGAATTAAGACCCTCTTTACAGACGGTGCCTCGAACGCAAAGGGGTCCGAACTCGGCATCATATTTAAGCCACCTACGGGTAACGTAATTAGGTAATCTATTAGAATTGAGAAATTGACTAACAATGAGGTCGAGTATGTGGCCATGATTGCAGGTCTCGAATTGGCTAAAAGCCTGGGGGCCGAAGTGGTCGAAGCTAAGTGCGATTCCCTCCTTGTGGTAAATCAAGTCAATGATACATTCGAAGTGAAAGAGGAACGAATGCTAAGATACTTGGATAAATTATAGGTAACACTGCATCGATACAAGGAATGGACCCTACAACATGTGCCCTGGGATCAAAATAGCGAATCCGATGCTCTGGCTAACTTGGGGTCATCGGCCGATGATGATGAATTCAGCTCAGGAACAGTCGTACAACTCATGAAATCAGTAGTGGAGGAAGGCCATGCCGAAATAAACTCAACAAGCTTAACTTGGGACTGGACAAACAAGTATATAGATTACCTGAAGACCGGGAAGCTGCCCTCGAATCCTAATGAATCGAGAGCTCTTCGCACGAAGGCGGCCAGGTTTAACCTCTCCGAAGGTATTCTATTCAGAAGAACGTTCGATGGCCCACTTGCCATTTGCTTGGGGTCAGGGGACACCAAATAAGTTTTGAGGAAAGTTCACAAAGGTACCTGCGGAAACCATATGAGAGCAGAATCTTTGGTTCGTAAGATAATCAGAGCCGGCTATTACTGGATTGACATGGAAAAAGATGCAAAGGAATTTGTACGGAGATGTGACGACTGTCATAGGCATGCACCAATGATCCATCAACCCGGGGAGTTACTATATTCGGTCCTTTCGCCTTGGCCGTTCATAAAATGGGGAATGGACATTGTCGGTCCCTTGCCATGGGCACCCGATAAGGCTCAATTTATACTATTTATGACTGACTATTTCTCTAAGTGGGTCGAAGCTCAAGCATTCGAGAAGGTCCGGGAAAAAGAAGTCATCGACTTCATCTGAGACCACATAATATGCCGGTTTGGTATACCAGCCGAGATAGTGTGTGATAACGGGAAGCAGTTCATCGGCAGCAAGGTAAATAAATTTTTCGAGGACCATAAGATCAAAAAGATCTTGTCAACACCCTATCACCCTAGTGGAAACGGACAAGCAGAATCTACGAACAAGACCATACTTCAAAACCTTAAAAAAAGGTTGACCGATGCCAAAGGAAAATGGAAGGAAAGTTTGCCCGAAGTCTTGTGGGCATACCGTACGACCTCAAAATCTAGTACCGGGGCCACTCCGTTTTCATTTGTCTATGGTGCCGAAGCACTAATACCGGCTGAGGTGGGAGAACCGAGCCTCAGGTTTCGATATGCAACCTAAGAATCAAACGGTGAGGCCATGAGCACGAGCCTGGAATTATTGGATGAGAGGCGCGAGGCTGCCCTAGTCCGGTTGGCCGCCCAGAAACAGCGGATAGAAAGATATTACAACCGAAGAGCCAACCTCCGACACTTCAATGTCTGGGACTTGGTGTTAAGAAAAGTAACACTGAACACCCGGAACCTGAACGAAGGGAAGCTGGGACCAAAATTGGGAAGGACCATATAGAGTCATCGGTATTACCAGTAAGGGTTCATATAAACTCAAAGTAGGAAATGGTGCACAACTACCAAACAACTAGAACGTGACCCACTTAAAATGGTACTAATATTAAGGTACGAGCTCATTCACTTTTTTTAATATTACGAATTGGCCTAACACTTGCAGGCAACAACCAAAGAAGAATGTAGCTGTTAGGTCTGAAAGCACGCGTTGCACTCTTTTTCCCTTGAACCGGTTTTGTCCCAAATGGATTTTTCGGCAAGGTTTTTAACGAGGAAACAGTAAATCGTGCTAACTTAGAGTCGAAGACAAGTGTTAAATCGGAGTCAATGGTCGCATAAACAGTATCCGAGCTCTATCAAAGATCGACCTCGAATACTGAGGGCCATCACCCTCGGGTCAAGATTTTTAGCAAGGAAGGAAAATTTATACTTGACTAGTCTAGGCTCGGTAGTTAGGATTTATTGTAAGGACCAAACGGTCAAGTGAATTGTGCCCGCTAGGCCACCTCAGCCATAATACGAGCTTTTACACGCTTACAATCTTGTATGTTATGTACAGAAATGAAAGAAAGTTTCTACCTTGCTAGGAAACATTTTTTGCTTCTTAAAAGTATCGAGCCTGAAGCTATTCCTACCCGGGAACTATCGAGCCCAAGGGACACCCTTATCCGAGCCCAAAGGGCTACCCCCACTCGGGGACTGATGCCCGAGATAAGTTCGGGCTGCTCGGGTTATCGAAACCTAGAGACACAAAACCTACTAGGCAGTTCCTTAACCTAAAAGGCTACGACCACCCTAAAAATGGTTCGGAGACGTCCAAAGCCCGTAATCAAAACATAAGGCCTTCAACAAAATTTTAAACCTGTTCAAAGGTTACCCTCGGCAAATATATAGTCTAAAAACATTTAAGCAAGCATCTTGATGAAATTTTTAGTTACTCCGAGCAAAAATTGCATCGAGGATAGGTCTTGTTCGGACCTCCGAAAAATGACTTATTACTACGTTTGATTCTATGTTAAGGTATTAGAAATGTTTGTAATTGTATAAAGATGCTGCAGATAATAGACTTGAAAATTGCCAAAAGGGAAAAACTTTATATATTCCGGAATATCTTTACAAAGGCCAATAAAAACCGCCTCAACAAAATATATGTACAAGATACAAAAATAAATAAATCCTAAGGCATCTCTGCCTGGTCTTCACCGGAACCCGACTCGCCACCAGAACCATCGGGACCTTCGGATTCTTCAGAGCCCTCGGAGCCCTCTTCACCTCGAGGTTCAGCTAGCCTCTTGGCCTCGACCTCGAGTCTTTTTGCCTCTTCGATCTCAGTAGATAGGTCGAAGCCTTGCATGTATTTCTTCGAGGGTCTCCTTTCGGGAAAGCCGCCACACATAATCAGCAGTAGTCTTCAGGCAGGCTTCGGCTGCTTCAACATCGGCCTTATATTGGGCCACCATCTCGTTAGCATCAGCCGAGGTTGCTTCCAACTAGGACCTCGTTGTTTTGAGCTCCTTGCCAAGGGCATCCTGTTCAGCGATGGCCGAGCCCAGTCGTGCTTGGAGGTCCTCATTTTGCTGAGCCCATGTATCGGCCTTCTCTTTCGTCACCTGAAGCTGAACTTCCACCGAAGACAGTTTGGCCTGGGTGGTCTCCTTCTCCGAGGCCAGCAAGTCCATCTTATTTTTCCACCCGTCTGCCATCACTTGGATCTCATCCATCTCCTTGCGGAGTTAGTCGATCTTCTGCTGGACCTGCGAAGTATTGTTCTTAGCCTCTGCGGCCGGACCTTCGTTTCTAACTTCGAAAACCTTTTCCTTTTCCACCAAGTTGACATGCTCCTGCCTTAAGGCCGATGCCTCTTTTTGAGCTGTATCCAGCTCGGCCTGGATGTTCTTGGCGACCCCCTCTTGCTGCTCGCTAAGAAGCTTGTACATGTCCCTTTGTTGGTCAAGCTCCTTGATCTCGAGCTCGAGTTGATTGACCTCAACCCGGTACTGAAGGAATCTCTCGTGGTGAAGTACCGAGGCCTGCATAAAGGCAAAGAAAACATGAGAAATGTCAAACACAGATAGCTATAGATAGATGGAAGGGAACGATGCCTCACCCGGTTTAACGCCTATTGCGCCCCATTGAAAAGGCATGGCACGTTCACCGCATTTATTTTTTCCTGGTCCTCCTCGGTCACCAGGCATCAGAGGTAGCTAGCTACCCCCACAGGAGCGGACGAAACCCGGGCATCCTCCGGGACGGTCAGTATAATCGATCTCTTGCGACCAGGGTCCACACTTGGAGCGAGGAACTGATTGACCAATTTTCGGCTCGAGTTCGACCCGCCGGCTTTCGAGAAAGTGTCTTTATTCGAAATTTCCAGTCACCCAGACCGGAGAAGTCTTCCAAAGTGGATGAGTCCACTCCATCGAAAGAAGGAGTGAAGGATATCTTCCACACCCTGGCCTCCCTCGTTGGATTTCTCCTTTCTCGCTTGGGCCTCCTCGAGCATAGACTCAGTATAGGAGGGCGTCCCCGAGATCTCAATTACGCCGGGCGCTTCCTTTGGAGCAAAATTGACATCTTGGGAAGTTTCACCCCGGGTATCCACGTCGGTCTTTTGAGTTTGAGGGGGGTCGATATTGCGAGTCTCCTCCTCGGATGCATCCCAGTCACCGGGATAGGTCATCCCATGGGTTACAAAAATAGATTCATCCTCCGGCTCGTCCCTAATCCGGAGGAGGGAGTCGGAGTCTGGCACCCGGGAACTGGGGCCCTTCCTGGGCTTGCGGAGCACCCGCTTCTTTAGTTTCTTCACCTCGGAGCCCGGGGAGCCCGAGGGTTTTCTCTTCATCTTCTTTTTTCCCTCCGTGACAGCAACGGAGGGATCAACGAACGGGGGAACATTTCATCCCCTTCCGAAGGCCTAAGTTCGGTGGTCTTAAGTAAACCTGCAATAACAAAGAGGGAAGGGGAGTCAGTATAATAAAAGGTGAAGACATAGTGTTGGCTACTCGGAAAGAGGCCTTACCATGAGAACGAGCCTCCCATAGGCCCTTCGAGAGTCCGCTCCATGTGCGCTCGAAGTACAACATCTAAGTACAGATACCTTGGATTCACTCCTTTAACCGGGGGACCGCATTCGGAACCCGGGCGACAGCTGCACAACCACAAGCATGAATGAGAAGATAGAAATGGAAGAAGAAGAATTTTTGATGTTGAGAGAGGGAGTTGCACTTACGAGACGCATTCCACTTCTCAGGGAATGACATGTATTCCCGGGGGATCAAACCCTCGGCCTTTACTCAGACAAAGCGTCCCTTCTAGCCTCAGACTCGGTCTTCGTCGATACTCAAAAAGGGGCCTTGCTGGCTTGATGAGGAAGATTGATTAGTCCCCCTCGAAACATCCAAGGACTGTATAATCGAAGCAGGTAGTCAATCATGAACCGACGAGATTCGGTCTTGTTCACAAAGTAGCAGAGGAAGGTCATGATCCTTCATAACGATGGGTGGATTTGCCAGAGGCACACCTCATACCTCTTGCAAAAGTCTAGAATGATCGGGTCTATCGGGCCCAGTGTAAAGGGATAAGTGTAAACACTTAAGTACCCCTCCACGTGGGTAGTGACGATGTCCTCGGGCCCGGGGACTACTTCATTCTTGCCTTCCCAATTGTAGTCCTTACGAACTATGGGAACAACATCTTCAGTCACAAAACATATGTACCTCGAGACTCCTTCACCCCGGTCCTGTTTGCGCGAGGGCTTCTCGACTTTAAAGTCATCTGCAATTGAGCACCCCCTGGGGAATAAACACCGACAAGGGAGGCTCGGCGGCCAGTTTGTTAGCAGCCACAACGGGGGAAGCTGTTTCGAGGGCAGCCACCTCAGGGGTAATTGCTTCAGTACCAGAGGCCGGTTGAGAAGATGAAGAGGCAACTTGTTGAGGAGCGATTTTCGATGTTTTGGCCATTGTCATCTGAGGGAGTGTTTGAAAATTTAAGAAAAGAACGCAATGTTTTGGAAAAACAGGTTTTGTAGATAAAGAACAGAGTATGGAGATTTGAAGAAAATCTGGATAGAAATTTGGAGATTGATATAGAAATTGAAGAACAAGGATGAAGATATGAAGGTTTGAAGAAGATTTGATGATTGCTGGGAAGCTCGAAGGTAGCGATTTGGTCGAAAAGTAGAAAAAGGACAAAAGGAGGAAGATTTTATAGGGAAACAACCAACGCTTCACATTCGGAGGCAACCTGCCGGTGAGCGACATGTGTCCGAAGTCAGAATGACGCGATTGATGGGACATTTCGGCTCCCTCGTCATAACGTACGAAGGAAGGAACCGGACTCATTTGTCGTTTCCCATCTTTTCGGTAAGCCTATTCTCTGAGAAACGAGGGAACTATCTGTATACGGGTAAAATCGGACCCACTAAACACCTCGATTTCCTAGTAAGTCAAATGGAGCAGGAACATAACCGTAATGAATCAGAGTCAAAGCGAGGAGCCCCTCTTATCGGGGCTCGGGCAAAACACCTGCCCTCGGGGGTGTCGGGAGCATGTCCTCCGGGTCTGGTTCGAGGATCAAGACTTCGGAGAGTATTACCAAACAGTTGTACAGAACTAACCAAGGGTCGTGATGTCCGTGCCCAACCGGATATCACGGCATGAATCTCGGCCCGTATCGGCAGAAAATCAGTGATTAGCAAAACAGAAGATTTTTACCTTTCTTAGAATTGTACTTAGGGTAAAACTCTCCTACTATATAAAGGGGGAAGCTTATTATTCATGGGACACATGGTAACACGCATATCAAGATAATTTATTTCAATTCTCTTTGTTGTTCAAAGTTTTTATTTTTGTTCTTAAATTCTTCATAAGTATAAGCTTGGAATCGAGGGCAGGTTCCTCATCGAGCCATCAACTGAGCTCAGAATCATCCTTATCATTGGTTTGGCCATTTATTATATCTTTTATTCGCTTAATCTAATGTCATTAATCACTTGTATTGAATTAATCCACATATCCTTAAAATCACATATACATTTAATTGTTATCCGTTTTTTTGGGTAAACAATAACCAATAATTATGAGTTTATGATTTCATAACAAAGCAATATTCTTTACAAAAAAGACACGAGAGATTGTTATAGGATCAATATTCATCATTTTTAGAAATTTATAGTTTTACTTTAATTTTTATTTTATGGTTGCATCATATTCTTTAATAATATTTACGTAACTTTTAACAAAATTAGTACCTATTAATATAGGGTGCACACAACGCGCATATCATAAGACTAGTGGATAATAAAAATACAGGTAAAAAGTTACATGTTAGTTGTTTATTGGTTTAGTATAAATATTGAACAAATATGAATATTAAAATAGAACAAGTAAAAATTAGGAGGCTGACTTTACTAATCCGTACAAGTTAGGAATGTCAACTGTGTATTATCATTTCCCTTATTCTTTTCTTTTACCATTTCCTTTAGGAACGAGTTGTGCGAATTTCCTTTTCTTTTGTTTTTCAGCTTTTGAGTAGTGTAACATTGTTATGTATAACTCGTTCGATGAGAACAAGATCTCTCATTTGCTAAGAAATTGACAAGTAGGAAAGGACAATGGATGTAGGGCCCAATGTGGGGAACATTGTTGAACCAACGGCATGCATTTATGTGAGGTGTGATAAGGACATGCACATTTCGTTAAACAAAAATAATAATATGGCGTTCCAAAAATAGGATATTCTTAAATACCATCTCACTATTCCAGGTGCAAGCAAAAACCTAGGGTCATATTTATTTGTAGAATATTTCTCTTTCAAATATTTTCAAATATCGCACAAGAAATTTTAAAACGTATCACTTCAATTTTTTTCAACAAACTTTATTCAATTGTTTTAACGATTAGCTTAATATATTTTTTAAGAAAAATTATCCGTCTACTCGCACAACGCTCGGAATTTTATTTTTTTTGATTTGTCACTTTTGGTTAGGTACCTACTTTGAAGTATAGGTTAAGCAACACTTTCTGATCAAAAGGATTAAATGAGACAAGCCTGAATTGACTGAATTTAGATGGCTACTAATCCTGGACAAGCAGGGGGAGGTGGTATTCTTAGAAACTACAGGGGTGATCTTCAGATGGCATTTTTTTATCACTATGGGATATGACTTAGCAGAAGCAAGAGCAATGATGTTTGGGATACCCTGATACATTCAGAATCAATATTCATAGTCTATGTTGAATTTGACTCCATGTTAATAGTTAACATGTTAAATGGAGTCATGAAATGAACTTGACAACTCTGAAAAATCATCAAGGACATTAAGAGATATATGGCTATAGGACAGTTTGAGGTTACCCACTACTTCAGAGAAGCCAATATGGTGGCACACTCAATGGCGAACTTGGATGTTACAAGTAAATGCAGGCCAATTTTCACTGTGGCAACTTCTTTGCCTTGACAAGTTAGAGTTGCACCGAAGATGGATCAAAGATACCTCCCCACATTCAGAATCAGGCCAAAAAGGTTGTTGCTATATTGATTATGGTTAATTCCTCTAACTTAGTTCTAGTTCCTTTTTTGAAAGCTCACAATGTAAAAGAGGAGTATTCCTCATTTATTTATACTTCGAGATTTAGTTTAACCTATTTTTGGATAGCTATTAGTTTAGAATCTTGCATAGATCAGATCCTCAAATGTAAAGTGTGACCTAGCTAACCCCACAAATATTATGCGAGGTCAGGCTCTATGCCCCCTTTCTTTTGTACTATTTTATTGGGAAAAATTAAACTGGTAAGGGTTTGCCAAACCCCCTCCAACACAAAGAGTTTTTTTCCTTTAAAAAAGTATATGTGCCAGTGGGTCAGGCCGGTCAGCTTGGTTCAGTGAATAGGTAAATGCCACTAAATGCCACCACTCAAAATCCGTTGTGATGACGGCTAGCCGTATTTGCTTAGCAAGACAACTCACAATCCACAAAAAAATATAACCAGATTTTTTTTAATTAAGAGAGTCATATTATATTTAAAGACAAACATAGTCTCGAAATAATAAAAATATCTGATACAATTATAACAATGCCTAAACACAGTCAATATAGTATAACTCCTAAGACTAGGTGCAAGTACACGAGCAACTATTGAATACGTTCAAATCTGAATACATGGACAAAGTTGTATGAAATAATAAAATAGACAAGAAATGTCAAAAGAACAGGGACTTGATAACAACAAAATAAATTCATGGAGTGCAACTCACCCTAAGTCTCTGTGCTAACGCCTAGGTTTAATCAAGAGGCTCTGCTAGTACCAACCTGAGGATTTACACAAAAATATATACAAAAGCATAGTATGAGTACACCACAATCGGTACCGGTAAGTATCAAGTCTAACTTCGAAGAAGTAGTGGCGAGGCTATAGGCATCAAGACACTTACAACACAGATATAAATAGCAGAACTTAGAGCTAAAATAATAAATAATCTCATGAATAACAAGAATCAAAGATATCAACAGTCGAAAGGTATAAAGCATGTTTTTCTAATTCCAAGTCAAGAGATAATCATAACACTGCTCATATATAACATTTAACGAAGACATGTTATAACGACCCAACTCCCACCGGAGACGCGACGACGCCTAACACTATTTGCTAGGCAAGCCAACAATTTCACAATAATAATGAATTTAATAAAATAGAATTTAATAAACTCAATAACGAAAATACCATAAAATAACTGCGAAAACAACAGTAATGCAACTACAACCATCCCAAAGATCTAGTGTCAACGAGTGCATGATCACTACTGAATATCAAAATACAAGGCCAAATCCTCAATACAACTGTCTGAATAATAGAACAATAATAACAGAAATAAATGAAAGAGAACTTCAAGGTCTGCGAACGATATAGCATGTCATGCCCCAAACTTAGGGAGCGCGACCGACACTCAACCGAGTGAACCTAGTCGAGCAAGCCTACGTTACATTAACCTCTCATCATAACTCATGCATGATTTATCAAAATATAATTAGATCATGACTTTCATATTGAATACATTTGTCTTAATGGCCCATAAATTCTTTCTCATGATGGTTACACAGCTTTATAAATAGCTATAAATACTGTGAACATAAATACACGACAAAACTTAAATCTTTAATTACATGACCCACAATGTACATGGAGCTTCTATGATAATAGATACCTATACCTAAGTACATAAAATTAACTAGACTCAAATGCCCACTGAAATTGTAGCAGGCTCACCATTATCAAAGATACATATCATCCTGTAGAAGTATACCTGCATCCATTAAAAGATGCAGGGCCCCCGGCAAAAGGGACGTGAGTACATATGGAATAGTACTTGCATGTAAGCCAAACAGAAAAACATATGAAATCATGGTAATTCAAATAAGAGGCATACAAAGTACATCAAGAACTACGAAATATCCCATAGATTCACATTTCAAGTCTCGTTATACTTACATCATTTTAAACTTCGTTTAGGATTAACTGAGCCATATGAACTATGCGTGGAATACATAATATAAAGTAATTGAAACAACATGTACAAACAAGACCAATGAATGTGGCACCTAATGTCTACGTTAACAATGCGTCTCACTAGACCGTTCATATCCCTCTCTTACCTTACACCTATACATTTGTGATGATCCAAAATGTCATCTTTAAATTTAATAATTAATTCTATATTCTAAGACATCGAAAAACACTATTTATTATTTTTTGGCTTGCGTGCACAGTCCGTAAAATTTTTCGGAAAGTTTTTAGGTAAAAAATAGATTAAAATATGAATTAGAGCTTTAAAACTCAATTGAGTTGACTTTGGTAAATATTTTGAGCAAACAGACTCGGATCATTATTTTGACAGTTTCGGTAGGTCCGTATTGTGCTTTGGGATTTGGGTGTATGCCTGGAATCAAATTCCAGGTCCCTAGCACGAGATATGGAATTTTGATAAAAATTTAAAAGTTTAAGTTCAAATATCGATCGGATGTCAAATTATGTGCTAACGACCCTAGAATAGAATTTTTATGATTAAAACAGCTCCGTATGGTGATTTAGGATGTAGGAGCGTGATCGAAATTTTATTTGGAAGTCCTTAGTGAAATTAGGTTTGAAATGGCTAAAATAGGAATTTAAGTTTGGAAGTTTGACCGGGGAGTTGACTTTTTGATATCGGGGTCGGAATCCAGTTTTGAAAATTTTTACAGCTCCGTTATGTCATTTATGACTTGTGTGCAAAATTTGAGGTCAATCGGACTTGATTTGATAGGTTTCGACATCGAATGTAGAAGTTTGAAATTCTTGAATTTCATTAAGCTTGAATTAGGGTGTGATTTGTGATTTTAGCATTGTTTGATTTAATTTGTGGTTTTAAATAAGTTCGTATGATGTTTTAGGACTTGTTGGTGTGTTGGGTTGAGGTCCCGAGGGCATCGGGTGAGTTTCGAATGGTTAACGGATCAAAAGTGGGACTTAGCTACTGCAAAAGTTGTTGCAATTTTTCTGCTGGAAATGCTGTGAAAATCGGGCTGCCTGTGAAAATCGAGCTGCCTGTGAAAATCGGGCTGCCTGTCAAAATCGGGCTCCCTGACAAAATCGGATACCCTGTCAAAATCGGACTCCCTGTCAAAATCGGACTCCCTGATAAAATCGGACTCCCTGACAAAATCGGGCTCCCTGACAAATCGAGCTCCGTGACAAATCGGGCTCCGTGACAAATCGGGCTCCCTGACAAATCGAGCTCCTTGACAAATTGGGCTCCCTGGCGAATTGGGCTCCCTAACAAATCTGTAAGTTATAAAAACAGTGGACTTTGTCCCATTTGCCATTTTTGACAAATTGGAGCTTGAGGAGATGCGATTTTGATATATTTTCAAGGAAAAACATTGGGGGTAAGTGATTCTAACTCAGATTTGGTCAATATACACGAATATATCATTGTTTTCACCATTTAATTAATGTTTTGAGATAGAAATTTGGAATTTTTTTAGAAATCTCATAGAAACGGATTTTTGAGATTTCAGTGTCGATCCGGAGTCGGATTTGAGTGAAACTGGTATGGTTGGACTCGTAATTGAATGGGTTGTCGGATTTTATAAGTTTCGCCAGATTCTGAGACGTGGGCCCTACGAGAAATTTTTGAGCTAATTTCGGATTTTATTGAAAAATATAATACTTTATTATGAAATTGAATCCTATAATTTTTGTTGACTGTATCGAATTAATTATGACTAGATACGAGTCGATCGGAGTCAGAAAATCGAGGAAAAAGTATAATACTTGGTTAAATTAGAGCAAGTCAAAGTAAGTGACTTGTCTAACCTTGTGTGGGGGAAATTTCCCCTAGGATTGGTATTGATGTGATTATTGAAATATGTTAAAAGTCGTGTACACGAGGTGACGAGTGTGCACACGGGCTAAATGTGAAATATTATATTTTTAAATTGTGTAGATCACTGTTGCGCATTTATTAAATTATTTTATCTTGTTATATTCTTCATTACTGATCTGAAGTATATACCTTAAATTTGTTTGACCCTTTCTTGCTAATTGTTTTACCTGTTTAGTTGAAACTTGGTTTCTTTTATTCTATGCATTATTTGAAGGTTGATTTTCTTTAAATTAAATATTATTAATATGAAGTATTAATAATATGACACTTGACAGGAAAATGTGGAGGTCGAGTATTAGAGTTGTAGGTTAGGATGTAGATGAGTCTTGACTTACTTCGTGCCATTGTGGGACTGGCCACGTAGGATTTTTTTTTTAGGGTAGCTAGTGACAATGTTGTGTTTTACTACTTCACTTTTCAGTGCATGTCCTATTTACTAGCTATCGTTTTTGCTTTGCATCTTTCTTTTGCATTTCATAGTGTTCCTACTTTTCTATGATTGTTGTGGTGATACTAATGTTGTCTCCTCTTGTCGTTTTGTCTTTTTGTTTTCTTGAGCCGTGGGTCTTTCGAAAACAGCCTCTCTACTCCTTTGGGGTAGGGGTAAGGTCTGCGTACACACTACCCTCCCCAGACCCCATTAGTGGATTTCTACTGGGTTGTTGTTGTTGTTGTTGTTGTTTTATTATTATTATTAATATGAAGTATTTGAAAATTTTAAATTTGATATTGAAGCCACGTATTAAAGATTTTGAAATATTATTTTCCTGAATTATTTATTCCTGAATATTTTTGTAAGATTTTCGTACTCATTGTGATGGAGCCGTGAGCTCTTTATTGTGGAAAACTATTATTGATGATTTATTTTGGCATGAGCCGTGAGCTCTTTATTGTGGAAAAATATTGTTATTGAATTATTTTTGCAAGTTAAATTATTTGAGCACTTGAGGTGCAAATTGTGATATATATTGTGATATTGATACGCATACGGTGGTATAAGGTCTGGGTATTGAAACGCATGCGGTAAGATAAGGGTGGCTTGATACGCGTGGCTAGTAGGGGGAACTACTAGAAGTCATGCGGTGTGATAAGAATGGCTAAAACGCGGGATGCTATTTCGGAAAAAATATTTTCTTTCAAATAAATTGTGAAGGCTCCCGCGGTGAGATAAGAAAATGAGATATTGTGAATTTATTTATGATTTGGGACTACGAGGTGGTACCTCGGGAGTGACCTTGTTGATATTGATTTATGGCCGTCGTTGCCTTTGATTATTGTTGTAATTTTCTTAAAGTTGAAAAGAATTCTGTTTTGTTTCCACGAGGTATTTATATGCCATTATTTGGTGTAATTAAATGTGACATACTACTTGATTCATTTCCATTGTCATTTTATCTTATAATATTGTTTAAATATTTTACCATGCCATTATTTATTCTCCAGTAAGACCTGACCTGACCTCGTCACTACTCTACTGAGGTTAGGCTTGGCACTTACTGGGTACCGCTGTGGTGTTCATACTACGCTTCTACACATCTTTTTGTGCAGATCCAGGTACATCTTATCAGACCAAGCATCAGTAAACTAGCTATACGAGGAGACTTCGAGGTATATCTGCCAGCGTCCGTAGACTCCGGAGTCCCCTTCTATCTTACTATGTTGTCTTCCTTATTTGCTTTAGACTCTGATGTATAGAGACATAGAGATTAAATTCTTAGAGGCTTGTGACTTATTTCTACATGGTTTTGGGAGTTGAATTTGTTTGAATTGTAGTTTATTTATTTTCGATATTTAATATTATTCCGCATTGATAGGCTTACCTAGTCTTAGAGACTAGGTGCCATCACGACATCATACAGAGGGAATTTGGGGTCGTGACAAGTTGGTATCAGAGCTCTAGGTTCATAGGTGTTATGAGTCATAAGCAGTTTTAGTAGAGTCTTGCGGATCGGTACAGAGACGTCTGTACTTATCTTCGAGAGTCTATGGAACTGTTAGGAAATATTCATTTCTTTGATTCCTTATCGTGCGACATTGATTTAGCTTGAAACATATATCTTATATTCGTTTGTATCCACTCGTGTATGACATTGCACACTCGGTATCAGTTGTGCGCCGATGGTTCATGATGCCGCAGATGGACTAGGAGGGAGCCAGAGATGCTCAAACATTGCATCAACGTGTGGTTTCGACTGAAGATGCGGACGTATTAAGAGATCACCCAGTGAATCATGTAGCAGGGTGCAATGGATGTTGGCATCTGGTTGATTTATACGAGCTGTGAAGGTTATTATTGTGGATCATTGGACTGTGACCTATGACTTCGCGCCGAGTGGGGGGAGTCCACTATCAATGGATGGATTGAGGGGTCATGTGTTATGTCAGTTTTGCCTTGAAATGTATATATGTATGTGGTACTGAAAGGTTCCCTAAATATTTACACATGTTTAAGGCCTGAGATTTTGTAGAGGATAAGGTTGTGACTTGCGGTAGGTCCGCCTCCTTAATAATCATATACTTCAGTACCAAAGGAGTTATAAAAACAACTCTAAATTTGCAGAAGGTCTACTCAGTGTGGATGTCACAGTTGCAGATTTTGGGATGCTTCGGAGGAAGTACAGTTGTTGACGATATTCTGGACTATGTGCTTCGTGCCAATATTTGTCTGTATGGAGCTCTACTTTTGTGATCGTTGTGTATAAATAGGGGTAAGGGTTACCCCAAAGAAGAATCGAAGAGTATGTTAAGAAATGGGTCAGCTCAACAGTGTTGAGTCAGCATAACAAAAGAAGAAATTAGCCTTGGGAGAGATAATTCTCCACCGGTGTTCATGGCAAGACTATAAAGAGGGCAGACCAGCCAATGCAATACCGCCTACTTGGCTCAGTTCTCAGAAATGCTTTTGAAAGAGTTTTTTTCCCGGAATCTCCATAATGCGTGGCGCATAGGGTTGAACGGTTGCGTCAGGTCATCATGACGGTGTCAGAATACGCCATCAAGTTCAATAAGTTAGCCCGTCATACTCCTACTTTACTTCCTACAGCCAGAGAGCGAGTCCACAGACTCATTAAGGGACTCAATTATGATCGTAAAATTTTGTACTCGTGAGCTACATGCTGATACTTCATTTCTACTAGTTGTAGAAATTGCCAAGATATTAGAACGTGTTCGGGGTGAGGAAAAAGGAAAACTTAGGAGACTAATAGGTCTCGAGATTCTGGATGATTCAGTGAATTCTACTTTGCAAGTATAAATCATTAGGGCGGGGGCTCGGGCAGTCGGCCAGCCTAGTCTGCACATTAGATTACTCGGGGTGCTCCAGTAAGTTCTTTTAATGCACTACTGACAAGAGTTTCCTACAATGGTTATTCCAGTTATCTTGCACAGACTCAATATGAGCAGCCAAACCTGCACAATGATTATTCCAGTTATATGACACATACTCAACATGAGAAAATTGTTCCAAACTTGGGAGAGACATATTTCATCAAAGCACTCAGGCTACGTGCCTCATTGCAGTTACTACACCACCCACACGACTAGTTAGGGGTGGAGGACAGGCGAGTAGAAGGCGTCCTAGAGGTGGAGACCCAGCCGTTGATATATTTGTTTTACGGTATAGTGGAGGTCGCTACATCAGATGGTGTCGTTACAGGTACGACCTCGATTTAATATAAAGAAAATAATTTCCTTAACTTGATTCGGTTCTCAGTATCGAAACGAGTCCTCCTATGGTGCTCCACTTATGAGTGAGCTTCGTAATTCTATAATCTACTTATGTGTTTACTCCTGTTGGGAGATTCTATGGAGATAACTACGCCTATCATTCCATGTTGGTCACTAATAAGAGCTGTGAGGCTAAATGTGGCTTTCTGTTACTCATTTCGGTAAGTTTTGATGTAATTTACGGATAATTCATTACAAATTATGAATTATATGCCCTACCGGTGTGGGGTTCATTATATGTTGTGATTTTATTTAACGGAAATTACTTAAAAGGAGCAAATGGAAAGTTTCGATTGGCACGATGTGCATATTACATGTGATTCTGAACTGAGGACAAGATCCTCATATTTTTATATAAATTGATATGTTTAAAACGGGCTATGAGCTGCGGTAGAAGTTATATAAGAACGAGATCCTTGTGAGGAAAATTCTTGTGTTTAAGTTCTCCCTTGTGAAATTAAATTTGTACTAAAGTAATAATAGGGAGTCATGCCTGTTAGGCTTAGTTGAAAATTCTTGAAATGAAATTCTCTGCGCATACTTGTCAAATTCGTGTTGTAATTATTAATTTTTAACCTACGAGGTAGGTGCCCTCCCAGGTGGCGTTAAATGTGACTCGTTAATTCAGGTAAATAAGTATGAGGTCTTCATGCCTCGCATCTCGATATCAGTATTGTGAAGGTTTGCAATGAGATTTTTGCTAACATGAGGCTAATTGACGATTCTGTAATTGATTATGAACAACTATTAAGACCAGATTAACCCAAGAGGGTGCCCCATTTACAGGGTCAGACGAGTGTGAGTTGAGCTTTCAGAAGCTCAAGATCACTTTGACTACGGCACCAGTATTGGTATTACTTACATGTTCAGGGTCTTATACTGTGTATTATGATGCGTCGCGTATTGGTCTCAACACGGTGTTGGTGCAAGACGGTAGGGAGATTGCCTACGCGTCCAGACAGTTAAAAGTACATGGGAAGAATTATCCTGTACACAACCTTGAGTTAGCAGCTATTGTTCATGCCTTAAAGATTTGGCGGCATTATTTGTACGGTGTCCATTGCGAGGTCTACACCAATCACCAAAGTCTATAACATCTGTTTAAATAGAAGGATCTTAATTTGCGGCAACGGAGATGGTTGGAGTTTCTTAAGGATTATGATATCACCATTCTCTATCATCCTGCGCTTCAAGCTAAATCACTGTCGCACAATAAAGAAAGAAAGATGGGAATTTTCCTAGGTGCCTTGTAGCCTCTCGAAGATAAGTATGGACTTCATCATACTAATCCGCAAGACTCTACTAGACACTTGCTCATGACTCACAAAACATATGAACCAAGAGTTCTGATACCAACTTGTCAAGACTAAAAATCTGCCTAGTCGTTATGGAACCTGATTAACCCGCTAGGTAAGCCAAACAGCAGTCAGCACATTTCTAATGAAGATCATAAATAATCCATAAATAAAATAGTTGAGTTTTCATGCAATATCCGAAGAATTGATAGTACAAGTCATGATCCACTAAGATATATTTTTACAAAGCTGGTATGAAAATAAATACAATATCTATTGGAATATGTATAAATAGAATACAAATCCAATACTACCAAGGACAAGTGGCAGCTATATCCGGAAATCGGGTATATCTTCAATGCCAATTCCCGTCATTTACAATAACGCATCTCCAAGATTTGTACGCAAAGTGTAGAATTGTAGTATGAGTACACCGACCCCATTTACTCAACAAGTATCATAACTAACCTCGACAAGGTAATACCGGCAAGAATTATTGATGATACTCGCTAATAACATGTCCAATCCCTGAATTTCACAAGTACACAACACTAGTGCCATCTAGTCACACAACAATGATAAAAACACATAGGTGCACAAAGAGATAATGTGCTAAGTCATGAATCAGTTAACAATCTAGCATATAGAGAAGATATGCATCCAATATCATTAAATCATCAAACTTGCATAAAGAGAAGATATGCGTGAAATGCCAGATAATCCTTCATCATTTTCATATATAGAAGATATGCATGAAACATCAATTAATCCTTCAACAATTTCATATACAGAAAATATGCATGATTAAACAAGTCAACTCACACAGATTCACCTATAAAGAACATATGTACCGTGTCTCATCTCATCCAGTAAGGCAACATATAGAGAAGATATGCCCAAAGACATGTATACATTCCTAATCTAGCATATAGAAAAGGTATGCGAATAGAACATGTATACATCCAAGGAAATTTCAAGTAGAGAAAAAATTCAATAACCAAAAAAAACATTGGCCAGTTTTTCTCATACTGCATGTACACAATCAAGAGAGAAACATGATAGGGTAACCCTAGGGGGATGGATCCTTATCCATATGCTTCACAGACAATTCACGTGCTGCACGAAAAACTCACATGCTGCACGGACAACTCACATGCCAATAATATCTACCATCGCATGGACAATTCACGTGCCAACATAACTCAGATCTGCGCAGACCACTCACGTTCTATCAACCCAGTCCATATCACACAGAATGCATATACACTAATATATATACATGAACAATAGATATCAAATTACTTACTCATGGACTGATATACGTGACATGCTAAGGTGTAGGCATGTGTGGAGTGTACTACCATGGTTCAAATAATGTGATTCCGCCAAATTACTAAAAATTTACATGTTTGGATAGGAGATCAACAAACAAATAATCTCTAACATGATTAATAATCTGACAAAGGGAGTACAACATAAGAAAAATGGTAAAATGAATCTTGGCAATCAATGCAAGGCATATAATAGACTAATCACTACTTGAGCATGGATAATACTCTGGCGTACGCACATGGGCTCAATCCCTCACATGTGTGCCACTCATAGCATGAAGTTATTACTAATAACTAATGAAACTAGTGCCTCAACAAAGTTTAGGTAAGATACTTATCAGACAAGCCAAATAAATACTCTAAAAATGCCTTCCCGCATGAATTGACCTCTGCACAGTTCGTCCAGCAAACAAACCAACTCAATAACATCAAATAATACCATAGAAAGTGATCCCAATCCATAAAGCCTTGATACTTGAAGAATTTTCAAGAAGTCAACTCGGGCCAGCGCGCCCGAAATCCCGAACCAAAACCAATATTCGATAACCCATGACCTACCGAGTCCAAATATATAATTAGTTTCCAAATCCAACTTCAATTTATTGTTCAAAATCCCAAAATTTATTCTCTTAAGTTCAAGCAAAAAACCCCCAAATGTTCTTCAAAATTCCTTGATAAAGTGTAAACATCCGTGGGAAATCAACATATATAATTAAATCCAAGTAGAAATTACTTACCCACAAAATGGTAGTGAAAATCTCCTCCAAATTTGCCTCTTACCGAGCTCCAAAACCCAAATTAATAAAATATGAGCCAACACTCAAAATATACGCTTATGTGATCAAACTTTTGCTTCTGTGGAGTTACTTCTGCGACAAATACCTTGCTTCTACGAGTACCACTGAAGCCTCGACCTCTCGTACCTGTGGACCTTATTCCGCATATGCGATATCATAGGTGCGAGGAAATTCTGCTTCTGCGCAACACCGCTCCAGCCTGCCTTCTCGCTTTTTTGCCAGAGTGACCGCTTTTGTGATCCTGTAGATGCGCCCTAAGCTCCGGCTTTGTCACGACCCAAACTGAAGGTCCGCGACGGGTACCTGGTACCTAACTTAACCGAGTACCAACATCACATATGCTTCTTATCATACTATGATGGGTAAATGAGCCGAAAGGCCGTCAAGAAATAACCAGAATTAAACATAAGAGAATACTCAACCTAGGACAACCCAACATAGTATACGAACTTATACATGTGACATACGGGCTTATAAGACCGTAATGATCGTTTGTATACTCAAAACATAGGCCGACAGGATCATACAATCATACATATACATGACATATGTCTGCAAGCCTCTAAGAGTATATAAATGTCATAAAGGCCGGCACAGGACCACGCCATACCAATCAATACATGTCCAAAGCATACTGACCAAATAGGCAATTACGGAGCAAATGGAGTGCACCAACACCTTTCGCTGGGTTGATAGCCTACTAGGAGGACTGTCAACATATCTATCGGGACCTGCGGGCATGAAATGCAGCATCCCCAGGTAAAAGGGATGTTAGTACCAAAACAGTACCGCATATGTAAGGCATGAAAAGCAGTTTATAAAAGATATGAAAGAAACATGGAGTAAAGGACTCAACCTGTAAGTTTGAATAGCTCAGTGAATCATGAAACCTTTATAGTATCATGTATATGCGTATAAATGTCATATCATGCATAGGTATATGCGTATATAACATCCTCAAACCTCTGAGGGCATCCTATTATATCATATCAGCCTTAGTAGGCGAAAGCATCAACGTATACCAGCTGATCAGCTCGTGGTGCGTATATAACACCATAACCTTTTCCCATGCCCCATATGCATATAATATACATGTATATAATGCCATTTATTCATGTCTCAATGTACATGTATAAATGAATGCAATGCATAAGGAAGTAAGTCGATAAGATCTCCCGGAATATCATAAAATCAATATGCCTTCGGTTAATATCATGAAATAAACTTTATCAACTTACATATTTTCTGAGACCCATAAACAATTGATATAATAATAGGAAACATGGGGAATTAAGAACATAGGCACCCGTAGTACTTCTAGGAATAGAGCCATTTGTGAAAGTTCCGCGTTTGCTCATTTCGTTTGTATCATATGGATCATGCCAAAAGGGAAGAATGGGTAGCCTTAACAAACCTTATCACAGTCTATCCAATGACCACGTTGAACTCGTCTCGTCACACTTTAATCTACAACAATGATAATAATACTATCGTTAAGCTACGAACGATGCAACTATCGCGGACACCATCAAAACAACAAGAACACATACAACCTTCAACTATATACCTTCAGCACCACAACACACCCCACATCCCAACAACACCAATCTATTTACACAATAACAAGTGCACAAATGTCACCAATGAAACTACTATCTAATACGACGAGCGGCAAGCTTTGATAGCCCAACTCATTTTCCCATCTCCCCTGTACTTACAACTCCATAACCAGGTCCAGCATATAAACATATATATTTACATGACATTCCAATCTTATATCCATCATAAAAGTAACATCAAAGAACCCAACAAGATATAACAACAACATGGACAACTTCTTTAGGGTAGTACTAAGATTAGCACTACGATGATCTACCTATAGGTATTTTACCTCTTCATCTTTTGCATCTTTTCACATCATCAATGATCCTTACTCGCCTTATGGTAACCCTTTTGTACTACGAATAACTAAATTCCTTATGCACAAGGGTGAGACCTAGCGTAACTGGCACAGCTAGTCCTTTAAGCTTAATTCTGCTCACAGTGCTTGCATTAGGGAAGCGTCTTCCTGAATGAACTTTAAAGGTTATTCTTTTGTTGTCCATTCTATTATCGCTGGAACGCTATCTATGAAATTCTCACGATGCCGACTATTATCAAATCTTCTGATCCCTAATTCATGTTCAAACAATTTATCTTGTTCACTAGCCCATACTAATTTTTATTACTCCGGGGGTCTAACATAGCCTTTTGGTAACCACGTTCGAGTCGCCAACTCATTTCTCGAAATGAGGGTATGACTTTATGGCTTATATAATTTTATTTTCTCAAGGCCTGTCACCTCTTGTATTTTCCTTCACTTGACTATAGACTCTATCATTCTGTCATATTTTGATTTACTGTTATCACCCATTTATCTCATCTTACTCATAATGCTTCATTTACTCTCTTCTTATTATCTAGGTAATATTTATGTCTATCACTTTATTCTTAAAACTTCAACAAAATGCTCTTTCACTTTTATCTCCCCTTGCTTCATCTCACTGGCTCTTCGGGACGCCTAATATTCTCCTTTCTCTTGACTAGGGACAAGAGAAATACTAAGGTAAATATTTATCCCATCTAGGATTCCACTACCTTTCTTCTAAAATTTCTAAACATTCTAGTATTCATATCTGACTGTACTATTCTAGAGTGCACCATCTGGGTGTCTCACAAGGAGATCTATTACCACATTTGGACTATCCTTCGGACATGTTAGCTAATGATAACAATCCATCCACCATTTTGGGTTACGCTAACCTCAGATGGATCCTAATATCCCATTCTTCTATTAAACTATATCTGTTAGCTCCCATAGGGCATAACTTAGACGGGTTTGGCCAATAGTATATATTTCTGTTACTGTTGAAAGTATATCAGAATGCTTATATTTCTCTGCCTGAACTGTAAATATTGATAATCTTCACTAACTGGGTACCTCGTACCCT
The DNA here is from genome assembly GCF_000715075.1 of Nicotiana tabacum. NCBI lineage: Eukaryota > Viridiplantae > Streptophyta > Magnoliopsida > Solanales > Solanaceae > Nicotiana > Nicotiana tabacum. The sequence goes on from NC_134102.1 coordinate 49,745,422, forward strand.
TCTTCACCTTGCTTCTTTTACTTGTTGAAACTTGTATCTACCTTCTGATTCTCTTATTATTTTTTACCATATGGGTGGATAGATATTCATGCCTTAGGGATCCTTATCAAGTAGCTTACACGTCTTAGCACACACATGATCTGTTGAAGACCTCACATTTACTCAACATAAGCATGATGCAAAATCGAGTTCCTCTAACTCAACTCTTCCACAACCACATTCAATCTCTTACCAACTGCTTTTCTAGATGTAGGTATCATTGTATTATAAATAAAATAGAATTTAGGAGTTTGAATTCTTACAACTAAGCTCTACCACACGATCTAGAGTAAGAAGAAAAAGTGACAGTCCTAAATGCCCTATAGCCTCCTGCTTATAAGTGTGGTGCACAACACACCCATAAATTAGACTCTACTAGCCACGACTTGTAGACTCCTTAGGACATCAATACTCGGATACCACTTTTATCACGACCCAAACCGAAGGGCCGCGTTGGGCACCCGTTTCCTAACTCAACTGTGTACCAAATGTAACGTATCCTTTTTATCATACTATCATGGGTAAATGAGTCAGAATGGTCGTCATGAGATAACCAGAATTAAACATAAGAAAATACTCGACATAGGATGACCCAACATGGTATACAAACTTATACATGTGACATATGGGCTTATAAGACCGAAATGATCATTTGTATACTCAAAACATAGGCCAACAAAGCCATACAATCATCCATATACATGACATCTTTCTTCAAGCCTCTAAGAGTACATAAACGTTATAAAGGCCGAGATAGGGCCCCACCATACCAATCAATACATGTCCAAAGCATACTGACCAAATAGGCAACTTCGTAGCAAGTTATATAAATGTCATATCATACATAGTTATATGTGTACATAACATCCTCAAGCCTCTGAGGGCATCCCATCATATCATATCGGCCTCAGTGGGTGAAATCATCAACGTATACCAGCTAATCGGGTGGTGGTGCGTATATAACATTGTAACCTTTCCCCATACCCATTATACATATAATATTCGCGTATATAACACCATTTGGTCATGGGTCAATGTACATGTATAAATGAATGCAATGCATAAGGAAGTAAGTCGAAAAGATCTCTCGAATGTAATAAGATCAATATGCCTTCGGTTAATATCATGAAATAAACTTTATCAACTTACGTATTTTCTGAGACACATGAACAAATGATATAATAATAGGACACATGGGGAATCAAGAACATAGGCACTCCTAGTACTTCTAAGAATAGAGTCATTTGTGAATGTTCCGCGTTCGCTCGTTTCGTTTATATCATATGGATCATGCCAAAAGGGAAGAAGGGATAGCCTTAACATACCTTATCATAGTTTGTCCCATGACCATGTTGAACTCGTCTCGTCACACTTTAATCTACAATAACGATAATAATACTATTGTTAAGCTATGAATGATGCAACTATCGTACAACGAATGAAAATGCTTATTTTATATTAAAACGGACAGCATCTCCCATGTTTTCCTTGCTTTTGCCAAGTCCATCAAAACAATGAGAACACATACAACCTTCAAATATATACCTTCAGCACCAAAACACACCCAACAGCGCAACAACACCTATCAATCTACACAACAACAAGTGCACAAATGTCACCAACGAAACTACTATTTAACACGACGAGCGGCAAGCTTGGATTGGAACCAAACCCCAACTTTTATTCCCATCTCCCCTGTACTTACAACACCATCAACAGGTCTAATATGTAAACATATATATTTTCATGGCATTCCAACCTTATATCCATCATAAATGTAATATCAAACAACACAACAAGATATAACAACAACATTGACAACTTATAGGTATTGTGCGGTTGTTTATTTTGCTTCTTTTGCTATTTACAGCGTCATCAACATACTCAACACATTCACAAGAATAACAACAATAAGAACATTATAACCAAGCTATTCCCCATGATTTCCAGCAATATGAAGTCATATACCCAATTCAAAAATAGTCCAATAAGAGACAACAACTTCAAGTTCTATCTTGTAATTCTTCATCCAAATAACTTAACAACACATAGATAAGATTAAGCCCAAGAATTAGGGTGTAATACATACAATAAATAATCAAAAACAATTCAAACCAAAGCTTCCCTTTGCTTACAAGAACCCTTAAATACATCACAACACCATAGAGACTTTCTTCTTCACTTAGGCTAACTTTTGAGGCTAGGTTTAGGTAAGACCACCTTGGATTAGACTTGGAACCTTGGAGAACTGCTAGGGAAGTGTTGAGAGAGTTTGGGAACTGTCCTTGGTCGAATACGACAAACAATGTTCCGTCCAACCACTTTAAAATGTTCAAGGGTCGTCCACTGCGTAAGTGGGTCCCATTGGGAGCTACTTACGCGGACTCACAAAAACGTGAATATCTCTCTACTCGTATGTCGTATCGACGAAACGTTTAATGCGTTACAAACTAGAATCATAGATATTCAATTTGGTAGGTGGATAATCCTGTAATTACAAGCATATTGATAGAAAATCTGATTTACATTTGACTTAACTTTCAACATATCTATAAATGTAACTTGTGAGGACCTTTGCCAACTTTTGTTCCACAACTCGCTTGACTTAAAAACGTAATACACGACTATAATATGACTAAAATAACTCATAACACAAACTCATTAACATTTTAAGAACCCTAGTATCACCCCAAAAGCACATGTTATAACATTCCCAACATGTCGACATTCGACGCAACTTATTTTCTTCAATTTATTTAGCTTCTAAGTTTTTCAACCCTCTTTGTACTTGTTATCCATGATCTTAAAGATTTGTAACCTCTGAGGTAACATGATTAATTTAATTTATGTACTTTCAAAGACGATCTCATTTCTGAGGTTACATTAATTGACTTTCGATGTACCCTCACGTACAAAAATATAGGGTGTAACATGCTCCCTGCCAAAACCAGCAATGCAACACAACCAAGAGATGGCCTTAAACCATCCTGAATCGCACTCGAGCCTCTCGGGACACCGTCCGAACATACCAAAAAGTCCTGAAACATAACATGGACCTACTCGAGGCCTCAAATCCCACAAGATAACATCAAAACCACAAATCGAACCTCAATTCAAGTTTAATAAACTATTTCAAACTTTCAAATTCCAAACTCATGCTGAACACGCCTAAATAACTCGGAATCACCTCAAATTTTTTTACGCAAGTTCCAAATGACCTAATGAACCTATTCAAACTTCCAGAATAACAATTCGAACCCATGACATCGAAGTCAACTCCCGGTTTAACCCATGAGCTTTCAAAACCTTCTAATTGCCATTTATCACCAAATAAAATCAAAACCTTATAAAAACGTCCAAATATGAATCCGGTTATACGCTTCAGTCCAAAATCACAATACGAACCTATGGAGCCATCTAAAAGCGAGTCTGAGACCGTTTACACAGTAATCAATCTTGTTCAACTCTTCTAACTTAAAGCTTCTAAATTGATAATCATTCCTCCAAATCAATCCCGAAACACTCGAAAATCAAAACCGACTTACACACAAGTCATAATATAAAATATGAAGTTATACAAGACCTAAAACCACCGAAAGAAATGAAAATGCTCCAAACGATCGGTCGGGCCGTTATAGTTCAATTGATACTCACAGAAGCAAGATTTTGTTGCAAAAGTGATGCTGTAGAAGCTGCAGATTTGATTGCAAAAGCGAAATAATTGAGTAGAATATATTTTGAGCGAGAGTTTAGTTTTATTTATAACATTCTGAAATTTGGAGCTCAGATTTGGGTGATTTGTAAGGCAATTCTCACCATTTGGACTCGGGGTAAGTGTTCTTAACTCGAATTTGATTATTCTTTATGATTCCATCCTTGAATTGGATTTTGATTGATGAATCTAAGTGAGAAATATTGGTAATTGTGCAAAACATTTTCGAAAATGAAAAAGGGATTTGAACCTCGATTTGGAGTCAGATTTTGATGAAACTTGTATATTTGGACTCATATTCGAATGGGTAGTCAGGATTTGTGACTTTTGTCTTGTTTCGGGAGGCGGGCCCATGTTGACTTTTTGATATTGGATTAAAATTGGAGCTTATTACCTGGAATCATTTTCAAAGTCGTGTTTGATGTTATTGAGTTGTTTTTGGATAGATTCGACCCGTTTGAAGGCTGATTAGAGAGACAAGAGCTTTTTCGAGTATTGATTTGGCTTGTTTGAGGTATGTATCTTGTTTAACCTTGTGTGGGGGAATATCTCTTAGAATTTGGACTTAATTGTTTATTCGTGTTATGTGAAAAGCGACATGTACACGAGGTGACGACCGTATATACGGGTGCTATGTGCGGCTTATGACTAAATCAGACCTTTGGCTGTTAATATGCCTTAATATGAGGATGCATTTTATGCGAAACGTGGTTAATCACTTTGTGGCTACATAAGCATGATCACTACAATTTGTTTAACAATAGTAATTCTTTATATGTTATACAACATCCGCATTTTTACTAAATTCATGTCATTGTGCACCTTGTTGATAAATTATGAACTTATATCCTTGATAAAATTTTGGCATTATTATTTTGTGATTATTCCGGCACATGTGAAATTATTTAGCGGATTATTTGGGTGTTGGCACGAGGTTTTTGCCGTGCGATTATGATTGATATTGTGTCAGGGCAGAGCGATACTGTTGGATATTGTTATTGTGTCAATGCATAGCGATATTGTTGGATATTGTTATTGTGCTAGTGCAGAGCAATACTGTCACGCTCCGACCTCGTAGAGCGTGACCGGCGCTCAACAGAGTTACCCCGGTCGAGCAAGCCTACACAATGCCATCTACCCAACTCACCCATGAATAAAGAGAATAATATATTTCATTAATTAGACAGTAAGAGGTCGTGTGAATATCACCAGTTCATTTCCATTAGTTACGTCATTAGCAAGTCTCCAAAACAGTACAATGTATAATCATAGTTAAAGTGGAAAGATGATATGAATACAACAATTTTTTGTTTAACCTTCCCAAAGACAAGATACAACCCACAATATGTCTACAGAGCCTCTAACAGGAACAAAAGTGTGATATGACAGTACCGGCAATAAGGCCCCGGCTATACCTCAAAACGCAATATACAAGGATAAAAGGTACTGGACTGCAAAATGAAGTGGGGCTCACCAAATCAGTTGAGGAGAGGGTGTGCTGCTATCACTGATCAATGCCACATGCTATGTAACCACCTGCATCCATTGAAGATGCAGCATCCCCGGCAAAAGGGACGTTACTACATATGGAATAATACTAGTATGTAAAACTAAACACCCACTCAATAGAACGAGCAACAGTAATAGAGAATGAAATATGAAATCAATAAGAGACTCAAACAATATCAAGGTGTCAAATTAAGGGAAAGGTAAATTTCAAATAATATTCGATAATATAAGTTAGGAGATGTCATTAATTTTACATGTCATTAATTTTATTGACATCATTGGCCATGACACAATATCATTCTTGGCACATTGGCCGTATTTCATAATTCATGCTCACTATTTCACTTTCAATCATTATCATGGATAATCAACAACAAGGCCTTTCATATTAAGACTTTAAAAACATACTTGAGCAATTTAGGGTCTTATGCACATGTGACTTCTTACACAATTGACATGATATCTTTCATTAAAAATCACGCATTTTAAAATCATAACACAATAACACACATCCTATGCCTAAACCACATTCTCAAACGGTAACATCACATAACAAAAATCTTTGGAATACATATTGAACGCATATTTGTTTTGACACAAGGCTTATTTGGAATAATTCAATTCAATTCTAAGAGAAGAGTTTAGCCAACATACCTTGCCTCAAGCTTTTTAATTTACTATAATGTTCTGGAGATCCTAGCCACTTCGATCTATTTAGAGATATAGCAAAATTGAACACAAATTAGGAAGGAGTTCATAGTTCCAGCTCACTTGAGCATTTTATCAAATACTAGGTGTGCATTAAGGTTTCAAGGTCCTCCTATGGTGGATTCTTTCACCCCACTACCCAAAGTTCACCCAAAAGAACTCAACAATCTCCCCACTACCCTAGATGGTACATGCATGTAAAATAAACAACTCTCACACCCAAGAATTTCTTGGTTAATTACCCATTTTTAGTTAAATTCCGAAATTAAGGGTTAGGATGTAGAATCTTACCTTTTGGTTGAAGAACTTGTGAGTTACCCTAGAGAAATCTTCAAGGTTTGAGCAAAGATTGATGACCAAATGACTTAGAACTCCTCCTCTCTCTAAGCCACCTTCCTCTCTCTCTCTAAAATGTAAGTTTTGACCTTCTAAAATGACCCTTAATATTATTTTATAAGAATGGGGTCGGGTTTATAAAACAAGAAAAATGAAGCTCCGAAACACAATTTGTGGTCGCAGAGTGACCGCAGAATGGATATGCGGTCCGCAAAATGGGCTGCGAAATGGCCCTCCAGAACTGGGCAGTTATGCCCCACTCTACGACCAGTCTGCGATCTTATAATGCGCCGCAGAACTTCCCTCTAGAAAATCCCATGCTAGTTTTACGGTAGATGTGCGGCCACAAAACATTTTTGCGGTCGCATAGTTGGCCGCAAAATATCATCCAAACTTGCCTAGTTTTCTGCTTCACTTTGCGGCCATTCTGCGGCCGTATAGTGGGCTGCAGAAATATCTTTTTCTGCCAAAAATATTCTTTTACTCCCCAGCACACTATTCAACCCAAAAGGTCTGTACCGCAGTGAGCAATCTCTACAATCGTCAACACCTAAGCCTATTTCGACACCACGAAACCCCGGGTTTTGGTAAAATTTTTACGGGGCCTTACAAATACTATTCGATATTGTTATTGTGTTAAAGTAGAGCGATACTGTTGGATATTATTATTGTGTCGTGTCTGAGTGATATGCTTGGACATTATTATTTTGTTAAGTCAGAGCAATTCTATTTGATATTGTTATTGTGTCAAGGCAGACTGATAAGGGTGGATGTTGTTATTGACACATAATAAGGGCACGAGGTGCAATATATTTGTGTTTCTATTTGATGACTTGTTCTTAAAACTGGACCTTTACTTTCATTGAATTGTTACTACACGTTCTAAAGAGATTGTTTTTATTATTTGCTATTATGCAATTTGTTGCAAGTTATTGATATGTTGCACAAGTTGTTTGACTAGTGCACATCACATGACTTGAACCTCATCACTATTTTACTGAGGTTGGTCTTGATACTTACTGGATATCAATTGTGGTGACTACCTTGCGGAGAAAACAAAAGATCCCAAAATCACACTGCATATATGAACAAACATTAATTATACTACACGTCTGTACCTTTTTGTACAGATCCAGGTATTGGAGGCAGCTGACCTAAGCAGTGAGAGATTACACTGACCGCGAGGATTCAAGCTAGGGCTACATGACTGTCGGAGTACCTTTGACTCCTATCCTTGTCTTATATTGTTATTCTTGTATCCAAATAATATTGTATTTTTAGACCTCCCTATGTATTTAGACAGAGCTCATGACTTTGCACTACCTAATTCTAGAAAGTTGCATTGTATTTTGGCTATTTCTGGACTTATGTTATCATTACTTCTGCTATTATATTAAATTTTATTCTATTATATCATGTTTTGTTGAATTAATATTGTTGAGTGATAGGCTTATCTAGTCTTAGAGATTAGGTGCCATCGCGACTCCTTTGGTGGGATTTGGGTCATGACAAGTCGGTATCACAACTATTGGTTCATAGGTTACGAGTCATTAGCAAGATTAGTAGAGTCTTGTGGATTGATACAGAGACATTTGTACTTGTTTTTGAGAGGCTAGCGAACGGCTAGAAAACATCACTTTCTTTCATTCTTTATCATGCCGATTTGTTACTCAAAAGTTTGAATATTTATTCTCTAGTCTCTCACAGATGGTGAGGACACGTTCTGCCGGATCAGCTGAGCAGGCACCAGCGCTCCCTGTTAGAGTCGTGAGAGGCCGGGGCCAAGGTAGAGGTCGATGAAGGGCACGTGCTACGACTAGAGAACCTGCTAGAGTAGCAACTGTGGAGCATCTAGTAGCTCCAGTTGAGGATCAGGAGCACGAGAATGTTGAGAGTGTAGCTGAGCAGCCTAATTCTACACTAGGGCTTTAGGACACCTTAGCACACCTTAGGACAACTGCCATGTGTACACCAGAGCAGCCGACTCATTTTTACCAAATATCGAGTAGTGTGCCGGTTCAACCAGTAGTTGTAGTTTAGCCTGATGTGGGGCCACTTGAGTCGGCCGAGGGACATGGTAGTTTAGAGAGGCTTCAAAAGTTTCATCCTCTCCAGTTCAGTGGAGGGGCTTTTGAGGATGCACAGGGCTTCTTGGATCAGTGTCATTGTATTTTGCATACCATGGGTTTAGTCTGGTCGAGTTGGGTCGACCTTACTACTTTTTAGTTGATGGGGCTGACATACAAATGGGGGAAGGATTATGAAGTGAGTAGGCCAACTGGCGCAACACCACTTACGTGGTCCCAGTTGTACAATATTTTCTTGAAGGAGTTGATCCGCAAGGACGAGTTGCGCAGCTAGTTTAAGTAGTTGCGCTAGGGGAGTATGACTGTGTCTATGTATGCTATGAGGTTTACAGAGTTATCTCGTCATGCACCTTCCTTTGTTTCCACTGAAAGAGAGAGAATCCGTAGATTTATTGAGGGACTCGTCTATAACCTCAAATTTGGGATTGCATAGGAGTTGGAGATTGAGACTATATTTCATTAAGTCATGGAGATTGCTAGGAGGTTAGAGCGTATCCGCGGTTAAGAGAGGGAGGATAGGGAGGCTAAGAATCCTTGTGGTTCGGGAGTATTTAGTAGTTTCTACTCTTCGGCTCATACCTATCAAGATAGAGGCTTTGTCAGTCGACTAATTGAGTCTGCACTTCAAGTAACCTATAGTGCTCCAGCTAGCCATTAACCCCAGAGCACTCTCAGACAGTCATTTTCAATGCACCTTCTACATGGGGTTCCGATAGCGGTCATTCCAATTATTTGAGGAAGACGCAGTACCAAAAGCCACCCTCTAGAGAGGATTTTTTGATTGTTGTGATACTAGGCATATGGTGAGAGATTATCCCAGACATTGGATGATTGATCCTCAACATGGTACTTAGACTATGGATCCCGTTACAATTACTACTCCACCTGCACAACCAGCTAAAGGTGGAGGACAAGTTGGTAGAGATCGTCCTAGAGGGGGACTCTAGGCCCGTTGTTCCGGTCTGTCATAGAGATTCATCAATTTTATTTGATCCGGGTTCTACCTCTTCATATAAGTCATCCTTCTTTGCTTCATATTTTTATATGTCTTGTGAATCTCTAGTTACTCCTATTTATGTGTCCATAGTTATTGGGAATTCTATTGTGGTGGACTGTGTTTATCATTCTTGTTTGGTCATTATTGTGGGCTACAAGACTAGGGTTGATCTTATGTTGCATAATATGGGGTATTTTGATGTGATTTTGGGCATGGATTGGTTATCTCCCTATCACAGTATTCTGGATTATCACGTTAAGATCGTGACATTAGCGATGTCGGGATTGCCGAGGTTGGAATAGAGTGGTTCCTTGGGTCATGTTCCTAGTAGGGTAATGTCTTTTCTGAAGAATCAACGGATGGTTGAGAAGGATGCTTGGAATTATTAGCCTTTTCTAGAGATGTGTGTGCTGATAGTCCTACGGTTGATTCAGTCCCCTTGGTGAGCGAGTTTTCATATGTTTTTCGTGCAGACTTACCGGGCATGCCACCAGATGGGGATATTAATTTTGGTATTGACTTAGCACCATGCACTCAACCCATATCTTTCCCACCGTATCTCATGCTCTAGTATAATTGAAGGAATTGAAGGAACAACTGCAAGAATTGCTAGATAAATGCTTCATCAGGCCAAGTGTTTTGCCTAGGGTGCGCCGGTTCTATTTGTGAAGAACATGATAATGTGTATTGACTACAGTCAGTTGAACAAAGTTACCATTAAGAACAAGTATCCATTATCGTATATTGATGATTTATTTGATCAGCTGCAGGGTGCTAGGGTATTCTAGAAGATTTACTTGAGATCAGGGTACCATAAGTTGAAGATTAGGGCTTCAGAGATTCCTTAGGCGGCCTTCAGGACCCGTTATGGGAATTATGAGTTCTTGGTGATGTCTTTATGGCTGACCAATGCCCCAACAACTTTCATGCATTTGGCAAAGATCGTGTTTCAGCCTTATCAAGTGTTACACCGTATATTTTCGTACGTAAAAGTGCATCGTAAGCAAACTAATGTAAGACCAAAAATGAGATCATCTTTGAAAGTATATAAAGTAAGTTAATCATGTTACCTCTGAGGTTACAAATATTGAAGATCATGAACAACAAGTACAAAGAGTGTTGGAAGGTTCAAAAGCTAAAGGAATTGAAGAAAATAATGTTTCGTCGAAAGTCGATAAGTTGTGAATGTTATAACATGTAGTTTTGGGGTGAGACTAGGGTGCTTAACATGATAAGATGGTTATGTTATGAGTTATTTTAGTCATATCATATTCGTTTGTTATGTTTTGAAGTCAAGCGAGATGTGAAACAAAAGTCGATGAAAGTCATCACAAGTTACGTTCATAAGTTTTACTGAAATTTTTGTCAAATGTAACTGCAATTTTCTCCCAATATACGTAGTGTTATGTGGTGTTCAACCCAAAATTGAATATCTATGAGTCTATTTTCTAACGCATTAAACCGTTTGTTAATACGACATTGGAGTAGAGAGATATATGCATTTTTGCGAGACTGCAAGCTGCTAGGTGACAAGTAGGTGTGTCACCTACTTGCTTAAATGAGAGTCCAAAAATGGGCCAGTTCGGGTCGTCCAAAGAGAAATTTTAATGGCCTATTTCATTCATATAATACACTGATAATAGGGCACAATAACCAGACCTAACCCCTGCAAACATCCTCCCAAATATTACACACATAAATGCAGTGTGGTGGGCTGGTCGTACGTCATAACATTTTCGGGTTGTTTGACACTACTACGGTGGTCGTTTTGTGTATGAAGAGATAAGGGTGTGTTGGGCTATTTTGTTGTATTTTATGGTGTACATAAGGTTGGAAAATAATGTATATATGTTGATTCTGTTGTGTTCTTGTGTTGTTTGTGTTATCTTGAATTTGGAGGAAGTAAGGATTATAGGGGAGATGCTGCCCGTTTTAATACAAAATAAGCTTGTTGTTAAAGCTTGTGGTGATAGGAAAGATTGTGATAAGGTATGCTAAGGCTAAACCTTTCTTCATTTTGGCATGATCCCGTAACTACATGGGTTTGATAACGAGGCATAAAGAGAAGTTCGTATTCCTAAACTTATGTACATTCTCATAGTCTCATAAGTTACAGTATTCTCCCTTATCGGGACTTTATATTTGGTTAAGTATTGTCTTCTTCCAATCAAGAGAGTAGAGGCGATGGCTAGAGTTATTGAAAGATTACAATGTTAACATTCTCTACCATCCAGGGAAAGCTAATGTTGTAGCAGATGCCTTAAGTCGCCGATCTATGGGTAGCTTAGCACATGTAGAGGCTCCGAAAAGACAATTAGCTAGAGAGATTCATCAATTGGCTTGTTTGGGGGTTTGGTTAGTAGATTCTGACGATGATGCAGTTGTACTCCAAAACATAGGAAAATCATCTCTCATGGTTGAAGTCAAGGAAATGCGGTACGAGGACCCAGAGTTGGTCGAGTTGAGACATCGAGTTCCGCAACAGAAAAAGTTATTGTTAGAGCTCAAGGTAGATGGGGTTCTCAGATATGGGGGTCGTCTGTGTGTTCCATATGTAGCAGGGCTACGAGACAGGATTATGTAAGAGGCACATTTTTCCCATTCATCCTGGGTCAACGAAGATGTATCATGACACTAAGGATGTGTACTGGTGGAACGATATGAAGAAGAACATTGTTGAGTTTGTCGCCTAGACTCCTAGTTGCTAGCAGGTGAAGGTAGAGCACCAGAAGCCCGGAGTGCTAATGCGGACTATAGAGATCCTAACGTGGAAACGGGAGGCGATAAACATGGACTTCATCACAGGTTTGCCTTGTTCTTATTGTAAGTTTGATTCAATATGGGTGATACTTGATAGGCTCATGAAATTATCCCATTTCCTACTAGTGAGATCTACATATACAACCGAAGTTTATGCGAAGTTATATATTAAGGAGATAGTGCGCCTACATGGAGTACCAGTATCTATTATATCTGATAGTGGAGGCCTAGATTACAGCATATTTCTGGAGGTCATTCAGAGAGGTCTAGGGACTCAGGTGAATCTCAGCACAACTTTTCATCCACAGACTGATGGACAAGCCGAGCGCATAATTCAGACGCTCGAGGATATGTTACGATCATGCGTGTTGGATTTTAAAAGAAGTTGGGATGAACATCTACTTCTTATCGAGTTTTCATATACTAACAGTTACCACTCCAGTATCCAGATGGCTCCGTACGAGGATTTGTATGGGCATAAGAGCAGATCTCCTATATGGTGGTTTGATGTTGGAGAATCTGGGTTACATGGGCCAGACTTGATTTAGCAGGCCGTAGAGAAGGTAAAGCTTATCCAGGAGTGACTATTGACATCCTAGAGTCATCAGAAGTCATATTATGACGTGCGGCGACGAGACTTAGAGGTCGAGGTTGATGACTAGATGTTCTTAAAGGTGTCGCCTATGAAGGGCGTGATGAGGTTTGGCAAGAAAGGCAAGCTTAGCCCACGGTATATTGGGCCTTGTAAGATTATTCGAAAAGTGGGCCAAATTGCTTATGAGTTAGACTTGCCCTCTGAATTGGAGTCTGTCCATCCGATTTTTCACGTATCTATGCTACGGAAGTTCATTGGCGATCCTACCCGAGTGATGCCCACTGATGATGTACAGATTATGGATGACTTGTCATACGAGGAAGTTCCAGTTGCCATCCTAGACCGACAAATCCGCAAGCTACAAAATAAGGAGGTAGCCTCCATGAAGGTTTTATGGAGAAGCAAGAATGTGGAAGATATGATGTGGGAAGCGGAGGAAGAAATGAAGACTAAATACCCCCACTTATTTCAAACTAAAGCTATGGCTCGAGATGGGATACATCAGCACAGCTCTATTCAGGCCAGTAGGTCATCAGGTATGCTCATATTTTTGACTTTCCGTAGTTATGATTGACGGCCGTGTGAGGCCAAGTGTTGCTATTTATAGACAATAGCCATGTGTAGCATGTATAGTATGATTTCTAGCTGCGTGCAGGTTGGTTTTAGTCTAGTGTATAGAAGAGACTTTGGTAAAAAATTTCCAAAGACTCTAAAAGTAAACATTCGAGGATGAATGTTCCCAAGGAGGGAATGATATTATACCCTATATTTTCGTACGTAAAAGTGTGTCGTAAGCAAATTAATGTATGACCAAAAATGAGATCATCTTTGAAAGTATATAAAGAAAGTTAATCATGTTACCTTGGAGGTTACAAATATTGAAGATCATGAACAACAAGTACAAAGAGGGTTGGAAGGTTCAGTAGCTAAAGGAATTGAAGAAAATAATATTTCGTCGAAACTCGACAAGTTGGTAATGTTATAACATGTAGTTTTGGGGTGAGACTAGGGTGCTTAACATGATAAGGAGGTTATGTTATGAATTATGTTTGTCGTATGATAGTCGTGTGTTATGTTTTGAAATCAAGTGAGTTGTGAAACAAAAGTCGATGAAAGTCATCACAAGTTACATTCATAAGTTTTAATAAAATTTGGGTAAAATGTAACTGCAATTTTCTCCCAATATACTTAGGTTTATAAGGTGTTCCACCCATCAAATTGAAGATCTATGAGTCTATATTCTATCACATTAAACCGTTTGTAAATACGACTTCGGAGTAGAGAGATATATGTATTTTTGCAAGACTGCACAAGCTGCTAGGTGACAAGTAGATGTGTCACCTACATGCGTAAATGAGAGTCCGAAAATGGGCCAGTTCGGGTCGTCTAAAGAGAAATTTTAAAGGCCTATTTCGTTAATATAATACACTGATAAGAGGGCACAATAAGCAGACCTAAACCCCTGCAAACATCCTCCCAACAATTACACACAAACCCTAATTGAATTTCTCTCCGTTTCAAGTTCTAGTTGGAGGCAAAACCTAGAGTTTGAAGAACCAAGATAGGAGCTGAGTTATTCAACAAATAAGGTAGGTTTAATGCTCTAGTTTATCCATTTATTCTTCTGGAGATGTATGGAAAGTCTTTCTATAAGTGTAAGAACTCACGGGACGGTGATAGGAAGCCGTGAGTTCGAGTTATTCACTTGTAGCGGATTGTTTTGTGGACTGTTTTGTGTTGCTGTTGCATTGCGTGTTTTACTACTTTTTATGGGGTTTTGGAGGAGGAAGAGTGTGGATAAATACCACATAAATTCAGGGTGGTGGGCTGGTGGTTCGTCGTAACATTTTCGGGCTATTTGACACTACTACATTGGTCATTTTGTGTATGAAGAGATTGAGGTGTATTGGGCTTTTTTGTAGTATTTTGTGGTGTATATAAGGTTGGAAAATAATTTATATATGTTGCTATTGTTGTGTTCTTGTGTTGTTGGTGTTATCTTGAATTTGGACGAAGTAAGGATTATTTGGGAGATGCTGCCCGTTTTAATACAAAATAAGCTTGTTGTTCGTTGTGCGATAGTTGTACCTTTTGTAACTTAATAATTGTACCTTTCATAACTTAATGATAGTATTATTATCATTGTTCTAGATTAAGGTGCGAAGAGGCGAGTTCAACTTGGTAATTTGAAAGATTGTGATAAGGTATGTTAAGGCTAAACCTTTCTTCATTTTGGCATGAACCCGTAACTACATGAGTTTCATAAGTTACAGTATTTTCCCTTGGTAACTACTTCGTATTCTTGAACTTATGTACATTATCGTAGTCTCATAAGTTACAGTATTTTCCCTTATCGGGACTTTATATTTGGTTAAGTATTATCTTCTTTCAGTCAAGAGAGTAGAGGGTCTCTCTCTCTCTCTCTCTCTCTCTCTCTCTCTCTATATATATATATATATATATATTAGAGAGCCTATATATACAGTATTACAGTATTTTCATTACCATCGAGCTATAATCGATGGACAGGCCCCTATTGGGCAATCTCTGATCAGATGGTAATTTATTTACCAAGCCTACAATGGCAGAGTGCCTATGAGCGACCCCAGAATGGCCGAGATACCTAGCCTAGTATGGCCGAGCGCCTATGAGCGAGCCTACTATGGCCGAGCAGTTACACGTACCAAGCCTTATATGGCCTGACATATATTTTACTTACTATATTGAGAGAGTTGAGTCAGTATCAGCAGGTAAGTATATCTCCAGATCATCTTTGACTCCCCGTTACTTTTAGTTATTATATTATCAGTTCAGTTTAAGCTTTAAGTTATTTTATTATCTTATATACCCGGTATATTATTTCATACTAACGTCCCTTTTCTGGGGACGCTGCATTTCATACATGCAGCTTCAGATAAACAGACGGGTAGACCTTCTCAGTAGGTGTTGCCCGAGTTTAGCTTGATCGGTAAGTTCCACGTCCTTCGGAGTTGCTAGATCTAGGGTTTTGTGTACATATTGTGTATATATGTATATATGTTATGGGTAGGTCGGGGCCCTGTTCCGATCACAGTACATATCCTGACAGTTAGTGCAACATGTTGGGCTTGTAGGCTTTGTATGTATATTTTGTTGGTTTGTCAGCTGTATTTGTTATGATGGCCTTGTCGGCCCAGCTTTATATTGATATTTAGTCAAAGCTAGTTTCCATTCTGTTTTTATATTTTTCTTCACAAATTGTCTTGCAATGTGGCCCCATGGCCAAAGTATGACATTGTATGTTCAGAGTCCCTCAGTCGCAAGTTGGTACGCTAGGTTAAGTGAGGCACTGGGTGCCGGTCTCGCCCCCAGGTTCGGGGTGTGACATCAGGATTCCTTCATTATTTTGTTCATTGATGATATATTAGTGTATTCTGGTAGTAGGGATGAGCATGAGCAACATTTAAGCATTGTGCTACTGACTTTGAGGTAGAAGAAGCTATATACTAAGTTCTTCAAGTGTGAGTTTTTGTTAGATTCAGTGGAATTCTTGGGTCACGTGGTTTCTATTGAGGGGATGAAGGTGGATTCAGAGAAGATTGAGGCAGTTTAGATTTGGCCCAGACCTTCTACTACTACATAGATCCATGGTTTCTTAGGGTTGGTTGGGTATTATCGTTGCTTTATAGAAGGGTGTTAATCTATCGCAACCCTATTGACTAAGTTAAATCAGAAGGGTGCCCCATTCTGGTGGTCTGACGAGTGTGAGGAGAGCTTTCAAAAGCTCAAGATTGCCTTGATATTGCTCCAGTTCTGGTTTTGCCTTCGGGATCGGGTAATGAAATATTGTGATGCTTCACAGGTTGACATTGGGTGTATGTTATTGCAGGATTGTAGGGTTATTGCCTATGCTTCGCGTTAGTTGAGTCCCCGTGAGAAGAACTACCCAGCGCATGACTTGGAGTTAGCAGCTATTGTACACACACTTAAGATTTGAAGGCATTACTTATATGGCATGTCTTGTGAAGTGTATACGGATTACCGGAGTATTTAACATCTATTTAAGCAATAGGATTTAAACTTGAGGAAACAGAGGTGGTTGGCGCTATTGAAGGACTATGATATTACCATTCTTTATCATCTAGGGAAGGCCAATGTAGTGGCCGACGCCTTGAGTAGGAAGGCGAAGAGCATGGGGAGTCTTGCTTTCATTCCAACTGGGAAGAGGCCTTTGGCTATGAATGTTTAGACTTTGGCCAACTAGAACTTGATATTGGGTATTTCGGAGCCTAGCAGAGTCCTTGCTTGTATTGTATCACATTCTTCTTTATTTGAGCGCATCAAGGCTCGACAATGTAATGATCCCCACTTGCTTGTCCTTAAGGACATGGTGTAACACGATGATGCTAAGGAGGTGACTATTGGTGATGATGGGGGTCTTGAGGCTTCCGAGTTAGATCTGTATTCTTAATGTGGAGGGCTTGAGAGAGTTAATTCTTGAGGAGGCTCGTAGTTCACGGTATTCCATTCACCGAGGTGTTACGAAGATGTGCCGTGATTTTAAGCAGCATTAGTGGTGGAGAAGGATGAAGAAGGACATTGTTCAGCTTGTTTCACGGTGTTTGAACTGTTAGTAGGTTAAGTAAGAGCATCAAAGACCGCGTTGTTTGGTTCAGAGGCTAGATATTCCATAGTGGAAGAAGGAGCGTATCACTATAGATTTTTTGGTTGGTTTTTCACAGACCTTGAGGAGATTTGATGTTGTGTGGATCATTGTGGACAGACTGACAAAGTCTACACATTTCATTCTGGTTTTGAATTCCTACACTTCTGAACAGTTGGCTCAGAGTTATCTTATAGAGAATGTTTGCCTGCATGGTGTGCCTGTGGTTGAAGACCAATTTTGGCCCTCCCTTTTTCTAATTAATTTCTTTTACGTTTATTGATCAATGCCAACGCAAAAAAAGTATTTTTAGAATAAGCATTTAAATTATCTTTTTTCTGGAAATATAAAAAATATATCATAATAGTAGTAATACTAGTTATTAATATTAATTATATGATAATAATTTAGTCTTAAATAAATATAATTATCCCACTTTTATTATTTTAATTAATCAAACAATTGGTTTCTATAATTTTAATATATGAGTATTTTGGGCAGATAGGTCGAAGCCTCGGGCATGGATCTATTCGAGGGTCTCCCTTTAAGACAGCCGCTTCATGTACTCAATAATGGTTTTCATATGAGCCTCGGATGCCTCGACATCAGCCCTATACTGGGCCACCATCTCTTCAGCATTGGCGGAGGTTGTGCGCATCTGAGCCTTTACAGCTTCACATTTACTGCCGAGGGCATCCCGCTCTCTAGGGCCAAGTTCAGTTGGGCTCGGAGTTCCTCATTCAGCTGGGCTCGCTTATTGTCCCTGTTTTTTGTCACTCGGAGTTGAACTTCTACTGATTCTAGTTGTGCCTTGGCGGTCTCCTTCTCCGAAGCCAGCCGGTCCATTTTGCCCTTCCAAGCATCGGCTATGGCTTAGACCTAGTTCATTTCAGCTCGGAGTTTGTCGATCCGGTTAATCTTCTATTTAACCTGCGAGGTTTGGTTAGTAGTCTCCATGGCTAAGTCCGTATTGTTAACTTCGAAAACCTTTAACTTTTCAACCAAGTCGGCATGCTCCTTTTGAGCCGCATCCAGCTCGGCCTGGAGATTCTTGACGACCCCTTCGTGTTGCTCGCTGAGAAGCTTATATGTGTCTCTTTTCTCAGCAAGCTCCTTGATCTCGGCCTCGAGCTAGTTAACCTCGGCCCAGTACTGAAGAAAGCTTTCTTGATGGAGCACCGAGGCATGCGAAAGGGTAAAAGAAAGAAGACGTGAGAAATATCAAGGATTAAGTCAAAGGTCGAATGATCGTAATGATACCTTACCCGATTCAGTGCATCTTGCGCCTCGTTGAATAGGCATGGTACGTCCACCTCATTCATTTTCTCCTGGTCTTCTTCAGTCACCAAGCATCAAAGGTGGCTCCCTACTCCTACAGGAGCGGAAAGAACCCGGGCATCCTCCGGGATAGTGATGACTATTGATCTCTTGCGGCCGGGATCTATGCTTGGTGTAGGGAATTAGTTGACTAACTTCGGGCTCAAATGCAGCATGCCAACTTCTGAAGACGAGCCCTTTCTCGGCACCTCCAAGTTGCCGAGCCCAGAAAAATCCTCCAAATTGGACGAGTCCACACCGTCAAAAAAGGAACGAAGGGGATCGTTCGCACCTTGAGTCCCTTTGTTATACCTCTCCTTTCCCACTCGAGCCTCCTCGAGCATGGAATCGGTATAGGAAGGCGACCCTAAAATCTCTATTATACCAGGTGCTTTCTTCGAGGCATGGCCGGCATACCGGGAAGTATCGGCCTCGGTCTCCTCATCGACCCCCCGGGCCTGAGAGGATCAGCCTTATAGATCTCCTCTTCAATGGATACTCGCTTCTCGAGGGATGTCGGCCCGTGGGCCACGAAAAAATCATCTTCTTCGGGCTCATCCCTGAGCCGATAAAGCGAATCTGAGTCGAGCGCTCGAGAGCTAGAACTTTCCTTTGGCTTACGGGCCAACCCTTTCTTTGGCTTCTTCTTCTCTGAGCTCGGGGAGCCCGGAGCCTTCCTTTTCTTCTTTTCTCCTGCTGCAGCCCCTAGCTGCCCCAAAGCGGAGGGGTCAATGGATGGATCCTCGTCCCCTACTAAAGGCCTAAGCTCAATGGTCTTAGGCAAACCTGCAAAAGGAAAAGTGAAGAAAAGAGGGTAAGTATGATGCGAATGAGAGAGAAAGATGTTACCTATTCGAGGAAGGGTCCTACCATGAGAACGGCCCTCCCAACGGCCCCTCGAGCATTTGCGCCATGAGCGCTCGGAATAAGGCATCGGTGAACAAATGCCCTCGATCCACTCCTTGAGCCAAGGGATCGCGTTTGGGACTCGAGCGACAGGTGCACCACCACAAATACCAGTAAGAAAAGAGAAGATGAAGGTAAAATTACATTCAAGGGGAAACTATACTTACGAGATGCGTTCCACTTCTCGGGGAACGACATGAGTTCGAGGGGAACCAAGTCTTCGGTCTTCACCTGAACAAAACGTCCCTGCCATCCCCGATTCCGATCCTCATTGATGCTCGAGAATGGGACTTTGCTGGCCCGGCGTTTGAGCTTTATTAGTCCCCCTCGAAAGATTCGGGGACTGCATAGAGGGAGAAGGTGATTGATGGTGAACTGACGGGACTCGGTCTTGTTTACGAAATAACGAAGGAGGATCACGATCCTCCACATTGACGGGTGGATTTGACCGAGGCATACTTCGTACCACTTGCAGAAATCTAAGATAACCGGGTCCACTGGGCCCAATGTGAAGGGATAAGTGTAAGCACTTCGATAACCCTCCACGTGGGTAGTTATGGCGTCCGCAGGCCCGGGGACTACTACGTCCTTACCCGCCCAATTGCAGTCATCTCGGATCGCGGGGAGGACGTCTTCAGTAATGGAGCATATATATCTTGATACTCTCTCACACCGGCCCTGAACCGACAAGGACTTCTCAACCTTAAAGTCATCGACAACCGAACAACCCTCAGGAACGAACATTTTCAAGGGAGGCTTGGCAGTCGGTTCATCGGTAGCTGCGCCAAGAGCAGACCTCTAGAGGACGACCACATTGGGAGTAGTCTCATGGAGTTTAGCGGTCGTTTGTAAAGAAGAAGAAGCAACTTTTTGGGGAACAAATTTGGAAGTTTTAGCTATTGTTATCTGGAAAAAGCTTGAAAACTATGAAGAGAGGATGAAAGATGAAAGGTCAAGTCTGCTGATTTGGGTAGAAAGTAAGTACAAACTTGCAACTTACTGAGAAGTTTTAAAGAACGGAGGTGAAAATATTAGAGTGTGAAGAAGGGTAGTGATATCCTGAAAACTTGAAGGTAGAAGCTTAGTCAAAAGGTAAAAAATGAACGAAGGAGGAAAGTATTTATAGAGGTTTCGCGCCGTATCGCATTCAGGGATGACATGCCGATGGCTGACGCATGTTTGAAGTCATAATGATGTGAATGACGGGACGTTTCAGATTCTTTGTCGTTTCTGTCATGGCGTATTGAAGAAGGAATCGAAGTGCGTATGTCGTATCTCGTGGTTTCCGTAAACTTACTCTTCGAGAAATGAGGGGACTATCTGTATATGGGTGAAACCGAGCCCTTTGGACGCCTCTATTCCCGATGAGGTAAACAGAGCAGAGATGTGACTGTAAGGAATCAGAATCGGGGCAAGGAGCCTCTCGAGTCGGGGTCCGGGCAATACACCTGCCCTCGGAAGAATCGGGGCCACGTCCCCCCAGGAACGATTCGAACCCCAAAAATTCGGAAAGTTTACCAGATAATCGAGCACGGTGAACAAAGATCTGTGATATCTGTGCCCAGACGGATATTACGGCGTGAATCTCGGTACGTATCGGCAGAAAATCAGTGATTAGTAAAACGGATGATTTTTACCTCTTTTAGAATTGTACTTAGGGTAAAACTCCCATACTATATAAAGGAGAGTCTAACTATTCATTAGGCATCATTGTAACATGCATATCAAGGCAATATACTCTTATTTTCTCTATTATTCAAAGTTCTTACTTTTGTTCACCAGTTCTTCATTATCGTGAGACCGGGATCGAAGACATTTCATTAAAGTTGTTACTGAGTCCGGGATCATTCCCATTAATTGGTTTGACAATTTATTACATCCTTTATCTGTTTAATCTAACGTAATTTATCATTTGTATTGAATTAATCCGCGCATCCTTAAAACCATATATAAGTTTAATTGTTATCCATTTTTTAGGGTAAACAACCTCTGTATGAAGAACTAGGACTCTTGCTACTCCTATTAATAGGTGCACAGAGTGTACTTACAAAAATAAAATAAAAAGTACAATAAGTGGTAATGTAAATGTGGAAGTTGTTCAAATCGTTTCACACCATTGCAATTGGACACTTTGCTTACTGAAGGAAATACATCACGATTTTGGCCAGTTGGTTCTGTGGAAGTTTTATGTCAGTATTTTCTACTTAGTACTGTGACCCTCTGAAGGTAAAAAAGCAATATTTTTATTTTGATAATTGTGAATGCTTAGGGGATTTGGTGCATGTAATCCTTGAGTAGTTGAGCAAACACACTTTTAGTGTTCTTCGCTTTGTAATGTTGTCAGCACTATTGTTGACCCGAAAAATGGATAGAGTTGAATTTATACATAGTTCTAAGGACACGTGATATAAATTGATACAAATCGCGAAAGATATGTAAATGAATATCAAAATTAGTCATAAAAAAAATGAATACAAACCGAATGAACTAGTTGGTCTAAGCCTTCAAATTTTATCACCTCCAAATTGAGTGAAGAGCAATTGATAGAAAAAACAATATGACTATATATCAAAAGCCAAAAAGGATAATATTTGCTCTCTTTCTATGTATCTTAGAAAGAATAATGTCTGAATGAATCAATGTCCCATTACAAATGATAACCACTCTTAATATAGTGGGGGAATCCCATTTTGGATATAATTAAAAATAGATAGTGGGGATCCCATGATAGATTAATTAATTACTTTTTCCTTGATTCAAGCCGTGATTTCTGCAGAGATTCTCTCCCCAAATGCGGCTATAACGGCTTTTTTTTCTTGGCTCGATCTTGATCTTGGCCGATCTCAACCTTGAACGGTCTCTGGGTCTCGAGCTCGACCTTGATTAGATCTCGATCTTGGCCGGTCTTGGTATTGATCGGTCTCTGGGTCTCGAGCTCGATCTTGAATCGATCTCAATATTGATAGGTCTCTGGAGTTCGAGCTCGACAATCTAACTTCGTATCATGGCTCGATATTACAATGATGGACCTTGGACCATCATGTTCCAATCTCGATTAGTCATACGAAGGGCAGACTCGGTTTTGACCGTATACAGATAGTCCCCTCATTTCTCGAAAAGAAGATGACGAGAAACGATATGAATTTTTGAACTTCGACTTGGTGGATGGTGATGTCAGCGACGAGACCGATTGTGACGTATGCGACAAACATTCCGTCGGTCTAGTTACCAAGGCATTAAATGTGCGTCAGACAATGGTCGGCCACTACAGTTTTGAACCGTCGTTGTGAAACCAATAAATAGCTCCTTTTCTTCTTCATTCCAAACTTTTACTTTCAAATCTTTTTCATTCCTATCTTCATAGTTTTTTGCCTTCTCCAAAGCTCCCTATTTCCAGGTTTTCAAATTTCTTCGCTTGTTCTTCTTAAAATACCAAATACTTCAATCTCCATTCTCCTTTGTTCACATAAACTAAATGGAAAAAACATCTAAAACTGCTCCACAGAAAGAGGCTGCTTCCTCATCTCGGCCGGCCGGCGAGAAACCAGTGGTGGAGTCACGCCTTGAAGAACTTATTCGCGGTGTGCTATTGATTCCGACTTTAAGGTCGAGAAGCCCTCATTGGTTGCTGGTCGATGCGAGCCGGTATTGAGATATATATGCTCAATACCCAAAAGACTTCTTGATCGGGTGAAGAAAGATTGCAATTGGGAAAATAAAAAGGTTGTGATACCGGCACTAGAGGAAGCGATCACTACCCACGTGGAAGGGTACCTGAGTGTTTACACTTATCCTTTCACGTTAGGTCCCCTCGATCCGGTCATCGTCGATATTTTGCAAGAAATACCAAGTGACCCTCGTCCATATTCACCCTTCTTTCTAGAGGATCGTGATACTGCTCCGTTTCTTTGTGAGCAAAATCGACGGACTTCCCTTCACCCTTGACCACCTCGTAAGATTATATAGCCCTCGACTCTACCGAGGTGGGCTGATAAAGCTTCAACGTCGGGCCACCAAGGCGTTCACCTCGAGTATAGATGAAGACAAAGATTGGGGCTGGATGGGCCGGTTTGTTCAGGTGAAGACCTCGGACCTAATCCCGGCTGAAAGTATGCCATTTCCTGAGAAATGGAATATGAATAGTAAGTATGATCCCGTTTTTAGTTTTTGTTGTTTTTACTTCTTCATCTTTTCTTATCAGTGTTTTTCTTGACGCAGTTGTCACTTGGATACCGGGTGCGGTTCCCCATCTTGAGAACTGGGTCAGGAGCCTGGTTTCGACATCAACATACATCGAGCGCGCGTGGCGCGATTTGTCAAAGGGCTAGTGGGAGGCTCGTACTCATGGTAAGCCTTCTTCTTGGCTTACCAATTTGCCTATCGTTCAAGCATTTTTTTCTCAAGTATGAGTTTATTTACTTTTTCTTTTTGTAGGTCTGGGAAAGGATGCTACTTTGAGACCCTTGTCCGGTGATGAAGAAGCTTTACCGCCTGTCTCGAAACTGGCGATGGTGATTAAGAGAAAAAAGGCCTCGAACTTCGAGGATCAAAAACCCAAGAAGAGAGCGGCCGTAAACCCAAGGGGAACACAATCCCACTGACTATAGAGTTAGTCCAAAGATTAAGGGATGATGAAGAAGAGGAAGAAGAAGAAGGTGGTTCTGGGCTGGTGGCCCGTGCACGAGCTAGCAACGATATTCAGAAAACTTCGGGACCGGTGGGGGCTGATACTGCTCCGTCCAGGCTCAATGATGTCGAGGAGGAGACTCCGACCCAAGTTCCCGGGCCGAGGAGAATCGAAAATGCTTTACCTCGGGGCGAAGGGACTGTTGAAGAGGCGGTGGATGCCGATGCAGAAATCGGCTCCGAGGCTTATCAAGACGGAGGCGGCGCCCCAAAAAACCTACTTGGGGAAATAGAGATCGGGGATTCCCCCTCGTTTCCTTCATTTTCCCAGTCGATGATACATGATGCTCAGGCCGTGGAGACTTGTCACGGGGAGGGAGCCCATGGAGAGGAAGATCCTTTCCATGGTTATTTTGTTGGGGTAGAAGATGCCACCGGTCTAAGTGATTTGGAGGCTCCGAAGAAGAGCTCGGGCAAGGTGGGAGTTTCTTGTCTTTTCAAGAAGCTCAACAGGCCTTGAATCAGGTAAGTTCATTTTCTCTTTGTTAATACTCATATTTTCATACTTGTATTTTTCTTTCCTTGTATAATTCCTTATTATTATATTTGTAGGCCTCTGTGCTTCATCACGAGGTGTTTCTCCGATCCCGAGGGGAGCTGAGCCAGTATGAAGCCGAAATCTAAAGGCTTACTGAGGAGAGAGATGCCTTCAAGCTTCTCAGTGAGCAGAGATAAGGAGAAGCAAAAGGACTTCGGGCTGAGCTAGAAGTAGCTCAGAAAGAACAAGCAGATTTGTCCGAGCAAGTAAAAAGAATCTTTGAAGTTAATGACATTGACTCGAGCGTGATGGCTAACAGTTCGGTCCCACAGGTCTAGCAAAAGCTCGATGTGATCAGATAGCTTCGTGTTGAAGTGGACACAGTAAAAGCGGAGGCTGAGGAGTGGAAAAAGAACATGGACTACCTTACCTCAGAAAAGGAGGCTGCCCGAGCTCAACTGGCCTCGGCTGAGACCCAACTCCGAAGCTTGAAAGAGAAGGCCTTGGTACAAGCCAAGAAAATCGAGGAGTTCCAGTCTCGGTTGGGCTTAACAACTTCTGATCGAGAGAGACTGGCCACAGAACTTGCAGCGGTCAAATCGGAGATTGAAATAGCTACGGCTAATGCTGATGCAATGGTGGCCGTCTACCGGTCTGATGCTGAAGCTGCTCAGGTTCGAGCAAAGGAGGTTGCCGAGGCTACTCAGGCTCGAGTAAACTGGGTTGCCGAGCATGCTAAATGCCAGTCTCGGAGGGAGACTCTCGAGGAGATCCATGCTCGTGGCTTCAATCTTACAGCCGAGATCGAGAATTCTAAGGAGCTTGAAGCCGAAGCCAGAGTGTTGGCCTTTCCTAATGATGATAATACCGGGAGTATGAGCGGATCTAAAAGCGAAGGAGACCTCGAGGGCGAAGATGCTGCTCCCGGAGAGGACTAAGTCCTTTAGTATTTTTTGTGTTTCTTTTAAGGTCATTTTGGTCTTTTGTAGAGAAACTTGATCGGGCCATGGTGCCCTTGTAAATGATTTTTGATACATATATATAAAACTTTCGTCATTTCTGCCTTATAAAATTATGAAGTTATTTTCTAAGATCCAAGGTTTAAACAATTTGATTGGAAATGAATTAGTATAGCCCTTAGACTTTATGGTCGAGTGAGTGCTTGCTCAAACTCGAAGTAAACTAGAAAAACTTTTCTGAGATATGAGATATCGATAAAGAAGAAATTTCTCTCTCTATAAATCATTATACATGCGTACATGTTTTGTGCCAGGGCTCGAGCAAACTATGCGGGCATGGTTCATTTGACTATTTGGCCCTTACAAATTTTTCCTATTGAGACCCTGCTGCCATGAAATAATTTCATTGCATTAAACTTGATATTCGAGGGCAATGCCCCCCAGTATTGAAAGTTGATTGTAAAGAAGCCTTGGATACTGTTGAATTGTTCTAAGTTAGCACGATCAATGGTTGCCTCATTAAAAACCTCGCCGGAAAACCCATTTGGGACTAAACCGGTCTAAGGATAAAAGAGTGCAATGCGTTCTTTCAGACCTAAAGGCTTCATGTTGAAGAATCCATCACTGCTTCTGGTCGAACACCTGCAAGGGTTAGTTTTGAAATATAAATGAGAATGGGAGCGATCGTACCTTAGCAGTAGTATCGTTTAAGGTGCGATACGTTCCAATTGCTCGGTAGTTGTTTGCCATTTATCATGCCGAGCTTGTAGGATCCTTTTCCAATGATTTCGAGAACCTAATATGGTCCTTCCCAGTTCAGACCCAGTTTCCCTTCATTCGAATTTCGGGTATTGAGGGTGACTTTTCTTAGCACCAAGTCCCTGATGTTAAAATGTCGAAGATTGGTTCTTCGATTGTAGTACCTTTCGATCCGCTATTTTTGGGCGGCCAATCGGACGAGAGCGGCTTCTCGTCTTTCGTCCAACAATTCTTAGCTCGTATTCATGGTCTAGTTATTCAACTCCTCTGTTGCATATCGAAACCTGATGCTAGGTTCTCCGACCTCGACCGGGATCAGAGCTTCAGCACCATAAACCAACGAAAATGGTTTTGCTCTGGTACTGTATTTTGATGTTGTGCGGTATGCCCATAGGACCTCGAGTAGTATTTCTCTCCATTTTCCTTTGGCGTCGGTCAATCTGTTCTTAAGATTTTGGATAATGGTTTTGTTGGTCGATTCACCTTGTCCGTTCCCGCTGTGATGATAAGGTGTTGATAGGATCCTTTTGATCTTGTGATCCTCAAGATATTTAGTTACTTTGCTGCCGATGAATTGTTTTTCATTATCACATACAATCTCGGATGGCATCCCGAATTGACATATGATGTGGTCCCAAATGAAGTCTATGACTTCCTTTTCTCTGACTTTCTCGAAATCTTGTGCTTCAACCTATTTAGAGAAATAATCAGTCATAAAAAAAATAAACTGAGCCTTACCTGGGGCCGATGGGAGGGGGCCAACGATGTCTATTCCCCATTTCATGAAGGGCCATAGGGATAGGACCGAGGGGAGTAGTTCCCCGGGTTGATGAATCATGGGCGCATACCTTTGGCATTTGTCACATTTTCGAACAAACTCCCTTGCATCCTTGCTCATATCGGTCCAATAATACCCTGCTCTGATTACTTTGTGGACCTGCGAATTGGCACCGGAATGATTTCCACAAGTGCCCTCATGAATTTACCGTAGTATGTAGTCGGTATCTCCCGATCCCAAACATATTGCCAATGGTCCATCGAACGTCCTTCTAAACAGCGTTCCGTCTTCGGACAAGGTGAACCGTGTTGCCTTTGTGCGTAGAGCTCTCGATTCCTTTGGATCTGATGGAAGCTTCCCGTTCTTTAAGTACTCTATGTATTTGTTTCTCCAATCCCAGGTTAAACTTGTGGAGTTTATCTTGGTGTGACCTTCTTCGATTACTGATCTCATGAGTTGTATGACAGTCCCCGAGTTGAGTTCGTCATCTTCGACCGATGAACCTAAGTTTGCAAGAGCGTCAGCCTCGTTGTTCTGTTCTTGGGGTACATGTTGCAAGGTTCATTCCTTAAATCGATGTAGCGTCACCTATAGTTTATCTAAGTACCTCTATATTCGATCTTCTCGAATTTCAAAAGTTTCGTTAACTTGGTTTACCACGAGGATGGAATCACACTTAGCCACTACGACTTCCGCTCCCAAGCTTCTAGCTAGTCTGAGACCTGCAATCATGGCCTCATACTCGGTCTCATTGTTAGTCAATTTTGTAGTTCTGATAGACTATCTAACTATATTACCTATGGGTGATTTTAGTACGATGCCTAGTCCGGACCCCTTCGCGTTCGAAGTACCGTCCGTAAAGAGGGTCCAGACTGCCGAAGAGGTACCCGATTTTATGAGTAGTTCTTTTTCAATCTCGGGTACGAAGGCCAGCGTAAAGTCAGCCATGAAGTCTGCCAAGATTTGAGTTTTGATGGTGGTTTGGGGTCGAAACTCAATATCGTACCCACTTATTTCTATATCCCATTTGGCCAATCGACCCGAAAGCTCGGGTTTGTGTAAAATATTTCGAAGATGGTAAGTCGTTACAACACATATCGGATTACATTGAAAATATGATTTTAGTTTCCTAGAGGCGCTTATTAAAGCAAGCGCTAATTTTTCTAAGTGTGGATATCTAGTTTCGGCCTCGCCTAAGGTCCGACTGACATAATAAATAGGGAATTGCGTACCTTGTTCCTCTCGAACCAGGACTCCACTTATAGCTATCTCCGAGACAGCTAAGTACAGGTAAAGATGTTTGTCCACTTTCGGGGTATGAAGCAGCGGCGGGCTCGATAAATACCGCTTTAGTTCCTCCAAGGCCTGCTGGCATTCCGAGTCCATGCAAAGTTGCTCTTCTTCTTAAGTAGTGAGAAACATTGGTGGATCCTATCTGAGGATCTCGAAATGAATCGTCCTAGGGCGGCTAGCCGTCCCGTTAGCCTCTGCATGGCCTTTACATTATCCACTATCGTTATATCCTCGATGGCTTTGATTTTATCGGGGTTGATCTCGATTCCCCGATCGGACACCATGAAACCAAGAAACTTGCCCAAGCCAACCCCGAATGCATATTTTTCGGGGTTGATCTTCATATTGTACTCCCTCAGTATATCGAAAGTTTCCTGCTAATGCTTTAAATGGTCCTCTGCTTGCAGGGACTTAACTAACATGTCATCAATATAAACTTCCATTGATTTTCCTATTTGTTTTTCCAACATTTGGTTTACTAGGGGTTGATAAGTTTCACCAACATTTTTTATACCGAATGGCATTACGTTATAACAGTAGGTACCATACTTAGTGATAAACGATGTCTTTTCCTGGTCCTCCGGGTTCATCTGTATCTGGTTGTACCCGGAGTAGGCATCGAGAAAACTGAGAGTCTCGTGGCCGGCCGTGGCATCGATCATACGATCGATATTAGGCAAAGGAAAATAATCCTTGGGGCATGCTTTATTCAAGTCTTTATAATCTATACACATTCTAAGTTTGTTTCCCTTCTTAGGGACTACCACCACGTTTGCTAGCCATTCATGGTATTTTACTTCTCGAATGGATCCTATTTTAAGAAGTTTGGTTACCTCATCCTTGATGAAGGCATGTTTTGACCTCGGACTGGGGCCTTCTTTTTTGCTTTACCGGATGGAATTTCGGATCCAAGCTTAGTCTAAATGAGTGGTGATTTCCGGTGGGATCCCTGTCATGTGAAGATGGGACCAAGCGAAATAGCTCATGTTAGCTATAAGAAATTGAATATGCTTTTTCCTGAGCTCGGGATTTAACCCCGTGCCCAGGTATACCTTTCGTTCTGGCAGATGTCCGATTAGCATGATTTGCTCCAGCTCTTCGACCGTTGATTTGGTAGCGTCGGAATCATCGGGGACCACTAAAGATCGAGAGATCCCATAATCATCATCTTCGTCAATCTTCTGCTTCTCTAGTTGGGTCTAGGCTGACGTTTGTGATTGCTATTTGGTATCCCATTTTTCCTTCGAATTTGATCCCTTTGTCAGTGAAAGTGACGATATCGAAATCGCTTCATCGACAGAAAACATTTCTTTTGCGGCTGGTTGCTCCCCGTAGACTGCTCTGATTCCATCCAGTGTTGGGAATTGTAGAACCTGGTGAAGGGTAGAGGGTACTGCTCTCATGTTGTGGATCCACAGCCTCCCGAACAGGGCGTTATACCTCATGTCGCCCTCGATCATGTGGAACTTCGTTTCTTGGATGGTCCCGACCATGTTTACTGGCAGAATTATCTCGCCCTTAGTAGTTTCACATGCCATATTGAATCTGTTTAGTACCAGGGTTGCGGGCACGACCTGGTCCTGTAGACCGAGTTGCTCTACGACCCTCGGTAGAATGATGTCAGCCGAACTACCTGGATCAATTAACACACTCATAACTTGAGTTTTATTCATAAGTATAGATATTACCGGTGCATCGTTATGGGGCTGCACGATCCTTCTGCATCTTTGTCATTAAAGGACAAAGTTCCTTTAGGTATGTAATCCTGAGTTCGAGATCACTTCTCTCCTATAATCGACATCTTAGTGCGTTTAAGTACTGGTCCCTGGGGGACATCGATCCCTCCGATGATCATGTGGATAATGTGTTGTAGCTCTTCTTGTTTATTTTGTCTATTGAATTCTCTGTTTTTGAAATGGTTTTTGGCCCGGTCACTTAAAACTCTCGAAGGTGCCCTTCATTGAATAACCGGGCTACCTCCTCTCTCAACTGCCTGCAATATTTCATTCTATGGCCATGGGTGCCATGATACTAGCATATTTGATTGGGATTTCTCTAGGCTGGATCGGATTGCAGAGGTTGAGGCCATTTAGTGTCTTTGATGCGTCCGATAGCCGACATGATGGCAGATGCATCAATGTTGAAGTTATACTCTGATAACCGCGGTGCTTCCTTAGGTTCGGTATGCCTATCGAAACCATTCTTGTTCATCAGCCCTCGAGACCCTTGGCCTCAGTCATTTCTCCTTTCGCCTCGTACGGAGCTGCATCCTGGTTCGCTACCCTTGTGATCTCTGTTATATGGCCGGTATTGGTCCCTGTTCGACCTCGGTTCTCGGTCGATGTCCTTTTTAATAATGGACCCAGAACCCAACTGGTCGTCTTCGACTCTAATCTTCGATTGATATTAATTGTGTACATCGGCCTAGGTAACAGTCGGGTACTCAATAAAGTTCTGCTTCAACTGTCGTGAAACCATTGAGCTTCGTTCGTTCAGTCCTTGGGTGAAATCTTGAACGGCCCGATCATTCATGACCGGTGGTAGATCCATTCGTTCTATTTGGAAATGAGATTCGAACTCTCTTAGCATCTCTTTATCTTTTTGCCTTACCTTGAAAAGGTCCAACTTCCTGGTCTCGACCTTTATGGCTCCGGCGTGTGCGTTTACAAAAGAATCTGCAAGAATGGCAAAAGAATCGATAGAGTTAGGCGGTAAATTATGATATCGTATCATTGCTCCCTTTGACAGGGTTTTTCCGAATTTCTTTAATAATACGGATTCGATCTCGTCATCCTCTAGATCGTTCCCTTTAATGGCACATGTGTAAGAGGTGACATGTTCATTGGGGTCGGTCGTTCCATTATATTTAGGAATTTCGGGCATGTGGAACTTCTTGGGATCGGTTTGGGAGCTGCGCTCGGGGGGAAGGGCTTTTGTACAAACTTTTTGGAATCCAAACCCTTCAACATTGGTGGTGCCCCCGGGATCTGATCAACCCTGGAGTTATAAGTCTCTACTTTTTTGTCGTTTGCTTCAATCCACTTTTCTCCTGACTCTGTCCGTTTTGTCAGTTCCTCGAGCATCTTCATAATTTTGGGGTTAGTCCCCAATTCTTGTTAATTTGACCTTGCTATAGCTGGACCCGTTTTGTGGGTGATTTCTTAAGGTGGACCGGGCTCGGGCCTGCTCGGTGCCTGGGTTTGGCTCTGCAGCTGAGCTATCGCTACCTGTTGAGCTTGCAACATTTCAAAAATCATGCGCAAGCTGATCCCGTCTTATCCAACATTTTAGGTTTTTCGAACTGCAGATCGAGTTCCACCATGAATGCTATTTGCGGGGGTTGGATTGTTGGTTCGCCTCAATGGCCACATGTGAATTAACGTCAATTGGATCTACGGCCCGAGTTCCAACGGGGTCAACGAGTGGCCTTTCATCCCCGGGCGTCAGGTTGTTATTCTCATCTTGATGGCCAGCTTCGTTGTCGATAGGTAGGGCCATTAATTGAGGGTTCATCATTTTTAACCTAAAATCAAAGATACTTCCAAGAGCAAGTGTAAAATAGTGTGTTTTGCAGAGATTCGTACCAAATAACCACTATTGTCCTTAGCCCCACGGTGGGCGCCAAACTGTTTACCCGAAAAATGGATAGAGTTGAATTTATACATAGTTCTAAGGATACGTGATATAAATTGATACAAATCACGAAAGATATGTAAATGAATATCAAAATTAGTCATAAAAGAAATGAATACAAACCGAATGAACTAGTTGGTCTAAGCCTTCAAGTTTTATCACTTCCAAATTGAGTGAAGAACAATAGATAAAAAAAATAATATGACTATATATCAAAAGCCAAAAAGGATAATATTTGCTCTCTTTGCTATGTATCTCAGAAAGAATAATGTCTGAATGAATCAATGTCCCATTACAAATGATAATCACTCTTAATATAGTGGGAGAATTCCATTTTGGATATAATTAAAAATAGATGGTGGGGATCCCATGATAGATTAATTAATTAGTTTTTTCTTGATTCAAGCCGTGATTTCTGTCGAGATTCTCTTCCCAAATGCGGCTATAACGGCTTTTTTGTTTCTTGGCTCGATCTCGATCTTGGCCGATCTCAACCTTGACCGGTCTCTGGGTCTCGAACTCGACCTTAATTCGATCTCGATCTTGGCCGGTCTCGATATTGGTCGGTCTCTGGGTCTCAAGCTCGATCTTGACTCGATCTCGATATTGATCGGTCTCTGGGGGTTGAGCTCGACAACCTAACTTCGTATCATGGCTCGATATTACAATGATGGACCTTGGACCATCATGTTCCAATCTCAATTAGTCATATGAAGGGCAGACTCGATTTTGACCGTACACAACTATGTTATTAACTTTATGCCTGTGGTGCCTAATTTTTCTCCGCTAATTCATACTCTCCCTTTCTTCCATTTATCTATTTCTTTTTAGTTTCTAGATTCTTCCATTTATCTATTATCTAGATGGCCGGTGCCCGTGCTATGTACCGGCGTAAGCCCGACTTCGCTGTTTGTACCAATATAGATTGCATAAAACTGCATAAAAAGGTTTATTGGGAAAACAATTTCATCTTTGTTTCTTAATATTAATCTGATCAAATATTTATATTGATAACGTATCAACACGTCTTACTAAATACATCCAATTAAGAATCCAAAAAATTATGACACATGTATTTGCAACATAGTCCAATGTTTATCTTACTCTCATTATTCAACTTGCTTCCACAAAAAGGCCTACGGACATACTTCACTGGGAAAAACATCCCTTTTGAATGTCCTTCGAGGTTATAAGCCATCTTTTTGGAATATCTCCCTGTGGAGGAAGATACTAAACTGTGAAGAAACTGAAACAACATAACCATGCTTTTGTTAAGCTCATTTAAGCAAAAGAGAAAAAAGACAGATATTAAAATCTAAAAAGAACATTAAGAACAAATGAAACCACCTCATCTTGTTGGCCAAACAAAGAGAACATTATTCATTTATACGCATACCACTTCCTGTTTGGACATGTATGCCAAATATTTTTATTGCAAAAAAAACAAATGCATATGCAACTTTTATCTAATAAGCATAATTCCTCAATTTCACAAATAACAACATCTGTTTCATATTGTTTTAGATAGTAACTTACTACCGCTATTCCAAATAATTATAAGTTAGTGCGGAACAATCAAACATTAGTATGGTATAAACCACAAATATGGTGGGCAAAAGATAATTAGCTACTGCAGTCTATGAAATGCATGATCATGTAAATTGGAGAATGATATGCAATGTTGGACTGGCCAACACAGTTGATTTTTGCACTTGAAATATCTCAAGTGGACTAATAATTATGGGATTGTCTGCTGATAGTTTTGGGCTTGAGTCTCAATCCTTGCAGACAAATGATATCTGAACTTTGAATTCAACCGATACGTCTTGTTCCTAGAATTGGACTGTTATTTTTCTATTATTTGCAAACATATTTGAGTTATAACTCTTGCAATTTATATGTTAAGCGACTGCGCTACATTCAAAGAAGACTAATATAGGTTTTCTTGGAAATCTTTTTATGATCATGTGCTAAATATAGTAACTTCTTAAGACAAATAATTCTTCATATTCTATACAACTCAGCTCATAAAGATGTTTGATAGAAGTTCAACTTTTTCTGTAACATTACCTTTTATCATTTTATATCTTGTTCTTACTTAACAATCAGCAATATTCTCCAATCAAATGGCATGGAAGATAAAATTACGTTAAATTACCTCAAAAGAATGTCCTCATGTGGAAAATTAGCATATATTAGATGCAATCTTGTATTGTCCTTATAGTTTTGAAGAACAGCTGTAGCAACCTGGACAGAAACAGAAATGAGTTATGACCTATACCATACTCAATTTTCAGGTCACAACAAATTATGACAATATTTTTCTACCACCCCTTTACAACCTGGAAAATATAATTTATTCATAAACTTAGCGAGAAACTCGTATATCATCCAATCAGTTTCAAATTTCACAGAACACTAAGAAAAATGTCGAAGTTATCCTGTATCTAAATCTTAGATATGAAACTATAACACAGTGGAAAATTATGGCATGTTCTGTCTTTTTAGCTATTGACAAAATCAAAATTAGTTACTCTGAACTATGTAGATGTATTAGATGTAGAAAAACTTACCCAATTTGCATAGTTTCTAATCGGTATGAAGCTTCCAAACTGAGCCAAAACAAATAAAAGAGCTGCCATCTTCCACCCACAAGTTTTATAAGGTTGAGAAAATAAATTGAAGTGAGATGAAAAAATTGACCGGAAAAACTAAGCAAGCAAAAATATCTTGATTTCTTGCATGTGCGGCTAAAAAGTCTAAGGTGCCCACCTTTAAAATGAGCGAATACATATTTAGCACATGTACTTTAATAGGATAATGTCATGTATAAAAACCTCTGACGAAAATACACTACTTATTTTTATTTAAATATCATGTCCTGAACTTAAATATTAAATTTTACAAACTATAATTGAAAATTAACCCTCTAAACGGAATTCCATTTTAAAAGACAAATTAATCCATAAACACACATCATGTGTCTCCCCAAGAATGCACTATCAACGCATACATTATATGGTAACTAAAGAAGATTATATAAGTGAAATCGTCAGGATATAAGGAATCAATCTCGCATCAGATCTAGAGTCTGTTATGATGTGCTTGTTTTAAGTGACTTTTAAGTGAAAAACCATAAGTTAGGAATTTTAGCTTTTGATTTTTGGCTTATTTTTGTTATTTTAGCTTAAAAACAAGTGTTTAAAAGCACTTTTTTATTTTATTCAAATACTACAAAATAGCTTAAAAACTATTTTGACTTAAAAATACTTAAAATAAGTCAATCCAAACGGGCTCCGAATGTAGGAGGCTTGAACCAACTTCCAGTGAACGTGCTATATAGAGAATGCTATAGAGGTTGCGCGCTTGCAAGAGTTTGATTCTGAGCCATATATTTTTGGTCCTAACATTACGAAGGTATTCTCTGCTACCATATGGTGAAACTGTACCATTTGCTTTCCCTTTCTGTTCATAAGCGGATCTAATATATCCGATTGCAGATTTAAACTATTTGCATCCACTTTGTGCCTTTTTCTGTTTCGTAGAATTGACATTTATAATTTGTTTTTCGTTGAACTATCTCCGACTTGGATAATAGATTGATGTCACAACTCGCACTTTGGAGTGGTGATTTCGGCTAAGAACTGGTGAGAAAAGGTCCTTCTGATGGTCTGACGTAGAACTGTCTACTCGGGCAACTTGGGCTTTTCAATTTTAAGCATATATAAGGGGGTATAGGTGATGAAAGCTCCGACCTGCCTCCCCCATACGTGCTGCCACCGAGTCGTATAGAACGAGCTACCTTGGGGCAACCTCAAAGGCCTGCCTAGATGACTCAAAGGAGTGTCAAAGGTACCCATACGAGTTAGGGAAACTCTATGGGCGGCGCGATGCCTTCGGGCTAGCGTTGGGCATCAAAGTGGTGCTGGAGGCTCGATGTGTGGGACGGCCAGCCGCGCGGGCTACCGAATGTTGGAACGAGACCTCCGTGCCGATTGGATACTTGACGCACCCGTCATAGGGGCATCATGTGTAGACTTGTGAGCATGGCTTAGGTTCAACCATGCAAGCAAGGGTCCGTTGGCCTAAAGGTGCAGTTGTGGGGCGACACTGCACTATTCGGGATGGAAGCGTGTCGCGAGGGCAATGTATGGGCATGGCACGAAAGACGCGCTTGACAATGGCCAAGGGCTAAAGGTTGCCTTACTCGGGCGAGGCACGAGCTAGTCGCGGATGCACTCGGCGAGTGTCAAGCTTGAGGACTGGGCTGTGCACGCGGGAGCGATGCTCAGTCTTGGGCGAGGGACAAGACATGTCCTAAGCCAATCCCCCAGGGCGCGTATGGATAGTGATCCTAAGATGAAGCGCCACGACATGTCTAGGGCCAAGGGCCTAGACATCTTACGGGCGGCACAAGTTGGGGCGAGCCTACGGGCGAGCCCCACCAACAGGCACAGGATCGTGTTTGGGAATCGTGGGACAGGAAACATGCTGGCCTGCAGCGAGGGGAACTGCGGGCGCCGCACGAGCGAGCAGGTGCCGCTACCCAATGTAAGGATTTGGGCCCGTGACACTTGGTATCAGAGCTGATTAAGGCCATACTATGCCATGGCACAATGTCAAGGCAAAGGGTGGATATGGCGAGTGCATTTTGGATGTCAGTGCAGAGATCACGTCAAAGCAGAGATTGATGTTCATATGCCACCAAAGATCGAGAATCCGATACTGATGGTCGACGAAAGAAATGGGTGATTCCATTGTCTTTCGTGAGTCTAAGGTGCTACTGAATGAGGTGATATGCCGATGAGCCGGATGGCCAAGAGAAAGCCATGTTTGCCAGGTCGTGCAACCATATTGCGAAGAGTGGGAGCCATGGACTATAAACTTGGGCATGATTATAGCGGAGATCTTGCCAAGGATGCGTGCAACGCATCAAGTTGAGTGTCTTTCCTTCAGGACAGACTTGTGAGCTGCCTGAGGGCATTGCCAAGGTGAGGAAACGGATTCGAGGGTATAGTGAAACTTCGAAACTGGGCGGATTTCCAAGTTAGAAGGTGTCATTCTGGAAAGAAGTACGTCGAATGATCGGGGACCGTGAGTGTCCAGGTGCGAGGCACACCAAACCGGGAAGCCGTGC
Source organism: Nicotiana tabacum (assembly GCF_000715075.1). Classification (NCBI taxonomy): domain Eukaryota; kingdom Viridiplantae; phylum Streptophyta; class Magnoliopsida; order Solanales; family Solanaceae; genus Nicotiana; species Nicotiana tabacum. The sequence goes on from NC_134102.1 coordinate 49,782,753, forward strand.
TAGCAGGGCCAAGAGGGTGCCTGTCTATAGGGCGAGTATTGAAGTACTACCGGGAGCATTGGCTACTTGCTGAGGAAGTAACAGTTGGAAAACAAAGAGCTTTGTTCGGGAATGCGGCGATGCTATGACTTTGGGAATGTAGTAGTCACCAAAGGTCGTCCCAAGAGCTGGCCGAATGCCAAGTGGGACGACAGTGCTAAGATGTATCCTCCACATTGAGTGTGGGAGGATCCTGCCTATGCAAGAGGCATATGGGCGAAGTTGTGAGTCTGGAAGCGAACACATCTTCAAGGTAGTGAGGGCAACTAAAAGCTACGGGAGCGGAATGCTACGTGAGCTATGCCAAGAGGGCGTCTTAATGCTACGGGAGCGAAAGGCTACGGGAGCCATGCCAAAGGGACCTTAAGGCTACGGGAGCGACGTCAAAAGAGCACATTGATGTGCTAACCTGTGAAGGAAAGCTTCAGACGGACATGAAGGCCGTGAGGGTCATGGTGTGATTGACTAGTGTGGGTCAATCACAAAGTTAGACACCAGAGGGTGCAAGTGCGGAGGCACTTTCCAAGTGAACACCGAATAGAGGTGAAGTGCAGAGGCACCCTTGGAAGATACTTGGGGGAGAAGTGCATGGGGCACGACTCCTTTTGAGAAAGGACTTCGAGGAAGTCCAACCCACAGGACAAAGGGAGCTGAAATAGGCATACCTGAGGAGGCAGACTCCGGGATGTCTTAAGCCATGATGTGTCATCGGGGACAATGACATTATGAGTGTGGGAGGATGTCACAACTCGCACTTTGGAGTTGTGATTTTGGCTAAGAACTGGTGAAAAAAGGTCCTTCTGATGGTCTGACGTAGAACTGTCTACTCGGGTAACTTGGGCTTTTTAATTTTAAGCATATATAAGGGGGGTATAGGTGATGAAAGCTCCGACCTACCTCCCCCATACGTGCTGCCACCGAGCCGTATAGAACGAGCTACCTTGGGGGCAACCTCAAGGGCCTGCCTAGATGACTCAAAGGAGTGTCAAAGGTACCCATACGAGTTAGGGGAACTCTATGGGCGGCGCGACGCCTTCGGGCTAGTGTTGGGCATCAAAGTGGTGCTGGAGGCTCGATGTGTGGGACGGCCAGCCCCGCGGGCTGCCGAATGTTGGAATGAGACCTCCGTACCAATTGGATACTTAACGCACCTGTCATAGGGGCATCATGTGTCGACTTGTGAGCATGGCTTGGGTTCAACCATGCAAGCAAGGGTCCGTTGGCCTAAAGGTGCAGTTGTGGGGCAACACTGCACTATTCGGGATGGAAGCGTGTCGCGAGGGAAATGTATGGGCATGGGCACGAAAGACGTGCATGACAATGGCCAAGGGCTAAAGGTTGCCTTACTCGGGCGACGCACGAGCTAGTCACAGATGCACTAGGCGAGTGTCAAGATTGAGGATTAGGCTATGCACGCGGGAGCGATGCTCAGTCTTGGGCGAGGGACAAGACATGTCCTAAGCCAATCCCCCAGGGGGCGCATGGATAGCGATCCTAAGATAAAGCGCCATGACATGTCTAGGGCCAAGGGCCTAGATATCTTACGGGCGGCACAAGTTGGGGCGAGCCTACGGGCGACCCCCACCAACAGGCACAGGATCGTGCTTGGGAATCCTGGGACAGGAAACGGGTTGGCCTGCAGTGAGGGGAACTGCGGGCGCTGCACGGGCGAGCAGGTGCCGCTACCCAATGTAAGGATTTGGGCCCGTGACATTGAGCCTGTTAAAACATCCTGCACAATTCTGGACATAGTAAGTATGCACAACTGATCAGTCAAATTCAATGGGATTCTAAGATGGGAAGAAATATTTTACATTTTCTTATTGCGTCACTGACAGTCAATGTGGGAAGTCGCAAATGCGAAATGCGACAAATGTGTCACAAATGCAAACCTACCCATCCCAGGTACTACTTCGCAATTGCGACACTTGAGACCCCCTACTAAGATCGCAATTGCGATGCTGGTATTCGCAATTACGACATCAGATACACCAACACACCAGCAACCTGTTTCAGTTCAAAATCATTCTGAAACACGTCTGAAAGTCACCCGAGCCCTCGAGGCTCCAAATCAAATTTCCACACAAGTATTAAAATATCATAAGAACTCGCTCGCGCGATCAAAACACAAAAATAACATCTAGAACTAGAATCGGACATCAAAACGCATGAATTTCAAATGAAAACGCAAGAACCTCTAGAATTGCAACCAAGTGTCCGAATCCTATCAAACCAACTCCAAATGATGACAAATTTTGCAGACAAGTTCCAAATAGCACAATAGACCTATTCAAGTCCCAAAATCAAATTTCGAACCCGGTAGCCAAAAGGTATACAGTGAAACTTTTGAAGACTTCTAAACCTCAAATTGTCAATTTTCGGAAAAACAAGACAAATCAACCTAGGGACCTCCGGATTCGATTTTGGGCATACGCCCAAGTCCAAAATCATGATACGAACCTATCGGAGCCATCAAAATACCGTCCCGGAGTTGTTTTCACAAAGTCAAACTTTGATCAACATATCTAATTTAGGATTCTAAGTCCAGAACCAAAAAGTCCAAATCAACTCAAAACCTTTCCGGAATGAAATTAACTAACCTCGAAAGTCATAAAATCATAAATATACATGTGGGAATCATCAAAGGAAAATTAGAGCTCAAATATACAAAACGATCGGTCGGGGCGTTGCATGGTAAGAGACTAAAGTTAAACAAGTCAAATATAAATTTTAGATCCACCTTTTCACAATAGTAAACCTTTTCTCTTGAAATACTGGATTCCCCTTAGTGGCACACTTGTTTAGCTTTTCACATAAACTACGTAATTCACAAAAAATTCAATTAATTTGATTAGAAGAATTTATGTACATTAAAGTGGGCCGAATTGTGGTTGAAAAAGGTTTTCATCTCAAATTTAAAAATCCAGGGGCAAGATTAGAAAGCCCAAAATATTGATAAATACAATAAATTAGCAACAGTCCAAAGACAAACTTATTAGTAGACTCCAACATTATTATGGGCCCAGTATAGTAGCTTACATAACTTGGCAACTGAAGGCACGCGTAGGATCTAAATAAAATAATATATCAGTTGATGAGCAAAATGGTCAATAAATTCAAATATTTTGTGGGAGCTACAATAATCAATACTTGTAGCCAATAGCATAGCTCCATTTTACTAAAATAACATAGATACCCTTATGATGAAACCGGAGGCAGCTCTCCTTTCAACCGGAGGCACCTTAAACTCCCTCTTATTAATAGCAAAATTTCTCCACCGTCCATAAACTCAAACCCCACCTTAATAGTCCTTGCTACCCAATGAACCCTAATACAGAAACGCTCTCTACTTAGGCGACAAACAAGAACAGTAGCTGACCCGTCAAAAATGTTCATCGATCCATCGTCCGGTGGTGAAAAGCCACCGGACCAGTACCAACAATTGCGTCTATACACTGCGAACACAACCCAAGTAGGCGCCCGTATCGTTTCTTCCCCATATGCTGAAGAAATCAACAATGGTGGAAATACGTCTTCACCAAGAAATCGCCAGGACTTAGCTGACATACACTGCAATATTTCTGGGCCAAATCGACTGATTCAAAGCCATGGAGATTGCTCAGCACACCATTTACTATCAACCAACAATGTCTCAAACAACATCACAACAGGAGAATGCGATTCTGCACATGAGAACAATGTCGACAAACAGATGCTGGTCGCGCGAGGGGTTACGGATATCCAAACTGGTCAAAACCAATGCCAATCTACTCCATTTGATCTGGATACTGATCCCAACCCCTCAAACAACAACCACGATGAGAAACTTGATCCAAAATGGCAGAACACAGTATACACAGAATCAGACATACCACCTGTTTGACGAAATACCAGGGTTAGTTCTGATGTCAATTTTAATGAATATATGAATGGATGTGCTTCACAAAGTCATGTTGAGATTAGTCGTCATGAGAAATTGCAAGAACATTCAACAAAGAAGGGTGCTCAAAGGCAGATACCTACAACAACACATGTTGCCTATGCTAATTCTGATGATCAAGTTGTGATTGAATTGGATGGAAAAGAACTTATTGGTGGAAGTCACCGGATTGCCCAATCTCAATTGCATAGTGAGGACCTTGATGCTCGACCAAATGCTGCCACTGCTGCTGTGATGTTAGATGACTGTGATGTTGATACTCCTTCAACTGCCCAACGATCACTTGAGCATTCTCTTGCTGACAGGGAGAAGCATGTCAAACCAACTACTACTGATCAACCACGCCCAACACAGCCATCACTAAATTTGCCAACATCTGATGTGTTAACCAATAATGAAAATGATCCCACACTGCCCCAGCCAACACACAGACCAACACCTTCGACCTTCCCTAAAATATCAACCAACTTTGATAAAAATCATGTTTCTCACTATAAAAAATAAGGTACCTACCACCATCTCAACAATCTCACTTGTAACTCGTCTCCCAAAGAAACTCCCTCTCAAGCACAGATACTCAATCAATCTCCTGCTTTAGCCCCTGCACACACATACCCAAATGCTACAGCTCCATCTAACAAACCGAAGTAGCAAAACAGTTCCAGTAGACAAAACAACCAGCCTCAGCACATTAAGACACCTACACCTATATTACTAAGTGACAATAATACTCAACCAAGTAAAATACCTTCCTATCCTACTCCATCACCTCCTACTATCACACAATCTCTAGCTACCAAATTGCGAGCAAGGCAGGCTATGCAGATTGAACCAATGGAGTTCACAACTCCTAGAATAACTACCAAATAGGGTCAACCAACATTTTTTACTAGAAAGGATATACATGATCACACTTGCCAGCAGGTGCCTGTACACAATTGTAGGCAAGTTTCTAAATACAATGCCTAGAATGGAGCAGATTAGGAGAAGTTTCATTGTCCAGACAGAACTCAGATGAGGAGTTAAGATACCTCATTCTAATGCTAAGACAGTTTACATCGACCTTGATAATGAGTATGATCACACCACTGTCTGGACCAAAACGTTCATGTACATTCAAGGTCAGAGAATGGAATTACAGGCTTGGACACCTACCTTTAATCCAAATGAGGATACTCCCATTGTCCCTGTTTGGATTGTCATTCCAGAGTTTCCATGACATTTCTACTACAGATAGATTTTATCTGTTTTATTATCACCAGTTAGGAAGATTCTGCACCTTGACTTTGCTTCCATCCAAAAGACCAGGGGAAGTGTTGCCAAAGTAAGGATGCAAGTGGACTTAACCCAAACAAAGCCTCACCATGTTTGGCTTGGCTTTGATGAGGATCAAAATGTCAATGGGGATGACCAATGGTTGGAAGTTATTTATGAAGATGTCCCACTTTACTGCTTTCACTACAGACATTTAGGACATGAAGACTACTACTGTTCCACAAGGAAAAAAGATGAGGAAGAAAAGAAGAAAACTGCTGCAAAATCATCAAACAACAATAACAACAAAACTACTCTCAGTGATACTACTAATAATGGATCACAACAACAACAAATTCAACTCATTATACTCCAAAATGATCAGAGTCCAAAACAAGATATGGGGGTACAACACCAAACTGAGGAACAACAGCAAATATCAAATCAGAAGACCAACAGGCATGAAAGATCAAATGGCACACAACAACAACAGGAGCAGATAATACAAGGGTAACATAAAAATCAGCTTTCACAGCCAACACTTGTGGAGAAAGACCAAAGTGCAGTACAATAGGCAAGAACAAACATCAATGCCACACCAAATCAGCAAACAAAGGATAATATTCCCAAGGAGCAATGTCAGTCTCAAAAGAAGAAGAATTTCAGAGGCATCAACAACAGAAGCAAACAACAGAAATTAAAACAGCCAAGTGTTCAAACAAGTGAAAAGCAACCCAACAACCTACACCAGATTTCAAATACAAATCCCAGATCCCACAATGATCATCCATATTCTTCTGAGGGTGTGCACAATCCACTACCAAATTACATTATTCATGTGGTTGAAAGAGAGAAAGGAAAGCAGGGTGAGCAGGAAACCCCTGAACTTGATCAATTGGGGGAGTCAGCAGGTTTTACATCTTCTCAGTTTTTGCATGTGACTGCTGTTGCACAGACTACATCTATGATGGACAACATAACACACACTTCTCCCACTAGAACATGTATATCTATTGAAACTATATCACATGTGGTGGAAGTTGCAGCCACTAATGCACAGGTTGCTATTACAGCTCAACAGAAGAAGCTTCCATCAATTGAATCCTACAAGCACCAACATAACTAGAGTATTGGCAGTGTGGAAAATCACAGCTCTAATCGTTAACATTTAGTGAATACTAGGGAACCCACTGCCAGTGGTACTGAATTAAAAGGGCCAGCTACAAAGGAAACCACAGCTTCCTGGGTTCAAAGGAGCTTTGGAACACAAAAGCCAGTCCTAAATGTTACCCTCAATCACCCATGTCAGAAAGTACCTTCGCAGACTTTTGGGGATTCACCTAACTCTACTAGAGGTGCTACAGAACTCTATAGCGATGAAGTGCAACAATCTGAGTTCAACCAACAAGTAAATACATGCCTCACAATTGAAGATCGGAGAGCCAACATAACTCTAGATCCACAAACAATTTAGCCATTATGATATCTATGAATAATGCACCACACAACAGTTTTTACCAACTATTGCTTGTAATCTGTTGGAAGTTTTGCCTAATGAGGAGAGTACTGATGCTGTAGAAGATCAAACAGCAAGATCAGCCTTACAAATTCTTGATGAGCATAACTACAATAGGGGACTTGACCATGTGGAGCTTGCAATTGTACAAAGGGAATATCCAGCAATTACCACTAATCCCATTGCTTATGCTTCACCTACTGGCTCTCCAATCCAGATCCATCTCAATGTTCTACTGATCTCTCCCAATCAGATTTTACATGATCTTATCACACACGAGGAACTGCCACTTGAAATTCATACAGCTTTGGTCGACAAACATCAGCTGGAAGATAAAGGAGAAGATGAAACCACTACTGGGAACTTCAAAGTTGTTTCAAGGGAAGGAGATTTATCACCTAGAATCTCACCCAGACATGGAAAGAAAGGCAAGAAGCAAACACATGCTAAGGAGCCACTTCTACCAACCAGGATCTTGCCCTAGAGGGCAACATCAACAACTAAATGATGGTTAAAACATTAATATGGAACATTAGGTCTGTTAAGACTCGGCAGGCCTTTCAAAGAGTCATCAACATGCAAAAGGAACATAGTTTTTTCATTATAGCACTTATGGAGCCTTTTCAAAATCAGGGGTTAATTCACAAGTATAGGAGAAGGCAGGGATGGACACTGTTAACTCAAATATTAATGGGAAGATGTGGCTATTTTTGGATGCTATGGTAGAGTGGGAACTACTGAGTGACACTGACCAGCAACTAACTATTAAGATATATCATCAATATGTTGGACAGCACATCATTATGACCTTTGTATATGCAAAGTGTTCATCACTAGACAGATTGGAACTGTGCAATAATCTGTATTACCTTGCTGCTAACATGGAATTGCCCTGGGTGGTTGGAGGGGACTTCAATGTTGTTCTTCACGAGGAGGAAAAAATAGGAGGATTACTAGTATATCTACCAGAAATTGAAGACTTTGCCTTTTGTATTAATTCTTCTGGTTTGTTTGACACTGGCTACAAAGGAAGTCCCTTCACTTTGTGGAATGAAAGATCAGATGTTGAATGTATATTCAAAAGGCTGGATAGGATACTAGCTAATCAACCTTTTCAGACTCTATTCCCAAACATAGAGGTAGAGCACCTTATAAGAACAGGTTCTGACCATGCTCCTTTGCTCATGAGTTGTACAGAAGAAGCTATGAAGTCTACTAAAACATTCAAGTTTCTCAACTTCTGGACTACTCATCACTCCTTCACTGAGGTGGTAAGGCAGAATTGGATTAGCAAACTTTGTTGGTGATCCCTTTCTAATGTTCAAACAAAAGTTGAAGAGAGTTAAAACTGCACTTTCCCATTGGAGTAAGCTGATATTTGGTGTTATTTTCAAACAGCTTGCCATTAGGGAAGATATTGTCAGGGTCAAGGAGATGCTTTTTGAAGAGAATCCGACAATTGAGAATAGAGCTGTGCTCCAAAAGGCATAAGCTGAATTGAAGAAATATCTTAGCATCGAGGAGCAATTCATGAAGCAAAAAGCAGGCATGCATTGGTTTGCTGAAGGTGATAGGAACAAAAGATTCTTCCACAATCATGTGAATGGAAAGAGACATAAACTTCAGCTCAGAAGAATTCAAAATGGAGATGGTGTGTGGTTGGAATCTCAAGCACTTATTTCTGAGGCTGCAGTTGATCATTTTCACAAACAATTCACACATGATGGAGATCCTACAATCTTTGAATTACTTAACAATGTACCACATATGGTTACTCAAGAGCAAAATATGGAACTGTGCAGATTTCCAACAATTGAAGAGGTTAAGAGAGCTGCCTTTTCATTAGGTGGAGATAGTGCCAGTGGGCTTGATGGTTTTACTGGTTTGTTTTATCAAAGCTGTTGGGACATTGTAGGGGAGGACATCTTCAGGATGATAGAACAGTTCTATGTAGGCGCATCACTACCAAAATCAATCACTCACACTAACCTAATGTTATTACCAAAGAAACCACATCCCAAGCATTTTCTGATCTAAGACTGTAACGACCCGACCGGTTGTTTTGAGCATTTATGCTCTTTTCCACTATTTGAGGTCTTGCATAACTTTGTATGAGGTATTATGACTTGTGTGAATTATCGGTTTTAGTTTTAAGGTATTTCGGAGTTAGCTTGGAAGAATGAATTTCATGTTGGAAGCTTAAGTTGAAATAGTTGATCGGATGTTGACTTTTGTGTAAACGACCCCGGAATAGAGTTTTGATGATTCCAATAATTCCGTATGGTGATTATGGACTTAGGAGCGTGTCCAAAAAATTATTTAGAGGTTCGTAGTAGAATTAGGCTTGAAATGGCGAAAGTTGAATTTTTGGAAAGTTTGATCGGGGGGTTGACTTTTTGGTACAGGGGTTGGAATCTGATTCCGGAAATTAGAATAGGTTTGTTATGTCATTTATGACTTGTATACAAAATATGAGGTCAATCGGACTTGATTCGGTAGGTTTCGGTATCGAATGTAGAAGTTGGAAATTTTATAAAAGACTAAAGTTCAAGTGAGTTCGTACAAAACCCAACTTCAAATGAGCATAACTCTCATGATTCGAAGTTTTATATGATTTATTACCTATCAAATGAAAGATCTTTGAGTCTAGTTTCTAACGCTTCAAGCCGTTTGTCATTTGGACATTCCTACTCAAAGCTATGACCAAATTACCAAAGGCTGGAAAAATACAATTATGCGACCAATTATGCGATCGCAAAATATTTATGCGATCGCAAAACTGCTTCTACGATCGCAAACTGGTCGCAGAATGGACCAGAAGAGCCCAGTTCTGGGAACCAATTTTGCGATCAACTTTGCGGTCCATTATGCGACCGCAGACCTGCTTTCGGAGGGTCAATTGTTTTATTTTTATAACCCGATCCCATTTTGATAAATAGGATTTAGGACTCATTTTGGAGCAAAAATCTGACATTTTTAGAGAGAAGGGAGAGTGTTCTAGAGACAGGAAGAAGCTCAAGTGCTTTGTTCATAAAGATCTTGTTCAAGCCTTGAAATCCAACAAGGAAATATCACAAGATTTTCACCCAAGAGGTAAGGTTCTAACCCCTAGTCTTCAATTTCGAGTTTGGATAAAGATGGGTGATTAAGAGTATGATTCTTGGGTATAATAGTATTATTTATACATATCAATAAGGTTTATGGAAAGAATGTTGAGTTCAAATGGGTAAAGATTTGAGGGTCGAGTTGATGTTGGAATTTAGTGAAATTCATATGATTCGACTCGTGGTTGGATGGGCGTTCATATTTTGTAACTTTTGTCGGGTTCCGAGACGTGGGCCCTGCGGGTAATTTTTGAGTTAATTTTGGATTTTATTGGAAAATTTAGTATTTCCTTATGGAATTAATTACAATAATTGGTATTGACTGAATCAAATTAATTGTGGCTAGATAAGAGGCTTTCGGAGACCAATTCTCGTGGCAAGGGCATAAGGGAATAAAGAATTACACGGGTTGAGGTAAGTAACAGTTTTAAATCTAGTCCCGAGTGTATGAAACCCTAGATTGTTGTATCATATGATTATTTTGGAGGTGACGCACATGCTAGGTGACGGGCGTGTGGGCGTACACCAAGGGAATTGTGACTTGGTCCATCCCGGGAAACTGTAAAGTTTAATAATTTATTGTTAGCTATATGCTCTCTATGTGTTGATAAAATCTGACTGTAAATCATGTTAGAAATCATGCTTAGGCTATGTGATAGTACTGTTGGGACCCATAGAGGTCGCGTACTTGTTGAATTGCCTGCTAAATTCTATATGTACTCAGTCTCAGTTTTTACTTGCACATTTTATCTTAGTCTCTGTTATTATTATTGATACATCATATCATTGTTGTTTAAGCTGATTTCATGATTATTGAAAGCCTGAGAGACTAGAGAGATTTATGACTGAGTGAGGCCGAGGGCCTGATTGTGAGATATTGATACTATAGCACGTGAGTTGTCCCTGCAGCACGTGAGTTGGCCCTGAAGATTCTTATATTATACTATAGCACGTGAGTTGGCCGTGTAGCACATGAGTTGGCCGTGCAGCACGTGAGTTGGCCATGCAGCACGTGAGTTGGCTATGCGGATCTAGATATTTATATTATGGCACGTGAGTTGTCCGTGCAGATTATAGCGCTTGGGCTGTAGGAGCCCCTCCGGAGTCTGTACACCCCTAGTGAGCGCGGGTACCCATTGAGTGTTAGTGATGAGGGCTGGGAGCCCAACGAGTGATGAGGGCTGGGAGCCTAGTGAGTGATTGTTGTCCTGAGAGGTTGTACTTGATTTCCGTTTGTTGTTGCACCTAGTTGCTATCTATCATTGTTGTGAAATCTCTTAAAGATTTTATATATGGATTACATGAACATGAACTGTATAAAAATTGATTTGACATTAAACTGCCAGATTTGAAAGCATGTCTATTCCTTGCTGGAACTACTGAATATGAACTGTAGTTGTGTAGCTCGTCACTATCTTCAATTCTTTATTTATTATTGTTACTTATTGAGTTGGTTGTACTCATACTACACCCTGTACTTCGTGTGCAGATCCAGGTGTTCCCAGTCATAGCGGGTGTTGATTCTCTCACACAGTTGACTTTTTTTTGGAGATTCAGAGGTAGCTGTCGTGTTTTACAGACCTTGTCTCTTCTTCCCTATCTCCTTGTTTATTGTATTTGGTCTCAGACTATTATAGATCGTATTTTCCAGACTTGTATTCAGATTAGATACTTATGTACTCAGTGACACCAGGTTTTGGGAGTTGTTGTATCCGTAATTGTAAGATTTGTGGATTTTATTGAAATATTATATTTTCAAACTTAAGAGAAATTGTGGTTTATTGAGATTTTCGGCTTGCCTAGTATTGAGATAGGCACCATCACGACGGGTGAGATTTTGGGTCGTGACAAGTTGGTATTAGAGCTTTAGGTGACATAGGTCTCACGAGTCATGAGCAAGTTTAGTAGAGTCTTGCGGATCGGTACGAAGACGTCTGTACTTATCTTTGAGAGGCTGCCGAACCCTTAGGAAAATTTCACTTTCTTGTATTCTATCATGCGGAATTAATTCAGCTTGAAACATAACTCTTTGAATTCCTTCCATGCATTCGTATGCGCACATGAGCGCTCGGTATCAGTTGTGAATTGCCGGCTTATGATTCTATGAACGAGGTTCAAGATGTGTGTTCTGTGTTTTGGTGATGGACCAGTCTGGAGGACTTAAGGCCAGGTTTAGACTGCAGCTTAGGCTCGGTAGCTTCAGTTGTAACCTGTACATTTGGACTCATATGTCCGGTAATATCCCTACGAGTGAAATTTGTGGCTCGATGAGCGATGGAATGGCTTTGTGATGAGTATGATGTAACTACGGGATGTGTTAAGACGATTTGAATGTGACGAGATGTGTTTCCTTGAAATGTAAAGGAAGGCCATTGGGTGCTTTATTTTTGTTTTGATGTGATGTACAATCTCGAGTGTGAATGTTTTGAGAGATCTTTCACGTTGTTAAATGTTGGGGCAAATTAAATTCTCGTGTCTGGTTAATGAGTTTGGATTTAGAAAGATTAAGTGATTTCATAGTAATTGTAGCTGCGAAAAGGTATAACAAGATGCCAATTTGAGACTAAGCAGGTGGGTTATCTCCTACGCAGTAATCTATGTAGGTGTGTTCCTTATGATGTGAATAGAGATTTTCTTTTCTGCCAGCGGGGCGTATGTGTTGAGACTTGAATTTGAACCTGGTTGAGAAAGTTGACTTGAGTGTTAAGAGAATGAATGCGAGATTAGCGGATGATTGGGGTATTTTTTGGTTGGTGTGTCTTGAGCTTGAGAAGAATTTTTGTTGAACTGACTGCGGTATTAAGAAAGTAATAAAATATGGGTATTGTGAGTTATCAAATATTTTAATCTATGGCTTTGTGCCAAGTGGGGGGGGGGGGGCCCTGCTATTAACAATTCAATTCATGGTTATGTGTCAAATTATTTGTTTTGGTCTGAAGTATACTTGGGAATCAGTGATGACTTGCAGAGGTGGATTTCGAGAATGACTCGAGTAAGGAGATTTCTGGATACGGGTTATATTGCACTTTATGAGTATATGAACATCATGGGATGAGTGAATTGTTATTTATAAATGATTTAGTGTGAACGGAGTATGAATTTGATAGGTGGTAATAAGGCAAGGTTACTTATTTGAGTGTTGATTGTGCTAAAGGAGTACATGTCTTTCGGCCCGTTTGGGACGGAGTAAATTAGATGTGAGCAGAGTGGATGACTATCGAGAGGGTTTTAATGGATTCAAAATATATATGTGGAAATTGAAATTGTTTTTTTTTCGAATATGTATATCACTAAAATCAGTTACTTACATTGGATGGTATCGGGATGTGCGGTAATTCTATTTGACTATGGATTCTACATTTCAGTATAAGAAAGGAAAGAGGAACAATTTTAAATTCGCATAAGTTATTTTCAGAATGAGTATTACGGTTGGGGTATCTATGAAGGTGCTTAAGAAGAATACAATGGCTTATAGGCCTTAGGGCGGTGTAGTTTTATGTTAGGATGTCTTGTAGCGAGCTTTAGGTAAAGTAGTAATGTTCTGACAAGGAGAAATGGTAACTTGAGGATAATCCAGAAGAAACTTGGAGAAAATAGGACAAACGGGTAACATGCTGGATCAGTATGGTAATGGTATGCTCGGCTCTTTTAGTTCTTAAGATGAGGTGGGGCTTTATAGGTGTTTTGTGGCAATACTCTCGAATTTGGCAACCTGTGTGGCTTGGCGGAGTTAGAAGAATTCGGTTCTAATCGCTTGGTTTGTGCAAATGGGTTTCGAAGAGTTCTCAATGGTTTTTACCACGGTTTGAGGAGTATATTTCCTGATGGTGAGAGGAATATGTGGCGTATTGGGATTTTCTCCGGGTGGAGATCAAGTGGAAGGTTTCTGATTGACCGGGTATGTATTCTGCTTGTGACTTAGAGTGATTATGAGGTTCTTGTACTCTTCACAGGATGGCATGGTAGACACGGTGTATTGTGTGGGATTGAGATTTACTTGTACAAGGTGACAGTTCAGTCTTGAAGAGAAGGTAATGGACGCTGGACAGCATGGTCAGTTTAAGATATTTCGATGAATGTTATAACTGCTCGGTAATTCCTGAGAAGGGTGCGCATTTCAAAAAGCGCATTGTGTTTTGACTTACAAATGTTTTGTTAGTATTGTGATACTCACCTGGTTGATAGACTGATGATATTCAAATTAATGCTATGTGGCACGGAAGAATTAAAAGTATTCCTCGTGGAATAATCGTGCATGGAAAATGTGTTAGTCATTCGAGTGCTGGAGTTAAGATCAGTTACGGTGATTCATGTGTTCGATGAATTTGGAGACTGGGAGTTCTCAGAAGTATATTGTTTCGGGGTTGTGACCTATTTGGCGTGACTATTTTATTTAAAACTTGGTGGAGGCACTAGTTGCGTTAATTATTTGTGATAGCTATGCGCTATGAGTGCGCATATATGTGAGGTTTGAGCCCGTGTGCGGGCATTAGAGCAAGTATTCATACTCGAAATAATGCTTAGGCTATAATATGCCTAGAGTTGTCTGTTAAGCGTAAAGTTATAATGTTTTCCGTATTCGTATCTTTGTTGAGAACTATCTGGGCTATACTTGAGGTTACAAAGAAGATGATTCCCTAAATAAACGGGATAGTTACTAATTCTGCATTAAAAAAAATTCCAATTTGAAGTGTGATAGCAGACTTTGCACGTGCTTACACTATGGCGTGCTATTTCTACCAGTCCAGGAGCATGAGAATCTTATTTCATTATCATATATAAGTGTACTTGTTTAATTGCTCCTGTATGATATGCTGGGACTGGAGGCCTGTGACCATGCCGGGCGATTCATATTATTGGCACGTGAGTTGTCCGTGCCATGTGTGGGAATTCTATTTCTATAATAATTTATCTGATCTATTAATTTCCTTCCTCTACAATTGTGCACATGCACCTACGGTTATCCTCTTCACGAAATTTGAGGAGTTGGTTGTAATATTGCGGTTGTGGTGGTGCTTGTGAAACTTGCAATACGGTTCTCTTCCTTGAGACATCTCCCATATTTGGGTACACGGAGTGCGCAGTGGTGGGTTAAGTTATATTGATGTGGCGTGTTTGTGGGATAGTTGCGTTTAATAAAATAAAGTCGTTGGACCTAGAATGGGTACTATCAAGCTTGATTATGGTATATTCGGGAGAATAATATTGAAAGTCAGCTTAGGAGAGGATTGTGGTTCTGGTTAGGGCGAGAGATCTCCATGACTAGTTGATCTGATGAGTGATTATGAGTTTTTGATTGTTTCTTTCATCTTTGGCAGTGTACGAAGGTTTTGAAATGAGGTTCTGTTGAATGTAGGGTTTTATACTAGTACTTGCTTGGTCTGAAGTAGTTACTGTGATCAGGAATGATGCTACGAGCGGACGAGTTGTGTAATATGATGGGTGATTATATCCGTGATTATAGTTATAGTTCAATGTAGCTTGTTCAGACTCATACAGTGTGTAAATGTAAGATTCGTGTCTTGAAAAGAAATTCTGAAGGTTGGGAATTGAATTCCAAGGTTTTTGGGCTAAGGTTAAATTAAGGATTTTCAGTCGTATTGTGTTGTCAGACCTA
The DNA here is from genome assembly GCF_000715075.1 of Nicotiana tabacum. Classification (NCBI taxonomy): domain Eukaryota; kingdom Viridiplantae; phylum Streptophyta; class Magnoliopsida; order Solanales; family Solanaceae; genus Nicotiana; species Nicotiana tabacum. Next base: position 49,798,223 of record NC_134102.1, read on the forward strand.
TGTGGAATAGGGTGACATGGGATCACCCCCGGGTACATGCGTCGTTAGATAGGATAGTGATTTAAAGGCTTAGGAACAACTCTTGGCACGTTCGAGGACGAACGTATATTTAAGTAGGGGAGATTGTAACGACCCGACCGGTCGTTTTGAGCATTTACGCTCCTTTCAACTATTTGAGGTCTTGCATAACTTCGTATGATGTATTATGAATTGTGTGAATTATCGATTTTGGTTTTAAGGTATTTCGGAGTTAGCTTGGAAGAATGAATTTCATGTTGGAAGCTTAGGTTGAAATAGTAGATCGGATATTGACTTTTGTGTAAACGACCCCGGAATAGAGTTTTGATAATTCCAATAATTCTGTATGGTGATTATGGACTTAGGAGCGTGTCCGGAAAATTATTTGGAGGTCCGTAGTAGAATTAGGCTTGAAATGGCGAAAGTTGAATTTTTGGAAAGTTTCACCCGGGGGGAGGGGAGGGGGGAGGGGTTGACTTTTTGGTATCGGGGTCGGAATCCGATTCCACAAATTGAAATAGGTTTGTTATGTCATTTATGACTTGTGTCCAAATTTTGAGGTCAATCGGACTTGATTCGATAGGTTTCGGCATCGAATGTAGAAGTTGGAAATTTCATAAAAGACTAAAGTTCAAGTGAGTTCGCACAAGATCCAACTTCAAATGAGCATAACTCTCATGATTCGATGTTTTATATGGTGTATTACCTATCACATGAAAGATCTTTGAGTCTAGTTTCTAACACTTCAAACCGTTCATCGTTTGGACATTCCTACACAAAGTTATGACCAAATTACCAAAGGCTGGAAAAATGCAATTATGCGACCAATTATGCGATCACAAAATAGTTATGCGATCGCAAAACTGCTTCTGCGACCGCAAACTGGTCGCAGAATGGACCAGAAGAGCCCAGTTCTGGGCACCGATTTTGCGATCAACTTTGCGGCCCGCATACCCATTCTGCGGTCCATTATGCGAACACAGACCTGCTTTCGGAGGGTTAATTTATCTATTTTTATAACCCGATCCCATTTTGATAAATAGGCTTTGGGACTTATTTTGGAGCAAAAATCTGACATTTTTAGAGAGAAGGGAGAGTGTTCTAGAGAGGAAGAAGCTCAAGTGCTTTGTTCATAAAGATCTTGTTCCATCTTTGAAATCCAACAAGGAAATATCACAAGATCTTCACCCAAGAGGTAAGGTTCTAACCCCTAGTCTTCAATTTCGAGTTTGGATAAATATGGGTGATTAAGAGTATTATTCTTGGGTGTAATAGTATTATTTATACATATCAATAAGATTTATGGAAAGATTGTTGAGTTCAAATGGGTAAAGATTGGGTTGAAAATGGTAGAAATCTCCAAAGACTTTAATTGAAGATTTGAGGGTCGAGTTGATGTTGGAATTTAGTGAAATTTGTATGATTCGACTCATGGTTGGATGGGCATTCATATTTTGTAACTTTTGTCGGGTTTCGAGACATGGGCCTCGCGGGCGATTTTTGAGTTAATTTTGGATTTTATTGGAAAAATTAGTATTTCCTTGTGGAATTAATTACAATAATTGGTATTGACTAAATCGAATTAATTATGGCTAGATACGAGGCTTTCGGAGACCAATTCTCGTGGAAAGGGCATAGCGAAATAAAGAATTACACGGGTTGAGGTAAGTAACAGTTTTAAATCTGGTCCTGAGGGTATGAAATCCCTGATTGTTGTATCATGTGATTATTTTGGAGGTGACGCACATGGGAGGTGACGGGCGTGTGGGCGTGCACCGAGGGGATTATGACTTGGTCCGTCCCGGGAAACTGTAAAGTTGAATAATTTGTTGTTAGCTATATGCTCTCTATGTGTTGATAAAATTTGACTGTAAATCATGTTAGAAATCATGCTTAGGCTATGTGATAGTACTGTTGGGACCCACAGAGGTCGCGTACTTGTTGAATTGCCTGCTAAATGCTATATGTACTCAGTCTCAGTTTTTACTTGCACATTTTATCTCAGTCTCTGTTATTATTATTGATACATCATATCATTGTTGTTTGGGCTGATTTCATGATTATTGAGAGCCTGAGAGACCGGAGAGATTTATGACCGAGTGAAGCCGAGGCCTGATTGTGAGATATTGATACTATAGCACGTGAGTTATCCATGCAGCACGTGAGTTGGCTGTGAAGATCCTTATATTATACTATAGCACGTGAGTTGACCGTGCATCACGTGAGTTGGCCGTGCGGATCCTTATATTATACTATAGCACGTGAGTTGGTCGTGCAGCATGTGAGTTGGTCGTGCGGATCCAGATATTTATATTATGACACGTGAGTTGTCTGTGCAGCACGTGAGTTGTCCGTACAGATTATAGTGCTTGGGCTGTAGGAGCCCCTTCAGAGTCTGTACACCCCCAGTGAGCGCGGGTGCCCATTGAGTGTGAGTGATGAGGGCTGGGAGCCCAACGAGTGATGAGGGCTGGGAGCTCAGTGAGTGATTGTTGTCTTGAGAGGTTTTACTTGATTTCCATTTGTTGTTGCACCTAGTTGCTATCTGTCATTGTTGTGAAATCTCTTAAAGATTTTATATATGGATTACATGAGCATGAACTGTATAAAAATTGATTTGACATTAAACTGCCAGATTTGAAAGCATGTCTATTCCTTGCTGGAACTACTGAATATGAACTGTAGCTGTGTAGCTCATCACTATTTTCAGTTCTTTATTTATTATTGTTACTTACTGAGTTGGTTGTACTCATACTACACCCTTCACTTCGTGTGCAGATCCAGGTGTTCCCGGTCATAGCTAGTGTTGATTCTCTCACACAGTTGACTTTGTTTTTGGAGATTCAGAGGTAGCTGCTGTGTTTCGCAGACCTTTTCTCTTCTTCCCTATCTCCTTGTTTATTGTATTTGGTCTCAGACTATTATAGACCGTATTTCTAGACTTGTATTCAGATTAGATGCTCATGTACTCAGTGACCCCAGGTTTTGGGAGTGGTTGTATCAGTAATTGTAAGATTTGTAGATTTTATTAAAATATTATATTTTCAAACTTAAGAGAAATTGTGGTTTATTGAGATTTTCGGCTTGCCTAGTATTGAGATAGGCGCCATCACGACGGGTGAGATTTTGGGTCGTGACAAAGACAAATAAGTTTGAGCAACTTTATCAACAAGGTTATCTCCAGAGTACTGCATGACATTTTGGAAAACATCCTCCCTTCACTCATTTCTTCAAACCAAACTGGATTTCTGAAAGGAAGAAGAAAATTTGAAAATATTTTGCTTACACAGGAAATAGTTACAGATATAAGGCTAAGAGGAAAACCTGCTAATTTCGTCATTAAACTTGACATGGAAAAGGCCTACGACAGGGTATCATGGAAGTATCTTCTTCATACTCTAAGAAATATGGAATTTTCTGAACACTACATAACTGTGATTTGGAACTTACTGGCAAACAATTGGTACTCAGTTCTAGTGAATGGCCAATCTACTGGATTTTCAAGTCAACAAGAGGGGTTAAGCAGGGAGATCATCTTCTGAGGTACTGTCAAGATCAATGAACAAACTGTTCGAAGACAAGAAATTCATTGGCTATGGAATGCCAAAATGGACTGAACCATTGAATCATTTGGCATATGCTGATGATACAATCATCTTTGCCTCTCCTGACGCATACTCATTGTATAAAATTGTTGAAGTTCTCACACAATATGAGCATACCTCAGGTTAACTGATCAACAAAGATAAGAGTTCATACTACATGCACAACAATGTGGTAGACCAACTGTTTCAGAATGTAGCTTTAATCACTGGTTTCCAAAAAGGTAAGTTCCCCTTAACCTACCTAGGATCTCCAATATTCTACACAAGGAGAAGAAAAGAATACTATAATGACTTAATTCAGAAAATAAAACAAAAATTCATTCCTGGAAAGGAAAGCTGCTGTCTTTTGGAGGCAAATCCACTCTCATCTCCGGTGTTCTCTAGAGCTTACCTACACACATCCTATCTATTCTTGATCCTCCTAAAAATATCATTGAACACTTGCATAAGTTATTTGCTAGGTTCTTTTGGAGTACAAAGGAAGAGGGCAGGAGTAGGCACTGGACAAAATGGCAGAATCTATGCCTTCCAAAGGAGGAGGGGGGAATAGGTTTCAGATCCTTGTTTGATATTTCTAAATCTTTCTTTGCCATGCTGTGGTGGAGATTTAGGACATCAAAATTATTGTGGTCCAACTACATGTGGAATAAATACTGCAAAAAGGATCTTCCAATAATTGTACAATTTAGGAATGGATCTCGTGTTTGGAATCCAACTAAACAAGGTTTCAAGTTTTAAATACTAAAGGTTACATTCTTTTCTTTCAAGAATCAACCCCTCTTTCAATCTTCTAGATTAAAGTCTTCCACTATTTGTGTTGTTATAATTTTGAAAACGGATCAAGAGTAATCTGAAGAAGTTGGGTCGGTATAGCAATGGCTTGGATTAACATGGTAATATAAATGATCATTTTATTTGATATAATAGGGCATTACAGACACATTTGTTGTAGGAATTTTGGGTTTGGCAGTTTGCCCGACTTGGTGGACTAGGAGAGACTCAGTTTCAATGGTTTGATTATTGTGTAAGTGGGTTCTAAGAGCTCAAGGACTATACTAATTCTGACATAGAGTTGATAATAAGATTCTTGTACACATGATTAATGTGGTGAGTCACCTGAAGTTTGCATTGTTTTGCAAAGGTCATGGTTCATCTTCGAGAAAAAGGATTGGGATCAGAGATAGCACATATGATTTGAGTTGCTTAAGAAGTATATTCTTACCGATTAAAAATCACTAGGAAAGGGAATGTGTTGTAGAGGTTGCTTGATGATGGGGTCTATAGACAATTCGATTAATCCATATGGGAATAGTGTGATATTTAGTCGTTGAGGTTTGAATTTAATTGCCTAACATAGAAGGATTGATGGAATTGCACATTTCTTGGTGCTCGCAGTGCGAATTCATAGTTGTATTTGAATGGGCAGGTAGGAGTCACTAGAATTCATAGAAGTGTGTTAATGGTTAGATAGTTAGTGGTATGTATCTTGGATGGTTGACTTGCGAAGATTTCTTCTTGACGGAGCTCATGGTTCATGGTATTTGATGTGCTGTGGTCTTCCTAAGTATAGTAAAATTATATTTAAGGAGTACGGTTCAAGAGGTTGTTGGTATTATTTTTGTGTATTGGGATGATGAACAAGTTAACTAAAGACTTTAGAGACTCAAAGATTTGAATATTCGATGCATTGGGTTCCACAAATTTATAGCAGGTCACAAGTGAATGGCACTGATGGAGGAACATAGAGAAAAATTGGGTCCTTATTATCTTATGGAAGGCTTATTACCTACTTTAGAAAAATATTTAATCAATTTGGGTATGTACTGGTAGGACTGTTAAGGATGTGCATTCTACGGCGGGTCAGATTGGCTTATACAACGTAAGGTGTCATATGGATTTGTCATCCAGAAAGGTTTATATTTATATGGGATCCTTTCTACCATCAGATTCGATAGAATGATAGCTCACTATGTGAGTATGGCAGTTATGATCGATGACTTGGTAAACAAGTTGAGTTCCATTGAGTTTGCTTAATTGTTGCATAACACACCGATGGAGTAAGTTATATAGATACTCATAGTTTTGTTGAGAATGAACACCACCATCAGAGGGAGTCGTTGGGCGATAAGTTATTTTTCCATGGATTTTTTATATTTGGGGTTATTGCTTGTATGATACACATACCATGATAGTTAAGGTTTTATGTGGAACTTGGTATGACTTATTGGTTGATGAAGCTAACAGGCCTAGAATTAGCACGGTCGGATTTGGATAAGGTATATTTGGAAGAAGAATGCTTTTAGGAAGCCTAGAACAGACAATAGTTCTTACTAAATGAGAGAGAGCCATGACTTATTGATATTATGGGTGGTCATGAATTTATACAGGTTTCTTTTATTATTTGTGGTGTTGTGAAGGCTTGCAACAAAGATCTATTTAATATGAGGTATTTTACTGATACCGGTTTTGAAATGAGCAGTTATTGGGATCAGAAGATATTTGTATGGGTATATGAGTTATTAGATATATCATGTAATTACATCATAGAAGTAAATTTATGACTCGATACAGATTGTTGGGATTGATACAGTGAATATATATAACAATTTAATATTTGAGGATGTTTCAGATATTAAAGTTGGATTTAAAGGCTTACAAGATAAGGTTGAAAGAGGAATCTTCAGTCAGGATGTGTTAATGGATTTATATGGGTGAAGGTGACATAAGATCGAACATGTGTGTAAGTAGGGGAGAATGTAAAGTTTCAGCATATCGTTCTGTAATTTGAGATTTTTTGTAGGTCCATTGGATATTTTTATGACTTGCGGGTGTAAGTTATTTTGTTACCTAGAGGTTTGGGTGTGATTTAGAATACTTAGTTCCTAAATAGAAGCTTTAAGTTGAAAAAGTTGACCAAAGATTAACTTTTTGATAAACGGGCTCAGAATATTGTTTTTGATGTTTCTGGTATATTGTTATGATGATGAATATTTTTTTTGATGTTTCTGGTATATTGTTATGATGATTTTGTACTTGTACGTATGTTCGGATTGGGCTTTGGATGTTTCTAGAAGAATGCAACATCATTTGTCGAAAGTTGGAAATATGAAGAACTTATGAGTTCATAAGTTTGATCAAGAGTTAACTTTAAAGTTATCGGACTCTGATTGGTGTTCTGAGATTTGAATAGATCTATATAGTTGAATTGAACTTGTATGCAAAATCTGAAAATAATTTGAGATGTCTAAGTGTGACTCAGACGCTCTTTTGAATGAATGAGGACTTTATGACTTAAGAGAGTTTCTATGTGTGCTTTGACTTTTGATTCTTAGATGTGGTGATTCGGTATGTGTTTTGAGACATTTCACAAGTTTGTATAGTGTTTTTGGACTTGTTTGAATGTTTGGATGGGGTCTTGGGGGGGGGGGGGTCAGGTGAGTTTCGAACCACTCGGATCATATTTTAAAATGCAAAAACATGTCTGGAGCAAACAGGTTATTGTGCGCACTTTTAATGACCAGATTTGGGATATTTAGCTATAAGACATGCACTTTTATCCACCAGATTCATATTCTATATTGGGTATTATTTTTTTATAAGCTCATTTCACGATTTTTGGGGCTATGGAACTTGGATTGAGACGATTTTGAAAGAGGAATTCACTCAAAATTCATGGATAAGTATGTTTACATTATATTTGATTATATATTGTGACTCCCCATTGATTATTACACCTAAATCAAGGATTTGAATAGCAGAAATTCAGTTTTTGGCTTGAAACTTAAGATGGTGAATTTTGGAGATTTGAATATGAAATTGAAGTCGAATTTTAGAATAAATTATATATTTGGATTTAGAGATGAATGGTTCATGGGCACTTGGTCTTGGTTGCGAGTTTTGCGAGGGCCAAGTTGAATTTTGTTGACTTTTTAGAATTTTTTCAAAGATTAAAGCTTTATTGATTGAGAATGCTTCCTTAAGCATTTTTTGACTTTCATGAATGATATTTAACTAGGTTTTGGGTAATTGGAGGTCAAGAACATACAAAAAGGTGGGATTTGCGGCAAAGGACTAGCCCTGAGAAGGTATTGTAATGACCCAGCCGATTGTTTTGAGTATTTTAGCCCCCTTCCCTATTTATTGCCTCATATATTTTATATTGGAAGCTAAAGATGAAAGAGTTGACCGAAGTTTGACTTTTGTGTAGATGACTTCATAATGGAGTTTAGATGGTTTTGATAGCATTGTATGGTGATTTAGGACTTAGGAGCATGTTCAGATATTGATTTGGAGGTCCGTAGGTCATTTTCACTTGAATTTGAGAAAGTTAGAAAGTTGAAGGTTTGGAAGGTTGAGAAATTTCACTGAGAGTTTATATTATTGATATCGGGGTCAAATTTTTATTTCGAAAATTGAAATAGGTCTGTTGTGTCATTTATGACTTTGGTGCAAAATTTGAGGTCAATCGGAGTTGGTTTGGTATGAATCGGCATTAGTTTTGGAAGTTGGATGTTCATGGTTTCAATAGGTTTGAATTGGGTTTCGATTCGTAGAATCGATGTTGTTTATGAGATTTTAGGCCTCAGGTAGGTTCGTTATGTGTTTTAGAACTGGATGGCGTTCTTGGATGGTATCCCGGATGCCCCGGTTGTGATTCAGATTAAATCCGAAACCACTTGAGACTTGGTAGGAAATTTCCCAGCGGAACATCTGGTGCAATCGCATCTGCGCATTTTGGGCCGCAGGTGCGATACTGCAGAAGCGGCCCGAGAGCCGCAAAAGCTACTTTGGGCTAGGTGCGTTGTGACCGTAGATGCGGTCCTTTCTTCGCAAAAGCGGGCTCGCAAAAGAGAGCCATCGTCCGCAGAAGCGGTTTGTGACCGCAGAAATGGAAGGTCGTGGCATAAGTAAAAAACGCACCTGCGACAGAATTTCCACAGGTGCGGTGACCCAGATGCGGCTATTGGTCCGCAGAAGTGGAACCACTTGGCAGAAAAGGGGCAGATCGAGGGTTTGTTCCCATTCTTCATCTTTTGAGTTAGAGACTTTTGTTTTGGGCGATTTTGAGAGAGATTTTAAAGGAGTTGATCGGGTTAAGTGATTTGAATAAGATTTGATTACTATACATGAATCCATCATTATTTTTGCCATTTAATAAGTGTTTTGAGTTGGAAAAATTAGGAAAATTTGTGAAAACATTCATAAACTATATTTTGAGGATATGAAGGTCGATTTGAGGTCGAAATTGAATAATTTTAGTATGATTGGTCTCGTTATTTAATAGGTGTTCGGATTTTGAATGGTTGGTCGAGTTCCGAGATGCGGGCCCATGGTTGACCTTTTGAATTGACTTTTTGATTTTCTTTAAAGATTGTAACTTTATTATCTGGAATAGTTTTCTATGGTTTGTATTGAAGGTATAAAGTTATTTTGGCAAGATTCGAGTCGGATATTCGCGGAAAAGGCTTACTAGTGGATTGAGTTAGCATTTTTGAGGTAAGTATCTTGCCTAACTTTGTGTGGGGAATTACTCCTTAGGATTGGAGTTGTTTTGTGTCATTTGTGGTACGTGAAAGCCATATATGCAAGGTGAAGAGTGGGTACATGGGCTATATGTGGTAACTGACCAGTTTAAGCTAAGTAGATTCTTTTCATGCCTTAATCGGATTGTCATAACATGTCATATCTATCATCGTTAATCCATCCTTACATGCTTTATTTGACATTGTTAATACTTGTCCCGTCTCGTACTTGTTATCTTCCCTTACATGCTTAGTTGAAGTTACTGTTTCCTTATTGCCTTGTTAATTATTGATTGTTGAGTTACTTTACTTGAAGTTGTTATTTCTAGGAATATCTATTTGTTGAGTTTTGGTGTTGAAGTTGTTAAAGTCGTGATCACATTGAGGCAAAGCTATAAATTGTTGGAATACCATTCTTGTTGAGCTATTTTCTTTCAGTTGCTATTATTGAGACTCTTGTACACATTGTGGTTGAGCCATGGGCTATTTATTGTGGAAACATTGTTATTGTTGATTATTTTGACAAGTTGTGTTATTTGGGCACTTGAGGTGCGAGTTGTGATATGTTGTAATATTGATACGCATGCGGTGGTATAAGGAGAGGGGTTGATATACATGCGGTGATATAAGGTGGGCTTGATACGTGTATTACTAGTAGGGGAACTACTTGAAGCCACGCGGTGTGATAAGGTGGGCTAAAATGCGGGTAGTTATGGGAAAAATGATTTTTCAAAACTAAATGTAAGGCTCCCGCAGTGAGATAAGGTTAGATTGTGATTGTGATTTTGAAATGAGATTATGAGACGGTACCTCGGTTGTATTTCTTTATTGCCTCATTTTCCTCATTTACATTCTTAGACTGTATTATACTTGTTCAATTTCTTTTTCTTATCCTAGTAGGTGTCTTGACCTGACCTCGTCACTACTCTAGCGAGGTTAGGCTTGGTACTTACTGGGTACTGCTGTGGTGTACTCATACTACGCTTTTGCACATCCTTTTGTGCAAATCCAGGTACCTCATACCAGGTTAGGCACCAATAAGTTGAGCTTCCATAACAGAGACATCAAGGTATACATACCGGCATTCGCAGGCCTCGGAGTCACCCTCTGTCATTGTTTTTCTATTGCATACTCCTTATTTAGATGGTGACATATTAGAGATGTTCCGTATACTCGTGTAGATATTATGACTCAATCTCACCAGATTTTGGGAGTTATTGTCAGTTGTATTGTGGAGTTGCTTTTATGATAGCTGGTTGGTTTTAAATTTGAAGTTTTATTATTATTTCTATTATTTCTCCATGTATGTTAGTATTACCTAGTCTTAGGGACTAGGTGCCATCATGACATCATACGGTGGGAGATTGGGGTCGTGACAAGTTCGTATCATGGTTCTAGGTTCATAGATGTTACGAGTCATAAGCGCATTTAGTAGAGTCTTGCGACTATTGAACTGTTAGGAAACTTCACTTATTTGATTGCTTATTGTGTGAATTTATTGACTTCGAAAATTCTGAATTTTTGTCTTTCTATTCTCTCACAAATGGTGATGAAACGCACCACTGGATCCATGATAAGACACTCGCGCCCCCTGCTGGCCCGCGAGAGGCTGGGGCCGTGGCAAAGCCCGAGGAGGGGCACTTGGTGTAGCCAGAGCACCTGCCTGAGCTGCGACAAAGGAGCCACCAGTAGCTGCAGTAGGGGGCAGGCACCTGAGGGGCCTGTTGCCACCCCTGCACTCCAGGAGACCCTCACACAGTTCTTGAGCATGTTTGGTACTCTAGCTCAGGCAGGTTTGATTCCACTTGCACCAACCACATCTCAGGCTGGGGAGGAGCTCAGACTCTCGCGGCCCGTACCCCAGAGTAGCGGATCCATGTTGACAAGGTTCTAGAGGTTATACCAGTGCAGCCGATTGTTCCAGTTCAGCCCAAGATTAGGGCAATAGCATTTCAGGAGAAGCAGCTTAGACTTGAGAGGTATAAGAAGTACCATCCTACTGCTTTCAACGGCCTAGCTATAGAGGATGCACAAGGTTTCCTAGAGAAGTGCCACCGTAGTATCCGCACCATAGATATTGTTGAGATGAGCGAGGTTGCTTTTACTACATTCCAGCTGTCTGGAGCAGCTTATCAGTGGTGGCGGGCTTACGAGGAGGGTAGCCCGGCCGATGCAGCTTCACTCACATGGGCTCAATTTTTAGAGATGTTCTTAAGAGAGTTTGTTCCCTAGATCCTTGGGGATGCATGGAGCACGGAGTTTGAGCAGTTGCGCTAGGTACCATGATAGTGTCAGAGTATGCTGTCAGATTTAGTGAGTTTTCCAGACATGCACCTCCCTTGGTTTCTACAGTTAGAGAGTTGGTCTGTCAATTTATCGAGGGGCTTAGATTCATCATGGCTCAAGAGTTGGAGATAGATACCCCATATCAGTAGGTGGTAGAGATAGCACAGAGATTGGAGGGTATGCGGGGTCGTGAGAGAGAGGACATTGAGGCCAAAAGGCCTCGAGATTCTTGCAGATATAGTGGTGTCCGTGCCCCAGTTGTAACCCGTCATGGTAGAGGCTAAGTGAGTCGTCTAGTTCATTCTGCACTTCTAACTTCTAGTGATACTCCGGTTACTTCCAGGCCTCAGGTTTCCCATTATGAACCGCCACTGTCTAGTGCACCTCCTACACGGGATGCTTTCAGCAATCAGTCCAGCCGACCAGGCCCGAGCCAGTTTCAGCAGCCACGTCCTCCGAGAGCTTGTTTTGAGTGTGGTGACACTCATCATATGGTGAGGGATTGCCCCAGAATTAGTAAGGGTGCACCCCCACTGACTACTCAGGCTCCACTTATTCCACAACGTCCCCAAACCTCTTAGGCCGTAGTTACTGCTCTAGTTGCCGCTCCACCACCACAGCCAGCTAGAGGTGGAGCTCAGGCGGGTAGGGGTCGCCCTTGAGGGGGAGGCCAGGCCAGATGTTATGCTTTTACGGGTAGGACGAAGGAGGTTGCATAAGATGCAGTTATTACAGGTATTGTTTCGGTTTGTCTAAGAGATGAATCAGTCTTATTTGATCCAGGATCCACTTTCTCATATGTATCATCCTACTTTGCTCTGTATTTGGGGATATCTTGTGATTCTTCGAGTTTTACTGTTTATGTGACCACTCTTGTGGTAGATTCTAATGTTGTTGATTGTGTATATCGGTCGTGTTTAGTTGTTATTGGTGATTTTGTGACCAGAGTTGATCTATTGTTGCTCAGTATGGTAGACGTTGACGTTATCATGGGCATGGACTGGTTCTTGAAGTGGAGGGGTAATTTGGATTATGTTCCTAGCAGGGTTTTGTCCTTCCTTAAGGTGAGTAGATCTTTCAAAAGCTAAAGACTGCTTTGACTTCAGCCCCAGTATTAGTATTGCATACGGGTTTGGGGTCGTACACTGTGTAATGTGATGCATCACGTGTTGGCCTTGGTGCGGTGTTGATGCATGACGGTAGGGTGATTGCCTACACGTCTATGCAAATGAAGGTTCATGAGAAGAATTATCTTGTCCACGACTTGGAGTTGGCATCTATTGTTCATGCCTTGATGATTTGGCGGCACTATTTGTACGGTGTCCCTTGTGAGGTCTATATAGACCACCGAAGTCTCTAACATCTTTTCAAACAGATGGATCTTAATTTGCAGCAGTGGAGGTGGTTAGAGTTGCTTAAGGACTATGATATCACTATTCTATATCATCCCGGGATGACCAATATAGTGGCTGATATCTTGAGTCGAAAGGCGGAGAGCTTGGGCAGTTCAGCATATCTACCAACACTAGAGATGTCACTAGCCTTAGACGATCACTCATTGGCCAACCAGTTTCTTAGATTGGATGTTTCGGAGTCCAATCAGGTTCTTGCTTGCGTGCTTTCTCGTTCTTCTTTGTATGATTGCATCAGAGAGCATCAGTATGACAACCCCCATTTGCTTGTCCTCAAGTACACGGTACAGCACGGCGATACCAATGAGGTTTCTATCGGAGATGATGGTGTGTTATAGATGCAGGGCCAATTATGTGTGCCCAATGTGGATGGTCTACGTGAGTTGATTCTTCTAGAGGGCCACAATTTTCAGTACTTCATTCATCCGGATAACGCTAAGATGTATTAGGATTTGAGGCAGCTTTATTGGTGGAGAATAATGAATAAAGATATAGTGGAGTATCTAGCTCGGTGCCTAAATTGGCAGCAAGTGAAGTATGAGCACCAGAGGCCAGGAGGGGTTGCTTCGGAAACTTGATATTCCCGAGTGGAAATAGGAGTCTGTTACCATGGACTTCATTGTTGGGCTCCCACAAATTCAAAAGAAATTTGACTCTGTATCGGTGATTGTGGATAGGTTGACCAAGCCGGCTCCTTTCATTCCGGTAGTGACTACCTATTCATCAGAGCAGCTGGCTCAGGTTTATATCCGCGAGATTGTTTGACTTCATGGCGTGCCGATATCCATCATCTCTGACAACGGCACACAATTTATATCACACTTCTTGATTTCCATACAGCGTGAGTGAGGCACATGGGTTGTGTTGAGTATAACATCCCCCCATACGGACAGACAGTCCGAGCATACCATTCAGATAATGGAGGATATGCTTCGTGCCTGTGTTATGGATTACGGGGGTTCTTAGGATCCATTTTTTCCACTTGTAGAGGTTTCCTAAAACAATAGCTACCAATCGAGTATTCAGATGGATCCTTATAAGGCCCTATATGGGAGACGATATTGTTCTCCAGTTGGTTGGTTTGATCTGGGAAAGGCTAAGTTATTAGGCACGAATTTGGTTCGAGATGCCTTGGAAAAGGTCAAGTTGATGTTGGACTGGCTTCATACAACCCAATCCAGACAGAAGTGTTATGCAGATCGGAAGGTTAGTGATGTTGCATTCATGGTTTGAGAGAGAGTATTGCTCCGGGTTTCACCTATGAAGGGTGTGATGAGGTTCGGGAAGAAAGGAAAGTTGAGTCTAGAGAGTGGGAGAGGTGGCCTACAACCTTACATGACTACCTAGTCTATCTGTAGTTCATCTGGTGTTCTATGTTTGTATGCTCTGAAAGTATCACGATGATATGTCCCATGTTCTAGATTCAAGTTCAGTCCAATTAGACAAGGATTTGTCTTATGTTGAGGAGCTAGTAGCCATCTTGGACAAGCAGGTACAAAACATGAGGTCAAAGAGCATTGCTTCAGTAAAGGTTCAGTGGAGAGGTCAACCAGTCAAGGAGGAAACTTGTGAGACCGATCATGATATGCATAGCCTTTATCCTCATCTTTTTATCACTTCAGGCATGTCTCTATACTCGTTCGAGGACAAATGTTTGCTTGAGAGGGGGAGGATGTAATGATCTGGCAGTCATTTACAGTATTATAGCCATGTTCCCCTATTTATTGCCTCCTCTATATTATATTATGGTCATGTGACTTGTCGGGGTGGTTGGTTTGGTTTCGGGTGAGTTTCGGAGTGAATTGGGACACTTAGTCACAAAGTTGGAAGCTTAAGTTGAAAGAGTTAACCGGAGTTTGACTTTTGTGTAGACGACTCAGGAATGGAGTTTTGATAGTTCTGATAGCTTTGTATGGTGATTTTAGACTTAGGCGCGCGTTCGGATATTGATTTGGAGGTCAGTATGTCGGTTTGGCTTGAATTGGAGAAAGTTATAAAGTTGAAGGTTTGGAAGGTTGAGAAGTTTGGAAGTTGAATGTTCATGATTTCAATAGGTTTGAATTGGGTTGTGATTCTTAGAATCAATGTTGTTTATGTGATTTTAAGCCTCGGGTAGGTTTGTTTTATGTTTTGGAACTTGATGGTGTGCTTGGAGGGGGTCCGGGGGGGCCTGGATATGATTCAGAATGAATCCGGAACCATTTGAGACTTGGCAGGAAATCTGCCCAGCTGAAGATCTGGTGCAATCGCACCTGCGCATTTTGGGCCGCAGGTGCGGCACCGCAGATGCTGCCCGAGAGACGCATAAGGGACTTTGGGCTAGGTGGGCTAGGACCGCAGGTGCAGTCCTTCCTTCGCAGAAGCGGGCTCATAGAAGCGAGCTCGCAGAATCGAGCCATGGTCCACAGAAGCGGAACCGCTTAAGTAGAAGGTCCTGGCATAAGTGCAAATTGCACTTGCGATGGAATTTCAGTAAGTACGGAGACACAGATGCGGCTATTGGTCCGCATAAGCGGAACAACTGGAAGAAAAGGGGGCAGATGAAAGGTTTGTTGCCATTCTTCATCTTTTGAGTTAGCGTGTTTGAGGTAAGTATCTTGCCTAACTTTGTGTGGGAAAATTACCCCTTAGGATTGGAGTTGTTTTGTGTCATCTATGGTACATGAAAGCCATGTGCGCAAGGTGACGAGTAGGTACACGAGCTATATGTGGTAATTGATCGGTTTAATCTAAGTAGATTCTTTTCATGCCTTAATCGAATTGTCATAACATGTCATATCTATCATCGTTAATTCATCCTTACATGCTTTATTTGACATTGTTAATACTTGTCCCATCTCTTACTTGTTATCTGCCCTTACATGCTTAGTTGAAGTTACTGTTTCCTTATTGCCTTGTTAATTATTGACTGTTGAGTTACTTTACTTGAAGTTGTTATTTTTGGGAATATCTATTTGTTGAGTTTTGGTGTTGAAGTTGTTAAAGACGTGATCACATTGAGGCAAAGTTGTAAATTGTTGAAGTACCATTCTTTTTGAGCTATTTACTTTCAATTGCTATTGTTGAGAATCTTGTACACATTGTGGTTGAGCCATGCGCTATTTGTTGTGGAAACATT
Organism: Nicotiana tabacum; assembly: GCF_000715075.1. NCBI lineage: Eukaryota > Viridiplantae > Streptophyta > Magnoliopsida > Solanales > Solanaceae > Nicotiana > Nicotiana tabacum. Next base: position 49,814,184 of record NC_134102.1, read on the forward strand.
GTTATTGTTGATTCTTTTGGTAAGTTGTGGTATTTGGGCACTTAAGGTGCGAGTTGTGATATGTTGTGGTATTGATACGCATGCGGTGGTATAAGGATAGTGGTTAATACGCGTGATGTGAGATAAGGTAGGCTTGATACGCGTGTTGCATGTGGGGGAACTACTTGAAGCCACACGGTGTGATAAGGTGGGCTAAAACACGGGTAGCTATTTCGTAAAAAATGATTTTTCAAAACTAAATATAAGGCTCCCGTGGTGAGATAAGGAAAGATTGTGATTTTGATTGTGAAATGAGAATACGAGGCGGTACCTTGGTTGTGATTCTTATTGTTATCTCGCATTTACTTCTATTGTATTTGTCCACATTGTTTCCTTCATGTTCTTATGACGTGTTCCTTCCTGGTTGCAATTAGTGCTTTAGATTTAGTTGTAGTCTATCTTGTTGTATTTCTTTATTGCCATATTTTTTCGTGTTCATTCTTAGACTGTATTATACTTGTTCAATTTATTTATTTTATCCTAGTAGATGTCTTCACCCGACCTCGTCACTACTATACCGAGGATGGGCTTGGTACTTAGTAGGTACCGTTGTGGTGTACTAATACAAGGATTCTGCACATCTTTTTGTGCAGATCCAGGTACCGCATACCAGGCTAGGCTCAAGTGAGTTGAGCTTCCAGACCGGAGACTTCAAAGTATACCTGACGGCATTCGCAGGCCTTGGAGTCACCATATGTACTTGTTTTCTATTGTATACTCTTTATTTAGATAGTGACGTATTATAGATATTTTGTAGACTCGTGTAGAGCTTATGACTCAGTGTCACCATATTTTGGGAGTTATTGCCAGTTGTGCTTTTGAGATTTATTATTGTGATAGCTGGTTGGTTTTAAATTTGAAGTTCTATTATTATTTTCATTATTTCTCAATGTATGTTACGCTGACCTAGTCTTAGGGACTAGATGTTGTCACACATCCTACGATGGAAGATTATTTTCGTGACATGTATCTTTCTCAACTTGATGGAATATTTTCCTAAAATAAAATTATATGCCACATGCTATGTGTTTGGGGGTGATGTATATGGGAGGTGACGAGCGTATATGTGGTCACCGAGGTTATATCATGCTCGGTGTAGATTTTAGACTTCGTTATGCCTTGTTTTGATACATGATCTACGTGTGATATGTTTTAATTCTTTGTATGATTACCTGAGCTTTCTTATTGGCTAGAGATCATGTCTAGGCTTTTGATGCTTATTTGAGCATAATGGGATAATTTTTAGATTGCCGATGTACTTGATTTAGTCATAGTCATACATTATTAAAATAAACACACATCCACATCCTTATTTAGTGTGTCCTTGTGCATATTGTTGATTATTACTTGAACATATCTATACATCCTTAGAGATGGAGATATTGATACAGATTGGTATACTTATGGCATATTGGGACTTTATGAGTGCATTGGTATTGTTATGGAATGAGGTTTTTGCTATGAAATTATTGTGATATTGATATTGTTATAGCACGAGTTTTTTGTTGTGCGGTTATTATGATATTCATATTGTTATGGTACACGGTTCCTGTCGTGCGCCACTTAGATATGGATGTGTCCCTCTGGAGTCAGGTGATTACTCATGTTATATCTATGAGCACAGTGATATGCATATCATGTTGGATTACGTAAGGCGTGCTAAATCGTGTTGGAGCATATGGGACATGTTACATTATGTTGGAGCACATGGGATGTGTTGGATATTGGTTATGGTTGAGCCGTGAGCAAGCATTGAAGTCCTAGACACATGTAGAAACATTCATGCATATCATAGACTTATGTGCATTCATAAATTTTACATATGCGTGGGACTTCTTAGTGGATTATTGGACATTTGGAGAGTATCGACTGATGCATATGTTGAAACTTCATCATGCATAGATATTTTAGACTCTATAGAAGCCTTCATATAAGTGCTATTCGAGAATTGATGTAAATTTGGGACTTTATTTGTTACACCACATCGACGAGCTCAAAACACACACCTAAATTATGCTCGCTAGTCGAATATAGTATAGAAAATATTGTATCCATGGGGATTGGATTTAAACAGTGTTTTCGTAGCTTCTAGTTTTAATTGTTATCCAAGATGATCAACAATTTAGAGTTTTGTTATTTAAAACTAAAATTTACTAAAAGTCTAAACTATTGGCTAATGACAATCGCAACAAGAGTAAGCAAGAAGATATCAAAGGGAGAAAATAGGGGTTGATTGGATAGGTGCAAGATAATTGTCTGGGATTTAACTCTCGTTAATTAACTTCTAATGTTCAAGTGAGTCTCTCGAATTCACTCAATTATTAGTTCAAACGTTTAGTAGAAACTCCTCTCTCGATTAAGTCTCAACCTCACAATATGAACCAATTTATGCTCTGTGAAAATATGCACGAATTCGTAGTGGACTGGTCTTTAGGAGAACCTCTTTCGATTATCCTCCTAACTAGGTCTAAACAATAATTCAACTAGTCTCTTTTGATTACTAAAAACAATCAATGAATTCAACGAACAAGATGATGCAAAAACATTACAAGTTATGCCTCTCTCGATTACATGAATATGTGAATATAGATGCAATAATTAAATTAACTAAAATAATTCAATACATAAAAACTAAAGTTAATATACACAAAAAATAATCAAAACACAAAATCCATCAATCCCTAAAGAGAACTACTCTATAGATATGGAGTAATTCATCACAAAGATAAAGAAAAGCATAAAACGATCCAAACTCTTGTCTTGAGAGAGGATTGAATGATGAATTCCTTGTGCTTTGGCTTCTCCACCTTCTCTCTAGCCTCCTTAGGTCTTAGATGTGTCAAAAGTCCAGAAAATACGATGTTTCCATGTATTTGTACCAAGTAGGGTCGGGCCCAAACGAAATCATCCTTTTCTAGTCGAAATATAAAAAATTGCAAACTTATGGTCTTTCATGCGTCGCATTGTGCGTAACATTAGTGCTTTTTCCTGACAGACCCCAAAAACCCAGTATCTGAAGTTTGACATTTTCTGCAGATTTTTACACTGATGCGTCTCATTGTGCGTCGCACTGTGCGCTGCACTAGTTGGGAATTTGGGAAAATGTAAAACATGAAAGTTGTAGCCCTTTTAAATATCTTTCCAGCGATATATTGTGGAGCCCAAATGGATTTCTGAGCAAAAGCTTATGTGCATTTTACAGGACACTACGCAATATGCCTGCTCGATTCTTCGTTTCGTTCTTAAAGTGCGCTATCATCCGTTGATCCCCGAACACGATCCCAACTTAATCCTTGGGCTTTTACTCAGACTTCAAAGCTCCAGAATAGCTTGAATTGATTCCATAACATCTACATAGATCGAAATCACTCCTACAAGGCATAAAACACACAATTAGTGCAAAACACTAGCGATTAAAGCTCCAACTCAATTAAAGTACAGTAAATTAGAGTGCGATAAGCGACAAAAAATGAGATTATAGCCTACCATCAATACCCCACACTTAAACCATTTCTCGTCCTCGAGCAATCAAACTACACTTCATATAGACACAACCTTTTTAAACAACTCTCCTAACTCATTATACCCAGAATATTTAAAATAGACTAAGCACAATAGTGTAACATCTTCACCTCAATATTTGACTCACAAGTATCATGCACTATTTAAAACTTACTCACTCTAACATAGAGGTCAAGCATTACCTTTCCTACATGAATTAAGTGCCCTCACATAACAATAGAGAGTAGTTCCACACACAATAGACATTAAGAACAACTAGGAACTCAAGATAGAAAGAATTCACTCACTTTCATAAATAACATTCATATGACACAAAAGATGAACCATAGGCTTGCCCGTAGTGTACTACTCTACTAATTGAGCTCATTCAGTCAAGGATCAAGTAGGACTTTAATTGATTGTAATGTAGGCTGCGGGACGGGTAGGATACATTTAGATATAAGAGTGACTACACCTCTCTAAGCACTTTAATACATACATTTTTAATATTCAAAACCCCACACTTATGTCAAACCAAGAATCCACCTTTTCATCCATGTATATTAACTCCCAACTTCTTTAAGCACAATTACATCAAGAGTTACCACTATCAAAGAATATTTGCACAACAATACCACTATTTTTTCTTTTTCTTTTTCAATTCAAGTGGCTCTTATTTTTTCAAAACAGTGCACCTTTCTCCTATTTCAATAGTTCCACTCAAAAGCCAAACCAACCACCTCACACTTTAACTTTTACAAATTCATAACAAATTCAAGTGCTCACGAGATGTAAATGATTCAAAAAGATAGTCAATTCAAATAAATGGGTAAGGCTTGTAATGTGGTTGCCAAAAAAATCAGGATTACAAGCTCAATGGGGTTAACTACGATACATAACAATTAGGTGGGTAAAAGCATATAATTGGCTCAACAAAGAAATGCCTATATAACGTCCACGACTGAATAAAACTACTATTTTGCTTTGCAAATACACGGGGCAAGTTCTAGACATCAAATGCAATGCACAGAATCACACAAAAACCTCACACACACATGGCACATAACTCACTCAAGATTGGATTATCAAGACTCTCTAGTCAAAGCAGTTAAGCAAAGTTAAACTTATACAATTTAAGGTGATTATGCAAGAGTCAAAAACTGAACCTAAGCATCACAACTAAAGCACTCACTATTCTCACTGCATGATAAAGTCAAGAGACATTGCTTCTAATTCATATCATAGCACAAGGTTTCCTACTTCTAAAAACAAAAACTAACTACACCCGGTTCAAACAAAACCTTTAGAAAAGAACCGCGGCACAAAGAAAAACAAAAGGGAAATTATTACACTACCTAACAAAAGAAAATCTTTTTGTCTTTTTCTTTTGACTTAAATCCCTCGAAAACTTGTCGAATTATATCCATCATCATGAAAAGTCAAAAAATTTAGAAATTTTATGTTTTTTTTTTAATTTTACAAAAACTAAAACTAACATACATACAACATACAACATATAATTATCACCCTAACCCACACTTTAAGTTGTGGCATGTCCCCATGACACACAATTAAAAAGCATAAGTTAAAGGGAACTTTCCTGAATTTTCTTCTTTTTCGAGAACTTATGAACTCCGCCCCTAATTATGAGTTCATTCCTCGTTTTCGCTCCTTGGGATTCTTTATGGAGCCCATTAAACCCAATTCTTCTGAGGATACCTGCAAGACCTGCTCTTTTCTTTCTTTGTTGTCCTCATCTTGAGCAGTAAATTGCTCATTCATGATGATCCTTAACTTGTTTTTGCATTCTTTCATAGGATCAATCCATACATTCCTGTAAATTCCCAAAAATAAAATCCACATGATCAAGGTTAGAATAAGAAAACCAAGAAGAAAGGTCAAGTGAATATTCCTCTAGTATGTCCAAGACTATTTGTTTCTCATTCTCTTCTACCAACTGTTGCAAATATGGAAAGGTGGATGGGGGTTTGAACTATTCTTCCGTTGCTTCACACTCAACCACAGCCTTATTTTCAATTATCTCAGTTGAATCAGAGTCATCTTGAACAGTTAAAAGATCTCTGTGTGGATGCTCATCCTCTTGGGTAGGCTCATTCTCACAGGGTATCTCCTCCATATATTCACCATCACAATGCAATGAGCATTCTGAAAGTATAATTATTTGACTTTCTTGCATTGTTAGGTTGTTCATGGCTTCATCATCTTATGTAAATCTCTCTACCGGCTTATTTATAAACCTATACACAAGCTCTTCCAAACTACCATTCTCCCCTTGAGGTGGTTGTCTCACTTCGCTTCCATTCCAATTATAATAAGGGTATTCATCCCAACCAGAGTCAAGATTATGCCCATATGAATCCTCATACTTATACGGACTAGAAACAGAGTGAGACTGTCCAAAATACGAACCATAGGAGGAATACATACCTACTTGATAGTCAACCCATAGATGATTTCTACCGCATTTAAAACACATAGCAGACCGCTGATAATATTCAGCTGCTAACTATTCAACTTTTTTCTTAGGCTGGTTGCACTCCATCTTCACAGCATTTAGAGTTCAATATATGCAGTATCTTCTCCAACTTATTAGGAACTACAAAACAAATCTTGAAAAGAAGTTAACTAATAAAGAAAATAAAATAGAAAAGGAAAAAGCAAAGAAAAAAAACTAAAACCTAATTCCTGAATTAGCAATACAAACTATTTCAAACAATATTGACTGCCAATCCCTTGCAACGACACCAAAATTTGACGAGCTCAAAACACACACCTAAATTATGCTCGCTAGTCAAATATAGTATAGAAAATATCGTATCCATGGAGATTGGATTTAAACAGTATTTTCGTAGCTTCTAGTTTTAATTGCTATCCAAGATGTTCAACAATTTAGAGTTGTGTGATTTAAAACTAAAATTTACTAAAAGTCTTAAACTATTGGCTAATGACAATCGCAACAAGAGTAAGCAAGAAGATATCAAAGGGAGAAAATAGGGGTTGATGGGATAGGTGCAAGATAAATGTCTGGGATTTAACTCTTGTTAATTCACTTCTAATGTTCAAGTGAGTCTCTCAAATTCACTCAATTATTAGTTCAAACATTTAGTAGAAACTCCTCTCTCGATTAAGTCTCAGCCTCATAATATGAACCAATTTATGCTCGGTGAAGATATGCACGAATTTGAAGTGGACTAATTTTTAGGAGAACCTCTTTCGATTATCCTCCTAACTAGATCTAAACAATAATTCAACTAGCCTCTTTCGATTACTAAGAAGAATCAATAAATTCAACCAACAAGATAATGCGAAAACATCACAAGTTATGCCTCTCTCGATTACATCAACATGTGAATATAGATGCAATAATTAAATCACCCAAAATAATTCAATACATAAAAACTAGAGTTAATATCCCCAAACAATAATCAAAACACCAAATCCATCAATCCCTAAAGAGAACTATTCCATAGATATGGAGTATTTCATCACAAATATAAAGAAACGCATTAAACGATCCAAACTCTTATCTTGAATGAGGATTGAATGATGAATTCCTTCTTCTTTGGCTTCTCCACCTTCTCTCTAGCCTCCTTAGGTCTTAGATGTGTCAAAAGTCCAGAAAATACCATGTTTTTATTTATTTATACCAAGTAGGGTCGAGCCCAAATGAAATCACCATTTTCTAGCCGAACTAGGAAAAATTGCAAACTTATTTCGTTTCATGCGCCGCACCGTGCGTAGCATTAGTGCTTTTTCCTGACAGGCCCCAGAAACACAGTCCTTGAAGTTTGACATTTTTTGTAGATTTTTACACTGATGTGCCGCACTAGTTGGGAATTTGGGACAATGTAAAACATGAAAGTTGAAGCCATTTTAAATAGCTTTCCAACGATATATTTTGGAGCCCAAACGGATTTCTGAGCAAAACGTTATGTATTTACTAGACACTGCGCAATATGCATGTTCGATTCTTCGTTTCGTTCTTAAAGTGCGCTATCATCCGTTGATCCCCGAACACGATCCCAACTTAATCCTTGGGTTTTTACTCAGACTTCAAAGCTCCAGAATAGCTTGAATTCATTCCATAATATCTACATAGATCGAAATCACTCATACAAGGCATAAAACACACAATTAGTGCAAAACATTAGGGATTAAAGCTCCAACTCAATTAAAGTGCAGTGAATTAGAGTGCGATAAGCGACTAAAACATGAGATTATAGCCTACCATCACCCATGTTTACGTACGTAAAAGTACGTCGTAAGTCAATTGATGTAAGCTCGAAAATGAGATCCTCTTTAAAAGTATATAAAGTAAGTTAATCATGTTTGTTGATACTCAATTTTGTGCTCATATTTTTTAAAGTATTCCATATACTTTCAAAATAATATTTTGAATTACCACCCAATTTATAGAGCTTTAAAAAATTTTAAAGCTTTACAAATTGATTTCTTTCATTTTTATTTGTTAAATATTTATTAATTACTCCTTTAAATTATTTTGAGTATTTTAAATTAATTTTTTATACCCATATGCGTACTCTATAATTATTTACTTCATTGTATATAATTATATTTACATTTTACTTATTATTCACATTATTTGCAATAATAGTCTATATTCTACAAATAATTGCGTTTACTATATTATTTATGTCAAAATAGCATTCTATATTTTTATAATTGTTTTTTAAGAATTTTATTTCATAAATAACATTTTTATTATTTATTAGTCATTATAAAAACTTATTTTTAATTAATCTTTTGCATTTTAAAATCTGGCCCAAGTAAAGGCCAATTTTCGGACCAAACTGGTCAAAACCACTAGCCCAATGAACCTGAGCCCAAGACAAATGACCATTTCTCTCTAACCCGGTCAGGACCCGTCCAAATAACCCACCCCATTCCCCTTTGATCTTGGTCGTTGATCATAAATGATCAACGGCCCATAATAAACCTAACAATCTCCTTATCCCCTTACCCTGAAACGCTTATCCATTTCCTCCACCCAACCGCCCCTAAACTATCTCAACTCCCCCCTCCTCCCCCTCTTCTATAAACCCGAGTAGCCGCCTCCTAATTTCTCTCTAATTTCAACGTAGAAATGGAATCAATCTCTGATCTACTTACCTTATTTGTATCCTCTCATTATTGGTCGCCCATTTATGGTATTACTTGGGTACTTGCCTAATTTTGGCAAGTACTACCTCTAAGATCGGACTGTGATGACCTGAATCTTTGCGATTTGGACAATACTCCATCCATATATGCTCAACAATGAATGGTTTGCACCTTTGGTTCGATTTACAGATGGTTGGACCCAACTAGGGTTTAAGATTTTCCATCTCCTTTACAAGTTCTGATTACATGAGATCTTTTCTTGACTTATTTGTGTTTAAATGATTGTTTTCTTTGGTTTTGTTTGCTTAATCAAAATCTATATAAACCCCTTCCCCAATTTCCCTATCACGACCTCTAATCACTCTTACTTCCTCACTTAGTCACTCTATTGTTCTTAAACTACTAGTTCTTGGCCGGCTGAAATTCAAGGCCACCGAAATTTGCTTTATCAACCTTCATAGTGTGAGCACTGCTCGGGGCTCATCGGAAGCCCTTGTGAACTCCGACGCACTAGGTTTGAGGTCTTGCTGTTCTCTTTTGGTATTGAAGATTGATGTACTGCTGGAAATTGTTCTTCTCATTTACTTGTATGCTAATTTGTAACTGGTAAGTACCTTTGACCCTCATAATTTAATTCTCTTTTGTGTGTGTCCATGCTCTGTATATCTATGTCACTTAAGCTTTTTTGAATCAATATGCGATTGTGTCATCTCTATATGCAGCCCTATTTGCTCTAAAGTAATTTTGTGGCTCTGTACTTTTCTAGCATCTGAACTTGCCTAAGTTCTAACTCTGATGTATGCCTTTTACATGTGTTCAACATGAATGATTTCTGACTTATGTGGAGAAGCTTGTTTAGCCTAGTGTGTTTGAGTGTCTCTAAGCTTTTATACTTGCTGCTTGCTATGAGTCTATGTTCGTGCCTTGTTCTAGTTTGTTATCGTAAACTAATTTACGCCCAGAATGTGTTCTAATTGAATCATCTATGTGCAACGTACTACTTTCCTACAGTTAATTCCGGATCATATTGTTAGCCAAACATGATTCCCTGCTAGTTGTGAACTCTAATGTGTGTTCCCTGCCTTGTTTAGTAATGTGTTATTTAGTATTGCCTAAAACTTCTAAGGTGAAAATTCAATATCTAGCCTCTTCTTCTATATGTAGTCAGCTGGTATAAGTCATGATGCCTGCCTGTCCTGTTAATCTAGATTTGATATATTTTTCCTTGCTATGAGTTCTGGTATTGTTTAAACCTTTGTGTTATGACTGATACTCAGCATGTTAAAATTTCTCATGCTCGGCTAACAGCTTGTTTGGATGATTGTTATCCATTGTATTGTATTGTATTGTTATCCCAAAATAATGTTTGTTTTGATTGTTTATTTAAAATTGATTGTATTGTATTGTTAAACTCATTGTTCCGGAATATTGAAAAGCCTCATTTTTTGAAACAACCAAATCGGTGTGGTCGGATTGTTTCATATTTTCTTTCCAATCATACCCTTACTTATTTCTCCATAATTATATTTGCCTTTTATCCTATTTTATACTTACTCCATCCAAAAACGTATCTGTCGTTATCACTCCAAGTTATGGTTCGTTCTTAACCTTAGAAGCCATTAAAATACCGTTAGTGATTTGCAAATATCTACCACATGTTAGTTCTCAAACTATTTTATCTATTTATGGCTCACATTATGTATCTACTTTCATATGCAAAAATTTGTTTTTGTTGTTCCTGTCTCCGAACTGTTGATCACTTTTTATTTATTAAATTTTTTATGCTCAGCTATATGTCAAACTGGAGCAAGCCTTCGTAATTGGCACATAAATTTTCTTGTCCGTGTGATACCATTTTAAAAATAAATAACTATCTTTATATTATGACTCCATTTTGTTGGTCATGTCTCTAACTATTTTAGTACTCCTAGTAAGTAACCCGTGTTAAGTACACGATGTTAAACATGAAGTATCAGGCATTTCGCTCTTCATCTTGTTCATAGTTAACAAAATGGAAGAACATTTCTCGAACCCTATCTTTCTCACCAGTTAGCTATTTTTAGTGAGTATTATTTAATTTAGGGAATATTGCTTTAATATATAAAATAACTGAGGGTATTTTAGTAAACTTATCAGTTACAGTACAATACGATACAATCAAACCAAATAACAAAAATATTATTTAACAACAGCAAACAATAAAATCTATTCAAATGTTGTATCCTTAAAAAAATACAATACAATACAGTACAATATAATACGATACATTATAAAACGATGGATAACAATGATCCAAAAAGAGTGTAAGTGAAATGTTACAGATCAAGTACACCAACCTGTTTGTTATGCTATTTGTGATCATATTTTTCACTAGGCTCTCATGTTAGAAACTTCCATGTGAAGACTGCTATTCCACTTGTTCCTTTCTATGATTTTGCTAGGCTTTCATGTTAAAGCTCTTATATCTGAAATCTTTTAGGCTGATTCCGGATCATGTTTTACTCTGAAACTCTATTTGGAGTGGTTTGCTAGCTTACGATGTTCAATCCTGTCATTCTGAACTTATTTCTTAAATATAACACGAGCCCACCTTATGTATTACTTGTATGCTTGCGAAAACTTCATGTGATCCTGTCCATATGCCTTTGGTTAGAACCGTTGTTAGTTACAGCCTGAAGAACCAAGTGTGTGGACTTCAAAGGCTGTTTAATTAATTTAGTGTATAGTTTGTCACTTGTATGGTTAAGTTTGGTATCTAATTGGGGAAGTAAGTCATTCGTTTGGTCTTGGTGTTGGGCCATATGTGTTGCTGGACCTAAGCATTGGATTCATGCATACTCTATTGTCCTTGTGATCATGGGATTTGGGTCTGCTGGTTGTGTGAAGAGTAAGGCTGTTGAAGGCCCAGAAACATCATTGGTTATTTTTGTATTGGTCATGTAATTGTTCTATTGGGCATATAGTTGTTTTACTCTGTAACTTGTCATATTCGAGTTTGTATCATTTCATTTGAACCTGTAATAACTTGTAATAACAAACAATTGGGTATTACTAAGAATGGGGGCTGGGATATTTGTAATAACAAACGATTGAACATGTAGAAAATATGCCTATAGGATTCTAACTCTCTTGTTTGTTTGCTATGCCTCAGTCTTTGGAAATTATCTATGCAACATGCTATTCACTTAGAAAACATGACTTAGGGTTAATATAATGTCTTAACTTGCAATGTTAGAAAGCATGCCTATAGGATCTGAATTGGACTTGTTGCACCTAGATATTATGCCTATATGAGGTCATGTCTATAGGATGTCAACGCGATAACTGAAGATGTTCACTTTGGTATATTTTTGTCAATTACTTTAATTACATATATATCATCTCTATAGGATTTCAATCAAAGTAGTCAAAACTGCCCCTATTGATATCTTTCTTCTGTTACGTGGCCCTCTTAGAAAGCATGCTTATAGGAACAAACAAGTAATCATTCAACTGAATTATTATCCACCTAGAAATCATATCTATAGGATGTTATTATCTACCTAGAAACAATGGCTACAGGATCATTCAACTGAATTATGTTTTAAAACAGCTTCATCGTTAAATTTGGTCATCTAGAAATCCTGCCTATAGGACCTTACATTAACTGTTGAAATGCTTAATTATATCCACTCGTATAGATACCATGCTGATAGGCCTGAACTATTTAACATGTTTCAATCCTAACTCTTCCTATTTATAGATGCCCGCTTACCTAATCTTGAACATAGACAATATAAGTAACAAATGTCCGCCTAATTAATTGCGTACACCTGAGTCTACATGAGGAGGTGAACTTGAGTCTTTTGTGTTACTTATGTGAAGTCCAATTTGTTTTGATTGTGCACGCTTAGTTTGATCATTTTGAGAAGCCTAAGAAAAGTTTAGAACCACCAACATAGTAGGTCCAAAAGCCTCCTAGACCATAGGCATAGGGCGGGTAAGCACGTATAGGACGTGACTTAGAATTTAATTAGAACGCTTTAGGTAAACAACTTCAAGATAGTAATTGGGTAGTACGAGATGATAGTCAATGCCTGCTGAATAATATGAGCAACCCTTATACTTAAGGGAGTTGCGAAGTATAATTTATGTTGCATGGGGTGATCCTTTAGGCTAAAGAATTTAGGATCCCTCCCCCCCCCCCCCCGCATACATGGTTACTACTTGTATACTTGTTTATTTGAACTTATATTGAACTAGGATGTATCTTGTAATTCTCAAAAGATTGTACCAATCGCTTATTAGTGGATAAGCTACTTCTTTCATATGTTGCAATTTCCTTTATCACTTGTTTCATCCTATAATTTAATTAGTTATTTAGACTCTCTGATCTTCTTTAATTGATATGATCACATAGGTTAATTGCAATTCGATAATCGACATAGTACAAAATTCATCCGGGAACCACAGTTGTGGACCTCGAAGAGTGCCTAACTCCTCCTCTTTTGAGGTAATTTGAGATCTTACCCGATCTTTGGTGACACAGACTAGTTAAAATAGAGTTATTTGCAAATACGTGCCCTAACGCACCTTAAATCGTTAGGTGGCAACTCTTCTCTTTTAATATCCAGATCAAAATGTAGGAGAAAACCCCCTGCAAATCCTCTTCTAAAAGTTCCATCAAACCCTAAGCAATTTTCATGTTTACAAGTGATTCTAGTGGCAAGGAAACCCGGACTGCTTGCCAGTTTCTCTTCCTCTTTCTTGTAGCTACGTTAGAGGTTGTTTTTAGGTGAAGAGGACCTAGGTTTCTACTGGTTGTGATCAGTTCAAGGTGAATTATGCTTTTGCTTCCCTTGTTTAATATTCTACGAGTTGTAGCTCGGTTTTAGGGACTAGAACTTGTATGTTTTGAAAGGATTAGCAAGTTGTTATTGCATCTTTTTTGGGGTGTCGTAAAAAAACTTTTAAATTGAATTCATAGATGGTTTACATGAGAAGAGGGTTAATTATGTACTGTGGGTTGGGTTGCTCGAATTAAAGCCAAAAAAAATCGGAAATATGTTTTAGTAATCTAAACATTAGTTTGAGTTGCTGAACTTGTGGGAGTGTTATGGGGTCATTTCAAAGTTGTATTGTAGCTGACAAATAGTTGGTATAATTGAATGTGTTGTGGTTAGTGTTGTTAATAAATTCTGTAAGGAAGAAGGGGTTCAAAACTTTAGTTGTTTAATCATAAATCGAGTTTGTCGCTCCTTATACTATTATTTTAATTGTGGAATTGTTCTTACATTGTTGAGGGGCTGAATGGATAGGATTGGTTGTTGATATTGTTGATGTTGTTGTTTGGTGCTTTTTGAATTCGGGGAAATGAGTAAATATAGGAGAAGTGCTGCTCAATTTTCCGTAAGAGAGCTACTAGCATAGAAATGTCTTTTGAGTTCTTCCATGGTATTTTTCACGACCCAAACTAACCCCTGTCGTGATGACGCCTATCGTGGAACTAGGCAAGCCAACTCATTTCCAAAGCAAACCGATGTTTTCATTTAAAAGATAATTTCAATGTTATTTAACATAAAAACCTTCGTAAAGGAGTTCAAATAAAAAAAAGTGCGGAAAGAAAAACCCGACATCGGGGTGTCACTAGTCATGAGCATCTACTACAATCCGACTAACAATATCAAGGCTAACTCAGCCTGGAAAATAGCTAAATATAACTAGAGGAAGATAAGAGGGAGAAGAGCAGGGGCTGCGATCGCCAAACAGCTACCTTGTATCTCCAAGAAGATCTGCAACCAGAACACTCAATAACCGCTACCATGTCCACCCCTGAATCTTCACACAAGGTGCAGGGAGTAACGTGAGTACGCCAACTCAACAAGTAACAACAATAAATAAAGACTGAGTAGTAGTGACGAGCAATAAAGCATATAACATTTATATCAGAAAATCTCAGTAAAACACCACATGCTTTTAAAATCAGGATTTGAATCAAAACATCTCGTTTAACCCAGTTCCAGTAAAAATCATTTAAAGATATTTTTCAATAGTTTTCAGACAGAGGAAAAATGCAAAGGTGAGAAAAATGATGAAATCATAAACAGCCCCTTGGGCAAAACATCACTCATATACAGCCCCTCGAACAAACCTCACAGTCACTCGTGCCACTCGAAAATACCTCACAATCACTCTTACCACTCGGATATGCCTCACAATCACTCATGCCTCCCAGTCACTCAGCACTCGGCACTCGCACTCAGTAGGTACCTGCGCTCACTGGGGGGGTGTACAGACTCCGGAGGGGCTCCTTCAGCCCAAGCGCTATAATCTGCAGGAACAACTCACGTGTTGCATGGACAACTCACGTGCTATAATAATAAAGTATGATGTAGGCGGGCAGCCCCGATCCATACTCATCCTCACAAATCAGGCCCTCGGCCTCACTCAGTCATAAACCTCTCAAGCCACTCGGGCATTTCAGTAAAACAGGCCATTCGGCCCAAAACATTTATAGGCATCAAAATAGAGTCATAAAACTGAATTATGTGGTAAACAAGTATAAACATGACTGAGTATAGATTTTAATCAAAAACAATAAGAGGATGGTAAGAAACAACCCCTAAGGTCCAAACAGCATTGGCGCAAGGCCCAAACATGGCATTCAGCCCAATTTACAGAAATTCTTTCTATAACATATAAGTATCATATAGTTTTAACTTTACAGTTGCTACGGGACGGACCAAGTTGCAATTCCCAAAAGTGCCCGCCCACACGCCCGTCACCTAGCATGTGCGTCACTAAAATAGTATAATGATACAAAATCCGGGGTTTCATACCCTCAGGACTAGATTTACAATCGTTACTTACCTCAAACCGGTCAAATTTATACCTCGCAATGCTCTTGCCTCTGGAATCGGCCTCCAAATGCTCCAAATCTATTCACAATCAGTACAATACCATCAATATACGCTAATGGAATGAATTCCACAAGAAAAGCTACAAAATTAGACCAAAACCCGAAATTGGCTCAAACCCGGCCCCCGGGCCCACGTCTCGAAATCCAATAAAATTCACCAAACTAGAAAGCTCATTCACTCACGAGTCTAACCATACCAAATTCATCAAAATCCGACATCATTTGATCCTTCAAATCCTTAAATTACTCTTCAAATATTCCAAGCCCTAACCCCTCATTTTCACTAATAACAATGATTAAAAAATGGAAAATCACCATATATATAAGTATTAGGGCTAAAGTAACTTACCTCAATGAAATCCTCTTGATACCCTCTTCAAATCTCTCCCAAAAGCTCTAAAAACCGAATAGAAATGGTGAAGAATGCACCAAAATTCGCGAAGTGTGCAATATGTACCCTCTGCACAGGCTTCTCGCACCTGCGGCCATTTTCTCACACCCACGCTACCGCACCTGCGGTCCAAGGAGTCATACCTGCGCAACTCACTTATGCGCCCAGGCTCCGCATTTGCAGCAAAACCGTGGCACCTACGTGTTTCCTCTGCTTCTGCGAAGCCTGCCCAGCATTGCCCTTTTCCGCATCTGCGCCCCAGGTTTCGCACCTGCGGGCTCGCAGATGCGACCTCCAACTCGCACCTGCGCATCTTGCCTAGCCCAGCGTTGCCCGCACCTGCGCACTCCCTACGCGCACCTACGAGGCTTTTTTCCGCAGGTGCGAAAATAGCAGTAGCTGCAGCACCAGCTACAAATTCTAACTTCGACAAATCTGTTAACCACCCGGAATCACCCCGAGGCCCTCGGGACCTCAACCAAAAATACCAACAAGTCATATATCAACATACAAACTTAGTCGAACCTTCGAATCACTCAAAACAACATCCAATCGTCAAATTACCCTCGGATTCAAGCCTAAGAACTTCTAAATTTCCAAATTCGGCAACCCATGCCGAAACCAACCAAACCATGCCCGAATGATCTCAAATTTTGCACACACGTCAAAAATGACACTACAAACCTACTTTAACTTCTGGAATTCCATTCTGACCCCGATATCAAATTTTTCACTGCCAACCAAAATTGCCAAATTTTCAATTTCGCCAATTCAAGCCTAATTCTACCACGGACCTCCAAATCACATTCCGGACGCACCCCTAAGTCCAAAATCACCTAACGGAGCTAAGGGAACCATCAGAATTCAAATCCAAGATCATTTACACATAGGTAAACATCCGGTTGACTTTTCCAACTTAAGTTTCTACTTAAGAGACTAAGTGTCTCAATTCACTGTGAAACCGCTCCGGTCCGAAACCAACTAACCCGATATAACATAATATAGCTGAATAACACAAAAGAAGTAGAAATGGGGAAAACAGGGCTATAACTCTCGAAACGACCGGCCAGGTCGTTACATCCTTCCCCTCTTAAACATTCGTTCGTCCTCGAACGGGTCTAGAAACATACCTGGAGTCTCAAATAGGCATGGATATCTGCTCCGCATCTCCCGCTTGGTCTCCCAGGTGGCCTCCTCCATAGGCTGACCTCTCCATTACACCTTCACTGAAGCTATATCCTTTGACCTCAACCTTCGAACCTACCAAAGTCATATCACCCTTCAATTGAACCGTGCTGAAATCCAAAACATGGGACGGATCTTCAATATACTTCCAGAACATGGAAACATGAAACACTGGATGCACACTCGACAAGATGGGTGGCAAGGCAAGCTTATAAGCCACCTCCCCTATTCTCTGAAGCACCTCTAAAGGACCAATGAACCGGGGGCTCAACTTGCCCCTCTTCCCAAACCTCATAACACCCTTCATGGGTGATACCTTCAGCAAAACCTTCTCCCCAACAATAAAAGACACATCACGGACCTTCCTATCTGCGTAGCTCTTCTGCCTAGACTGCACCGTGAGAAGCCGCTCCTGAATCAATTTCACCTTATCTAATGTGTCCTGGACCTAGTTTGTACCTAAGATCCTAGCCTCACCCGGCTCAAACCATCAAATCGGAGATCTATACCTCCTCTCATATAAAGCCTCATACGGAGCCTTCTGAATACTCGACTGATAACTGTTGTTTTATGCAAACTCCGTAAGTGGCAGAAACCGGTCCCATGAACCCCCAAAGTCAATGACACAAGCACGCAACATATCCTCCAATATCTGAATAGTGCGCTCGGACTGCCCGTCCATCTGAGGGTGAAAAGTTGCGCTCAACTCAACTTGAGTACCCAACTCTCGCTGCACGGCCCTCCAAAACCGTGATGTGAACTGGGACACCATGCAGGCGAACGATCTCTCGGATATAAATCTCAGCCAACCACTCTAAAGAGTAAGTAGTACCAACTAGAATGAAGTGCGCGAACTTGGTCAGCCGATCCACAATAACCCAAATAGCATCGAACTTCCTCGAAGTCCTTGGGAGCCCAACTACAAAGTCCATGGTGATCCGCTTCCACTTCCACTCTGGGATCTCTAATCTCTGAAGCAAGCCACCCGGTCTCTGATGCTCATACTTAACCTACTGACAGTTGAGACACCGAGCCACAAACCCAACTATATAATTCTTCTTCTGCCTCCACTAATAGTGCTGCCTCAAATCCTGGTACATCTTCACGGCACCCGGATGGATGGAATACCACGAGTTGTGGGCCTCCTCAAGAATCAACGCTCGATGCCCATCTACATTAGGCACACATATCCGGCCCTGCATTCTCAGCACACCGTCATCACCAATTGTCACATCCCTAGCATCACCTCTCTGAACCCTATCCTGAAGAACGAGAAGGTGGGGTTCATCATACTGATGCTCCCTGATACGGTCATAAAGAGAAGACCTGGAGACCATACAAGCCAATACCCGTCCGAAATATCCAATCTGACAAGCTGGCCCGCTAAGGCCTGAATATCCAATGCCAAAGGGCTCTCTACTACTGGAAGATATGCTAAACTCCCCAAACTCTCTGCCCGCGACTCAAAGCATCGGCCACCACATTGGCCTTCCCCGGATGGTACAAAATAGTGATATCATAGTACTTAAGAAGCTCCAACCATCTCTGCTGACGCAAATTAAGATCCTTCTGCTTTAACAAATACAGCAGACTCCGGTGATCAGTATAGATCTCACAATGAACCCCATACAAATAATGACGCCAAAACTTCAAGGCGTGAACAATGGCTGCTAACTCAAGATCATGGATAGGATAGTTCTTCTCATGGGTCTTCAACCGGCGCGAGGCATAGGTAATTACCCTACCCTTCTACATCAAAACACAACAAATGCCTATCCTCGAGGCATCACAATATACAGTGTAAGAACCTGAAGCTGATGGCAGATCTAACACTGGAGTTGTGGTCAAAGCAGCCTTAAGCTTCTGAAAGGTCTCCTCACACTCATCCGACCATCTGAATGGAGCACCTCAGTATTCTAGGGTTATGAACATGAACATGAATGGCTAAGAACCTCGGTATTCTGGGGTTATGGATCATTTTGACTATTGTAATTTGATGGTTGATTGTTTTGCTTGAATTATTATATTAATTTATTTATTCATTATTGCACTTAATTATTCTACTATGTAGGTAACAATAGAGTACTATATATGAATTTATAGTTGAACTCAAAAGTGGGAACTATAGATTGCATATAAGATTGAATAGAGTAAGTTCTTGAATGTGGGCATCGGAGAATAGATTCACGATAAAGATAGACGTATTCTAGTTACCTTACTTGGTTATTTTTACAGGAAATACACATACGTTCATGTTAAGCTTGATTCTATAGACATATAGTCTTAGGTTGTCTTGAATAAGCAAGTGAAGCATCGAAAGAACTTTGCGAGCATAATAAACCCTGCTAATCAACAAATTACATAAATCAAGTGAGTAAATCAACCGGAAGAACGCAATAGGAGTGACATTAATCCCATAACCCCAGAACATTCACATCTCATTGAATTCTTTCTAATTGTTTACTTGTTTGCTTTGCACCTTTGAATTGTTTGTTTGTTTAGTAATTTCATAGTAATTTTTAGTCGTAAAAATCACAATCATCTTCTTCACAACCACTTGATAAATAGATTTATAAATAGTTTAGATTGGATAATAGTTGATCATAAATACTCGTGGGACGATACATTCTCAACACTTTATTACTTGTCGACCACGTATACTTCTGTGTGTGTTTGGACCCAATAAGTTTTTGGTGTCGTTGTCGGAGATTTAGAAATTAGCTACTTTTCTTAAATAAGAATTTATTTGTTATTGTTTGAGATTTCTTTTCTTTTATAGTTTCTGATTCTACAGGTGTTCACATTGAATGCTAGGAAGAACTAACAGTTTGAACAATCCTTCGCCTTTTGATCCCGAACCCAAAAGACTCTTCCACATGTTAAGGAGGGAGGCGAAAGCGAGAGCAAGACTTACGGAGTTGGGTGTTGTAGTCCAACCACAGCCAACTGAGATGGCAAAAAATTAATGAGAGACGCAAGGTCTACTCTCGCAAACATGACTTGGGCTATCGTGAAGCCTAATATAAATGGGCACTTCGAGCTGAAATAGTACATGGTGTAACTGATTCAATCCACAGGGCTATTTGTGGGTTTGTCTAGTGAAGATCCCCAAAGGAATATACATAATATTTTGGAGATTACGGATATATACAACTATCTGAACGTCTCGAAGGACTATGTCAGATTAACTTTATTTCCCTTTTCTCTGATGGGGGAAGCAAATGAATGGTTAAACAAAGAGCCCACAAACTCAATCCTCACATGGGATGATCTAGCACGGAAATTCCTCATCAAATTCTTTTCCACAAAGAAAACAAAGTCATTGAGAAGCCAAATTTTGGGGTTTCAACAAAACGATGGCGAGACTCTATGTCAGGCCTTGGAGAGATATAAAAAGCTACTCAAAGATTGCCCTCACTATTGTCAAACTGATAAAGTGTTGGGACATACTATTGTGGATGGGTTGGACGAGACCTCCAAATTGAATCTAGACTCAGCTTGTGGAGGAAGTTGCATGCAAATCCATTTAGTGAGATTCAGACTCTGCTAAACAATTTCACTGCAAACGATCATAACTGGCAAGGTAAGGGTGAACCAAGAAGAATGATCGAGGCAGAAGAAGAATAACTGGCAGCAGTTACACTCTAGCTAGATAAGATGTCAGCCATCCGGGTAGAAATTTCTAAACATACTAACCAAGTGGCTAAGATGGCAATGGGTCAAGGGCATCAGATGCAGCAGGTGCAAAGGATGGCCATATACTATGAAATTTGTGGAGAAGGTCACATGAGTAACCAATGTCTGGTGAATCCAGAAACTATTTATTATGTGGGCCAGCAAAGTAAAGGTCCAATGAACAAAAATACACAATATGAGAACACTCATAATACCAACTGGAGGAATCACCCGAACTTCTCATGGGGTGGAAATCAAGCTACTAAAAATTAATACAGTCCCCAAGGAAACTACAATCAGCTCCAAAGGCCACCATAACAGGTAGAAGACAACACCAATGATATGTTGAAAAAGCTGCTAATTAAAACCAGCAGCTGAGGACTGATTTTTGAAATTTAGAAAGGCAAGTTGCGCATTTAGCTGTTGTAACGACTCGGACGAGCTTAAAACATACACTAAAATATGTTCGCTAGTCAAATATAGTATAAAACATTATCGTATTGAGTTAAACAGAATTTTCGGAGTTTGTAGTTAGATTGCTAGACAAGATGATCAGCAGTTGAGATTTATATGATTAAGAACTAAAATTAACTAAGACTCTAGATCTAATTGACTAATGACAATTGAACAAAAGTAAGCAAAGAAGACATCACTGGGAGGAAATAGGGGTTGATTGGATAGGTGTAAGATAATTGTCTGGGATTTAACTCTAGTTAACTCACTTCTAATGTTCAAGTGATCGTCTCTCAATTCACTCAGCTATTAGTTCAAACGTTCAGTAGAAACTCCTCTCTCGATTAAGTCTCAACCTCACAATATAAACTAAGTTAAGCTCGGTGAAGATATGCAAGAATTCGTATTGGATTGGTCTTTAGGAGAACCTCTCTCGATTATCCTCCTAACTAAGTTTAACCAACAATTCAACTAGCCTCTTTCGATTACTAAGAATAAATAATGACTTCAACCAATAAAAAATAATGCAACAATATCACAAGTTATGCCTCTCTCGATTACACGAACAAGTAAATATAGATGCAACAGTTAAAACATCCAAAACTATTCAATACATAAAAACTAGAGTTAATTATCCATAAACAAGTATCAATACACCAAATCCATCAAACCCTAAATAGAACTACTCCATGGATATGGTGTAATTCATTACAAATATAAAGAAAAACATAAAACAATCCAAACTCTTGTCTTGAATGAGGATTGAATGATAAATTCCTTGTGTTCTTGCTTCTCCGCCTCCTCCTTAGCCTCCTTAGGTCTTAGATGTGTCAAAATTCCATAAAATAATATTTTTACATGTATTTATACTAAGTAGGGTCGGGCCCAGATGAAAACTCCTTCTCCTGCGCGAAATAGGAAAATAACTCTATAAACATTGCACAGGTGCGCCGCATGGGGCGACGCGCCACGTGCCACGCGCCATGCGGGGCGGTTGTGGGAAAGTTCAGAGAGTTGATTTCTGACAGACTGTAGGATTTTGTACAGGTGTGGCGCGCCATGCGCCGCCCCACGTACCGCGGGTGTGTTGTTTTCTCAGAGTCCGGATTTTTCATGACTTTTTGATATCCAGACATGGTTTTCGACCCCCGAACGCAATCCCGGCTTAATCCCTTGTGCTTTTACTCAGACTTCAAATCTCCAAATAGCTCAAATTCATTATGTAATATCTACATAGCTCGAAATCTTCCTACAAGGTATAAAACACACAATCAGTGTAAAACACTAGCATTTAAATCTCAAACTCAATTAAAGTGCAGTAAATTGCAATGTAATAATCGACTAAAACATGAGATTATAGCCTACCATCAACACCGCACACTTAAACCATTGCTCATCCTCGAGCAATCAAACCACACTTTTAAAGACACAACCTTATTAAGCAACATGACTCATCATACCAAGAATATTTAAAATAGATTAAGCCCAATAATGTAACATTATAGACTCAAAATTTGACTCAAAAGTACCACGCATTATTCACAACTCACTCACTTACTCAACATAGAGGTCAAGCATTACCTTTCCTTCATGAATCAAGTGCCCTCACCAAAATAGAGAGTAGTTCCACACACCATCAAATTTAACAACAATCAGTAACTCAATATAGAAAGAATTCACTCACTCTTAGAGATAACATTCATATGCCACAAAAGATGAACCATAGGCTTGCCCGTAGTGTACTACTCAACTAATCGAGCTCATTCAGTCAAAGATTAGATAGGACTTTAATTGGTTGTAATGTAGGCTGTGGGACGGGTAGGATACATTTAGATATAAGAGTGACTACACCTCCCTAAGCACTTTAATACATACAATTTAACATTGAAAACCTCACACTTATGTCAAACCATACTCCACATTTAGATCAATATACATTAACTCTCAACTTCTTTAAGCACAATTACATCAAGATTTACCACTATCATGGAATATTTTGCACAATCATACAATATTTGTTTTTCTTTTTCAATTCAAGTGGCTCTTACTTTTTCGCTACATTTCACCCTTCTCCTTATTTCATTAGTTCCACTCAAAAGCCAAACCAACCACCCCGTACTTCAACTTTTACAAAGTTTATAATCAATTCAAGTGCTTACGAGGGGTAAAAGGTTCAAATATATGGTCAATTCAAAACAAATGGGTAAGGCTTGTAATGTGGTTGCCAAAGAAACAAGATTACAGGATCAAAGGGGTTAACTAAGATAAATAACAATTAAGTGTGTAATAACATATAATTGGCTCAACAAAGAAATGCCTCTATCACTTCCTAGACTGAACAAAACTACTATTTCTCTTTGCAAACACACGGTACAAGTTCTAGACACCAAATGCAATGCACAGAATATACAAAACCTCACACACACATGGCATATAACTCACTCATGATCGGAATCATCGAGACACTCTAGTCAAAGTAGTTAGGCAAAGTTAGGATCATACAATTTTTAGGTACTTATACAAGAGTCACAAACTGAGCCTAAGCGTTCACAACTAAAGCACTCACTGTTCTCAAGGTATATCAAAGTTAAAAGATGTCTTCCAATTCAAATCACAGCACAAGTACACCCTATTCAAACAAAACCCTTGGAAAAGAACTGCGGCACAAAGAAAAACAAAGGGGGAATTATTACACTACCTAACAAAATAGAATCTTTTTGTCTTTTTCTTTCGACTTTAATCCCTCAAGAACCATGTCGAATGACATCCATCGTCAGGAAAAATCGAAAATTTTAAAATTTTTATGGATTTTCAAATTTTTGTTTTAACTACTAAACAACACTAAAAAGCAAAAACTAACACATATACATATAACATATAATTATCCCCCACACCCCACATTTTAAGTTGTGGCATGTCCCTATGATACACAATTAAAAAGCATAAGGTAGAGGAAACTTCTCTGAATCTCTAGTCGGGGTCTGAATCAAAGTCAGGCTCTATTCCACGCACCTGAACTAGTGCACACATCCACCCAGACAGCTTCTTCTCAGTCTTCTTGGGGTACACCCCACACTTATCTTTCCCACTCATTGCAGCCTTTTCTTTCAAACCCTTCGCTTTCTACTCAACACTTGTAGTTGGCTTCTCCTTTATCACCCTCGTCTCTACATTCATCTCGAACGTCAAAGTCTTTTCACCCACTCTAAGAATGAGTTTTATATCATGTATATCCAGTATAGCTCTAGCCGTTGCTAAAAATGGTCTTCCTAGGATGAAAGGGAACCTCCATGTTCTCCTCCATATTTACCACTACAAAATCTACAGGAAATACAAACTTATCTACCTGAACTAATATATCTTCCACTATCCCCTCGGTTATTATAGTTGTTTGGTCTGCTAGCTGCAACGATATTGGTCTAGACCTTATCTCTCCAATCTCATTCTCCAGCTTCCTGTAAATAGACAAAGGCATTAAATTAATTGAGGCACCCGAATCACACAAAGACTTATCAAAATTAAGAGTGCCTAAGGAGCAAGATATAGTAAAACTCCCTGGATCTACATACTTTTGTGGGAGTTTGTTTTGCAAGATTGCGCTGCAATGCTTTGTGAGTTTGACCATTGAGGTCTCTTCTATCTTTCTCTTCTTTGTAAGGATCTCCTTCAAAAACTTTGCATAAGCTGGTATTTATGAAAGAACTTCAGTGAATGGTAGATTCGCATTAACCTGTCTCAGCATATCTAAAAATCTCCCAAACTGCTTGTCCAGCTTTTCTCTATAGAGTTTTTAGCGAAAAGGTAGAGCGGGCATGTGACTGCTCACATCATCTGATTCCTCCCTTCTTGAAGTTTTCTCCTTCTTGTTTTTCTCAGCTCCCTTCTTGCCTTTCTTCTTCTCAATCTTTTTATCATCTTCAATTTTCAGCTCCTTTCCACTTTCTTTTTCAGGCGCAACTTCTTTGTGAATTAGAGTGCGATCTCTCAACTCTTATCCATTTCTCAAGGTCACAACATTTACCATTTCCTAGGGATTCTTTTCAGTATTAGTTGGCAGAGTACCTGGGATTCTCTAAGATAATATAGTTGCAATTTGTCCCACTTGTCTCTCCAAGTTACGCAGACCTGTCCCAAGTTCTTTGATAGTTGCACCATGAGCATCTAATCTCTCATCAGTCTTGACAATGAAGGCCTTCATTAGATCTTCTAACCCAAACTGAATTTGCTTTTGAGGTTGAAACTGCGGCCTCGGCTGATTCACAAAACCAGGAGCTCCTTGAATTCTGGAGTTATTTTGTTGCCATGCATTTGCTGTACCCCCAGGTGAACTCCATGAAAAACCGGGGTGCTTCTGACCCACTGCATTGAAGTTGTAATTCCCAACAACATTAACTTCCTTAGTTGAGGCTTGACACTCATGAGTAGGGTGTCCTCTCTTCCACATATGTCACATGTTGCATGAGGCTCATTATGAATCGAAGCTAAGGTCAGCTTCCTTATTTCCTTTGCCATGGAATCAAGTTGTACCTGCACAGATATGTTAGCATCAACCTGGTGAATAGTGACTATCTCAGAGGGCCACTGATTTGCATCTTCAGAAAACTCATTAAGAATAGTGACTATCTCATATGGAGTTTTTTTCATCAATGGACCTCCAGCTGCATTACTCAATGTTCTCCGTGAGGTCGGTGTCAATCCATCCCAAAAATCCTAAAGTTGCATACAGAGTTCAATTCCGCTATGTTGACACTTTTGCATTATCTCCTTAAACCTCTCCCAAGCTTCAAACACCGTTTCAGTCTCATTCTGGCAGAAGTTATAGATTTCTTTTCTAAACTTGCCCGTTTTAGCTGAGGAGAAATATTTAGCAAGAAACGTTCTAGTCATCTCCTCCCATGTTCTAATCGATCCATGTGGCAAGCTTCAAAGCTAGTGTTTTGCATCATCTTTAAGAGTGAAGGAGAATGCCCATAGATAAACTGCATCTTGTGACACACCATTATACTGAAAGGTATTCATTATCTCTTCGAAGTCCATCATATTATTTTTTGGATCTTCATTCATCTTTCCTCTGCAGATGCAACTGTTTTGAAGAGTTTAGAGCAACCCTTGCTTCAGCACAAAATTATTCACTCCAACTGGAGGTGGTCTCACACTTGATAAGCCTTGGTTGTAGACCAGCCTAGCATAATCTCCAAGTGGTCTCCCAACACCATGAGCTATGTTTCCGAACTGGTCTGAACCCACGGGCTGATTTTGAGCCATTCTTCAAGCCCTCTCCTCCTCATAAGCAATTTGTGCATCTCTAAATGCTGCTTCTTCAGCATCCCTTGTAGCTTTCTCTCTGGGTTGGGCTGCCTCTCTCGCAGCCAAATCAACATTATCATCATCTTCAGTCATGTCTTCCTTGGTTGAGGATTGCCCAACTTTATCTATTTTCTCTGTGAGATTTCTTTCCTTCCTCAATTTTCCCAGTTGTTTCTCGATTTCTGGTTCATATGGTTGCAATTCCTTACTAGAAGATCGAGTCATGCATCAATCTAACATGTAGCATGCGCACAGTCAAAGAACACCAAACGTAAAAAGGGAAAATAAAATAAAATAAAAAGAAAAACTCCTGAATTATCACTACAAACTATTTCAACACTATTGATTGCCACTCCCCGTCAATGGCGCTAAAATTTGACGAGCTTAAAACACACACTAAAATATGCTCCCTAGTCGAATATAGTATAGAAAATTATCGTATCCACATGGATTTGAGTTAAACAGTAATTTCGGAGTTTGTATCTAGATTTCTATCCAAGATGATCAACAATTGAGATTTATATGATTAAGAACTAAAATTAACTAAGACTCTAGATCTAATTGACTAATGACAATTGAACAAAAGTGAGCAAAGAAGATATCAGTGGGAGAAAATAGGGGTTGATTAGATAGGTGTAAGATAATTGTTTAAGATTTAACTCTAGTTAATTCACTTCTAATGTTCAAGTGAGTCTCTCGAAATAACTCAATTATTAGTTCAAATGTTTAGTAAAAACTCCTCTCTCGATTAAGTCTCAACCTCACAATACGAACTAAGTTATGCTCGGTGAGGATATACATGAATTCATATTGGATTGATCTTTAGGGGAACCTCTCTTGATTACCCTCCTAACTAAGTTTAATCAACAATTCAACTAGCCTCTTCCAATTACTAAGAAGAATTATGACTTTAACCAACAAAATATAATGCAACAATATCACAAGCTATGCCTCTCTCGATTACACGAACAAGTGAATATAGATGCAATAGTTAAAATATCCAAAACTATTCAATACATAAAAACTATAGTTAATTATCCACAAACAAGTATCAATACACCAAATCCATCAAACCCTAAAGAGAACTACTCTATGGATATGGAGTAATTCATCACAAATATAAACAAAAACATAAAACAATCCAAACCCTTGTCTTGAGTGAGGATTGAATGATAAATTCCTTGTGCTCTTGCTTCTCCACCTCCTCCTTAGCCTCCTTAGGTCTTAGATGTGTCATAATTCCATAAAATAACGTTTTTACAAGTATTTATACTAAGTAGGATCGGGCCCATAGGAAAACACCTTCTACTGCGCGAAATAAGAAAATAACTATGTAAAAATTGCACTGGTGCGCCGCATGGGGCGACGCGCCATGCAGGGCGGCGGATGTGGGAAAGTTTAGAGAGTTGATTTCTGACAGACTGCAGGATTTTTTACAGGCGCGGCATGCCATGAGCCGCCCCACGCGCCACGGGTGTGTTATTTTCTCATAGTCCAGATTTTTCTTAACTTTTTGATATCCAGATATGGTTTTCGACCCCCTAACGCGATCCCGGCTTAATCCCTTGGGAATTTACTCGAACTTCAAAGCTCCAAATAGCTCAAATTCATTCTGTAATATCTGCATAGCTCGAAATCCTCCTACAAGGCATAAAACATGCAATCAGTGTAAAACACTAGCATTTAAAGCTCAAACTCAATTAAAGTGTTGTAAATTGGAATATAATAATCAACTCAAACATGAGATTATAGCCTACCATCAGACTTCACTGGTCGTTTTGTGTAATTGCACCCCGTTTTCCCTTTTGATGCTTCACCCATGTGTAATTTAGGTTTTATAACTTGCAGGGTTGATTAGTTTCGTTCCATGAAGATTTTGGGTTGTATTGGACTCTTTGGCTCTTGGCTCAGAAGCTTAAGATAGAAATGTGACAAAACTTTGAATTTTGTGAAAACGACCCCAGAATGGTGTTTTGATGGCTCCGATAGCTTCGTATCGTGATTTTGGACTTGGACATATGCCCTGAATCGAATTCGGTGGTCCGTGGGTTGATTTGTGTTATTTTGTCGAAAATTGACAATTTGAGGTTTAGAAATTTGCCCGTAGGTTGAATTTTGGGTATCGCGTTCGGAATTTTATTTTGGGACTTAGAATAGGTCCGTTATGCTATTTAGAACTTGTCTGCAAACTTTGGTATCATTTGGAGTTGATTTGTTAGTATTCGGATGCTTGGTTGCAATTCTAGAAGTTCTTGAAGTTTACTTTGAAATTCATACGTTTTGGTGCCCGATTCATAGTTCTAGATGTTATCTTGGTGTTTTGATCGCGCGAGCAAGTTCGCATGAATGGTTTTGGACTAAATCTGAGCTGTTGTTGTGCTAATGCCTCTGGTGTTGCATTTGCAAACACCAGGGTCACAAAAGCGACCTTAGCAGGAGGATCACATGTATCGCAATTGTGATTACTGGGTCGCAATCGCGAAGTTGACTTGGGCTGGGCTAGGTTCAAATTTGTGATAATTGTGTCACTTTTGCGAAGGGAACAGGGTTCACAATTGCGAACCCATATTCCCATTTTTTAGGCTTCCATTAGGACTGTCGGTGCCGCAATTGTGAGCATTTCTTCGCAATTACGAGCACTAGTGTTGCAATTGCGACATCTGCAACTGAACAAAAGATTAGAAAGTCGGGATTTCATGTCATTTTATAATATTTTAGAACCCTAGGCTCGGTAGGAGGCGATTCGTAGAGGGAATTTTCATCAACAAACATTGGGTCATTGATTCTAATCAATTTCCAACTATATTTCACGAATATATCTTAGATTTAACATCAATTTTATGTGAATCAAAGAGTAAAATTGGGAAATTTTGTCAAGTTTTTGATAAATGAATAATTTAGTTTTGAGAGTCGATTTGGACTTGGATTTGAAAACTAATCATATATATGGACTCGTGAGGTTATGGATAGTCAGAATCTACCCTTGGACCCGGGTTTTGACCAGGCGGGCCTAGAAGTTGACTTTTGTTAACGTTTTGGGAATTTTGTAAAGGTCAAAGCTTTATCTATTGTAATTATTTTTTCTTTCATCAGTTGATGATATTAAGTCACTTTTGGTTAGATTTGAGAGATGTGGAGGCGAATTTTAGGGGGAAAGCTATTTTCGAGGGTTGAGTTGGCCTAGTTGAGGTAAGTATCTTGCCTAAACTTGTGCGGGGAAACTACCCCTTAGGATTAGGGATTGATTGTGCTATATGTGTTATGTGAAAGCCGTTGTGCAAGGTGACAAGTGGGTACATGGGTTATATGTGGTATTCGACCGGTTTAGGTTATTTAGACTCTTTCCATGACTTTAACTGAATTGTCATAACATATTATATTCTTCATTGTTAATCAACTATTACATGAGTTGCACTACCCTTACATTCTTTATTTGACATTGTTAAAACTTGTTGTACCTCTTACTTGTTATTTTGCTCTTATATGCTTTAGTTGAAGTTATTGCCTTGTTGCATCTTTAATTGTTGACTTACTTTTACTTGAAGTTGTTATTTCCTGAAATATCTTCTTGTTGCGTTATTGGTATTGAGGTTGTGAAAGCCATTATCACATTGAGGTTAAGTGTTAATTGTTGAGATATCTTTCATGTTGAGAAATTCACATTCATTTTATTATTGTTGAGATTCTTGTGTGCATTGTGGTTGAGTCATGGGCTATTTATAGTGGAAATATTGATATTGTTGATTTTTGTCAAGTTGTGGCATATGGGCACTTGTGGTGCGAGTTATTATTGTGTTGTGATATTGATGTGCATGCAGAAGTATAAGGATAGGGGTTAATGTGCATACGGCATCACAAGGTGGGATTTATGTGCGTGTTGCTAGTAAGGGAATTACTTGAAGCCACGCGGCAACATAAGGTGGGCTAAAGTGCGTGTAGCTATTTCGAAAAATATTTTTTCAAAACTATCTAAATGTAAGGCTCACGCAGCGGTATAAGGAAAGATTGTGATTAAAATTGTGAAATATAAATATGAGGCGGTACCTCAGTTGTGATTCTTGTTGTGCATTTAATATTGAAAAGAGTTATTGGTTTAACAGATCTTGTTGCTCTTATTTCTTCCTTGTCTTACCAATTTTGTACGTATTTGACTATTTGTGGTTCTCATTCTTTGCTTCCTTCTTATTGTCTTTATGCTTACAATTCTGCCATTAGTTTATGTTGTTAAATTGCTTCGTTATCATTCATTTATCCGTTTTCCATTACTTCCCGTTATAATATCTTCGTTCTGTCTATCATGTCCTAGTAGGTGTCTTGACCTGGCCTCGTCACTACTCTACCAAGGTTAGGCTTGATACTTACTGGGTATCATTGTGGTGTACTCATACTAGCTTCTGCACATCTTTTATGCAGATCCAGGTACGTCTACTCGTGCTGGACATTAGTGATTGATTGGTTAGCTGCTTTCTGGGGACTTCAAGGTATACCTGCTCGGCGTCCGCAGGCCTCAGAGTCACCTTCCGTTATTTTCCCATTATTATTGTTTCCTTTTATTAGATAGTGTTGTAGTAGACCTTTTTAGAATATTCTGTAGAGCTTATGACTCAGTTCTACCGGTTTTGGGAATTATGTTGTTGAGGTTCTATATTGTTTTTGGAAGTTAATATGAGTATATATGTTTTACTTTAGTATCTTTATTTGGTTATTTTTGTTAAGTATTATTAAATGTTAGGCTTACCTAGTCTTAGAGACTAGGTGCCATCACAACATCCTAAGGTGGAAAATTGGGGTCGTGACAGCTGCACAACAAAATACCCGACATACTGGAGCACTCCTAAGTGATACTGAGAAAATCCCATTAAACAGGTACAAGAAATTACTCTAAGAAGTGGGAAAGCATTGGAGGGGGTGCCACCTAAAAGGTATGTGCCTAAAGAAGTTTTTGAATGATTGGTATCTCAACCGAAGGTAGAAGCTAAAACAAAATATGATGAACACATGCAGGAGACAGAGGTAAGGCCACCACCACATTTTCCTCGAAGGTTGCAAATATAGAAAGATAATTCCAAGTACAAAAAGCTCTTAGATATCATGAGACAGGTGTGTGTGAATCTACCTTTGGTAGAAGTGATGCAAGAAGTACTTGAGAGACATTGTGGCCAATAAAAGAAGGTTGACAGAGTTTGAAATGATTGCCCTTACTGAGGAGAGTAGTGCTAGAGTACAGAGTAAGTTCCCGCCTATGTTGAAGTATCTAGGTTGTCACAATTCCCTTGGCGATTGGAAAATACGAGGTTGGTAAAGTCTTGTGCGATCTGGGAGAGAGAATTAATTTGATGCCACTGTCAATGTTCAAACAACTCAAAGTAGGGGAACCTAGGCCTACTACTATAACTCTACGGATAGTAGATCGATCATTAGCAGTGCTAGAAAGGATTATTAAAGATGTGCGTGTACGAGTTGGGAAGTCTATCTTTCCCGTAAACGTCATTATACTTGACTACATGGCCGATGAAGAAGTACCTATTATTTTGGGGAAACCATTCCTGGCTACTGGTAGAGCAATTATAGATGTGAGGGAAGGAAAGCTAAAGATGAGAGTACATGATAAGGAAGTCACTTTTAATGTGTACAAGGCACTTAAACTTCCCAAGCATTATGAGGATTTGTGGATGATCTCGGTAGCAGAATTGAAGTTGATAGAGCAAGGGCTTTTTGTGGAGCCTAGTAGCATAAAAAAGAAAATCGAGTTAGAAGATGTGGTATTGCAAGCTGAAGGGTCAGAGAGGAAATAGGAGATCCTCCTAGAACGCGCAAGAAGGCAAAACTCCATGGAAAGAGGAGGAAGCGAAAGCGTCTAGTTTGAGCGAGTGGTTCATGTCATGCCGCAACGTTAAGTCAGGCGCTTCGTAGGAGGCAATCCATGGTGATGTTGTAAACGTCAATCCATGACGTTAACTAAGGCGCTTGTTGGGAGACAACACAATTCGTAGTTTAGTTTAGCTTAATTAGATTTTTCTTTTTGTTTTTAGGTACTAACAAGTTTTTAGTTGAATTTTCGTGTTTGAATCGGTACGAGAGCATGTGAGAGTTCACATAAATTCAAGAAGGAGTCCAAAGCTCTAAGTACCACGCACTAGATATGGTGCCACGAGCCTAGTCACGTGTATTACCTCGCACCGCACCTGGCGCCACACAGTCCCTCGTCTGCTGCTTCTCGCACCGCCCTGTCTCCAGTGCGCCCTACCCCTCGCGCTGCCTAGGTAAGTATTCTCTTCTCGCTTTTTTGTTCTTATTTCACCCACACTGATGTGCCGTAGAAATGCGGCACTTTTCATAATAATTACATAGACTTTAGCTCATCTTTTAAAGTATTATAAGTCATTTCTTATATAGTTTTGGTGTTTTGCAGGAAACCAGACTTGAAGATCCAAAAACATGAAAAAGATGACAAAAACCCATAGAAAGTCAGAAATTCGGCAGCTCTGCGACCGAAAAAAAGTGATGTGAGGATTGAAGACCCATCGCAGAATGAAGCGTATCATCACAATTTCTGGGAGCCAAGTATGCGATCAATTGTGCGGTCCCACAACTCTTATGCGGACCGCATAATGATCGCACAAAAGCAAAGGGAGTTCCAGCGAAGATGATTTTGCGGTGTGTTATGTGGTCGCAAAACCAATATGCGGACCGTATAACAAAAATGCTATGGAAAGCTGGAAAACTTTGTTATCAATTCTACGGCGAAAAGTGAAGATGCGCGGACCGCGAAAGTGTTCTGCGACCCATTCTGTTGTCATATACTTGATCTGCAAGGTTATTTTTGTCACCTTTTTACCATGATTTTTGGGCCATTATAAATAGAATGATTAGGGTTTTTGTGGACTTACTTGTCTGAAAAGAGGCTATACTTAGAGCATTCAATACACCATTATTTTGGAAGCTTTTGAGAGAGAATCCAAGAATTTATTCTCTTTGTAAGCTTTATGACTTTATTTATTAATTTGTTCTTGTATTCTAGTATGAGTAGCTAACTTTAAATACTAAGGTTGTGGACCCTAAGTGAGTGTAATGTTAATGGGTGTTTACCATTGAATATATATATAATGGTTGGTTGATTTCTATTTATTTCTCATGCTTCATTTATGGTTGATGGTTGCAAACATTGACTAGTGCCATTTTACTCTATCTTTACTTGAAAAAGTGGGTTAGGGTTTGGTAGAATTGAATAGCAAGAACCCAAGGCCTTAAACCTTGTTTAATAGAATCGCTTAGAGATAAGTGGGTTCTACTTGGCATAAATTAGTTGCTCTTAATTGTAACTTTTTTAAAATTGTGAAAATCATAAAGAGGAAATACTACCTGGTTATTGGAAAATATTGGGTAGTCATTTAGGAACTATTTGCATATCAAAGGACCTTCCAATAGAAATATATCATATTAACACTGATAGCATTACATTCCATTGATGTGGACACAACCTTGGTTTTTTAATTACATTAATCAAACACTCTTAACAAAATAGCTCTTCTTGACAATTCACAGTTACAAAACTCTTTTTAAACTAACGGAGTAGAACTACGGCTTAAGTCAAGTTTCATACTATTCAAGTAATCTATTCACATTTATTCCCTGTGGGATTCAACCCCAACCTAGTTGGGTTATTATATTTGACACCGACCGACTTACACCATTTATATAGGTGTTATTTGAGCGTATCAAATTTTGGCACGGTTGCCGGGGAATACGGTTTTGAAATTACTAACTAGTGTGTGCCTTACTTTACGTCTTCTTCTATTCCATCACACTTTGCTTGTTTTGCTTGGTGTCATTAGGTAAACATGGGCGAGCCGGAAGAAGACAATGTGTTTGCGGATATAGATGAGTATATTTAGGATACAAATGTCATTGTCCCTCCAAGATTTGATGATGCCACCTTCAAATTTGAACACAGTCTAATCCTAATGCTAAAAGCAAAGGGATTCTTCTGAAATTCCACCGATGATGATCCGACACAACATCTCAGAAATGTTTTGGGTGTGTGTGCAATGCACAAGCAGAATCATGTCTCAGATGATGTCCTAAGATTGAGGGTGCTCAAGTACTCTCTAACTGGAGAGGCAACATAGTGGATCCAAAATCTACTTCATAATTCCACCCATACTTGGACCGAACTTGTCCGAGCTTTCCTAGCAAAATGGTTTCAACAAAGCAAGAAGTCTGAGCTCCGAGATAAAATTTTCTTCTTTAAGAAATTACCGGGGGAGCATCTACATGAAGCATGGGATAGATTCAAGCTATATTTAGTGAGATCATCGAATCATGGCTTTCCAAATAATATTTTATTGGAGAATTACATGGGCTTGGATCCTATTAATCAATCCATAGCCAAAAATGCAGCAGATGGATCCTTTATGGATAAAACATTTGCAAGGGTCACATAAATCCTTGATGGAATTGCATATGGTACTCCTTCCTTGACCAACATGATTTAGGAGAACCAAGAAAGAGATCAAGTAATTGTCGGGGTTGCCACCAATGTCAACGTGTTGACGAAAATGTTCACTGAAAGCCAAACAAAAAAGGTGAATGTTGTGGAAGATGTGTAACCCATGTCAAATGAGGAATACAAAGAAGCAAATTATGTCAACAATCCTCAAGGAGGATATCAAAGACAATCCTACTAAGGTTCAGGACAACAACACCAATGGAGCTCTAACCCACAAGGGCAAGGCAACCAACAGTGGTGAAACGACCAAGTTAGTTCAAATTAGGGAAATTGGAGTAACAACAACAACAACTTTTCAAATCGGAGTTCAATCCCCTATGTTCCACCAATGGGGCAATATTCTAACTCTCCACATTGGAAGGAAAGTTCTTCAAGTGAGTCCAACACTTTGATATGACCAAGCTTGTGGGTTCTCACACCGCATCTATTCAAAAGTTGGAAATGCAAATGAGGGATCTTTCAAGAGATCAAAATCCTATGCAAAAAGGAACGCTCCAAAGTGATACAATTTCAAACACAAAAGGTAGTGGGAGTGGTCCAACTTCTCATTGTATGGCAATCACAACTCGAAGTGGGAAACGACTTCAACGAGAGAATGAACAAGTGGTCGAAGTGGAAGATTCTGAAGAAGAAGTTGAGGTAGAAGTTGAGGTGCAATTGTTGTTGAAGTTGAAAGACTCCCGAAGAAGGTGAGAACTCAAGAAGTGAACCATGAAGAGGTGAAGGAAAAGGTAATAGAGGCACCAAAAACAATAGCACCAATTCCTAGACCTCCTCCTCCTTTCCCTCAAAGACTTGCTAGAAAGGTTGATGATAGCAAACTCGAGAAGTTCTATGACATCCTAAAGCAATTATCAGTAAACATTCCATTTGTGGAAGCATTTCAAGAGATGCCGGGTTTTGCTAAGTACTTGAAGGACTTGATCAATAAAAAGAAAATCACCCAGAATAAAGTGGTGAATGTGACTCACCAAGTTTGTTCCATCATTGCAACAACCGCCATCCAAAAGAAAGAGGACCCGGGAACCTTCACCATTCCATGCACTATTGGATTGCGTGATTTTGCACGAGCCCTTTGTGATAATGGGGCTAGCATCAACTTAATGCCCCTTGCTATTTACAAGAAAGTGGGATTAGGTATGCCTAGGCCTACAAGTATGAGGTTGCAAATGGCCGACCGTTCAATAAAGCGACCGGTGGGAATAGTTGATGTTGTGCTTGTGAAAGTGGGGAAGTTTCTCCTCCTTGCCGACTTTGATAGAGAGATCCCTATCATCTTAAGGATACCATTTCTTGCTACCGGGAGGGCACTCATGGACTCAGAATGAAATGAGATCAAGTTCCGAGTTAATGACGAAGCAGTTACCTTTCAAGCGAGTAAGGGTATGAAATTGCCACATGCAGACAAAAGTATCTCAGTCATTGATGTTGTTGATGAGGTAGAGGATGCAGTCGAGGTGAAGATGCAAGAGGAATTCCTTGATGAGGCATTGGCGGCTATTTTGGCAAATTTTGATGGTGAGGACATGGAAGGATACGTGGAATCGGTGAATGCATTGGAAGGGCTTGGGTCCTACACTTATGCACCAAAGAAGATTTCTCTTAACTTAGAGAATAAATTCACTCCTCCCGCTAAGCCTTCAATCATCGAGCCTCCACAACATGAGCTCAAGCCATTTCCGCCGCACTTAAGGTATAAATTTCTTGGCACTAACGAACCTCTACCTGTAATTGTTTCTTTGTTGACCCTAAAAATTGAGTAACAATTAAACTTATATTGTGGTTTTAAGGATATGTGATTTAAACCAGCACCAATTGATAAACAATGAATTAAATAGATAACTTGAATAATAAAATAAATCAAACTGGTCTGCAAGTGATGCTTCAACCTCGATTCGAAGTAGTCTCGAGGTTAATTAATAGGAACATTATAGGATAGAACAAACAACGATGAATAGTGATGAATAAAGAAAACAGTGTACAACGTATATGTATATTCTTATCAGTGAATAATGTGTGCTTACAAGTGAATGGGATCCCTCTTTATATAATAGAGGAATCCTAAATAAGGTACAACTCTAATAACGGAAGTAGAACCCATGATTGGCGTTAATAACCGCTTTGATTTGATCTGTTCCGGGATTTTCTCCCTGAATTTTAACCGGTCACTGATATCTCGCCATTCCGTTATTACGCCTCACTCGAAGTCAATCATGCTCGATCTCGATTACTACTAGCCTCGATCTCAATGGACACTTCGATCTCCAGGTGTGATGTTTTACCTTCGAGCTCGATCCCGATCTACTATAAGTTTACCCTCGAGGAAACTCCCCTGCCAACGAAATCGGGCATGCCCGATTTAGACGTATAAAACGAATTTGAGACTTCGATCAATTATGACGTCAACATCGTGGCGTAAGCGACATAAGCGATTGAATCCATTTAGAGAAGTGCCTGTGCTTCAACCCAGTTAGAGAAATAGCCAGTCATAAATAAAATGAACTTGGCTTTACTTGGGGTCGATGGCAGAGGACCGACGATATCCATCCCCCATTTCATGAATGGCCATAGGGATAGGACTGAATGAAGTTGTTCTCCGGGATGATGGATCATCGGTGCAAACCTTTTACATTTATCATATTTTCGAACAAACTCCTTAATGTTTTTTTCCATGCTATCCCAGTAGTATCATGCTCTAATGATTTTGTGAATCAGTGATTTAGCGCCGGAGTGGTTCCCACAATTGCCTTTGTGGACCTCTCGTAAAAAATAATCAGTGTCTCCTGGTCCTAAGCATACTGCCAATGGTCCATCGAATACCCTTCTGTATAATGTTCCATCTTCAGCCAATGTGAATCGAGCGGCTTTGGTTCGTAGGGCCCTCGACTCTTTAGGGTCCGATGGGAGCTTTCCGTTCTTTAAGTATTTAATATATTTATTCCTCCAATCCCGGGTTAAGCTTGTAGAGTTTATCTCGACATGACCTTCCTCGATCCCGAATCTCGAGAGTTGCACGACAGTCCCCGAACTGATCTCATCTTCCTCGACCGATGACCCTAAATTTGCAAGTGTATCGGCCTCACTGTTTTGTTCTCAAGGCACATGCTGTAAAGTCCATTCCTTGAAATGGTGCAAGGTTACCTGTAGTTTGTCCAAATATCTTTGCATTCTATCCTCTCAAACTTCGAAGGTTTTGTTTACTTGGTTCACCACCAGTAAAGAGTCACACTTGGCTTCAATGACTTCCGCTCC
The DNA here is from genome assembly GCF_000715075.1 of Nicotiana tabacum. Classification (NCBI taxonomy): domain Eukaryota; kingdom Viridiplantae; phylum Streptophyta; class Magnoliopsida; order Solanales; family Solanaceae; genus Nicotiana; species Nicotiana tabacum. Next base: position 49,852,536 of record NC_134102.1, read on the forward strand.
CAAGCTTTTAGCTAGCTCAAGACCTGCAATCATGGCCTCGTACTCAGCCTCATTGTTAGTCAACCTAAAATTTTTGATAGATTGCCTAATAGTGCTACCCGTGGGCGGCTTCAAAACGATGCCTAGCCCGGACCCCTTCACATTCAAAGCACCATCTGTGAAAAGGGTCCATACCCCTGATGATGTACCCGATTTTAACAAGAGTTCCTTTTCGACTTCAGGTACGAGGGTTGGCGCAAAATTGGCCACGAAGTCCACTAAAATTTGAGACTTGATGGCCGTCCGGTGTTGATATTCGATATCGTACCCATTGAGTTCGACGGCCCATTTGGCCAATTGGCCCAATAGTTCGGGCTTGTGCAAAATATTACGAAGTGGGTAAGTGGTCAATACGCATATGGGGTGACATTAAAAATATGGTCTTAACTTTCTAGAGGCGCTTATCAATGCAAGTGCCAATTTCTCCAAATGTGGATATCTAGTTTCTGCTTCTCCTAAGGTTCGACTTACATAATAAACGGGAAATTGCGTACCTTGCTCTTCTCGACCTAGGACACCACTTACCGAAATTTCCAATACTGCCAAGTACAAGTAAAGTTTCTCATCTGCCTTTGGAGTGTGAAGCAGTGGTGGGCTCGATAGGTACCGCTTCAATTCCTCTAATGCCTGTTGGTATTCCGGGGTCCAGGAGAAATTGTTACTTCTTTTTTAGCAAAGAGAAAAATCTGTGGCTTCGATCCGACGACCTCGAAACGAATCGGCCTAAGGTAGCTATCCGTCCAGTTAGCTTCTGCGCGGCTTTTACACTGTCCACGATGGTGATGGCTTCGATGGCCTTGATTTTATCGGGGTTGATATCGATCCCCCGATTCGATACCATGAAGCCAAGGAATTTGCCTGAACCGACCCCGAAAGTACATTTCTCGGGGTTGAGCTTCATGTTGTATTTCCTTAAGATCTCGAACATTTCCTGCAAATGAGCCAAATGGTCCTCTGCGCGCAAGGACATAACTAGCATGTCATCAATATAAATTTCCATTGATTTACCTATTTTTTCTTTGAATATTTTATTTACTAGGCGTTGGTAAGTAGCTCCTGCATTATTTAGCCCGAAAGGCATTACATTATAACAATATCTTCCATACTTGGTGATAAATGAATTTTTTTCTCGGTCCTCCGGGTTCATTTGGATTTGATTGTACCCAGAATAGGCATCGAGAAAAGAAAGGATCTCGACGCCGGCCGTGGCGTTAATCATGTGATCGATGTTAGGCAGTGGAAAAGAATCTTTGGGGCACGCCTTGTTTAAATCCTTATAATCTACACACATTCTAAGTTTGTTCTCTTTTTTAGTGACTACAACTACATTGGCTAACCATTCGGGATATTTCACTTCCCAAATGGACCCTATTTTGAGAAGTTTGGTTACCTCGTCCTTTATGGATGTGTGCTTTACCTCGGACTGGTGTCTTCTCTTTTGCTTCACCGGTTTGAACCTACGGTCAAGGCTTAGCCGATGCGGCATTATCTTCTGTAGGATCCCTGTCATGTCTAAATGGGACCAAGCAAAACAATCTATGTTATCAATAAGAAATTGAATAAGCTTTTTCCTGAGTTCGGGGGTTAACCCCGCTCCCAGATATAACTTTTGCTCGGGCAGGTACTCGATCAATATAACCTATTCTAGCTCTTCGACCGTTGATTTGGTGGCGTCAGAATCTTCGGGAACAATAAAAGTTTGAGGGGTCAGAAAATCCTCCTCTTCTTCTTCTATCTCCTACTTCCCTGACTCGGTCAAGGCTGGTGGTTGTGATTGCTATTTGACTTCCTGTTTACCTTTGATGCTCGACCTTTCCGAGGTTAATAGTGTCGATATCGGTGTTACTTCATCAACCGCAAACATTTCCTTTGCAGCATGCTGCTCCCCGTATATTGTTTTTACACCGGCCGATGTCAGGAATTTCGTCATTTGGTGTAGAGTCGAAGGGACTGACCTCATATTGTGGATCCAAGGCCTTCCAAGTAGGGCATTGTACCTTATGTCGCCTTAGATTACGTGGAACTTGGTATCTTGAATGGTTCCAGCCACGTTCACTGGTAGAATAATCTCCTCTTTAGTTGTTTCACTGGCCATATTGAAGATGTTTAAGACCCGAGCTGCGGGCACGATTTGATTTAGTAGGCCGAGCTGCCCCACAACCCTCGATCGGATGATATTCGCCGAGCTACCTGGATCCACTAAAACACGCTTAACTTGAACTTTATTTAATAAGATATAAATTACTAGAGCATCGTTGTAAGGCTGAGAAATGCCTTCTGCTTCTTCTTCATTGAATGATAAAGCACCTTCGGGCATATAATCTCGGGTTCGTGTTTCCCTAGTGATTGATACCTTAGTGCATTTGAATATTTGTCCCTGTGGGATGTCGACCCCACCAACGATCATATGAATGACATGTTGGGGTTCCTCCTGTTCATTTTTCCTATTGGCATCCCTTTCTCTGAAATGATTCTTGGCTCCATCGCTGAGGAATTCTCGAAGGTGGCCCTCATGGAATAGATGGGCTACCTCCTCCCTTAATTGCCTGCAATCCTCAGTCTTGTGACCATGCGTGCCATGATACGTGCACATAAAATTTGGGTTTCTTTGGGAAGGATCGGTTTGTATGGGTCTGGGCCACCTAGTATCTTTGATCCTTCCGATTGCCGATACAATGCCCGATGCATCGATGCTAAAGTTATATTCCGATAACCGAGGTGCCTCTGTGAGATCGACATACTTGTCAAAACCACTCATGCTCATAAGTCCCCAAGAATTCTGTCTTCGATCACTTCTTCGATCGTTCCGGGCAAAATTGCATCCTGAACCAGTGTTCCTTCGATCTGCGGTATATGGTTGATACCGGTCTCTGTTCGATCTTGGCTCCCTGTCAACGTCCCTTTTGGTTTTTAACTGCCGACCTGTTTGGATGCATTGAACCGGAAGGGGCTCCTAATTGGTCGTCCTCAACCCTGAACTTCGATTAATATCGATTATGCACATCTGCCCAAGTTACAGCTGGATACTCGATCAAATTTTGTTTCAACTGACGTGATGCTATCAAACTCCGCTCGTTCAACCCTTGGCTGAAAGTTTGAATGGCCCAATCATCTGTGACCGCTGGCAACTTCATGCATTCCATTTGAAATCAGTACACGAACTCCCTCAGCATTTCATTATCCCTTTTTCTTACCTTGAAAAGGTCTGATTTCCTCGTTGCGACCTTTATGGCTCCGGCGTGTGCCTTTATGAAAGAATCTGCTAACATGGCAAATGAGTCAATGAAATATGGTGGCAAGTTGTGATACCAAATCATTGCTCCCTTCGAAAGGGTTTCTCCAAATATTTTCAACAGCACAGATTCGATTTCATCATCTTCTAAATCGTTACCCTTGATGGCGCATGTATATGAAGTAATATGCTCGTTGGGATCGGTGGTCCCTTTATATTTGGGTATGTCTGGCATACGAAACTTCTTTGGAATAAGCTTCGGAGCCGCACTTGGAGGAAACGGCTTTTGTAAAAACTTCTTCGAATCCATCCCTTTCAAGATTGGCGGTGCCCCCGGTATCTGGTCAACTCGAGAGTTGTATGTCTCCACTTTTTTATAGTTGGCTTCGATTCTCTTTTCCCCTGATTCAATTCAATTCTTTTGGTGAGCTCCTCGAATATTTTCATTACCGCAGGATCAGTCCCCATTTCGTTACCATTCGACCTTTCCGGTAGTGGCTTGGTACGGTGAGTAAATTTCAGCTCGATCCTATTTGGAGCTCTATGTTGATTTTGTAACTGAGCAATAGCGGCTTGCTAAGCCTGAAGCATCTCGAATATCACTTGGAGACTGACTCTTTCGTCTACTCTGCCATGTGTTCCTTGGTCACTGGTTCGGCCTTCTCTGTGTATGCTTCCATGGAGACATGCGCCTAGGTTCGCATTTAGTGCAACGTGCGAACTGACATCGACTGGGTTGGTAGCCGGTGCTTCCCCGAGATTAACCTGTGGCACCTCGACTCTTGGAGCAATCACATTTTCGTTTTCACCATGGAATCCAAGGCCATTATCACCGTGTGTGGATGCATTTTGTGAGTTTGACATGTTTTAACCAGAATAAGCGTAAAATACTGTGTTTTACCAGAATCAGTACTAAACAATCACTATAATCCTTAGCCCCACGGTGGGCGCCAAACTGTTTACCCTAAAAATTGAGTAACAATTAAACTTATATTGTGGTTTTAAGGATATGTGATTTAAACCAGCACCAATTGATAAACAACGAATTAAATAGATAACTTGGACAATAAAATAAATCAAACTGGTCTGCAAGTGATGCCTCGGCCTCGATTCGAAGTAGTCTCTAGGTTAATTAATAAGAACAGTATAGGATAGAACAAACATCGATGAATAGTGATGAACAAAGAAAACAGCGTATAACATATATGTATATTCTTATCAGTGAATAATGTTTTCTTACAAGTGAATGGGATCCCTCTTTATATAATAGAGGAATCCTAAATAAGGTACAACTCTATAACGGAAGTAGATCTCATGATTGGCGTTAATAATCGCTTTGATTTGATCTATTCCGAGATTTTCGCCCTGACTTTCGATCGGTCACTGAAATCTCGCCATTCCATTATTACTCCTCACTTGAAGTCAATCATGCTCGATCTCGATTACTGCTGGCCTCAATCTCAATGGACACTTCGATCTCCAGGTGTGATGTCCTATCTTCGAGCTCGAGCCCGATCTACTCTAAGGTTACCCTCGAGGCAACTCCCTTGCCAATGAAATCGGGTATGCCCGATTTCGACCATATACATTCTTCTTTGTTGAATGATGTGCAGGTGGAACACTTATAGAATACCTTGAGGGAGCACATACGGGCCATTGGTTGGACTATAGCGGATATTCAAGGAATTTCTACTGGAATTTGTGAGCACACGATACAATTGGAGCAAGAGAGAAAACCTAGAGTGGAGCATCAAAGAAGGTTAAATCCTTCCATGCAGAAGGTGGTGAAGAAAGAAATCATAAAATGGTTGGATGTTGGGGCTGTCTACCCCATTGCCGATAGTCCTTGGGTGAGTCTGGTGCAATGTGTGCCAAACAAAGGAGGCATGACCGTGATTCAAAACGACAAAAATGAACTCATCACAACGAGGACGGTGACCGGGTGGAGAGTTTGCATTGACTACCGGAAGTTCAATAGTGCTACTTGCAAAAACCATTTCCCTATGCCTTTTATTCATCAAATGCTTGATCTACTAGCGGGAATATCATTTTATTGCTTCTTGGATGGTTACACTGCTACAACCAAATTAACATCGCCTTAGAGGACCAAGAGAAGACGACATTCACATGTCCGTATGGGACCTTTGCCTTTAGCCGGATGCCATTTGGGCTATGCAATGCCCCGGCTACTTTTCAACGATGCATGATGTCAATCTTCTTGGACATGGTGGGGGACTTCTTAGAGGTATTCATGGATGACTTCTCTATAGTTAGTGATTCTTTTGAGCATTGCCTTGACAACCTTAGGCAAATACTCAAAAGATGTGAGGAAAAAAACCTTGTACTCAATTGGGAAAAATGTCACTTCATGATGGACGAGGGTATTGTTCTTGGCCACAAAATTTCCAAGTGAGGCATAGAGGTTGATAGGGCAAAGATCAAGATCATTTCCAAGCTTCCTCCTCCCACTTCGGTAAAGGGTGTTCGGAGCTTTTTGGGGCATGCTGGTTCTTACAGGCGAATTATCAAAAGACTTCTCAAGAATTGCAAGTCCCATGTGCAAGCTCCTTGAAAAGGACGCTAAGTTTGAGTTCGATGAGAAGTGCCTCAAAGCTTTTGAGGAATTGAAAGAAAGGCTCACCACGACACCTATTATTGTCACACCCGATTGGTCTCTTCCATTTGAACTCATGTGTGACGCTAGTGGTGTAGCTATTGGAACAGTACTTGGTCAACAGCATAACAAGATTCTTCATCCTATCTACTATGAAAGCAAGACACTCAATGGTGCACAAATGAATTACATTGTAACTGAGCAAGAACTTCTTGATATTGTCTATGCTTTTGAAAAATTCCGGGCCTATTTGTTGGGGTCCAAAGTGATAGTCTACACCGATCATGCTGCTCTCCGCTACCTTATGGCAAAGAAGGATGCCAAATCAAGATTGATTAGGTGGGTTCTTTTGTTACAAGAGTTTGACTTTGAATTCAAAGATCGGAAAGGAACAGAGAATCAAGTTGCGGATCACTTATCTAGGCTTGAAGAGGCAGGGAGACCAAAAGAAGATCTTGAAATTAACGAAGCCTCCCTAGATAAGCACTTATTAGAAATATCTAGCACCTCCACTCCTTGGTATGCCGACATCGCTAGCTTCTTGGTTAGTGACCTTATCCCCGACAAATTGGAAGCTTATCAAAAGAAAAAGTTCCTGCGGGAGTGTAGGAAATACTATTGGGAGGAACCTTTTTTGTTCTAGATTTGCGCCGACAACATCATTCGGCATTGTGTTCCAAAAGATGAGGTTATTCAAATTCTCAAAGCATGTCATGACTCTCCAATTGGGGGTCACCATGGTGGAAATCGTACTGCGGTAAAAGTGCTTGAATGTGGCTATTATTGGCCATCGATCTACCAAGATGCAAACGAAATGGTCAAGGCATATGATCAATGTCAAAGACGAGGGTCAATTTCAAGAAAGCATGAAATTCCTATGAACTTTGTGATGGAGGTCGAGATATTTGATTTGTGGGGGGATAGATTTCATGGGTCCCTTCGTAAGCTCTTATGGCATGACATATATCTTGGTGGCAGTAGATTATGTCTCCAAATGGGTTGAGGCAATTGGCTTGACGAACAATGAGGCAAGAAGTGTAAATGCCTTCTCGAAGAAGAACATATTTACTCGGTTTAGAACCCCAAGGGCCATCATTAGTGATGGTGGTTCTCACTTTTGCAACAAAGCTTTTGCCGGGTTGCTCAAAACATATGGAGTTAAGCACAAGGTGGCTACCCCTTATCATCCTCAGTCAAGCAGTCAAGTTGAAGTCTCTAACCAGGAGATAAAAAATATTATAGCAAAAACTGTTAATGCAAACAGAACAGACTGGTCAAAGAAGTTGTATGATGCATTTTGGGCCTATCGAACAGCATTTAAGACACCCATTGGCACCTCACCTTACCGATTGGTTTTTGTAAGGCTTGTCACTTACCAGTGGAACTTGAACACAAAGCCATGCGGGCATTGAAAAAGTTAAATCTTGACTGGGCCGAAGTTGCTAATCTAAGGATGACACAACTCAACGAGATGGAAGAGTTCTATTTTCATGCCTAAGAGAATGCAGCCATGTATAAAGAATGAATGAATTTTGTTCATGACAAGAAGATTTTGAAGGGGGAATTAAAATTTGGTGACTTGGTCTTACTCTTCAACTCAAAATTGAAGTTCTTTCTGGGCAAACTCAAATCCAAATGGTCTGGCCTGTTCAAAGTTGTGAATATATCTTCTTACGGCGCTATTGAATTAGAATCTGAGGATGGGACCCGAACTTTTAAGGTAAATGGCCAAAGGGTTAAGGATTACCTTGTAACCATTGAAGAAAGGAAACTAGTAGAATAATTCGCACTCAAGGATGGTCCGGTACCAATCCCAACCACTGATTAGCCAAAATGGGGGCAACATCGCTGTGCCGCAACGTTAAATCAAGCGCTTCTTGGGAGGCAACCCATGTGTTGGTATCAATTCTTTGGTTAGATATTAATTTTGGTAGGTTTAATTGTAAGTGTTAAACAGTTTGACATGTGTGTTAGAATGCAGATCACCCAAAACACAAATAAATAGGATGCAAAGGCAGAGGGAAAATGAAGAAAAATGCGGAGAAAAATCAACTTTTGCGGCCCGCAGAATCATTCTGCGACTGCAGAAACGAACGCACATCTGTAGCCGACTACCCAGGTACTAATCCATTGCAAAACATATATGCGACCACAGAATGTGTTATGCGATGGTCATTTGACCGCAGAACCTTCAGTTATTAAAACCTAGTTCTATCTCTCTCATTCCCCTCTGTATTCTCTCATTTCACGCACCCAGATGCGAAAACAAAATCCAAGAGAAAACTAAAAACAAAAAAAAGAAATAAGAAAAGGGGAGGCTCACCTTGATCGCCTGACTCACGATTCACACCAACTTAGCTTGCTCAAACTGCTGCAATTTGGTATGTAAAATTTCCATCATCTCTCTTGCTCAGTTAATGTAAGGACATATGTGTGCTTTCACTCATTTGTTTTCCTCTAATCCATGTTACCCTCTTCTATCTACCCAATTTCTTGTCTCTTGTAATGGGAATCGACTCTGTGGGGAAACGATGTGTCGTGGGTCAATCAAAATTTGGGGGTGACTCTTAGGGGGTCTGAATAGAGTAAAGGGTTGGAAATTTGTGACAAGTTGCATTAGATATTGCTAGGATGAGCATGAAATTGACCTAATGTTGAGTGTGTGTAATGCTCTCTCACAACTTGAGCATTTGGTACTGAGTGTGCATAAAGGTTGCATGTGAGTGTATTTTTGTATAAAGATGATGATCATTGCAGTCCGCATAACTGTTTTGCGGTCCGCAAAATCATCGCATTCTGTATGCTTGAGAGTGTTCTCAGCGCCAATATGCGGTTAGGTATGCGGCCGCAGAACTGGTTTGCAGACCGCACAATGGTCGCAGACCTAATCAGAATCCAGCCTTATTCAAAGTTCAAAATATGACCGATCTGCGGTCGCAAATCAATTCTGCGACCACTTCTAGAGCCCGCATAATCCTTTTACTTCTGATAGTCATTTTCTGCTTGGTGGTTTACGGTCCGCAGAGATGTTCTGCGATCGCATAACTGCTCACAGAACATTTTGTGTCTCTCATTTCTATGTCATATATTACGCATGCCCTACCTTGTACTAACTCCTCTTTAATTGGAAAGAATGGCACCAAAGAAATACTTAGCATCGCGAACACCCACCACTCGAGGAAAGAGAGGGGCTGTAGCTATAAGCCCACATCACAGCAATCCAAACGCAAATGTCCTGGCATATCCGGAAATTCATCCGAGCCTACCTCCCAGTTTGAAGAGGACTAGGCATAGCTTGACCTTTTACCACCAGTTGACCTCCACTCTAAAGCACGCAGAAAGAGTGGTGAGGATCTCAGGTTTAGGATTCCCAGCTCTTGGACTCTGTACAGAGATGGTCTGGCAAAGAGAAAGATCCTCGAAGAAAAGCAGCTGAGTTTGAACGGTCTTAAAGAACACTATCCACATGTTCTAGAAAACATCAAAAAGAGGGGATGGGATTTCTTCACTAAAGTACCGGAAGAGTACAACGAGACGCTTGTTCGGGAATTTTTTGTTGCATATGCTACATCCAGGAACTGAGAACAAAAGAGAAACCATCGATACTTGAAAAATGTCTTAGTCCAAGGAGTTGAAATACTCTGTAATTCCCCATCCATCAATGATGTATATTTCGAGGAGTGGGAGCCAGGCATGGCAGAAAATGAGGAAAAGATTGCAAATAAGGACTCTGAGCATGCTTGGGTAGCCTCTGTATTAGCCAAATGAACTCCGCCCTAGATCGCACCGCGCCATAAAATTCAAAAGAGGGATTTCACCCAAGAGGGTCGGTATTGGCTAAGTTTTGTCTGTTCCCTTATACTGCCTACGAGAAATGAGACCGACATCAGTATCGAGAAGGTGATCCTTATTGCTTGCATCATGTCGGGTATCAAGATTGATGTGGGAGAGCTTATATTTCCTGAGATTGGGATCAGGGCAAACCATAAAGAAACTTCGCTCCATTTTCCATGCTTAATCCATACTTTGTGTAACGACGCGGCGGTTCCTCCGTTCCCCAAACATGACCGCATAGAAAAATCTATTTAGGACATTGACATCACTCGGCACTAGGACATTGATAAAGTGGTCGAATATCCACCAGAGCAATCACTCACTCCCCCTCCGGCCTCTTCCGTCTCAGCAACACCTGTTGCCTCCTCAGTGCCAGACACCTCTTCCGCACCAGCTACCTCCACACCCACTCCCAGATCCGCCTCTGCGACACCACCGGTCTCACTGCTTCAGTCTCCAAGCTTGGTCTACTGGCACAACATGCAAATGCCAAAGTAGACAAATTGACAAAAGAACTTGCATCGCTCATCCGGCAAGCATTGGCCCCAATCCAAACCTCAGTAAGTGATCTTCAAAAGCAACATCTATCATATGAGGATCGCCTCAAGCAATTTGAAACTCACCTTGAGAAGGTTGAGTGAGGTGAAGTTGGGAACATGCCTCAACTCAAAAAGAATGTAGCGGAGCTCAAGTTAGAGCTACATAAGATGCAGACACTGGAATTTGATTTGACCACCCTTCTTCCAGTGGAAGGGGAGTAGGACACTGGCACCTCCCACGTACCAAGCTTCGATCTGGATTTCACAAACCCTCTGTCTGCTGAAGGGGCACATGGCACTGACATCTCACAAGCTCTGGGTTCTGTTGCACACACCGATGATCATTCAGATGAGGAATCTAGAGAGTCTCGTGCGAAAACTGATGAGGAGGAGATACTTGAGGAGGGTTATGATTAGAGGGACAACAGAGGCAAACAGATTGTCGTTTCTCCAAATGCACCGGGTGGGGAGGAGGTGGATGTGCAGATAGCTATCGCACACTCCCTTGCAGATATAGTTGCCAGGCATACTACCACGACCACACAACCATCATCTGGTAAGGCGAGCAGCTCCTAAGTCCAGGACCCAACTCCGCAACTGGCGAAGCTTCCTACTTTGGTCTCGGACACCACTGCCCAGTAAGAGGCTCCACCCACTACCTCCACAGTGTCAGCTCCAGGCCCCACGGCCGCCTCAGATATTCTAACCCCTCCAAGCTCCTAATGCGCCCCAAGAAGCTCCTAAACTTTGCTCTTACTTTCTCAATGCCTTGACCATGTATACTTGCATATGCGTTTGGACCAAACAACAAGATAAGTTCATTCTTTCAATAATATAACTGCTAGACTTCATTTTTTCAAGGAACATGAGCTTCACATTGCTACATAGCAAGAGGAATATTTAATTTCCTATTTCAACAAGCAACTGTTGGCAGGCCTATCAAGGCCTATTTGTCATGGAGGCCCCACCTTATGATGAGTAGTTTGTATTATATGGGATAAAATCGGTTTATAACAAATGGTTGAATAGTAACATGACACGTGGAACCGAAGATAGGAAAAGGGCAAGTCATGGAATAACCAATTTCAATTTTAACAAATGCAATCGATATCGGATAAATCCCAAAGGGAGCATAGCCAACGGGAGAAGGTCAGGGGTTTGTCACCGGATAGCATTCAATGAGGGAATATTTACTAACATTAAATGAGTGATGTTGCAGGGAATATTTGCATTCATGGTCTGCCATTACGCGTTCATCAATGTCTGTTTTATTATTATTTAAGAGGAGTTTGATCCTAGGATCTTGTTTCCCTAGGTAGAGTTATAAATAGCAGGCTCAGCAGACATTGTAAGGACACATAATTTTTTGCATACACAAGCTTTATTTTATTACTTTTGCTCTCAATTAAAGAGCTTTATTTGAACTTTGTCGTTACTTTCAATTTTGTCCTCGGAGGCATCGCGTTCAGAGCCAGGCTTGTCATCTTTTTCAATTTCAATTTCTAATCTCTAATTTAATCTTATCTCTTTATCATTTTTGGGTCAAATCAATTCGCTTGTCTATAAACCACGCAAAAAATTTAATTGTACTGTTTTACGGGTAAACAGTTTGGCGCCCACTATAAGGCTTAGGCAGTTGCATAATTTCTTTAATCCTTATGTTTATTACTAAATTGAAAAAAGAATATGGCAGCTAATGATGTCAACATCACACACAACGCTGAGGGTCACAAAGAGTTGTTTCAATATGATGACTCGATCAACGAGTCTCGCCATGAAGTGGATGAGAGACCCCGGATGGAGATGGCCAATATCCTCAGCATGTGCAGGAGCTGACTCCCGATGATGCGGAGGAGGAACATATTGTTGAAACGGTTATAATCATGAGAGAACAACAAAAAGCAATCATGAAACACTACTCATGGCACGATTAGGTGATGACAGAGTTAAAACAAGCATTGTCAGGCTACTCAAACAACGCGAACGGAAAGGGCCCGATTCCTTCCAGTGTGCTTACAAATCAAACGGCTCAGAGGGTCGATAACAACACCCCAATGGGTGAAGTTGGGTTCGACGAAGCCGGAGTGACCAGCAACGGATCTAGAAATAACAGCGAGAATTATCCCTTTAGAACCGAACTCATGAGGTTTATGAGGGAAATGAACGAACAAATGGATCAAAATGAAAAGGAGTTTCACGCTCTGATGGATCAGATTTTGGGTTCACCACCAATACTAAAAGGCCCAGATTCGAAAAAATACACATAGTTGCCATTTAAACCGAGCGCAGTGCCAGAGTTAATTCCAAAAAGTTTTAAGATGTCGGACATATCAAAATATGATGGGACTTTGGATCGGCATGAGCACATCACAACCTACACCACAGCTGTGAAAGGGACCTATTTGGCTCAATATGAGATCGAGTAGGTCATACTGAAGAAGTTTGGTGAAACCCTCACAAAGGGGCCCTGACATGGTATTCTCTCTTACCCGAGCATTCAATTGACTCTTTTGAGATGCGTGCAGACCCGTTCATTAAGGCCCATGCCGAAGCAAAGAAGGTCCAAGCAAGAAAGGCGGACATATTAAGAATAGCACAAGGCAAGTCCGAACTACTACAGAAATTTGTGATCTATTTCCAGAAAGAAAGGATGTTGTTACCGGCGGTATGAAATTAGTGGGAAGCGGAGATGTTCACAAAGGCTCTAAATTTGCAGAGCTCCAACACCTCCCGAAAGCTAAAAGAAATCCTGCTCGAGTTTCAAGCAACCACATGGGCAGATGTCTATAACCATTATGAGTCAAAAATAAGGATAGAAGATGATCAGCTCGGGTTCCCGATATCAACCAAGGGACGGGATCGAGGCAAAAACTAGGACAAGTTTAAAAATGACTTTGATGGGGATCGGCAGGCCTTTAGAGGTCACTTTCAGCTGTTTGAAAGAACTGAAGGCCGTAGCAACAAAAGATTTCAGTCATCGGATAAGTTTGCTTCCGATAGAATAATAGATCGCGGTCAGAGAGGCAGATCGTTACAAGAGAATGAAGTTCCAGCGGCCCGAGACTCTACATATTCCAAGTTATCAGACTACAGCTTTAACTCACCAATGAGGAATATCAATGAAGTGTGGTTCCTGAAGCCAATCAGATCTGATCCAAGCCAGAGGGATCCCAGTTTATGGTGTGAATATCATGGGACTCATAGCCATAGAACTAGGGACTGCCGACATCTTCGTGAAGAGGTGGTGACATTATTGAAGAATGGCCATCTTAGGGAATTTGTAAGTGACTAAGCCAATAACAACTACGTCCAAAGCCGGGCTCGACTAACTATCAACATGATTTTGGGGGGAACAAAGGCAACGATGTGACCTTTTCAGCAGCAAAGAAAACAAAGATATCGGTGACTCAAAATAAGAGACTTCGAGAAATTGCAGAAGATGACATCACTTTCACAGAGGAAGACGCTGACAGACTTCTTCTGCACACAATGACGCTTTGGTAATCTCTCTCAATGTTTTAGATTTTAAAATAAAATATGTTTTGGTTGACCCGGGAAGCTAAGCCAACATAATAGAATGGAGCGTTTTGGAGTAAGAAAAATTAACGGGGAACAACATTCTGGTGACAAAGCTCTTAGTTAGTTTCAACTTGACAAGCATGACAACCAGAGGAAAGATTATGCTTCCCACACACGCTGAAGGAGTAACAATGTCCACTCTATGCAAAGTGGTAGACAGAGATATGGGTTATATTGTAATCCTCAGAAGGCCGTGGATACATGATATGAAGGTCGTACCCTTAACATATCATAAATTCTTGAAATTCCAAACCCCGGAAGGAATCAAACAAATAAGAGGAGATCAACCGACGACAAGGGAGATGAACGCGGTGACTATTTCTAGCAGGAAGGGGAAAGAGTCCAAATGAAGATGATAAGAGCGAGGAGTCATTGGAATCCTATCAGGTTCCAAGATATTTTCAGGTAGCGGAGGAGACGGATGCGACCAAGTCGACTACAGAGGAACTCGAGCAAGTGTCGTTGTTCGAAGAAATTGTTGGAGAGGAAGTTTCACCTAGGGACAAGATTAAATCTCGATCTCAGGTTAGGGTTTATAAATTTTCTTAAAGCTAACCCATACTGTTTTTCATGGTGTCACTCATATATGACAAGTATCCCATTAGAGGTAGTCGTTCACAAGCTGAGTCTGGACCCAAATTTCATAACACCCGACAGCAGAGGTCAGTAATATGTTTGTTAAAGAAGATGTAACCCGATTACTCAATATTGGTTCGATCCAGGAGGTAAAATATCCGGAATGGTTAGCCAACGTAGTTGTAGTACCAAAAAAGAATAACAAGTTTAGGATGTGCGTAGACTATAAGGATTTAAATAAGGTGTGCCCTAAAGACTCGTTCATATTGCCGAACATTGATTAAATGATTGATGATATAGCCGGACACGGGTTAATGAATTTCCTTGATGCTTACTCCGGATGCAATCAAATCAAGACGAACCTACAGGATCATAAAAAAACTTCTTTCATAACAAAATTTGGCACATAATGCTATAATGTGATGCCATTTGGGATTCAGAACGTCGGAGCCACTTATCAGAGGCTCGTTAATAAAATGTTTGAGAATCAGATAGGCAAAACAATGGAAATATACATTGATGACATATTAGTCAATTCTTTGAATGCAGGAGATCATTTGAAACACCTCCAAGAGACTTTCAACATCCTGAGGAAGCATAATATGAAACTCAACTCGGAGAAATGCGCGTTCGAGGTTAGTTCCGGTAAGTTCTTGGGGTTCCTGGTCTTGCAAAGAGGTATCAAGATAAATCTCGATAAAATCAAAGTTATCGAGGACATTTCGACCAACTGACAAATGTGAAGGAAGTACAAAGGCTGACCAGAAGTTTGGCGGCTCTAAGCAGATTCATCTCGAGATCCTATGAAAAGTGTGATTCATTTCATTTTTGAAAAATAAGAATAATTTGGAATGGACTCCAGAATGCCAATAGGCCTTGAAAGAACTAAAATAGTACTTATCAAGCCCCCCGTTACTATCAAAATCGAGCAGAAGTAGTGGTAAGTGTCATCTTAGTCTGAGCAGAAGAAGGTACATAATTTCTCATTTATTATGTTAGTAAAATATTGTCGGGGATGCAGACTCGCTATCCGCACCTCATAAAGCTGGGCTTGGCTCTCGTAGTCACCTTTTGAAAGCTTAGGCTTTATTTCCAGTGCCACCCGATAGTCGTTATGGCAACCTTTCCCTTAAGTAATTTCCTTCACAAGCCTAAGTTGTCAGGCCGTTTGGCCAAATGGGCAGTCGAAATTAGTGAGTTCTATGTTGAGTACAAACCCAGGACTGTGATCAAGTCACATGTTTTGGCTGACTTTATGGAGGATTTTAGCCCCGGACTAATGCCCTTGGTTGATAAGAAAGAAGTGTTGGTGTTGGAAACGACATTGGGAGTTTGGTCCTTGTTTACGGATGGAGCTTCCAATGTAAAAGGGCCCGATCTCGGGATAGTTCTAGTCACTCCCTCAGGAGAAACCCCAAGGCAGGCCATTAAAATTGTTCCATTAACTAACAATGAAGCCGAGTATGAGGCTTTTGTAGCAGGACTTGAACTGGTCTGGGGAGTTGGCTCTGAGGTCATCGAGATAAAGTGCGATTCCCAAGTAGTAGTAAACCAAGTATGTGACACGTGGAACTGAAGATAGGCAAAGGACAAGTCAGGGAATAACCAATGCCGAATATAACAAATGAAATCGATATCAGATAAATCCCGTTCGGGAGCATAGCCGACAGGAGAAGGTCAAGGGTTTGTCATCGGATAGCATTCAATGAGGGAATATTTACTAACATTAAATGATCAACCGTTATAGGGAATATTTGCATTCATGGTCTGTCGTTACGCATTCATCAATGTCTCTTTTATTATCATTTAAGAGGAGCTTGATCCTAGGATCTTGTTTCCCTAGCTAGAGCTATAAATAGCAAGCTCAACATCTATTGTCAGGACACAAAATTTTTTGCATACACAAGTTTTATTTGATTACTTTTGCTCTCAATTAAACAGCTTTATTTGCACGTTGTCGTTACTTTCACTTTTGTCCTCGGAGGCATTGCGTTCGGAGCCAGGCTTGTCATCTTCTTCAATTTCAATGGCTAATCTCAATTTTAATCTTATCTCTTTATTATTTTTTGGTCAAATCAATTCTCTTGTCTATAAACCAGGCAACAAATTTAACTGTATTGTTTTATGGGTAAACATGTATGCACTTGAAGGGAAAGTTCCACCTACTTTAACAACCCAGCTAATGCAGCATTAGCTTTTGTTAACTATGTTGTTCAACCGAAGGAGATTATATGATTTTACTAAAGTCAAATGCTAAGTACGACCTAGTCAACACAAAGAGGTCTACATGTCAGTCTTGTAGCTTTCCTCCAACTTTTCCCATTTCCAAACGTTCCAGTTGAATGGTTTTTATATAAGGCAGGAGGAAATTTTGCAACAGAGCGGCCATAGTGGATTCTCCCACCGAATTCTAGGAGTCACTCAATGATCTTGTGTATGGGTAAAATTGGGGGTAACGTTTTCCCCGATTCCCCGATGAGAGAACGAAGGGGAAGCACATCTCGACGTGATTATATTTGAGGCCAGGAACCCCTCGTATCAAGACCTGGGAAGAATGAACGATGTATCTGAGATCGGATACGCTAAAGCAATGTACCCCGGATCAAGTATAGCTTATGGACCTCGGGAGACGTGGTGAACGGTTATGAATGATGGATAAGGGGTCATAATATTTGCCCTCAACTAGATATTACGGCATGAATCTCGTTTTTTTCATTTATCTATTATTCAAAATTATTCATATTGAATTAAACCACGTATCCTTTAAACCCCATACAAATTTGATTGTTACTCATTTTTGGGGTAAACAGTTTGGAGCCCACCGTGGGGCTAAGGATAATAGCGGTGATTTGATATGAATCTCCATAACACACCATATTTTACGCTTGTTCTTTGAAATCTTAATTCTAGTTCAACCTAAGAATGTCAAACTCTCACTCAGCTCACTTGAACGTTAGCGCTAGGTCAGGCCATCAAGACAAAAATAATAATGTGGTGCCCAGTAATGATGTTCCTCTTGCCGATCCCAATGGTGTCCTAGTCGCCGACCCGGTTGGTGCTAACTTGCAGGTGGCCATCAACATCAATTTGCCAACTGATAGCAAAAATAGTGCTCGCGGGTGACCCCCGCTAATAGCTTGGGAAGCGCCCCAAGGTGAAGGTAATAGGGTCAGCCTACGATTGATTTTTGGAATGTTACAGGCTCAACAAATGCCAATAGCACAGCTGCAGAACCAAAGCCACGCCCCTAATAGGGTCGAGCCTGAACAATCCAGGGAAATTACTCTGAGAGATGAACAAGTTGTCGTGAGACCGGGTGAATCAGAGCCTGGAGAAACTTTAGAGGTAATGAAGATGCTCGAAGAATTAACAAAACATGTGGAGTCAGGTGAGAAAAAGATTGAGGCCAATGAATAGAATATGGAAACATACAACTCTAGGTCGATCAGATCCTGGGAGCACCTTCGATATTGAAGGGACCGGACCCCAAAAAATATATCCATAAGCCCTTCCCCCAGAGCGCAGCACCAAAGTCAATCCCAAAGAGGTTTCGAATGCTCGAAATTTCCAAGTATAATGGGACCACGGATCCAAATGAGCATGTAACCTCCTATACATGCGCGATCAAATGGAAAGACTTGGAAGATGATGAAATCGAGTCGGTATTGCTAAAACCGTTTGGGGAAACTTTGTCCAAGGGGACAATTATATGGTATCACAATTTGCCTCCAAATTCCATTAATTCGTTTGTTATGCTTGCAGATGCTTTCGTAAAGTCCCATGCCGGAGCCATCAAGGAAGAGACCAGAAAATCAGATCTTTTCAAGGTCAAACAAAGGGATAATGAGATTCTTAGTGAGTTCGTGTAAAGATTCTAGATGGAACGGATGGATCTGCCACCAGTTGTAGATGATTGGGCCGTTCAGGCATTCACTCAGGGGCTCAACCCCCCGAAGTTCCGTGTCCTTTCAAAAGATAAAACAAAATTTGGTGGAGTACCCAGTGGTAACTAGGGCCGAGGGCCGACGTCCACAGCAAGTACCAATCGAAGATCAAGGTCGAAGACAACCAACTCAAGGCCCCTTTTGGATCTGTTTACCCCCATCAGAACCGATGATAGGTCTAAGAAAACCATTGATCAGGAGCTAAGGCTGGTCCGAGATCGATATCAGCCATACAACATGGATCAAAGGGGAGACGGATATGTGCGTCACCCAACTAGGAACGAGAAGAGAAGTGATCAAGGGCTGAGCGAGTGGGGCCTGATGAGCAAGAGCGGGTTTGAAGGTCGCTCGGGAGTAGGGAAGCACCAAGATTATCGGAGTACACTTTCAACATTGACACTGCAAGCATTGTGTCGGTCATAGAGCGCATCAAAGAGACCAAGTGGCCCCGACCATTGCAGTCTGACCCTACCCAGAGAGATCCTAATTTGATGTGTAAGTATCACGGCACTCACGGTCATAGGATCGAAGATTGCCAACAGTTAAGAGAAGAAGTTTCTCGATTGTTCAACAATGGGCACCATCGAGAATTCCTAAGCGAGCGAGAAAAAAAATCACTTCAGGAACAGGGACGCCAACAAATAGGTTGAGCAAGAGGAGCCTCAGCATGTGATCAACATGAGCATTAGGGGAGTCGATGTACCCCTAGGGCCAATGATAAAACGCACTAAAGTGTCTATTATGAGGGGAAAATGCACCTGGGATTATGTTTCGGAGGGAGCTATCTCATTGACTGACGAAGATGCCAAGGGCATCATAGAGCCTCACAACGATGCACTGGTAATATCTGTACTTATCAATAAATCTCGGGTTAAACGTGTGTTTATTGATCTAGGTAACTCGGCCAACATCATCAGATCAAGGGTCGTAGAGCAATAGGGGTTACAGGATCAAATCGTATTGGTGGTTCGGCTATTGAATGGGTTGAACATGGCATGTGAGACCACAAAAGGAGAGATAAATTTGCCAATAAACACTACCGGAACAACCCATGAAATGAAGTTCTATGTGATCCAAGGGGATATGAGGTACAACGCTTTGTTCGTAAGGCCATGGGTCCACAACATGAGGGCGGTACCTTCGACCTTACACCAGGCGCTAAAGTTTCCCACACCGGTGGGAGTCACCCGGCCGCAAGGGAAATATTTGTTATTGATGAAGTGATCTCGGTGCCCACGGTCTCAACATCAAGAAGTGCGGAACCGACCAGAAAAGAAGAGACTAAATAGCAATCAATGATACTAGCCTCAGCCAAACCGGAGAAATAGGAAGAACAAGGAGTGGATGATGAGGATGATTACAGTGTACCAAGATCATTCATAGCACTCGATGACACTGATGCCACCAAATCAACGGTCGAGGAGTTAGAGCAAGTTATATTAATCGAGCACCTACCGGATCGAAAGATATACCCGGGCACAGGGTTAATCCTTTAGGAAAAAACTTATTGATTTTCTTAAAGCTAATGCCTATTATTTTCCCTGGTCCCATCTAGATATGACAGGGATCCCACCAGAGGTAACCACTCACAAGTTGAGTTTGGATCCGATGTTCCATCCGGTCAAGCAGAAGAGAAGGCCAGAGTCCGAGATCAAACATGCGTTCATCAAGGATGAGGTATCCAAACTTCTAAAAATAGGTTCCATCCGAGAAGTTAATTACCCGGATTTATTAGCTAACGTAGTGGTAGTACCTAAAAAAGGAAATAAACTGAGAATGTGTGTAGATTATAAGGATCTAAACAACGCATGTCCAAAGGATTCTTTCCCTTTGCCTAACATCGATCAAATGATCAACGCGATGGCTGGACATGAGATACTCAATTTACTCGACGCCTACTCCGGGTACAACCAAATTTGGATGCACAACCAAATTTGGATGCACCCGGACGATCAAGAAAGGACTTCTTTCTTAACAAAGTTCTCCACCTACTACTATAACTTAATGTTGTTCGGATTAAAGAACGTCGATGCCACTTACCAACGCCTAGTAAACCTGATGTTCGAAGAACAAATAGGAAAATCAATGGAAGTTTATATTGACGACATGTTGGTCAAGTCCTTACGAGCAGAGGACCATTTGAAACATTTGCAGGAAACCTTTGACATATTACGGAAGTACAACATGAAACTAAACCCAGAGAAATGTGCATTTGGGGTCGGTTCGGGCAAGTTTCTCGGGTTCATGATATCTAATAGGGGGATAGAGATCAATCTCGAAAAATTAAGCCATAGAGGACATCATCATAGTCAACAACGTCAAGGCAGTTCAAAGACTGACCGGGGGGGTAGTCGCCTTGGCTCGGTTCATCTCTAGATCGTCAGATAAGAGTCATTGGTTCTTCTCACTATTGAAAAAGAAGAACAATTTTTTTTTAACTCAAGAATGCCAGCAAGCTTTGGAAGAACTACAGCGATACCTGTCGAGCCCCCCTTTGCTGCACACGATGAAGGCAGACAAACAATTGTACCTCTACTTGGCAGTTTTTGAGGTGGCGGTAAGTGGTGTCCTAGTCCGGCAGGAAGAAGGTACACAATTTCCTATTTATTATGCTAGTAGAATTCTAGGCAATGCCGAAACAAGGTATCATCACCTAGAAAAGTTTGCGCTCGCCTTACTAAGACCTTCCAAGAAACTAAAAATGTACTTTCAATGCCACCCCATATGTGTCGTGACCTCTTACCTTTTGAGGAATGTCATGCATAAGCCTGAGATCACGGGCCATCTAGCCAAATGGGCCATAGATATCAGCAGGTACGATATAGAGTACAAACCCCAGACTGCCATAGAGTCTCAGATTTTGGTGGACTTTGTGGCCGAATTTACACGGCCTTGATACCCGAGGTCGAAAGGGAATTGCTACTCATTTCGAGGGTTAATTCGGGGATCTGGACCATATTCACGGATGGTGCCTCCAACGCGAAAGGGTCCGGGCTTACAATGATGCCAAGTATGAAGCTATCATTGCAGGTCTAGATAGAAGATTGATGTAAGCTCATAAATGAGATCGTCTTTAAAAGTACATATGGTAAGTTAATCATATTACCTTGGAGGTTACAAATCTTTAAGATCATAGATAACAAGTACCAAGAGGGTTGAAAGACTTAGAAGCTAAGCAAACTTAAGAAAATAAGTTTCTTCGAAAGTCGACAAGTTGGGAATATTATAATATGTAATCTTGGGATAAGAATAGGATGATTACCATGATAAGGAGGTTATGTTATGAGTTATTTTAGGCTTATGATAGTCGTGTGTTACATTTTTAAGTCAAGCGAGTTGTGGAAAATAAGTTGGCAAAGGTCATCACAAGTTACATCATAAATGTGCTGAAAAATAGGTCAAATGTTGCGGAGCTTTTCTCCCAATATACTTGGAATTACGGGAGGATCTATATATACAATTGAAGATATATGAGTCTATTTTCTAAAACATTAGACCGTTTATTGATACAACATCGGAGTAGAGAGATATTTGCAGTTTCGCGAGACTGCATAGGTGACAAGTAGGTGTGTCACTAAAGCTTTTTGAGCAATACATTTCATGTATTATATGAGGTATTTTTGGGACATATTATATACCTAATTGAAGGTCTTAGAATTTCATTTCTAATTCTCTTAACCGTTCATTCATACGACATCCGGATAAAAAGATATAAGCGTCGGAAGATGGGCCAATGAGAGGGTGCCAAGCTAGCACCTCTTTGACTTTTCCAAACTTGATATATATAGGTCTTAGGCCGTGTTTATCTTAATTTTGACATAGAACACGACCTGAGAACACCCATAAACATATCCTTAAGCTCTATTCTAGGGTTTCAAAGAAGATTAAAATCCCGGGTACGAAATCAAGAAGCGATAACACTAGAACGATCCCTACGACATACGTATCGCTATATCGCGTCTCTTTTTCTTTATAGTTTGAGTTTTGGAAGGTACTTCATAGTTAAGAAAACGTCTACTTTCTGTATTTAAGCTTTTATATATCAAGGAAGGTTGATAAATCCATTTCCTAATAGTTAGAACTCACGGGACGGTAATCGAAAGCCGTGATTTCGATTTATTTCACTTTTAGTGTATTGTTTTGTAGTCCACTCGTGTTGGCCTATTGTGCTTCTGATTTATGGAGTTTTGAAGGATGAATGGCATTGAGAAATGCCACATGTGGTAGGGTAGTAGGCTGGTCGCTCGTTGTTGCAAGTTTAGGCTAATTGACAACTTGTTGATTGGGTGTGTTGTGGTATATTTGGGGGGGTTTTTGTATTGAAGGTCCCGAATTGTAGTTGGGTTGTTTTTGAGTTGCTGATTGTATTGTGTTTGTATCTTTCCTATAGTAGGTTTGAGGGAGAAGTAAAATCAGGGAAATGCTGCCCGTTTTATTTTATGAATCGAGTTATCATTTGAGATACGTTATATACTATTGCCATCTAAGTTGTACATGTATTTCTTTATTATAGGGTTGGCGCGCTAGTTGTCGTAAGCTTGTTGTTTAGTTGCATTGATGACTTGAGGTATGTTAAGGCTATCCATTCTTTCCTTTTGGCATAATCCATATGATACAAACGAAACGTGCAAACGGAAAACTTTCATAAATGACTCTATTCATAGAAGTACTAGGGGTGCCTATGTTCTTGATTCCCCATGAGTTCTAATATTATATCTTCTGTTCATGGGTATCAGAAAAATACGTAAATTGCTAAAGTTTAACCGAAGGCAAATTTATCTTATGACATTCTGAGAATTTTTACTAACTTACTTCATTATGCATTGCATTTATTTATACATGTATATTAACCCACAACCAGATGGCGTTATGTACGTATATATTATATGTATATGGGATATGGAAAAAGTTTATGGCATTATATACACACCACCACCTGATCAGCTAGTATACGTTGATGATTTCGCCCACAGTGGCTGAGATGATATGATGGGATGCCCTCAGAGGCTTGATGATGTTATGTACGCATATACCTATGCATGGTATGACATTTATACACACATGCATGACATTATAAATTTTTCATGATTCAAAGAGCTATTCAGAATTACAGGTTGATTGTTTTACTCCATGTTTCTTTCATGTCTTTTATATACTACTTTCATGCCTCACATACTCGGTAATTTATTTGTACTGACGTCCCTTTTGTGTTGGGATGCTACGTTTCATACCCACAGGTACCGATAGACAGGTTGAGAGTTCTCCTAGTAGGCTATCAGCTCAGCGGAAGGTGTTTGTGCACTCCACTTGCTTCAGAGTTGCCTATCTAGTCAGTATGATTTGGACTTGTATTGAGTGATATGATGGGGCCCTGTCCCAACCTTTATGACATTTATGTACTCTTAGAGTCTTGTAGACAAATGTCATGTATATGGATACTTGTATGGCCTTATCGGCCTATGTTTTGAGTATACAAATGATCATGTCGGCCTTATAGGCACGTATGTCACATGTATAAGTTTCTATATTATGTTGGGTCGTCCTATGTCTAGTATTCCTTTATGTTTTATTCCCGTTATCTAATGACGGCCCTTCTAGCCCACTTACCAATGACAGTATGATAAGAAAGATAGGTTACATTGGTACTCGGTTGTGTAAGGCACCGGGTGCCTGTCGCGGCCCTGCGGTTTGGGTCATGACAAAAGTGGTATTAGAGCAGTTCTGTCCTATGGTGTCTACAAGCCGTGTGTAGTAGAGTCTTGTTTATGGGTGTGTTGTGCACCACACTTATAAGAATGAGGCTACAAGGCATTTAGGATTGTCACTCTTTCTTCTTACTCTAGATCATGTGGTAAAGCTCAGTTGTAAGAAATTCAAACTCCTAAATTCTATTTTATTCGTTATACAATGACATCTACATCCAGAAAGACAGTTGGTAAGTGATTGAATGTGGCTGTGGAAGAGTTGAGTAAGAGGAACTCGATTTTGCATCATACTTATGATGAGTAAATATAAGGTCTTCAGTAGATTATGTGTGTACTACGACGTGTAAGCTTCTTGATAAGGAGTCTTAAGGCATGAATATCTATCCACCCCTATGGTAAAAAGCAACAAGAGGATCAGAAGGTAGATACAAGTTTCAACAAGTAAAAGAAGCAAGGTGAAGAAGGATAGGAGGTACCCAGTTAGTGAAGATTATCGGTATTTACAATTCAGGCAGAGAAATATAAACATTCTGAGTTACTTTCAACAGTAATAGAGATATATACAATTGACCACACCTATCTCAATTATGTCCTATGGGAGCTAACAGATATTGGTTAAGAGAAGGATGGTATATGAGGATCCGGTTGGGGTTAGCATAACCCAAAATTGTGGAAGGATTGTTATCATTAACTGACATTTCCGAAGGATATTGCAAATGTGGTAATAGTTATCCTTCTGAAACACCCAGATGGTGCACTCTAGAATAGTATAGTCAGATATGAATACTAGAATGTTCGAAAATTTTAGAAGACTGGCATTGGAATCCTAGAAGGGATAAATATTTACCTTTGTATGGCTCTCGTCCCTAGTAAAGTGAGAGTGTTAGGGGACCCGAAGAGCCAGTGAGGTGAATGAAGAGGGGCTAAAAGTGAAAGAATGTTTTGTTGAAATTTTCAGAATAAAGTGATAGACAGAAATATTAGCAGGAGAATAAGAAGAAAGTAAATGAAGCATTGTGAGTAAGATGTGATAAATGAATGATAACAGTAAATCAAAATATGACATGACTACAGATTACTACAGTTTTATAGTCAAGTGAAGGAAAAGACAAGAGGTCATAGGCCTTGAGATAATAAAAGAATATAAGTCATAAAGTCATGTCCCCATTTCGAGAAATGAGTTGGAGACTCGTACATGATTACCAGAAGGAAAAGTTAGACCCCCGGAATAATAGAAATTATATGAGCTAGTGAATAAGATAAACTAAACATGAATTCGCGACTAAAGGATTTGATAATAGTCGACATCGTGAGAATTTCAGAGATCGCATTCCGGCGATAATAGAATGGACAACAAAAGAGTAACCTTTAAAGGTCATTCAAGAAGACGCTTCCCTAAAGCAAGAATTGTGAGAAGAGTTAAGCTTAAGGGACTAAGTGTGCCAGTTACACTAGGTGTCACCTTCGTGTGTAAGAAATTCAGTTATCCATGGTACAGAAAGGTTAGCGCAAGGCAAGTAAAAGTCCGTGGAAATGTGAAAAGACGCCAAAGATGAAAAGGTAAAACTTTTATAGGTAAATCTTCATAGCATTAAATGTTATTACTCCCCTAAAGGGGGCAGATGGTGTGATATGGTATTAAATCGGAGTTATGTAGTTCAGGTAAATATGAAATAGTAAAGGAAGAATATAATAGAAAGGCAAAAGGAATGAGATTGCATTTATTCAGATCCTACGGATATGATACGACTCCAGAACATTATGTAAGCATGACAACGGGGAGAGGCAGTAAGGGTTCCATCACTAGATGTTATTGATAAATAAGTGCAAATGAACACTTGATACATAAGGAGCCAGAGTGCGGGGTAAGTTAAGACAAAGGATATAACCCAAAAGAGATTACGCAGAATATAGATATGAGAATGGACTAACGAGTAGTTAGTAGTTGATTCAGGAAAATCCTAGTCATGGCTAGACAAGAGGATACAGACAAATCAGAAGATTGTGCAAGATAAACGTAGTGAACCCCAACATAGTGAATTCAGTCTCGCAGATATAATATCGTAACCCTTGAGAAATATTCAAATAGGAGTTGGGGTAATTAAAGGTACGTATAAGTGTTACGGAAATAAAAGAGAGTGCCACTTGGAAGATAGTCAAAAATTTCAATTCAGAAGCAACCCTACGAGCACAAGGTCGCGGAGGTAAGAAACTAAGGATAATTATAGGCAAGTAAGAACATCAAATTCTTTCGGGTATACGATGTAATAAGCTCGCAGCTTTACACGAGTCAAAGGGTCTCCCGTAAGTACTACAATAGAATACTAGCTGAGGAAATAAGGAAGAAGGCTTCAACTTAAGCATAGTGACATAAAGAAAAAATGGTCTTGTAACAACAGTCTCACTATAACATTGTATGCACTCCATAAGAAAGTGGCACCTATCATGGCTAATGAACGAGAAGAAGAAAAAAAAATCAAAAGTTATATTTGAGATCATATGAGTTACTGGAAATTCCAGTATTCGTGGGCACTAAGGTAAGCCAAGCATCCATGCAGCAAGTGGAAGAACGACAAGGAAAAGTAATTGCTTATGTTTAAAGGAAACTGAGAAGGCACGAAAGGAAATCTATGGTGCTAGCAAGTTAAAGAAAGGTTGCGAGTAGTATGAATATATATGTGTAGGTCGCAAGCTAAAGTATTGTAGAGCGACAAGGTTTTAGGTAGATAGGAGTAAGGATAAGAAAAGATGAGTCATATGGTGATAAGAATAGGTAAGCCTCGGGATTAAGCCATCAAAACAAGAGAGCTGATGATTTTCGAAAGTTATAGAAAGCTCGGTACAACTTGGATGAACTCAGAGGAGTCTAAGACTAGGAGCAATTAGAAGAGATAAAATGTTGCCCTAGTAGTAGAACAAGGGTGTAATGGTGATAGATAAGAGGATGACGTTTAGGCCTTTGATTGAGTGATGATTTTAAAGAAAAGGGATTTCATGAATTGCACGTGATTAGAATATCCCCATAAGATGAATCACGTTGGGATGCTATGAAATACGGTTATTGAAGTATAGTATTTTCCCTATGTGGATCAGGCAAATCACTTCAAATGTTCCCCGATGCAACATGAGCCCTAGTGATAATGTATTACGTAAGAGATTTCAAGTTATCAGTGGTAGAATATAGATCAGCGTTGAGGTGAATCACCAATAGATGGATAAAAGTACAAAGTATGAGATGAGATTAGGCCGTCATTCTTAAGATGAAAAGTAATGAGGAAGAACTAAAGGACTTAGATTTATACATATAGATAAGCAGTGAGAGAGTAACCTAGATTTGGGTAGCAAACCTCGATAATAATAAACCGAAGTAAGAGTTATGGTATAGTATGACCTACCTAGTTGTAGTAAATCCATAAGCATAGATAACCGAGGCTATGAAACAAGATATAGCAATAGTAGTAAGTTCGACAAAGTACCGAGTGTTGAACTTCAGTACACCTATAGATTCCCAGAAGGGCAGCTTGTCATAGTTCTGTATATGTTCACAAAGTGAGGCCTAGAGATTGGCTAAAAGCTGAATGAAAAAGGAGAGAAGAGTCGCATAGGCACATATACAAGGACAAATCCGTACATGCTGCATGACAGAAGGTATCAACAGTTAAGATATTGGAAGAATTATGATCACAAGTCGTGGTGTTAGAAAGAGGCCTAAAGGGGGGAATGTCTTGACCTTTGTATTTATTCACAGAACAATTGTATAGATGGAAAGGACAATATTAAAGCATTAGCAAGAGCTATAGGTTGTGAGACTGATAAGTACATCAGTCAACATTCGAGGACGAATGTTCCCAAGGGGTGAATGATGTTACACACTATGTTTTCATACGTGAGAGTACATCATAAGTCAATTGATGTAAGCTCAGAAATGAGATCGTCTTTGAAAGTACATATGGTAAGTTAATCATGTTACCTTGGAGGTTACAAATCTTTAAGATCATAGATAACAAGTTCCAAGAGGGTTGAAAGACTTAGAAGCTAAGCAAACTGAAGAAAATAAGATTTGTCGAAAGTCGACAAGTTGGGAATATTATAATATGTAATCTTGGGATAAGAATAGGGTGATTAACATGATAAATAGGTTGTTTTATGAGTTATTTTAGGCTTATTATAGTCGTGTGTTACATTTTTCAGTCAAGCAAGTTGTGGAACAAAAGTTGGCAAAGGTCATCACAAGTTACATTCATAAATGTGCTGAAAATTAGGTCAAATGTTGCGGAGCTTTTCTCCCAATATACTTGGAATTACGGGAGGATCTATATATCAAATTGAATATCTACGAGTCTATTTTCTAACGCATTATACTATTTATTGATACAACATCGGAGTAGATAGATATTTGCAGTTTCGCGAGACTGCATAGGTGACAAGTAGGTGTGTCACTAAAGCTTTTTGAGCAATACATTTCATGTATTATATGAGGTATTTTTGGGACATATTATATACCGAATTGAAGGTCTTAGAATTTCGTTTCCAATTCTCTTAACCATTCATTCTTACGACATCCGGATAAAAAGATATAAGCGTCGGAAGATGGGCCAATGAGAGGGTGCCAAGCTAGCACCTCTTTAACTTTTCCAAACTTGATATATATAGGTCTTAGGCCATGTTTGAAGGCATCATCTGTGCCTCGTGGAATCTCATTTGATTTCTCTTTATTGGCTTGAGCCTCTTCGAACATAGATTCTATGTGGGATGACGTCTCCGCGATGTCGATGACACCGGCTACTTCCTTCAAGCAGAAGCGACTTCTCACTGGATCCCGAGCTAGAGGAGGATCTGCATCTTGGCCACCTTCTTCGGTTGCTGCCTGATCTCCTTCGTCGATGGTCGACCCGTGAGCAATGAACTTCAGGTCATCGTCCTCAGGATAATCCCTGAGCTAGAAGAGGGAATCGGGGTCCGGTACCCTAACTTTGATACCTTTTTTATTGCTTTTCAAGACCTGAACAGCTACCCTCTTCTTCTTAACCTCGGCGTCTGGGGAGCTAGAGGATTAACTTTTTTTCTTCTTTTTCCCCTCCTTTGCGGCAGCTCAGGGCTATCCCGAAGCGGAGGGTTCAGCAAGCGAGGATGGAGTCCTCATCCAATAGCCGAAGCTCGGTGGTCTTGGGCAAACCTGTGAAAGGGAAATGACTTAGAAGAAATAAAAGTTAAGTATATAAATGTAATTATTTAGGAGGAAGACTCACCATGAGAACGGGCCTCCCACTTTCCCTTCGAGAGATTGCGCCATTTGCGCTCGAAGTAAGACAATTTTTTGCAAATCCCCTTGATACACTCCTTGAAACGAGGGACTTCATTAGGAACTTAGGTGACTGTTGCACAACGGTAGACACAGGCAAGTAGAAAAAGAATAAAAGGAAGTACCAAGTACTCAAGAAGGAGAAGACTTACGGGATGAGTTGCACTTTTCAGGGAATGGCAGAAATTTGGGGGAGGGGGGGGGGGAATTAGGTCTTCAATTTCACCCAAATGAACCTCCTCTGCCAACCTCTATCACGATCTTCATCGATTCTCGATAATGGATCTTTTCTTGCTCGACGAACGAGCTTTCTCAACCCCCTTCAAAAGATTCAGGGAATGAAAAGACGAAGCAGGTGGTCGAGGGTGAACCGAGGTGCTTCGGTGTTGTTTACAAAGTGGCGGAGAAGTATTATGATCCTCCAAAAGGAT
The DNA here is from genome assembly GCF_000715075.1 of Nicotiana tabacum. NCBI lineage: Eukaryota > Viridiplantae > Streptophyta > Magnoliopsida > Solanales > Solanaceae > Nicotiana > Nicotiana tabacum. The sequence goes on from NC_134102.1 coordinate 49,882,331, forward strand.
GGGTGAATCTTCCTAAGGAAGACCTAGTACCTTTTGCAGAAATCGAGGATTATAGGGTCCATCAGGGTGAGTGTGAAGGAATAAGTATAAACACTTAGTTACCCTTCCACATGAGTGGTGATGTCTTCGTTGGGTCCGGGGATGACCACCTCCTTGCTCTCCCAGTTACAGTCTACCCGAACTGGGGGGAGTGTGTCCTTAGTAATGGAGCATATGTACCACATACTCCCTCGACTCGGTCTTGTTGACTGGAGGCCTTCCCTACTTTGAAGTTGATTTCAATGGAACATCCTTCGGGAATGAAGCTCTTCAAAGGAGGCTCTTGGTCCACCTCAGGAACGGCCACCTCGGCATTCGTGGCCTGGTTGGAAGATGAATTGGTGGCTTGTTGAGGCACGGATTTGGATGTTTTTGCCATAGAATTCTGGAAAAAATATGAAAGTTTGAAGAAAAATATGAAGGTTTAAAGATGAGAATGAAGATATGAGGATGGGGATGAAGGTATGAAGTCTGATTTGAAGATTTAAGGAAGGATTATGAAGATTTGAAGATGAGGATATGAAGATCTAGAAAGCAATGCATGAAGATTTGAAGGGGTTAGAGTTAAGTGGAGAATTCGAGGGTAAGTCAAAGAGTTCTGGAATCGGAAAGTGAAAAAGGGGTCAGAGCTTTTATAGAGGAAGGATAATCAATGCGTGACGTTTCGCATTCGAGGACAGTCACCCAATGGCTGACATGTGTCCGAAGTTAGAACGAAGCGACTGATAGGATGTTTCGTTGACCCGTCAACTCGATTTTAACGTACGGAAGAAGGAACCGGGGTTAATTTATATCTTCACGTCGCTTCGATAAATCTACTCTCCGGAAAACGAGGGGACTATTTGTGTACGGGTAAAATTTGGGGTAAAGGTTTCCCTAATTCCCCGATGAGAGAACAAAAGGTAAGCACGTCTCGATGTGATTATAATCAAGGCTAGGAAACCCTCATATCTAGACCTGGAAGAATGAACGATGTATCTGAGATTGAATACGGTAAAGCAACGTACCCCGAACCAAGTATAGCTTGTGGGCCTTGGGAGATGCGATGAACGGTAATGCATGACGGATAGGGGGCGTAATATTCGCCCTCAATCGGATATTACGGCGTGAATCTCGTTCAGTATCAATTATAGATCAACAATTATCGGAAAAAGAAGATTTTTATCTTTTTTATACTTGTACTAGGACTAAATTCTCCTATTATATAAATGGGAAGTTTTTCTTTGATCTGACATATTGTAACACGCAAATCATAGTAATAAAAAGTTTACTTTTGTCTTCTAGCTAATGTTCAAGGCATTATTCATTTGTTCTTTTCTTCACTCGCAACCAAGCTTGAATCACGGGTCCAATCGAGGATGAATTCTACTGTTCAATCTAAGATCAGGCTTGGTCATTATATTGTGATTGGTTTGATAACTTATTTTGTCTTTAATTCATTTACCTATTATTCTTAATTATTCGTATTGAATGTTCATAAATTTAAGAGAAGATCAATTTGCATTTTCGTATTTGATTCATTGTTGTGAAGTGATGGTATGTGTTTGGAGACTTTGGATAGGTCCGAATAGTGGTTACAAGCTTGTTGGTATGGTTGGACGGTGTCCCGGGTGGCTCGAGTGAGTTTCGGACCACCTGGAGCTTGGTTGAGAGTGCTGATGACTGTTGGTGTCTGGTGTGCTCCACGATCGTGAAGTAGGTCTCGCGATCGCGGAGACTTATTTAAGCTGCTGTATTTTTGTTCTTCATGTTCGCGAAGAGGGACGCTTTTGCGAAGGGTTGTGGTTTATTGAACTTCGCATTTGCGCCTGGGAGGTCATGTTCGTGTAGGAGGATGGCATGCTGGGGGAAGGCTGGAGCTAAGCCTTCGCGTTCGCGACAGTGTTATCGCATTCGCGTAGGCCAGTGGGACTTATGCTTGGAGTTCATGGGTTGGGGCTGTGTTCACGAAGAGTTATTATGGGGAAGTGTACTTTTGTGCTTTGTGAAGGTGAGGTAGTGACCGCATTCGCAAAGTGTATCACTGAGGCATACCTTAAGTGTTATTATTTCGGAATATTTTTTCCATTCTCCCACATTTTGAGTCCTAGACTTTGAGAGGTGAAAATTTTGGAGAGCAAATTCACTACTACATTGGAGGTAAAACAATTTCACTTAGATTTGGCTTTATACTTGATTTCTCGTGGATTTTTACACCTAAAACTTAGAATTTTATTGGAAGTTGATTTGGACTCCATTTCGAAATCTAATCATATATTTGGACGTGAGGTTATGGGTAGTCAGGATATGTCTCTTGAATCAGATTTTGACTGCGTGGGCCTGCGGTTGACTTTTATTGACCTTTGGAGATTTGATTAAAGATCGAAACTTTATTGCTTGGAGTTGTTTCCTATGGCGTTGTTTGACGTTATTGAGTTGTTTTTTGCTAGATTTGTGCCGGTCGGAGGTGGTTTCTAATAGAAAGACATTTTTGAGGTATTGATTTGGCCCTTTTGAGTTAAGTATCTTGCCTAATTTTGTGTGAGGCAATAATCCTTAGACCTAGACCTTATTTGTCTAATTGTAATGCATTTGATGCGGCGTATATGCGAGGTGACGAGCGTATATGTAGGTACTATGTATGAAAAATGACCGAATTAGACTCTAGGCCTCTACTATGCCTTTATTTAATTGTATACTCTTTACGATACATGTATAATTCATTGTATGACTACGCGAGCTTATCCTTTCATGCTAGAGATCATGTTTTAGGTTTATAATTTTCTAATTGACCAAGTTGGACAATTGTGGAACCATTGCTAATTTGATTTAGTTGTAGTCATGCTTTATATGTTGAACCCGTATCCGTATTTTATTAATATCATGTCCTTGTACACTTTATTGACAAATTGTAAGCGTATGTCTTTTGATGATAATTTGGCATATTGTTGATTATGATTATGGTACTTGTGGACATGTTGGACATACTAATTGGGCATTGGCACGAGGTTTTGCCGTGCGATTATGATTGATATTATTATTGTGTCGGGGTATGGAGCGATAAGGATGGATATTGTTATTGTATGGAGTGATAAGGATGGATATTGTTGTTGTGACGAAATATGGAGTACGATGGTGACATATATATAAATATATACACACACATACGTGTTGCCATGTTTTTATATATTACACAGGTTCTTTGACTAGTGAGTATCACATGACTTGAACCTCGTCACTACTTCATCGAGGTTAGTCTTTATACTTACTGGATACCGATTGTGGTATACTCATACTACACTCTGCACATTTTATGCAGATCCAGGTGTTGGAGGTAGCGGACATCGTGAGTGAGCTTGTAACAGATCGAAATGATTCAAGGTAGTACTGCATGGATGCCACACACCCATGGAGTCCACTTCTCTTATTTTTATACTATTGTATTTACTTTCAAATAATATTATACTTATTGAGACTCGACGTATTCTGTTTAGAGCTCATGACTCGATATTATCTGGTTTTGGGAAGATGACTTATGTACTTATGTTTTGGCTTCATTGAGACCGAATTCGGCAATTTATGTTAAAAATTCAGAGTCATATATCTTATTTCAATGTTTGTGTCATTGTGTATTTGACTTACCTAGTATTAGAGGTTAGGTGTCATCACGATCATTGGTGGGATTTTGGATCATGACATTTTATTAAATCCAAATCTATTCTAAGCACTTTCTAGATCTTGAGATGGATTTATTCACAGAAAAGTACCAATGTACCTTATTGAACTTTCTGTCATTCTTTTTAATCTGTCTATTTGTAGTTACTTTTACAATTGAAAACCTTCACTTTTTATTGGCTAATTTTGAACAGTTCTTGTCGGTAAATGAGTGAAACATGATAACAGCAGTTTTCTGATATGTTGAATAACACAAACTATTGTACGTTCAATGCTTATCAATGAATTATTATACATGCAGATATTGTACAATGCATAGATTTAAAAAATCTGAAATTTCAACTCCCTTTATAAAATTCCTATTGATAAAAGACAAATACAAAATGTTGGATTCCCTACAATCTTTATCGGTATCCGTTGTGTTTGAATCATTCTCTCAACGGTGAAAAGGTGTTAGTAAATCAAAATCAATTAGCCAGTGGTCTTGGAAGCAAAACTAGTTTTTGTCGAGTCCAGCCAGCCAGAGAAGAAGCTCCCGGAAACTGACTCTCTTTGTTCTGAACTCTCTGGCTCTCTTCTTTGCAATACTCTTAAAAACTCATCTGAACTTAAAGACCCATCATAATCCAAATCAAACATGAAAAATATCAAATCCACCACGTTATCAGTAAGGGATATGCCACAAACCTGGTAGGACATGAATCATTATTAGTAAATTTGGTAAAATTATGAAAGAACACAATTCATAATAAGAACACAATTTATAGACCATACTTGCTTAGCAGCTCCTTTTAGCTCTTGCTTAGACAAGAGTCCGTTTACTTTCCCATAGCTTAAGATGACCTGAGAAAATGACTGAAGTTCTTTGCGTAGCTTAGCGAGGCTCATGAATTCCTCGAACGTAATGCGTAAATCCCTAAAATGTGGTTTATCATCCAGATCTTCTACTCGATCGAGAAACTTATTGATGTGACTAATATCAGCAGATGCAACCATTGATAAAGCAAAATCTTTGGCAGAAATGCTTCCTTGTGACTTGTAGTCATAATGGGCAAATTCCAAACGTAATATCTGAAATGCACAAGAGGGAATTGATGCTTGGAACCAAATAAACAACATACGATATCCTATCTAGAAAGGTATTGTGAATTAGATGATTGTATTTTTGGGATAGAAAGTAAAAGGAAGGCATACTTCATCATGTAAATCTCTTAAGAACTGTACAAATCTTTCTTGCTCAAGGCGCCCATTTCCATCTTCGCTGAAGAAGTACTCCAAGAGTCCTCCTTCCTCTACGGAACCAGTAACTTTTAGTCCAAATCGAAGTCCATTTCTATGGCAAGCACCTTGTCTATTAGCAGTTCGCATATGTTCCATCATTTTCTTGAATTCTTCCTTGTCAACTCCTCTGTTCATGAAACTAGTCAGAAGTTCTAAAACAACTATAAGATAGGTGAATCTTGTTTTTCTAAAAATTTCGTTGATGTCATTGATGGGTCATTATAAATTGGACTCTATAATGTATGCATGAAAGTTGTTCTAGATGATAACAATAATTATGGGCTCAATCCCAAGCAAGTAGCAATAGGCTATATGAATCCTTACTAATTATGTCACTTCACTTAAGCTCATTGCTTAGCCGTTACAAAAGTGCATATTTACAAATGAAGTACACATAATCTTCTTATACAATAAATTTTCTAAGGGTATCACAATAGCAAACCAGCTTATCACAGTAGCGAAAAGAATAACAGGATAATCAGAGTTAAGTATCAGCAAAATGACATACCCATCATTGTCAAGGTCAAACATTCGAAAGGCATCTGAAAAGCTCGATTCTGGGATGCTCAGTAGTGTAACAAAAAAGATGTACCTAATCAAAAAAAGACAGACATGGTTTCAAGAGAAATTTTCAGTAAGCTCAGTTAGCATTCAAAGGGAATGACAACTTGCTTACACCTTATCTAGAGATCACGATAGGAACTAGAAATTGTTGAAGTATGTTTAAACCAAGATGGCAAAATAGTCTGATAGACACTTCTACTTGTTCAGTTTTGACATCCCAGTCTCCTATCCCATAGAATTTCAGCTGGATACCCGAACTTGTTCAAAAATGATATTTTAAACCCCTCCGACATTGTGTGTCCCTCAATCACCTAATGTAGGAATCCACAACAAATAAAAATAGTCCATGTTATTTTTTATTTTTGCATAAAACAAAAATATAACCTTTTTGACTTTTCCCTTTTATTTTTTGACTTTCTCTTTTTTCATACTCAAATATTTCACTTGAGGATCTGAGATGTTGGTTCTTCACTCTCTTTCTCTCTCCTCGCTCTCCTTAACGTCCTTCTGCCCCCCACCCACCCTTCCTACGCCCGTGACCCACACCGGAAACATTCGCCGGAAACCCGCCAGGTAAGTAGTCTTTTTCTCTCCTCTCTCCTCTCTCCCCCCTTCTCTCTCCTCTCTTTCCCCCATGCCGGAAACCCTTCTCTTTCGAACCCCCTTCTCTTTTTCCTGTTCTTTGCTGCTTCCCCCACCCTATCTTATTCCCCTGTTTTTTGTTTCCCCCTTCTTTCTCTCTCCTCTCTTTCACCTCTCCTCTACTCTCCGCCTCTCTTGCCTTCCCGTCCCACCTCCACTACCCACTGTACAATGGTATTAGAGGCAGCGACGACCCCCTTTTTTTCTTCTTCTTCTCCTTCCATTTTCCAAGTAAATCAGAGTGGCATGTAGGGTTCACGACGACAATTCAACAGTTACAGTTAGCGGCAGTGGCGGCGCATGGCGGCACGTGGCTGTAACCGACTCGTCTGGTTCTTTAGCAACGCCTCGACTCCCCGACTATATCCAAGTTCTTTCCCTCTGGAGTTGGTACCTCCGGGCATCCAGTCACTTTTTCTTATCCCCCTTCCTTGTTAGTAATTATTTGTTCTAGTTAAGGCAAATTTTTGCGAGATTACCCGTACCCTAAAGTTGTGTTGTCTAGTCTACTTCGGATTGCTTACCATTCCCTGCCGATTAGTTGAGTTACTTCGATTTTATGGGTGTTCAATTGAATTTGTATGTGTTTTTTCTTATCTGTACTTGTAATTAGTCCTCTAAGATAAAAAATTTAGTTTACTTCTTTAGCCTAACTATTACCTTGTATCAGTGATAATTTTGGATTTGTCTCCCTTAGGATCTAGTTCCTGGAGTAGTTGATGGAGGAGTAATGTCTTGTCCTCGGGTGAGGCGGGGGTCCATCGGAAACAACCTCTTTACCCTCCAGGTAGGGTTAATGTCTGCGTACACACTACCCCACAGACCCCACTCGTGAGATTATACTGGGATTGTTGCTGTTGTTGTCGTCTTTTTTCATACTCTTTCTCACCCTTCATGTTAACCAATACCCCCACCCCCACATTTTTCGTTCTTTCACCTTTTTAAGAATGTCGAACCAATTTTCGATCCCCATGAACAGATTTTCTTTTGTTCATTCGAGCTGACCAAGCACAATAGTAAGCACAATGACTACAGTTGCATCGTTCTTATTCAATCCCCTCTGTACCATTTCTCAGAATGACTTTAGGCACTTTGGAGGGTTATTCAAATTCAAATACCCAGCTATCATGATATTTTTACCCAACCAAATTCTGTGTGGTATTGAATCAAACATCTGTTGCACAATAACTAATCCACCCACTTACACATATCCATTCACGATGTTGTTCTAAGACACAATATCTCTTTCTGCATCTCATCAAAAACCTGCCTTGCAAGACAATTAACCCACAACAACTATAAAAATGCACCAAAGAATTCTGAACATGCAAAACTCCATCAACACCATTTTCACAAATTGATACGGAGTAAAACAGAGGAGCTTGCGAAAGTTATACATTGCGTTGCATAGTTGAGACATAACGGTCAATTAGTTAGGATTAAAGAGTTTTAGGGAAGTTTATTTAAGTCCCTTATCTTTTAAATTAGAAGTTCCTTAAATTACACATTGACCCCTTAATTTCCTTTGTCTTATATAAACTATGTCCTGCCCAGAATGGTACTGAGATGGCATATTGAGTAGATTATCCAGCTATAATCCTTAGGTTATTTTCATGATTTTCTCCTCTATATAGGTTGTAATTATCCTCTTTTATGGGAATAAATGAAAACCTATTTTATTTTGCCCTAGTTTATCTTTGCATTTCTCTTTTCTTTTCCCTTTTTCCCTTCTTTTTTCCGGCTCTCTTCACTGTTCCATTGCCCTGCGTATCAGTGGTATCAGAGAAATTCTTGGCTCTGTGGATGACCATGGCTGATAATATTAGCAATGTTATGGAGGTGCTCAAAAATATCTCACTCGATATGTCAAGCTTAACAGCTAGACAAAGTCTGTTGGAGGCAAACCAAGAGCAAAGTAACAAGAATCAGGAGGAAGCTTTGAGTGAGCTTAGAGAAGTGCTCAATGAAGTTATCCACGGAGGAAAGAGGCCAGAACGTGACAAATCGGTAACCCAAAGTGGAGGTGAGCTTTATTCTCCAAATGATAAACCCTTTGATTTTGGTGACTTAGCTTCCCCTAGCTCTAATGGAGCTAATACCTCTACAATACCAGTGAACCTCCTTGCTGTTAGCTCGGTTCTTCCTAACACTCAAACTAATTCGACTACCAACTTTACAACCTCAGCTCCTTAAATTCCCATAAACCCTAGTCATTCTCTGTATATTCAGAATCCCATAACCTCTCAGCTACAATCTTCTCCTTTTCTAGCTATAGGGTTGCAGGTTTTTCAAAACCCCTTCCCTAGAACAATAGTACCCTTAGCACCCCACCTTCCTAATCACCCAGGAAGGTATTATCAAACCACACAACCTCAAGGCTCGCCACTAGTGCCACCACTCTTATACCACCAAACATATAACCAGCCCAGCCAATTTCCTTCTGCCTACTATAATCCAAGCACACATATGCCACCACCCTTATACCACCAGACCCCATAAGTATCCACTCCCTATCCTTATCAGAATGTCCCCACCACCAACCAATTCCACAACTCAAACACTCCCAATGTGACATTACCCAGTATACCTTTTACCAAGTACCACAAGGTTGAATTTCTCAAGTTCAATGGTGAAGACCTTAGGACATGGTTGTACAAGGTAGAGCAATTTTTTTCCGATGAAGACCTTACTATCCAGCAGAAAATGAAGCTAGTTTCCATGCATTTTGAAGGGAATGCTCTACAATGGCATTTAGGCTATATGAGAAGTAGAGGACAAATGCCACTTCCTACTTGGGATGAATACTTATGGGCTTTATGTGATAGCTTTGGAGCTGAGTATTCTGATCCTATGACTGAGATTATGAATATCAAGCATACTAGGAGTGTGAAGGATTACCAAAAGGCTTTCAATAGTGTAATGACTAGGATGAATCTGTCAGTTGAACATGCTATTAGTATATTCCTGAATAATCTTAAGCCTAAAATCAGCAATGTTGTGAGAATTGGTAATCCTAGCAGTTTACCACAAGCCTACTACTTGGCCAGGCTACATGAGGCCAGCTTTATTGCATAAAGCAAGGCTATCAAAGCAGCATCTGCAGTGCATCAGCATTATGTTGTAATAACACTTCAAGGACAAGGCTCTACTGGGTGGGCAAAGGCTGCTACACCTACCTACAAACCACCTGTGACTGCCAACCTAGATGGTTTCAGGAAAAGAAGACTTACACCAGCTAAAATTGATGAGAAAAGGGCCCAAGGTATATGTTTCTTCTGTGATGAAAAGTTCACACCGGGGCATAAATGCAAGGCTAAAAGGCGCATATACTTCATGGAAATAAATACAGAAGAACTGGGAGACAGTGAGGAAACAGAGGTGGAAGTGTAGGATATTGAAGAGCCTCAAGAAGTAGCAAACCCTGTTGAGAACTATGAAATATCTCTGCAAGCCTTGAATGGCACTAAGGGCTACAAAACTCTCAGGATACAGGGCTTCCTGAACAAAATCCTATAAATGTTCTCATTGATTGTGGCTCCACCCACAACTTCATCAATGAGAAGCCTGCCAAGAGAATAGGTTACACAATTAGCCAAATACACCCTCACAATGTATCTGTAGCTGATGGCAGGATCATCCAATATGTTAAGGGAAGCAAGGTCTTCAAGTGGTTCATGTAAGGGGTTCTTTTCCAAGATGACTTCCTAGTGCTTCCTATAGGCAGTTGTGACGTTGTGTTGGGAATTCAATGGTTGTGTAAGTTAGGAGACATCAAGATCTTCATGATCAAGGTCTGTTCTGCCAACATGTCTCCAACTGCAAGCTCTCAGAAATAAGAGGAAATTCCTATACCAGTCCAAACATTACTCACTGAATATAGCATACTCTTCCAAGAACCTAAACATTTGCCTCTTTCAAGAGGAGTGTTTGACCATCACATTCCCTTAGTTGAAGGCAGTGCTCCTGTTAATTCTAGACCTTACAGATACTCCCCAATACAAAATAATGTGATAGAAGACATGGTGAAGGAAATGATGGCTCAAGGGATCATCAAGTATAGTTCTAGCTCTTATGCCTCACCTGTGGTATTAGTTGGAAAGAAGGATGGCTCATGGAGACTGTATGTTGATTATAGAGCTCTAAACAAAGTCACAATTAAGGATAAATTTCCCATACCTATCGTTGAGGAGTTATTGGATGAACTCATAGGGTTAGAAATTTATTCAAAGATAGATCTAAGAGCATGCTATCATCAGATTAGAATGGCACCCTCTGATGTGCACAAGACAGCCTTTAAAATACACTCAGGATACTATGAATACTTGGTCATGCCCTTTAGATTGACCAATGCTCCTTTTAGTTTTTAAGGGCTTATGAACCATATTTTTTCAAGCATATTTGAGAAAGTTTATCCTAGTGTTCTTTGATGATATTCTAGTTTTCAGCAAAACATTAGATGAGCATGAGCAACATCTCAGACTCACCTTTGAATTGTTGGTACAACACCAGCTTTTTGCTAAAGGGAGTAAGTGTGTATTTGCAGCAACTACGATTGAATACTTAGGACATTATATTTCTGCTGAAGGAGTGACAACTGACCCCAAGAAAATTGAGGCAATCCAAGGATGGCCTAAACCTACTAACATCAAACAGCTAAGAGATTTTTGGGGCCTAGCTGGGTACTATAGAAGATTCATCAGGGGTTATGGAGTTCTTAGCAAGCCACTTACTGATTTACTCAAGAAGGACAGTGAAGACTGACCAAAAGGCTCCAAAATTCCTTGCATACATGGTCACAATTGAAATGGATAGCAAAGATGATGCAATATGATTTCATAATTGAGTACAAGAAGGGTAAGAAAAACAAGGTGGCTGATGCCTTATTTAGACTGCCTGCAGCTGAACTAGCTGCCCTTACCTTATCTTCTATTCAAACTGACTTGCTTAGTCTGATCACTCAAAGTTGGAACTTAGACCCAGACTTGACTGCCTTGATTCAGACTCTAAAGAGGGGTACAGAGGTACAAGGCTACACTTTCATTCATGATCAACTTAGAAGACATGGCAAATTGGTGATTGGTCCAGACTCTAGCTTGAAGAAGAACATTATGCAGCTGTGGCATGATTCCCCTATGGGGGGGCTCTGGGATTGAACTAACATACAGGAGGATAGCATCACTGTTTTATTGGAAAGGGTTGAGATAAGATGTTCATACTTATGTCAATGGCTGTAACATTTGCCAAAGGCATAAGTATGATAGGTCTCCCTATCCAGGACTCCTACAGCCCTTGAAGTTGCCAGTCATAGCTTGGAGTAGTATCAGCATGGATTTTATAGAGGGACTACCCAAATCAAAAGGAAAGATTGTGATTCTTGTAGTAGTTGATAGACTCACTAAGTATGCTTACTTCCTGAGTCTCTCTCACCCTTATTCAGCATCAGAAGTGGCCAACCTCTTCATGGAACAGATTCACAAACTTCATGGCATGCCTGAAGACATAGTAAGTTACAGGGACCCCATCTTCACCAGTAAAGTTTGACAGGAATTATTCTCTATGCATGGGGTGACACTTAATATATCCACGGCATACCACCCTCAAACTGATGGCCAAACAGAAGTCATCAATAGATGCCTTGAAATATATCTCAGATGCTTTTGTTCTGAATCACAATCTGATTGTTGTTCATACCTTTCTTCTGCTGAGTGGTGGTATAATACTACCTTTCACTCTTCTATACAAACAATACCATATGAGGCTTTGTATGGCCAACCTCCCCCCCTCCATTTACCCTATGTAGCAGGTGACTCAGCTGTCGAAGAGGTTGATAGAAGCCTCTTAACAAGAGAATTCAAACTGCAACTCCTCAAACATCATCTCCAACGAGCAAAACAAAGAATGACTACTCAGGCTAACAAGCATCGCTCAGATAGGAAATTCAAAGTGGGAGACTGGGTTTACCTCAAAATTCAAACCTATAGACAAGTGACACTATCAGGTTCCCATTTCTCAAAGCTCTCAGCTAAGTACTATGGACCATACCAAGTCTTACAAAAAATTTATCCTGTGGCATACAAATTGTCCCTCCCACCCCCGTTACTTCTCCATCACACTTTCCATGTTTCCTAACTCAAATTATGCCACAACTTACCTGCCAATATCTCTCACCCTCTTGTCCTTGACATATCCAGCCCCTACTGCCCAAATCCTCAGAAAATCCTTGATCGACGCATGGTCCAAAAAGGGAACAAGGCAGTTACTCAAGTTTTGATACAATGTGATCAACTACCTCCTGAGCAGGCTACTTGGGAAGACTACCACTCCTTCATGGTTAGATTCCCTTCTTTTCTTCCTTGAGGACAAGGAAGATTTTGACAAGGGGATCGGATACGGAGTAAAACAGAGGAGCTTGCGGAAGTTATACATTGCGCTACATAGTTGAGACATAACGGTCAATTAGTTAGGATTAAAGAGTTTTAGGAATGTTTATTTGAAGTCCCTTATCTTTTAAATTAGAAGTTCCTTAAATTACACATTGACCCCTTAATTTCCTTTGTCTTATATAAACTAAGTCCTACCTAGAATGGTACTGAGATGGCATATTGAGTAGATTATCCAACTGTAATCCTTAGATCGTTTTCATGATTTTTTCCTCTATATAGGTTGTCATTATCCTCTTTTATGGGAATGAATGAAAACCTATTTTATTTTGCCCTAGTTTATCTTTGCATTTCTCTTTTCTTTTCCCTTTTCCCTTTCTTTTTTCCGGCTCTCTTCACTGTTCCATTGTCCTGCGTATCACAAATAGCCCATCACACTTCTGACCCAAATCCAAACGACCCATTTTAGGTAAGAACTCACGAGTGGTGAAAAGATAAGGGGACTGGCGGGACAGAAGCAAGAGAAGAGAAGAAGGGAGGGATGGAGGGAGGGAGGGAATTGGGGGGGGGGGGGGGCAAGGAAGATAGGGACTGTCGAAAAGATTGGGTGAAAGAAAGAGAAGAAATGAGTTGAGAGAAGAGATGGTGTAGGGGAGATTAAAAATAAAATGGTGGTGGGGAATTTGTTTTTTCTTATTTCATTGTTATTTTTTCATTTGAAAAACCATTTGATTTCACTGGCTTTTAAAAGCATGTAACCACGCACTTCATCCTACACATACGCTTGGTGGTCAACAGTAGAGGAGTTTAAAAGTTGAGCATAAATTCAGGAGTATGGCTGATACTCTGAGTAGGGGTGCCACAATGTTAAAACTGAATTAAGTAGAAGTGTATCGAATTATAGTGCCACCCAAGATCACACAATTAAAAGCTTTATCTCTCCCTTCATTTTCTTTTTTCTCTGACGGCCGGGTTGTTGGGAGGGTGAGAGGATTAGCTCCGGTACTAGTAGCTTGGACACATCTCAATGCTATTTTTTTTTAGGGAACTTTACATAACTGTCACATTTTAAAATAAATATAACAAATTTTTAGCATGAAATCCAATATTACAGTTATGGCAGAAAAATATTTATATTTGTAGTACATAATTTCATTAAAATAGGAATATTAATTATTAATCCGTAAAAAACATAAGCAATTTGAATGGAAAGTCAATAATATTTTGTACAAAAATCATGTCTTTTTTCTCTTTATCTATTAGCTTTCCTTCTTTTTCTTCATCTTCTTAATTTTATTTTCTGCCGAAACCAATATATTTTCTAAATTTGTTCCATTCGTTTTCTTTTTAATTATCTTTCTTAAGTTTTTCTCTTCCTTCTTTCTTTCTTTCTTAACATAAAGATCTTACTTCGATAATAATATATGTTAATATATACAAAACATATATAAAAAAATATATATTGAATTAACACATACAAAATATACAAAAAATATACATAAAAAATACATCTTCAATTAAGATGACACTTAGACATGTGAAATATACATAAAGAAATATATCTCTTAAATTCAGTTAAGATGGCATATATATATATATATATATATATATATATATATATATATATATATATATATATATATATATATATTAAATTTAATTAAGATGGCATATAAATATACAAAAAATATATACATAAAAAATACATCCTGAATTAAAATGGCACTTGACATATAAAATATATTTGAAATATACATTAAAAATACATCTTAAAATAAGATGGCACTTCACAAATAAATATACAAAAATTATATACATAAAAATATATTTTGAATTAAAGTGATACTCGATATACAAAGTATAAAAGACGTATAAATCAATACATCTTGAATTTAGGTGACATTCACATATGCATCAGATTTTTAAAAATGGAGTGAAGAAGATGAATGTTGGAAAGGGAGAATGAAGATGGACAAAAAAAGCACTTCCTGTGATTAGTGAGTCAGTTAACTTATTAAATATTGAGCTTAATTTTTATAATATGTTAATAATAAAAAAAAAGTGTTCTTTATGGAATAAACAATAAATGATGCTATTTTTTTTAAATAATAGTTAAAAAAGGATCAAGCGTGTAAAAAACTCATTTTTTAATTAAAGCCATATGTCCAGGGTATTTTTCAATGCTTCTTTAATTTTTTCCTATTAATGATTTTTGAAAAAGAAAATAATTAAAGGAGAAAGAAATAAACAACTGTTACGGCGTTGTTCGCCAAACTTTTGAAAGGGTTCGTCTCCTCCTTTATTTTTACAGTAATATGCTAGAATCAAAGTAAAAAATTACTCCCTCATTTTCAATTTAGGTGACAATTTTCCTTATTAATCCGTTCCAAAAAAATTACACATTTCTACAATTGGTAATAATTCAACTTTAAACTCTTCATTTTATCATTAATGAGAAACTTTTACAATCACACAAATGTCATGGCCCACAAAACTTTTACTCCCTTAAAGCTTTTAAGATTAAAAGTTTCAAAAATCTTTTTTTTTTCTTAAACTCCGTGCCGAATCAAACTAACTTATCTGATTTGAAACGGAGTGAGTAATTAATAAAAATAAGATTAGTGGTACAAATTTTCTATAGAACACATAACGTTACAATGAGAAACATAATAACCACTAGACAAATATAATAATGCATATGTAATATGTTCTCAACAGCGAAACAAAACTCAAAAGAAAAAACTAAATAAATAAATGTATTCAGATGACGACGAGAGATGCAACAACAAATGTATTGTTTCGACTTTCATATTTCTGCAGCTTTCCAAATATAGACAGAGAAATGTGACATTAAAAAGTATTTAACTTTTAAAAAAGAAGATGATTATGTTTAAGTAAATTTGAAATTGGTTATAGCATACTAAAGAAGACAGAAAAAACAAAACTTTTCGAAAGTTAGGCAATACAACATTTGCTTATTTTTTCCCTTTATTATTTATTTATTTCTTTTTTGATTCTTATCATTAAAATGGACAATAAGGATGGATCCTAGCCTATAAAAAATACGATAGACATGTGGCATTAATCAATAGCAACATTGAGATGCATGAAATACTTACTCAGGAAAGGATATAAGTCCATCATTATTGGTATCAAAAAGCATGAAAAATTGTGAAGGAGCACAATGTAGGTCGCTGGAAGCTGATTCTCCTTTGAGATAGCCCCCTCTAACACCACTTGTTTCTGATGGAGGAAACACTGGAACAATCGCTCGCATTAAGTCTACTGGAGTCATATACACTTCGCCACTTGGAGTTCGGTAAGATGCAAAGTACTCAAATACCTTGAACCAACGTAAAAAGAAAAATAAGAATATGTCCGTATAATTCCAAGAAGTATCATGAGTAATATGTCTGCACTGTGCTCAGAATGCAGAATTTGTAGAAAATTCTTGCCTAAAGAATCATTAATTTTTAGTCTTCTTTATTTTTCTTCTTTATGCGTCTATTATCCGAAACTATTGGGCCGACTAATTCTGATTTGGAATTTTTATATTCCTATACACAATTTGAAACTTTATTACCCTCCCTACTCAAGTTTCAATTTAATTACATTCTATATACAAATTTACCAATTATATACACTTTAGGAATTAAATGAGTATCCCTTTATATTAGGAATCAATTATTTCTCATCCTTATTCTCTCTTCCTCCTGCGCTCTCCCTCTCCGTCACTCTCTCTCTCTCTCTCTCTCTCTCTCTCTCTCTCTCTCTCTCTCTCCTGCTCTCTCTCTCCGTCTCTCAATCCCTAATTCCAGTAATGTAGAGCAAACGAAAAGAGAGCAGCAATTCCACCATTGACATTCATTAAAAAGTTTTGAAACTTTGAATGCGAATTTGGGTTTTCAAAAATCATTATCTGTTTGGATTAGGTGTTGTTGCAAACAATTGAGAATATTGTTTGGAGTTTATATCTCAATTTTGAGGGTGTTTTGGTGAAGATTAGACTTGATTTTGGGTGAATTTCAAATTGAAACTCGAAAAAGAAGAAGACATGACATACATTATACTTACGAAATTGTAGTAAAATTATAGAAAAATTGTATTATGTTGTTTATATATATTTTGTTATTTAAATATTGTATGAAAGTTGAACAATATTGTATAATAATTATATTTCAGTTGTATGATATTGTAGTTGTATATAACTGGGATAGAAATAATGTATGAAAGTTGTAGATAAGTTGTATAATATACAATTAGGTGTATAAAATTTATTTTTACTATGTATAAATCAGATACGAAATATACAAAAGACATTGTATAAAGTTTGTATAAAAATTATAGTTAAGTGATATGATATTGTAGTTGTAGATAAGTTGTAGATAAGTTGAATAATATATAATTATTACGTGTGAAATTTATTTTTTGTATAAATTAGATACAAAATATATAAAAGACATATTTGTAGAAAATTTTATATTTAAATTTGTTGGGTGTGAGATGAAAGGTTTATTGTTATTTTCATATCTCTTCTCTATATCATTAAGTAGTTCTCATGTCAAAGTCTGGTTGATTTTGGATATGTATATTTTGCCATGAAGTAGTAAGCGTGGTGATTTTTATATTTTGCCATGAAGTAGTAGAAGATGAGATATGGGGAGAAAGAGAGGGTGACGGTACTCGAGATCTGAGAGATTAGATTCTCTAAATCCCTAAATATAAGTTCAATCTTGAGAGATGCTTTTCTTCATCAAAAGATATGTTTCAGAATTAACACTGTGATTTCTGCAGAAAACCGGCAGCATTTTTGGGGGGGAGCTTGACCGAACCACTGGCTATATACATCTCAGTAAGCTCGACCAGGTTCAACCAACTTTGCTGAACTTTTCCTGAATGTTAAGGATGATTTGTACTTGCTGCAAATCGATGCTAAAAAGCTTGGGAATGGGTTGGTTTACGAAGCTATCGATGACTCATGTTCAGAAGATTTTACAAAGCTTGTTTGTTGTAAGAGGGGAGAGAGGAGAGAAAAAAGGAAAAGGGTACAACTAAATCCCTTGATTGAAGGCATAAATAATGGATTTGGAGCATTTTAAGGTGGATTGTATACATTTTATAACTAAAATGTGTTTAGGTCGGGTAAATACCAAAATATGGACATTTTTCGTAATAAGGTTTCAAATAGTGTATAGGAATGAAAAAAATTCATTCTGATTTATACAGCATAGGGCCCACTAAAGGAGAAATTACTCTCTACCAAGAGTTTTTCTATTTATAACTCGAAGCCTATGATTAAGGATGGAGCAATTTCATCCATCCCACTCACCCCGCAGGCTTCGTTGTACCTTGCCTACTCATCAAGACTTATTTGTATTCAGATACAATCTATTTTCTTGGGCCCAAGGGAACCTTGGCCAATCGTTCCTCGCCCGTCCTTGCTTAGGAAAAAATTAAACAACTATCTCTTGATTGATCTGTTCCCGTTGGTGGTAGAAGAGAAGAAGATAAAGAGGGGTTGCCATTGACGGAGAAGAGAAGAAGAGAAAGCGGAAACTAATTTTATTTCAAGGATGTATTATTTCAGGGAAGAAGCAGAATGAAGGACACACTTTAGGGTCTGTTGGAAAGCCACCAGGTAATTGAAATTAGTATAATTACTAGGTACTAATTACACAGCCTAATAATTATATTGTATTATAATTACGACGACTTGTTTGTTTGTCATAATAATTACAGTGTAATTACAAGTGTACTGTTTGGTTGCACAAGTGTAATTACACGGTTAGATTAAATCTTAAATATAAAGTTAATTACTAATCACATATTTGTAACTAATATTCTAAAAATAACTGACATATATATTTTTAAAATTAATAGTAATATTTTACTTTAATTAATAATAAAAACTAAAAGTATATATTTTGTAAGAACATCATGGACTGCATGCTTGATAAAAATGATATTTATAAATATTAATGCCATTACATTACTCAAATATTTTATGAAAAAATAATCTATTAAGCAAATAAAATAGAATTAATAAGTCAATACTACTAAAGCAAATAAAATAGAATCGAAAATATAATATAAATTCAAAATTTAAAAATTAAATAAATAAACATAATACTCTTATATAAAATTATAATTAACATAAAATAAGTTTCAACATAATTTAAAAGAAAAAAAATATAAGTTTATAACCTCATTCAACAGTGAGATTCTACTTTAATGACATCACTCATTATATGCCAAGTTTATTAATGACTCGTTATTTCTAATATTAGGAGGTGTAGTTTCAAAACTAGAATAATAGCACAATTTTCTAAATGAAGAAAATAAAAAAAATAAAAAATATGAGTAACTACATGGAATCACAAAAAATAAACATTGAAAAATGAGAATATTATTTTAATATTAAAAAAATAATATATCATTTTAACATAATTAAGTTTGCATATAACCTCATTCAATAATAAAGTTCAGCTTTAATATCACTCATTATAAGTCTAGTTTGTGGATAACTTATTCTTTCTAAGATTACGAGGTATAATATTTTAGAAAAATTAGAATAATAACATAGCTAAGTGTAATAAAAAATAAAAAAAATAATTAAGAAAGAAATAAAATATGAGAAATTACGTAGAAACACGTGAAGTAACGGTTAAAAACTGAAAAATAAGGAAATAAAAGATAAATAATGTTAAAAAAAGAATTTGAAAAGTTAAAATAAAAAATAAATTAAAAAGAAAAAAGAATAGAAATAAAAAGTAAATTAAAAAGAAAAAAGTGATTATAAAAATGACCTTGTAATTACACCATGTATTTACCAGCAATTCTTAGCCATCCTTGAATTGCAGAGTGTAATTACACTGCCTCAATTACACCAATTACATGCTGACCAAGTAATTACTTTATCGGACAAATATGTTAAAATTGTGTAATTACACCCAAATCCAATTAAAGGGTGGCTTTCCAAATAGGCCCTTAATCCACATCAGCAGTATGTGTTTAATAGGCACAATATGTATTGAGTTCAGGTGCCCAATAGGTACAAGTTTAAGTGAAAATTATTGCTAAGTTAAAGGGGCTATTTATGTATTTGGCCATAAAATTTCTTTCATGCATAGTTAAAGGGAAAAAAATTATATAAAAGAAACTATTATCATATTTTTATGTAACATCCAAATTCTAATGTTCTGTTGACTGTTAATTAGAAAGAGGGACTCTTAAGTTAAAGAGAGTTTTATTGTCTCGCTTCCTATGCAAGTTTTAACCCTTGGGTGGGGGCAAAACTAGTCAAGAATCAGAACCCTTAATGTTATTTGTACTTGCTACATAATAACATTACATGTCTAATAGTACCGTAATAATTGATGCATGTACAATGTACCTAATAAATAATATCTCTACCTTTTCAGGAGGACTTTGCAGTCTCAACCGTTTCTCATACTTGAAGAAAACTTTTTTTCGGTATGAATCTGAAAATACAGAAGAAGGCAAACAAAAAACCATAAAAGTTGAAGAAAATGAATAAAAACAATCATTACTCTAATATATGTAAATTCAATTTCAATACCTCCAAATAAAAACGTGGGTTTTTTCCCTGGCTCTTCCCTTCTACTTTCAGAATTAGCATAACAAATATGAGAATCATTATGAGAAGGGGATGAAATATAATAGACGGCTAAGGTTGAGCAAGCAATAATGACACCAGAAGACAGTGATTCAACAACTATTCGATTTTTTCTATATCCATTGGAACCGCCGAACCCAACATCTAATTGGTGGCCATTCGATTTGGTGAAGATGGAACGAAATATTGGATTATGAGCGGCAAGCGCTCGGATTGCTTGCTTAGGTGTTCTAAAAAATGCCCAAGGATGCATAGTAATTACAAGCAGTAAGGAGATAGCAGAAAACCAAAAGAGGATCAAGATTATTATCACTAAGTTGTTACAGACAAGGTTGATCCTTGGAAAGGGGAAAGTGAAAATATTACGGATATATTTGACCGAGAAAGAGAGGTGTGGGATGTTTCTTGAGTTTTTGGCTCAGCTTTATTCATAACGGTCTCCAAGGTGGTTGGTTATATATGTTTTTTATGAGTCCCGATTATGTGCAATACTAGTGGCAAAGGAAGCCCATGCTAAGCTCGGGCCCCAACTCAATGATTTTGATTAAAAAGTAATTTGTGTTGTAGTCTTTCAAAATTAATCGTATAAAAAATTCTCTGTTTCTGTTACCATGCATATCCATTGTTTATATCTTCAAATTGGATTTTGAATCAGTCGGGCTAGAACTTAAACTTATGGCCTTCTGTCAAAAGATTTATTAGTTTTCTTTGTGTTGGGAAATGGGATTGGGTTGCGGGTCGCTCCACGTGACTGACCCGACCCATTTAGAAGAATTAAGTAAGAAAAGTTACAACAGAAATAACCACTCACATCAAAATTGTTGCTATCGTGTTTAAGGGTGTGGGATCAGTTTTCTTTATGGTTACATACTGCTTCTCTCTCATTAGAAGACTAAGCAATACTATCTCTTCTTCTGATGACGATAACTCGTTTCCTAGTGAATTGAAGTTTGACTTGGGGAACTCTTTTGGCGGTGAGTTCAAGGATTCTTTTGCTACGTTATTAATATGTACATTATTGTTGTTCTCGCTCACGTAATTTAATCTTGCATTGGTATCATAGCCGACCCGTAGTTGTGCTGCTATATGTCTTTTATAAGTGTGTATGGCATGAGCAGTACATTGCAGTTCACATTCATGGATGAGATCATCAACATCTTAACTTACAATTATTTCATGGGCAGTGAAATTTTTCTTTTTTCATGCCTTGTAAACATCAAGATCTTTCATAATCTAGGCACGGTTACCCTCCTCTAGGTGACACATCACATGATTTATATCTTCAAGAGCATCTTACACTTCCGGTACATACCATATTTTACGGCTCCATGTATCATAATTTTTGTTGCTCAATTTATCACCTTTATTTAAATAAGCAATTATACTTTTTGAAGCCATAGTCTTCTATACTTATAAGAGATAATCAGAGAAGTATCACTCATCAATAATGCATGTGATATACCTACTCAAGAAAATCAATTCTCATAATGACTTGACATTTAGCGTATCATAAAAAAGTCACGTAGTTTTCAATCATCATCTACGGTCTAAACATTTAATCAAATGTGAAAACACTTCTTAGTATGTATTTATTATATTCGTGACTAGAATCATATAGATTCTTTAAGTCTTATGCTCTTACAACATTCTGTTATATATACCAATGAGCAGAAAAAATAACAGAAGAGACAATCAATATATATATGATTAAAAGTATTTACAACTCTCTCACCCAAAGTCTTAGCTAACTTCTGTATAGGAGAAGGTTGATAAAATGAGGCTTTGTACATGTCTTTAGAAGCCAAGATCTTTTAATTTTAGCTTTTATGTTCTATTTCTTTCACTCAATTAAAAGTGCTTGAGTATATACTCAAAGAGACTGCTTTGCACCATACTTATAATGAATATTATCTAATATATTGTCCTAATTAAAACTATGGGAGAGTATCCCTCAAGTTGGGCACTAATTTGGTCTGTGATGCTTTGGAGAAGGTGTAGTTAATTCTGGAGCGGCTTCGTATAGCACAGTTCAGGCAGAAGAGTTATGTGGACAGGAAAGCTCGTGATGTTGTATTTATGGTGGGTGAGAAGGATCTACTCAGAGTTTTGCCCCATGAAGGGTAGGTTCAGGAAGAAGGGCAAGTTGAGCCTTAAGTATATTGGTCCTTTTGAGGTGCTTGAGAGAGTTGGAAAGGTGGCCTGCAGACTTGCCTTGGCACCTAGTCTATTAGAAGTTTGTTGATACCCAATTTTTACCCTCGTATTTTTCAAAATACATATACGCTTTCACAATAGCGTATTTGCATCAATATTTAGTTTACAAACTTATACAGGCATTTTCTATAATTTTCTATAATACTATTGAGCTTTAAATTAATTTTCTTGCATTTAAATTATATGAATATTTAGTAATTATCCCTTTAAATTATTTTGTGATGACTTAGTTACCTAAGATTATTATTTTTTTACATTTAATATATGTTTCAAATATTTTATTTCATTTCATATAATTACATTAGCATTTTTGATCTATTTATCTAATTTTGCAATAATGGCCCGTATTCATACATAAAGTTTTTTATTCTATATTATTGATGTCAAAATAAAAAATTTATATTTTTATAATACAAATTTATTATTTTAAGCATTTCAGTGCATAAATAATATTTGCATTCATTTATTAAGCATTTTCCATAAATTATTTTGATAAAATTTGGGGTATTTAATTTATAGTCTAATTTCTTACCTATTTTTCGGACCCAATACTATCCAGACCTTAGCCCAATCTACCCAAACCTTAGCCCAATTACCCTAAGCCCAAAATCAAAATACCCCTTTTAAAATACCCAGCAACCCACTACCCATACTCGATTAAACAACCCGCCCAACCCCATTCTCTCATCTTGGCCGTTGATCTCACATGATCAACGGCCCCTAATAAACCAACCCCTTTTAATTAACCCCAACCCAGAAACCCTAACCCCATTTTCCCTTAGACGTCGCCCTTATTCTCTCTGCCTCTCTCATCTCTCTTCTTCTCCGATTAAACCCTAATCGCCGCCTTCCCCAAATTTTCTCCTAATCCCGGCTACAATGGGACTTTCCTCTTATTTACTTACCATATTCGTGTGTTTTCACTACTGGTTGATTCTCCATGGTATCACCTAGTAATTGCCTAAACATGGCAAGTACTACCTCTCCGATTCTGTCCGAATGAGTCCCATTTTTTGAATCTGTACCGTATTTCATCCACACGTATCTGATTCTACACTGTGTGAGTCCGGTTTCATTTGGATTTTTGCTGATTTACACTTTTCCTAAGAAATTAGGGTTTACCGGGTTCCTCTCTTAAATCGATTTTAAATTGATTTGAATGTTGTCTTTCCTTATTTGTTTCTTAATTTACTCTGTTTCCTTATGTGTTTGTTCAATTTTACTGCTATATAAACCCCTTCCCATTCCCCTTTGAGACAGACTTGAGTCACTAGAATCTCACTAAAACTTGAGGCTTGTTCTGTTAATTCCTTCATTATCCTGTTCTATGCTTTGTGTTGGCCGGCTGAAAGCCAAGGCCACTGAGAGTCTACCGTTCGAACTTTTTATTGGTGCGAGCATTGCCCGGGGTTCTTTTGAAGTTCTTGGAAACTTTGACGCATCGATATTTCTAGGTTCTTATGGATCTTTTATTCTTTATTATTGTCCGTTTAACTAGTAAGCTACTAGACTTTGCAATTTCATCCCTATGTATCTTTGATTCACATGTGTTCTCACCTCTGAAATGCATAGCTTAATGTATTTTTTCTAGATTATTTTGTGCGTGATTCTGTTAAGTCTACTGTATTCTAAGTCTTTTTAGCATCTAACTTCCTCCTAATGATGCTAGTTTTGAGATTGCTTAAGTCTATTTTGGATAATCTGATTCTCTTAAGTTCGTTTAACCAGTGTATTGGTGCCTGAACATTCCCTAAAACTTGCTTACTTGCTTTGTCTTTAATCTCTATAACGAATGCTTCACACTTGTGTTAGAGCTTCCTGTGTTAATTATAACATGTTCCCCTGCTATTGTGTCGCTCAACATGAGCCCCATACCCATTAGTGATTGACTGAGATCTTAATAGTTACCTCAACTTGTCTTCCATGCCCTGCTTGAATCATTTTGTTTTATGGCATAACTTAGACCTTCTTTAGTTAATTAATTTATTGTGTCAATCCCAGAATATCTACATGTGCTATTTGGTATGAGCTTGCTATCTTGTAGTGCTCTGAATCTCGGCAGTGTTTGTCCTGCATGTACAATATGTTTCAATTTGTATTAAGACCATTTTCTATCAACTATGATCTTGCTTCTATGCTAGTATGTCTCCCCAGTGTGCCTTTGGTTCATTTGATACCCTGTCCTTTCAGTGATTGTCACAATGTGAGTCCTCCATCATGTCTAAATATCGAGCTCTAGATCAATGCAAGCAGGGGTATGGGCATTTTGAGGGCTGTAATCTGTTGCTACAGGTTTGGTTATTAGAACATTTTCAGAGAGGTAAATATCGTCAGGAACTTCTGCGATGACCATTGAATGACTACATAGCCTACAACCATCCAAAAAGAATGACATTTATCGTAGATAGGTTCGCGCAACCCGGAAATACTGTGAGCTGGGTGCGCTTCTTCAGCAATTTGACTGATGAAAGGGTACATTGGATGTTCGAATGGTTCCCTAGCAACTAGTTCATCATCAGGTCAAGAGCAGCCACTCATTTAGTGTTGATCGGGTTAAGAGGAATCTATCCTTATGCTTTTATAAGAGTAATGAGGCAAGCGGGAAGAAAGCAGGTTATACCTCGGGTTTCCAACATGGTCCAGTATAAAGCAGACTTTAAAGGGAACATCATTCCATTCAAGTTCGAGGCGCAGCATATGTGGAATCAAAAGGTCGTTGTAGAGAAAGACATTATCGAGCCAGACAGGTACCATGCCGACCATGTATACTTCTACCCATCATGGTTGGTAGATGATATAGCGGGAGATGCCAAGCAGGGATTAATATGAAAAATAGGGTTATAGATGACGTTGTTGAAGCACAAGTCAAGTATAGTATGCTGCGCAAGAGGGTTTTCGAGTCTGAAGCTAGACATTTGGAACATCACAAAGTGGATATGGAAGCTATTGGCGAATGGAAAGAAATTGCTACTAAATCAACAGAAAGATTGGAATATTTGGAGCAAGGGTTAATGGAACTCGAGGGGAAAATGAGGAAGAGGCTCTCAGATTGTTAGAATACGGAAGGCAAAAAGGGAGGGCACCTAGCAAGGGCTTACCTACTATTGGACATGCGCGACCTGGGAAACTTGATTGATGGATCCAGAAGGCCAAGCATAGAGAAGGTCCCTCTGGGGCCAAATAGATTAGGAAATGATGTTCTTTACTACTTTTTAGCCTAGTTTTAGATTTCTATTGTATTAAGGCAAATGCCATTAGTGACTTTCTTATTATTGTCGTTTTAGTATGGATTTGATTCATTTTCGCATTAATGAAATGAAACAATTATCGGCATCAATTTTCTCCAAGTTTATGTGTCGCTTAGGCCTACCTCGGGCACAATAAGGTCCCCCAAATTAGGATGCGAATTTATTTATTGATTTTGCAACACATGTTTAATATCGCAAATATCCTTTCAATATCCCTTACTGACTTGGTTACCTTTTTTGTTTTTCTTTTCTTTTGTTTATTCCCATTCCCCAAAGGTTGGTTCTTGCATACTGGCATCATCCGCATATCATACTAGACCCGGAGGTCCTCCACCTCCTCCTCCACCAAGTGATCCTAAAGGCAAAAGCAAAGGGAAAGAAAAAATGGACGATTTAAGCGGTATCAGAAAGGATAATGCAGAAAACGTTGAAACCTCGGACGGTCGAAATACTCTAGTACAAAGCGAATTGGTCCTACGTCTGGAACAGAAAATATTGGAGATACAAGGGGAACTTGAGCAAGTCCGGAACTTGGCAAACCTTTCCCTCGCCCTAAACGTCCCCGACCTTAACCAACAAAACACAAACGCCCAAAACCCGGTACCTCCTCAAAACACACAAAATCTGCCAAATCCTCCCGCACCACATCAATATGCCACACTTCTCAGAACCAAAACCCTCTGTTGATCACTATGCCTCAACAACATCATCACCACCCAACTCAACACCTACAAATAACCGTATACCACACCCCTCAGAATGCACCACAACCTACTCCTGACCCACAAAACTCAACCGATGACCACCATTACACCCAGATTCCCGGAGTCTACCAAAGCCATCCCATATATATGGAAACCTTACCCCACACACCACAACAGACCCTATACATACCCGAATCCGCCGAGAAGGACCTGCTCATCAAGAATATGGCGGAGGAACTCAAGAAACTTACTGGCAGAGTTCAAAGTGTTGAAGAGGGCAAAGGCATTGAGGTTTTGAATTATGAAGATTTGTGTATTCAGCCAGATGTAGAACTGCCAGAGGGTTACAAACCTCCTAAGTTCGAAATATTCGACGGAACTGGTGATCCGAAGTGCACTTGAGAACGTATTGTGACAAGCTTGTAGGAGTTGGCAGGGATGAAAGAATCCGCATGAAGATG
Organism: Nicotiana tabacum; assembly: GCF_000715075.1. NCBI lineage: Eukaryota > Viridiplantae > Streptophyta > Magnoliopsida > Solanales > Solanaceae > Nicotiana > Nicotiana tabacum. The sequence goes on from NC_134102.1 coordinate 49,909,154, forward strand.
TTCATGAGAAGCCTCACCGGAGACGCCCTGTCTTGGTACATCAGTCAGAACCCAAAGAAATGGGTTAATTGGGTGAGCATAGCATCAGATTTCATGGATCGGTTCAGGTTTAACACAGAAAATGTACCAGACATTTTCTACATTCAGAATCTCAAGAAGAGGCCAACGGAAACTTTTCACGAGTATGCTACTCGGTGGAGGTCTGAAGCTGCAAAAGTAAGACCAACACTGGAAGAAGAACAGATGTATAAGTTCTTTGTCAGAGCTTAGGTTCCGCAATACTACGAAATACTGATGGTTATTGAAAATCATAAATTTTCTGACATCATCAAATTGGGAGAAAGAATAGAAGAAGGGATCAAAAGCGGAATGGTGACAAATTTTGAAGCACTCCAAGCCACGGAATGCTAAATAAAGCTTTTAACAAATGCATGGCTAATAAAGAATCGGTCAAAAAATATAGACCAACACAATAGTTGTGTTCACATGAATCTAATGGATGTACAATGTGTAAAATATTCCGAACTTTAAGAAAATTTCACAAGAAAACAACCTATTGTGCACAATTATTAAACTAATCATATTAAATATCATTCATAGAAAAAGGATTAATTCTCATGAATTTGTACCAAACATGTATTTACTTAAAGTAAAATGATTACAGTAGGTAATTTACAAGTGGAGTGACCTAAAAGTGTAACTAAATATAATAGCATACATGTAAGAAAAAAATACAATTATCTTATAAAATAAGAATGCCATGCTTACGTAGTGAACAACTAGTTTAATTAATTAGGTTCGTATTTATCCTAGTCAATTAATCAAGTTGCAAAAGCGTATCTAATAATCTAATTATAGATGAAAGCTACGCATACATTTGGCATACATATTTAATATTAACTAGTTAAATAGATGTATTTAGTCCTAAGTGTTGTCACATACAGACAAATATCAAGAAAGCACAAATAAATGATTAGATATGGTATCTATCTACGATTTTACCATACTTGTATTTTTGAGTACATCCGAGAACATGAAGTACGAAGGGGAGAAAGTTGACAGGGATTCGCCTTTTTCTTCAAACGATGTCTTTGAAAGATAACTCCTGAGTTGGGTACCTCGCAAAATTAAACAACGAAATATTAGTAAATAACATAACAATAATATATGAAGAATTAAAGTATTTTTTTTAAATTGTTTTGGAAATTGTTTGAAATGTTATAGGAAAATATTTTTATTTTTTGAAAGATTATCTGAAAATGGTTTAGAAATATTTCTTTTGGAAACTAGTTTTTTGGAAAATGATTTTGAAAAATAATTTAAAATATATTATAGGAGGCTCAGATATGTATTTTTGGTATCCGTCTAGACATGAGAACGGGAGCTGCTTGGTTGCGACTATGGCGGCCGATCGTGTCGCCCTCCAAAGGTTATTGGTTTATCGCGTCCTCATCTTTTGTTTTCGATGTTGTTCATAATCGCCTCGTTATTTCGGGTCCGGTCCAAGGTTCATTTAGGGCGTCGTGGGCTCAAAAATTTATTCTCATCGGCCTAAGTCCACAAGTGCAAGTACTTCAGAGATCAATAATATCAGTCGGGTGTTTGGGGTATCTGATGATAAAAAGCCCACAAATGATAACATAAAATTCAATCCAACACAAAGATACTCAATGTGAATTTCATAATTGAAATAGACATCAACACAACGCAAAAAGATGCGACAGTGGTCAAAATGTCAAAGCCCAACCACTACTACCACGATAATATATGTCGGAGGCACAATAACAAATAAATAGAGGCGAGCAGATATGTAATGACCCGGCCGTTCATTTTGAGTATTGTAGCCATGTACCCCTATTTATTGCTTATTATATGTTTTGTGGTTATGTGACTTGCCGAGGTGGTTGGTTTGGTTTCAGGGATGTTTCAAAATGAATTGGGACACTTAGTCCCAAGGTTGGAAGCTTAAGTTGAAAGAGTTGTTCGGATATTCACGTATGAGTAAACGGCTTTGAAATAGAGTTTTAATGGTTTTGTTAGCTTCTTATGGTAATTTTGGAGTTAGGAGTATGTCCGGATATTGATTTGGAGGTCCGTAGGTTATTTTGGCTTAAATTGGGGAAAGTTGGAAAGTTGAAGGTTTGGAAAATTGAGAAGTTTGACCGAAAGTTAACTTTGTTGATACCGCACTCGGATTTTGGTTCCGGTATTTGGAATAGGTTCGTTGTTTCATTTATCACTTATGTGCAAAATTTGAGGTCAATCGGAGTTGGTTTGGTGTGATTAGGCATTGGTTTTAGAAGTTGGAAGTTCAATAGTTTATTAGGCTTGAATTGGGACATGATTCGTGATTTCGATATTGTTTGATGTGATTTGAGGCTTCAACTAAGTTCGTATGATATTTTAGGATATGTTGGTATGTTTGGATGGGGTCCGGGGGGCCTCGGGTGTGATTCGGATCATGTTCGGCTCATTTTTGGACTTATTGGACTGCTAAAATAGTTGTATCTGATTTCCTTATACGCGTTCGCGAGAGAGGTCTCGCGATCGAGAAAAGTACTTGGGTGACTGGTAAAGTTTGTTCATCGTGTTTGCGAGAAGATGGACGCGTTCGCGATGGTCTAGTGGGTATGTGCATCGTGATCACAAGAGGGGGCTCGCATACACATAGAAGGTTGAGGCTTGTTGGGCATCAGGCATGTAAGCCTTCGTGTTTGCGGGAGATGGGTCGCGTTCCCGTAGACGTTGGACCAACGGTTGTCGCATTCGCGTAAGAGGAATTTGCAGCTGAGGATTTTTGTGCTTCGCGAATGCGAGGCGATTTCTGTGTTTGCGAAGAAGGGCCAATGGGCAGACTATTAAAATTTAAAAAATGAGGGTTAAAGTATTATTTCATATTTTGACTTGAGGAGCTCGACTAGGGGCGATTTTTTCTGAGGGATTTCACTACAAATCAAGATATTTGAGTCGTTCGTTGGTTGATTCATGTGGCAAGGGTTTGTTGGAGCATTGAGTTGCACGCTTTGAGGTAAATAACACTTCTAAACTTTATATTGAGTGTATGAATCCCTGGAATACGTGTTATATGGTTGGTGTTGGGGTGTTGCATATGCTAGGTGATTGCGTATAGGCGTGCACTGTGGTAGTTATGACTCGGTTGATTCTATGGTACTGGTAGTTATCTAGTCTTGTTTATATCCTTGTAATTCCTATGTGTTAGAGTAATTGAGCTGTGATCCATGTTAGAAATCATGTTTAGTCTATGTACTTATTCTTTTGGGACCCACTGAGGTCATTTATGCTATTGAGTTATTTGCTTAAGTTGCAATTATGTACTCAGTCATATTTATTCATTTGCATATCATATCTCAGTCTCTGTTATCATTTACTATTACATCATGTTATTATTGTTTGGGCTGGGTGGTATAAGATTTGTGAGCCCATGAGACTAGAGAGATTGATGACTGAATTGGGGCCTGAGAACCGAATTGTGAGTGATATTGTGGATCGGGCCGAACACCGCACTAGGCCATATTGTCTTTATATCGATTACTATTATAGATCGGGTTGCACGCCGCAACAGGCCTTATTGGCTTATTTATTATTATGGGATCGGGCTGCATGCCACAGCAGGCCATATTGGCTTTATATTAGCGCTTGGGCAGGATCCGCCCCTCCGGAGTCTGACATACCAGCAGTGGGGGCAGGTATCGTATAATGTTGAGTGATTGTGTATGATGAATATAAGTATGAGAGACAGATTGAGTATTCTGAGAGTGTGAGTACTTGTGAGTATCACTATGATGCATTACATTTGACATGAATATTTGACTCGTAGGCATAGAGATGTAGCATTCCTTATGCTAGCTGTACTTGGTATATTTTATCACTGTTAGGCTTAAATTTTTGAACTTTAAAGCATGCCTAAATTTTTGTACTGTGTACAAGCTGAATATGGAAGTTCTCTGAGTTATTACTGTCATTATCTTGTTATATCTATGTTGTCATTATTTGATTCGGACAGTATCTTACTAAGCTCATCATTGCTTTCACCCCAAGGTTAGTCCTGTTACTTATTGAGTACATTTGGTTGATTGTACTCATACTACACTCTGCACTTCGTGTGCAGATCCAGGTACATCTTGACGTAGTGATTGCTAGATCTGGTGTTAGTACATGCTCGGAGACTTCGAGGTAGCTGCTATGACACCCGCAGACCTTGACTCTCCTTCCTTTCATTTTATTTTAGTAATGTTCTATTTTTCAGACAGTTGTACTAGAGTTTTAGACTATGTTGACATTGGTAGCTCATGTACTCGATGACACAAGGATTTTGGGATTGTTATAGTTGAGTTGCAGTTGTTCTTATCATTTATTTATGAGATTTTTCACTGTTGAACTTATTAAATCATGTTTTAATCCAAATGCATAGTTTTTATGTGATTGTCGGCTTGCCTAGTAATGTGTTAGGCGCCATCACGACAGGTTTGGATTTTGGGTTGTGACAAGTTGGTATAAGAGCACTAGGTTACTTAGGTCTCACGAGTCATGAGCATGTTTAGTAGAGTCTTGCGGATCGGTACAAAGATGTTTGTACTTATCTTCGAAAGGCTACCGAACTGTTAGGAAACTTCACTTTCTTTATTCTTGTCTTGCGGATTTGTTGATTCCAGAAATTAAACTTCTATTATTCAATTCTCTCACAGATGGTGAGGACACGTGCGACCAGATTGGACGGACGGCCACCAATACCACCAGCTAGGACTGCGAGAGGTCGGGGCTGCGGTAGAGGTCGAGGTGTAGCTTGTACTGTAGCTAGAGCAGCACATATGGAGCCACCAGTTAGTCCAGCTTAGGAACGGATACTAGATGTGGTTGAGCTGGTGGAACCAGCTTAGGCACTAGCTGTGCCAATTGTGATTCCATGCCTTCAAGAGGCTTCAGCCCCAATATTGACGGTATGCACTAGCCTTACTCAGCCAATTTCAGTTCCGGCGGCACCAACCACTTCTCAGGCCAGGGAAGGTGTTTAGACTCTCACCGCCCATACTCCAGAGCAGGTGGTTTAGGGACTTCGGATACCAGGGTTACTACCAGCCTAGCCGGTTCTAGATGCTCGGGCCTAGGTTGGTCCACCATTGATTGACAAGGAGCAGAAGAGGCTAGAGCAGTTTGGGAGGCTCTGGCCTCCAGAGTTCAGTAGGGTTGAGTCATAGGATGCTCCAGATTTCTTAGATAGGTGCTAGCGGATCCTTCGCACGTTGGGTATTCTGGAGACTAGTGGAGTTTCATTTACTACTTTTCAGTTGTCTGGGGCAGCCTTCAGATGGTGGGAGGCCTATGAGTTGAGCAGGCCAGCCGGTGCTGCACCACTTACGTGGCATGAGTTCTCAATTCTCTTCTTAGAGAAGTTTTTTCCACAGACTCACAGAGAGAAGTTGCGTAAGTAGTTTGAGCAGCTACACCATTAGGGTATCTCAGGGACTTAGTATGAGATGAGATTTTCAGAGTTGGCTCGTCACGCGATATGGTTTGTTCCCATAGAGAGGGAAAGGATTAGGAGATTCATTGATGGACTCAACCATGGATTGCGCTTCGTCATGACTCGGGAGATTGCATCAAGTTCGAGGTTTAACGATATGGTTGATATTTCTAGACGCCTAGAGCAGGTTCGTAGTCAGGAGCATAAGGAGAGGGAGGCAAAGAGGCCTCATGGTTTGGGTCGTTTTAGTAGTGCCTCATCTGGAGGACAGTCCCACCACAGCAGGGGTCGCCCTTATAGGCCTGCTCAGATGGATCGTCCAGTTCATTATGGTGCATCAGCTAGCCATGGTTCATAGAGTGCTCATCTGGGTCAGTCATCTCCCAGTGCCCTTCCATCTCAAAGTTCATCATGTGCTCCATCAGTTCAACGTTTATCTATACCTTGTTCTCGGGGCCCGATTCAGCCCCCGCCACCATTAATGGATCAAAGTTGCTTCGAGTGTGGAGAGTTTGGACAAGTGAGGAGGTATTGTCCTCGTCTTTTGGGAGGTCCAGTTCCGCAGAGGGGTCAGGTTATGACTTTCGCACTAATTACTTCACCGCCCGTTCAGCCAGCTCGGGGTGGGGCTCAAGCAGCTCGAGGTCACACTAAAGGGGGAGACCGATTAGGTGGTGGTCAGGCTCGATGTTATGCTCCCCCACCACCCGGGACAGAGGCCGCTGCTTCAGACACAGTGATCACAGGAATTGTTTCAGTGTGCCACAGGGATACTTCCATATTATTTGACCCTGGTTCCACTTATTCATATGTATCATCGTATTTTGCTCGTTATTTGGATTGCCCCGTGATTCCTTAGTTACACCTATTCGTGTATCTATGCCGATGGGTAATTCCATTATTGTGGATCGTGTATATCGATCGTGTGTGGTGACTATTGGGGGATTGGAGACAAGAGTTGATCTTTTACTACTTAGTATGGTTGATTTTGACGTGATTCTAGGAATGTATTGGTTGTCCCCATGTCATGCAATTCTGGATTGTCACGCTAAAATCGTGACGTTGGCGATGCCGGGATTTCCTAAGATTGAGTGGAGAGGTTATTTGGACTATGTTCCTAGTAGAGTTATTTCATATTTGAAGGCCCAACAGATTATTAAGAAGGGATGTTTGGCATATTTGAAGGCCCAACGGATGTTGGTGCTGATACTCCTACCATTGATTCTGTTCCGATAGTGCGAGACTTTCTATATGTGTTTCCTGCAGACTTACCGAGTATGCCGCCAAACAGGGACATTGATTGTGGTATTGACTTGGAGTCGGGCACTCAGCCCATTTCTATTCCTCCGTAATGTATGGCACCAACAGAGTTGAAGGAATTGAAAGAGCAGTTTCATAAGCTTCTTGATAAGGGGTTCATCAGGCCTAGTGTGTCGCCTTGGGGTGCACTGGTTCTGTTTGTGAAGAAGAAGGATGGTACTATGCGGATTTGCATTGATTATAGGTAGTTGAACAAAGTTACAATTAATAATAAGTATCCTTTGTCTTGCATTGATGACATATTTGACAAGCTTCAGTGAGCTAGAGTGTTCTGTAAGATTGATTTGAATTTTGGGTATCACCAGTTGAAGATTCAGGACTCTGATATGGTGAAAATGGCATTTACGACCCGCTATGGTCATTACGAGTTCCTTGTGATGTCTTCTGGGTGGACCAATGCCCCCAACAACATTCATGCATCTGATGAACAATGTATTCTAGTCATATCTTGATTCGTTTGTCATAGTATTTATTGATGATATCCTGGTGTACTCACGTATCCAGGAGGAGCATGCGCAGTATCTGAGGATTGTACTACAGATGTTGAGGGAGGAGAAGTTGTATGCTAAATTCTCCAAGTGCGAGTTTTGCCTCGGTTTCGTGGTGTCATTGGGGCACGTGGTGTCCAGTAAGGGGATCAAGGTAGATCCGAAGAAGATTGAGGCAATTCAGAGTTGGCCCAGATCGTCTTTAGCTATTGAGATTCTGAGTTTTCTTGGCTTGGCCGGATATTTTTGCCGCTTCATGGAGGGTTTCTCGTCCATTGTTGCGCCTTTGACTAGGTTGACCCAAAAGGGTGCCAAATTCAGGTGGCCTTATGAGTGTGAGGAGAGCTTTCAGAAGCTCAAGACTGCCTTGACCACACTCCACTTCTAGTTTTTCCTTCAGCATCGGGTTCATATACAATGTATTGCGATGCTTCTCAGATTGGTATTGGGTATGTCTTGATGCAGGAGGGTAGGGTGATTGCTTATGCTTCATGACAGTTGAAGCCCTATGAGAAGAACTACCCCGTACATGATTTAGAGTTGGCAACCATTGTTCATGCATTCAAGTTTTGTAGGCATTATCTCTACGGCGTGTCTTGTGAGGTATTTACAGATCATCAGAGTCTAGAGCACTTATTCAAGTAGAAGGATCTAAATTTGAGGCAGCGGAGATGGTTGGAGCTGTTAAAAGACTATGATAATACTATTTTGTATCATCCTGGAAAGGCCAATGTGGTGGCCGATGCCTTGAATAGAAAGGCGGTGAGTATGGGTAGCCTTGCATATATTCTTGTTGGTGAGAGACCACTTGCATAAGATGTTCAGGCCTTGGCTAATCAGTTCGCGAGGTTAGATGTTTCAGAGCCTAGTAGACTTCTAGCTTGCGTGGTTTCTCGGTCTTCTTTATATGAGCGCATCAGAGAGCGTCAGTTTGGCGACCCCTATTTGCTTGTCCTTAAGGACACGGTACAACACGGTGATGCCAAGGAGGTTTTTATTGGAGATGATGGGGTGTTGCAAATGCAGGGCCACATTTGTATGCCCAATGTGGATGGGTTACGTGACTTGATTCTTAAGGAGGCCCACAGTTCACGGTATTTCATTCATTCGGGTGCCGCGAAGATGTATGAGGACTTGAGGCAGCACTATTGGTGGAGAAGAATGAAGAAAGATATAGTGGAGTATGTGGCTCGGTGCTTGAACTGTCAGCAGGTAAAGTACAAGCACCAGAGGCCGGGCGGTTTGCTTCATAGTCTTATTACTAAGTGAAAATGGGAGCGTATCACCATGGACTTTGTTGTTGGACTCCCACGGACTTTGAAGAAATTTGATGCTATTTGGGTGATTGTGGACCGGTTGACTAAGTCTGCACATTTCATTCTGGTTGATACAACCTATTCTTCAAAGTGATTGGCTGAGATCTATATCCGTGAGATTGTTCGCCTTCATGATGTGCAGGTGTCCATTATCTCTTATCGGGAAACATAGTTCACATCGCAGTTTTAGAGGGTAGTGCGGTGAGAGTTAGGCACTCGGGTTGAGTTGAGTACAGTATTCCACCCTCAGACGGACGGACAGTCCAAGTGCACCATTCAGATATTGGAGGATATTCTTCACGGTTGTGTTATGGATTTCGAGGGTTCTTGGAATCAGTTTCTACCGCTTACAGAGTTTGCCTACAACAACAGCTATCAATCGAGTAATTAGATGGCTCCTTATGAGGCCTTATATGGGAGGTAGTGTCGAGCTCCAGTTGGGTGGTTTGAGCCAGGGGAGGCTAGGTTGTTGTGTACTGATTTGGTTCAGGATGCTTTGGAAATATCAAGTTGATTCAGGATCGGCTTCGCAAGGCATAGTCTAGGCAAAACAGTTACGCCGATCGGAAGGTTTGTGATGTTGCATATATGATGGGAGATAAGGTATTGCTCAGAGTATCGCCCATGAAGGGTGTGATGGGGTTTGGGAAGAAGGGCAAGTTAAGCCCTCGGTATATTGGACCTTTTGAGGTACTTGAGAGAATTGGAGAGGTGGCCTACAAGCTTGGATTACCACCTTGTCTATCGAGTGTTCACCTAGTGTTTCATATTTCCATGCTTCAGAAGTACTACGGTGATCCGTCTCATGTTTTGGATTTCATCACGGTTCAGTTAGATGGTGATTTGACTTATGATATGGAGCTGGTGGCTATTTTGGATCGGCATGTTCGAAAGTTGAGATCAAAGAATATAGTTTCAGTGAAAGTTCAGTGGAGAGGTCATCTAGTCGAGGAGGATACTTGAGAGGCCGAGGGGGAGATGCGTAGCAGCTATCCATACCTATTTAAGACTCCAGGTGTAGAAACCACTTTGGGATGGTGCTACTTACGAAACAAAGTTAATTTACTACTTACAATATTCAAAAGATATTAATCTATAAAGACTTTCATAATAACTTAGTAGCAGAAATAGGCCCATGCGATAAGGTTCAAAGTGCAATATTTGCTTTTTAAAATAAACTTTGTAAAATTTCTTAATGAAATACAATGTCAAAGTATCAAGATAATGCCATACAACCCTCTTGAATAATCAATGCGTTAAAGCAACTTCCTACCAAAATTAAACTTTTAATTTGACCTCACTGCAGGTTTGTATTGTACATGAATCTCAAACTAGCAAGCATAAAAGAAAAACTAGTCTTCTCCTTTGTACATATTTACAAGACAAAGTATAAATTTAGCATATTACAACACCTGGGTTATTATCACACCCTAAAAGAACGAAATAAGTCATCAAGTTAAAGTTACAAGCTTATGATCCTGAGATCCAACAATCCTCAAAAATTACATACATAAGTGTGACATATAGATCATGTACAAGTCCCAAAACTATACAAAACCTAGAAGTATATGAAAATGTGATCTCCATAAAAGGTCCCAAAAAGACAACTTCATATGGCCACTTTAAATCTCATCACGTACATTACCTACGACAGAAAACACCTATTGCTAAGCATAAAGCTTAGTGGCGTATAAACTTTGGGATTGGAGCCATTAACTTCTCCAATTCCCCTTTTTAGTCATAGGTAGCTCAAATGAAACATAAGTTTAAAATAATTAAACAAATATATCAAAAGTATCGAATATCAAACCTTGAAGTATTTCCACATATCAATAGCAATGTTCAAGATTCAAGTGTCAAGAAAGCATATACTATCAATCTAAGAGAGTTTGCCAAATATTCATTTTCGCCAAATATGTACGTCATGCCATCACACTAAGCATAATCAGATATCAAGATGGACCGAAGCCCCAAATCAAGTAGGGTTGAAACCTAATAGTTAAGAGTATCAAGAACCATATTAAAATTTTCTTTCTAGTTCGTACTTAACATGAACAAGTTCTATAATTTAGGACGAACCACAAACCCAAAATAAAGATGGCAAAAGATTTGAATCAAGAGGCATGGCGAGATGAGTGACAAAATCACTGCCACAAGAAGGACAAAGTCCCAACAAGAATGCAAAATGATCAAGCAATCCGTACGAGTGGGCGATTTAGCGAATATCTTACAATACTTGATATAACACGAATACAACGATATAAATTGAAGATGAGAGAAACAAAATCTCAAGTTATTTCAAAACATTCCAGCAAGTAAAAAGAGTACAGTGTTTATAGACAAACCTTAGTGTTTTACCACAAAATAGTTCAACCACAACTTGTGGACGTTGGAATCGTATATGCCATAAACCAACCAAATCCGTCCACTTCATCAAACACTTCCCCTTAGATTTTACAAGGGTATATACACCTTAAATACATAATCAAATATTTATATAAGATTAGTGACTTCAGCAACTCGAACTACACATGATATTAGTGAAAATCACCCTATATCTATTACCAATCGTCTTTCTGGATGTAGGCATTGTCGTATTATGAATAACATAGAGTTTAGGAAATTGAGTTCTTACAACTGAGCTCTACCACACGATCTAGAGTAAGAAGAAAGAGTGACAGTCCTAAATGCCCTGTAGCCTCCTGCTTATAAGTGCGGTGCACAACACACCCATAAACAAGACTCTACTAGACACGGCTTGTAGACTCCCTAGGACAGAACTGCTCTGATACCACTTCTGTCACGACCCAAACCGATGGGCCGCGACGGGCACCCGGCACCTTACTCAACCGTGTACCAATGTAACGTATCTTTCTTATTACTTCATCATATACACGTGACATACGGGCCTAATAGGCCAACATGATCATTTATAAACTCAAAACATAGGCCGACAAGGCCGTACAATCTTTCACGTACACGACATTTGTCTACAAGCCTCTAAGAGTACATAATTGTCATAAAGGTCGGGACAGAGCCCCGCCATACTAAAACATACACATCTAAATCATACTGACCAAACAAGCAACTCCGGAGCAAATGGAGTGCACCAATATCTTCTGCTGAGTTGATCGCCTACTTGGAGGACTCTCGACCTATCTATCGAGACCTGCGGGCATGAAACACAGCATCCCCAGGCAAAAGGGACGTCAGTACAATTAATGTACCGAGTATGTAAGGAATGAAAATCAGTAAATAATAGACATGAGAGAAACATGGAGTAAAAGACTCAACATGTATGTCTGAATAGCTCTGTATATCATTTCATATTTATAATGTCATGCATATGCGTATAATGTCATACCATGCTTAGGTATATGCGTTCATAACATCATCAAGCCTCTGAGGGCATCCCATCATATCATTTCGGCCACTGTGGGCAAATCATCAACGTATACCAGCTGATCAGGTGGTGGTGCGTATATAACGCTATAACCTTTTCCCATATCCCATATACATATAATATACGCGTATATAATGCCATCTGGTCATGGGTCAATGTACATGTATAAATGCATAAAATGCATAAGAAATACGTTAATAAGATTTTCTCGGAATGTCATAAAAATAATTTGCCTGTCGGATAAATTTTATCAAATACGTATTTTTCTAAGACCCATGAAGAGAAGATATAATAATAATTCACATAGGGAATCAAGAATATAGACACCCCTAATATTTCTATGAATAGAGTCATTTATGAAGATTGTGCATTTGCTCGTTTCGTTTGTATCGTATTGATCATGCCAAAAAGAAAGAAGAGATAACCTTAACATACCTGAATCGATTCTCTTTTGCGAAAACACGTAACGGTGGATCGAAGTAGGGGAAAATTCGTATGATATTCTTGAGAAAGATTGCACCGTACTCCGTTATAATTGCAAAATCTCACTTTCATTTTGAATTGTTAAAGCCTGGCGTTGCTTTGATATATGCAGATGCATATGAAATCTCATATTGAATTCTTTAAGATTAATATTTTGGCATTTGACATATGCTTAAAGTTGAGATGCCTCACGTTGAAAGCCTTGGAGTTCAAAATGAATTCTCTGAAGTTTCAAAATGAATTCTTTGAGTTTCAGCAGAATTATTTCAATGACTTGCTTGGTAGGCCCCACTTGACTTTAATGACTAAGCCACCAAAAGACTCTCTTAATGCCATCTTATTCTTTGGTTTTAAGAGTCATACTTTGATAAAGCCTTGGCTGCCACATTTTTGTAGTTAAAGCTTTATCCAAAATACTATTAATTAACCACTAATCTCATGATTAATTGATAATCTCTCACTATTTAATAATTAATCAATTACCCACATAATTAAGAATTATCTCAAATTACTTATAATACTACTCACTTTTAATATACCTTATACACCTTACTATCATGGCCATGTGGTACCTTGTATGGTACTAGTCCATAAATACCGGGTATTTTAGCTCAGGCCATATTTTATCCCAAAATGTCAAAATTCGATGAAATTCATTTTATTTGATTCGTTTACCCTTTCAGCTTCACGAATTTACTCATCAATTGTTTGAAATTGCATAATACTTATAATCTCCAAATAATCTTGTCCTTGAACTGATGTCAATTATCTTACGACAAATTCAACGTACAATACTACAGGGTGTAACATCGTCATAACAAATTACTGCGGAACGTAATATCGTCGTAATAAATTACTGCGGAGCGTAACATCTCCGTAATAAATTACTACGGAGCGTAACATCGTCGTAATAAATTACTGCGGAACGTAACATCGACGTAAAAATGCGAGGCGTAACACCTGTCATATCCGAGTGGGGCCATGCAAAAAAATTGATGTTAGCTTTAAGGAAATTAATAAATCCTGACCTGAGCTCGGGGTTTAACCTTGTTCCCAAATGAAACTTCCTTTCCAAGAATTCTTCGAATAAGGCCACTTGTTCGAGTTCCTCTGCAGTGGACTTGGTTGCATTTGCCTCCTCCAGTACCGAAAAGTATCTCGGCACCTAGTGGGATTCCGATGACTCCTCACCTTTATCATCTTCATTTGGCAAGGGAGAAGGCATTGGTTCATGTAGTTGCTATCCACTGGGCTCCTTCCCTTTTGCTGTTAGAAATCGACACTGCGTTCATCTCTCTTGCTACCGGTTGATCTCCTCTTATCTGCTTAATTCCTTCTGGGGTTGGAAACTTCAACAACTGGTGATATGTTGAGGTCATAACCTTTATCTCATGTATCCACGGCCTTCCGAGGATTACATTGTAGCTAATGTCACCGTCTACCACTTCGAATAAGGTGGTCTTGGTTACCCCTTCGGCGTTTGTGGGCAACATGATCTCTCCTCGTGTTGTCACACTTGTCAAGTTGAACCCAGCTAGGAGCTTTGTCGTCGGAATGATGCTTCCGGTCAACTTTGCTTGTTCCAGCACTCTCTATTGAATGATGTTGGTTGAGCTTCCTGGGTCAACCAAAACACGCTTAATTATGAAATCTAAGACATTGAGAGAAATTACCAAAGCATCATTATGTGGCAGAAGAAGTTCGTCGGCGTCTTCCTCCGTTAAGGTGATGTCATCTTCTGCGCTTCCCGGAGTCTCTTGTTATGGGTCACTGATATCTTTGTTTTCTTGGCCCCCGAGAAGGTTAAGCCATTAATTTCATTCCCTCCAAAAATCATGTTGACAGTCAACCGAGGGCAGTCTTCTGCTGTCTTCAAAGGCTCCGCATTGTCCCGGCTACGGCCATAATTATTCTTGGCTCGGTCACTTAATAACTCCTTGATATGGCCATTCTTCAACAACTTCGCCACCACTTCAAGCAGATGCCAGCAGTCCCAGTTCTATAACTGTGAGCCCCATGATATTCGCACCATAATTTAGGATCCCTCTGGCTAGAATCAGATCTGATTAGCTTTGAGAATCGCGCCTCTTTGATATTCCTCATTGCCGGTACCAATTCCACTATGCTAATGTTGAAGTTGTAATCCAATAACCTGGAATATGTGGAATCCCGGGCCCCCGATACCTCTCTTTCTTGCAACGACCTGTTGTTCCAGCCACAGTTGTTTCTTCTATCGGGAGCGAACCTATCCGAGGACCGGAACCCTTTGATGTCGTGTCCCTCGGTTCTCTCGTATAGTAGGAAACGACCTTTAGAAGATCACCGATTCGCATCAAAATCACATTTGAACTTATCCTGGTCCCTGTCTCGGTCTCGTCCCTTGGCTGATGTTGGGAACCCGAGATGATCGTCTTCTATCCTTATTTTTGACTCATAATGGTTATGGACATCAGCCCATTTGGTCGCTTGGAACTTGAGCAGGCTTTCCTTCAGCTTTCAGGAGGCGTTAGAGCTTCTTGGATTCAAACCCTTTGTGAGCGCCTCCGCTGCCCATTCGTCTGGTACAACCGGTAGCAACATCCTCTATTTCTGGAATCTAATCACGGATTCCTGCAGTAATTCGGACTCACCTTACGTGATCCTAAATATGTCCGCCTTCCTGGCCCCGGCATGGGCCTTAATGAATGAATCTGCAAGCATTTCAAAATAGTCAATTAAATGCTAGGGTAAGAGTGAATACTATGTCAGAGCCCCCTTTGATAGGGTTTCGCACGACTTCTTCAGTAGGACCGATTCGATCTCATGTTGAGCCAAATCGTTTCCTTTCACAGCCGTGGTATAAGTTGTGATGTGCTCATGCAGATCCGAAGTCCCATTATATTTTGGTATGTCCGACATTTTGAACCTCTTCGGAATTAACTCCGGTGTTGCGCTCGATTTAAACGGCAATTGAGTGTATTTTTTCGAATCTGGCCTTTCAAAACTGGTTGTGCGTCCGAAATCTGATCCATTCGGGCGTGAAACTCCGTCGCATTTTGATCCATTTGTTCATTTATTTCCCTCATGAACCTCATAAGCTCAGTTTTGAAGGGATCATTCCCATTGTCATTTCTAGAACCGCTACCGGTCCCTCCAGCACCGTCGAAACCGACCTCACCCCTTCGGGTGTTATTATCAACTCTTTGAGCCGTTTGATTCGCAGGAACGTGGGGAGGAACCGGGCCCTTCCCATTGTATTTTTGGAAGCGCCTGACAATGCTTGTTTCAACTCCGTCATTACCCTATCCTGCCTTAAGAGGTGGCTCATGATGGCTTTTTGCTGTTCCCTCAAGATTTTCACTATTTCCACGACATGTTCCTCCTTCGCGTCGTCGGGAGTTGGCTCCCGCACATGTCGAGGGTACTTCCCTTCACGAACCGGGGTTGCTTCGTCCCCTTCGTTGCGGGTGTCGCTGATTGAATCTTCATGTTGAGGCAAATTTTTGTGTCCCTCAATGTTGTGTGTGATGTTGACATCATTAGCTGCCATTTCTAATTTCTTGCTAAGGAAAAATCAAGCAAGTTAATAACAAACGTAAGGATCAAAGCAATTACGCAACTGTCTAAGCCCCACGGTGGGCGCCAAACTATTTACTCGTAAAACGGTATAGTAGAATTTGTTACGTGGTTTATAGACAAACGAACTGATTTGATCCAAAAAAAAATAATGAAATAAGATTAAAAGTAAGACTTAGCAATTAAAATTGAAGAAAATGACAAGCTTGGCTTCGAGAGTAGTATCTCCGAGGACAGAAATGAGAGCAATGTAAAAGAGCAAATAAAGTTATTTAATTGAGAGCGAAAATGAAATACAACATATGTTTTGTCAAGAATTTCGTGCCTTACAATTGCTGTTGAGCCTACTATTTATAGTTATACCTAGAGAAACAAGATCCTAGGATCAAGCCCTACTTAAATGATAATAAAGGAGTCATTGATGAATATGTAACAGCAAGCCATGAATGCAAATATTTTCTGCAACGACTGCCCATTTAATGTTAGAGAATATTCTTCATTGAATGCTATCCAATGACAAATATTCGATCTACTCCCATTGACCATACTCCCTTCGGGGTCTACCCGATGTCAATTGTACCTGTTATTTCCGGTACTGATTATTACTTGATTCGCCTTTTATTTGTCATCGGTTCCACGTGTCATGCTATCATTCGATCATTTATTACAATCCAATTTTACCCTATACAGTACAAACTTAATATTTGGACAAGATATCTAGTGCATTGCATGAATATAGAGACTAATATAAAATATAAATATATATAGATAGATAAATAAAAATATAAATAGGTATATGATTTTTGTGCCAAACCATGAGGAGTAGAAGACAAAATCTTAAAAAAAAAAAAAAGAGAAAAAGGGAAGGAAAACATTTTGTAAGTGTTCAAAATAGTAATGGGCAACACATTGCAGAGGCTTGGGGGCCGATACTATCCCAACCGTTAGAAGCAGCAAAGACTCCTCTCCCTCTCCCCTTTTTTACTGCACCTCTGAGCTGAACCCCCTAAACGAAACCAAAAACCCCAGAAGTAAAAAAAATCCTCAATTCAATGCTTCGAATTTTCTCTGATTTTGTTTCCTTTTTAGATCTATTTCTTCCGGCTTTTCCTTTGTAGACTTACTGCCCGTATATAGTAAATAAACTGCCTTTAGATGTTTGTGTTGGATAAAAAAGAATTGGGAAATTCCTGGTTTTATTATTCCTCTGAAGGATCTTTTTAGGGTTTTTGATTCATTTGATATGGCTACTATAGAAGCGTTATCTGTGATTCCTGCTTCTGTTTTGCGTAATCTCTCTGATAAGTTGTACGAGAAGCGCAAAAATGCCGCCCTTGAGGTACTTTGTGGTGTTATTTTCAGAGGGCTTTTGATTGGATCTTGAGTTTGAATTCCCCTTCTGTTTGTGCAGTTGGAAGGGATAGTGAAGCAATTGGCTGTGGCGGGTGATCACGACAAGGTCACTTCAGTCATCCATTTGTTGACTCAGGAGTATACATATTCCCCTCAAGCTAATCACCGCAAAGTGAGTTTTTCTTTTTTACATTTTAGGTCAAGAGTATAATTTGACTTTTTTTTTTTTTTAAATAAAAAATTCCGTCTTTGGTGTGTAATACTGGTTTAGGGAGGGTTGATAGGATTGGCTGCTGTAACTGTTGGTTTGACTTCAGAAGCAGCGCAGCATCTCGAGGTAAGTGGCATGGCATGTTCAATTTTGAGTTTTGTGCTAATGTAAGGAAGCCTTTGAGCAGTTAGGTTTAGTAATAGGAAGTTGTGTTGTTAGTGGTTCCTTCATCTTCTTGAGATAACATTAGATAAGTGCGCTCTAAAATGAGAAACATCTTGATAGATTTTTAGAATCTCAACTTTGAGGAGTTAGATTAATATCGGTATTATTTTATATTTTATATTGGATGCTGAATTTTTTTTTTTTTAAAACTATTTATGTAAATTGTACACTTCATTTTTAAAAAGTGTGTGCTGTACTTATCGCTTGTGAGAATGCACGGGAGAAAAATCTTATTAATTAATTAAAGTGTTGTACAAACCTATTTATATACAGTGATTACATAATAAAAGGTATCTATTTTCCGATGTGGGACACTATACATGACTAACTACTTAACACTCCCCTCAAGCCGGTTCATATAAATCATATGTACCGAGCTTGTTACAGATGTAACTAATACGAGAACCAGTAAGAGACTTAGTGAAAATATCTGCTAGCTGATCATTCGACTTTACAAACTTTGTAACAATATCTCCTGAGAGTATCTTTTCTCTGACAAAGTGACAGTCGATCTCAATGTGTTTAGTCCTCTCATGGAACACCGGATTTGACGTAATATGAAGAGCAGCTTGATTATCACTCACCAGTTCCATCTAGCTGATTTCTCCGAACTTCAACTCCTTGAGCAACTGTTTGACCCAAACTAGCTCACACGTTGCTATAGCCATGGCCCGATATTCGGCTTTGGCGCTAGATCGAGCAACTACATTCTATTTCTTGCTTTTCCAAGAAACCAAATTACCTCCTACTAGAACACAATATCCAGACGTAGAACGTCTATCAGAAGGTGATCCTGCCCAATCAACATCTGTGTACCCAACAATCTGCTCGTGGCCTCTATCCTCGAATAGTAACCCTTTTCCTGGAGCTGACTTTATATACCGAAGAATGGGAACAACTGCATCCCAGTGACTATCACAGGGAGAATCCATAAACTGACTTACAACACTCACCGGAAAAGAAATGTCAGGTCTAGTCACTGTGAGGTAATTCAATTTGCCAACCAACCTCCTATATCTCGTAGGATCTCTAAGAGGCTTCCCCTGTCCAGGCAGAAGCTTAGCATTCGGATCTATAGGAGTGTCAACAGGTCTGCAGCCCATCATTCCAGTCTCCTCAAGAATGTCTAAGGCATACTTCCGCTGTGAAATAACAATACCTGAGCTAGACTGAGCGACCTCAATACCTAGAAAATACTTCAATCTGCCCAGATCCTTAGTCTGGAAGTGCTGAAATAGATGTTGCTTCAGATTAGTAATACCATCCTGATCATTGCCAGTAATAACAATATCATCAACATAAACTACCAGATAAATACACAGATTAGGAGCAGACTGCCGATAAAACACAGAGTGATCAGTTTCACTACGAGTCATGCCGAACTCCTGAATAACTGTGCTGAACTTACCAAACCAAGCTCGAGGGACTGTTTCAAACCATATAGTGACCTGCGCAATCGGCATACAAGACTACTAGACTCCCCCTGAGCAACAAAATCAGGTGCTTGCTCCATATAAACTTCTTCCTCAAGATCATCGTGGAGAAAAGCATTCTTAATGTCTAACTGATAAAGAGGCCAATGGCGTACAACAGCCATGGACAAAAAGAGACGAACATATGCTACTTTAGCCACGGGAGAGAAAGTGTCATTATAATCAAGCCAAAAAATCTGAGTGTATCCTTTTGCAACAAGACGAGCCTTAAACCGATCAACCTGGCCATCCAGGCTGACTTTGACCGCATAAACCCAACGACAATCAACAATATACTTACCTGAAGGAAGAGGAACAAGCTCCCAAGTGCCACTCGCATGTAAAGCAGACATCTCCTCAATCATAGCCTGTCGCCATCCTGGATGAGATAGTGCCTCACCTGTAGACTTAGGGATAGAAACAATGGACAAAGATGATATGAAAGCATAATGAGGTGATGACAGACGATGATAACTTAAACCGACATAATGGGGATTAGGATTAAGTGTGGATCGTACACCTTTGCGGAGTGCAATTGGTTGACTAAGAGGAGACAAGTCCGCAGTAGGTGCAGAATCTGATGCAGGACGTGAATCACCTGGGCCTGATGCTGGACGTGGACGACGATGATAAGTCAAGAGTGGTGGAGCTGCAGAAGGTTGAACTGGACTAGGTGATGGAACTGGAGCTATAGGTGGTGGAACTGGAGCTATAGGTTGTGGAGTTGCAACTGGAGCTGTAGGTGGTGGAGCTGGAGTTGTAGAGGAAGATGAATGGGAGATAGTGACTGAATCTTCAAAAGATGAAACCGGTAGCACCTCAAAAATATCTAAGTGATTACCTGGACCTGTGAAGTATGATTGGGTTTCAAAGAGGGTAACATCAGCGGACATAAGGTACCGCTGGAGGTCAGGAGAATAGCATCGATACCCCTTTTGCGTTCTCGAGTAACCCAGAAATACGCACTTAAGAGCACGAGGAGCTAACTTATCTTTTCCTGGAGTAAGGTTATGAACAAAACACGTGCTTCCAAAGACACGGGGTGGAAGAGAGAACAAAGGTAAGTGGGGAAACAGGACAGAGAACGAAACTTGATTCTGGATAGCTGAAGATGGCATACGATTAATAAGATAGCAAGATGTAAGAATTGCATCCCACCAAAAACGCAACGGGGCATGAGATTGTATGAGTAGGGTACGAGCAGTTTCAATAAGATGTCTATTCTTTCTTTTAGCTACCCTATTTTGTTGAGATGTGTACGGACAAGATGTTTGATGAATAATCCCATGAGAGTTCATAAACTGCTGAAATGGGGAAGACAAATACTCTAGGGCATTATCACTACGAAATGTGCGGATAGAAACCCCAAATTGATTTTGAATTTCAGCGTGGAAGGTCTGGAAAATAGAAAACAACTCAGATCGATTTTTCATCAAAAATATCCAAGTGCACCTGGAATAATCATCAATGAAACTGACAAAGTAGCGGAATCCCAAGGTAGAACTGACCCGACTAGGACCCCAAACATCTGAATGGACTAACGTAAAAGGTGACTCTGCTCGATTATCAAGATGCCGAGGGAAATGGGAGCGGGTATGCGTACCGAGCTGACATGACTCACACTCTAGAGTGGACAGTGAGATAAACCAGGTACCATTTTCTGAAGTTTTGACAAACTGGGATGTCCCAACCGTTTATGTAATAAATCTGGTGAATCGGTAACAAGACAGGTTATTGAAGGAAGACAAGATGTGAGTCCATGTGATTTTGTAAGGATAAGGTAATAAAGTCCATCTAATTCACACCCGGTACCAATGATCCGCCCCGTACTGTGTTGTATAAAAATAAGGTCATCAAGAAATAGAACAACGCATTTAAGTGATTTGGCTAAGCGACTAACGGCTATGAGATTAAAAGGACTATTGGGAACATAAAGAACTGAATCTAAAGGTAAAGAAGGAAGTGAGCTTGCTTGACCTATTGCAGTTGCCATGGTTTGAGACCCATTGGCCATTGTAATTGTTGGAAGATATTGAGAATACGAAATACTAGTAAAAAGAGATTTGTTACCAGAAATATGATCAGATGCACCTGAATCAATGACCCAAGAATCGGAGGATGAAGATTGGGAGACACAAGTCACACTATTACACGTTTGAACAACGGAATCTGTCCCTGAAGATGTCTGCTTACATGCTTTGTATTGAAGGAACTCAATATAATCCGGTAGAGAAACCATCCAACCATTCATACTATTGGATCCCATTTCGCTACAATTTATTTCTCAAAATTTGACAATAGTGGGTTGCTCTAGTGGTGAGCACCCTCCACTTCCAACCAAGAGGTTGTGAGTTCGAGTCACCCCAAGAGCAAGGTGGGGAGTTCTTGGAGGGAGGGAGCTGAGGGTCTATCGGAAACAGCCTCTCTACCCCAGGGTAGGGGTAAGGTCTGCGTACACACTACCCTCCCCAGACCCCACTAATGGGATTATACTGGGTTGTTGTTGTTGTTGTTGTTATTTCTCAAAATCTTGACTAAAAGTAGTAGGGTTAAATTGAAATAGTGGAAATCAGTAACTCCGGCGGGAAAACTGAAAAAATAGCTGGGAAAAACACTGTTCACAGCAGAAAAACAGGACACTATTTTACGCCGGAAACACTGTTCACGCCGGGAAACACTGTAGCTTGCCGGAAAAGTCCAAAGTTGTCGGGATTTGTCGGGGATAGCACTGGTTGACTCAGAATTGCTGTGCGAGTAAGCTTTCCTGAAGGAAGTTCGTCGGAATGGTTGTAAGGGGTCTCACGCGCCCGACCGTGCACAGATCTCGTCGGAAAATTTGGACTCTGCCCGGCGCGTGAGGGCGCGTGGCTATGAGTTTTCCGATGGGATTTTCTAGGGTTTGGTCGCGGGACTACGGCGAACCTTGTGGTGGTGTTGGTTTGTTCACAACACTGATAAATAGTGACTTTGACGCAAACAGTCACTTAGGTCACCGGAAAATTGCACGGTGACTGAGTTCTTTCTTCCCGGATGTCGCTGGAATGACGCACAACGATCTTTTCTCACCGAAGCTCTGATACCATGTGAGAATGCACGGGAGAAAAATCTTATTAATTAATTAAAGTGTTGTACAACCCTATTTATATACAGTGATTACATAATAATAGGTATCTACTTCCCGATGTGGGACACTATACATGACTAACTACTTAACATCGCATGTCACTTCAAGTGCCTTTTTTGTGTCTATTTATGCTTTTGAAAACACCGGCAAAGACAAAAGGAAGGAAATTACCTAATGTATTTTGCATCAGTTGGGATTTGAATCGTGGTCTCGTTGGTCCATCCGCTAGGCTGCATCTTTGGGTGCAAAAGAGCTTTTATTGTGTTTATTAGTGATTGCTATATTCATTGGATGTAAATACTATTTAGCTTCTTAATCAGTATGTAGAATTTGAATGTGGATTTGGCATTTATATGAATATGTATCTGCATTTTGAGACTAAACATAATCAAGATTATGTCGCCCCGACCAAGCATAATCAAAAATGAGTAAGAGGTCACATAAATGTTATAAGAAAAGGAGATGAGGAAAATTATGAAATCTTGACTATGACTTAAAAACATGATTGTTCAGTCTACCATTCAGCAGACTAAATCATAAAGGAAAAATGAAAAAGAAAACTTTCAGTTGTGATAAATGGACTTTGGGTCTAACTCAACCCCAAAAACTAGCTCAAGAGGTGAGGATTGCCCAAGTCCATATAAGGAAACCACCCATCCCCTTCATTGTCATTATGGGACTCAACACCCCCTCACGCCCAGTACTGGACATCTGGAGCGTGGACAATTATGGGGGCCCAGCATCGGAAAATCGGGATGGGTTCTGCTCTGATACCATGATAAATGGATCTTGGACCTAACTCAACCCCAAAAGCTAGCTCAAGAGGTGAGGATTGCCTAAGTCCATATAAGGGGACCACCCATCCCTTTCATTGTCGATGTGGGACTCAACAAGTTGGACTGCATGCGAGGTTGAAAGCTGACTATTAAAGATTATCTGCACGAGTTTGCTTTGATAAGAAGTTTGTTTAAGCTTTAGTGAGAAATATTGAGAAGGGCTCATTTTGGGGTCCCTATGCGGCTTTGCTAAAGCACAAGACAGATACTACTAGTGGTCAGCATTGTAGTTATGCTGCAGCTTCAACAGTTAACGCTGGAGGTCGAGGATTAGGGTAGTAGAGTAGGTAGTCTAGAGTGTTCATAACAGTAGTATTGGCACGCAATCTCGCTTTCTGTTGGTAGTAGGTTTTTATGTCTAACCGTTGTTTTCTTTCATTGTTGATCACCTTACTGTCTTGTTGTTTTTATTCTGCTTTTATATAGCTTTTTGGTACTGTCCCTTCTTGTCTATATTTTCATTAATGTGGTGCTTATGCTTTCCTGAGCCGAGCCGAGGGTCTATTGGAAACAGCCTCTCTATCCTCACAAGGTAGGGGTAAGGTGTGCGTACATACTACCCTCCACAGACCCCACGGTGGGATAATACTGGGTATGTTGTTGTTGTTGTTGTTGTTCCTCTAAGTTGCTCGGACTTGGGTGCAGGTGTCCGACACGGGTGCAGATCTAGAGGTCGGATCCTTCATGATCTGAATTTTAAGATTCGAGGATACGAATCTAAGTGTGGATATGGGTATTGAGATTCGGCTAAAAATAATTCAAATATCTGAAAATAGAGTTATTAAACAACAACAATAACGACGCAGTAAAAATAGAGTTATTAAAATATGTCTAAATTATGAGAAATTATATGTGAAGAACTTACAAGGTATTCCGAGAAGGAGAAAATATTGATAAAGAGGAGAATCCGAGAAGGAAATAAAAGGAAAAGAACTGACATATAAATTTTTATATGCTAGGTATTCCATTTTCTCCAATTTCATCCTAGCTTTCATTTTTATTTCAGAAATGGTTATATCTGCCCCGAATTTCTCAGTCGGTTTTGGTCAAAGTACCAAAAATCGGTTGACCGGATCCGGTACGGATCCCACACCCCCACCCATGTCGTGTCGATACGGGTGCGGCACCAAAAGTGAAGAGTACGAGCAACTTAGCTTTTCCTGGATCCAGGTCCCTTGACTGTAAGTCATTGAAGGGGAACAAAGTAAGCATTTGGGGTAGTGATTAGAAGTGAAGTGGTGTGTGGTAACTATCTGTCTATTGGGACAGAGGAGCATATTCCATTATGATTTGCTTTGTTATTGATTTTTTTGAGAATGGTAACAAATTTTATTCATCATCACAAATATTATGCTGGCAACAGTATTTACAGGATAAGTGAACTTTACAAGGCTTCCAAAAATTATAGAATAGATTCTGCATCTCCTGCAGAAAACTCTTTACACCAAAAGTGAAAATTTAAAATACAATTCATTTTAACTACTTGTATGGAGCTACTCCTATCTTCAAAACATCTGTTATTTCCTTCCTTCCATATGGTCCACCAAATGCAAGTGGGATAATCCTCCACCATTTTTTCTGACGGACCATTTTACCAGCATAGTTCCAAGCTTTCAGTAGATCACATGTGTTTCCCAGCATTATCCATTTCAAATTTACCAGGGCCAAAAATAGATTCCATAGTTGGGAAGTGAAAGCACAATGGAGAAAGAGATGGCTATTGTTTTCAGATTCAGCTTTGCAGAGGAAGCATCTGGAGGTTAATGGCATACCCCTTCTCTGAAGAATATCCTGAGTTAGACAAGCCCTCCTTGCAACTAGCCATGTAAAGCAGTTAACCTTATAAGGTATCTTGATCTTCCAAATTTGCTTCCAAGGCCAGTTGATGTTCTGCTGTCCATTATTGGAGAAATAAGCATATGCATCTCTTACTGTGAATACCTTGCTGCCCAT
Source organism: Nicotiana tabacum (assembly GCF_000715075.1). Taxonomy (NCBI): domain Eukaryota; kingdom Viridiplantae; phylum Streptophyta; class Magnoliopsida; order Solanales; family Solanaceae; genus Nicotiana; species Nicotiana tabacum. The sequence goes on from NC_134102.1 coordinate 49,934,375, forward strand.
ACCATTCCATACAATGGTATCCTCATTGTCATTGGGTCTTCTCAGTCCCTCCATAGTTAGATAGAATGCAGTCACTATCTCCATTTCCCAATCATTTAATGCTCTCCTGAAAGTGAGATTCCATCCATTTTGGCTCCATACTTCACTGATTGTTGACTTAGGCAGAAGTGCTAACCTAAATAAATTCAGGGAACCTATTTCTTAAAGGTTCATGCCCTATCCATTTATCAGACCAAAATGCTATTTTTCTGCCATTCCGATGGCAGAATTCAGTATTAGCTGAGAGGCTGATGGACTTCCAATTGCTCACCCCATAGGCTGTGTTGATAGGTTTGGTGCACCAATGACCTATTTTCCCATATTTTTGAGTTACCACCTCTTTCCACAAGTTATTTTCTTCCCTGCCATACCTCCATAGCCATTTACACATTAAGCTCTTGTTATGAATTTATAAGTTCCTTATTCCCATGCCACTTACTTGAGGGTACTGTTTTCCATCTCACCAAATTATACCCTTTCTTTCCTGTGTTTCCATGCCATAAGAAATTTCTCCTGATAACATCCAACCTCTTCTCCACCTTGGTAGGAAGTGGAAATAACGTCATAACATATGTAGGTAAGGCGTCCAACACATTATTTATCAAAGTGGTTATGCCACCAAGTGATAGATATTGTGTCTTCCATCTAGCCAATTTCTTATCACATTTGTCTAGTACATCATTCCATATCTCCAAAGAAATTTGCTCCTCAAAAAATTTTTGTAAAGATTTGGGCTTGCGGTACCTTTAGTGCTATGGTAGATTAGTGAGTTTTTAATCAAAATCATCCCTCTTGTTTCACCTCAACTCTTCTACATCCTTATAATAATTCACTTAATCAAAAACATCCTTTAAGTTTACCAAAGTTAACCAAAAACGTCCCTCCGTTAATATTTCCGTCTACATTCGACGGATCTTTCGTGGCCTCTCTATTTTTCCCCCTTTTCTCACAAAATCTTCCATCCTCTTCCTCCTTTGACAGAGCAAAAAATGACTTTTGGAAAGCTCGAAATGGGGTTTCTAATCGTTGAACTACCTCATCTTGGGTGAAAGTTTTACCTTTCACTGTAAATTTTAATATTGCTGTTGGATTGGTGATACACGTCTAATTCGCAGACCATTTTCTTCCCAATATAGAAAAAGGCATCAAAATCAATTTAAAAATTCATTTCCTGCAAAAAAAAAAATTAAAAGTTTTTACTTATTAGTAATAGGAAATCTTTTCCATCTCAAAAGGAAAAAAAATCTCCATCTCAAAAAGTAATAGGAAATCTGAAACGGTAAGAAGATAGAAAAATAGCGGATTATGAAAGAACATTTTACAATGGATTTCGTGAAACGGGAAAAAACCAAAGACGAAAAAAGATGTAACAAAGAAGAGCTTGCCGGAGGTGAAGGCTTTCCCTTCTCTGGAAAAGAAAAGGGCAAGGAAAGTGAACATAAGAATAAAGGACCCTTCAACTGTGGATGGAGATATTAACGGAGGGATGTTTTAGGTTAGTTGTGGTAAACTTAAAGGATGTTTTTTTGGTTAAGTAGAATATTATAAGGATGTAGTGGAAGTTGAGGTGAAACAAGAAGGATGATTTTGGTTAAAAACTCATAGATTAGTAGCGTATTTTCTTTTCATTTCATTTATTCCTGAGCTTTTAATCTATTTTAACTTCTATTATGTCCATTCTGTAATCAGAGAGCTGTGATTTTGTACATTCTATTGTATAGTAAGCAATTTTTCTGCCAAGAATGGGCAAAAACTCTGATTTTGGGCTTTCTTTGTTGGTAAACTACATGCATCATGAGAAAAAAGTGGATTGAAAAGATTCATATTGGTTATTCTCTTTGGGTGTTATAATTCAAAGTTACTTTTGTCTCTGAAGTTTATTCTTCGACATGATTATTAGATTTGTTGTTATGATTTGCTTGTTCTGGAGAGGTTGATAATTGTGCTTCCTTGGTGCTGTTAAACATTTTTGGATTATGCCTAGTATTCAACAGTTTGCTTCTCTATGTGCAATTTACACCTTGTCTGGATGTGATGTGCCAGCAAATTGTGCCACCAGTCTTAAATTCCTTCTCGGATCAAGATAGCAGAGTTCGTTATTACGCCTGTGAAGCTCTGTATAATATAGCAAAGGTGAGATAGATAATGGAAGTTGTACTTTGCAATTTTTTACTTTACTTTTTTTTTTTGACTTCAACTGTGCTACTTTTGCAGGTTGTAAGAGGAGATTTCATTGTGTTCTTCAACCAGATCTTTGATGCATTATGTAAGCTTTCAGCAGATTCAGATGCTAATGTGCAAAGTGCTGCTCATCTTTTGGATAGGCTTGTAAAGGTTAAATTAAAGATCTTTATGTCATTGGATGTTGTACTACTTGCTATTGCATTTCGACAGGACAAAGGATTAGGTGAAGGACAAGAAATAATATATGTATATACGTGTCTTAGGATACGCGCTTTGCGCATGTATCCCATCTCAATAACTATAATAGTTTAAAAATTTATATAAATATTATTAAACAATGTATATCTGACATGCAATTAATAGGTGTCACTTCAAAAGTATTTTTAGATTTTGATATTGAATTAAAGAGTATAATATTATGGATATTGGGATAATAGAGAAAACATTCTAGCCCAGATAAGTTCTCAGTGTCGTATTGCAATTTTTGAGTACTTATGCGAGAATGTCTTATGATAATTGTGGTTACTTTTACCAATTTAACTCTTACTACTACACTATAATCGATTTTACTTTATTTTTAGATTTTCTTTCATTGCCAATACTCTTATTATGAAAATAAATTCGTATACCCTAAGAGTTTAGTCAACTCGAAAGCTAATTTTTTTTATATGATGAATTTTAAAAGGAATCTAATTCCATTCTTTTGTTAATTTGTTAATTCAAAAACTTAATTTTTGTTCTCAACATTAAAAGAAAATAACATATCTTTTTGTTGATTCAAATTTTTAATAATAAAATTATTTTACTGTAATTATAATTTTATCTAATAAGAAATCTATTTTCAAATGATAAAAATGTCAATTTGACATTTAAATTTTTGATATTTTTTGTTTGTAGAATCATTTGTGCTTTTGATTATTGCGAATCATTTTGTATCTCTTATATTCTTAAATTATTTTACGGTTATTTGTTCTAATTATTGAGTATACTTTTGAAATATTATAGTATAATATATATATTCTTAAATTATTTTACGGTTATTTGTTCTAATTATTGAGTATACTTTTTAAATATTATAGTATAAGATAAAGTATACAAACTAATATTGATCATTAGTCACTTGAAATTTCTTTTTCATGTCTATGATTTCCATCATTTGACTTTGTTGCATTTGACTTAATATATTTGTTCATCCTTCCAAATGGCATAAGCAACTTTGGTTTGGTCTATATAAAGAACATAATAAAATCATTTAATTAAATTAGTAGCATTAAATAATATTTTTAAAAACATACGTAATGTACCACTAATCCTTTTTTATAGTTATTGAGTCGTCATAATGTACTACTCTTTCCCGATGGTTTATGATTTAGTTTGCTGATTTTTGGTTATTGGTAGTTTTTTTAACGATTCATATAAGGTAAAACTTTAATTGCTTTTAAAGTCTTAATTATTAGGTCTTTTTACCTAGTTCAAATAAGGAATGATTTAGTAAGGATTTTTAAAAATTATTTTTATATTCCTAAATATTAGGAAAATAACATAAATTACAACTTTATGGAATTGAGGGTCTTTGTGGATCAAAGATGAGGCCTGCATGTTTTTGGTTCTTGAGAATAGTTAAGAGAATATAGTTCTATTTGTTACGGGTAGATAAGCTTGGGTTCCTTCTTTTCTCTCTTTTTACTTATTCTTAGTTATTTCTCATTCCCATGCATTATTTGACGGACTGGACACTTGGTGACATGGGAGTGCCAGTATTTTCTCTCTGAACTGATCAGTTATTTTTATCAAAAGATGTTCACAAGTTTGATATTTTGACTGATCGTGTATTATTACATTGTTCTGCAACTTTTGTGGGATGCAGGACATTGTCACAGAGAGTGATCAATTCAGGTGAGCTGTTAATACTACCAATATCTTCAAACTGGAATGAATTTACTATTGTCTGGTTGATGCGTCTTGTATGGAAATAGCATTGAATTGATTATTTAATTTCTTATGCAGCATTGAAGAATTTATTCCATTGTTGAGAGAACGGATGAATGTCCTCAATCCTTATGTTCGCCAATTTCTTGTTGGATGGATCACAGTTTTAGACAGTGTTCCAGATATAGATATGCTCGGTTTTCTTCCTGATTTTCTTGATGGTTAGTGCTTGTATATCAAGTTTAGAGTCCTGTGCGATTTAATGCTCTGTTTCCTCACATCAATGTGATCTTACTTGAGTTGATCTACTGCAGGATTATTTAATATGCTGAGTGATAATAGCCATGAAATAAGACAACAGGCTGATTCTGCGCTCTCAGAGTTTTTGCAAGAGATCAAGAATTCTCCAGTAAGATTACTGCCACATGTAGATTGTTAAACTGTTAAATGATATATAATGGTTAGATGGCCAAAAAAAAGGAATAATACAACTTGCAGTTCTTTATTACCCCCTCTGTTCAATTTATGTGTTTTACTCTCCTTTTTAGTATGTTTTTAAAAGAATGCCTCTTTCTATATTTAGTAACTCTTTAACTTTAACTTTCTACATGGCATATTTAAGACCATAAGATTCAAGGGCATTTTGGTACATTATACATATCTTTAGTTTAAGACACAAGATTTACAAGTCTTCCGCACTTTCTTAAACTGCGTGCCCAGTTAAACTAACACACATAAGTTGAAACAGAGGGAGTATTATTATAGTGGCTCAGTAATTTAGGGTGATGCAAAAAATGGCTACTCTCAAGTGTAGCTTGTGTTTATCAGTATTGTTTTAGTAGTTGTTTTGCTTTTGATTTATACATGGCAGATGTATCTTTTCTATGTCTCCAACCTCTACAAGTAAGAAAAATATCTTTTTTGGGTAAATCATAGATATTTTGTTAAAAACAAATCTTAGTATGTCTTTTTCTTGGATTACTTTTTAACTTGAAATAGAGCTTCTTTTCAAGTCTGTAGATTATGGTCGCATGGCAGAGATACTGGTACAGAGGGCGGGCTCGCAGGATGAATTTACTCGGTTGACTGCTGTAACTTGGGTAAGGACCTTGACATGTATGATTCATCAAACATCATGTTATGGTTAGCTTCATTTTATATTTTATTCCCCTTACTTGGGTTTCGTTGGTATAAAAATAGTTAATAGTTCACTACTTAGCTTCGAAGGGGAGCCTTGGAACAACGGTAAAGTTGTTTCCGTGTGACCTATAGATCACGGGTTCGAGCCGTGGAAGCAATGCTTGCATTAGGATAGGCTATCTACATCACACCCCTTGGAGTGCAGTCCTTCCCCGGATCCTACGAGAATGCGGGATGCCTTGTGCACTGGGATGCTCTTTTTTAGTTCACTACTTGCTTCGATCTGTTATATCAATTTCAATAGACTGCTTTGCTCTACAGATAAATGAGTTTGTGAAACTTGGTGGAGAGCAGCTTGTGCCTTATTACGCTGACATTCTGGGAGCAATTTTGCCCTGTATATCTGATAAAGAAGAGAAAATAAGAGTTGTAAGCACACTGTCTTATGGTTGTAGTACTTTACATTTTTTCCTTCTCATGCCACCTTTTCTTTTTTGATGTTTGTGCTTCTTGTTATTCCTTTTGTGTCTTCCTTTTCACTTTTATCCTATTCTCTGCTTGTTCCAATCAGGTTGCTCGCGAAACGAATGAAGAACTTCGAGGTATCGAGGCTGATCCAGCCGAGGGATTTGATGTAGGAGCAATCCTCTCCATTGCTCAGAGGTATGACATTAAATAGGAAAATATAGTGTTTGATATTTTGAAATAGTTTTCTCTTGATGTTGCATTCACTGTCAGCAGTCAAAGTAGTTGTATGACAGTGGCTTTTGTAATATTATTTAGGTTTCTTATAAACTTTGTCTTATCTGCTTATCAGGCAGTTGTCCAGTGAATGGGAGGCAACACGTATTGAAGCATTGTACTGGATGTCAACCCTGTTAAATAGACATCGCTCAGAGGTAACTGAAAACTTAACATCATGTGAACCATTCTTTTTTGTTATTGCATGATGAGTATGCTTTGTCATGGTCATGAAGATGGTTATTTAAGTTGAAACATGGCTCAATATCTTTAATTTACACTGCATTATCAGCGTGGATGGAGTAATGGGTTTCCTTAGAAGCTGGGTAATGGAGCCTGGAATTGTATAAGCACTACTAGTTCATTGTTAGGTGGGAGTGGAGTAGTCATAGGAATTATCAAGGACTTCCTACTAGAAAGAGCTGCATTATTGATTCTTGGAACTTACATTTCTTTTTTTCTTCTTCATAACTTTAACTTAAATTACAGAACAAATTCAATTTGTTTAGCATAGGCCATTCTTTTACATCCAGTGGAAGAAAGGTTCCGCATTTTGCCTGTGCTTGTTCTCTCTTCTCTCTCTTCTAGGAGGATAAGAGTGCAGGAGAGTGGAACACTAGATCCTGCATTGCTGTACGGTTCAGGTGTATTAAAGTTGCATATGGTAGTCTCATTCAAATAATGCTCATCATCGATAACTAAGAATTATTTAGATTTTTAAAGGTAAGATTATGTATTTGTCATTTATAATTTAATTGTTAGAAAAATTATTGCTTCTCTAATCATATTTTTGCCTTACAAGTTAAAAATATTTTTCATGTTTGTTTCAACTTTCAGAAGTAATATGATGTATATTGTGTGTGAACGCTTTGATAATAACCTTATTTTACAAAGATTTCTTTGTCGGTCGATCAATAATTGCTTCTTTTTGCTTACATTTCTATGGTTCCTGAATTTTTATCAGCATATGTGTTCATTTTTCTTCTTATTTTTGAAACAGGTCTTAGTTTTTCTTAATGACATCCTTGATTCTCTTCTAAAGGCGCTATCAGATCCCTCTGATGAGGTACTTCATCCTGCTTTACTCTGCTTAAGATTAGTTTGCCTGGATGATGTCATTTTGCTAGGTTCACAGTTATGATCAACGCAAGTTATATTTCACATTACCTTTCTGCTGGACCTGGCCATGGCAACCTTGTTTTTCTTTGCTGATGTTCTTGTCCCGTTGTTGGCTTTTCAAACTTGAATTTTATTCGTATCTTTGGGCTTGCCCTTGGTTTGCTGCTCTGATATAGTTTATTGTCAAAATTTGGTATTATAAGTAGTTCCTGTCCTTCTCTCTTTTGATATTTATTCTTGACCCTTCTTGATATTATTAGTGTTTATGCATGACAGCTAATTAGTGTTTCTAGATTGTCCCCGACCCCATGTTTTATGAAATTTACACCAGCATCATTTGGTATTGGTACAAAAGCTTGTAAATACTTGCTGTTTTGCACAATAACCAAAAAGCCTCTTGATTGTCTTCCTACACTTTGGCTTTGCTACTATGTAAAGTTTGGCTGTTATTTTCTAGTTTATTGCCATGAATATCTTCTATCTGAACAAGTTGAATTCATTCTTGAGCTGGTTAATCTTCATAGTTAAGCTTAGTGAACTGCATATTTCCATAAATGCCTGTCTCTCATATTTCGTCTTGACCCAGATTAACCCTAACTTGTAAAGAAAATAAAAGGTAAAAGACAATTGTATTGTAGCTGCTAGTTCTAATCTATGGTCAACCTCCTTTGGTTGGAAGGGTTTTTATTTGAAAGGGGGTGGGGAGGTCAGGGTTGGGCAGATGTTTTTGTTTTGTTTTTCGGTTTAGATTGATATTACTGATTTTTTTTTTCAGTTATCCGAAAGAAAAGTCCTTAATTATAATAATAATATGCTCAACTGATTCTTCACATCCACTAATTTGAGGTTGCGATTGTATAGGGAGTTTCCTGCTATTGTGCTGAGAGTGTTAATTCTCTTTCAGGTAGTGCTTTTGGTGCTCGAGGTGCATGCATGTATAGCTGAAGATCCTCAACACTTCCGCCAGCTTGTTGTGTTCCTGATTCACAACTTTCAGCTTGATCACTCACTTCTAGAAAAGTAATTGTTTTTTTCTGTTCGTTTTTGGGGTGCGATGTTGGTGTCTTTTCATTGTTTCTTAACTGTTTTGAGATCCTTTTCTGGTAGCTTCACACCTTCTAATTTCCTCTCAGGCGTGGAGCTTTGATAATTCGTCAACTGTGTTTCCTTCTAGATGCTGAAAGAGTTTACCGTGAACTGTCTACCATACTTGAAGGGGAATCAGATTTTGATTTTGCATCTATCATGGTTCAGGTTTTACTTCTGACAGATGTTTATCAGGAGACTATCTTGATTCTAACAAATGGCACGAAATAATTAGTTACAGTCATTATACTTAAGTATCACTGTTTGGAGAAACTTATCAAAGAACATATTAGAGAAACTTAGAATTATGCAGCTCTCTTCGGGTCTGTAATGTTTGAAAAAAAGGCTGAGTATGCTGATTCCTATTTCAGGCCTTAAACTTGATTTTGCTTACTTCGTCGGAGTTGTCCGACCTTCGAGATCTTCTTAAACAATCGCTGGTCAATGCTGATGGGAAGAACTTATTTCTTTCCTTGTATGCATCATGGTGCCATTCGCCAATGGCGATAATTAGCCTCTGCCTATTAGCTCAGGTAGGACAGGACTTTCACTTGTGTCTCTCCAAGTCTTTACCCCTTTTCCTATTTCTGAACAGAATAGACCTTGGTCTTCTATCTGTTTGGGATTACATTACAGGCATATCAACATGCAAGTTCTGTTATTCATTCGTTGGTTGAGGAAGACATCAATGTTAAGTTCTTAGTCCAACTGGACAAGTTGATCCACCTTCTGGAGACTCCAACCTTTGCTTACCTTAGGCTGCAGGTATTTTCAGTTTGTCCTTTTATCAAGTTGTTAATACTTGAAATTTTGTTTCCTTATGTTTGTTTATGATTTTGGCAGAAGCAAGCGCGTCTTTTTTTTTTTTGGGATCTTGTAAATAACTTTTCACTTTGAGGGTTATTGTTGAAGAGGTAGTCCAAAATCAAAAGCAACTGAGTGTTTTCATCTGTCTTAGTGATATGTGCTTCTTTTATCCCAATTTAGGATGTAGAGACCAACTATTTCAGCCGGAAAAAATAGAGATGCCAATGACGAAAACTGCTTAATGAAGCAAAAACGTAACATTTCTTTCCTTTGCCTTTTAGAATTAAGTTGCATTCTGTTATTTTTCACTCCTAGATGCTTCTGGATGCTTAGTATTATTGCATCAAGAATGCTTTCTTCGCTCCTACAAGCACATGGTTCTACTTTCTAGTATGTTCGGTGGAGCATGCCAAAGGACCAAGATGCTTCTGTAGTCTATATTTCAGATGCATCGCAAGTAAATGGGCAGCGGAAAACAACTTGGAGTAAAGCAGATTAAGAGTCCGTTTGGATTGACTTAAAAAAAGTGGCTTTTAAGCACTGTGCTTAAAAGCACTTTTAAGTGCTGGAGCTTGTTTTATAAATAAGTAGTTGCGTGTTTGGATAAAAGTGCTTAAGCTGAAAAAAAGTTGTTGAAGTGTTTGGTAAATAAGTGTTGGTAAGCACTTTTTCTGTTAAAATGACTGAAATATCCTTACAGCTGTTAACACTAAAGTCTGCTATTTTTGGGGAATTGCCTTTAAAAAAAATTAGAAAAAATTATTTATGTTTAGATAAATTTTCATTTGAAGTTACTATATTAGTGCTATATATTTGTTTTAACTTTTTCGAATATTTTTGTATTTTAGTTTTTGTACTAGACAAACAATTATGACATTGTTTGTTTGACAATATAAAAGAAACGCAACCATTCAAAACACAAAGAATTCAAGAAAATAATTATTAGTAAATATACTATCAAACAAGGAGGAGTAAAATAAAAATGTGGTTATGATTAGAAGGAATCATGAAAATAAAATCAGGGCACAAATTTTTTTATTTTATTTTTTAAGTAGAAGGGCACAAAATTTTAAAAAATAGGGAAAAGCAATAGATATAAAATGGGATATGCCATGAAAATGGCATTAGAAATGGTTGACAAAAATGGGAACAGTGGAGGGAGAAGAAGGAAAAGAACGTTGGGCTTTTGGCTTTGAAGGGATATTTGGGAAAATAAAAGATTATTAGGGATAAAAGAGTAAATTATATGGTCAAACTCAATCAGCTTTTAAGCTATAAAAAATAAGTTAGGATTCCTAACTTGTTGCTTTTAGCTTGTTTGGGCTTAAAAGCACTTGGCTTAAACGTTGTTTTTAAAGTTACCAAACACTCCAACCAGCTAAAAAGTGCTTTTAAGCTGGTTTGACCAGCTTTTAAGCCAATCCAAACACCCTCTAAATTACTATCGACATATCTACTTCACTGAACAATCTTATACCAACATATCATACAGCAAAAAGGCTGATAGATTACCAAAAAAATTCCCAATGTTTCACCAATAACACATCTTCTGCAGGCTTTAATTTTTGCTCCAGATTCCAGATTGATCGTTCTGTGTGTGCAGATGAAGTGGTTGTGGACCTAATTTGAGCGATGCCTTTCTTTTCCATGGTGTCAGTTGAATTAACTCATAGTTTTTGTGTGGTTGGATGTACTGATTGTGCTCAACTTAATGATTGCATTACAACATTTTGGGGAGTTACTTATTGACTGTTTCCTTGCAGCTTCTTGAACCTGGAAGATACATATGGTTGTTAAAAGCCTTATATGGTCTGCTGATGCTGCTACCCCAGGTGTGTTCTGAATTAGTTCTCTAGTGACTGCTTGAGTTGAAGATCTTTGCACCAAATATATTCTCGTTTGTTCGTTTAGTAGATCTTACTTCTTTAAAAGAGTTATACAAGAGGTAGAGAACCTCGAGCAAAAAAATGGTTCTTGACAAAGAGATACAAATCATCTCTGCTAATATCTCATAGGTGCTCCTAAAACGTACAAGAACATTAAAGTTTCTTTAATCTGTAACAAGGTATTTTCTACCTTTCGGTAGCTCTTCGGTTTTTTTTTCTACAGATGGGTCAAAAAGTTCTACTGTTCTTGTGCCGAAGGTCTATCGGAAACAACCTCTCTATCTTCTTAAGGTAGGGGTAAGGTCTGCGTACACACTACCCTCCCCAGACCCCACTTGTGGGATTACACTGGGTTTTTTGTTGTTGTTGTTGTAGATGGGTCAAAAAGTGTGGGGGTCACTTCCCTTCTTTACTCTTTTTCCTCCTAAATGGCCAACTTTGCAGCATCCTTTTGAAGATGTCTGAAGTCGTCACTCAATCAAGCTCCTAAAAGTTCCAGGCTGTCTGCATAGCCTATGTGCCACTTGAAAAATAAAGTAATAAGTGGTTCACATCATGCCCTGCCTTTTTATAAATGAAGCATGAGCTGACAAGCTTTTCCTTAGTTTCATCAATGTAAGTGTGGCTTCCCCACTAAGCTAAATCACATTAAAAAGTATACCTTTCTTGGGCTTTGGGAACCCAATCTGAGCGAGAAAAATCATGTCCTCTGAAATCTATGATAGAATGACTACTGTGTAGTCGTCGTTACATATGTGTCTCCCATCTCGATTGTCTTCAAACATGATTGAGAAAGATTGAGATTTTCTCCTTATACAAACAGCTCAAGGAGGTTCTGGACCTCTTCGACTTCTCAGTCATGCAGATTCATCTAAACCTATATACTATGCTAATTTGTTGTATGCTGACAAGAAATCTTGTGAATTGCAGGGAAGTGATTTTCTCCTTAGTGCTGCTTTGTGATACAGTTATTTCTCTGAGAAAAAAAAATTTGTCTCCATAAATCAACCTGGGCTCCATTCTCCATCTTGAAGTTAATATTTTTGAAGAACTCCTATAATTTCAATATTTTCTTCCACAGGCTTCCACCACATGGCATGGTGGTCTAAGTAGTCCTATAACCCACTTCCTGAGTCCCATAGTTGTCTGCTATGATACACACCTCCCATAATTTTTGAGATGGTTTTTAATATATTTTTTTCAGGTAGATGACACCTCCCATAATACCTGATACTTTGTGTCAAGCCTCCAAATTCACTTTCTATGGCATCGCTAAAATCCTCATACCACTCACTCTTTGAACCCAGCTCTATTTGCTATTCATAACAATTCGCCGCCTCCACTTTAAACTTCTGACTACAATTGCAATGTTCTCCATTTCAACCTGAAAAGACAACCTAAAAGTTTTTCCAAATCCTAGTAACTTTTTGCCCACCCTTTGGAAACCTGAACTTTGCCCATTCCCATCTCGTTCTCGTCCCCATCATCTGTTTCCAACCCCTCAAAGTTGCCCCTGCTCCCTCTACCTTTTCGAACCACTTGCTCCTCTTATTACTGTCTTCTGCTGGAATTTCATCCCAGAGGTGTGACTTTCTTGCCACGTGGTAGCCCGCTACCTGATTGTTGCTTTTTCGCTGCCAATGCACCGACTCTCGCCATTAGGGTTCTTCAGTATTTGGCCTGCTTCTTCCAACTTTTTCTCAATTTCCCGTCATTTCGTGCCTAACCTTCTTTCTTTTGCAGTAAATAGGGTTTTCCAACCTGCTTATGGTGCTGAACTTGGATTTTGGATCTATGGCGCCTGGCCTATTTTGTCCTATTGCTTCGCCGCCCTCAAATAAGATTCGTGGTCTTCATTTGTTTCTTTGTCTACTCTGCTGGACTCTTTGACCTTGAAAATCAGTGGCAAGATGTAGCTTGTCGACCTGTCTCTAGCCACCTCCTGCTGCTTTGTTTGCTCCGTTTTCTATGGCCGCTTTCCCATTAACTTGATTTGGAAGCTAGAAGGCACCACAATATCGGTGGACATTGTTGTTGGTTTTTCGATTAAATTCTGCTGTGGGCTCTTTTAATTAGGATTTATGGGCCAGGCCAGATGTAAGTCCTTCACAACCTGAGTTGCTTTTCTGGGCATTGTGGAGCATGGTCAAGCATTGGGCCATTCTTTCTTTGGCTCCATCTTTGTCTGATCTTTCCACGACAGTCTTAAATATGAACCCTCCTTAGTTTTTCATCGTGACCTAACTGTAGAACCCAGACATGGCCCAACGACTTTGGGCTCTTTTTCTATCTTTTCAGTGCTATTAGGTGTTGTTGCCTCTTACGTACACTCTTTCAATATATAGCATCAGGTGTCTATCTGACAGTTGGGTTGGATATTGTGTTTCTCGGACTTCTGCTGAGTAACAGATTCAATTTAGTCTCTCGACTCCATTTGAAGCCTTCATCATTCCATTTGTGACCAATTTTTCCATGTGGAGCAGGGCGTATCTTTTGTCATTCAGCTATGTTCCTGCATTACAGGCTCCTATAACCGGCTTACTACCATTTATTGAGAGTTCTGATCGAATCTCCCAAGTAGGCAAGTTTTAGGCATTTTTTCAGGTTCTTTGTTTCACAAGTAGAAACAGAGAACATTAACTACGGTCTAATTCGTTTCACATGACAGTCATCGTTGAATAACATTACTGTCCAGGCAGTCACCTTTTTATTCAAAACGGAGCTCTTAGAATTTCTTAAGGTCTTTGGTTGATTCACAGAAATGAACAAGTCGATACCTTGATTATTGTTTGAGGTTCTAGAGAGAAGCAAGAACTTTCGTTCCAGAAGTTCCTGCTGCTTCCATAATTCTTGAGAGACATTTATAAAGATTGCATAAAAAATAGTCTCATCTGGCTTTCTCAAAAACGAAAAAAGAAAATTCTCATCTGGTATGTGTCTTAAGAGTTTCCTTGTATCAACTTTTGTTTCCAAGTTTAGTTTCTTGAGTCTAATTTAATACAGTGCCAAAAGTTGAGCATATGGTCGCATGAGTAATTCAGTGAGCTGTTGTTTATATCGTTAGAATTGGTGTGACAGGGCTTTGATTTTATGCTTAAAGTGATCATAACTGCTTAATTTTTCATGTATAGTCATACTGACAACTCTAACAAAGAGTTAATCTGAATATTCATTTTCCTTTAAAGTGAATATTTGCTTATTGTCACTCTCTTGCTGCTTCTGTATTATCTGCGATGAGAAATTTTACAATTAGTGAGACACATGTATAGTTGTGTGAGATTTAAGGTACATTATAAGTGTATGATGCGGGCCCAGTATCTCCCTCACCCAGCTCTTCAGCCATAGATTTCTCCTTATTTCCTTCACTCTGCTTCCTCCTTCGGCCGGTCTCTTCAATCCCCTGTTGTTTGAATTGGCTCCAAGGAAACCAAATCTCCTTCAAAAGCTATCAGATCTCTTAAGAAGCCAATGGCTACTTGGTGATGTTGGTAGTAAAGCAAGGGAAAAGGGTTAAAATATCCCTCTACTATTTTTTGTTGTTTAGATATACCCTCCGTTATATTATCGGATTGAATATACCCTTACCGTTAAGCAAAGTTTCAAATTTGCCCTCACTTTAACGGACTGGACACGCGGAAGCTATTAAACTGAAGATCCAACCCTTGAATAAAAAGACCCAGCCCCATATTCTAATCCATAGCCCATTCGGACCTCTCCCCCTCCCATTAAAACCAGTAAACCCATAATCCTCGATCATTTATTCTCTTTCTCAGTAAATGCACAGACATCCGACTGTTATGGTATGAAGTAAAAAACAAAATTAGATTTCATAACTGATATACCAAACTGATCATGACACAGAAAATTTAAAAGGTTTCCACTATGGCAATACAACATGATAACAGGATCTTTAATTCCTCTTAAAGCCTGCTACTGACGGAGTTTGCTTAAAAAATTTGAAGAAGAGTTTTTTATACAACAACATACCCAGTCTTATCCCACACCGTGGGGTCTGGGGAGGGTAGTGTGTATGCAGACCTTACCCCTACCTTGTGAGGTAATGTTTTTTTATAATTATTTTCAAATTCTTTTAAAGACTTTAAACAAAAAAAGATTTTAAGATAGTTTGTCGACTTATGCAAAGAGGAAAGAACTTTTCTTTCTTGGTAGTAGGCTCAAAACAATTTTGCAAAAAATTTAAATATTAAAAAATCTAAATTTTGTACTCCCTCCGTTCCAATTTATATGAACCTGTTTGACTGGGCACGGAGTTTAAGAAAAAATGAAGACTTTTGGAATTTGTGGTCCTAAACAATTCAAAAAGGGGCCCAGAGTATTTATGTGGTTATAAAAGTTTCTCATCAAGAGTAGAATTGTAAGTTTTAACAAAATTATTTCCAAATTTAGAAAGGGGTCATTCTTTTTGGAACGGACCAAAAAGGAAATAGGTTCACATAAACTGGTTGTAAAAACAATAATTAGTAAAAGTAGAAATGAAAAAAAATAATATTCAGATCCAGAAATACACAACAGAAGGAAATGAAAAAGATCAGCAGGCCTAGGACCCAAACCGAGAAAAACATTTTCACTATCATTTTTCTATATATTTTCTATGGATACACAAAACAGGAACCAAACCCATTTCAAGAAACATTGTTAAATTCAAAATTCTTCAAGCACAAGCACATGGATCATCAACCACAACAACATCCTCTTCGCCGGTCCTTAGCAAATACCCAATTACTGCCCGTTGGATTAAATGATTTTAATGGGAGAGGGGAGGTTTGAATGGGCTATGGCTTAGGGTATGGGGCTGGGTCTTTTTATTCAAGTGGTGGATCTTCTGTTTAATAGTTTCCACGTGTTCAGTCCGTTAAAATGAGGGCAAATTTGAAAGTTCGCCTAACGTTATAAGGGTATATTCAGTCCGATAGTATAACGGAGGGTATATCTAAACAATAAATAATAGTAGAGGGGTATTTTTGGCCTTTTTCCCTGAAAGCAGTATAGTTTGCCAAATCAATGAAGCCTGTTTTTTCAACTTAAACGTCCAAAAAAGAAAAATTCCTACTTCCTTTTTTCCACCAAACTAGAACCAAACTCTTCAAGGTCTCCTATTGGCAACCCATCTTTTCAGTTTCTCCACAACCCCATTTGCAGCTGAGAGTTCTTAACAGCACCACCCTTTTACTCTTTATTCTATATACACTATCCATATTTCAATTCCTTCCAAACCTCACATGATTTTTTTTGATTTCTCAAACTTCATTACCCAAATCAAAATAGAGATGAGGTTGTGGGTTAGTAGCGCTCCCATTTCGGACTTTAAACTGGAGGATATGGGAATTGGATGAGATTGAAGAGAGAGAGAACATGGTGGAGAGGGTATGTGATGTGTCAACGAGTAAGAAAATTAGACGAGTAATGAATTCATCTCTAGTTACAGTGCATGGTGGGTGGAGAAGGTAGGACATGAGAATGAAGATTGTGGGACCCACAATGTACACTTGTCAACTTATAAGAACGCTCACACATGACACAACTAATGTCAGTTGTGTGAGGTTTAATGTAAAATTTCTCATCATTGATGCTTACCTATCTGACATGTGATACTGAGTCAAAAAAGAAATATTGCATGCCAAATTTCCATATCCTCA
Organism: Nicotiana tabacum; assembly: GCF_000715075.1. NCBI lineage: Eukaryota > Viridiplantae > Streptophyta > Magnoliopsida > Solanales > Solanaceae > Nicotiana > Nicotiana tabacum. The sequence continues at coordinate 49,950,963 of NC_134102.1, forward strand.
TCACTATAATTCAATTATATGTGCTCTTGCTAATCTAAAACATCTTTTAATCAATTGATGCAGCAAAGTGCAGCCTTTAAGGTTCTTCGCACTCGTTTGAAAACTGTGCCTTCATACTCCTTCAAGGAAGAGAGATTTAGGAGAACATCTGGGATTCCTTATTCTCAATTTAATTATGGAGGAGGCTCACAAATCTCTGAGGATGGGGGCCTCAATGAAAATTTGCATGACATGCATAATGGTATAAACTTTGCTTTGAAGCTGCAGCAGTTTCAGCAAATTCAGAAGCAACATCATTTGCATTCAAAGTCACAGACTCAATCACGTTTTGTTTCTACTTCGTGGACGAAGGTTTTTCTCTGCTTCCTTTGTCCACTTCTTCGCTGATGCTTTTGTCTACTGATTTTACGGATAATACTTAACTTGCATATTAAGCTTTACGCGTCCTTGTTCAAGGGGGAACTAAATTTTCTGACATGACTAATTTTGCTCAAGCTGTCAGAAGGATAGATGACTGACAGATTTTGTATGGGTCAGGGAAGGGGCACAAAACAAGATATATAATTATGTGCTCGGACTGCTGCTATTCTGTTTTTCATTCTCTCCTCTTCCCTATTCAGGAGGTACAAATAGCAGAAGAATCAAAGCGAGCTGCTTCAGACTTGAATAGGCCCCCTTCAAGATCATCTGGTAGAGGTTTGGGACAGTTGCAACTCTGACTGTTTTCTTCTGCCTCCTAATTGAGTTGATTATATGGTGATCACAGTACCTCATAAGTTGTAAATTATCCTAGTAGTTGTTTTCTCAAAAAATATGAGGGTTGAGATGGAAGAGGAGAGAAATGGGTATTAATTTTTTGGCTTGGATGTTCCCTAGCACTTCTTTTTTCCTTTTGAAAGAATATTTAAGGGATGGATTTTGTCCATGTGGTTCTATTATTTTTGTTGAATACCATATGGGCAAAGCATGTAGGTTCGTAGGATATATGAACAGTTAGTTCGTTTTATTCATAATTTTCTTCTGTTATAACATACAATGGTTTAAAAATAAATGTTCAATTTATTCAGCATGCTCCTACCGAATGATGTATGCTTAAATTCCTTTCTTGGGATTGGCTTGCGTATTTGGACGTGAAAGAATTTTGAAGCTCTCAGAGTTTCAGAACGCAATTCTTGTTAGTTTGGTTCTGTGAGACATCTCATTCCCTCGGCATGTGCCAGCTTTTGGGTCTGCACAGTACCCGCTTCTACAACGAAAATCAAAGCTGCCTTCATTTTCTTCTTGTTCTTCCAAGTCCTCCCCTATCGCTTACTGCTTTTTCCCCTTCGTCTAAAACTTCTCTCCCCATGAGCAAGAAATGGTATCCTAGATATCTGCTTTGCTAAATGGTATCCTGATATAACTTTATAATTTCTAGAATTTGCTTTGTCCATATTAACCTATCTATTGCTCCTGTAGTGGAAATATGAATAGATAATATAATATATACATTATAGATTTTGGGATAAATTCATTATTATTCGGAATCCACGGGTCATTTCATATACTTAAATTCCCCCCTTATGAAATTCTCCACCTCAACCCCTTGATTAGTAAATTACGACTCCACAAAGTACTCTGCCATATCCAAGATTCAGAAGAGGATGATGACACATTAAGAAAGGTGATATCTGAAAAATATTTACTTTTAAGCATCTCGAAGGTAGAGAATCAGGATGCATTAAAATTCTCCAGACTTGTTTAATTAATAAAGCCATATTTAAACTTTTGTATCCCTAAAGCCTAATCCTCCTCTAGATTTAACATCATATAACTCATCCCATTTTTCAAAATGCATTTTTCCTTTATTCTCTATTTGACCCCACCAAAAATTAGGAAAAAGAGATGTAGTTTCCTTACATAGACCATTCGGAAGTTGGAAGCACGATAATGCATATGTGGGAATAGCCGAGAGTACTAACTTAAGTAATACTAATTCTTTTCTCGCAGTACTAAAGAGACTTCCATTTCATCCTTTGATATTCACCTTAACTCTATCTTTGATAAACTCTAACATCTTCTTTTTGAGCATCCAACAACCATTGGTAGGTAGTCCATAGTACATTCCCATCTTATTCCTTTGTACTAGTCCTATCAAAGTACAAATTTGAGTCTTTTACTCCTTTAGGATATTTGTACTAAAATATATAGCAGATTTATCTCGATTTATCATTTGTCCAGAACTTTGCTCATTATTCCTTAAGATACACATTCATTGCATCCCTAATATTAATTGGACAAAATATGAAAGAGCCATTGGCAAAAAATAAGTGTACGTCACGATCCAAAATTCACCTAGTCGTAATGATACCTAATCCCAGTGTTAGGTAAGTCTGACATAGAATAAGGTAACTCAAGTGAAAGATCAATAACAACAAGAATGAAAATAACTGAATTTTATACAACTTCTCAAGGTCTGGTTGTACAAGTCATGAGCCACTATGACTTAGATTTACAAAATCGACATTAAGAAAAGTTACAATATCTGTTTGAAGTTCGTATAAACAGAGGTAAAATCCTAAACTACCATGAACAAGAGGTAGCTTGAATCTGGAATGCAGGTACGTCTTCAATGCAAGGCTCCGTCTTCCATAGCTACGCAGCTCCAAGATCTGCACGCAAGGTGCAGAAGTATAGTATGAGTACCATCAACCCCATGTACTCAGTAAGTATCTTGACTAACCTCGGTGAAGTAGTGACGAGGTTTTAAGTTAAAAGGTACTCGCTTATTATTTTTACCTGTGCAGATGATAAGCGGAAAAAGTAATACAAAATAGAGAAACGAATAACCATATAATGAACGAAACAAGAATATAAATGATAGGCCCCCATAATATCATCACTACTCAGTCTCACAACACTGTACGGTGACAGAAACCAACACCCAAGAATAATCATAATACATTTTTTCTGTTGCGGCGTGCAACCCGATCCCATATATAATATCAGTACCATTGCAACCCGATCCTATATAAAATATTAGTAGCATTGCGGAGTGCAACCCGATCCCATATATGGGATCGGGTTGCACTCCGCAATGCTACTAATATTTTATATAGGATCGGGTTGCAATGGTACTGATATTATATATGGGATCGGGTTGCACGCCGCAACAGAAAAAATGTATTATGATTATTCTTGGGTGTTGGTTTCTGTCATATATATATATATAATAAGTTCATACGAAACTATTCTACAACAACCAAGTACGGGAAATTCACATCGTAACACCAAGAAAACTAACACGCGAAGATCAACTAGGAATACAAACTCAAACAAAGTAAGATGAGCAACACAACAACCCAGAGCAAGTCTCCCACATATAAAGATAAAGCTTCTACAAGGCATAAACATACAACCAATTTAAAAGTTACCCCATCTGGCTAGGCAAAGAAGTGTAGAGCGTGACACGAGGAAGGATGTACGTTAAGTTTTAACAGTTATCAAGTAGAGGTGTGTAATAAGTGAAATCATGTAACAAGTGAAGGCATATAGCAAGTAAAGGCATATATCACGTGAAGACAGGTAGTAAGTGAAGGTAGGTAACAAGTCAAGACATCTAATAAGTAAATCACGTAACAAATGGAGACATGTAACATGTACTGACTAATAACAAGTAAAGACATGAATTCAGAGAGAATATGTAGCAGAAGCAAATAAAGTAAAAGCTTAGGAGTAATAGTAACAGACAAGGTATATACATAGATATAACAGTAACATATCGAAGAAGGCCTAACGTTATTTTTCAAACCAAGCAACACCTAGGATTTCGCGTTAATTCATATTCCGGGCAAGTTCTAGACTCAAATACAATACATGGACCATACTAAGAACTCACTTCACACATGGAACATGACTCACTAAGGATGGTCCCATTACGACTCTCAAATCAAGCAAGTGTTTATAAAGCCAAGAGATATTAAGCATAAAGCAGAAAGTGAACACGAGTCAAGAAAACAAGACATAGGTGTCATGAAACATGCTATCCTATTTTCTCATGGCATCATCAAATATTTAAAACAAAGGGAATGTGGTACATATGCCAAGTCCTAAATACGCTACCATCAAACAAGTCAAAAACGCCTAGGAATCACATCGTTCCTCCTCCTTTTATTTTCTATATCCTAATATTCTAATAATGAAAAAGTTACTACCGAGTTCAAATTACATTCCATGATAAAGAACTGAGGCATAAAGAAAAATGTTATGATCCCAATTTTTCTTCGTAGGATGTCGTGATGGCACCTAGTCTCTACAACTAGGTAAGCCTAACAGTTAATAATAACCTGACAGAAATAATTAATAATATACTAAAACAAGGCTAAATAGTTGATATAAACTCTTGAAATAGAATCTCAACAAATACTTTCCCAAAACCGGTAGAACTGAGTCATAAGCTCTACAGAGTAAAACTAGAATATCTACTACATCATAGTCTGAAAGAAAATATAACATGAAATAAGGATAAAGGAAGGTGACTCCGAGGCCTGGGCACAAGCAGGTATACCTTGCAGTCTCCACAAGCAGCTACTCAAATCAACTCTAGCGTCCGACATGGGCAGACGTACCTGGATCTGCACAAAAAGATGTGCAGAAGCGTAGTATGAGTACACCACAATGGTACCTAGTAAGTATCAAGCCTAACCTCGGTATAGTAGTGACGAGGTTAGGTCAAGACACCTACTAGGATATAAATAAACAGTATGAAAACATAAGAACGAATAATAATGGAAAGCGGAGAAATAACTTATACGAAACAAGATAATAGAATGAACTAACACCGGAATCTAAGCATGGAAATAACATAAAGGAAGCAATAAAATAGAACCACAATGATCATATACGAACAACAACTGATAGAACCAGGAAGAACAAACAACAAAAAATGTTCCCACCAAAACTCTTTGCAACATGAGATAAACAACAAGAATTACAATGAGGTACCGCCTCGTGTACAAGAATCACAACCGAGGTACTGCCTCGTATAAATCAAGAATCACAACCGAGGTACCGCCTCGTATTCACATTTCTCAATTTCAATCACAATCTTTCCTTATACCGCCATGTGAGCCTTACATTTGAAATAGATTTTGACAACGGTTTTTCTCGAAATAGCTTCACGCACTTTAGCCCACCTTATGATACCGTAGTTTCCCTATAAGCAACACGCACATAAGTCCTACATTATACTGCCACATGCACATTAAACCCAAGCCTTATACCGCCGCATGTACGTCAATATCACATTACAATAACAACTCACATCACAAGTGCCCATATATCACAACTTGCCAAAAATTAACAATATCAATATTTCCACAACAGTAGACCATGGTTCCTCCATAACGTGTATAAGAATATCAACAACAATAATGAATATAAAATGCTCAACAAAGAAGATGTTTCAACAATAACAATTTTGCCTCAACGTGATAACGACTTTCACAACTTCAATATCAATAACTCAACAATGAGAGATAATGTATAACTACGATATTAAATAAGAATAAATCACAATGGACGAAATAAGGTATAACAATGGCTTCAAATAATGGGAATCAACAAGGAAAGAGATAACATAAACAATAACTTCAAGTAATGATAATCAATAATGAAAGAGATAACACGAACAATAACTTCAAATAATGATAATCAACAATGAAGAGATAACATGTAACAATAATAGAGACAACAAGTTCAACTAAAGCATGGGAGCAATTTATCAATTAGGATGTAGAACAAGTGTTAACGAAATCATTTAAGGTATGTAAGGATAGACTAACACAAGTAAGAATAGATTGACTATGAGAATTTAGAACATGGTACGACAACTCAATTAAATCATGGATAAAGTCTAAGTAACCTAAACTGGTCAAATACCACGTACAACCCCTGTACCCACTCGTCACCTTGCCTACATGGCTTTCACATAGCATAAATGTATCAATCAATACCAATCCTAAGGGGTAGTTCCCCCACACAAATTTAGGCAAGATACTTACCTCAACTAGGCCAATTCAACACTCGAAAATAGTTGTTCCCCTAAAATTCGCCTCCACACGGCTCAAATCTAATCAAAATCGACTTAATATCATCAAACAATGCAAGGGAAATCAATTACAATAGGTAAAGCTATAATCTTTATACTTTTCCTAAAAAGTCAACAAAAGTCAATCTGGGGCCCGCCCGGTCAAAACCCGGGTCCAATGGTAGATTCCAACTACCCATGACCCCACGAGTTCATATATGTGATTAGTTTCAAAATTCGGGTCCAAATCGACTCTCAAAACTTAAATTCTTATTTTTCAAAAACTTAACAAAGTTTCACAAATTTTCACTTTGATTCACATGATTTTGATACTAAAATCTAAGATATATTGATGGAATATGATTAGAAATAGATTAGAATCACTTACTCAAACTTTATAGTTGAAAATTCCCTCTCCAAATCACCTCCTACCGAGTCTAGGGTTCAAAAATGATAGAATATTTTCAAAACTCTCATCTCCCAGCCCTTTGTACTAGCTGCAGATGTCGCATTTATGACACAGGGTTCGCATTTGTGAACCCTCGCAATTGCGGACCAGGGCTCGCATTTGCGAGCCCTGACAGCCTCAGTCAACATCGCATTTGCGATAAAGGCTTCGCAATTGCGAAGCTGAGAACTCGCAAAAGCGAACAAATGGTTGCAAATGCGAACTGGACAAAAATCCTACTGACTTCGCAAATGCGAAGGGGAAGTCGCAATTGCGACATCTGTGCCCCCACTGTCACCTTTGAAATTGTGAGGCTGGTGCTCGCAATTGCAATAATTGAGCACCGGCAACACCAACAACACATTTTCAGTTCAAAACCATTTCGATACATGTCCGAAACTCATCCGAGCCCTCGGGGCTCCAAACCAAACATCCATACAAGTCTAAAAATATCATACAAACTCGCTCGCGCGATCAAAACACAAAAATAACATCTAAACTACGTATTGAACCCTAAAACACATGAATTTCAAAGTAAAGTTCAAGAATCTCTAGAATTACAACTAAATGTCCGAATCCTATCAAATTAACTCCAAATGATACCAAATTTTGCAGACAAGTTCTAAATACCATAACGTACTTATTCAAAGTCCCAAAATCAAATTTCGAGCTCGATAGCTAAAAATCAACCTACGGACTTTCGAAATCAATTTCGGGCATACGCCCAAGTCCGAAATCACGATACGAAGCTATCAGAACCATCAAAATATCATTCCGGTGTCGTTTTTATAAAAGTCAAAGTTTGGTCAATATTTCTAATTTAAACCTCTAAGTCAAGAATCAAAAGGTCTAAATCTATCAGAAAGCTTTCCCGAACGAAACCAACCGACCTCGCAAGTTATAAAATCATAAACACACATGTGTGAAGCATAAAAAGAGGTAACACGACGCAATTACACAAAAAACCACGGGAGATTATTACTACCTAAGAAAAATAAAAGGTATATTTTTGTATTTTCCATTTTGTATTTATTTTTTATTTTTGTTAGACTTTAATCCCTCAATAAACAGTCTAAAATATCCATCGTCAGGAAAAGTCCAATATTTTCCTTTTTTTTATGTCCGATTTGTTTTTGTTTTCAATGATTTTTTCAATTAAAGTAACGCAACTACAATAGCATAGAATATCACCCAAACAATCTCCTACCCCACACTTAAAATTATGTATTATCCCTAATGCACACTATAACTAATAAAAGGATAAAAATAAACTCCCTGGTAGGCCAAATGCCGAAATATTAGCAGCTCATGGGGTACTCAGACTTCTCCGTGTATGGGCCTTTGTGCGAGCTCTCCACACTTAGTTACAGCCCTCTAGCTTGATGTTGCATTCTTTCAATGGCTTTGCTTCTCTTGATCCTACAAAATAAAAAAACTACACTACAAAAAAAAAATAACACAACAGAAAAGGTAAACAACAACAACAACAACAACAACTACCCAGTAAAATCCCATTAATGGGGTCTGGGGAGGGTAGTGTGTACGCAGACCTTACCCCTACCCCGAAGGAGTAGAGAGGCTGTTTCCGAAAGACCCTCGGCTCAAAAAAACAAAAAGACAAAAGGATAAAAAGGAGACAATATTAGTATCACAACAACAATCATAGGAAAAATAGGAACACCATGAAATCCAGAAGAAAGATGCAAAGCAAAGGGAGACAATATTAGTAACACCACAACAATTATAAGAAAAATAAGAACACCATGAAATCTAGAAGAAAGATGCAAAGCAAAAGCGATAGCTAGTAAATAGGACCTGCACTGAAAAACGAAATAGTAAGACACAACATTGCCACTAGCTATCTCAGACAAAAACCTTACATGGCTAGTCCCACAATAGTACGAAGTAAGGCACGACTCAACTATCTCCTAACCTACAACCCTAATACTCGACCTCCACATCTTCCTATCAAGTGTCATGACCTCGGAAATCTGGAGCCCCATCATATCCTGCCTGATCACCTCTCCCCAATACTTCTTAGGCCGCCCTCTACCTCTTCTCGTGCCCTCCACAACTAGCCGCTCACACCTCCGTACCGGAGCATCTGGGCTTCTCCTCTAAACATGTCCGAACCATCTAAGCCTCGCTTCCCGCATCTTGTTATCAATGGGAGCCACGTGTACCTTTTACCGAATATCATCATTCCTAATCTTATCTATCCTAGTGTGCCCGCACATCCACCGCAACATCCTCATTTCTGCTACTTTCATCTTCTGGATATGTGAGTTCTTAACAGGCCAACACTCAGCCCCATACATCATGGCTGGTCTAACCACCGCTTTATAGAACTTACCTTTGAGTATCGGTGGCACTCTCTTGTCACACAGGACTCCAGATGCTAACCTCCACTTCATCCATCCTACCCCAATACGGTGTGTGACATCCTCGTCGATCTTCCCTCCCCCTGGATAACCGAACCAAGGTACTTGAAGCTGCCTCTACTCGGGATGACCTGCGAATCAAGCCTCACATCCACGCCCACTTCCCATGGCTCAGCGCTGAACTTACACTCCAGGTATTCCGTCTTCGTCCTGCTCAGCTTGAAACCCTTAGACTCAAGAGCCTGTCTCCAAACCTCCAGCCTCTCATTAACACCGGCTCGCGACTCATCAATCAGAACTATGTCATCGGCGAGTAGCATGCACCATGGCACATCCCCTTGAATATGGTGTGTTAACGCATCCATCACCAGGGCGAATAAGAACGGACTGAGCGCAGAACCTTGGTGTAACCCCATTACAACCGGAAAATGCTCAGAGTCGCCTTCTACTGTCCTAACCCGAGTCTTAGCCCCATCATACATGTCCTTAATCGCCATAATGTAGGGAACCGACATACCTTTTACCTCCAGGCATCTCCAGAGAACTTTTCTAGGAACCTTGTCATACGCTTTCTCTAGGTCAATAAACACCATGTGCAGATCCTTCTTCCTCTCTCTGTACAGTTCAACCAACCTTCTAACAAGGTGTATAGCTTCTGTAGTCGAACGACCCGGCATGAACCCGAACTGGTTGTCGGATACAGACATTGTCATCCTCACCCTCGTTTCAACCACCCACTCCCATACTTTCATGGTATGACTCAGTAATTTGATACACCTATAATTGTTACAACTATGGATATCACATTTGTTCTTATACAATGGAACCACCGTACTCCACCTCTACTCATCTGGCATCCTCTTCACCTTAAAAATAACATTAAACAACCTAGTCAACCACTCCAAACCTGCTCTCCCCACACACTTCCAAAATTCCACTGGAATCTCGTCTGGCCCGGTCACTCTACCCCTACTCATCTTACGCATAGCTCCTACGACCTCCTCAACCTCGATACGCCTCCAGTACCCAAAGTCACGGTGACTCTCGGAATGCTCCAATTTGCCTAACACAATATCCAGATCCCCTTCTTCATTCAGAAGTTTATAAAAGTAAGTCTGCCATCTCCTCTTAATCTGGGCATCTTCCATCAATACTCTACCATCTTCGTCCTTGATGTATCTCACTTGGTCCAAATCCTGAGCCTTCCTCTCTCTCAACTTGGCCAGCCAGAATAACTTCTCCCCATCTTTTTTCCCAATTCCTCATACATACGATCATAAGCCGTAGTCTTAGCCTCCATGACCGCCAGCTTAGCCTCCTTTCTAGCTGCCTTATACCTCTCCATGCACGCTCACCTTTCCTCCTCACTTATGCTCCCCACTAACTTCAGGTACGCCGCCTTCTTTGCTTCCACTTTACCTTGGACTACTTCATTCCACCACTAGTCTCCTCTGTGCCCACCAAAGACGCCCGTTGAGACCCCTAACACCTCTCTCGCAGCCTCCCTAATACAGTTTGTTGTCGCTGACCACATAGTGCTTGAGTCACCACTGCTCCTCCAAGCCCCCACAGTCGACAACCTCCCCTCCAATGCTTAGGCTTTATCCTTAGTTAAGGTAAACAAATAAAAATAAAATAAAAGAGAACAATAAAGTTAGGTTGCCTCCCAATAAGCACCTTGGTTAACGTCGTGGCATGACGTGAACTACTTTTTGCTCCACCTAGAGCTTATGAATTGAATCCCCAATTTAGACTCAAGCTTATGATTATTCTCTTGGGGCGGTACAAAATCTTGTAAGCCAAAAACTAATTAATGAGGATGCGTGCCCGAATGGCCACCAGATGTACCTGCCTCACTACCTGCACAATTAGTGTAGCATGAGTACGTAAATCAACGCATACCTAGTAAGTATCTAGTCTAACCTCGAAGAAGTAGTGACGAGGGGTCGATATCCACACTTGCTAGTGGTCAATAAATAAAGTACAAGAATTATAAATAGACATGAAATACAACAGTAACAATGGAATATGAAACGATAAATAACATGATCCTTTAACATAATTGTCATGCCCCGAACTTGGGGAGTGTGACTGGCGCTCAACCGAGTGAACCCAGTCGAGCAAGCCTATGTTACATCAACCTCTCATCATAACTCATGCCTGATTTATCAAAACATAATTAGATCATGACTTTCATACTGAATACAACAACAACAACCCAGTATAATCCCACTAGTGGGGACTGGGGAGGGTAGTGTGTACGCAGACCTTACCCCTACCCTGGGTAGAGAGGCTGTTTCCGATAGACCCTCGTCTCCCTCCCTCCAAGAACTCCCCACCTTGATCTTGGGGTGACTCGAACTCACAACCTCTTGGTTGGAAGTGGAAGGGGCTCACCACTAGAGCAACATACTCTTGCCAAACTTTCATATTGAATACATTTGCCTCAATGGCCCATAATTGGTTTTTTCTTTTCTTTTCTCTCGTGATGGGCACATAGCTTCATAAATATATGTGAATATAAATACATGACGAAACTCAAAACTTAGGTACATGACCCACAGTGTACATGGAGCTTCTATGACAATAGATACCTAAGTACATAAAACCAACTAGACTCAAATGCCCACTGGAATTGTAGCTGGCTCACCATAATCTGTTGCGCAGAAGATCCTTATCAAACATCCATATCATCCTGTAGAAGTATACCCGCATCCATTAAAAGATGCAGCGCCCCCGGCAAAAGGGACATGAGTACATGTGGAATAGTACTCGCATGTAAGGCAAACAGAACAACATGTTAAATCATGGTAATTCAAATAAGAGGCATACGAAGTACATCAAGAACTATAAAATATCCCATAGATTCACATTTCAAGTCTCGTTATGCTTACATCATTTTAAACTTCATTTAGGATTAACTGAGCCATATGTACTATGCGTGGAATACATAATATAAAGTAATTGAAACAACATGTACAAACAAGGCCAATGAAAGTGTCACCTAATGCCTGCGTTAACAATGCGTCTCACTAGACCGTCCATATCTCTCTCGTATCTTACACATATACATTTCACTTGTGCGTTTCATAGATCGTTTACATTATTCACTTACGCAATACACCTGTGCATTTCATAGACCATTCACAGTGTTTACTTACATAATACACCTGTGCGTTTCATAGACCGTTCACAGTATCACCTATACAATACACCTGTGCGTTTCATAGACCGTTCATAGTATCACCTATACAATACACCTGTGCGTTTCATAGACCGTTCACAATATCACCTATATAATACACCTGTGCATTTCATAGACCGTTCACAGTATCACCTATACAATACACCTGTGCGTTTCATAGACCGTTCACAGGATTACACATACAATACAAATACACTTATGCATTTCATAGACCATTCACAGTGTTTACTTACACAATACACCTGTGCGTTTCATAGACCATTCATAGGATTACATATACAATACACCTATGCATTTCATAGACCATCCATAGGGTTCACATAACACCTCATAATTCTCATTTAGGCAACGACCACATTTCAAGTTCATGCTATCACTTACTTGTACTTGCCATGGGTGATCATAGAACATTAAGAACATTTAAAATATTTAGGAACACTACAGCCTTTCCTCATGAGGGCGTAGGAGCTTATAACACATTGGGAACATAAGTACAAATACGTTCATCTCATAACCTTTCACACCATATATCACTTCACAATTACTTTCAACTACTTACAACATCATTATTTCATTGGCTCCCTTGGCCATACATATTATTCTTCATTCAAGGCACTGTGGCCGTAAATCATATTCCATACTTTCATTTCTTTAATTTCAAGGATTATCATCACAAACATCATCATATAGAATACTCTTGAAATACATTTTCCCCAAAAGGGCAATACACAATCTCAACTGATGAATATGTAAGAACTCAAAACATATTGGAAATACCTACCAAGCATAGCATTAGTTAGAACAACCATATTTGGACATGACTCGAGTACATAAGCTTTTGGATGATTCTATTTTCGGAGTCAATTTGGAATAGTTGAATCAAGGCTCATTTCATAACCTTTCTCACATTATTTCATTTCATTGACACCATTGGCCACAAGTATAATTTTCACTCTTGGCATGTTGGCCATACTTTATATCCCCAATTCACTTATTTACTTCCAACCATCTTTATAGATTATCAACAATAAGACTTTTCCAATAAAGACTTTAGGTACACATATGAGCAATTAAGAGTCTTAAGCATATTGAGATTTTATCACACAATTTGGCATCATAGCCTTCATATGAAAGATGACTCAAAGACATAGCATTTTAATACACATATCATTCTTGAACACATTCCCAAAGGATAACATAATGTGATAGTAACATTCAGAACACGTTTTGAATACATAATTCTCGACACTTTGCTTATTCGGGACAATCGAGTTTATTGGGGACAACTCGGAACATAGAATAAGGAACTTGGGACAACCATACTTGGAACTTACGGGAACATCAGGTAATTCAATTCTAAGAGAGAAAGTTTAGCCAACATACCTCGCTTTGAGCTTTCCTTAAATTACTACAACATTTCAGAAATTCTAGCAATCCCAATCTATTTTGAGACATAACAAAATTGAACACATAATTAGGAAGATATTCATGGTCTCAACTCATTTGAGCATTTTATCAAACACTAGGTGTGCAAAATTAACTACAAGGTTCTTCTACAAGATTTCCTTCACTCCACAACCCAATCTTTACTTATTTGAGCTCAACAATCTTCCCACAAACCTTATTGGTACAAGCATTTATACATAATACTCTTACACCCAAGAATTATACTTCTCATAACCTACTTTTAATCCAAATCCCGAAATTTAGGGCTAGGGAGTAGAATCTTACCTATTAAGAATTGATGAATAAAACACTTGAGCTTCTTCCTCTCTCTAGAACACTCTCACTTCTCTCTAAAAATATCAGGTTTTAGCTCAAGAAATGACTTAACCCCTCTCTCTACCCAGACTTGGGGGTATTAAATGGGCTCCTATGTGCACGGCCGCGCACCTGGGCAAGTGGCCGCGCACACAAGGCAGAAACTCCCAAATATGCGCGGCCGTGCATCTGGGCGTGCATATGACATGGGTCCAGTAAAATAGCCATAACTTTCTGTAGAAATATCCAAATGATGAAATGTTTGATGCGTTAGAAACTAGACTCAAAGAAATTTAATTTTATATGTAGATCACCACCTAAGTCATTATATTGAAGGAGTTATATTCATTTGAAGTTTGGTCGTGTGCCAATTGAAACATCCTTTCCACTTAATGTATCTAACTTGTTCCACACAAGTTCTTGCCATTCACAAAACTATTTAATATGTTCCAACACACCTTAAACATACATTATCAATTCAAAATGATGTGTCTCTATCCCATAGGTCTCCTTTAATACTCAAATACGTTATTCCCAAATACCGTTGGCGTACTTTAAAATCTTAAATCATTAGAAAATTTTAACGGGGCTTTACAATAATGATAGTTTAAAATCCCCAAATATCATGTGCTAGATAAATAAATATGAGCCATCAACTAAATATCAAATCTCATGTCAAGAAGGAAATGACATGTATATTCTGACTCCTAGAGATATTACGCACGAGTTTTGTCGAGGTCGTGCGGCCTGATCCATAATAATCGTGTACATACACTACTGAGGTCGTACGACCCGATCCATGGATGCATCTCAAATATACAGCCGAGGCGTACGACCCGATCCACTAGAATAAAGAAACTCTTCGAACTACGAGTCAAATAATTTCAGCACAAGGATGGGCACATAAAAAAAGCATAATTTTAACAACAATCAAGTATTCCGCCAAAGCTAAAGGTAATGAAACTCGGCCTAACATAATACTTAATCAAATTTCAATTATAAATTTAAGTAATTAAACTAACAAGTGGATTTCAAATAATACAAATATTGCATGATAAAATCCTAAGTCTACCCGGACATAAACATGATTTTAGCTATGTACGGAATTTCGTCACCTCGTGCGTACGTAGCACCTATAACTTGTAGCAAATAAAAATTTAAGCAACTACGGGGATAATTCCTTCTTACAAGATTAGGCAAAAGACTTACCTTGCTTTCAAGTTCACTACTCGGCTCTCCAGTCTCACTAATGGCCTTAAATCAATGTTGAGCAATACGAAACTAGCCAAAGGTCATACAAACTAATCAATATATGCCCAAAAGTTTATAATTTAACTATTAGAGTAATTTCTCAACATAATTTGGAAAGTTCATATAAGTCACCCCTAGGCCCACGTGCCCAGATTTCGGAAATTTTCATAGATAAATGCTACCCATGACCTTACGAACTCAAATGTATAATTTATACTCAATTCCATAATCAATTTCGTGGCCAAATTCCATTTTTACTAAACCTTAGGTTTTTCAACATAACCCCATAATTTCTATGTTAAAATCTACCCATAATCTATGTATTAAACTCACATTAGGTAGAAATCACTTACCTTAAAATGCTAGGTGAAAATCCATCTCCAAGAAGCTCTAATTTCGGCCAAGAGAAGTGAGAAATGAAAAAGAATAACCTAAGTCCCGATTTTAAAACAAGATTCTGCACATCGACCCTTATTCATGATCGCGGAAGTCCCCTCACGATCGCGAAGGCAAAAGCTTCCAACGCCGAGAAAAGCCTCTTCGCGAACAAGACCAGGCCTCCGTGATTGCGAAGGTCAACCTGACCAACCCTTCGCAAACGCGGTTAGCCTTTTGCGAATGCGAGTATGCTGTCGTGAACGCAAACACTGGCCCATAAGCTCTGCGATCATGAGCCTACTATTGCGAACGCGTAGCACAAATATCCTCCAGCCCCAAATCCTTCATCATGAACGCGATACACCTTCCGCATTCGCCAAGAAGGAAACCAGTACCAGCAAAATCTGCCACTTTGTTCTTAGCTTTGGGTGGTCCGAAACACACCCGAGCCACCGTCCAAATGCACCAACAAGTCCATAAATATAATATGGACTTTCTTGAAGTCTGGAACATATAAAACAACATTGAAACCAAGAATTGCACCTCAAAACCAAATTAATTAATCTTTGAACTTCAAACTTCTTCCAACTAGTTCTGAATGTGACGAATCATACTTAGACAACTCGGAATGAAGCCAAATTTTACGCACAGGTTATAAATCACTATACGATCCTATTCCAAGGCTCGGAATCTCAAACGGATATCGATAACACCAAAGTATATTTCAAACCAAACTTAGAAAACTCTAAAACCTTCAAGACGCCAACTTTCAACAATAAGCGCCGAAACGCTTCCGGATCACCTGAATCTTGATCCGAATACACGCCCAAGTCCAAAATTATTATACGAATCTATTGGAACCTTAAAATCCCAGTTCCATGTTTGTTTACTCAAAGTGTTTACTCAAATCAAACTTGGCCACCTTAGGCCACTATTATGGAACTAAGTGTTCTGAATTCAACCTGAACCCTTCCAAAACCAAACCAATCATCCCCACAAGTCATAAAACAATAAAATAACATATGAAAAGTCTTAAATAGGGGAATGAGAATCTAGAAAGCAAAACGACTGGTTGGATTGTTACAGTAAGGATTTATTCGCATTTCACCGTCCGAACACAATGTAGAGAAGTGCTTGGAATGTGGTGTAATGTGATCAAATATATGAAATTCAATATTTTCAACCTCCTCAACAAAACTCACATTGCAACCAACTAAATTTGTATCTTCATTGATCTTTGCTGACTCTAGCATTACTTCCTTAACATCGGCATCCTCATGTTTTAGTTGGTTAGATTGTTGGTGTTCTACTCTGACTTCCTCCATTAGTACCTCAGTTTTTGCCTTTGATGCACACTATTCTTGACTACTATCCATAATATTATCTTGTTGAACATTAAAAGCTTCAACTAGTTGACTCACTTGAGCCTCCAAATTGTGAATAGTTGCCTCTTGTCTTTGCATATGCGGGTGTTTCTCATTATTTTGTTCCAGAAAGCACTTTAACATATCCTTGATCTCCTTCAGGTAAGCTTCCTCTAGTTCTATGTTCCTATTAACTTCACAAGAAAAAGTAGAACCATCATAATAAGAGATTGGGGAAGGATAAGAAATATAAGCACAACCATAAAAATGACTATCTTGACCACCCCACATATCACACACATTCCGCACATAAGATTGATTTGGTGCACATAACTCTCTCGTGGGAACAATTTGATAATTTTTCCACAGGTGATTTTCTCCACAATATGCATAAGGAAGATCATAAGTAGAATTATTAACACATAAACTCCTATGATTACAAGTTGTCATGTTTCTCAAATAAAAAATTAAAATAAATTAAATTAAAAGTTCAAACTTGAAACCAAGTAATATTTACAGCTACAACTATTTCGTTAGTTCCCCGGCAACGACGCTAAAATTTGATCATGCTCAACTATGCCTAATAAAATAACTAAGCGGTCGGTTCAAATATAACCCAATCTAAGAGTCCGAAGTCGAATCCCACAGAGATTTAAGGTTTAGCTACAACTAGTCGTTTCACTAAGAAAACAAGTTTGAACAAACTCTGAATTATAATATTAGTATACTTATGTCTAACTAATTAAGTAACAAACTAAAGTAGTAAATTATCAACTAAAGATACTAAGGATTGGAGACAAGATTGGAAAAGCCTAGAGTTATGATTTTCTCAATTGTTGCAATCCTCCCCGCTACATCTCCTACAATTTTGCCTAAGTATTCTCTACTGATCATGAGCACTCAACACATTCTCTCTGGATCAACTACAATAACTTACTAGTCATATTTTCTCAAATTACGCTAGCTCACACTTTCTCACAGCTCACTACGATCACGTCAAAGCTTTGTTATCTTTAATCCCGCTTTTAAACTCGCTGTATTGATCTCTCATATACCTTGGAAGTGAAGTTGTTCAACAACATCCTAAATA
Organism: Nicotiana tabacum; assembly: GCF_000715075.1. Classification (NCBI taxonomy): domain Eukaryota; kingdom Viridiplantae; phylum Streptophyta; class Magnoliopsida; order Solanales; family Solanaceae; genus Nicotiana; species Nicotiana tabacum. Next base: position 49,968,908 of record NC_134102.1, read on the forward strand.
TTCACTCTTTCTCAAGAAATACATAATAAATAGGCACAATCAATTGAGAGCTCTTTAATTAACTAAAATAAGCACGTAGTTGAACAAGTAGGAAAATTCAAAGGCAAAATTATAGTAGAATGTAACGAGAATTCATCCTTCAAAAGGTTCATTCAAAATCTAGATAATAAAATTAGCTAATCATAGTAATGCCAACAATCACGTTAATAATCGAAAGCATTAATCTACGAACTAAAGAAGAACGAAAGAAAAACTCTTGTGATCCGGTACTTGCAATTCGTCTAGCTGTATTGTGCCTCCAAAATAATGTGTCTCCCTTTCTTAGAGATGTTTAACGAGTATTTATAGGCTAAGGTCGAAGTCTCCAAGTCCAAATTTCATAAGGAAACACTTTATTATCGGAGTAGGGGGACTAGGCCTTTAAGCTCGCAAGGCCTGGTCTGGAGCATGCCATAAGCCAAGTGAGGTGAGGCCTGGAGCGAGGTAGCCTCTTGCCATAAGCCAGGCGAGGCGAGGTCTGGGGAGAGATGGAAACTTTCCTTGGACCCAGCAAGGTTTGGTCTATGGCCAGGTCTCTTCCGTGCCTTGCACCGATCTTCCTTTCATGCTCTATTCTTCTATTTTTAACACTATTTTGTGCAAATTTTATTCCTCTATGCATTCCAATGATCCTACACATAAAAACTACTCAATTAATCTCAAACATAGCACGAATCATTATAAATTTCAAGTAAAGCACATGGCAAATGACGATAAAAATATAACATATTGGCATATGAGTACAATCGACCCTACATACTCAATAAGTATCAAGACTAACCTTAATAAAGTAGTGGTGAGGTTTAGTCAGAAGATACTCACTTTATATAACCTGTGCAGCTCATAAGCAAATACAATAACAGAGAAATAGCCAAGTGACAACCAAGGAATATCAGCTATCAATAATAAGGTGCTCAATCAAAAAAGAAGGTAATAAGCATGCTTTTCCAAATAACTGGATCAAAGCATATACAAATGCACTAAATTCGTATATAAAGGAGATTTAAACCAAGCGGCTTTAACTCGAAACACTTTACATGAATGTAGAGTGTCTACGCATGATGAAGACTCAATTTCACATCAGTTCTCAATAAATACGGATGCTCCTATATGAGTCTAAAATGTCTATGCATGATGACGCAACATATACATTAATCTAACACCCTCCAAGTGTCCAAAAATCCACTAACAAGTCCCATATATATGTAAAATGCATGAATATGCATATGTCAAATGATTGTAATAGAGGCATCAAGTAGCATATTTAGAAGATATGCACAGAAAGCATATAGAATGCATGATATGACATAAAAGATTCACTTAAGTAATAAAAGCTTTCACCTTTACACCCAACTCATCAACCAATACCATCATAATCTGACACTCGTTAGTGTCTCACAAACTCTATGTGTATGCCACCAAGAGAGAAAACTGGAGGGTGACCTAGGGGGATGGATCCAAATCCACATGCTGTACGGCAGAAACCTCGTGCCATGACAATAATTACACGACATAAACCTCGTACCATAACAATATCAATTCTCTCATAATGTCCAAATGTACCATAATCATATCAGCCTGTATCAAGATCCTCATCTCCAAGGATGTATAAATATGCTTAAAAAATAACCAGCAAGATACACGAGGACATAATAAATAAAGATGCAGATATTTGTTCATGATATAAAGTATAATTACGGCTAAATCAAGTATATATACAATCTCACGAATACCATATAATTACCAAATAAGAATCTAAATCCTAGACACAATCTCTAACATGAATAATAAAGCTCAATTAGTCACAAAAATAATTTGAAGCATATCATAAGTAGAGCATGTATCAAATCAAGGCATAAATAAGTCTAAAATCTACCCCAAGCATGGTATAACCTTAATGACCACATATACGCTCGCTACCTCACATATACTGTACCACCAAACACATAGCATATAGTTTCATTTTAGAAAACATTCCCTCAAGTCGAGGTTAAGCAAGACACTTACCTTCTCCAGGCTAGTATTCAACCCCTAATCATGCCTTTTCCTTTGTTCTTGACCTCCAATTTCCCAAAACCTAGTCAAATATCGATCACAAAAGTCAAACAATGCTAAAGGAAGCAATCCTAATTAATAAAGCTTCGATCGTTAAAGAAATTCCAAAAAGTCAACAAAAGTCAACCCAGGACTATATATTCAAAACGGGTCCCGTCAATCCATAACCCCACGAGTCCAAATATGTGATTAGTTCTCAAATTCAAGTCCAAATTGATGTACAAAACCTTAACATACACTCTCTTAAGTTTCAAGTCAAAAATCTATTTTCTACTTTTTAAATCCTTAATTTAGGTGTAATAATCCATGGGTAATCATGTTATATAATCAAAATCGAGTTAGGAACACCTACCCTCATGATTTGGGTGGAATCCCTCTTTAGACATGCCTTCTCCCATTCCCCAAAACTCAATGATGGAGAAAATGAGCAAAAACCAAAATTTTGGACATAAAATACCCATGATAGCAAATAACCCTTTGCAATTGAGACCATCACCTTCACGATCGCGATGCACAAAATGCCAGCCCTCTTTCCTTCTTCGGGATCGCATAGCACTACACGCGATCGTGATACACAACTTCCAGCTCTTCTTCGCGATCGCATTGCCCCTTCCACAATCGTAATTCACAATTTCCTCTGGTGCGTTTTACTCTTCGCAAGCACGCCACTAATCTCCATGATCACGATTCATTAAACTGCTGTAAAACATCTATAGCTGCTATCTGGCCAAAAATGGTCCAAAACTACCCTAAAACTTACCTGAGCCCCCCTGGGGACCTCACCAAACTGTCTCAGAAAGTCCGTATACCCTATACGAATTTATCCAATAGCTCAAACAAAAATAAAAACATCAAAAAGAAGAATCAAAGATCAATCCAAACTATGAAACTTTCTTAAGTTCTTGAATTCCAATTTTTAACTAGATCTGCCGAATTAACCCTGGGCCACCCGTGATTCGAACTGAACATACGTACAAGTCCAAAATCATCATACAAACCTATTGAAGTCTTCAAATCATGAATCCAGGTTCGTTTACCCATAATGTCGACTTTGGTCAACTCTCCTTAACTTAAAACCTCTAGTTGCCAACTAAGTGTTCCAAAGTCCCTCTGAACCTCTTGGAACTCGAACCAACCATACATGCGAGTCATAAAACATCGTATGAACTTACTCAAGTCCCAAATCATAGAATGGGATGCTAGAATTAAAAACGACAAGTTGGGTCGTTACATTCTCTCCCACTTATAGATGCGTCCATTCTTGAACATGCCAAGGGTCATTCCGAAGTCGTCAAATAGTTGTATAAACATATCATACACATCCCCATGGGCGATCTCATGTCACATCCATCCATATAAATCCATTAACATATCTTGAATGAATATTCCTCCTTCAACCTTAGCGTATAAGCCTTTAAGCCCAACTTCAATACCCGGAATTTCATCCAAGATCTATTTTTTGTATATATTCACTGTATCAATCCCAATAACCTGCCTCAAGTCATAAATTTATTTCCAATATGTAACCACATGATATATACCATAACTTATATACCTATAACAATATCTTCTGACCACAATAATTGATCATTACCAAACCCAATACCAGCAAAAATAGCCCATCTCAAATAGATCCATTTTCCAAGTCTTCGTAACACTTGTAATGATGAAAGAAACCTGTAGAAAATTATAACCACCCATCATATATACAAGTCATAGATTCTTCTCATCCGGTAAGAACCATTGCTTGTTCTAGGTTACCTAAAAGCATTCTTCTCCCAAATATACCTTATCCAAAATCGATCGCGCTAATTGTAGGTTTGTAATTAACTCATGTAGTGCAAGTTACTCGATCAATAAGTCACATCCAATTCCACGTGGAACCTCAACCGTTATGGTTTGTGCACCATACAAGTAATAACCCAAATATGATAAATCCGTGAAAAGGCAACTTATCACCTAATGACTCCCCATGTCTGTGATGTTCTTTCTCAACAAGTTTATGAGTATCTATACAAATTAATGCATTTGTCTATTATGCAACAATTAAACAAACTCAACCTAACTCAACCCACGCGCCTAAACCACCCGTCATAACTATCACAATTTGTAATGACCCGACCGGTTATTTTATGTATTAGAGTCTCGTTCCCCTATTTGATACTTTTCGTATGTTTGATTGTTGTTTTGTGACTTTCGGGGGATGGTTGGTTTGGTTTCGAGAAGGTTTGAGAGTGAGTAGGAACACTTAGTCTTATTTTTTGGAAGCTTAAGTTGCTAGAGTTGACCAAGGTTTGACTTTTGAGTAAACAACCTCGGATTGGTGATTTGATTCGTTCCAATATGTTTGTATAGTGATTATGGACTTGGACGTATGTTCGAATTTGGAGGTCCCTAGGAGGTTTTAACTCTATTTGCAAAAAGTTGGCAATTTGGAAAATTTGAGAGATTGTATGTTTGACCGTTAGTTAACTTTGATGTTATTGGACTCCGATTGGTGTTCTGAGACCTTGGATAGGTCCACATGGTTGAAAGGAACATGTGTGCTAAAGTTTGGTTAAGATCCTAAGTGTTTAAGTTAGAATCAGACGCTTGGTTGGAATTTTTGAAGTTTATGAACTTAAGAGAAACTCTATTCGGTTTGAGCCTCGATTATTTATTGTGATGTTTCCCGATGTGTTTTGAGGCCTTTGAAAGATCTAGGTAGTGCTTATGGACTTGTTGGTGTGGTTGGATGGGGTCCCAAGTGTCTTGAGTGATTTTTCACGTTCAAAGTGAGTTTTGCATAAGTTGGCAGTGTCAGGTCCATTTAGTGACCTATTTCACCGAGTGCAGTATGGCTCTGCAGCACACACATCCATTTCACAATTGCTGAGGAGTTTTGGACTGATCAATTTCATAGTGAGTTTTGTGGACCGTAGAATGGATATGTGGGAAACATATTGATTTCGCGATGGCTGAAGAGTTGGGACTGTTTTGCTTCATGATGGGTTTCGTGGACCGCAAAATAGTAATGCAGTCCACATAGTGCATTTCGCGGTACTGGGCAGTTTTTGGCGTGGACTATCAAAGGCCGAATTTTGTGATATCTTATTTCATTTCCCAACATTTGGAGCTTATTTGAGGAGTTTGAATCTAGGTTTCACACACAAACTTGGTGTAAGTGATTCTACACTAAATCTATGGAGTTTACAAGGAATTAACATTAGGTCTAACATCAACACATGGATTTAAATAAGAGTACTTGGGATTTTATTCTACAATTTTAGAGAGTGTATTTTTTGGGATTTGGGGGTCGATTTAAACTCAGTTTTGGAATCTAATTACATATATGGACTTGTGGGGTTATGGGTAGTCAGGATATACCACTTGGCTCGAGTTTTGACAATGTGGGCATGGGTTAACTTTGTTGTTGTTTGGAGATTTGATTAGAGATTGGAACTTTATTGTTTGGGGTTGACTTCTATCGCATTATTTGACTTTATTAAGTAATATTTGACTAGATTCGTGTAGTTTGGAGGTGGATTTGTGTCACGATCCAAAATCCAACTAGTCATGATGGCACCTAACCCCAATCCGCTAGGTAAGCCAATTAATAATAAACCAATTCCAATGAGATTTATTAAGAGAAGTAATGATAATACAACTGTGCTTTTATACAAAGAATTCCCAAGGACCGGTAGTACAAATCAATAGCTTCTAAGATTTAGAGTTTACAAAGCTGGTATAAAATAAATACATCATGTGTTTCAAATATACATGAACAAATTAATAATTCTAAAGCTACCAATAACAAAAGGCAGCAATGACCGGAACGCAGGTACGTCTTCAATGCTAGCTCCCGCGATACACAACAATATAAACATAAAACATCTGCACGCAAGGTGCATAAATGTAGTATGAGTACAACCGACACCATGTACTCAATAAGTAACAAACCTAACCTTAGGTTGAAAGTAGTGACGAGCTGGGACAAAGGTCGGAGTCCAACACCAATAGCCAACAACAGTTCATAACAATATAATAAAAGTGATAAAAGAAATAACTCAGAGATATGATGCTCAACTCATTCAAAGTTATGGAAAATAGTCATGCTTTTCAGGTATAACAGTAAAGTCCAATTCCTTCACCGAAATCACCAAAATATGAGTAAGTTAGAAACCTTTGATTTTTCCCAAAAACTTTCAACAAATAGATAAGATGATTCAATTTCAGATAGCATGAGGAAAGTACATCTCTATGCCTAGATGTCAATGTGCATGTGAAGTCGTAAATGTCACAAAATCGTGTAACAAGAGGAAATGCATCTCTATGCCTACATGTCAAGTATGCATGTCAGATGCAATGCGTCACCCTGATGAACTCATGTAATCACACCCTCCGAGTACTCAATATCACAGTTTCACACTCCTACTCATTACGCTCAATCACTCAGCACACTCAGTCACTCAGCAATGTACATGGAAGATCCAGCCCAAATGAATCAATAGCAACTGTGCTCACTGTTTATGTGCGGCAGATCCAGCCCAAGCGCTATAATAAGCCAATCATGGCATGAATCAATAAAGCCTGATGCGGTGTGCAGCCCGATCCCATCATGAATCAATAATACCTGTTGTGGCATGCAGCCGGATCCCATCATGAATCAATAATATCTGCTGCAGCGTGCAACCCAATCCCATCATGAATCACTAATACCTGCTGCGGGGTGCAACCCGGTCCAATCATGAATCAATAATATCTGTTGTAGCGTGCAACCCGATCCTATCATGAATCAATAATACATGCTACGGCGTGCAACCCGATCCCATCAATATCACTCACAATCTGGCTCTCAGGCCTCAACTCAGTCATCAATCTCTCCAGTCTCTCGGGCTCACAATGTCATGAAAATTAGCTAAACAATTGTGATATGATGTATCAATAAATGACAATAGAGACTGAGATATGATATGCAAATGAATGAGTATGTCTGAGTATGTAATTGCAATATAAGCAAATAACTCAACAACAGAAATGACCTTAGTGGGTCTCAACAGGATAAACATATAGCCTAGACATGATTTCTAACATGGATCACAGCTCAATTACTCTAGCACGTAAAAATTTCATGAATAGAAACAAGATTAGGTCACTACACAATACCACAGAATCAATCGAGTCATAATTCACACGGTGCACGACCACACGCCCGTCATCTAGCATGTGCGTCACCTCAACCCCAAACACATATCACGTATATTCAGGGGTTCATACCCTCAGCATCAAGTTTAGAAGTGTTACTTACCTCGAACAAGACAAATTCAATACCGAGCAAGCCAAACGATACTCCAAAAATGCCATCCCGCGAGTACTGACCTCCGAATGGCTCGAAACTAGCTAAAAGCAACTCAAATACATCAAATAATGCCTAAGGGAACAATTCTAAATGATAAAGGTCGAATCTTTAATCAAAAGTCCAAAGTCAACCAAAATTTCAAACCCGGGACCGTACCTCGGAACCCGATAAAGCTTACAAAATCCGACAACCCATTCAATTACGTGTCCAACCATACTAGTTTCACTCAAATCTGACTATGAATCGATTCAAAATTTCAATTTATGAAACTTTAGACAAAACCCCCCAATTTTCTCTGTAAAATCAATAATCATACGCCGAAAACGAAGATTAATTTATGAAATATAATCACAAGCGAGCCAAGAATGCTTACCCTAATCTGTGTGGTGAAATTTCTCTCCAAAGTCACCCAAAATCGAGCTCCAAGTCTCAAGAGTGTGAATAAAACGACCAACCCTCAAAATTATAGGTTCTACCCAGCATTGTTCGCATCTGCGAAGAAAATAGCCGCAATATTTACGCTTCTGCGACCACAACTAACCAGCCGACCCCTCGCACCTGTGGAGCAATTTTTCGCTTCTACGACATCGCAAGTGCGAGCTCCTATTCGCTTCTGCGCAAGACCTCGCTTTTGCACCCATAACAATCGCTTCTGCGAAGTCGCAGATGCGACTCAAACTCCGCATCTGCGAAGACTCCAAGCCCAGTCTTCTCCCGCTTCTGCGATGAACCTCCCGCATCTGTGAAGTCGCTTCTACGATCAATAATCCGCAGATACAGCTACACCAGCACCAGAAATCTTCAGCAATACAACAAAAGGAAAAATGATCTGAACCTTGTCCGAAACTCATCCGAGCCACTCGAGACCCCATCCGAATATACCAACAAGTCCCATAACATAAAACAGACCTACTGACGAAGCTAATGTTTATAGGTTTTTCTGCTCGTACTCTGTCAAATTCTAGTGTAGTTTTTGATATCGTCCCACATAGATTAGAGAATTTAAGCTACAGACTTATAATATTTTGACTACTATTTGAGAGAATCAAATTGATGAAAGATGTGTTTGGAATTATAAATTAAGACAAATTTCTTCCAAAGGGTTTATATTTAAAAAGAGTTGGGAATCGTTGAATTCACTTAATATATCATTACAATAAAATCTCAGTTTTATACGTATTTCTCTAAAGAATAATTGCTTATTTCTAATACAATTATATTTTACACTAAGAAATAAATAAATAATTAACACTCTGTGAGGTTATGTTAATTAATTAATTTAAAACTAGTGACGATTAAACTGAAATATCTTGCCTGAATTGTGCTCAAGCGCAGTAAAAACTTCGTGAGAATATTTTTACTAGAAAATCAATCGTCATGCCTTCAACAAATTCTCCGTGATAATTAAAACTGAGGAAAGCAAGATTACAGATTTGAAATAATAATCTTATTAAAAATTACTCTCACTCTAATATTCTATTTATCAGTTATTATATATTAATGTTGTACCGTGAGAATTACAAAATTAATATAAGAATAACTTAGATATAAAATATGTAGATATGATAATAATGATTAAAAAATTATCATTCCAGCATAGTATGAAATGTAAATAGAGTTTCAAGCCAAGAATGTATTGAAAATGAGATAGTATTATAATTATATCAAGCTTCATCAACTATCCCAATAAAAAGAAATTACTCCATTATGAAGTAAGAAAAGCTAAAAAAATACTTTCAAAAGACTAAGAATATTTTTACCACAAAGAAAAAGACTAGAGAAAGAGACCAAGATTACTCTTTTATTTCTCTTTAGAAACTTTAGAAAACTAGATAGGAAATTGGATACAAAGTGGGATGCCTTTCTTCTACAAACATATGCTTATTTATAGGAGAATTCCTAGAGGCCTTGGTGAGAACTTGCAAGATAATAACAATATATCATATGGCCTTGATGAGAATTTGACATGGCAATTTGTCATGAAATTTTGGTGAGAATTTGCCATAACTTTGTATCTCTTGACTTTGTGTAGTCTTAGATGAAGTTGTCACAGATGAATCCTTCTTCCTTGAACTTTAGGTTCTTTGTTTTTCTCTTTTTTCATGTATTCTTTTTTCCTGCAAGAATTGTTAGAAAAGTGCGAGAATAGGATATAAATTGGTCATGTTTTATATTTAAAATATTATATTTTTATATTAAAATCTATGAATAATTTATATCCATCAAATATCCCCACACTTGAATTTTGGCTTGTCCTCGAGGAAAACAATTTTGAAAGAAAAGTATATTACTATTTTTTGTTTAAAATTATGGCTACTCTTGTAAAATAAAAATTTAATCAAATAAAATCTATCATGCTTTCAAACTTTATAAATTTTCTATATTCATCAAATCTTTACCTTGTTTTTACTTTTATTTCTATTCAACAAAAGTTGTATCTTCTTTCTTTTTGGGACTTCTCTGAAATTGATAACTTTATGATCATTTGCATTGAGTATTCTTCATCTTTTGTCCATAGGCTTGCCCTTTATGTCTATCTCCACCAATATAGACTAAACACTGATTTCTAAAATCTTTTAGGACTTTTTCTGGCTTGTAATGTTGGCTTCAGGCTGGTAGGTTAAAGGCTATATTTGTAATGACTTGCCTTTTTCAGTTTTGGAGCAGAATATTTCTATAATCTGACTTTCCAAATATTTGCTATTGATATTTTTGGTTGTACTTATAATGCTTGTGCATAAGATCAATCTCGTTTTTTTTCTTTAATTCTGATTCTTTTTCAAAATGAGCTCCAAACTTATTTTCTGAAAAAGGGCTTTTCAAATCATAAGCATGATTGTGGTGTTTAAATTTGTGTATATTTAGGTATCAAAAGAAAAAATTAGGTCTTCAAGCTTGTTTTTTTTAATACTTAAACATTTCAGAATAATGCCAAACTTTACGTACAAGTCATACTTTACAATACGAACCTATTTCAAGGCTCGGAATTCCAAACGAACAACCATAACACCAAAGTCCCCTTCAAGTCAAACTTCAAAAATTTAAAGATCTTCAAAATGCTAACTTTCCTCACTAAGCGCCGAATCGCTCCCGGGCCACCCGATACTCAACCCGAACATACGCCCATGTACGAAATCATCATACGAACCTATTGGAACCTTCAAACCCCGATTCCGAGGTTCTTTACTCAAAAATTAAACCTTGGTCAACTCTTCCAACTTAATACTTCTGAATTGAGAATTTTTTATCCGAATCAACTTCGAACTTCACGAAATTTAATTTCGACCACACGTACAAGTCATAAAACATGAAGTGAAATTACTCAAGACCTCAAGCCGTTGAACAACGCGCTAGAACTCAAAACAATCGGTCGGGTCATTACAGTCTGATAAATTAAACTAGCAGCGATCAAACAAAGCACAGATAAATCAAAGCAATCGGAAGCCAACAAACAAGCTGCAAAGCGGAAATGGGAATATTAGACTGGAGTTTTGTCCTCTCTTTGACCAAGTACAAAGTGATGGACCAACTCTAAAATTCCAATAATGTAGTATCTTGGTCTAGCTTCAATTTCTAAAGCAAACCAACGCAACAAACTCATCTAACTTATTCTTACATATGTACACAGTGGGCATAAAGGACAAGACCAAGCAAACCATAGAAATGGTTCATAAGCAGTAACTTGGCAAAAAGTTGAGACACAACAAAAACTTCCCCCAACTTAGACATTTCATCCTACGGATGAAAATGTTCTCTCTTCCATCATTTATTTATTCTTTTCCTTCTCCAACCCCATCTCGTGGTTGCTTTCCCTTTTACTCCAAATTTAGTTCCATGTTATGAGATACACCAGTAGTAAAATCATTCACATCTGAAAAAATAACTGGTAGTGATGAAAGAGTTGGTAAATATGGTAGTACAATTTGTGAGAAATCAATGAAGTCATCATCAAGTAAGAAATTGGGGAAAGAACTGGTAGATGGGTCATCAAAAGTAGGTGATAAAACATCCATTGATGGATTAGTGTAACCCCAATTTGTAGTCATATCACCTGTAAAATTGGTTGGCAATTCCATTTGTTCTTTTTTATTGAACTTTTCCAGCCACTGTTTTTTCATTTCATCAATTCCCACCATCAATTTTTCTTCTAAATTTGTTTTTATTTTCTCAAATTGTAACATCATTGTTGCTGCCACCTTTGTTTCCATTTCAGCAACTCCCAACAATATTTTTTTTTCATAGCTTGCAAAATCATCTCATAACTTTTTATATTTCTTGGCGTCTCGCCACATTTTTCCATAATTTCTTACTTATGAATTTTTTGGATTCAACAGTAGACTCTAAACTTGGAACAATACCAGCTTTTTTGATCAACAAAGTAATTGTTGAAGGGAACCACCACTTTTGAACAGTAGATTCATGACGACACCTTTTAATATTAGTATTGGTCAGCTTACCAAAATCAATAGGTTGTCTATAATAAAGAGCAAAGAGTAGAGAGAGTCTGAGTGTAACGACCCGACCGTTCATTTTGATCGCTAGCGTATCGTTCGGCAGTATGAGGCCTTGAGTAGCTTTATTTCAGATATTATGACTTGTATGTGTGGTGGGAATCGAATTTTGGGAAGCTTGGGATTGATTTGGAAAGAAAATTCTAATTTCGGAAGTTTTAAGTAGGAAGAATTGACTAAGGTGTGAAATTTGAGTAAACGACCTCGAAATCGGGATTTGAAGGTTCCAATAGATTTGTACGATGATTTCGGACTTGGGCGTATGTTCGGGTTGAGTATCAGATCACCCGGGAGCATTTCAATGCTTATTATGGAAGGTTGGCATTTTAAAGGTCTAAGAATTTCATAAGTTTAGTTTGAAGTGGATTTTGATGTTATCAATGTCCGTTTGGGGTTTTGAGCCTTAGAATAGCTGCGTTATATTAATTATGACTTGTGTGCAAAATTTGAGGTCAATCGAACTTGATTTGATAGGTTTCGGTGTCGAATGTAGAAGTTTGAAGTTCTAAAGTTCATTAAACTTGAATTGGGGTGCGATTCGTGATTTTAGCGTTGTTTGATATGATTTGAAGGCTTGACTAAGTTAGTATTGTATTTTGGGACGCGTTAGTATATTTGGTTAAGGTCTCGAGGGACTTGGGTGAATTCCGGATGGTTTACGGATTTTGTTTTGACTTAAGAAAGGCTGAAGACGGGCAACAGCTAGTGTGATCGCTTCTGCGATGTCTTGGTTGTAGAAGCGATATCGCAAAAGCGAGGTCGAGCCCGCAGAAGCGGCTTGAAGGGAGCTGGGAAGAGGCTACAGGTGCGAAGGAATTCCCACACCTGGGTGACCGCAGAAGCGGCCCAGTGGTGTCACGACCCGGAATTCTCACCGCCGGGACCGTGATGGCGCCTAACATTCCACTTGCTAGGCAAGCCGGCGTTAGAGAATTATTAAGCCAATCCTTATACAATTCAGTAAATAACAAAAAGGAAGCTAAAATAAAATACAGCGAGTGCGGAGTAATATAAAAACTTCATTAATTACTTCCACCCGGATCTGGAGTCATAATTCACGAACTTCTAGAATTTACTACAAGTAAAAGTCTGAAAGAAATACAACTGTTTGAATGAAAGAAACAGTAAATAAAAAAAACTGAAAAGAAAGACGGGGACTTCAAAGTCTACGAACGCCAACAGATCTACCTTGAGTCTTCGATGAACTAGTCCGAGCTGCTACACCTCTCGATCAGCTGGGACCAATACCAAATCTGCACAGGAAGTGCAGAGTGCAGTATCAGTACAACCGGCCCCATGTACTGGTAAGTGTCAAGCCTAACCTCGACGAAGTAGTAACGAGACTATGACAAGACACCCTCATAACAAACATGTGTAATTTAACAGTATATGTACAAATAACAGCTAAACATGTACTATTGGGAGGGGGAACATGTTGAGGGGAATGCGAGATAGAGAACTACAGCAGAATGGTAACTTGAAGAGTCAATATACTATGAACCAATAAGAACAAGAAAACACAGTAAAGGAAAAATGCACAGCATCATCCTTCGTGCTTTTACTCTCAACCTCACCATAAAATCAATAGAAACGGCACGACATCACCCTTTATGCATTAACTCTCATAACATGGCACGGCATCACTTTTCGTACATTAACACTCACAATATGGCACGACATCACCCTTCGTGCATTAACACTCACAATATGGCACGGCATTACCCTTCGTGCATTAACACTCTCCCTTACTATAATGCAATGAACAAATAACAACAGGGAGATAGAATGATAAGTACAAGCCTTACTTCAATATTTGGTTCCACAATATCAACCTCAACTTCGAAATTAATACTCAATTATCACCAGAAGATCCATAAACATGATAAGAATGATCAATTTAACGGCACTAGTCTAAACACGGATAGCATGAACAAAGAAAGCTATAAATGCAAGAAACCAAGCCCCGCCTGCATGCTTTAACCCGATTACAACACATAAGTACTCGTCACCTCACATATACATTGTTCCCCAACATTTAAACATGTAGAAAATAGACAAACAAGTCTTATTCTCTCAAGTTAAGGCTAACCACGATACTTACCTCGCTCCAAAGGCCACTCAATGCTCAATTACCGCTTTTACTCTAGAATCCACCTCCAAACCACTCGTATCTATCCACAAACGACTCAATAATATCAAATATTGCTAAAGAAATTAATTACAATGCATAAATTTAGATTTCCCAAACTTTCCCACATAAAGTCAAAAATCGACCCCGGGTCCGCTTGGTCAAAACCCGAGGTTCGGATCAAAATCCATTCATCTATTCACCCCCGAGCCTGATTATGTAATTAGTTTTGGAATCCGACCCAAATTGAGGTCTAAATTCCCAATTTGCAAAACCCCCCAATCCTTCTTTAATCCCTATTTTTCTACCATGAAACAACAAAGATTAGGGCTAGGAAATTTAATGGGTGATGTTAGAAATGGAAGAAAATGAGTTAAAGAGTACAAACCTATGAATTGGTGTTGAGTTTTCCCTTCAAAATCACTCCTAGGTCGAGCTCTAATGGAGAGTTTATGAAAAATGGGTAAAATCCCATTTTTGAAATGATTTAAGGTCTGGGCATCAGGCCTTCTTCGCGTTCGCAAAGGGCCTGCCGCGTTCGCGATGTGTAGCACCCTAAATGGCTTTCACGTTCTCGAGTCCTCCTTCGCGTTCGCGAAGGCTGATCCCCCTGGACTTCGCGTTCGCGAGCCAGTGATCGCATTCACATAGGAGAACGAGTGTCCCTCCCCCAGGTCCCTCAAGCTTCGCGTTCACGAGAAGCTGGCCGCGTTCGCAAAGGGTAAGCCCTCCCCATTGCTTCGCGTTTGCGACCTAGATACCGCGTTCGCGTAGAAGAAATTCATCCTGCCCCATTTGACCCTTCGCGTTTGCGAGAGTACCTTCGCGAACGCGAAGAAGAAAACACCAGACAACAACTGAAGCCAAAGAAAACCAGATTTTCCTAAGTTCAAAATACCCGTAGCCTATCCGAAACTCGCCCGAGCCCTCGGGGCTCCAAACCAATTATGAACACAAGTCCAAAAACCTCACATGAACTCGCTCGTGCGATCAAAACACCAAAATAACGCATAGAACCATGAATCAGACACCAAATCAAAGCAAATTTTCAAGAAAGGTTTAAAACATCTATTTTCACAACCGAACGTCCGAATAACGTCAAATCAACTCTGTTTCTCACCAAATTCGACAGACAAGTCATAAATATTATAGCGGACCTGTACCGGGCTCCGGAACCAAAAGACGGACCTGGTATCAATAAATCCAAATATCAGTCTATTCTTAAATATCATAAATCTTTCAAACTTTCAATATTCAACAAAAACCAATAACTCGGGCTAGGGACCTCCGAATTCGATTTCGGGCATACGGCCAGGTCTCAAATTATGATACGGACCCACCAGGACTGTCAAAATATGGATTCGGGTACGTCTTCTCAAAACGTTGACCGAGGTCAACTTAAATGAATTTCTAAGGCAAAATTCTTATTTTTATCAGTTTTTAACATATAAGCCTTCCAGAAGAACACCCGGACTGTGCACGCAAATTGAGGAAGGCTAAAATAAGGTTTTTGAGACCTCAAACACAGAATTAGGTTCTAAAATATAAGATGACCTATTGGGGGCTGGATTGGCCTTATACGGTACTAGGCGACTGATTGTCGGTCAATGTGTATTTATATACAGGCTGACTCAGACTCCCAAGTAGCTGCCTCAACGGGCTGACCTCTCCACTGCACTCGAACTGAAGGATAACTCTTAGACCTCAGCTGTCAAACCTGCCGGGCTAGAATAGCCATCGGCTCCTCCTCATAAGTCAAATTCTTGTCCAACTGGACAGAGCTGAAATCTAACACGTGGGACGGATCGCCGTGATACTTTCGAAGCATGGATACGTGGAACACCGGATGAACTGCTGATAACCCCGAAGCAATACTCTCTCCCCGACCATGAATGCAACATCACGAACTCTGCGGTCGGCATAACTCTTCTGCCTGGACTGGGCTGTGCGAAGTCGATCCTGAATAATCTTGACCTTATCCAAGGCATCCTGTACTAGGTCTGTACCCAATAACCGAGCCTCCCCCGGTTCGAACCACCCAACTGGCGACCGACACTTCCTACCGTATAATGCCTCATAGGGAGCTATCTGAATGCTCGACTAGTAGCTGTTGTTGTAGGCGAACTCTGCAAGGGGAAAGAACTGATCCCACGATCCTCCGAAGTCTATAACACATGCGCGGAGCATATCCTCCAAGATCTGAATAGTGCACTCGGACTGTCCATTTGTCTGAGGATGAAACTCTGTGCTTAACTCAACCCGCGTGCCCAACTCACGCTGTACTGCCCTCCAGAAGTGCAAGGTGAACTGCGTACCTCGATCAAAAATGATAGACAAGGGCACACCGTGAAGACGGACGATCTCGCAGATGTAAATCTCTGCCAGCCGCTCCGAAGAATAGGTAACTGCCACAGGAATAAAATGCGCCGACTTAGTCGGCCTGTCCACAATGACCCAAACGGCATCGAACTTCCTCTGAGTCCGTGGGAGTCCAACAACGAAGTCCATAGTGATACGCTCCCACTTCCACTCAGGAATCTCTATCTGCTGAAGCAAACCACCGGGTCTCTGATGCTCATACTTTACTTCATGACAATTTAGACACCGAGCTATATAAGAAACTATATCCTTCTTCATCCTCCTCCAACAATAATGCTGCCGTAAGTACTAATACATCTTTGCGGCGCCCAGATGAATAGAATACCGGGAACTGTGGGCCTCCTCAAGAATCAACTCATGAAGTCCATCCACATTAGGCACACAAACACGACCCTGCATCCTCAAAACTCTGTCATCTCTGATAGTAACCTGCTTGGCACCACTGTGCCACACTGTGTCCCTAAGGACTAACAAATGAGGGTCGTCATACTGCCGATCTCTGATACGCTCAAACAAGGAAGACCGAGCGACTGTACAAGCTAGAACACGGCTGGGCTCTGAAATATCCAACCTCACAAACTGGTAGGCCAAAGTCTGAACATCTGATGCAAGCGGCCTCTCACCGACTGGAATGAGCGCAAGGCTGCCCATACTCGCTGCCTTTCTACTCAATGCGTCGGCTACCACATTGGCCTTCCCGGGATGATACAAGATGGTGATATCATAGTCTTTCAATAGCTCCAACCACCTCCTCTGCCTCAAATTGAGATCCTTTTGCTTGAACAAATACTGAAGGCTCCAATGATCCGTGAAGACCTCACACGACACGCCGTAAAGATAGTGCCTCCAAATCTTCAGCGTATGAACAATGGTTGCCAACTCTAAGTCATGGACAGGGTAATTCTTCTCATGAATCTTCAACTGCCGCGACACATATGCAATCACCCTGCCCTCCTGCATCAATACCGCACTAAGACCAACACGGGACGTATCACAATATACTGTATAAGATCCTGAACCTGTGGGCAACACCAACACCGGCGCTGTAGTCAAAGCAGTCTTGAGCTTCTGAAATCTCGCCTCACACTCGTTTGACCATCTGAACGTGGACCCTTCTGGGTCAACGGGGCTACTATAGATGAAAACCCTTCCATAAATCGACGGTAATAGCCCGCCAAACCCAAGAAACTCCTGATCTCCATAGCTGAAGTGGGTCTAGGCCAGTTCTGAACTACCTCAATATTCTTAGGATCTACCTGAATGCCCTCTGCTGACACAACGTGCCCCAAGAAAGCGACTGAATCCAGGCAAAACTCGCACTTGGAAAATTTAGCATATAACTGGTTCGCTCTCAGAGTCTGAAGTACAATCCTAAGATGCTGCTCATGCTCCTCTCGACTGCGGGAGTAGATCAAGATATCGTCAATAAACACGATGACAAAGGAGTCCAAATAAGGCTTGAACACTTGGTTCATCAAATCCATGAATGCTGCTGGGGCATTTGTCAACCCAAAGGACATCATCGAAAACTCATAATGCCCGTACCGAGTCCGAAAAGCTTTCTTAGGGACATCAGATGCCCTAATCCTCAACTGATGATAGCCAGATCTCAAATCAATCTTCGAAAATACATTGGCACCCTGAAGTTGATCAAATAAGTCATCAATCCTCGACAATGGATACTTGTTCTTGATGGTGACTTTGTTCAACTGTCGATAATCTATGCACATCCTCATCAATCCATTCTTCTTCTTCATAAACAACCCAGGTACACCCTAGGGCGAGACACTAGGTCTAATGAAGCCCTTATCAAGCAAATCTTGTAACTGTTCCTTCAATTCTTTCAACTCTGGCGGGGCCATACGGTATGGCAGAATAGAGATGGGCCGAGTGCCCGAAGCCAAATCAATGCAGAAATCAATATCCTTATTGGGTGGCATCCCCGACAAGTCTGCAGGAAACACTTCTGGAAACTCACGAACAACTGGTACTGAATCCATGGAGGGAACCTCTGCACTAGAATTGCGAACATAATCCAAATAAGCTAGACATCCCTTCTCGGCCATACGTTGAGCCTTCACATAAGAAATAACCCTGCTGGTAGAATGGCCAGAAGTCCTTCTCCACTCTAATCGAGGCAACCCCGACAAGGATAAGGTCACCATCTTGGCATGACAATCCAATATAGCATGATAAGGTGACAGTCAATCCATACCCAAGATAACATCAAAATCGACTATATCGAGAAGTAGAAGATCTACACTAGTCTCAAGACTCCCAATGGTGAGCACATGCAAACAATAAACACGATCTACAACAATAGTATCTCCCACAGGTGTGGACACATACACAGGAGCACTCAAAGAATCACGAGGCACAACCAAATATGAAGCAAAATAGGATGACACGTAGGAATAAGTAGAACCCGGATCAAATAGCACTGAAGCATCTCTAATGCAAACTGAAACACTACCTGTGATAACAGCGTCAGATGACTCAGCCTCAGGCCTAGCTGGAAAAGCATAACATTGGGGCTGGGCCCCACCACTCTGAACTACATCTCTAGGACGGGCCCTAGCTAGCTGGCCTCAACCTCTAGCGGTCTGACCTCCACCTATAATGGCCTGACCTCCACCTCTAGCTGCATGACCCCTACCTCTAGCTGGCTGAGCGGGAGGTGAAGCATCCGGTGCCGGGACCATGGCACAAGAACCCTGATGCTGTGAGTTGCCCGATGCCCGAGGGAAAAATCTAGCAATATGCCTCGAATCACCACAAGTACAACAAAACCTCGGCTGTTGTGCCTGTTGACCCTGAAACTGACCCTGTCAACCTGAGTAACCACCCTGAAAACTCTGGAGCGGAGGTGCACTAATAGGAGCTGGTGGTGCACTGTAGGCTAGCTGGTCGGAATAAGACATATGAGGGCCACGTCCACCTGAAGCACTGTGGGATGCCTGGAGTGCTGAATTAAATGGCCTGGGAGGATGGCCTCTACCAAAAGTACTCCTGCCTCCAGATGAGGCACCGCTGAACCCCCCGGAATGACGTGTTCTCTTGTCAGACCCCTGACCTCCCTGAGCGAGAACTATCTCGACTCGCCTAGCGATATTGGCAGCCGCCTAAAAAGAAATCTCACTCCCAGTCTCCTTAGCCATCTGAAATCTGATAGGCTGAGCAAGTCCGTCAATAAAACTCCTCATTCTCTCTCTCTCTCTCGGTAGGAAGCAGAAGAAGAGCATGACGGGCCAAATCCACAAAACGGGTCTCATACTGGGTAACAGTCATACTGCCCTGCTGGAGATGCTCGAACTGACGACGATGCTCCTCTCTCAATGTGATAGGGAGAAACTTCTCTAGAAAGAGTTGAGAGAATTGGTGCCAAGTTAGAGCAGGCGATCCAGCTGGTCTGGTCAACAAATAATCTCTCCACCATTTCTTGGCGGAACCAGTCATCTAAAATGCAACAAAATCGACCCCATTGATCTCCACTATACCCATGTTCCGTAGCACCTCATGACAACTATCAAGATACTCCTGGGGATCCTCTGAAGAAGCACCATTGAAGTGAACTGGAAAGAGCTTGGTAAACCTGTCCAATATCCATAAAGCCTCAGAAGACATAGCCGACCCATCGCCGGCCTTTGCCGCAACAACCGGCTGAACTATCCCAACTGGCGGGGCTACTGGAGTCTGATACTGGGGAGCCATCTGCTCCGGAGTGTGAGTAGCGGGAGTCTGTGCTCCTCCTCCAACCCGAGAGATGGCTGGTGCCATATGAAAGGTACCGTCTTGGGCCACACTCTCCATAAGGCCCACCAAATGGACCAAAGCATCCTGAAGCACTAGGGTAGCGATGAACCCCTCTGGAACCTGAGCTGGCTCGGCAGGAATAGTCTGAGCTGGAACCTCGCCGTCAAACTCTACCTGAGGCTCCACTGCTGGGGCTGCTGCTCGAGCTCTGGGCTGAGCCCTGTCCCTTCGTCGGCCTCTGGCATGGCCTCGGCCTTGACCTATGCCCCTCGTAGGAGCGGCCACTGGAGGCTCTGGTTGCTGCTCAACTGAAGATGTGGTGCGTGTTCTCGCCATCTGCGGAAGGACAAGAATAGAAGAGTTCAATCAGTAATGATAGAATAAAATCGCACGACAGAGAATAATAGAAGTGAAATGATTCCTAAACTTCATAGCCTCTGGAAGATAAGCACAGACGTCTCCGTACCGATCCTCCAGACTCTACTAAGCCTGCTCGTGAATTGTGAGGCCTAGCCAACCTAATGCTCTGATACCAACTTGTCACGATCCGTAACTCCCACCGTCGGGACCGTGATGGCACCTAACATTTCACTTGCTAGGCAAACCGACGTTAGAGAATTATTAAGCCAATCCTTATCAATTCAGTAAATAACAGTAAGGAAGCTAAAATGAAATACAGTTAGTGCGTAATAATATAAAAACTTCATTAATTACTACCACCCGGATCTGGAGTCATAATTCACGAACTTCTAGGATTTGCTACAAGTAAAAGTTTAAAAGAAATACAACTGTTTGAACGAAAAAACAGTAAATAAAAAAAACTGAAAAGATAGACGGGGACTTCAAGGTCTGTGAATACCAACAGATCTACCTTGAGTCTCTGATGAACCAGTCCGAGCTGCTACGCCTCTCGATCAGCTGGGACTAATACAAAATCTGCACAGGAAGTACAGAGTGCAGTATCAGTACAACCGGCCCCATGTACTGGTAAGTGTCGAGCCTAACCTCGACGAAGTAGTGCCGAGGCTATGACAAGACACCTACATAACAAACCTGTGCAATTTAACAGTATATGTACAAATAACAGCTAAACATGTACTATTGGGAGGGGGAACATGCTGAGGGGAATACGAGATAGAGAACTACAGCAGAATGGTAACTTGAACAACCAATATATTATGAACCAATAAGAACAAGTAAACACAATAAAGGAAAAATGCACGGCATCACCCTTCGTGCTTTTACTCTCAACCTCACTATAAAATCAATAGAAAGGATACGAAATCACCCTTCGTGCATTAACTCTCATAACATGGCACGACATCATCCTTCGTGCATTAACACTCACAATCTGACACGACATCACTCTTCGTGCATTAACACTCACAATATGGCACGACATCACCCTTCGTGCATTAAAACTCTCCATTACCATAATGCAATGAACAAATAACAACAGGGAGATAGAATAACAAGTATAAGCCTTACTTCAACATTTGGTTCCACAATATCAACCTCAACTTCGGAATCAATACTCAATTATCATTAAAAGATCCGTAAACATGATAAGATCGATAAATTTAACGGTACTAGTCTAAACACGGATAACATGAACAAAGAAAGCTATAATTACAAGAAACCAAGCCCCGCCCGCATGCTTTAACCTGACTACAACGCATAAGTACTCGTCACCTCACATATACATTGTTCCCCAACATTTAAACATTTAGCAAATAGACAAACAAGTCCTATTCCTTCAAGTCAAGGTTAACCATGACACTTACCTCGCTCCAAAGGCCACTCAATGCTCAATTACCGCTTTTCCTTTAGAATCCACCTCCAAACCACTCGTATCTATCCATAAATGACTCAATAATATCAAATATTGCTAAAGAAATCAATTACAATGCATAAATTTAGATTCCCCAAACTTTCCCCCAAAAGTCAAAAATTGACCTCGGGCCCGCTTGGTCAAAACCTGAGGTTCGAACTAAAATCCATTCACCCATTTACCCCTGAGCCTGATTATGTAATTAGTTTCAAAATCCGACCCCAAATTGAGGTCTAAATCCCCAATTTGCAAAAAAACCCCAATCCTTCTTAAATCCCTAGTTTTATACCATGAAAGAACAAAGATTAAGGCTAGAAAATTTAATGGGTGATGTTAGAAATGGAAGAAAATGAGTTAAAGAGTATAAACCTATGAATTGGTGTTGAGTTTTCCCTTCAAAATCGCACCTAGGCCGAGCTCTAATGGAGAGTTTATGAAAAATGTGTAAAATCCTGTTTTTGAAATGTTTTAAGGTCTGGGCGCCAAGCCTTCTTCGCGTTCGCGACGGGCCTGCCGCGTTCGCGATGTGCAACACCCTAAATGGCTTTCGCGTTCGCGAGTCCTCCTTCGCGTTCACCCTAAATGGCTTTCGCGTTCGCGAGTCCTCCTTCGCGTTCGCGAAGGCTGCTCCCCCCCGGCCTTCGCGTTCGCGAGCCAGTGATCGCGTTCATGTAGGAGAACGAGTGTCCCCTCCCCCAGGTCCCTCAAGCTTCGTGTTCGCGAAGGGTAAGCTCTACCATTGCTTCGCGTTAGCGACCTAGCTACCGCATTCATGTAGAAGAAATTCACCCTGCCCCGTTTGACCCTTCGCGTTCGCGAGAGTACCTTCGCAAACGCGAAGAAGAAAACACCAGATAACAGCTGAAGCCAAAGAAAACCATATTTTCCTAAGTTCAAAACACTCGTAGCCTATCCGTAACTCACCCGAGCCCTCGGGGATCCAAACCAATTATGCACACAAGTCCAAAAACCTCACATGAACTCGCTCGTGCGATCAAAACACAAAAATAACGCCTAGAACCACGAATCGAACACCAAATCAAAAGAAATTTTCAAGAAAGTTTTAAAACTTCTATTTTCACAATCGAATGTCCAAATCACGTCAAATCAACTCAGTTTCTCACCAAATTCGACAGACAAGTCATAAATATTATAGTGGACCTGTACCGGGCTCCAGAACCAAAATACGGACCTGGTATCAATAAATCCAAACATTAGTCGATTCTTAAATATCATAAATCTTTCAAACTTTCAATTTTCAACAAAAATCAATAACTCGGGTTAGGGACCTCCAAATTCGATTCTGGGCATACGCTCAGGTCCCAAATTACGATACGGACCCACCGGGACCGTCAAAGTACAGATCCAGGTCTGTTTGCTTAAAACGTTGACCGAAGTCAACTTAAATAAATTTCTAAGGCAAAATTCTTATTTTTATCAGTTTTTAACATATAAGCCTTCCGGAAGAACACCCGGACTGTGCGCGCAAGTTGAGGAAGATTAAAATGAGATTTTTGAGATCTCAAAATACAGAATTAGATTCTAAAATATAAGATGACCTATCAGGTCATCACAAGTGGTCGCAGAAGCGGAAAGGAGTGAGGCGGGTTGGAGGCGGATGTGCGAGGCTTGTGCCACACCTGCGAGACCGCAGAAGCGGATTATTGGTCGCAGGTGCGACTCCGTAGAAGCGGAGTCTAGTCCGCGGATGCGAAGGCATGAGGGCTGAAAGGGGACCGCAAAAGCGGTATTTGTGGTCGCACCTACGGAATCGCAGAAGCGGTCAAGTGGCTGCAGGTACGAGAGGTCACTGGACAATGTGTTCTTTTAAGAACGGGGTTTGGCCCATTTTTCTCTCATTTTCACTTGGTTGGGGCAATTTTGGAGAGCTTCAAGGGGAGGTTTTTATCAAGCAACACAAAGTAAGTAATTCCAACCTATTACAAGTGAAATACATGATTTATATGCTGACTAGAATATGAGAATTAGTAGAAATTTAGGATTTTGGTAGAAAATCTAGAATTGGATATTTTTAGATTTTGACAACGAAATTGGACATGGAATTGAGAATAAATTATATATTTGAGTTTGTGGTGTTATGGGTAAGGTTTATCATCAAATAATTTTGAAATTCGGGCACGTGGGCCCGAAGGTTGACTTTATCGACTTTTCGAACGGAGTTGAAAATTATTTAAATTGATTAATTATGGGTATTAGAGTCTATTTTGATTGGTTTTCACATTGTTTGAATACTTTTGGATCGACGAGCTTTGGTTTAAAGTGTTAGAGAGGCTTTGGAGCCGGTTATGGAACTTCAGAGCGAGGTAAGTCTCCTGTTTAACCTTGTGAGGGGAAAACTACCCCGTAGGTGATATTTATTGTTATGTGCAACTAGTTGTGGATGCTACATACGCACGAGGTGACGAGAGTCCGTACGTAACTAAAGCATGTTCATGTCCGGGTAGACCTAGGATCTTATCATGTAATAATTGAATTATTTGAACTCATTGTACTGGCTTAATTAATTGGAATTAGAATTGAAATTGATTTAGAAATAAATATATGTACACTAGAGCCAGCCTTAACACTTTGAGTTGTGGGCGAATTATTTGATAAACGGTAAAGATTATATCCATTTTGTACCTATGTACGGTATTGTAAACACGTGTCTCGTAATTCGGTAACTTCCTTCCTTTTTCTTGTGGAGCGGGCCGAACGCCTCAGCAGTATATAGATGCATCTATGGTTCGTGTCGCATGACTCTCGGCAGTGTACATATTATTTCGGATCGGGTCGAACGACATCAGCAGTATCGTGCGTTATATCGCTACTAGCCCGAATATTCACGAGCTAGTCTTTTCACTGATGCCCGATATTTTATGGTATTTCTTATTTATTTGGTATTGACACTTGGTATGTTCTGAGATATTAAGAAAGAATACAAGATTGAGAAAATTTATGCTTTAAAGGGAATAAATTGGAAAACTCTGAGATTATAAATATACTTCGCTATAGCTGTACACTTCATATCTGTTATGAATTATTATATTAATTATTTGAACCTCTAGTAAGTGTTGATGTCGACCCCTCGTCGCTGCTTCTCTGGGGTTAGTCTAGATACTTACTGGGTACGTGTTGATTTACGTACTCATGCTGCACTTCTGCACTAAATGTGCAGGATCTAACAGGTTCATTGATGATCACATTGGCGTGTAGGCGCACCTGTTGAGGAGACTTTATGCGAGCTGCATTCCAGGCTCTCCATTATACTATTTATTTTATTCTGTCTTATTACATTTGGGACAGAGGTTGTATTATTATTATATTTCTTAAAAAATACTCATGCACTTGTGACACCGGATTTTTAGGATTCCTACGAGTTTTTCGTTATTGTAATTGTGTAAATATTATCACTTACTCTGTAAAAATCTATTTCATACGATTTAATTAAAGGAAAATTTTGATTTCAATTACTAAAATGAGTAAGTAAGTTGTTAGATTACCGTTAGCTTGCCTGACGGCGTTGTTAGGCGCCATCACGACCTTTAGCGAATTTTGAGTCGTGACATTAGGTATATCAATCATAGATAAATCAGCATCTGGAATTAATCTACTGCTTAGAAAAGCAAGTAATGGCTTTGCCTCATTTCTTATGTTCTTCTCACTAAGATAAAGTTTATTACCGGTTGATGTATAGCTCCAATCAGCACCATAAGGACATAAACATTTCTCTATCAATTCCAAATCTGGATTATCGAGAAATTTAATTGTAGAACTATCATCAACTATAGACAAAGAGAACAACTTGTTAATAGTTGTTGGAGAGAAATTTACTTGCCTTCCTAAAACATTAGAAATATTGTTGGTCTCATCTAAATTTTTATAAAACTCTCCAAGAAGGGTGAGGCTGTATGACCCAGGTGATTTTGCAAATTCACTCCATTTAAAATGTTCAATGGTCTGCACAATAAATGCTTCTTCCCTCCCATCTTCTTTGTTAAAAAACAATCTCTTTTCTGGAATTTCAGAACGAAAAAAGTTTTCATTAGCCCAATATTCTAAAAATAATTTGGAGTTAAGAGCCATGTGAAAGAGACTAATTAGACAGAGAAGAAGGTGAATATAATAAAAGAAGAGAGAAGAGAACAAGACACTTTGTTAAGGTTACATGGTTGAAGAGAAAGAAAGTGGTTGTCTGGTTACAGTGAAAAGTGCAGAGTAAAAAGTTATCCTTTATAATCTTGAATTGATTTCGTGTGCTAGATAGTGAAATCATTCTGACACTTAAAAGATTTACTATATCTCTCCTCTTTTTTTCAAAGTTGAAATGTACTGTCCCACAATGATTCATGTGTGTTTACTTTTGATTTTATATATATATATATTAAACTTATTTAACAAAGTGATAAGAAAAAAATAAATTAAAATATACACACACCCATTATTTCACGTGGACACAAGATGTTAGGTAATAACTTCTTACTTTTTGTCTGACATGGGGACTTTGATTGGATCTTCTCCTTTTTCTTCCTTTCACACATTTGTTTATATTATTTTAATATTACTAATATTATATTAGTTAAATCATATATACACATATATAGATAGTGATATAAAAATTATACACATACTCATATGAAAAATAATATTTGGTGCTTATATATAAAAATAATTGGACTAAGATTATTGAATATTTTAATAAATATAAGTTGAACCTCAAAAGGACCATTATACTAAAGCTTTTGCTTCTGCCAAAAATCCATGCGTTCTTGCTCATTGTTTTCATTTTTTTTAATCGTTTTTTTGCTTTGTTTGAGATTTGATGGTGGCGTTTGGTATTTTGGTACAGTATTTAATAATTATGGTTCGGTATTTCGGTATTCGGTATATCAATTGTGCATACCAAATACTGTATCAAAGTAGTTCGGTACGGTTCGGTATTTTCTTATTTAGTTCGGTACGATTTCGGTATGATTTCGGTATTATACCAAAATCTTTCAAATCTCCCAAGATTATGCTATGTCTAATTGCCTATTGCCTAACATATCTTATGACTTCCGCTGAGAATTTAACCATTCAAAGGAAAACTCAAAGCCATTGTTTTAAGAATAATTAGTTCGGTAACACTGTTTTGATTGCCAAATCAGAGAATAGAAATGGAATTGATGGTGTATATTCCCCCAAAACAGTGATTCTTTAAATTCTCAAACTACTGTTCGTAAGTCTCTAAGCCTAAGGAGGTTGCTAGGCCCGCTAAGGGATTAGGAAATTAGGATTTAGGGGACTTGGGGTGTTGGACTTAGATTTATTGGGCTAGAAAATAGAAATATAGGTGGGCTTGGACTTAAATATTTCGATATTTCGGTATACCGAAATATCAAAAACTCAATACCGAATACCGTATCGAAATACCGAAATTTCTGTACCGAAATATATCGAAATACCGAAAAAACCAAAATCAAAATACTAAATTAATTCGATTCGGTTCAGAATTTGATTTTTTGAATTTTATGCCCACCCCTAAATTTGACCATCATAGTTTTTCATTGGGATTTGGTAGCTCTTTGTTTCTTACGAGAAACTGACACTACTTATGAGTTTTATTTTCTTTTTTAATTACTAAAAAGCTTACACCTATACTGATGAAGAGATCTTTTGGTTGCTTTTTTTGCACAAAGAACACTTATACCATCTAGTAGCTTAGTACTAACTACTTCCTCTTGTTCCGATCTAAGTGAACTTGTTTGATTAGGCACCAAGTTTAAAAAAAAATGAAAACTTTTAGAATTTATGGTCCAAAACAAGTAAAAAAGGGATTCAGAATATTTGTGTGGTTATAAAAGCTTCTTATTAAGGGTAGAATTGGAAGTTTAAGCTAAATTGCTTCCAAATTTAGAAAGGGATCATTATTTTTGGAACGAACTAAAAAGAAAATAGGTTCAGATAAACTGGAACTGAGGGAGTATCTAACACCCACACACATAAACACGTTCATACATATACATCTATAGTTAAAAACTACTTCATCCATTTCAGTTTATGTAAACTTATTTTTTTTTTTGATCCATTCCAAAAAGAATGATCCCTTTCTAAATTTGGAATCGATTTTACTTAAACTTACAATTCTACCCTTAATGAGAAGTTTTTATAACCACATTGACTTGTTTAGGACCACAAATTCCAAAAGTCTTCATTTTTTCTTAAACTTCGTGCCCAATCAAACAGGTTCACATAAATTGGATCGGAGGGAGTAATACATTTCATATCTATGATAAAAAGTATTTTTTTTTAGCAAATCCACTAGGCAAGTTGTCTAGGACTATATTTTTATATATATTTAAACAAAAAAAATTCAAATGTCAGGAGGCCTTAAAACATGAAAGAAATAAACTATGACAAT
This sequence comes from Nicotiana tabacum, assembly GCF_000715075.1. NCBI lineage: Eukaryota > Viridiplantae > Streptophyta > Magnoliopsida > Solanales > Solanaceae > Nicotiana > Nicotiana tabacum. Next base: position 49,997,342 of record NC_134102.1, read on the forward strand.
CACATAATCCTATTATCAAAGTTGGGTTCATTACCCAACAGTGATAGTACATAATGTAATCTAAATAAGATAAAATCATGATTCATAAAAACGAGCCAAGGATTTTGACAAATGAACTCCACATGTAGTCTTCCTTTGTTGCACATCCGGTCATTTCTCTCTATCATAAATTGATTTGAGCATATTGAGTCGTAAAGAAAAGCCAGTAAACTCCATCCATCACCTTCTTCGATGTAGTTGCAGCTCAAAATTGCATACAGAAATGGCCTAAACTTCAATTAAAAAAAGCCACAATGTATACGGTATTTCGTTGGCAGGGAGTTGCCTTGAGGGTAATCTTATAACAGATCGGACTCGAGCTCGAAGATAGAACATCACACCTGAAGATCGAAGTGTCCATTGAGATCGAAGCCAACAGTAATCAAGATCGAGCATGATTGACTTCGAGTAAAGCGTAATAACGGAATGACGAGATATTAATGACCGGTCGAAAGTCAGGGCGAAAATCCCGGAACAGATCAAATCAAAGCGGTTATTAACGCTAATCATGGGATCTACTTCCATTATTAGAGTTGTACCTTATTTAGAATTTTATTATTATATAAAGAGGGATCCCATTCACTTGTAAAGGGACATGATTCACTGATAAAAGATATACATATATGCTGTTTTCTTTGTCTTACCTACTGTTCATCACTGCTTGTTCCATCCTCTGCTTGTTCCATCCTCTAACCTCGAGACTATCTTGAATCAAGGTTGAGGAATTGTCTGCAGACCGGTTTGATCTAATTTACTGTCCAATTTATCTATTTAATTCGTTATTTATCAATTGGTGCTGGTTTAAATCACATATCCTTAAAATCACAATATAAGTTTAATTGTTACTCAATTTTTAGGGTAAACAGTTTGGCGCCCACTATGGGGCTAAGGATAATAGTGATTGTTCAGTACTGATTCTGGTAAAATGCACCATTTTACGCTTGTTCTTGTCAAGTATCTTTACTTTCAGGTTAAAGCATGTTAAACTCACAAAACACATCCACACACGGTGACAATGGCCTAGGATTCCATGGTGAAAACGAAAATGTGATTGCTCCAGGAGTCGAGGTGCCACAGACTACTTTCGGGGGAGCACCGATTCCTAACCCAGTCGATGTCAGTTCGCACGTTGCTCTAAATACGGACCTAGGCGCAGGTCTCAAGGGGAGCATACGCAGAGAAGGCCGATCTAGTGACCAAGGAACACAGGGCAGAGGAGACGAAGGAGTCAATCTCCAAGTGATATTCGAGATGCTTCAGGCCCAGCAAGCCGCTATTGCTCAGTTACAAAATCAACATAGATCTCCGAATAGGGTCGAGCCGGAAATTACTCGCCGTACCGAGCCAGTACCGGAAAGGTCGAATGGTAACGAATCGGGGACTGATCCTATGGTAATGAAAATGCTCGAGGAGCTCACCAAAAGAATTGAATCGGGGGAGAAAAGAATCGAAGCCAACGATAAAAAAAGTGGAGACATACAACTCTCGAGTTGATCAGATACCGGGGGCACCGCCAATATTGAAAGGGATGGATTCGAAGAAGTTTGTACAAAAGTCGTTTCCTCCAAGTGCGGCTCCGAAGCCTATTCCAAAGAGGTTTTGTATGCCCGACATACCCAAATATAATGGGACCACTGATCCTAACGAGCATGTTACTTCATATACATGCGCCATCAAGGGTAACGATTTAGAAGGTCATAAAATCGAATCTGTGCTGTTGAAAAAATTTGGAGAGACCCTTTCGAAGGGAGCAATGATTTGGTATCACAACCTGTCACCAAATTCCATCGACTCATTTGGCATGTTAGCATATTCTTTTGTAAAGGCACACGCCAGGGCCATAAAGGTCGCCACGAGGAAATCAAACCTTTTCAAGGTAATACAAAGGGATAATGAAATGCTGAGGGAGTTCGTATCCGGATTTCAAATGGAACACATAGAGTTACCACCGGTCACAGATGATTGGGCCGTTCAAGGTTTCACCCAAGGGTTGAACGAGCGGAGTTCGACAACATCACGACAGTTGAAACAAAATTTGATCGAGTATCCAGCTGTAACTTGGGCAGATGTGCACAATCGATATCAATCGAAGATCAGGGTCGAGGACGACCAATTAGGAACCCCTTCCAGTTCAGTACATACAAACAGGTTGGCCGTTAAAAACCAGAGGGACGTCGACAGGGAGCCAAGATCGAACAGAGACCGATATCAACCATATACAACAGATCGAAGGAACAATGGTTCAGGACACAATTCCTCCCAGAGCGATCGAAGAAGTGATCGAGGACAGAATTCTCGGGGACTTATGAGCAAAAATGGGTTTGACAAGTATGGCGATCCCACAGAGGCACCTCGGTTATCGGAATATAACTTTAGCATCGATCCATCAGGCATTATATCGGCAATCAGAAGGATCAAAGATACTAGGTGGACCAGACCCATACAAACCGATCATTCCCAAAGAAACCCAAATTTGATGAGCAAGTATCATGGCACGCATGGTCACAAGACCGAGGATTGCAGGCAATTAAGGGAAGAGGTAGCCCGTCTATTTAATGAGGGCCATCTTCGAGAGTTCTTCAGCGATCGAGCCAAGAATCACTTCAGAGAAAGGGACGCCAATAGGAAAAATGAACAGAAGAAACCCCAACATATCATTCATATGATCGTCGGTGGGGTCGACACCCCACAGGGACCCATATTCAAACGCACTAAGGTATCAATCACTAGGGAAAAACGAACCCAAGATTATGTGCCCGAAGGCACTTTATCATTCAACGACGAAGAAGCAGAAGGCGTTTCTCAGCCCCACAGCAATGCTCTGGTAATTTCTATCTTGTTAAATAAAGTTCAAGTTAAGCGTGTTTTAGTGGATCCAGGTAGCTCGATGAATATCATCCGATCGAGGGTCGTGGAGCAGCTCGGCCTACAAAATCAAATTGTGCCCTGCATCTCGGGTCTTAAACGGCTTTAATATGGCAAGTGAAATAACTAAAAGGGAGATTATTCTACCGGTGAATGTGGCTGGAACCATTCAAGATACCAAGTTCCACATAATCGAGGGTGACATGAGCTACAATGCCCTACTCGGAAGGCCTTGGATCCACAATATGAAGGAAGTCCCTTCGACTCTCCACCAAATGATGAAATTCCCGACGTCGGCCGGTGAAAAAGTATACGGGGAGCAGCATGCTGCAAAGAAAATGTTTGCGGTCGATGAGGTAACACCGGTATTGACACTATCAACCTCGGAAAGGTCGAGCATCAAAAGTAAACAGGAAGTCAAATAGCAATCACAGCCACCAGCCTCGACTAAATCAGGGAAGCAGGAGATAGAAGAAGTAGAGGAGGATTTTCTGACCCCTCGAACTTTTATTATTCCCGAAGATTCTGACGCCACCAAATCAACGGTCGAAGAGCTGGAACAGGTTATATTGATCGAGTACCTACCCGAGCGTAAGGTATACCTGGGACCGGGATTAACCCCTGAACTCAGGAAAAAGCTTATTCAATTTTTTATTGATAACATACATTGTTTTGCTTAGTCCCATTTAGACATGACATGGATCCCACCGGAGATAACGACGCATCGGCTAAGCCTGAGCCCTAGGTCCAAATAGGTGAAGCAAAAGAGAAGACCCCAATTTGAGGTAAAGCACGCGTTCATAAAGGATGAGGTAACTAAACTTCTCAAAATAGGGTCCATTCGGGAGGTGAAATTTCCCGAATAGTTAGCCAATGTAGTTGTAGTCCCTAAAAAAGGGAACAAACCTAGAATGTATGTAGATTATAAGGATTTAAACAAGGCGTGTCCCGAAGATTCTTTTCCACTGCCTAACGTCGATCGTATGATCGATGCCACGGCTGGCCATGAGATCCTTACTTTTCTCGATGCCTATTCCGGGTACAATCAAATCCAAATAATCCCGGAGGACCGAGAAAAGACTTCATTTATCACCAAGTATGGAACATATTGTTATAATGTAATGCCCTTCAGGTTGAAAAATACAGGAGCTACTTACTAACGCCTAGTAAATAAAATGTTCGTAGAACAAATAGGTAAATCAATGGAAGTTTATATTGATGACATGCTAGTTAAGTCCCTGCGCGCAAAGGACCATTTGGCTCATTTGCAGGAAACGTTCAAGATTTTAAGGAAATACAACATGAAGCTCAACCCCGAGAAATGTGCTTTCGGGGTCGGTTCGGGCAAGTTCCTTGGCTTCATGGTATCGAATCGTGGGATCGAGATCAACCCCGATAAAATCAAGGCCATCGAAGACATCACACGTGAACAATGTAAAAGCCGTGCAGAGGCTGACTGGACGGATAGCTGCCTTAGGCTGATTCATTTCGAGGTCATCGGATCAAAGTCACAAATATTTCTCTCTGCTCAAAAAGAAGAACGATTTCGCCTAGACCCCGAAATGCCAACAGGAATTAGAGAAATTGAAGCGGTACCTATCGAGCCCACCACTGATTCACACTCCAAAATCAGATGAGAAACTTTACTTGTACTTGGCAGTATCGGAAATCGCGGTAGGTGGCGTCCTAGTTTGAGAAGAGCAAGGTACGCAATTTCCCATTTATTATGTAAGTCGAACCTTAGGAGAAGCAGAAACTAGATATACACATTTGGAGAAATTGGCACTCGCACTGATAAGCGCCTTTAGAAAGTTAAGACCATACTTTCAGTGTCATCCCATATGCGTATTAACCACTTACGCACTTCGTAATATTTTGCACAAGCCCAAACAATCAGGCCGATTGGCCAAATGGGCCGTCGAACTCAGTGGGTACGATATCGAATATCAACCCCGGACGGCCATCAAGTCTCAAATTTTAGCGGACTTCGTGGCCGATTTCACGCCAACCCTCATACTTGAAGTCGAAAAGGAACTTTTGTTATAATCAGGTACATCATCAGGGGTATGGACCCATTTCACAGACGGTGCTTCGAATGTGAAGGGGTCCGGGCTAGGCATCATTTTGAATCTGCCAACGGGTAGCATTATTAGGCAATCTATCAAAACTTTTAGGTTGACTAACAATGAGGCCGAGTACGAGGCCATGATTGCAGGTCTAGAGCTAGCTAAAAGCTTGGGAGCGGAAGTCATTGAAGCCAAGTGTGACTCTTTACTGGTGGTGAACCAAGTAAACAAAACCTTCAAAGTTCGAGAGGATAGAATGCAAAGATATTTGGACAAGTTGCAAGTAACCTTGCACTATTTCAAGGAATGGACTTTACAGCATGTGCCTCGAGAACAAAACAGTGAGGCCGATGCACTTGCAAATTTAGGGTCATCGGTCGAGGAAGATGAGATCAGCTCGGGGACTGTCGTTGAACTCTCGAGATCCATGATCGAGGAAGGTCATGCCGAGATAAACTCTACAAGCTTAACTTGGGATTGGAGGAATAAATATATTGAATACTTGAAGAATGAAAAGCTCCCATCGAACCCTAAAGAGTCGAGGGCCCTACGTACCAAAGCCGCTCAATTCACATTGGTTGAAGATGGAACATCATACAGAAGGACATTTGATGGACCATTGGCAGTATGTTTAGGACCAGGAGACACCGATTATATTTTACGAGAGGTACATGAAGGCACTTGTGGGAACCACTCCGGTGCCGAATCACTAATTCACAAAATCATTAGAGCAGGATACTACTGGGATAGCATGGAAAAAGACATTAAGGATTTTGTTCGAAAATGTGATAAATGTCAAAGGTTTGCACTGATGATCCATCAGCCCGGAGAACAACTTCATTTAGTCATATCCCCATGGCCATTCATGAAATGGGGGATGGATATCGTCGGTCCTCTGCCATCGGCCCCAGGTAAAGCTAAGTTCATTTTATTTATGACTGACTATTTCTCTAAATGGGTTGAAGCACAGGCGTTCGAGAAAGTGAGAGAGAAAGAGGTTATAGACTTCATCTGGGATCACATAGTATGTCGATTTGGGATACCTGCCGAAATAGTATGTGACAATGGAAAATAATTTATCGGCAGCAAAGTGACAAAATTCCTCGAACACCACAAAATAAAAAGGATATTATCAACTCTGTATCACCCTAGTGGGAACGGGCATGCCGAGTCGACGAACAAGACTATTATCCAAAACCTAAATAAAAGGTTGAATGACACTAAGGGGAAATGGAGAGAAATTCTACCCGAAGTCCTTTGGGCATATCGAACAACGTTAAAGTCCAGTACGGGGGAAACCCCGTTCTCCTTAGTATATGGATCCGAAGCCTTGATTCCAGTCAAAGTCGGGGAACCCAGTGCTAGGTTTTGACATATAACAGAAGATTCAAATCATGAGGCTATAAATACTAGCCTCGAATTATTGGATGAAAAATGAGAAGTCGCACTCGTTCGAATGGCTGCACAAAAGCAACGAATCTAAAGATACTACAATAGGAGAACCAACCTTCGCCACTTCAGAGTCGAGGACTTAGTCTTGAGGAAAGTCACCATCAATACTCGAGATCCTAATGAAGGAATGCTCGGCCCAAATTGGGAAGGACCCTATCAAGTCCTCGAAATCATCGGAAAGGGATCTTATAAGCTTGGCACGATGAACGGCAAAAAACTGCCAAATAATTGGAACATATCACTTCTCAAACGGTATTATTGCTAAGGTATGACTTTATTCCTCTTTTTTCATTTATATATTCAACACTAACTCATTGCAGATGATCGATCGAAGATATCGAGACCTCAGGTTTTAAAGCACGCATTGTACTCTTTTTCCCTTAGATTAGTTTTTGTCCCAAGTGGGTTTTTTTCGGCGAGGTTTTTAACGAGGCAACAATTATGTGCTACCTGAGGACCATTCAACAATATCCAAGGCTTCTTTACAATCAACCTCAAATACTGAGGGGGCATCACCCTCGGATGTTATGCCTTTGAGGAAAATACTTCGTGTTAAAGGGACTGGACAGAGAAACTTTGTAATGGGCCAAACGGTCGAATGAACCGTATCCGTATAGATTAGTCGAGCCACGATGGAAAAACATGTACGCATGTATAAATTATACAAAAAAGCATTATTTTTATATCAAACATCTTGTGTCTCAAAGAAAATTTTCTACTATACAAGCTCCATACTTATGATTTTGTGAGAAATGGCTCAAGGGCCAAGTGCAAATATACCTCGTACACTCGGGGACTACCGTCGACGATCGACATATTCGAGTAATCTAAAACTCAAATTCATAAGACCTCAAAGAGGCAGTCCTTGATCTATAGGCCAAGGCCATCATTCTCGGGGACTAACACTTCGAACAAGTTCAGAGTATTATTGGGAAATAAGCCCAAGAGGCATACCCAAAGGCTACGGCCAAATTAGAGCGGCTCGGAGACGTCCGAATTCTGCAATAAAAATAGGCCTTCAAATTCTTTGAAAAACAGGTTAAAAAAGGCTACCATCGGCATGTAATCAAATGGGCCTCGATAAAATCAGCCCTCGAAAAACCTTAAGAGGTACCAAATTATCTTAATACAAACGTGCTAAGACACAAAAAGCAAAGGGGTTTTAGTCGACATCAAACCCTCAAAAAACCCAATGGGTAAAGAATACGTGTTAAGGCATAAAGAAATATTTCTTTACTAAGTCTTCTAAGCCGAAAAGGGAAAAAATAGCCATCTTTTAGAGGCCATGTCGGCCCAATCTAAAGATCCTAAGGGCCAATACACTTAGAGTTTGAGATTTTGTTCTCACTCAATTCGGACCTAAGGGTTCCACTATTCCGAGCTCAAATAAAATATAGCTCGAGGATTCATCATAAAACTTTAAGGGGTCTGATACTGTGAGTTCGAAACTTACTCGAACTCGTCTATAAAAGCAGTACATTTTGCGGCTTCGATTAAGCCATTCGAAATTAAAATCCCGAATATATTGTTAAGCTCGAGGACTTGCCCTCGCTTAACTAAAAAACCTAAGGGTTTGTTCTACTCTGAGTTCGAGCTATTGCTCACTAGACTATAGAGGCTACAGTAACCCTATTGCAACAAAGTTTTCACAAAGCAAAGGCAAAACAGAATTTATCATAAATCAGAAATCAACGAAACGGAAAGAAAATAAATCATTCATATATGCAAAGTATTTACAAAGACCACTCAGGGTCTTACACAAACAACAAAAGGAGAAAAAATCCTAAGTGCCTAGTCTACCTCGGGAGCCGCATCTTCGGGAGCTTTATCTTCATCTCCGCTCTCGGATCCACTCGCAGAGTCTTCCTCATCGGAAAGCAAAGCTCCGGCCTCGTCCTCCAAAACCTTCGCATTTTTGATATCAGCTGTGAGGTCGAAGCCACGAGCATGCACCTCCTTAAGAGTCATCTCTTCGAGACTGGCGCCTAGCGAGCTCGGCAACACGGGCAATCTAACCTCAGCATCATCAGAAATTTTCTTTGCCCGAGTGTTAGCGGCTTCGGCATAAGCTCGGTAGGAGGCCACGAGCACCTCTGCCTCAGATGTGGCCCTTGCAAGCTCAGCGGCCAACCGAGTCTCGAGCTCTTCAACCTTCTAGGCTCGGGCCAAGTTTTCCTCCTTCACACTTTGCAGTTGACGCTCAACCGAAGACAGTTGGGCCCGAACCATTTCTTTCTTCGAGGCGAGACGGTCCATGTTTTGCTTCCACCCCAAAGTCTCTACCTTTTTCATCTGGGCCTCCTTACGAAGCTGCTTAACCAATTCGGCCTTCTGCTGAGCCTGTAGGATCAAAGTGTTAGTTTTTAATATCAAGTCAATACATAACAAGCTCCCAAAAATTTACATTACCCGTTAAATGATCTCGGTCTGATCTCGATGAGCTCTTGTCATCTCAGCTCGAATGCTCACGATCTCCTCTTCTTTTTGCACATAGAGGAGTTTGAGGGCGTTTCTCTCCTCCGTAAGCTTTTTGAGATCAGCCTCATATCGGGCCAGCTCTGCTCGATACTTGGAAGACGCTTCTCGATGGAGTGCTGTAGCCTGTATAGAAAGAAAGGAAATCAGACTTAGAGAAATAAGAACAAATGCAAGCATGGTAGCATGGGCTAAAACTCACTTGGTTCAGAAGCCGATGCGCCTAATCAAAAATGAGTAATGCGTGAAGGTCGAAACTATCATTGACCCCTGTGAAGCAACCACGAAATATATCGTCCCCTTCGGGGGCCGTCCCCACTTCGGGGGTTCCCATGGACCGGGCATCTCGAAATTGCCCCTCGGAGAACGTGGGACCGGGCGACGAATCATCGATATTAATTGCCCCAAGCGAGTCACTCAGGGCATTCTCTTTTCTTTGAAGGGCCTCAGAACTAGACCCTTCGGGCACACCTGCCGGTTGCTCATCACGACATGAGGCGTCATCAATAGTCGATGACTCGGGGACACTGTTCGGACCTTCCCCCGAGATCACCTCGATCTGCAGCTGAACCTCCTCGACCGTCACCGGCTCAACAGTTATGGAAGCTTCGACGCTTTCCCTCTTTCAAGCCACCAGCAGGCAGTCGGCATCTTCTCCCTCCTTGTCCTCATCTCGTAGCATTTGGGATACATCGGCAGACAGAACGGAGGGATCAGTCTTCGACTTTCGAGCCCTGCTTTTCTTGGGCTTTGGGGTATCTGGAGTCGAGGCCCTTCTCCTTTTCTTGTCTTTGGTCAGCTTTGGGGCCTCCTCTTCCCTGAGGGGAGGCGGCCTCATGACGACATTATCTCCAAGACCTGTATAAGAAGAAATCAAGTTAAAAAGAAGCATTTCATAGGAAATCATCAAACACGTACAGGGGAACTTACCATGATTTTTTGCCTCCCATCGACCCTTGGCACAATCGCGCTCAACATACGAGGAGGTTAAAACCAGTTGTCGAACCCAACCTGCAAGGTCCGGGACTGCACAGGAAACCAGGGTGAAGCTGCACCATAAAGAAGAATATAGATAAGAAGAGATAAAGTAAACGTAATAGGTAATCAAACGTTATCGGTGAAGTTCTACTTACGCTTCATGTTCCACTCTTTGGGGAATAGCATCTTCTCCGCGGGGATTAAATCGGAGGTCCTGACTCGGACAAATCGGCACATCCATCCTCGGTCTTTGTCCTTATCTATGCTCGAGAATAGCACCTTCGTGGCCCGGCGTTGAAGCCTTATCAGTTCGCCCCGATAAATACGAGGGATGTATAGCCTAATGAGATGATCGAGGGTGAAAGACATCCCCTCAATCTTGCTCGAGAAGAATCTGAGCAAAATGACAATACGCCAAAAAGAGGGGTAGATGTGGCCTAGGGTTACCCGGTATTGGCGGCAGAAGTCGATTATGACGGGATCGAAGGAACCAGTGTGAAAAGGTAAGTATACACACTTAAAAACCCTTTCACATGAGTGGTGATGCCCTCTTCGGGGGTAGGAATCACCGCCTCTTTATTCTCCCAGCTGCAATCCTTTTTCACCTGCTCGAGATCGCCTTTGAATATCGAACAGATATATCTAGACATGGGCTTGCATCGGCCAGGAACCAAAGATGGTTTTTTGACTTTAACGTCGGAAGTAAGTTCACATGGCCCGGGGATGCACTCTTCAATACGTGGCTCCACCGGTGTTTTGCCACCGGCTGGCCGCGACGAGGAGGCCTTTTCTTCTTGAGGAATGGTCTTTGATGTTTTTGCCATTGCTATATGAGGTTTAAGGAATGAAAAGGCGGTATTTTTGTTTTACTAAGAGATTGGCAAACGAAAACCGACAAAGTTGATGAACTTGAAGAGAATAGAAGAGCTTTTGAAGATTAGAAGAAGTTTGAAAGTAAAGTTTGAAACAATTATGAAGGTGGTCTATTTATAATAGCCACTTTGACGGTTTGAAAGCACTGGTGGCCGACCATCAACTGGCGTTAATTAATGACCTTGGGAACTGTGCAGACGCGATGCTTCAATCGCTTCTGTCGCTTATGTCATGATATTAACGTCATAATTGATCGAAGTGTTAAGTCGAAGTCTCAAATTCGTTTGTTCTATTGACACTCCAAAAAATGAGGGGACTATCTGTATACGGTCGAAATCAGGCATACCCGATTTCGTTAGCAGGGGAGTTGCCTTGAGGGTAACCTTATAATAGATTGGGCTCGAGCTCGAAGATAGAACATCACACTTGGAGATCGAAGTGTCCATTGAGATAGAAGCAAGTAGTAATCGAGATCGAGCATGATTGACTTCGAGTAAAGCGTAATAACAGAATTGAGTGATATTAGTGACCGGTTGAAAGTCAGGGCGAAAATCCCGGAACAGATCAAATCAAAGCGGTTATTAACGCCAATCATGAAATATTCTTCTATTATTAGAGTTGTACCTTATTTAGAATTCTATTATTATATAAAGAGAGATCTCATTCGCTTGTAAAGGGACATGATTCACTGATAAACATATACATATATGCTGCTTTCTTTGTCTTACTTACTGTTCATCACTGCTTGTTCCATCCTCTGCTGTTCTTATTAACTAACCTCGAGACTATTTTAAATCAAGGTCGAGGAATTATTTGCATACCGGTTTGATCTATTTTACTGTCCAATTTATCTATTTAATTCGTTGTTTATCAATTGGTGCCGGTTTAAATCACATATCCTTAAAACCACAATATAAGTTTAATTGTTACTCAATTTTTAGGGTAAACACATACATATCTTGTTGCCTCGTTTGCTTGTCTTGCAATTTGTTGCACTGTATATATTAAATATACCAAACCAATTGTTCCTCATAATGTCCAGAATTCAATAATATACCTGCCTTAATAAAATACCCAGTACTGCCATTCGCAATATTTGTAGCATCTACGCTCCAGTTGTTCACGTTGATGAACACGCATTGTTGAATTGGGAACTCGTGTGATATCCAGGAGTAATTAGCTGATTCCTTAAGATGGTACCACTCATGGAATGTAAGGTAGAAGAATTGCATTGGGTGTTTAATCCACAATGCTACCCCTGTCCCTAGTTTTGAGTGTCAAAAAGACGTACCTGTAATGATTTTTCGATCCAGTTTCTGGGCTTTGCATTTCTCTTGCGAATCTTATCATTCATTGTATATGTCCTTGCATCGCCTAAGCGCTTAAGTGCATATATCATTCTGATCACCTTAGCCCTTGTGTATCTCCCACTGTTCGCCCAAAAAATTACTAACATAGCAAAGAAATTGGGCATTGTCCCTCTCTTGAATTTCTGTACATTTGATTCCCTATTTGCTTTAGTGATGTTTGTCAGAAATACACACTGATACTCGTTCTTGGAGATGAGTACCCATTGAATTTGTATCAACATGTAGGGCATAGATGCAGTAGCTTTTCCTGCATTTCCAAATGCTGTCCAGCAGTTGTGTATGTAGGTGGTCATCGACATTTTGATGATTAGTTCATATGATCTTCGGTTATTGAAGGTGTGCATAGCTATTTCAGTCCCTAGTACACTCGATATCCTCCGTGCTTCCATGCTTGTGTTTACTACTAATAATCGTTCAAGGGAATGAGCAGTAAGTGCTAATACCACCCGGAGATTTTGTGTAAAATAGTAAGGCATGAATGCAGTATTGTATCCTGCAAAAACGAACACAAGGTTAGTCAATAATAAAACCACCAGGTTCTCCACCAAAGGGATTTAAACTAGGTGGCACACAATGATGCTGCATTCCTTCTCCTCTTCCATTGAACTCCTCCCTTTTACACCCCTTATCTTCTTGCTACCCTTATTCTTAAGTATGGACATTGTAGCTTGTCATTATTAACAATCCTTCTCACTTGAACATCGAGATCATGAAAACAGTGACACTCAATAGAGCCCACATCCAGCACATAGTTTGCTAGGTGATCCGCCAATTTGTTTTCTTCTCTCAGAGTATGAGTTACTGTTATATTGTGTCGTGCCATTATCTGCTTAATCTCCTCCACCAGCATATCCACAGCCCATGGCACAGACCATACTCCCTCTACTGCATTCTTGACTAACATCGAATCAGTGTGCAACACAATAAGACTATATTCATGAGCAGCACAATATTGTAAAGCTCTCCATCATGTCTAACAAATCTGGCCATTTATGATGCACATGCTGTATCCCAGGTTTCTGAATCTGATAAGTGATTGCAAAGTAGAGGAGGTCTGATAGATAGCCCTATTTACAGTGAATGACTCCCCATACTTGTAACTATTTCTTCTCTTCCATAATTCCCACACAATAATAGATGGTAATGCTTGTAGTATAGGTTGCAATCTGGGAATGACACTGGCAGTCCAACATTTTGTTACAGCTTGATGAAATGTAATCCGTTCGACAGCAATCCCTGCATGCGATAGAAAATATGACCATATTCTTTTTGCAGCATCAGAAGTGAAAAACAGGTGTTGCACAGTCTCCTCCATTGGATTAACACAATACCAACACTTCGATGCCATTAGATAACCCAGCCTCCTAAAGAAATCATCTAGAGGTAGCTTGTTTCTCCAGACTTTCCACATGAAGAAGGTAATCTTAAAAGGTAACCCTTTCACCCAAATCTTCTTATATGCATTACAAGGATCTTGCCTTCTTCTCAAAAAATCCCAGGCAGATTTCACACTAAAATCCCCTCTTGTTTCTAACATCTAATATGGTTTGTCTAGTACTTCATTTACCAATGGTGGCTTTATGCTATCCAAGATATAAGTAGCCAAATCTTCTGGCAGAATTTCCTTTATTTTTTCACATTCCATTGATCATCTTGCACCACATCATATATATTATGGATAGACTCATCTCAAAAGAAATCTGGAGGTGTAACAAAGTAGAGAGCTCCCAAGCTTGTCCAATTTTCAAACCAAAATAAAGAGGATCCCATTTTTAGATGCCATAAGATTTGCTGCTCAATAACATCCCTTCATTCTAGCATCTTCCTCCATACCTGAGAACCATTCGTAAAAGGTACTATCATAGGGTTGAGTTTCTTGCAATATTTTCGACTCATGAAAGCGCTCCACAAGTTGGGTTTTGTTATGAAAATTTACCATAATTTACAGAATAATGCTTTCGACACATCATGTAAAGATCTAAATCCTACTCCCCTTCCTCACATGGCATTCATAAATTACTCCATGATGCCCAATGTTTGCCTTTACTGCCAACAGAATTGTTCCAGAAAAATTAAGCAAAAATCTTGTGTAACTTGTTAATTAAACAAGTTGGTGGATTCACCGATGAGAGTAGATGGATTGGCATGCTATGTAGTACATGTGTGATTAGGACAGCCCTTCCTCCTATTGATAACATTTTGCCTTTCTAAGCTTGTATTTTGTCCATTACTTTGTTAATAAGCCCATTGTAGTAATCCATTCTTCTTCTAGAGTAGAAGATTGTGCAACCAAGATAGGTAAATGGAAAATCCTGTCTCAAAATCCCTGTGATTCTCTGTACTTTGTCCACCACTTGCTGGTTTGTGGAGTGATGCATATATATGGCTGATTTGGACTTATTTATCATCTGGCTAGAAGCACCTTTGTAGGCATTCAAAACTTCCATCACCAATTGCAAGGAAGTTGCATCTGATGATAACAAGATGCTAGTGTCATCCGCATAGGCAAGATGATTTATCTTCGGACTCCACTTAGGTAATCCAAATCTACAAAAATATTGGTTCATGTTTAATGCATTTAAGCCTCTTGATAGTGCCTCAGCTGCCTGAATGAACAATGTAGGAGATAAAGGATCCCCCTGCTTGACCCCTTTTGTTGATTTGAAGAAACCATATGGTTGTCCATTGAGCAAAATAGAATACCAGTTATTCGATACAATGCCATATATCAATCCAATGAACCTTTACCGAAATCCCATCTTCCTCAGAATCTTAGTCAAGAAAAGCCAAGATAATCGATCATATTCTTTAGTCACATCTAACTTGATCACAATATTTGGACCCGCCTTGGTTCTCAATCTAAATATCTCTAATTATATCATGAGTTAACATTACATTCTCCACTATGCTCCTGCCTTTTATAAAGCCTGCTTGTTCCTCTGAGATGATATTAGGAAGAAAACTCACTAACCTTTCATGAATTACTCTTGAGAACACTTTGTTGATGAAATTGCTAAGACTGATTGGTCGCATGTCTAAAAATGTGTTCACCTCTTTCTTCTTTGGCAACAAAACAATATTTGTGTGAGTTATAAATCTAGGTAGTTCTTGTGCACATAGGAAGGCCTGCACCATATCTACAATGTCATCTCCAATAATATCCCAATAGGAATGGAAGAAACTGCTTGTAAATCCATCTGGACCGCCTGCACTCTCTCCATTAAGACCTTAAACTGCATGTTTCACCTCCTCTTTAGTGGGTTGTTTTATTAGTTGTTGATTCTGCTGGTTATTAATCATCTATGGTACATGTTCCAGGATCCTAGAAGTAGTAGGTATTGTGTCTTCAAGAAACTGATCCTGATAAAATTTCACAGCTTCTTGTATGAAAATATTTGGTATTTCTATCACCATCATGAAACCATGTCATGCCTGCCTTTTGTTTCCAAAATTCCTCCTCCAAGGCTAAGTATCTAATCAAATATGCTTGTACTTGGTGAAACCTCTCCCTGTTTTCCTGAGTAGGGTGTACTTCAAACTGAGCTTCGTGTACTAATACTACTTCCTCCAGACTTGCAATTTTTTGAAATATATCTCTATATGTAGCTCTGCTCCAGGTTAAAAGAGCCCTCTTTAACTTCTTCAGCTTGTGATTGAATACTATGTAAGGGTTACCATCAGCATGTCAATTATTTTTCACAACATCAATAAAAGTTGGGTGTTTGATCCAAAAATTAAGGAATCTGAAAGCCTTCTTGATTGGAGTGCTACTGGGATTATAAGACAACATCATAGGACTGTGATCAGATCCTATTTTGGATAAATGAGTGATATCAATGCCAGGCAACAATTGTTGAAATTCAAAATTAGCCAAACATCTATCCAACCGCTTAAATATATAATCCTCTTTTGCTCTTCCATTGCACCAAGTAAATATACTCCCCTTAAAGCCAAGATCAATCAAGTTACAAATGTTTACGCAATGTCGAAAATCATTAATTTCATTTATAGATACCGGCAAGCCATCAAACTTTTCCTCCTTATTTCATATTACATTGAAATCTCCTCCGACTAACCAAGGTGTAGTCATGTACCTAGCTAATGCATAAAGAGAATCCCATAGTTCAATTCTTTAAAGTGGAGTACATCTCGCATACACCAATGTGACAATGAAAGTCGCGTTCAAATCCATATTTGTCAGACGTAATGTTAAATGTTGCTCCGTGTCCATCAACACATCAACTGCATGATGTTCATCCACGAATGCCCAAATCTTATTGGACACATTATTAAAAGCTTGAAGAATGCCTAGTCTTCTCCTGTATCTTTCCAGTTTGCTCGCCTTTTGCATTGGCTCCATTAGTCCTGTAAGTTAAAAGTGATGCTTCCTGTTCATGTTGATTAGCCTTTCAAAGGCTTTCATAGTGTTTACTGACCTAATATTCCATAATAGAGCATTCATGTCTAATTATTAGATTTAGATACAGTTCTTCTTGTTTGAACCCCAGTTGGTATGGTACTGAGAGTCTCTTTTGGCTGCTTCTTCTTACCCCTGCCTGCTGATCGTCCTTTGTTCATTAGTCTAGGTGAGAGCTCCGCTTGTTTAGCCACATTCAAAAAATTCTGAGCAATCGATTCTTCATCAAGATCTCTTCCCATGACACCCATATTTTCTTCATAACCTTTGTCTTCCCGGTGAGCTACCAACTGAGTTATAATTTCTTTTTGTATTAAACTATTGCTGGCAGTCTCTTTTCTAGCTGGTTCAATGATCCTGTTAATTTTCTTCTTTATCAGCTGTACATCTTTCCCCGTCTCCTTAGTAATTAACTGTTGTTTCGCTGCTTCAACTAAGTCATTGGCCTTAGTTGTAATCTCCCATGTGTGCTGATTCTCCTTAGATTTATGCTCCTTTGTTTTACCATCATCTTTATGTACATTAGAGCCTATTTTGAATTATCTAGAATTTACAGTAGCTCCATGCATTCCCCGACAAGTGTTATGGTAATGGTTAGCAGCCTCCAAATGCTTTGCAGCATCTTCCTCATTCATTATCTCTTCTTGCACCAGATCTTTACTAGATTAACCATTATTGCCCATTGTTTTCAGTACAACTTTGCCTCCTTTCCCATTAATCCTTTGTTGCTCTTCATCAGTTGAATCCTCCTCTCCATCAATACCATCTGGCAATTCACCTTTATATGAGGCTTCTTCAACCTGCTCACTCCACAACTTACCCCCACTGAGTTGAAGTCTGTCATTGTCTTTGAAGATTTCATCTGCACCATTTGGACCAAAAGACTGAGTATGAATTTCCTAGGATGGGTGGTTAGTGGGCACAAAAGTCCTATGAACCCATTATAACGCCCCGACTGGTCGTTTTGAGGACTTGCACTTTTCTCGGTAGTTTGAGGGCACGAATATCCCGGCGTGATGTATTATGTGATGAACCGCTAGGTCATCTTATGTTTTAGAACCTAATTCTATATTTTGAAGCCTCAAATACCTCATTTTAGCCATCCTTGAACTACATGCACAGTCCAGGTATTTTTTCGGAAAGCTTTTATGTTAAAAACTAATAAAAATATAAAATCTTTGCCTTAAAACCCATTTGAGTTGACTTTGGACAACGTTTTGAGGAAATAGACTTGGATCTATGTTTTGACGGTCCCGATGGGTCCGTATCGTGATTTGGAACTTGGGCGTATACCCGGAATCGAATTCGAAAGTCCCTAGCTCGAGTTATTGCATTTTGTTGAAATTTGAAAGTTTAAAGGCTTAATGAATCTAAAGGTTTGATCGATGATTGGAATTATTGATACCGAGTCCGTATTTTAGTTCCGGAACCTGGTAAAGGTTCATTTCTATATTTAGGACTTGTCCGTCAAATTTGGTGAGAAACGGAGTTGGTTTGATGTGATTCGGACGTCCAGTTGTTGAAATGGATGTTTTAAAGTTTTCTTGAAAATTTCTTTTGATTTGGTGCTCAATTCGTAGTTTTAGGTATTATCTTGGCAATTTGGTCGCATGAGCAAGTTCGTATAATATTTTTAGACTTGTGTGCATATTTAGTTTAGAGCTCCGAGGGCTCGGGTGAGTTTCGGATAGGCTACGAAGTGGTTTAGACTTAGAAAAAAATAGCTGGTGCATCAGGTATGCAGATCTCGCATTTGCGAGGAGTTGATCGCAAATGCGAGCCTCGCAAATATGTAGTCAGGCTCGCATTTGCGAAGAGGGAGGGGGCTGGGTCAGCTTCGCTTTTGCGAAGAGAAGCCCACAAATGCGATGGGGGCAGGGTTCGTATTTACGGGAATATTGTCGCATTTGCGACTGGAATTAGATTAAGGCAGACTCACATTTGCGAGTCAGAAGTTCGCTTTTGTGAAGGACCTTGGCTCGCATTTGCGACATATGCATCGCATTTGCGAAGTTAGAAGGCTCAGAGATTCTTCGCATTTGCGAGGAATTGATCGCTATTGCGATCGTCGCATTTTCGAACCTTGTGTCGCAATTGCGATAACTGCAGATGGGTAAAAGAAGGGGAAAACGGGATTTTTGTTCATTCTTCCAATTTCCAAAACTAGAAAACCCTAGAGGCGATTTTTCAAAGAACTCTTCTCCCCCAATCCATTGGTAAGTGATTCTAACCTATTTCCTTTCAATATTTCATTACATTTTATAAGTTTTCGACCTAAAATCTAGTGTTTTCATGGTGGAAATTGGGGGTTTGGGTAGAATTAGGGATTTTTGTAAAATTGGGATTTAGACCTCAAATTGAGGTCGGATTTCAAAAACAAATTACATAGCCGGGCTCGGGGGTGAATGGGTACTCGGGTGTTGGTCCGAATTTCGGATTTGGACCAATCGGGCCCGGGAGTTGACTTTTTCAATAATGACCTAAATTTAATCTTTTGTAATCATGGGTAGCTCCTAAGGCTTAATGTGAATCGTTTGGTTGGTAAATTGCTAGATTCTATTGGTTCAGAGGCTTGTTTGAAAGGAAAAAAAGTTGTGGTTGAGCTTTGAGTTGATCTTTGGAGCGAGGTAAGTGTCTTGCCTAACTTTGTTGAAGGAATTTTTCCTACTTTTTGACATTTTTTGCTACATGCAAGGGTGATACATATATGAGGTGACGAGCATATATGCATGTGGCAGGGTTAACCATGCTCGGGGGTAAATTATATTATAAATTGTGTCTTGTAGAATCACATGACCTTCTTGCCTCATGCCTTACTTGACTCCTAGATACTAAGAACAAAGTATTAAATGTTAGAAATAAGACTTAGCTTATTATAACTTGGTCAAATTTGATGGACTTTTGAGAATACATTGGTGTGTTTAATTCGGTCATCAATATGCATAATCATTAATACATTTCTACGGCCGATATTCTTGAGATACTAGATTCTATACTTGTGTTGTAGATCATTTGTGAGATTTGTTGGAATACTTGAATAATAAGGTTTTTGCGGGGTTTATTGAACTATTGTTGGCTTGGAAAGTTGTGATTGGGATACATTTGGAATATTCGTTTAAACACTCTCCTTGACGTTATTTATGCTTCCTGCCTTATTTATCATTGATATACACATGCTTGGTAAGGAAGAGTGTAAATCATGAAGGGTGATGCCGTGCCTTTGTTTATACATTTTCATGTGAGGGAGAGTGTAAAGCACGAAGGGTGATGCCGTGCCATATTATTGAGAGTAAAAGCACGAAGGGTGATGCCGTGCCATATTATTGAGAGTAAAAGCACGAAGGGTGATGCCGTGCCATATTATTGAGAGTAAAAGCACGAAGGGTGATGTCGTGCCATATCATTTGTGAGTAAAAGCACGAAGGGTGATGCCGTGCCATGTTATGTGAGTGTAAAGCACGAAGGGTGATGCCGTACCATTTTATTTATATTATCATGCTTTAAATTATCATGAGTTCATGGCATGATGGGTGTTTTCGTGCAGGTGAGGACGAGGGACATGCATTATGTTGTGATATCTTTCCTTTGTGTATACGTTCATGTCGTTATATTGAGCTATTATTGTTGTATTTATTGTTCTTATGTGACTTGTCGTTAATGCTCTATTCTTGTTCTTTATATTATTTGTTATTGTGTCACTCATGCCTTCTACTTGCTAAACTTGCAAATACCATGCCTACTTCTTGCTGTCATAATTATATCTTTGTCGTATCTATTTTGGTTGCACTTAGTACATACCTTCTACAGTGTTAGTCATTCATGGTTCTACTTGTTAACGCATAAAGATCATGTGTTCCCCTCTTATTCGTTATATTTGTATTTATGCCTCCACCATGCTAGTTAGTTGAAGTTACATTCCTTTTCCTGATTGTTGTCATCACCTCTATGCTTTCTGCCTAGTCTGTTACTGATGTCCTTATGTACATTCTCATTCATTATTGCTACTTGCGTATTTTCTACTTTGTCATTACTATTATCAGCATTTCAGCCATCCAGTTGGTACTGTTGTATGCATATTTGGTGAGGATGAGATAAATGCACGAAGGGTGTTGTCGTGCAATTGACTTGATATCAAATTATATTCCTCACGTTATGAAAGTTATGGGGTGACTATGGTGATTTATTGGTTTCGCTCTAAGGAAAAGATTGGTTGAGATATTGGAAACTCTTGAATTGTGATCTCTTCTAGTACTCTTTTATTATTTTGTAAATTTGTTTCATGTACTCTATCCTGTTATACTGTAGTATAGTTCTATTGCTAGATTTCGGTACAAATTTTTATTAGTGAGCATCTTTTTACTAAAGAGCCTCGTCACTACTTCGATGAGGTTAGACAAAATACTTACTGGGTACATGGTGTCGGTTGTACTCATACTACACTTATGCACCTGGAGTGCAGACTTTTGGAGCGGAGCTGCTGGTGATGTCGGGAGCTGACCCTGAAGATGTTCGTGCATTCCGGATATAGCTGCCACTTGTCCTTAGTGGCTTTAGATTTTATTAATCTGTTTATGTAGCTTTCAAACAGATCGTGTAATTATTTGTATCAGCTTTGTAAATTCTAAGTCTTAGAAGCTCATGATATGTACTACCAGTTATTGGGTTAATTTGTAAATGCCTAGATAATTCTTCACTATTTTCCTATAATTTTATTTGGATTGCATTATTTGTTAGTTGGCTTACCTAGCGGGTTGAGTTAGGTGTCATCATGACTAGTGATTTTTGGGTCGTGACAAGTTGGTATCATAGCACTAGGTTCATAGGTTCTACGAGTCATGAGCAAGTGTCTAGTAGAGTCTTGTAGATCGGTATGATGACATACATACCTATCTTCGAGAGGCTGCAGGGCATTTCGGATAAACTTCCCGTCTTTCTTTCCTTATCGTGCGACATTGATTCAGCTTAAAGCGTAACTCTTTGAATTTCCTCCACGCATTTGTATGCGCATGTGAGCGCTCGGTATCGGCCGTGCATCGACGACTTGTGACTCCATGGATGAGGTGCGAGATGTGATTTCTATGTGCTGATGGTGGGTCAGTATGGAGGATTTGAGGCCGAGTTTTGACTGCAGATTGAGCACGGGAATTTCGGTTGTGTATGCATGTGCCTTTGGGCTTATACATTCGGTAGTGTCCCTATGAGTGGAATTTATGGTCGGCAAGTGGTTGGATGACTTAATGATCAGTAGGATGTGACGACGGGATGTGTTCAGATGACCTGAATGTGAAGAGAAGAGTTTGCTTGAGGCGTAAAAAGGACTGATAGGTGCTTGGTTTATGTCTCGATGTGGCGTGTAGTCCCGAGTTATGAGTGTATTGAAAGGTTTTCTATGTTGTTTAATTGTGGGGCGAATTTGATTCTCATGCCTTATTGATGAGTTCAAACTCAGGAAGATTAAGTGGTGGCATAGTAGTTGTGGCTAGAATGTAAGATTTACGTTGGATGGTGTCGAGGCTCGCGGTATTTCTATATCATTGTGGATTATGCATTTCAGTATCAGGAAGACTAAATGGTAAAGGAAACGGCTTTAGATTCATAGAAGGTCTCTTCAGAGTGGGTGTCTCGGTTGTGGTACTTTGGGGTGCTAAGAGGGAATGCAGCAACTTATGGGCCTTAGGGCGGTGTGGTGTTTATGCTAGAATATCTTATGGCGAGCTTTGGGGTAAGGATCATGGTGTTTTGGCAAGGAGGGGTATCAACTTGAGAGTAATTTGGAAGGAACTCGAAGGAAACAGGGCAGTTTAATAGTAAATTGGATCAACACGGTAATGGTATGATCGGTTCTTTGGGTACTTATGATGTGGTGGGTCTCCACAGGTGTTTCGTGGCAATGATCATAGGTTTTGGGCAACTGCATGGCTTGGTTGAGTTGGAGGGATTCGGTTCTGATAGCTTGATTATGTGCAAATGGATTCCAAGGACTTCTCGATGATTTCTATCATGGCTCGAGATGGATATTTCCTACTGGTGTGAGGAACATGTTGCATATTGGGATTTCCACCTGGATGGGATCAAATAGAAGGTTTCTGACCAATCGGGATTGAGTTTTACACATGCAAGGCCACTGTTCGGTTTCGAAGGGAAGGTCATGAATTCTTAAACAACACAGACGGTTTCAGATGTCTAGATGGATACTATTACTACTTGGTATTGCCTGAGAAGGGTGTGCATTTCAGAAGACGCATTGTGTTTTGACTTACAGATGCATCATTGATATTGCGTTGCTCGCCTGGTTAATCGACTGCTATGATTCAGATTTTATTATGTGACACGGAAGAATTATAGAAGTATTCCTCGTGGAATGATCGTATTCGAGAGATGTGTTAGAAATTGTAATGACCCGGCCGCTCGTTTTAAGTGTATTAGCCCCGATCCCCTATTTACTACTTTCCCCGTATATATTTCTGCTTATGTGACGTGCCAGGAGGTTTTGTTTTTGGTTTCCGAGTGTTTTGGGACACTTAGTCCCTAAAGTAGAAGCTTAAGTCTTAAGATTTTGACTGTAGTTAGAATTGTGTGAAGACGACCCCAGAATGGAATTCTGCCGGTTCCGTTAGTTCTGTTGGGTGATTTTGGACTTAGGAGCTTGTCCGGACTTTGAATTTGAGGTCTGTAGCTAATTTAGGCTTGAAATGGCGAAAGTCAAATTTTTGGTAAGTTTGACCGGGGGGTTGACTTTTTGATTTCGGGGTCTGATTCCGATTTTAGAAGTTGGAATATGACTTGTGTGCAAAATTTGAGGTCAATCGGACGTGATTTGATAGGTTTCGGTGTCGTTCATAGATTTTGGAAATTTCATAGTTCATTAGGCTTGAATTCGTGTGTAATTTGTGTTTTGATGTTGTTTGAGGTGATTTGAGGGTTCTACTAAATTCGTATGATGTTTTGGGACTTGATGGTATGTTTGGTTGGGGTCCCGAGGGGTCTCGGGTGAATTTCGGGTGGTTAACAGATCATTTTTGGACCTTGGTTGATGGCTGGTGTCTGCTGCTGTGTTTTTCTGGTTTCCTCTTACGTGTTCGCGAGAGGAGCCTCGCGTTCGCGAATGTGTGGTCTGTGTGTGCATCGCAAACGCGGGAGTGGTGTCGCGTTCGCGAAGAGGAGTGAGGTAGCTGGGGACCCCAGGCCCTTGGTCTCCGCATTCGCGGGGGCAGTGGTCTCGTTTACGAAGGGTGATGTTGGTAAATCTTCACGTTCGCGAAGCTATGGTCGCATTCGCAAAGAGTTAAGTTGAGGGGCAGGCAGATTGGTCCACGCGAACGCGAGAGGGTGGTCGCATTCGCGATGAAGTGCATCTGGGTAGATTTAAAAGATTAGAAATGAGGGTTTCGAGTTCATATCATATAATTGAAGTGGGAGCTCAGTAGAAGGTGATTTTTAGAGAGATTCTTGCGTGAGTGTTTGGGGTAAGTGATTCCTATCCAATTTTGGTCAAATCACATGATTATGCCTTTAATTCCACCATCTAATTTGTGATTTGGGGTGAAAAATTTGGGGAAAAGAGGAATTATTCTTGAGTTAGATTTTTGAGGTTTTGAATGGGTTTTTTTAAGCGGATTTGGGTAAATTTGATATGGTTAGACTCGTGCGTGAATGGGCTTTCGGGTTTTGCAGCTTTTGTCGGATTTCAAGACGTGGGCCCGGGGGCCGGTTTGAGTCAATTTCGAATTTTGGCTTATAATTTCATGTTTTTCTTGTGAAATTGATTCTTTTAGCCTATATTAATTATATCGTACTGCTTGTGGCTAGATTCGGGGCGTTTGGAGATTGATTCGAGGGGCAAAGGCATTGCGGAGTAGGATTTTGCGCGGTTTGAGGTATGTAATAGTTTTAAATCTGGTTCTGAGGGTATGAAACCCCGGATTTTGGTATGATGTGATTATTTTGGGGGTGACACACATGCTAGGTGACGGACATGTGGGCGTGCACCATGGCGGATTGGGACTTGGTCCGTCCCGTGAGACTGTAAAGTCGAATAACTTATTTTTAATTACATGTTCCTCTGTTTTCTAGAAATTTGACTTCCATTCATGTTAGAAACCATGTTAGGCCATATGTTATCACTGTTGGGACCCACAACTGTAACACCCCGAAAAATTTCGAAGTACTTAAGTGTAAAGCCCGGTAAAATATGCAAAGAAAATAATGTTTTGGCGGAAAAGTGCATTTCTGCGGTCCATTATGTGACCGCAGAATCACTCTGCGGACCGCATAATGGCCGCAGAGTGAGGCAGTTAATTGGGTCAGTTGGAAGTAATTATGCGGTCGACTATGCGATCGCATAACTGTTATGCTGTGTGTATATAGTGACCGCATACACAGACAATTTTTTTAATCATTTTGTGAGCAATTATGCGACCGATATGCGGTCCGCATAACCACTATGCGGTCGCATATGCGACTGCAGAACCGTTCCGGAGCTCCATTTTTGGATTTTTAAAACCCGACCCTATTTCGTTAAAAACAATCTTTGGGCCATTTATGAGACATAATCTAATATTTTAGAGTGAGAGAGAGTGCCCTAGAGTGAGAAGGTGTTCTTCAATATTTGTTTTCTTCAATTCTTGCTCAAGTTTTGGAAGATTAAGAAGGAAAGCTCACTAGGTCTTCATCCTAGAGGTAAGATTCTACACCCTAAACCCTAATCTCGAAATCTTCTGAAAATGGTTAACTAGCAAGATAAATTTTGGGCATGAGAGTTGTTTATTTTACATGCATGTGTTATCAAAGGGTGTAGGAAGATTGTTGAGCTAAAAATGGTAAAGATTGGGTTGTGGGATGATGGAATCCTTCATAAAAAGGACATTAAAACCTTATGCACACCTAGTGTTTGATAAAATGCTCAAGTGAGCTAGAACCATGATCATCTTCCTAATTTTGATTCAATTTGTTATATTTCTACAATAGATTGATATTGCTAATAATTCCAGAACATTTTAGAGTTTAAGGTAGCTCAATTGAGGTATGTTGGCTAAACTCTTCTCTTAGAATTGAATCCCACGATATTCATGTAAATTATGTAAGTCCCGAGTGATTCATTATGAAACTGGATATTCCGAGTAAGATTGGGTTGAAAGATATATGTTCAACAAGCATCCCGAATGCTTTATTCATGTTATGTTACCAATTGGGGATGTGTTAAAATATGGACTGTGCATTTATAATGTTTCGACTTTAAGTCAAGTTCAAATGAAGACTATTATGCAAAATTTTGTGAAATATCTCTATGTGCCTTAGACTCTAAATTGCTCACATGTGTACTACACACCTTGATTTGAGTTGTATTTGTTCTTGATGATGATAATGATATTTGAAATTGATAAGGTGAGCATGAAATATTGAATATGGTCAACGTGCCAAGAATGATCTTATAATTATGGCCATTAGTGCCAATAAAATGAAAAGATGTGAAAGTAATACGAAATGTGATAATTGATATAAAAAGGCTGATGTCTCAAATAAGACAGCCTAGCTGGTCGGGTTGTGATCGGACACCATGCCGCACATATGGAGGTGATTGTGCTGGAAATTATAATTGAAATTGTGATTGTGGTCGATGTCCCTAATGGATAGCTTAGCCGATCGGATCATGATCGGACTCCGTGTTAAAGACGGTGGTATTGATATTGGGAGAAATTATGGTTGATGTCTCTAATGAGATGGCCTAGCCGATCGGGTCGTGATCGGACTTTGTGCTACGAGTACGGTGGTACTAGTTTTGTGAATAATGGTATTGTGAATAATGGTATTGTGGACAATGGTATGTCGATACTAAAAATCTCCCAATGTGAGATATGGAAATTAATTTGAACACTGTCTTGATCCTAAATTGAGGTTTGATGTTGATTAAGGCTTTCATTTATATTATGATAATCTTGTTTGTATTATTTGTCATTCTATTGAGAGGGTGTTTAGTTATACATACTAGTGCTATTCAACGGTACTAACGTCCCTTTTGCCGGGGGCGCCGCATCTTTAAATGGATGTAGGTGGTTCCACATCAGGAGATATTGATCAGTGATAGCAGTACACCTTCTTCCCAGCTGACTTGGTGAGCCCCACTTCATCCCGGGTTCATGTATCTTTTGTACTTTGTGTATTCGGTTTGAGGTATAGCCGGGGCCTTGATGCCGGCATTATCATTGTGCTCTTCTTTATCTATAGAGGCTCCGTAGACATAGTGTGGGTTATGTATTGGTGCTGGGGAAAGACAAACTATGTTATGTTGTGGTTGTATTACATGTCCATTTGAGACTTTAAAAATGATGAAACTATTGGAAATGAATTGGTATTGTAGACATGAACACATTTTCATCTAATTAATGAAAATATGTATTATCTCTATTCATGGATGAGTTTGGGAAGAATGAAATCTAACAGGATTGCTCGGTTGGGTTCACTTGGTTGAGCGCCGGTCGCGCTCCTCGATTTTGGGGCGTGACAGCAGCGGTCTAGTACTTGTTGATTAACTGCTATTTGCTGTCTTGAACTCAGTCACAGTGCTACTTGCGAGCCACATCTCCGTTTCCTTTTATTTTCTTGTTGACACTTGTTATTATCTCTTTTGGCTGATTTGTATGATTTCTGAAAGCCCGAGAGGGCTGGAGAGGTTAGTGACTAAAATAGGGCCTGAGTGCCGAGTTGTGAGCTATGTGACGGTATATGGATTGGGTTGCATACCGCAACAAGCCTTATGACTATTTATGGACTGTGGATCGGGTTGCACGCCGCAACAAGCCTTATGGCTATTTATGGACTGTGGATCGGGTTGCATGCTGCAACGAGCATATGTCTACTTATATGATTGGATCGGGCTGCACGCCGCAGCGATATAGCGCTTGGACTGAAAGGAGCCCCTTCGGAGTCTGCACGCCCCTAGTAAGTGCAAATACCTATTGAGTGTGAGTACAGAGGGCTGGGAGCTGAGTGATTTGAGCTGTTGTGACGAGTTGAGTGACTGTTGCCCTGAGAGGCTGTACTTTGTTTTTTCATTTGTTGATGTACTTAGTTGCTATCTATCATTGTTGTGAAATTCCTAAAAGATTCTATATCTGGATTACCTGAACTTTAACTTTATAAAACTGATTTGACTTAAACTGTCGGATGTGAAAGTATGTCTACTCTTTGCTGGAATTATTGAAAATGAACTGTAACTGTATATCTCGTCACTACCTTCTCAGTTCCTTATTTAGTTTTGTTACTTACTGAGTTGGTTGTACTCACTCTACACCCTGCACTTCGTGTGCAGATACAGGTGTTCCCGGTCGTAGCGGGTGTTGATATTTGAGCAGCTAATTCCAGAGACTATCGAGGTAGTTGCATGGCGTTGGCAGGCCTTGCCTCTCCTTCATTATCTTATTCGTATTTCAGTTCTTATCCTTGGATGTTGTATTAGACTGCTCCTGGTGTAGATGCTGATGTTCTTAGTGACACCCCGATGTCGGGCTATTTTTTCGCACTTATGCTTTGGGTTTTACCCTATTTTTATGAAAGGCTCCGATTATTTTAAATATATTAATTCATTTCTGTTAAATGTTGAAAGTGTTTTGGAGATGTCGGCTTGCCTAGTATCGCGGTAGGAGCCATCACGACGGGTTAGGTGTTGGGTCGTGACAAGTTGGTATCAGAGCCTAGGTTATATAGGTCTCACGAGTCATGAGCAGGGTTAGTAGAGTCTTGCGGATCGGTACGGAGACGTCTGTACTTATCTTTGAGAGGCTGCCAAACTCTTAGGAAATTTCACATTCTTGAATTCTTGTCGTGTGAATCTTTTGATTCTGGTAACTAAATTTCTGTTGTTCTAATTCTCTCACAGATGGTGAGGACGCATACCACAGGGCAGGATGGACAGCCACCAGTACCACTAGTTAGGGCCGCGAGAGGCCGAGGTCGCAGTAGAGGCCGCGGTAAGGGCAAAGGTGCAGCTCGCACCGCAGCTAGGGAAGCACCTGCCAATCCACCAGTTTCCTAGTTCAGGAGCAGGCTTTAGTTGTGGATGAGCCTGTGGGACCGGCTCAGGCACCACCTATGTCTATTGTGATTCCAGGCCTTCAGGAGGCCTTAGCTCAGATCATGACCGCATGTACTAGTCTTACTCCGGCGGTCTCTGCTCCGGCCGCAGCAGCCACTTCTCAGGCCGGGGGAGGTGCTCAGACTCCCACCGCCTGCACACCAGAGCAGGTGGTACAGGGATTCCAGACACCGGGGGCACCACCAGCCCAGCCGATTGCAGCTGCTCAGGACTATGTGGTTCTTGTCATGCCTAATGATGAGCAGCGTTGATTGGAGAGGTTTGGGAGACTCCAGCCTCCATCTTTCAGTGGTACCTAGGGAGAGGATGCACATGGCTTCTTGGATAGGTGTCAGAGGATACTCCGTACAACAGGTATTCTAGAGACCAGTAGGGTCTCATTCACTATTTTTCAGTTCTCTGGGACTGCCTTCAGTTGGTGGGAGGCTTACGAAATGCGTAGGCTGGTCGGTGCGGCACCCCTTACCTGGCAGCAGTTCTCCGGTCTATTTCTGGAGAAGTTCGTGCCTCAGTTCCGCAGAGAGGAGCTGCGCAGGCAGTTCGAGCAGCTTTGTCAGGGTGATATGTCTGTGATGCAGTATGAGATGAGATTTTTAGAGTTGGACCGTCACGTTATCTGGTTGGTTCCCACAAACAGGGAGAGGATCAGGAGGTTCATAGATGGCCTCACTTTTCAGCTGTAATTGCTTATGACTAGAGAGAGAGAGTGTCTGGTGCTACTTTTGATGAGGTTGTTGACATTGCTCGTCAGATTGAGATGGTTCGCAGCTAGGAGCGGGTCGAGAGGGAGGCCAAGAGGCCTCGTGGTCAGGGTGGATTTAGTGGTGTTCCTTCTGGGGGTCAGTTGCACCACGGTAGAGGTCGTCCTTTCAGACATGCTTAGACGGCTTGCCCAGTTCACCGTAGTGCACCTTCTGGCCATGGTTCACATAGTTATCAGCAGGGCTATTCAGCTCTCAGTGCTCTCCCTACTTAGAGTTCGTCCTGGGCTCGTCTATGCCAGGTCCTTCTACTAGTTATCCCGGTGCTCGGGGCTCCCTTCAGTCCCCAGCACCAGCACCGGGGAGTTGCTATGAGTGTGGAGAGTTTGGTCACATGAGGAGGAAGTGTCCCCGCCTAGTGGGAGGTCTAGCTCAGCAGAGGAGCCAGTCTATGACATCAGCACCAGTTTCTTCACCACCCGCTCAGCCAGCTCGGGGTGAAGCCCAGTCAGCTAGGGGCCGCCCGAGAGGGGGAGGCTGATCAGGGGGCGGCCAGACTCGTTTCTATGCTCTTCCTGCCAGACCAGATGCCATTGCTTCGGATGCTGTGATTACAATTATTGTCTCAGTTTGCCATAGAGATGACTATGTATTATTTGACCCTGGTTCCACTTATTCATGTGTGTCCTTGTATTTTGCTTATTATCTGGATATGCCCCATGAGTCTCTAGTTTCACCTGTTCATGTGTCTACGCCAGTGGGCGATACTGTCATAGTGGACCGTGTATACCGGTCATGTGTGGTGACTATTGGGAGTCTAGAGACCAGAGTAAATCTCTTGTTGCTTAGTATGGTCAATTTTGACGTGATATTGGGTATGGGTTGGTTGTCTCCATGTCATGTTGTTCTAGATTGTCTTTCTAAGACCGTGACATTGGCGATACCGGGGTTGCCGAAGGTTGATTGGAGCAGCTCTATAGACCATGTTCCCAGTATAGTGATTTCATACTTGAAGGCTCAGCGGATGGTTGAGAAGGTTTGTCTATCTTATCTGGCCTTTGTGAGGGATGTTAGTGTAGAGACCTCTGCTATTGATTCTATTCTGGTGGTGCGAGATTTCCCGGATGTGTTTCCTGTAGACCTGCCGGGCATGCCGCCCGATAGGGATAGTGATTTCGGTATTGATTTGGTGCCGCGCACTCAGCCTATTTTTATTCCACCATATCGTATGGCACCGACGGAGTTGAATAAATTGAAGGAGCAGCTTCAGGAACTCCTTGATAAGGGGTTTATCCAGCCTAGTATGTCACCTTGGGGTGCACCAGTTCTATTTGTAAAGAAGAAGGATGGTACTATGAGAATGTGCATTGATTACAGGCAGTTGAACAAGGTCACAATCAAGAACAAGTATCCTTTGGCACGTATTGATGATTTGTTTGACCAGCTTCAGGGAGTAAGGGTGTTTACCAAGATTGATTTGAGGTCAGGGTATCACCAGCTGAAGATTCGGGACTCAGATATTCTTAAGACAACTTTCAGGACCTGATATGGCCATTATGAGTTCCTTGTGATGTCTTTTGGGCTGACCAATGCCCCAGTAACATTCATGCATCTGATGAACAGTGTGTTTCAGCTTTATCTTGACTCGTTCATTATTGTATTCATTGATGACATCCTGGTGTACTCTCGTAGCCAGGAGGAGCATGCCCAGCATCTGAATATTGTGTTACACCGGTTGAAGGAGGAGAAACTTTATGCAAAGTTCTCCAAGTGTGAGTTTTGGCTCAGTTCAGTGGCGTTCTTGGGACACGTGGTGTCCAGTGAGGGTATTCAGGTAGACCGAAGAAGATAGAGGTGGTTTAGAGTTGGCCCAAACCGTCCTCAGCCACGGAGATTCAAAGTTTTCTCGGTTTGGCTGGTTATTACCGTCATTTTTGGAGGGTTTCTCATCTATTGCATCGCCCTTGACTAAATTGACCTAAAAGGGTGCTCCTTTTAGGTGGTCGGAGGAGTGCGAGGAGATCTTTCAGAAGCTCAAGACTGCTTTGACCACGACTCTATTTCTAGTTCTACCATCAGCTTCTGGTTCTTACACAGAGTATTGTGATGCCTCGTGGATCTGTATTGGGTGTGTTATGATGTAGGAGGGTAGAGTGATTGCTTATGCTTCGCGCCAGTTGAACCCCCATGAGAATAACTATCCTATCCATGACCTTGAGTTAGCAGCTATTGTTCACGCCTTGAAGATTTGGCGGCACTATTTGTATGGGGTCCATTGTGAGATTTACACTGATCATCGAAGTTTGCAGCATCTGTTCAAACAGAAGGATCTTAACTTGCGTCAGTGGAGGTGGTTGGAGCTTCTTGACTATGATATCACCATTTTGTACCATCCTGGGAAGGCCAATGTGGTGGCTGCTACCTTGATTTTGGGGGCGGAGAGTTTGGGGAGCTTAGCATATCTTCCAGCAGCAGAGAGGTCATTGGCATTGGATGTTCAGGCCTTAGCCAGCCAGTTTGTTAGAATGGATATTTCTTAGCCGAGTCAAGTATTGGCTTGTGTGGTCTCTCGGTCTTCCCTTTATGATCGTATCAGGGAGCGTCAGTATGATGACCCCCACCTGCTTGTCCTTAAGGACACGGTCCAGCATGGTGATGCTAAGAATGTCACTATTGGGGATGATGATGCATTGAGGATACAGGGTAGGCTATGTGTGCCCAATGTAGATGGTTTGCGTGAGTTGATTCTCTAGAAGGCCCACAGTTCGCGGTATTCTATTCATCCGGGTGCCGAAAAGATGTATTAGGACTTGAGACAACATTACTGGTGGAGGAGAATGAAGAAGGACATAGTGGAGTATGTAGCTCAATGTCTAAATTGCCAGCAAGTAAAGTATGAGCATCAACGGCTAGGTGGGTTGCTTCAGAAGTTAAAGATTCCAGAGTGGAAGTGGGAGAGGATCACTATGGATTTCGTCGTTGGGCTTCCACGTACTCAGCGGAAGTTTGATGCAGTTTGGGTGATTGTGGACCATCTGACCAAGTCAGCTCATTTCATTCCTGTGATGACTACCTATTCTTCCGGGCAACTAGCTCGAGTGTATATCCACGAGATCGTCAGGCTTCATGGCGTACCGATATCTATCATCTTTGACCGGGGTACGCAGTTTACATCACGGTTTTGGAGGGCTGTACAACATGAGTTGGGTACTCGAGTGGAGTTGAGCACAATATTTCACTCTCAGACGGACGGGCAGTCCAAGCGCACTATTCAGATATTAGAGGATATACTCCGTGCGTGTGTGATGATGTTTGGGGGTTCATGGGATCAGTTCTTGCCACTAGCGGAGTTTGCCTACAACAACAATTATTAGTCGAGCATACAGATAGCACCGTATGAGGCTCTGTATGGTAGGCAGTGTAGGTCTCTAGTGGGCTAGTTCGAGCCGCAGAGGCTAGATTATTGGGTACAGATTTGGTTCAGGATGCTCTAGAGAAGGTTAAGGTGATTCAGGATAGAATACGCACAGCCCAGTCCAGACAGAAGAGTTATACGGATCGGAAGGTTTGTGATGTTGCATTTATGGTTGCAGAGCAGGTCTTGCTTCGGGTGTCACCCTTGAAAGGTGTTATGAGGTTCGGAAGGAAGGGCAAGCTGAGCCTGAGGTTTATCGGTCCATTTGAGGTATTGCGACGTGTTGGGGAGGTTGCTTATGAGCTTGCCTTGCCTCCCAGTCTAGCAGGAGTTCATCCAGTATTTCATGTTTCTATGCTCCGGAAGTATCACTGCGATCCGTCTCACGTGTTGGATTTTAGCTCAGTCCAGTTGGACAAGGATTTATCTTATGTTGAGGAGCCAGTGGCGATCTTAGATAGGCAGGTTTGATAGCTGAGGTCGAAGAATATTGCTTCTGTGAAGGTTTAGTGGAGGGGTCAGCCGGTCAAAGAGGCGACTTGGCAGACCGAGCAAGATATGCGCAACAGTTATCCTCATCTTTTCACCACTTCAGGTATGTCTCTATACTCGATCGAGGACGAACGTTTGTTTAAGAGGGGGAGGATGTAAAGACCCGGCCGGTCATTTTGAGTTATTTACCCCGACCCCCTATTTACTGCTTTCCCCGTATCTGTTTCTGCTTATGTGACTTGCCGGGAGGTCTTGTTTTTGGTTTCGGAGTGTTTTGGGACACTTAGTCCCTAAAACAGAAGCTTAAGTCTTAGGATTTTGACCGTAGTCAGAATTGTGTGAAGACGACCCCAGAATGGAGTTCTGTCGGTTCCGTTAGCTCTGTTTGGTGATTTTGGCCTTAGGAGCATGTTCGGACTGTGAATTTGAGGTCTGTAGCTAATTTAGGCTTGCAATGGCGAAAGTCAAAGTTTTGGGAAGTTTCACCGGGGGGTTGACTTCTTGGTATCGGTGTCGGATTCCGATTTCGGAAGTTGGAATATGACTTGTGTGCAAAATTTGAGGTCAATCAGACATGATTTGATAGGTCAATCGGAAATTTTATAGTTCATTAGGCTTGAATCCGTGTGTAATTCGTGTTTTGATGTTGTTTGAGGTGATTTGAGGGTTCGACTAAGTTCTTATGATGTTTTGGGACTTGATGGTATGTTTGCTTGCGGTCCCGGGGAGCCTTGGGTAAGTTTCGGGTGGTTAACGGGTCTCTTTTGGACCTTGGTTGATGGCTGATGTTTTCTGGTTTCCTCTTACGCGTTTGCGAGAGGATCCTCACGTTCGTGAAGGTGTGGTCTGTGTGTGCATCGCGAACGCGGGAGTGGTGTCGCATTCGCGTTCGCAAAGCTATAATCGCGTTTGCGAAGAGTTAAGTTGAGGGGCAGGTAGATTGGTCCACGCGAACATGAAAGGGTGGTCCCGCTCGCGATGAAGGTGCATCTGGGCAGATTTAAAAGGTTAGAAACGAGGGTTTCGAGTTCATATCATAAAATTGAAGTGGTAGCTCGGTAAAAGGCGATTTTTGGAGAGATTCTTGCGTAGGTGTTTGGGGTAAGCGATTCCTATCCAATTTTGGTCAAATCCCATGATTATGCCTTTAATTCCACAATCTAATTTGTGATTTGGGGTGAAAATATTGGGAAAAAGAGGAAGAATTCTTGAGTTAGATTTTTGAGGTTTTGAATGGGATTTTGTTAGCGGATTTGGGTAAATTTGATATGGTTAGATTCGTACGTGAATGGGATTTCGGGTTTTGCGACTTTTGTCAGATTTTGAGGCGTGGGCCCGGGGGTCGGTTTGAGTTAATTTCGGATTTTGGCTTATAATTTTGTGTTTTTCTTATGGAATTGGTTCTTTTAGCCTATATGAATTATATCGTAATGCTTGTGGCTAGATTCGGGGCGTTTGGAGATTTATTCGAGGGGCAAAGGCATTGCGGAGTTGGATTTTGCGCGGTTTGAGGTAAGTAACAGTTTTAAATCTGGTCCTGAGGGTATGAAACCCCGGATTTTGGTATGATGTGATTATTTTGGGGGTGATGCACATGCTAGGTTACGGGTATGTGGGCGTGCACCGTGGGGGATTGGGACTTGGTTTTTCCCGTGAGACTGCAAAGTCGAATAGCTTATTGTTAATTACATGTTCGTCTGTCTTCTAGAAATTTGTCTGCCATTCATGTTAGAAACAATGCTTAGGCCATATGTTATCATTGTTGGGACCCGCAGCGGTCTAGTACTTGTTGATTAACTACTATTTGTTGTCTTGAACTTAGTTACAGTGCTACTTGTGAGTCACAACTCTGTTTTCTTTTGTTTTCTTGTTGACACTTGTTATTATCTCTTTTGGCTGATTTGTATGATTTTTGAAAGCCCGAGAGGGCTAGAGAGTTTAGTGACTGAGATAGGGCCTGAGTACCGAGCTGTGAGCTATGTGAGGGTATATGGATCGGGTTGCACGGCGCAACGAGCCTTATGGCTATTTCTGGACTGTGGATCGGGTTGCACGCTGCAACAAGCCTTATGGTTATTTATGGACTGTGGATCGGGTTGCATGCCGCAACGAGCCTTATGGCTACTTATATGATTGGGTCGGGCTGTACGCCGCAACGATTTAGCCCTTGGGCTGAAAGGAGCCCCTCCGGAGTCTGCACACCCCTAGTGAGCGCAGTTACCTATTGAGTGTGAGTACAGAGGGCTGAGAGCCGAGTAATTTGAGTTGTTGTGACGAGTTGAGTGACTATTGCCCTAAGAGGTTGTACTTGCATTTTTTCATTTGTTGATGCACTTAGTTGCTATCTGTCATTGTTGTGAAATTCCTGAAAGATTTTATATCTTGATTACCTGAACTTTAACTGTATAAAACTAATTTGACTTAAACTGCCGGATGTGAAAGTATGTCGATTCTTTGCTGGAATTATTGAAAATGAACTGTAACTGTATAGCTCGTCACTACCTTCTCAGTTCCTTATCTTTTTTTGTTACTTACTGAGTTGGTTGTACTCACACTACACCCTGCACTTCGTGTGCAGATCCAGGTGTTTCCGGTCGTAGCGGGTGTTGATATTTGAGCAGCTGATTTCGGAGACTATCGAGGTAGCTGCATGGCATTCGCAGGCCTTGGCTCTCCTTTATTATCTTATTCGCATTTCAGTTCTTATTCCTTAGATGTTGTATTAGACTGCTCCTGGTATAGATGCTCATATACTCAGTGACACCCCGATCTCGGGCTATTTTTTTGCACTTATGCTTTGGGGTTTAACCCATTTTTATGAAAGGCTCCGGTTACTTTAAATATATTAATTCATTTCTGTTAAATGTTGAAAGCGTTTTGGAGATGTCGGCTTGTCTAGTATCACGATAGGTGCCATCACGACGGGTTAGGTTTTGGGTCGTGACAAACATTTGGGCGGTGGAGTTAGGATCAGGTATGGTGATTCGTATGTTCTATGGATTTGGAGACTGGGAGTTCTCAGAAGCAGATTGTTTCATGGTTGTGGACTGTGAAATATGGCCAAAGCTAGCCAGATTGTCCGTTCGGGGATGATCGGAGTTGATTTGGGGGCCCATTGGTAGGCCCAATGAGGATGTGTATTCTGTATCGGATCGGATTTGCTTGCTCCTGCGCAGTTGTTACCACAGGTATATCGTCAAGCGCAATAGATGCTATTCGCGCCTTGGTCGGTGTTATGTGTTCTTCTCTTATGCTATGACGATTTGTGAGGGTTACATGGTTCTTCGCACGCATATTGTAATTCAGTTTAGGCCTCATGGCGCTATGGGCGAGATGGACTTCATGATGTTGATTTGCTTATTGCACCACAGCTGTGCTTGTCCTTCTCAGTATTATGTGTTCCTAATAATTTTTCCCACATTTATATTTTGTGCACTCTATTGTATTTGATATTGACGCACATGGGATCAGTAAGCTCGAGTATTATGGCTCGATGGGTACCCTATGTGGATCGATATGATGGGATCGGGTTGCACGCCGCAGCAGTACTGTGATGAAATGTAACTCCTGATGTTTACTCCGTGCAGTTTTGCTTTCACCTTGTTGAAAATAGTTAATAGGAAAATGCTAAAATTTCCCTGGCTGCTTAACTTGTTTAGTAGTCTTTTTATTTAGCTCTCTTACTGTTATCTGTCATGTCTGAAATATTACTTATCGGTGGGGCTGCTTGTATTAGCTGAGATGAGGTTTCTAGACTTGAGAATGGCACTATTGTATTGGGATGAGGAAGGTTTGGAAGAATAATACTAAATATTATTGAGGATTTGGGCAATGGCCCTGGTCGGATGAGTAAGTTTCTTGGCTTATTGATCAGATGAGTAGTTAAGAGGTTATGCGTGTTTCTTTCATCATCGGTAGGGTATGAAGGTTTTGAACGATACTCTAATCGATATGAGGTCTGCTACCGGCACCGGATTTGTTTTTTTTTGGCAGTAATAGTGGTCACCAGTTCCTGCTGTGAGTGTCTGAGTGATGGGGTGTACCGTGTGATTTCATCTTGGGGTTATGGTTATGACCTAATACAACTTATTCAGGTTTATACAGTGTGTAGATGTGAGATTCGGGTTTTGTAATGAATTCGGGATGTTAGAGATTGAGTTCTAAGGTTTAAGGACCAAGGTTGAAGTAAGGATCTCTAGTTATGTTGCGTTGGCAAACTTATATGGAGCAGGGTGACGTGGGATTACCCCCGGGTATCTGCATAGTAAGGTTACACCGTGATTTGATAGATTTGGAACAACTCCTGGCACGTTCGAGGACGAACGTATGTTTAAGTGGTGGAGGATGTAACGACCCGACTAGTCGTTATGAGCACTTGCACTTTTCTCGGTAGTTTGAGGGC
This sequence comes from Nicotiana tabacum, assembly GCF_000715075.1. NCBI lineage: Eukaryota > Viridiplantae > Streptophyta > Magnoliopsida > Solanales > Solanaceae > Nicotiana > Nicotiana tabacum. Next base: position 50,034,978 of record NC_134102.1, read on the forward strand.
ACGAGTATCCCCGCATTATGTATTATGTGATGAACCGATAGGTTATCTTATGTTTTAGAACCTAATTCTGTATTTCGAAGCCTCAAATACCTCATTTTAGCCCTCCTCAATTTGCGTGCACAGTCCGGTTGTTTTTTCGGAAAGCTTTTATGTTAAAAACTGATAAAAATGTGAAATATTTGCCTTAAAAACCATTTGAGTTGACTTTGGTCAATGCTTTTAGCAAACAGACTCGGATCCGTATCGTGATTTGGGACTTGGGCATATGCCCGAAATCGAATTCGGAAGTCCCTACCTTGAGCTATCGCATTTTGTTGAAATTTGAAAGTTTAAAGGCTTAATGAATATAAAGGTTTGATCGATGTTTGAAATTGATGATACCGAGTCCGTATTTTGGTTCTGGAACCCTGTATAGGTTCATTTCTATATTTATGACTTGTCTGTCAAATTTGGTGAGAAATGGAGTTGGTTTGATGTGATTCGGACGTCCGATGTTGAAATGGAAGTTTTAAAGTTTTCTTGAAAATTTCTTTTGATTTGGTGCTCAATTCGTAGTTTTAGGTAGTATCTTGGCGATTTGGTCGCGCGAGCAAGTTCATATAGTATTTTTAGACTTGTGTGCATATTTGGTTTAGAGCCCCGAGGGCTCGAGTGAGTTTCGGATAGGCTACGGAGTGGTTTAGACTTAGAAAAAACAATAGCCGGTGCATCAGGTCTGTTGATCTCGCATTTGCGAGGACTTGATCGCAAACGCGAACCTCGCAAATGCGAAGTCGGGATCGCATTTGCGAAGAGGGAGGGGGCTGGGTCATCTTTGCTTTTGCGAAGAGAAGCCCGCAAATGCAATGGGGGCAGGGTTCGCATTTGCGGGAATATTGTCGCATTTGCGACTGGAATCAGATCAAGGCAGACTCGCATTTGCGATTCAGAAGTTCGCTTTTGCGAAGCACCTTGGCTCGCATTTGTGACATATGCATCGCATTTGCGAAGTTAGCAGGCTCAGAGTTTCTTCGCATTTGTGAGGAATTGATCGCAATTGCGATCGTCGCAATTGTGAACCTTGTGTCGCAATTGCGATAACTGCAGCTGGGTAAAAGAAGGGAAAATGGGATTTTTGTTCATTCTTCAAATTTCCAAAACTAGAAAACCCTAGAGGCGATTTTTCAAAGAACTCTTCTCCCCCAATCCATTGGTAAGTGATTCTAACCTATTTCCTTTCAATCTTTCATTACATTTCATAAGTTTTCAACCTAAAATCTAGTGTTTTCATGGTGGATATTGGGGGTTTGGGTAGAATTAGGGATTTTTGTAAAATTGGGATTTAGACCTCAAATTGAGGTCGGATTTCAAAACAAATTACATAACCGGGCTCGGGGGTGAATGGGTACTCGGTTTTTGGTCCGAATTTCGGGTTTTGACCAAGCGGGCCTTGGAGTTGACTTTTTTCAATAATGACCTAAATTGAATCTTTTGCAATCGTGGGTAGTTCCTAAGGCTTAATGTGAATCGTTTGGTTGGTAAATTGCTAGATTCTATTGGTTCAGAGGCTTGTTTGAAAGGAAAAAGAATTGTGGTTGAGCTTTGAGTTGATCTTCGGAGCGAGGTAAATGTCTTGCCTAACTTTGTTGAGGGAATATTTCCTACTATTTGACATTGTTTGCTACATGTGGGGGTGATACATATATGAGGTGACGAGAATATATGCATGTACCAGGGTTAACCATGCTCGAGGGTAAATTATGTTATAAATTGTGTCTTGTAGAATCACGTGACCTTCTTGCCTAATGCCTTACTTGACTCCTCGATACTAAGAACATAGTATTAAATGTTAGAACTAAGACTTAGCTTATTATAACTTGGTCAAATTTGATGGACTTCTAAGAATACATTGGTGTGTTTAATTCGGTCATCAATATGCATAATCATTAATACAGTGCTACGGCCGATATTCTTGAGATACTAGATTCTATACTTGTGTTGTAGATCATTTGTGAGATTTGTTGGAATACTTAAATAATGAGGTTCTTGCGGGTTTATTGAACTATTGTTGGATTGGAAAGTTGTGATTGGGATACATTTGGAATATTCGTTTAAACACTCTCCTTGATGTTATTTATGCTTCTTGCCTTGTTTATCGTTGATATACATTTGCTTGGTAAGAAAGAGTGTAAAGCACGAAGGGTGATGCCATGCCTTTGTTTATACAATATCATGTGAGGGGGAGTGTAAAGCACGAAGGGTATGCCGTGCCATATTATTGAGAGTAAAAGCATGAAGGGTGATGCCGTGCCATATTATTGAGAGTAAAAGCACGAAGGGTGATGTCGTGCCATATTATCGAGAGTAAAAGCACGAAGGGTGATGCCGTGCCATATTATTGAGAGTAAAAGCACAAAGGGTGATGTCGTGCCATATAATTTGTGAGTAAAAGCACGAAAGGTGATGCCGTGCCATGTTATGTGAGTGTAAAGCACGAAGGGTGATGCCGTGCCATTTCATTTAAATTATCATGAGTTCATGGCACGATGGGTGTTTTCGTGCAAGTGAGGACAAGGGACATGCATTATGTTGTGATATCTTTCCTTTGTGTATACGTTCATGCCGTTACATTGAGATGTTATTGTTGTATTTATGGTTCTTATGTGACTTGTCGTTAATTCCATGTTCTTGTTCTTTATCTTATTTGTTATTGTGTCACTCATGCCTTCTACTTGCTAAACTTGCAAATACCATGCCTACTTCCTGCTGTCATAATTATTTCTTTGTCGTATCTATTTTGGTTGCACTTAGTACATGCCTTCTACCATGTTAGTCATTCATGCTTCTACTTGTTAACGTATAAATCATGTTGTCACCACCCAAACCGATGGGCCGCGATGAGCACCCGTTACCTTACTCAACCGAGTACCAACGTAACATATCTTTCTTTTTACATCATCATATACACGTGACATACGGGCCTAATAGGCCAACATCATCATTTATAAACTCAAAACATAGGCCGACAAGGCCGTACAATCTTTCACGTACACGACATATGTCTACAAGCCTCTAAGAGTACATAAATGTCATAAAGGTCGGGAGAGGGCCCCGCCATACTAATCAATACATGTCCTAATCATACTAACCACATAAGCAACTCCGGAACAAATGGAGTGTACCAACATCTTCCGCTGAGCTGATCGCCTACTTGGAGGATTCTCGACCTGTCTATCGAGACCTGCGGGCATGAAACGCAGCGTCCCCGGGCAAAAGGGACGTCAGTACAAATAATGTATCGAGTATGTAAGGAATGAGAATCAGTAAATAATAGACATGAGAGAAACATGGAGTAAAAGACTTGACATGTATGTTTGCATAGCTATGTGAATTATTTCATTTTTATAACATCATTCATATGCGTATAAATATCATACCATGCATAGGTATATGTGTTCATAACATCATAAAGCCTCTGAGGGCATCCCATCATATCATTTTGGCCACTATGGGTAAATCATCAACGTATACCAGCTGATCAGGTGGTGGTGCGTATATAACGCCGTAACCTTTTTCCCATATCCCATTTTAATATAATATACATATATATGCATATATAATGCCATCTGTTCATGGGTTAATGCACATGTATAAACGCATGAAATGCATAAGAAATACGTTAATAAGATTTTCTCGGAATACCATAAAAATAATATGCCTGTCGGATACATTTTATCAAATATGTATTTTGATGAGACCCATGAACAGAAGATATAATAATAAACACGTGGGGAATCAAGAATATAGACACCCCTAATATTTCTATGAATAGAGTCATTTATGGAAGTTGTGCATTTGCTCATTTCATTCGTGTCGTATAGATCATGCCAAAAGAAAGAAGGGATAGCCTTAACATACCTGGAGTAGGAAAAAAATCCGTATGATGTTCTTGTAAAAGGTTGCATCGTACTCCTTTAGAACCACAAAATTTTACGTTGCTAATAATTCTTGTTTGATTCCTTTTGGTTGCACGAATTCACGTTGAGAGCTTGTAGGAAGATTCTAACGTCTGGTAGTGTCTTTGTATTCATGACATGAGAAAATGAAGTGTTTTTGTACATTACCTTTACAAGTCTTAGTTTTCAAGATATTAAGAATGATGTGGTTTATTATTAACACATTGCTTGCCACCTAGCCAAAATGACTGAGAGTCATTTGGTTAAGAATTAACTTGTTGCTACGTTCTTTCTTTGGTCCTTATCCAAAGTTTTCAATTAATCCACCACTAATTATTAATTAACTAGGTAATGTCCCTTTACCCAATAATTAACTAATTACCCACATAATTAAGAATTATTTTCACTTACTTAAAATACTACTCACTTTTCACATACCTTATACACCTTACTATCATGGTCATGTGGTACCTTGTATGGCACTAGTCCATAAGTACCGAGTATTTTAGCTCGGGCCGTATTTTATCCTAACATGTTGGATGAAAATTCATTTTCTTTGACTTGCTTCCCCTCTTACCTTCATGAATTTACTCATCATTTGTTTGAAATAGTAAAATCCTTATAATCTCTAATTAATCTTTTCCTTGGACTGATGTCAATTACCTTACGACAAATTCAACGTACAATATTACAGGGTGCAACATCATCGTAATTTAATACTGCGAAGCATAACATTATCGTAATGTAGTATTGAAAGGCATAACATCATCGTAATATAATACCGCGGGACGTAATATCGACTTAATATTGCAGGGCATAACATCATTCCCCCTTTGGAACATTCGTCTTCGAATGTTGACTGATGCTCTTATCATTTTCATAACTTATAGCTCTTCTGAATACCTTAATACTGTCCTTGCCATTTTGGCAGTTGTTCTGTGAATAAGTCCAAAGGCCAGGGCATTCCCCCCTTTAGGACTCTTTCCCATGCCATGACTTGTGATCGAATTCCTTCCAATCTCGTAACTGTTGCTACCTTCTATCATGCAACCTCTACGATACTGACCTTGTAAGTGTGCCTATGTGGCTCTTCTCTCTTTTTTCCCTCCAGCTTTTATCCAATATCTAGGCCTTACTTTGTAAACATATACAAGGCTTAATAGGATGCCTCTCTGGGAATTTATAGGTGTACTGATGTTCTTCGCTCGGTACTTTGTAGAACTTGCGAATATGGCTATATCTTATTTCATAGACCTGGTTATCCATTCGTATGACTTTACTGCATCTACGTAGGTCATACTATACCATAATTCTTACTTAGATTTATCATTACTGAGGTCTGCAACCAACTCTAGGTTACTCTCATTGTTTATCCTTAAGACTGATGGTCTAATCTCATCTCATACTATTGAACTTTTATCCATCTATTGTTGATTTACCTTAATGTTGATTCATCATCTACCACTGATAACTTGATTTTTTATGTAACACCACCGCTAGGGATCGTGTCTCATCGGGGACATCTGGAGTAATTAGATTGATCCACCTAGGGGTGATACTATACTTCCATAATCGTACTTTATAGCATCCCTAATGTGATTCATCCTATGGGGGTTATTCTAATCCCGTAGAACTCATGAAAATTTCAAATCATTACTCAAGCGAAGGCCAAAATGTCATCCTTTATTTATCATAATTTCACCCTCATTCTGCTACCAGGCAGCATCCCATCTCTTCTAAATGCTACTAGTCTTAGACTCCTTTGAGTTCATTCAGGCTATATTAAGCTTTCTATAACTTAGAGAAACCATCAACTCCTTTGTTTTCACGGGCTTAATCCCGAGGACTTATCCATTTTCTTCACCTCCTCACTTGACTTCTTCTTATCCTTACTCTTGTCTTTCTAAAACCTTGTCATTTTATCATACTTTAGCTTGCGACCCATACATATCCATTTATACTACTCGCAGCCCTCCTTCAACTTTCTTGCACCATAGATTTCCTTATGTTATCTTGGAACATCAAGCGAATCATCACATCGTCTCTAACTCTTCTTTATTCTCTTAAATAGACCTCTCGGTACCTAGAAACCATAGGCTGGAAGATATGCCACTGACGACACTGCTATCATTCCTGGATACTAAATCCCAGCGCTTCTAGTCTTTTACCTGAAGTATGGACCACTCTCATCCTTCTATACTTGAGTATTTCGTACGTTGTTCACTTTTACCTTACTTACTTTAAAATATCACCTCACATTCTTCTATCTCTTTCATAACCTCTCTCCTATATAAGTATAAATCACATCCGCCATTTGAAGCTCTATTATAATACTTGCACCTCTAGTGCCTATACAGTTCGATGGGAGCTCCGTACTGAATTCTTATGAGGCTGGTATTTTTCTAACTGGCTTTATCATAGAGCCGTTATAGAATATGGTTGTTGTGCTATCTCTCTCGCACCTCTGATATTAAGAGTGATTCTGCTATGTTCTCAATCATGATTCCTATAATTTCTGGTCCAATAATCGGATTCCTGATTTACTTCGTTAATGTAACTCTTTAGTTTCCTCCTTCTTCTGATCGGCCTTTATGTCGGCTTAAGTTATCTCCCGATCTGGGGTTCATGGTATTAGTTATTATGTTTAGCCTTTCATGGGCGCTGAGGAATATGCATGATACTATCCTTTAACAATTTAATCCTTCGTTTATGACCTGGGCCCAATTCTTTCTTTTAACGTATACCAGAATCTTCTACGGCTGTATATGCTGCATGTATAAAACTCTCAACCCTTAAGTGCGTTTATAACATAACCAACTCTGGATCATTGATCGAATAATTCCTTTTGTTCCTTCTGAGCTTTTTTTAAACGTAAGCTATTACTTTTCCTGGTCTTTCTGCCCCCTTATTGTGTGCATACTTAGCTTATCTTAGTTCCCAAGTCTGCTGGAATTGTTGTGCAACTCACATGGTCTCGAATATTACTTTTGGTTTCATTTCCCGCTCATTAGCTCCGATAGGTGCCACTTTATTATGGAGTGCATACAATGTTGTAGTGAGACTGCTACTATAAGACCATTTCTTCTTTAAGTTACTATGCTTAGGTTGAAGCCTTCTTCCTTATTTCCTCAGCTAGAATTTCGTTATCGTACTTAGGGAGGACCCTCTGAATCTTGCAAAGCTATGAGCTTATTACAGACCTTTTGATGTCCTTCCTTTCCTATAATCATCAGTAGTTGCTTACCTCCGTGCCCTTGTGCTTGTAGGGTTGCTTCTAAACTGATATTTTGACTGCCTTCCCAGTTGCACTTTCTTTTATCCCCGTAACACTTATACGGTATCTTTAACTACCCCGACTCCTATTTGAATGTATCTCAAGTATAATAATGACATTACTGCGAGGCTGAATTCTCCATGTTGGGGTTTACTACATTTATCTTGCATGATCTGCTGATTTGTCTGTAACTTCTTATCTAGTCATGACTAGGCTCTTCTTGAATCAACTACTAACTACTCGTCGACCCATTCTCATATCCATATTTTGCGTAATCTTTCTTGGGTTATTTCCTTGTCTTAACTTACCTCACGTACTGGCTCCTTATCTATCAATAACATCCCGGGCAGGAACCCTTACTTTTTTTTTTGACGTCGTGCTTACATAACGTTCTGGAATCATAGCATATTTGTAACATTTGGATAAGTGTAATCTCATCCCTTTCTCATTTTTATCGCATTCTTCCTTTATCATTCCATATTCCCCCCTTTAGGGGAATACTAAGATTTGGATCTATGACGACATGCCTATAGATGTTTTTTCTCTTCATCTTTGGCATCATTTCACATCTTCAATGACCCTTACTCGCCTTGCAGTAATCCTTCTATACCAAGGATAACAAAATTCCTCACTCGCAATGGTAACACTTAGTGTAACTGGCACATACAATCCCTTAAGCTTAACTTTGCTTATATTGCTTGCTTTAGGGAAGCGTCTCCCTGAATGACCATTCTCTGAATTCATCATGGATCTTCTTTTGTTGTCCATTCTATTGTTGTCGGAATGCAATATGAAATTCTCATGATGCTGACTATTATCAAATCACTCAGTTCTTAATTCATGTTTAGTTTATCTTGTTCACCAGTCCATACTGATTTCTATTACTCTATGGTCTAACTTTTCTTCTGTTAATCACATTAGAGTCGCAAACTTATTTCTCAAAATGAGGATGTGACTGTATGGCCCATACTCTTTTGTTGTCTTAAGTCCCATCACCTTTCGTATTTTTCTTCATTTGACTATAGATTCTATAACACTCTACTGTTGCCATCCATGTATCATATCTCACTCATAATGCTTCATTATCCCTCTTCGTACTTCCCTGCTAATATTTTTATCTATCACTTTATTCTGAAACTTTAACAAGACATTCTTTCTCTTTTACCTCCCCTTGCCCCATCTACTGGCTCTTCAGGTTGCCTAAGATTCTTTCTCTACTAGGGACGAGAGCCATACTAAGGTGATATTTATCCCTTCAAGGCTTCCAGTGCCTATCTTTGTAGCACTCATATCTAGCTGTACTATTTTAGAGTACACCATCTGGGTGTCTCACAAGGAGATCTATTAGCACAGTTGCAATATCCTTCAGAAATGTCAACTAACGCAAATAATTCATCCACCATTTTGGGTCACTCTAACCCCAGCCGGATCGTGATATTATGTCCTTCTCTTAAACCATGTTTGTTAGCTCCCATAGAGCATAACTTAGATTGGTGTGGCCAATTATACATACCTCTGTTACTGTTGAAGGTAACTCAAAATGCTTATATCTCTCTTCCTGAATTGTATATAATGTTCATCTCTACTAATTAGGTACCTCGTACCCTTCTTCACCTTGCTTCTTTTATTTGTTGAAACTTGTATTTACCTTCTGAATCTTTCATTGCCTTTCACCATAGGGGTGGATAGATATTCCTGCCTTAAGGCTCCTTTTCCAGAAGCTCACCGGGTTCTTTTGACTCAACTCTTTCACAACCGCGTTCAATCCCTTACCAATCATCTTTCTAAATGTAGGCATCGCTGTATTATGAATAAGGTCGAGTTTAGAAAATTGCGTTCTTACAACTTAGCTCTACCACACCATCTAGAGTAAGAAGAAAGAGTGACAGTTCTAACTGCCCTGTAGCCTCCTGCTTATAAGTGTGGTGCACGACACACCCATAAACAAGACTCTACTAGACACGGCTTATAAACTCCCTAGAACAGAACTGCTCTGATACCACTTTTGTCACGACCCAAATCGATGGGCCACGATGGGCACCCGGTACCTTACTCAACCGAGTACCAACGTAACGTATCTTTCTTATTACATCATCATATACACGTGACATATGGGCCTAATAGGCCAACATCATCATTTATAAACTCAAAACATAGGCCGACAAGGTCGTACAATCTTTCACGTACACGATATATGTCTACAAGCCTCTAAGAGCACATAAATGTCATAAATGTCGGGAAAGGGCCCCGCCATACTAATCAGTACATGTCCTAATCATACTGACCACATAAGCAACTCCGGAACAAATGGAGTGTACCAACATCTTCCGCTGATCTGATCGCCTACTTGGAGGATTCTCGACCTGTCTATCGATACCTGCGGGCATGAAACGCAGCATCCCCAGGCAAAAGGGACGTCAGTAAGAATAATGTACCGAGTATGTAAGGAATGAAAATCAGTAAATTATAGACATGAGAGAAACATGGAGTAAAAGACTCGACATGTACGTCTGCATAGCTATGTGAATCATTTCATTTTTATAACGTCATGTATATGCGTATAAATGTCATACCGTGCATTGGTATATGTGTTCATAACATTATCAAGCCTCTGAGGGCATCCCATCATATCATTTCGGCCACTGTGGGAAAATCATCAACGCATACCAGCTGATCAGGTGGTGGTGCGTATATAATGCCGTAACCTTTTTCCCATATCCTATTTAAATATAATTTACATATATACGCGTATATAACGCCATCTAGTCATGGGTCAATGCACATGTATAAATGCATGAAATGCATAAGAAATACATTAATAAGATTTTCTCGGAATACCATAAAAATAATATGCCTGCCGGATAAATTTTATCAAATACGTATTTTGATGCGACACATGAACAGAAGATATAATAATAATTCACGTGGGTAATCAAGAATATAGACACCCCTAATATTTCTATGAGTAGAGTCATTTATGAAAGTTGTGCATTTGCTCATTTTGTTCGTGTCATATAGATCATGCCAAAAGAAAGAAGGGATAGCCTTAACATACCTGGAGTAGGAAAAAAATTCGTATGATGTTTTTGGAAAAGGTTGCACCGTACTCCTTTAGAACCGCAAAATTTTACATTGCTAATAATTCTCGTTGGATTCCTTTTGGTTGCAAGAATTCACGTTGAGAGCTTGTAGGAAGATTCTAACGTTTGGTAGTGTCTTTGTATTCAAGACATGAGAAAATGAAGTGTTTTTGTACATTACCTTTACAAGTCTAAGTTTTCAAGATATTAAGAATGATGTGGTTTATTATTAACACATTGCTTGCCACTTAGCCAAAATGACTAAGAGTCATTTGGTTAAGAATTAACTTGCTGCCACATTCTTGCTTTGGTCCTTATCTAAAGTTTTCAATTAATCCACCACTAATTATTAATTAACTAGGTAATGTCCCATTACCCAATAATTAACCAATTACCCACATAATTAAGAATTATTTTTACTTACTTAAAATACTACTCACTTTTTACATACCTTATACACCTTACTATCATGGTCATGTGGTACCTTGTATGGCACTAGTCCATAAATACCTAGTATTTTAGCTCGGGCCGTATTTTATCCCAACATGACAGACTTGGACGAAAATTCATTTTCTTTGACTTGCTTCCCCTCTCACCTTCACGAATTTACTCATCATTTGTTTGAAATAGCATAATCCTTATAATCGCAAAATAATCTTTTCCTTGGACTGATGTCAATTACCTTACGACAAATTCAACGTACAATACTACAAGATGCAACATCGTCGTAATTTAATACTGCGAAGCGTAACATCATCGTACGAAAACATGGGGTGTAACACTTCTATCGTGTTAGTCATTCGTGCTTCTACTTGTTAACGCATAAAGATCATGTGTTCCCCTCTTATTCGTTATATTTGTATTTATGCCTCCACCATGCTAGTTAGTTGAAGTTACATTCCTTTTCCTGATTGTTGTCATCACCTCTGTGCTTTCCACCTAGTCTGTTAATGATGCCCTTATGTACATTCTCATTCATTATTGCTACTTGCGTATTTTCTACTTTGTCATTACTGTTATCGGCATTTTAGCCATCCGGTTGGTACTGTTGTATGCATATTTGGTGAGGATGAGATAAATGCACGAAGGGTGTTTCCGTGCAATTGACTTGATATCAGAGTATATTCCTCACGTTATGAAAGTTATGGGGTGACTATGGTGGTTTATTGGTTTTGCTCTAAGGAAAAGATTGGTTGAGATATTGGAAACTGTTGAATTGTGATTTCTTCTAGTACTCTGTTATTGTTTTGTACATTCGTTTCGTTTACTCTATCCTGTTATACTGTAGTATAGTTCTATTGCTAGATTTCGGTACATATTTTTATTAGTGAGCATCATTTTACTAAAAAGCCTCATCACTACTTCGACGAGGTTAGACAAAATACTTACTGGGTACATGGGGTCGGTTGTACTCATACTACACTTCAGCACCTGGCGTGCAGAATTTTGGAACGGAGCTGCTGGTGATGTCGGGAGTTGACCCTGAAGATGTTCGTGCATTCTGGATATAGCTGCCACTTATCCTTGGTGGCTTTAGATTTTGTTAATCTGTTTATGTAGCTTTCAAATAGATCGTGAAATTATTTGTATCAGCTTTGTAAATTCTAAGTTTTAGAAGCTCATAATTTGTACTACCATTTCTTGGGTTAATTTATAAATGTCCAGATAATTCTTCACTATTTTCCTATAATTTCATTTGGATTGCATTGTCTGTTAGTTGGCTTACCTAGCGGGTCGAGTTAGGAGCCATCACGACTAGTGATTTTTGGGTCGTGACACCCATTGTGTTGTTGACTCCTTTAGTAAACCAGCAACAAATCCATCCCCAGGTTTACTCGGAGATGGGTTATTTCCTTTTTTGACTGCTTCAATTCCATTTAATGCTGGTTTAAAAGCAGCAGCCGCTGGATTCAATCTCCCAGTTTCAGTATGGTTTGGTATAGAGCTTCATTGATCAACACTTTTCTCTACCAAAGCAAGCTGATTGTTTTCTTCTTGCTCCCCCTCTTCGACCTCCAAAGCTGCAAATTTATTAAGTACATGAACCTTTTGTGACACAAGTCCATTTGCTGGGACAATTTCTTTCCCTGGTTTAATCTGCACATCGTCTTGTTTTCCAGTATTTTTTAATCGAATATCCCTTACTTCTTTCCATTGTCCACCAATATTGCCTACGACTTTACCACTTGACAGGATCATTAAAGGTCCCTTATTCTTCTCCTTCACTTCATCATTATCACCTTCTGATTGCTTTAGTTTGTCGTGAACCATCAGTTCTGGATGCAATCTCCAACATTCGACTTCATCATGACCTTGAAGTCTACATTCCTTGCAATATTTGGGTAAGTAATCATATTGAATCTTTACCCATTCTATCCTAACCTCTCCCGTAGACTCATTATCAATGTCCATACGTATTGTCTTAGGCAATTCTGCTAAAAGATCAACCAAGACTTTAACTCTTGCACATCTTGGCCGAGTTTTATTAATAGTAGCCATATCTAAGTGTAGTGATTTTCCAACAGCTGACGCTAATGAGAATAAACACTCTTTGACAAAGTAAGTAGGCAATAAATTTGGGAATGAAATCCAAGCCATAACCTTTGGAGTTTCTTCCCCTACCTTAAATTTTGCATCGTAAATCAAGGGCCTCAACTGGTATTCATAGCCATTTTTATCCTTAACATAGTAAGCATTCTTTGAGGTAAAATTAATAAAATCCTCCCATAATGTCAATCTTATTAAAACATGCCTATCTCTAAGAAATCTAATGTTGCATTCACCTTTGATTCCACACTACCCAGGGATAATTCGACGCAACCCTTGCAAATCTGGCCAACCATACGAAAGCTTACCCACGACTGCATATTGCATCCCTTCGATCACATTCATTCTCTCAACTTCTGCTTCAGTAAATTTGACTAGAGGTTGTCCATGTAAGAATGTGGCTCTTTAAAGAGGTTTAGGATCAACAGTAGCCGTTTTTTCTTTCATTACAAAATTCAGTGTGTCGGGTTTTAAAATTTTCGAGTAATCCAGTGATTGGGGATTGGAGTTTGTGGTATTAGTTGTTTGGGTAAGGGTGGGAGAAGGCTGACCAGTCGAAAAAGAGGGCTGGCCGCCAGCCTCAACGGCCATCGACTGTTTATTGGAAATCGCTTATGGAGCCGCTAGAGCTCTAGGTTTTGATAAAAAGTATTACTTATAAGTAAAATGTAAATTTTTTTCTTTTTTTTTTCAAATATCTTTAATCACATAACTTAAAATTTAACACACTAAATGTCACGCCCCGAAATCGAGGAGCACGACCGGCGCTCAACCGAGTGAACCCGGCCGAGCAAGCCTATTAGATTTCCTTCTACCCAAACTCATCCACGAATAAAGAGGAGATGCACTCCATTAATCAAACACTGAAAATATTTTATTAACACCAATGTAAGAAAGGGAAAACTATAGAAACAACAATCAACAATCAATGATATTCAAATGCCAAGTTAAAACATAATAATTTCCAAAATATGAAGATAACACTATGAAGTGATAATCAAAATATGATGATAATATTATTTTTGGTTGGGAGATCTTTAGCACCGATATACCACTGTTCACAATATCCCCGTTCACAATACCAATATTCATAATACCAGTGTTCACAATACCAATATTCACAATACCAATACCACCGTACTTTTAGCACGGAGTCTGATCACGACCCGATCGGCTAGGCCATCTCATTAGAGACATCAACCCCAATCACTCTCAATACCAATACCACCGTACTTTTAGCATGGAGTTCGATCACGACCTGATTTGCTAGGTCATCTTATTTGAAGACATCAACCACAATCACAATCTATGTGCAAATATAGCACCGTGAATTTAGCACGGAGTCCGATCACGACCCGATCGGCTAGGCTGTCTTATTTGAAGACATCAACCAAAATCACAATTTCTAGCACAATCACCACCATGTGTGCGGCATGGTGTCCGATCACGACCCGATCGGCTAGACCGTCTCACCACAATGCCGTGTGGATCGAGATTATCCTTTTCTATCAATCAATCTCATCCCAATTAAGGGGAATAATTTTATCACATTAATCTCATCCCAAATAAAGGGAATAATATTATCACATCAATATCATCCCAAATAAGGGGAATAATTCACAAAAATAACATAGGTACAAATGTATTTACCTCATCATCCTTCACATTATATGAATCTCCACTAGTATTTTCAACCAATAACAATAACAATATTTCCTTGGCTCTTTTGGCCATTCACAAGATTCTTTATTCAAGGCACGGTGGCTGTATTTGATATTCCACACTTTCATTACTTCCCTCTCATGTATCATCATCATAAATATGAACATATATACTATTGTGGAAATCACAACTTTAAGTTTATTATAAATGAACAATTTAAGCACAATAGATTTCTTTCCGAGAAATAGAGTAAAATAATTGGCAATTGATGCGCAAGTTAAAATCATCAACAAGTAACACACCATTTATTCTTGAAATACTTTTCCCCCAAAAAGGGCAATACACAATTTCCACTCACGAATATGCAAGAATGCAAAACACATTGAATATACTCACAAAGCATAGCATTTGTTAAAACAACCACATATGGGCATGACTTGAGTTCATAAGCTTTTAGGCAATTCTATTTTCGAAGTCAATTCGGAATAGTTGAATCAAGGCTCATTTCATAACTTTCTCACATCATTTTATTTCATTGGCACCATTGGCCACAAGTATAATTTTAACTCTTGACACGTTGGCCACACTTTATATCCCCAATTCACTTATTTCACTTCCAATCATCTTTATAGATTATCAACAATAAGACATTTTCAATCAAGACTTTAGGTACACATATGAGCAATTAAGAGTCTTAAGCATATTGGGATTTTCTCACTCAATTTGGCATCATAACCTTCATTTGAAACACGACTCAAAGACATAGCATTTTAATACACATATCATTCTTGAGCACATTCCCAAAGGATAAAATAATATGATAGGAACATTCGTAACACATTTTGAATACATAATTCTCGACACTTTGCTTATTCGGGATAATCAAATTTATTGGGAATATCTCGGAACATAGAATAAGGAACTTGAGACAACCATACTTGAAACTTACGGGAACATCATGGAATTCAATTCTAAGAGAGTAGTTTAGCCAGCATGCCTCGCTTTGAGCTTTCCTTAAATTACTACAACATTCTGGAAATTCTAACAATCCCAATCTATTTTGAGACATAACAAAATTGAGCATAAATTAGGAAGGTATTCATGGTTTCAACTCATTTGAGCATTTTATCAAACATTAAGTGTGCAAATTTGGTTACAAGGTTCTTCTACAAAATTTCCTTCATTCTACAACCCAATATTTACTTATTTAAGCTCAACAATCTTCCCACAAAATATATTGGTACATGCATGTATAAATAATACTTTCATACCCAAGAGTCATACTCATAATCAACCATCTTCTACCAAAATTCAAAATTGAAAACTAGGGTATGGAACCTTACCTCTTAGATGAAGAACTTGTGAGATTTCCTTGTTGGATTTCAAAGCTTGGGCAAGATCTTGATGAATAAAATACTTCATCTACTTCCTCTCTCTATAACACTCTCACTTCTCACTAAAAAAAACCTCAGATAATTTCCCCAAAATAAGCCCCAAAGCTTATTTATCAAAATGGGGTCGGGTTATGAAAATAGAAAAATTAACCCTTCGAAATCAGGTCTGCGGTCGCATAATGGACCGTAGAATGGGTATGCGGGTCACACAATTGACCGCAAAACTGGTGCCCAAAATTGGGCTGCACTGGCCCATTCTGCGACCAGTTTTGCGGTCGCAGAAGTAGTTATGCGATCGCATTGTGATTCTGCGGTCGCACATCTAAACATCTAACCGCAAAATTACATTCTTCCAGCCTTTGATAATTTGGTCATAACTTCTTGCAAGGAGTGTCCAAATGATGAACGGTTTGAAGCGTTAGAAACTAGACTCGAAGACCTATAATTTGATAGGTTATCCATTACATAACTCCTTATATATCTGTAGATATGCTCGTCCAACGTTTGGTCTTGTGCGTACCCATTTGAAACTTTATCCCATCATAAAATTTTCAACTTGACTTAGCTTTAGGGATCTTCTTAGATCATAAACCGTTCTTAATGCACCTAATACATATATTATCATGATCAATTGATATCATTCATATAATATTCCTTGTCTGCACATAAAATAATATAATTAGAGTACATCAACTTTCTTAATAGCGCTTAAGTACTTCAAAATTTTCCGGGGTGTTACACTAAACTAATTCAATAGCTTACCATATGGTTCTTGATTTAAATATAAATCAGAAAATTTACCTGTGCCAACATATGAATTGCTTTATTAAATGGTTAACCAACCAGTTACTTAGGCATACCGATCACCATGGAGTTGCTGCTGTGTAGGTGATTCTGTTTTTGTAGAGGCCTTCATGAGATGTTCTGGTTATACAATAACCTGGATATTAACTAGATCAATTGATTAAGCATTTAAATATTTAAATCTATGTTGGACTTATGAGGCTCCATTGCTTCTCCTTCAATGGCTATGGGTAAGGAACCATAGTTCTGAGTTTAACGTCGTCAGCTAGACTTATTAATTGTAGACTTCATCAATCTATCAAAGTGACAGATGGTTGTTGCTCAAAATGCTCTCCAAAATATAATTTTAACCTCTGACCATTTACCTTAAATTTGTCTCCTCCATTGGTTTGTTGAATTTCAATTGCTCTGTATGGAGTAACATCTATAACATTGTAAGGATCTGTCCACCTGGATTTTAATTTTCCTGGAAATAGCCTGAGTCTACTATTGTATAGAAGTACCTGATCTCCAATTTTGAATTTTCTTTTGTCGGATTAAATTATCATGCCATTTTTTTGTTTTTTCTTTAAAATTTTTGGCATTTTAATAAGCTTCTAATATGAATTCTTCCAATTCATTCACTTGAGAAAATCTATTTTTACCAACAGAGGTTAATTCAAAGTTCAATGCATTCAACGCCCAAAAAGCTTTGTGTTCTAATTCAACCGGAAGATGACAAGATTTTCCAAAAACTAATCGATATGGAGACGTACCAATTGGCATTTTAAATGCCGTTCGATATGCCCACAGTGTGTCATCTAATTTTGAAGCTCAATCTTTTCTGGAGATTCCAACTATTTTTTCAAGTATTCTTTTTAATTAGCGGTTAGAAATCTCAACTTGCTTGTAACGACCCGACCAGTCGTTTTATTTTCTAGAATCCTGTTCCCCTAAATAAGGCTTCCTGTACTTGCTTTTACTGATTTATGACTTGCGGGGATGGTTGGTTCGGGATTTGGAAGAGTTTTGGTTGAAATCGGAACACTTGGTTCCTTAAGGTTGGCTTGAAAGGCCAAATTTGACTTCGGTCAACATTTTGAGTAAACAACCTCAGAATTGGGATTTTATGGTTCCAATAGGTTCGTATGATGATTTCAAATTTGGGCGTATGTTCGGATCGAGTTTTGGATGACCCGAGAGCGTTTTTGCGCCCAATAGTGAAAGTTGGTTCTTGAAAGTTTTAAAAGTTCTTTAAAATTTGGTTTGGAGTGGGTTTTGGTAATATCGAGGTCCAAGCGGAATTTCAAGACCGGGAATAGTTTTGTAGTATTATTTAAGACTTGCACGCAAAATTTGGTATCATTCCGAGTAGTATAAGTACGTTTCTGCGCATTGGAAGTAAATTGAAGAACTTGAAGTTCTTAAATTTGATTCTATTGGTTTTAGGGTGTGATTCTTAGTTTTAATGTTGTTTCGGGCGTTCCGATAGTTTGAGCGAGTCCGTTTTATGATTTCAAACTTGTTGGTAAGTTCGGACGGGGCCTCGGGGCCCCCGAATGTCAATCAGATGAGGCTCAGACCAAGTTGGAATTTGGAAGCCAAAGCTAAAGCTCCAGCTGCTGTCATAATTGCACCTGCGCTTGGTCAGCCGCAGGTGCGAGCCCCATGATTGCAGATGCGTCCCAGCATAGGCTGCCCAACCATCACAGAAGCGGAAGAAGGGCCGCACCTACGGAAGCGCAGGTGCGAAGACAGGCATCGCATGAGCGGTCAGTGTCGCAGATGCGTGTCGTTTGTCGCTGATGCGTGGCCGCAGGTGCGATCACCTGGGCGCAGAAGTGAGATGAGGCAGCCTGGCCTTGGTCCGCACCTGCACGAGTTGTCTGCAGAAGCAGAATCGCAGGTGCGCCAATTTAACCGCAGGTGCGGAAGTCGCTAAAGGGCAGTGATGTTTTAAATCGGGGTTTGAGCACTTTTGCTCACTTCTTACTCTTCTTGGGGGCGATTTTGGAGCTGGTTAGAGAGGGGATTCCATCAACTAGTTGAGGTAAGTAATTCCTATCAAATGTGAGTTAAATACATGGTTTATGGGTAGGTTATAACATGTAAATTAGTGAAAATCATGGATTTAGAGGAAAAACCTAGGTTTTTGATAAAAATGGAATTTTACCACGAAAATGGTTATGGAACTTAATGAAAATCATATATTTATGTTCCTAAGGTTATTGATAACAACTTTCTTTGAAAAATTCTAGAATCCAGGCACGTGGGCCCGGGGGTGAATTTTAGGAATCTTGTATTTAGGGTTGGGAAATTACTTAAATAGTAGGGATATGAACTTTTAAGCCTATATTGATTAGTTTCTACACTATTTGGATAGTTTTGGATTGTTCGGCACCAATTGAGGGTTTGGGCATAAGCTTGGACCGTAAAGTAGGCCTTAAAGCGAGGTAAGTCTCTTTTCTAACCTTGTAAGAGGGAAACTTCCCCATAGGTGAACTTAATTAATATATGGTTATTTGTGGGAGCTACGTACGCACGAAGTGACGAGAGTCCATACGTAGCTACTATTCTTGTTATGTTCGGGTAGTTCTAGGCTTACACCATGCTTTGTGGGTACCGTTATTTGAACATAATTGTTTATTTGTATTGAATGGAACTAAGTTGAGGATGTCAAGATTTCAAAGGTTTCAAGTAAATTAATATTTTTAAAATAATTGAGAAAAATTACGTTATATTTATATTTAACCGCGTCGCAAGTATATTCCGCGAGCGAGGTGACAATTTCCACTACTCTCATGGGAGCGGGTCGTTCGCCTTGGCAGGTTAATAGATGCATCTATGGTTCGCGTCGTTCGACCCTCGACAGTGCACAGTTTACATTTTCATGTTGGATCGGGCCGAACGTCCTCGGTGGAGTTTGCGTGTGATAATAGAAATGGAAGCCCTTTTTATAATTGGTATAAATTTACTGTTTTAGAGATCATTTGTTTAAAATAAAGGAAGTATTTTGGTTTCTTAAATATGAGGGAAGAACTGCACAGTTATTTCTTGTTTTGAGTTTATTGTTAGTTCTATTTATTATGCTTATGTAGAATCACACATTATTATATTGTTAGCCCTAGTGAGTATCTAAGTCGACCCCTCGTCACTACTTCTTCGAGGTTAGACTAGATACTTACTGAGTGCATATTTTTATGTACTCATGATACACTTTTGTACTTGATTGTACATGATTTGAGGCAGGTGCTTCTGGCCACCATTCCGGCGCGTAGACTGATTTCCCAGCTCGAGACTTCCCGGTGAGCTGTCCTTTTGAGCCGTTCTGCAGCAGCTGGAGTCTCTCTTATGTTCTTTTTTTCTGTCTATTTTCTTTTCAGATAGTAGGCTAGCATTGTTTTGTATATTCTACTAGATTGCCCACATACTTGTGACACCAAGTCTTGGCACACACACTAGTAGACTTATGGATTTTGGTTTGCTCATATTATTGCGATTATTACTAATTGCTTCTATTTATTTATGTTGAAATTGCAAACTCCTAAATCTTTTTTTTAAATAAGGAAAAAGCTATCGTTTACAAATTTATCTAAACGGGAAGTCACTAGTTGATCAGTGTTAGCTTCCCTAACAACAGTGTTGGGCGCCATCACGGCCTATAATGGAATTGGGGCATGACATAGCCCTTGCGTTTGATAATGGTATGGTGTTCCAGTTTTGTGAGTCACACCATATTTTGAAAAAAATGCTGAAAATTGTCTATTCATGAAATGAGACCCTTGGTTGCTAATGATGACTCGTGGTGTACCAAATCTAGTAAAAATATTTTTTTGAGAAAATTGCACACAGTTTGAGCATCATTTTTCCTTATTGGGATGGCTTCAACCCATCTTGAAACATAATCCACAGCCACGAGGATATATTCAAAAGAATGAGATGAAGGAAAAGGACCCATGAAATCTATTCCCCATACATCAAATATTTCACACACCTGTATTGATTGCAATGGAATCTTATCTCTCTTAGTGATATTACCTATTCTTTGACACCTGTCACACTGTGCAACTTAGGCATGAGTGTCCTTAAAAAGTGTAGGCCAGAAAAATCCAGCATCCAGAACTTTAAAGGCAGTTCGATTTGCGGCATAATGTCCTCCAACTGCTCCATCGCGGTAATGATACAAAATTTTGGTCATTTCTTCTTCTGGTACACACCTTCTGATAGTATTATCTGCACAAATTTTAAACAACGGTCATTCCACGAATAATATTTAGCATCAGATATCAACTTTTTCCTCTGTTGGTAAGTGAAGTTTTGGGGTGTCCATTTTTCAACCAAGTAATTTGCAATGTCTGCAAACCAGGGTGGTTGAGTCACAACTGAGGTGATAGAAAAAATATGTTCATCAAGAAACTCTTCTTTTATATCACACAACTCAAGTGGAGGGTTCTCTAATCTAGACAAATGGTCAGCTACCTGATTCTATGTTCCTTTTTTTATCTTTTATCTCAAGCTCAAATTCTTGGTGAAGTAAATCCATCTTAATAATCTAGGTCGGGCATCTTTTTTTACTAAGAGGTATTTTAGAGTCGCATAATCAGTAAAAACAGTGACTTTGGTTCCTATCAGATAGGAACGGAACTTATCGAATGCAAATACCACTGCGAGTAATTCCTTTTCAGTGGGTGGCATAATTTAGTTGAGCCTCATTCAATGTCCTACTAGCATAATAAATGGGATGAAAGATCTTATCCTTTCTCTAGCCTAAAACAGCTTCAACTGTTATATCACTCGCATCACACATGACCTCAAAAGGCTGGTTCCAATCAGGGGACACAACTACATGTGAAGTTGATAATTTTTTCTTAAGAGTGTCAAAAGTTTTTATGCAATCACTTGAAAAATCAAAACTTAACATTTTTCATCAAAAGGTTAGTCAGGGGTTTTGAAATCTTTGAAAAACTCTTTATGAACCGTCTGTAAAAACCTGCATGACCTAGAAAGCTTCTAATGCCTTTAATAGTTGCGAGAGGAGGTAATCCTGCTATAAGATCAATTTTAGCTTTATCAACTTCTATCCCTCAGTAGTAATTTTATGTCCTAAAATAATTCCTTCAGTAATCATAAAATGACATTTTACCCAATTAAGAATTAAGTTTGTCTCTTCACATCTCTTAAGAACTCAGGTTAAGTGGTAAAGACAATCCTCAAAACCTTTGCCGAAGATTGTAAATTCATCCATAAAAATTTCAAGAAATTTTTCAGTCATGTTAGAAAATATTGCTGACATACAACGCTGAAATGTAGCAGGGGCGTTGTACAAACCAAATGGCATTATCCTATAGGAATATGTTCCATGAGGACATGTGAAAGTTGTCTTATCTTGATCTTCTGGTGCGATTGATATTTGGTTATACCCTGAATAGCCATCCAGAAAACAGTAAAAACCATATCCTGCAATTCTTTTCAACATTTGATCAATAAATGGCAAAGGAAAGTGATATTTTCTAGTGGCATCATTGAGACGTCTATAATCTATACAGACTCTCCATTCTGTGACGGGCCTGGTAGGTATTAGTTCATTATTTTTATTTTTTATCACTGTCATACCTCCTTTTTTGGTACTACCTAAACAGGACTTACCCAAGGGCTGTCTGAAATAGGGTAAATAATACCTGCCGCCAAAAGCTTTATAATCTCCTTTTTTACCACTTCCTGCATTGTTGGATTAAATTTCTTTTGGGGTTGGACTATTGGTTTGTAGCTATCCTCCATGAGGATTCTGTGCGTACAAATTGCTGGATTAATCCCTTTGATATCTTCTACAGTCCATCCTATGGCTCCTTTGTGTGCTTTTAATACTTCAATAAATCTTTCTTCGTGTTCTGTAGTTAGAGAAGATGAAATAATTACTGGAAATAACTCATGCTCAAGATAAACATATTTCAAATGAGAAGGGGGTGTTTTGAGTTCAATTTTTAGTTGAACTTCTTCTAATTGCATGCCTCCTTCCTCATAATCCTTTTTTCAATAATTTTGTTTCACTTCTGATAGTCGGATCTTCATATTGTGTGATGTCAGATTTGACCAAACATCTTTCCATTGAGTCATAAATTAATTGATCATCTTTGAATTCATCTACAAGATTATTAATCATGTCAATTGAAAAGCATGAAGATGATGTATCCTTTTTCTGAGAATCTTAGTGTCTTTTGCATATCAAAAATAACTCTTTCTTCATCGACTCTTAAAATTAGTTGTCCTTGATGGACATCTATGATTGCCCTTCCTGTTTCAAGAAATGATCTACCAAAAATAATTGGTTCATCAGGGCACTCCTTCATTTCAAGTACTATAAAATCTACAGAAAAAATAAATTTATCTAACTCTTACAAGCACATTTTCAATTATTCCCTTTGGTCTCTTAGTACTTTGATCAGCAAATTAAAGTGAAACACTTGTGTATTTCATTTCACCAAGATCTAATTTTTTTAAAATAGAAAATGACATCAAATCTATTGAAGCTCCAGAATCACAAAGTGCTTTTTCAATGTATACTCCTCCCATAGTACATGGAATGGTGAAACTACCTGGGTCACCAAGTTTTTGTGGTAGCTTATTTTAAAGTATAGCACTGTATTTTTCAGTAAGCATTACTATAGAAACTTCTTCAAGTTTCCTATTACTTGATAAAATTTCTTTTAGAAATTTGGCATATGAAAGCATTTGCAATAAAGCATCAGTAAAAGGAATGTTAATGTGAATTTGTTTTAAAATCTCCAAAAACTTTGCAAATTGATTATCAAACTTTTCTCTTTTCATCTTTTGTGGAAAAGGAATTGTAACAGGGAAAGGAGTCAAATTTTTAGTATTTTTTTTCTTGGCTTCTTTCTCTTCTGATGGTTGAGAGGGTGTCTCAACATTCTCACCCTTGTCTACCTATTGTTCTGATTGATTCTTTTCTTGTCTGTTTGCATAGAGTTCATCAAGATTCGTACCTGACCGTAAGGTAATGGCCTTAAGGTGTTCTTTTAGATTTTTCTCTGTATTGCTTGGTAAAGGACCTTGAATCTTTTCAGACACAAGAGTTGCCAATTGGCTTAACTGAATTTCAAGATTTTTATAGCTGAATTTTGACTTTCCATTTTTTCATCAGTAACCTTAATGTACTTGTACAAAAGGTCATCAAGACTTGGATGGCCTTGTTGAGGCCTTTGCTGATATGGAGTTGCTTGTTGATAAGGCCTGGAATTTTGTTTTCCACGATTTTGATTTTGATATCCGGTTGGACTCTGTACCTGTTGCTTTTGGTAGTTTTGAGAGTTTTTAGCACCATTTTTATTGCTCCATTGAAACCCTGGATGTTTTTGTGCTAATGGACTTCCAAAAGGATATGGCTTGTATCTGATGACATTGACATGTTCATCATTTTGATTGGTTGTTTGATATTCGTGGTTTAGATGGTTTCCTCCACACATGTCACAAGCCTCAGACTGGCTTGGTTGTTATGTATTTACCTAAAAAGATTCAAACTTTTGTGCCAAAGAAATAATCTGTTGTGTTAGTGTGTTTAAAGATCCACATGATTTACCGTAGCAGCCTTCTTGATGATTACATGCTCAGATGGCCATTGGATGATATTTTCAGAAATTTCATTAAGCAGTTGCAATGCTTCTTCTGTGGTCTTTCCCATTATGGAACCTCCTGCAGCTACATATATTACATTTCTAGAAGAAGGTTTTAACCCATGATAGAAAATGTACAACTGCATATGCCCAGGAATGTCATGGTGTGGACATTTCCTTAACATTTCTTTTAATCTTTCCCAAGCTTGATAAACTGACTCAGTGTCAGTCTGCAAGAAGTTAGATATATCATGTCTTAACTTTGTTGTTTTAGCAGGAAAAAATATTTATTCAAGAATTTCTGAGTTATTTGGTCCCATGTGGTAATAGACCCTTGCGGCAAACTTCGTAACCAAATATTGACCTCTCCTTTAAAAGAAAAAGGAAATATCACGACCCAAAACCCAACTAGTCGTGATGGAACCTAACCCAACCCGCTAGGTAAGCCAATTATCAACCATTCAATTCCAATAACAATTATTAAAGCAATTTAAGTAAAGAAAAATATAAATCTTATACATTCCCCAATAACTAGTAGTACAAATCATGAGCTTCTAAGAATAGAGTATACAAAGCTGGTATAAAGTAATACATTATCTGTTTGAAAAGTACATAAACAGAGTTTTACATATCTAAAGCTACCACGAACAAGAGGCAGCTACAACCGGGACGCAGGTACATCCTCAATCCATCTCCCATCGATCACAGCAACATCAACAGCCAACATCTCCACGCAAGGTGCAGAAGTGTAGTATGAGTACAACCGACCCCATGTACTCAATAAGTAACAAACCTAACCTTAGGTTGAATGTAGTGACGAGCTAACACAAGGTCGGGTCCAATACCAATATCCCACAATATTTCATAACAGCATAATACAAGTAATAAAAGATGTATCTCAGAAGTAAAATGCTCATATTATTCACAGTTCCAGAAAATAGTCATGCTTTTCAAGTATCTTAGTGAAAACTCAAATCTTTTACCGAAAATGCCAAAAATATGACTGTAATTTTTCCAAATATTCTTTTCACAATAAATAAGATATTTCATTTTCTTTCCAGATAACAAGTGTGAAATACCTCTCTATGCCCACATATCAATGTGTGTAAAAAGTCATGCATAATGTGATACCGTACAGCATGAGGAAAAATGCATCTCTATGCCTGCATGTCATGTGTGCATGTCAATGCCATGTATCTCAGAGATGAGTCATGTACTCACACTACTCGATCTCACTGTCTCAAACTTTCCATTTGTACTGTATATGGCCCATACGGCCTAGGGAAGATCCATCTCGGAATATATATATCACTGACCATCAGTCACTCAGTACCGAGGAAGGCCAATCCGGCCCCATGGAGAAGATCCATCTCCAAGTATATAAATACTTCGGACAAGATCCATGTCCAGGGAACATCCATCCCTCAGTATACTCAACCACGCTCAATGGGGGTGTACAGACTCCGGAGGGGCTCCTTCAGCCCAAGCGCTATAAACCGCACGGACAACTCATGTGCTATAGTACAATATCAGAATCAATCAGGCCTTTGGCCTCACTCAGTCATCAATCTCTCCGGTCTCTCTCTCACGGGCTAACAATATCATGAAACTAGCCTGGAAATGATCGTATGATGTATCAATAAATAACAACAGAGACTGAGATATGATATGCAATGAAATGAGTATGACTGAGTATGAAATTTCAATTCAAACAAATAATTCACAGTAATATGACCTCTATGGGTCTCAATAATATTGGCACATTGTCTCAGCATGATTTTTAATATGATTCTCAGCTCAATTTCTTTAACACATAAAATTGCATGGAAAATGCCAAGATTATTTGACTACAAAATTTCACGAAAACAATTACGTCAAAATATCTATGGTGCACGCCCGCACGCCCGTCACCTAACATGTGCGTCACCTCCAAACAATTCACATAATATGTATATTCGGGGTTCATACCCTCAACTCCAAGATTAGAAGAGTTACTTACCTCGAACAAGCCAATACCAATGCCGAGCAAGCTAAACAATGCTCCAGAAATTCTATTCTGCACGTATCAACTTCCGAATGGCTCGAATCTAGTCACAATTAATTTGATTGAGTCCACACAATTATAGGAATTAATTTCATATCAAAATACTAATATTTTTTCACAAAATCTGAAATTACACTCCGAAAATTGCCCGTGGGGACCACGTCTCAAAATCCGACGAAACTCACAAAATTCGACAACCCATCCAATTACAAGTTCAACCATACTAATTTCACTCAATTCCGACTCCAAATCGATGTTCAAAACTCAAAAATTCGTTTTATGAAATTATAGGGAATTTCCTTCGATTTCTCTTATTTCTCTTGAAGATTCGATAATCTTACACCAAAAATGAAGATTAATTCATAAAATATAATCACAAGGGAGTCAAGAACACTTACCCCAAAATCCGAAAATAGGTGAAAATATCGAACTCGCGAACTTAAAGGGTTCTGCCCAGGCTTTTGCACCTGCGGAGCCTGGGCTCGCACCTGCGCACCCGCTTCTGCGGAAAAATGTCGCACCTCCGCTGCCTGGCTTCCTTGCCATTTTCCGCTTCTGCGAATCCCTGTCCATATCTGCGCAATCGTAGGTGCAAAAATCCCATCGCACCTGTGACCTCTGCTAACACCCTCCAACTCCGCACCTGCTCTCGAGCTGCCGCACATGCGGCATTGCACCTGCGGCCAAGACCCTCGCAGGTGCGATCATACCAGAAAGGCTACAACTTCAGCAACCTCACAACTCCAATTTTTGATCCGTTAATCATTTGAGGCCTCAACCCAAATACACCAACAAGTCCCAAAACATACCACAGACCTACTCGAGGCCTCAAATCACATCAAACAACATAAAAATGACGAATCATACCCCAATTCAAAATCTATGAACTTTGAACTTTGAAATTCTATATCTTGTGCCGAAATACATCAAATCAATCCGGAATGATTTCAAATTTTGCACACAAGTCATAAATGACATAACGAAGCTATTCCTATTTCCAGAATCAGATTCCGACCCCGATATCAAAAAGTCAACCCCCTCGGTCAAACTTTCCAAAAATTTAACTTTCTCCATTTCAAGCCTAATTCCACTACGGACCTCTAAATAATTTTTCGGATACGCTTTTAAGTCCAAAATCACCATACGGAGCTACTGGAATCGTCAGAACTCGAATCCGAGGTCATTTACACATAGATCAATATCCGGTCGACTTTTTCAACTTAAACTTTTCATTTAAGAGACTAAGTATCTCATTTCACTCTAAATTCTCTCCGGACCCGAACTAACTAACCCGATAAGTCATACAACAGCTATAAATCACAAATGGAGCAGTAAATGGGGGAACGGAGCTGTAATACTCAAAACGACCGGCCGGGTCATCACAGAAAATAACCTTAACTTAATTGCTTCAGGAGGTACTCCATTATAGTTAGCAGTTTCAACCAATTCTAAGAAGTCAATTAAATGACTATGTGGATCTTCACTTAGATCACCAGTGAAGATGCAAGATTGTTGAATTGTTTGAATCAGTCCTGTCCTGATTTCAAAGTTGTTGGCTGCCACTGGGGGTTTCCTGACACTAGATTCATAGTTAAAGCGATCGGGTCTAGCATAATCCCTTAGGATTCTGTTTGCTGGTCTTGGCGCCACTTCATCAAATTGCTCCTCTACATGAGCTGGTGGTGGAATTTCTAGTGGATTGTTATCATATTCTAATTGATGCTCCATTCTCTCACAAGTTATGCTTTGAGACGATATTTGTCCTTTCCTGCACAATCGTAAAGTTTTTTCAATTTCAGGATCGTAATTGGCCAACTCTTTTGTAGAAGAGCGAGTCATAAACTATCTGAAATTAAAGTAAAATAAAGACAGTTCCTAAAGTAGTAATAGGTAATTAAAAAAAAGAAATTAGTACGGTAATATTATAATTAACTAAAACAGTAAGTTGTAAGTTTGTAACTAACCATCAAAAGAAATAATATAATACTTATTATATTATATGGAAAAAAGATTTAATAAATAATAGTGGTTAGAAAGAAACTGCAATGATTCATTAATTTAACAAATTTATAAAATATAAAAAAGGCTTCAATAATAAATCAAGTACGCTGAAGGATTGAAGTACTATCAATTAAAAAGATTGAAACAATACAATATTATTCTACAAAAACATAGTACAAGTAATAGTTATAGTAATAGTAATATGAATAGTACAAAGGATACTTTTAGTACTAGAATAGTAAAAACAAGTACTTACAATTATAATAGTAACAAAAATAATAAAATATAATAAAGAAAAACGACGAATACAAAAATAGTGAGATTGTGAATCACAAAACGATTATATTATACTATTATGTAGATGTTAGTACTAACAACGATAATATAATAATAAGATATAAAATAAGGTAGGTTAAAGTACTGATTATGAGGGATTTGTTTTTAACAATATTATATAAAAATGCTCCTAACAATAGTAACAGTTATGATAGTAGTATTTAGGAGATAAAATTTTGAAAGAAAATTAACAATAATAATAATAATAAATTCTCAAATTAGTAATAAAATATTTAATCTGAAGTAGACGTGTGCCAATCCTCGGTAACGACACCAAAAATTTTACGAAGCTAATGCGTATAGGTTTTTCTGCTTTACCCTGTCAAATTCTAGTATAGTTTATGATATTGTCCCACAGAGATTGGAGAATTTAAGCTACAGACTTGTAATATTTTGATTACTATTTGAGAGAATCAAATTGATGAAAGGTGTGTTTGGAATTATAAATTAAGATAAATTTCTTCCGAAAGGTTTATATTTAAAAAGAGTTGGGAATCGTTGAATTCACTTAATATATCATTACAATAAAATCTCAGTTTTATACGTATTTCTCTAAAGAATAATTGCTTATTGCTAATACAATTATATTTTTACACTAAGAAATAAATAAATAATTAACACTTCGTGAGGTTATGTTAATTAATTAATTTAAAACTAGTGACGATTAAACTAAAATATCTTGCCTAAATTGTGCTCAAGCGCAGTAAAAACTTCGTGAGAATATTTTTACTAGAAAATCAATAGTCTTGCCTTCAACAATTTCTCTGTGGGAATTAAAATTGAGGAAAGCAAGATTACAAATTTGAAATAATAATCTTACTAAAAATTACTCCCACACTAATATTCTATTTATCAGTTATTATATATTAATTTTTCTCCGTGAGAATTACAAAACTAATATAAGAATAACTTAGATATAAAATATGTAGATGTGATAATAATGATTAAAAAATCATCATTCCATCACAGTATGAAATGTAAATAGAGTTTCAAGCCAAGAATATATTGAAACTGAGATAGTATTATAATTATATCAAGTTTCATCAACTATCCCAATAAAAAAAAATTACTCCATTATGAAGTAAGAAAAGCTAACAAATACTATCAAAAGACTAAGAATATTTTTACCACAAAGAAAAAGACTAGAGAAAGAGACCAAGATTACTCCTCTTTCTCTTTAAAAACTTTAGAAAACTAGATAGGAAATTTGATACAAAGTGGGATCCCTTTCTTCTACAAACATATGCCTATTTATAGGAGAATTCCTAGAGGCCTTGGTGAGAACTTGCAGGATCATAACAATATATCATATGGCCTTGATGAGAATTTGACATGGCAATTTGTCATGAAAGTTTGGTAAGAATTTGTCATAACTTTGTATCTCTTGACTTTGTGTAGTCTTAGATGAAGTTGTTACACATGCATCCTTCTTCCTTGAACTTTAGGTTCTTTCTTTTTCTCTTTTACACTCTATTCTTATTCCTGCAAGAATTGTTAGAAAAGTGCGAGAATAGAAAATAAATTGGTCATGATTTATATTTAAAATAATATATTTTTATATTAAAATGTATGAATAATTATATCCATCACCTACTCGAGGCCTTAAATCACACATATTAACATCAAAACCACGAATCGCACCTCAAATCAAACTAAATGGACTTTGAATCTTTCAACTTCCAAAACTCGTGTCGAAACCTTCTAGAAAATTTTAAATGCAAATCTGAGCATATGCCCGAGTCCAAAATCACCATCCGAACCTAACGGAACCATCATAACTCCAATCCGGGATCAAATACTAAAAAGTCAAACTTGGTCAACTCTTCCAACTTTAAAACTTCAATCATGAAATTTATCCTTCCAAATCAATTCCGAATAACCTGAAAACCAAAACCGACGATTCACACAAGTCATAATACATCATACGATGTTGTTCAAGACTTCAAACAACAATTTAAATTATTGATTAAACCTAGTTAGGAGGATAATCGATAGAGGTTCTTCTAAAGACCAATTCACTACGCATTCTTGCATATCTTCACGTGCTTAAATTGGTTCATCTCGCGAGGTTGAGACTTAATCGAGAGAGGAGTTTTTTTTTGAACGTGTGAACTAATAATTGAGTGAAATTGAGAGACTCATTTAAATATTATAAGTGAATTATCTAGAGTTAGATTTCAAATAATTATCTTGCACCTATCCTATCAAAACCCTATCTTCTCCCATTGATAACCTTCTTTGCGTGTTCCTTGTTTCGATTGTCATTAGTCAATAATTTTAGACTCTTAGTTAATTTTAGTTAGAAATCATATAAATCTCAATTGTTGATCATATTGGATAGCAACAATGCTAGAAACTACGAGAATACTGTTTAAATCCAATCCATGGGGATACGATATTATACTATACTATATTTGATTAGCGATCATAATTTAGGTGTGTGTTTTGAGCTCGTCAATGGTTCGTCATTATTTAGCATTGGACATATCTCTTTCACCTCATTATTTACTTGTTTGTCATCTTAAGGTCATTAGCTAAGTTCATGATTCTTGGGGACTTAACATCAAAGTCATTTGAATTTATTATTTTAGAAGCATATATATACTCCGATTAAAAACATTGGAAAGCCTTAATTTCAACGTCATGCCTATTTGTAAACTTGAACGTCTATAATGTTACCATAATGGGAATATCGTGGTATGCGGAACTACACATGTGAAGAGACTACATGGATAGCATATAGCCATTTGACTCCCAAAAACATTTCAAATAAAACATTTCATGAAAGTCTTTTCTTTCCATTGTCCCATGGGTCATACAATACCTCATAATTTTCATTTTGGCAAGTGGCCACAAATGTAATATCATTCTTGGCACATTGGCCGTATTTTATATTTCATGCTCACCTCTTTCACTTTCAAGCACCATCATGGATTATCAACGATAAGGCATTTCAAATCAAGACTTTAAGTACACATATGAGCAATTAAGAGTTTTAGGTACAATGAGTTTTCTTTCACAATATTGGCTTAATAACTTTCATTTGGAACAAGACTTGAAGTCATAACGTTTTAATACACAACTCATACTTTGAACACATTCTCAAATGATAACATAATATGACAAGATCATTCGGAACACACTTTGAACATACGTCTTCCAACACAAAGCTTATTCGGAATAGTCAAATTGATTATGAATAACCCATACAACTATTTACCAACAATTTATCTCACCATTATTCTTAAAGAATTTATAACTTCCAACATCACATGCATGACCATCCATCCACACCCAACCAACAAAAAATCCATCAAATAATCACCAAAAATCTCTATAATGGCTAAGTTTTAAAATTGGGAACTTATGGCTTCCAATCACCATATAATAAGTTTCAATACTTAATTTTTACTCATATTCTCATAATAAATCCATGCATTTAAGTCTAAGGGTATAGAATTACCTTTTAGAAGAAATCTTGCAAAATCCTCCCTTGAGTTCTTGAAGAAATTTCTTGAAAATCTAAGGATTTCATGGTGGATTGAGTTACTTCTAGTTTGGAAATGATAGGATTCACGCCAATACAATGGGAATTTCTTACCTTGAAGATGGAAGAAGTTGGGGGTCTTGAGAGAGTGGAGGAAAGCTCCAAAATTCGTCCAAGTGAAATGGGAAAAATGAGCCCCAGAAATGACTTAAAAGGACCTTTAGCTGGGGCACACCCAGTGTGGCAAAGTGAGCCTCACTTTGCTGTCCACTACATGCAAGGGAATACATGATCCACGCCCGGTCTGGCAAAGCGACCCTTGCTTCGCTGTCCGCCAAAATAACTGGGTGGTCTGACTTTAGTAATTTGATCATAACGTTTAGTAGGAATGTCCAAATAACGAACGGCTTGATGCTTTTGAAACTAGACTCAAAGGAATATGCTTTAGGGGAAAATTTCATGGAAAATATATTTATATTATGTGATTTATACCTATTCAAAGGCAGGTGTTTTGCAAATTAAGACACCTTTTTCACTTAATATTTCCAACTCATTTCAAACAACTTCTTCCCACTTACAAACCTCCTTAATATGTTCTAAAACACTTTCCATATGTATTTTCATGTCAAAATAATGTGGTTATATCCTTTAGGTCTTATTTAGTACTCAAAAATATTATTCCCAATTATCGTTGTTGCCCTATAAAGTCTTAATCAATAGAAAAATTTTACGGGATCTTACACTCAGCCGATATCTATTCATCCTTATAGAATGACATCTGCAGAGCTGAGAGAGTTGAAAGATCAACTGATGGATTTGCTTGAAAAAGGCTTTATCAGACCTAGTACATCACCATGGGGAGCACCTGTGTTATTTTTAAGAAAGAAAGATGGTTCCATGCGGATGTGTATTGATTACAGGCAGTTGAATAAGGCGATGATCAAGAATAAGTACCCGCTCTCGAGGATTGATGATTTTTTTGAGCAATTGCAGGGTGCCAGGTGTTTCTCGAAGATATACTTGAGCTCTGGGTACCATTAGGTAAGGGTTAAAGAGAAAGATATTCTGAAGATAGCATTCATGACCAGATACGGGCACTTTGAGTTTTGTGTTATGTCGTTCGGATTGACCAATGCCCCAGCAGTATTCATGGACTTAATGAATCGTGTGTTCAGACCCTTTCTAGATCTGTTCATGATTGTATTTATAGATAATATTTTGGTTTACTCTCGTTTAGAGGCTGAGCATGCAGATCATTTGCGTACTGTGCTTAGAGTTTTACAAGAAAGGAAGTTGTACGCAAAATTCTCTAAATGTGAATTCTGGTTGAATTCTATAGCTTTCCTTGGACATATTATTTCAGGTGAGGGTATCCGGGTTGATACACAAAAGATTGAGGCAGTAAAGACTTGGCCTATACCCATGACACCGACAGAGGTTCGTAGCTTCTTGGGTTTGGCAGGTTATTACAGGAGATTTGTAGAGGGCTTTTCTTCTCTTTCAACACCATTGACAAAGTTGACTCAAAAGGCAACTAAGTTTTAGTGGACTGATGCTTGTGAGCGGAGTTTCCAGGCATTAAAGAATAGATTGACTTTAGCACCGGTTCTGATACTCCCAGAGGGAACCGATGGTTATGTTATATATTGTGATGCTTAGAGCAATGGATTGGGTTGTGTATTGATGCAGCAGGGTAAGGTAGTCACTTATGCTTCTAGGCAACTAAGAAAGCACAAGAAGAATTACTCGACCCACGATTTAGAGTTAGCTGTGATGATTCATGCACTAAAGATGTGGAGGAACTATTTGTATAGCATTCATGTTGATATTTATATGGATCATAAGAGCCTTCAGTATATCTTCAAGCAAAAGGAATTGAATTACGTCAGAGGTGATGGTTGGAGCTACTTAAAGACTATGATGTTGATATTTTATACCATCCAGGGAAGGCGAATATAGTAGTTGACGCCCTCAGTCATAGATCTATGGGTAGCCTATCATATTTATAGCTAGAGAAGAGTGAGATATACTGTGAGATTCATCAGCTAGCTAATCTTGGAGTTTGATTACTAGATTCAGGTGATACCAGAGTTACTATTCAGGACACGGAAACATCCTCTTTAGTAACTGAAGTGAAGGAACGCCAGTATGAGGATCCTGTGCTAGCTCATTAAAGAGATATATCCCCTCAAGAGGAGAAGATACTATTTGAGATTACAGGAGATGGAGTCCTCAGATATCGAGGTCAATTATGTGTTCCTAATGTGGCAGGGCTGCGCCAGCAGGTTATGGGAGAAACTGTCACGCCCCGAACCTAGGAGCGAGACAAGCACCCCGTGCCTCACCTAACCTGGCGTACCAAATTACGACTAAGGGACTCTGAACACATAATGTCATACTTTGGCCATGGGGCCACCTTGCAAGACAATTTGCGAAGCAAAATATAAAACTGAATGGAAACTAGCACTAACTAAATATCAATATAAAGCTAGGCCGACAAGGCCGTCATAGCTACTACAGCTGACAAACCACCAATTTATACAAACCCAACATACTGCACTAACCAACAGGATATGCCTACAAGCCTCTACTGATAGATGTACTGTGATCGGAACAGGGCCCCGACCTACCCATAACATATATACAGATATACATAAGATGTACACAAAACTCTAGTCCTGGCAACTCCGAAAGACGTGGAGCTTACCGATCAGGCGGAACTCGGAAAACACCTACTGAGGAGGTCTACCCGTCTGTCTGTCTGAACCTGCACGCATGAAATGCAGCGCCCCCAAAAAAGGGACGTCAGTACGAAATAATGTACCGAGTATGTAAGGCAATAAAATAACTGAAATCTGAAACTGAACTGATAATATGATAACTGAAATTAACTGGGAGTCAAAGATGATCTGGAGATATACTTACCTGCTGATACTGACTCAACTCCTTCAATATAGTAAGTAAAATAATTGTACGGCCTTATAAGGCTCGGTATATATAACTGCTCTGCCATAGTAGGCTCGCTCATAGGCGCTCGGCCATACTAGGCTATGTATCTCGACCATGCTGGGCTCGCTCATAGGCGCTCGGCCACAGTAGGCTCGGTATATAACTTTCCATCTGATCAGAAGTTGCCCAATAGGGGCCTGCCCATCGATTATAGCTCGATGGTAATGAAAATACTGTAATACTGTATATATAGGCTTGCTGCTCTCTTGACTGGAAGAAGACAATACTAAAATTGAATATAGAGTCTCGATAAGGAATAATATTGTAACTTATGAGACTAGAATAGTGTGAATAAATTCATGAATATGAACTTCTCTTTTGTCTCATTACTAACACATGTAGCTACGAGATCATGCCAAAATGAAGGAAGGCTTAGCCTTAACATACCTTATCACAATCTTTTCAATCACCAAGTTGAACTCACCTCTTCGCACCTTAATCTACAAGAATGATAATAATACTATCGTTAAGTTACGAAAGGTACAACTATCGCACAACGAACGACAAACCTATTTTGTATTAAAACGGGCAGCATCTCCCCTATAATATGCCCTTCCTCCAACTTCAAGATAACACCAACAATACAAGGACAGAACAATAACAACATATATACATCATTTTCCAGCCCTATATACACCATCAAATACTACAAAACAGCCCAACACACCCCAATCTCTTCGTACACAAAACGACCACCGTAGTAGTGTCAAACGACCCGAAAATGTTATGACGAACGACCAGCCAACCACCCTACATTTATACGGTGTTTATAAACCCCCTTCCTCCTCCAAAACTCCACAAAATAGTAATAAAACACGCAGCCCAATAGCAATACAAAACAGTCCACAAAACAGTCCGCTACAAGTGAATAACTCGAACTCACGGCTTCCGATCACCATCCCGTGAGTTCTTACAAGTATAGAACGACTTACCATGAATTTACAGAAGAAAAAATGGATGAAAGAGAGCAGTAAACTCACCTTATTTGTTGGATAACTCAGCTCCTATCTTGGTTCTTCAAACTCTAAGTTTTACCTCCAATTGGAACTTGAAAGGGAGAGAAAATCAATTAGGGTTTGTGGGAAATTTTTGGGAGGATTCTTTGCAGAGCTTATGTCTGGTTATTATGCTCTATTTTAAGTCTAATATATGAAGAAAATAGGCCCTTAAAAGGCCTCTTTGGACGACCCGAAATGGCCCATTTTTGGGCTTTCATTTAAGCAAGTAGGTGACACACCTACTTGTCACCTAGCAGCTTGCGCAGTATCGCAAAAATGCACATATCTCTCTACTCCGATGTCGTATTGACAAATGGTTTAATGCGTTGGAAAATAGACTCATAGATCTTTAATTTGATGTGTGGAACACACCATAACTCTAAGTATATTGGGAGAAAATTGCAGTTACATTTGACCCAAAGTTTCAGTAAAACTTATGAATGTAACTTGTGATGACTTTCATCGACTTTTGTTCCACAACTCGCTTGACTTAAAAACATAACACACGGATGTAATACGACTAATATAAATCATAACATAATCTCTTTATCATGTTAATCACCCTAGTCTCACCCCAAAGGTACATGTTATAACATTCCCAACTTGTCGACTTTCGATGAAACATTGTTTTATTTAATTGCTTTAGCTTCTGAACTGTCCAACCCTCTTTGTACTTGTTGTTCATGATCTTCAATATTTGTAACCTCAGAGGTAACATGATTAACTTACTTTATATACTTTTAAATATTATCTCATTTTTTTGTCCTACATTAGTTTACTTACGACGCATTTTTACATACGAAAATATAGGGTGTAACATCACTCCCCCTTGGGAACATTCGTCCTCGAATGTTTACTCTTGGAGACTTTGGAAACTTTTTCCAGAGTATCCTTCGTACACTAGGTTAAAACCAACCTGCACGTAGCCAGAAACATACTATGCATGCCACACATGGCCAATCTTTATAAATAGCAGCGATTTGCCTCTGACATAATCCTGTCTCGTAGCCCTGCTACATCTGGAACACACAAACGACCCTTGTATCTGAGAACCCCATCTCCCTTGAGCTCTAACAATGGCTTCTTCTGCTGCGGAACTCGCTCTCTCAACTCGACCAACTCTGGGTCCTCGTACTACCTTTCCTTGACTTCAGCTATGAGGGATGGTTTTGCAGTGTTTTGGATTACAACTCCACCATCCTCAGAATCTACTAACCGAACCCCCAACGAAGCCAATTGATGAATATCTCTAGCTAATTGTCTTTTCTCGGGCTCTACATGTGCTAAGCTACCCATAGATCGGCGACTTAAGGCATCTGCTACAACATTAGCTTTCCCTGGATGGTAGAGAATGTTAACATCGTAATCTTTCAATAACTCAAGCCATCGCCTCTGTCGCAAATTCAACTCTTTCTGCTTGAAAATATATTGTAGGCTTTTATGATCAGTAAATATATCAACATGAACACCATATAAATAATGCCACCATATCTTAAGTGCATGGACAACCGCAGCTAACTCGAGGTCGTGGGTCGGATAATTCCTCTCGTGCTTCCTCAACTGCCTTGAAGCATATGCAATTACCTTCCCATGTTGCATCAGGACACATCCTAACCCAACACCTGATGCATCACAATACACGGCATAACCCTCTAGACCCTCTGGAAGTGTTAGAACTGGAGCTGAGGTCAACTTGTTCTTAAGCTCTTGGAAACTCCGCTCACAAGCCTCTGTCCATTGAAACTTAGTTTCTTTCTGTGTCAACTTCGTCAATGGTGCCGAAAGGGAAGAAAAACCCTCTACGAACCTCCGATAGTATCCTGCTAAGCCTAGAAAGCTACGAACCTCTGTCGGAGTGGTAGGTCTAGGCCAAGATTTCACGGCCTCAATCTTCTGAGTGTCCACCTTTATCCCTTCATCTGATACAATATGCCCCAAGAATGCTACAGACTTCAACCAGAACTCACATTTAGAAAACTTAGCATACAACTTACGATCACGGAGGGTTTGGAGTACCGCTCGCAGGTGGTCCACATGCTCATCCTCTGAACGGGAATAAACCAGAATATCATCAATAAATACTATCACGAACAGATCTAAAAATGGCCGGAATAGGCTATTCATCAAGTCCATAAATACAGCGGGTGCATTAGTCAACCCGAAGGACATGACAAGGAACTCGAAGTGGCCATATCGGGTCCTGAAGGCTGTCTTCGGAATATCTTTTTCCCGAACTCTGACCTGGTGGTACCCCGACCTCAAATCAATCTTGGAAAAGCATCTAGCTCCCTGCAACTGATCAAACAAGTCATCGATCCTTGGAAGTGGATACTTATTCTTAATAGTTACCTTGTTCAACTGCCTATAATCGATACACATCCTCAGCGAGCCGTCTTTCTTCCGCACAAATAGTACCGGTGCACCCCAAGGTGAGGTACTGGGCCTAATGTAACCTTTCTCCAGCAAATCTTTTAACTGCTCCTTCAACTCCTTCAATTCGGCAGGTGCCATTCTATACGGAGGGACGGATATTGGTTGAGTTCCTGGAAGCAAATCGATGCTAAAATCAATCTCTCGCTCTGGAGGAATACTTGGAAGCTCATCTGGAAACACATCTGCATACTCTTTGACTATGGGAATAGACTGAAGTGTAGGTATCTCAGCATCTGCATCTCTAACTCGCACAATATGATAAATGCACCCTTTTGCGATCATTTTCCTCGCCTTCAGATAGGAAATAAACCTACCTCTGGGTGTTGGTGTATTACCTACCCATTCAAGGACTGGCTCACCCGGAAAATGAAATTTGGCTACCTTTGCTCGGCAATCAACTGTGGCATAGCAAGCTGCCAACCAGTCCATGCCCATGATAGCATCAAAGTCCATCATCTCTAGCTCAACTAGGTCAGCTGAGGTCTGACGACTACAAATTGTCACCATACAACCTCGGTAAACCCGTCTAGCAATAATCGATTCTCCGACCGGTGTAGATACCGCAAAAGGATCACTTAGTATTTCAGGCACTATACCAAACTTCCTCGCGACAAATGGGGTAATATACGATAAAGTAGATCCTGGGTCTATCAAAGCATAAGCATCGTGAGAGAAAATGGTTAATATACCTGTCACAACGTCTGGTGAAGACTCCTGGTCCTGTCGACCCGCTAAAGCATAGATACGATTCTGATTACCACCTGAACTGGAACCTCTACCTCTACCTCGACCTCTACCAGCTGAAGACTGAGACTCGCGCCTTGAAGGATGCACGGACATAGATGATCCTGTTGCTGAACTCGCTGGTTGTGCCATTCCCCCAGAATCTCTATTTGGGCAATCTCGCATCATATGCCCCGGACGCCCACATGTATAACAAGCATCAGAACCTGCTCGGCATTGACCCAAGTGTCCTCTACCACAGATGTCACACCGCGGAGGAAATGACCATGTCTGCGCAGAACCTCGTTGTCGCTGCAAACCCGACGCCCGTGAGCTCTCACCTGGTCCTGACTGAGTATAGCGGTCATACCCGTAACCCTGTAACTGAGGTGGCGGAGGCCTAGGTGGCCGTCCGAAGTACTGGGTCCTATAACTACCCTGAGATTGCTCTTGAGACCTGGGAAATCTCATCCTCTTACGTTGCCCTTGCTCAGCCCTCTCTGTACCCTGCTGCCGACGCCTACCCCTTTCTATATTCTGGGCGAATGCCTGAATCCGGGAGATATCCATACTATCCTGCAATGCAGCGGTGGCACATGCCTCGGTTAACTCTGGGGCTAACCCTG
Organism: Nicotiana tabacum; assembly: GCF_000715075.1. Taxonomy (NCBI): domain Eukaryota; kingdom Viridiplantae; phylum Streptophyta; class Magnoliopsida; order Solanales; family Solanaceae; genus Nicotiana; species Nicotiana tabacum. The sequence goes on from NC_134102.1 coordinate 50,074,938, forward strand.
CTATAAACCTGTGAATCCTGTCCCGCATAGTAGAAACTATGGATGGTGCATATCTGGCCAATGAGTCAAAACGGAGACTATACTCTCGAACACTCATATTACCCTGCTTGAGGGCTAGAAACTGATCGACTCGAGCCTGTCGGATCTCCCGCGGTAAGTACTGGTCAAGGAAAGCATCTGAAAAATTCTCCCAAATAGCTGGAGGTGTATCACATCCCCTGGACCTCTCCCATCCCTCATACCAAAGGATGGCTATATCTCGGAGTCGAAAAGCTGCTAGCTCAACTGCCTCTTTCTCCGTGGCATGCATAACACGAAAGATCCTGTGAAGCTGATCTATGAAATCCTGCGGGTCCTCCCTCTGATCTGTCCCCGTGAACTCTGGGGGACTCAAAGCAATAAACTCTCGGACCCTTGAACTCCCAGACCCCTCAGAAGTTCCTGCACTAGCTGATGCCCTAACATGTTGCTGGGTAGCTACCAACTGTGTCAACAAATGCACCGCACTCCTTAAGTCCTGATCTGATGGAAGTGGAGGGGGAACTGGATGTGCGGTTTCCCTAGGAATCTCCGTAGTTGGTGGAGGAGCCGGTAATGGCTGAGTAGGGGTCTCCCCTTGAGCCTCAGACTGGGCCCCATCTACTGGGGGTACCCTGTTGGTCCCCTCACCTACTACTGTATCTCTCCTCTGGCTAGCCGTAGTCTTCCTAGTCACCGTCATCTGTGCATGCAAACACCAACACATAAGTTTAATTCAAATTTCCTATAACTCAGTTCTATAGCACGATTTAGATTTCAAAGAAGTGTAACCAACTCCTAAATGCCCTGTAGTTCCTTGCTTATATAATGTGGTGCACAACACATCTATAAACAAGACCCTACTAGACACGGCTTGTAGACTCCCTAGGACAGAACTGCTCTGATACCAAGTTTGTCACGCCCCGAACCTAGGAGCGAGACAAGCACCCCGTGCCTCACCTAACCTGGCGTACCAAATTGCGACTAAGGGACTCTGAACACATAATGTCATACTTTGGCCATGGGGCCACCTTGCAAGACAATTTGCGAAGCAAAATATAAAACTGAATGGAAACTAGCACTAACTAAATATCAATATAAAGCTAGGCCGACAAGGCCGTCATAGCTACTACAGCTGACAAACCACCAATTTATACAAACCCAACATACTGCACTAACCAACAGGATATGCCTACAAGCCTCTACTGATAGATGTACTGTGATCGGAACAGGGCCCCGACCTACCCATAACATATATACAGATATACATAAGATGTACACAAAACTCTAGTCCTGGCAACTCCGAAAGACGTGGAGCTTACCGATCAGGCGGAACTCGGAAAACACCTACTGAGGAGGTCTACCCGTCTGTCTGTCTGAACCTGCACGCATGAAATGCAGCGCCCCCAAAAAGGGACGTCAGTACGAAATAATGTACCGAGTATGTAAGGCAATAAAATAACTGAAATCTGAAACTGAACTGATAATATGATAACTGAAATTAACTGGGAGTCAAAGATGATCTGGAGATATACTTACCTGCTGATACTGACTCAACTCCTTCAATATAGTAAGTAAAATAATTGTACGGCCTTATAAGGCTCGGTATATATAACTGCTCTGCCATAGTAGGCTCGCTCATAGGCGCTCGGCCATACTAGGCTATGTATCTCGACCATGCTGGGCTCGCTCATAGGCGCTCGGCCACAGTAGGCTCGGTATATAACTTTCCATCTGATCAGAAGTTGCCCAATAGGGGCCTGCCCATCGATTATAGCTCGATGGTAATGAAAATACTGTAATACTGTATATATAGGCTTGCTGCTCTCTTGACTGGAAGAAGACAATACTAAAATTGAATATAGAGTCTCGATAAGGAATAATATTGTAACTTATGAGACTAGAATAGTGTGAATAAATTCATGAATATGAACTTCTCTTTTTGTCTCATTACTAACACATGTAGCTACGAGATCATGCCAAAATGAAGGAAGGCTTAGCCTTAACATACCTTATCACAATCTTTTCAATCACCAAGTTGAACTCACCTATTCGCACCTTAATCTACAAGAATGATAATAATACTATCGTTAAGTTACGAAAGGTACAACTATCGCACAACGAACGACAAACCTATTTTGTATTAAAACGGGCAGCATCTCCCCTATAATATGCCCTTCCTCCAACTTCAAGATAACACCAACAATACAAGGACAGAACAATAACAACATATATACATCATTTTTCAGCCCTATATACACCATCAAATACTACAAAACAGCCCAACACACCCCAATCTCTTCGTACACAAAACGACCACCGTAGTAGTGTCAAACGACCCAAAAATGTTATGACGAACGACCAGCCAACCACCCTACATTTATATGGTGTTTATAAACCCCCTTCCTCCTCCAAAACTCCACAAAATAGTAATAAAACACGCAGCCCAACAGCAACACAAAACAGTCCACAAAACAGTCCGCTACAAGTGAATAACTCGAACTCACGGCTTCCGATCACCATCCCGTGAGTTCTTACAAGTATAGAACGACTTACCATGAATTTACAGAAGAAAAAATGGATGAAAGAGAGCAGTAAACTCACCTTATTTGTTGGATAACTCAGCTCCTATCTTGGTTCTTCAAACTCTAAGTTTTACCTCCAATTGGAACTTGAAAGGGAGAGAAAATCAATTAGGGTTTGTGGGAAATTTTTTGGGAGGATTCTTTACAGAGCTTATGTCTGGTTATTATGCTCTATTTTAAGTCTAATATATGAAGAAAATAGGCCCTTAAAAGGCCTCTTTGGACGACCCGAAATGGCCCATTTTTGGGCTTTCATTTAAGCAAGTAGGTGACACACCTACTTGTCACCTAGCAGCTTGCGCAGTATCGCAAAAATGCACATATCTCTCTACTCCGATGTCGTATTGACAAATGGTTTAATGCGTTGGAAAATAGACTCATAGATCTTTAATTTGATGTGTGGAACACACCATAACTCTAAGTATATTGGGAGAAAATTGCAGTTACATTTGACCCAAAGTTTCAGTAAAACTTATGAATGTAACTTGTGATGACTTTCATCGACTTTTGTTCCACAACTCGCTTGACTTAAAAACATAACACACGGATGTAATACGACTAATATAAATCATAACATAATCTCTTTATCATGTTAATCACCCTAGTCTCACCCCAAAGGTACATGTTATAACATTCCCAACTTGTCGACTTTCGATGAAACATTGTTTTATTTAATTGCTTTAGCTTCTGAACTGTCCAACCCTCTTTGTACTTGTTGTTCATGATCTTCAATATTTGTAACCTCAGAGGTAACATGATTAACTTACTTTATATACTTTTAAATATTATCTCATTTTTTTGTCCTACATTAGTTTACTTACGACGCATTTTTACATACGAAAATATAGGGTGTAACAGAAACTCACTATTCTCATTATTCTATTCATCTAGGAGCGACGAAAATGTATCATGATATCAAGGAAATATACTGGTGGGACGAAATGAAAAAGGATATAGCAGAGTTTGTTGCACGGTACCCTATTTGTCAGCAGGTTAAGAATAAACATCAGAAAGCTGGTGGGTTATTTCAGGCTATAGAGATTCTGACTTGGAAATGGAAAGTAATTAATATGTATTTCATCATAGGCTTACCTCGTACCCAGGGTAAGTTCGATTCTATATGGGTGATTGTTGATAGACTTACAAAATCAACCCATTTTCTGCCTGTCAGGACTACGTATTCAGCAGAGGATTATGCAAGGTTTTACATTAAGGAGATAGTACGACTTCATGGTGTCCCTATATCTATTATCTCAGATAGAGGTGCTTAGTTTATAGCTAATTTCTGGAGGTCCTTCCAAAATAAGTTGGGGACTCAGGTAAGTCTTAGTACAACATTTTATCCTTAGATAGAGGGTCAGGCAGAGCGTACTATTCAGACACTTGAGGATATGCTACGAGCTTGTGTGATAGACTTCAGGGGTAGCTGGGATGATCATATTCCGCTTATTGAGTTCGCATATAATAATAGTTATCATTCCAAAAGTCAGATGGCTCCATACGAAGCTCTTTACAGATGGAAGTGTGCGTCACCTATCAGATGGTTTGATGTTGGGGAAACTAAGTTAGTAGGAACAAAGTTGGTACAAGAGGCAGTTGAGAAGATTAAGCTGATACGGGAAAGGCTATTAGCAACTCAGAGTCGTCAGAAGTCCTATGTTGATAATCGACGACGAGAATTGGAGTTTCAGGTAGACGACTGGGTATTCCTAAAGGTATCATCGATGAAAGGCGTTATGAGATTCGGTAAGAAAGGCGTTATGAGATTCGGTAAGAAAGGGAAGCTTGGCCCTCGGTACATTGGACCTTATAAGATCATACAAAGTTTAGGCCAAGTAGCATATGAGTTAGACTTGCCTTCCAACTTGGAGTCCGTACATCCAGTCTTTCATGTGTCTATGCTCCGTAAGTGTATCGGAGATCCTTCTAGAGTCGTTCCAATTGACGATGTTTAGGTCACAGAGCAGTTATCATTTGAGGAAGCTCTCATTGCTATACTAGATAGACAAGTTCGGAGATTGAGAACTAAGGACATAACTTCAGTTAAAGTACTTTGGAGAAACAAGAATGTTGAGGAGATGACTTGGGAAGCTGAAGAAGACATAAAGTCTAGGCATCCTCACTTGTTTCCGCTTCTGGTGGAGGATCGGACTGAGACATCACAGCCTTTAGGTACGTATATGATACTGGATTCTTATGTTAGTTACTGCCATTAGTCGTGTGAGTCCATGGTGTTATTGATGATTGTGGCCCCGTGTGGATTTGTATTGCTGGGTTTGCTGCATGACAGATTGGTAGTAGTACCTTATAGAGGAGACTCTGCCAAAATTTCTATAGATCTCTGGGAGTTTAACATTCAAGGACAAATGTTTCTAAGGGGGGAAGATTGTTACACCCTGTGCGTCCCAAGGTGACGTTTAATGAATATGAGACTTGTTAATCATGATTTAAATGAGTGTAAAGTCATAATATGACTATATATGATGTTTGGATATAAAATATAAAGTTCAGGAAAAATCGGATTTAAGTTGCGGAAAAACCGACTAAGGAGGTCTCTTTAAGACATATTATATACCAAATTGAAGGTCTTGGAATATAGTTTCCAAAACTCTTAACTGTTCATTCATACGACGTCTGGATAAAATGATATAAGCATCTGAAGATGGACCAATGCTAGGGTTCCAAGCTAGCACCTCTTTGACTTTTCAAAAATTGTATATATATATATATATATATATATATATATATATATATATATATATATATATATATAGGTCTTAAGTCGCCTTTCTCTTCATTTTTCCACATAACACGAATAGAGAACACCCATGAACCTACCCTTAAGCTTTATACAAGGGTTTCAAAAATGATTAACATCCCGGGTATGAAATCAAGAAGCGATAACATTATACCGCCTCTCTTTTTATTTATAGTTTGAGTTTTAGAAGGTACTTCATAGTTAAGAAAAAACCTACTTTATGTATTCAAGCTTTTAAATATCAAGGAAGGTTGATAAATTTGTTTCCTAATAGTTAGAACTCACGGGACGGTGATCGAAAGCCGTGAGTTCGATTTATTCCACTTTTTGTGGACTGTATTGTAGTCCACTCATGTTGGACTCTTGTGCTGCTGATTTATGGAGTTTGGAAGGATAAAGGGCGTGGATAAATGCCACATATGGTAGGGTAGTGGGCTGGTCGCTTGTCATTGCAATTTTAGGCTAATTGATAACTTGTTGATTGGGTTTTTGTTGTATTAAAGGACCCAAATTGTAGTTAGGTTATTTTTGAGTTGCTGATTGTATTGTGTTGTTGTCTCGCCTATAGTAGGCTTGAGGGAGCAGTAAAATCAGGGAAAATGCTGTCCATTTTTTGTTACAGATTAAGTTACTTTCGTTATATAAATGAGAGAGCCATTCGTAACTTGATAATAGCTTCACTGTCGTTGTTGTAGATTATGGTGTAGTGAGATGAGTTTAGCATTGTTATTGGACAGACTTCTATAAGGTATGTTAAGGCTATCCCTTCTTTCCTTTTGGCATGATCCATATGATACAACGAAACGAGCAAACGTGCAACTTTCACAAATGTCTCTATTCTTCAAAGTAATAGTGTTGCCTATGTTCTTGATTCCCCATATGTCCTATTATTATATCGTCTGTTCATAGGTCTCAGAAAATACATAAGTGATAAAGTTTATTTCGTGATATTAATCGAAGGCATATTGATCTTACGACATCCCAAGAGATCTTATTGACTTACTTTTTATGCATTGCATTTATTTATATATGTACATTGACCCATGACCAGATGGCATTATATACACGTATATTATATGTATATGGGGTATGGAGAAAGGTTACGGCATTATACACGCACCACCACCTGATCAGTTAGTATACGATGATGATTTCGCCCACTAAGGCCGAGATGATATGATGGGATGCCTTCAGAGGCTTGATGATGTTATGTACGCATATATTTATGCATAATATGACACTTATACGCATATGTATGACATTATAAATGTTTCATGAATCACATAACTATTCAAACTTATAGGTTGAGTCCTTTACTCCGTGTTTCTTTCATGTCTTTTATATACTGATTTTTATGCCTTACATACTCGGTACATTATTCGTTTAGACGCCCATATTGCTTGGGGGTCTGCGTTTCATGCCCGTAGGTGCAAGTAGACAGGCTGACGATCCCCCTTCTTAGGATCCTTGCTCAGCGAGAGTTGGTGTGCTCCATTTTATCCGGAGCTGCTATTGGGTTTTGGTACGATATTTTTGTATACATATATATGTATAACGGGGCCCAGTCCCATCTTTTATACAGTTGTACACTCTATTAGAGGTTCTGTAGACAGTCAAGTATAGTTGGATAGTATGTGGCCTTGTCGGCTTCTATTTTGATATATAGTTGTCCATAGCAGCCTTGTCGGCTCGCCCTACCGTATTCCACATATATATATATATATATATATATATTGGGCATGTTTCCTCATGTATGTTATTCACATGATTCAGCAGTTTATTGACAGATGTTATACATGATTGCTGGTTCTCCAAGTACACGCAAGTATACGTGGCCGTCAAGTAATAAAGTGACTCGAAAATTGGATGTCGAACCCACAGAGTCTTAGTTTAATTGTTAACTAAGCTATCTAAAATCAATTAAATGTCCAAGATAATCAAAAAAATTATTTTTCTACTAAACTACTTTTGATGAAATTGAACAAGTAATTAGCTAAATTAATTAGGAGCAACCGATTGTGGTTGGATTTTAATCGATGGAGATGAAGATTCCAAGGTTGTGGTCGGTTTGCCAATCCTATTGGGTTCGTAATTACACATGTTAATCCAAATTATCTATGATTGGTAGTTGACCAGATCGTTTATATAAATAGCATGTACCCACAATACTATCCATCTATCCACAATATATCAACCCTATATTCCTATGGTATTGAATCTATCATGAACGAATATAATACAGTATTCAACTAAGCAAGACTATTAGGTATATTCCTATCCTAACCGCGAAATCTTTCCCCGAGCCACGGGTTTAGAAACAAGCTCTCTCTAATTCTACTCTAATCTAAATACGGCTTTCCCAACCATAGCATAAATAGTAAATAGAACTCAACTGCTGGCCAAACAATTAAGCAATTATGCATAGAATTAGAGAAACAACCAAAGATGATAACTCGAGTTAACAGTAATGTAATTAAAAAACTTCAATATTCATGACAACCACAACCCTAGAATGTGAAGTTTAGCTCCACATAGATATGGTAGCAAAACAACAAATCATCCAAAAAAAAACATAAATATTACTAATTTTGATGGAAGAAAGGTGGAATCTGATGGATTCCGGCCTCCACGGCGGTTTCGTGCTCTCTCTTAGTCCAAAGTATCTTCTCCCCCTCAAAAGCACATTTTTTTGCGAATTGGGCTTCTCCTAATTCGGGTTGGAAAAGCTGATTTTTTATGCTTCGGTCCCGGTCAGGCGCAGTGACCCTCGCTTCACTGTCCGGGGCTTTTCAGGTTTCTTCTGCTCTGGTCCCGGTCTGGCGAAGTTAGCCTCGCTTCGCTGTCCGGGACCTAGCCACCAAACTTATACTTCCTCCAAATTCTTCAATTTGTTTACTTCACTTTGCATGCAAAATCTCCAAATCACTTCTAATTGACTCCTACATATATAAATACCATTATATAGCTCGAGTCACAAATATTCACACAAAAATTAACAAGATCGAGGTATAATGCATGGCAAATTACATGCAAAAACATGGATTTTTAGCCAAACATCACCACCCCACACTTAAGCTCTTACTCATCCTCGAGCAACCAACAATTAACACTATTCTTGAGCACGTTATATTTAAACAATTTAAGCACACTACACCAATGACAATGGTTGATTGCAATAATTAAACTGTAGTATATGCAATCACTTACACTTCCCTTAACTTATGACGTTCTTCAAAAATATTCACAACAAAGATGACATGCTTATAACAATCCTAGCCTCTAAAATCAACACAGTGTCACAATGCACTCAGTGTCATAATGCACTCATGGCTTGAACACCCAACATCCTAGAGAAGTCTAATAACGTTACCTATCCCTCATGAAACCATGTTCCATCACAAAAAGAGCAAAAGAGTAAGTTGAATCAACACATTCAAATCAAATGCTCAAATATATTTTAAGGACTCATATATCAAAGAAAATCACTCACTCTCACAAAAGAAGTCACATACATGCAATGGGTACCATAGGCTTGCCCTTAATATAAATCTCTTCTAATGTAGGCTCACTCGATCTAAAATCAATTAGAAATTTTTTATGGTTGTAATGTGGGCTAAAGGACAGGAAGGATATATTTAGGAATAGTGGCAAACTACCCCTAAGCACTTTAACACATCTCATAATCAACTGTAAGCGCAAATCTTCAATCCAAACTTCAATTTCATAACAAAAATCATTTTTAGGCACTACTCTAATTTATACCAACTAGCAAGAACAAGTTATCAATTTATTCATCTAAATTTTTCATTCTCTTTTTCAGATTTTTCTTTTTTTTCTTTACAATTTTTGCTAGTGGTGTATTCTTTTACAAAACAAGTGCACATTTCTTCCTTTCATTAGTTTCACTCAAAAGCCACCCAAATTCCCTCCTTACTTATTTTAGCACTCATTTCATAATTAAAGTATTTTATGAGGTAAAAGGATCAAAACAATGTCAATTAAGAACAAAAGGGGTATAGGCTTATAATGTGGGTGCCAAATAAAAGTCTTCTAATGATTCGGCCGGTCTTTTTGAGAGAAATATTCCCGATACCCTATTAACTACTTCTCCCGTATCTTTTTCTGCTTATGTGACTTACCGGGAGGTATTTTGTTTTAGTTTCGGAGTGTTTTGGGACACTTAGTCCCTAAATGGAAGCTTAAGCCTTAGGATTTTGACCATAGTCGGAACTGTGTGAAGACGACTTCGGAATGGAGTTTTGTCAATTTCGTTAGCTTCATTGGGTGATTTTGGACTTGGGATCGTGTCCGGACTGCGAATTTGAGGTTTGTAGCTGATTTAGGCATGAATGGCGAAAGTCAAATTTTTAGAGATTTTGACCGGAAGTGGACTTTTTGATATCGGGGTCGGATTCCGATGCCGGAAGTTGGAGTAGGTCTGTATGGTTGAATATGACCTGTGTGAAAAATTTGGGGTCAATCGGACAGGGTTTGGTAGGTTTCGGCATCTGTTGTAGAAATTGGAAGTTTCAAGTTCATTAAGTTTGAATCGGAGGTTCATTCGTGTTTTTAGCGTTGTTTGATGTGATTTGAGGGCTCGACTAAGTTTGTATGGTATTTTAGGACTTGTTGGTATCTTTGGTTGAGGTGCCGGGGGCCTCGGGTGTGTTTCAGATCATTATCGGATGTGTTTTGGACTTAGAGAAATAGCTGAAGTTCTGTGATCTGGTGCATCTGGTTTCCTTATATGCGATCGCCAGAGAGGGGCCACAATCGCGTACGCTCAGCTGGGTAGAGGAACTTTTGTTCTTCGCGTTCGCGGGCATAAGGGTGCGAACGTGTAGTGGTGTGAAGTGGTGCTTCGCGAATGCGTGGCCAAGGTCGCGTTCGCGTAGAGTTAAGGAGGCTAAACCTGGGCCACGCGCTTTGCTCATCACGAACACGTGAGGACGTTCGCGATCACGTAGGTCTGAGAGATAGCACATCGCGTTCGCTTGGTGTTTTGTGCGTTCGCGTAGGGTTAAATCCTGGGGCAGCGAAGTTGTTCTTCGCGATCGCAAGGCTATTTCCACGATCGCGATTAAGGAATCACTGGGCAGACTTATATCATTTCAAAATGAGGGTTTGGCCATTTTTATCAAAACCTGAGTTTGGGAGCTCGGATTTGGACGAGATTTTGGGGGATTTTCAGAGTCATCGATTGGGTAATGATTCTTCACTTGTTTTTGGTTATATCCCATTAATCTATCATTAATTGCATCATTTAATTTCGGATTTGGGGTGAAAATTTGGGAAAGGTGGAAAGAAGTTCTTCAACCAAGATTTTGGGTTTTGATTGGGATTTTGACATCGGATTTGGCTAATTTTGGTGAGAGTGAACTCGTGAGTGAATGGGTGTTCATATTTCTTTTACCCAATTCCGAGATATGGCCCGGGTTAACGTTTTGGGGCGATTTTCTAATTTCTTGATTTAGCTTTGATTTCATTAATTAGATTAGTTTCTTATAGTTGTATTTATGGTATGTAATTGATTTTGGCTAGATTTGGGCCATTCGTTGTATTTATGCATAGGCTATTTGTTGTAAAAACCCAATTTATTTTACTGAATGGTAATCTATTTTCCTTTAATTTTAGTTATACCATTTAAATGGGTATTAGTGTGTTTTTTCATTCTTAATTGAGCTATTCCAATATGTGTAGCTATCCTTTTTAGTCTAATATCGCATGTCTACGTGCTATAATTGCTTATTTGAACTATGTGAAACATGCCTAGTTGATTTTCTGCTTTTCCTTGTTCTTTATCAGTATAACTGTAGAAATCGTGTTGTTAACTGTTGTATTTATCAGTTTGAGCTGTGTGTTTACTTTTAAGACTATGAGGCGGTTCCTCAGGAGTTCTCACTGCATATTTACTTTTGAGACTACGAGGCGGTTCCTCGGGAGTTCTCCCTGCATATTTACTTTTGAGACTATGAGGCGGTTCCTTGGGAGTTCTCCCTGCATATTTACTTTTGAGACTACGAGGCGGTTCGTCGGGAGTTCTCCCTACACATTTACTTTTGAGACTACGAGGTGGTACCTCCGGAGTTCTCCCTGTACATTTACTTTTGAGACTTCGAGGCGGTACCTCGGGAGATCTCCTCGCATATTTACTTTTGGGACTACGAGATGGTATCTCGGGAGCGCCCCTATTGTTATCACATTGTTTGTGTGTTTTTATTCCTCTGTGAATTCTTTCTGTTAAATTCTCCATTTTATTTCATTTTATTATATCATATGTCTTGTTATGATATCCCAGTAGGGCCCGGACCTATCCTCGTCGCTACTCTACCGAGGTTAGGCTTGGCACTTATTGGGTATCATTGTGGTGTACTCATGCTACTCTTCTGCACATATTTTGTGTGCAGATCCAGGTACTTCTTATCAGCCCTGCTACTAGCTGAGAGTTCTTGCTGTTGTACGGAGACTTAAAGGTACATCTGTCGCGTCCGCAGACCTCGGAGTCCCTCTCTATTCTCTCCTATGTCATTTACTTTCCGTACTTCTTTTATTACAGTCTGGTGTATAGAGATACTAGTTTTCCTTCTGTAGCTTGTGACTCATGATGTTCCAGATTTTGGGAAGCTGTGTACGTCTAGCGTTTTGATTGTTGTACATGTCGAGCGGCATTGTTATTGGTTATTCAGTATCTATTGCAGTTAGTTGATAAGCTTTACTTTCGTACTATTATTTCCGCAATTTGTTAGGCTTACCTAGTCATAGAGACTAGGTGCCGTCACGACGTTATACGGAGGGAGTTTGGGTCGTGACAAGTTGGTATCAGAGCTCTAGGTTCATAGGTGTAATGAGTCACAAGCCGATTTATTAGAGTCTCGCGGATCGGTACGGAGACGTTTGTACTTATCTTCGGGAGGCTATGGAACTGTTAGGAAAACTTATACTTCTTTGATTCCTTGTCGTGAGAAATTTGTTGACATCAAAAAAAAAAAATTTAAACTTCTGTATTCTATTCCCTCACAGATGGTGAGGATACATACAGGCGGATCTGATGACCAGGCACCCGCGCCCCCTGCTAGAGCTGCGAGAGGTCGAGGCCTGGGTAGAGACCGAGGACGTCCATGCGGTGCAGCTAGAGCACATGCACAAGTTTCTACAGAGGAGCCCCCAGTAGCTCCAGCTGCAGGGCAGGCACTTGAGGTGCCTATTGCTGCACCAGCTCTCCAGAAGACTCTAGCCCAGTTTCTGATCATGTTCAGCACCTTAGCTCAGGCTGGATTGATTCCACTTTCTCCTGCCATATTTCAGGCCGGGGGAGTAGCACAGACTCCCGTAGCCGGTACTCCAGAGCAGCGGGTTCAGGTCAACTAGGTTCCATATATTTTTTCGATGCAACCGGTAGCTCCAGCTCAGTCCGAGGTTAGGGCAGCAGTTTCTGAGGTAGATCAGCTCAGACTTGAGAGGTATAAGAAGTACCTCCCTCCTACCTTCAGTGGATTGGCGTCAGAGGATGCCCAGAATTTTTTGGAGGAGTGTCACCGTATTCTCCGTACTATGGGTGTAGCGGAGTCGAGTGGGGTTTCCTTTACTACATTCCCACATAGAGGAGCAGCCTATTAGTGGTGGCGTGCTTATGAGTTGAGTAGTCCGGATGAGGCAGCTTCACCTACATGGACTCAGTTCTCGGATATGTTTTTGAGAGAGTATGTCCCTCAGAGCCTCAGGGACTCATGGCGCGTGGAGTTTGAGCAGCTGCGCCAGGGTGCTATGACTGTGTCATAGTTTGCAGTCCGCTTCAGTGATTTGGCCCGACATGCACCGGCCTTGGTTGCCATAGTTCGAGAGAGGGTTCAACGGTTTATTGAGGGACTCCACCCCAGTATTCGGATTAGTATGGCCAGGGAGTTGGAGATGGATATTTCTTATCAGCAGGTTGTGAGTATTGCCAGGAGATTGGAAGGCATGCTTGCCCGGGATAGAGAGGAGAGGGAGGCCAAGAGGTCTCGAGAGTCTGGCACTTACAGTGGTACTCGTGCCCCAGCTATAGTTCGACATGGTAGGGTTATGTGAGTAGCCCCGTTCATTCAATTCTTCTAGCCGCTAGTGGTGTTCTAGCCCCTGTTAGGCCCTAGGAGCCTTATTATGCACTATCAGTATCTAGTCTGCCTCCTGCTTGGGGTGCTTTTAGCGGTCAGTCTAGCAGACCTGGCCCGAGCCAGTCACAGCAGCCACGCTTTCCGAGAGCTTGTTTTGAGTGTGGCGACACTCGCCATATGGTGAAGGATTGCCCAGACTTAGGAGGGGTGTGCCTCAACAGACTTATCAGGCACAGCATGCTCCACTGGGTCCTCGGGCTATGATTCCAGCACCAGCTACCGCCCCACCTACTCAGCCAGCTCGAGGTGGATGTCGGGAAGGTCGAGATCGCCCTAGAGGGGGAGGCCAGGCCAGATATTATGCACTTCCTGCTCGTACAGAGGCAGTTTCTTCCGACTCTGTCATTACAGGTATTGTTCCGATCTGTCATAGAGATGCGTCGGTATTATTTGACCCAGGCTCTACATATTCCTATGTGTCCTCTTATTTTGCCATGTATTTGGGCGTATCTCAGGATTCTTTGAGTTCCCCTGTTTATGTGTCTACTCCTGTGGGAGATTCTCTTGTTGTAGACCGCGTGTATCGGTCGTGTTTGATTGCTCTTAGTGGTTTTGATACCAAAGCCGACTTATTATTACTTAGCATGGTAGACTTTGATGTTATCTTGGGCATGGACTGGTTGTCACCTCATTATGCTATTCTTGATTGTCACGCTAAGACCGTGATGCTGGCTATGCCAGGTTTACCGCGATTAGAGTGGAGAGGTACCTTAGAGTATACTCCCAGCATAGTTATTTCATTTCTTAAAGCTCAACGAATATTTGAGAAGGGGTGTGATGCGTATCTAGCTTATGTGAGAGATGTCAGTATTGATACCCCTACAGTTGAGTCAGTTCCAGTAGTGAGAGACTTTCCAGATGTGTTTGCAGCTGATCTTCCGGGAATGCCGCCCGACAGAGATATTGATTTTAGCATTGATTTATTGCCGGGCACTCAGCCCATCTCTATTCCTCCATATCGTATGGCTACTCCTAAGTTGAAGGAGTTGAAGGAACAATTATAGGAATTGCTTGATAAGGGCTTCATTCGGCCCAGTGTGTCACCTTTATGTGCTCCTATCTTGTTTGTGAAGAAAAAGGATGGTTTTATGCGTATGTGCATTGATTATCGCTAGTTGAACAAAGTTACAGTGAAGAACAGGTATCCTTTGCCTCGTATTGATGACCTATTTGATCAATTACAGGGTGCCAGAGTGTTTTACAAGATTGACTTACGTTCAGCTATCATCAGTTGAAGATTCGAGAGCCAGATATCCCGAAGACTGCCTTCAAGACTCGGTATGGTCACTACGAGTTCTTTGTGATGTCTTTTGGGCTGACCAATGCCCCAGCAGCTTTTATGCACTTGATGCACAGTGTGTTCCGGCCTTATCTTGACTCATTCGTCATTGTATTTATTGATGACATTCTGGTGTACTCCCGGACTTGGGAGGATCATGAGCAGCACATGAGGACTGCGCTTCAGACCTTGAGAGAAGAGAAGTTATATTCGAAATTTTCAAAGTGTGAGTTTTGGCTAGACTCAGTGGCATTCTTGGGTCATGTAGTATCGATTAATGGGATCCAGGTGGATCTGAAGAAGGTGGAAGCAGTGCAAAGTTGGCCTAGACCGTCATCAGCTATGGAGATTCGAAGTTTTCTTGGTTTGGCAGGGTATTACCGTCATTTTGTACAGAGATTCTGATCTATTGCGGCACCTATGACTAGGCTGACCCAGAAGGGTGCTCCGTTCATGTGGATAGTGGAGTGTGAGGAAAGCTTTCAGAAGCTTAAGACAGCTTTGACTACAGCCCCAGTATTGGTATTTCCTACAGGTTTGGGATCATATACTGTATATTGTGATGCATCGCGGATTGGTCTCGGTGCGGTGTTGATGCAGGACAGTAGGGTGATTGCCTATGCGTCCAGACACCTGAAGGTGCATGAAAAGAACTATCTTGTTCACGACCTTAAGTTAGCAGCTATTGTTCATGCCTTGAAGATTTGGTGGCACTATTTGTACGGTGTCCCTTGTGAGATTTACACCAATCACCGGAGTTTGCAACATCTATTCAAACAGAAGGATCTTAACTTGCGTCAGTGGAGGTGGTTGGAGCTACTTAAGGACTACGATATCACCATTCTGTACCATCCGAGGAAGCAAAACGTGGTGGCCGATGCTTTGAGTTGCCGGGCAGAGAGTTTGGGAGGTTTAGCATATCTACCAGCAGCATAGAGGCTATTGGCGTCGGATGTTCAGGCCTTAGCCAACCAGTTTGTGAGATTGGATATTTCTGAGCCGAGTCGAGTATTGTCTTGTGTGGTCTCTCAGTCTTCTCTTTATGATCGTATCAGGGAGCGTCAGTATGATGACCCCCATCTGCTTGTCCATAAGGACACGGTCCAGCATGGTGATGCTAAGGAGGTCACTATTGGGGATGTTGGTGCATTGAGGATATAGGGCAGGTTATGTGTGCCCAATGTAGGTGGTTTGGGAGAGTTGATTCTTCAGGAGGCTCACAGTTTGCGGTACTCCATGTATCCGGGTGCCGCGAAGATATACCAGGACTTGAGGCAGCATTACTGATGGAGAAGAATGAAGAAAGACATAGTGGAACATATAGCTCGGTGTCTAAATTGCCAGCACGTGAAGTATGAGTATCAGTGGCCAGGTGGGTTACTTCAGAAGTTAGAGATTCCGGAGTGGAAATGGGAGCGGATCACTATGGATTTCGTTGTTGGACTCCCACGGACTCAGCGGAGGTTTGATGCAGTTTGGGTGATTATGGATAGGCTGACCAAGTCAGCTCATTTCCTTCCTGTGATGACTACCTATTCTTCCGAGCAGCTGGCTCGAATTTATATCTGCGATATTGTCAGGCTTCATGACTTACCGGTATCTATCATCTCTGACCGGGGTACGCAGTTTACATTACGGTTCTGGAGGGCCGTACAACATAAGTTTGGTACTCGAGTGGAGCTGAGCACAGCATTTCACCCTCAGACAGACGGACAGTCCGAGAGCAAAATTTAGATACTGGAGGATACGCTATGTGCGTGTGTAATAGATTTTGGAGGTTCTTGGGATCAGTTCTTGCCACTTGCGGAGTTTTCTTAAACCAACAGTTATCAGTCGAGCATCCAAATGGTATCGTATGAGGCTCTGTATGGTAGGCGGTGTCGGTCTCCAATAGGTTGGTTCGAGTCGGGCGAGGCTAGATTATTATGTACAGACTTGGTTTAGGATGCCCTGGATAAGGTGAAGGTGATTCAGGATCGACCTTACACAGCTCAGTCCAGACAGAAGAGTTATGCGGACCGGAAGGTTTGCAATGTCGCATTCGTGGTTGGAGATTGGGTCTTGCTCTGGGTTTTGCCTATGATGGGCGTTATGAGGTCCGGGAAAAAGGGCAAGCTGAGCCCAAGGTTCATTGGTTCATTTAAGGTGTTGCGGCGAGTTGGAGAGGTTGCGTATGAGCTTGCCTTACCTCCCAGTCTAGCAGGAGTTCATCCGGTATTCCATGTTTCTATGCTCCGGAAGTATCACGGTGATCCATCTCATGTGCTGGATTTCAGGTCCGTCCAGTTGGATAAGGATCTATCTTATGTTGAGGAGCCAGTGGCTATTTTGGACAGGCAGGTTCGAAAGCTGAGGTCAAAGAGCATTGCTTCCGTGAAGGTTTAGTGGAGGGGTCAGCCGGTCGAGGAGGTGACTTGGGAGACCGAGCAGGATATGCGCAGCCGTTATCCTCATCTATTCACCACTTCAGGTATGTCTCTATGCTCGTTCGAGGATGAACGATTGTTATAAAAGCGGGAGGATGTAACGACCCGGCCGGTCATTTTGAGAGTAATAGCCCTGATCCCCTATTAACTGCTTCCCCCGGATCTTTGTATGCTTATGTGACTTGCCGGGAGGTTTTGTTTTTGGTTTCAGAATATTTTGGGATACTTAGTCCCTAAATGGAAGCTTAAGCCTTAGGATTTTGACCGTAGTAGGAACTGTATGAAGACGACTTCGGAATGTAGTTTAGTCGGTTACGTTAGCTCCGTTGGGTGATTTTGGACTTAGGAGCGTGTCCGGACTATGAATTTGAGGTCTGTAGCTGATTTTGGCTTGAAATGGCGGAAGTGGACTTTTTGATATCGGGGTCGGATTCCGATTCCGGAAGTTGGAGTAGGTTCGTACGGTTGAATATGACTTGTGTGCAAAATTTGGGGTCAATCAGATATGGTTTGATAGGTTTCAGCATCGGTTGTAGAAATTGGAAGTTTCAAGTTCATTAAGTTTGAATCGGAGGATCATTCGTGTTTTTAGCATTGTTTGATGTGATTTGAGGGCTTGACTAAGTTTGTATGGTGTTTAAGTACTTGTTGGTATCTTTAGTTGAGGTCCCGAGGACCTCAGGTGTGTTTCGGGTCATTATCGGATGCGTTTTGAACTTAGAGAAATGGCATAGAACCAGAAGTTCTATGATCTGGTGCATCTGGTTTTCTTATACGCGATCGCAAGAGAGGGGCCACGATCGCGTAGGCTCAGCTGGGCAGAGGAAGTTTTGTTCTTCGTGTTCACGGGCATAAGGATGCGAACGCGTAGTACTGTGAAGTGATGCTTCGCGAACGCGTGGCCAAGGTCGCGTTCGCGTAGAGTTAAGGAGGCTAAAGTTGTGCCACGCGCTTTGCTCATCGTGAACGCGTGAGGATGTTTGCGATCGCGTACGTCTGAGAGCCAGCACATCGTGTTCACTTGGTGTTTTGCGCGTTCGCGTAGGGTTAAATCCTAGGGCAGCAAAGTTTTTCTTTGCGATCGCGAGGCTATTTCCGCGATCGCGATTAAGGAATCACTGGGCAAACTTATATCATTTCAAAACGAGGGTTTGGCCATTTTTATAAAAACTTGAGTTTGGGAGCTCGGATTTGGACGAGATTTTTGGGGATTTTCAGAGACATCGATTGGGTAATGATTCTTCACTTGTTTTTGGTTATATCCCACTAATCTATCATTAATTTCATCATTTAATTTCGGATTTGGTGTGAAAATTTGGGGAAAATAGAAAGAAGTTCTTCAACCAAGATGTTGGGTTTTGATTGGGATTTTGACATCGGATTTGGATAATTTTGGTACGAGTGAACTCGTGAGTAAATGGGTGTGTATATTTTGTGACTTTTACTTGATTCCGAGACGTGGGCTCGGGTCGACGTTTTGGGGCGATTTTCTAATTTCTTGCTTTAGCTTTGATTTCATTAATTATATTAGTTTCTTATAGTTGTATTTATGGTATGTAATTGATTTTGGCTAGATTTGGGCCATTCGGAGTCGGATATTTGTGGAAAAGGCATTGTTACCGATTGATTGAGCTTAGTTTGAGGTAAGTGGCTTGCCTAACCTTTTGTGGGGGAAATCCCCTTAGGATTTGGTACTGTTGTGCTATGTGAGCGCCATGTACGTGAGGTGACGAGTACATACATGGGCTATTGGTTGTAAAACCCCGATTTATTTTACTTAATAGTAATCTATTTTCCTTTAATTTGAGTTATACCATTTAAATGAGTATTAGTCTGTTTTTCATTCTTAACTGAGTTATTCCAATATGTGTAGCCATCCTGTATAGTCTAATATCGCTTGTCTACGTGCTTTAATTGCTTATTTGAACTCTGTGAAGCATGCCTAGTTGATTTCCTGCTTTTCCTTGTTCTTTATCAGTATAACTGTAGAAATTGTGTTGTTAACTGTTGTATTTATCGGTTTGAGTTGTGTGTTTACTTTTGAGACTACGAGGCGGTTCCTCGGGAGTTCTCACTGTATATTTACTTTTGAGATAACGAGGCGGTTCCTCGGGAGTTCTCCCTACATATTTACTTTAGAGACTACGAGGCGGTTCCTCGGAAGTTCTCCCTACCCATTTACTTTTGAGACTACGAGGCGGTACCTTGGGAGTTCTCCCTGTACATTTACTTTTGAGACTTTGAGGCGGTACCTCGGGGGATCTCCTCGCATATTTACTTTTGGGACTGCAAGACGGTATCTCGAGAGCGCCCCTGTTGTTATCATATTGTTTGTGTGTTGTTATTCCTCTGTGAATTCTTTCTGTTAAATTCTCCATTTTACTTCATTTTATTATATCATCTATCTTGTTATTATATCCCAGTAGGGCCTGGACCTGACCTCGTCACTACTCTACCGAGGTTGGCACTTACTGGGTACCGTTGTAGTGTACTCATGCTACTCTTCTGCACATGTTTTGTGTGCAGATTCAGGTACTTCTTATCAGCACCGCTACTAGCTGAGAGTGCTTGTTGTTGTACAGAGACTTCAAGGTACATCTGCCGAGTCCGCAGACCTCGGAGTCCCCCTATATTCTCTCCTATGTTATTTACCTTCTGTACTTCTTTTATTAGACTCGGGTGTATAGAGATACTAGTTTTGTCACGACCCAAGCCGATGGGCCGCGACGGGCACACGGTACCTTACTCAACCGAGTACTAACGTAACGTATCTTTCTTATTACATCATCATATACACGTGACATACGGGCCTAATAGGCCAACATCATCATTTATAAACTCATAACATAGGCCGACAAGGCCGTACAATCTTTCACATACACGACATATGTCTATAAGCCTCTAAGAGTACATAAATATCATAAAGGTCGGGACAGGGCCCTGCCATACTATTCAGTACATGTCCTAATCATATTGACCACATAAGCAACTCCGGAACAAATGAAGTGCACCAACATCTTCCGCTGAGCTGATCGCCTACTTGGAGGACTCTCGACCTATCTATCGAGACCTGCGGGCATGAAACGCAGCGTCCCCAGGCTAAAGGGACGTCAGTATAAATAATGTACCGAGTATGTAAGGAATGAAAATCAGTAAATAATAGACATGAGAGAAACATGGAGTAAAGGACTCGACATGTACGTCTGCATAGCTTTGTGAATCATTTCAATTTTATAATGTCATGCATATGCTTATAAATGTCATACCATGCATTAGTATATGCATTCATAACATCATCAAGACTCTGAGGGTATCCCATCATATTATTTCGGCCACTGTGGGCAAATCATCAACGTATACCAGCTGATCAGGTGGTGGAGCGTATATAACGCCATAACCTTTTCCCATATCCCATATACATGTAATATACATATATACGCGTATATAACGCCATCTGGTCATGGGTCAAGGTATATGTATAAATGCATGAAATGCATAAGAAATACGTTAATAATATTTTCTCAGAATGTCATAAAAATAATTTGCCTTAAGAAATACGTTAATAAGATTTTCTCGGAATGTCATAAAAATAATATGCCTTAAGAAATACGTTAATAAGATTTTCTCAGAATGTCATAAAAATAATATGCATGTCGGATAAATTTTATCAAATACATATTTTTCTGAGACCCATGAACATATGATAAAATAATATAACACGTGGGGAATCAAGAACATACGCATCACTAATATTTCTATGAATAGAGTCATGTATGGAAATTGTGCATTTTCTCGTTTCGTTTGTGTCGTATGGATCATGCCAAAAGAAATAAGGGATAGCCTTAACATACCGGAATCGATTCTCTTAGAATTTGCAATTTACGCTTTAAAGAATCAACAACCAACGTTATTTAATTTTGGTATGGAATTGTTTTGCTCTTTGAAGAACTCACGACCAGCCACTTTCTATAAGAGATTCCATTGATTTGTAATGTACACATGAATGGCATCTCACGTTTAGAAAGAACTCACGTTCGTAATAAGAGATTGATTTGTACAGATAATTGATTTGTAATAAGAGATTCCATTGATTTGTAAGAACTCACGTTAAGCCTTTAGAAACTCACAATAAGATAGCATCTTATGTCTTACTAATTGTAAAAAGTCTTTAGTGGGTGTGGCCCACTTAGTTGATGAGTAAGCCACTTAATCCTCTAAATTTTCCACCTATGTAAGACTTAATAGTCACTTTAAGAGTGATAGGGGATGCTGCCACGTTTTTGTGGAGTTAAGCCATCAAAATCATTAATTATCCAAAGATTTTAATTAATCTCCCACTAACAATTATTAATTATCCAATTATATACATAATTAAGAATTATCTCAACTTACTTAAAATACTACTAACTTTTAACTTACCTTGTACACCTTACTATCATGGTCATGTAGTACCTTGTATGGCACTAGTCCATAAATACTAGGTATTATAGCTCGGATCGTATTTTATCCCAAATTGTCAATTTTTGACGAAACTCATTTTCTTTGATTCGCTTATCCTCTCACCATCACGAATTTACTTATCACTTGCTTGAAATAGCATAATACTTATAACCTCAAAAATAATCTCATCCCCGAGCTTACATCGATTAACTTACGACGAAACTTTAACGTCTGAAAATTTGGGATGTAACATCTCATTTTCGAGCTTATATCAATTTACTTATAGCGTACTTCCACGTACTAAAACATGGGGTGTAACATCATTCCCCCCTTTGGAACATTCGTCCTCGAATGTTGACTTATGCACTTATCATTCTCATAACCCATAGCTCTTGTGAATACTTTAATACTCTTCTTGCCATTTAGGCAACTGTTCTGTGAATGAATCCTTAAGGCCAGGGCATTCCCCCCTTTAAGCCTCTTTCTCACACCACGACTTGTAGTCGGAATCCTTCTAATCTCGTAACTGTTGCTACCTTCTATCATGCAGCCTTTACGACTCTAACTTTGTATGTGCGACTATGCGACTCTTCTCTTCTCTTTCCTCCAGCCTTTAGCCAATCTCTAGGCTTCACTTTGTGAACATATACAAAATTATGTCAAGTTATCCCTCTGGGCGTCATTAGCTTTACTACATCTAAGTAGGCCATACTATACCATAATTCTTACTTCGATTTATCGTTGCAGAGGTTTGCTATCAAATTCCAGCTTACTCTTGTTGCTTATCCCATATGTATAAATCTAAGTCCTTTAATGCTTCCTCGTTACTGTTCATCTTAAGAATGATGACCTAATCTCAGCTCATACTTTATGACTTTTGTCCATCCATTATGATTTGCCTCAATATTGATCTACAATATACCACTAATAACTTGAAACTTCTTACGTAAAACCTTGCCACTAGGGCTTACGTTGCATAGGGGAATATCTGAAGTTATTTCCATAATCGTATTTCATAGTATCTCGATGTGATTCACCTTATGGGGGTATTCTGATCTCATGCCATCCGCGAAATCTTTTCTCCTTCTCCTTTTTTTTCTTCAAATCATTATTCAATCGAAGGCCCAAACGTTATCTTTTATCTGTCACAATTACACCTTCATTTCACTACCAGGGCAGCATTCCATCTCATCTAAATGCAACTAGTCTTAGACTTCTTTGAGTTCATTCAGGCTGAACTTTCTATAACTTAGAGAAACCATCAGCTCTTTTGTCTTTATGTGCTTAATCCCGATAACTTATCCATTCCCATAACCTTTTCACTTGCCAATCCTTATTCTTACTCATATCTTTCCAAAACCTTGTCGCTCTACCATACTTTAGCTTACGACGTACACATATTCATTTATACTACTCGAAACCTTCCTTCAACTTGCTTGTATCATAGATTCCCTTGCGTTATTCTTGAACATCAAGCGAGACATCACATTGTTTCTAACTCTTCTTTACTCTCGTAACTAGACCTCTCGATACCTAGATATAGCACTTTTGTCACTAATGATGCCGCTATCATTCCTGGATACTGAATCTTCACGCTTCTAGCTTTCTATCCGCAGTACAGACTATTCCCAACCTTCTACATTTAAGTATCTCGTACGTTGTTCACTTTTACCTTACTTACCTTAAAATCTCGCATCAGGTCTTCTATCTCTTTCATGACCTCCCTTTCACATAGGTATAATTCATATCCATAACTTGAAGCTCTATTATAATACTTGCACCTCTGGTGCACACACAATCCGGTGGGAGATTCATACTGACTTCTTATAAGGCTAGTACTTTTCCGACTGGCTTTATCGTAGAGCCGCTATAGAATATGGTTAATGTACTATCTCTCTTGTATTTAAGAGTGATCCTGCAATGTTCTCAATCACGAGGTCTAAAATTTTCTTGGTCCAATAATCAGACTCTTGATTTACTGAGTTGATGTAACTCTTTAGTTTTCTCTTCCTTCTAATCAGCCTTTATGTAGGCTTAAACTATCTTCCGATATGCGACTCCTGGGATTAGTTATTACTTTATCCTTTCATGGGCGCTATGGACTATCCATGACACAATCTTCTAACAATTCCATCATTTGTCTATGCCCTGGGCTCAATTCTTTCTTTTACTTATACCAGAGTCTTCTACGGCTGTGTGATTGTCACATATGTGCTGCATGGATAATACTCTGAAATCTTACGTGCATTCATAACGTAACTCACTCTGGATCACTGATCGAATAATTCCTTTTGTTCCTTCTCCACTTTCTTTAGGTATAAGCAATTACTTTTCCTAGACGTTTTTCCACTTATTGCTTGTATACTTGGCTTATCTTAGTTCCCACGCATGTCAAAATTTTCGTGCAACTCATATGATCTCAAATATTACTTTTGATTTTTTTCTTCATGTTCCTTAGCCACGGTAGGTAGCACTTCCTTATGGAGAGCA
This sequence comes from Nicotiana tabacum, assembly GCF_000715075.1. Classification (NCBI taxonomy): domain Eukaryota; kingdom Viridiplantae; phylum Streptophyta; class Magnoliopsida; order Solanales; family Solanaceae; genus Nicotiana; species Nicotiana tabacum. The sequence continues at coordinate 50,099,087 of NC_134102.1, forward strand.
TACAATATTGTTGTGAGACTGTTGTTACAAGACCATTTCCTCCTTAGGTTACTAAGCTTAGGTTGAAGACTTCTTCCTTACTTCCTCAGCTAGTCTTTCATTGTAGTATTTAGGGAGGATCCTATGACTCTTGTAAAGCTGTGAGATTATTACATTGTATACTTGACAGACCTTTTGATGTCCTCCTTTCCTATAATTATCCGTAGTTACTTACTTCTACCCCCTTTGTGCTTGTAGGGTTGCTTCTAAACTTGATATTTTGACTGACTTCCTAGTGGCACTCTCTTTTATCTCCGTAACACTCATATGGTACCTTTAACTACCCCAACTCCTATCTAAATATTTCTCAATGATCACGATGTCATAACTGCGATGTTGAATTCACTATATTGGGTTTTACTATGTTTATCTTACACGATCTGCTGACTCGTCTGTAACCTCCTGTTTAGCCATAACCAGGCTCTTCCTGATCAATTACTGACTACTCGTTGGCCCATTCTCATCTCAATATTCCGCGTAATCTTTCTTGGGTTATTTCCTTTACCTTAACTTACGTCTCGCACCAGGTCCTTATTTAATAATAACAACTAGGGCAGGAACCCTTACTTCCTCTCCTTGACGTCGTGCTTGCACAATATTCTGGAATCGTAGAATATCTGTAGGATTTGGATAAGTGGCATCTCATTCCTCTTTTATTTTTATCGCATTCTTCCTTTATCATTCCATAGTCACTAGAACCACTTAATTCCGATTTAATGCCACATCACTCCATATTCCGAACCCTTTAGGGGAGTACTAAGAGTTGAAGCCACGAGGATCTACCTATAGATGTTTTACCTCTTCATCTTTGGCATCGTTTCACAACATCAATGACCCTTACTCACCTTGAGGCAATCCTCTGTACCAAGGATAACAAATTCCCTTACTCGCAATGGTGACACTTAGTTCAGCTGGCACATACAATCCCTTAAGCCTAACTTTGCTCATATTGCTTGCTTTAGGGAAGCGTCTTCCTGAATGACCATTTTATGAATTTCTCATGAATCGTCTCTTGTTGTCCATTCTATTATCGTCGGAACGCAAATCTGAAATTCTCATGATGCTGACTATTATCAAGTCACTCAGTCCCTAATTCATGTTTAGTTTATCTTGTTCACCAGCCCATACTGATTTCTATTATTCTGGGGTCTAACTTTTCCTTCTGGTAGTTGCATTGGAGTCACGAACTTATTTTTTGAAGTGAGGATATGACTTTATGGCCTATACTCTTTTGTTGTCTCAAGACCTGACACCTCTCGTTTTTCCCATAACTTGACTATAGACTCTGTAATACTATCATTTTTTGATCTACCGTTGTCATCCATGTGCTACATTTTACTCATACTGCTCCATTAACTCTCTTCTTATTTTCCTGCTAACATTTTTTTCTATCATTTTATTCTAAAAACTCGAACAAAACATTCTTTTGCTTTTAGCCCCTCTTGCTCCATCCATTGGCTCCTCGAATTGCCTAACATTCTCTTTCTACCAGTGATGAGAGCCACACTAAGGTAATATTTATCCCTTCCAGACTTCCAGTGCTTATATTTGTAGTACTCATATCTAGCTGTACTATTTTAGGGTGCACCATCGAGGTGTCTCACAAGGAAATCCATTACCATGTTTGCTCTATCCTTCGTAAATGTCAACTAACTCTACCAATCCATCCACTATTTTGGGTTACTCTATCCCCAGGTCCTGATAACTCGTCCTTCTCTTAAACTATGTTTGTTAGCTTCCATAGGGCATAATTGAGATCGATGTGGCCGATTGTACATACATCTTTCACTGTTGAAGGTAACTCAAAATGCTTATATCTCCCTTCCTGAATGGTAAATAATGATAATCTTTATTAACTGGATACCTCGTACCCTTTTTCATCTTGCTTCTTTTACTTCTTGAAACTTGTATTTATCTTCTGAATCTCTCATTGTCTTTCACCATAAAGGTGGATAAATATTCTTGCCTTAAGGTTCCTTATCAAGAGGCTTACACGTCTTAGTGTACACATGATCTGCTGAATAACTCATATTTATCCATCATAAGAATGATGCAAAAATTGAGTTCCTCTGACTCAACTCTTCCACAACTATATCTCATACCAACCGTCTTTCTGGATGTAGGTATCATTGTATTACGAATAAGATAAAGTTTAGGAAATTGAGTTCTTACAACTGAGCTCTACCACATGATCCAGAGTAAGAAGAAAGCGTGACAATCCTAAATGCCTTGTAGCCTCCTGCTTATAAGTATGGTGCACGACACACCCATAAACAAGACTCTACTAGACACGGCTTGTAGACTTCCTAGGACAGAACTGCTCTGATACCACTTTTGTCACGACCCAACTCGATGGGCCGCGATGAGTACCCGGTACCTTACTCAACCGAGTACCAATGTAACATATCTTTCTTATTACACCATCATATACACGTGACATACAGGCCTAATAGGCCAACATCATCATTTATAAATTCAAAACATAGGTCGACAAGGCCGTACAATCTTTCACGTACACGGCATATGTCTATAAGCCTCTAAGAGTACATAAATATCATAAAGGTCGGGACAGGTCCCCGCCATACTATTTAGTACATGTCCTAATCATATTGACCACATAAGCAACTCCGGAACAAATGGAGTGCACCAACATCTTCCGCTGAGCTGATCGCCTACTTGGAGGACTCTCGACCTATCTATCGAGACCTGCGGCATGAAACACAGCATCCCCAGGCAAAAGGGATGTCAGTATAAATAATGTACTGAGTATGTAAGGAATGAAAATCAGTAAATAATAGACATGAGAGAAACATGATGTAAAGGACTCGACATGTACGTCTGCATAGCTCTGTGAATCATTTCAATTTTATAATGTCATGCATATGCTTATAAATGTCATACCATGCATTAGTATATGCGTTCATAACATCATCAAGCCTCTGAGGGCATCCCATCATATTATTTCGGTCATTATGGGCAAATCATCAACGTATACCAGCTGATCAGGTGGTGATGCGTATATAACGCCATAACCTTTTCCCATATCCCATATACATATAATAAACATATTTACGTATATATAACGCCATCTAGTCATGGGTCAATGTATATGTATAAATGCATAAAATGCATAAGAAATCTATTAATAATATTTTCTCGAAATGTCATAAAAATAATATGCCTTAAAAAATACGTTAATAAGATTTTCTCAGAATGTCATAAAAATAATATGCATGTCGGATAAATTTTATCAAATACGAATTTTTCTAAGACCCATGAACATAAGATAAAATAATATGATACGTGGGGAATCAAGAACATAAGCATCTCTAATATTTCTATGAATAGAGTCATGTATGGAAATTGTGCATTTTTTCGTTTTGTTTGTGTCATATGGATCATGCCAAAAGAAATAAGGGATAGCCTTAACATACCGGAACTGATTCTCTTAGAATTTGCAATTTACGCTTTAAAGAATCAACAACCAACGTTATCTAATTTTGGTATGGAGTTGTTTTGCTCTTTGAAGAACTCACGACTAGCCACTTTCTATAAGAGATTCCATTTATTTGTAATGTACACATGAATGGCATCTCACGTTTAGAAAGAACTCACGTTCGTAATAAGAGATTGATTTGTACAGATAATTGATTTGTAATAAGAGATTCCATTGATTTGTAAAAACTCACGTTAAGCCTTTAGAAACTCACAATAAGATAGCATCTTATGTCTTACTAATTGTAAAAAGTCTTTAGTGGGTGTGGCCCACTTAGTTGATGAGTAAGCCACTTAATCCTCTAAATTTGCCACCTATGTAAGACTTAATAGTCACTTTAAGAGTGATAGGGGATGCTGCCACGTTTTTGTGGAGTTAAGCCATCAAAATCATTAATTATCCAAAGATTTTAATTAATCTCCCACTAACAATTATTAATTACCCAATTATACACATAATTAAGAATTATCTTAACTTACTTAAAATACTACTCACTTTTAACTTACCTTGCATACCTTACTATCATGGTCATGTAGTACCTTGTATGGCACTAGTCCATAAATACCGGGTATCATAGCTCAGATCGTATTTTATCCCAAATTGTCAATTTTTGACGAAACTCATTTTCTTCGATTCGCTTATCCTCTCGACGTCACGAATCTACTTATCGCTTGCTTGAAATAGCATGATACTTATAACCTCAAAAATAATCTCATCCTCAAGCTTACGTCGATTAACTTACGACGAAACTTTAACGTCCGATAATTTGGGATGTAACATCTCATTTCCGAGCTTATATCAATTTACTTATAGCGTACTTCCACGTACTAAAACATGGGGTGTAACAAGTTTTCCTTCTGTAGCTTGTGACTCATGATGTTTCGGGTTTTGGAAAGCTGTGTACGTCTAGCATGTTTATTGTTGTACATTGCCGAGTGGCATTTTTATTGGTTATTCAGTATCTATTATAGTTAGTTGATAAGTTTTACTTTCATTCTATTATTTCCACAATTTGTTAGGCTTACCTAGTCATAGAGACTAGGTGCCGTCACGACATTATACGGAAGGAGTTTGGGTCGTGACAAGTTGGTATCAGAGCTCTACGTTCATAGGTGTCATGAGTCACAAGCCAGTTTATTAGAGTCTCGCAGATCGGTACGAAGACGTCTGTACTTATCTTCGGGAGGCTATGGAATTGTAAGTAAAAATTATACTTCTTTGACTCCTTGTCGTGCGAAATTTGTTGACATCAAAAAAAAAATTCTAATCTTTTGTATTCTATTCTCTCACAGATGGTGAGGACACGTACAGGCGGATCTGATGACCAGGCGCCCGCGCCCCTGCTAGAGCCGCGAGAGGCCTAGGCCGGGGTAGAGTCCGAGGATGTCCACGCAGTGCAGCCAGAGCACCTGCATGAGCTGCTACAGAGGAGCCCCCAGTAGCTCCAGCTAGAGGGTAGGCACCTAAAGTGCCTATTGCTGCACCAGCTCTCCAGGAGACTCTAGCCCAGTTTCTGAGCATGTTCAGCACCTTAGGTCTGGCTGGATTAATTCTACTTTCTCCTGCCATATCTCAGGCCGGGGGAGGAGCATTGACTCCCGTCGCCGGTACTCTAGAGCAGCGTGTTCAGGTCGACCAGGTTCCAGAGATTTTTCTGATACAACCGGTAGCTCCAGCTCAGCCTGAGGTTAGGGCAGCAATTTCTGAGGCAGAGCAGCTTAGACTTGAGAGGTACAAGAAGTACCACCCTCCTACCTTCAGTGGATTGGCGTTAGAGGATGCCCAGGGTTTTCTGGAGGAGTGTCACTGTATTCTCTGTACTATGGGTGTAGCGGAGTCGAGTGGGGTTTTCTTTACTCCTTTCCAGATTAAAGGAGCAGCCTATCAGTGGTGGCGTGCTTATGAGTTGAGTAGTCCGGATGAGGAAGCTTCACTTCCATGGACTCAGTTCTCGGATATATATTTGAGAGAGTATGTCCCTCAGAGCCTCAGGGACTCATGGAACGCGGAGTTTGAGCAGCTGCGCCAGGGTGCTATAATTGTGTCAGAGTATGTAGTTTGCTTTAGTGATTTGGCCCGACATGCACCGGCCTTGGTTACCACAGTTCGAGAGAGGGTTTGACGATTTATTGAGGGACTCCACCCCAGTATCTAGATTAGTATGGCCAGGAAGTTGGAGATGGATATTTCTTATCAACAAGTTGTGAGTATTGCCAAGAGATTGGAGGGCATGCTTGCCCGGGATAGAGAGGAGAGGGAGGCCAAGAGGTCTTGAGAGTCTGGCACTTAAAGCGGTACTCGTGCCTCAGATGCAGTTCGACATGGTAGGGGTTATGTGAGTCACCCCGTCTAGTGGTGTTCCAGCCTCGGCTAGGCCCCAGGAGCCTTATTATGCACCTCCAGTATCTAGTGTGCCTCCTGCTAGGGGTGCTTTTAGCGGTCAGTCCAGAAGACCTGACCCGAGCCAGTCACAATAGCTACGCTCTCCGAGAGCTTGTTTTGAGTGTGGCGACACTCGCCATATGGTGAGGGATTTCCCCAGACTTAAGAGGGGTGCACCTCCACAGACTTTTCAGGCACAGCATGCTCCACCGGGTCCTCAGGCTATGATTCCAGCACCAGCTACCGCCCCACCTACTCAGCCAACTCGAGGTGGAGGTCGGGGAGGCCGAGGTCGCCCTAGAGGTGGTATCTCGGGATTTTTCCCCATATTTGGGCGTATCTCTAGATTTTTTGAGTTCCCCTATTTATATGTCTACTCCTGTGGGAGATTCTCTTGTTGTGGACCGCATGTATCGGTCATGTTTGATTGCTCTTAGTGGTTTTGAGACCAAGCCAATTTATTATTACTCAGCATGGTAGACTTTGATGTTATCTTGGACATGGACTAGTTGTCGCCCCATTATGCTATTCTTGATTGTCACGCTGAGACCTTGATGTTGGCTATGCCAGGTTTACCATGATTAGAGTGGAGAGGTACCTTAGAGTATACTCCCAGCAGAGTTATTTCATTTCTTAAAGCTCAACGAATAGTTGAGAAGGGGTGTGACACGTATCTAGCTTATGTGAGTGATGTCAATATTGATACCCCTACAGTTGAGTCAGTTCCAGTAGTGAGAGGCTTTCCAGATGTGTTTCCAGCTGATCTTCCAAGCATGCCGCCTGATAGAGATAATGATTTTGGCATTGATATGTTGCCGGGTACTAAACCCATCTCTATTCCTCCATATCGTATGGCTCCTTCTGAGTTGAAGAAGTTGAAGGAACAGTTATAGGAATTCCTTGATAAGGGCTACATTCGGCCCAGTGTGTCACCTTGGGGTGCTCCTATCTTATTGTCAAGAAAAAGGATGGTTCTATGCGTATATGCATGATTATCGCCAGTTGAACAAAGTTACAGTGAAGAACAGGTATCATTTGCCTTATATTGATGACCTATTTGATCAGTTATAGGGTGCCAGAGTGTTTTCCAAGATTGACTTACGTTCAGGCTATCATCAGTTGAAGATTTGGGAGCCAGATATCCATAAGACTGCCTTTAGGACTCGGTATGGTCACTACGAGTTCCTTGTGATGTCTTTTGGACTGACCAATGCCCAAGCAGCTTTTATGCACTTGATACACAGTGTGTTCTGGCCTTATCGTGACTCATTCATCATTGTGTTTATTGACGGCATTCTGGTGTACTCCCGGACTCAGGAGGATCATGAGCAGCACCTGAGGACTGCGCTTTAGACCTTGAGAGAAAAGTAGTTATTTGTAAAATTTTCAAAGTGTGAGTTTTGGCTAGACTCAGTGGCATTCTTGGGTCATGTAGTATCGAGTGATGGGATCCAAGTGGATCCAAATAAGGTGGAAGCAGTGCAGAGTTGGCCAAGCCGTCCTCAGCTATAGAGATCCGTTGTTTTCTTGGTTTGGTGGGGTATTACCGTCATTTTATAGAGGGATTCTCATCTATTGCAGCACCTATGACCAGGCTGACCCAGAAGGGTGCTCCGTTCAGGTGGACAGAGAAATGTGAGGAGAGCTTTCAGAAGCTTAAGACAGCTTTGACTACAACCCCAGTATTGGTATTGCCTACAGGTTCGGGATCTTATACTGTATATTGTGATGCATCGCAGATTGGTCTCGATGCGGTGTTGATGCAGGACAGTAGGGTGATTGCCTATGCGTCCAGACACCTGAAGGTGCATGAAAAGAACTATCTTGTCCACGACCTTGAGTTAGCAGCTATTGTTCATGCCTTGAAGATTTGGTGGCACTATTTGTACGGTGTCCCTTGTGAGATTTACACCAATCACCGGAGTTTGCAACATCTATTCAAACAGAAGGATCTTAACTATCGTCAGTGGAGGTGGTTGGAGCTACTTAAGGACTACGATATCACCATTCTGTACCATCTGAGGAAGCAAAACATGGTGGCCGATGCTTTGAGTTGCCGGGCAGAGAGTTTGGGAGGTTTAGCATATCTACCAGCAGCATAGAGGCTATTGGCGTCGGATGTTCAGGCCTTAGCCAACCAGTTTGTGAGATTGGATATTTCTGAGCCGAGTCGAGTATTGTCTTGTGTGGTCTCTCAGTCTTCTCTTTATGATCGTAACAGGGAGCGTCAGCATGATGACCCCTATCTGCTTGTCCATAAGGACACGTTCCAACACGGTGATGCTAAGGAGGTCACTATTAGGGATGTTGGTGCATTGAGGATATAGGGCAGGTTATGTGTGCCCAATGTAGATGGTTTGGGAGAGTTGATTCTTCAGGAGGCTCACAGTTCATGGTACTCCATCTATCCGGGTGCCGCAAATATGTACCAGGACTTGAGGCAGCATTACTGGTGGAGAAGAATGAAGAAGGACATAGTGGAACATATAGCGCGGTGTCTAAATTGCCAGCAGGTAAAATATGAGCATCAACGACCAGGTGGATTGCTTCAGAAGTTAGAGATTCCGGAGTGGAAATGGGAGCAGATCACTATGGATTTCATTGTTGGACTCCCACGGACTCAGCGGAGGTTTGATGCAGTTTGGGTGATTGTGGATAGGCTGACCAAGTCAGCTCATTTCCTTCCTGTGATGATTACCTATTCTTCTAAGAAGCTGGCTCGAATTTATATCCGCGAGATTGTCAAGCTTCATGGCGTACCGGTATCTATCATCTCTGACCGGAGTACGTAGTTTACATCACGGTTCTGGAGGGCTGTACAGTATGAGTTGGGTACTCGAGTGGAGCTGAGCACAGTATTTCACCCTCAGACGGACGGACAGTCCAAGCACACTATTCAGATACTGGAGGATATGATTCGTGCGTGTGTGATAGATTTTGGAGGTTCTTGGGATCAGTTCTTGCCATTTGCGGAATTTGTCTACAATAACAGTTATCAGTCAAGCGTCCAGATGGCACCGTATGAGGCTCTGTATGGTAGGCGATGTCGGTCTCCAGTGGGTTGGTTCGAGCCGGGCGAGGCTAGATTATTGGGTACAGAATTGGTTCATGATGCCCTGGATAAGTTGAAGGTGATTCAGGATCGACTCCGCACAACCTAGTCCAGACAGAAGAGTTATGCGGAATAGAAGGTTCGCGATATTGCATTCATGGTTGGAGAGCGGGTCTTGCTTCGGGTTTCACCTATAAAGGGCATTATGAGGTTCGAAAAGAAGGGAAAGCTGAGCCCAATGTTCATTGGTCCATTTGAGGTGTTGTGGTAGGTTGGAGAGGTTGCTTATGAGCTTGCCTTACCTCCTAGTTTAGCAGGAGTTCATCCGGTATTCCATGTTTCTATGCTCCGGAAGTATCACGGTGATCCGTCTCATGTGCTGGATTTCAGCTCAGTCCTGTTGGACAAGGATCTATCTTATGTTGAGGAGCCAGTGGCTATTTTGGACAGGTTGGTTCAAAAGCTGAGGTCAAAGAACATTGCTTATGTGAAGGTTCAGCGGAGGGGTCAACCGGTCGAGGAGGCGACTTGGGAGACAGAGCAGGATATGCGCAGTTGTTATCCTCATCTATTCACCACTTCAGGTATGTCTCTATGCTCATTCGAGGACGAACAATAATTTTAAGAGGGGGAGGATGTAACGACCCGGCCGGTCGTTTTGAGAGTAATAGCCCTGATCCCCTATTAACTACTTCCCCCGTATCTTTTTCTGCTTATGTGACTTGCCGGGAGGTTTTGTTTTTGGTTTTGGAGTATTTCGGGACACTTAGTCCCCAAGCTTAAGCTTTAGGATTTTGACCGTAGTTGGAACTATGTGAAGACGGCTTCACAATGGAGTTCAGTCGGTTTCGTTAGCTCCGTTAGGTGATTTTGGACTTAGGAGTGTGTCCGGACTATGAATTTGAGGTATGTAGCTGATTTAGGCTTGAAATGGCGAAAGTCGAATTTTTGGAGATTTTGACCGGAAGTGGACTTTTTGATATCGGGGTGAGATTCCGATTTCGGAAGTTGGAGTAGGTCCATAGGGCTGAATATGACTTGTGTGCAAATTTTGGGGTCAACCGTACGTGGTTTGATAGGTTTCGGCATCGGTTGTAGAAATTGGAAGTTTCAAGTTCATTAAGTTTGAATCGGAGGGTGATTCGTGTTTTTAGCATTGTTTGATGTGATTTGAGGGCTCAACTAAGTTTGTATGGTGTTTTAGGACTTGTTGGTATCTTTGGTTGAGGTCCCGGGTGCCTCGGGTGTGTTTCGGATCATTATCGAATGCGTTTTGGACTTAGAGAAATGGCTGAAATTCTGTGATCTGGTGCATCTGGTTTCCTTATACGCGATCGCGAAAGAGGGGCCGCGATTGCGTAGGCTCAGCTGGGCAGAGGAAGTTTTAATCTTCGCGTTCGCGTTCATAAGGATGTGAACGCGTAGTGGTGTGAAGTGGTGCTTCACGAATGCGTGGCCAAGGTCGCGTTCGCGTAGAGTTAAGGAGGCTAAAGTTTGGCCACGCGCTTTGCTCATCGCAAACGGGTAAGGACGTTCGCGATCGCGTAAGTCTGAGAGCCAGCACATTGCGTTCGCTTGGTGTTTGCGTGATCCCATAGGGTTAAATCCTGGGGTAGCGAAGTTGTTCTTCGCGATCGCGAGGCTATTTCCGCAATCGCGATTAAGGAATCACTGGGCAGACTTATATCATTTCAAAACGAGGGTTTGGCCATTTTTATCAAAACTTGAGTTTGGGAGCTCGGATTTGGACGAGATTTTGGGGGATTTTTAGAGACATCATTTGGGTAATGATTCTTCACTTGTGTTAGGTTACATCCCACTAATCTATCATTAATTTCATCATTTAATTTCGTATTTGGGGTGAAAAATTGGGGAAAATGGAAAGAAGTTCTTCAACTAAGATTTTGGGTTTTGATTGGGATTTTGACATCGGATTTGGATAATTTTGGTACGAGTGAACTCGTGAGTGAATGGGTGTTCATATTTTGTGACTTTTAGCCGATTCCGAGACGTGGGCTCGGGTCGACGTTTTAGGGTGATTTTCTAATTTCTTGGTTTAGCTTTGATTTCATTAATTAGATTAGTTTCTTATAGTTGTATTTATGGTATGTAATTGATTTTGGCTAGATTTGGGCCATTCGGAGACGGATATTCGTGGAAAAGGCATTATTACCGATTGATTGATTTTGGTTCGAGGTAAGTGGCTTGCCTAACCTTGTGTGGGAGAAATCCCCTTAGGATTTGGTACTGTTGTGATATGTGAGCGCCGTGTTCGTGAGGTGACGAGTACGTACACGGGCTATTAGTTGTAAAACCCCGATTTATTTTACTGAATAGTAATCTGTTTTCCTTTAATTTGAGTTATACCGTTTAAATGAGTATTAGTCTGTTTTTCATTCTTAATTGAGCTATTCCAATATGTGTAGATGTCCTGTTTAGTCTAATATCGCATATCTACGTGATTTAATTGCTTATTTGAATTGTGTGAAGCATGCCTAGTTGATTTCCTGCTTTTCCTTGTTCTTTATCAGTATAACTGTAGAAATCGTGCTGTTAACTATTGTCTTTATTGGTTTGAGCTATGTGTTTATTTTTGAGACTACGAGGCAGTTCCTCGGGAGTTCTCCCTGCATATTTACTTTTGAGACTACGAGGCGGTACCTCGGGAGTTCTCCCTGTACATTTACTTTTGAGACTACGAGGCGGTACCTCGGGAGATATCCTCGCATATTTAATTTTGGGACTACGAGACGGTATCTCGGGAGTGTCCCTGTTGTTATCACATTGTTTATGTGTTGTTATTCCTTTGTGAATTCTTTCTGTTAAATTCTCCATTTTACTTCATTTTATTATATCATATGTCTTCTTATTATATCCCAGTAGGGCCCGGACCTGACCTCATCACTACTCTACCGAGGTTAGGCTTGGCACTTACTGGGTACCGTTATGGTGTACTCATACTACTCTTCTGCACATGTTTTGTGTGCAGATCGAGGTACTTTTTATCAGCCCCGCTAATAGCTGAGAGTGCTTGCTGCTGTACGGAGACTTCAAGGTACATCTGCCGCGTCCGCAGACCTCGAAGTCCCCCTCTATTCTCTCCTATGTCATTTACCTTCCGTACTTCTTTTATTAGACTCTGGTGCATAGAGATACTAGTTTTCCTTATGTATCTTGTGATTCATGATGTTCCGGGTTTTTGGAAGCTGTGTACGTCTAGCGTTTTGATTGTTGTACATGCCGAGCGGCATTGTTATTCAGTATCTATTGCAGTTAGTTGATAAGTTTTACTTTCGTACTGTTATTTCCGCAATTTGTTAGGTTTACCTAGTCGTAGAGACTAGGTATCGTCACGACGTTATACGGAGGGAGTTTGGGTCGTGACAAGTCTATAGTCTCAAAATAGTTAACTAAGGATATATATTATTTGTGATAAGCATTAAGCTCAAAAAGAACAAAGACAACCTAAAATCATTTTTCAAACCGAGTCTAACCTAATATTTCGCTTCGACTCACATACCGGGAAAGTTCTAGACACAAGTACAATGACATGGACTACACAAAAATCTCACTTCACACATGGCACATGACTCACTAGGGACGGTCTCATTCCGACTCTAAAATTAATGCAAGTATTCACGGAGCCACAAGATATTAAGCATTAAGCATAAAGTGAACATAAGTCAAGAAAATGAGACATAGGCGTCACAAAACATGCTCTCCAAATAACCAAGGCATCATAAGCAATTTTAGCTCATAGGGAAGATACTACACATGCCAAAGCCTAAATATGGTACTACCAAACAAGTCAAGGGCGTCTAGGAACCTCATCTTTCCTCCATTTATTTCCTAAATACTACCCTACTCAAAATAAAAAAAAACTACGACCCGATTCAAACTACATCCCATGGAAAAAAACCGAGGCACAAAGAAAAATCGCGAGGGATTATTACTACCTAAAGGAAACTAAAAGGCATATTTTTGATTTTTTTTTTAGACTTTAATCCCTCAAGAAAACTGTTTAGGAGATCCATCGTCGGGAAAAGTCCAATTTTTCTACCGTTTTTCGACTTTTATTATTTTTCACATAAAAAACAATTAAGCTACTAAAATACTACACAACTACGAAAATAAAAATAAAAAGCTAAAATCAAAATAAGAAGTTAACATTTTTCTAACATACCACTGCTAATTATCTAGAGGAATTCTCCCACTCCACACTTAAAAGAGTGCAGTGTCCCCAATGCACAAATAAAGCAAAACATAGTTCTCACTATCTAGCTCACTTTTGCATTTTTCCAATGGCTTTGCTTCCTATGCTTGTAATCCTACAAAATAGAAATAAACACTACAAATAAAATATTACAAAAACATAAATAAAAGAAAGCAGTAAAGTTGGGTTGCCTCCCAACAATCGCCCGATTTAATGGCGTGGCACGACTTGAACCACTTTTTATCTCCATCTCGAACTTATGAAATGAGCCCCTAATTTAGCTTCAAGTTTTTTGCTATGCTCCTGGGGTGGCGGGACAATTGTAATTGGGCCAAGTAACCAATTTCGCATTCTACACTTCTTGGCCTTTAGATGAGGTGTGGAATTTTGTCTCTCTAGCATTACAAATTCAAGAATGTAAGCACCTTGTTCCTTGTTCATTGGCTCCTCCAATAGCTCATATGACGATTTCTATGTCATCATCCAAATACAATATTGAAAAATGCATGGAATGAGGACCAATGCATTCCAACTCTAGAACTGTGTCACTATTTACATCCTCATATGTACACACACTAGAGTCTTCAAATATAACAGTATCCACTTCCTCACAGGACTCTAGTGTGCTTTCCTCAACATGGACATCATCAATAAAAGTATGGTCGAATGATTGACTCTCAACTTTTAGCTCCTCAATTTAGCATATAAGCTCCTTTTCAGTTTCATACAATTCAGAACTATTTTGTTGGGTGTTAGGCGCAACAACCTTTGCATTCAATTGAGCTTCCAAGTCGTGAATAGCAGTGCCAAATTTTTTGATCTCTTGCCCCAGTTCAGCTCTTCCTTCTATTAAGTCTTTCATCCCATCTTTAATTTTCTCACGTTGAGCCTTATATATTTATAATCTTTCAGCTTGTTCCATTAGCCAACTTCGGCCCAAAATCTCATCTTCTTCGAAATTTTCCTCTTTCTAATCATTGAATGTTTCAACCCATTCTTCTACTTTGGCATTCATTCTCTTCATTATTGCCTTGATATTTTCCATCTGTTTTCGACGTTCATGAGTTTACTCCATTAAAAATTGAGTTTCCTCCATTATTTGCCTCATCATGTCTATTATATGAGCATCATGTTTCACATCTTCCATATTGTTGCTCCTATCGAACTCACAAACATTACTATAAAGATCATAATAAGGGCTCGGAGATGGATAAAAAGAATTAGGACAACCATCCCAATGGCCACCTTGACCACTATATATGTTACAAATATTCCACTCATAGGATTGAGATTGTGCGCACAACCCGCTCCTAGGTATACATTGACAATTTTTCCACCAGTGGGGTCCTCCACAATATGGACAAGGATTATCAAAGTAAGAATAACTATCATTCAAACAATTTTCATTCCAAGATGCCATGTAAAAAAATTATAATACTAACTAAATAAGAAAATTAAAAACTTGAACAGAAATCAATTAAAGCTTAACTTAGATAAATAATCAATAACTAAGTCCCCGACAACGACGCCAAAAACTTGTTGGTTCCCCAAGTACACGCAAGTATATGTGGCAGTCAAGTAATAAAGTGACTCAAAAGTCGGATGTCGAACCCACAGATACTTAGAGTAATCGTTAACTAAGCTAACTAAAATCAATTAAATGTCCAAGATAATCAAAAAAATTATTTTTCTACTAAACTACTTTTGAAGAAATTGAAAAAGTAATTAGCTAAATTAATTAGGAGCAAGCGATTGTGGTTGGATTTTAATCAAATGAGATGAAGATTCCAGAGTTGTGGTCGGTTTGTCAATCCTATTGGGTACGTAATTACACATGTTAATCCAAATTATCTATGATTGCTAGTTGATCGGATTGTTTATATAAATAGCATGTTCCCATAATACTATCCGTCTATCCATAATATATCAACCCTATATTCCTATGGTATTGAATCTATCATGAACGAATATAATACGGTATTCAACTAAGCAAGACTATTAGGTATATTCCTATCCTAACCATGAAATCTTTTCCCGAGCCATGGGTTCAAAAACAAGCTCTCTCTAATTCTACTCTAATCTAAACATGGCTTTCCCAAGCATAGCATATATAGTAAATAGAACTCAACTGTTAAAGGCCAAACAATTAAGCAATTATGCACAAAATTAGAAAAAAAACCAAAGATGATAACTCAAATTAACGGTAATGTAATTAATAAACTACAATATTCATGACACCCACAACCCTAGAACGTGAATTTTAGCTCCACATAGACATGGTAGCAAAACAACATAACGTAAAGATTACTAATTTTGATGGAATAAAGATAGAATTTGATGAATTCCGACCTCCACGACAGCTCCGTGCTCTCCCTTGGTCCAAAGTATCTTCTCCCCCTAAAAAGCACGTTTTTGATGTATTTATAGCGGCTCTCTTAATTCGGGTTGGAGAAGCTGAATTTTAAAGCTTCGGTCACGGTCTGGCGAAGTGACCCTCGCTTTGCTGTCAAGGACTTTTCTGGTTTCTTCAACTCTGGTCCTGGTCTGGCGAAGTGAACCTCGCTTCGCTATCCGGGACCTGGGCACCAAACTTATACTTCCTCTAGATTCTTCCGTTTTTTACTTCACTTTGCATGAAAAATCTCCAAATCATTTCTAATCGACTGTGATAACCCGATAGGTCATTTTATATTTTAGAACCTAATTCTGCATTATAAGGTCTTAAAAATCTCATCTGAGCCTTTCTCGATTTGCGTGCGCAGTCCGAATGTTCTTCCGGAAAGCTTATATGTTAAAAAATGATAAAAAAAGAATTTTTGCCTTAAAAAAATCAATTTAAGTTGACTTCGGTCAACATTTTTAGAAAACGGACTCGGGCCCATATTTTGACGGTCCCGGTGGGTCCGTAATGAAATATGGGATTTGGGCGTATGCCCGGAATCGAATTCCGAGGTCCCTAGCTCGAGATATGAATTTTTGTTGAAAATTGAAAGACTAAAAATCTAATGGTTTAAGAATTTGGTTTATGTTTCGCTTTGTGGATATCGGGTCCGTATTTTAGTTTCGGAGTCCGGTACAAGTTCATTATAATATTTAAGACTTGTCTGTGAAATTTGGTGAGAAACGGAGTTGGTTTGACGTTATTCGGACGTCCGGTTGTGAAAATAGAGGTTTTAAAGCTTTTGTTACACCTCATATTGCCGTACGTGAAAGTATGCCATAAATAAATTAATGAAGGCTCGAAAATGAGATATTACATCCCACATTTTTGTACGTTAAAATTTCGTCGTAAGTTAATCTATGTAAGTTCGGGAATGAGATTATTTTGGGATTATAAATATTGTGCTACTTCAAACAAGTAATGAGTAAATTCGTGAAGGTGAGAGGGTAAGCAAATCGAAGGAAATAAATTTCGTCAAAGTTTGATATTTTGGTATAAAAATAGTCCGATCTATAATACCCGGTATTTATGGACTAGTGCCATACAAGGTACCACATGAACATAATAGTAAGGTGTACAAAGTGTGTTAAAAGTGAGTATTATTTTAAGTAATTTAAGATCATTCCTAATTATGTGGATAATTAACTAATTATTAGTTAATGGGGGATTAACAAATTACTTAAGGAATTAAGTGGATAATTATTGGATAAATATTAACCCCCAACGTGACAGCCATATAAGAGCAACTAAGTGACTCTTAAAATTACAAAAAAAGGTGGCAGATGGAAGAAGTTGCCAAGAAACATTGCAACAAATACAAAGGCAATTGTTGTCTTCCTAGTGGTCACGGCAAAGAGGGCACATGATTACTTAATTGTAAACCCCTTCTCTAAATATTTCTTTACGTAAGGCAAGCCTCCCTAGAAGCTAACCAAATAAAATACTTTACCTTGTATGGAGCTTTGCACTTTTAAATATTCCTTCATGGTTATTTGGAGCTTTACTTGTGGAGCCAAAAGTTTTGTAGTACAACAATACGGATGAAGCATCAACAAAAGGCATCTCTACTTTAAGAATATTTCAAATGCCAAAATATGCATCTTCAAGGATTCAACGTGAGATTTCATAGCATCTGATTTCATAGCATCTTCAACAGTTCAAAACATTAGATTTTGCAATTATAAGGGAGTACGGTGCAATCTTTCTCAAGAATATCATACGTATTTTTCCGTACTCCGATCTTGCCATCACATGTTTTGTCGAAATTAACATGTGTTAGAGGGATTGTCAAGAGAATCGACTCAGGTATGTTAAGGCTATCCCTTCTTTCTTTTTGGCATGATCCATACGATACAAACGAAACGAGTAAATGCACAATTTTCATAAATGACTCTATTCATAGAAGTGTTAGGGGTGTCTATGTTATTGATTCCCAATGTGAATTATTATTATATCTTCTGTTCATGGGTCTCAGAAAAATATGTATTTGATAAAGTTTATCCGAAAGGCATATTGATTTTTATGACATTCCGAGAAATCTTATTAACGTATTTCTTATGCATTTCATGCATTTATACATGTACATTGACCCATGACCAGATGGCATTATATATGCGTATATTATATGTATATGGGATATGGGAAAAAGTTATGGCGTTATATACGCACCACCACCTGATCAGCTGGTATACGTTAATGATTTGCCCACAGTGTCCGAGATGATATGATGGGATGCCCTTAGAGGCTTGATGATTTTATGAACGCATATACCCATGCATGGTATGACATTTATACGCATATGCATGACATTATAATATTAAAGGATTCACAAAGCTATTCAGATATACATGTTGAGTCTTTTACTCCTTGTTTCTCTTATGACAATTGTTTACTGATTTTCATTCCTTACATACTCGGTACATTATTTGTACTGACGTCCCTTTTGCCTGGGGAGACTGCGTTTCATGCCCGCAGGTCCCGATAGACAGGTTGAGAGTCCTCCAAGTAGGCTATCAGCTCAGCGAAAGATGTTGGTGAGCTCCATTTGCTCCGGAGTTTCTTATTTGGTTAGTATGACTTAGACATGTATTGATTGGTATGTCGGGGCCCTGTCCCGGCTTTATGACGTTCATGTACTCTTAGAGGCTTGTAGACATATGTCATGTATATGAAAGATTGTATGGCCTTGTCGTCCTATGTTTAGTGTACGGGTGATTATTTTGGCCTTATAGGCCCGTACGTCATATGTATAAGTCAGTATATTTGGTTGGGTCATTTTATGTCGAGTGTTCTGGCCCATTTACCCATGTTGATGTAATAAGAAAGATAGGTTACGTTGGTACTGGGTTGAGTAAGGTATTGGGTGCCCGTCGCGGCCCATCGGTTTGGGTCGTGACAAAAATGGTATCAGAGCAGTTCTGTCCTAGGGAGTCTACAAGCCGTGTCTAGTAGAGTCGAGTTTATGGGTGTGTTGTGCACCACACTTATAAGAAGGAGGCTACAGGGCATTTAGGATTGTCACTCTTTCTTCTTACTCTAGATCGTGTGGTAGAGCTCACTTATAAGAATCCAAATTCCTAACTCTATTTTATTTGTAATAAGACGATACCTGCATCCAAAAGACAGCTGGTAAGAGATTGAATGTGGCTGTGGAAGAGTTGAGTCAGAGGAACTCGATTTGCATCATGCTTATGATGAATAAATGTGAGGTCTTCAGCGAAACATGTGTACTAATATGTGTAAGCTTCTTGATAAGGAGCCTTAAGAAAATAATATCTATCCCCTCGTATGGTAAAAAGGAATAAGAGAATCGAAAGATAGACACAAGTTTCAGCAAATAAAAGAAGCAAGGTGAAGAAGGGTACGAGGTACCCAGTTAATGAAGATTAACAGTATTTACATTTCAAGCAGAGAAATATAAGCAATCCGAGTTACTTTCAACAGTAATAGAGGTATGTACAATCAGCCACACCCATCTCAGTTATGCCCTATGGAAGCTAATAGGTGTAGTTTAAGAGAAGGACAGGATATCAAGATCTGGCTGGGGTTAGATTAACCCAAAATGGTGATTGGATTATTTGCGTTAGTTGACATTTCCGAAGGATATTGCAAATGTACCTATAGATCTCCTTGTGAGACACCCAGAGGGTGCACTCTAAAATAGTACAGCTATATATAAGTACTACAAAGATAGGCACTGGAAGCCTTGAAGGGATAAATATTACCTTAGTATGGCTTCCGTCCCTAGTAGAGAAAGAATGTTAGGCAATCCGAAGAGCTAGTGGATAGAGCAAGGGGAGCTAAAAGCAAGAGAATGTCTTGTTGAAGTTTTCATAATGAAGTGATAGACGGAGATGTTAGCAGGGAGATAAGAAGAGAGTTAAGAAAGCATTATGAGTAAGATATGATACATGGATGACAACAGTATATCAAAAATATAACAGTATTACTGAGTCTATAGTCAAGTGAAGGAAAAGACGAGAGGTAAAGGAAGAATGCGATGAAAATGAGAAAGGGATGAGATTGCACTTATTCAAAGCCTACAGATATGCTACGATTCCAGAACATTATGCAAACACGACGTAAAGGAAAGGAAGTAAGAGACCTTGCCCGAGATGTTATTGACAGAAAAGGAGCTAGTGCGAGACGTAAGTTAAGACAAAGGAAATAACCCAAGAAAGATTACGCGGAATATTGTTATGAGAATGGGCCAACGAGTAGTTAGTAATTGATTCAGGAAGAGCCTAGTTATGGCTAAACATGAGGTCACAGACGAGTCAGCAGATCGTGCAAGATAAACATAGTAAAACCCAATATAGTGAATCCAGCCTCGCAGTAATGTCATTGTAATACTTGAGAAATATTCAGATTGAAATTGGGGTAGTTAAAAGTACCGTATGAGTATTACGGGAATAAAAGAGAGTGCCACTGGGAAGACAGTCAAAATATTAGTTCAGAAGCAACCCTACAAGTACAAGGGCATGGAAATAAGTAACTATGGATAATTATAGGCGGGGAAGAACATCAAAAATTCCGTCAAGAATACGATGTGATAAGCTTGTAACTTTACAAGAGCCAGAAGGTCTCCCTATATACTACAACGAAAGACTAGCTGAGGAAATAAGGAAGAAGGCTTCAACCTAAGCATAGTGACCAAAAGAGGAAATGGTCTTGTAACAACAGTCTCACAACAACATTGTATGCACTCCATAAGGAAGTGGCACCTAGCTTGGCTAATGAGTGGGAAATGAAACCAAAAGTAATATTCGAGACCATATGAATTGCACAAAATTCCAACATGCATGGGAACTAAGATAAGCTAAGTATACACGCAACAAGGGGCAAAAAGACTAGGAAAAGTAATTGCTTACATTTAAAGAAAGCTGAGATGGAACGAAAGGAATTATTCGATCAATGATCCAGAGTTAGTTACGTTATGAACGCACTCAAGATTTCGGAGTATCATCCATGCAGCATGTATGTTGACAATCATACAGCTATAGAAGACTCTAGTATAAGATAAAAGAAAGAATTAAGTCCAGGTCATAGACAAGGGATTGAATTATTAGATGATGGTATCACGGATATTCCATAGCGTCTATGAAAGGCTAAAGTAATAACTCATACCATGAGCCGCAGATCGGAAGATAGCTTACGCCTACATAAAGGCTGATCAGAAGGAAGAGGAGACTAAAGAGTTACATCAACAAAGTAAATCAGGAGTCTGATTATTGGACCCAGAAAATTATAGAAATCGTGATTGAGGACATTGCAGGATCACTCTTCATATCAGACTTACAAGAGAGATAGTATAGTAGCCATATTCTATAACGGCTCTATGATAAAGCCAGTCAGAAAAGTACCAGCCTCATAAGAAGTTAGTATGAAGCTCTCACTGGATTTTGTATGCACCAGAGGTGCAAGTATTATAATAGAGCTTCAAGTTGTGGATGTGAATTATACCTGTGTTAAAGCGAGGTTCATGAAAGAGATAGAAGACGTGATGCGAGATTTTAAGGTAAGTAAGGTAAAGGTGAACAACGTACGAGATACTCAAATGCAGAAGGTTGTGAATAATCCATACTATAGATAGAAGCTTAGAAGCGCTAGGATTCAGTATCCAGGAATAATAGCGGCATCGTCAATGGTATCTTTTCCAACCTATGGTTTCTAGGTATTGAGAGACCTAGTCGGGAGAGCAAAGAAGAGTTAGAGACGATGTGATATATCGCTTGGTGTTCCAGAATAACATAAGGAAATCTATGGGGCACGCAAGTTGAAGGAAGGTTGCAAGATATGTGTAGGTCGCAAGCTAAAGTATGGTAGAGTGACAAGGTTTTAGGAAGACAAGAGTAAGGATAAGAAAAGGAAAGTGAGAAAATGACGAAAATGGATAAGTCCTCGGGATTAAGCCCGTGAAAACAAGAGAGCTAATGGTTTCTCTAAGTTATAGAAAGCTCAGTATAGCCTGAATGAACTCAAAGAAGTCTACGACTAATGGCATTTAGAAGAGATGGAATGTCGCCCTGATAAGTACAATGAGGGTGTAATGGTGATAGATAAAGGATGACGATTGGGCCTTCGATTGAGTAATGATTTAAAGAGGATTTCATGAATTGTGCGAAATTAAAATACCCACGTAAGGTGAATCACATTGGGATGCTATAAAATACGATTATTGAAGTATAGTATCGCCCCTAAGTGGATCAGGAAAATCACTTCAAATATTCCTCGATGCAACATAAGCCATAGTGGCAATGTATTACGTAAGAAGTTTCAAGTTATCAATGGAAGATGGTAGATCAACATTGAGGTGAATCGACAATGGATGGATAAAAGTTACAAAGTACGAGATGAGATTAGGCCATCAGTCTTAAGATGAACAGTAATGAAGAAGCGTTAAAAGACATAGCTTTATGCATATAGGATAAGCAACGAGAGTAACCTGAAGTTTGGTTGAAGACCTCAGTAACGATAAATCGAAGTAAGAGTTATGGTATAGTATGGCCTACTCAGATGTAGTAAAGCTAATGACGCTCAGAGGGACTGCTTGACATAATTTTGTATATGTTCACAAAGTGAGGCCTAGAGATTAGCTAAAAGCTGGAGGAAAGAGGAAAGAAGCGTCACATAGGCGCGCATAAAAAGTTAGAGTTATACAGGCCGCATGATAGAAGGTAGCAACATTTATGAGATTGAAAGGATTCCGACCATAAGTCATGGTGTGAGAAAGAGGCCTAAAGGAGGGAATGCCCTGGCATTTGAGATTCATTCACAGAACAGTTGCCTAGATGGCAAGAGGAGTACTACAGTATTCACAAGAGCTATGGGTTATAAGAATGATAAGTGCATCAGTCAACATTCGAGGATGAATGTTCCAAAGGGGGGAATGATGTTACACCCCATATTGTCGTACGTGAAAGTACGCCATAAATAAATTAATGAAAGCTCGGAAATGAGATATTACATCCCTCATTTTTGTACGTTAAAATTTTGTCGTAAGTTAATCGACGTAAGTTCGGGAATGAGATTACTTTGGGATTATAAGTATTGTGCTACTTCAAACAAGTGATGAGTAAATTCGTGAAGGTGAGAGGGTAAGCAAATCGAAGGAAATGAATTTCGTCAAAGTTTGACATTTTGGTATAAAAATAGTTCAATTTATAATACCCAGTATTTATGGACTAGTGCCATACAAGGTACCACATGAGCATAATAGTAAGGTGTACAAAGTATGTTAAAAGTGAGTAGTATTTTAAGTAATTTAAGATAATTTCTAATTATGTGGATAATTGGGTAATTATTGGTTAATGAGGGATTAACAAATTACTTAAGGAACTAAGTGAATAATTATTGGATAAATATTAACCCTTAACGTAGCAGCCATATAAGAGCAACTAAGTGACTCTTAAAATCACAAAAAAAGATGGGAAAATGTGGATGAAGTTGCCGAGAAACCTTGGAACAAATACAAAGGCAATTGTTGTCTTCCTAGTGGTCACGGCAAAGAGGGCACATGATTACATAATTGTAAATCCCTTCTCTAAATATTTCTTTACGTAAGGCAAGCCTCCCTATAAGATAACCAAACAAAATACTTTACCTTGTATGGAGCTTTGCACTTTCAAATATTCCTTCATGGTTATTTGGAGCTTTACTTGTGGAGCCAAAAGTTTTGTAGTACAACAATACTGATGAAGCATCAACAAAAGGCATCTCTACTTTAAGAATATTTCAAATGCCAAAATATGCATCTTCAAGAATTCAACGTGAGATTTCATAGCATCTTATTTCATAGCATCTTCAACAGTTCAAAACATTAGATTTTGCAATTATAAGGGAGTACGGTGCAATCTTTCTCAAGAATATCATACGTATTTTTCCCTACTCTGATCTTGTCGTCACATGTTTTGTTGAAATTAACGTGTGTTAGAGGAATTGTCAATCGACTCAGGTATGTTAAGGCTATCCCTTCTGTCTTTTTGGCATGATCCATACGATACAAACGAAACGAGTAAACGCACAATTTTCATAAATGACTCTATTAATAGAAGTATTAGGGGTGTCTATGTTATTGATTCCCCATGTGAATTATTATTATATCTTTTGTTTATCCGAAAGGCATATTAATTTTTATGACATTCCGAGAAATCTTATTAACGTATTTCTTATGCATTTATACATGTACATTGACCCATGACCAGATGGCATTATATACGCGTATATTATATGTATATGAGTTATGGGAAAAAGTTATGGCGTTATATACGCACCACCACCTGATCAGCTGGTATACGTTAATGATTTGCCCTCAGTGGCCGAGATGATATGATGGGATGCCCTCAGAGGCTTGATGATTTTATGAACGCATATACCCATGCATGGTATGATATTTATACGCATATGCATGACATTATTATATTAAAGGATTCACAGAGCTATTCAGATATACATGTTGAGTCTTTTACTCCATGTTTCTCTCATGACAATTGTTTACTGATTTTCATTCCTTACATACTCGGTACATCATTTGTACTGACGTCCCTTTTGCCTGGGGACATTGCGTTTCATGCCTGCAGGTCTCGATAGACATGTTGAGAGTCCTCCAAGTAGGCTATCAGCTCAGCGGAAGATGTTGGTGCTCTCCATTTTCTCTTGAGTTGCTTATTTGGTTAGAATGACTTAGACATGTATTAATTAGTATGTCGGGGCTTGTAGACATATGTCATGTATATGAAAAGTTGTATGGCCTTGTCAGCTTATGTTCAGTGTACAAGTGATTATTTTGTCCTTATAGGCCCGTATGTCATATGTATAAGTCAGTATATCAGGTTGGGTCATTCTATGTCAAGTGTTCTGGCCCATTTACCCTTGTTGATGTAATGAGCAAGATACGTTACGTTGCTACTCGATTGAGTAAGGTACCGGGTGCCTATCGCGGCCCATCGGTTTGGGTCGTGATAGCTTTCTTGAAAACTTCATTCGATTTGGTGTTCAATTCGTAGTTTTAGGTGTTATATTGGCGATTTGATCGCACGAGCAAGTTTGTATGAAGTTTTAGGACTTGTGTGCATGTTTGGTTTGAAGCCCCGAGGGCTCGGGTGAGTTTCGGATAGGCTACAGGATGTTTGGACTTAGAAAATCTGGTATTTTTGCTGCAGCAGCTGTTCTGGTGTGTTCTTCTTTGCGTTTGCGAAGATACTCTCGCGAACGCGAAGGGTAAGTTGGTCAGGGTGAGTTTTTCCTCTTCGCGAACGCGAAGGCCTGGTCGTGAACGCGGAGTGATGGGGTCTTTACCCTTCGCGAACGCGACCGGCTCATCGCGAACGCGTAGCATTTGGGACATGGGAGAGGGGTTAGACTTTCCTTCTACGCGAACGCGTGCACGGGATCGCGAACGCGAAGGCCAAGGGGCATATCCTTCATGAACACAATGAGGGTTTCGCGATCGCATAAGCCTAGCAGGGAAGCTCTTCGCGAACACGATAGTGTCCTCGCGAACGCGATGAACACTGTCGCCCAGTTCATAAAACAGTCCCAAAATGGGACTTAACCAATTCTTTCACATTTTCAAAAGCTAGACGGCCTAGAGGCGATTTTCAAAAGATATTTTCTTCCCCAAAGTGTTAGTATATGATTCTAAACCACATTCTTTCAATTACCCATTATATTTTATGAATTTTCAACCTAAAATCTATGGTTTTCATGGTGGAGTTGGGGATTTTTGGGTAGAAACTAGGGCTTTCGAAATTTGGGGATTTAGACCTCAAATTGAGGTTGGATTCCAAAACCAATTATATATCCGGGCTCGGGTGTAAGTGGGTAAATAGATTTTGGTCCGAACCTCAGGTTTTGACCAAGCGGGCCCGGGTCGGGTTTTGACTTTTTGGGGGAAAGTTTGGGAAATCTAAATTTATGCAATGTAATTGATTCCTTTAGCAATATTTGATACTATTGAGTCATTTTTAAATAGATACGAGTGGTTTGGAGGTGGATTCTAGAGGAAAGGTTGTGATTGAGTATTGAGTGGCCTTCGGAGCGAGGTAAGTGTCATGGTTAACCTTGGCTTGAGGGATTAGGTATTATTCGCTTATTTGCTACATGTTTGTATAATGAGTACCATGTATAGGTAAGGTGACGAGTACCTATGCGTTGTTGTCGAGTCATAACATGCGAGTGAGTCTTATTATTGTAATCGTGGTATTCCTTGATCATATTGTTCATGATTAGACTAGCTATTTGTTACGTTGAACAATTCTTGTAATGTTTTACAAAAATTGGTATTGATTGGGTATTGACTCAAAGTTAAGGTTAGTAACGTGGAATTGAATGTTGAAGTAAGACTTGTTCTTGATATTTCTATCTCCATGTTGTTGTTGTTCTTTGTCTTGATGAGGGAGAGTGTTAAAGCACGAAGGGTGATGTCGTGCAACATTTTGTGAGTGAGTGTTAATGCACGAAGGGTGATGCCGTTCCATGTTATGAGAGAAAGTCAATGCGCTAAGGGTGATGCCGTGCCGTTTCTATTGTTTCTTATGGTGAGGTTGAGGGTAAAAGCACGAAGGGTGATGCCGTGTCATTTCTATTATTTCTTATGGTGAGGTTGAGAGTAAATGCACGAAGGGTGATGTTGTGCACTTTCCTTTACTGTGTTTACTTGTTTCTTTCTGTTTAAGATATATCAAATGATCATGTTCTCATTCTTGTTGTGATTCCTTGCCATGTAATCCCCTCATCATGTCCCCTTCCCAATATTTCTTGCCTTGCTTCTTTAGTTGTTGTTATTGTTGTATATTTTGATATATATTATACATGTTTATTTGTAGGTGTCTTATCCTAGCCTCGTCACTACTTCGCCGAGGTTAGGCTTGACACTTACTAGTATATGGGGTCGGTTGTACTGATACTGCACTCTGCACTTTCTATGCAGATTTTGGTATCAGCTCGGGTTGATCGATATTTTAGCTGTTGGACCTGCTATCTGGAGACTCAATGTAGATCTGTAGGCATTCACAGACCTTGAAGTCCCCGTTTATCTTTTCTGTTTTACTGTTTCTTTCATTCAAACAGTTGTATTCCTTCAGAATCCTTACTTGTAGCTAAATCTTAGTAGTTCGTGAATTGTAACTCCAGATCCAGATGGTAGTATTTACTGTAGTTTTATATTGGCTTAAAGATCCTCTAACGTTAGCTTTCCTAGCAGGTGAAATGTTAGGTGCCATCACTGTCCCGACGGTGGAAATTCCGGGTCATGACAAGTTGGTATCAGAGCACTAGGTTGCCTAGGCCTCATGATTCATGAGCGAGCTTAGT
Source organism: Nicotiana tabacum (assembly GCF_000715075.1). Lineage (NCBI taxonomy): Eukaryota > Viridiplantae > Streptophyta > Magnoliopsida > Solanales > Solanaceae > Nicotiana > Nicotiana tabacum. Next base: position 50,126,022 of record NC_134102.1, read on the forward strand.
AGATTCTGGAGGATCGGTACAGAGACGTCTGTGCTTATCTTCCAGAGGCTATGAAGTTTAGGATCAAATTTCACTTCTATTCTTCTCTGTCATGCGATTTTGTTTCCTCAATACTGATTGAACTCTTTTACTCTTATTCTCTCGCAGATGGTGAAGACACGTACCGCTTCCTCAGCTGAGCAGTAGCCAGAGCCCCCAATGGCAGCTCCTACGAGGGGCAGAGGTCGAGGCCAAGGCAAGGGCAGGGCTCAGCCCAGAGCCCGAGCAGTGGCACCAGCGGTGGACCCTCAGGTAGAGTTTGATGAGGAGGTTCCAGCCCAGGTTGTACTTGTCGGACAAGCTCAGGTTCCGGAGGGGCTCATTGCCACCCCAGTGCTTCAGGACTCTTTGGTCCATTTACTGGGCCTTATGGAGAGTGTGGACCAGACTGGCGCATTTCCCATGGCACCAGTCGTATCTCAGGCTGGAGGAGGAGCCCAAACTCCTGCTACTCACACTCCGGAGCAGATGGCTCCCCAGTATCAGACTCCAGCCGCTCATCCAGTCGGAGTAGTTCAGCCGGTTGTTGCGGCGCAGACTGGTGATGGGTCAGTTATGTCTTTTGAGGCTTTATGGAGATTGGACAGGTTTACCAAGATCTTCCCAGTTCACTTCAGTGGTGCTCCTTCAGAGGATCCCCGTGAGTATCTTAACAGCTGTCACGAGGTTCTACGGAACATGGGTATAGTGGAGAAAAACAGGGTCAATTTTTCTGCATTTTAGATGAATGGTTCCGCCAAGAAATGGTGGAGAGATTATCTGTCGACCAGACCAGCCGGGTCGCCTGCTCTTACTTGGGAACAGTTTTCTCAGCTCTTCCTAGAGAAGTCCCTCCCTATCACACTGAGAGAGGAGCACCATCGTCAGTTCGAGCGTCTCCAGTAGGGCAGTATGACTGTTACTCAGTATGAGACCCGTTTTGTCGATTTGGCCCGTCATGCTCTTATTTTACTTCCTACCGAGAGAGATAGGGTGAGGAGGTTTATTGATGGACTTGCTCAGCCTATCAGATTGCAGATGGCTAAGGAGACTGGGAGTGAGATTTCTTTTCAGGTGGCTGCCAATGTTGCCAGGCGAGTCGAGATAGTTTTAACTCAGGGGAGTGGTCAAGGGTCTGACAAGAGGCCTCGTCACTCCGATGGATTCAGTGGAGCCTTATCTGGAGGCCGGAGTACTTATGGCAGAGGCCATCCTCCCAGGCCGTTTCATTCAGCACTCCAGGCATCCCACGGTGCCTCGGGTGGTGGTGGCCCTCAGATGCATTATCCCGACCAGCTAGCCTACAGTGCACCACCAGCCCCTATTAGTGCACCTCCGCTCCAGAGTTTTCAGGATGGTTACTCAGGTCAACAGGGTCAGTTTCACGGCTAGCAGTCACAGCAGCAGTGGTCTTGTTATACTTGTGGTGATCCGAGGCACATTGCTAGATTTTGCCCTCAGACATCGGGCAGCTCACAGAATTAAGGTTCTCGTGCCATGGTTCCGGCACCAGTCGCTGCACCACCTTCTCAGCCAGCCAGAGGCAGGGGTCATACAGCTAGAGGTAGGGGCCAGACTGTTAGAGGTGGAGGTCAGGCCGTTAGAGGTGGAGACTAGCCAGCTAGAGGCCATCCCAAGGACGTAGTTCAGGGTGGTGGGGCCCAGCCCCGGTGTTATGCTTTTCCTTCCATGCCTGAGGCTGAGTCATCTGATACCGTTATTATAGGTACTATTTCAGTTTGCAGTAGGGATGCTTCAGTTCTATTTGATCCGGGATCTACTTACTCCTATGTGTCATCCTATTTTGCTTCCTATTTAGTCGTGCCTCGTGATTCTTTGAGTGCTCCTGTGTATGTGTCCACACCAGTGGGAGACGATATTGTTGTAGATCATGTTTATCGTTTGTATGCGGTCACCATTGGGAGCCTTGAGACTCATGTAGATCTTCTACTTCTCAATATGGTTGATTTTGATGTCATTCTGGGAATGGATTGGCTGCCACCTTATCATGCTATATTAGATTATCACGCCAAGACGGTGACTTTGGCCTTGCCGGGGTTTCCTCGATTAGACTAGAGAGGGACTCCTGGCCATTCTACCAGCAGGGTTATCTCTTATGTTAAGGCTCGGCATATGCTCGAAAAGGGGTGTCTAGCTTATTTAGCTTATGTCCGTGATTCTAGTGCGGATGTTTCTTCCATGGATTCAGTGCCAGTTTTTCATACGTTTCCAGTGGTGTTTCCTGCAGACCTGCCGGGGATGCATCCTGATAGGGATATTGATTTTCGCATTGATTTGGCTCCGGGCACTCAGCCCATTTCCATTTCGCCATACCGCATGGCCCCACCAGAGTTGAAAGAATTAAAGGAACAGTTGCAAGATCTGCTTGATAAGTGTTTCATTCGACTTAGTGTCTCGCACTGGGGGTGCACCTGTGTTGTTTGTGAAGAAGAAAGATGGATCGATGAGGATGTGTATAGATTATCGATAGTTGAACAAAGTCACCATCAAGAACAGGTATCCATTGCCGAGGATTGATGATTTATTTGATCAGCATCAGGGTGCCAAGGTATTTTCGAAGATTGATTTGAGATCTGGCTATCATCAGTAGAGGATTAGGGCATCCGATGTCCCTAAGACAGCTTTTCGGACTCGGTATGGGCATTATGAGTTTTTAGTGATGTCATTTGGGCTGACAAATGCCCCAGCAACATTCATGGATTTGATGAACCGGGTGTTCAAGCCCTACTTGGATTCCTTTGTGATTGTGTTTATTGATGATATCCTGATCTACTCCCACAACCGGGAGGAGCATGAGCAGTACCTTCGGATCGTTCTTCAGACTCTGAGAGACAGCCAGTTATATGCTATGTTCTCAAAATGCGAGTTTTGGTTGAGTTCAGTTGCTTTCTTGGGTCACGTTGTATCAGCAGAGGGAATTTAGGTGGATCCTAAGAAGATTGAGGCAGTTCAGAACTGGCCTAGACCCACATCACCTACAGAGATCCGTAGTTTCTTGGGATTGGCGGGTTATTACCGCCGGTTTATGGAGGTGTTTTCATATATAGCACCCCATTGACCAGGTTGACCCAGATGGGTGCCCCATTCAGATGGTAGGACGAGTGTGAGGCGAGCTTTCAGAAGTTCAAGACTACTTTGACTGGTATTGGTGCTACCCTCAGGTTCAGGATCTTATACAGTATATTGTGACGCATCTCGTATTGGTCTGGGTGCGGTATTGATGCAGGGTGGCAAGGTTATTGCATATGATTCACGGTAATTGAAGGTTCACGAGAAGAATTACCATATTCATGACTTAGAGTTGGCAGCCATTATTCATGCGCTGAAGATTTGGAGGCACTATCTTTACAGCATGCCATGTGAGGTATTCATGAATCATCGAAGCTTGCAGTATTTGTTCAAGCAGAAGGAGCTCAATTTGAGGCAGAAGAGGTGGTTGGAGCTATTGAAAGACTGTGATATCACCATATTGTATCATCCCGGTAAGGCTAATGTAGTGTCCGATGCTTTGAGTAGAAAGTCAGCTAGTATGGGTAGCCTTGCATATATTCCAATTGGTGAGAGACCGCTTGCACTAGATGTTCAGGCTTTGGCCAATTAGTTCGTGAGGTTGGATGTTTCTGAGCCTAGTCGTGTTCTAGCTTGTACTGTCACTCGGTCTTCGTTGTTTGAGCGCATCAGAGATCGGCAGTATGATGATCCTCATTTGCTTGTCCTTAGAGACACAGTGCGGCATGGTAGTGCCAAGCAGGTTACTGTTGGAGATGATGGAGTTTTGAGGATGCAGGGTCATGATTGTGTGCCTAATATGGATGGACTTCGTGAGTTGATTCTAGAGGAGGCCCACAGTTCTCGGTATTCTATTCATCCGGGCACCGCCAAGATGTATCAGGACTTGCGGCAACATTATGGGTGGAGAAGGATGAAGAAGGATATAGTTGCATATGTAGTTCGGTGTCTAAATTGTCAGCAAGTCATGTACGAGCATCAGAGACCTGGTGGTTTGCTTCAGAAGATAGAGATTCCTGAGTGGAAGTGGGAGCGTATCACTATGGATTTCGTTGTTGGACTCCCACGGACTCAGAGGAAGTTCGATGTCGTTTCGGTCATTGTGGACAGGCTGACTAAGTTGGCACATTTCATTCCTGTGGCAGTTACCTATTCTTCAGAGCGGTTGGCAGAGATTTACATCCGCGAGATCGTCCGTCTTCACGGTGTGACCGTGTCTATCATTTATGATCGAGGTATGTAGTTCACCTTGCACTTTAGGAGAGCAGTATAACGTGAGTTGGGCACGCGGGTTGAGTTGAGCACAGCGTTTCATCCTCAGACAGATGGACAGTCCGAGCGCACTATTCAGATCTTGGAGGATATGCTCCGCGCATGTGTTATAGACTTCGGAGGATCGTAGGATCAGTTATTTCCCCTTCCAGAGTTCGCCTACAATAACAGCTACCAGTCGAGTATTCAGATGGCTCCCTATGAGGCACTATATGGTAGACGGTGTTGATCGCCGATCGGATGGTTTGAGCTGGGGGAGGCTCGGTTATTGGGTACAGATTTGGTACAGGATGCCTTGGACAAGGTCAAGATTATTCAGGATAGACTTTGCACAGCTCAGTCCAGGCAGAAGAGTTATCATGACCATAGAGTTCGTGATGTTGCATTCATGGTCAGGGAGAGAGTGTTGCTTCGGGTATCACCCATGAAGGGTGTAATGAGGTTCGAAAAGAAAGGCAAGTTGAGCCCTAGGTATATCGGACATTTTGAGATTTTGGAGAGAGTGGGAGATATGGCTTACAGGCTTGCGTTGCCACCTAGTTTAGCAGTTGTTCATCCGATATTCCATGTGTCCATGCTTCGAAAGTATCACGGCGATCCGTCCCATGTGTTAGATTTTAGCTCTGTCCAATTGGACAAGGATTTGACTTACGAGGAAGAGCCGGTGGCAATTCTAGCCCGACAGGTTTGCCAGTTGAGATCAAAGAGTTATCCTTCAGTTCGAGTGCAGTGAAGAGGTCAGCCCATCGAGGCAGCTACTTGGGAGTCTGAGTGGGAAATGCGGAGTAGATATCCACATCTTTTCACCAGCCTGGGTACTTTTCTATGTCCGTTCAAGGACGAACGGTTATTTTAAAGGTGGAGAATGTGATGACCCAATAGGTCATCTTATATTTTAGAACCTAATTTTGCGTTACGAGGTCTCAAAAATCTCATCTTAGCCTTCCTCCATTTGCGTGCGCAGTCCGAGTGTTCTTCCGGAAGGCTTATATGTTAAAAACTGATAAAAAGAGATATTTTGCCTAAAAAATCAATTTAAGTTGACTTCGGTCAATATTTGTAGAAAACGGACCCGGACCCGTGTTTTGATGGTCTCGGTGGGTCCGTAATGAAATATGGGACTTGGGCGTATGCCCGAAATCGAATTCCGAGGTCCCTAGCTCGAGATATGATTTTTTGTTGAAAATTGAAAGACTGAAAATCTAATGGTTTTAAGAATTTGGTTTATGTTTGGCCTTGTGGATATCGGGTCTGTATTTTGGTTCCGGAGCACGGTACATGTTCATTATAATATTTAAGACTTGCCTGTGAAATTTGGTAAGAAACAGAGTTGGTTTGGCGTGATTCGGACGTCCAGTTGTGAAAATAGAGGTTTTAAAGCTTTCTTGAAAACTTCATTCGATTTGGTGTTCAATTCGTAGTTTTAGGTGTTATATTGGCGATTTGATCATGCGATCAAGTTCGTATGATATTTTAGGACTTGTGTGCATGTTTGGTTTGAAGCCCCGAGGGCTTCGGTGAGTTTCGGATAGGCTACGGGATGTTTGGACTTAGAAAATCTGGTATTTTTGTTGTAGCAGCTGTTCTGGTGTGTTCTTCTTCGCGTTCGTGGAGATACTCTCGCGAACGCGAAGGGTAAGCTGGTCAGGGTGAGTTTTTCCTCTTCGCGAACACGAAGACCTGGTCGTGAACACGAAGTGATGGGGGCTTTACCCTTCGCGAACGCGACCGGCTCAACCCGAACGCGTAGCATTTAGGACATGGGGAGGGGTCAGACTTTCCTTCTATGTGAACGCGTGCACAGGCTCGCGAACGCGAAGGCCATGGGGCATAGCCTTCGCGAACGTGGTGAGGGTTTCGCGATCACGTAAGCCTAGTAGGGCAGCTCTTCGCGAACGCGATAGTGTCCTCACGAACGCGATGAACACTGTCGCCCAGTTCAGAAAACAGTCCCAAAACGGGACTTAATCCATTCTTTCACATTTTCAAAAGCTAGACGGCCTAGAGGCGATTTTTAAAAGACATTTTCTTCCCCAAAGTATTAGTAAGTGATTCTAAACCACATTCTTTCAATTACCCATTACATTTTATGAATTTTCAACCTAAAATCTAAGGCTTTCATGGTGGAGTTGGGGATTTTTGAGTAGAAACTAGGGATTTTGAAATTTGGGGATTTAGACCTCAAATTGAGGTCGGATTCCAAAACCAATTATATATCCGGGCTCGGGGGTGAGTGGGTAAATAGATTTTGGTCCAAACCTCAGGTTTTGACCAAGCGGTCCCGAATTCGATTTTTGACTTTTTGGCTGGAAGTTTGGGAAATCTAAATTTATGCAATGTAATTGATTCCTTTAACAATATTTGATATTATTGAGTCATTTTAAAATAGATACGAGTGGTTTGGAAGTGGATTCTAGAGAAAAAGCTGTGATTGAGTATTGAGTGGCCTTCAGAGCGAGGTAAGTGTCGTGGTTAACCTTGGCTTGAGGGATTGATATTATTCGCTTATTTGCTACGTGTTTGCATGTTGAGTACAACGTATAGGTGAGGTGACGAGTACCTATGCGTTGTTATCGAGTCATAACATGCGAGTGAGTCTTATTATTGTAATCGTGGTATTCCTTGATCATATTGTCCATGATTAGACTAGCTATTCGTTATGTTGAACAATTCTTATTATGTTTTACGGAAATTGGTATTGATTGGGTATTGACTCAAAGTTGAGGTTAGTAACGTGGAATTGAATGTTGAAGTAAGACTTGTTCTTGATATTTCTATCTCCCTATTGTTGTTGTTCATTGTCTTGGTGAGGGAGAGTGTTAAAGCACGAAGGGTGATGTCGTGCAACATTTTGTGAGTGAGTGTTAATGCACGAAGGGTGATGTCGTGCCATGTTATGAGAGAAAGTTAATGCACGAAGGGTAATGTCGTGTCGTTTCTATTGTTTCTTATGGTGAGGTTGAGGGTAAAAGCACGAAGGGTGATGCCGTGCCGTTTCTATTATTTCTTATGGTGAGGTTGAGAGTAAAAGCATGAAGGGTGATGCCGTGCACTTTCCGTTACTGTGTTTACTTGTTTATTTCTGTTTAAGATATATCGATTAATCATGTTCTCATTCCTATTGTGATTCCTTGCCATGTAATCCCCTCAGCATGTCCCCTTCCCAATATTTCTTGCCTTTATTCTTTAGTTGTTGTTATTGTTATATATATTGATATATATTGCACAGGTTTATTTTTAGGTGTCTTGTCCTAGCCTCGTCACTACTTCGCCGAGGTTAGGCTCGATACTTACCAGTACATGGGGTCGGTTGTACTGATACTGCACTCTGCACTTTCTGTGCAGATTTTGGTACCGGCTCAGGTTGATCGAGATTTTAGTTGTTGCACTATCCAGAGACTCAAGGTAGATCTGTCGGCGTACACAGACCTTGAAGTCCCCGTCTATCTTTTCTGTTTTACTGTTTCTTTCATTCAAACAGTTGTATTCCTTCAGACACCTTACTTGTAGCTAAATCTTAGTAGTTCGTGAATTGTGACTCCAGATCCGGGTGGTAGTAATTAATGCAGTTTTTATATTATTCCGCACTCACTACATTTCATCTTAGCTAATTTGATGTTATTTACTGAATGGAAAAGGGATTGGTTTAATGATTCTTTAACGTTGGCTTGCCTATCAAGTGATATGTTAGGCGCCATCACGGACCCGACGGTAGAAATTTCGGGTCGTGACATTGACTCCTACACATATAAATACCATTATTTAGCTCGAGTCACAAATAGTCACACAAAATAAACAAGATCAAGGTATAATACAAGGCAAATTACATGCAAAAATATAGATTTTTAGCCAAACATCAATGATTTACTCCTATTTCATGTTTATATCTTAGACGTATGCTTAGGAGTGTTCAACATGTAGGACTCGAGCACTCGTCACGGCCCATCGGTTTGGGTCGCAACACTTATGCTCATAAGAATCTGAGAACAACTATTTTAATACAATTCAGCTTAGTGAAGTACTATAACCCCCAATAACGGTAATTCTTGAAAGCTTAATTGTAAGGATAGAACAACCGCATTAAGTACCGACTTATAAGCACCTGACGTATCTCTTCCTCAACATATGGAACATGTGACATGTAATTGATATGATTTCGTAAACTTTAGACTTCATAGCTCATATAGAGAAATAATTAACAGAAGTCGTGACATAACATCGAAAGAAAGAATAACCTTACATACATCGATCCTAATAGTTATCATACTACGACAAACAAGATGCTCCTTTACAGCTTCGATCTATAATAATAACAATAAAAGAAACCTCATGTTAGCAACCAAACACTATTCAAGCCATTCAGACAATTCATTGAACATTTGGTGGGCGTAAGGTTTTAAGGCCCCTTCATAATGGTGTTTCAACACACCCTTCCTTTGTTCTAACTTACAGCAACACACTAACCCCTTTACGAGGTTACAACACCTTCCGTACACCACAACATACAAAACAACCCCTTACACATCACATATGAATCAAAAAGCTTGGACTCATGGCTCCCAAAGTAAAGACGTCTGAACTGCTATGCTTTACAACATTTGGATTTAAACATACCTACTCCTTTGGATTGAAACAAATGGCGTCGGGTGAGAGCTTTGTAGGTGCTACATGGAATTGTTTGCATTGGTGTGTGAATTCATTGTCGTCGGCAACAACTGGATGTTTCAAATTACTAGCTTTGTACTTTCCCATTATCATTATGCTACTGCTACATTGTATTTCGTAGCAATAGCCATTAGCTTTCTTTGTTTTATTATTTTCTTTTACTTGAACAGTGTGTAACTTTGACCCAGTTTAGGACTTATTATATATAACAGCTACTAGGTGAATAACCTAGTACTATATTTGCTTAAAAAAGATGGTGAAAAGCCAGTACTCCCTCATCCGATGGTGAAAAGCCACTGGAACTGTCCTAACATATGCGTATCAACAATGCGCGTAAACCCCAGGTAGGCGCCCCTATCAATTCTTCACCATCTGCTGTAGATCTCAACAATGATGGAAGCGTCAATACACCAAAAAAAAACCTGGACAAAGCAAAAAATCCCCTTCCCGTTCCTGGATCAAATCGACTTATTTCAAACCATGGAGATGGTTCAACACCTCAATTGCCATCAGCTAACAAAGTTTCAGACAACAACACTACAGGAATCGTCGGCTCCGAAAGGATGAACAATAGTGACAAACAGCTGTTGGTCGCGCATGTGGCGACAAGGGTCGAAATTGATCAACAACAATCCCAATCTACTTCAATTGCTCTGGACATTGATCCCAATCCCTCAAACAACAACTACACTAAGCAATTCATCACAACACTGTAGAACGCCATTAACGCAGATTATACTGGGCCTTCTGTTCGACGAAATGCCAAGGTTAGTTTTGATGCCAATTTTAATGAACAAATGAATGGTTGCACTACACAGAGTCATGTTGAGATTAGTCGTCATGAAAATTCACAAAAACACTCAACAAAAGAGAATGATCAAAAGGTGTCACCTCCAACAACCACAACGCTGCCGGACCATGTTGCTCCTGCGAGTTCAGAGCTTCACGCAGTGCTCAACCAATGTGAACTAACGGTGACCAACATTGACAATGATAATAACAACCCACTAAGTTATCCAAATCAACTGCTTCCAAGAATTCCAAGTGACAAGAAAGATACAGGACCAGTAGGAGCACAGGCTGCTAAAAATGGAGAACACGCATCTCAATCTTCTCAACAACAGCTCAAAATTATCCCTTCCAACTCCATACACACCCACACTAAAGTTTCTGCTAATTATGATCGACTTACAAAAAAAGATACTGCACCAAGCCAAGCACCTCAACAACCTAGTACTGTTAACTTAAAACCAGATCCTAACAACACAACTTCACTACCTGCAGGAGCTAAAAAGCTTGCTAAAAACACCAAATCACCACTGAACCACACCCCCCGACAATCACTCATTCTTATGCTACAAAAATCAAAGCCAGATTTGAAGCAGAGAGAACCCCCATTAGCTTCACATCACCAAAGTTAACCACCAAACAAGCCAGACCTGCAGTTATTTTTAAAAAGGAAGATTACATGGAAACCATGGCTGCCACATGTAAGTACACTTTGGTGGGGAAGTTCATTAATATTATGCCTAGAATGGAAGTTATCAGAAGAAGCTTTGTCATTCAAGCTAAACTCAGGGGAGGATTTACAATTGCTCACTTCAATTCTAAGATAGTCTACATTGATCTAGACAATGAATATGATCATGTAACAGTGTGGAATAAGCAAGTCATGTACATTCAAGGCCAAATGATGAAACTGGAAGCTTGGACACCTTTATTCAGCCCCAATGAAGATTCACCTATTGTCCCAGTATGGATTATCATCCCTGAACTACCTTGGCACCTCTACTATATGGAAATTATCACCCTTTAACTGTCTCATATTGGTAAAGTATTATTCCTGGATCTGGCTTTATTCTAAAAAATAAGAGGTAGTGTTGCTAAGGTGAACATGCAGATTGACCTGACCAAAGACAGACCTCATCATGTTTGGTTGGGATATGATGACAACCAACATGAAAATAGTGATGGTCAATGGTTGGAAATACAATATGAGAGCATTCCTGAATATTGCTCCTATTGTAGACACCTAGAACATTCAAATCATGCATGTCCTGAAAAATCAAAACATGAAGATAAGAAGAAGAAGAAGAAATGCAATGCAATAACCAATGAACAAAACATGGTGAAGGAGAAGAACACAACAGAGGCACAAAAGACACAGCAACCACCAAAACAACAAAATCAAGCCACTCAGCACAAGCAGGCTTATCAACACCACCAGCAGCTAAAACACCAAAATGATGCAGCACAAGATAAGGGAGAAATTCAGAACACAGGATCACACCATTCACAAGAGGAATGGCAAACACAGAAAAATAGGAAATTTAAAGGAATTGCACAGAACACTAGGAAGCAATAGGCAGTCTATATTGCTAAACAACATAGTATTCACCAACAGCAGAATCCACCAAAAGACAATGCTCAACATACCCCTAAGCAAGTAGTCAATGAAGGCAAGAAGTTTGATAAAGAGGAAACACTAGCAAATACAAATGGGGATCCAAATAAATTAGGGGCAAATGGCAAATATCAAGCTGTGGAGTCAACTTTGGATTGGGTACAGAGGCGATTTGGCACAAGTACAGAGGAGTTGAAGCAGTTCAATGTTCGTATAAACAAGTCATGCCAGGAAATTCCATCTCAAACCTTTGAAGAATCTAGCACAAATGGAGAGAATAATGAAATTAATTCTGAAAATGGTAATCAAAATTATAGTAAACAACATATGATCTCACCAACAAGTCATGCAACAGGAGCTCTATACAAGTGTTACACATTGGAGGAACTGAGAAAGTTGTCTCGGATTTTGAAGGAGTTATGGTTACTGCTGTATATAGGGATCTACTGGGAAATGTTAGTGCAGGAGCATTACATGTTACTGATCATTCTGACCATATAACACCTGCGTGCAAGGATCTTGATATCACTGGACCAATGCATTCTACAGTTTTGCCTACAATAAGACCTAGCTTGGAATCTATCTACGAAATACAATTCAGGAGGCTGCAGTAATGCCTAGGTGATGGAAATCATACTTCTATGGTGGTAATTGAGAATAATGAGATGACTTCTAACCAACTACAACTTGACATTGTACCACAACCAACATGTATTATTGATCAAGATCTAATAGCTTGTACCTCTGACACTGGGATGGCAATGCAATTTGAGATCAACATACCATTGAAGACTTCATTACAAACATTACATGATTTATGAACACATAATCTTGCACCTACTGATATGACCTTGATGGAGCAACAGAAACTAGAAGAAGAAGGAGATGATGAGTCAACTGGTGGGAATTTCACACAAGTAGCAAGGGAGGCTGACTTGTCTCTTAGAACTAGTGCAAAGTGAGGTAAAAAGACAAAGAAGCAGACTCAAAATAGGGAACCACTTCAACCAACAAGAATCTTGCCCAGGAGGGCAGCCTCACAGAATAAATGATGTTTAAGTCATTGATTTGGAACACTAGGTCTGTCAATACACAACAGGTTTTTCCTAGGGTAATCAATATGCAAAGGGAGTATAGTTTTTTCGTCATTGAACTATTGGGGCCTTTTCAAAAAGGAAGGGCATATAGAGAGGTATTATGATGACTTTTGTGAAGAATATTGAATATAGACACCGCTTTTTCAAATTTGAATGGAAAGATATAGTTGTTCTTTGATGCTATGGTGCAATGGGAATTGATTATGGAGACAGATCAACAGATGACTGTTAAACTATTTCACCAAGACATTGGCAAACATATTATGATGACTTTTGTGTACGCAAAGTGTTCATCTCTTGAAAGGTTGGAATTGTGGGATAATATGTATTACATGGCAGCTGTTATGGAACTTCCTTGGTTAGTAGGAGGAGATTTCAATGTAGTATTACATGAAGATAAGAAGATAGGTGGCTTACCAGTTTACCCTCTGGAATATGAGGATTTTGCATTCTGTGTCAACTCATGTGGACTGTTTGATCAAGTCTATAAAGGGAGTCCTTTTACATGGTGGAATGGAAGAACTAATGATGCATGTATATTCAAGAGGTTGGACGGGATTCTTGTAAACTTTCCATTTCAAAATATGATGCCTTCAATAGAAGTGGAACACTTGATCAGAACTGGCTCAGATCATGCACCATTATTTATATCTTGTGGAGAATAGACTTTAAATTTTGTCAAGCCTTTCAAATTCTTGAACTTCTGGACAAAAAATGCAACCTTCAAAGAGGTGGTGATACAGAATTGGGATGCTGACTTCATAGAGGATCCATTTGTATTGTTCAACCATAAACTAAAGAAGGTGAAAGTGGCTTTATCTAAATGGAGCAAGGATACATTTGGTGACATTTTCAAACAGATAGCAATACTGGAAGATATTGTAAAAGTCAAAGAGATGTTGTTTGAGGGAGACCGTACTACTGAGAGTAGGATTGTTCTTCAAAAAGCTCAGGCAGAATTGAAGAATTTTCTAAGAGTAGAGGAGCAATACTGGAATAAAAAATCTGCGATGACTTGGTTTGCTGAGGGTGATAGAAACGCTACTTTCTTTCACAACCTTGTCAATGGCAAAAGGAAGAAATTGCAGTTGCAAAAATTCAGAATGAAGATGGCAACTGGTTAGAAGCTCAAGAAGATATGGCTAAGGTTGCAGTTGAATTCTATCAAAGGTAGTTCACTAACGAAAAGGATCCCACTGGAGCAGAACTTGGAGTTGTGTAGGTATCCAACCCTAGAGGAAGTTAAGGCTACAAGTTTTGGGCTAAGTGGAGATAGTGCCAGTGGTCCTAATGGATTTACGGGATTATTCTATCAATAAATGTTGGGATGTAGTTTTTTATGACATACATAATATGGTACTGCATTTCTATGGTGGGGCTTCATTGCCTAAGTCTATCACTCATTCTAATTTGGTATTGTTACCAAAGAAACCAAGAGTGTAGACCTTCTCAGACCTAAGGCCAATAAGTTTGAGCAATTTTATCAACAAAGTTCTATCTAGAGTTCAACATGATAGATTGGAGAAGATTCTGCCTTCCCTAATTTCATCTAATCAGTCTGGATTTGTGAAAGAGAGGATCATATTTGAGAACATCCTACTCACTCAGGAAATTGTTACTTACATAAGATTGAGAGGCAAACCTGCAAATGTTGTCATTCAGCTTGATATGGCAAAGGCATATGACAGGGTTTCATGGAAATATCTGTTACATGTTTTGAGGAGAATGGAATTTGCAGAACATTTTATTAATATGGTGTGGAACTTGGTATCTAACAACCGGTATTCAATATTGGTGAATGGACAATCATCAGGTTTCTTCAAGTCAACAAGGGGAGTGAAGTAAGGTGACCCACTATCTTCTGCCTTATTCATTCTATCAGCTGAGGTACTATCTAGAACATTGAACAAGCTCTTTGAAGATAAATCATTTGTTGGATTTGGTATGCCCAAGTGGTCTGAGCCTCTAAACTACTTGGCCTATGCTGATGATACCATAATATTTGCTTCAGCTCACCCTTCCTCTTTGAGCAAGATGATGGCTGTATTGGGAAGCTATAAAGAGGTGTCAGGCCAGATGATCAATAAATATAAGAGTTCTTACTATATGCATGCCAATGCAGCTCATTATCTATTTAGGGTAGTTGGTCAAATCACAGGTTTTACAAGAGGTAAATTCCCTTTCACATACTTAGGATGTCCAATATTCTATACTAGAAGAAGAAAGGCCTATTATGAAGAACTTGTTAAAAAAGTAAAGGCAAAAATGCATTCTTGGAAAGAAAAATTATTATCATTTGGAGGAAGAGCAACACTCATCACTAGTGTGTTGCAAAGTATGCCAGTTCACTTACTGTCAATGCTTGCTCCACCTGCTAATATATTGGAACATTTGCTTAAGATTTTTGCATGGTTCTTTTGGAGTACAAAGGAAGAAGGGAGGAGTAGGCATTGGGCTTCATGGCAGAACTTATGTCTCCCTAAGCAGGAAGGTGGTCTAGGGTTTAGATCACTTCATGATGTATCAAGGGCCCTTTTGCTAAACTTTGGTGGAGGTTCAGAACTACTAAATCTCTATGCTCTAACTACATGTGGAACAAGTATTGTAAAAAGGAAATGCCTATTGTAGTGCAAGTAAGACAAGGTTCTCATGTGTGAAGGCAAATGTTGAAGGCTAGAGAAGAAGTAGAGCATGAGATTCTGTGGGAAATGAGGAGTGGAACTACAAACATATGGTATGAAAACTGGACTAGGATAGGTGCTCTATATCATGTATTACCTCTAGAATTCCCAATACAGGAGGACTTACAGGAGGTGTCTGAATTGAGGCAAGAAGGAACATGGAATGAGCAATTGATTGATCAAAATAATTTCAGAAGCAATTGTTGAGCATATTAAGCACAATGTTCAGTATGGAGCCAACCAAGAGTTCTGGGATAAGCCATACTAGATGCCTACGGCATCAGGTAAGTTCACTGTGGCGAGTGCCTGGTAGATCCTTAGGCACAAGGCAAATCATAATCAAGAGTTCAACAACATGTGGATCAAGGGTTTGCCATTCAAGATAGATTTCTTCTTATGGAGGCTATGGAGGAACAAGTTGGCTACAGATGATTTATGGAGAAGACAAGGTTATGTAGTCATGTCCAGATGTTGGTGTTGTCAGCATCCTCAGGCGGAAACATTAGATCACATATTCCTAAGTAGCAACACAGCAAATAAATTATGGAAGACATTCTTGAGAGCAACTGGGATTAATGTATCATTGTTGCAGGTTAAACAAGTCATAAGGGCTTGGTGGAAGGTTAAGTGCTGTTCAAAATAAAGGCCATTGTTTCAAGCAGCATCAACTATAATAACCTGGGAGCTTTGGAAAAGGAGGAATACAGGAAAGTATGGAGGGACAGTGTCAACCAGTAGAGTGATCTATGAAGTTAACAAAACATTGAACTACTTGGCAAAGGTTAGGTATCCATAGCTGTCAAACATGCCATTGCTTTGGCCAGACATGGTAAGATACCTTGAAGGCTACAAACCAATTCTGGCAACTACAACAATTTCATGTAAGGCTCCTTAAGCAGGCTGGTTCAAAGGCAACACAGATGAAGCTTCAAAGGGGAACCCTGGACCTAGTTTATTAGGTTTTTGTGTGAGAAATGATGTTGGAGATTTGGTGTACGCAAGGGCTGTAGATTTGGGGATAACTACCAATGTGATAGGTGAGGCTAAGGCCATTATGCAAGGTTTGACATACTGTATAGATCAGGATCTTCACCCTCTAATACTAGAGACTGATTCATTGGTGTTGAAGAAGGTTATTAAAGGAGAATGGGAACCACATTGGAGTATAGTGGCAGAAGTCCGGAAGCTTAAGGAGATGAGGGATCACTTTAATGTGATCTTTCAACATGTGTTCAGTGAAGGGAACACAGTTGCAGATTTTATAGCTAACATTGTTTTCTCTTTTGCATGTACATCTGAATTTAATTCTTTTTCAGAACTTTCTAGTGTAGGGAGGAGGCTTATCAATCTTGACAAATCACATACTCCTAATATTAGGGTTAGGACTTGCAAAAGAAGAGCTCCAAATTGATGAAAATACATGATGAACACTGTTCAACAAGGAGAAAGCTCAACTTCCAAAATGAAAAATTTATGATTGATGGTTAGCTATGTTAATCAAAATAATAGATTATGCTTCATGTTTATTAAGCTTATGTTTTTGTGTCTCAATACGGCATCTACCAGTGGTATTAACGTGCTATCATGTTCATTCTAGTGGTATCCTACAAAGACATAGAACAGTTTAAATAAATAAAACATTAAGATCTGGCCAAAATTGTTCTTTTATCATTTGGTTGAGGTACTGCAATATGATGCTCTGTTGTAACAATACAAACAAGCTAAAAATACAAGGTTATGACCTTTGTGAAGCTGGAGTATACAAAGACAACTATAGGCTTAGATAGGATACAGCTACTGCACATTGATGATGCTGGAACACGAGTTTTATTAGGGTACTCTTGGAAGCTAAGGGAATTAATCTGCTACAGCTCATTTTTGGACATAACATGGCTAGATGAAAGAATGCAAGGATGGATGCTCAGGACATTCACAACTATCAACATGTTTAGTGTATTCTGCTGGAATTTCTGGCAAGCAAAGGAAATTGTTCTTCTTCTGCAAAATCAACTTTACAACGATGATCACATGATCTATTATTTATTGCGAAGCAGACACTTCAATCACTGTGTGCCAATATATGGATTTAATTCTTTAGGCGGGAAGTTCAGTCATCTTTATAAAATACAGCGAATAGTTATACTTTACAACTTCATAAACTCCATATATCTTGATAAATGTTCTGACCACTCCACTGTATTGTGCAGACATGACCATACCTTCACTCTCAAAGCTCGATGTGTTCTATTAACTTCAATCTTGCGAAAGAAAATAGCATTGTACTATGCTCATTCTGGGAATGGTATGGCAACATATAGGCATATGCTCGTCATTTATTCATCACTGAAGTATTATACTACTTATGCAAATATTCTTTTGCGTGTTTATCATACATCACAACCAAGTCAAAAGGTTAATTGGCTCCTTATGGTGAACAATAGCCTCATTTCATGTAGCAGGTCCTATGTTACAGATTACACGACATATTCTTTGTTCGGGTGTGGCAGATTTGGATTCATTAATGCCTTGTCCTTTGGGTTGCAAAAATTGGCGCCGGGTGAGATCTATGTAGGTGCTACGTTTGGATTTTTGCAACTGGCATGCGTATACAAATGCAACATTGAAAACATAAAATATTTCGAGTCTGTAACAGAATGCTTAGTTGAAAATAAGGTTTGTCTTGTAATAGTTAGACATGATACTATATCGGTTTTTTCTCTACTTGTAACACTTACCCCATTTTTAGGGAGTTTATTAATATATTACAACTACTTGGCACTCCTAGTGGTTTATTTGATAAAAAAAAAAATGGATAGAGGGTAAGATTCATGTTCTTGAGAGAGAATTTTACTAGTGAGGTGTTTGGATGACTTACCTTGACTTTGGAGAGTGGGAGAAGGAGAGAAAATGGAGAGATTCAGTTTCCATAAGGTCTTCAATGAAAATTAGAGAGAAATACCGAGTTTTAGCTTATAAAAGACGAGATTTGGCCAACTTCACCTTGGGTATCACATGTCCCGCAGCAATTGGACACTGCCTATGTCCGTAGTAAAATGTTCATAACCTTTTACTCCGATATTGTATCGATGAACGGTTTACAGTGTTGGAAAGTAGACTTAAAGATCTTTAATTTGATAGGAGGATCACCCCTAAATCCCAAATATATAGATCGCAACACGCACTGGAAGTTGGACCTTATTCAAATGCATTCTGAAAAGCTTAACTATGAACAACTTTCACTTCGACTCTTGAAGACCTTTTCTAATAACGAAATATTCATGGATTCACTTGCATAAATTCAAAATTCTTTAGGGCTAAAGTCTTATGACATTTATTTCACGGTTCACGTCTTACTCCGAATGTACTGGATATTACAATATCAAGAGAATCGCGTGATCGATCAGAAGTACTGTCCGACTTTTTTGAAGATTAATTATATTCTGAGGTACGCATCATCCTACATTCGAGAAATACGCTATTCCAATCCCTATCACGACGAACAATCTGGAGAGAAAAATTAACGGATAAATAAAATTGTACTCATACTATTTATTGGTAAAATTTTCTTTTGTTTCATAATTATTTAGTGATTATTTCATACCTGACTTTTGCCACAAACAAATATCTCTGTTTGATCCATAAAAAAAAAAAAAAAAAAAACTTTAAATGACTCTACTTAAATTCAAGCTCAAACAAGGAATAATATTTGCAGGCGTTTCTTGTTAGCTTGATGATATTATAGAAATGGCGGAGACCGATGACCATGTTCTGGCATTAGAGGGGCAAAGGGTGATATTGAAAAAGGAGAAACTGAAAAATAAAAATAGTTAGCGAGTTTTAATGGGTAAAAGTGTGAATAGTAAAAAAGAAAGAGTAATAAAAAAAAAAGTATATGTCATGCCCTCATATGATAGCTGATGCAGTGGAGCATGTAACTTGCTCTCTACAAGATTGGTTCTGAATTGTCAAAGGGGTTCTAATTACATTTCGAACAAGAATAAAGTGTAAGAAATGCCCTAAAATTTAAGCATATAAATAATTTTTCCAAACAATTTTGGTTAACAGGTTATTGTTATAAAATAAAAATTGTAAAGTAAATAAATCGAAAACACGTTTATATAGAGATTGATATAGTATTCAAATTCAAACTCATGTACATAATAAACTGAAATCTCCTCTATTTATAGAATAAAGGAAACTGTTGTGTAAACTGCTACTGCAAGCTGTTGTGTAAGCTGCTAGTGCAAGCTGCTATTGTACCAGATATAGATAATCTTCTATCGGGGGTAATATTTATCTATAACGGAGTACCGAAAGGATAAGCTTATTGTACCAGATATAGATAATCTTCTACAGGGGGTAATATTTATCCATAACGGAGTACCGAAAGGATAAGCTTCTTCATGAGGCTTATTTCCAATAGAGTACTAAATAGATAAACATATTTATGGCGGAGTCTCATATGGATAAGTTTCTTCAGAAAGCTTATTTACAACGGAGTACTAAATGAACATCCGTAATATAATATATTTATAACACTTTGGATGTTTATTAAAAGATAATATGCCTCATTAAAACCTTACTAGAAAAAATTTCGTGGAAAAATAATCCTAGTGAAGGAAAAAAAGTACACATATTTAGTAATACGCATAACTAGTTATCTCATTAAAAACCATATAAGGAAAACCCCGTGGAAAAATCTTAGTAAGGAAAAAAGAGTATAGCGCGTATTTTACTCCCTCTGATAAAAATTTTGTTTTAAATATTTGAGTCTATGCATTCCAATCTTGTATAACATCTTCTCAAAAGTTGCAAGTTAGCAAAGATTTAGTGAATAAATATGCCGGATTGTCACTTGAACGGATTTGTTACACGTCAATGTCACCATTTTTTTGAAGATCATGTGTGTAGAATAATTTTGGTGAAATGTGCTTTGTTCTATCTTCTTTTATAAATCCTTCCTTTAATTGGGTTATGCATGCAACATTGTCTTCGCATAAAAATGTGGATCTTTTATCACATTTCAAACCACATTTTTCTTGAATAAAATGAATCACCGATCTCAACCATACGCATTCCCTATTTATTTTATGAATAGCTATTACCTCAGCATGATTTGAAGAAGTAGCAATAATAGATTGCTTTGTAGAGCGCCATGACATGACAGTACCTCCACATGTAAACATGTACCCGGTTTTGAGATCGAGCTTTATGGGGATCAAATAAATAATCTACATCTGCATAACCAACAAGATATGCACTACCTTTGTTAGCATAAAACAAACTCATATCAAGAGTTCTCTTTAAATATCGCAATATATGCTTAGTCTCGTTCCAATGTCTCTGTATAGGAGACGAGCTATATCTTGCTAGTAAATAATAAAATAATAACAACCCAGTAAAATCCTACTAATGGGGTCTGGGGAGGGTAGTGTGTACGCAAACCCTACCCCTACCCCGAAGGAGTAGAGAGGCTGTTTCTGAAAGACCCTCGGCTCAAAAAAATAAAAATACAAGGACAAAAATGAGACAATATTAGTATCACAACAGCAATCATAGGAAAAATAGGAACACCATGAAATCCAGAAGAAACATGCAAAGCAAAGGGAGACAATATTAGTATCACCACAACAATCATAAGAATAATAGGAACACCATGAAATCTAGAAGAAAGATGCAAAGCAAAAGCGACAGCTAGTAAATAGGACCTACACTGAAAAGCGAAATAGTAAGACACAACATTGCCACTAGCTATCTTAGACAAAAATTCTACATGGCTAGTCCCACAATGGTACGAAGTAAGGCACGATTCAACTACCTCCTAACCTAAAACCCTAATACTCGACCTCTAGTAAATTAACATAAAATGTTATGTCAGGCCTTGTAACATTAGCAAGATACATAAGTGCACCAATTGCATTGAGATAGGGTATTTCAGGACCAAGAAGTTCTTCATCCTCTTCTGGAGGTCGAAACGGATCCTTATTCACTTCAAGTGATCGAACAACCACCAGTGTACTCAATGAATGCGCTTTGTCCATGTAAAAGTGTTTAAAGACCCTTTTTGCATAGGCAGATTGATAGATAAAGATCTCGTTTGCTAAATATTCAATTTGTAGACCAAGACATAATTTATTTTTCCAAGATCTTTTACCTTTAATTCTTTCTTAAGATATTCAATTGCCTTTTGGAGCTCTTCTGGAGTTCTAACAAGATTTATGTCATCAATATAAATAGTAAGTATAACAAATTTTGATGCCATTTTCTTTATAAAAATACATGGACAAATAACATCATTTATGTAACCTTCTTTCAGCAAATATTCACTGAGGCGATTATATCACATGCGCCCAGATTGATTTAAACCGTACAAAGATTTTTGTAATCTGATTGAGTATATTTCACGATACTTTGAACTATATGCTTCAGGCATTTTAAATCCTTCAGGGATCTTCATATAGACTTAATCAAATGAGTCATATAGGTTATGACTTGCATTTAAATGGCACGACATCTTCAGGTGTCTGGACTATAGGTTCGATCCTCACAATCTTTTATAATATTATGAACTATATTGTATCAAATATATCATCGACAATCATTTTGTATCGGTTCCTAAGCGACATAACTTGTTGAGATCTCATTACTTTCTTTATTTTCAGGTACTTGAACTTTTTCTAGAGTTTCATGAAATGTTATGTCGTGGGCTCTTCTAGAGCTCATTTGCTCCTCATTATGATCATTTTGATCATTTGCTTCTATCATTTTTCAAGGATTGTTACCTTTGGAACCGATCGGTTTACTACGCTTCATGCGTGCAGTAAACTTTATCCTTCAGGGACTTTAATTTTAATAGAAGCATTTGTATCTGAAATATGATATTTAATTTTGGATCAACAAATGCTTCTGGCATTTGATTTGAATTATCTTCTAAGTGAGGATTATATTAATGATAATTCAATTCATATAGCATATTTTCTAGCTGTTTATTCCATCCCCCAAATGTTAGAAAAACTAACACATATCCCCAATTTTCTTTGAAAAACCTATATTTGTGCATTGTGGTAGAGAAATTAATCATATACCACACATCAAAAATTATTAGATAGTAAAAATATTTGGTTTCTGATCCTAAATCAATTGTGAGGGGAGGTTTATCATATTTTGTTGGTCTGATGCATACAAATGTTGTTGTATGCAATTTAGAAAATCTTAGACCTACACACGAGTCTTTGTTCTCATAAGAAATAGTTTAGATATTAATACGAGGTATTCAATGCTAAACTAGCTTGGATATAAACCAACATCATCAAGATGAACCATCTTGATTTCATAATCCTATCTTGATTTCATAATCTGAAAATTATGCTCTTAATTGAGAAAAGCAATTTCAAATGCCAAACTGCGGGTTGACAATAAACACACATGTAACCATCTCATATATGCATCTATAAGTGGTTCACATGATAGGTGAATCGGCCCATATTCACCTTTTATATATTCCAGAATTCAGGGGTCTTAATCCCAACTTTAGCTGGTATAATCAATTTATTATGAGAACAAGTAACACAATAGAATTCTTGAAGAATCTTCTAGTTTTTCAGTATATGCTTATCTGAATTCTCAAATAACTCATTTAAAAATGGCAAATGAAAACTTCAAGTTTATCATGACATGTGCTATCTCTTAATAAGCTTCTGGTTTACTATGGCATAGACTTTTGCATTAGTAAACTTCTGATTTACTGTTGCTACTTTGTATCCGCGAATTTTTGACTTACTGTAGCTACTTTTGCCTCAGTAAAACTTCTGATTTACTGTGACTGCTTTTGCATTAGTAAACTTCTGATTTACTATGATATATGATATAGTATAAATTGAAGAATAAGGCGGGCCATTTCTCATATATATATTATTTTACCCCTATGATTGTGGAAACATGAAGATTTTAAATCTTCCAATCATTTGTAGTCTCAATATGATAACCATTTGTATTAGTAAACTTCAGGTTTACTACAACATATGTTTTGACCATAATCATATAATATGAATGACATATTTGTATATAAGCTCTTCGAGAGCCTTCATTTACTATCCACAATCTAATATTTATCGGACACTACTGGTGTCATGTGTCTTCTAGACAAACAGTTAGCTCTTCAGGAGTTGTTGATATATTTTGTACTATCAAATATTGCTCAGACACTTCTGGTATCATGAGAGAAAATTATAATCAAATAAATAATATAAAATAATTGTTTAAGCACATGAAAATACCTCTTCATAATATTTTCCTACTTTAGAAAGAAATTTTAATTGTGTTATTTCTTCAAGAGCAAATTTAAAATACGAAATATTGAGTATATATTCTCTCAATCATATTACCTCTTCTGGGGTTCAATTGTAATATATTTACATCAAGAGCGCGTTCATATTTATGAGCTTTATTAATATTGTCACATTCACTTCGGGGAATATATTAATATATATCAAAAGTTCTCATCCTTCAGGGAACAGAACATAATTATCTGAACGTGCATTAATCACATCAAATTGTGATGCTTCAACCTCTTTTAAAATATATACTACTTCAGGAGCAAATCAAGGCGTGCATGTAATATAGAAAATATTTCTCTAGTTTATCTTTAATTGTAACCATAGAAAACCTAAATTATCACTTCTGGTGGTCATAGGCATATACCACTTCTGGTGGTTAACTAAATTTAGTTACAATGAGATATACGAAACATAACCACTTCTGGTGGTTATATATTTCTTGCAAACTCTGCTGGAGTTTAAGTGGATCTAACAATGTTATTCACTTTGTAATCCTTTATTAAGATAATTAGGATGAAAACAAATACCAAAATAGGTACTGTATACGTAACATATAACCAAGAAAGCGATGATAAATATATTAAAATATAAGCAAAAGGCTCAAATTAATTTACGCAAATTTGGCCACTTCAGATGTAAGTGATATCTACATCACTAATGCCAAGAAGAAAAACTAACCACCTCAAGGATATAATCTGCCTTATGATGCTCAGAATGAACAAGATCTAACCACGGACATAAGAGCGTCGCCTTACATCGGAGATGAACACTGAAATAGAAATTAAATTCAAAGTAAGTGCTCATGATGGCAGAGTCTCATGCTGATAACGTGTTATAAAATAAAAACTGTAAAGTAAATAATCGAAGACACGTATATAGAGAGATTGATATATTATTCAAATTCAAACTCATGTACATAATGAACTGAAATATCCTCTATTTATAGAAGAAAAGAAGCTGCTGTGCAAGCTGCTTGTAAGCTGCTACTGCAAGCTGCTGTGTAAGCTGCTACTGCAAGCTGCTATTGTACCAGATATAGATAATCTTCTATCGGGGATAATATTTATCCATAACGGAGTACCGAAAAGATAAGCTTATTGTACCAGATATAGATAATCTTCTACCAGGGGTAATATTTATCTATAACGGAGTACCGAAAGGATAAGTTTCTTCAGGAGGCTTATTTCCAATAGAGTACTAAATAGATAAACATATTTACGGCGGAGTCCCATATAGATTAGCTTTTTCAGGAAACTTATTTATAACGAAATACTAAATGAACATCCATAATATAATATATTTATAACATTTATGTATTTTTCCCTAACATAATTGAACATCTTATAATGCAAAAGAATAGAGAAAGTGTTGGGGAAAGAATAAAAAGCAAAAAGATAACCCACAAAATAAATAGAATTAGAAAAGGAAAAAAAAGGGGCGGGTGGTAAGAAAAGGAAAACAAATTCGAAAGGCTTTGCCTATCGTCTCGGGTGTTAAACCCTAAACCTCTTCTGAGCAACTCTACAATCAGATGTTCAAGTTAAAAGGAGGCAATTCAATCCTTCCCAAAATCCCATTTGATATCATCAAAATTGTTCAAATTCACATCTCCAATTTCCATACCAAGAACCCACTTTCCAGTCCAGCAATCCAATTCATTCTTGAAGAAGGCAAAGAATTCGAATCCCGACAACCCACAAACCGAGAACTGACGTCTAAGCATAATGAAGAAGCTAAGTTTTCCAGTGATGGGATTCAGATTTCTCATCCTTGGCCTGAATGGGGGGACTTGATGCAGAAGTTGTTGAAATGTGGATACTTTGAGGGAATCGGAAACCCTTTTGGAAATGCTGAAGAAATGGGTTCTAAAGATGCAAACCGGATTAGAACTGCTTGTTTGAATTTTGCTCGAGACCGGTTTGATCTTATAAAGTCTGAATTTATAGTCTGTTTTGCCTACATGAAATTACTGTTTTAGTAACTTTATTGCTTGTCTTATATTAGGTTTAGAGCTTTTGTCATGGGTTTTTGTTGATTTGTTGAAACTATTGATTTCTGTATTTCAATTCTAGCATTGCTGTTTTTGTATTTTAGCTTCATAAAATGGCTGGGCATCTGAGTTTGGTATCCGATCTTTTGACTATATAGCCACTCTACAAAATGGAAGTCATGTCAGCAGCTTTAGGGGAGAGGCCTATCTTAACTGATGTATAATAATATGTAACTTATGTAAGCTGATTCTGAGGGATTTTCCCTTTGAATGAGTTATTTACTTAATTATTTATGCTTGAAGATCGAGCCTTAGCCGCTATGGATGTAAACTTTTAGCTTATAGAATGATAGGAATGTCAGCTATGTTTCTGCTGCACTCCCTCAGATTGGAAATGTAAAGAGCGTTCAATTTATGTTCCTTGTTTCTCTTTTACTCTGTCAACCCAAGTATTACAAATCTTTCTAACAATTCTATATATTGTCCCCTTTTGTTCTGTGTTAAATAGAACCTTATTTTTTTTTTACCTATTATTTGTTACTAATTATTAGAATGTACTTAGTGGAGAAGCATGGTCAGTGAGACGTTGAATTCATATAGCCGATCTCAACTTGCTTGAGATTGAGGCATAGTTGTTTTTGTTGTTGTTGTTGGTGTCAACTTAAGATGAGCTTTTCCATAAATGCTACTGGTGCTTCAATATATGAAGAAATAGTTTGTGATCCGATCTTTTTGAATACCGTGAAGACCTAAGTTTTAAGTATCAAGCAAGTAGAAGCCATGGAGGATTAGGATTTGGACGAAAACAGCGGCGAGTTATCAATCTGCCAGCGTCACATTCTCATAACCATGCTTCAAGTATTCAGCTGCTTGTAATTGTATGACACTGTCAAATATTTATTATACATAACACCAACTGCCTCAGAGCACCTTATAGAAAGCAGTGTTAGTTTATATATAGAGGGTAGTATGTTAGCTTTGTACCCATTATTAAATCCCCAAAATACCCATGCCAGCACATTAAAGCAACATAATGAGATGGACTGTTTTATCTTTTCACCAAAAATTCTCACCCAATATATATATATATATATATATATATATATATATATATATATATATATATATATATATAAATAGTTAGATTGGGAATTAGAATTTTGTCAAGCTTGTTGCTGTTCTGACTAATACAGCCATGGTAACAGATATTTGTCGCGGCAATATATTGGGGTGATAGCTGGCTGTGGCTGTCCAAGCATTGATAGAAAAGTTGTCAACTCTGGAAAGCGCCTTAGGGCATCGTTAGGCATCAAGGAAGGAAATGTATGTACTTAATTGCTGTTGTAATGCTTAACCTAGCTAAGACATCTCCGTCAGAGTTTTTGCAGTATGATGACTAGCATCCATCTGTCTATACTTGTAACAAGATGCATTTAGTAGGTTTGCAGTTTCTGCATATTGAGGGGAAGTTGTGAGAGGGCATATGTCAGGGCACGTGAAGATCAAGGTGGTCGAACTGTTGATGTTATGCGTCTTTTATTGACTTATGGACTTGATCCAATTACTGGTGCTGTGGAGAAAAAAAGAGTTAAGGAATCAGCAAGAAGGCTGCTGAAAGAAATTATGCGTTTCAGTTCAGAGGAACTCAAACAGAAGTCCACAAACCCTTGGAATCCATCTGTACAAGGTGATCACCAAGAAGAAGGTCAGATCATTGTTCCAACAAAACATGGTGATTGGATTTGTCCCAAGTAAGTCTAGTGAAATTTGAATGCATTTAAGATTTAAAACTTCCATGTCGTACCAATCCTAAACTTTTCATATATCCTCTTGATTTTGTTTCTAGATGCAACTTCTTGAATTTTTCCAGAAATGTCAAGTGTTTACGGTGTAATGGCTTATTTCGCGAAAGACTTAGCAAGCTAAGGGAGGAGCAGGATAATTTTCCTTTAAAGAAAGGCGACTGGATTTGTTACAAGTAGGAATGTTCTTGGATAACTTTGTGCAGTAAATAGGTTTATATCCTAGTTTTGCTAGTGTCATTTTGACTTCCAATCACTTGCAGATGCCATTTTATGAACTTTGCAAAGAACACAAGGTGTTTGCAGTGCAAAGAAAAGCCACCTAAACGGCAGCTTAATCCTGGAGAGTGGGAGTGCGACTCGTAAGCACTTAAACCTTTTTTTTTGGGTCAATGGTAAGTATCAGTATAATGTGTTTTTGTATCCTCCTTTTTGATTTTAACTCTCTCTGCTCTGTCTCTATTTCCTTGTGTTTTTCCCTTGGTTAGGTGCAACTACATCAATTTCAAAAGAAACATGGTGTGCTTGAAATGTGATCACAGACGGCCAAAAGCATCGACTAGTGGTGCAAGTGCTTCCTCTCAATCTGCAATACAAAATAGAAGCATTAGTCGAACACGGCCTTATTTTGGTGAACTGAATCAAGAAACAAATGAGGGCTTAGATGAATGGGAATTTGTTGAAAGTGACGATGAAGATCATTTTAGCTCAATGTCAGGGAATCAGGAAGCAAGATTCATTGATTTTCCCGTTTTAGGGGGGAATAGTGAATTGTCTCGAGATGCAAAGAAGCAAGAAAAATGGAAGATGCAGATGGCTGCGAAGAGAAGAATCACTGCAAAAGAAACACTAAATGCTGATGAATTCAGGTCTTCTTTTACACCTGATAGAAAGTATTTTCAATATAGTGACGATGAGGAAATGGCCGAGTGGCTTGAAATGCAGGATTGTATCAGAGCCTGTAAACTCTGACCAGTTGTAAGTGTGTTGGAGTACATTATGAAATCTGTGTGCATTATCCAATGTAGCTGCACACTGCTGTTGTCTGTATCACTAAAAGCTGTGGAAATGCAAAAATAGCTACCGAAAGGCATATAAATGAAGAGGGTCACTACTTTTTAATTAACTGATTTGAGCCAATGTGGCGTCCGCTACAATTGAACATGGTGAAGCATACATTAGCGAAATAGTTACAGTTGTATATTCTAGTGTTTTAAAAGGCGTTTTTGAGGCGAGCCCTGGGGCGAGGTGCACCAAAAATTTCCTGAGGCGATGGTGTGGGGCGAAAGTCTCAAGAGGCGTACCCAGCAATTCGGGGCGTACAACCGGGTGTTTGAGACGCGTTTTTGTAGTGAGGCGTAAGCCCAGAGACTTTTTCAAATTAAAACAAAATATATTGAATAAGTCCTTCATATAATACACAAATTCTCAAAAGTCAGCTTGTAATTACTCAAAAGTTTTAAGAAATAATTGAAATGTATTAAATTTAAAACTCAAGACCTTTTTTTATTGAATTGAAGCCTTAATTTATGGTCTTTCCCAATTCTTTATCTTGTCCACTAGTCTGCTAGTATCTCCCAAAAGCAATGAATATTCAATTTTTTTTTTTACAAATACAAAGAGAACTTCATTCTTCTTCATAGCAGCAAGTTCATCGTTCAAATTGTAGGTTGGTCATCCTTTTTGTTCCTCCATATAAATTTTTTTATTCTTTTCGACTCAAGCTATTTGTGCTTGTAAGTAGCGTATAGTAGATTATTTTGATTAGTTTTTTGTGGGGATGGAACACATCTATATATATATATATATATATATATATATTTTCATATATTTATAGTTTTCTTTAATTTTTATATAATTTTACTTGTTTATAAATATTTACTGTAATTATATTATTTTATAAAATATTAAAAATTAAATACCCATGGGGCTTACGCCCAGAACATGACCTAGTCAATATCATTAAAAGTGGAAGCCCAGAATTAAAAAATTGAATTACATAAATGTCCTTCTAAATCACTTAAATATACTATATTATTACTTATTTAATTTAACAATAATATATTAACCTAAAATAATAAAAAATATCAAAGAAGAAAATTGAAGATTTGAGAGGTCGTGTTCCTTTTGTTTTGTGACCAACCTTACTTTTGAATTCATTTCAACCGTTGGTTACCTTTTTTTTGTTGTTGTTAAATCGTCCATCTTAATCACCACAAAAATACCAAAAATAGGAGATATAACTCTATGCACCTACTTAGAATGCAACAACCTTTATTATATGGAGAAAGTAGGATTTCAGTGTAAGCTTATAAAAAAACCTATGATGAGAGGTAATCTATCTCTCCCTCTCCTATAGAAAATATATCATCATAGAACATCAAAAGTAAACAATTCTATACATGTTCCTATCCAAAAAGAAGGAATTTTTAGCACTGCTCATTCTGAAAGAAATAAGGTTCATTCTATCCATGTTTAGATTACTCTTAGCTTCTCTACGGAGCTGGTGGCTATTTGTAATCTAAGTCAGATTATTGTATTGTAGACCCCGGTAACGATCCAGTCGATCATTTGTATGTATTTGAGCCCCGTTCTCCTATTTAATATTTTCTGTATGTGTGTTTATTGTTTTGTGACGAGGAGCTTGGGTTGTTTGCTTTGGGAAGTTTTGAGTATGCATTTGGACACTTGTCTCATTTTGGAAGCTTAAATTGCTAGAACTGACCAGGATTTGTCCTTTGTGTAAACAACCTCGGATCGGAGATTTGGTGATTCCAATAGATTTGTATGGTGATATTGTACTTAGGTGTATGTTCGGATTTGGATTTGGAGGTCCCTAGAAGATTTTGGAAAAAATGACACTGTATAGCCGCTCTCAAAATAATAGCCGAAAAATATATATTATTTATATATGTTTTGTATATAGATACATTCTGTATGTTATATACAAAAATTATACAAATTTTGAACACTTTTTCGGCTACCGAATATAAATAGTTTCTGGCGCGGACTAAAAGCGTAAGAAGCCCAAGATTTTGAGCCTATTTGCCGAAATTTGGCGATTGGAAGAATTGGAGTGTTCTTAAGTTTGACCGATAGTTGACTTTAATGTTATCGGGCTCTCAATGTTGTTTCAAAACTTGGAATGATTTGTTTTGTTGTTTGAAACTTGTGTGCAAAGTTTGGGTGTAATCCGGATTGGTTAGGCTTGAATCGAATGTGTGGTTGGAAGTTTGGAAGTTCTTGAACTTAAGAGAAGTTCAACTTGTGATTTGAGCACTGATTCTGTCACGACCCAAGACCATGTGATCGACACCCGACATACTATCCAACTCAGGTGGACCAACCCGTACAAAAATACCCATCAATATGCCTAATAGATGCATACGAAAGTCATTTTAAAAACACAATCATTTTAAATGATTAAGACCATACATGAAATATAATCTTTAAATTCACCATTTTCAATAATTAAAAATACATGAAGATAACAATATTTCTTTCATGCATGCAATATGAATAACTCTCAGTTACAGCCCAAAATAATAATAACTGTCTATGGAATCTCTATCACACAAGGATAGAATAAATACTTGGGACAAACCCCAACCAAAGAAAGTAAGATCAACACGACAGCTACCACGAAATAGAAGTGGTGCCTCGCCATATACCTCAGAAAGAGAGTCATCCTAGCCTCATCCACTAATCAAGTACCACACCTCATCCTAAAAACATGTAAAGTAAGCGCTGCCTGGAGAGGCCCCCCTGAGGGTTGAGTACACCACGATGGTACTCAATAAGTATCATAGACTCTCTCTAACTCGAGTTCCTGGGACAAGGCTTTACAAAACATATGCAACCAATATTTTATATGAAGTGATAAACCATTACACAAGTTCATGCTCTTTATCATTTTAAATTAAAAGACTAGTAAAATATAAATCATGATACAATCGTTTAAAATATTTATATTAACCCATGATTCTAATAAAATCAAGCAAAACCAATTCAACTTCATTAAGTCATTGAAATCACTTTTGGCTCCTTAGGCATATACATAACAAAATTATCTTTTACCTTTTACCGGGAGAACTATACCATCACCGACACAAGAAGGTCAACTAGGTTACGTACCTAGAGGCAAGAATCATATATCCTACTTGCTCAGGTCGTCTCATCGCAATGCCGAACAAATTGACTCAGTCATACTATTAATAGCACAAAATAGCACCTCTCAAGGAGGATATTCTATCATAGTCTATACCACAAAGTGTCCATCTACGCCTACACCGAAACGAGTAGTTTCATGACGACGAATATAATATATTCGAAGTCAATCTCGGCGAACACAAATAACTTCCAAAACATTTGATACTCCATAAATAGATTCATAATCGAATAGCCTCAAAGTATCTATTTTATCAAGTCATGACGTTTATAGTTAATCCAAATCATTTGAATAAAATCAAATAAGATCCTTTCTCATTTCATATTAAGCAATTGACAAAAGGAGATTTCAATCCTTAAATATTATACAAGTGCTACGTCGATATATAAAGATTTTAGAAATATAACATTTCTCATTTTATAAAACAAAGGTAAAAGTAGAACTCAAATGTTTAATCTCTTTATCATCAACATAAGTTTTTAATAAAACTTATAACATTTGCCTCAAGTGTCATTTGCTAACAAGTTTTTGAAAACAAGATTTTACAAAATAACATGACACCATTTCATGTGCAACACGACTCAAAGACCATGGTAACATCCTTCCCTGCTTGTCCCAACGAGTGCGGATGCACATTTACCAACAATCTCATATATCAAGTCAAAACATGTGTTTAGAGAAAATCCCTTAAGTAGAGTAAGTTTTAATCAACTTACTTCAAGTCCGAGCTTCAAACTAGTGCTATGATGCTCCAATTCGTTTAAAATGCTCAAATGCCATCAACAAGTCGATATCCACTATTCCGAGTTCACATATATCATTAACGCATCACAACAATATCAATTAAACTAACTAAGTGCCTAGCACTTGGTTCCAACTTCACAACTTTCACAAAATTCCTTATTTCACCATTTGAAAGTCAATTCTTGAATGTTAACTCCAATTAATCCATTAAATGTGTTATGAAATCTAGTCGTTTCATAAGAAACTCAAAACGACGTCGTTCAAAAAAACCAAACACTATTCATCTTCCCTACCAACAAGCTTTTCAATGTCAAAGCTAGGGTTCATCTATTCCACTCTTTCAACTACTTTTCCAACTCATAAATAACAGTAAAACTCTCATTTATACACCATAAATAAGTTTCAAGTAGCGAGAATTACCTTTAGAAGGAAACCCTAGAAAATCCCTCTCTTGGTGTTCTTGGAGGATTTGGAAGAATCTAACAAATTCCATGGTTGAATCTTATTACTAGTGGTGTTAATCGATGTCATGACCCCAAAACCCTAACCAGTCGTGATGGCACCTAACACATTTGCTAGGCAAGCTGGACATAACTATAATAAACCATAATAGCAGAAATGACAAAAATAACATAAGTCTAAACCCTTAATATAGCAAAATAGTACCAATAAATGATAAATCCCCGAGAATTGATAAATACAGAGTCATGAGCTCTAAAACAAAAATACAAGTCTAAATATCCAAATACAATACTGTCTGAAATAAAGACAACAATACATAAGAAAAGAGACGCCAAGACTACGGTCAAGAATGCAACTCTACCTCATCTCTCGGTGATCAACTCCGATGTATGCCTCAACTACCGATGAATAGGTTCGACACCTGGATCTGTACAATTAAATGTAGAGTGTATGAGTACAACCGACTCCATGTACTCAACAAGTATCATAACTAATCTCGGAGATGTAAAAGAAGCAAAAATTATAAATGATACTTGCTATAACCTGTACAGTTTACAAATTCAACAAGTACAGGAAAATAATGTAATCAAGTCATAAAGCACAGAAGGAACTATCTCTCTGTGTGTGCACAATTACTCAAGTACTCTGCTTCGTCAATAATCCAGCATATAAAGATAACATGCAAGTAAATCAGGTAAATAGTTATGAAAATTGCAAGTAAAGATGAAATGCAATAACCAACAACACTTGCTAGATTTTCTTCAACATTTCCATATCCGTACCAAACCATTGTTCAGTTTTCCTCAAATCCGCGTGTACACCATCAAGAGAGAAACATGAGAGGGTGACCCTAGGGAGAAGGATCAATATCCACACGCAGCATGACCAATTCAACATGCTATTAGCCCGACATGGTCGCAGGATCAATATCATAATCCGCCCTGCGAGGTCACATGCATAACAACACTATCCGGCGTGGTCACAAGCATAACAATACAATCCGCCCGGCATTGTAACATGCATAACAACAAAATTCGCCCGACGTGGTCACATCCATAACAACACAATCTGCCTGGCGTGGTCATATGCATCCAGTCCAAATCATATCACACATAAGCAAATATACAAGAAGACATGTATATGATCAATGAATATCGGATCCTGAACTGGTATACGTGACATGCTAAAGTAAGTGTATGCATGTGCAAAGTGTGTTATCATAGCTCAAGCCGGAAATTTCATCACGAAAATAGCAAATATCTAGTTCAATAAGGAGATTAGCCTATATGAAATCTCAAAACATTGATCAAATAGCTCACAATAGGGTACAACTATGAGAAACATCACAACTTAATGCTTAACAATCAATTCAAGGCACGTCATAGCCTGAGCACTACCCCGAGCATGGATAAATACTCCAGTGCTTGCACATGGGCTCAATCCCCACACATATGCACACCCATGGCACGTAGCTATCGCAAATAACTCAGGCAACTAGTGCCTCAACCATGTTTAGGTAAGATATTTACCTCAAGCAAGCCAACTCACTCCTCTAACAAGTCATTCCCGCGTGAATCAACCTCCTGACAACCCGAATCTAGCCAAACGAACTTAATATAATCAATAAAAGTCAAAGGAATTGATTCCAAATGATAAATCTAAGATATTTAACTAAAATTAAAAAGTCAACCTAAAAACCGCATCTCGGAACCCAACAAAATTTATAAATTCCGAACACCCATTAAAATACGATTCCAACCATACAAAAATCACCCAATTCCAATCACAAATCGACTCTCAAATTATCAAATATCACTCTCCAATTACATAGTCCAAAAACCCCCAAATCCCACCTTGAATCCTCATAAATTAGGTGTAATAATCAATGGGTATCAATATCTAACACCAAAAGTGAGTAAATATCACTTACCCCTTCAATTATGATGAAAATCACTCCAAAATTCACCCTAGACCGAGCTCCACAATCCCAAAAAAGTGAAGAAACACTAAACCCTCGATGTTACAAGATCTGCCAGAAAAATCACATTCGCTATCCAAAACTCCGCTTCTGCGAGACCTCTTTGCGGTCAAAACCAACAACATGCGAACTCCACTTAAACTTCGACCTACCGCTTAGACGGTCATACTCCTGCTCCTGTGCATCCGCACCTGCGCATTTGCACATGCGGATCTATTCCGCATCTGCGATCCTAGCTCTATCAGCCACACTCCGCTTCTGCGGACCTTTTCTCACAGAAGCGCATCCGCTTCTGCGGAATTCTATGCGCATATGCAAAACTCCCCAGGCCAAGCCATTCCCGCACCTACACAACAGATGCCGCACCTGCGGTTCTGCAACTGTGGCTAGGCCCTCCACAGGTGCAAAAATACCAGAACCTACAATTTCTTCTGCAATTCCTCAAGTCTAAATATGATCCGAAACTCATCCGAAACACACCCGAGGCTCCGGGGACCCCAACCAAACATACCAACAATACCTAAAGCACAATACGAACCTACTCGAAACCTCAAATCACATCAGACAACAACAAAATTATGAATCACACCCAGATTCAAGCCTAATGAAACCAATGAACTTTCAACTTCAAAACTCATGCCGAAACACATCAAACCAACCCAGAATGACCTCAAATTTTGCATGTATGCCCCAAATGACACAACAGACCTATTCTAACTCCCGGAATAAAAATTTGAACCCGATATCAACAAAGTCAACTCTCGGTCAAACCTGTCAATCTTCCAAACCTTAACTTTCCAATTTTTGCCAAAAAGCACCAAACCAACTTACGGGCTTACAAATCTAAATCCGGACATGTGCCTAAGTCCATAGTCACCATACTAAGCTATTAGAACCATCAAAACTCCATTCCGGAGTTGTCTACACAAAAGTCAAGCTCCGGTCAACTTTTTCAACTTAAGCTTTCAACCTTGGGACTAAGTGTCCCAATTCACTTCAAAACCTCTCAGAAACCAAACCAACCATCCCGGAAAGTGAAACATCAAAGAGGCAATAAACTGGAGAACGAGACTACAATACCTAAAATGACCAGTCAGGTCGTTACAATTGACTTGAATTAAGTGAAGCCTTAGTCGAAATCCTCTTCCAAAGCCCCAAAGAACTTCCAAACCTTTACCCCAAATCATCTCTCCCCGGCCTATGGGGTATATATAACCTTCCCAAGTGCGCTGCCGCGTATATGGGACTTGAACGTGCATCTGGGCATGCATTTGGGCCAGCCGACTTCTTCAGGTGTGCTGCTGTGCAGTTAGGCGCGCATCAGACAATGTTTAGAAAATTGGTCATAAATTTGTGTTCAAAATTCCAAATGACAAACGGTTTGAACCGTTGGAAACTAAATTTAATGATCTTTAATTTGAAGTTAGGCCATGTGCAACATTGGGCGTCTTTTTTTGTTCAACAATTCTAACTTGTTCTAAGCTACGTATCCCCACTTCTAAACATCATTATAATCCTTCAAACCATGCAAAATACATGTCCACATATCCAAATGGAATTATCCATAATCGTAGTTATTGTTATCTTACAAATGATACGCTTAGTGCTTAATGACCTTCTAATAAGGCCTTTAATATTTGAAAATATTCTAGGGTGCTACGGATTCATTGATGTAATGTTATCGTCTGTATTTAGAGGCTTGGGATAGGTCCGGGTAGTAGTTATGGACTTGATGGCATGATTCGACGGGATCCTAGGTGGCTCGGGTGAGTTTTGGCCCACCCGAAGCATGTTTGATGTTGTCGATTTTGCTGGTGTTTGGTGTGCTTCGCGATCGCGGAGCAAGTCTCGTGATCGCGGAGAAGGACTTTGGAGCTGTCTGGTTTTGTTCTTCGCATTTGCATATAGAGGTTGGCATTCGCGATGGGTTGTGGCCAGTTGATCATTGCGTTCGCACCTGGTGTGTCACATTCAAGGAGTAGTGCGGCACGCTGAAGGATAGAATTCGCAATCACGTTTAGTGGGTCTCATTTGCGTAGGCTAGGGCATCTGTGCTTCGCGTTCGTGTGGTCTCTTCTGCTTTTGCAAAGAGGTTTTTGAGGCAGTGGCTAATTTGTCCTTCACGATCACAAGGGGCCTGTCGCGATCGCGAAGGGTAGTGTTGGGTAGAATATTTAAGTTGTCATGTCGGGATTTTAGCCCATTCTCTCATATTCTGAACTCTTTACTTGGAGATGGACGATTTTGCTTGGAAATCTTTATACAAGACTTTAGGGTTAGTAATTTCTACTCATTTTTGGTATTATTTCAAGAATCTATGTGGTTTAATAACACCCAAAATATGGAATTTTGAGATCAATTTGGGGGCGTTTTTCTTACAACTTAAGAGAGTAAAATTGAGGATTTGAGCTATGATATGGACTTGGATATCACACCCCAAACTTGGGGAGGCGAGACTGGAATCCGGTGCCTCACTTGACCGAGCGTACCAACCTAAAATCACATAAACAGGACATACAAAACATTTGGATCGACAAGGCCATAACATACAACAATCTGAAGACAGGAAAGATGTAACAACATTGATAGGTGGAAACCCCAATACACACACACACACACATATACATACATATATACACACACACACACACACAAAGACGGGGCTGACAAGGCTACAACATACATCAACATGACAACATCAAGGACAGCAAGGCCATACAGAATATACTAGACATACAATAATCAGTCTACAAGCCTCTAAAAGTACAACATTTGTCAAATTGTCTCCTAACTCCGGAAGACACGGATCTTACCAATCGATCGCTGAACACGAGAAACCACCTACTGGGGAGACTTTCAAAATCTCCACCAGGACCTGCAGCATGAAATACAGTGCCCCCGATAGGACGTCAGTGCGAAAGAATGTATTGTGTATATAAGGCATGAGTGACATATGAAAGAATCAGTAAGTATAGAAGAGTGCAAGGAACAAATTGGAAGTACACATGCCACAAAAGGCCATCCTCGTCTGAGTATAGCTCAACCGGTATATATATTTACATACATACATACAATAGTAACGTCCCCAACTGCAGTGGTATCTCTGTACGCACTACCCTCCCCATTCCGGAATATTATATTGGATTTTTTGTTGTTGTTGTGGGGTGTGTGTGTGTGTGTGTGTGTGTATATATATATATATATATATATATATATATATATATATATTACATAAGACAATATATTAAGCCTTATTACTCAATCAGTGACAAAATATTCAAAATGACGTAAGGTTGTTAGCTTTCTAAACAACATTATGGAAGTTACTTCCAATACATTTATCTTAAAAGTGAATCAAGACTCAATATATATACACTATGGAACATCAAACTAGAACAATGTCAAAGGTAAACATATAAACCTAGTTCATATCATAATTGGAGTATCTACAACGAGCCGTTTCATTAAACTTTTCTTTAGAGAAATTGTTGTTAAGGAAGCTTCATGCCTAAAGGGGTCAAAATGGACAACCATTACATACCTTGATTAGTATCTCTCCAATAAATCACAACAAGATCAGCTCCTACAAGTTTACTCTATACAAAATGACAACCATACTAGTGTCAAACAACCTGAAAATGTAATGACGAATGACCAGCCCACCAGTCCACCATTATGTAGCATTTCTACATGCCATTTCTCCTTCCAAACTCCATAAAAATAGTAGCACAAGAGGCAACCCAATAACAACACGAAACAGCCCGTAAAACAGTCCAAAACAGTCCATTACAAGTTGAACAACTAGGACTCACGGCTTCCGATCACCATCCCCTGAGTTCTTACTATTATGAAACGAATTTATCCCCCTTTATAGCATAAAAAAGGGATTAAAGAAGTCAGCATACATGCCTTATTTGGTGAAGAGATCAGTTCCTAACTTGGGTTCTTCAACTCTTAGGTTTTCCTCCAACTAGAACTTGAAAAGAAGAGAAAATAAGTTAGGGCTTGAGGGAGCTTTTGGAGAGAGCTTTTATGGCTGTCTTTGGGAGTGAATTTTCTGAAATAAAATGAAATATAAAAGAGGAAAATATGCCCCTTTAATGCGTCCCTTTGTCCGACCCTTTTGGCCAAAAGTTGTGGCCTTTCCTTTTAAGCAAGTAGGTGATGCACCTACTTGTTACCTACTTGCTTAATAGGTGATACATGTTGGTTCTTATTCTATTTTAAACATGCATCTCTCCCTCGTTTAATAATTAATACATGTGTCAAGTAGCTCAAGCAAGAAGGACGGGTATGTAAGTAGCTCAAGCAAGAAGGACGGGTATGCAAGTAGCTCATTTATTTGTCTAATTATCCTATTTTTCCCAAGTCTCATTCACCTTAACTTTTATTTAACGCATATCTACACCTAGAACTTTAGGCTTTATTACGACTTATTTCTCTCACGTTCATGGATATTCGCTGACCTCAACTTGGTTATACACATGTTGAAAGGTATGGGGTATTACATTGGATTTGAAAACCAAACACATATTTAGACTCGTGGGGTTGTGGGTAGTCGGGATCTACCCCTTGACTCGGGTTTTGACCATGTGAGCCCGAATTGAATTTATTGATTTTTTAAAAATTGATTAAAAATTGAATCTTTATTTTTTGGGATTGATTCCTATGGCCTTATTTGATATTTTTGAATTGTATGTGACTAGATTGGAGCCTACCGTAGGTGATTTTTAAGGGAAAGGCTATTTTAGAAGATTGCTTTGGGCTTGTTAAGGTAAGTATCTTTCCTAATCCTGTATGAAGGAATAACCTTTAGGATTTGATATTATTTGTCTATTTGTAATGTGTGTAAGGCAACGTATATGCGAGGTGAAGAACATATATGCGGGTGCTATGTATGAAGTATGACCGGATTAGACTTTAGGCTCTATTACGCCTTATTTTGATTGTGTGGATATGATAAATGTTTAATCATTTGTATGACTAGGTGAGATTATCCTTTCATGCTAGAGATCATGTTTAGGATTATTACGTCCTAATTAGCCAAGATGGACTATTGTGGAATTATTTTTATAATTAATTTAGCCGTAGTCATGTTTCACATCTTAAGCACATATCTGCACTTTATTATCATTATGTCCTTTTAACGACACTACCAGTAATTTTATATATTTGAGCCATGTTTCCTCTTTTGATGCTTCACACATGTGTATTTATGATTTTATAATTTGTGGGGTTGGTTAGTTTTGTTTTGGGAAGGTTTTGGGTTAATTTGGACCCTTTGGTTCTTGGTTTAGAAGCGTAAGTTGGAAATGTTGATCGAAGTTTGACTTTTATGAAAACGACCCCAGAATGGTATTTTGATGGCTCCAATAGGTTTGTATTGTGATTTCGAACTTGGGCGTATTCCTAGATTGGATTCGGAGGTCCCTAGGTTAGTTTGACTTGTTTTGCCGAAAGTTGGCCATTTGAAGTTTAGAAGTTTCCCTAAGTTTGACCGTAAGTTTACTTTTTGGTTATTGGGTTCGGATTTGGTTTTGGGACTTGGAATAGGTCCATTTTCCTATTTGAAACTTGTCGGCAAAATTTGGTGTCATTTGGAGTTAGTTTGATTGGATTCAGACGCTTGGTTACAATTCTAGAGGTTCTTGAGTTTTCTTTTGAAATTCATACATTTTGTTGACCGATTCATGGTTCTAGATGTTATTTTGGTGTTTTTATCATACGAGCGAGTTTGTATAATGTTTTTAAATTTGTGTGGATATTTGGTTTGGAGCCCCGAGGAATCGGATGAGTTTCAGACGTGTTTCAGAATGGATTGGACTCAATTCTTGGTTGCTGGTGTCTCAGGTGTCGCAATTGCAAACACCAGCATCACAATTACGATCATAGCATAGGGGCCTCAGGTGTCGCATTTGCCATAACTTGATCACATTTGGGAATAGTAGGTTAGACTGGGTAGGTTTGCATTTGCGACATTTTTGTTGCATTTGAGATGGGAGAAGGCTTTGAAATCGCGAAGCCAATGTCGTATTTGCGACTTTCCCTTAGGCTGTCAGGCGCCGCAATTGCGTGGCTTTCTTAGCAATTGTGAGGGTTCGCAATTGAGAACCCAGTGTCGCAATTGCGATATCTGCAACGGAACAAAAGGGTTGGAAAGACGGTATTTCATCTCATTTCTCTCATTTTAGAACCCTAGACTCGGTAGGAAGCGATTTAGAGAAAGAATTTTCATCTACAATCATTGGGTAAGTGATTTTGATTAATTTTCAACTATATTACATGATTATATATGAGATTTAACATCAAATTTATGAGAATCAAAGATAAATATGGGGATTTTGTCTAATGTTTTGAAAAAATTGAAATGTGAGATTTGAGTGTCGAATTGGACTCGAATTTGAAAACAAAATACATATATGGACTCGTGGGGTTATGGGTAGTCGGGATCTACCCTTGAACATGGGTTTGACCAGGAGGGCCCAAGATTGACTTTTTTTTTACTTTTAGGGAAAAGTGTAGAGATCTTAGCTTTATTAATCGAAATTGGTTTCTCTTGCATTGTTTAATAATATTAAGTTATTTTTGGCCTAGTTGAGGTAAGTATCTTGTCTAAATTTGTGTGGGAGAAACTACCCCTTAGGATTTGGGTTGTTTGTACTATTTGAACTACGTGAAAGACGTGTACATGAAGTGACAAGTGTGTACATGGGATTGTGTGTGGTATTTCACCGGTTTAGACTCTTAGGATACCTTAATTGAAGTTGTTATTACAGGCCCTAGTTTCATCGCCAAGGTTATTCTTATATTCATTTGTTGTAGATGTTGTTACATGCTATTCTTTCCATTGTTGAGTTATTCTCATGCATTTTGACGTAGTTTCTATTCCGTGCTATCTCTTTCATTGTTAAGCTTATGTTATGCATTTGGAGTGAAATTTTCCATTTCTTGGAAATACCTTCTTTGTGAGTTATTGAAGTTGTAGTTGTGAAAGCTAATAATACATTGAGATTGAAGTTGTTAGTTATCAAGCTACCTTTCCTTGTTGATTTGTTTCTTATTCATTTTGTTTTTATGGAAATTCTTGTACACATTGTGGTTGAGCCATGGACTATGTGTTGTGGTAACATTGTTATTGTTGATTTGGTAACATCGTGGCATATAGGCACATGTGGTGTGACTTGATTATTGTGTTGTGATATTGATACGCATATGGTAGTATAAGGGTGGGTATTGAAACGCATGCAGTGAGATAAGGTAAGATTTATATGCGTGTTGCTAGTAAGGAAATTACTTGAAGCCATGCGGTGAGATAAGGGGGGCTAAAATGCGTGTAGCTATATTAGGAAAATGTTTTTTAAAAATAAATGCAAGGATCACGCAGTGATATAAGGAAGATTTTGATTATGACTTGTGAAATGTGAAAGAAAATGAGGTGAGGTGCCTCGGTCGTGATTCTTGTTGTACATTCTATGTTGAAAGAGCTTATTGGTGGAACGATTATTGTTGTTCTTCATTTGACTCACTTGTATTTGACTGTATTTGATTATTTATTGTTCTTATCACATGCTCATTCTTGTTTTCCTTTATTGCTTTTATATCCGTTGTTAGTCTGACATCATTATACTGCTTTGTTGCCATTTAATTCTTTGCTTTATGTTATTAGACTATATTATATTCTGTTCAGGTTCCTTTGGTGTATAGGTATCTTGACCTAGCCTCGTCACTACTCTACCGAGGTTAGGCTTGATACTTACTGGGTACCATTGTGGTATACTCATGCTACGCTTCTGCACATTGTTTTGCAGATCCAGGTACATATGCTCGTACCGGACGCTAGTGATTGACCAATTATTCTGGAGACTTCAAGGTATACCTGCTCGATGCTCGCAGGCCTCAGAGTCACCTTCTTCTTTTGATTTACTACTGTTTATCTTCACTTCAAACAAAGTTGTATTTAGAGATTATTAGTGCATTCTCTATAGAGCTT
The DNA here is from genome assembly GCF_000715075.1 of Nicotiana tabacum. Taxonomy (NCBI): domain Eukaryota; kingdom Viridiplantae; phylum Streptophyta; class Magnoliopsida; order Solanales; family Solanaceae; genus Nicotiana; species Nicotiana tabacum. The sequence goes on from NC_134102.1 coordinate 50,168,659, forward strand.
ATAACTCAGTTCCACCGATTTTGGGAGATATTTGACAGATGTACCGTTTGACTTTTATTATGATAGTTTAATAGTTTAATTTGATATCTAAGTTTTTATTTCTTCTAATTCTCAATGTATGTTAGGCTTACCTAGTCTTATTGACTAGGTTCCATGACGACATCCTAAGGTGGAAATTTGGGGTCGTGACAGTCCTTGTGCACCGTATTGATGAATTATGATCATATGTACCTTTTATGATAAATTGTTGTCTTGGAATACTATGATTATGGCACATATGAACATATTGAGCAGGTTGATTTGGTGTTGGCATGAGGTCTCTCTTCCGTGCGAATATTGTGGTGTTAATGATGTTATTTTGCCACAAGGTCTTTGTCGTGAAGCTATGATGATATTGTGTTTTGCACGAGTATATTATACAACGTATGAATTTGGTTCCATCCCCCTAGGGTCGCCCTCTTATGTTTCAATGGCGTACACGCGAATTGTGGTAAATTGAATGATGTTGGCGGATTCTGATATAGAATCTGATGATGATGAGTTGAGCGTAAGTGTGGAAGGTTGGCCATGCAAGTGAATCCTTTATGCCTTATTATGAATTTTATATGCTTGTATGTTGAATTCTAACAACTACAATATGCCTCTTTTGTTGATGACTGGATTATCAAGATTGATTTATCTATATAGAGTTGATATCTCTTGATTTGATAGTTGATGATACTGCATTTTATAATATTCTTACTGTGTGTATTATAACTACATAGGTTCTTTGATTAGTGAGCATCACATGACTTGAACCTCGTCATTACTTCACTGAGGTTAGTCTTAATACTTATTGAGTACACGTTGTCCTATACTCACACTTCGCTTCTACATATTTTTGTGCAAATTCGGGCGATGGCAGCAGCGAATCTCAAGGGTGACAATATTTGCTGTTAGAGAGGACTCAAGGTAGTGTTGCATGATCTCCGCAGACCCTTGAAGTCTCCTTCCCTTATCTTCATACTGTTTTTATCCATTCAGATAGTATTGCACTATTAAGATGTCATCTTGTATTCAATTTTAAAGTTCATCACTCTGTACTACATAAGTTTCATATTATGTGTCACTATATTGGCTATTGTTGGAGTGTTATTCTGCTATTTATGTTATTTCAGATATATTATGTCTTTCATAATCCACTGCAAAAGCTCGATACTTAACCATACCATGGACTCGAAATCCTTAGGCACCACACTTAAACCCACCAGGACCGTTATTGAGAGTCACCCACTCCGACTTGGTCCCGAATATAATCGACTCCAAGGCTCTGCTAGCACATGAACACCCTCTCAAGGAATCACCTGGCTGAATCACTTTCCTTGTACATCACATTTACATGAAGCATAAACTCTGAGTTTTCCCAAAGCCTGAACATGAATCGACAAGGCCAAATATAGCAAACATTCCCCCAAATCCTTTGCTCAAATTACCACTGATGTTTTCTTGTTTTGGTCGTACTAACCCGCCAATATGCCGATAACCAGAAACCTCACAAGTAGACAACCATGCAATCCAATCGTAGACAGTGGGGCTCTCCCAATTAGCTTGAAGCTACAATTGCACAACCCCGGAACCCACCAAAATTCCTTCTTCCTCATTAACACGATCTCGCACAATCAACCCGCCAAATTCCTCGGAATCTTCCTGTTAAACATTTCATGAACATTCTGAATCACTAGCCACATTCACATATTTGACCTCTTACTGGATAGCCAGTAAAATTCTTCGTAGAAGCTTCATCAACACCATGCAACCACTAGCCTGCTCACAGGGGATAACCCACATGTAGAAAGTCCATGCCGACACCTTCCAACGACGCTGCACTCAGTACAATTACTTTGAAATCCTTAAACCATCCTGAGCCCGTGCTCATTCACCGGCTGTACAAGTCCGTTCACTCCTCATGGACACTAACTAAAGGTGCGACAATACATACCAATCCAGAGTCATATTGTATCCTTCTTCATATCAAGCAACTCCTTTCCGTCGTATCCAACCTTCCTCCGTATGGCAACCAATATTTCAAATTAAGATCGTAGACCTAGTCACTATCCACCATGAATCCTAAATCACTCTAAACTTTCCTCAAGGCGTGTAGCTATCCTACCACAGAACCCATATGCTACTCTGCCACTTTGGTCAAACCCTCTCCTTTAGGCAACTTCCCGACTTCTGCTTTTCATACTTAACCTACTAGTAATTCAACCGCTGCGAGACTCTTTTCCGCCATGTCCTTCCTCATACTTCGCTGCCCAGCTGTTGCCTTAAATTAAAATCCATCTCTGTAGCACTTGGATTAATAGATTGCCACCAACTTTAAACCTCCTCAAAGATCATTTTTCTCAAGCCATCAACACTAGGAACACCGATTCGATTCTAAACCACAGCACACCGTGATCTCTGACGGCCGCTTCCCTGGCACCATCCCACCATACCTTGCCCCGAAGGAGAATTGAAGAAAACTATAACACCGATGAACTTAACACATTCAACAAGGATAACGACGCCACATCACAGATGAAAATTTTGCTATGCTCGAAAATACCAAGTCTCGTTACTCGATCAACCCAACCCTGAACATTCATAGTCCGATTTTCTTTCCTCCACTGGAAATAAAATGCTAAATAACTGAATCATGCACTGAGAAAAACCTCCTTTCAAGTCATTCGCTGCCCCGACACATATACAAGCATTTTACCATTACATCAATACTATGCGATAACAACTCATGAATCATCATAACTACCAGTGCCCAACTTCAAAACCATAGGAATTACTGATACTGAGCTTAAACGACAGGACAACCTTCCGCAAGGTAACGACCATAGCCCAAGCAATTACGTAGGGAGAAACATCCTGCACCACATCTGTAGTACTATTAAAATTCCTCGATTCCCAATTGATAAAAAGTGCTTCACGCCGCATAATATTGAGTAGGAAAGAAATAAAGGCAAAAGCCTTAAAGGAATCAAATCGCACGATGAGGAATCAAGAAGGGAAGTGCTCCTATCAGCCCTGTAGCCTCTCGAAGATAAATACAGACGTCTCCGTACCGATCCGCAAGACTCTACTAGACTCGCTCATGACTCGTGAGACCTAATTGAACCTAGTACTCTGATACCATATTGTCAAGACACAAAATTCATTAAAGGTCGTGATGGCACCTAACACCACTGTTAGGCAAGCCAACAATAAACGTTTAACTTAATTTCTCATTTTAGTATTTTTGAAATCGTAAATTTCCTTCAATTAAATAGTAAGAGATAAAATTTTACAGAGTAAATGATAATATCTTCACAACAACAATACGAAATAATCAATAATCATCCCCAAAATCTGGTGTCACAAGTGCATGAGTATTTACTAGGAAGCAAAATAAAATACAACATCTGTCCTGAATACAAATTGGGTAGGAGAATATAAATAACTCTGAAGGAGACTCTGCTGGCTGTAGATCGTAACATGAAATGCAGCTCATGGTAAGTCCCCGCATCATCCGCGCCTCCACGCCCAAAGGACCACCAGACATAAAAGTACCTGCACAAAAATATGCAGCAAATATAGTATGAGTACATAAATCAACGTGTACCCAGTAAGTATCTAGCCTAACCCCGGAGGAGTAGTGACGAGGGGTCAACATCGACACTCACTAGTGGTCCAATAATATCAGGTACAGTAAAGAGGTAAACAAATATGTGGCAGAATAAATAAATAAAATAAACAAGTATAAATATGTGGTACAATTCTCCTCTTTACAATAGGCTCAAGCTCTCAATTAGCAAATTTCCTCCTCAACCCGAGAATATATATAAATATATAGTGGACCTCACCAAAATGGGTCGTTATACTTCAAATCAGGAAGAACTCACAGATACACTAGCTTCTTGCCAAATATTACACACGGTTCCATGAGAATATTTTATAGAAATGCCGAGGCGTACGGCTTGATCCAACATGAATATTAAACGGTGCACCGCCGAGGGTCGAACGGCACGAACCATAGATGCATCTATTAACCTGCCGAGGCGAATGACTCGCTCCCATGAGAGTGCGGTACATAATCACGCCGAGGTAAACGACCCGATCCCATTAGAATAAGAAGCTTTAACGGGTCCTTGACCCCACTCACGAATAAACATGTGAGTTATAATTTTAAGGAAAACCTTTCGATAAAAATGCATAGCGCGGGAGAAATCCGTAAGAGGAACACAATTATTCCGTGACAAGTCATGAAACTCGCGAAATCTTTACAATAGCAAGTCTATCACTCTACGCATGTCTAGTCTCAAGTTGTAATGCAAAATAAAAGAATTAAACGAGCAAGGATAATCCCTATAGTACAAGTACAGCATGGGGTGAACCTAAGTCTACCCGGACAATAACATGGATCTAACTACGTACGGACTCTCGTCACCTCATGCGTACATAGTCCCCGCAACAAGTTTCACATATTAAATATATCACATAGGGGTAGTTTCCCCCTCACAGAGTTAGACAAGAGACTTACCTCGTCTCAAAGCGTACTTTCCGGTCCAAAATTGTGCTTTAAATCCTCAACTCGATTCCAAACGACCCGAAGCTAGTCAAATGTTATATAAAATAGTCAATACATACTCAAGAATTCACATCCCAACTATTAAAGTGATGTTTCCAACCCAAATTGAAAAATTTCTAAAATTCACTCCCAGGCCCACGTGCCCGGATTCCGAAATGTTTTGAAGAAAATTGTTACCCATAACCTCATGAACTCGAATATATGATTTTTTTAATCTAATTCCATAATCATTTTCGTGGGTTAATCCCATTTTTATCAAAACCCTAGGTTTTTTATCTAAACCCTTGATTTTACCAATATTTACTTGTTAATCTACCCCTAATCTATGTATTTAACTCATGTTGTGTAGAAATTACTTACCTCAAAGTGCTAGGTGAAAACCCTCTTCCAAGAGCTCCAAAAATCGCCCAAGAGATGAAAGAAATGAGATAAATGGCCTAAGTCCCGCATTTAATAAAGTTGTACACAGGTTTCAAATGTCCCATTTGCAACATCTGGTTTGCAAATGCGAAGGTCGCAAATGCGACAAAAACATCGCAAATGCGAACTGGGCTCCCACTGCCAAGGTCGCAAATGCGACCAAGGACTCGCAAATGCGAACCCTGTTAAGGTCGCAAATGCGACGGATTTCTCGCAAATGCTAGCTATGCCCAGATTAGGATTCTTCGCAAATGCGAAGCCTTTCTCGCAAATGTGAGGTTCGCAAATGCAAACAAATTCTCGCATTTGCGAGACCTGCAACAGGTGCCAAGAAACACCAGAAAAACTAAAGTTTTTCTCATCGTCCCGAACGTCCGTAACTCACCCGAGCCCAAGGGGCTCCATACCAAACACATACACAAGTCTAACAATATCATACAAACTTGATCGAGTGATCGAAATACTGAAATAACATCAAAACCCACGAATCGGATGCCAAAACACATGGATTAACTCATGAACTGAAAACTTTCTAAAAATACTCCTGCGCGTCTGATTCCTATCAAATCAACTCGGAATGATGCTAAATTTTGTGTGCAAGTCTTAAATGCCATTACAGACCTACTCCAACTTTCGGAACCAAAATCTGAACCCGATATCAAAAAGTCCAACCCTCGGTCAAACTTTCCAAAAACTTCAAATTTCCATTTTTTGTCAAATGACCCCGAAACGACCTACGGACCTCCAAATCCACTTCCGCACGCGCCCCTAAGTCCAGAATCACCATACAGAGCTATTACCAGGCTCAGAATCCCAAATAGATATCAATAACATTGAAATACGCTTCAACCCAAATTTATGAAATCCTTCCAAAATGCCAACTTTCCATAATAGGCGCCGAAACGCTCCCGAGGTTATCCAAAACCCGATCCGGACATACGCCCAAGTCCAAAATCATCATACGAACCCATTGGAACCTTCAAATCCCAACTCCGAGGTCATTTACTCGAAATCACACCTTAGTAAATTCTTCCAACTTAAAGCTTCCGAAATGAGAATTTTCTTTCTAAATCAACTCCGGACCGAAATTCAATTACGACCACACGTACAAGTCATAATACATGAAGTGAAGCTACTAATAGCTTCAAACTACCAAACGACGTGCTAGGACTCAAAACGACCGGTCGGGTCGTTACATCTTACCTCATTATTGCCGTTATGTTTCATTATTATTTATAGTTTATTTTAATGAAATTTTGGACCACAAATAAGTGTCGATGTCGAACCATCGTCACTACTTCTCTAGGGTCATTGGGTGCATGAGCGCAACTGTTGAGGGGTCTCTATGATAAGCTGCATTCCATGTTACGATTTGTAGCACACAAAGTCTCCATCATGTTCATTTATGTTGTACTGTCTATTTTTATATTCCAGACATATACTGTATTAGTATTGTATTTCTTAGTATATGCTCATGCACTTGTGACACTGGGTTTTGGGAGTTTCTAGCAAATGTTATGGTTTTGCTTAATATTGTCACCGTTTCCTTTTCATGTTTAATTAATGTTTTGTATCGCCATGGTTTTCTCCACATTGATTTTTTTATTTAATAAAACTCATGATTTCAAAAGTAATAAAATGAATAATTAAGTTGATAGTTCACTGTTGGCTTGCCTAATGGGACATTAGGTGCCATCACGACCTATAGTGGGAATAGGGTCGTGACAACTTGGTATCAGAGTACTAGGTTCACTTGGGTCTCATGAGTCATGAACAAGTCTACTAGAGTCTTGCCGATCAGTATGGAGACGTCTGTACTTATCTTTGAGAGGCTACAAGACTGTTAGGAGAACTTCCCTTTCTTGATTCCTTGTTGTGCGATTTGATTTTGTTTAAGCTTATGTCTTCATTTTCTTCCGACTCATTCTTATACGATGTTGAGCACTTGTTATCAATTGGGCATCGAGGAGCTGTAGTGTTGCTGCAGATGTGGTGCAAGATATTTTTCCCTGCGTATTCAGGAGGACTATTATCATCGCCTTGTGGATGGGTGTTCCGTTGTTTAAGCCCAGTGTTAGTGTTTCCTATGGTTTTGAGGTTATGCATAGTGTATTGTGATGCTCATGCGTTGTTTTCATGCAGTGCTGTTGTAAATGGTATGATGCTTAATTATGTGTCGCGACAGTGAATGACTCAAAAGGAGGATTATTCAGTTCACAGTTTAGAGATTCGGCATTTAATTCCATAAGAGGAGATGCAATTGTACTATGGATGTTAGAGCTTTGATAGATGGAGTAGCGAGATTGGATATTTTCGAACTTGGTAGAATTCTTGTTTTACAATGTTGTGTCATCGTCCTTGTTTGAACACATTAAGGCTCGTCAGTATAATGGCCTTCATTTGGTTGCCTTTGGGACACAATGTTGTGAAATGGTATCTAAAAAGCGATTATCAGAGATGACATTGTGTTGCGATCTCGAAGTCGAATAGGCATTTCCATTGTTGATGGTTCGAGAGAGATGATCCTTGAGGAGGCTTAGAGTTGATGGAATTCTATTTGTTCGGGTGCAACGGAGATGGATCGTGATGTGGGGCGGCATTATTGGTGGAGGAAGATGGGGAATTATTGGATATATATTGTGGTGGTTGAAAGTAAGTCGAGTATGAGCAACAGAGATCGAGTAGTTCTCTTCGTTAGGAGATTAAATCGAGGTGGGAGTGGGAGCGTATCGTATGGATTTTATGGCAGGTTAGCCACTTGCCTTGAGAAACTTCATATGACTTGGGTCATGGTGGACAGAAGACTAGGTCTATGTATTTCATTTGGGATGGTGTCTTCTATACTTAGGATGTTTGAATATGACGGAATGGAGTTTTCTTGGAATGAAGAGGGATAGGAATGCGTGATTGTCATTTTGGGATGCTATATGGGTTAGAGTTTAAAACATATTGTTGGACCTTCAGTTGATGCTAATGATACGAACAGACTCTTACAGCTGGCGGACGAGTGTGGACCTAGGTGAATTAACCGATTTCATTATGGATGTTGTTATGTCTATGCCATTGGAGGATGTCGGTATAAGGTTACACAAGTGGTCTATCTTGTGTGAGAAGGTTAGGGGCTGCATGACTTTTGATGAAATATCTACAAAGAGTTCTACCTTCTATCTAGTAGGATGCATGTATTGCGATGTGAGCTTGGACAGCTTGATGAAGATGGTACGATTGTCAGGTAGTCGAGTGTGCGATTGTGGCTCATAATTCGGGTTGTGTTATGATTAGTGCAACAAGAATTTATGAGAAATTTTGATGAGTAATAGTGTGAGAACATGGTAACTGAGAAGGAGGAGTCATTGAGTATTTTGGATTTATGTGATTGTGGCTTAAAGCTAAGTGGGGTAGCCTACCGTCTATGATTAGGTCACGTGGTTATGGGCCCTTGCAGTTTCTATTTATCGGTACGTTGGTGGATTTGTTATGACTAAGGGAGGAAAACATCAGGGGTAATTTGCGCAAGGGATTTGATGGATGTGTGCTATGTGTAACCTTATTGATATGTGAGGGTTGTGGAATGATTCAGATTTTATACTTCTGGTGGATGTGATATACAAGGGAAAGGATTTACCTGGTTGCTTCATTGGATTGATCATGTGCTAACAAAGCACTAGTTGTTTGGTTAAATAATTGAGACTGGATTAGAGTGGCCAACTCTCAATAATGGTTCTAGTGGATTCGATATTTAAAGTGTGGTGCTTAAGGATTTTCAGATTTGTTATGTGGCTAAGGATTGGCTTTTGTAGCAGAGTGTGAAGGGTACTTGGAGTATTTCAATGTTATCATCGGGTTTGTGGTACAGTGTTAGATAAATGGGAGAAACAACTTCGGATACTATTGAGATACTATTGGGAAACAACGCAGGTGTATCAGTTGGAGATACTATTGAGTGCATGAGGAGGGTATAAAATGGCTTATGGGTATTAAGATGACGTGGTATAATGATTTGGGTCACTCAGGATGAGTGTTAATTGAGATCCTTTATGTGTTTGAATAGAGGTAGTTTTTCGAAGAAAAGTCAAGTGTAAATCGGAAGAAGTTGAGTCAGGGTTTGGTTATGTGCAAATGGCCCCCGAAGGTTTATGACTGTCTCGGCCACGACTTGAGTTCTGTGTCATTTGCTGCTATGAGGAGTTGGTTGTGTGTTGCGAATTTTCTTCTGAAATGAGTTAAGTGAAAGGGGTTCTGGCCGATGGAGTGGCTATTCTAGTGGTGGTTGATGTTTGGCTATAATTTCATATTTTTAGTGCATTGTTTACTTTATATTTTGGTGCTTTAATGCTAAATTATACTATATTTTTGTTTAATAGAACTTATTTTATGTGTAGGTACTTTGGAGATGAAATTGGGAGGAAAGTAAAGATTTTATGTGTATTTTATACACTACAGATGATAGGCTCATGAAGACATAATGATGGGTGATGATTAAATTAAGAAAACAAACCAAGAAAAGAGAAAGAAGGAAAGCTTACCTGGAGAGATATGAAGCAGCAAAGTTAGGCAGCCAAAGCAAGTCCTAACGTAGAAAGGAAAGGCCAGCGACGCGAACGAAATTGGCCGCGTTAATTTTCGCGAGGCACTCCAAAACGCGCCCAAGTTAGTTGCGGCACTGACTGCGACGCAGTGACGAGTCTTGGACGAATATTTTTGTCCATATTTTACTTGCACTTAGTTATTTCGTTTAGGTTTTTTCCTACACTTATATATAGTCATTAAATACAATTTTTATACAACTTTTGACCAAGAGAGGACATATTTGAGAGAAAAACACAAGCATACAGCCGTCGTGGAGGCCGAAATTCATCAAGTTCCATCTTTCTCCCACCAAACTTAGTAATTTTTATGTTTCTTTGTATGATTTGTTGTTTGGCTACCATATCTATGTGGAGCTAAACTTCACGTTCTAGGGTTGTGGTTCTTTCATGAACATTATTTTTTGGATATTAATTTTGGTTTCTTAGTTTATCGCATTGGTTTATTTGTTCAATCCTGCACTTAATTATTTAATTACTTAATCACCAATTAAATACTATCTACGAATCTAGAATTGAACTCGAAAGTGAGAATTCTAGATTGCATATAGGATTGAGTAGAGCAAGTCCTTGAACCTGGGCATCGGGGAATGGATTCGCGGTTAGGATAGACATATACCTAATTGCCTTGCTTGGTTGATTTACAGGAATTGTAAATGTGTTCTTGTTAGTTCTAATTCCACAGACATATAGGCATTAGGTTAGCTTGAATAGGCGAGTAAGAACTCGACATATTCTTATTAGCGATATTAACCCTGTCAACCAATAAGCTAGATAAATTAGTTAGTCAATTTAATTGAAGAATACAATAGGAATGTTAGATGTTCCATAACCCTGGATCGTTTTTATTACATTGATAACATAAAAATCTAATCTTCCTTTGTTCAAAGTTCATTATTTATTTTCTTTTTAGTTTAGTTACTTTAGCATCACTACTCTTGGGTTTAATTCTTATTCAGATAATTAGGATAGTCTAATTTAGTTAATAGTAAATCACAAGTCCTCGTGGGTTAGACATCCGACTTTTAGTCACTTTATTACTTGACGACCGCGTATACTTGCGTGTGCGTTTGGCCGCAAAACATTTTTGGCACCTTTGCCGGGGACTTAGAATTAGCTATTTTTCTAGATTAGACTTTTAATTTTATCTTTACATGTTTTGGTTTTTTATTTTTATAAATATTTTTATTTTTATAACAATTTGGTTTTTCTCTTAGTGTGTTCATAGTTCTCTCAACATGACATATGTGGATGAAATATCCGAAGGTAAGGTTATTGATGAAGACGCTTGGTTGACGGAAAACTTTTATGGCCCGTCTTTTTGGGCTTGTCATGACCTAAACTCTGGGAGGTCTGAATTTGAATATGAGAGTAAATGTCGGTATTGGGATGGATATTCATGATTACTGGAATATGCGGAACGCCGTTATCTTCTAACAAAGTTGGTGAATGATTGATCGAAGGAGAGAGTTGATCTTGCACAAGAAATTGACAAGTTTGGCTTGGCTTTGCACAACTTGGATGTAGATTTGAGTGCAGAGATTGATGCGTGTAACGCCTAACAAGTTAATGATGAGTTGTGTGAAGCTGAAAAAAATCTTCTAAACTAAATCGAGGAGCTAAAACTAGAATACCAAGCATTAGACCATATTTTTCTTGAGGATGCCAATTGAGAAGAGTGTTCTAGAGTCATATGAGGGTGTAGATAAAGTTATATTTGAAGACTCTAGTGCATGTAAATATGAGGATGTAAATAGCAAAACAAATCCAGAGTTGGGGCGTGTTGGTCCTCATTCTAAACATTTTTTGACATTGTGTTTGGATGAGTACATGGAAATTCTGAGCCTTTGGAGGAGTCAACAAAAGAGGAACAAGGTTCTTACATTCTTGCCTTTGTCGTGCCAGAGAGAAAAAGATACATTCCTCATCTAAAGGCCGAAAAGTGTAGAGTAAAAAATTTATTACTTGGCCTGATTATCTTTGTATCCCCAACAAAGGAGCATAGCCGCAGTCTGGATGCCCTGTTAGGGGTACAATTCATAAGTTCAAGGTGGAGGCAAAAAGTGGTTCAAGTCGTGCCGCGACTTTAAATTAGGCACTTGTTGGGAGGCAACCCAGCTTTACTACTTTCTTTTTTTGTTTTATATATTATTTTTCTAGTATTTGTTTTTATTTTGTAGAATTATGAGCATGGGAGAGAAACCATTGGATGTATGCAAAAGCGAGCCAGTTAGTTGGAACTAGTTTGAGGTTCCCTCACAAAGGACCATCTTTGAGAGAAGTTTGAGTACCCCGTGAGCTTCTATTTCTTTGGGCTTTGGCCTTCCAGGGAGTTTCTCTTACTCTCTTGATTTTATTTATGATGTGCATTAAGGACACTGCACTCTTTTAAGTGTGGGGTGGGAGAATTCCTTTGGATAATTAGCTTTTTAGTATTTTAGCTTCTTATTTTTTGTTTTTTTAGTAGTGTAGTATTTTAGTAGTAGTTTTAGTAACTTAATTTATTTTAAATCAAAAATTAATTAGGAAAATTTGGACTTTTCCCGATGATGGATCTCCTAGACTGTTTTTTTGAGGGATTAAAGTCTAAGCAAAAACACACAAAAAATTAGAAAAAGTCCAAAAGTTCGTCTTTTAATTTCTTTAGGTAGTAATAATCCCCCGTGATTTTTTTTTGTGCCTCGGTTCTTTTTCATGAGATGTAGTTTGAATCGGGTAATATTTTTTCCTTTTAGAGTAGGTTAGATATTTAGGGAATAAAAGGAGGAAGAATGATGAACTTAGGCGACCTTGACTTGTTTGATAATAGCATATTTAGGCTTTGGCATGTGTAGTATCTTCCCTATTATTTGAAAGTATTGATGATGCCTTTATAAATTGGATAGCATGTTTTGTGGCGCCTATGTCTCGTTTACTTGACTTATGTTCACTTTGTGCTTAATGCTTAATATCTCGTGGCTTTGTGAATACTTGCATTAGTTGAGAGTTGGAATGGGACCGTCCCTTAGTGAGTCATGTGCCATGTGTGGTAAGGTTTTTGTGTAGTCTATGTATTGTACTTGTGTATAGAACTTGCCCGGTATGTGAGTTGAAGCGAAATTTTAGGTGATGCTCGGTTTGAGAAATGATTTTAGGCTTTCTTTGATCTTTTTGAGCTTATTGCTTACTATAAATAAAATTTATATCTAGTTACCCCTTTTGAGCCTATAGAATTTTATTTGGCACCCATATTACGAGCCTATACCCTTTTGTTCTTAATTGATATTGCTTTGATCCTTTTAACTTTTAAAGCACTTTAAGTGTGAAATGAGCGCTAAAAGAAGCAAGAAGGGACTAAGTGTGGGGTGGCTTTTGAGTGGAACTAATGAAAGAAAGAAGGGTGCACTTGTTTTATAAAATAATACACCACTACCGGAAATTAAAAAAGGAAAAAGAAAAAAGAAAAAAGAAAAATCTGAAAAAAAAGAAAAAGAAAAAAAAATGTAGATGAATAAATATCTTGTTTTTGCTAGTGGAGTGTAAATGACGATAGTGCTTAAAGAAAAAAGACATATTTTTGGGGGTAATATTGTTTGTGAAATTAAAGTGGATTGAAGAATTTGCGCTTAAGTTATTTGGTGATGTGTTAAAGTGTCTAGGAGGGTTAGCCACTATTCCTAAAATATATCCTACTGTCACGACCCAAAATTTTCACCGTCGAGACCGTGATGGCGCTTAACATTTCACTTGCTAGGCAAGCCAATGTTAGAACAATTTATCCTTTTTAACAATTTAAATGTAATTAATGAAGAAGAACTGATTTAACTGCAATAATCCAAATATAAATGCAGAAGCTAAAACCGTAAAAATATCTGCTACAAATTTCTGAACTCCGTGTCACAAGTGCACGAGCTTCTAGAGTAATACATACAAGGGTCTGAAATAAATACAAAGTTGTCTAAATGAAAATACTCAGCTAAATAAAAATAAAGATGGGGATTTCAGGAGCTGCGGGCGCTGAGCAGCTGTACCTCAAGTCTTCGCAGGTTGTCCAATCCGATCTCTCTAGTAGCCGCCGCTAGGACCATTTCCAAAATCTGCACAGTGTGCAGAGTGTAGTATCAGTACAACCGGCCCCATGTACTGGTAAGTGTCGAGCCTAACCTCGACAAAGTAGTGACGAGGTTAAGGCGGGTCACCTACACTACAACCTGAACGCAGTTTATAATAATGACAGAAAAATGGGAATACTGAACAGAATTAAACAGTGAACTGAAAATCATAACCACAGCCTCAAGAATAAACCAGTGCCGTCCAGAATCATCAATCTTTAATAATTCAGATACAAATACCAAAAAGAAAACCAACACAGCTCACGAAATGGAAACATATAGGTTGTTGCGACGCGCAACCAGATCCTACCAGACAACACAAATTCCTCCTTTATTTCACCGTAACGATATCAACAACAGTAAATAATATATATATATTGCGGCGCGCAACCCGATCCCACCATATGTCAATATCAATATCATAATTCACCCTTATTTCATCATGTCAATCCACCCTTATTCCACCTGTTGTGGCGTGAAACCCGATCCCACCATATCAATATCAAGTACTCAATAAGCACAGTAAAACTAACAATTCAAATCATAGAAAAACCCTTTACAATTCTAAGACACCAAACTGAACAAATAGAAAACCTTGTATAATATGATAATCCGAATGAGTAATGCTTCACAGCGAGACCAATCCAGAATTTACAACTACAAGGTATAGATAAACCAACTTGAGCAAATAGTAGGAGAGTATGAAACTATGGAAAGAACTAATATCATGAACATGAGGAAACAATGACTATAAATAGCAATTAGACATGGAAATACAATTAGATAAGGTAACAGTTAAGACATGGAAAGAGATAATATGAGAAAAATGGGAAAACAGATAATTTGGCGGCGCATAAGTAGTCGTCAGCTCATATATATGCCGCTCACATGAAATTCACATTGCAATTAGTCCGAGGGTTCCTAATTACCTCAAGTCAAGGTTAGACACAACACTTACCTCGCTTCAAAGGCCACTCAATGCTCAATCACAGCTTTGCCTTTCAAATAAGCCTCATAACCAATGATATCTAGCAAATTACCAACCAAATGATTCAAAATAAGCCTAAGGAATCACCCACGATTGCAAAAGATTCAATTTAGGTCATTATTGAAAATGTCAACAAAAGTCAACTCCCGGGCCCGCTTGGTCCAAACCCGAAATTCGGACCAAAACCCGATTACCCATTCACCCCGAGCCCGGTTATGTAATTTATTTTGGAATCCGACCTCAATTTGAGGTCTAAATCCCCAATTTACCAAATCCCTAGTTTCTACCCAAAACCCCCCAATTCCACCATGAAAACCTTAGATTTTAGGTTGAAATCTTAGGAAAAGTAGTGAAATATTGAGAGGAAATAGGTTAGAATCACTTACCAACGATTTGGGGAAGAAGAAGACTTGGAAAAATCGCCTCTAATATTTTAGGTTTTGAAAATTTGAGATATGAACCAAAAATCCCGTCTAAGTCATAGTTGTTTAGCTGCAAATGTCGCATTTGCGACCTGGGCTTCGTAATTGCGAAGCCCACAAATGCGAAGATTTCATCGCAAATGCGAGAAACAACACACCTCTGCATTCTTCGCAAATGCGAACTCAGGCTTGATCGCAAATGCGACCCAGTGATCGCAAATGCGAAGAATGGCTATGTCTGTTGCCTTCGCAAATGTGAACTAGTGTTCGTAAATGCGGACTGCCAGGATCGCAAATGCGATCAAAACATCACAATTGTGAAGGTCTTCCCCCAGCCCACTGCTCGCAAATGCAATGGTCTCTTCGCAAATGTGAGGCTCGCATTTGCGAGCCAGACCTCACAAATGCGAAGTCTGTAGATCAGTTGTAGTAGCTGCTATGTTTTCTAAGTTCAAAATAATCCGTAGCCTATCCGAATCTCACCCGAGCCCTCGGGGCTCCAAACCAAACATGCACACAAGTCCTAAAGTATCATACGAACTTGTTCGCGTGATCAAATTGCCAAAATAACACCTAGAACTATGAATTGAACACCAAATCAAAGGAAATTTTCAAGATGACTTTAAAACTTTTATTTTCACAACCGGACATCCGAATCACATCAAACCAACTCCGTTTCTCAACAAATTTAACAGACAAGTCATAAATATGGTATTGAACCTATACCGGATTTCGAAACTGAAATACGGACCCGTTATCCAAAAAGTCAACTATGGGTCAAACATTTCAAATTTATTAAGCCTTTAGCTTACAAATTTCAACAAAGTCCGATATCTCGGGTTAGGGACTTCCGAATTCGATTCCGGGCATACGCCCAAGTCTCAAATCCCGATACGGACCCACCGGGAACGTCAAAATATAAATCCGGGTCCGTTTGCTCAAAGCGTTGACCAAAGTCAACTCAAATGGTTTTCAAAGCAAAATTTCATATTTTCATAGTTTTTAACATAAAAGCTTTCCGAAAACATGCCCGGACTGTGCACGCAAATCGAGGAGGGTAAAAATAAGATTTTTAATGCTTTAGATCATAGAATTAGGTTTTAAAACATAAGATGACCTACTGGGTCATCACACCTACCCGTCCCTTAGCCCACATTACAACAATGAAAAAGTCCTAATTGATTTTAGATCGAGCGAGCTTATATTAGTAGAAATTTACATTAAGGGCAAGCCTATGGTACCAATTGCATGCATGAGACTTCTTTGTGAGAGTGAGAGATTTCTTTTATATACAAGTGAGTCCTTAAACTATATTTGATCATGAGATTCGGATGTGTGGATTCAACTTACTCTCTTTGGTTTTGTTGTGAGGGCACATAGTTTCATGAGGGATAGGTAACATTATTAGACTTTTCTATGATGTTAGGTGTTCAAGCCATGAGTGCATTGTAACATTGAGTCTGTTTTTGAAGCTAGGATTGTTATGAGCATGTTGTCTATGTTCCAAATATGTTAAAGCTTGGCTTAAGTTAAAGGGAAGTGTGTGTTGAATGCATATGCTCTAGAGCTTAATTGTTGCTATCAAACATGGTCATTGGTGTAGTGTGCCTCAATTGTGTAAAAATAAAGTGCTCAAAGATAATGCTTATTGTTGGTTGACTCGAGGACGAGCAACGTTTAAGTGTGGGATAGTGATGTTTGGCTATAATTTCATATTTTTAGTGCATTGTTTACTTTATATTTTGGTGCTTTAATGCTAAATTGTACTATATTTGTGTTTAATAGAGTTTATTTTATGTGTAGGTACTTTGGAGATAAAATTAGGAGGAAAGTAAAGAATTGATGTGTATTTTATACACTACAGATGATAGGCTCATGAAGACATAATGATGGGTGATGATTAAATTAAGAAATGAAACGAAGAAAAGAGAAAGAAGAAAATCTTACCTGGAGAGATATGAAGCAGCAAAGTTAGGCAGCCAAAGCAAGACCCAATGTAGAAAGGAAAGGCCAGCGACGCGAACTGAATTCTCCACGTTTATTGTCGCGAGGAACTCCAGAACGCGCCCAAGTTAGTTGCGGCATAGACGGCGACGCAATGACGAGTCTTGGACGAATAGTTTTGTCCATATTTTACTTGGACTTAGTTATTTCGCTTAGGTTTTTCCCTACACTAATAAATAGTCATTAAACACAATTGTTATACAATTTTTGACCAAGAAAGGACGTTTTTGAGAGAAAAGCACAAGCATAGAGCCGTCGTGAAGGCCGGAATTCACCAAATTCCATCTTTCTTCCGCTAAACTTAGTAATTTTTATGTTTCTTTGTATGATTTATTGTTTGGCTACCATGTCTATGTGGAGCTAAACTTCACGTTCTAGGATTGTGGTTCTTTCATGAATATTATTTTTTGGATATTAATTTTGATTTCTTAGTTTATCATATTGGTTTATTTGTTCAATCCTGCGCTTAATTATTTATATGCTTGATCACCAATTAAATATTATCTACGAATCTAGAATTGAATTCGAAAGTGGGAATTCTAGATTGCATATAGGATTGAGTAGAGCAAGTTCTTGAACCTGAAAATCGGGGAATGGATTCGCGGTTAGGATAGACATATACCTAATTGCCTTGCTTGGTTGATGTACAGGAATTATAAATACGTTCTTGTTAGTTCTAATTCCATAGACATATAGGCGTTAGGTTAGCTTGAATAGGCGAGTAAGAACTCGACAGATTCTTATTAGCGATATTAACCATGTCAACCAATAAGCTAGATAAATTAGTTAGTCAATTTAGTTTTAATAATACAATAGGAATGTTAGATGGACCATAACCCTGGATCGTTTTCATTACATTTATAACATAAAAATCTAATCTTCCTTGGTTCAAAGTCCATTATTTATTTTTCTTTTAGTTTAGTTGCTTTAGCATCACTACTTTTGGGTTTAATTCTTGTTCAGATAATTAGGATAGTATAATTTAGTTAATAGTTAATCACAAATTCTCGTGGGTTCGACTTTCGAATTTTAGTCACTTTATTACTTGGCGATCGCGTATACTTGCGTGTGCGTTTAGCCCTCAACAAGTTTTCTGTGCCATTGCCGGGGACTTAAAATTATCTATTTTTCTAGATTAGACTTTTACTTTTATCTTTACATGTTTTGTTTTTTTTCTTTTTGTAAATATTTTTATTTTTATAACAATTTTATTTTTCTCTTAGTGTGTTCATAGTTCTCTCAATATGACATATGTGGATAAAATATCCGGAGGTAAGGTTATTGATGCTGACGCTTGGTTGACAGAAGACTTTTATGGCCCGTCCTTTTGGGCTTGTCATGACCTAAACTCTGGGATGTCTGAATTTGAATATGGGAGTAAGGGTTGGTATTGGGATGGATATTCACGATTATGCAAATATGCGGAATGACGTTATCTTCTAACAAAGTTTGTGAATGATTGGTCGAAGAAGAGAGTTGATCTTGCATAAGAAATTGACAAGTTTGGCTTGGCTTTTCACAACTTGGATGTAGATTTGAGTGCAAAGGTTAATGCGTGTAACGCCCAACAATTTAATGATGAGTTGTGTGACCTAAAAAAAATCTTCTAAACCAAATCGAGGAGCTAAAACGAGAATATCAAGCATTAGACCATATTTGTTTTGAGGATGCCAATGTTGAAAGGAGTGTTCTAGAGTCATATGAGGGAGTAGATAATGTTATATTTGAAGACTCTAGTGCTTGTAAATATGAGGATGTAAATAGCAATACAATTTCAGAGTTGGGGTGTGTTGGTCCTCATTCTAAATATTTTTTGACATTGTGTTTGGATGATGACATGGAAATCAAGTCATCTGATCCTTTGGAGGAGTCAACGAAAGAGGAACAAGGTGCTTACATTCTTGGATTTGTTGTGCCAGAGAGAAAAATTACACTCCTTATCTAAAGGCCGAAAAGTGTAGAGAGAAACATTTATTACTTGGCCTGGTTATCTTTGTAGCCCCACCAAAGGAGCATAGCCGTAGACTGGATGCCCTGTTAGGGGTACAATTCATAAGTTTAACGTGGGGGAAAAAGTGGTTCAAGTCGTGCTGCGACTTTAAATTTGGTGCTTGTTGGGAGGCAACCCAACTTTACTACTTTTTTTTTGTTTTTGTTTTTATATATTATTTTTCTAGTATTTGGTTTTGTTTTGTAGGATTATGAGCATGGGAGAGAAGCCATTGGAAGTGTGCAAAAGCAAACCAGTTGGTTGGAACTAGTGTGAGGTGCCCACACAAAGAACGATCCTTGGGAGAAGTCTGAGTACCCCGTGAGCTGCTATTGCTTCGGCCTTTCGCCTTCCAGGGATTTCCTCTTACCCTCTTGATTTTATTTTTGATGTGCATTAAGGACACTGCTCTCTCTTAAGTGTGGGGTGGGAGAATGTAATGACCCGACCAGTCATTTTGAGCTCTAGCACGTCTTCTACGGTTTGAGGCCTTGAGTAGCTTCACTTCATGTATTATGACTTGTACGTTTGGTCGGAATTGGATTTTGGGAAGTTCGGAGTTGATTCGGAAGGAATAATTCTAATTTTGGAACTTTAAGTGGGAAAAATGGACTAATGTTTGACTTTTGAGTAAACAATCTCGGAATCTAGATTTGAAGATTCCAATAGGTTCATATGATGATTTCGGACTTGAGCGTATGTTCGGGTTGAGTATCGGGTGGTCCGGAAGCAATTCAGCGCTTAATATGGAAAGTTGGCATTTTGAAGGTTTTAGAATTTCTTAAGTTTGATTTGAAGTGGTCTTTGGTGTTATCGATATCCGTTTGAGGTTTTGAGCCTTGGAATAGGTTTGTATCGTGATTTGTGACTTGTGCGTAAAGTTTGGCGTCATTCCGGAATGTTTAAGAATGAATCAGACGCGTTCGTCGAAGTTTGAATGTTTGGAAGTTTAAAGAAAGGTTTCGATCGTTGATTCGTAGTTTTGATGTTGTTTAGTATGATTTGAGGCCTCGTGAAGGTTCGTGTTTTATTTTGGGATTGGTTTGTGTAATTGGTCGGGGTCCCGGGGGCCTCGGGTGTGTTTCGGAGGTGTTTGGGTTGTGTCGCGCTCTTATTTGATATTTTGGCATCGTTTCTATGGGCATAAAGTGAACTATATTGAGAAAACTACCTTTGATTTATGATTGTATTGAACCATTAAATCCGTATCTTAATTACAGAGCCATAGCAATAAGAATCGTCGAATTCCGAGGTCGTATGAGAGTGTTATGCCCATTTCCGTGTCGGACAAAATTTCTAGTTTCTGGTGCGAAGTTTTGTTGTTCGTGAATGCAAAAAAGGATTTCTGGGTTGACCGATCAACGCAAAAAATTGCTCTTCGCAAACGCGAAGGTCTTCCGCGAAGGCGATGAAGAGAAATCATCTGGACAGTGTTTTAAACCGAGAATTTTAGTATTTTGGGCATATCTTGAGTTCTTGAGCTCAGGTTTAGGTGATTTTCGTGGCATTTTTCTCGTCTCAACAAGGGGGGTAAATATATGACCTTTATTTTGATTTTTATAGATGAATATTTCCGTTGTTAATTATTTTTATCTGTGTTTGGATTGTAGGAATTGGGATTTTGAGCCCCAAAGTTGAGAAATGGTAAATCCGAAATTTGAGAGTCGATTCATGGGCGAAATTGGATGATTTTATGGATATAGACCATATTATTTATGGGTGATATTTATTTTCAATAAATTTTAAAATCCGGGCACGTGGGCTCGAGGGTTGACTTTATTGACTTTTCAAGTGGAGTTGAGAATTTTTATAAATTGATTAATTTTAAGCATTGGAGTATATTTTGATTGATTTGTACATTGTTTGACTTGTTTTTGGATTGTCTGGCTTTGAATTGAAGTGTTAAGAGAGGGTTGGAGCCTATTATGGAACTTCGGAGCGAGGTAAGTCTCCTGTCTAACCTTGTGAGGGGAAAACTACTCCCTAGGTGATGTAATTGTTATGTGCTATTAGTTGTGGGTGCTACGTACGCACGGAGTGATGAGAGTCCGTACGTAGCTAAACCATGTTTATGTCCGGGTAGACTTAGGGCTTTACCATGTAATATTTGAAATATTTGAATTCATTTTGCTGGCTTAATTACTTGAAATTATAATTGAACTTGATTAAGAAATATATACATATATATTAGGCTGAGCTTTATTACCTTGAGGGTTTGGCAAGTTATTTGAGAAACGGTAAAGGTTATACTCACCTTGTGTTCATATACTGTACCATAAGCTCGTGTCTCGTAATTCGATAATTCCTTTCCTTTCTTGTGGAGCGTGCCGGCCTCAGCAGGATTTATATACCACACTCTCATAGGAGCGGGCCGTTCGCCTCGACAGTTTAATAGATGCATCTATGGTTCGTGCCGTTCGACCCTCGACAATGTACACGTTATGATGGGATCGGGCCGATCGCCTCGGTAGTATTATATTCTTTCTGAAATATGGCCGTACGACTTTGACGTAATCGTGCGTTATATCGCTAGCAGTACGAACATTCATGAGATTTTTAATTCCACTGATGTCTTGCATGTTATATGGTATTTCTTATTTATTTGATATTGGCATTAGGTATTTTCCGAGCTGTTGAGATAGAATACGAGATGAGAAATTGATATTGTTTAAAGAAATTTTTGGAGATTGTGTTAGTTACAGATTTACCTCACTACTACTGTTGTGCTTCTTATCTTTTTATAATTTACCATATTGATTTATTATACTACTAGAAAGTGTCGATGTCGACTTCTCGTCACTACTTCTCTAGGGTTAGGCTACGTACTTACTGGGTATGCATTGATTTACGTACTCATGCTGCAGTTCTACACTAAATGTGCAGGATCCAACAAGTTCATTTGGTGGTCATCATGGCGTGTAGGCGCAGCTGCTGAGGAGACTTTATGGTGAGCTGCATTCCAGGCTATGCATCGCAGCCCACAGAGTCTTCATCGTACCATTTACTTTATTATGTCTTATTTACATTGAAGACAGATGTTGTATTATTATTGTTGTACTCTCTAGTAAATGCTCATGCACTTGTGACACCAGGTTTTGGGATATACTAGTTGATACTTACGTATCTGTATATTATCATCGCCTTTCATTTATTTTATAAACTACAATTTTTGTACGTTCCCGTGGATTTAAAAGTGTAAATTTCCTTGCTTATTTAAATTTATGATTTTGAATGTAATAAAATGAGTAATTAAATTGATCAATTACCGTTGGCTTGCATGACGGCGGCGTTAGGCGCCATCACGACCTATAGTGGATTTTGGGTCGTGACAACTTGATATCAGAGCTCTAGGTTCATTTGGTCTCACAAGTCATGAGCAAGTCTAGTAGAGTCTTGCGAATCGGTATGGAGACATCTGTACTTATCTTCAAGGGGCTACCGGGCTGTTAGGAGCACTTCCCTTCTTGATTCCTCTTCGTGCGATTTGATTCCATTGAAGCTTATGCCTTCATTTCTTTCCTACTCAATCTTATGCGACGTGGATCGCTTGTTATCAATTGGGCATCGAGGAGTTGTAGTGGTACTGCAGACATGGTGCAGGATGTTTCTCCTTGCATATTCGGGCAGGCTATTATCGTCGCCTTGCAGAAGAGTGAACTATCATTTCATCCTAGTATCTGTATTTTCTATGGTTTCGAGGCTATGCACAGATTATTATGATGTTCTTGCGTTGTCATCGCACTGTGTTGGTGTAATGGTAGGGTGCTTGTTTATGTGTCGAGGCAGTGAATGACTCGAAAAAGGGATTTCTCACTACAATTTTTTGAGGTTCGACATTTAATTCCAGTGGAGGAAAGGCAATCAGACTATGGATGTTCAGGCTTTGGTTGATGGAGTAACGAGACTTGATATTTTCAAGCGTGGTGGAATTCTCATTTGTGATGTGGTGTTGTCGTCCTTGTTTGAATGTATTAAGGTTCGTCGGTGTTATGGTCTTCTTTGATTTGCCTTCGGGGCAGGGTGTTGTGAAATAGGGTCTAAGAAGCGGTTGTCAGAGATGGCAGTGTGTAGCGGTTTCAGAATCGAATCGGTGTTTTTAATGTTGATGGATCGAGAAAGATGATCTTCGAGGAGGCTTAGAGTTGGTAGAAATTTATTAGTTCAGGTGCTACAGAGATGGATTTTGATTTGAGGCAGCTTTTGGGTAGCGAAGGATGAGGAAGGACATGGTGGGAGGTGTCTCACGGTGGATGAATTGCTAGCAGATCAAGTATGAAAAGCAGAGTCCGAGAAGTTGCTAAAAGGAGATGATTTAATCGAAGTAGGAGTGGCAGAGTAGCATATGGATTCTGTGGTAGGATAGCCACATGCCTTGAGAAATGCTTAGAGCATTTTGGGAATCATGGTGGACAATGACCAAGTCCATAAATGCCATTTGGGACGGTGGCTACCGCACCGAGGAAGGATTAATATGACAGAAAGGAGTTTGCTTGGAATGAAGAGGGGTGTAAAAACTTGATTATTGTTATGGGATGCGACTTGACTTCGAGTTTTGAATGTATTGTCGGACTTTCAGTTGATGACTATAGAATGAACTGACTTTTACAACTGGCGGACGAGTATGGGCTTTGGAGGGTTTACTGATTTCGTGGTAGTTGTGCCAGTGCAGCATTGTTGGCAGACGTTGGTATGGAAATTCTACATGTGGGCTATCTCCTATGAGCAGGTCAGCAGATGCGTGAGATTGATGAAGCTTCTACAAAGAATTCTACTTGCTACCCGGTAAGAGGCTGAATATGTAGTTGTGGCTGATGATTTCGAATGTTCATGAAACGTTTAGCAAAAGATTTTGAAACATTTGGCGGGGTAAAGGTGCGAGATCATGGTAATTGAGAAGGAGGAATATTTGCGAGTTCTAGATTTATGTAATTGTAGCTTAAAGCTAAGTGGGGGAGCCCACCATCTACGATTGGAGGGCGTGGTTGTCTGCTTGTGCGGTTTCTGCTTATCGATGCATTGGTGGGTTATTATGGCTAAGAAAAATAAAACATCAGGGGTAATTCGAGTGAAGAACTTGATAAATGTGTGCTATACTTCACCTCATCGATTCATGTGTAGTTTTGGGAAGACTCCAAGTTTATGCTTTTTGTGGATGTGATGTACAAGGAAAATAATTCGGCCAGTTGCTTTTTTGGGAGGGTGTTCATGTGCTAGCAGAGCATCGGAGATTGGTTGTACTAGGGACCAGGACAAAGTGGGTGGCTATCAATAGTGGTTCTAATGGGTTCAAGGAAGTACGCGTGGTGTCTAAGAATTTTGGGTCCGATGTGTGGTTAAAAATCAAGTTCTTGCAGTAGGTATTGAGACAACATGATCTCGTGATTTGGGTCACTCGAGATGAGTGTTGATCGAGTTTCATTATGTTTTTGAATGGAGCTATTATTATTTCTAAGGCAAGTCAAGAGTAAATCAGAGGAAGTTGGGTCGGTTGGTAATGGTTTAAATCAGCGTGATTGAAGCAATGATCAGCTCCTTCTGCGTGTTAATGTTATGCAGGTGAATTGTGGCGGTACGTGCGGGCTTGACAGACGCCGTAATTTTATTGATTGGGAGGTATTTGATTATAATGGCCCATTATGTGTAGATGGCTCTCGGAAGAGTTATGGCAGTTTAGACGACAAGTTGAGGTTTGTATTTTTTGCGGTTATGGGAATTCAGTTGAGTGTTGCCATCTTTCCTCTAAAATGTGTTGAGTGAAAAGGGTTCTAGATGATGAAGTGTTTATTCTATTGGTTGTTCAGGAGTTATGATGAAATTTTTGTACTCTCGCATAGCGGCATGATTGGTACAGTGAGCGGCATGGGAATTTGACGTTGAGGACCAAGGTTGCGGTTCGGTGTTGACAAGAATGTCACGAGCTCGGATGAGTAGGAAAGAATTTAGATGTTCAGAGTAACCTGGTATTTTTATTTAGTGTCACCCGAGAACGATATCATGCGTAAGAGGCTTTGTGTACTGATTTATGAATTCTCGATTTGCTTTATAGCATTAGCACTGTTAGTGGTATGGAGGTGCAGACCTTGCTACCTGGTGCGGAAGGTCATGGGAGCGTATCACACGAGGAAATTTGTATAAGTGTGACATGTTAGTCACTTGATTGTTAAAGATTGAAACCAAGCATGGAGATTATGGTACTATCATTAATGTGGGAGTTTATGGCTGGGAGGCGCTCTGTCCTTTTTGTTGTGAACTGTGGGAGTTTGTTCCGGATTGGGACGGCTGCTTGTGTGTGTCATGAATGGGGCTATTGTGGATCATTGAAAGGTTGCTGGCCCAGTATGGGATGATCAGAATAGGCTTGGGGTCCGTTGATGGGTCTAATGTGAATGTGTGCCCTACGTCAAGTCAGATGTGTTCATTCGGCATATCGTTGCTTATGGAGGAGTCTTCGGGCATTGGATGTTATTCCCGTCGTCAGCTATTCCATGTAATACTCTATTGTGCTAGGTGGGTTGTGAGACGACTTGATTATTCATACATGTGTTGTGATCCCATGTAACTTGTTGTATTATATGAGCAGGATGGATCTCGAGATGCAAGTCATTTATTGCACCATAGTCGTGCTTGGGTTTTGTAGCATATGGCGCTATCCGTCTCCCTAGGGTTGTATTTTTGCACTTGGCATGCTTGTGGTCGATATTCGAGTATTTCGTAGGTGTAAGCATTATGTCTTGATGGGTATTTCCTTATTTATTGTTATGTGTGGATCGGGTGGACGCCGCCACGGGTATGTTGTTTGGATCGGGTTGCACGCCGCAACGTTATCGTGTGTGGATCGGGTTGCACGCCGCAACAGTGAGATGTTGAGTACGGTTCCCTATATCTATTCTTGTGTATTTTGTTTCTCATTCTCTGAGAAGTGTTCATAGCATCAGTTTGACCGTTTTATTCGTTACGCAGGCTAGGTAGTTCTTTTCCAGAGTTCGTTCCTCCTTATGCGTCATATTCAAATTGTGGCTTGTCGGCGCATTGATGGCATCATATGAGATATTGGTCAGTGTTTGAGGTGGCTTATTGCCTGAGCAGCTTGTACTGGGTGAGACGATATTATTGGACCTAAAATCAGTGCAATCAAATTTATATAAGGTATATTAAAGAGAAAATATCGTTATTCAGTTCAAAATGCGGTAATGGTCCTTGTCAGGAGGAGAGACTCCATGATTTGTTGATTCGGCAGGTGGTTATGAGTTTCTACACATCTCTTCCATCGTGGAAGTATTGCGTAGTTGAAACAGGGCTCATATGCGTTATGAGGTGTATTACGGGCATCAGATTCGTGAAATTCCAGCTATTGTGGTCAGAGGATGTTATTATGGGCAACCGATTTATGTGGTGCATGGTGTGATTTCAGCATAGGTGCATGATCATGTTTTGGTACAGTGTGTAGTGATTGATACGGTGTTCGAATGTTAGAATTAGGTCTTGTAGAGAAATTCGGAGGTTGGAATTTGGTTCTAAGGCTTATTAACTAAATAAAAGGGAGGATCTTCAGTCTGGTTCGAGCTAATGTGCTCAACTGGGTTGTGGTGGCACGGGTAGGTGCACGAGCTGTTAAACAGTGATTTTGGACAACTCCGAAACAATTCTTGGCACATTCGGGGACGAACATATGTTTAAGTGGGGGAGAATGTAACGACCCGACCGGTCATTTTGAGCTCTAGCACGTCATTCGGCGGTTTGTGGCCTTGAGTAGCTTCTCTTAATGTATTACGACTTGTACGCATGGTCGGAATTGGATTTTAGGAAGTTCGGAGTTGATTCGGAAGGAAAAATTTTAATTTCGGGACTTTAAGTTGGAAGAATGGACTAATATTTGACTTTTGAGTAAACAATCTCGGAATCGGGATTTGAAGGTTAAAATAGGTTCGTATGATGATTTTGTACTTGGGCGTATGTTCGTGTTGAGTATCGGGTGGTCCGGAAGCATTTCGACGCTTAATATGGAAAGTTAGCATTTTGAAGGTTTTAGAATTTCTTAAGTTTGATTTGAAGTGGACTTTAGTGTTATCGATGTCCGTTTGAGGGTCCAAGTCTTGAAATAGGTTCGTATCGTGATTTGTGACTTGTGCGTAAAGTTTGGCGTCATTCCGGAATGTTTAAGAATGAATCAGACGCGTTCGTCGAAGTTTGAATGTTTGGAAGTTTAGAGAAAGGTTTCAATCATCGATTCATAGTTTTGATGTTGTTTGGTGTGATTTGAGGCCTCGAGCAGGTTCGTGTTATGTTTTGAGACTGGTTTGTGTAATTGATCGGGGTCCCGAGGGCCTCGGGTGTGTTTCGGAGGTGTTTGGGTAGTATCGCGCTCTAATTTGATGTTTCAACGTCGTTTCTTTGGGCATAAAGGGCACTATATTGAGCAAACGACCTTTTATTTGTGATTGGATTGAACCATTAGATCCGTATTGTAATTAAAGATCCATAGCAACAAGAATCGTCGAATTCCGATGGCATATGAGAGAGTTATGCCCATTTCCGTGTCAAACAAATTTGCTGGTTTCTGATGTGACGTTTTGTCCTTCGCGAACGCGAGAGAGGTTCCGCGAACGCGAAGAAGGATTTCTGGGTTGACCGGTCAAAGCAAAAATTTCACGACCCAAAATCCTAACCTGTCGTGATGGCACTTATCTCAGTACTAGGCAAGCCGACAACATCAATAACCCATGATTTCCTTTAAATTTAAAAACGTAACGTTTAATACAATACCAAAAATCTAGCAATTTCTGATACAACACTCCCAAAACCTGGTGTCACTGAGTACATGAGCATCTAATATGAGTACAAGTCTGGAAAATACGGTCTATAATAGTCTGAGACCAAATACAGTAAACAAGGAGATAGAGAAGAAGAGACAAGGTCTGCGAAACACGACAGCTGCCTCAAAATCTCATGAAAATCAACACCGCGAAATGATCAACACCCGCTATATTCAGGAACACTTGAATCTACACACGAAGTGCAGGGTGTAGTATGAGTACAACCAACTCAGCAAGTAACAATAACAACTAAGGCACTGAAGGTAATGACGAGCTACACAGTCATAGTTCACTTTCAGTAGTTTCAGCAAAGAATAGACATGCTTTCAAATTCGGCAGTTTAAGTTAAATCAATTTTATACAGTTTAATTTCAAGTAATCTGGATATAAATTCTTTCAGAGATTTCACAACAATGACAAATAGCAACCAGGTGCAACAACATATTCAAAGCAAGTACAGCCTCTCAGGCAACAACAACTTAGCTCATCACAACAGCTCAACCACTCGGCTCTGAGCCCTCAGCACTCACACTCAATGGGTACCCACGTTCACTGGGGGTGTGTACAGACTCCGGAGGGGCTCCTACAGCCCAAGCGCTATAATCTGCGCGGACAACTCACGTGCTGCACGGACAATTCACGTGCTATAATTTCCTGCACGGACAACTCACGTGCCATAATATCCTTACCTCACTAACAGGCCCTCGGCCTTACTTAGTCCTTCACCTCTCTAGTCTCTCGGGCTCTCAGAAATCACAAAGATCAGCCCAAACAAAGATAACATAGTGCATCAACAAATATCAAGAAATACTGAGGTATGATATGCTAGAAAAATCATGACTGAGCACAAGATAGCAATTAGCAAATAATCCAACAAGTACGTGACCTCTGTGGGTCCCTACAGTACTATCACATAGCCTAAGCATGATTTTTAACATGATTTACAGTAAAATTTCTTCAACACAAAGAGAGCTTATAGCTAACAACATGTTATTCAACTTTACAGTTTCACGGGACGGACCAAGTCACAATCCCTTCGGTGCACGCCCACACGCCCATCACCCAGCATGTGCATCACCTCCAAAATAATCACATGACACAAAATTCGGGGTTTCATACCCTCAGGACCAGATTTATAACTGTTACTTACCTCAACCCGTGTAATTCTTTATTCCGCTATACCCTTTCCACGAGAATTGGTCTCTGAAAGCCTCGTATCTAGCCACAATTAATTAGATTCAGTTAATACAAATTATTGTAATTAATTCCATAAGGAGATACTAATTTTTCCAATAAAATCTAAAATTAACTCAAAAATCGCTCGTGGGGCCCACGTATCGGAACCCGACAAATGTTACAGAATATGAATGTTCATCCAACCACGAGTCCAACCATACAAATTTCACCGAAATCCGACACCAACTCGACCCTCAAATCTTCAATTAAACTCTATGAAGATTTCTACCATTTTCAACCCAATCCTTACCCATTTGAACTTAACAATCTTTCCACAACCTTATTGGTATGTATACATAATACTCTACACCCAAGAATCATACTATTAATCACTCATCTTTACTCCGAATCCGAAATTGAAGAATTGAGGAAAGAAATTCTTACCTCTTTGAAGCCCTAGCAAGATACTCGTGAAATCTTCAAACCTTGAGCAAGAATTGATGGATAAATGACCAAGTCTTCACTTTCTCTCTCTAAAATGCTCTCACCTCTCTCTAAAATATCAGATTTTGGCTAAAAAATGAGCTTCAAGGGCTATAAATCGAAGTTAGGTCGGGTCAAAAATTAGAAAGAATGGAAGCTCCGACACAGTTATGCGGTCGCATATGCGATTTCATAACAGGTATGCGGTCCGCATACTGGCCGCATAATTTGGCCTCTAAAGCTAGGCGTTACTGACCCGGTCTGCAGTCATTATGCGGTCCGCATACTTGTTCTGCGGTCGCATAATGCACAGCAAAACAGGTCTGCGGTCGCATAGTGCACCGTAGATTTTCCTCAAATCTAGCCCCTCTCCTGATCCACTTTGTGACCATTATGCGGTCCGCAGAGTGATTCTGCGGCCGTATAGTGGTCGCATAAATGACCTTTTTCGGACAAAATTTTACTTTACACATCGGTGCATTGTTCAACCCAAAAAGTCTGAGCCGCGAGAAATTTCTATAATCCTTGTACTAATTGATCTACCTCGGCACTACCAAACCTTAATTTCCTCTTCTCCGGGGTCATTACACCTAAGTTAACATCCGGTCAACCTTTTCAACTTAAATTCTAAACCTTGAAACTAAGCTCTCCGAATCATTTCAAAACCTCATCGAACCCAAACCAATTACCTCGGCAAGCCAAATAACAACTGTAATTCACAATTTGAGTTGTAAATGGGGGAACGGGATTGCAATAGTCAAAACAACCGGCTGGGTCATTACATTCTCCCCCTCTTAAACAAACGTTCATCCTCGAATGGGCTTAGAATCATACCTGGAGTCTCAAATAGATGTGGATATTTGTTCCGCATCTCCTGCTCAATTTCCCAAGTAGCTTCTCCGACTGGCTGGCCTCTCCACTTCACCTTCACCGAAGCTATGTTCTTTGATCTCAACTTTCGAACCTGCCGATCTAAAATAGTTACCGGCTCCACATCATAAGTCAAATTACCCTCCAGCTGCACTGTACTGAAATCCAGAATATGAGACGGATCCCCGACATACTTTCGGAGCATGGATACATGGAACACTGGATGAACACCTGATATACTAGGTGGCAAGGCAAGTTCATAAGCCACATCTCCAATTTTCTTAAGTATCTCAAAAGGCCCAATATACCGAGGGCTCAACTTGCCATTCTTCCCGAACCTCATCACACCCTTCATTGGTGAAATTTTGAGCAGAACCTTCTCCCCAACCATGTAAGCAACATCACGGACCTTCCTGTTGGCATAACTCTTCTGTCTAGACTGCGCCATGCGAAGCCGCTCCTGAATTACTTTAACCTTCTCCAAAGCATCCTGAACCAAGTCAGTACCCAATAGCCTAGCCTCACCTGGCTCAAACCAACCAACCGGAGATCGACACCATCTCCCATATAATGCCTCATACGGAGCCATCTGTATACTCGACTGGTAGCTGTTATTGTAAGCAAACTCCGCAAGTGGCAGAAATGTATCCCAAGAACCTCCAAAATCAATGACACAAACGCGTAGCATATCCTCCAATATTTGAATAGTGCGCTCGGACTGCCCATCTGTCTGAGGGTGAAATGCTATACTTAACTGAACCTGTGTGCCCAATTCTTGCTGCACTGCTCTCCAAAACTGTGATGTAAGCTGCGTGCCCCGATCTGAAATGATGGACACTGGCACACCATGTAGGTGAACAATCTTGCGGATATAAATCGTAGCCAACCGCTCCTAATAGTAATTAGTACCAACTGGAATAAAATGCGCGAATTTGGTCAACCGATCCACAATCACCCAAACCACATCAAACTTCCTCAATGTCCGTGGAAGTACAACTATGAAGTCTATGGTAATGCGTTCCCATTTCCATTCTGGAATTTCAAGTCTCTGAAGTAATCCTCCCGGTCTCTGATGCTCGTACTTTACCTATTGACAATTTAAGCACCGAGCTACAAACCCAACTATATCTTTCTTCATTCGCCTCCACCAATAATGCTGCCTCAAATCCTAATACATCTTTGCGGCACCTTGATGAATGAAGTACCGCGAACTGTGAGCTTCCTGGAGAATCAACTCACGCAAACCATCTACATTAGGCACACATAGCCTACCCTGCATCCATAATACACCGTCATCTGCAATAGTGACTTCCTTGGCATCGCCGTGCTGAACCGTGTCCTTAAGGACAAGCAGATGGGGATCATCATATTGGCGCTCTCTGATGCGATCATATAAAGAAGACCAAGAAACCACACAAGCCAAAACTCGATTCGGCTCGGAAACATCCAATCTAACAAACTGGATGGCCAAAGCCTGAACATCCAATGCTAAAGGCCTCTTTGCTACCGGTAAGTATGCTAAGCTGCCCAAACTCTCCACTTTACGACTTAAGGCATCAACCACCACATTGGCCTTTCCGGGGTGGTAGATAATGGTAATATCATAATCCTTAAGCAACTCTAACCATCTTCGCTTCCGCAAATTAAGATCCTTCTGTTTAAACAAATGTTGTAGACTTTGATGATCTGTTATACCTCACACTGGACACCGTACATATAATGCCGCCAGAGTTTTAAGGCATGAACAATAGCTGCTAACTCAAGATCGTGGACTGGATAATTCTTCTTATGTACCTTTAACTATCTGGACACATAGGCAATCACCCTACCTTCTTGTATAAGTACTGGGCCGAGACCAATACGCGACGTGTCATAATATACGATATACGACCCTGAATCTGTAGGCAACACCAATACTGGGGATGTACTCAAATCTA
Source organism: Nicotiana tabacum (assembly GCF_000715075.1). Taxonomy (NCBI): domain Eukaryota; kingdom Viridiplantae; phylum Streptophyta; class Magnoliopsida; order Solanales; family Solanaceae; genus Nicotiana; species Nicotiana tabacum. Next base: position 50,201,036 of record NC_134102.1, read on the forward strand.
TCTTGAGCTTCTGAAAGCTCTCTTCACACTCATTCGACCACCTGAACGAAGCACCTTTCTGGGTCAATTTAGTCATAGGCGATGCAATAGACGAGAATCCTTCCACGAAGCGACGATAATAACCGGCCAAGCCGAGAAAACTCTGAATCTCAGTAACTGAAGAGGGCCTGGGCCAATTCTGAACCGCCTCTATTTTCTTCGGATCCACCTTAATCCCTTCACTGGACACTATGTGTCCCAAGAATGCTACCGAACTAAGCCAGAACTCACACTTAGAGAATTTGGCATAAAGTTTCTACTCTCTCAACCTCTACAATACAATACCCAAGTGTTGTGCATGCTCCTCTTGGCTACATGAGTATACCGGGATATCATCAATAAATACCATGACAAATGAGGTAAGATACTGCTGGAATACACTATTCATCAAATGCATAAATGCCGCTGGGGCATTGGTTAGCCCAAAAGACATCACAAGAAATTCATAGTGGCCATAACGAGTTTTGAATGCCGTCTTCAGTATATCTGAATCCCGAATTTTCAATTGGTGATACCCAGATCTCAAATCAAATTTGGAGAACACCCTCGCTCCCTGAAGCTGGTCAAATAAATCATCAATACGTGGCAAGGGATATTTATTTTTGATTGTAACTTTGTTTAACTGCCTATAATCGATGCACATCCGCATAGTACCATCTTTCTTTTTTATAAACAGAACCGGTGCACCACAAGGTGACACACTAGGCCTAATAAACCCCTTTTTAAGGAGTTCCTGAAGTTGCTCTTTCAATTCTTTTAACTCAGCTGGTGCCATATGATACGGAGGAATAGAAATGGGTTGAGTGCCCTGCACCAAGTCAATATCAAAATCAATATCCCTATCGGGCGGCATACCCGGTAGGTTTGTAGGAAATACATCAGGAAAATCTCTCACTACCGGTACTGAATCAATAGTAGGAGTATCTGCATCAACATATCTCACAAAAGCCAAGTATGACAAACACCCCTTCCCAACCATACATTGGGCTCTCAAATAAGAAATTACCTTGCTAGGAACAAAATATAGAGAACCTCTCCATTCAACCTTCGGCAACCCCGGCATCGTCAACGTCACGGTATTTGCGTGACAGTCCAGAATAGCATGACATGGAGACAACCAATCCATACCCAGGATTACATCGATATCAATCATACCAAGTAATAAAAGATCAACCCTAGTCTCCAGTTTCCCAATAGTTATGACACACGACCGATACACACGGTCCACAGTAATAATATCGCCCACCGGTGTAGATACACTAACATGTGAAACTAAGGACTCACAGGGCATATCCAGATAATGAGCAAAATATGATGATACATATGAATAAGTAAAACCAGGGTCAAATAATATAGAAGCCTGAGTAGACGAGGCATGATGAGAACTCTGCGCTGGTAGTGCACTGAATGAAGACTGGCCTGAGTGAGCACTGTAAGAACCGTGGCTAGCTGATGCACCACGATGAACTGGACGACCTGCCTGAGCATGTGTGTAAGAACAACCCCTACCACGGTAAACCTGACCCCCTAAAGGAACACCGCTAAAATCACCGGAACCACGAGGCCTCTTAGCCTCCCTTTCAACCCGCTCCTTGGCTGCGAACCATCTCAATCTAACGAGTAATGTCAACAACCTCGTCGAAAGTAGCACCAGACACTCTCTCTCTAGTCATGAGTAATCGCAGTTGAAAAGTGAGGCCATCTATGAACCTCCTGATCCATTCCTTGTCTGTAGGAATCAACCAGATAGCATGACGGGCCAATTCTGAAAATCTCATCTCATACTGCGTCACGGATATATCATCCTGACGAAGCTACTCAAACTGCTTGCACAGCTCCTCTCTGCGGGACTGAGGTACGAACTTCTCCAGGAATAGACCGGAGAACTACTGCCAGGTAAAGGGTGTTACACCGACTGGCCTACACCTCTCGTAAGACTCCCACCATCTGAAGGCAGCCCCAGAAAACTAAAAAGTAGTGAATGAGACCCCACTGGTCTCTAGAATACCCGCTGTCCGAAGTATCCGCTGACACTTATCCAGAAAACCCTGGGCATCCTCTGACTCAGCACCGCTAAAAGATGGAGGTCGAAGCCTTTCAAATCTCTCAAGTCTTCTCTGCTCATCATCTGCCATAACAGGAACTACCGGGGCATGAGCAGCTGCAACTAGCTGGGCTGGTAGTGCCCTCGGTATCTGAAGTCCCTATACTACCTGGTCTGGAGTATGGGCAACGGGGGTATGAGTTCCTCCCCCCCGGCTTGACAAGTGGCAGGTGCGGCCTGAGCCGAAACCACCTGAGCCAGACCAGTGCAAGCTGCCAATATCTGGGCCAAAGTCTCTTGAAGGCCTGGAATCTCAATGGGCATAGCTGGTGCCTGAGTTGATCTTGTCGGCTCAGCTATATCTGGAATCTGCTCCTGAGCTGGAGCAACTGGTGGTACTACAGGTGCTGGTCCAACTGTGGTACGGGCTATACCTCGACCTTTACCTCGACCCCGACCTCTTCCACGGCCCCGACCTCTCGCGGCCCTAACTGGTGGCACTGGTGGTTGACCGTCCGATCCGGTAGTACGTGTCCTCACCATCTGTGAGAGAATAGATTAACAAAAATTTAGTTTCCGGAATCAACAAATTCGCACGACGGAATATAAGAAAGTGAAGTTTTCCTACGGTTTCTGCAGCCTCTCGAAGATAAGTACAGATGTTTCCGTACTGATCCGCAAGACTCTACTAAACCTGCTCATGACTCGTGAGACCTATGTAACCTAGGTTCTAATACCAACTTGTCATGACCCAAAATCTAACTTATCGTGATGGCGCCTATCTCAGTACTAGGCAAGCCGACAACATCAATAACCCATGATTTCCTTTAAATTTAAAAATGTAACGTTTAGTACAATACCAAAAATCTAGCAATTTCCGATACAACACTCCTAAAACCTGGTGTCACTTAGTACATGAGCATCTAATATGAGTACAAGTCTAGAAAATACGGTCTATAATAGTCTGAGACCAAATACAGTAAACAAGGAGATAGAGAAAGAGAGACAAGGTCTGCGGAACACGACAACTACCTCAAAATCTCCTAAAAATCAACTGCGTGAAATGATCAACACACGCTATGTTCAGGAACAACTGGATCTTCACACGAAGTGCAGGGTGTAGTATGAGTACAACCAACTCAGCAAGTAACAATAATAACTAAGGAACTGAAGATAATGACGAGCTACACAGTCATAGTTCACTTTCAGTAGTTCCAGCAAAGAATAGACATGCTTTCAATTCCGGCAGTTTAAGTCAAATCAATTTTATACAGTTCAATTTCAAGTAATCCGGATATAAATTCTTTCAAAGATTTCACAACAATGACAAATAGCAACCAAGTGCAACAACATATTTAAAGCAAGTATAGCCTCTCAGGCAACAGTCACTTAGTTCATCACAACAGCTCAACCACTCGGCTCTCAGCCCTCAGCACTCACACTCAATAGGTACCCGCTCTCATTGGGGGTGTGTACAGACTCCGGAGGGTCTCTTACAGCCCAAGCACCATAATCTGCACGGACAACTCATGTGCTGCAGGGACAACTCACGTGCCATAATATCCTTACCTCACTAATAGGCCCTCGACCTTACTCAATCCTTCACCTCTCTAGTCTCTCGGGCTCTCAGAAATCACAAAGATCAGCCCAAACAAAGATAACATAGTGCATCAACAAATATCAAAAAATACTGAGGTATGATACGCTAGAAAAATCATGACTGAGCACAAGATAGCAATTAGCAAATAATTCAACAAGTACGTGACCTCTGTGGGTCCTAACAGTACTATCACATAGCCTAAGCATGATTTTTAACATGATTTACAGTCAAATTTCTTCAACACAAAGAGAGCTTATAGCTAACAATAGGTTATTCAACTTTACAGTTTCACGGGATGGATCAAGTCACAATCCCTTCGGTGCACGCCCACACGCCGTCACCTAGCATGTGCGTCACCTCCAAAATAATCACATGACACTAAATCCGGGGTTTCATACCCTCAGGACTAGATTTATAACTATTACTTACTCAACCCATGTAATTCTTTATTCCGCTATGCCCTTTCCACGAGAATTGGTCTCTGAAAGCCTCGTATATAGCCACAATTAATTCGATTCAGTCAATACCAATTATTGTAATTAATTCCATAAGGAGATACTAATATTTCCAATAAAATATGAAATTAACTCAAAAATGCCTGTGGGGCCCACGTATCGGAAGTCGACAAAAGTTACAGAATGAACGCTCATCCAACCACCAGTCCAACCATACAAATTTTACCAAAATCCGACACCAACTCAACCCTCAAATCTTCAATTAAACTCTATGAAGATTTCTACCATTTTCAACCCAATCCTTACCCATTTGAACTTAAAAATCTTTCCACAACCTTATTGGTATGTATACATAATACTCTACACCCAAGAATCATACTATTAATCACCCATCTTTACTCCAAACCCGAAATTGAAGAATTGAGGAAATAAATTCTTACCTCTTTGAAGCCCTAGTAAGATACTTGTGAAATCTTCAAACCTTGAACAAGAATTGATGGATAAATGACCAAGTCTTCACTTTCTCTCTCTAAAATGCTCTCACCTCTCTCTAAAATATCAGATTTTGGCTCAAAAATGAGCTTCAAGGGCTATAAATCGAAGTTGGGTCGGGTCAAAAATTAGAAAGAATGGAAGCTCCGATGCAGTTATGCGGTCGCATATGCAATCGCATAACAGGTATGCGGTCCGCATAGCGGCAGCATAATTTGGCCTCCAAAGCTGGGCGTTGCTGACCCAGTCAGTGGTCATTATGCAGTCTGCATACTTGTTCTGCAGTCGCATAATGCACCGTAAAACAGGTCTGTGGTCGCATAGTGCACTGCACATTTTCCTCAAATCTAGCTGTTACACCCTATATTTTCGTACGTAAAAATGCGTCATAAGAAAACTAATGTAGGACCAAAAATGAGATAATATTTAAAAGTATATAAAGTAAGTTAATCATGTTACCTCTGAGGCTACAAATATTGAAGATCATGAACAACAAGTACAAAGAGGGTTGGACAGTTCAGAAGCTAAAGCAATTAAATAAAATAATATTTCGTCGAAAGTCGACAAGTTGGGAATGTTATAACATGTACCTTTGGGGTGAGACTAGGGTGATTAACATGATAAGGATATTATGTTATGATTTATATTAGTCGTATGACATCCGTGTGTTATGTTTTGAAGTCAAGCGAGTTGTGGAACAAAAGTCGATGAAAGTCATCACAAGTTACATTCATAAGTTTTACTGAAACTTTGGGTCAAATATAACTGCAATTTTCTCCCGATATACTTAGAGTTATGGGGTGTTCCACCCATCAAATTAAATATCTATGAGTCTATTTTCCAATGCATTAAATCGTTTGTCAATACGACATCGGAGTAGAGAGATATGGGCATTGTTGCGATACTGCACAAGCTGCTAGGTGACAAGTAGGTGTGTCACCTACTTGCTTAAATGAGAGCCCAAAAAATGGGCCATTTCGGGTCGTCCAAAGAGGCCTTTTAAAGGCCTATTTTCTTTATATATTAGACTTAAAATAGAGCATAATAACCAGATATAAGCTCTGCAAAGAATCCTCCCAAATATTTCCCACAAACCCTAATTGATTTTCTCTCCCTTTCAAGTTCTAATTGGAGGTAAAACCTAGAGTTTGAAGAACCAAGATAGGAGCTGAGTTATCCAACAAATAAGGTGAGTTTAATGCTCTCTTTCATCCAATTTTTCTTTTGTAAATTCATGGTAAGTCATTCTATACTTGTAAGAACTCACGGGATGGTGATCGGAAGCCGTTAGTTCGAGTTATTCACTTGTAGCGGACTGTTTTGTGGACTATTTTGTGTTGCTGTTGGGCTGCGTGTTTTACTACTGTTTTGTGGAGTTTTGGAGGAGGAAGGGGGTTTATAAACACCATATAAATGTAGGGTGGTTGGCTGGTCGTTCGTCATAACATTTTCGGGTCGTTTGACACTACTACGGTGGTCGTTTTGTGTATGAAGAGATTGGAGTGTGTTGGGCTGTTTTGTAGTATTTGATGGTGTATATAGGGTTGGAAAATGATGTATATATGTTGTTATTGTTCTGTTCTTGTATTGTTGGTGTTATCTTGAATTTGGAGGAAGTAAGGATTATAGGGGATATGTTGCCCGTTTTAATACAAAATAAGTTTGTCGTTCGTTGTGCGATAGTTGTACCTTTCGTAACTTAACGATAGTATTATTATCATTCTTGTAGATTAAGGTGCAAAGAGGTGAGTTCAACTTGGTGATTGGAAAGATTGTGATAAGGTATGTTAAGGCTAAGCCCTTCCTTCATTTTGGCATGATCTCGTAGCTACATGTGTTAATAATGAGACATAAAGAGAAGTTCGTATTCATGAATTTATTCACATTATTCTAGTCTCATAAGTTACAATATTATTCCTTATCGGGACTTCATATTCAGTTTAGTTTTGTCTTTATTCAGTCAAGAGAGCAGAGGGTCTATATATATATATATATACAATATTACACTATTTTCACCACCATCGAGCTATAATCGGTGGGCAGGCCCCTATTGGGCAACCTCTGATCAGATGGTAAAGTTATATATACTGAGCCTACTGTGGCCGAGCGCCTATGAGCGAGCCCAGGATGGCCGAGATACAGAGCCCAGTATGGCCGAGCGCCTATGAGCGAGCCTACTACGGCCGAGCATTTACACGTACCGAGCCTTATAGGGCCGGACATTTATTTTACTTACTATATTGAAGGAGTTTAGTCACTATCAGTAGGTAAGTATATCTCCAGATCATCTTTGACTCCCAGTTACTTCCAGTTATTATATTATCAGTTCAATTTTGATTTTCAGTTATGTTATTGCCTTACATACTCGGTACATTATTTCGTACTGACGTCCCTTTTCCGGGGACGCTGCATTTCATGCATGCATGTTCAGATAGAAAGACGAGTAGACCTCCTCAGTAGGTGTTTCCAGAGTTTAGCCTGATCGGTAAGCTCCACATCCTTCGGAGTTATCGGGTCTAGGTTTTTGTGTGCATCTTATGTATGTATTTATATATATAATATGGGTAGGTCGGGGCCCTGTTCCGATCACAATATATCTATCAGTAGAGGCTTGTAGACATATCCTGTTGGTTAGTGCAGTATGTTGGGTTTGTAGGCCTGGTATGTATATTTGATGGTTTGTCAGCTGTAGTAGCTATGACGGCCTTGTCGGCCTAGCTTTATATTGATGTTTAGTTAGAGCTAGTTTCCATTCAGTTTTATATTTTGCTTCGCAAATTGTCTTGCAAGGTGGCCCCATGGCCAAAGTATGACATTATATGTTCAGAGTCCCTTAGTCGCAATTTGGTATGCCAGGTTAGGTGAGGCACCGGGTGCTTGTCTCGCTCCTAGGTTCGGGGCATGACAAATTTGGTATCAGAGCAGTTCTGTCCTAGGGAGTCTACAAGCTGTGTCTAGTAGGGTCTTGTTTATAGATGTGTTGTACACCACATTATATAAGCAGGGAACTACAGGGCATTTAGGAGTTGGTTACCCTTCTTTGAAATCTAAATCGTGCCATAGAACTGAGTTATAGGAAATTTGAATTAAACTTATGTGTTGGTGTTTGCATGCACAGATGACGGTGACTAGGAAGACTACGGCTAGCCAGAGGAGAGATACAGCAGCAGGTGAGGGGACCAGCAGGGTACCCCCAGTAGATGGGGCCCAGTCTGAGGCTCAAGGTGAGACCCCTACTCAGCCATTACCGGCTCCTCCACCAACTACGGAGATTCCTAGGGAAACTGCACATCCAGTTCCCCCTCCACTTCCATCAGATCAGGACTTGAGGAGTGCGGTGCATTTGTTGACACAGTTGGTAGCTACCCAGTAACAGGCTAGGGCATCAGCTAGTGCAGGAACTTCTGAGGGGTCTGGGAGTTCAAGGGTCCGAGAGTTTATTGCTTTGAGTCCCCCAGAGTTCACGGGGACAGATCAGAGGGAGGACTCGCAGGATTTCATATATCAGCTTCACAGGATCTTTCGTGTTATGCATGCCACGGAGAAAAAGGCAGTTGAGCTAGCAGCTTTTCGACTCCGAGATATAGCCATCCTTTGATACGAGGGATGGGAGAGGTCCAGGGGACGTGATGCACCTCCAGCTATTTGGGAGAATTTTTCAGATGCCTTCCTTGACCAGTACTTACCACGGGAGATCCAACAGGCTCGAGTCGATCAGTTTCTAGCCCTCAAGCAGGGTAATATGAGTGTTCGAGAGTATAGTCTTCGTTTTGACTCATTGGCCAGATATGCACCATCCATAGTTGCTACTATGCGGGACAGGATTCACAGGTTTATAGCAGGGTTAGCCCCAGAGTTAACCGAGGCATGTGCCACCGCTGCATTGCAGGATAGTATGGATATCTCCCGGATTCAGGCATTTGCCCAGAATATAGAAAGGGGTAGGCATCGGCAGCAGGGTGTAGAGAGGGCTGAGCTAGGGCAACGTAAGAGGATGAGATTTCCCAGGTCTCAGGAGCAATATCAGGGTAGTTATAGGACCCAGTACTTCGGACGGCCACCTAGGCCTCCGCCACCTCAGTTACAGGGTTACAGGTATGACCGCTATACTCAGTCAGGACCAGGTGAGAGCTCACGGGCGTCGGGTTTGCAGCGACAGCGAGGATCTGCGCAGACATGGTCATTTCCTCCACGGTGTGACATCTGTGGTAGAGGACACTTGGGCCAATGCCGAGCAGGTTCTGATGCTTGTTATACATGTGGGCGTCCGGGGCATATGATGCGAGATTGCCCAAATAGAGATTCGGGGGGAATGGCACAACCAGCGAGTTCAGCAACAGGATCATCTATGTCCGTGCATCCTTCAGGGCGCGAGTCTCAGTCTTCGATTGGTAGAGGTTGGGGCAGAGGTAGAGGTTCCAGTTCAAGTGGTAATCAGAACCGTATCTATGCTTTAGCGGGTCGACAGGACCAGAAGTCTTCACCAGACGTTGTGACAGGTATATTAACCATTTGCTCTCACGATGCTTATGCTTTGATAGACCCAGGATCTACTTTATCGTATATTACCCCATTTGTCGCGAGGAAGTTTGGTATAGTGCCTGAAATACTAAGTGATCCTTTTGTGGTATCTACACCGGTCGGAGAATCGATTATTGCTAGACGGGTTTACCGAGGTTGTACGGTGACAATTTGTAGTCGTCAGACCTCAGCTGACCTAGTTGAGCTAGAGATGATGGATTTTGATGCTATCATGGGCATGGACTGGTTGGCAGCTTGCTATGCCACAGTTGATTGCCGAGCAAAGGCAGCCAGATTTCATTTTTCGGGTGAGCCAGTCCTTGAATGGGTAGGTAATACACCAACACCCAGAGGTAGGTTTATTTCCTATCTGAAGGCGAGGAAAATGATCGCAAAAGGGTGCATTTATCATATTGTGCGAGTTAGAGATGCAGATGCTGAGATACCTACACTTCAGTCTATTCTCGTAGTCAAAGAGTATGCAGATGTGTTTCCAGATGAGCTTCCAGGTATTCCTCCAGAGCGAGAGATTGATTTTAGCATCGATTTGCTTCCAGGAACTCAACCAATATCCGTCCCTCCGTATAGAATGGCACCTAGCGAATTGAAGGAGTTGAAGGAGCAGTTAAAAGATTTGCCTAGAGAAAGGTTACATCAGGCCCAGTACCTCACCTTGGGGTGCACCAGTACTATTTGTGCGGAAGAAAGACGGCTCGCTGAGGATGTGTATCGATTATAGGCAGCTGAACAAGGTAACTATTAAGAATAAGTATCCACTTCCAAGGATCGATGACTTGTTTGATCAGTTGCAGGGGGCTAGATGCTTTTCAAAGATAGATTTGAGGTTGGGGTACCACCAGGTCAGAGTTCGGGAAAAAGATATTCCGAAGACAGCCTTCAGGACCCGATATGGCCACTTCGAGTTCCTTGTCATGTCCTTCGGGTTGACTAATGCACCCGCTGTATTTATGGACTTGATGAATAGCCTATTCCGGCCATTTTTAGATCTGTTCGTGATAGTATTTATTGATGATATTCTGGTTTATTCCCGTTCAGAGGATGAGCATGCGGACCACCTGCGGGCGGTACTCCAAACCCTCCGTGATCGTAAGTTGTATGCTAAGTTTTCTAAATGTGAGTTCTGGTTGAAGTCTGTAGCATTCTTGGGGCATATTGTATCAGATGAAGGGATAAAGGTGGACACTCAGAAGATTGAGGCCGTGAAATATTGGCCTAGACCTACCACTCCGACAGAGGTTCGTAGCTTTCTAGGCTTAGCAGGATACTATCGGAGGTTCGTAGAGGGTTTTTCTTCCCTTTCGGCACCATTGACGAAGTTGACACAGAAAGAAACTATGTTTCAATGGACAAAGGCTTGTGAGCCGAGTTTCCAAGAGCTTAAGAACAGGTTGACCTCAGCTCCAGTTCTAACACTTCCAGAGGGTCTAGAGGGTTATGCCGTGTATTGTGATGCATTAGGTGTCGGGTTAGGATGTGTCTTGATGCAACATGGGAAGGTAATTGCGTATGCTTCAAGGCAGTTGAGGAAGCACGAGAGGAATTATCCGACCCACGACCTCGAGTTAGCTGCGGTTGTCCATGCACTTAAGATATGGCGGCATTATTTATATGGTGTTCATGTTGATGTATTTACTGATCATAAAAGCCTACAATATATCTTCAAGCAGAAAGAGTTGAATTTGCGACAGAGGCGATGGCTTGAGTTATTGAAAGATTACGATGTTAACATTCTCTACCATCCAGGGAAAGCTAATGTTGTAGCAGATGCATTAAGTCGCCGATCTATGGGTAGCTTAGCACATGTAGAGCCCGAGAAAAGACAATTAGCTAGAGAGATTCATCAATTGTCTTCGTTGGGGGTTCGGTTAGTAGATTCTGAGGATAGTGGAGTTGTACTCCAAAACACTACAAAATCATCCCTCATAGCGGAAGTCAAGGAAAGGCAGTACGAGGACCCAGAGTTGGTCGAGCTGAGAGAGCGAGTTCCGCAGCAGAAGAAGCCACTGTTATAGCTAAAGGGAGATGGGGTTCTCAGATATAGGGGTCGTTTGTGTGTTCCAGATGTAGCAGGGCTATGAGAAAGGATTATGTCAGAGGCACATTATTCATGGTATTCCATCCATCCTGGGTCGACGAAGATGTATCATGACATTAAGGATGTGTACTGGTGGAACGATATGAAGAAGAACATTGCTGAGTTTGTCGCCCAATGTACTAGTTGCCAGCAAGTGAAGGTAGAGCACCAGAAGCCTGGAGGGCTAATGCAGACTATAGAGATCCCGACATGGAAATGGGAGGCGATAAACATGGACTTTATCACGGGTTTACCTCGTTCTAATCATAAGTTCGATTCCATATGGGTGATAGTCGATAGTCTCACGAAATCAGCTCACTTCCTACCGGTCAGATCTACATATACAGCAGAAGATTATGCAAAGTTATATATTAAGGAGATAGTGCGGCTACACGGAGTACCAATTTCTATTATATCTGACCGTGGGGCTCAGTTTACAGCACATTTTTGGAGGTCATTTCACAGAGGTCTAGGGACTCAGGTGAATCTCAGCACAGCTTTTCATCCACAAACTGATGGACAAGCCGAGCGCATAATTCAGACGCTCGAGGATATGTTACGAGTATGTGTGTTGGATTTTAAAAGAAGTTGGGATGAACATCTACCTCTTGTCGAGTTTGCATATAATAACAGTTACCACTCCAGTATTCAGATGGCTCCGTACGAGGCTTTGTATGGGCATAAGTGCAGATCTCCTATAGGGTGGTTTGATGTTGGGGAATCTGGGTTATATGGGCCAGACCTGGTTCAACAGGCCATAGAGAAAGTAAAGCTTATCCGGGAGCGACTGTTGACAGCTCAGAGTCGTCAGAAGTCATATTCTGACGTGCGGCAACGAGACTTAGAGTTCAGGATTAATGACTGGGTATTCTTAAAGGTATCACCTATGAAGGGCGTGATGAGGTTTGGCAAGAAAGGCAAGCTTAGCCCACGGTATATTGGGCCTTATAGGATCATTCGGAGAGTGGGCCAAGTAGCTTATAAGTTAGAGTTGCCCTCAGAATTGGAGTCTGTCCATCCGGTTTTTCACGTATCTATGCTACGGAAGTGCATTGGCGATCCTACCCGAGTGGTGCCCACGGATGATGTACAGATTACAGAGGACTTGTCATACGAGGAAATTCCAATTGCCATCCTAGACCGACAAATCCGCAATCTACGAAATAAGGAGGTAGCTTCCGTAAAGGTTTTATGGAGGAGCAAGAATGTAGAAGAGATGACGTGGGAATCAGAGGAAGAAATGAAGTCTAAATACCCCCACCTATTTCAAACTGAAGATATGGCTCGAGATGGGATGCTACAACATAGCTCTATTCAGGCTAGCAGGTCATCAGGTAAGCTTTTATTTTTCACTTTCAATATTTATGATTTACGGTCGGTGAGGCAAATTGCTGCTATTTATAAAGATTGGCCATGTGTGGCATGCTTAGTATGTTTTCTGGCTGCGTGCAGGTTGGTTTTAACCTAGTGTACGAAGAATACTCTGGCAAAATTTTCCAAAGTCTCTAAGAGTAAACATTCGAGGACGAATGTTCCCAAGGAGGGAGTGATGTTACACCCTATATTTTCGTACGTAAAAATGCATCGTAAGAAAACTAATGTAGGACCAAAAATGAGATAATATTTAAAAGTATATAAAGTAAGTTAATCATGTTACCTCTGAGGTTACAAATATTGAAGATCATGAACAACAAGTACAAAGAGGGTTGGACAGTTCAGAAGCTAAAGCAATTAAATAAAACAATGTTTCGTCGAAAGTCGACAAGTTGGGAATGTTATAACATGTACCTTTGGGGTGAGACTAGGGTGATTAACATGATAAGGAGATTATGTTATGATTTATATTAGTCGTATGACATCCGTGTGTTATGTTTTGAAGTCAAGCGAGTTGTGGAACAAAAGTCGATGAAAGTCATCACAAGTTACATTCATATGTTTTACTGAAACTTTGGGTCAAATGTAACTGCAATTTTCTCCCAATATACTTAGAGTTATGGGGTGTTCCACCCATCAAATTAAATATCTATGAGTCTAATTTCCAACGCATTAAACCGTTTGTCAATACAACATCGGAGTAGAGAGATATGGGCATTTTTGCGATACTGCACAAGCTGCTAGGTGACAAGTAGGTGTGTCACCTACTTGCTTAAATGAGAGCCCAAAAAATGGGCCATTTTGGGTCGTCCAAAGAGGCCTTTTAAAGGCCTATTTTCTTCATATATTAGACTTAAAATAGAGCATAATAACCAGACATAAGCTCTGCAAAGAATCCCCCCAAATATTTCCCACAAACCCTAATTGATTTTCTCTCCCTTTCAAGTTCTAATTGGAGGTAAAACCTAGAGTTTGAAGAACCAAGATAGGATCTGAGTTATCCAACAAATAAGTTGAGTTTACTGCTCTCTTTCATCCAAATTTTCTTTTGTAAATTCATGGTAAGTCGTTCTATACTTGTAAGAACTCACGGGACGGTGATCGGAAGCCGTGAGTTCGAGTTATTCACTTGTAGCGGACTGTTTTGTGGACTGTTTTGTGTTGCTGTTGGGCTGCGTGTTTTACTACTGTTTTGTGGAGTTTTGGAGGAGGAAGGGGGTTTATAAACACCATATAAATGTAGGGTGGTTGGCTGGTCGTTCGTCATAACATTTTTGGGTCGTTTGACACTACTACGGTGGTCGTTTTGTGTATGAAGAGATTGGGGTGTGTTGGGCTGTTTTGTAGTATTTGATGGTGTATATAGGGCTGGAAAATGATGTATATATGTTGTTATTGTTCTGTTCTTGTATTGTTGGTGTTATCTTGAATTTGGAGGAAGTAAGGATTATCGGGGAGATGCTGCCCGTTTTAATACAAAATAAGTTTGTCGTTCGTTGTGCGATAGTTGTACCTTTCGTAACTTAACGATAGTATTATTATCATTCTTGTAGATTAAGGTGCGAAGAGGTGAGTTCAACTTGGTGATTGGAAAGATTGTGATAAGGTATGTTAAGGCTAAGCCCTTCCTTCATTTTGGCATGATCTCGTAGCTACATGTGTTAATAATGAGACCTAAAGAGAAGTTCGTATTCATGAATTTATTCACATTATTCTAGTCTCATAAGTTACAATATTATTCCTTATCGGGGCTTCATATTCAGTTTAGTTTTGTCTTTATTCAGTCAAGAGAGCAGAGGGTCTATATATATATACAGTATTACACTATTTTCACCACTATCGAGCTATAATCGGCAGGCAGGCCCCTATTGGGCAACTTCTGATCAGATGGTAAGTTATATATACTGAGCCTACTGTGGCCGAGCGCCTATGAACGAGCCCAGGATGGCCGAGATACAGAGCCCAGTATGGTCGAGCGCCTATGAGCGAGCTTACTACGGCCGAGCATTTACACGTACCGAGCCTTATAGGGCCGGACATTTATTTTACTTACTATATTGAAGGAGTTTAGTCACTATCAGCAGGTAAGTATATCTCCAGATCATCTTTGACTCCCAGTTACTTCCAGTTATTATATTATCAGTTCAGTTTTGATTTTCAGTTATGTTATTGCCTTACATACTCGGTACATTATTTCGTACTGACGTCCCTTTTTCGGGGACGCTGCATTTCATGCATGCAGGTTCAGATAGACAGACGAGTAGACCTCCTCAGTAGGTGTTTCCAGAGTTTAGCCTGATCGGTAAGCTCCACATCCTTCGGAGTTATCGGGTCTAGGTTTTTGTGTGCATCTTATGTATGTATTTATATATATAATATGGGTAGGTCGGGGCCCTGTTCCGATCACAATATATCTATCAGTAGAGGCTTGTAGACATATCCTGTTGGTTAGTGCAGTATGTTGGGTTTTTAGGCCTGGTATGTATATTTGATGGTTTGTCAGCTGTAGTAGCTATGACGGCCTTGTCGGCCTAGCTTTATATTGATGTTTAGTTAGCGCTAGTTTCCATTCAGTTTTATATTTTGCTTCGCAAATTATCTTGCAAGGTGGCCCCATGGCCAAAGTATGACATTATATGTTCAGAGTCCCTTAGTCGCAATTTGGTATGCCAGGTTAGGTGAGGCACCGGGTGCTTGTCTCGCTCCTAGGTTCGGGGCGTGACACTAGCCCCTCTCCTGATCCACTTTGCGACCATTATGCAGTCTGCAGAGTGATTTTGCGACCGCATAGTGGTTGCAGAAATGGCCTTTTTCCGACAAAATTTTACTTTACACATCGGTGCATTGTTCAACCCAAAAAGTCCGAGCCGCGAGAAATTTCTATAATCTTTGTACTAATTGATCTACTTCGGCACCACCAAACCTTAATTTTCTTAGCAAAATTTCTCCGGGGTCGTTACAACTAAGTTAACATCCGGTCAACCTTTTCAACTTAAATTCTAAACCTTGGAACTAAGCTCTCCGAATCATTTCAAAACCTTACCGAACCCAAACCAATTACCCCGGCAAGCCAAATAACAACTGTAATTCACAATTTGAGAAGTAAATGGGGGAACAAGATTGCAATAGTCAAAACAACCGGTCAGGTCATTACAGAAAAATTGCCCTTCGCGAACGCGAATGTCTCACGCGAAGGCGATGAAGAAAAATCATCTGGACAGTCTTTTAACCGAGAATTTTAGTATTTTGGGTATATCATGTGTTCTAGAGCTCCGTTTGAGGTGATCTTCGCGGCGTTGTTCTCGTCTCAACAAGGGGGTAAATATCTGACCTTTATGTGGATGTTTATCCATGATTAATTCCGTTGGTTATTACTTTAATCCTTGTTTGGATAGTAGAAATTGGGATTTTGAGCCCCAAAGTTGAGAAATGGTAAATCCTTGATTTGAAGGTCGATTCATGGACGAAATTGGATGATTTTCTGGATATAGACAATATGAGTTATGGGTAATATTTATTTTCAATAAATTTTGGAATCCAGGTAGGTGGGCCCGAGGGTTGACTTTATTGACTTTTCGAGCGGAGTTGGAAATTTTTATAAATTGATTAATTATAAGCATTGGAGTATATTTTGATTGATTTGCACGTTGTTTGACTAGTTTCAGGATGTTTGGCTTTGAGTTGTTGTGTTAGAGAGGCGTTGGAGCCGGTTATGGAACTTCGGAGCGAGGTAAGTCTCCTGTCTAACCTTGTGAGGGAGAAACTACTCCCTAAGTGATGTAATTGTTATGTGCTATTAGTTGTGTGTGCTACGTACGCACGAGGTGATGAGAGTCCGTACGTAGCTAAAGCATATTTATGTCCTAATGCCTCGACAAGATTATGTATCACACTCTCAGGGGAGAGGTTCGTTCGCCTCGGTAGTATAATTGATGCATATATAGTTCGTGCCGCTCGACTCTCGGCAGTGTACACGTTATGATGGGATCGGGCCGATCGCCTCGACAGTATCATATTCTTTATGAGATATGATCATACGACCTCGGCATAATCATGCGTTATATCGCTAGCAGTCCGAATATTCACGAGATTTTTCTTTCTACTGATGCCTTGCATTTTATATGGTATTTCTTATTTATTTGATATTGGTACTAGGTATTTTCCGAGCTGTTGAGATAGAACACGAGATGAGAATTTGATATCATTTAAAGAAATTTTTGGATATTGTGTGAGTTCCAGATTTACCTCACTACTATTGTTGTGCTTCTTATCTATTTATAATTTACCATATTGATTTTTTAGAGCACTAGTAAGTGTTGATGTCGACCCCTCATCACTACTTCTGCGGGGTTAGGCTAGATACTTACTGGATACGCGTTGATTTACATACTCATGCTGCAGTTCTGCACTAAACATGCAGGATCAGACAGGTTCATTTGGTAGTCATCTTGGTGTGTAAGCGCATCTGCTGAGGAGACTTTATGGTGAGCTGCATTCCAGGTTACGCATTGCAGCCCGTAAAGTCTTCATCGTACCATTTACTTTATTCTGTCTTATTTACATTCGAAACAGGTGTTGTATTATTGTTGTTGTACTCCCTAGTAAATGCTCATGCACTTGTGACACCGGGTTTTGAGATATACTAGTTGATGCTTACGGCTGTATATTATCATCGCCTTTCATTTATCTTGTAAACTACAATTTTTGTATGTTCCCGTGGATTTAAAAGTATAAATTTTCTTCCTTATTAAAATTTATGATTTCGAAAGTAATAAAATGAGTAATTAAATTCATTAATCACCGTTGGCTTGCCTGACGGCGGCGTTAGGCGCCATCACGACCTATAGTGGATTTTGGGTCGTGACAGAGAATTTCTTTGGATAATTAGCTTTTTAGTATTTTAGCTTCTTATTTTTTGTTTTTTTAGCGGTGTTGTATTTTAGTAGTAGTTTTAGTAACTTATTTTTTTTCTAAAATAAAAAATTAATTAGGAAAATTTGGACTTTTCCCGACGATGGATCTCATAGACAGTTTTCTTGAGGGATTAAAGTCTAAACAAAACACACAAAAAATATTAGAAAATAGAAAAAGTCCAAAAATACGTCTTTTAATTTATTTTGGTAGTAATAATCCCTCGTGGTTTTTCTTTGTGCCTCGGTTCTTTTTCATGGTATGTAGTTTGAACCGGGTAATGTTTTTTTCCTTTTAGAGTAGATTAGGAATTTAGGGAATAAAAGGAGGAAGAATGATGAACCTAGGCGACCTTGACTTGTTTGATAATAGCATATTTAGGCTTTGGCATGTGTAGTATCTTCCCTATGATTTGAAAGTATTGATGATGCCTTTATAAATTGGATAGCATGTGGCGCCTATGTTTCGTTTACTTGACTTATGTTCACTTTCTGCTTAATGCTTAATATCTCGTGGCTTTGTGAATACTTGCCGTATTTGAGAGACGGAATGGGACCGTCCCTTAGTGAGTCGTGTGCCATGTGTGGTAAGGTTTTTGTGTACTCTATGTATTGTACTTGTGTATAGAACTTGCCCGATATGTGAGTTCAAGCGAAATTTTAGGTGATGCTCGGTTTGAGAGATGATTTTAGGCTTTCTTTGATCTTTTTGAGCTTATTGCTTACCATAAATAAAATTTATCCCTAGTTACCCCTTTGAGCCTATAGAATTTTATTTGGCACCCACTTACGAGCCTATACCCTTTTGTTCTTAATTGACATTATTTTGATCCTTTTAACTTTTACCTGGAGAGATATGAAGCAGCAAAGTTAGGTAGCCAAAGCAAGACCCAATGTAGAAAGGAAAGGCCAGCGACGCGAACTAAATTCGCCATGTTAATTGTCGCGAGGAACTCCAAAACATGCCCAAGTTAGTTGCGGTACAGACGGCGATGCAGTGACGAGTCTTGGACGAATAGTTTTGTCCATATTTTACCTGGACTTTGTTATTTCGTTTAGGTTTTTCGCTACACTTATAAATAGTCATTAAACACAATTGTAATACAACTTTTGATCAAGAAAGGACGTTTTTGAGAGAAAAGCACAAGCATAGAGCTGTTGTGAAGGCCGAAATTCACCTAATTCCATCTTTCTTCTGCCAAACTTAGATGGCCTATAACCCTGGATCGTTTTCATTACATTGATAACATAAAAATCTTATCTTCCTTTGTTCGAAGTCCATTATTTATTTTCCTTTTAGTTTAGTTACTTTAGCATCACTACTTTTGGGTTTAATTCTTGTTCAGATAATTAGGATATTCTAATTTAGTTAATAGTTAATCACAAGTCCTCGTGGCTTCGACATCCGACTTTTAGTCACTTTATTACTTGACGATCGCATATACTTGCGTGTCCGTTTGGTCGCAACAATGAGTGCAGTGAGTGGTGTGGAAATTGGAATTTGAGGATCAATGTTGTGGCCCAGTTTCAACAGGAATGTCACGAGCTCGAAAGAGGAGGGGAGAAATTTTAGGTGTACAGGGTATGCTGGCGCTATTTTAGTGTCGCCTGAGAATGGTGTTCTATGGAAGAGGCATTTTGTATTGAATTGCAGATTCCTGATTCGCATTACAAAAATAGTATGGTTGGTAGCAATGGATATAGAGAATTTGCTACCTGGTGCGGAAGGTCGTGGGTGTACCTCCCCCGGGATAATCGTATAAATGTGATGTGTCAGTCATTTATGTGGTAGATATTGAAATTGGGCATGAAGATTCAGGTACTATCGCTAATTGGAGAGTTTATGTCTAAGAGACGCTATGTTCCTCGGTTGCGGACTATGGAAGTTTGTTCGTAATTTGATGGTTGATCGTATGTGTCATGGATAGGGTTAACCGGTCATTTTGTGTTGTTGCGCCCCGTTTACCCTTATGATGATTCACACATGTGTAATTTTGGTTTTATAACTTGTGGGGTTATTTTGTTTCGTTCCGGGAAGGTTTTGGGTTGAATTGGACCCTTTGGTTCTTGTCTTAGAAGCCTAGGTTGATTATGTTGATCAATGTTTGACTTTTCTGAAAATGGCCCTGGAACGGTGTTTTGATGGCTCCGATAGCTTCGTATCGTGATTTTGGATTTGGGCGTACGCCCGGAATCTAATTCGGAAGTCCGTAGGTTGATTTGTGTCTTTTGCCGATAATTGGCAATTTGAGGTTTAGAAGTTTAACCGTAGGTTGACTTTTAGCTATCGGGTTCGGAATTTAGTTTTGGGACTTGGAATAGGTCCTTTATGCTATTTAGAACTTTTGTAAAATTTGGTATCATTTGGAGTTGATTTGATAGGAATCAGATGCTTAATTGCAATTTTAGAAGTTTTTGAACTTTACTTTGAAATTCATGCGCTTTGGTGTCCGATTCGTAGTTCTAGATGTTATTTTTGCGTTTTGATCACACGCGCGAGTTCATATGATATTTTTAGACTTGTGTGAATTTTTGGTTTGGAGCCCTGAGGGAACGGTTGTATGTGTCGCGGAATGGTTTGGAGTAAAAACTGGATTGGTCGTGTGCTGATGCCTCATTATCACAATTGTAGACACCAACATCGCAATTGCGATCCTAGCATGGGGGTCTCAGGTGTCATAATTGCGATACCTGGGTCGCAATTGCGATGAGTGTCAGGATTAGGGTTGGCCCGCATTTGCAACAAAAGTGTCGCATTTGCGATGAGGGTAGGCTTCGCAAGTGCGGAGCCAATGTCGCATTTGTGACTTCCTCTTAGGATGTCAGTGGCCGTATTTGCTAGGGTTCCTTCACAATTACGAGGGTTTGAAATTGCAAACCCAGTGTCGCAATTGCAACATCTACGACTCAACAAAACTTAGAAAAGCCGAGATTTATTCTACAAAAGTTAGAAAAGTCGGTAGGAGGATATTTGGGGAGGGTATTTTCATCTACAAATATTGGGTAAGTGATTATAATCAATTTTCAACTATATTTCATGATTATATATTTATGAGAAATCAAGGAGGAAAATTGGGAATTTGTTTCAAGTTTTAAAAAAGTGAAGAATTGAATTTTGAGAGTCGATTTGGACTCGAATTTGAAGACAAAACACATATATCGACTAGTGGGGTTATGGGTAGTCAGAATCTACCCTTGGACCCGGGTTTTGACCGGGCGGGTCCGAGGTTGACTTTTGTTGACTTTTTTGAAAAAAGTGTAAAGATCATAGATTTATCTATTGTAATTCATTTCGCTTGCATTGTTTGATGTTATTAAGTGAATTTTGTTTAAATTTGAGCCGCGTGGAGGCGAGTCTTAGGGGGAAAGCTATTTGTGAGGGTTGATTTGGCCTAGTAGAGGTAAGTATCTTGTCTAACTTTGTATGGGGGAACTACCCCTTAGGATTTGGGTTGATTGTGCTATTTGGTGCTATGTGAAATCCGTGTACGCAAGGTGATGAGTGGGTACACGAGCTATATGTGATATTTGACTGGTTTAGGCTATTTAGACTCTTTCCATTCCTTTAATTGAATTGTTATAACATGTCACACCTTTCATTGTTAAACTACTCTTACATGTGTTAACCTACACTTACATGCTTATTTAGACGTTGTTAGCACTTGTTTTACCTCCTACTTGTTATATTTTCTCTCACATGTCTTAGTTGAAGTTGTTACCTTCCTCATTGTCTTGTTACCTCTTTTTTGTTGAATTACTCTTAATTGAAGTTGTTATTTAGTGGAATATCTTCTTGTTGAGTTATTGGTGTTGAAGTTGTAAAAGCCGATATCACTTTAAGGTGAAGTTGTTAATTGTTGAGGATCTTTCCTTGTTGAGTATTCCTCATTCATCTTGTTGTTATTGAGACTATTGCAAATATTGTGATTGAGCCATGAGCTATTTATTGTTGAAACATTGGTATTGTTGACTTTTTGGCAAGTTATGGCATATGGGCTTTTGTGGTGCGAGTTGTTATTATGTTGTGATATTGATACACATGCGGTGGTATAAGGATAAGGGTTGATATGCATGCAGTGAGATAAGGTGAAATTGATATGCGTGTTGCTAGAAGGGGAACTACTTGAAGCCATGCGGTGAGATAAGGTTGGCTAAAACGCGTGTAGCTATTTCGAGATAATGATTTTCAAAACTAAATGTAAAGGCGCACGTGGTGTTATATGGAAAGATTATGATTGAAATTTTGAAATGTGGAAACGGGATGGTACCTCAGTTGTGATTTCTTGTTGTGCACTATATGTTAAAAAGGCTTGTTGGTTGAATAGTTCTTGTTGTTTCTTCATTGCCTTACTTGAAATTACCAGTATTTGTCTCATTGTTGTTTCATCATATGTCTACACTTTGTTGACTTTACTGCTTAAACTTCCATTGTTAGCTTACATTATTGAACTGTTTACTTGTCATTTACTTCCTCGCTTTCCATATTTAGACTATGTTATACTCTGTTAGTTCTCTTTTATCCTAATAGGTTTCTTGACCTGTCCTCATCACTACTCTACCGAGGTTAGGCTTGATACTTATTGGGTACCGTTGTGGTGTACTCATACTATGCTTCTGTACATTTTTGTGCAGATCCATGTACGTCTGCCCGTGCTGGATGCTAGTGATTGATTGATTAGCTTTTTTTCCGGAGACTTCAAGGTATACCTGCCCGATGTCTTCAGGCCTCGGAGTCACCTTCCATTATATTCTCATTACTGTTATTTTCTTTATCAGACAGTGTTGTAGTAGAGGTTTTAGAACATTCTATAGAGCTTATGACTCAGTTCCATCGATTTTGGGAATTATGTTGTTGATGTTCTATTTTGGGAATTAATATGAGCTTATCGATTTTATTTTTAGTATCTCAGTTTGGTTATTTCTGTTAAGCTGTCATTAATTGTTAGGCTTACCTTGTCTTAGAGACTAGGTGCCATCACAACATCCTGAGGTGGGAAATTGGGATCATGACATAGGGTCATTGTGGATCTTTGGGAGGTTATAGACCTATTTGGGGATGATCGGAATCGGCTTTAAGGTTCGTGGGTAGGCCTAATATAAATGTATATTCTATACCAGATAAGATATGCTTACTCGGCATAGCGTTTCTTATGGATGAGTCTTCGAACGTGGTGGATGATATTTCTGACTTCGTCTGTTTCAGATGCTACTCTTTCATGCCATGTGCATTGTGAGACGGCTTGCTTATTAACACGTGTGTTGTGATCTTGCGTAGCTTGTGGTGATATATGCACGAGATGGCTCTCGAGATGTGGGTTGTTTATTGCACCTTAGTCGTGCTTGGCATTTTGTAGCGCATGGCGCTATTTGTCTCCCTCGAGTATGTTTATGCACTCGTTATGCTTGTGGTTGAAAGACGTGTGTTTAGTGGCTATGAGATTTTTTGCTCTATGGGTATTCCTTGTTGACTTTTATGTGCGGATCGGGTGGCACTATGAAACGGGTATGAAGTTTGGATCGGGTCGCACGCCGCAACAGTAAGAGGTTGAGTACGGTTCCTTATACTTATTTCATGTGTTTTTTTCTTACCCTTGAGATAGGTTCACGGCAGTTGTCTGGTTGATTTGAAAGTTATGCGGGCTGGGTAGTTCTTTACCAGAAATCATTTTTCCTTATTGGTCATATTCGTGTAGCAGTTTGTTGGCGCATTGATGGCATCGTATGAGATTTTAGATCGTGTTTGAGGTGGCTTGTTTCCCGAGCAGCTTGTACTGGGTAAGACAAGGTTTTGACACGTTCGAGGATGAACGTATGTCTAAGAGGGGGAGAATGTAATGACCTGACTGGTCGTTTGGAGCTCTAGCATGTCATTAGGCGTTTTGAGGCCTTGAGTAGCTTCACTTTACGTATTATGACTTGCACATGTGGTTGGTTTAGATTTTTGAGGATTTCAGAGTTGATTTGGAAGAATAATTCTCAATTCGGAACATTTAAGTCAGAAGAGTTGATCAAGGTTTGAATTTTGAATAATCGACCTCGGAATTGGGATTTGAAGGTTCCAATAGGTTCGTATGGTGATTTTGGACTTGGGCGTATGTTCGGATCTTGTTTCGGGTCAACCGTGAGCGTTTCAGCATTTAATGTGAAAAAGGGGGATTTTGAAGGTTTTCGTATTTCTTAAGTTGGATATGAAGTGGACGTTGGTGTTATCGATATCCGTTAAGGGTTCTGAGCCTTGGAATATGTTTGTATTGTGATTTGTGACTTGTACGTAAAATTTGGCGTCATTACCGAACGTTTAAGCGTGATTCATACGCATTCGTCGAGGTTTGAATGTTTGAAAGTTAAGAGAAGGTTCTGACCGTCGATTCGTGGTTTTGATGGTATTCGTGGCATTTCGATCCTTTGAATAAGTTTGGATAAGTTATTGGGACTTGTTGGTGTGATTGGACGGGGTCCCGAGGGCCTTGGCTATATTTCGGGACGGTTTCAGACCATTTTCCTTTGTTTTGTGATTGCTGGTTTCTGGTGTCAAGGGTGTTCACTGCGATCACAAAGAAATAATCGTGATCACGTAGTGTTGGTTGGGAGCTGGGTGAATAGTTCTTCGCGATCGCGTATGGTGTATCGCGATCGCGTATGGTGTAGCGCGATCGCATATGGTGTATCACGATCACGTTGTTTAGTCTGATGGTTCATCGCGTTCGCGTGGCAAGGGCTGAGAATGCAAAACGTTAGGATGGTGGCCTAGATTGAAGGGTAATTCTTCACGGTCGCATGGAGATGTTCGCGATCGTGGAAGGAATTGCTGAGGGCTGGCAAGTTTGGTCTTCGCGTTCGCAGACCGTGGCTCGCATTTGTAAAGTTTTGGCAAGATGCGATTCACGATCACGGGACTGGCCTCGCGTTCGCGTAGTGAGATTTTTGTGCGAGGTTGGTTTGGCCATCATGATCGCGAGGGATTTTCCGCGATCACGAAGAGGAGAGGCATGGGAAGAATATAAGTTTGCAAAAATCGGGATTTCCTCATTTCATCCCAGTTTTCTCTCTTGGAGCCGATTTTGGAGAGGTATTTCATCCACCTCTTGGGGGTAAGTATTTAGAAACCACTTTTAATTATATTTCATGAACATATATGGATTTTTTACATGAAAATTGGTAGAAATTGTGGGATTTGGAAGAAAACTTAGAATTGGTAATTTTGGATTTTGAGCACGAAATTGGATATGGAATTAGTAATAAATTATATATTTGAGTTCGTGGTGCTATGGATAATATTTATCTTTGAAAATATTTGAAATCCACGAACGTGGCCCTGGGGGTTGACTTTGTTGACTTTTCGAGCGAGGTTGGGAATTGTTATAAATTGTTAAATTACGAGTGTTGGAGTATATTTTGATTGATTTGCATGTTGATTGTTTTGTTTCGGAATCATTTGGCATCAGTTTGAGGTGTTAGAGAGGCGTTGGAGCCGGTTATCATATTTCGGAGCCAGGTAAGTCTCCTGTCTAACTTTGTGAGCGGGAAACTATCCCGTAGGTGTTAAATTTGTTATGTGCTACTTGTTGAAGGAGCCACGTACGCACGAGGTGACGAGAGTCCGTACGTAGCTAAAAATAATATTTATGTTCGGGTAGACATAAGACTTTATCATGCAATATTGATATTACCTAAACTCAACTTGTTAGTTTAGTTACCTAAAACTTATAAATGAAATTTGATTAGAGATCATGCTAGGTCGAACCTCATTACCTTGAGTTGTTTGGCGGGATGTTTGATTGTTGGTAAAAGTTATGCTTACTTTATGTTTCTATTCTTGTGTCGCAAATACGTGGCCCGTAATTCGACAAGTTTCTTCTCTTCCTGGGGATCAGGCCAAACACCTCAGCAGTATATCTGAGATGCATCCATGGATCAGGCCGTACGACCTTGGTAGTGTATGTACACAACTTTATGTATCGGGTCGTACGGCCTCGGCATAACTCGTGCGTATTATCTCTAGGAGTCTGAATATTCATGAGATTTTTCCTTTTTGATTGAGACTTGGCATTATATGATATTCCTTATCTGTTTGAGATAGCACTTGATATTTTGTATCTAGCTGAGATATTATATGATATTTGAGGAATTCACATTGTCGTTATGTTGGGGGATTATGTTAGTTACAGTTCTTACCTCATTATTGCCATTGTGTTTCATTCTTATTTATAGTTTATTTTAATGATTTGTAGGACAACTAGTAAGTGTCGATGTCGAATCCTCGTTACTACTTCTCTAGGGTTAGGCTAGATACTTACTGAGTACGCATTATTTTACGTACTCATGCTACACCTCTGCACTGATTGTGCAGGTATTATTTGTGGTCATTGGGCGCATGAGCGCAGCTATTGAGGGGACTCTACGATCAGCTGCATTCCATGTTATGATCCACAACACACTTCCCTTTCCATTTTAGCATACTGATCGATTTCATATGGCAACCTGACCGTGACAGGCATTGTGAAGGTAGGTTCCAAAGTGGCATATACAGGTGGAACATATCGCTCGTGTGTAGCGGTGTGTGCCGCAGGTATATGTTGGGTTTGATTGTTGGCAAAGTAGACATTGTCACGAGGAGGGTTATTAACTGTGTTAGTAGTGATTGGTGGGTTTTACGGTGTTTGGACATAGTTTGGTACATAAGGGGTATGTATAGGAGGGTTTGGTGGGTTTGTGGGGGGTTACTGGTGGTACAACCTCGGTTGTGGGGTTTGTAGTGACTGTGGTTGGGGTATTGTTCGCTTGACTAGTGGTTGAACAGAAGTGAACAGGGATTGAGTCTAGTGACGGAAAATGGGGTAGTTGTGGAAGCGTCGTCACTATCAAATGCGCCATTTCCTGAATATGTTGTACCCTCCTCTCTTAGTGGTTCCATCTCTTGCGCCATCCTAGCAACATGCTCGTCGTTTCGAGTATCATTCTTTTCTCCCGATTTCCCCGGATTATCGGCTATTACCAAAACGTGTCTGATCGGATCATCAGTCACAGACATCTTCCCTTTTGATCTCAAGTTGTATGGTGGTTCAGCCAGTTTTTCGAGTTAGCACAAACCAACCTCTATTTTCGGGGGAATAAATAATAAAGTAATGCGAAAAATAAAAGAAAAGAAGAGCAGAAGTTAGTTTCAGGGTTTGCACAAATATATGCACTCAGAGAAGTTAGCTCACGTATTCAAATAAGCGCATTTCCTATTATGCGAGGGACCTTTCTTTGCTGGATGTGGGCTTATATTGCGAATTTTGACGAACAATCAAATTTTGACACATTTAGATCCGAAGTAAACTTTTTGGTTTTTCATTAATAATATTTGGATTACAATTAAACTTTTTGGTTTTTCATTAATAATATTTGGATTACAACAAGCGGGAGCAATGATTACAACATTGTTTTTCCAACATCCACAAGATTACATGGGCTCAACAGACTTGCCCTTAGGGAAATAAAAGGGTACGGGATAAAGGGTGCAAGATGGAAAAAAAGGGGCAATACACCAGCCACTATTAGCCATCCCCGGAATCATCTCCCATGTTCTCCTCTTCCGGTTCCTCTTCTAGGTCTTCCACAAATTCTTTTTCTTCTTCTTCTTCATCATTGTATTTGGGCTCTTCTTCATGATCTTCTTCTTTTACTTCTATTTCAGATTCAATTTTTATATACTCGACCACTCGATCATCATCCTACAGAGTTACAACATATGATCAACTGACCCTAGGACCACTTGTCGATGCATGGAGGTTGTTACGAGATAATAAGGCAAAATCTCGTGATAGATCTGTAAGGCTGCTGCTGCATCTTCTAGCCAGGCCAATCCTTCTTTGCTTGGTCAGGCCAGCTCGACCTCTTCATTGATCCAGACAAAGTATTTTGGGGTACACCATGAATTCTGACCCATCAGCGTCATTATTAAGTCACTCTACTCCTATTGAAGTTTCCTCACCCTTGGGATTGAGATCTGCCCATTGTACTCATCTTTATACAGAGCTGTTCTTGACCAAAGGGGTCGTCGGTTGTTTTGAACACAGATCGGTCACACTACTGGTTGTTTGGAACATCTTGGATCAGACCAAACTACCTGAGTACTCGTAGAGGTACATACGACTGAATGCCTTCGAGCCCTATTAGCTCTATGAAGTACTTCCCGGGGGTCCTTAGAATTGCCTTGCCGCTTAGCCACGAAAGTTTCCAGTTTACCCATTTTCCACTCAAGTTTGTCAGCATCTATCTCCATTCTTCCTGCCCGTGCGGTGAGACCTAGTGCCTCATTCTCTCATTGTGACTCCGGATCGTATTGCTGACACCCCCAAAATAGTCGACAGTGGCCTCTCTTTGAAAGAAGTGTTCCGTGGCCCATAATTGGAGTAACAGTGTCACACCCCGACCTTGGGGAGCGCAACCGGTGCTCAACCGAGATTCCACTATCCAGCAAGCCTACTTGATGCCTTCTACCCAACCTTACCCATGAACAATATAAGAATTAGTAACAAGAGATAGACATGAGAAGAGTAAAGTGTTCCACATTATTTTTCCATTCCTCAAAGGAGGTTCAGTTATAATTTCCAAAATATTACAAGTTCATAGTTACTAGGGAACAACATAGATGACAAATACCAACAATTGTAGTTCATTACCCAACATCGAACACCACCCACAACATGTCTACTGAGCCTCTAAGTACAACAAAAGAGTAGTATGGATGTGTCGGCGACAAGGCCCCGTCTATACCTCAAAACACAATGTACAACGTCAAGTGACATAAGAACCGAAAAAGAATAGGACTCACCAAAACCTGCTGATTAGAGGGTAATTACTAGCGAGGATCAAAGCTGGCCGCTGACAAACCACCTGCATCCATTCAAGATACAGCGCCCCCGCAAAAGGGGACGTTAGTACATATAAAATAGTACTAGTATGTAGAGCTAAATATCCTCTCATGAAATAGAATGCCAATATAAATAAAAGAATAATCATGAAAGCAATAAGTAACAACCCATGATATCAAAATGCCAAGTTAAAACATAACAGTTTTCAAAATAAGAAATTAACATTTTTGGTTTGGAGATCATTAGCCTCCGATCATCACACCATACACGAGGCATGGAGTTTGATCACAAAATCGATCGGCTGATCCATCTCTCCACAAAACAATATGGATTGACATGGTGATGCGAATAAAAGGTGATATCAAGAATGAGGAACCACCATGTGCGCGACATGGCATCCGATCTCGACCCGATCGTCTAGGCCGTCTCCCCACATATGCCGTATGGGTCGACTTCCAATCCAGGTCTAAAAACAATCTCATCCCAATTAAGAACAATAATCTCAACACATCAGTCTCAACCTAATTAAGGGGAATATCTCAATCAACTCCTACACTGGCACGTGTAGTTTCGGGTGTGGGCCTTTACAACCCACCCTTCCTCGACTCACTATTGATACTCCCAAAAATATTTTGTTTTGCACACAATGGAAATAAAAATGCAGATGCACTCATCTCATAACCTTTTACACCATATATAGCTTCATTAGTACTTTCAACTACTCACAACATCATTATTTCATTGGCTCTCTTGGCCATACATAGAGTTCCTCATTCAAGGCACGATGGTCGTACTTCATATTCCACACTTCTATTTCATTACTTTAAAGGATCATTATCATGAACATCAACACATAGAGTATTTCAGAAATCATAAGTTTAAGTTCATTAGTAATGAAGGCTTTAATCACAATAGTTTTCCTTCCTAATAATGGAACAAAATGACTGGCAATCGAAGCACAAGTTAATATCATAAATGAGTGATACACCATTTATCCTAGAAATATTTTTCCCAAAAAGGGCAATACATAGTTTTAACTCATGAGTATATAAGGGCTCAAAACATATTGGAAATAATGGTGACTTACTATTGAAATATGGATTCAAATCATATGCATTAGTCACAACAACCAAATTCGAACATTTTCCCATTATGGGGAGTATAATAGGATTGGATCAATTCGAACGTGACTCGAGTACATAAGCATTTAGGCAAATCAATTTTCAGAATCAATTTGGAACAGTTGGAATGATAGTTTTAACAAACCATATTTAGAACTTTCGAGGAACTCATGGATTCCAATTCTAGAAAGGGAGTTTAGCCAACATACCTCAAATTCGTCCCTTAGTGATATTACAATGATCCACTACACTAAGCAATTTCAATCTACAATAACAACATCCAGTGGGACCAATATTAGTAGCAATTTCCACAATTTAGGTCATCTAGGCAATTATCAAACACCTAGTAGGCATAAATCTCTACAACTCTTAACCCTGGTGTTTGTTCATCCAAATACTACCATTTTTAAAAAAACTACACCCCACTATCATCCTTAAATAATTTATAACTTCCAACATCACATGCATGTCCGACCTTCCACACCCAACCAACAAATTCCACCAAATAGCCACCCCTCAATCTCTACAATGGCTATGAACTTAAATTGGGAACATATGGCTTCCAATTACTATACCATAAGTTCAAATACTTAATTCATACTAACATACTCATAATATATCCATGCATGTAAGTTTACAGGTGAAAAATTACCTTTTGGAAGAAATCTTGCAAAACCCTCCTTTGAGCTCTTGAAGAAATTTCTTGCAAAGCTAGGGATTTTTATGTATTGATTTCATCAATACTAGTGTAGGAATGATGGGATATCACACAAATATAATGGGGATTGCTTACCTTGAAGAAGAGAGGTGTTTGTGGTCGTGAGAGAGTGGAGAAGATCTCCAAAATCCATCCAAGTGAAGTGAGGGAAATGAGCCCCCAAAGTGAGTAATTAAAAAGGCTTCCTGGGGGGGGGGTAGAGTTCCAGGTCCAGCGTCAATTGCCTATACTTCACTGGTTTTCAAAGTATCTGAGAGGGTTGGCATGCTACAATCCGCGCATTGCACGAACCCTAGCACGCACCCAGTTGTTTTCTTTTCCATCTCTTGCTTCTCCACTCACCCTCATTTGATACCTTGCTATGATATAGACCCGAATTGACTTCCAAACCTTCATATAAGTATGAAACCATATTTACATAATAACATCATTGTCCGTGGCCATTCGTGGCATGCAAAACGAAAAGTGGAGATCTCGAGATGCGCTATAAGGCCTTAAACTTCTACGAAATATTGAGGGTCTTAAAACCACGTATAATCAAAATCCACGTATAATTAGAGAGTTATACTTACCCAAAGTCAAGGGGTGCACGACTTAGGACATCCTATTCTACCTAACATTTCCCACATTCTCCAACCAAAAACCTTTTCACTTTTAAACTTCATTAACATGCTCCAAACAACTTCCCTTATAAATCTCCATGACCAAATTATATAGTTCCAATCCGTAGGCATCCTTTGGCACTCAAAAACATCATCTCCATTCACCATTGCTTCTCTTTAAAGTATTGTACCAGTATGTAAAACTAAACACCCTCTCAATAGAAGTTGCAGCCTTTGAACAAAATCCTACCCTCGGGAACATCGGACAGTGCTCTGAGGGTTTCTGCCAATATCATAGGCAAGAAGGTGACTTGGAAATTTTCCCGAAATGTTGCCAAGGCTATGGGAAGTAAGTTGATGTTGATCCACCCTCTCCTTTGCGGGAAAACCAGTAACCCTAGCAATGCCAAAGAGAATGTCAAAGGACAGAGACTTTCCCAGGTTGCTTGATCACATTGGAACTCCCCCATGTACCACTCGTTTCTCTCGCGAAGTTCAAACCTGTCAAACAATTGGCCTAAGCTCACTCATCCGTCTTCAATGTTCCTCAGACTCTGGCTACCTGCCAAACCCAAAGCATCGAGAAACCTATAGCCAGGCATGGTAGCTGGCAGTATCGACTTTCTCCGAGCAAATGGAAGCTCTGTGAAGCTTGTGACGTCTTCCAGCGTTGGCACCAATTCACAGTCAACGAACTTGAAAACCACTTTGGCTGGATCCCAGAATTATATCAGCAACATGGTAAGAAATTTATCAGCCCGAATGTTTAGTAAGGCAGTCAATGCTCCTAAATGTGTCCTGATCTCATCTCCATGGTCTCGACATATGTTCTTCCACCATTGTTTCAGCTTATGCGGTGCTCCCATGACTATATTAATTTTGGGGATGTTCTGGTTGATTTTAATTCTGAAAAGGTGAAGAAAGAGGCTTGATAAGTGTTTACTTCAGATCTTTAGCGTCTCATCAAGATTGTTTCGTCGTTTCACAAAAGTCATGTCGTTGGGTGAATAACCCGTTTACATTAGGGTGGCTTTCCTAATTGTGTGTCGATACCAAGGACAAACTCACCTAAGATTTATGCAGTATGACCCGTGTTTGCTAGAGTAGAGTATTTCCTAATTCTTGGAGTTGGACTGAATACTGTGAGATATTATATCAATTGACCTGACAAAGCCCTTCGCTGATACTAATGAATTTTGAAAGAAGGTTTGGAGGGGTGTAAAGGACAACCCTCGCGTGCCATTGTGTGTTATAGTGTACGACCAAGACTCGATAGGAAAGAGTATGATGATAGTATATATATAAAATGGTAACAGATAGTGGGATACCACCAATAATATTAAAGCAGGCAGATAAGTGTATACTGAAAAAGTAAGCACATATTTGCAAAATTAAGCACTGTCAAAGTAGCATATAAACAAATATTCTTAAATTCCAGATCTAGTCTAAGTCTGCTAAGGTCAAAACCTAAGTATAATCCCCAACAGAATCGGCATGTTGTTGCACCCTATTTTGTACGAATCAAAACAAGATTCAACTAGTAGTTTCCCTGATGATGATGAAAGAAAGTCGTCACCTAATATTTAAAGGTATACTAGGGTACCTATTCAGTAATTAAATCATTATCCTATTAGTCTAATAACCAGTGTGATTTGGGTAAAGGTTCTTATTCTTCTAAGGGAAGGTGTTAGGAACCCCCTAGAATCTACCTAAGGTAGCTCTATAGGACTTAGACTAGGTTTGGGAAATTAAATGTCTATATTCTACTTAGTTAGTGATTAAAAGTATATGGCACACCCTATGTCATGTTTAGAACTTTATCATTTTGAAAAGGAAGGTAATATATTCTCTTTTGAAAAGAAGTATAGGTTTCGTTTATAAAACCCTTTTGAAATGTCTACATAATTGCAAGAATTTTGGAAATGTGTTTATAGTATTTATATTTGCAAACCATGTAAATATGGCTTAAGTTTAAAATACTTGGCTTTTGAAATAAGATGGACATTTGTGTAAAACAAAGGCTATTAGAGAAATGGGTTTAGATATACCTTAAAAACTAGTTTCGGATCTTGCATCCAAGTTTAGAAGAAATTATTTGGAGTTCTTTGGTTGCAACTGTGTTTGTTTGGTTTGTAGAAAAACTTGACTTTGAGATTATTTTCCCAATTCTGGCTTTTAAATAAAGAGGGTAGTCGACTTTCCAAATCTATTTTGAACTTTGAAAATTCATGAAAACGATTAGTATAGATGAAATTGAAGATTGTATAATATGAATAACTAAACAAGTCAAAGTTATTTAACTACGAAAGATATAGTACTTCTTTTTAATTTACATATGGTTTTTAGCTTGCCGAGGTTGCCAAAGTAATTCAAAGTGGTAAAAGAGAGAAGCATTTACTCAAATATTATCATGTCATATACATAAAGGTAACATCAGATTATGTAAACCGATAAAGGAAGGGAATTGACTCATAGTTTGGTCCTGAAGAAAGTTAGGCCCATCAGACAACGAAAATCGGCAACAACTTCCCTAGCTTCATACTCAAGGGTTGGAACTTAGGCCTGAGTTCATGAGAACTCAGCAGGCCCAGTTTGGTTACATGTATGAAAAAGAAAAAAAGAAAAACATTAGTAATAAGGCCTAACATAACATTCAAATAAGGATAAGACCAACACAAGGCCCAAATGAAACTGCAACAAATG
This sequence comes from Nicotiana tabacum, assembly GCF_000715075.1. Lineage (NCBI taxonomy): Eukaryota > Viridiplantae > Streptophyta > Magnoliopsida > Solanales > Solanaceae > Nicotiana > Nicotiana tabacum. The sequence goes on from NC_134102.1 coordinate 50,234,569, forward strand.
CTTGCGATTAATAATGCAATATAATTAATATAATATCAAAAATAGAGTGAAGAAATTTACAGTGATGGCTTTTGATATTCGGCTTAAAGTATGTATATTTATATGTATATTGCCTCGTATTTTACTCATGTTTCGTAGATTTCGGATGTGTAATGTAATAATTTTTACTAATTGGTGGTATTTTTATGTGTTGGAGTCATCACAATGTGGGACTTGTGCACGATTTGAAGAAAAAAGAGAACAAAACGAAAACATGGGCCAGTGTCGCGTCCTGGGTAGCGCCCCGCGCTACCCGTGGCACAGTTTATAGATGCAAAATGCTTCCAGCGCCAGGCACTACCCTGGGCGCTGGGTGACGGGAAGTCTCCCATTTTGTACGGGACAAGGTCATTTCGGCTCTACATGCCCCATCGTATAAAAGGATGTCTAGACCTATTTTGGAGGGAGGATGCCACTTTGAGAGAAAAACACAAGCACGGAACACTTGGGAGCACAGAATTCATCGATCCTTCATCTAATATTCATAGCTTTATGTTGGAAAATAATATTTTGATTATTGTCATGAACATGAGTGGCTAAGAACCTCATTATTCCAGGGTTATGAGTCGTTATTGACTATTGTAGTTCGACGGTTGTTGGTTTTCCTTGAATTATCATCTTAATTTGTTTATTCAATCTTGCACTTAATTATTCTATTGTGTAGCTAACAATAGAGTACTATCTACGAATTTATAGTTGAACTCAAAAGTGAAAACTATAGATTGCATAAAAGATTGAGTAGAGTAAGTTCTTGAATCCGGGCATCGGAGAATAGATTCGCGATTAGGATAGACATATTCTAGTTTGCTTACTTGGTTTTTCTTGCAGGAAATATACATGGTTCTACTCAATTTTGATTTTATAAACATATAGTCTTATGTTGGCTTGAATAGGCGAGCGAAGCGTCGAAAGAACTTTGTGAGAACAATAAACCCTGCTAGTCAACAGATTAGATAAGTCAAGTGATTATATCAACCGGAAAAATTCAATATGAGAGACGTTAATCCCATGACCCTAGAATATTCCCATCTCATTGAATTCTTTATATGTGTTTGTTTGCTCTACTTTAAATCATATTTTCTTGTTTGCTTATTAGTCTCGTAGTAATTTAGTTAATAAAAATCACAATCATTTTTTTCCCACTCACTTGAGTAGTAAATTTATAAATAGTTTAGATTGGACAATAGTTGACCATAAATCTTTGCGGGCGCGATACTTTCTCATCACTTTATTACTTGTCGACTGCGTATACTTGCATGTGCGTTTGGACCCAATAAGTTTTTGGCGCAATTACCGGGGACTTAGAAATTAGCTACTTGTCTAAAATAAGCTCTTATTTGTTTTTTGTTCGAGATTTAATTTGTTTTGTTGTTTCTGACTCTACATGTGTTCATATTGAATGTTAAGAAGAAGTAACAGTTTGAACAATCTTCCTCCTTTTGATCCTGAACCCGAAAGACTCTTCCACAAGTTAAGGAGGGAGGAGGAAGAAAGATCAAGAATTGTAGAGTTGGGCATCGTAGTCCAACCACAGCCAATCGAGATGAAAGAAAATGAAGAGCGACCGATGATTGAGACCGCAAAGCCTAGTCTCGCGAATATGACTCAGGCTATCGTTAAGCCTGATATAACTGGGCACTTCAAGCTGAAGCAGTACTTGGTGGCTATTTGTGTGTTTGTCGAGTAAAGATCCCCAAAGGAATATGCATAATTCTTTTGGAGATTACGGATACATACAACCATCCGAACGTCTCCAAGGACTATGTCAGACTGACTTTGTTTCCCTTTTCTCTAATGGGGGAAGCAAAGGAATGGTTAAACAAAGAGCTCGCAAACTCGATCCACACTTGGGATGATCTAGCATGAAAATTCATAATCAAGGTTTTTCCCATTAAGAAGACAAAGTTGTTGTGGAGCTAGATTCTTGGGTTTCAACAACAAGATGGTGAGACTCTTCGTCAAGCTTGGGAAAGATACAAGAAACTACTCAAAGACTGACCATATCATTGTCAAACTGATGAGGTGTTGGGACATACTTTTGTGAATGGGTTCGACGAGACCTCCAAGTTAAATCTAGATTGGAGATAACCGCTCGAAAACAATTTCCCGAAAATATTTTCAAACTATTTTTTCAGAAACAATCTTCCAAAAATATTTTCAAATAAATCATTTCCAAAATAAATTAGTTTATTTCTTTCTTTATATTATATTAATAATTTTACTTATCTTGTCTTGTGAGGTGCTATCACACGAAGTTGATTTTGGAAGATGACACTTAAAGATAAAAAGACAAATCCCCGTCAAGCTCCCCACTTCGCACTTCCTATTCTAGGATGTATCCAAAATTGCAAGTTTAGTAAAAACGTAGATATATGTGTTGTTGTTTGCTTGTTTTGATATTATTCTATTTGGTAAACACTTAGGGTGAATTGTATATAGTTAATAATAGGGTTAACTTGCAATGTGGTACGTTGGACAATTCATGGACTTTTTCAACTAATTATGATTGATATGTATATGATTAATTAAGTTAGTTATATACATAAAATGAAAGACATGTCATACATTTTTTCAAAATAAATAACTTTTATCTCTTTTCACAATTATATAAACATGCTTCCAAACCATTCTACTTATGTAGTATTCTTCGATTATTTCACTTCAAAAAAGGCATGAGTTGTAAATAATTATGTTGAACTATTATTTGTAAATCTTTAGACCTTGTACATATTTGGGCTTGACCCGAACAATTTGGATATCTCAAAATGGTAATTAGCTATTTTATTGTATTATAACTCATCTTTTCATTACAAATTTGTCTTATATATGTATACATACTTTATCAAATCAATTATTTTATTACAAAGATTATTTGAAGATAATTCTTTTCCCACTTTCAGTCAATTATTTTTTAAGTGAGTTTCCCTTTCCTTACATTTGGCATTTCACTTGGAATAGCTAATCTTTGTACATAAATCAAATTCTTCCAAAGTGTATTATTTAATTAATATTTATTTTGTCAATTTATAAATATTCCACTTATCACTACATAGTATCTTATATTTTTATTCCTTTAACACTTGTTCATTCATGATACACAAAATTCTTTCCTATTCTATTCATTAAGTTAAAAGTGCAAGATATAGTATTCATGTATCCTTTAACTGTCACGCCCCGATCTCAGGGAGAGCGACCGGCGCTCAACCGAGATAACCCAGCCGAGCAAGCCTGTACAATACCTTCTACCCGAACTCATCCATGAATAAAGAGAATATCTATTTCATTAATTAGACCAGGAGAAGATCATGTGAGCAACACCAATTCATTACCATTAGTTACATTATTTAGAAGTCTCAAAATACATACACTTTCATAGTTTGAAATGGAACATGTGGTACAAATATAACATTACTAGTTTGACTTTTCCAACACCAACATACAACCCACACTATATCTACGGAGCCTCTAATAGATATAAAAGAGTACTATGATAGTGCCAAAAATAATGCTCGGGCTATACCTCAACACATAATACACAAGGAACAAAAGATACATGACCCCGAAATGAAGTGAGGCTCACCAAGTCAGTTGGGAAGAGGGTGTACCACTATCACTGATCTATGCCACCTGTTGTGGAACCACCTGCATCCATTAAAGATGTAACGCCCCCGACAAAAGAGACGTTATTACATATGGAATAATACTCGTTTGAAAGACTAAACACCCTCTCAATAGAACGAGAAATAAAACAAGGAAGAACAATCATAGAATCAATGGGTGCCTCAAATAATACCAAGACATAAAGTTAGGAGCATAAGATTTCCAGTAAATTACATTATTTTAGGTTGGGAGATCTTTAGTACCGATATACCACCGTGTCTTTAGCACGGAGTCCGATCACGGCCATATCGGCTAGGTCGTCTCACCCAAAGACATCCAATCACAATCACAATCACAATCTCAATAACTATCTCAATCACAATCACAATCTCAATCACAATCTTAAGCACAATCACTATCTCAAGCACAATCACCACCATGTGTACGGCATAGCGTCTGATCTCGACCCGATTGGCTAGGTCGTCTCACCACAATGCCGTGTGGATCGACACCACCCTTTGCTAGCAATCATCTCATCCTATTTAAGGGGATTAATCTCATCACATAAATCTCATCCCAAATAAGGGGGAATAATAACAATCCACTCCTACACCGGCACATGTAGTTTCGGGGTTAGTTTATTTCAACCTACCCTTCTTCGGTGACTAACGATACTCCCAAATGTTTATTATATAAAGGACTTTCAGCTCATTTCATAGTCTTTTACTCATCTTTTCATTTTATTGGCACTAGTGGCCACAAATATAATATTATTCTTGGCACGTCAGCCGTATTTCATATTTCATGTTCACCCCTTTCACTTTCAAATATCATCATGGATTATCAACAGCAAAGCATCTCTAATAACGGCTTTTAGTTCATGTATGAGCAAATAAGAGTCTTAGGCACATTGAGCTTTCTTCCACAATTTGGCGTAATAACTAGCAATTGAGACATAATTGAATTCATAATATTTCGACACTTGTTTACATTTGAATACAATCTCGAAAGATGACACAATATGATAAGAGAATTCGGAACACATTTTGAACATATATCTTTTGACACAAAGTTTATTTGGAATAGTCAAATTTATAAGTAACAACTCAACATGAGGCATGAGATTTTGAGCCAATCATAATTACAACATATGAGGACATCATGAGCTTCGATTCTATAAGAGGGGTTTAGCCAACATACCTCGCTTTGAGCTCTCTTAAATTACTATAATATTCCGAAAATCCTAGCAACTTCATTCAATTTTGAGACGTAACAAAATTGAACCATAATTAGGAAGATACTCGGGGTTTTAGCTCATTTGATCATTTTTTCAAACACTAGGTGGGTATTATGATTTCAAGGTCCTCCTATGGTGCATTCCTTCATCCCACAACCTAATATCTACCCTTTTGAGCTCAACAACCTTCCCACAACTTTGTTGGTGCATGAATGCATAGATAACTTCCCCATACCTAAGAATCACACTCCCCATTATCCATCTTGTCAAGACCCAATTCCTCCTATAGGCCGTGATGGCGCCCAACGTTACCGCTATGCAAGCCAACAGTGAACTAACCATGTGATTGTTTCTTTAAACATTTTAGAAATAGCTGATTTTTATTTAGTGCATAAATAGGAAATAAAAGTTCAAATAAAATGAGAGACAAATAATTTTAAGAGCAAATGAGATGAGTAAATATCCAAAAATCATCATGTGTCTACTAGCATGATCTCCAAGACCAGGTGTCACAAGTGTATGAGCTACTAGTAGAATATACAAAAATACTACACAACTGTATAGAGTGAAATAGACAGAAAGTAAAAACAAAAGGAAGACTTCGGGTGCTGCAGAATGGGCTCGGAAGGCAGCTCACCGCTAAGTCTCGAAGAAATCAAGGATGCGTGCCGGACTAATAGCCAGATGCACCTGCCTCAGATTCTGCACAATTAGTGCAGAAGTGTAGCGTGAGTACATAAATAACATGTACCCAGTAAGTATCTAGTCTAACCTCGATGAAGTAGTGACGAGGGATCGACTTCGACACTTACTATGGGATAACAATAAATACTGAACTTATAATTAAACATGGATTATAGAAATACAACTGAAAACTCAATAACAAAAAATAAATAAAATATTATTTCACTAATAATAAATCCCAAATTAATTTTCATCATTTAACAAATTTATCTCTCAAGCCAATGAAATAATAACAATTAGAATTGGGCTCCAAGAATCTTTACGCACGAATTATGCCGAGATCGTACGACCCGATCCAACATACAAATATATAAACTGCACACTTTCGAGGGTCGAACGATACGAACCATAGATGCATCTATTCTATTACCGAGGCATTCGGCCCGCTCCACAAGAGGAGAAAATACTTTATAAACAACCGATTCAAAGATTATTAAGAGGCTAATATTTAAAGAAAACACAAATTCTCATTAACGCTCAAGTAACCCGTCCAAAACTTAAATAAATGAAATTCGGCCTTTTACAATTCCTTTATCAAGTTCCAATATGGTTTAGGCACTTAAATTACAAGTAGGGTGCAAACATCGCAACTATAATATGATTTGGGTCCTAAACTACCTGGACATAAGCATGATTAGTAGCTACGTACGGACTCTCGTCACCTAGTACATACGTAGCCGCCACAATTAGAATCCCATATTAATTCAATTCACCTATGGGGTTAATTCCCTCTTACAAGGTTAAAAAAGAGACTTACCTCGTCTCAAAGCTTACTTTCCGGTCCACAACTGTGCTTTAAACCCTCAACTCGGTGCCAAAAGACTCGAAACTAGTCAAATGTTATATAAGATAATCAGTACGTGCTCAAAAGTTTATATTCTAACTATTAAAGTGATTACCCAATACCAATTGAAGAATTTCTAAAAATTACTCCCGGGCCCACGTGCCTGGAGTACGAAACCTTTTGAAGAAAGTTGTTACCCATAACTTCACGAACTCAAATATATGATTTTCACTACATTCCATAAACATTTTTGTGGTTAAACCCCATTTTATCAAAAACCTAGAGTTTTCATCTAAACCCATGATTTCTCAAATGTTTCATGTTAAATTTACCCATAATCTATGTATTTAACTCACATTGTGTAGAAATTACTTACCTCGAAGTGTTAGGTGAAACCCCTCTCTAAGATCTCCAAAAATCGCCCAAGGATTGAATAAGGTTCTGCCTTCTTCGATTTCCGTGTTAAATGAGGTTCTGCCTTTTGTGATTTCCGCACCTACAGAGGGTTGGCCACTTTTGCGGCTCCGCATCTATGGATAAGTCATCCCAGATGAGTTCCTGGCCTAGTGGCCTACTTCCTCTTTTGTGGACCTCTGGTCCACTTCTGCAGGTCCGCTCCTGCGAAACACACGTCGCTCCTGCGGCTTAGGCCGCTCCTGCGATTTCTTCTATCGCACCTGCGAGTTCGCAGGTGCACACGCCCACCCGCATCTACTGTTCCTGGTCTGCTCTTCCTGGGCCGCTTCTGCGGCTTCTTGCTCTCTTCTGCGAGCTCGCACCTGCGGCTAACCCTCCGCAAGTGCGGTTACACTAGAAGCCTGGTGCTTCAGCTGCTACCCCTAATTCCAAACTTAGTCCGTGCCTAGTCAGATTGACACCCGGGGCCCCGCCCAAACATACCAACAAGTTTGAAATCATAAAACGAACTCGCTCGTACCCTCGGAACGCATAAAACAATATCAAAACTAAGAATCACACCTCAAACCAAATTGAATCAACTTAGGAACTTCAAGTTCTTCATCTTACCCCGAGCGCGCCGAAACATGCTTAAACTACTCGGAATGACACCAAATTTTGCGTGCAAGTCTTAAATCACCATACAGAACTATTTTCGGGCTCGAAATTCCAAACGGATCTCAATAATACCAAAATCTACTCCAAATCAAATTTAAAGAATTTTAAAACCTTTAAATAGTTAACTTTCACTATTAGGCGCTGAAACGCTCACGGGTCGTCCAAAACCCGATTCGAACATACGCCCAAGTCCAAAATCATCATACGAACCTATTGGAACCGACAAAACCCCGATTATGAGAACGTTTACTCAAAACATTGACCGAAGTCAAACATAGCCTTTTAAAGCCAAACCATAGTACAAAGTATTCCGATTTCAACCCGAACCCTTCCCAATCCCAAAATAACCATCCTCGCAAGTCATAAAACAGTAAAAGCACATACGGGGAGTCTTATTTGGGGGAACGGGATTCTAGAAAGTAAATCTACTGGTCAGGTCATTACGTATCTTCTACCCCAAACTCGAAATTAAAGACTAGGGTATGGAACCGTACCTCTTGGATGAAGACCTTGTGAGTTTTCCTTGTGAATTCTTTAAGTCTTGAGCAAGGGTTGATGGAACAAGCACTTGGGGCTCCCTCATCTCTCTCCAAATGACTCCCCTCACTCTAAAATGGCCGAATTCCTCTTCGAAAATGGTCATTTAAGTCTATTTATTAAAATAGGGTTGGGTTATAAAAATAGGAAAATGGACCCTCCGAACTTAGCTTTACGGTTATAGAGTGGACCGCATAATAGATATGCGACCCACAAAATGGGCCGCGAAAGTGATGCCAAAAACTGGGCTGCTCTGGATCAGTCTGTGGTCAGTTATGCGGCCCACAGACCAGTTCTGCGACCGCGAAATGGACCGCAGAATCATCCTCCGAATTTCTTCATGCCAACTATGCGACGGAAGTGCGGCCCGCGAAACGATTATGCGGTCGCATAGTTGACCGCAAAACGACCTCCAATACGCCATGTTCTGCAACAATTATTTTTCAACTCCCTCACGTACTGTTCAACCCAAAAAGTCTCTACCGCGGCTAGTAGAATTTTTACAATCCTCAATCACGTTACTCTACCTCGGCGCCACGAAACCCCGTGTTCTGGGTGAAATTGTATGGGATCCTTTATTAAATTTTATACTTTGGTCAAATGCATGCATTGTTCCCTTTTTATTTAACCTATTCTTTTAAAATATTAAATTATATTCTTTATATCTTGTGCACCAATTTCAAAAAATGAAAGTTATTTTATTATTTACCTTTTACTACATATGTACATAAATATAAACATATTTTATTATTCATTTTCCATAATTAATTATCCTTTAATTAATTTATTTTCATAATCTTCTTGTAAATGTTAATCAACTCTCTTCTTACCCTATTCATTACATAAAAATTATTCAAAGGTAATTCTTTTTTTCCACTCATAATCAATCATTTTTGGGTCACGTTTTCTTACAATAGTTGTTCTTGATAACAACTAAATTCTTTCGAGATAATTCCTTTCAACGCAAAATCATTTGGTTAATTTTTAAATACTTTACATGATGATACACTCCACTTAGTCATTAAATTTAACTTTTTTCACATACTCTCTTTATCCACGCCCTTGCACATATTGTGTAGCACATAAATATTCCTAGTTTTACCATGTGACGTTCACATTGAATCATTCTTCATTCCAAATCATTTTTCATAATTCTTTGTAAATATTAAGCTAATCATTCTTTTGAACCTTCTATCATTTATTTGATTGCATCCACCAGAACCACATTTTGTGGATCTTGAAGGATGCCTAACACCTTCCCCTCGTGATAACTTGAACCCTTACATGAAATCTCAACGGTTTCACAGACTACAATTAAAGTGTACATTACATAATAGTATAGGTGTAAGGCCCCGTAAAATTTTGTCAAGGGATTTAAGTTTTGTGGTGCCGAGGTAGGCTTATGTATTTGAGGATTGTAGAAATTCTTCGTGGCTCACAAGATCACCGCGGTACGGACTTTTTGGGTTGAAGAATGCACTGAGAAGTTGATGGAAAAAATCTTTAAACCTTCCATGATTATTTTATATTGTCTCCCTAGGTTCCGTTATCTTTACACACTCGGTTTCTAGAATCATTGACTATGTCATTGTCATGTGCGGAGAGTTTACTATCCTTAATGTTCCACATCCCTGGGTGGATAGGAGTTATTTGTCTTTCTACCCGGAGTATCATATTACCCATTAGAACCTTTCTAACCAATGATGTCATTACAATGATTAATCATGTCAGCGCTATTGGTAGTAACCTTCATGTCTCTTAGGATATAACCTCCTGAAATGTCCTTCTCAGCACATTGATGGATTCTTGAACAATTCCACCCCAATCTCAAACCTCGTTGTTCCTATTTGTAGTAAATCTATCGAGAGTTATAGGTTCAAACTTGTCAAAGAAGAAACATCATCCATGATCGAACTTATTGGGTAGGAACTCTATGGTCAGATTCATTCTAGCCCATCATAGAATAATTGTTCAGAGTTGCCAAAGGTTTAGTTTGAGTGTTCAGCATAGAGATTTAGAGTGGAAGGAAGTGAACGGGTTGTTCTCAAGATTATTATCATGACGATACTATGTGAATTGTTAATAAAGGTAAAATAGGTGTATTTTACATTTGGGCCTTATGGAATCTTGAAAGGAATAGGCCAAACTATGAGTATAATGTATCCCCCATCGTTGTTCTCCATGCACCCGGTGATTCATGTGTCTATGCCTGAAAGGGTAGTTGGGAATCATTTGTCTATTATTCCTGTAGAAGCTATGGAAGGTGAAGTTAATGGGTAATTGGCTTATGAGAGGTACATAATTGTCATCCTTGTTAGATAAGTCCGAAAGTTGAGTTTGCCTCTGCCAGGTGCTATGGCTAAGTCTGTGAGTCGAGGAGATCACCTCGAAGGCTGAAAGTGTTGTGGAAAGGGAATATTCTCACTCGTTGTAGAGCCAAATGGCTATGGTTCAAAAGGTACTTTCTATGTGTTATGGTTTAAATGTGTACAGTTCATTTCAAGATACCACTTCTATTAATGTAATGCCCTTGATGTTGAGGTCTGTGTTATTAATATATATTGTGATGCTTTATTGAGTTGTGGATGTATTGTTAGGAATTGTTTTGGTGGTTCTCTGGCAGTGGATAGGCCCAATTACAGGGGAGACTCTGCCGAAATTTCTGAAAAATTTGGGAGTTAGTCAAATTGGGGGCTTATGATGTGTGAAAGGAGAAATGAACTATGTTGAGTGTTCTGGCCGGACTCTACTCCTCATTCGAGAACGAATGATCCTAAGTGGGAGAGGATGTAAGTCCCCGTAAAATTTCGCCAAAGGGATTCAAGTTTTGTGGTGCCAAGGTAGAAGAAGGAAATTCTGCAGTCTGTTCGCGATCGCAGAACTATTTTGTGGGCCGCATAATCATCGCATAGTTGAGCAGGGAGTTTGTTGAATTTTGAAGGTCGTTTTGCGGTCCATTATGCGATCGCATAGTTGTTTCGCGGTCCGCATTTTCCATCACATATTTGGCATGAAGAATTTTGTTGGGTTATTCTACGGTCCATTCTGCAGCCGCATAAGTGGTCTGTGGACCGCAGACCTATCCAGACCATTCCAGTTTTTAGGCATCAGTTTTGCGGTCCATTTTGCGGACCACATATCTGTTATGCGGTCCATTCTGCGACCGTAGACCTGAGTTTGGAGGGTCCATTTTCCTATTTTTATAACCCGGCCCCATTTTGATAAATAGCCTTAGGGGCTTACTTTGAAGAAAATATCTGATGATTTTAGATAGAGAAGGAGGAAACCTAGCATTCTAATCACCATTCTTGCACCAATCTTCAATAATCTAGGAAGCCAATCACTAGATTATCATCTATCCGGGGTAAGTCCTACTCCTAAGCTTTCATGCAAGAGGTTATGAGTTCAAGTATATTGTGGGGGTTGGAATTAGGCCATGCATTTATCAATAGCTTGTAGTATGTGAGGTTAATGAACTAGTTTTGGTAGTTTCTTATTGAAATTGGTTGAGGGAGAAAGGGATTACCATTGTAGAGCTATGTAGTCCATTTTTAGTACTAGGTGTTTGACAAAATTTCTAAGAGAGTTACACTATGTGAATTCTTCTAATTATTATCCGAATTTCGCTACCTTCCTATAGATTGTTATTGCTAGTAGTGTTGGGACGTTGTAAGTAACTTAAGAAAAACTCAAACAAGATATGTTGGCTAAACTCCTCTTTTAGAATTGAACCCCACAATGACCTTGCAAGCCCCATGTTGCTCATTATAAATTGATTATTCCGAATAAGCCTTGTGTCAAAAGATATATGCATTCAATTTGTAATCCAAACATTCTTGTTATGTTGAGTTACTATTTGAGAAGGTGATTAAGCATGGGCTTTGTGTTAATATGTTATGATTTAAAAACGTGATTCTAATGAAAACTACCATGTCGAATTATGTAAGAAATCACATGTGCCTAAGACCCTTAATTTGGTTAGTTGCTCAAATGTGTATTTAAAGTCTTGAGTAGAAATGCCTTGTTGTTGATAATCTATAAGGATGCTTGAAAGTGAAAGAAGTGGGTTGGAGATATAGAGTGTGGCCAACATTCCAAGAATGGAAGTTATACTTGTGGTCAATGGTGCCGAGGAAATGAAATGATGTGAGAAGGGTTATGAAATAGGCCTTGATGCAACTGTTCCAAACTGACTTCGAAAATAGATTTTCCTAAAAGCTTATGTACCCAAGTTATGCCAAAAATGTGGCTGTTTTAACTAATGTTATACTTTGTAAGTATTTCCAATGTGTTTTGAGCTCTTATATCTTCAGCAGTTGAAATTATGTATTTCCTTTTTGGGGAAAAGTATTTCAAGAATAAATGATGTGTTACTACTTTATGATTTTAACTTGTGCTTCGATTGCCAACCATTCTACTCCATTTCTTGGGGAGAAATCCATTGTGTTTAAAGTTTTCATTACTAATGAACCTAAAGTTGTGATTTTAGGAATATTCTATTTGTTGATATTTATGATGATGATGATCCATGAAAGTAAAGAAATGAAAATGTGGAATATGAAATTTGGCCAACGTGCCAAGGATGAAGAGTCATAAGTATGGCCAAGAGAGCCAAGGAAATAACGATGTTGTGAATGGTTGAAAGTACTAATGTAGAAATTTATAGTGTGAAAGATAATGAGGTGAATATAACATATGTTTGTACTTTTGTTTCCCTTGTGTGCAAAAGAAAAATATTTTTGGAGTATCATTAGCAAACCGAGGAAGGGTGGGTCGTAAGGCCCACACCCGAAACTACACGTGCCGGTGTAGGAGTGGATTGTGATTATTCCTCTTATTTGGGATGAGATTGAAATATTGATGTGATTGTGATTATTTTCCTTAATTGGGATGAGATTGTTGATAACCTTGGATTTAATGTCGACTCACACGGCATATGTAGGGAGATGACCTAGCCGGTCGGTTGGTGATCGGATGCCATGTTGCGCACATGGTGGTACTACTCTTTGTAATACCCTTTTTTTGTATCACATGTAAAATCACATTATTCGTGGGGAGATGGCCTAGCCGATCGGGCGTGATCGGACTCCGTGCTAAAAACACGGTGGTATATCGGTAGTAATGATCTCCCAACCAAAATATATATATTATTTTCGTATTTTGAAAATTGTTATGATTTAATTGGGAATTTGGATATTGTTGATTGTGACTTGTTATTTTTATGGTTTTTCCTTTCTTATATTGGTATTCTATTTTGAAAGAGGACATTTATCTTTACATACTAGTACTATTCCATATGTACTAACGTCCCTTTTGCAGGTGGCGCTGCATCTTCAATAGATGCAGGTGGTTCGTCAGCGGGCAATTTTGATACTCGTTAGCAGTTACTCTTTATTCAGCAGATTTTGGTGAGCCCTACTCTATTTTCGGCTTTATGTCATTTGACGTTGTACTTTATGTTTTGAGGCATAGCCGGGGCCTTGTCGCTGGCACTTCCATTCTTCCCTTCTGTTGTACTTAGAGGCTCCGTAGACAGGTTATGGGTGGTGTTTGATGTTGGGAATTAAACTAGTAAGTGTTGGTATTTGGGAAAACATGTTTTTCATCATATCTATAAACTTGTAATATTTTGGAAATCATAAATGAATATCCTTTAGTAATGTAAAAATATTGTGGAACACTTGACTCTTCTCATGTCTATCACTTGTACTGATTCTTATATTGTTAATGGGCAAGGTTGTGCTGAAGGAATCTAGTAGGCTTGCTTAACCAAGGTATCTCGGTTAAGCACTGGTCACGCTCCCTGATGTCGGGGCGTGACAATAAGTGTCCTAATATACCTTAAAATACTAGGTGGCGACTCAAAATTTTAAATAATCTTGTAGAGTACTATAAGTTGTAGTTTGTTTTGACTTGTGCAATCTAGGGTACACCATAGGATGACGACCTTGAATCAGTTTTCTCACTTGAGGATGAGCCCACAGAAGAGACTCTCTTATCCCTGGATGTTTATGAGGAATATGATGATAATCATTACCAAATTTCAGAACCAAAGCCAAAGGTAAAATAGGAGATCCACAACATCACGGTGATTTCCCAAGTAGAAATTAAGGTCTATGCATCCAAGTGGGACAAACCAACATATGTCATAGCTTTGTTTAGCATGAGAGAAGCCTCCTCACACATTAATCATGCGGTCTTTCCAAATGAGTATTGGGTGCCGCACTTCATGAATTTCAACACAGCCTCAAATGGAATTCTTCCCGGGACTGAAGTACATGACCAAATTGATTGGGTCAGATGTCCCAGGTAAGGATTTGATTATTGGTTTTGACATTTACAGGGTTCTACAGGACAAACTCCAGATCAAAGACAATGAGATAGCATCAAAAAATAATTCAAGCCATATTGTGCAGTCCCGAGATTGTTCCAGCTCATAGAAGATGATCAAGTCAGGGAAACTGAAGCACAAATCACGTAACACTCTTGTGCAGAATCTCACACTGAATTCTTAACCAAATATCATAATCCTTTATGGAAAAATGAAGAGTTCTTCATCAAGTTGCCTTGAAATAAAAAAATAATATCAATCCCGACCACCTTCAGCTTGCAAATAAGGAGTGTCACAAGCTAGTGAATTTTGATCTCATTGAGCCATCAAATTCATAATGGCCGAGCGAAGCATTTTATGTCAACAAAAGAGCCGAGCAAACAAGAGATAAATCAGGATTGGTAATTAATTACCAACCACTCAATCATTTTCTTTTGGATGACAACTTTCCCATCGCGGATAAGTTCACCCTTTTCTCTCAACTTGCCAAGGTAAAATATTTTTTTAAGATTGATCTCAAATAACACTTTTGGCAATTGGGAATCAACTAGGATGATAGGAAATAAACTAATTTTTGCATTCCCGATCACCATTTTCAGTAGAAATTCATGCCTTTCGGTTAAAAAACTACTCCATCTTTATTTCAAAAAGTCATGATAAAAATATTTCAGCGTATCCTCCACGCATCACTTGTTTATTTTGAGAATACACCCCAGGTCCTCATATTTCTCAGGAACTTCTCAAGTTCCCCGATACTGGGTTCACAACGAAGAAAGTCCAGCGATTTTTGAAAATAATAAATTATGTGAGAGATTTTATTCCTAATGTTTCTACATATATTTCTCCTCTCACAAAAATATCAAAGAAGAATGCCCAGCCATAGGGCTAGGAATAAAATGATGCAGTAAAAAAAATAAAAGAGATGTCGCAAAGTGTCAAATCTTTGCACATTCCCTCCAATGGAAAGAAAATATTGCAGACAGATACCAGTAATGAATATTGGAGCGATGATTTTGTTTGAGGAAGAAAATGGTCAGAGAAAAATATGTGGTTACACAAGTGGAAGATTCAAGGATGCTAAACAACACTATCATTCCACTTTCAAGGAAATTCTTAAAGTGAAAAATGAGTTTAAAAAGTTCAATTTTTTTCCTAATTCACTCAGAGTTTCTTATTGAGATAGATATGAAGGCTTTTGCGAGGATGATCCAGCCGAATCCAAAGATCATTCCGAATACGCGAATTCTCAGATAGGCTCAGTGGTTCTCTCCCTACAAGTTTCAGGTCAAGCACTTGAAAGAGAAATATAATATTCTTGCTAATTTTCTTTCAAAGCCATGTGAATTTTCCGAAAGGTCTCAAAAAGGTTCCACCCCCTGTGGTATCAGACATAGGAAAAAGTGACCAACCAGTCAAATGTTCATATTTTTAGAGGCCTCATGGCCAAGTTCCTCATCGTTGTCATGAAATCACCCGCCAGAGATATTAGAATTTTAGGATCCTCTTGATCCGCTCATCTTGATAGGAAGCAAGAATTTTTATGAACACCAAATTTTCAGGGTAGGCATTATCCATCTGGAGTATCCATATTGCCAGGTTATCACGACACATGCTAGGAATTTTGCACAGGAGTTCTTATATTTCTTTTGGTATCTGTCATCAATACTACATTCTTATGAAATTTAAATGTGGTGACTTTCGGGATTTTAAAATCTTGAACCTTACCAAAAAATATTTTTGTTGTGGCTCAAACGTCAAAAATATTCGGTTCATCATTTTAATTCTAGTGCAGCCAAAATATTTATGTTCCACATGCTATTTGAAATTGTCTAGAGCACCATTCATGTGATACAGTTTCTCATTGCTATCACTATCCAGACACAATTCAAGCTAGGGAAGAAAAGCTCGCTAAAGCTCAGGAGATGATTTTTCAGCAGAACAGGCATATTCGAAAGGTGATATGGCCAGGAGAAGAAAAGAATTGCCATTATTCTTCCACCTACCCCCTTTAGGAAGATGTTAAAGCAGAGCTCAAAGAATACATGGCACTGCTTAGAGACTCGCAAGACCCATATGAAATTAATCCAGCACAAATTGCTAAGATGATTTTAACAGGGAAAACAACACTCCATATCCAAAGAGGACAGGTAAAAGAGCAAGAATTATGGAAGAAGATCATCCACATATAAAGATATATTTCACAAGAGCTGAAAAACGAAGGCTAGAAGTTAAAGACAAGCATAATGCGTAATCATGAGCTAGGAAATAATTTGCATAAGTCTTATTTTTTGCCAACTACCCTTCCATAATCCCCCTTTTCCCAAAAAATAAAAATCTACACAAGCGTCTTAAACCATTTTCATCTTTTAAGTACCCATTTGAAAAACTAAACGTCACAAATATAGTTTCCCTCCCTAGGATGTTGTGATGGCACTTACTCTCTAAGACTAGGTAAGCCTAACATTTAATAATAACTTTACAGTATTAATTAACAGAAATACTAAGGCAAAAATGATAAACTCATATAACCATCCAAAATAGAATCTCAATAACTCACTTCCCAAAACCGATGGAACTAAGTCGTAAGCTCTACAAAATAAACTAGAATGTCTACTACATTACAGTCTAAGCGAAAAAACAACAGGAAATAAAGATAAAGGAAGGTGACTCTGAGGCCTGCAGACGCCGAGCAGGTATACTTTGAAGTCTACGGGAAAGCAGCTAACAATCGATTTCTAACGCCCGACACGAGCATACATACCTGGATCTGCACAAAAGATGTGCAGAAGCGTAGTATGAGTATACCACAATGGTACCCAGTAAGTATCAAGCCTAACCTTGGTAGAGTAGTGATGAGGCCAGATCAGGACACCTACTAGGATATAATAAACATAATGAAATGAAATAACAAGAAGTAAGGGAAAGAGAAGAAACAAGTACTATGAAGTAAGTTAAGAACATAGACTAATGGAAGGATTGTAAGCATATAGATAACATAAAGAAAGAAATTGAAAAGAACCAGAATGGTCATATACGAACAATAGCTGATAAAACAAGGAAAAACAACACAACAAGAAGTGTCCCCACCAATAATTCTTTGCAACATGAGATAAATAACAAGAATCACAACGAGGTACCGCCTTGTGTACAATAAAAATCATAACCGAAGTCTGCCTCGTATTCATATTTCTCAATTTCAATCACAATCTTTCCTTATACCGCCGCGTGAACCTTACATTTAAATAGTTTTAAAAAATATTTTCACGAAATAGCTACACGCACTTTAGCCCACCTTATGACGTCGCGTAGTTTCAAGTAATTCCCATACAAGCAACATGCACATAAGTCCCACCTTACACCGCCACATGCACATTAACCCCTATCCTTATAACAACGCATGCACATCAATATCACATCACAATAACAACTTGTACCACAACTGCCCATATGTCACAACTTGCCAATAATCAACAATATCAATGTTTCAACAAAAATAGCCCATGGTTCAAACACTATGTGTACAAAAATATCAACAATAACAATGAATGTAAATTTCTCAAAAAGAATGATGTCTCAACAATTAACACTTTGCCTCAATGTGATAACAACTTTCACAACTTCAACACCAATAACTCAACAATTAGAAAGATAATGTGTAACCATGATACTAAATAAGAATAACTCCCAATATAAGAGATAACATATACTGATGACTTCAAATAAGGATAATCAACAATAAAAGAGATAACATGTAACAATAACTTCAAATAATGACAAATGAACAATGGAAGAGACAACATGTAATGATGACTTCAAATAATGGTAATCAACAATGAAAGAGATAACATGTAACAATAAAAGTGGCTACATGTTCCACTAAAACATAAGAGCAAAATATCAAGTAAGATGTGAACAAGTGTTAACAAAGTCATTTAAGACATGTAAGGATAGACTAACACAAGTAAGAGTATATTGACTATGAGAATTTAGCACATGATATGACAATTCAATTAAAGCATAGAAACAGTTTAAGTAGCCTAAGCCGGTCAAATACCACATATAACTCATGTACCCACTCGTCACCTTGCGTACACGGCTTTCACATAACACAAATGATACAATCAATCCCAAATCCTAAGGGGCAGTTTCTCCCACACAAAGTTAGGCAAGATACTTACCTCAACTAGGCCAACTCAACCCTCAGAAATAGCTTTTCCCCTAGAATTCTCCTTCACACAACTCAAAACTAACCAAAATCGACTTAATATCATCAAACAATACAAGGAAAATCAATTACAATAGATAAATCTATGATCTGCACACTTTTCCCAAAAAGTCAACAAAAGTTAACTCGTGGACCGTCCGGTTGAAACCCGAGCCCAAAGGTAGATTCCTACCACTCATAACCCCACGAGTCCATATATATGATTAGTTTAAATATCCGAGTCAAAATCGACTCTCAAAACTCAAATTCTTATTTTTCAAAAACTTGACAAAGTTTCACTTTGATTCACATGACTTTGATATTAAAATCTTAGATATATTGATGGAATAGTTGGAAATAGATTAGAATGATTTACCCAATGTTTGTAGATGAAAATCCCCTCTCCAAGTCGCCTCCTACCGAGTCTAGGATTTTAAAATGTGAGAAATGAGGTGAAATCTCGACTTTTCCAACTTTATGTTCAGGTGCAGATATCGTAATTGCGAACACTCGCAATTGCGAAGAAAAACTCACAATTGCGGCACTGATAGGCTTGGTGAATTTCTCGCAAATGCGAAGATGGGTTTGCAATTACGAACAATGTTCCCCTCGCAAAAACGACAGAGTTGTCTCAAATGTAAACCTAGCGCAGCCCCAAGCAACATCGCAAATGCGACCCAGCCATCATAATTGCGACATCTGTGGTTCCCCGCTAAGGTCACAAATGTGACCCTGGTGTTCGCAAATGCGACACCAGAGGCAGCATACACCGGATTTTTCATTTTCCGTCCAAAATCTTTTGAAACATGTTTGAAACTCATCCAAGCTCTCGGGGCTCCAAACCAAACATCCACACAAGTCTAAAAATATCATACAAACTCGCTCGCTGGATCAAATCACAAATATAGCATATAAAACTACGAATTGAACACTAAAACGCATGAATTTCAAAGTGAATTACAATAACCTTTAGAATTGCAACTAAACGTCTGAATCCTATCAATTCAACTCCAAATGATACCAAAATTTGCAGACAAGTTCTAAATACATAACTGACCTATTCCAAGTCCCAAAATAAAATTCCAAACTCGATAGATAAAAGTCAACCTACGGCCAAACCTTTCAACTTCACATTGCCAAATTTCGGCCAAACAACACAAATCAACCTACGGACTTCCGAATTCAATTCCGGGCATACTCTCAAGTCCAAAGTCACGATACGAAGTTATCAGAACCATCAAAACACCATTCCAGTGTCGTTTTAACAAAAGTTAAAGTTTGGTCAACATTTCTAACTTAAGCTTCTAAGTCAAGAGTCAAAAGGTCCAAATCAACCCAAAATCTTCCCGGAACGAAACTAACCAACCCCGTAAGTCATAATACCATAATCACACATGTTTGAAGCATAAAAAGGGAAAATATAGTGCAATTACACAAAATGACCGGTCGGGTCGTTACATTCTTCCCCTCTTAAAATAAACGTTCATCCTCGAATGTGCATAAGGACATACCTGAAGTGGTAAATATATGAGGATAACGACTCTGCATGTTGTGCTCGGTCTCCCAGGTCACCTCCTCGACTGGATGACCGCTCCATTGAACCTTCATCGAAGCAATGTTCTTTGATCTCAACTTCCAGACTTGTCTGTCCAAGTTAGCCACCGGCTCCTCAATATAAGTCAAATCCTCATCCAATTGGACTGTGCTAAAGTCTAAAACATAAGACGGATCACCATAGTACTTTCAGAGCATAGAAACATGGAACACCCGATGAACCGTAGATAAACTAGGTGGCAATGCAAGCTTGTAGGCCACCTCACCAATCCTCTTAAGGATCGCAAAAGGTCTGATATACCTAGGGCCTAACTTTCCCTTCTTCCCGAACCTCATCACACCATTCATAGGTGAAACCTGGAGTAAAACTCTCTCTCCAACCATGAATGCAACATCACGAACCTTCCGATTCTCATAACTCTTCTATCTAGATTGGGTTGTACGAAGACGATCCTGGATCAACCTGACCTTCTCCAAGGCATCTCGAACCAAATTTGTGCCCATTAAGTTAGCCTCTCCCGGCTCAGACCAACCAAATGGAGAACGACACCATCTCTCATATAGGGCCTCATAAGGAGGTAAACTTCGCAAGCGGCATGAATTGATGCCAAGAACCCCCGAAATCCATAGCACATGCACGAAGCATATCCTCCAATATCTGAATGCTGCGCTCGGACTAATCATCCATCTGGGGATGAAATATTGTACTCAACTTAACCCGTGTGCCTAACTCACGCTGCACAACTGTCACGACCCAAAATCCAACTAGCCGTGATGGCACCTAACCTCACCCGCTAGGTAAGCCAAATAACAACAATCCGATTCAATTATTATTTAACTGACTCTAATACACTACCCAAGAACTGGTAGTACAAATCATGAGCTTCTAAGATTAGAATTTAAAAAACTGGTGTGAAATAAAAATATGTCCTCTATTTGAAATATACATGAACGGATTAAAAAATTCTAAAGCTACCTAGAACAAGAGGCAGCAATGACTGGAACACATATACATCTTCAGATCCAGCTCCTGCCGTACGCAGCTATATAAACATCAGAAATCTACACGCAAGGTGCAAAAGTGTAGTATAAGTATAACCGACCCCATGTACTCAATAAGTAATAAACCTAACCTTAGGTTGAAAGTAGTGACAAGCTAGAACAAGGGTCAGAGTACACTTCAATAACCAGCAAGAGTTCATAACAATATAATAAAGATGGTACAAGAAATAACCCAACTGGTTCACAGTTACGAAAAATAGGCATGATTTTCAAGTATAATAGTAAATCCCAGATCTTTCACCGAAAACCTCAAAATATGAGTAAGTTTGTAAAACAGTGATTTTCTTTCCAAAAACCTTTCAAAAATAAATAAGATGTTTCATTTTTCAGATAGCATGAGGGGAATTCATCTTTATGCCTACATGTCAATATACAGATGAAATCATGAATGTCACCAAAATCGGGTAGCAAGAGGAAATGCATCTCTATGCCTATATCTCAAGTACGCATGTCAAATGCAATGAATCTCACTGATGAACTCATGTACTCACATTCTCAAAATACTCAATCACTCAGTGCTGTATATGGCCAATCCAGCCCAGGAAAGATCCATCCTCAAATATATATCATTGACAGTCAGTCGCTCAGTACTGTATGTGGCCAATCCAGCCCAGGGAAGATCCATCCCTCAATATAGATAATTAGGAAAGGTCCATGCCAAGGAAAATCCATCCCAAGAATAAAATATCAACTACGCTCAATGTGTGGGGTGCAGACTCCTGAGAGGCTCCTTCAGCCCAAGCGCTATAATCTGCATGGACAACTTACGTGTTGCACTGACAACTCACGCACTATAGTATCAATATCCGGATAATAAATAATAGGGGCGCTCCCGAGGTACCGCCTCGTAGTCCCAAAAGTAAATATGCTACAGCGGAGCTCCGGAGGTATCACCTCGTAGTCCTAAAAGTAAATATGCAATAGGGGAGCTCCCGAGGTACCACCTCGTAGTCCCAAAAGTAAATATGCAATAGGGGAGCTCCCGACGTACCTCTTCGTAGTCCCAAAAGTAAATATGCAACAGGAAAGCTCCCAAGGTACCGCCTCATAGTCCCAAAAGTAAATATGCAACAGGGGAGCTCCCAAGGTACTGCCTCGTAGTCCCAAAAGCAAAGTATGCCACAGGGGAGCATACGAGGTACCTCCTCGTAGTCCCAAAAGTAAATACACCACTTATAACTTATGGAACGATGAATTTATATCAAGGAGTCCTACAGTTAAAGACTGAATACAAAATCAAAGAAACATGTAATTCAACTAAGCATGTTGCACAAATTGCAAGTAAGAGTTAAAACACATAGACATGCGACATTAGGCTAAATATGATGACTACACAATTCCACAGAATCAATTACATCATAGTTTCTACCGTGCACGCCCACACGCCCGTCACCTAGCATGTACTTCACCCCCAAACAAATCATATAACACGTATTTTTCGAGGTTTATACCCTCAGCTCCAAGTTTGTAAATGTTACTTACCTCAAACTGTGTAATTCTTTAGTCCAATAAGCCTTTGCCTCGTGAATTTGCCTCTGAATGCCTTAAATCTAATCACAATTAATTCGATATAGTCAACACTAATTATAGGAATAAATTCCATATGAAAATACTAAATTTTCCAATAAAAATCCAAAATTCAACTCCAAAAATCAACAGTGGGGCCCACATCTCGGAATCTGACGAAACTTACAAAATCCGACAATCCATTCAATTACGAGTCCAACCATACTAGTTTCACTCAAATCCGACTCTGAATCGACATTCAAATCCCAAAAATTCGTTTTGTGAAATTTCTATAATTTTCCCCAAATTTCCATCTCAAAATATAGTTAAATGATGAAAACAATGATATATTCATGTATATTAACCAAATCCGATTTAGAATCACTTACCCCGATGAATTTCTTGAAAATCCCACGAACTATCACCACAAACCGAGCTCCCAAAGTCCAAATATGAAATAATACTCTAACCCTCATTTATAAAGTACAACAATCTGATCTCCCATTGTGCTGACCGCACATTTTTTGTGTAGTCCGCACATTCCAAGTTCCGTGGCCACAATCCAAATTGTGCGGTCGCACTTAAGCAGTGACTGCACTACCATGCTTCAGTAAATTGGCCATAACTTTCGGTACAAATGTCCAAATTAAGAATGGTTAACCTTTCTAAAAACTAGACTCAAAGGGATACAACTTTCGTTTTTGTATCATCCCCAAATTGGTTATAGGTTAAAAGATATAAGCTTCTGAAGTAAGACAATCAAACCTGCAGATTCCCCTTTCTGCGGCCGCAAGAGGATTTCTGTGGTCTGCACATTTTCAACTGCGGTCCGCACATTTTCAACTGCCTCCGCACTTTGGAAGTTTGCTTCCGCACATCCGCACTCCAAATATGTGCCCTCAGCACTTCAACTACTCCAGGACATCATCAAAGTGCCGAAATGCCCAAACTTGTTCAAAACTCACCCCGAAACACACCCGAGCCACTCAGGACCCCATCAGAATATACCAACAAGTCCTGTAACATAACACGGACCTACTCGAGGCCTCAAATCACATATAAATAAATCGAAACGACAAATCATACCACGATACAAATTTAGAACTTTTTAAATCTTTCGATTTTCAAAACTCGTGTCAAACCATATCAATTCAACTCGGAATGAGCTCAAATTTTGCGTACAAGTCATAAATGACGTAATGAAGCTACTGAGATTTTCGAAACCACAATCCGAGCCCGATATCATCAAAGTCAACTCCCGGTCAAACTTTTGAACATTCCAAACCTTCAAGTTCCAACTTTCGCCAATTGGTGTCGAAACCTTCTAGAAATATCCAAATGAAATTCCGGGCATACGCCCGAGTCAATAATCACCATACGGACCTAATGGAACCATCAAAACTTCGTTCTGAGGTCAAATACTAAAAAGTCAAACTTAGTTAACTCTTCCAACTTAAAGCTTCAAAGATGAAATTCATTCTTCCGAACTAATTTCGAAATACCTAAAAAACCAAAACCGACATTTCACACAAGTCATAATACATTATACGAAGCTACACAACACTTCAAATAGCTAAAAGGAGCGTAAATGTTCAAAACGACCGGTCGGGTCGTTACATTCTCTCCCACTTAAACATACGTTCATCCTTGAACGTGCCAGGAGTTGTTCCTAATTCTTCAAATCACTATGCCATCTTACCACGCACGTACCCGGGGGTGATCCCATGCCACCCTATTCTATATAAACCTGACAACACATCATAATTGAAAATCATTACTTTAACCTTAGTTCGAAAAACTTAGAACTCAATTTCTAACATCCAAAATATCTTAGACCCGAATCTCACATCCATACACTGTATAATTCTGAACAAGATGTATCAAGCCATAACCATAACCCCAGATATAATCACATAATATACTACACAACTCGCATGCTCGCAGCACCATTCCCGATCACAGTAACTACTCAAAACCAACCCGGTAGTAGTATTAAACCCCATATCAAACAAAACCTTGTTACAAAACCTTTGTACACTACTGATAATGAAAGAAACACGCTGAATCTCACAACCACTTATCAAACCTGATAGTACCCATTCTAGGTCCAATGACCTTATATTATCAACACAACTATTCCACAGACATGCCACACCAATATAACTCAACCCACAAACTGCGCTATCTGTGCACCCAAAATAGGAAATATCTCAAGGAAGAGTAATGCTATGAGCACCACTACAACAGCAATGCGATGAGCTCATCATACATAGTAGAACCAAGACACACGAATCTGATAACGGTAACCAGCTCTTCTAGAGCTCACATTAATATCAACCGCACAGACAATTGCCCCGGTGTTCGCACATGGGCTCAAACCCCATACATATGCACACTCTTAGCGCGTAGCTATTGCAAATAATTAACGCAACTAGTGCATCCACTGAGTTTAAATAAAATACTCATATCAAACAGGCCGCAACTCCGAAATAATATGCTTCGGAGAACTCCCAGTCTCCAAATTCATCGAACACGTGAATCACCGTAACTTATCCCAACTGCAACACTAAAATGACTAACACATCTTTCATGCACGATCATCCCATGAGGAATATTTCTATAATTCTCTCGTGCCACATAGCAAAAATCTGAATATCAGCAGTCGATCAATCAGGCGAACACTGCAATACCAACGAAACATCTGCAAGTCAAAATACAGTGTGCCTTTTGAATGTACACTCTTCTCAGGTAATACCACTAGTGTAAATATCTGAAATCGTATGTTCTCCATAAACTCATTTCCTCCCTTTTGAAACTGAATCGTATACTTGCACATGTAAATCCTAATCTCACTCCTCGCGCCGCCTCTATTAGGCCATTACATTAAAACACGAAAACCTCATTAATACTCTGAGTCACTAACTTTGCTCAAATCTAAATTGCACCGCCCAAACGGGCCGAAAGACACATGCCCCATTAGCACAACAACACCCAAAGAAGTAACCCTGCCTTAACACCACCAATCAAATTAATACTTCGTGTGCACTACATCCTTCACAAATAAAAACTCACTCATCCCATGATTTTTTTATACTCATAAAGCGCAATATAACCCGTATTCAGGAATTTCATTACTTGAGTCTTCCTTTACCTTAACCTCTGTAAGTCATAACTGATCCACCAGTATGCCCCAGACCAAAACCAATACAACACATAACTGTGCAATCAAATTGTATATAGAAGACTCCCCCACTTGGCTCAAAGACATATAACAAAACATATGATAACTCACCATACCCATACTCTACTATTGTCATAATGCCGCAGTCAATTCAACAAAAATTCTTCCTAAGCTCAGGTAACACAAATCATAAAATACCTCAAATCATCTGCTAAGCTCTCCTTCATCCTCATGACGGTCAAGTCAACTTTCTCAACCAATCCAAACTCGAATCTCAACACATATACCCCGTTGGTAGAAAAGAAACTCCCCACACAATATTATAAGGAACACACCTACGTAGATTACTCCACAGGAGATAACCCACCTGCTTAGCCTCAAATTGGAACCTTGCTATACCCTTTCGCAGCCACAATTACTAAGCAATCACTTAATCTTTCTGAGTTTGAACTCATCAACAAGACATGAAAATCTACTTCGTTCCACAATTAAACAGCATGAGATACCCTTCAACACACTCACAACTCGAGTTACATCAAAACAGAAATCAAGCACCCAATGGGCCTTTTTACATCTCAAGAAAACACTTCTCGTCACATTCAAACCATCTGAACACATTTCCAATCGCATCATACTCACCATTGAGTCATTCCACCACTCATCGAGCCACAAATTCCACTCATAGGGACACTACCGGACATATAAGTCCAAACGTATAAGTTCTCACAATCGAAACTACCGAGCTTAAGCTGCGGTCTAACCCTGGCCTCAAGTCCTTCAGACTGGCCCATCACCAAAACACAAAATATACATCTCGAACCTCATTCATAGAATCACAAACCGGCGATGCACAGCTGATACCGAGCGCTCATATGCGCACACGAATGCGTGGAAGGAATTTGAAGAGTTATGTTTCAAGTTGAATCAATGTCGCACGATAAGGAAAGAAAGATGGGAAGTTTATCCTAAATGCCATGTAGCCTCTCGGAGATAGGTATGGACGTCATCATACCGATCCGCAAGACTCTACTAGACACTTGCTTATGACTTGTAGAACCTATGAACCTAGAGCTCTGATACCAAATTGTCAGATCCCAAAATCCAACTAGCCATGATGGCACCTAACCTCACCTACTAGGTAAGCCAAATAACAACAATTCGATTCAATTAACATTTAACTAGCTCTAATACACTCCCCAAGGACTGGTAGTACAAATCAAGAGCTTCTAAGATAAGAATTTACAAATCTGGTGTGAAATAAAAATATATCATCTGTTTGAAATATACATGAACAGATTTAAAAATTCTTAAGTTACCTAGAACAAGAGGCAATAATGACTGGAACGCAGGTACATCTTCAGATCTAGCACCCACCGTACGCAGCTACATCAGCATTAGAAATCTGCACGCAAGGTGCATAAGTGTAGTATGAGTACAACCAACCCCATGTACTTAATAAGTAACAAACCTAACCTTAGGTTGAAAGTAGTGACGAGCTGGAACAAGGGCCAGAGTACACTCCAATAACCAGCAATAGTTCATAACAGTATAATAAAGATGGTACAAGAAAAAACCAAGCTAGTTCACAGTTACAGAAAATAGGCATGCTTTTCAAGTATAACAGTAAATCCTAAATCTTTCACCGAAAACCTCAAAATATGAGTAAGTTTGTAAAACCGTAATTTTTTTTCCAAAAACCTTTCAAAAATAAATAAGATGCTTCATTTTTCAGATAGCTTAAGGGGAACTCATCTCTATGCCTACATGTCAATATACAGATAAAATCATGAATGTCACCAAAACCGGGTAGCAAGTGGAAATGCATCTCTATGCCTATATCTCAAGTACGAATGTCAAATGCAATGCATCTCAATGATGAACTAATGTACTCACATTCTCAGAATACTCAATCACTTAGTACTGTACATGGCCAATCCAGCCTAGGGAAGATCCATCCTCAAATATATATCACTGACAGTCAGTCGCTCAGTAATGTATGAGGCCAATCCAGCCCAGGGAAGATTCATCCCTTAATTTAGATAATTAGGCAAGGTCCATGTTAGGAAAAATCCATCCCAAAAATAAAATATCAATTGTGCTCAATTTGTGGGGTGCAGATTCCGGAGAGGCTCCTTCAGCCCAAGCGCTATAATCTGCACGGACAACTCACATGCTATTGTATAAATATCTAGATAATAAATAACATGGGCGCTCCCGAGGTACTGCCTCGTAGTCCCAAAAGTAAATATGCGACACGGGAGCTCCCGAGGTACCGCTTCGTAGTTCCAAAAGTAAATATGCAATAGGGGAGCTCCCGAGGTACCACCTCATAGTCCCAAAAGTAAATATGCAACAACGGAGCTCCCGAGGTACCGCCTCATAGTCCCAAAAGTAAATACACCACTCATAACCTATGGAACGACGAATTAACAGCAAGGAATCCTACAGTTAAAGACTGAATACGAAATCAAGGAAACATGTAATTCAACTAAGCATGTTGCACAAATTGCAAGTAAGAGTTAAAACACGTAGGCATACGACATTAGACTAAACATGATGACTACACAATTCTACGAAATCAATTACGTCACAGTTTCTATGGTGCACGCCCATACGCCCGTCACCTAGCATGTACGTCACCCCCAAACAAATCATATAACACGTATTTTTGGGGGTTTATACCCTCAGCTCCAAGTTTAGAAATCTTACTTAGCTCAAACTGTGCAATTCTTTATTCCAATAAGCCTTTGCCTCACGAATTAGCCTCTGAACGCCTCGAATCTAATCACAATTATTTCGATATAGTCAACACTAATTATAGGAATCAATTACTTATGAAAATACTAAAATTTCCAATAAAAATTCGAAATTCAACTCCAAAAAGCAATAGTGGGGCCCACATCTTGAAATCCGATGAAACGCACAAAATCCGACAACCCATTAATTACGAGTCCAACCATACTAGTTTCACTCAAATCCGACTCCGAATCAACATTCAAATCCCAAAAGTTCGTCTTATGAAACTTCTATAATTTTCCTCAAATTTCCATATTAAAATACTAATTAAATGATGAAAAAATAATGATATATTCATGTATATTAACGAAATCCGAGATAGAATCACTTACCCGATGAATTTCATGAAAATCCTGCAAACATTCGCCACAAATCGAGCTCCCAAAGTCCAAATATGAAATAATACTCTAACCCTCGTTTATAAAGTACAACAATCTGATCTCCCATTGTGCTGACCGCACATTTTTTGTGCGGTCCGCTAATTCCAAATTCTGCGGCCGCAATCCAAATTGTGCGGTCGCACTTCAGCAGTGACTGCACTACCAGGCTATATTACATTGACCATAACTTTCGGTACAAATGTCCAAAGGAAGAATGGTTTACCTTTCGGACAACTAGACTCAAAGGGCTACTACAACTTTTGTTTTCAACTGGCTCTGCACTTTGGGAGTTTGCGGCCATACATTCGCACTCCAAAAATGCGCCCTCCGCACTTTAACTGCTCCAAGACATCATCAAAGTTCCGAAATTCCCAAACTTGTTCAAAACTCACCTCGAAACACACCCGAGCCACTCAGGAACCCATCCGAATGTACCAACAAGTCCCGTAATATAAAACAAACCTACTCGAGGCCTCAAATCACATATAACTACATCAAAATGATGAATCGTACCACAATTCAAACTTAGGAACTTTTAAATCTTTTAATTTCCAAAACTCGTGCCGAACCATATTAATTCAATTCGGAATGAACTCAAATTTTGCGTACATGTCATAAATGACGTAACGAAGCTACTGAGATTTTCGGAAACACAATCAGAACCCGATATCATCAAATTCAACTCCCGGTCAAACTTATGAACATTCAAAACCTTCAAGTTTCAACTTTCGCCAATTGGTGTCGAAACCTTCTAGAAATATCCAAATAAAATTCTGGGCATACGCCCGAGTCCAAAATCACCATCCGGACCTAACGGAACCATCAAAATTTCGTTCCGAGGTATAATACTAAAACGTCAAACTTGGTCAACTCTTCCAATTGAAAGCTTCAAACATGAAATTCATTCTTCTGAACTAATTCTGAAACACCTGAAAAACCAAAACTGATGATTCACAAAAGTCATAATACATTATACGAAGCTACAAAACACTTCAAATAGCTAAAAGGAGCATAAATATTCAAAATGACCGGTCGGGTCATTACAACAACTCTCCAAAAATGCAAAGTGAATTGCGTGCCCCGGTCAAAGATGATGGATGCCGGCACACCATGAAGTCGGACAATCTCGCGGATATAGATTTGAGCCTACTACTCTAAAGAATAGGTAGTCACAAGCGGAATAAAATGAGCCCACTTGGTCAACATGTCCACAATCGCCCATACAATGTCAAATTTCTTCTGTGTCCGTGGGAGCCCAACAACGAAATTCATGGTGACACGCTCCCATTTCTACTAGGAAATCTCAAGTCTATGAAGCAAACAACCCAATCTCTTATACTCATACTTTTTCTGCTGACAATTTAGGAACCAAGCTACATACTCCACTATGTCTTTTTTAATTCTCCTCCACCAATAGTATTTGAATGGCATAGAACTTGGGGAATTTTATGGCTTGACATTAATGACTTTTCTTTGATGACATGAAGGGCCCTTGAATAGTACTTGCATGGCATAAAACTTTGGCAGTTTTGTGGCAAGACATGGGTAGGCAATTTTATTGACATATTTTTAGATTTTTGTGGTAACTTTTGGTGGGTTAAAAGCGACTAAAAGATGAAATACCTCTACATATTTTTTTCTTTTCTATGGTAATTTCATGTGGGGTAGAGTGGTAAAAAGGATAAAGGCACTTGTGCAGTTTTTTGTTTTAGGGAAAAAGGAAAATTATAGAAGGAAAATTGACTAAAAAGGTTTAGAAGTCTTATGTAAATTATTTCCTAGCTCATGACGACACGTTATACTTGTCTTTAACCCTTATAGCCTTAGTTTTTAAGCTCTTGTGAAATATCTCGTTATATGCGGATGGTCTTCTTCCATAATTCTTGCTCTTTTACATGTCCTCTTCAACGACGGAGTGTTGTCTTCCCCATTTAAAATAATCTTAGCAATTTCTGTTGGATTAATTTCATATGGGTCTTGTGAGTCTCCAAGCAGCACCATGTATTCTTTGAGCTCTTCTTTAACATCTTCCCAAAGAGGGTAGGTTAAAGAATAATTGAAATTCTTTTTCTGCACCTTGCCATATCACCTTGGGAATGTGCCTATTCTACTGAAAACTCATCTCATGGGCTTTAGCAAACTTTTCTTCCCTTGCTTGAATTGTGTCTGGATAATGATAGCTAACAAAAACTGTAGGGATCACATGGATGGAGCTCTAGAATTAAAATGATGAGCCAAATATTTTTGAGACTACAACAAAAATAATTTTTGGTAGGGTTCAAGATTTTTAAAATCCTAAGAGTCACCACATTTAATTTCCATAAGAATGTGGTATTGATGACATAAATACCAAAAGTACCATAAGAGCTCATGTGAAAAATTTCTAGCATGTGCTGTTAAAACCTGGCAATATTGATACTCTGAATGGATAATGCCTGCCCTGAAACTTGAAGTTCATAAAAATTCCTTCTTCTAAGCAAGATGAACGGATCAGGAGGATCCGAAAATTCCAATAGCTCTTGCCGGTGATGTGATGTCATAGATGAGGAACTTGGCCACGGGGCCTCTGAAAACATGAACATTTGACTTGTCGTCCTCTTCTTTCTGTGTCTGATACCACAATGGGTGGAACCCTTTTGAAACCTTTTGGAAAATTCACTTGGCCTTGAAAGTAAATTAGCAAGAAAACTATCTTTTCCTTTCAAGTGCTTGACTTGAAATTTGTAATGAGAGAACCACTGCGCCCATCTGAGAATTTGTGGATTCGGAATGATATTTGGATTCAGTTGGATCATCCTGGGAAAAGCTTTCATATCCATATCAATAAGAAACTTTGAGTGAATTAGGAAAAAATTGAACCTTTGAATCTCATTTTTCACCGCAAGAATCTCCTTCAAAGTGAATGATAGTGTTGTTCAGCATCTTTGAATCTTCCACTAGCGTAACTAGTTTTTTCCCTATCCTCTGAATGGATTCCCAATTGCCAACCTGATTTGAGATCAAACTTAGAAAAATATTTTGCCTTGGCAAGTTGAGAAAAAAAGGTGAGCTTATTCGAGATGGGAAACTTGTCATCCAAAAGAAAATGATTGAGTGGTTGATAATTAATTACCAATATCTATTAACCTCTTGTTTTCTCGGCTCTTTTGTTCACATAAAGTGCTTTGCACCCCCACTGTGAATTTAATTGCTCAATGAGATCAAAATCTACTAGTTCTTGGCACTCCTTTTTTGCAAGCTGAAGGTGGTCGGGATTCATATCAGGGTGACTTGCCTTTGTAGGATTGATATTCTCATTTTTCATGAAAGGCAACTTGATGAATAATACTTTAGTTTTCCATTATGGATTGTCACTTTTGGTTAAGAATTCGGTGTGAGATTCTGCACAAGAGTTTTTTGTGATTTGTGCTTCAATTTCTCTGACTTGATCTTCTTCTGTGAGCTGGACAGTTCTGAGGTAAGTACTGATTCCCCCAAAGATTCT
Source organism: Nicotiana tabacum (assembly GCF_000715075.1). NCBI lineage: Eukaryota > Viridiplantae > Streptophyta > Magnoliopsida > Solanales > Solanaceae > Nicotiana > Nicotiana tabacum. The sequence goes on from NC_134102.1 coordinate 50,267,082, forward strand.
GAAGTAGAAGAACTTCCTCCCATTTTCATGAATTAGCCCAGGTACCCAGAGGTCTCCAAAGTTAACGATCATCAAGATGGGATGAGTGATGAACCCATTCTACAAAAAAGATATGATTCTGCCACAGCCAAACAAGTTGGTAATGGTTTCCATACCTTTACCTTAGATGATAGAAAAGTCTCATGATGGCCTTAAAGAATCCAAGATTTATACACTTGGATGGTGACCAAGAATTTGGCAGTGCGATAAAAGTACGTAATCCTATCAGAATTCACTTCTCGCCTCTTAGGTATTCTTCGAGACTGGAGGAATTCACTTGGGTTACAGGAAAAACATGTTTTTCTTACTTCCCAAGATTTTGCTTTTAACATTAGAATCTTGCATGAAGTGTTATGTGGTGATGCTGGCCAAAGACATGAAAAACTCCGAAGATAACTTTTTCAAATGAAGTGTCCGTCTTTGGATAGAGATATCATTGACAAGCATTTCCAGAAAATGGCAAAAATCTTTTGCGAGATGGGTGGGATATCAATCTAAAACAAGCATTTGTTTGATCCCTACCAAAGATTTTGGCGAGTCGAACCATGACCATCATAGAAGATAAATACCAGTCGATAACTGCTCCTAATATTGGTTACTAAGCAAGCCATTTTGCTCTTGATTATATTTGTGCAAATGGATCTGCTCTAAAACAAATAATGAAGAATGATCCAGCACTAGATAGAGCTTTCCACAGGTCAAATTTAATTACAGGAAGGAAATATTTCTTATGCTAGGCGCCAAGGAAGAAGTTCAAAAGGTTCAGGTTACCAAAATTCTCATGCGACAGGTCCAGGTTCAGAAGGAAAACAAAATACTTCAGAAGGAGAAGGCCGGGCAGTGCAAGGGAGAAACAGAGCCTGCTTCATTTGTAATAAAATAGGATATTTTGCGAGAATCTACCCGCAGTCCAAGCGGTCTATTAGACTTCTCTCTAAAATTGCAGATTACACAGGTGTTCATTTCAGTGAGCATGACGACCTTGAATCAGTTTTCTCACTTGAAGATGAGCCCACCCGAAGAGATTCACTTTTCCCTGGATTACCAAATTTTAGAACCAAAGCCAAAGGTAAAAAAGGAGATCCATAGCAACATGGTGACCCCACAAACAGAAATCAAGGTCTATACATCTTAGTGGGACAAACCAACACATGTCATAGCTTTCTTTGACATGGGAGCAGCCTCATTGCTCATTAATCTTTCTGTCTTTCCAGATGAGTATTGGGTGCCACACTTCAAGCATTTCAACACAGCATCAAATGGAATTCTGACCACAACTATCATTACCAAGCACCCGAGCACTATCATAGTTTTCCCAAGACTGAAGTACAATGCCAAATTAATTAGGTCATACATCCCCGGTAAGGATTTGATTATTGGTTTTGACATTTACAAGGTTTTCCAGGACAAATGCCAAATCAAAGCCAATGGGATAGCATTCAAAAAATAATTCAGGCCATATTGTGCAGTCCCGAACTTCTTGGGTTGAATCATTAGTGAGCCCCTCAGTTTGCTGGGTATCTGACTCTTGAGATGTTACATCTTCTGAATGACTCTGTGGTTGTGCGACATATAGGATAGGTTTTGGAGGGTAGAGATAATGAGGTTCTCATGGTTGGCCATTGTTTGAGCTTTCTCCTACATTTCTCTTCTTTTTTGAGCATGTCTGGGCTGCAAGTGCATCTTTTTATTCCCAAACTAACTTTGCAATGTCAAATTCGGGTTCTTCAATAGTTTGAGAAAATGGGTTATGAGAAGCTATATGGATTTTTCATTGGGGAGAGGAAAATCTAGAAAAAGGATAATCTAGCTGAGGAGGGGAATAACTTTTGGATGAGAATGTACTTATGGGAGGAGGAGAAGTGACCTGAGGACTTCTGGGTTTTTGGGGCACCAAGTGATCATTTTTCAAGAGATGGAAAAAAGATGTACATGGAAGAAATGGAAAAAAGATGTACATGGCAAAAAAATATCGTACTGCAAGCTTGCTAACCTGTGCTCCAAGGTTTGATGAGTCCAACATGCTGAGAAGACTTCTCTAAAACCTGTTCACCTTTTTCTAAATAATTTCCACCCTACAATGCATTTTATTCTAATTGTGTGCAACATTATTAACAGTGGTTTCAATATTGTTCAAGATTCTATTTTGAGAAATAGAATATTCGGACTGCCAGTTGATTGTTGCTTCAATGTCACTCGATAGTGGTTTTTCACCTGAGGGCAAAACAACATTCTTATGGGGATATTGAGGGCATGATCCGCACCATCTCTACTGAAATGTTCAAGAGATGAAAAAATCATGGGTATAGCCGGCGCTAATGGGGCTATACTTTAGTATTTCACAAATCTTTGGCAAAGGAGTTACCTCGTCTCATTCCCAACTAGGGGTGATTGGCCTGGCATCTTTTTCTAGCAGTTTTGGTCATTACTGAGGGTTATAGTTAACAAGGTATTCATACTTACCTGGGCGGCCGAGCGAGCCAACTGATGGATCGCCTCTTTCATACTTTTCTCGAAGGCATTCTGCAGATGATTTGCACTTTTTATTTCTGGCCTTCTTGTTTTTCTTTCCAGGCACCCGTTAGTATTCCGCTGGTTCCTCAAGGCATTCTTGGCAGGAACATTCAATATCCCATGGGCAGTGACCTGTGAAAGGATCCTTGAACCACCACACATTTTTACCTTTGACGTCAAAGTGCACAGTCCAATCATTGTCGGACATTATTCCATCTATCTGTTCACAGAAATAGTCTGGATCATATCCATAGGGAGTGGTACATGGTTTGTATCATATGGAAATAAAAAGTTAGTCTTGTTTGGCTTTTTAAGGTGAGAGTGGTCAAAACTAATCAAGACACTTTGATCATTTTTTCTCACAATGGTTGACTCAGTAATGTGAGGGGTTTTAGGGGCTCTCTCAATTTTTCATAATTTGTCACCCATGAATCTGGGCGAATTTTTACAAGTTCATCTTTTGAAATCTGTTTAGGGATCTGGGTGCATTGGGTTCCTTCATTTAGAGTAACTTCAGTTGTGCCAAGATTAGCATGTCAAGATTCAAGATACCTGGTATCAAGTACCAGTTGTTGCAAGGATTTCTCTCCTTGATACCAGGTATCTTGAATACCAACATGCTAATCTTGGCACAATTGAAGTTACTCTAAATGCAGGAACCCAATGCACCCAGATGCCCAGACATATTTCAAAAGAAGACCTTGTAAAAATTCTCCAGAGTCATGGGTGACAAATTATAAAAAATTGAGAGAGCCCCCAGAACCCTCACATCTACGAGTCAACCACTATGAGAAAAAATGATCAAAGTGTCTTGAATAGTTTTGACCACTCTCACCTTAAAAAGCCAAACAATACTAACTTTTCTTTCCATATGATACAGCTCATGTACCACTCTCCCTATGGATATGATCCAGAGTATTTCTCTGAACGGATAGATGGAATAATGTCCGACCATGCTTGGACTCTGCACTTTGACATCGTAGGTAAAAATGTATGGTGATTCAAGGATCCTTTCACATGTCAATACCCATGGGATATTGAATGTCCTACAAAGAATGCCTTGATGAACCAGCAGAATACTATCGGGTGCCTTGAAAGAAAAACAAGAAGGCTAGAAAGAAAAAGTGCAAATCATCTGCAGAATGCCTTCGAGAAAAGAACGAAAGAGGCTATCCATCAGTTGGCTCGCTCAGCCACCCAGGTAAGTATGAATACCTTGTCAGCTATAACCCTCAAGAATGGCCAAAACTGCCAGAAAAAGATGTCAGGTCAATCACCCCTAGTTAGGAAGATGATGAGGCAACTCCTTCGCCCAAAAATGCTGAAATACTAATGTGTAACCCCGTTAGCGCCGGTTATGCCCATGATTTTTCACCTCTTGAACATTTCAGTAAAGATGGTGTTGATCATGCCCCCAAGATCCCCAAAAAGAATGTTGTTTCTCCCCCAGAAGAAAAACCACCATCGAGCGACATTGAAGCAACAATAAATTGGCAGTCCGAAAATTCTATTTCTCAAAATAGAATCTTGAACAACATTGATAGTACTATTTAAAATGTTGCACACACTCAGAATAAAATGCTTAACAGGGTGCAAAATATTGAGAAAATGGTGGAACAGGTTATGGAGAAGTCTTCTCACCATGCCGGACTCATCAAAGCCTTGGAGCATAAGTTAGCAAGCTTGTAGAGCAATATTTGTCCACCAAGTACATCTCTTTTCCATTTCATCCAGCAACAGCAGAAAGAGATGGTGTCTCTTTGAGAACAAATACTCCTCTTGAAAAATGATCACTTGGTGCCCCAGAAGTCCTCAGGTCACTTCTCCTCCTCCCATAAGTACATTCTTATCCGAAAGTTAATCCCCTCCTCATCTAGATTATCCTTTTTCTAGCTTTTCCTCTCCCCAAAGAAAAATCCATATAGCTTCTCATAACCCGTTTGCTCAGACTATTGAAGAACCCGAATTTGACATTGCAAAGTTAGTTTGGAAAAGAAAAGACATACTTGCATCCCAGGGATGCTCATAAAAGAAGAGAGATGTAGGAGAAATCTCAAAAAATGCCATCCATGAGAACCTCATGATCTCTAACTCCAAAACCCTAGCCTCTATGTTGCCCAACCCCAGAGTGATTCAGAAGAGGTAACATCTCAAGGGTCAGATGCACAGCAAACTGAGGAGCTCACTGATGATTCTACCCAAGATGTTCCAACAGAGGATAGTTCCGATGTAAGTACTGATTCCTCCAAATATTCTTTAGAAGAAGAAATTTTTTCTATTTTCATGAATCAGCCCAGGGACCCAGAGGTCTCCGACTTTGACGATGATCAAGATGGGATGACTCATGAGCCCATTCCAGAAAGGAGATATAATTCTGTCACAACCAAACAGGTAGGTACTGGTTTCCATACCTTTACCTCAGATGATATAAAAGTCTCAAGATGGCCTCAAAGAATCGAAGATTTGTACACTTGGATGGTGACCAAGAATTTGGCAAAGCGAGAAAAGTACGTAAAACTATCAGAATTCACTTCTCGCCTCTCAAGTTATTCTTCGAAACTGGTGGAATTCACTTGGGTTGTAGGACAAAAATGTTTTCCTTACTTTCCAAGATTTTGCTTTTAATATTAGAATGTTGCATGAATTTTATGTGGCGATGCTAGTCTAAGGCATGAAAAACTTCAAAGACAACTTTTTGAAATGAAGTGCTTGTCTTTGGATAGAGATATAATTGACAAACCTTTTCAGAAAATCGCAAAAATCTTTTTTGAGCTGAGTGGGGACATAAATCTAAAACAAGCATTTGTTTCATCCCTACCAAAAATGTTGGCTGGTCGAACCATGACCATCATATAAGATAAATACCAGTCAATACCTGCTACGAATATTGGTTACATTAGGCAAGCTATTTTTTATGCTCTTGATGATATCTGTGCAAAAGATCGACTCTGAAACAGATAATGAAGAACTATCCAACACTAGATAGAGCTTGCCGCAGGTCAGATTTAATTACAGGAAAGAAAGGTTACTCATGCCAGGCACTAAGAAAGAAGTTGAAAAGATTTAGGTTGCAAAAATTCTAAGGCTATAAGGCCAGATTCAGAAGAACAACAAAATACTTCAGAAGGAGAAGGCCGTGCAATGCAAGGAGAAACAGAGCCTATTTTATTTCTAATAAAATAAGATATTTTGTGAGAAAATGCCCGTAGTCCAAGCAGTCTATTAGACTTTTCTCTGAAATTGTAGATTTCACAGACGTTCATTTTAGTGAGGATGACGAACTTGAATCAGTTTTCTCACTTGAAGATGAGCCCACAAAAGATACGCTCTTTTCCCTGGATGTTTATGAGGAATATGGTGATGATCATTACCGAATTTCAGAACCAAAGCCAAAGGAAAAAGAGGGGATTCACAACATCACGGTGATCCCGCAAGCAGATATAAAGGTCTATGCGTCCAAGTGGGACAAACTAACCCATGTCATAACCTTCTTTGACATGGGAGCAGCCTCCCCGCCCATTAATTCCACGGTCTTTCCAGATGAGTATTGGGTGTTGTACATCAAGAATTTCAACACTGCCTCAAATGGAATTTTGACCACAACTGTCATTACCAAGCACCCGATCACTATCGAATTCTTCACAGGACTGAAGTATAGGACCAAATTGATTGGGTCAAATGTCCCAGGTAAGGATTTGATTATTGGTTTTGACATCTACAAGGTTTTTGTAGGACAAACTCCAGATCAAATCCAGTGGGATAAAATTCAATTAATAATTCAAGACACATTGTGCGGTCTCGAGATTGTTCCAGCTCACAGAAGAAGATCATGTCAGGGAAATTAAAGCACAAATCACACAACACTTATGTGCAAAATCTCACACCGAATTCTTAACCAAATGTGACAATCCTTTATGGAAAAATGAAGAGTTATTCATCAAGTTGCCTTTCAAGAAAAATGAGAATATCAATCCTTCAAAGGCAAGTCACTCTGGTATGAATCCCAACCACATTCAGCTTGCAAAAAAAAGAGTGCCAAGAACTAGTGGATTTTGATCAATGAGCCGACAAATTCACAGTGGTCGTGCGAAGTATTTTATGTCAACAAAAGAGCCGAGCAAATAAGAGGCAAGTTGAGATTGGTAATCAAGTACCAACCACTCAATCATTTTCTTTTTGGATGACAAGTTTCCCATCCTGATTAAGCTCACCCTTTTCTCAAGGGGTGGGCATAGTTTGGGCAAACACGAAATCCAAATCGAAATTCGATTTTTTTGGATTTTCGAATTATGGATTGGAATTTGGATTTAATTTTTAAAATTTTTGAATTTCGGATTGGATATTGGATTTGGTACTTCAGATTTTTGGATATCCGAATATCTAATATTTTTATACTTTATATTTAGTCAATTATCCATATGCCAATAGTAATAAGTTCAATACCCTAACCATTAGATATTATCTCATACACACAATATTAATTACTAATTTACTGTCAGAATACTTTCTATTTGGACATAATTTTACTATTGCTACTTCTATTGGACATATTAATGTCTCTGTTGCATTTTCTTGATGATAATTTGATTGCTTGAATACTTTATTTGGATGATTGCGGTGAGAATGGAGAACTTTTCAGGTAATTTAACCTGAGTAATTTATTTGGATATTCATTTTTCTAAAAAGAAGAAATATCTCAACTTAATAAGCTCAAAACCGAAAATCCAAAATATCCAAACCGATTAATCCGAAATCGAACGTAAAAAATTGGATCCAATCCGAGGTTTTTTGGATTGAATTTGAATTGTCATTTCTTTAATCCGAACTACTCGAACGACCACCCCTATTTTTCTCCCACCTTGCCAAGGAAAAATATTTTTCTAAGTTTGATCTCAAATCAGGCTTTTGGCAATTGGGTATCTACCCTGATTATATGGAAAATCTGGTTTTTGCATTCCCGATAACCATTTTCCGTGGAAAGACATGACTTTCGGTTTAAAAACTCCTCCATCTTTATTTCAAAAGGGCATGATAAAAATATTTCAGCCCATCTTCCACACATCACTTGTTTATATTGATGATATTTGACTATTCAGTGATACTTGGGAGGAGCACATTAGTTTGCTCAATCATTTTGCATCTTTAGTGCAAACAAATGGCATTATGCTTTCAGCCAAAAAAATTGTTTTCGCAAAAAATGAAATTGAGTTTTTGGGCATGCATGTTTTCCATGGAGAATACACTCCATGTCCTCATATTGCTCAAGAACTTCTCAAGTTCTCCGATACTGGTTTCACGATGAAGCATATCCAATAATTTTTTGGAATAATAAATTATGTGAGAGATTTTATTCCTATAGTTTCCACATATATTTCTCCTCTCACAAAAATCTTGATGAAGAATACCCAGCCATGGGGCAAGGAGCAAAGCATGGAAAGAAAATATTGCAGACAAATGCTAGAAATGAATATTGAAGCGCAAATTTGTTTGAGGAAGAAAATGGTCAGAGAAAAATATGTGGTTATGCCAGTGGAAGATTCTAAGATGCGGAACAACACTATCATTCTACTTTCAAGGAGATTCTTGCAGCAAAAAATGAGATTCAAAGGTTCAATTCTTACCTAATTCACTCAGAGTTTCTTATTGAGATGGATATGAAAGCTTTTCCCAGGATGATCCAGCTGAATCCAAAAATTATTTCGAATCTGCAAATTCTCAGATGGCCTCAGTGGTTCTCTCCCTACATGTTTCAGGTCAAGCACTTGAAAGGAAAATATAATTTTCTTGCTGATTTCCTTTCAAGGCATGGTGAATTTTCCAAAACAATTAAAAAATAAAAGCACATGAAGAAGAACAAATCAGCAGTTCAAATGTTCATGTTCTCACATATTCTAGAGCCAGGTTCTTCATCATTACATCACCCGCCAGAGTTATTTGATATTTCGGATCCTCTTGATCCGTCCATCTTATTAGGGTGGAGGGTTTTTTATGAACTCCAGGCTTTTTGAAACTGCAAAGGTTCCATACTAGCATATTTTGGTGTTAATCCGGAATATCTATTTTGCTAGGTGTTCAAAGCGTAGACAACGAATTTTCCATGGGAGCTCTTATGGTTCTTTTGGTATCCTTTCCATCAATACCACATTCTCATAAACTTCAAGTGCCATGATTTCCGAGAAACTTTGACAATCTTGAGCCTTTCCTAAAAATATTTTTGTTATGGTTCAAACCTTAAAATTATTGGGTTCATCATTTTCATTATCTTGGAGTCAAAATATTCATGTTCCACAGGCCATTCAGTGTGATCAAAAGAATTATCAAGGTAATACCTACGATGTCTTTTTTATTTGTAACGACCCGACCGGTCGTTTTATGTATTACAGCCTCGTTCCCCCATTTACTGCTTATCCTGTGTTTAATTATAATTATGTGACTCTTCGGAGAGGGTTCAGAATGAATTGGAACACTTAGTTCCAAGATTTAAAGCTTAAGTTGAAATAGTTGACCGAATATTGACTATATTTAAACGACCCCAGAATAGAGCTTTGTTGATTTCAATAGCTCCGTATGATGATTTTGGACTTAGAAGTGTGTCCGAAAAATTATTTGGAAGTCCGTAGTTAAATTAGGCTTGAATTGGATAAAATGGAAATTTAAGTTTAGAAGTTTGACCGGGGAGTTGAATTTTTGATTTCGAGGTCGGAATCTGATTTGAAAAATTGGAATACGCCTGTTATGTCATTTATGACTTGTGTGCAAAATTTGAATTCAATCGAACTAGATTTGATAGGTTCTGACATCGAATGTAGAAGTTAAAAATTCTTAGTTTTATTAAGCTTGAATTAAGGTATAATTCATGATTTTAGCGTTGTTTGATGTGATGCGAGATTTTGACTAAGTTCGTATGATGTTTTAGGACTTGTTTGTATATTTGGTTGATGGCCCGGGGGCCTCGGGTGAGTTTCGGATGGCTAACGGATCGAAATTTGGACTTAAATAGCTGCTGGAAATTTTGGCCTTTTGGTGCAATCGCACCTGCGGATATTTTCTCGCAGATGCGAACTCGTAGAAACGAGCTTGGCAAGCTCAGATGCGGGCAGGTGGCTGTGAGGTAGTGGTCGCAGGTGCGATGGGATTTTCGCACCTGCGTGATCGCAGATGCGGACGGATGGGCGCAGAAGCGTAAACTCCGTAGGAGAGGACTGATCCTAGCAAATGCGAGACCGCAAAAGCGGCTTATGGGGTGCAGAAGTGGAGGCAGTGAAGGCCTTGGCAAACCGCAGAAGCGGTTGGTTTCTCTCATCTGCGAGACCGCAGAAGCGGCTAAGTGAGTCACAGGTGCGGAACCCCTTGGCAGTATACATTTCGAAGGGGTTCTGAGTGTTTTGGGGGAATTTTCAGAGAGAATTCACGGAAAAACTTGAGGTAAGTCACTTGTGATAATTGTTAGTCAATTATATTGGATTATCATTGAGTACTTCGACTAGATTACATGTTCTTGAGGTGAAATTAGAGGATTTGGGCCTAGGGATTTGAAAATGAGATTTGGGGATTTTAAGGTCGAGGTGTTGTCGGAATTTGGTAAATTTGGTATGGTTGGACTCGTGGTTGAATGGGCGTTCATATTTTGTAATTATTGCTGGGTTCCGAGACGTGGGCCTGTAACGACCCGACTGGTTGTTTTGAGAAATTGCATTCGGTTCGATAGTTTGAGGTTACAAGTAGCATCACACAGTATAATTTGACCTACGTGCATCATCAGTTTGGGTTTTTGAAGGGTTCGTAAAGGATTTTTAGAACTGACTCTCATTTTGAGAAGCTCGAAGTTGAAAGAATTGACCAAGGTTTGACTTTTGAGTATTTGACCTCAGATTGGAGTGTCGATTTTTCCGATAGGCTCGGGTGGTGATTTCGGACTTAGGCGTGCGTCCAGATTTTGATTTGGAGGTCTGTAGGGTAATTTGAAGCATTTTGGCGAAAATTGAAAAGTTGAAGTTTTGGAAGATTGAGAGGTTTAACAGAGGGTTGACTTTGGTAATATTGGGGTCGGAATGCGATTCCGGGAGATGGAACAACTCCGTTATATCATTTGGGACTTGCCTGCAAAATTTGGTGCCATTTGGAGTTGATTTGATATGGTTCGGACGCTTGGTTGCGATTCTAGAAGTTCTTAAAGTTCATGGTGATTTTCATGTGATTTGGTATCCGATTCGTGGTTCTACAGGTTATTTTGGTGTTCCGATCGCGCGAGCGAGTTCGTGTTATTTTTTCAGACTTGTGTGGGTGTTTAGTTTGGAGCCTAGGGGACTAGGGTGAGTTTCAGATTGGTTTCAGATTGTTTTGTTAAAATTGTGTTGGTTCTGGTTTAATCACATTTGCGATATTTTGGTCGCAACTGCGTCTATCGCATTTGCGAACCTAGGCTGCTGGGCAGGAATTCGCTTTTGCAAAGAATTCCTCGCATTTGCGAAGGTTCCCTATTCGCATTTGCGAAGCTTTTGGTCGCAAATGCGACCTTAGTAGAAAACCTCCTATTTCGCTTTTGCGACACTTTAGTCGCATTTGCGAGCATCGCAATTGCGATCCGGATGTCGCAAATGCGACATATGAGGCTGGTATTAAGACTTCCATTCCGAGTTTTAGCTTCATTTTTGTCATGTTTTGAACCCTAGGTCCGAGAGTGGGCGATTTTGAGAGAGGAATTTCATCTACAATCATTGGGTAAGTACCCATAATAAATTTTCAATTATATTTTGTGAATATACATTAGATTTATCATCAAATTCATGTGAATCTAAAGGAAAATTTGGGGAAAATTGTAAAGTCTTTCAAAAATGAAAAATAATAATTTCAAAGACGAATTAGTATCGGAACTTGATAATTTTGGTATGGTTGAACTCGTATCGGAATGGGTGTTCGGTTTTTGCAAATTTTATCGGTTTTCGAGGTGCGAGCCTGGGGGTTGACTTTTGTTGACTCTTTGCAAATTGTATAAAGATCATAGCTTTGTTAATTGAAATTATTTTCTCTTGCATTGTTTGATTTATTTAAGTCATCTTTGGCTAGATTGAGCCGAGCGGAGGTGAATTTGTAAAGGAAAAGCTAATTTGAATATTGATTTGGCCTAATTAAGATAAGTGTCTTGCCTAACTTTGTGTAGGGGAAACTACCCCTTAGGAATTGATTAAATTGTGCTATATTGTTATGTGAAAGCCGTGTACGCAAGTTGACGAGTGGGTATCCGGTCTATATGTGGTATTTGACCGGTTTAGATTGTCTAGTGTCTTCCCATGCCTTTAATTGAATTGTCATAACATGTAGTATCTCGTTGTTAGTCTACTCTTATATGTTTTATCTGACGTTGCTAGCACCTAACTGTACTTCTTGCTCGTTATTTGGCCTTATATGCCTTATTTGAAGTTATTGCCTTCCTTATTGTCCTGTTACCGCTTAATTGTTAAGTTTCTTCTATGTCTTGCACTTATCTGCTACCTATCCTAATTGTTGTGATTGCATGCTTAGTTATCACGTACCTTACCTGTTGAGGGATTTTGTAAAGTTTGTTGTGTTCCTCCGGGTTCTATGTGGTTCCTTCGTTGTTGTGTACTGATTCCGTTGATTGTAGAAATTCTTGTAAATGGAACTACTGAATTGATTGTAAGGGGGATCGGTTTGCACGCCGCAACAGGTGAAATAAGGGACATGGTGAAATAAGGGAGGATATTTATATTGTGATATTGTTATTGTATGGTGGGATCGGGTTGCACGCCGCAACAAGTGAAATAAGGGCGGATTATTATGGTGCAATAAGGGTGAATTATGATATTGATATTATATGGCAGGATCGGGTTGTGCGCCGCAACATATTATGTTTATTGTTATGATATTGATGTGGTACGGTGGGATCGGGTTGCACGCCGCAACAGGTGAAATAAGGGTTAATTATGATATTGATATTATATGGTGGGATCGGGTTGCACGCCGCAACATATTTGTGTATTTTGTATCCCCTGTTTTATTGTATTGGCTTCAGTTCCTTCGTACGAGATTCTGTAAATTTGTATTTCCGATTTTCACTGTCTTCTGAGGATTGTGTTATTGTCATTGACTTACTGCCTTGCCGTCATTTCCTGAACTCTTTTTCCTAGTACTATTATTTTGGTAAATTAATTTTCAAGGTGAATTTACTACGTTGAGTTATTACTGCCTGCCCTACCGAGTTGTTAGTAATATGGTGATTTAAAATAAAGAATTAATATTATGCTACCTTGCGTGACTTCTAAATTAAAGCTCGCCGTATATTTCAGTATTTACTATTTCTAATAGTTATTATATTTTATTTCAATTGATTTCTCAACTTAATCTCCTTAACCCATCTGAGGTTTTTATCTTACTTCAAAAGGAATTGTCATTATGATTTAATTTAGTAAATTCAATATTAAATTCAATAGCTTGTTAGATTTTGTAATCTTATTCGAAAAATGTTATTTTCCTTCACTCAAATGATTTCTAAAATAAAATCATCTTTCTCATGGATTTCCTACCTGGTCTAGAAACTGAAATTTTACTTTGTGATGTATAAATAAAATCTTTGGAACATCTTAATTAGCATTTGACACGGATATTATGTACCGAGTAGCACATGGTTTTGCCATGCAAATTGAGATGGAAAGATGTGGGCACAAGGTGCCATGTGTGTTAGAGGTTTGGAAGTTGTGATTTATAATATGTTATTACGAGCATTGGAATTGGTGGAATTGTGTATTAGAAATGATTTTATTGGTTGAGTTGACATTGTTTTCTCTACTTGAGTACATTTATACTTCATCCGTACCCCAACTATGTTATTGTTTAATTACTTGGTTATTTCTCGTTGCCATTCGTGTTCCCCTTATCATTATTATTGATTGTAATTTGATTTCTTTCTGCTGTTGGCATTACTATGATATTCCTTCCTTGTTAGCTTTATGTCATATCCTGCACAGGTTTGTGCAGAGCCAGATACTTCATGTCGAGGAGGTTTTGAGACTCATTCTTGGTGTGGCTGGAGACTTCAAGGTACACCCGACGGGCGTTTGCAGGCTCTGAAGTCTCCATTGTTTCCTTTTATTCCGGAACAATGATATATTCATTATGTATAATTACTCCTAGAAAGGCTTATGACTTGTACTACCGGTTTTGAAATTGTAAATTTGTATAAAGATTTCTATTTTGAAATTGTTCGATGTTAGTTAAATATTATTGTTATTTCAGTCAACGTTAGGCTTACCTACATTTAGAGACTAGGTTCCATCACGACTCCTTCAGAGGGATTTTGGGTCGTGACAGGGCCCCACTGGCGATTTTTGAGTGTAATTTTGAATTTTTGTGAGAAAAATTAGTATTTTGATATGGAATTAATTCCTATAGTTTGTGTTGGCTAGATCGAATTAATTGTGACTAGATTCGAGCCATTCAGATGTTGATACACGCAGAATGGAATTTCTGGAGCATTATTTATCTTGCTCGATATTGGATTCGGCTTGCTCGAGATAAGTTACTCTTCTAATCTTGGAGCTGAGGGTATGAACCCTGATTATACGTGTTATGTGTTTGGTGTTTAGGTGACGCACATGCTAGGTGACGGGCATGTGGGCGTGCACCGTGTGAACTGTGACTCTATTATTTCTGTGGTACAATGTAGTTACCTAAACTTATCGGTAATCATAAAAGCTCTATGTACTAGAGTTATCGAACTGTGATGCATGTTAGAAACCATGTCTAGAATATTTATACTTATCCTGTTGGGACCCATTGTGGTCATTACTGCTGTTGGGTTATTTTCTTACATTGCAATTTCATACTCAGCTATGTTCATTCATTGCATATCATATCTCAGTCTCTGTTGTTATTTATTGATACATCATATCATCATTTTGGGCTACTTTCATGACATTGTGAGCCCGAGAGACCGGAGATATTGATGACTGAGTGAGGCCGAGGGCCTGATTTTGAGATATTGATACTATAGCACGTGAGTTGTCCATGCGGATCCAGATATTGATACTATAGCATGTTAGTTATCCGTGCAACACGTGAGTTGTCCGTGAGGATCCAGATATTGATACTATAGCACGTAAGTTGTCCGTGCAGTACATGAATTATCCATGCGGATTATAGAGCTTGGGCTGAAGGAGCACCTTCGGAGTCTACATACACCCCAGTGAGTGCAGGTACCTATTGAATGCGAGTGTGAGTGCTGGGTGATTGGGAGGACTGAGTGGATTGATACTCTGAGAGTATGCAAATGGTTATTTACTATGTTGCATTGCATTGACATGCACACTTGACATACAGTCATAGAGATGCATTTTCCTCATGCTATACAATATTACGTCATTCATGACTTCGCCTGCACGTTGACATGTAGGCATAGAGATGTACTTTTCCTCGTGCCATTTGAAAATAAAACATTTACCTCTTGAACAGTTTTGGAATGAAAAATCATGATTTTGCAAATTTACTCATATTTTGGTGCTTTCAGTAAAAGATTTGGGTTTTCACTGATATACTTGAAAAGCATGCCTATTTTCTGGAATTGTGAACGAGCTGAACATTATATTTCTGAGTTATTTCCTGCACCTCTTTTTATTATATTATTATGAGCTGTTGTTGGCTATTGGTGTGTGGACTCTGACCTTGGTACAAGCTCGTCACTACTTTCAACCTAAGGTTAGGTTTGTTACTTATTGAGTACATGGGGTCGGTTATACTCATACTACACTTCTGTACCTTGCGTGCAGATTTTGGATGTTGATGCTGCTGTACGTGGCGGGAGCTGGATCTGAAGATGTACCTGTGTTCCAGTCATTGCTGCTTCTTGTTCATGGTAGCTTTAGAATTTTTAATCTGTTCATGTATATTTTAAACAAATGACGTATTTTCATTTTACACCAGTTTTGTAAATCCTAATCTTCGAAGCTCATGATTTGTACTACCAGTCCTTGGGAAGTTCTTGTATAAAAGCGGTTGTAATTTCATTTGTTTTCATAATAAATCTCATTTCAATTTGTTAGTTGTTAATTGGCTTACCTGACGAGTTGAGTTAGGTGCCATCACGACTAGGTGGATTTTGGGTCGTGCCAGGTGGTATCAGAGCTCTAGGTTCATAGGTTCTACAAGTCATGAGAAAGTGTCTAGTAGAGCCTTGTGAGTCGATATGATGACGTCCATACCTATCTTCGAGAGGCTACATGGCATTTAGGATAAATTTTCCCATCTTTCTTTCCTTATCGTGCGGAGTTGATTTAGCTTGAAACATAACTCTTTGAATTCCTTCCACGCATTCGTGTGCGCATGTGAGCGCTCGGTATCAGTTGTGCATTACCGGCTTGTGATTCCATAGATGAGGTGTGAGACGTTATTTCGGTATGTTGATGATGGGCCAATCTAGAGAACTTGAGGCTGGGGTTTGACTAGCTTAAGCACGGGGATTTCGGTTCTGTGAGTACGTTCTTTTGGACTTATATGTCTGGTAGTGTCCCTATTAGTAGAAAGTATGGCTTGATGAGTAGCTGGATGGCGATATGATGAGTATGATGTGACTGCAGGATATGTTCCGATAATCTGAATGTGACAAGAAGAGTTTGTTTAAGATGTAAAAAGGACTATTGGGTGTTTGATTTCTTTCTTAATGTGCGGTATAGTCTCGAGTTATAATTGTAATATGGAATCCTTCATGATGTTTATTTGTGGGACGGAGAAGATTTCATGTCTTGTTGTGAGTTCAGACTCAGAAAGATAAAGCGATTACATAGTAACTGTGGCTGTGAAAGCGTATAAAGAGATGTCAGTTTGAGGCTAAGCAGGTGGGTTATCTCCGGCGAAGTAATATACGGAGATGTGAGCCTTATAATGTTATGTGGGGAGTTTCTTTTCTACCAGCGCGGTATATGTGTTGAGATTTGAATTTTAAATTTTGTTGAGAAAGTTGACCTGATCGTCACGTGGATGAATGCGAAATTTGCAAATGATTGGAGGTATTAGATGGTTGTGTTACATGAGCTTATGAAGGATTGAGTTGAACCTCAGTGCGGGGCTATGGTAGTAATAGAGTATGGGTATTATGAGTTATCGAGTGTTTTGGTTTATGGCTTTGAGCCAAGTGGAGGAGTCTGCTATCGACAATTTTATTGCGTGGTTACATGTTGTATTGATTTTGGTCATAAGCATACTCGAGGATCGGTTATGAATTGCAGAAGTTGAGATCGAGGATGACTTGAGTAAAGGAATTTCTGGATACGGGTTATGTTACACCTTATGAGGATATGGAAATCATGGAATGATTGAGTTATTATTCTTGAAAGATGCAATGCAAGTGGAGTAGGAAATTGCTCGGTTGCTTGAAGGTGTGGATTACTTATTTGGGTGTTGTTGTACTAATGGGGCACTGTAAATCCCCGTAAAATTTCGCAAAGGAAAAATAATGTTTCGTGGTGCCGAACTGGGCTTACATGTTTGAGGATTGTATAGGCCCCGTAAATTGGGTTGAACAAGGCACTAGAAAGTAAAGGAAAAATGTGGGCAGAAGAAATGCAATTCTGCGGACCGCATAATGGTCGCAGAGTGAGACAGTCTTTTGGGGCCATTTTGTGTGTCATTTTCGCGGCCCATTATGCGACCGCAAAACCATTTAGCGGGCCTCACTCCGATCGCATATCCAGCTTTGAGATTTTTCGGAGGGAGGTTCTGCGGCGCATTATGCGACCGAAGAACAGGTCTGCGGGCCGCATAATGACCACAAACCGGGTCAGATTTTCCCAGTTCTGGAGGGAAATTATGCGGCCTATTCTGCGGACCACATAAGCATTATACGGTCACATATGCGACCGCATACCCTATTCCGGAGCTTCATTTTTGGGTTTTTATATCCCGGCCCTACTTCGATTAAATAGACACAATGGACCATTTTTGAGCTAAAACCTGATATTTTGAGAGTGACAGAGTGCCCTAAAGTTGGAGACTGATCTTTAACAATTTGTTCTTCAATTCTTGCTCGAATCGTTGAAGATTAGCAAGGAAAACTCACTAGGTCTTCATCCTAGAGGTAAGATTCTACACCCTAGCCCTTAATTTCAAAATTTATAGAAGAATGGGTAATTAACAAGATAAATCTTGGGTATGGGAGTTGTTTATTTTGCATACATGTGTTATCAAAGGGCGTAGGAAGATTGTGAGATAAAAATGATAAAGAGTGGGTTGTGGGATGATGGAATCCTCCATAAAAGGACCTTGAAACCTTAATGCATACCTAGTGTCTGATAAAATGCTTAAATGAGCTAGAACCATGATCATCTTCCTAATTTTGGTTCAATTTGTTATATTTCTAAAATAGATTGAAGTTGCTAATAATTCCGGAACATTTTAGAGTTTAAGGAAACTAAATTGAGGTATGTTGGCTAAACTCTTCTTTAAGAATTGGAACACTAAAAGATATTTATTACAATTTGAGTATTCCGCATAAGTTTTGTGATAGAGATATATGTTTAATTTGTGTTTCAAATGCTCTCATGATATTGTATTATAAATTGAGGATGTGTTCCAAACTATGGATTGTGTACCTACGTGTTATGATTCCAAGTCGTGATTTATGAGGAAAACGTTTATGCCAAAATTTTGTAGAGATTGTAATTGGGGTTACACCTCCACCCGCAAATATTGGGGTGACGCGGCAGGGCCGCTTTGTGTATGATTTTGGTATTGTTGATGCACCACCACCCACATGTATATATTGGGGTGAGGCAGCATCGCTGCTTTGTGTAGGTATTGGTATCGTTGATGCATTTCCACCCGCATATATTGGGGTGAGACAGCAGGGCCGCTTTGAGTGAAAATGGGTATTGTGTTTACACCTCCAACCCGCATACATTGGGGTGATGCGGCAGGGCCACTTGAGTAGTGTTTTGGTATTGTGATTACACCTCCACCTGCATACATTGGGGTGAGGCGGCGGGGCCGCTTTATGTGGAAATGGTTACAGAGGATCTCATCTTGAATTCTATAAATGTTAATGATAGCTTTTGATAAGCTTGTTTTGGTTTAACCGGCTATCTATGCTATTCTATTGTCGCCCTGGTTCATCATGTTCATATTGTATTTTCGAGTTCTTAAATTGGTGTTTAGTTTTCATACTAGTATTATTTGACATGTACTAACATCCCTTTTCCCGGGGGCGCTGCATCTTTAATGGATGCAGGTGGTTCCACAACGGAGGATATTTAACAGTGATAGTGGTCCTCAGCCTTGTTGCCGGCACTATCATTGTACTCTTTGGTATTTTAGAGGCTCCGTAGACTAAGTGTGGGTTGTGTATGGGTGTTGGGATTGTTAAACTTGTTGTGTTGTGATTAAATCACTTGTTCCACTTTGAACCATAAAGGTGTGAGTATGTGTGTTTTGAGACTTATTAATGGAGTAACTAATGGTAATGAATTGATATTATAGACATGATCACATTATTGTCTAATTAATGAAAATATGTATTATCTTTATTCATGGATGAGTTTGGGTAGAAGAAAATCTAATTGGCTTGCTCGACCGGGTTCACTCGGTTGAGCGCCGGTCGTGCTCCCCGAGTTTGGGGCATAAAAAACTTGGTATCAGAGCCTAAGGTTTTAAAGTGTCTTAGGATGTCTTAGAGCCGTGACTAGTAGAGTCCTTCTTATTGGTGTGTTGTTGACCACATCTATAATTAGAATGCTACTTGGGCATTTAGGAATAATACCCTTCTTTCATGTTGTTGATCGTGTGATAAAGCTGATTGTAAGATTGTTCCTCCTTTAACTCGTCTGTTTCTCTAATATTTAGTACATGGCACTGAAGAAGAGAGCAAGAACTGGCCAAGGAGCCAATGTCACCCCGGGAGTGGCAGTTGATCCTATATTTGATGATGCGGGTGAACACCTGAGGGGTGAGGATATTCCCCCAGTTACTAAACTACCTGATTCTACCAGAACTGAGCAGACCGTACCTACTGAATGTGAAACGGTCCCTCCAACTGATATTCCAGTTTCACATCTAGCTCCAGCTTCTGATTCTGGTGTTTCTGATGTTGAACTTAGGGGAGCCATACAAATGTTGGCATAGATAGTGGCTTCTCAGGCCTAGAGATCGAGTGTTGGGCCTACTTTTTCCAGTCAGTTAGGGGAATCTACTGGTTCTAGGGTGAACAAGTTTCTTCAGTTAGATCCTCAAGTGTTTACGGGTACTAATACCGAGGAGGACCCCCATGACTTCATTGATGAGATGCACAATACTCTCCGGGTTATGCATGTTACAGAGATGGAGGGAGTGGAGTTGGCCTCCTACCGCCTGAAAGGTGTGGCCTATTCTTGGTTTGAGTTGTGGGAGGAATACCGTGAGGAGGGAAGCCCTCCGGCAAGGTGGGATTAGTTCACAGATGCCTTTATGGATCATTTCTTGCCTGCCGAAACTAAGGCAGTCCGTGCTGCTGAGTTTGAAAGCCTGAAGCAAAGTAATATGAATGTGTGGGAGTATCATATGGAGTTTGCGCGCCTATCCAAGTATGCCATTCACATGTTGCCCACTATGGAGGCTAGAGTGCGCCGGTTTGTACAGGGCCTTAGCCCTTTGGTTATTAATGAGGCCTCTACAACTACCTTGAATTCTTATATGAACTATGATAAGATGGTGGCATTTGCTCAAGCCACAGAGACCCGCAAATTGAAGAATAGAATGGAGCGTCAGAGTAGCAGCAAGGCCCGATCCACGGGAAAATTTGATGGTTCTTCCTGTTGTGGTGGTGGTAGGTCGGCATTCAGGGGAGGGTCATCAGGACCATCTCAATCATTCGCTCAGTCTTCGATGAGTAGTCATATGGACCTAGTCAGGGCAACATGGGACCCCACCAGCAGGATCGGCCCGATAAAAGGTTTCAGTAGCGGAGGCTCCCATGCCTTAAGTGTGGGAGGATGCACTTTGGGGCCTGCTTCATGGACCTACTTGTATGCTATGGGCACGGTGTAAGGGGTCACATTCAGAGGGATTGCCGCTCGTCCCGCCAAAATATGGGCAGAGGTGCGGCACAGCCAGCTAATTCTATAGCAACTACATCCACAACACCTCTAGCTCAAGGCACCGTAGCACCCGCAGGGCGTGGTACATCTAGGGGTGCACAAAATTTGGAAGGACCTAGTAGATTTTATGCTATCCGGAGGCATCGAGATTTAGAGGCTTCTCCAAATGTTGTCACAGGTATATTGTCTGTCCAATCCCATAATGTATATGCCCTTATTGATCTCGGTTCCACTTTGACATATGTCACTCCTTATGTTGCTATGGAATTTGGGATAGAACCGGAATAACTTCATGAGTCATTCTTTGTATCTACTCCGGTTGGTGAGTCTATTTTGGCCGTGCAGGTTTATAGGGATTGTGTTGTCACGTTGTGTGGTCGGGACACCGTGGCCGATATTATTGAATTGAGAATGGTCGATTTTGACGTGATAATGGGGATGGATTGGCTTTATTCTTGTTTTTCCAAGCATGATTACTGAACCAAGACTGTTAGGTTCGAATTTCCAAATGAGCCAGTTATTGAGTGGAAGGGTGTTGATGTAGTGCCGAAGGGTAGGTTTATTTCTTACCTTAAGGCAATGAAAATGATCAACAAGGGGTGTATTCACCATTTGGTCCGGGTTACAGACACCGATGCTGAGGCACCTACACTTGAGTCTGTTCCTGTTGTGAATGAATTTTCGAGAATCTTTCCGGATGAACTCCCTGGGATCCCACCAGAAAGGGAGATTGATTTTGGCAGTGATGTGATGCCAGACACGCATCCTATATCTATTCCACCCTACAGAATGGCACCGGCAGAATTCAAGGAGCTAAAGGAATAATTGAGAGATTTGTTAGAAAAGGGTTTTATCCGGCCGAGTGTGTCACCTTGGGGCGCACCGGTCCTTTTTGTAAGAAATAAAGATGGGTCACTGAGAATGTGTATTGACTATCGGCAGCTTAGCAAGGTCACAATCAAGAATAAGTACCCACTGCCAAGCATAGATGACTTGTTTGATCAATTTCAAGGTACTTCTCCAAGATAGATTTAAGATCCGGGTATCACCAATTGAAGATCAGGAAGCAGGATATTCCAAAACTAACTTTTAGGACCCGGATGGGCATTTTGAATTTCTGGTGATGTCTTTTAGGCTAACAAATTCCCCAGCAGCCTTCATAGATCTTATGAATCGAGTTTTCAAGCCATTGCTCGACTCTTTTGTGATAGTGTTTATTGACGATATCCTTGTATGTTCACACAATCGAGAGGACCATGCCAATCATCTCAGGGAAGTGTTGCAGACTCTGTATCAGCACCAGTTGTATGCGAAATTTTTGAAATGTGAATTTTGGCTTAAATCTGTCACATTCTTGGGTCATGTAGTCTCTAGTGAAGGAATTATGGTTGATCCTCAAAATATTGCGGCTGTGAGGAATTGGCCAAGGCCTACAACTCCAACAGAGATTCGTAGTTTCTTAGGCTTAGCTGGGTATTACAGAAAATTTGTGGAGGGGTTTTCTACCCTTGCCTCTCCGTTGACTAAATTGACTCAAAAGGAAGTTAAGTTCCAATGGTCAGATGCTTGTGAAAGGAGTTTCCATGAACTGAAATCAAGATTGACTACGGCACTGGTGTTGACCTTACCAGAGGGTGCAGATGGATTTGTGGTATATTGTGATGCTTGAAGAATTGGGCTTGGGTGTGTATTAATGCAACATGGTAAGGTGATAGCTTATTCTTCTAGGCAACTCAAGAATCATGAAAAGAATTATCCAACACTTGACTTAGAACTTGCAGCGGTGGTATTTGCATTAAGGATTTGGTGTCATTACCTTTATGGGGTCCATGCAGATATTTTCACCGACCATAAGAGCCTTCAATATATTTTCAAGCAGAAGGAAATGAATCTGAGGAAGAGAAGATGGTTTCAGTTACTCAAGGACTATGACATTGATATCATATATCTTCCGGGAAAGGCCAATGTTGTGGCGGATGCTCTTAGCCGAAAATCTATGGGTAGTTTGGCTCACTTAGAGGCATATCAAAGGCCAGTGGCCAAGGAAGTTTACCGATTGGCTAGTTTGGGAGTTCGTCTTGCGGACTCTAGTGAAGGAGGGGTAATTGTACAAAATAGGGCTAAATCATCGCTTTTTGTGGAAGTCAAAGAGAAGCAATACAACGATCCATTCTTGGTGCAATTAAAGGAGGGGATTCATAAATATAAGACTATGCCTTTTTCTCTCGGCTTGGATGATGGTACGCTAAGGTACCAAGGGCAGTTGTGTGCTCCAAATGTGGATGGTATCCGAGAAAGAATCATGACCGAGGCTCACACTTCTAGGTATTCCGTGCACCCGGGCTGTACAAAAATGTATCACGATCTCAAGGAAGTCTATTGCTGGAATGACATGAAGAGGAATGTGGCAGACTTCGTGGCAAGATGTCTGAATAGTCAGCAAGTAAAGGCCGAACACCAACAGCCCGGTGGGTTGGCGCAGAACATAGAAATTCCAATGTGGAAGTGGAAAATGATTAATATGGACTTTGTGGTAGGATTACCTTGCACTCCGTGCAAGTTTGAATCAATTTGGGTGATTGTGGATCGACTCACGAAATCAGCACACTTTTTGCCAGTTAAGGCTACCGACACAGCGAAACAGTATGCTCAGTTGTATATCAAAGAAATAATCAGGTTGCATGGCACTCCAGCTTCCATCATATCTGATCGTGGAGCGAAATTCACTGCTAATTTTTGGAAGAAATTTCAGCAAGGTTTGGGTACTCAAGTGAATCATAGTACAACCTTTCACCCGCAGACTGACCGGCAGGCAGAGCGGACTATTCAGACGCTCGAGGATATGCTACGTGCTTGTGTTCTTGACTTCAAGGGTAGTAGGGATGATCATCTTCCTCTCATAGAATTTGCTTACAACAACAGCTATCATGCTAGCATTCAGATGGCACCGTTCGAGGCTTTATATAGAAGGAGATGTAGATCTCCCATTGGGTGGTTTTGAAATTGGGGAAGCAGAGTTGATAGGGCCAGACCTCATGCATCAGGTTATGGAAAAAGTTAAGATCATTAAGGAACGGTTAAAGACTGCTCAGAGCCATCAGAAGTCCTATTCGGATGTTCGTCATAGCGATTTGCAGTTCAAAGAAAATGATTGGGTATTCTTGAAAATTTCCCTCATGAAAGGTGTAATGCGATTTGGTAACAAAGGGAAATTGAGTCCGAGATATGTCGGACCGTACAGAATCATTCAGACAATCGGTGAGGTGGCGTACAAGCTTGAGCTACCACCTGAGATGTCATTAGTGCACCCGGTGTTTCATTTGTTTATGTTGACGAAAGTAGTTGGAGATCCGACACTCATTGTTCCGATTGAGACTCTTGAGGTTAGTGACGAATTGACGTATCAAGAGATTCCAGTTTCTATTATTGATCAGCAAGTTCGAAAGTTGAGAAATAAAGAAAGTCCCTCCGTGAAAGTGCTATGGCGAAACCAACAGGTTAAAGAGGCTACTTGGAAAGCCGAGGAAGAAATGAATAAAAAGTATCCTTATTTGTTTGAATAGCTATGTATTTATAAAGTTGTGTTCTATGAAAATGTACAAATTGATGTTAAGGGTGTTCCTTTCTGGTAATATATTGCTTGTGAGGCCACAATTGGTGTTGTTTTGGGTTGTGTTACATCGTTGGATTTTGTATATGTTGTTAGGATGTGTTTCTGGGGTTCTCTGGCAGGTGGATAGGCCCAGTTACAAGGGAGACTCTAGCGAAATTTTTGGAAATTTAGCGAGTTAGCCAAATTTTGCAACTACTAGTGAGTGTGAATTAATAGTCGGGCCACATTTGATTCTAATAATAGATTTTGACCCTCATTCGAGGACGAATGATCCTAAGTGGGGGAGAATGTAAGGCCCCGTAAAATTTTGCAAAGGAAAAATAATCTTTTGTGGTGCCAAACTGGGCTTACATGTTTGAGGATTGTATAGGCCCCATAAATTGGGTTGAACAATGCATTGGAAAGTAAAGGAAAAATTTGGGTAGAAGAAATGGACTTCTGCGGCCCACTATGCGACCGCAAAATCACTCTGCGGACCGCATAATTGTCATAGAGTGAGACAGTATTTTGGGGCCATTTTTGATGTCATTTTCGCGGCTCATTATGCGACCGCAAAACCATTTCGTAGGCCGCACTCTAATCGCATATCCAACTTTGAGATTTTTCGGAGGGAGGTTCTACGGCGTATTATGTGACCCCATAACAGGTCTGCGAGCCGCATAATGACCGTAAACCGAGTCAGATTTGCCTAGTTCTAGAGGCAAATTATGCGGCCTATTCTGCGGACCGCATAAGCATTATGTGGTGGCATATGCGACCGCATACCCTGTTCCAGAGCTTCATTTGTGGATTTTTATAACCCGACCCTACTTCGATTAAATAGATGCAATGGACCATTTTTGAGATAAAACCTAATATTTTGAGAGTGAGAGAGTGCCCTAAAGTGGGAGAGTGATCTTCAATAATTTGTTCTTCAATTCTTGCTCGAATCTTTGACGATTAGCAAGGAAAACTCACCAGGTCTTCAACCTAGAGGTAAGATTCTTCACCCTAGCCCTTAATTTTAAAATTTATATAAGAACGGGTAATTAGCAAGACAATCCTTGGGTATGGGAGTTGTTTATTTTGCATGCATGTGCTATCAAGGGCGTAGGAAGATTGTGAGCTAAAAATGGTAAAGAGTGGGTTGTGGGATGATGGAATCCTCCATAAAAGGACCTTGAAACCTTAATGCAAACCTAGTGTTTGATACAATGCACAAATGAGCTACAACCATGATCATCTTCCTAATTTTGGTTCAATTTGTTATATTTCTAAAATAGATTGAAGTTGCTAAGAATTCCGGAACATTTTAGAGTTTAAGTAAGCTAAATTGAGGTATGTTGGCTAAACTCTTCTTTAAGAATTGGAACCCCAATATCCTTGTAAGTTCCAAGATATTTATTACAAGTTGAGTATTCCGAATAAATTTTGTGACAGAGATATATGTTTAATTTGTGTTTCAAATGCTCTCATGATATTGTATTATAAATTGAGGATGTGTTCCAAACTATGGATTGTGTACCTACGTGTTATGATTCCAAGTCGTGATTTATGAGGAAAACTATTATCCCAAATTGTGTAGAGATTGTGATTGGGGTTACACCTCCACCCGCATACATTGGGGTGAGGCGGCAGGGACGCTTTGTGTATACAACAACAACAATAACAACCCAGTAAAATCCCACTAATGGGGTCTGGGGAGGGTAGTGTGTACGCAGACCTTACCCCTACCCCGAAGGAGTAGAGAGGTTGTTTCCGAAAGACCCTCGGCTCAAAAAAATAAAAAGACAAAATGACAAAAAGGAAACAATATTAGTATCACAACAACAATCATAGGATAAATAGGAATACCATGAAATCCAGAAGAAAGATGCAAAGCAAAGGGAGACAATATTAGTAAATATTAGTATCACCACAACAATCATAAGAAAAATAGGAACACCATGAAATCTAGAAGAAAGATGCAAAGCAAAAGCAATAGCTAGTAAATAGGACATGCACTGAAAAGCAAAATAGTAAGCCACAACATTGCCCATAGCTATCTTAGACAAAAACCCTACATGGCTAGTCCCACAATGGTACGAAGTAAGGCACGACTCAACTACCTCCTAACCTACAACCCTAATACTCGACCTCCACATCTTCCTATCAAGTGTCATGTCCTCGAAAATCTAGAGCCTCGCCATATCCTGCCTGATCACCTCTCCCCAGTACTTTTTAGGTCGCCCTCTACCTCTTCTCGTGCCATTCACAACCAGTTGCTCACACCTCCGTACCGGAGCATCTGGGCTTCTCCTCTAAACATGTCCGAACCATCTAAGCCTCGCTTCCCGCATCTTGTCATCAATGGGAGCAACATGCACCTTCTCCCTGATATCATCATTCCTAATCTTATCTATCCTAGTGTGCCCGCACATCCACCGCAACATCCTCATTTCTGCCACTTTCATCTTCTGGATATGTGAGTTCTTGACGGGCCAACACTCGGCCCCATACATCATGGCCGATCTAACAACTGCTTTATAAAACTTACCTTTGAGTATCGGTAGCACTCTCTTGTCATCCAGGACTCCAGGGACGCTTTGTGTATGATTTTGGTATTGTTGTTGCACCACCACCCACATGTATATATTGGGGTGAGATGGCATGGCCGCTTTGTGTAGATATTGGTATCGTTGATGCATTTTCACCCGCATATATTGGGGTGAGGCAGCGAGGCCGCTTTGTGTGAAAATGTGTATTGTGTTTGCATCTCCACCTGCATACATTGGGGTGAGGCGGCAGGGTTGCTTGAGTAGTGTTTTGGTATTGTGATTACACCTCCACCCGCATACATTGGGGTGAGGCGGCGAGGCCGCTTTGTGTCAAAATTGTTACAGAGGATCTCATCTTGAATTCTATAAATGTTAATGATAGCTATTGATAAGCTTGTTTTGG
Organism: Nicotiana tabacum; assembly: GCF_000715075.1. Lineage (NCBI taxonomy): Eukaryota > Viridiplantae > Streptophyta > Magnoliopsida > Solanales > Solanaceae > Nicotiana > Nicotiana tabacum. The sequence goes on from NC_134102.1 coordinate 50,294,241, forward strand.
TTTAACCGACTATCTATCCTATTCTATTGTCGCCATGGTTCATCATGTTCATATTGTATTTCTGAGTTCTTAAATTGGTGTTTGGTTTTCATGCTAGTACTATTCGACTTGTACTAACGTCCGTTTTGCCGGGGGCGCTGCATCTTTAATGGATGCAAGTGGTTCCACAGTGGAGGATATTGACCAGTGATAGCGGCACTCATTCTTCCTAGCTGACTTGGTGAGCCCCATCTCATTCCGGGGTTGTGCATCTTTTATTTCGTATGTGTTATCGTGTTTTGACGTATAGCGTGAGCCTTAATGCCGGCACTATCATTGTACTCTTTGCTATTTTAGAGGCTCCGTAGACTAAGTGTGGGTTATGTATGGGTGTTGGGAATGTTAAACTAGTTGTGTTGTGATTAAATCACTTGTTCCACTTTGAACCATGAAAGTGTGAGTATGTGTGTTTTGAGACTTATTAATGGAGTAACTAATGGTAATGAATTGTTATTGTAGACATGATCACCTTATTGTCTAATTAACGAAAATATGTATTATCCTTATTCATGGATGAGTTTGGGTGGAAGGAAATCTAATAGGCTTGCTCGACCAGGTTCACTCAGTTGAGCACCGGTCACGCTCCCCGAGTTTGGGGAGTGATAGGCACAGGCCGTTCAGCCCGTTGATCGGTGCAATTGAGATTTGAGCGGAGTGGATGACTCTAGAAAAGGGTCGAATGTATTCAAGATTTATATGTAGCAATTGAGGATTTTGCGGATTGGTATATGGCTAGAAACTGAGATTTATATTGGATGGTGTCGGAACTCGCGGTATTTCAATATCATTATGGATTCTACATTTCTATATAAGAAAGGAAAGAGGAATAATTTTAAATTCATATAAGGTCCTTCAGAGTGGGTGTCTCGGTTATGGTACTTTGTACTGCTTAAGAAGAATACAGTGGCTTATGGGCGTTAGGGTGGTGTGGTTTTATGTTAGGATATCTTGTAGTGAGCTTTGGGTAAGGATCATAGTGTTATATCAAGGAGAAGTATCAACTTGAGGGTTATTAAGAAGAAACTCAGAGAAAATAGGACAACTTGGTAGTAGGCTAGACCAACATGGTAATGGTATGCTCGGTTCTTTCGGGTAATTATGATGTGGTGAGGTTCTACAGATGTTTTGGCGGCAATATTCTTGGGTTTGGCGACCTGCGTGGCTTGGTCGAGTTAGAGGAATTTAGATCTGATAGCTTGATTATGTGAAATGAATTTCAAAGTGTTATTGATGGTTTTTACCATGGTGTTGTATATTATGATTTCCTCATGTATGGGAGCAAACGGAAGGTTTCTAACTAACTGAGTATGTATTTTTTCTTGTGACTCAGAGTGTTAATGAGGATCTGATGTTCTCGTAGGATGGTCTAATAGAGGCGATGAGTGGAGTGAAATTGGGATTTGCATGTGCAAGTATACGATTCAGTTTAAAAAAGGAGGTAATGCGTTTATGGAGAACAAACAATTTCAAATATTGGCACTAGTGGTATTACCTGAGTAGAGTGTACATTCAAAAAGGGAACACCGTGTTTTGGACCTACAAATGTTTCTTTGGTATTGCGGTATTCGCCTGATTGATAGACTGCTGATATTCAAATTATTACTATGTGGCACGGTAGAATTATGGAAGTATTCCTTGTGAGATGATCGTGTATGATAGATGTGTTAGACATTCAGGGGGTGGAGTTGGGAACATATATGGTGATTCAAGTAATCTATGAATTTGGGAGATTGGGAGTTCTTAGAAGCAGATTGTTTCGTGACTATGAACTGTGAAAATGTGGCCAAAGCTAGACAGATAATAGTATATGTTACAATTAGGTCATTGTGGACTTTCAGAGGAGTATGTATCTATTTGTGGGTGAACAGAGTTGATTTGGAGTCCAATAAGGATGTGTATTCTACACCGGGTCGGATTGGTCGACTCTATACTGCTATTATTGGGGGATGTGCCATTCAGTTAGAGTGGAGCTTATTCGTTCTCTGATATGATGTATGTTTTACTCCTCTACGCTATGAGGGGTTGTGATTTTTTGGTTATAAGCACACATGGTGCAGTTCTATTTGGGCCTTATAGCAGAATTTGAGCTAAATGGGTATTAGGGTGTTGAATGATTGATTACGCATTTGGTTATGTTCTCTCTGGACTGTGGTATATTGTTCTATCTACTTCTCCGTGGTTATGGTCATGAACCTTGGGTACTTGATGTCAAATTGCACGCGGTTGTTGGTTTTAAGCATGGTAGCTGGAGGAATTTCATATGGACCAGTGTTAGGATGGGGTCACGCATTGCCACTGGGATACGTCGGGATATGATCCTTATTTTAGATTCATGTGTTTTTGTTATACTATGTATGATGAGCTCATAGCATGGCGATTGTAGTGGTGCTTGTTGAACTTGCGAAATGGTTCTCTTCTTCGAGACATTTCCTATTTTTGGGTGCACGGATTGCACAGTTTGTGGCTTGAGTTATATTATCGTGGCATGTCTGTGGAATAGTCGTGTTTGATAATATAAGGTCATTGGACCTATAATGGGCTCTATCAGATTTGATTACGGTATCTTTGGGAGAATAATATCGAAAGTCGGCTTAGAAAGTGATTATGGTTCTGGTTGGGGCGAAAGAGCTCCATGACTTGTTGATATGATAACTGGTTATGAGATTCTACATGTTTCTTTCATTATCGGCAATGTACGAAGGTTTTCGAATGAGGTTTTGTTGATATGGGGTTTAATACTAGTACCAGGTTTGTTTTCAGTAGTTACTATGATCGAAAATGGTGCTGTGAGTATGCGAGTTATGTAGACTATTATGTGATTATATATGGGGTTATGGCTATGGCTTGATACAGTTTGTTCAAACTTATACAATGTGTAGATGTGAGATTCGGGTCTTGAAAAGAAATTCTGAATGTTGGAAATTGAATTCCAAGGTTATGGGCTAAGGTTGAATTAATGATTTTCAGTATGTTGTGTTATTAGGCCTACATAGAATAGGGTGACACGGGATCACCCCCGGGTATGTGCATGGTAGGGTGGAACAGTGATTTAAAGGCTTAGGAACAACTCTTGGCACGTTTGAGGACGAATATATGTTTAAGTGGGGGAGAATGTAATGACCCGGCCAGTCGTTTTGAGTATTACAACCTCATTCCCCCATTTACTGCTTATCCTGTGTTCAACTATAATTATGTGACTCGTCGGAGAGGATTCAGAATGAATTGGAACACTTAGTTCCAAGATTTAAAGCTTAAGTTGAAATAGTTGACCGGATATTGACTATGTTTAAATGACCCTGGAATAGAGTTTTGATGATTCCAATAGCTCCGTATGATGAATTTGGACTTAGGAGCGTGTCCAAAAATTATTTGGAAGTCCGTAGTTAAATTAGGCTTGAATTGGCTAAAATGGAAATTTAAGTCAATATGTTTGACCGGGGAGTTGACTTTTTGATATCGGGGTTGGAATCCGACTTGGGAAATTGGAATACGTCTGTTATGTCATTTATATCTTGTGTGCAAAATTTAAGGTCAATCGGACTTTATTTGATAGGTTCCGGTATCGAATGTAGAAGTTGAAAATTCTTAGTTTCATTAAGCTTGAATTGCGGTATAATTCGTGGTTTTAGCATTGTTTGATGTGATGTGAGGTTTCGACTAAGTTCGTATGATGTTTTAGGACTTGTTTGTATATTTGGTTGATGCTCCGGGGGCCTCGGGTGAGTTTCGGATGGCTAACAGATCAAAATTTGGACTTAAACAAATGCTGGAACTTTTGGCCTTCTGGTGCAATCGCATCTGCGGACATTTTCTCATAGGTGCGAGCTCGCAGAAGTGAGCTTGGCAAGCTCAGATGCGAGCAGGGTCTGTGGTCGCAGGTGCGAGGGGATTTCCGCACTTGCGTGATTGCAGATACGCAAGGATGGGCGCAGAAGCGCAAGCTCCGTAGGAGCGGACTGAGCCTCGCAAATGCGAGCCCACAAAAACAGCTTATGGGGCGCAGAAGCGGATGAAGTGAATGACTTGGCAAACCGCAGAAGCAGTTGGTTTCTCGCACCTGCGAGACCGCCAAAGCGGCTAAGTGAGTCGCAGGTGCGGAACCCCTGGGCAGTATACATTTTGAAGGGGTTCCGAGTGTTTGCCATTTTTCTTACATTTCCAAAACGGTTTTGGGGCGATTTTCATAGAGAATTCACTGAAAAATTTGAGGTAAGTCACTTGTGATCATTGTTAGCCAATAATATTGGATTATCGTTGAGTATTTTGACTAGATTACGTATTTTTGAGGTGAAATTAGAGGATTTGGGCCTAGGGATTTGAAAATGAGATTTGGGGATTTTAAGGTCGAGTTGTTGTCGGAAATTTGGTAAATTTGGTATGGTTTGACTCGTGATTGAACGGGCGTTCATATTTTGTAACTTTTGTCGGGTTCCGACACGTGGACCCTACTAGTAATTTTTGAGTGTAATTTTAGATTTTTGTGGGGAAAATTAGTATTTTGATATGGAATTAATTCCTATAATTTGTGTTGACTGAATAGAATTAATTGTTACTAGATTCGAGCCGTTCGGATGTCAATAGGCGCAGAATGGAATTTTTGGAGCATTGTTTAGCTTGCTCTATATTGGACTCGGCTTGTTCGAGGTAAGTAACTCTTCTAATCTTGGAGCTGAGGGTATGAACCCTAATTATACATGTTATGTGTTTGGTGTTGAGGTGACGCTCAGGCAAGGTGACGGGCGCGTGGGCGTGCACCGTGTGAACTATGACTCTGTTATTTTTGTGGTACTGTGTAGTTTCCTGAACTTATCTGTAATCATGAAATCTCTACGTACTAGAGTTATCGAGCTGTGATTCATGTTAGAAACCATGTCTAGACTATATTTCATATGCAGTCATGTTCATTCATTGCATATCATATCTCAGTCCTTGTTGTTATTTATTCATACATCGTATCATCATTTTGGGCTAGTTTCATGACATTATGAGCCTGAGAGATTGGATAGATTGATTACTGAGTGAGGCCGAGGACATGATTTTGAGATATTGATACTAAAGCACGTGAGTTGTTCGTGCGAATCCGCATATTAATACTATAGCATGTGAGTTGTCCGTGCAACACGTGAGTTGTCCGTGCGGATTATAGTGCTTGGGCTGATGGAGCCCCCCCCGGAGTCTGCACACAACCCCAATGAGCGCAAGTACCTATTGAGTGCGAGTGCGAGTGCGAGTGCTGTGTAATTGGGAGGACTGGGTGGATTGATACTCTAAAAGTATGCATATGGTTGTTAACTATGTTGCATTGCATTGACATGCACACTTGACATACAGTCATAGAGATGCATTTTTCTCATGTTGTACGATATTGCGTCATTCATGACTTCGCCTGCACATTGACATGCAGGCATAGAGATGTACTTTTCCTCGTTCCATTTGAAAATGGAACATTTACCTGTTGAACATATTTGGAAGGAAAAATCACGATTTTGCAAACTTACTCATATTTTTGTGCTTTCGGTCAAAGATTTGGGTTTTCATTGATATACATGAAAAGCATGCCTATTTTCTGGAATTGTGAACCAGCTGAACATTACATTTCTGAGTTATTTCCTATACCACTTTTTATTATATTGTTATGAGCTGTGGTTGGCTATTGGTGTTGGACCTTGACTTGTGTTCCCGCTCGTCACTACTTTCAACCTAAGGTTAGGTTTGTTACTTATTGAGTACATGGGGTCGGTTGTACTTATACTACACTTCTGCATCTTACGTGTAGATTTTGGATGTTGATGCTGCTGTATGTGGCGGGAGCTGGATCTGAAGATGTACCTGTATTCCAGTTATTGCTGCCTCTTGTTCATGGTAGCTTTAGAATTTTTAATCTTTTCATGTATATTTCAAACAGATGACATATTTTTATTTCACACCAGTTTATTAAATTTTAATCTTAGAAGCTCATGATTTGTACTACCAGTACTTGGGAAGTTCTTGTATAAAAGTGGTTGTAATTTCATTTATTTTCATAATAAATCTCATTTGAATTGGTTAGTTGTTAATAGGCTTACCTAACGGGTTGAGTTAGGTGCCATCACGACTAGGTGGATTTTGGACTGTGACATAGTTTCATTATCCAGCCACAATCCTAGCAATGGAAAAGGAGTACGCTGAAGCTCAAAGGCTCATTTTTCAGCAAAATAAGTGCCTTCTAGAAGAAATATGGCCAGGAGAGGAAGGAAATTGGAATTATTCTTGCACTCACCCCCATTGGCAAAATGTTATGGCAGCACTTAAGGAATACAGGGAAATGATCAAAGAATCACCAGACCCCTATGACATTGATCCAGCAGAAATATCAAAGATCCATTTAAATGGGAATACTATTACTTTGTCGCGGAAGAAGAATGATAAAAGAGCAGGAATTATAGAGGAAGATCATCCGCACGCAAAGAGATATTTCACAAGAGCTAAAAAGCTAAGGCTAGAAGGGTTAAAGACAAGCATAATGTGTAATCATGAGCCAAGAAATAATTTGCGTAAGTCTTATAAACCTTTTAGCCAACTACCATTCCATAATTCACCTTATCCCTAAAAAAAAAAATATGCACAAGTGTCATAAACAATTTTCACCTCTTAACCCCTAGGCAAGTACCCATATGAAAAAATAAAAATGAGCACACCTTCTTTTTCCTTTTCACCACTTTACCCCCAAGAAATTACCATGAAAAAACAAAAATCTGCACAAGTCTTTCACTTTTTAGCCATATTGACCCACCAAAAGTTACCATAAAATCCAAAAATTTATTAACAATGTTTCCTACCCATGTCTTGTCATAAAGTTCCCAAAGTCTTATGCCATGCAAGTACTATTCAAGGACCCCTCATGTCACCAAAAATTGATTCATGTCAAGCCATAAATTTTCCTAAGTTCTATGCCATGCAAGTACTATTCAAGGGCCCCTCATGTCATCAAAGAAAAGTTATCCATGTCAAGCCATAAATTTACACAAACCTAATGCCATGCAAATACTATTCATGGGTTCTTTTGCCATCATCCATGTCTTGTCCAAACCAAATACCAAAACCCAAGGCCATGCAATTTGTTTTTTAGTTCATGATTGTTACGCCTCGTATTATTACGTCGATGTTGCGCTCCGCAGTAATTTATTACGATGATGTTACACTTTGCAGTAATTTATTACGACGATGTTACGCTCTGTAGTATTTTATTACGACGATGTTACACCCTGTAGTATTGTACGTCAAAGTTGTCATTTTGTCATAAAATACGGTCCGAGCTAAAATACCCAGTATTTATGGACTAGTGCTATACAAGGTACCACATGACCATAATAGTCAGGTGTACAAGGTATGTTAAAAGTGAGTAGTATTTCAAGTAAGTTGAGATAATCCTAAATTATTGGATAATGAGATAATCCTACTTAGATCATGTGTGTACTAAGATGTGTAAGCCTTTTGATAAGGAGCCTTATGTCAGGAATATCTATCCACCCCTATGGTGAAAGGCAATGAGAGATTCAGAAGATAGATATAAGTTTCAACAAGTAAAAGAAGCAAGATGAAAAAGGGTATGAGGTACCCAACTAGTGAAGATTATCATTATTTACCATTCAGAAAAGGAGATATAAGCATTTTGAGGTGCCTTCAAAAGTAGCAGAGGTATGTACAATCAGTATGTACAATCGGCCACACCCATCTCAGTTATGCCCTGTGGAAGCTAACAGATATGGTTTAAGAGAAGGACGAGATATCAAGATCTGGCTAGGGTTAGAGTAACCCAAAGTGGTAAATAGATTGTTTGTGTTAGTTGACATTTTTGAAGGATATTACAAAGGTGCTAATAGATCTTCTTTTGAAGCACCCAGATGGTGCACTCTCGAATGTTTACAATTAGATGTGAATATTAGCATGAAAAAAAAATCAAAAGATAGGCACTGGAAGCCTTGAAAGGATAAATATTATCTTAGGGTGGCTCCCGTTCCTAGTGGAGAGAGAATGTTAAGCAACCCGAAGAGCCGCTGGATGGAGTAAAGGGGAGCTAAAAGCAAAAGAATGTCTTGTTCGAGTTTTCATAATAAAGTGATAGACATAAATGTTAGCGGGAAATAAGAAGAGAGTTAATGAAGCATTATGAGTAAGATGTGATACATGGATGATAACGGTAGATCAAAAAGATGACAGTATTACAGAGTCTATAGTCAAGTGAAGGAAAGGACGAGAGGTGACAGGCCTTGAGATAACAAAAGAGTATAGGCCATAAAGTCATATCCTCATTTCGAGAAATAAGTTTGTGACTCCAACGCGACTACCGGAAGGAAAAGTTAGACCCCAGAACAATAGAAAACAGTATGGATTGGTGAACAAGATAAACTAAACATAAACTAGGGACTGAGTGATTGGATAATAGTCAGCATCATGAGAATTTCAGATTTCGTTCCGGCGATAATAGAATGGACAACAGAAGAAGATTCATGAGAAATGCAGAGAATGGTCATTCAGGAAGATGCCTCCCTAAAGCAAGCAATGTGAGCAAAGTTAAGCTTAAGGGACTGCATGTGCCAGCTGCACTAAGTGTCACCATCGCGAGTAAGGAGTTTTGTTATCCTTGGTACAGAAGGATTACCGCAAGGCGAGTAAGGGTCATCGATGATGTGAAGGACGCCAAAGACGAAGAGGTAAAACATTTATAAGTAGGTCATCGTAGCACTAAATCTTAGTACTCCCCTAAAAGGGGGAATATGGTGTTATGTGGCATTAAGTCAGAATTAAGTGGCTCTAGTAACGATGGAATAATAAAGGAAGAATGCGATAAGAATGAGAAAGGGATAAAATTGTACTTATTCAAATCCTACAGATATAATACGATTCCAGAACATTATGCAAACACGACGTCAAGGAAAAGAAGTAAGGATTCCTGTCCGGGATGTTATTGATAGATAAGGAGCCAGTGCGAGATGTAAGTTAAGACAAAGAAAATAACCCAAGAAAGATTACGTGGAACATTGATATGAGAATGGGCAACGAGTAGTTAGTAGTTGATTCAGGAAGAGCCTAGTTATGGCTAGTCAAGAGGATACAAACAAATCAGCAGATCGTGCAAGATAAACATAGTAAAACCCAATATAGTGAATTCAGTCTCACAATAATGTCATTATAATACTTGAGAAATATTCAGATAGGAGTTGGGGCAGTTAAAGGTACCGTATGAATGTTATGGGAATAGAAGAGAGTGCCACTGGGAAGACAGTCAAAATATCAGTTCAGAAGCAACCTTACAAGCATAAGGGCGTGGAGGTAAGTAACTACAGATAATTATAGGCAAGGAAGGAAAACAAAAGGTCTGTCGAGTATACGATGTAATAAGCTCGCAGCTTTACAAGAGTCAGAGGGTCCTCCCTAAGTACTAAAATGAAAGACTGGCTGAGGGAATAAAAAAGAAGGCTTCAGCCTAAGCACAGTGACCTGAAGAGGAAATGGTCTTGTAACAACAGTCTCACAACAACATTGTATGTACTCCATGAGAAAGTGGCACCTACTATGGCTAAGAAACGGGAAGAAAAATCAGGGAAGAGTCGCATAGGCGCACATACAAGGAAAAAGTGGTACAAGATGCATATTAGAAGGTAGCAACAGTTACGAGATTGGAAGAATTCCGACCACAAGTCGTAGTGTGAGAAAGAGGCCTAAAGGGAGGAATGCCCTGGCCTTTGGATTTATTCGCAGAATAGTTGCCTAGATGGGAAAGAGAGAATACTAAAGTATTCGGATGACATAGGTTATGAAAATGATAAGTGCATCAGTCAACATTCGAGGACGAATGTTCCAAAGGAGGAAATGATGTTACGCCTCGCATTATTACGTCGATGTTGCGCTGTGCAGTAATTTATTATGATGATGTTACACTCTGCAGTAATTTATTACGACAATGTTACGCTCTGCAGTATTTTATTACGACGATGTTACACCCTGTAGTATTGTACGTCGAAGTTGTCATTTTGAGATAAAATACGGTCCGAGCTAAAATACCTGGTATTTATGGACTAGTGTCATACAAGGTAATACATGACCATGCTAGTAAGGTGTACAAGGTATGTTAAAAGTGAATAGTATTTCAAGTAAGTTGAGATAATTTTTAATTATTGGATAATGGGATATTACCTAATTAATTAGGGAATTATATGGGTAATTGGTTAATTATTGCATAGTGGGAGATTATTAATTTAATCAAGGGATTAGTGGTTGATTAATAATGATTTTGGATAAAGTTTGAACCCCATTAACGTGGAAGCCAAAGACTTTATATAAATTTGACTCTTGAATTCACATGAAATGTGGCAAAACTTGGGAAATGTTTTGGCCAACTAAGCCACAAGTGGGGCCCACCCCCACTTAGTAAAAGACTTCACAAAAATCAAGAAAATTATCTTGAATCAGAACACAAAGGATTCCAATGCTAGCAACATTAATTTACTTTCTAAATAGCAACGTTGTTTCTAAGTTCTTAAGGAAAGGTTACGGCCAAGATTTTCTTTGCATAGAAACGTGATTGCTTCGATCTTTTCACATGACTTGTTTCGTGTTTTGTCGCAATTAACGAGTGTTAGAGGATTGTCAAGAGAATCGACTCAGGTATGTTAAGGCTATCCCTTCTTTCATTTTGGCATGATCTATACGAAACGATCAAATGCACAATTTTCATAAATGACTCTATTCATAGAAATATTAGGAGTTTCTATATTCTTGATTCCCCATGTGAATTATTATTATATCTTCTGTTCATGGGTCTCAGAAAAATACATATTTGATAAAATTTATCCGACATGCATATTATTTTTATGACATTCCGAGAAAATCTTATTAATGTATTTCTTATGCATTTCATGCATTTATACATGTACATTGACGCATGACCAGATGGCGTTATATACGCGTATATTATATGTATATGGGATATGGGAAAAAGTTACAGCGTTATATACGCACCACCACCTGATCAGCTGGTATACGTTGATAATTTGCACATTGTGGCCAAAATGGTATAATGGGATGCCCTCAGAGGTCTGATGATGTTATGAACACATATACCTATGCATGGTATGACATTTATAAGCAAATGCATGACATTATAAAAATGAAATGATTCATAGAGCTATGCAGACGTACATGTCGAGTCCTTTACTCCATGTTTCTCTCATGTCTATTATTTAGTAATTTTCACTCCTTACATGCTTGGTACATTATTTGTATTGACGTCCCTTTTGCCTGGGGACGCTGCGTTTCATGCCCGCAGGTCCTGATAGATAGGTTGAGAGTCCTCCAAGTAGGCTATCAGCTTAGCGAAAGGTGTTGGTGCGCTCCATTTGCTCCAGAGTTGCTAATGTGGTCAGTATGATTAGGGCATGTACTGATTAGTATGGCGGGGCCCTGTCCCAACTTTTATGACATTTATGCACTCTTAGAGACTTGTAAACATATGTCGTGTACGTGAAAGATTGTATGGCCTTGTCGGCCTACGTTTTGAGTTTATAAATTATCATGTTGGCCTATTAGGCACGTATGTCATGTGTATATGATGATGTAATAAGAAAGATACGTTACGTTGGTACTCGGTTGAGTAAGGTACCGGGAGCTCATCGTGGCCCATCGGTTTGGGTTGTGACAATTATCATGTTGTTATGCCTTGTCCATTAGCCAAATAAGTGTCTTACATTGTAAGACTTTTATGTTTGTTGTGCTTGTTTTATGCCACTTATACTATGTAATTCAATAAGGGTTGTACATGTACTAGCTTTCCATCTCCTATAAATAGGAGCCTTTGTAGTAGTTGGAAATCATCTTATGTCCAACTCATCTTAGATCCAATCTAGTTCTCTTGTAAAAACTCTTGTGTAATAAAATGTCTTCTTCTAGCTAAGTCTCTTATAGTTTCTTCCTCAAAATATAGGGATATGATTGGTTTATATTTGAGTGTAGAGTCTCAAAATACTTTAGTAGTTGAAGAAAATTTCTCTAGTAGTTTAGGAAGATTGCTCTATTAGTTGAGGAAGATTACTTAACTAGTTGAGAAAGATTGTTATAGTAGTTGTTGCATTAGGAGTGCAAGACTTTTTCGAGTTCGCTGTTGACGGCCTAGTTGTGGCGAGAGATGCCTTTTGTGAGCCTCCAGCACCCCCTTGTAGGAAGACTTTTGTGCGAATAATTCAACCGCTGCTAAGGTGATCCAATCTCTACTAAGGTAATCCAATCTCTACGAAGGTAATCTGATCTCTACTCTTGTAATTTAGCTATCTCTACGATTCCCAGTGCTACACATACCCCCTTTGGTTGGCTAGCATCAAACAACCAGCACTGCATTTGATGCAGCTGCTTCTCATCCTTCAACTCCATTATCTTTATCTCCACCTCCACCAACACCAGCAAATGCTACATCATTTTCATCTTCGTCTACTCTTCCACCAGCAGTTGATACACCATCTCCATCGGTCGCACCTGACCATGAAGAAGGTGTTCCTCTTCCACAGTCCCCAGTTCATGGGAACTTGGGGCACAATTATGCTGCTCCTTCTGAAGATCCACAAAGGAAGAGGAACATTACTCTTTCGGTCTCTACCGGGTGCAAACTGCTATCACGTCTGGTAGAGCTTGCTAATTAAGCCTTTGGCTTTAGAAAAAGATTGGGAAATGATTCAGACACTTTCGAGCGCGTGTTTGTTGAACAATGTTATGCATAATGCCGCGGCGGTACGTTCCTTCTTTTTATGTTATTTCTTCTACTTTTGAACTAATGTATTCTAAGTTTTTCCTCTTCTTATTTAATAGGCCAACTTTCTTGCCTATATGGGCCTTAAAAGGTTGATTTGTGAGAAGGAAGAACTTACTTCTGAACGAGATCAACTTTTGGCGGAACATGACCAGACTATTCTTTGCCTCTCGGAACTGGAAACTAGAGCTACTGAGGCCGATGTTTTAGAGGCTCATTTGCAGCAAAGCGAGGAAGAAGTGGTAACCCTCAGCTAAGAAATTGGGCCGCTGAGGGTTAATTTTTATGAGGCCAAGGCCAAATGGACAAAATTCCAAAATGCCTTCTTACTGCAACCGGTCGTGAGGCTGCCTCCACTGCAAGAGTGATTAACTTGGAGGCAGCCTTGAACTCCAAAAGTGAAGAGCTTGTTGTTGTGGAGGTGAAATATGCCCAGCTAGAAGGGATGTATAGGAAAACTATCGATCATAATAGGCTCTTTAGTTCAACTGTCTGCAAGCTTGACGTCAGCCTCAAATCTGCCAGATCCGCTCGGGAAAACCTTTTCGCTGAGGTTATTCAACTAAAAGAAGAACGTGAGCGCCGAGCGGCTTCCCTCATTATTGAAAAAACTTATTCCATGTATAGCATGAGGCGAAAAACCTTGGAAGGGGCAAAAGCTAGTATCATTGATGTTAATGCCAAAATTGCTATGGCCCGAGAGCATGAGTTGGCTGCAAAAAATAGACTCCCGGCGTAGTCTGATGCTCCAGGTTCTTCTGATTCTGGTTCCGAGATTTTAGAAACTAAAGAAGGATCGGTAGGCGATGAGGCCGAAGACCTAACTGGGGAAAGCATTGAGCCATCGGCGGAACCACCTACTCTTCCCGGCAATGCGGATACTTATCTTCCTCCTGGTTCCAGAGGCGCTGCAGTTTAGCTTTTTCATTTCCCATTTTCCGCTTGTAACGTTTTGGCCCGTTCTTGTAAATAAAGACATATTTTCTTTTTCTTTTTACAAGTGTCGTTTGAGTCTTACTTTCGTTTGAATATCCATGCAAGCCTTTAACATTTTCATTTGCTCAAGTATTCTGCGCATGTTGTTCAATTCACGCTTTACTATGTGTAGTCTCAGATGCCCTTTTTTCGAAGCATTTTGGTTCCGAGTATTATCCCTTTTATGTGAGGGTTTTTATGAATATTTGTGCAAGTTTCCCTTTTACATGAGGGTTTCTATGAATATTTACACAAGTTTCCTTTTACATGGGGGGTTTCTATGAATATTTGCACAAGTTTGCTTTTTGCGTCCTTTTCCTATGCGGCTTCGGGTGTATTTATCCCCGATGGCATTTTGGATTCCGGACATTGATTCTTCCGGAACCAACCCTTTAACGTGAGGGTTTTTATAAGAGAGGGCCCTCTTATGTTTATGGAGAGGACGTCTTATGTTCATTACGACACTAACATTTGAAGTACTTGTTAAACTTTCAAATGACAAAGTTAGCTCATCATTCAGATAAGAAACAAGTTAAAAGCAAAAGGATTTCATTTTATTCCTTCTATTGTCAGAAATTACATAAGCATTTTGCTATGCAGAAAAGAAATTGCCATTACTTGTGGTTATCTTGTATAACTTATTTCTACGGGGCTGGCTGCGCAGTCCCTGGTCCCGATGATGCATTTTGTTTCCGGATTTTTGTTCTCGGTTGATGTGGCAATCATTGTTGCCATATCCTCATATCATTCTCCCCTAGTGTTTGAATGCGAATAATGCGAATTGGAATAGTGGAAGTCTTGTATCTTCGAAGGTCCCACCAATGAATTGCTAGGTAATCCTTCACTCGGTAACATATCTTGTTTCCCCTTAGGAATCCATGCTATCGAGCAAAAGAATACCTAACAGCCCTCTGGCAGTTTGTGCCCGTGAACGGTCGGGTAACCTCTGTTTGGTAGCTAACTTAACTTCCCGGTGGGAATTTGCTATCGAACCAAAGATTATCTAATCATCCCCGAGTGGAAGCTTGTTCATTTGCCTTGCTATCAAAGGTCTTATTGCTACTGTCTTCGTAGTATGCTTTCCGTAGCTGCCTCATTAAAAACCTTGCCAGAAAAAACCAACTGGGACAAAAACTGAACGAATGGAAAAAGAGTGCAGCACAAACTTTCTTTTTGAGTATTGTTCATGAGCAATAACATCTTTTGAGGTGTGCCACATTCCAGTTGCTGGGCAACTTGTGTCCATTGTGGTTCTCCAACTCGTATGAACCATTCCCAGTGACAGCTAAATTCCGGTAAGGGCCTTCCCACGTTGGACCTAGCTTTCCCGTGTTGAGCTCTCGGGTATTTTGTATTACTTTTCTTAGTTACAAGCCTCCTACTTTGAAAAAATGGAAGTTGGCTCTCCAGTTGTAATATAGCTCCATCCTCTGCTTTCGAGCTGCCATTCTTACATACGCCAAGTCCCTGCGTCCCTCGAGCAGTTCCAAGTTGATTAGCATTGCTTCGTTGTTTGATTCTTTGTTTGTCTGAGAATATCTCAAAGTGGATTTTCCCACTTCAACTGGGATTAGGTGTTCAGCACCGTACATGAGGGAAAAGGAGTTTCTCCTGTACTTGATTTGGTCGTTGTTTGGTAGGCCCATAGGATTCCGCAAAGAACTCCCGATGATTCCTTTTGCTGCTACCAACCTTTTCTTGAGGTTTTGAATGATCACTTTATTTGTTGACTCCGCTTGACCGTTTACGCTCGGATGATAAGGTGAGGACGTGATTCTCTTTATTTTCAGGTCTTCAAAGAACTTTGTAACTTTATAAACTATGGCCCATTGTCACATGCTATCTCTTTTGGTATTCCGAACCTGCAAATTATATTTTCCCATAGGAAATTGACCACTTCCCATTCTTTGATTTTCTGATAAGACCATGCTTCCACCCATTTAGAAAAATAATCAATCAAAATTAAAAGAAACCTTACCTTTTCGGGAGTCGGTGGCAGCGGTCCAACGATGTCCATCCCCCACTTCATGAATGGACATGGGGATAGAACCGAATGTAAGGGTTCTGCCGGTTGATGTACTAGTGATGCGTAACATTGGCACATATCACATTTTCGTATGAAATCTTTGGCGTCTTGTTCCATGCGAGGCCAGTAATATCCTGCCCGTACCAATTTCAGCACCGAAGACTCTGCGCCTAAGTGATTGCCGCATATCCCTTCGTGGATTTCTCTCATGACATAGTCAGCTTTTGTCACTCCTAAACACCGGGCCAGCGGGCCTTGGAAAGATTTTCTATACAATTGGCCTTTCCTGAAGCTATACCATGTAGCTTTGGTGCG
Source organism: Nicotiana tabacum (assembly GCF_000715075.1). Lineage (NCBI taxonomy): Eukaryota > Viridiplantae > Streptophyta > Magnoliopsida > Solanales > Solanaceae > Nicotiana > Nicotiana tabacum. The sequence goes on from NC_134102.1 coordinate 50,310,374, forward strand.
TAACACCCGTGATGATTTGGGATCGTCGAGAAACTTTCCGTGCTCGAGGTAGTTGTTCATTTCATTCTTCCAATCCTAAACCAGACTAGCCGAATTCACCTCGTAGTAACCATCCGTATCAAGGACTGAGCTCATCAGTTGTACCACCGTTCCGGACTCCGATCCTTTTATTTTCGTCGATGAACCTATGTTTGCTAATGCATCCACTTCTGCATTATCCTCTCTTGAGAAATGAGTTATTGACCACTCACAGAGTCGTGCCAAAAGAGCCTGGACCTTAACCACGTATTGTTGCATACGTTCTTCTTTGGTATCAAAGATCCCGTAGCCCTGATTTACCACCAGCTGCGAGTCGTATTTGATTTTGATAACCTCGGAATCAAGTCCCCGGGCTAATTCGAGCCCTTCAATCAAAGCTTTATATTCTGCTTCATTGTTAGTTAAAAGAATTATTTTGATAGCTTGCCTTAAGGTTTCCCCCGAAGGCGTGATTAAAACCATTCCGAGCACGGACCCTTTTACGTTCGAGGCTCCATCCATAAATAAGGTCCAAACCCCTGATGTCGATTCTGACACCATGACTGCCTCCTTGGTCGCCAAAGGTAGCAGTCATCGACTAAATTCGGCCATAAAGTCAGCCAAGACTTGTGACTTAATTGCAGCCCTTGATTTATATTATATGTCGAATTCACTTATTTCGACGACCCATTTGGCCAATCTTCCCGAGAGTTCGGGTTTATGAAGGATGTTCCCCAAGGGGAAAGTAGTCACCACAGCTATTGGGTAGCATTGGAAATAGGGCCTCAGCTTTCGAGCGATGACTACGAGAGTTAAGGCCAGTTTTTCCAAATGTGGGTAGTGAGTTTTTGCTCCCGTTAAAATTTTTCTAATGTAATAAATAGGAAACTGCGTACCTTCATCCTCCTGGACTAAAACCACACTTACCTAAACTTCTGAAACCGCGAGGTAGACTAGCAATGTTTCGCCTTCTTTCGGTTTTGAGAGCAATGGAGGGCTTGATAAGTATTTCTTAAGGTCCCTCAAAGCATGCTGGCACTCCGGCGTCCATTCGAAATTGTTCTTCTTTTTGAGCAATGTAAAGAAGCGATGACATTTTTTCGATGACCGGGGAATGAACCTTCTCAAAGCTTCTAACCTTCTTGTGAGTCTTTGGACTTCCTTCACGTTTGATAATTGATCCGGGATATCGTCTATGGCCTTGATTTTGTCGGGGTTTACTTCAATTCCCCTTTATGAGACCAGAAACCCCATGAACTTACCGGAGCTGTCCCCGAACTCACATTTCTCGGTGTTAAGTTTCATGTTATGCTTCCTCAGGATATCAAATGTTTTTTGCAAATGCTTAAGGTGGTCACATGCATTCAAAAACATAATGAGCATATCATCTATAAAAACTTACATGGTTTTTACTATTTTCTTTTCAAACATCTTATTTACGAGCCGTTGATAAGTGGCTCCGATGTTTTTCAACCTGAAAGGTATTACATTGTAACAATATGTACCAAAATTTGTTATAAATGAAGTCTTTTCCTGACCTTCCGGGTTCATCTTAATTTGGTTGTACCGGGAATAAGCATCAAGGAAACTCATCAGTTCGTACCCAGCCGTGGCATCAATCATTTGATTGATATTTGGCAGTGGAAATGAATCTTTCGGGCAGGCCTTATTAAGATCTTTATAGTCTACACACATACGAAATTTGTTGTTCTTTTTAGGAACTACTAATACATTGGCTAGCCAGTCTGGATATATTACCTCTATGACACAAGCGGGTTACCTCTTCTTTGACAAATTTATTCCAGGCCTCGGCAATAGGGTGCTTCTTCTACCATATCGGTGGTACGTTGGGATCCAAACTCAGCTTATGCATGGCTATTTCTGTCGGGATACCTGTCATATCCTCGTGTGACCATGCAAAACAATCAACGTTAATTTTAAGGAATTCAATAAAACCAGAACTGAGTTCGGGATGCATTCCTGTCCCCAAGTGAAATTTTCTTTCTAAGAATTCTTCAAACAATGCCACTTGCTCTAGTTCCTCTGCCGTGGATTTCGTTGCGTCCGTTTCTTCCGGAACTTAGAAATATCTCGGCACTTGATATTGTTCTGATGATTTTGCCCCTGTAATAACCTTTTCTAACTCGGGAGTAGGTGCTGGTTCCTGTAATTGCTATGTCGTGCGCTCCTTCCTTTTGCTACTGGAAACTGAGATTACATTCATCTCCCTCACTGCCGGTTGGTCACCTCTTATCTGCTTGATTCCTTCAGGCATCAGAAACTTCAGCAGTTGGTGATACGTCAAAGGTACAACTTTCATATCGTGTAACCATAGCCTTCCTAAGATGATGTTGTATCCCATATCACCATCCACTACTTCGAAGAGAGTTGTTATCATTACTCCTTCAGCATTCATGAGCATCAAGATCTCTCCCCGGGTCGTCACTGTTACACCCTGTGCGTCCCAAGGTGACGTATAATGAATATGTGGCTTATTAATCATGATTTAAATAGGATTAAAGTAATAATATGACTATATATGATGCTTGGATAGAAAATATAAAGTTTGGGAAAAGACATATTTAAGTTGCGGAAAAAACGACTAAGGATTTGTCTTGTAACAGAGCTTTTTGAGCAATATATTTCTCGTTCTATATGGGGTATATTTTGGGACATATTATATAAAAAAAATTGAAGGTCTTAGAATGTAGTTTACAATACTCTTAACCGTTTGTTCATACGACATCCGGATAAAAAGATATAAGCGTCAGAAGATGGGCCAATGAGAGGGTGCCAAGCTAGCACCTCTTTGACTTTTCCAAACTTGATATATATAGGTATTAGGCCGTGTTTATCTTCATTTTGCCATAGAACACTGCCGGTTGGTCACCTCTTATCTGCTTGATTCCTTCGGGCAACAGAAAATTCAGCAGTTGGTGATACGTCAAAGGTACAACTTTCATATCGTGTAACCATAGCCTTCCTAAGATGATGTTGTATCCCATATCACCATCCACTACTTCGAAGAGAGTTGTTATCATTACTCCTTCAGCATTCATGAGCATCAAGATCTCTCCCCGGGTCGTCACTGTTACACCCTGTGCGTCCCAAGGTGACGTATAATGAATATGTGGCTTATTAATCATGATTTAAATAGGATTAAAGTAATAATATGACTATATATGATGTTTGGATAGAAAATATAAAGTTTGGGAAAAGTCGGATTTAAGTTGCGGAAAAAACGACGATGGATTTGCCTTGTAACAGATCTTTTTGAGCAATATATTTCTCGTTCTATATGGGGTATATTTTGGGACATATTATATAAAATATTTAAGGTCTTGGAATTTAGTTTCCAATACTCTTAACCATTTGTTCATACGACATCCGTATAAAAAGATATAAGCGTTGGAAGATGGGCTAATGAGAGGGTGCCAAGCTAGCACCTCTTTGACTTTTCCAAACTTGATATATATAGGTATAAAGCCGTGTTTATCTTCATTTTGCCATAGAACACGGCCTGAGAACATACATAAACATATCCATAAGCTCTCTTCAAGGGTTTCAAAGGATATTAACATCCCGTGCACGAAATCGAGAAGCGATAACATTAAAATGATCCCTACGACATAAGTATCGCTATATTGCCTCTCTTTTTCTTTGTAGTTTGAGTTTTGGAATGTATTTAATAGTTAATAAAATGCCTGCTTTCTGAATTTATGCTTTTAAATATAAACGAATGTTGATAAATGCAATTCCTAATATTTAGAACTCACGGGACGGTGATCGGAAGGCGTGAGTTCGATTTATTTCACTTTTAGTGGACTGTTTTGTAGTCCACTCGTGTTGGCCTATTGTGCTGCTGATTTATGGAGTTTGGAAGGATGAAGGGCGTGGGGAAATGCCACATGTGGTAGGGTAGTAGGCTGGTCGCTCATCGTTGCAATTTAGGCTAATTGATAACTTATTGATTGGGTGTGTTATGGTATATTTGGGGCTTTTGTTGTATTGAAGGTCCCGAATTGTAGTTGGGTTGTTTTTGAGTTGCTGATTGTATTGTGTTTGTATCTCACCTATAGTAGGCTTGAGGGAGCAGTGAAATCAGGGGAAATGCTACCCGTTTTATTTTAGAATCGAGTTACCATTTGAGATACGTGATATACCACCGCCATCTAAGTTGTACACGTATTTCTTTGTTATAGGGTTGGCGCGCTAGTTGCCATAAGCTTGTTGTTGAGTTGCATTGACGACTTGAGGTATGTTAAGGCTATCCATTTTTTCTTTTGGCATGATCTATATGATACAAATGAAAAGTGCAAACGCGGAACTTTCATCAATGACTCTATTCATAGAAGTACTAGGGGTGCCTATGTTCTTGATTCCCCATGTGTCCTATTATTATATCTTCTGTTCATGGGTATCAGAAAAATACGTAAGTTGCTAAAGTTTATCCGAAGGCATAGTGGTCTTATGAAATTCCGAGAAATCTTACTGACTTACTTCGTTATGCATTGCACTCATTTATACATGTACATTAACCCATGACCAGATGTCGTTATATACGTATATATTATATGTATATGGTATATGGGGAAAGGTTATGGCGTTATATACGCACCACCACTTGATCAGCTGGTATACGTTGATGATTTCGCCCACAGTGGCTGAGATGATATGATGGGATGCCCTCAGAGTCTTGATGATGCTATGTACACATATACCTATGCATGGTATGACATTTATACACACATGCATGACATTATAAATTTTTCATGATTCACAGAGTTATTCAGAACTACAGGTTGAGTTTTTTACTCTATGTTTCTTTCATGTCTTTTATATACTACTTTCATGCCTTACATACTCGGTACTTTATTTGTACTGACGTCCCTTTTGCCTGGGGACGCTGCGTTTCATGCCCGCAGGTCCCGATAGACAGGTTGAGAGTTCTCCTAGTAGGCTATCAGCTCAGCGAAAGGTGTTTGTGCACTCCACTTGCTCCGGAGTTGCCTATTTGGTCAGTATGATTTGAATATGTATTGATTGGTATGGCGGGGCCCTGTCCCGACATTTATGACATTTATGTACTCTTAGAGGCTTGTAGACAAATGTCATGTATATGGATACTTATATGGCCTTATCGACCTATGTTTTGACTATACAAATGATCATGTCGGCTTTATAAGCCCGTATGTCACATGTATAAGTTTCTATATCATGTTGGGTCGTCCTATATCTAGTATTCCCTTATGTTTTATTCCTGTTATCTTCTGACGGCCCTTGCGGCCCACTTACCCATGATGATATGATAAGAAAGATATGTTATGTTGGTACTCGGTTGTGTAAGTCACCGGGTGCCCGTCGCGGTCCTGCGGTTTGGGTCGTGACTGTCACGCTCGCAAGGTTGAATCCAACAAGGATTTTTGTTGGTGGAATAATGCTTCTGGTGAGTGTAGCTTGTTCCAATACTCTCCATTGTATGATATTAGCCGAACTTCCTGGATCCACTAGAACACGCTTAATTTTAAAATCTAACACATTTAAAATGATTACTAGTGCGTCGTTGTGTGGTAACAGAAATTCGTCTGCGTCTTTCTCTGTAAAAGTGATATCGTCCTTCTGGAGTCTTTTTGTTGTGACCAAACACACTCACGCAAGTATACGCGGTCATCAAGTAATAAAGAGACTAAAAGTCGGATGTCGAACCCACGAGGACTTATGATTAACTATTAACTAAATTAGACTATCATAATTATCTAAACAAGAATTAAACCTAAAAATATTTGATTCTAAACTAATTAAATAAAAAATATAAATAATGAACTTTGAATAGAGAAAGAGCAGATTTTTATGATATCAATGTAATGAAAACGATCTAGGGTTATGGGCTATCTAACAATCCTATTGTATTCTTAAATTGAATTGGCCGACTAATTTATCTAGCTTATTGGTTGACAGGGTTAATATTGCTCATAAAAATCTGTCGAGTTCTTACTCGCCTATTCAAGCTAACCTAACGCCTATATGTCTATGGAGTTAGAATCAACAAGAATGCATTTATAATTCCTGTAAATCAACCAAGCAAGGCAATTAGGTATATGTCTATCCTAACCACGAATCTGTTTTCCGATGCCCGAGTTCAAGAACTTGCCCTACTCAATCCTGTATGCAATATAGAATTCCCACTTTCGAGTTCAATTCTAGATTCGTAGATAATATTTAATTGGTGATCAAGCAATCAAATAAATAAGCGCAAGATTGAATAAATAAACTAATATGATAAATCAAGAAGTCAAAATCAATATCCGAATGACAATAGTCATGAAAGAACCACAACCCTAGAACGTGAAGTTTAGCTCCATATAGACATGGTAGCCAAACAACAAATCATACAAAGAAACATAAAGATTACTAAGTTTGGTAGGAGAAAGATGAAACTTGATGAATTTCGGCCTCCACAGCTTTGTCGTGGCTTTTTCCCTCTTCCCAATATGTTAGATGCCCTAAAAGAGGCGTTTTTAGCTTATATATTGCGTACAAAAGTCGTGGGCCAAAGTTCTCCTATTCCTAATCCGACTTGGCTACAGGGATTGATGCTGGGGTAGATGCGTCACATCCACCTCGTCCTCCACTTCTCAGCTTCGCATGCTAGGGTGGATGCGTCGCATCCACCCTTTGTTCCTCCTTCTCAGCTTTGCCTAGGTGCGGATACTATGGCGGATGCTATGGGCCGACTTCACTGCTAAGGGTGCACGAAATCCAACCCCTCTTCCTCTACCTAGAGCACCTTTTCTTTATATTTTTGTACTCCAAACACCCTAATTCATCACACACAACTCAATTAGTCATAAAACCAATAATTAAACCATGTTGGGCATTTTAAAGATCAAATAGCATCAAAAAGCGGTTAAAACATGGGTAAAGTAACATCAACACATATCGAAATATGCCCAACATCACTTTTGCTGTGAGTTTTTGATACTTTAGTCTTCTTTGCCGTCGAAAAGGTGACCACGTTTATCTCGTTCCCCCAAAAGATCATGTTGATCATTTGGTGTGGGGTTTCTTCTCCTGCTTTCTAGGATACCGTGTTGTCTCTGTTGCGACTGTAATTGTTCTTAGCTCGATCACTCAAGAATTATCGGAGATGACCATTCCTCAATAGCGTTTCCACCTCCTCCCAAAGATGTCGGCAGTCCCCTGTCCGGTGACTGTTCATCCTGTAGTGTTCGCACCATAAATTAGGATCCTTGTGGCTGGACTCGGACCTCATAGGTCTCGGGAATTGTGCTTCTTTAATATTCCTCATGGCTGACACCAGTTCCACTACATTGGCGTTGAAGTTAAATTCTGATAACCTGGGGTAAGAAAGATCTCAAGACCCTGACATTTGTTTATCTTGAAGTGATCTATTGCTTTGACCACGATCAGTCCCTCCGTCGACGGTGAACTTGTTTGCTGCTTGAAAATTTCTGCCACGTCCTTCGGTACGCTCGTAGGGTAAAAATTGACCCCTCAAAGTCCGCCTATCCGTGTCATAGTCATCCTTTGGTTTTCCTCTGTTCTTCTCCCGTCTTTTGGCCGATGATGTAGAACTGACCTGGTCATCTTTGATCCTTATCTTCGAGTCGTACCGGTTGTAAACATCTGCCCAGGTTGTTGCTTGAAACTCAAGAAGGCTCTCATTCAGTTTTCGGGAAGCGTCTGCACCTCTCAGATTCAATCGTTTGGTGAATGCTTCAGCTGCCTATTCATCCGAGACGGCGGGGAGCAACATTCTTTCTTTCAAAGGATCTATGGAATGCTCGGGCAGTAATGAATATCACGTTTGGGCTCCCCTCGTGAGAGTTTCGCCGAATTTCTTTAGCAACACATATTCAATTTCGTGAGCAGATAGATCATTTCCTTTCACCGTCGTTGTGTAGATGGTAATATGTTCCTGTGGGTTTGATGTTCCATCATACTTTGGAACTTCAGGCATTTTGAAACACTTCGGGATTAGTACTGGTGCTACACTTGGCTTGTACGGTAATTGAACATACTTCTTCGAGTTCGGGCCTTTCAATACTGATGGTGCGCCCAAGATTTGATCCATGCGGGTGTTTACTTCCCTCATGAACCGTAAAAGCTCATCTTTGAATGAATCGTTCTAGTTTTTAAGACCTGATCTGCTCCATCCAGCCCCATGGGAGCCGACTTCACCCCTGGGAGTGTTGTTATCGATTATCTGTGTTGTTTGGTGTGTGGGAACAACATGTGGAATCGGATCGCGCATGTTCGCATTATTCGAAGCACCTTATAGCACCTGTTTCAATTCCATCATAACCTGATCCTGTATCGTGAGATGGCCTAGAATGATTGCATGTTGCTCTTGCAGGATCCTCACAGCATCCGCTACTTGCTCCTCGTCAACATCATCGAGAGTTCTTTCCCAAACCTGTCGAGGGTATTGTCTGTCATGCACCGGCGTGGCGTTATTACCCCCCATTACGGGTGTCTCTAATTGAGTCCTCGAAATGAGGTTGATCCCCTCAAATTTTGGGGTTGTCTGCATCGTTAACAGTGTTATCTGCCATTTTTTGCGATTTTTTATAAGACAAAAATAGTCAAAACACGTTAGTAAAAGAGGCAAGGATCAATTCAATTGCACGGATGTCTAGGCCCCACGGTGGGCGCCAAATTGTTTACCCGTAAAATAGTACAGTTAAATTTATACGTGGTTTCTAGACAAGTGAACTAATTTGATCCTGAAATAATATAATAATCGATGAAATACGCAGTACTTAGCCTTGGAATATAGATGAAATAGCAAAGATAGTAATTCCATGAACGCGGTCCCGAACATAGCAATGATGAGATATAAAAACAAGAGAGTGAAATTGTATAAAGCTTTGTATAGAATATAATATATGTTCTTGCCAAAAATTTTATGTGTCTTACAATGATAACTGAGCTCACTATTTATAACTATGTCTAGGGAAGAAGGTTCTAGGATCGTGCCCTCCTTTAATGTCAATAATGAGGGTCATTGATGAAGATGTAATGTTGAGCATAAATGCCAAATTCTTTATAACTGACCGTCGCTCTTAATGCTGTAGAATATTCCTTAGTAAATTGTACCGGGCACAGAGCATTTAATACACTTTTATGAATGTTATCCATTCTGTTGACAAGCATAGTGGCTGCATTCGGTCCTCAGCCATTCCATCTTGGATTTCACATGTCCTCCTTTTAGTCAGCCACGCGTCATATAATATTTTACCCTATACAATTCCAATAACATAAAAATCATTGACACCAAAAGAGAGGTCAAAAACTGTGAGTAAAACATCAAACCAAATTTTGATTAAATAAAAATTTTGCAAAGTTTCTGATGAATAACGGCATCCTAAATACGGCATCGTAAGAAGAGCGTTCCAACCTTCAATGGTGGAATAGAAATATTCTATAAACGGGAATGAAAAAATTGCTGAATATGAACGTCATTTATGAACGTCACAAAAATACTCAAAACTATCTCTTATCAGTATGTTTATTTAACCATACAAATTAAAAGAGATTCATTCTAGCTTATCACTAACTCTATTTCCTTTTGAAGGGAAACATCCTTTAGTCAAATTTCCTTCCAAACTGGATTCACAAGTTGGTAGTGCCTCTACTTTCAATAAACCTTAAGGTCCATCATTGACCAACTTGAAGTCATATCCAGATTAATATTATTTAGACAAAAGTGCACATATAAGTTTTACTCAATTTTAAAGAACAGATTCTCTTATGAGGTAGACTAATATTATTCTGTTTAGGAGATACATTATTATACAATAACAAGGTCATGCATTCATGTACCAAAAGAGATAAAATATTTATCAAGCTTAATAACTCAAGAGTTATTCAAAAAATAAAATAAATATCCATCTTTTATTTTGCCCAGAAACCGGAATTAAATTCCTTCTAACAAAAGGTACATATATTTCATCCTTTAAATTAATGTCTTATCACTATCAAAAGAAAGTTTTAACAAGTATTACGATAAATTGCATAAAGTCATTGTGGAGTTGAGATAATAATATTAAATAGATCATAATAAGTCAAAAACACTGAGTAATAAAATTCAGACTGCATTCAATATTTATATGCATACATGCATCTCGGATAATAAATTTCGATGGGAAAAGAATCATTTATGAAAAGTATATTATATAGTCCAAAAATAAATAGAACCAACTCAGATGGAGAGTATACAATTATTTTCAGTCAACTATATATAACCATTTAATATGAAAGTTTTAAACACACTACACATATATGTAGTCATGCATCTTGAATAGCAATTTCAATGGAAAAAGAACTACTCCTGCAACATACATATGTAATGCCTGATTATTCACTACAATAATTAAAACAGACTCAACTCAGATGGAGAGTATACTGTTAATTTAAGTCAAGTGAACATCATAATTAATAGCTCTAGTTCCATTGATCCAACATATATACTCAGATGGAGAGTAAGTACACAATGTCAATTACTAGTATTTCACCTAGTGAGCTTACAATAAATTTATCCGATATGGAGAAAAACCTAAAGTCAACGCATAAATTTATTAGTCACTTCAAATTAATAGTGGAAGACCACAAAAATATATTTCTATCACCACTTAATCATGATTGTATTTTAATTACAAAATTGATTCAACCCTTAAACTCAGATAGAGAGTCAACACAGGTTATCAATAACCAGTAACTATACCTAGTGAGTTCATAATAAATTTATCCGATATGGAGGAAGACTTAAAGTCAACGCATAAATTTATTATCTCACTATAAATAAAAAATGGATACCATAGGGTTAATTTCTCTCACCACTTGATCACAACCACAAACTTTTCTCTGAGGATTAAGTTCCATAATTAGAAAACATGCTCAAAATCCCATTTAAACAGTCTTAAAACGCTAAAATTAACGTTTTGCACTACATAGCTATGAGTATTGATCACTGGACTGTTTCTGATAGACCTACCAAATTTTAAATCAATCGAAGACCGTCAAAATCACAATCTCCAAAGCTGCGACCAAATTTGGAAAATAACCATTTTAAGCATTTTTAAGAATTTAAAATATGACTTACATTCTTATCATATACCAATTCATATCAAATCAACATGTGTTATCATGTTCTAGATTAGACATAAATAAAATGACAGAAAGAATGATTTTCCGTATGTAAATCACATTTTAATCCGCCAAACCTCTAAGAAAACGCATCTAAACGATCCCGAATTGTCAAAATACGATGCGATTCACTGCAACGCAGTGAGTTCTTCTTAACTGATCATTTCCGATGATCCTACCAAATTTCAGGTCATTCAGAGATCGTGAAATTCACGATCGCCAAAAAACTAAACCAAAATCGAATAAATTATTTTTGGCGTATTTAGGATTAAATCCATGTTATTTGAATCCTTGCTATATATCATATCAAGTTAAATCATTATGTGTCATCATGTTCCAGATTTAACAAAAATATAGCCGAAATATAAAGAATAATTTTTTATATTTATAATAAATTAAATTTAATAAACGGCCTGAAAACCCATCTAAACGACCTCAAAATGTCGAAAAATAACATGATTCACTCCATAGCAGTGAGGTTTTCTCACTAGATCATTTTTGATGAACCTACCAAGTTTCAGGTTAATCGGAATTCGTCAAATTCATGACCACCAGCCTGTAATCAAACTCGGAGAATAACCATTTTAAGCAGTTTCATGAATTAAAATAAATACGATATTGATTTCCATTCTCCTTATAATTATACTATGAGCTCAAGGCATATATTATGTTCTTCCTATTTCTAGGATACATAATATCTCCTTTTTCAATAAACTATCCTTTTATTAAATATATAAGTACTTAAGATATTACATTTTCTCTCGTTCGGCGAAAACCCCAATATCTCTTCTCATGGATGGAGTTGGTCTCACTAGTACCCAAAGATAAAACTCTTTTTCTAGTTAAAAACCTCCACCACTAATGTAGATTTATCAAGGATAATTTTCACATGGTACATTAAGCAGATATTTTAATGACTCAAATAAATAGACCATTTTGTGGATCCTACTTATTAATTTTAATGCTCAATCCATGAATAGACATAATTTCATATGTACAAATTTATTAAGAATTTTTCATGAGTTCAAATAAACAAACCACTTCAGTGGTAACTATTTATTACTCACAAAATTCTCAATTTACGAGTGAAGATACATATAGCTCATAAAATTATTTTATGAAAAATTATGGACCACAACTTAAAAGTCATGCCAATAATATAAAACTCATACAAAATACCGTCATATTTTACTTAATTACAACCTCCAACCAGAGAACAAAATTTTTCATCGAAAATCCAAGACTAGTAATCACGTAGGGCATAAAAACATAAACCAAAATTTGAGAAATTTTTATGCACAAATATACCAAACGCACCAATCAGTAGTCATCCAAGATATCAAACGGAGGATTTCACTTTCTTACAAAATGATTATATCATCACACAATATCAAGTATACTTTGTAAGACCTAGTCAATAAAATCTTACACCTCTATTCTGAAATTTAATACATCTACATGTCTATTTACTAATAGCCAACATGTAAACCCATCGTATCACTAGTATTTAATCATGGAGACCATGGGGAGTCACCCCCACCACCATTAAATTAAAAAAATTAAAATTATTAAGAAATAATTTATAGAAAATAGAAAAATGTCCAAAACACAATCCAAACGACCTTAAAACGCCGAAAAACAACATGATTCTCTGCATAGCACTACGTTTTTATCACCACGTAGTTTCTGATGGACCCACCAAATTTCGGCTCTATCAGAATCCGTCAAGTTCGTTGACCTGCGAAAACACCTACAATTTAGTCAAAATCGGTTTTAGCGTTTTTCTTGGGTTTACCAACAAAACAAAAATCCAGATCATCCCAATCAAATATCAATAAAGAACTGATATCACATGATTACAAGAATAATCCAAAACTTTTGCATAGTTAATTAACAAAACAGCAGTGCAGTTTTTCAGAAAATAACATATACATGTAATTAAAAAATACACAAAAACACGATATTCTTATTTCATGGAAAACCTAGTTATCTAAATTAGATGTGAGTGGATTTTGATACGAATTGATGGATTATTATATGCAGCGGAATCAATCCCAGTATCAAAATCATATGTAATATTGACAACTAATATAGATGGAATTTTACGGGTTACCTCTTGAAGCGTGAATAAATCTCCTCTATCACGTGAGCCTCCAATTCCACAGGAACACAATGAAATCTTCACCACCCGCACGATCACGATCTTCGAACGTACTACTGTAACGACCCGACTTGTCGTTTTGAGCTCTATTGTGTCGTTCGGCAGTTTGAGGCCATGAGCAGCTTCACTTCATGTATTATGACTTATGCGTGTGGTCAGGATTGAATTTTGGGAAGTTTGGAGTTAGTTTGGGAAGAAAATTCTAATTTCGGAAGCCTTAAGTTGGAAGATTTTACTAAGGTGTGATTTTTGAGTAAACGACCTCAGAATCAGAATTTGAAGGTTCCAACAGGTTCGTATGATGAATTTGGACTGTGGCGTATATCTGAATCGGGTTTTGGATGACCCGAGAGCATTTCGGCACGTATTGTGGAAGTTGGCATTTTGGAAGAATTTCGTAAATTTGAGTTGAAGTGCATTTCAATGATATCGATATCCGTTTGGGATTTCGAGTATGGTAATAGCTCCGTATGATGATTCCGGTCTTAGGAGCGCATCCGGGAGTGGATTTGGAGTTCCGCAAGTCATTTTGGGATCATTTGGGCGAAAGTTGGAAATTTGGATAATTTTAAGAAGTTTGACCATGAGTGAACTTTTTGATATCGGGGTCGTATTCCGATTTCGGAAGTCGGAGTAGGTCCGTAATGTCGAATGTGACTTGTATAAAAAATTTGAGGTTAATCGGACGTGATTTGTTAGGTTTCGGCATCGAATATAGAAGTTTGAAGTTCTAAAGTTCATTAAGCTTGAATTGTGGTGCGATTCATGATTTCGATTTAGTTTGATGTGATTTGAGGCCTCGAGCAGGTCCGTGTTATGTAATTGGACTTGTTGGTGGGATTGGACGGGGTCCCGGGGTCCTCGGGTGAGTTTCAAATGCATAACGAATCGATTTTTAGATTAAGGAAAAAGCTAAGGCAGCTGGTATCTGGTGTAACTGCACCTGTGAAGTTTTAGCCGCAGGTGCGGAGCTACAGAAGTGGCCAGGAGGGTCGCAAAAGCGGTTTTGGGTGAGCTAGGAAGTGCCCGCAGGTGCGATACTACTTCCGCATCTGCGATGGCGCAGATGCGGCCTCTTGGAGCGCATGAGCAAGGTGCATTTGCGCACCTGCTATGTTGGAGGAGCGGGACATTGTCCGCAGGTGCGAAGGGGCAGCCTTCAGTATTTTCCGCATAAGCGGTCTTTGTGCCGCAGAAGCGGCCTTTGGCTTCACAGGTGCGAAAGTCGCCTGGGCAGAATGTGTAAGTTAGCCAAATCTAATTTTGGCTCATTTCACCTCTTTTCTCTCGTTGGATCCGGTCTTGGGAGCAATTTTGAAGTGCCATTTTGTCATCCTTCATGAGGTAAGTAATTCCCACATATTATGAGTTAAATGCATGGTTTATATATGGATTTAAACATTAAAATTAGTAGAAATCTGGAGTTTTGGTGGAAAACCTAGAAATTTATATTTTTGGAATTTTGACCACGAAATTTATATCATGGGTAATGTTTATCTTCGAATATTTTCGGAATTCGAGAACGTGTGTCCAAGGGTGATTTTTATCGACTTTTCGAGTGGAGTTGGAAATTGTTGTAAATTGAATTATAATGAGTATTAGAGTATATATTTATGGGTTTGCACATTTATTGACTAGTTTTGGGTCGTTGGGCATTGGTTTGAGTTGTTGGAAGGGGCTTGGGAGATGGTTGTGGATTTTCAGAGCGAGGTAAGTCTCCATTCTAACCTTGTAAGAGGGAATTAACCCCATAGGTGAATCAAATCATTATGTGCTTCTATTTGTAGGGGCTACGTATGCACGGGGAGATGAGAGTCAGTGTGTAGGTACTATTATGCTTATGTTCGGGTAGTCTAGGACCCATATCATGTTGTACTTGCGATGTTGTGCCCTACTTGTTAAATTAATTATTTAAAACATTTAGAAACTCGATAGAGGAATTGTAAAAAGGTTAAATTTCATTTACTTGACTGCCAAATGGGAATTTGAAATTCCTGGAATATTTGCCCCTTAATAAATCTTGAATTGGTTTTTTAATGTGTTTTCTCTTTTGTAGAGCCGACCGAACGCCTAAATAGCAGATAGATGCATCTATTGTTCGTTCCGTTCGACCCTCGGCAGTGCACGATTTTAATATTATGTTGGATCGGGCCGTACGACCTCGGCATGATTTGCGCATGATATATATTTTTTGGAATTGATAATAATTGATATTGCTTTCATTGGCCCGAGATACAAAAAAATATTAAATGACGAAAATAAATTTGGAAATTTCTTATGAACAAAAGAATTGTTTATTTTTTTCATGATATTGAGCTTATGGCCATTCTACGTAATCCATGCTTAATTATATCATTGATACTTTATTTATATCCCATAGTAAGTGTCGAAGTCGACCCCTCATCACTACTTCTTCGAGGGTAGGCGGGATACTTACTGGGTACGCGTTGATTTACGTACTCATACTACACTTGCTGCACATTTTTGTGTAGGTGCATATATGTCTAGTGGCCTTGTAGGCGCAGAGGCGCGGTTATTGTAGGAACTTAGGTGAGCTGCATTCCACGTTACGAGTCCGCAGCCAGCAGAGTCTCCTTCAGAGTATTTATATTTCTCCTGTCTGAATATGTATTCCGGACAGAAGTTGTATTTTATTTTACATTCCCTATTTGAGTCTCATGCACTTGTGACACCGGGTTTTGGGGTGCTTTGGGTTGTCCTATATTGAAATTGTTAAAAATATTATAATTTACTCTGTAAATTCTATCTTTTACAATGTAATTGAAGGAAATATTATTTCAAAAAAATATTAAAATGAGAACCAAATTAAGTATTTATTTTTGGCTTGCCTAACAGCGGTGTCCGGCGCCATCACGACCTTTAATGGATTTTTGGGTCGCAACAACATGATATCAGAGCGCTAGGTTCACTCAGGTCTCATGAGTCATGAGCGTGTCTAGTAGAGTCTTGCGGATCGATATGGAGACGTCTGTACTTATCTTTGAGAGGCTGTAAGACTGCTAGGAGCACTTCCCTTCTTGATTCCTCATCATGCAAATTGATTCTTTTGAGGCCTGTACCTTTATTTCTTTCCTATTCAATCTTATGCGACGTGAAATGCTTGTTATAAATTGGGAATCAAGGAATTGTAATGGTACTACAGATGTGGTGCAGGATGTTTCTCCCTGCGTATTTGGTTGGGCTAGAGTCGTTGCCTTGCGGAAGGTCGTTCTGTCATTTCAGCTCAGTATCAGTATTATCTAAGGTTTTGAGATTTGGCATTGATTGTTATGACAATTCATGTGTTGCTATCGCACAATATTTGTGTAATGGTAGGACACTTGCCTATGCATCGAGGTAGTGAATAACTTGAAAGGAGGTTTTACTTAGTACATGATTCAGTATTTTATTTTCGGCGGAGGAAAGGCAATTAGACTGAGAATGTTCAGGTTTTGGTTTATGGAGTGACCAGTCTTGGTATTTTCGAGCATGGGAGAATTTTCATCTGTGATGTGGTGTCGTCGTCCATGTTGAACGCGTTAAGGTTCGTCGATATTATGGCTTTTTTTCAATTTTCCTGCGGGGGTAGGGTGTTGTGAAATGGTGTGTGAGATGCGGTTGTCAGAGATAAAGGAGTGTAGTGATTTCGGAGTCGAATTGGTACTTCTAGTATTGATGGATCGAGAAAGATGATCGTCTAAGAGGTTTAGAGTTGGTGGCGACTCATGTTTTCGGATGTTACAGAGATGGATGCGGGTTTGGAGCAACAATTGGGCAGCTAAGGAAAAGGAGGGACATGTGAGAGCTGTCTTGCGATGGTTAAACTTCTTGAAGGCCAAGTGTAAGGAAACAAAAGTTGAGTAGTTTCTTAAAAGAGAGGGTTTGACCAAAGTGGGAGAGTGGCAGAGTAGCATATGGGTTCTGTGGTAGGATAACTGCACGCCTTAAGGAAAGTTTAGAGTGATTTGGGGGATTCATGGGGGACGGTGACTGGGTCTACATTGTTAATTTGGAATATTGGCTGCTATATTAAGGAAGATTGGGTGTGACAGGAGGGAGTTGCTTAATATGAAGAGGGATGCGACATGACTTTGGATCGGGATGTATCGTCGCACATTTAGTTTATATCAATGGGGAGTGAACAGACTTGTACAGCTGGTGAATGAGCACTGACTCAGGGTGATTTATTGATTTCGTAGTAATTGTACTCGGTACAGCGATGTTGGAAGATGTCGGCGTGTAATTTCCACATGTGGGTTATCTCCTGTGAGCAGGTTAGTGATTGTGTGGTGTTGACAAAGCTTCTGTGAAGGATTCTACTGGCTATCTAGTAAGAGGTCGGATAGTGATTCAAAACGTTCATGAAGTGTTAACAGAAGGATTTCGAGGAATTTGGCGGGTTCATTGTGCAAAATCATGTTAATGGGGGATAAGGAGTCTTGGTCGGTTCCAGAGTTATGCAATGGTAGCTTCGAGCTAAGTGGGAGAGACCCACCATCTACAATTTGATTGCATGATTATCTACTTGTGAGGTTTCTGGTTATCGGCATATTGGTGGGTTATTACGACTAAAGAAAGAGAACAATAATGGTAATTTGAGCAAAGGATTTGAGGAATGTGTGCTGTAATTGGCCTTATCGATTCATGTCCAGTCTTTGGGAAAACTCAGAGTTTATACTTCGTTTAGATGTCAAGTACAAGGAAAGTAATCCAGCCGGGTGCTTCTTTTAGAGAGTGTTCATGTGCTAGCAAGGCCTTGGAGTTGGTTATATTCGGGACCAAGCCAGAGTGGGTGACTCTCAACAACGATCCTAGTGGACTCAATAGTTAAAGTGCGGTGCTTAAGGATTTCTAGCCAGTAGTACGGTTAAGTATCGAGCTTTTGCTGTGGATTATGAAAGAGGCTTAGAGTGTTCTATGTTATCATCGGTCTACGGTGTAGCATTGGAGGAATGGGAGAAAATAACTTCGGATTCGTAGAGGAATTATCAGAACGAGTGTACCAGTTGAAGATGCGAATGTGAGCACTAGGAGGGTATGAGTTAGTTCATAGGTTTTGAGACAACATGGTCTCGTGAAATAAAGTCACTCAGATGAGTGTGGATTTGGGTTCGTTATGTTTTAAATGGAGCTATAATTATTCCTAAGGCAAATTCAGAGTAAATTAGAAGAAGTGGCTCGGTTAGTAATGGTTAAATCAGCACGGTTATGGCAGTGACCAGTTTCTCCAGCGTGAAGTTATACATGTAGTTGTGGTTGTACACTTGGGCTTGAGCGCCACCACAACTTGGTTGATTTGGGAGGTATTTGATTCGTATGGCTTTGTGTAAAGGGATTTTCGAAAGATTTATGGAAGTTTAAATCACGACATGAGGTTGTATTTTCTGCGGTTTGGGAATTTAGTTGCGTGTTGCATTGGTTCTTCTGAAATGAGCTGAGTAAAAGGTTTCTATATGATGAAGTGTTTATTCTATTAGTGGATCAAGGGTTATTATGGAATTCTGGTACTCTCACGTATTGGCATGTTAGGTGCAGTGAGCGGCTTGGGAAATTGGAAGCTAAGGATCAAGGTTGCGGTTCGGTGTTGACAAGAATGTCACGAGCTCGGATGATCAGGGAAGGATTAAGATGTTTAGAGTAAGCTGGTATTGTCTTTAGCGTCACTTGAGATTGGTTTCATGTGTAAGAGGCTTTGCATACTGATTTGCGGCTTCTTGATTTGCTTTACAGCATTAATGTGGCCGGTGGTATGGATGTGCAGACTTGTTACATGGTGCGGAAGGTCGTGGAAGCGTATCCCACGAGAAGATTGTATAAGTGTGACATGTAGTCACTTGATTGATTAGAGATTGGAAACCAAGTATGAAGATTTGGTACTATCCCTAATGTGAGAGTTTAGGCCTGAAAGGAGCTCTATTCAGTTGGTTATGAATTTTGGAAGTTTGTTCCGGATTTGACGGTTGTTCTTATGTGTCATGGGGAAAGGGGTGTTGTGGATCCTTGAAAGGTTATTAGCCCAGTGCGGTACGATCAGAATCGACTTGAGGTCTGTGGAGGAATCTAAATGTGAATGTGGGCTCTATATCAGGCCGGATGTGTTCATTTCAGCATATCGCTATTTTCGGAGGGGTCTTCGGGCCTTGGATGTTATTTCTGTTATCGGCCCTTCTGTGTAGTCTCTATTGTGCCATGTGGGTTGTGAGGCAGTTTGATTATTCACACTCGAATTGATCTCCCGTATAGTTTGTGGTGTTATATGAGCAGAATGACTCTCGAGATGCAGATCATTTATTGCACCTTACTTGTGATTGAGTTTTATAGCATATGACGTTACGCGTCTCCTAAGGATTTGTATTATGCACTTGGTGTGCTTATGGTTGATATTCGGGGCAATTTTGTTAGAATGAGCGTCACGAATCCATATGTGTTTTCCTTAGATTATTATGTGTGGGTTGGGTGGCACGCCACCACGGGTATATGGTGGGATCGGGTGGCATGCTGCCATAGAGATGTTGTTTGGATCGGGTTGCACGCCGCAATAGTGTGATGTTAAGTACAGTTCCCTAT
The DNA here is from genome assembly GCF_000715075.1 of Nicotiana tabacum. Taxonomy (NCBI): domain Eukaryota; kingdom Viridiplantae; phylum Streptophyta; class Magnoliopsida; order Solanales; family Solanaceae; genus Nicotiana; species Nicotiana tabacum. Next base: position 50,330,289 of record NC_134102.1, read on the forward strand.
ATCTATTCCTGTGGGTTTTGTCCCACATTTTCTGAGAAAGATTCATGACACCTTTTCAGTTGTTTAATTAGTTACGTGGGTTGAGTAGTTCTTTCCAGAGTTTGTTTTCCTTATGTACTACATTCGAGTTTGTGGACTGTTGGTATATAGTGGTATAATATGAGACCTTTGGTAGTGTTTGTGGTGGCTTACTGCCGGAACGACTTGTACTGGGTGAGATGAGATTTTTGGACCTGGGATCAGTGCGATCAAATATATATGAAGCATATTAGAGAGCAAATATCGTTATTTGGTTCATAATAAGGTAATGGTTCTTGTCAAGAAAAGAAACCCAATGATTTGTTGACTCAGCAGTTGGTTATGAATTTCTTCACATCTCTTCCGTCGTGGCCGCATTGCAGGAGTTGGAACGGGACCTATATGCTTCACGAGATGTGTTGTGGGCATTAGATTCGTGGGATTTCGGCTATTGTTATTGGGGGATGTTATTATGGTCATGTGAAATATGCAGTGCATGATAAGAATTTAGTAAGGGTATACAATCGTGTTTGGTGCAGTGTGTAGTGATTTATACGGTGTTCGTATGTTGGAAACAGGCCTGGTAGAGAATTCCATATGTTGGAATTTGACTCTAAGGCTTACTTAACTAAATAAAGGGGAAGATCTTTAGATTGGCTCGAGCTAATGTGCTCAACTAGGTTATGGTAGCACGGGTAGGTGGACGAGGTGTTGACCAGTGATTTCAGACAACTCCAGAGCAGTTCTTATTACGTTCAAGGATGGATATATGTTTAAGTGGGAGAGAATGTAACGACCCGACCAGTCGTTTTGAGCTCTAGCGCATCGTTCGGCAGTTTGAGGCCATGAGTAGCTTCACTTCAGGTATTATGACTTGTGCGTGTGGTCAGAATTGAATTTCGGGAAGTTCGGAGTTAGTTTGGGAAGGAAATTTCGGAAGCCTTAAGTTGGAGGAATTTACTAAGGTGTGATTTTTGAGTAAACGACCTCAGAATCGGGATTTTAAAGTTCCAATAGGTTCGTATGATGATTTTGGACTTGGGCGTATGTCCAGATCGGGTTTTGGATGATCCGGGAGTGTTTTAGCGCCTTTTGTGGAAGTTTTTCATTTTTGAAGAATTTCATAAATTTTAGTTGAAGTGCATTTCAATGATATCGACATCCGTTAGGGATTCCGAGTCTGGGAATAGCTCCGTATGATTATTCCGGTCTCAGGAGCGCGTCCGGAAGTGGATTTGGAGGTCCGTAGGTCATTTTGGGGACATTTGGGTGAAAGTTGGAAATTTGGATAATTTTAAGAAGTTTGACCGGGAGTGGACTTTTTGATATCTGGGTCGGATTCCGATTTCGGAAGTTGGAGTAGGTCCGTAATGTCGAATGCGACTTGTGTAAAAAATTTGAGGTCAATCGGACGTGATTTGTTAGGTTTCGGCGTCGAATATAGAAGTTTGAAGTTCTAAAGTTCATTAAGCTTGAATTGTGGTGCGATTTATGATTTCGATATAGTTTGATGTGATTTGAGGCCTCGAGCAGGTCTGTGTTATGTTATTGGACTTGTTGGTGGGATTGGACTGGGTCCTGGGGGCCTCGGGTGAGTTTCGGATGCATAACGGATCGATTTTTAGATCAAGGAAAAAGCTAAGGCAGCTAGTATCTGGTGTAACTGCACCTGTGAAGTTTTGGCCGCAGGTGCGGAGCTACAGAAGCGGAGTTAGAAATTATCGTAAATTGAATTTTAATGAGTATTAGAGTATATATTTATGGGTTTGCACATTTATTGACTAGTTTTGAAGCGTTGGGTATCAGTTTGAGTTGTTGGAAGGGCTTGGGAGCTGGTTGTGGAATTTCGGAGCGAGGTAAGTCTCCTTTCTAATGTTGTAAGAGGGAATTAACCCCATAGGTGAATCAAATCATTATGTGCTTCTATTTGTGAGGGCTACGTACACACGAGGTGACGAGAGTCCATGCGTAGCTACTATTATGCTTATGTTCGGGTAGTCTAGGACCCATGTCATAATGTACTTGCGATGTTGTGCCCTACTTGTTAAATTAATTGTTAAAAACATTTTTGAACCTCGATAAAGGAATTGTAAAAAGGTTAAACTTTATTTACTTGACCATCAAATGGGAATTTGAAATTTTTGGAATATTTTCCCCTTAATAAATCTTGAATTTGTTGTTTATTGTGTTTTTTCTTTTGTGGAGCAGGCCGAACGTCTCGGTAGCAGATAGATGCATCTACGGTTCATGCCGTTCGACCCTCGACAGTGCACAATTTAAATATTATGTTGGATCGGGCCGTACGGCCTCAACATGATTTGCGCATGATATATATTTTTTGGAATTGATAATAATTGATATTGCTTTCATTGGCTCGAGATACAAAAAAATGTTAAATGACGAAAATAAATTTGGCAATTTCTTATGAACAAAAGAATTGTTTATTTATTTCATGATATTGAGCTTACAGCCGTTCTACGTTATCCATGCTTAATTATATCATTGATATTTTATTTATAGCCCATAGTAAGTATCGAAGTCAATCCCTCGTCACTACCTCTTCGAGGTTAGGCTGGATACTTACAGGGTACGCATTGATTTACGTACTAATACTACACTTGCTGCACATTTTTGTGCAGGTGCATATATGTCTAGTGGCCTTGTGGGCGCAGAGGCACGGTTATTGCGGGAATTTAGGTGAGCTGCATTCCACGTTACGAGTCCGCAGCCAGCAGAGCCACGTTACGAGTCCGCATATTTATATTCCGGACAGATGTTGTATTTTCTTTTACATTCCTAGTTGAGGCTCATGCACTTGTGACACCGGGTTTTGGGTTGATTTGGGTTGTCCTGTATTAAAATTGTTAAAAATATTATTATTTACTCTGTAAATTTCATCTTTTACTATTTAATTGAAGGAAATATGATTTCAAAAAATATTAATTTGAGAACCAAATTTAGTAATTATTTTTGGCTTGCCTCAGAGCGGTGTCCGGCGCCATCACAACCTTTAATGAATTTTTGGGTCGTGACATCCACGGTCTTCTACTGTGTTACCGAAATAATATCCAAAAATAATAATTTTGCGTGGGCAAAATTTCCTAGGAAAGAGGGGCTGAAATTCGGCCACCATGTATATCCCCTCTAGGTGGAAAGCCTTATGTATTTATAACACAAGTTTTAAGGGTTAAAACCCTTTTTCAAAACCTGTTGGGTTTTCCTTTCCACCAGAAAAAGGATTCCTTTATTTTATTTTATTTAGGCACAACAAGGACCACAAAATTTAATTAAGAAGGCTTCCAATTATTAAATTAATTTCTAATTTTCTAAATTAATATCCGCCATAATTAATTATGAATTATTCCATTAAAAATTTATAATTGCACTCCTTATTCAATTTCAAAATTCATCCATTAAATCTTATTTAACTCCCCATGTTAAGATTTAGATACTAATCAATTAAATTAAATTACTAACAATTTAATTTATCTATTATTTTCTTTAGACTTTCACTTAACTTATTTCATGCGTTGGATACAAAATCCACCGGTCGGGCACATGAAAAATTATAAGCTTTCATAAAGGTGTATCATCAATTTTTAAACCGAGACATGGATTCCATCAACTAACTATTACTTCGCCAATGTACATTATTATTATCCAATTTACCGGCATATTGACTCACAAAAGGATATTGCCTTTTAATAAATAAAAATAATAATAATAAACACAACTAATAATAATTATATCAAGATTAAGAGTATAAGTACATTTAATGGCTAGAAAGTTTATTTTATTAAGTCAGTATAAAATACTTATCTCTACTTGGTCAGTTCAATATGTACAAAATGTACTAGCACAAGAATTTGGAATTAAACCATTCCCATAATCAAGATAAATTATATTAATCTTGTGCTACAATCATCCATGATGGGTTTTCCAATTCCATCATTGGATTGTGAACTCAAACATTATACTTATAAGAACCGATGATTTAATCTTCCGTGTTTAAGCTAAACTCTATACACTAAATTATCTACTATATAAACAAAGGACACACACTAATATATGATCTATTTAAAACTTTATTAAAACTGAATAAACAATTATTTCATAATAAACAATATTGTTTACCCTTAAAATTGGATAACAATTAAACTTATAATGTGGATTTAAGGATACGTGATTTCACTTAATACCAATTGATAAATATGAAGATTAAAGACAGAATTGAACTATAAGGCAAATCAAACCAGTGTTTGAATAGAACCCAACCCTTGAGTTGGAGTACCCTCGAACTGGTTGATGCAAGGACAATAAAAATACGATAAGCTGAAGAACAAGAGCGTGAGCGAGAAAGAAAATTATATCTCTTTTTTGTCAGTCGTCCCTACAAATGGTTAGAACCCCCCTTTATATAGTAGATGAATTCTATATATGGTACAATTCTAATTACAAAAGAAAATCCCATGATTAACTAAATAACCATTCTTGATTCAATCCGTTCCGAGATTTCCGCCATGATCTTCGATCAGTCGCGGATATCTCACTTTTCTGTTACTACGCTATCTTCGGTATTGCTCGATGTCTATCTCGTTTGGTCTCGATTGCTGTCGGCCACGATCTTGGCAGGTGCCTCAAATCTCGGCCTCGGTATCTTGTCTTCGTGCCTTGATCCGATCCACTTCGGAGTCGTCATTCGATGCAAACTCTAGGTCTCGGTTAAACAGTAAAATTGGGTGGGCCCGGTTTTAACCGTATATAGATAGTCCCCTTGTATGTTTGGAGTGTAATGAAAAGAAATGAATTAAGCCTTCAATTTTCTACCTCGGCCTATCATGACATCATCCTTGTGACATAAGCGACGGAAGTGACTGAAATGTCCCGTCTGTAAAGTTTTCTAGGCATTAAATGCGTGTCTGTCGATGATCGGCCACTGCCAATATTGAACCGTCATTGTGAAATTTATAAATAGCCCTTCTCTCAACCATTTCGAACTTTTACTTTCAGATTCTTAATCTCCAAAGCTTTTTATATCTTCTAACTTCTTCATCTGTAAATCCATGATTTTCACTGCTACCATCTTCTCAAAACACCAAATATTATCATCTTCATCTATTTTTAACTTCAAATCCATACAAAAATGGAAAAATATTAAAGACTATTCCTCAAAAGGAAAATATGCTTCTTCGTCGCGGCCGGCCGGCGATAAAACATCGGTGGAGCCACGACCTGAAGAGTGTGTTCCCGGGGGGTGTGTAATCACTTCTGACTTCAAAACCGATAAAGCCTCGTCGATTCCTAGTTGATGCGAGTTAATGTCGAGGTACATATGCTCGATAACTGAAGAGTACCTTAAGCAGGTAAGGAAAGACTGCAACTGGAAAGGCAAAGAAGTGGTGATCCCGACCCCGGAAGAAGACATTACCACCCATGTGGAAGGGTTTTTAAGTGTTTACACTTACCCTTTCACGCTGGGCCCCCTCAACCCCATCGTCATTGATTTTTGTCGTCAGTACCGATTCTTCGTGAGCAAAGTCAAGGGGATGCCTTTCACCCTCGACCACCTCATCAGGTTATATAGCCCCCACCTCTATCGAGGCGGGTTAATAAAACTCCAACACCGGGCCACCAAAGTGCTGTTCTCGAGCATAGACGAGGACAAGGACCGATGCTAGATGGGCCGGTTCGTTCAAGTGAGGACTTCCGACCTAATCCTGGCCGAGAAGATGCCATTTCCTGAGAAATGGAATATGAAGCGTAAGAATAATACCACTGTAAGTTCTTATTTATTGTTTTGCCCCTTTGCTTCTTCTTATCGATATTCTTTTCCGTGATGTTGCGGTCGGTTGGATGCCTGGTACAATTCCTAACCTCCAAGGCTGGGTTTGGGACCTGGCCTCGACCTCTACGTACGCTGAGCGCTCATGGCGCGATTTATCAATGGGCCAATGGGAGGCCAAAACTCATGGTAAGCCCCTTTCCCTTGTCTTTGATGATTCTATCAAAATGTCTTTCTTATACTTAACTAATTTTCTTGCGTGTAGGCCTGGGCAAAGACGCGGTCATGAGGCCCTAGTCTGGTGAGGAAGAGACTTCGGCCGCGATTTCGAAACCGGTGAAGTACAACAAGAGAAAAAGGGCCTCGGCTTCCGAGGAGCCACAACTTAAGACAAGGAAGGCTCGTAAGCCGAGGAAGAACACCATCCCTCTGATCGAAGAATTTGGTCTGCGTCTAAGGGATGAAGATGAAGAAGAAGAAAATGGCAGCTCTATACTGGTGGCCCGAGTGAATAAAACCATTGATGCCCCAAAGACAGCTGGATCGATGGTGGTTGATGACGCTCCACCTCGAACTGAGGGGTATCGGAGAAGGACTCGGGCCAAGTCCCCGAGTCGTTGGAGATCGAGGATGCCTCTCACCGAAGTGAACAAACGGTGGGTATATCTGAAGGGACCGGCCCTGAAGCTGTTCAAACTGTGGAGAACGCCCCAAGTGACTCACTTGGGGCAATAGTAACCGGAGACTCGCCCACTCTCCCTGCTTTTTTCGAAAGGGCGATTCGAAAAGCCCGAGCTTTGGGGACCTTCGAGGTAGACGGAGCTCATGAGGGAGAGGACCCCTTCCATGATTTGTTTACAGGTATCGAGGATGCTGCCGGCCCGAGTGACGGATTGGGTCTTTTCTTCGAGGCTCAACGAGCCCTGAATCGGGTAAGTCTCGATTCCCTTTATTGATGTCATATTCTTCCATTTTCTACCTATCTTTTTGTCTTTTTCATATAGGCTTTAGCTCTTCATCAGGAGGAGTTTTCCAAGTCTCGGGTAGAGCTGAGCCGATGTGAGTCTGACTTCCTTGGGCTTTCGGAGGAGAGAAATGCCCTCAAACTTCTTAGTGGGAAGAAAGAGGTAGAGATCAAAGATCTTTGAGCCGCGTTGGCCAAGGCTCACCAAGATCAAACAGACTTGATCGAGCAGGTAATGAAAATCTTAAAAGCTCATGGGCTCGATTCGGGAACGGTGGCTAACATTTCAATCTTATAGATGCAATAGAAGATCGAGAGGATCGAGCAGTTCCGTGAGGAGGTCGACACAATAATGGCGCAGTCCTTGGGAAGGAAAGAAGGTATGGACCGCTTTGCTGCAGAAAAAGAGACTGCTCGAGCCCAATTATCATTTGTCAAAAGTCTACTTCAAGGCAGTAAGGAGAAGAGCTCGACTCAAGCAAGGAAAATAGAGGAGCTCGAGGCTCGGTTGGCTTTCGAACTTGCCAAGGCCAAATCTGAAGCCGAAAATGTAGAGGCCGAGGTGATAGAGGATGTGATTGTGGCCGTCTATAGGGCCGATGCTAAAGCCGCTCAAGGTCCAAGCGATAGAGGCATCCGAGATCGCTCAAACTCGAGCATATTAGATTGTTGAACTCACGAAATGCCAATCTCGGAGGGAAACCCTCGAGGAGATTCATGCTCGAGGTTTCGATCTTACCAATGAGATAGCAAATGCTAGAGAGCATGAAGCCGAAGCTGGAGCATTGGCCACTTCCGATGATGATGATGATGATGGCAGCAAGAGCAGGTCCGAGAATAGGGAGGACCTCGATGTAGAAGAAGCTGCCCCGGGAGGAGATCAGGAACCTTAGGAATTTTCACTTTTAATCTTTTCTAAGGATCCTGATCGGACCTTGTAAATATTCATATATATAAAGATCTCTTTCTATTCCGACTTGTCTTTATTTCTTTTATGCCTTGTGAAAGTTTTGTTCAGAAGTTTGAGGATTAGGCATTTTGATCGATTTGTTCAGAAGTTTGAGGATTAGGCATTTTGATCGAAACCGAACTAGTGTAGTTTTTATAATCGAGTGAGTACTTGCTTGAACTCGGAATGGGGTGATCCTTAGGTTTTAATTGAGTGAGGATGATTTCTTCGAACTCAAAAATAAACTGGCCCTTTAGGATGATATGGCCATGGCAAAAAGAATGGCTTTCTCCCTTTTTCGACTTGAAAAGTTTATCATTTAATCATATAAATTCAGTCGTGCCTTAATACGAAATAAAGGATTTTCTCGAGAATTCGAACGGTTCCGTACCCATTAGGATTTTCAAGGGTCGATATTATCGAGACCCTTTGTTTCGTAATGCCTTAGCATACAATTAGGGATTTGTTTGAGAGTTCAAACGCCTTTGTATCCATTAAGGTTTTCAAGGGTCAATATTATCGAGACCCTTAGAAATTTAGCCGAGGGTAGCCTTTTTAACCGGTTTGTGAAAATATTTGAAGGCCTGTTTAATAACGGAAATCGAACGTCTCGAATAGTGTTGATTTGGCCGTAGTTTTTAACTTGGGATTCGCCTTTTGAGCTTGTTCCCCTGTTATACTTTGAACTTGTTCGAAGTATCAATCCCCGAGTGGGGTGGTCATGGCCTATAAAATCGAGGATTGCCTTTCTAAGGTCTTACGATCTCGAGGTTTAGTGAATTGATCATGTCGATTGTTTGGGCGACAGTCCCCGAGTATCGGGTAAATTGTTTGAACTTCAGTTGTGAACGGCCCTTGAGCCAGTCTCCACCATAGATCTTGTATGAAATTGTAAAGTAAAAATTTTTCTAAAGCATGGAGCATCTAGTAAGGAAAAAATATTTCTTCCAATAGATTTTACATCCGTACATATTTTGTCATTTAGGGCTCGAGTAATATACATGGACACGATTCATTTGACCATTTGGTCATCTACAAAATTTACCTATCGAGACCCTGTCGACATGAAGTATTTTCCTTGTAGCTATCTGAGGGTGATGCCCCCCAGTATTCGAGGTTGATTGTAAAGGAGCCTCAGATACTGTTGAATTGCTCTAAGTTAGCACGAACAATAGTTGCCTCGTTAAAAACCTTGCCGGAAAAAACCTTTTTGGACAAAAATCGGTCGAAAGGAAAAAGAGTGCAACGCGTACTTTCAGACCTAAGGGCTTCATGTTGAAGGATTCTCCGATGTCTCCGATAGAACGCTTGTAATTGGTTAGCATAAAATTTTAATGAAAATGGAGAAGGTCATCCCTTACCAATAATATCATTTGAGAAGTGACACATTCCAATTATTTGACAATTGTTCGTCGTTCATCGTGCCGAGTTTGTAAGATCCTTTTCCGACGATATCAAAGATCTAATACGGTCCCTCCCAATTTAGGCCGGGTTTTCCTTCGTTTGGGTCTCGAGTAATGAGGGTGACTTTTCTCAATACTAAGTGCCCAGTTCTATAATGTCAAAAATTGGCTCTTCGGTTGTAGTACCTTTCAATCTGTTGCTTTGTGCGGCCATTCGAACGAGGGAACTTTCCCGTTTTTCATCTAGCAATTCGAAACTTGTATTCATAGCCTCGTGATTCAACTCTTCCGTTGCATATCAAAACCTGATGCTAGGTTCCCCGACTTCGACCGGGATTAGAGCTTCGATGCCATATACTAAAGAGAATGTGTTGACCCCGTACTGGATTTTGACATTGTTCGATACGCCCAAAGGACCCCGGGCAACATATCTCTCCATTGTTCGTCGATTCTGCCTGTCCGTTCCCACTGGGTTGAGATGGTGTTGACAAGATCCTTTTGATTTTGTGGTCTTCAAGAAACTTTGTTACTTTACGGCCGATGAATTGCTTTCCATTATCGCATACGATCTCGGCAGGCATTCCGAATCGACATATATTGTTGTCCCAGATGAAGTTGATAACTTTTTTTCCTTGACTTTTTCGAAGGCCTGTGCTTCAACCAATTTAGAGAAATAGTCAGTCATAAATAAAATGAATTTAGCTTTACCCGGGGCCGATGGTAGAGGGCCGACGATATCCATTTACTATTTCTTGAACGGCCATAGAGATAGGACCTAATGGAGTTGCTCCCCAGGTTGGTGGATCACTGACACATATCTTTGACACTTGTCGCACTTTCAAATGAATTACTTTGTATCTTTTTCCATATTGGCCCAGTAGTATCCGACTCTGATGACTTTGTGAACCAATGATTCAGCACCGGAATGATTTCCGCAAGTTCTCTCGTGAATTTCCCTTAGGATGTAGTCGGTGTCTCCGCGACCCAAACATATTGCCAATGGTCCATCAAACATCCTTCTATATAGTGTTCCATCTTCGGCCAATGTGAATCGTGCGTCCTTCATACGTAGAGTCCTCGATTCCTTAGGATCCGACGAAAGCTTTCCGTTCTTTAGGTACTTGATATATTTATTCCTCCAATCCTAGGCCAGACTTGTGGAGTTTATTTTGGCATGGCCTTCTTCAATCACTGACCTCGAAAGTTGCACGATTGTTCCCGCACTATTTTCGTCGTCTTCGACCGACGACCCCAAATTTGCAAAGGCATCGACTTCACTGTTTTGCTCTCGAGGCACGTGCAGTATGGTCCATTCTTGAAATCGATGTAGTTTCACCTGTAATTTATCCAAGTATCTCTGCATTCGATCATCTCGAACCTCGAAGGTTCCGTTGACTTGGTTTACCACAAGTAATGAGTCACAATTGGCTTCGATGACCTCCGCTCCCAAACTCTTAGCTAGCTCGAGACCTGCAATCATGGCCTCATACTCAGCCTCGTTGTTAGTTAACTTGGAAGTTTTGATATGACTGTCTAATTGTATTACCCGTGGGCGGCTTCAAAGCGATGCCTAACACGGACCCCTTCACATTCGAAGTGTCATCTGTGAATAGGGTCCACACCCCCGATGTTGTACTCGATTTTAATAATAGTTCTTTTTCAACCTCAGGTATGAGGGCTGGCATAAAGTCGGCCACGAAGTCTGCTACGATTTTAGACTTGATGGCCATTCAGGGTTGATACTCGATATCGTACCCGCTGATTTCGACGGCCCATTTGGCCAATCGGCCCGAGAGTTCGGGCTTATGCAAAATATTGTGAAGAGGATAAGTGGTCACCACACAAATTGGGTGACATTAAAAATATGGTTTTAATTTCCTAGAGGCGCTTATTAGGGCAAGCGCCAATTTTTTTAAGTGTGGGTACCGGGTCTCGGCCTCGCCTAAAGTTCGACTAACATAGTAAACAGAAAATTGTGTACCTTGCTCTTCTCCAACTAGGACTCCACTTGCCGAGATTTCTGAGACTGCTAAGTATAAGATGAGTTGCTCGTCTGCTTTCGGAGTATGAAGCAATGGCGGGCTCGAGAGGTACCGCTTTAACTCTTCCAATGCTTGTTGGCATTCCGGGTCTATGCAAAATTGTTCTTCTTTTTGAGTAGCGAGAAGAACTTGTGACTTCTATCTGAAGACTTTGAGATGAATCGGCCTAGGGCAGCTATGCGCCATATTAATCTTTGTACGGCCTTAATATTATCCACGATTGTGATGTCTTCGATCGCCTTGATCTTATCGGGGTTGATTTCGATACCCCGATTTGATACCATAAAGCCGAGGAACTTCCTAGAGCTGACATCGAATGCACACTTCTCCGCGTTGAGTTTCTTGTTGTATTTCCTTAGTATATCGAAGGTCTCCTGCAAATGTGTTGAATGGTCCTCTGCTCGCAGGGGCGTAACTAGCATATCGTCAATATAAACTTCCATTGACTTACCTATTTGTTCTTCGAACATTCGATTTACTAAGCGTTGATAAGTGGCACCAACATTTTTTAGTCCTAACGGCATTACATTATAACAATAGGTGCCGTACTTAGTGATGAACGAAGTCTTTTCCTGATCCTCCGAGTTCATTTGTATTTGATTGTACCCAGAGTAGGCATCAAGAAAACTAAGGATCTCGTGGCCGGCCGTGGCATCGATCATGCGATCGATATTCGGCAGAGGAAAAGAGTCTTTAGGACATGCTTTGTTTAAATTTTTATAATCTACGCACATCCTAAGTTTATTTCCCCTTTTAGGGACTACGTATGCGTTTGCTAACCATTTGGGATATTTTACATCCGAAATGGATCCCATTTTGAGAAGTTTGGTGTCACGCCCCAAACCCGGGGGGGCGAGACCGGCACCCGGTGCCTCATCTATCCTTGCGTATCAACATGCGACTAAGGGACTGTGAACATATAATGTCATTCTTTTGTCATGGGGCCACATATTGCGAGACGATTTGCGAAGAAAAATATAAAACTGAATGAAAAACTACTACTCGCTAAACTTCAATATAAGGCAGGTCCGACAAGGCCGTCATAGCTACTATAGCTGACAAACCAACATATTATACATATAAGGCCTACAAGCCCAACATATTGCACTAACTGACAGGAAATGTCTACAAGCCTTTATGAATGGATGTACTGAGATCGGAACAGGGCCCCGACCTTCCCATAGCCTATATACATATATACACAACATGTACACAAAACATCTAAACCCGGCAACTCCGGAGGACGTGGAGCTTACCGATAAAGCTGAACTCGGGCAACACCTACTGAAGAGGTCTACCCGTCTGTCTATCAGAACCTGTATGCATGAAATGCAGCGTCCCCAGAGAAAGGGACGTCAGTACAAAATAATGTATCGAGAATGCAAGGCAATAATATAACTGAAAGCTAAAACTGAAGAGATAATAATAATAGCTGAAAGTAACTAGGATTCAAAGATAATCTGAAGATATGCTCACCTGCTGATACTGACTCAACTCTCTCAATATAGCAAGTAAAATAGTTGTCCGGCCCTATAAGGCTTGGTATATATATACAACTGCTCTGCCATAGTAGGCTCGCTCATAGGCGCTCGGCCATACTAGGATCTGTATCTCGGCCAACTAGGCTCGCTCATAAGCGCTCGACCACAGTAGGCTCGGTATATAACTTACCATCTGATCAGAGGTTTCCCAATAGGGACCTGCCCATCGATTATAGCTCGATGGTTATGAAAATACTGTAATACTGTATATATATATGCTCTCTGCTCTCTTGACTAGAACAAGACAATACTCAATTAAATATGAAGTCCCGATAAGGAGAATATCGTAACTTACGAGACTAGGAAAATATACATAAAATCGGGAGTATGAACTTCTCTTTATGCCTCGTTATCAAACATATGTAATTACGAGATCATGCCAAAATGAAGGAAGGGCTTAGCCTTAACATACCTGGAGTGGGGAAAAATCCGTGTGATATTCTTGAGAAGGATTGCACCGTACTCCCTTAAAATTGCAAAATCTCACGTTGCTTAAGATACTATAAAATCTCTGTTTGAATTATTGAAGATCTGTACCCTTCTATGTTAGTTTCAGATTGCCTTCTACGTTAGCTTCAGATCCGTACTATTTCCTGAATTATTTTCTTGAATGCATATCAAAGGTTTGTAGCGACACACGAAATGTGCATCTCATTTAGAGTGGTTTTATTGTATTTTCAACAAAGTGAGATATTAGACGCCTCAATCTTTTGAAGGTTTCTTCATTTTAGTTGTATCTTTCTTGCTTAGGGAAGTGGAAATGGAAAAGAAGGCTCATATGGACATTGACTACTATTTGTTTGTAATACTGATTGTTCATAGTGGAAATGGATTACATGCAGGATCACAAGTGTTGGTATTGAACGAGCCTGTCTTAATTTTGTTTGACAATCCATTAACCCAATATGACTAAGAGTCATATGTTTTAGTAGTGGCTTGCTGCTACGTGGGGGTGGGGATTTTTTTAATCTTATCCCATAATTCATTAGTTAATTAGGTAATATCCCGTTACCCGATAATTAACCAATTACCCACATAATTAAGAATTATCTCAAATTACTTAAAGTACTACTCATTTCTAATACACTTTATACATTATTCTATCATGGTCATATGGTACCTTGTATGGCACTAGTCCATAAATACAAGGTATTATAGCTTGCACCGTATTTTATCCCAAATTGCCAAACTTTGACAAAACTAATTTTCTTCTATTTGCTTACCTTCTCTCCTTTATGAACATACTCATCACGTGGTTGAAATAGCATAATGCTTATAATCTCAAGAAAATCTGATCCCCGAGTCTACGTCAATTAACCGAAGATGAAATTTTAACGTACGAAAAATGCGAGATGTAACATTTGGTTACCTCGTCCTTGATGAATGCATGTTTTACCTCGGACTGGGGTATTGTCTTTTATTTTACCGGGCTGAACTTCAGGTCCAAGCTCAGTCGATGTGTAGCGATTTCCGGCGGGATTCCTATCATATCTAAATGAGACCAAGCAAAAAAATCCATATTATTAATAAGAAATTTAATGAGTTTTTCCCTGAGCTCGGGGGTTAACCCCGTTCCCTGGTATACCTTTCGATCGGGTAGTTTCCCGATCAGTACGACCTGCTCCAGCTCCTCAACCGTTGATTTGGTTGCGTCGGAATCCTCGGGGATTATGAAGGATCGAGGGATCCAATAGTCATCGTCCTCGTCCGTTCCCTACTTCTCCGATTGAGTAGAGGTTGGAAGCTGTGGTTGCTATTTAGCTTCCTATTTTCCTTTGGACTCCGATCCTTTTTTTGACGAAAGTGCCGATATCGGTATCACCTCGTCGAACGCGAACATCTCTTTGGCAGCATGCTGTTCCCCGTACACCATTTTACTCCATCCGGTGTTGGGAACTTTAGCAATTGGTGAAGTGTTAAAGGGACTGCCATCATATTGTGAATCCAAGGTCTTCCGAACAGGACGTTGTATCTCATATCGCCTTCGATCATATAGAACTTGGTTTCTTGAATAGTCCCAGCTATATTTACTGGTAAAATGATTTCTCCTTTAGTCGTTTCACTTGCCATGTTGAAACCATTGACAACTCGAGTTGCGGGCACGATCTGATCTTGTAGGACGAGCTGTTCCATAACACTCGATCGAATAATATTGGCCGAGCTTCTTGGATCAATTAAAACACGTTTAACCTGAATTTTATTCACAGGTATAGAGATTACCAATGCATCATTGTGGGGTTGTGAGATCCCTTCTGCTTCCTCATCGTTGAATGATAAAGTGCCTTCTGGTACATAGTCTCGAGTTCATTTTTCCCTGGTGATCGATACCTTAGTTCTTTTGAAAACGGGCCCTTATGGAATATCGATCCCACCAACGATCATATGAATCACATGCTGTGGTTCTTCCTGCTCGTTTTTCCTATTTGCATCCCTGTCTCTAAAATGATTTTTAGTTCGCTCGCTCAAGAACTCTCGAAGGTGACCCTCGTTGAATAGACGGGCCACCTCCTCCCTTAGTTGTCTGCAGTTTTCGATTCTGTGACCATGCGTACCATGGTATCTACATATTTGATTAGGGTTCCTTTGGGATGGATCGGTTTGTAGGGGCCTGGGCCATCTAGTATCTTTGATTCGTCGATGCTGAAGTTGTATTCTGATAATCATGGTGCCTCTGTGGGATTGGCACGTTTACCGAAACCGTTTTTGCTCATGAGCCGTCGAGAACCCTGTCCTCGATCGTTCCTTCGATCATTTCGGATGGGATTGTGTCCTAGGCCGTTGTTTCTATGATCTGCATTATATGGTTGATATCAGTCTCTATTCAACCAAGGTTCTCTATCAATATCTCTCTGAGTTCTTCCAACGGGCCTGATAGGATAAGCGGAACCGGAAGGGGTCCCTAATTGATCATCCTTGACCCTGATCTTCAACTGGTATCGATTATGTACATCGGCCCTTGTTAACACTAGGAATTCAATTAAATTCTATTTTAGCTATCGTGAGGCCACCGAACTCCGATCGTTCAAACCTTGAGTAAAACCTTGAACAACCCAATCATCTGTGACTGATGGTAGTTCCATGCGTTCCATCTAGAAACGAGATATGAACTCCCTGAATATTTTGTTAACTTTCTGTTTTACCTTGAAGAGGTCTGACTTCCTAGTCGCAACCTTTATTGCCCCGGCGTGTGCCTTTATGAAAGATTCTGCAAGCATGGAGAAGGAATCAATGGAATTAGGTGGCAGATTATGATACCATATCATTGCCCCCTTCGATAGAGTTTCTCCAAATTTCTTTAGTAGAACCGATTCGATCTCATCATCTTCTAAATCATTTCCTTTTATCTCACATGTATAGGAGGTGACATGCTGATTTGGATCGGTGGTCCCATTGTACTTGGGGATTTCCGACATGCGGAATTTCTTCGGAATGGGCTTCAGAGCCGCACTTGGGGGGAACGGCTTCTGCCCGAACTTCTTCGAGTCCATACCTTTTAAAATTGGTGGTGCCCCCGATATTTGGTGAACCCGGGAGTTATATGTCTCTACCTTCTTCTCATTTGCCTCAATTTTCTTTTCTCCCATTTCAATTCGTTTAGTGAGCTCCTCGAGCATTTTCATAATGACAGGGTCAGTCCCCGATTCATTGGCATTCGACCTTTCCGACACTGGCTCGGTCCTGTGGACGACTTCTGGTTCTACCCCACTCGACGCTCGATGTTGATTTTGTAGTTGAGTTATAGCAGCTTGTTGAGCATGTAACATTTCAAATATCACTTGGAGGCTAACTCTACCATCTCCTCCGCCCTGCGTACCTCCACCACCAGATCGACCTTCCCTCGGTATGCAACCTTCAGGATCAGCGCCCAAATTTGTATTTAGGGAGATATGTGAACTGACATCGATGGGGTTTATAAATGGTACTCCCTCGAGATCATCATGAGGCACCTCGATTTTTGGGGCGGCTATATTATCGTTCTCCCCTTGAAATCCGAAACCGTTGTCACCATGTGAGGGTGTTGTTTGTGAGTTTGACATGTTTTTTCTTGAAAATAAAAACACTTACAAGAACAAGCATAAAGTAGTGTGTGTTATTGGAATCAGTATTGAGCAATCACTATTATCCTTAGCCCCAAGTTGGGCGCCAAACGTTTTACCCTCAAAATTGGATAACAATTAAACTTATAATGTGGATTTAAGGATACGTGATTTCACTTAATACTAATTGATAAATATGAAGATTAAAGATAGAATTGTACTATAAAGCAAATCAAACCAGTGTTTGAATAGAACGCAGCCCTTGAGTTGGAGTACCCTCGAACTGGTTGATGCAAGGATAATAAAAATACGATAAGCTGAAGAACAAGAGCATGAGCAAGAAAGAAAATTATATGTCTTTTTTGTCATTCGTCCCTACAAATGGTTAGAACCCCCTTTATATAGTAGAGGAATTCTATTTATGGTACAATTCTAATTATAGAAGGAAATCCCATGATTAAATAAACAACCATTCTTGATTCGATCTGTTCTGAGATTTCTGCCATGATCATCTATCAGTCGCGGATATCTCACTTTTTCGTTACTACGCTATCTTCAGTATTGCTTGATGCATGTCTCGTTTGGTCTCGATTGTTGTCGGCCTCAATCTTGGTAGGTGCCTCGAATCTCGATCTCGGTATCTTGTCTTCGTGCCTCGATCCAATCCACTTCGGAGTCGTCCTTCGATGCAAACTCCCGGTCTCGGTCAAACAGTAAAATCGGGCGGGCCCGATTTCAACCATATATATCTAAACCAAACCCATGGTTAATAGTATATATCCCAACAAACTTATCTAATTTCAGAACAAAGATCTTTCTAAGATTGAACGAAGATTTTTCTAAGCCCCATACGATGACCTTTCTATGTTCGAAACAAAGCTCTTTCTATGTTCGAAAGAAGATTTTTCTAAGCTCCATATTTGCAGCAACCACACAAAAAAATCTGGTTTTCTCTCCGTACAAGCAATTTCTATTAACAGAAGCACTGCCGGGCCGGAATGATCACAGTTCCATCGTCCGGTGGTGAAAAGCCACCGGACCAGTTTCCAAAAAAAAGCGCAATAACAATGCGCACAAAGCCCAGTTGAGCGCTCCTATCAATTCTTCCCCAGCTGCTACAGATTTCAGAAATGGCGACAAGATCACTGTAGCAAAATTGCTTTGGTGCAACTGACATTTTCCAACTCGTTTCTAGGCAAAATCGAGAAATTCCAAGCTGTAAAGATTGTTCTCCACCTATAAAACTATTATCCCACCAAATTTCGTGCCATTTCACCGCTGGAATAGTCGTCTTCAATGATCTGTAACTTACCGGCAAGCACAAGTTGGTCGGGGATGGTGCTACTGTGGTGCAAATTGACCAAGACCAATGACAATTAATTCTTGTTCATGAGGACATTGAGAATAACATTTCCACGGGTAATTTCACTCAGCCAATTATCACCACATTGCAAAAAACCATTTCTGCATACATTAATATCACATGTGTTCGACGAAATGACATAGCCAACTCTTCCATACAATTGAGTCAACAAAGTGATCCTCCAGCCTCGCAAAGTCATATTGAAGCTACTCGTCAACATGCAGCAAAACAATCAATATAAAAAAATTGATGATCATATTTTGTCTTCCACAATTGAGCTCCAGGTGGCTGGCATTGGTTAATCAGCAGATCAATTTGCTCCAGCCAATTGGGAAAGCTTCAGACATCGAGGGAGGGTGATCACAACATCTCCATTCATCCTCAACATGAACAAGCTCCACTGACCTCCAAATCCACAAATATAGATAATTCTCGTACCCAAAATGATAAGCTACATTCTAAGGCAATGTCTGCTAATGTATGAAATGAAGCTATTTGAAATAACCCCTTAAATGCCAAAGAACCAATAGCCACAACTACACCTCATGATGTTTCCACTGAAACTCAACTACAACTAAATGCCACACAACCTTAGGAAATTTTCATAAGCCAGGGACCTGCTAAAAATCAGCCAAATTCCAATAAAAACACATCACCAAAAGTATCCTCCAACTTTGATAAACATGCACAACCTAAGCCTCAAATGCAGCAGCCTATACTGAAAATAACACCTAACACCAATAACACCAAAACTCAAGTTAATGAAACTAATCCTAAACCCAAACAACCAACCAACAATCTTGTACCACCTCGACCCACAATTAAACATTCCTATGTAACTATGTTGAGAGCAGGATATGAGGCAGAGATAGAATCAATTGAATTTACCCCACCAAATATTACTACCAAGTAGGACCAACCTGCTGTCATTTTCACCAGGGAAGACTATATGGTCAACCTAGCTACAAGATGTAAGTACAATGTGGTGGGCAAGTTTTCCAATACTATGCCTAGAATGGAGGTCATCATAAGAAGATTGTGGCCCAAACTAAACGAAAAGGGAGGGGGGGTCAAAATTGCACACTTCAATGCTAGGACTGTCTACACTGATTTGGATAATGAGTATGACCATGTCACTGCTTGGACAAGGCAATTCATGAACAAATCATGAAGCTTGAAGCCTGGACACCTATATCCAATCCTGTTGAAGACTCTCTGTAACGACTCGACCGGTCGTTTTGAGAATTTAATTTTCAATCAGCTATTTGAGTTCTTGAGTAGCACGTATGATGTATTATGACTTGTGTGAATCATCGGTTTTGGTTTTCAGGTTATTCAAAATTGATTTGGAAGAATGAATTTCATTATTGAAGCTTTAAAGTTGGAAGTATTGACCAAGTTTGACCTTTTAGTATTTAACCTCAGTTCGGAGTTTTGATGGTTTCATTAGGGCCAGATGGTAATTTTAGACTTGGGCGTATGCCCGAATTTGCATTTTGATATTTATAGAAGGATTCGGCGCTAATTGACGGAAGTTTGAAATTTGAACATTTGGAAAGTTCATAAGTTTGACTGAGAGTTGATTTTGAGGATATTGGATATGGATTGTGGTTCCGGGAATTGGAATAGCTTCGTTATGTCATTTGGGACTTGTGTGCAAAATTTGAGTTCATTCCAAATTGATTTGATATGTTTCGGCATGCGTTTTTGATGTTGAATGTTGAACAGTTCATTAAGTTTGAGTTGAGGTGCGATTCATGGTTTTGATGTTAATATGTGTGATTTGAGGCCTCGAGTAGGTCCGTAATATGTTTTGAGACTTGTTGGTATATTCGGACGGGGTCCCGAGGGGCTCGGGTGAGTTTTGGGGTAGTTTCAGACCATTTTTAGGCCATTTTGAGGTGCTGGTTTTTGCCTACAGCTGTCTACATTGCGATCGCGAACTTTTGGTCATGTTCGTGATTTGTAAAATGGAAAAAGGGCACCTGTGAATTGCGTTCGCGGAGCATTCCTCGCGTTCGCAAAGAAGAAATTCTGTTGTCACTGATATGACTTTGGAAGCTTATATCTTGCAATCTATAAGGAATTTGGAGATGATCCAAAAATAAAAGTTATAGTCCTTTGTGTCTATTTTTCTAAAAAGCAAACTATTTATCATTTGGAGTTTTTTACAAAATGTTATGGCTGACACACTACAGGTTGTCTGGAAGAGTTGGGCAAGCTTGTTGGAATTTGTTCATCGCGATCGCGAAGCGTAAAGAAGGACCCCTAACAGTGCATTAAAACATCAAAATTTAGGATTTTGAGTTCAGTTTAGCATATTTTGAGCTATGGAGCTCGGATTGAGGCGATTGTTTATGCGATTTTGGCCATATGGATTGGGGTAAGTGTTCTCTACTTGGTTTTGATTATATTTCAAGAATCTATCTTCATTTTTAGTAATTTGATTGTGAATTTTAAAGAGAAAATTGGGGGGGGGGGGGTTTGTCCAAAGATTCATAGAGTGAAATTTTGAGTTTTGAACATCGATTTGTTGTCGGATTTGAGTGAAACTAGTATGGTTGGACTCGTAATTGAATGAGTTGTCAAATTTTATGAGTTTTGTCGGATTCTGAAGTACGAGCTCGGGTTTGACTTTTTGGTTGACTTTGGATTTTTGATTAATGATTCGACCTTTATCGATTGGGTTGTTTCATTTGGCATTATTTGATGTTCTTGAGTTGCTTTTGGCTATTTTGAGCCGTTCGGAGATCGGTACGTGCGGGACGGAATTTTTAGAGCATCATTTGACTTTCTCAGTATTGGATTTGGCTTGTTCGAGGTAAGTAATACTTCTAAACTTGGTGCTAAGGGTATGAACCCCTGAATATACGTGATAAGTGTTTGGGGTTGAGGTGACGCACATGATAGGTGACGAGCGTGTGGGCGCGCACCGTGTGAATTATGACTCGATTGATTTTGTGGCATGGTGTATTAACCTAATCTTGTTTATATTCATGAAATTTCTACGTGCTAGAGTAATTGAGTTGTGATCCATATTAGAAATTATGTCTAGGCTATATGCTTATCCTGCTGAGACCCACTGAGGTCATTTCTGCTGTTGAGTTATTGGCTTACATTGCAATTCCATACTCAGTCATACTCATTAATTTGCATATCATATTTCAGTCTCTGTTGCCATTTATTGATACATCATGTCATCATTTTTGGGCTGATTTTCATGACATTGTGAGCCCGAGAGACTAGAGAGATTGATGACTGAGTTGAGGCCTGAGAGCCGGATTGTGAGTGATTTTGATTGGTCGGGGTGCACGACGCAGCAGGCTTGATTGATTCATGCCATGATTGGCTTATTATTGCGCTTGGGCTGGATCTTCCCTCCAAAGCCTGCACACCCATAGTGAGCGCAGTTACTATTGATTCATGATGGGATCGGACTACGCACTGCAGCAGGATTTATTAGCATTTGGGCTGGATCTGCCGTAGGCTGGATATGCCCTGTACAGTGCTAAGTGACTGAGTGTGCTGAGTGATTGAGCGTGATGAGTGGGAGTCTAAAACTGTGATATTGAGTATTCTGAGAGTGTGAGTACACGAGTTCATCTCCATGAGACATTGCATCTCACATGCATACTTCACATGTAGGCATAGAGATGCATTTCCTCATGTTACACAGTTTTGTGACATTTATGACTTCTCATGCACATCGACATGTAGGCATAGAGATGTACTTTCCTCATGCTATCTGAAATTGAATCATCTTATCTGTCATTGAATGTTTTTTGGAAAAAAATCAAAGATTTCGAACTTACTCATATTTTGGTGATTTTGGTGAAGGATTTGGGTTTTACTGTTATACATGAAAAGTATGACTATTTTCCGTAAATGTGAATGAGTTGAGCATCATATCTCTGAGTTATTTCTTTTATCACTTTTATTATATTGTTATGAACTGTTGTTGGCTATTGGTGTTGGACTCTAACCTTTTTCTCAGCTCGTCACTACTTTCAACCTAAGGTTAGGTTTCTTACTTATTGAGCACACGGGGTTGTACTCATACTACACTTCTACACTTTGTGTGCAGATTTTTTATGCTGATGTTGTTGTGTATGGTGGGAGCTGGCATTAAATACGTACCTGCTTTCCGGTCATTGCTACCTTTTTGGTCTTGGTAGATTTAGAATTATTAATTTGTTCATGTATATTTTAAACAAATGATGTATTTATTTCATACCAGCTTTGTAAACTCTTAATCTTAGAAGCTCATGATTTGTACTACAGTCCTTGGGAATACTTTGTATAAAAGCACAATTATATTATCATTACTTCTCTTAATGAATCTCTTTTGAATCGGATTGTTGCTATATGGCTTACCTAACGGGTTAGGTTAGGTGCCATCACAACTAGTTAGATTATAGGTCATGACAAGTTGGTATCAGAGCTCTAAGTTCATAGGTTCTACGAGTCATGAGCAAGTGTCTAGTAGAGTCTCGTAGATCGGTATGATGATGTCCATACCTATCTTCGAGAGGCTATAGGGCATTTAGGATACACTTCCTATCTTTCTTTCGTTATCGTGCGACATTGATTTAGCTTGAAGCATATCTCTTTAAATTCCTTCCACTCACTCATACGCATATGAGCGCTCGGTATCAGTTGTACATCGACAGCTTGTGGATTTCCATGGATGAGGCGCGAGATATGTTTTTTGTGTTTTGGTGATGGGCCAATCTAAAGGACTTGAGGTTGGGTTTGGACCGCAGCTTAGGCTCGGTAGTTTCAGTTTTGTGAGCATGTGCTTTTGGACTCTATGTCCAGTGGTGTCCCTATGAGTGGAATTTGTGGCTCGATGAGTGGTTGGATGACTAAATGATGAGTATGATTTGATTGCGGGCTGATTTTAGTTGGTTTGAATGTGAAGAGAGGAGTTTGTTTGAGATGCAAAAAGGACTATTGTGTGCTTGATTTCTGTCTTGATGTGATATATAATCTCGAGTTATGAGTGTGTTGAAGAATCTTTCATGTTGTTTAATTGTGGAATGAATTAGATTCTCATGTCTTATTAATGAGTTCAGACTCAAAAATTTTAAGTGATTACGTAGTAGTTGTGGCTGTGAAAGGGTATAGAGACTTTGAGGCTAAGAAGGTGGGTTATAACTTGCATGGTAATCTATGGATGTGTGATCCTTATGATGTTGTGAGGAGGGTTTCTTTTCTACCAGTGGGTTATAGGTATTGCAATTTGAGTTTGGATTTGGTTGAGAAAGTTGACCTGACCGCCACGAGGATGAATGAGAGCTTAGTATATGATTTGAGGTACTATATGGTTATTGTTATAAGAGCTTATGAAGGGTTTAGTTGAATCTCACTGCGGTATTATGGAAGTAAAAGAGTATGGGCATTGTGAGCTATCGAGTGTTTTGATTTATGGCTTTGGGCCAAGTGGGGGAGTCTGCTATCAGTGATTTGATTGCATGTTATGTATTATACTGGTTTCGATTTGAGGCATACTTGTGAAACAGATATGACTTGCAGAGGTTGAGATCGAGGATGACTCGAGTAAAGGAATTTCTGGATATGGGTTATATTACACTTTATGGGTGTATGGGAATCGTGTAATGATTGAGTTGTTATTCGTGGATGTTGAAGTACACATGGAGTAGGAATTTGCTCGGCTGCATTAAGGAGGGGTTACTTTTTTGGGTGTTGTCGTGCTAATGGGGAACAAGTCGTTTAGCCCGTTTGGGTGGTGCAATTGTGATTTGAGAAGAGTAGATGACTCTCGAGAAGTGATGGTAGGATATAATTATGTGGTTTAGTCGCTTATTGCACTCTAATTCACTGCACTTTATTCGTGTTTGAGCTTTAATTGGTAGTGTTTTGCACTGATTGTATGTTTTATGCCTTGTAGGAGTTATTCTGAGCTATGCAGATATTGTGGATTAAGTCGGGATCATGTTGGGGGGTAAAGGACCAAGTCTAGATATCAAAACGCAAGCAAAAAGCAACACTCTGAGAAACTCCTACAGCTGCGGCGGGTGGTGCTTAGCGGCTGCCCAAATCCCATTGCCTGTTGATTATTGAGCTCTCTGGATTTCTGCACTAATGCCCCGACCTTACTTGATATAAATACATGGAAAAATGTTATTTTCTGGACTTTTGACATACTTTAGACCTAAGGAAACTAAGGAGGAGTTGGAGGAGCAAAACTACAAGGATTTCATCATTCCTTCCTCACTCAAGACCCGAGTTTGGATCGAATTTATGTTTTTTTATACTTTAATTATATTTGTGATGAATTGCTCCATATCTATGAAGTAGTTCTCTTTGGTTCATCTTGTGAGGTTAAGTCTTAATCGAGCGAGAAGTTTTTCCTGCACGTTTGAACTAATAGTTGAGTGAATTCGTTAGACTCACTTAAACATTAGAAGTGAATTATCTCGAGTTAGATCCCAAATAATTATCTTGCACCTATCCTATAAAAATCCTATCTTCTCCCATTGATAACCTTCTTTGCTTATTCCTTGTTTTGATTTTCATTAGTTAATAGCTTTAGACTCTTAGTTAACTTTAGTTAGAAATCATAGAAATCTCAATTGTTGATCATCTTGGATAGCAACCAAGCTAGAAACTACAAGAATACTGTTTAAATCCAATCCTTGTGGATACGATATTATACTATACTATATTTGATTAGTGAGCATAATTTATGTGTGTGTTTCCAGTTCATCAAGAAGGTTCTAATGGATTCATGATTTATGTATATCAATTGAGGATTTATTCAGATTTGTATATGGCCAGATCTGGGATCTACATTGGATGGTGTCGAGACTCCTGGTATTTCTGTATCACTATGGATTCTACATTTCAGTATCAGGCAGGTAAATAAAATAGTTTTAGATTCACATAAGGTCTCTTCAGAGTGGGTGTCTCGGTTGTGGTACTTTTGGGGTGCTTAAGAGGGAATACGATGGCTTATGGGCCTTAGGGTGGTGTGGTTTTATGCTAGGATCTCTTGTGGTGAGTTTTGGGTAAGGATCGTGGTGTCCTGGCAAGGAGAAGTGTTAACTTGAGGGTAATTCAGAAGGAACTCGGAGAAATAGGACAACTTGATAGTAGGTTAGATCAGCACGATAATGGATATGATCGATTCTTTGGGTACTTATGATGTGGTGAGTTTCTACAGGTGTTTTCTGGCAATACTCTTGGGTTTGGCTACCTGCGTGGCTTGGTGGAGTTGGAGGGATTCAGTTCTGATGGTCTGGTTATGTGCAAATGGGTTTCAAAGAGTTCTCGATGGTTTCCACCACGATTTGAGATGGATATTTCCTACCGGCATGAGGAGCATGTTGCGTATTGTGTATTCTGCTGGTGACTCAGAGTTGATTATGAAATTCTTTTGCTTTTCATATGATGGCCTAATAGAGGCGGCGCATGGTGTGAGATTGGGGTTTGCATGTGCATGTGTACAATTTAGTTTCAAAAGCAAAGTCATGAGTTTATGTAGCACATACGATTTCAGATGATGGCACCATTTGGTATTGCTTGAGAAGGGTGCACGTTTCAGAAGGCGCTCTACGTTTTGACTTACGGGTGCTTCATTTGTATTGCGGTTCTCGCCTGGTTGATTGACAGCTGATGTTTAGATTTTGCTATATGACATGGAATAATCATAGAAGTATTTCTCGTGGGGATGATTATGTATGGTATATGTGTTAGTCATTCGGTTGGCGGAGTTGGGATCGGTTATGGTGATTCATGCATTCTATGGATTTGGAGACTGGGAGTTCTCAGAAAATGTGGCCAAATCTAGCCAGATGATAGTATGTGTTATGGTTAGGTCATTGTGGACTTTCGGAGGGTTATTTATCTATTTGTGGATTACCAGGGTTGATTTGGGGGCTAATTGGTAGGCCTAATGAGGATGTGTATCCTACAGTGGGTCGGATTTATTGACTCGGCACCGTTATTGTAGAAAGATGTGTCATTCCGTTAGAGTTGAGCTTGTTCGTGTTCTAACATGTTCTATGTGTTACTCTTCTATGCTACGAAGGGTTGTGATTTGTTGGTTATATGCACACACAATGCGGTTCTGTTTGGGCCTGGTGGTAGAATTTGAGCGAGATGGTGATTGGGGTGTGGAATGATGGATTGCGCCTAGGTTATGGTCTTTTCGAGCTGTGGTATATTGTGTTATTTGCTTCTCCATGGTTATGGTCATGCACTTCATGTACTTGATGTATAATTACTTGTGGTTGTCGATTTTGAGCATTGGGGCTAGAGGTATTTCATATGGATCATTGTTTGGATGGGTCACGTATTGCAGCGGGGTTATGATGGGATATGATCCTTTGTGATAGATTCTTGTGTTTTGTTTCTACTCTGTGTGATGGGTTCTTAGCATTGTGTTGTGGTGGTACTCGTTGAGCTTGCATAACGGTTCTCTCATTTGAGTCATTTTTTATTTTTGAGTGCATTTGAATTGTTGCGTATTGGTGCACGGATTGCTAGGTTTGAGGCTTTGGGTAGTAATCGTGTGGCATGTCAGTAGAGTAGATTGTATTTGATGAGATGAAGTATTTGGGACCTGAGGTGGTTGCTATCGAATTTGATTACGGTGTGTTCGGAAGAGTAATATCGGAAGTCAGCTTAGAATTTGGGCTATGGTTCTAGTTAGGCGAGAGAGCCCCGTGACTTGTTGATCTAATGAGTGGTTATGAGTTTCTGCGTGTTTCTTTTATCATCGGCAGAGTACGAAGGTTTTAGAACGAGGTTTTTCTTGATATAATGTTTATTACCAGTATTGGGTTTGTTTTGATCAGCTATTGTGATAAGGATTTATTGATACGAGTATGCGAGTTATTAGATATATCATATGATAACATCTTGGATTATGGATATGACTTGATACAGCTTGTTCAAACTTATACAGTGTGTAAGTGTGAGATTCGGGTCGTGTAAAGAATTCCGGATGTTGGAAATTGGGTCCCAAGGTTTATGGGCTAAGGTTGAACTAAGGATCTTAGTTATGTTGTGTCGTCAAACTTATATGGATTGGGGTGACGTGGGATCACCCCCGGGTATGTGCATGGTAAGGTTACACAGCAATTTGATGGCTTTGGAATGACTCTAGTCACGTTCGAGGACGAACATCGGGTCATTTTGATCATTTGCATTCCGTTCACCTATTTGAGGTTTTGATAAACATCGTATGATGTATTATGACTTGTGTGAATCGTCGGTATTGGTTTTCAGGTTATTCGTAATTGATTTGGAAGAATGAATTTCATGATTGAAGCTTTAAAGTTGGAAGAGTTGACCAAGTTTGACTTTTTTGTATTTGACCTCGATTCGGAGTTTTGATGGTTCCGTTAGGTCCGGATGGTAATTTTAGAGTCGGGCGTATGCCCGGATTTGCATTTGGGTATTTCTAGAAGGTTTCGGTGCTAATTGGCGAAAGATGGAAATTTGAACGTTTGCAAAGTTCATAAGTTTGACCGAGAGTTGACTTTGAGGATATCAGATTCAAATTGTGGTTCCGGGAATTGGAATAGCTTCGTTATGTCATTTGGGACTTGTGTGCAAAATTTGGGTTCATTCCGAGTTGATTCGATATGTTTCGGCGTGCGTTTTGGTAGCTGAAAGTTCAAAAGTTCATTAAGTTTGATGTTTTGACAGTTGTTGGTATGTTCGGACGGGGTCCCGAGGGGCTCGGTTGAGTTTCGGGGTGGTTTTAGACCATTTCTAGGCGATTTTGACTTTCTAGTTTTTACCTACAACAGTGTGCATCGCGATCGCAGGCTTTGGGTTGCGTTCATGATGAGTAAAATGGAAAAAGGGCACCTGTGAATCACGTTCGCGAAAAAAGTTTTTTGATGTCACCGACCCAACATTGGAAGCTTATATCTTATAATCTATAAAGAATTTGGAGAGAATCCAAAAGTAAAAGTTGTAGCCCTTTGTGTCTATTTTTTAGAAAATCCAACTGTTTGTCATTTGGGGTTTTGTAAAAAGAGTTAATGCAGATACACTACAGGCCATCATTTATCGCGATCGCAAAGGGTAAAAATTGAGCTAGAATATTTTTTGAATCGCGATCGCAATGTTGGAGACCGCAATCGTGAAGAGGGACCCCTGGCAATGCATTAAAACATCAAATTTAGGTATTTTGAGTTCATTTTAGCATATTTTGAGCTTTGGAGCTCGGATTGAGGCGATTTTTACCATATGGATTGGGGTAAGTGTTCCCTACTCGATTTGGATTATATTTCATGAATCTATCTTCATTTTTGGTAATTGGATTCTGAATTTTAAAGAGAAAATTGGGGGGTTTTGTCCAAAGTTTCATAGAGTGAATTTTTGAGTTTTGAACATCGATTCGGAGTCGGATTTGAGTGAAACTAGTATGGTTAGACTCGTAATTTAATGGGTTATCGTGTTTCTGTGAGTTTTGTCGGGTTTCGAGGTATGAGCCCGGGCTTGACGTTTTGGTTGACTTTGGGCTTTTGATTAAAGATTCGACCTTTATCGATTGGGTTGTTTCCTTTGGCATTATTTGATGTTCTTGAGTTGCTTTTGGCTGGTTTTGAGCCATCTAGAGGTCGGTACATGCGGGATGGCATTTTAAGAGCATCATTTTGCTTGCTCAGTATTGGATTTGGCTTGTTCGAGGTAAGTAACACTTCTAAACTTTGTCTTGAGGGTATGAACCCCTGAATATACGTCATATGTGTTTGGTGTTGAGGTGACGCACATGCTAGGTGACGGGCATGTGGGCGTGCACCGTGTGAATTATGACTCGATTGATTCTGTGGTACTGTGTAGTGACCTAATCTTGTTTCTATTCATGAAATTTCTACGTGCTAGTATAATTGAGTTGTGATCCATGTTAGAAACCATATCTAGGCTATATGCTTATCCTATTGTGACCCACTGAGGTCATTTCTGTTGTTGAGTTATTTGCTTACATTGCAATTACATACTCAGTCATACTTATTCATTTGCATATCATATCTCAGTTTCTGTTTCCATTTATTGATACATCGTATTACCATTTTTGGTCTGATTTTTATGACATTGTGAGCCCGAGAGACTGGAGAGATTGATGACTGATTTGAGTCCTGAGAGCCGGATTGTGAGTGATATATTGGGCTGCACGCCGTAGCGGGCTTTATTGATTTATGTCTTGATTGGCTTATTATAGTGCTTGGGCTGGATCTGATCCTCCTGAGTCTGTACACCCACAGTGAGCGCATTTCCTATTGATTCACAATGGGATCGAGTTGTGTGCCGCTGCAGGATTTATTAGCATTTAGGTTTGATCTGCCCTGCGCTGGATCTGCCCTGTACAGTGCTGAGTAATTGAGTGTGCTGAGTGATTGAGCGTGATGAGTGGGAGTTTGAAATTGTGATATTGAGTACTATGAGAGTGTGAGTACATGAGTTCATCACTGTGACGCATTGCATCTGACATGCATACTTGACATGCAGGCATAGAGATGCATTTTCTCGTGTTACATGATTTTGTGACATTTATGACTTCACATGCACATTGACATGTATGCATCGAGATGTAATTTCCTCTTGCTCTCTGAAATTGAATCATCTTATTTGTCGTTAAAAGTTTTTTGGGGAAAATCAAGGTATCTGACTTACTCATGTTTTGGTGATTTCGGTGAAGGATTTGGGTTTTACTGTTATACTTGAAAAGTATGACTATTTTCTGTAACTGTGAATGAGATGAGCATCATATCTTCGTGTTGCTTCTTTTATTATATTGTTATGAACTATTGTTGGCTATTAGTGTTGGACTCTGACCTTTGTCCCAGTTCATCACTACTTTCAACCTAAGGTTATGTTTGTTATTTATTGAGTACATGGGGTCGGTTGTACTCATACTACACTTCTGTACCTTGCGTGCAAATTTTTGATGTTGATGTTGCTGTGCATGGTGGGAGCTGGCATTGAAGACGTACCTGCATTCCACTCATTGCTGCCTTTTGTTCTTGGTAGCTTTAGAATTGTTAATCTATTCATCTATATTCCAAACAGATGATGTATTTATTTCATACCAGCTTTGTAAACTCTAAATCTTAGAAGCTCATGCTTTGTACCACCAGTCCTAGGGAATTCTTTATATAAATGAACAGTTGTATTATCATTACTTCTCCTAATGAATCTCGTTTGAATCAGATTGTTGCTATTTGGCTTACCTAGTGGGTTGGGTTAGGTGCCATCACGACTAGTTGGATTTTGGGTCGTGATACTCTCCAATAATGCCAATATGGGTAGTTATACCAGAGCTACCATGGCCCTTCTATTACATGGAGATCCTAACATGTAGTTTATCCCCTGTTTGAAAGCCTCTACATCTTGTTCTTGCATCATTTGAAAAGACAAGGGGCATTATTGCAAAGGTTAAGGTACAAATTGACCCGACCAAGCCAAGAACTCGCCATGTTCGATTGGGGTTTGATGACAATCAGGATGAAAATGGGGATGAAAAATGGATTGAAGTTCAATATGAAAACGCCAATTTTGATGATGTCCAAATCCACTACTAAAAAGTAAATGGACACGGTCGCATGCAATATAATTTACCAACTATGAGTCACGGTCGAATCCCACAAAGAACAATATGTAGGCGATTAAGCGTGTAAGTGAATTATTACTTATTATGCTAAGCCAAACACTTAGAAATGTTTTGAGAAAATATTTATAACTAATTGCGAAAATGTAAACTAACCCAGAAAGCAAGTAAAATGATCAATGGCTACAAGCATGGATGCACTGGGAATTACAGTCAAATATGAGCGAGTTTAAGTTAATTGGCCTCGGGTAATAATTCTATACTAGCTTCTTCTGAAGACTAAAAAGACTTCTGAATTGAATTATCCCTAAACCAATTAAGAGATTAAGCACACCCGAATATGGCTACAAGTAGTTCAATTTTATCCCTAGGTAGAACCTATGAAGTAAGGGTTAATGCCTCAAGTATTTGTTAATTTATCTTTTCCAACCCCAAATTATCTTTCCCAAAATTAATTCGAAGTAAATGGGTGAGTCCTAGGGTTAGCTAATCCCTTTGAAAACATTAAAGAACAAGAATAATTAAAGAAGCAATAACTCACTTCATAATAAATAAAAATCATTCAATACATAAGCACAACGAGATATTTAATCCACACTTTAAGTACGAATATTCCCATAAACAAGATTCAAGTGTTGGAGAAAATACTACACACTTAGATATATAATCCAAAGTAAGGAAATGAAGAAATGAACATAAATGGGTAAGAAATTCTCAACCAAAAGCTTGAAATCTTCAAGTTCCAAGTGTGTGTGCAAGAACCCTAGCTCCAATACATGTGTTCTCTTGTCAAGAGTGTGAAAATAAGCCAAAAAAGAACATTTACAAATGAGCTAGGTCGTGTATTTGTGGGTTTGGAAAGAAGAAATATGAAATGATAGAAGTGTGCAGGTCTGAAACTCGTTGACCGCACCTACAGAAGAATCCTCGTAGGTGCGGTTCTACAGATGCGAATGCCCGCTCGCAGAAGTTATGATGGTGGAAAATTGTTGTTCCGTAGAAGCGCGTCTGCATAAGCGGTCTTCAAGCGCAGAAGCGCAATCGCAGATGCAAACCTATTCATGCAGAAGCGTTACTGCATAAGCGGTTCTCCACTCGCATGTGCGAGTCCTGCCTTGCATGCCTTATTCTGCATCTGCGAACAATTTCTCGTAGATGCGAGACTGCAAATGCAGACTGTTCATCGCAGATGCGATTACACTAGAAGGTTTTGCACTTCTTACACTCTTTTTGTACGATTCCACGTCATTTAATTTTAGTTTTCTATGAATCTTCATTTACCTGAAAAAATAGCAATGCACACCATAAATCACCTCATTTTATAATTAAAGGACACAAAACTAAAGAAAAGAGACTAGAATATATGGTAAAATCACCACTTATCAACACCCCCAACTTAAAGCTTTTGCTTGTCCTCAAGCAAATCAAAACCAAATACTCAATGAGGCTCTAGCATTTAAAGCTCAATTAGCATCGCTATCATCTTCAAATCACATTCTCTAATTAAGCACAACACTTATGGTTTTGGTTGGTACTAATAATTAGGCTCAAGCATGTGAATTTCAACCAAACAACTCCCCTATTTAAAAAAATCTCAAGAATGCAATGGAGTTTCAAAATAATCAAGTAACAACAACCAAGCCTCAAGAAGTGACTCAAAAGCACTAGTCTACTACATATGCTCAATTTACTCAATTCGGAATATATCAATGTCACCAATCCATCATTATTCATGAGCCCTCACAAGAAAGAAAGTCCCAAAATCACCATATTTACAATGACAACAAAAGGGACAAATGCACAAAGACACTCACTCTCAACAAAGAATTTCAAGTGTTACAAAATATCATACCATAAGCTTGCCCTTATTTTAATTCGCCGCCTATTCAAGAACATTCGGTTGTAGATCCCATAAGGACTTTTTAAGCTTGTAATGTAGGCTTAGGTAAGGGTAGGATAAATATTTGAGATACAAGTGACTACACCGGCGTGAGGAGCATGTTGCGTATATTGATATTCTCCTGGATGGGATCAAGTGGCAGGTTTCTGACTGATCGGGTATGTATTCTGCTGGTGACTTAGAGTTGATTATGAAATTCTTTTGCTTTTCATATGATGGCCTAATAGAGGCGGCACATAGTGTGAAATTGGGGTTTGCATATGCATGTGTACAATTTAGTTTCAAAAGGAAAGTCATGAGTTTATGCAGCACATACAATTTCAAATGATGGTACCATTTTGTATTGCCTGAGAAGGGTGCGGGTTTCAGAAGTTGCATTGCGTTTTGACTTACGGGTGCTTCGTTGGTATTGCGGTACTCACTTGGTTGATCGACTGCTAATGTTCAAATTTTGCTATGTGACATGGATTAATTATAGAAGTATTTCTCGTGGGGATGATTATGTATGATAGATGTGTTAGTCATTCGGGTGGCAGAGTTGGGATCGGTTATGGTGATTCATGCGTTCTATAGATTTGGAGACTGGGAATTCTCAGAAGCTGATTGTTTCGTGGTTGTATACTGTGAAAATGTTGCCAAAGCTAGCCAGATGATAGTATGTGTTATGGTTAGGTCATTGTGGACTTTTGGAGGGTTATTATCTATTTGTGGAAGACCGGGGTTGATTTCGGGGCTTATTGGTAGGCCTAATGAGGATGTGTATCCTAAAGCGGCTCGGATTTATTGACTCGGCACCGTTATTATAGAAAGGTGTGTCATTCGATTAGAGTTGAGCTTGTTCGTGTTCTGACATGTTCTACGTGTTGCTCTTCTATACTACGAAGGGTTGTGATTTGTTGGTTATATACACACACAATGCGGTTCTGTTTGGCAGAATTCGAGCGAGATGGTGATTGGGGTGTGGAATGGTTTATTGCGCCTTGGTTATGGTCTTTTTGGGCTGTGTTATATTGTGTTATTTGATTATCCATGGTTATGGTCATGCACTTCGTGTACTTGATGTAGAATTTCTTGTGGTTGTCGATTTTGAGCATTGGGGATCGAGGTATTTCATATGGATCATTGTTTGGATGGGTCACGTATTGCAGCGGGGTTATGATCCTTTGTGATAGATTCTTTTGTTTTGTTTCTACTGTGTGTGATGGGTTCTTAGCATTGCGTTGTGGTGGTACTCGTTGAGCTTGTGGAATGGTTCTCTCGTTTGAGTCATTTATTATTTTTGAGTGCATTTGAATTATTGCGTATTGGTGCACGGATTGCGCGGTTTGAGGCTTTGGGTAGTAATGGTGTGGCATGTCAGTAGAGTAGCTTGTATTTGATGAGATGAAGTATTTGGGGCCTGAGGTGGTTGCTATCGAATTTGATTACGGTGTGTTCGGAAGAGTACTATCGGAAGTCAGCTTAGAATTTGGGCTATGGATCTGGTTAGGCGAGAGAGCCCCGTGACTTGTTGATCTGATGAGTGGTTATGAGTTTCTGCGTGTTTCTTTTATCATCGGCAGTGTACGAAGGTTTTAGAACGAGGTTTTTCTTGATATAAGGTTTATTACTAGTATTGGGTTTGTTTTGATCAGCTATTGTGATCAGGATTTATTGATACGAGTATGCGAGTTGTGTGATATATCATATGATAACATCTTGGATTATGGATATGACTTGATACAACTTGTTCAAACTTATATAGTGTGTAATTGTGAGATTCGGGTCGTGTAAGGAATTCTGGATGTTAGAAATTGGGTCCCAAGGTTTATGGGCTAAGGTTGAATTAATGATCTTAGTTATGTTGTGTCGTCTGACTTATATGGATTGGGGTGACGTGGGATCACCCCCGGGTATGTGTATGGTAAGGTTACACGGCAATTTGATGGCTTTGGAATGACTCTGGGCACGTTCGAGGACGAACGTATGTTTAAGTGGGAGAGAATGTAACGACCTGACTGGTCGTTTTGAGCATTTGCATTTCGTTCAGCTATTTGAGGTCTTGATTAGCATCGTATGATGTATTATGACTTGTGTGAATCGTCAGAATTGGTTTTCAGGTTATTCGTAATTGATTTGGAAGAATGAATTTCATGATTGAAGCTTTAAAGTTGAAAAGTTGACCAAGTTTGACTTTTTAGTATTTGACCTTGATTCGGAGTTTTGATGGTTCCGTTAGGTCCGGATGGTGATTTTGGAGTCGGGCGTATGCCTGGATTTGCATTTGGGTATTTCTAGAAGGTTTCGGTGCTAAATGGCGAAAGATGGAAATTTGAACGTTTGCAAAGTTTATAAGTTTGACCGAGAGTTGACTTTGAGGATATCAGATTCGGATTGTGGTTCCGGGAATTGGAATAGCTTCGTTATGTCATTTGGGAATTGTGTGCAAAATTTGGATTCATTCCGAATTGATTTGATATGTTTCGGCGTGAGTTTTGGAAGTTGAATGTTCAAAAGTTCATTAAGTTTGATTTGAGTTGCGATTCGTGGTTTTGATGTTAATATGTATGATTTGATGCCTCGAATAGGTCCGTAATATGTTTTGACACTTGTTGGTATGTTCGGACGGGGTCCCGAGGGGCTCGATTGAGTTTCGGGGTGGTTTCAGACTATTTCTAAGCCATTTTGAGTTTCTGGTTTTTACCTACAACAGTGTGCATCGCGATCGCAGGCTTTGGGTTGCGTTCGCGATGAGTAAAATGGAAAAAGGGCACCTGTGAATCGCGTTCGCGGAGGGTTCTTCGATGTCACTGACCCGATTTTGAAAGCTTATATCTTATAATCTATAAAGAATTTGGAGATAATCCAAAAATAAAAGTTCTAGCCCTTTGTGTCTATTTTTCAGAAAATCCAACCGTTTGTCATTTGGAGTTTTGTAAAAAAAGTTAGGGCAGATATACTACAGGGCAGCTGGAAGGGTTGGGTAAGCTTGTTGGAATTCATTTATCGAGATCGCGAAGGGTAAAAATTGAGCTAGAATATTTTTTGAATCGCGATCGCAATGTTGGAGACCGCAATCGTGAAGAGGGACCCCTGGCAGTGCATTAAAACATCAAATTTAGGCATTTTGAGTTCATTTTAGCATATTTTGAGCTACGGAGCTCGGATTGAGGCGGTTTTGATGCGATTTTCACCATATGGATTGGGGTACGTGTTCTCTACTCGATTTGGATTATATTTCATGTATCTATCTTCATTTGTGGTAATTGGATTGTGAATTTTAAAGAGAAAATTGGGGGTTTTGTCCAAAGTTTGATAGAGTGAATTTTTGAGTTTTGAACATCGATTCGGAGTCGGATTTGAGTGAAACTAGTATGGTTGGACTCGTAACTGATTATGTTATCGGGTTCTATGATCCAATGTATTTCCCGAGTTTACAAATATGAGCGACTTTATATTAATTTGCCTCGGATAATAATTTTATATTAGCTTCTTCCGAAGACTAAAAAGACTTCCTAATTGAATTATCCCTAAAACAATTAAGAAATTAAGCACGCCCGAATATGGCTACAAGTAGTTCAATCCTATCCCTAGGTAGAATCTATAAAGTGAGGGTTAACGCCTCAAGTTCTTGTTAATTAATCTTTCCCAACCCCAAATTATCTTTTTCAGAATTAATTCGAAGTAAATGGGCTAGTCCTAGGGTTAGCTAATCCCTTTGGAAATATTAAGGAATAAGAATAATTAAAGAAGCAATAACTCACTTCATAATAAATAAAAATCGTTCAATACATAAGCACAATGAGATATTTAATCCACGCTTTAAGTACGAATATTCCCATAAACAAGATTCAAGTATTGGAGAAAATACTACACACTTAGATATATAATACAAAGCAAGGAAATGAAGCAATGAACATAAATGGGTAAGAAATTCTCAACCAAAAGCTTGAAATCTTCAAGTCCCAAGTGTGTCTGCAAGAACTCTAGCTTAAATACATGTGTTCTCTAGTCAATAGACTGACAATAAGCCAAAAGATCCTTTACAAATGAGCTAGGTCGTGTATTTGTGGGTTTGGAAAGAAGAAAATGTGAAATGATAGAAGTGTGCAGGTCTGAAACTCGTTGACCGCACCTACGGAAGAATCATCGTAGGTGCGGTTCTGCAGATGCGAATGCCCGTTCGCAGAAGCGATGATGGTGGAAAATTGTTGTTCCGCGGAAGCAGTCAAAAACACGCTGAAGCGCGTCTGCATAAGCGGTCTTCAAGCGCAGAAGCGCAATCGCAGATGCAAACATATTCACGCAGAAGCATTACCACAGAAGCGTTTCTCCACTCGCAGGTGTGAGTTTCTCCACTTGCAGGTGTGCGTTTTTCCTTGCATGCCTTATTCCGCATCTGCGGACCATTTCTCACAGATACGATACCGCAGATACGGACTATTCATCGCAAATGTGATTTCATTGGAAGGTTTTGCACTTCTTACACTCTTTTTGTACGATTCCACGTCATTTAATTTCAATTCTCTTCGAGATTTTATTTACCTGAAATTATAGCAATGCACACCATAAATCACCTCAATAACTAAAGAAAAGAGACTAGAATAAATGGTAAAATCTCCACTTATCAACTACCTCTACTACAAACACTTGGCTCATAATTTACTTGCCTACCTGTAAAAGCAAATGATAAGAAGAATAGGAAAAGGAGGGACAACCCAGAAATCACCAAAGAACTTCAACTACAATAAAACATCCCTATAACTTTATCAAAACATCCGCATCAATAAGGTCAAAAGGAAAGCCAAAATAAGGACATCAAGGCTTGATTTAACCAACAATGAAAGGAGAACCAAAATACAGGGATCACTCCTTCAAATTGATGACCGGCAAGCTCAGAAAATGAAGCATTTCAAAGAGCAACACTAACAGAATAACAAGAAGAAGAACCAAATTCCCATGCAGAAGCAGAATTCAGAACAACAGATGAATGAAGCAAAAAATAAGCAAAAACAAAATGAAAACACCAAGAAGCAAAAGAAAAATGATATTCAAGCCCCAAGTATGTTTATTTTTACTCTTAAAGAACCTCCAGTTGCTCTAGAGAGGGGTGCAGATTCTTCTGCGCAGAATCATCTGAATCCCCATTCCCCTGTAATTGTTTCTGATGAAGTTAAAGAAGGAAAGGAAAATTATTAGGAGACAAATCTTGATGTGGGTATTCCTCATGTTCTGCATATGTGTGCTTTGGAACCATTGGATGACCATAGGATGGACCATATACCTACTGATACCAACCAAGAAATTCAAGTTAATGATCATGCATTTAAGGAAGACTATTGTGAGATTGGTAGTTCTGTAGAGGAAGATAAATCCAGTGATATGAGAATAATGATTAAAGGAAAAGGTCATGCAGCCTCAGACATTCAAATTTAGTCTCATAAATCCAAGAACAAGCCCAACCAGAAAAAGAGAAGGGCCATGAGAAGAAAGAGTATCAGCACAGTACAACACCTTGTTGATGGTATTGATGAAGATGGTAATTTACCTAGGAATAAATTTCAGAGTCTAGTCACTAAGATGAGATGGATCACACGGTATGAAGATGAAAGGTCAAGTAAAGTTAAAGGCTACCAGGATAAAGGGTTGACCTAACTAATCCCCCCCTCTCAACCTCTACTTGTTGACAAAGGAGCTAATCAGGAGGAAATAGGAACACTTATGTGGATGGTCCTTCATGCACTCCAATGCTAACAGGAACACGTGATCAGCAACCCATCACACTCACTGATATGATTGCAGTGGAATGTCTACTAAACAGGTTCTCCCCATCACGTCTAGAGGATGATGAATATGGGCCCATATAGCCTGAAGATGAGATGGTAGAGACTCAGATGAAGAGAATGATGAGTTTAGAGGAGGAACTCATGAAGAGAAACATTGTAACCTTTTTGTTGCAGTTGTAAAGTGTACTCCTGAGAACCCACTAATTGTTAATGATTTGTACAATTATTTGGAATGCTAGAGGTATCAGAACCTCTAGAGCCATTGAGAGACTCGGAACTCTGAAACAACTTCACAAACTTTATTTTATTTTTGTCTTGGAACCATTTCTTGAAACCAATCACCTTAGCCACTTTAGAATCCAATTAGCCATGCACCATGCGGCCTTTAATATCAATAACATGATTTTGGTATTCTATGACCAGGACTTCATTAGTACTTTCCTAGGTCATTGACGAATGCAAAACACACACTGAAATATGCTTGCTAGTCGAATATAGTAAATTAAAATATCTTATCCACAGGGATTAGAGTTAAACAATATTATCGTAATTTGTAGCTAGATTGCTATCCAAGATGACCAACAATTTAAGTTTATGTGATTAAAGCTAAAATAAACTAAGAATCTATACTATTGGCTAACGACAATCAACGCAAGTATTAAGCAAAAGAAGTTATCAATTGGGAGAAGATAGGGTTGATAGGATAGGTGCAAGATAAATTTTTGGGATTTAACTCTAGATAATTCACTTGTAATGTTCAAGTGAGTTTCTCGAATTCACTTGGTTATTAGTTCAATTGATTAGTAGAAACTCCTCTCTCGATTAAGTCTGAACCTCACAAGATGAATCAATTTTAAGCACGTGAAGATATGCAAGAATTCGTAGTGGATTGGTATTTAGGAGAACCTCTCTTGATTATCCTCCTAACTAAGTTTAATGAAGAATTCAACTAGCCTCTTTCGATTACTAATAAGAATTCATGACTTCAACCAACAAAATATAACGCAATAATATCACAAGTTATGCCTCTCTTGATTACATTAACAAGTGAATATAGATATAACAATTAAAACATCCAATAAAATTCAATACATAAAACTAGAGTTAATTATCCAAAAACAAGTATCAATACACCAAATCCATCAAACCCTAAAGAGAATTACTCCATGGACATGGAGTAATTCATCATAGCAATGCTTAAGTTAAAGGAAAACATAAAACAATCCAAACCCTTGTCTTGAGTGAGGATTGAATGATGAAATCCTTGAGCTTTTGCTTCTCCACGTCCTCCTTGGCTTACTTCGGCCTAAGATGTGTCAAAAGTCCATAAAATAACGTTTTTACATATATTTATACTAAGTAGGGTCGGGCCCATACGGAAACACCTTTTCCTATGCGAACTGGGATAATAACCCTGTAAAAATTGTACAGGCATGCCGCATGGGGCGATGCACCACGCGGGGGCGGTTGTGGGAAAGTTCAGAGAGTTAAAATATGTCAGGCAACCGGAAAATGTACAGGCGCGGCGCTCCACGCGGCGCCCCACGCATTGCGAGTGTGTTGTTTTCTCAGAGTCCGGATTTTTCTTGACTTTTTGATATCCAGACATAGGTTTCAACCCCCGAACGCGATCCCGGCTTATTCTCTTGGTCTTTTAGTCATACTTCAAAGCTCTAAATCACTCGAATTCATTTCATAACATCTACATAGCTCGGAATCACTCATACAAGGCATAAAACACACAGTTAGTGCAAAACACTAGCAATTAAAGCTCAAACTCAATTAAAGTGTAGTAAATTGAAGTGTAATAAGCGACTAAAACACGAGATTGTAGCCTACCATCAACACCCCACACTTAAACCATTGGTCGTCCTCGAGGAATCAAACCACACTTTATATAGACACGATCTTATTTAGCAACTCTTCTAACTCATTAAAAAAAATATTTAAAATAGACTAAGCACAGTAGAGCAACATCCTCGCCTCGTTATTTGACTCAAAAGCACCATGCATTATTTATAACCCGCTCACTTACTCTAACACATAGGTCAACGACATTACCTTTCCTTCATGAATCAAGTGCCCTCACAACAATAGAGAGTAGTTCCACACACCATCAAATTTAACCACAATCAAGAACTCAATATAGAAAGAATTCACTCACTCTCAGAAATAACATTCATATGCCACAAAAGATGAACATTAGGCTTGCCTGTAGTGTACTACTCAAAAAATCGAGCTCATTCAGTTAATGATCAAATAGGACTTTAATTGGTTGTAATGTAGGCTGCGAGACGGGTAGGATACATTTAGATATAAGAGTGACTACACCTCCCTAAGCACTTTAATACATACAATTTAACATTCAAAAGCCCACACTTATGTCAAACCATACCCTACCTTAACATCATTATACATTAATTCCCACTTCTTTAAGCATAATTATAGCAAGAGTCACCACTTATCAATGAATAGTTTTCACAACAATACAATTATTTTTTCTTTCTCTCTCAATTCAAGTGGCTCTTGCCTTTTCAAAACAGTGCACCTTTCTCATTATTTCAATAGTTCCACTCAAAAGCCAAACCAATCACCCCATACTTCAACTTTTACAAAGTTCATAACAAATTTAAGTGCTCACGAGAGGTACAAGGTTCAAATAGATGGTCAATTCAAACAAATGGATAGGGCTTGCAATGTGGTTGCTAAAGAAACAGCATTACAGGTTCAACAGGGTTAACTAAGATTCATAACAATTAGGTGGGTAATAACATATAACTGGCTCAACAAAGAACCCCTTATATCACTTCCAAGACTGAACAAAACTACTATTTCGCGTTGCAAACACACGGGGCAAGTTCTAGACATCAAATGCAATGCACAGAATACACAAAACCTTACACACACATGGCACATAACTCACTAAAGATTGGATTATCAAGACACTCTAGCCAAATAAGTTAAGCCCAATTAAGATCATACACTTTAAGGTACTTATGCAAGAGTCAAAAACTGAGCCTAAGCGTCACAACTAAAGCACTCACTATTATCAAGGCATAACCAAGTCAAGAGATATTCCTTCCAATTCAAATCATAGCATATGATTTCCTACACCTAACAAAAATAAAAACTAACTACACCCGGTTCAAACAAAACCCTTGAAAAGAAGCATGGAACGAAGAAAAACAAAGGAGGAATTATTACACTACCTAAAAAAATAAAATCTTTTCATCTTTTTCTTTCGACTTTAATCCCTCAAGAAACCCGCCGAATGATATCCATCGTCCGGAAAAGACAAAAAGTAAAACATTTTACATTTTTATGTTTTTTCTCATTTTTCTTATCTCTAACTACTAAAACAACAAAACTAAATTACTAACACAAATACATGCAACAACATACAATTTTCCCCTACCCCACACTTTAAGATGTGACATGTCCCCATGACACACAATATAAAAAACATAAGGTAAAGGAAACTTTCATGAATTTTCAGTCGGGGTCTGAATCAAAGTCGGGCTCCATTCCACGTGGCCGAACCAATGCACACATCCATGCAGACAGCTTCTTCTCAGCCTTCTTGGGGTACACCCCAAACTTATCTCTCTCAATCACTAAGACCTTCTCATTCGCGCTTTTCACTCTCCACTCAACACTTGCTGCTGGCTTCTCCTTTTTCACTCCAGTTGCTACATTCATCTCAAATGTCACCGTCTCCTCACCCACTCTAAGCATGAGTTTTCTATCATGTATATCCAGTATAGCTATACCCGTTGCTAAAAAAAGTCTTCCTAGGATGAGGGGGACCTCCTTGTTATCCTCCATATTTACCACTATCAAATCTATAGGAAATACAAACTTATATACCCGAACTAAGACATCTTCCTCTATCCCCTCGGGTATTATTGTTGTTTGGTCTTCTAGCTTCAAAGATATTGGTGTAGACCTTATCTCTCCAAGCTCATTCTCCAGTTTTCTGTAAATAGACAAAGGCATTAAATTAATTGAGGCACCAAAATCACATAAAGACTTATCAAAATTAAGAGTGCCTAATGAGCAAGGTATAGTAAAACTCTATGGATCTCCACACTTTTGTGGGAGTTTGTTTTGCAAGATCGCACTGCAATGCTCTGTGAGCTTGACCACTAAGGTCTCTTCTATCTTTCTCTTCTTTGTTAGGATTTCCTTCAACAACTTAGCATAAGCTGGCATTTGGGAGAGAACTTCATTAAATGGAAAATTTAAATTAACTTGTTTCAACATATCCAGAAATCTCTCAAATTGCTTGTCGTGCTTCTCTCTATAAAGCTTTTGGGGAAAAGGTAATGCAGGCATTTGCTTGCTCTCTTCAGATTCATCCCTTCTTGAATTCTCTTCCTTCTTCTTTTTCTCAGCTCCCTTCTTGCCTTTCTTCTTCTCAGTATTTTTATCATCTTCAATTTTCAGCTCCTTCCCACTTTCTTTTTCAGGCGCAACTTCTTTGTGAATTGGAGTGGTATCTTTCAACACTTGTCCGCTTCTCAAGGTTACAATATTTACCGTTTCTTTGGGATTCTTTTTAGTATCAGCTGGCAGAGTGCCTGGGATTCTTTTAGATAATATAATTGCAATTTGTCCCACTTGTCTCTCCAAGTTACGCAAACCTGTCCCAAGTTCTTTGATAGCTGCACCATGAGCATCTAATCTCTCATCAATCTTGACAATGAAGGATTTCATCAGATCTTCTAACCCAGACTGAATTGACCGTGGAGGTTGAAACTGCGGCCTCGGCTGATTCCCAAAACCAGGAGCTACTTGAAATCTAGAGTTATTTCGTTTCCATGCATTTGCATACCCCCATATGAACTCCATGAAAAATCGGGGTGCTTTTGACCCATTGCATTAAAGTTATAATTACCCACAACATTAACTTCCTCGGTTGAGGCTTGACACTCATGAGTAGGGTGTCCTCTTCCACATATATCACATGCTGTGTGATTCTCACTCTGTATTGAAGCTAAGGTCAGCTTCCTTATCTCTTTTGCCATGGCATCAAGTTGTACTTGCATAGATATGTTAGCATCAACCTGGTGAACACCATTCGCCCTTCTTCTTTCAGCAATTTTAGAGGGCCACTGATTTGCATCTTCAGACAACTCATCAAGAATAGAGACTATCTCCTCTGGAGTCTTTTTTATCAACGAGCCTCCAGTTGCATTGCTCAGTGTTCTGCAAGCGGCGGGTGTCAATCTATCCCAAAAGTCTTGGATTTGCATCCAGAGTTCAATTCTGTTATGTTGACACTTTCGCACTATCTTCTTAAACCTCTCCCAAGCTTCAAACACAGTTTCAGTTTTGTTCTGACAGAAGTTATGGATTTCTCTTATAAACTTTCCCGTCTTAACTGATGAGAAATATTTGTCAAGAAATTTTCAGGTCATCTCATCCCATGTTCTAATCGATCGATTAGGCAAGCTTCGAAGCCAGTGCTTCGCATCGTCTTTGAGTGTGAAGGAGAATGCCCTTAAATAAACTGCATCTTGTGACACACCATTATATTGAAAGGTGTTCATAATCTCCTCGAGGTCCATCAGATGATTGTTGAGATCTTCGTTCATCTTTCCTCTGAAAACGCAACTTTTTGGATCTTCAACTCAAAATTATTAGCTGCAACTGGAGGTGGTCTCACACTTGATAAGCCTTGGTTGTAGACCGGTCTAGCATAGTCACCAAGTTGTCTCCCTTGGCCGGGAGCTATGTTTTCGATCTGATCCGCACCTACGGGCTGATTCTAAGCCATTCTTCGAGCTCTCTCCTCTTCATAAGCAATTCGTGCACCTCTAAGTGCTACTTCTTCAGCATCCCTTACAACTTTTTCTCTAAGTTGGGCTGCCTCTCTCATGGCCAAATCAACATTATCATCATCTCCAGCCATGTCTTCCTTGGTTGAGGATTGCCTAACCTTATCTACTTTCTAGGCGAGATTTCCTTC
Organism: Nicotiana tabacum; assembly: GCF_000715075.1. Taxonomy (NCBI): domain Eukaryota; kingdom Viridiplantae; phylum Streptophyta; class Magnoliopsida; order Solanales; family Solanaceae; genus Nicotiana; species Nicotiana tabacum. The sequence goes on from NC_134102.1 coordinate 50,374,613, forward strand.
CTTCCTCAACTGTCGTAGTTGTTTCTCGATTTCTGGTTCGTATGGTTGCAATTCCTTAACAGAAGATCGAGGCATGCACCAAGAAAACTTAGGGATCTTGTCCTCATCCTAAAGTACTACTATTAAAATATAAGAATATTAATAATCATTGTACCATATAAAATCAATACATACACAATTATTTCATTAAAATATCCATATAAAAGAATACATGTCACGACCCAAAACTAACCCCTGTCTTGAGGAAGCCTATCGTGGAACTAGGCAAGCCGACTCATTTCCAAAACAACCGATATTTCATTTTTAAAGATAATTTCAAAGTTATTTGACATAAAACCTCCATTAAAAGAGTTCAAATCAAAGAAAAACAGAAGTGCGGAAAAGAAAAGCCCGACATCGGGGTGTTACTAGTCATGAGCATCTGCTACAATCTGTCTAACCATATCAAGGCTAACTCAGCCTAGAAAATAGCTAAATACAACTAGAGGAAGAAGAGCAGGGGCTGCAATCGCCAAACAACTACCTTGCTATCTCTAAGAAAATCTGCAACCAGAACACTCAATAACCGCTACCGTGTCCAACTATACCTGAATCTGCACACAAGGTGCAGGGAGTAATGTGAGTACGCCAACTCAGTAAGTAACAACAATAAATAAAGACTGAGTAGTAGTGATGAGCAATAAAGCATATAACGTTCATATCAGGAAATCTCAGTAAAATACCACATGCTTTTAAAATCAGGATTTTAATCAAACATCTCGTTTAAACCCAGTTCCAGTAAAAATTATTTAAAGATATTTTTCCAACAGTTTTTCAAACGAAGGCTCAATGCAAAAGTGAGCAAAAATGATGTAATCATAAACGGCCCCTCGGTCAAAACATCACTCATATACAGCCCCTCGGGCAAACATCACAGTCACTCGTGCCACTAGGGCATACCTCACAATCACTCTTGCCACTCGAGCATACCTCACAATCACTCTTGCCACTCGGGCATACCTCATAATCACTCTTGCCTCCCAGTCACTTAGCACTCGGCACTCGGCACTCGTATTCAGTTGGTACCTGCGCTCACTGGGGTGTGTACAGACTCCGGAGGGGCTCCTTCAGCCCAAGCGCTATAATCTGTACGGACAACTCACGTGCGATAATAATAAAGTATGTTGCAGGAGGGCAGCCCCGATCCACACTCATCCTCACAAATCAAGCCACTCGGGCATTTCAGTAAAACAGGGCATTCGGCCCAAAACATTTATATGCATCAAAATAGAGTCATAAAACTGAGTTATGCGGTAAACAAGTATAAACATGACTGAGTATAAATTTTCAATCGAAAACAGTGAGAGGATAGTAAGAAAAGGCCCCTAAGGGTCCAAACAACAGTGGCACAAGGCCCAAACATGACATTCAACCCAATTTACAGAAATTCTTTCTAAAACATATACGTATCAAATGGTTTCAACAAAGTATGCAACTTTACAGTTGCTACGGGACAGACCAAGTCACAAATTCCCAACAGTGCACGCTCACACGCCTGTCACCTAGCATGTGCATCACTTCAAAATAGTAGAATGATACGAAATCCGGGGTTTCATACCCTCAGGACCAGATTTACAATCGTTACTTGCCTCAAACTGGTAAAATCTCTAACCCGCAATGATCTTGCCTCTCGACTCGGCCTCCAATTGCTCCGAATCTATTCACAATTAGTACAATACCATCAATACACGCTAATGAAATGAATTCCACAAGAAAACTACAAAAATTAGACCAAAACCCGAAATTGGATCAAACCCGGCCCCCAGGCCCATGTCTCAAAATCCGACAAATTTTACAAAACTAGAAAGCTCATTCACTCACGAGTCTAACCATACCAAATTCATAAAAATCCGACATCGTTTGGTCCTTTAACTCCTAAAATTACTCTCCAAAAATTCCAAGCCCTAACCCCTCATTTTCACTAATTACCATGATTAAACAACGGAAAATCACCATATATACAAGTATTAGGGCTCAAGTAACTTACCTCAACGAATCCCCCTTGATTCCCTCTTCACATCTCTCCCAAAAGCTCCAAAAACTGAATAGAAATGGTGAAGAATGCACCAAAATCGCTAAGGGTTCTATTTATGGTTTCTGCCTAGGTTTTTCGCAGTTGCGGCCATTTTCTCGCACCCGCGCGACCGCACCTGCGGTCCAAGAAGCCGCAGCTGCGCAACTCACTTAATCACCCAGCTTCCGCACCCGCGGACACCTTCCTCGCACATGCGGACTTGCATCTGCGGTGCCAGGTGCGCATCTGCGAAACCAGCCCAAACTCCTTAACTCCGCATCTGCGCTCAAGGCATCGCACCTGCGGGCTCGCATATGCGGCCAATTCTTTGCACCTGCATTCCCAGCCTTGGCCCAGCATCGCCTGCACCTGCGCACTCCCCACGCGCACCTGCGGCCTCACATCTGCGACCCTTTATTACGCAGGTGCGGAAATAGCAGAAGCAATAGCTCCAGCTGCAAAGTCCAACTTCGACAAATCCGTTAACCACCCAGAATCACCCCGAGGCCCTCGGGACCTCAACCAAAAATACCAAAAATTCATATATCTGCATACAAACTTAGTCGAATCTTCGAATCAGTCAAAACAATATCCAAACACCAGATTACCCTCGGATTCAAGCCTAAGAACTTCTAAATTTCTAAATTTGGCAACCGATGCCGAAACAACCCAAACCACGTCCGAATGACCTCAAATTCTGCACACATGTCACGAATGATACTACGAACCTACTCCAACTTTCGAAATTTCATTCCGACCCCGATATCAAATTTTCCACTGCCGACCGAAATCGCCAAATTTTCAATTTCGCCAATTCAAGCCTAATTCTATCACAGACCTCCAAATTATATTCCTGTCACGCTCCTAAGTCCAAAATCACCTAATGAAGCTAATGGAACCATGAGAATTCCAATCCGAGGTCAAATGCTAAAGAGACAAATTTTGGTCAGCTCTCCCAAATCTAAAGCTTCAACAATGAAATTCTTTCTTTCAACTTGATTCCGAAATACCTGCAACCCAAAACCGATGATTCGTACGCTTAATTCTTAAAATGGTAAAAACTTAACCTTCCTTTCTTGTGAGAAAATAACTTCTATCTTTACAATAAAGAAACTCTCATAAACTTTCTCATATTATGTGTATAATTTAATGCATATTCGGAAGTAGTAATATTAATAACTTTATAAAATTATATTTTTCAAACTTTTTACAAAAAAATGTTCCACTCAAAATAAATACCATATCAAAATGTATCTAACGGTATCAAGGTTTTTAAACTTATGCAGTCTTACAATAACATAGTCACAAATCCTCTATAACCTCATGAATGACTTAATTCCTTGAAATATTACGTTAATGAGGTCTGTATCTCCATTCACTTTTTGAGCAATTATCTTACTTAATTGAAAAGATACGAAAGTCATCTAAACTTATTAAGTAGTAACTTTATCTATACATGCATCAATCATAGGTCATCCTTTTTAATAAGATGCCAACCCACCTTTTAAATACACATGTAACTTTTATAGAAAAAATAGGTGTCCCTTCCACCTTATGCATTCATGTCTCCATCCCTTGGCTGCCACCTATTCCTAACCCATGTGAATCATTCGCACATAATAATTATTTAATAATCTTGACTTGTTTCTCCTCTTCTTACTATAATCTCCAATTTAATTAATTACACATAATTCCTTTCTAGAATGCGTTTCACTTAAATACTAATCACCTTTAACATACTTCATATACTATACTATCATGATCATGTGGTATAGCACTAGTCCCTAAGTACGGGGTATTATAGCATGGACCATAATTTTTCCCAAAATATCAAACATCAACGAAACTTGCCTTCTTTGATTTGTTTACCCTCTGACCTTCACGACACTTACTTATCACTTGTTTGCAATAGTATAAATACTTATAACCTCAAAAATATTCGTGTCCTTGAACTTATGTCGATTATCTTACGACAAACCCACAGTACAAAAGTACAAGATGTAACATCCTTCCCCCATTTAGAAATATTCTTCCTCAAATGTTAACTCTTAGAGATTTACAAAACTTTCGCTAGGGTCTCCTCTCTAAACTAAACTAAAATCCAACCTATGTCTGTACTCTAGACTATTTACAACCTTTTGTACTTAAGTATCTCGTATCTTCTCCACCTTTACCTTACTTACCTTTGAATCTTTCATCGTATCTTCTATCTCTTTCACAACCTCCCTTCCATATAGGTGGAAATTACATCCATACCTTAAAGCTCTACTATGATACCTGCACCTCTGGTGCATACAAAATCCGGTGGAAGCTTCATACTGACTTCTTACGACTTAGATCTATGGCACGATTTGGAAACAAAAGATGGGTAACATTTCCTAAATGCCCTATAGCCTCTCAATTATAAATGTGGCGTGCAACACACCCATGAGTGAGACTCTACTAGGAACGGCATTGTAGACTCCGTAGGACACGACCTGCTTTGATACCACTTTGTCATGCCCCAAACCTACAGAGGCATGGCTGGCACCGGGTGCCGTACTGGCCCGAGCAAACTACTCTGTAACTCATTTTTTTTTCTTCTGCAACTATCATGGGCCAACATGGCCACAACACGTGGCCTCTTAGGCTTGTTGGCTTTTCCATAACACTTTCACAGAGGCAATTTCTTTGTTCCTCAACTTTCGAACTTTCCTATCAAGCTCGCCGCGAAGAATCTCTACAATCATCAACACATAATTCTATCTTGGCATCACAAAACCCCGGGTTTTAGGTGAAATTTTACGGGGCCTTGCATCCTCCCACACTTAAGATCATTCATCCTCGAATGAGGGTCCAAAGCCGCCATTAGAAACTAATGTGACTCAACCGCTATTACACATACCAATAGTTTCCAAAGTTTGACTAACTCCCTAAATTTCCAAAAAAATTCATCAGAGTCTCCCCTGTAATTGGGCATATCCATCTGCGAGAGAATCCCAAAACCACTCTTAACAACATATACATTAACCAATGACACAACATAACATAAAAAAAATGCCAACTGTGGCTTCACGAGCAGTATATTACCAAAAAGGAACACTCTTAACATCAACTGTAAAATGATACATAATTCACATGGAACAATTTCATAGAATCGATTACATAGCTATTCGAACAAATGGGGTACTTCTTCTTCATCTCTTCTTGGGCTTCCTAGGTGGCCTCTTCGACTTGTTAGCTTCGCCATAACACTTTCACGGAGGCAATTCCTTTGTTCCTCAAATTTTGATACTTGCCTATCAAGCTCGCCACGAAGAATCTCTACAATCAACAACACATAAGTCTATCTTGGCATCACGAATCTCCCCTGTAGTTGGGCCTATCCACCTGCCAGAGAATCCCAAAACCAGTCCTAACAACATATACATTAACAAACGACGTAACATAACATAAACATAATGCCAACTGTGGCTTCAGGAGCATTATATTACCAAAAAAGAACAGCTATAACATCAACTATACAAATGATACATAATTAATAGGGAACAATTTCAAAGAATCTATTACATAGCTATTCAAAGAAATGAGGGTACTTCTTCTTCATCTCTTCTTCTGCTTCGCACGTGGCCTCTTCGACATGTTATCTTCACCATAACACTTTCACGGAGGAAATTTCTTAGTTTCTCAAATTTCGAACTTGCCTATCAAGCTCCCCGCGAAGAATCTCTACAATCAACAACACATAAGTCTATCTTGGCATCACAAAACCCCCGGATTTTAGGTGAAATTTTATGGTTCCTTACATCCTCCCCCACTTAAGATCATTCGTCCTCGAATGAGGGTCCAAATCCGCTATTAGAAACCAATGTGACTCAGCTGCTATTACACACACCCACAGTTCCCAAATTTTTACTAACTCCCTAAATTTCCAAACGTTTCGTCAGAGTCTCCCCAGTAATTAGGCCTATCCACCTGCCAGAGAATCCCAAAACCAGTCCTAACAACATATACATTAACCAACAACGAAACATAACTTAAATATAACGCCATCTGTGGCTTCACGAGCAGTTTATTACCAAAACGGAACACCTTTAACATCAACAATACTAATGATACATAATTCATAGGGAACAATTTCATAGAATCGATTACATAGCTATTCAAATAAATGAGGGTACTTCTTCTATATCTCTTCCTGGGCTTCCCATGTGGCCTCTTTGACTTGTTGGACTCACCATAACACTTTCACGGAGGCAATTTCTTTGTTCCTCAACTTTCGAACTTTCCTATCAAGCTCGCCGCGAAGAATCTCAACAATCATCAACACATAATTCTATCTTGGCATCACGAAACCCCAGGTTTAAGGTGAAATTTTACGGGGCCTTACATCCTCCCACACTTAAGATCATTCATCCTCGAATGAGGGTCCAAAGCCGCCATTAGAAACTAATGTGACTCAACCGCTATTACACATACCAATAGTTTCCAAAGTTTGACTAACTCCCTAAATTTCCAAAAAATTCATCAGAGTCTCCCCTGTAATTGGGCATATCCATCTGCGAGAGAATCCCAAAACCACTCTTAACAACATATACATTAACCAATGACACAACATAACATAAAAAAAATGCCAACTGTGGCTTCACGAGCAGTATATTACCAAAAAGGAACACTCTTAACATCAACTGTAAAATGATACATAATTCACGTAGAACAATTTCATAGAATCGATTACATAGCTATTCCAACAAATGGGGTACTTCTTCTTCATCTCTTCTTGGGCTTCCTAGGTGGCCTCTTCGACTTGTTGGCTTCGCCATAACACTTTCACGGAGGTAATTCCTTTGTTCCTCAAATTTTGAACTTGCCTATCAAGCTCGCCACGAAGAATCTCTACAATCAACAACACATAAGTCTATCTTGGCATCACGAATCTCCCCTGTAGTTGGGCCTATCCACCTGCCAGAGAATCCCAAAACCAGTCCTAACAACATATACATTAACAAACGACGTAACATAACATAAACATAATGCCAACTGTGGCTTCACGAGCATTATATTACCAAAAAAGAACAGCTATAACATCAACTATACAAATGATACATAATTAATAGGGAACAATTTCAAAGAATCTATTACATAGCTATTCAAAGAAATGAGGGTACTTCTTCTTCATCTCTTCTTCTGCTTCGCAGGTGGCCTCTTCGACATGTTATCTTCACCATAACACTTTCACGGAGGAAATTTCTTAGTTTCTCAAATTTCGAACTTGCCTATCAAGCTCCCCGCGAAGAATCTCTACAATCAACAACACATAAGTCTATCTTGGCATCACAAAACCCCCGGATTTTAGGTGAAATTTTATGGTGCCTTACATCCTCCCCCACTTAAGATCATTCGTCCTCGAATGAGGGTCCAAATCCGCTATTAGAAACCAATGTGACTCAGCTGCTATTACACACACCCACAGTTCCCAAATTTTTACTAACTCTCTAAATTTCCAAACGTTTCGTCAGAGTCTCCCCAGTAATTAGGCCTATCCACCTGCCAGAGAATCCCAAAACCAGTCCTAACAACATATACATTAACCAACAACGCAACATAACTTAAATATAACGCCATCTGTGGCTTCACGAGCAGTATATTACCAAAACGGAACACCTTTAACATCAACAATACTAATGATACATAATTCATAGGGAATAATTTCATAGAATCGATTACATAGCTATTCAAATAAATGAGGGTACTTCTTCTATATCTCTTCCTGGGCTTCCCATGTGGCCTCTTTGACTTGTTGGCCTCACCATAACACTTTCACGGAGGCAATTTCTTTGTTCCTCAACTTTCGAACTTTCCTATCAAGCTCGCCGCGAAGAATCTCTACAATCATCAACACATAATTCTATCTTGGCATCACGAAACCCCAGGTTTAAGGTGAAATTTTACGGGGCCTTACATCCTCCCACACTTAAGATCATTCATCCTCGAATGAGGGTCCAAAGCCGCCATTAGAAACTAATGTGACTCAACCGCTATTACACATACCAATAGTTTCCAAAGTTTGACTAACTCCCTAAATTTCCAAAAACTTCGTCAGAGTCTCCCTTGTAATTGGGCATATCCATCTGCGAGAGAATCCCAAAACCACTCTTAACAACATATACATTAACCAATGACACAACATAACATAAAAAAAATGCCAACTGTGGCTTCACGAGCAGTATATTACCAAAAAGGAACACTCTTAACATCAACTGTAAAATGATACAAAATTCACATGGAACAATTTCATAGAATCGATTACATAGCTATTCGAACAAATGGGGTACTTCTTCTTCATCTCTTCTTGGGCTTCCTAGGTGGCCTCTTCGACTTGTTGGCTTCGCCATAACACTTTCACGGAGGCAATTCCTTTGTTCCTCAAATTTTGAACTTGCCTATCAAGCTCGCCACGAAGAATCTCTACAATCAACAATACATAAGTCTATCTTGGCATCACGAATCTCCCCTGTAGTTGGGCCTATCCACCTGCCAGAGAATCCCAAAACCAGTCCTAACAACATATACATTAACAAACGACGTAACATAACATAAACATAATGCCAACTGTGGCTTCACGAGCATTATATTACCAAAAAAGAACAGCTATAACATCAACTATACAAATGATACATAATTAATAGGGAACAATTTCAAAGAATCTAATACATAGCTATTCAAAGAAATGAGGGTACTTCTTCTTCATCTCTTCTTCTGCTTCGCAGGTGGCCTCTTCGACATGTTATCTTCACCATAACACTTTCACGGAGGAAATTTCTTAGTTTCTCAAATTTTGAACTTGCCTATCAAGCTCCCCGCGAAGAATCTCTACAATCAACAACACATAAGTCTATCTTGGCTTCACAAAACCCCCGGATTTTAGGTGAAATTTTATGGTGCCTTACATCCTCCCCCACTTAAGATCATTCGTCCTCGAATGAGGGTCCAAATCCGCTATTAGAAACCAATGTGACTCAGCTGCTATTACACACACCCATAGTTCCCAAATTTTTACTAACTCCCTAAATTTCAAAAAGTTTCGTTAGAGTCTCCCCAGTAATTAGGCCTATCCACCTGCCAGAGAATCCCAAAACCAGTCCTAACAACATATACATTAACCAACGATGCAACATAACTTAAATATAACACCATTTGTGGCTTCACGAGCAGTATATTACCAAAAAGGAATACCTTTAACTTCAACTGTACTAATGATACATAATTCATAGGGAACAAATTCATAGAATCGATTACATAGCTATTCAAATAAATAAGGGTACTTCTTCTTTATCTCTTCCTGGGCTTCCCAGGTGGCCTCTTTGACTTGTTGGCCTCACCATAACACTTTCACGGAGGCAATTTCTTTGTTCCTCAACTTTCGAACTTTCCTATCAAGCTCGCCGCGAAGAATCTCTACAATCATCAACACATAATTCTATCTTGGCATCACGAAACCCCAGGTTTAAGGTAAAATTTTACGGGCCTTACATCCTCCCACACTTAAGATCATTCATCCTCGAATGAGGGTCCAAAGCCGCCATTAGAAACTAATGTGACTCAACGGCTATTACACATACCAATAGTTTCCAAAGTTTGACTAACTCCCTAAATTTCCAAAAACTTCGTCAGAGTCTCCCCAGTAATTGGGCCTATCCACCTGCCAGAGAATCCCAAAACTAGTCTTAACAATATATACATTAACCAACAACACAACATAACATAAAAAAATGCCAATCGTGGCTTCACGAGTAGTATATTACCAAAAAGGAACACCTTTAACATCAACCGTACAAATGATACATAATTCAGATAGAACGATTTCATAGAATCGATTACATAGCAATTCAAACAAATGAGGTTACTTCTTTTTCATCTCGTCCTTGGCTTCCCAGGTGGCCTCTTCGACTTGTTGGCTTTGCCATAACACTTTCACAGAAGCAATTTCATTGTACCTCAACTTTCGAACTTGCCTATCAAGCTCGCCACGAAGAATCTCTACAATCATCAACACATAAGTCTATCTTGGCATCACAAAACCCCAAGTTTTAGGTGAACTTTTATGGGGCATTACATCCTCCCCTACTTAAGATCATTCGTCTTCGAATGAGGGTCCAAATCTATTAGAAACCAATGTGACTCATCTACTATTACACATACCAACAGTTCCCAAATTTTGACTAACTCCCTAAATTTCCAAAAATTTCTCTAGAGTCTCCCCTGTAATTGGGCATATCCACCTGCCAGAGAATCCCAAAACTAGTCTGAACAACATATACATTAACCAACGAAGCAATATAACATAAACATAATGCCAAATGTGGCTTCACGAGCAGTATATTACAAAAAAAGAATACCTTTAACATCAACTATACAAATGATACATAATTCATAGGGAATAATTTCATAGAATCAATTACATAGCAATTCAAATAAATGAGGGTACTTCTTATTCATATCTTCCTTGGCTTCACAGGTGGCCTCTTCGACTTGTTGGCTTTGCCATAATACTTTCACCGAAGCAATTTCATTGTACCTCAACTTTCGAACTTGCCTATCAAGCTTGCCTTGAAGAATCTCTACAATCATCAACACATAAGTCTATCTTTGCATCACAAAACACCAAGTTTTATGTGAAATTTTATGGGGCATTACATCCTCCCCTACTTAAGATCATTCGTCTTCGAATGAGGGTCCAAATCCGCCATTAGAAACCAATGTGACTCAGCTACTATTACACATACCAACAGTTCCCAAATTTTGACTAACTCCCTTAATTTCCAAACAATTTTGCCAGAGTTTCCCCTGTTATTGGGCATATCCACCTGCCAGAGAATCCCAAAACCAGTCCTAACAACATATACATTAACCAACGACGCAATATAACATAAAAATAATGCCAAATGTGGCTTCACGAGAAGTATATTACTAAAAAGGAACACCTTTAACATCAACTATACAAATGATACATAATTCATAGGGAACAATTTCATAGAATCGATTACATAGCTATTCAAATAAATGAGGGTACTTCTTACTCATATCTCCCTCGGCTTCCCAGGTGGCCTCTTCGACTTGTTGGCTTTGCCATAACACTTTCACGGAGGAAATTTCTTAGTTCCTCAAATTTCAAACTTGCCTATCAAGCTCGCCGCAAATAATCTGTACAATCAACAACACATAAGTCTATCTTGGCATCACGATACCCCGGGTTTTAGGTGAAATTTTACGGGGCGTTACATCCTCCCCACTTAAGATCATTCGTCCTTGAATGAGGGTCCTAATCTGCTATTAGAAACCAATGTGACTCAGCTGCTATTACACACACCAACAGTTCCCAAAATTTGACTAACTTCCTAAATTTCCAAAAAATTCGCCACAGTCTCCCCTGTAGTTGGGCCTATCCACCTGCCAGAGAATCCCAAAACCAGTCCTAACAACATATACATTAACAAACGACGTAACATAACATAAACATAATGCCAACTGTGGCTTCATGAGCATTATATTACCAAAAAAGAACAGCTATAACATCAACTATACAAATGATACATAATTAATAGGGAACAATTTCAAAGAATCTATTACATAGCTATTCAAAGAAATGAGGGTACTTCTTCTTCATCTCTTCTTCTGCTTTGCAGGTGGCCTCTTCGACATGTTATCTTCACCATAACACTTTCACGGAGGAAATTTCTTAGTTTCTCAAATTTCGAACTTGCCTATCAAGCTCCCCGCGAAGAATCTCTACAATCAACAACACATAAGTCTATCTTGGCATCACAAAACCCCCGGATTTTAGGTGAAATTTTATGGTGCCTTACATCCTCCCCCACTTAAGATCATTCGTCCTCGAATGAGGGTCCAAATCCGCTATTAGAAACCAATGTGACTCAGCTGCTATTACACACACCCATAGTTCCCAAATTTTTACTAACTCCCTAAATTTCCAAAAGTTTCGTCAGAGTCTCCCCAGTAATTAGGCCTATCCACCTGCCAGAGAATCCCAAAACCAGTCCTAACAACATATACATTAACCAACAACGCAACATAACTTAAATATAACGCCATCTGTGGCTTCACGAGCAGTATATTACAAAAACAGAACACCTTTAACATCAACAATACTAATGATACATAATTCATAGGGAACAATTTCATAGAATCGATTACATAGCTATTCAAATAAATGAGGGTACTTCTTCTATATCTCTTCCTGGGCTTCCCATGTGGCCTCTTTGACTTGTTGGACTCACCATAACACTTTCACGGAGGCAATTTCTTTGTTCCTCAACTTTCGAACTTTCCTATCAAGCTCGCCGCGAAGAATCTCTACAATCATCAACACATAATTCTATCTTGGCATCACGAAACCCCGGGTTTTAGGTGAAATTTTATGGGGCCTTACATCCCCCCCCCTAGATAAGATCATTCGTCCTCAAATGAGGGTCCAAATCCGCCATTAGAAATCAATGTGACTCAACTGCTATTTCACACACCAATAGTTCCCAAATTTTGTTTAACTCCCTAAATTTCCAAATATTTCGTCAGAGTCTCTCCCGTAATTGGGCCTCTCCACCTGCCAGAGAATCCCAAAACCAGTCCTAACAACATATACATTAACCAACGACGCAATATAACATAAAAATAATGCCAAATGTGGCTTCACGAGCAGTATATTACTAAAAAGGAACACCTTTAACATCAACTATACAAATGATACATAATTCATAGGGAACAATTTCATAGAATCGATTACATAGCTATTCAAATAAATGAGGGTACTTCTTACTCATATCTCCCTCGGCTTCCCAGGTGGCCTCTTCGACTTGTTGGCTTTGCCATAACACTTTCACAGAGGCAATTTCTTTGTTCCTCAACTTTCGAACTTGCCTATCAAGCTCGCCGCGAAGAATCTCTACAATCATCAACACATAATTCTATCTTGGCATCACGAAACCCCGGGTTTTAGGTGAAATTTTATGGGGCCTTACATCCCCCCCCCCCCCAGATAAGATCATTCGTCCTCAAATGAGGGTCCAATTCCGCCATTAGAAATCAATGTGACTCAACTGCTATTTCACACACCAATAGTTCCAAAATTTTGTCTAACTCCCTAAATTTCCAAACATTTCGTCAGAGTCTCCCCAGTAATTGGGCCTCTCCACCTGCCAGAGAATCCCAAAACCAGTCCTAACAACATATACATTAACCAACGACGCAATATAACATAAAAACAATGCCAAATGTGGCTTCACGAGCAGTATATTACTAAAAAGGAACACCTTTAACATCAACTATACAAATGATACATAATTCATAGGGAACAATTTCATAGAATCGATTACATAGCTATTCAAATAAATGAGGGTACTTCTTACTCATATCTCCCTCGGCTTCCCAGGCGGCCTCTTCGACTTGTTGGCTTTGCCATAACACTTTCACGGAGGCAATTTCTTTGTTCCTCAACTTTCAAACTTGCCTATCAAGCTCGCCGCGAAGAATCTCTACAATCATCAACACATAATTCTATCTTGGCATCACGAAACCCCGGGTTTTAGGTGAAATTTTATGGGGCCTTACATCCCCCCCCCCAGATAAGATCATTCGTCCTCAAATGAGGGTCCAAATCCGCCATTAGAAATCAATGTGACTCAACTGCTATTTCACACACCAATAGTTCCCAAATTTTGTCTAACTCCCTAAATTTCCAGACATTTCGTCAGAGTCTCCCCCGTAATTGGGCCTCTCCACCTGCCAGAGAATCCCAAAACCAGTCCTAACAACATATACATTAACCAACGACGCAATATAACATAAAAATAATGCCAAATGTGGCTTCATGAGCAGTATATTACTAAAAAGGAACACCTTTAACATCAACTATACAAATGATACATAATTCATAGGGAACAATTTCATAGAATCTATTACATAGCTATTCAAAGAAATGAGGGTACTTCTTCTTCATCTCTTCTTCTGCTTCGCAGGTGGCCTCTTCGACATGTTATATTCACCATAACACTTTCACGGAGGCAATTTCTTAGTTCCTCAAATTTCAAACTTGCCTATCAAGCTCGCCATAAATAATCTGTACAATACACAGCACATAAGTCTATCTTGGCATCACGATACCCCGGGTTTTAGGTGAAATTTTACGGGGCATTACATCCTCCTCACTTAAGATCATTCGTCCTTGAATGAGGGTCCAAATCTGCTATTAGAAACCAATTTGACTCAGCTGCTATTACACACACCAACAGTTCCCAAAATTTGACTAACTCCCTAAATTTCCAAAATATATGCAAGAGTATCCCCTGTAATAGGGCCTATCCACCTTCTAGAGAAACCTAAAACCAGTCCTAACAACATATACATGAACAAACGACGCAACATAACATAAACACAATGTCAACCATAGCCTTGCGAGCAGTATATTACAAAAAAGGAACACCCTTAACATCAACTGTACAAATGATACATAATTCACACGGAACAATTTAATAGAATCGATTATATAGATATTCAAATAAATGAGGGTAGTTCTTCTTCATCTCTTCCTCGGTTTCCCAAGTGGCCTCTTTAACTTGTTGGCTTCGGCGTAACACTTTCACAGAGGAAATTTCTTTGTTCCTAAACTTTCACTGAAGCTATATCCTTTGACCTCAACTTCCGAACCTGCCGATCCAAAATGGCCACCGGCTCCACAACATACATCAAATCACCATCCAACTGAACCGTGCTGAAATCCAAAACATGAGATGGATGGTCGACATACTTCCGGAGCATAGAAACATGAAATACTGGATGCACACTAGACAAGCTAGGTGGCAAGGCAAGCTTATAAGCCACCTCTCCAATCCTCTAAAGTACCTCAAAAGGGCCGATGAACCTAGGGCTCAACTTGTCCTTCTTCCCGAATCTCATAACACCCTTCATGGTGAAACCTTCAGCAGAACCATCTCCCGAACCATGTAAGCAACATCACGGACCTTCCTATCGGCATAACTCTTCTGTCTGGACTGCGCCATGCGAAGCCAATCCTGAATCAATTTAACCTTGTCCAAAGCATCTTGAATCAAGTCAGTACCCAGTAGTCTAGCCTCCCCCGGCTCAAACCAACCCATCAGAGATCTACACCGTCTCCTATACAAAGCCTCATATGGAGCCATCTGAGTGCTCGACTGGTAGCTATTATTGTAGGCAAACTCTGTGAGTGGCAGAAACTGATCCCAAGAACCCTCAAAATCAATGACACAAGCGTGAAGCATGTCCTCCAATATCTGAATAGTGCGCTCGGACTGTTCGTCTATCTGAGGGTGAAATGCTGTGCTCAACTCAACCTGGGTGCCCAACACTCGATGTACTGCTCTCCAGAACTGTGATGTAAACTGCGTGCCTCAATCTGAAATGATGGACACTGGCACACCGTGAAGGCGAACAATCTCCCTGATGTAAATCTCAGCCAACTGCTCCGAAGAATAGGTAATACTAACTGGAATGAAGTGTGTGGACTTGGTCAGCTGATCCACAATCACCCAAATAGCATCGAACTTCCTCGAAGTCCATGGGAGCCCAACTAAAAAATCCATAGCGATCCGCTCCCACTTCCACTCTGGAATCTCTAACCTTTGAAGCAATCCACCCGGTCTCTGATGCTCATACTTTACCTGCTAACAGTTAAGGCACCGAGCTACAAACCCCACTATATCCTTCTTCATTCTCCTCCACCAATAGTGCTGCCTCAAGTCCTGATACATCTTCGCGGCACCCGGATGAATGGAATACAGCAAACTGTGGGCCTCCTCAAGAATCAACTCATGTAGCCCCTCCACATTGGGCACACAAATCTGACCCTGCATCCTCAATACCCCATCATCCCCAATAGTAGCATCTATGGCATCACCGTGTTGAACCGTATCCTTAAGGACAAGCAAATGGGGATCATCATACTGGTGCTCTCTGATGCAATCATATAAAGAAGACCGATAAACCACACAACCTAGAACCCGACTGGGCTGCGAAATATCTAACCTCACGAACTGGTTGGCCAAAGCCTGAACATCTGTCACGCCCCGAACCTAGGAGCGAGACAAGCACCTGGTGCCTCACCTAACCTGGCGTACCAAATTGCGACTAAGGGACTCTGAACACATAATGTCATACTTTGGCCATGGGGCCACCTTGCAAGATAATTTGCGAAGCAAAATATAAAACTGAATGGAAACTAGCGCTAACTAAACATCAATATAAAGCTAGGCTGAAAAGGCCGTCATAGCTACTACAGCTGACAAACCACCAAATTATACATACCAGGCCTACAAAACCAACATACTGCACTAACTAACAGGATATGTCTACAAGCCTCTACTGATAGATGTACTATGATCGGAACAGGGCCCCGACCTACCCATAACATATATACAGATATACATAAGATGTACACAACACTCTAGACCTGGCAACTCCGAAAGGCGTGGAGCTTACCGATCAGGCTGAACTCGGGAAACACCTACTGAGGAGATCTACTCGTCTGTCTATCTGAACCTGCATGCATGAAATGCAGCATCCTCGGAAAAGGGACGTCAGTAAGAAATAATGTACCGAGTATGTAAGGCAATAACATAACTGAAAATCGAAACTGAACTGATAATATAATAACTGGAAGTAACTGGGAGTCAAAGATGATCTGGAGATATACTTACCTGCTGATACTGACTCAACTCCTTCAATGTAGTGAGTAAAATAATTGTACGGCCTTATAAGGCTCGGTATATATAACTACTGTGCCATAGTAGGCTCGCTCATAGGCGCTCGGCCATACTAGGCTATGTATCTCGACCATGCTGGGCTCGCTCATAGGCGCTCGGCCACAGTAGGCTCGGTATATAACTTTCCATCTGATCAGTGGTTGCCCAATAGGGGCCTGCCCATCGATTATAGCTCGATGGTAATGAAAATACTGTAATACTGTATATATAGGCTTGTTGCTCTCTTGACTGGAAGAAGACAATACTAAATTGAATATAGAATCTCGATAAGGAATAATATTGTAACTTATGAGACTAGAATAGTGTGAATAAATTCATGAATATAAACTTCTCTTTTTGTCTCATTACTAACACATGTAGCTATGAGATCATGCCAAAATGAAGGAAGGCTTAGCCTTAACATACCTTATCACAATCTTTCCAATCACCAAGTTGAACTCACCTCTTTGCACCTTAATCTACAAGAACGATAATAATACTATCGTTAAGTTACGAAAGGTACAACTATCGCACAACGAACGACAAACTTATTTTGTATTAAAACGGGTAGCATCTCCCCTATAATCCTTACTTCCTCCAAATTCAAGATAACACCAACAATACAAGAACAGAACAATAACAACATATATACATCATTTTCCAGCCCTATATACACCATCAAATACAACAAAACAGCCCAACACACCCCAATCTGACCACCGTAGTAGTGTCAAACGACCCGAAAATGTTATGATGAACGACCAGCCAACCACCCTACATTTATATGGTGTTTATAAACCCCCTTCCTCCTCCAAAACTCCACAAAATAGTAGTAAAACACGCAGCCCAACAGCAACACAAAACAGTCCACAAAACAGTCTGCTATAAGTGAATAACTCGAACTCACGGCTTCCGATCACCGTCCCGTGAGTTCTTACAAGTATAGAACGACTTACCATGAATTTACAGAAGAAAAATTGGATGAAAGAGAGAAGTAAACTCACCTTATTTGTTGGATAACTCAGCTCTTATCTTGGTTCTTCAAACTCTAGGTTTTACCTCCAATTGGAACTTGAAAGGGAGAGAAAATCAATTAGGGTTTGGGGGAAATTTTTGGGAGGATTCTTTGCAGAGCTTATGTCTGGTTATTATGCTCTATTTTAAGTCTAATATATGAAAAAAATAAGCCCTTAAAAGGCCTCTTTGGATGACCCAAAATGGCCCATTTTTGGGCTTTCATTTAAGCAAGTAGGTGACACACCTACTTGTCACCTAGCAGCTTGCGCAGTATCGCACAAATACCCATATCTTTCTACTCCAATGTCGTATTGACAAACGGTTTAATGCATTGGAAACTAGACTCATAGATCTTTAATTTTTTGGGTGGAACACCCCATAACTCTAAGTATATTGGGAGAAAATCGCAGTTACATTTGACCCAAAATTTCAGTAAAACTTATGAGTGTAACTTGTGATGACTTTTATCGACTTTTGTTCCACAACTCGCTTGACATTAAAACATAACACACGGATGTCATACGACTATTATAAATCATAACATAATCTCTTTATCATGTTAATCACCCTAGTCTCACCCCAAAGGTACAAGTTATAACATTCCCAACTTGTCGACTTTCGACGAAATATTGTTTTATTTAATTGCTTTAGCTTCTGAACTGTCCAACCCTCTTTGTACTTGTTGTTCATGATCTTCAATATTTGTAACCTCAGAGGTAACATGATTAACTTACTTTATATACTTTTAAATATTATCTCATTTTTGGTCCTATATTAGTTTGCTTACGACGCATTTTTACGTACGAAAATATAGGGTGTAACATCACTCCCCCCTTGGGAACATTCGTCCTCGAATGTTTACTCTTAGAGACTTTGGAAAATTTTGCCAAAGTATCCTTCGTACACTAGGTTAAAACTAACCTGCACGTAGCCAGAAACATACTATACATGCCACATATGGCCAATCTTTATAAATAGCAGCAATTTGCCTCACTGACCGTAAATCATAAATATTGAAAGTGAAAAATAAAAGCTTACCTGATGACCTGCTAGTCTACATAGAGCTATGTTGTAGCGTCCCATCTCGAACCATATCTTCAGTTTGAAATAGGTGGGGGTATTTAGACTTCATTTCTTCCTTCGATTCCCACGTCATCTCTTCTACATTCTTGCTCCTCCATAAAACCTTTACGGAAGCTACCTCCTTATTTTGTAGATTGCGGATTTGTCGGTCTAGGATGGCAACTGGAATTTCCTCGTATGACAAGTCCTCTATAATCTGTACATCATCCGTGGGCACCACTTGGGTAGGATCGCCAATGCACTTCCGTAGCATAGATACGTGAAAAACCGGATAGACAAACTCCAATTCTGAGGGCAACTCTAACTCATAAGCTACTTGGCCCACTCTCCGAATGATCCTATAAGGCCCAATATACCGTGGGCTAAGCTTGCCTTTCTTGCCAAACCTCATAGATACCTTTAAGAATACCCAGTCATTAATCCTGAACTCTAAGTCTCATCACCGCACGTCAGAATATGACTTCTGACGACTCTGAGCTGTCAACAGTCGCTCCTGGATAAGCTTTACTTTCTCTATGGCCTGTTGAACCAGGTCTGGCCCATATAACCCAAATTCCCCAACATCAAACCACCCTATAGGAGATCTGCACTTACGCCCATACAAAGCCTCGTACGGAGCCATCTGAATACTGGAGTGGTAACTATTATTATATGCAAACTCGACAAGAGGTAGATGTTCATCACAACTTCTTTTAAAATCCAACACACATACTCGTAACATATCCTCGAGCGTCTGAATTGTGCGCTCGGCTTGTCCATCAGTCTGTGGATGAAAAGCTGTGCTGAGATTCACCTGAGTCCCTAGACCTCTCTGAAATGACCTCCAAATATGTGCTGTAAACTGAGCCCCACGGTCAGATATAATAGAAACTGGTACTCCGTGTAGCCGCACTATCTCCTTAATATATAACTTGGCATAATCTTCTGCTGTATATGTAGATCTGACCGGTAGGAAGTGAGCTGATTTTGTGAGCCTATCGACTATCACCCATATGGAATCGAACTTACGATTAGAACGAGGTAAACCCGTGATAAAGTCCATGTTTATCGCCTCCTATTTCCATGTCGGGATCTCTATAGTCTACATTAGCCCTCCAGGCTTCTGGTGCTCTATCTTCACTTGCTGGCAACTAGTACATTGGGCGACAAACTCAGCAATGTTCTTCTTCATATCATTCCACCAGTACACATCCTTAATGCCATGATACATCTTCGTCGACCCAGGATGGATGGAATACCATGAATAATGTGCCTCTGACATAATCCTGTCTCGTAGCCTTGCTACATCTAGAACACACAAATGACCCCTATATCTGAGAACCCCATCTCCCTTTAGCTCTAACAGTGGTTTCTTCTGCTGCGGAACTCGCTCTCTCAGCTCGACCAACTCTGGGTCCTCGTACTGCCTTTCCTTGACTTCCGCTATGAGGGATGATTTTGTAGTGTTTTGGAGTACAACTCCACCATCCTCAGAATCTACTAACTGAACCCCCAATGA
Organism: Nicotiana tabacum; assembly: GCF_000715075.1. Classification (NCBI taxonomy): domain Eukaryota; kingdom Viridiplantae; phylum Streptophyta; class Magnoliopsida; order Solanales; family Solanaceae; genus Nicotiana; species Nicotiana tabacum. Next base: position 50,395,035 of record NC_134102.1, read on the forward strand.
AGACAATTGATGAATCTCTCTAGCTAATTGTCTTTTCTCGGGATCTGCATGTGCTAAGCTACCCATAGATCGATGACTTAATGCATCTGCTACAACATTAGCTTTCCCTGGATGGTAGAGAATGTTAACATCGTAATCTTTCAATAACTCAAGCCATCGCCTCTGTCGCAAATTCAAATCTTTCTGCTTGAAGACATTTTGTAGGATTTTATGATCAGTAAATACATCAACATGAACACCATATAAATAATGCCGCCATATCTTAAGTGCATGGACAACCGCAGCTAACTCGAGGTCGTGGGTCGGATAATTCCTCTCGTGCTTCCTCAACTGCCTTGCATCAGGACACATCCTAACCCGACACCTGATGCATCACAATACACGGCATAACCCTCTAGACCCTCTGGAAGTGTTAGAACTGGAGCTGAGGTCAACCTGTTCTTAAGCACTTGGAAACTCCGCTCACAAGCCTCTGTCCATTGAAACTTAGTTTCTTTCTGTGTCAACTTCGTCAATGGTGCCGAAAGGGAAGAAAAACCCTCTACGAACCTCCGATAGTATCCTGCTAAGCCTAGAAAGCTACGAACCTCTGTCGGAGTGGTAGGTCTAGGCCAATATTTCACGGCCTCAATCTTCTGAGTGTCCACCTTTATCCCTTCATCTGATACAATATGCCCCAAGAATGCTACAAACTTCAACCAGAACTCACATTTAGAAAACTTAGCATACAACTTACGATCACGGAGGGTTTGGAGTACCGCTCGCAGGTGGTCCGCATGCTCATCCTCTGAACGGGAATAAACCAGAATATCATCAATAAATACTATCACGAACAGATCTAAAAATGGCCGGAATAGGCTATTCATCAAGTCCATAAATACAGCGGGTGCATTAGTCAACCCGAAGGACATGACAAGGAACTCGAAGTGGCCATATCGGGTCCTGAAGGCTGTCTTCGGAATATCTTTTTCCCGAACTCTGACCTGGTGGTACCCCGACCTCAAATCTATCTTTGAAAAGCATCTAGCCCCTGCAACTGATCAAACAAGTCATCGATCATTGGAAGTGGATACTTATTCTTAATAGTTACCTTGTTCAGCTGCCTATAATCGATACACATCCTCAGCGAGCCGTCTTTCTTTCGCACAAATAGTACTGGTGCACCCCAAGGTGAGGTACTGGGCCTGATGTAACCTTTCTCCAGCAAATCTTTTAACTGCTCCTTCAACTCCTTCAATTCGCCAGGTGCCATTCTATACGGAGGGACGGATATTGGTTGAGTTCCTGGAAGCAAATCGATGCTAAAATCAATCTCTCGCTCTGGAGGAATACCTGGAAGCTCATCTGGAAACACATCTGCATACTCTTTGACTACGGGAATAGACTGAAGTGTAGGTATCTCAGCATCTGCATCTCTAACTCGCACAATATGATAAATGCACCCTTTTGCGATCATTTTCCTCGCCTTCAGATAGGAAATAAACCTGCCTCTGGGTGTTGGTGTATTACCTACCCATTCAAGGACTGGCTCACCCGGAAAATGAAATCTGGCTGCCTTTGCTCGGCAATCAATTGTGGCATAGCAAGCTGCCAACCAGTCCATGCCCATGATAGCATCAAAATCCATCATCTCTAGCTCAACTAGGTCAGCTGAGGTCTGACGACTACAAATTGTCACCGTACAACCTCGGTAAACCCGTCTAGCAATAATCAATTCTCCGACCGGTGTAGATACCGCAAAAGGATCACTTAGTATTTCAGGCACTATACCAAAATTTCTCGCGACAAATGGGGTAATATACGATAAAGTAGATCCTGGGTCTATCAAAGCATAAGCATCGTGAGAGCAAATGGTTAATATACCTGTCACAACGTCTGGTGAAGACTCCTGGTCCTGTCGACCCGCTAAAGCATAGATACGGTTCTGATTACCACTTGAATTGGAACCTCTACCTCTGCCCCGACCTCTACCAGCCGAAGACTGAGACTCACGCCCTGAAGGATGCACTGACATAGATGATCCTGTTGCTGAACTTGCTGGTTGTGCCATTCCCCCCGAATATCTATTTGGGCAATCTCGCATCATATGCCCTGGACGCCCACATGTATAACAAGCATCAGAACATGCTCGGCATTGGCCCAAGTGTCCTCTACCACAGATGTCACACCGTGGAGGAAATGACCATGTCTGCATAGATCCTCGCTGTCGCTGCAAACCCGATGCCCGTGAGCTCTCACCTGGTCCTGACTTAGTATAACGGTCATACCTGTAACCCTGTAACTGAGGTAGCAGAGGCCTAGGTGGCCGTCCGAAGTACTGGGTCCTATAACTACCCTGATATTGCTCCTGAGACCTGGGAAATCTCATCCTCTTACGTTGCCCTTGCTCAGCCCTCTCTGTACCCTGCTGCCGACGCCTACCCCTTTCTATATTCTGGGCGAATGCCTGAATCCGGGAGATATCCATACTATCCTGCAATGCAGCGGTGGCACATGCCTCGGTTAACTCTGGGGCTAACCCTGCTATAAACCTGTGAATCCTGTCCCGCATAGTAGCAACTATGGATGGTGCATATCTGGCCAATGAGTCAAAACAGAGACTATACTCTCGAACACTCATCTTACCCTGCTTGAGGGCTAGAAACTGATCGACTCGAGCCTGTCGGATCTCCCGTGGTAAGTACTGGTCAAGGAAGGCATCTGAAAAATTCTCCCAAATAGCTGGAGGTGCATCACGTCCCCTGGACCTCTCCCATCCCTCATACCAAAGGATGGCTATATCTCGGAGTCAAAAAGCTGCTAGCTCAACTGCCTCTTTCTCTGTGGCATGCATAACACGAAAGATCCTGTGAAGCTGATCTATGAAATCCCGTGGGTCCTCCCTCTGATCTGTCCCCGTGAACTCTGGGGGACTCAAAGCAATAAACTCTCGGACCCTTGAACTCCCTGACCCCTCAGAAGTTCCTGCACTAGCTGATGCCCTAGCCTGTTGCTGGGTAGCTACCAACTGTGTCAACAAATGCACCGCACTCCTTAAGTCCCGATCTGATGGAAGTGGAGGGGGAACTGGATGTGCGGTTTCCCTAGGAATCTCCGTAGTTGGTGGAGGAGCCGGTAATGGCTGAGTAGGGGTCTCACCTTGAGCCTCAGACTGGGCCCCATCTACTGGGGGTACCCTGCTGGTCCCCTCACCTACTACTGTATCTCTCCTCTGGCTAGCCGTAGTCTTCCTAGTCACCGTCATCTGTGCATGCAAACACCAACACATAAGTTTAATTCAAATTTCCTATAACTCAGTTCTATAGCACGATTTAGATTTCAAAGAAGGGTAACCAACTCCTAAATGCCCTGTAGTGCCCTGCTTATATAATGTGGTGCACAACACATCTATAAACAAGACTCTACTAGACACGGCTTATAGACTCCCTAGGATAGAACTGCTCTGATACCAAGTTTGTCACGCCCCGAACCTAGGAGCGAGACAAGCACCCGGTGCCTCACCTAACCTGGCGTACCAAATTGCGACTAAGGGACTCTGAACACATAATGTCATACTTTGTCCATGGGGCCACCTTGCAAGACAATTTGCGAAGCAAAATATAAAATTGAATGGAAACTAGCGCTAACTAAACATCAATATAAAGCTAGGCTGAAAAGGCCATCATAGCTACTACAGCTGACAAACCACCAAATTATACATACCAGGCCTACAAACCCAACATACTGCACTAACTAACAGGATATGTCTACAAGCCTCTACTGATAGATCTACGATGATCGGAACAGGGACCCGACCTACCCATAACATATATACAGATATACATAAGATGTACACAACACTCTAGACCTGGCAACTCCGAAAGGCGTGGAGCTTACCGATCAGGCTGAACTCGGGAAACACCTACTGAGGAGATCTACTCGTCTGTCTATCTGAACCTGCATGCATGAAATGCAGCGTCCCCGGAAAAGGGACGTCAGTACGAAATAATGTACCGAGTATGTAAGGCAATAACATAACTGAAAATCAAAACTGAACTGATAATATAATAACTGGAAGTAACTGGGAGTCAAAGATGATCTGGAGATATACTTACCTGCTGATACTGACTCAACTCCTTCAATGTAGTAAGTAAAATAATTGTACGGCCTTATAAGGCTCGGTATATATAACTGTTGTGCCATAGTAGGCTCGCTCATAGGCGCTCGACCATACTAGGCTATGTATCTCGACCAAGCTGGGCTCGCTCATAGGCGCTCGGCCACAGTAGGCTCGGTATATAACTTTCCATCTGATCAGTGGTTGCCCAATAGGGGCCTGCCCATCGATTATAGCTCGATGGTAATGAAAATACTGTAATATTGTATATATAGGCTTGTTGCTCTCTTGACTGGAAGAAGACACTACTAAATTGAATATAGAATCTCGATAAGGAATAATATTGTAACTTATGAGACTAGAATAGTGTGAATAAATTCATGAATATGAACTTCTCTTTTTGTCTCATTACTAATACATGTAGCTACGAGATCATGCCAAAATGAAGGAAGGCTTAGCCTTAACATACCTTATCACAATCTTTCCAATCACCAAGTTGAACTCACCTCTTTGCACCTTAATCTACAAGAACGATAATAATACTATCGTTAAGTTACGAAAGGTACAACTATCGCACAACGAACGACAAACTTATTTTGTATTAAAACGGGCAGCATCTCCCCTATAATCCTTACTTCCTCCAAATTCAAGATAACACCAACAATACAAGAACAGAACAATAACAACATATATACATCATTTTCCAGCCCTATATACACCATCAAATACAACAAAACAGCCCAACACACCCCAATCTGACCACCGTAGTAGTGTCAAACGACCCGAAAATGTTATGATGAACGACCAGCCAACCACCCTACATTTATATGGTGTTTATAAACCCCCTTCCTCCTCCAAAACTCCACAAAATAGTAGTAAAACACGCAACCCAACAGCAACACAAACCAGTCCACAAAACAGTCCGCTATAAGTGAATAACTCGAACTCACGGCTTCCGATCACCGTCCCGTGAGTTCTTACAAGTATAGAACGACTTACCATGAATTTACAGAAGAAAAATTGGATGAAAGAGAGAAGTAAACTCACCTTATTTGTTGGATAACTCAGCTCTTATCTTGGTTCTTCAAACTCTAGGTTTTACCTCCAATTGGAACTTGAAAGGGAGAGAAAATCAATTAGGGTTTGTGGGAAATTTTTGGGAGGATTCTTTGCAGAGCTTATGTCTGGTTATTGTGCTCTATTTTAAGTCTAATATATGAAGAAAATAGGCCCTTAAAAGGCCTCTTTGGACGACCCGAAATGGCCCATTTTTGGGCTTTCATTTAAGCAAGTAGGTGACACACCTACTTGTCACCTAGCAGCTTGTGCAGTATCGCACAAATGCCCATATCTTTCTACTCCAATGTCGTATTGACAAACAGTTTAATGCGTTGGAAAATAGACTAATAGATCTTTAATTTGATGGGTGGAACACCCCATAAATCTAAGTATATTGGGAGAAAATCGCAGTTACATTTGACCCAAAATTGCAGTAAAACTTATGAGTGTAACTTGTGATGACTTTCATCGACTTTTGTTCCACAACTCGCTTGACATTAAAACATAACACACGGATGTCATACGACTAATATAAATCATAACATAATCTCCTTATCATGTTAATCACCCTAGTCTCACCCCAAAGGTACATGTTATAACATTCCCAACTTGTCGACTTTCGACGAAACATTGTTTTATTTAATTGCTTTAGCTTCTGAACTGTCCAACCCTCTTTGTACTTGTTGTTCATGATCTTCAATATTTGTAACCTCAGAGGTAACATGATTAACTTACTTTATATACTTTTAAATATTATCTCATTTTTGGTCCTACATTAGTTTGCTTACGACGCATTTTTACGTACGAAAATATAGGGTGTAACAACATCAACTGCAAGAGGTCTCTCCCCAACCGGAATGAATGTGAGACTACCCATACTCACCGCCTTCCTACTCAAGGCATCGGCCACCACATTAGCCTTCCCGGAATGATATAGAATGGTGATATCATAGTCCTTTAGCAGCTCCAACCGTCTCCGCTGCCTCAAATTTAGATCCTTTAGTTTAAACAAGTGCTGAGACTCCGATGATCCGTAAACACCTCACAAAACACACCGTAGAGATAATGCCTCCAAATCATTAATGCATGAACGATGTCAGCTAATTCCAAATCATGAATAGGGTATTTCTTCTCATGAGTCTTCAACTGACGCAAAGCATAAGCGATCACTCTACCCTCTTACATCAACACACACCCAATGTCGATCCGAGAAGCATCACAATATACTGTGTAAGAACCTAAAGTTGAAGGTAAAACTAGAACTGGAACCGTGGTCAAGGCAATCTTGAGCTTCTGAAAGCTCTCCTCACACTCATCCGACAAGCAGAAAGGAGCAGCCTTTTGGGTCAATTTTGTCAAGGGCGACGCAATAGACGAGAAGCCCTCCATGAAGTGACGATAATAACCTGCCAAGCCAAGAAAGCTCTGAATCTCTGTAGCTGAGGACGTCCTGGGCCAACTCTGAACTGCCTCTATCTTCTTCAGATCCACCTGAATACTCTTACTGAACACCACGTGCCCCAAGAATGCCACTGAGCTGAGCCAAAACTCACACTTGGAGAACTTGGCATAAAGCTTGTCCTCCCTCAACTGCTGCAACACAATCCTCAAATGTTGGGCATGCTCCTCCTGGCTACGAGAGTACACCAGGATATCATCAATGAACACTATAACAAACGAGTCGAGATAAGGTTGAAACACACTGTTCATTAGATTCATAAATGTTGTTGGGGCATTGGTCAACCCAAAAGACATCACAAGGAACTCATAATGACCATAATGGGTCTTGAAGGCCGTCTTTAGAATATCCGAGTCCCGAATCTTCAAATGGTGATACCCAGACCTCAAATCAATCTTGGAGAGCACCCTCGCTCCCAGAAGCTAGTCAAATAGATCATCAATACACGGCAAAGGATACTTGTTCTTTATTTTAACTTTGTTCAACTGCCTATAATCAATGCACATTCTCATAGTACCATCCTTCTTCTTCACAAACAACACCGGTGCACCCCAGGGTGACACACTAATCATAATGAACCCCTTATCAAGGAGTTCCTAAAGCTGCTACTTCAATTCCTTCAACTCAGCTGGTGCCATGTGATATGGTGGAATAGAAATGGGTTGAGTGCCCGGCACCAAGTCAATACCGAAGTCAATATCCATGTCGGGCAGCATGCCCGGCACGTCCGCAAGAAACACATCCGTAAATTCCCGCACCACCGGAACAGAATCAATAGTAGGAGCATCAGCACTAACATCCCTCACAAAGGACAAATAATATAAACAACCCTTCCTGACCATCCGGTGGGCCTTCAAATATGAAATCACTCTACTGGGAACATAGACTAGAGAACCTCTCAACTCAATCCTCGGCAACCCCAGCATCGCCACCGTCACAGTCTTAGCGTGACAATCTAGAACAGTATGACATGGAGACAACCAATCCATACCCAAGATCACGTCAAAATCAACCATGCTAAACAACAAGAGATCAACTCTAGTATCTAGATTCCCAATGGTCATTACACACGACCGATATACACGGTCCACATTAATAGTATCACCCACCGACGTAGAGACATGAACGGATGAAACTAAGGCATACGAATAAGTTGAACCATGGTCAAATAGCACAGAGGCCTCCCTGTGGAAAACTGAGACAATACCTGTGATCACTGTGTCTGAAGCAACAACATCTGGTCTAGCAAGAATAGTATAGAATCGGGCCTGACTACCACCTGATCGGCCTTCCCCTCTAGGGCGGCCCCTAGCTGACTGAGCTTCACCCCGAGCTAGCTGAGAAAGTGGTGAAGTAACGGGTGCTGAAGTCGTAGACTGAATCCTCTGCTGAGCTGGACCTCCCGTAAGGCGGGGACAATACCTCTTGATGTGACCAATATCTCGACACTCGAAACAACCCCTCCTTATGAATGGCGGTGGGGACTGGAGGGAGCTCCCAGCACCAGAATACCCGCTAGAAGAACCCGGTGTCGATGAGCCCTGAATGGAAGGTACGTGGAACGAACTCTGAGCTGGAAGGGCACTAAGAGATGACTGGCCCTAATGTGTACTGTATGAACCATGGCCGGATGATGCACCACAGTGAACTGGACGAGCGGTCTGAGCATGCCTATAAGGATGACCCCTACCGTTATAGAACTGACCTCCAGAAGGAACACCACTAAAACCTCCTGACCCACGTGGCCTTTTGGCTTGCCTCTCACCCCGCTCCTGACTGCGGACCATCTCTATCTGCCGAGCAATGTTGACTACCTCATCAAACGTAGCACCAGATACTGTCTCCCGAGTCATAAATAATCGCAACTGATATGTGAGGCCATCGATGAACCTCTGAATCCTCTCCCTATTAGAGGGAACCAACCAATTTGCATGATGAGCAAACTCATGAAACCTCATCTCGTACTGCATCACAGACATGCCATCCTGACGAAGCTGCTCAAACTATCTACGCAACTCCTCTCTACGAGACTACGCCATGAACTTCTCCAAGAAGAGAACGGAGAACTCCTGCCATGTATGTGGTGTTGCACCGACCATCCTATGCCTCTCATAAGCCTCCCAACATCTGAAGGCAGCCACAGACAACTGAAAAGTAGTGAACAAGACCCCATTGGTCTCCAGAATACCCGTTGTCCGAAGTATCCGCTCGCACCTATCCAGAAAGCCTTGAGCATCCTATGACTCAACACCGCTAAATGATGGAGGTCGAAGCCTCCCAAATCTCTCAAGCCTCCTCTGCTCATCATCAGCCATAACGGGGACTGTCGGGGCCTGAGCAGCTGCAGCCGGCTGGGCTGGTAGTGCCCCCGGTATCTGAAGTCCCTGCACCACCTGCTCTTGAGTATGGGCAACATGGGTATGAGTACCTCCCCCAGCCTGAGAAGTAGCAGGAGCAGCCTGAGCCGAAACCACCTGAGAAAGGCCAATGCAAACTATCAATATCTAGGCCAAAGCCTCCTGAAGACTTGGAATCACAATGGGCACAGCTGGTGCCTGAGCTGGCCCCACTGGCTCAGCTATATCTTGAATCTACTCCTGAGCTGGAGGGACTGGTGGGTCTGCAGGTGCTTCCCTAGCTGTTGTACGAGCTGCACCCCTTCCCCTACCGCAGCCTCTGCCGCGACCTCGGTCTCTCGCGGCCCTAGCTGCTGGTACCGGTGGCTGTCCATCCTGCCCAGTAGTACGTGTCCTCATCATCTGTGAGAGAATAGAATAACAGAAGTTTAGTCACCGGAATCAACAAATCTGCACGACAAGAATATAATAATGTGAAATTTCCTAATGGTTCGGCAACCTCTCGAAGATAAGTATAGACATCTCCGTACCGATCCGCAATACTATACTAAACCTACTCATGACTCATGAGACCTATGTAACCTAGGCTCAGATACCAACTTGTCACGACCCAAAACCAACCATCGTGATAGCGCCTATTGTGGAACTAGGCAAGCCAACTCCTCAACCAGTTCAACCAAATAAAAACTTTGAAAATATATATATAGAAGCAATTTATATTAAAGAAAATCCTTTTTGACACAGAAATAAATCCGCAACACAATACAATCTATCCCAAAACCGGGGTGTCACTGAGTACATGAACATCTATACCAGGATACAGCCTACTACAATGTCTGAGGAATAAGAACTGAACTACAAATAAAGATAATGAATGAGAGTCAAGGCATGCGAACGCCATGTAGCTACCTCGATAGTCTCCGAGATCTCAACTACTCACTCAGCAGCCGCTGTAACCGGAAGCACCTAGACCTGCACACGAGGTGTAGGGGGTAGCGTGAGTACAACTAACTCAATAAGTAACAAATGCAAATTGTAGACTGAAAGTAGTAACGAACTCAACCGGCACAGTCCAATATAGAAAATAACAGTGTAGAAACGTATACATGCTTTCAAGTTCATGACATTTCTCAAAATAGTAAAATGGATCAAATCTTAGTGATATGAAGAATATAACTCCTCTAATTCTATAATGCCAATGCACATGTTGTTTGTGATGCACCATGCTGACAGCCTCATGTGCTCACACTCTCAAATGCTCAATCACTCGGTACTATATATGGCTCATACGGCCCAAGGAAGATCTATCCTGGAATATATACATCACAGACCGTCAGTCACCCAGTACCCAGTAGGCCCAATCTAGCCCGTGGAGAAGATCCATCTCCAGGTGTATAATCCTACGGACAAGTTCCTTGTCCAGGGAAGATACATCCCTTAATATAATCAACCGCGCTCACTAGGGGTGTGTGTAGACTCTGGAGGGGCTCCTTCAGCCCAAGCGCTATCATAAATAAGTATAACCGCTGCAGCGTGCAGCCCAATCCCAAAAATATCACTCATAATCAGGCCCTCAGCCTCACTCAGTCATCAATCTCTCTAGTCTCTCTCTCGCGGGCTCACAATGTCATGATACTAGCTCGGAAACAATGATATCATGAAATGAATGAATACGGCTGAGTATGAAATATCAATGAATTCACTAAGACAGCAGCAAGAAACGACCACTATGGTCCCCAACAGTACCGGCATAAAGCCTAAACATTATATATAGCATAAGTGACAGCTCAACTACTTTATCACATGATGAAAACACGGATATCAATAAGATAGAAATACTAGACAGCGCCATGGAATCGACCAGGTCACAATTCTCATGGTGCACGCCCGCATGCCCGTCACTTGGCATGTGCGTCACCTCAATACCATCACATAACACATAAGTTCGGGGTTTTAAACCCTCAGAACCAAGTTTAGAAGTGTTACTTACCTCAATCCGAGCAAATCCCTACTCCAATACGCCTTTGCCTCGCAAATCGGCCTCCAAATGACCCAAATCTAGCCACAAACAATACAATACAATCAATACGGGCTACTTGAATCAATTCTACAAGAAATTACTAAGTTATAACTCAGAATCCAAAATTGGTTCACACCCCCCACCCCCCGGGCCCATTTCTCAGAATCTAACAAAACTTACAAAATCCGAAAGCCCATTCACTCACAAGTCTAGTCATACCAAATTCATCAGAATCTGACACCAATTGGTCATTCAAATCCCCGAAATTAGCTCTCCAAATCCCTAGCCTTAAACCCCCAAATTACACCTCAAAAACACACCATCTAGGTTGAACATCAGTGAGGAAACATAATTATCGAATACGAATGAACACAAGTAACTTAACTCAAGAATCTCCTTGAAAATCCTCTCAAAAACCTCCAAACTCCAAGCTCAAAATGTTAGAAAATGAAGAAAATCGCAAGCCCTTATGTTTATATGTTCTTTCGAGTCAAACCATACCTGCGGTTCCAAAATCTACTTCTGCAGTCCCGCTTCTACGGTGAAAATTCTGCATCTGTGGAAGTCACTTAACCCAGCTGCCTCCGCTTCTGCGAGCCTTGGACTGCATCTGTGCCATCGCAGGTGCAGAAACTTCCATCGCACATGCGGACCAGCCCGCACCTGCGCCCATGCTCCCGCTTCTGCGCAAACGCTTCTGCGCCCACATGTCCGCATCTGCGGCCTCTGCCCAAATCCTTCATGTCCGCTTTTGCGGTCCTTTTCTCACTTTTGTTAGCTCACATTTGCGGTTCCCAATCCGCAGGTGCGATTACACCAGCAGTCCTCAAACTTCAGCAGCTCTTCAACTTCAAAGCTTGATCCGTTAACCACCCGAAATCAACCCGAGGCCCCCGGGACCTCAACCAAATATACCAACACGTCTAAAAACATCATACGAACTTAGTGTAACCTTCAAATCACCTCCAACAACATCAAAAACGTGAATCGCACCCCAATTCAAGCCTAATGAACTTTGAAATTTTCAAATTCTGCAAACAACGCCGAAACGTATCAAATCGCGTCCAATGGACCTCTACTTTTGCACACAAGTCAAAAATGACACCACAGACCTACTCCAACTTCTGGAATCGAAATCTGACCCCGATGACAAAAAGTTCACTCCCGGTCAAACTTCCCAAAAATTCAACTTTCGCCATTTCAAGCCTAATTCAACTACAGACCTACAAATCACAATCTGGACATGCTCCAAAGTCCAAAATTACCTAATGGAGCTAAGGGAACCACTAAAATTCAAATCCGAGGTTATTTACACGTAAGTTAACATTCGATCGACTTTTCTAACTTAAGCTTTCCATTATGAGACTAAGTGTCTCAATTCATTACAAAATCACTCCGGACCCGAACCGACCAACCCGGTAAGTCATATCACAACTATAGAGCACAAAAGGAGCAGTAAATGGGGGAACAGGGTTACAACTCTCAAAACGATCGGCCGGGTCGTTATAGATATAAACAACAAGGCAATAGGAACACCATGAAAGTACCGTTGAAAAAAAATAAGGAACACAATGACAACCAATAAATCAAGTTGTTCTAACATAAGTTACACAAAGAAATCACTCTGTAATACTTCATCTCATAGTCACAAGTCACGGGTCTCAACCCACCATCATATATACTCAAGGCACCTTGTGCCCACATCACAACTCTCAACCACATAGACAAGTCACGTGCCAATATCCCAATCTGCCCGGCATGGTCATAGCTCACATTCACCATTCGCTCTATTACACCGCATATTTGCGTATGTAAAAGTGCGTCGTAAGCAAACTAATGTAAGACAAAAAATGAGCTCATCTTTGGAAGTATATAAAGTAAGTTATCATGTTACCTCGGAGGTTACAAATATTGAAGATCATGAACAACAAGTATAAAGAGGGTTGGAAGGTTCAAAATCTAAGGAATTAAAGAAAATAATATTTTGTCAAAAGTCGACAAGTTAGGAATGTTATAACCCGTACCTTTGGGGTGAGACTAGGGTTCTTAACATGATAAGAAGGTTATGTTATGAGTTATGTTAGCCGTATGATAGTCATGTGTTATGTTTTGAAGTCAGGCTAGTTGAGGAACAAAAGTCAATGAAAGTCATCACAAGTTACGTTCATAAGTTTTACTGAAATTTGGGTCAAATGTAACTGCGATTTTCTCCCAATCTACTTAGAGTTACAGGATGTTCCACCCATAAAATTGAAGATCTATGAGTCTATTTTTAACTCATTAAACCGTTTGTCACTATAACATCATAGTAGAGAGATATATACATGTTTGCTAGACTGCGCAGACTGCTAGGTGACAAGTAGGTATGTCCGAAAATAGGTCAGTTTGGGTCGTCCAAAGAGAACTTTTAAAGGCCTATTTCCTTCATATATTACACTGAAAATAGGGCATAATAACCAGACATACACCCCTGCAAAAAACCTCCCAAAAATTGCACACAAACCCAAATTGATTTTCTATCCTTTTCAAGTTCTAGTTGGAGGTAAAACCTAGAGTTTGAAGAACCAAGATAGAAGCTGAGTTATTCAACAAATAAGGTAAGTTTACTGCTATCTTTTATCAATATTTTATGCTGGAGATGTATGTAAAGTCGTTCTATAATTGTAAGAACTCGCGGGACGGTGATCGGAAGCCGTGAGTTCGAGTTATTCACTTGTAGCGGACTGTTTTGTATTGCTGTTGGACTGCATGTTTTGCTACTGTTTTATGGAGTTTTGGAGGAGAAAGGGTGTGGAGAAACACCTCATAAATTCAGGGTGGTGGGTTGGTCGTTCGTCGTAACATTTTCGGGATGTTTGACACTACTACGGTGGTCGTTTTGTGTATGAAGAGATTAGGGTGTTTTGGGCTATTTTGTAGTATATTGTGGTGTATATAAGGTTAGAAAATAATGTATATATGTTGTTATTGTTGTGTTCTTGTGTTTTTGGTGTTATCTTGAATTTGGAGGGAGTAAGGATTATAGGGGAGATGCTGCCCGTTTTAATACAAAATAAGTTTGTCGTTCATTGTGTGATAGTTGTACCTTTCGTAACTTAATGATAGTATTATTATTGTTGTTGTAGATTAAGGTGTGAAGAGGCGAGTTCAACTTGGTGATTGGAAAGATTGTGATAACGTATGTTAAGGCTAAACCTTTCCTTCATTTTGGCATGATCCTGTAACTACATATGTTTGACAACGAGACATAAAGATAAGTTTGTATTCACGAATTTATTCACATTATCCTACTCTCAGAAGTTACAGTATTCTCCCTTATCGGGACTTTATATTCAGTTAAGTATTGTTTTCTTCCAGTCAAGAGAGCATAGGGTCTATATATATACATTATTATAGTATTTTCACCACCATCGAGCTATAATCGATGGGCAGGCCCCTATTGGGCAACCTCTGATTAGATGGTAAGTTATATACCGAGCCTACTGTGGCCGAGCGCCTATGAGCGAGCCCAGAATGGCCGAGATACAGAGCCTAGTATGGCCAAGCGCCTATGAGCGATCCTACTACGGCAGAGCAGCTACACGTTCCGAGCCTTATAGGGCCGGACAACTATTTTACTTACTATATTGAGAGAGTTGAGTCAGTATCAGCAGGTAAGTATATCTCCAGATCATCTTTGACTCCTAGTTACTTTCAGTTATTATATTATCAGTTTAGTGTTAGCTTTCATTTATTCTATTGCCTTACATACTCGGTACATTATTTCGTACTAACGTCCTATTCCTGGGGACGCTGCATTTCATGCATGTAGGTTTGGATAGACAACCTGGTAGACCTCCTACGTAGGTGTTGTTCGTGATCATCTTGATCAGTAAGCTCCACGTCCTTCAGAGTTGCCGGGTCTAGGGTTTTGAGTACATATTGTGTATATATGTATATATATTATCGGTAGGTCGAGGCCCTGTTCTGACTACAGTACATCAATCAGTAGAGGACATATCTTGTCAGTTAGTACAGTATGTTGGGCTTGTAGTCCTTGTATGTATATTTTGTTGGTTTGTTAGTTGTAGTAGTTATGACTGCCTTGTCGGCCTAGCTTTATATTGATGTTTAGTCAGAGCTAGTTTCCGTTCAGTTTTATATTTTGTTTCATAAATTGTCTTGCAATGTGGCACCATGGCCAAAGTATGACATTGTATGTTTAGAGTCCCTCAGTCGCAAGTTGGTACGCTAGGTTAAGTGAGGCACCGGGTGCCGGTCTCGCCCCCAGGTTTAGGGCATGACAGATTCATTTCGGATTAGTTCTCTTTAAACCGTCTACAAGTAGTGTCTTGTTTATAGATGTGTTGTGCACCACATTATATAAGTAGGGAACTACATGGCATTTTGGAGTTAGTTACCCTTCTTTCAAATCTAAATCGTTCTATAGAACTGAGTTATAGCAAATTTGATTTAAACTTACGTTTTGGTGTTTGCATACAGAGATGATGATGACTAGGAAGACTACGGCTAATTAGAGGATAGACACAACAGCGGGTGAGGGGACCAACAGAGTACCTCCAGTAGATGGGGCCAGTCTGAGGCCCAGGGCAAGACCCCTACTCAGCCATTACCGACTCCTTAACTGTAAGGCCCCGGAAACATTTCTCTAATGATTTAATATTTTAAAGTATGCCAACGGTATTAAGGAATAGCGTGTTAGAGTATTATAGGAGACCCATGGGATAGAACCACATTATTTCAAAATGAAAAGTATATGTTTAAGGTGTGTTGAAACATACTAAGGAGTTTTGTGAATGGAAAGAATTCGTGTCGAAGAAGTAGGATACATTAAGTGGAAAGGATGTCTCAATTGGCACAATATCCAATTTCAAACATATTCTGCTACCAAACTATAACGACTTATGAGGTGATATACCTATCAAGTTAAAGCCCTTTGAGTCTAGTTTCTAACTATTCAAACCGTTTGTCATTCGGACATTCCTACAAGAAGTTATGATCAAATACCCAAAGGCTGGCCTGTAGCTCACGGGGGCTGGTATAAGACCAGGCTTTAGCCTAGCGAGGCCAGGGGTAATATCAGGCTTTAGCCTGGCGAGGCCAGCCAAAAGACAGGCTTAACCAGGCTTTAGCCTGGGGAGGCCAGGGGTAATACCAGGCTTTAGCCTGGCGAGGCCAGCCAAAAGCCAGGCTTATTCAGGCTTTAGCCTGGCGAGGCCAGGTCTGTAGCCTTGTCCGGAATTTCGGAAATATCCATTCTTTTATTGTTATAACCCGACCTAACTTCGATAAATAAGCATTGAAGCTCATTTTGGAGCAAAAATCTGATGTTGTTAGAGAGAAGTGAGAGTGTTCTAGAGACAGGAAGAAACTCAAGCGCTTTGTTCATCAAGATTTGGTCCAAGCCTTGAAACCCAACAGGAAATCCCTCAAGTTATTCATCTAAGAGGTAAGGTTCTATACCCTAGTTTTCAATTTCGAATTTGGGTAAAAGATGGTTGATTTGGAGTATGATTCTTGGGTGTGAGAGTATTATTTATACATTCATGTACCAATAAGTATTTATGGGGAGATTGTTGAGCTCAAAGGGGTAAAGATTGGGTTGTGAAGTGAAAGAAATCTTGTGGATGAATCTTGTAACCAATTTGCACATATATTGTTAAATAAAATGCTCAAATGAGCTAAGACCACGAATATCTTCCTAATAATGGTTCAATTTTTTTATGTCTCAAAATAGATTGGGATTGCTAGAATTTCCAGAACGTTGTAGTAATTTAAGGAAAGCTCAAAGCAGGGTATGTTGGCTAAACTTTCTCTCTTGGAATAGAATTCCATGATGTTCCCGTAAGTTCCAAGTATGTTTGTATCAAGTTCCTTATTCTATGTTCTGAGTTGTTCCCAATAAATTCGATTGTCCTGAATAAGCAAAGTGATGAGAATTGTGTAATCAAAACTTGTCCCGAATGTTCCTATCACATTATGTTACCCTTTAGGAATGTGTTCAAGAATGATATGTGTATTAAAATGCTATGTCTTTGAGTCATGTTCCAAATGAAGGTTATGAGGCCATATTGTGTGAGAACATCTTAATATTCCTAAGACTTTTAATTGCTCATAGGTGTACCTAAAGTATTGATTTGTAAATGTCTTATTGTTGATAATCTATAAAGATGGTTGGAAGTGAAATAAGTGAATTGGGGATATAGAGTGTGGCCAACGTGCCAAGAATTTAAGTTATGATTGTGGCTAGTAGTTCAAATGATTTGAGAGGATGTGTAAAGAATATGAAATGAGACTCGACGCAATTGTTTAAAAGGGGCTTCAAAAATAGAATTTCCTAAAAGCTTTTGTACTCAATTCATGCCCCTAAGTGGCTGCTTTAGCTAATGCTTTACTTTATAAATATATTCAAGGTGATTTGAGTTCTATATACTCATGTGTTGAAATTGTACATTGTCATTTCTGGGGAAGAGTATTGCAAGAATAAATGGTGTATTGATTGTTTATGATTTTGATGTGTGTTTCAATTGCTGGTTGGTATGCCTCATTCTTTAGGAAGAAACCATGTGTGTTTGAAGTTTCCATTTCAAATGGATTTGAAGTATATGATTTTCGAAATATTCTACATGTTGATATTTGATGGTGATCTTTGAAATTGAAAGGGGTGAAAGTATGGAATATGCAATACGGCCATTGTGCCATGAAAGAAGAATCTTGTGTATGGCCAAGAGAGCCAATGAAATAATATATGTAAATGACTTTGATTGCTAAGTCCCCAAGAGTCATGAACGTAGATAATGACCTCAAGAGGTCAAGGGAGTGAATAATATGATGCAAGGGAGATGTCCATTGATAAATGACGATGAACCTTAAGAAAAGGAATTGGGCCCATGTGCCATTGAAATCGACTTATTGATTTACCATGCATGCGCTAATGTAATGAGTTATGTTTCTCCATAATGAGCATGAACATGAACATGCCAGATTCCAATGATATGAGTAATTACGATGTTAAATGTAATGACAAACTATGTTGCGTTGTGTTTATATATGGTATTGTGATTGTGATACACCTCCACCCGCATGTATTGGGGTGAGGCGGTAGGACCGCTTTGTGTAGGAATTGTGGTGTTGTGGAATACACCTCCACCCGCATATATTGGGTTGAGGCGGTAGGACCGCTTTGTGTAGGGATTGTGGTATTGTGGAATACACCTGCACCGGTATATATTGGGGTGAGGCGGTAGGACCGCTTTGTGTAGGGATTGTGGTATTGTGGAATACACCTCCACTCGCATGTATTGGGGTGAGGTGGTAGGACCGCTTTGTGTAGGGATTGTGGTATTGTGGAATACACCTCCACCCGCATATATTGGGGAGAGGCGGTAGGACCGCTTTGTGTAGGGATTGTGGTATTGTGGAATACACCTCCACCCGCATATATTGGGGTGAGGCGGTAGGGCCGCTTTGTGTTGGGATTATGATATTGTGATACACCTCCACCTGTATATATTGGGGTGAGGCGGTATGGCCGTTTTGTGTTGGGATTCTGATATTGTGATACACCTCCACCCGCATATATTGGGGTAAGGCGGTAGGGCCGCTTTGTGTTGGGATTCTGGTATTGTGATATACTTCCACCTGCATATATTGGAGGTGAGGCGGTAGGGCCGCTTTGTGTTGGGATTCTGGTATTGTGATATACTTCCACCCGCATATATTGGGGTAAGACGGTAGGGCCGCTTTGTGTTGGGATTCTGGTATTGTGATATACTTCCACCTGCATATATTGGGGTGAGGCGGTAGGGCCGCTTTGTGTTGGGATTCTGGTATTGTGATATACTTCCACCCGCATATATTGGGGTGAGGCGGTAGGGCCGCTTTGTGTTGGGATTGTGGTATTGTGATACACTTCCACCCGCATATATTGGGGTGAGGCGGTATGGCTGCTTTGTGTTGGGATTCTGGTATTGTGATATACTTCCACCTGCATATATTGGGGTGAGGCGGTAGGGCCGCTTTGTGTTGGGATTCTTGTATTGTGATATACTTCCACTCGCTTATATTGGGTTGAGGCGGTAGAGCCGCTTTGTATTGGGATTGTGGTATTTTGATACACTTCCACCTGCATGTATTGGGGTGAGGAGGTATGGCCGCTTTGTGTAGAGATTGTGGTATCGTGATACACTTCCACCTGCATGTATTGGGGTGAGGCGGTATGACCGCTTTGTGTAGAGATTGTTGTATCGTGATACACCTTCACCCGTTGATGTTGGGGTGAGGCGACATTGCCGCTTTGTGTGAAGTTGGTTATAGAGGATCCCCGACTGAGTATCTATAAATGTTAATGGAAGCTCTAAATAAATTTTCTTGACGTTGACGGCTATCTAAGCCCATTTATTGTTGCTATGATTCATCGTATTCATGTCGAATTTCTAAGCCTTTGAATTTCTGTACTTGTATTGTGTAAGAGAACACTGTGAACGGCCTATGAGATGCATATGTGTACAATATGATATGTGAACACTAGTATTGTGAACACTGGTATTGTGAATAGTGATATTGTGAATAGTGGTATATCAGTGTTAATGATCTCCCAAACAAAACCGTATATGAAGTTCGTATTTTGGAAAATTATCATGTTTTTAACTAGACATTTGGATATTGTGGATTGTGACTATTTGTTTCTATATGTTGCCTTTTTTTTTATATGGGCATTTATTTTGAAAGAGGATTTATAGCTGTACATACTAGTGCTATTCGACAGTGCTAACGCCCCTTTTGTCGGGGGCGCTGCTTCTTTTATTGGATGCGGGTATACTTCTACAGGATGATATGGACCTTTGATTGGGATTTTCTTCACTACTCAGCTTATGGTGAGCCCGCTACAATTCTAGTGGGTGTTTGGGTCTAGTTCGTTTTATGTATATAGGTATCCATTATCATAGAAGCTCCATGTACACTGTGGGTCATGTAATTAAAGATTTGAGTTTTGTCATGTATTTATGTTCACAGTATTTACAGCTATTTATAGAGCTGGGTAACCACCACGAAAAAGAAAATATGGGCCATTGAGCCAAGTGTATTTAATATGAAAGTCAAAATTTTATTATGTTATGGTAAATCATGCATGAGAAATGATGAGAGGTTAATGTAAATTAGGCTTGCTCGACTGGGTTTACTCGGTTGAGCGCCGGTCACGCTCCACGATTTCGGGGCGTGACAAACTTGGTATCAGAGCATGGTTTATGAGTCCTAAGGTGTCATGGAGCTGTGTCAGTAAAGTCCCTCTTATTTGTGTGTTGCCGGCCACACTTATAATAGGGAGGCTACAACGATATTTAGGAAATGTTTCTCTTCTTCTATCATCGATTTTGCGTTAAGGTTCCGAGTTAGTCTTAGAGTTCCCTTGTTAACATCAAGGAATGTTTGCATATCGTGCTACGAAATGAGAAAGGCCTAAGGATTAAAGGAATGATGCGCATAACAGGCATAATGTGTGAGGTGCCCAATTGTCCTCGTAATGGAGGAAGGAAAGGTCAAGGATACGACCAAGGTAAGCAAGGTCATAGAGTTGGTCTAGAGAATCATGGTTGTTGTTTTCATGTATATGGTGCAATGTGGTATAATCTATATGTTGTTTAGGATTGATTTCTGAGATTCTCTTCCAGGTGGATAGGCCCCAATTACAGGGGAGACTCTGGCAAAATTTCTGAAAGTTTAGGGAGTTGGCCAAATTTTGGAGCCTTTGGTGTGTAGATAAGGATTTAAGTCACATTGGGTATCTATAGCAGACTCTAATCCTCATTCGAGGACGAATGATCCTACGTAGGGGAGAATGTAAGGCCCCTGAAAAATTTCTCTAATGATTTAATATTTTAAAGTACGCCAACGGTATTAGGGAATAGCGTGTTAGAGTATTATAGGAGAACCATGGGATAGAACCACATTATTTCGAAATGAAAAGTATATGTTTAAGGTGTGTTGAAACATACTAACGAGTTTTGTGAATGGAAAGAATTCGTGTGGAACAAGTAGGATACATTAAGTGGAAAGGATGTCTCAATTCGCACAATATCCTACTTCAAACATATTCTGCTACAAAACTATAACGACTTATGAAGTGATCTACCTATCAAATTAAAGCTCTTTGAGTCTAGTTTCTAACGATTCAAACTGTTCCTCATTCGGACATTCCTACAAGAAGTTATGATCAAATACCCAAAGGCTGGCCTATAGCTCGCAGGGCTGGTGTAAGACCAGGCTTTAGCCTGGCGAGGCCAGGGGTAATACCATGCTTTAGCCTGGCGAGGCCAGCCAAAAGCCAGGCTTAACCAGGCTTTAGCCTAGCGAGGCCAGGTCTATAGCCTTGTCCGGAATTTCGGAAATATCCATTCTTTTATTGTTATAACCCGACCCAACTTCGATAAATAAGCTTTGAAGCTCATTTTGGAGCAAAAATCTGATATTGTTAGAGAGAAGTGAGAGTGTTCTAGAGAGAGGAAGAAGCTCAAGTGCTTTGTTCATCAAGATTTTGTCCAAGCCTTGAAACCCAACAAGAAATCCCTCAAGTTCTTCATCTAAGAGGTAAGATTCTATACCCTAGTTTTCAATTTCGAATTTGGGTAAAAGATGGTTGATTTGGACTATGATTCTTGGGTGTGAGAGTATTATTTATACATTCATGTACCAATAAGTATTTATGGGGAGATTGTTGAGCTCAAAGGGGTAAAGATTGGGTTGTGAAGTGAAAGAAATCTTGTGGAAGAATCTTGTAACCAATTTGCACATATATTGTTAGATAAAATACTCAAATGAGCTGAGACCATGAATATCTTCCTAATAATGGTTCAATTTTGTTATGTCTCAAAATAGATTGGGATTGCTAGAATTTCCAGAACGTTGTAGTAATTTAAGGAAAGCTCAAAGCAAGGTATGTTGGCTAAACTTTCTCTCTTGGAATCAAATTACATGATGTTCCCGTAAGTTCCAAGTATGTTTGTCTCAAGTTCCTTATTCTATGTTCCGAGTTGTTTCCAATAAATTCGATTGTCCCGAATAAGCAAAGTGATGAGAATTGTGTAATCAAAACTTCTCCCGAATATTCCTATCACATTATGTTACCCTTTGGGAATGTGTTCGAGAATGATATGTGTATTAAAATGCTATGTCTTTGAGTCATGTTCCAAATGAAGGTTATGAGGCCATATTGTGTGAGAAAATCTTAATATTCCTAAGGCTTTTAATTGCTCATAGGTGTACCAGAAGTATTGATTTGTAAATGTCTTATTGTTGATAATCTATAAAGATGGTTAAAAGTGAAATAAGTGAATTGGGGATATAGAGTGTGGCCAACGTGCCAAGAATTTAAGTTATGATTGTGGCTAGTAGTTCAAATGATTTGAGAGGATGTGATAAAGAATATGAAATGAGACTCGACTCAATTGCTTAAAAGGGGCTTCGAAAATAGAATTTCCTAAAAGCTTTTGTACTAAATTCATGCCCCTAAGTGGCTGCTTTAGCTAATGCTTTGCTTTATAAATATATTCAGGGTGATTTGAGTTCTATATACTCATGTGTTGAAATTGTACATTGTCATTTCTGGGGAAGAGTATTGCAAGAATAAATGGTGTATTGATTGTTTATGATTTTGATGTGTGTTTCAATTGCTGGTTGGTATGCCTCATTCTTTAGGAAGAAACCATGTGTGTTTGAAGTTTCCATTTCAAATGGATTTGAAGTATATGATTTTCGAAATATTCTACATGTTGATATTTGATGGTGATCTTTGAAATTGAAAGGGGTGAAAGTATGGAATATGCAATACGGCCATTGTGCCATGAAAGAAGAATCTTGTGTATGGCCAAGAGAGCCAATGAAATAATATATGTAAATGACTTTGATTGCTAAGTCCCCAAGAGTCATGAACGTAGATAATGACCTCAAGAGGTCAAGGGAGTGAATAATAAGATGCAAGGGAGATGTCCATTGATAAATGACGACGAACCTTAAGAAAAGGAATTGGGCCCATGTGCCATTGAAATCGACTTATTGATTTACCATGCATGCGCTAATGTAATGAGTTGTGTTTCTCCATGATGAGCATGAACATGAACATGCCATATTCCAATGATATGATTAATTACGATGTTAAATGTAATGACAAACTATGTTGCGTTGTGTAGGGATTGTGGTATTGTGGAATACGCCTCCACCCGCATGTATTGGGGTGAGGCGGTAGGACCGCTTTGTATAGGGATTGTGGTATTGTGGAATACACCTCCACCCGCATATATTGGAGTGAGGCGATAGGGCGGCTTTGTGTTGGGATTCTGGGATTGTGATACACCTCCACCTGCATATATTGGGGTGAGGCGGTAGGGACGCTTTGTGTTGGGATTCTGGTATTGTGATACACCTCCACCCGCATATATTGGGGTGAGGCGGTAGGGCCACTTTGTATTGGGATTCTGGTATTATGATACACCTCCACCCGCATATATTGGGGTGAGGTGGTAGGGCCGCTTTATGTTAGGATTCTAGTATTGTGATATACTTCCACCTGCATATATTGGGATGAGATGGTAGGGCCGCTTTGTGTTGGGATTCTGGTATTGTGATATACTTCCACCCGCATATATTGGGGTGAGACGGTAGGGACGCTTTATGTTGGGATTCTGGTATTGTGATATACTTCCACCCGCTTATATTAGGGTGAGGTGGTAGAGTCGCTTTGTGTTGGGATTGTGGTATTGTGATACACTTCCACCTGCATATATTAGGGTGAGGAGGTATGGCCGCTTTGTGTAGAGATTGTGGTATCGTGATACACTTCCACCTGCATGTATTGGGGTGAGGCGGTATGACCGCTTTGTGTAGAGATTGTTGTATCGTGATACACCTCCACCCATTTATATTGGGGTGAGGTGACATTGCTGCTTTGTGTGAAGGTGGTTATAGAGGATCCCCGACTGAGTATCTATAAATGTTAATGGAAGTCTAAATAATTTTTTTTGACGTTGACGGCTATCTAAGCCCATTTATTGTTGCTATGATTCATCGTATTCATGTCGAATTTCTAAGACTTTGAATTTGTGTACGTGTATTGTGTAAGAGAACACTATGAACGGTCTATGAGACGCATATGTGTACAATATGATATGTGAACACTAGTATTGTGAAAATCGGTATTGTGAACACTGGTATTGTGAACATTGGTATTTGTGAATAGTGATATTGTGAACAGTAGTATATCAGTGTTAATGATCTCCCAAACAAAATCGTATATGAAGTTCGTATTTTGGAAAATTATCATGTTTTTAACTAGACATTTGGATATTGTTGATTGTGACTATTTGTTTCTATGTGTTGCCTTTTTTTTATATGGGCATTTATTTTGAAAGAGGATTTTTAGCTATACATACTAGTGTTATTCGATAGTGCTAACGTCCTTTTTGCCGGGGGCGTTGCATCTTTTAATGGATGCAGGTATACTTCTACAGGATGATATGGACCTTTGACTGGGATCTTCTTCACTACTCAGCTTATGGTGAGCCCGCTACAATTCTAGTGGGTAAAGGGTCTAGTTCGTTTTATGTATATAGGTATCCATTGTCATAGAAGCTCCATGTACACTGTGGGTCATGTAATTAAAGATTTGAGTTTTGTCATGTATTTATGTTCACAGTATTTACAGCTATTTATATAGTTGTGTAACCACCACGAGAAAGAAAATATGGGCCATTGAGCCAAGTATATTAAATATGAAAGTCAAGATTTTATTATGTTATGGTAAATCATGCATGAGTAATGATGAGAGGTTAATGTAAATTAGGCTTGCTCGACTGGGTTTACTCGGTTGAGTGCCGGTCGCGCTCCTCGATTTTGGGGCGTGACAAACTTGGGTAGGAGATTCCTAGGGATACCGCACCTCCAGTTCCCCCTCCACTTCCATCAGGTCAGGACTTGAGGAGTGCGATGCATTTGTTGACACAGTTGGTAGCTACCTAGCAACAGGTTAGGGCATCAGCTAGTGCAGGATCTCTTGAGGGGTCTAGGAGTTCAAGGGTCCGAGAGTTTATTGCTTTGAGTCCCCTAGGGTTCACGGGGACAGATTAGAATGAGGACCCGCAAGATTTCATAGATCAGGTTCACAGGATCTTTTGGGTTATCCATAAAATACAAAAAGAGGCAGTTGAGCTGGCAGCTTTTCGACTCCGATATATAGCCGTCCTTTGGTACAAGGGATGGGAGAGGTCCAGGGGACGTGATGCACCACCAGCTATTTTGCCTTCCTTGAGCAGTACTTACCGCGGGAGATCTGACAGGCTCGAGTCGATTAGTTTCTAGCCCTCAATCAGGGCAATATGAGTGTTCGAGAGTATAGTCTACGTTTTGACTCATTGGCTAGATATGCTCCATCCATAGTTGCTACTATGCGGGACAGGATCCATAGGTTTATAGCAGGGTTGGCCCCAGATTTGACTGAGGCATGTTCCACTACTGCATTGCATAATAGTATGGATATTTCCCTGATTCAGGCATTTGCCCAGAATATAGAAAGGGATAGGCATCGATAGCAGGGTACGGAGAGGACTGAGCAAGGGCAGCGCTAGAGGATAAGATTTGCCAGGTCTCAAGAGTAGTCTCAGGGTAGTTATAGGCCCCAGTACTTCGGACGGCCACCTAGGCCTCCACCGCCTCAGTTACAGGGCTACAGGTATGACCGCTATACTCAATCATGACCAAGTAAGAGCTCATAGGCATCGGGTTTGCAACGACAGTGAGGTGCTGGACAGATATGGTCATTTCCGCCGTAGTGTGACATATGTGGTAGATAACACTTGGGCCAATGCCGAGCAGGTTCCGACGCTTGTTATACATATGGGCGTCTGGGGCATATGATGCGAGATTGCCCAAATAAAGATTCTGGGGGCATGGCACAACCAACAAGTTCAATAGTAGGATCATCTATGTCCGTGCATCCTTCAGGGCACGAGTCTCAGTCTTCGGCTGGTAGAGGTCGAGGCAGAGGTAGAGGTTCCAGTTCAGGTGGTAATCAGAACCGTATCTATGCTTTAGCTGGTCAACATGACCAGGAGACTTCATCAGATGTTGTGACAGGTATATTGAACATTTGCTCTCACGATGCTTATGCCTTAATAGATCCATGATCTACTTTATCGTATATTACCCCATTTGTCGCGGGGACGTTTGGTATAGTGCCTGAAATACTAAGTGATCCTTTTGCGGTATCTACACCGGTCAGAGAATCTATTATTGCTAGACGGGTTTACCGAGGTTGTACGGTGACAATTTGTAGTCGTCAGACCTCAGCCGACCTAGTTGAGCTAGAGATGATGGATTTTGATGCTATCATGGGCATGGACTGGTTGACAGCTTGCTATGCCACAGTTGATTGCCGAGCAAAGGCAGCCAGATTTCATTTTCTAGGTGAGCCAGTCCTTGATTGGGTAGGTAATACAGTGACACCCAGAGGTAGGTTTATTTTCTATATGAAGGCAAGGAAAATGATCGCAAAAGGGTGCATTTATCATATTGTGCGAGTTAGAGATGCAGATATTGAGATACCTACACTTCAATCTATTCCAATAGTCAGAGAGTACGCAGATGTGTTTCTAGATGAGCTTCCAGGTATTCCTCCAGAGCGAGAGATTGATTTTAGCATTGATTTGCTTTCGGGAACTCAGCCAATATCCATCCCTCCGTATAGAATGGCACCTGCTGAATTGAAGTAGTTGAAGGAGCAGTTAAAAGATTTGCTGGATAAAGGTTTCATCAGGACCAGTACCTCACCTTGGGGTGCACCAGTACTGTTTGTGCAGAAGAAAGATGGCTCGATGAGGATGTATATCGATTATAGGCAACTGAACAAGGTAACTATTAAGAATAAGTATCCACTTCCAAGGATAGATGACTTGTTTGATCAGTTGTAGGGGGCTAGATGCTTTTCAAAGATAGATTTGAGGTCGGGGTACCACCAGGTCAGAGTTTGGGAGAAAGATATTCCGAAGACAGCCTTTAGGACCAGATATGGCCACTTCGTGTTCCTTGTCATGTCCTTCGGGTTGACAAATGCACCCGCCGTATTTATGGACTTGATGAATAGCCTATTCCGTCCATTTTTAGATCTGTTTGTGATAGTATTTATTGATGATATTCCAGTTTATTCACGTTCAGAGGAGGAGCATGCGGACCACCTGCGAGCGATACTCCAGACCATCCGTGATCGTAAGTTGTATGCTAAGTTTTCTAAATGTGAATTCTGGTTAAAGTCTGTAGCATTCTTGAGGCATATTATATCTGATAAAGGTATAAAGGTAGACATTCGGAAGATTGAGGCCATGAAATCTTGGCCTAGACCTACCACTCCGACAGAAGTTCGTAGCTTTCTAGGCTTAGCAGGATACTACGGGAGGTTCATAGAGGATTTTTTTTCCCTTTCGGCACCATTGACGAAGTTGACACAGAAAGCAACTAAGTTTCAGTGAACGGAGGCTTGCGAGCAGAGTTTCCAAGAGCTTAAGAACATGTTGACCTCAGCGCCAGTTCTAACACTTCCACAGGGTCCAGAGGGTTATGCCGTGTATTGTGATGCCTCGGGTGTCGGTTTAGGATGTGTCCTGATGCAACATGGGAAGGTAATTGCGTATGGTTCAAGGTAGTAGAGGAAGAACGAAAGGAATTATCCGACCCACGACCTCGAGTTATCTGCGGTTGTCCATGCACTTAAGATATGGCAGCATTATTTATATGGTGTTCATGTTGATGCATTTACAAATCATAAAAGCCTACAATATATCTTCAAGCAAAAAGAGTTAAATTTGCGACAAAGGCGGTGGCTAGAGTTATTGAAAGGTTACGACGTTAACATTCTCTACCATCCATGGAAAGCCAATGTTGTAGCAGATGCCTTAAGTCACCGATATATGGGTAGCTTAGCACATGTAGAGGCTGAGAAAATAGAATTATCTAGAGATATTCATCAATTGGCTTGTTTGGGGGTTCGATTAGTAGATTCTGATGATGGTGGAGTTATACTCCAAAACACTGCAAAATCATCTCTCATATCTAAAGTCAAGGAAAGGCAGTACGAGGACCCAGAGTTGGTCGAGGTGAGAGAGCGAGTTTTGCAGCAGAAAGAAGTCATTGTTAGATCGCAAGGAAGATAGGGTTCTTAGATACAAGGGTCGTTTGTGTGTCCCAGATGTAGCAGGGCTATGAGACAGGATTATGTCAGAGGCACATTATTCGTGGTAGTCCATTCATCCTGGGTCGGCAAAGATGTATCATGACATTAAGGATGTGTACTGGTGGAACGATATGAAGAAGCACATTGTTGCATTTGTCGCCCAGTGTCCTAGTTACCAGCAGGTGAAGGTAGAGCACCAGAAGCCCGGAGGGCTAATGCAGACTATAGAGATCCCAGCATGGAAATGGGAGGCGATAAACATAGACTTTGTCACGGGTTTGCCTCGTTCTCATCGTAAGTTCAATTCTATATGGGTGATAGTCGATAGGTTCACAAAATCAGCCCATTTTCTACCAGACAGATCTACATATACAATCGAAGAATATGCAAAGTTATATATTAAGGAGATAGTGTGGCTACACGGGGTACCAGTATCTATTATATCAGACCGTAGGGCCCAGTTTACAGCACATTTTTGGACGTCATTTCAGAGAGGTCTAGGGACTCAGGTAAATCTCAGCACAGCTTTTCAACCACAGACTGATGGACAAGCCGAGTGCACAATTCAGACACTCGAGGATATGTTACGAGCATGTGTGTTGGAATTTAAAAGAAGTTGTAATCAACATCTACCTCTTATCGAGTTTGCATATAATAACAGTTACCACTCCAATATCCAAATGGCTCTGTACGAGGCTTTGTATGGGCGTAAGTGCAGATCTCTATAGGGTGGTTTGATGTTGGAGAATCTGGGTTACATGGGCCAGACCTAGTTCAGCAGGCTGTAGAGAAAGTAAAGCTTATCCAGGAGTGACTGTTGACATCTCAGAGTTGTCAGAAGTCATATTCTGACGTACGGCAACGAGACTTAGAGTTCGGGGTTGATGACTGGGTATTCATAAAGGTGTCACCTATGAAGGGTGTGATGAGGTTTGGCAAGAAAGGAAAACTTAACCCACAGTATATTGGGCCTTATAGGATTATTCGAATAGAGGGGCGAGTAGCTTATGAATTAGATTTGCCCTCGAAATTGGAGTCTATCCATTCGATTTTTCACGTATCTATGTTACGGAAGTGCATTGGGGATCCTACTCGAGTGGTGCCCACTGATGATGTACAGATCACAGAGGACTTATCGTACGAGGAATTTTCGGTTGCCATCCTAGACCGACAAATCCGCAAACTATGAAATAAGAAGGTTGCCTCCGCGAAAGTTTTATAGAGAAGCAAGAACGTCGAAGAGATGGCGTGGGAAGCGGAGGATGAAATGAAGTCTAAATATCCCCACCTATTTCAAACTGAAGATATGGCTCGACATGGGATACTTCAGCATAGCTCTATTCAGGCCAGTAGGTCATCAGGTAAGCTCTTATTTTTGACTTTCAATATTTATAATTGACGGTTGTGTGAGGCCAAGTATTGTTATTTATAGACATTGGCCATGTGTTGCATGTATAGTATGTTTTCTGGCTGCGTGCAGGTTGGTTTTAGTCTAGAGTACGGAGAAGACTCTCGCAAAATTTTCCCAAGTCTCTAAGAGTAGACATTTGAGGACGAATGTTCCTAAGGGGGGAATGATGTTACACCCCATATTTTCGTATGTAAAAGTATGTCAGAAGCAAACTAATGTAAGACAAAAAATGAGATCATCTTTGGAAGTATATAAAGTAAGTTATCATGTTAACTCGGAGGTTACAAATATTGAAGATCATGAACAACAAGTATAAAGAGGGTTGTAAGGTTCAGAAGCTAAGGAATTGAAGAAAATAATGTTTCGTCGAAAGTCGACAAGTTAAGAATGTTATAACCCGTACCTTTGGGGTGAGACTAAGGTTCTTAACATGATAAGAAGGTAATGTTATGAGTTATGTTAGTTGTTTGGTACTCATGTGTTATGTTTTGAAGTCAGGCAAGTTAAGGAACAAAAGTCGATGAAAGTCATCACAAGTTACGTTCATAAGTTTTACTGAAATTTGGGTCAAATATAATTGCGATTTTCTCCCAATATACTTAGAGTTACGGGGTGTTCCACCTATCAAATTGATTATCTATGCATCTATTTTCTATCTCATTAAACCGTTTGTCAATCATTGGAGTGGAGAGATATATACATTTGTACGATACTACGCGGACTGCTAGGTGACAAGTAGGTGTGTCACCTACTTGCTTAAATGAGAGGATTATATATGTCCGAAAATGGGCCAGTTCGGGTCGTCCAAAGAGACCTTTTAAGAGCCTATTTTCTTCATATATTACACTGATACTAGGGCATATTAAGCAGACATAAATCCCTGCAAATATTCTCCCAAAAATTGCACACAAAGCCTAATTGATTTTCTCTCCTTTTCAAGTTCTAGTTGGAGGTAAAACCTAGAGTTTGAAGAACCAAGATAGGAGCTGAGTTATTCAACAAATAAGGTAAGTTTACTGCTCTCTTTCATCAATTTTTTCTGCTGGAGATGTATGTAAAATTGTTCTATAATTGTAAGAACTCGCGGGACGGTGATCGGAAGCCATGAGTTTTAGTTATTCACTTGTAGCGGACTGTTTTATGGACTGTTTTGTCTTGCTGTTGGACTGCATGTTTTGCTACTATTTTATGGAGTTTTGGAGGATAAAGGGTGTGGAGAAACACCACATAAATTCAGGGTGGTGGGCTGGTCGTTCGTCATAACATTTTCGGGATGTTTGATACTACTACGGTGGTCGTTTTGTGTATGAAGAGATTGGGGTGTTTTGGGATGTTTTGTAGTATTTTGTTGTGTATATAAGGTTGAAAAATAATGTATATATGTTGTTATTGTTGTGTTCTTGTGTTGTTGGTGTTATCTTGAATTTTGAGGGAGTAGAATTAGGGGAGATGTTGCCCGTTTTAATACAAAATAAGCTTATCGTTCATTGTGCGATAGTTGTACCTGTCGTAACTTAATTATAGTATTATTATTGTTGTTGTAGATTAAGGTGCGAAGAGGCGAGTTCAACTTGGTGATTAGAAATATTGTGATAAGGTATGTTAAGGCTAAACCTTTCCTTCATTTTGGCATGATCCTGTAACTACATGTGTTTGATAACGAGACATAAAGAGAAGTTCGTATTCCTGAACTTTTGTGCATTATCCTAGTCTCATAAGTTACAGTATTCTCCCTTATCGGGACTTTATATTCAGTTAATTATTGTGTGGAACGTGTGATACAAATACAACATTACTAGTTTGACTTCCCCAACACGAGGGTCTATATATATATACAGTATGACAATACTTTCACCACCATCGAGCTATAATTGATGGGCAGGCCCCTATTGGGCAACCTCTGATCAGATGGTAAGTTATATACCGAGCCTACTATGACCGAGCGCCTATGAGCGAGCCTAGAATGGCCGAGATATAGAGCCTAGTATAGCCGAGAGACTATGAGCGAGCGTACTACGGCAAAGCAGTTACACGTTCTGAGTCTTATAGGGCCGGACAACTATTTTACTTACTATATTGAGAGAGTTGAGCCAGTATAAGTAGGTAAGTATATCTCCAGATCATCTTTGACTCCCAGTTACTTTTAGTTATTATATTATCAGTTTAGTTTCAACTTTTAGTTATACTATTGCCTTACATACTCGGTACAGTATTTTGTACTGACGTCCCATTCCTGGGGACGCTGCATATCATTCATGCAGGTTCGGATGGACAGCCTGGTAGACCTCCTCCGTAGGTGCTGTCCGTGATCAGCTTGATCGGTAAGCTCCACGTCCTTCGAAGTTGCCGTGTCTTGGGTTTTGAGTACATATTGTGTATATATGTATATATATTATGGGTAGTTCGGGGCCCTATTCCGATCACAGTACATCCATCAGTAGAGGCTTGCAGACATATCCTGTTAGTTAGTGCAGTATGTTGGGCTTGTAGGCCTTGTATGTATATTTTGTTGGTTTGTCAGCTGTAGTAGTTATGACGACCTTATCGGCCCAGCTTTATATTAATGTTTAGTCAGACCTAATTCCGTTCAATTTTATATTTTGTTTTGCAAACTATCTTGCAATGTGGCACCATAGCCAAAGTATGACATTGTATGTTCAGAGTCCCTCAGTCGCAAGTTGGTACGCTAGGTTAAGTGAGGCACCGGGTTCCGGTCTCGCCATCCTCCTTCCCAGGTTCGGGGCGTGACACGCTCGGCGTGGTCACATGCTCACAATCACAATCCACCCGGCGTGGTCACAGGCTCAATATCATAATCCACCCAGAGTGGTGAAAATAGATAATACAAGAACACATGGTCATGATCAATAAAAGTCGAGTCTCATACTCCTGAGCTAGTATAAGTGACATGCTACGGTGTATGCTTGTGCAAGTGTACTACTGCAGGCCAAGTCAACATGTAATATCAAAGACATCGAGTAGCTCATCAAAGCAACAAAACAAGTCATGTAAGGTGTATGACATAAACAAGGAAAAAGCATACCATCACACGAAAATCACCAACAAAATGTCCCCAAGCCATCACATATCATCCCTGACATTGCTACCCTAATCTCTCTGATAGCCACCCGTATCACTCCGCCCTGACAATATCATTAGCCACCCATATCACTCCGCCCTGACACCCGTATCACTCCGTATAATAGCTACCCTTATCACTCCGCCCGGACAATAACACAATAGCCACCCTTATCACTCCGTACATTCAACAACAATGAGATGCCACCCTTATGCCCCGCATAACAACAACGGTGAAATGCCACCCTTATACTCTACACTACAACAACCAAACCACACAATAATTCACAAATGCTAACATCACGACAACACAACATGTCAACTCGTACCACAAGTGCCCATAGGCCACAACCTCTCCAAATGTCCAACAATATCATCATGTCCACGACAAATAGCCCACAACTCAAACACGATGTGTATAAAATCTCAACAACAACAAATGAACGGGAAAGTAACTCAACAAGGAACAACACCCCCTTTAAACAAGACTTCAATTAAAATAAATTAATGGCTTTCGATAAGCTCAACTCCAATTAATTGTATATGGATAAACTCGACAGTGAAAGTATTTACATGAAGTGGCAAACTTCGGCTTCTAGTGTATGAATTAGGTTAATAATGAAAGAGAGATGGCATGAACTAGTATTACGGCTAAATGCATGAGATTAACCCGGCAACAAAAAGGATATCATGTACAACAATTTGAACTAAGATGAACTCCACAATAAAAGAGATCGCATAATGATAAAAGTGGTAACAACTTCAAATAAAGCATATAAGAGCAAACTCTACAAGTAAAGGATGTGACATGTAACGACAACTTCAAATAAAGCACGTGATAGTAGACATGGCGAATAAAATATATAACATGTGCTAACAATTCTAAATAAATACATGAAAGAAGCCTAAGAGTCTAGACAAAATAACGTAATATCATAAATAAAACCTTAGGAAACAATTCCGGATAATACAACTTCGATCTTTAATGAAAACTAAAAAGTCAACCCAAAAATTCAACCCCGGGCCCGAACCTGGGAACCCGATAAAATTCATAAAATTCGAACACCCATTACGATACGAGTCCAACCATACCAAATTTATCTAATTCCAACATCAATTCATCCTTGATATCATCATTTTACATTTTTGAAAGTTTTCACAAAAAATTTATTTTTCTCCAACTCAACGCACTAATTTAATGTTAAAAACAAAGATGGAATCATGAAATATAATCAATTGCAGATAAAGAACACTTACTCTAATACAAACTGTGAAGAACCCCTCCAAAAGAGCCCAAAACTGAGGTCTACAACTCAAGATATGATAAAAATGGCCAAACCCTCGAAATATAGTTCTTATATTCTGCCTAGACATTTGCACATTGCGATCGCGGAATTACACAGGCAATCGAGAAGAAGAAACAACAACTGCCCAAAAAACGACACTACACGATTGCGTAAACAACAGTGCGATCACGAAGTCCAGCGAGCCAAATAAGCGCGAACGCACAAGCCAACGAGCCTGCCTCCTTCCACAGCACTACACGATTGCGATCTTCATGACGGGAACGCGACTTACAAACAACTCAAGCATCGCGAATGCTGAAACAGCTATGCGAACATGAAGGAGAACCACGCCCAGCTCCCACAACACATCGCGATCGCGACAGCATACCCGCGATCTCTTAGAGTACCTGAAGCATTAGAAAACCAGCAACTCTAAAGCATGACGAAATGGCCTGAAGCCCATCCAAAACACACCTTGGGACTCCAGGACCCCGTCAGAACATATCAAAAAGTTCCATTACATAACGCGGACATGCTCGAGACCTCAAATCACATCAAACAACATCAAAACCAGGAATTATGCCTCAAATCGAACTTAATGAACTTATGAACTTTCAACTTCTACAACTCACACCGAATCATATCAAATCAATCAGGAATTACGTCAAATTTTGCATACAAGTTCCAAATTACACAACGGAGCTATACCAACTTCCAGAATCAAAATCCGATCCCGATATCAACAAAGTCAACTCCCAGTCAAACCATTTAACCTTCCAAGCCTTCAACTTTCCAATTTTTGCCAAAATGCATCAAATCAACCTACGGATCTCCAAATCCAAATCCGGTCATACGCCTAAGTCCAAAATCACCATACAAAGCTATTGGAATCATCAAACCACCATTCCAGAGTCGTCTACATAAAAGTAAAACTCTGGTCACTCTTACAACTTAAGGTTTTAAAACAAGAGTCCTTCTTCCAAATTGATCGTGAATCATCTGAAAATAAAACTCGGCCACACACGCAAGTCATTATACATAATACGAAGCTAATCCAGACCTTAAGCCACCAAATGGGACGCTAATCCTCAAAATAACCAATCGGGTCGTTACAACTCAAACAAAGAAGAACAAGAAACCACACAAGCAAGAACCCGACTTAGCTCCAAAACATCAAATCTCACGAACTTGTTGGCCAACGCCTGAACATCCAATGCTAAACGGTCTCTCTCCAACTAGAATATAAGCAAGACACTCCATGCTCTCACCTTCCTACTCAAAGCATCGGCCACCACATTAGCCTTCCCGGGATGATAAAGAATGGTGATATCATGGTCCTTTAATAGCTCTAACCACCTATGTTGCCTCAATTTTAGATCCTTTTGCTTAAACAAGTGTTGTGGACTCCTGTGATCTGTGAATACCTCATAAGAAATGCCATAGATATACTGCCTCCAAATCTTCAACGCATGAACAATGGCTGCCAACTCTAAATCATGTAGTGGGTAGTTCTTCTAATGGGGCTTCATCTGAAGCGAAGCATAAGCAATCACTCTACCATCCAGCATCAATACATATCCAATGTCAATCCACAAAGTATCACAATAAACTATATAAGAACCCGATGCCGAAGGTAAGACCAGAACTGGGGTTGTGGTCAAGGCAGTCTTGAGCTTCTAAAAGCTCTCCTCACACTCATCTGACCACCTGAATGGGGCACCCTTTTGTGTCAATCTGGTCAAAGGAGCTGCGATGGATGAAAACCCCTCCACGAAATAGCGACAATACCCGGCCAAGCCTAGAAAACACCGGATCTCAGTAGCAGATGACGGTTTAGGCCAACTTTGAAATGCGTCCACCTTCTTTGGATCCACCTTAATCCCCTCACTAGGCACCACATGGCCCAAAAATGGCACAGAATCAAGCCAAAACTCACACTTGGAGAATTTTGCATATAGGTGCATCTCCCTCAAGGTCTGGACCACGATCCTCAAGTGTTGCTCATGGTCCTTCCAGATGCGTGAATACACCAATATGTTATCAACGAACACGATGATGAAAGAATCAATATATGGTTGGAACAGGTTGTTCATCAAGTTCATAAAGGCTGCTGGGGCATTAGTCAACCCAAATGACATCACCAAAAACTCATAGTGACCATAGCGAGTCTTGAAAGTCGTCTTTGGAATGTCTGAATCCCGGATCTTCAGCTAATATTACCTTGACCTCAAGTCAATGTTTGAGAATACCCGAGAACCCTAAAGTTGGTCGAAAAAATCATCAATATGTGGTAGTGGGTACTTGTTATTGACTGTAACCTTGTTTCGCTGCCTGTAATCAATACACATCCTCATAGAGATGTCTTTCTTCTTCACAAATAGAACTGGAGCACCCCAAGGCGAGACACTTGGTCAGATGAAACCCTTATCAAGCAAGTCATTAAGTTATTCCTTTAATTCGTTCAACTTCACTGGTGCCATACGATATGGTGGAATAGAAATGGGCTGAGTGCCTAGCACCAGGTAAATACTAAAATCGATATCCCTATCAGGCGGCATACCCGGTAGGTTTGCTGAAAACACATAAGCAAAATCTCTCACTACCAAACAGACTCAACACTAGGAGTATCAGCACTGACATCCCTCACAAAGGCTAGATATGCTAAGCACCCCTTCTCAACCGTCCCGTGTGCCTTGAGAAAGGACACCACCCTGCTAGAAACATAATCTCATGTACCTCTCCACTCCAACCGCAGCAACTGTGGCATAGCCGATATCACAGTTTTGGCGTGACAATCCAAAATAGCGTGATAGGGTGACAACCAATCCATGCCCAATATCATGTCAAAGTCCACCATACTGAGTGGAAAAAAGTCAACTCTAGTATCATAACCCCCGATAGTGACCAAACATAGTCTACCACAATAGAATCTCCACAAGCATAGACACACATACATGGGCACTCAAAGAATCACGAGATATATCTAACTATCGAGCAAAGTAAGATAACACATATGAATAAGTGTTATCCGGATCAAATAAAACTTATGCATCCCTATAACAGACCGAAACAATACCTGTGATGATATCATCTGATGCAACAGCCTCGGTCCTACCCGAAAAAGCATAGCCATGGGCCTAGCCTCCCCCTATAGGATGACCTCTACCTGCCTGGCCTCCACCCCTAGCTGGCAGTGCAGGTGGAGCAGCAACTAGAGCCTGTGGAGGTGCACCCCTCCTAAGTTTGGGATAGTCCCTCACCATATGCCTGGTATCACAACACTCAAAATAGCCTCTCTACGGGTGTGGCTGCTGAAACTATATCTGGCCTAGTCAGCTAGACTGACCGCTAAAGACACGTCGTGAAAGAGGTGCACTGGAAAGTGATTGTGCCCAATAGGCGACCTAAGACCTCGAAATTGCTGGAGCACTACGAGTAGATGGAAGTGCTAAATGAACAGGTTGACTCATATAACCTCTTCCATGATGAGCTGAAATTGTAGCACGAGAACCACTAAATCCTCTAGAATCTCGAGGACTCTTGGCCTCCCTATCCTGCCTATCTTGGCCACGCATACTCTCCATCCGTTGAGCGATCTCCAAAACTTATTTAAATGGATTATTTGTCTCTAACTACCGGACCATAACTAAGCCCCTCGATAAATCTGCGGACTCGATCTTTGACTACAGAAACCAATGCAGGTGCATGATGGGACAACTCACTGAACCTGATTGGCATACTCTGACACCGTCATAGTCCCCTGATGGAGCTGCTCGAACTCTATGCGCCATGTATCTAGAGTGTCTGGGGAAAAAACTCCCTCAAAAATAGAACTGAAAACTAAGCCTAAGTGAGTGCCGCTGCATCAACTGGCCTTCCCTCCTCATAAGCCTACGACCACCTATATGCCGCCCATGTCAACTGAAATGTAGTAAAGGCGACTCCGCTCAACTCCACAATGCCCATGGTGCGGAGAATACAGTGGCACTGATCTAGAAAACTATGCACATCCTCAGTAACTACACCACAAAAAGTAGGAGAATCATACTTCTTGAACCTCTCAAGTATCTTCCGTTCTTCCTGAGATACCTCTAGCCTGACCTCAGGCTAAACCGAGATAATGGGCTGTTCTAGCATATTTCCCAGAACCTGATCAACATGGACCCGCTGCTCAATAGTACAAGCCGCAGGAGTCTGAGCTCCTCCCCTAGCATGAGATGTAGCTGGTGGAACTGGATCAAACCCGCCTGCGCCAAAGTACCAAACATGCTCAGGAAATGTGCTAAGGGATCCTGGAGTCCAGGAGTAGCAACAGGTGCCGCAGGTGCCTACTTGCCAACGGAGCTACTAGTGGCTCCTCAGTCGCTACTATAGCACATGCTCTAGTTGTGGCACGTGCAGCTCCTCGGTCTCTACCTCGGCCCCGGCCTCTCACGGCTCTAGTAGCGGCACGAGTGTTTGCTCATTTGATTCAGCAGTGCTTGTCCTCACTATCTGTGAGAGAATAGAAAGACAAAAGCTTAGATTTCAAAATCAACAAACCTGAACGATGAGGAATCAAAGAAGTGAAATTTCCTAATAGATCTGTAGCCTCTCGAAGATAAGTACAGACGTCTCCATGCCGATCCACAAGACTCTACTAAACTTGCTTATGACTCGCATCACCTATGAACCTAGAGTTCTGATACCAACTTGTTACGACCCCGAAATCCCACCTTAGGAATCGTCATAGAACCAAGTCTCTAAAACTAGGTAAGCCAAACACACTTTGAGAATTTAGCAGAATTAATGACTAAGCTATTAATTTACACTAATAAATAACATAATAAAAGAAACAAAACCACAGTCATATAATCCCAAAACTAGTGGTACATAGTCATAAGCTCTACTAAAATGCACTAGGAATCTCTAATACAATACTGATCGGAAACAAAAGAAATAGTAGCATATGATCTCTAAAAGGTGACTGTGAGGCCTGCGAGCGTCAAGCAGGTATACCTTGAAGTCTCTACGAATTCTGAAGCAACCCACTAATGTCCGACACGGGCAGAGGTACCTGGATCTGTACAAAATGTGCACAAATATAGTATGAGTACACCACAATAATACCCATTAAGTATCAAGACTAACCTTAGTAGAGTAGTGATGAGGTTAGGTAAAGACGCTTACTAGACATAGAAAACTGTGCAGAATATTAATGTAATCTAAGAACGAGAAGTAAAATAAATAAATGACAACAAAGAAGGATTATAATATAAGGCTAACAATGGAAGTAAAAGCAATAAATGACAGCAGAGAGTCAACATATGATAAAAATAACAAATGATCAAATATAGTCAAAATACAAGTGAAATGAATTAAGGAAAAAAACAATAACCATTCAAATCAACAAGTCGTTCCAACATAGAATGTACAACAAGAATCACACCGAGGTACCACACATCATATTTACATTTCATAAGTCACAATCACAATCTTCCTTATATCTCCGCGTGAGCCTTGCATTTATTTTAAAAATATTTTTCCCGAAATAACTTCACGCGTTTTAGACCCCTTATCTCTCCGCGTGTGTTTCAAATGAAGTAATTTCCCTTAATATTAATACGCGCATAAATCCCCCATATCTCGCCGCATGCGCATCAATATCACCACCCTTATACCACTGCATGCACATATCATTACAACACAATAATCAACTTGCACCACACGTACCCATATGACACAGCATTGCCAAAACAACAATACCAATATCACCACAACACATAGCCCACGGCTCAACCACAATGTGTACATAATCTCACTAACAACAAAATGAAACAAGAAATAACTCAACAATGAAAGATACTCTATAAAACAACAACTTAAATTAAAACATGTTAATAGCTCTCAATAACTACAACTTCAATTAAATGCATAAGAATAAATTCAGCAATGAAAGACATGACATGTAATAACAATCTCAATTAAACACATATAAAAGTAAGCTCGACAATGAAAGATAGAACATGTAATAACAACTTCAATTAAAGCATATAAGAGTAAACGGGACAATGAAAGATAGAACAAGTAATAACAACTTAAATTAAAGCATATAAGAATAGACATGACAACAAAAGATAGAACAAATAATAACAACTTCAATTAAATTCTTATAAGTAACCTAAGAGTCTAAACCGGTCAATTTTCACATATAAGCATGTGTACACACTCGTTGCCTCATGTACACGTCTTTCATATAATTCAAACAGTGCAATTAAGCTTAACCTTACGGGGTAGTTCTCATACACAAGGTCAGGCAAGATACTTATCTCAACTTGGCCAAATTAACACTCAAAAATGGCTTTTGCCTTAAGATTCGCCTCCACACGGCTCAAATCTAACCAAAAATAATTTAATATCATCAAACAATGCAAGAGAAACCAATTTTGATTAATAAAGCTAAGATCTTTAAGCAATTTCCCAAAAGCCAACAAAAGTCAACCCTGGGCTCGCCCGGTCAAAACACGAGTCCAAGGATAGATCTCGACTACCCATAACCCCACAAGTCAATATATGTATTTTATTTTCAAATTCGCGTCCAATTCTACTCTCAAATCTCAAAGTTTCATTTTTGAAAACATAGACAAAATTTTCTAAAAATTCTATTCAAATTATAGATTAGAGGTTAAGTCTCATAAATAAGCATGTAATATAATTAAAAATTGATCAAAATCACTTACCCAATTGCTCTATATGAAAATTCCTCCTCAAAATCTCCTCTTACCGAGTCTAGGTTCTAAAATATGATAAATGAAGATAAGTCCTATTTTTGAGCCATTTTTGTAGGTACGGAAGCCGCAAATGCGGACACTACCTGGAAAATACGGCACCTGACAACCCAAGGGAATGTCGCAAATGTGATACTGAATGCGAAGTCAGTCCCCTTCACAAATACGGACAGATGGTCGCAAATGCGAGATACCCAGCCAAAGGCCACCCCTTAAAATTGCGATCAAGGTGTTGCAAATGCGATACCTGAGACCCCCTGCCAACTTCGCAATTGTGATGTTAGTGCTCGCAATTGCAATAACTGAAGCACCAGCACACCAACAACTTGGAATGAGTTCAAACTAATCTGAAACTCACCCGAGCTCTCAAGGCTCCACACCAAATATCCACATAAGTCTAAAAACATCATACGAACTCGTCCGTATAATAAAATACCAAATTAACATCCGGAACCACAAATAAGACATCAAAATGCATGAAATTGCAATGAACTCAAGAATCACTAGAATAACAACCAAGCATCTGATTACTATCAAACCAACTCGGAATGACACCAAATTTTGCAGACAAGTTCCAAATAGTAAAACGGACCTATTCCAATTCCCATAACCATAATCCAAACTTGATAGCCGTAAATTCAATCTACGGTCAAACCTAAGGAATTTCTAAATATTCAATTTCCCAACGTTTGATAAAACAAGTCAAATCAACCTAGGGACCTCCGAATTCAATTCCTCACATACGCCTAAGTCTAAAATCATATTATGAACCTATCGGAGCCATCAAAACACCATTCCGGGGTCGTTTTCACCAAAGTTAAATATCGGTCAACATTTCCAACTTAAGCTTCTAAACCAAGAACTAAGGAATAAAAATCATTCCAATACTTCTCTAAAATAAAACTAACCATCCACGCAAGTCATAAAATAACAAATAAATTTACGGGAAGCTTCAAAAAGGAAACTGGGCTCAAATACACAAAACGATCGGGGGTCGTTACAGAGGCTAAAAAGGGGGTTCACAAAATTAAGGCTAAAAAATAAAGAAATAAATTCCTAAACTACTTTGTAAAACAAGACCAACTACCTTAGGAAAAGAAGAAATAATAAGAAACAAAACTAAGTCAATCTTGGAATGTAACTCCAAAAATCTTTGGAAAAGGAAGACATAACCCTAACTACCTAGGAAAGAAACAAATCTAGTACCAAAATATATGGAAATAAGTTAAAAATAATCTAGGATAGGATCTTAAAAGTCCCAAACCAATCTTGAATAGGATCTTTAAAATATTGGAAATCTTGAAGAAAACTTACAAGCAACTTGGCACCAACTTGTACTCAACTTCTAGCATGCCTATTGCACCCTTATTGTTCAGCAGGTAAGTCCCTTTTAAGTTATCAAAACGTGGCTTCATGTAGGACTTCTTGAGCTGTAAGTTTGGACACATTTTAGGTGACAAATTAATCCAAAAGTGGACTAATTTGGACCTTCTTCAAAGGATGTCCTTTGGGTTCCAATCCACCTCTTCTTGGAGATGAATTTGGGCCATAAAATAATAAAACTTAGCATATTCATATCCTTTATCCTAGAGTTGTTACTCCCAATTAAGAAGTTTTTTATTTGCACTTGAAGTCTAATGATCTTATTTTGCAACTCTTTAGCTTGAAATATTATTGGCGGTCATCTTTGAGATTCCAAAGCTTCATCCTTGTCCTTAAATAGAGTTGAGATTCCTATGATGCTATCATTCCCCTCTTCTTGAAGAAAATTCATCCTCGAATTTAAACCTCACCAAATAAAGAAGACAATCATTAGGAAATGGCATAAACTACTTAGAATCTAAATTTGTAGTAACAAAATAAGATAGTGACTATGTGTCCACTTTACCCAATTAAACCTAATAGGTATACATACTCCCTTATAAAGCACATGGACTACATCATCGGAATAAAGTTTATACCTACTCAGATTAGTACAATAAAAAGTCCTTTTAGATGCACTATGCAATGAAACTTGCAATACAATCTTGTCAATAAGGTAGTCCAAACGTGTGCATGACAAAGAAATTACAAAAGGTTGACCACACATCCATTTAACACAGGTATATCTACCACAAGTATCAAATAAAACACTTATATGATATAGCCAAGTATCATCAATTACAAATCTCTTGGATTCATCTACATGTAAGCTATTCAAAGACGCACATAAATTCTCAAGAAGGTTAGAAGAACCCATAAATCCCAAAATAAAAATTTTAATGCATTCAAGCTCATGATTATAACTTTCCCCAATAATATTCCCAATATAAATGGATTCTAAACAATTACTCAAACTGTCATAGAAAGAGTCACGAATAAGCACATGAAAGAGTATTTGATCACTAACGTCACAATACTCATGCATTTCCTTTTTATTAGTATCAAACACTTTTACAAGCTCACAATTAACATGACTTAAAGATTCACTCCCCATCACACAACAAAAAATCACATTCTAGTAATTTATCACTTGAAAACTCATTAGACACTTGAATAAGAAAAGAAAGAATATTTAACTCATTCACAAGCCTCTTCTCATAAATTTCATATTTCTTTCCACCAAGTTGTAATACATAATCATCTATTTCATACTCAATTTAAAATGGAAGCAAATTACTCTTGAACTTGAACATAGATATTACCGTTAATGACTTAATATGCATCAAAATATCATCATCCAACAAAATAATAAAGTTACCAACATAAGAAA
Source organism: Nicotiana tabacum (assembly GCF_000715075.1). NCBI lineage: Eukaryota > Viridiplantae > Streptophyta > Magnoliopsida > Solanales > Solanaceae > Nicotiana > Nicotiana tabacum. The sequence continues at coordinate 50,438,532 of NC_134102.1, forward strand.
TAAGAGTATAGTTTATTACCTCCAAAAATACCTTAGGTGTTCTAGATAGCCCAAGAATTGGACTAAATCAATTATACATACCATACTTGAACTTATTTACCAATGGAACATCAACATATTGTATTCTTTTATGCAATGGCTCCAACTTAGAAATGCCTTTAGGGAACTCCATGTCATAAACATGTAAATAAGGATCAAAATAGTCAAATAGGTTCAATAACAAATAAATTAACCAAGCTTTTATCTTTCACCATCAAACAAGAATTAATTTTGCCAAATTCATCTTGGAATCAAATTATATCCTTTTCCACCATCTCATGTGCCTCACTACCCCTTTAAAAAGCTATTTCAACACTTGGCTGCACAACACCATAAGAACTAAAACCAGAAAGAGTTAATGGTTAGGAAGTAAAGAAAAAATTTTCTTTCTTACACTCTCTTTCGTTTTTATCATAAGACTAACTTTTACCTCACGTTTGGCCTCTTTACTTTCACTAGATTTGTTTTCTTTTCCTTCACTCAAACCCTCTAGTTTTTATCTCTCTACCTCACAGACTTTTTCTATCTCATAGTCTTCTCTCTTTTCTTTTCTCTCAAGATCACTCTTTTCCTCACTTGGCATCTCACTCTCTTCACTCAACACAGTCTGTCCTTTTTAGCTTCTCCATGAGCTAGATTGTTGTCTTTTTTTGTTTGGCTTTCTACCTTTACAGCTAATTCAACCAACACATCAAAATTTATATATTGTTGTAATTCTACTGCATAAGCTATTTCCTTATTTAAAACATTCAAAAACCTTGCTATTGTAGCCTCCTCTACCTCCATACAATTATCTTGGATCATAACCATATCCAAATCCTTGAAATATTCATCCACAGAAATGGACCCTTCCTTCATAGTTTGAAAGCATTGTTGTAGCTCTCTCTGAATGTGTGATTGCACAAATATCTTCCTCATCATCCTTTTCATCGCAGCCCTAGTAGCAATTGGTGATTGTCCTTCTTGCAACCTGTTCCTAGTAAGCTTTTTCCACCAAACAGCAGCATAGTCAGAAAACTATACAACATCAAGTTTAACCTTCTTAACCTCAGAATAGTTGTAGCAGTCAAAGATGGCTTCAACCCTTCTCTCCCAATCAAGGTACAAGTTTGGATCCCTTGTTCTCTTCAAAGATGGCATCTTCATCTTTATACTACTTATATTATCATATTCTAATCTACCTCCTTGTCCCCTTCTATATCTTCCTACCCTATCAAAATCAATATCATCATTAAAATAACCTAGAGAGTTTTCTTGATTTACAATGAGAGTAAGGGGTACATTTCCCCTAGCTTGGATCTATTATTGTTCCCTCTCCTAAGTTCAACTATTATATCATTTTTCTCTGCAACATTGTCTCTTATCTATTCGAATTACAAATTCCACCTTTCGAATTGTTGGTGCATAGCTTGCAAGGTGAAATCATTCCTTTCTTTGATTTCGGCTTCTTGAAGAGCCATTCGTTCATCATCACTACATGTATGAGACATCTTAAACAAATAATTTAAAGCAATATATATCTCTCAAATTTGTATTTTCCCTCTAATGCTCTCACCTCTCTTGCCTTTTTCTACTCAAAGCAACCATTGGTCTTTAATACAACAACAATAACAACAACAACAAACTCAGTGTAATCCCACAAGTGGGGTCTGGGGAGGGTAGTATGTATGCAGGCCTTACCTGTAAGGCCCCGTAAAATTTCGTAAAAGAATTTAAGGTTTCATGGTGCCAAGGTAGGCTTACATGTTTGAAGATTGAAGAATGCACTGGGAGTTGATGGAAATTTTTGGAAAGAGAAGGTGATTATGCGGTCAAGTTTGCGACTGCAGAACAGGTTTGTCGGCCGCATATCCATCGCATAGTTGAGCAGAAAGATTGTTGAATTTGAAGGTCATTTCTGCGGTCCATTATACGATCGCATATTCACTTCGCGGACCGCATTGCAGTCGCAGACTTGGCATGAGAAAATCTGAAATATAATTTTGCAGTCTAGTGCGGTCGCAGAACAGGTCTGTGGATCGCAAAACTGTCGCATATTAGTTCAGACAAGTCCAATTTTTGGGCATCATTTTCGCGGCCCATTTTGCGGGCCGCATATCGATTATGTGGTACGGTCTGCGACCGCAGACCCGGTTTCGGCAAGATTAAGTTTTGGAAATTTTACCCGATCCCATTTTTATAAAAAGGCTTTGGGGGTCATTTTTAAGAGTTTCATCTGATAGTTCTAGAGAGATGTGAGAGTATTTTAGAGAGAGAAAGAGAAGACCTAGCTATTTTATTCATCAATTCTTGCTCAAGGCTTGAAGATTTCACAAGAACAACTCACAAGGTCTTCATCTAAGAGGTAAGGTTCCATACCCTAGTTTTTAATTTCAAATTTGGGGGGGGAGATGGTTAGTGGAAAGTATGAATCTTTTGTGTGGGAGTGTTATTTATGTATGCATGTACTATCAAGGGTTGTGGAAAGATCATTGAAATAGTATGGGTGAACTCTTGGTGTTGAGTTAGTTGTGGGGTGAAGGAAATCTTGTTGAAGGACCTTGTAATTAATTTGCACATAATAGTGTTTGATAAATTGCTCAAATAAGCTGGGCCATGAACTTCTTCCTAATTATGGTTCAATTTTTGTTATGTTTCTAAATATATTGAAGTTGCTGAGATTTCTGGAATATTGTAGTAATTTAATAAAGCTCAAAGTGAGGTATGATTGCTAAACTCTTCTCTTAGTATTGAATTCCCATGATGTCCTTGTAAGTCCCGTGATGCTCGTTATAAATTGAATTATTCCGAATAAGCCTTGTGTCCAAAAGATATATACTCAATATGTATTCCAAATGTTCCTATTATGTTATGTGCTATTTGAAAATGTGCTCGAAGCATGGGTTGCATGTCTAATTGTTATAACATCAAGTCGTGGCCCAAATCAAAGCTATTATGTCAACTTGTGTAAGAAATCTCAATGTGCTTAACATTCGTATTTTCTCACATGTGGATTTAAAGTCTTGAATAGAAATGCTTTGTTTTTGATGATCCATTATGATGTTTGAAAGTGAAAGAAGAAAGTGTGAGATGTAGAAATGTGGCCAACGTGCCAAGAATGAGAATTACATTTGTAGCCAACAGTGCCAATGAAATGAAAGAATGTGTGAACATTATGAGATGAGTTTTAACTCCTTTATATAATAATGTCATTAATGTCCTATGATCACCCGTGGCTAGTACAAGTAAGTGATAGTATGAACATGAATTGTGGTCGTTTGCCAAAATGAGAATCATGAGGCATTGTATGTTCCAACGGTTTCAACTATAGTTGTATGCTTGGGAAATAATGAATGTAAATGACTTTGATGTTAAGTCAATGAGAATCATGAACTTATCTAGTGACCTTAAGATGACAAAGAGGTATATAATGAGGGGGAAAAGAGACGTTCTATGTTAAATGATGATGAACCTTAAGAAACAAAATTAGGTCTATGTACCATTGAAACCTACTTAGTGATTTGCCATGCATGTGTTAATTTAATGAGCTATGTTTCTCCATGATGAGCATGAACATGAAGTGTTCCAATGATCCGGGAACTTACGACTTTAAAAGTAGCGTTATTCATGTCGCTTGAGTTTATATATGGTTATGTGCATAAAGATGTGTTATGAACCCTATGGACGGTTTATGAAACGCATTGGTGTATTGTATATGTAATCCTATGGACGGTCTATGAAACGCATAGGTTTATTGTGTAAGGAATCCTATGGACGGTCTATGAAATGCATAGGTGTATTGTGTATGGAATCCTATGGACGGTCTATGAAACGCATAGGTGTATTGTGTATGATGGAATCCTATGGACGGTCTATGAAACACATAGGTATATTGTGTATGGAATCCTATGGACGGTCTATGAAATGCATAGGTGTATTGTGTATTGAATCTATAAGTGTACGGTATGAATAAATACTAGGGACGGTCTATGAAACTCATAGGTGTATTGTGTATGAAATGTATAGGTGTACGGTATGAATAAAAACTATAGACGGTCTATGAGACGCATAGGTGCATAATATCATATGTGAACCCTATGGACGGTCTGGTGAGACGCATAGGCAACATGAAAAATAGGTGCCACTTTCATTGGCCTTTTTTGTACATGTTGTTTCAATTACATTATATTATGTATTCCACGTATAGCTCATATGGCTCAGTTGATCTTAAAAGAAGTTCAGAATGATGTAAGTATAATAAGACTTGACATGTGATGCTATAGGTCACTTTGTAGTCTCTTGACGAAATTTATTTTGCCTTTTATTTGAGTTACCGTATTTCCATATGTTGTTCTGTCTGCCTTACATACGAGCACTATTCCACATGTACTCACGTACCTTTTGCCAGGGGCGCTGCATTCTTTAATGGATGCAGGTGGTTCCATAGCAAGCGACATCGATTAGTGATAGCAGTACATCCTCCTCTCAGCTGACTTGGTGAGCCCCACTTCATATCGGGGTTATGTATCTTTTGCTTCTCATGTATTGTGTTTCAAGGTATAGTCGGGGCCTTGTTGTCGGCACTATCCTAGTACTCTTTTGTACCTATTAGAGGCTCCGTAGACATGGTGTGGGTTGTACGTTGGTATTGGGAAGGTCAAACTAATGATGTTGTAATTGTATCACATGTTCCACTTCTAAACTATGGATGTGTAATGTAACATTTGGGAGACTTATAAATGAAGTAACTAATGGTAATGAATTGGTATTGTATACATGATCTCCTTATTGTCTAATTAATAAAAATATATATTTTCTTTATTCATAAGTGAGTTTGAGTAGAAAGTATCTAACAGGCTTGCTTGACCGGGTTCACTCGGTTGAGCACCGGTTGCGCTCCCCGAGCTCAGGGCATGACATTACCCTTACCTTGTGAGGGTAGAGAGGTTATTTATGATAGACCCTCAGCCTAAGAAACACAAAGAGAAAGCAACCAACAATAATAACACATGAATAAATAAAGACATTATGTGTAATAACAAAGATCTAAAAGTAAGAAGTACAAGAATACTACTAACAAAACTAGTAAGAATGACACAATATGGGATAACAAAGATCTAGGAGCACGAAAATATAAGAATGGTACTAATACTACTGGTACGATTAGGAGAAACTCTCAACTACCTATCAACCTACAATCCTAATTCTCGACCTCCACACCTTCCTATCAAGGTTCATGTCCTCGGTAAGCTGAAGCAATACCATGTCTTGCCTAATAACCTCTCCCCAATACTTCTTTGGCCTACCTCTAACCTTCCTCAGACCCGCCATGGTCAACCTCTCACACCTCCTAACCGGGGCATAGATGTCTCTCCTTATCAGCCTGAACCATCTCAGCCTCGATTCCAGCAATTTGTCTTCCACAGGGGCCACTCCTACCTTTACCCTAATAACTTCATTCCTAATCTTATCTTTCCTGGTATGCCCATACATCCATCTCAATATCCTCATTTCTGCTACTCTCATCTTCTAGACATGGGATTTCTTGATTGGCAAACACTCAGCACCATACAACATAGTCGCTCTAACTACCACTCTGTAGAACTTGCCCTTAAGTCTTGGTGGCATATTCTTATCACACAAAATACCGGAAGAAATCTTTCGTTTCATCCATCCCGCCCCAATACGATGTGTGACATTCTCGTCAATCTCCTTGTTGCCTTGGATAACAGACCTAAGGTGCTTGAAACTATCTCTCTTGGGAATGACTTGTGTAACAAGCTTCACGTCCACTTCTTCTTCATGCGTCCCCTTACTGAACTTGCACTCCAAGTATTCTGTTTTCGTCTTACTCAACTTGAAACCCTTAAACTCTGGGGTCTGTCTCTAAACCTCCAGCCTAGCATTAACCCCACAACGTGTATCATCAATCAGCACTATATCATCTACAAATAATATATACCATGGCACCTCCCCTTGGATGGGTCGTGTCAACACATCCATCACTAGAGCAAATAAAAATGGGCTAATAACTGATCCCTGATGTAACCCTATCATCACTGGAAAGTGTTCCGAGTCTCCTCCCACAGTCCTTACCCAAGTTTTAGCACCATCATACATATCCCGAATCACCCTAGTGTACGCTACTGGGATGCCGCTAACCTCCAAACATCTCCATAGAACCTCCCTCGGAACTTTGTCGTCGTAGGCTTTCTCTAGGTCAATGAACACCATATGCAAGTATTTCTTCCTCTCCCTATACTTCTCCACCAGTCTCCTCACATGATGAATGTCTTCTGTAGTCGACCGCCCTGGCATGAATCTAAATCGGTTCTCTGAAATAGACACACTTTTCCTCACCCTCCTCTCCACCACCCGCTCCCAACCTTCCATAGTGTGACTCAACAGCTTGATACCCTTATAGTTGTTGCAATTCTGGACATCCCCTTTATTCTTGTACACCGGGACCATCAAGCTCCACCTCTATTCATCAGGCATCTTACGCATCCTAAAAATAACATAAACAATCCAATAAGCCACTCTGAGCCTGCCCGACCCGCATTCTTCCAAAATTATACCTGAATCTCGTCCGGCCCAGTCACTTTACCCCTACTCAATATTCGTATCACCCCCTCAACCTCCTCCACCTTAAAGCGCATACAAAAACCAAAATCTCGTTGGTTCTCTAAGTTCTCCAACTCTCCAAGCACGATGTTCCTGTCCCCATCCTCGTTCAAGAGTTTATGAAAATATGTCTGCCACCTAAGCCAAATAGACGCCTCATTCACCAAAACCTTACCATCCTCGTCTTTAATAAATCTCACTTGATCCAGGTCCCGAGCCTTCCTCTCTCTAACCTTAGCTAACCTATACAGTCTCTTATCACCGCCTTTACTCCCCAGATCCTCATATAAGTGCCCAAATGCTGCAGTCTTAGCCGTTGTGACCGCTAATTTTTCCTTTTTCTTAGCCTTCTTATAGCACTCCCTATTCGTCCTCCTCTCATCCTCGACTATGCTCTCCACAAACTTCAGATATGCTTCTTTCTTGGACTTCTTTATTCCACCACATGTCCCCTTTGTGGCCTACCACGTATCCATTCGTGACCCCTAACACCTCTCGAGCAGCTTCCCTAATACAATTTGTTGTCATGGTCCGCATACTACTCGTGTTTCCACTACTCATCCAGGCCCCCATAGCCACCAACTTCTCCCCAAACTCATGAGCTTTGTCCTTATTCAAGGCTCCCCACTTGATCTTGGGTGACCATACGCCGTTCTCTTCTTCCTCTTTCTCTTAATCTCCAGGTCCATTACTAAGAGCCTATGTTGTATCGATAGACACTCACTCAGGATAACCTTGCAATCAGTGCACATGCCTCTATCATACTTCCTGCAGATAAGGTAATCAATCTTAGTCTTGGTCACCGTACTCCAGAAAGTGACCAAGTGGTCTTCCCTCTTCTAAAAACACGTGTTAGCTATCACCAAATCAAAATTTTAGCAAACTCAAACAACAAAATTCCTGCCTCGTTCCAACCTCCAAAGCCGAACCCGCCATGCACATCGTTATAGCCCCTAGCAGACTCCCCAATATGGCCATTAAAATTAGCTCCTATGAAAAGCTTCTCGGTAAGCGGGACACCACGAACCACCTCATCCAAATTCTCCCAGAAGTGCCTCTTGACCTCCTCGTTCAGGCCCGCTTGAGGCACGTATGCACTAATCACGTTTAAAGTGAACCCATCAACCACTAGCTTAATAGTCATCAGCCTATTGTTCACTCTCCTAACATCTACCACTAGCTCCCTCAAATCCCTATCAAGTAAAATACCTACTCTGTCCTTGCCCCTAACACCTCCTAAATACCACAATTTAAACCCGCTAACTTTTCGTACCCTAGTACCCAACCATCTAGTCTTCTGGATACACGCTATATTAAGCCTCCTATTCTAGAGAATCTTTCCTAACTCTAAAGACTTCCCCGTGAATGTCCCTATATTCTAGGACCCAATCCTCATCCTAGCGGTTCTCTTACCACCCCTGCACCTGTCACGACCCAAACCAATGGGCCGTGATGGGCACCCGGTACCTTACTCAACCGAGTACCAACGTAACATATCTTTCATATCATACTATCATAGGTAAATGAGCTGGAGAGGCTGTCGTGAGATAAGCAGAATAAAACATGAGGAAATACTCAACATTCTGTGTAATCTTTCTTGGGTTATTTCCTTTGCATTAACTTACGTCTTGCACTGGCTCCTTATTTATCAATAACATCTCGGGCAGAAACCTTTACTTCCTCTCCTTGATGTCGTGTTTGCATAATGTTCTGGAATTGGAGCATATCTATAGGATTTTGGTAAGTGCAAGCTCACTCCTTTTTCATTTTTATCGCATTCTTCCTTTACCATTCCATAGTTACTAGAACCACTTAATTCTGACTTAATGCCACATCACTCCATATTCCCCCCTTTAGGGGAGTACCCAAATTTAGAGCTGCGATGATCTACCTATAGATGTTTTACCTCTCCATCTTTGGCGTCTTTTCACATCATCGATGACCCTTACTCGCCTTGCAGTAATCCTGCTGTACCAAGGATAACAAAATTCCTTATTCACAAGGGTGACACTTAGTGTAACTGGCACACTTAGTCCTTTAAGCTTAACTCTGCTCACCGTGCTTGCTTCTGAACTGATATTTTGACTATATTCCCAGTGGAACTCTCTTTTATTTCCGTAACACTCATACGGTACCTTAAACTACACCAACTCCTATCTGAATATTTCTCAAGTATTACAATGTCATAACTGCGAGGCTGAATTCACTATATTTATCTAGCACGATCTGTTGATATGAGAATGGGCTAACGAATAGTTAGCAGTTGATTTAGGAAGAGCCTACTTATGGCTAGACAAGAGGATACAGACAAATCTGATACCACTTTTGTCACGACCCAGACCTATGGGCCGCAACGAGCACCTGATACCTTACTTAACTGAGTACCAACATAACATATCTTTATTATCGTACTTTCATTGGCAAATGGGCCAAACGGGCCGTCATGGGCTAACAAGAATAAAAATAGGAGAATACTCAATATAGGATGACCCAACCTGATAAAAAAACTTATACATGTGATATACAAGCCTTTAAGGCCAACATGATCATTTGTAAACTCAAAACATAGGCCGGCAAGGCCATACAAGCATTCGTATATATGACATCTGTCTACAAGCCTCTAAGGGTACACACTTAACATAAAGGTCGGGATAGGGCCCAGCCATACCAAACAATATGCATCTAAATCATACTGACCAAACAAGTAGCTCCGGAGCAAATGGAGTGCACCAACATCTCCCGCTGAGCTGATAGCCTACTTGGAGGACTCTCGAACTGTCTATCGGGACCTGCGAACATGAAACACAGTGTCCCCAGGCAAAAGGGGCGTCAGTACGAATAATGTACCGAGTATGTAAGGCACGTAAATAAGTACATAAAAGACATGGAAAAAAAAAGAGTAAATGACTCAACCTGTAAGTGTGGATAACTCTATAAAAATATTTATAATGTCATGCATATGCGTATGAATGTCATGTCGTGCATAGGTACATGTTTCATAACATCATCAGGCCTCTAAGGGCATCCCATTATATCATCTCGGCCACTGTGGGCAAAATCATCAACGTATACCAGCTGATCAGGTGGTGGTGCGTATATAATGCCATAACCGTTCCCATATCCCATATACATATATATACATATATATACGCGTATATAATGCCATCTGGTCATGGGCAATGTGCATGTATAAATGCATGAAATGCATATGAAATACGTTAAAAAATCTCTCAATATGCCATAAGTAAATTGATAGAAGCTCGGAAATAAGATGGTACATCCCGCATTTTCATATGTTAAAATTTCGTCGTAAGCTAATCGACTTAAGTTCGAGAATGAGATTATTTTGAGATTATAAGCATTATGCTATTTCAAACAAGTTATGAGTAAATTCGCGAAGGAGAGAAGGTAAGCAAATAGAAGAAAATGAGTTTCGTTAAAGGTTGTCGATTTGGGGTAAAATACGGGGCGAGCTATAATACCCGATATTTATGGACTAGTGTCATACAAGGTACCCCATGACCATGATAGTGAGGTGTATAAGGTATGTTAAAAGTGAGTAGTATTTTAAGTAAATTGAGATAATTCTTAATTATGTGGGTAATTGGTTAATTATTAGACTAGTGGGGGATTTTATGGATTGATTAAGAAAAAAGGTGGATAATTGGATAGGTGAGGGGGCACTCACGTGGAAGCACCCCTTAAATCCCATGAATGACTCTTTAAGTCATTACATTATGTGGCAAAAGTAGAAATGTGGAAGTGGGCAAGTTTTAAGAAAGTAGGAACATATCCATTTACTCAAGAAAGGCTACATAACCTTTAGCAAATTAAAGGATTCGTATATCTAACATTTGAGGGAATAGAAAAGAACTCTCCATGAGACTATCTGAAGCTAACAAAAACGTAACTTGAAGCCAACGTAAAAGCAAATTGAAGCTAACACAGAAGGGTACGGATCTTTAATAGATTGAACAGAGATTTTGCAATTTAAAGGGAGTACGGTGTAAACCTTCTCAAAACTATCACACGAATTTTTCCCTAGTCCAGGTATGTTAAGGCTATCCCTTCTTTCTTTTTGGCATGATCTATACGATACGAACGAAACGAGCAAATGCACAAATTCCATAAATATCTCTATTCATAGAAATACTAGAGATGCTTATGTTCTTGATTTCCCATGTGTCATATTATTCTATCATCTGTTCATGGGTCTCAAAAATACGCAAGTTGGTAAAGTTCATTTCATGATATTAATCAGAGGCATAATGGTCTTATGACGTACTGAGAGATTTTATTAACGTATTTCATATGTATTTCATGCATTTATACATGCACATTGACCCATGACCAGATGGTGTTATATACGCGTATATATATGTATATGAGATATGGGAAAGGTTCTGGCATTATATACGCACCACCATCTCATCAGCTGGTATACATTGATGATTTTGGCATTATATATGCACCACCACCTGATCAGCTGGCATACGTTGATGATGATTTTGCCCACAGTGGCCGAGATGATATGATGGGATGCCCTCAGAGGCCTGATGATGTTATCAAACATGTACCTATGCACGACATGACATTCATACGCATATGCATGACATTTTAAGTATTTCATAATTTACAGAGTTATCCAGACTTATAGGTTGAGTCATTTACTCTATATTTCTTCCATGTCTTTTATGTACTTATTTACGTGCCTTACATACTCGGTACATTATTCGTACTGACATCCCTTTTGTCTGGGGACACTACGTTTCATGCCCGCAGGTCCCGATAGACAGTTCGAGAGTCCTCCAAGTAGGCTATCAGCTCAGCGGAAGATGTTGGTGTGCTCCATTTGCTCCGCAGCTGCTTGTTTGGTCAGTATGATTTAGACGCGTATTATTTGGTATGGCGGGGACCTGTCCCGACCTTTATGTTAAGTGTGTACCCTTATAGGCTTGTAGACAGATGTCATGTATATGAATGCTTGTATGGCCTTGCCGGCCTATGTTTTGAGTTTACAAATGATCATGTTGGCCTTAAAGGCCCGTATATCACATGTATAAGTTTTTTTTATCAGGTTGGGTCATCCCATATTCAGTATTCCCCTATGTTTATTCTGGTTAGCCCATGACGGCTCGTTTGGCCCATTTGCCAATGAAAGTACGATAAGAAAGATATGTTATGTTGGTACTCGGTTAAGTAAGGTACCGGGTGCTCGTTGCGGCCCATAGGTTTGGATCGTGACAGCACCCCACCCCCTGCCCCACCAAAAGACATGACCTCACTCTACCATCACTTGCCTCAGCCACAATAATCTAAGAGATACTAAGCTCTAGTACTACTACAACACACAACAAGATAACTAAAAGAATATAGTCTTCAACTTAAGGCACTAGTAAAGAAATTATAGAAAAACAAGTAATTGATGCAAGTGAATGCGTTGTAAATAACAAAGGCAAAGAAACAATACAAAATAAATCAAATTATATAAAGAGAGAAGATACATTAAAAATCAAAATATATGATGACACAAAGATACAGAATAAATCAAATTATATAAAGAAAAAGAAAAGTACATAATAAAATCAAAATATATGATGACAAAAAGATACAGAACAAATCAAAATATGTAAAGACAAAGAAAGATAGAACCTGGAAGTATTGAAGATGTCTAGTCGCTGCCTCCGCCCACACTGAACTTTGTTTCAGTGGGGACCACTACTGAAGCCTGCTGTAACGCCTCCCTATTAGGTACGTCGCCATATTTATGCACCAGTAGTGAAGGTAATAGGAAGGCCAGGAGGGGCTACTAGATATGATGCTGACAGTAGTGCCTTGGGAAGAGAGAAACATGGGAAAAGAAAGAGAAAAGCGGTGGGGAATAGGGAAAAGGCAAGGAGAATCCGGTGGTGGTCAACGAAGGTGGGTTCTTGACTGCCCTTATTTAGGTTTATTAATAAACCTTACTAGTCACAACCCTTAAGTGATAAGAATACGGAGTTAGAGAAGAAAAAAAGTGAAGGACCAAACCTAGGAAGAACAGGAATTGGTGTTAGTAGTGCAAGCCCGGGTTGACTTTTTGATTTTGATAAAGATCGAAGCTTTATTGTTTAGGGTTGTTTCCTACGACATTATTTGATGATATTAAGTTGTTTGTGACTATATTCAAGTAGTTCGTAGGCCGATTCACGTGGGAAGGGCTTTTTGGAATATTAATTCGCACGTTTTGAGGTAAGTAAAATATCTAAACTTGGATTTGAGGGTAATTTTTCCTGATCCGGAAGGATTTAAGACTACTATGAGAATTGTTTGCTATCATGGCTTGTTATATCCGTGTTTTCTCTACTTGTATGATTATTTGAGCTATGATTCTTGTTAGAAATCATGTCTAGAATATGTGCTTGTTGTTTTGTGACATGATAGGGCGGTCCTTGCTATTTAACATACTCTCAGTCATGATGCTATAACCTTGTATGATATCTTTGTCTCAGTGCATTCTTATTATGATTTCTCACATGTTGTTGATGCCTTATATGCGTAACACTGTTGAACTGAGTACTATGAGATGTGGTTAACTGAGACTTGAGCGGTTGATGACTAAGCTTGGGCCTTAGACTCAATTTGGTATTGACTTTGAGGTGCCATGTACGCTAGGCTCATATTGGGCTAAATGGTACTAATTAGGGGCGACACGTGCACTAGGCCCCACGATTGGGCTATGTTACATTGATTAGAGCTTGAGCAAGGATCCAAACCTGTAGAGTCTGGTATACACAGTGAGTACAGGAACAGAGCTATATATGTGCTTTGGTGAGGGGAAATTGTTCCAAGCACCCGTATAATGTTGAGTGTGGTCGTGTGAGTGTTGGTAAGGGGCATTTGTGCCAGGCACTGTGAGTGTGCTGAGATTGTTGTTGTACTTGATGGTTTCATCATGATGATATTGTCAGGACCCAATTTCTCCCTCCGTGAACTGTCATGATGGCACTTAGTCTCTACGACGAGGTAAGCCTAACACTTTGCGGAAATGAAACAAAAGAATGAACATTAACTACTAACAGTAATAATTATCTAATAAGCAACTGAATGCCACTCGACATATACAATTATCACCTCTAAAAAAGTATGAAAAACTTTTCCCAAAACCCGAAAACCCGCAAGTCACAAGCTCTTAAGAAGTCTTGACTGTTCTATACATTATTTCTACAGAAAGAGGAAAATAAATGAACACAGGGGGATAGAGGGAGACTCCGGATACTAATTTTACTTCCGAGCTCGTCACTGCTTTTGCCCCAAGGTTAGGTTTGTTACTTATTGAGTACATGGGGTCGGTTGTACTCATACTACACTCTGTACTTCATGTGCAGATCTAGGTACTTTCGGACGTGGTGATTTCCAGGGTTGAGTTGCTGCTAGATTTTGGGAGACTACGAGGTAGCTGTTATATCGCCCGCAGTCCTTGAAGTTCTCTTTCAATTATTTCTATTTATTACTTAAGGATTTAGCGATATATTTTGAGATTATATTGTGCTCATGTACTCGTTGACACCAGATCTTTGGGATGGTTATAGTAGTATTATCATTGTTTTCTTAGATATTTCATGATATTTCCGCTATTGAGATTATTGAGTTTTATTTTATTTAATTCATTATTATTGTGCAACTGTTGGCTTTCCTAGCAAGTAGTGTTAGGCACCATCGCGGCTCCGGTGGGAGTTTGGATCGTGACAATAACTATTTGTTTTATCTATAATGATAGTAGTAAATTTTATTTCTTTCATAGGGGTTACCAACCATATATGAATTTTACAAGTTATGAACCAACCAATAGTGGGAATCTACCTATTTTTAGAGGGATGGATCATGCTGGTCCATCCTCGAGTCATCAGCAATTTGATAATATGCATCATGGCTATCTACAAATTATGAATGGTATATTTAAGCTTTAAAGTTAATATATTATGTTGAGATGTACAAAATATTAAGTATTCGATTAGTTGTGCAGGAAAAATGAGCAACATGACGGTCTTGTCATAACTCAATTGGACGATGACGATATTTTGAATTGGGATATGGCAAATGCACAGAGTGAGGAAGATGATAGTCTTATAACAACAACGTTGATGATACAGGTGATGAAGCATCTTTCTTTGATAAGAGCAATGATGAGGAACCACATTTTACAGATAAGAGTGCTAATGAGCAACCAGATTTGATGATGGAGCATGATGCCACCACTCAGCATGCGCAATATATGCAGACTCCACCTACTGTTAGACCAGCGGTGTACGAGTCGCATGTGCCCTTTCATTCGGCGGCTACAGCTGGTTTGTAGTCAGGAGCATGAGGAGAGGGAGGCCAAGAGGCCTCATGGTTCGGGGGGTTTCACCGGTGTTTCTTCTAGGGTCAATCCCACCATAGCAGGAGTCGTCCTTATAGGCCCACTCAGATGGCTCGTCTGGTTCATCGTGGCACATCAGCTAGTCATGGTTCATACAATGCTCGCCTGGGTCAGTCAACTCTCGGTGCTCTCCCAGCCCAGAGTTCATCTCATGCTCTATTAGTTCTGGGTTCATCTGTGTCAAGCCCCTCTAGTAGTTATTTTGGTTCTCGGGGTCTGCTTCAGTACTTGCCGCCATTGTCAGAGCGGGGTTGCTTCGAGTGTGGAGAGCTTGGTCATGTGAAGAGGCATTGTCCCCGCCTTTTGGAAGGTCTAGTTCAGCAGAGGAGTCAAGCTGCGACTTTCGCACCAGTTACTTCACCACCTGCTCAGCCAGCTCGGGTTGGGACTCAGGCAACTAGAGGTCTCCCTAGAGGGGGAGACCGAACAGGTGGCATTCAGGCTCGATTATGTGCTATTCCTACCAGGCCAGAGGCCGTTGCTTTAGACACAGTGATCACATGTATTGTGTAAGTATGCCACATGGATGCTTCTATATTATTTGACCCTGTTTTTACTTATTCGTATGTATCATCACATTTTGCTCGTTATTTGGATATGCCCCCTGATTCCTTAGTTTCACCTATTCATGTATCTACGTCGGTGGGTGATACTATTATTGTGGACCGTGTGTATCGGTCATGTGTGGTGACTATTAGGGTATTGGAGACTAGAGTTGATCTCCTACTACTTAGTATGGTTGATTTTGACGTGATTTTGGGTATGGATTGGTTGTCTACATGTCATGCTATTCTGGATTGTCACACAAAGACCGTGGCGTTGGAAATGCCGGGGTTGCCAGGGTTCGAGTGGAGGGGTTCTCTAGATTATTTTCCCAGCAGGGTTATTTCTTATCTGAAGGCCCAACAGATGGTTGGGAAGGGGTGTCTATCATATTTGGCCTTTGTGAGGGATGTTGGTACTGATACTCCTACTATTGATTATGTTCCAGTAGTGCGAGACTTTCCGGATGTGTTTCCTGCAGACCTGCTGGGCATGCCACCTATAGGGTTATTGATTTTGGTATCAACTTGGTACCGGGCACCCCGCCCATTTCTATTCCTCTGTATCGTATGGCAGCAGCAAGGTTGAAAAAATTGAAATAGCAGCTTCAGGAGCTTCTTGATAAGGGGTTTATTAGGCCTAGTGCGTCGCCTTGGGGTGCACTGTCTCTTTTTGTAAAGAAAAATAATGGTACTATGCAGATTTGCATTGATTATAGGCAGTTGAACAAAGTTACAATCAAGAACAAGTATCATTTGCCACGTATTGATGATCTATTTGACCAGCTTTAGGGAGCGAGGGTGTTCTCTAAGATTGATTTGAGGTCTGGGTATCACCAGTTGAAGATTCGGGACTCGGATATTCTGAAGACGGCATTCAAGACCTGCTATAGTCAATATGAGTTCCTTGCGATCTCATTTGGGATGACCAACACCCCGGCAACATTCATGCATCTGATGAACAATGTATTTCAGCCATATCTTGATTCGTTTGTCATAGTATTCATTGATGATATCCTGGTGTACTCATGCAGCTAGGAGGAGCATGCCCAACATTTGAGGATTGTACTATAGAGGTCGAGGGATAAGAAGCTTTATGCCATGTTCTCCAAGTGTGAGTTTTGGCTCAGTCTGGTGGAGTTCTTGGGGCACGTGGTGTCCAATGAGGGGATTAAGGTAGATCCAAAGAAGATAGAGGCGGTTTAGAGTTGGCTCAGATCGTCTTCAGCTACTGAGATTCGAAGTTTCCTCGGCTTGGCTAGATATTATCATCACTTTGTGGAGGGTTTCCCGTCCATTGCAGCGCCTTTGACCAGGTTGACCCAGAAGAGTGCTCCATTCAGGTGGTCGGATGAGTGTGAGGAGAGCTTTTAGAAGATCAAGACTGTCTTGACCACATTTCCAGTGCTAGTTTTGCTTTCAGCATCAGGCTCTTATACAGTGTATTATGATGCTTCTCAGATTGGTATCGGGTGTGTCTTGATGCATAAGGGTAGAGTGATTTCTTATGCTTCTCGCCAGTTGAAGCCCCATGAGAGGAACTACCCTGTTTATGATTTGGAGTTGGCCGCCATCGTTCATGCATTGAAGATTTGGAGGCATTATCTCTATGGTGTGCCTTGTGAGGTGTTTACGGATCATCGGAGTCTCCAACACTTGTTCAAATATAAGGATTTAAATTTGAGGTAGCAGAGATGGTTGGAGCTGCTAAAGGACTATGATATTACCATTTTGTATCATTGCGGGAAGGCTAATATGGTGGTTGATGCCTTGAGTAGGAAGGCGGTGAGTATGGGTAGCCTTGCATTTATTCCGGTAAGTGAGAGACCGTTTGCATCAGATGTTCAGGCCTTGGCCAATCAGTTCATGAGATTAGATATTTCGGAGCCCAGTCGGCTTCTAGCTTGTGTGGTTTCTCGGTCTTCTTTATATGATCGCATCAGATAGTGTCAGTATGATGATCCCTATTTGTTTGTCCTCAAGGACACGGTTCAGCATGGTGAAACCAGGGAGGTTACTATTGGGGATGATGGGGTGTTGCGGATGCAGGGTCAAATTTGTGTGCCCAATGTATATGGTCTACGTGAGTTGATTCTTGAGGAGGCCCACAGCTCGCGGTATTCCATTCATCTGGGTGCCGCAAAGATGTATCAAGACTTGAGGTTGCACTATTGGTGGAGGAGGATGAAGAAAGACATA
This sequence comes from Nicotiana tabacum, assembly GCF_000715075.1. NCBI lineage: Eukaryota > Viridiplantae > Streptophyta > Magnoliopsida > Solanales > Solanaceae > Nicotiana > Nicotiana tabacum. The sequence continues at coordinate 50,456,316 of NC_134102.1, forward strand.
GTGGGGTTTGTAGCTCGGTGCCTAAATTGTCAGCAACTGAAGTATGAGCATCATAGACCGAGCAGATTGCTTTAGAGGCTTGAGATTCCAGAGTGGAAATGGGAGCACCGTGGACTTAGTAGTTGGGATCCCACGAACTTCAAGGATGTTTGATGCTATTTGGGTGATTGTGGATCGGTTGACCAAGTTCGCGCATTCATTCCTGTTGGGACTACTTATTATTCAGAGCAGTTGGCTAAGATCTACATCCACGAGATTGTTCGCCTTCACGGTGCACCAGTATCCATCATTTCAGATCGGGGCACGCAGTTTACATTACAGGTTTGGAGTGCAGTGCAGCGAAAGTTAGACGCACGGGTCGAGTTGAGTACAGCATTCCACCCTTAGACAGACAGACTGTCCGAGCGCACTATTCAGATATTGGAGGATATGCTACGCTCATGTGTGATAGAATTTAGGGGTTCTTGGGATCAATTTCTACCACTTGCAGAGTTTTCCTACAACAACAGCAACCAATCGAGCATTCAGATGGCTCCGTATGAGGCTTTGTATGGGAGACGGTGTCGGTCTCCGCTAGGTTAGTTTGAGCCGGGTGAGGCTAGGCTATTGGGTACTGGCTTGGTTCAGGATGCTTTGGACAAGGTTAAGTTGATTCAGGATCGACTTCGCACGGCGCAGTCTAGACAGAAGAACTACGTCGATCGGAAGGTTTGTGATGTTGCTTGTATGGTGGGGGAGAAGGTACTACTCAGAGTCTCAGCTATGAAGGGTGTTATGAGGTTCGGGAAAAAGGTCAAGCTGAGCCCTCGGGATATTGGGCCTTTTGAGGTGCTTAAGAGGATTGGGGATGTGGCTTAAGAGCTTGCCTTGTCGCCTAGTCTATCGAGTGTTCATCCAGTGTTTTATGTTTCTATGCTCCAGAAGTATTTCGGCGATCCGTATCATGTTTTGGATTTCATCACGATTCAGTTGGGTGGTGATTTGATTTATGATATGGAGTCGGTGGCCAATTTGGATCGGCAGGTTCGAAAGTTGAGGTCAAAGAATATAGCTTTAGTGAAGGTGCAGTGGAGAGGTCAGCCAATCGAGAAGGCTACTTAGGAGACCGAGCGGGAGATGCAGAGTAGATATCCACGCCTATTTGAGACTCCGGGTATGATTCTAGACCCGTTCGAGGATGAAAGTTTATTTAAGAGGGGGCGGACGTAACGACTCGGCCAGTCATTTTGAGTGTTGTAGCCCAGTTCTCCTATTTACTGCTTATTCTATGCTTAATTGTTGTTATGTGACTTGCCGGGGTGGTCGGTTTGGTTCCGGGGATGTTTAGTCAAATCCCCAGGGTTGGAAGCCTATGTTGAAACAGTTGATCGGACGTTGACTTATGCGTATATTGCTCCGGATTGGAGTTTTAATGGCTCTAATAGCTCCGTAGGGTGATTGTGGACTTAGGAGTGTGTCTGGATAGTGATTTGGAGGTCCGCATGTTATTTTGGCTTGAAATGGCGAAAGTTGGAAAATAGAAGTTTGAAGAGTTGAGATGTTTGACCGAGAGTTGACTTTCTGGTTATCGGGCTCGGATTTTGGTTCTAGAAGTTAGAATAGGTCTATTGTATCATTTATGACTTGTGTGGAAAATTTGAGGTCAATCGTAGTTTATTTGATAGGTTTCGGCATCAATTGTGGAAGTTGGAATTCACTAGTTTTCATTAGGCTTGAATTGGGGTGTGATTCGTGTATTTGATGTTGTTTGATATGATTTGTGGCATCAATTAAGTTCGTATCATGTTTTAGGACTTGTTGGTATATTTGGACGGGGTCCCGGGGGCCTCGGGAATTATTCGTATGGGAATCGTATTGAAATTTGGACTTGGGAGAAATTTCTGGGCCACTAATCTCTGGTGCCATCGCACCTGCAGAGTTTTGGTCGCAGTTGTGTGACCGCAGAAGCGAAGAAATGGTCGCAGGCGCGGTTTGGGCAAAGTTGGGAAGTGGTCGCAGGTGCGAGGGTTTGTCCACACCTGCGAGGTTGCAGATGCGGAGAGGAGTCGCAGGCGCGAGGTCTGGAAAGGGAGCCTGGGGTGCAGGTGCGGAAGTATATCCGCAGATGCTGATGCACATCTGCACATGAGCGATCGCATATGCGGATGTGGACTGGAGGTTCTGGATCGTAGAAGCGATGGAGAATCCACAAAAACGGGACCACATATGCGGTTAAGTGGAGCGCAGGTGCGAAAGGCCCTGGGTAGATTATATTCGAAGGGTTTCCGGGATTTTTGTCATTTTGGACTTTAGAAGCTCGGTTGGAGGCGAATTTTGAGAGGGGTTTAATGTGATTTCTTGAGGTAAGCCACTCTAGATCATTTTTATTCAATAGTATTGATTACCCATTGATTTTTTCACCTAGCTTGTGTATTTATAAGGTGGAATTTTAGGAGTTTTGAGCTAGGGATTGGAGAGTAGAATTTGGGGATTTGAGTGACAATTTGGTGTCGGAATTTGATAAATTTGGTATGGTTGGACTCGTGGTTGAATGAGTGTTTGGATTTTGTAATTTTTGTTGGATTCCTAGACGTGGGCATAGAGTTGATTTTTTGACTTTTGATTAAGAACTTAGCTTATTCATATGGAATTGATTCTCATAGCTTGTGCTGACTGTATCGAGTTATTTGTGGCTAGATTCGAGGCATTCAGAGGCCGATTCACGAGGCAAGGGCTTATTGGAGTAGATATTTGCAAGGTTTGAGGTAAGTAACACTTCTAAACTTGATTCTGAGGGTATGAGTCCTTGAATTTTGTGTTATGTGGTCGGTGTTGAGGTGACGCACATGACAGGTGACGGACGTGTGGGCATACACCGTAGTAATTATGACTTAGTCGATTTCGTGAGACTATGTAGTCATCTTATCTGATTATTATTATTGTACTCTATGTGTTAGAGTACTTTAGCTATAATTTATGTTAGAAATCATATTTAGGCTATGTGCTGCTACTATTGGGACCCACAACGGTCGTTCTTTTGCTGTTGAGTTATTTGCTAATTTACAGTTTTGTACTCATTCGCATTCATCATTGCATATCATATCTCAGTCTCTGTTATCATTTATTATCACATCATGTATCATTGATTTGGGTTGCTTGGCATGAGTGTTGTGTGCACGAGAGACTGGAGAGATTGATGATTGAGGGAGGCCGAGGGCCTGTTTGTGAGTGATATTGATGGGATCGGGCTATGCGCCACAGCAGGTACTAATGATTCATGATGGGATCGAGCTACGCGCCGCAGCAGGTTTTATTAGTGCTTGGGCAGGATCCGCCCCTCCGAAGTCTGACATACCAGCAATGAGCGCAGGTTGTATTGATTCACGATGGGATCGGGTTGCACGTCGCAGTGGGTACCGTACAGTGCTGAGTGACTGAGTGCGATGAGTGAGAATTGAGATAGTCAGGTTGAGTACAATGAGAGTTTGAGAACGTGAGGCTTTCATTGTGTTGCATCACATACGATATGCATATTGGCATATAGATATAGAGATGTCATATTCCTCATATCAGTCAGACTTGGCATATTTTATCTGTATTGAGCTTAATTGCTAAACCTGAAAGCATGTCTACATTTCATGTACTGTGTACAAACAGATCACGAGTTTTCTCTCAGATATCATTTGCCTATTTCCTGTCATTTCTATACTGTTAAATTCGGTATTTGGAATGTAATGGTTGAGCTCGTCATTGCTTTCAGCCCAAAGGTTAGACTTGTTACTTATTGAGTTGGTTGTATTCATGCTACACTCTGCACTTCGTGTGCAGATCCAGGTACTTCCGGGCTCGGAGGTTGCTAGTGTCGGAGCTTATCAGTTCTGAGACTATCTAGGTAGCTGTCATGGCGTCCGCAGACCTTGACTGTCCTCCTTTATCTTTTAGTTTTGTTTATATTGTCCTACCTTCCTAGGCAGTGTTTCAGTTGTTAGACCGTGTTATTATATAGATACTCATGTACTCAGTGACACCCGGATTTTGGGAAATTCTGTATTAAGTTGAAGTGTTTTCTTATCAGTATTTATGAGATTTTCTCTTGAATTTATCTTATTATGTTTTCCAAAGTTAAAAATGCGTGGTTTTATTGTGAAAGTCGGCTTGCCTAGTATTGTGATAGGCATCATCACGACATATGAGATTTGGGTTGTGACATTATGAAATTTTTGTAATTATGCCATCTTTTTATTAAGAGAAAAATTAAATATTTAAACCTAAACAGTCTTCAAATATTAAAAAAATGTTATCAATCTTTTCAGAAAAGATTAAAAAAGATAAAAGCGTCATACAATAAAACAAACAGAGTACTCTTTTATTTGTATGTGTGAACCCCTGATGGTAGGAGAATTTCTCTTTCTCCTTTTATATTTTATTTTCGATTGGCTTCCCAATTTAGAATAAGGAAAGTAAGAGGAAAATGACATGCGATGTAACCAAGCTGAAAATTTCCAATTAGGAAAACATAATTCTCATATTCCCACTTTTTTTTGTCCATCCAATATTCTTCGAAGACCTTAGAATTCCCAAATTTTGTTATTAGATCACAAAAAAAACACTTAAAAGTTCAAGCATGGAAGAATATGAGATTTAAGAAGTATAAGCGGTAAATTAATGGAATAGCCTTAGTCCATTGCGGAAAAATACACTATCACGCCTTTTTTCTTCTTCTTCTTCTGTCGTTTTCTTTTCGTTTTTGGTCCACTGAATACGGTGTAGCTAAAATCTTGTATTGTACATTACTGACATAACTCAAATCTTAATCTAAGCATCTTAGCTTAGATTTCCAGTTCTAGCATACTTATCGATTTGACTGACATCGAGTATTTTGTCCATCCCGCTAGGCAAGAGAAACCTAAAATAACAGATAAGAAATACATAATCAGCCAAACTGTTAAATTAGCAACCAATGCCAAAAGGAAACAAAAGAAGAAAAAGGTAGCAAAATTGAAAAGATCATGTATATACGAAAGAATTTAACTATTTTTTTCAATTGGGAGAAGAAAGAATTTAATTTATAGTGTAAATTATTTACACATATTGCGAATTTAACCGATTATAACAGGTCAATCATCATAATTTCTGGTTATCATATCAGGTTTATTATGAATAAATATGTTGTTGTAAGTCAATTATGTAAAAAACTATTTACTTTGTCTCGTATTATTTGACACACTTTTCTTTTTAGTCTGTCTAAAAAATAGTGCATTTTTATATTTAGAAGTAATTTAACTTTAAACTTTCCATTTTACTTTTATTGGAATAATTTATAGACACAAAAGTTCATGCTTTGTTATTGTTTACCATTAAAACGGATAACAATTAAATTTGTACGCGGTTTTAAGGATAGTGGATTGATTCAACACAAGTAATCAAGAATGTTAGATAAACGAATTAGAGATAAAATGAATAACCAAACCAGTTGTGATGTTAAGGACGGGCTCGAATTTAAGCTGAACAATAGTTTTGCCCTCAGCCGGACCCTCGATTCGAAGCCAAATGTATATGAAGAACAACAATTAAAATAAGAACTTTTCAATAGCTGAAAAGCAGAGAAATAAGTTTATATTATCTCGATATGCGTGTTATAATGTATGTTATCAAAGAAAAACTTCTCATTTATATAGTAGGAGAGTTTCACCCATAGTATAAGTCTAAAAAGGGTAAAAATCCTCCTCCCTCATTAATTACTAATCTGTAACTGCCATCGAGCGAGATCTGCGTCATGATATCTGGTTGGTTCTGGATATCACGGCCCTATATCAGTCGCCCGCAACCGTTCATGCGCTTCCCGAAGTCGCAGAACTCGTTTTGGGTCCGGGGCGCGTTGTTTTATCAAGTTCACTGGCGAGCACTCCGTTCGGGCTTAGGTACAAGAAGTTCCCGGCTTCGATTTCGATCCCATGTATTCATATCCTTGCTTCGTTTGACCCACCGGGAAATCGAGATGAATGTTAGCCCCGGTTTCACCCGTATACAGATAGTCTCATCATTTCCAAGAGAGTAGGTTTTCCGAAATGATGAAAAACGGTAGATGAACCCTGATTCCTTCCTTCGCACGTTACAACCGAGATCACGGAGAAGTCTAAACGTCACATCAGTCGCGTCGTTCTGACTTCGGACACGTTTCAATCATCACTGGTTGCCTTCGAATGTGAAACGTCGCGTATTAATTACATTTCCCCCTATAAAAGATTCGACCCCCTTCACTTCTTTCACTTTCTGATCCTATCTCTTACATTCGACTTTATAAAGGCTTTCAATTTTCTCAAATCTTCATACCTCGCTTCTTGAACCTTCACATCTTCATCTTTAACCTTCAAACCTTCACGTTTTGTCTTGGATTTTCAACCCAGAACTTCATATCTTCACTTCTAACCTTCAAATCTTCATGTGCCTTCTTCAAATCTTCATATATATTTCCAGATTTATGATGGCCAAAACTTCCACATCTGTACCATAGCAAATGACCCATTAATCATCCCACCCAGCCGCAGATGTCGAGGTGGACATCCCCGAGGTGCTTCCAGAGCCTCCTATGAAAAGATTCATACCCAGGGGTTGTTCTATCGGGGACAATTTCAAGGTCGAGAAGGCCTCCATCAAAAAAGACCGAGGCGAAGGAGCATGGAGATACATATGCTCCGTCACTAAATATACCATTCCCATAGTCCGAGAGGACTGTAAATGGGAAGGCAAGGACGTGGTTATCCCCGGGCCTAAGGATGACATCACTACCCACGTGGAGGGGTATTTTAAGTGTTTACACTTACCCTTCCACCCTGGGCCCAGTAATACTGGCCTTTTGCAAGAGGTACGAGGTATGCCTCGGGAAAATCCACCCGTCCCTCTAGAGGATCATGATCCTCCTATGCTACTTCATAAACAACACTGAATCCCCTCGGTTCACCCTCGACCACCTACTCCGTCTGTACAGACCTCGAATTTTCCGAGGGGGATTAATCAAGCTTGTTTGTCAAGCCAGCAAGGCCCCTTTTTCGAGCATCAACGAGGATCGAGATCGAGGTTGGCAAAGGCATTTTTTCGGGTAAAGACTAAAGACCTGATCCCTCCCGAGTTCTTGCCATTCCCCGAGAAGTGGAACGCATCTCGTAAATGTAGTCTTTCATTAAGTGTCGATTTCCCTTTATTTCTTCTCTCATAGCCAGTATTTATGGTCGTGCAGTTGTTCCTCGGGTTCCTAAAGCGATCCCCCGGTTCAAGGAGTGGATTGAAGGGATCTGTCAGCAGATTTCATACTACGAGCGCATGTGGCGCACACTTTCGAAGGGCAAATGGGAGGTCCATTCTCATGGTAAGGCTCTCCCCTGAATAGTTATTACTACGCCCCATGCTTACATGATGCTGACCTTCTCTTTTCCCTCGTAGGTTTGCCAAAGACAACCAAACTTAGGCCGCTAGATGGTGATGAGGATACGTCGTTACCCATCGAACCCTCCATTTCGGCACAGCCCCGGGCTGACACGGAGGAGAAGAAGAGGAAAAGAAATTCCTCAGGTTCCCCAGATCCTAGGGTGAAGATAAAAAAGAGGGTGGCCACTCGGACTCGCAAACAAAAGAAGATTCCTAAGTCCCAGGTACCGGACTCTGACTTGCTTCATCGGCTCAGGGATGATCCTGAAAAAGATGATATCTTTGTCGGCTACGGATCAACCCCTGCTGTGGATCAGGCGGCGACCGAGGAAAGGAGCCACGAGGCCGATCCCCTTTCGACTCAAGAGGCCGAAGTGGAGACGGGGTTTGTGACCTCCCGAGAAGCCATTTCTATTCCGAAGGAGGCGACCAGTGTGATAGACATCATCGAGACGCCCTCACATACCGAGTCCATGATTTAAGAGGCCCAAGCAGGCAAGGAAAAATCAAGTGAAGGAGCTCAGGGTGCAGAGGATCCTCCCCACTCCTTCTTCGATGGCATGGATATGTCCACATTAGAAGATTTCTCCGGGCTGGGTCACTTGGAGATACCGAAGAAGGACATGCCTTTGGGAGCTGATGGGCCGAGTACGAGCCCAAGATTAGTGAAGCAATTCCCTGCATCGAGCGTGGACCCCGAGCGCAAGAGGACGGTTGTTCTCACAGTCCCGAAGGATGCCCGAATCCTTTCTACTCTGGTAGGGGTAGCTAGCTACCTTCTATGCCTGGTGACCGAGGAGGACCATGCAAAGATGAATGAGGTAGGCACGTCGAGTCTTTTTAATAAGGTGCAGCAGGCGCTAAACCGAGTAAGATTCTAACACTTTCATACTCCCTTCATGAATCCCACTTAAGTTTTCCCTTGATGTCCATTACTAGTTCCAATATTTTACATGCTTGAGTGCCTCATCATGAAAGCTTCCTCCGGTACCACTTGGAAACCAGCCAGCTCGAGTTCCAGCTCAAATAATAGGTCCGAAAGAAGGACATGTGCCGGCTTCTTATTGAGCAACAGGATGAGGACCTTAAAGACCTCCGGGCCGAGCTGGACAAAGTTCAGAAGGAGGCCTCAATCCTAAATAGGGAACATGTTGACTTGGTTGAAAAGGTATAGGTCTTTGATGTTAAAAACGAGGAACTATTCATGGTGACTAACAACACAACCTCGCAGGTCCAATAGAAGATTGACCTGATCGACCAGCTCAGAGCCGAGATGATTGAGGTAAAGGCCATGGCTGAAGTGTGGAAGGGTGGGATGGACATGTTGGCTTCAGAGAAGGAAACTGTTAAGGCAGAGTTGGCTTCTGTTGAGAACCAACTGCAGGTGGCGAAGGACAAAGCTGACAAGTGGTCTTAGCGGAATAATGATCTCCGAGCTCAGCTGAGCTCGGCGGTCCAGAACGGGATGTCCTTGGAAAAGTATATGAGGCGCTAAAGTCCAAATTGGACACGACCTCTGCTGATGTCGAGGAAATGGTGGCCTAGTACAAGGCTGATGTGGAGGCTGTCGAGACCCGCCTAAAGACCAAGGCTGAGTATGTGAAGTGGTTGTCCCAGAGAGAGACCCTCGAAGAGATACACGCCCGAGGTTTCAACCTGTCGGCTGAGGTCGAGGAAGCCAAAAGGCTCGAGGCCGAGGCAAAGTAGCTCTATGAGCCTAAAGGTGTCGAAGGCTCCAAGGGTTCCGAGGGCTCCAAGGGATCCGAGGGCTCCGACGGTTCCGGTGACGAGTCAGGTCCCGGTGAAGACCAGGCGTAAATGCCTTAGTACTTTTTTAGTTTTTGTTTTTCCCTCATGTATTTTTTTTTTGTGTGTTTATTTTGAGGCCGTTTTTTATTGGACCTTTGTAAATATACTTCGGAATATATATGAAATTTTCCCTTTCTGGCAATATCGTGTCTTTACTTTTTCAGTATCTTTTTATAATTTCTATTGATGTAGTGTTTTTCATGCCTTAACATAGAATCGAGTGTAGTTATGGGGCATTCATTTTTCGGAGGTCCAAATGGAGCATGACCTCGATAAAAATTTGTTTGCTCGAGGCTTGGAAACCTCGTTGTGACCGGAGGTTTTCAAGATACTTAAATCATTTTAGACGATGCTTTTGTCGAGGGTAACCTTTTAGAAGGTTTTGAATTCTTATAAAGGCCTTACTTTCTGATTATGAGCTTCAGATGCCTCTGAGCCGCTTTTAGGGTGGTCGTAGCCTTTTGTATTCGGGCACCGCCTAATAGGTTTTGTGCCTTCAGGATTTGGTAACCCGGGTTTCCCAAACTTTCTTCGGGCGACAGTCCCCGAGTAGAGGTAGCCCTTGGGCTCGATAGTCCGCGAGTAGGGGTAGCTCATGGGTTCAATAGTCCCCGAGCATGGGTAGCTCATGAGCTTGATAGTCCCCGAGCAGGGATAGCCCGTGGGCACTTATGACTCGGGATTGGAGAAGCAAGAAAATGCGTAATACCAAGGCGGGGCTTTGTTTCTTTTCTTAGTGTGTAAAGTACATGATTGAAAGTGCATAAAAACTTGTATTATGTCTAGAGTGAACTATGTGAGCACGGTTCATACGACCGTTTGGACCTTACAATGAATCCTAAGCACCAAGCCTTAGCTTTGAGGTCGAGCTTGATAGGGCTCGGATACTATTGACATGAAGTGAACGATCATTGACTCCGATTTGAGACCGGTCTTCGAATCTAAGTTAGCACGTTTTACTGTTGCCTCGTTAAAAACCTTGTCGAAAAACCCATTTTGGGACAAGAACGGTTCAAGGGAAAAAGTGTGTAACTCGTGCTTTCAGACCTAATAGCTAAATCCATCCTTGGTCGTTGCCTGCAAATGTTAGTCCGATTCATAACATAGTTAAAGAGTAATTGATATCATACCTTAGCAGTAGTACCACTTTAGGTGTGTCACGTTCCAGTTGTTTGGTAGTTGCACATCATTTCCTGCTTCGAGTTTGTATGAGCCTTTGTCAATAATTCCGACGACTCGATATGGTCCTTCCCAATTCGGTCCCAGCTTCCCCTCGTTGGGGTTCCAGGTGTGTAATGTTACATTCCTCAACACCAAGTCCCCGATCTTGAAGTGTCGGAGGTTGGTTCTTTGGTTGTAGTATCTTTCTATCCGCTGTTTCTGGGCGGCCAACCGGACTAGGGCAGCCTCACGCCTTTCATCCAATAGTTTCAGGCTCGTGATCATGGCCTCGCCATTTGACTCTTCGGTCACATATTGGAACCTGAGGCTCAGTTCTCCCACTTCACCTGGTATTAAGGCTTCGGCTCGGTAGACAAATGAAAATGGGGTGGCCCCGGTACTAGACTTCAAGGTCGTACGGTATGCCCACAGGACTTCAGGCAGGATTTCCTTCCATTTCCCTTTGGCATCGGTCAACCTCTTTTTTAGGTTTTAAAGTATGGTCTTGTCTATTGATTCCATTTGTTCGTTCCCACTAGGATGGTAAGATGTTGATAGTATCTTATTAATCTTGTGATCTTTTAAAACTTTATTTACCTTGCTGCCGATGAATTGTTTCCCATTATCGCAAATGACCTCGATTGTTATCCCGAATCGACATATTATGTGGTCCCAGATGAAGTCAATGACTTTTTTCTCTCGGACCTTTTCGAACGCTTGAGCTTCGACCCATTTGAAAAAATAATCGGTCATGAATAGTATAAACTGAGCCTTACCGGGTGCCCATGGCAGGGGACTGACGATGTCCATCCCCCACTTCATAAATGGCCACGAGGATAGGATCGAGTGGAGTAGCTCTCCTGGTTGATAGATTATCGGTGCGTGTCTCTAGTAGTCATCGCATTTTTGTACGAAGTCCTTCTCATCTTTCTCTATTTCGGTTCAATAATAGCTAGCCCTAATTAATTTCCTGACCAAAGATTCTACCCCCGAATGATTCTCGCAAGTACCTTCATGAACTTTTCTTAAGGAGTATTCGGTATCTCCCGGTCCCAATCATCTGGCTAGCGGGCCATCGAAGTTCTTCTGAATAGTGTCCCTTCGACCAGGCTAAATCTGGCAGCCTTGGTATGCAGGGCTCTCGATTCCTTGGAATCCAAGGGCAATTTCCCAGTCTTCAAATAGTCTATGTACTTCTTCCTCCAATCCTAGGTTAAACTCGTTGAGTTTACTTTGGCGTCCATTCCTTGAATTGATGCAACGTTACATATAATTAGTCTAAATACCTTCGCATTCGTTCCTCTTTCACTTCAAATGTTCCATTGACTTGATTCACCACGAGGAGGGAGTCGCACTTAGCTTCGATCACCTCGGCCCCAAAGTTCTTATCCAATTCGAGACCTGCAATCATGGCCTCATACTCAGCCTCATTGTTAGTCAATTTCACGGTTCTAATAGACTTCCTAACTACATTCTCCGTAGGTGGTTTCAGCACGATGCCAAGCTCAGACCCTTTTGTGCTCGAGGCATCGTCCATAAAAAGGGTCCAAATTCCCAAGGCAGTCCCCGAGGTTAATAATAATTCCCTTTCGACTTCGGGTATTAAGGCCGGCGTATAGTTGGCCACGAAGTCAGCCAAAATTTGAGATTTTATGGCAGTTCGGGGTCGATACTCGATATAGTACCCGCTGATTTCGACGGCCCATTTGGGCAACCAGCCCGAGAGCTCGGGTTTGTGCATGATATTCCTCAGTGGGTAAGAGGTTACGACACATATGGTATGGCATTGAAAGTACGGTTTTAACTTTCTGGAGGCTCTTAGCAAAGAAAGTGCAAATTTTTCCAGGTGAGGATTCCTTGTTTCGGCTTCTCCTAGAGTTCTACTGACAGAGTAAATAGGAAATTGCGTACCTTCCTCTTCCTGGACTAAGACTCCACTTACCGCCGCCTCGAAAATTGCCAAGTAAAGGTATAGTTGTTCGTCCGCCTTCGGAGTGTGGAGCAGGGGTGGACTCGATAGGTACCGTTTGAGTTCTTCCAAAGCTTGTTGGCATTTTGTAGTCCAAGAAAAGTTATTCTTCTTCTTCTTCAACAGTGAGAAGAACCGATGGCTTTTGTCTGAGGACCTCGATATAAACTGCCTAGGGCAGCTATACGCCCAGTCAGCCTCTGAATGGACTTGACGTTGTCCACCACGGTGCTTTGATTTTGTCAGAATTGATCTCAATTCCTCGATTGGATACCATGAAATCGAGGAATATTTCGGATCCGACCCCAAATGGGCACTTTTCTGGGTTCCGCTTCATATTGTATTTCTTCAATATGTCGAAGTTTTTGTGCAAATGTTTCAAGTGGTCCTCTTCTTGCAGGGACTTGACTAACATGTCGTCAATATAAACTTTCATTGATTTTCCTATATGTTCTTCGAATATTCGGTTTACTAGGCGTTGAAAGGCGACACTAACGTTCTTTAATCCGAATGGCATTACGTTATAACAATCGGTGCCGAATTTAGTGATAAAGAGCATCTTTTCTTGATCGCCCAGGTCTATCTGAATTTGGTTGTACCCTGAATAGGCATCGAGAAAACTGAGTATCTCATGCCTAGGTCCATCCCGAGTGGACCCTATTTTAAGGAGCTTAGATACCCCGTCCTTGATGAATGTATGCTTAACCTCAAATTGCGGTCTCCTCTTCTGCTTAACCGGATGGAATTTTGGGTCCAAGATCAGCTTATGAGTGGTTACCTCTGGCGGGATCCCTGTCATGTCAATATGGGACCAAGCGAAACAATCTATGTTAGCTATGAGAAATTCAATGAGTTTTTTCCTAAGCTTGAGAGTTAACCCCGTGCCCAGGTATATTTTCCAATCTGGAAAGTGATCGATCAATATGACTTGCTCCAACTCCTCGACCATCGATTTGGTGGCATCGGTATCATCAGAAGCTATGAATGATCTAGGAACTCCGTAATCATACTCCTCGCTCTTCCGGTTCGGTCGGGACAGGTATCGGTGATTGCTATTTAATTTCTTCCTTCCTGTTCGGCTCCGTGTTCTTCGATGTCGAGACCCTAGGCACTGGGATTACCTCGTCGACTGCAAATATTTCCTTTATAGCTGCCTACTCTTCGTAGACCGTCTTGATTCCTCCCGGCGTAGGGAACTTCCGTGCCTAGTGTAAGGTTGAGGGTACCGCCCTCATGTTATGAACCCATGGCCTTTCGAATAGGTCGGTGTACCTCGTGTCCCTTTCGATCATGTATAATTATGTCTCTTGGATCATCCTGGTGATGTTCACTGAGGGTTATTTCTTCTTTAATAGTTTCTCATGCCATGTTAAATTCATTCAACACCCGAACCGCCAGCACTATTTGGTCTTGTAACCCCAACTGCTCTACTACCCTCGATCTGATGATGTTGGCCGAGCTACCTGGATCAATCAACACATGTTTAACTCGAGATTTTATGATAAGTACAGATATTACCATTGTGTAACTAAATAGTTCCCTCCGGGACGTAATCTCGGGTGCGATTTTCCCTCGTGATGGATACTTTAGTGCACTTTATCATTGGCCCTTGGAGGACATCGACTCCTCCAATGATCATGTTGATGACGTTCTGAGGTTCTTCTTATTCGGTCTGTTTATTGGAGTCCCTGTTCCTGAAGTAGTTTTTGGCTCGATTACTCATAAATTCTCGAAGGTGCCCATTATTTAACATCCGGGCAACTTCTTCTCTCAATTGTCGACAGTCCTCGGTCCTGTGGCCATGAGTGCTATGATACTTACACATCATGTTGGGATCTCTCTAGGTAGGGTTGGACTGCAATGGTCGAGGCCACTTGGATTCCTTGATGCGCCCAATGGCTGATACGATGCTTGTTGCATCAACGTTGAAGTTATACTCTTATAATCTTGGTGCTTCCCTTACCCCGAACAGCCTGTCGAATCTATTTTTGCTCATCAGACCTCGGCTATTGGACCCTCAATCGCTTCCCTTTTCGTTCCTGGTGGGGTTGCGCCCGGAGCCGTTTTCCCTTCAATCTGCGTTGTATGGTTGATACCGATCTCGGACCGGCCTTGATTCATGATCGACGACTCTCTTAGACCTGTCGTCAGTTCTGATGGGATAAACGGACCTGGAAAGGGCTTCGAGTTGGTCGTCCTCGACTCTGATTTTTGACTAGTACTTGTTGTGGACGTCGTCCCAAGTTACCGCCAGGTACTTTACCAAATTTTATTTTAGCCGTTGCGAAGCCAAAGAGCTTCGGGGGTTAAGTCCTTGAGTGAATGCCTGAACGGCCCAATCATCCGCAACCTGAGACAAGTCCATCCGCTCCATTTGAAGCCTTAACACGAACTCCTTGAGCATCTCGTTGTCTCTTTGCTTAACCTTGAAAAGATCCGATTTTTTGGTCTCGATGTTGATGGCCCCGGCATGAGCCTTCACAAAAGCATCTGTGAGCATAGTGAATGAGCCAATAGAATTTGGGGCTAAGTTTTGGTACCATTACGTTGCTCCATTTGACAGAGTTTCTCCGAACTTCTTTAGTAACACCGACTCGATTTCATCGTCGCCTAAGTCATTGCCTTTGATGGCACATGTATAGGAGGTCACGTGCTCATTTGAATCCGTGGTTCCATTATATTTTGGAATATCGGGCATACGAAACTTCTTCGGGATTGGCTTTAGTGCCGCGCTCGGAGGGAATGGCTTTTGGATAAATTTCTTGGAATCTGGTCCTTTCAATATCGGGAGTGCTCCCAGCATTTGGTCGACCCTGGAATTATATGTTTCCACCTTCTTGTTATTGGCCTCAATTTTCTTTTCACCTGATCCACCGACTTCGTTAATGCTTCAAGCATTCTCATAACTTCGGGACTGATCCCGGACCCAGCTTCACCCGGTCTCTCGGTGATCTGCTCATTTCTTTGGATGTTCTCCCGGGACGGTTCGGGCTCAACTCTGCTGGAGGTGTGGCTTTGATTTTGCAGCTGCGCTATCGCCGCCTGTCAAGCCTGTAACATTTCGAAGAAGAACCGTAGGCTAACCCCATCACCTTCGTCTTCGGGCGCTTCTCGAGCTGTTGGTCGGGGTCCTCCACGGATGCTGTTTTCGGGATCAATTGGCAGGTTGACATCGATGGCCACTTGTGAGTTAGTATCGACTTGGTCAGTAACTGGACTCCATTAGGATCGGCAGGAGATACCTCGTTGCTAGGCACCAGATTGTTGTTTTCGCCATGATTGCCATACTCGGCGTCAACGTTCAGGTGGGCGGACTGAGAATTTGACATTTTCTAAACTGACCTGAAATTAAGACTTTAAAGAACTAGCATCAAATGGAGTGTGTTATGTAGATTTGTATCAAATAACCACTATTATCCTTAGCCGCACGATGGGCGCCAAACTATTTACCCTTAAAACGGATAACAATTAAATTTATACGCGGTTTTAAGGATATGTGGATTGATTCAACATGAGTAATCAAGAATGTTAGATAAACGAATTAAAGATAAAATAAATAACAAAACTAGTTGTGACGTTAAGGGTCGGGCTCGAAGTTAAGCTGAACAGTAGTTTTGCCCTTAGCCGTACCCTTGGTTCGAAGCTAGATGTATATGAAGAACAACAATTAAAATAAGAACTTTTCAATAGCTAAAAAGCAGAGAAATAAGTTTGTATTGTCTTGATATGCGTGTTACAATATTTGTTATCAAACAAAAACTTCTCATTTATATAGTAGGAGAGTTTCACCCCTAGTATAAGTCTAAAAAGATAAAAATCCTCCTTTCACGTTAATTACTTATCTGTAACCGCCATCGAGCGAGATCCGCGCCATGATATCCGGTTGGTTCCGGATATCACGGCCCTCTGTCTCTCGCTTGCAACCGTTCATGCGCTTCCGGAAGTCTCAGAACTCATTTCAGGTCCGGGGCGCGTTGTTTTATCAAGTCCACTGGCGAGCACTCCGTTCGGGCTTTGGTACAAGACGTTCCCGGCTTCGATTTCGATCCCATGTATTCATATCCTTGCTTCGTTTGACCCACCGAGAAATCGGGGTGTATGTTAGCCCCGGTTTCACCCGTATACCGCTATTATTTTTTTATTTCTTAAATTTCATGAATCAAATACGGTCCCAAAAAAAAAAGAAGAAATGGAGGAAGTAATAAACTATTTGTGCACGTAAGTTAAACTCTTTATAAAACAGGGCAAAAGAGCATACCGATCTATTAGAACTTTTGCCATGGATTGGCATCCACCAGGAATGGTGGATTGTAGATTAACAGCAATATTTGGATTGTGGATACTTTGTCGAAGGTGAACCCATCCATGTTCCCCATTTTGTTCATCTGAAACTTTGGCCCTGAATTGTAATCAACATTTTCAAATTTCCGACAAAGTATAGTGTTAATCTTTCTTAAAATTACAATCTTGTATAAATATACCTGTACATAAAAGCATCAATTGCAGCAGGATCATCATTAGTGTCCACAAGACAACCATCACTTACCCAGCAGTCTCCACAGGCGTCAAGTTCCCATCCTGGTAAGCTTCCTTGCTACAGGTGAACGAACACACATTTCTTTAATATTCATTTCTTTTTCGATAGAAACTTTGAACTAACAAAGAGATATGATGTACCTCAATATGGGTTCTGAATGCTTCGATGGCTTCAACTGCTTTTGCTTTAGCATTTCTAGGCTCAGAAAGAACAATCATTCTGACTTCTGCCGACTCCAATGGCTCTTCAAGATCCTCTATAAGACTTCCAATGTCGCCTTCTGATCCCTCAAGCTTCATTCTTACCATTTCAATTATAATTTTCACTACCATGTATGCACCTGCATGCAATGTTTTAAAAGAATTAAGGCATAAAATGGAATTAACCATGCATGCAAGAATAGACTTACCATCATCAAGAAAGTGATTTTCTTTCAAAGCACCATGGCCACTCGTTTCCATCATGAGATGTGTTTCAATGCCATCCTTGTTAAGATTGACACCCTTGTCAATCACATTCCTATAACCAACTCTATACAAGCAATGTTGACCTCCTTTATTCCTAATAAATTTAGTTAAGGCCATACTCGTGCGAGCATCAGTTACAATGGTTGTACTAGGGTGTTCCTTGAGAACAATTGCTGACATAAGTGCAATGAGCCGGTCACCATTAATGGTATTTCCTTCACTGTCCACAACGCCGCTCCGGTCGACGTCTGTGTCGAAAACAATGCCGAGATCAGCCTTGTTTTTTAGCACCCCGGCTCTGGTTAAAGCCATGGCTGTCTTGTCCTCCGGGTTAGGAATGTGATTAGGGAACATTCCATCTGGATTTAGGTGGAGAGAGCCAAATGTGTCTGCACCAAGCTTGTCTAACACATCCCAGGTAAAGAACCCTCCTGATCCATTTCCCGCATTAACAATAATCTGCATTTTGCCACCTTTCGTCACTTTATAAAAAATAAAAAATTTAGCTAAAATAACCTACTTCCTCTACACGCCTTCATCGATGTTGTTTTTTGACCGGAAGGCTGAGAGCTAATCGAGACTTTGGACTATCCGGACACATACTTGGTTCATGCATGTTTGTTGCCAGGAGCAATAAGATCAAATTGGTAAGGATTAACACTTCATTTCTATAATGACCCGGCCGGTCGTTTTGAGCATTGATGTTCCGTTCGGTGGTTTGAGGTCTCGAATAGCTTCATATGATGCATTATGACTTACGCGTATGGTCGGTTGTGGTCTTCGAGTTGTTCGAAATTGATTTGGGAGAATGATTCTCATTTTAGAAACTTTAAGTTGTAAGTGTTGACCAAGTTTAACCTTTGTGTATTTGACCTTAGATCAGAGTTTCGATGATTCTAGTAGGTCCGGATGGTGATTTAGAACTTAGGCGTATGCCCGGATTTGCATTTGGATGTTTCTAGAAGGTATTGGCACTATTTGGCGAAAGTTGGCAATTTGAAGGTTTGGAATGTTCATAAGTTTGACCAGGAGTTGACTTCGATGTGATCAGGTTCGGATTGTTGTTTCGGAAGTTAGACTATGTTCGTTATGTCATTTGAACTTGTGTGCAAAATTTGAGGTCATTCCGAGTTGATTTGATGTGGTTCGGTAGGAGTTTTGGAAGTTGAAAGTTCAATAAGTTTGATTTGAGGTACGATTCGTGATTTTAATATTATTATGTATGATTTGAGTCCACGAGTAGGTTCGTGTTGTATTGTGGGACTTGTTAGTATGATCGTACGGGGTTCTACGGGGCTCAAGGGTGAGTTTCGGATGAGTCTCGGATCATTTTCATGTTTTTGGATAAATCTGGTTCTGGTGTTTCGCATATGTGCATAATGGAGTGCAGATGCGGGTACTGCTTCTGCGAGGTTTGAGTCGTTTCTGCGAGATTTTGGCATGTTCAGGTGTTTCGCTTATACGGATGAAGGATCGCAGGTGTGGTGGTCGCATCTGCGGTATATGGATCGCAGATGCAAGAATGAGGCATGAGTTGAGTGTCCGCTTCTGCGGTAGTATTTGCGCTTCTGCGATGTCGTAGATGCGGTAGCAATTGCGCGGGTGCGGTTCTTAGTCTGGCAAGTTGAAGTCGCAGATGCGATCTTTGTTTCGCAAAATGCGAGAGCGCAGGTGCGCGAGTTGGTCTGCAAATGAGGAAATGCCTGGGCAGATTATATTTAATTCGAGAGTTTGTTTATTTTATCACATTTGGAGATTTGGAGCTCAGTTTTGTGTGATTTTGGAGACCACATGGATTGGGGTAAGTATTTTTTTTACTCGATTTTAATTATATTCCATCTTCAATTTTGGCATTTGATTGATAATTCTAAAAGGGAAATTGAGGGTTTTTGTCTAAACTATCCTAAAGAGAATTATTGAGTTTTGAACATCGATTCGTAGTCGGATTTGAGTGAAATTAGTATGGTTGGACTCGTGTTCGAATGAGTTTTCGGAATTCATGAGTTTTGTTGGATTCTGAGGCGTGGGCTCGAGGTTGACTTTTTGGTTGACTTTGAGTAATTGATTAAAGATTCGACTTTTATCGCTTGGGTTTGTTTCCTATGGCACTATTTGATATTTTTGAGTTGCTTTTTTCTAGTTTCGAGCCGCTCAGAGGTGGATTCGCGCCGGATGGCATTTCTAGAGTATTGTTTGACTTGCTCGATATTTGATTTGGCTTGTTCGAGGTAAGTAACATATCTAAACTTAGATTTGAGGGTTATTATCCCTGAGAACTATGATATTTGTGATAGGTTGGGGTGATGCGCGCGTGCTAGGTGACGGACGTGTGCATGCACCGAGGTATTCATGATCCAGATAGTTCTTAGGCTATTATGTGCCTTGTTTTGCTATCATGCTTATTTGATATCATGTTTTCTCCATCTATATTACTGCGTGAGATATTATTCATGCTTAAAAATCATGTCTAGTCCACTTGCTTAGTTGTTTGAGATATGTTAGGGCTATTTTCGTCATGTTGAGCTATTTGCCTTTACCGTAGTCATACTGTACAGTCATGATAGTTACATCCGCATGTTATATCTCTGTCTCTGTGCACTTTTGATATGTTGTCTTACATGTTATTGGTGTCCTTGTACGTGACACGAGATTAAGCTGTATTTGAGGTATATTGTGATATTCTGTGTTATATAATTTGATTATGTATCCGTGAGATGTGAACCATTGAGACTTGAGAGGATTGATGACAGATGTAGGCCGTAGAGCCATATTGTGAGTTATGTTGGATCGAGTTGCACGCCGTAACAGTTATATTGATATTGAGGTGGCGCATATGCCAGGCCCCACATTAGGCTAAGTGGCACTGATTTCGAGGCTATGCGTGCACGAGGCCCCACGATTGGGCTATGTGATTATGATTAGCGCTTGGACATGATCCGCCCCTCCGAAGTCTGACATGCCAGCAGTGGGCACAGGCACAGTATATATACACGTGCTTTGGTGAGGGGCTATTGAGCCAGGCACTTGTATAGCGCTGAGTGATTGTGTGTGCGATGTAGTGGGGCATTCGAGCTAGGCACCTTGAGTGTGCTGAGAGTGAGTGTACTTGATGATATCACTATGAAATTATTAACTTGACATGTATATTTGACATATAGATATAGAGATGTATTTTCCTCATACTAGACGGTAGTATGACATTAGATAATTTGACATGTATATTTAATATGTAGGCATAGAGATGTATCTTCCTCATGCTAGACAGTATATAAAATCATTTAATGACTTGACATGTGTATTAACATGTAGGTATAGAGATGTACTTTTCTCTTGCTAATTGGTAGACGTAAGTCTTATTTGATGTTGGAAATTGGAAAAATACAGTTCTTTAGATTAACTCATGTTTAATTTATTTCAGTGGTAAGGTTTGGACTTGGACGGTTATACTTGAAAAGCATGTCTATTTTTTCGTAACTGTGAACGAGCTGAACATAATATATCTTAAGTTATTTATTTTTACTGTCTCCATTATATTATTATAAATTGTTATTGGCTATTGGTGTTGGACTCTGACCGTCTTCCGAGCGCGTCACTACTTTCAACTTGAGGTTAGGTTTGTTACTTATTGAGTACATGTGGTCGGATATACTCATACTACACTTCTGCACCGTGCGTTCAGATCTTGGAGTTGATGCTGCTGTGTATGGTGGGAGCTAGTATTAAAGGTGTACCTGCTTTCCGGATATAGCTACCACATGTCCTAGGTAGTTTTAGAGATTGTATTCTATTTATGTACATTCCAAATAGATATTGTATTATTTCATACCAGCTTTATAAATCTAAGTCTTAGTGGATCGTGACTTGTACTACCAATCCTTGGATTATTGTATAAAATTCAGTTATTTCACTTGTTGACTCTTATCATTGTTATTAGAATTGTGTTGATTGTTAGTTGGCTTATCTAGCGGATTGGGTTAAGTGCCATCACGACTAGGCGGATTTTGAATATATATTATACACTAATTATATATTTATTATACACATATTATATAGAAAAATAGGCATGAATAAAGGATTATAGTTACTACGATGGGTATTGAGAAAAGTATATATAACATGTATATATTATGCTTGCGTATTTGTATGAAAGGTGTATCTACACTGATATAATGCATACACATTATTTATGCGCATTCAGTGTACATATAATTTTATATATATTATGTATATGAAGTGTATATATACTATATAACTTATAAGCAGCGCATATAGAACTTATAATATATACATAAAATGTATAATTAATATGTCATGTGTATGTAAAGTACATGATCTATCTCCGACAAACACTCTCATTCTTTCTTTCCTTTTCTCTTCTAGATCGTATTCTTTGAGTTCAATTAATATTTTTTCTTTTACTTGCTGAAGGGGGTTTCGGTAGCTGTGCTATTTTTTTTTTTGTGACAGTTTATTTTGTATTCATTCTGACTGTTGCTTTATTTTTTTCCTCTTTTAGATCTTAATTATTTTGGATTGATGATAAAATTTTAGGGTGGATGAGGCTGGTCCACGAGTACCTAGAGCCAACATAACAAGTCCGGGTGCCATCCATATAATATATAATGACATGTTTGTAAAATACCAAAATATATATATACACGCTCAAAATTTTACCCGAGCGTCCGGGTGGCATACCACCCCGAACCTTCTACATAGATCCGCCCCTGCATGTGAGCCTATCAGGGGGATGAGGTGGTGTTACCGTATTTTTGGAGTTACTGCATTTTAAGAGTTGCACTGTACTGACAATTCTAATGTCTTTTTAGGCTACTAAATGTATATGAAATCTTATGTTTACCGGATGTAATAAGTTTGCGGCGGGTGGCCACATGATTTTTTGTCTCAATAGTATTTGATGGTTGGAACGGGCCTTAGAGTGACGGTCCGCAGAAAACCCAAAAAGGGATAAAGCTAGGCCCAAATATATGTCCAGCTTTTAATTAATGAAAACGGATCCTTAGCTTTTATGGTCAATATTGCCCTGTACTTAGATAAGGTTGCTGTGGCTATGCATGCATGGCTGACTCTCACACAGGCAAGAAAACAAAACAAACTTAAGTACTCCAACAAATGTTGACAAAGACCAAAACAGCCTATAATGAAGTTTGAAAGAGTTGAGGAAGAAGAAGAGAAGAACCTGAAATCCTTTGAGAGGAGTGTCATAATGGGAAGGATGGTTCACTCTTTCCTTTATAATTTCTCGTAGATGCTTCGCGTAAGCGCTCATAAAATCCACCATTGTCGGCGTTATTGGCAGTCTCGTTGATACTTTAGCAAGCCTGTTTGCGTATTTTCGAGCTGCTTTGTCGCATATTTCCTCCACTTCTGGTGACGTTAAACCTCCCTTTTTCGTGAAGAATTTAAGACCGTTTCGAGTGTAGGGTAAGTGGGATGCAGTCATCTGCA
Organism: Nicotiana tabacum; assembly: GCF_000715075.1. Taxonomy (NCBI): domain Eukaryota; kingdom Viridiplantae; phylum Streptophyta; class Magnoliopsida; order Solanales; family Solanaceae; genus Nicotiana; species Nicotiana tabacum. Next base: position 50,479,129 of record NC_134102.1, read on the forward strand.
TGCAAAACACAATACTTTAGCTTTTATTGTTTCCATTTTGGAAGAATCTAATCTAATTTTAAGTTTAAGATAACATAACTGAAGTTATCAGTCAAAGGCTGAAATTGATAAAAAATATTTCAAATAATAACTGAAGTAACTCATCACAATTTAACCACGTTAATATGATTTGATACAACAAATCAACCAACAATGGTACGTTGTGGTGGAATGGTAAGTTTTCCTTCATCATTAACCAGAGCTTTCGGGTTCGAGCCCTGAGTATGAAGCAGTCGCCTTTGTTAGGGAGCACTTTAAACCCCTCCCCCACCCCCAACGTGAGACTTTCTGGTGTGAATCCGGCTTGGTCGGACCCCAATGCGGGTACCGGACACCCGGCGGAAAATCCAAAATAAGATACAACAAATCATACAAACAATACAAAATATGTAACTAATATATTAGCTAATTAGCAGATCAATTTTCTTATAATGAATACTATGGCTGTGTTTATACGACATGACGATCGAGATGCATATAAATCGGGATACTTTAGCTTAATTTGCAATAATTATGCTTAGAATAAGTGGTAATTTCTGCTTTGGAATGTATATTACAGTTTTCTTTCTTTTGGAACAAAGTTATGGTATCAAAATTTTCCAAATTAAGACATGTGAGAATAAGAAAGTTTGTCATAAAGCTGTACAAGTACTTCTTAAAGAGGTTAAATTCCGTATTAATATGACTACTAACAACATGAAACAGTTTATAGCAATCTTAATTTGGTTTCATAGAAAATCAATCAGTTAAGATGCATCTTGTAAATTTTTTGTAGCGTTAGTGTATATATATTATATTAATAAAAAATTAACACTAATGCAATCCATCAATATTATACCATTATTGAGGCATCATATTGAAATGGAGGAAGAATAGTGCTCATGAAGCAAGCTGGTGTTGTTGCAAGTCCCATGTCAAACACCATGCACCCAGCCCTAGAAAGCCCTGCAAATACAGCCACACTCAACATATTACCCGAAATTCGAGGGTCTTTTCCGAGAGAAACCCTAACACCTTTCTCCTTCTCCAATCCATTAATCACCCATTCACCAAAACTTTCTGCTATTGCCTCAACAGCAGGCGGTGTAAGATCCACACTTCGACCTTTTTCACCTTGCAAAGCAACCCCACGAACGTCGGATCCGTTTTGTAGCCTTTTAATCTTATCCATTTCTTCAACGTCATTATACTTTGCAGTGCTACAAGACTCTACTCTAAGAGAAGATTTATTCAAGGAAATATGTAACTTCTTGTGAATTGGTTTATTCATTGGTAGAGAAGGGAAGTTGGTTCTTGAAGCATTAATGGTTTGAATAGAATGTGATGGGTTAGGAGTGGAAGCCATTGCTATGCACAACTTGGCGCTCTATCTTTTGGACCAAAAATAAGAAGCTTGGAGAGATAAGAATTGACTCAATGAACTATTAGCCTACACTTGTGTTTCCATCCAAGGGAAAATATCTTTCTACAAACTTCAAAATAATGACTGATATTTTTCTTGTTTTATTCAAGGCATATCCTCTGGTTCAGGAAGAGCATGTGCCTTTTGAAATATTTACTCAAGTAGAACAAGGATTTTTTCCTACTACACAATAACAAAAGAGAAAATATCAGGACTGAGAAAAACGCAAAGACCAGATTACTGCATAGCCCAATTCAAACCACTCCCTAAGAAATACTCCCTCTATTCAAAAATAATGATGTGATTCGAAAAACAAGGGTTAACCTATATAATTTTGTCAATTTGGAAATTAATTCCTTGGTATTCGAATAGAAAATTTACCAATAGACATGTTATACAAAATGTTTACCCGTCAAACGGTACAGTTGAATTTGTAATGTGGTTTATAGACACTTCAATTAATTTGATCCAAGAATATAAAATAATTAACAACATAAATAAATTGAATTAAGAAACTTGAAGAAAATACAAGCCTGACTGTGAGACGAGCCTCTCTAGAAGCAAGAATAAAGACAATATGTAGAACAACAAAATAGAGAATTTTGTTAATAGAATACGAGCAATTTTAGCTTTTTTGCGTATGGATATTTAGTCGTCTACAATGAATATAGATTCTTCTATTTATAGCTCAATTTAAGGAGACAAGATCCCCAAATCAAGCTCTTCTTTAATATGAATAAAACCCCTCTTGATGGCTGCATAACGGTTGAGTATAAATACAATGATTCTTTGTAATGGCTTCTCATTGAATGCTGCCCTTTCCAACCGATATCTTCCTTTCAAACTTTTGCTCCTGGTTCCAGTGTCTTCGAAACTCATTCAGCACCGCTCACATGTTCGTAACTGATGTCAGCTATTTGTTGACTCCTATCTTATTTGTCTTCACTATCACGTGTCAACTTGACGAACATCCACCTGTCATTTATTAATTTTACCCATACAGATATCCCCCTACTTTCCGGTGACTAACTTCTATGTTACGGGGAAGTAGATAAGACCTCTATTCTTGGCGGGAAAAATCTTGAACGATTTCTGACACTTGAAAGGACGCACGTTTCCTTGCATTTAATGAGCCGAACATATGTTATCCCGTGATTCGGCAAATAATTTCACCAGTTTTCTAGGTAATGATGACCATGAACTCTGCCACCTATAAGCTTCTCCACTTCTCACAATTTTTATCTTTCACATTTACAAACTCTTGTTCTTCGAATTACCTTTAAGATTTTCTGCAAACCTTCCTTTCTTAGTAAAATTTTCTTACTCAGATTTTCCATCATCATGTCTTCTACTACCTCCCTGGTAACTTAGGCATTTACATCGGTGGTGGCCCTTCTAAAAAGCAAAAAATCAAGGAAGCCGATGATGGTCCTCCAACTGCCAACACAATCATTCCCTCTCAACTAAATTTTGAGACGGATCTTCAACTACAAAAGGAACCTTTCAACCCTAAAAATGACAAAAATTGGTTCGTTAGTAGATACCCTTCTTCCATTCGTCTGGCTAGTATCCCTATTGTGAAAGAAGATTGTGACTGGAAATACATTGAACTTTTAGCCCCTAATGAAATGGAAAGGGTCACTTTCAGCAAGCCAAGATTCATGTACATTTACACGTACCCTTTTACTTTAAGAATGAGCCGAAAAATCCATCCCATTATTTTTGAGTTTTGCAATAACTACCAAATTTGCTTCGCTCAGGTAGGTCCGTCAATATGGCGAACGGTAGCTTTTATTCGGGTACTATGCTCCCGAGCCAGTGAAACCCTCACTCTTGCTCATCTGATCAACCTCTATTCCCCAAAGATTTTCTGAAGAGGCATGATCAAACTCAGCAAATGCGGTAATCATGCCATCATCACCAGTGTTGATGATGATAACGATCGCGGTTGGATGGAAAGGTTCTTTGTCATTGATACTAGGGACATTCTTCCAGCGACAACACCTTCTTTCCTTGAATCTTGGAACCTTACTTGTAAGTTTTTTAAATATCATTTTTCTACTATGTTAAAGAAAATCCCCTTTTTTGCTAACTTTTATTTCTATTATTTCAGCTACCCGTTGGGTTCCTCCATCGGTTCTGAACCTGACCCAATGGGTACAGAAGATTTTAGATATTTCCATGATGGATTTTAGTAAGTGGAAAGAAATTTCACTCAAATTCAACTGGAAGGCCGAGAACTATGGTAAGTATAACTTCTCTTTTTTCTTTTCAATTTCCAACATGACTTAGTATAAATTTGTTGACTCCCTTTCATAATACACAGGCCTTCCAAAGGGGTTTTCCGTCTGTCATGTTGTTGAGGTTTCCCATGACCCAATGGTGGCTCATCTTCCCTGAGTCCCTAGTCTAAGGAAAAAAATAAAAAAAGAAGACGTACCTCCAAGGCTGAAATTCAGGAGAAGCCTTCTACAATAGAAACCCCAGTGGGACCGATCACAGTGGCCATTGATGAAGAAACACCGAGGATGATGATGAGGTAGTTTCTCTTCAAAGAAGAAGAAAAACTCCCCCTACTCAACCGGACGCTCAATTGGAAGTCATTCGAGGACTCTTTACAGAAATGTAAATGGTTGAAAACACAAAGTCCCATTTTTGAGACCCAATTGTCGCTTCCGGCCAGAGGAGTTCTACCTCTGACATTCCTCCACCTCCAATTTCAACAACCAGCTGCAGCACTGTCAGCTCATGCATCTTCGCCGGCCCCAACTGAACAAATGGAATATGTTCGCTCCCCTCGGCCACCCGATCACGGGAGCATTGAGAATATTTTCCCGGCACCTATCTGAAACCCCGATAGTAAACGTAATGTCACTCTTTTGGTTTCGAATGAGTGACACTTACTCTCAAATCCGGTGGGAGTTGCCAACTACTTGAAGCCTTTGGCTTCGAACAAAAACTAACAAAAGATGGGAGCTCTTTCTGCGGAGTGTCTGATCAATAGCAACCACTTTGCTACTCATGTATCATCTTGCTCTTCTTTTTTTCCCTTTCCTTCGCTAAAAATTATCCTCAATAACTTTAATGTTTGACTTTTCAGGCTAACCTTCTTGCCTCCGAGGAATTGCACAAGATGATCCAAGCCAAAGAAGAACTTGCTCCCGAGCGGGATTAAATTGCTGTTGAACGAGATCAACTCGCTGAGCGTCTCCCGACTTTAGAGGCAAGACTTGCTCAGATGGACGAGCTTAAAGCCCGATTAGAGCAATCAGAGCAAGAAAAGATGGTTCACAACCAAAGGCCACTCAGTTGTAGGTAGAATTTGAGGAATTGAAAGCCAAGTGGGCTGAGTTGTAGGATACTAGGCAAGCCAAAGTTAGCTAAATTTACTTAACTAGTTTTAACGATTCGAATCAAAACATTAACAATAATATTTGTAATAGTCTGAAATAGAGTGATATAATACTGAATAACATAATCTAAACATATCCCAGATTCTGGAGTCACAAATACATGAGCATCTAGAGTGCTAAAGATAAAGTCTGAACAAAATATAATTATTTTAAAGCTAAATAAACAGTAATGATAGAATGGAAGGGGACTTCAGGACTGAGGACACCATGCAGCTATACCTCAAGTCTCCACAAGTAGCTGAATTCGAGCAGTCTCACTACGCACCGCTAGGATCAACTCTGGTATCTGCACAAGAAGTGCAGAAGTATAGTATGAGTACAATCTACCCCATATACCCTGTAAGTGCCAAGCCTAACCTCAACGAAGTAGTGACGATGCTATGGTAGGTCACTCACAAATAACATGTGAAAAATAATAATAACAGGAGAAAAAGGAATAGAATAGAGCAATAAACTCATGAAACGGATCTGAATACCAACTACCAGAGAGCCCTGAATAACAAAGCCTCAAGCCTCATATTACAATACTAAAAATGATTCTACAATCTCAAACAAGTATAATACAACATATCAAATCCGTTGCGGCATGCAACCCGATCCGACCATATCATCATTTGTTCATATCATAATCTGGCCTTATTCCTTCTTATCTTTCAATATTGTTCAGTACCATTGCAGCGTGCAACTGTACCCCAAACAATGTCAAACAATTAACTCATATAACTCAACAAAGATACTTGCAAAGTAACAACACAGAGGGGTGAAATGTATAAACAATAAAAAAATGCAATATAAACGGGAATGTCCAACCTCTCAAAATCTCAAACAATGGAAATAGGAAAAATAGGTAACAATTAAAATATACAATTAAAGCAAATTGAAACAAGTAGCATATAAGCAGAAATTGCACGGGAAATGAACAAATCAAGGCAAGTAGCAGTTAAATAACAAGTAACAAATATTACATAGATGTCAAGTAAAAATGTGTTACAATTAAAGCATATAACACAAAATAACATGGAACAAATGAAAACATGGAAGTAAATACTCCAATCCCGCATGCTAAATCCCGTGATGGTGCATATACACTCGTCACCTCACATATATGCCACTTCCCCCCATAATACACATAACAAATACTTTAACAAGTCCTAATTCCCTCAAGTCAATGTTAGACACAATACTTACCTCACTCCGCAACCAAATCAATGCCCAACCGTGGCTTTTCCTTTAGACTTAGCCTCCAAACCAATCAAATCTAGCCAAATATAGTTCAAATAATTCAAAATAGCCTTTAGAAACTACCCACGAATGAAAAAGATTCAATCTTTAATGATTTTGGAAAAAGTCAATAAAAGTCAACCCCATGCTTGCTTGGTCAAAACCCGAGATTCGGACCAAAATCCAATTACCCATTCACCCATGAGCTCGGTTATGTGATTAGTTTCGAAATTCGACCTCAATTTGAGGTCTAAATCTCAATTTTACAAAATTCCCAATTTCCGCCCAAATCCCTAATTTCTACCATGAAAAATCCTAGATTAAAGGTTAAAATCAAAGGGTGTTTATGGAAATGTAATGAAACAAGTTAAAATTTACTAACGAATGAAGTGGGGATGAAAAACCTCTTCAAAATGGCCTCTAGGCCGAGCTCAAACTTGAAAATGGTAATAAATGAAGAAACTCCTGACTTTCAGCTATTTTAATAACTAGGCATCAGTTGCTCTTCATTTTTGCGAAGCACATGGCGCATTCAAGAAGAATAGCAGCCAGAAATCCTACGCATTCGCGATGTTACCTTCGCGTTCACGAAGGCTTGGCTCCCCCTTGCCTTCGTGTTCGCGAGCCATAACCCGTGTTCGAGTAGAGTAACAGTCCAGCCTCCCCCAGGTTCCCACAAAGCTTCGCGCTCGCGGAAAGCCGGCCGCGTTTGCGAAAGGTAAGCCCCCCTCCTGTCACGACCCCAAATTCCCTCTGTAGGATGGCGTGATGGCACCTAGTCTCTTAGACTAGGTAGGCCTATCAATGCGGAATAAAAATTAGAAATCTGAAACTTTACATAATTTAAAACTCCCAAAACCTGGTAGAAATAAGTCACAAGCTTCTAAGAATTTATCCTCAATGTCTCTATATATATCAAGGTCTAAAGAAAATAAGGAAGCAACACAATAATGATAGAAGGGGACTCCAGAGTCTGCGGACGCTGGCAGATATACCTCGAAGTCTCCATGTACAGGTAACTCACTGATGTCGGGGCTGGTAAGGAGTACCTGGATCTGCACAAAAAGATGTGCAAAAGCGTAGTATGAGTACACCACAGCGGTACCCAGTAAGTGCCAAGCCTAACCTCGGTAGAGTAGTGACGAGGTCAGGTAACCAAACATGAACCTCTGGGCTCCTAACCAAACATGCATATCACGCCCCGACCTCGGGGAGCGCGACCGGTGCTCAACCGAGTAAACCCAGTCGAGCAAGTCTAATTTACATCAACCTCCCATCATTACTCATGCATGATTTACCATAACATAATTAGATCGTGACTTTCAAATTGAATACATTTGGCTCAATGGCCTAAAATTCTCCTCATGATGGATACATAACTTTATAAATAACTGTAAATACTGTGAACATAAATACATGACAAAACTCAAAACTTTAAGTACATGACCCACAGTGTACATGAAGCTTCTATGACAATAGATACCTAAGTACATAAAACAAACTAGACTCAAACACCCACTAGAACTGTAGCGGGCTCACCATAAGCTGAGTAGTGAAGCATATCCCCATCAAAGATCCATATCATCCAATAGAAGTATACCTGTATCCATTAAAAGATGCAGAGCCCCCGACAAAAGGGATGTGAGTACATGTGGAATATTACTCGCATGTAAAGCAGACAGAACAACATATGAAAATCTGGTAACTCAAATAAGAGGCAAATAAAGTACATCAAGAAACTATGAAACGTCCCATAGAATCACATTTCAAGTCTTATTATACTTACACCATTCTGAACTTCTTTTGGGATCAATTGAGCCAAATGAATTATGTGTGGGATACAAAATATAATGTAAATATAACAACATGTACAAACAAGGGCAATGAAAGTGGCACCTATTGTCTGCGTTAACAATGCGTCTCACTAGACCGTCCATATCCCTCTCTTATTTTACACCTATACATTTCATAGACCGTCCTTAGTGTTCACATATCATATTATACACCTATGCATCTCATACACAATACACCTATGCATTTCATAGACCGTCCATATAATTCCATACACAATACACCTATGCGTTTCATAGACCGTCCATAGGATTCCATACACAATACACCTATGCGTTTCATAGACCGTCCATAGGATTCCATACACAATACACCTATGCGTTTCATAGACCGTCCATAGGATTCCATATACAATACACCTATGCGTTTCATAGACTGTCCATAGGATTTCATACACAATACACCTATGCGTTTCATAGACCGTCCATAGGATTCCATACATAATACACCTATGCATTTCATAGACCGTCCATAGGATCACATATACAATACACCTATGCGTTTCATAGACCGTCCATAGGATCACATATACAATACACCTATGCATTTCATAGACCGTCCATAGGGTTCATAACACATCATTATGCACATAACCATATATAAACTCAAAGCGACATGATTAACATTACATTTAAGGTCGTAATTTCCCGTATCATTGGAATACTTCATGTTCATGCTCATCATGGATAAACATAACTCATTACATTAGCACATGCATGGTGAATCAATAAGTCGATTTCAATGGCACATGAGCCCAATTTCCTTTTTTAAGGTTCATCATCATTTAGCATAGGACATCTCCCTTTCATCTCGTTATTCACTCACTTGTCATCTTGAGGTCATTAGCTAGGTTCATAATTCTTGGGTACTTAACATCGAAGTCATTTGCATTTATTATTTTAGAAGCATACATACAATGATTGAAACCATTGAAACATACAATGCCTCATAATTCTCATCTTGGCAAGCGGTCACATTTTATGTTCATACTATCACTTACTTGTACTTGCCATGGGTGATCATAGAACATTAAGAGCATTTAAAACATTTAGGAACACCATAGCCTTTACTCATGAGAATGTAGGAGCTTATAACACATTGGAAACAAAAGTACAAATACGTTCATCTCATAACCTTCCACACCATATATCACTTCATTCGTACTTTCAACCACTTACAACATCATTATTTCATTGGCTCTCTTGGCCTTACATATGATTCTTCTTTCATGGCACAATGGCCATATTTTATATTCCACACTTTCATATCTTTCCTTTCATGGATCGTCATCATAAATATCAACATATAGAATATTCCGAAAATCACAACTTTAGGTTCATTAGTAATGAAGGCTTTAAACACAATAGATTTCTTTCCAAGAAGTGAAGTAAAATGATTGGCAATCAAAGTGCAAGTTAAAATCATAAACGAGTAACACACCATTTATTCTTGAAATACTTTTCCCCAAAAGGGCAATACACAGTTTCAACTCATGATTATGTAAGAGCTCAAACCACATTGGAAATACTTACAAAGCATAGAATTAGTTAAAACAACCACCTTTGGGCATGACTTGAGCACATAAGCTTTTAGGCAAATCTATTTTCGAAGTCAATTTGGAGCAGTTGAATCAAGGCTCATTTCATAACCGTTCTCGCATAATTTCATTTCATTGGCACCATTGGCCACAAATATAACTTTTATTATTGGCACGGTAGCCACACTTTACATCTCCAACCCACTTCTTTCACTTTTCATCATCTTTATGGGTTATCAACAACAAGGCATTTCTAATCTAGACCTTAGATACACATATGACCAATTAAGAGTCTTAAGCACATCGAGTTTTTCTCACACAATTTGGCATCATAACTTTCATTTGAAAAACGACTCAAAACCATAACATTTTAATACACAACCCATACTTTGAACGCATTCCCGAAAGATAACATTACATGATAAGAGCATTCGGAACACATATTGAACATATCTCTTTCGGCACAAAGCTTATTCGGAATAGTCAATTTATAATGAACAACTCGGGACTTACAAGAACATCGTGGGATTCAATTTTAAGAGAGAAGTTTAGCCAACATACCTTGCTTGAGCTTCCCTTAGATTACCACAACATCCCAACACTTCTAGCAATTCCAATCAACTAGAGATATAACAAAATTGAACCATAATTAAGGAGAGATCCATGGTTTCAGCTCACTTAGGCATTTCATCAAGCACTAGGTGTGCAAATTACACTACAAGGTTTCTATGGTGGAATCCTTTCATACCACAACAAATCATTCACCCAATTTAGTTCGACAACCTCCCTACCACCCTTATAGGTACATTCATCCATAAAGAGTACCTCCCAAATCTAAGAATCATACTTCTCATGACCTACTTTTAGTCCAAATCCTAAAATTTTGGGCTAGGGAGTAGAACCTTACCTCTTAGATGAAGATCTTGTGATTGGATTCCTTGATTCTTGAAGATTGGGGCAAGAAGAAATGATTAGCATGCTAGGTCTTCGCCTTCTCTCTCTAAAATAGTTCTCTCCTCTCTCAAAAAAATCAGATTTTACCTTGTAAAATGACCCCCTAAGGTCTTATATCAAAAGGGTCGGATAAGAAATTTTCCAAAATGATCCCCGGAGTCAATTATGTGGTAGCAGAATCGTTATATGGGCAGCAAAATCGTTATGTGAGCAGCAAAATCATTTTGTGGGCAGAAGAATCGATTATGTGGATAGTAGAATGGTTATGTAGGCAGCAGAATTTTTCTGCAACCAGCAAAATGATTATGCGGCCAACAGAACTGTTTTTCAAAATTTGCCCATTCTCTGCTCCACTTTGCGATGCCTATGCGGTCCGCGGAACCGTTCTGCGATCGCGAAATTGACCGCAGAATCGCCTTCTTCTGCCAAAAATTCCCATCAACACTTTAGTGTATTCTTCAACCCAAAAAGTACATACCATGGCTCGTTTTCTACAATCCTCAAACCCATTAGCCTACCTCGACACCACGAAACCTTAAATTTCTTGGCAAAACTGTACGGGGCCTTACAAAGCAAACAAGTGCAATAACACCATACGAACTCGCTCGCATAATCAAAACACCAACATAACTCCTAGAACCACGAATCAGACGTCAAAATGCATGAAATTTCAAAGAACACTCAAGAACTTCTAAAATCACAACCAAGCGTCCGCATCAAATCAAACAACCTCCGATTTGCACCAAATTTTGCAGACAAGTTTCAAATAGCAAAACAGACATATACCAAGTCCCGTAACCAAAATCCGAACCCGATAATCATAAAGTCAACCTTCGGTCGAACCTAGGAAATTTCCAAACCTTCAATTTACAAGCTTTTGGCAAAATGAGTCAAATCACCCTAGGGACCTCTGATTTCAATTTCAGGCATACGCCTAAGTCCAAAATCACAATACAGACCTATCAAAATCGTCAAAATACCGATCCTGGGTCATTTTCAAAAAATATTGATCGTAGTCAATTCAAGTTGTTTTAAAGCTAAAAAATCATATTTGCTTCAATTTTTTACGTAAAAAACTTTTCGGAAAAAAGACACAGACTATGCATGCAACTCGAGGAACATCAAATGGAGCTAATAGAGGTCTCGGAACACAAAAATAAGGGCTAGTACTCAAAATGACCTATCGGGTCATCACATTCTCCACCTCTAAAAGAAACGTTTGTCCTCGAACGGACATAGAAAAGTACTTGAACTGATGAAAATGTATGGGTATCTACTCTGCATATCAAACTCGGACTCCCACGTAGCTTCCTCGATCGGCTGACCTCTACTCTGCACTCTCACAGAAGGATAACTCTTAGACCTCAACTTCCGAACCTACCGGGCTAGAATTGCCACCGACTCCTCCTCATAAGTCAAATCCTTGTCCAATTGGACATAGCTCAAATTTAATATATGGGACAGATCACCGTGATACTTCCGAAGCATGAAAACATGGAACACCGGGTGAACTGCCGATAAGTTGGGTGATAATGCAAGTTTGTAGGCCACCTCACCAACTCTCTCAAGGATTACAAAAGGACCAATATACCTAGGGCTCAACTTTCCCTTCTTCCCGAACCTCATCACATCCTTCATGAGTGAAACCCATAACAAAATCCTCTCTCCCAGCATGAATGCTACATCACGAGCCCTCCGATCAGCATAACTCTTCTGCCTAGACTTGGCTGTATGAAGTTGATCCTAAATCAACTTGATTTTCTTCCAGGCATTCCGAACCAAATCAGTACCCAACAACCTAGCCTCTCCCGGCTCAAACCAAATCATTGGAATCTCAAGACTCTAAAGCAAACCGCCCGGCCTCTGATACTCGTATTTTATCTGTTGACAATTCAAACATCGAGCCACATACTCTACTATATTTTTCTTCATTTTTCTCCACCAATAATGCTGTCTCAAATCCTGATACATCTTGGCGGCACCCGGATGAATGGAATATCACGAACTGTGGGCCTCCTCAAGAATCAACTCACGAAGCCCATCCATATTGGGCAAACAAATCCGACCCTGCATCCGCAACACCCCATAATATCCAATAGAAACCTCCTTGGTATCGCCGTGTTGCATTGTGTCCTTATGGATAAGAAAATGGGGTCGTCATAATGACGCTCTCTGATGCGCTCATACAAAGAAGACCGAGAAACCACGCAAGGCTACACATACTCTCAGCCTTTCTGCTTAAGGCATTGACCACCACATTGGTCTTCCCGCGATGGTACAAAATAGTAATATCATAGTCTTTTAATAGGTCTAACCACCTCCGCTTCCTCAAGTTTAGATCATTTTGCTTAAAGAAGTGTTGTAGACTCTAATGATACATGAATACCTCACACGGCATGCCGTAAAGGTAGTGCCTCCAAATCTTCAATGCATGAACAATAACTGTCAACTCTAGATTATGAACGGGGTAGTTCTTCTCGTGAACCTTTAGCTGACGCAAAGCATAAGCGATCAGCCTACCCTCCTGCATCAAGACACATCTGATGCCAATCCGTGAAGCATCATAATAAACTACATATGAATCTGATGCTAACGGCAAAACTAGAATTGGAGTTGTGGTCAAAGCAGTCTTGAGATTCTGAAAACTCAACTCACACTCATCGGACCATCTAAAAAGAGCACCCTTCTGGATCAACTTGGTCAATGGGGTTGAGATAGATGAAAACCCCTCCACGAATCGGCGATAATAACCTGCCAAACCCAAGAAGATCCGAATCTCTATAGCTGAAATAAGTCTAGGCTAGTTCTGAGCTGCTTCAATCTTCTTAGGATCCACTTTAATGACCTCGGAAGATACAACATTGCCCATAAAGGCAACCGAATCCAACCAAAACTCAACTGCAAAAACTTGGCATATAACTTACTATCTCTCTGAGTTTGAAGTACGATCCACAGATGCTGCTCATGCTCCTCTCAACTACGGGAGTGAACCAAAATATCATCAATGAAGACGATCACAAAAGAATCCAAGTAAGGCTAGAATACCTAGTTCATCAAATCCATAAATGTTGTTGGGCATTTGTCAAGCCAAATGACATCACTAGGAACTCATAATGACCATACCGAGTCTGAAACGCTGTCTTAGGGACATCCGATGCCCTAATCTTCAACTGATGGTAGTCATATCTCAAATCATTCTTTGAAAACACTTTGGCACCCTGAAGCTGATCAAATAATCATCAATCCTATGCAACGAATACTTGTTCTTGATAGTGACTTTGTTTAACTGCCGATAATCTATACACTTCCTCATCGAACCATCCTTCTTCTTTACAAACAACACTGATGCACCCCAGGGAGAGACACTAGGTCTAATGAATCCTTTTCAAGCACATCCTGCAATTGCTCCTTCAGTTCCTTCAACTCAGTTGGGGTCATACAGTATGGTGGAATAGAAATGGGTTGAGTGCCGGAGCCAAGTCAATACATAAGTCAATATCTCTATCGGGTGGCATCCCCAACAAATCTACAGGAAACACCTCTGGAAACTCGCGCACAACTGGTACTGAATCCATGGAAGGAACCTCCGCACTAGGATCACGGATATAGGCCAAATATGCTAGACATCCCTTCTTGACCATATGTCGAGCCTTTACATAAGAAATAGCCCTGCTAGTAAAATGGCCAAGAGTCCCTCTCAACTCAAATTGAGGCAACTCCGGCATGGCTAAAGTCACCATCTTGGCTTGACAGTCCAAAATAGCGTGATAAGGTGACAACAATCCATGCCCAAAATAATATCAAAGTCCACCATATCAAGAAGTAGAATATCTACACTATTCTCAAGGATCCCGATAGAAACCACACACGAACGATAAACATGATCTACTACAATAGAATCTCCCACAAGCGTGGACACATAGACAGGAGCACTCAAAGAATCACGAAAAATTAACCAGATATAAATCAAAATAGGGTGACACGTATAAATAGGTAGAGCCTGGATCAAATAAGACTGAGGCATCCCTATGGAAAACCGAAACAATACCTGTGATGACGGCGTCAGATGACTCTGCCTCAAGCCTGGCTAGAAATACATAAAAATAGGGTTGGGCCCCACTACTCTAACCTACACCTCTCAGATGGCCTCTAGCTAGCCGGCCTCCACTTCTAATGGCCTAACCTCCAGCTCTAGCTGGCTGACCCCTGCATGTAGCTGGTTGTGCGGGCGGTAAAGCAACCAGTGCCGGCATAATGGCACGAGAACCCTATTGAGGTCTGATGCCCATCAATCTAGGATAGTTCCTCTTGATGTAACCTGTACCTCCACACACAAAGCACTCCCTCGACTGTTTTGGCTGCTAAAGATGAGACTAACCCTAACAGACCGGATAACCACTGTAGTAACTCTGTAGCGGTGGTGCACTGAATGTTTGTTGCTAAGGACGAGACCCTAGCTGCTCAGGATGAGACCCATAAGAACCACGACTACCCGAAGCACAATGAGATGCCTGAAGCGCTGACTGAATCAGCCTAGGAAGATGGCCTCTACCAAATGAACCCCTGCCTCTAGACGAGGCCCCACTTAAACCACCAAAGTGACGAGGCCTCTTCTCAAATACCGCCTCTCTATCCTGACTACAAATCATCTCGATCCATCTAACAATATCTACGGCCATTGTTTGAACTTGGATCTCCTCCTCATTATCAATTTAAGTCTCCACAATGGTGATGTTGCACGTGCTCTAGGCTGAGCTCTGCCTCTGCCTCGGCCCCTACCCCTACCCCTAATAGTGGCTACAACAAGGGGATCCGGCTCCTGCCCAGCTATAGATGTTGTGCATGTTCTCATCATCTATGAGAGAACAAGAATGGAATGATTCAAACATCAATGATAGAATAAAATCGTACGATAAAGAAAGAAAGAAGTGAAATTTACCTAAAGCCTTATAGCCTCTGGAAGATAAGTACGGACGCCTCCGTACCGATCCTCTAGACTATACTAAGTTTGCTCATGACTCGTCAGACCTAGGAAACCTAGTGCTCTGACACCAACTTATCACGACTTAGAATCCCACCCTCGAGACCATGATGGCGCCTAACATTTCACTTGCTAGGCAAGCCAACAATAGTGTAACAACCCAGCCGGTTATTTTGAGTATTTTAGCCCCGGTCCCCTATTTATTGCCTCTTGTATGTTGTATCATGGTTATGTGACTTGCCAGGGATGTTTGGTTTTGGTTTCGGGTGCGTTTTAGAGTGAAATGGGACACATAGTCCCTAAGTTGGAGGCTTAAATAAAAACAGTTAACTACAGTTTGACTTTTGTGTAGACGACTCCGGAATGGAGTTTTGACGGTTCCAATAGCTCCGTATGGTGATTTTGGACTTAGAGAGCTGATCACGCCCAACTATGCCTTATAAAAAGGACTAAGCGATCGCTGTAAAAATATCTGATTCAAGAGTCCGGAGTCGAATCCCACAGGGAACTAACCTATTTGCTACAACTTTCCAGTATCACTAATAATAAGCTTAGACAACTTTCAGAGTTCAAGATTTGATTTTTGAATTAACAAAAATTACTTAACTAAGGAAAAATGACAATAAAAACTATCAATTAGCAAGAATGAGGTTGAATTCAAGGATAAAAGGATCTAGGGTTTACGATTTCCCCAATTGTCGGATTAATTCCAGACACGCTAGCTATAATCTCGCCATAACACTCTCTAAAGATAATGAGTTCTTGTTTACCGCAATTATATCTTGATCAATTACGATAATTTACTAGAAGTATTTTCGCCAAAACTTCGTTATCTCTAATCCTGCTTTTAAATTCGAATAATTAATATCTTAGCTTACTCGAAAGTGGCGTTGTTCAACATACAATCTAATCAAAGTGTTCTTTCTCAAGAAACACAAGATAACTAGACACGATTAATCAAGGGGCCTTCAATTAACCACAAGAAATACATAGTCGAACAATTAAAGAGTAAAAACGGCTCCATTATATCAAAATGCAATCAAGACTTCATCCAACAATTGGTTCCATCAACCGTAGATGACGGGTTTAGCTACTCATAATTATGTAGATAATCATAGTAATATCTAAGAGCATTAAACTAGAAATAAAAGGAAAGCGGGGAGAAAAACTCGAGTGATTCGTGCTTCCAAAGTATTCCATAGCCTCTTGCCTCTCTAATGATGTCTAACCCTTCAAAAACTAACTTTAAGAGGTATTTATAGGGTAGGGGCCGAAGTCTACATGTCCAAAACTAGTGAGGAATTAAAATTTGCTCGGATGCCATCATCGGCACGAGGCACTGTCTGGGGCACCAATATTTCTGCGCGAGGCACTATCTATGGCGCCATTGTTTCTGCGTGAGGCATTGTTTGGGGAGCCAATGATAATGCCCTAGACAATACCTTGCACTGTCTATGGCCATGACTTTTCATTTCCTTGCACGTCTTCTTTTATTGCTCCATTTTGTAGCTCCGAGGTACCATATCGTGCCACTTTTCTCCAATTCATGTTCAAGCATTCCTACACGTAAATAAGCTCTATTAAGCGCAATTGTCGCACAAATTAGCATCCAAACAACAAGCAAGTAGGGTAAATAACATAAAAATATATGGAATTATCTCACGAGGATTTCACTTTAATTCACTTTTCAAATCGAGCAACACCTAGGATTTCGCGTTACTTCATATTCCGGGCAAGTTCTAGACTCAAATGCAATAACATGGACTATACAAAGAACTCACTTCACACATGGCACATGACTCACTAATGACAGTTTCATTCGGACTCTCACTCAAACAAGTATTCACAAGGCCAAGAGATATATTAAGCATAAAGCACAAAGTGAACACAAGTAAAGCAACCGAGACATAGGAGTTATACCACATGCTATTCATTTTTACCAAGGCATCGTCATATATTTAAAGCTAAGGGAAGGTGAAACGCATGCCAAAACCTAAGTATGCAACCATCAAACAAGTCAAAGGGTACAAATCACATCAATTCTTCTCCTTTATTTCCTACATACTATTCTAAAAGTAAAAATAAAAAAATAAATCTACTACCCGGTTCAAGTTACATCCCATGAAAAAGAACTGAGGTACAAAGAAAAACCACGAGGGATTATTACTACCTAAGAAAAATAAAAAATAGACATATTTTTGTATTTTCTATTTTCTAATTTTTTTGTATTTTTTGTTTAGACTTTAATCCCTCAAGAAAACTGTCTAGGAGATCCATCGTCGAGAAAAGTCCATTTTTTTCTTTTTTTTTCGAAAATAAAAAAACCAAAAAATAAAAACTACTACACTACTTAATACTATTTTAGAGTATCCTAAAATAATAAAACAAGAAGCTAACAATAAAGAAAATAAGAAGCTAGAAATTAAAAATATAAGAAGCTAGAAATTAAAAATATAAGAAGCTAAAATTAAAAATATAAGAAGCTAATAAGGTTACTAATCTATTCCTACTATGCACAATGAGAGTTACCCACCCCACACTTAAAACATGCAGTGTCCCCAATGCATAATTAAAGTAGAAAGGGTGAATAAAAAACTCCCCGATCAATCCTCGAGACGATGGCCCTCATCGAAGAAGGCCCGGTCAGCCTCATCAACATCATAACCCAGATCCTCACCAGTGGCATCAACCGTTGGCTCAACTGTTGGATCAACCTACTCCCCGTCACCCTGTACTGAATGCTCTAGAGTGTTGATATCTTCTTCTGGTAGCACCCCTGACCCGCAGCTAAACCAACCAATCGTTGTGCCGGTGAGGTGAGCGGGAACTGCTCAGTCAGGTGAGTCCTCTCCTCTGAAGTAGCAGGCCTACCCCCAATCCTTAACTGAAAATCCATCATCCTATACAAATGAACCAGAACGCTCTCATCGCGAGCCTAATGCTCCGCTGTAGTCAATGCCGTACCATCTTCCTCATATAGCCCACGAATAACAACAATATCGGTAGCTCGAGATGTGGATGGAATCAACAAGTAAAACCTTGGCTCCTCATCCACCTGCTCTTTAAGCAAGTATTGCGTAAGCATATTCACAAAGCATATCCTAGTAAGCGTGCCCTTTCGAGATTGTTCCATCTGACTACGTATCAACTGGCCCATATTCGCCGTCCACCCTTTCATCAAGAAATACACTAGACATACTCTCTCGCGGACAACAGCAGAATCATGATCACATGGAAGTAGTCTCGTGTTCACCAAGCGCAACCATACTTTAGCAATTTTTGTAAACTTCACTTTAGGCAGAGAAGTACGGGTGTTGTATTTTTTGTCTCGTGTTTACACCGCATTCGAATTAACACCACACAGTGTGTGCCTATATCTTTGTAAGAAGGCCGGTCAATAAAGTCACACAACGGACTACATGGGACATCAGGTGCATCCAAAAATCTACATAATGCACTTGCCGAAATATCAATCAGCCTCCCACGAATAGGTACCAATTGCTCCTTATCTTCAAGGTTCCACCCGGCATAGAACTCGCGTACTAAGCTAAAGTTTGCCTCTCCCGGATTTTTAAACACAAAACCCAATCCTAGTTCATGTATTATTTCCCAATACTAAGGGTAACATGACTTCAATTTTTGCTCATCAACTGTAAAATTAGGGAGATATGAGTTTGGGCGACACTTCCTGTAAAATGCTCTCCCATATGGGGGCACACTCTTGATGCCATACTCACGAGTCGCTCTCTCTTGAGGTTGTGCCCCGGTAGAAGCAGAAGCCCCTTGCTTTCCTTTACCACTGTGACTACCAGACGTAGCCTCAACTTTGGTCCTTTTCTTTGGCGATGTGCCTGACGAGGTAGCCTTTGCCTTTGGTGGTGCCTTGGCCTTAGCCGGTGCCTTAGAACTAGCTGTTGGACGACCCATATTGCACGTACCTATCAACCATGCCAATTGTTAATGGAAGGAAACAACTATCACAAAAATAAGGTCGGAGTGACCCCACACTTAAAGCTATAAGATATGCTAATTACTTTAAACCATAGGCTTCTCAGACTTCGCCTTCATCAAGTAAGTGTATTAGCATCTAAATTTCGGCACTACACATAGCTCGTATGTCATTGCAAACACACTTTATCAATCCACACCAACTTTGTAGAGTCACCCCACACTTAGGTTTTCATATCAATCATGCTCTCCTAACACAAAACAATCTATTCCAAAGACTCAGGCTCCAAATGGGACTAAAATCGCCAATGAGGAAATTTATCGAGCACCTTGTAGGCATTATTTGTGTGTGAGTTTCTTTGTGGCTGAAGGATTGCTCCACCCTCCCAAATCAACTTGGGAATCGAGTGTGAAACACTCGTTACAACAATCACAAGATATCTTATAGGATATTCGGGGTTGGATAATTTTTAGCACAACTGCACCATTGTTGTACCTTGTAGAGCATATTACCCAACACTAAAATTTACATAGAAAAAGATAGAAAAGAGGAGAGAGAGAGAACTATACCTGGTGGTTGAGAGAGTGGCGAGGCAGTGGGTTGAGATGGTGGTAGTGCGTGTGTGTGTTGTTGGAGGGGACACTACAGTGGGGTGGGGAAGAGAGAATTTAGGTATTAAGGGGTTATGTTATGAGTGTGTGTGTTTGATGTTAATGCTGGATTATTTTAATTGATGTTAATGCTGGATTATTATTTTATTTTAAAGACTTACCTGGGCCTTGGCGCGAGGCGGTGTGGGCAGCAACGATAATATCACACGAGGCGCCATCAGGGGCGCTAGCCTTAGCGCGTTGGACTGCACAAGGTGGCGTGAGAGGCACTGAAAATTTAGCGCGGGGAGGGGTCTGGGGCGGCGTCTGGACATTTCCTCGCTAGGCAACATGAGTTGTGCAAAACTCACCATTTGTACTTCGCCTCGCGATGGCTCGATGTTTTCTTGTTCTTTTTGCAACCTTTTAGCTTGTTTAGGACACCCGAGCACATCTTCCTTCCACATAGCTCCACAACCTATCAAAACACGTCAAATTCACACAAAACGCACTTGTTAGTCCACCTCATTATCACACAAAAACTAAAACTAAAACTAAACTAACTCTACGCTATGAATTGGGTTGCCTCCCAATAAGCACCTTAGTTAACGTCATGGCATGACAAATTCAACACGACCATGGGTTGCCTCCCAGGAAGCGCCTGATTTAACATCACGGCACAACGCATGCTTTCAGGATATTTGCTCACATATTGGGGCTCTTTCAAGTACATCACATCTTTCTCCCATTTTTCTTCAATCATTCCAAGGTAGTGTTTCAACCTTTGCCTATTCACTTTAAACCTATTCGTTCCATCTTCAGACTCAATTTCTACCGCTCTACTTGGGAACACTTGCACAACTCTAAATGGTCCCGACCATCTAGATTTCAGCTTACCCGGAAATAAAATCAATCTCGAGTTGTATAACAACACTAGATCTCCGGGTTTGAAGTTCCTATCTAGAATGTGCTTAACATGCATCATCTTCATCCTTTCTTTATACAATCTCATACTCTCGAATTCCTGGAACCAGAACTCCTTGAGTTCATGTAACTCTATAACTCTACTTATGCCTACGGTTTCCATATCGAAATTCAACTGCCGCAGTGCCCATAAGGCTTTATGCTCAAGCTCCACCGGAAGATAGAATGCTTCTCCAAACACCAACTTGTACGGAGACATACCAATTGGGGTTTTAAATGTTGTGCGGTAAGCCCATAACGCATCATCCAACTTACTTTCCCAATCAGTCCGAGTCACATTCACTGTCTTGGTCAGGACACTTTTGATTTCCCTGTTGGACACTTCCATTTGCCCGCTCGTTTGCGGGTGGTAAGGTGTGGCAACCTTATGGCGAACTCCATACTTTTCTAACAGCCTTGCGAATGCTCTATTGCAGAAATGAGTTCCACCATCACTGATTATAGCTCTCAGAGTGCCAAACTATGTGAAAATA
Source organism: Nicotiana tabacum (assembly GCF_000715075.1). Classification (NCBI taxonomy): domain Eukaryota; kingdom Viridiplantae; phylum Streptophyta; class Magnoliopsida; order Solanales; family Solanaceae; genus Nicotiana; species Nicotiana tabacum. The sequence continues at coordinate 50,500,523 of NC_134102.1, forward strand.
TTTTTTCTTAGAAATCCTATCACTCCCTTAGCATCATTTATTGGAAGAGCCACCGCTTCAACCCATTTGGAGACATAGTCAACTGCTACCAATATGTACTTGCTACCATATGAGCTGACAAATGGTCCCATAAAATCAATCCCCCATACGTCAAACAGTTCCACCTCTTGAATTGTAGTCATTGGCATCTCATGACGACGATATATGTTACCGGTTATTTGGGACTCATCACAACTTTTCACCCAGGCATGGGCATCCTTGAATAGCGTCAGCCAATACAAACCTAATTCCAAAGTGCCCACCATATAGTGAAGCGTGGAAAGCCTGCAAAATAGAAGATTAATCTTTCTCGGGGATACACCTCTGGATCATGTTATCCACACATATTTTAAAAAGTAAAGGTTCATCCCGGTAATAAGACTGACAATCACTAAAGAACTTTTTCTTTTGAATCGAAGAGAGTTCATAAGGTACATTACCGCTAGCCAAAAAGTTAGCAATATCAGCATACTAAGGCATCTCCTCCATTGCAACTGCTAGTGATTGTTCATCCGGGAATGTCTATGTTATATCTTCAACCTCTACTTTCTTTTCAACTCCCTCTAACCTTGAAAGATTGTCTGCCACTTGGTTCTCCGTTCCTTTCCTATTGCGGATCTCCAAATTGAATTCTTGTAGCAAAAGAACCCAACGGATCAAACGTGGCTTTGACACCTTCTTTGCTATCAAGTACCTAAGCGCTGCATGGTTAGTATAAGCAATCACTTTTGAACCTATCAAATAAGACCTGAATTTGTCGAATGCAAACACCACAGCCAACATCTCTTTCTCAGTCACGGTATAATTGAGTTGTGCACCGCTTAGCGTTCTGCTTGCATAGTAAATTGGGTGCATCATTTGGTCCTTTCGCTGCCCCAAAGCTGCTTCTATAGCATAGTCACTCGCATCACACATGAGCTCAAATGGTTGCTCCCAGTCGGGTGCAACGATGATAGGTGCAGTCACCAGTCTCTTATTCAGCTCCTCAAATGCTAATCTGTAATCATCAGAAAACACAAAGGGGTGATCCTTTTCAAGCAGTTTACATAAGGTATTAGCAATTTTAGAGAAATCCTTTATAAATCGCCTGTAGAAACCAGCATGCCCAAGGAAACCTCTTACTGCCTTGACCGAAGTGGTCGGTGGAAACTTCTCAATCACGTCAACCTTAGCATGGTCGACCTCAATACCCTTACTTGACACTCGATGCCCCAAAACTATACCTTCTTGTACCATAAAATGACATTTCTCCCAATTCAGCACTAGGTTTGTCTCTACACACCATTTCAACACTCTTCTCAAATTGTGAAGACAATCTTCGAATGAATTCCTCACTACTTAGAAATCATCCATAAAGACTTCCATAATATCTTCAACCATATCAGTGAAAATGGCTAACATACACCTCTGGAAAGTGGTCGGTGCATTGCATAGGCCAAATTGCATTCTCCGAAAGGCAAAGATGCCATACGGACAAGTAAATGACATTTTCTCTCTATCCTCAGGGGCTATTATGATCTGATTGTACCCCGAATATCCATCCAAAAAGCAAAAGTGAGACCTCCCTGCCAACCTATCCAACATTTGGTCAATGAATGGCAGTGGAAAATGGTCTTTCCGGGTGGCCGTGTTCAATTTTCAGTAATCCATGCAAATTCGCCAACTCGTGACTGTATGAGTAGAGATTAACGCATTATTCTCATTCTGTACAACAGTCATGCCACCTTTCTTCGGAACACATTGGACTGGGATTACCCGGACGATATCCGAAATCGGGAAGATGATGCACGCATCCAACTACTTAATCACTTCCTTCTTCACCACTTCCTTCATATTCAGGTTCATCCTTCTTTGATGTTCCCTGGAAGGTTTGTGCCCCTCTTCCAAGAGAATCTTGTGCATATAAAAGGCTGGGCTGATACTCTTAATGTCTTCCATGATCCAACCAATATCAGTCTTACATTCCTATAACACCTGTAGGAATTGTTCTACCTGCACAGCTAACAAAGTGGAGGCGATAATAATAGGTAAAGTAGAATTAGGCCCTAAGAAAGCATACTAAGGTGAGCTAGAAGCGGTTTCAGGTCTAACTGTGGTGGTTCCTCTATTGACGGCTTCGCAAGTGGTGTTTCTCTTTCTTCTAAGTGTAGTGGCTCAAACTGAGGTTCCCTTTTACAGAACCCTTGACCTTCGAGAGACATAACCCACTCTGCCAACTCTTCACCATCCACTTCGTTCAAATTCATCAAACAAGCTTCTAATAGGTCTCTGACATTAAGAGTCTCATCCTCCTCTTGTAGTATCACATCAACGGCCTCCACTAGCGAACAATTTGCAAATTCGCTGGGCCTCCTCATAGACTATTAAACATTGAATATTATGACTATTAAACATTGAATATTATTTCTTCATTATTCAACTTCATTTTTCAACTCTCCAGTCTCACAGTCAATCAATGTTGTCCCAGTGGCTAAAAATGGCCTTCCCAAAATTATGGGTATTTCTTCGTCCACCTGACAGTCAAGAATCACAAAATTAGCAAGAAATACAAACTTCCCCACTTGGACGAGCACATCATCCAGGATTCCTATTGGCCTTTTCACTGTGCGATCAGTCGGTGGCAGCAACATTGAGGTTGGTCTAGCTCTGCCAATGCCCAACTTTGTGTAGATTACCAAGGGCATCAAGTTAATACTGGCTCCCAAGTCGTACAATGCTTTAGCAAAAGCATAACTTCCAATTGTGCATGGGATAGTGAAACTATCGGGATCAGACATTTTTTTAGCCATAGGTCTTACCACTACCGAACACCAACCTTTGAGGGAATGGTGCTAGAATTAGCTTCTGCCCATTGCTCTATGTCTTTTCCTGATTAAAAGTCTTTTCTACTACCTGTTCTGGGAGTTGTTCAATTTCCTTCTCTTTGCATGTGTCAACTTATGCTTGTTCAATTACAACCTCTTTGAGCTCTGTCGACTCATCAATCTCGAATGGCACGGGAGTAAGTGGCCCTACGTCTCTAATATATTGGACAACTTCATGCTCTCTATCCAAATCCCTTCCATTCATGAGACTCACTGCCATTAACTGATTCGGGTTCTGCTCTTTTGGATTGATGTTTGTGTTACATCTCGCATTTTCATACGTTAAAGTTTCGTCTTCAGTTAATCGACGTAGATGCGGGGATGAGATTATTTTGAGGTTAACATATTTATGCTATTTATAACAAACGATAAGTAAGTGCCGTGAAGGATAAAGGGTACACGAATTAAAGAAAATGAGTTTCGTTGAAGGTTGTCAATTTGGGATAAAATACGGTCCGAGCTATAATACCCGATATTTATGAACTAGTAACATACAAGGTACCATTGACCATGATAGTATGATATATAAGGTGTATTAAAAATGAGTAAAATTTTAAGTAATTCAAGACAATTCTTAATTATGCGGGTAATTGGTTAATTACCGGGTAACAGAATATTACCTAATTAATTAATTAGTTATGGAATAAGATTAACCCCTCCCCCCCCCCCAAAACGTGGCATCAAGCCACTTTCCAAATAAATGACTCATAGTCACTTTGGATTATGTGGCAATCTAGTATGTTAGTTACAAGACATCTCATGCCTAATGTTTTCATTTTCTAACAACACTTTAATTCTAAGACTTTTAATAAAAACTTTCCATAACTTCAGTAACTCACTTCTCTTAACGTTTCTGTTAAGCATAGTCATAATCTCTTCAAACTTCACCAAGACTTTCCTAACTCTTTTCATAGTTAAGAATACAAGACATTTCATTTCTAACCTTTTCATTTCTAACAATCAGACGTGATTTCTTCATTTCTAACACTACAACGTGATTTCACATGATTCATTTCTAACATTACAACGTGATTTCTTCAACCAACCAGATTTCTTAGCACAGTAGCAACGTTGGATTTTGTGATTCTAAGGGAGTACAGTGCAACCTTTTCCAAGAATATCATACAGATTTTTCCCTACTCCAGGTATGTTAAGGCTATCCCTTCATTCTTTTTGGCATGATCCAAATTATATAGAAGAAACGAGCAAACACACAATTTCCATTAACGACTCTATTCATAGAAATACTTGGGGTCTCTGTGTTCTTGATTCCCCATGTGACATATTATTATATCTTCTGTTCATGGGTCTCAGAATAATACACAGTTGATAAAATTTATCCGAACAGAATATTGAGATTATTAGCATATTTTCATGCATGTCATTCATTTATACATGTACATTGACTCATGACTAGATGTCGTTATATATATATATATATACGGCGTTATATACGCACCACCACCTGATCAGTTGGTATATGTTGATGGTTTTGCCCACAGTGGCCGAGATGATATGATGGGATGCCCTCAGAGGCTTGATGATATTATGTACACCTATACCTATGCATGACACGACATTTATACGCATGTGCATGATATTTTAAATGTTTCAGGATTTACAAAGTGATTCAAACTTACAGTCAGAATTCTTTATTCCATGTTTCATCTATGTCTTTTATGTATTGATTTTCATGCCTTACATACTCAGTACATTATTCGTACCGATGCCATATTTCTCAGGGCCTGCGTTTCATGCCCGCAGGTGCAGGTAGGCAAGCTGACGGTCCCCCTTCTTAGGATCCTTGATCAGCGAGAGTTGGCGTGCTCCACTTAATCCGGAGCTGCTTTTGATTTTGGTACGATATGCGTGTATACATATATGGGTATGACGTGGTTCAGTCCCATCTTTGTACAATTGTATTTCTATTAGAGGTCTGTAGACAGTTATGTATAGCTAGGGTAGTATGTCGCCTTGTCGGCTTCCAGTTTTGGGTATATAGTTTTCTATAGCAGCCTTGCCGGCTCGCCCACTGTATTCCGCATGTATATGTACATATGTCTTTCGGACAGGTTTCCCTCGCATATGTTATACATGTTTATATCTTAAACGCATGTTTAAGGGTGTTCGACAGGTAGGACTCGGGCACCCATTGCGGCCCATCGGTTTGGGGTCGTGACAGTTTGTGTCTGCAGGAAACATTCCTTGTGGGTGATTGTTCAAAGACATGGACAGCTGGCCTAACTGAGTTTCAATACCTTTAATAGTTGACTTCCTTGTGGGCGATTGTACGACTAACTTTTCTCGCATCCTTCCATTTGTCCCAATGATTTGTTGCATCATGCCCTTGATTTCTATCATATTCCTGTCATCCTGTCTGGTCACCTGTTGTTGATGAGGTTGTTGGTAAGCCAACTGTTGTAAGTGATGCTGATTGTAACCCAACTGTCTTTGATAGGCCACAACTTGGCCTTGTGGTCGTGCTCCCTCAGGATTGGTATTGTATTGTTACTGGGTTGGTATGTACTGTTGATTTTGAGGTCCCCATTGATGTCCACCTTGCCTCTGACCCCCAAAATTATTTACGTAATTCATGTCTTCTTTGAAGCCTTGGTTATCATTCTCTCCACTCCACGAGCAAACATACGACTAATTTATGCATGAAGTGCATAGGCCTCCATTTGTTGTGTCAACAATATGAACCTGTTCCGTGCCCATCTCATCAATTTTCTTTGTCAACAAGCTCATCTAGGTCATGAGAGTGACTATGTTTTCTGCATTTGTATTTTTTGGGTCAAGAGCAATAGAATGCTATATTGGAGTGAGAGTTGTATCCCTCGTCATCCAGCCTGAATTTTGAGCCATCTTGTCAAGAAGAATCTTACACTCTATGAATGATTTGCTCAAGAATGCACTCCCGGCTGAAGCATCTACATTGGCCTTCAGACTGTCAGCCAAACCCATATAGAATCTCTGTCCTAGCATCTGATCCGGGATGCCATGGTATGGACACTTCACCAGCATACCCTTAAACCTCTTCCAGGTTTCTTGCAAAGTTTCAGTTGGTTTCTGCCTGAACTGTAATATCTCATCAATTTGCCTTGCAGTCTTGTTGGATGGATAGAACTTGTTTAAGAACTGCTTGACTAGTTCTTCCCAAGTAGGAATGGAGTTTATTGGGAGCGAATGCAGCCAAGTTTGAGCCTCCCCAGTCACTGAGAATGGAAATAGTAACAATCTAATTGCTTCGGGTGTCACATTTGGCTGTCTTTGATTGACACAAATTGATAGAAAATTCTTCAGATGTTGTTGTGGGTCTTCGATGTACGACCCGGAGAACAACACTTTATTCTGCAGCAAGTGCAACATATTGTTTGTAATTTGAAAAGTCTCCGCTTGTATCGAAGGGACTGCAATTGCAGTTGCCGGATTGTCAGCGGTTGGTTGCACCTAATCATATAGAGAAGCTTCTAGCACAAGAGGTGCTACCATTCCGATGTTTGGGTCAACTTGATTATTTTTATTGTTCCCGTTGACGTTCTCGACATCACCCATTTCAATTTTGATTTGTTCATTCTGTTTTTGCTGTTTGCCCTTCTTATTAGCCCGATTCAATGTCCTGAATGCTTTCTCGGGATTTGAGAGACCTTTAAATAGTTCACCAGTTCTCAAGGAGCTTATAGGCAGGCACCTGAGGCTCAGAAGAATTCAAACGTGAGAATTTCAATGGAAATAATTTTAGCACCACGGAAAATAGATCTAAACTAACAATCCTAGCAATTCTTTCAAGTTGTAATGAATAACATCTTTAATCCCCTGGCAACAGCGCTAAAATTTGATCATGCCCAACTATGCCTTATAAAAAGGACTAAGCAGTCACTACAAAAATAATCTGGTTCAAGAGTCCGGAGTGGAATCCCGCAGATAACTAACCTATTTGCTACAACTTTCCAGTATCACTAATAATAAGCTCAGACAACTTTCAGAGTTCAAGATTTGATTTGTGAATTAACAGAAATTACTTAACTAAGGAAAAATGACAATAAAAACTATCAATTAGAAAGAATGAGGTTGAATTCATGGATAAAAGGATCTAGGGTTTATGATTTCTCCAATTGTCGGATTAATTCCTGACACGCTGGCTATAATCTCGTCGTAACACTCTCTAAAGATGATGAGTTCTTATTTACCGCAATTATCTCTCGCTCAATTATGATAATTTACTAGAAGTATTCTCTTGAACTACTCTAGTTGACAATTCATACAACTCATAAATATCGCGCCAAAGCTTCGTTATCTCTAATCCCGCTTATAAATTTGAATAATTAATATCTTAGCTTACTCGAAAGTGGCGTTGTTCAACAATAATCTAATCAAGTGTTCTTTCTTAAGCATCACAAGATAACTAGATGACGGGTCTATTATATCAAAATGCAATCAAGACTTTATCCAATAATTGGTTCCATCAACCCTAGATGGCGGGTTTAGCTACTCATAATTGTGTAGATAATCATAGTAATATCTAAGAGCATTAAACTAGAAATAAAAGGAAAGCAGGGAGAAAAACTCGAGTGATTCGTGCTTCCAAAGTATTCCGTAGCCTCTTGCCTTTCTAATGATGTCTAACCTTTCAAAAACTAACTTTAAGACGTATTTATAGGGTAGGGGCCGAAGTCTACATATCCAAAACTAGTGAGGAATTAAAATTTGCTTGGATGGCATCGTCGGCGCGAGGCACTGTCTGGGGCACCAATATTTCTGTGTGAGGCACTGTCTATGGCACCATTATTTCTACACAAGGCACTGTTTGGAGCGCCAATGACAGTACCCTGGATAATGCCTTGCACTGTCTATGGCCATGACTTTTCATTGCCTTGCACGTCTTCTTTTTTTTCTCCATTTTGTAGCTCTGAGATACCATTTCGTGCCATCTTTCTCCAATTCATGTCCAAGCATTCCTACACGTGAAATAAGCTCTATTAAACGTAATTGTCGTACAAATTAGCATCCAAACAACAAGAAAGTAGGGTAAATAACGTCAAAAATATATGGAATTATCGCACGACTTCGAAAGCATATCCGGATGTTGATTTGGAGGTCTGTAGGTTGTTTCGACTTGAATTGGTGAAAGTTAGAAAGTTGAAAGTTTGGAAGGTTGAAAAGTTTGACCTGGAGTTGACTTTATTGATATCGGGGTTCGATTTCAATTCCGGAAGTTGGAATAAGTCCGACATGTCATTTATGACTTGTGTGCAAAATTTGAAGTCAATTGGAGTTATTTTGGTATGAATCTGCATTAGTTTTGGAATTCGGATCTTCATAGTTTCAATAGGCTTGAATTGGGTTGCGATTCATAGAATCAATGTTGTTTGATGTGATTTTTGGCTTTGAGTAGATTCGTTATGTGTTTTTGAACTTATTGGTATATTCAGACAGGGTCCTGGGGGCCCCAGGTGTGATTCGGATTGAATCCAGAACAATTTTGGAGTTGATGCATCGCTAAACCTTTGTTGTGTCTGGTGCAATCGCACCTGGACAATTTAGGCCGCAGGTGCGGCACCGCAGAAGCAGCCCTCGATCTGCAGAAGCAAATTTGGTCTTGCCCAGCTGGGACCGGAGATGCGGTCAATGGCGCGCAGAAGCGAATGCGCAAATGCGACTGGCTTTCCATAGAAGCAATTGCGAAGATGCACTAATGGGTTTCGCAGGTGCGAACCTTTAGAGCCTAACTTGGAATCGCACCTGCGGTGGATTTTCCATAGGTGCAGTGTCACATATGCGACCCCATGCCTGCAGAAGAGTGGATCGCTGGGCATAAAAGGGGTCTTCGAGGGTTTGAATTCATTTTCATATTTTGGACCTAGAGAGCTCGGCTTGTGGTGATCATTCGAGGGATTTTCAAGGAAATCATCTGGGTAAGAGATTCTAACTCGTTTTTGGCTATATTAATTGAATCCATTGTTATTTTCATTATTTAATTAGTGATTTGAGTTGAAAATTTGGGAAAAATTGTGAAAACTTCTTAGACTAAATTTTGGGGATTTGAAAGGCGATTTGAGGTCGGATTTGAGTAATTCTTGTATGGTTGAACTCTTTATCGAATGGGTTAAGGATGTACTTGATTTTCCTTTTTTTCGTCGAGGTTGGGTTAGTGTTCAGTGTACCGCTTGTGACACCTATGCTTTGCAAGCCTACATAGGGTACAAAATTGAAAAGAATGCATTGGATGGATGCCCGAGCATTGAGAAAGAAGGACGCTTTCAGAGCCGAAAGGCCATGGGGAGATACCGTCTGTTCGGATTTTGTAATTTTGGTCGGGCTCTGAGACACGGGCCCGGGGTTCACTATTGAGTTGACGTTTTATTTCTATTTAAAGATCGTAACTTTATTGTTCAGAATAGTTTCCTATAGTTTATATTTATAGTATGAAGTTATTTTGGCTAGATTCGAGCCGTTCAGAGTTGGATAATCGAGGGAAAGGCTTACTAGTGGATTGACTTAGCGTGTTTTATAGTAAGTGTCTTGCCTAACTTTGTGTGGAGGAATTACCCCTTAGGATTGGTGTTGTTTTGTGTGAATTGTGATGTGTGGAAGTTGTGTACGCAAGGTGACAAGTGTGTACATGGGCTAAATTGGGTAATTGACCGGTTCTAGCTATGTAGGTTCTGATCATGACTTTAATTGGGTTACCATAATATGTTATATTCATCATCTTTAGTCTATCTTCACATGCTTTACCTATTTTACCTCTTACTTTTTGTTTGCCCTTATATTCCTAGTTGAAATTATTGTTTCCTATATTCCTTATTATTTATTTAACCATTGAGCTCCTTACTTGAATTGTTATTCTTGGAATATCTTGTTGTTGAAATTGGTATTGAGTTATAAAGGTCGTGATTCACATTGAGGCAAGGTTGTTAAGTTGTGAAATACTATTCTTGTTGAGTTATTCACTTCCGGTTGTTATTGTTGAGACTCTTGTGCATATTGTGGTTGAGCCATGGGCTATTTATTGTAGAAACACCATTATTGTTGACTTCTTTGGTAAGTTGTGATATTGGTCACTTGAGGTGCGATTATACGTTGTGATATTGAAATGCATGCGGTGGTATAATATTTGGGGTTGAAACGCAGGCGGTAAGATAAGGTGGGCTTGATACGCGTGTTGCTAGTAGGGGAACTACTTGAAGCCACACTGTGTGATAAGGTGGGCTAAAATGCGGGAAGCTATAGGGATGATTTGTACTTACTCGTCGAGCTTGTGACTTGTTATCGCCAGATTTTTGGAAGATGTTTATTCTGAGCTGCAAAGTTTCCTTTATGATAGTTGTTGAGTATTTGAGAGTTTTATCATTGTTTCAGTTAAATTCTACATGTATGTTAGGCTTAACTAGTCTGAGAAACTAGGTGTCATCATGACATCATATGGAGGGAAATTGGGATCGTGACAAGTTGATATCAAAGCTCTAGGTCCATAGGTATTATGAGTCACAAGCAGGTTTAGTAGAGTCTCGCGGATTGGTACAGAGACGTCTGTACTTATCTTCGGGAGACTATGGAACTGTTAGGAAAAGCTTCACCTCTTTGATTCCTTCTCGTGCGAATTTGTTGACTTCGAAATTCTAAATCTTTGTCTTTCTTTTCTCTCACAGATTGTGAGGACACGCACAGCTGGATCTGATGATCAGACACTCGTGTCCCCTGCTAGAGCCACGAGAGGCTGGGCTAGGGGGAAAGGAAGAGGACGGGCACGTGGTACAGCTAGAGCACTTGCCCGAGCTGCTACAGAGGAGCCATAAGTAGCCTCAGTTGAAAGACAGGCACTAGATGCGCTTGTTGCTACCCCCGCACTTTAGGAGATTGTCGCCCAGTTCTTGAGCATGTTTGGTACTCTAGCTTAGGAAGGTTGATCCCACTTGCACCGGCCACGTCCCAGTCTAGGGAAGGAGCATAGACTCCGGCAGCCCGTACCCTAAAGTAATGGGTCCATGTTAACTAGGTCCTAGAGGTTATACCAGTGTAGTCGATTGTCCCAGTTCAGCCCGAGGTTAGGGCAACAACATCTGAGGGGGAGCAGCTCTGGCTCGAGAGGTACCAAAAGTACCACCCCCTCCTTTCAGCGGCTTAGCTTCAGAAGATGCACATGATTTTCTTGAGGAGTGCCACCGTATCCTCCGTAATATGGGTATTATGGAGTCGAATGGGGTTGTTTTCACTACGTTCCAGCTTAAGGGAGCGACTTATGAGTGGTGGCGAGCGTACGAGTTAGACAGCCCCGTCGGGGCAGCTTCACTCACAATGGCTCAGTTTTCAGACATGTTCATGAGAGAGTTTGTTCCTTAGAGCCTTTGGGATTCATGGCATATGTAGTTTGAGCTGTTGCGCCAGGATGTTATGACCGTGTCAGAGTATGCTGTCAGGTTCAACGAGTTGTCTAGACATGTACCACCCTTAGTTTCCACAGTCAGGGCGCGAGTCCGTCGATTTATCGAGGGGCTCAACCATAGTATTACATTTAGCATGGCTCGAGAGTTAGAGACTGATACCCCATACCAGCAGATGGTGGAGATCGCTCAGAGATTGAAGGGTATGTGGGGCCGGGAGAGAGAGGACAGAGAGGCCAAGAGGCCTTGAGATTCTGGCACATATAGTGGTGCCTGGGACCCAGTTGCAGCCTGTCATGGTAGAGGCTATGTGATTCGTCCCATTCATTCAACACTTCCAGCTTCCAGTGGTATTCCGGCTACTCCCAGGTCTCAGGTTGCCCATTATGCACTGCCATTGTCTAGTGCACCTCTTGCACGGGGTGCTTTTAGTGGTCAGTCCAGCCGACCAGGCCCAAGCCAGTTTCAGCCGCCACGTCCTACGAGAGCTTGTTTTGAGTGTGGTGATACTCGTAATATGGTGAGACATTGCCCCAGACTACTCAGGCTCCACGTATTCCACAGGGTCCTCAAGCTTCTCAGGTCGTGGTTACCGCACCAGTTGCCACTCCACCAGTTTAGCCAGCTAGGGGTGGAGGTCGGGCGGGTAGGGGTCGCCTTAAAGGGGGAGGCCAGGCCAGATATTATATTCTTCCAACTAGGATGGAGGCGGTTACATCAGACTTAGTCATCACATGTATTGTTCCAATTTGTCGTAGAGATGCATCAGTCTTATTTGATCCATGCTCCACTTATTCCTATGTATCATCTTACTTTGCTCCATATTTGGGTATATCCTATGATTCCTTGAGTTCTCCTATCTATGTGTCCATGCCAGTGGGAGATTCCATTATTGTTGATCGTGTGTATCGGTCATGTTTAGTTGTTCTTGGTGGTTTTGAGACCAAAGTTGATCTATTGTTGCTCAGTATGGTAGATTTTGATGTTATTTTGGGCATGGACTGGTTGTCACTCTATCATGCTATTCTTTATTGTCACGCCAAGATGGTGACATTGGTTGTGCCACGTTTGTCGTGGTTGGAGTGGAGGGGTACTTTGGATTATGTTCCTAGCAGGGTGGTGTTTTTCCTTAAGGTACAACGGATGGTTGGGAAGAGGTGTTATGCATATCTAGCCTTTGTGAGGGATGTCAGTGTTGATACTCCTACCGTTGAGCCAGTTCTGGTAGTGAGGGATTATCTAGATGTATTTTCGGCGGATCTTCCGAACATGTTGCCCGATAGGGATATTGATTTTGGTATTGATTTATTGTCGGGCACTCAGCCCATTTCTATTCCACCATATCGTATGGTCCCAGCAGAGTTGAAGGAGTTAAATGAGCGATTGCAAGAGTTGCTTGATAAGGGCTACATTCGGCCTAGTGTTTCACCTTGGGGTGCTCCGGTTTTTTTTATTAATAAGAAGGATGGTTCTATGCGCATGTGTATTGATTAGCGGCAGTTGAACAAGGTCACAATAAGAACAAGTATCCATTGCCATGCATTGATGACTTATTTGATCTGCTACATGGTGCCAGAGTGTTCTCATAGATTGATTTGCCGTCAGGCTATTATCAGTTGAAGATTCGGGATCCGGATATTCCGAAGACTACCTTCAGGACTCGATATGGCCATTACAAGTTCCTTGTGTTGTCATTTGGATTGACCAATGCCCCAACAACATTTATGCACTTGATGAACAGTGTATTCCAGCCCTATCTTGACTCATTCATCATTGTGTTTATTGACGACATCTTGGTGTACTCCCGAAGCCGGTAGGATCATGAGCAACACTTGAGGATTGTGGTTCAGACCTTGAGAGAAAAGAAGTTGCATGCAAAATCTTTAAAGTGTGAATTATGGCTTGACTCGGTGTCATTTTTGGGGCATGTGGTATTGAGTGAGGGGATCAAGGTAGATCAGAAGAAGATTGAAGCAGTGCAGAGTTGGACAAGACCGTCTTCAGCTACTAAGATCTGGATTTTTCATGGTTTGGCAGGGTATTACCGTCGTTTCATAGAGGTTTTCTCATCTATTGCTGCATCTATGACCAGATTGATCAAGAAGGGTGCTCCGTTCAGGTGGACCTAGGAATGTGAGGAGAGTTTTCAAAAGCTCAAGACTTCTTTGACAACATCCCCAACATTGGTGTTGCCTACGGGTTTGGGGTCTTACATAGTGTGCTATGATGCGTCGTGTGTTGGCCTCAGCGTGGTGTTTATGCAAGACGGTAGGGTGATTGCCTACACGTCTAGACAGTTGAAGGTATATGAGACGAATTATCCTATCCACGACCTTGAGTTAGCAGCTATTGTTCATGCCTTGAAGATTTGGCGGCACTATTTGTACGGCATCCCTTGAAAGATGTATATATCGACCACCGGAATCAACAACATCTGTTCAAATAGAAGGATCTTAACTTGCGGCAGCGGAGATGGTTAGAGTTGCTTAAGGACTATGATATCACCATTCTGTATCATCTCGGGAAGGCCAATGTGGTGGCCGATTCCTTGAGTCGTAAGGCGGATAGCTTGGGCAGTTTAGCATATCTACCAGCAGCAAAGAGGCCTTTAGCATTGGATGTTCAGCCCTTGGCTAACCAGTTTGTTGGATTGGATGTTTCAGAGCCGATCGAGTTTTGGCTTGCGTGGTTTCTCGGTCTTCTCTATATGATCGCATGAGGGAGCATCAATATGATGACCCCCATTTGCTTGTCCTCAAGGACATGGTTCAGCACAGAGATGCCAAGGAGGTTACTATTGGGGATGACGGTGTGTTACGAATGTAGAGCCGTCTATGTGTGCCCAATGTAGATAGTTTGCGTGATTTGATTCTTGAGAGGCCCACAGTTTGCGGTACTCTATTCATCCAGACACCGCCAAGATGTATCAGGAGTTGAGGCAGCACTATTAGTGGAGGAAAATAAAGAAAGACATAGTGAAATATATAGCTTGGTGCCTAAATTGTCAGTAGGTGAATAATGAGCATCAGTGGCCAGGTGGGTTACTTCAGAGGCTTGAGATTCTCGAATGGAAATGGGAGTGAGTTACCATGGATTTCGTTGTTGGGCTCCCACGGACTCAGAAAAAGTTTGATGCAGTATGGGTGATTGTGAATAGGTTGACCAAGTCGGCTCATTTCATTCCAGTGGTGACTACTTATTCTTCACAGCAGTTGGCTTAGGTCTATATTCGCGAGATTGTCTGACTTCATTATCTCTGACCGGGGTATGCAATTTACATCGCAATTCTGGAAGGTCGCACAACATGAGTTAGGCACACGGGTTGAGTTGAGTATAATATTTCACCCTCAGACAGATGGAAAGACCGAGCGCACTATTCATATATTGGAGGATATGCTTCGTGCATGTGTTATAGAGTTCGGGGGTTCTTGGGATCAGTTCTTGCCACTTGCGGAGTTTGCCTACAATAACAACTACCAATCAAGCAATCAGATGGCTCCGTATGAGGCCTTGTATGGGAGGCAGTACATCTCCGGTGTGTTGGTTTGAGCAGGGTGAGGCAAGGCTATTGGGTAGTGATTTGGTTCATGATTCTTTGGAAAAGGTTAAATTGATTCAAGATCATCTTCATACAACCCAATCGAGACAAAAGAGTTGTGTGGATCGAAAGGTTCGTGATGTTGTATTCACGGTTGGGGAGCGGGTCTTACTCCGGGTTTTGCCCATGAAGGGTGTTATGAGGTTTGGGAAGAAAGGCAAGTTGAGCCCTAGGTATATCAAACCTTTTGAGATTCAAGAGAGGATTGGTGAGGTGGACTACAAGCTTGCACTGCCACCTAGTCTAGCTGTAGTTCATCCAGTATTCCATGTTTCTATGCTCCGGAAGTATCACGATGATCCATCTCATGTGTTGGATTTCATCTCAGTCCAGTTGGACAAGGATTTGTCTTATGTTGAGGAGCCGGTGGCCATTTTGGATAGGCAAGTTCGAAAGTTAAGGTCGAAGAGCATTTCTTCAGTGAAGGTTCAGTGGAGGGGTCAGCTAGTCGAAGAGGCAACTTGGGAGATCGAGCATGGTATACGTAGCCATTATCCTCATCTTTTCACTACTTCAGGTATGTCTCTATACTCGTTCGAGGACGAACGTTTGTTTTAAGAGGGGGAGGACCCGGCCGGTTGTTTTGAGTATTTTAGCCATGATCTCCTATTTATTGCCTCCTCTATGTTGTATCATGGTTATGTAACTTGCCGGGGGTGTTTGGTTTTGGATTCGGGTGAGTTTCAAAGTGAAATGGGACACGTAGTCCCTAAGTTGGAGGCTTAAGTTGAAAGAGTTGACCGTAGTTTGACTTTTGTATAGACGACTCGGGAATGGAGATTTGACGGTTCCAATAGCTCCGTATGGTGATTTTGGACTTGGGAGCGTGTCCGGATGTTGATTTGGAGCTCCGTAGGTCGTTTCGACTTGAATTGGCTAAAGTTAGAAAGTTGAAGGTTTGGACGGTTGAGAAGTTTGACCGGGTATTGACTTTATTGATATCGGGGTTGGATTTTGATTCCGGAAGGTTGAATGGGTCCGTCATGTCATTTATGACTTGTGTGCAAAATTTGAAGTCAATAGGAGGTGTTTTGGTATGAATCGGCATTACTTTTGGAATTCGGATGTTCATAGTTTCCATAGGCTTGAATTGGTTTGAAATTCGTAGAATCGATATTGTTTGATGTGATTTCTGGCCTCGAGTAGGTCCGTTATGTGTTTTGGAACGTGTTAGTATATTCGGACGGGGTCCTAGGGGCCCCGGGTGTGATTCATATTGAATCCGGAATAATTTTGGACTTGATGCATCGCTGAACCTCTATTGTGTCTGGTGCAATCGCACCTGTGCATTTTGGGCCGCAGGTAGGGCACCGCAGAAGTGAATTTGGTCTTGCCAAGCTGGGACTGCATATGCGGTCAATGATGCGCAGAAGCGAAGGCGCAAACACGACTGGCTTTCCGCGGAAGCGGTTACGCAGATGCACTTATGGGTTCCGCAGGTGCGAACCTTCAGAGCCTAAGTTGGAACCGTACCTGTGATGGATTTTCCGCAGGTGTGGCATCGCATTTGCGACCCCATGCCCGCAGAAGCGTGGATCGCTGGGTAAAAAAGGGGTCTTCAAGGGTTTGAATTCATTTTCATATTTTGGACCTATAGAGCTTGGTTTGTGGCGATTATTCGAGGGATTTTCAAGAAAATCATCGGGGTAAGATATTCTAACTCGATTTGGGCTATATTAAGTGAATCCATTGTTATTTTCATCATTTAATTAGTGATTTGAGTTGGAAAATTGGGAAAATTTGTGAAAACTTCTTAACTAAATTTTGGGGATTTGAAAGGCAATTTGAGGTCGGATTTGAGTAATTCTTGTATGGTTGGAATCGTTATCGAATGGGTGTTCGGATTTTATAATTTTGGCCGGGTTCCGAGACGCGGACCCATGATTGACTTTTGAGTTGAGTTTTTATTTATTTTTAAAGATCGTAATTTTATTGTTCGGAATAGTTTCCTATAGTTTATATTTATGGTATGAAGTTGTTTTGGCTATATTCGAGCCGTTCAGAGTTGGATAATCGAGGGAAAGGCTTACTAGTGGATTGAGTTAGCGTGTTTTAAGGTAAGTGTCTTGCCTAACTTTGTGTGGGGGAATTACCCCTTAGGATTGGTGTTATTTTGTGTGAATTATGATGTGTGAAAGCCGTGTACGCTAGGTAACGAGTATGTACACGGGCTAAATATAGTAATTGACCGGTTCTAGCTATGTAGATTCTTATCATGCCTTTAATTGAGTTACCATAATATGTTATATTCATCATCTTTAGTCTATCTTCACATGCTATACCTATTTTACCTCTTACTTGTTGTTTGCCCTTATATGCCTAGTTGAAATTATTATTTCCTATACTCCTTATTCTTTATTTAACCGTTGAGTTCCTTAATTGAATTGTTATTCTTGGAATATCTTGTTATTGAAATTGGTATTGAGTTATAAAGGTCGTAATTCACATTGAGGCAAGGTTGTTAAGTTGTGAAATACTATTTTTGTTGAGTTATTCACTTTCGGTTGTTATTGTTAAGACTCTTGTGCATATTGTGGTTGGGCCATGGGCTATTTATTGTGAAAATAGAATTATTGTTGACTTCTTTGGCAAGTTGTGATATTGGGTACTTGAGGTACGATTTGTGATACGTTGTGATATTGATACGCATGCAGTGGTATAAGGTTTGGGGTTGAAACGCATACAGTGAGATAAGGTGGGCTCGATACACATGTTGCTAGTAGGGGAACTACTTGAAACCACACGATGTGATAAGGCGGGCTAAAATGCAAGAAGCTATTTCGGGAAAAATAATTTTCAAAACTAAATGCAAGGCTCCCGCGATGATATAAGAAAATATTGTGAATTATTTTGTGATATGAGACTACGAGGCGGTACCTCGGTAGTGATTCTTGTTGATACTTTTTGTTACTTCACTGGTGTTTGGTTGCTTTGTTTCCTTGCCATATTATTCCTTGTTTTCTTCCGTGATGCATTATTTGCCTGACTTCAGTGTAGCTAATCTTGGTATATTTCCTTATTGTTTCATTTGCATTGTTACCATTATTACACTATTATATACATGTTTAGCTTCTTATTTATTCCAGTAGGGCCTAGACCTGACCTCGTCACTACTCTACCAAGGTTAGGCTTGGCACTTACTGGGTACCGTTGTGGTATACTCATGCTACTTCTGCACATCTTTTTGTGCAGATCCAGGTACCTCCTTCCAGTCCAGGCACCAGTGAGACGGGCTTAACTTCGGAGACTTCAAGGTATAGCTGCCGGCACCCGCATGCCTCGGAGTCACCCTCTATCTAGTCTACTTCATTCTCTGTCTCTTTTATAGACACTGTTGTATAGGGATGATCCGTACTTACTCGTAGAGTTTGTGACTTGTTATCACCAGATTTTGGGAAGATGTTTATGCTGAGTTGCAAAGTTTCCTTTATGATAGTTGTTGAGTATTTGAGAGTTTTATTGTTGTTTTAGTTATATTCTTCATGTATGTTAGTCTTACCTAGTCTTAGAGACTAGGTGCCATCACGACATCCTACAGAGGAAAATTAGGGTCGTGACAGTTAGCTAAATTACTTAACAAGTTTTAACAATTCGAATCAAAACGTTAACAATAATATCTGTAATAGTCTGAAATAGAGTGATAGAATACTGAATAACATAATCTAAACATATCCCAGAATCTGGAGTCACGTATACATGAGAATCTAGAGTGCTACAAATAAAGTCTGAACAAAATACAACTGTTTTGAAGCTAAATAAACAGTAATGATAGAATGGAAGGGGATTTCAAGACTGCGGATGCCATGCAGTTATACCTCAAGTCTCCACAAGTAGCTGAATCTGAGCAGTCTCACTACGCGCCGCTGAGATCAACTCCAGTATCTGTATAAGAAGTGTAAAAGTATAGTATGAGTACAACCGATCTCATGTACCCTGTAAGTGTCGAATCTTAACTCGACAAAGTAGTGACGAGGCTATGGCAGGTCACTCACAAATAACCTGTGCGAAATAATAATAACAAGAGAAAAAGGAGTAGAATAAAGCAATAAACTCATGAAACGGAATCGAAAACCAACTACCAGAGAGCCTAGAATAACAAAGCTTCAAGCCTTATATTACAATACCAAGAATGATTCTACAATCTCAAACAAGTATAATACAACATATCAAATCTGTTGCAGCGCGCAACCCGATCCCACCATAATATCATCTATTCATATCATAATCCGACCTTATTCCTTCTTATCATATCAATATTGTTCAATACCGTTGTTGTGTGCAACCCAATCCCCAAACAATTTCAAACCATTAACTCAAATAACTCAACAACAGTACTTGCAAAATAACAACACATAGGGGTGAAATGTACAAACAATAAAGAACCAAAGTATAAACGGGGAGTGTCCAACCTCTCGGAATCTCAAACAATGAAAACAGGTAAAAAAAGGTGACAGTTAAAATATAAAATTAAAGCAAATTGAAACACGTAGCAAATAAGCAGAAATCGCATATGAAATGAACAAATCAAGGCAAGTAGCAGTTAAATAACAAGTAACAAATATTACATAAATGTCAAGTAAAAACTGTTGACACTCAATTTTGACCCTCCATATTTAAAAATTAACTTTTGCAGGCTTCCTAATCAAAAAATAATAAAATATAATATTTTGCACATTTTTTAACTGTAATGCAATTTATTAATAATTATTCCCATTTTTTTTACAAAAAACGAGAATTTTTATCATTTTATTGCAATTGGTTAAATACTACCATTTTTGTGCATTTTTCTAAATTTCAAACAATTTATTGATAATTGTCTTATTTTTCAAATATTAGGATATTCTACCAATTTATTGTCCTTCAATAAATAAATAATAATTTACTATGTCATCATAGTAGTTATAATTTTAAATAAATAGCACAAGATTTTTTAATCTATAGCACGATCTAGTAATTACATGGAAACCGATAGTATTTATGCAAAAAATACGGATCGAATCGAGTTAAATCCAATGTCGCATCAACACTCGATGTAACAAGACATCATAACGCGACTTGAGAAGTGATGTGAATTGGCATGACATGATACTTGATGTCATATATCATGGGATGTGACATGACTCTCTTACACGCTACTTTGCACATGATTTTCATAGTTAGTGATTTTATTTTGGACCACGTATTTATTTTTACATTGTCTTTATTTTTCACTTAAAATAATAGCCACATATTTTTTCTACACTCACCCTATGAGATATTTTTACACACGCATTTTGGAGGGAACACATCGGATTTTTGACAACCAAAACCCTAATATAAAATAGTATCTCTCCCTCAATTTTGCCCTAGGCTGGCCGTTCCCAACATTTGCTCTATTTTCAGCCGCCTCCCCTTTTATCTTCCATATGATTTCTCTCAACTTTGAGAGAACACGCCCAGCCCCCCCTTCCCCACGCTGCTGTAACTCCACCGCCGCCGGATTTGACCACCGGCTGGCCGGCGACCTCCCTCTACATCACTGACCGACCATCTTCATCTCCGTCTGCTTATAGCTTTTCCAGCGACTGTTATGGTTCACTCAGATCTGACCGAATATATGTAGATCTGGTCGGAAAAAATGACCTTCACCGGCGACCATATCTCGCTCCTCGCTACCTTCGAGCTTAGGCCAGAAAAGAATAAACGTCGTCGAAGTAACGCCAATAGTCCACTGCTGTTGTTCATTATTGTCGGATTCCTGACTGTTTACTGTTGTTTTGTTGGCAATTAGTCTTGTGCCTCTAATTTTCCAGCAACCTATATAGTTTTCTGGCGAACTCCTTCCCGCTCGTTTTGTTACTGTCACTGTTTTCGTGATGAAATTTTCATTCTTTTAATCTTTGTTATAAATTTGTTGACCTGGGATTTGATGATGTCCTAGTAATTTTATGACTATGTGCATTTTTGTGATTAGGGACATGGCTTTGGCTTCACTAGTACTGCCCGAACTTGGCTAATTTTTGACGTTACGTGAAATCTTTAACTTGGAGTATTCTCTTCTTGCTATTCTTTAGTATTTTTGGAGTTTGGCCTTCACTGCTTACTCGTTGGAATTGCAGTGCTGTGCATCGCTAAGTTTGACTATGATACGTTGCCTGTGATAATAAAAGCAATTTTGAAGCTCGCGACGTTATTTTACTGTGGATACTTACCGACTTTGGCAGATATTATATTATTATACTAAAGGCCGATGAAGATAATATCGTGTTATTGAGATAATATCGTGTTATTGAGGCCACGACCCTCCGGAATTGACCCTGTGAACCAGGCCTAAATGACGATACGATGATGATAACTTATCGGAAAAGAAAAGATGAGAATGCGATGAACCAATAATCTTTGGAAGGGTTACGATTAGTTACCGTAGTCGCAATTAAAGGTCACGATTAGCTACCGTAGTCGCAATTAAAGTGGTTCCGTTCTCATGTCTAAAAGGAAAAAAAAAATACATCCGAGCCTCCTATAATACTTTTTAAAACTATTTTCAAAACTATTTTTCAAAAACATAATAAAATTATTTTCAAAAATATTTTCTAAAAACATTTTAAAAACAATAACTATTTTAAAAATATATCGTTTAATTTATTTTACCTTACGTTATTTTACTAACAATTTTATTTTTTTTATCTTGTGAGGTACTATTACATGGAGTTACTTTCGGAAGATGTATTCAAAATTAAAGTATAGTAAAAAATTCCCCATCAAGCTTTCCGCTTCGCACTTCCTATTTTAGGATGTATTCAAAATTGCAAGTATAGTAAAAACATAGATTTATGTCGTATTGTTTGTTTACTTTGATATTAGTTATTTGCTAAACACTTAGAAAATTGTATCTAGTTAATAATCGGATTAATTGTGTGTTAAGTAATTTTTGATGTTTGTATGGGATGTTGAATATATTTTGTAACATGGTTAATTAATTTAGAATCGGTGTATACCTAACTAATTAAATTAGTCATTTACATTAAAATAAAACATGTCATCTTCCTCCAAGAAATAGAATAAATAATTTTGTTTTTGTCTTAAAATTATATGAGGACCTTTTCAAACCACTTTATATGTAAACTGTTCTTTAATTGATACATAATTTGTAAAGTTGTAACTAAATTATTATACCATTCTTTGAGAGACTTGAGCCTTGTAGTCATTTGAGCTTGGCTCACATAATTTGTGTTTCAAGACCATGGCTCTAGAGATGGTCTTTAGTTATTCATTGAATGATAACTCATTTTTACCGCAAATATGTTTTTGTATTGATGGGATCATTTTCTATGTCATAAACATTTTTAAACATTTTCTTATACCACATTCATTCTTTATTCATCAAATTAATTCTTTTACTTTATTCATTATATGCTAAAGTTGTTTAAAGATTATTGTTTTTCCACTTTTGTCAATCATTTAAGGTAATTTTTTTTTTTAATAATTTAGATTCTCACTTAAATGGTTAATCTTTGCACATCAACCAAATTCTTTCCAAGTATGTTCTTTAATTAATATTTATTTAGTCAATTTATAAATATTCCACTTATCATTACATATTCTCTTATGTTTTTATTTCTTTAACCAACTTCTTATACAGGTTCATTCATTTAAAAACGAAATTCTTTCATACTTTATTTATTAAATTAAAGTGTAAGACATAATGCTTGTCTATCATTTAACCTTGTCTTGTTTATTGTTTATTATTCTTTATTACATTTTGTACTTTAGTCAAATACATACATTGTTCACTTTTCACTTAACTTACTCTTCAAAATGCCAAGTTCTTCTCTTTATGTCTTGTGCACCAATTTTCAAAAATATAATTATTTTCCGCTTTTGGCCAACCACTTTAAAGTAAGTTTTCCTTTTCTTTTACATTAGCCACTCACTCAAAATAGTTACTTTGGACATAAATTAAATTCTTTCAAGTACATTCTTTAATTACAATTTATTTAGTTAATTTATAAATACTCTACTTGTTACTATACATTTTCTTTACCTTTTACCAAGTATTTTTTCACATACGTATTTCACACACTTTGTATATAAA
Organism: Nicotiana tabacum; assembly: GCF_000715075.1. Lineage (NCBI taxonomy): Eukaryota > Viridiplantae > Streptophyta > Magnoliopsida > Solanales > Solanaceae > Nicotiana > Nicotiana tabacum. The sequence continues at coordinate 50,523,482 of NC_134102.1, forward strand.
CTATTATCTTGGCATTCATGTTCAATTACTTTTCATTTATACTACTTTACTGTTCTTTGTATATATCAAAATTAATTATTTTCACTTAATCCCTCTTCTATTTGATTGAGTCCATCGGAACTATATTTTGTGGATCTTGAGGGATGCCTAACACCTTTCCCTCGAAATAACTTGAACTCTTACCTAGAATCTCAATAGTTTCGCAGACCATAATGTAGTGTACATTGTGTAGTAAAGTATAGGTGTCCTACTATATCTTAAATACTAGGTGGTGACTCTAAACTTTAAATAACCTTGTAGAGTAGTATAAGTTGTAGTTTCTTTTGATTTGTACAAATAGGGTACAACAATATGGCGACTCTACTGGGGATACTTTAGGTTCTAACCAAAGCAGACTTGATCAATTACTTGAGAAATTACAGGTTCTCTGATACTCTAACTTCTATTCTTTCTATCACATGCTTCAAGTCATATATTCTCTGCTTCAAGTTGTATACTCTTTGTTTCAAGCTGTATATTCATTGCTTTAAGTTGCATATTATTTTGCTTCAAATCGTATATTATTCATCGCATGCTTCAAGTAGTCTATTCTTTGTCATGCGCTTCAAGCAGTATATTCTTGTTATATACTTCAAGCGGTATATTCTTTGTCACGCTTCAAGCAGTGTATTCTCTGTCATGCTCATGTTGTATATGCTTTCCACATAGACAATGTCTATGTTGTATATTCTGTTACATATGACTGTGTTGTATATTCTTCCATACATATCTCTGGTACTGCCTTATTAAATTGTCAACACTTTTCTATCGACTCATGGTCGTGCACAATCACACACAAGTCACGCGAGGGTTGTCTTTTCACCCCTCCGAACATTCTTTCAAAAATCTCTAGTTTCAGAGATCGGCATACGAGTTAAATACATACCATCTCGCATTTGTCCTAAACTCATGCTCAAATCTAGGTAAATCTACTCTTAGAATTCCAAGGTCACTATACACACAATCTTGCACCTTGCTTTAACTGAATTAATCCTTGCATATCCTTTACTTCCTACATATCCTTTGTATATTTGTTATATATTCTTTGCCTACAATTGTTATGTATAATTTATATATTACATGTATATTCTATTTGTTATCCACTATTAGGTTTTCTTTGTCTGACTAAACTTTGGTTGAACTATGTTGAACCTTGAATTTTTCAAATACACATGCCTATTCCAGTCTTCATGACCATCTCCATAATCATACCATCATCTGGAGTCTACTATCCTTTTCAAAGATACGTCAATCTAGCTTGATACATCCTCCACTGATTTGACGTATTCTTCCCAATCATACTTCACACTTTTACCGACTTCTGTTATTTGAGACAGATTCATGCGCTATGCTATCGTTTATCTGTTATTCAAAACTTACCAGTCTTCACCCACCCACTGTAACGACCTGGCCAGTTGTTTTGAGTATTGTAGCCATGTTCCCCCATTTATTGCGTATTCTATGTTTATTTGTGGTTATATGACTTGCCGGGGTGGTTGGTTTGGTTTCGAGGATGTTTCAGAATAAATTGGGACACTTAGTCCCAAGGTTGGAAGCTTAAGTTGAAAGAGTAGACCAGATTTTGACTTATGAGTAAACAACTCCAAAATATAGTTTTAATGGTCCCGGTAGCTTCGTATGGTAATTTTGGACTTAGAAATATGTCCGGATATTGATTTGGAGGTCCGTAGGTTGTTTTGGCTTGAATTGGCGAAAGTTGGAAAGTTAAAGGTTTGGAAGGTTGAGAAGTTTAACTCAGAGTTGACTTTGTTGATACCGGGTTCAGATTTTTGTTTTGGGAGTTGGAGTACGTTCGCTGTGTCATTTATAACCTGTGTGCAAAAATTGAGATAAATCGGAGTTGGTTTGATAGGTTTCGGCATTGGTTTTAGAAGTTGGAAATCCATTAGTTTCAATAGGCTAATATTGGGGTGCAATTCGTATTTTTGATGTTGTTTGATGTGATTTGAGGCTTCGACTAAGTTTGTATCATGTTTTAGGACGTGTTGGTATGTGTTGATGGGGTCCCGGGGGCCTCGAGTGTGATTCAGATTGAAATCGGAATGAAGTTTGGACTTGGAGAAAATCTGCTGGGTTCAATTTTGGTGTAATCGCACCTGCGATGAACTGGTCGTAGGTGTGGAGCCGCAAAAGTGGCCAGGAAGGTGCAAATGCGGGGTTTGAATAGGCTGGGCAATGGCCGTAGGTGCGAGGTAGTTTCCGCATCTACGAGCCCGCGGGTGCAAAGAAGCTGCCGCAGATGCGGATATTGGGCAGGGGAAGCTGGGGTCGCAGAAGCGGAGGCGATACGTAGCTGCGGTCCTGCAGGTGCGGGTCTTGGACCGTAGAAGCGGACCCGCAGAAGCGGGATTTGGCCGTAGAAGCGTCAGGTCAGGAATTTTAATGAATTTTCGTAGAAGCGAAGGATTTTCCGCAAAAGTAGAGCCACAAGTACGACTGGTGAGCTCGTAGAAGCTCGTTATTGAATGTTTATTCAGAATTTGTGAATTTTGTCTGGTTCCGAGGCGTGGGCTCGGGGTTGACTTTTTGAATTTTGTTAAAGAAAGTAGCTTTATCATATGGAATCGATTCTTATAGCTTGTATTGATTATGTTAAGTTGTTTGTGACTAGATTCCAATCATTCGGAGGCCAATTTGCGAGGCAAAGGTTTGTTGGAGCATTGAGTTACGCACTTTGAGGTAAGTAACACTTCTAAACTTGGTACTGAGGGTATGAATCTCTGGAATACATGTTATATAGTTATGTTGGAGTGACGCACATGCTAGGTGACGGGAATGTGGACGTGCACCAGGTAAATCATGATTGGGTTGTTTCTGTTGGACTGTGTTGTCATCAAGTCTTGTTCTATTCGTGAAATCCTTACTCGTTTGAATAATTGAGCTGTAATTCATGTTAAAAAATATGTTTAGGCTATGTGTTTATTTGGTTGAGGCCTAGTGAGATTATTTCTGTTTTTTTGAGTTATCTGCTTTAATTGCAATTGTGTGCTCAATCATGATCCTTTACATGCATATCATATCTCAGTCTGCATTATCATTTACTGTTGCATTACATGTTCTTATTGTTTGGGCTGAGTAGTATGAGATTATGATCCCTTGAGACTTGAGAGATTGATGACTAAGTTGGGCCTGAGAGCCGAGCTAAGAGTGTTATTGTGGATCGGGCTGCACACCACAGCAGGCCTTATAGGCTTTATATTAGCACTTGGGAAGGATCCGTCCCTCCGGAGTCTGACATACTAGCAGTGAGCGTAGGCACAGTGATTTATATACATGTGCTTTGGTAAGGGGCATTGATACCAGGCACCCATACAGTGTTGAGTGATTGTGTGTGATGAGTGGGAATATGAGATAGACAGATTGAGCACTCTAAGAGTGTGAGAACCTGGGAATATCAGTGTGATACCGTACTTTTGACATGCATATTTGACATGTAGGCATAGAGATGTATCATTCCTCATGCTAGCTATACTTGACATGTTCTTATCCGTGTTGGCCTTTAATTATGAACTTGCAAGCATGTCTAAATTTTTGTACTATGAACGAGCTGAATATGGATGTTTCCCCGAGTTATTACTATCATTCTCATTACTATATCTGTGTTGTCAATACATTGGTTCTGACTGTATCCTTTTAAGCTTGTCACTGCTTTCAGCCCAATGTTAGTTCTGTTACTTATTGAGTACATTGGGTCGGTTGCACTCATACTACACTCTGCACTTCATGTGCAGATCCAGGTATATCTGGATGTGGTAATTGCTAGATCATTGTTAGTGCTTGCTTGGAGACTTCTAGGTAGCTGCTATGACATCCGCAGATCTTGATACTCTTTCCTTTCATGCTTTCATGTACTATTCTATTATTCAGACAGTTGTACTAAGTTTTGTTTATGTTGAAATATTGTAGTGCTCATGTACTCGATGACAGATGGTTGTATTAGAGTTTTAGTTACTATTATCATATATTTATAAGATTCTTTTCGCTGTCGAGTTTATTAAAGCCTGTTCCATTCAATTGTTTAGCTGTTATGCGATTGTCGGCATGCCTAGCAAGTGTGTTAGGTGAAAAAATGACAGGTTGGGATTTTGGGTCGTGAAAAGTTGGTATCAGAGCACTAGGTTACTTAGGTCTTACAAGTCATGAGCATGTTCAATAGAGTCTTGCAGAACGGTACAAAGACGTCTATACTTATCTTCGAAAGGCTACAGAACCGTTAGGAAACTTCACTTTCTTGTATTCTTGTCGTGCAAATTTGTTAAATCCGGAATTTGAATTACTATTCTTCTATTATGTCACAGATGGTGAGGACACGTGTGACCGAGTCAGGAGGACGACCACCAATACCACCAGCTAAGGCCGCGAGAGGTCGGGGCCACGGTAGAGGCTGAGGTGTGGCTCGTACTACAGCTAGAGAAGCACTTGTGGAGCCACCAGTTGCTCCGGCTGAGGAGCAGATACCAGATGTTACTGAGCTGGTGGGACCAACTCAGGCACCAGCTGTGCCCATTATGATCCTGGGCCTTGAGGAGGCATTTGCCCAGATTTGGACTGTATACACGAGCCTTGCTCAGGCGGTTTCAATCCTGGCTGCACCAGCCAATTCTCAGGCCAGGGGAGGTGCTTAGACTCCCGCCGCCGTACTCCAGAGCAAGTGGCTCAGGGACTCCATACACCAGGGGTACTACACTCCCAGCCGGTTGCGGCTACTCGAGCCTAGGTTGGCCCACCTATGAGTGATGAGGAGCAGAAGAGACGAGCGGTTTGGGAGGCTCAAGCCTTCAGAGTTCAGTGGGGCCGAGTCAGAGGATGTAAATTTTTTTAGATAGGTGCCAGCGGATCCTTCGCACGACAAGTATTTTGGAGACCAGTGGAGTTTCATTCACTAATTTTCAGTTGACAGGGGTAGCCTACAGATGGTGGGAGGCCTATGAGTTGAGCAGGCCAGCCGGCGCTGCACCACTTACGTGGCATGAGTTCTCAGTTTTCTTCTTAGAGAAGTTTGTTCCACAGACTCACAAAGAGGAGTTACGTAGGCAGTTTGAGCAGCTACACTAGGAGGGTGATCAATGACTCAGTATGAGATGAGATTTTTAGAGTTGGCTAATCACGCGGTATGGTTGGTTCCCACTGAGAGGGATAGGATTAAGAGGTTCATTGATGGCCTCAACTATGGACTACGTTTCATCATGACTCAAGAGATTGTGACGGGTGCGAGGTTTGATGAGGTGGTTGATATTTCTAGACACCTAGAGGTGGCTCATAGTTAGGAGCGTGAGGAGAGGGAGGCCAATAGGCCTCGTAGTTCAGGTGGTTTTAGCAGTGCCTCATTTGGAGGGCAGTCCCATCACAGCAAGGGTCATCTTTATAGGCCCGCTCAGATGGCTTGTCCGGTTCATCGTAGTGCATCAGTTAGCCATGGTTCATACAGTGCTTGTCCAGGTCAGTCATCGTTCAGTGCCCTTCTAGATTAGAGTTTACCCCATGCTCCATCGGTTCAGGGTTCATCTGTACCAGGTTCTTCTAGTCGTTATTCTCATTCTCGGGGTCCGATTCAATCTCCGCCGCCATTGTCGGATCAAGGTTGCTTTGAGTGTGGAGAGTTGGGGCATGTGAGGAGGTATTGTCCCCGTCTTATGGGAGGCCTAGTTCAGCAGAGAGGTCAAGCTATGAGTTCTGCACGAGTTACTTCACCATCCGCTTAGCTAGCTCAAGGTGGGACTCTGGCAGTTCGAGGTCGCCCTAGAGGAGGAGGTTGAGCAGGTGGTGGTCAGGCTCGATGCTATGCTTTTCCCGCCAGGCCAGAGGCCGTTGCTTGAGACGCAGTGATCATATGTATTGTTTTAGTGTGCCACAGAGAAGCTTCCATATTATTTGACCCTGGTTCCACTTAATCATATGTATCATCATACTTTGCTCGTTATTTGGATATGCCCCATGATTCTTTAGTTATGCATGTTCATGCATCTATGATGGTGGTTGATTCTATTATTGTGGACCGTGTGTATCGGTCATGTATGGTGACTATTGGGGGATTGGAGACAAGATTTGATCTTTTACTGCTTAGTATGGTCGGTTTTGATGTGATTTTAGGCATGGATTGGTTGTCACCATGTCATGCTATTCTAGATTGTCACGCCTAGATCGTGATGTTGGCGATGCCGAGATTGCCTAGGATTGAGTGGAGAGGTTCTCTGGACTATGTTCCTAATAAAGTGATTTCATATCTGAAGGCCCAACGGATGGTTGGGAAGGGATGTTTGGCATATTTGGCCTTTGTGAGGGATGTTGGTGTTGATATTCCTACCATTGAGTTTGTTTCGGTGGTGTAAGAGTTTCCGGATGTGTTTCCAACAGACCTGCAGGGCATACCCCCCGACAGGGACATTGATTTTGGTATTAACTTGGTGTCGGGCACTCAGCCCATCTCTAGTCCTCTGTATCATATGGCACCAACATAGTTGAAAGAATTGAAAGACTGGCTTTAGGAGCTACTTGATAAGGGATTCATTAGGCCTTGTGTATCGCCTTAGGGTGCACCAGTTCTATGTGTGAAGAAGAAGGATGATATTATGCGGATGTGCATTGATTATAGGCAGTTGAACAAAGTTACAATTAAGAACAAGTACCCACTGCCGCACATTGATGACTTATTTGACCAGCTTCAGGGTGCGAGAGTGTTCTTTAAGATTGATTTGAGGTCTGGGTATCACTAGTTAAAGATTCAAGATTCTGATATTCTGAAGATGACATTCAGGACCGCTATGGCCACTACGAGTTCCTTGTGATGTCTTTTGGGCTGACCAATGTCCCAACATCATTTATGTATCCGATGAACAGTGTATTCTAGCCATATCTTGATTCTTTTGTCATAGTATTTATTGATGATATACTAGTGTGCTCACGCAGGCAGGAGGAGCATGCACAACATCTGAGGATTGTACTACAGACATTGAGGGAGAAGAAGCTTTATGCTAAATTCTCCAAGTGTGAGTTCTAGCTTGATTCTGTGGCATTCTTGGGGCACGTGGCATCCAGTGAGGGGATCAAGGTAGATCCGAACAAGATTGAGGTAGTTCAGAGTTAGGTCAGACCGTCTTCAGCTACTGAGATTCAGAGTTTTCTTGACTTGGCCGATCATTATCGCCGTTTTGTGGAGGGTTTCTCATCCATCGCTGCACCTTTGACTAGATTGATCCATAAGGGTGCCCCATTCAAGTGGTTTGATGAGTGTGATGAGAGCTTTCAAAAGCTCAAGACTGCCTTGACCACAACTCCAATTCTAGTTTTACCTTCAACATCAGGTTCATATACAGTATATTGTGATGCTTCTCAGATTATATTGGGTGTGTCTTGATGTAGGAGGGTAGGGTGATTTCTTATGATTCACGCCAGTTGAAGCCCCATGAGAAGAACTACCCCGTCATTATTTAGAGTTGGCAGCCATTGTTCATGCGTTGAAGATTTGGAGGAATTATCTCTACGGTGTGTCTTGTGAGGTATTTACAAATCATCAGAGTCTACAACACTTGTTCAAGCAAAAGGATCTAAATTTGAGGCAGCGGAGATGGTTGGAGCTGTTAAAAGACTATGATATCACCATTTTGTATCATCTCGAGAAGGCCAATGTGGTGGCCGAAGCCTTGATAAAAAGGCTATGAGTATGGGTAGCCTTGCATATATTCCTGTTGGCGAGAGACTGCTAGCATCAGATATTCGGGCTTTGGCCAATTAGTTCATGAGGTTAGATGTTTCGGAGCTTAGTCGGGTTCTAGCTTGCATGGTTTCTTGGTCTTCCTTATATGAGCGAATCAGAGAGTGTCAGTATGATGACCCCCATTTCTTTTTCCTTAAGGACACGATACAACATGGTGATGCGAATGAGGTTTCTATTGGAGATGATGGGGTGTTACGGATGCAGGGTCGATTTGTGTGCCCAATATAGATGAGTTACGTGAGTTGATTCTTGAGAAGACCTGCAGTTCGCGGTATTCCATTCACCGGCATCCCGCGAAGATGTATCAGGACTTGAGGCAATACTATTGGTGGAGAAGAATGAAGAAAGATATAGTGGAGTATGTGGCTCGGTGCTTGAACTATTAGCAGGTGAAGTACAAGCATCAGAGGCCGGTCGGTTTGCTTCAGAAACTTGAGATTTCGGAGTGAAAATTGGAGCGTGTTACCATGGATTTCATATTTGGGCTCCCACAGACTTTGAAGAAATTCGATGCTATTTGGGTGGTTAGACCGGTTGACTAAGTCCGCACATTTCATTCCGGTTGTGACTACCTATTTTTTAGAGCGGCTGGCTGATATTTATATCCGTGAGATTGTTCGCCTACACCGTGTGATGGTGTTCATTATTTCTAATCGGGGCACACATGTCACATCGCAGTTTTGGAGAGCAATACAGCGAGAGTTGGGCACACGGGTTGAGTTTAGCACAACATTTCACCCCAGACGGACGGACAGTCCGAGCGCACCATTTAGATTTTGGACGATATGATATACGCTTGTGTTATGGATTTCGGGGGTTCTTGGGATCAGTTTCTACCACTTGCAGAGTTTGCCTACAACAACAACTACCAATCGAGTATTCAGATGGCTCTTTATGAGGCCTTATATAGGAGGCGGTGTCGTTCTTCAGTTGGTTGGTTTGAGCCGGGAGAAGCTAGGTTGTTGGGCATGGATCTGGTTCAGGATGCCTTGGAAAAGGTCAAGTTGATTTAGGATCGTCTTCGCACGACACAGTCTAGACAAAAGAGTTATACCGATCAGAAGGTTCGCGATGTTGCATATATGTTGGGAGAGAAGGTATTTCTCAGGGTATCGCCCATGAAGGGTGTGATGAGGTTCGGGGAGAAGAATAAGTTGAGCCATCGGTATATTGGCCCTTTTGAGGTGCTTCAGAGGATTGGAGAAATGGCCTACAAGCTTGCATTGCCACCTAGTCTATCGGGTGTTCACCCAGTGTTTCATATTTTCATGCTCCGGAAGTATTTTGGTAATCCATCTCTTGTTTTGGACTTCAACACAGTTCAGTTAGATGGAGATTTGGCTTATGATGTGGAGCCGCTGGCCAATTTGGATCGGCAGGTTCGAAGGTTGAGATCAAAGAATATAGCTTCAGTGAAGGTTCAGTGGAGAGGCCATCTAGTCGAGGAGGCTAATTGGGAGATCGAGAGGGAGATGCAGAGCAGATATCCATACCTATTTGAGATTCTAGGTATGATTCTAGACCCGTTCGAGGACGAATATTTGTTTAAAAGAGGGAGAATGTAATGACCCGTCCGGTTGTTTTGAGTATTGTAGCCCTGTTCCCCCATTTATTGCTTATTCTATGTTCATTTATGGTTATGTGACTTGCTGGGGTGTTTGGTTTGGTTCCGGGGATGTTTCAGAATATATTGGGATACATAGTCCTAAGGTTGGAAGCATAAATTGAAAGAGTTGACCGGATGTTGACTTATGGGTAAACGACTCCGGAATAGAATTTTAATGGTCCCAATAGCTTCTTATGGTGATTTTGGACTTAGGAGTATGTCCGGATATTGATTTGGAGGTCTGTAGGTCATTTTGGCTTGAATTGACAAAAGTTGGAAAGTTGAAGGTTTGGAGGGTTGAGAAGTTTGATCGAGAGTTGACTTTGTTGATACCGGGCTCGGATTTTTGTTTCGGAAGTTGGAGTAGGTCCGTTGTGTCATTTACTTGTGTGCAAAATTTGAGGTCAATCGGAGTTGGTTTGATCGGGTTTGGTTTTAGAAGTTGGAAATCAATTAGTTTCAATAGGCTTGAATTGGGTGTGATTTGTGTTTTTGATGTTGTTAAATGTGATTTTAGGCTTCGACTAAGTTCGTATCATATTTTAGGACGTGTTGGTATTTTTGGATAGGGCCTGGGGGGCCTCGGGTGTGATTTGGATTGAAATCGGAATGAAGTTTGGACTTTGGACTTGGAGAAAATCTGTTGGGTTCAGTTCTGGTGTAACCACACCTGCGAGGAATTGGCCGCAGGTGCGGAGCCGTAGAAGCGGCCAGGAAGGCGTAGATGTGGGGTTTGGCTAGGTTTGGCAGTGGCCGCAGGTGCGAGGTAGTTTCCGCATCTGCGAGCCCGCAGGTGCGAAGAAGCTGCCATAGATGTGGATATTGGGCAGGGGAAGCTGGGGTCGTAGAAGCGGAGGTGATATGCAAATACGGTCCCGCAGGTGCAGGTCTTGGACAGCAGAAGCGGACTCGCAGAAGCGAGATTTGGCCGCAGAAGCGGTTGGTCGGGAATTTTAATGAATTTTACCCGAAGCGAAGTATTTTCCACAAAAGTGGAGCTGCAGGTGCGGCTGATGAGCCCGCAGAAGCGAGAATCGCTAGGCAGAATGATATAGTCGAGGGTTTTAGCCATTTTCTTCTTTTTTGGACCTTTGAAGCTCGGCTAGTGGCGATATTTGAGAGGGATCTCACTATAATTCAAGGGGTAAGCAACTTTTGATCACTTTTGTTTATTAATGTTGAATACCCATTGATTATTATACCTAGATTATGTGTGTTTGAGGTGCAATTTGGAGGATTTTTGGTCTATGTATTGGAGAGTAAGATTTGGAGATTTGAGGTTCAATTTGTGATTGGAATTGGATGATTTTGGTATAGTTGGACTCGTTATTAAATAAGTGTTCGGAATTTGTGAATTTTGTCGGGTTCTGAGGCATGGGCCCGCCCGAGGTTGACTTTTTGGGTTGACTTTTTGAATTTGGTTAAATAACTTAGCTTTATTCTATGGAATTGATTCCTATATCTTGTATTGATTCTGTTAAATTGTTTGTGACTAGATTCGAGTCATTCGGAGGCCGATTTGCGAGGCAAGGGTTTGTTGGAGCATTGAGTTGCATACTTTGAGATAAGTAACACTTCTAAACTTGGTACTGAGGGTATGAATCCCTGGAATACGTGTTATATGGTTGTGTTGGAGGTGACGCACATGCTAGGTGACGGGAGTGTGGGCGTTCACCGTGGTAATTTTGATTCGGTTGTTTCTTTTGGACTGTTTTGTTATCAAGTCTTGTTCTATCCATGAAATCCTTACTTGTTAGAGTAATTGGACTGTAATTCATGTTAGAAAACATGTTAAGGATATGTGTTTATTCGGTTGAGGCCTAGTGAGGTTATTTCTGTTGTTTTGAGTTATCTACTTTAACTGCAATTGTGTGCTCATTCATAATCCTTTACTTGCATATCATATCTTAGTCTCCGTTATCATTTACCGTTGCATTACATGTTCTTATTGCTTGGGATGAGTAGTATGGGATTGTGATCCCTTGAGACTTGAGAGATTGATGACTGAGTTGGGCCTGAGAGCCGAGTTAAGAGTGTTAATGTGGATCAGGATGCACGCCGCAACAAGACTTATTGGCTTATTTATTATTGTGGATCGGTCTGCACGGCACAGCAGGCCTTATAGGCTTTATATTAGAGCTTGGGCAGGGTCCGTCCCTCCGGAGTCTGACATACCAGCAGTGAGCGCAGGCATAGTGATTTATATACACGTGCTTTGGTGATGGGCAATGATACGAGGCACCCGTACACTGCTGAGTGGTTATGTGTGGTGAGTGGGAATATGAGATAGACAGATTGAGCACACTAAGAGTGTGAGCACCTGGGAATATCACTGTGATACCGTACTTTTTACATTCATATTTGGCATGTAGGCATAGAGATGTATCATTCCTCATGCTAGCTATACTTGACATGTTCTTATCCGTGTTAGCCTTTAATGGTGAACTTGCAAGCATGTCTAAATTTTTGTACCATGAACGACCTGAATATGGAAGTTTCCCCAAGTTATTACCGTCATTCTCATTACTATATATGTTTTGTCAATACATTGGTTCTGACTGTATCCTTTTAAGCTCGTCACTGCTTTCAGCCCAAGGTTAGTTCTGTTACTTATTGAGTACATTGGGTCGGTTGTACTCATACTACACTCTATACTTCGTGTGCAGATTCAAGTACATCTGGATGCGGTGATTGCTAGATCATTGTCGGTGCTTGCTTGGAGACTTTAAGCTAGTTGCTATGACGTCCGCAGACCCTGACCCTTCTTCCTTTCATGCTTTTCTGTACTATTCTATTATTCAGACAGTTGTACTAGAGTTTGCTTATGTTGAAATGTTGTAGTGCTCATGTATTCGATGACAACAGGTTTTGGGATGGTTGTAGTAGAGTTTCAGTTACTCTTATCCTATATTTATAAGATTCTTTCCACTGTCGAGTTTATTAAAGCATGTTCCATTCAATTGGTTAGTTGTTATGTGATTGTCGGTTTGCCTAGCAAGTATGTTAGGTGCCATCACGATAGGTTGTGATTTTGGGTTGTGACACCCATCCAAGGATTCTCATTCATAATCACATTCCTTCTCAAGGAACAATCATGTATTCATCACAACTTTACGGATCTCATAATTCCAGTAATTGGTCCGAACTACGTTTCGACCTGATTCTTGCTTTAACAAGATACGTAGGTAACCTTACATAATATCACGCCCCGACCTCGGGGAGCACGACTGACGCTTAACCGAGATACCCCAATCAAGCAAGCATGTACGATGTCTTCTACCCGAACTTACCTATGAATATAGAGAAGATAAATTTCGTTGATTGGAAAATGAGAAGATCATGTGAACAACACCAATTTATTATCATTAGTTTCGTCATTTATAAGTCTCCAAAATATTACATTACACATTCATAGTTTACAAGTGGAAACAAGTGATACAATTACAACATCTTTAGTTTGACTTTCCCATAACCAAGGTACAACCCACACTATGTCTACTGAGCCTCTAACGGATACAAAAGAGTATTATGATTGTGCCAGCGATAAGGCCCCGACCATACCTCAAAACACAATACATGAGAAACAAAAGATACAAGACCCCGAAATGAAGTGGGGCTCACCAAGTTAGCTGGGAAGAGGGTGCACCGCTATCACTGATCAATGCCGCCTGTTGTGGAATCACCTGCATCCATTAAAGATGCAGCGCCCCTGGCAAAAGGGACGTTAGTACATATGGAATAGTACTAGTATGTAATACTAAACACCCTCTCAGTATAACGAATAACCATATAAGGAGAAACAAATCATAGAATGAATGGAAGCGTGAAACAATACCAAAGCATCAAGTTAGGAGCAACTTAAGTTTTCAAGTAAATTTCATTATTTTAGGTTGGGAGATCTTTAGTACCGATATGCCACCGTGACTTTAGCACGGAGTCCGATCATGGCCCGATTAGCTAGGCCGTCTTACCCAAAGACATCCAATCACAATCACAATCACCACCACGTGCGGCATAGCGTCCGATCTCGACCCGATCGGCTAGGCTGTCTCACCACAATGCCGTGTGGATCGACAGCACCCTTCGCTAGCAATCATCTCATCTCAATTAAGTGGAATAATCTCAGCACATCAATCTCATCCCATTTAAGAGAAATATTCTCAACACATCACTTCGGGGATTTTCCCCTCAATCACTCCTACACCGGCACGCGTAGTTTCGAGGTTAGGTTATTTTGACCTACTCTTCCTGTTGTACGATAACTATGACCACCTCAATTTACAGATTTTCTTCTAATCCTTCTTGCCTCATTCTTCCTAGTTAGTGAATAGTTATTCACTCTTCCATATGTTACGTGGTCCTTTCCCTTAGTTGTGAATTCATCATGCTAGCCTCTCGATAATTGTTGGGATACCCCTGAGAAAGTGTGTTCCTCCATGTATCACTTAACACTTCCTTGCTTGCAAGATTCTTAAGAGGCTCTCCATAGAGTCCAAATGCACTCTTGGGTTATTAGAGCATCAAATTTATTTCTCACACTCGTTCCGTCTTTCTTAGAGTCTTGGAACTTTAGCTAAATCGAAAATCCTTGATTAACTCACCCTGAGCATCACAAGCCTTTCACATTTGATCTATAGTACTTCCTTGGGTTCCATTGTCTTTGACTCTCTGACTAGTATAAAACACTCTTGCAAACCTTACACTTATCACTTTTTCTCTCCCTTAGTTCCTAGGATCATTGACCATGTCATGTACATTGTCATGTATGGAGAATTTACCTTTCTTAACCTTCCACATTCTTGGGTGTACTAGTGGTCTATCATTAACGTATCTTTTCAGAGCATAACATTAACCTTTACCACTTTTCTAGACTACACATGTGTTCAATAAAATATTCAAACATCATAGCTACATGGTTCACTCTTGTTTTATTGAGCTTAAGTAGCCTCACTATGGCCCTTCCTTCCCCACTTGGGAGAATGTTCCAGATTTCGACACAAGTCTTGAACTTAGCAACTTGAGGGACATATTTTTCATATCTCTAGTCCTCTTGTATATTATCGACTATTAGGGAGGTTTAAGTCACCATGGTATTAACCTCATAAGTGATCAACTCTGATTCAACCACACAAGCTTGGGACCCAAAATCCTCATGTCAATATCTTTTAGGAGTGTAACACATCTCCGTACATTTCTGGGACACTTATAACATTCATGGTGCAAGGGTCTTCTCATTGTGAGTTCAGTTGACTCTCTTTATACACTAAGAGTCATCTTATTACATATAGTTTGATGTTCCTTTTTTTTCTCCTTAGACTTATCATTGCCAAACAAGTCACATATGGGCATAAAGAACTCATCATTATCTCTTTCATAACTTCTTGTCTCCTGTGAGAGACCTACACTATCGTCATTACCCTCAAAGTTATGCCTTTCATATATCACATGCCTATGTAACAAATTTTCTTTAACATCTTAGGTCATATACATAGTTCCCACACTATCTACATGTACTAGTTAAGCCTAGATCTCAGTTACCATGCCAATGTCTCTTTGGAGGTATGTAATCACTTCTAACACTTTTCTCGTATAAAGTATGCTCCGGTTACTATATACTTATCTTATATGTCCATACCATTCATTCAACATGATGCATGTGCCATCTTCTTAATATTCATGCCTTTTCCCATTTGTCATGCCATATGACAATATTACTTGGAATAGACAGAAGAGCGTTTAGACTTACCCTGAACCTTAACGCACGAGTTAGAAGACAATCTTATAGACAAGCTCTATCGCACGATCTAGAGAGTTGAAGAAGGGTAACATTCCTAAATGCCCAAATAGCCTCCTAATTATAGATGTGGTCGACAACACACCGATAAGAAGGACTTTACTAGACACGACTCCAAGACATCCTAGGACACTTTAAAACCTTAGGCTCTGATACCAAGTTTGTCACGCCCCGACCTCGGGGAGCGCGACCAGCGCTCAACCGAGATACCCCAGTCAAGCAAGCTTGCACGATACCTTCTACCCGAACATACCCATGAATAAAGAGAAGATAAATTTTGTTGATTGGACAATGAGAAGATCATGTGAACAACACCAATTTATTATCATTAGTTACGTTATTTATAAGTCTCCAAAATATTACATTACACATTCATAGTTTAAAAGTGGAAACAGGTGATACAATTACAACATCTTTAGCTTGACTTTCCCAAAACCAAGGTACAACCCACAATATGTCTACGTATCCTCTAATGAATACAAAAGAGTACTATGATTGTGCCGGCAACAAGGCCCCGGCTATACCTCAAAACACAATTCATGAGAAACAAAAGATACATGACCCCGAAATGAAGTAGGGCTCACCAAGTTAGCTGGGAAGAGGGTGTACCGCTACTACTGATCAATGCTGCCTGCTGTGGAACCATCTGCATCCATTAAAGATGCAGCGCCTCCAGAAAAAGGGATATTAGTACATATGAAATAGTACTAGTATGTAAGACTAAACACCCTCTCAGTAGAATGAATAACCATACAAGGAGAAACAAATCATAGAATGAATGGAAGCCTCAAACAATACCAAAGCATCAAGTTAGGAGCAAGTTAAGTTTTCAAGTAAATTTCATTATTTTAGGTTGGGAGATCTTTAGTACCGATATACCACCATGACTTTAGCACGGAGTCCGATCACGGCCCAATCGGCTAGGCCGTCTCACCCAAAGACATCCAATCACAATCACAATCACCACCACGCCCGGCATGGTGTCCGATCTTGACCCGATCGGCTAGGCCGTCTCACCACAATGCTGTGTGGATTGACATCACCCTCCGCTAGCAATCATCTTATCCCAATTAAGGGGAATAATCTCAACACATCAATCTCATCCCATTTAAGGGGAATATTCATAACATATCAGTTCGGGGATTTGCCCCTCAATCACTCCTACACCGGCACGTGTAATTTTGACCTACCCTTCCTCGGTGACTAACGATACTCACAAAATGTATATTTTTCACATGCCTTTCAATTTCATTGGCACTAGTGACCACAAATGTAATATCATTCTTGGCACGTTGACCGTATTTCATATTTCATGCTCACCTCTTTCACTTTCAAGCACCATCATGGATTATCAACAACAAGGCATATCAAATCAAGACTTTAAGTACACATATGAACAATTAAGAGCCTTAAGCACATGGAGTTTTCTTCCACAATTTTGGCATAATAACTTTCATTTGGAACACGACTTGAAGTCATAACATTTTAATACACCACACATACTTTGAACATATTCTCAAATGATAACATAATATAACAAGAGCATTGGAACACATTTTGAACTTACATCTTTCGACACAAAGCTTATTTGGAATAGTCAAATTTATAATGAATAACTCGGCACATGAGAAATAAGAAATTGGCCCATCATACTTGAGACTTATGAGAACATCATGGGATTCAATTCTAAGAGAGACGTTTAGCCAACATACCTCAAATTCGCCCCCTTAATGACACTACAATGATCCACTACACTAAGAAACTTCAATCTACAATAACAACATCCAATGGGACTAATATTAGTAACAAATTCCATAATTTAGGCATTTTATTAAACACCTAGTAGGCATAAATCTCTACATTTCTTAACCATAGAATTAGTTAATCCAACTACTACCATTTACCAACAATTTATCCCACCATCATTATTAAACAATTTATAACTTCCAACATCACATGTATGACCATCCATCCACACCCAACCAACAAAATTCCATCAAATAATCACCTTTCGATCTCTACAATGGTTATGTATTTAAATTGGGAACTTATGGCTTCCAATCACCATCCCATGAGTTCCAATACTTAATTCATACTCATATTCCCATAATAATACATGCATGTAAGTCTAAGGGTGTAGGATTACCTTTTGGAAGAAATCTTTCAAAACCATCCCTTGCGTTCTTGAAGAAATTTCTTGAAAATCTAACGATTTCATGGTGGATTGAGTTACTTCTAGTGTGTAAATGATAGGATTCACACCAAGACAATGGGTATTTCTTAACTTGAAGATGGGAGGAGTTGGGGGTCTTGAGAGAGTGGAGGAAAGCTCCAAAATTCATCCATGTGAAATGGAGGAAATGAACCCCCAAAATGACTTAAAAGGACCTTAAGCTGGGGCGTGCCCAGTCTGGCAAAGTAAGCCTCACTTCGCTATCCACTGCATGCAAGGGAATACATGATCCGCGCCCGATCTGGTGAAGCAAGCCTTGCTTCGCTGTCCGCCAAAATAACTGGGTGGTCTTACTTTAGTAATTTGATCATAACTTTTAGTAGGAATGTCCAAATGACAAACGGGTTGATGCTTTTGAAAATAGACTCGGAGGGATACGCTTTAGGGGCAAAATTCATGGAAAATATCTTTATATTATGAGAGTTATACTCGTTCAAAGGCAGGTATTGTGCAAATTAAGATACATTTTCCACTTAATATTTCCAACTCATTCCAAACAACTTCTTCCACTTACAAACCTCCTTAATATGTTCCAAAACACTTTCCATTTGTATTTTCATGTCAAAATGATGTGGTTATATCTAATAGATCTCCTTTATTACTCAAAAAAATATTATTCCCAATTATCGTTTGTGCTTTATAAAGTCTTAATCATTAGAAATCATTTTTTACGGGGCCTTACAATAAGGGTTCGGTCTCCCTACTTTTTCGAATAAATTTCCTCAGTATTGAAAACTGAGGCAGTTCTTTTGGAACAATGCAATGATGCTCTCAATCCCGAAAAATCTCCGAGAGCGTCAACCAAATTTCATCCAAAATCCCAACATCAAAACACCATGCCAACCTTACTCTGACCCTCATTTTACTTAAATGACAACATACGGGATGTAAGTCCTTTCTTCAAACATCTGGCTATGGAGTCATGGTGTTCACTCCCACTCTAAAAATTCAAAGATTCGATACAAGTCAACCCACTTTGTTGTAGAGGCAGGTTGTTAGTCAGCATTCGAGAAGTGTCATGCTCGTGCAACTCGGACAGACAAGGATGAACAAGCATAGCCTCAAGTCAACATTAATCAATTTTCCTCCCATGAATTGAAATTTTTTCTTTGGACATAGGAGGGACAAAATTATTTCTGGAACCATCAGAGATACCGCACCCAATCAAGGTACAACGACGCATTTCTCTGAGTTTGTCTATACTCTTGCACTTCCTACATGTCTTTGATGCAATTAATGTTGTTAGTTGTAATTCCTTCAAAGTAGGAGAGTAAAAGAAGTGTTGAAACCCATACATCTCATACTCTCCAACCTTCACGAACTACGCGTACCTGATTCTTGACCTTGTGTCAAGATATGTAGGCAACCTTTCATGGGTCCGATTTTCCTTTTTAAAAAATAAAAAAAATCAATCAAGGACCCTTATCGGGTTTGATCTCATCTTTCAAAAAATCAAAAAATACTCTAATCGTGCGGAGATTTTTCAATTCTTGTCTCTCCCATCGCGTGAAGGTATTACATTTCAGCCACTCCCATCGTGCGGAGTTTTTCAATTCTTATCTCTCCCATCACGTGGAGATTTACTGTTCTGTCAATGCTCCGATATCGCTTCAGAACTGTACACAGCCCATCAAATACTCCCATCACGTGGAGATTCGCATTATCTTTCCTGTCACTCACATCGCGCGGAGATTTACATTTCTGTCAATGCTCTGATATCACTCCGGAATGGTACATAGCTTGTCGAATACTCCTATTGCATGGAGATTCGAATTATCTTTCCCGTCACTCCCATCTTGCGGAAATTTACATTCATGCCAATGCTCTGATATCGCATCGGAACAATACACAACCCGTCGAATACTCCATCATGTGGAGATTTACAGTTCTTTCATCGCTCCGATATCGCTTCGGAACGGTAACTACAAAGCCCGTCTAACATTCCATGCTCCAGTATCACTTTGGAACAGTAACCACAAAGCCCGTCTAACAATCAATGTTTTGATATCGCTTCGGAATGGTAACTACAAAGCTCATTTTACATTTAATTCTTTTTATAAAAAATCATAAAATAAAATGATTAATTCAAAATTTCAAAAAAATGAAATGAGATGAAAATCAAAAATATTTTTTTTCTAATCTCCTGAATTATGCTTGACCTGATTCTCTTTTAACGAGATACGTAGGCAACCTTCGGGTTCGGTCTCATTTTTCAAAAAACTAAAAACACTGATTAAGTCAAAAAATTCAATATATATATATATATATATATATATATATATATATATTAAGTCAAAATTAGAAAAAAAATCAAAAATTGACTTGGTTAGTACCAATATAGTTAGGAGTGTGCATGGGAAAGAAAGAGTGTTAAAAGTAGTATGATAGAGAAGATCAGCTTTGGGTAAACCATAGATTCCTGTGGTACCTCTCAATTACGCAGTAGTGACACTTGAAAAATCTCGTGCTTACTGTTAGGGTAAGAACAAAGTCGACCTCATCATTTCATGTGCATTGTGTGGCGAGCCTTAGATTAAAATTCATGACATTGCATTGCTGATCTAGAACTTAGCCCGAATATTTGTTGGGGAGAAATCCTGAGTGATGCTTGGTTTAGGAAAGGATCGTAGGCCTTCTTTGACCCGTTTGATCCTTTCGAGCCCACCGAATGACATCAATCCCTAGTAATTTCCCTTTGAGCCTTAAGCCTTTTCCTTAGAAAACCACATCTTAGCCTATTCCCTTTCTTGTTCTTAAATGCACTACCCCTCTCTTGGCCCAACCTCCTTGCGCGCACTGAAAACGTGTAACTTCGGATGAAGACCAAAGTGGAGGCGACAAGCATGAAAAGCGATAGATGCAAAGTCCAAGGCAATAAAGATATGAATTCAAGAAAAGAAAGAGAAAACTTTGCATATTCAAATGGAGGATCCAAAAAGGAGGAGAAAACTTCCGCAAATTCAAGGGAAAATCCAACAAAAAGGAGAAAACTCTACAAACTCAAAGAGGAGGAATTCCAACAAAAGAAGGAAAAACTCTTGCAAAGCAGGTTAAATCTCAAAAGAAAGAAAAAAAAGGAAAAAGTTTCGAGGAAGAAGAACCTCCGACAAGTTAAAAAAGAAGTCAAAACAAAAGAAAGAGACATCGAGCCGAACAAGATCAAGCGTCGAAGTATGGTTTGAATACCGAAGGCACAGACACATTGCAACACTCAAGGAGGATCAGTCAGTTTATCCCAAAATAATAATCTAACCCATCCCCAAGCCTACATTATAAGCTAATAGCAAAACCCTACATGATACTATTTCGAGTGTTCTCACATTAGTGGATACTTACATAAAGGTCAAGCATATGGTATCTCAATCGCATGCATTGAACATCTTCTTTCCGAGTGAGTGTGCTTCGCAAAACGTCCTAAAGTCAAAATACAAAATACTTCAAATATGTGAGAAAATTAGGACTTTCTTTGTAGTGAGGCACTTGAAACATGAGTTAGGCAGAATTCAAAACCTATGATTGATGCAAGACAAACAAATCTTGTCGAATCTGGGTATATCTGAGGTACCACTCGAGGTTATAGGAATTACCCATAAGCTGATCTCGGTTTGTCGGAAAGTATATGGTGGAAATTCTTATGTATAAAACTAATTGTTGGTACCAACCAAAGTCAAGTTAAAAATGATGACCAGTCAATAAATCACAGTCTTTCATTACTTCTCAATTTTCAAATATTCTCTACAAAAGCTACAAAACAGCAAAAAAACACAAAAAAAACAAAAGAGTCATGTTTTGTTGACAATAACGTTAGGTTTTGTTGTAGCAGAACTACGCCCAACCTGACTTCCCACGGGAGGATACGTAGGCAACCCACGTAGGGTCTGATCCCACTCTCTTAATAGAAAACTAAAATATCATTTCTATACATTCAGAACTACGTCGCGACTTGATTTCCTTTGGTAGGAATACGTAGGAAATCCACATCAGATTCAATCATCTATCATAATAGAACAACCTTTTGGCCTGATTCCATTTGGATACATATGCAGTCTGAGTCAGACCCGGCCATATCATTTCCAAATTCTAGCCTTTTGCATCTATTGCCTTACTAAGTCATTAATAACAGAACCCTTTTCATTAATTTTCCTACATAGAAAAAAATAACTTCTTGCTTTTTCAGGCGCCCTCCTGAACAATGGGCATTTTATTTCAAGTTCAATTTTACAGGCGCCCACCTTCCAATACGGGTATCTTAGATTCAAATGATTCGATATCACTTCGGAACCATAACTACCAGCTGGTTTTACATTCAAGTTCTCTGATATCGCCTCGGACCGGTACTCAGCCCGAATTTCCATTTTTCATTCAAATGCTCTGATATTGCTTCGGACTGGTACACAACCCAGATTTCCTTTAATAATCCAAAGTGCTCTGATATGATTTGGACCGGTACACAACCCAGGTTTCTTCAAATAAAGTGCTCCGATCACTTCGGACTGGTACACAACCCGGATTTTCTTCAATAATTCAAAGTGCTCCCATATCGCTTCAGACCGGTAGCCTACCCGGATTTCTTTTAAAAATCCAAAGTGCTCCGATCACTTCAGACCGGTATTTAGCCCGAACCTCTTTCGAATTAGACTTCAACCTGGGACCCTATTTCATTCAAAAAAATCATCGTCACATACAATCAGCGCTCAAGCCACTACAATCCATCTTCCTCAAATCAAACAGAAGCATAGTCCACACATCATCAACTCCATTGATTAAAGACCTGCCACAACGTGGAATTATTTTCTAGCAAATAAACTGTGGCAGATTTTGAGGATGGATGTCGAGCTTTCCAACAACAATAGACGGCATGTCCTAAGTATCGTTCTTACGTTCTATTAACATGGGATGTGTAGGTAATCCAAGTCATAGTCATAATAAACCCAGTATCATCACAGCTTGAAGCTGGCACAACTTTCAAAATCTAAAAATTAAAAATCATCCCATCCCCTTCTCGAACTACAATCGTCCTGATTCTCGTTACATCCGAGATATGTAGGAAAACTCAACACAGAGCCTGGCCGAATCCACATCAAAATCCATTCAATCAATATATCCGTCCATTCAACACCACGTCCCAGTGTTACCACAACCCGACACTGGGGCAATTTTGAAAGCAATGTCAAGATCACACGAATCCTTTCGTCCTTGAACATTTGTCTTCCACCCCATGAGGCTACAATCCAAAAGTAGCACTCAGTTGCATTCCGAAACTACATGCGACTTGATTCTCGTGCAACCCGAGATATGTAGGTGACACAAATACCAGAGTTCAATCACAATCTTCAAAACCTCATCATCCCCCCCACTCTGTCATGTCGGGTCAAAATTGAGTATGATATCAATTATTTTGCCCGAAGACTCTTATATCATCTCCGGTCAAAGAGGGACAGTAGTTGACACTCGATTTTGACCCTCCGTATTTAAAAATTAACTTCTACAGGCTTCCTAATCAAAAAATGATAAAATGTAGTATCTTGCACATTTTTTAACTGTAATGAAAGTTATTGATAATTATTCCCATTTTTATAAAATATAGGAATTTTTATCATTTTATTACAATTGGTTAAATACTACTATTTTTGTGCATTTTTCTAAATATCAAACAATTTATTGATAATTGTCTTATTTTTCAAATATTATGATATTTTATCAATTTATTGTCCTTCAAAAAATAAACAAGAATTTACTACGTCATCGTAGTAGTTACAATTTTAACTAAATACTATGAGATCTTTTAATCTATAGAACAGTCTAGTGATTATATGGAAGCCGGTAGAATTTATTCAAAAATACGGATCAAACCCAATCAAATCCAATGTTGCATCAACACTCGATGTAACAAGACATCCTGGCGCGACTTGACAAGTGATGTGACTTGTATGACATTATACTTGATGTGACACGTCATAGGATGTGACATGACTGTATTTTGTCCAATGCGTATACCTTCTACCCAACAGGTAAAGATCATCGGTTTGTCTTCTTTTGTAAGTCAAATAAATTGCACCGATATACATGTGCATACACAGAAAAATAAAGGGTACACGGTACTTTGCCCATAGTTTTCATAGTTAGTGGTTTCATTTTAGGCCACATGTTTATTTTTACATTGTCTTTATTTTTTACTTACAATAATAGCCACATATCTTTTCTACACATTCACCATATGCGATTTTTTTACACACTCATATATTTTAAGGAACACATCAGATTTGTTTACCACCAAAACAAATAATCTCTCTCCCTCATTTTTGCCTGAGGCTGTCCATTCCCCTCATTAGCTCCATTTTCAGAGGCCTCCCCCTTTTATCTTCCATCTGATTTCTCTCAACTTTGAGAAAACACGCCCAGCCCCCCTTCCCCACGATGTTGTAACTCCACCGTCGGATTTGACCCCCGGGCCGGTGACCTCCCTCTACATCACTGACCATCTTCATCTCCATTTGCTTATAGCTTTTCCGGTGACTGTTATGGTTCACTCAGATCTAACTAAAAATATATAGATCTGGTTGGAAAAAATGACCTTCACTAGCGACCATATCTCGCTCCTTGCTGCCTTCGAGCTTTGGCCGGAAAAAAATAAATGCCAGCGACGTATTTTTGAGGTTAGGTGTTGTTCCGGAATTCCTCATCAAAGTAACGCCAATAGTCCACTGTTGTCGATCATTATTGTCGGATTCCTGAATGTTTACTATCATTTTTTTGACAATAAATCTTGTGCCTATAATTTTCTGGCAACCTATATAGTTTTCAGGGGAAGTCCTTCCCGCTCATTTTGCTACTGTCATAGTTTTCGTGATGAAATTTTTGTTATTCTAATCTTTGTTAAAAATCTGTTGATGTAATGAGCTCGCCGCTTATTTTGAGTATTTTAGCCTAATTTTCCCATTTATCGCTTATTTTATATTCGTTTGTTATTATATGACTTGCCGGGGTGGTTGGATTGGTTTCGGAGATGTTTCGGAATGAATTGGGATACTTAGTCCCAAGGGTGGAAGTCTAAGTTGGAAGAGTTAGACCGGATATTGACTTACGTGTAAATGACTCCAGAATGGAGTTTTGATGGTTCTGATAGCCCTGTATGGTGATTTTGGACTTAGGAGTGTGTCTGGATATTGATTTGGAGGTCCGTTGGTGATTTTGGCTTGAAATGGCGAAAGTTGGAAAAGTTGAAGTTTGGAGAGTTGAGAAGTTTGACCGAGAGTTGACTTTGTGGTTACTGAGCTCGAATTTTGGTTCCAAAAATTAGAATAGGTCCGTTGTATAATTTATGACTTGTGTGCAAAATTTGAGGTCAATCGGAGTTGGTTTGATAGGTTTCTGCATCGAGTGTAGACATTGGAAATCCATTAGTTCCATTAGGCTTGAATTGGTGTGCGATTCATATTTTTGATGTTATTTGATGTGATTTAAGGCCTCGATTAAGTTCGTATCGTGTTTTAGGACTTGTTGTTATTTTTGGATGGGGTCCCAGGGGTCTCGGGTGAGTTTCGGATTGATTGCGGATTGAGTTTGGCCTTTTTGAGATGTAGAATTTCTGGTGTTTGGTTTCCTTGTTCGCATTCGTGAATTGTATCTGGTTGACTAGGGAAGTTTGTGCTTCACGTTCGCGAAGGTATAAGGGGTTTGTGCATCTTGATCGCGAGAGAGGACTCGCGTTCGCGTAGAAGGATGAGGCAGGTTGGGCACCAGGCTTGTCGTGTTTGCGGGAGTTGGTTCGCGTTCGCATAGTCAAGGGATCATTGGTCATCGTGATCGTGAGGGAGGTCTCGCATTCACATAAGAGGATTTTGGGCAGTTGAGGATTTTTTGCTTCGCGAACGCGAGGCACTTTCCGCGTTCACGAAGAAGGACGTCTGGGCAGCAGATATTTAATTTTAAAAATGAGGGTTAGAGTATTATTTCACATTTAGACTTCGGGAGCTCGGATTGAGGCGGTTCTTGAAGGGATTTTCAAGGAATTGATTAGGGTAAGTGATTCTAACTCGGATTTGGTTAATATACATGAATCTATCATTGTTTTTACCATTTAATTAGCATTTTGGGTTGGAAAAATTGGGAAAAATTGTTGAAACATCATAAACTATATTTTGAGGATTTGAAAGGCGATTTGAGGTCAGAATTGGATGATTTTAGTATGGTTGGACTCATTATTAAATGAGTGTTCGGATTTTATAAATTTAGTTGGATTCCGAGACATGGGATTGTGGTTGACTTTTTGGGTTGACTTGTTGACTTTGGTTAAAGAACTTAGCTTTATCGTATGGAATCAAATCCTATAGCTTGCATTGATTATATTAAGTTGTTTGTGGCCAGATTCGAGTCGTTCGGGGGCTGAATCACGAGGCAATGGCTTGTTGGAGTTATTATTTGCACGGTTTGAGGTAAGTAATACTTCTAAACTTTGTACTGAGGGTATGAATTTGTGAACTACGTGTTATGTGATTGGTGTTGAGGTGATGCACATGCTAGGTGATGGGCGTGCGGGCACCTTGGTAATTGTGATTCGGTTGATTTTGTGGTACTGTGTAATTATCAAATCTTGTTGTTATTCATGAAACCTCCATGTGTTAGAGAAATTGAGCTGTGATCCATGCTAGAAATCGTGTTTGGGCTATATGCTGATACTGTTGGGACCCATCGAGGTCTTTTATGATTTTGAGTTATTTGTTTAAATTGTAATTATGTACGCAGACACATTCAACATTTGAATATCATATCTCAGTTTCTGTTTTCATTTATTGTTACATCATGTATCATTATTTGGGCTGATTTGCACGAGATTTGTGAGCTCGAGAGAGTGGAGAGATTGATGCCTGAGTTGAGGCCGAGGGCCTGAGTGTGAGTGATATTTATGGGATCGGACTGCACGCCGTAGCAGACTTTATTGATTCATGATGGGATTGGGTTACACGCCGTAGCATGCCATGTTGGCTTATATTAGCGCTTTGGCAGGATTCGTCCCTCCTGATTCTGACATACCAGCAGTGAGCACAGGTACCGTTCGAGTGCCGAGTGCGAGTGCTGAGTGATTGAGAGTGTTGAGTGATTGGGAGTACTGAGTGATTGAGCGTGCTGAGTGAGGTTGAATACTCCGAGAGTATGAGTATATGAATTTATCACTATGTTGCATTACAGTTGACATGCATATTTGACATGTA
The DNA here is from genome assembly GCF_000715075.1 of Nicotiana tabacum. Classification (NCBI taxonomy): domain Eukaryota; kingdom Viridiplantae; phylum Streptophyta; class Magnoliopsida; order Solanales; family Solanaceae; genus Nicotiana; species Nicotiana tabacum. The sequence continues at coordinate 50,550,101 of NC_134102.1, forward strand.
GACATAGAGATGTAACATTCCTTTTGCTAGTTATACTTGGCATATTTTATCAGTATTGAGCCTAAACTGTTGAACTTGAAAGCATGTCTATATTTTTGTACTATGTATAAACTGATTATGAAATTTCTCTGAGTCATTACTGTCATTTTCATGTTATATCTGTATTTTTGTTATCTGTATTTGGATTGTACCTTTTTTAGCTCGTCACTGCTTTCAGCCCAAGGTTAGTCCTATTACTTATTGAGTACACTGGGTCGGTTGTACTCATATTACACTCTGTGTGCAGATACAGGTGCATCTGGACCCGGTGGTTGCAAGACTTGGAGCATTACCTGCTTGGAGACTAGTGAGGTAGCTGCTATGGGATCCGTAGACCTCAACTCTCCTTCTTTTCAGTTTATTTAGCACTGTTCTATCTTTCCAGACAATTATATTAGAAGTTTTTGACTATGTTGACATTTAATAGCTCATGTACTCGGTGATACCCATATTTTGGGGATTTTGTAGTTGAGTCGCGGTTGTTCCTATCGGTTATTTATGAGATTTTTACAATTAAACTTATTACATCATGATTTTAATTCAAAATGAGTAGTTATTTTGTGATTCTTGGCCTGCCTAGTACTGTGATAGGCGTCATCACGACATGTTGAGATTTGGGTCATGAAAAGTTGGTAACAGAGCCTAGGTTACATAGGTCTCATGAGTCATGAGCAGGTTTAGTAGAGTCTTGCGGATCGGTATAGGAACGTCTGTAATTATCTTCGAGAGGCTACCGAATCATTAGGAAACTTCACTCGTGTATTCTTGCCTTGCGGATTTGTTGATTTCGGAAACTAAACTTCTATTACTCTATTCTCTCACATATGGTGCGGAAACGCGCTACCGGATCAGGCAAATGGCCACCAATACCATCAGCTAGGGCCACGAGAGACTGGGGTCATGGTAGAGGCTGAGGTGCCGCTCATACAGCAGCTAGAGCAGCACCTGTGGAGCCACCAGTTGCTCCAGCTTAGGAGTAGATACCATCTGTAGTTGAGCCGGTGAGACATGCTCAAGTACCAGCTGTGCCCATTGTGATTCCAGGCCATCGGGAAACTTTGGCCCAGATATTGACTTTATGCATTAGCCTTGCTCAGGCGGTTTCAGTTTAGGCTGTACTAGCCACTTCTCAGGCCGGGGGAGGTGCTCATACTCCCTTCGCCCGTACTCTAGAGCAGGTGGTTTAGGGACTTCAGACATCAGGGGTACTACCAGCCCAGCCGGTTATAGTTTCTCAGGCCCAGGTGGGTCCACCTATGAGTGACGGGGAGCAAAAGAGGCTAGAGCAGTTTGGGAGGCTCAGGCTTCCAACATTCAGTGGGGCTGAGTCAGAGGATGCTCAAGATTTCTTAGACAGGTGCCAGTGGATCCTTCACACAGCGGGTATTCTGGAGACTAGTGGAGTCTCAGTTACTACTTTTCAGCTATCGGGGGTAGCCTTCAGATGGTGGGAGGCCTATGAGTTGAGCAGGACAGCCAGCACTACACCACTTACGTGGCATGATTTCTTAGTTCTCTTCTTAAAGAAGTTTGTTCCACAGACCCGCATATAGGAGTTACATAGGCAGTTTAAGAAGCTACGCCAAGAGGGTATATCCGTGACCTAGTATGAGATGAGATTTTCATAGTTGGCTCATCACACGATCGAGTTGGTTCCCATAGAGAGGGAGAGGATTAGGAGGTTCATTGATGGCCTCAACTATCGACTGCGCTTCATCATGACTCGAGAGATTGCATCAGGTGTTAGGTTTGATGAGGTAGTTGATATTGTTAGGCGACTAAAGTAGGTCCATAGTCAGGAGCATGAGGAGAGGGAGGCCAAGAGGCCTCGTGGTTCGGGTGGTTTCAGCGGTGTTTCTTCTGGGGGGAAGTTCCACCACAATAGGGGTCATCCTTATAGGCCCGCTCAAATGGCTCGTCCGGTTCATCGTGGTGCATCGGCTAGCCATGGTTCATAGAGTGCTCGTCCGGGTCAGTCATCTCTTAGTTCCCTCCCAGCTCTGAGTTCATCCCGTGCTCCATCAGTTCAAGGGTCATCTGTACCGGATTCTTCTGGTAGCTATACTGGTTCTCATGGTTCGATTCAGTCTCCACCACCATTGGCGGATCAGAGCTACTTCGAGTGCAGGGAGTTTGGACATGTGTGGAGTTAGTGTCCCTATCATTTTGGAGGTCCAGTTCAGCAGAGGGGTCAGGTTATGACTTTCGCACTAGTTACTTCACCACTCGCTCAGCTAGCTCGAGGTGGGGCTCAGGCAGCTACTGGTTGCCCTAAAGGGGAAGGCTGGTCTGGTGGCGGTCAGGCTCGATGCTATGCTTTCCCTACTAGGCCAGAGACTATTGCTTCAGACGCAATGATCATAGATATTGTCTCAGTATGCTACAGGGATGCTTCGATATTATTTGACCCTGGTGCCACTTATTCATATGATCATTGTATTTTGCTAATATTTGGATATGCCCCGTGAGTCCTTAGTTTCGCATGTTCATGTATCTACGTCGGCGGGCGATTCTATTATTTTGGACCGAGTGTATCGGTCATGTGTGGTTACCGTTGAGGGATTGGATACTAGAGTTGATCTCTTATTTCTTAGTATGGTTGATTTTGACGTGATTTTGGGCATGGATTGGTTGTCCCCTTGTCATTATATTCTGGATTGTCACACTAAGACCGTGACATTAACGATGTTGGGGTTACCTAGGATCGAGTGGAGAGGTTCTTTATATTATGTTTCCAGTAGGGTGATTTCATATCTGAAGGCCCAATGGATGGTTGGGAAGGGGTGTTTGTCATATTTAGCTTTTGTTAGGGATGTTGTGTTGATACTCCTACCATTGATTTTGTTCCGGTAGTGCGAGACTTTTCGAATGTGTTTCCTATAGACCTGTCGGGCATGCCTCCCTATAGGGACTTTGATTTTGTTGTTGACTTGGTGTCGGGTACTCAGCCCATTTCTATTCCTCATTATCGTATGACATCACCAGACTTGAAGGAATTGAATGTGCATCTTCAGGAACTTCTTGATAAGGGGTTCATTAAGCCTAGTGTGTCTCCTTGGGGTGCACCAGTTTTGTTTGTCAAGAAGAAGGATGGTACCATGCGGATGTTGATGGTAGACTATAATCTCGTGTTTAGTTGTTTATTGCACTCTAATTCACTGCACTTTACTTGTGTTTGAGCTTTAATTAATAGTGTTTTGCACAAACTGTGTTTTCTATTCCTTATAGGAGTGATCCCGAGCTATGTAGATATTATAGAATGAATTCGAGCAATTTGGAGCTTTGAAGTCAGAGTAAAAGCCCAAGGGATTAAGCTGGGATTGTGTTCGGGGGTCGAGAACCAAGTCTAGACATCAAAAATCGAAGTTTAAGTCGTACTCTGAGAAAACCCCACTGTCGTGGCATGTGGGGCGCTGCAACTGCCTATTTCCTACTGCCTGTCAATTGTTGAGCTCTCTAGATTTCCCCACTAATGCCCCGCATGGCGCGTCGCCCCATGCGACACACCTGTGTATTTTTTACAGAGCCAATATCCTATTTCGGCTAGGAGAAGGTGGTTTCATTTGGGCCCAACCCTACTTAGTATAAATACATGGAAAAAATGTTATGTTTGGGACTTTCGACATACTTTGGACCTGAGAAGGCTAAGTCGGAGTTGGAAGAACACAAGCATAAGGATTTCATCATTCCTTCCTCACTCAAGACCCGTGTATGGATTGAATTTATGTTTTCTATAATTTAATTTTATCTGTGATGAATTCCTCCATATCTATGGAGTAGTTCTTTTTAGGGTTTGATGGATTTGGTATATTGATGATTGTTTGTGGATTATAACTCTAGTTTATGTATTGAATCATTTTTTGGATGAATTAATTATTGCATCTATAATCACTTATTCATGTAATCGAGAGAGGCATAATTTGTGATATCTTTGCATTATATTATTGGTTGAGTTCATAGATTCTTCTAAGTAATTGAAAGAGGCTAGTTGAATCATTTATTAAACCTAGTTAGGCGAATAATCGAAAGAGGTTCTCCTAAAGACCAATCCATTACGTATTCTTGCATATCTTCGCGTGCTTAAATTGGTTCATCTTTTGAGGTTAAGACTTAATCGAGAGAGGAGTTTTTCCTAACGTTTGATCTACTAATTGAGTGAATTCGAGAGAGTCACTTGAACATTAGAAATGAATTATCTAGAGTTAGATCCCAAACAATTATCTTGCATCTATTCTATCAAAACCCTATCTTCTCCCATTGATAACTTTATTTGCTTATTCCTTGTTTCGATTGTCATTAGTCAATAGGTTTAGATTCTTAGTTAATTTTAGTTAGACATCTTATAAATCTCAATTTTTGATCATCTTGGATAGCAACCAAGCTAGAAACTACGAGAATACTATTTAAATCCAATCCCTGTAGATACAATATTATACTATACTATATTTGATTAGCGAGAAGAATTTAAGGGTGTGTTTTGCACTCGTCAAATTTTGGCACCGTTGCCGGGGATTGGCAATCAATATTGTTTGAAATAGATTGTAGTGCAAATTCACGACTTTTTTTCTTTTTATTTCTATTTTCTCTTTTTACATTTAGTGTTCTTTGGTTGTGCGCAGGTTATAGGTTAAGGTTGGTGCATGACTCGAGCTTATGCGAAAGAAGTGATACCATACAAGCCAGAGATAGAAAAATAATCGTTATAGCTGAGGAAGGCAATAAATCTCACCGAGACATTAGAAAGGGTTGGGCAATCCTCAACCAAGGAAATTATGACGGGAAACGGTGATGATAATGTAGATTTGGCTGCAAGAGAGGCAGCCTAACAATGAGAAAAAGCTGCACGGGATGCTGAGGAAGCAGCTATCAGAGAAGCATAAATTATCTATGAAGGAGAGAGGGGTGAGAGAATTGCTCAAAATCAACCCTTGGCTGCAGACCAGTTCGGAAATATAGCTCCCATGCCTGGGAGATCACTGGGCATCATTCTAGACCGATCTACAATCAAGGCTTATCAAGTGTGAGAGCACCTCCAAGTGCAGCTAACAATTTCGAATTGAAGCAAGGGTTGCTTCAAACCCTTCAGAATTGCTATGTTTTCAAAGGGAAGATGAAAAAAGATCCAAATACATATCTAATAGACTTCAAGGAGATTATGAACACCTTTCAATACAATGGTGTGTCACAAGACGCAGTATACTTAAGGGCATTCCCCTTCACACTCAAAGATGATGCAAAGCAGTGGCTTCGAAGCTTACCCACGGTGTCAATTAGAACATGGGAGGAGATGACCAGAAAATTTCTTGATAAATATTTCTCCTGAGCTAAAATGGGCAAGTTTAGAAGAGAAATCCATAACTTCTGCCAGAAAGAGACCGAGACTATTATCAAAGCATGGTAGAGGTTTAAGGAGATAGTTAGAAAGTGTCAACATAATGGAATTGAACTTTGGATGCAACTACAGGACTTTTGAGATGGATTGACATCGGCCTCATGTAGAACATTGAGCAATGCATCTGGAGGCCCATTGATGAAGAAGACTCCAAAGGAGATAGTTACAATTATTGATGAGTTATCTGGCGATGCTAATCAGTGGCCCTCGGGTTTAGAAGTTTGAATGTAGGTTGACTTTTGGCTATCAGGTTTAGAATTGGATTTTTGGACGTGGAATAGGTCTGTTATGCTATTTAGAACTTGTCTGCAAAATTTGGTATCAATTGGAGTTGATTTGGTAGGATTCAGACGCTTGGTTGCAATTCTAGATGTTCTTGAAGTTTACTAGATGTGATCTTGTATTTTGATCATGCGAGCGAGTTCGTATGATGTTATTAGACTTGTGTGGATGTTTAGTTTGGAGCCCCGAGGGCTTGGATGAGTTTCGGACGTGATTCAGAATGGTTTGAATGGAAAAAAGAATTGTTGGTGTGCTGGTGTGCTAGTGCTTTGTTGTCGCAATTGCGAAGGTGATCGGGGGTGGTTTGATGTCGCAATTGTGACTTACCCCTTCGCATTTGTGAAGTTAGTAGGCCTGGGGCATGAGTCGCATTCTGGACCACTTGGTCGCTTTTGCAAAGCTATCCAGCTTCGCAATTGCGAAGCCTTTGTCGCAATTGTGATGTTTGTTGAGGCTATCAGGGTTAGCATATGTGATCCCTGGTCAACAATTGTGAGGGTTCACATTGTCGCAAATGTGACATCTGCAGCTGAACATAAGGGCTGGAAAGTCAGGATTTAGTCTCATTTCTCATATTTTAGAACCCTAGACTCGGTAGGAGGCGATCTGGAGAGGGGGGGTTAATCTACAAATATTGGGTAAGTGATTCTAATCAATTTCCAAATATATTTCATGAATATGTCTTATATTTAACATCAAATTTATGTGAATCAAAGAGAAAAAATTGGGAAAGTTTGCCAAGTTTTTGAAAAATGAGAATTTGAGAGTCTATTTGGACTCGGATATTGAAACTAATCACATATATGGACTCGTGGGTTATGGGTGATCGGAATCTACCATTGGACCCAGGTTTTGATCGTACGAGCCTAGGGTTGACTTTTGTTGACTTTTTGAAAAAAGTGTAAAGATCATAGCTTTATCTATTTTAATTGTTTCCCTTGCATTGGTTGATGATATTAAGTCAATTTTGGTTGGATTTGAGCCATGTGGAAGCGAATTTTAGGGGAAAAGCTATTTTCGAGGGTTGAGTTGGCCTAGTTGAGGTAAGTATCTTACCTAACTTTGTGTGGGGGAACTACCCCTTAGGATTTGGGATTTATTATTATATTTATGTTATGTGAAAGCCGTGTATGCAAGGTGATGAGTGCGTACACGGATTATATGTGGTATTTGACCGGTTTAGGTTATTTAGACTCTTTTCATGCCTTTAATTGAATTGCCATAACATGTTACATCCCTCATTGTTAATTAACTCTTACATGTATTAATCTACCCTTACATGCTTTATATGACATTGTTAACACTTGTTCTACCTCTTACTTGTCATTTTTCTCTCATATGCTTAGTTGAAGTTATTGCCTTGTTACTTCTTTAAATTATTGAATTACTTGTAATTGAAGTTGTTATTTCGTGAAATATCTTATTGTTGATTTATTGGTGTTAAAGTTGAGAAAGTCGTTATCATATTAAGGTGAGGTTGTTAATTGTTGAGATATCTTTCTTGTTGAGAAATTCACTTTCATTTTGTTATTATTGAGATTCTTGTGCACATTGTGGTTGAGCCATGGGCTATTTCTTGTGAAAACATTGATATTGTTGATTCTTTTGGCAAGTTTGTGGCATATGGGCACTTGTGGTGCGAGTTGTGATATTGATACGCATGCGGTGGTATAAGGCTAGGGGTTGATACGCATGCACTGAGATAAGGTGGGCTTGATACGCGTGTTGCTAGTAGGGGAACTACTTGAAGCCACGCAGTGTGATTAGGTGGGCTAAAATGCGGGTAGCTATTTCGGGAATAATGATTTTCAAAACTAAATGTGAGGCTCCCGCAATGATATAAGGAAAGATAGTGATTAAAATTGTGAAACATGAACACGAGACAGTACCTCGGATGTGATTCTTGTTTTGCACTTCACATCGAAAAGAGTTATTGGTTGAAGCGTTCTTGTTGTTTTTATGTTTCCTTGTCATAATAGTTTGTCCGCATTTGATTATTTGAGGTTCTCATTAATTGTGCCCTTCTTGTTGTCTTTCTGCTTACAATTCTGTCATTAGTTTACGTTACCAGATTGCTTTGTTATCATTCATTTCTCCGTTTTCATTACTTCTCGTTATTATATTTTTGTTCTATTTATTATGTCCTAGTAGGTGTCTTGACTTATCCTCGTCACTACTCTACCTAGGTTAGGATTGATACTTACTGGGTACCGTTATGGTGTACTCATACTACGCTTCTACACATCTTTTGTACAGATCCAGGTCCATCTGCCGGTGTTGGACGTTAATGATTGACTTGTTAGCTGTCTTCCGGAGAATTCAAGGTATACCTGCCCGGTGCCCGCAGGCCTTGGAGTCATCTTCTATTTTTTAGACTTTCTACTGTTTATTTCTTGTCCCAAAATAGTATCATATTATTAGTACTTTCTTGTAAAGCTTATGACTCTGTTCCACCAGGTTTTGGGGAAGTGTTGGCTACTGTACTGTTGAGTTTTATTATAATAGTGTAATGGTTTAATTTGAGGTTTAGTATTATTTCCGCTATTTCTCTATGCATGTTAGGCTTACCTAGTCTTAGAGACTAGGTGCCATCATGACATCCTAAGGTGGAAAATTTGGGTCGTGACATTCTCTTTATGTCTTGTGCACCGATTTTCAAAAATGTAATTCTTTCCCGCTTTTGGCCAACCATGTTAAAATATGTTTTCCTTTTCTTTTACATTAGCCTCTCACTCAAAATAGTTACTTTGGACATAAATTACATTCTTTCAAGTACATTCTTTAACTACAATTTGTTTAGTTAATTTATTAATACTCTACTTGTTACTACACATTTTCTTTACCTTTTACCAAGTCATCAAAATATATATTTTTTCACATACGTATTTCACACCCTTTGTATATAAACTATTATCTTGGCATTCATGTTCAATCATTTTTCATTCAAACTACTTTACCGTTCTTTGTACATATCAAAATTAATCATTTTCACTTAATCCCTCTTCTATTTGATTGAGTCCATCGGAACCATATTTTGTGGATCTTGAGGGATGCCTAACACCTTCCCCTCGAGATAACTTGAACCCTTACCTAGAATCTCAATAGTTTCACAGACCATAATTTAGCGTACATTGAGTAGTATAGTGTAGGTGTCCTAGTATACCTTAAATACTAGGTGGCGACTCTAAGCTTTAAATAACCATGTAGAGTAGTATAAGCTGTATTTTGTTTTGACTTGTCAAAATAGGGTACAACAAAAACATGTAACAGTTAAAGGATATAACACGAAATAACATGGAACAAATGAAAACATGAAAGTAAATACTCCAACCTCGCATGCTAAATCCCGTGACGGCACATATACAATCGTCACCTCACATATACGCTGCTTCCCCACTTAATACACATAAAAAATAATTCAACAAGTCCTAATTCCCTCAAATGAAGGTTAGACACAACACTTACCTCACTCTGCAATCAAATCAATGCTCAACCATGACTTTTTCTTTAGAATTATCCTCCAAACCAATCAAATCTAGCCAAATATAGTTCAAATAATTCAAAATAGGCTTTAGAAACTACCCCACGAGTGAAAAATATTCAATCTTTAATGATTTTGGAAAAAGTCAACAGAAGTCAACCCCGGGCTCGCTTGGTCAATGTTACACCCCATGTTTTCGTACGTAAGAGTACGCCGTAAGTCAATTGATGTAAGCTCAGAAATTAGATTATATTTGGAAGCATATAAATTAAGTTAATCATGTTACCTTGGAGGTTACAAATATTTAGGATCATAAATAAAAAGTACCAAGAGGGTTGGAAGGCTTAGAAGCTAAACGAATTGAAGAAAATAAGTTTCGTCGAAAGTCGACAAGTTGGGAATATTATAATATATACTTTTGGGGTGAGACTAGGGTACTTAAAATGATAAGAAGGTTATGTTATGAGTTATTATAGTCTTATGATAGTCGTATGTTGAGTTTTGCAGTCAAGCGAATTGTGGAACAAAAGTTGGCAAAGGTCATCACAAGTTATATTCATAAATGTGCTGCTAATTAGGTCAAATGTAGCCGAGATTTTCTCTCAATAAAACAATAATTACGAGGTGATCCACATATCAATTTGAAATTCTACGAGTCTAGTTTCCAACGCATTAAACCGTTTATTGATACGATATTGGAGTAAAGAGATATTCGCATTTTTGCGAGACTGCACAAGCAACTCTATATGGGATCCACTTAGGCGGTTGAGATATCTTGATATATATGTGATGCCTAAATCCCGTTTTAACTTATTATTTTTCACTCTCTTCAGACCCTAGATGCCTAAAAACTTTCTCTCAAATTTCTCTCATGATCCAACACCCAAACTAAGGGCAAACAACACAAATCGAGTGACGGGAATCCCGTGGCGCTAGTGAGTTTCTTGTTCTTCTTGTGGTTGCTGATTTTGGTGTGGTTACAGCTCGTGTAGGGAGTTTTTTTAAAGTGGTTTAATTTCTGTAAAATACTCTCTCAAGGTTTTCATATCAATCCTAGGTGATTTCAAGTCTTCCAAAGTGATTCTAGTGCCGAGAAACCCGAATTGATTGCTAGTTTCGCTTCCTTGTTCTTGTGGCTGCATTGGAAGGATATTTTGTGGTGAACTAAGATCAAATTGGAGTTGTTATATCTTATTAAAGGTAAGGAACCTATTACTCTACATGTATTTAAGCCTATCCAAGTTACGGCTAAGTCGTTGAATCTAGAGCGTGTGAGATATCGATCGAAAGGCTTGTTAGTAATGTTGTTGATTGTTGGACTGTTTGGGAGATGTTCTTGCAGCGTTTGTATCTGGAAAATTTATGGAATAACCTGAGTATATTGTGTTGTGATTATCAGCATTTTCCTGAATATAAATAAGAGGGAAAGGGTTCAAAATATAGTGTTATTAGACATGAACCGAGATTGCCGCTCGACGTGTTATTGTACTGGTTGTGTTCCATATAGCTACTAGTTGTTGTTTGGGATCTTTGGTGACTTTTAGTAACTTATGGGATGTAGTACAAATAGGGGAGATGCTGTCTGTTTTCTTGTAGAATATTGGTTTTGACATATGAGAGTTACAACGCTTATGTGATGACGACAAAGTCAGTTTACTCATTGTAGATGTAAGAAGATATTATTGAGATTGGTTGACGATTGGAGAGAAGATTGCAAAGATATGTTAAGACACTTCCTTCTTTCTTTTAGCATGATCTAAAGTTAAATGAACGCAAACGATACGCTATTTCATAACAGATCTACTCGTCGCAACTAAGGTTGTTCATGTTGTTCTTTCCTTATAATGTTATTCTAAGCAAGTATGTATGATCCTTGAATCCTATTGAGGTTCATATTGAAGGTATTGATGTCCATAATGTTTATCGAAGGTGCGAAGACCTTATGTAACTCCTAAAGGTTTAGAACGTGATTTCATGAGTCCAACATTCATTACATATATGTATCTATTTTACTCTACCGAGTCACGCTATAGTCAGCCGGGTACGGCACCTATTGTGCAACCACTAGTCAATTGGGTTTTACCGTGCTCCATGTGGCCGGGTACGATTCTACCGAGCCTTATGATGACCGGGTACATTTTTACCGAGTCCTCTTCGAGGCCGGTTACGATATGATGATGATGATGCCCACAGAGGCGTATATTTTTTAAAAGTATATGTATATATATGTATCATACATTTCAAGCCAGTCGCCCTTAGAGGCACTCAGATGTTACAGGTTGTATCTTCTCTATCTCTTTTTACATTACTATTCTTATATATGTGTTACTGCCTTACATACTCGGTACTTTATTCGTAATAACATTCCTTTTGCCTGAGGATGCTGCATTTCATGCCCGCAGGTACCGATAGTGTCACGCCCTAACCTCGGGCAGTGCGATCGGCACTCAACTAAGATACCCCGGTCGAGCCGGCCTGCACAATGTCGTCTACCCGACTCACCTAAGATTAAAGAGAAGATACATTTCATTAATTAGACAATGTGAAGGTTACATGAACAACCCAAATTTCATTACCGTTAAAATTTCATTCAAGATTTCCCAAAAATATTACATTACACATTCATAGTTTAGAAGTGGAAACATATGATACAAATATCACATTTCTAATTTGACTTCCCAAAACAAAAGTACCACCCACGCTATGTCTACGGAGCCTCTAATAGATACAAAAGAGTAGCATGATGGTGCCGGCAACAAGGCTCCGGCTATACCTCAAAACAATATACACAAAGGACAAGAGGTACAAGACCCCAAAATGAAATGGGGCTCACCAAGTCAGCTGAGAAGAGGGTGTGGTGCTATCACTGATCAATACCACCTGCATCCATTAAAGATGCAGCGCCCCCAACAAAAGGGGACATTAGTACATATGGAATAGTACTAGTATGTAAAACTAAACACCCTCTCAATAGAACGAGTAACAGTAAAAGGAGAAGGAAACATGAAATCAATAAGAGCCTCAAATAGTATTAACGGGTCAAGTTAGGAGAAAAGTAAATTTCAAGTAAGTTTCAATATGTTTAAGTTGGGAGATCTTTAGTGCCGATATACCACCGTGCTTTTAGCATGGAGTCTGATCTCAGCTCGATTGGCTAAGCCATCTCACCCAGAGACATCCACTCACAACACCACCATGTGCACGACATGGCATCCGATCTCAACCCGATCGGCTAAGCCATCTCACCACAATGCAGTATGGGTCGACATCACATCACATCTTGCTGGCAGTAATCTCATCCCATTTAAGGGGAAATATCTCAACACCACAATCTCATCCCATGTAAAGGGAAACAATCTCATCACATCAACACGGGTATTTACCCCTCAATCACTCCTACACCAACACGTGTAGTTTCGGGGTTAGGTTATTTCGACCTACCCTTCCTCGGTGACTAAAAGATACTCCCAAAGCATTTGTTATTTAAAGGATTTACAACTCATTTCAACATCTTTTACATGTTTCTCAGTATCATTGGCACTAGTGACCTAAATGTAATATCATTCTTGACACGTTGGCAGTATTTCATATTTCATGCTCACCTCTTTCACTTTCAAACATTATCATTGATCATCAACAACAAAGCATTTCTATTCAAGACTTTGAGTACACATGTGAGCAAATAAGAGTTTTAAGCACATTGAGATTTTTACATAATTTGGCATAATAGCTTTCATTTGAAACATGACTTGAATCATAACATTTAGATACGTAGCTCATACTTTGAACACATTCTCAAATAGTAACCTAACATGACAAGAGCATTTGGAATACATATTGGACATATATCGTTTGACACAAAACTTTCTCGGAATAGTCAAGTTATAACGAACAACTCGGGACATACAAGGACATCGTAGGAGTCAATTCTAAGAGAGAAGTTTAGCCAACATACCTCCCTTTGAGCTTCCTTAAATTATTACAATGTTTCGAAAATCTTAGCAACTTTTATCTATTTAGAAACATAACAAAATGGAACACAAATTAGGAAGGAGTTCAAGGTTCCAGCTCATTTGAGCATTTTATCAAACACTAGGTGGACATTATGATTTCAAGGTCCTCCTATAGTGGATTCCTTCATCCCACTACCCAAAGTCTACCCAATTGAGCTCAACAATCTTCCCGCAAACATTGATCGTACATGCATGCATAATGAACAACTCCCACACCCAAGAATTCCTTTTCTCATTGCCTATTTTTAGTTAAATCGCAAAATTGAAGTCTAGGGAGTAGAATCTTATCTCAAGGATGAAGACCTAGTGAGTTTTACTTGTGAATTCTCCAACTTTTGAGCAACAATTGACGAACAATAAGCTTAGGAACTTCCCCTCTCACTCTATAGCACTTCCTCTCTCTAGAAATATCAGACTTTCTCTTTACAAATGGTCCCTAACTACTATATATCGAAATAGGGTCGGGTTATAAAAACTAGAAAATAGACCCTCTAAACACAGCTCTGCAATTGCAGAGTGGACCGTAGAACGTATATGCGGTCCGCAAAATGGGCCGCAGAAGTGATGTCAAGAATTGGGCTGTTTGGGTCAGGTCTGCGGCAGGTCTACGGTCCGCAGACCAGTTCTGCGGTCACATAATGCGCCGTAGAACTCTCCTCCGAAAATCTTCATGCTAGATCTATGATGGATTTTTCTGCCCATGAAAGCATTATGCGGTCTCATATTGGAACGCAAAACGACCCTCCAAAATTGGCCATTTTCTATTGCACTCTACGGTCGATCTGCGGCCTGCAGAGTGATTTTGCGGTCGCATAGTGGACCGCAGAAATGCCCTGCTCTGCCAAAAATTTTATTCAACTCCCCAACGCACTGTTCAACCCAAAAGGTCTGTACCACGACGAGCCTTCTTGCCGCGATGAATATCTACAATCCTCGATCACATTACTCTGCCTCGATGCCACGAAACCCCCGGTTTTAGGTGAACTTTTTTGGGGCCTTACAGATACACGGGTTGACAATAATCCTAGTAGGCTATCAGCTCAGCGGAAGGTGTTGGTACACTTCACTTGCTCCGGAGTTGCCTATTTGGTTAGTATGATTTGGACATGTATTGATTTGTACGGTGGGGCCCTGCCCCGAACCTTATGACGTTTATGTACTCTTAGAGTCTTGTAGATAGATGTCATGTATATGGATACTTATATGGCCTTGTCGGCCTATGTTTTGAGTGTACAAATGATCATGTCGGCCTTATAGGCTCGTATGTCACATGTATAAGTTTGTATATCATATTGGGTCGTCTTATATCGAGTATTCCCTTATGTTTTATTCTAGTTATCTCATGACGGCCTTTCCGGCTCATTTACCCATGATAGTACGATAAGAAAGATATGTTACATTGGTACTCGGTTGAATAAGGCACCGGGTGCTTGTCGCAGCCCTTCGGTTTGGGTCGTAACAAAATTGGTATCAGAGCAGTTCTGTCCTAGGGAGTCTACAAGCCGCGTCTAGTAGAGTCTTGTTTATGGGTGTGTTATGTACCACACTTATAAGCAAGAGGCTATAGAATATTTAGGACTGTCACTCTTTCTTCTTACTCTAGATCGTGTGGTAGAGCTCAGTTAATAAGAACAACAATAACAACAACAACCCAGTATAATCCCACTAGTGGGGTCTGGGGAGGGTAGTGTGTACGCAGACCTTACCCCTACCCTGGGGTAGAGAGGCTATTTCCGATAGACCCTCGGCTCTATCCCTCCAAGAACTCCCCACCTTGCTCTTGGGGTGACTCGAACTCACAACATCATGTTTGGAAGTGGAGGGTGCTCACCACTAGAGCAACACATTCTTGTCGTAATACAACGATACTTACATCCATAAAGACAGTAGAGATTGAATGTGGCTATGGAAGAGTTGAGTCAGAGGAACTCAATTTTGCATTATGCTTAAGATTAGTAAATGTAAGGTCTTCAGTAGATTGTGTGTGTACCAAGACGTGTAAGCTTCTTGATAAGGATCCCTAAGGCATGAATATTTATCCACCCATATGGTAAAAATCAACGAGAGAATCAGAAGGTAGATGCAAGGTTCAACAAGTAAAAGAAGCAAGGTGAATAAGGGTACGAGGTACCCAGTTACTGAAGATTATCAGTATTTACAATTCAGGCTAAGAAATATAAGCATTATGAGTTACTTTCAATAGTAACAGAGATATATACACCTAACAACACCCATCTCGGTTATGCCCTATGGCAGCTAACAGATATAGTTTAAGAGAAAAATGGGATATCAGGATCTAACTGGGGTTAGATTAACCCAAAATAGTTGATGGATGGTTAGCGTTAGTTGACATATTTGAAGGATATTGCAAACATGGTAATATTTCTCCTTGTAAGACACCCGCATGGTGCACTCTAGAATAGTACATTTAGATATGAATACTAGAATGTCCAAAAAATTTAGAAGATTGGCACTGGAATCCTAGAAGGGATAAATATTTACCTTTGTATGGCTCCCATCCCTAGTAAAGAGAGAATGTTAGGCTACCCGAAGAGCCAGTGGATGGAGCAAGGGGAGCTAAAAGAGAAATAATGTTTTGTTGATATTTTCAGAATAAGGTGATAGACAGAAATATTAACAGGAGAATAAGAAGAAAGTAAATGAAGCATTATGAGTAAGATGTGATAAATAGGTGATAATGGTAAATCAAAATATGACGGGATGACAGAGTCTATAGTCAAGTGAAGGAAAATACAAGAGGTGACAGGCCTTGAGACAATAAAAGAGTATAGGCCAAAAGTCATATCCTCATTTTGAGAAATGAGTTGGTGACTCCAACGTGATTACCAGAAGGAAAAGTTAGACCCCCAGAGTAATAGAAATCAGTATGGGCTAGTGAACAAGATAAACTGAACATGAATTAGGGACCAAAGTATTTGATAATAGTCGTCATCGTGAGAATTTCAGAGATCGTGTTCTGGCGATAATAGAATGGACAACAGAAGAATAACCTTTAAAGGTCATTCAGGAAGACACTTCCCGAAAGCAAGCATTATGAGTAGAGTTAAGCTTAAGGGACTAAAGGTGCCAACAACACTATGTGTCACCCTCATGCGTAAGGAATTCAGTTATCCTTGGTATATAAGGGTTACCTCAAGGTGAGTAAGATGTCAGTAAAGAAGTGGAAAAACAATGCCAAAGATGAAGAGGTAACTATGGAATAGTAAAGGAAGAATGATGTAAAAGGAGAAAGTAATGAGGTTGAATTTATTCAGATCCTATAGATATGATATGACTCCAGAACATTATGCAAGCACGATGCCGGGGAGAGGTGGTAAGGGTTCCCAAACCAGATGTTATTGATAAATAAGTGTGAATGAACACTCAATACATAATGAGTCAATACGAGGGGTAAGTTAGGACAAAGTAAATAACACAACAGAGATTACGCAGAATATAGATAAGAGAATGGACCAACGAGTAGTTAGTAGTTGATTCAGGAAGAGTCTAGTTTGTAACGACCCTGCCGGTCACTTTTAGTATTTTAGCCCTGATCCCCTATTTATTGCCTCCTCTATCTTATATTGTGGTCATGTGACTTGCCGGGGTGTTTAGTTATGATTTCGGGTGAGTTTCGGAGTTAAATAGGACACATAGTCCCTAAGTTGGAGGCTTAAGTTGAAAGAGTTGACCGTAGTTTGACTTTTGTGTAGACGACTACGAAATAGAGTTCTGACGGTTCCAATAGCTCTGTATGGTAATTTTGGACGTAGGAGTGTGTCCAGATGTTGATTTGGAGGTTTGTAGGTCGTTTCGGTTTGAATTGGCAAAAGTTAGAAAGTTAAAGGTTTGGAAGGTTGAAAAGTTTAACCAGGAGTTGACTTTATTGATATCAGGGTCGGATTCCAATTTTGAAAGTTGGAATAGGTCTGTCAGGTCATTTATGACTTGTGTGCTAAATTTGAAGTCAATCAGAGTTGTTTTGGTATGAATCGGCATTAGTTTTGGAATTCGGATGTTCATAGTTTCAATAGGCTTGAATTGGGTTACGATTTGTAGAACTGATGTTGTTTGATGTGATTTTTAGCCTCGAGTAGGTCCGTTATGTGTTTTGTAACTTGCTGGTATATTCGAACGGGGTCTCGGGGGCCTCGGGTGTGATTCAGATTGAATACGGAACAATATTGGAGTTGTGTGATTGCTGAATCATGGTTGTGTCTGGTGCAAACGCACCTGCGCATTTTGGATCACAGGTGCGGCACCGTAGAAGTGGCCCTTGAGCTGCAGAAGCAAAGTTGTCAGTGCCCAGTTGGGACCGTAAGTGTGACTAGTTGCACGCAGAAGCGGATGCGCAGATGCTGCAGGTCTTCCGCAGAAGCGCAAGCGTAGGTACGCTTAGGGGTCCATAGGTGCGAGTATTCAGAGCTTAAGTTGGAACTGCACCTGCGATGGATTTTACGCAGGTGCGACCCCAGACCCGCAGAAGCGAGGATCGCTGGGCAAAAAAGGGGTCTTCGATGGTGTGATTTCATTTTCATATTTTTGGACCTAGAGAGATCGGTTTGTGGCGATATTTTGAGGGATTTTCAAGGAAATCATTCGGGTAAGTGATTCTAACTCGGATTTGAATATATTACATGAATCCATAATTATTTACCTCATTTAATTAGTGAATTGAGTTGGAAATTTGGAGAAAATTGTGAAAACTTCTTAGAACTAAATTTTGGGGATTTGAGGTCGAATTTAAGTAATTCTTGTATGGTTGGACTCGTTATTGAATGTGTGTTTGGATTTTATTATTTTGGTCGGGTTCAGAGATGCGGGCGTGGGGTTGACTTTTTGAGTTGACTTTTTATTTCTCTTTAAAGATCGTAACTTTATTGTTCGGAATAGTTTCTTATAGTTTATATATTTATTGTGGCTAGATTCGAGTTGTTCGGAGTTGGATAATCGAGGGAAATGCTTACTTATGGATTGAGTAGTGTGTTTTAAGGTAAGTGACTTGCATAACTTTGTGTGGGGGAATTACCCCTTTGGATTGGTGTTGTTTTGTATTAATTGTGATATGTGGAAGTCGTGTACGTGAGGTAACGAGTGTGTACACGGGCAAAATGTGGTAATTGACCGGTTTTAGCTATCTAGATTCCTTTCATGCCTTTAATTGAATTACCATAACATGTTATATTTATCATCATTAGTCTATCTTCACATGCTCTGCCTGGCTTATCTCTTGCTTGTTAATTGTCTTTACGTGTTTAGTTGAAGTTATTGTTTCCTCTATTCCTTATCCATTAGTTAACCGTTGAGTTCCTTACTTGAGGTTTTTTTTTCTTGGTGTATCTTGTTGTTGTAATTGGTATTGAGTTATAAAGGCCGTGATTCACATTGAGGCAAGTTGTAAAGTTGTGAAATACCATTCTTGTTGAGTTATTCACTTTCGGTTGTTATTGTGAGACTCTTGTGCATATTGTGGTTGATCCATGGGCTATTTATATTGGAAACATTATTATTGTTGACTTCTTTGAGAAGTTGCAATATTAGGCACTTGAGGTACGATTTGTGATTCGTTGTGATATTGATACGCATGCGGTGGTATAAGGATTTGGGGTTAAAACGTATGCGGTGAGATAAGGTGGGTTTGATACGCGTGTTGCTAGTAGGGGAACTACTTGAATCCACACGGTGTGATAAGGTGGGCTAAAATGCGGGAAGCTATTTCGGGAAAAATAATTTTGAAAACTTAATGCATGGCTCCCGTGATGATATAAGGAAATATTGTGACTTGTTTTGTGATTTGAGACTACGAGGCGGTACCTCGGTAGTGATTCTTGTTGATACTTTCTATTACTTCACTTTTGTTTGGTTGCTTCATTTCCTTGGCATATCATTCCTAGTTTTCTTCCGTGATACACTATTTATCTTAGTTTGGTGTAGCTAATCTTGGTATATTTCTTTATTGTTTCATTTCCATTGTTATCATTATTACACAGTTATATACCTGTTCAGTTTCTTATTTATTTCAGTAGGGCCTTGAACTGACCTCGTCACTACTCTACCGAGGCTAGGCTTGGCACTTACTAGGTACCGTTGTGGTGTACTCATGCTACGCTTCTGCACATCTTTTGTACAGATCCAGGCACCTCCTACTAGTCCAGGCACCAATGAGACGAGCTCAGCTTCGGAGACTTTAAGGTATACCTACCGACATCTGTAGGCCTCAGAGTCACCCTCTATCTAGTCTACTTCATTTTCTGTCCCTTTATAGACACATTGTTGTATAGGGATGATCAGTACTTACTCGTAGAGCTTGTGACTTGTTATCACCATATTTTGGGAAGTTTGTTAATATTGAGTTGTACAGTTTTATTTATAAAACATTGTTGAGTATTTGAGAGTTTTATTGTTATTTCAGTTATATTCTGCATGTATGTTAGGCTTACCTAGTATTAGAGACTAGGTACCATCACGACTTACTTAGTAGGTACCATTATGGTGTACTCATACTACGCTTCTGCACATCTTTTTGTGCAGATCTATGTACAGTAGAGTCTCGCGGATCGGTACGGAGAAGTCTGTACTTATCTTCAAGAGACTATGGAATTGTTAGGAAAAGCTTCACTTCTTTGATTCCTTATCGTGCAAAATTGTTGACTTCGAAATTCTAAATATTTGTCTTTCTATTCTCTCACAGATGGTGAGGACATGCACAACTGGATTTAACGATCAGACACCCGCGCCCCCGCGCCCCCGCTAGAGCTGCAAGAGGCTGGGGTCGGGGCAGAGGCCGAGAACGGGCACGTGGTTCAACCAGAGCACCTGCCCGAGCTGCGATAGCGGAGCCACCAGTAGCTCTAGCTGGGGGCAGGCACCTGAGATGCTTGTTACTACCCCTGCACTTCAGGAGACCCTCGCCCAATTTTTGAGCATGTTTGGCACTCTAGCTCAGGCGGGGTTGATTCCACTTGCTCCTGCCACATCTCAAGCCGGACGAGGAGCATATACTCCCACTGCCCGTACCCTAGAGAAGCGGGTTCAAGTTGACCAGGTCCCAGAGGTCATACCAGTGCAGCAGGTTGTCCCAGTTCAGCCCGAGGTTAGGGCAGCAACATCAGAGGGGGAGCATCTCAGGATCGAGAGGTACCAGAAGTACCACCCCTACTTTCAGCGACTTAGCTTCAGAGGATGCACATGGTTTTCTTGAGGAATGCCACCGTATCCTCCGTACTATGGGTATTGTGGAGGCGAGCGGGGTTGTTTTCACTGTGTTCTAGCTTAAATGAGCGGCTTATCAGTGGTGGCGAGCATACAAGTTGGGTAGTTCGGCCGATGCAGCTTCACTCACATAGGCTCAGTTTTTAGAGATGTTCATAAGAGAGTTTTTTCCCCAGAGCCTTCGAGATGCATGGCGTGCGGAGTTTGAGCAATTGCGCCATGGTGCTATGACCGTGTCTAAGTATGCTTTCAGGTTTAGCGAGTTGTCTAGACATGCACCAGCCTTAGTCTCCACAGTCAGAGAGCGAGTCTGTCGATTTATGGAGGCGCTCAACCATGGTATTAGATTCAGCATGGCTCGAGATTTGGAGACTAATACCCCATACCAGCAGGTGGTGAAGATCGCTCGGAGATTAGAGGGTATGTGGGGCCAGGAGAGAGAGGACAGGGAGGCCAAGAGGCCTTGAGATTCTGGCACATATAGTGTGCTCGTGCCCCAGTTGCAGCCCATCATGGTAGAGGCTATGTGAGCCGCCCCATTCATTCAGTACTTCCAGCTTCCAATGGTATTCCGGCTACTCCCAGGTCTCAAGTTGCCCATTATGCACCGCCACTGTCTAGTGCACCTCCTGCACGGGGTGCTTTTAGCAGTCAGTCCAGCCGACCAGGCCCGAGCCAGTTTCAACAGCCACGTCCTTCGAGCGCTTATTTTGAGTGTGGTAACACTCGTCATTTAGTGAGGGACTGCCCCAAACTCACGAGCGGTGCACCTCCACAGACCACTCAGGCTCCACGTATTCCACAGGGTCCTGAGGCTTCTCAGGTCGTGGTTACCGCACCAGTTGCCACTCCACCTGCTCAGCTAGCTAGGGGTGGAGGTCGGACGGGTAGGGATCTCCCTAGAGGGTGAGGCTAGGCCAGATATTATGCTCTACCGACTAGGACGGAGGCAGTTGCATCATTACTTCGTCATCATAGTTATTGTTTCGGTTTGTCATAGAGATGCATCAGTCTTATTTGATCCAGGCTCCACTTATTCTTATGTATCTTCTTACTTTTCTCCATATTTGGGTATATCCCGTGATTCCTTGAGTTCTCCTATCTATGTGTCCACGCCAGTGGGAGATTCCATTATTTTTAACTGTGTGTATCGGTCGTGTTTAGTTGTTCTTGGTGGTTTTAAGACCGGAATTGATCTATTATTGCTTAGTATGGCAGATTTTGATGTTATTTTGGGCATGGGCTAGTTATTGCCCTATCATGCTATTTTGTATTGTCACACCAAGACGGTGACGTTGGCTATACCATGTTTTCTGCGGTTGGAGTGAAGGGGTACTTTTGATTATGTTCCTAGCAAGGTGGTGTCCTTCCTCAAGGCACAGTGGATGGTTAGGAAGGGGTGTGAGGCATATATAGCCTTTGTGAGAGACGTCAGTGTTAATACTCCTATCGTTGATTCAGTTCCAGTAGTGAGGGACTGTCCAGATGTATTTTCAGTGGATCTTCTGGGCATGCCGCCCAATAGGGATATCGATTTTGGTATTGATTTGTTGTCGGACACTCAGCCCATTTCTATTCCACCATATTGTATGGCCCTAGTGGAGTTGAAGAAGTTAAAGGAGCAGTTGCAAGAGTTGCTCGATAAGGGCTTCATTCGGCCTAATGTGTCACCTTGGGGTGCTCCGTTCCTGTTTGTAAATAAGAAGGATGGTTCTATGCACATGTGTATTGATTATCGGAAGTTGAACAAGGTTGCAGTGAAGAACATGTATCCATTGCCACACATTGATGACCTATTTGATCAGCTACAGGGTGTCAGAGGGTTCTCAAAGATTGATTTGCAATCAAGCTATCACCAGCTGAATATTCGGGATCCGGATATTTTGAAGACTACCTTCAGGACTCGGTATGGTCATTACGAGTTCCTTGGTATGTCATTTTGGATGACCAAAACCCCCAAAAACATTCATGCACTTGATGAATAGTGTATTCCAGCCCTATCTTGACTCATTCATCATTGTGTTTATTGATGACATCTTGGTGTACTCCTGGAGCCGGAAGGATCATGAGCAGCACCTGAGGATTATGCTCCAGACCTTGAGAGAAAAGGTGTATGCAAAATTTTCAAAGTGTGAATTCTCGCTTGATTCGGGCTGTGTTGGAAGGATATTTCGTGGTGAACTAAGCTCAAATTGGAGTTGTTATATCTTCTTAAGGGTAAGTAATGTCACGCCCCGAACCTAGGAGCGATACAAGCACCCGGTGCCTCACCTAACCTGGCGTACCAAATTGCGACTAAGGGACTCTGAGCACATAATGTCATACTTTGGCCATGGGGCCACCTTGCAAGACAATTTGCGAAGAAAAATATAAAACTGAATGGAAACTAGTGCTAACTAAACATCAATATAAAGCTAGGCTGAAAAGGCCGTCATAGCTATTACAGCTGACAAACCACCAAATTATACATACCAGGCCTACAAACCCAATATACTGCACTAACCAACAGGATATGTCTACAAGCCTCTACTGATAGATGTACTATGATCGGAACAGGGCCCCGACCTACCCATAACATATATACAGATATACATAAGATGTACACAAAAACTCTAGACCTGGCAACTCCGAAAGACGTGGAGCTTACCGATCAGGCTGAACTCGGGAAACACCTACTGAGGAGGTCTACCCGTCTGTCTGTCTGAACCTGCACGCATGAAATGCAGCGCCCCCAGAAAAGGGACGTCAGTACGAAATAATGTACCGAGTATGTAAGGCAATAAAATAACTGAAAGCTGAAACTGAACTGATAATATGATAACTGAAATTAACTGGGAGTCAAAGATGATCTGGAGACATACTTACCTGCTGATACTGACTCAACTCTCTCAATATATTAAGTAAAATAAATGTCCGGCTCTATAAGGCTCGGTACGTGTAAATGCTCGGCCGTAGTAGGCTCGCTCATAGGCGCTCGGCCATACTGGGCTCTGTATCTTGGCCATCCTGGGCTCACTCATAGGCGCTCGGCCACAGTAGGCTCGGTATATATAACTTACCATCTGATCAGAGGTTGCCCAATAGGGGCCTGCCCACCGATTATAGCTCGATGGTGGTGAAAATAGTGTAATACTATATATATATATATATATATATATATATATATATATATATATAGACCCTCTGCTCTCTTGACTGAATAAAGACAAAACTAAACTGAATATGAAGTCCCGATAAGGAATAATATTGTAACTTATGAGACTAGAATAATGTGAATAAATTCATGAATACGAACTTCTCTTTATGTCTCATTATTAACACATGTAGCTACGAGATCATGCCAAAATGAAGGAAGGGCTTAGCCTTAACATACCTTATCACAATCTTTCCAATCACCAATTTGAACTCACCTCTTTGCACCTTAATCTACAAGAATGATAATAATACTATCGTTAAGTTATGAAAGGTACAACTATCGCACAACGAACGACAAACTTATTTTGTATTAAAACGGGCAGCATCTCCCCTATAATCCTTACTTCCTCCAAATTCAAGATAACACCAACAATACAAGAACAGAACAATAACAACATATATACATCATTTTCCAGCCCTATATACACCATCAAATACTACAAAATAGCCCAACACACCCCAATCTCTTCGTACACAAAACGACCACCGTAGTAGTGTCAAACGACCCGAAAATGTTATGACGAACGACCAGCCAACCACCCTACATTTATATGGTGTTTATAAACCCCCTTCCTCCTCTAAACCTCCACAAAATAGTAGTAAAACACGCAGCCCAACAGCAACACATAACAGTCCACAAAACAGTCCGCTACAAGTGAATAACTCGAACTCACGGCTTCCGATCACCGTCCCGTGAGTTCTTACAAGTGTAGAACGACTTACCATGAATTTACAGAAGAAATATTGGATGAAAGAGAGCAGTAAACTCACCTTATTTGTTGGATAACTCAGCTCTTATCTTGGTTCTTCAAACTCTAGGTTTTACCTCCAATTAGAACTTGAAAGGGAGAGAAAATCAATTAGGGTTTGTGGGAAATTTTTTGGGAGGATTCTTTGCAGAGCTTATGTCTGGTTATTATGCTCTATTTTAAGTCTAATATATGAATAAAATAGGCCCTTAAAAGGCCTCTTTGGACGACCCGAAATGGCCCATTTTTGGGCTTTCATTTAAGCAAGTAGGTGACACACCTACTTGTCACCTAGCAGCTTGCGCAGTATTGCACAAATGCCCATATCTTTCTACTCCAATGTCGTATTGACAAATGGTTTAATGCGTTGGAAAATAGACTCATAGATCTTTAATTTGATAGGAGGAACACCCCATAACTCTAAGTATATTGGGAGAAAATAGCAGTTACATTTGACCCAAAGTTTCAGTAAAACTTATGAATGTAACTTGTGATGACTTTCATCGACTTTTGTTCCACAACTCGCTTGACTTCAAAACAAAACACACGGATGTCATACGACTAATATAAATCATAACATAATCTCCTTATCATGTTAATCACCCTAGTCTCACCCCAAAGTTACATGTTATAACATTTCCAACTTGTCGACTTTCGACGAAACATTATTTTATTTAATTGCTTTAGCTTCTGAACTGTCCAACCCTCTTTGTACTTGTTGTTCATGATCTTCAATATTTGTAACCTCAGAGGTAACATGATTAACTTACTTTATATACTTTTAAATATTATCTCATTTTTGGTCCTACATTAGTTTGCTTACGACGCATTTTTACGTACGAAAATATAGGGTGTAACATTACTCCCCCCTTGGGAACATTCGTCCTCGAATGTTTACTCTTAGAGACTTTGGAAAATTTTGCCAAAGTATCCTTCGTACACTAGGTTAAAACCAACCTGCACGTAGCCAGAAACATACTATACATGCCACACATGGCCAATCTTTATAAATAGCAGCAATTTGCCTCACCGACCGTAAATCATAAATATTGAAAGTGAAAAATAAAAGCTTACCTGATGACCTGCTAGCCTACATAGAGCTATGTTGTAGCATCCCATCTCGAACCATATCTTCAGTTTGAAATAGGTGGGGGTATTTAGACTTCATTTCTTCCTCCGATTCCCACGTCATCTTTTCTACATTCTTGCTCCTCCATAAAACCTTTACGGAAGCTACCTCCTTATTTCGTAGATTGCGGATTTGTCGGTCTAGGATGGCAACTGGAATTTCCTCGTATGACAAGTCCTCTGTAATCTGTACATCATCCGTGGGCACCACTCGGGTAGGATCGCCAATGCTCTTCCGTAGCATAGATACGTGAAAAACCGGATGGATAGACTCCAATTCTGAGGGCAACTCTAACTCATAAGCTACTTGGCCCACTCTCCGAATGATCCTATAAGGCCCAATATATCGTGGGCTAAGCTTGCCTTTCTTGCCAAACCTCATCACGCCCTTCATAGGTGATACCTTTAAGATTACCCAGTCATTAATCCTGAACTCTTAGTCTCGTCGCCGCACGTCAGAATATGACTTCTGACGACTCTGAGCTGTCAACAGTCGCTCCCGGATAACCTTTACTTTCTCTATGGCCTGCTGAACCAGATCTGGACCATGTAACCCAGATTCTCCAACATCAAACCACCCTATAGGAGATCTGCACTTACGCCCATACAAAGCCTCGTACGGAGCCATCTGGATACTGGAGTGGTAACTGTTATTATATGCAAACTCGATAAGAGGTAGATGTTCATCCCAACTTCTTTTAAAATCTAACACACATACTCGTAACATATCCTCGAGCGTCTGAATTGTGCGCTCGGCTTGTCCATCAGTCTGTGGATGAAAAGCTGTGCTGAGATTCACCTGAGTCCCTAGACCTCTCTGAAATGACCTCCAAAAATGTGTTGTAAACTGAGCCCCACGGTCAGATATAATAGAAACTGGTACTCCGTGTAGCCGCACTATCTCCTTAATATATAACTTTGCATAATCTTCTGCTATATATGTAGATCTGACCGGTAGGAAGTGAGCTGATTTCGTGAGCCTATCGACTATCACCCATATGGAATCGAACTTACGATTAGAACGAGGTAAACCCGTGATAAAGTCCATGTTTATAGCCTCCCATTTCCATGTCGGGATCTCTATAGTCTGCATTAGCCCTCCAGGCTTCTGGTGCTCTACCTTCACTTGCTGGCAACTAGTACACTGGGCGACAAACTCAGCAATGTTCTTCTTCATATCGTTCCACCAGTACACATCCTTAATGTCATGATACATCTTTGTCGACCCAGGATGGATGGAATACCATGAATAATGTGCCTCTGACATAATCCTGTCTCGTAGCCCTGCTACATCTGGAACACACAAACGACCCCTATATCTGAGAACCCCATCTCCCTTTAGCTCTAACAGTGGCTTCTTCTGCTGCGGAACTCGCTCTCTCAGCTCGACCAACTCTGGGTCCTCGTACTGCCTTTCCTTGACTTCCGCTATGAGGGATGATTTTGTAGTGTTTTGGAGTACAACTCCACCATCCTCAGAATCTACTAACCGAACCCCCAATGAAGACAATTGATGAATCTCTCTAGCTAATTGTCTTTTCTTGGGCTCTACATGTGCTAAGCTACCCATAGATCTGCGACTTAAGGCATCTGCTACAACATTAGCTTTCCCTGGATGGTAGAGAATGTTAACATCATAATCTTTCAATAACTCAAGCTATCGCCTCTGTCGCAAATTCAACTCTTTCTGCTTGAAGATATATTGTAGGCTTTTATGATCAGTAAATACATCAACATGAACACCATATAAATAATGCCGCCATATCTTAAGTGCATGGACAACCGCAGCTAACTCGAGGTCGTGGGTCGGATAATTCCTCTCGTGCTTCCTCAACTGCCTTGAAGCATACGCAATTACCTTCCCATGTTGCATCAGGACACATCCTAACCCGACACCTGATGCATCACAATACACGGCATAACCCTCTAGACCCTCTGGAAGTGTTAGAACTGGAGCTGAGGTCAACCTGTTCTTAAGCTCTTGGAAACTACGCTCGCAAGCCTCTGTCCATTGAAACTTAGTTTCTTTCTGTGTCAACTTCGTCAATGGTGCCGAAAGGGAAGAAAAACCCTCTACGAACCTCCGATAGTATCCTGCTAAGCCTAGAAAGCTACGAACCTCTGTCGGAGTGGTAGGTCTAGGCCAAGATTTCACGGCCTCAATCTTCTGAGTGTCCACCTTTATCCCTTCATCTGATACAATATGCCCCAAGAATGCTACAGACTTCAACCAGAACTCACATTTAGAAAACTTAGCATACAACTTACGATCATGGAGGGTTTGGAGTACCGCTCGTAGGTGGTCCGCATGCTCATCCTCTGAACGGGAATAAACCAGAATATCATCAATAAATACTATCACAAACAGATCTAAAAATGGCCGGAATAGGCTATTCATCAAGTCCATAAATACAGCGGGTGCATTAGTCAACCCGAAGGACATGACAAGGAACTCGAAGTGGCCATATCGGGTCCTGAAGGCTGTCTTCGGAATATCTTTTTCCCGAACTCTAACCTGGTGGTACCCCGACCTCAAATCTATCTTTGAAAAGCATCTAGCCCCCTGCAACTAATCAAACAAGTCATCGATCCTTGGAAGTGGATACTTATTCTTAATAGTTACCTTGTTCAGCTGCCTATAATCGATACACATCCTCAGCGAGACGTCTTTCTTCCGCACAAATAGTACTGGTGCACCCCAAGGTGAGGTACTGGGCCTGATGTAACCTTTTTCTAGCAAATCTTTTAACTGCTCCTTCAACTCCTTCAATTCGCCAGGTGCCATTCTATATGGAGGGACGGATATTGGTTGAGTTCCTGGAAGCAAATCAATGCTAAAATCAATCTCTCGCTCTGGAGGAATACCTGGAAGCTCATCTGGAAACACATCTGCATACTCTTTGACTACGGGAATAGACTGAAGTGTAGGTATCTCAGCATCTGCATCTCTAACTCGCACAATATGATAAATGCACCCTTTTGCTATCATTTTCCTCGCCTTCAGATAGGAAATAAACCTACCTCTGGGTGTTGGTGTATTACCTACCCATTCAAGGACTGGCTCACCCGGAAAATGAAATCTGGCTGCCTTTGCTCGGCAATCAACTGTGGCATAGCAAGCTGCCAACCAGTCCATGCCCATGATAGCATCAAAATCCATCATATCTAGCTCAACTAGGTCAGCTGAGGTCTGACGACTACAAATTGTCACCGTACAACCTCGGTAAACCCGTCTAGCAATAATCGATTCTCCGACCGGTGTAGATACCGCAAAAGGATCACTTAGTATTTCAGGCACTATACCAAACTTCCTCGCGACAAATGGGGTAATATACGATAAAGTAGATCCTGGGTCTATCAAAGCATAAGCATCGTGAGAGCAAATGGTTAATATACCTGTCACAACGTCTGGTGAAGACTCCTGGTCCTGTCGACCCGCTAAAGCATAGATACGGTTCTGATTACCACTTGAACTGGAACCTCTACCTCTGCCCCGACCTCTACCAGCCGAAGACTGAGACTCGCGCCCTGAAGGATGCATGGACATAGATGATCCTGTTGCTGAACTCGCTGGTTGTGCCATTCCCCCCGAATCTCTATTTGGGCAATCTCGCATCATATGCCCTGGACGCCCACATGTATAACAAGCATCAGAACCTGCTCGGCATTGGCCCAAGTGTCCTCTACCACAGATGTCACACCATGGAGGAAATGACCATGTCTGCGCAGATCCTCGCTGTCGCTGCAAACCCGACGCCCGTGAGCTCTCACCTGGTCCTGACTGATTATAGCGGTCATACCTGTAACCCTGTAACTGAGGTGGCGGAGGCCTAGGTGGCCGTCCGAAGTACTGGGTCCTATAACTACCCTGATATTGCTCCTGAGACCTGGGAAATCTCATCCTCTTACGTTGCCCTTGCTCAGCCCTTTCTGTACCCTGCTGCCGACGCCTACCCCTTTCTATATTCTGGGCGAATGCCTGAATCCGGGAGATATCCATACTATCCTGCAATGCAGCGGTGGCACATGCCTCGGTTAACTCTGGGGCTAACCCTGCTATAAACCTGTGAATCCTGTCCCGCATAGTAGCAACTATGGATGGTGCATATCTGGCCAATGAGTCAAAACGGAGACTATACTCTCGAACACTCATATTACCCTGCTTGAGGGCTAGAAACTGATCGACTCGAGCCTGTCGGATCTCCCGTGGTAAGTACTGGTCAAGGAAGGCATCTGAAAAATTCTCCCAAATAGCTGGAGGTGCATCACGTCCCCTGGACCTCTCCCATCCCTCATACCAAAGGATGGCTATATCTCGGAGTCGAAAAGCTGCTAGCTCAACTGCCTCTTTCTCCGTGGCATGCATAACACAAAAGATCCTGTGAAGCTGATCTATGAAATCCTGCGGGTCCTCCCTCTGATCTGTCCCCGTGAACTATGGGAGACTCAAAGCAATAAACTCTCGGACCCTTGAACTCCCAGACCCCTCAGAAGTTCCTGCAGTAGCTGATGCCCTAGCCTGTTGCTGGGTAGCTACCAACTGTGTCAACAAATGCACCGCACTCCTTAAGTCCTGATCTGATGGAAGTGGAGGGGGAACTGGATGTGCGGTTTCCCTGGAGGGGGCACTCCTAAATGCCCTGTAGTGCCCTGCTTATATAATGTGGTGCACAACATATCTATAAGCAAGACCCTACTAGACACGGCTTGTAGACTCCCTAGGACAGAACTGCTCTGATACCAAGTTTGTCACGCCCCGAACCTAGGAGCGATACAAGCACCCGGTGCCTCACCTAACCTGGCGTACCAAATTGCGACTAAGGGACTCTGAGCACATAATGTCATACTTTGGCCATGGGGCCACCTTGCAAGACAATTTGCGAAGCAAAATATAAAACTGAATGGAAACTAGTGCTAACTAAATATCAATATAAAGCTAGGCTGAAAAGGCCGTCATAGCTATTACAGCTGACAAACCACCAAATTATACATACCAGGCCTACAAACCCAACATACTCCACTAACCAACAGGATATGTCTACAAGCCTCTACTGATAGATGTACTATGATCGGAACAGGGCCCCGACCTACCCATAACATATATACAGATATACATAAGATGTACACAAAAACTCTACACCTGGCAACTCCGAAAGACGTGGAGCTTACCGATCAGGCTGAACTCGGGAAACACCTACTGAGGAGGTCTACCCGTCTGTCTGTCTGAACCTGCACGCATGAAATGCAGCGCCCCCAGAAAAGGGACGTCAGTACGAAATAATGTACCGAGTATGTAAGGCAATAAAATAACTGAAAGCTGAAACTGAACTGATAATATGATAACTGAAATTAACTGGGAGTCAAAGATGGTCTGGAGACATACTTACCTGCTGATACTGACTCAACTCTCTCAATATATTAAGTAAAATAAATGTCCGGCCCTATAAGGCTCGGTACGTGTAAATGCTCGGCCGTAGTAGGCTCGCTCATAGGCGCTCGGCCATACTGGGCTCTGTATCTCGGCCATCCTGGGCTCGCTCATAGGCGCTCGGCCACAGTAGGCTCGGTATATATAACTTACCATCTGATCAGAGGTTGCCCAATAGGGGCCTGCCCACCGATTATAGCTCGATGGTGGTGAAAATAGTGTAATACTGTATATATATATATATAGACCCTCTGTATATATATATATATATATATATATATATATAGACCCTCTGCTCTCTTGACTGAATAAAGACAAAACTAAACTGAATATGAAGTCCCGATAAGGAATAATATTGTAACTTATGAGACTAGA
Organism: Nicotiana tabacum; assembly: GCF_000715075.1. Classification (NCBI taxonomy): domain Eukaryota; kingdom Viridiplantae; phylum Streptophyta; class Magnoliopsida; order Solanales; family Solanaceae; genus Nicotiana; species Nicotiana tabacum. Next base: position 50,581,395 of record NC_134102.1, read on the forward strand.
ATAATGTGAATAAATTCATGAATACGAACTTCTCTTTATGTCTCATTATTAACACATGTAGCTACGAGATCATGCCAAAATGAAGGAAGGGCTTAGCCTTAACATACCTTATCACAATCTTTCCAATCACCAAGTTGAACTCACCTCTTTGCACCTTAATCTACAAGAATGATAATAATACTATCGTTAAGTTACGAAAGGTACAACTATCGCACAACGAACGACAAACTTATTTTGTATTAAAACGGGCAGCATCTCCCCTATAATCCTTACTTCCTCCAAATTCAAGATAACACCAACAATACAAGAACAGAACAATAACAACATATATACATCATTTTCCAGCCCTATATACACCATCAAATGCTACAAAACAGCCCAACACACCCCAATCTCTTCGTACACAAAACGACCACCGTAGTAGTGTCAAACGACCCGAAAATGTTATGACGAATGACCAGCCAACTACCCTACATTTATATGGTGTTTATAAACCCCCTTCCTCCTCTAAAACTCCACAAAATAGTAGTAAAACACGCAGCCCAACAGCAATACAAAACAGTCCACAAAACAGTCCGCTACAAGTGAATAACTCGAACTCACGGCTTCCGATCACCGTCCCGTGAGTTCTTACAAGTATAGAACGACTTACCATGAATTTACAGAAGAAAAATTGGATGAAAGAGAGCAGTAAACTCACCTTATTTGTTGGATAACTCAGCTCTTATCTTGGTTCTTCAAACTCTAGGTTTTACCTCCAATTAGAACTTGAAAGGGAGAGAAAATCAATTAGGGTTTGTGGGAAATTTTTGGGAGGATTCTTTGCAGAGCTTATATCTGGTTATTATGCTCTATTTTAAGTCTAATATATGAAGAAAATAGGCCCTTAAAAGGCCTCTTTGGACGACCCGAAATGGCCCATTTTTGGGCTTTTATTTAAGCAAGTAGGTGACACACCTACTTGTCACCTAGCAGCTTGTGCAGTATCGCACAAATGCCCATATCTTTCTACTCCAATGTCGTATTGACAAACGGTTTAATGAGTTGGAAAATAGACTCATAGATCTTTAATTTTATGGGTGGAACACCCCATAACTCTAAGTATATTGGGAGAAAATCGCAGTTACATTTGACCCAAAGTTTCAGTAAAACTTATGAATGTAACTTGTGATGACTTTCATCGACTTTTGTTCCACAACTCGCTTGACTTCAAAACATAACACACGGATGTCATACGACTAATATAAATCATAACATAATCTCCTTATCATGTTAATCACCCTAGTCTCACCCCAAAGGTACATGTTATAACATTTCCAACTTGTCGACTTTCGACGAAACATTGTTTTATTTAATTGCTTTAGCTTCTGAACTGTCCAACCCTCTTTGTACTTGTTGTTCATGATCTTCAATATTTGTAACCTCAGAGGTAACATGATTAACTTACTTTATATACTTTTAAATATTATCTCATTTTTGGTCCTACATTAGTTTGCTTACGACGCATTTTTACGTACGAAAATATAGGGTGTAACAAGTAACCTCTTACTCTACATATATTTAAACGTATCCAAATTACGGCTAAGTCGTTGAAGCTAGAACTTGTGAAATATCGATCGAAAGGCTTGTTAGTAATGTTGTTGATTGTTGGATTGTTTGGGAGATGTTCTTGCAGCGTTCTATGGATGGAAAATTTATGGAATAACCTGAGTATATTGTGTTTTTATTATCAATATTTTCCTGAATATAAATAAGAGGGAAAGGGTTCAAAATATAGTGTTATTAGACATGAACCGAGATTGCTGCTCGACGTGTTATTGTACTGGTTGTGTTCCATATAGCTACTAGTTGTTGTTTGAGATCTTTGGTGACTTTTAGTAACTTATGGGATGTAGTACAAACAGGGGAGATGCTGTCCGTTTTCTTGTAGAATATTGGTTTTGACATATGAGAGTTACAATGCTTATGTGATGACGACAAAGTCAGTTTACTCATTGTAGATGTAAGAAGATATTATTGAGATTGGTTGACGATTGGAGAGAAGATTGCAAAGGTATGTTAAGACACTTCCTTCTTTCTTTTAGCATGATCTAAAGTGAAATGAACGTAAACGATACGCTATCTCATAACAGATCTACTCCTCGCAACTAAGGTTGTCCATGTTATTCTTTCCTTATAAAGTTATTCTAAACAAGTATGTATGGCCCTTGAATCCTATTGAGGTTCATATTGAAGGTACTGATGTCCATAATGTTAATCGAAGGTGCGTAGACCTTACGTCACTCTGAAAGGTTTAGAACATGATTCCATGAGTCCAACATGCATTATATATATGTATCTATTTTACTCTACCGAGCCACGCTATAGTCGGACGGGTATGGAACCTATTGTGCAACCACTGATCAGTTGGGTTTTACCGAGCTCCACGTGGCTGGGTAAGATTCTACCGAGCCTTATGATGGCCGGGTACATTTTTATCGAGTCCTCTTCGAGGCTGGGTACGATACAATGATGATGATGATGCCCACATAGTCATATGTTTTTTAAAAGTATATGTATATATATGTATCATGCATTTCATGCCAGTCACCCTCAGAAGCACTCAGATGTTACAGGTTGTATCTTCACTATCTCTTTTTAAATTACTATTCTTATTTATGCTTTTCTACCTTACATACTCGGTACTTTATTTGTACCGACATCCCTTTTGCCTGAGGATGCTGTATTTTATGCCTGCAGGTCCCGATAGATAGGTTGATAGTCCTCCTAGTAGGCTATCAGCTCAGCGGAAGTTGTTTGTACACTCCACTTGCTCCGGAGTTTCCTATTTGGTCAGTATGATTTGGACATGTATGGCGGGGCCCTGTCTGACCTTTATGACGTCTATGTACTCTTAGAGGCTTGTAGACAGATGTCATGTGTATGGATACTTGTATGTCATTGTCGACCTGTGTTTTGAGTGTACAAATGATCATATCAGCATTATAGGCCTGTATGTTACATATATAAGTTTGTATATCATGTTGGGTCATCCCATATCGAGTATTCCCTTATGTTTTATTATGGTTATCTCGTGACGGACTTTCCGGATCATTTACCCATGATAGTACGATAAGAAAGATATGTTACATTGGTACTCGGTTGAGTAAGGCACCGGGTGCCCGTCGCGGCCCTTCGGTTTGGGTCATGATAGTCAAAACTCAAGATTCGGATCAAAACTCAATTACCCATTCACCGCGAGCCCGGTTATGTGATTAGTTTGAAATTTTGACCTCAATTTGAGGTCTAAATCTCAATTTTACAAAATTTCCAATTTCTACCCAAATCCCTAATTTCTACCATGAAAAATCCTTGATTAATGGTTAAAATCAATGGGTGTTTATGGAAATGTAATGAAACAAGTTAAAATTTACTAACCAATGAAGTGGGGATGAAAACCCTCTTCAAAATCGCCTCTAGGCCGAGTTCAAACTTGAAAATGGTGAAAAATGAAGAAAATCCCGACTTTCAGCTATTTTAATAACTCAGCGTCAGGCTCTCTTCGCGTTCGGGAGGCACCTGACGCATTTGCGAAGAGCAGTGGTCAGAAGGCCTACGCATTCACAATGTTACCTTCGCATTCACGAAGGCTTAGCTCCCCCTTGACTTCGCGTTCTCGATCCACAGCCCGCGTTCGCGTAGAGTAACAGTCCAGCCTTTCTAGGTTCCCACAAAGCTTTGCGTTCGCAAATGGCCGGTCACGTTCGCGAAGGGTAAGCCCCCCTCCACTTCGCGTTCATGACCAGTGCCTCACATTCGCGAAGAGTAACTCTTCCCCGGTCCTAATTTTCCCTTTGCGATCGCGAGGGTAGCTTCGCGATCACGAAGCACAAAATACCAGACATCAGAAAATAACTGAAACCATCAACTTCTTAAGTCTGAAATGGTCAGTAGCCTATCCAAAAGTCACCCGAGTCCCTCGGGCTCCAAACCAAACATGCACACAAGTGTAATAACACCATACGAACTCGCTCACGCTATCAAAACACCAAAATAACACCTAGAACCATGAATCGCATGTCAAAATGCATGAAATTTCAAATAAAACTCAAGAACTTCAAAAATCACAATCAAGTGTCTGAATCCTTTCAAACCAATTCCGATTTGCACCAAATTCTGCAGAAAAGTTTCAAATAGAAAAACGGACCTATACCAAGTACCGGAGCCAAAATCTTAACCCGATAACCATAAACTCAGCCTTTGGTCAAAACTATTAAATTTCCAAACCTTCATATTACTAGCTTTCGGTAAAATGAGTCAAATCACCCTATGGATCTCCGATTTCAATTCCGGGCATACACCTAAGTCCAAAATCACAATACGGACCTACTGGAATTGTCAAAACACTGATCTGAGATCGTTTTCATAAAATATTGACCGTAGTCAACTCAAGTTATTTTAAAGTTAAAAAATCATATTTTCTTCAAATCTTTAGTAAAAACATTCCAGAAGAAGACACGAACTGCACACGCAAAATAAGTAACATCAAATGAAGCTAATAGAGGTCTCGGAATACAAAAATAAGGGCTAGTACTCAAAACGACCTATCGGGTCACCACAGACTGCGGCAGCAAAACGTGAGTCTACTTCCATGGAACAAATCAACAAATAGAGGCCAATTTGCGTTCCAAAATCGAAGAAGTTACCGATGTCGAGGAGAAGAGAGCTAGGATAGAGGAAAGACTCAAAAAGGTCAGGGAGCAAAACCATGATCACGTGAGGACAAATGCTAACCTTTGTCGGACCTATGGCATCGTGAGGGCTGGAAATGAACAGCTGCAGTCCAAAATCAAAAAAGCGTCGAGCCAAATTCCAAGATCAAGAAGATTATTTCCTCCTCGAGAAAACTTATGCGATTTATCACATTAGGAGGAAGGCCTTGGAGGAGGCCAAAGGAGGAATTTCAAACATGGATGGTTGCATTGTTGCGGCTCTTGAATTGGAGACAACCACCTTCGAGAATATTCCTGCTCGGCCCACTGCTTCAAGCTGCTATAGCACCTATTCTGAGTCCTCGGGAACCGACGAGGAAGTCGAGGAAGAAGATATGGATAAGGATGAAGGTACTGGACCTAGAACGAAACAGCCTTCATCTCCACAAGATGCAACAAAGACTTCTCTTCCTTCGGACTCCACTAATAAAATCAATTGATGTAAATATTTTTTTGTAACTATGTAGAAACTTCAATTGAGTTTGGCATTTTGAAGAAATAAAAGACATATTTTGCTTAATTTTTTGTGCAAAAACATATTTTCCATTTGATAAAGTTCGGGAATTTTTTACATCCAACAACTTTAATTATGGGCATTCATACTTCAGGTTTTTACCGTTTAACTATGAGTGTTTCATAAGAGAGGGCCCATTATATTTACGGTGCTCATGAAGAGGACGTCTCATGTTCATTCCATCACAAACATTTGAAGTTTAAGTAACTTTCAAATGAAAAATATCACATCGTATCTTTTGGACAAGAAATAAGATAAAAATAAAAGGACATTAATTTATTCCTTCTATTTCTAAAAGTACGTTTACATGAGAAAAAATTTGCTTAAGTAAATAAGGTTGCCAATACATGTGGCTAGCTTGTATTACTTATTTCTATGGGGCTGATCAAGCAAACCCCGGTCCTGATAAGAAACAGCTTCTGCTTCTCATAGTCCCTGGTCATAATGACACTTTTAGTGCCCATATACAATAGTTCCCCCCAATGTTTGGATGCTAAGAATGAGAATTCGAACACTGGAGTTCTTGATGTTGTCAATGATTCTTATTCGTAGTATGCTTTAGATTATTGCCTCATTAAAAACATTACCAAAAAACCCAATTGGGACAAAAACTAGATGAACGAAAAAAGAATGCAGCACATACTTTCAGTGTCAACAAGTATCTTCAACAGTAATACCTTTTGAGGTGAGTCACATTCCAATGGCTTGGCAATGTTACTCCATCTTGATTTTCCAACTGATATGAACTTTTGCCTGTTATAGCTGAAATCCGATAAGGTCCTTCCCACGTTGGTCCTAGATTTCCAGCATTAACTTCTCGGGTACTTTGAGTCACTTTACGCAAAACCAAATCTCTGAGTTTGAAATATCAAAGATTTGCTCTACGATTACAGTACCTTTTCATCCTTTGCTTTTTGCCACCATCCTCACATATGCAAAATTCTGACGCTCTTCAAGTAAATTTAGCTTAATCAATATTTCTTCATTATTCGCCTCCTCGTTTGCCCGGGAATACCTTATGATTGGTTCCCCAATCTCAATCGGAATCAAAGCTTATGTGCCGTACACAAGGGAAATTGGTGTTTCTCCTGTGCTTGACTTCGATGTTGTTCGATATGCCCGTAACACTCTCGATAACTCTTCTAGCCAATTTCCTTTAGCATCATCTAATTGCTTTATAATGTTGGATGATATAGGGAAGATGTGATTCTTTTGATCTTAATCCTTCCAGAAACTTTGTGACTTTGGAATCTATAAATCGTGGCCCATTGGCACAAGCAATTTCTTTTGGTACTCCAAACTGGCAAATAATATGATCCCAAATAAAATCAATCACTTCTCGCTCTCCAATATTTTTGAAAGAACCTTCTTCAACCCATTTAGTGAAATAATCAATTTAAACTAAAAGAAATCTTACATGCCCGGGGCCATGAGGCTAAGGACCAACTATGTTCATTCCCCATTTCATGAATGGTCATCGTGACACCACCGAATGTAGAAGCTCTGCCGGCTGATGCACTAATTGCGCATGATGTTGACACTTACACACTTTTGTACAAATGTCTTGGAGTCTTGTTCCATCCGAAGCCAATAGCAACCAACTCTTATCAATTTAAAAACCAATGAGTCCGCACCGGAATGATTTCCACAAACCCCTTCATGAATTTCTCTCATCACATAACTAGCCTCTGATGTTCCTAAACATCGAGCCAACGGTCCTTGAAAAGCTCTTCGGTATAATTGACCATCAACAAGGCAATAACAAGAAGCTTTAGTTCTTAGCGCCCAGGAGGCTTTAGAATCTTCAGGAAATTTTACATGCCTTAAATATTCTATAAACTCATTTCTCCAATCCAAGATTAGATTAGTCGAGTTAACTTCGTAATACCCATCCACATCCAGGACTGAATGCAACAGCTGAACAGCTACACCGGAATCATCTCTTTCCATTTTCGTGGATTACCCTAAATTGGCTAACGTGCCCGCCTCCACTTTCTCTTCCCTTGAGATGTGAACTACCGACCACTCCCTAAACTGGGATAGTAAATCTTGAACTTTATTCAAGTACTGCTGCATGCGCTCTTCTTTGGTGTCAAAGACTCCATATATCTAATTCACTACCAGCTGGGAGTCGCACTTTATTTTAATCACCTCAGAGCCTAGTCCTTGGGCTAATTCAAGTCCCGCAACCAAAGCCTCATACTTAGCTTCATTGTTAGTCAAATGAACAGTTCTAATGGCCTATCTCAAGGTCTCTCACGAAGGAGTGATTAATACTATCCAGAGACCAGACCCTTTTAAATTGGAAGTTACATCCGTAAACAAGGTCCACACACCGAAGACGATTCCCAATACCAGAACTGCTTCTTTAGCAGCTAGAGGCATCATTCTCGAACTAAAATCAACCACAAAGTGGGCCAAAACTTGTGACTTAATCGCAGTTTGAGGTTTATATTCTGTATCAAATTCATTAATTTCAACTGCCCACTTAGCCAATCGACCTGATAATTCAGGCTTGTGAAGGACATTCCTCAGGGGAAAAGTCGTTGCAAGGGCCATTGGGTGACATTGAAAGTAGGGTCTAAGCTTTCGAGAGGTGACTACGAGAGCTAGAGCCAACTTTTCCAGGTGCGGATAACGTGTCTCCGCTCCCAATAGTATTTTACTAACATAATAAACAGGAAATTGCATACCTTCTTCCTCATGGATTAGGACTGCACTTACCGCAACTTTCGAAACCGCTAAATAAATTAATAATTGTTGATCCTCCTTTGGTTTGGACATTAGCGGAGGACTGGACAAGTACCTTTTTAGGTACTTCAATGTTTGTTGTCATTCCGGAGTCCACAAAAAATCATTCTTCTTCTTTAAAAGTGAAAAGAAATAATAACATTTTTCCCATGACCTTGATATGAATCTGCTAGGGGCCGCCAACCTGCCAGTCAACCTCTGCACCTCCTTTACACTTGTTAGTTGATTGGAGATATCTTTTATGGCCTTAATATTTTCGGGATTCACTTCAATTCCTCTTTGAGAAATCAATATGCCAAGAAACTTCCCGGGCCCAACTCCAAAAGTGTATTTTTCAGGGTTGAGCTTCATATTATATTTTCTCAAAATATCGAATGTCTCTTGTAAATGAGTCAAATGACTTCCTGTACTAAGAGACTTAACCAACATGTCATCAATATAGACTTTTATAGTCTTACCAATTTAACGTTCAAACTTATTCTTAAGCCCGAAAGGCTTCACATTATAGTAATAAGTGCCAAAATTTGTGATGAATGAGGTTTATTCTCGATCCTTCGGGTGCATCCTAATTTGATTATACCCGGAATACACATCAACAAAACTCATCAATTAATGCCCGTCTGTAGCATCGATCATTTGTTCAATGTTGGAAAATGGGAAAGAATCTTTAGGGCATGCCTTATTATTCATTTTAGGAACAATCACTACGTTAGCTAATTAATCAGGATAATTCACTTCACAAATTGAACTTATATTCAGTAATCGGGTTACCTCCTCTTAAATAAACTTGTTCCTAACTTCCTCTATTAGCAGTTTCTTATGCTTCACCAGCGAGAAATTAGGGTCCAAACTTAGCTTATGGATATCCACATCTAGTGGAATACCTGTAATATCATAATGAGACCATGCAAAGCAATCGAAGTTTGCTTTTAAAAACTCAATAACTTAAGGTCTGAGTTTGGGACTCAACCCCGTTCCTAGGTAAACCTTTTTATCTGAGAATTCTGTAAACAAAGAAATTTGTTCCAGTTCCTCTGCGCTCGACTTCATGGCATCTGCTTCTTCTGGTACCTGAAAGTGTCATGACCCAAAATCCCAACCTTGGGCCATGATGGCGCCTAACATTTCACTTACCAGGCAAGCCAACGTTAGCTAAATCACTTAACCAGTTTGAACAATTTAAATCAAAACATTAATAATAATAAATTATGATAGCCTGAAATAGATATGATAAATACCATGTAGCATAAACTAAACATATCCCAGAAATATGGAGTCACGAATACATGAGCATCTACAGTACTACAGATGAAGTCTGAACCAAATACAACTGTTTGAAATAAAGTAAACAGTAAATACAAAAATGGAAAGGGACTTCAGGGACTGTGAGCGCCGGCAGCTCTACCTCAAGTCTCCTGTTGATAGTCGGTCCGGGAAAGATATCCTCTACACGCAGCTAGGACCAACTCGGTATCTGCACAAGAAGTGCAGAAGTGTAGCATGAGTACAACCGACTCCATGTAATCTGTAAATGCCGAGCCTGACCTCAATGAAGTAGTGACGAGGCTATGACAAGACACTCACAATAACCTATACGAAATAATAATAATAATAATAATAATAATAATAATAATAATAATAATAATAATAATAATAGAAATAGGAATAAAAATAAAATAGTAAAGGCAAATAACCGGACCCGTAGGTCAACTACCAAAAGGGACCCAGAATAACAAAAGCTCAAATCTCTTATCACCATACCAAGAACAATCTCTACAGCAACAAACAACATACAACACATCAAATCCGTTGCGGCGTGCAACCCGATCTCACCATATCATCATCTGTTCATATCATATTCCGTCCTTATACCTTCATATCATATCATATCATTTCAATACAGTTGCGGTGTGCAAACTGATCCCACCATATCAATTCAATAACATTATAGCGCACAACCCGATCCCAATAATTTCAAATTATTAACATAAACAAATCAACACCAATATTTACGAAATATCAATACATAGGAGAAATGAAACATACAGAACAACAAGGAACTACATAAAAAATGGAGAATAACCAATATTTCGAAAACCCAAACCTTGTCAGAACAGAAGCACCAAAATAGCAAGATGGCTCACATGAACGGAATAACGAAATAAAGTACTTCAAGTAATGGAAGAATGGTAAAAGCAAGTAGAACATGAGACAACGCAAAAAAAATCAATTAGAAGCATGTAGCAAGTGAACGAATATTGGGTGAAAATTGTACAGTCGAAACAAGTAGCAGATAAATAACAAATAACAAGACATGGATAACAAGTAAGAACACGTAGCAACTAAAGCATGTAACAAGAGATAACATAGAGTATAAGAAGACATGGAAGTAAATAGCCCAATTCCGTATGCTTGGATCCCCTAGCGGCGCATATACACTCGTCACCTCACATATACGTCATTTCCCCACACAATTCATATACCAAATAGTCCAACAAGTACTTATTCCCCCAAGTCAAGGTTAGACACAATACTTACCTCATTCCGCAATCAAATCAACACTCAATCACGGCCCTTTCTTTAGAATTAGCCTCCAAACCGATCAAATCTAGACCAATATAGTTTAAATAATTCAAAATAATCTTTAGAAACTACCCACGAATAAAAAGGATTTGATTTTTGATGAAATTGGAAGAAGTCAACAAAAGTCAACCCCATGACCGCTTGGTCAAAACCCGAGATTCGGACCAAAACTCGATTACACATTCACCCCCAAGCCTGGGTTATGTGATTGGTTTCAAAATCCGACCTCAATTTGAGGTCGATCTCAATTTTACAAAATCCCCAATTTCTATCCAAATCCCTAATTTCTACCATAAAAATCCTAGATTTTTAAAATCAATGGGTGATAATGGAAATATAACAAAACAAGTTAAAATTCACTAACCAATAAAGTGGGGAAGAAAAATCCCTTCAAAATCACCTCTAGGCCGAGCTCTAGCTTTCTAAAATGGTGGAAAATGGTCAAATCCAGACTTTTAGCAATTTAAATATCAGGGCGTCAGGTGTTCTACGCATTCGCAAAGCACCAGACATGTTCGCGAAGAGTAATGGACAAAATGGCCTTCAAGTTCGCGAGGTTCTCGTCGCATTTGTGAAGGCTAATTTCCTAGCCAGCCATCGCGTTCACAAACCTTGGTCCGCGTTCGCGAAGCGAAACCATCACTTGCCTCCCCAGCCATCCCAACTCTACACGTTCGAGAGTGGTCTGTCGCGTTTGCGAAAGGCAGTACCCCAAGCCATCACGTTTGCAACCCTCTTCTCGTGTTCGTGGAGAGTAAACAGTCCCAGCCCCAAACTTCCCCTTCGCGATCGCGAGAGTCGCATTCGCTAAGCATTGGACACCAATAATAGAAAACCAGCAGTTGCACAAGTTCAAAAATGGTCTGAAGCCTATCTGAAACTCACCCGAGCCCCTTGGGCTACAAATCAAACATGCACACAAGTGTAATAACATCACATAAACTCGCTCGCGTGATCAAAATACCAAAATAATATCTAGAACCAAGAATCGGACATCAAAATGAATGAAATTCAAAAGAAAACTCAAAATCCTCTAAAATCACAACCAAGCATCCGAATCCTACTAAACCAACTCCGCATTGCACCAAATTTTGCAGACAAGTTTCAAATCGCAATACAGACCTATTCCAAATCCCAAAACCAAAATTCGAACCCGATAACCATAAAGTCAACCTACGGTCAAACCTAGGAATTTCCAAACATTCAAATTGCTAACGTTTGACAAAACAAGTCAAATCAACCTAGGGACCTCCGAATTCAATTCCGGGCATACGCCCAAGTCCAAAATCACAATACAGACCTATTAAAATCGTCAAAACACTGATCCGGGGTCGGTTACACAAAATGTTGATCGTAGTCAACTCAAGTTATTTTTAAAGTCAAAAATCATATTTTTTCAAATTTTTACGTAAAAACATTCCGAAAACCAATAGGGAATGTGCACGCAAATGAAGAAACATGAAATGAAGCTAATAGAGGTCTTGAAACATGAAAATAAGGGCTATTACTTAAAATGACCTATTGGGTCATCACATTCTCCACCTCTAAAAGAAACGTTCGTCGTCGAACGGACATAGAAAAGTAACTGGACTAGTGAAAAGGTGATTGTATCTACTCCACATATTGAAATCTAACTCCCACGTAGCTGCCTTGATCGGCTGACCTCTCCATTGCACTTTCACAGAAGGAAAACTCTTAGACCTTAACTTTCGAACTTGCCAGTCTAGAATGGCCACCATCTCCTCCTCATAGGCAAAATTCTCATCAAGCTGAACTATGTTGAAGTCCAAAACATGCGAGGTGTCCTCATGGTACTTTCAAAGCATAGAAACATGGAATACCGGATGCACTCCTGATAGACTAGGAGGCAATGCCTGTAGGCAACCTCCCTAACCCTCTCTAAGATCTCAAATGGACCAATAAACCTCAGGCTCAATTTGCCCTTCTTCCCAAGCCACATCACGCCTTTCATAGGCGACACTCGGAGAAGAACCTTCTCACCCACCATATAAGCTACATCTCAAACCTTTCGGTCTGTATAACTCTTCTGCCTAGACTGAGCTGTACGAAGTTGTTCCTGAATCACCTTAACCTTTTCCATAGCATCATGGACCAAATCAGTGCCCAACAACCTAGCCTCTCTGGGCTCAAACCAACCAATCGGCGAACAACATCGCCTCCCATATAAGGCCTCATACGGTGCTATATGAATACTCGACTGGTAACTATTGTTGTAGGCAAACTCTACTAGAGGTAAGAACTGATCCCATGAACCTCCGAAATCCATAACACAAGCACGTAACATATCCTCTAAGATCTGAATAGTGCGCTCGGACTGCCCGTCAATCTGAGGATGGAATGTTGTACTCAACTCAACCCGTGTGCCCAACTCACGGTGCACGGCTCTCCAAAAATGCGATATGAACTGCGTGCCTCGGTCAGAAATAATGGAAATGGGCATGACGTGCAGGCGAATAATCTCCTAAATGTAAATCTGAGCAAACCTCTCTGAAGAATAGGAAATCACCACCGGAATAAAGTGTGCGGACTTAGTCAACTGGTCTACAACAACCCAGACTGCATCATACTTTTCAAGGTTCGTGGCAAGCCTACCACAAAATCCATAGTGATGCGCTCTCACTTCTACTCTGGTATCTCCAATCTCTGAGTCAATCCACCCGGTTTTTGATGTTCACCTGTTGAGAATTCAAACACCGAGATACATAAGCAATGATGTCTTTCTTAATTCTTCACCACCAATAGTGTTGTTTCAAGTCACGGTACATCTTCGTGACACCTGGGTGAATAGAATAGTGCGAACTGTGAGGCTTCTTAAGGATCAATTCTCTCAACCCATCAACATTTGGAACACAAATTCTGCCTTGAAGCCGCATAACACCATCATCTTCAATCACAACCTCCTTGGCACACCACACTGCACCGTATCTTTCAACACCAACAAGTGAGGATCATAAAACTAGTGAAACTTGATACGCTCTAACAACGAAGACTGTGCCACAACACAAGTAAGAACCCAATTGGGCTCCGAAACATCCAATCTCACAAACTGGTTGGCTAAAGCATGAACATCCATGACTAGTGGCCTCTCTGCTACTGACAAATATGCCAAAACTGCACATGCTCTCTGCCTTCCTACTCAATGAATCGGCCACTGCATTGGCGTTCCCCGGATGATATAATATAGTGATATCATAGTCTTTCAACAACTCTAACCATCTTCGCTGCCGCAAATTAAGGTCTTTCTGCTTGAACAGGTGCTGGAGACTCTAATGGTCAGAATAGACCTCACAATGAACACTGTACAGATAATGTCTCCAAATCTTCAGCACGTGAACAATGGATGCCAACTCTAAATCATGAACAATGTAATTCTTATCATGAACTTTCAATTGTCAAGACGCGTAGGCAATCACCCTACCATCCTACATCAATACTGCACCAAGCCCAATACGTGATGCATCACAATACACGGTGTAAGATCCCGAACTTGTAGGAAACACCAACACTGGAATTGTAGTCAAAGTAGTTTTGAGCTTCTGAAAGCTCAACTCACACTCGTCGGATCATCTGAAAAGAGCACCCTTTTGGATCAACGTGGTCAATGGGGCTGAGATAGATGAAAACCCCTCCACAAACCGGCGATAATAACCCGCCAAACCCGGGAAGCTCCAAATCGCTGTAGCTGAAGTAGGTCTAGGCCAGTTCTGAACTGCCTCAATCTTCTTAGGATCCACTTTAATGCCCTTGGAAGATACAACATATCCCAAAAAGGCAACCAAATCCAACCAGAACTTGCACATTGAAAACTTGGCATATAACTGATGACCCGCAAAGTCTGAAGTATAATCAGCAGATGTTGCTCATGATCCTCGCGACTATGGGAGTAAACCAAAATATGATCAATGAAGACGATAAAAAAAGAATCCAAATAGGGCTTGAACACCTGGTTCATCAAATCCATAAGTGTTGTTGGGGGCATTAGTCAAGCCAAATGACATCACTAAGAACTCATAGTGACCATACCGAGTCCGAAAAGCTATCTTAGGGACATTCGATGCCCTAATCTTCAACTGATGGTAGCCAGATCTCAAATCAATCTTGGAAAATACCTTGGCACCCTGAAGCTAATCAAATAAATCATAAATCCTCGGCAAAGGATAATTTTTCTTGATAGTGACCTTGTTCAACTGCCGATAATCTATACACATCCTCATTGTTCCATTCTTCTTCTTCACAAACAACACTGCTGCATCCCAAGGCAAGACACTAGGTCTAATGAATCCATTATCAACCAAATCCTGCAACTACTCCTTCAATTCCTTCAAGTCAACTAGGGCCAAACGGTATGGTGGAATGGAAATGGGCTGAGTTCCCAAAGCCAAGTCAATAAAGAATTCGATATCTCTATCGGGTGGCATCCCCGGCAAATTTGTGGGAAATACCTATGGGAACTCGTGCACAACTGGTACATAATCCACGGAAGGAATCTCCATACTAGGATCACGGATTTATGCCAAATGTGCTAGACATACCTTCTCAACCATACGCTAATCCTTCATATAAGAAATAACCCTGCTAGTAGAATGGCCAGGAGTCCCCCTCCACTCCAATCGAGGCAACCCTGGCATGGCTAATGTCAGAGTCTTGGCGTGATAATCCAAAATAGCATGATAAGGTGACAGCCAATCCATGTCCAAGATAACATCAAAGTCCACCATATCAAGAAGTAGAAGGTCTACCCTAGTCTCATAGCTCCCAATAGAAACCACACACGAGCGGTAAACACGATCTACCACAATAGAATCTCCCACATGCGTGGATACATAAACAAGAGCACTCAAAGAATCACGCGGCATAACCAGATATGAAGCAAAATAGGATGACACGTATGAATAAGTAGAGCCCGGATCAAATAAAACTGAGGCATCTCTGTGACAAATCGGAACAATACATGTGATAACGACATCAGACGACTCAACCTTAGGTCTAACTGAAAATGCATTAAGACGGGGCTAGGTCCCACCACTCTCACCTCTGCCACTCGGGCAGCCTCTAACTGGCTGGCCTCCACCTCTAGTTACCTGACCCTCACCTCTAGCTAGCCGAGTGGGCGGTGGAGCAACCAGTGCCGAGAACCCTGCTGAGGCACACTTCTTTGAAGTATGGGATAGTACCTCTTGATATGACCTGTACCTCCACACTCAAAGAACTTTCTCAGCTGTTGTGAATGCTGAAGCTGAGACTGACCCTGACAGCCCGGATAACCACTATGATAGCTTTGAATTAGTGGTGCACTGATAGGAGCTGAAGGTGTACTGAATGCTGGCTTCTCAAGACGAGACCCATAAGAACCACGACCGTCTGAGGCACCGTGTGCTACCTGAAGTACTGATTGAATTGGCCTATGAGGATGGCCCCTACCAAATATACCTCTGCCTCCAGATGAGGCAGTACTGAAGCCACCAAAATGACGAGGCCTCTTCTCAAATACCGCCTCTCTACTCTGACCATGAATCATCTCGATACGTCTAGCATCTCTACTGCCCGCTGGAAAGAAATATCATCCCCAGTCTCCTTGGCCATCTGTATCCTGATACTGAAAGTAAGACCATCAATGAATCACCTCACTCTCTCCCTCTCAGTATGAAGCAATAAAACTGCATGGTGAGCTAAATCCACGAATCTGGTCTCATACTAGGTAACAGTCATGCCACCCTGCTGAAGGCGCTCAAACTGCCTTTGGCTCTCCTCTCTTAGAGTGAAAGGAATGAACTTCTCCAAAAATATTGTGAAAACTGATCCCAAGTGAGTGGCGGTGAACCTGCTGGTCTGCCTCGCTCATAAGCCTACCACCACCTCTTAGCAGAATTGGTCATCTGAAACACTACAAAGTCGACTCCATTGGATTCCAGAATACCCATGTTGTGAAACACCTCGTGGCAACAGTTCAAATAATCATGTGGGTCCTTAGAAGGTGTACAGCCAAAATGGACAGGAAAGAGCTTTTTGAACTTATCCAATCTCATTAATCCATCAGAAGACATCGGGGGTCTCTCCCCGGACTGTGTAGCAATAGCAAGTTGAACTACTCCAACCCCTAGAACCACTAGAGTCTGATAAATGGGAGTCATCTGCTCCAGAGTGTGAGTGGCAGGAGTCTGAGCTCCTCCCCCAGCTTGAGAGATAGCTGGTTCCATAGAAAATACTCCAGCCTAGGCCACATACTCCATAAATCCCACTAAGCAGACTAGGGCGTCTTGAAGTACAGGAGTAGCAATGAATCCCTCTAGGACCTGAGCGGGTCCGACGGGTGTGGTTTGAATAGGGATCTCCTCCTCATGCTCGATCTGAGGCTCTGCAATGGGTGCTGCTGCACGTGCTCTAGGCTGAGCTTTGCCTATGCCTCAGTTCCTACGTCGGCCCATGCCCCTACCCCTGGTAGTGGATGCAACAGGGGGCTCTGGCTCCTACCCGGCTGTAGATGTTGTGCGTGTTCTCACCATCTGCGAGAGAACAAGAATAGAATGGTTCAAATTTCAGTAATAGAATAAAGTCGCACAATAGAGAAAGAAAGAACTACATATCAACATTTACTAAGAAAAAGAAGATTTTTACCTTATTTAGACTTGTACTAGGATTGAAACTCCCCTACTATATCAAGGGAATAACTTTTTCATTTTAAGAACATTATTGGCACGCATATCAAAGCAATAAAAGTTTATTTTTATTCTCTAGCTACTGTTCATAGTGTTCTTCATCTGCTTAATTATTTGGTTGCAATCGAGCCAGTCTCGAGGGCTCGGCCGAGGTTAATTTTCAATGTTCATCTAAAAAGTCGGGTTTAATTGTTCATCACGTTTAGTTTGATTATTTTGCTTCTCTTTACTTTAATTAATTTTCGTTCATAGATCATTCGTGTTAAATTAAATTACGCTTTCTTTAACTGCGTACAAATTTAATTGTTACTTATTTCAAGGATAAACAGAAGTATTAGTTAGAAGAAGAAAAAAAGTTACTTCTTAAATTGCTATTTTAAATATTGTTTAGCTTGACTTACGTTTGGGAAGTTTTAATTGCTAAGTTGAGATTACGATATATTGAAAGGCTTCATTAGGTAAAGAAGTTTGGATTTTAGATTAATATAATATAAAGAGGATTTTGATTTTAGTTAATAGGAACAAAAGAGATTTAGGTCATTTAATACCACTGGGCCGATTGCCTTTCGGTCACCAGGTCTATAAGATCGTAGTTAAAAGCTAGCCCAAAATAATAACTCAAATAAAGGGGTAGTCTATCTCTTATAAATTAATACATATCAAAATAACTCAAAAAATAGAATAGTTGTAAATATTTCTAAATGTAGATAATTTACCAATACCCCAAATAGTTAAAATATTTCTTGGCCTCCAACAATTCCATATCCATAATATTAAGCCCCAGAATAAATCTCAATGTAGTCTAGGGATAATTTACATTTGTTAGTTGCTTTAGGCACGATTAAATAGTCAATCATCATGGTTATGGGTACGGTTTGCGTGGTATAACTGTGATACTTAACTTCAAAATTCAAGTGTGCGTCTATGCAACTTGATTCTTTCAACTTCAAATAATAATAAATGTGTTGTTAAATCATGGGGTACGTACGCGTGGCATGGTTTCAATACGTGAAAAATAACAAGTGTACGACAACGTGTTTTGTTCAAGATAAGTTCCATAAATATCTAAAATGTATCATTAAAAGCGGCACAAAAGCGAAAATGCACAAAAGACTTTAGAGCATGTAATAATTCGGATAATTAAGCCAAGTGTAAAATTTGTTAAAGCGACTGTACTAAAACAACGAAACTCGAGAGTGCCTTATACTTCTTCCGGATTAACAGAATGCTTTACCCGATCTTCTGTGTTTTGCAGACCATTATTCGAAGTCAAAACTTCCTTGATTGGAATTTTTAATAAAATTGGTGACTTGGAACATCGTAATAAATAATTCCAAGTGACGATTCCTAAATCAAATAAAATGAATCCCTGTTCAGATAATGTCACTTTAATTGGAAAAACTCCTTTCTTTCCATAATACTCGGAAAAAATGAGGTGTGACAAGATGTGGATAAATGGGCATTGTATAAGGATTGTGGTAGAAGATGGGGAATACTAACAACAAATATGTTAGAGCCCTTTAATGAGTTGTTGAAATCTGCTCGAGGAATGCCAGTTAGTGCGATGGTTAGAATGTCATTCAAACAACTTGCAGAGCGGTTCGTGAGTAGATCGTGCAATGCATCAATTATGGTTAAAAGGGGCATAAACATATGCCAAATCCGGTTAAATGTTCTGAGAGGTATAAAAAGAGGGTACAATGGATACATATGTTCAATAAAGCAATATGGTTATATTTTTAAAGTTTGAACTAGTTTGCATCAAGGACGTGGAAATAACCTCCACGCAATTTGTGAGCGAACACGGAGATATTCATGTAACAAATGGACAACTTACCACATGCCATGTTCTCATACATAGAAGTATTTCTAGCACGTTGGGTTTTCGGCCACGAGGTACATAAGTGCAGAGTATAGTGTCGAATCATATGCAAGAACCTATAGTTGGTATTTCGAACCACTAGGTGATGCGGCTTATTGGCCACCGAAATTATTTTGTGATAGTCTATAACAAAGCGTTTTTATATCAAAACGGAGTGCAAAAGCAACTCGGATTCACAATCAGATGGATATTGTGAATAGCACATACAGCCAAAAATATGGACTGTGTGCGCAAACAGTACACGATCGGCAAAAGTATCCACTAACTGGTTAAGATGGCATTTTAAGCCATGGTGGTAGTTCCTCCAATGCCTGGTATTTCAGAGGCATATTATTAGTGTGTTATTTGTATGAAATATATATTTTTGAGTTTGTAAACTCTATAATAATATTTATTGTGTGAGATGTTAAGTAAAGGTGTTTGCATTACAAATGACACAATAAAACACGATTGTTTATTTTTTCATGAAAACAATTACAAACATACAAGATTAAATTTATCGCAATGTATTTCCACTTATTTTTCATCCTCACTGTCAGAAACTACTGCATCCTCATCTACGTCGTCGTCTCTGTCATCATCATGTACATATTCATCCGGGCTAAGAGCATCATAATTTAGCCTATAATTGTCACTAAGAGACGAATAATACCATATCACTTATCATCCTCAAATCAGTATAGCAACCTAGCATATTTATTTTAAGGTAGGGATCGATTGTGTTATGACGTGTTCCATGTGGATCTGTTGAACTACCTTCACCTTATTGCCTCTTCTTATATCAACCGTTAAAGGTAAGTTTCCTACACATTTTAGAAAGGCGAGTGAGAATAAATTGTTGAATGGGATTTGAGTTGTAGTTATGATGGCCAAGATTCCTATGGTATTATATGTATAGCGCATGTATAATATGCGCTACGTAATGGTAGGAAGATTCTCGTAGGTATGTCAGAAGATGTACAAATTAATGGCGGGCCTTGTCTTGTCATACAGAAAAACTGAGTCACAATGTTGTAGTACTAAGATTCTCGTAGGTGCGTCAGAAAATATACTAATCAGAGGCGTGCCTTGTCTTGTATTGTCCATAAATGTAATTATGTACTTGTACTATTATGATTTCTTGTCTAATAAACACTATATTTTTAGTAAGTACGATTTAAAGAAATATGTGTAGTATAAATAGTGATTGATGTATACCAAAAAAACATTGCAATCCATTAGTTATATCAGAGTGGAACCAATTCTTTTAATTAAACCGAAAAATTTTGTTATATCCTGGAGACATGTTTAGAGAAATGGGTAGGACTTAGGCATTGCAAGAAGAGTTTGAATACTCGAATAACCTAAAGGAGTGTTATAATCAAAGTTATAACAATCAAATAATATGTGAGTGGCGCTGGTGTGTTAATAAGGCTACAGGACTAGAACAAGAGTTGCAAGCATATGGGCTTAAACGGCCAAGGAGCCGTGCTAGATCAATATCGCGTAGTACAGCTCAACAATTTAATATGGCCTTGAACCGTAATTGTAAGGAGAACAACCGTATGAAAATGCATTACATCCGAGCTCAATTTAGTAATGATAATTACGTCGCCACGTCTTATTAGGATCCTGGCAGCGAGATGTCAGATGATGATACGTTTTAATAACCATAATAGACGCATATCACTACTAGAAAACTGGCATATTTCATCCAAGGCATACCGACCGAAGTCGGTTCCGACCGACTTCGATAGGAAATTAAGTAAATTTGTCGCAAAAGCCAAAGAAAATATTTCTGACAACGGAAATAGTGGTCCCACATCAAAAAAATAAAAATTCCGACCGATTTCAGTTGGAAATTGGTCATATAATCTATAAAAATAATTTTTTATTAAAATTTTTCATTATAACTTGTATTTGAAATTATAATTATAACTTGTATTTGAAATTATGATTTTCCGCCCAAGGCAACTGGTTTTTAATATAACAAAAATTATATATATTTAATTTACCAACCGGAATAAGTTATAATTAAATATTTTTGGACCGAGTTCGGTCGGAAAAATAATTTTAAAATAATTAAAATATAAATTTAATAATATTACCGACCGAAGTCGGTCATTTTTGTCAACCTTTATATAAATAGCTTTTAAATAAATAAGTGTATAGTATATATACTAAGTGTATAGTATATAAGCTATATTCGATATATATAATATAATATAGTATATATATACTAAGTGTATAGTATATAAACTATATATATATATATATATATATATATATATATATATATTTTTATTTTTTTTTTAAGATGTTGCTAGTGGTGCTTTCCCCATTTCCCGATCTCGTGAGCCTTCCCCATGTGCTAATCCTTCTCGTCGTGATCCTTCGAATCATGCCGACGATGAAGGTTCTAGTAGTGAAGATGGAGATGATGCAATATAAAACACTCATTGAATGGTGTGTATTGCTAAACAAAGTATTGAACTTGTCAATATTTAGTTGAGACTAGTTTTTAATGATGATTGTATTGTTGATATTATTTTGTTATTGAATATTTGTATAGTTGTTGTTGTGATTGGCGTTGTTGTTGTTATTAGCCTTGTTGTTGTGGCTGTTATTAGCGTTGTTGGTTAATTGTTGTTGTTGTTGTTAGATAATTGTTGTTGTTGTTAGATAATTGTTGTTGTTGTTGTTGATGATTAATTATGGTTGAATGGCAGCATTACAATGCTGCCATTATAGGATGGATATTGGTTGTAATTGGCAGGTGGTGTAGCTTAAAAGCAGGCATTTTCTGCCCAGTTTTTACCTAGAAAACCGACCGAAATCGGTCGAAAATATCATTTTTTTGCCCAGAAATTCAAAATTTCTGACCGAATTCGGTCGGAAATTTCAAATGAAATCTCCAGATTTTTGAAATTTCCGACCAAATTCGGTCGGAAATTATGAATTTAAATTTATTTATATGAATTTAAATTAACAATTTATTACAATTTACAAATAATTATATATTTAAATAAAATTATTATTTATTTAAAATTCCGACCGATTTCGGTCGGTATTTGAAAATTAAATTAAAAAAAATTAATTAATACCGATCGATTTCGGTCGGTAAATAAAGTTTGACAGTCAGTCAACGCTTTGAATAAACCGACCGATTTCGGTCGCAACACGTTAGCGACCATCATTTTTCCGACTAATTAAAAGCGGTTGGAAATCGGTCGTTTTTTTCAATTTCCGACCGATTTCGGTCGGTTTTCGTGAACGAATTTAAGTAGTTTTTTAGTAGTGCATAAATTCCACGTCTTAGTGATGTTGTGCATTACATACTATTTTGATTCTATTATTTTCATTATATAAGGATGATTTCGTTCCATTTAAAGACAAGTAAACATCATCAGCTATGTCAAGCAAAGGAAACATTCGAAGGACCCGAATGCAAGTGATGAAGGCAGCTCTAATCAAAGCAGCTACATTAGTGACTCTTCGCGTGATAACGCACAAATCGAGTTCGGCACATATAAGACTCACCTACTGACCTGACAGGATAACGATTTTCGTGAACTAAAATATTCAGACCCATGTGAATATTACTGTGGACTACAACGAGAGTGGACACATCAGCGCACTAAATCACAATGTCTTATTCGTAACTTAGAAATACTTGCAGCTCCTATCCCAACAAGATTTTTAACAACCATGCCACGAATTGATCGAGAATCATGCGAGGTTGTGATAAAGGATTAGAAAAGAGAACAATCCAATGTTATTAAGAGCAGTCGGTTCAACATGCTCAACTTGGGTGAGGAACAAGCAGGATCAACTGCTAGGAATTTGACATTAGCTGAAAGAAGAAATCTCCTAGCAAAAGAAGATTATCTATTAGATGACGATATTGAGTACTTATATCCTACAAATCAGTTGTTGAAGTCCTCAACATACAGTAATCTCTACCCTGGCAAATATGGCATTCTATGAAATGCATTGAACTTTGTGAAGCATTAAACATAACTAATCGAAGATGAAGTTAAAGAAGAGAAAAAATGAAAGAGAAGTTAAAGAAGATAGACCAATGAACCTTGGGGCATTATAAGGATGGACAAGTATACCGCACGATAGGCATGCGCAATACCCAATCAAGCATGCACTATATAATTATTTTTCCTTTGTTTGCACGTTAATTTAATTCTTCAAGATGTGTCGACATGTATTTTATGTTACTTTGGTTCTGGACTCGTTGAAAACTGTCTCAAGTGTAGCTCTTTCAACTTTAAGAATACCTTTAGAAGACAGATCATTAACACTTCTTTTGTGCTGCAGATCAATTGAATAGTACTTTCCAACTTAGGGTATAACTGGAAATAAATTTTTGAATTTCCCAAAGAAAGCAAGAAAAAGTTCAATAGGACAAAAATCGAAAACATTAGCATACTTCTGAAAGTAGTAAGCAAAAACATCCTTATAAGCAGTTAATTGACAAAAGGGAAAATAAATAGAACAAACTGTAAGTTGTCACTGTCACATGCAAATAAGTTATAATACTCAACCAAAGTAAATATTTTTGCAGGGATTGGATTCGTTTGGATTCTATCATATCCCTTGGAATTACATCTGTATTCTGGTATGATCAATTTGCTTGAACTTAAAAATGGTGAAAACTGAGTAACATCTAAGTTGAATACCGCTTAGACTAATAATAGACGGGTCAAATAAATTAAACATGACTCATCTTTTTCTGGAAAATAAGTATCCTGATTTCTCCAAAGCTCCGGCTCAGTATCCCACAAGACTTGTGTTTCATGTAGCTACCCAATCTTCCAAATTTATTTAGTTTTGTAAACCAATTTCATTTGCCGCTGAGACCATGAATTGTTAAAAAAGAACACTCCGTGTACGTCTCATTTGGTGCAGATCGCTTAGAAGGACTGTGTGGCATTGAGCAAAACTGAGAGCTTGTCCCAATCCCAGTCCTCCATGTTTTGTGACATAATAGCACCTCCCACGGCCACGGCCAAAAGAACAAGGGCAAATCCTTTCAGACATCCATGTCCATGAGACAGCCTTGATAGCAAAATTTTACAGTACTTATCTGCATCTCTGAAGTGTGACTGGTGAGCATCCACTGCACCAGTTAATGATTTCTCATTCTACAAGAAAAAACGAGGGGGGGGAAGTCACGTTGAGAGGTAAGAAATCTCCCAAGAACAGAAATTCTGACTTGGATCAGTTTGAAGCAAATGTAAACTAGCAACAACTATGGCAAGTAGATGTAACCCCACACACCCGCCAACCTGCCAGAATAAAAAACAACAATCAACTGACCACTATTAGATGTCCCATGATTCTGATATTGCTGGGACTAAGAGCCTGTTTGGACAAACTTCTGGAAGGCCAAAAAAGTACTTTTTTTGAAATTTGAGGTGTTTGGCCGGAACAAAAAAACGCTTTTGAGCAGCGGCAGAAGCAATTTATCTGCTTATGGGAAGAAACTACAAATTCTAACTTCTTCAAAGAAGCAGAAGTAGAAAACTAATTTTTCCAAGATAAAAATATCCTTGCCATGAATTTATATTTTTCAAATTAACCTTTTCCTTTTTCTTTTTTGTTTAGACCAACTCTTTCTTCTCCTTTTTATTTCAGCATATTTTTATCCCCCTTGGTTGATGGAGCACTATAGGGAAAGGAAGAAGGATTTGCGTATGATGTTTATTGACTTAGAAAAACGATAAAGTCCCTAGGGAGGTTTTATGGAGATTTTTGGAGATTAACGGTGTTCCGGTAGCATACATTAGGGTGATTAAGGACATGTATGATGGAACTAAGACTCGGGTGAGGATGTGGGAGGAGACTCGGATTATTTCCCATTGGTGATGGGGTTGCATCAAGGATCAGCTCTTAGTCCATTTTTATTTGCCCTGGCGATAGATGTGTTGACGCGACACATTCAAGGAGAGGTGTCATGATGTATATTATTTGCAGATGACATAGTATTGATTGACAAGACGTGTTGTGGGGCTAATGCTAGGCTAGAGGTGTAGAAACAAACCCTGGAGTCTAAAGGTTTCAAGTTAAGCAGGACGAAGACAGAATACTTGGAGTGTAAGTTTAGTGTTGGGGCTCATGAAGCAAAAGTGGACGTGAAGCTTGATACACAAGACATCCCAGGAGAGATAGTTTCAAATATCTTGGGTTTGTGATACAGGTTAACGGGGAGATCGACGAGCATGTCGCACATTGTATTGGAGCGAAATGAATGAAATGGAGGCTCGCTTCTGGTGTTTTGTGTGACAAGAATGTGCCACATAGACTTAAGGGCAAGTTTTATAAAGCGGTAGTTAGACCGTCCATGTTGTATCGAGCCGAGTGTTGGCCAGTCAAGAAATCTCATGTCCAAAAGTTGAGAGTAGCGAAAATGAGGATGTTGAGATGGATGTGTGGGCATACCAGGAAAGATAAGATTAGAAATGAGTATATTAAGGACAAGGTGAGCGTGGCTCCTGTAGAAGATAAGTTGCGGGAATCGAGGTGGTGATGGTTCGGGCATGTGAAGAGGAGAGACCCTGGTGCCCCGGTTAGGAGGTGTGAGAGGCTGACCATGGCGGATAAGAGGAAGGGTAGAGGGAGGCCTAAGAACTAAGAAGTACTGGGTAAGATGATATGCCAGGACATGGCGCTACTTCAGCTTACCGAGGACATGACCTTCGATAGGAGGGTGTGGAGGTCGAAGATTAGGGTTGTGTGTCTTATTACCTTGTTGCTATTGTCTGTTTATTGTTTCATTTTCACTTCTCTTGAGTCGAGGGTCTTTCGAAAACAACCTCTCTACCGTCATAAGGTAGGAATAAGGTTTGCGTACACTCTACCCTCCCCAAACCCCACTTGTGGGATTTCACTGGGTTTGTTGTAATTGTTATTTTAATCATCCTTCTACAGGGGCAGATCTATGTGGCATGGGTGGGTTCACGTGAACCCATTCTCCCCTCCATAAACTATGTGTAGCACTTGTATTTTTCTGATTTTGTTCTTGAATAAGCATGTGTGAACCCATACTCTCAACAGCCAATGAGTGCACCTTCACCCCCAAGATCAGGGGTTCGATCCCTGCTTGCTCCCTTAGACTTTTTAATTAAAAATGCTTTGGTATCTTTATTGTTTTCTTTTCTTTCTTGGTTACTCGGCCTTAAGTTATTTTTTAAAAAGAAAACTTTCACCAATATATCTCATGAAATGTGATATTGATCCCATCTTTTTCTCTTGAAGATTATCAATGATAATAGTAGTTTGTAAGTGTTCGCTGAAAAAGAGAACTTCAAAAATGAAAGGTTAAGCTCTCAAAAAAGTTTATATTTTGTCAAGAAATGAAGTACCAAAAAAAAGATAATAAAATTAATCTTAAACTCCTACTATAATAAAAAAAACTAATAATAATGCAAATCACACATCTACAAAGAAATAGAAGTATATAAAAAGATGTATATAATAGGATGGATGAAGAATTTTTTAATGCTTTTTAGCTTGCTATATATAACATAAGATATTTAAAACGGTAAGTAATGATGTTATTATTGATAGTTTTCGAAGTATGAAAACTCGTCGAGGACATACATAATGCTATAATAATATTAACTAGAGTTTTCTCGTCAACTTTGGTCATCGTAAAAAAATTATATTGTCAAATCATATATTTATCTAATCTAGATAAATATAATGGTGCATCCATGCTATTAAAATCCTGGATACGCCTATGTTCTCCTATCGTCTTTGGAATAGTCTTTCTACTATAAATAAATCTCTTTTTTTTTATTTCAGCATATTTGTATTCTCCTTCTCCTATCCCCTTTGGAATAGTTTTTCTACTATATAAATCTCTTTTTTTAAATTCTATTGTTTCTTCTTTTCTTCGTCTCTCATTCCTCTTTGAAATAAATTATAAGGCTAATCACTAGATTCAAGCATATATTACAGTTGAAAGAATGCAATACTACCTAATAGATAGTGTTTTTTATATTTATTTAAAAAATTAATTAAATTCTTTTACAATAAATATTTAAATTTCGTTTTCTTTTAAATAATATTAATTGTAAAATTAACATTGATACATTTTTATTTTTGTAATTTGACACTCAAAAGTACTTTTGGGAGGACTCACCAAACACAATTTGCATATTAAATATTGCAAAAAGAACTTAATGAATTGGCCAAACACAAACTGATATTCTCCAAAAGCACTGTTTCGAAAAGCATTTTTGAACAAAAGTACTTCTCAAAATAAGCAGTTTTAAGAAGCTTAGCCAAACCGGCTCTAAGTAGGACA
Organism: Nicotiana tabacum; assembly: GCF_000715075.1. Taxonomy (NCBI): domain Eukaryota; kingdom Viridiplantae; phylum Streptophyta; class Magnoliopsida; order Solanales; family Solanaceae; genus Nicotiana; species Nicotiana tabacum. The sequence continues at coordinate 50,608,855 of NC_134102.1, forward strand.
AAGGTTGCTAGGACAGAAAAGCTATAACTACGAACACAATCCAAGTAGGATTCAAACCCAACCTTGGGCGGGTTGGGCGGGTCAAATGGGTTTGGGCTCAAATTGCCACCCCAAGATGAACCGAACCAGAGAAAAGAATTCAAGTAAAAGATACCTTCTGCAACTGCTTTAATAGCTAGTGAAAGTATCTGTTGTGAAACTTGCTTCATTGCTTTGCTTCCTGGGGAACCAGCAAGGGCAACCTCCTTGAGGATGGGATATACTGCCTCAAACCTTTCAGTAGCCTGAAAATAGAAATAACTAAGACATTAGAGAAGAAAAATCCGACCAATACTAATGGGAACAGAAGTCAGAGAAACGCTCAATCACACCTTGACTCGTGCAGAGGGAGCTGGGAAGGTCACCCGTAGAAGCAGGTCAAGGGATGAAGGTGGCATCAGACGCTCTCCCTTCCTAACAGCCCCATTTACTAAAATTGTACGAGCTTTTGGTGCAGAGAGATTCCTGAACCACAACGATATAATTCAAGAAGCTTGTATCAAGTGAATGCAACGAAAATGCAACCAAGAGGTGCAATGAAAAGTTACAGACCTTTCTACCAACTGCAGAATCAAGTCCCTGGTCTGTGGATTAGAACCTGATTTCCCTCCAACTAAAGGCAAGGTATGATGCGCCCACAAGTACAATCCAACGCAGAGATCTCCCTGACAGGCCTTTATCAGAGTATTACTTGTTACCGTTAGAAGGCCAATATAAGGTGGAGAATAAACAAACAGTAGTTCTGTTAAAAAATGTAGCTCTGTCTAACCTGGACTATCATCCATGCAACGACTGAAAGTTTGTCTTGCCCTTGATACTTTGGGCTTTCCCGAAGCGTCGGCAGTACGTTGATCAAAACATCAGGCTTCCGTCGTAGTACCATTGCCAACACCAGAAACATGGCAACCTGCAATTTAGTAATTTGTAGCACAACTATGAGCGCATGATGCATTGTTGTCAAGAAAAGCTATAAAAAACACTCCGGGTCTATTGGGGCTTTAAGCGCAAAGCGCATGAAGTGTGGGCTTTTGTGAAAAAGGCGCAATGAAGGGAAAAATATAAATATAAACATAATTCAAGAAAAATGAAAAAAGCTCATTCATAATGTTTTCCTCAACTGCTAGTGCACTTGTTTGCTAATTATATTTGTTGTTTATTACCCCTCGATTCAAGATCGAACTCATGCGCAGTAAGGCACACACCTTAGTGCCTTGCATACGATGAAATGCAACTTAAGTGAGGCGAAGCGCCCTCCTTGAGCTTCAGGGCTTAAGCATTAAATGAGCCTTTGACAGCACTGGCATGATGTTAAGGTTTTAAAAGGAAATCTTCCGAGGAAGTCAAGATATCATGCAAACAAAGCATGACATGGCAATTGGGTTGATTACAACAATAATGCCAAAGAAACTGTACTCAGTTATTGTGAGCGTATTGTCCTGCTAATCTTAGCTAAGACTTATTTAAGTTCAACTATATGTCAAATCAGGACATGTCTTAGTCTTGGCATCAATAAATAATTTGACTTACTTTAGTTCAACTAAAATGTCAAATCAGGACATGGCTTAATCTTGGCATTTTAAGTCATGCCCCATCAATCTAAAAACTAGCTGCAGTTATTCTTTCATTTTCGACTCGAGTGCTTGGTTTGATCAATTTCATCCTTACGGGACCTTATCTCAATCGAGAAATATGCTCAAATGATAAGATCAACACGTCGGATAAAATCCAAAAAGGAAGGATGAACTAAAGAATAAGATAAAAGAAATTACTTGTGTCACCATGACTCTAAAATTATGACTTTGAGAGTTACATCCACATTTTTAAGGCAGAGTAATTTCATTCTCTCCTTCACCCCATTTGGCATCTTCCTAACTCTAAAACCTAATAGTTAAGGGCAGCACGGTACACTAAGCTTACCCTGCATTTCTGCAAGAGGCTGTTTCCACGGTTTGAACTCGTGACCTCCTGGTCACATGGCAGCAACTTTACCAGTTACGCCAAGGCTCCCCTTCAAAAGTGAATATAGATAAGATGCAGTATTCCTAGTATTTCTCTCACCAAACTGATTTAATCTTTCCCTCTTCCCTTTCCTCCCAGGATTCCCGCTTTACCTTTTGCTTTAATCCAAGAAGACGCAAACAAATAAAAATAGATGCACCCCTTTCTAAAGCCTGAAGGCTTCTACTTTAATGAATAGACACATAAACTCACAGAGAACTCATCCACGCACAAACTGAAAGAAAATCTTTAGATACCTGAGATTTTGACGACGTTTGTTGACCGCCTTTCTTGGAGCCCTTAGAACCCCCTAGTTGGGTTGCCAAGTCTACAACAATACTGTCCAATGCCCACAACACAAATGATCCAAGAGCCTCGTAAGAACGTTGGTTGATCCAATCCACTGAAGTCTTATAAACTGGCTCAGGAAGATGTGAGAGAGGAATCTGTTTGTTGTAAATCAAGTTATTACTCTTCCAGCCACGTATGGTGCCAGCTAAATAATTGAAAGCAACTATCACTCTGTGCACAATATTTGAAACTGCATATCTAAAGGCAAAGAAACATATAGTTCACTGTTCATCACATCATACACCAATTATGTAGTCAGCATCATCCATAGAGGGTGACAAAAGTCATCGATTTAAGGAGCAGCAAAGCGCATTTGCTATCCATCATGTATTGGGTGTCGATCTAAGGGAGAGATACAAGCCCTTGACTGACAACTAGATGACCAACAAAGAAAGCTTAAATGTAAGCCGAGTTCCCTGCATCGAGATACATCAAGAATGCCAGCGGAACCTAGCTGGTGTTACATGAATGAATGACAAAAAAAGCACATCATCAAAATCTTAAAGCAGAAAAGAGGAATATGTATAGAAAATTTGTATATGCAGCCAAATTTCTGTCATAGATGAAACGAAAGGTTGTAATCATCATATTGAAAGCACGAAAGCATTATCATTGTCAGAAACTTCATGAGGAATAATATAGCACTTCACTTGGTAACATAGAGCTCAAAGACAAAAATTCAGGGACCAGTGACAAAAGAAATCAAAAGTCTATAGTGTTAAGTATATAAATGATCAACAACTTGGTAAATTCAATGAAATGCTATGCCAAATGTTACAAATTAATACTCCCTCCATTTCATTTTATGTGTCTTAATTTGACTTAGCACGGAGGTTTAAGAGAGTAAGAACTTTTGAATCTTCTGTCTTATTAAACTAAGATGTGTATAACATACTCAAAATGCCATTTGAATCTTGTGGTTTTAAACATGCCATGTCATGCCTACAAGGAAGTGTTGTTAAGGGTAAAATCGAAATGTTCGAATTAAATAGTTACTAAAATAGGCATACTCTTTAAACAGTTTAATAAAGAAAAGTAATACACAAAAACTGAAATAGAGGGAGTACTTTGGTTTTTCCACAGCACCTTGTGACTACACGTGGAGTTTATGACATTACAATTTTCTTAATAACGGTGGTACCCTGGCAAACTTGCCCGCAACTCGTATATCCATACTTGCATCCTCCCACTAGTACAGGTATCAACAAATCTAATCCACAAAGGCTTAGGCAAATTGAAAGAAATCACCCAACTTTTTGCTTAGCTACAATTCAAACCCTGGTCTCTCATGGTCTTCATTCCAATTTCATTGACAGTTAGGTCACACCTTTGAATGCAGTTTAAGATATTAGAACTAAATAAGTAGGTGTGGAAGAAAAATATTAAAGCAATAACAGAAAACTTAAATTGATAGAAAAATTTAACATAAAGTTGGGTTTGATTAGTCATTTGAAGTCTTAAAGCTTGGGAAATTCGTATTAACTACATTTTATTAGTGTCATAATTTCAAACATTTGGAGGCGTCCAAAATACAAAGAGGCAGAGAGAACAAAGCAAGCATTTCAATGTATATCGACAATTCTAAGTAGTATCTCCATACACCACAATGCATATCCAAACATTTATTCAAGACACCAACATAGCAATTTGGCGGGGAAAAACCAACTGTTTCTTGCAAAAGTTCTCAAATTTGATCATGAACTTCAAAAATCGATGAAACTCACATCTGCAATTTTACTGATCGGAGACTCCCTGAACAATTTCAACCACGGAAATTGTGAACCAGCCACCGCAGCAAATGCACGTCCAAAGTAATCCGCAAATCGCATCAATTGTATTTCTTGCTGAGATTCATACGAAACCTTCAAATAAAGACACCCAAAAAAATCAACACGTGGCGTTTATGAATGGAAAAACGAAATCATGCACAAATAGATATAGATTTGTCCCCTTACAGTTACATCAGCGAGAAAAGCAGCTAGATCAGCTGCATCGATCTTCACAGCGGCTTCAGCCACAGTTACTTTTGGCTTCTTCGGCTTTTTCACCTTCTCCTTCTTCTTCTCCTCCACCGCACCACGTCTACCACCTTCCGCATCGCTATCCTCATTTTCATCGTCCGAACGGTGTTTCAGCCCCAATATAACCGGAGCATCGTCAACGCCGTACATCGCAGCCGTCTGTGCCGCAATTCTCTTGCGGCGTTCATCGGAGTGCTTCTCGAGCGACTGAAACACATTATCGACGCCAGGAACAACAGATCCGTTGGCAATTACTTTGCCGGAATCCGACGGTTTTGCCTGCTTTTTCTTCTGCTTTTTCGCGTATGTAACCTTTTGCCATCCGTGAGTGTTGTCGGTGATTGGTCCGGAGTGATTTGACTCGAAAGCAATCGATTTCTCTGCCATGATTTTCTGTCAGGGTGCCGGAGAAGGAGAGAAACGGGGGAGAAAAATAGATCGGAATTTGGGAAGGATTGAAAGAAGAGTTTGGTCGGGTATATAAAGGGAGTTGACTCAGTAACGGGTTCCCTGTTTGAGAAAATTACGGAATGCCATTTTTCGATTATGGAAGCGTGAAAATTTTTTGTTGAGAGATAAAAAGTCGAGTCCGGAACCAAAATGTGGTTCTTTTGGACTCAAAGAACCAAAATGTGTGGGAAAAAAAATTGGTGACCATAATATATATAATGTCCTTTTAAAAGGCGCTATAACTTAACGGTCGTTTGCCCAGTTAAGTATAACGCCCTTATTTAAGGCGCTATATTTGAACGCAAACGGGGAAGATATAGCGTGCTAACTTAAGGCGCTATAGTATAACACCCTTACCTAAGGCGCTATACGTACATAAATAATCATCCCTTCCCCTTCAGCTTTTTCAGGTCGACAAGACAATACACATAACGTGGTATTTTACCGCGCTATGATTCACGTGATAATGATTCTTTCGGGTATAAAACATCTTCTTAAACTGAACCAAGTCATCTGTATTTCAAAGACCTTTTGAATAAACATTACAACATCCATTTAAAAAGTGTCACTAACAATTAACAAGTGGTTCAAAAAGAGGCAAAAGGGTGAAGGTAGTTCAACAGATCCCCATGGAACACGTCTTAACACTATCGATCCCTACCTTGAAAAAAATATACTAGGTTGCTACACTGACTTAGTTGATGACAAGTGGTACGGTGTTCTACGTACCTTGAAAAATAAGCCTATCAATATACACACTGATCTCAAAGTTGCAGGCCACATTATTGAGGGCGAAGCGCATTCTACAAAGCCTGAAGGTATGCGAATTTGGGGCAAAAAACTATAATGGGTTCCCCTTTACTCAAAACGGTGTGATTTCGAAGTACTATGTCGCTGGCATGGGCTTATTGTGCCACAAGCACTGTCTGCAACCTTCCAAACAAACACACACAAAGATGAACCAAAAGTGATTCGACATTTGATGAAGGAGATTCTAGAGATGGAAAAGGCTCTAGCTGTTCATCATGCAATGGATGATCTTAACTTCCTGGGAGGAATGGAGGCTCGGTACTGGGATTTATTAGAAAATGATAAAATGCATAGAGACAATGATTATCCTGTTTTCCCAACAGTTGTCGAGTGGGAGGGACTACCTAAGTTTCTACCATAGACGTTGGACGTAGGAGTCTCATATTGTTGTAGAAATCAAGCAAGTGATTTTCTTGATGATAGCGATGAAATGCGAGAAATATGTGTCAACTGGGGCCTAGATTACGATGCCCTCGGTCCCAAAGGGTACGTATACGATGTTGACGGAGAAGATGAAGACAGTGACAATGAAATAGTGCTAGACAACGACGATAATGGCGAATGACAATTATTTTTTTTTCTTGGGGTGTATGTTAAATTGTTGTACTGAAGTATTAATGCTAAATATCAATAAGACTTAACACCAATTGAAATATAATTTTATTTCATACATTCTGCAAGATGAACATGTACATACACTTATTACAACAAATTATTGAAATACAACACTACGGGTATCCTTGATAATTGGGTATATTGCATGAACTTCCACCGGGAGCTGAATTACTATCGCTACCCAAACCAGATGAAGGACATTTACGACGATCGTGTCCTGTTTGCGAGCATATGCCACATTTACGCGCATAAACGGTATCACCAACATCCATTTGGTTTCGTATACGCATTCTTTTTTACACTTATCGTTGACGCAAATACTCCTTCTTACACACCATTTTAAATGGTTCCGGCGGCCAATAATGCTCAGTACCCACTGGCTGGAACTGACCACTATAGGTGTTTAAGTGTGCAGCAACACTATATTCTTTATCAACGTAGCCGGTTGCCGCGAAACCTGTTGTGTTGAAAGCACTTTATGGCATGTGAGCACGGCATGTGATAGATGGACAATTTCCCACAAGAGCATAACCTTCTGGCTTTATTTACGGTGTGTGCATTATTCCCCCCAGTTTTGATGGATAGCGGTGCGAATTTCAAAAATATTTCGCTCGTTGCAATACTGTAAATATGAATGCCAATAAGCTCGCTTCCTGTATTTCTCAAATCTTTTCATTGGTATTGGCATAAATTCAACACCCCTTTCCATCAATGACGATGCACCTCTAGCTCTTTCAACAAACCTCTCCGCCATCTGCTTGAATGACATCCGCACCATGGCAGTGACAGGCAATCCACGTGCAGACTTCAATAACCCGTTGAAAGACTCTGACACATTTGTAGTCAGAATTCCCGTCAGAATTCCCCATCTTCTACCACCATCCGCATGCAAAGTCCACTTGTCAAGCTTATGTCGCATCAACCAACGATAGGCTCCTTGGTCTTCATGCCTGATCGATTCCATGCCCCCCCTGAATTTACACTCTTGGTGATCTGTTGCAGCCATCCACATTAAATCATACAAATCCTTGTTGGGATGTGCCTTTTAGAAATTGTCCTTCAGGTGCCTCATACAATGACGCTGGTAGGCATACGGTTCCTGCCATGCAGGCAAATTCTATACAGAACTTAAATTACCGTCATGTCGATCAGATATTAGACATATACCTGAACGTTGTCTGACAACGTGCTCCTTCAAGTGGTTCAAAAATAGTGTCCACGCCTCTTGGCTTTCATTGGCACAAATAGCAAAAGCTAGGGGAAATATACTTCCATTAGCATCTACTGCAACGGCGATCAACAACTTAATATCATACTTTTCATAGACATGAGTGTCGTCTATGGATATTACCGGCCAACAATGCACAAAACCATCAATTGCTGGTTTAAATGCCCATAACACATATCTGAATATATGTTCTGGTATTCCCAGACTCCGCTCAAGCTTCCATTCAACAACAGTCCCGGGGTTAAAGTGTTACAATGCGGCCATGTACCTGGGTAGAGATGCAGAGGACTTATCCCAGCTACCATAAATAATTTCAAACGCATGTTTGCGCCCGAGAAATGCCTTTCTTTTGGTAATGGAACACCCATATTCCTGGTGGACAAATGTTATACACTCTTTGATCTTGTACCTTATGGACGCTTCAATGTATGGAATCAAGACAGGAGAAATCAAGTCAACATTCAAGTTAAAATGATTCCCACTAAATGTGTCCATTTCACAATTGTGGATGCCAATGTATTTGCCCACAACCCACATATTTGTTTTCTTCTTTCTCGCACGCAACATCCAATTACAACCCGTAAACCATCTACGGCAAATAACCTTGTATACATCCGGAGATGACTCTGCTACCGTGATCTCACGACACTTTTTTACATTGTACATTCGTACCGCCCTTCTTAGGCGTGCTTTATCAGAAAAAAGCATGCCCTTTGACAGCACCGTTACTCTAGATTCATCCCACATTGCTGTCCGAATTTCGTCAATATCCCTTGTGAGGGCATCCATATCCAGCATACTTGGCAAGTGATCAAGGTAGGGAATCTCCCTTGAATGAAACGGCACGTGGGACTCGTACACTCTTAGTCTAACGGGGGTGGAGCATGCTCCCTCGTCAAATCAGGTTCAGCATTCTCTTCCTCCTCATCATCACCCTCATCAGGGAAAGGTGTGTCATCTCCAGACTTATAGGCATTGTTGTCATAATCACTATTCTCTTCCTGACTCTGCGCATCTGCCAGATCCCGATTAAATATGTCGCCTTCGGGCAATTGAGTAAGGACATGACCTTCAAATTGCTCGTTTTCACTGCACAACCAACAAAATAATGAGTTACTCAAATTGATCCAAACTTTACATATAGCTTTATCACTTCACTTACAAATCATAATGTGTTGATATCCCATGATGGACATTGTCCTACTGGTGATGACTTCCAGATGGACTACCATGATCCAACACACCAAAACTAGGCATATTCCAACTGGGCATTGGTTCATAACTTGTAAAATTCATATCTGGCTGGTACCCCCTGTGGAATATATGAGTGTTAATACAAATTCAATACATAAAAATAAACATCGTAACACAAAGGAAAATTGAAGTTTACCACTCGGCTTGTGAATTATGTAAACTAGGGGAGAAATTATTTCCTCGCTCCTCATTCGCCTGTGGAGATAAGTTTAGATCAGGCCAAACTCTTTCATCCGGAACCTGTTTGGCTAAAACTGCTCCAAAATAATCACCCGATGACTGAGGGATATCCCTACTTTGCGCAACCTCATTATTGCGAACATCTTCAGCCTTAACGTACATTTCCAACATTTTTATCACAAGAAATTTCCGGTATTCATCCGGAGTCCTCAAAAAATCTTTCAGAGTTTCATCATCTTCGATGTTAAACTCAGCATAACAAGCAACCCCTTGCGGAGTGACAGAATACGGATATCTTCCGGTTACTTTAATATTCACCGAATATTTGCTCACACTCATTTTTTACATAATAACAATACCAATGTATCGTACTCCATTATAAGTGGCAACTTAACATGACACTGCGGAGATAAACTATAGCTTACTGAGTTATTCGCCACCACAACCTCACACCCCCTCCCCCGCAATATAATGAAACCCTAATTCTTCGCTCTTCAGACATTATGACAAAATGCAAATTAACTTAACGAAGAAATATTTCAGAAGACTTGAGAATATTTATGGATGGATTTTTACAAAATCCTTAACCTCTTTAAATAAGGCAAAAACCAGTCCGGGGGTACAATTATTTGAGGTATAGTGCCTTAAATATGAGTGCTATACCTAGTTGAATTATTGTCATGGTTAAGCCCAGAAGAATTATTGGTGGGCCACATAATATATATAGCGCGGTATGTTAGGGCGTTATATATATAGCGCCTTAAAAAATGGCGCTATACTTAACTGGGCAAATGGCCGTTAAGGTATAGCGCCTTATAAAAGGGCGTTATACATATTATGGTCCCCAAGTTTTTTCCCCACATATTTTGATTCTTTGAGTCCAAAAGAACCACATTTTGGTTTCGGAATCTAAAAAGTGGCCTCACACAGGCACACCATAAAACTTTTAGGTCAATATTGGATGATCGTATAATTTAGTACACTATTGAATTTAGTTTTAAGTTTTTGAGAAGTCTTTAAAGATCGGCAAAAAGGGAGAAAGAAAAGTCTTTAAAGAGAATCTCATTTCTCATCTTTTTCTTTAAAGTAAAAGAAAAGGACTCAAATTGCTCTGTTGAATAAAGATAAGTAGTTGAATTATATTTCGACGACATTTTGGACTGTTAATTTTCAAAAAAAAAATATTTTATTTTTTAAATCAAAGAAAAGGATAGCCCGGTACACTAAGCTCCCGCTATGCGCAAGGTCCGGGGAAGGGTCAGGCCATATAAGATATTATTGAAAATCTGAGAATTCATAATGATAATTAAGCACGAAGCTTATCCCCACCGGTGTTTACCCGTGAAATGGTACAGTTGAATTTATACGTGGTTTATAGACAAGTGAATCGATTTGATCCCAAAATAATAAATAAATTAGACAAGAATATAAGACTTAGCGTTGAAATCGAGATAAGACGGTAGCAATCTTGATTCCGGGAGCAAAGCTGCCGGAGAAAATAATAACAGTATTAATAAGTAAGAAGATGAATTATTATTGAGCTTTTGAACAGAGTGTAGTATTAGTTTATCAGAAAATTCGTGTCCTTTACAATGACTATAGAGCTCACTATTTATAGTTACACCGAGGGAACAAGGTCTTAGGATCAAGCTACTCTTAAATGACAATTATGAGGGCCATTGAAGAATGTGTAACGGTGGACAATAAATACCATATTCTCTGTAACGGACCGTGCATTTAATGCTATAGAATATTCTCCATTAAATGCTACTAGGTGGCAGGTATTTAATTTGCCTTTATCAATACAATTCTCTTTGAGATCGTTGCCTTCGGACCAAACTGTCTTCTGTCTTCGGCTCCACGTGACGCTTCCTCATGCGATTATTAAATATGAACATATTTTACCCTATACAGATATTTCTCCTGCTTTCTGGTAGCATAACTTCGTGTCACCGAAAAGTTGGTAAAGATACCTTTTTGGCGGGAAATCCTCTGACCCTATCTGAAAAGTTTCTAACGGTTGATTAGACGCATGTCTCTCCGCATTTAATGTCCCAAACACGCGTCATCCAACGATTTAGCAACACTTTTGCCGGTTATCGAGGTAATTATGGCCACGATTTTAGCCGCCTATTCATTTACTTATACGCATCAAACTTCTCCATTTACACTTCGTAACTTTCCAAACTCTCTCGAACTCTCTTTGCTCAACTCATACTTGTCTTTAACTCTCTCAAATCTTCTTCTTCTTCTTCAGTAAAATCCCGTTTTCTCCCTTCTGATAACAATGGCCTTTTCTTCTAGAAATCCCAGTTCCTCAAAGAGTAAAGGTAAGGCTGATGCTGCTGCTCCTCCTACAGTGAGCACCATCATCCCAAGGAATCTTGTCACAACTAAGGACTTCGAAGAGAAGTATCCTTCTGCCAACCCTCGCACATAGGCTGTTAGTGTGTATCCTTCTTCCACCTGTCCTTCCAGCATTCATGCTGTGAAGGAAGACTGCCATTTCCATGATCTAAACATCGTTGCCCCTGACCTGGCAGAGAGGATAACCTTACCTAAGAAGGGTTTCACGTATTTTTATACGTATCCGTTCACTTTGGGACCATTCTATTTGAGTGGGGAGCTTGACTCTGTTATCGTGAAGTTATGTATCTGCTACCAGGTATGCCTGGCATAAGTGAGTCCTTTTGTGTGGAGGACAGTTGCTTGTCTTCGGCGTCTATGCCAGGAGAGGAGAGATGAGCTATCCCTGGCTCGATTAATGAACCTTTATTCCCCCAAGATTTTTCGCAGGGGAATGATAAATTTCAGCAAACGTGGCCACCATGCTTTGCTAACCAGCATGAATAATGACAACGACCGTGGGTGGATGGAACGGTTCATTGTAGTTGCTATCAGAGACATCATTCCGGCCACAACTCCATCCTTTTCGGAATTGTGGAACCGTACTCGTAAGTTCACCGTTTGTTTTTTCTTCTAGTTAAAGATCGCCCCATGATGTTACTGATTCTTCTTCCTTTACTTATTTCAGCAACTCGGTGGACACTACCTAGGGTTGAAGGCTTGGACTAGTGAGTCCAGAAAATTTTGGATGTCACCACGCCCGAGACCCGCACGTGGAAAGAACTGTCCCCCAGGAGGACGTTTTGGCTGATCCTGCTGATGCGGCGAGGCTGCTGCAGGAGGATTTCACCCAAACAGGTGTCTCCAGGCCCGCTTCTGGTGCAAGTGCTTCTTCTTGGAGTCCCCGACCGGAGAACAAACAACAAAAAAGGAGGCGTTCCTCTGCGACCGGGGGAAAAAATAAAAAGGTAAAGAGTGTCGCGCCCGAGTCATCTTCGAATGATGTGGTGATGAGCGTTGCACCCGAGCCGGCCATAGACACCATAGTGATCGACGATGATGGAGAAGCTAGTGATGATGGGGCTTCTCTACATAGAAGACGACGACCTTCATCAGCTCAACAAAATGCTCAATCTGTTGAGTTAGTTACACCAATCGAGGACGATGCCTCGGCACTCTGGGGGGGAGTATGATATGGTGGAAAATGCTAACTCTCGCTTCTGAGTCCCAATCGTCATGCCCGATACCGTGAGGCTGAGTACCGGGTTCCTTCCATCTTCGGTTGATGAGCAACCAACAACCAGCATTGTGTTTGCCACAGCCGCTTCTCAACCTACAACGCCATTAGCTTCATATCCTTCTTCACCAACTCAGCCTTCGCCACCAGCAGCTATTACATCATCTCCACCAGCTGTAGTTGCCCTAGAGGAGAATATCCCTCCTCCCCAGTCCCCAGTTCATGGGAATTTTGGGCATAATTATTCGGCCCCTTCTGAAGATCTCCAAAGGAGGAGGAACGTCTCCCTCTCGGTTTCTACCAGATGCTATCTGTTATCCTGGCCGGTGGAACTTGCTAATTATCTGAAGCCTTTGGCTTAAAAAGATAGGAATAAAATACAAACTCTCTCAGGAGAGCGTTTGTTGAACAATGTCATGCACAATGCAGCGGTAGTATAGTCTTTATTTCCTATGTTATTTCTTCTATCTTTGTTATGGTAGGGTTTTGAGTTTGCATTTTTCTTTTTCATACCAACTTCCTTGCTTCCGAGGGCCTTCAAAGGCTGATTCTTGATAAGGAGGAACTTACCTCCGAGCGGGATCAACTTTTGGCCGAGCGAGACCAGACTGTTGCTCGTCTCTCAGAACTGGAAGCACGAGCTAGTGAGGCCGTGGACTTGGAGGCTCGGTTGCAGCAAAGCGAGTAAGAAGTAGTGACCCTTAGCCTGGAGAGCACCCAGTTAAGGGTGCAATTTGAAGAAGCTAGGACCAAATGGGTTGAAGTCCATAATGTCGTTCTTGCTGCATCCGATCATGAGGCTGCCTCTACAAAAAGGTTGAATAATTTGGAGGCAGCCTTAAACTACAAAACTGAAGAAGTTACAGCTACCGGGGAGAAGTATGACCGGTTAGAGAAGAGGCATAAGAGGGTCATAGAGCACAATAAAGTTTTTAGCTCCATTGTCCGTGACCTTGATGTCAGCCTCCGATCCACTAGATCCACGCGGGATAATCTTTCTGCCAAGGTTGACCGACTTAAAGAAGAACTCCAGCACCGAGCGACTTCCCTTGTTGTTAAAAAAACATATTCTATGTATAGCATGAGGAGAACAAACTTGGAAGAGGCCAAAGCTGGTGTCATTAACTTCGATGCCGAAATCGCTAGGGCCCGTGAGCTGGAGTCAACTGCCCAAAGGGGTCTTCCGGTCCGTCCTGATGCTACCGACTCTTCTGGTTCTAGTTCTGAGTTCTCGGGAACTGAAGAAGAATCGGAAGGTGATGATACTGAAGGCCAAAATGGTGAAGACCAAGATATTGAGCCGGTGATAGATCCACCCACTTCTCTTGGGGGTGCAGATGCTTCTCTTCCTCCTGGTTCCGAAGATGCAGTAGCTTAGTTTTTGTTTTTTTTTCTTTCCCACATCATTGTACTTGTGCTGTTTGGCACGTTTATTGTGAATAGAAACATCTTCTCATTTAAGTATCGTGCTAGTTTTTTCTCTTTGCGTACTTTTCGTTGAAGTATTTGTGCAAGTTTTACTCTTTGCGTCGAATTATGCAAGACTTCAGGTGTATTTTTTCCTGAAAGCATTTGGATTCCGAGCATAAGTTCTTCCGAAATCAACCCTTTTACGCGAGGGTTTCATAAGAGAGGGCCCTCTTATGTTTACGATACTCTTGAAGAGGATGTCTCATGTTCATTATGACAATAGCATTTGAAGTACTTGTTTAACTTTCAAATGATAAAATTAATTCATCGTTCAGACAAGAAACAATATAGAAATAAAATGACTTTACTTTATTCCTTTCATTTTCAAAATTACATAAGCATTCGTTGTGCTAAAAAGAAATTGCCATTACTTATGGCTAACTTGTACAACTTATTTCTACGGGGCTGGCCGCGCATTCCCCGATCCCGATGATACAACTTTGTTTTCGGGTTTCGTATTCTAGTCGATGTGGTAGTCATTGTTACCATATCCTCATATCATTCCCCCAGTGTTCGAATGCGAAGAATGCGAATTTGAACACTAGAAGTCTTGATTCTTTTGGAGATTCCACTAGTGGATGGTTAGATAGTCTTTAGTTCAGTAACATGCTTCACTTCCCCTTAGGAACTTTTTTATCGAGACAAAGACTATCTAACAACCCCTAGTGGCTTGCACTCGTGAATGGTCAGGTAACCCTTGGCCGATAGCAAATTTTACTTCCCGGCAGGAACTTTTGCTACCGAGCCAAAGATTATCTAACCACTCCGTAGTGATCCGTTGTTTACATGCCTTGTCATTTTAAGGTCTTATTTCTGCTGACGAAGCTTCCTTCATTGTATGCTTTCCGTTACTGCCTCGTTAAAAACCTTGCCAGAAAAACCCAATTGGGACAAAAACTGAACGAAGGGAAAAAGAGTGCAGCACATACTTTCAGTATAGGCGAGGCTCATCAGCAATAGTATCTTTTGAGGTGTGCTACGTTCCAGTTGCTCGACAAATTTACTCCGTCTTGATTTTCCAATTCGTATGACCCTTTCCCGGTGACAGCTGAAACCCAGTAGGGACCTTCCCACGTTGGACCCAGCTTCCCTTCGTTGAGCTCCCGGGTGTTCTGAGTTACTTTCCTTAAAACCAAGTCCCCTACTTTGAAATACCAGAGGTTGGCTCTTCGATTGTAATATCTTTCCTTTCTCTACTTTTGGGATGCCATCCTTATATGCGCCAAGTCCATGCGTTCGTCGAGCAGTTCCAGTTTGACCAACATTGCTTCATTGTTTGCCTCTTCTTTCGCTTAAAAATATTTCAAGGTATGTTCCCCTACTTCAACGGGGATTAAGGTTTCTGCTCCTTACACAAGAGAGAAAGGAGTTTCCCCCGTGCTTGATTTGGCTGTTGTTCGGTACGCCGATAGTACTCCTGGTAGCTCTTCGGGCCATTTGCCTTTTGCCGCTTCCAATCTCTTTTTGAGATTTTGGATAATCACCTTGTTTGTTGATTCTGCTTGACTGTTTGTGCTCGGATGATAGGGTGACGATGCGATCCTTTTGATTTTCAAGTCTTTAAGGAATTTTGTGACCTTTGCACCTATAAATTGTGGCCCGTTGTCGCAGGCTATCTCTTTTGGTATCCCAAATCTGCAAATTATATTCTCCCACAAAACATCTACCACTTCGTGTTCGCCGATCTTCTGATAAGGACCTATTTCAAACCACTTAGAAAAATAGTTAGTTAAAATAAAAAGAAACCTTACCGGACTTACCAGGGGCTGGTGGCAGCGGACCGACTATATCCATCCCCAACTTCATGAACGGCCATGGCGACAAAATTGAGTGTAGTGGCTTGGTTGATGCACCAACGGTGCGTAGCGTTGACATTGATCACATTTTTGAACATAAGCCTTGGTATCTTGTTCCTTCCGGGCCAGTAGTATCCTGTCCTAATTAATTTTAACACCAAGGAAGCCGCGCCTGAGTAAATTTTGCAGATCCTTTTGTGGACTTCTTGCATAACATAATTAGCTTCGGAAGCTCCCAAACATCGGGTCAACGGGCCTTGGAAATATCTTTTGTATAATTGATCTCCCTTGAAAGTATATCGTGTTGCTTTAGTGCATAGCGCCCGAGATTCCTTGGGATCTTCAGGCAATTTTTGGTGCTCGAGATAGTCAATAATCTCATTTCTCCAGTCCCAGACCAAATTGGCCACGTTTACCTTATAATAGCTATCCGCATACAATACCGAATGTATAAGCTGTACGACCGTGCCGGAGTCCGATCCCTTCATTTTCGTGGATGATCCAAGATTGGCTAGTGCATCTGCTTTCGCATTCTCTTTCTTCGTCGTTACAGCGTAATTGACCATTCTTGGAACTGAGCGAGCAGAGCTTGGACTTTCATTACGTATTGTTGCATGCGTTCCTATTTGGCTTCAAAGATCCCGTAGACCTGATTTACTACCAATTGGGAGTCGCATTTGATTTCTATGACCTCGGAGTCCAGTCCCCGGGCCAGCTCGAGTCCTGCAATCAAAGCTTCATACTCTGCTTCATTGTTAGTCAGAGGAACGGTTCTTATGGCCTGCCTTAGGGTTTCTCCCAAGGGTGTTTAGCACTATGCCGAGCATGGACCCCTTCACATTGGAAGCTCCATATATGAACAAGGTCCAAACTCCTGATGTTAATTCTGACACCATCACTGCTTCTTTGGTAGCTAAAGGCAACTGTCCCAGACTGAAATCGACCACAAAGTCAGCCAAAACTTGTGACTTACTCGCAGTCCTATGTTTATATTCTATGTCAAATTCACTCATTTTGACGATCCACTTGGCCAGCCTACCTGAAAGTTCAGGTTTATGAAGAATATTCCACAGGGGAAAACTGGTCACCACGGCTATCAGATGACATTGGAAATAAGGCCTAAGCTTTCGAGCGGTGACTACGAGAGCTAAGGCCAATTTTTTCAGATGTGGGTAGCGAGTTTCTGCTCTCGTTAAAATTTTACTAACGTAATAAATAGGAGATTGCGTACCTTCATTCTCACGGACTAAAATGGCACTTACCTCTACCTATGAGACCGCTAAGTAGATCAACAGTTGTTCGCCTACCTCTAGTTTTTACAGTAATGGAGGACTTGACAAATACCTTTTTAAATCCCTCAAAGCCTGCTGACATTCTGGAGTCCATTCGAAGTTGTTCTTCTTTTTGAGTAGTGAAAAGAAATGATGGCATTTCTCTAAAGACCGGGAAATGAACCTACTCAAAGCGGCCAGTCTCCCTGTCAACCTTTGAACTTCTTTCACGCTTTACAGCTGATCCAGGATGTCTTCGATGGCTTTACTTTTATCGGGTTAACCTCGATCCACCTTTGTGACACCAGGAATCCCAGGAACTTACTGGAGCTAACCCCGAATGCACACTTCTCGGGGTTAAGCTTCATGTTATGCTTCCTTAAGATGTCAAAGGTTTCTCACAAGTGTTCACCTGCATTCAATGACTTAACCAGCATATCATCTATGTAAACCTCCATAGTTTTCCTTATTTGTTTCTCAAAGATTTTGTTCACGAGCCTCTGATAAGTGGCTCCAGCATTTTTAAGCCCGAAAGGTATCACATTGTAGCAATATGTGCCAAAGTTTGTTATGAACGAAGCTTTTTCCTGATCCTCCGGGTTCATCTTGATTTGGTTGTACCCGGAGTAAGCATCGAGGAAACTCATTAACTCGTGCCCTGCCGTTGCATCAATCATTTGATCGATATTTGGCAGTGGGAACGAGTCTGTTGGGCACACCTTATTTAAATCCTTATAGTCTACGCACATGCAAAATTTATTATTCTTCTTTGGAACTACTACTAAGTAAGCTAACCAGTCAGGATACTTTACCTCTCAAATTGAACCGATATCAAGCAAACGAGTTACCTCTTCTTTGACAAATTTGTTTCTGACCTCGGCAATAGGACATTTTTCTGTCTTACTGGAGGGATGTTGAGATCCAATCTTAGTTTGTGCATGGCCACTTCTGGTGGGATACATGTCATATCCGCATGCGACCACGCAAATTAGTCAATGTTACATTTAAGAAATTCGATAAATCTAGACCTAAGCGCGGGGTTTAGTCCTGTCCCCAAGTGGAACTTCCTCTCCAAGAACTTCTTAAACAATGCGTCTTGTTCAAGTTCCTCCGTAGTGGATTTTGTTGCGTCCGTTTATTCTGGTACTTGGAAGTATCTTGGTACCTGATAGGATTCTGACGACTCCTCCCCTGGCTGACTTCTCTCGGCTCGGGAGCAGGCGCCGGTTCCTGTAATTGCTATGCTACATGCTCGTTCCCTTTGCTACTGGAAACTGAGATTGTATTCATCTCCCTCGTCGCCGGTTGGTCTCCTCTTATTTGTTTAATTTTTTCAGGAGTTGGGAATTTCAACAATTGATGATATGTTGACGGTACGACCTTCATCTCGTGCAACCATGGTCTCCCCAGGATACTATTGTAACCCATATTGCCGTCCACTACCTCAAAAAAGGTTATTTTCATTACTCCTTCGGCATTCGTGAGCAGCAGGATCTCTTCCCGAGTCGTCACGCTTGCCAGATTGAACCCGAGGATGAGTTTTGTGGTTGGAATGATACTTCCGGAGAGCTTGGCTTGCTCGAGCACTCTCCACTGGATAATATTTGCCGAACTTCCTGGGTCCACCAAAACACGTTTAATTTTAAAATCTAAGACATTTAGAGAGATTACCAGGCATCGTTATGCAGTAGCAGTAGTCCATTTTTGTATTCCTCCGTGAAAGTAATATCGTCCTCAACGACTTCCCGGAGTCTCTTACTGTGGGTCACCGACACCTTTGTCTTTTTTGCCGCCGAAAATGTCACACAATTAATCTCGTTTCCCCAAAAAATCATGTTGATCGTCAAGCGTGGAGGATCCTCTCCTGCTTTCGAAGGCTCCGCGTTATCGCAATTGCAGCCGTAATTGCTTTTAGCCCTATTACTTAAAATATTCTCTGAGATGGACGTTTTTCAGTAATGTTTCCACCTCCTCGTGCAGATGCTGGAAGTCCTCTGTTTGGTGGCCGTTGGTCCCATGGTATTCGTATCGCAAATTAGGATCACTTTGGTTGGGATCAGATCTCGTTGGCTTCAGGAACCGTGCTTCTTTAATGTTCCTCATAGACAACACCAGCTTCACTACGCTGACGTTAAAGTTGTATTTAGAAAGCTTGGGATAGGAAGAATCTTGAGAACATGATGTCCCCTTGTCCTACAATGACCTGTTATTCCAACTGTGATCAGCTCTCATATCGATACCGAATCTATCCACCGACCAAAAACCTCTGCCGCGTCCTTTGGCCCATTCATAGGGCAAAAACCGACCCCTTGAAGACTGTCGACCTGTGTCGAAATCATCTTTTGGCTTCTCTTTATTCTTATCCCGGTCCCGACCATTGGTTGATGTTGGGAAACCGAGCTGGTCATCCTCAATTCTTATCTTTGATTCGTACCGGTTGTGAACATCTACCCATGTTGTTGCCTGGAACTCGAGCAGACTTTATTTCAATTTCTGAGAAGCATCGGAACTTCTCGGATTCAGATCTTTAGCGAATGCTTCAACTGCCCATTCGTCCGGTATAGCCGGTAGCAGCATCCTTTCCTTCTAGAATCTGGTCACGAACTCCTGCAGTAATTCAGAGTCTCCTTGTGCAATCCTGAATATGTTGGCCTTTCGGGCATATACCTTCCTGGCCCTGGCATGGGCCTTGATGAAAGAGTCCGCAAGCATCTCAAAGGAGTCTATGGAGTGCTCGGGCAAAAGTGAATACCATGTCAGGGATCCCTTCGTAAGGGTCTCCCCGAATTTCTTCAGTAAGACTGATTCAATCTCGTGGGGAGCTAAATCATTTCCCTTCACCGTCGTTATATAGGTGGTGATGTGATCCTGAGGATCTGAAGTCCCATCATACTTTGGCACGTTCGGCATTTTGAATCGCTTCGGGATCAACTCTGGTGTCGTTCTTGGTTTGAATGGCAACTAGCTATATTTCTTTGAGTCCGGTCCTTTTAACACTGGTGGTGCGCTCGGAATTTGATCCATTCGGGTATTTATTTCCCTCATAAATGTCATACCCTAACCTTGGAGAGCGCGACCGACGCTCAACTGAGATACCTCGGTCAAGCAAGCCTTTACAATACCTTCTACCCAACTCGCCCATGAATAAAGAGAAGATACATTTATATCATTAATTAAGCATTAAGTGGATTCCATGAATAATGCCAATCCCATTACCATTAGTCATTTCATCTTATAGTCTCAAAATACATACATAATCATGGTTAAAGTGCAATAAGAGATTCAAATACAACAAGGCTAGTTTGACTTTTCCAACACCCATATACAATCAACACCGTGTCTACGGAGTCTCTACGGATACAAAATACTATGATAACGTTGGCAACAAGGCCCCGGCTATACCTCAAAATATAATACACGTGGGACAAAAGATACACGACCCCGAATGAAGTGGGGTTCACCAAATCTGCTGAGAAGAGGGTATACTGCTATCAATGATCAATTCCACCTGCTGCGGAACCACCTGCATCCATTAAAGATGCACCGCCCCCGGCAAAAGGGACATTAATACATATGGAATAGTACTAGTATGTAAGACTCCCACACCCAAGAATTGCTTTTCTCATTACCTATTTTCAGTAAAATCACGAAATTGAGGGCTAAGGAGTAGAATCTTACCTCTAGGATGAAGACCTTATGAGTTACCCTTGTGAAATCTTAAAGGCTTGAGCAAAGATTGATGAACAAATGACTTAGAAATTCCTTTACTCACTCTAGGCCACATTCCCCTCTCTAAAATATAAGTTTAAACCTTATAAAATATAAGAATGGGGTCGGGTTTATAAAACCAAAAAAATGAAGCCCCGATGCAGATCTGCAGTCGCATATATGCGACTGCATAACTCTTCTGCGGTCCGTAAAATGGGCCGCATAATGGCCTTCCGGAACTGGACATTTCTGCTCACTTTGCGACAGGTATGCAGTCCACAGACCTATTCTGCGGTCGCATAATACGCCGCATAACTTCCCTCCGGGAATTTTCATGCCGGGTCTGCGATGGGTTGTGCGGTCCGTGAAATGATTATGCGGCCATATAATGGACAGCATAATGGTCCAAAAATTTGCCCAGATTTCTGCTTCAGTCTGCGACAGATCTGTGGTCCACAGATCAGTTCTGCGACCGCAGAATGGACCGTAGAAATGTCCTACACTTTCAAAAAATTTCTTCAACTCCCCAACGCACTGTTCAATCCAAAATGTCCGAACCGCGACATCAACACATAAGTCCACTTCGGCACCACGAAACCCCGAGTTTTAGGTAAAAAGTTTACGGGGCCTTACAATAAACCGCATGAGTTTAATTTTAAAAGGATCACTCTCGTTGTTGTTACCGGATCCGCCACCGTTCCCCCCGGCCCCATCGAAACCAACCTCGCCCCTCGGGGTGTTGTTGTCGACCCTCTGCATTGTTTGAGTTACGGGAGCACAGGGAGGAATTGGACTTAGCCCATTCGCATTGTTAGAAGCACCTGACAACGCCTGTTTTAACTCCGTCATGACCTGATCTTGTCATGTGAGATGGCTTATAATGGCCTTTTGTTGCTCTTTCAAGATCCTTACTATTTCAACGTCGTGCTCATCTTGAACATCATCAGGAGTCTCCTCTCGAACATGTCGCGATATTGCCCGCCATGGACCGGCGTGGCCTCGTCCCCCTCGTTGCGGGTATCACTAATTGAATCCTCGTGATGAGGCTGATTTCCTTGGGCCTCAACGTTGTGTGCGATGTTGACACCGTTATCTGCCACTTTCTATAATTTTTGCCAAGAACAAAAAATCAAATGAGTTAGTAATAGATGCAAGGATCAACTCAATTACACAACTGTCTACCCCCCACGATGGGCGCCAAACTATTTATCCGTAAAACGGTACAGTTGAATTTATATATGGTTTATAGATAAGTGAATCAATTTGATCCCAAATGATAATTAAATTAGATAAGAATATAAGACTTAGTGTTAAAATCGAGATAAGACAGTAGCAATCTTGATTTCGGGAGCAGAGCTTCTGGAGGCAGTAATAACAGTATTAATAAGTAAGAAGATAAAATATTATTAAGTTTTTGAACAGAGTGTATTATTAGTTTGTCAAAAAATTCATGTCCTTTACAATGATTGTAGAGCTCACTATTTATAGTTGCACTTAGGGAACAAGGTCCTAGGATCAAGCCCCTCTTAAATGACAATTATGAGGGCCATTGAAGAATGTGTAACGGTGGGCAGTGAATGCCATTTTCTCTGTAACGGACCGTGCATTTAATGCTATAGAATATTCTCCATTAAATGCTACTGGGTGGCATGTATTTAATTTTCCTTTATGAATACCATTCTCTTCGAGATCGTTGCCTTCAGACCAGACTATCTTCAATCTTCGGCTCCACGTGTCGCTTCCTCATGCGATTATTAAATATGAACATATTTTATCCTATACAATCGGAAATGAGCTCGTAAAGAAAATAATCAAAAGTTAAATAAATGCCCAAACAAAATATCAGCTCGACCATATGAGAATAACCTCTCCTACCTAGAAGCTCGAATAAGTTGAGAAGCCCATTGATATTCGACAAAAAGTCTATATTATTGATATGTTTTCGTCTCATATTAGTGGATTCTTTGTAGTTATTTAGAATGATGTCGATGTGATTTGAGCTAACTATGTGAGCCATGCATTCAGGGGGAAATTGGAGTTGTGCAAAGCTAGGGAAGGCGTCCCCCCATTGTGTGCGGTGTTCGCAGAAGGCCTATAGCGCTCGTCTACCGGTTGTCAAGAGGGAGCGATTGGGACATGCCTCCCAGTTATCCCATCCGATCCTAATTTTGTTGATTCGACCTCCTATTTACCATGGACCATATATAAACCCCAAGAAATATCCCTTGGAAGGGGGATACACGCTGCTAAGCAAGGAATACACAAGGAACAAAGGAGCAAGAGATTTGGTAATGAGTTTTTACTTTTCTTCCATTCTCTTTGTTAGTTTATGAATTTTTACAATTGTTTTGAGACGAACACTATGCGTGGCTAGCTTCTCTATTTCTGGGTTTATAGTTAGTCATGAATATTATTGTTTAATAGTTATTTCACCTTTAATGTGAATTTCTATTATATGGTTATTTCTTTAACTCTGTGCATAATTGCTTGATTGTCTTGCCAATAGTTAAGTTTTATCAACTATCTAGGTTATACTTGGGAAAGTCTGTATATGGTTAAAACTGAGCCCGGGACCAGAGAGCTGCATCGAAGGTCGGCCCCGTAGTGGATCAGACCAAGGTATGAGGACAAAGTACCAAGTTTGGGATTCGAGGTACCTGTCGAGATCGAGGCCAGCAGCGATCGTGACCAAATAAGACAGGCATCGAGCAAGATCGAAGATAACATAATAATGGAAAGGCGAAATATCCGTGACTGATTGAAGATCATGGCGGAAATCTCGGAACGGATCAAATTAGGAACGGTTAATTAGCTAGCAATAAGATTTCCTTCTGTAATTAGAGTTATACCATAAGTAGAATTCCTCTACTATATAAAGGGGAGTATTAACCATTTGTAAGGACACATTGTCCACATATATCAAAGTTATATAATTCTCTTTCTCGTTTATACTATTGTTCATCAGTTTGTTATATTTTGATTGTTCTTACATCAACTAGTTCGAGGGTATCCAAATTTGAGGGCTGAGTTCTATTCTAACACTGGTTTGCTTTACTTTATAGTTTATTTCTGTTATTAATCTTCATATTTATCAATTGGTATTAAGTGAAATCATGTGTCTGTAGAACCATATTATAAGTTTAATTGTTATCCAATTTTAAGGGTAAACAGTTTGGCGCCCACCTTGGGTCTAAAGATAATAGTGATTGCTTAATACTGATTCCGATAACACACGCTGCTTTACACTTGTTCTCGTAAGAATCTTTGTTTTCAGGATAAACATGTCAAACTCACAAGCAGCGCCTGCACACGGTGACAACGACCTCGGATTTCACGGCGAAAATGACAATATAGCCGCCCCAGGGATCGAGGCACCTCAGGCTGACCTCGAGGGAGCACCAATTGCAAATCCCATCGATGTCAGTTCACATGTCGCCCTAAATGCAAATTTGGGCGTTTATCCCGAAGGTAGCATACGCAGGAAAGTTCAATCGGGTGGTCAAGGTACGCAGGGCGGAGAAGATGGTGGAGTTAGCCTCCAATTGATATTCGAAATATTACAGGCTCAACAAGCCGCTATAGCACAACTACAAAATTAGCACCGAACACCAAGTAGGATCAAACCAGAAGTCGTTCACAGGATCGAGCCTATGCCGAAAAGGTCAAAAGCCAACGAATCGGGGACTGAACCCACCATTATGAAAATGCTTGAGGAGCTCACTAAACAGATTGAATCGGGAGAAAAGAAAATCGAGGCAAATGACAAGAAAGTAGAGACATACAATTCCCGGGTTGACCAAATACCGGGGGCACCGCCGATTATAAAGGGTATGGATTCAAAGAAATTCGTACAGAAGCCTTTCTCTCCAAGCGCGGCTCCGAAACCCATTCCGAAAAAATTCCGAATGCTAGAAATTCCTAAGTATTATGGGACCACTGACCCTAATGAGCATGTCACTTCTTATACATGCGCAATAAAAGGGAATGACTTGGAAGACGATGAGATTGAATCTGTTTTACTAAGAAATTTGGAGAAACCTTGTCAAAAGGAGCAATGATATGGTACCACAATTTGCCGCCCAATTCTATCGATTCCTTCGCCATGCTTGCAGACTCCTTCGTAAAGGCACGTGCCGGAGCAATAAAGGTTGCAACTAGGAAGTCGAACCTCTTCAAGGTGAAATAAAAAGACAACGAATTGTTGAGGGAATTCGCATCTCGGTTCCAGATGGAACGCATGGAACTACCACCGGTCACAGACGATTGGGCTGTTCAAGCTTTTACTCAGGGTTTGAACGAACAAAGTTCGGTGGCATCATGATAGCTAAATCAGAATTTAATTGAATATCCAGCAGTAACCTGGCCCGATGTACATAATCGGTACCAGTAAAAGATCAGGGTCGAGGATGATAAATTGGGGACCCCTTCCGGTTTCGTTTATCCAAACAGGCCCGTCGGCATAACTCAAAGGGATATCGACAGAGAACCCCGGTCGAACAGAGATCGGTATCAACCATACAACGTAGATCGTAGAAACAACGGCCCAGGACGCAATCCCATCCGAAATGATCGAAGGAACGATCCCACAGAAGCACTACGATTATCAGAATACAACTTCAGCATCGATGCATCAGGTATTGTGTCAGCCATTGGGAGAATCAAAGATACTAGATGGCCCAGACCCATACAAACCGATCCATCCCAAAGAAACCCCAATCAAATATGCAAATACCATGGTACACATGGTCATAGAACCGAAGACTGCAGACAACTAAGGGAGGAGGTGGCCCGTCTATTCAACGAGGGTCACCTTTGAGAATTCTTAAATGACCGAGCTAAGAACCATTTCAAAGACAGGGATGCGAACAGGAAAAACAAGCAGGAAGAACAATAGCACGTGATTCACATGATCGTTGGTGGGGTCGATATTCCATAAGGGCCCGTGTTCAAACGCACTAAAGTATCAATCACCAGGGAAAAACGAACTCGAGACTCTATGCCGGAAGCAGAAGGGATCTCACAACCTCACAATGATGCTTTGGTAATCTCTATCCTTATGAATAAAATTCAGGTTAAACGTATTTTAATTGATCCAGGAAGCTTGGCCAATATTATTCGATCGATGGTCGTGGAACAGCTTGGCCTACAAGATCAGATCGTACCCGCAACTCGGATTCTCAATAGCTTCAACATGGCAAGTGAAACAACTAAAGGTGAAATCATCCTACCAGTAAATGTAGCCGAAACTATTCAAGAAACAAAGTTCCATGTGATCGAGGGCGATATGAGATACAACGCACTGCTCGGAAGACCCTGGATTCACAACATGAGGGCAGTCCCCTCAACCATTCACCAAATACTGAAGTTCCCAACACCGGATGGAGTAAAAATGGTGTATGGGGAACATCATGCTTCCAAAGAGATGTTCGCAGTCGACGAAGTAATACCGGTATCGGCGCTTTCGTCAATAAAGGGATCGGAGTCCAAAGGAAAACATGAAGCTAAATAGCAACCACAACCACCAGCTTCGACTCAGTCGGAGAAGCAGGGAACGGACGAGGATGGTGACTACTGGATCCCTCGATCCTTCATAATCCCCGAGGATTTCGATGCCACCAAATCGACAGTCGAAGAGTTGGAGCAAGTCATACTGATCGAGCATCTACCCGATCGAAAGGTATACCTGGGTACGGGGTTAACCCCCGAGCTCAGGGAAAAACTCATTAAATTTCTTATCAATAATATGGATTATTTTGCTTGGTCCCACCTAGATATGATAGGGATCCTACCAGAGATCACTACACATCGACTGAGCTTGGACCCGAAGTTTCGCCCGGTAAAACAAAAGAGATGGCCCCAGTTCGAGGTAAAACATGCATTCATCAAGGACGAGGTATCCAAACTTCTCAAAATAGGATCCATTCGGGAAGTAAAATATCCCGAATGGTTAGCAAACGTAGTCGTAGTCCCTAAAAAGGGAAATAAACTTAGAATGTGCGTAGACTATAAAGATTTAAACAAAGCATGTCCTAAAAACTCTTTTCCTCTGCCCAATATCGATCGCATGATCGATGCCACAGCCAGCCACGAGATCCTTAGTTTTCTCAATGCCTACTCTGGGTACAATAAAATACAAATGAACCCGGAGGATCAGGAAAAGACTTCGTTCATCACTAGGTACGACACCTATTATTATAATGTAATGCCGTTTGGACTAAAAAATGTTGGTGCCACTTATCAACGCTTAGTAAATCGAATATTCGAAGAACAAATAGGTAAATCAATGGAGGTTTATATTGACGATATGCTAGTTAAGTCCCTGCGAGCAGAGGACCATTTGACACATTTGCAGGAGACCTTCGATTTTCTAAGGAAACACTACATGAAACTCAACCCGGAGAAATGTGCATTCGGGGTCGGCTCGGGCAAGTTCCTCGGCTTTATGGTATCAAATCGCGGGATCGAAATCAACCCCGATAAGATCAAGGCAATTGAAGACGTCACAGCCGTGGACAATGTTAAGGCCGTACAAAGAATAATAGGGCGCATAGCCGCCCTAGGCCGATTCATCCCGCGGTCTTCAAATAGAAGTCACAGGTTCTTCTCACTCCTCAAAAAGAAGAACAATTTTGCATGGACCCCGGAATGCCAACAAGCATTGGAAGAATTAAAGAGGTACCTCTGAAGCCTGCCACTGCTTCATACTCCGAAAACGGACTAGCAACTCTACTTGTACTTAGCAGTCTCGGAAATCATAGTAAGTGGGGTCCTAGTTCGAGAAGAGAAAGGTACGCAATTTCCTGTTTACTATGTTAGTCAAACTTTAGGTGAGGCCGAGACCCGGTACTCACACTTAGAAAAATTAGCGCTTGCCCTAATAAGCGCCTCTAGGAGATTAAAACCATATTTTCAGTATCACCCGATCTGTCTGGTAACTACTTATCCCCTTCACAATATTTTGCATAAGCCCGAACTTTCGGGCCGATTGGACAAATGGGCCGTCGAGATTAGTGGGTACGATATCGAGTATCGACCCTGAACGACCATTAAGTCTCAAATCTTAGCGGACTTCGTGGCCGACTTTACGCCAGCCCTCGTACCCGAGGTCGAAAAGGAACTATTATTAAAGTCG
This sequence comes from Nicotiana tabacum, assembly GCF_000715075.1. Taxonomy (NCBI): domain Eukaryota; kingdom Viridiplantae; phylum Streptophyta; class Magnoliopsida; order Solanales; family Solanaceae; genus Nicotiana; species Nicotiana tabacum. Next base: position 50,636,761 of record NC_134102.1, read on the forward strand.
TGTACATCATTGGGGGTGTGAACCCTCTTCACAGACGGCGCTTCGAACGTGAAGGGGTCCGGGCTAGGCATCGTTTTGAAGTCACCCACGGGTAATACAATTAGACAAACTATCAAAACTTCCAAGTTAACTAACAATGAGGCCGAGTATGAAGCCATGATTACAGGTCTCGAGCTAGCTAAAGGTTTGGGAGCAGAGGTCATCGAGGCCAAATGTGACTCCCTGCTTGTGGTAAACCAAGTCAACAGAACCTTCGAGATTCGAGAAGATCGAATGTAGAGGTACTTGGACAAACTACAGGGGACTCTACATCGGTTTAAAGAATGGACCCTACAGCATGTGCCTCGAGAACAAAATAGCGAGGCCGATGCCCTTGCAAATTTGGGGTCATCAGTCGAAGACAACGAGATTAGCTCAGGGACTGTCGTACAACTTTCAAGGTCAGTAATCGAAGAAGGCCACGCTGAAGTAAACTCCACAAGTCTAACCTGGGATTGGAGGAACAAATAAATCGAGTACCTAAAGAATGGGAAGCTTCCATCGGATCCTAAGGAATCGAGGACTCTACGTACGAAGGTCGCACGATTCACATTGGCCGAAGATGGAACATTTTATAAAAGGATGTTCGATGGACCATTGGCACATGCGGAAATCATTCCGGTGCTGAATCATTGGTTCACAAAGTCATCAGAGCAGGATACTATTAGGTCGATATAGAAAAGGATACAAAAGAGTTTGTTCGAAAGTGTGACAAATGTCAAAGGTATGCACCGATGATTCACCAACCTGGAGAGCAACTCCACTAAGTCTTATCCCTATGGCCATTCATGAAATGGGGAATGAATATCGTCAGCCCTCTACCATCGGCCCCAAGTAAAGATAAATTTATTTTGTTTGTGACCGACTATTTCTCTAAGTGGGTTGAAGCACAGGCTTTCGAGAAAATTAGAGAGAAAGAAGTCATAGACTTCATCTGGGACCACATTATATGCCGATTCGGGATGCCTGCCGAGATCGTATGCGACAATGGAAAGCAATTCGTCGGCAGCAAAGTGACAGTTTCTTGAAGATCACAAAATAAAAAGGATCCTATCGACGCCGTATCATCCTAGTGGGAACGGACAGGCCGAATCGACAAACAAGACCATCATTCAAAATCTAAAGAAAAGATTGAACGACGCTAAGGGAAAATAGAGAGAAATATTTCCCGAAGCCTTTGGCCGTATAGAACAACGTCAAAATCCAGTACGGAGGCAACACCATTCTCTTTAGTATATGGTGCCGAAGCTCTGATCCCGGTTGAAGTCGGGGAACCTAGCGTCAGGTTTCGATATACAACGGAAGAGTCAAATCACAAGGCAATGAATACAAGCCTCGAATTGCTAGATAAAAAGCGGGAAGCCGCCCTCGTTCGAATGGCCGCACAGAAATGACGGATCGAAAGGTACTACAATCGAAGAGCTAATCTTCGACACTTTAAAATTGGGGACTTGGTTCTGAGGAAGGTCACCCTCAATACTCGAGACCCAAATGAAGGAAAACTTGGCCCGAACTGGGAGGGACCGTATCAGGTCCTCGATATCATCGGAAAGGGATCCTACAAACTTGGCACGATGAACGACGAACAATTACCAAACAATTGGAACATATCACTCCTCAAACGATATTACTGCTAAGGTACGACCTTTTCCATTTTCGTTTATATTATACTAACCCTTTGCAGGTGTTTAATCGAAGACACCCAAGGATTCTTCACATACAAAGTCCTTAGGTCTGAAAGCACGCGTTGCACTCTTTTTCCCTTGGACCGATTTTTGTCCCAAATGGGTTTTTCTGGCGAGGTTTTTAATGAGGCAACCATTGTTCGTGCTAACTTAGAGCAATTCAACAGTATCCGAGGCTCCTTTACAATCAACCTCGAATACTGGGGGGTATCACCCTCAGATAGTTACAAGGAAAATACTTCATGTCGACAGGATTTCGATAGGCAAATTTTGTAAAGGACCGAACGGTCAAATGAACCGTGTCCATGTAGATTACTCGAGCCCTAATGGCAAAACGTGTACGCATGTATAATATATTGAAAAAAGTATTTTTCCTCTCTAGATATTTCATGCCTTAGAGAAATTTTTACTTTACAATGTCGTGCTTGTGATCTATTGTGGAAACTGGCTTAAGGGCCGATCACAACTAAAGTTCGAACAATTGACCCCGCACTCGGGGACTGCCATCCAAAATATCGACACGATCGAATTACTAAAACCTCGAGATCGTAAGACCTTAAAAAGGTAACCCTCGATTTTATAGGCCACGACCACCCTACTTGGGGATTGATACTTCGAACAAGTTCGAAGTATAATAGGGGAACAAGCCCTAAAGGCGAATCCTAAGCTAAAGGCTACGGTCAAATTAACACGGTTCGGAGACGTTCGATTTCCGTTATAAAACAGACCTTCGAATATTTTCATAAACCGGTTAAAAAGGCTACCCTCGACTGAATTACTAAGGGTCTGGATAATATCGACCCTCAAAAACCCTAATGGGTACAAAGTCATTCGAACTCTCGAACAAATTCTTAATTTTATGCTAAGGCATTACGAAACAAAGGGTCTGGATAATATCGACCCTTGAAAACCCTAATGGGTACGGAATCATTCAAACTCTCGAGCAAATCCCTTATTTAATGATAAGGTACAACAGATTTTATATGATTAAACAATAAACTTTTCAAGCCGAAAAGAGGGAGAAAGACATTCTTTTTACTATGGTGGCCGTATCGGCCTAATTCAAGAGCCTAAAGGGCCATTTTATTTATGAATTCGAGAGCCTAAAGGGCCATTTTATTTCTGAGTTAGAGAAATCATCCTCACTCAATTAAAACCTAAGGGTCACTCTACTTCGAGTTCGAGCAAGTACTCACTCGATTTTAAAGACTACGCTGGTCCGACTTCGGTCTAGTTGCCTAAAGTCCCAAACTTGTGAGCAAAATCTCCATAAGGCATGAAGGCATGAATGAAATAGAATTTTTACAAGACAAGAAATAGAATAAAGACAAGTCAAAAAGAAAAAAGATCTTTTATATATACGAAGATATTTACAAGGATCGATCAAGGTCCCGCACAAAAAATTAAAAAAGAAAAAACCTACGATTCCTAATTTTCCTCAGGGGCAGCTTCTTCTCCATAGAGGTCCTCCCCATTCTCGGACCTGCTCTTGCTGCCATCATCATCATCATTGGAAGAGGCCACTGCTCCAGCATCAGCTTCATGCTCTTTAGCCTTTATATCTCGTCGGTAAGATCGAAATCTAGAGCGTGGATCTCCTCGAGGGTTTCCCTCCGAGATTGGAATTTGACGAGTTCAGCAATCCAAGGTGCTCGAGTTTGAGCGGTCTCGGCTACCTTTCTTGCTTGGACTTGAGCGGCTTCGGCATCGGCCCGGTAGACAGCCACGATCACCTCTAGCTCGGCCTTTGCCTTTTCGGCTTCAGATTTGGCCTTTGCAAGTTCGGAAGCCAACCGAGCCTCGATCTCCTCTATTTTCTTTCCCTGAGCTGAGCTCTTCTCCTTCATGCCTCGAAGCTGACTTTCAACCGATGACAATTGGGCTCGAGCAACCTCTTTTTTAGCAGCAAGGCGGTCCATACTTTCTTTCCACCCCAAGGTCTCCGCCTTCATCACGTCGACCTCCTAGTAGAATTGCTCGATCCTCTCGACCTTCTGCTATAGCTGTGAGATTGAAATGTTAGCCATCGTTCCCGAATCGAGCCCATGAGCTTTTAAGATTTTCATTACCTGCTCGATTCGGTTGGTCTGATCTTTGTGAGCTGTGGCCAACTCGGTTCGGAGGTCCTTGATATTTTCTTCTTTTTGCCCACCGAGAAGGTTGAGGGAATTCCTCTCCTCGGTAAGCCTTTGAATGTCGGCTTCGTACCGACTCAGCTCAGCTCGAGACCGAGAAAATACTTCCCGATGAAGCGCTGAGGCCTACGCAGAAAGAAGAAAAGAAGTTAGATTGGAAGAGAAAAATGAACACAAAGGTAATACCAACAAAGGGAGTTAAGGCTTACCCGATTCATAGCTTGCTGTGCTTCGTTGAAAAGGCTCGATGCCTCGCCCGAGTCCTTCCTCGAGACCTCCAAGTTGCTCAGGCCGGTAGCATCTTCAACCCTAGTAAAGTAATCATGGAAGGGGTCCTCCCTTCCGTGGTCTCCTTCGATGGAGGGGGTCTTCAAGGCCCGAGCCTCTTGAATCATCTCCTCAGAAAATAAGGGGAGCAGCGGGGAGCCTCCAATTTCTATTGCCCCAAGAGGATCACTTGGGGCGTTATCTCCATCTCGAGGGGCCTCTAGACCAGCCCTTATAGCCGTACCCACCGTTGGCTCTTTATCGTGGGAGGCATCTTCAATCCTCGGTGACTCGGGGACTTCGCCCAAGTCTCTTCCCGAGACCCCCTCATCTCGAGATGGAGTCTCTATAGCCTTCACCGATTCAGTGGCCTTTGGGGCCTCAGTGCACATTCCCACTCGGGCCACCAGCCCGGAGTCGTCTTCTTTCTCTTTTTTATCTTCCTTCCTTGGATGCCGAACATAGTCTTTGGTGAGATGGATGATGTTCTTCTTCGACTTACGAGCCTTCTTCTTCTTAGGTTTTGGATCCTTGGAGGTTGATGTCTTTTTCCTCTTTTTGTCCTTCGCCAGTTTCGGTGTCAGTATCGAAATCTCCTCCTCACTAGATAGAGGCCTCATGACCGCATCCTTGCCCAGGCCTGTACACAAGAAAATTGAATAAGTAGAAGAAGGGCATCTTAATTGAATCATCAAATACACAAACAAGTGGGCTTACCATGAGTCTTGGCCTCCCATCGGCCCTGTGATAAATTGTGTCATGAGCGCTCGATGTATGTAGAGGTCGAGGCCAGGTTCTGAACCCAGCTCTCGAGATCGGGAATCGCATGGGGCATCCAAGCGACCACTACATCATGGAAAAAGACATTGATGAGAAAAGACAAAGGAACAAATAATACATGGAAGCTGACAGTGAGACGGTACTTACGATTCATGTTCCATTTCTCAAGAAATGGCATCTTCTCGGTTGGGATTAGGTCGGAAGTCCTCACTCGAATGAACCAACCCATCCAGCCTCAATCCTTATCCTCGTCTATGCCCGAGAACAATACTTTGGTAGCCCGACATTGAAGTTTTATTAACCCTCCTCGATAGAGGCGGGGGCTATATAATCTGATAAGGTGATCGAGGGTGAAAGGGAGTCCCTCGATTTTGCTCATGAAGAATCGGAGCAGAATAATAATTCTCCGAAATGAAGGATCGATTTGGCCTAGGGTTATTTGATATTGACGACAAAAATCAACGATGACGGGCTCGAGGGGGCCTAGTGTGAAAGGGTAAGTGTAAACACTTAGAAACCCTTCCACATGGGTGGTGATGTCTTCTTCCTGGGTCGGGATCACCACATCTTTGCCCTCCCAGTTGTAGTCTTTCTTTACCTGCTTAAGGTATCCCTCAGTTATTGAGCATATATACCTCGACACGGGCTTGCATCGACCAGGAATCAACGAGGCTTTATCAATCTTGAAATCGGAGTTTAGCGCACACTCCCCAGGAATGCATTCCTCAAGACGGGGTTCCACCAGCGTTTTCCCGCCGGCCGGTTGAGAAGATGAAGCAACTTCTTTTTGAGGTACCGTTTTCGATGTTTTTGCCATTTTTGTGTAAGTTTAAAGGAGAGGAAGATAATAGGACTTGGCGTTTGAGAAATGATTAACTGCAAAACCTGAAGATTTGTAAAAGGGAAGAACTTAAGAGATGTAAAAGCTTTGGAGATTAGAAGGAAGTGAAAGTAAAGTTTGAATCAATGAGGAAGGGGTCTATTTATTGGATTCACGGCGACGGTTCAAATGCACTAGTGACCGACCACCAACTGACACTCATTAATTACTTGGGAAACTATACCGACGGGATATTTTGGTCACTTCCGTCGCTTATGTCACGACGGTGATGTCATGGCAGGTCGAGATAAAAATCGAAGGCTCAATTCATTTCTTGTCATTACACTCCAAAAAATGAGGGAACTATCTGTATATGGTTAAAACCGAACCCACCCAATTTTTCTATCAGACCGAAACCAGGGAGCTACATCGAAGGTCGGCCCCGAAGTGGATCTGACCAAGGTATGAGGACAAAGTACCAAGTTCGATATTCGAGGTACCTGTCGAGTTCGAGGCCAGTAGCGATCGAGACCGAATAAGACAGGCATCGAGCAAGATCGAAGATAACATAATAACAGAAAGGCAAAATATCCATGACTGATCGAAGATCATGGCGGAAATCTCGGAACAGATCAAATTAAGAATGATTAATTAGCTAATCATAGAATTTCCTTCTGTAATTAGAGTTATACCATAAGTAGAATTCCTCTACTATATAAAGGGGAGTATTAACCATTTGTAAGGACACATTGTTCACAGATATCAAAGTTATATAATTCTCTTTCTCGTTTATACTATTGTTCATCAGTTTGTTATATTTTGATTGTTCTTACATCAACTAGTTCGAGGGTATCCAAACTTGAGGGCTGAGTTCCATTCTAACACTGGTTTGCTTTACTTTATAGTTTATTTCTGTTATTAATCTTCATATTTATCAATTGGTATTAAGTAAAATCACGTGTCCTTAGAACCACATTATAAGTTTAATTATTATCAAATTTTAAGGGTAAACAAAGTCGTTCTTAGATTAAAGAAGTGTTAAAGAGAGTATGATATTATTCCTATGGTTAGGGGACAGATTTGTGGTTAGGATATGAATATACCCAATCATCTCACTTAATTATATATTGTGATCTCAATGCATTCTTATTAAATTAATTCCATAAGCATTAATCTATCTTGAGTAGATGAGTAGTAATTTGAGAGAATACTATGAGTAACTTTGTTCTGGTTAATTAGCAACCATAACTTATCCGAATTGAAATGGAATAGTTAGAACACAATAGGATTGGTGTACCTACCAAAATCTTGAAATATTAATCTTTGTTGTATTCAACTCAAAAACAACTCTCCATTGTCTGGGTTTATTGCTTATTTAATTTTGACTGTAAAAGTTTAGGAACAAAAACTCAAGTTTTGTTAAAATCGACTAGATAACACATTTTAGCTGAACTAGCTAGTAATTAATGACAAGTCTCTGTGGGTTCGACATTTGACTCTAAGTCACTATATTACTTATTGACTGTGTATACTTCCATGCACATTTCAAAGTAACAAGTTTTTGGCACTATTGCCGGGTACTTTTTAAATTAACTACTTTACTAGATTTAGCTTTTATTACTTAGTTAGTCGAGTCTAATCTCTTTTTGGTTGCGTAGCTGCTTCTCAGATATTTTTCTTGAAAGTGACGGATTAGGAGCCAAGATAGACTGGAAGGCTTTGACCAATAACCTAAGAGAACATTTTACAGAAGGTTGAGAGAAGCAAGAGAAGTCAATAATATTCAAGCACTCATTTAACTACCTGTTGAAATGGCAAATGCATAACCACTAGCAGAACAAGAGGTGGTTATGCTCAGCATTGCTAATGTCACCTTTAACATCGTTAAACTTAGGATCACTGGGCACTTTGAGCTTAAGCAAAATATGATTCGAGTGCTACATGCGAACGGTCAGTTCATGGGACTATATAAGAACACAAGAGGCAGATTTGATTTGCTTGGATGAGGAGTGGAAAGGTAGCTAGAATATCAGATGCTTGGAAAAGAATTAAAGTAAATCCATTACTATGGAGAATAAGTAAATATGTTTGACGAGTACTAGGGCTAGTAAGACCTACTCGCTTTATTGGCATTTTCATTCACTGAAATAACTTGAACAAAATAAAAGAAAAATAAAGAAATACAGTGACTGCCACATAAGGATCCCAATAGCATATTCTGAATTTCTTGGAGATCGGTGAACTTGCATCACCAATAGAGTCACACCAGATTATATCTGACTCACACTATTCCCTTTTTCTCTGTTGGGAGAGTCCAAGAGGTGATTGAAAGCTGAAGTAGCTAACTCCATTACATCGTGGAATAATTCGGCTCACAAGTTCTTGGAAAGGTTCTTCCCATCTGGTAAGACTGCAAAGATTTCAAGTGAGATATTTGCTTTTAAACGAATAGAGGGCAAGTCACTATATTCATGTTGGGAGCAATTCAAGGGATTGCTTAGGGACTGTTCCACACCAAAATCGAACTAATGAGGTATTAGCTCACACATTTTATTGAGGGTCCACACCAAAATTGAACTAATGAGGTATCAGCTCACACGTTTTATCGAGGGTCTTCATCCCGAGACAAAGATAGTAATAGATGCTGCAGCAGGTGGTCAAGTGTTGGAAAAGTGTTTTGATGAGATCTATGCACTCCTAGATAAGTTCTTTAAGAGCAACCTAGACTGACAGAGAGAAGTAGGTAGACACAATTCATAAGGCCATGGGTGTACTTGAGGTGGATGCCATATCAACACTATCAGTATAAGTGGCCTCTTTGGCTAACCAATTCAATAAAATGGCTATGATTCTGAACAAACAATTGTTTTCTCTAGCACAGCAGGTTCAACCGGTACAACAAGTGCAATTATTTTGCAAAGTCTATGGAGAATGCCACACCAGTGATCTCTACCTAGCAAATCCTCAGTCAGTCTATTTTGCTAGTAATGCTAATAAAAGCCGAGCAAATCAATATAGAAATACTTATAATCCCAATTGGAATAACTATCCAAATTTCTCACAGAGTGGAATCAGGGGACTCAGAACTAGTTCAGACCACAGGGTCAACAGCAACAATTCGACTACCTCAGGCAGATTAGTCCGCAAATCAAATAGGTACTATTAAGGAGATGATCAAGAAGATTATGGTTGATAATCAGAATTAAGCTACCACTATTCGTAAACCGGAGTGACAAATAGGGCAACTTGCTAGCATCCAAAAAATATGACCAACTGGGGTACTCTCTAGCGACACTGAGTCTAATCCTAAGGCTCCTATCAATGCTGAACAGTGAGTAATGGGAGAATATAATAAGTTCCATACAAGAAGAGAAATCAAGTGACCTTTGATGAGAAATAGACGACAGTGGAAGCTAAACAAAAAAACTGCAAGAGAACTAGAAAAGTCAGAGAAAGAGGCCATGGCAAAGCCACCACAACCTATAGTGGCCAAGCCACTGCCTCCTTTCCCTTGAAGATTACAAAAGTTGAAAGATAATCCATGTACAAGAAGTTTTTGGATATTTTGAAGAAGGTAGATTAATATTTCATTGGTAGATATTTTGCAAGAAGTACCAAAGTATGCAAAGCACATCAAGGAGACTGTGGCAAATAAGTGTAGGTTAACTAGGTTTAATCATGTTACCGTGGAGGTTACAAATACTTAAGATCATGAATACCAAGTACCAAGGGGGTTGGAAAGCTTAGAAGCTAAACGAATTGAAGAAAATAAGTTTCGTCAAAAGTCGACAAGTTGGAAATATTATAACATGTACTTTTGGGGTAACATGTATTAGATTTCGGCTCAGTCTAGTTGGGCAAGGATTTGACTTATATTGAGGAGCCGGTGGCTATATTGGACAGGCAAGTTTGGAAGTTGAGGTCAACGAACATTGCTTGAGTGAAGGTTTAGTGGAGAGGTCAACCGGTCGAGGAGTAGACTTGGGTGACCAAGCATGATATGCATAGCCGTTATCCTCACCTTTTCGGCATTTCGGGTATGTCTCTATACTCGTTCGAGGATGAACGTTTATTTAAGAGGGGGAGAATATAATGACTTAGCCGGTCATTTTGTATATTGTAGCCATGTACCCCTATTATTACCTCTTATATATTTATTTGTGGTTATGTGACTTGCCGGGGTGGTTGGATTGGTGTCAGGAAGGTTTCAAAGTGAATTGGGATACTTAGTCACACGGTTGAAAGCTTAAGTTGAAAGAGTTGATCGGAGTTTGACTTGTATGTAGACGACTCCGTAATGGAGTTTTGATTGTTCCAATAGCTTTGTATGGTGACTTTAAACTTAGGCGTATGTCCCGATGTTGATTTGGAGGTCCGTAGCTTGTTTTGGCTTGAATTAGCAAAAGTTGGAAGTTGAAGGTTTGGAAGGTTGATAGGTTTAACCAAAGGTTGACTTTATTGATATCGGGCTCAAATTATGATTTCGGGAATTGTCATAGGTCCATTGTGTCATTTGGGACTTACATGCAACATTTGAGGTCATTTAGAGTTAATTAGACTTGTTCGACGCAAGTTTCTAATTTGGAAATGTTCATTGGTTCGTTAGGCTTGAATTGGGGTCGATTCATAGTTTTGATGTTGTTTGGTGTGATTTAAGGCCTCGAGTAGGTTTGTGTTGTGTTTTGGGATTGGTTGGTATGTTTGGATGGGATCCTGGTGGTCCCAGGTGTGTTTCGGGTTGAGTTCGGACCAATTGGAGGCTTAGAGGAATTGCTGAATCTGCTGAGGTCTGGTGCTTTCACACCTGCGATGCTTTGCCCACAAGTTCGGTGCCACAGAAGCGGCTGGTTGGCCGCAGATGCGAGGTTTGGATTGGAGAGTTGGGCCCGCAAGTGCGGACATGGTAGCGCAGATGCACAACCGCAGAAGTGGATTTGAGCTGTTTGAGAATGGACCATAAATGTGGTGCCTTGTCCGCAGAAGCGGAAGCGCAAATGCGCGTTTTGGTCCGCAGAAGAGGAAGCGTAGGTAGGCCTTTAGGTTCGCAAAAGAAAATTTTTTGGACTTAAGTGAAGGCCGCATCTGCGATGCTTTTTCTGCAGATGCGACTGCTGGGTTGCAGAAGCAAAATGCCTGTGCAGGTTACAAGCTTAAACAAGGGTTTTATTTCGTTTAGCACATTTGGAGTTAGAGAGCTCGATTTTGGGTGATTTTGGAGGAGATTTTCTCGATTTGGATCGGGGTAAGTGTTTTTGACTCGGATTTGTCCATTATTCATGATTCCATCTTTGTTTTTATCATTTAATTGGTTATTTGAATTGGAGAAATTGGAGATTTTTGTAAAAACATTTCTAAAACATAAATTGAGGATTTGAAGGCCTATTTGAGGTCAGAATTGAATGATTTTGGTATGGTTGGACTCATATCGGAATGGGCATTCAGAATTTGTGGGTTTGGTTTCTGAGGTTGACTTTTTTTATTTTCATTAAAGATTGAATGGTTATTATCTAGAATTGCTTCCTATGGCTTTTATTTATGATATTAAGTTATTTTGGCTAGATTCGAGCCGTTCAGAGTTGGGTTTGCACGGGAAAGGCTTATTAGTGGATTGATTTAGCTTGTTTGAGGTATGTCTCTTGCCTAACTTTGTGTAGGGGAACTACCCCTTAGGATTTGGATTGATTGTACTATTTGAACTATGTGGAAGACATGTACATGAGGTGACGAGTGTGTATACAGGCTTATATGTGAAAATTAACCGGCTTAGACTCTTAGGTTACTTATAAGCATTTCATTGAAGTTGTTAATTGTTCTATCTTTCCTTGTCAAGTTTATTCTTACATGCTTTAATTGAAGTTGTTATTACATGTTCTAGTTTTCATTGTCGAGGTCACTCTTATATTAAATTATTAGTATTTGTTGCTACATGCTATTCTTTTCGTTGTTGAGTTATTCTCATGCATTTAGTCGTAGTAGCTATTTCATGCTATCTCTTTCATTGTTAAGCTTATGCTACACATTAGAATTTGAAGTTTCCATTTCATGGAAATACCTTCATTTTTGAGTTATTGAAGTTGTAATTGTTGAGAGCTATTAACACGTTTGTGGTTGAAATTTTTGGTTATTGGTATACCTTTCCTTCTTGAGTCATTTCTCATTCATTTGTTGTTATTGAGATTCTTGTATATATTGTGGTTGAGTCGTGGGTTATGTATTGTGGTGACATTGGTATTATTGATTTTGGCAATGTTGTGGCATATGGGCACGTATGGTGCGAGTTGATTATTGTGTTGTGATAATGATGCACATGCGGTGGTGTAAAGGTAGGGGTTGATGCGTATGCAGTGAGATAAGGTGGAATTTATACACGTGTTGCTAGTGAGGAAATTACTTGAAGCCACACGGTGATATAAGGGGGCTAAAGCATGTGTAGCTATTTTAAAAAAGATTATTTTTAAAATAGATGCAAGGCTCACACAACAATATAAGGAAGATTGTGGTTGTGGCTTGTGTGAAATGTGAAAAGGCTTGTTGATTGAAAGTTGAAGTTACTAACCAATGAATTTGGGAAGAAATTGCTATCCAAAAATCGCCTTTCTGGAGTCTATGGTTCAGAAATGGTGTAAAATGAGCTAAGTCCTGAAATCTCAACATTTTACCGAGCTGCAGATGTCGCAATTGCAAATAACTTTTGAGCCCTCTGATATTGCAAAAGCGATGAAATACTCGCAATTGTGAACCCTGGACAGTCCACAAATGAGAACAATGCTTCACAAATGCGAAGCTGCCCCCAAGTCCATAGTGTCACAAAAGCGACAGACCCATCGCAAATGTGGAGTCCTCCCTATCTGCAAATGTGATATGAACATCGCAAATTCGAAGTGTCATCCCCAATCTCATCTTCGCAAATGCGATACATCACTTGCAAAGGCGATGGTTTCATTTGCAAGCCGGACCTTGCAAATGCGAGATCTGCAGACTCTTAACACCAGCTGATACTCAGCTATTCCAAAATCATCCAAATCACATCCGAAATTCACACGAGCCTCTCGGGCTCCAATCCAAATATTCACACAAGTGTAATAACATCATACAAACCCGCTCACTATCTCAAATCATTAAAATATCATCAAACATCAAGAATCGATCATCAAAACTCAAGTTTTTCAACTTCAAAACTCATTTTTCAACTTTTCACATAATGCGCCGAAATGACCTCGGGTCACCCGAACCCGGACCAAACATGCATACAAATCAAAAAATATCATACGAACCTACCAAAAATGTCAAAACACTGATCTAAGGCCGTTTACCAAAAGCGTTAACCGTGGCCAACTCTAATCATTTTCAAAGCCAAAAATCACATTTTCTTTAAATTTTCACGCATAAACTTTCCGAAAAATGATATGGACCACACACGCTAGTTATAGATCATCAAATAAAGCTATGAGAGGTCTCGGAACACTTAAAAGTAAGGTAGTACTCAAAACGACCGGTCGGGTCATTACATTATCCCCCCACTTAAACATACGTTCATCCTCGAACGTGCCAAGAGTCGTTCCAAAGCCGTCAGTTAGCTGAATGAACTCATCATACCCATAACCATGAGTGATCCCATGCCACCTTGTTCCTTATAAGTCCATGAACACGACCCCGACTGAAGATTCTTCCTTCGACCTTCGGCCACAGAGCGTGGAACCAAATTCCAACATCTGGAACCCCCTATAAGATCCGATCCTTGTATATATACGTTGTATCAGTCTCAACAAGATGCATCAAGCTGTTAATACGCTGCTAAGATCAAATCACAGGATGAACCACATAACCCATGTACTCACGGCAATAACATCCGACCACAATAGCTGCTCATTACCAAATCTGATACCGATAATATACCGTATATCAAATAATACCTTGTTTCGAACTTCTGCAACACCGCTAATGATGAAAGAACCATGCAGAAACTCATAACCACCCAAGAAATCAATAAGTTGTGGAGTTCTCTCATCCGACAAGGACCATTGTCAAATTCTAAACTAACTAGCCACATTCTTCCTCCAAACATGCCTTATCCCAACCCGTTTATGAAATTTCTAGGTCCAATAACCTCGTCTCACCCGGTTCATGCTGTTCAACTGGCATGTCTCTCTAAGGGCCACATGGAACCTCACACAATGCGGTCCATACACCAAGCAAGCAATAACTTAGATATATCCAAAAATGGAAAGAAAACAAGATAAGAGGACTATCCAACAAATGACACTGATATAACAAAAAAAACATAATTTCATGAACTCATCCCATATAGGGAAAACGAAACATACAAAATAAACACAAAGAAGGTTATCCCACATAACTCCGTTGCAGTGCACAACTCGATCCCAAACATATCCGTCCACATCGGGATGCCCATCGAGCCATAATGCTCGTGTTCACTAAGCACATGTGCATCAACATCAAGCACTATAGAGTGCACAAATATAACTATAGGGAGATGAATAGGCATAATACAATGCGGAAAAGGGCAAGCACAACTAAGGTGCAATAAGCAAATCAACGTCACAAGATCCATCTCGCCCATATATTGCCATAAGACATAAACATGATTACAACATCCGAGCGAATAATTAAGTAGCCTCACAATCCATCATAGCATAAGAGAGAAACACATAACATAGACCAGGGAACGAATAATATCCATTATGTTCGATGATATACCTACGGTAACAGTTTCTCAAAAGTAAGCAAACCCAATCGGATATATAATACGCATTCTCATTAGTCCTAAAATAGCCCCCAAACCAATTCTGATCATCCTCAAACAGGTAAATAACATTCCAAAAGCCCATAGCGACCTATCCATAACACATACCATCATCTATCCCATTCTTAACATACCCTCAAAGTATGCAACCTAGGAATAGTTTGCCTATAAAAACATCCAGTCTCTAAACCTCAAGAATACCGGAATCTCCATATCCAATCCCAACTCCTAATGACTGACACATCACTTGTACACAATTATCTCACAAAAAATACTCCCATATGTGCCACAAAGAAAAACCTGAACCTCAGCAACCCAAAACTAGGCGATCACTATAATACTATTCAAGCATCCGCAAGTCAAAATACAATGCGTTTCCAAAAATGCACAACCTTCTCAGGCGATACCAAATAGTACCAGCATTTTCTTAAGCATCTAAAATCGTCCATGCCTTTTAGACTCATGACCTTCCCTTTCGAAACTAAATTGCAACCTTGTACTTGCAACTTTCAATTCCACACGGTGCACCGCAACTATTATGCTAACTTGTGAAGATACAAAATCTTATAATCAACTCCGAATCACAGGTGGGATAAACACCTCATCAACAAAGAACCTTCCATTTAACTCAATCTAGGAGGACATCACCATAAGAAACACACCTTCTATACTCATAGAAAACATCAACTTTAAGCCACGGTCAAAACTGTCACGAGCTCTCAGAACCCATTTACACATAGTCAAATCATCCGAACTGATTTCCCTCTAACCCAACCGAGTCACGCAGACTGCCAAACCTAAAAGTAACTCACTCTGAAATGCTCTCTCTAAATGGACCTTCTGCGAATCCGAAGTTGTTTCTTGCATCTCTCTAATACTGCCATGTAAAGTCAATGTTGATATAGAAGTACCGCATGTCCAAACACCATCCTTTATAGATCTCAAGCCCTAGCCATACACAAATTTGAAAATCCTTAAATACAATCTATGAATCTTTAACTCATAAGAACCTTCTCGTTAGCCATCCACTCCACTCCCATCTTTGATTCACAGCCAACACGCACCGAACAACCTATGCGCCACCAGTACATGAATATCCAAAAGAAGCAACCACACGATTCCTTTTCCTTGCGCACCCCATCTTCAAGAAATATGAAACCTGAATCATTCCAAGATCTCCATATACACATAAAGCATATTACATCATATACCCAATGGATCCCTTGCTCGAAATCATCCCCGATTACACCTTCCTCAAATCATAGCTAATCCACAAGCACATCCTAAGCCAGGAACTATAGCAACACATGCACATATGACCTAATCGTTGATGATGAACTCCCCCACATAGCTCGAATCTACAAAACACATCCTCTGATAACCCACAACACCCTTCCTTTTTAACTTGCCATGACCTTGCGCTATCATTCAGCTGAATCTCCTTATAAGCTCACATAGCACTAGTCATAACCACTCCAAATCTTCTCATAGGAGATAACCCACCTGCCTAGCCTCCGACCGACATATCTATATGGCCCTATTACAACCACAACCACTATGCAATTTTTTCTTTTGAGTTCACACTCGCCAACTAGATACAGGAATCCACTTTATCCCATAAATGATCAACCGAAAGATCTATCAACACATATGTATCTAAGCCTACACAACACATCATGAAAATAATCAAGCATCTACAACCCTTCGTAGCCCATCCACAACATCACAAGCCATCGGTGCACAATGATACTTGGTGCTCAACATCACATGTGGATGAATAGGAAGAAATTATAGTTGCAGGCTTCAAGCTGAACAAGGTCGCATGATAAGGAAATAACGAAGGGAAATTTCCAAAATGTCCTAAAGCTTCTCGAAGATAGGTATGGATATTATCATACCGATCTGTGAGACTCTACTAGACACTTGATCATGACTACGTAGAATCTATGAACCTAGTGCTATGATACCAACTTGTCATGACCCAAAATCTACCTAGTCGTGATGGCTCCGAACCCCAATTCTAGCTAAGCCAAACATAGAATAAGGTAATTCAAGTGAAAGATTATTAATAACAACAACAAACCTAGCTTAATCCTATACATGGGGTTTGGGGAGGGCAGTGTGTACGCAACCTTACCCCTACCCTATAAAGGCAGAGAGATTATTTTCGATTGAAATATTATTAATAACAATAATAAAAATAACCAAATTCTATACAACATCCCAAGTACCGGTAGTACATGTCATGAGCTAAAATGATTTAGATTTACAAAAGCAATATGACGAATAGTACTAGGGGTGGGCATTCGGTATTTAGGTTCGGTATTTAAGAATTTTGGTTCGGTATTTCGGTATTCGATTTATCAATTGTGTATACCAAATGCCGTACCAAAGTATTTCGGTACGGTTTTGTATTTCTTATTTTGGTTCGGTACGGTTTCAGTTTAAGCCAAATCTTCACTGTCTAGAGCTCCCAGCTGAAAGATAATAGAGGATCATTCTGAACCATAATCAAAAGTAAAAGGATAAATTTTAACATTTTTCCTAATATATTTTGACATTAACAATTCACTAAGTTCACGTTGGAACTCCATTAAAATCAAAGGCAAATATAAAACGATTTGCTAACAACAATATGAATAATCCTAATAATACTCTTTTTGAAATTCTTCCAATAGATGGAACATTTCAAAATTACAAATAGTAGTCATTACATGCAATAAGGACTCCATCAATTTGGTCTTATCAAAGCATGTGTTCGATGACATAATGGAATATTAAGACTTAAGAAGTTTCGGAATGTCAAAAAAAAAAAATTAGCATACCATAAAACAGCGAGTCGTATTTTTAGAATTAGTCCCTTGAAAAACAACCAAATTTTGACTATAGTTCCTTCTGTTCGTGAAGAAAAATTACCACCAAAAACTTGTTTAAACGTCAATCATTTGTATATGGAACTATATGGGCCTTTGCAATGAGCGGACAATTAGGTGACAACTTGAGAACTACAGATTCTATTGACTTTGAAAAATTCAAAGTGTATACCTTGATCGAGCTCTGGAAATTCATATTAGAATTTGTACTTTTGGGGTTTAAGGTAATTGGGCTAAAAACAAAAATAAAGTTGGGCTTGGACTAAACTATTTTGGTATTTCGGTATACCGAAATATCAAATTAATTCGGTTCGGTTCGGAATTTAGTTTTTCGAATTTTATGCCCACCCCTAACGAGTACAATCGACCCCATGCACTCAGTAAGTATATTGACTAACCTCAGTGAAGTAGTGGCGAGGTTTTAAGTTAAAAGATACTCACTTATTATTTTTACATGTGCAGATGGTAAGCAGAAAAAGCAATACAAGATAGATAAATGAATAACCACATAATAAACGAAATAAGAATATAAATGACAGAGGGCCCTAAAATATCATCGAATATAATCTTACAACACAACATAGTGACAGAATTTAACAACCAAGAATAACCACAATTTTGTTTTGTTGCAGCGTGTAACCCGATCCACACATATATATACTGTTGCAGCGTGCAACCCGATCTACATATATAATAATATAAGTTCATATGAAAACTATTCAAGAACAAACAAGCATGGGAAAATTCACAACGTAACACTAAGGAAATTAACACGTGGAATTCAACAAGGAAATACAAACTCAGGCAAGGTAAGATGGGCAACCTAGTACCACATAGCTACTCTCTCTCATATAATGACAAGGCTTCCACAAAGCATAAATACATAACTAATCTAAAAGTCACCTAATCCGGCTAAGCAAAGAAGCGTAGAACATAAAACGAGTAAAGATATACGACAAGTAAAAACATGTATCAAGTAGAGGTATTTAATTAGTGAAATCATGTAACAAGTGGAGGCATATAACAAGTAAAGGCATATAGTAAGTGAAGGCATGTAATAAGTGAAAGCATGTAATAAGTGAAGGCATATAACAAGTTAAGGCATCTAATAAGTAAATCACGTAACAAATAGAGGCATGTAACATGTAAGGGCTAATAACAAGTAAAGGCATGGATCCGGTAAGGTCATGTAGCAGAAGTAAATCAAGTAAAAGCGTAGGAGTCACAGTAACAGAGAAGGTAGGAACATAGATATAACAATAACAAGCCAAATAGGAAACACAGAGGCAACTATAAATGGAACACAAGAGTGAAAGTTAAATACAAAATAGAAAACATTAATAAAACCAAAGTAAAGGACATGTAAGTGTTTAACGTACGAGTAATCATAACAAGAAAAGCCAACTCTCATTCTTTTCACACGGTAACAACCAACCGGCCAATCTTATTTCAAATCACACGGCAATACTCATCGTGCCAATATCATATCAACCGTACAGAAATACCTATCATGCCAAACATTGCCTTAAGGCCCCAATCATCATCTCTAAGTACGGATAAAGAAGCTCAAGTAGCATAACAATAACTGGTATAGATGGGTGTTGATGATGCTACGGTCAAATTAAGTATGTAAACAGTCTTAAAAATAACATATTAAATCCTTTTAGGATGTCATACGTTCTAACATGATTTCTAACACAGATAATTAGATCCATTAATCGTAGAATTAAATATAGCATAAGTTAAGGGATCACCAAGTTCAACAAGGTATAAAGAATCATATAATCCCCCACCCTCCCGAGCATGGAAACCCTGGCACATGTATATACGCTCGTCACCTCGTATATGCATCACTCCCGCTTATAGCAAACAATATCCTTTAGTAGAAAAACTTCCCTCAACAATGCTAGGCAAGACACTTACCTCTTTTTAAAACACAATCAATAATCCAACATGACTTTTCCTTTAGAACAAGGCTCCAAATCACTCGAATCTAGTCAATTATCATTCAAACAATTCAAAATAAGCTTTAGAAAAAACCCTCGAATAAAAAAGGTTCAATCATTAGCATAATTAAAAAAGTCAACAAAAGTCAACCCGAACCCACGTGGTCGAAATCCGAAAATAAGACCAAATCACGACTACCCATTCAACTCCGAGCCTGAATATGTAATTTGTTTCGAAATCAGACCTCAATTTGAGGTCTAAATCACAATTTTACAAAATACCTAAATTCTACCCAAAACCCTTATTTCTACCTTAAAATTCATAGATTTGATGATGAATTTCATGAAAAGATAATTGAAATTGATTGAAAAAAAGTTGAAGTTACTAACCAATAAAATTGGGAAGAAATTTCTCTCTAAAAATTGCCTCTATGGAGTCTAGGGTTCAAAAATGGTGTAAAATGAGCTAAGTCTCGGAATCCTCACATATTTTCCAGCTGCGGATGTCGTAATTGCGAACTCTGGTTCACAACTGCAACGTTCACAAAAGCAAACAACTGTTCACAATTGCGACGTTCGCAAAAGCGAACAACTTCTGAGTGCTCTAATATAGCAAAAGCGATGATATACTCGCAATTGTGAACCTGGGCAGTCCGCAAATGTGAACAATGCTTCGTAAATACAAAGCTTCCCCAAATTCCATAGTGTCATAAAAGCGACAGGCTCATCGCAAATACGGATCCCTCCCTACCCGCAAATGCGATATAAATATCGCAAATACGAAGTGTCATCCCCCAGCCCATCTTCGCAAATGCGATACATCATTCGCAAAAGCGATGGTAGCATTTGTGAGCAGGACCCCGCAAATGCAAGATCTGCAGACTCTCAACACCAGTTGATACTCTGCTATTCCAAAATCATCCAAAACACACCCGAAACTCACTTGAGCCCCTTGGGCTTCAATCCGAACATTCACACAAGTGTAATAACATCATAAAACCCCGCTCGCTATCTCAAATTATTAAAATAACATCAAACATCAAGAATCGATTATCAAAACTCAAGATTCTAACTTCAAAACTTATTTTTCCAACTTTTCACATAGATGCGTCGAAATGGCACCAGTTGATACTCAGCTATTCCAAAATCATCCAAAACACATCCGAAAACTCACCTGAGCCCCTTGGGCTTCAATCCGAACATTCACACAAGTGTAATAACATTATAAAACCCCGCTCGCTATCTCAAATTATTAAAATAACATCAAACATCAAGAATCGATTATCAAAACTCAAGATTCTAACTTCAAAACTTATTTTTCCAACTTTTCACATAGATGCGTCGAAATGGCCGCAGGTCACCTGGAACCCCAACCAAACATGTATACTATAATGACCCAACTAGTCGTTTTGAGAACTAGCATTTCCGTTCGGTGGTTGAGTTCTTAAGTAACTTCATATGATGTATTATGAATTGAGTGCATGGTTGGTTTGGTTCCGGAAAGATTTCTGTGTGATTTGGAACACTTAGTTCGTAGCTTGGAAGCTTAAGTTGGAAGCATTGACCAACTTTAAATTTTGTATATTTGACCTCGGATAAGGGTTTTGATGGTTCCGTTAGGTCCATATTATAATTTTGAACTTGGGCGTATGCCCAGATTTGAGTGCCGACGTTCCTAGATGATTTTGAGGCTAATTATCAAAAGTTAGAAGTTAGAAGGTATGGAGTTGATAGGTGTGACCCGTAGTTGACTTTGTGGTTAATGATGTCCGTTTGGTATTCTGAGCCTTTGAATAGGTTGGTAATTTATGACTCGTGGACAAAATTTGGGGTCATTTCAAGTTATTTAGACGTGTTCGGCGTAAGTTTGTAATTTGGAAATTTGGAATAGTCATTAAGCTTGAATTGAGTTACGATTTGTGGTTTTGATGTTATTTTGTGTAATTTGAGGCCTCGAGTAGGTAGTTATATTTTGGGACTTTTTGGCATGACTGGATGGGGTCTCGTGGGGCTCGGGTGTGATTCGGGATGATTTCGAATTATTTTTTGCTGTGTTGCATTGCTAGTTTTTCTAGTGTATCCGTTGATCATCGCATTCGCGGTTAAGCTTCAACGTTTGTAGAGTGGAAATGTGGCAGGCATGAATTTGTGAATTGCATTTTTGTTTTGGAGACCACATTCGCGGAGTGTTGGAAAAGGTTGGGCAACAAGCTAGCGGATCTGAGATATGATAGCACGTGAGCTTTTCGTACGGTTGTTATTATTAGCACGTGAGTTGTCAGTGCAGCTCGTGAGTTATCTGTGTAGCACGTGAACAAGGATCCATCCCTCTAGGGTCACCCTCTCATGTTTCTCTCTTGATGGTGTACACGCAGGTTATGATAAACCGATAGTGGATTTTGGTAAAAGTTGATCATTGGTTGGACTTTGCATCTCTTCTCTATTTGCTAACTCATTGGATGCATACATGATTTTTATGTATATCTTCTCTATATGCTAGCTCCGGAATATATACATGCCTTTATGCATATATTTTCTATATGCTACCTTACTTGATGAGATGAGGCATGGTACATATCTACCCTATATGTGAATCCGTATGACTTGACTTGTTTAATTGTGCATATATTCTCTATATGCACTTGTTGAACGAATACTTGCTATTTCACGCATATATTTTCTATATGCAACCGTGGAACGATTATTTGATACTTAACTCATATTTTCTCTATATGCAAGTTTTGATGATTTAATAATATTTAACACATATCTTCTCTATATGATGGATTGTTAACTGATTCAGGACTTAGCACATTACCTCTTTGTGCACCGATATGGTTTTATATGTGTTATATGATTAGATGGCACCATTGTTGTGTACTTGTAAAATTCAGGAATTGAACATGTTATTAGGAAGTTCATTAATAATTCTTACTACTATTACCTCACCGAGGTTAGTTATAATACTTGCTGAGTATATGGGGTCGGTTGTACTCATACTATACTTCTACACCTTTCGTGCAGATCTTGGAGTTGATCTGCTGTGGAAGACGGAAGTTGGCATTGAAGATGTACCTTTTTTTCGGATATAGCTACCACTTGTCCTTGGTAGCTTTGGATTCGTACTCTGTTTATATATATTCCAAACATATGTTGTATTTATTTTGTACCAACTTTGTAAATCTAAATCTTAGTGGCTCATTACTTGTACTGCCAATCCTTGGGATATTATATGGAAAGTTTACCTATTTCATTGATTGA
This sequence comes from Nicotiana tabacum, assembly GCF_000715075.1. NCBI lineage: Eukaryota > Viridiplantae > Streptophyta > Magnoliopsida > Solanales > Solanaceae > Nicotiana > Nicotiana tabacum. The sequence goes on from NC_134102.1 coordinate 50,659,331, forward strand.
TTATTTATGATCTTCATTAGAATTGTGTAACTGTTGTTTGACTTACCTAGCGGGTTGGGTTAGGTACCATCACGACTAAGTAAAAATTTGGGTCGTGATACATACAAATCCAAAAATATCGTACGAACCTACCGGAATCGTCAAAATACCGATTCGAGGTCATTTACCAAAAACGTTGACCGTAGTCAACTCTAATCATTTTCAAAGCCAAAATCACATTGCCTTTAAATTTTCACACATAAACTTTTCGAAAAACGACACCGACTACGCACGCAAGTTATAAATCATCAAATAAAGGTATGAGAAGTCTCAGAACACAGAAAAAGAAGCTAGTACTCAAAATGACCGGTCGGGTCATTACAGTGGAGACTCGAGGTAGTGCTGCACTCTTATTCACATGCCTTGGGGTCACATGTCTTATAGTTCTGCTGCTATTTATTACTTCAAATATTGTATTATTTATTCCAGACATTGTATTTAGTGTTCTATAGATGCCCATGTACTTAGTGACACCAATTTTGGGAGGATTTAGACGGTTGTTGATTTTGGTCTTGTTATATTACTGAGCTTTATCTTTTTTTATGTTATCATGTTTTCTCATGCCTAGTTTTGTTCTTTTATTTCTGCTAAGTATTGGCTTCCTTAATATGCGGTGTTAAGCAGAGGCGGATGTAGTATATTATGTATGGATTCAACTGAACACATAACTTTCGATGCGGAGTAAAAATTTGTATGTAAAAATTCATTAAAATTGCAAAAATAGTAGATCTGAACCCATAACTTTAAAAATATAATGGGTTCAATGTTAAAAATTTTAAAATTGAACCCATAAGAATTAAATTCTGGATCCGCCTCTGGTGTTAAGCTCCATCACGACCCCTTGATAGGGAATTTGCGTTGTGAGATCATGAAAGAGCGATGTCTCTAATATTTTCTAAAATTTCTACTAAATTTTTAATATCTTTTTCTAAAATTTCTATTTGTTTTCCAGCAGTAGCTACTAATTCGGTGATCTTTGTTTCTGTTTCTTTGGGTTTATCTGAAATAGTTCTAATTGATTTTTCTATTTCTATTTTAGTTGGTATTTTTTCAAAGTTAAATTTATTATTTAAAATTTATATTTTTTTTCTAGCTCGTTATTTTGTTCTTTGATAAATCTAGATTATTTTCTATTTTTATAATATTTTTCTTTGTTTCTCTTGTGTTTTTTCTGAGTCTTCTCTTATATTTTCTAAAGCTTTAGTATAAACTTGGAATTTTTCTCCAAAACTAATTATCAAATCTATTAGAGTATTATATTGTTTATCTTCACTAAGCAGTATATGTTCTCCTTAACCGAAATCACACTTTATTATTGAATTTTCTTTTAATGGTTTATTTTTTTTTTCTGCTGTAATTCTAAGATCTAATATTCTAGTTTCTTTAAGTCTTCTATGTTGTTAAAATTGTTTCTAGTTTTCTTATTTCTTTTTTTTGTACTGTTAATTCTATTGTCCTTGTTGACACCAATGTTGTTTTTAAATATTTTATTCGTCTGTTTAATTCTTCTAATTATATTTTAGCGAACTCTATTTCAATTCTTACACTTCGCTTGAATTCTTGTGAATCTATAATTTTATTATTCCCAATGTATATTTACTTTTTCTTGCAATAAAGCTAATTCTACATCTAGTTCTCTCTTTAAATAATATTGTAATTCGTATGTCCTTAGCACTAGCCTATAAGAAAAGGTGGGTTGCTCTGATGGTAAGCACCCTCCACTTCCAACCAAGAGGTTGTGAGTTCGAGTCACCCCAAGAGCAAGGTGGGGAGTTCTTGGAGGGAAGGATGCCGAGGGTCTATTGGAAACAGCCTCTCTACCCCAGGGTAGGGGTAAGGTCTGCGTACACACTACCCTCTCCAGACCCCACTAGTGGGATTATACTGGGTTGTTGTTGTTGTTGTTATTGTTGTTAGCACTAGCCTATAACTATCTCCATAGTATTTTCCACTATTTAATAGTTTTGAGTGAAATTCTAAATTCTGTTGCGCTTCTCTAAGTTCAGATTCTACTTATCTACTCTTTTTGTTTATATCTTTAATTTCTTTTATATATTCAAGTCTATTCATAAATTATCCTAAAGGGATAAAATTTATCCTATGTTCCTATTGTCTTATAAATTCTTCGTTTGTTCTTATATTATAATAACCCAATCGGTTGTTTTGAGTACTTTAACCCTGCTTTCCATATTTGATGATTTACATATGTGTATTTATCGTTATGTGACTTGCGAGGGTGGTTGGTTTGGGGGGAGTTTTGAATTGAATTAAGACACGTAGTCCCTTGGTTGGAGGCTTAAGTCGTAAGAGTTGACCGGAGTTTGACTTTTATGTAGACGATCCCAGAATGATATTTTGATGGTTCCAATAATTTCGTATGGTAATTTTGGACTTAAACGTATGCCCGAATTTGGATTTGGAAGTTCCTAGGTTATTTTGGCTTGAATTGGCGAATGTTGGAAAGCTAAAGGTTTGAAAAGTTCATAGGTTTGACTGAGAGTTGACTTTGATGATATCAGATTCAGATTGTAGTTCCGAGGATTGGTATAGGTCCGTTGTGTCATTGGGGACTTGTATGCAAAATTTGAGGTCAATCCGAGTTGTTTTGATGTGGTGCGGCATGAGTTTTGGAAGTTGGAAGTTGGAAGTTCATTAGTTCCTTATGCTTGAATAGAGGTGTGATTCATGGTTGTGATATTATTTTATGTGATTTAAGGTCTCGAGTAGGTTTGTGTTATGTTTTGGGTTGGTTGATGTGATTGGACGGGGTCCTGGGGGCTTCAGGTGTATTTCGGATGGGTTTCAAACCATTTTCCTTTGTTTTGTACTGCTGAATTTCTTGTGTCTGGTTTTCTTCATCGCGATCGCGACAAGGTAGTCGCGTTCGCGGAGGATTGGTGAATGCTGGGCAGTCTCCCTTCATCTCGTTCGGGGTTGGGCACCACATTCACGAAGCAGCTGGAAGCTGGGAGCATTTGGCCTATGCATTCGCGAGATCCTGACCACGTTTGCGTAGGGTTAGGTGAGTTCTTCATCACGTTGGCGAGTGTATGGAAGCGAACGCGAAGGGTATTTGGAGGCAGTCATCATTTTGTGCATCGCGAACGCGAGGCATGTGCCGCGTTTGTGAAGGTTATGCCTGGCAGCTATTTAAGAATTCTAATTCGAGGGTTTGTGTTATTTTAACACAATCTTTAGATCTAGAGCTCGAATTTGGGGGATTTTGGAGGGGATTCTCACGATATGGATTGGGGGTGAGTGTTTTGACTCGAATTTGGTTATTATTTATGATTCCAACCTTGTTTTTAGCATTTGATTGGTGAATTTAAGTGAAAAAATTAGGGATTTTGGTAAAAACTTTTCAATATGAAATTTGAAGATTTGAACCTCAATTCGGAGTCGGATTTGGATGGAATCGGTATGGTTGGACTCGTATTCGAATAGGTGTTCAGAATTTTTAATTTTTGTCGGGTTCCCGCGTTCGCAAAGAGGTGAGACCAGATGGCCATCGCGTTCGCATATGGTTGGACTTGTATGCCAATTGATTGTCTGAATTTGTGAGTTTTGTTGGGTTCCGGGCTGCGGTCCCAGGCTTACCTTTTAGTTTACTTTGAGTATTTGGTTAAAGATTCGACCTTTATCATTTGGGTTTGATTCCTATGGCATTATTTAATGTTATTAAGTTATTTTTGGCTAGATTCGAGTCGTTCGGAGGTCGATTCATGAGAGATGGCGATTTGAGGGTATCTATTTGTATTGCTTGAGGTAAGTATCTTATCTAAACTTGGTTGAAGCACTAGTTGCCTGAGTTATTAATGATTGCTACGTGCTATGGGTACACACATGTGAGGGGTTGAGCCCATATGCGTGCACTAGGTATTATCCATGCTCGGGGTAGTGCTTAGGCTATGATATACCTTAAATTGATTGCTAAGCCTTATGCTATTATGTTTCTTATATTTGTACCCCCTTTGTGAGATAATTGGATCATGTTGGAGTTTACATATAGGTTAATCCCCTGATTGAACTTGATAACTGCTATTTTTGTGATGAAATTGCCTAATTTGTGCTATGGTAGTACACTATGCACAGGAATACACCTTAGCATGTCACTTATATATGTCCATGAGTATGTAATTTGATATCCATTGTTCATGTATATGTATTCTTGAATATATGCTTTCTCTGTGATATGGACTGTACTGATAGCACGTGAGTTGTCTGTGCATTGAATCTGTTTTTCTGAAGAAACTCGGAGAAACCCTCACTAAGGGAGCCTTGACGTGGTATTCATTGTTTCCCGAGTATTCCATAGATTCCTTTGAGATACTCGCGGATTCTTTTATTAAGGCCCATGTCGGGGCTAGAAAGGTGCAGGCTTGAAAGGCCGACATATTTCGAATTACACAAGGAGAGTTCGAGTTGCTACGGAAATTCGTCACCATGTTCCAAAAGGAAAGAATGTTTCTCCTCGCGGTTCCGGATGAGTAGGCGGCTGAAGCATTAACCAAGGGTCTGAATCCGAGAAGTTCTGATGCTTTCCTCGTGGGGAGCTAAATCGTTCCCATTCACCGTCATTGTATAGGTGGTAATATGCTTTTGAGGGTGCGAAGTCCCAATCATATTTCGGCACGTGGGGCATTTTAAACTGCTTTGGGATAATTTCTGGTGCCACGCTTGGTTTATACGGCAAATGAGTATACTTCTTTGAGTTCGACCCTTTCAGCACTAGTGGTGCACCCGGAATTTGGTCCATGCGGGCGTTCACTTCCCTCATAAGCAGTAAGAGTTTGCTTTTGAAGGGATCGTTCTCGTTGGTGTGACCGGACCCGCTCCCTCCGGACCCATCGGAGCTAACCTCGCCCCTCGGGGTGTTGTTACCGATTCTCTATGTTATTTGATTCGCGGGAACACCGGGAGGAACTGGACCTCATCCATTCGCATTATTGGAAGCACCCGACAACGCGTGCTTTAGTTCCATCATAACCTCATCGGGAGTCGCCTCCCGAACACGTCGTAGGTACCACCTGCCGTACACCGGCATGGTATCGTTTCCCTCATTACGGGTATCACTGATTGAATTCTCGCGCTGAGGTTGGTCTCCTTGGGTCTCAAGATTGTGTGTTTTTAACACCATTATCTGCTATTTTTTGTGATTTTTTGCTAAGAACAAATAATCAAAACACATTAGTAAAAGAGGCAAGGATCAACTTAATTAGACGACTGCCTAGGCCCCATGGTGGGCGCCAAACTGTTTACCCGTAAAATGGTACAGTTAAATTTATATGTGGTTTCTAGGCAAGCGAATTAATTCGATCCTGAAATAATAAAAGAATTGACGAAATATGTAATACTTAGCCTTGAGATGAAGATGAAATAGCAGAAACAGTAGTTCCGGGAGCAAGGCTTCTGGGCACAACAATAATAAAATCAAGAAGCAAGAAGGTAAAATTGTATAAAGTTTTGAATAGATTATAGCGTAAGTTTACCAGAAAATTCGTGTCTTTTACAATAATAATAGAGCTCACTATTTATAACTACATATAGGAAACAAGGTCCTAGGATCATTGCCCTTCTTTAATGTCAATTATGAGGGTCATTGAAAAATGTGTAACGACGGAAATGAATGACAAATTCTTTGTAACGGACAGTGTACTAAATGCTGTGGAATATTCTCCATTAAATGCTACCGGATGACAGGCATTTACTGTATCTTTATGAGCGTCATTCTTTCCGATAACAAGTGGAAAAGTTGTTTTCGGTTTTAGCTATCATCTACCTTCGGCTCCACGTGTCACTTTCTTATGCAATTACTTAGTATAACATATTTTACCCAATATAATGATGCGGCTAAAGAAGCTCAATATGTTTCTTATGTTTCTTTTCTGTCTCTTGAAATATTTTTTCGGTTAAAAAAATAGCACAACACTTCAGATTCTATAATATGAATCGTGAATTTTGAAATCCACTAGTTTCTTGATCATTATCAAATTTACCGGAACTTCCTAAAAGACGACTAGACAAGTAGCCGAATGGCCCTAAATTTTGATCAATTGTCATCACATAAAAACGGTTTAAATTCATTTCCATTTCATAAGATTATGGTAAGAATCCTTTCCCTTATATTATGATTAGAAAGGGTCCGTTGATGGCCTACTCCATTCTTAGTTTTCTATTTAACTGCTAACACTGTTTTGATCTTTAGAAATGGAAGAGAATATCCTCTTAAACAAACGTTCATCCTCGAACGGGTCTAGAAACATACCTCGAGTCTCAAATAGGCATCCTCCACGGGTACGTACCATGTCTAAACTTCATTTGAGGGCAATTTTCTCCATTTTCCATGGTGTTTGAGATATGTTGGGGATGACGCACGTGCTAGGTGACAGGTGTATGTGTGTGCACCGAGGTTATTAATGGATCAGGCAGACCTTAGGTTATTATATGCCTTGTTATATCCATGTTTTCTCTACTTGGATTATTTGAGCTATGATTCATGTTAGAAATCATGTCTAAGCTTTGTGCTTATTTGTTTGAGACATGATAGGGCTATTCTTGTTATTTTGAGCTATTTGCCTTATTTGTAGACCTACTCTCAGTTATGATTGTAAGGCCCCGTAAATTTCCAGCAAGTAATTTAAGGTTTTGTGGTGCCGAGGTAGGCTAAAGTGTTCGGAGGTAGTAGATAATGCTCACCGCGGTACAGACCTTTTGGGTTGAAGGATGCATCGAGGAGTTGGTGGAAATTTTTGCTGAAGGAGGCAATTATGCAGTCAGTTTGCGACCGCAGATCCATTCTGCGGGCCGCATACCCATCGCATAGTTGAGAAGAAAAATAGTTGGATTTTTGAAGATTATTGTGCGGTCCATTATGCGATCGCATAATCATTTCACGGTCCGCACTTTCATCGCAGATTTTGTATGAAGAATTTCATTGGGTGATTCTGCGGCCACATAACTAGTCTGCGGACCGCAGACTTGGTCATAGACTTGTTCAGAGCAACCCAATTTTTGGAGGTCGACTTTGCGGTCCGTTATGCGGACCGCATATCTGTTTTGCGGTCCACTCTGCGACCGCAGAGTGGAGTTCGGAGGGTCCATTTTTTATTTTTATAACCCGACCCCATTTCTTATAAAATAACTTTAAGGTTATTTTGGCCGGGTTAAACACATATTTTAGAGAGATGAGAGTGATTTAGAGAGAGAGAGGAAGGATCCCCAAGTGCATTTATCATCAATCCCTGCCCCAATCTTGAAGATTCAAGGGAATCATTCACTAGACCATCATCTACCCGGATAAGACTTTGTCCTAAAACCTTCATGCAGTTTCTATGGGTTTAATTAGGTTATGGAGTTGGAGATAGGCCATGCATGTGACATTAGGTGGTAGTATGTGTGGTTGCTGAACTATTTTGGGTAGTTTCTTGTTGAAATTGGTTGAGGGAGGAAGGGATTATCATTGTAGAGCTTTGTAGTCGATTTTGCATAATAAGTGTTTGACAAAATTCCCAAGAGATGTATGTCATGAGAATTCTTCTAATTATTATCCGGTTTTTGCTATCTTCCTATAGATTGATATTGCTAGAAGTGTTGGGACATTGTAGTAATCTAAGGAAAGCTCGAGCAAGGTATGTTTGGGAAAAAGTATTTCAAGAATAAGTGGTATATCACTCATTTATGATTTTAACTCGTGCTTCAATTGCTAGCCATTTGGATCCATTCTTTGGAAAGGAATCTATTGTATTTAAAAGCCTTCATTACTAATGAACCTAAAGTTGTGATTTCCAGAATATCCTATATGTTGATGTTTGTGATGATGATCCTTGAACGTAAAGAATGAAAGTGTGGAATATGAGATACGACCACCGTGCTTTGGATGAAGAATCATACGTATGGCCAAGAGAGCCAATAAAATAATGAGGTTGTGAGTGGTTGAAAATATGGCGGGAAGGTTATGAGGTGAATGTATTTGTATTTCTGTTTCCTTTGTGTGCAAAACAAAAATATTTTTGGGAGTATCATTAGCAAACCGAGGAAGGGTGGGTTGTAATGGCCCACACCCAAAACTATACGTGCCGGTGTAGGAGTGAATTGTGATTATTCCCCTTATTTGGGATGAGATTGATGTGTTGAGAATATTCCCCTTAATTGGGATGAGATTGATGATAGCCCTGGATTTGATGTCGACTCACACGGCATATGTGGGAAGACGACCCAACCGGTAGGGTGGTGATCGGACAACATGTAGCACGCATGGTGGTTCCTACTCTTGGTAACACTTTTCTTTCGCATCACATTTCAATTCACATTTTTCGTGGAGAGATGGCCTAGCCAATCGGACGTGATCGGACTCCGTGCTAAAAATACGGTGGTATATCGGTACTAATGATCTCCCAACAAAAAATAATATTATTTTCATTTTTTTAAAATTATTATGTTTTAACTTGGCATTTGGATACCATTGATTGTTACTTGTTGCTTCCATGGTTTTCCCCTTCTTATATTGGCATTCTATTAAGAGGACATTTGGCTTCACATACTAGTACTATTCCACATGTACTAACGTCCCTTTTACCGGGGGCGCTGCATCTTCAATGGATGCAGGTGGTTCATCAGCGAGCAGCTTTAGTCGTCGTTAGTAGTTACTCTCTATTCAGCAGGTTTTGGTGATCCATACTCTGTTCCGGGCCTGATTTCACTTGATGTTGTACTTTGTGTTTTGAGGTATAGCCGGGGCCTTGTCGCCGACACTTCCATACTACTCTTCTGTTGTACTTAGAGGCTCCGTAGACATGTTGAGGGTGGTATACGATGTTGGGTAATGAACTAGAAGTGTTGGTATTTTGGCAAACATGTTTTCTCTCATAAATATGAATTTGTGATATTTTGAAAATTGTAAATGAATATCCTTTGAGTAATGGAAAAGAATGTGAAGCACTTGACTCTTCTCATATCTATCTCTTGTTATTGTTTTTTTAATTTGTTCATGGGTAAGGTTGGGTAGAAGGCATCAAGTAGGCTTGCTTGACCGGAGTATCTCGGTTGAGCGTCGGTCGCGCTCCCCGAGACCAGGGCGTGACAATGATGCTAGATCCGTGTATGATATTTATGTCTCAGTGCATTCTTATTATGATTTCTCACATGTTGTTGATGCCTCATATGTGTAACACTATTTAACTGAGTACTGTGCGATGTGGTTAATTGAGACTTGAGCGGTTGATGACAAAGCTTGGGATGTAGAGCTGATTTGGTATTAATTTTGAGGTGATGCGTACGCCAAGCCCCATATTAGGCTAAGTGGTATTGACTGGGGGCGGTGGTATGCACCAAGCCCCATGATTGGGCTATGTAATATTGATTGTTGCCTTATATCTAATCGGCGCTTGGGTAAGGATCCACCCTTCCGGAGTCTAGTATTCACAGTGAGCGCAGGCGCAAGGTCACATGTATGTGCTTGAGTGAGGGACTTATGTCAGGCATTTGTACAATGTTGAGTGATGACATTGTGTGTGAGGGTTCAGGGGAAATTGTGCCAGGCACTATACATGTGCTGAGATATGATATACTTGATGAAATAATCACGTTATTTGTTGATTCTAGCATGTTTACTCATCACGCAGGTACCATGTTGTGATTTTTCCTTTATGTTTGATGGTACTAGATGTCCTTATTTGATATTTTGGATAGGAAATCATTGCTAAGTTAAAAACATCATGCTTAGAAAACTCTATGAAAGAATTCATGCCTTTATAGTTATTCTTGAAAACCATGCCTATTTTCCTACTATTTGTTCAGCGGTTGAAATTAATATTGCTTAAATTACTTCTTCTTACCATTATTATTCTATATTGTTATTATTAGTTATTGACATTTGATGTTGGGAAATTGCCAGCACATCACTGCTTTCAGCCCGAGGTTAGGCTTGTTACTTATTGAGTACATGGGGTCGATTATACTCATACTACACTCTGCACTTTATATGCAGATCCAAGTACTGCTGAGAGATGTGTTTGACAGCTGGAGGCACCTGTACCAGTTCATTGGAGATTTAGAGGTAGGTGCTTATTTCTTTCACAGACCTTGGAGTCCCCTTCTTCTTTGTTTATGTTATCACTATTCTATCATTCAGACAGTTCTGTATTTAAGGATTAGACTCTATATTTAAATTCTATAGTGGTCATGTGCTCGTTGACACCATATCATGGGATGGTTGTAGTTGTGTTATTGCTGATATTTCAGATATTTTATGAATATTCCGCTGTTGAGATTTTCAAGTTCTATTATTGAGATTGTTGTTATTGTTTAATTGTTGGCTTGCTTAGCAAGCGGTATTAGGCGTCGTCATGGCTCCGGTGGGAGTTTGGTCATGACAAGTTGGTATCAGAGTCTAGGTTGCCTAGGTCTCACAAGTCATTAGCAAGTTTAGTAGAGTCTTGCAGATCATAATAGAGACGTCTGTACTTTTCTTCGAGAGTCTACCAAACTATTAGGAAACTCCACTTTCTTGCATTCTTGTCGTGTAGAATTGTTAATTCCGAAGTTTTAACTTTTAATCTTCTATTCTTTCACAGATGGTAAGGACATGTTCAGCCGGATCGGGCGAGCAGGCACCAGTGCCACAAGTCAGGGCCGCAAGAGGCCGGGGCCGAGGTAGAGCCAGAGGTAGAGGCAAAGCTAAGCCTAGAGTACGTGCAAAGACACCTGGTATTAAGCCACAATTAGAGCATGAGGAGGAGTCCCTATTCTGACTGAGCCAGTAGGACCAGCTCAGGTCCCAGAGGGGTTCATCGCTACCCTAGTGCTCCAAGATGCCCTAGTCTGCCTGGTTGGTCTTATGGAGAGTGTAGCCTAGGCCCGTGTATTTCCTATATCACCGGCCATTTCTCAAATCACACTCAAGAGCAGATGGCTCATGATTATCAGCCCTTAGCAGTTATACCAGTTGGGGCAGATCAGCCTGTTATTGCTACACAGCCCGAAGAGGGACCCATGATGTCAGCTGAGGGGATGAAGAGGTTGGACAAGTTCACCAAGTTGTTTCCTCCTCGCTTTGGTGGTACACCTTCTGAGGACCCCTGATATTTCTTAGACCATTGCCACGAGATATTGCGCAACATGGGTACAGTGGAGTACAACAGAGTTGATTTGAAGGTGTTTTAGATGCATATATCTGCCAAGAGGTGGTGGTAGGTGTATGATCAGGGTAGACCAGTAGGTTCACCTCCTCTCACCTAGGTTCAATTCTCAGAGTTGTTCTTAAAAAAGTTCATCCCCTTCATTCAGAGAGAGGACTTCCGCAATTAGTTTGAGCGCCTTTAGCAAGGTAGAATGACCGTTACCTAGTATAAGACCAGATTTATGGATTTATCACGCCATGCAACTATCCTAATCCCAACTGAGAGGGAGTAAGGTGTGGAGGTTTATATATGGCTTTACATATGGTATCAGGCTATAGATGGCCAAAAAGACCGAGGATGATATTTCTTTTACTTGGGTTGTGGAGATCGCCGGGAGGATCGAGTGCATCAGAGGTCAGGTTAGGGAGATGACCTCTGACAAAAGGCCTCATCATTTTGAAGGATCAGTGGTGCCTCGTCTGGAGGCCGAGGTTGGTTTGTGAGGGTCCAGTCTAGCAGTCTAGTTTATCATTCGCTACCACCTAGCCGAGGAGCTTCAGTACAGTCTTTGTTCAGTGTAGTCCCAACTCAAAGCTCTTATCACACTCCATCAGTTCTGGGTTCGTCAGTACCGAGCTCTTCCAACGATTATTCTAGTTCACGGGGTCTGACTCAGGCCCCACAGTCATTCCCAGTTTGAGGTTGCTACGATTATATGGAGTTGGGGCATGTGAAGATGTATTTCCCCCGCTTTCGCAGAGGTCCAGTGCAGCAGGGAGGCTAGACTATGACTCCCGCACTAGTTTCTGTACCACCCGCTCACCCAACTCGGGGTGGAGGTCATACAGGACGAGGTCGCCCTAGAGGGGGTAGATCAGTCAGGTGGTGGACAGGCCCATTGCTATGCATTTCCTGCCAGGCCAGAGGCAGTTTCTTCTGACGCTGTGATTACAGGTATTGTTTCGGTGTACCATAAAGATGCTTCAGTGTTATTTGACTCTGGTTCCACTTACACTTATGCATCCTAATTTGTTCGTTATTTGGATATGCCTCGTGATTCTTTAGATATGCTTGTTCATGTATCTACACTGGTGCGTGATTATATTATGGCGGATCACATATATCGGTCATGTGTGGTTACATTAGGGGTTAGAGACGAGATTTGATCTTCTATTTCTCAACATGGTTGATTTTGAGGTGATTTTGGGTAAGGATTGACTATCTCCGTAACATTCTATTCTTGATTGTCACACTAATACCATGACCTTGGATATTCTAGGGCTGACGAGGTTGGAGTGGAGAGGTTCATTGGGTCATGTTCCTAGTAGAGTGGTGTCTTTTCTGAAGGCTCAGCGAATGGTTGAGAAGAGGTGCTTGGCGTACTTAGCCTTTGTGAGGGATGTTAGTGCTGATTCTCCTACCGTTAAGTCAATTTCGGTCATAATGGAGTTTGCAGTTGTGTTTCCAGCAGACCTATCGGGTATGCCGCCCGATAGGGATATTGATTTTGGTATTGACTTGGTGCCGGGCACTCGACCCATATCTATTCCACCGTATAGCATGGCACCATCGGAGTTGAAGGAATCGAGGAACAACTTCAGAAGTTGCTTAATAAAGGTTTCATTAGACCAAGTGTTTAACCTTGGGGTGATCCAGTTCTATTTGTGAAGAAGAACGATGGGTCTATGAGGATGTGCATTGACTACATGCAGTTGAACAAGGTTACTATTAAGAACAAGTACCTACTGCCGCGTATTGATGATTTATTTGATCAGCTTCAGGGTGTTAGGGTATTCTTGAAGATTGACTTGAGATCGGGGTACCATCAGTTGAAGATCAGGGCTTTGGATACTCCTAAGATGACTTTCAGGACCCGTTATGGCCATTATGAGTTCTTGGTGATGTCTTTTGGGATGACCGATGCCCCAACAACTTTCGTACACTTGATGAACAACTATTTTAGCCCTATCTGGATTCCTTATTTATTGTGTTTATTGATGATATATTGGTGTAATCTCGCAGCCGAGAGGATCATAAGCAGCATTTGAGGATCGTGCTCCAGACTTTGAGGGAGAAGAAGCTATATGCTAAATTCTCCAAGTGCGAATTTTGGTTAGACTCGGTAACATTATTTGGTCATGTGGTATCTAGTAAGGGGATTAAGGTGGATTCGAAAGAAGATTGAGGCAATTCAGAGTTGGCCCAGACCTTCTACTGCTACAGAGATTCAGAGTTTCCTTGGGTTGGCTGGGTATTATCGCCACTTTGTGGAGGTGGTTTCATCTATAGCAGCCTTATTAACTAAGTTGACTCAAAAGGGTGCCCCATTCGGGTAGTCTGACGAGTGTGAGGAGAGCTTTTAGAAGCTCAAGACATCTTTGACTACAACTCTAGTTCTGGTTTGTCCTTCGGCAATGAGTTCATATACAGTCTATTGTGATGCTTCACGGGTTGGCATTGGGTGTGTATTGATGCAGGATGATAGGGTGATTGCTTATGCTTCGCGTCAGTTGAAGCCCCATGAGAAGAACTACCCAGTGCATGATTTGAAGTTAGCAGGCATTATTCACACGCTCAAGATTTAACGACACTATCTTTATGGCATGTCTTGTGATATGTTAAAGGATCACATGAGTCTCCAGCACTTATTCAAGCAAAAGGATCTGAACTTGAGGCAACGGAGGTGGTTAGAGTTATTCAACGCAGTTTATATTGCATTTTTGGAAAGCAGTGCAATGTGAGTTGGGCACAGGTCGAGCTGAGTACACATTTCATCCCCAGATGGAAGGGCAGTCAGAGCGCACTATTCAGATCTTGGAGGACATATTACAAGCATGTGTCATTAATTTTAGGGGTCAATGGGATCTGTTCCTATCATTAGAAGAGTTTGCCTACAACAAGAGCTATCAACTGAGTATATAAATGGCTCCATATGAGGCCTTATATGGGAGGCGATGTCGTTCTTCAGTTGGTTGGTTTGAGCCTAGGGAGGCTAGGTTGTTGGGCACTGATTTGGTCTGTGATTCTTTGGAGAAGGTGAAGTTAATGCAGGAGCGGCTTCGTACAGCACAGTCCAGGCAAAAGAGTTATGCTAATAGAAAGGCTCGTGATGTGGCATATATGGTGGAAGAGAAGGTTCTACTCAGAGTTTCGCCCATGATGGGTGTGATGAGGTTCGGGAAGAAGGGAAAGTTGAGCCCTCAGTATATTGTTCCTTTTGAGGTTTTAGAGAGAGTTGGAGAGGTGACCTACAGACTTGCCTTACCACCTGGTTTATTGGGAGTTCACCCAGTGTTTCATGTTTCCATGTTCCAAAAGTATTATGGGGATCAATCACATGTATTAGACTTCAGCACGGTGTAGTTGGATGAGGCTTTGACATATGACATGGAGCCGGTGGCCATTTTGGATCGGCAGGTTTGAAAGTTGAGGTCGAAGATTATAGTATCGGCAAAGGTCCATTGGAGAGGTTAGCCAGTTGAGGAGGCTACTTGTGACACCGAGTAGGAGATGTGGAGCAGATTTCCTTACCTTTTTGATACCCCAAGTATGACTCTAGACTCATTTGAGGATGAACGTTTGTCTAAGAGGGGGAGAATGCAATGACCCAGCTAGTCGTTTTGAGTACTTTAACCCTATTTCCCCTATTTTATGATTTACATATGTGTATTTGTTGTTATGTGACTTTCGGGGGCGATTGGTTTGATTTCAAAGGAGTTTTGGATTGAATTGGGACACTTAATCTCTTGGTTGGAGGCTTAAGTCGTAAGAGTCAATCAGAGTTTGAATTTTGTATAAGAAAACTCGGTACAATCTTTTGATGGTTCCAATAGGTTCGTATAGTGATTTTTGACTTAGGCGTATGTTTGGATTTAGATTTGGAAGTTCCTAGGTTGTTTTGGCTTGAATTGGCGAAAGTTGGAAACTTGAAGGTTTGGAAAGTTCATAGGTTTGACTAGGAGTTAACTTTGATGATATCGGATTCAGATTGTGGTTTGAGGGTGGGTATAGGTCTGTTGTGTCATTTAGGACCTGTATGCAAAATTTGAGGTCAATCCTAGTTGTTTTGACGTGGTTCGACATGAGTTTTGGAAGTTGAAAATTCATTAGTTCATTAGGCTTGAATTGAGGTGAGATTTATGGTTTTGATGTTGTTTTGTGTGATTTGAGGCCTCGAGTAGGTTTGTGTTATGTTTTAGGATTGGTTGGTGTGATTGGACAAGGTCCCAGGGGCCTCGGGTATGCTTCAGATGGGTTTCAGACCATTTTCCTTTATTTTGGACTACTGAATTTTTGGTGTCTAGTTTTCTTCACCGCGGTCATGAAAAGGTAGTCGTGTCTGTAGAGGGTTGGTGTGATCTAGTCAGTCGCTTTTCATCACATTCGCAAATTAGTTGGAAGGTGGGAGCATTTGGCCTACGCGTTCGCGAGATCCTGGCCGCGTTCGCGTAGGTTCGGGGTTCGCGAGTGCGAGTGCATGAATGCAAACATGAAGGGTATTTGGAGGCAGTCATCATTTTGTGCTTCGCGAACGCGAGGCATGTGCCGCGTTCGTGAAGGGTATGCCTGGGAAGCTACTTAAGAATTCTATTTCAAGGGTTTGAGTTATTTTAACACACTTTTGAGATCTTGAGCTCGGATTTGGGAGATGTTTGTGGGGATTTTCACTATTTGGGTTAGGGTAAGTGTTTTGACTCGGATTTAGTTATTATTTATGATTCCAATCTTGATTTTAGCATTTTATTGGTGATTCTAAGCAAAAAAATTAGGGATTTTGGTAAAAACCTTACTAAATGAAATTTGAGGCTTTGAACCTCAATTCAGAGTCAGATTTGGATGGAATTGGTATGGTTGGACTCGTATTCGAATGGGTGTTCGGAATTTATGATTTTTGTCAAGTTCTGGGAGGCGGGCCCGGGTTGATTTTTTGGGTTGACTTTTTGATTTTTAATTAAGATCGAAGCTTTATTTTTTAAGGTTGTTAGCTACGACATTCTTTGATGTTATTAAGTTGTTTTTAATAGATTTGAGACATTTGGAGGTCGATTCATGCGGGAAGGACTTTTTGTAGTATTGATTGCGCTTTGAGTTAAGTAATATGTCTAAACTTGGTTTGAGGGTAATTTTCTCCATTGGCCATGGTGTTTGAGATATGTGTGTGCACCGAGGTTATTCATAGATCGGTCAGCCCTTCAGTTATTATATTCCTCGTTTGCTTTCATGCCTCATTATTTGTGTGTTTTCTCTACTTGTAGAATTATTTGATCTATGATTCATGTTAAAATCATGTCTAGGTTATGTGCTCATTTACTTTAGACATGATAGGGCTATTCTAGTTGTTTTGTGTTGTTTGCCTTAATTGTAGACATACTCTCAGTCATGATGCTATATCCGTATATTATATTTCTGTCTCAGTGCATTCTTAATATGATTTCTCATATGTGTAAAACTATTGAACCGAGTATTGTTTAGATATGGTTAATTGAGATATGAGTGGTTGATGACTGAGCTTGAGCCGTAGAGCCGATTTAGTATTGATTTTGAGGTGACGCATATGCCAGACCCCATATTGGGCTAAGTGGTATTGACTAGGGGCGACACATGCACCAAGCCCCATGATTGGGCTATGTGATATTGGTTGATAGCTTATATTCGATCGGCACTTGGGGAAGGATCCACCCCTCCGAAGTCTGGTATTCACAATGAGCGCTGGCGCAGGGTCACATATATGTGCTTGAGTGAGGGTCTTATGTCAGGCCCTCGTACATTGCTGAGTGATGATGTTGTGTGTGAGGGGTCAGGGGCAATTGTGTCAGGCACTATACATGCGCTGAGATATGATATATTTGATGAATTAATCGCGGTATTTATTGGTTTTAGCATGTTCACTCATTATGCGTGAACCAAGTTGTGATTCTTCCTTTATGTTTGATGGTATTAGATGTCCTTATTTGGTATTTTGGACAGAAAATCATTATGAAGTTAAAAACATCATGCTTAGAAAACTCTGTGAAAGAATTCATGCCTTTTTATAGCTATTCTTGAAAAGCAATATTTTCCTGTTGTTTGTGAAAGTGTTGAAATTAATTTTGCTTTACTTCTCTTTACCATTATTATTCTATATTGTTATTATTGGTTATTGGAATTGGATGTTGGGAAATTGCCAGCTCGTAATTGCTTTTAGTCCGAGGTTAGGCTTGTTAGTTATTGAGTATATGGGGTCGGATGTATTCATACTACACTCTGCACTTTATGTGCAGATCCAAGTACTGCTGAGAGAGTTTATTGATAGTTGGAGGTACTTGTACCAGATCATTGGATATTTCGAGGTAGCTTCTGATTTCGTTCATTGACCTTGGAGTCTCCTTCTGCTTTGTTTATGTTACAATTGTTCTATCATTCAGACATTTTTTGTATTTGGGGATTAGACTTTGTATTTAAATTCTATAGTGCTCATGCGCTCGTTGACACCAGATCATGGGATGGTTGTAGTTGCGTTCTTGCTGATATTTTAGATATTTTATGATTATTACACTGTTGAAATTTTTAAGTTGTATTATTTAGATTATTTCTATTGTTTAATTATTGGCTTGCTTAGGAAGCGGTGTTAGGTGTCGCCACGGTTCCGGTGGGAATTTGGGTTGTTACATATATCCTCAAGTAAAGCATATCACTCCCAAAGAATAGCAGATTTAAGTTCTCTATCTTTTGTAAATACTAACATTTTTATTAATCTACTTCTTACACGTTCAAATTCCCTAACTCCTTTTATAGTTTTATACCTTGCTTGATTGTGATATCGTATATATTTTATAAACTTCTGTTGTCTCATGAATTTATATTTTTAATTCAAATTATAAAAAAATATAAGCTCTTGAGAATAATGAATATTGATCATATTTTATCATGACCCAAAACTCGTAATAGGTCGCGATGGCACCTAACGCCGCCGTTAGGCAAGCCCACAAGTAAACCTCTAATTTAGTTATCCTTTTTTAACTTTTAAAACAAAAGTTTCCTTTTTAAAATAACAAAATAAATAAGATCTCATGCAACCGTACATACTCTTTTCTCAAAAAACAAAAAATACCTACGTGAGAAATACATCAACCATAGTGACAGTAATGATAAGTACAACAGTACAAATATGCTAGAAGTCTCCAAAACCTGGTGCCACAAATGCATGAGCAATCTAGAGAATATAGAAAACTAGTACAACTACTGTCTGAAGGGTAATAGACAGAAAAAATAAACAAGGTAGAGGGAGACTCCTGTGCTGCATATCGAAGCAAGGCAAGCAGCTCACCACTAAGTCTCCGTAGAAGTGCGGCTACGCGCCCATGTGACCAATGGTAGTACCTGTCTCAGTACCTGCACATTCAGTGCACAAGTATAACGTAAGTATCAAAAATAACACGTACCCAGTAAGCATCTAATCTAACCGAGAAGAAGTAGTGATGAGGGGACTTGACACTTACTTGTAGTGAAATAGTAAAAGAAATTCAGAAAGTAGGTATGGAGAATGTACAACAAGTAGCAACGAAACAAATAAAATCAATTACAATAATTACACATATAAGTCTATATCAAATCACTAAACATATCATAACTGGCCTTGAAGGCGCTAACTCAACTGTTACCAACCAACTCCAGTCTCAAATATTAAGCACGAAGTTGCCGAGGCGAACGACCTGATCCCATAAGAATAGTGGTACTCAGTATTACCGAGGTGAACGGCCTGATCCTATATGAATAGTGTTACCATTTTGCCGAGGCGAACGACCCGATCCCATAAGAGTAATTTAATACACTGCCGAGGCGAACGACCCGATCCCATAAGAGTAGAGAAATTTACCTCGCTTGCGGAAGTACATGCGAGTCGAGAAGACACAGATCCATAGTTCATCAAATATTTCTTAATTTTTCCAAAGTAAGAGGCTAAATCAGTATCTTTATTCTAATTCTCAATCTCAGTCATAATAAAGGGAATCAATAAACCGGATAGATACAAATAGCACGATAAAGACATGATGAGAATCTAAGTTTACCCGGACATAACATGAATATAGCTACGTACGAACTCTCGTCACCCCGTGCGTACGTAGCTCCCCACAATAAGTAGCACACAATAATTAATACACCTAAGGGGATAAATTCCCTCTTACAAGGTTAGGCAAAAGACTTACCTCGCTTTCAAGTCTATTAACCGGCTCTTTAACCTCACTATAACCCCCCAAACGAATCCAAGCAATCCGAAGCTAATCAATAGTCGTATAAACTAATGAATAAATACTCAAAAGTTCATAATTTAACCACTAGAGTAATTACCCAACCGTATTTGGAAGGTTCCTAAAATTTACCGTCGAGCCCACACGCCCGGATTCCAAAAATATTCATAAATAAATATTACCCATAACATCACAATTACAAATATATGATTTCTACTCAATTCCATAATCATTTTCGTGGTCTAATATCATTTTTATCAAAACCTAGGTTTTTCAACAAACTTCTAAAATTTCTACTTTTTTACATGTTAAAATCTACCCATAATCTATGTATTTAACTTACATTAAGTAGGAATCACCCACCTTTTAGTGCTTGATGAACCCCCCCTCCCCTCCAAGAAGCTCCAAATTCGGCCAACAAAATGAGAAATGAGAAAAATAAGCCTAAGTCCCGACTTTAAAATGTTTTCTGCCCAGTTTTGTGTACAAGTCATAAATCACCATACGGATCTATTCACAAGCTCGGAATCTCAAACGGACTTCGATTACACCAAAGTCTATTTCAAATCAAATTTAAAGAACTTGAAAACCTTTAATGCGCCAACTTTTAACATTAAGCGCTGAAATGCTCCCGGGTCACCTGAAACTCGATCCGAAGACACGCCCAATTCCAAAATTATCATACGAATCTATTGGAACCATCAAATCCCGGTTCTGAGGTTGTTTACTCAAAATATTGACTCAAGTCAAACTTAGCCATCTTATGCCACTATTATAAAACTAAGTGTTCCGATTTCAACTTGAACCCTTCCAAACCCGAACCAACCATCCCCGCAAGTCATAAAATAGTAAAATCATATACGGGAAGTCTTAATTAGGGGAACAAGGATCTATAAAGCAAAACGACTAGTCGGGTCGTTATATTTTCCAACTTTTAAACAAATGTTCGTCCTCGAATGAGTCTAGAATCATACCTAGAGTGCTGAATAAGTGTGGATATCTTCTCCACATGTCCTCCTCGGCTCCCAAGTCACCTCCTCGACTGGTTGACCCCTCCACTGGACCTTTACTGCAGAAATCTTCTTGGAACTCAATTGGCAAACCTGCCTATCAACAATGGCAACTAGCTCCTCCTCATAACACAAACTCTCATCTAGCTGAATTGTGCTGTAATCTAACACATGCGACCTGTCAGCATCGTACTTCCGAAGCATAGACACATGGAAGACCGGATGAACTCCTGATAGACTGGGTGGCAAAGCAAGCTCATAAGCAACCTCCCCAACTCGCCTCAACACCTTAAATGGGCCAATAAACCCGGACTCAGCTTGCCCTTCTTTCTAAACCTCATTATACTCTTCTTCAGCGAGACTTTCAAGAGAACCTTGTTGTCCACCATAAATAATAAATCACGCGCTTTCTGATCCGCGTAACTCTTCTGCCTGTATTATGCCGTGCAAAGTCGCTCCTAAATCAACTTTACCTTCTCCAAGGCATCCTTCACTAAATCTGTGCCATATAACCTAGCCTCGCCAGGCTTAAATCATCCGACGGGTGAACGACATCGCCGACCATATAAAGCCTCAAATGGATCCATCTCGATGCTGGACTGATAACTGTTGTTATAAGCAAACTCGACCAAAGGCAAGAATTAATCCCACTGTCATCCAAAGTCAATCACACATGCCTGAGCATGTCCTCCAAGATCTAAATTGTCCGCTCTGACTGACCCATCGGTATGCGGATGAAATGTTATGCTGAGCTCTACCCGGGTCCCCAAATCACTCTATACTGCCCTCCAGAAATGCAAAGTGAACTGAGGTCCTCTATCTGAAATGATGGAAACTGGCACACCATGCAACCGGACAATCTCCTGAATGTAAATCTGGGCCAACCTCTCTAAAGAGTAAGTAGTCACCACCAGAATAAAGTGTGGCGACTTGGTTAGCCTATCGACAATGACCCAAACAACATCAAACTTCCTCAACGTCCGCATCAACCCAACTACGAAGTCCAAAGTGATACGCTCCCACTTCCACTCCAGAATGACCATCTTCTGGAGTAGGCCACCTGGTCTCTGGTGCTCATACTTAACCTGCTGGAAATTTAGACATCTTGCTACATACTCAACTATGTCCTTCTTCATCCGCCGCCACAAATAATGCTGCCTCAGTTCGCAATACATCTTAATAGCACCTGGATGAATAGAATACCGAGCCACGACACATGCAAGAACTCGGCTGGGCTCCGGAATATCTAACTTCACAAGTCTGTTAGCTAAGTATTGAATTTCTAAAGCGAACAGACTCTCCTTTTCCGAAATGAATGCCAAACTACCCATACTTTTCGCCTTTCTGCTCAAGGCATCCGCAACCACATTTGCCTTGCCCGGATGGTAAAGGATGGTAATATCATAGTCCTTCAGTAACTCAAGCCATATGCGATGCCTCAAATTAAGGTCCCTCTAATTAAAAAATGCTGCAATTTGCGGTGATCAGTGTAAACCTCACAAGACACCCCATAAAGATAATGCCTCCAGATCATGAGAGCATAAACTATTGCGGCCAACTCCAAATCATGTATGGGGTAATTCTTCTCGTGGGTCTTCAGCTGACGTGAAGCATATACAATAACTCGCCCCTCCTGCATTAATACACAACCCAAGCCAACACACGAAGCATCGCAATACACAGTATACATCCCTGAATCGGAGGGAAACACTAACACCGGTGCTATAGTCAAAGCGGTCATGAGCTTCTAAAAGCTCGCCTCACAATCATCAGACCATCTGAACGGAGCACCCTTCTGGGTCAATCTAGTCAAATGTGTTGCAATAGATGAGAATCCCTCCACGAACCAATGATAATAACCTGCTAACCCCAAGAAACTCCTGATCTCGGTCGTTGTGGTAGGATAAGGCCAGCTCTGAACTTCCTCGATCTTCCTGGGATCCACCTTAATACCCTCACCTAATACAACATGCCCCAAGAAAGCCACATAATCCAACTAGAACTTGCACTTGGAAAACTTAACATACATCTTCTGTTCCCGCAAGGTCTGAAGCACTAACCTCAAATGCTGCTCGTGCTCCCCCATACTACGCGAGTAGATCAATATGTCATCAATGAAGATAATGAAAAATGAGTCGAGATACCGCCTGAACACCCGATTCATCAAATCCATAAACATCGTCGGGGTGTTAGTCAATCCGAAGGACATCACTAAAAACTCATGTGCCCATACACTGTCAGGAAAGCCATCTTCAGAACATCTGAAGCACGAATCTTCAGCTGATTATACCTAGATCTCAAGTTGATCTTAGAGAACACCCTGGCACTCTGTAACTGGTCAAACAAGTCATCAATGCGTGACAACGGGTACTTATTCTTAATGGTGACTTAGTTCAACTGGTGGTAATCAATGTACATCCGCATACTCCCATCCTTTTTCTTCACAAATAACATCGGCGCGCCCCAAGGCGACACATTGGGTTTAATGAACTCCTTCTCAAGCAACTCTTGAAGCTACTCCTTTAACTCTCTTAACTCCTTGGGAGCCATGCGATAAGGTGAAGTAGAAATAGGCTGGGTGCCTGGCACCAAATCAATGCCAAAATCGATATCCCGATCTGGCGGCGTGCCTGGTAGATCAGCAGGAAATACATCAGAAAACTCTCGTACCACCGACACTGAATCTAATGTGGGAGTCTCTGCAGTACTATCCCAAACAAAGGCCAAATAGGCCAAACAACCTTCTCGACCATATGTCGAGCCTTCAAGAAAGAAATAAACCAGCGAGAAGTACCAACAGACGAACCCATCCACTCTAATCTGGCTAACTCAGGCATCGCCAAGGTAACAGTTATGGCATAGAAATCAAGAATGGCATGGTACGGAGACAACCAGTCCATGCTAGGGTAACCTCTAAATCAACCATATTGAGTAATAGAAGATCCACTCTGGTTTCATAGCTATAGAAAGTCACCACACAGGACCGGTAGACTCGATCCACAACAACAGAATCACCCACTGGCGTGGACACATGTTCAAGAACGCCGAAGGACTCGCGGGATACATCCAGATAAGGAGCAAATATAAAAAAACATAGAAATAAGTAGATCCTAGATCAAATAATACCGAGGCATCCCTACGGCAGATAGAAATAGTACATGTGATCACTGCATCGGAGGTGACTGCCTCTGGCCTAGCAGAGAAAGTATAGAATCAAGATGGAGCGCCACTTGACTGGCCTCCACCTCTAGGACAACCCCTACCCACCTGCCCTCCGCCTCTGGCCGGGTGGGCGGGCGGTGTGGTAATCATGGGCCGATAGTCCTGCTGCTCGGCCTTGCCTTGAAGTCTAGGACAAAACCTCTTCACGTGCCAAACTCCACACACTCAAAACAACCCCTCGGAGTAGAGGGCTGCTGACCTGAAGTCTGACCTTGATGGCCTGAATACCCACCAGAGGAAACCTGAATAGCTGGTGGACGGTAAGTACTCTCTGGAATAACATTGAAGTAGGGTCGTGCTGGAGCACTCCGGGCAGGCGGTGGTGCTGACTGCATGGGCCTGCTAGACTGGCCCCTCATGAACTAACCTCTTCCCCAGGTGGGGCGCCAATGAATCCACCAAACTGTCGGGGCCACTTGTCCCTTGGTGCAAACTCTCTGCTGCGGTTGCAGATATGCTCGATCCTCCGAGCTATATCCATAACCTGATGAAAGGGAGTCCCCATCTCTGCCTCACGGGCCATAGAAACCTGAATCTCAGGGTGTAGACCTGCA
Source organism: Nicotiana tabacum (assembly GCF_000715075.1). Taxonomy (NCBI): domain Eukaryota; kingdom Viridiplantae; phylum Streptophyta; class Magnoliopsida; order Solanales; family Solanaceae; genus Nicotiana; species Nicotiana tabacum. The sequence continues at coordinate 50,683,501 of NC_134102.1, forward strand.
ATGAACCTCCGCACCCTCTCTGCGTCTGTGGGGAATATAATAGCTGCATAGTGAGACAAGTTAGTGAATATCGCCCCATAGTCGATCACAGACATAAGACCCTGACAGCGTCGCTCAAACTGACCACAAAGCTCCTCTCTCTCCGAAGGTGGTATGTACTTCTCCAAGAACTGATGTGTAAACTGATCCCAAGTGAAGGGAGGTGAACCTGGTGGCCTGCTAAGGAGGTAAGCCTGCCACCATCTATGGGATTGCCCTCAAGCTGAAAAGTGGTGAAGTCCACCCCGTTAGACTCCAATATCCCCGTGTTATGTAGCCTATTCTTGCACTGGTCAATGAAATCCTAGGGGTCCTCTGACCGCTCACCCCAAAAGTTAGGGGGACGAAGCCTTGTCCATCTGTCCAACCACTTCTACTAATCAACGGTCGCCACTGGTATGGACTCTGGCACAGCCGCTGTAACTGGCTTGGCCCAGCCCTCAGGTAGTGCACCTGGGGTCTGATAAATGGCAGCAGCGTGCCCTGGAGCCTGAGCGGTAGGGTTCTGTGCTCTTCCTTCCGCCTGAGATGTGGCTGGGTACGCTGGAAATAAACAACTTGCATCATATAGTCTATGAATAACAACATACGGCCCATGACCTCCTGAAATCCCGGTGCAGTCATGAAATTTGTCGGGGCTGGCTCAACTACAGGCGCCTCATCCTGCTCCTCAATAACAGGATCCTCCTATGGATCCACTGGTGGTACAACGGGAGCAACTCTAGGATTCCCTCGTCCTCTGACAGGAGCTGGAGCCCTCCCCCAGCCTTTGCCTCGGCCTCTAGCAACGGATGGAGCAGCTCCTCTACCGCCTTGTACATTTGCCGCGCGCGTTATCACCATCTGTGAGAGATCAATAGAATGATACTTAGCACAATATCAACTTCACGATAGGATATAAAGAAAGAGAGGTTTTCTAACACCCTATAGCCTCAAGAAGATAAGAACGGACGTCTCCGCATCGATCCGCAAGACTCTGCTAGGCTTGCTCATGACTCTTGAGACCTATGTGAACCTAAAGCTCTGATACCAAGCTATCATGGCCCAAAACCCGTAATAGGTCACAATGGCACCTAACGGCACCTAACGCCGCCATTAGGCAAGCTCACAAGTGTACCTCCAATTTAGTTATCCCTTTTTAACTTTTAAAACAAAAGTTTCCTTTTTAAAAGAAAGAAATAAATAAGATCTCATGCAACCGTAGATACTCGTTTCTCAAAAAAAAAAAAATACCAGCATGAGAAATACATCAACCATAGTGACAGTAATGATAAGTACAACAATACATAAATGCTAGAAGCCCCCAAAATCCGGTGCCACAAGTGTATGAGCAATCTAGAGAATATACAAAACTAATACAACTATTGTCTGAAGGGTAATAGACAGGAATAATAAACAGGGTAGAGGGAGACTCCGGTGCTGCAGATCGAAGTAAGGCAAGCATCGCACCACTAAGTCTCCGTAGAAGTGCGGCTATGCCCCCGTGTGACCACTGCTAGTACCGGTCTCAGTACCCGCACATTCAGTGCAGAAGTATAGCATGAGTACGGAAAACAATGCGTACCCAGTTAATACTAATCTAACCTCGAAGAAGTAGTGACGAAGGGTCGACTTGACACTTACTAGTGATCAAACAGTAATATAAATATATCGAGTATACATGGAGAATGCACAACAAGTAGCGACAAAACAAATAAAAGCAATTACAGTAATTCCACACATGAGTCTATATCAAATCACTAAACATGTCATAACCGGCCTTGAAGGCGCTAACTCAACTGTTATTAAACCAAATCCAGTCTCAAGTATTAAGCACGAAGCTGCCGGGGTGAATAACTCGATCCCATAAGAATAGTGGTACTTAGTAGTACCGAGGAGAACAGACCGATCCCATTAAAATAGTATTACCATACTGCCGAGGCTAACGGCCCAATCCCATAAGACTAATTTAATACACTGCCGAGGTGAACAACCCGATCCCATAAGAGTAGAGAAATTGACCTCGCTCGCGGAAGTACATGCGAATCGAAAAGACACAGATCCATAGTTCATCAAATATTTCCTAATTTTTCCAAAGTAAGAGGCTAAATCAGTATCTTTATTCTAATTCTCAATCTCAGTCATAATAAAGGAAATCAATACACAAGATAGATACAAATAGCATGATTAAGGCATGATGTGAATCTAAGTCTACTCAGACATAACATGAATATAGCTATATAGGGACTCTCGTCACCTCGTACGTACATAGCTCTCCACAACAAGTAGCACACAACAATTAATACACCTAAGGGAATAAATTCTCTCTTACAAGGTTAGGCAAGAGACTTACCTCACTTTCAAGTCCACTAACCGACTCTTTAACCTCGCTAGAACTCCCCAAACGAAGCCGAGCAATCCAAAGCTAATAAAAAGTGGTATAAACTAATCAATAAGTGTTCAAAAGTTCATTATTTAACTACTAGAGTAACTACCCAACCCAATTTGGAAGGTTACTAAAATTCACCCCCGGACCCACACTCCCGGATTTCGAAAATTTTCGTAAATAAATATTACAATAATCTCACGAATACAAATATATAATTTCTACTCAATTCCATAATCATTTTCGTGGTCTAATCTCATTTTTATCAAAACCTAGGATTTTTAACAAACTCCTAAACTTTTCATATTTTTACATGTTAAAATCTACCCATAATCTATGTATTTAACTTACATTAAGTAGGAATCACTCACCTTTTAGTTCTTGATGAAAACCCCCCTCCAAGAAGCTCCAAATTCGGCCAACAGAATGAGATATGAGAAAAATAAGCCTAAGTCCTGACTTTAAAATATTTTCTCCCCAGTGATTCCTTCTTTGCGATCGCGATAGGGCACTCGTGACCAGGAAGGCAAAATGCCAAGCCAAAGAAAAATGCCCTTCGTGAACGCGAGGCCAGCCTCGCGAACACGAAGGCTTAGCTGACATACCTATCTAGAACGCGATGGCCTCAACGCAAACGCGAAGGCTAGTGGCCTAGTGCATCGCGAACGAGGTCCCTCTCTCGTGAACTCTTAGGGAAAAATGCCACCCAACCCTATTCCTTCATCGCAAACGTGACTCCTTCTCCGCATTAGTGAAAAAGGAAACCAGAACAATAATTTTTGCAGTTTTTGACTTAGCTCCGGCCGGTATGAAACACACCCAAGCCACCCAGGACCCCGTCCAATTACACAAATAAGTCCATAAACATAATACGGACCAGCTCGAAACCTCAAAACACATAAAACAATATCAAAACCAAGAATCGCACCCCAAAACCAAATCAATCAATTTATGAACTTCAAACTTCTTCAACTAGCTCCGTACGCGTCGAATCATACTTAGACAACTCGAAATGATGCTAAATTTTTCGTACAAGTCGTAAATCACTATACAGATCTATTCCCATGCTTGGAATCCCAAACAGACCTCGATTACACTAAAGTCTACATCAAACCAAATTTAATGAACTTGAAAATCTTCAATGCGCCAACTTTCAATATTAAGCGCCGAAACGCTCTCGGGTCACCCGAAACTCGATCTGAAGACACGCCCAATTCTAAAATCATCATACGAACCTATTGGAACCATCAAATCTCGATTCCGAGGCCGTTTACTCAAAATATTGACTCAAGTCAAATTTGGCCATCTTAGGCCACTATTAAGGAACTAAGTGTTCCGATTTCAGCCCGAACCCTTCCAAACTCAAACCAACCATCCCCGCAAGTCATAAAATAGCAAAAGCACATACGAGAAGTCTTAATTAAGGGAGCAAGGATCTAAAAAGCAAAATGACAGGTCGAGTCATTGCATACTTAGTCAACAAAATAGCAATTGACCTAGCTAAGCGTGAAAATAATCTAGATAATTTTGAAAGCTTAGCGATCTAATCATGTATACCCTTTCTTTTTTTAACTTCATATGAAAATGGTTGTCTAGGTACTACGTATTCTAGACATGTCAACTAAAAAAGTATATAGAAAAGATTTTTCGCAAACAAATTATATAGCTAAACGGTAACAATTCATCGTTAAGTAGAATTTAACGATGAATGAGCAACAAATTATCAAAAGATCCTATTAGCTATAAGATGTTATAGCCAATTCCTATTTTTCTTGAAGTCAAATTATCTAAGAAACGTTTTTTTACCCAAAAATAAAAGTCCTTTTTATCTATTAAAGGAGAATATGTACTACAATAATTTAGGTATTGCCTTGGAAACAAAATATTGTAATACAGTATTTTCTGAAAAAATATGTTATTTTCTTACTGCTTTTTTACATGGTGAATTTATTAACTTTTTTTTATAGAAGAAACTAAAATTTTGAGTTTATAAAATAAAAAATTCTTGGAAGTCAAAGTGAAAAGTCATATAGTAAACTTTAAATTTTAAATATTAGTTTATCCAAATATTCAAATATTAAATTGTTAATCGACTGCAAGTTCTTATATTAGTTATAATATATTCTTAACATCAGTAACCAAACGTAAAGAAGAATAGAGATTTTATTTTGATTTCATAATTTTGCTAAATTTTGTTATTATCACCTATTTCTAATCAACACAATCACTAAGAAGTTCCATCAAAATTGTCAATAATAAGAAGCAGAAGAAAAAAAGTGATTAAAAATTGGTTCTTGTGGATTAAATAAAAAGAAAAAAATATTGCGAAATACATTCGAGTGGACTTGGAAAAAAGAAAAAAATTGAGTGGATAATTTTTCGATTTTTATCACCACGTTACATTTTTTAATGGTTGGAAGAGTTTATTTTACGTAGGAAAGAAAAACAAAAAGTAGTCAAAAATAGGCCTACTAACAAAAACTTGTAGGATCGTGGAAATAGGAAAAACTTAAACTAATTTCAATCAATTACTAAAATTTAATCTAGCTATTGAATTCCAATGACTTTACTAAAAACGTCAGAATTAGTTAAGTTTGTTACTCCTATATCTTTTTAAAATCTTCAAATTGTATTTAAATAAGGAAACATTTATATTTATATAAGTAAGACATACTTGATATTAAGTTCCTAAATATTAGGACTTCTTACATAGTTAATATTTTATTAATGTAAAAGTTTCAAATATTAAAAAAATAATTAATTGATAATTATGTACAACGTGAACTCTATTTTTAAAGGGTAAAAAGACGAATGTCGTGTGTGTGTGTGTGTGTGTGTGTGTGTGTGTGTGTGTGTGTGTGTGTGTGTGTGTTTGTTTCCCTTTGTTCCTCCATTATAGAAGAGGAGTGTGAAACTAGATGCATGTAGACGAGTGTAATGACCCGGCCGATCGTTTTGTCTATTTGCCCCCGTTTTAACATTTGATGCTCCCTCTATGTGTATTTATTGTTATGTGACTTGTGGGGAAGGTTAGTTTGATTTTAGAAAGATTTTGGAGTGAATTGGAGCACTTAGTTCCAAGGTTGGAAGCTTAAGTTATAAGTATTGACCGAGGTTTGTCTTTTGTATAAACAACTCCGGAATAGTATTTTGATAGTTCCAATAGGTTCACATAGTAATTTTGGAATTAGGCGTATGTTCGGATATGGATTTGGAGGTTCCTAGGTTGATTTGGCTCTAAATGTCGACAGTTAAAAATTTGAAGGTTTGGAAGGTTCATAGGTTTGACCGGGAGTAGACTTTTTTGAATTGTTATTCCGGGACTTCGAATAGGCTCGATATGTCATTTAAGACTTGTATGCAAAATTTGAGGTCCGAGTTGATTAGACGTGGTTCGCCATGAGTTTTGAAAGTTTGAAAGTTGATTAGTCCATTAAGCTTGAATTGAAGTGTGATTCATAATTTTGATGTTACTTTTTGTGATTTGAGACCTCGAGTAGGTTCGCATTATATTTTGGGACAAGTTGAATATTTGGACGGGGTCTCAAGGGCTCGGGAGTGTATTGGATGGATTGCGAACTATTTGGTGAAGTTTGAAACTGTTGAAGTTGTTGGTGTCTGGTGCGCTTCGCTATCGCGAAGGCTTATTTTGGGGCAATGAAATTTTGCTCTTTGCGTCCGCGATTGATAGGTCGTGTTCGCGAAGCGTTGTGAGCAGTTACCTTCGCATTCACGACATGGGCATCATGTTCACATTGGAGGATGGAAGGATGGAGGCAGGCTAGAGCTAAGCATTCACGCTCGCAGGAGGCTTATCGTGTTCACATAGTGCTGGGGTAGCTTGTGCATCGCGTTCGCAAAGTGTATTTTTTGGGCAGTGTAGTTTTATGCTTCGTGAACGTGAGGCTTGTGCCACGTTTGCGAAGGGTATAACTGGGCAGTGTAACCCGCGTTTGCGATGTGGGTGTCATATTTGCGACACTGGAAGATTATGTACAGCTTCGCTTTTCCGAAGTTTTGTCCGCATTTGCGAAGAGGGGGACCTTTGCAAATGAGAAGGCTTAGCCGTGTTTGCAATAACTAAGGAGCTGATACACTGATCGCATTTACGAAAATTGCAATTGCAAATAAGAGTTCGCAATTTCTTTATCTGCAGGTGGGTAAAATATTGGAATTTTGAGACTTAGCTCATTTTAACCATTTTTGAACCTTAGACTCCATATAGGCGACTGTTGGAGAGAAATGTCTTCCCAAATTTATAGGTTATTAACTTTAACTTATTTTCAATCAATTTTAATTACTTTTTCATAAATTTCATCATCAAACCTATGAATTTCAAAGTAGAAATAGGGTGTTTTGGGTAAAACTTAGGGATTTTCTAACATTAAGATTTAGACCTCAAATTGAGGTCGGATTTTGAAACAAATCATATATCCGGGCTCCAAGGTGAATGGGTAATCGGGATTTGGTCTTAATTTCGACCACATGAGCCCGAGTTGACTTTTTGTTGACCTTTTCAATTATGTTGAAGATTGAACCTTTATCGTACGGGGGTAGTTTCTAAAGCTTGTTTTAAATTGTTTGAATGATATTTGGCTAGATTCGATTGGTCTGGGGGCTTGTTCTAAAGGAACTACCGTGTTGGATAGTTGATTATGTTCCGGAAAGAGGTAAGTGCCATGGTTAACCTTGGCTTGAGGAAATTAAGACTTGATTGATCTATTTGCTACGAGATTTATCTGCGGGGATGACGTATATGCAAGGTGACGAGTGTATATGTACTGTCATGGGTTCAAGCATGCGGGGTGGACTACTTAATTGCAGGTCTTCAATTATATCTTGTCTTCAGTTATTCCATGATTTTACTTGTTACATGACTTACTTGCTACATGTCCTTACTTGTTAAATTCATGCCCTCACTTGTTACATGTCTCTATTTGCCACATGCTTTCATGTATTCATGCCATCATTTATTGTCCCCATTTACCTGTCTTATGCTCTTACATGTTATTAGATAGATGCTTTTAATTGTCTTATGCCTTTACTTGTTTATTCGCCTTACTTGCTTTCTATTTCACTTTACCATGTTATATTGGATTTCCTTAGGGAATTTATATGTTTTGGTTCCCTTTTTATGTTACGTTGTGAGATACGCCGTAGTTGGTAGTCATTATTATTATATATTGGAATAGTATTATTATTATATATGTGGATCGGATTGTACGCTGCAATAATATATATATATATATATATATATATATATATATATATATATATATATATATGTATATATATATGTGTGTGTGTGTGTGTGTGTTTGTGAATTGGGTTACATGCTGCAATAATATTATATGTATGGATCGGGTTGCATGCCACAATATATATATATATATATATATATATATATGTGGATCGGGTCGCGCGCCACAATGATATTAGTATTGATATGTGGATCGGGTCACGCGCTGCTACGGAAAGATTGTATTATGGTTATTCTTGGCTGTTGATTTCTGTTACCATATTGTGTTTTGAGACTGAGAAGTGATGATATTATGGGGCCCTCTGTCATTTGTTCTTATGTCGATTATCATGTTAATTAGTTGTTTCTTTACTTCATTATTGCTTTTCTGCTTATATTCGTACCAGTTTATAGTTAGTGTGTTGTCATAGCATCGTCATTACTTCATCGAGGTTAGGCTCGGCTCTTACAGAGTACATGGGGTCGGTTGTACTCATACTATACTTCTGCACTTCTTGTGCAGATTCTGGCGCTGGTCCCAGCAACGCACATCGGTAATTGCTCGGACTGTTCCCTTTAGGAGACTTATGGTAGAGCTGCATGGCGTTCGCAGACCCTGAAGTCTCCTTTCATTCTGTGTTACTATTAATTGTGTACCAGGCAGTTTATATTTTATTTCAGACTTTATTTGTAGGATTCTAGCAGCTCATGTACTTGTGACACCAATTCCTCGGATTAGTCAAGACAATGAGCTTCATGGATTTATTATATATTTTAGAGCATTTCAGTCTTAAATTCTTAATATTTTGCTTCTTAACTGTTAAACTTCTTAACTGCTTAGCTAATGTTGGCTTGCCTAGCAAGCGAAAGTTATGCGCCATTACAGCCCCGTGGTTGGGATTTTGGGTCATAACAAGTTGGTATTAGAGCACTAGGTTACCTAGATCTCACGAGTCATGATCAAGCTTAGTAGAGTCTTGAGGATCGATACAGAGACGTTTGTACTTATCTTCTAGAGGCTATAAGGCTTTTGAAAAATATCACATTCTTTCTTTCTCTATTGTTTGACTTAGTTCCTTTCACGAGTTTTGAATCTCTCCTCTCTTATTCTCTCACAGATAGTGAGACCACAAGCTTCGTCCGCAACTGATCAGGAGCTAGAGCCCCAGGTTGCAGCCACTACTAGGGGTAGGGGCCGGGGCAAGGGCAGTGTTACAACCCACATTCGCGTACCTTAGATCACGTCATAAGTTAGTCGACGTAAATCGAAGAAGAGGTTATCTTTGAGATGATAAGAAGTTAATCCTATTGGTCTTAAACGATACAAGGGTGTATAAGAGTGGTTAACAAGTATTAGAAGTTAAACGAATCAAGGATGTTGTAACCCGTATTTTCGGGTAACACTAGAGGTGATTAATTGTCCCAAGAGGTCATGTTTTAATGTATTTGAATCATATAATATCCGTATCATAAGTCTTGAAGTCAAGCGAGTTATGAAACAAAGTCGATAAAAGTTGTCGCAACTTACGTTTATAATTTTACTTAAACTTTAGGTCAAATGTTACTACATTTTTCTCCCAATATACTTGGAATTATGGGGTGATCTACCTATTAAATTGAATATCTATGAGTCTAGTTTCCAACACATTAAACCGTTCATCGATACGATCTCGGAATAGAGAGATATTCGCGTTTTCGCGAGAGTGCGCCAAGCTGCTCTCTATGGGGCCCACAAAGGCGGTTTAAGACATATGGACATATATAAGATACCTCAACCCCATTTTAAGTCATTATTTTTCAGTATATTCAGACCTTATAACCCTAAAAACAGTCTCTCAAGGTTCTCTCATGATCCAAGACCCAAACAAAGGGCAAACAACACAAATCAAATATCAGGAATCCCGTGGCGCTAGTAAGTTTCTTGTTCTTCTTGTTGTTGCTGATTTTTGTGTTGTTCCAGCTCGTGTGGGAGGTTGTTTTAAGTGTTTTATGTCCTGTAAATACACTTTCAAGTTTTTAATATCAACCCTAGGTGATTTCAAGTCTTCTAAAGTAATTCTAGTGCCGAAAAACCCGAATTAATTGCTAGTTTCGCTTCCTTGTTCTTATGGCAGAATTGAAGGGATATTTCGTGGAAAATTAAGGTCAAATTGGAGTTGTTATTTCTGTTTAAAGGTAAGGAACCTCTTACACTATATATATTTAAGATTATCCAAGTTGCAGCTAAGTCGTTGAAGCTAGAACTTGTGAAATATATATCGAAAGGCTTGGTAGTAATGTTGTTGGTTGGTGGACTATTTTGGAGGCTCAATATGATTATTAATGATGTTGTTTGGGATGTTTGGTGATTGTATTGACTTGTGGGAAGTCATATAAATAGGGGAGGTGCTGTCCGTTTCATCGTAAAATAGGTTGCGGTCGATACATAATAGTTACGACGCTTAAACGATAATGATAGTGTCATTTGTCTTATTGTAGACTAAGGAGTCGTGACATTTGCATAGCTTGAGGTTGGGCAGTATATACAAGGTATGTGAGGCTATCCCCTTCATTCTTTTGCACGACTCCGATTGTACATAATGTAATGAACGAGCTCCCAAAGATACTCTACTCTTAGAAGCTAGCAGTACTTACATTGCTGCCCTTCTTATGAAACGATTGATATTGATGTTACTTCTCTTATTCTTATATTATCAATGTTGTTGGTAGTTCCTTATTCTTATAAGATTCTTGATGAAGAGTTAATCCTAATAACATGTACGAAGGATACCGACCTTACGTCACGCCGAAAGGTTCAAAATGTGATTCCAATGAGTCCAGCATGCATCATATATATGTATCTATTTTACTCTACCGAGCCGCGCTATAGTCGGCCGGGTATGGCACCTATTGTGCAACCACTGATCAGTTGGGTTTTACCGAGCTCCACATGGCCGGGTACGATTCTACCGAGCCCTATGATGGCCGGGTACGTTTTACCGAGCCTATTACGGCCGGCTACAATATGATGATGGTGATGCCCACAAAGGCGTATGTTTTAAAAGTTTATGTATATATATGTATGTATCATGTATTTCATGTCAGTAGCCCTCAGAGGTACCCAGATGTCACAGGTTGTATATTCTCTATCCCTGTTTACATTACTGTTCTCACTTATGCTTTCCTGCCTTACATACTCAGTACTTTATTCGTACTGACGTCCTTTTTATTTGTGGACGCTGCATGTCGTGCTGCAGGTCCTGATAGACGGTTAGACGCAGCTCCCCATCACAGTAGGCTATCCGGTTCAGCGGTTATTGGCGAGATCCCTTCTCCGGACTTGCCGTGGTCTTGGTATGCATTTTTGTTATAGACATTATGGGTATGTCGGGGCCCTGTTCCGGCAATGTTGTAGCATTTATGTTCTTTTAGAGGCTCATAGACAGGTGTCGACTTATGTATGGTTTAGAATGCCTTGTCGGCTGATTTTTGTTGTATAGTCTTTCATGACATCATGGTAGCTCGTACCTTATATATAGTTTCTTGACAGTCTTGTCGTCCCATGTTATGTATGTTCATGACATTATCTTTCATTGTTGGATGTTCATGATCCATGTCTACTATTTATATTGATCTTGTTGGCCCTTAAAGATAATAAGGAAGGTTAGATAAAATGTACGTTGGTACTCGGCAAGTATGGCCCGGGTGCTAGTCATGACCCTCCAGTTGGGTCGTGACAAACTTGGTATCAGAGCAAATCTGTCCTAGGGGTTGTCTATGAGCCGTGTCTAGTAGAGTTTTGATTATGGATGTGTAGCACGCCACATTTATAATCAGGAGGCTACATGACATCTAGGGTTGTTACCTTCTTCCTAAATCTTGATCGTGCGTAGAGTTGAGTCGTAAGTGTTCATATCTAATAATCACCTTGTTTTCTTTCAGCGATGCCTTCGACTAGGAAGCAAGCGATTAGTAAACGGCTTGATACAACTGTGGGAGAGGGTAACATTCAGGTGCCTCTAGCTAGAGCAGGCCAAAGTGAGGCTCAGAGTGAGATGCCGTCTCATACCTCTCCGTCTCCTCCAGAGGATATTAGGAGGCACCCAGTACATCCAGTTCCTCCGTCTGGCACTACAGACCACGATATGCGCAGTGCGGTGCAATTGTTGACTAGCTTGGTAGCTGCTCAAGCTCAGAGGCAGAATACCGGTGCTGCTGATAAACCGGTTAGTGCGAGAGTTTGTGATTTTATTAATCTAGACCCTCCAGTGTTTACCGGATCAGACCCCAAGGAGGACCCACAAATATTTATTGATCAGATTCATCGTACATTGCGGGTTATGCATGCTAGTGATACGGAGGCAGTAGAGTTGGCTTCTTATCGGTTACGGGATTTAGCGGTTTTCTGGTATGATAGTTGGGAGAGATCTAGGGGTCCGAACGCTCCTCCAGCCGTGTGGAAGGAATTTTCTAAGGCCTTTCTTCGTCACTACTTGCCAGTTGAGATACGACGAGCTAGAGCTGATAAGTTCTTGAACCTTCGACAGGGTAATATGAGTGTACGAGAGTATAGTATACAGTTTGATTCTTTAGCAAGGTATGCTCCCCATATGGTGGCCGAGATGAGTGATAGGGTGCATCTGTTCGTGAACGGGTTGGGACCACATCTGATAAATGAGTGCACAACAGCCTCCTTGGTAGAGGGCATGGATATTTCCCGTATTCAGGCTTATGCCCAGACCCTAGAGGATCGTAAGCGCCAGCAAAGGGCAGATAGGGAGCAGGATAGGGGCCAGCATAAGAGGGCGAGATTTGTAGGGTATTCTGATGAGTTCAGAGGCAGTATCAGGCCCCAATCTTCGAGGAGTTCGGCGCCACCTGTAGCTAGTGCTCCTCCACAGTTTCAGAGGCCTCGGTATGATCGATTTACCTATTCTGGTTCAGGTCAGAGTTCAAGGGCATCAGGCTCACAATTTCATAGAGATACTAGTCAGACGAGACCCCCAACACCTCGTTGTGATCAGTGCGGCAAGGCCCACTTTGGACTGTGCCGTCGAGGTTCCGATGCGTGCTATTCTTGCGGACAGCATGGCCATATGATGCGGGATTGTCCTAACAGAGGAGGTGGTGGTATGGCTCAACCGACTGGATCTGTGTCTGGTTCTTCCTCATCAGTTCGACCTCCAGCACAAGGTTTTCAACAGTCGACAGGTCGTGGTAGAGGTAGAGGTTCAGTGCCGAGTTCGAGTGGTGCTCAAAATCGAACCTATGCTCTAGTAGGTCGACAAGATCTCGAGTCATCTCCGGATGTTGTTACAGGTATATTGTCTGTGTTTTCTTATGATGTATATGCGCTAATTGATCCAGGATCTACCTTATCATATGTTACACCCTTTGTGGCTAATAAGTTTGGCATTGAACCTGAATTGATAAGTAAACCACTTGCGGTATCCACTCCGATAGGAGATTCTGTGATTGCTAGAAGGGTTTATAAAGGTTGCACTGTGATGATTTGTAGTCGTCAAACCTCGGCAAATTTATTTGAGTTAGAAATGGTTGATTTTGATGTGATAATGGGAATGGACTGGTTGGCCTCATGCTATGCAAATGTTGACTGTCGTACGAAGATGGTTAGGTTTCAGTTTCCAGGTGAACCCGCCATTGAATGGAAGGGGAACATTGCTACGCCGAAAGGTAGGTTTATTTCCTATCTTAAGGCAAGGAAGATGATCTCAAAAGGTTACATTTATCATCTTGTTCGCGTTAGGGATGCGGAGGCGAAGCCGCCTACTCTACAATTAATCCCCGTGGTCAATGAATTTCCAGATGTTTTCCCAGATGAACTCCCAGGCCTTCCTCCTGAAAGGGAGATTGAGTTTAGCATTGATGCATTGCCTGACACTCAACCGATCTCTATCCCTCCATACAGGATGGCCCCGACAGAGTTTCGAGAGTTGAAGGCGCAATTGAAGGACTTGCTGGATAAGGGTTTCATTAGGCCTAGCACTTCACCTTGGGGTGCGCCAGTCTTGTTCGTGCGGAAGAAAGATGGGTCGTTAAGGATGTGTATCGATTATCGACAGTTGAATAAGTTTACAATAAAGAACAAGTATCCACTTCCAAGAATTGATGACCTGTTTGACCAACTCCAGGGTGCCAAGTATTTCTCCAAGATTGACTTACGTTCAGGGTATCATCAGGTGAGGGTTAAGGAGAAGGATATTCCAAAGACGGCCTTCCGGACAAGATATGGGCATTTTGAGTTCTTGTTGATGTCGTTCGGGCTAACAAATGCCCCAGCAGCTTTTATGGATCTCATGAATAGTGTATTCAGGCCCTATCTTGATGTGTTCGTGATCGTATTCATTGATGACATTCTGGTGTATTCTCGTTCGGAGGCGGAACATGCGAGCCACTTGCGGATAGTATTATAGACCCTTCAGGATCATAAGTTATATGCTAAGCTCTCTAAATGTGAATTCTGACTGAACTCAGTAGCATTCCTTGGCCATGTGATATCTAAAGAGGGTATTAGTGTCGACACTCAGAAGATCGATGCAGTGAAGAATTGGCCAAGACCGACAACACCGTCAGAAGTCCGCAGCTTCCTGGGGCTAGCAGGATATTATAGGCGGTTTGTAGAAGGGTTTTCCTCTATATCAGCACCATTGACTAAGTTAACACAGAAAGCTACCAAGTTCCAGTGGTCTAATGCTTGTGAACATAGTTTTCAGGAGCTAAAGAATCGATTGACATCCGCGCCAGTGCTCACTCTCCCAGAAGGAACAGAAGGTTATGTGGTATATTGTGATGCCTCAGGTATAGGTTTGGGGTGCGTATTGATGCAACGTGGGAAGGTGATTGCTTATGCATCAAGACAATTGAAGAAGCATGAAAAGAATTACCCGACTCATGATTTGGAATTAGCTGCAGTAATATATGCTTTGAAGATATGGCGACACTACTTATACAGCGTCCATGTTGACATCTACACATATCACAAAAGTTTACAATACATCTTCAAGCAGAAGGAGTTGAATTTGAGGCAGTGTAGGTGGCTTGAATTACTGAAAGACTACGATGTCGAGATATTGTACCATCCCGGTAAAGCCAATGTTGTGGCAGACGCTCTCAGCCGTAAGTCAATGGGAAGCTTAATACATATTGAGGCAGGTAGACAAGGGTTGACCAAAGAGCTTCACCAGCTGGCCAATATGAGAATCAGATTGTTGGACTCTGATGACGGAGGTGTTACTGTACAGAATACAACAGAATCATCTTTGGTAGCCGAGGTAAAAGCACGGCAATATGAAGATCCTACCTTAGTAAGATTGAGAGAGGGAATTCAGCAGTGTAAGATTACAGCTTTCAAGATCGGAGGAGATGGGACACTGAGATACCAGGGCCGATTATGTGTGCCTAGTGTGGCAGGGTTGCGAGAGAAGATTATGATTGAGATTCATCAGTCTCGATATTCTATCCATCCTGGCTCGACAAAGATGTATCATGACGTTAAGAAGCAGTATTGGTGGGATAACATGAAAAAGTCTATTGCAGAATTTGTAGCCCAGTGTCCTAATTGTCAACAAGTAAAGATCGAGCATCAGAAACCTAGTGGATTGATTCAGAATATAGAGATTCCGACCTGGAAATGGGAGGTGATTAATATGGACTTCATTATTGGATTACCTCGCTCTTATCATAAGTTTGACTCCATCTGGGTGATAGTTGATCGACTTACAAAATCTGCCCATTTTTTGCCAGTTAAGACAACTTACACGGCTGAAGATTATGCGAAGTTGTATATCAAGGAGATTGTTAGGCTTCATGGTGTGCCGGTATCTATTATATCAGACCGAGGAGCTCAATTTACGGCTAACTTTTGGAGGTCTTTTCAGAAGGGTTTAGGTACACAAGTAAATCTCAGCACTGCATTCCATCCGCAGACTGACGGACAGGCTGAACGTACCATCTAGACGCTTGAAGATATGCTACGAGCATGTGTTCTAGATTTCAAGGGGAATTGGGATGACCATCTGGCACTTATAGAATTTGCCTACAATAATAGCTACCATTCCAGTATTAAAATGGCCCCGTATGAGGCACTATATGGGAGAAGATGTAGATCACCAGTTGGATGGTTTGAAGTCGGTGAGACAGAATTATATGGGCCAGATTTGATTCACCAAGCCATTGAGAAGGTGAAAGTGATACAAGAGCGACTGAGGACGGCACAAAGCAGGCAAAAGTCTTATTCCGATGTCCAGCGTCGTGATCTGGAATTTGAGGTTGGTGATTGGGTTTTACTGAAGATCTCGCCGATGAAGGGTGTTATGCGTTTTGGGAAGAAGGGTAAGTTGAGTCCGCGGTATATTGGGCCGTACAAAATTCTTCGACGAATTGGACAGGTTGCTTACGAGTTAGAATTGCCATCTGAATTGGAATTTGTCCACCCGGTATTCCATGTATCTATGTTGAGGAAATGTATTGGAGACCCTTCTCGGGTCGTCCCTATCAAAGATGTACAAGTTACAAAGGATCTATCATATGATGAAGTGCTAGTGGCTATATTAGATCGACAAGTCCGCAAGCTGAGAACAAAGGATGTAGCTTCCGTGAAAGTATTATGGAGGAACAAGAATATAGAAGAAATGACATGGGAAGCAGAAGAGGAGATGAAGTCTAAATACCCTTACCTATTCCAGAGTGAAGATAACGAGGATGCCGGGGAAAAGAAGGACGCATTATAAGGTGAAACGGCTCTATGAGGTAAGCAATAGCTTGTGAATACTCTTTTTTTTAAATACAAAATGGTGATATGCAGATAATGTACATATCCATAATGCTTTGTATAGTCTTGTAAGGCCATAGGTTGGGTTTAACTGCTTGAAAGTTTGGCTAGTGTCCATTTTATAGGGGAAACTCAGCCAAAAATCTCCGTCGGAATCCACGATGAGTTAGACACCCAATAAACCCTTACATTCGAGGACGAATGTTCCTAAGGGGGAGAGGGTGTTACAACCCACATTTGCGTACCTTAGATCACGTCGTAAGTTAGTCAACGTAAATCGAAGAAGAGATTATCTTTGAGATGATAAGAAGTTAATCCTATTGGTCTTAAACGATACAAGGGTGTATAAGAGTGGTTAACAAGTATTAGAAGTTAAATGAATCAAGGATGTTGTAACCCGTATTTTCGGGTAACACTAGAGGTGATTAATTGTCCCAAGAGGTCATGTTTTAATTTATTTGAATCATATAATATCCGTATCATAAGTCTTGAAGTCAAGCGAGTTATAAAGCAAAAGTCGATAAAAGTTGTCGCAACTTACGTTTATAATTTTACTTAAACTTTAGGTCAAATGTTACTACATTTTTCTCCCAATGTACTTGGAATTATGGGGTGATATACCTATCAAATTGAAGATCTATGAGTCTAGTTTCCAACACATTAAACCGTTCGTTGATACGATCTCGGAATAGAGAGATATTCGCATTTTCGCGAGAGTGTGCCAAACAGCTCTCTATGGGGCCCACAAAGGCGGTTTAAGACATATGGACATATATAAGATACCTCAACCCCATTTTAAGTCATTATTTTTCAGTATATTCAGACCTTATAACCCTAAAAACAGTCTCTCAAGGTTCTCTCATGATCCAAGACCCAAACAAAGGGCAAACAACACAAATCAAATGTCAGGAATCCCGTGGCGCTAGTAAGTTTCTTGTTCTTCTTGTTGTTGCTGATTTTTGTGTTGTTCCAGCTCGTGTGGGAGGTTGTTTTAAGTGTTTTATGTTCTGTAAATACACTTTCAAGTTTTTAATATCAACCCTAGGTGATTTCAAGTCTTCTAAAGTAATTCTAGTGCCGAAAAACCCGAATTAATTGCTAGTTTCGCTTCCTTGTTCTTGTGGCAGAATTGAAGGGATATTTCGTGGAAAATTAAGGTCAAATTGGAGTTGTTATTTCTGTTTAAAGGTAAGGAACCTCTTACTCTATATATATTTAAGATTATCCAAGTTGCAGCTAAGTTGTTGAAGCTAGAACTTGTGAAATATATATCGAAAGGCTTGGTAGTAATGTTGTTGGTTGGTGGACTATTTTGGAGGCTCAATATGATTATTAATGATGTTGTTTGGGATGTTTGGTGATTGTATTGACTTGTGGGAAGTCATATAAATAGGGGAGGTGCTGTCCGTTTCATCGTAAAATAGGTTGCGGTCGATACATAATAGTTACGACGCTTAAACGATAATGATAGTGTCATTTGTCTTATTGTAGACTAAGGAGTCGTGACATTTGCATAGCTTGAGGTTGGGCAGTATATACAAGGTATGTGAGGCTATCCCCTTCATTCTTTTGCATGACTCCGATTGTACATAATGTAATGAACGAGCTCCCAAAGATACTCTACTCTTAGAAGCTAGCAGTACTTACATTGCTGCCCTTCTTATGAAACGATTGATATTGATGTTACTTCTCTTATTCTTATATTATCAATGTTGTTGGTAGTTCCTTATTCTTATAAGATTCTTGATGAAGAGTTAATCCTAATAACATGTACGAAGGATACCGACCTTACGTCACTCCGAAAGGTTCAAAATGTGATTCCAATGAGTCCAGCATGCATCATATATATGTATCTATTTTACTCTACCGAGCCGCGCTATAGTCGGCCGGGTATGGCACCTATTGTGCAACCACTGATCAGTTGGGTTTTACCGAGCTCCACATGGCCGGGTACGATTCTACCGAGCCCTATGATGGCCGGGTACGTTTTACCGAGCCTATTACGGCCGGGTACGATATGATGATGGTGATGCCCACAAAGGCGTATGTTTTAAAAGTTTATGTATATATATGTATGTATCATGTATTTCATGTCAGTAGCCCTCAGAGGTACCCAGATGTCACAGGTTGTATATTCTCTATCCCTATTTACATTACTGTTCTCACTTATGCTTTCCTGCCTTACATACTCAGTACTTTATTCGTACTGACGTCCTTTTTATTTGTGGACGCTGCATGTCGTGCTGCAGGTCCTGATAGATGGGTAGATGCAGCTCCCCCATCACAGTAGGCTATCCGGTTCAGTGGTTATTGGCGAGATCCCTTCTCCGGACTTGCCGTGGTCTTGGTATGCATTTTTGTTATAGACATTATGGGTATGTCGGGGCCCTGTTCTGGCAATGTTGTAGCATTTATGTTCTTTTAGAGGCTCATAGACAGGTGTCGACTTATGTATGGTTTAGAATGCCTTGTCGGCTGATTTTTGTTGTATAGTCTTTCATGGCATCATGGTAGCTCGTACCTTATATATAGTTTCTTGACAGTCTTGTCGTCCCATGTTATGTATGTTCATGACATTATCTTTCATTGTTGGATGTTCATGATCCATGTCTACTATTTATATTGATCTTGTTGGCCCTTAAAGATAATAAGGAAGGTTAGATAAAATGTACGTTGGTACTCGGCAAGTATGGCCCGGGTGCTAGTCATGACCCTCCAGTTGGGTCGTGACAGGCAGAGGCCAAGGTAGAGACAGAGCTTAGCCTAGAGCAGGCGCAACACCACTTATTGTCGAGCCTTAGATAGAGCTGGATGATGAGATTCTGGATCAGGTTGACCCAGTGGGACCGGCTCAGATATCAGAGGGGTTCATTGCTACCCCAGTGCTTTAGGATGCCTTATTCCTCATGGTTGGCTTGATGGAGAGTGGTTCATTCCAGTGTGTTTCCTGTGGCACCAACCGTTTCTCAGGCCGTGGTAGGAGTTCAGACTCCTACTACTCATACTCCGGAGCAGATGGCTCATAGTTATCAGACCCCAGCAGTTCTACCAGTTGGGGTGGTTTAGTATATTGTTGCAAGAAAGCCCGGGGAGAGACCCGCAATGTCAGTTGAGGGGCTGAAGATGTTGGAAAGGTTCACCAAGTTGTATCCTCCTCACTTTAGTGGTACACCTTCTAAGGACCCCAAGACTTTTTGGACTGTTCCTATGAGATTTTGCACAACATGGGGATAGTGGAGTCTAATAGAGTTGATTTCATAGTGTTTCAGATGCATGGTTCTGCCAAGAGGTGGTGGGAGGTGTATGTGTAGGGCAGGCCAGCAGGTTCACCTCCTCTCACATGGGCTCAGTTCTTGCAGTTGTTCTTGGAGAAGTTCATTTCCTTCACTTAGAGAGAGGAGTTTCGTAGTCAGTTCGAGCACCTTCAACAGGGTAGTATGACAATTACTCAGTATGTGATTAGATTTGTGGATTTGTCACGTCATACAGCTATCATGATCCCTACTGAGAGGGAGAAGGTGCAGATGTTCATAGATGATCTTATCTATGGCATCAAACTTCAGATGGCCAGAGAGACCAAGGATGAGATTTCTTTTACTCGGGTAGTAGAGATCGCCAGGAGGATCGAGAGCATCAGAAGCCAGGCTAGGGAGACGACCTCTGACAAGAGACCACGTCATTTTGAAGGATTCAGTGGTGCCTCGTCTGTGGGCAGGGGTTCTTTTGGTAGAGGCCATCCTATATGGCCGGTTTTGTAAGCTCTACAGGTCACGCATGATACTTTAGGTAGTCATCATGCTCATGGACCTCGATCCAACCAGCTTGCATGAAGTGCACCTTTAGCTCTCAGTAGTGCACCACCGATTCAGAGCTATTACAATGGTTATTCAGGTCATCAGGGTCAGTCTCAGATTCAGCAGCCACGCCGGTGAGAGGATGCTTTGAGTGTGGATACGTGGGTCATATTAGAAATTTTTGTCCCATATTTTAGAGCAGTATGACTCGGAATGGTACTCATGCCATGATTCCGGCACTGGTTGCTTCACCACCCACTCATCCAGCTAGAGGCGAGGGTCAGGTAGTCCGAGCTGGGGGCCAGTCAGTAGGGCTCAACCCCATTGTTATGCATTTCTAGCTAGACATGAGGAGGAGTGGTCCGATGCAGTTATTACAAGTATTATCTCAGTCTGTCATAGAAATGCTTCCATGTTATTTGATCTGAGTTCTACATATTCTTATGTGTCTTCATATTTTGCTTCGCATTTGAGTATGCCGTGTGATTCTCTTGATGTTCCTATTTCTGTGTCTACACCGGTTGGAGATTCTATAGTAGTCGATCGGGTATATCGGTCTTGTGTTGTTACTATTAATAGTTTTGATACACTAGTTGATATTTTGTTGTTGAATATGGTGGATTTTGAGGTCATTCTTGGTATGAATTAGTTGTCCCTGTATCACACTATCTTGGATTATCTTGGGGTTGCCTAGATTAGAATGGAGAGGGACCCCTAGTCATCCATTAGCAGGGTGGTTTCATATTAGAAGGCTCGTCGATTGGTTGAGAAGGGGTGTTTAGCATATTTTGCTTATATTCGTAATTCTAGTATGGAGGTTCCTTCTATGGACTCGGTACCGATTTCGAGTGAGTTTCTTGAGGTGTTTCCTACAGATTTGCTGGGTATGCCACCCGACAGGGATATCGACTTTTACATTGATTTGGCTCCGAGCACTCAGCCTTTTTCTATTCCACCATACAGTATGGCTCTAACTGAGTTGAAAGAATTAAACGACCAGTTGTAAGATTTTCTTGACAAGGGATTCATTAGACCTAGTGTTTCACCTTGGGGTGCACCGGTGTTGTTTTTTTAAGAAAAAGGACTGATCGATGAGAATGTCCATAGATTATCGATAGTTGAACAAGGTAGTATCAAGAATGAGTATCTGCTGCCAAGGATTAATGATATATTTGACCAGCTTTAGGGTGCCAAGGTGTTTTCTAAGATTGATTTTATATCTGGCTACGATCAGGTGAAGATTAGGGCATCAGATGTCCCTAAGACAACTTTTAGGACTCGATATGATCATTACGAGTTTTTGGTGATGTCATTTGGCTTGACTAATTCTCTAGCAGCCTTTATGGATTTGATGAACTGAGTGTTATAGCCTTATTTGGATACCTTCCTCATTGTCTTCATTGATGATATTCTGGTTTATTCTCGCAGTAGAGAGGAGCATGAGCAGCACCTACGGATTGTGCTTCAGACTTTGAAGGATCGTCAACTATATGCCAACTTTTTGAAGTGTGAGTTCTGGTTAGAGTTAGTTGCCTTTTTGGGTCATGTCGTGTCTTTCGAGGGTATCAAAATGGCTCATGAGAAGATTAAGGCAGTTCAAAGCTGGCCTAGACCTACTTCAGCTACAGAGATTCGAAGCTTCTTGGGTTAGGCAGGATACTACCACCGGTTTGTAGAGGGATTTTCATCTATCTCAGCCCTATTGAACAAGTTGACGCAGAATGGTGCTCTTCAGATGGTCCGACGAGTGTGAGGCGAGCTTCCAGAAGCTCAAGACTGCTTTGACTACAGCTGCAGTGTTGGTGTTGCCCATAAGTTTGAGATCTTACACTGTGTATTGTGATGCATTGTGTATTGAGCTTGGAATGATATTGATGCAGAATGGTAGGGTGATTGTCTACGCATCTTGTCAGTTGAAGGTTTATGAGAAGAATTACCCTGTGCATGATTTGGAGTTGGCAGCCATTGTTCATGCGCTCAAGATTTGGAGGCACTATCTATATGGCATTCTATATGATGTCTATGCCGACCATCGGAGTCTCCAGCATCTATTCAAACAGAAGGATCTTAATTTGCGGCAGTGGAGATGGTTAGAGTTATTGAAAGACTATGATATCACCATATTATATCATCCGGGAAGGCCACTGCGGTGGCTGATGCCTTGAGCAAGAAGGTAGAGAGCATGAGAAGTTTGGCATTTTTAATGGCAGTTGAGAGGCCATTAGTCATGGATGTTCAGGCTTTAGCCAATCGATTCGTGAGGCTGGATATCTTGGAGCCTAGCAGGGGGGTTCTCGCTTGTGTTGTGGCACAGTTATTGTTGTTGAAGCGCATCAAGGCTCGCCAGTTTGATGATCCGCACTTGTTGGTATTGAAAGACACGGTGCAACAGGTGGTGCTAAAATGTTCGTGATTAGAGATGATGGTGTTTTGTGGCTTCAAGGCCATATTTGTGTTCCAAATGTTGATGGGTTGATGGAGTTGATCCTTGAGGATGCTCACAATTCACAGTATTCCATTCACCAAAGTGTCATGAAGATGTATCGTGACTTGAAGCAGCACTATTGGTGTCGGAAGATGAAGAAAGACATTGTTGCTTATGTATCTCGGTGTTTGAATTGTCAACAGGTGAAGTATGAACATCAGAAACTGGGTGGATTGACTCAGATGTTGGAGATACCAGAGTGGAAGTAGGAGCGCATCACTATGGACTTTGTTACCATGGACCTTGAGGAAGTATGACGTAGTTTGGGTTATTGTGGACCAGTTGACTATGTCCACACACTTCATTCCGGTGATGACATCCTATTCTTCAGAGCGGTTGGCTCAGATTATATCCGAGAGGTTACCCGCATGCACGGCATGCCCATTTCCATCATTTCAGACTGTGGGCAATGTTATTCAGCGATTAGTATGTCTCTCTCTCTCTCTCTCTCTCTCTCTCTCTCTATATATATATATATATATATATATATATATATATATATATATATATATATATATATATATATATATATATATATTAATGGATTTGTATGTGTAATATAATGATTTATGCTAATTTATGGTATTTTTATGTGTAGGAGTCATCCAAAAGTAATGTGGAACGAAAATATTTGAAGTGAAAAGAGGAGAAAATAAGAAAATTGCCCAGGCTAGCGCATCGCGCTGCCTGGGGCACAAAAGACAAAAGTAAAATTTTGAGCACTCGGCCCAGCGCGTCGCGCTATCCTGGACGCTGGAGTGGGAATTTTACTATTTCGCACGGGAAAAGGTTTTTTCGGCCCTACACTACCCCAACTCGTATAAAAATAAATCTAAACCTACTTTGGATGGGGAGACGCCACTTTGAGAGCAAAATACAAGCACGAAACACTCGGGAGCAAGGATTCTAAGCTTTTCTTCATTATTCTTAGTATTTCTAACAATTGAACACTTGTGAAATTGTTTAATACTGTCATGAGTGGCTAAGATCCATTAGTTATGGGGTTGTGATTTATCCATGAATATTGTTGTTTGACATTAACTTCTCCTTGATTATAATTCGGTATTACATAGTTATTTTTTCAATTATGTTTTTAGCTTTATTGTCTGGCCAACAGTCAAGTTCTATCAACTATCTGAATTATGCTTGGGAAAGCTACGTTTAGATTAGAGAAGAATTAAAGAGGTCATGATCTTAACTCTAAAGTGGGGGCGGATTTGTCGCTATGATAGCAATATAGCTAATCACCAAACTTAATTTAATATCGTGATCTTAATGCATTCTTGATACATTAATTCCATAGGAATATAGATGTTAATCTATTTTGAATAGGCGAGTAGTAATTCAGGAGAATGCTACGAGAGCAATTTCTCGATTAATTAGCAAGCATAAGCGAATTGCATGAAAATGAGAGTTAATTAGAACACAATAGGACTGGTGAATCGATCACAACCCTGGAATATTTATCTCTACTACTACTACTACATTACCAACAATCATTTTCTATTTATTCTAATATATGGTATATTTATGTGTAGGAGTTACTCGAAAGCAATCTGGAACGAAAGGGCAAGATTTGACGCGAAAAGAGGAGAAAAGAAGAAAATTGCCCAGCTAGCACCCAGGCCAACGCGTCGCGCTGCCTGGGGCGCAAAAGGCAAAAGTGAAAATTTTTGGGCACTCAGACCAACGCAATGCCAGGGCATCTCACTGCCCTGGACGCTGGGGCGGGAATTTTTCTATTTCGCTCGGGCAAGGTTTTTTCAGCCCTACACGACCCCAACTCATATAAAAAAGTTTTTTAAACCTACTTTAGAAGGGGAGACACCACTTTGAGAGCAAAATACAAGCACGGAACACTCATTAGCAAGGATTCTCAGTTTTTCATCATTATTCTTAGTATTTTCAACAATTGAACACTTGTGAAATTTTTTAATACTATCATGAGTGGATAAGACCCATTAGTTCTGGAGTTGTGATTTAGCCATGAATATTGTTGTTTGACATTAACTTCTCCTTGATTATAATTCGCTATTACATGGTTGATTCTTTAATTATGTGTTTAATTGCTTAATTGTCTGGCCAACTGTCATGTTGCATCAACTATCTGAATTATGCTTGGGAAAGCAATGTTTAGATTAGAGGAGAATTGAAGAGGGCATGATCTTAACTCTAAAGTGGGGGCGTATTTGTGATTAGGATTGGAATATACTTAATCATCATGCTTAATTGAATATTGTGATCTTAATGCGTTCTTGATAGATTAATTACATAGGAATATATGTGTTAATCTATTTTGGACATGCAAGTAGAAATTCGGGAGAATGGTATGAGTACACTTTGCTCGATTAATTAGCAACCATAAGCGAATTGCATGAAATGGAGAGTTAGTAAGAACACAATAGAACTGGTGAATCGATCACAACCCTGGAATGTTCATCTCTATTGAATTCTCTACATAACTACATTATGCTTGCTAAATTAGTTAATTGTACATTTACTGCTTAGCTATAAATCACACAACTCAACCTTGATTGACTCCACTGAATAACAATTTGAGTGAAATTAGTCGGTAGTTAAACATAAGTCTTTGCGGGTTCAACACTCTACTCATCATTATATTACTTTTTGACCACGTATAATTGCGTGTGCAACTGGGAGCAACAAGTTTTTGGCGCCATTATCGAGGACTTGAATATTGACTACTTTACTAGCTTTAGCTTTTATCATTTATTTTGTCAAGTATAACGTTTCTTATTGGTTGCTTTGCTCTCAGGAACTTTGTTTGAATGCGAAGGATCAACGCCAAGATAGACTTCAAGGCTTTGACCCAGAACATGAGAGAACATTTCACAGAAGGTTGAGAGAAGAAAGGGATACAGATAATCTTCAGGCACTTGTTCAACTGCCTGTGGAGATGGCAGATGGGTAACCTTTGGCAGTGCAGGAAATTGCGATGCATAGCATTGCTAATGCCACATCTGGAATCGTGAATCCTAGAATCACTGGGTCCTTTGAGCTGAAACAGAGCATGATCCAGCCGTTTCATTCAAACGGGCAATTCATGTACCACATGAGGATCCACAGCAACACATTCTGAACTTCTTGGAGGTCAGTGATACTTATATCACAAATGGATTCACACCGGACTATGTGAGGCTCACACTATTCCTTTCTCTCTATTGGGCGAAGTGAAGAGATGGTTGAAGGTGGAACCAGCTAACTCTATTACATCATGGAATGATCTAGCACGTAAATTCTTCGCACGATTTTTCCCTTCAGGTAAAACTGTAATGATCATAAGTGAAATAGTCACTTTTAAACAGAAGGAGGGCGAGTCCTTATATTCTGCTTGGGAGAGGTTCAAGGGGCTGCTTCGAGATTGTCCTCACCACAATCAAACCAATGAAGTGCTGGCTCATACCTTCATAGAAGGGCTGCACCTAGAGATTAAGATCGTGGTAGATGCTGCAGCCGGTGGTAAGGTGTTGGAGAAAAACTTTGATGAGATTTATGCATTGTTGAACAAAGTCTCCAAAAGTAATCATGATAGACTAGGAGAAATGGGCAGACATATAGTCCACAAAACTGCAAGGGTCCTTGAGCTAGATGTTGTTTCTGTATTATCGGCACAAGTTGCTATATTGGCCAACCATTTCAATAATATGGCCATGGTTCTCAATATGCAACAAGTTCATGCATTTTGTGAAGTTTGTGGAGAGGGTCACACGAGTGATATATGCCCAGCAAATCCAGAGTCTGTATGCTTTGTGGGTAGTGCAAATCAAGGCTAGGAAAATCAGTATGGGAACACCTATAATTTAAATTGGAGGAACCACCCAAACTTTTCATGAGGTGGGAATCAAGGTACTCAGAATCAATATAGGCCACAAGCTCCTCACAATAATATAGACCACAACCACAGGCTGAACAATAAACAAACCCAATAAGAAATATTGAGGAGATGCTAAAGAAGATAATGGCTAACCATTAGGCCCAAGCAGCAGCCCACTCAGCAGCCATTCGGAATCTAAAGCGACAAATGGGGAAACTTGCTAATTCCCAAAATACTCGGCCAGTTGGGGCCCTTCCAAGTGATACCGAGGCAAATCCTAAAGCTCATGTTAATTATGTGACATTGTGAAATGGAAGAGAGTTTGTGGAAGTGCCCTCCAAAAAGAGAAAACAAGTCACTTTTGCTGAAAACTCGGTCAACATGGAAGATGAGGTACCAAAAGAGATTTTAGCATAAAGGCCAGCTAAAGAGGCGGTGGCAAAGCCACCATCATCTATAGTGGCTAAGCCACCACTCCCTTTTCCCGTAGATATTACAGAAAGTGAAAGACAATTGTCACGCCCCGAACCTAGGAGTGAGACCAGCACCCGGTGCCTCACCTAACCTGGCGTACCAAATTGCGACTAAGGGACTCTGAACATATAATGTCATACTTTGGCCATGGGGCCACCTTGCAAGATAATTTGCGAAGCAAAATATAAAATTGAATGGAAACTAGCGCTAACTAAACATCAATATAAAGCTAGGCCGACAAGGCCGTCATAGCTACTACAGCTGACAAACCACCAAATTATACATACCAGGCCTACAAACCCAACATACTGCACTAACTAACAGGATATGTCTACAAGCCTCTACTGATAGATGTACTGTGATCAAAACAGGGCCCCGACCTACCCATAACATATATACAGATATACATAAGATGTACACAAAACTCTAGACCTGGCAACTCCGAAAGATGTGGAGCTTACCGATCAGGCTGAACTCTGGAAACACCTACTGAGGAGGTCTACCCGTCTGTCTGTCTGAACCTGCACGCATGAAATGCAGCGCCCCCAGAAAAGGGACGTCAGTACGAAATAATGTACCGAGTATGTAAGGCAATAAAATAATTGAAAGCTAAAACTGAACTGATAATATGATAACTGAAATTAACTAGGAGTCAAAGATGATCTGGAGATATACTTACCTGCTGATACTAACTCAATTCTCTCAATATAGTAAGTAAAATAAATGTCTGGCCCTATAGGGCTCAGAACGTGTAACTGCTCCGCCATAGTATGCTCTCTCATAGGCGCTCGGCCATACTAGGCTCTGTATCTTGGACATTCTGGGCTCGCTCATAGGCGCTCGGCCACAATAGGCTTGGTATATAACTTACCATCTGATCAGAGGTCGCCCAATAGGGGCCTGCCCACCGATTATAGCCCGATTATAGCTCGATGGTGGTGCAAATACTATAATATTGTGTATATATATATATAGACCCTCTGCTCTCTTGACTGAATAAAGACAAAACTAAACTGAATATGAAGTCTCGATAAGGAATAATATTGTAACTTATGAGACTAGAATAATGTGAATAAATTCATGAATACAAACTTCTCTTTATGTCTCATTATTAACACATGTAGCTACGAGATCATGCCAAAATAAAGGAAGGGCTTAGCCTTAACATACCTTATCACAATCTTTCCAATCACCAAGTTGAACTCACCTCTTCGCACCTTAATCTACAAGAATGATAGTAATACGATCATTAAGTTATGAAAGGTACAACTATCGCACAACGAACGACAAGCTTATTTTGTATTAAAACGGGCAGCATCTCCCCTATAATCCTTACTTCCTCCAAATTCAAGATAACACCAACAATACAAGAACAGAACAATAACAACATATATACATCATTTTCCAGCCCTATATACGCCATCAAATACTACAAAACAGCCCAACACACCCCAATCTCTTCATACACAAAACGACCACCGTAGTAGTGTCAAACGACCCGAAAATGTTATGACGAACGACCAGCCCACCACCCTACATTTATATGGTGTTTCTACACCCCCTTCCTCCTCCAAAACTCCACAAAATAGTAGTAAAACACGCAACCCAACAGCAACACAAGACAGTCCACAAAACAGTCCGCTACAAGTGAATAACTCGAACTCACGGCTTCCGATCACCGTCCCGTGAGTTCTTACAAGTATAGAACGACTTACCATGAATTTACAGAAGAAAAAATGGATGAAAGAGAGAAGTAAACTCACCTTATTTGTTGGATAACTCAGCTCCTATCTTGGTTCTTCAAACTCTAGGTTTTACCTCCAATTGGAACTTGAAAGGGAGAGAAAATCAATTAGGGTTTGTGGGATATTTTTGGGAGGATTTTTGCAGAGCTTATGTCTAGTTGTTATGATCTATTTTAATTCTAATATATGAAGAAAATAGGCCTTTAAAAGTCCTCTTTGGACGACCCGAAATGGCCCATTTTTGGGCTCTCATTGAAGCAAGTAGGTGACACACCTACTTGTCACCTAGCAGCTTGCGCAGTATCGTAAAATTGCCCATATCACTCTACTCCGATGTCGTATTGCCAAACGGTTTAATGCATTGGAAAATAGACTCATAGATCTTTAATTTGATGGGTGGAAAACCCCATAACTCTAAGTATATTTGGAGAAAATTGTAGTTACATTTGACCCAAAGTTTCAGTAAAACTTATGAATGTAACTTGTGATGACTTTCATCGACTTTTGTTCCACAACTCGCTTGACTTCAAAACATAACACACGGATGTCATACGACTAATATAAATCATAACATAATCTCCTTATCATGTTAAGCACCCTAGTCTCACCCCAAAGGTATATGGTATAACATTCCCAACTTGTCGACTTTCGACGAAACATTATTTTCTTCAATTGCTTTAGCTTCTGAACCGTCCAACCCTCTTTGTACTTGTTGTTCATGATCTTCAATATTTGTAACCTCAGAGGTAACATGATTAACTTACTTTATATACTTTTAAATATTATCTCATTTTTGGTCCTACATTAGTTTGCTTACGACGCATTTTTACGTACGAAAATATAGGGTGTAACATCATTCCCCTTGGGAACATTCGTCCTCGAATGTTTACTCTTAGAGACTTTGAAATTTTTTTGCCAGAGTATCCTTCGTACACTAGGTTAAAACCAACCTGCACGTAGCCAAAAAACATACTATGCATGCCACACATGGCCAATGTTTATAAATTGCAACACTTCGCCTCACCGACCGTAAATCATAAATACTAAAAGTGAAAAATAGAAGCTTACCGGATGACCTGCTAGCCTGAATAGAGCTGTGTTGTAGCGTCCCATCTCGAGACATATCTTCAGTTTGAAATAGGTGGGGGTATTTAGACTTTATTTCTTCCTCCGATTCCCACGTCATCTCTTCTACATTCTTGCTCCTCCATAAAACCTTCACGGAAGCTACCTCCTTATTTCATAGCTTGAGGATTTGTCGGTCTAGGATGGCAACTGGAATTTCCTCGTATGACAAGTCCTCTGTAATCTATACATCATCCATGGGCACCACCTGGGTAGGACCGCCAATGCACTTCTGTAGTATAGATACGTGAAAAATCGGATGGACAGACTCCAATTCTGAGGGCAACTCTAACTCATAAGCTACTTGGCCCACTCTCCGAATGATCCTATAAGGCCCAATATACCATGGGCTAAGCTTAACTTTCTTGCCAAACCTCATCACGCCCTTCATAGGTGATACCTTTAAGAATACCCAGTCATTAATCCTGAACTCTAAGTCTCGTCGCCGCACGTCAGAATATGACTTCTGACGACTCTGAGCTGTCAACAGTCGCTCCCGGATAAGCTTTACTTTCTCTATGGCCTGTTGAACCAGGTCTGGCCCATATAACCCAGATTCCCCAACATCAAACCACCCTATAGGAGATCTGCACTTACGCCCATACAAAGCTTCGTAAGGAGCCATCTGGATACTGGAGTGGTAACTGTTATTATATGCAAACTCGATAAGAGGTAGATGTTCATCCTAACTTCTTTTAAAATCCAACACACATACTCATAATATATCCTCGAGCGTCTGAATTATGCGCTCGGCTTGTCCATTAGTCTGCGGATGAAAAGCTGTGCTGAGATTCACCTGAGTCCCTAGACCTCTCTGAAATGATCTCCAAAAATGTGCTGTAAACTTAGCCCCACGGTAAGATATAATAGAAACTGGTACTCCGTGTAGCCGCACTATCTCCTTAATATATAACTTTGCATAATCTTCTGCTGTATATGTAGATCTGACAGGTAGGAAGTGAGCTAATTTTGTGAGCCTATCGACTATCACCCATATGGAATCGAACTTACGATTAGAACGAGGTAAACCCGTGATAAATTCCATGTTTATCGCCTCCCATTTCCATGTCGGGATCTCTAGAGTCTGCATTAGCCCTCCGGGCTTCTGGTGCTCTACCTTCACTTGCTGGCAACTAGTACATTGGGCGACAAACTCAGCAATGTTCTTCTTCATATCGTTCCACCAGTACATATCCTTAATGTCATGATACATCTTCATCGACCCAGGATGGATGGAATACCATGAATAATGTGCCTCTGACATAATCCTGGCTCGTAGCCCTGCTACATCTGGAACACACAAACGACCCCTATATCTGAGAACCCCATCTCCCTTGAGCTCTAACAATGGCTTCTTCTGCTGTGGAACTCGCTCTCTCAACTCGACCAACTCTGGGTCCTCGTACTGCCTTTCCTTGACTTCAGCTATGAGGGATGATTTTGCAGTGTTTTGGAGTACAACTCCACCATCCTCAGAATCTACTAACTGAACCCCCAAACAAGCCAATTGATGAATCTCTCTAGTTAATTATCTTTTCTCGGCCTCTACATGTGCTAAGCTACCCATAGATCGGCGACTTAAGGCATCTGCTACAACATTAGCTTTCCCTAGATGGTAGAGAATGTTAACATCGTAATCTTTCAATAACTCAAGCCATCGCCTTTGTCGCAAATTCAACTCTTTCTGCTTGAAGATATATTGTAGGCTTTTATGATCTGTAAATACATCAACATGAACACCATATAAATAATGCCGCCATATCTTAAGTGCATGGACAACCGCAGCTAACTCGAGGTCGTGGGTCGGATAATTCCTCTCGTGCTTCCTTAACTGCCTTGAAGCATACGCAATTACCTTCCCATGTTGCATCAGGACACATCCTAACCCGACACCTGATGCATCACAATACACGACATAACCCTCTAGACCCTCTGGAAGTGTTAGAACTGGCGCTGAGGTCAACCTATTCTTAAGCTCTTGGAAACTCCGCTCGCAAGCCTCCGTCCATTGAAACTTAGTTTCTTTCTGCGTCAACTTCGTCAATGGTGCCGAAAGGGAGGAAAAACCCTCTACGAACCTCCGGTAGTATCCTGCTAAGCCTAGAAAGCTACGAACCTCTGTCGGAGAGGTAGGTCTAGGACAAGATTACACGGCCTCAATCTTCTGAGTGTCCACCTTTATACCTTCATCTGATACAATATGCCCCAAGAATGCTACAGACTTCAACCAGAACTCACATTTAGAAAACTTAGCATACAACCTACGATCATGAAGGGTTTGGAGTACCGCTCGCAGGTAGTCCGCATGCTCATCCTCTGAACGGGAATAAACTAGAATATCATCAATAAATACTATCACGAACAGATCTAAAAATGGCTTGAATAGGTTATTCATCAAGTCGATATATACGGCGGGTGCATTAGTCAACTCGAAGGACATGACAAGGAACTCGAAGCGGGTCCTGAAGGCTATCTTCGGAATATCTTTTTCCCGAACTCTGACCTGGTGGTACCCCGACCTCAAATCTATCTTTGAAAAGCATCTAGCCCCCTGCAACTGATCAAACAAGTCATCAATCCTTGGAAGTGGATACTTATTCTTAATAGTTACCTTGTTCAGCTGCCTATAATCGATACACATCCTCAGCGAGTCATCTTTCTTCTGCACAAATAGTACTGGTGCACCCCAAGGTGAGGTATTGGGCCTAATGTAACCTTTCTCTAACAAATCTTTTAACTGCTCCTTCAACTCCTTCAATTTGGCAGGTGCCATTCTATACGGATGGACGGATATTGGTTGAGTTCCTGGAAGCAAATCGATGCTAAAATCAATCTCTCGCTCTGGAGGAATACCTGGAAGCTCATCTGGAAACACATCTGCATACTCTTTGACTACGGGAATAGACTGAAGTGTAGGTATCTCAGCATCTGCATCTCTAACT
This sequence comes from Nicotiana tabacum, assembly GCF_000715075.1. Lineage (NCBI taxonomy): Eukaryota > Viridiplantae > Streptophyta > Magnoliopsida > Solanales > Solanaceae > Nicotiana > Nicotiana tabacum. The sequence goes on from NC_134102.1 coordinate 50,716,314, forward strand.
CGCACAATATGATAAATGCTCCCTTTTGCGATCATTTTCCTCGCCTTCAGATAGGAAATAAACCTACCTCTGGGTGTTGGTGTATTACCTACCCATTCAAGGACTGGCTCACCCGGAAAATGAAATTTGGCTGCCTTTGCTCGGTAATCAACTGTGGCATAGCAAGCTGCCAACCAGTCCATGCCCATGATAGCATCAAAATCCATCATCTCTAGCTCAACTAGGTCAGCTGAGGTCTGACGACTACAAATTGTCACCGTACAACCTCGGTAAACCCGTCTAGCAATAATCAATTCTCCGACAGGTGTAGATACCACAAAAGGATCACTTAGTATTTCAGGCACTATACCAAACGTCCTTGCGACAAATGGGGTAATATACGATAAAGTAGATCCTGGGTCTATCAAAGCATAAGCATCGTGAGAGCAAATGGTCAATATGCCTGTCGCAATGTCTGGTGAAGACTCCTAGTCCTGTCGACCCGCTAAAGCATAGATACGGTTCTGATTACCACCTGAACTGGAACCTTTACCTCTGCCTCGACCTCTACCAGCCGAAGACTAAGACTCGCACCCTGAAGGATGCACAGACATAGATGATCCTGTTGCTGAACTCGCTGGTTGTGCCATTTCCCTAGAATCTCTATTTGGGCAATCTCTCATCATATGCCCCGGATGCCCACATGTATAACAAGCATTTGAAACTGCTCGGCATTGGCCCAAGTGTCCTCTACCAAAGATGTCACACCGCGGCGGAAATGACCATGTCTGCATAGAACCTCGCTGTCGCTACAAACCCGACGCCCGTGAGCTCTCACCTGGTCCTGACTGAGTATAGCGGTCATACCTGTAACCCTGTAACTGAGGTGGCGGAGGCTTAGGTGGCCGTCCGAAGTACTGGGTCCTATAACTACCCTGAGATTGCTCCTGAGACCTAGGAAATCTCATCCTCTTACATTGCCCTTGCTCAGCCCTCTCTGTACCCTGCTGCCGACGCCTGCCCCTTTCGATATTCTGGGCCAATGCCTGAATCCGGGAGATATCCATACTATCCTGCAATGCAGTGGTGGCACATGCCTTGGTTAACTCTGGGGCTAACCCTACCATAAACCTGTGAATCCTGTCCCGCATAGTAGCAACTATGGATGGTGCATATCTGGCCAATGAGTCAAAACGGAGACTATACTCTCGAACACTCATATTACCCAGCTTGAGGGCTAGAAACTGATCGACTCGAGCCTGTCGGATCTCCCGTGGTAATTACTGGTCAAGGAAGGCATCTAAAAAATTCTCCCAAATAGCTGGAGGTGCATCACGTCCCCTGGACCTCTCCCATCCCTCGTTCCAAAAGATGGCTATATCTCGGAGTCAAAAAGCTGATAGCTTAACTGCCTCTTTCTCCGTGGCATGCATAACACGAAAGATCCTGTAAAGCTGATCTATGAAATCCTGTGGGTCCTCCCTTTGATCTGTCCCCGTGAACTCTGGAGGACTCAAAGCAATAAACTCTCGGACCCTTGAACTCCCAGACCCCTCAGAAGTTCCTGCACTAGCTGATGCCCTAGCCTGTTACTGGGTAGCCACCAACCGTGTCAACAAATGCACCGCACTTCTCAAGTCCTGATCTGATGGAAGTGGAGGGGGAACTAGATGTGCGGTATCCCTAGGAATCTCCGCAGTTGGTGGAGGAGCCGGTAATGGCTGAGTAGGGGTCTCGCCTTGGGCCTCAGGCTGGGCCCCATCTACTGGGAGTACCCTGCTGGTCCCCTCACCTGCTGCTGTATCTCTCCTCTCGCTAGCCGTAGTCTTCCTAGTCATCGTCATCTGTGCATGCAAACACCAACACATAAGTTTAATTCAAATTTCCTATAACTCAGTTCTATAGCACGGTTTAGATTTCAAAGAAGGGTAACCAACTCCTAAATGCCCTGTAGTTCCCTGCTTATATAATATGGTGCACAACAAATCTATAAACAAGACCCTACTAGACACGACTTGTAGACTCCCTAGGACAAAACTGCTCTGATACCAAGTTTGTCACGCCCCGAACCTAGGAGCGAGACCAGCACCCGGTGCCTCACCTAACCTGGCGTACCAAATTGCGACTAAGGGACTCTGAACATATAATGTCATACTTTGGCCATGGGGCCACCTTGCAAGATAATTTGCGAAGCAAAATATAAAATTGAATGGAAACTAGCGCTAACTAAACATCAATATAAAGCTAGGCCGACAAGGCCGTCATAGCTACTACAGCTGACAAACCACCAAATTATACATACCAGGCCTACAAACCCAACATACTGCACTAACTAACAGGATATGTCTACAAGCCTCTACTGATAGATGTACTGTGATCGGAACAGGGCCCCGACCTACCCATAACATATATACAGATATACATAAGATGTACACAAAACTCTAGACCTGGCAACTCCGAAAGACGTGGAGCTTACCGATCAGGCTGAACTCGGGAAACACCTACTGAGGAGGTCTACCCGTCTGTCTGTCTGAACCTGCACGCATGAAATGCAGCGCCCCCAGAAAAGGGACGTCAGTACGAAATAATGTACCGAGTATGTAAGGCAATAAAATAACTGAAAGCTGAAACTGAACTGATAATATGATAACTGAAATTAACTGGGAGTCAAAGATGGTCTGGAGATATACTTACCTGCTGATACTGACTCAACTCTCTCAATATAGTAAGTAAAATAAATGTCTGGCCCTATAGGGCTCAGAACGTGTAACTGCTCCGTCGTAGTATGCTCTCTCATAGGCTCTCGGCCATACTAGGCTCTGTATCTTGGCCATTCTGGGCTCGCTCATAGGTGCTCGGCCATAGTAGGCTTGGTATATAACTTACCATCTGATCAGAGGTCGCCCAATAGGGGCCTGCCCACCGATTATAGCTCGATGGTGGTGCAAATACTATAATACTATATATATATATAGACCCTCTGCTCTCTTGATTGAATAAAGACAAAACTAAACTGAATATGAAGTCTCGATAAGGAATAATATTGTAACTTATGAGACTAGAATAATGTAAATAAATTCATGAATACAAACTTCTCTTTATGTCTCATTATTAACACATGTAGCTACGAGATCATGCCAAAATAAAGGAAGGGCTTAGCCTTAACATACCTTATCACAATCTTTCCAATCACTAAGTTGAACTCACCTCTTCGCACCTTAATCTACAAGAATGATAATAATACTATCATTAAGTTACGAAAGTTACAACTATCGCACAACGAACGACAAGCTTATTTTGTATTAAAACGGGCAGCATCTCCCCTATAATCCTTACTTCCTCCAAATTCAAGATAACACCAACAATACAAGAACAGAACAATAACAACATATATACATCATTTTCCAGCCCTATATACGCCATCAAATACTACAAAATAGCCCAACACACCCCAATCTCTTCATACACAAAACGACCACCGTAGTAGTGTCAAACGACTCGAAAATGTTATGACGAACGACCAGCCAACCACCCTACATTTATATGGTGTTTCTACACCCCCTTCCTCCTCAAAAACTCCACAAAATAGTAGTAAAACACGCAGCCCAACAGCAACACAAAACAGTCCACAAAATAGTCCGCTACAAGTAAATAACTCGAACTCACGGCTTCCGATCACCGTCCCGTGAGTTCTTACAAGTATAGAACGACTTACCATGAATTTATAGCAGAAAAAATGGATGAAAGAGAGCAGTAAAATCACCTTATTTGTTGGATAACTCAGCTCCTATCTTGGTTCTTCAAACTCTAGGTTTTACCTCCAATTAGAACTTGAAAGGGAGAGAAAATCAATTAGGGTTTGTGGGAAATATTTGGGAGGATTTTTGCAGAGCTTATGTCTGGTTATTATGCTCTATTTTAATTCTATTATATGAAGAAAATAGGCCTTTAAAAGGCCTCTTTGGACGACCCAAAATGGCCCATTTTTGGGCTCTCATTTAAGCAAGTAGGTGACACACCTACTTGTCACCTAGCAGCTTGCGCAGTATCGGAAAAATGCCCATATCGCTCTACTCCGATGTCGTATTGACAAACGGTTTAATGCATTGGAAAATAGACTCATAGATATTTAATCTTATGGGTGGAACATCCCATAACTCTAAGTATATTGGGAGAAAATTGCAGTTACATTTGACCCAAAGTTTCAGTAAAACTAATGAATGTAACTTGTGATGACTTTCATCGACTTTTGTTCCACAACTCGCTTGACTTCAAAACATAACACACGGATGTCATACGACTAATATAAATCATAACATAATCTCCTTATCATGTTAAGCACCCTAGTCTCACCCCAAAGGTACATGGTATAACATTCCCAACTTGTCGACTTTCGACGAAACATTATTTTCTTCAATTGCTTTAGCTTCTGAACCGTCCAACCCTATTTGTACTTGCTGTTCATGATCTTCAATATTTGTAACCTCAGAGGTAACATGATTAACTAACTTTATATACTTTTAAATATTATCTCATTTTTGGTCCTACATTAGTTTGCTTACTACATATTTTTACGTATGAAAATATAGGGTGTACAAACAATGCTGCCTACAAAAAATTCCCGGACATTTTGAAGCAAGTACAAATAAATATCCCATTGGTAGATATCTAGTAGGAAGTGCCCGAATATGAAAAATATGTCAAAGACATAGTGGCAAATAAAATTAGGTTAACCAAGTTCAAAACTGTGGCACTCACGGAAGAATGTAGTTCACGAATTCAAAGCAAGCTACCTCAGAAGTTAAAGGATCCAGGGAGTTTTACTAGTCAGATCTCGATTGGTAATCACACAGTTGGGTGAGCCTTGTGTGATCTCGGAGCAAGCATCAATTGATGCTGCTATCTGTGCTCAAGCAATTAGGTTTGGGTGAGCCACGACCTACTACAGTGATACTGCAATTGGCAGATGGATCCATTGCTAGTCCAGAAGGCGTGATTGAAGATGTGTTAGTCCAAGTGGGTTCTTTCATGTTCCCTGCCGATTTCATTATCTTGGATTATGAGCCTGATAAGGAAGTCCCATTTATTTTGGAGTGTCCATTCCTAGCCACGGGCCGAGATATTATTGATGGATGTGAAGGGAAAATGACAATGAGAGTGGGTGATCGAGTAGAGGTCTTCAATGTTTATAAAGCACTCGAATTGCTAGTCCATATGAAGAGATATCAATGATTTTTGTGGTAGAAAATGATGTGACCTCAGTGATGCCTTATATGAGCCGTACAGACCCCCTTGAATGAGCTTTATTAGGGGATAAAGAAGAAAGAGAAGATGATTTGGTGGAAGAGATTGAGAAAGTCCTCAACATGGCTTGCAAGTATGTTCATGGGCTTAGAAGATATGAGGAGTTAAGCCAAAACTAGAACTCAAGCCTCTACCAGTGCACCTGCGCTATGCCTACTTGGGAAGTACTGAAACATTGCCAGTGATTATCTCATCTAGCTTGACTACCTTGCAAAAAGAAAAGCTGCTAATTAAGAGTGCTTCGTGAACACAAAAGAGCTATTGGGTGGACAATTGCTGATATTAAGGGAATCAGTCCATCTTTTTGCATGCATAAATGTTTTATGGAAGATGGGCACCTCCCAAGTTTTGAGCATCAAAGGAGGTTGAATCCCATTATGAAGGAGGTCGTGAAGAAGGAAGTAATTAAGTGGCTTGATGCAAGTATCATCTTCTCTATTTCTGATAGTAATTGGGTGAGTCCAGTGCAATGTGTTCCTAAAAAGGGCGAGATAACTATTGTAGAGAATGAGAAAAATGAGCTAATTCCTACTCTCACTATGACGGGGTGGAGAGTATACATTGATTATAGAAGGCTCAACAAAGCAACTTGCAAGGATCACTTCCCATTTCCATTCATTGACCAAATATTGGATAGGTTGGCTGTACATGAGTACTACTACTTCATTGATGGATATTCGGGGTACAACCAGATTATTATAGCCCCAAAGGATCAAGAGAAGACGACTTTCACAGATTGTTATAGCCCCAGAGGATCAAGAGAAGACGACTTTCACACGCCCTTATGGTACTTATGCTTTTAAGAAAATGCCATTTGGTCTGCGCAATGCACCAACACTTTACAAAGGTGCACGATGTCTATTTTGCACTGATATGGTGGAAATATTCGTAGAAGTCTTGATGGATGACTTTTCAGTCTTTGGGTCTTCTTATGATGATTTTTTAAAAAATTTGGCCAAGGTGCTGGCACATTGTAAAGAAACAAATTTGGTGCTAAATTGGGAAAAGTACCACTTCATGGTGCAAGAGGGTCTTGTTCTGGGCCATAGAGTCTCAAGGAGCAGCATTGAAGTTGATAAGGCGAAGGTGGAGGCAGTTGCAAAATTGCCTCCACCCATTTAAGTGAGGGGTGTCCGGAGTTTCTCGGGACACGCATGTTTTATAGACATTTTATTAAAGTTTTTTCTAAGATTGCTACTCCTTTGTGTAGGTTGCTCGAAAAGGATGTGACATTCAAATTTGATGAGGCCTGTTGGAAGGCATTTGATGAGCTCAAGGGGAAGTTGGTGGCTACACCAATTATTATGGCACCGGATTGGTCCTTGTCATTTGAACTTATGTGCGATGCAAGTGACCATGCTATTGGATCAGTGTTAGGCCATAGAAAGACAAGATATTTTACTCCATATACTATGCGAGTAAGACTCTTGATGATACACAGTTGAATTACACCACTACCAAGAAGGAGTTATTGGCGGTTGTGTGAGCCTTTGAGAAAGTTCGAGCCTACTTAGTGGGAAGAAAAGTTAATATCCACACCGATCATGCCACAAATAGGTATCTGTTTTCAAAAAATGAATTCAAAGCTAGATTGATGTGCTAGGTTTTATTATTGCAGGAATTTGACGTAGAAATACGAGATCGGAAGGGCACAGAAAACCAAGTGGTCGACCACCTGTCTCGCTGCAAAATCATGAGCACGTAGAAGAAGGTGGACAAATTAAGGAGACATTCCCCGATGAGAAACTTTTTGCCATCACATATGACCCTACCCCGTGGTATGTGTATTATGTGAATTACCTAGTGAGTGGAGTTTTCCCTCCTCAAATATAGCCCAAGGCTAGGAAGAGGTTCCTGCATGACGTGAATTTTTACTACTTGGATGAGTCATTCTTGTACAGACAATGCACTAATCAATTGATGAGGAGGTGCATTCCTGAAAAAGAGGTGGAACAAGTGGTGTAAGATTGCCATGCCTCGCCTTATGGGGACCATCATGGAGGAGATAGGACAGTTGCAAAGGTGTTGCAGTCGGGGTTCTATTGTTTAACATTATTCAAAGACACTCATGTATTTGTTAAGAAGTGTGACTGTGCTAGAGAACAGGAACAATCATGAGAAGGCATAAGATGACCTTGAATAATATATTGGAGGTGGAGATTTTTTATGTCTGGAGCATAGCTTTCATGGGACTATTTCCAATGTCTAGAGGGAACAAGTACATCTTGCTCGCGGTTAACTACGTGTACAAATGGGTGGAGAACGTTGCACTGCCGACCAATGATGCCAAGGTGGTGGCCACTTTTTTGAAAAAGAACATATTCTCGAGGTTTGGGACTCCACTTGCTTTGATTAGTGATGAAGAAACACATTTTTGTAATCGGTTTCTAAATAACCTTCTAGCCAAATATAGGGTCTGCCATAGAGTTGCCACCGCGTACCATCCGCAAACAAGTGGTCAAGCTAAAGTGTCAAACAGAGAAATAAAGCAATTACTAGAGAAAACAATGAGTGTGAATAGGAAGGATTGGGAAGCAAAGTTAGATGATGCCTTATGGGCATATAGAATTGCATACAAAACGTCAATTGGAGCATCTCAGTACAAGCTTATGTATGGGAAGACATGTCACTAGCTAGTTGAACATGAACATAAGGTATATTAGGCAGTCAAGAAGTTGAATATGGACTTGGAAGCTGCGGGCGAGAGGAGGCTCTAACAATTGAATGAGTTAGACGAGTTCAGGCTGCATGCTTATGAAAATGCCAAGCTTTACAAGGAGAAAACCAAGAGATGGCATGACATACGTATCAAACCCCATCACTTCGAACCAGGCCAAAAGGTATTATTATTCAATTCCATGCTCAAGTTGTTCCATGGTGAGTTAAAGTCGAGGTGGCCAGGTCCATTTGAGTTGGTGAAAGTCATCCCATATGGTGCAATTGAGTTGCACTCTTTAAATGGAGAAAGGCAATTTTTGGTGAATAGGCAAAGAGTCAAGCACTATTGGGGAGGTTCTAAGTGTGGGGTTCTCTAGGGGGGGGGAGTCTTGCGTACCCATTACCTTTGTTGTGCAACACTTGTGCATTTACTAGGCAACCAATTTGAGTATCTTGCATAGGGTCTTAGGTTCTAAGTGTGGGGTTCTCTTAGACTTTCATTTTGACTTTAGGCGAACCTCTTGATTGTTTCTCACATTCGAGGTGATTCTTTTGCAGGTTGAAATGGATCATGATGGTCCATCTAAAGCGAAGGGTGCAGGGAAGTCATCCACTAGTGCTCCCCCTCCAAAAAAGTGCAAGCAAGGCGAGGGGTCGTCTAGGAAAGCAAAAGGAAAGCAAGTTGCTGAAGGGTCCGGAAACCCACCCTTGGGATAGCGGCCTAAGTTGAAATTGGTTCACGGGGATGCTATCCAATGGTATCACTCGTTCGAGCCATATGGGAGGTATGTCTCGGAGATGGGGATCAATGTGACCGCTTTGGACCAGAACTTCCCTCAGGTGCTAGAGACGTTGAGAAGCTTGAAGATGCATAAATTGTTGGAGTGTCCTGGACATGCAAACTTGAGCATGGTCAAGTATTTGTATGGAAATTGGAATGAGGACAGATACATGTCATGGGTGAGAGGAAAGGAGGTGCCACTTGATAGGGAGTCTTTGTGCAAGTTCTTAGGGGGTTGATTGTCCAAACCCAAAGATATTTCCAAGGTTTGTTAAAATCCCAACATACACGGCCATTCGTCACACTCTTTGTGTCATGGTTTCAAATGCTAAGTGTACGAGGACCAATGTGCGCGCCCATAATGAGCTTCTATGGGTGAATTTCAACAAGACTGCCAAGGTATGGTAGAATTTTGTGCAAGCAAGGTTGATGCCGGTGGAACACAACACGGGGTGCACTTGGGCTCGATGCCTCATTTATTTCCTGATGGTTGGGAGGTCGATCAAGGGTTGTGAGATTATGCTTGGAGAGACGTTTTGCACGTGGTTTGGGCGGTAGTTAAAGAGGTATTTCTATGGCAACCTTCTGACATAATATATGTTATCTCACGAGGTGCCCGAGTACCTAGGGTACAATGAGGTGGTAGAAGCTCCTAAGGGATTGATGGACATCACGACGCTGTTGGATACCACTATCAAGCTGAGCACGATAGCTCGGAATGAGAGTGAGGAAAACTTCAACATGTATATCTATGAGTTGTTGAACTTGACGATGCGCCGGCTTAGAGTGACAGATGAGGAGAGAACACAGCTGAACACTAAGTACTCTCATTCTGGTGCTACAAAGGAGATATTGGGGATTATGCTTGGCAGTCCCATTCATTCCTTTGAATATGAGAACACGATTGCTGGGTCGGATGGCAAGGGTGATGCAACTGATGAGGTCACTGGCCCGATGGCATTAGTGCCGCTTGGTGCAGATGAGGATGAGGTCGAAGCTTCGGCTGGTGTGCAGTCTGATGACAAGGGATCTGAGTATGACCTAGAGAAGTCATATTTGCAGGGAGTTTTTATTTTCACCCTACCTTTGTTTTGATATTTTATTATGCATCGAGGACTATGCATGCTCTAAGTGTGGGGTGAGGGAATAACTTTCTGTTCAGTGAAATTGTATATACTCTGTAGTTTTTTTAGTATATAGTCTAGTTAGTAGAAAAATAGAAAACATATATAGTAAAATTGGAAAACAAATCAAAAAAGTTTGGACTTTTCCCGATGATGGCGGTAGTAATTCCATTGGTTTTTCTTTGGGCACCGGTTCTTTTCCAAGGGGTGTAATTTGAATCGGCTATTTTTCTATCTTTCTAGGAGAAGGAAAACTGAGTTGCTTTAGATACCTTTTGACATATTTGATGCTGGCATATTTAGGCTATGGTATGCGATCTATCTTTCTGTTATATTTGGTTTGAAATTTGATGCCTCTATTAAAAATGAATAGCCTACTTTGTGATGCCTTTTCTCAGTTGCTTGGCTCGTTGACATCTAGTGCATTATTGCTTAAATTTTTCAACTATGTGTACTTGCTTGGACTTGAGAATTGAATAGAGCCATCTTGATTGAGTCGTGCAATGTGTATGGTGAGGATTCGTGATGTTCTATGATGTCCTGTGTAGTCTAAAACTTGCCCTATGTGTTAATCAAAGCAAAATCATTAAGTTGTGCTAGTATAGGAGATGATGTAGGCATTTCTTTGCTTGATCATGGACTTACTTGTCACTTACAAATAATATTTGCCGTTGTTAGCCCATTTGAGCTTGTAAACCTTTTCTTAGGCACCCACATTACAAGCCGTATCCCTATTTTTGTTCTTAACTTAAGCTTGTTGAACCTTTACCTCCAAAGGCATTTAGTCGCTAAAAGAAGTAAGGTGATATCTTGGGAAGTAGATTTTGAGTGGAACCATGGAAGGGCCCACAAGGTACACTAAGTTATGAAGGACCACTAGCCGGGAAATTTAATGTAGGGAGTGTGTGTAGAAGAAAAATAAAAAAGAAAAAGTAAAAGAAAAAAGAAAAATACAAAGGAAAGAAATGTGAAGAATGTTGATATTCCGAAAGGGAAAAACACACCTCCTAATCTTCTTAATTTGTTCTAGGGGAGATATACAAGTGCTTAAACGAAAAAGGGCTAAGTTGTGTATGGTTTTGCGGCAAGGTGAATTGGTTGAGAAGAATATGTGTTTGAATGTTGAGTGTAGTGTATTAAAGTGCTTAGGAAGGTTAGTCACTTATATCCAAATTTATCATATCCTTCCCTTAGCCTATATTACAACCCAGAAAAACCTAATTGATCCTATACTTGGTGTCACACCCCGAACCTGGGGGAGAGACCGGCACCCGGTGCCTCACTTAACATAGCGTACCAACTTGTGACTGAGGGACTCTGAACATACATATCATACTTTGGCCATGGGGCCACATTGCAAGACAATTTGCGAAGCTTCCAATCACCGTCTCGTAAATTCTTACAATTATAGAATGACTATTCATACATCTATAGAAGACAATGGATGAAAGAGAGCAGTAAACGTACCTTATTTTTTGAATAACTCAGATCCTATCTTGGTTCTTCAAACTCTAGGTTTTTGCTCCAACTAGAACTTGAAAAGGAGAGAAATTCAATTAGGGTTTATGTGTAATTTTTGGGAGGATGTTTGCATGGTTTTAGGTCTGGTTATTGTGACCTATTATCAGTGTATTATAAGAAGGAAATAGGCCTTTAAAAAGTCTCTTTGGACGACCCGAACTGTCCCATTTTTGGACATATATAATCCTCTCATTTAAGCAAGTAGGTGACACACCTATTTGTCACCTAGCAGTCTGCGCAGTCTCGCAAAAACGTATATATATATATATCTCGACTCCTATGTTGTATTGATAAAAAGTTTAATGCATTCGAAAATAGACTCCTATATCTTCAATTTCATGGGTGGAACACCTTGTAACTCTAAGTACATTGGTAGAAAATCGCAGTTATATTTGACCCAAAATTCAGTAAAACTTATGAACGCAACTTGTGATGACTTTCATCGACTTTTGTTTCACAACTCGCTTGACTTCAAAACATAACACACGACTATTATACGACTAACATAACTCATAACATAACCTCCTTATCATGTTAAGCACCCTAGTCTCACCCCAAAAGTACATGTTATAACATTCCCAACTTGTTGACTTTTGACGAAACATTATTTTCTTCAATTCCTTTAGCTTCCGAACCTTTCAACCCTCTTAGTACTTGTTGTTAATGATATTCCATATTTGTAACCTCCGAGGTAACATGATTAACTTACTTTATATACTTTCAAAGATGATCTCATTTTTGGTCCTACATTAGTTTGCTTACGGCCCACTTTTACGTACGAAAATATAGGGTGTAACACTTGGCTAGCTTAAATTAGTAGAGATATACATTACGGGTAAGCCTATTGTACGATCACAGAGTGCACATGAAATTATTTGCGAGAGTGAGTGACTTGTGTTCAATTATGTGATGTCCTTAAATTATGTTCAAAGTCATACTTGAGTGTGTGGACCATCTTTACATTCACTCACTTGTTTATTAGTGAGGGCACATGGTCTCATGAAGGATTGGTAATGTTGTTAGCTTCTCGTGTTGGGTGAGTTCACGAGTTCAGGATTTTTAGTGGTAACGAGTTGGCGTTTGAGGCGAGGTGGTTATGGGTAGGTTGTTTGAATTGTTTGACTTGTTCAAATTCAGATGTTTATAGTTTGGCATGTTGAGAATGGGAAAAGTGTGAATTTCGTATGCTTATGGGTAACTGCCGGTATCAACTATAGTCAAGGGTAGAGTGTATGAATGAATATGAATTGCTCCTCCTGATGCGTAAAGTTGTTGGGGTGTAGTAAGGAGTTGCATTTCTCGAGTGCGAGCAAGAGTCTAAGTGTGGGGTGTTGATATTTGGCTTTAAGTATGTATATTTATATGCACATCGCCTCGCATTTTACTCGACTTTCATGAATTTATATGTGTAATGTAATAATTTATTCTAATTTGTGGTATTTTTATGTGAAAGAGTCACCTGGAAGCAATGTGGAACTAAAGGCCAAGATTTGAAGCAAAAAGAGGAGAATTGAAGAAAATTGTCCAAGCTAGCGCCCACGCCAGCGCGTTGCACTGCCTAGGGTGCAAAAGGCAGAAGTGAAAATTTGCGGCCCCTCAACCCAGCGCAGGGCCAGTGCAAGACCAGCACGTCGTGCTACCCTGGACGTTGGGGCAGGAATTATCCTATTTCACCCAGGACAAGGAATTTTCGGCCCTACACGACCTCAACTCATATAAAAGGAATTCTAAACCTACTTTAGAGGGGGAGACACCACTTTGGGAGCAAAATACAAGAACAGAACATTCAGATCAAGGATTATCAGTTTTTCTTCACTACTGTTAGTATTTTCAAAAATTGTACACGATGTGAAATTTTTTAATACTATCATGAGTGGCTAAGACCCATTAGTTCTGGGGTTGTGATTTAGCCATGAATATTGTTGTTTAACATTAACTTCTCCTTGATTATAATTCGCTATTACATGTTTGTTTCTTCAATTTTATGTTTAATTGCTTGATTGTCTAGCAAACAGTCCATTTCTTTCAACTATCTGAATTATGCTTGAGAAAGCTACGTTTAGATTAGAGATGAATTACTAAGGGCATGATCTTAACTCTAAACTGGGGGCATATTTGCGCCTAGGATAGGAATATACCTAATCACTATTCTTAATTGAATATCGTGAACTTAATGCATTCTTGATAGATAAATTCCATATGAATATAGGCGTTAATTTATTTTGGACAGGTGAGTAGTAATTCGGGAGAATAATACAAGTATACTTTGCTCGATTAATTGGCAACCATAAGTGAATTGCATGAAAAGGGGAGTTAGTTAGAACACAATAGAATTGGTGAATCGATCACATCCCTAAAATATTTATCTATATTGAATTCTCGACACAACTACTTTCTACTTGCTAAAATAGTTAATTGTTACATTTAATGCTTAGCTATAAATCACACAACTCAACCTTGATTGACTCTAGTGAATAACAATTTGAGTGAAATTAGTAGGTAGTTAAACATTACTCAACTTTGTGGGTTCGACACTCTACTCATCATTATATTACTTGTTAACCACGTATACTTGTGTATGCAATTGGGAGCAACATGCAGGCAATTTACTTCACACTTTTGGAGATATGTGCAGCACGAGTTGGGCATGCGGGTCGAGCTGAGTACCACATTTCATCCTCAGATAAACCAACAGTCTGAGCTTAACATTCAGATTTTGGAGGACATGTTGCGGGCATAATCTATGGATTTTTGAGGTTAGTGGAACCAATTTCTACCTCTACCAGAGTTCGCCTACAAAAACGGCTATCAGTGGAGCATCCAAATGGCTCTGTACGAGGCCGTATATAGGAGACAATGTTGTTTACCGAATGGTTTATTTAAGCCAGGTGAGGCTAGAGGTTTAGGCATAGACTTTGTTTGTGATGCCTTTGAGAAGGTAATAGTGATTAAGGAGCGGCTTCATACAACTCAGTCCATGAAAAAGAGTTATGCAGACTGAAAAGTTCGAGATGTGGCTTACATGTAAGGTTAGAAGGTTCTTCTCCCAGTACCGCCTATGAAGGGCATGATGCAATTTGGGAAGAAGGGAAAGTTGAGCCTGAGGTTTATTGGCCTGTTTGAGATTTTGAAAAGAGTTGGGGAGGTTTCTTATAGGCTTGCATTGCCTCCCAACCTAGCAGGGTTACATCCAATATTTCACATCTCCATGCTTCGGAAGTTCCATGAGGATAGGTCACATGTTTTAGACTTCAACAAGGTGCAACTTGATGAGAATTTGACCTATGAGGAAGAGCCGGTGGCTATTCTAGACCGACAGGTTTGAAAGTTGAGATCTAAGAGTCTTTCTTCTGTGAAAGTGCATTGGAGAGGTCAGCCTATTGAGGAGGCTACATGGGAGTCCAATTTTGATATAAGGGGCAGCTACCCGCACCTTTTTTCCAGTCCAGGTATATTTCTATGTTCGTTCGAGGAAGATGTTTCTTTTAGAGGTGGAGAATGTAACAACCCGATAGGTCGTTTTGAGTACTAGCTTCCTTTTATGTGTTTTGAGGCTTTACATAGCTCAATCTGATGATTTATGACTTGTGTGCGTGTCGATGTCCGGAAAGCTTATAAGTGAAATTTTAAAGAAAATATGATTTTGGACTTAAATGTGGCTAGAGTTGACTATTGTCAACATTTATTATAAACAACCTCGGATCGGTGTTTTGACGATTCCGAAAGGTTCATATGATAATTTTGGACTAGTACGCATGCTTGGTTGGGGTCTTGGGTGACCCGAGGCCATTTCGGCGCATTATGTGAAAAGTTGGAACAATGAGTTTTGAAGTTGAAAATCTTGAGTTTTAATGATCGATTCTTGATATTTGATGTTATTTTGATGATATTAGGTTGCAAATAAGTTTGTATGATGTTACTACACTTGTGTAAATGTTCGTATTGGAGCCCTATGGGCTCGGGTGAGTTTCAGATGGGTTGCACATGGATTTGGCATTACTAAGAAAATCTGGTTTGTTGAACTTGCAGGTCTCGCATTTGCGAAGACCTGATCGCAATCGCAAGCCTTGCAGACTCGCAAATGCGAAGATAGGCTGGGGGCTGGGACTTCACTTTTGCGAAGAAAACATTGCATTTGCGGAGTGGAGGGAGGATGCATTTGCGATCTGGGTGTCGCATTTGCGACACTGGAAGGCTAGGTATAGCTTAGCTTTTGCAAAGTTTTGTCCACATTTTCGAAGAGGAGGACCTTCACAAATGCGAAGGCTTAGTCACTTTTGCAATAACCGAGTTGCTGAGACACTGATCGCCTTTGCGATCACTGGTTCACAATTGCGATATTTGCAGCTGGGTAAAATGTTGGGATTTCGAGACTTAGCTCATTTTACACTATTTTTGAACCCTTCACCCCATAGAGGCATTTTTTGGAGAGGAATTTCTTCCCAAATTCATAGGGTAGTAACTTTAACTTTTCTTCAATCAATTTTAGTTACTTTTCCATGAATTGCATCACCAAATCTATGAATTTCAAAGTAGAAATTGGGGGTTTTGGGTAGAATTTAGGGATTTTTTAAATTGGAGATTTAGACTTCAAATTGAGGTCGAATTTCAAAACAAATCGGGATTTGGTCTTTGTTTCGGATTTCGACTCATGGGCCTGGGTTGACCTTTTCAATTATGTTGAAGATTGAACCTATATCATACGGGGGTAGTATCTAAAGTTTGTTTTAAATTGTTTGGACGATATTTGGCCATATTCGGTTGGTTTGGAGGCTTGTTCTACGGAAAAGCCGTGTTGGATTATTGATTGTGTTCCGAAAAGAGGTAAGTATCGTGGTTAATCTTGACTTAAGGGAATTTGATTTGATTGGTCTATCTGATACGTGATTTATGTGTGGGGACGACGTATATGCAAGGTGACAAATGTATATGCATTGTCAAGGGTTCAAGCATGTGGGGTGCACTACTTAATTGCACGTCTTCAAATATATCATGTCTTCAGTTATTCCATGCTTTTACTTTTTACATGCCTTACTTGCTACATGTCATTATTTGTTAAATTCATACCTTCACAAGTTACATGCCTCTATTTTCCACATGTTTCCATGTATTCATGCCATCATTTATTATCTGCCTTTACTTGTCCTACGCTCTTACATGTCATTAGATAGATGCGTTTACTTATCTCATGCCTTTACTAGTTTATTCGCCTTACTTACTTTCTATTTCACTTTACCATGTTATATTGGATTTTGCCTTTGGGAATTTATAGATTTCGGTTTCCTTTTATGTTATGTTGTGAGATACGTCGTAGTTGGTATTGAATATTATTATATATGGAGATCGGGTTGCACAACGCAACAGTATTATTATTATATAAGTGGACCGGGTTGCAAGCTTCAACAATATTATTATTATATATGTGGATCAGATTGCATGCCGTAACAGACTTATTAATATTATGATCGGGTTGCACAATGCAACAGTATTATTATTATATAAGTGGACCGGGTTGCAAGCTTCAACAATATTATTATATATATGTGGATCGGGTTGCACGTTGCAATAATATTATATATATATATATATATATATATATGTATGTATGTATTATATGTGTGTGTGTGTGGATCGGGTTGCACGCCGCAACGGTATCACTATTTATATGTGGATCGAGTCATGCGCCGCAACAGAAAGGTTGTATTATGGTTATTCTTGGCTGATTGTTTCTGTTACCGCGTTGTACTGTGATACTGAGAAGTGATGATATTTTGGGGCCCTCGATCATTTATTCTTGTTTTTGTTATCTTGTTTAAATTAGTTGTTTCTCTACTTCGTTATTACTTTTCTTCTTATATTCCTACATGTTTATAGTGAGTGTCTTGTTATAGCCTCGTCACTATTTCGTCGAGGCTAGGTGCGGCACTTACGGAGTACATGAGGTTAGTTGTACTCATACTACACTTCTCCACTTCTTGTTGTGATCATGACACATGTGAACATGTTGGGCAGACTCTTTGGATATTGGTACGAGGTTTTTTTTGTGTGATTGTGATTGATATTGTTATTATTGTCGGGTGCCTAACGATAAGGGTGGATATTGTTATTGTGTTGGGTGCGGAGCGATAAGGGTATATATTGCTATTGTGTCGGGTGCAGAGCGATAATGGTGGATATTGCTATTGTGTTGGGTTCAGAGTGATAAGGGTGGATATTGTTATTGTGACCGAAATGTAGGTACGAGGTATCATATATTTGTGTTTCTATTTGATGACATATTGTCAAAAGAGAGACTATTTTCGATAGACCCTCGGCTTCCTCTGTCACGCCCCAAACCTGGGGAGGCGTGGCTGGCACCCGGTGCCGAGCTGGCCCGAGCGAACCACTCTGTAACTCATGATCATTCGACCAAAACTAGAACATACATAGGTCGAGTTGGCTGAACTCATTCCTTTTGTAACTATCATGGGCCAACATGGCCACAACTCATAATGTACAAGCGTAAGTGGGAAAAACACCGTATCACTGAATCATTTTTCTTAAAACATAAATACATATGGGCCGTCAAGGCCTCTGACATACTGTACAAAATGAACCTCTGTCTACAAAGCCTCTAAGATTATTTGACATCAATAAGTCTTTAGCAAAACTCTGACACGATGACTCGTAGACTCGGCTGCACTCCGAATGAGGAGGAGTCTTACCGATCCTTTGCTGAATGCCAATCTCGTCTACTATGAGGGCTCGTCAAACTGATTATCTATACCTGCAGGCATGAATGCAGCATCCCCAACAAAAGGACGTCAGTACGAATAATGTACTGAGTATGTAAGGCAGAACAGAAACGTAACAATAAATCAACATTAATTAAAGACCTAAAAGAATCAACCTGAATCTCTGAAGTGCTATCGTATATGCATACTTATACTTATATATATAATACTTCTCTTTGAATCTATTATCCATATCATATGATGCATGACTGCCCAACTGATCAGTGGTAACTGCCCGACCAGCCGTCGTACGGTGGTAAATGTATGACTGCCCAACCGGTGGTAAATAATGATACATAACTGCCCAACCGGTGGTAAATAATGATACATAACTTTCCAACAGGTGGTAACTACCCGACCGGCCGGAGCCCGGTAGTAAATGCATGTCTGCCCAACCAGTCGTAGGATGGTGGTAAATGAAGATGCATGAATGCCCAACCGACCGTAGCACATGGTAAATATGTAACTGCCCAACCGGCCGTAGCTCGGTGGTAAATGCATATGCGTGAAGATGCATGTATTACTATATTATGAACATTAACATCTTTATCAAATACCTCGATAGGGAATTAGATACATACTTAGACATGCTTGAAAATCATTTTACAGGAATAACTAACATAGACATCCTTAACTGCTAAGAGTAGAACCACTTATGAAATATCATTACGTTTACGTATCGTTTCTTGGATCATGCCAAAGAAAAAAGAAGAATTAACCTTAACATACCTAGAGTAGGAAAAACTTCCGTATGATATTCTTGGAAAATGTTGCACCGTACTCCTACCACAACTTCAGAGCAAAATTTCAGTGCAAAAGACGAGGATGAGATTTCTTTGAATTCCCTTACATGTAAAGAACCATATCACAAGGATCTTTTTTCTTTCTATAAATTTCAGTAGCAAGAATGACGCCCATGATTGTCCAAACAAATACAAAACTGGCTTCCCTAGGAAGTAGGAACTATTGAGTTCACAATTTGAAGATAGCTTACATATTAAAAGTGACGTACAAAAGGATTTAAAAGAGAAAATGGACACAGCATTACCCTGCCAGCCCAATGCAACACAAATCCTTGTTGTTTTCAATTGAAATTTCTCCACAAATCCTTGTCTTTCTCTTGAAAATTGAAGGAACAAAAATAGGATCTTTTTAAGTCTTGAATTAGGAAGAAGGTATAAGATCTCTTACTTGATTACTTTAAGTCAAAATGAAGCCAAACTTCTACGTAAGTGTCATATCTCCATTACTTTAGATGGCCACCTAATGAAAAGGGAGTAAGAGTCATTTGTTTGGTTTAGTGGCTTGCTGCCACGTGGGAGTGGGGTGGGGATATTAATCTTATCCAATAATGAATTAGGTAGTATCCCGCTACCCGATAATTAATCAATTACCCGCATAATTAAGAATTATCTCAAATTACTTAAAATACTGCTCACTTTTAACACACTTTATATAACTTGTTATCATGGTCATGTGGTACCATATAAAATAAATACTTGTTATCATGGTCATGTGGTACCATATAAAATAAATACATACACTATTATTTCATTAAAATATCCTTGTAAAAATATATATATATTCTCAACTTCTAATTTTTCCAATCTCATATAAAGAGTAAAAATTTTCATACGCTTAATTCTTAAAATGGTAAAAAGATAACCTTCCTTTCTTGTGAGAAAATAATTTCTATCTTTACAATAATAAAAATCTCATAAACTTTCTCATATTATGTGTATAATTTAAAACATATTCGAAAGTAGTAATATTAATAACTATATAAAATCATATTTTTCAAACAATTTTTTTTCTTTACAAAAAAAGATTTCCACTCAAAATACCATATCAAATATATATATATATATATATATATATATATATATATATATATATATATATAACGATATCAAGGTTGTTAAATATTGCGGGGCGCAACATCATTCCCCCTTTAGAACATTCGTCCTCGAATGTTGACTATGATCTTATCATTTTCGTAAGGTCTCCTCTGTAAACTAAACTAAAACCCAACCTCTATCTGAAGTCTCGACTATTCACAATCTCTTGTACTTGAATATCTCGTATCTTCTTCACCTTTACCTTACTTACCTTTCAATCTCGCATCGTATCTTTTGTTTCTTTCATAAACTCCCTTCCATATTATGCCTTAAAGCTCTATGGTAATACCTGCACCTCTGGTGCATACAAAATCTAGCGAATGCTTCATACTGACTTCTTACAACTCAGCTCTATGGCACGATCTGGAAACAAAAGAAGGGTAACATTTCCTAAATGCCCTATAGCCTCTTAATTATAAATGTGGAGCGCAGCATACCCATAAGTGAGACTCTACTAGGCACAACTTTGTAGACTCCCTAGGACACGATCCGCTCTGATACCACTTTGTCACGCCCCAAACCTGGGGAGGCGTGGCTGGCACCCTGTGCCGAGCTGGCCCGAGCGAACCACTCTGTAACTCATGATCATTCGACCAAAACTAGAACATACATAGGTCGAGTTGGCTGCACTCATTCCTTTTGTAACTATCATGGGCCAACTTGGCCACAACTCATAATGTATAACTATAAGTGGGCAACACTGTATCACTGAACCATTTTTCTTAAAATATGAATACATATGGGCCGTCAAGGACTCTGACACACTATACAAAATAAACCTCTATCTACAAAGCCTCTAAGATTATTTGACATCAAATGGGATAGGGTATCGGCCTACCCATAAGTCTTTAGCAAAACTCTGACACGATGAATCATATACTCGGCTGCACTCTGAATGAGGTGGAGTCTTACCGATCCTTTGCTGAATGCCAATCTCGTCTGATATGAGGGCTTGTCAAACTGATTATCTATACCTGCAGACATGAATGCAGCATCCCCAACAAAAGGACGTCAGTACGAAAAATGTACCGAGTATGTAAGGCAGAACCGAAACGTAACAATAAGTCAATATTAATTAAAGACATATAAGAATCAACCAGATTCTCTGAAGTGCCATCGTATATGCATACTTATACTTATATATATAATACTTCTCTTTGAATCTATTATCCATATCATATGATGCATGACTGCCCAACTGATCAGTGGTAACTTTTCGACCGGCCGTCGCACGGTGGTAAATGTATGACTGCCCAACTGGTGGTAAATAATGATACATAACTGCCCAACCGGTGGATACATAACTTCCCAACCGGTGGTAACTGCACGACCGGCCGTAGCCCGATGGTAAATGCATGTCTGCCCAACCGGTCGTAGCACAGTGATAAATGAAGATGCATAACTGCCCAACCGGCCGTAGCACAATGGTAAATATGTAACTGCCCAACCGGTCGTAGCTCGGTGGTAAATGCATATGCGTGAAGATGCATGTATTACTATATTATGAACATTAACATCTTTATCAAATACCCTAATAGGGAACTAGATACATACTTAGACATGCTTGAATATCATTTTACAGGAATAACTAACATAGACATCCTTAATTGCTAAGAGTAGAACCACTTATGGAATATCATTACGTTTACGTATCGTTTCTTGGATCATGCCAAAAAGAAAAGAAGAATTAACCTTAACATACCTGGAGTAGGGAAAACTTTCGTATGATATTCTTGGAAAAGGTTGCACTGTACTCCTACTACAACTTCAGAGCAAAATTTCAATGCAAAAGACGAGGATGAGATTTCTTTGAATTCCCTTACATGTAAAGAACCATATCACAAGGATCTTTTTTCTTTCTATAAATTTCAGTAGCAAGAATGACG
The DNA here is from genome assembly GCF_000715075.1 of Nicotiana tabacum. Classification (NCBI taxonomy): domain Eukaryota; kingdom Viridiplantae; phylum Streptophyta; class Magnoliopsida; order Solanales; family Solanaceae; genus Nicotiana; species Nicotiana tabacum. Next base: position 50,738,238 of record NC_134102.1, read on the forward strand.
CCCATGATTGACCAAACAAATACAAAACTGACTTCCCTAGGAAGTAAGAACTATTGAGTTCACAATTTGAAGATAGCTTACATATTAAAAGTGACGTACAAAAGGATTTAAAAGAGAAAATGGACACAGCATTACCCTGCCAGCCCAATGCAACACAAATCCTTGTTGTTTTCAATTGAAATTTCTCCACAAATCCTTGTCTTTCTCTTGAAAATTGAAGGAACAAAAATAGGATCTTTTTAAGTCTTGAATTAGGAAGAAGGTATAAGATCTCTTACTTGATTACTTTAAGTCAAAATGAAGCCAAACTTCTACGTAAGTGTCATATCTACGTTACTTTAGATGGCCACCTAATTAAAAGGGAGTAAGAGTCATTTGTTTGGTTTAGTGGCTTGCTGCCACGTGGGGTGGGGTGGAGATATTAATCTTATCCAATAATCAATTAGGTAGTATCCCGCTATCCGGTAATTAACTAATTACCCGCATAATTAAGAATTGTCTCAAATTACTTAAAATACTACTCACTTTTAACACACTTTATATAACTTGTTATCATGGTCATGTGGTACCATATAAAATAAATACATACACTATTATTTCATTAAAATATCCTTGTAAAAATATATATATATTCTCAACTTCTAATTTTTCCAATCTCATATAAAGAGTAAAAATTTTCATACGCTTAATTCTTAAAATGGTAAAAAGATAACCTTCCTTTCTTGTGAGAAAATAATTTCTATCTTTACAATAATAAAAATCTCATAAACTTTCTCATATTATGTGTATAATTTAAAACATATTCGAAAGTAGTAATATTAATAACTATATAAAATCATATTTTTCAAACAATTTTTTTTCTTTACAAAAAAAGATTTCCACTCAAAATACAATAATAAAAATCTCATAAACTTTCTCATATTATGTGTATAATTTAAAACATATTCGAAAGTAGTAATATTAATAACTATATAAAATCATATTTTTCAAACAATTTTTTTTCTTTACAAAAAAAGATTTCCACTCAAAATACCATATATATATATATATATATATATATATATATATATATATATATATATATATATATATATATATATATATATATATATATATATATATATATATATATATATATATATATATATATATATATATATATATATATATATATATATATATATATATATATATATATATATATATATATATATATATATATATATATATATATATATATATATATGTATATATATATATATATATCAAGATTGTTAAACTTACAGGGTGTAACAATTACATGTTCTACAAAGATTATTGATATTGTTTTCTGTTATATATTCAGTTACCAGTTATTGATTGTGCAGGTTATTTGACTAGTGAGTATCATTAGACTTGAACCTCGTCACTACTTCACCGAGTTCAATCTTGATACTTACTGGGTACTAATTTTAGAGTACTCGTATTTCACTTCTACGCATTTTTGTGCAAATTCAGGTGTTAGAGGCCGCGGACCTAGGGAATGAGAACATACAGTGACCACGTGAATTCAAGGTAGAGCTGCATGACCGTCGCAAATAATGAATCAGAGCACATGGAGCCCGTTCCTTATCTTTTTTTCTGTCAAGAAAAAGAAATGACATACTATCTTCTTCAATCAACTTATTTTATAAAAGATTTGATGATGAAATATGAAAACAATAAAAACTAAATAGAGTAATATAATAGAGAGAGTAAGGTTCTACATTAGATTAGTATAGAGTAGATCCATAATAAAGTTTTTGTGTTTGTTCCTGAAGAAATAGAACAAAAGATATGGTAGACACAATCAAACCCAAACATTAGTTGAACATTTAAGCAGTTCAATAATTTGAAACATAATAATAAGAAATTAAGACTGAAATACTTTGAAATATATAATAATCTGAAACCATCGCGGTCTAGACTAATCCCAGAAACTAGCATCACAAGTAAATGAGCTGCTAGAATACTACAAATAAAGTCTGAAATGAAATACAAACTATCACGACCCTAAAATCCAACCTTAGGAATCGTGATGGTACCTGGTCTCTAAGACTAGGTAAGCCTAACACACATGATGAGAATTTAGCATAAATAATGACTAAGCTATTGATTAAGCCGATAAATAACGAAATAAAATCAAAACGGAACATCAGTCATAAAATCCCCAAAATCGGTGGTACGGAGTCATAAGCTCTACAGAAATATACAAGGAATCTCTATTACAATACTATTTGAAAACACAGCATGAACAATAGCATATGATCACTAAAAGGTGACTCTGAGGCCTGCGAGCGTCAAGCAGGTATACCTTGAAGTTTTCGCAAAGTCTGAAGCAACTCACTAGCGTCTGGCATGGGCAGAAGTACCCGGATCTGCACAAAAATATGCAGAACTGTAGCATGAGTACACCACAATGGTATCAATAAGTATCAAGACTAACCTTGGTGGAATAGTGACGAGGTGAGGTCAAGACACTTACTAGACATAGAAACCTTTGTAGAATACTAATATAATCTAATAACGGGAAGTAAAAGCAATAGATGACAACAACAAAGAATGATAATATAAGGCTAACAACATAAGTAAAAAGCAAATGACAACAAAGAGTGAACATATAATAAAAATAACGAATGATCAAATACCGTCAAAATACAAGTGAAATGAATTAAGAAAAAACAATAACTGTTCAAATCAACGAACCGTTCCAAAATAGAATGTACAACAAGAATCACACCGAGGTACCAGACTTCATATTCATATTTGAGAAGTCACAATCACAATCTTCCTTATATCGCTGAGTGAGCTTTGTATTTATTTAAAAAATATTTTTTCCGAAATAGCTTCACGTGCTTTATCCCCCTTATCTCCCGCGTGTTCTTCAAATGAAGTAATTTAATTTTCCTTACTAGCAACATGCGCATAAATCCCCCTTATCTCGCCGTATGCGCATCAGAATCACCACCCTTATACCGCATGTGCAATGCATCACAACACAATAATCAACTTACACCACACGTGCCCATATGCCACAATATTTTCATAACAACAATAACAATATCACCACAACAATTAGCCCACGGCTCAACCACAACATGTACAAGAATCTCCGTAACAACAAATGATATGGGAAATAACTCAACATGAAAAGACATTCCAATAACCAACAACGTCAACCACAAAAATATGTTAATAGCTCTCAATACTACAACTTCAATTAAATGCATAAGAATAAACTCAACAACGAAAAATATGAACGTGTAATAACAACTTCTATTAAAGCATATAAGAGGAAACTTGACAATGAGAGATGGAACATGCAATATCAACTTCAATTAAATACATATAAGAATGAACTTGACAAAGAAGGATAGAACATGAGATATCGACTTCAATTAAATGCATATAAGAAAGCTAAAAGTCTAAACCCATCAATTTCCACATATAAGCATGTGTATACACTCGCCATTTCATGTACACATCTTCCACATAATTCAAGTAGTACAATTAAACTAAATCCTATGGGGTAGGTCCCCCCCACCCCCACAAAGTTAGGAAAGACACTTACCTCAACTAGGCTAAATCAACACTCAAAAATAGCTTTTTCCTTAAAATTTGTCTCCTCACGGCCCAAATCTAACAAAAAGCGACTTAATATCATTAAACAATGCAAGAGAAAACAATTTCAATTAATAAAGCTAAGATCTTTACACAATTCCCCAAAAGTCAACCTCGAGCCCGACCTATCAAAATCCGAGTTCAAGGGTAGATCTCGACTACCCATAACCCCACGAGTCCACATATGTGTTTTATTTTCAAATCCGAGTCCAATTCGACTCTCATATCTAAATTATTTTATTTTTCAAAACATAGACAAAATTCCCCCAAAAATCTCTTCAAATTCCATGGATTAGAGGTTAAATCTCCTAAATTATCATGTAATATAATTGAAAATTGATCAAAATCACTTAACCGATAGTTGTATGTGAAAATCCCTCCTCAAAAATGCCTCCTACCGAGTCAGGGTTCTAAAATATGAAAATGAGGCTAAGTCCCACTTTTCCAGCACTTTTGTTCAGGTGCGAAAGTCGCATTTGTGACCAGGGGTTCGCACTTGCGAACCATCGCAAATGCGGACATGCCATCGCAAATGCGGCACCTGACAAACCCAGGGAAATGTCGCAAATACGACGCTGACTTCCCAAAATGCGAAGTCAGTCCCCTTCGAAATGTATCCAGATGGTCGCAAATGCGAGATACCCAGCCAAAGGCCACCCTTCGCAATAGCGATCTAGGTGTCACAAATGCGATATCCGAGACCCCCTGAAAACTTCGTAATTGCGATGCAGGTGCTCGCAATGTGATAACTTGAGCACCAATACACCAGCAACCTCGAATGAGTTCAAACCAATCCGAAAAATGTCTGAAACTTACCCGAGACCTCGGGGCTCCACACCAAACATCCACACAAGTCTAAAATTATCATACGAACTCGCTCGCGCGATCGAAACATCAAATATCATCTAGAACCACGAATCAGACATCAAAACGAATGAAATTTAAAAGGAAACTCAAGAATCTCAAGAATCACAACCAAGCGTCTGATTCCTATCAAACCAACTCGGAATGACACCAAATTTTGCTTACAAGTTTCAAATAGAAAAACGGACCTATTACAAGTCTCAAACCAAAATCCAAACTCGATAGCCATAGTCAACCTACGATCAAACCTAAGAAATTTCTAAACATTCAAATTACCAACTTTCAGCAAAATATGTCAAATCAACCTAGGGACCTCCGAATTCAATTTCGGGCATACGCCCAAGTCCAAAATCACAATACGAATCTATCAGAGCCATGAAAACACCGTTCCGGGGTCATTTTCACAAAAGTGAAACCTCGATCAGCATTTCTAACTTAAGCTATTAAACCAAGAACTAAGGGATCCAAATCATTCCAAAACTTCCCTGAAACGAAACTAACCATCCCTGCAAGTCATATAACCATAAATAAACATGCAGGAAGTTTCAAAAGGGAAAACGAGGCTCAAATACACAAAATGATTGGTAGGGTCGTTACATTCTTCCCCTCTTAAAACAAACATCCGCCTGCGAACGTGCGTAGAGACATACCTGAAGTGCCAAAAAGGTGAGGATAACGACTTCGCATTTCGTTCTCGGTCTCCCAAGTCGCCTCCTCGACCAGTTGAACCCTCCTTTGAACCTTCACTGAAGTAATGTTCTTTGACCTCAACTTGCGGACTTGCCTGTCCAAGCTAGCCACCGGCTCAACATAAGTCAAATCCTTGTCTAATTGGACTAAGCTGAAATCTAATACATGTGACTGATAACCATAATACTTCCGGAGCATGAAAATATGGAACACCGGGTGAACTACCGATAAGCTGGGTGGCCATGCAAGTTTGTAGGCCACCTCACCAACTCTCTCAAGGATCTCAAAAGGACCAATATACTTAGAGCTCAACTTGCCCTTCTTCCCGAAACTCATCATACCCTTCATGGGTGAATCTCTGAGCAGAAACTTTTCTCCCACCATGAATGCTACATCATGAGCCCTCCGATCAGCAAAACTCCTCTACCTGGATTGTGTTGTACGAAGTCGATCCTGAATGAACTTGACTTTCTCAAAGGCATCCCGAACCAAATCAGTGTCCAACAACCTAACCTCCCCCGGCTCAAAACAACCAACTGGAGAACGACACCGCCTCCCATATGAGGCCTCATAAGGAGCCATATGAATACTCGATTGGTAGTTATTGCTGTATGCGAATTCCGCAAGCGGTAGGAACTGATCCCGAGAACTGAATAGTGCGTAGCATGTCTTGCAAGATCTGAATAGTGTGCTCGGACTGCCTGTCCGTCTAGAGATGAAATGTCATGCTCAGCTCGACTTACGTGCCTAACTCACACTACACAGCTCTCCATAAATGCAATGTGAACTACGTTCCTCGATCGGAGATAATAGACACTGACACACCATAAAGATGGACAATTTTAAGAATATAAATCTGAGCCAGTTGCTCTGAAGATTAGGTAGTCACGATCGGAATAAAGTGTGCATGCTTGGTCAATCTGTCCACAATGACCCACACCGTATCGAATTTCCTCAAGGTCCGTGGAAGTCCAGCATGGTGATACGCTCCCACTTCCACTCTGGATATCAAGCCTCTACAGCAAACCCCCTAGTCTTTGATGCTCATACTTCACCTGCTGATAGTTAAAACACCGAGCCACATATTCCACAAAATCTTTCTTAATTCTTATCCACCAGTAGTGTTGCCTCAAATCCTGGTAAATTCGTGGCACCTGGATGAATGGAATAGCGCAAACTGTGGGCCTCCTCAAGAATCAACTCACACAACCCATCAACATTGGGCACAAATCCGGCCTTGCATCCGCAACACCCCATAATCTCCAATAGAACCTCCTTGGCATCATAGTACAACACCATGTCCTTAAGGACAAACAAGTGGGGATCATCATACTGACACGCTTTGATCCGCCCAAACAAAGAAGACCGAAACCACAAAAGCAAGAACATAGATAGGATATGAAACATCCAACCTCACGAACCGATTGGCCAAAGCCTAAACATCCAATGTTAACGATCTCTCTCCAATTAGGATATAAGCAATACTCCCCATGCTCTCAGCCTTCCTACTCAAGGCATCGTCCACCACATTGGCCTTCCCGGGATGATAAAGAATGGTGATATCATAGTCCATTAATAGCTCTAACAACCTCTGTAGCCTCAAGTTAAGATCTATTTGCTTAAACAAGCATTGTAAACTCTTGGGATCTGTGAATACCTCACAAGACACGCTGTAGAGATAGTGCCTCCAAATCTTCAATGCGTGAACAATGGCTTCCAACTCTAAGTCATGTATTGGGTAGTTCTTCTCATGGGTCTTCAACTGCCGTGAAGCACAAGCAATTACTCTACCCTCCTACATCAATACTTATCCAATGCCAATCCGTGAAGCATCACAATAAACTGTAAAAGAACCTGATGATGAAGGTAAGACCAGAACTGAGGCTGTAGTCATGGCAGTCTTGAGCTTCTAAAAGCTCTCCTAACACTCGTCGGACCACCTGAATGGGGCACCTTTCTGAGCCAATCTGGTCAAAGGAGTTGTGATGGATGAAAAAGCCTCCATGAAACGACGATAATGCCCGGCCAAGCCTAGAAAACTCCAGATCGTAGTAACAGAAGACAGTCTGGGCCAACTCAGAACTACCTCCACCTTCTTTGGATTGACCTTAATCCCCTCGCTAGGCACTACATGGCCCAAAAATGCCACTGAATCAAGCCAAAACTCACACTTGGAGAATTTAGCATAAAACTTCTTCTACCTCAAGGTCTGGAGAACGATTATCAAGTGCTTCTCATGATCCTCCCGGCTGCGAAATTACACCTATATGTCATCAATGAACACGATGACAAAAGAATCAAGATATGGCTGGAATACAGTGTTCATAAAGTGCAAAAATGATGTTGGGGCATTAGTCACCCCAAATGACATCATCAAAAACTCATAGTGACTATAGCAAGTCCTGAAAGTAGTCTTTGGAATGTCTGAATCCCCGATCTTCAGCTGATGATACCCTGACCTCAGTCAATCTTTAAGAATACCCGAGCACCCTGAAGCTAGTCAAACAAATCATCAATACGCGGTAGTGGGTATTCGTTCTTGACTATAACCTTATTCAGATGCCTGTAGTCAATACACATCCTCATAAAGTCATCTTTATTCTTCACAAATATAACAGGAGCACCCCAAGGCGAGACATTCGGTCGGATGAAACCCTTATCAAGAAACACTTGAAATTGTTCCTTTAATTCCTTCAACTCTACTGTTGCCATACGATATGGAGGAATAGAAATGGGCTGAGTGCCCGGCACTAGGTTAATACCAAAATTGATATCCTTATTGGGCGGTATGCCCAGTAGATCTGCTGGAAACACATCTGGGAGATCACTCACTACCGGAACTGACTCAACGGTAGGAGTATCAGTACTGACATCCCTCACAAAGGCTAGATATGATACAAACCCTTTCTCAACCATTCGTTATGCCTTCAGAAAGGACACCACCTTTCTAGGAATATGATCCAATGTACCCCTCCACTCAAATCGCGGCAACCCTGGCATAGACAATGTCACGGTCTTGGCGTGATAATCTAGAATAGAATGATAGGGAGACAATCAATACATGCCCAATATCACATGAAAGTCCACCATACTAAGTAGCAGAAGGTCAACTCTAGTCTCATAACCCCCTGATGGTGATCAAACACGACCGATAGACACAGTCTACAATAATAGAATTTCCTATAGACGTAGACACGTATACATGGGAACTCAAAGAATCATGATATATATCCAAATATGGAGAAACGTAAGATGACACGTACGAATAAGTGGAACTTGGATCAAATAAAAGTGATGCATCCCTATGATAGACCGAAACAATACATGTGATGATAGCATCCGATGCAATAACCTCAGTCCTACCCGAAAAAGTGTAGCAACGGGCTTGGCCTCCCTCTCTAGGACAACCTTTACCCGCCTGACCTCCACCCCTAGCTGACGGTGCAGGTGGAGCGGCAACTGGAGAAGCAACCATAGTTTGTGAACCCTGTGGAATCTGTGGCGCCTGTGGAGGTGCACCCCTCCTAAGTCAGGGATAGTCCCTCACCATATGCCTGGTATCACCACATGCGAAACAACCTCTCTGCGGGCGTGGGTGCTAAAATTGTGTCTGACCTGATCGGCTGGACAGACCGCTGAAGGCAATGCGTGTAGGAGGTGCACTGGAAAGTGGTTATGCCCAATAGGCGACCTGAGACCTCAGAATAGCTGGGGCACTATGGGTAGCTAGAAGTGCTGAATGAACTTGTCGACTCACATAACCTATGCCATGATGAGCTGAAATTGCAGCACAGGAACCACTAAATCCTTTCGAATCTCGGGGCTTGTTGGCCTCCCTATCCTCCATATCCTGGCCACGCATATGCTCCATCCTCCGTGCAATCTCCATAACCTGCTGAAATGGAGTATACATCTCCAACTCCTGAGCCATGCTGAATCTAAAACCAAAATTGAGCCCCTCGATAAATCTGCAGACTTGCTCTCTTACTATATAAACCAAAGCATGTGCATGATGGGACAACTCACGAAACCAGATGGCACACTCTGATACCATCATAGTCCCCTGATGCAGCTGCCCGAACTCTGTGCGCCATGCATCGTGGAGGGTCTGGAGAACAAACTCCCTCAAAATCAGATCTGAAAACTAAGGCCAAGTGAGTGGCGTTGCATCAACTAGCCTACCCTCTCGTAAGCCTTCCACAACTTATATGCTGCCCCTGTCAGCTGAAATATTGTAAAGGCAACTCTGCTCACCTCCACAATGCCCATGGTGTGGAGAATACAATGGCACTTCTCTAGAAAAACCTGCGCATCAATTGTGCCATTGAAAGTAGGAGGATCATACTTCTTGAACCTCTCAAGCCTCTTCTTCTCCTCCTCTGATTCCTCTGGCCTGAACTAAGGCTGAACCGGGACAACAGGTTATGCTGGCATAACACTCGAAACCTAATCAACATAGACCCGCTTCTCTGGAGTACGGGCCGCGAGGGTCTAAGCTCCTCCCCAGCCTAAGATGTAGTTGGTGCAACTGGGATCAATCCAGTCTGAGCTAAAGTGCCGAACATACTCAGACAATGTGCCAAGGTGTCCAGGAGTCCAGGGGTAGCAATAGGCACCTTGGGTGCCTGCCCCCCAACTAAAGCTACTAGTGGCTCATCAGTCGTTGCTCGGGCAGGTGTTCTGGCTACAACACGTGCCCCTCCTCAGTCTCTACCCCGGCCTTGGCCTCTCGCGGCTCTAGTAGGGGCGCGGGTGTCTGCGCATCCGATCCAGTAGTGCGTGTCCTCACCTCAAAATTCGAAATCAACAAATTGGACGATAAGGAATCAAAGAAGTGGAATTTCCTAATAGTTTTGTGGCCTCTCAAAGGTAAGTACAGATGTCTCCAAACCGATCCGCAAGACTCTACTAAACTTGCTTATGACTCGTAGCACCTATGAACCTAAAGCTCTAATACCAACTTGTCACAACCCCGAAATCCCACCTTAGGAATCGTGATGGCACCTAGTGTCTAAGACTAGATAAGCCTAACACACATGATGAGAATTTAGCAGAAACAACGACTAAGCTATTGATTCAACTGATAAATAACATAATAAAACCAAAACGAAACATCAGTCATAAAATCACCAAAACCAGTGGTACAGAGTCATAAGCTCTACTCAAATACTAGGAATCTCAATTACAATACTATTTGAAAATAATAGAAATAGTAGCATATGATCACTAGAAGGGGACTCTGAGGCTTGCGAGCGTTAAGAAGGTATACCTTGAAGTCTCCGCGAATTCTAAAACAACTCACTAGTAACCGGTATGGGCAGAAGTACCTGGATATGCACAAAAATGTGCAGAACCGTAGCATGAGTACACACAATGGTACCCAATAAGTATCAAGACTAACCTCGATAGAGTAGTGGCGTGTTCAGGTCAAGACACTAACTAGACATAGAAACCTATGCAGAATGTTAATATAATCTAACAACGGGAAGTAAAAGCAATAGATGACAACAATAAAGAATGATAATATAAGGCTAACAACAGAAGTAAAAAGCAAATGACAACAAAGAGTGAACATATAATAAAAATAACGAATGATCAAATACAGTCAAAATACAAGTGAAATGAATTAAGAAAAAACAATAACTATTCAAATCAACGAACCGTTCCAAAATAGAATGTACAACAAGAATCACACCGAGGTACCACACCTCATATTCACATTTGACAAGTCACATTCACAATCTTCCTTATATCGCTGCGTGAGCTTTGTATTTATAAAAAAAAAATTCCCGAAATACCTTCATGCACTTTAGCCCCCTTATCTCGCCACGTGTTCTTCAAATGAAGTAATTTTCCTTACTAGCAACATGCGCATAAATCTCACTTATCTCACCACATGCGCTTCAATATCACCACCCTTATACCGCCTGCGCAATGCATCACAACACAATGATCAACTTACACCACACGTGCCCATACGCCACAATATTTCCACAACAATAATAATAATATCACCATAACAATTAGCCCACGGCCCAACCACAACATGTACAAGAATCTCAGTAATAACAAATGATACGGAAAATAACTCAACATGGAAAGACATTCCAATAACCAACATCGTCAACCACAAAAACATGTTAATAGCTCTCAATACTGCAACTTCAATTAAATGCATAAGATTAAACTCAACAACAAAAAATATGAACATGTAATAACAACTTCTATTAAAGCATATAAGAGGAAACTTGACAATGAGAGGTGGAACATGCAATATCAACTTCAATTAAATACATATAAGAATGAACTTGACAAAGAAGGATAGAACATGAGATATCGACTTCAATTAAATGCATATAAGAAACATAAAAGTCTAAACCAGTCAATTTCCACATATAAGCATGTGTACACATCATCACTTCATGTACACGTCTTCCACATAATTATAGTACAATTAAACTAAATCCTATGGGGTAGCCCCCCCTCCACGAAGTTAGGAAAGACACTTACCTCAACTAGGATAAACCAACACTCAAAAATAGCTTTTCCCTTAAAATTTACCTGTGCACGGCCCAAATCTAACAAAAAACGATTTGATATCATTCCCAGCGCAACCACAAGCGAGAAAACACCCAGGCGACGCCAAGCAGTACGCGAGCTCCTTCTCGCGATGGACTAGGCAATGCATAGTCTGGGGCCTGCTCTCCTTTGCTATAGACCTCGCCCAACTAGACCAGGAGTAACATGAACAACCAAGCGACGCGAGATATCCATTCTCGCTAGGAACCTGGTGCAGTAGCACAATTGGCAGCTCATTATGGCCTATTTGGCAGCTCATATCAGGCAAATTGGATACAAATTGGGATACAATCTCCATAAGGCACGATAATAGGATGACACAGGACCAACTCCATGCAAAGGCTGCAAGATATAATCAATGGAAGGCATGCAAAAATGAAATCAAAAATAGTTTACTCGTACTTCTTTGTATAGTGCATTTTTTCAAGAATTTGCGTGGCTTACATTGTTATGCAGATTGGACTGGCATATTTTTGATTTGGGATGCAATCACACATCATATAAGGATACAAGGCAAAGGAAAGGTGTTTCCTATCATCATTGGCTATGAGTGCAATCGAGGTGGTTATGCATGCAAGAATCGAAAATGGGTAGTGGCTATTTATGAAAGAGGCTATTATAGCAAGAAGAGGAATTTTCAGCTGGACATTAAGTGTAACGGGCCTCAAGGGCTAGTTTTTAGTTATAAAAGCTACACTAGATCACATGTGCTATCATTGTTGAGCATTTCACTCAACTTTGATAATAGGTTCTATGTAGTTTGCAAGTTTTGTTTCTTTCATTTTTTAGGACATCATGACACTTTGTTTTTCATTTTTCTATATATATAAAAACTAGCCTTAGGCACTGCCTAGTGGATTACTCAAAAAAAATAATGAAAGAGAAACCAATTTTGATTAATAAAGCTAAGATCTTTACACAATTCCTCAAAAGACAGCAAAAGTCAACACTCGCCCACCCGGCCAAAACCCGAGTCCAAGAGTAGATATCGACAAACCATAACCCCACGATCCATATATGTGTTTTGTTTTCAAATCAGAGACCAATTCGGCTCTCAAATCTTAAATTTTTATTTTTCAAAACATAGACAAAATTCCCCAAAATTTCTCTTCATATTCCATGGATTAGAGTAAAATCTCCTAAATAATCATGTAATATAATTAAAATTGGATAAAAATCACTTACCCAATAGTTGTATGTGAAAATCCCTCCTCAAAATCGTCCCCTACCGAGTCTGGGGTTCTAAAATATAAAAATGAGGCTAAGTCCCGTATTTTCAGCCCTTTAGTTCATGTGCGGAAGTTGCAATTGTGACTTAGGGTTCACAATTGCGAGCCCTCGCAAATGTGAAGATACCAGAACCGCAGCATCTAACAAGCCCAAGGAAATATCGCCAATGCGACACTGACTTCACATTTGCGAAGTAAGTCCCCTTCGCAATTGTAGCCAGATGGTTGCAAATGCGAGACACCCAGCCAAAGGCCACCCTTTGCAATTGCGATCAAGGTGTCACAAATGCGATATCTGAGACCCCCTGCCAACTTAGCAATTGCGATATTGGTGCTCGCAATTGTGTTAACTGGAGCACCAACACGCTAGCAACTTGGAATGAGTTCAAACCAATCCGAAACACGTCTGAAACTCACCTGAGCCCTTGGGGCTCCACACCAAACATTCATACAAGTCCAAAAAGATCATATGAACTCGCTCGCATGATCAAATCACCAAAATAACATCCGTAACCACGAATCGGACATCAAAACGCAAGAAATTGAAAAGGAAACTTAAGAATAGCAAGAATCACAACCAAGCATCTGATTCATATCAAACCAACTCGGAATAATACCAAATTTTGTAGTAAGTTTCAAATAGCAAAACAAACCTATTCCAATTCCCAAAACAAATCCTTACATGATAGCCATAAAGTCAACCTACGGTCAACCCAAGGAATTTCTAAACATTCAAATTACCAACTTTCGGTAAAATAAGTCAAATCAACCTAGGGACCTCCGAATTCAATTCCGGACATACGACCAAGTGCAAAATCACAATACAAACCTATTGGAGCCATTAAAACATTGTTTTGGGGTATTTTTCACAAAAGTTAAATATCGGTCAACATTTCCAACTTAAGCTTCTAAACCAAGAACTAAGGGATCCAAATCATTCCAAAACTTCCCCAAAATAAAACTAACCATCCCCGAAAGTCATAAAACCACAAATACACATACGGGAAGCTTCAAAAGGAGAAACGAGGTTCATATACACAAAACGATCAGTCGGATCATTACACAAACTGTCTAATACAAGGTAAATAGTAATATAGATAAGAAGGGGACTTTAGGGTCTACAAACTCCATGCAGCTCTACCTCAAGTCTCCTGAAAAGAAAGGTCCAAGCAACCACTGCTGAGCGATGCTTGGACCAACACCAGGATCTACATAAGAATGCATAAGTGTAGTATGAGTGCATTCAACCACATGTACTCAGTAAGTGTCGAGCCTAACCTCGACGAAGTAGTGACGGTATGGCAAGACACTCACTATAAACATGTATGAGTATTAAATAGAAAATCAATGACGAAATAGAGAAACAAATAAGCACATGATAACCAAAATAGGAAATAAATAACAGAGGCCCCCAGAATATCATCACTACAACCTTATAACACAACATAGTAGCAGAATCTAACAACTAAGAATAACAACAATACATCCTCTCCGTTGAAGCATGCAATCCGATCCACCCATCAATAATAATAATATTGTTGTGGCGTTCAACCCGATTCACATATATAATAATATAACTACTAACTACAGTGTATCTCACAACGTAACATAAAAAGGGAACTAAAACGTAAAAATTCTCTAAGACAATCCAATATAACATATTAAAATAGAATAGAAAGCAAGTAAAGGACATGAGACAAGAAAAGCTTTTATATAATAGCATGTAAGAGCATAGAATAAGTAAAGGCAGGCAATAAATAAAGGCATTAATACATGGAAGCATGTGGCAAATAGAGGCATGTAACATGTGAATGCATGTATTTAACAAGTAAAGACATGTAGCAAGTAAATCATGTAACAAGTAAATATATAGAATAAATGAAGACATGATATAATTAAAGACATGCAATTAAGAAGTCCACCCCGCATGTTTGAACCCATGACAACACATATACACTCGTCACCTTGAATATACGCCATCCCCACACATAAATCGTGTAGCAAAGAGACCAAGCAAGTCCTAATTCCCTCAAATAAAGATTAACCACGATACTTACCTCTTTTCGGAACAAAATCAACAATCAAACATGGCTTTTACTTTAGAAAAAGCCTCCAAAACAATCGAATCTAGTCAAATATTGTTAAAACAAGTCAAAACAAGCTTTAGAAACAACCCTTGCATGAAAAAGGTTCAATCTTTAACATAATTGAAAATGTCAACCCAAGCCTGCGCGGTCGAAATCTAAAATTAAGACCAAATTTCGATTACCCATTCACCCCCGAGCCCGGATATTTGATTTATTTCAAAATCTGACTTCAATTTGACGTCTGAAACTCAATTTTACAAAACTTCTAAATTCTACCCAAACCCCCAAATTTCTACTCTAAGAGTCCTAGATTTGATGATAAAATTCATGAAAATGTAATGTAAATTTATTGAAAATAGGTTAGAGTTACTAACCTATGAAGTTGGAAGAAATTGCTCTCCAACAATCGCCTCTATGGAGTCTAGGGTTCAAAAATGGTGTAAAATGAGATAAGTCCAGAAATTCTCACATTTACCCAGCTATAGTTATCGCAATTGCGAACTGTTGTTCGCAATTGCGACCATCGTAAATGCAAACCACTGATCGTAAGTGCGATCAGTGCCTCAACTTCACAGTTATCGCAAATGCAACATTTCCTTCGCATTTGTGAAAGACACCATTTTCGTAAATGCGTACCAAACTTTGCAAAAGAGAAGTTGTGCCCAGCCTTCCAGTGTCACAAATGCCACACACAGACCGCAATTGTGAGTTCCCTCCAATTCGCAAATGCGATGCTCTCTTCACAAAAGCAAAATCCCAGTCCCCAGTCTCATATCGCAAATGCGAGGATCGCATTTGCGAACAGGTCTTCACAAATGCAAGACTTGTGGATTCCCAACACCAGATTTTTCCTCAGCAATTCAAAAACATTTTCAACCCATCGGAAACTCAACCAAGCCCCTCGGGCTCTAATTCGAACATTCACATAAGTTTAATAACATCATACAAACTTGCTTGCAAGCTCAAATCATCAAAATAACATCAAATATCAAGAATCAATCATTAAAACTCAAGATTTTCAAATTCAAAACTCATTTTTCCAACTTTTCACATAATGCGCCAAAATGGCCTCGGGTCATCTGGGACCCCAACCAAACATGTGTACAAGTCCAAAATCATTATACAAACCTACCGGAATCGTCAAAATACCTATCCGAAGTCGTTTACCAAAAACTTTGACTGTGGTCAACCGCAACCATTTTTAAAGTCAAAAATCACATTTGCTTTAAAATTTCACATATGAGCTTTCCGAAAATCGACACGGACTATGCACGCAATTCATAAATCATCAAGTTGAGCTATGAAAATTCTCAAAACAAAATAAATCTAGGACTCAAACAATCTATAGGGTCGTTACAACTACCTAGTTCTGGGGCGATGTTTGGATATTGCCATTTTAGCATGTGTTAACTCTATTTATGCCTTTATATTAAATTCTGCTTATTATATCTTGCTTTGTTTTATTAATATTATTAAGTGAATTGGTTTCCTAGTTTTAGAGATTAGGTGTCATCACGACTCCTAAGGTGGGATTTTGGGTTGTGATAGTTGGCATCAGAGCTCTAGCTTCATAGGTTCTACGAGTCATAAGAAAGTCTAGTAGAGTCTTGTGGATCAGTATAGAGACGTCTATACTTATCTTCGAGAGGCTACCAGCTTGTTAGGAAACTTCATTTTCTTTCATTCCTTGTAGTGAAGATTTGTTTATTCCAAACTTTGAATCTTTATTTTTCTATTCTCTCACAGATGGTGAGGATACATTCTGCCGGATGAGCTGAGCAGGCACCAGCACCCCTTATTAGAACCGCAAGAGGTCGGTGCTGAGGTAGAGGCCGAGGTGGGGCACGTACTGCAACTAGAGCACCTGCTAGAGCAACAACTATGGAGCCACTAGTAACTCTAGTTCAGGAGCAGGAGCCTGATCATGTTGAGTAGGTGGGACCCACTTGGGCACTTGAGGGACATATTGCTACACCGAGGATCCAAGAGACCTTGGCATAATTCATGAGTATGTTTGGAATTTTGGCCCATGCAGGGTTGATTCTGGTTGCACCAGCTACTTCACAGGCTAGGGGAGGAGCTCAACCTTACATTGTTTATACACCAGAGCAACCAG
The DNA here is from genome assembly GCF_000715075.1 of Nicotiana tabacum. NCBI lineage: Eukaryota > Viridiplantae > Streptophyta > Magnoliopsida > Solanales > Solanaceae > Nicotiana > Nicotiana tabacum. The sequence goes on from NC_134102.1 coordinate 50,755,442, forward strand.
CTCAAGCTTATCAGACACCGAATATTGTGCCAATACAGCCAATAGTTATAGTTCGGCCCGAGGTTAGGCCAGATGTGTCGGCTAAGGGATAGAAGAGTTTGGAGAAGTTTCAGAAATTTCATCCTCCCCAGTTCAGTGGAGGGGATTCTGAGGATGCATAGGGTTTCTTGGATTATTGTCATTGCATTTTATGTCCTTGGGTTTGGTGGAGTCGAGTGAGGTCGACCTTACTACTTTTCAGTTGACAGGGCAGGCATACAGATGGTGGAAGACCTATGAGGCAAGTAGGCTAGGCTGGCGCAACACCATTTACATGGTCCTAGTTATCCGATCTTTTCTTGAGGGAGTTTATTCCACATAACTGCAAGGACGAGTTTCATAGTGAGTTCAAGCATTTAGCTAGAGGAGTATGATTTTGTCTGAGTATGCTATGAGGTTTACATAGTTATCTCATCATGCAGCTCCCTTGGTTTCCACTAAAAGAGAGAGAGTCCGTATATTTATTGAGGTGCTTACCTACAGCCTCAGATTTGGGATGGCATAGGAGCTAGAGACGGAGACTGCATTTCATCAGGTTGTGAAGATTGCGAGGAGGTTAGAGCATATCCGTAGGCAGGAGAGTGAGGATAGGGTGGCTAAGAAGCCTCGTGGTCCTAGAGGATTTAGTGGTTCTACTCTACAGCTAAGACGCGTCGTGGCAGAAGATTTCTCTATCGACCAGTTCAGTCCGCACATCATGTTTCCCGTAGTTCTCCAGCTAGCCATGAATTTTAGAGCACTCATACGGGACATCCATCTGTCATTGCACCTCCTGCAAGGGGTCCTATAGTAGTCATTCCAGTCGTCCGGGGCAGACACATTACCAGCAGTCAAGCTGCAGAGAGGTTATTTTGAGTGTGGGGATATTAGGAACCTTGTGAGAGACTGCCCCAGACTTCGGATGGGTGGACCTCAGCAAGGTACTCAGGCTATGATTCTCGCTACAGACGCTACACCATGTGCACAACCAGCTAGAGGTGGGGGCCAGGTGGGTAGAGGTCATCCTTGAGAAGGAGACCAGGCATGTTTTTATGCTTTTCCTAGCAATACTGAGGCAGCTGCATCAGATACAATCAGTACAGGTATTGTTTCGGTTTGTCATAGAGATGCATCAGTTTTATTTTATCCAAGTTCTACTTATTCGTATGTGTCATCCTACTTTGCTTCATATTTGGGTATGTCTTGTAATTCTGTGGATACTCTTGTTTATGTGTCTACACCCGTTAGGGATTCTATTGTGGTGGACCATGTCTATTGCTCTTGTTTGGTCACTATTGGGAGTACGAGACGGGTTGATCTTCTGTTGCTTAATATGGTGGATTTTGATGTGATTTTACATATAGATTGGTTGTCTTCGTACCATGCTATTCTTGATTGTCACGCTAAGATCGTGACGTTGTCTATGCCACGGTTGCCAAGATTAGAATGGAGAGGTTCCTTGGGTCATATTCCTAGTAAGGTGGTTTCTTTACTGAAGGCTCAACGGATGGTTGAGAACGGATGCTCGGTGTACTTAGCTTTTGTTAGAGATGTGAGTGTTGATAATCTCACGGTTAATTCAATACCGTGGTGAGGGAGTTTCCAGATATTTTCCCTGCAGACCTATCGGGCATGCCACCCGATAGGGATATTAATTTTGGTACTGACTTGGCACCGGGCACTCAGCCCATATCTATTCCACCACATTGTATGGCTCCATCAGAGTTGAAGTAATTGAAGGAACAGTTGCAGGAATTGCTAGATAAAGGTTTCGTCAGGCCTAGTGTGTCACCTTAGGGTGTGTTGGTTCTATGTGTGAAGAAGTAAGTCGGTTCCATAAGAATGTGCATTGATTATAGGAAATTGAACAAGGTTGCCATCAAGAACAAGTATCCACTACCACATATTCATGATTTATTTGATTAGCTTCGGGGTACTAGGGTGTTCTCGAAGATTAACTTGAGATCAGGGTACCATCAGTTGAAGATCAGGGCTTCAGATATTCCTAAGACGGCCTTCAGGACCCACTGGGGGCATTACAAGTTCTTGGTGATATCTTTTGGGTTGACCAATGCCATAGTAGCCTTCATGCATTTAATGAACATCGTGTTTTAGCCTTATCTGGATTCCTTCGTCATTGTGTTCATTGATGATATATTAGTGTATTCCTGTAGTAAGGAAGAGCACAAGCAGCATTTGAGGACGGTGCTTCAGACTCTGAAAAAGAAGATGTATGTTAAGTTTTCCAAGTGTGAGTTTCGGTTGGACTCGGTGGCATTCTTAGGCCACGTGGTGTCTAGTGATGGGATCAAGGTGTATCTGAAAAAGATTAAGGCAGTTCATAGTTGTCCTAGACCTTCTACCGCTACTAAGATTAGGAGTTTCCAAGCTTTGGTTGGTTACTATCGCCATTTCGTGGAGGGTTTATCGTCTATTGCAGCTCCATTGACCAAGTTGACATAGAAGGGTGCCTCCGTTCAGATAGTCTGACAAGTGTGCCGAGCTCTTCTAGAAAGCTCAAGATGGCTTTGATTATAGCTCTAGTGTTGGTTTTGCCTTCAGGATCGGGGTCATATACGATGAAGTTAGCAGCTATTGTACACGCATTCAAGATTTTAAGGCACTACTTATATGGCATATCTTGTGAGATGTGTACGGATCACTAGAGTCTTCAACATCTATTCAAGCAAAAGGATTTGAACTTGAGGCCGCGGAGGTGGTTGGAGCTATTGAAGGACTATGATATCATCATTTTTAATCATCTGTGGAATGGCGATATGGTGCCCGATGCCTTGAGTAGGAAGGCGGAGAGTATGGGGAGTCTTGGTTTTATTCTAGCTGGGGAGAGACCTCTGGCTATGGATGTTCAATCTTTGGCCAATAGGTTTGTGAGGTTGCATATATCGAAGCCTAGCTAGGTTCTTGCTTGTGTTGTATCCAGTCACCTATGTTTGACTTCATCAAGGCTCGTCAGTATGATGATCCCCATTTGCGTATCCTTAAGGACACGGTGCAGCAAGGTGGTGCCAAGGAGGTTGTTATTGGTGATGATGGTGTGATGCGGCTTCGGGGCTGGATTTGTGTTCCCAATGTGGACGTATTGAGAGAGTTGATCCTTGAGGAGGCTCATAGTTCACAGTATTCTATTCACTCGGGTGCTGCGAAGATGTACTGTGATTTGAAGTAGCATTATTGGTTGGAGAGGATAAAGAAAGACAATGTTGGATATGTTGCTCGATGTTTGAATTGTCAGCATGTCAAGTGTGAGCATCAAAGACCTGGTGGGTTGCTTCAGAAGATTGAGATACCAGAGTGGAAGTAGGAGCGCATCACTATGGACTTTGTGGTAGGGTTGCCATGGACATTGAGGATATTCGACGCTACTTGGGTCATTATGGACAGACTGACCAAGTCTGCACATTTCATTCCAGTCATGACTTCCTACACTTTGGAGCAGTTGGCTAAGATCTACATCAGGGAAATTGTCTGCATACATGGTGTACTTGTGTCTATTATCTCGGATCGAGGGACTTAGTTTACTTTGCATTTCTGGAGGGTTGTTCAGTGTGAGTTGGGCACGCAGGTAGAGTTGAGCACCGCATTTCAGCCTCAGACGGAGGGGCAGTCTGAGCGGACTATTCAGATTTTGGAGGATATGGTGAGGGCATGCACTATTGATTTTGGAGGTCAGTGGGACCAATTTCTACCTTTAGAGAGATTGCCTACAACAACAGCTACCAGTCGAGCATCTAGATGGCTCCGTATGAGGCATTATATGGGAGGTAGTGTCTTTCTTCGATTGGTTAGTTTGAGCCTGGCGTGGCAAGGCTATTGGGAACGTATTTGGTTCGAATGCTTTGGAGATAGTGAAATTGATTCAGGAGCGGCTTTGTACAGTGCAGTCTAGACAAAAGAGTTACACTGATAAGAAGGCTCGTGATGTGGCATTCATGGTTGATGAGAAGGTTATACTTAGAGTTTTGCCCATGAAGGGTGTGATGAGATTTGGAAAGAAGGGCAAGTTAAGCCTTCGGTATATTGCTCCATTCGAGGTGAGTTGGTGAGGTGGCCTACAGACTTGCTTTGCCACCCAGCTTAACGGAAGTTCATCAGGTGTTCCATGTTTCCATGCTTCGAAAGTAGTATGAGGATCCACCATATGTCTTGGATTTCAGCTCGATGTAGTTGGACAAATATTTGACTTATGTTGAGGAGCCAGTGGCCATTTTGGATAGACAGGTTCGAAAGTTGAGGTCGGAGGATATTGCATCGATGAAGGTTCAGTAGAAAGGTCAACTAGTCAAGAAGGAGACTTGGGAAACAGAGCATGATACGAGAAGTAGATATCCTCAACATTTTTAAATCCCAGGTACTGATTTTAAACTTGTTCGAGGATGAACATTTGTATAAGAGGGGGAGAAAGCAACAACATGCCGGTTGTTTTGTGTATTTGACCCATGTTTCCCCATTTGATGCTACCTGTATGTGTACTTGTTCTTATGTGACTTGCAGCAATTGTTAGTTTAGTTTCGGGAAGGTTTTGGAGTGAATTTAAACATTTAGTTCCAAGGTTAGAAGCTTAAGTTGTAAGAGTTAACCGAGGTTTGAATTTTATGTAAATGACCTCGTAATGGTGTTTTGATGATTCAAATAGGTTCAAACAATGATTTATTTGGATTTGAAAGTTCCTAGGTTGATTTGGCTCTAAATGTGAAAAGTTAGAAATTTGAAGATTTGGAAGGTTCATAGGTTTGACCAGGAGCTGACTTTGATGTTATCGGGTTTGGGTTATTGTCCCAGGAGTTGTAATAGGTTTTTTTATATCATTTGGGACTTGTGTGCAAAAATTGAGGTCATTCTAAATTGATTAGACGTGGTTTGGCAGTGAATTCTGGAAGTTGATTAGTTCACTAAGCTTGAATTAAGGTGCAATTCGTAATTTTGATGTTACTTTGCGTGATTTGAGACCTCAAGTAGATTTGCGTTATGTTTTGGCACTGGTTGGTATGTTTGGACAGGGTCCCGCGGGGCTTAGGAGTGTTTCAGATGGATTTTGAACCAATTGGTGAAGTTTGGAACTACTAAAGTTGTTGGTGTCTAGTGCACTTCTGCAATCGGGGATCAGGTCTCGTGATCGTAAAGTCATATTCTGGGGAAGTGACATTTTTTTCTTCACATTCGTGATTGGTAGGTCGTGTTCATGAAATTTTGTGAGCAGTGGCCTTCGCATTCACGATATGGTCATTGCGTACGAGTTGGAGGATGGAAGGTTGGGGGCAGGCTAGAGCTAAACCTTCGCGTTCGCATGAGGCTTATCGCGTTTGCATAGTGCTAGGGGAGCTTGTGAATTTCTTTCGTAGGGTGAGGACTGTGTTCACGAAGTATATTTTCTGGGCAGTGTAATTTTGTGCTTCGTGAATGCGAGGCTTGTGCCGCATTCACGAAGGATATAATTGCGTAGAGTTAAGTTGTCATTTTTGGGACTTTGAGCTCATTTTACCATATTTTAAGATTGGGAGCTCAGATTGTGGAGATTGTTAGATGATTTTCACCCACTTGGATTGGGTAAGTGTTCTTGAGCCGGATTTAATAATTATTCATGATTCTATATTTGACTTTGGCATTTGATTGGTGAATCTAAGAGAGAAATTTGGGGCGTTGGTAAAACTTTTTTAAAGTGAAAAATGGAGATTTCAACCTCGATTTGGAGTCGGTTTTGGATGAAACTTGTATATTTGAACTTGTATTCTAATGGGTGATCGGGATCTGTGACTTTTGTCGGGTTTCGGGAGGCGAACCTAGGTTGAATTTTCATTATTTGATAAAGATTGGAGCTTTATTACTTGGAATTGATTTCTATAGCCGTGTTTGATGTTATTGAGTTATTTTTTGCTAGATTTGACATGCACAGAGGCCGTGTTCGAGGTGACGAGCGCATATGCGGGTGCTATGTAAGAACAATGATCAAGTTAGACTATAGGTTTCTATTATGCCTTGATTTGATTGTGTACTCTCTTTGATTCATGTATAATTCATTGTATGACTACGCGAGCTTACCTTTTTCATGCTAGAGATCATGTTTTAGGATTATCATTTCCTAGATTGGCCAAGTTGGGCATTTTTGGTATCATTGCTATATTGATTTAGCTGTAGCCATGCTTTATATGTTGAACGCTCATCCACATTTATTTATTTCCATGTTCTTGTGCACTTTGTTGACAAATATTGGACATATGTCTTTGATAATGATTTGTCTTATTGCATTGTTGTGATTATGGCACATGTGGACATGTTGGGCGAACTATTTGGGTGTTGGCACGAGGTTTTTTTCCATGCAATTATGATTGATATTGTTATTATTGTTGGGTGCAGAGCGTTAAGGATGGATATTATTATTGTGTCGGTGGAGAGATAAGGATGGATAATGCTATTGTGTCGGGTGCGGAGTGATAAGGGGGGATATTGTTATTGTGACAAAAATGTTGGTACGAAGGGTCATATGTTTGTGTTTCTATTTGATGACTTGTTGTGAAAACTAGACCTTTACTTGGTTGAGTTGTTATCACATGTTCTACGAAGTATAACGACCCGACCGGTCATTTTGTATATTTGAGCCTAGTTTTCCCTTGTTAAATCTTCCTGTATGTGCATTTGTGGTATCATGACTTGCGGGGGATGGTTGGTTTCGTTCCGGGGAGGTTTTGGATTGATTTGGAACAATTGGCGCTTAGTTTGGAAGCTTAAGTTGGAAATATTGACCGATGTTTGACTTTTGTAAAAATAACCCCGGAACAACATTTTGAAGGTACCAATAGGTTTGTATGGTGATTTTTGACTTAGGCGTATGCCCTTAATTGGATTCGGAGGTTTCAAGGTTGAATTGGTTCTTTTAGCCGAAAGCTAACAATTTGATGGTTTATACATTTTCTAAGTTTGACCACAGGTTGACTTTTTGGATATCGGGTTCGGGTTTTGGTTTCGGGAGTTGGATTAGGTCTGTTTTGTCATTTGGAACTTGTACGCAAAGTTTGGTTTCATCCCGAGTTGGTTTGGTGGAAATCGGATGTGTGATTGTGATTTTAGCGATTCTTGAGTTTCGTTGCAAATTCTAGGTGTTTTGGTGTCTGATTTGTGTTTTCGGATGTTATCTTGGTGTTTGAGATCGCGAGCGAGTTCGTATGATATTTTTAGACTTGTGTGGATGTTTGGTGTGGAGCCCTAGGGCTCGGGTGAGTTTCGGACGCGTTTCGAAGTGTTTTGAGTGAGTTTCAGATTGCTCGTGTTAGGTTGATGCTACAGGTCTCGTAAATGCGAGATCCTATTCACATTTGCAGACCTCGCACTTGCGATGAGGGTGTCTCATTTGCGAGGTGGCTAAGGGATGGAATGTTCCCATTTGCAAACTTTAGGATTGTATTTGGGACGGGAATCTTGGCAGGGGGTGACCGCAATTGCGATCAAGAGGTCGCTTTTGCGGAGGGTCTGTCTTCGCATTTGCGAAGTGTTTGTCGCTTTTGCGACATTCTCAGGGCTTCTGAGGCATCACTTTTGAGATGCCTTTTTCGCATTTGCGAGGGTTCATATTTTCGAACCCCGAGTTGCATTTGTGACATCCGCAGTTGAACAACAGGAAGTGATTTTGGGACTTAGATTCATTTTATTCCATTTTGGAGCCCTAGACTTGGTGCGAGGTGATTTTAGGAGGAGATTTTCATACAAAGCTATTGCGTAAGTGATTTTGACTCAATTTTGCATATATAACATGATTGTTTATGAAAACATCTAAATCATGAGATTTGTAGAGAAATTTTGGGGATTTTTGACTATGTTTGTAAAATGAAAATTTCAGACTTGAGAGTCGAATTGGACTCGAATTTGAAAACCAAACACATTTATGGACTTTTGTGGTTATAGGTAGTCGAGATCTACCCTTCGACTTGGGTTTTTACCCGGCGTCCCGAGGTTGATTTTTGTCAATTTTTTTGAAATTGTGTAAAGATCTTAAATTTATTAATCGAAATTAATTTCTCTTGTATTATTTGATATTATTAAGTTGTTTTTGGTTAGATTTGAGCCAAGCCAAGGTGAATTTCAATGGGAAAGCGTTTCTAGTGTATTGAATTGGCTAATTAAGGTAAGTATCTTGCCTAACTTTGTGTGGGGGAATTAGCTCTTAGGATTTGGTCTAATTTGCATTATTTGTACTATGTGTAACGACGTGTACGTAAGGTGACGAGTGTGTACATGGGCGTATATGTTGTAATTGACCGAATTAGACCTTAGGCTATTAATATGCCTTGACTTGGAGTTGTTTGTTATATGAAGCACATTTTATTGTTGTTCACTCCTCGCACCCTTGTGTTATGGTTGTCATTTTTGTACATATTGTTGTTGAGCCATGGGCTATATATTGTTGTGTCTTTGGTATTGTTGTTTGGGCGATGTTGTGGCATATGTGCACGTGTGGTGTGGGTTGATTGTTGTGTTGTGAATGAGATATGCATGCGGTGATATAATGGTGGTGTTATTGATGCTCATGCAGCGAGATAAGGGTGTTTATACGCGTGTTGCGAGTAAGGGAAAATACTTCATTGTGATGCACACGTGGCAAGATAAGGGGGCTTATGCGCGTGAAGCTATATAGGGGAAATGTTTCAATGTGAAGCTCACGTAGCGTCATAAGGGTGATTTGTGATTATGATGTGTGGTACTTCAGGGTGATTCTTGTTGTTATTCTTGTGTTGGAATGGGTTGATGATTTGAACGCCATTATTTTCCTTAAATGATTTCACTTTATATTTTATGAGTTTTGATTGATTTGTCGTGTTATCACATGTCTACCCTTTGTTTCTAGTTATTTGGTTATTCTTTTTGTTGTTAGTTTTGTATTGATATTCTGCACAGGTTTTGTCTAGTGAGTGTGTTGACTTGAATCTTGTTACTACTCCATCGAGGTTAGTCTTGATACATACTGGGTACCTATTATGGTATACTCATATTATGCTTCTACATATTTTTGTGCAGATCTATGTACCTTAGAGTGTACTGGTTGTTAGTAAGCTATTTTCGAGTTGTTGTGGAGACTTTAAGGTATACCTGTTGTTCTGCTCGGAGTCCTCGCCTTCTATTGTTTCCTTGCTACTATTTATTGTATCCCAAACAGTGTTGTATTTTGAGACTCATTATGCAGTTTTTGTAGAGCTTATGACTCCGTATTACCGAGTTTTGGGATTCTGGTTATTGTATTACCATATTGGCTATGATTTGGGTCATTTTCTTAGCTTTATTTAATATTAAGTTGTTATATTTTGTCTGATATTGTTGTGAGATAGGGTTACCTAGTCTTAGAGACTAGGTGCCACCACGATCCTTACGATAGGATTTTGGGTCATTACAAGTTGATATCAGAGCTTTAGGTTCATAGGCTCTACGAGTCATAAGCAAGTTTAGTAGAGTCTTGCGGATCGGTACAGAGATGCATGTACTTATCTTCGAGAGGCTACAGAACTATTAGGAAATTCCACTTCTTTCATTCCTGACATGCGGATTTATTGATTTCGAAATTTGAGCATTTGTCTTTTTATTCTCTCACATATGGTGAGGACACGAGCTTTAATTACTAACGATGCTGCCCCCGGTGCTGGTGTTATTAGAGGCCGGGGTAGAGGTAGAGGCTGAGGCAGGGCACGTGCTGCAATGAGGGGTTGTGCTAGGGTCGCGACTGAGGATCCACCAGTAGCTCTAGGTTGAGAGCAGGAACCTGAGGCACCTGTTGCTACCCCTAGACTTCAGGAGACTTTGGAACACTTTCTGAGCATGTTTGGTACCTTTGCTCAGGCGGGGTTGATCCTAGCTGCACCAACAACTTCACAGGCTGAGGGAGGATCTCAGACTCCCACTGCCTGTACTCTAGAGCAGCGGGCTTATGTTGATCAGACTCTGAGTGTTATGCTAGTGCAGCCCGTGATTGTAGTTCAGCCCGAGGTCGGGCCAGTGGCGTCAGAGGAGGAGCGGAAGAGGTTAGAGAGGTTAAAAGTAGTTTTTTCCTCCTACTTTTAGTGGTGTAGCTTCTGAGGATTCACATGGTTTTCTAGACCAGTGTCACTGTATTCTGCGCACTATGTGCATAGTGGAGTTGAGCGGGGTCGACCTTACTACTTTTTAGTTGATGAGTCCGGCATATAGATGGTGGCAGGCTTATGAGGAGAGTAGGCTAGCTGACGCAATGCCATTTACCTTGGCTCAGTTCAATGATCTATTTTTTAGGGAGTTCGTTCCACAAACCCTCAGGGATGCATTGCGCAGCAAGTTTTAGCAGTTGCGCTAAGGGACTTTGGCTGTGTTCGAGTATGCTATGAGGTTTAGTGAGTTATCTCATCATGAGTCTGCTTTGGTTTCCACTGTTAGAGAGAGTTCGTAGATTTATTGAGGGACTCGGTTATGGCCTCAACTTTGGGAAGGCACGGGAGTTAGTGAATGATACTCCATTTCATCATGGTAGAGGCTTTATTAGTCGACCAGTTTAGTCGGCACTTCAGGTTACTCGCAGTGCTCCAACTATTCAGGGACCTCAAAGTACTCAATTTGGGACAATCATTTTCTAGTGCACCTACAATAGTTATTCTAACCATTCAGGCCAGACTCAGTACCCGCAACCACGCCCTTAGAGAGATGTTTTCGAGTGTGGTGATACTAGGCACATGGTGAGGGATAGTCCCAGGCTTCAGAGGGGTGGACCCTCGTAGGGTACTCAGGCTATGGTTTCTGGTCTAGTTGCTATCCACCTGCACATCCAACTAGGGGTGGAGGACAGACAAATAGAGGACGTCTTAGAAGGGGAGGCCAGGCCCGTTGTTATGCTTTTCCGGGTAAGACTAGGGATGTTGCATCAGATGTTGTCATCACATGTATTGTTCTGGTATGTCATAGAGATGAATCAGTTTTATTACAGGTTCCACTTATTCGTATGTGTCATCCTATTTTGCTTCATATTTGGATATGTCTCGTGATTCTTTGAGTACCCATGTTTATGTGTCTACGCCTGTTGAAGATTCTATTATGGTAGACCGTGCCTATTAGTCTTTTTGGTCACTATCGGGGGTTATGAGACTAGGGTTGACCTTCTGTTACTCAATATGGTGGATTTTGATGTTACTTTGGGCATGGATTAGTTTTCACCATATCACACTATTCTTGATTATCACGCTAAGGATGTGACATTGGCTATGCTGGGGTTGCTGAGGTTGGAGTGTAGAGGTTCATTGGTTCATGTTCCTAGTGGGGTGGTGTCTTTCCTAAAGGCAAACATATGGTTGAGAAGGGGTTCTTGGCATATTTAGCCTTTGTGAGGGATATTAGGGCTGATACTTCTACCGTTGAGTCAGTTCCGATAGTGAGAGAGTTTCTAGATATGTTTCCAGCAAACCTACTGGGCATGCCACCCGAAGGGATATTGATTTTGGTATCGACTTGGTGCCGGTCACTCAACCCATCTCTATTCCACCATATCGCATGGAACCAGTGGAGTTGAAGGAATTAAAGGAACAACTTTAGGAGTTTCTTGATAACTGTTTCATCAGACCGAGTGTCTCATATTGGGGTGCTCCAGTTCTATTTGTGAAGAAGAAAGATGGCTCTATGATGATGTGCATTCACTACTCCATATTGATGATTTATCTAATCAGCTTCAGGGCGCTAGGTTATTCTTAAAGATTGATTTGATATAGGGGTACCATCAGTTGAAGATTCGGGGTTCAGATATTCTGACCAATGCTTTTTGTGATGTTTTTTGGGCTGACCAATGCCCAACAACCTTTATGCACTTTAAAACAACATGTTTTAACCATATCTTGATTCCTTCGTCATCGTGCTCATTAATGATATACTGGTGTATTCTCACAGTCGGGAGGATCACGAGCAGCACTTGAGAACCGTGCTCCGATTTTGAGGGAGAAAAAGCTATATGCTAAATTCTCCAAGTGCAAATTTTGGCTTGATTTAGTGGCATTCTTAGGCCACGTGGTGTCCAGTATGGGGATTAAGGTGGATCTGAAGAAGATTGAGGCTGTTCAGAGTTGGCCCGTGCCTTCTACCACTACTAAGATCTGGAGTTTTCTAGGCTTGGCTGGGTATTATTGCTATTTTGTGGAGGGTTTTTCATCCATCACAGCTCCTTTGACTAGATTGATTCAGAAGGGTGCCCCATTCAGGTGGTCTGACAAGTGTGAGGAGAGCTTTCAGAATCTCAAGACTGTCTTGACTACAGCTCTAGTTCTGGTTTTGCCTTCAGCATCGGGTTCTTATACAGTTTATTGTGATGCTTCATAGATTAGCATTGGATGTGTGGTGATGCAAGAGGGTAGAGTGATTGCTTGTGCTTCGCGTCAGTTGAAGCCCAATGAGAAGAACTACCCAGTGCACGATTTGGAGTTGGCAGCCATTGTTCACACGCTTAAGAATTGGTGGCACTATCTCTATAGTGTGTCTTGTGAGGTGTTCACGGATCACAAAAAGATCTGAACTTGAGGCAACGGAGGTGGTTTGAGCTACTAAAGGACTATGATATCAAAATTCTTAACCATCCCAGAAAGGTCAATGTGGTGGCCGGTGCTTTGCATAGGAAAGCTGAGAGCATGGGTAGTCTTGCTTTTATTCCAGTTGGGGAGAGATCGTTAGCTTTGGATGTTCAGGCTTCGGCCAACAGGTTTGTGAGGTTGGATATTTCGGAGCCTAGTCGAGTTCTTGCTTGCATGGTTTCATGGTCATCTTTGTTGGAGAGCATCAAGGCACGTCAGTATGATGATCCCCACTTGTTTGTCCTTAATGACACGTGCAGCACGACGATGCCAAAGAGGTGACTATTAGTGATAATGGGCTATTGAGGCTTCAGGGCCGGATTTGTGTGCCCAATGTTGATGGTTATGGGAGCTGATTCTTGAAGAGGCCTATAGTTCGCGGTATTCTATTCATCTGGGTACCCCAAAGATGTACCGTGATTTGAAGCGGCACTACTAGTGGATAAGAACAAAGAAAGATATTGTAGAGTTTGTGGCTCGATGTTTTAACTGTCAGTAGGTTAAGTGCGAGCATTAGGGACCGGGTGGTTTGGTTTAGAGGCTTGACATTCCAGAGTGAAAGTGGGAGCACATCACTATGGATTTTGTAGTTGGACGTTCATAGACCTTGAGGAGATTCGGTGTTATGTGGGTCATTATGGACAGAGTGACCAAGTCAGCACACTTCATTCCAGTCATGACTACCTACTCCTTAGAGCAACTAGCTCGGATCTATCTTCCGGATCGATGCACGTAGTTCACATTGCATTTTTGGAGAGTTGTGTAGAGTAAATTGGGCACACATGTTGAACTGAGTATGGCATTCCATCCACAGACGGACAGGCAGTCCGAGCACACTATTCAGGTTTTGGAGGACATGTTACGTGTCTGTGTTATTGATTTCAGGGGTTGATGGGATTGGTTTCTACCGCTAGCAGAATTCGCCTACAACAATAGTTATTAGTTGAGAATCGAGATGGCTCCGTACGAGGCCATATATGGGAGGCGATGTCATTCTCCAGGTGGTTTGTTTGAGGCTGGGGAGGCTAAGTTATTGGTCACTGATATGGTTCGAGATGCCTTGGAGAAGGTGAAGTTGATTCAGGATCGGCTTCGCACAGTGCAGTCCAGGCAAAAGTTTTATGCTAATCGGAGGGCTCGTGATGTGGCCTTCATGGTGGGTGATAGGGTCATACTCAGAGTTTTGCCCATGAAGGGTGTGATGAGGTGCGGGAAGAAGGGCAAGTTGAACATTCGGTATATTAGTCCTTTTGAGATTCTTGAGAGAGTTGGTGAGGTGCCCTACAGACTTGCATTGCCACCCAGCTTATTGGGAGTTCACTCAGTGTTCCATGTTTCCATACTTTAGCAGTACTATGGTGATCCATCGCATGTGTTAGATTTTAGCTCGATTTAATTCGACAAGGATTTGACTTATGTTGAGGAGTCGGTGGCCATTTTGGATAGGTAGGTCCGGAAGTTGAGGTCGAAGAATATTTCATCGGTTAAGGTTCAATGAAAAGAGGAAAACTAGTAGAGGAGGTGACTTGGGAGACCGAGCATGATATGCGAAGTCGATATTCTCCCCTTTTTTGGCACTTCAGGTATGTCTCTATACTCGTTCGAGAAAGAACGTTTGTTTAAGACCGGATAAATGTAATGACATGATCGATCGTTTTGTGTATTTTAGTGTCGTTCCTCTTTTTAAATCTTCCTGTATGTGGATTTTTGGTTTCATGACTTGAGGGGATGGTTGGTTTCGTTACGGGGAGGTTTTTGATTGATTTAGAACAATTAGTGCTTAGTTTGAGAGCTTGAGATGGAAATATTGATCGAGGTTTGAATTTTGTGAAAATGAAGCCATAATGGTATTTTAATGGTTCCAAAAGGTTCGTATGGGGATTTTTGACTTAGGCGTATGCCTGGAATTGGATTCGGAGGTTCCTAGGTTGAATTGGCTCTTTTTGTCGAAAGTTGGCAATTTGAAGGTTTAAAAATTTTCTAAGTTTGACCATAGGTTGACTTTTTGGCTATAGGGTTAGGATTTCGGTTTTGAGACATGCATTAGGTATGTTTTGTCATTTGGTGCTTGTATGCAAAGTTTGGTGTCATCCCGAGTTGGTTTGGTGGGAATCGGACGCTTGGTTATGATTTTATCGATTCTTAACTTTTATTGTGAATTCTAGGTGTTTTGGAGTCCGATTCATGGTTCTTTATCTTGGTGTTTTGAGCTCGCGAGCGAGTTCTTATGATATTTTTAGACTTGTGTGGATGTTAGGTGTGGAGCCTGGGGGCTCAGGTGAGTTTCTGATGCGTTTCAGAGTGTTTTGTGTGAGTTTCAGATTGCTGGTGCTGGGCTGGTACTGCATGTCTCAAAAATGCGAGATCCTGTTGGCATTTGTGGACCTCTCATTTGCAAGGAGGGTGATGCATTTGTGAGGTGGTCTAGGGGCTAAAATATTCGCTTTTGCGAACTTTAGGATCGCATTTTCGATGAGCATCTCGGCAGGGGGTTACCGCAATTGCGATTAAGAGGTCGCTTTTGCGGAGGGTTTGTCTTCGCATTTGCAAAGAGTTTGTCGCTTTAGCGACATTCTCAGGGCTTCTCAGGCGTCACTTTTGCGATGCCTTTTTCACATTTGCGAGGGTTCGCATTTGCGAACCCCATGTCGCATTTGCGACATCCGAAGCTGAACAAAAGGATGGGATTTCCGGACTTTTTCTCATTTTATCACATTTTCGAGCCCTAGACTCGATGGGAGGCAATTTAGGAGGAGCTTTTCATACAAAGCTATTAGGTAAGTGATTTTGACTCAATTTTGATTATATAACATGATTGCTTATGAATTTTAACATCTAAATCATGAGATTTGAATAGAAATATTGGGGATTTTTACTATGTTTTGAAAAATGAAAATTTGAGATTTGAGAGTCGAATTGGACTTGGATTTAAAAACCAAACACATATTTGGACTCATGGTTTATGGGAAGTTGAGATCCACCCTTTGACTCGGGTTTTGACCTGGCAGGCCTGGGGTTGACTTTTGGGGAATTGTGTAAAGATCTTAACTTTATTAATCGAAATTGGTTTTTCTTGCATGTTTTATAAGTCGTTTGGTTAGATTTGTGCCGAGCGGAGGTGAATTTTAAGAGAAAAACGTTTTTAGAGTATGGAATTGGCATAATTGAGGTACGTATCTTGCCTAATTTTGTGTGTAGTAATTAACTGGATTAGACCTTAGACTATTCATATGCCTTAACTTGGAGCCGTTTGTTTTATGAAGCAAGTTTTATTATTGTTCACTCCTCGTGCCCTTGTGTTATGGTTGTGATTCTTATACATATTACTATTGAGTCCTGGGCTATATATTGTTGTGGCTTTGGTATTGTTATTTGGGCGATGTTGTGGCATATGTGCACGTGTGGTGCGGGTTGATTTTTATGTTGTGAATGAGATGCGCATGCGGCAATATAAGGGTTGTGTTATTGATGCACACGCGGCGAGATAAGGGGGTTTGGGCGTGTGTTGCAAGTAAGAAGAAATACCTCATTGTGATGTGCACGCGGCGAGATAAGGGGGATTATGCGCGTGAAGTTATATAGGGGAAATGTTTCAATGTGAAGCTCACGGAGCATCATAAGGGTTATTTGTGATTATGCCATGTGGTACTTCGGGGTGATTTTTGTTGTTATTCTTGTGTTGGAACAGGTTGATGAATTGACCATGTCATTATTTTGCTTAAATGATTTCACTTTGTATAATACGAGTTTTGATTAATTTGTCGTGTTATCACATGTCTACCCCCTTTATTGCTATTTATTTTGTTATTCTTTCCATTGTTAGTTTTGTATTGATATTTTGCACAGGTTATTGTCTAGTGAGTGTCTTGAATTGAATCTCGTCACTACTCCACCAAGGCTAGTCTTGATACATACTAGGTACCGATTGTGGTGCACTAATACTACGCTTCTACATATTTTTGTGCAGATCCAAGTACCTTAGAGCGTGCTGGTTGTTAGTGAGTTGATTCCGAGTTCCTGTGGAAACTTCAAGGTATACCTGTTATTCCGCTCGCAGTCCTCGGAGTCACCTTCTATTATTTTTTTACTATTGTTTATTGTATCCCAAATAATGCTATATTTTGAGACTCATTATGTACTTCTTGTAGAGCTTATGACTCCGTATTACCAAGTTTTGGGATTGTGATTGTTGTATTATCATATTGGATATGGTTTGGGACATTTTCTCATCTTTATTTAATATTAAGTTGTTATATTCTATCTGATGTTGTTGTGTGATTGGCTTACCTAATCTTAGAGACTATGTGCCATCACGATCCTTAAGGTGGGATTTTAGGTCGTGACACAAAGATTGTTGATATTGTTTTCCGTTATATATTTTTGTTGCAGTTATTGATATATTGCACATATTATTTGACTAGTGAATATCATAAGACTTGAACCTCGTCACTACTTCACTGAGGTTAGTCTTGATACTTACTGGGTACCGATTGTGGAGTACTCATACTACACTTCTGCACATTTTTTGTGCAGATCCAGGTATTGGAGGCAGCGGGCCTAGAGAGTGAGAGCATATAGTGAACACGAGGATTCAAGGTAGAGCTGCATGACCGTCGCAGTCCCTTGGAATCCCATCCTTACATTGAAACTATTATTTTCTCAAATTCGAACAATATTGTATTTTGAAACATCCTTATGTATTTCGTCATAGCTCATGACTTTGTACTACTATGACGACCCGATAGGTCATTTTGGGTACTAGCTCTTTTTATGTGCTCCGAGACCTATTATAGCCTTATTTGATGATATATGAGTTGCGTGCGTGGTCCGTGTCGTTTTTCGGAAAGTTTATATGTGAAATTTTAAAGAAAATATGATTTTTGGCTTAAAATGAGGCTAGAGTTAACCACGGTTAGTGTTTTGTAAACAACCTTGGATCGGTGTTTTGACGATTTCCGTAGGTTCGTATGATATTTTTGGACTTGTATGCATGTTTTGTTAGGGTACCGGGTGACCTGAGGGCGTATCGGTGCATGTTGTAAAAATTGGTAAAAGTTGAGTTTCATGGTGAAAATCTTGAGTTTTGATGATCGATTTTTATATTTGTTGCTATTTCGATGATTTGAGGTAGAGAGAGTTTGTATGATGTTATTATACTTGTGTGAATGTTCGGATTGGAGCCCGAGTGGCTCGGGTGAGTTCCGGATATGTTTTAGTTAATTTTGGAACTGCTGAAGCATGGTTGTTGCTAGTGTGAAGTTGCAGGTCTCGCATTTGCGAGGACCTGATCGCAATTGCGAGCCTCGCATTTGCGCTGTCAGGCTCGCAAATGCAAAGTGGGAACTGGGGGCTGGGTCTTCTCTTTTGCGAAGAACTAATCACATTTGCGACCTCTGTGTCATTTTTGCGATGGCTGGAAATTTGGGACAACTTCACAAATGTGAAGCTTGCACCATATTTGCAATGGTTAAGGGCTTCGCAAATGAGAGGTTTATGTCGCATTTGTGACTTCTGTGCGGCTGGGACACTGATCGCATTTGCGATCAGTAGTTCGCAATTGCGAACAAGAGTTCACAATTGCGACATCTGCAACTGGGTAAAAATGGGGAATTGGGGGACTTAGCTCATTTTACACCTTTTCTCAATCCTAGACTCGATAGAGGCGATTTCTTGAGAGCATTTTCTTCCCATATTCATTGGTAAGCTACTTTAATTTATTTTCCATCAATTCCCACTATGTTTTCATGAATTTAAACATCAAATCTAAGAACTTCAAAGTAGAAATTAGGGGTTTTGGGTAGAATTTACGAAATTTGTAAAATTGAGGTTGGATTTCGAAACAAATCACATATTCCAACTCAGGGGTTAATGGGTAATCGGAGTTTGATCTGAATATCGGATTTTGACCATGTGGGCCCTGGTTGACTTTTTCAATTATGATAAAAAAAATTGAATATTTTTTATTCGTGGGTAGTTTCTGAATTGTTTGAACGATATTTGGCTAGATTCGGTTGGTTTGGGGTCTTATTGTAAAAGAAAAGCCATGGTTGATTGTTGACTTGTTTCCGAAATATGTAAGTGTCGTGGTTAACCTTCACTTGAGGGAATTAGGACTTGATTGGTCTATTTGCTACTTGATTTATATGTGGGAACAGCGTATATACAAGGTGACGAGTGTATATGTGTTGTCATGGGTTCAAGCATTCGGTGTGGGCTATTATCAACATGCCATCATTCATTCCATGTTATTTCTTGTTACATGCTTTAATTGCTACATGGTTTACTTGACATTTAAGCCTTTACTTGTTACATGCCATTAATTGTTACGTGTTTCCATTTATTCCTTCCTTAAACATTATCTTTTTTTTACCTGTTATATGCCCTCACCTGTGTTAAATGAATGTCTTTACCGTTTCATGTTTTTTCCATGCCTTTAATTGTTACTTGTTGCACATTATTATGTTATATTTGATTGTGTGAGCCCTTATTTGGTCGTGCGTTAATGACTTGTTGAGGTTCGTGTTGTCTTACGATGTAAGGATACTTTATGAATTTGAGTTGTTGGTTGTTCTCTATTTGTACTTGTATTTCCTTGGTGATTTATACGTTTAGGTTCCCTTTTATGTTGTGAATTTGGAGTTTGTTGTATTGAGTTTTTAATATTGATGAAATGATTATGGGAACGGGTTGCGCGCCGCAACAGTATGGAAATGAAATGATATTGGGATCAGATTGCTCGCCGTAACAGATATTGAAATGATATTGGGAACGGGTTGCACGCCGCTTTAAATTATATTTCCCAAATTATATTTAATCCACACTTTAAATTTGAATATTTCCATAAAGAAGATTCAAGTGTTGGAAAAAATACTACACACTTAGATATACAATACAAAGCAAGGAAATGAAGAAATGAACATTAAGAAATTCTCAACCAAAAGCTTCAAATCTTCAAGACCCAAGTGTGTGTGCAAGAACCCTAGCTCCAAAACTTGTCCTCTCTAGTCAAGAGACTGAAAAATAAGCCAAAGATATTTTACAAATGAGCTAGGTCGGGTATTAAATGGCTTGGGGGTCAAAAACGTGAAATTCCATTTCTGCCCAGAATTTGCCTAGAAAATAAGCTATGTGATCGCATACATATATTCGCGTTCGCAGAGAATAACTTCTGCAAAGCTACGCGATCGCGTACAGAGATCCGTGTTCGCATAGCATAGTTGACCAGTCGCTGACCAAGCATTCTTCTTCATGTTCGCACAACTCCAACAGCATTCGCAGAGCTCCAGTCTGCTGAACTTACGCTATCGCATGGTTTTTCTCAGCGATCGCATAGAGTATTCACTGGCAGCAGTTAAATTTTCTCATTTTAAAATGTTTTGACTTGGTTTCTTCTGTTTCTTCTCTAAATCATTCGATACCTGAAATATGCCAACAAACCTCAATAAATGCCTTAGTTTCTCAACAAAATCATAAAAACGCCTAAGTATTAAGAAGAGTTAAGTTGGTAAAATATCAACTTATCAAATGCAGCTCACTATAAAGTCCCCTCGGCAGCTGCGCCTACGTGTCCAAATGACCACCAAATGAACCTGTCAGATCCTGCACATTTCGTGCAGAAGTGCAGCATGAGTACGTAAATTAGCGCGTACCCAGTAAGTATCTAGCCTAACCCCAAAGAGGTAAGTGACGAGGGGTCGACAATGACACTTAATAGTGGTCCAGTAAATCAAATATAATAAAGTAGATAAGTATGAAACATGGTAAGTTATCAATGAGTACAAATATAGGCAAATAATACGGTCTACAACTGAACAATGAACACAAAGTCCTCAATTATCAGATACCTCCTCAAATGGAATACGTAATGGTCAATACCAAATCAACGGTCAAACCTCAAGTTAGGAAAATCATGAGTATGAAGACTCCATATAAAGTATCTTGCATGATTCTGCCAAGCGAGCGGCCCGATCCCAAAAGAGCATTTCACACGATTCTGCTGAGGCGAGCGGCCTGATCCCATAAGAGGGTTTCATAGAATTGACTAGGCGAACGGCCCGATCCCATAAGTATATGATACATGATACTGCCGAGGCGAACAGCCCGATCCTATAAGAGTGTGTTACAATATCCTGCCGAGGCGAACGGCCTGATCCCATAAGAGTGTGTTACAATATCCTGCCAAGGCGAACGGCCCGATCCCATAAGAGTATGATACTATATCCTGCTGAGGCGAACAACCTGATCCCCTAAGAGTGTGTTACAATATCCTACCGAGGTGAACGGCCCGATCCCATAAGAGTATGAAGATTTTACGGGTCTATGACCCCACTCATGAATATACGGGTGAGTTATGGAATTCAAGAGAAACTTTCCGACGAATACGCACAATGCGGGAGAAATTCATAAGAGAAGTAAAATTTCTACAGCTAATCAAGTAGTTTTCCAAATATCTAAAATAGCGAGTACATTACTCTACGCGAGTCTAGTCTCAAGTCATAATGCGAATTGAAGTAATTAAACAGGCAAGAATAACTCAAATAGTACAATTACAGCATAGCATGGGTCTAAGTCTACCCGGACATAATCAAGAATCCTAGCGTACGCACGGACACTCGTCACCTCATATGTACGAGATCCCACAATGTGTAGCACATAATAAATATAACGCCTATGAGGTAAATTTTCCCTCACAAAGTTAGACAAGAGACTTACCTCGCTCCGAAGTTCCATAACCGGCTCCAATGCCTCTCTAACACCTCAAGTCGATGCCCATCGATTAAAAACTAGTCAAACAACATAAAAACCAATAACAATATACTCCAATACTCATAATTAATTAATTTATAACAATTCCAAACTCCACTCGAAAAGTCAACAAAGTCAACCCCGAGCTCACGTACCCGATTTCCGAAAATATTTGAAGATAAACATTACCCATAGAGCCACAAACTCAAATATATAATTTATTCCTAATTCCATGTCCAATTTTGTAGTCAAAATCCAAAAACACCATTTCCTGGTCTTCTACCAAAAATCCCACATTTTCCACTTAAATTCTTGAATTTACAAGCCTAAATTCGTGTATTTAACTCACAACCTGTAGAAATCACTTAACTCATGATTAATGATGAAAATGGCGCTCCACAATCGCTTCAACATCGGCTCCCATGGAAGAAATTAAGTGAAAATGAGCCAAACCCCTGATTTTTAAAGCAACACTGCCTAGCCCGACCTTCTTCGCAAATGGGGCAAGTCCCTCGCGTTCGCGAAGCACTACCCGCTTCTGCTCCCCAATTCCTCTACGCAAATACGAAATAGGTCCTGCAAACACGAAGCTTTACCATCCTGCCCTTCACGATGCGGCTACACATTCGCAAATGCGAAGACCAAATTCCCCTACAAGGCCAGCTTCTCTTATGCGAACGCGACCAGACGATCGCGAATGCAGAGCATCATTGACCAACACTTCGCGAACGCAACTTCCCTTTCGCAAACGTGTTGAACAAAAGGCCCCCAGCTCAAATCCTTCTTTGCGAACTCCTGAGACCCTTCGTGTTCGCGAAGAACAAAATCAGACACCAGCACCAATAGTTGCAAAACAAGGAAAAATGATCTGAACCCAATCTGAATTACACCTGAGGCTCTCGGGACCCCTTCCAATCACTCCAACAAGTATCAATACCTTAAACAAACTTATCCAAAGGCTCAAAATGCCACGAATAGCATCAAAATGACAAATCGACGACCAAAATTCTTCTTTCAACTTTCAAACATCCAAACTTCGACGAACGCGTCCGAATCATACTCAGACATTCCGGAATGATACCCAAATTTTGTGTACAAGTCACAATTCATGATACAAACTTATTCCAAGGCTCAGAATCCCAAACGGACATCGATAACACCAAAGTCCTCTTCAAACCAAACTTAGGAAATTCTAAAAACCTTCAAAATGCCAACTTTCCACAATAAGCGCCGAAATGCTTCCGGACTACCCGATACTCAACCCGAACATATGCCCAAGTTTGAAATCATCATATGAACCTATTGGAACCTTCAAATCTCAATTCTGAGGTCGTTTACTCAAAAGGCAAACCTTGGTCAATTCTTCCAACTTAAAGCTTCCGAATTAAAGATTTTCCTTCCAAATCAACTCTGAACTCCCGAAATTCAATAATCCGACTATGCGTATAAGTCATAATACATAAAGTGAAGCTAAGCAAGGCCTCAAACTACCGAACGACGTGCTAGAACTCAAAATGACCGGTCCGGTCGTTACAATCGGTAGTTGGACAAGGTCACTATCAAGAACAAGTATCCATTGCCTAGAATTGATGATTTATTTGACAAGCTTCAGGGTGCCAAGGTGTTTTCTAAGATTGATTTGAGATCTAGCTACTATCAAGTGAGTATTAGGGCATCAGATATCCCTAAGACATCTTTTCGGACTCGTTATGGTCATTAAGAGTTCTTGGTGATGACATTTGGCTTGACTAGTGCTCCAACAGCCTTTGGATTTGATGAACCGGGTGTTCAAGACTTATCTGGACTCCTTTGTGATCATCTTCATTAATGATATATTGGTTTATTCTTGTAGCTGAGAGGACCATGAGCAGCATCTAAGGATCGTACTTCAAACATTGAAGGATCGTCAGTTATATCCCAAGTTTTTGAAGTGCAAGTTATGGTTAGACTCGGTTGCCGTTTTGGGTCATGTTGTATCTTTCGAGGTATCAAGGTGGATCCTAAGAAGATTGAGGAAGTTTAGAACTGGCCTATACCTACTTCAGCTATAGTAATTCGGAGCTTCTTGGGTTTGGCGGGTTATTATTGCCGGTTCGTGGAGGGGTTTTCATCAATCTCAGCTCCATTGACAAAGTTGACCCAGAAGGGTGCTCTTTTCAGATGGTCTAACAAGTGTGAGGTGAACTTTCATAAGCTCAAGACTGCATTGACTACAGCTCCAGTGTTGGTGTTGCCTATAGGTTTAGGATCGTACACTGTGTATTGTGATGAATCACGTATTGGGCTTGGCGCGATATTCATGCAGAAACGTAGGGTGATTGCCTACGCATCTCGTCAGTTGAAGGTTCATGAGAAGAATTACCATGTACATGATTTATAGTTGAAAGCCAATGTTCGTGCACTAATGATTTGGAGGCACTATCTATACGGCTTTCCATGTGAGGTCTATATCGACCATCGGAGTCTCCAACACTTGTTCAAATAGAAGATTTTTGGCAGTTGAGATGATTAAAGTTACTGAAGAACTATGATATCACCATATTATATCATCCTGGGAAGGCCAATGTAGTGGCCGATGCATTAAGTGGGAAGGCTGGGAGCATGGGCAGTTTAGCATATTTACCGGCAGTGGAGAGGCCACCAGCCATGGATGTACAAGGCTTTGGTCAATCGGTTCGTGAGGTTGGATATTTCAGAGCCTAGCCGGGCTCTTGCTTGTGTTGTGGCATAGTCATCGTTATTGGAGCGTATCATGTCTCGCCAGTTTGATGATCCTCACTTCTTGGGTTTAAAGACACGGTGCAGTAGGGTAGTCCCAAGGAAGCTGTGGTTGGAGATGATGGTGTTATGCGACTTCAGGGGCGGATTTGTGTTCTGAATGTTGATGGGTTAAGAGAGTTGATCCTTGAGGAAGGCCACAGTTCATGATATTCTATTCACCCAGGTTTCACGAATATGTACCGTGGCTACTATTTGTGGCTAAAGATAAAGAAAGATATAGATGGCCATTTCTCTCGGTGTTTGAACTATCAACAGTTAAAGTACGAGCATTAGAACCGGGTGGATTGATTCAGAGGTTGGAGATATCGGAGTGGAAGTGGGAGCACATCATTATGGATTTTGTGGTAGGCTTATCACGGACCTTGAGAAATATGACGCAATTTGGGTTATTATGGACCGGTTGACTGAGTCTGCACATTTCATTCTGGTGATGACATACTATTCTTCAGAGAGATTGGCTCAGATTTACATCCGGGAGATTATCCACATGCACAGCGGGCCCATTTTCATCATTTTTACTAGGGCACCCAATTCATATCGCATTTTTCGAGAACCTTACAGCGTGAGTTGGGAAGGTGGGTCAAGCTGTGTATTGCATTTCATCCTTAGACAGACAGTCTGATCGTACTATTCAAATTTTGGAGGACATGTTGCGAGCATGCTCTATGGATTTAGGGGATTAGTGGGACCAGTTTTTACCTTTAGCGGAGTTCGCCTACAACAACAGCTATCAGTCGAGAATCTAGATGGCTCCATACGAGGCCTTATATAGGAGGCGATATCATTCGCCGGTTGGTTGGTTTGAGCTTGGTGAGGCTAGATTGTTGGGCACTACTTTGGTTCGTAATGCTTTGGAGAAGGTTAAGGTGATTCATGAGCGACTTCCTACACCTCAGTCCAGGTACAAGAGTTATGCGGACCGGAAGGTTCGGGATATGGCTTACATGGAAGGTAAGAAGGGTTTTCTCCGAGTTTCGCCTATGAAGGACGTGATGCCATTTGGGAACAAGGGCAAGTTGAGCCCGAGGTTTATTGGCCCATTTGAGATTATGGAGAGAGTTAGGGAGGTTGCTTATAGGCTTGAATTACCTTCTAGCCTAGCCAAGATACATCCGGTATTTCATGTTTCCATACTTCGGATGTACCATGAGGATAGGTCACATGTTTTAGACTTCAGCACGGTGCACTTGACGAGAATTTGACCTATGGGGAAGAGCCGACTATTCTAGATTGGCAAGTTTGTAAGTTGAGATGTAACAGTTTTCCTTCTGGGAAAGTGCATTGGAGAGGTCAGCCGATTAAGGAGGCTATGTAGGAGAGAGTCTGATATGAGAAGTAGATACGCACACCTTTTTACCAGTCCAGGTACATCTCTATGTCCGTTCTGAGGACAAACGTTTCTTTTAGAGGTGGAGAATGTAACGACCCGATAGGCCATTTTGGGTACTAGCTCTTTTTTCTATGTTACGAGACCTCTATATATTTGATGATATATGACTTGTGTGCATGCTCTGTGTTCTTTTTTAGAAAGCTTATATGTAAAATTTTTAAGAAAATGTGATTTTTGACATAAAACGAGGCTAGATTTTTGGTAAACGATCTTGGATTAAAGTTTGACGATTTCGGTAGTTTCGCATGATATGTTTTGACTTTTTCGCATGTTTGGTTGGGTTCCCGAGTGACCCAAGGGCGTTTCGTCGCATGTTGTAAAAATTGGTAAAGGTTGCGTTTCAAGGTGAAAATCTTGAGTTTTGATGATTGATTTTTGATATTTATTGTTATTTCGATGATTTGAGGTTGCCCACAGTGTAGGATAATACTGGGTATGTTATTGTTGTTATTGTCGATGATTTGAGGTTGAGAGAGAGTTTGTACGATGTTATTATACTTGTGTAAATATTCGGATTGGAGCCCGAGGGGCTCGGGTGAGTTCCGGATGTGTTTTAGTTGATTTTGGAACTACTGAAGCATGGTTATTGCTGGTGTGAAGTTGTAGGTCTCGCATTTGCGAGGACCTGGTCGCAATTGTGAGCCTCGCATTTGCAATGTCAAGCTCGCAAATGATAAGTGGGAACTGGGGGCTGGGTCTTTGCTTTTGCGAAGAACTGATTGTATTTGTGACTGGGGGAGGTCCGCATTTGCGACCTTCATGTCGCTTTTGTGATGGCTGGAAATTTTGGACAACTTTGCAAATGCGAAGCTTGCACCATATTTGAGATGGTTGGGGGCTTCGCAAATCCAAGGTTTATGTCACACCGTGCTGCTGGGACACTGATCGCATTTTCAATCAATGGTTTACATTTGCAGACATCGCAATTGCGAACAAGAGTTCGCAATTGCGACACCTGCTGTCACGCCCCGAATTCGGGGAGCGCGACCGGCGCTCAACCGAGTGAACCCAGCAAAAGGGACGTTAGTACTATCGAATAGCACTAGTATGTATAACTAAATACCCTCTCAATAGAACAACTAATATTACAAGGAGGAATAATCATAAAATCAATGAAAGTATCGAACAATACCAAAACATCAAGTTTCACGTAAATTCCCATATTTTCAGATTGGTGATTCTTAGCACCGATATACCATTGTTCACAATACCATTATTCATAATACCAATACCACTGTACTCTTAGCACGGAGTCTGATCACGACCCGATCAGCTAGGCTATCTCTTTAGAGACATCAACCACAGTCATTCTCAATATCAATACCCCCGTACCTTCAACACGGAGTCCGATCATGACCCAATCGGCTAGGCTATCTCATTAGAGATATCAACCACAATCACAAATTCAATTACAATTTCTAGCATAATCACCACCATATGTGTGGCATGGTGTCTGATCACGACCCGATCAGCTAGGCTGTCTTATTCGAGACATCAACCTTTTTATATCAATCATTGCATTCCATACTTCTTTCACATCTTGTTATTTCATTGGCACTAGTGGCCACAATTATAAAATCATTCTTGGCACATTGGCCGTATTTAGTATTTCATGCTCACCTTTTTACTTTCAAACATCAACATCTTCATCACCAACAACAACAATTCAAATCAAGGTGTGTAGTACACATGTGAGCAATTAAGAGTCTAAGGCACACAGAGATATTTCACAAAAATTGGCATAATAGCCTTCGTTTGAACTTGACTTGAAGTCGAAACATTATTAATGCACAGCCCATACTTGAACACATCCTCAATTGATAACACAATATGAATAAAGCATTTAGGATACTTATTGAACATATATCTTTCAACACAAACTTACTCGGAATAGCCAATTTTATAATGAACCACTCGGCTCTTACATAAATTACATGAATATCGTAGGATTCAATTCTAAAAGAAGAGTTTAGCCAACATACCTCAATGGAGCTTTCTTAAACTCTAAAATGTTCCGGAATTCTTAACAACTTCAATCTATTTTAGAAATATAACAAATTGAACCAAAATTAGGAAGATGGTCATGGTTCTAGCTCATTTGAGCATTTTATCAAACACTAGGTGTGCATAAGGTTTCAAGGTCCTTTTATGGAGGATTCCATCATTCCACATCCCATTCTTTACCATTCTTAGCTCAACAATCTTCTTACACCCTTTGATAACACATGCATGCAAGATGAACAACTCTCATGCCCAAAAATTATCTTACTAATTACCCAATTCTTGAAAAAATTCGAAATTAAGGGTTAGGGTGTAGAATCTTACATTTAGGATGAAGACCTTGTGGGTTATCCTTGTTAATCTTTCAATATTTGAGCAAAGATTGATGAAAATTAGCCTAGGGTTTCCTCTCTCTCTAAAACACTCTCCCTTCTCTCTAAAACATCAGAATTTTTGCTCAAAAATGATCTTTTGCGTGTATTTAACGAAGAAGGGTCGGGTTATAAAAACCCAAAAATGAAGCTACGGAACAGGGTCTGCGATCGCATAATTGATATGCGGTCTGCATATTGGCCGCATAATTTGGCCTCCAAAACTGGGTGTGACTGACCTGGTCTGCGGTCATTATGCGGCCCGCAAACCTGTTCTGCAGTCGCATAATGCACCGCAGAATTGGTCTGTGGTCGCATAATGCGCCGCAAATCTGGTCTCCAAAACTGCCCTTCCTGTCTCACTCCGCGACCATTATGCGGTCCGCAGAGTGATTCTGCGGCCGCATAGTGGGCCGCAGAAAGGCATTTTTCTACCCAAATTTTCCTTTACTCTCCAGTGCATTGTTCAACCCAAAAAGTCCGAGCCGCAATGACCTTGCGAGCCGCGAAGAATTTCTAAAATCCTTAAACACGTAAGAACCAATTCGGCACCACGAAACATTTTTTTCTTTTGCAAAACTTTTATAGGGCCTTACACCTGCAGCTGAGTAAAATGGGAAATTTCGGGACTTAGCTCATTTTATATCATTTCTCAACCCTAGACTCCATAGAGGTGATTTGTTTAGAGCATTTTCTTCCCAAATTCGTTGGTAAGCTACTTTAATTTGTTTTCCATCAATTCCCACTACTTTTTCATGAATTTAAACATCAAATCTATGAATTTCAACATAGAAATTAGGAGTTTTCGGTAGAATTTAGGAATTTTTTAAAATTGAGATTTAGACCTTGAATTGAGGTCGGATTTTAAAACAAATCGCATATCCGTGCTAGGGGTGAATGGATAATTGGGATTTGGTCCGAATCTCGGATTTCGACCTCGTTGACCTTTTGTTGAATTTTCTAATTATGATATAAAAAAAAAATCGAACCTTTTTCATTCGTGGATAGTTTCTAAAGCTTGTTTTGAATTATTTGAATGATTTTTGGCTAGATTCGGTTGGTTTGGAGGCATGTTCTAAAAGAAAAGTTGTGGATGATTGTTGACTTATTTTTGGAAGAGGTAAGTGTCATAGTTAACCTTGACTTGAGGGAATTAGGACTTGATTGGTCTATTTTCTACTTGATTTATGTGCGGGGACGGTGTATCTGCAAGGTGATGAGTGTATATGCATTGTCAGGGGTTCAAGCTTGCGCGGTGGGCTATTGTCTTCATTCCATCATTCATTCCATGTTTATCTTTTTACATGCTTTTATTGCTACATGTTTTTACTTGCTATTTAAGCCTTTACTTGTTACCTATCAATAATTGTTCATGTTTCCATTTATTTCTTCCTTGAACATTATCTGATCTTACATGTTATATGACCTCACCTGTGTTAAATGAACGTCTTTATTGTTTCATGCTTTTTCCTTGCCTCTATATCATTTAATTGTTACTTGTTGCACATTATTATGTTATATTTGATTATGTGAGCCCTTGGTTGGTCGTACGTTAACGACTTATTGAGGTTTCTGTTGTCTTATGATGTGATGTGAGGATACTATATGAATTTTGAGTTATTGGTTGTTCTTTTTTTGTACTCGTATTTCCTTAGTGATTTATACGTTTAGGTTCCCTTTTTATGTTGTGAATTTGGAATTTGTTGTATTGATTTGTTAATGTTGATGAAATGATTATAGGTACGGGTTGCGCACCGCAACAGTATGGAAATGAAATGATATTGGGATCGGGTTTCTCACCGTATCAGATATTAAAATGATATTGGTAATGGATTGCATGCTGCAACAGAATGAAAATGAAATGATATTGGGATCAGGTTGCCTGTTGCAACATATGTTGATTTTGAATTGGGATCGGGTTGCACACCGCCACAAGAAATAATGTGTTGTAACTGTTTGTAGTTGTGGTGTTCTATTTTCTATATTGTGATATGAGGTTACGAGATGATGTTATTCTGGGGCCGTCTGTTAGCTGACCTCCTAGTCCCGTTCTTATGAGTTTATATGTTTTCTCTATATCTCTCTTGTTTTCTATTTATTACTCGTACGGGTTTATAGCGAGTGTCATGTCATAGCCTCGTCACTACTTCATCGAGGTTAGGCTCGGCACTTATGGAGTACATGGGATCGATTGTACTCATACTACACTTCTGCACTTCTTGTGCAGAACACGATGTTGGTCCTAGCGGCGCATAATGGAGATTGATTGGACCTGATCTATCCAAGAGACTTGAGTTAGACCGACATTCTAGTCACTCATGTACTTGTGACTCCAGTTTCTGGGATTAGCATAGACGGCGTTTCTTATGGATCTATTATATGTATTTTAGAGTATTTTAGTCTTTAATTCTTAGTATTTTGCTTTTAGCTTGTTAATCTAGTTAATTATTTAGCTAATGTTGGCTTACCTAGCAAGCGGTTGTTAGGCGCCATCACGGCCCCGTGGTATGGATTTTGGGTCGTGACAACTACCTACTTCTGGGGAGATGTGTCACGCCCCAAACCCGGGGAGGCGTGGCCGGCACCGGGTGCCATACTCGGCCCGAGCGTACCACTCTGTAATGTGAACTCTAGAGGGGTAACCCTCAACTTAGGCCGACGAGGCCTACCTGCAAACTAACAATACCAATCAAGGGCATTGAGACATATTCTGAATCAGCTACAAATAACGACTCTCCCATTTGAGGGGTAAACATACCCAAAAGCTCATATACATAATTGTGCAGGCTGATGAGGTCGCCATGAATGTCTCCAACTAGCAATACCAAACTGAACATATACACAGGGCTGGCAAGGCCACAATAGTGATATACAAAATACACAGGACTCGTCTACAAGCTTCTAGAGATAATTGGATTGTATCATGATCGAGACAGGGCCTCTACCTACCCATCAAACCTATATATATATATATAATGGACTCTAAAGTCTAGACCTGGTAACTCTGAGGAAGTGGAGCTTACCAACCAAGCTGATGTTTGACTCTGTCTACTGGGACAGTCTATCCAACAGTCTATCAGGACCTGCAGGCATAAAATGCAGCATCCCTGGCAAAAGGGACGTCAATACGAAATAATGTACCGAGTATGTAAAGCAATAGAATAACTAAAAGCTAAAATTGAACTGATAATATAATAACTGGACGTAACTGAGAATCAAAGATGATCTGAAGATATGCTTACATGTTGATACTGACTCAACTCTCTCAATATAGTAATTAAAATAGTTGTTCGACACTATAAGGTTCAGTACGTGTAACTGCTCTGCCGTAGTAGGCTCGCTCATTGGCGCTCGGCCACAGTAGGCTCGGTGTATAACTTACCATCTAATCAGAGGTTTCCCAATAGGGGCCTACCTCCCGATTATAGCTCAGTGGTGGCGAAAATAATATAATATTGTATATATAGACCCTTTGCTCTCTTGACTGAAAGAAGACAACACTTAACTGAATATAATGTCCCGATAAGGGAGAATATTATAATTTATGAGACTAGGATAATGTACATAAGTTCGGGAATTTGAACTTCTCTTTATGTCTCGTTATCAAACGCATGTAGTTACAGGATCATGCCAAAATAAAGAAAATATTTATCCTTAACATACCTTATCACAATATGTCCAATAACCATGTTGAACGCATCTCGTTGCACTGTAATCTACAACAATGATAATAAGGCTATCGTTAAGCTACGAAAGATGTAGCTACCGTACATCGAACGACAAGCTTATTTTATATTAAAACAGGCAGCATCTCCCTTATAATCTTTACTTTCTCTCAATTCAAGATAACACCAACAACAACAAGAACACAAAAATACTAACATATATACATCATTTTCTGACCTTATATCTATCACATAATACAACAAAATAGCCCAACACACCCTAATCACTTCATACACAAAACGACAACTACAGTAGTGTCAAACAACACAAAAATGTAATAACGAACGACCATCCCACCACCCCACCATTATGTGGTGTTTCTCCACACCCTTTCTCCTCCCAAACTCAATAAAAATAGTAGCAAAATAGACAACCCACCAGCAACACGAAACAGCCCACAAAATAGTTCCCTACAAGTTGAACAACACAAACTAACGGCGTCCAACCGCCTTCTCGTGAGTTCCTACAATTATGGAACGAATATATCTACCCTTCCAGCAGAAAAACAGATGAAAGAGGGCAGTATATTTACCTTATTTGGTGAAGATATCAGCTCCTAACTTGGTTCTTCAACTCTTAGGTTTTCCTCTTAACTAGAACTTGAAAAGAAGAGAAAATCACTTAGGGTTTTGTGTTGAATTTTTGGAAGACGTTTGCTGGAATATCTCTACCCTCTCAATCACTTAGGGTTTTGTGTCGAACTTACGACTATTGCTATATCTTGTTTCATAGCCTCGATTATCTATGCTTATGGCTTTACTACATCTAGGTAAGTTATACTATACCATAACACTTACTTCGGTTTATTATTACTGAGGTCAGCTACCCAACTCCATGTTACTCTATCGCTGCTTATCCTATATGTATAAATCTAAGTCCCTTAATGCTTCCTCATTAATGTTCATCTTAAGAATGACAGCTTAATCTCATCTCATACGTTAGAACTTTTATCCATCTATTGTTGGTTCACCTTAATGTTGATCTATAATCTACCACCGATAACTTGAAACCTCTTGCGTAATACATTGTCACTGGGGCTCACGTCTCATCGGGGAACATCTAAAGTTATTTGCCCAATCCACCTAGGGACGATACTACACTTCAATAATTGTATTTTATAGCATCCCAACGTGATTCATCTTATGGGAGATATTCTAACCCCATGCAATTCATGAGATCACTTCTCTTTGAATCAATACTCAATTGAAGGCCTAAATGTCATCCTCTTATCATTTATCACAATTACACTCATATTCTACTACCAGGGTAGCATTCCATCAATTCTAAATGCTCCTAGTCTTAAATTCATTCGAGTTCATTCAGGTTATACAGAGCTTTCTATAACTTACGGAAACCATTAACTCTTTTGTTTTGATGGACTTAATCCTGAGGCCTTACCTATTCTCGTCACCTTCTCACTCACCTTTTCTTATCCTAAATCTTGTCTACCTAAGACCTTGTTGCTCTACCATACTTTAGCATGCGACCTACAGATATCTATTTATACTGCTCGTAACCTTCCTTTAACTTGCTAGAACCACAGATTTCTTTATGTTATTCTGGAACCTCAACGAGACATCACGTCGTCTCTAACTCTTTTTTGCTCTCTTAGCTAGACCTCTCGGTACTTGGAAACCATAGGGTGGAAGATATTCTACTGACGACACCACCATCATTTCTGGATACTGAATCACAACACTTCTAGCCCTCTATCTGATGTATGGACTATTCAGAACCTTCTAGACTTGAGTATTTCGTACCTTCTTCAGCTTTAGATCTTGCATCGTATCGTCTATTGCTTTCATAGCCTCCCTTCCACATAGGTGGAGTTCACATCCACACCTTAAAGCTCTAGTATAATACTTGCACCTCAGGTGCATACACAATCTGGCGGGTGCTTCATACCGACTTCTTATGAGGCTGGTACTCCTCTAACTGGCTTTATTGTAGAGTTGATATAGAGTATGGCCGTTTTACTATACCTCTTAAACTTCTTCTATTAAGAGTTATTTTGTAATGTTCTGAGTCACGATTTATATAATCATCTGGGTCTAATAATCGAACTCCTGATTTACTTAACTATTATAACTCTCGAGCTTCCTCTTCTCTCCCAGCCTTTATGTAGGCTTAATCTATCTTCCAATATATGGCTCAGGGTATTAGTTATTACTTTAGCCTTTCGTTGATGCTATGGAACATCCATGATATAGTCTTCTAACAATTCAAACCTTGGTCTATTACAAAGACTCAATTCTTTCTTTTAACTTCTACCGGAGTCTCCTATAATTGTAACAATGTCAACATATAAGTTGCATGAATAATACTCTGAAATCTTAAGTGCGGTCATAACGTAACTAACTTTGGGTCATAGATTGACTAATTCCTTTTGTGCCTTCTCAACTGTCTTTAAATGTAAGCAATTACTTTTCCTGGTCATTCTGCCACTTGTTGCATGAATACTTCTCTTATCTTAGTGCTCAAACATACTGGAATTTCGTGTAACTCATATGATCACGAATATTACTTTTGATTTTACTACCTGTTCCTTAGTCACGATAGGTGCCACTTTCTTAAGGAGTGCATACGATGTTGTAGTAAGACTGTTGTTACAAGATCATCTCTTCTTTAGGTCACTATGCTTAGGTTGAAGCCTTCTTCCTTATTTCCTCAGCTAGTCTTTTGTTGTAGTACTTAGGGAAGACCCTCTGGCTCCTGTAAAGCTGCAAGCTTATTACATCGTATACTCGAAGGAATTTGTGATGTTCTTACTCGCCTATAACTATCCTTAGTCACTTACCTCTGCATCCTTGTGCTCGTAGGGTTGCTTCTGAATAGAAATTTTGACTGCCTCCCCAGTGGCACTCTTTTTTATTTTTGTAATACTTATATGGTACCTTTAACTAACCCAGCTCCTATATGGATATTTCTCAAGGATCACAATGTCATCATATCTGTGAGATTGCATTCCCTATGTTGGGTTTCATTACATTTATCTTACACGATCTGTTGATTTATCTGTAACCTTTTGTCTAACCATAACTAGACTCTTCCTGTATCAACTACTAACTACTCGTTGGTCCATTCTCATATCTATATTTCACATAATCTCTCTTGGGTTATTTCCTTTATCTTAACTTACCTCTCACACTGCCTCCTTATGTATCAAGTGTTCATTCGCACTTATATATCAATAACATCCTGGGCGGGAACCCTTACTACCTTTTCCCGGCGTCGGCTTGCATAATATTCTAGAGTTGTAGCATATCTGTAGGATCTGAGTAAATGCAATCTCATTCCTTTAGCCCTTTCTACCACATTCTTCCTTTACTATTCCATAGTTACCTGAACCACATAACTCCGACTTAATACCATATCACACCAACTTCCCCTTTTAAGGGAGTACTAACATGTTTATGAAATATGAGATTCATAAACATAAGACCACGGCTTTTTCTCTTGGCGTGGATGATGGTACACTAAGGTACCAAGGGCGATTATGTGTTCCAAATATAGATGGTATCCGATAAAGAATCATGACTGAGGCTCACACTTCTAGGTATTTTGTGCACCCAGGCTCTACAAAGATGTATCATGATCTTAAGGAAGTCTACTAGTGGAATGATATGAAGAGGAATGTAGCGGACTTTGTGGCAAGATGTCCAAATTTTTAGCAAGTGAAGGCCGAACACCAACGGCCCGGTGGGTTGGCACAGAACATCGAGATCCCAATGTGGAAGTGGGAGATGATCAATATGGACTTTTTGGTAGGACTACCTCGCACTCCTCGCAAGTTCAACTCGATTTGGGTGATTGTGGATCGACTAATGAAATCAACACACTTCTTACCTGTTAAGGCTACCGACATAGCGGAATAGTATGCTCAGTTGCATATCAAGGAAATAGTCAGGTTGCATGGCACTCCAATTTCTATCATCTCAGATCGAGGGGCACAGTTCACAGCTAACTTTTGGAGGAAATTTCAGCAAGGTTTGGGTACTCAGGTGAATCTTAGTACAACCTTCCATCCACAGACCGACGGGCAGGCTGAGCGGACTTTTCATACGCTTGAGGATATGTTGCGTGCTTGTGTTCTTGACTTTAAGGGTAGCCGGGATGATCATTTTCCGCTTATAGAATTTGCCTACAACAACAGTTATCATGCTAGCATTCATATGGCACCGTTTGAGGCTTTATATGGTAGGAGATATAGATCTCCCATTAGATGGTTCGAGATTGTGGAAGCAGAGTTGATAGGGCCAGACCTCATGCATCAAGCTATGGAGAAGGTTAAAATCATTACGGAATGGTTAAAAACTGCTCAGAGCCGTCAGAAATCCAAATCGGATGTGCGTCGTAGGGATTTGGAGTTCAAAGAGGATGATTGGGTATTCTTGAAGGTTTCCCCCATGAAGGGTATAATGTGGTTTGGTAAGAAAGGGAAGTTAAGTTTGAGGTATGTCGGACCGTATAGAATCATTCAAAGGATTGGTCGGGTGGCTTAAAAGCTTGAACTAACTCTAGATATGTTCTTAGTGCACCAGGTGTTTCATGTATCCATGTTAAAGAAGGTGGTTGGAGAACCGTCGCTTATTGTTCCAATTGAGACTATTGAGATTAATGAGAAATTGACTTATGAAGAAATTCCAGTTGCCATTCTTGATAGACAAGTCCGTAAGTTGAGAAATAAAGAAATTTCCTCCGTGAAAGTGCTATGACGAAACCAACAGGTCGAAGAGGCCACCTGGGAGGCCGAGGAAGAAATGAAGAAGAAGTACCCTTATTTGTTTGAATAACTATGTATTTATGAAGTTGTGTTCTATGAAAATGTTAAGAGTTTACCTTCTATGAATTATGTTTCACTTGTACAGTTGATGTTAAGGGTGTTCCTTTTGGGTAATATATTGCTTATGAGGCCACGGTTGGTGTTGTTTTCATGTTATGTTGCATCATTGGATTATGTATATGTTGTTAGGTTTGGTTTCTAGCATTCTCTGACAGGTGGATAGGCCCAGTTATAGGGGAAACTCTGCCGAAATTTCTGGAGATTTGGGAGTTAGTCAAAAATTTTGGAACTGTGGGTGTGTGAATTAAGAGTTGAATCACATTGGATGCTAATGGCGGATTTTGACCCTCATTCGAGGATGAATGATCTTAAGTGGGGAGGATGTAAGGCACGTAAACTTTCACCCAGAACCTAGGGTTTCGTGGCGCCGAGGTAGAGTAACGTGATTGAGCCGTGGTACGGACTTTTGGGTTGAACAGTACGTTGGGGAGTTGAAGAAAAATTTTTGCAGAACAGGGCGTTTCCGCAGTCCATTATGCGACCGCAGAACTACTCCGCAGACCGCAGATCCGCCGCAGAGTGAAGCGTAGAAATGGCCAATTTTGGAGGTCATTTTTTGGTCAACTATGCGACCGCATAATCGTTTTGCAGGCCGCACTTCTGTCGCAGCATTGGCATGAAGAAATTTGGAGGATGATTCTGCGGTCCATTTTGCGGCAACAGAACTGGTCTGCGGACCGCAGACCTGGCCTTTGACTGATCCAGAGCAGCCCACTTTTTGGCATCACTTTCGCGGCCTATTTTGCGAACCGATATCTATCTGCGGTCCACTCTGCGACCGCAGAGTTGAGTTTGGAGGATCCATTTTTCTATTTTTATAACCCGACCTTGTTTTAACAAATAGACTTAAAGGACC
This sequence comes from Nicotiana tabacum, assembly GCF_000715075.1. Lineage (NCBI taxonomy): Eukaryota > Viridiplantae > Streptophyta > Magnoliopsida > Solanales > Solanaceae > Nicotiana > Nicotiana tabacum. Next base: position 50,792,748 of record NC_134102.1, read on the forward strand.
ATTTTTGAAGAGGAATTCTGCCATTGTAGAGAGGGGGTGTTTTAGAGTGAGAGGAGGGAGCCCCAAGTGCTTGGTCCATCAACCTTTTCTCAAGAATTGGAGAATTCACAAGGAAAACTCACAAGGTCTTCATCCAAGAGGTAAGGTTCCATACCCTAGCCTTCCATTTCGAGTTTCTAGTAGAAAATGAATAATGGGGAGTGTGATTCTTAGGTATGGGGATGTTATCTATGCATGCATGTACCAACAAAGTTGTGGGAAGGTTGTTGAGCGCAAAAGGGTAGATATTGGGTTGTAGGATGAAGGAATCCACCATAGGAGGACCTTGAAATCATAATGCCCACTTAGTGTTTGATAAAATGCTCAAATGAGCTGAAACCCTGACTATCTTCCTAATTATGGTTCAATTTTGTTATGTTTCTAAATAGATTGAAATTGCTAGGATTTCCGAAATATTGTAGTAATTTAAGGGAGCTCAAAGCGATGTATGTTGGATAAAATCCTCTTGTAGAATCGAAGCTCATGATGTCCTCGTAAGTTGTAATTATGATTGGCTCAAACTCTCATGTCACATGTTCTGAGTTGTTCCTTATAAATTTGACTATTCCGAATAAACTTTGTGTTAAAAGGTATATGTTCAAAATGCGTTCTGAATGCTCTTATGATATTGTGTTACCCTTCGAGATTGTATTAAAATGTGGCCATGTGCCAAAATATTATGAATTTAATTATGTCTCAATTGCTAGTTATTATGACAAATTGTGGAAGAAAGCTCAATGTGTCTAAGACTCTTACTTGCTCATATGTGAACTAAAAGTCGTGATTAAAGATGCTTCGTTGTTGATAATCCATGATGATGTTTAAAAGTAAAAGGGGTGAACATGAAATATGAAATATGGTCGACGTGCCAAGAATGATATTACATTTGTGGCCGCTAGTGCCAATGAAATAAAAAGATGAGTGAAAGACTATGAAATGAGCTGAAAGTCCTTTATATAATAAACATTTGGGAGTATCGTTAGTCACTGAGGAAGGGTAGGTTGAAATAACCTAACCCCGAAACTACACGTGCCGGTGTTGGAGTGGATTGTGATTATTCCCCCTTATTTGGGATGAGATTGACGTAATGAGATTAATCCCCTTAAATGGGATGAGATTATTGTTAGCAAAGGGAGATGTCGATCCACACGGCATTGTGGTGAGACGGCCTAGCCGATCGGGTCGAGATCGGATGCCATGCCGCACACATGGTGATAATTGTGCTTGAGATTGTGATTGAGATAGTGATTGAGATTATGATTATGATTGTAATTGGATGTCTTTGGGTGAGACGGCCCAGACGATCAGGTCGTGATCGGACTCCGTGCTAAAGACATGGTGGTATATCGGTACTAAAGATCTCCCAACCTAAAATAATGTAATTTACTTGAAATCTTATCTTGCTCGTAACTTGATGTCTTGGTATTGTTTGAGGCTCCCATTGATTCTATGATTGTTCTTCCTTGTTTTATTACTCGTTCTATTGAGAGGGTGTTCAATCATTCATACTAGTACTATTCCATATGTACTAACATCTATTTTGCTGGGGGCGCTGCATCTTTAATGGATGCAAGTGGTTCCACGGCAGGCGGCATTGATCAGAGATAGTGGTACACCCTCTTCCCAGCTGACTTGGTGAGCCCCACTTCATTTCGGGGTCGTGTATCTTTTGTTCCTTGTGTATTACGTTTTGAGGTATAGCCGGGGCCTTGTTTTCGACACTATCATAGTACTCTTTTGTATCTATTAGAGGCTCCATAGACATAGTGTGGGTTGTATGTTGGTATTGGGAAAGTCAAACTAGTAATGTTGTATTTGTACCACATGTTCCACTTCAAACTATGAAAGTGTATGTATTTTGGGACTTATAAATGATGTAACAAATGGTAATGAATTGGTGTTGCTCACATGATCTTCTCCTAGTCTAATTAATGAAATAGATCTTCACTTTATTCATGGATAAGTATGGGTAGAAGATATTATACAGGCTTGCTCAGCCGGGTTATCTCGGTTGAGCGCCGATCGCGCTCCCCGAGGTCAGGACGTGACAGATGTATATTCACATCTTCAATGACCCTTACTCGCCTTGCGGTAACCCTTCTATACCAGGGATAACTTAATTTCTTACGCACGAGGGTGACACCTAGTGTAACTGTCACACTTAGTCCCTTAAGCTTAACTCTACTCAGTGAAGCATCTTCCTGAAAGACCTTTAAAGGTTATTCTTCTGTTGTCCATTCTATATTGACGGAACACAATCTCTGAAATTATCACGATGTCGACTATTATCAAATCCTCTGGTCCCTAATTTTATCTTGTTTACTAGCCCGTGCTGATTTTTATTACTCCAGGGGTCTAACTTAGCCTTTTGGTAATCACATTGGAATCACCAACTCATTTCTCGGAGGATATAACTTTATGGCTTATACTCTTTTATAGTCTCAAGGCATGTCTCCTTTTGTCTTTTCCTTCACTTGACTATAGAACTCTGTCATCTTGTCATATTTTGATTTACTGTTATCACTCATTTATTACATCTTACTCATAATGCTTCATTTACTCTTTTCTTATTCTCATGCTAATGTTTCTGTCCCTTATTATGAAAACTTCAACAAAACAATCTTTCACTTTAGCTCCCCTTGCTCCATCTCACTGGCTCTTCGGGTCGCATGACATTCTCTCTTTACTAGGGACGGGAGTCATAATAAATTAAATATATATCGCTTCTAGGATGTCAGTGCCTATCTTCTCAATTTTTTGAACATTCTAGTATTCATATCTAACTGTACTATTATAGAGTGCACTATCTGGGTATCTCACAAGGAGAACTATTACCACGTTTGCAATATCTTTCAGAAATGTTAGCCAACGCTATCAATCCATCCACCATTTTGGGTTACTCTAACCCCAGCTGGATCCTGATATCCCATCCTTCTCTTAAACTATATCTGTTAGCTCCCATAGGGCATAATTGAGATGGGTGTGACAAATTATACATACCTCTTTTACTGTTGAAGGTAACTAAAAATGCTTATATTTCTCTGCTTGAATTATAAATACTGATAATCTTCACTATCTGGGTACCTCGTACCCTCATTCACCTTACTTCTGTTACCTGTTGAAACTTATACTTTTACCTTCTGATACTCCCATGGTCTGCTATTCACGAGGTGTGTTTGATATTCCTATCTTAGGGTCTTAAGCTAGAAATTTGCACATCTGGTATGCACGATCTGATAGGGCCTCAAACAGGGCCACGTCGTCAAGAACTCTCTCTCTTTTAGTGCCCTTAGTTGTTATTGTATTAGCCCTCTGGCTATTTGTAATCTTTCTAATTGCAAACATCTTTGTATCATTAGAAAACATAAGACCCATCTCAAACTCTTATGACTTAGCTCTATAGCACGATTTGGATTTGAAAGAAGGGTAATAGACTCCTAAATGCCTTATAGCTTTCTGTTTATATAATGTGGTGCACAACACATCTATAAACAAGGCTCTACTAGACATGTCTTGTAGACTCCCTAGAATGGAACTGCTCTGATACCAAGTTTGTCACGCCCCAAACATAGGGAGGCATGGCTGGCACCTGGTGCCATACTCGGCCCGAGCGTACTACTCTGTAACTGTGAACTCTGGAGGGGTAACCCGCAACTTAGGCTGACAAAGCCTACCTGCAAACTAACAATACTAATCAAGGCAGATGATGCCACATTCTGAATCATCTGCAAATAACGTCTCTCTCATTTGAGGGGTAAACATACCCAAAAGCTCATTTACATAACTATGCAGGCCAACGAGGCCGCCATGAATGTCTCCAGCCAGTAATACCAAACTGAACATATAGACAGGGCTGGCAAAGCCACAATAGTCATATACAAAATACACAGGACTCATCTACAAGCCTCTAGAGATAACTGAATTGTATCATGGTCAGGATGTGTGTGTGTGTGTGTGTGTATATATATATATATATATATATATATATATATATATATATATATATATATATATATATATATATATAATGGACTCCAAAGTCTAGACTTGGTAACTCCGTGAAAGTGGAGCTTACCAACCAAGCTGATGTTTGACTCTGTCTACTAGGATGGTCTATCCAACTGTCTATCAGGACCTGAAGGCATGAAATGCAGCATCCCCGGCAAAAGGGACGTCAGTACGAAATAATGTACCAAGTATGTAAGGCAATAGAATAACTGAAAGCTAAAACTGAACTGGTAATATAATAACTGAAAATAACTCTGTAGTCAAAGATGATCTAAAGATATGCTTACCTGCTGATACTGACTCAACTCGGTCAATATAGTAAGTAAAATATTTGTTCGGCCCTATAAGGCTCGGCACGTGTAATTGCTCTGCCATAGTAGGCTTGCTCATAGGTGCTCGGCCATACTAGGCTCGGTATCTCGGCCATTCTGGGCTCGCTCATAGGTACTCGACCACAATAGGCTTAGTATATAACTTACCATCTGATTAGAGGCTGCCCAATAGGGGCCTATCCACCGATTACGGCTCGGTGGTGGTTGAAAATACTATAATACTGTATATATATATATATATATATATATATATATATATATATATATAGAGAGAGAGAGAGAGAGAGAGAGACCATTTGCTATCTTGACTAAAAGAAGACAATACTTAACGGAATATAAGGTCCCGATAAGGGAGAATATTGTAACTTATGAGACTAGGATAATGTACATAAGTTCGGGAATATGAACTTATCTTTATGTCTCGTTATCGAACGCATGTAGTTACGGGATCATGCCAAAATGAAGGAAAGGGTTAGCCTTAACATAACTTATCATAATCTGTCCAATAACCATGTTGAAGTCATCTTGTTGCACTTTAATCTACAACAACGATAATAAGTCTATCGTTAAGCTACGAAAGATGCAACTACCGTACATGGAACGACAAGCTTATTTTATATTAAAACAGGCAGCATCTTCCCTATAATCTTTACTTCCTCTCAATTCGAGATAACACCAACAACAAAAACAACATGAACGCAGCAATACCAACATATATACATCATTTTCTAACCTTATATACATCATAAAATACCACAAAACAGCCCAACACACCCTAATCACTTCATACACAAAACGACAACTATAGTAGTGTCAAACAACCAAAACTGTAACGATGAACGACCAGCCCACCACCCCACCAGTATGTTGTATTTATCCACACCCTTTATCCTCCCCAACTCCATAAAAATAGTAGCAAAATAGACAACCCAACAGCAACACGAAACAGCCCATAAGACGGTCCACTACAAGTTGCACAACTCGAACTCACGACTTCCAACCACCGTCCCATGAGTAGCTACTGTTATGGATCAAATATCTATACCTTTCTAGCAGAGGTTGTGAGTTCGAGTCACCCCAAGAGCAAGGTAGGGATTTCTTGGAGGGAGGGAGCTGAGGGTCTATCGGAAACAGCCTCTCTACCTCAGGGTAGGGGTAAGGTCTGCGTACATACTACCCTCCCCAGACCCTACTAGTGGGATTATACTGGGTTGTTGTTATTGTTGTTGTTGTTGTTCTAGCAGAAAAAGGGATGAAAGAGGTCAGTATAATTACCCTATTTGGTGAAGATATCAGCTCCTAACTTGGTTCTTCAACTCTTAGGTTTTCCTCCAACTAGAACTTGAAAAGAAGAGAAAATCATTTAGGATTTTGTGTTGAATGTTTGGGAGAAGTTTTCTGGGGTTTATCTCTGATTTTTTGCTCTATAATGAGTGTAATATATGAAGGAAATAAGCCTTTAAAAGGTCCCTTTGGCCGACCCCAACTAGCCCATTTTTGTGAACTTATTTGGTCCCTTCATTTAAGCAAGTAGGTGACACACCTACTTGTCACTTATGCAGTCTGTGCAGTCTCACGAAAATACAAATCTCTCTACTACAATGTCATATCGTCGAACGATTTAATGCGTTAGAAACCAGGCTCATATATATTCAATTTGGTAGGTGGATCATCCCGCAATTTCAAGTATATTGGGAGAAAAACTCAGTTACCTTTGACCTAATTTTCAGCACATTTATGATGTAACTTGTGATGACCTTTGCCAACTTTTGTTCCACGACTCGCTTGACTCCAAAACATAATACACGACTATGATACGACTAAAATAAATCATAGCATAACCTCCTTATCATGTTAAGCACTCTAGTCTCACCCCAAAAGTATATGTCATAACATTTTCAACTTGTCGACTTTCGACGAAACGTATTTTCTTCAATTTGTTTAGCTTTTAAGCCTTCCAACCCTCTTGGTACTTGTTATTCATGATCTTAAATATTTGTAACCTCCACGATAACATGATTAACTCACTTTATGTACTTTCAAAGATCATCTCATTTTTGAGCTTACATCAATTGACTTATGGTGTACTCTCACGTACGAAAACATGGGGTGTAACAAGATGTTTGGGTATTGTCATTTTGGCTTGTGTTAACTCTATTTTTTGCTTTTATATTAAATCCTGTCTTATTATATTATGCTTTGTTGATTTAATATTGTTAAGTGATTGGCTTACCTAGTGTTAGAGATTGGGTGCCATCACAACCCCTTTGGTGGGATCTGGGTCTTGACAATGAGGATTTAAGACCGATATGGGTTGTGGTAGGATGGATATGATCCCTATACCCTTAACTATAGGTCTCAGGTTTGAGCCTTGGGTATGAAAAAAATCTTTTTAATGAGTGCTTCCCTCCTTAAATGGGCCTTATGTTGTGCGAATCCGGATATAATCTGGCTCCAATATGGGTACCGAACACCGGGTGAAAAACCAAAAAAATGATGAGGAACTATCAATAAATTTATGAGAAAGGATCAAAACTATCCCTATGAGGTAAATGATTTAAATTTATCCTTTGTCCACTTTTTGGTCTGCAAATACCATATACGTTATTTTTGGGCTTAAATATATCCCTTCGACTTACAGCATAATATGCGGGGCCCATTTAAATTCATTGGTAATATTTTATTGGTCCACGTGGCTCCTTGCTTTAGTTAGTACATCCGAGAATAAATTTAAGGAATTTTTACTTATTGATATTACTTTTGAAACTTATTTACTGTTACAGCCCTCATTCATTAGTTCACCCATGAGGTTGAAAATTGATAAGTTTGGCCTCTAGCATAGCCAATCAGCTGACGACACTTTATGGGGACAAAGAGGTGATTACGTTTTACCAGATTGCGCCAACTGCCCCACCGAGCACAGTAGCCGGTGCAGGGCAACCGTTTGGCACTAGGGGCGGTGGAATTCCTAGAACCTGATATAAAAAGTAGCGTAACTTCTCTCTCTTTCATTCTATGCAATCTTAATAGATGTAACCCTTCCCAAAAATGCACCCAAACTATCTAAGAACTCTCAAGAGATCCAAGGATAAATCAGAGGGGTGAATCTGTTGAAATTTAACATAAAGAATATCGGGAGTATCACTATAGCATTTGTCCTCTTGTTGTACTGATTTTGGAGATTTCTTGGAAGTGAAGATAATCACCATAGTAGTGTAAGAACCCAAAAAGCGTAGTTAGTTCTTCAAAAAGGTATGCAAGGCACCTTTCTTTCTTGGCATGACTTGAAGTAAGCGTTTCTTTCCGAATGATCCTTATATTGTAAGACAGAACTGTTCTAGGCCTTTCTTGATGACGTTGTTCATATTTTTGTACGTTCTTTGCCAGTGACATTTTCTTTCATGTCTGAGATGTTCCCAGGTGGTATTTTGAGGTCGTAAATATAATTTATTCTGAGTCTAATCTTGATATCGCTTGAAATTGATCGTGTATTGAACTTATATATATATATATATTTTACTTTACCGAGTCGCGCTATAGTCGGCTGGGTACGACACCAGTTGTAAAACCACTTATCAGTTGGGTATGATATGAGACATTATCGAGCCCCTCATGGTCGGATACGACCGAATCCTATGTGGCCGGGCACGGGTTGATGTGATATGAAACATTATCGAGTCCTCTTGAGACTAGGTACGCCGAGTTCTGTTGAGATCGGGTATAGTTGAGATCTCCTAAGGCCGGGTACGACTGAGTCCTCTTGAGGCCGGTTACGCCGAGTTTTGTTGAGATTGGGTACGGCTGAGACATCCTAAGGCCTGGTACGATGTGCTAAAAGCATGATACTTTATCGAGTCTTCTTCGAAGCCGGGTATGATATGATATGCCTCAAAGAGTGGTTGAACATGACATGAGATGATATCCCCCAAGAGCGGTGGAATATTACTATATTATATTTAATGCATGACTTGACATTTACAAAACTTGCATGCACTTATAGTTGATGGTTCCCGTAGTGAACGCCCCTGGTGGCTTGTCTTTGGTATTCATGTCGAAATTAAGTATTTATATCTCTTATGTTATGTCTTTGGTTTACCTACATTATTCGTCTTACATATTCAGTACATATTTCGTACTGATGCCCCTTTCTTTTGGGCGTTGTGTTCATGCCCACAGGTGCAGATAGACCCAATGACATTCCTCCCCAGTTGGGTACATGTTTTATCTATTGATTGTCGCACTCCACTTCTTTGAAGTAGCTATACCAAAGTCGATCGGTACCGAAATATATGTTTATATTGTTTTGGGTATGGTAGGGCCCTCTCCCGACCAAGTATGTATTTTGGCTTTCTTAGAGGCTTGTGGACTGGTGTCTGGTATGTATGTAAATGTTGGTTATGACTCTATTGGCAACAGTTGTGTATATATATAAAATGTTGAAAGTTTCTTCCATAGTCAGTTGTAAGCATTTTTAAGTTTTAGTATTAAATTGGGAGGCGTTGTTAGCCCAGATTTCATGTTGAAGGGACTAACTATGGATGTTGGTAAGCACGGGCGTCGTGTGTCGGTCGCACCTCACGGCGTTGGGGTGTGACAAACTTGGTATTAGTGCAGGTTTGTCCTAGGGAGTCTACGAGCCGTATCTAGTATAGTCTTGTGTATGGGTATGTCGTGCACCATACTGGTAAACAGGAAGCTAATGGATATTTAGGATGGATAACTTTATTTCTGATCTAGATCGTGCGATAGATATGCGTCATAAGTGTCCACTTCTAATCTTAATCTTGTTTATGTTCATAGCAATGCCTACTACGAAATGTTAAGCGGTTGTTCTAAGATGAGATGAAGAGGCAGGGGAGTGTACCAGTCGGGTGCCACCTGCCCACATGGATCAACGTGAACCTCATGATGAGGCTGACACTCAGGTTTCTGAGACATCACTACTACCCTCAGAACGGCATAAAGAAACAAATGTACCCCCGATTCCTCCCTCGGTTGCTCCTGACCAGGATTCGGATATTAGAAGTGTGGTGTAGTTGTTAACTCGATCAGTATCCTCGCAGGACCAGCGCCAGGGCCTTGGCACCTCAGATAGAGCTGTTAGCACGAGAGTTCGGGATTTTATCAATCTAGACCCTCCGATATTCACAGGAACAGATCCAAATGAAGATCTCCAGAATTTTCTAGATAATGATCTGGCGGAATTTACGAGTTATGCATGCCACTTTTACTAAGTGTGTAGAGCTTGCTTCTTATAGATTATGGGATGTTGTTGTGACTTAGTATTGGGAATAGTCTAGGGGACCTCTTGCCCCACCAACAGGATGGAGGGAGTTTTCTGAGGAATTTTTGCAGTAGTATTTGCCTGTTGAGCTCCTCTGAGCCAGGCAAGATAGATTCTTACTGTTGGAGTAAGGTAATATGAGCATTCAAGAGTTTAGTATGCAATTTAACTCCTTGGCTAGGTATGCCCCTTCGGGTATGGCTGAGATAAGTGATCGGCTACATCGATTTATGGGTAGTCTGGGACCACATTTGATTAACGAGTGTACCACTGCTTCTATGAATCCAAATATGGACATTGCTCGTATTCAAGCCTATGCGCAAAACTTGGAAGATCGTAAGAAGCAACAACGATCCACTCGAGAGCATGATGGAGCCAGCATAAGAGAACCCGGTCCATAGGTGATACGGGAGAGCTTCAAGGTGGGTTTAGACCTCTGTTCCTTGGCATCCATCTTATCCGGTGACTAGTGCACCATCACAGTTCCAGGGCCAGTGTCGTGATCGAACCGCTTACTCCGGTCAGGGTCAGAATTCCTAAGGACAGAACTCACAATATAGCGAAGATTCTAGTAGGATGAGACCCCCGGTACCATATTGTGGTCGATGTGGTAAGGCCCATTTTGGGCAATGTTTCCAAGGTTTGGACTTATGTTATTCTTGTGGGCAACCCCGGCCACATTATTATTTTTTTCCCGGTGGAAGGCAAGAGTAGTATGATGCAGCCAACCGGATCTATAGCAGCTTCTTCTTCATCAGTACGCCCTTATGGCAGGGCCCGCAAATATCAGTTGGATGAGGTAGAGGTAGAGTATCTGGCTCAGGTGGACAACAGAATCGCATCTATGCATTGTCAGGTTGATATGACCTAGAGTCATCACTTGATGTGGTTACAGGTATACTATCCGTATTCTCCACTAATGTGTATGCCTTGACAGATCCAAGTTCTACTTTGTCGTACATTACTCCATTTGTTGCAAGTAAATGTGGTAAATAATTTGCATTGTTACGTCGGTCATTTCAAGTGTCTACGCCCAAAGGTGAGTTCGTGATAGTTAAACGGATATATCGAGGGTGCGATGTAATGATATATGATCATCACACCTTAGCTGATTTCAATGAATTAGATATGGTGGAAGTTGATGTTATTATGGGAATGGATTGGTTGGCTTCTTGTTACACTAATGTGGATTATTGGACGAAAGTCGTTCGCTTTAATTTTCCAGGAGAGCTCGTCTGTCACGACCCAAAATCCTTTAAGGTCGTGATGGCGCCGGACACCGCTGTCAGGCAAGCCAAAAATAAATACATAATTAGGTTCTCATTTTTTTTTTGAAATCATATTTCCTTCAATTAAATAGTAAAAGGTGGAATTTACAGAGTAAATAATAATATTATTAACAATTTCAATACAAGACAACCCAAATTCACCCCAAAACCCGGTGTCACAAGTGCATGAGACTCAACTAGGAATGTAAAATAAAATACAGCATCTGTCTGGAATACAAATTTGGACATGAGGAATATAAATACTCTGAAGGAGACTCTGCTGGCGGCAGATCGTAGTATAGAATGCAGCTCACCTAAGTCCCCGCCATAACCTCGCCTCTGCGCCCACAAGGCCACTAAACATATATGTACCTGCACAAAAGAATGTGCAACAAGTGTAGTATGAGTACATAAATCAACGCGTATCCAGTAAGTATCCCGCCTAACCTCGAAAAAGTAGTGACGAGGGGTCGACTTCGACACTTACTATGGGCTATAAATAAAATATCAATGATATAATTAAGCATGGGTTATATAAAACGGTTGCAAGCTCAATATTTTGAAGTAAATAAGCAGTTCTTTTATAATTAAGAAATCTCCAAATTTATTTTCCATTATTTAATAATTTATCTCAGGCCAAGGAGGCAATATCATTTATTGTAAATTCCAAAGCAATCAAATTCAATCATGCGCAAATTATGTCGAGGTCGTACGGCCCGCTCCAACATAAATATTTAAATTGTGCATTGCCGAGGGTCGAACGGCGCGAACCATAGATGCATCTATTAAATCTGCCGAGGCGTTTGGTCCGCTCCACAAAACGATAAGCAAATTCAAACAACCAAGTCAAGAATTTATTAAGGGGCAGTTATTCAAGGAAAATGCCAAATTCTCATTTAACGGTCAAGAAAACGAACTTTATCCTTTTAAAATTCCTTTACCAAGTTCAATGTGATCTAAGCATATCAAATTAACAAGAAGGTTGCAACATCGCAAGTATAGCATGATTTGGATCCTAGACTACCCGGACATATGCATAATAGTAGCTACGCACGGACTCTCATCACCTCGTGTGTACGTAGCCCCCACAAATAGAAGCACATAATGATTTGATTCACCTATGGGGTTAATTCCCTCTTACAAGGTTAGAAAGGAGACTTACCTCGCTCCGAAGTTCCATAGCCGGCTCCTAAGCCTTTCAAACGACTCAATTTGATGCCCAACGCTCCGAAACTATTCAATAAATGTGAAAATCCATAAATATATACTAAGCTAATACTCATTATAATTAAATTTACAATAATTCCTAACTCCGCTTGAAAAGTCAATAAAAATCACCCTCGGGCCCACGTGCCCGGATTTCGAAAATTTTTGAAGATAAACTTTACCCATGACACCACGAACTCAATTAAATAATTTATTCCAAATTTCATGTCCAATTTCGTGGTCAAAATCCAAAAATACCAATTTCTAGGTTTTTTCTTCCAAATCCCAAATTTCTACCAATTTTCATGTTCTAATCCATATATAAACCATGTATTTAACCCAAAATGAGAAGAAGTCACTTACCCCATAATAGAGGATGAAGATGGCACTCCAAACCTGCTCCAAAATTGGCTCCCATGGACAAAAATGAAGTGATATTGAACCCAACTCTCATTTTAAAGAAGACACTGCCCAGCCACGATTTCCGCTTCTGCGGTTTATCAGCCGCTCCTGCGGCTCCGCACCTGTAGCAATTCTATCGCAGGTGAGGCTCCAGCTCGGCCCAACAGTCCCGCATCTACGCTCCATGTAGCGCATATGTGCGTCCGCTTCTGCGGTCCATGCGCCGCACCTGCGCCCATCGCCCGCTCCTGCGTTGCCCACTTTGCACATGCGCCTTCGCAGGTGCACCCAAATGTTCTGCACTTGCGGTTACTGACCAGCCTCCTCTCCTTCGCACCCGCGAGCTTGCACCTGCGGCCCTTTTCACGCAGGTGCGATTACACTAGATATCAGTTCCCTCAGCATTTCATCCAAGTCCAAACTCGATCCGTTAACCATCCGGAATCCACCCTAGGCCCTCGGGACGTCAAACAAATATACCAACACATCCCAAAACACATCACGAACTTAGTCGAGCCTATAAATCACATCAAACAATGCTAAAAACATGAATCACCCTCCAATTCAAACTTAGTGAATTTTGAAACTTCAACTTCTACAATCGATGCCGAAACCTATCAAATCACGTCCGATTGACCTCAAATTTTGCACACTAGCCACATTTGACATTACGGACCTACTCCAACTCCCGGAATCGGAATCGGAATCCGACCCTGATATTAAAAAGTTCACTCCCGGTCAAACTCTCCAAAACTTTCAAATTTTTAACTTTCGCCAAATGACCCCGAAATGACCTACGGACCTCCAAATCAACCTCCGGACGTGCTCCCTATACCAGAATCACCATACGGAGCTAGTCCCAGGCTCGGAATCCCAAACGGACATCGATAACATTGAAATACACTTCAACACAAATTTATGAAATTCTTCCAAAATTCCAACTTCTACAATAGGCGCTGAAATCCCAGGTCATCCAAAACCCGATCCGAACATATGCCCAAGTCCAGAAATCATCATACGAACCTGTTGGAACCTTCAAATCCCGATTCCGAGGTCGTTTACTCAAAAATCAAACCTTAGTCAATTCTTCCAACTTAAAGCTTCTGAAATTAGAATTTTCTTTCCAAATCAACTCCGAACTTCCCGAAATCTAATTCTGACCATGCGCACAAGTCATAATACCTAAAGTGAAGCTGCTCAGGGCCTCAAATTGTTGAACGACGCGCTAGGGCTCAAAACAACCGGTCGGGTCGTTACATCGTCATTGAATGGAAGGGTGATGTTGCATCACCTAAGGGAAAGTTTATTCCTTACCATAAGGCTCGAATAATGATCTCAAAAGGATACATCTATCATTTAGTGCGAGTGCAGAACACGGAGAAAAGGCCTCCAGCTCTTCGATCGATCCTGGTTGTTAATGTATTTCCCGATATATTTCCAGATGAGCTCTCAAATATCCCTACGGAGAGGGAGATCGAGTTTGTTATCGACATATACGCAACTGATACCTATTCCTCCATAGAGGATGGCCCCTGCTGATTTGAAGGAGTGGAAAGCCCAATTGAAAGATCTTCTAGATAAGGGCTTCCCCGTGGGGTGCCCAAGTGTTATTTGTTCGAAAGAAAGACGGTTCGTTGAGGATGTGCCTTGATTACTAACAGTTGAACAAGGTAACCATTAAGAACAAGTATCCGCTTCCAAGGATTGATGACATATTTGACCTATTGCAAGGCGCTAGGTATTTTTCGAAGATCGGCCTCAGATCTGGGTATCATCAGTTAAGAGTCAAGGAAGAAGATGTTTCGAAGATAGCCTTTTAGATCAGATATAGCCGTTATGAATTTCTCGTTATGACCTTTTGGCCTAACCAATGCACCAACAACTTTTATGGATCCAATGAATCTGGTGTTCAAGCAATTTTTAGATATCTTTGTGATCATATTCATAGATGATATTTTGGGGTATTCTCGATCCGAAGCTGAGCACCCAGAACATTTGCGAATGGTGTTACGCACACTCTGGGATCGTAAGTTGAACGCTAATTTTCCAAATGAGAGTTCTGGTTGAACTCAGTGGCTATTCTTGGGCATATAGTATCGGATGAGGGCATTAAGGTCGATAATCAAAATATCTAAGCAATTAAGAATTGGCCAAGACCTACAACTCCTATAGAGGTGCGTAGTTTCTTGGGTTTAGCTGGTTACTATCGAAGGTTTGTAGAAAATTTCTCTTCCATTGCCGCTCCATTAACGAGGTTGACACATAAGGCAGCTAAATTCCAGTGAAACGATACTTGTGAAAGGAGTTTCCAAGAGCTAAAGAATAGACTAACCTCAGCACCTGTTTTAGCTCTTCCCGAAGGATTAGAGGGTTATGTTATATATTGTGATGCTTTATGAGTGGGATTGGGCTGTGTTTTGATGCAACACAACATAGTTGTTGCTTATGCTTCAAGACAACTAAGAAAAACATGAGCAGAATTACCCGACTCATGACCTTGAATTAGCGGGTATTATATTTTCTCTAAAATATGGCATCATTATTTGTATGGAATTCATGTTGACATATTTATAGATCATAAGAGTTTGCAATACATATTCAGGCAAAAGGAATTAAATCTGAGACAGGGAAGGTGAATTGAATTATTAAAAGACTATAATGTTGATATTCTATACCACCCTGGTAAGGCAAATGTTGTGGCTGATGTGTTAAGTCGGAAATCAATGGGTAGTTTAAGGTATGTGGAAACTGATAAATTAGAGATGACTAAAGACTTGTACCGGTTGGCCAATTTAAGTATACGATTGCTTGATATCGGCGACAGAGGAGGCGTAGTTCAGAATGTTGCTGACTCCTCGTTAGTGGCAAAAGTAAAGGCATGGCAATTTGACAATCCATCCTTGATGAAAATAAGGGAAAGTATCCCCTTTAAGAAAAAGCAACTATTCGAGCTATCCAAAGACGGAGTCCTTAAATATAAGGGTCGATTGTGTGTGTCCGATTTCAAGGGACTCTGAGTACACATCATGGTGGAGATTCACAAATCTCGGTACTCTATTCATTAGAGGTCAACCAAGATGTATCATGACCTTTGACAGCTATGCTGGTGGAATGACATGATGTCCAAATTGCCAACAAGTTAAGGTTGAACACCAGAAGCTAGGTGGATTGCTTCAAAACATGGAAATCCCAACCGGGAAATGGGAGATAATTAATATGGATTTTTTTACCGGATTAAAAATCTCTCGCCAAAAGTTCGACTCTACATGGGTTATCGTAGATAAACTTACAAAGTAAGCTCATTTCTTGTCACGCCCCGATCTCAGGAAGCGCAACTGGCGCACAACCGAGATATCCAAGTCAAGCAAGCCTACTTGATGCCTTCTATCAACCACACCCATGAATAATGTAAGGGTGAATACCAAGAGTTAGACAAACCAGAGAATAACATGTACAACACCAATTTCATTATTTATAGAAACTTCATTTACGATTTCCAAAATATTACAAGTTCATGGTTTAAAAGTGGAAAGATGTTCGACTACTACAACATTTTTAGTGTGTTACCCCTAATTAAAATACAACCCATAACATGTCTACGGGGCTTATAAATGAAATAGAAAAGTAGTACGATAGTGCCGATGACAAGGTCATGGCTATACCTCAAAAGAAATATACAAGATAATCAAAATGACACAAGGCCTTGATATAGAGTAGGGCTCACCACAATTAGCTGAGGAGAGGGTATGATGGTATCAACAATCGATGCCACCTGCTAAGTAACCACCTACATCCATTAAAGATGCGGCGCCCCCGAAAAAAGGGACGTTAGTACATATAGAATATTACTAGTATGTAAAACTAAATACCCTCTCATAGAATGAAATACCAACACAAAGGAATGAAACGTAGTAGCAGTAAGTAAATCAATGATATTTAAATGCCAAGTTGAAATAAAAGTAAACCTTTCAAATAAGAAATAATACTTAAGTTGGGAGATCTTTCGTACCGACACACCACCATGCCTATGGCATGGAGTCCGATCCCTGTCCGATTGGCTAAACTGTCTCACCCAGATCCATGAGGGTTGACATAACAACATAATACCACCATGTGCATGGCATGGCGTCTGATCCCCGCCCGATCGGTTAAGCCGTCTCACCACAATGTCGTGTGGATTGACATGTTCTTTTCTAGCTACCATCTCATCCCAATAAGGGGAATAATCATATTATAATATAATAGGAAATCACCTCTCAATCAACTCCTACACCGACAAGTGTAGTTTCGTCTTGGGAATATGAGACCCAGTCTTCCTTGGTGACCTAACGGTACTCCCAAAAATATTTGCCACACAAAAGAATTGCATACGTTTCATAGCCTTTCATCTTTCTTTCATTTCAGTGGCACTCTTGGCCTCACATGTAAATTATCATTCTTGGCACAATGGCCACATTTCCTATTTCATACTTTCATTCTTTCACTTTCAAGGATCATCATAAGTCATTAACATAAAGAACATTTGGAAATCGTGTCATTAAATATATGAGTAATAAGAGCCTTAAATATATTGAATTGTTTTTCCAAAAGAGGGCATAATGATTTGCAATTGAAACATGAATTCAAATAAATACAATAACCATATTTAAAACATTTTACCAAAAGAGAGTAACAAGATAGGGCAATTGGAACATGACTCGAGTACATCGGCATTCTGGTAATCAATTGTTAGAGGCAATGCAGAAAGATAAGAATAGGGGCTGGAACAAACCACATTTGGAATTTACAAGGAACTTATGGATTTCGATTCTATAGGAGGAGTTTATCCAACATACTTCGATTAAGCTTTATTTAGAATCACTATGGCATTCCACTACTCTTAGCAATTCAATCTACATTAACATAGTTTAATCTAACCATTATTAGAAGGAAATCTCATGTTATAGGTCTTTTAAGAATTTCGCCAAATACCTAATATGTGAATTCAACTACAAGGTTTGACAATGGAATTTCTCCACCCCATAACCCATTTCAGCTCAAATAATCAATCTACAATAGTCCTACAATACCCAACAACCTTCATGGGCACATGCATACCCATCCTTTTACTCCCAACTCAAGAATTACACCTTTCATTCTTTACATACACCCCAAATTCGAAATTAAGGGCTTATGGCTTCCAATCACCATCCCATAAGCCCCAAAACAATAACATCTTAACTTAAACCCATAACAAACTTTGCATGAAAGCTTAAGGGCAAAAACTTACCTAGTTGGTTGAAGACTTTATGAGTTTCCCTCTTGAATCCCAAGATTTGAGTAAGAATTGAAGAGTAGAATTGATGGAGCTTCTCCCTCTCTCTCTAAATTGTTCTCTTCTCTCTAAAACCTCAAGTTATACCTTCTAAAATGACCCCCTAAGGCCTTATATCAAAATAGAGTCGGATTAGGAAATTTCTAGAAATAACCCCCCGATGTCAATTCCGCGATGCAATTCCACGATAGCAGAACATATCCGTGATCAGCGGAATGGCCACAAAATGGTCTTCAAAATCTGGGTTGGGTCTTGTTAGATCCGCGACGGATCCACAGTCAGCGGAACAGATTCGCTTGGTGTCATTATTTGTATGAGGTCCATGTGGTTATATTCACATACCATAAGAGTCTTCAATATATTTTTTCAAGCAGAAGGAGTTGAATCTAAGGCAAAGAAGATGGCTTGAGTTACTCAGGGACTACGACATCGATATTCTATATTATCTGAGGAAAGCTAGTGTTGTAGCGGATGCTTTTAGCCGGAAATCCATGGGTAGTTTGTCTCTCTTGGAGGCATACCAAAGGTCGTTGGCCAAGAAAGTTCACCGATTAGCTAGTTTTGGAGTTCAGCTCACGGACTCTAGCGAAGGTGGGGTGATTGTGCAAAATAGGGCAGAATCATCACTCGTAGTGGAAGTCAAGGAGAAATAATATGATGATCTGTTATTTGTAAAATTAAAGGAGGTGATTCACAAACACAAAACCATGGCTTTTTCTCTTGGCATGAATGATGGTACGCTAAGGTACCAAGGGTGATTGTGTGTTCTAAATGTAGATGGTCTCCGGGAAAGAATCGTGACTGAGGCTCACAGCTCCAAGTATTTCGTGCACCCAGGCTCTACAAAGATGTACCATAAACTCAAGGAAATCTACTGCTGGAATGACATGAAGAGGGATGTGGCGGACTATGTGGCGAGATGCCCAAACTGTCAGCAAGTGAAGGCCGAGCACTAGAAACCCGGTGGCTTGGCACAAAATATAGAAATTCCAATGTGGAAGTGGGAGATGATCAATATGAACTTTGTAGTAGGTTTACCTCGCACGCCTCATAAGTTTGATTCGATTTGGGTGATTGTGGACCGACTCACGAAATTAGCACACTTCTTACCTGTTAAGACCACTAACACATCAGAACACTACACTCAATTGTATATCAAGGAAATAGTCGGTATGGCACTCCAGTTTCCATCATCTCAGATCGAGGGGCATAGTTTACAGCTAACTTTTGGCAGAAATTTCAGTAAGGTTTAGGGACTCAGGTGAATCTTAGTACAACTTTCCATCCGTAGACCGACGGGCAAGTAGAGTGGACTATACAGACACTTTAGGATATGTTGCATGCTTGTGTTCTTGACTTCAAGGATAGCTGGGATGATCATTTGCCACTCATAGAATTTGTCTACAATAATAGTTATCACGCTAGCGTTCGGATGGAGTCGTTCGAGGCTCTATATTGTAGGAGATATAGATCTCCCATTGGTTGGTTTGAAGTTGGAGAAGCAGAATTGATAGGGCCAGACCTCATGCATCAGGCTATGCATAAGGTCATGTTCATTAAGGAACGGTTGAAAACTGCACAGAGTCAACAAAAGTCCTATTCGGATGTGCATCGCAGAGATTTGGATTTTAAAGAGGATGATTGGGTATTCTTAAAAGTTTCTCCCATGAAGGGTATAATGCGATTTGGGAAGAAAGGGAAATTGAGTCCAAGTTGTGGCGGATCGTACAGAATCTTGCAGAGGGTTGGTTGAGTGGCTTATAGGCTCGAGTTACCTCAAGAGATTTCCTTAGTGCACCGGGTGTTTCATGTGTCTATGTTGAAGAAGGTGGTTGGGGATCCTTCGCTCATCGTCTCGGTGGAGTCTATTGAAGTTAATGAAAAATTAACTTATGAGGAGATTTTGGTTTCCATCCTTGACTCAGTCAAAGTGCTATGGCAAAACAATCAAGTCGAAGAAGCCACCTGAGAGGCCGGGGAAGAAATAAAGAGGAAATACCCTCACTTGTTTGTGTAACCAAATGGTGGTGTTTTTTAAGAATGTCAGAAGTTTACTTTTCATGAGTTATGTTCAAACTTGTACAGTTTATGCTAAGATGCCCCTTTTTAGCAATGTAATGCCTATGATGTTATGGTTGGTGTGGATTCATGTCTATGGTGCATTGTTTTCTTATGAATATGTTGTTAGGATTGGTTTATGGGGCTCTCTGATCGGTGGATAGGCCCAATGACAGGGGAAACTCTACCGAATATTTTGGGAATCAAGGAGTTAGCCAAATTTGGAACTCTTGGTGAGTTGATAAAAAGTTGAGTCATATTGGGTGGCTATGGCGGACTCTAACCCTCATTTGAGGACGAATGATCCTAAGTGGGGGAGGATGTAAGGCCCCGTAAAATTTTGCCAAGGATTTATGTTTCTATGGTGCCAAGGTAAGCTAATAGGCCACAGTAGATGGTCAGCGTGGTCCTCCTGACTTTGTGAATACACAAGGATGTCGTCAATGAACACTATCACAAAATAGTCAAGGAAGGTCTTGAAGACTCGATTCATAAGATCCATAAAGGCTGCCGGGGCATTCGTTAGCCCAAAGGACATCACCAGAAACTTGAAGTGCCCATACCAAGTCCTGAAAGCTATTTTTGGAATATCCTTCTCCCTGATCTTCAATTGGTGATACCCCGATCTTAAGTTAATCTTGGATAAGTACTTATCACCTTACAACTGGTTGAACAAGTCATATATCCTTGGTAGTGGGTACTTATTCTTGATTGTGACCTTATTAAGCTGCCGATAGTCAATACACATCCTCAGTGACCCATCCTTCTTCCTTACAAAGAGAACTGGTGCACCCCAAGGCAACACTCGGCCGGATGAGAACCTTCTCTAGCAAATCCTTCAACTGCTCCTTCAGTTCCTTCAATTCTGTCGGAGCCAATCTATAGGGTGGAATAGATATAGGCTGCATACCAGGCAACACATTGATCCCAAAGTCAATCTCCCTATCTAGTGGGATCCCAGGAAGCTCCTCAGGAAAGACCTCTAGAAATTCATTCATGACCGGCACATACTCAAGTGTCGATGCCTCAGCATCAATGTCTGTGACTCAGACTAAATGGTAAATAAACCTCTTATTGATCATCTTTGTGGCCTTAAGGTAAGAAATAAACCTACCCTTTGGCATGACATCATCCCTTTTCCATACAATGACCGGCTCATTTGGAAACTCAAACCTAACGATTCTGGTTCCGTAGTGAAGCTTGGAAAAACATGAGTGAACCCAGTCCATCCCCATTATTACATCAAGATCCACCATCAATAATTCAATGAGGTCACTCGTGGTGTCTCGACCATGCACTGTGACAATACAATCCCTATAAACTTGTGTGGCCACAATAGACTCACCAATTAAAGTAGATACGGAGAACGGCTCACAAAGTTGTTCCGGTTCTATCTCAAATTCCATAGCAACATAAGGAGTGACATATGACAAGGTGGAACCAGGATCTATAAGAGCATACACATTATGAGATTGGACAATCAATATACCCGTGACGACATCTAAAGAAGCCTCTGAACTCTAGCGTCCCCTCATAGCGTAAAACTTATTGGGTCCTCCGAAACCTTGTGTACCACCCCTAGATGTACCACGCCCTGTGGGTGTTGGAGTACCTCGAGCTGGAGGAGGTGCTGCAGAAGTAGTAGCTGCTGAACTGGTCGGCTGCGCCATACTCCTACCAATATTCTGAAGGGACGAATGGCAATCTCTCTGAATATGACCCCGAAGATCACACCCGTAGCATATAGGAAGGTCCATGTAATAGACTCCTGAGTGCATCTTCCCACACCTAGGGAAGGAGGGCCTCCGTTGCAGCTGAAATCTCCCGCCTGACTGGCCCTGCTGTTAAGACTCCCTATTGCCCTGACTGGGCCTAAAACGACTCTACTGCTGCTGACCGGGCTCTGATGATAGTGCACTAGCTGAAGACTAAGCAAAAGGCTATGTCGGTCCAGATGACCCTCCCCTGAACATTACCTTTCCACCACTGAAAGAACCCAAAGCTGCCCGCGGACCGGGCATTCTTGTTACCATATCGCTCCATCCTGGCCTTTAATTTTGGGTCTCTATGGCATGAGAAAATTCCACCATCTTCCCATAGTTCATATCAAAATTCAAGGCGGTTGTAGCGGCCTCATTAATAACCAAAGGTCTAAGGCCCTGCACAAACCTACGAACCCTGGCCTCCATCGTGGGCAACATGTAGCCAGCATCCTTGGAAAGATCTGCAAACCTTATATGGTAGTCCCATACACTCATACTACCTTGCTTCAAGTTCTCAAACTCGGCAGCACCGGCTTCCCTAGTCTTAGTAGGCAAGAAATGAGCAATGAAAGCATCCGCAAACTCACTCTACTTTGCCGGAGGGCTCCCCTCCTCACGAGACTCCTCCCACAATTCAAACCATGAATACGCCACTTCCTTCAGGCAATAGGAGGCCAATTCCACTGCTTCTGTCTCAGTGGCACTCATCACACAAAGTGTCTTGTGCATCTCATCAATAAATGCATAGGGGTCCTCCTCGGGCATAGTACCCGTGAATACCGGAGGATCCAACTGAAGGAATTGATTCACCCTAGAACTATCTGAATCCCATTGCTGGCTAGAGGAAGTAGATATGGCATTCAATCTCTAGGCCCGGGAAGCCACTATCAGGGTCAACATCTGTATGGCTCCCCTAAGGTCCACATCGGAGAAACTAGGACCGGATGTTGAGGCTGGAGGTGGAACTGGAATATCAGTTGGAGGAGGAATCAGTGCATTCTCAACAAGAATAGTAGAATTACCAGAGGTTGAGGTTGGAGGTGGAACTGGAACATCATGCTCACCCGCAACATTAGTCACCTCATTAACATCCACTCATGGGGAGGCATTGGCCTTTGTGCCACTCTTCACCTACTTCCTAGGTCCCATGCACTAAAAGTTAGAACAAGCACGAGTTAAAAAGGGATAGTCTTATAATCAAGCTCTATCGCACGATCTAGAATATCAATAATGAGTGATATTCCTAAATGTCCAAGTATCCTCCAACTTATAGATGTGGTCGACAACACACCAATAAGAAGGACTCTACTAGACATGGCTCCGAGACATCCTAGGACACTTTAAAACCTTAGGTTCTAATGCCAAGTTTGTCACGCCCCAAGCCCCGGGAATCGCGACCAGCGCTCAACCGAGATATCCAAGTCAAGCAAGCCTACTTGATGCCTTCTACCCAACCACACCCATGAATAATGTGAGAGTGAATACTAAGAGTTAGACATACCAGAGAATAACATGTACAACACCAATTTCATTACTTATAGAAATTTCATTTACGATTTCCAAAATATTACAAGTTCATGGTTCAAAAGTGGAAACATGTCTGACAACTACAACATTTTTAGTTTGTTTCCCCAATATAAATACAACCCAAAACATTTCTACGGAGCCTCTAAATGAAACAGAAGAGTAGTACGATAGTGTTGGTTACAAAGCCCCGGCTATACCTCAAAAGAACTATGTAAAAGAATCAAAATGATACAAGGCCCCGATGTAGAGTAGGGCTCACCGCAATCAGCTTAGCAGAGGGTATGATGTTATCAACGATCAATGCCACCTGCTGAGGAACCACCTGCATCCATTAAAGATTCAGCGTCCTCTGCAAAAAGGACGTTAGTACATATGGAACAGTAGTAGTATGTAAAACTAAATACCCTCTCATAGAATGGAATACCAACACAAAGGAAAGAAACGTAGTAGCAGTAAGTAAATCAATAATATTTAAATTCCAAGTTAAAATCAAAGTAAACCTTTCAAATAAGCAATAATAATTTAAGTTAGGAGATCCTTGGTACCGACACACCACCATGTCTATGGCATGGAGTCCGATCCCCACCCGATCGGCTAAGCCGTCTCACCCCGATCCCTGAGGGTTGACATAACAACATAATACCACCATGTGCACGGCATGGCATTCGATCCTCGCCCTATCGGCTAAGCCGTCTCACCACAATATCGTGTGGATCAACATGGTCTTTTCTAGCTACCATCTCATCCCAATCAAGGGGAATAATCACATTATAATATAATGGGGACTCACCCCTCAATCAACTCCTACACCGGCATGTGTAGTTTCGGGCTCTGACATTTGTGACCCAGACTTCCTCGGTGACCTAACGATACTCCCAAAAACATTTGTCATATAAAAGAATTACATACATTTCATAGTCTTTCATACTTTCTTTCATTTCAGTGGCACTCCTAGCCTCACATGTAAATTATCATTCTTGGCACGATGGCCGCATTTCATATTTCATACTTTCATTCTTTCACTTTCAAGGATCATCATAAGTCGTCAACATAAAGAACATTTGGAAATCATGTCTTTAAATATATGAGCAATAAGAGCCTTAAACATATTGAAGTTTTTTCCAAAAAGAAGGCATAATAATTAACAATTAAAACATGAATTCAAGTCACAAGCATTAGATACAATAACCATATTTCAAACATTTTCCCGAAAGAAAGTAACATGATAGGTCAATTGGAACATGACTCGAGTACATTAGCATTCGGGTAAATCAATTGTTAGAGACAATGCAGAAAGATAAGAATAGGGGCTCGAACAAACCACATTTTGAATTTACAAGGAACTCATGGATTCCGATTCTATAGGAGGAGTTTAGCCAACATACCTCGATTAAGCTTTCCTTAGAATCACCACTACTCTTTGTAATTCAATCTATATTAACATAGTTCAAATTAACCATTATTAGAAGGAAATCTCATGATATAGGTCTTTTAAGAATTTCGCCAAATACCTAATATGTGAATTCAACTACAAGGTTTGACAATGGAATTCCTCCACCCCATATCCCATTCCAAAGAAAATAATCAATCTACAATAGTCATACAACACCCAACAACCTTCATTGGCACATGCATGCCCATCCGTTTACTCCCCACTCAAGAATCACACCTTCCATTCTTCACATACACCCCAAATTAGAAATTAAAGGCTTATGGCTTCCAATCACCATCCCATAAGCCCCCAAAATAATTACATCTTAACTTAAACCTATAACGAACTTTGCATGAAAGCTTAGGGGCAAAAACTTACCTGGTTGATTGAAGACTTTGTGAGTTTTCCTCTTGAATCCCAAGATTTGAGCAAGAATTGAAGAGTAGAATTGATGGAGCTTCTCCCTCTCTCTCTAAATTGCTCTCATCTCTCTAAAACCTCAGGTTATACCTTCTAAATTAACTCCCTAAGTCCTTATATCAAAATAGAGTCGGATTTGTAAATTTCCAAAAATAATCCCCCGATGTCAATTCCGCGATGCAATTTCGCGGTAGCAGAACATATTCGCGGTCAGGGGAATGGCCACAAAATGATCTTCAAAATCTGGGTTGGGTCTAGTCAGATCCGTGATGGATCCACGGTCAGCAAAACAAATCTGCGATGCATTCTGCTGTAGCATAATGGACCACCAAATGTCCCTCAAATTTGAGCTGCTTTTGACTCATTCCGCGGTCAGCGGAACAGATCCGCGATAGCATAATGAACCACAAAATCGCCAATTTCTGCAAATTTTTCTACCAACTCCACGATGCATTGCATAATCCAAAAATCCGTATTGTGGCATATTAGCTTACTTTGGCACCATAAAAACTTAAATCCTTGGCAAACTTTTATGGGGCGTTACATTTCTTACATGTCATAACTACCTTTCCAGCTGAAGATTATGCCAAGTTATATATTAAGGAAATAGTTTGACTTCATAGAGTTCTAATTTCTATTATCTCGAATAGAGGTGCCCATTTTACGACCAACTTTTGGAGATCTTTTCAAGAAGGTTTGTGTACAAGGATCAATCTTAACAAAGCCTTTCATCTGTAGATGGATGGTCAAGCCGAGCGCACTATTCGAACTCTCGAGGACATGTTACGATCCTGTGTTTTAGACTTTAAAGGAAGTTGGGAAGATCATATACCGCTCATTGAGTTTTCTTACAATAACAGTTACCATTCTAGCATCCAAATGGCATCATATGAGGCTATATACGGACGGAAGTGCAGATCCCCTATCGGTCGAGATTGGCGAGACAAAGTTATTGGGTCCTCATTTAGTGCAACAGGAAGCAGAAAAGGTGAAAATGATCCAAGATTGATTGTTAGCCACTCAGAGCCGACAAAAATCTTACTCGGATAACCGGCGTCGAGACTTAGAATTTGCTGTAGGAGACTGAATATTTTTAAAGGTGTCGCCTATGAAAGGCGTAATGAGGTTCAGCAAGAAAGGCAAGCTTATCCACCGGTATATCGGACCATATCAGATTACCCAAAAAATCGGTCAAGTAGCTTATAAGCTTAAGTTGTCCCTGGAATTGGAAGCAGTGCATCTGGTATTTCATGTGTCCATGCTTCGTAAGTGCTTGGGTAATCCATCTCGTATTACCCCCATTGAAGATGTCCAAGTCACATAGGACCTATCTTATGAAGAAATTCTAGTGGTTATCCTAGATCATCAAGTTTGCAAGTTGCAAACCAAAGAGGTAGCTTCAGTTAAAGTACTTTGGATGAACAACAATGTAGATGAAATGACATGGGAAGCCGAAGAAGATATAAAATCCAAATACCCTTATTTGTTCTATAATGTAGAAGATAATGTTGAGACTATTATAGCAGACACAATTCAAGATATCACAGAGCATGATTGAAGAATTTTGCAAGAGCGACTGCAATTCAACATTCGAGGATGAATGTTCCAAAGGGGGGATGATGTTACACCATACATTCATTAGTTCACCCATGAGGTTGAAGATTGATATGATTGGCTTCTAGCACAGCCAATCGGCCAGCGACACATTATGGAGACAAAGAGGTGATTAAATTTTATCAAATTGCGCCAGCTTCCCCACCGGCAGCAGCGGCCGGTGCGGGGCGACCCATTTGTCACTTGGGCTGGTGGAATTCCTAGAACCTGATATAAAAAGTAGCACAACTTCTCTCTCTTCCATTCTATGCAATCTTATTAGCTGTAAGCCTTCCAAAAAAATACACCCAAACTCTCTAAGAACTCTTAAGCGATCCAAGGATAAATCAGAGGGGTGAATCAGGTGAAATTTAACATAAAGAATCTCGTGAGTATCACTGTAGCATCTATCTTCTTATTGTACTGGTTTTAGAAATTCCTTGGAAGTAAAGATAATCACCATAGAAGTGTAAGAACCCAAAAAGTGTAGTTAGTTCTACAAAAAGGTATGTAAGGCAGCCTTCTTCCTTGGCATGACTTAATGTAAGCATTTGTTTCTGAATGATCCTTATGTTGTAAGACTTAATTGTTCTAAGCCTTTCTTGATGACATTGTCCATATTCTTGTACGTTCTTGTAATGACCCGGCCGGTCATTTTGAAAGTTGTGGCCCTGTTCCCCTATTTACTGCTCATTTTATGCTTAATAGTTGCTATGTGACTTATCGGGGTAGTTGGTTCGGTTCCGGGGATGTTTCAGATTGTGATGAGACACTTAGTCTCAAAGGTTGAAAGCTTAAGTTGAAAAGGTGAACCGAATGTGAATTATGTGTAAATGGCTCCAGAATGGAGTTTTGATGGTTCCCTTAGCTCCATTGGGTGATTTTAGACCTAGGAGCATATCCATATAGTGATTTGGAGGTCCGTAGTTGAATTAGGCTTGAAATGGTGAAATTTGGAAAATTAGAAGCTTTGGAAATTTAGAAGTTTGACCGAGAGTTGAATTTGTGGTTATCGGGCTCGGATTGGGGTTTCGGGACTAGGTCCGTTGTGTCATTTGTGACTTGTGTGTAAAATTTGAGGTCAATCGGACCTGATTTGATAGGTTCGGCGTCGAATGTAGAAGTTGGAAGTTCATAAGTTCATTAGGCTTGAATCGATGCGCGATTCGTAGTTTTAGCGTTATTCAATGTGATTTGACACTTCGAGCGAGTTTGTATGATGTTTTAGGACTTGTTGGTGTGTTTAGTTGAGGTACCGGGGGCCTCGGTTGGATTTCGGATAGTTAATGGATCAATTTTGGACTTGGAGATTGGCTGAAGTTTTCTGGTGTCTCTGATCTGGTTTCCTTATACGCGATCACATGGACAGGTCCGCGACCGTGTAGGCTTAATTGGGCAGTGGAGGAATTTGTTCTACACGTTAGCGTGAAGGGGGTTGCGATCGCGTAGCTTAGGGAAGTTGTGCATAGCGAACGCGTGGGCTAGGCCGAGTTTGCGAAGAGGAAAGGAGGTAGGATCTGAGTCACGCGTTTGTTATTCGCGATCGCGTGAACATGGTTGTGATCCCATAGGTCTGAAGAGGCAGTGGTTCTCGTTTGCAAGTGTAGTGTCGCGTTCGCGTAAGTGAATTTTCTGGGCAGCTGAGTTATGCTTCGCGATCGCGATGAAGGGTCGTCTGGGCAGAACTTAAATATTTCAAAACGAGGGTGTGAGTTCATATCACAAATTTGATTTTGGTAGCTCGGTTGGAGGCGATTCTTAGAGAGATTTTCAAGGGAGTGATTGGGGTAAGTGATTTTTACTTAGTTTTGGTTAAATTCCATGTTTATGTCTTTGATTTCATCATTTAATTAGTGATTTGGGTTGAAAAATTAGGGAAAATGGAGGAAAGTTCTTAGGCCGAATTTTGGGGATTTGATCGAGATTTTAATATCGAATTTGAGTAATTTTGGTATGGGTGGACTCGTGGTTGAATGGGTGTTCGGATTTTGTGACTTTTATTGGATTCCAAGACACGAGCCCGGGGGGTTGACTTTTGAGTTGACTTTTTAACTTTTGATTAAGAATTTAGTATTTTTTTTTATGGAATTGATTCCTTTAGCCCGTGTTGATTGTATCGAACTAGATTCGAGGCAATCGGAGGCCATTTCGCGAGGCAATAGCTTGTCGAAGTAGGGATTTGCACAGTTTGAGGTAAGTAACACTTCTAAATATCTTTATGAGGGTATGGAACCCCGAATTTCGTGTTATGTGATTGTTATTGAGGTGACGCATATGCTAGGGGTAACGGGCGTGTGGGTGTGCACCGTAAGAATTGTGACTTGGTCAATTCTATGGAATTGTATAGTTGAAAAAAAATTGTTGTTACCCGTATTTTCACCATGTGTTAGAGCAATTGAGCTACCAGTCATGTTAGAAATCATACATAGGCTCCGTGTTGGTACTATTGGGACCCACAGAGGTCGTGTTACATGTTGAATTATTTGTCTAGTTTGTCATTTGTACTCAGTCACAACTATTATTTGCATAATATGTCTCAGCCTCTATTGTCCTTTATTGATATCATATCATCATTGTTTGGGCTGATTATCATGATTCTTGTGAGCCCGAGAGACTGGAGAGATTAATGATTGAGTGAGGCTGAGAGTCCATTGTGAGTGATATTCACGGGATCAGGCTGCACGCCGCAGTAGAGTTTATTGATTCATGCCAGGATTTTTGACTTATTATAGCGCTTGGGCTGGATCGGCCTCTCCGGAGTCTGTACATCCACAGTGGGCGCAATGCTAACAGTTATTTACATTTGGGGTAGATCTGCCATGGTTTATTTGCATTTGGGTTGGATCTGCCTTGGGCTAGATCTGTCCTGTTCTGTGTAAAGTTTTATTGCAAAAACCTAAAAGCATGTCTAAATTCATGTACCTTGTAGATTATGAATTACTGAGATATCACTATCATATTTTTTGTAATTTTCGTACTGTTAATATTGCATGTGGACTGTAATACTTTAACTCGTCACTGCTTTCAGTCCAAAGGTTAGATTTGTTACTTATTGAGTTGGTTGTACTCACGCTACACCCTGCAGCTCGTGTGCAGATCTCGGTGTTTCCGGTCACGACGGGTGCTGATTTACAGAGTTCAGACATTCGGAGATTATCGAGGTAGCTGCTTGGCGTTCGCAGACCTTGACTCTCCTTCCTTATTTTTTAGTTATTCATTCAGTTTTACTTTCTAGATATTGTACTAGACTATGTCATTATATAGATGCTCATGTACTCAGTGACACCCCGGTTTTGGGGAAAAAACTTATGTATTGAGTTATGATATTCTATCATGTTTTATGAGATTTTTATTTATTTAAATTGTTTTAGTATATTTTAGAGATTAACAGTGTTGGGAATGTCTGAGTAGTCGGCTTGCCTAGTACCATGATAGGCGTCATCACGACAGGTTGTGTTTTGGGTCGTGATAGTTCTTTGCAGGTGGGATTTCCTAGGTGGTATTTTGAGGTGGGAAAATGTAATTTATTCTGAGTCTAATCTTGATATCTCTTGAAATTGATCTTGCATTGCACGTATGTATATGTATCTATTTTACTTTACCGAGTCGCACTATAGTCCGCCAAGTACGGCACCTATTGTGCAACCACTGATTAGTTGGGTATCATATGAGATATTACCGAGCCCCTTGTGGTCGGGTACAACCGAGTCCTCTATGAGGTCGGGTACGGATTGATGTGATATGAAATATTATCAAGTCCTCTTGAGACCGGGTACGCCGACTTCTGTTGAGACCGTGTATAGTCGAGATCTCCTGAGGTTGGGTACAACTGAGTCCTCTTGAAGCCGATTACGCCGAGTTCTGTTGAGACCGGGTACGGCCGAGAACTCTTGAGGTCGGGTACGATGTGATAAAGGCATGAGACTTAACCGAGTCCTCTCCGAGGCCAGGTTACGATACGATATAATATGATATGATATGCCCCAAAGAGTGACTGAACATGACATGAGATGATATTCCCTAAGAGAGGTGAAATATTATTATATTATATTTAATGCATGACTTGACTTTTATAAAACTTGCATACACTTATAATTCATGGTTCCCACAGTGAACGCCGCCGGTGGCTTGTTTTCGGTATTCAGGTCGAAATTGTGTATTTATATCTCTTATATTATGTCTTTGGTTTACCTACATTATCCATCTTACATATTCAGTACATCTTTCGTACTGACGCCCCTTTCTTTTGGGCGCTTTGTTCATGTCCACAAGTACAGAAATACCCAGTGACATCCCTCCCTAGCAGAGTACACGTTTCAGCTATTGATTAGCACACTCCACTTCTCCGGAGTAGTTGTACCAAAGTCGATAGGAACCGAAACATATGTTTATGTTATTTTGGGTACGGTGGAGCCCTATCCTGACCAAGTTATGTATTATGGATTTCTTATAGGCTTGCAGACTGGTGTCCGGTGTGTATGTAAATGTTGGTTATGACTCTATTGCCAACAATTGTGTATATATATAAAATGTTGAAAATTTCTTTCATAGTCAATTAAGAGCATTTTTAATTTTTAGTATTATATTGGGAGGCCTTGTTGGCCCACATTTCATGTTGAAGGGATTAAGTATGGACGTTGGTTCGCACGGGCCTTCGGGCGTCGTGTACCAGTCGCACCTCCCTGAGGTTGGGGAGTGATTATTTACCCTAAATATTGAAGTTTTAACTTAATTAAAAATTGATATATAATTTATCAATTATATATAAAATAACATATTAGAATCTAATCTTCCCCATTTTCTCTCTCCATCATTTTTTTTCCTCACGCATGTTTGTTTATCAATCAAATGATTCTTTCAAAATATACTAACTACAATAATCACAATCAAAAGGATAAATTTGGGTACCTCTAGAATCGAAAACTCGGTAGATATAGGAGCAATAGGACTTAACGGAAATGTTTGATTCATGAGGTTTCTTTCTGGATTCCTTTTCGAGGAATAAACTTACACTATATGCTGTTGAATAATTGATATTGATCAGATTATTTAGCTTTTTCGCTTATGGAAGAAAAGTTTTGGAACCAAACTCTGTTAAAGCTTTGAATTCGAAAATTAAATTTTGCGAAATTATTATTTGTTTGGATTAGGTGTTTGCTGCAAATGATTGGGGATATCCTTTGAAGTTTATATCTCAATTTTGAGCAAATTTGGTGAAGATTCGAGTTGGTTTTGGTTGGAATTTCAGATTGAAATTCGAGGAAGAAGACATAAACAAATTGTATATATTTTGTATGTCGGGTGTAAAAAGGCATAAAAATATATACAACTAATATAATTGTATAAATATTGTATATAAATTATAATTTCTGACCGAATTTCTGTACAAAAATTATATTCAAGTTGTAGATAAATTGTAGATTTTGATCGGATTTATATATTTTTTGTAAAGAACTTTAGTTACTTTCTATAAATAATTTTTTTAAATAAACCGAGTAAATAAGTTTAAACTTTCGTATATATACAAAAAAAAGTCCCTAAATTTAAACCATTTACTAAATGATGGTGGACTTATTTTTATGATGATCCAGATCTAAAGTATGGAATAATAATTTCACTTCGTTCTTGTGCGGTCTTTTTCTTTTCTCCTTATTAATATAACTAGTCTTAGGGTACGCGTTTTGCGCGTGTAACAAACTCTCAATATTATATTGTAATTAATGTTGTTCTAATTTTTTTATTTATTTCATATTCAATGCTCTTCTTATGGAAATAAATTTATGTACACTAAAACTTTTGCAATTACTTATATGATGAATTTGTAAAAGAATTGAATTTGATTCTTTAACAAATTAGTTGATTCAAAGAGTTATTTTGTTAAATCAGTTAAAACATTAATTACTTTTTCTCAAAATTAGAGGAAATAATTTTTCTTGATTGAAATTCTTAATATTTAGCTCATACCAAGCTTTTAACGTTTAACTATAACAATATTTCTATAAAATAAAACTCATATGTTCAAAGGATAACAAAAAATTGATCTGACGTTTCACTTAAAAAAAATTAGTTAATTTTTAAGTCTTAAATATTAAAAAGATAATTAAATTACAAATATTTTTCCATATCAAATTTATTTTTAACGGATAAAAGATTGACCAACATGTCATTGTAATAAATTCTAAAATTTAATTATTTTTAACCATTGTATTAGAGTGTAAAATTTCAAATCCTTGATATATTTAAGAAAAATACCAAACATAAAATTATTAGGACTCTGTAATATTTAGGATTCATATTGGATGTCTACAAAGATTTATATTATTCTATTAAAATTAATAAATCTTAAAAAATTATATAAATATTTTCTCATCCATACCAATTTATTTTTCGACTTGGACTTTGAATAATTTTGATTTAGAGTTTTAACTTTGTGAGTTAGGCAATTATCCTTTATAATAATGACATGCTTAATGGTCTAAATCATGAAGTAAAAAAGGAGATAATTCTTTTTTTCTGCTCCTCCCTTTTATGTCAAATAAAATTTAGTACCTTCAAATATTAGAAAATACAATTTTAGCAACCAAATTTAGACGACTGAAACCAAATTATTTTGCTAGTAAACTTTGTGAGTTTGTTGATTAGTGCAATTTCAATACTAATAAATTCGTAGTTGTAGTCATCCATCATTATTTACTAATGATGTAATTTATGATATTAATCAATTATTTGTTTGGTTGGAGTTTTTGTTGTTAAAATAAAGATTTTATATCACTAATGAATTCACAGTCTTACTACCAATTAGAAGGCTCTTGATTATTAATAAATAGAAACTAATTCTCTTATATTTATCATATATTGGCTTATTTTAACTCTTATTCCTCGTCTAGCTTCACTTTTAGAATAATCAATAGTGCTGGATCCAAAAATAAAAATAAAAAAAGAATAAATAGTAGTAGTTCTTTTCGTTAAAAAAAATTAGTAGTAGTACTTTAATTTTTAGGGTTCATAATAAAATAACTATTTTATTCAATGTAAATTCTAATTTAAACGGGTAATAGCACGTGTATCCCATAATTACACAACTTTAAAAAATTATGTAAATATTATTAAATTATATATTTGAGTTATAATAAATAATTAAAAAACATAAATTCGTAAAAATTAGGAATGTTAATCTAATTAGCCAGCTTAATAACACGGATATCAGATGCCTTATTATGATTTCATGCCTCGCCTCCAATTACTAAATTTATTGAATTATCTTCTTTTCTGTGGGATCAATTAGCAGAATATACTTGATATAAAGAAATTAATGATAAAATTATTATAATAATTTAGTTATCGTCTTTAAGATTATATTTTGAACTTGACATGAAATTGTTATGTGTCCTTTCGTATGCATTTCTATAAGTTTTTTTTATTAAAAAAAAAAGAAATTAATTCGAGTAATCACATCAAGTTGGCATATGTTACGTACGAATTCAATGGTTGAATTATTATTTTTTATTGAGCTATATTTACGTTAACCTATTTTTTGTGCAAACATATAATAAAACTATTAACCGTAAAAGAACAGAAATAGTACGCGGGGAGAAATATTGTGATGACCAAAAATATCATCTTTAAATTTAATAACTAATTATATATTTTAAGACCTCGAAAAGTACTATTTATCATTCCTCGACTTGCGTGCGCAATCCATAAAATTTTATGGAAAGTTTTTATGTGAAAAATGAATTAAAATATGGATTAGAGCTTTAAAACTCAATTGAGTTGACTTTGATTAATATTTTAAGCAAACGGACTCAGATCAGTATTTTGACAGTTCCGGTAGGTCCGTATCGTGATTTGGGTGTTGGGCCTATGCCCGGAATCAAATTCCGAGGTCCCTAACCCGAGATATGAAATTTTGATAAAACAATTAAAAGGTTTAAATTCAAATAGTGATCGGATATCGAATTATGTGCAAACGACCCCAAAATAGAATTTTAATAATTCCAACAGCTCCGTATGGTGATTTTGGACTTAGGAGCGTGATTGAAAGTCCGTAGTAAAATTTAGGCTTGAAATGGCTAAAACAAGAATTTAAGTTTGAAAGTTTGACCGGGGAGTTGACTTTTTGATACCGGAGTCGGAATATAGTTCCGAAAATTTTTATAACTCCGTTATGTTATATATGACTTGTGTACAAAATTTGAGGTCAATCGGAGTTGATTTGATAGGTTTTGACATCGAATGTAGAAGTTGGAAATTTTAAGTTTCATTAAGCTTAAATTGGAGCATAATTCGTGGTTTTAGAGTCGTTTTATATGATTTGAGGTTTCAAATAAGTTCGTATGATGTTGTAAGACTTGTTGGTATATTTGGTTGAGGTCCCGAGGGCCTCGGGTGGATTCCGGGTGGTTAACGGATCGAATTTGGAATTTGAAGAAGAGTTGAGGCAGCTGATATCTGGTGTGATCGCGGGTGCGAAGCCGCGGATGCGAAAAATCCACCGCAGGTGAGAAAAATCCATCGCGGGTGCGAATCCGCAGGTGCGAAAAATCCATCGCGGGTGCGAAGCCGCGGATGCGAAAAATTTTGCCGCGGGCGCGATGATCGCTGGGCAGTGAGTGTTTAAAGCGGGGATTTGAGCATTTTTGCTCATTTCTTCATTCTTGGACGATCTTGGAAGCTTCTTGAGAAGAGAATTCACGTAGCAACTTAGAGGTAAGTTAATTCACATCTATTGCAAGTTAAATACATGGTTTATATATGAATTTAGACATGTAAATTTGTAGAAATTTGGAGTTTTGAAGAAAAACCTAGAAATTGGTATTTTTGATTTTCACCACGGAAATGGTTATGGAATTGGGTAGAAACTATATATTCAAGTTCTTGAGATTATGGGTAACGTTTTCATCCGAAAATTTTTAAAATTCGAGCACGTGGGCCCGTGGTGAATTTTAAGAATTTTATCATTTTGGATAAGGTAATTTATTTAATAGATGAATTTCGAATTTATTGAACATATATTAATTTTTTATATAACTTTTGGATAGTTTCGAATTTTTCGGGATCGAATCGAGAATTTTACACGACGCGATAATTGGAAAGTGGACCTTGAGACAAGGTAAGTCTCTTGTCTAATCTTGTGAGGGGAAAATTACCCCATAGGGATTAAATTGAATAATTATTGATAATTGCGGGAGCTACGTACGCACGAGGTGACGAGAGTCTGTGCGTAGCTACTATTAATGCTAAAGTCCGGATAGTTTAGGACTCAAAGCATGAATTACTTGTGTAAATTGTCCTTGTTTAATTAATATCATATATATATATATTGTGAATTGTTAGATCACAATATTAAAGGATGAAAAAATTTATATGTTTGATTTTCTGTTTAAAATTAATTAATTATTAAAAGAAATTATTCTTCCTCCCGAATTTATCTCATAATAAATATATTCTCCTTCCGGAGGTACATAAAAAAATATCCTCCTTTCTTGTGGAACGGGCCGAACGCCTCGGCAGGATAGATGCATCTATGGATCGCGCCGCACGTCCCTCGGCAGTGTACACGACACTCTGGATTGGGCCGTACGTCCTCGGCAAAAATCGTGCTTAATAATATTAATAATTACACGATACTTTAATAATTTATTTCAGCTTGCGAAGCTAATTGATAAATAGAAAAAAAATAATTCTTGGAATTTAATTAATATATTGAGAATTGTTGCATTTGAAGAAATTTGATTATTTTTGCTGATTTAATAAATTATTTTAAACTCTGTAAATCATACTGATTTAAATATCCTAGTTGTATTTCAATTATTATTATTATTGACCCATAGTGAGTGTCAAAGTCGGTCATCTCGTCTCTACCACTTCGAGATTAGGCTTGATACTTACTGGGTACACGTTGTTCACGTACTCATACTACACTTGCTGCACTTTTTGTGCAGGAACTGAGGCAAGTACTAGCGGGGGACCTATCATCTTGCACCCACGTTATCCAGGGGCATAGTGGTGAGCTATTTCTCTTATCCGTTCTGCGGCTACTAGTGTCTCTCTTTGTATTTTTTTTCATTCTGTCTATTTTTATTTCAGACAGTATTTGAGGTTTTGTATAATCTGCTAGATGCTCATACACTTGTGACACCAGGTCTTGGCACACACATTGGTAGAGTTTGGGTTTTAATATATTTTTTTGGTTTTAAATTTTATCAATGTATGCTTAATTTATCAGTTGGCTTGCCTAGCTGTAGTGTTGGGTACTATCACGACTTATAGGTAAAATTGGGTCGTGACAACATGGTATCAGAGCACTAGGTTCACTTAGGTCTCACAAGTTATGAGCAGGCCTAATAGAGTCTTGCGGATCGGTACGGAGACGTCTGTACTTATCTTCAAGAGGCTATAGGGTGTTAGAAAATTACCTTTCTTCATATTCCATCGTGCAATTAATGTAGTACTAAATATTCTTCTTTTATTCTCTCACAGATGGTGAGAACGCGCTTGAATGAAGTTCCAGACCTGGGAAGAGCTACTCCCCCAGTTGCTAGAGGCCAAGGCAGAGGCCGAGGCCGAGGTAGGGCTCCAGCCCGTGGTAGAGGGCGAGCATGTCCCAGGACTATTCCAGTTATGCCGCCAGTGGGTCCAGCAGAGAATCTCATCATTGAGGAGCAGGGTGAGGTGCCTGTGGCAGAGCCAGCTCCGGTGGATTTCACATATGTACCAGGATTTCAGAATGTCATGGGTCGCATGTTGCGGTTCATGGACAATATGACTCAGATCGATTTGCAGACCCAGCCACATCTCAGGCGGGCGGGGGAGCACAAGCCCCTACCGCGCAGGCTCATGGACAGGCAGCTGCTGTATATCAGACCCAGGGTGCACTACCCGTGGGTGGAGCCCACCCAGTGGCAGCAGCTACACCTGAGCCCAGGCCAGCTGTAGCCGCCGGTCCTCAGAAACTATTGGACAGATGGACTAGACTACATCCTCCTGTCTTTGGGGGTGAGCGACATGAGGATCCACAGGACTTCATTTATCGTTGCAGGGACAGACTGCACAACATGAGGATATTGGAATCTTATGGGGTTGACTTTGCTACTTTTCAGCTAGAGGGCAGAGCCCGTAGATGGTGGCAGTCTTATGCTCTTGGCAGACCAGCAGATTCTCCTCCCATGACTTGGGACAGGTTCACCTGTATCTTCCTGCACAAGTATATTCCACCCTCCTAGAGGGAAGAGTTGCGGTTTCAGTTTGAGCAGCTCCAGCAGGGTCAGATGTCAGTGACTGATTATGAGGCGAGGTTTTCTGAATTATCTCGCCATGCACTTATGATACTCCCTATTGAGGCGGAGAGAGTACGGAGGTTTGTAGCCGGTTTACATACTGGTATTCAGGTCACTATGGCTCGAGAGGTTGAGATGGGTACTTCTTATGAGCGAGTTGTGGAGATAGCCCAGAGGATTGAGGGTGTGCGTCAACGGAGCCGAGAGCAGATTATGAGAGATAAGCGGTTCAGGTACTCTAGAGAGTTCAGGGGTGCTCCGTTTGGGGGTAGAGGTCAGTTTGTGAGAGGGCAGTCTAGCAGACCCCCATATCCAGCACCACCACCTTCTCGACGTGCTCCAGTGCGACCTTATCTCAGTGCTATACCAGAGAGTTCTTACCGCCCACCGGCTATTCAGGGTCCTCCCAGTGGGTATTCAGTTCCCCAGGGCCAGAAACTTAGTCAGCAGCCCATCGCATCGAAGAGTTGTTACAAGTGCGGGGATCCCAGTCACATGCGGATGTTTTGCCCCACGCTTCGGGGTAGACCAGTACAGCAGGGTCAGCAGCCTATGCTTACCGGACCAGTTGCTCCACCAGTAGTCCCACCACCAAGAGGTGGAGAACAGGTGGGTAGGGGCCATCCTAGAGGTGGAGGTCAGCCAGGCGAAGGTCAGTCAGTTGGCGCTCCAGCTCGGTTCTATGCTTTTTCGGCTAAACCAGATGCAGAAGCCTCAGATGTTGTGATTACAGGTATTATTTCTGTTTGCGGCAAAGATACCTCAGTATTATTTGATCCAGGATCCACGTATTCATATGTGTCATCTCTATTTGCTCCATTCCTGGGTGTTTCTCGTGAGTCCTTGAGTACTTCTGTTTATGTGTCCACTCTTGTAGGCGATTCTATTATTGTGCATCGGGTCTACCGGTCTTGTATTATTACATTTTGTGGTTATGAAACTAGAGCAGATCTCTTATTGCTCAAGATGATCGATTTTGAAATTATTCTGAATATGGACTGGTTATCTCCATATCATGTTATTCTAGATTATCATGCCAAAACCGTTACCTTGGCTATTCCATCTTTGCCTAGGCTGGAGTGGAAGGGTTCGTCTGTTAGTTCATTTAATAGAGTTATTTCTTTTATAAAGGCTCAACACATGGTTGAGAAGGGTTATTTGGCTTATCTAGCCTATGTCCGGGATACTACTGCAGAGACTCCGGCTATTGATTCAGTGCCTGTAGCTCGGGAGTTCTCCGATGTATTTTCTTCAGATCTTCCAGGTATACCACCTGATCGTGATATTGATTTCTGTATTGACTTGGCTCTAGATACTCAGCCTATATCTATCCCACCGTATCGCATGGCTCCGAAAGAATTGAAAGAGTTGAAAGAACAGGTTGAAGAGTTACTAGCCAAAGGGTTTGTTAGACTGAGTATATCGCCTTGGGGTGCACCGGTATTATTTGTGAAGAAGAAAGATGGCACAATGCAAATTGTGTATTGATTATCGCCAATTGAACAAAGTCACTATTAAAAACAAGTACCCGTTGCCGCGTATTGATGACTTATTTGACCAGTTGCAGGGTGCTAGGGTGTTCTCTAAGATCGATTTGAGGTCGGGGTATCATCAGTTGAAGATTCGAGATTCGGATGTTCCGAAAATTGCTTTCCGTACTAGATATGGTCATTATGAGTTTCTGGTAATGTCTTTCGGTTTAACTAATGCCTCGGCGGCGTTTATGGATCTGATAAACAGGGTATTCAGGCCATATATTGATTCATTTGTCATTGTCTTCATTGATGACATTTTGATCTACTCACGCAGTAAGGAGGAGCATAAGTAGCATATGAGAGTAAAGCTTCAGACATTGCGGGAACAAAAGCTATATGCTAAGTTCTCTAAATGTGAGTTCTGGCTTGAATTTGTAGCATTTTTGGGACATATTGTATCGGGCGAAGGTATTAAAGTTGATCCCAAAAAGATTGAGGCAGTTCAGAATTGGCATCGTCCCACTTCGGCGACTGAGATCAGGAGTTTTCTGGGTTTGGCAGGTTATTATCGTCGGTTCATGGAAGGTTTTTCATCTATTGCAGCACCTTTGACCAAATTAACCCAGAAGGGTGCTCCATTCTGATGGTCCGATGATTGTGAGGTGAGC
Organism: Nicotiana tabacum; assembly: GCF_000715075.1. Lineage (NCBI taxonomy): Eukaryota > Viridiplantae > Streptophyta > Magnoliopsida > Solanales > Solanaceae > Nicotiana > Nicotiana tabacum. The sequence continues at coordinate 50,832,816 of NC_134102.1, forward strand.
TTTCAGAAGCTCAAGACAGCATTGACTACAGCACCAGTGTTAGTGTTGCCTTCCGGTTCGGGGATGTATACAGTGTATTGCGACACTTCACGTTGGCTTGGGTTGTGTATTGATGCAGGAAGGGCAAGTTATGCTTCATGTCAGCTGAAGCCCCACAAAAAGAATTATCCGGTACATGATTTGGAGTTAGCTGCGATTGTTCACGCTCTTAAGATTTGGAGGCATTATCTTTATGGGGTGTCTTGTGAAGTTTACACTGATCATCGCAGTTTGCAGCATTTGTTCAAGCGGAGGGACCTAAATTTGAGGCAGCGCAGATTGCTGGAGTTACTAAAAGATTATGATATTACTATCCTGTATCATCCGGGCAAAGCAAATGTGGTTGCAGATGCCTTGAGCAGAAAAGCAGAGAGTATGGGTAGTTTGGCTTTCATTTCAGTGGAGGAAAGGCCATTAGCCTCAGATATTAAGACCTTGGCTAACAGACTTGTGAGGCTGGATATTTCAGAGCCCAGCCGAGTTCTTGCATGTGTTGTGGCCCAATCTTCACTATTTGAGCAGATCAAAGCTCGCCAGTATGATGACCCACACTTGATGGTTCTTCGTGAAACGGTACTACGAGGTGGTGCCAAGGAAGTCACTATTGGTGCAGATGGTGTTCTATGACTCCAGGATCGTCTGTGTATTCCTAAGGTGGATGAACTGAGAAAAAAGATCTTAGAGGAGGCACACAGTTCTCAGTATTCTATTCATCCAGGTGTTACGAAGATGTATCGTGACTTGAGGCAGCATTATTGGTGGCGACGAATGAAAAAGAACATAGTTGAGTATGTAGCTAGGTGTCTAAATTGCCAGCAAGTTAAATATGAGCACCAGAGGCCAGGTGGCCTACTTCAGCAGATAACTATACCAGAGTGGAAATGGGAACAAATTACTATGGATTTTGTAGTTGGGTTGCTGCGGACCTTGCAGAAGTTTGATGCAGTTTAGGTTATTGTTGATAGGTTGACCAAGTCAGCACATTTTGTTCCTGTTGTGACTACGTATACTTCAGAGAGGTTGGCCCAGATTTATATTCAGGAGATAGTTCAGTTGCACGGTGTGCCAATTTCCATCATATCAGATAGAGGCCCTCAGTTTACTTCATATTTCTGGAGAGCAGTACAAAGTGAATTAGGGACCCGTGTAGAGCTCAACATAGCCTTTCATCCGCAGACCGACGGGCAGTCAGAGCAGACAGTTTAGATTTTGGAGGATATGCTCAGGGCATGAGTGATTGACTTTGGAGGTCAGTGGGATCGTTTTCTGCCTTTGGCCGAGTTTGCTTATAATAACAATTACCAATCCAGCATCGAGATGGCTCCATTTGAAGCTTTATATGGCCGTCGATGTCGTTCACCAATCGGATGGTTTGAGCCCGGTGAGGCTAAGTTATATGGTACTGATTTGGTAAAGGATGCCTTGGAAAAGGTAAAGTTGATTCAGGAGTGACTTCGTACAGCACAGTCCAGGCAAAAAAGTTATGCGGATCAGAAAGCGAGTGATTTATCATTTATGGTAGGTGAAAAAGTTCTCTTGGAGGTTTCGCCGATGAAGGGAATCATGAGATTTAGGAAAAAGGGAAAATTGAGCCCAAGGTTTATAGGCCCATTTGAGGTGTTGAGACAAGTTGGGGAAGTTGCTTATGAGCTTGCATTACCACCCAGTCTATCAGGAGTTCATCCGATTTTTCATGTATCTATGCTCCGGAAATATCATGCCGACCTATCACATGTGTTAGACTACAGCACAGTTCAGCTAGATAATAACTTGGGTTATGAAGAGGAGCCAATTGCCATTGTTGATAAACAGGTTCGCCAGTTGAGGTCCAAGAGGGTTTCTGCAGTAAAAGTCCAGTGGAGGGACCAACTAGTCGAGGAAGCAACTTGGGAGGCCGAGAAAAACATGCAGAGCAGATATCCACACTTATTCAGCACTTCAGGTATAATTCTAAACCCGTTCGAGGACGAATGTTTGTTTAAGAGGTGGAGAATGTGATGACCCAAAATGTCATATTAAAATTTAATAATTAATTATGTATTCTAAGACCTTGACAAGTACTATTTATCATTCTTCGACTTGCGTGCGCAATCCATAAAATTTTATGGAAAGTTTTTATGTGAAAAATGAATTAAAATATGGATTAGAGCTTTAAAACTCAATTGAGTTGACTTTGGTCAACATTTTGAGCAAACGGACTCGGATCAGTATTTTGACAATTTTGGTAGGTCCGTATCGTGATTTGGGAGTTGGGCGTACGCCCAGAATCAAATTCCGAGGTCCCTAGCCCGAGATATAGAATTTTGATGAAACAATTAAAAAGTTTAAGTTCAAATAGTGACCGGATATCGAATTATATGCAAACGACCCCGGAATAGAATTTTGATGATTCCAACAGCTCTGTATGGTGATTTTGAACTTAGGAGCGTGATTGGAAGTCCGTAGTGAAATTTGGGCTTGAAATGGCTAAAACAAGAATTTAAGTTTGAAAGTTTGACCGGGGAGTTGACTTTTTGATACCGGAGTCAGAATATAGTTCCGAAAATTTTTATAGCTCTGTTATGTCATTTATGACTTGTATGCAAAATTTGAGGTCAATCGGAGTTGTTTTGATAGGTTTCGACATCGAATATAGAAGTTGGAAATTTTAAGTTTCATTAAGCTTGAATGGGAGCATAATTCGTGGTTTTAGCGTCGTTTTATGTGATTTGAGGTTTCAAATAAGTTCGTATGATGTTGTAGGACTTGTTGGTATATTTGGTTGAGGTCCCGAGGGTCTCGGGTGGATTCCGGGTGGTTAACGGATCGAATTTGAAATTTGAAGAAGAGTTGAGGCAGCTGATATCTGGTGTGATCGCGGGTGCGAAAACTCCACCGCGGGTGCGAAGCCGCGGATGCGAAAAATCCATCGCGGGTGCAAAAAATCCATCTTAGGTGTGAATCCGCGGGTGCGAAAAATTCATCGCGGGTGCGAAGCCACGGGTGCGAAAAATCTATCGCGGGTGCGAATCCGCAGGTGCGAAAAATCCATCGCGGTTGTGAAGTCGCGGATGCGAAAAATTTTGCCGCGGGCGCGATGATCGCTGGACAATAAGTGTTTAAAGCGGGGATTTGAGTATTTTTGCTCATTTCTTCATTCTTGGACGATCTTAGGAGTTTCTTGAGAGGAGAATTCACCTAGCAACTTAGAGGTAAGTTAATTCACACCTATTGCAAGTTAAATACATGATTTATATATGGATTTAGACATGTAAATTTGTAGAAATTTAGAGTTTTGAAGAAAAATCTAGAAATTGGTATTTTTGATTTTCACCACGGAAATGGTTATGGAATTGAGTAGAAATTATATATTCAAGTTCTTGAGATTATGGGTAACATTTTTATCCAAAAATTTCCAAAATCCGAGCACGTGGGCCCGAGATAAATTTTAAGAATTTTACCATTTTAGATAGGGTAATTTATTTAATAGATGAATTTCGAATTTATTGAACATATATTAATTATTTTATATAACTTTTGGATAGTTTCTGATTTTTCGGCATCGAATCGAGAATTTTACACGACGCGATAATTGGAAAGTGGACCTTGAGACGAGGTAAGTCTCTTGTCTAATCTTGTGAGGGGAAAATTATCCCATAGGGATTAAATTGAATAATTATTGATAATTACCGGGGCTACGTACGTACGAGGTGACGAGAGTCCGTGCGTAGCTACTATTAATGTTAAAGTCCGGGTAGTTTAGTACTCAAAGCATGAATTGCTTGTGTAAATTGTATTCCTTGTTTAATTAATATCATATATATATATATTGTGAATTGTTAGATCACAATATTAAAGGATGAAAAAATTTATATGTTTGATTTTCTGTTTAAAATTAATTAATTGTTAAAAGAAATTATTCTTCCTCCCGAATTTATCTCATAATAAATATATTCTCCTTCCAGAGGTACATAAGAAAATGTCCTCCTTTCTTGTGGAGCGGGCCGAACGCCTCGGCAGGATAGATGCATCTATGGATCGCGTCGTACGTCCCTCGGCAGTGTACACGACACTCTGGATCGGGCCGTACGTCCTCGGCAGAAATCGTGCTTAATAATATTAATAATTACACGATTCTTTAATAATTTATTTCAGCTTGCGAAGCTAATTGATAAATCGAAAAAAAATAATTCTTGAAATTTAATTAATATATTGAGAATTGTTGCATTTGAAGAAATTTGATTATTTCCGCTGATTTAATAAATTATTTTAAACTCTGTAAATCATACTGATTTAAATATCCTAGTTGTATTTCAATTATTATTATTATTATTGACCCATAGTGAGTGTCAAAGTCGGCCATCTCGTCTCTACCTGATACTTACTGGGCACACGTTGTTCACGTACTCATACTACACTTGCTGCACTTTTTGTGCAGGAACTGAGGCAAGTACTAGTGGAGGACTTATCGTCTTGCACCCATGTTATCCAGGGGCATAGTGGTGAGCTGTTTCTCTGATCCGTTCTGCAGCTACTAGTGTCTCTCTTTGTATTTTATTTTCATTCTGTCTATTTTTATTTCAGACAATATTTGAGGTTTTGTATAATTTACTAAATGCTCATACACTTGTGACACCAAGTCTTGGCACACACATTAGTAGAGTTTGGGTTTTAATATATTTTTTTGGTTTTAAATTTTATCAATTTATGCTTAATTTATCAGTTGGCTTGCCTAGCTGTAGTGTTGGGCGCCATCACGACTTATAGGTGAAATTGGGTCGTGACAAATATAATTCAAACAGCATATCTAAATCTTCGTAATTAAATCATGTTGTAATAGTTTAGCATCCTGTCGCTTCTATCTCGTTAAAGAAAGCTTCAAAAACAAAGTCTAGAAAGGAAAATGTTTATTTTACCTAAAAAGGAAGGAAAAGATTCTATATGGTTTTAAAGTCTTAAATATTAAGATTTTATATATAATTGAAATAAGAAAATATTTAATAAGTAATATTTTAGTTGGTTTTAAATTAAAGTCCTAAATATTAAAAAATAATTAAATTATAATTTTATCCAATGTGTAAAAAAGGCGAACTACATTTCTCTAAGGGCTTTCGTGCTTTTAATATAATACTAGTCCCACGTTACGCGCATTGCGCGTGTACCCTATGTCGATGGGTAACAGATTTTAAAAAATTACATAAAAATTATCAATTGAGTTATAAAATAAAAGTAAAAATTATTAAGAATTATCTACTGAGTTATAAAAAGTAATTTAAATTCCTTGAAATAATGGATATTGATTCAACTTAGCAAACTCAATAACGGAGACAATATTACTCCACATAAGTCCTCATAGCCTCAACTCAAATTATTTAATAATTTATTTTTTGTCAGAATATTTTATTTTTCTAAGAGAATGATTTGAAGTCCGAATTGGATATATATATATATATATACTAATTATATCTACAGTGTGTTTGTTCAAGTGGGATTTATATTTAGAAAATTCTTTTAGTATTAGTTAAATTAAAATCCTAAACATTTTTTTCCTATAAGTTTGGGACTTAGAAGCCCGTCTTTGTAGTTTTATAACCATGTATCATATTAGTGGAATCTATCATTCCATATAATTGAAAATTATTATAGATATTTATCAAGAATTAAATCAAAACGTACAATAGCTAATTTTGCAAACAAATCTCTATTTTTTCCTTATAAATATGGTTCTCGCAAAGAAGTATTTTATTTGAACATATAATATGTAAAAACATGTAATAAAACCTTAATAATATAAATGAGAAATAAAATTTGAAAAAAAAAAACTTGCCTTTAAAATCCCGTCCTAGTCGGCTCTAAGTCTCAATCATACGCTCCACATGAATCTTCCTTCATCTGCTCAAGAATGGCTTACATAAATTTGTTAAATATATATATTGTTTGAAGAAAGTGAGAAGTCTAATAACTTATACAAAAATAACAAATATTGATAAGGAAATAAGTAGAAAAAGAATATCAGTATCCATAGAACATTAGATAAGGGAAAAAATAATTAAATCAAAACGTACAATAGCTAATTTTGCAAACAAATCTCTATTTTTTCCTTATAAATATGGTTCTCGCAAAGAAGTATTTATTTGAACATATTATATGTAAAAACATTTAATAAAACCTTAACTATATAATGAGAAATAAAATTTGAAAAAAAAACTTGCCTTTAAAATCCCGTTCTAGTCGGCTCTAAGTCTCAATCACACGCTCCACATGAATCTTCCTTCATCTGCACAATAATATTAAAGACTCGATCAAGAATGACTTACATAAATTTGTTAAATATATATTGTTTGAAGAAAGTGAGAAATCTAATAACTTTATAAAAATAACAAATATTGATAAGGAAATAAGTAGAAAAAGAAAAGCAGTATCCATAGAACATTAGATAAGGGAAAAAAATTAAATCAAAACGTACAATAGCTAATTTTGCAAACAAATCTCTAATTTTTCCTAATAAATATGGTCTCGCAAAGAAGTATTTATTTGAACATATAATATGTAAAAACATGTAATAAAACTTTAACAATATAAATGAGAAATAAAATTTGAAAAAAAAAACTTGCCTTTAAAATCCCGTCCTAGTCGGCTCTAAGTCTCAATCATACGCTCCACATGAATCTTCCTTCCTCTGCTCAAGAATGGCTTTCATAAATTTGTTAAATATATATTGTTTGAATAAAGTGAGAAGTCTAATAACTATACAAAAATAACAAATATTGATAAGGAAATAAGTAGAAAAAGAATATCAGTATCCATAGAACATTAGATAAGGGAAAAAATAATTAAATCAAAACGTACAATAGCTAATTTTGCAAACAAATCTCTATTTTTTCCTTATAAATATGGTTCTCGCAAAGAAGTATTTATTTGAACATATTATATGTAAAAATATTTAATAAAACCTTAACTATATAATGAGAAATAAAATATGAAAAAAAAAATTGCCTTTAAAATTCCGTCCTAGTCGGCTCTAAGTCTCAATCACACGCTCCACATGAATCTTCCTTCATCTGCACAATAATATTAAAGACTCGATCAAGAATGACTTACATAAATTTGTTAAATATATATTGTTTGAAGAAAGTGAGAAGTCTAATAACTTTACAAAAATAACAAATATTAATAAGGAAATAAGTAGAAAAGAAAAACAGTATCCATAGAACATTAAATAAGGGAAAAAATAATTAAATCAAAACGTACAATAGCTAGTTTTGCAAACAAATCTCTATTTTTTCCTTATAAATATGGTTCTCGCAAAGAAGTATTTATTTGAACATATAATAAGTAAAAACATGTTATAAAACCTTAACAATATAAATGAGAAATAAAATTTGAAAAAAAAACTTGCCTTTAAAATCCCGTTCTAGTCGGCTCTAAGTCTCAATCACACGCTCCACATGAATCTTCCTTCATCTGCACAATAATATTAAAGACTCGATCAAGAATGACTTACATAAATTTGTTAAATATATATTGTTTGAAGAAAGTGAGAAATCTAATAACTTTATAAAAATAACAAATATTGATAAGGAAATAAGTAGAAAAAGAAAAGCAGTATCCATAGAACATTAGATAAGGGAAAAAAATTAAATCAAAACGTACAATAGCTAATTTTGCAAACAAATCTCTAATTTTTCCTAATAAATATGGTCTCGCAAAGAAGTATTTATTTGAACATATAATATGTAAAAACATGTAATAAAACTTTAACAATATAAATGAGAAATAAAATTTGAAAAAAAAAAACTTGCCTTTAAAATCCCGTCCTAGTCGGTTCTAAGTCTCAATCATACGCTCCACATGAATCTTCCTTCCTCTGCTCAAGAATGGCTTACATAAATTTGTTAAATATATATTGTTTGAATAAAGTGAGAAGTCTAATAACTATACAAAAATAACAAATATTGATAAGGAAATAGTAGAAAAAGAATATCAGTATCCATAGAACATTAGATAAGGGAAAAAATAATTAAATCAAAACGTACAATAGCTAATTTTGCAAACAAATCTCTATTTTTTCCTTATAAATATGGTTCTCGCAAAGAAGTATTTATTTGAACATATTATATGTAAAAACATTTAATAAAACCTTAACTATATAATGAGAAATAAAATATGAAAAAAAAAACTTGCCTTTAAAATTCCGTCCTAGTCGGCTCTAAGTCTCAATCACACGCTCCACATGAATCTTCCTTCATCTGCACAATAATATTAAAGACTCGATCAAGAATGACTTACATAAATTTGTTAAATATATATTGTTTGAAGAAAGTGAGAAGTCTAATAACTTTACAAAAATAACAAATATTAATAAGGAAATAAGTAGAAAAGAAAAACAGTATCCATAGAACATTAAATAAGGGAAAAAATAATTAAATCAAAACGTACAATAGCTAGTTTTGCAAACAAATCTCTATTTTTTCCTTATAAATATGGTTCTCGCAAAGAAGTATTTATTTGAACATATAATAAGTAAAAACATGTTATAAAACCTTAACAATAAAAATGAGAAATAAAATTTGAAAAAAAAACTTGCCTTTAAAATCCCGTTCTAGTCGGCTCTAAGTCTCAATCACACGCTCCACATGAATCTTCCTTCATCTGCACAATAATATTAAAGACTCGATCAAGAATGACTTACATAAATTTGTTAAATATATATTGTTTGAAGAAAGTGAGAAATCTAATAACTTTATAAAAATAACAAATATTGATAAGGAAATAAGTAGAAAAAGAAAAGCAGTATCCATAGAACATTAGATAAGGGAAAAAAATTAAATCAAAACGTACAATAGCTAATTTTGCAAACAAATCTCTAATTTTTCCTAATAAATATGGTCTCGCAAAGAAGTATTTATTTGAACATATAATATGTAAAAACATGTAATAAAACTTTAACAATATAAATGAGAAATAAAATTTGAAAAAAAAAACTTGCCTTTAAAATCCCGTCCTAGTCGGCTCTAAGTCTCAATCATACGCTCCACATGAATCTTCCTTCCTCTGCTCAAGAATGGCTTACATAAATTTGTTAAATATATATTGTTTGAATAAAGTGAGAAGTCTAATAACTATACAAAAATAACAAATATTGATAAGGAAATAAGTAGAAAAAGAATATCAGTATCCATAGAACATTAGATAAGGGAAAAAATAATTAAATCAAAACGTACAATAGCTAATTTTGCAAACAAATCTCTATTTTTTCCTTATAAATATGGTTCTCGCAAAGAAGTATTTATTTGAACATATTATATGTAAAAACATTTAATAAAACCTTAACTATATAATGAGAAATAAAATATGAAAAAAAAAACTTGCCTTTAAAATTCCGTCCTAGTCGGCTCTAAGTCTCAATCACACGCTCCACATGAATCTTCCTTCATCTGCACAATAATATTAAAGACTCGATCAAGAATGACTTACATAAATTTGTTAAATATATATTGTTTGAAGAAAGTGAGAAGTCTAATAACTTTACAAAAATAACAAATATTAATAAGGAAATAAGTAGAAAAGAAAAACAGTATCCATAGAACATTAAATAAGGGAAAAAATAATTAAATCAAAACGTACAATAGCTAGTTTTGCAAACAAATCTCTATTTTTTCCTTATAAATATGGTTCTCGCAAAGAAGTATTTATTTGAACATATAATAAGTAAAAACATGTTATAAAACCTTAACAATATAAATGAGAAATAAAATTTGAAAAAAAAAACTTGCCTTTAAAATCCCGTTCTAGTCGGCTCTAAGTCTCAATCACACGCTCCACATGAATCTTCCTTCATCTGCACAATAATATTAAAGACTCGATCGAGAATGACTTACATAAATTTATTAATGTGATGACCCAAAATGTCATCTTTAAATTTAATAAATAATTCTGTATTCTAAGACCTCGAAAAACACCATTTATTATTCCTCGACTTGCATGCGCAGTCCATACAATTTTTCGAAAAGTTTTTATGTGAAAAATGGATTAAAATGTGAAATAGAGCTTTAAAACTCAACTGAGTTGACTTTGCTCAACATTTTGAGCAAACAGACCCGGATCAGTATTTTGACAATTCCGGTAGGTCCGTATCGTGAATTGAGACTTGGGCGTATGCCCGGAATCGAATTCTGAGGTCCCTAGCCTGAGATATGGAATTTTGATAAAAAATTAAAAGGTGAAAGCTTAAAGATTTTTAAGAAGTTACTAATATTGAATTTATTAACACCGGGTCCGTATTTTAGTTTCGTAGCCCGATATAAGTCCAATATAATATTTATGACTTGTCTACCGAATTTGGTGAGAATCGGAGTTGATTTGACGAGATTCGGACGTCCGGTTGTAAAAATATAAGTTTTAAAGTTTTCTTGAAAATTTTCTTTGATTTGGCGTCTGATTCGTAGTTCTAGGTGTTATTTTGGTGATTTGATCGCGCGAACAAGTTCGTATGATATTTTAGGAGTTGTGTGCATGTTTGGTTTGGAGCCTCGAGGGCTCGGGTGAATTTCGGATGGGCTACGGGATGATTTCGGACTTAGTAAATCTGGTTTTCTGCAGACTTCAGGCTTCTGGTGTGTTATTCTTCGCGAACGCGAAGAGAAAATTGGGGCTGGCATATTTTGTGCTTCGCGTTCGCGACAAAGTGAACACGTTCGCGAAGGCTTGAGATACAAAGCTTCGCGTTCGCGAAGGAAAAGAGACTAACCAGGAAATTGCCTTCGCGTTCGCGAAGGCCAAGTCAGGCAGGCTTCGCGTTCGCGAAGTAGCCCGCGTGTTCGCGAAGAGTAAAATTGGGAATCACAAATTTTGTGCTTCGCGAACGCGAGGCACTGACCGCGTTCGCAAAGGGTAAAAATCCCAGAAACAGAACTTAAGTTCTGAAAATGGGGTTTCGACCCATTTTCAACAATTTCCCATTTTTGAGCTCGGGTAAGGCGATTCTTGGGCAATTTTCACGGAAAAATATTGGGGTAAGTGCTTCTCATCCTATATTGATTATATTTTATGATTCCATACTCATTTATATCATGAATCCGTGAATTTATGGAAGAAAAATCAGATTTTTATAAAATCTTCCAAAAACAAAAATTTAAGATTTGAAGGTCCATTTGATATCGGAATTAGATAATTTTTGTATGATTGAACTCGTAGCGGAACGGGTGTTCGGACTTCGTGAGTTTTTCGAAATTTGAGACGTGGATCCCACTATCGAATATTTAAATGAATTTCAAATTTTTATCCGGAAAATTAATAAATTCATATGGAATTAATTCATATGATTCGTATTGAGTATATCGAATTGTTTGTGAATAGATTTGAAATTTTTGGAGACAAATTTAAAAGGGAAAGTTGTGGTCGAGTAATTGATTAGAATTTGCAAAGCGAGGTAAGTGTCGTGGTTAACCTTGACTTAAGGGAATAGAACCCTTAAATTATTTGTTATGTGAAATGCATGTGAACGACGTATAGGCGATGTGGCGAGTGTCTATACGTCGTCAAATTAATTGTTTGCATAATTACTTGAAAAATTATAAATCATTTTAAATCATGAATTAATTATTATAATAATTATTTCTCTCCTATTCTTTGTCAAATATTAATTCTTGAATTCCTGCATTAATTGTTACATGCTATTTGAATTGTGTGTTTTAATTATTATTTGACATTTAGCATATTGAATATTAAACTGCCTATTTTCTCCCTGATTTCCATAATAATTTGCTATTTGTCATTATTTGTTTCATAATTAAATAATAATTATTGCATGCTTGTTGTCTTATAATTTTATATTAATTATTGCATTTATGTAACGACCCAGCCGGTCATTTTGAATATTATAACCCCGTTTTCCCATTTACTGTTCAATTTATGTCTTGCAATTGATTTATGACTTATCGGGTTAGTTGGTTCGGGTCCGGAAGGAACTCGGAGTAAAATGAGACACTTAGTCTCATAATTAAAAATTTAAGTTAGAAAAGTGGACCGGATATGGACCTCTATGTAAACGATCTTGGATTTGAATTTTGATGATTCCAATAGTTCCGTATGATAATTTTGGGCTTAGGAGCGTGTCCGGAATATTATTTGGAGGTCTGTAGTGGAATTAGGCTTGAAATGCCGAAAGTTAAATTTTTGGGAAGTTTGACCGGGGGGTTGACTTTTTGATATCGGGGTCAAAATCCGATTCTGAAAATTTGAGTACCTCCGTTATGTCATTTATGACTTGTGCGCAAAATTTGAGGTAAATCGGACGTGATTTGATAGGTTCCGGAGTCGTTTGTAGAAATTAGAAATTTCAAAGTTTATTAGGCTTGAATTGGGATGTAATTCATGGTTTTAGCGTTGTTTGAGGTGATTTGAGGGTTCGACTAAGTCCGTATGATGTTTTAGGACTTGTTGGTATATTTGGTCAAGGTCCCGAGGGGTTCGGGTGAGTTTTGGATGGTTAACGGATCAAAAATTTGGACTTGAACAGCTGCTGGAATTTTCTGATATCTAATGATATTTTCCTTCTACGCGATCGCGTGAATGCGTCTGCGATCACGTAGGCTTATTTGGTCAGTGGGGGTTTTTGTTCTACGCGATCGCGTGGGGATATCTGCGATCGCATAGGGTTAATGTGAGGTAGTGGCATTTTGTGCTTCACGATCGCGTGAAGCGGGATGCGATCGCGTAGCTCTGGGATTTTGTGACTCGCGAACGCGTGAAGAAGGTCGCGTTCACGTAGAGTAAGTGGAGCGGAGTAGAAGTCACGCATTTTGTGCTTCGCGATTGCGTGGACTAGTCCGCGATCACGTGGACGAGTCCGCAATCGCGTAGAGTAAAATCTGAGCGATGGAAAATTGTTCTTCGCGATCGCGTGGGAATGTTCGCGATCGCGTAGAGCAAATGTCTAGGCAGAGAGTTTAAGTTCTGAAAATGGGACGAAATGTCTGGGCAGAGAGTTTAAGTTCTGAAAATGGGACGGATTTGAGCTCGGGAAGAGGCGATTTTCGGGAGTTTTTCAAGGAAAACAACGAGGTAAGTGTTGTTAACTCAATATTGGTTAAATTACCCGAATCCATGGTTGTTTTTATCATTTAATTGGTGAATTAAGTTGGAAAAGTTTTAAAAACTCTCTCAGTTTAAATTAAAGATTTGAGGGTCGAGTTGGGGTCAGATTTTGATAAATTTGGTATGGTTAGACTCGTGGTTGAATGGGCTTCCGGATTTTTTAACTTTTGTCGAGTTCCGAGATGTGGGCCCCACAGGCGATTTTTGAGCTAAAATTCGAATTTTTATGGAAAATTAGTATTTTCTTATGGAATTAATTCCAATAAATTTTATTGACTCAAACGAATTATTTGTGACTAGATTCGAGGTATTCGAAGGCCGATTTGCGAGGCAAAGGCATAGCAGAGTAAAGAATTTCACGCTCTGAGGTAAGTAACAGTTTTAAATCTGGTCCTGAGGGTATTAAACCCCGGATTTTGGTATCATGTGATTATTTTGGAGGTGACGCACATGCTAGGTGACGGGCGTGTGGGCGTGCACCGAGGGGATTGTGACTTGGTCCGTCCCGGAAAACTGTAAAGTTGAATAATTTGTTGTTAGCTATATGCTCTCTATGTGTTGATAAAATTTGACTGTAAATCATGTTGGAAATCATGCTTAGGCTATGTGATAGTACTGTTGGGACCCACAGAGGTCGCGTACTTGTTGAATTGCCTGCTAAATACTATATGTACTCAGTCTCAGCTTTTACTTGCATATTTTATCTCAGTTTCTGTTATTATTATTGATACATAATATCATTGTTATTTGTGCTGATTTCATGATTATTAAGAGCCCGAGAGACTGGAGAGATTTATGACTGAGTGAGGCCGAGGGTCTGATTATGAGATATTGATACTATAGCACGTGAGTTGTCCGTGCAGCACGTGAGTTGGCCGTGCAGATCCTTATATTATACTATAGCACGTGAGTTGGCCGTGCAGCACGTGAGTTGGCCGTGCGGATCCAGATATTTATATTATGGCATGTGAGTTGTCCGTGCAGCACGCGAATTATCTGTGCAGTTTATAGCGCTTGGGTTGTAGGAGCCCCTCCGAAGTCTGTACACCCCCAGTGAGCACGGGTACCCATTGAGAGTGAGTGACGAGGGTGGGAGCCCAGGGAGTGATGAGGGCTGGGAGCCCAGTGAGTGATTGTTATCCTAAGAGGTTGTACTTGATTTCCATTTGTTGTTGCACTTAGTTGCTATCTGTCATTGTTGTAAAATCTTTGAAAAATTATTGATATACGGATTACATGAACAGAAACTGTATAAAAATTGATTTGACATTAAACTGCCAGATTTGATAGCATGTCAAACTGACAGATTTGATAGCATGTCTATTCTTTGCTGGAATTACTGGAAATGGACCATAACTGTGTAGCTCGTTACTATCTTCAATTCCTTATTTATTATTGTTACTTGCTGAGTTGGTTGTACTCATACTACACCCTGCACTTCGTGTGTAGATCCAGGTGTTTCCGGACATAACGGGTGTTGATCCTTTCGCGTGGTTGATTTTGAGGAGATTTTGAGGTAGTTGCCGTGTTTCACATTCAGACCTTACTTTCGCATTTGTTCCTTTGTTATTAATAAATTTAAAAATTATTTTAAAATGGATAATATTATTCTAACGTTGCCTTGCCTAGCAAATAAAATGTTAGGCGCTATCACGATCCGAAGGTGGGAATTTCGGGCCGAAACAGTTAAATATATATTGTTTGAAGAAAGTGAGAAGTCTAATAACTTTATAAAAATAATAAATATTGATAAGTGTTATAAAATAAAAGAAATTTAGTAAAACATAAACAAGACATGTTGTTATGAAATAAAAGCAATTTAGTAAAACATGAACAAGAAATAGAGATAGAGAGAAGGAAGAGATTTTCTTCTTCAATTGTGTGTATTTTCTTATCTATTATAAGGCCTTTATATAGGCATGAAAAGTAAAGAAAAATATGTCATTGAATATGTCATTAAGCATTCGAGAAGATCATGGAGGAAGAGTAGACATCCATCATAATTTGATTTTTCTTATAACACTCCCCCTTGGATGTCCATAGATAATGTGCCTCGTTAAAACTTTATTAGGAAAAAACCCTATGGGAAAATATCCTAGTGAAGGAAAAAGAGTACACATGTTTAGAAATACGCCTTTTGGTTGCCTCGTTAAAAACCTTGCAAGGAAAACCCAGTGGGACAAAAACTTGTAAGGGAAAAAGAGTACAACGCGTATTAATTCCCCCTGATGAGAGTATCAAGTCACATCCTTGAGCCTTCGCATCCCAATCTTGTACACTAGTTTCTTGAAGGTTGACGTCGGTAGAGATTTGGTGAACAGATCAACCATATTATCACTTGAACGGATCTGTTGCACATTGATATCACCATTCTTTTGAAGATCATGTGTGAAAAATAACTTTGGTAAAATTTGCTTTGTCCTATCCCCTTTATGAATCCTCCCTTCAATTGGGCTATGCATGCTGCATTGTCTTCATACAAAATTATGGGTAGTTTGTCACACTTCAAACCACATTTGTCTCGAATAAGATGTATTATAAACCTCAACCATACACATTCTCGACTTGCTTCATGAATAGCAATTATCTCAGCATGATTAAATGAAGTAGCCACGATTGATTGTTTAGTCGATCGCCAAGATATGACAGTGTCTCCATATGTAAACACATAGCCTGTTTGAGATCGAGCCTTGTGTGGGTCATATAAATATCCAGCATCGACATAACCAACAAGATCGGGACTGCAATCATTGTCATAAAATAATCCCATATCGGTAGTCCCTTTTAGATACCGCAATATGTGTTTGATTCCATTCCAATGTCTCCTTGTAGGAGCAGAGCTATATCTTGTTAAGACATTAACTGAAAAAGTTATGTCAGGCCTTGTAATGTTAGAAAGATACATTAGTGCACCAATTGCACTAAGATATGGTACTTCGGGACCAAGAAGCTCTTCATTATTTTCATGAGATCGGAATGGATGTGCTTTATCCATATATAATCGCTTTAAAATCATTTTAGTGTATGCTGGTTGATGGACAAAAATTTCATCTTTCATATACTCGATTTGTAGACCAAGACAAAATTTTGTCTTTCCAAGATCTTTCATTTCAAATTCTTTCTTTAAATAGTCTACTGCTTTAGGAAGCTCCCTAGGAGTTTTAATGATATTTAAATTATTAACATACACGGTGATTATAACAAATTTAAATCCAGATCTTTTTATAAAGACACAAGGACAAATTGAATCATTCTTGTACCTTTCTTTCAACATGTACTCACTCAGGCGATTATACCACATGTCCCCTGATTGTTTCAATCCGTATAAGGATTTTTGAAGCTTTATTTAATAAATTTTTGGAAACCTTAATATGCTTTAGAAAAATTTAAATCCTCAATGATTTTCATTATACGCATATCACATTTTTCTTGTATTGCTAGATTAAAACCTGAAATGGCGACATCCACCACAGGAGAACATGTCTCTATATAATCAATGCCAGGATATTTACAAATTTTCTTGTGACACAAGTCGTCTTTATGTTTACCGACTTGACCTTTTTTTTTCGCACAAGAACACATTTATACCTCCACTGGCTTTATACTTTCAGATGTTGGGACTATCCGTCCAACTTCATATTTTTCAGGTGAAATTAATTTTCATTGCGTATTTTTCATTTGGCCAATCATTTATCTGTCCAAATTTCATGACAGATTTGAGCTCAAGTTCCTCGTCAATATTAATAATATTGAGCGCTATATTATATTAACAATATCGTCAACGATCATTTTATATCGGTTCTACTATTACCCAATAAAGACATAACTTATTGAGATCTCTTTATCTTATTATCTTCAGGTACCTGAGCCTCTCCCATGAGGTCTTATGAAGTGTTATGTCGTGGTGCTCTTCTAGAGCACTTGCCTCCTTATTATGACCATCTTGAACATTTGCTCCTCTCCTTCTTCAAGGAGTTTTATCTTTGGAACCGATTACTCTATTATGCTTCATGCATGCCATAGACTCTATTCATTGTGAACTTTATTTTATTTGGAGCATTAGCAGCTGAATATGACATTTAGTTTTGGGTCAGCAAATACGCCTGACAATATTTTACAAATGAATTATCACTTGAACTTCAAGTTCACATTTTCTCGTACGAGGATCTATATGTACTCATAATAATTCATTACATGCATTACTTTTTCAGCTGCCCATTTTCTCCCTCTATTGTTGGGATCACCAACAAATATCCCTAGCTTTATTTGGGGATCCATCTTTGTGCATTGTGGTGGAACAATTAAATCATATAGCACATTCATATTTCTAGATGGAAATTATTTGATTTCTGACCCTGAACCGATTGTGATAGGGAGAACTTATCATAACTTGGCTAAATGCGTACAAGTGCTGTTGTATATTAAATAATATATCACATACAAAATTTTATTTTGGCAATTTTGTTCTCATAACTAATGGTTTAGATATAATTGGAGGCATACAATTTCTGCTAAACCAATTTGAATTTAAACCAGTATTATCAAGATAAATCATCATAATTTATATTATGGAACTGTGCTCTAATAATTTGAGCAATCAATCTTGCAAAAGCCAAACTGCAAGTTGATAACAAATGCACATGTGACCATAGAATAGATGCATCTATTAAAATCATATAATAGTAAACGGTCCACATGGAAGGTGACTGGGCCCATATTTATCACCTTTTATTCGTTCCATAAATCAAGGGATTCAATCCCAACTTTAACTGGTATATCATGAGAATAAGCAGCAGAAGATAATTCTTGAAGAATCTTATATTTCTTCAATATATGCCAATGTAATTCTCAATTAAATTTTCGCATCATAATTGAACCGTGATGGTCAACCGGTCATGCCAACTAATATTTATTTCACTAAACCTCTAGTTTACTTGTGGCTTGTGATTGCATCATCATGCTTATACTAGTGTAGTACAAATAGAAGAAAAGTCAGGTAACATTTCATATTTACCCGGTATAATTATAGTAATATAAAGATATTCAATCTTCTTTTTATTTATAGTCTCAATATGCCAACCACTTTGGCTAATATATTTATAAATCAAAATGTTTCTTTTGAGACTTACTACAAGATTAATGTCATGAACAATTTCATTCATTCGGGTAGTAACAAATTAGTTCTTTCAGATCTCTTAACTGCTTTTGTACTACAAAATCTTTTGTCACACCATCCATATAATGAATGTCTCCTTCACAAAGAGAATCATATCATAATAATTGTCATGTTCAAAATCATCATAAGCAAAATAATTTCTTGTTTTAATTTTACTTTTAATAACTTTCATAAGGCTTGACAAAATATTTGGTTTATCACATGTATGCGACCAATGATATATTCATGTAAGTACACAATAATATTCATTATCTTTCTTTGTCTCAAACCCCCCTTAGAGGTGAGTTGTAGTATTTATTCAACCATGCACTAGTACATTATTATGCATAATATTTATCACATATATATTTTCACATTCACTTTCAGGAATGAGTATGCATTCTCAATGTTTATCACAGGTCACATTCTCTTCAAAGAATGGAGTACAATCATACAATGTGCTTTATTTTATTTTTTTCATACCAATTTGATAGTAAACATTGTCTTGTTCTCCCTTTTTATAATTACCATAGTGATAACTATTATTATTTTGGCCTTTCACACGCCCACATTCATTTTTCAACCACTTATCTTTATTTAGACTTATCATGCACTGCTATCACATTCACTTCAAGAATGGAGCAAATCAAGTAGGACAAGCTTCATGTTTTTTCATGAAAAATATATTATTTTTTCTTTAGTTATTATTATTATCAATATGGTGTATTAGGACTCAAACCCAATGTCTTACCCATATAAAGGCATGCTAGGCCATAATGCGTTGGAACTTGAATCCAGCGTCTTTTTATCAACATAGTGTGTTGGGACTTGAACCCATCGTCTTACCCTCAATATTTGGCATAATAGGCCAAAATTCACTAGGACTCGCACTCGAGCCTTTAAAATATTATTACTTCATAATTATAGGCATAAGTAAATTAACTTTCAAGAAGACATATATAACTATCTCAATCTTGAAACAGTTCCTCTGCAACAAAAATGCTAGTTAGGATATATGCCATTTTTTTTTAAATGATACAATCACTTTTACATTTTAATAAATTAATTAGGGGAAAGGTGCAGATAACCTATAACCACTTATATTTCAAAGACTATAAGAACTTCACCAAAAAAATCCAATACGGAGGAATGAGCCTTATGTTTCCAACAAAAATATTTAAGGCTTAATGCATAACTGTGACTATTATAAATTATAACTATAATGAGTTTATATTGATTGTATATTCGAATGCCAAATTTGCAAGATACTATAAAATCGCCTACATATTTGATAATTTTGTTTTCAATGAAATACATTATGTGATGGTAAAAATATTATTACTAAATTACCTTAATAATTATCTATCATAGTATGTAAAAGGTCAGAACATATATATACGTTGGAATATTATATTTGTCCTATAAGAGATGTAGCAAATAAAGACATACCTTTTCAGTTCTTTATTTCAGTGGATACAATTGAAAAAAATATTTTAACTAAATACTGCACATAAAGTTAATGCAAAGATATAAAAATATGAATGAGTTTAGATGGATGTAAAACTTATCTTTGTATTATCATCCAAGACATTTTTCATTGTACTTGATCTCATTGTCTGCTTATAATTTACATAGTCTTGACGTAGAAGATCATGAAATGAGCAATTCGTGCTGATAACGTGTTATAAAATAAAAGCAATTTAGTAAAACATGAACAAGATATGTTGTTATGAAATAAAAGCAATTTAGTAAAACATGAACAAGAAATAGAGATAGAGAGAAGGAAGAGATTTTCTTCTTCAATTGTATGTATTTTCTTATCTATTGCAAGGCCTTTATATAGGCATGAAAAGTGAAGAAAAATATGTCATTGAATATGTCATTAAGCATAGAAATATGCCATTGAATATGTCATTAAGCATTTGAGAAGATAATGGAGGAAGATTAGACATCCACCATAATTTGATTTTTCTTATAACAATAAGGAAATAAGTAGAAAAAGAACAGCAGTATCCATAGGACATTAGATAAGGGAAAAAATAATTAAATCAAAACCTACAATCGCTAATTTTGCAAACAAATCTCTATTTTTTCCTTATAAATATGGTTCTCGCAAAGAAGTATTTATTTGAACATATAATATGTAAAAAAAATGTAATAAAACCTTAACAATATAAATGAGAAATAAAATTTGAAAAAAAAACTTGCCTTTAAAATTCCGTCCTAGTCGGCTCTAAGTCTCAATCACACGCTTCACATGAATCTTCCTTTATTTGCACAATAATATTAAAGACTCGATCAAGAATGACTTACATAAATTTGTTAAATATATATTGTGTGAAAAAAGTGAGAAGTCTAATAACTTTACAAAAATAACAAATATTGATAAGGAAATAAGTAGAAAAAGAACAGCAGTATCCATAGAACATTAGAAAAGGGAAAAAGTAGAAAAGAGTTAGCTTGTTTTGCACCTTGAACTCATGTCGATGGGGAACTAAAAATATGATGAAATATTCCAACGAAGTCAAACCTAAAGAAGCCTAAACCTAAAAGAAAGTAACATGTTAGTAAAGACTAAAGAATCCCAAACTTAAATAAAGTCATCTCCAATAAAAATGGTGATAGACGGCAGTTTTGGTTTTATCCCCAAAAATAAAATAAAAAATTAGTAGTGATTACAATTACAATTATATCCAATATGAAATATGTTTACGAAGGATAAAAAAGGCGAACGACATTTCGATAGGGGTTTCGTGCTTTTAATATAGTACTAGTTTTGATGTGCGTGCGTTGCACGCGTAAGCCGCGTTTGTGTGTAAGGAAATTATATATCACGTGAATGAATCATGTGTAATAGTAATTGACGTCAAAATGGATTCAACACGAAACTGAAATTAGAAAATGAGTGTTATTATATTGATGTAATATGTGAATTCAAATATGGTTAATATCTTCTGAACCTGCAAACGTTAACACTTCAATTAGTTAAGGTCGTGATATGTATAACATTTATAATTATAGATAATATATTATATGAGTTAATAACATGTTATGTTGTTGTATCTTACCTAATATCTCTTTGTAGACAATGTTCTTGGTGTATGTGCCCCTTCGTCTCTTCGGTTGCTCTGTCATGACCAATACTCTTGTTGTTGACATCGATATACCTCTTGATAGTGCAACATATAGTTGTCCATGTAAAAAAATATGTTGCGGCAAGTACAATCCAACGTTCCGTATTGTTTGACCCTGTGCTTTGTTTATTGTCGTTGAAAAACATAAACGTGCAGGAAATTGTTTTCTGATGAATTTAAATGGGTATCCTTCATTTTCTGGTGGCGAAAGTTGAATTCTCGGAATAAACACATGCTTGAAAGCATTTTGTCCCATCATTATTTCTGCATGTATAATGTTGTTGTCAAAACCTATGCATATCATTCTTGTACCATTGCATAATCCGTTTGAATGATCCAAATTTCTTAGTAGCATGATTGGTGCATTTTTCTTCAGCACCAACCTGTATACCAATATAAATTAATTATTGTATGTAATCACGCATGAATAATAACAAAAGAGAATTATAAAAAGTAGACAAATGATCTTTCGTTTCATAGTTTTCAGAAGTCCATGTCTTTAATATTAGTATTATAGTCTTTTAAATTTTTTATAGTCCTTTGTTTTTTTTTGCCAAACATTATTAAGAGAACTTCAATTGGAGTGTTAATTCTTTTCACATGGCATAAATAATTTCAGCCACGTCTTTTCTTATATCATTCCTCAAGTATGGATGAAAGAAGATCTGCAACATACCTCTTTATCCTTACTTGACACCAACTTGCAATAGTACTTGGATTCTTCTTTCTGCGCCAAAAAAGGAATAGGTTAGGTAAAAAGAATAATTTTCTGAAAAAGAAAAATTTGTTAACGATGGAAGTTATTATTCCATTGCAAGTAAGTTGACACATTCAGATTGGGGAAGTATGCTTGGTATATATAGTGTTGTAATCAAGAGAGCTTTAGAGGATGAAAAATTGGAATTCCTTATATACTTTGAGATGATAATCCTGATTCTTTTGAAATTAAAATATATGGATATAATCCCGATGGTAAAGGAGGGAATGAGGGTGTTTCTTTATCCAACTTTTAAGGATTAATGTTTTCAAGGGCTAACGGAGGAGGCGAGTATGACTATAAAACTTCAAGAACATGTTGAATATCGTAAACAATATTTTATTCTGTTGTCTCATTATTGTGCAGGTGGGATTAGTACAGAAATATTACAAAACAACAAACTTACTAACCTTCTGAGAAATTGATCGTACATATGTTGTAACATCGCAACCAAACAAGTATTTTGTAGCTTCAAAGAGTGTTATGTAACAATGTTCTTTTTCGTCAAACAACTCAAGTTTTAGAAGATATCTACAAAACATAGTAGTACATAATTAGAACACTAAATATCTTTTTTAATATATGAGCATGCAGCAAAAGCTTTTTTGTGTTTACCTTTCTTCATATTCAACGTTGCTGCCACAACGGGGACATGTTGCAATATTATCTACAAAGCTCACTTTCTTATAACATTTCTTGCAAGATAAATACCATGGGTCATCTTTGTTGATGATATCTTTTATTTTCGCATTAAATTTACTATATATGTCCTACAAATAAACATAAAATAAGTTGGTTAGATTGGACACGTTATACAAAGTATAATTATATTTTAAATAGTTGAATATTGTACCTTTGTATTGTCAAACGAATCTGCATGTGTTATGTCTCCAATCTTCACATTTCCTGCCTTTTTTATCAATCTACATGGCATTAGTGTTATTTTTTTGTCTTGTGATTTCATACGGTTATGCCTGCATTTTAATTAATTAGTACATAGTAATAACTAAATTTTAGCAATAATTCCTTAAAGTCGAGTCCAAAACATATCTTACCAATTCCGTAGAGCAATTGCTTTTTCAAACGCTGGATTTATCATTACACTACTAACATGTGTAGTAGATATTACGAAATTACCTACACAATTATAAAAGTGAAAACGTTAAGTCCAATATAAAAGATAAAGAATTAACCGTAAGCGCAAAGGATTTGGATATATTACCTCGGTATGTTGTACCCTTAATGTCACATAGCGCCACAATAGATTTTTCAAACATCATATTTTGAAGCATATCACCATCTTTTTCTGCTATTTCTCCCCATAAAGTTATAGTTTGACGATCATACCTGAATTTTATAATTCAATATTATATTAACTACATTTAATGCATTTGATCAATTAATAAACGACATTTAATGCATTGATAATAAATGAATAAGTTAACTAAATTCAACTTACCTTTCATTCATTAGCGTTATTTCTCTTCGTTTCCTGTTACCGTCTCCGATGGAAGCATTAACTTTCACTAAGATACCAAGTGTGTCTGCAAAAGAATATTAATAGAGAATACATGTAAATAACTACTAAGAATTAATAAGCAAATAGGAGTAGAATATTATTCATAATGTAAGATTAATCAAAGAAATCTAAAGAAATTACCAAATATTGTTCCATTGGTGCATTGGAATGCCTCTTCGAATGAAACGAAATTGTTTGAGAAGCTAACGGTAGAAAACGGGTTGCTGCATCTCTTGACTATAGTATTATTACTGAACACAATCTCAAATTCTTTGTGTACAGATTGAAAATTAGGTTTACGATCATTTATGAGGCCGTTAATGATGTAATAGATATTGCCTTGTTCTAAGTGTTCCTTCCACAATATGGACTTGATCAGTGAAAAGTATAGCTTGTATTTTTGTTCCCTGTAAAATTTTATCATAATTTAATATCGTGATTGAACATAATACGAAAAATATCGGATATAATACAAAGATAAAAATAACATTACTTCCTCATCTACAAATATCAGAGTCCATCGAAGGCCTTGATTTGTTTCATTTTTAAATTCTTTAACTACTCCACATTGAATAAGTAAGACTTTTATTATCCACTAAGAGTCGGATCTTCTCAAACTGTTAAGTAGCACACATTCGTTTGCAAATTCAATTTCAGTTTCCATTGCGAGTACCTGAAATCAAGTGCGAACACGTGGTCTAATATCAAAAGGGCACTAAAGTCATAGAAGGCATTCATAATTTTAAAAATTTTATTTAACAGAAGATTTAAAAGAATTACTTAGACCAATAATATGGATAGCTAATGCACTAACGCATTTTAATCCAACCACAATGTACCTACTATTAAAATTGAGGATTGATGAGCTTTTTATGATTCTATTTCTGTTTTGCGTTAATTTTTATGCACACTAAAACTAATTACTTTTCAATAGTAGCATAAATATCAAATAAAGCTAAAACATTTTCAAATATCCCGATCTAAGATTTGGCAATATTATTTCATATTTTATTGATTCATCACCTTTTGAACAGTAAGCTAGTCTTTTCAAAATATTGATTATGGGGTGTGTTTTCATAATAAGGATTTCAAAAAAGAATATCCCAATCTAAGATTTTGAAGAGCAACAGAAAAAATCATAGTTGAACTACAAGTAAGTTACATAACTTTCAAAACATAATATATTACATCATAACCAGAAGATTATATAAAATATTATTTATGAGATCAATAAGGAGAATTGTTTACCTGAACCTACGAAAATTGTCAAAACTTTGGTTGGATTCAACGACGCCAATTGTCAAGGGCTATTCTTTAAGAACACAATTTAAAAATTGTAATATGTATACTATAGTCAATTAAAAGAGATAATCAAATTTAATTTTGTGAGAAAATATGAGCAACTTCAGATGGCATAACAATTAGTAAGATGGCATAAGGAGAAGATGTGAGAAACAATCATAATGCTATTTCTAATGGCACAGTGGAATAGAACAGAGGAAATTTTTTTTAAAAGATTGATCGGTTTGATGCAATCATTCAACTAATAGTGATAATGCACGAACAACTATTATTACATAACTTCAAGAATATAGTACAAGATAGAAATTTACCACAAGTGGGAAGCAAATTTTCTATGAGGACGTATGTTTATGATAAAGAATGTAGAAATAGCTTCTTTTATAGTTGTAAAATTCTAGAAACCTAATTTGATCTCAAAACAAAGAAGAAAGAACCTAATACGGTAAGTAAAGAGAAATTGAATCCATTGTAAAATTCTAGAAACCTATAAACCTAATTTGATTTCATAACAAAGAAGAAACCAATGGGAGAAGCCTAATACGGTAAGTAGAAGCCTAATGGAATTGGAATCCAAAACTTATACAAAGAAATTGAAATAGAAGCCTAACACGGTAAGTAGAAGCCTAATGGAATTGGAATCCAGAACTTATACAAAAGGGAGGTAAACCGCTAAGTCAGAGGCGGATCTAGGATTTGAAGTTGGCGGGTGCCATAATTTTCTTTAATATATACTTTCTAATGACTAATATAAAATTTGTTAGGAATGTTTATTCGATTTTTTTGAGTTGATTCGGGTCAACCTAATAGGTATTTTTTATTTAAAAATTTAAAAATTATATCTCAGATATAAAAAAACAAACGTGATTAGAATTTTAAAATAGGATCACGCCTTTATTATAACAACATAAGTAAAGTCAACATTTTCACTGGAAAATTATATCTTTTTGTACATTAAAAATTAATTTACACAAGTAAGATATGTGATGACCCAAAATATTATTTTTAAATTTAATAAGTAATTCTGTATTCTAAGACCTCGAAAAATACCATTTATCATTCATCGACTTGTGTGCGCAGTCCGTATAATTTTTCGAAAAGCCTTTATGTGAAAAATGGATTAGAATGTGAAATAGAGCTTTAAAAACTCAACTGAGTTGACTTTAGTCAACATTTTAAGCAAACAAACCCGGATCAGTGTTTTGACAATTCCGGTAGGTCCGCATCGTGATTTGAGACTTGGGCGTATGCCCGGAATCGAATTCTGAGGTCCCTAGCTCGAGATATGGAATTTTGATGAAAAATTAAAAGCTTGAAAGCTTAATGATTTTTAAGAATTTACTAATGTTGAATTTATTGACACCGAGTCCGTATTTTGGTTTCGGAGGCCGGTATAGGTCCGCCATAATATTTATAACTTGTCTGCCAAATTTGGTAAGAATCGGAGTTAATTTGACGTGATTCGGACGTCCGATTGTAAAAATATAAGTTTCAAAGTTTTCTTGAAAATCTCTTTTGATTTGGTGTCCAATTCGTAGTTCTAGGTGTTATTTTGGCGATTTGATCGCGCGAGCAGGTTCGTATGATGTTTTAGGACTTGTGTGCATGTTTGGTTTGGAGCCCCGAGGGCTCGAGTGAGTTTCGGATAGGCTACGGGATGATTTTGAACATAGAAAATCTGGTTTTTGGAGCTTCTGCTGTCATCTGGTACATTGTGCTTCGCGATCGCGAAGCCATTCCTGCGATCGCGAAGAGGAAATTGTAAGTAGTGAGTTTTACCCTTCACGTTCGCGAAGATAGGCACGCGATCGCGGAAGGTAAACTTCTAGTGCACTGCGAACGCAAGGGACCAACTGCGATCGCGTAGAAGGAAGGAAGGCAGAAGCTAGGCACGTCAATTGTGCTACGCGATCGCGTAAGGCTGGAAAAATGTACTCCGCGATCGCATGAGCATTTACGCGATCGCATAGAATTAAAAGTCTGGGCAGCCAAAATGTGCTTCGCGATCGCGAAGCCATTCCCACGATCGCGAAGAGTAAAATGAACCTGGGCAAAAGTTGTTCTACGCGATCGCGAACGAATTTTCGCGATCGCGATGAGTAAAAATCCCAGAAACAGAACTTAAGTTCTTGAAATGGGGTTTCGACCCATTTTCAACTCTTTTTCATTTTTGAGCTCGGGTAAGGCGATTCTTGGGCGATTTTCACGGAAAAATATTGGGGTAAGTGTCTCTTATCCTATATTGATTATATTTCATGATTTCATACTCATTTATATCATGAATCCGTGAAATTTTAGAAGAAAAATCAGATTTTTATAAAATCTTCCAAAAACAAAAATTTAAGATTTGAAGGTCCATTCGACATCGAAAATGGATAATTTTTGTATGGTTGGACTCGTTTCGGAATGAGTGTTCGGATTTCATAAATTTTTCCAATATTTGAGATGTGGGTCCCACTCTCGAATATTTTAATGAATTTTAGATTTTTATCCGGAAAATTTATAAATTCATATGGAATTAATTCCTATGATTAGTATTGAATATATCGAATTGTTTGTGAATAGATTTGACGCTTTCGGAGATAAATTTAAAAGGAAAAGTTGTGGTTGAATAATTGATTGGAATTTGCAAATCGAGGTAAGTATCGTGGTTAACCTTGACTTGAGGGAATAAGACCCTTAAATTATTTGTTATGTGAATTGCATGTGAACGATGTATAGGCGAGGTGACGAGTGTCTATACGTCGTCAAATTAATTGTTTGCCTGCTTACTTGAAAAATCATAAATTATTTTAAATCATAAATTAATTATTATAATAATTATTTCTCTCATATTCTTTGTCAAATATTAATTCTTGAATTCTTGCATTAATTGTTACATGCTATTTGAATTATGTGTTTTAATTGTTATTTGACATTTAGCATATTAAAGATTAAATTACCTAATTTCTCTATGATTTTCATAATAAATTGTTATTTGTCATTGTTTGGTTCATAAATAAATTATAATTATTGTGTGCCTTGATGCTTAATAATTTCTCATTTGACGTGGTATTTATTGGAGTAAATTTTATTATATTTATGAGTTGTTTAAAATTATATTGGGGGAACGGGTTGCACGCCGCAACGAAAATGAAAGGAAATGAAAGTAAATATATCTATATTGGGGGATCGGATTGCACACCGCAATAGACTTATTTAAAAGTCAATATTGGGGGATCGGATTGCACGCCGCAACAGACTTATTTAAACGTCTATATATATACTTGATTGAAATAAATATATGGCAGACTTGATTAAAAGAAATATATTGGGAGAGCGGGTTGCACGCTGCAACAGAATTGAATGTGAATATATTATGAGAGCGGGTTGCACGCTGCAACAGAATTGGGTGAAATAATAATGAATTATGACTGTTGAGTTGGCTTCAATTATTATAAATGAGTTATCTGATTTATTTTTATTATTTGTTGTTGTTATTAATATTGCGTACAAGTTAATGTAAGTGAACCGCCTTAGCCTCGTCACTACTTCGTCGAGGTTAGGCTCAGTACTTACCAGTACATGGGGTCGGTTGTACTGATACTACACTCTGCACTTCTTGTGCAGATTTCGGAGTTGGTCCCAGCGGCGTGCCATAGACTTGCTCGGATTTCAGCTATTCTGAGGAGACTTGAGGTATAACTGCATGGCGTCCGCAGTTCTGAAGTCCCCGTCTATTTTACTTTAGCTGTGTGTTTATTTCCAAATAATTTTATTTTATTCAGATATTTATTTGTATTATTCTAGAAGCTCGTGCACTTGTGACACCAATTCTGGGATGGTATTTAGACACCGTTATTTTTATGGATTATTCACTATATTTTAGACGTTACTTTCGCAATTGTTCTCTGTTATTAATAAATTTAAAAATTATTTTAAAAATGGATAATATTATTCTAACGTTGGCTTGCCTAGCAAGTGAAATGTTAGGCGCCATCACGGTCCGAAGGTGGGAATTTCAGGTCGTGACAGTTGGTATCAGAGCACTAGGTTACATAGGTCTCACGAGTCACGAGCAAGCTTAGTAGAGTCTGAAGGATCGGTACGGAGACGTCTGTACTTATCTCTTAGAGGCTATGAAGTTTAGGAACAATATCACTTCTTTCTTATTTTTTCGTGCGAATTTATTATATCATCGATGATTGAACCATTCTACTCTTATTCTCTCGCAGATGGTGAGAATACGTAATACCTCTACCGATGGTCAGGGACCAGAACCCCCGGTGGCAACTATGGCCAGGGGTAGAGGTCGAGGTCGAGGTCGTGCTAGAGGCCGAGGCAGGGGCCGAGGTAGAGCTCAGTCCAGAGCTCGAGCAGCTGCACCTGTTGAAGAACCTCAGGTGGACCTTCAGGAGGAGGTTCCAGTTCAGAATGTACCAGTTGGACCAGTTCAGGTCCCGGAAGGATTCATAGCCACTCTAGTACTTTAGGACACTCTAGTCCGTTTGGTAAATCTTATGGAGGGCGTGGCTCAGAATGGTACATTTCCAGTGGCACCAGCCGTCTCACAGGCTGGGGGAGGAGCACAAACTCCCACTACTCCTGCTCCGGAGCAGATGGCTCCCCAGAATCAGGCACCAGCAGCCCCGCCAGTTGGGGTAGTTCAGCCAGTTGTTACGGCACAGACTGGTGATAGGCCCGCCATGTATTTTGAGGCCTTATTGAGACTGGATAAGTTCACTAAGCTCTTTCCAGTTCACTTCAGTAGTACACCTTCTAAGGACCCACAAGATTATCTTGAATGCTGCCATGAGGTGCTGCGAAACATGGGTATAGTTGAGACCAATGGGGTTGATTTTGCTATATTTCAGATGACGGGTTCTGCCAAGAGGTGGTGGAGAGATTATACATTGACTCGACCAGTTGGATTGCCTGCACTTACATGGGAGCAGTTCTCTCAGCTATTTCTGGAAAAGTTCCTCCCTATCACACTAAGAGAGGAATTCCGCAAGCAATTTGAGCGTCTACAGCAGGGCAATATGACTGTTACTCAGTATGAGTCCCATTTTGTGGATTTGGCCCATCATTCTCTCCTTTTACTACCTACGGAGGGAGAGAGGGTGAGGAGGTTTATTGAGGGACTTACTCACCCTATCAGACTTCAGATGGCCAAGGAGATCGAAAGTGAGATTTCTTTTCAGGCGACTGCTAATGTCGCAAGGAGGATCGAGATGGTTCTTGCACAGGATAGAGGGCAGAGGTCCAATAAGAGGCCTCGTCAGTTCAGTGGTTTCAGTGGTGCCTCGTCTGGAGGCAGGGGTAATTTTGGTAGGGGTTATCCTCCCAGACCATTTCATTAAGCACTTCATGCATCTCCCGGTGCTTCAGGGAGTCACGGTTCTATTATGCCTTACTTTGGGCAGCCAGCATTTAGTGCACATTCAGCTCCTATCAGTGCACCACCACTCCAGAGTTACTACAGTGGTTATCCGGCCCATCTGGGTCAACTTTAGCTTCAGCAGCCACGACATCAGGATGGGTGTTATGAGTGTGGGAATATTGGTCACATCAGGAGGTATTGCCCTAGATTAGCGAGTAACAGATCTCGACAAGATTCTCGTGCCATCATACCGGCACCGGTTGCTTCACCGCCTGCTCAGCCAGCTAGAGGTAGGGGTCAGGCAACTAGAGGTGGAGGTCAGGCCACTAGAAGTGGAGGTTAGACCATTAGAGGTGGAGGCCAGGCAGTTAGAGGCCGTCCCAGGGACGCAGTTCAGAGTGATGGGGCCCAGCCCCGATTTTATGCTTTTCCAGCTAGGCCTGAGGCCGAGTCATCTGATGTTGTGATCACAGGTATTATTCCAGTTTGCCATGGAGATGCTTCAGTTCTATTTGATCCAGGATCTACTTATTACTACGTGTCCTCCTATTTTGCTTCATATTTGGTTGTGCCTTGTGATTCTCTGAGTGCTTCTGTGTGTATATCTACACCGGTGGAACACTCTGTTATAGTAGATCATGTCTATCGTTTGTGTGTGGTTACTATTGGTAATCTTAAGACTAGTGTGGATCTTCTACTTCTTGATATGGTAGATTTTGATGTCATCTTGGGTATGGATTAGCTGTCACCTTATCATGCTATATTGGATTGTCATGCCAAGACAGTGACCCTAGCCATGCCGGGGTTACCTCGGTTAGAGTGGAAAGGAACTCATGGTCATTCTGCCAGTAGGGTTATTTCTTATATGAAAGCTCGGCGTATGGTAGAGAAAGGGTGTCTAGCCTATTTGGCTTATATTCGCGATCCCGGTGCAGATGTCCCTTCTATGGACTCAGTACCAGTTGTTCGTGAATTTCCAAAAGTATTTCCTGTAGATTTGCCGGGGATGCCACCCGACAGAGATATTGACTTATGTATTGATTTGGCTCTAGGCACTCAGCCCATTTCTATTCCACCATATCGTATGGCCCTGCCAGAGTTGAAGGAATTGAAAGAGCAGTTACAAGACTTGCTTGATCAGGGATTCATTAGACCTAGTGTCTCGCCCTGGGGTGCACCCATATTATTTGTAAAGAAGAAAGATGGCTCTATGCGGATGTGTATAGATTATCGGCAGTTGAACAAAGCCACTATCAAAAACATATATCCGCTGCCAAGTATTGATGACTTATTTGATCAGCTTCAGGATGCTAAGGTATTTTCGAAGATCGATTTGAGGTCTGGTTACCATCAGTTGAAGATTAGGGCATCTGATGTCCCTAAAATAGCTTTTCGAACTGGGTATGGGCATTACGAATTCCTAGTGATGTCATTTGGGTTGACAAATGCCCCAGCAGCATTTATGGATTTGATCAATCGGGTGTTCAAGCCTTATTTGGATTCTTTTGTTGTTGTATTCATTGATAATATCTTGATTTACTCTAGCAGTCGAGAGGAACATGAGCAGCATCTTCGAAGTGTGCTTCACACCATGAAGAATAATCAGTTATATGCCAAGTTTTCAAAATGTGAGTTTTGGTTAGACTCAGTTGCCTTTTTGGGGCATGTTGTATCGGCAGAAGGCATAAAGGTGGATCCTAAGAAGATTGAGGCTGTTCAGAATTGGCCTAGACCTACTTCAGTTACAGAGATCCGGAGTTTCCTGGGTTTAGCAGGTTATTATCGTCGGTTCGTGGAAGGGTTTTCATCTATAGCAAGCTCATTGACCAGATTGACCCAGAAAGGTGTCCCATTCAGATGGTCAGACGAGTGTGAGATGAGCTTTCAGAAGCTCAAGACCGCTTTGACTACGGCGCCAGTGTTGGTATTACCCACAGGTTCATGATCGTATATGGTATATTATGACGCATCTCACATTGAGCTTGGTGCAGTATAAATGCAAGATGGCAAGGTAATTGTATATGCGTCGCGGCAGTTGAAAGTTCACGAGAAAAATTATCCTGTTCATGACTTAGAATTGGCAGTCGTTGTTCATGCGCTAAAGATTTGGAGGCATTACCTCTACGGTGTCTCGTGTGAGGTATTTACTGATCATCGTAGCCTTCAGTATCTGTTCAAACAAAAGGATCTTAATTTGAGGCAGAGAAGATGGTTGGATTTGTTGAAAGACTATGATATCTCCATTTTGTATCACCCCGGAAAGGCCAATGTGGTGGCCGATGCTTTGAGTAGAAAGGTTGTGAGTATGGGCAGTCTTGCATATATTCCGGTTGGTGAGAGGCCATTAGCTACAGATGTTCAGACTTTGGCTAATCAGTTCGTGAGGTTAGATGTTTCGGAACCCAGTTGGGTTCTAGCTTGCACAGTCGCTCGGTCTTCTTTATATGAGCGCATCAGAGAAAGGCAGTATGATGATCCTCATTTACTTGTCCTTAAGGACACGGTGCGGCACGGTGATGCCAAACAGGATGCTGTAGGGGAAGATGGGGTTCTGCGAATGCAGGGTCGTATTTGTGTGCCTAATGTGGATGGGTTTCGTGAATTAATTCTTGAAGAAGCACACAGTTCCAAGTATTCTATTCATCCAGGTACCGCCAAAATGTATCAAGATTTGCGGCAACATTATTGGTCGAGGAGAATGAAAAAGGATATAGTTGCACATGTAGCTCGGTGTCTGAATTGTCAGCAAGTTAAGAACGAGCAATAGAGACCTGGTGGTTTGCTTTAGAAGTTAGAAATTCCTGAGTGGAAGTGGGAGCGTATCACTATGGATTTTGTTGTTGGGCTCCCATGGACTCAGAGAAAATTTGACGCAGTTTGGGTCATTATGGATAGGTTAACCAAATCAGCACATTTCATTCCAGTGGCAGT
Organism: Nicotiana tabacum; assembly: GCF_000715075.1. Taxonomy (NCBI): domain Eukaryota; kingdom Viridiplantae; phylum Streptophyta; class Magnoliopsida; order Solanales; family Solanaceae; genus Nicotiana; species Nicotiana tabacum. Next base: position 50,866,089 of record NC_134102.1, read on the forward strand.
TACCTATTCTTTAGAAAGATTAGCTAAAATTTACATTCGTGAGATTGTCCGCCTTCACGGTATGCCGGTGTCTATTATTTCAGATCGAGGTACGTAGTTTACCTCACATTTCTGGAGGGCTGTACAGCATGAGTTAGGCACGCGGGTGGAGTTGAGTACAGTAATTCATCCACAGACAGACAGACAGACAGTCACAGCGCACTATTCAGATATTGGAAGATATGCTCTGTGCTTGTGTTATAGACTTTGGAGGTTCTTGGGATCATTTCTTGCCACTTGCGGAGTTTGCCTATAATAATAGCTACCAGTCGAGCATTCAGATGGCTCCGTATGAGGCATTATACCGAGCATTTGGTACGGGAGAGGCCCGGTTGTTGGGTATCAATTTGGTACGGGATGCCTTGGAAAAGGTCAAGATTATTCAGGATCGACTTCGCACAGCTCAGTCTAGGCAAAAAAGTTATGCCGACCGTAAAGTTCGTGATATTGCATTCATGGTTGGAGAAAGAATATTGCTCCGGGTTTTACCTATGAAAGGTGTAATGAGGTTCGGAAAGAAGGGCAAGTTGAGCACTAGGTATATCGGACCCTTTGAAATTCTTGAAAGGGTGGGTGAAGTAGCCTACACGCTTGCATTACCACCTAGTTTATCAGCGGTTCATCCGGTGTTCCATGTGTGTATGCTCCGGAAATATCATGGTGATCCGTCCCATGTGTTAGATTTCAGCTCAATCCAATTGGACAAAGATTTGACTTACGAGGAGGAGCCGGTGGCTATTCTAGCTCGACAGTTGAGGTCTAAGAGTTATCCTTCAGTTCGGGTGCAATGGAGAGGTCAGCCGGTAGAGGCATCTACCTGGGAGTCCGAGTCAGACATGTGGAGTAAATATCCACACCTTTTCTCCAGCTCAGGTACTTTTTCTAACTCCATTCGAGGACGAACGTTTGTTTTAGAGGTGGAAAATGTGATGACCCAAAATGTCATCTTTAAATTTAATAAGTAATTATGTGTTCTAAGACCTCTAAAAGCATCATTTATCATTCCTCGACTTGCGTGCGTAGTCCGTACAATTTTCCGAAAAGCTTTTATGTGAAAAATGGATTAAAATGTGAAATAGAGCTTTAAAAACTCAACTGAGTTGACTTTAGTCAACATTTTGAGCAAATAGACCCGGATCAGTATTTTGACAATTCCGGAAGGTCCGCATCGTGATTTGGGACTTGGGCGTATGCCCGGAATCGAATTCCGAGGTCCCTAGCTCGAGATATGGAATTTTGATGAAACATTAAAAGCTTGAAAGCTTATGATTTTTAAGAATTTACTGATATTGGATTTATTGACACCGGGTCCGTATTTTGGTTCCGGAGCCCGGTATAGGTCCACTATAATATTTATGACTTGTTTGCCGAATTTGGTGAGAATCGGAGTTGATTTGACGTGATTCGGATGTCCGGTTGTAAAAATATAAGTTTTAAAGTTTTCTTGAAAATTTCCTTTGATTTGGTATCCGATTCGTAGTTCTAGGTGTTATTTTGGCGATTTGATCACGCGAGCAAGTTCGTATGATATTTTAGGACTTGTGTGCATATTTGGTTTGGAGCCCCGAGGGCTCGGGTGAGTTTCGGATAGGCTATGGGATGATTTTGAACTTAAAAAATCTGGTTTTTGAGCTTCTGCTGTCATCTGGTGCATTGTGCTTCGCGATCGCGAAGCCATTCCTGCGATCGCGAAGAGGAAATTATAAGTAGTGAGTTTTACCCTTCGCGTTCGCGAAGATGGGCACGCGATTGCGAAAGGTAAACTCCTAGTGCACTGCGAACGCAAGGGACCAGCTCCGATCGCGTAGAAGGAAGGAAGGCAGAAGCTAGGCACGTTAATTGTGCTACGCGATCGCACAAGTAAGTACGCGATCACGTAAGGCTGGAAAAATGTACTCCGCGATCGCATGAGCATTTACGCGATCGCGTAGAATTAAAAGTCTGGGCAGCCAAAATGTGCTTTGCGATCGCGAAGCCATTCCCGCAATCGCGAAGAGTAAAGTGAACCTGGGCAAAAGTTGTTCTACGCGATCGCGAACGAATTTCCGCGATCGCGATGAGTAAAAATCCCAGAAACAGAACTTAAGTTCTAGAAATGGGGTTTCGACCCATTTTTAACTCTTTTCCATTTTTGAGCTCAGGTAAGGCGATTCTTTGGCGATTTTCACGGGAAAATATTGGGGTAAGTGTCCCTTACCCTATATTGATTATATTTCATGATTTCATACTTATTTATGTCATGAATCCGTGAAATTTTGGAAGAAAAATCAGATTTTTATAAAATCTTCCAAAAACGAAAAATTTAAGATTTGAAGGTCCATTCGACATCGGAAATGGATAATTTTTATATGGTTGGACTCATCTCGGAATGGGTGTTCGGGTTTCATAAGTCTTTCTGATATTTGAGACGTGGGTCCCACTATCAAATATTTTAATAAATTTTGGATTTTTATCCGAAATTTTTTTAAATTCATATGGAATTAATTGCTATGATTAGTATTGAATATATCAAATTGTTTGTGAATAGATTTGAAGCTTTCGGAGATAAATTTAAAAGGAAAAGTTGTGGTTAAATAATTGATTGGAATTTACAAAGCGAGGTAAGTGTCGTGGTTAACCTTGACTTAAGGGAATATGACCCTTAAATTATTTGTTATGTGAATTGCATGTGAACGACGTATAGGCAAGGTGACGAGTGTCTATACGTCGTCAAATTAATTGTTTGTCTGCTTACTTGAAAAATCATAAATTATTTTAAATCATAAATTAGTTATTATAATAATTGTTTCTCTCCTATTCTTTGTTAAATATTAATTCTTGAATTCCTGCATTAATTGTTATATGCTATTTGAATTATGTGTTTTAATTGTTATTTGACATTTAGCATATTAAATATTAAACTACCTAATTTCTCTATGATTTTCATAATAAATTGTTATTTGTCATTGTTTGGTTCATAAATAAATTATAATTATTGTGTGCCTTGATGCTTAATAATTTCTCATTTGACGTGGTATTTATTAAAGTAGGTTTTATTAGTAATTTTTATTTACATTATGAGTTGTTTAAAGTTATATATATCGGGGGAACGAGTTGCACGCTGCAACGAAAAATGTAAGTAAATATATCTATATTGGGGGATCGGATTGCACGCCGCAATAAACTTATTTAAAAGTCAATATTGGGGGATCGGATTGCACGCCGCAATAGACTTATTTAAAAGTCAATATTGGGGAATAATATATGACAGACTTGATTAAAAGGAATATATTGGGAGAGCGGGTTGCACGCTGCAACAGAATTGAATGTGAATATATTGTGAGAGCGGGTTGCACGCTGCAACAGAATTGGGTGAAATAATAATGGATTATGACTGCTGAGTTTGCTTTAATTATTATAAATGAGTTACCTGATTTATTTTTATTATTTGTTGTTGTTATTAATATTGTGTACAGGTTAATGTAAATGAACCGCCTTAGCCTCGTCACTACTTCATCGAGGTTAGGCTCAGCACTTACCAGTACATGGGGTCGGTTGTACTGATACTACACTCTGCACTTCTTGTGCATATTTCAGAGTTGGTCCCAGCGGCGTGCCATAGACTTGCTCGGATTTCAGTTATTCTGAGGAGACTTGAGGTATAACTGCATGACGTCCGCAGTTCTGAAGTCCCCGTCTATTTTACTTTAGCTGTGTGTTTATTTCCAGACAGTTTTATTTTATTCAGATATTTATTTGTATTATTCTAGAAGCTCGTGCACTTGTGACACCAATTCTGGGATGGTATTTAGATACCATTATTTTTATGAATTATTCACTATATTTCAGACGTTACTTCCGCAATTGTTCTCCGTTATTAATAAATTTAAAAATTGTTTTTAAAATGGATAATTTTATTCTAACGTTGGCTTGCCTAGCAAGTGAAATGTTAGGCGCCATCACGGTCCAAAGATGGGAATTTCGGGTCGTGACAAGATAACATCTTTAAAAAGAGAATTACATCAATCAGAATAAGAAAATTTTTAAAAAATATTTTCCATAGATAAATTATACCCCATAAGCATAAATTAGATAAACTACAGATTTTTATAGTAAAGTGATTTAAATTATATCTAACAACCATCGCATAACACAGATTTTTATGATATAATAGAAAAGATGAAAAAAATTGATATCAATCCAAAATTCTCATTAAGACCCAAGTTTTTCGGATTTGATTGAAGAAAACTCATAAATTTAATTAAGAGGATTGCTTATTTTATATAATTTTAAAGTTTAGGAGTCTCTTTTTTGAGTGTTCTTGCTATAGATCACATACAAAATAATAGAATAGAGAAAATAAAAATATAAAAAAATAATAATAAAACGACAAATAGAAAATTCAGTGGTAGCTGTCGCGCCCCTTTTTCTCGCGAAATCGGGTTTCGACCTGTGACAACTCTTTTTAATGGATGATAGGTATTAAAAGAGGAGAGTCGCCACCTAACGGTTTTTAAGGTGCGTTAGGGTACCTATTATGCAAATGACTCTGGTTTAACTGGTCAACGCCACCAAAGATCGGGTAAGGGTTCAAGTTACCTCAAAGAGAAGGTGTTACGCACTTCTCGAGGTCCAGAACTGTGGGTCCCGACCGAACTTAAATTATATGGATTAGTCTATGTGATCAAGTAAGCAAAGAGAGTACAAAATCTAAGATTTTTATTACAAAGAGATCTTGAATAGGGAGATACAACTATTTTTCATTCTAATAGAAAAGAAAGAAAATATGGGGGGGGGGGGGGAGTTCCTAAGTTTTTTAGCCTAAAGGATTATCCCGTGCAACATAAATAATATTTCGTAAGTCCCTTGAGATAGGGTGTTACTCATATTATCCAGCGGGCAAAGCCTATCATCTCCTGCTACCCGATTACTATGTTAAAGTTGTTTACCTAAAAGCGCTCTAATTCAATTCTAAGTCGTACCCTACGCGTGCACTACCCGTCCCATACCTATGGTCCAGGAGGTTTTGGACCTCTATTTGGATGGTTCTAGACCTTATCTAGGCTCCTCAAAAATGCAAAACTAAGTGACAAACAAAACATATAAAGACTTCACATAAAAGCAATTGAGGGTTCCCATTGACCTCCTGTCACGACCCAAAATCACACCACAGGAGTCGTGATGGCACCTAGTCTCTAAGACTAGGTAAGCCGATTTCAATTACCTTTTGAAGCCATTTTTTTTTTGAAAGTAACCGCAAAAATAATTATAATATACAACCTCCCAAGACTGGTAGTACTGAGTCACAAAATCTAACTGAATACATAGCATGATCACGAGGACCGAATATACAATACTGTTTGATTACAAGTTAACAGTACAATGAAATAAAAAGACTCCAAGGGACTGCGACGACCAAGCAGCTCTACCTTGAATCCTTACGATCCCACTTTAACTCTGCTCAAGTCCTTTATCTTCAATACCTGGCTCTGCACAAAAATGTGCAGAAGTGTAGAGTGAGTACACCACAGCGGTGCCCAGTAAGTATCAAGACTAACCTCAATGGAGTAGAGACGAGGTACAGTCAAGACACTCACTAGTCTAATAATCTGTGCAATATAGCATACGAAAATAATAGAAAACAAATAACAATAAGGGCAACACCAATCAACTAGTGATTTATACAGCAAGGCAACAGGAACATCATAAATATTACTCAACGAATAATAAACACAGGTACAACCAATTAATCAAGTCTTTCAAAATATACATCTTTTATCTATAAGTCTTTCAATGAAAGTCTCTAGAATATAATCATTTTCAATAAATATATCTCAAATATACTTTCTTCAAATAAATATATCTTTCAAATAGCATTCTTTCAAATAAACCTCTTCTGAATATAATTCTTTCCAATAAATATCTTTCGAATATAATTCCTTCAAGTAAATATCTTTCAAATATAATTCTTTCAAGTAAATATCTTTCAAAATTAAATTCTTTCAAGTAAATATCTTTCAAATATAATTCTTTCAAGTAAATATCTTTCAAATATAATTCTTTCAGGTAAATATCTTCCAAATATAATTCTTTCAAATATAATTCATTCAAGTAAATATATTTCAAATATAAATTCTTTCAAGTAAATATCTTTCAAATATAATTCTTTCAAGTAAATAACTTCCAAATATAATTCTTTCAAGTAAATATCTTCCAAATATAATTCTTTCAAGTAAATATCTTTCAAATATAATTCTTTCAAGTAAATATCTTTCAAATATAATTCTTTCAAGTAAATAACTTTCAAATATAAATTCTTTCAAGTAAATATCTTCCAAATATATTTCTTTCAAGTAAATAACTTTCAAATATAATTCTTTCAAGTAAATATCTTCCAAATATAATTCTTTCAAGTAAATATCTTTCAAATATAATTCTTTTCAAGTAAATAACTTTCAAATATAATTCTTTCAAGTAAATATCTTTCAGATATAATTCTTTCAAGTAAATAAAAGTCACCATGTGACGCCTCATTTAACTTTCATGGCGTGAGAAATATATTCAACACATCACATCAAATGGCACGGCAATACCTTCGTGCACTTATCTCATTCTCACTCAATATATATATATATATGTAGATCAAATCAATTGGCACGACAACACCCTTCGTGCATTTATATCTTTCTCACAGTACATACATACAACAGTACCAACTAAGTGGGCAGAATAAAAAAAGAATAAAGTAGAGGCATCCAGGAAGCAACAACGACTACAAGTCACATAGGAAACATAGGTGCACAATAACATCTCAAGATAAAGGCATGAATGTATACACAACAAACAATATCACAATATAATGTATGTCTCTCGTCCTCTCCTGCACGGAAACACCCTTCGTGCCATGAGTATATGATAATATAAAAATAATTGCACGGCATCACCCTTCGTGCTTTTACTCTCATCCTCACCTGATAATATAAATAAAACGGCACGGCATCACCCTTCGTGCTTTTACTCTCATCCTCACCTGATAATATAAATGAAACGGCACGGCATCACCCTTCGTGCTTTACACTCTCAATGGCACGGCATCACCCTTCGTGCTTTACACTCTCCCTCACATGATAATATAATTCAAATGGCACGGCATCACCCTTCGTGCTTTACACTCTTCCTCACCAAGCACATGTATATCATTAACAAGCAAGGTAGGAAGCATAAATAATGTCAAGGAGAGTGTTTAATCCACAACACAATATAACAATTCACATAAAATCCAAATAACAATCACACCAAATTATTATATAAAACACAAACTTGACAATTAAGGAATGAAGCATGATAACTCAAGTATTTACTAGTGCCAACAATTATCCAATTTAATACATAAAGATATCTAAAACTTTAAACCAATAAAATTTGCACATATAAGCTCGAGTACGTATTCGTCACCTCGCGTATACGGCTTCCAACCACACAATTTTCACATAAGACTCAATGCCTAAGGGGTAATTCCCCCACTCGAGATTAGGCAAGTACTTACCTCTTTGAAGTTATGCCGATATTCCAAAATCGTCTTCTTGCTTGAATTAAACTCTGGGCTGCTCAAATCTAACCAAATTAATTGTATAACTTCATTTAAATTCATCGGAGATAATTCTGGATAATAATATGTCGACTTCCTCGGAACCCGACAAAATTTTCATGAAATCCGAACACCCATTCCGATACGAGTTCAACCATACCAATTTTATCGAATTCCAATAACAACTCGACCTCCAAATCTTAATTTTTCGTTTTCAAATCCCTAAGTTCAAACCCCCGATTTACACCTCAAAAAGATGTAATCTAATCGGATTATTCGATGATAATTCAATATTATGGAGTAGAAATGATCACAAGGGACTTATCTCATGTTTTCCCGTAAAAACCTTGCTCAAATATCGCCCAGCCCGAGCTTGAAATGCTCGAAAATGGCAAAAGCTCGGAACCCCTCTGTTTTTGTATTGCCCAGGGGTTTTCGCATCCGCGGCAAATTTTTCGCACCCACGGCTTCGCATCCGCAGCAATTCTTTTGAACCCGCGGCAAAATTTTCGCACTTGCGGCTTCGCATCCGCGGCAAATATTTTGCACCCGCGGTGCCTGGCCAGCCCATAAATTTTTCTGCTTCTGCGACTCATTTCTCGCATCTGCGAGCTCGCACCTGCGGCCCTTTTTCGTGCAGGTGCGATCATACCAGATGCCCAGCTGCTTCAACTCCTCCTCCAAATCCAAATTCGATCTGTTAGGCATCCAAACTCACCCGAGGCCCCCCGGGACCTCAACCAAACATACCATCAAGTCCTAAAACATCATACGAACTTAGTCACATTCTTAAATCACATCAGACAACATCAAAATGATGAATCGCACCTCAAATCAAAATCTATGAACTTTGAACTTTCAAATTCTTTATCTTGTGCCGAAACACATCAAATCAATTCGGAATGACTTCAAATTTTGCACACAAGTCATAAATGACATAACAGACCTATTCAAATTTCCAGAATTGGATTCCGACCTCGATATCAAAAAGTCAACCCATTGGTCAAACTTCCCAAAAATTTAACTTTCGGCATTTCAAGCTTAATTCCACTACAGACCTCCAAATAATTTCCGGACATGCTCCTAAGTCCAAAATCACCATACGGAGCTATTGACATCATCAAAATTCCATTTTGGAGTCATTTTCTCAAAAGTCAACTCTCCGGTCAACTCTTTTCATTTAAGCTTCAAATTAAGGATTGTTCGTTTAATTTAATTCTGAATCTTTAGTAAATCAAAATCGACCACACCCGCGGGTCATAATACATATTGCGAAGCTGCTCGAGACCTTAAGTCATTGAACGGGGCATAAATTCTTAAAATGACAAGTCGGGTCGTTACATTCTCCACCTCTTATGAACGTTCTAAAAATTATTGTGAGGTTACCAAATTAATGATTTTACTTTTACACATATACTCACGGTTGATTCCATGCTACCGCATTTGAGATAAGCCTGACAATATCATCTCATTTGAGTTTATTTCTTTTATCCATATTTATAAACTGTAAGATTAATTTCTTACACTCCAAACGTTTCAAAAGGTCTGATTTTCACAACAACGTACGGTATTAGTCTCAACTGGCTATAGCAACTCGTGCCTATGCACACATCAATTTTCTTGATAGTGTTGAAGTACTTCAATTTTTTTTATTTATTTTATTTTTTTTCTTTTTCTGGGGTGTTTCATTCTTCCCCGCTTAGGGTCATTCGCCCTTAAACACATAACATAACTTATCTCTTTTTTTGCAAATTTCAATCCTTCAAATTTTACTAACTCCCAAATTTTTCAGAAATTTCGGCAGAGTCTCCCCTGTAATTGGGCCTATCCACCTGCTAGAGTAACACCAAAACAACTACTAACAACACATCCACAACCCAACACAATACCACAAGGTATATATCAATAACACCAATCTCAACATTACAAGCACTGCATTATCATAATGATATCAGGACATGAAGCACATCATATGTATGCTCTTTACCACATCCCTGGTCTTAAAAGCTGTTCATAATTAATTCCATCATCATCAATAGTGACGAGGGGTCGAATCGGACACTTACTATTGGCTATAAATAAAATACTAATGGTATGATTAAGTATGGCTTACGTAGAACGGCTGTAAGCTCATTATTTTGAAGTAAGTAAGCAATTATTTTATAATTAAGGAATCTTCAAATTTATTTTCATCTTTTAACAATCCTGTTATTGTAAGCAAACTCTGCAAGTGGCAAAAAAAGATCCCAAGCACCCCCAAAATCCATCACACATGCACGAAGCATATCCTCTAATATTGCGCTCGGACTGTCCGTCCGTCTGAGGGTAAAACAACTCCACACGAGTACCCAACTCTTGTTGTACGACTCTCCAGAACCGTGATGTAAATTGCGTACCCTGGTAAGAGATGATAGATACTGATACGCCATGAAGCCTGACAACCTGGGCTAGCTACTCCGAAGAGTAAGTAGTAACCATAAGAATAAAATGAGCTAACTTGGTCAATTTATCCACAATCACCCAAACTACAACGAACTTCCTCTGAGTTCGTGGGAGCCCAACAACAAAATCCATAGTGATCCGCTCCCATTTCCATTCTTGAATCTCTAACTTCTGAAGCAATCCACCCGATCGTTGATGCTCATATTTCACTTGTTGACAATTTAGGCACCGAGCTACATATTCTACTATGTCTTTCTTCATCCGCCTCCACCAATAGTGTTGTCTCAAGTCCTGATACATCTTTGCAGCTCCTAGATGAATAGAGTAGCGCGAACTGTGAGCCTCCTTGAGAATCAACTCACGCAAACCATTTACATTGGGCACACATAGCCGGCCCTGCATTCGTAATACACCGTCATCTCCAATAGTGACTTCCTTGGCATCACCGTGCTAAACTCTGTCCTTAAGGATAGGCAGATGGGGGTCATCATACTGACGCTCCCTGATACGATCATAAAGAGAAGACTGAGAAACCATACAAGCCAGAACTCTGGTCATCTCGAAAACATCCAATATGACCAACTAGTTGGCCAAGGCCTGAACATCCAAGGCTAAGGGCCTCTCTGCTACTGGTAGATATGCTAAACTGCCCAAACTCTCCGCCTTGCGACTCAGGGCATCGGCCACCACATTGGCCTTCCAGGGATGATAAAGAATGGTGATGTCATAATCCTTAAGCAACTCCAACCACCTCTGCTGCTGCAAATTAAGATCCTTCTATTTAAACAGATGTTATAGACTCTGGTGATCGGTATAAACCTCACAATGGACACCATACAAATAATGTCGCCAGATCTTCAAAGCATGAACAATAGCTGCTAAATCGAGGTCGTGGACCTGATAATTCTTCTCATGTACCTTTAACAGTCTAGACGCATAGGCAATCACCCTACTGTCTTGAATCAACACTACACTGAGACCAATACGTGATGCATCACAATACACAGTATAAGACCTTGAACCTATAGGCAACACTAATACCGGGGCTGTAGTCAAAGATGTCTTGAGCTTTTGAAAGCTCTCCTCACATTCCTCGGTCCACCTGAACGAAGCACCTTTCTAGGTCAACTTGGTCATAGGTGCAGCAATAAAAGAGAAACCCTCTACAAATCGATGATAATACCCTGCCAAGCCAAGAAAACTCCGGATCTCCATAGCTCGGGATGGTCTGGACCAACTTTGCACTGCCTCAATCTTCTTCAGATCTACCTTGATCCCCTCGCACGAAACTATATGACCCAAGAATGCCACTGAATCTAACCAGAATTCACACTTTGAAAATTTTGCATATAACTTCTTTTCTCTCAAAGTCTGAAGCACAGTCCTCAGGTGCTGCTCATGATCCTCCCGACTCTGGGAATACACCAGAATGTCATCAATAAACACAATCATGAATGAGTCAAGATAGGGTTGAAATACACTATTCATAAAATGCATAAATGTTGCTGGGGCATTGGTCATCCCAAAAGACATTACAAGGAATTCATAGTGACCATACTGAGTCTTAAAAGTAGTCTTCGGGATATCTGGCACCCGAATATTCAACTGATGATAGCCTGAATGCAAGTCAATCTTAGAGAACACCCTTGCACCCTGAAGCTGATCAAATAGGTCATCAATACGTGGCAATGGATACTCGTTCTTCACTGTAACATTGTTCAACTGGCTGTAATCAATACACATCCACATAGAACCATCCTTCTTCTTCACAAATAATACAGGAGCACCCCAAGGCGATACACTAGGCCGAACAAAACCCTTATCAAGCAGTTCCTGTAACTGCTATTTTAATTCTTTCAATTCTGTTGGGGCCATACGATATGGTGGAATAGAAATGGGCTGAGTGCCCGGTAAAAAATCAATGCCAAAGTCAATATCTTTGTCGGTGGAATACCCGGAAGATCCCCTGAAAATACATCTAAGAATTCCTTTACTATCAAAACTGACTCCACGGTAGGAGTATCAATATTAACATCTCTCACATAGGCCAGATACGCATCACACCCCTTCTCAACCATTCGTTGAGCCTTAAGAAATGAAACAACCCTGCTAGGAACATAATCTAAGGTACCTCTCCACTCTAGCCGCGATAGGCCTAGCATAGCCAACGTTACCTTCTTGGCGTAACAATCAAGGATAGCGTGATAGGGCGACAACCAGTCCATGCCCAAAATAATATCAAAATCCACCATACTGAGCAATAATAAATCAACTCTGGTCTCAAAATCACTGATAACAATCAAACACGACCGATACACGCGGTCAATAATAATAGAATCACCCACGGGTGTAGATACATAAACACAAGAACTCAAAGAATCACGGGATATGCCCAAATATGGGGAAAAATAAGATGACACATAAGAATAAGTGGAGCCTGGATCATATAAGACTGATGCATCTCTATGACAGACTGAAACAATACAGGTGATAACATAATCAGATGCAACTGCCTCCGTCCTAGCAGGAAGGGCATAATATCTAGCCTGGCCTTCCCCTCTAGGGCGAGCTCTACCTGCCCGACCTCCACCTCTCGCTGGCTGTGCAGGTGGAGTGGCAACTGGTGCAGTAATCATGGCCTGAGAAGCCTGAGGACCCTGTGGAATAGGTGGGGCCTGAAAAATCTGTGGAGGTGCACCCCTCCTAAGTTCGGGGCATTACCTCATTATATGACGAGTGTCACCACACTCAAAACAATCCCTCGGAGGACATGGCTGCTGGGACTGGATCGGGCCTGATCGACTGGACTGGCCGCCGAAAGCACCCCGTGAAGGAAGTATAGTAGACACTGGTGGTGCATAATATGGAACCTAAGGCCTGGGAGTAGCCAGAACACCACTGGAAGCTGGAAGTGCTGAATGAATAGGACGTCTCACATAGATTCCACCATGACGGGCCGTAGCTGGGGCACGAGAACTGTTATACGTGCCATAATCTCAGGGCCTCTTAGCTTCCCTCTCTTCTCTTTCCCGGATCAGCATACCCTCCAATATCCTAGCAATTGACACCACATGTTATTATGCGATGTCCATCTCCAGCTCTCAGGCCATACTGAATCTGTTACTAGAGTGGAGCCTCTCAATAAATTGACGGACACGCTCTCTGACAGTAGCAACTATGGCAGGTGCATGCTTGGATAAATCACTGAACCAGATTGCATACTCCGATATTGTCATAGAGCCCTGACGCAACTGCTCAAACTCTATGCGCCATGCATTTCTGAGACTCTAAGGAACATACTCCCTCAAGAACATATCTAAAAACTGAGTCCAAGTGAGTGAAGCTGCCTCAGACGGACTATCCAACTAGTATGCTCGCCACCACTGGTAGGCCTCTCCTCTAAGATGGAATGTCGTGAAAGAAACCCTACTTGAATCCACAATACCCATAGTACGGAGGATACAGTGACATTCCTCAAGAAATCCGTGAGCATCCTCTAAAGCCAAACCGCTGAAAGTGGGAGGGTGGTACTTCTTGTACCTCTCAAGCCTGAGCTGCTCCCCCTCAAAAACTGATGCCCTAACCTCGGGCCGAACTGGGACAATTGGCTGCACTGGTATAAACTCTGGGGCATGGTCAACAAGGACCCGTGGCTCTGCGTACGGGCGGCGGGAGTCTGTGCTCCTCCCCCGGCCTGAGATGTGGCAGGAGCAAGTGGAATCAACCCTGCCTGAGCTAGAGTACCAAACATGCTCAAAAACCGGGCAAGAGTCTCCTGAAGTGCAGGAGTAGTAACACGCATCTCAGGTGCCTGCTCTCCAACTGGAGCTACTAGTGGCTCCTCTACAACAGCCCGTGCAGGTGCTCTGGCTGCACCACGTGGTCTTCCTCGGCCTCTGGCTCAGGCTTTGCCCCGGCCCCGGCCTCTTGCGGCTCCAACAGGGGGCGTGGGTGTCTGATCATCTGATCCAGTTGTGCGTGTCCTCAACATCTGTGATAGAATAGAAAGAAAAGGGTTTAGAATTTCGAAGTCAACAAATGTGCATGATAAGGAATCAAAGAAGTGAACATTTCCTAACAATTCCATAGCCTCCCGAAGATAAGTACAGACGTCTCTGTACTGATCCACGAGACTCTACTAAACCTGTTTGTGATTCATAACACCTATGAACCTAGAGCTCTGATACCAACTTGTCATGGCCCCAAATTTCCTCTGTAGGATATCGTGATGGCACCTAGTCTCTAAGACTAGGTAAGCCTATCAATTTTTGCGGAATAACGAAATCCAAAACTAAAACTCAAATCTCAACATACGGAATAAATAAAACTGCAATTCAAAATAGTTACAACTCCCAAATCCCGGTAGAAATAAGTCACAAGCTTCTAAGAATTTATTCTAAGTGTCTCTATACCTCAGAGTCTAAAGAGAATAAGGAAAACAAAATAATAAGGATAGAAGGGGACTCTGAGGTCTGCGGACACTGGCAGATATACCTTGAAGTCTCCGCGTACGGCTAGTTCACTGATGCCTGGTCTGATAGGAAGTACCTGGATTTGCACAAAAAGATGTGCAGAAGCGTAGTATGAGCACACCACAGCGGTACCCAGTAAGTGCAAGGCCTAACCTCGGTAAAGTAGTGACGAGGTTAGGTCAGGCCCTACTGGAAATAATAAAAGACAGGGTGAAAGTTTAATCAATATAATAATAATAATGACAATGGGAATAATTCAAGTAAGTAGTATTGTATACGGTTAAAACCGGGACCACCCGATTTTACTGTTTGATTAAGACCGAGAGTTTGCATCGAAGGATGACTCCGAAGTGGATCGGATCGAGGCACGAAGACAAGGTACCGAGATCGAGATTCGAGGCACCTGCCAAGATCGAGGCCGACAGCAATTGAGACCAAATGAGATAGGCATCGAGCAATACCAAAGATAGTGTAATAATGGAAAAGCGAGATATCCGCGACTGGTCGAAGATCATGGCAGAAATCTCGGAACGGATCGAATCAAGAACGATTGTTTAGTTAATCATGGGGTTTCCTTCTGTAATTAGAATTGTACCATATATAGAATTCCTCTACTATATAAAGTGGGTTCTAACCATTTGCAGGCATGACTGATAAACAAAAGACATATAATTTTCTTTCTTGCTCACGCTCTTGTTCTTCAGCTTATCGTATTTTTATTATCTTTGTATCAACCAGTTCGAGGGCACTCCAACTCAAGGGCTGAGTTCTATTCAAACACTGGTTTGATTTGCCTTATAGTTCAATTCTTTCTTTAATCTTCATATTTATCAATTGGTATTAAGTGAAATCACGTATCCTTAAATCTACATTATAAGTTTAATTGTTATCAAATTTTGAGGGTAAATAGTTTGGCGCCCACCGTGGGGATAAGGATAATAGTGATTGCTTAATACTGATTCCGATAACACATACTACTTTACGCTTATTCTTGTAAGTGTTTTTGTTTTCAGGAAAAAACATGTCAACTCACAAACAACACCCGCACATGGTGACAACGGTTTTAGATTTCAAGGGGAGAACGTCAATATAGCCGCCCCGGGAATCGAGGTGCCTCAGGCTGATCTCGAGGAAGTACCAATTGCAAACCCCATCGACGTCAGTTCACATATCACCCTAAATACAAATTTGGGTGTTGATACCGAAGGTAGCATATGTAGGGAAGGTCGATCTGGTGGTCGAGGTATGCATGGCGGAGGAGATGGTGGAGTCAGCCTCCAATTGATATTTGAAATGTTACAGGCTCAACAAGCCGTTATAGCGCAACTACAAAATCAACATCGAGCGCCGAGTGGGGTAGAACCAGAAGTCGTCCATAGGACCGAGCCAGTGACAGAAAGGTCGAATGCCGATGAATTGGGGACTGACCTCGTCATTACCTTTTAAATGCTCGAGGAGCTCACTAAACGAATTGAAATGGGAGAAAAGAAAATTGAGGCAAATGACAAGAAAGTAGAGACATATAACTCCCGGGTTGACCAAATATCGGGGGCACCACCAATTTTAAAAGGTATGGACTCAAAGAAGTTCGTGCAGAAGCCGTTCCCCCCAAGTGCGGCTCCGAAGCGCATTCCGAATAAATTCTGCATGTCGGAAATACCCAAGTACAATGGGACCACCGATCCAAATGAGCATGCCACCTCCTATATATGTGCGATAAAAGGAAATGATTTAGAAGATGATGAGATCAAATCGGTTCTACTAAAGAAATTTGGAGAAACTCTATCGAAGGGGGCAATGATATGGTATCACAATCTGCCACCTAATTCCATCGATTCCTTCGCCATGCTTGCAGACTCTTTCGTAAAGGCACACGCCGGAGCAATAAAGGTTGCAACTAGGAAGTCGGACCTCTTCAAGGTAAAACAGAAAGATAACAAAATGTTGAGGGAGTTCGTATCTCGATTCCAGATGGAACGCATGGAACTACCACCAGTCACAGATGATTGGGCTGTTCAAGCTTTTACTCAAGGTTTGAACGATCGGAGTTCGGTGGCCTCACGACAGCTAAAGCAGAACTTAATTGAATACCCAGCTGTAACCTGGGCCGATGTACATAATCAATACCAGTCGAAGATCAGGGTCGAGGATGAACAATTAGGGACCCCTCCCGGTTCCGCTTATCCGATCAGGCCCGTTGGAAGAACTCAGAGAGATATCGACAGAGAACCTCGGTCGAACAGGGACCGATATCAACCATACAAAGCAGATCGTAGAAATAGTGGCCCAGGACTCAATCCCATCCGAAATGAAAATGATCGAAGACAGAGCTCTCGAGGGCTCATGAGCAAAAATAGTTTCGATAAACGTGTCGATCCCACAAAAGCACCACGATTATCAGAATACAACTTCAGCATCGACGCATCAGGTATTGTATCAGCCATTGGGAGAATCAAAGATACTAGATGTCCCAGGCCCCTACAGACCGATCCATCCCAAAGGAACCCTAATCAAATATGTAAATACCATGGTATGCATGGTAACAGAATCGAAGACTGCAGACAATGGAGATGGCCCGTTTATTCAACGAGGGTCACCTTCGAGAGTTCTTGAGCGACCGAGCTAAAAATCATTTTAGAGACATGGATGCAAACAGGAAAAACGAGCAAGAACAACCACATCACGTGATTCACATGATCGTTGGTGGGATCGATATTCCACAAGGGCCCATTTTCAAACGCACTAAGGTATCGATCACCAGGGAAAAATGAACTCGAGACTATATACCAGAAGGCACTTTATCATTCAACAATGAGGAAGCAGAAGGGATCTCACAACCCCACAATGATGCACTGGTAATCT
The DNA here is from genome assembly GCF_000715075.1 of Nicotiana tabacum. Taxonomy (NCBI): domain Eukaryota; kingdom Viridiplantae; phylum Streptophyta; class Magnoliopsida; order Solanales; family Solanaceae; genus Nicotiana; species Nicotiana tabacum. The sequence continues at coordinate 50,883,471 of NC_134102.1, forward strand.
CTATCCTTGTGAATAAAATTCAGGTTAAATGTGTTTTAATTGATCCAGGAAGCTCGGCCAATATTATTCGATCGAGGGTTGTGGAGCAGCTCGGCCTACAAGATCAGATCGTACCCACAGCTCGAGTTCTCAATGGTTTCAACATGGCAAGCGAAATGACTAAAGGAGAAATCATTTTCCAGTAAATATAGCTGGGACTATTCAAGAAACAAAGTTCCATATGATCGAAGGTGATATGAGATACAACGCCCTATTCGGAAGACCCTGGATTCACAATATGAGGGCATTCCCTTCAACACTTCACCAAATGCTGAAGTTCCCAACACCGGATGGAGTAAAAATGGTGTACGGGGAACAGCACGCTGCCAAAGAGATATTCGCGATCGACGAACTGATACCAATATCGGCACTTTTGTCAACAAAAGAATTGGAGTCCAAAGGAAAATAGGAACCTAAATAGCAACCACAGCCGCCAACCTCGACTCAATAGGAGAAGCAGGGAACGGACGAGGACGATGACTATTGGATCCCTCGATCCTTCATAATCCCCGAGGATTTCGATGCCACCAAATTGACGGTTCGAAGAGCTGGAGCAAGTCATACTGATCGAGCATCTACCCGATCGAAAGGTATACCTAGGTACGGGGTTAACCCCTGAGATCAGGGAAAAAATCATTAAATTTCTTATCAATAATATGGATTGTTTTGCTTGGTCCCACCTATATATGACAGGGATCCCGCCGGAAATCGCTACACATCGACTGAGCTTGGACCCGAAGTTCCGCCCGGTAAAACAAAAGAGAAGACCCCAGTCCGAGGTAAAACATGCATTCATCAAGGATGAGGTAACCAAATTTCTCAAAATAGGATCCATTCGGGAGGTAAAATATCCCAAATGGTTAGCAAACGTATTCGTAGTCCCTAAAAAGGGAAATAAACTTAGGATGTGCGTAGATTATAAAGATTTAAACAAAGCATGTCCTAAAGACTCTTTTCCTCTGCCGAATATCGATCGCATGATCGATGCCACGGCCGGCAATGAGATCCTTAGTTTTCTCGATGCCTACTCCGGGTACAATCAAATACAAATGAACCCGGAGGACCAGGAAAAGACTTCGTTCATCACTAAGTATGGCACCTATTGTTATAATGTAATGCCGTTTGGACTAAACAATACTGGTGCCACTTATCAATGCTTAGTAAATCGAATGTTCGAAGAACAAATAGGTAAGTCAATAGAAGTTTATATTGATGATATGCTAGTTAAGTCCCTAGAGCAGAGGACCATTTGACACATTTACATGAGACCTTCGATATACTAAGGAAATACAACATGAAACTCAACCCAGAGAAGTGTGCATTCGGGGTCGGCTCTGACAAGTTCCTCGGCTTTATGGTATCAAATCGGGGTATCAAAATCAACCCCGATAAGATCAAGGCGATCGAAGACATCACAGTCATGGATAATGTTAAGGTCGTACAAAGATTAACAGGGCGCATAGCCGCCCTAGGCCGATTCATCTCAAAGTCTTCAGATAGAAGTCACGAGTTCTTCTCGCTGCTCAAAAAGAAGAACAATTTTGCATGGACCCCGGAATGCCAACAAGAATTGGAAGAGTTAAAGCGATACCTCTCGAGCCCGCCACTACTTCATACTCCGAAAGCAGACGAGCAACTCTACTTGTACTTAGCAGTCTCGAAAATCGCTGTAAGTGGAGTCCTAGTTCGAGAAGAGCAAGGTACGCAATTTTCTGTTTACTATGTTAGTCGAACTCTAGGCGAGGCCGAGACCCGGTACCCACACATAGAAAAATTGGCTCTTGCCCTAATAAGTGCCTCTAGGAAATTAAAACTGTATTTTCAATGTCATCCAATTTGTGTGGTGACCACTTATCCTCTTCGCAATATTTTGCATAAGCCCGAACTCTAGGGCCGATTGGCCAAATGGACCGTCGAAATTAGCGGGTACGATATCGAGTATCAACCCCGAACGGCCATCAAGTCTCAAATCTTAGCAGACTTCGTGGCTGACTTTATGCCAGCCCTCGTACCTAAGGTCGAAAAAGAACTATTATTAAAATCGGGTATAGCATCGGAGGTGTGGACCCTATTCACAGACGGCGCTTCGAACGTGAAGGGGTCCGGGCTAGGCATCGTTTTGAAGTCGCCCACAGGTAATACAATTAGATAGTCTATCAAAACTTCTAAGTTAACTAACAAAGAGGCCGAGTATAAGGCCATGATTGCATGTCTCGAGCTAGCTAAGAGTTTGGGAGCAGAGGTCATCGAAGCCAAATGTGACTCCTTACTTGTGGTAAACCAAGTCAACGGAACCTTCGATGTTCGGGATGATCGAATGCAGAGATACTTGGATAAATTACATGTGACACTACATCAGTTTCAAGAATAGACCCTACGGCATGTACCTCGAGAGCAAAACAGCGAAGCCGATGCCCTTGAAAATTTAGGGTCATCGGTCGAAGATGACAAAAATAGCACGAGGACTATCGTGCAACTTTCGAGGTCAGTGATCGAAGAAGGCCATAATGAAATAAACTCCACAAGTCGGACCTGGGATTGGAGGAATAAATATATCGAGTACCTGAAGAAAGGAAAGCTTCCATCGGATCCTAAGGAATCTAGGACTCTACGTACGAAGGTCGCACGATTCACATTGGATGAATATGGAACAATATATAGAAGGATGTTCGATGGACCATTGGCAATATGTCTGGGTCCCGGAGACACCGACTACGTCCTACGGGAAATTCACGAGGGAACTTGCGAAAATCATTCGGGTGCCGAATCATTGGTTCACAAAGTCATTAGAGTAGGATACTACTGGGCTAATATGGAAAAAGATACGAAGTAATTCGTTCGAAAGTGCGACAAGTGTCAAAGATATGCACCGATGATCCACCAACCCGGGGAGCAACTCTATTCGGTCCTATCCCCATGGCCGTTCATGAAATGGGGAATGGATATCGTCAGCCCTCTACCATCGGCCCTAGGTAAAGCTAAATTTATTTTATTTATGACTGACTATTTTTCTAAATGGGTCAAAGCACATGCCTTCGAAAACGTCAGGGAAAAAGAAGTTATTGACTTCATCTGGGACCACATTATATGTTAATTCGGAATGCATGCCGAGATCGTATGCGACAATGGAAAGCAATTCATCGGAAGCAAAGTAACAAAGTTTCTTAAAGACCACAAAATCGAAAGGATCTTGTTAATGCCATATCACCCCAGTGGGAATGGACAGGCAGAATCAACGAACAAAACCATCATTCAAAATCAAAAGAAAATGTTGAACGACGCTCAGGGAAAATGGAGAGAAATGTTTCCCGGGGTCCTTTGGGCGTATCGAACAATGTCAAAATCCTGTACGAGGTCAACACCGTTCTCTTTAGTATATGGCACCAAAGCTCTAATCCCGGTCGAAGTCGGGGAACCTACATCAGGTTTCGATATGCAATGGAAGAGTTGAATCACGAGGCTATGAATACAAGTCTCGAATTTCTAGATGCAAAATGGGAAAGCGCCCTCGTTTGAATGGCCACATAGAAGCAACGGATCGAAAGGTACTGTCACACCCCAGACCTGAAGGGATGTGGCCGGCACCCGGTACCATACTCGGCCCGAGCGTACCACTCTGTAACTGTGAATTCTAGAGTAATAACCCTCAACCTAGGCCGATGAGACCATATTCTGAATCATCTGAAAATATCGTCTGTCTCATCTAAGGGGTAAACATACCCAAAAACTCATATAGTGTTATACAAACTATACAGAACTTGTCTACAAGCCTCTAGAGATAGTTGAACTGTATCATGATTGGGACAGGGCCTCGACCTACCCATCAAACCTGTATATATATAAAACGGACTCCAAGGTCTAGACCTGGTAACTCCGGGGAAGTGGAGCTTACCAACCAAGCTGATATTTGGCTCTGTCTACTGGGAAGGTCTATCCAGCTGTCTATCAGGACCTGCAGGCATGAAATGCAGCGTCCCCAGCAAAGGGACGTCAGTACAAATAATGTACTGAGTATGTAAGGCAACAGAATAACTGAAAGCTAAAACTGAACTGATGATATAATAACTGAATGTAACTGGGAGTCAAGAATAATATGAAGATATGCATACCTGTTGATACTGACTCAACTCTCTCCATATAGTATGTAAAATAGTTGTCCGGCCCTATAAGGCTCGGTATGTGTAACTGCCCTGCCGTAGTAGGCTCGCTCATAGGCGCTCGGCCATACTAGGCTCTGTATCTCGGCTATTCTGGGCTCGCTCATAGGCGCTCGGCCATAGTAGGCTCTGTATATAACTTACCATCTGATCAGAGGTTGCCCAATAGGGGCCTGCCCACCGATTATAGCTCGATGGTGGTAAAAATACTATAACACTGTATATATATACACTCTATGCTCTATTGGCTGAAATAAGCCAATACTAAACTGAATATGAAGTCCCGATAAGGGAGAATACTATAACTTCTGAGACTAGGATAATGTGAATAAATTCAGGAATACAAACTTCTCTTTATGCTTCGTTATCAAACTCATGTAGTTACGAGATCATGCCAAAATGAAGAAAGGTTTAGCCTTAACATACCTTATCACAATCTTTCCAATCACCAAGTTGAACTCACCTCTTTGCACCTTAATCTACAAGAATGATAATAATGCTATCGTTAAGTTACGAAAGGTACAACTATCGCACAACGAACGACAAGCTTATTTTGTATTAAAACGGACAGCATCTCCCCTATAATCCTTACTTCCTCCAAATTCAAGATAACACCACAACACCAAAAATAACAATAAAAACATATATACATTATTTTCAACAATAACAACATATATATATTATTTTCCAACCTTATGTACATCACACAATACTACAAAACAGCCCAACATAACCCAATCTCTTCATACACAAAACGACCACTGTAGTAGTGTCAACAACCCAAAATTGTTACGATGAACCACCAGCCCAACATCTTGAATTTATGTGGTGTTTCTCCACACCCTTCCTCCTCCAAAACTCCACAAAACAGTAGTAAAACACGCTGCCCAACAGCACCACAAAACAGTCCATAAAATAGTCCACAAAACAGTCCGCTACAAGTGAATAACTCAAACTCACGGCTTCCGATCACCATCTCATGAGTTCTTACAAGTATAGAACGACTTACCATGAATTTAAAGCAGAAAAAATGGATGAAAGAGAGCAGTAAACTCACTTTATTTGTTGGATAACTCAGCTCCTATCTTGGTTCTTCAAACTCTAGGTTTTACCTCCAATTAGAACTTGAAATGGAGAGAAAATCAATTAGGGTTTGTGGGAAAGATTTGGGAGGAATTTTGCAGAGCTTATGTCAGGTTATTATGCTCTATTTTAAGTCTAATATATGAAGAAAATAGGCCCTTAAAAGGCCTCTTTGGACGACCCGAAATGGCCCATTTTTGGGCTCTCATTTAAGCAAGTAGGTGACACACCTACTTGTCACCTAGCAGCTTGCGCAGTATCGCAACAATGACCATATCTCTCTACTCCGATGTCGTATTGACAAACAGTTTAATGCGTTGGAAAATAGACTCATAGATATTTAATTTGATGGGTAGAACACCCCATAACTCTAGGTATATTGGGAGAAAATTGCAGTTACATTGGACCCAAAGATTCAGTAAAACTTATGAATGTAACTTGTGATGACTTTCATCGACTTTTGTTCCACAACTCGCTTGACTTCAAAACATAACACACGAATGTCATACAACTAATATAAATCATAACATAATCTCTTTATCATGTTAAGCACCCTAGTCTCACCCCAAAGGTACATGTTATAACATTCCCAACTTGTCGACTTTCGACGAAACATTGTTTTCTTCAATTGCTTTAGCTTCTGAACCGTCCAACCCTCTTTGTACTTGTTGTTTATGATCTTAATTATTTGTAACCTCAGAGGTAACATGATTATCTTACTTTATATACTTTAAAAATATGATTTCATTTCTGAGCTTACATCAATTGACTTACGATGTACTCGTACGTATGAAAACATGGGTTGTAATAGGTACTACAACCGAAGAGCCAATTTTTGACATTTTAGAACTGGGGACTTAGTAATGAGAAAGGTCACCCTCAATACTCGAGACCCAAATGAAGGAAAACTCGGCCTAAATTGGGAGAGACCGTATTAGGATCTCGATATCATCGAAAAAGGATCTTACAAACTCGGCACGATGAACGGCGAACAATTGTCAAATAATTGGAATGTGTCACTCCTCAAACGATATTATTGCTAAGATATGACCTTCTCCGTTTTCATTAAAATTTTATGAACCAATTACAGGTGTTCTATCGGAGACATCGGAGCATCCTTCAACATGAAGTCCTTAGGTCTGAAAGCACGCGTTGCACTCTTTTTCCCTTCGACCGGTTTGTCACGCCCCAAAATCGAGGAGCACGACCGGCGCTCAACCGAGTGAACCCGCCGAGCAAGCCTATTAGATTTCCTTCTAACCCAAACTCATTCATGAAAAAAGAGAACATACATCTTCGTTAATCAAACAATAAAGTGATCATGTCTGCAATACCAATTTCTTACCATTAGTTACTTCATTTAAATTCTCAATTTCACACACATTTTTCATAATCTGAAGTGGAAATAGTAATTCAAACACAACATAATGCATTTGACTTCCCCAGCACTAATATACAACCCACACTATGTCTACAGAGCATCTATAGATAAAGAAGAGTACAATGATAATGCCAGCAACAAGGCCCCGGCTATACCTCAAATAGAATACACAAAGTACAAAAGATTCATGACCCCGGGATGAAGTGGGGCTCACCAAGTCAGCTGGGAAGAAGGTGTACTGCTATCACTGATCAATATCTCCTGATGTGGAACCACCTGCATCCATTTAAATATGCAGCGCCTCTGGCAAAAGGGACGTTAGTACTGTCGAATAGCACTAGTATGTATAACTAAACACCCTCTCAATAGAATGACAAATAATACAAACAAGATTATCATAATGTTAATGGAAGCCTTAACCAACATCAGACCTCAATTTAGGATCAAGATAGTGTTTCAATTAATTTCCATATCTCACATTGGGAGATTTTTAGAAGCGATATACCATTGTCCACAATACCATTTTTCACAATACCAGTACCACCGTACTCTCAGCACGGAGTCTGATCATGGCCCGATTGGCTAGGCTATCTCATTAGAGCCATCAACCACAATTACTCTCAATATCCATACCACCATCTTTAACACGGAGTCTGATCACGACCTGATCGGCTAGGCTATCCATTAGGGACATCGACCACAATCATAATTTCAATTACAATTTCCAGCACAATCACCACCACGTGTGCGGCATGGTGTCCGATCATGACCCGACCGGCTAGGCTGTCTTATTCTAGACATCAACCTTTTTATATCAATCATCGCATTTCATATTACTTTCACATCTTTTCATTTCATTGGCACTAATGGCCATAATTATAAGATCACTTTCTAATGCACAACCCATATTTTTAACACATCCTCAATTGATAACATAACATAAATAAAGCATTTGGAATACTTGTTGAACATATATCTTTTGACCCAATCTTACTCGGAATAGCCAATTTTATAATGAACCACTCGGGACTTACATAATTCACATGAATATCATAGGATCCAATTCTAAGAGAAGATTTTAGCCAACATACCTCACTCGAGCTTTCTTACACTCTAAATGTTCCGGAATTCTTAGCAACTTTAATCTATTTAAGAAATATAACAAGTTGAACCAAAATTAGGACGATGATAATGGTTCTAGCTCATTTGAGCATTTTATCAAACACTAGGTGTGCATTAAGGTTTCAAGGTCCTTTTATGGAGGATTCCATCATCCCACAACCCAATCTTTACCATTTTTAGCTCAACAATCTTCCTACACCCTTTGATAACACATGCATGTAAAATAAACAACTCTCATGCCCAAATATTATCTTGCTAATTACCCATTTCTAGACAAAATTTGAAATTAAGGGTTAAGGTGTAGAATCTTACCTCTAGGATGAAGACCTAGTGAGTTTCCCTTCTTAATCTTCTAAACCTTGAGCAAGAATTGAAGAACAATTATTGAAGAACACCTTCTCACTCTAGGGCACTCTCTCTCACTCTAAAATATCAGATTTTCCAAAAAAAATGGTCCACAATTCTTATATAACAAGATTGGGTCGGGTTATAAAAATAGGAGAATGGATACTCCGAAATTCCAGATCGGGCTACAGACCTGGCCTCACGAGCTCTATAGCGAACTACAGACCTGGCCCTACGAGCTCTGTAGCGAGCTATAAACCAGGCTTTGCGAGGGATATAGGTCTAGCGTGCTACAGACCTGGCCTCGCGAGCTCTGTAGCGAGCTACAGACCAGCCTTTGGGTATTTGAACATAACTTCTTGTAGGAATGTCCAATTGACAAATGGTTTGAAGCGTTAGAAACTAGACTCAAAAGAGTTTTAATTTGATAGGTATATCACCTCATAAGTCGTTATAGTTTGGTAGCAGCATGCGTTTGAAGTAGGATCTTGTGCGAATTGAGACATCCTTTTCACTTAATGTATCCTACTTATTCCACACGAATTCTTTCCATTCACAAAACTCCTTAGTATGTTTCAACACACCTTAAACATATATTTTTCATTTCGAAATAATGTGGTTCTATCCCATGGGTCTCCTTTAATACTCTAACACGTTATTCCCAAATACCGTTGGCGTACTTTAAAATATTAAATCATTAGAAAAAATTTAACGGGGCCTTATATTCTCCCCCGCTTAGGATCATTCATCCTCGAATGAGGAGTAGAGTCCGTCCCCAAATACTTAACATAACACGGCTCTTCTTTTTTCGCATATCTCAAACTCCCAAATTTGATTAACTCCAAAATTTATTTATTTTTTTCAGACATTTCGGCAGAGTCTCCTCTGTAATTGGGCCTATCCACCTGTCAGAGAACATTAGAAACCAATCCTAACAACATATACATAATCCAATGAAGCAACATAACATGAAACAACACCAACCGTGGCCTTATTAGCCAATACATTACCGGAAAGGAACACCCTTAGCATAAATTGTACAAGTGACACATAATTCATAGGGAACAATTTCATAGAAACGATTACATATTTATTCAAACAAATGAGGGTACTTCTTCTTCATTTCTTCTTCGTCCTCCCAAGTGGCCTCTTCAACCTGTCGGTTTCGCCATAACACTTTCACAAAGGCAATATCTTTATTTCGTAGCTTTCAGACTTGCCTATCAAGAATAGAAACTGGAATTTCTTCATAAGTCAATTCCTCATTAATCTCAATAGTTTTAACCGGAACAATGAGTGTCGGGTCTCCAACTACTTTATTCAACATAGACACATGAAATACGGGGTGCACTAATGACATCTCAGGTGGTAGCTCAAGTTTGTACGCCACCTGACCAATCCTCTGAATGATTCTGTACGGTCCGACATACCTCGGACTCAATTTCCCTTTTTTACCAAATCGCATTACACCCTTCATGGGGGAAACCTTAAAGAATACCCAATCATCTTCTTTGAACTCCAAATTCCTACGACGAACATCCGAATAGGACTTCTGACGACTCTGAGTAGTCTTCAACTGCTCCTTAATGATTTTAACTTTTTTCATAGCCTGATGCACGAGGTCTGGCCTTATCAACTCCACTTCCCCAACTTCAAACCACCCAATGGGAGATCTACATCTCCTACCATATAAAGCCTCAAACGGTGCCATCTGAATGCTAGCATGATAGCTATTGTTGTAGTCAAATTCTATAAATGAAAAATGATCATCCCAACTACCTTTGAAGTCTAGAACACAAGCGCGCAACATATCCTCAAGCATCTGAATAGTTCGCTCTGCATGCCCGTCAGTCTGCGGGTGAAAGGATGTACTAAGATTCACCTGAGTACCCAAGCCTTGCTGAAATTTCTTCCAAAAATTAGCAGTGAATTGTGCTCCCCGATCAGAAATGATGGAAACTGGGGTGCCATGCAACCTGACTATTTCTTTGATATACAACTGAGCATATTGTTCCGTTGTATCGGTAACCTTAACCGGCAAGAAGTGTGCTGATTTCGTGAGTCGATCCACAATAACCCAAATCGAATCAAACTTACGAGGAGTATAAGGTAATCCTACCACAAAGTCCATATTAATCATTTCCCACTTCCACATTCGAATTTTTATGTTCTATGCCAACCCACCGGGCCGTTAGTGTTCGGCCTTCACTTGCTGACAATTTGGACACTTTGCCACAAATTCCGCTACATTCCTCTTCATATCATTACACCAATAGACTTCCTTAATATCATCATATATTTTCATAGAACCTGGGTGCACAGAATACCTAGAAGTGTGAGCTTCGGTCATAATTCTTTCACGGAGACCATCAACATTTGGAACACATAGTCGCCCTTGGTACCTTAGTGTACCATCATCCATGCCAAGAGAAAAGGCCATGGTCTTATGTTTATGAATCCCCTCTTTTAATTGCACCAATAATGGATCGTTTTATTGCTTCTCTTTGACTTCCACAACAAGTGATGATTCTGCCCTATTTTGCACAATTACCTCTCCTTCACTAGAGTCCCTAAGACGAACTCTCAAACTAGCCAATCGGTGAAATTATTTGGCCAATGGACTTTGATATTCCTCCAAGTGAGCCAAGCTACCCATGGATTTCCGGCTAAGAGCATCTGCCACAACATTAGCCTTTCCTGGATGATATAGAATATCAATGTCGTAGTCCTTGAGTAACTTAAGCCATCTTCTCTGCCTCAGATTCAATTCCTTCTTCTTGAAAATATATTGAAGGCTCTTATGGTCCGTGAATATATCCACATAGACCCCATATAAATAATGACGCCAAATTTTCAATGCAAATACCACTGCCGCAAGTTCTAAATCATGTGTTGGATAGTTCTTTTCATGATTCTTGAGTTGTCAAGAAGCATAAGATATAACCTTTCCATGTTGCATTAATACACCTCCAAGTCCGATTCTTGAAGCATCACAATATACCACAAATCCATCTACACCCCCTGGTAGAGTCAACACCGATACCGTAGTCAATCTTGCTTTCAATTCCTGGAAACTCTTTTCACAAGCATCTGACCATTGGAACTTAATTGCCTTCTGCGTCAATTTAGTCAATGAAGAGGTAAGAGTAGAAAACCCCTCCACAAACTTTCTATAATATCCAGCTAAGCCTAAGAAACTGCGAATCTCTGTTGGAGTTGTAGGCCTCGGCCAATTCTTCACAGCTGAAATTTTCTGAGGATCAACCTTAATTCCATCACTAGAGACTACATGACCCAAGAATATGACCGATTCAAGCCAAAATTCACACTTTGAAAACTTTGTATATAACTGATGCTGATGTAGGGTTTGCAAAACTACCCTAAGATGATCGGCATGTTCTTCTCGACTTCGTGAATATACAAGAATATCGTCAATAAACACTATCACAAAAGAGTCGAGGAATGGCTTAAAAACTCGATTCATAAGATCCATGAAGGCTGCGGGGCATTTGTTAGCCCAAAAGACATCACTAGAAACTCAAAATGCCCATACCGGGTCCTAAAAGTTGTTTTCGGAATATCCCGCTCCCTGATCTTCAATTGGTGATACCCGGATCTTAAATCAATCTTGGAGAAGTACCTGGCACCTTGCAATTGATCAAACAAGTCATCTATCCTTGGCAGTGGGTACTTATTCTTGATTGTGACCTTATTAAGCTGCCGATAGTCAATATACATTCTCAGTGACCCATCTTTCTTTCTTACAAAAAGGACCGGTGCTCCCCAAGGCGACATACTTGGCCGGATAAAACTCTTTTCTAAAAAATCTCTCAATTGTCCCTTTAGCTCCTTCAACTATGTCGGTTCCATTCTGTAGGGTGGAATAGATATAGTATGCGTGTCTGGCATCACATCAATCCCAAAATCAATCTCCTTGTCTGGTAGGATCCCAGGGAGTTCATCCGAAAAGACTCCTAGAAATTCATTCACAACAGGCACAGACTCAAGTGTAGGTGCCTTAGCATCGGTGTATGTAACCCGGACCAAATGGTAAATACATCCCTTGTTGATCATCTTTGTGGCTTTAAGGTAGAAAATAAACCTAACCTTCGGAACTACATCATCACCCTTCCACTCAATAACTGGCTCATTTGGAAATTCGAACCTAACAGTTCTGGTTCGGCAATCAAGCTTGGCAAAACATGAATAAAGCCAATCCATCCCCATTATCGCATCAAAGTCAACCATTCTCAATTCAATAAGATCGACCACGGTGTCCCGACCACGTAACGTGACAACACAATCCCTATAAACCCGCGCGGCCAAAATAGACTCACCAACCGGAGTAGATAAAAAGAATGACTCATAAAGTTGTTCTAGTTCTATCCCAAATTCCATAGCAACATAAGGTGTGACATATGACAAAGTCGAACCGGGATCAATAAGAGCATATACATCATGAGATTTGACAGTCAATATACCTGTGACAACATCTAGAGAAGCCTCTGAATTCTGGCGACCCCTCATAGCATAGAAACGGCTGGATCCTCCCGAACTCTGTGATCCACCCCTAAATGCACCACGCCCGGCGGGTGTTGGAGTGCCTCGAGCTGGAGGAGGTGCTACGGATGTAGTAGCTGCAGAACTGGCTGGTTGTGCCATGCCCCTGCCCGCATCCTGGCAAGACGAAGGACAATCCCTCTGAATGTGACCCCTCAATCCGCATTTGTAGCATATGGGTAAGTCCATGTAGCATATTCCTAGATGCATCTTTCCACAACAAGGGCATGGGGGCCTCCTCTGCTGCTGGAATCTACCACCATGACGACCCTGCAGATATGAGCCCCTATTGCCCTGATTGGGCCTGAAACGGCTCCACTACTGCTGCTAACTGGGCCCTGATGGCGGTGCACTAGCTGAAGACTGAGCAAAGGACTGTGATGGCCCTGACGACCCTCCTCTGAATGTTGACTTGCCACCACCTGAAGAACCACCAAAGTTGCCCACAGACCAGGCCTTATTACTACCCTCTCGCTCTATTTTGTTCCTTAATTTGCGGGTCTATGTGGCTTGAGCGAATGCCACCATCTTTCCATAGTTCATATCAGAATTCAAGGGTGTTGTAGTGGCCTCATTAATTACCAAGGGAATAAGGCCCTATACAAATCGGCGCACTCTAGCCTCCATAGTAGGCAGCATGTAAATAGCATACTTAGACAAGTATGCGAATCTCATATGGTAATCCCACACACTCAGGCTACCTTTCCTCAAGTTCTCAAACTCAGCAGAACGGGCTGCCTTAGTCTCGGCAGGTAAGAAATGATCAATGAAGGCATCCGCAAACTCACCCCACCTCACCGGAGGGCTCCCTTCTTCACGGGACTCCTCTCATAGTTCGAACCAAGAATATGCCACCTCTTTCAGGCAGTAGGAGGCCAATTCCACTGCCTCTGTCTTAGTAGCATGCATAACTCTGAGAGTCTTGTGCATCTCATCAATGAAGTCCTGGGGATCCTCCTCTGGGTTAGTACCCGTGAACACTGGAGGATCCAATTGGAGAAATCTGTTCACCCTGGAACTAGTAGAATCCCCTGGCTGACTGGAAGAAGCGGGTGCAACATTTGACCTCTGGGCCTGGGATGCCACTATTTGAGCCAACATCTGTATGGCTCCCCTAAGATCAACATCAGAAACACCAGAATTGGAAGCTGGAACTGGAGGTGGAACTGGTATATCGGTTGGAGGGACCGTTGCACCATCAGTAAGGGTAGGGACAGGTGCGGTGTGATCAGTTGTAGTAGAGTCAGACAGTGTAGTAACTAGATGAATATTCTCACTCCTCAGGTGCTCACCCGCATCATCAAATATAGGATCAACTGTCACTCTTGGGGTTACATTGTCTCTTTGGTCAGTTGTTGCCTTCTTCTTAAGTGCCATGTACTGAAAGTTAAAGTAAAGCATGAGTTAAAGAAGGAACAATCTTACCATCAGCTTTATCGCACGATCGAGAATATGAAAGAAGGGTATTATTCCTAAATGCCCATATAGCATCCTAATTATAGATGTGGTCGACAACATACCGATAATAAGGACTCTACTAGACACAGCTCCAAGACATACTAGGACACTTTAAAATCTTAGGCTCTGATACTAAGTTTGTCATGCCCCAAAATCGAGGAGCACGACCGGCGCTCAACCGAGTGAACCCGCCGAGCAAGCCTATTAGATTTCCTTCTAACCCAAACTCATTCATGAATAAAGAGAACATACATCTTCGTTAATCAAATAATAAAGTGATCATGTCTGCAATACCAATTTCTTACCATTACTTACTTCATTTAAAGTCTCAATTTCACACACATTTTTCATAATCTGAAGTGGAAATAGTAATTCAAACACAACATAACGAATTTGACTTCCCCGGCACTAATATACAACCCACACTATGTCTACGGAGCCTCTATAGATAAAGAAGAGTACAATGATAATGCCGACAACAAGGCCCCAGCTATACCTCAAAAAGAATACACAAAGTACAAAAGATTCATGACCCCGGGATGAAGTGGGGCTCACCAAGTCAGCTGGGAAGAAGGTGTACTGCTATCACTGATCAATATCTCCTGATGTGGAACCACCTGCATCCATTTAAATATGCAGCGCCTCTGGCAAAAGGGACGTTAGTACTGTCGAATAGCACTAGTATGTATAACTAAACACCCTCTCAATAGAATGACAAATAATACAAACAAGATTACCATAATGTTAATGGAAGCCCTAATCAACATCAGACCTCAATTTAGGATCAAGACAGTGTTTCAATTAATTTCCATATCCCACATTGGGAGATTTTTAGTATCGATATATAATTGTTCATAATACCATTATTCATGATACCAATACCACCGTACTCTCAGCACGGAGTCCGATCATGACCCGATCGGCTAGGCTATCTCATTAGAGACATCAACCACAATTACTCTCAATATCCATACCACTTTCTTTAACACGGATTCCGATCACGACCCGATCGGCTAGGCTATCCATTAGGGACATCGACCACAATCACAATTTCAATTACAATTTCTAGCACAATCACCAACCATGTGTGCGGCATGGTATCCGATCACGACCCGACTGGCTAGGCTGTCTTATTCGAGACATCAACCTTTTTATATCAATCATCGCATTTCATATTACTTTCACATCTTTTCATTTCATTGGCATTAATGGCCATAATTACAAGATCATTCTTGGCACGTTGGCCATATTTAGTATTTCATGCTCATAATAACAACAACAACAACAACAACAAGGCATGTAGTACACATGGGAGCAATTAAGAGTTTAAGGCACATAGAGATTCTTCACAAAATTTGGCTAGCCTTCGTTTAAAATTAACTTGAATTCGAACATTTCTAATGCACAACCCATATTCTTAACACATCCTTAATTGATAACATAACATAAATAAAGCATTTGGAATACTTGTTGAACATATATCTTTTGACCAAATCTTACTCGGAATAGCCAATTTTATAATGAACCACTCGGGACTTACATAATTCACATGAATATCGTGGGATCCAATTCTAAGAGAAGAGTTTAGCCAACATACCTCAGTTGAGCTTCCTTACACTCTAAATGTTCCGGAATTCTTAGCAACTTCAATCTATTTTAGAAATATAACAAGTTGAACCAAAATTATGATGATGATAATGGTTCTAGCTCATTTGAGCATTTTGTCAAACACTAGGTGTGCATTAAGGTTTCAAGGTCCTTTTATGGAGGATTCCATCATCCCACAACCCAATCTTTACCATTTTTAGCTCAACAATCTTCCTACACCCTTTGATAACACATGCATGTAAAATAAACAACTCTCATGCCCAAATATTATCTTGCTAATTACCTATTTCTAGACAAAATTCGAAATTGAGGGTTAGGGTGTAGAATCTTACCTCTAGGATGAAGACATAGTGAGTTTCCCTTATTAATCTTCCAAAACTTAAGCAAGAATTAAAGAACAATTTTTGAAGAATACCTTTTCACTCTAGGGCACTCTCTCTTACTCTAAAATATCAGATTTTCCAAAAACAAAATGGTCCACAATGCTTATATAACGAGATTGGATCGGGTTGTAAAAATAGGAGAATGGATACTTCGAAATTCCGGATCGGGCTACAGACCAGGCCTCGCGAGCTCTGTAGCGAGCTATAGACCAGGATTCACGAGGGATATAGCACGGTCTAGCGTGCTACAGACCTGGCCTCGCGAGCTCTGTAGCGTGCTACAAACTAGCCTTTGGGTATTTGAACATAACTTCTTGTAGGAATGTCCAAATTACAAACGGTTTGAAGCGTTAGAAACTAGACTCTAAGGGGTTTAATTTGAAGTAGGATCTTGTGCAAATTGAGACATCCTTTCCACTTAATATATCTTGCTTGTTCCACACGAATTCTTTCCATTCACAAAACTCCTTAGTATATTTCAACACACGTTAAACATATATTTTTCATTTCGAAATAATGTGGTTCTATCCCATGGGTCTCCTTTAATAATCTAACACGTTATTCCCAAATACCTTTGGCGTACTTTAAAATATTAAATCATTAAAAAAAATTTAACGGGGCCTTACACGATTTTTGTCCCAAATGGGTTTTTCCGGCAAGGTTTTTAACGAGGCAACCATTGTTCGTGCTAATTTAGAGCAATTCAACAGTATCCGAGGCTCCTTTACAATCAACCTCGAATTTTGGGGGGCATCACCCTCGGATAGCTACAAGGAAAATGCTTCATGTCGATAGGGTCTCGATAGGTAAATTTTGTAGAGGACCAAATGGTCAAATAAACCGTGTCCATGTAGATTACTTGAGCCCTAAACGGCAAAACATGTACGCATGTATAATATATTGGAAGAAGTATTTTTTTCCTTACTAGATGCTCCATGATTTAGAAAAATTTATACTTTACAATTTCATACATGATCTATGGTGGAAACTGGCTCAAGGGCCGATCACAACTGAAGTTCAAACAATTTACCCAATACTCGGGGACTGTCGCCCAAACAATTGACATGATCATTCACTAAACCTCGAGATCATAAGATCTTAAAAAGGCAATCCTCGATTTTATAGGCCACCCCACTCGGGGACTGATACTTCAATCAAGTTCGAAGTATAACAGAGGAACAAGCCCAAAAGGCGAATCCCAAGTTAAAGGCTATGGCCAAATCAACACGGTTCGAAGACGTCCGATTTCCGTTATTAAACAGGACTTCGAATATTTTCACAAACCGGTTAAAAAGGCTACCCTCGGCTAAATTTCTAAGGGTCTAGATAATATTGACCCTCGAAAACCTTAATGGATACAAAGGCATTCGAACTCTCAAACAAATCCTTTATTTTATGCTAAGGCATTACAAAGGGTCTCGATAATATCGACCCTTAAAAATCCTAATGGGTATGGAACCGTTCGAATTCTCGAGAAAATCCTTTATTTCGTGTTAAGGCACAGCAGAATTTATAACGATAAACTTTTCAAGCTGAAAAGGGGAGAAAGCCATTCTTTTTGTCATGGCCATATCGGCCTAATTCAAGAGCCTAAAGGGCCAGTTTATTTTTGAGTTGGAAGAAATCATCCTCGCTCAATTAAAACCTAAGGGTCACCCAATTTCGAGTTCGAACAAGTACTCACTCGATTATAAAAACTACACTAGTTCGATTTCAATCAAAAAGCCTAAACCTCGAACTTATGAACAAAACTTTCACAAGGCATAAAAGAAATAAAGACAAGTCGTAAAGGAAAGAGATCTTTATATATATATGAATATTTACAAGGCCCGATCAGGATCCTATACAAAAGATCAAAAGTGAAAAATGCTAAGGTTCCTGATCTCCTCCGGGGGCAGTTTTTTCTACATCGAGGCCCTCCCCATTCTCGGACCCGCTCTTGATGCCATCATCATCATCATCATTGGAAGTGGCCAGCACTCCAGCTTTGGCTTCATGCTCTCTAGCCTTTGCTAACTCATTGGTAAGATCGAAACCTCGAGCGTGAATCTCCTCGAGGGTTTCCCTCCGAGATTAGCATTTGGCAAGTTCAGCAATCCAATATGCTCGAGTTTGAGTAGTCTCGGATACCTCTCTCGCTTGGACTTGACCGGCTTCAGCATCGGCCTGATAGACAGCCATGATCACATCGCCTCGGCCTTTGCATTTTCGGATTCAGATTTGGCCTTGGCAAGTTAGGAAGCCAACCGAGCCTCGAGCTCCTCTATTTTCCTTGTTTGAGTCGAGCTCTTATCCTTCATGTCTTAAAGTTGACTTTTGACCGATGATAATTGGGCTCGAGCAATCTCTTTTTTGCAGCAAAGCGGTCCATACCTTGTTTCCACCCCAAGGACTCCATTTTTATCATGTCGACCTCCTTACGGAACTGCTCGATCCTCTCGATATTCTGCTGCAGCTGTGAGATTGAAATGTTAGCCATCGTTCCCGAATCGAGCCCATGAGCTTTTAAGATTTTCATTACCTGCTCGATCAGGTCTATCTAATCTTGGTGAGCCTTGGCCAACTCGGCTCGAAGATCTTTGATCTCTTCCTCTTTCTGCCCACTAAGAAGTTTGAAGGTATTTCTCTCCTCCGAAAGCCCTAGGAAGTCAACCTCACATCGGCTTAGCTCTGCCCGAAACTTGGAAAATGCCTCCTGATGAAGAGATAAAGCCTATATTAAAAAGAGAAAAAGATAGGCAGAAAATGGAAGAATATGACATCAAATAAGGGAATCGAGGCTTACCCGATTCAGGGCTCGTTGAGCCTGGAAGAAAAGATCTGATGCATCACTTGGGCCGGAAGCATCCTCAGATACCTATAAATAAATCACAGAAGGGTTCCTCTCCCTCATGAGCTCCGTCTATCTCGAGGGTCCCCAAAGCTCAGGCTTCCCGAATCGCCCCTTCGGAAAAAGCAGGGAGAGTGGGCGAGTCTCCAATTACTATTTCCCCAAGTGAGTCACTTGGGGCATTCTCCTCAGTTCTAAGAGCTTCAGGGCCGGTCCCTTCAGATATACCCACCGTTTGTTCACTTCGGTGGGAGGCATCCTCGATCTCCAATGACTCGGGGACTTTGTCCGAGTCCTTCTCCTATACCCCTCAGTTCGAGGCGGAGACTCATCAACCACCGTCAATCCAACTATTTTTGGGGCATCGATGGTTTTCTTCACTCGGGACACCAGTATGGAGTCATCGTTTTCTTCTTCTTCTTCTTCATCCCTTAGACGCCGAACATATTCTTCGGTCAGAGGGATGGTGTTCTTCCTCGGCTTACGAGCCTTCCTTGTCTTAAGTTCTGGGTCCTTGGAAGCCGAAGCCCTTTTTCTCTTGTTGTCCTTCGCCAGTTTGGGAACCAGGGCCGAAGTCTCTTCCTCACCAGATGGGGGCCTCATGACCGCATCTTTTCCCAGGCCTACACGCAAGAAAATTGGTTAAGTATAAGAAAGACATTTTGATCAAATCATCAAAGACATGGGAAAGGGGCTTACCAAGAGTTTTGGCCTCTCATCGACCCTTTGATAAATCGCGCCATGAGCGCTCAGCGTACATAGAGGTCGAGGCCAGATCCCGAACCCAGCTCTTGAGGTTAGGAATTGCACCGGGCATCCAAGCGACCGCTACATCACGGAAAAGGATATCGATAAGAAGATGCAAAGGGGCAAAACAATAAATAAGAACTAACATTGGGATTGTACTTACGCCTCATATTCCATTTCCCATGAAATGGAATCTGCTCGGCCGGGATTAGGTCGGAAGTCCTCACTTGAATGAACCGGCCCATCCAGCCTTGGTCCTTGTCCTCGTATATGCTTGAGAACAGCACTTTGGTGGCCCCAGTGTTGGAGTTTTATTAACCCGCCTCGATAGAGGCGGGGGCTGTATAACCTGATGAGGTGGTCTAGGGTGAAAGGCATCCCCTCGACTTTGCTCACGAAGAATCAGAGCAGAATAACAATTCGCCAAAAAGAAGGATGGATTTGGCCTAGGGTTATTTATTACTAACGACAAAAATCAATGTCGATGGGGTCGAGGGGGCCCAGCATGAAAGGGTAAGTGTAAACACTTAAAAACCCTTCCACATGGGTGGTAATGTCTTCTTCCGGGGTCGGGATCACCACTTGTTTGCCTTTCTAGTTGCAGTCTTTCCATACCTGCTTAAGGTACCCTTCAGATATCGAGCATATGTACCTCGACACTGGCTCACATCGACCAGGAATCGATGAGACTTTATCAGTTTTGAAGTCAGAAGTGATAACATACACCTCGGGAACAAGCCGTGGCTCCACCGATGTTTTGTCGTCGGCCGGCCGCGATGAAGAAGCATTTTCCTTTTGAGGAACAGTCTTTGATGTTTTTGCCATTTTTGTATGGATTTGAAGTTAAAAATAGATGAAGATGATAATATTCTGTGTTTTGAGAAGATGGTAGCAGTGAAAATCGTGGATTTGCAGATGAAGAAGTTAGAAGATATAAAAAGCTTTGGAGATTAAGAATCTGAAAGTAAAAGTTCTAAATGGTGGAGAGAGGGGCTATTTATAAATTTCACAACGACGGTTCAATATTGGCAGTGGCCGACCATCGACTGACGCACATTTAATGCCTAGGAAACTGTACAGATGGGACATTTCAGTCACTTCCGTCACTTACGTCACAAGGATGACATCATGACAGGTCGAGGTAGAAAATCGAAGGCTCAATACGTTTCTTATCATTACACTCCAAAACAATGAGGGGACTATTTGTATACAGTTAAAATCGGGCCCACCCGATTTTAGTGTTTGACCGAGATTGGGAGTTTACATCGAAGGACGACTACGAAGTGGATCAAATCGAGGCACGAAGACAAGGTATCGAGATCAAGATTCGAGGCACCTGCCAAGATCGAGGCCGACAG
This sequence comes from Nicotiana tabacum, assembly GCF_000715075.1. Taxonomy (NCBI): domain Eukaryota; kingdom Viridiplantae; phylum Streptophyta; class Magnoliopsida; order Solanales; family Solanaceae; genus Nicotiana; species Nicotiana tabacum. The sequence continues at coordinate 50,904,542 of NC_134102.1, forward strand.
CAATCGAGACCAAACAAGACAGGCATCGAGCAATACTGAAGATAGTGTAATAATGGAAAAGCGAAATATCCGTGACTGGTCGAAGATCATGGCAAAAATCTCGAAACGGATCGAATCAAGAAAAGTTGTTTAGTTAATCATGGGATTTCCTTCTATAATTAGAATTTTACCATATATAGAATTCCTCTACTATATAAAGGGGGGTTCTAACCATTTGTAGGCACGACTGATAAAACAAAGACATATAATTTTCTTTCTCGCTCACACTCTTGTTCTTCAGCTTATCATATTTTTATTGTCCTTGCATCAACCAGTTCGAGGGTACTCCAACTCAAGGGCTGAGTTCTATTCAAAAACTGGTTTGATTTGCCTCATAGTTCAATTCTTTCTTTAATCTTCATATTTATCAATTGGTATTAAGTGAAATCACGTATCCTTAAATCCACATTATAAGTTTAAGTATTATCCAATTTTGAGGGTAAACAGTTTGGCGCCCACCGTGGGGCTAAGGATAATAGTAATTGCTTAATATTGATTTCGATAACACATACTACTTTACGCTTGTTCTTGTAAGTGTTTTTGTTTTCAGGAAAAAACATGTCCACTCACAAACAACAACCGCACATGGTGATAACGGTTTCGAATTTCATGGGGAGAACAACAATATAGCCGCCCCAGGAATCGAGGTGCCTCAGGCTGATCTCAAGGAAGTACCAATTGCAAACCCCATCGACGCCAGTTCACATATCGCACTAAATACAAATTTGGGCGTTGATCTCGGAGGTAGCATATGCATGGAAGGTCGATCTGGTGGTCGAGGTACGCAGGGCGGAGAAGATGGTGGAGTCAGCCTCCAATTGGTATTTGAAATGTTACAGGCTAAACAAGCCGCTATAGCACAACTACAAAATCAACATCGAGCGCCGAGTGGGGTAGAACCAGAAGTCGTCCACAGGACCGAGCCAATGCCGGAAAGGTCGAATGCCAATGAATCGGGGACTGACCCCATCATTATGAAAATGCTCGAGGAGGTCACTAAACGAATTGAAACGGGAAAAAAGAAAATCGAGGCAAATGACAAGAAAGTAGAGACATATAACTCTTGGGTTGACCAAATACCGGGGGCACCACCAATTTTAAAAGGTATGGACTCGAAGAAGTTCGTGCAGAAGTCTTTCCCCCCAAGTGCCGCTCTGAAGCCCATTCCGAAGAAATTCTGCATGTCGGAAATCCCTAAGTACAATGGGACCACTGATCCAAATGAGCATGTCACCTCCTATATATGTGCGATAATTAGAAATGATTTAGAAGATGATGAGATAGAATCAGTTCTACTAAAGAAATTTGGAGAAACTCTATCGAAGGGGGCAATGATATGGTATCACAATTTGCCACCTAACCAGAAGCAAGTGCAGCCATAGAGAAATATCAACAAGGGCACTCCCGAGGTACCTCCTCGTAGTCCCAAATCATAAATAAATTCATCATATCTCATTCCCTTATATCACCGCGGGAGCCTTCACATTTAATTTTTATGAAAAACATTTTTCCCGAAATAGCATCCCGTGTTTTAGCCACCCTTAACACACTACATGACTTCTAGTAGTTCCCCTACTAGCCAAGTGTATCCAGACACCCTTATCCCACTGCATGTGTTTCAACACCCAGACCTTATACCACCGCATGCGTATCAATATCACAATATATCATAATTTGCACCTTAAGTGCCCAAATATTTCAACTTGCCAAAATAAATCAACAACAACATTATTTCCACAATAAGGAGCTCACGGCTCAATCACAATGAATACAAAATCTCACAAAATATTCGGAAGTGAATAACCCAACAAAAATAATATTTCACAATTTTAACACCTTGCCTCAATACCAAATTCTTAATGTCAAATACTTCATATTAATAATAATCTAATTAAGAAATTCAACTTTCAAATAATGAGCACATAATAAAAGAAATTAAAGTTTCAACTAAACAGGTAAAGCAATTAGCAGGAAAAAGGTAAGACAAATTTAAAAATATAAAAAATAATAGATCGATGATGATGAATATAACAGGATAAAATAATTAAATTAATATGCAACAGTGAACTACACAATTTAAAGACATAATCTTCCACATTTTGCCCGTGTACACACTCATCACCTCGCGTACACGACTTTTAACACCTCACAACTATCATATCAATACCAATCCTAAGGGAATTTTTCTCATACAAGGTTAAACAAGTCACTTACCTTGAACCGTGAAATTCTTTACTCCGCTATGCCTTTACCTCGTGAATTGGCCTCCGAAAGCCTCGTATCTAGTCATAATAATTTCTATTCAGTCAATACAAGTTATTAAAATTAATTCCATATGAAAATACTAATTTTCCAACAAAATCCGAAATTTAACTCAAAATATTGCCCGTGGGGCCCACGTCTCGGAACCCGACAAAAGTTACAAAATATGACACTCATTCAACTATGAGTTCAACCATACCAAAATTACTAAATTCTGACATCAACTCGACCCTCAAATCTTCAATCTAAACTTAGGGATCTTCACAATGTTTCCAACTTAATCCACATTTAAATGTTAAAAACTATCATAGATTCAGGTACTTTAACCAAAATTGAGTTAAGAACACTTACCCCGATGTTTTCCTTGAAAATCGCCTCTCCCCGAGCTCCAAATCGCTAAAAATAGAATATGGGACGAAGTCCCATTTTCAGAACTTAAACTTTCTGTCCAGTGGTTTCTTCTTCGCGAACGCGACCCTTGCCCCGCGTTCGCGAAGACAAAAATGTGCTGCCCAAACTTTCCTCTTCGCGAACGTGAAGGTCCTCTCGTGAACGTGATGACAAGGGATCTCAGGCCTTCGCGAACGCGACGCCTCACTCATGAACGCGTAGGCTAATGCATGAAGTTCACCCCAGCCCTCACTCCTCTTCGTGAACGCGTCTGCTCTCTCGCGTTCGCGATGCACACTGGCCCTCATCATTCGCGAACGCATCCCTTACTTCGCAAATCCGAAGAACAAATATTTGCCTGCCTCTAATTGCCCTTCACGAACGTATGACCCCCACCGAAAATGCGAAGAAAGAAACCAGATACCAGAAATCTTTAGCTTCAGCCATCTTCCAAGTCCAAATTTCATCCGTTAACCACCCGAAACTCGCCCGAGGCCCCCGGGACCTCAAACAAATATACCAACAAGTCCTAAACCATCATACGAACTTAGTCGAAACTTCAAACCACATCAAACAATGCTAAAAACATAAATCATATCCCAATTCAAGCCTAATGAAACTAAGAAATTCCAACCTTTCATCCGCAGACCGACGGGCAGTCGGAGCGGACAGTTCAGATCCTGGAGGATATGCTCAGAGCATGTGTGATTAACTTTGGAGGGGAGTAGGATCGATTCTTGCCTTTGGTTGAGTTCGCTTATAACAACAGTTATCGGTCCAGCATTGAGATGGCTTCATTTGAGGCTTTATATGGTCGGCGATGTCGTTCGCCCGTCGGATGGTTTGAGCTCGGAGAGGCTAGGTTATATGGCACTAATTTAATGAAGGATGCCTTGGAGAAGGTAAAGTTGATTCAGGAGCGACTTCGCACAGTACAATCTAGATAGAAGACTTACGCGTATCAGAAGGCGTGTGATTTATCATTTATGGTGGGCAAGAAGGTTCTTTTGAAAGACTCGCCGATGAAGGGAATCATGAGGTTCGGTAAGAAGGGCAAGCTGAGTCCAAGGTTTATTGGCCTATTTGAGGTGTTGAGGTAAGTTGGGGAGGTTGCTTATGAGCTTGCTTTGCCTCCTAGTCTATCAGGAGTTCATTCGGTCTTCCATGTATCTATGCTCGGGAGGTACCATGCCGACAGGTCGCATGTGTTATATTACAGCACGATTCAGCTAGATGAGAGTTTGGGTTATGAGGAGGAGCCAGTTGCCACTTTTGATAGGCAAGTTTGCCAGTTGAGGTCCAAGAAGATTTCTATAATAAAGGTCCAGTGGAGGGGTCAACCAGTTGAGGAAGCGACTTAGGAGGCCGAGGAGGACATGAGGAGAAGATATCCACACTTATTCAGCACTCCAGGTATGATTCTAGACCAGTTCGAGGACGAACATTTGTTTAAGAGGTGGAGAATGTAACGAACTCATTGGTCGTTTTACTTTCTAGATCTCCATTCCCCTAATTAAGACTCCCTGTATGTGCCTTTACTGTTTTATGACCTGCGGGGATGGTTGAGTTAGGTTTGGAAGGGTTCGGGTTAAAATCGGAACACTTGGTTCCTTAATAGTGGCCTAAGATGGCCAAGTTTGACTTGAGTCAATATTTTTAGTAAGCAACCTCGGAACTAGGATTTGATGGTTCCAATAGGTTCGTATGATGATTTTAGACTTGGGTGTGTGTGCGGATCGGGTTTCGGACGATCTGGGAGCGTTTCGGCGGTTAATGTTGAAAGTTGGCGCATTGAAGGTTTTCAAGTTCTTTAAATTTGGATTGGAGTAGACTTTGTTGTTATCGAGGTCAATTTATAATTCTAGGCCTAGAAATAGTTCTATATGGTGATTTATGACTTGTACGCAAAATTTGGTGTCATTCCGAGTAGTATAAGTATGATTCGGCGTGTTTAGAGTAAGTTGAAAAGCTTGAAGTTCATAAGTTGATTCAATTTGGTTTTGGGGTGCGATTCTTAGTTACGATGTTGTCTTATGTGTTCTGATAGTTCGAGCAGGCCCGTAATATGTTTATAGACTTGTTGGTGCAGTTGGATTGGGTCCCGGGTGGCTCGGGTAAGTTTCGGACCACTCGTACTGGAGTTCAAAAATCTACTATTTGCTGCTCTCGTTTCCTTCTTCGTGAACGCGGAGAAGGCCTCGTGTTCGCAATGAAGGAAATTTTGGCGGAGGAAATCTATTCTTCGCATTCACGTAAGGGGGGCACGATCGCGAAGCTCTGGGCCACTGGCCTTTGCGTTCGCATGAAATATTCTGTGTTCGCGAAGGGTAAGGCGGGCTAGGGGTGGCACATTGTTAGTCTTCGTGTTCGCAAAGAAACCCTTGCGTTCGTGTAGGGCAGACCAGGCAAGCCTTCACATTCGCAAGGCTTTGGTCGCATTCGCGATGTACAGTTTTTCAGCCCTTGGCCGCTTTGCCTTCGCGATCGTGAGGCTATTGTCGCAATCGCGAAGAAGGAAAAGTCTAGGTAGTGACTTTATTAAAACGAGACTTAGGCCATTTTCTCTCATTTTCATTTCCCTTGGCCGATTTTGTAGCTTCTTGGAGAGGGGTTTTCACCTAGCTATTGAAGGTAAGTAATTCCTACCCAATGTGAGTTCAATACATAGATTATGGGTAGATTTTAACATGTAAAATATGGGAATTTTAGGATTTTATTGAAAAACCTAGGTTTTGATAGAAATGGGATTAGACCACGAAAATGATTATGGAATTGAGTAGAAATTATATATTTGAGTTCGTGATGTTATGGGTAACATTTATTTACAAAAGTTTTCGGAATACGGACATGTGGAATGGGGAGTGAATTTTAGGAATCTTCCAATTTGGGTTGGGTAATTACTCTAATAGTTAAATTATAAACTTTTGAGTATGCATTGATTAATTTATACAATATTTGGCTACTTTTGCGTGGCATCGATTTGACGCTTTAGTGTGAATTGTGGAGTGGGAAGAGGACTTGAAAACGAGGTAAGTCTCTTGCCTAACCTTGTAATAGGGAATTTACCCCGTAGGTGCTATAAATGATTGTTTGCTAATAATTGTGGGTGCTACATGCGCGCGATGTGACGAGAGTTCGCATGTAGCTAAAAATCATGCTTATATCCGAGTAGTTTTAGGACTTTACCATGTATTACTTATATTATTTGTACCCAACTTGTTAGTTTAATTACTTAAACTATATTTGACATTTTATAAAGGATTTGTAAAGACTAAGCTTCACTACTTTGAGTCTTGGCGGGTTACTTGACTGTTGGTGGAAATTATACCTTCCATGAGTATTATTCTTATGTAGTAGCCATTAATCAGAGTTCGTAGAGTATTCTCTCTTCCTGTGGATCGGGCCGAACGCCTTGGGCAGTATAATAGATGCATCTATGGTTCGCGTCGGTCGACCCTCGGTAGTGTACGCACTATTGTGGATCGGGTCATATGACCTCGGCATAAATCGTACGTGATATTGCTCGGAGTCTGATTATACTTGATATTTCTTCCATGACATTAGAATTTATAATTACTTGTTGGCTCTTATTTATTGAAATTAGTATGTGATAGTTGGAGATTTTAATTGATATTTAGTTAAAGAACCACTTACTTATTGTTCATTATTTCGTTATTACCGTTGTATTCCATGCCTATCTATAATTTATGCACTTTATTTATTAACCCTTAATAAGTGTCGATGTCGACCCCTCCTCACTAATTATTCGAGGTTAGACTAGATACATACTGGGTACAAGTTGTTTATATACTCACGTTACACTTCTGCACTAATCGTGCAGGATCTGAGGCAGGTGCATCTGGCGGCCATTCAGGCGTGTACCCCCGCTACCCGGAGATTTAGTGGTGAGCTGCTTTCTATGTTTGTTCTGCAGCGCCCGGAGTCTCTTCTTGTTTTATTTATTTTTTGTCTATCTTACTCCAGACAGTAGTATAGGAGGTTTTGTATATTCTACTACTTTGCTCATGCATTTGTGACACCAGGTTTTGGGAGATTCTAGTAGATATTTTATGGTTTTGATTATTAAATTCACTACTTCACTCTTTCGTTTATTTCATGCTTTATATTACTACAATTACCTATTAATCGTTCTCCTATTAAATAAAATCAATGAATTTAAAAATATTAAAATTAACAATTACATGGATAGTTCACCGTCGGCTTGCCTCGCGATAATGTTGGGCGCTATCACGGCCTATAGTGGGAATTGGGTCGTGACAGCATAGCAGTGAGATTTTCTCACCAGATCATTCTCGATGAACCTACCAAGTTTCAGGCCAATCGGAGTTCGTCAAATTCATGACTATCAGCCTGTAACCAAACTCGAACAGTAACCGTTTTAAGCAGTTTCATGAATTAAAATAAATATGATCTTGGTTTCCATTCTCCTTATAATTATACTATGAGCTCAAGGCATATATTATGTTCTTCCTATTTCTAGGATACATAATAACTCCTTTTGCAATAAATTATTTTTTTTATTAAACACACAAGAATCCAAGATATTTTCTCCCGTTCGAAGAAAATACCAATATCTACTCTTTTCATGGATGGAGTTGGTGACACTAGCACCCAAAGATAAAACTCTTTTTCTAGTTAAAACCTCAACCACTAGTACAGATTTATCAAGGATAATTTTTACATGGTACATTAAGCAGATTTTAATGACTCAAATAAATAGACCATTTTTGTGGATCCTACTTATTAATCATAATGCTCAATCCATGAATCGACATAATTACACATGTACAAATTTATTAAGAATTTTTCACGAGTTCAAATAAATAAACCACTTTAATGGTAACTATTTATTACTCACAAAATTCTCAATTTACGAGTGAGGATACATACAACTCATAAAATTATTTTATGGAAGAATACCGACCACAGCTTAAAAGTCATATCAATAATATAAATCCCATACAAAATACCATCATATTTCACTTAATTATAACCTCCAACCAGAGAACAAAATCTTTCATCAAAAATTCAAGACTAGTAATCACGTATGGCATGAAAACATAAACCAAAATTTGAGAAATGTTTTATGCACAAACATGCCAAACACACCATAATTAATCATCCAGGATATCAAACAGAGAATTTCACTTTCTTACAAAATGATTATATTATCACACAATATCAAGTATACTTTGTAAGACCTAGTCAATAAAATCCTACACCTCTATTCTGGAATCCAATACAACTACATGTCTATTTACTAATATCCAACATGTAAACCCATATCATGGAGACCATGGCGAGTCACCCCCACCACCATTGGATTAAAACGAATTTAAAAAATTTAAGAATAATTTTAAGAAAATAGAAAAACGTCCAAACCACCATCCAAATGACCTCAAAACGTCAAAAACTTTTGGCACAGTTAATTCACAAAACAATAGTGCAGTTTTTTCAGAAAAAAACATACATGTAATTCAAAAATGCACATAAACACGATATTTTTGTTTCATGAAAAACCTAATTATCTGTGATGAACCAATAGGTCATTTTGAGTTTTAGCCTTTATTTCCGTGTTTCGGGACCTCGATTAGACCCGTTTAGCATTTATCGATTTGCATGCACAGTACGTGTCTTATTTAAAACTTGTCTGCAAAATTTGATGCAAAACAGAGTTGATTTGATATGATTCAGATGCTCGATTGTGAATTTGAAATTTCTTGAGTTTCTTTGAAAATTTCATGCATTTTGATATCCGATTCATAGTTTTAGGTGTTATTTTGGTATTTTGATCATGCGAGCGAGTTTGTACGATATTATTACACTTGTGTACATGTTTGGTTTGGAGCCCGAGGGGCTCGGGTGAGTTTCGGATAGGCTACGAATTGATTTTGGACATAAGAAATATATGGGTTTTGCTATTGCTGGTGTCTGAGATTTTGTGCTTTGCGATCGCGAAGGTACTCTCGCGATCGCGAAGGGGAAACTGGGACAGGGGAGGAACTCCTTCATCGTGAATGCGATGGACGAAGCACTGAGGGGGTTACCCTTCGCAAACGTGACCAGCCTCTCGCGAATGCGTAGGGTTATGGGGCCTGGGAAGGGAGATTGGTTGTTACTCTTCGCGAACGTGACATTTGGACCGCGAACGCGAAGGCATGTGGGAGTAAGCCTTCGTGAACGCGAATTGTTGCTCACAAACGCGAAGTCCTTTGGCAGTTGCTGCTTCGCGATCGCTTCAGGCCCTTCGCGAACACAAAGAAGGCCTGACGCCTAGTGATTTAAATATCCCAAAATCGGTAATCATCCCATTTTTCATCATTTTCAACTTTGAGCTCGGCCTAGAGGTGATTTTGAAAAGGTTTTTCATCCCAACTTCATAGGTTAGTAGATTTTAACTTGTTTCCTTACATTTCCATAAACTCCCATTGATTTTAACCTTTAATTTATGCTCTTTCATGGTAGAAATTAGGGATTTAGTTTGAAATTGAGATGTAACCTCAAATTGAGGTCCGATTTCGAAACTAATCACATAACCGGGCTCGGGGGTGAATGAGTAATTGGGTTTTGGTCTGAATCTCGGGTTTTGACTAAGTTGGGTCGGGGTTGACTTTTGTTAACGTTTTTCAAAAACATTAAAGATTGAATCTTTTTCACTCGTGGGTAGTTTCTAAAGCTTATTTTAAATTATTTGAACTATATTTGGTTAGATTTGATTGGTTTGGAGGCTAATTTTAGAGGAAAAGTCATGGTTGAGCATTGATTTGGTTGCGGAGTGAGATAAGTGTCGCGGTTAACCTTAAATTTAGGGATTAGGACTTGTTGGTCTAATTTCTACGTGTTTTATGTGTGGGAACAACGTATATGTGAGGTTACGAGTACTTATGCGTTGTAATTGGGTTAAAACATACGGGTGGAACTTATTTCTTTGTATTTTATTGCTTTGTTAATCATGATATCCATGCTTAGGTTAGATTATTACTTCTTTGATTATTCGTTTCATAATTATTACTTATTTCAAAGTTGTTGAATATTTTTGGAAGTTGAAGTTTGGTATTATGGCACCATATTTGAAGTTAAATTTATTCTCTGCATTGTTTATTATTCGAATTCATAGTATCACTATTATATGGTGAGGAAGAGAGTAAAAGCACGAATGGTGATACCGTGCCATTTTATTTACGTTATCATTATTACATGGTGAGGAAGAGATTAAAAGCACGAAGGGTGATGTCGTGCCATTTCATTTATTTTATTATTACATGGTGAGGACGAGAGTAAAAGTACGAAGGGTGATGTCGTGCTATTATATTCATATTATTGCATGGTGAGGACGAGAGTAAAAGCACGAAGGGTGATGCCATGCCATTTTCATATCATTGGTTTGACTGATTTTTCCTGGTTTTGGTGAATTACTTGGTTATTTCGTGATTTCATACCCGTCGTAGTTGTTATATCTTCCCCTTTTTGCATGTCCCCTCCCAGTTTGTACGTTATTATTGTTGCTTTATATACACTTGTACAGGTTTATTTACGTAGGTGTCTTGTCATAGCCTCGTCACTACCTCACCGAGGTTAGGCTCGACACTTACGCAGTACATTGGATCATTTGTACTCATACTACACTTCCGTACTTCTTGTACAGATATTGGTATTGGTCCCAGAGGTGCGTGAGGTTGATTTGATCATTACGTACTGAGACTCGAGGTATTGCTCCAGTTTTCCATAGAGATGCTTCAGTTCTATTTGATCTGGGCTCTACTTATTCCTACGTATCATCCTATTTTGCTTCATACCTGGTTGTGCCTCGTGATTCTTTGAGTGATCATGTGTATGTGTCCACGCCTGTGGGAGATTCTATTACTGTAGACCGTGTCTATCGCTCATGTTTGATTACTATTGGGAGTCTTGTGACGAGCTTAAAACACACACTAAAATATGCTCGCTAGTCGAATATAGTATAGAAAATTATCGTATCCACATGGATTGGAGTTAAATAGTATTTTCGTAGTTTGTAGCTAGATTTCTATCCAAGATGATCAACAGTTGAGATTTATATGATTAATAACTAAAATTAACTAAGACTCTAGATCTAATTGACTAATGACAATTGAACAAAAGTAAGCAAAGAAGATATCAGTGGGAGAAAATAGGGGTTGATTAGATAGGTGCAAGATAATTGTCTGGGATTTAACTCTAGTTAATTCACTTCTAATGTTCAAGTGAGTCTCTCGAATTCACTCAATTATTAGTTCAAACATTTAGTAGAAACTCCTCTCTTGATTAAGTCTCAACCTCACCATATGAACTAAGTTAAGCTCGGTGAAGATATGCACGAATTCGTAGTGGATTGGTCTTTAGGAGAACCTCTTTCGATTATCCTCTTAACTAGGTCTAAACAATAATTCAACTATCCTCTTTCGATTACTATGAAGAATCAATGAATTCAACCAACAAGATAATGCAAAAACATCACAAGTTATGCCTCTCTCGATTACATGAACATGTGAATATAGATGCAACAATAACAATACCCAAAACGATTTAATACATAAAAACTAGAATTAATATCCACAAATAAATATCAATACACCAAATCCATCAATCTCTAAAGAGAACTACTCCATGGATATGGAGTAATTCATCACAAATATAAAGAAAAATATAAAACAATCCAAACCCTTGTCTTGAGTGAGGATTGAATGATGAATTCCTTGTACTTTTGCTTCTCCACCTCCTCCTTAGCCTCCTTAGGTCTTAGATGTGTCAAAAGTCCATAAAATAACCTTTTTACATGTATTTATACTAAGTAGGGTCGGGCCCAGACAAAAATATATTTTCCTGCACGAACTGGGACAACAACTTGTAAAAATTGCACAGGCGCGCCGCATGGCGACGCGCCACGTAGGGCGGTTGTGGGAAAGTTCAGAGAGTTGATTTCTGACAGACTGCAGGATTTTGTCCAGGCGTGGCGCGCCGCGGGTGTGTTGTTTTCTCATAGTTTGGATTTTTCTTGACTTTTTGATATCCAGCCGTGGTTTTCGACCCCCGAACGCGATCCCGGCTTAATCCCTTGGGCTTTTACTCAGACTTCAAAGCTCCAAATAGCTCAAATTCATTCTGTAATATCTACATAGCGCGGAATCCTCCTACAAGGCATAAAACACACAATCAGTGTAAAACACTAGAATTTAAAGCTCAAACTCAATTAAAGTGCAGTAAATTGGAATGTAATAATCGACTAAAACATGAGATTATAGCCTACCATCGACACCCCACACTTAAACCATTGCTCGTCCTCGAACAATAAAACCATACTTTATAAAGACACAACCTTATCAAGCAACTCTCGTGACTCATCATACCAAGAATATTTAAAATAGATTAAGCACAATAACGTAACATCATAGCCTCAAAATTTGACTCAAAAGTACAATGCATTATTCACAACTCACTCACTTACTCAACATAGAGCTCAAGTATTACCTTTCCGTTATGAATCAAGTGCCCTCACCATAATAGAGAGTAGGTCCACACACCATCAAATTTAACAACAATCAGGAACTCAATATAGAAAGAATTCACTCACTCTCAGAAATAACATTCATATGCCACAAAAGATGAACCATAGGCTTGCCCGTAGTGTACTACTCAACTAATCGAGCTCATTCAGTCAAAGATCAAATAGTACTTTAATTGGTTGTAATGTAGGATGCGGGACGGGTAGGATATATTTAGATATAAGAGTGACTACACCTCCCTAAGCACTTTAATACATACAATTTAACATTCAAAACCCCACACTTATGTCAAACCATAACTCTACCTTTACATCAATATGCATTAACTCCCTACTTCTTTAAGCAAAATTGCATCAAAATTTACCACTGTCATGGAATATTTTGCACTATCAAACAATTTTTTTTTTCTTTTTCAATTCAAGTGGCTCTTACTTTTTCACTACAAGTGCACCTTTCTCCTTAATTCAATAGTTCCACTCTAAAGCCAAACCAACCACCCCACACTTTAACTTTTACAAAGTTCATAATCAATTCAAGTGCTCACGAGAGATAAAAAGTTCAAATAGATGGTCAATTCATACAAATGGGTAAGGCTTGTAATGTGGTTGACAAAGAAACAGGATTACAGGCTCAAAGGGGTTAACTATGATACATAACAATTAAGTGGGTAAAAGCATATAACTGGCTCAACAAAGGAATGCCTATATCACTTCCCAGACTGCACAAAACTACTATTTCTCTTTGCAAACACACGGGACAAGTTCTAGACATCAAATGCAATGCACAGAATAGGAAAAACCTCACACACACATGGCACATAACTCACTTAAGATCGGACTCATCAAGACACTCTAGTCAAAGCAGTTAAGCAAAGTTAAAATCATACAATTTAAGGTACTTATGCAAGAGTCAAAAACTGAGCCTAAGCATCACAACTAAAGTACTCACTATTCTCAAGGTATAATATTGTTAATAGAAATTGCTTCCAATTCAAATCATAGCACAAGGTTTCCTACTATTCTACAAAACCAAAAACTAACTACACCCGGTTCAAACAAAACCCTTGGAAAAGAACCGCGGCACAAAGAAAAACCAAGGAAAAATTGTTACACTACCTAACAAAAGAAAATCTTTTTGTCTTTTTCTTTTGACTTTACTTCCTCAAGAAACCCGTCGAATGATATCCATCGTCGGGAAAAGTCAAAAATTTTATCGGTTTTCAATTTTTTAATTAACTACTAAACAACACTAAAAAGCAAACCCTAACACATATACATACAACATACAATTATCCTCCACCCCACACTTTAAGTTGTGGCATGTTCCCATGACACACAATTAAAAAGCATAAGGTAGAGGAAACTTCCCTGTATCTCTAGTCGGGGTCTGAATCAAAGTCGGGCTCCATTCCACCCGCCCGAACTAGTGCACGCATCCATGCAGACAGCTTCTTCTCAGCCTTCTTGGGGTACACCCCATACTTATCTTTCTCAATCACTGGGACCTTCTCATTCGAACTCTTCACCTTCCACTCAACACTTGCAACTGGCTTCTTTTTTTTTACTCCAATTGCTACATTCATCTCAAACATCACTGTCTCCTCACCCACTCTAAGCATGAGTTTTCTATCATGTATATCCAGTATAGATCTACCCGTTGCTAAAAATGGTCTTCCTAAGATGAGGGGGACCTCCTTGTTCTCCTCCATATTTACCACTATGAAATCTACAGGAAATACAAATTTATCTACCCGAACTAAGACACCTTCCACTATCCCCTCGGGTATTATAGTTGTTTGGTCTGCCAGCTGCAAAGATATTGGTGCAGACCTTATCTCTCCAAGCTCATTCTCCATTTTCCTGTAAATACACAAAGGCATTAAATTAATTAAGTCACTAGAATCATACAAAGACTTATCAAAATTAAGAGTGCCTAACGAGCAAGGTATAGTAAAACTCCCTGGATCTCCACACTTTTGTGGGAGTTTGTTTTGCAAGATTGCACTGCAATGCTCTGTGAGCTTGACCACTGAGGTCTCTTCTATCTTCCTCTTCTTTGTCATGATCTCCTTCAAGAATTTGGCATAAGCTGGCATTTGTGAGAGAACTTCTGTGAATGGCAAGTTTACATTAACCTGTCTCAGCATCTCTAAGAATCTCTCAAATTTCTTGTCCAGCTTTTCTCTATACAACTTTTGGGGAAAAGGTAGAGCAGGCATATGCTCGCTCTCATTAGATTCCTCCCTTCTTGAAGTTTCCTCCTTCTTCTTTTTCTCAGCTCCCTTCTTGCCTTTCTTCTTCTTACCATCTTCAATTTTCAGCTCCTTCCCAAATTCTTTTTCAGGTGCAGCTTCTTTGTGAATTGGAGTGGGATCTTTCAATACTTGTCCGCTTCTCAAGGTTATAGCATTTACGTTTCTTTAGGATTTTTTTCAGTATCAGCTGGCAGAGTACCTGGGATTCTCTCAGATAATATAGTTGCAATTTGTCCCACTTGTCTCTCCAAGTTACGCAAACCTATCCCAAGTTCTTTGATAGCTGCACCATGAGCATCTAATCTCTCATCAGTCTTGACAATGAAGGATTTTATTAGATCTTCTAACCCAAACTGAATTGGATGTTGAGGCCAAAACTGTAGCCTTGACTAAATCACAAAACCAGGAGCTCCTTGAAATCTGGAGTTATTTTGTTGCCATGCATTTGTTGTACCCCCAGGTGAACTCCATAAAAAACCGGGGTGCTTCTGACCCATTGCATTGAAGTTGTAATTACCAACAGCATTAACTTCCTCGATCGAGGCTTCACACTCATGAGTAGGGTGTCTTCTTTCACATATGTCACATGTTGCAGGAGGCTCACTGTGTATTGAAGCTAAAGTTAGCTTCCTTATTTCCTTTGCCATGGCATCAAGTTGTACTTGTACAGATGTGTTAGCATCAACCTGGTGAACACCAGTTGATCTTCTCTTTTCAGCAATTTCAGAGGGCCACTGATTTGCATCTTCAGACAACACATCAAGAATAGTGACTATCTCCTCTGGTGTCTTTTTCATTAACGGACCTCCAGCTGCATTTCTCAATGTTTTCCGTGAAGCCGGTGTCAATCCATCCCAAAAATCCTGGAGTTGCATCCAGAGTTCAATTAGCTATGTTGACACTTTCGCACTATCTCCTTAAACCTCTCCCAAGCTTCAAACACCGTTTCAGTCTCATTCTAGCAGAAGTTATGGATTTCTTTTCTAAACTTACATGTTTTAGCTGAGGAGAAATATTTAGCAAGAAACTTTCTGGTCATCTCCTCCCATGTTCTAATCGATCCCTGGGGCAATCTTCGAAGCCAATGTTTTTCATCATCTTTAAGAGTGAAGGGGAATGCCCTTAGATAAACTGCATCTTGTGACACACCATTATATTGAAAGTTATTCATTATCTCTTTGAAGTCCATCAGATGATCATTTGGATCTTCGTTCATCTTCCCTCTGAAGACGCTGCTGTTTTGAAGAGTTTGGAGCAACCCTTGCTTCAGCTCAAAATTATTAGCTGCCACTGGAGGTGGTCTCACACTTGATAAGCCTTGGTTGTAGACCGATCTAGCATAATCGCCAAGTGGTCTCCCAGTACCGGGAGCTATATTTCTGAACTAGTCTGCACCCCGGGCTGATTCTGAGCCATTCTTCGAGCCCTCTCCTCCTCATAAGCAATTTGTGCATCTCTAAGTGCTGCTTCTTCAGCATCCCTTGTAGATTTCTCTCTGAGTTGGGCTGACTCTCTTGTAGCCAAATCAACATTATCATCATCTCCAGCCATGTCTTCCTTGGTTGAGGATTGCCCAACCTTCTCTAATTTCTATGCGACATTTCTTTCCTTCTTCAACTGTCATAGTTGTTTCTCGATCTCTGGTTCGTATAGTTTCAATTACTTACCAAAAGATCGAGTCATGCACCAATCTAACATATAGCCTGCACACAGTCAAAGAACACCAAACGTAAAAAGGAAAAAAAATAAAATAAAATAAAGAGAAGAATTCCTGAATTAGCACTACAAACTATTTCAAACACTATTGATTGCCAATCCCCGGCAACGGCGCCAAAATTTGACGAGCTCGAAACACACACTTAAATTATGCTCGCTAGTCAAAGATAGTATAATATAATATCGTATCCACAGGGATTAAAGTTAAACAGTATTTTCGTAGTTTGTAGCTAGGTTTTTATCGAATATAATCAACAGTTGAGATTTATATGATTAAGAAGTAAATTAACTAAGACTCTAGATCTAATTGACTAATGACAATTGAACAAAAGTAAGCAAAGAAGATATTAGTGGGAGAAAATAGGGGTTGATTAGATAGGTGCAAGATAATTGTCTGGGATTTAACTCTAGTTAATTCACTTCTAATGTTCAAGTGAGTCTCTCGAATTCACTCAATTATTAGTTCAAACATTTAGTAGAAACTCCTCTCTCGATTAAGTCTCAACCTCACCATATGAACTAAGTTAAGCTCGGTGAAGATATGCATGAATTCGTAGTGGATTGGTCTTTAGGAGAACCTCTTTCGATTATCCTCCTAACTAGGTCTAAACAATAATTCAACTAGCCTCTTTCGATTACTATGAAGAATCAATGAATTCAACCAACAAGATAATGCAAAAACATCACAAGTTATGCCTCTCTCGATTACATGAACATGTGAATGTAGATGCAACAATTACAACACCCAAAACGATTCAATACATAAAAACTAGAATTAATATCCACAAATAAATATCAATACACCAAATCCATCAATCCCTAAAGAGAACTACTCCATGGATATGGAGTAATTCATCACAAATATAAAGAAAAATATAAAACAATCCAAACCCTTGTCTTGAGTGAGGATTGAATGATGAATTCCTTGTACTTTTGCATCTCCACCTACTACTTAGCCTCCTTAGGTCTTAGATGTGTCAAAAGTCCATAAAATAACCTTTTTACATGTATTTATACTAAGTAGGGTCGGGCCCAGATAAAAATATATTTTCCTGCACGAACTGGGACAACAACTCTGTAAAAATTGCACAGGCACGCCGCATGGGGCGACGCGCCACATAGGGCGGTTGTGGAAAAATTCAGAGAGTTGATTTATGACAGACTGTAGGATTTTGTCCAGGCGTGGCGCGCCGTGGGTGTGTTGTTTTCTCATAGTTTGGATTTTTCTTGACTTTTTGATATCTAGACTTGGTTTTCGACCCCCGAACGCGATCACGGCTTAATACCTTGGGCTTTTACTCAGACTTCAAAGCTCCAAATAGCTCAAATTCATTCTGTAATATCTACATAGCTCGGAATCCTCCTACAATGCATAAAACACACAATCAGTGTAAAATACTAGCATTTAAAGCTCAAACTCAATTAAAGTGCATTATATTGGAATGTAATAATTGACTAAAACATGAGATTATAGCCTACCATCATCTTGAGACTAGTGTAGACCTCCTACTTCTTGATATGTAGACTTTGATGTTATTTTGGGCATGGATTGGTTGTCACCTTATCATGCTATATTGGATTGTCACGCCAAGACAATGACCTTAGCCATGTCAGGGTTGCCTCGATTATAGTGGAGAGGGACTCCTGGTCATTTTACCAACATGGTTATTTCTTATGTGAAGGCTCGGCGTATGGTCGAGAAGGGATGTCTAGCTTATTTGGCTTATATTCGCGATTTTAGTATGGAGGTTCCTTCCATGGATTCAGTACCAGTTGTACGTGAGTTTCCAGATGTATTTCCAGCAGATCTATCGAGGATGCCACCCGATAGAAATATTGACTTCTGTATTGACTTGGCTCCGGGCACTCAGCCCATTTTTATTCCACCATACCATATGGCCCCGCCTAAGTTAAAGGAACTGAAGGAGCAGTTGCAGGATTTGCTTGATACAGGATTCATTAGACTTAGTGTCTCATCTTGGGGTTCGCCCGTGTTGTTCGTGAAGAAGAAGGATGGTTGGATGAGGATGTGTATAGACTATCGACAGTTGAACAAAGTCACTATCAAGAACAAGTATCCATTGCCGAGGATTGATGATTTATTTGATCAGCTTTAGGGTGCCAAAGTGTTTTTGAAGATTAATTTGAGGTCTGGCTACCATCAATTGAAGATTAGGGCATTGGATGTCCCTAAGATTGCTTTTTGGACTCGGTACGGGCACTATGAGTTCCTAGTGATGTCATTTGGGTTAACAAATGCCCTGGCAGTATTTATGGATTTGATGAACCAGGTATTTAAGTCCTATTTGGATTCTTTGTGATTGTATTCATTGATGATATCTTGATCTACTCCTGCATTCGAGAGGAGTATGAGCAGCATCTTCGGGTTGTACCTCAGACTTTGAGAGATAGTCAATTATATGCCAAGTTTTCAAAGTGAGAGTTTTGGTTGGATTCAGTTGCCTTTTGGGACATGTTGTATCGGCCGAGGGCATTAAAGTGGATCCTAAGAAGATTGAGGCAGTTCAGAACTGGCCTAGACCTACTTCAGCTATAGAGAATCAGAGTTTCCTGGGTTTGGCGGGTTATTATCGCCGGTTCATAGAGGGGTTTTCATCCTTAGATGCCCCATTGACTAGATTAATCCAGAAGGGTGCCCCATTGATATGGTCTAATAAGTGTGAGTTGAGCTTCCAGAAGCTCAAGACTGCTTTGACTACAGCCCCAGTGTTGGTGTTGCCCACAGGTTCAGGATCCTACACGGTATATTGTAATACATCATGTATTGGGCTCGATGCGGTGTTGATGCAGGATGGTAGGATAATTGCATACGCGTCGTGGAAATTGAAGGTTCATGAGAAGAAATACTTTGGTCATGACTTAGAGTTGGCAACCATTGTTCATGCACTGAAGCTTTGGAGGCATTACATCTACAGCGTGTCGTGTGAGGTATTCACGGATCATAGGAGTCTACAGTATTTATTCAAGCAAAAGGATCTCAACTTGAGGCAGCGGAGGTGGTTGGAGCTGTTGAAAGACTATGATATTATCATTTTGTATCATCCCGAGAAGGCTAATGTGGTGGTTGATGCCTTGAGTAGAAAGGCTGTGAGTATGGATAGCCTTTCATATATTCCAGTTGGTGAGATACCACTAGCATCAGATGTTCAGGCCTTAGCCAATCAGTTCGTGAGGTTAGACATTTTGGAACCTAGTCGTGTTCTAGATTGAATGGTCTCTCGGTCTTCTTTGTATGAGCGCATCAGATAGTGTCAGTATGACGATCCCCATTTGCGTGTCCTTAAGGATACGGTGTGGCACGGTGGTGCCAAGCAGGTTACTATTGGAGATGATTGGGTGTTGCGGATGCAGGGTCGAATTTGTGTGCCTAATGTAGATGGGATTTGTGAGTTGATTCTTGAGAAGACCCACAGTATATGGTATTCTATTCATCCAGGTGCCGCCAAGATATTATTTGAGGCAGCATTATTGGTGGAGGAAAATGAAGAAAGATATAGTTGCATATGTGGCTCGGTGTTTGACTTGCCAGCAGGTGAAGTACAAGCATCAGAGGCCTGCGGTTTGCTTTGGAGACTTGAGATTCCAGAGTGAAAGTGAGAGCGTATTACCATGAATTTTGTTGTCAGGGTCCCATGAACTTCAAAGAAATTTGACGCAGTATGAGTCATTGTGGACAGGTTGACCAAGTTGGCACATTTCATTCCAGTGGCAGTTACCTATTCTTCGGAGCATTTTGCTGAGATCTATATCCGCGAGATCGTTCGTCTTCACGGTGTGTCGGTGTCCATCATTTCTGATAGAGGCATGCAGTTAACATCGCACTTTTGGAGGGTTGTACAGCGTGAGTTAGGCACACGGGTTGAGTTGAGTATGCATTTCACCCCCAGACGGACGAACAGTCCGAGGGCACCATTTAGATATTGGAGGATATGCTTCGCGCATGTGTTATGGATTTGGGGGGTTCTTGGGATCAATTCTTGCTGCTTGTGGAGTTTGCCTACAACAACAGCTACCAATCGAGTATTCAGATGGCTCCTTATGAGGCTTTATATGGGAGGAGGTGTCGTTCTTCAGTTGGTTGGTTTGAGCCGGGAGAGGCTCGGTTCGGGATCAACTTCGCACAGCTCAGTCTAGGCAGAAGAGTTATGACGATCGTAGAGTTCGTGATATTTTATTCATGGTTGGAGAGAGAGTTTTGTTCCGGGTTTCGCCCATGAAAGGGTGTGATGAGGTTCGGAAAGAAGGGCAAGTTGAGCCCTAGGTATATCGGATCCTTTGAGATTCTTGAGAGAGTTGGTGAGGTAGTCTACAAGCTTGCATTGCCACCTAACTTATCAGCAGTTCACCCGGTGTTCCATGTCTGCATGCTCCGGAAGTATCACGGTGATCCGTCCCATGTATTAGATTTCAGCTCAGTCCAATTGGACAAGGATTTGACTTACGAGGAGGAGACGGTGGCCATTATAGCACGGCAGGTCCAGAAGTTAAGGTCTAAGAGTTATCCTTCTGCTAGAATGCAGTGGAGAGGTCAGTCAATCGAGGCAGCTACGTGGGAGTCGGAGTCGGAGTCCGATATGCGGAGTAGATACCTATACCTTTTCACCAGTCCAGGTACCTTTCTATGTCCGTTCAAGGACGAACGTTTGTTTTAGAGGTGGAGAATGTGATGACGCGATAGGTCATTTTGAGTTTTAATCTTTATTTTCATGTTTCAAGACCTCGATTAGCTCCGTTTAGCGTTTCTCAATTTGTGTGCACATTCCGTGTCTTATTCCGGAAAATTTTTATGTGAAAAACTAAAGGAAAATATGAATTATAGCCTTAAAAATGATTCGAGTTGACTACGGTCAATATTTTCTGTAAACGGACCCGGATCAGTATTTTGACGATCCCGGTGGGTCAATATCGTGATTTTTGACTTGGGCGTATGCCCAGAATTGAATTCGAAAGTCAATAACTTGTTTTGATGTGATTTGTTAAAAACTAGTAATTTGAAGGTTTAAGGAATTCTGAAGTTTGACCGTAGGTTGACTTTATAGCTACCGGGTTCGGATTTCGATTCTGGAACTTGTTATAGGTTCATTTTACTTTTTAAGACTTGTCTGCAAAATTTGATGCAAAACAGAGTTTATTTGATGTGATTTGGACGCTCGGTTGTGAATTTGAAAGTTCTTGAGTTTCTTTAAAAAATTTATGCATTTTGATATCTGATTCATAGTTCTAGGCATTTATTTGGTATTTTTATAGCACGAGCGAGTTCCTATGATGTTATTACACTTGTGTGCATGTTTGGTTTGGAGTCCGAGGGGCTCGGGTGAGTTTCGGATAGGCTATAGATCGATTTTGGACTTAAGAAATCTGCTGGTTTTGTTGTTGCTGGTGTCTGAGATTTTGTGCTTCACGATCGCGAAGGGGAAACTGGGACAGGGGAGGAACTCCTTCATCGCGAATGCGATGGCTTGGTCGCAAACACGAAGCACTGGCGGGTTTACCTTCGCGAACACGGCCAGCCTCTCACGAACGCGTAGGGTTATGGGGCCTAGGAAGGGAGCTTGGTTGTTACTCTTCACGAACACGACATTTGGACAGCAAACACAAAGACATGCAAGTAGGAGTAAGCATTCGCGAACGCAAAGAATTGCTCGCGAACGTGAAGGCCTTTGGCCGCTGCTACTTCGCGATCGCGTCAGGCTCTTCCCAAATGCGAAGAAGGCCTGACGCCCACTGATTGAAATATCCCAAAATCGGGAATCATCCTATTTTTCACCATTTTCAAGTTTGAGCTCGGCCTAGAGGCGATTTTAAAGAGGTTTTTCATCCCAACTTCATAGGTTAGTAGATTTTAACTTGTTTCCTTCCATTTCCATAAACACCCTTTAATTTTAACCTTTAATCTATGCTTTTTCATGGTAGAAATTAGGGATTTAGGTAGAAATGGGAATTTTGAGAAATTGCGATTTAGACCTCAAATTGAGGTAGATTTTGAAACTAATCACATAACCGGGCTCGGGGGTGAATAGGTAATCGGATTTTGGTCTGAATCTCGTGTTTTGACCAAGCGGGCCCGGGGTTGACTTTTGTTGACTTTTTTCCAAAAACATTAAAGATTGAATCTTTTTTACTCGTGGGTAGTTTCTAAAGCTTTTTTTTGAATTATTTGAACTATATTTAGTTAGATTTGATTGGTTTGGAGGCTAATTTTAGAGGAAAAGTCACGGTTGAGCATTGATTTGGTTGCGGAGTGAGGTAATTGTCGTAGTTAACCTTAACTTAAGGGATTAGGACTTGTTGGTCTAATTGATACGTGTTTTATGTGTGGGAACAACGTATAAGAGAGGTGACGAGTACTTGTGCGTTGTTATTGGGTTAAAGCATGCGGGTGAAACTTGTTTCTTTGTATTTTATTGCTTTGTTAATCATGATATCCATGCTTAGGTTAGATTATTACTTCTTTGATTATTCGTTTCGTAATTATTGCCTTTTTCAAAGTTGTTGAATATTTTTGGAAGTTGAAGTTTGGTATTATGGCACCATATTTGAAGTTAAATTTATTCTCATAGTTTATTATTCTAATTCATAGTATCACTATTATATGGTGAGGAAGAGAGTAAAAGCACGAAGGGTGATGTCCTGTCATTTCATTTACGTTATCATTATTACATGATGAGGAAAAGAGTAAAAGTACGAAGGGTGATGCCATGCCATTTCATTCATTTTATTATTAGATGGTGAGGATGAGAGTAAAAGCACGAAGGGTGATGCCGTGCCATTATATTCATATTATTGCATGGTGAGGACGAGAGTAAAAGCATGAAGGGTGATGCTGTGCCATTTTCATATCATTGGTTTGACTGCTTTTTCTCGATTTTGGTGAATTACTTGGTTATTTCATGATTTCATATCTGTTGTAGTTGTTACATCTTCCCCTTTTTGCATGTCCCCTCCCAGTTTGTACGTTATCATTCTTTGTTATTATTGCTGCTTTATATACACTTGTACAGGTTTATTTACGTAGGTGTCTTGTCATAGCCTCGTCACTACCTCGTCGAGGTTAGGATCGACACTTACGAAGTACATTGGGTTAGTTGTACTCATACTACACTTCTGCACTTCTTGTGCAGATACTGATATTGGTCCCAGCGGTGCGTGAGGTGCGACAGCTCGGATCATTGCGTACGGAGACTCGAGGTAGATCTGCTGGCGTCCACAGACCTTGAAGTCCCCTTCCTTTTCCCACTTTTACTGTTCATTTCTTTCGAAACAGTTGTATTTATTTCAGACTTTGCTTGTAGACTTCTAGTTGTTCTTGTACTCGTGACTCCGAATTTCTGGGAGTAGATATTATCACATGATTTATATCAGTACTTTGTTAGACTAGGTTTCTATTTCTCGTTGTATATCAGTATTGTATTTTTAGCTGTTAAATTGGTTATTTAATTATTTCACGTCGGCTTACCTAGCAAGTAGATGTTAGGCGCCATCACGACCCCGAGGTTGGGATTCCAAGTCGTGACATTATCTAATTAGATGTGAGTGGCTTTGATAATAATTGATGGATTATTATATGCAGCGAAAGCAATTTCAGTTTCAAAACCATATGTAATCTAGACAACTAGTATATACGGGTTTTCACAGGTTAACTCTTGAAGCGTGAATAGAGCTCGTCTATCATATGAGCCTCCGGTTCCACAGCAACTCAACGAAATTTCCATCACCCTCACGATCACGATCTCCGAACATTTCACGGTCTTCTACTGTGTTATCTAAATAATATTCGAAAATAGTAATTTCGTGTGAGCGAAATTTCTAGGAAAACATGGCTGAAATTTTCGACCACCATCCTCTTTTCCCTCTTTGTGGAAAACCTTACGTATTTATAACACAGGTTTTAAGGGTTAAAACCCTTTTCCAAAACCTGTTGGGTTTTCTTTTCCACTAAGAAATGGATTCCTTTATTTTCTATTATTTAGGCACAACAGGGACACATAATTTAATTAACAAGGCTTTCAATTATGGAATTAATTTTTAATTTTCGTAATTAATAACCACCATAATTAATTACGAATCATTCAACTAAAAATTTATAATTGCACTCCTTATTCAATTTCGAAATTCATCCATTAAATCTTATTTAACTCCCCATGTTAAGATTCAGATACTAATTAATTAAATCAAATTACTGACAATTTAATTTATTGATTATTTCCTTTAGACTTTCGCTTAACTTATTTCATGTGTCGGATACAAAATCTACCGGTCGGGTTTACACATAAAAACTTATAAGCTTTCATAAAGGTATATCATCAATCTCTAAACCTAGACATGGATTCCATCAACTAACTATTACTTCGCCAATGTACATTATTTGTCACGATCCAAAATCCTACCACAGGCGTCGTGATGGCACTTAGTCTATAAGACTAAGCCAGCCGATTATAATTACAATCCAAGCATTTTTTTAAAACATATAATTTTATACAAGTGTCGAAACCAAAAGCGGAAAATTAATATAACCACCTCTCAAAACTGGTAATACTAAGTCACGAACTCCAACTGAATACATGGAATGATCACGAGTACCAAATATACAATATTGTTTGAATAAGAAATTAACAATACAATAAAAATAGAAACACTCCAAGGGACTGCAATGACCAAGCAGCTCTACCTTAAGTCCTTGCGATCACACTCTAACTTTGTCTTAGTCCGATATCTCTAATACCTGGCTCTGCAAAAAAATGTGCAGAAGTGTAGTATGAGTACACCACAGTCAGTACCCAGTAAGTATCAAGACTAACCTCAGTGGAGTAGTGATGAGGTACAGTCAAGACTCTCACTAGTCTAATAACCTGTGCAATATAATATTCAAAAATAATAGAAAACAAATAACAATGATGGCAACAATAATCAACCAGTGATATACACAGTAGGGCAACAAGAACACCATAAATATTGCTCAACAAATAATGCATACAAGTACAACCAATTAAACAAGTCCTACAAATATAAATCTTTCAAATATAATTCTTTCAAATAAATATCTTTCGAATAATTCTTTCAAATAAATCTTTTTCAAATATAATTCCTTCAAATAAATATCTTTCAAATAAAATTCTTTCAAATAAATATCATTCGAATAATTCTTTCAAATAAATCTCTTTCGAATAATTCTTTCAAATAAATCTCTTTCAAATATAATTTTTCAAATAAGTATCTTTCAAATAAAAGTCACCTCGTGACACAGCATTTCAAAATCATAAAATACGGGTCTCAGCCCACTTTCATATTTCCACAGCACCTCATGCCAATTTCTCTATCACAACCGCACGGACAACTCACGTGCCAATATCATCATCATTTAACCACGGAACCTCGTGCCCACATTTCATATCACAGCTGCATGGATAATTCACGTGCCAATATCATCATTATTTACTCATGGCACCTCGTGCTCACATTTTATTTCATAATCCGCCTGGCAATAGCCACAGGCTCCCAATTTCAACATAGATCAGACTATTATCAAGTTTACCGAAACAACAAGACAAATTGCCCAAGATATAAAAATAAACACAAGGAAAATCAAAACATCACATAAAAATTACCAACACAATAACTCCACACCATCACATATCATCCCTGACAATAGCCACCCTTATCTCTCTTATAGCCACACTTATCACTCCTATAATAGCCTCCCTCAACCCTCCGCCCTGACAATATCAATAGCCACCGTTATTACTCTGTCCAGACAATATCCCAACACACATAACAACAGTGAAATGCTACCCTTATACCTATATAATATCAACAGTAGAATGCCACCCTTATATCCTCAAAATAATAACTCAAACAACACAACAATTTACACGGAATATTATCACGGTAACATAACAAAATCAATTCATATCACAATTTGCCCAATGGTCACAACCAATTCCAAATATATAACAAAATCAATTAATTTCATAACAAATAGCCCAAGGCTCAACACAATATGTATAAAACCTCAAAACAACAACAGAGATGGAAAATACTCAGTATAGGACAACGCCTTCATTAATCCAAATTCTTGATAATTATATTAACGCCCCAATTTAAACTTATTTCATTAATTATTTACAGACGGAAAATCCATAATATAATTATTTTCAGGAAATATCAAATCACCAAACTCACGGAATTCACATAAATATACAAGTAATAATCACATCAAATTGTCATATAAAAATAAATTCAACAAACGCGAATTGAGGCATGGCAAATAGATGATTTAATAAATGTCAACAATTATCCAATTTACTACACAATATGCCTAAGACTTTAACTCATTAAATTTTGCACATATAAGCCCGAGTACGTACTCATCACCTCGCGTACACGGCTTTTCACATTTCACAAATGACACATAAGACTCGATGCCTAAGGGATAATTCCCCCACTCAAGATTAGGCAAGATACTTACCTTTTTGAAGTTATGCTGATATTTTAAAATTGCCTTCTTACTTGAATTGACCTCCGGACAGCTAAAATCTATCCAAATTAATTGTATAACTTCATTAAAATACATCAAAAATAATTCCGGATAATAAAACGTAGACTTAAAATTTTATTCTAAAAAGTCAACCAAAGTCAACGCGGGGCCCGCCTATCGGAACCCGACAGAATTTTCACGAAATCCGAATACTCATTCCGATACGAATCCAACAATATCAATTTTATCAAATTCCGATAACGAATCATCCTCCAAATCTATATTTTTCATTTTTGAAAGGTTTTACAATTTCCCCAAATTTCCAACTCAATTCACTGATTAAATGATAAAAATAATAATGGATTCATGTAATATAGCCAAAACCGAGTTAGAATCACTTATCCCGAAGAATTCTTTGAAAATCCCATGAAAAATCGTCACAAACCGAGCTCCCAAAGTCCAAATGTGAAATAATATCCTAACTCTCGGTTATATAGTACACAATCTGACCTCGCATTGTGCTGACCGCACATTTTCTTGTGCGGTCGCACATCCCAGGTGCTGCGGTTGCACTCCAAATTGTGCTGCCGCACTTCTGTAGCCTGCACTACTAGGCTTCAGTAAATTGACCATAAGTTTCTCTACAAATATCCAAATGATGACTGGTTTACCTTTCTGGAAAGTAGATTCAAAGGGCTACAACTTTCGTTTTTGAATCATCTCCAAATTCCTTGTAGATTAAAAGATATAAACTTCCGAAATCGGACCATCGGACCTGAAAATCTCATTTCTGCGGCCGCGAGAGAAATTCTGCGGACCCCACAATTTCAACTGCGGACAGCACAATTTCAAGTGCGGTCCGCACAATTCCTACTGCTACAGCACTTTGGGAGTTTGCGGCCGCCCTTCTGCACTCTATAATGTGCCATCCGCACTTCAACTGTCCCATAATATCGTAAGAGTGCCGAAATGCCCGGACTCGCTCAAAGCTCACCCCAGAACTCATTCGAGCCACTCGGGACCTCAACCAAACATACCAACAAGTCCTAAAATATAACACAGACCTGATCGAGGCCTCAAACCACATCAAACAACGTCGAAACTACGAATCACACCACAAATCGAACTCATAAATTTCCAAATCTTCCAACTTCCAAAACTCGTGCCGAAACATATCAAATCAATCCGGAATGAATTCAAATTTTGCACACGATTCATAAATGACATAATGGAGGTATTCAAATTTTCAGAATCGGATTCCGGCCCCGATATCAAAGAGTCAACTCCCCGGTCAAACTTCCAAACTTAAATTTCTATTTTAGCCATTTCAAGCCTAATTTAGCTATGGGCTTCCAAAAACTTTTCCGGACACGCTCCTAAGTCCAAAATTACCATACGGAGCTATTGAAATCATCAAAACTCTATTCTGGGGTCGTTTGCTCAAAAGTCAACTCTCCGGTCAACTCTTTTCTTTTAAGCTTCTTAAATAAGAATTGTTCTTCCAATTTGATCCTGAATCATCCGAAAACCAAACTCGACCATACACGCAAGTCATAATACACATCACAAAGCTTCTTGGGACCTTAAGTCGCTGAACGAGATATTAATTCACAAAATGACAAGTCAGGTCGTTACATTCTCCCCCTCTTAAACATATGTTCGTCCTCGAACCTGCCAAGAATCTTTCTGAGGACTTTTATTTACTGAGTGTATTTACTATACACATACTCGTGGGTGATTCTACGTCACCACAAATTTAATCATGGATCCGACAATGCCATATCAGTTGAAGATTAGTTCTTTCCTCCATACTTATAAACTTAAAAATCAAATTTCGTATACTCCAAACATTTTAAAAATGCCTAATTTCTTTTTTACACGGTATTAGTCTCAACCGGCTATAGAAACTCGTGCCTACGCACACATCATACGTATGCCCATAACCACATCCCTGGTCATAATAGATGTTCATAATTATTTCCAGCATTGTCAATTAACCTCACATTATCCAAAACCTCGTTTCAAATTTTTCACAACACTGACAACAACACGCGAGGCATGAAGACCTCATAATTATTTATCTGATTTAACGAGTCACCTGGCCACCCACCTCATAGGCTAAAAGGCAATAATCACAACACGAATATGGCAAACTATGCACCGAGAAACACATATAAGAATTATCAAATAAGCCTAAGAGATATGACTCCCTTTCAGTACTATAATACAAATTAAATTTCACAAAGGAAGAATTTAAAACACATGAATTTAACCACAAGGATCTCATCCTGATATAACTTCCACCATGGCTTATAGCCCGGTTTAAACATTTTACATCATATTAAAATGCGAGGATCTCGTCCTCAGCTCTAAATCACAAGTAATATGCACATTGTGCCAACTGAAATTTTCCATTTCTTTTCTTTCTTATTTTTTTTAATAATTCCGTGAAATAATTTCACAATACATAATGGACCCCCATACCGGCAGGGCATATAATTCATAAAATTAAAAATAATTATCCCGAAATTACATCAAAACCCGCTATAGTGAGTAATAGAAAGTCACTTTTGGACTCATAGTCCTCAATAGTGTACAAAACAAAATAGTCCTCAGTAGTGTACAAAACAAAATGATAGACACGGGCTAACACCATCAAATCTCCCAATAGGGATAAACACATAAATAGGTTTCGGAATTACAAAGCTCACCCATAAGTAGAGCATAATAAGAGGACTCGCCTCGATACTCAAAATTGAATCAAACTAAGGAAAATATTCCTTTATAACAAATCAGGATCGTACCTGTAATGACAACATCTGGTGTAGAAGCCTCAACCATACCATATCAATTATATCAACGGGTCGGGCCTCCCTCTCTAGGGCGCCCTCTACCCGCATGTCCTCTACCCCTAACTGACTGTACAGGTGGGGTAGTAACTAGAATAGAGCTTGCAGCCTGAGTATTCTGATGAAATCTATCTCTCCCAAGTTTGGGATAATCCCTCATGATGTGCCTAGTATCACCACACTGATAACAACCCATCTGCAGGTTTGGCTGCTTATATTGAATTTGTGCCAGATAACTAGAATAACCATTATAGGAACTTTGTGTTGGTGGTGCATTAAAAAAACTTACTGGAGCACTCCGATTATTCTGAAATTATTTCCATGACCCTGTTGTTACTGAAATGTAGAATTATTAAGGGCGCGGGAATACCGCAAGTCCCAGCATCATCCCATACAAATCTCAGCTCTTAATCATATACAAGTTTCGGAGAACCTTTCAATACCACATAAATACATCTCAGGCCAAAACTAATATAACACATGACTCCGCAATCTGATCGTTGATAGTGGACTCCCCTCACTTGGTGCGAAGCCATAGGACACATTCTGATGATCCATAATATTAACCTTTACCGCTCGTACGACACCAGTCATAAGACACCTCAAGCCATTTATTTTGCGCATGTCATCCTCGTGACAGTTAAACTCGCTTCCTCCAGCGTCTTGGCTGCTAGTATGTACCCCTTGCTAAATAGAAATCTCATACGAACCACATAGTCTCTAATACCACCAACTATCTTCAGATCTACATCCACCTCGTGACCCTACCACGATTATGACGATTAGGAAACTAATTAAACCTTCTTAAGATCGTACTTATCAACCAGATGTCAGAACCTGCTACACCCCCATGTGCACAACTGAATGATCTCTCAATACTTCTGCATCCTCGAGCTGGTAACAATGGTTGAGCAACCTTGTCTCCCTTATAATCCCTCTGTAGTATCACGAACCGTTGGCGCATAGTTGATACCGAGTGCGCAATTTCATACACGAGTGGATGCAAAAGAACATAAGATATAAGATTCAAGCTGAATAAATGTCGCACGATAAGGAATGAAAGAAGTTGAAATTTTCCTACTAGCTCTGTAGCCTCTCGAAGATAAGTACAGACGTCTCTGTACCGATCCGCAAGACTCTACTAAACTCGTTCATGACTCGTAGAACCTATGAACCTAGAGCTCTGATACCAACTTGTCACGACCTAAAATCCCACTACAGACGTCATGATGGAACTTAGTCTTTAAGACTAAGTAAGCCGATTATAATTACAATCCAAGCCATTTTTTTTTGAAACATATAATTTTATACAAATGTCGAAACCAAAGTAGAAAACAAATATAACCACCTCCCAAAACTGGTAATACTGAGTCACGAACTCTAACTGAATACATGGAATGATCATGAGGACCGAATATACAATATTGTTCGAATAAGAAATTAACAGTACAATAAAAATAGAAACACTCCAAGGGACTGCAACGACCAAGCAGCTCTACCTTAAGTCCTTGCGATCACACTCTAACTTTGTCCGAGTCCGATATCTCCAATACCTGGCTCTGCACAAAAATGTGCAGAAGTGTAGTATGAGTACACCACAGTCGGTACCCAGTAAGTATCAAGACTAACCTCAGTGGAGTAGTGACGAGGTACAGTCAAGACACTCACTAGTGTAATAACTTGTGCAATATAGTATGCAAAAATAATAGGAAACAAATAACAATGATGGCAACAATAATCAACAAGTGATATACACAGTAGGGCAACAAGAACACCATAAATATTGCTCAACAAATAATGCATACAAGTACAACCAATTAATCAAGTCCTTAAATTTAAATCTTTCAAATATAATTCTTTCAAATAAATATCTTTCGAATAATTCTTTCAAATATATGTCACGACCCGAAATTTCCCACCGACGGGACCGTGACGCCGCCTAATATTTCACTTGCCAGGCAAGCTAACGCTAGAGAATCATTAAACCAATTCCTTATTTTCATTCATTAAGTAACAATAATTAACTAAAATGAAATATAATAAGTGCGGAATATCATAAAAACTGTATTAATTACTACCACCTGGATCTGGAGTCACAATTCACGAGCATTCTAGAATTTACTACAAGTAATAGTCTGAAAGAAATACAACTGTCTGAATAAAGAAACAGTAGAAAATAAATGATAGACGGGGACTTCAAGGTCTGTGGACGCCGACAGATCTACCTTGAGTCTCCGGACAGCGGACCAATAGCAAAATCTCGATCAACTAGAGCCGGTATCAAAATCTGCATAGAAAGTGCAGAGTGCAGCATCAGTACAACCGACCCCATGTACTGGTAAGTGTCGAGCCTAACCTTGACGAAGTAGTGACGAGGCTAAGGCAAGGCACCTACAATCAACCTGTACAATTTAACAGTGTATACACAAATAACAAGAATGAAGGAATAAACAGGAAATGTCGGGAGGGAAAAACATACTGAGGGAAATACTAGATAAAGAACTATAACAGAATAATCACCGAAGCAGTCAATATACCATTAATCAACAGGAATAGTGAATACAGTAAGGAAAAATGCACGGCATCACCCTTCATGCTTTTACTCTCAATCTCACCATAAAATTAATAGAAACGGCATGGCATCACCCTTCGTGCTTTTACTCTCATATCATGGCACGGCATCACCCTTCGTGCATTAACACTTACAATATGGCACGGCATCACCCTTCGTGCATTAACACTCACAATATGGCACAGCATCACCTTTAGTGCATTAACACTCACAATATGGCACGGCATCACCCTTCGTGCATTAACACTCTCCCTTACCATAACGCAATGCATAAATAACAACAGGGAGATAGAATAACAAGTACAAACCGCACTTCAACATTTGGTTCCATAATATTAATCTCAACTTGAAATAAAAACTCAATTATCACCAGAAAATCTGTAAACATAATAAGAACGATAATTTGGATAACACTAGTATAACACATAGCAATTTGGCATAGGAATGAGACAATGTCAGAAAAACAAAGAAACATGAAAAAAACATGTAAATTGGAGGCGCATAGGTACCCGTCACCTCACATATACGCCGCTCACAAGAATTTTACTTAGCAATTAATCTATGGTTCCTAATTCCCTCAAGTCAGGGTTAGACACAACACTTACCTCGCTCCGAAGGCCACTTAATCCTCAATCACAGCCTTTCCTTTGGAATTCACCTCCAAACCACTCGTATCTATTCAAAAATGACTCAATAATATCAAATATTGCTAAAGGAATCAATTATATTGCATAAATTAAATTTCCCAAATTTTCCTCCAAAAAGTAAAAAAATCGACCCCGGGCCCGCTTGGTCAAAACCCGAGGTTTGGACCAAAATTCTTTTACCCATTCACCCCTGAGCTCGAATATGTAATTAGTTTTGGAATCTGACCTCAAATTGAGGTCTAAATCCCCAAATTCCCGAAATCCCTATTTTCTACCCTAACCCCTAAGTCTACCATAAAAACTCTAGATTTTTGGTTGATAATTCAAGGAATGTAATGGGTAATTGAAATAAAATGGTTTAGAATCATTTACCAATACTTTGGGGCAGAAAATGACTCTTGAAAATCGCCTCTACCCGTTTGGTTCTTGAAAAATGTTGAAGAAATGGCTTAAACCCGTGTTTGATTATGTTTTATGCACTGGGCGACAGTGTGCATCGCGTTCGCGAGGCCACTGTCGCGTTCGCGAAGGGTACTGGCTGCCAAACCTTCGCGTTCGCGAGACGTTGCTCGCGTTCGCGATGGTTACGCTCCCCTGGCCTTCGCGTTCGCGAGGTTAGATTTGTCACTACCTTTCAGTCCAAAGGTTAGATTTGTTACTTATTGGGTTGGTTGTACTCATGCTACATCCTACACCTTGTGTGCAGATCCAGGTGCTTTCGGTCACGGCGTTTGCTGAGTTGTGGAGTTCAGATTCTCGGAGACTATCAAGGTAGTTGCTTGGCGTTTCGCAGACCTTGTCTCTCCTTCCCTATCTTCCCACTTATTGTATTTAGTTTCAGACTTTCATAGACAGTATTTTCCAGACTTGTGATGTATAGATTCTTATGTACTCTGTGACACCCCGATAGTTGGGAACTTTCGCGTTGTGTTTTGGGTTTCTATCCCGTTTATAAGAACATTTATTGTTTAAATTGCTTTAATTCGTTTTCTGTTAAAAGTGTTGGAAATATTTTTAAAAATATCGGCTTGCCTAGTACCACGATAGGCGCCATCATGACAGGTTAGGATTTTGGGTCGTGATACTTCTACTCTAGCCTTAGAAGTAGTAGGAGCATTTTCACCACCTGTTGTTGCCATAGATTTATAACTATCAAATATTGATCTAGCATAAGTATATTTTAGCTTGGCAGTCTTCGAGAGATGCCTGTTCATTTTTTTGAATTGCTAAATTCTCATAAATTTTACGAACAAGTCCCTTTGCACCTCTTTAAAGATGGGTTAAGTAGAGTAAAAATTAAATAAACTTGGGGAATAGGGAAAAAATACTTTTTAAATTTTGCAATCATTTCATTAATGGCCGGTGCATAAGTTGGACTTGTTTTATACTTAATAAATACAAAATAAATTCCACAATTATACCATAATATTTGTGTAACAGTAGGACAATATATACAGAAAATTATTTTGTAACATAATAAAAAATTTCTAAAATTTAGTAAGCTCTTTGATCTCATCCCAATCAGAATCAATAATTTGATCTGCGGGGATACCATTATGCATATTAAATACCTTTTGTATAGGCACCCGATAATCATATGCAACTATAAGCATTTCATAAGTAGAATTCCACCAAGTACAAACATCTTTTGGAATTTTTCTATATGGAATGTTAGTACTAGCATATTGTTGTGCAAACTCACGAAGTCTACTCGCTTTATTAGCACGAAAAATATAGCCGCAAACATATTGTACTTTACTACAAGTCTCATAAAATAAATTAATACCATCTTTTACAATCAAGTTAAAAATATGGCGTTCGCGAAGGGTACTGGCTGCCAAGCCTTCGCGTTCGCGAGACGTTGCTCGCGTTCGTGATGGTTACACTCCCCTGGCCTTCGCGTTCGCTAGACATTGCTCGCGTTCGTGATGAAAGAACGACCAACCCTCCCCCAGGTCCTCAAGTGCTTTGCGTTCGCGATGAGCAGGTCGCGTTCGCGAAGGGTAAATTCCCCATCACTTCGCGTTCGCGACCAGGCCTTCGCGTTCGCGATGAAGGATTCTCAGCCTCACCGGATTACTCTTCGCGTTTGCGAGAGTACCTTCGCGAACGCGAAGAAGGACATGCCAGAACACAGATTCTGTAGAAAAACCAGATTTCCGAAGTCTAAAACATCCTGTGGCCTATCCGAAACTCACCCGAGCCCTCGGGGCTCCAAACCAAACATGTACACAAGTCTAAAAACAACATACAAATTTGCTCGCACGATCAAATCGCCAAAATAACACCTAGAACTCTAAATTTAGCACCAATTCAAATGAAATTCTCAAGAACACTTTAAAATCCATAACTTCTCAACTGGACGTCTGAATCACGTCAAATCAACTCCGTTTCTCACCAAATTTCACAGACATGTCTTAAATATCGTAATGAACCTGTATCGGGCTCCGGGACCAAAATACGGACCTGATACTCACAATGCCAAATATCAATCAATTCTTAAAAACAAATAATTTCCAAACTTTTAGTTTTCATC
The DNA here is from genome assembly GCF_000715075.1 of Nicotiana tabacum. Lineage (NCBI taxonomy): Eukaryota > Viridiplantae > Streptophyta > Magnoliopsida > Solanales > Solanaceae > Nicotiana > Nicotiana tabacum. The sequence goes on from NC_134102.1 coordinate 50,939,844, forward strand.
AAAAATTCATAACTCAAGCTAGGGACCTCCAAATTCGATTTCGGGCATACGCCCAGGTCCCATAATTCGATACGGACCCACCGGGACCGTCAAAGCACGGATCCGGGTCCGCTTACCAAAAATATTGACTGCAGTCAACTAAAATTAACTTTTAAAGTAAAACTTCTTATTTTCATTAGTTTTCAACATAAAAGCTTTCCAGAAACCTGTCCGAATTGTGCACGCAAATCGAGGAGGGTAAAAATAAGATTTTTAAGGCTTAAGAGCACCGATTCGAGTTCTAAAACATAAAATGACCTTTTGGGTCATCACAATATAATTCCTTCAAATAAATATCTTTCAAATATAATTCTTTCAAATAAATATTATTCGAATAATTCTTTCAAATAAATCTCTTTCGAATAACTCTTTCAAATATAATTCTTTCAAATAAGTATCTTTCAAATAAAAATCACCATGTGACGCAGCATTTCAAAATCATAAAATACGGGTCTCAGCCCACTTTCATATTTCCACGGCACCTCGTGCCAATTTCTCTATCACAACCGCACGGACAACTCACGTGCCAATATCATCATCATTTAACCACGGCACCTCGTGCCCACATTTTATATCACAACTGCACGGACAATTCACGTGTCAATATCATCATTATTTACTCACGGCACATCGTGCCCACATTTCATTTCATAATCCGCCTGACAATAGCCACAGGCTCCCAATTTTAACATAGATCAGACTATTATCAAGTTTACCGAAACAACAAGACAAATTCTCCAAGATATAAAAATAAACACAAGAAAAATCACAACATCACATAAAAATTACCAACGCAATAACTCCATATCATCCCTGACAATAGCCACTCTTATCTCTCCTATAGCCACCCTTATCACTCCTAGAATAGCCTCCCTTATCCCTCTGCCCTGACAATATCAATAGCCACCCTTATCGCTCCTATAGCCACCCTTATCTCTCCTATAGCCATCCTTATCACTTCGCCCAGACAATATCCCAATGCACATAACAACAGTGAAATGTCACCCTTATACCCACATAATATCAACAGTGGAATGCCACAACTTATATCCTCAAAATAACAACACAACAATTTACACGAAATATGATCACGGCAACATAACAAAATCAATTCATATCACAATTTGCCCAATGGCCACAACCAATTCCAAAGATATAACAAAATCAATTAATTTCACAACAAATAGTCCAAGGCTCCACACAATGTGTACAAAACCTCAAAACAACAACAGAGATGGAAAATACTCAGTATAGGGAAACGCCTTCATTAATCCAAATTCTTGATAATTATATTAACGCCTCAGTTTAAACTTATTTCATTAATTATTTGCAGATGAAAAATCCATAATATAATTATTTTCAGGAAATATCAAATCACCAAACTCACGGAATTCACATAAATATACAAGTAATAATCACATCAAATTGTCATATAAAAACAAATTCAACAAACGCGAATTGAGGCATGGCAAATAGATGATTTAATAAATGCCAACAATTATCCAATTTACTACACAATATGCCCAAGACTTTAACTCATTAAATTTTGCACATATAAGCTCGAGTACGTACTCGTCACCTCGCGTACACGACTTTTCACATTTCACAAATGGCACATAAGACTTGATGCCTCAGGGATAATTTCCCCACTCAAGGTTAGGCAAAATACTTACCTTTTTGAAGTTATGTCGATATTTTCAAATTACCTTCTTGCTTGAATTGACCTCCGGACAGCTCAAATCTATCCAAATTAATTGTATAACTTCATTAAAATATATCAGAAATAATTCCGGATAATAAAACGTAGACTTAAAATTTTATTCTAAAAAGTCAACCAAAGTCAACGCGGGGCCCGCCTCTTGGAACCCGGCAGAATTTTCAAGAAATTCGAACATCCATTCCGATACGAGTCCAACCATACCAATTTTATCAAATTCCGATAACGAATCGTCCTCCAAATCTATATTTTTCGTTTTTGAAGGGTTTTATAATTTCCCCAAATTTCCAACTTAATTCACTGATTAAATGATAAAAATAAGAATGGATTCATGTAATATAGCGAAAACCAAGTTAGAATCACTTACCCTGAAGAATTCTTTGAAAATCCTATGAAAACTCGTCACAAACCGAGCTCCCAAAGTCCAAGTGTGAAATAATACCCTAACCCTCGGTTATATAGTACACAATCTGACCTCCCATTGTGCTGACCGCACATTTTCTTGTACGGTCGCACATCACAGGTGCTGTGGTCGCACTCCAAATTGTGCGGCCGCACTTTTGTGGCATGCACTACTAAGTTTTAGTAAATTGACCATAACTTTCTCTACAAATGTCCAAATAATGACTGATTTACCTTTCTGAAAACTAGATTCAAAGGACTATAATTTTCGTTTTTGAATCATCTCCAAATTCCTTGTAAATTAAAATATATAAGATTCCGAAATTGGACCATCGAACCTGAAAATCTCATTTCTGCGGCCGCGAGAGATATTCTGCGGACAGCACAATTTCAACTGCGGACAACACAATTTCAAGTGCGGTCCGCACAATTCCTACTACTACAGCACTTTGGGAGTTTGCGGCTGCACTTCTGCACTCTAAAATGTGCCCTCCGCACTTCAACTATCCCATAACATTGTCAGAGTGCCGAAATGCCCGGACTCGCTCAAAGCTCACCCTGAAACTCATTCGAGCCACTCGGGATCTCAACCAAACATACCAACAAGTCCTAAAACATAACACGGACCTGCTCGAGGCCTCAAACCACATCAAACAACGTCGAAACTACGAATCACACCACAAATCGAACTCATAAATTTCCAAATCTTCCAACTTTCAAAACTCATGCCGAAACATATCAAATCAATCTGGAATGACTTCAAATTTTGCACACGAGTCATAAATGACATAATGGAGGTATTCAAATTTTCAGAATCGGATTTTTATTTTAACTTCCAAACTTAAATTTTTATTTTAGCCATTTCAAGTCTAATTTAGCTACGGGCTTCGAAAAAGTTTTCGGACACGCTCATAAGTCCAAAATCGCCATACGGAGCTATTAAAATCATCAAAACTTTATTCTGGGGTCGTTTGCTAAAAATTCAACTCTCCTGTCAATTCTTTTCTTTTAAGTCGCTGAACGAGACGCTAATTCACAAAACGACAAGTTGGGTCGTTATATTATTATTATCCAATTTACTAGGCATATTGACCCACAAAAGAATCTCGCCTTTTAATAAATCAAAACAATATTAATGTACATAGCTAATAATAATTATATCAAGATTAAGAGTATAAGTATATTTAATGGCTAGAGAGTTTATTTTATTGAGTATAAAATACTTATCTCTACTTGGTCCGTTCAATACATATAAAATGTACTAGCACAAGAAGTTGGAATTAAATCATTCTCATAATCAAGATAAATTATATTTAATCTTGTGCTACAATCATTCTTGATGGTTTGTCCAATTTTATCGTTAGATTGTGAACTCAAACTTTATACTTATAAGAATCGATGATTTAATCTTCCGTGTATAAGCTAAACTCTATACACTAAATCATCTACTATATAAGCAAAGGACACAGACTAATATATGATCTATTTAAAACTTTATTAAAATTGAATAAACAAATATTCCATAATAAATACTATATCCAAACAAAACCCATAGTTAATAGTATATATCTCAACAAGTTCGACACTCAATAAGTGAAATATGGCATTTAAATTGAAACAGATGGAGTATAAAGTTAGTTAAAATGAATTTACTATCTTTTTCTATGCATTAAAAATACAACTCCTAGTAGACCTTAGTTTGTCTTATGGTTAACTTAACTAAACATAGTATATATATGCGGGTAAGTTTTTACAACTGAATTTTCCTCTGTTTTAGCATGAATGAGTACGGACACGGTCAAATACATATGCTTTCCTCCTTCATATGCGCTAGTAAAATGCAAGCATTTCTAGATCTCTTCCAATTAGCTACAACTTTGAGAGCTTGGATTAGGATTCGTATCAGTGCAAAAGGTTTCTCTAAGTTTCTGTTCGTCTCTTTCAAAACTTTTACTGAAAGCTGTCTGTTTTGTCTTCCTAAGTACCGAAGCTTTTCTTCTATCCTCGGTCGTAATTTGTTACCATGTGCAAATCCAGATCTACCAAAAGACAGACTGCATTGATTGATAAACGTGTCTTTCGTAGTTTAAACTGTCTGATTATGACATGCATATTAATGAATTTCTCAAATTTGCAGATAGTTTTTTTATACATGTCAGCCGCTGCATTTTCTACACCCTTGCTTCCATTTTGAACAGCTTGATCGAGAAAATTCTTGATTTATTTTTATGCAATCGGAGCTCGTGGATTTCCCTGTCGTTATATCTTATTTACATCTATGCAACCAAGCTCTGTGGTTACTGGTTCTTTTTTGGACCATAGGCAACGTTTTTCAGCTCTTGCTCAAACAGATGGCCAGAGTTTGGTTCAATATGCCATCGAGAATCCAACACCTGTTTGGTTTGTTTGCTGCATTCAAGGAAGGTAGCTAATCACATCTTAAATATGGTTTAGTAATGAGCTTAATTATATGACTTTGCTTTTTTTGTTATCTTCAGAACAGGACATTGTTATTGCGATTACAACTTAGTTAGGTTGTTATCGGTACGTTACAGCTTTTCTCCTTTCAGTTTCGGTTTATTCGGTTTGGTAGTTTCGGTTTATTCAATTTGAATATTAACTAGTACATAGAGCCATAGACTATAATATTCTTAATTAAAGTACTCAAAACTACATCCTAAGCTCACTTGGCTGTTAAAAAAAATCTGTCCAAAACTAGAAAGTATCAACTAAGAGAAAAAAGTACATAAAGGAATAAATTTGATCATTGAAAATGTCTTGTTGCTTACTTAGAGTTAATTGCTGAACTTAGAGAATACAACAAGGAGTAATCCAACAAATGCAATAATAATATAAGAGTAACGTAGTAAGAAATGCCCTAAAATCGTAGAACTTAGAACAGCCCCAGAACTTAGAAGCTGGTGTCATCTTTCGCTTCTGCTAGGGCTGGTAATATTTGGGGCTCTACTATTAAACCCTAAAGTTTATTTCCTTTATAGATCGATTTGTTCGCGCTAGTAGCTTTACAATTCCTTTTCCTACCCATGCAATTGAAGCAACTTTAATTGTAGGAGAGTTGCAAAAGGCATCTCCAGTATTTAACAACATGAATTGTTAAAGAGGAGAGAAATTCTACTCCATACATTTTCACCTACTTTATTCAGTGCTGATATAGGCTTCAAGCTGCTACCCTCTCATGAACTTGTGTAGTTATGAACCATTATTTCAAGACGCTTGCTTGGTTCCAGCTACACCTTGCTGAATACATTGTCAAAAGATTTAAACTATGCTCGCAAACTAGTAGGAAAACTCTACCTATTTTGAACTCTCTACCATTACCAAGGGCATAAATGCGTAGCTTATTACTGTATCTGGACAATAAATGAATAAAAGAAAGACAGAACGCAAGAGATGCATAATGAAAAGAAATCTCCAACATTTATGGTTGCAGTTCATAATTTATATCTGCCCTCCAAAAAGAGTACACTAAAACACCAATTTGCTGCTGATAGCTTTTAACACCAAATAAAAAGGGTAATGCAATTGAAATATGACAAATGCACCAAGGAGTTGTTATAGGTCCAACCAAAAATAAACCATAAATTATTCACTTCAGAATCATCATTCAGTGAAACCACCTTCCAATCCTAGTGCACTTGCCAGCTGACACCACTTTTCTTCTGCTTCAAAGACACGTTTGCTCCATCAAACCCTAAACTGAAAGTTCAGGTATCGCAGAATCAACTTCCCCAAGATTATGCACATCAGGTTTGTCAAGGGATTTTTTAGGTGATACATTGTTACTATCACTGGACCTCTTCCTCTTGTTTGTCTGCTTGGTTTCAGTATTAGTGACAGGCTTCGCACCTTCTTTATCATCCTCAACACGTTTATCAGTTTCAGCAGCTTCTTCAGTTGGAACCTCATCTTTTCCATCTGAGCCACCATCAACATCTTCATTTAATCCTGCATTTTCTTCCTCAATTTGGCGCTGCAATGATTCTATTACATTCATCAACTCTCTATTAATCTGCCACCAAAACAACTTTCAGTGTAAGACTAAAGCTTATACTCAGAAGTACAAAAGTCTCGTGTTTCAACAAATACCATGGAATGATTAAGTCTTGCTTATGACATTCATATATAGACTACTGAGATGGTAATCAGTAATGATCGGATTTTGGAGCATCACAAAGTCATCAGGTAAATTGTGAATTAGGTACCTGGGGATTCTGGAGGAAATCAGATATATCAGTTGGGCATGACGGGCATTTCATTATATTCTTCTGCACTCGTAATGTCCGTCTGCCTTCACCCCTCTGTCTTGTGAAAGACTGTCCTGCAAAGGCACTTTCCAAACATGCCTTGCAGAAGTTATGTGCACATGGAGTGGTAAGTGGGAGATTCATCACTTCCCGGCAAATAAGACAGCTAAACTCTGCACCATTACATCATTTCATGGATATTGAGAATTAAATTGAAGACACTATGCAATCACTAACAATCAAAAGGAAACCTAAAATTAGATAATACCACAAACTACCTAGTTAAATCAGATTAGAAGGCAAAAGATATAATGACAAGCATTGAATGAGAAGTATACCTTTCAAAAGCCTTTGCTTCACAGACACTGTATTTTTCCTTGGTCTAACTTTCCTCTCTTTTGTTCCATCATCATTTTGACATTGAATAGGTTTTCGACTAGTAGGAGGAGCTTTTTTCCACATCCAACAACTCTTCTCCTCCTGTAAAACAGAAACCATACATTAAAAACAGTCCCAACATTCATATAATGTATACTTCACATACAACAAAGTTGATTAAAAAATGCCACTGCATTTAAAGAAAGGATGTAAATACCCCAATTAAATTGGCAAAAAGTAATCACATAATCTGACAACCATCATCCTTTAATGTTCTAAATTACCACACATAAAAGTTTACTTATTCCAAATATCATGTTACAATTATCTAGCTTCTCACATCATAATCCCAAGCCGGAGATCCTTTTCTTTCAGTTATATCTGTAGCACCATTTAGTTCTTTTATGGAAGGCAAGGCCCTAGGACGGTCCCCATGCTCATCACTGCCAATATAACAAAGTGAATTAAATAAAAGAAAACCCCAAAAAGAAGGGGATGGGCATTTGCAAATAAGTAAAAATGCACAAAAAAAGACCAGGTCCATGGGGCAGGTTCATTATCACAGCGCACAAAAAGATATCGACACACTTTGAATCCCTGCACAAATGTCAAGGACACATAAATTATTGACAAAGATGGAGAATAGGAGATACAGATGCATAAAGATTTGGACAAGAGTTTCAAACTTGTTTTCCAGCTTTCCGCCAGCATTTTTCAATCCTGTAAACCCCGTCGTATCGTACTCCCTTCTCTGGTGCATAAGAAGAACGCTTCTCCTTATGGGACCTATATATATAAGAAAAGGATAAAACTTGTGCATAGGATAAAACGTGTGCATTAGAAATACACCCCCAACGGCAATGAAAAAAATCTGAGAATTGATGTAAATATTGGCAAATCCCACCAAATAGACTATTGATAGCTCAACTAGTGGATGCTGATAGAAATTATTTTGTTGTCAAAGGGCAAGTCATTTCAGTAGCAGAAAGTCAGCATCCTGAAGCTAAAAATTAGATTGCAACATAGATCACGAACAATCACCCTACTTGCTACTTTAAAAAATTAGAAAAAAACAACAGCAATTGCATGAAATGTCAAGACCAATCACAAGTACATCAGCTAGTCATGCAAACTTGGCTACTCTGACATGAAACTTAACATCTCTATGATACATAACATCACACTGTGGAAGATACATAAGCCAACTACGTATACTTTATTGACCAGCCCAAGAGTGCCTAACACAACAATAAATCAGCCAATTTCCAGTCAAAAGAAGGGATACCAAGAATCGTTTCAGTTATCTACCTTTTTAATCAAAATGTTAAAGGCACCAACTGACCTCACAACTCGGACAGGATAACCCTTGACACAGCTGACACGTAAAGCTTCATTAAGCTTATCAAATTTCTGGTCAAATGATTGTAACTTGTTTGTTCGCTTGTTACCACTCAAGTCTCTTCCACCACTAGCCAACACAAATCAACATAAAACTAGTTAGAAGAGTACCTCGACAGAAACCAGCAGCACCAAGAGTTATCAGTGTAAATAAGTAAACAAATGCAAAACCAAGCATTAATCTGGACTCACTTTTAAGTAAATGAAAGTCAAATTGATAACACTCATAACGGTTTTCAGAAAGCAAAAGAAGAATTCAGCTTAACCACAATGGATAGATACTTTACAAGAGCATGGTGCTCAAAACACAAGAAACAATGGAGAATAGAAATTCAACACAGCAAATTTATCATAAGTGGAATCATACGTAGAGTAAATTTGAGAAAACAAGTTGCATGCAAGGTGATCTAGAAAAGGGAAACAACAGAAGGCACATGCATCAAACAAAAGATAAAGACAAGCAACACAGACAAAACTTTACCTTCCAGTATAAAGAAACCATTCACCATGGTCCTCATCATCTTCGTATCCGCCAGAAAGTGCAACAGACTGGGCCCCGTAATGTGACTGTCCAGCAATTCCAGCCACATGAGGGAAATGAGCCCCCCATTGCCGACACTCAAAACGATCCTCCCAAGTCTCACCAACTAAGACGCCCAAGTTGCGCTCTGGATCATTCTCTGCTGAAATTGGTCCAAAATGGTCACCAGGGATTGTGACAAAAATCTTCCCACTGCAAGCATTAGCCTTTCCAGACTTTTTTGCACGCTCAGTGGTGAAAGCTTTGTCAGGTCTATTTTGGTTGTGAATGAAATGGGCAACTTTTGAAGTCCCCCCAGAAGCACCAGATCGTAGTGTTCTTGCCATTCTTATGGCAATGACTAGAGCAGAGTTAATTCGAGGTTGGCTTGCCATTTTCGGCGGAATAGGGGTACGACAATTAGCACATGTGCTCTTCCGCTGCCCAATCCACTTTTGGAAACACTTCAAGCAAAAGTTATGACCACAAGGTGTCTGATATGGAAAAGATAATAGTAGTAAGATGGAGCTGTGTGAAGCCTCCAAATTAAATTACTATTCCTTGAAAAGGAAATGAGCATTTATCCAACAAAGGATGAAAGATCACTTGTAAGCAAGTGATCAACCAAATAGGTAAAATACTCCTAATGCCCATTCTATTGGGCTTGAGTGGTTCAAAATCATGTGTCTCATGCAAACCTAACAATATTTTAGTACTCAAAACATCATAGAAACAAAATAATTAAAAATAAAATCAAAACATAAAGCGCGAGATACCACATACACCATTTTAAGTAACAATGATTACTGGAACAGGTAGACAGGGAAGGGCTAATCCCCTAGTCATGGGCATATATCCTTATTTACGCAAACCTATTTATTGATGTCAATTTTGATATGTTCATTGGCTTGCAACTTATCTCACTGTCCATTTTCCCACTATTTCCTATTCAAGAATTGTCCTCTCTAACAGCACAGGGGAAGGAAACTTAATGACAACAAAAGAAGTGTGCATTTCGCAATCAAAGAAGCCCTTGAACTCGCCTCCATTCAACAAAGAAATTCACACATGAACTCTTCTCAGGATCAGACTCAACAATACAAGTAACATATATCTACGAGGAGTAAAGCGAGGACATTTCAGTAGTTGAAATTAAGCATCAGGTTTTGAGTAACATTTATCAAAAAAAAAAAAAAAAAAGGCTCTTCCTGTTCTTCTGATTAAGCATAAAACTTTATGAGTCCAAAACATAAGGCTCTTTGTGTTCCAAGTTACAAATGTGAACCTAGAAGGAAGTCATCTCGGGAGTGAAATTGGAACAATTCGGGATAAGCATCTATGTGAGGCACCTTGCGATAATGCCAAATCAGAACTAGTATATCTTTAATACCAAAATGAGGAGAATGAAACTAAAACGTAAAATTTAAAAAGGAAAAGGGGACAAAGCAAGGAAGGGACCAAAAAAAAAATGAAAAGGCGATATACCGTGACAGGTCTCTCCGGCAGTTGCATGCACATAGAGCAGTTCAAACTTCCATCGAGAATGTTGAGAACATCGTTGTCTGTATTGACACCCTCTAGATTACTGGCTTTAGCGCTTCCGCTCAAGAGCTCTTGTCGTTGCTTGGCCTTCTCTTGTTCGGTGAGCGACGAGTCGGATTCTATGGCCCGAATGGCGGCGATCAAATCACTGCCATATGACGAGGAAGCCGCAGCGGCATTCTGTTTAACGGCGACCGGGGGGGCATCGGGAGGCACGGAGCAATCAGGACACTCCCAGTTGACGGCGTCGGCCATGGAATTGGGAGGAGCAGAGAGGCAGGTGACGTGCCAGGGAGTAGCACAAGTCTTGCAGAGGAGGGATTCATTCTCCGATGGCTTCGTTTTGCACACCATACAGACGCCATCGCCGTCGCATGGGAGGTCGCTATCGTGCGCCATCGGACAGCAAATATAAGGTAAAATTTAGGGGAAAATAAAGCCAATGAAGTAGAGTGAGAATGAGAGAGGGCGTGAGAAAAGAGAAGAGACGATTGGCGATTTTAAATAGGGAGAGAGGAAGTGGGACTGTTGCCCCATGGACGCGGGGATGTTTTTCGATTAAAAAAATGGTGTGAAAATTTAGGTCAAATTTTCAAATTTTGGTGTTCCCTCTATTTTCCTGTTGGTCTATAAATGGGAAACTACTTACACACTTGCACCAAATTTAATTTCTCTATAAGTAATTTCCTTAAATTTCATCTACAAATCTAGGCTCAAGTGTTAAATTCTGCAAATAATTAAACTTCTTCCATTTATCACTGCATTTATTTAAAAAACTTAACCATAACAAATCAAGGTGTCACGCAAGTTCGCATATTGACTTTCTCATTCTATTAATTTATTTTTTGTATTTTTTACGTTTCGTTATACATTTCAATTACGATGAAACCATATCAAAATATATATGTGCTATTTGCCTCAGAACTTGATACAGCAACTAGAAAAGCTTGGCAAGTGTATGATATTCTACAAGAGTGATCTAATCCTATAGTGGTGAATGGATAGTTCAACAATGAAAACTCAATGTATCGTAAATTAATTTTTTTTTATTTTTTTCATTTTACGTATTTTCGTTGCATGTTGGAAAGCATAGGATATTCTTCAAGAGTGATGTTAATCTCATGAAGATGAATGATAGTTCAATAATCATAACTGAATGTGTCGTTGTCACAACCCAAAATCTCACTAAGTCGTGATGTCACCTAACCTAACTCCCTAGGTAGGCCAAGCAATGTAAGTTACACCTAAATTGAGAAATCAACAATATATACAGTAGAATCTATAACCGAATTCAATACAAATAACGTAAGGACTGGTAGTACAAGTCATGAGCCCTTACGGTTTAGATTTACAAGCTAATATGAAGAATAAATACAATATATGTTTGAAATTTACATAAACAGAGATGAATCCTAAACTACCGTGAACAAGAGGTAATTCGAATCTGGAACGCAGGTACGTCTTCCACAGCTACGCAACTCCGGGATCTGCACGCAAGGTGCAGAAATATAGTATGAGTACAACCGACCTCATGTACTCAGTAAGTATCTTGACTAACCTCGGTGAAGTAATGCCGAGGTTTTTAAGTCAAATGATACTCACTAATATAATCTGTTCAGTTAGATTTGCAATAGAAATAATATTAAAAATAATAGAGAAGAATACAAGAACAAATATGCAAAGCAGTAAATGATTACTAAATGAAATCACGACCAATTTCCTCAATATCGCAACCAACCCTCTTCTTAAAGCGGTAACCACCAAACAACTTAGTAAACCCATGAATCTTCAGTATATGAGGAATGTGTTCAAGATATCAAATCAAATGGTACGGCAACACCCTTCGTGCATTTATCTCATCCTTACCAAATATATGAATGTATGTCAAATCAATTGGCACGAGAACACCCTTCGTGCATTTATCTCATCCTCACCAAGCATATGTATAACAATACCAACCAGGTAAAAGAAATGTTAATAACAATAACAGCAAGATGAAAAGTACACAAATAGCAATAACGAACAAGGCAGAGCATATGAACAACGGTAATAGACAAGATGGGAAGCACAGAAGTAATGATAGCAATTAAGGTAGGAGAACATAAATTTTTACTAACTAGCATGGTAGAGGGTTTAGATGAAGGCACAACAAATGAGAAAGGAATAGATGTAAATATAACAAACAAGAAAGAAAGTATGATCTTGACAAGATAAACAGATAGAAAGCATGGATAGAATAATAACAATTAAGATAGAAGGAAACGATGGGACAACAACAACAAGTCACATAGAAAGCATAGGTGCAGCAATGACAACTCAGAACAAATGCATAAATGTATACGCAAGGGAAAGATATCACAATGTAATGCATGTCTCTCGTCCTCGCCTGCACGGAAACACTCTTCGTGCCATGAACATATGATATATATATAATAATATATATATATATATATATATATATATATATATATATATATATATATATATATATATAAAATTGCACGGCATCACCCTTCGTACTTTTACCCTCTTCCTCACATGATAATGTAAAATAATGGCACGACATTATCATTCGTGTGTAATAATGTATATAAAATAGCACAGCATCACCCTTTGTACTTTACACTCTTTCTCACATGATAATGTATATGCAATGGCACTGTATCACCCTTCGTGCTTTACACTCTTCCTCACGTGATAATGTATATGCAATAGCACGACATCACCCTTCGTGCTTTACACTCTTCTTCACCAAGCACATATATATCAATGACAAGCAAGGTAGGAATCATAGATAACATCAAGAAGAGTGGTTAAGAAAATACACCCACGTGAACATTAATCACAACTCTTGAACCAATAAACAATTCAATAAATCTCAAGAACCCTATTGTTCAAGTATCTTGACAAAGCGCAAACATGCTTTTCAACATAAGTATGGAACCCAAGTACTTCCAAATTATGGTCATAAACATGTATTTGTGATTAGGTATTGTGATGATCGAATTTAGCACATCAACAGTTTTACAAAGAGTCCGTCAATTTAATCAAGTTATAATAAGGTGAATCATGATTTCTAACAGTGAAATTCCTATTCATATTATTATAGAAGTCAAGTAAAACACGAGGCAAGAAATTCACATATTCTAACAAGGCTCAAAGAATCGTATAATCTACCCCCCGAGCATGAATAACCCAGGTACATGTATATATGCTCGTCACCTAGCATATATATTACCCCCGCATATAGCAAACAATATCATTTTATTAGAAAAAATTCCCACAACAAAGCTAGGCAAGACACTTACATCAAACAAGCTATATCGATACACTAGAAGCGTCATTTTGCACGAATCGACCTCCGAATGGCTCGAAACTAGCCAAAAGTAACTCAAAACATCAAATAAGGCCATAAAAATCGAACCCAAACGATAAAGGTCGAATCTTTAATCAAATACTCAAAGTCAACTAAAAAGCCAACCTGGGACTCGTACCCCAAAACCCGATAAAACTCATAAATTCTAATAATACATTCGAAAACAAGTCCAAACATACTAATTTCATCCAATTTCGACTTCGAATCGACGTTAAAACTCAATTATTCACTTTAGAAAAGTTTAGACAAAAAATCCCCAATTTCTCTCTTAGATTCATAATCAAAATACCAAAATCAAAGATGGAATCATGTAAAATAATTAAATCTGAGTCAAAAATACTTACCCCAATTCATGTGGTGAAAATCCCCTCCAAAATCTCTCAAATCTGAGCTCCAAAACCTTGTGAGAAAAAGTAACTAAGTTCCGAAACAAGTAAAAATGCATCAGTTGTCCCAACCCGAATTAGATCTTAGATGATCTTGAAACTCAAATTTGATAAGCCCAACATGATCATTGTGAGATTACACCCAAGATAGCCTTTTGAACCACCCAATTTGGCCCTAAAATGAGGGAGATAAATTATTTTGAAGTTTTAAAGGAAGTCTGAAAATTTCAGGGACATAAATGGTAATTTCATAATTATTTACACAAAAAAAAAAATAGCAAAAAGAAAATCTTTGTTTTAGCACCCAAAACTCATTCGAAACCTTCCGGACACAAACCATATGTGTATTTCAATCATAATATACGCTACGAACCTGCTCGCGCACTCAAAACACCGGAAAGAGGTCATCTTGACCCGATATTGACCATGGTAAAACTCCAAATCCTTAACTTAACTAGTTTTTTAACCAAGGATCCAAAATACACCCGAACCCCTCGGGACCCAATCCAATTATACCAACAAGTACAAATATATTATTCAAACTTATCCACAGACTCAAAATACCCACGGGAACATCACAATAAAGAATCGAAGCTCAAACCGAATAGAATTTCTATTAAGTTATTAAATCTTTATTCTTTCAAAAGAGTGCCCGAATCACACTAAATACTTCAGATTACTTCAAAACTTTGCACACAAGTTCAATTCAACTATATACACCTATCCAAAGTCTCAAAACACCAATTGGAGTCCAATAACATCAAAGTCAACTCTTGGTCAAACTTGTGAACTCTTAAGTTCTTCAAATTGCCAACTTTTGACAAATAGTGTCGAATTCTTCTAGGAACCTCCGAAACCAAATCAGAACATATTTACAAGTCCAAAATTATCATACAAACCTATTGGAATAATCAAAATCTGATTCTGAGTTCGTTTACCTAAAAGTCAAACCTTGATCGACTCTTCCAACTTAAAGCTTCCAAATCAAGAGTCATTCTTCCAAATTAATCCTGAACCACTCAAAAACTAAAACTGGCCATACACTCAAGTCATAATACATTATATGAAACTACCTAAAGTCTCAAACCACTGAATGGAATACTAAAGCTCAAAACGATTGGTCGGGTCGTTACATCCCCCCTCCCCCCACACTTATGTTCGTCCTCGAACGTGCTAAGAGTCGTTCCAAAGCCATCAAATCACTGTATGAACTTTCCATACATATGCCCATGAGTGATCCCACATCATCTCAACCAATATGAGCATGTAAAAACAACCTAACTAAAGATTCTTTTGTCAATCTTAATATATCAACAATAAACCCAAATTCCAACATTCGAAATTCCTGACATGATCCGATTATTGCATATACATATTATATTAATCTCAACAAGCTACATAAAATCATAAATATATTCCCGAGATATTACCACACAATGTAACCGATCGCTCATATATCCGTTGCAATATCTCTGACCACAATAGATGCTCATTACCAAACCCGGTACCAGTAACATACCTCATATCAAATATAACCTTGTTCTAAACCTTCACAACACTGCTAATAATGTAAGAAACATGTAGAAACTCATAACCACTTACTCAGTAGAAGCTATTCGACCGACGAGCTACACCAAATGTCACCTAGTCACATATGACGTAATCCGTACCCAACAAGCAACAACTTGAATATAGCTAAAGATGGAAAGCGAACCAAATGAGAGAACCACCCAACAAATACAACCACAAAGCACAATGCTATAACCTCATCTCACAAGGAAGAAGCAAGGCACACGAAGTAAGCACGAAGAATCATGTTCTATCATAACTCTGTTACGGCACGTAGCCCGATCCAAACATACCGATCCACATGGAATACCCATCTAGCCATAACGCTCACAATAAACAATCACATGCTTATCAACAGTAAACACGCAAAGTGCATGACCATAACCATGGATAAACAAATAGCACAATATACCACAAACAGAAAAACCCAGCTAAGACGCAGTAAATAATTTAACACCCCATGAGCCATATCGCTCGAGTCTCGTTGCAAGGCCCAAACAGAATCACATCATGTGTGTGAATAGTCAAGTAGTCTCGCAGCCCATTGTAGCATAAGCGAGAAATACACAACATAGACCAGGGAACGAGTAACATCCATTTTGCCCGATGATATACCTACGTTAGCAATTGCATAAGAGTAAGTAAACATGACCTGGTATAGAATACATATTCTCATCAGGCTTACAAAAATAGCTCCTAAACCAATTTTGATCATCCATAATCAGGTAAATAACCTTCCAAAAGCACATAGCAACCTATCTATAACACATATCATTAGTTATCCAGTTCTCAACAATTCTTCACAATCCGCAATCAAGGAATAGTCTGCCTATGAGGACATCCAGTCTCTAAACCTCATGAATACCGGAATCACCATATCCGATCTCAACTCCACCACTCCAATGGTTGATATATCACTCATGCTCCATCACTTTACGCAAAATACCCACACACATCTCCTGCGCCACGTAGCAAAACATGAACCTCAGCAGCCCAAACCAGGCGATCACCATAACATTAGTCAAGCATCCGTAAGTCAAAACACAATTCACCTTCTAAAATGTGCACTCTTCTTAGGCGACATCAAATAGTGTCGGCATTCTCTTAAATTTCTGAAATCGTCCGTGCCATCAAAAACTCATAACCTTCCCTTCGAAACTAAACCACAACCTTGTACTCACAACTTTCAATCCCACACGGTGCACCACCTCCATCATGCTAACTCGCAAAAATACGAAAGCTTATAATCAACTCTGAATCACCAACAGTATGAACACCTCATCAACCAAGAACCTTCCATTTAACTCAGTCCGGGAGGACATCACCAAATGCAATACAACTTCTATACCCGTAGAAAACATTAACCCCAAGTCGAGGCCATAACCATCGTGAATCCTTCAAAACCCATTAACACATAATCAACGGGATGGGTCGGGACGGGACGATATTTAACCGGGATGGTAGCGGGGCGGGCCTAAACGGGACAACCCGGTTGGCTCATCCCATCCCACTAACAAACGGGATGGGACGGGACAGTTCATGGACCTTAAGTGGGCCTATTATTTTTTTTAAAAAATAATTATTTAAGCATTAAATTTGGCAACAACTAATTTTTTATAGATAGCAATAGTTATTTTTTTAAGTTGACAATGACTCAGTTTTTAAAGTTTGCAACGGCTAGTTTTTTGACTTATTTAATAAACTTAAAACTTAATATATTATAAAGAAAGAAAGTAAAGAATTATAAAATATTAAAATAAAAGACTTGTAACGAAATATTTTTGTAATTATAATAGACTTGTAATTTATTTAATATAATTTCAAGTCATAAAGTAACTAAGTAAGAGTGTAAGACAATTCATAAAATAATTCAAGGCTTAAAGCCTTTTATTTTATTAATAGAACTTTCAAATTTCAAATACAAATACAAGTCTTTTGAAGAGCACCTAATTTATGCAGCCACCTTCTAGGAAGGGTTATGTTTGAACTAGGCCTCTTAGTAGCCAATTACAAATTATCATACTAATATTTGTAAGCTCCAATATAGCTTCGTTGTAACTTATCTATAATTTCTCTCGGACATTATTCTGGAATTGGCAATGTTGATTGATGTTCCATGAGTTCCATGTCGTCATCGCTCCCAGTGCTAAGTATCTCATTGTATTCTTCTTCTTCTTCCCTAGGGGTTAATTTGTCAAAACCAAGATTTCTTCTTTCTGCATTAATCCAATTTCTGAATAAGATGAAAATCTCTAGGATGTCCTCCGCTAATGAATATCTATGATCTCCGATTTGAAATCTTGTCTCGCTAAAAGCACTCTCTGATGCTACTAATGATGCTTGAATAACCAGTATATCTCGGGCCATTATTGAAAGTGTTGGAAATGCCTTGCCACGCTCCCTCCACCATGCCAAAAGTTATTTGTTGCCTTCTTCATTTTTAATACTTTCCAATCACTGATTAAGATAAGAATCAAGTTCATCATCAATAGATGAATCAAAACCTGTTATATCATCTATACCTTCCCATAGAACTTATTGTAACGACCCGGCCGGTCGTTTTGAGAGTTGTAGCCCCGTTCCCCCATTTATTGCTCATTTTATACTTTATAACTGTTATGTGACTTGCTGGGATAGTCGGTTCGGGTCCGGAGGGACTTCAGAATGAAATGAGACACTTAGTCTCTTGGTTGAAAGCTTAAGTTGAAATGGTTGACTGGATGTTGACATATGAGTAAATGACTTCAGAATGGAGTTTTGATGGTTCTATTAGCTCCGTTGGGTGATTTTGTATTTAGGAGCGTGTCCGGATTATGATTTGAAGGTTCGTAGTGGAATTAGGCTTGAAATGGCGAAAGTTGGATTTTTGGAAAGTTTGACCGGGAGTGGACTTTTTGATATCGGGGTCAGATGCTGATTTTGGAAGTTGTAGTAGGTCTGTAATGTCATTTGTGACTTGTGTGCAAAATTTGGGGTCAATCGGACGTGATTTGATAGGTTTCGACATCGTTTGTAGAAGTTAGAATTCCTTAGCTTCAATAGGCTTGAATTAGGGTGCGATTCGTGTTTTTGATGTTGTTTGAGGTGATTTGAGGGCTCGACTAAGTTCGTGTGAGGTTTTATGACTTATTGGTATGTTTGGTTGAGGTCCCGGGGGCCTCAGGTTGATTTCGGTTGGTTAACGGATCGAAAATAGAACTTGATGCATGGCTGAAGCAGGGATTTTGCTGGTGTAATCGCACCTGCGGAGCTTTGATCGTAGGTGCGAGCTGAGGATTCGCAGATGCGGCCAAGATTAGGGAGGACCATGGTCGCAGGTGCGGTGTGAAGGGTGCAGAAGCAGATTGTGCGCAGGTGCGATGGAGATTTCCGCACCTGCGATTGCGCAGATGTGAGAGATAAGACCGCAGAAGCGGAGGCCCAGCTCCAGTGGTTCACCGCAGAAGCGGGTGGATTGTCGCTTCTGCGACGCCGAAGATGCGGTTAAGTGTACGCATAAGCGGAAAGCCTGGGCAGATTATTAAAACAAGGGTTCGCGATTTTAGCTTCATTTCAAACATTTCAAGCACGGATTTTAGCAATTTTTGAGAGGGTTTTCTTGAGGTAAGTCCCTTGTGCTCATTTTTTGATCAAGAATCTTGTTTCCCCATTGATTTTTCCACCTAGTTTTGTGTGTATTTAAGGTGGAATTTGGGAGTTTGAGGCTAGGGATTTGGAGAGTTTGATTTGAGGAGTTGAGTGACGATTTGGTGCCGGATTTTGGTAAATTTAGTATGGTTGAACTCGTGGTTGAATGGGCTTTCGGGTTTTGTAACTTTTAGCAGATTTCGAGACGTGGGCATGGGGACCGTCTTTTGAGTCAATTTTTGACTTTTGATTAATAACTTAATATTTTTCTTCTAGAATTGATTCCCTTAGCCCGTGTTGATTACATCGAATTGTTTATGGCTAGATTTGAGACATTCAGAGGCCGTTTCGCAAGGCAAGGGTGTGTTGGAGTAGAGATTTTTCCGGATTGAGGTAAGTAAAACTTCTAAACTTGGCTCTGAGGGTTCGAAACCCCGAATTACGTGTTATATGATTGGTGTTGAGGTGATGCACATGCCAAGTGACGGGTGTGTGGGCATGCACCATAAGAACTGTGACCTAGTCGATTTCGTGGAACTGTATAGTGGATTTATCTTGTTGATATCCATGTTTTCATCATGTGATAAGTAATTGAGCTGTCAATCATGCTAGAAATCATGTTTAGGCTATTGCTGGTACTGTTGAGACCCATAGTAGTCGTTTCCTTGCTGTTGACTTATGTATTACATTGACATTTCGTACTCAATCATATTTATTCATTCCATATCATTTTTCAGTCTCTATTGCTATTTATTGCTATGTCATATTATCATTTTGGGCTAGTTTCACGACACTGTGAGCCCGAGAGAGAGAGAGAGAGAGAGAGAGAGAGAGAGAGAGAGAGAGAGAGAGAGAGAGAGAGAGAGAGACTGGAGAGATTGATGATTGAGTGAGGCCGAGGGCCTAATTGAGAGTGACAGTTATGGGATCGGGCTGCACGCCTCAACATGTTTATTGATTTATGCCTGGATCTGGCTTATTGTAGCGCTTGGGCTGAAGGAGCCCCTCCGAAGTCTGTACACACCCCTAGTGAGCGCAATTGATTATTTGAGGGATGGAACTTCCTTGGACATGGATCTTGTCTGAATCATTTATATTCGGGGATGGATCTTCCCCTGGTCTGGATTGGCCTTGTGTGTGTGTGTGTGTGTGTGTATATATATATATATATATATATATATATATATATATATATATATATATATATATATATATATATATATATATATATATATATATATATGGAATCAATCTTTCCTGGGCTGGATTGGCCATATACAGTACTGAGTGATTGAGTATTCTGAGAGTGTGAGTACACGAGACTTTCAGTGGTGCATTGCATACAACATGTAGATGTAGAGAGGTCATACTCCTCATATCATTTGGAATTTGATCTATTTTACTTGAATTGAGTTTAACTGTTGAACTTGGAAGCATGCGTACATTCTTTTACTGTTATTTCTATGTTGAACTGTACCTGCTGAGTTCGTCACTACCTTTCAGTCCGAAGGTTAGATTTGTTACTTATTGGGTTGGTTGTACTCATGCTACACCCTGCACCTTGTGTGCAAATCCAGGTGCTTCCTGTCATGGCGGTTGCTGAGTTGTGGAGTTCAGATTCTCGGAGACTATCAAGGTAGTTGCTTGACATTTCGTAGACCTTGTCTCTCCTTCCCTATCTTCCCACTTATTGTATTTAGTTTCAGACTATCATAGACATTATTTTCCAGACTTGTGATGTATAGATTCTCATGTACTTTGTGACACCCCGATAGTTGGGAACTTTCGCGTTGTGTTTTGGATTTCTATCCCGTTTATGAGAACTTTTATTGTTTAAATTGCTTTAATTCGTTTTCTGTTAAAAGTGTTGGAAATATTTTTAAAACTGTCGCCTTGCCTAGTACCATGATAGGCACCATCATGTCAGGTTAGGATTTTGGGTCGTGATACATCTACTCTAGCCTTAGAAGTAGTAGGAGCATTTTTACCACCTGTTGTTGCCATAGATTTATAACTATCAAATATTGATCTAGCATAAGTATATTTTAGCTTTGCAGTCTTCGAGAGATGCCTGTTCATTTTCTTGAATTGCTAAATTCTCATAAATTTTACGAACAAGTCCCTTTGCACCTCTTAATTTTAAAGATGGGTTAAGTAGAGTAGAAATTAAATAAACTTAGGGAATAGGGAAAAAATACTTTTTAAATTTTGCAATTATTTCATTAATGGCTGGTGCATAAGTTGGACTTGTTTTATGCTTAATAAATACAAAATAAATTCCACAAATATACCATAATATTTGTGTAACAGTAGGACAATATATACAGAAAATTATTTTGTAACATAATAAAAATTTTCTAAAATTTAGTAAGCTCTTTGATCTTATCCCAATCAGAATCAATAATTTGATCTGCGGGGATACCATTATGCATATTAAATACCTTTTGTATAGGCACCCGATAATCATACGCAACTTTAAGCATTTCATAAGTAGAATTTCACCAAGTACAAACATCTTTTGGAATTTTTCTATATGGAATGTTAGCACTAGCATATTGTTGTGCAAACTCACGAAGTCTACTCGCTTTATTAGCACAAAAAATATAGCCACAAACATGTTGTACTTTACTACAAGCCTCATAAAATAAATTAATACCATCTTTTACAACCAAGTTAAAATATGGCATGCACATCTAACATGGAAAATTGCTGGATTAATTGGACAAAGTCTAGCTCTTAAGCTAGTTGCTGCAGTTGTGTTAGCAGAAGCATTATCTAATGTGATAGTTAAAATTTTATCAATGAGCCCATATAAATCAACTATTTGTAGAACAGTAGTTGCAATATATGCTCCAATGTGTTTTGAATCAATAAATTTATAATCAATAATACATTTTTCATGTTCTAGTGATGATCAACCCAATGACATGTAACAGTTAAATAATTACAACCATTAGGACTACGACCTATATCAGATGTGATACACTTTACAATCTAAGTAAAAAAATATACAACGAATATACTGAAGATATTCAGTTTGAAATTTAAAAATATCATTTCTAACTGCGGTCTTAGGAAAACCTTGAAAAGTAGAATTATAAGTTTCTTGTATATAATGTACAAAGGCAGGGTGGGAAGAAAAAGTAAAAGGTAAACCACAGACAACAACCATTTTTGCTAAATTTTTACGATCTCTATCTTTGTTATAGGGATGTAGTATACTACCAGAAGCAGGGTGAAGCTATTGTTGTAAAAAGTTAGAACCCCCGCCAAATCTACTAGGAGCGCCAATATCACTGCTAGGATCCAAAATTTTTCCGGCATCAATTTGAGCTTGTATCCATAAATATTTGTGTTCCTTAACTAAGTGCTTGGTTAAACCCCCCGTCCCACCTGATTTTCCATGTAAAAATCGTGCCTTACATTTTTCACATATAGCAAGTTCATTGACTTTATCATGTTTAAAAAAATTTCATACAAGTGATGTTTTGGTACGTTCAACCTTACGCTTACCCCTTACAGGAGGTACATGGGGTAAAGCTCCAGACCGAGATTGACTCTGAGTTGGAGCTTGTGTTGCTGGACTAGTGGGTGTTTCATCTAATTCTTCTTCCTCATTTTCTTCGTCCTTAATAAAAATACCATTGCCAAATTGACTTTGTAAAGTTTTATGATCTAGTTGTTCTCCCAAATTAATATTATAACATGCAGAGGGTTGAGAAAATGAAGTTTCATCAACATGAGTCATTTCATCTATATGTTTTCTAATTTCTAGGAGAAGGATTAGGATTAGGATTAAGATAAGGATTAGGATTACTACCACTAGCACCTTTACTACTTTTTTAAAATATGTCAAATACACTTTTAGGAGCCATAATTTAAATACGAAATTAAATTAGAAAAGTTAACCCAAAAATTAAACACACAAATGAAATATGATAATAGAACACGTAAAGTAAATACAAAAATTAAGCACTAAAATGATACGGAAAAATTAAATATTAAAATTAGGAGATGGAACGAGTGCATCGTGATTAAATATTGAAACTAGAAGAAATTGCCCAAAAAATTACTCCAAATACTTGACGAATTAATTTGAAGCTTGAAAGTTGCTCCAAAAATTTGCCCAAATACTTGAAACGTAGTTGATTGTTAGAAAATCGAGAAAATAATATAGATAGAATGTAAGAGATTTGAGAGAAAATGATTGATTTTTGTGGAAAAAAATGAAGAAGAATGGGGGATATTTATAGTTTAAAATAGGGACAAAGTGTAATTTATTAAATTTATGGGTTCGATTAAAAGTTTTTTGGGGGGAGGGGGAGGGGGGAGGGGGAAAATCAACATACAAACCTATCGGAGCAATCAAAACTTGATTCCGAGTTTGTTTACCCAAAATCAAACCTTGGTCAACTATTCTAACTTAAAGCTTCCAAATCAAGAGTCATTCTTCCAAATTAATCCTGAACCACTCGAAAACCAAAACCGGCCATACACTCAAGTCATAATACATTATATGAAGCTACCTAAAGTCTCAAACCACCGAATGGAACACTAAAGCTCAAAACGATCGGTCGGGTCGTTATATCCCCCCTTCCCCCCCCCCCCCATAAACATACGCTCGTCCTCGAACGTTCTAAGAGTCATTCTAAAGTCATCAAATCACTGTATGAACTTTCCATACAGATGCCCATGAGTGATCCCACATCACCTCAACCAATATGATCATGTCAACATAACCTAACTGAAGATTTTTTTCGTCAACCTTAATATATCAACAATAGACCCAAATTCCAACATTCTAAATTCCTGATACGATCCGATTATCGCATATACATATTATATCAATCTCAACAAGCTACATAAGATCATAAATATATTCCTGAGATATGACCACACAATGTAACCCATCGCTCATATGTCCGTAGCTATATCTTTGACCACAATAGATGCTCATTACCAAACCCGGTACCAGTAACATACCTCATATCAAATATAACCTTGTTCTAAACCTTCACAACACTGCTAATAATGTAAGAAACATGTAGAAACTCATAACCACTCACTCAGTAGAAGCTATTCGACCTGTGAGCTACACCAAATGCCACCTAGTCACATACGATGCAATCCTTACCCAACAAGTAACAACTTGAATATAGCTGAAGATGGAAAGAGAACCAAATGAGAGAACCACCTAACAAATACCACCACAAAGCACAATGCTATAAACCCATCTCACAAGGAAGAAGCAAGGCACACGAAGTAAGCATGAAGAATCAT
Organism: Nicotiana tabacum; assembly: GCF_000715075.1. Taxonomy (NCBI): domain Eukaryota; kingdom Viridiplantae; phylum Streptophyta; class Magnoliopsida; order Solanales; family Solanaceae; genus Nicotiana; species Nicotiana tabacum. The sequence goes on from NC_134102.1 coordinate 50,964,343, forward strand.
GTTCTATCATAACTCTGTTACGGCACGTAGCCTGATCCAAACATACCGATCCACATGGAATACCCATCTAGCCATAACGCTCACAATAAACAACCACATGCTTATCAACAATATCCCATAACAACCTATCTATAACACATACCATCAGTTATCCAATTCTCAACAATTCTTCACAATCCGCAATCAAGGAATAGTCTGCCTACGAGGACATCCATTCTCTAAACCTCATGAATACCAGAATCTCCAATCCGATCTCAACTCCACTACTCAAATGGCTGATACATCACTAATGCTCCATCATCTTATGCAAAATACCCACACTGATCTTGTGCGCCACATAGCAAAACCTGAACCTCAGCAGCCCAAACCAGGCGATCACCATAACATTAGTCAAGTATCCGTAAGTCAAAACACAATTCACCTTCCAAAATGCACACTCTTCTCAAGCGACATCAAATAGTGTCGGCATTTTCTTAAACTTCTGAAATCGTCCGTGCCATCAAAAACTCATAACCTTCCCTTCGAAACTAAACCACAACCTTGTACTCACAACTTTCAATCTCACACGACGCAACACCACTATCATGCTAACTCGCAAAAATATGAAAACTAATAATCGACTCTGAATCACCAGCAAGATGAACACCTCATCAACCAAGAACCTTCCATTTAACTCAGTCCGGGGAGGACATCACCAAATGTAACACACCTTTTATACCCGTAGAAGACATTAACCCCGAGCTGAGGCCATAACCATCGTGAATCCTTCAAAACCCATTAACACATAATCAAATTAGCAGAGTTGATTTCCCTCTAACTCAATCGAGTCATGCACACTGCCAAACCCAGAAGTAACTCAACTCGAAATGCTCTCTCTGAAGGGACATTCTACAACCACGAAGCCGTCTCTTGCATCTCTCTAATACTGCATGTAGAGTCAATAATGATAAAGAAGTACCACAAGTTTAGACACCATCTAATATAGATCTCAAGTCCTAGCCATACACAAATCCGAAAATAAAATCTTTAAATACCACATATGAGTCTTGAACTCATCAGAATCTTCTTGATAATCATTCACCTTGCTCCACATCATCCTAGATGAAATCTTTCTCAATCATAGCTAATCCGCAAGCACATCCTAGTCCAGGAACTAATATAATGCATGACCATGCAATCCGATCATCGATAGTAGGCTCCCCCACTTGGCTCAAAGCCATAAACCACGTCGTCTGTAACCCATAACACCCTTCCTTTGTAGCTATCTCGGTCTCACACTGTTAATCAGCCGAATACTTCATAAACCCATGTGACTTTAGTCATAAAACATTCCAAACACTCTGCCAAGTACACACTCACCAGGGTAACCGACAACCCAACTTCCTCAAGCCCTCCGAAGTGGTAGTATATGCATTCCACTGAATAGAAGCCTCATACGAATCACACAACCTCAAATCCTACCGACTAACCTCAAATCAACATATCCTATGACCCTACCATGGTCACAACAACTAGGAAACCAATTTATCCTTCTAAGTCCGTACTCATCAACCAGATACAAGAATCCGTTGCATCCCACAAATGAACAACCGAAAGGTCTACCACTGCATCCTTTCCAAGACTAGACAACATATCACAGCTATAATCAAGCATCTATATCCATTCATAGTCCATCCACAACATCACAAACCGTCGATGCATAGCTGATACCGAGTGCGCAACATCACATACGAGTGAATGGGAAGAAATTAAAGATATATGCGACAAGTTGAGACAGAGGCGCACGGTGAGGGAAGAAAGAAGGGAAGTTTCATAGATGCCCTGCAACCTCTCAGAGATAGGTATGGACGTCATCAACTGATCCGCAAGACTCTACTGGACACTTGCCCAGGACTTGTAGAACCTATGAACCTAGTGCTCGGATACCAACTTGTCACGACCCAAAATCCCACTAAGTCGTGATGGCACCTAACCAAACCCCCTAGGTAAGCCAAGTAATGTAAGTTACAGCTTAATTGAGAAATCAACAATATATACAATAGAATCTACAACCGAATTCAATACAAATACCCCCAAGGACTGGTAGTACAAGTCATGAGCCCATATGATTTAGATTTACAAGCTAATATGAAGAATAAATATAATATTTATTTAAAATTTATATAAACATATATGAATCCTAAACTACTGTGAACAAGAGGTAGCTCAAATATGGAATGCATGTATGTCTTCAATTCAAGGCTACATCATCCACATCTATGCAACTCCAACATCTACACTCAAGGAGCATAAGTGTAGTATAAGTACAGCCGACCCAATGTACCCAGTAAGTATCTTGACTAACCTCAGTGAAGTAGTGGCGAGGTTTTTAAGTCAAAAGATACTCACTAATATAACCTGTTCAGTTAGATTTGCAATAGAAACAATATTAGAAATAATAGAAAAGAGTACAAGAGCAAATATGTGAAGCAGTAAATGATTACTAAACGAAATCACGGTCAGTTTCCTCAATATCGCAATCAACCCTCTTCTTAAAGCGATAACCACCAAACAACATAGTAAACCCATGAATGTTCAGATTATGAGGAATGTTTTCAAGATATCAAATCAAATAACACGGCAACAACCTTCGTGTATTTATCTCACCCTTACCAAATATATGAATATTTGTCAAATCAATTGGCACGATAACATCATTCGTGTATTTATCTCATCCTCACCAAGCATATGTATAACAATACTAACTGGGTAAAAGAAATGCCAATAACAATAACAACAATTAGAAATTACACAAATAGTAATAACGAACAAGGCAGAGCATACAGACAACAATAATAGACAAGATGGGAATCACAGAAGTAATGATAGCAATTAAGGTAGGAGAACATAAATTTCACTAACTAGCATGGTAGAAGGTTTAGATGAAGGCACAACAAACGAGAAAGGCATAGATATAAATATAACAAATAAGATAGAAAGCATGATCTTGACAAGATAAACAGATAGAAGGCATAGATAGAACAATAACAATTAAGGTAGAAGGCAACGACGGGATAACAATAACAAGTCACATAGAAAGCATAGGTGCAACAATGACAACTCAGAATAAAGATATAAATATATATGCAAGGGAAAGATATCACAATATAATGCACGTCTCTCGTCTTTGCCTGCACGAAAACACCCTTCGTACCATGAACTTTCATCCTTATTTTATAATATAAAAACAATTGTATAGCATCACCCTTCGTGCTCTTACTCTCTTCCTTACATGATAGTGTAAAATAATGGCACATTATCCTTCGTGCATAATAATGTATATGAAATGGAATGACATCACCCTTCGTGCTTTATACTCTTCCTCACATGATAATGTATATGCAATGGCACAGGCTTTACACTCTTTCTCACCAAGCATATGTATATCAACGACAAGCAAGGTAGGAAGCAAGGATAACATCAAGAAGAGTGGTTAAGAAAATACATCACGTGAACATTAATCACAACTCTTGAACCAATAAACAATTCAATAAACCTCAAGAACCCTATTGTTCAAGTATCTCGACAAAGGTCAAATATGCTTTTCAACATAAGTATGGAACCCAAGTACTTCCGAATTATGGTCATAAACATGTATTTGTGATTAGGTATAGTGATGATCGAATTTAGCACATTAACAGTTTCACAAAGAGTTCGTCAAATTTAATCAAGTTATAATAAGCTGAATCATAATTTCAAGCAGTCAAGTAAAATATGAGGTAAGAAAATCACATATTCCAACAACGCACAAAGAATCGTATAATCTACCCCCGAGTATGGATAATCCTGACATATGCATATACACTCATTACCTCGCATATATATTACCCTTGCATGTAGCAAACAATATCATTTTTATTAGGAAAACATCTCCCAACATAGGTAAGACACTTACCTCAAATAAGTCATATCGATATACTAAAAGTCCTATCCTGCACGGATTGGAATAATCAAAATTCGATTCCGAGTCCGTTTAATCCAAAGTCAAACCTTGGTCAACTCTTCCAACTTAAAGCGTCCAAATCAAGAGTCATTCTTCTAAATCAATCCTGAACCACTCGATAATCAAAACTGACTATATACTCAAATCATAATACATCATATGAAGCTACTTATAGTCTCAAACCACCAAATGGAATGCTAAAGCTTAAAATGACCGATCGGATCATTACAATCGTATATTAAATGTGTTTCCTTTTGTTATTCTATCATCTTTTCCTCTAAAGCAATCATTTACTTAATATATTAGAATAAAATTGTGACGACCTGATAGGTCGTTTTGAGTACTATCTCCCTTTTGTATGTTTCGAGATCTCACGTAGCTTCATTTGATGAAATATGACTTGCGTGCATAGTCTGTTCATTTTTCGAAAAGCTTATTGTGAAATTTTAAAGAAAATATGATTTTGTGGCTTTAAAATCTACTTGAGTTGACCACGTTCAACGTTTTTGGTAAACGGTCTGGAATTAATATTTTGACGATTCCAGTGGGTTCATATGATATTTTTGGACTTGTACGCCCGTTTGGTTGGGGTCCCGGTTGACCCGAGACCGTTTCAACGCATTAAGTGAAAAGTTAAAAAAATAGATTTTTAAGTTGAAAATCTTGAGTTTTGATGATTGATTCTTAATATATGATGTTATTTTAATGATTTGAGATAACGAGCAAGTTTGTATGATGTTATTACACTTGTGTAATTGTTTGAATTGGAGCTTGAGGGGCTCAAATGTGTTTCAGATGTGATAACAACACATATAGCGTAAGACTTATAGTAAGAAGATGGAAAGACGGAAGGTTTGATTCTTAAAAGAAAAATACACAAGCTTAAGTATTTAAAACTTGAAACCTTGTTTAGTAGTAAAAGAAGTAGAGAATCAGTTATAGAAGAAGAAGAATAGGAGGGAGGAAACTCAAACAAGGAAGCTTGACATTAAAGACATCCAAGTAATAGTTCAAGGTTGAATAAAAAGGGCAAACCCAAAGAGAACCTTACAAGGTCTCTACAAAGCCAAAGGCTACTAATATAAATATTTATCTTCAATCTTAGTTACAATGAAGAAAAAAACAATTCTTTATATACGAGTGAATGGTGGCTTCCACCATAAAGAAAAAATCCTAAAAGAACATTCTAGGCTTCAAAGGTAGTCAAACTAAATTAAATAAGTTAAAGTTTCTTACGTGCATAGAAGACTACCCACACTTTGTTCAATGCAGTCAATATTAAATACTACCTACACTTTGTTCAATGTAGTCAATATTGAATTAAGAAAGCATTAATGAAAGATTCTAGAAACTAGATTAAATTTACTCTAGTTTGGGTTGCTGAAGTTGCCCTTTGTTGGGGCTGATTTGGGCTCCACTCCACCTCCCTTTTAACTTCAATTTGGGCCTCCAAATAGTTGTAAGACTTGTCCAAAATATCTTCTTTTGGCTGGAACTCTTCTCCTACAATAAGACACCTTCTAATTGCTAAGTGAAGCTCATTGAGCTTGTCCTGAAGCTTCTTCGTTTGAGATCTTGTCATGGGCCTTCTTGGAGCTTCTAAAACTTCATCCTTGTCCTTTAATAACATTGAGCTTCTATGGTTGCTATCTGAAATACCCCAAAGTTTTTAGACTAATATTGCATTCTTAATTGACCATCTCTATAAAGAGGATAGATTTTACTCCGCACTTCCTAAACGTGAATTTGACGATATATGAAAATTGCCTACTTTAGATTATGTTAATATGTGCAAAGAAGTTTTATGGCGTTGCTATGTTTAACACTTAATATCTGTAAAGACTTGGCCGGTCGTTTTGAGTATTTTATCTATGTTTTTCTATTTATTGCCTCTTCTATATTATATTGTGATTATGTAACTTCCTAGGTGGTTGGTTTGGTTTCGGGGTGAGTTTCGGAGTGGATTGGGACACTTAGTTCCAAAGTTGGAAGCTTAAGTTGAAAGAGTTGATCGGAGTTTGAGTTTTGTATAGATGACTCCCGGAATGGAGTTTTGATAATTCTGATAGCTTCGTATGGTGATTTTGTACTTAGGAGTATGTATGGATATTGATTTGGAGGTCCGTAGGCCGTTTTGGCTTGAATTGGCGAAAGTTAGAAAATTAAAGATTTGGAAGGTTGATAAGTTTGACCGAGAGTTGACTTTATTGATATCGGGTTCGAATTTCGACTTCGGGAGTTGGAATAGGTCTGTTGTGTCATTTATGGCTTGTGCGCAAAATTTGAGGTCAATTAGAGTTGGTTTGGTATGAATCGACGTTAGTTTTGGAAGTTGAATGTTCATGGATTCAATATGTTTGAATTGTGTTGTGATTTGTAGATTTGATGTGATTTTAGGCCTCGAGTAGGTTGGTTATGTATTTTTGAACTTGATGGTATATTTGGACGGGGTGGGCCCCCCCATATGTGATTCAGATTGAATACTGAATCATTTTGGACTTAGAAGAATTTTTGTCCAGCTAAGGTTCTGGTGCAATCGCACCTGCACACTTTGGGCTGCAAGTGCGGCACCGCAAAAGCAGCATGTGAGCCATAGAAGTGAGTTTGGGGCTGGGTGAGCTGTGACCGCAGGTGCGGTCGTTTCTCCGCAGAAGCGGACGCACAGAAACGGTTTGGTTCCGTAAAAGCGCAATGCAGATGGGCTCAAAGGTCCGCAAAAACGATTTTCCATAGCTTAATGAAAAGCCGCACCTGCGATGGATTTTTCGCAGGTGCGGAGCCATAGAAGCGAAATAACTGGGCAGAAAAGAGTTGGATCGAGGGTTTTTTTCCATTTTTCATCTTTTGAGTTAGAGAGCTCGATTTTGGGCGATTTGGAAGGTATTTTCAAGGAGTTGATCGAGGTAAGTGTTTTTGACTCGGATTTGATTATTATTCATGAATCCATCATTGTTTTTATCATTTAATTAGTGTTTTTAGTTGGAAAAATTGGGGAATTTTGTGAGAACTTCCTAAGCTATAATTTGAGGATTTGAAGGTCGATTTGAGGTCGGAATTGGATTGTTTTAGTATGGTTGGACTTGTTATTGAATTGATATTCAGATTTATTAAGTTTGGTCAGGTTCTGAGATGTGGGCCCATGGTTGGCTTTTTGATTTTCTTTAAAAGTTGCAACTTTATTATCTGGAATAGTTTCCTATGGTTTGTGTTTACGGTATTAAGTTATTTTGGCTAGATTCGAGCCGTCCAGAGTTGGATATTCGCGAAAAAGGCTTACTAGTGGTTTGATTTAGCTTGTTTGAGGTAAGTATTTTGCCTAACTTTGTATGAGGGAACTAACCCTTAGGATTTGGATTGATTGTACTCTTTGTGTTATGTGAAAGCCGTGTATGCAAGATGACGAGTGAGTACACGGGCTATATATGGTATTTGACCGGTTTAGCCATATAGACTATTTCCATGCCTTTAGTTGAGTCGTTATAACATGTCATCTCTTTCATTTCTAATTTACTCATACATTTGTTTATCTACTCTCCTATGTTTATTTGACGTTGTAGCACTTGTTCTACCTCTTACTTGTTACCTCTTATTTGTTATTTGCTCTTATATGATTTAGTTGAAGTTCTTGCTTCCCTTATTGTCTTGTTACTTCTTTAATTGTTGAACTACCTTAGTTGGAGTTGTTATTTCATGGAATATGCTCTTGTTGAGTTATTGGTGTTGAAGTTGTAAAAGCCTTTATCACATTGAGGTGAAGTTGTTAATTGTCTCTCTTGTTGAGCTATTCACTTTTTTTTTGTTATTGTTGAGATTCTTGTTCATATTGTGGTTGAGCCATGGCCTATTTGTTGTGGAAAACATTGATATTGTTGACTTTATGGCAAGTTGTGGCATATAAGCACTTGTGGTGCGAGTTGTGATTGTGTTGTGATATTGATACACATGCGGTGGTATAAGGCTAGGGGTTGAAACGCATGCGGTGAGATAAGGTGGGCTTGATATGCATGTTGCTAGTAGGGGAACTACTTGAAGCCACACGGTGTGATAAGATGGGCTAAAATGCGGGTAGCTATTTCGAAAAATATGATTTTTCAAAACTAAATATAAGGCTCCCGCGGTGATATAAAGAAGTGTTGTGATTGAAATGAGAAATGTGAATACGAGGCAGTACGTCAGTTGTGATGCTTGTTGTTATCTCTCATTTACCTCAGTTGTATTTGTCTGTATTGTTCCTTGATGTCCTTATTGTGTGTTCCTACCTGGTTGCCTTCATTGATTTAAATTCAATTGTAGCATATCTTGTTGTATTGCTTTATTGCTTCATTTCCTCATTTTCATTATTAGATACTATACTTGTTCAGTTCTTTTTCTTATCCTAGTAGGTGTCTTGACCTGGCCTCGTCACTACTCTACCGAGGTTAGGCTTGATACTTACTGGGTACCCTTGTGGTGTACTCATACTACTCTTCTACACGTTTTTGTGCAAATCCAGGTACCTCGACCCAGGCTAGGCACCAATGAGTAGAGCATTCAGTTCGGAGACTTCAAGGTATACCTGCCCGGCGTTCGCAGGCCTCAGAGTCACCCTATGTCCTTGTTTATCTACTACTTACTCTTTACTTAGACAGTGATATATTAGGGATGTTTCAGTATATTCGTGTAGAGCTTATGACTCAGTCTCACAAGATTTTGGGAGTTATTGTTAGCGGTATTGTTGAGTTCTTTTATGAAAGCTATTTGGTTTAAATTTGAAGTTCTATTATTATTTCTGCTATTTCTCCATGCATGTTAGGCTTACCTGGTTTTAGAGACTAGGTGCCATCATGACGAGCTCGAAACACACACTTAAAATTATGCTTACTAGTCAAATATAGTATAGTATAATATCGTATCCATAGGGATTAGATTTAAACAGTATTCTTGTAGTTTCTAGCTTGATTGCTATTCAAGATGATCAGCAATTGAGATTTCTATGATTTCTAACTACAATTAACTAAGAATCTAAAGCTATTGACTAATGACGATCGCAACAAAGGTAAGCAAGGAAGTTATCAATGGGAGAAAATAGGGGTTGATATGATAGGTGTAAGATAATTGTTTGTGATCTAACTCTAGATAATTCACTTCTAATGTTTAAGTGAGTCTCTCGAATTCACTCAATTATTAGTTCAAACGTTCATAAAAACTCCTCTCTCGATTAAGTCTTAACCTCACAAGATGAACCAATTTAAGCACGTGAAGATATGCAAGAATGCGTAGTGGATTGGTCTTTAGGAGAACCTCTCTCGATTATCCTCCTAACTAGGTTTAATCAATGATTCAACTAGCCTCTTTCGATTACTAAGAAGAATCTATGAACTCAACCCACAATATAAAAGATATCACAAGTTATGCCTCTCTCGATTACATGAACAAGTGAATATAGATGCGACAATCAAATCATCCAAAAATGCTTCAATACATAAAAGTAGGGTTATAATTCACAAACAATCATCAAAACACCAAATCCATTAAACCCTAAAGAGAACTACTCCATAGATATGGAGCAATTCATCACAAATAAAGTTAAAGTAGAGGAAAACATAAATTCAATCCAAACTCGTGTCTTGAGTGAGGAAGGAATGATGAATTCCTTATGCTCGTGTTCTTCAAACTCCTCCTTAGGTCGAATATGTATCAAAAGTCCCAAAAATAACGTTTCCCATGTATTTATACCAAATAGGGTCAGGCCCAAATGAAATCACCTTTTTCTAGCCGAAATAGGACATTTACTCTGTAAAAATTGCACCGGTGTGCCGCATGGGGCGACGCGCCATGCAGGGCATTAGTGGGGAAATCCAGAGAGTTGATTTCTAACAGACAGCAGGAAAATGGGCAGCCATGGTGCCCCACGCGCCGCGGTAGTGGACTTTTCTTAGAGTACGGACTTTTACTTGCTTTTTGTATCCATGTGTGGTTCTCGACCCCCGAACGCGATCCCGGCTTAATCCCTTGGGCTTTTACTCAGTCTTCAAATCTCCAAATCACTCAAATTCATTCCATAATATCTACATAGCTCGAAATCACTCCTACAAGGCATAAAACACACAATAAGTACAAAACACTAGCGATTAAAGCTCAAACACAATAAAAGTGCAGTAAATTAAAGTGCAATAAGCGATAAAAACACGATATTATAGCCTACCATCACATCACGACATCCTCAGGTGGGAAATTGGGGCCGTGACAATATCATTTTGATAAATTGTTATAAAATACAATATATATATATATATATATATATATATATATATTGGTTACTTTAATCATATTAATCTAAAGGTATTTAGTAGCTTGGGCAACCACCTTTTTCATATTTATCCAAAGTTTATATATATTACTTATGTGATATACTTTTCCATAACCTCCTCTCATTTTTTATTTCTTCATGACAGATTAAACCCCAACCCTCTCTCCTTCTTATCATATGAAATACTGCATGAAAACCTTATGAATTTTCACTAAACCAACCGGCCAAACTAGTTCTTGGTGAAGTTCAAGTTATTTCCCTATTTTGTGGTAAGTTACTAAACTCGTTTTTACACTACACAACTGTTAGTGTTTTTATCATATCTCCTTGTATATAACTCTGTTTTAAGTGAGCCAAGCTTTGCTAGAAAGATATTTAATAGCTATATTACTCTTGTTTAGGCTCTACAACCTAGTTTTCTTGTATTTATCCAAAATAGGGTGATGAAGTACAGGGCATGTGCTCCCCAGATTTTTGTTTTACAATCTTTACATGTATCACTGTTAGTATTGTGAGCATATATTTTTGTATGAAACTTATCTTGAGGTGATTCAAATTTATCTGGAAATATAAGACATATATCTACAACTTTCATGAAGACCACAAATTTTAATGTTTTCGTTTACATCTTCAAAACCGAGAAACAATACAAGACTGTGGTATTGTCCAGAATTTTTGTTTTAAAAATTGAGGGTGAATTTCACCGATATCATATTTAGTTCGACATGTTGAAATCACTGAACTTATATAGATATTTGATTATATATTTAAGGTATATATACCTTTGTAAATCTAAGGGGAAGCGTTTGAGGAAGTGGACGAATTTGGTTGGTCTATGGCATAGACGATTCGAACGTCCTCAAATTATGGTAGACGTGTTTTGTGGTAAAACACCAAGGTTTGTTTATAAACTTGATCTTGAAATTTTTCTTCCTTTCTCTTCACTTTATATCGTTGTATTGGTATTATCTCAATATTGCAAGATATTTGCTAGATCGCCCACTCGTATGGATTGCTTGATCATTTTGCATTTTTGTTGGGACTTCGTCCTTCTTGTGGAAGTAACTTTGTCACTCATCTCGGCATGCCTCTTGATTTAGATCTTTTGCCATCTTGAGTTTTGATTTGTGATTCGTCTTAAATTATGGAACTTGTCCGTATTACGTGCGAACTAGAAAGTCATTTTTAATATGGTTATGGATTCTCTTGATTATTGAATTTCAATCCTACTTGATTTGGGAATTCAGTCCATTTTGATATCTGATTATGCTTAATGTGATGGCATAATGTACATATTGGGTGAAACTTGATATTTGAAAAACTCTCTACAATTGATTTTATAAGTTTTCTTGATATTTGAGCTTTAATTATTCATATTGATATTTGGAAATATTTGAAGGTTTGATATTTGATACTTTTGAGATATTTATCTTCTTGATTTATCTTTATGTCTTATTTGAGCTACCCATGACATCGAATGGAATTGGAGAATTTAATGGCTCCAAGCCCAAAGTTTATACATTACTAAGCTTTGTTAGCGGTAGTTGTTTTCTATCGTAGGTAATGTACGGGATGAGATTTGAAGAAGGCCTTTTGGAGTAGACTTTCGAGAGCTTTTGTGGAGATCACATTTGCATATGCATCTAGGTTTTGTGTAGTTTTGGGACTTTCTCGAAATCTTTGAATGAATCTTCATTTTAGACAGTTCTTAGGCTACCCTAACAGACGTATGGGAATGAAGATACTTCTATCTTTTTTATGTTTAGCATCAGCCATACCTTTTTATGATATGCCCATCCTAAAAATCTGCAAGAATTTTCTCATTGCTTTTGAACTCAACTCTTCATTTTTGTTTCGCAGTTTGTTGTCTTTATATTTTTACAGGAGTTAGGCCTCTCAATATATTTGGTTTACAATCTTCCGGAGTGCATGGTAAATATAGGATTCAAAGTCATTGGGTAAAGCGTTACTTCTAAAAGGATCGTTAAGGTCATTCACTCGGTGGCTTTGCTACCGATGGATCAAGATATGCTGTCTGCCTGTACATTGTAATGACTCGACTGGTCATTTTGTGCAATTGCTCCTCATTTTCACTTTTGATGATTCACACATGTGTGTTTATGGCTTTATGACTTATGGGGTTGATTAGTTTAATTCCGGAAAGATTTCGGGTTGATTTGGACCCTTTGATTCTTGACTTACAAGCTTAAGTTAGAAATGTTGACTAAACTTTGACTTTTGTGAAAACGACCTCAGAAATGTATTTTGATGGCTACGATAGCTTTGTATCATGATTTTGGACTTGAGTGTATGCTCGAAGTTGAATTCGGAAGTCCGTAAGTTGTTTTGTGTTGTTTTGCCGAAATTTGAAAATTTGAAGTTGAAAAGTTTGACCGTAGGTTGAATTTTAGCAATCTAGTTCAGAATTTAATTTTGAGACTTGTAAAAGGTCCGTTATGCTATTTATAACTTGTCTGCAAAATTTGGTATCATTTGGAGTTGAATTGATGGGATTCGGATGCTTAGTTGCAATTCTACTAGTTCCTGAACTTTACTTTGAAATTCATGCATTTCAGTGTTTAATTCATAGTTATAGATGTTATTTTTGTGTTTTGATCACGCGAGCGAGTTCGTATGATGTTTTTGGACTTGTGTTGGACATTTGGTTTGGAGCCCCGAGGCCTCAGATGAGTTTCAGACATGTTTCAGAATGAATTGAACTGAAAATGAATTGATGGTGATGCTGGTGCCCTGTTATCGCAATTGCGAGTACCAGCCTCGCAATTCTGAAGGTGACAGTGGGGGCTCTGATGTCGCAATTTTGACTGACCCCTTCACAATTGCGAACAATTGTTCACTTTTTGCAAAGAAGTCTAGCTTCACAACTGCGAAGCCTTTGTCGCAATTTCAATAATTATTGAGGTTGTCAGGGTTCGCAAATGCGATCCCTGGTTCGCAATTGCGAGGGTTCGCAAATGCAAAACCTGTGTCACAAATGCGACATCTGCAGCTCGACAAAAGGGCTGGGAGACGGAAGTTTTCAACATATTCTCTTATTTTAGAACCCTAGACTCGGAAGGAGGCGATTTAGAGAGGGGATTTTTATCTACAAACATTGGGTAAGTGATTCTAATCTACTTCCAACAACATTCGATCAATATATCTTAGATTTAACATCAAAATCATGTGAATCAAAGTGAAAATTTATGAAACTTTGTCAAGTTTTTGAAAAATAAGAATTTGAGTTTTTAGAGTCGATTTGGACTCGGATTTTGAAACTAATAATATATATGGACTCATGGGGTTATGGGTAGTCGGAATCTAACCCTTGGACCCGAGTTTCGACCGGGCAAGCCCTAGATTGACTTTTGTTGACTTTTTGGGAAAGTGTAAAGATCATAGCTTTATCTATTATAATTGTTTTTCCTTGTATTGTTTGATGATATTAAGTTAATTTTGATTAGATTTGAGCCGCGTGGAGGCGAATTTGAAGGGAAACGCTATTTTTGAGGGTTGAGTTGGCCTAGCTGAGGTAAGTATCTTGCCTAACTTTGTATGGGGGAATTACCCCTTAGGAATTTTGATTGATGTATGTGAAAGCCGTATACGCAAGGTGACGAGTGGGTACACGAGTTATATGTGGCAATTGACCGATTTAGGCTACTTAGACTCTTTCCATGTTTTAATTGAATTGTCATATCATGTTTTAAGTTCTCATAGTGAATCTACTCTTACTTGTGTTAGTCTATCCTTACATGCCTTAAATGACTTTGTTAACACTTATTCTACATCTTACTTGATATTTTGCTCATATGCTTAGTTGAAGTTGTTGCCTTTTTCATGGTTACATGTTATCTCTTCCATTGTTGATTTATCATTATTTGAAGCCACTGTTTCATTTTATCTCTTCCATTGTTGATTTATCATTATTTGAACTCATTATTACATGTTATCTCTTCCATTGTCGATTTATCATTATTTGAAGCCATTGTTACATGTTATCTCTTCCATTGTTGACGTATCACTATTTGAAGTCATTGTTACATGTTATCTCTTTCATTGTGAGTTATTCTTATTTGATATTGTAGTTACACATTATCTCTCTTATTGTTGAGTTATTGGTGTTGAAGTGTGAAAGTCGTTATCACGTTGAGGCGAAGTTGTTTATTGTTGAGATATCCTTCTTGTTGAGAAATTTACATTCATTGTTATTGTTGACATTCTTGTACACATTGTGGTTGAGCCATGGTCTATTGTTGTAGAAATATTGATATTGTAGATTATTGGCAAGTTGTGGCATATGTGCACTTGTGTTGTGAGTTGTTATTGTGATGTGATATTGATGCGCATGCAGCTGTATAACGATAGGGTTTAATGTGCATGCGGCGGCATAAGGAGGGATTTATGTACGTGTTGCTTGTAAGGAAATTACTTGAAGCCACGTGGCGTCATAAGGTGGGCTAAAGTGCATATAGTTATTTCGGGGAAAATGTTTTTCAAAACTATATAATGTAAGGCTCATGCGGCAGTATAAGGAAAGATTGTGATTGAAATTGAGAAATGTGAATACGAGATTCTTGTTGTATACGAGGCGGTACCTCGGTTGTGATTCTTGTTGTGTACGAGGCGGTACCTCGTTGGTGATTCTTAGTGTTTATCTCAGGTTGTAAGGAGTTATAGGTGCAACACTTATTGTTGCTTTTATTCTTCATTGTCTTATCAGTTTGGATCCGTATTTGTCTTTGGTAGTTCTCTTTAATTGCTTCCTTTATGTTATCTCTCTGCTTACAAATCCGACATTTGTCTATGTTATTAACTTGTAAAGAGTTATCGGTGAAACACTTATTGTTGCTTTTATCCTTCCTTGTCTTATCAGTTTGGATCCGTATTTGACTTTGGTAGTTCTCTTTAATTGCTTCCTTTATGTTATATCTCTGCTTACAATTCCGACATTTGTCTATGTTATTAACTTGTTTCGTATCGATTATTTCTCTGCCTTCCATTACTCCTTGATATTATGTTTTCATTCTGTTTATTATTTCCTAGTAGTTGTCTTGACCTAGAATGGTCACTACTCTACCGAGGTTAGGCTTGATACTTACTGGGTACCGATGTGGTGTACTCATACTATGCTTCTGTACATCCTTTTATGCAGATCCAGGTACGCCTGCCCCATGCCGGACACTAGAGGTTGATTGAGTAACTGCTTTTGGAGACTTCAAGGTATACCTGCTCGACGTCCGCAAGCCTTGGAGTCACCTTCTGTTTTAGACATTCTAATATTTATTTCTTGTTTCAAACAGTATTGTATTTCGAAACTATTAGTACTTTCTTGTAGAGCTTATGACTACGTTCCACCAGGTTTTGGGAAAAATGTTGGCTATTGTACTGTTGAGTTTATTATAATAGTGTGAAGGTTTAATTTAAAGTTTTAGTAGTATTTTCACTATTTCTATATGCATGTTAGGCTTTCCTAGTCGTAGAGACTTGGTGCCATCACAACATCCTACGGTGGGAAATTGGGGTCATGACAAGTTGGTATCAGAGCTCTAGGTTCATAGGTGTTACGAGCCATAAGTAGGTTTAGTAGAGTCTTGAGGATCGGTATATAGACGTCTTTACTTATCTTCGAGAGGCTACGGAACCGTTACGAAAACTACACTTCTTTGATTCCTTATCGTGTGAATTAGTGACTTCGAAAACTAAATCTTTGACTTTCTATTCTCTCACAGATGGTGAGGACACGTATTGTTGGATCCAATAATCAGACACCCGCGACCCCTGCTAGAGCCGCGAGAGGTTGGGGCCTGGGCAGAGACTGAGGATTGAAATATTTGGGCACTTGAGGTACAAATTGTGATATATTGTGATATTGATACGCATGCGGTGGTATAAGGTTTGCATGTTGAAACGCATGCGGTGAGATAAGGGTGGCTTGATACGCGTGGCTAGTAGGGGAAACTACTAGAAGTCAGGCGGTGTAATAAGGATGGCTAAAACGCGAGATGCTATTTCGGAAAAAATATTTTCTTTAAAATAAATTGTGAAGGCTCCCGCGGTGGTATAAGAAAATGAGATATTATGATTTTATTTATGATTTGGGACTACGAGGCGGTACCTCGGGAGTGCCCTTGTTGATATTGATTTATGGCCGCAGTTACCTTTGATTATTGTTGTGATTTTTCTTAAAGTTGAAAATAAATTCTGCTTTGTTTTCGCGAGGTATTAATTGCCATTATTTGGTGTAATTAAATGGCAACATACTATTTGACTCATTTCCAGGCACTTTCCCGAGCTACGATAGATGAGCCACCAATAGCTCTAGTTAGGGGGCAGGCACGCGAGGTGCCTGTTTCCATCCCTGCACTTCAAAAGACCCTCACACAGTTCTTGAGCTTGTTTGGTACCCTAGCTCAGGCGGGGTTGATTCCACTTGCACCAACCACATCTCAGGCTGGGGAAGGAGCTCAAACTCCCACAGCTTGTATTCCAGAGCAGCGGATCCATGTTGATCAGGTCCTATGGGTTATACCAGTGCAGCCTATTGTTCCGATTCAGCCAGAGGTTAGGGCAATGGCATCTGAGGAGGAGCAGCTTAGACTTGAGAGGTTCAAGAAGTATCATCCTCGTATTTTCAGCAGCCTAGCTAAAGATGATTCATAGGGTTTTCTAGAGAATTGCCACCGTATTCTCCGCACCATGGGTATTGTGGAGATGAGTGGGGTTGCTTTTACTACATTCTAATTGTTAGGAGCAACGTATCAGTGGTGCCGAGTTTATGAGGAGGGTACCCCAGCCGATGCAGCTTCACTTACATGGACTTAATTTTTAGAGATATTCTTGAGAGAGTTTGTTCCTCAGACCCTTCGGGATGCATGGCGCGCGGAGTTTGAGCATTTACGCGAGGGTATTATATCAGTGTCTGAGTATGCTATCCGATTCAGTGATTTGTCCAGACATGCACCTGCCTTGGTTTCTACAGCCAGAGAGCGAGCCAGTCAATTTATTGAGGGGCTCAACTATGGTATTATGTTCAGCATGACTCGCGAGTTAGAGATAAATACCCCATATCAGCAGGCGGTAGAGATCGCATGGAGGTTAGAGGGTATGCAGGGCCGTGAGAGAGAGGACAGGGAGGCCAAAAGGCCTCCAGGTAATGGAGGGTTTAGTAGTGGCCATGCTGCAGCTACAACCCGTCATGGTAGAGGATATGTGAGACGTCCAATTCATTCAGCACTTCCAGCTTCTAATAGTACTCTGCTATCCCGAGTTCTCAGGTTGCACATTTTGCTCAGGCACTTTCTAGTGCACCTCATGCACGGGGTGCCTTCAGCAGTCAGTCCAGCCGACCAAGCCTGAGCCAGTCCCAAAAGCCACGCCCACCAAGAGCTTGCTTTGAGTGTGGTGATACCCGTCATATGGTGAGGGACTGCCCTAGACTTAGGAGGGGTGCACCTTCACAGACTATTCAAGCTCCACAGATTTCTCAGGCCATGGTCGCTGCCCAGTTATTGCTCTACCAGCACAACTAGCTAGGGGTGGGGGACGGATGGGTAGAGGCCGCCTTAGAGGGGGAGGCCAGGCCAGATTCTATGCTTTTTCGGGTAGGACAGAGGAAATCACTTCAGACGCAGTCATTACAGGTATGGTTCCGGTTTGTCATAGAGATGCATCAGTCTTATTTGATCCAGGATTCACTTATTCATATGTGTCATCTTAGTTTGCTCCGTATTTGGATATATCTCGTGATTCTTTGAGTTCTCTTATTTATGTGTCCACGCCCGTGGGAGATTCTATTATTGCAGACCATGTGTATCGGTCGTGTTTAGTTGTTATTGGTGGTTTTAAGACCAAAGTTGATCTATTGTTACTCAGTATGGTAGACGTTGATGTGATCTTGGGCATGGACTGGTTGTCGCCCTATCATGTTATTCTATATTGTCACGCCAAGATTGTGACATTGACTATGCCATGTTTCCCACGGTTAGAGTGGAGGGGTGTATTTGATTATATTCCTAGCAGAGTTGTGTCATTTCTAAAGGCTCAACGGGTGGTTGAGAAGGGGTGTGATGCATATCTAGACTTTGTGAAAGATGTCAGTGCTGATACTCTTACCGTTGATTCAGTTCCGTTAATGAGAGACTTCCCAGTTGTATTTCCAGTAAATCTTCTGGGCATGCTGCCCGATAGAGATATTGATTTTGGTATTGACTTATTGCCGAGCACTTAACCCATTTCTATTCCACCATATCGTATGGCCACAACAGAGTTGAAGGAGTTAAAGGAGCAGTTGCAAGATTTTCCTGATAAGGGTTTCATTTGACCTAGTGTGTCACCTTGGGGTGCTCCGGTTGTGTTAATGAAGAAAAAGGATGGTTCTATGCACATGTGTATTGATTATCGGCAATTGAACAAGGTTACGGTGAAGAACAGGTATCCATTGCCACGCATTGATGAGTTATATGATCAGCTACAGGGTGCCAAAGTGTTCTCCAAGATTGATTTATGGTCAGGCTATCATCATCTGATGATTGGTGTACTCCCGCAAACGGGAAGATCATTAGCATCACCTCAGGATCGTGCTTCAGACCTTGAGAGAGAAGAAGTTGTATGCAAAATTCTCAAAGTGTGAATTCTGGCTTGATTCAGTGGCGTTTTTGGTTCATGTGGTGTCGAGTGAGGGGATCAAGGTAGATCCGAAGAAGATTGAAGCAGCTCAGAGTTGCCCAAGACCGTCTTCAGCTACTGAGATTTGTAGTTTCCTTGGTTTGGTCGGGTATTAGCGCCATTTTGTAGAGGGTTTCTCATCTATTGATGTACCTATGACCAGATTGACCTAGAAGGGTGCTTCTTTTAGATGGTGTGAGGAGTGTGAGGCGAGCTTTCATAAGCTCAAGACTACTTTGACTACAACCCCAGTGTTGGGGTTGCCTACGGGTTTGGGGTCTTACACTATGTATTATGAAGCGTCACGTGTTGGCCTTGGCATGGTATTGATGCAAGGCGGTAGGGTGATTGTCTACGTGTCTCGGCAATTGGAGACCCATGAGAAGAATTATCCAGTCTACGACTTGGAATAGGCAGCTATTATTCATGCATTGAAGATTTGGCGGCACTATTTGCACGGTGTCCCTTATGAGGTCTTTACTAACCACCGGAGTCTCTAGCATCTGTTCAAATGGAAAGATCTTAATTTGCGCAGTGAATGTGGTTAGAGTTTCTTAATGACTATGATATCACTATTCTATATTATCCTGAGAAGGCCAATGTGGTGGCCGATGCCTTGAGTTGAAAGGCGGAGAGCTTGGGAAGTTTAGAATATCTACCGGTAGCAGAGAGGCCACTAGTCATGGATGTCAGGCCTTGGCCAACCAATTTGTTAGATTGGATATTTCGGAGCCCAGTCGAGTTCTTGGTTGCGTGGTTTCTCGTTCTTCTTTATATGATTGCATCAAAGAGCGTTAGTATGACGATACCCATTTGCTTGTCCTTAAGGACATAGTACAACACGACGATGCCAAGGAGGTTTCTATTGGAGATGACAGGGTGTTTCGGATGCAGGGCCGATTATGTATGCCCAATGTGGATGGGTTGCGTGAGTTTATTCTTGAGGAGGCTCATAGTTCGTGCTACTCCATTCATCCGGGTGTTGCTAAGATGTATCAGGATTTGAGGCAGCACTATTGGTGGAGGATAATGAAGAAAGACATGGTGGAGTATGTAGCTCGGTGCCTAAATTGTCAGCAAGTGAAGTTTGAGCATTAGAGGCCAGGCGGTTTGCTCCAGAGACTTGAGATTCCCGAGTGGAACTGGGAGCGTGTCTCTATGGATTTCGTTGTTGGGCTCCCATGGGCTCAGAAGAAATTTGATGTTGTTTGGGTAATTGTAGATAGGTTGACCAAGTCATATCATTTCATTCCGGTGGTGACCACCTATTCTTCAGAGCAGCTAGCTCAGATCTATATCTGCGAGATTGTCCGACTTCATGGCGTGCCGGTATCTATCATCTCTGACCGGGGCACACAATTTACATCACGTTTCTAAAGAGCTGTGCAGCATGAGTTAGGCACACGGGTTGAGTTGAGTACAATATTTCACCCCCAGACGGATGGACAGTCCGAGAACACCATTCGGATATTAGAGGATATGCTTCGTGCCCGTGTTATAGATTTTGGGGGTTCTTGGGATAAGTTTTTGCCGCTTGCGGTATTTGCCTACAACAACAACTACTAATCGAGTATTCAAATGGCTCCTTACGAGGCCCTATATAGGAGATGATGTCGTTCTCCAGTTGGTTGGTTTGAACCGGGAGAGGCTAAGTTGTTGGGCACGGATTTGGTTCGGGATGCCTTGGAGAAAGTCAAGTTGATTCAGGATCGGCTTCATACAACCCAGTCTAGACAGAAGAGTTATGTTGATTGGAGAGTTTGTGATGTTGTATTCATGGTTGGAGAGTGGGTTTTGCTCGGGTTTCACCCATGAAGAGTGTGATGAGGTTTGGGAAGAAGGGAAAATTGAGCCCTAGGTATATCGGACCTTTTGAGATCCTTGAGAGGATTAGTGAGGTAGCCTACAAGCTTGCATTGCCACCTAGCTTATCTGCGGTCCATTTGGTGTTCCATGTTTCTATACTCTGAAAGTATTATGGTGATCTGTCTCATGTGTTAGACTTCAGCACAATCCAATTGGATAAGGATTTGACTTATATTGAGGAGCCGGTGGCTATCTTGGACAGACATGTCCGAAAGTTGAGATCAAAGAGCATTGCTTCAGTGAAAGTTCAATGGAGGGGTCACCCGGTCAAGGAGGCGACCTTGGAGACCGAGCACGACATGCATAGTCGTTATCCTCGTTTATTCATCACTTCAGATATGTCCTTATGCACGTTCGAGGATGAACATTTGTTTTAAGAGGGGGAGAATGTAACGACCCAATCAGTCATTTTGTGTAATTGCACTTCGTTTTCCCTTTTTATGCTTCACACATATGTGTTTATAGTTTTATGACTTACAGAGTTGATTAGTTTTGTTCCGGGAAGATTTCGGGTTGACTTGGACCCTTTAATTCTTGACTTAGAAGCTTAAGTTAGAAATACTGACAAAACTTTGACTTTTGTGAAAATGACCCCGGAACGGTGTTTTCATGGCTTCAATAGCTTCGTATCGTGATTTTAGACTTGGGCGTATGCCCGGAATTGAATTCAGAAGTTTGTAGGTTGATTTGTGTTGTTTTGCCGAAATTTTACAATTTGAAGTTGAAAAACTTGACCGTAGGTTGACTTTTAGCTATCGAGTTCGGAATTTGATTTTGGGACTTAGAATAGGTTTGTTCTTCTATTTAGAACTTGTCTGCAAAATTTGGTATCACTTGGAATTGAATTGATAGGATTCAGATGCTTAGTTGCAATTCTAGTAGTTCTTGAACTTACCTTTGAAATTCATAAGTTTTAGTGTTCGATTCATAGTTTTAGATGTTATTTTTGTATTTTTATATCGCAAGTGAGTTCGTATAATATTTTTAGACTTATGTGGATATTTGGTTTGGAGCCCCGGGGACTCGGATGAGTTTCGAACATGTTTGTGAATGAATTGAACTTAAAATGAATTGCTGGTGTTGCTGGTGCTCTGTTATCGCAATTGCGAGCACAAACCTTGCAATTGTAAAGGTGACAATGGGGGATCTCATGTCGCAATTGCGACTGACCCCTTCACAATTGCGAAGTCAGCAAGCATGAGGTTTGGGTCGCTTTTGCGAACAATTGTTCGCTTTTGCGAAGAAGTCCAGCTTCACAATTGCGAAGCCTTTGTCGCAATTGCAATAATTATTGAGGAAGTCAGGGTACGCAAATGCGATCCCTGGTCCGCAATTGAGAGGGTTCACAAATGCGAACCCTGTGTCACAAATGCGACATTTGCAGCTGGACAAAAGGGATGGGAGCGGGATTTTTCAACATATTCTCTCATTTTAGAACCCTAAACTCGGTAGGAGGCAATTTGGAGAGGTGATTTTCATCTACAAACTTTGGGTAAGTGATTCTAATCTATTTTCAACTATATTCCATCAATATATCTTAGATTTAACATTTAGATTTAACATCAAAATCATGTGAATCAAAGTAAAAATTTGTGAAACTTTGTCAAGTTTTTGAAAAATAAGAATTTAAGTTTTGAGAGTCGATTTGGAGTCAAATTTT
Organism: Nicotiana tabacum; assembly: GCF_000715075.1. Lineage (NCBI taxonomy): Eukaryota > Viridiplantae > Streptophyta > Magnoliopsida > Solanales > Solanaceae > Nicotiana > Nicotiana tabacum. The sequence goes on from NC_134102.1 coordinate 50,986,807, forward strand.
GAAACTAATCATATATATGGACTCGTGGGTTTATGGGTAGTCGGAATCTACCCTTGGTCCCAGGTTTCGACCGGGTGGGCCCCAAGTTGACTTTTGTTGACTTTTTTGCGAAAAGCTTAAAGATCATAGCTTTATCTATTGTAATTATTTTCGCTTGCATTGTTTGAGGATATTAAGTCAATTTTAGTTAGATTTGAGCCGTGTGAAGGTGAATGTTAGGGGAAAAGCTATTTCTGAGGGTTGAGTTGGCCTAGTTGAGGTAAGTATCTTTCCTAACTTTGTGTAGGGAACTACCGCTTAGGATTTGGGATTGATTGTGTCATTTGTGCTATATGAAAGCCATGTGCGCAAAGTGACGAGTGGGTACACAGGTTATATATGGTAATTGACCGGTTTAGGCTACTTAGACTATTTCCATGTTTTAATTTAGTTGTCATATCATGTTTTTAGTTCTCATAGTCAATCTACTCTTACTTGTGTTTGTCTATCCTTACATGCCTTAAATGACTTTGTTAACACTTATTCTACATCTTACTTGATATTTTGCTCTTATGCTTAGTTCAAGTTGTTGCCTCTTTCATGATTACATGTTATCTCTTCCATTGTTGATTTATCATTATTTGAAGCCATTGTTACATGTTATCTCTTTCATTGTTGATTTATCATTATTTGAAGTCACTATTACATGTTATCTCTTTCATTGTTGATTTACCATTATTTAAAGCCATTGTTACATGTTATCTCTTCCGTTATTGATTTATCATTATTTGAAGTCATTGTTACATGTTATCTCTTCCCTTGTGAGTTATTCTTATTTGATATCATAGTTACACATTATCTCTCTTATTATTGATTTATTGGTGTTGAAGTGTGAAAGCCGTTATCACATTGAGGCGAAGTTGTTTATTATTGAGATATCCTTCTTGTTGAGAAATTTACATTCATTGTTATTATTGATATTCTTGTACACATTGTGGTGGAGCCATGGGTTATTATTGTGAAAATATTGATATTATTGATTATTGGCAAGTTGTGGCATATGGGCACTTGTGGTGCGAGTTGTTATTGTGATGTGATATTGATGCGCATGCAGCGGTATAAGGATAGGGGTTAATGTGCATGCAGCGGCATAAGGTGGGACTTATGTGTGTGTTGCTTGTAAGGGAATTAGTTGAAACCACGCGGCATCATAAGGTGGGCTAAAGTGTGTGTAGCTATTTCAGGAATAATGTTTTTCAAACCTATTTAAATATAAGGCTCACGCGGCGGTATAAGGATAGATTATGATTGAAATTGAGAAATATGAATACGAATTCTTGTTGTATACGTGGTGGTACCTCGGTTGTGATTCTTGTTGTTACATCCCGTGAGTTTAACAACATTGACACCGTTATATACGTTTGATATAGTATTTTGAGTGAAATATTTTTGTAAAAAGTTTGAAAAATATGATTTTATATAGTTATTAATATTACTACTTCCAAATATGCTTTAAATTATACAAATAATATGAGATTTTCTTTATTGTAAAGATAGAAATTATTTTCTCACAAGAAAAGAAGGTTATCTTTTTACCATTTTAAGAATTAAGCGTGCAAAAATTTGTACTCTTTATATGAGATTAGGAAAATTAGAAGTTGAGAAAATATGTGCATTTTTTACATGGATGTTTTAATAAAATAATAGTGTATGTATTGATTTTATATGGTATTGTGATTTATTAATATTTTAGTATTTTAATAGTAGTACTTTAGGATGAGGACAAGACTATTGCTATTTATAACAAGTGATAAATATGTGTCGTGAAGGTCGTAGGGTAAACATGTTAAAAAAATGAGTTTGGTCGAAATTTGACATTTTGGGATAAAATACGATCCAAGTTATAATACCCGGTATTTATGGACTAGTGTCATACAACGTACCACATGACTTATTATAGTAAGGTATATGAAGTATACTAGTATTTAAGTGAAATGAAACCTAGAATTATTATGTAGCTAATTGGTTAAACATTGGATTTTAGTTAAAGATTAATAGATTAATTATTAGATAATTATTGTGTGGGCATCAATCAATCCACGTGTAAGCTAGAATGACTAAGCATTTTAAGTTAGTGGGTGGCCTCTTAGGAAGTAAGTACTTTTTAAAATTACTGTAGATTCGAATATCTGTTATGCTTTGCTATTGCAATTTAAAACTCTTTGCAAAGCAGAGAACTTTATGCTATGGGAATCCCGTAAAGTTGATCCTTTGTTTACTTCTAATTATATGCGGGCATCTTCTTGTATTGAAATGTGCTTTTGATGGGGAAATAGGAGAAAGTCAAAATTCATTTAGCATTGTCGGGTAGTAGGACAAAGAATATTCCTAGATGAGCAACCTAAAGTTTTGTGATATAACAATTACAGCTTGTGCCATTCTTTTGACTATAAAAGAGACTTTTAAATAATGCTAAATAGACTGAGGGCTGGGTATTTCACTTATATTTCAAAACGCTAAATATGTTCTAAATTCAATGTACTTGTACTGGATAAATGGCCGATCCTAGGTAACAGGGTTCTTTGGAGATGGGGGAGGTTAGGGTAGATTCATACTAAAGGATAGCCATGGCGAAGCTGGAGATACACATGGAATACTAAGTCATACGACTAAGGCGAATGCGAAGAAACATAACGATTATACTCATGTCGGTTTTCTTTAGCGGATACGAGTTGAGCTCTTGAGAAAGTGGGATAACACCAGGTATGTTGAGGCTAATCCTTTCTTCTTTTGGCATGCTCCAAGTAACGATACGTAAACGTAATGCTATTCCATAAGTGGTTCTACTCTTAGCAGTTAAGGATATCTACGTTATTCATTCCTATAAAGTGATATTCAAGTATGTCTAAGTATGTTCCTAAGTCTCTATCGAGATATATGATAAAGATGTTAATGTTTTTATTATAGTGATACATGCATCTTCATGCATTTACCACTGTGCTACGACCGGTTGGGCAGACATGCATATTCATTTACCACCGTGCTATGGCCGGTTGGGCAGACAAGCATATTCATTTACTACCGTCCTACGACCGGTTGGGCAGTTACACATTTACCACCGAGCTACGGCCGGTCGGGCAGTCATGCATTTACCACCAAGCTACGGCCGGTTGGGAAGTTATACATTTACCACCAAACTACGGCCGGTCGGGCAGTCATGTATTTACCACCGCGCTACCGCCGGTCGGGCAGTTACCACTGATCAGTTGGGCAGTCATGTATCATACAATATGGATAATAGTCTCAAAGAGAAGCATTATATATATAAGTATACTAAGTATGTATATACGGTGGCACTTCAGAGATTCAGTTTGATTCTTATATGTCTTTAATTAATGTTGACTTACAGTTATGTTTCAGTTCTGCCTTACATACTCACTACATTATTCGTATTGACGTCCTTTTGTTGGGGACGCTGCATTCATGCTTGCAGGTATAGATAATCAATTTGACAAGCCCTCACAGTAGACGATTTTGGCATCCAGCGAAGGATCGGTAAGACTCCATCTCATTCGGGGTGCAGTCGAGTCTATGAGTCATCGTGTCAGAGTTTTGTTACGGACTTATGGGTAAGCCGATACCCTGTCCCATTTGATGTCAAATAATCTTAGAGGCTTTGTAGGCAGAGGTTTTTTTGTATAGTATGTCAGAGGCCTTCATGACCCATATGTATTCATGTTTTAAGAAAAATGGTTCAGTAATACAACGTTTGCCCACTTATAGTCATACATTATGAGTTGTGGCCATATTGGCCCATGATAGTTAAAAAAAAAGAAGTTACAGGGTGGTTCGCTCGGGCCAATGCGGCACCGAGTGCCAGCCACGCCTCCCCAGGTTTGGGGCGTGACACTTGTTGTGTACGAGGCGGTACCTCATTGGTGATTCTTAGTGTTTATCTCAGGTTGTAAAGAGTTATCAGTGAAACACTTATTATTCCTTTTATTCTTCCTTGTCTTATCGGTTTGGATTCATATTTGACTTTGGTAGTTCTCTTTAGTTGCTTCCTTTATGTTATCTCTATGCTTACAATTCCAGCATTTGTCTATGTTATTAACTTGTTTTGTATCAGTTATTTCTCCGCCTTCCATTACTCCTCATTATTATATTTTTATTCTGTTTATTATGTCTTAGTAGGTATCTTGACCTGACCTCGTCACTATTCTACCGAGGTTAGGCTTGATGCTTACTGGGTACCTTTGTGGTGTACTCTTACTACTCTTCTGCACATCTTTTTGTGCAGATCCAGGTATATCTGCCCCTACCGGATGCTAGAGGTTGATTGAGTAGCTATTTTTGGAGAGTTCAAGGCATACCTGCTCGACGTCCGTATGCCTCGGAGTCGCCTTCTATTTTATACATTCTACTGTTTATTTCTTGTTTCAAACAATATTGTATTTTGAGACTATTATTACTTTCTTGTAGAGCTTATGACTCCGTTCCACTAGGTTTTGGGAAAAGTGTTGGCTATTGTACTGTTGAGTTTATTATAATAGTGTGAAGGTTTAATTTGAAGTTTTAGTAGTATTTCCGCTATTTCTCTATGCATGTTAGACTTACCTAGTAGTAGAGATTAGGTGTCATCACGACATCCTACGGTGAGAAATTGGGGTCGTGACATACATGATCCACATGTCACACTTATGTATGTAATTTTGGATGCTTGCTGGACCTCAAGACCATAAGCTTGTAACTTGAATTTGGTGATTTGTTTTGTTGTTTTATGGTGTGTTATTAACCCAAGTGTTGTGATATGCTAAATTCACTTTTTATCTTGTAAATATGTACAAAGGAGAAGACTTGTTTTCCTTTTGGTACTCGCAAGTTTGAAATTCATGTACAATATGAATCTGCAGTGAAGTTGAACAAAAAATATAATTTCGTTACGAAGTTGCTTTAACGTGTTGATTATTCAAAAAGGGTGGTATCACATTATCTTGATAATTAGATAATGTATTTCATTTTAAGGAATTTTACGAAGTTTATTTTTTTTTAAATATTGTACTTGAAACCTTTATCGCATGGGCCTATTTTCGCTACTAAATTATTATGAATGTCTTTTTAGATTAATATCTTCTGAACGTTGTAAGTAGTAAATGAGCTTTATTTTGTAAGTAGCACCCTCCCTAATGACACAACAAAACCTAATGCTTTAAAAGTCAGAGCATTAGGTTTGTAATTCTATGATTTTTGTTGTGACTTGTTAGTGTACTTATTTCTTTTTAACATGCTTCATTGTGTGTATTGTGCATATGCATCATGTACATATTCCTAATGCAATGTGATCTCCCTTATGGAAGCCGCTTGTGAGGGTTCAAATAACTCTTATGCCCAACCTCACTTACAAGAAGGGTTTGGAGAACATTTTTCTGATCTTAATGTTCCTCGCACTAGTGGATCTGAAGTGGGAAATAATCAAGGTGCAAGAGTTGGGCCACATCCTCATATGAATCATAGTACTCCTGTTGTTGATCCTCCTTTTTAACAAATGGTTGATTTCTTTCGTCACTTGGCTGGAACAATGTTCGACCCAAATGAAATAAACTTTGAGAAAATGAGAAAAATGGGTGGATTTGAGTTTGAAGGCACTGTTGATCCTACTGATGCTGAACAATGACTTGAGCACACAGAGAGAGTATTGGAGCAATTAGAGTGTTCGGAAGCTACCAAATTTAAGTATGTCATCTCACTATCATAAAGGGATGCTTATGACTGGTGGGTAAGTGTATGAAATGCCAATGCAAAACCTCCGTGCTTACTTGGGATAATTTTGTCAAAGAATTCCGCATGAAATATGTCCACCTGATTATCGTGGCGCAAAGAAAAAGGAGTTTTTGCATTTAAAGCAAAGGGGTATGTCTATTGCTGAATATCAACAAAAGTTTTTCAGGCTTTCTCTTTATGCTGGAGGTATTATCAATATTAAAATTATAAGTGCAGGCGATTCGAAGACCCTTTGAATGATTCTATCCGAAAGTCTGTGGCGGTCATGCAACATGAATATGTTTCCAAACTAGTTACAACTGCTCTTACTTGGGAAAGAATTTACAAGGGACAAGCTAGTAGAAATGAAAACAAGTTCAGAAAAGCTGATGTTGATTCAGGAGGTCCATTTAAAAAGGGAAGTTTTGACAATTCCAAGACTGGTGGTGTTCATAAGTCAGCTCAGCATAAGCTAAATAGATCAAATTTTTGTACTGGTAGCACTCCAAGCTATGGACAAGGCAAGACTCATGTACCCACTTATTTATGTACTTCCACGCACTCAAAGAAATCATGATGCAATTTGGGTGGTAGTTGATAGGCTAACCAAGAGTGATCATTTCTTGGCCATCAAAGTGGACTAACCACTTGAATGTTTAGGGGAATTGTATGTTAATGAGATTGTGAGGCTGTATGGAGTTCTTGTTTATATTGTATCTGACCGAGACCCGAGGTTTACATCTTGATTTTGGACTAGCTTGCAAGAAGCTTTGGGTACCAGGTTGAATTTTAGTACTTCTTTCCATCCTCAGACAGATGGCCAGTCTGAGAGGATAATACAAATCTTGGAAGATATGCTTCGAGCTTGCATTATTGAGTTTGAGGGTAGTTAGGACAAACACTTAGCCCTGATAGAATTTTCTTACAATAATAGCTACCAATCAAGTATAGGCATGCCTCCTTATGAAGCTTTATATGGGAGGAAATGTAGAACTCCTCTATGTTGGAGTGTAGTTGGTGAAAGGAAATTGGTTGGTCCTAAAATTGTGCAACAAACTGAAGATAAGGTAAAAATCATCAAGGATCGCTTAAAAATTGCTTCGGATAGATAAAAGTCTTATGCTGACCTTAAGAGGCATGAAATTGAGGATCAGATCGGGGATAAGGTATTTTTAAAGGTTTCTCCTTGGAAGAAGAATATGAGATTTGGCCAAAAAGGTAAACTTAGTCCTCGATTTATTGGACCTTATGAAGTGCTTGAAAATGTTGGCATAGTTGCATATAAACTAGCTCTTCCACCAGAGCCACAACGTCCTCCATGTTTCTATGCTTAGAAGATACCACTCAGATCCATCTCATGTTCTTCCTGTTAAATCTGTTGAGGTCAATCCTGATTTGACACATGAAGAAGAACCTATACAAATCTTAGTACGTGAGATAAAAGAGCTTCGAAATAAGAGAATCCCCTTAGTGAAAGTCCTTCGGAGAAATCATTCTGGCAAGGAAGCTACTTGGGAGCGAGAAGAGGATATGCGAGTTAGATATCTACATTTATTTCGGGACTAGTATAAGGTAAATATTTTGGGGGGGGGGGTTGTAACACCCTAACGTTTTTAGACTAATTTTTCTTTAATTGACCGTCTTTATAGTGAGGATAGATTTTATTTCGCCATCGTCAGAATCTACTAGCCGAACCCCCAAACAAGCTAATTGATGAATCTCTCTAGCTAATTCTCTTCTCTCAACCTCTACATGTGCTAAGCTACCCATAGATCGGTGACTTAAGGCATCAGCTACAACATTAGCTTTCCCTGGATGGTAGAGAATGTTAACGTCGTAATCTTTCAATAACTCTAGCCATTGCCTCTATCGCAAATTCAACTCCTTTTGCTTGAAGATATATTGCAAGCTTTTATGATATGTAAATACATCCACATGAACACCATAAAAATAATGCTGCCATATCTTAAGTGCATGGACAACCGCAGCTAACTCGAGGTCGTGGGTCGAATAATTTCTCTCGTGCTTCCTCAGCTGCGTTGAAGCGTACACAATCACCATCCCATGTTATGTCAGGACACATCCTAATCCGACACGTAAGGCATCGCAATACACGGCATAACCCTTTGGATCCTCTAGAAATGTTAGAACTGGCGCTGATGTCAACATGTTCTTAAGCTCTTGGAAACTCCGCTCGCAAGCCTCTGTCCACTGAAACTTAGCTGCTTTCTGAGTCAGCTTCGTCAATGGTTCCAAAAGGGAAGAAAAATCCTCTATGAACTTCCAGTAGTAGCCTGCTAAGCCTAGAAAGCTAGAACCTCTGTCAGAGTGGTAGGTCTAGGCCAGGATTTCACGGATACCTTCATCGGATACAATATGCCCCAAGAATGCTACAAACTTCAACTAGAAGTCACATTTAAAAAAATTAGCATACAACTTATGATCACGGAGGGTTTGGAGTACCACTCGCAGGTGGTCCGCATGATCCTCCGGTGAATGTGAATAAACCAGAATATCATCAATAAATACTATCACGAACAGATCTAAAAAATTGCCGGAATACGCTGTTCATCAAGTCCATAAATACGACAGGTGCATTTGTCAACCCGAAGGACATGACAAGGAACTTGAAGTGGCCATGTCGGGTTCTGAAGGCTGTCTTTGGAATATCTTTCTCCCGAACTCTGACTGGATGGTACCCTAACCTCAAATCTATCTTTGAAAAGCATCCAGCCCCGACAACTGATCAAACAAGTCATCGATCCTTGGAAGTGGATACTTATTCTTGATAGTAACCTTGTTTAGTTGCCTATAATCGATACACATCCTTAGCGAGCCATCTTTTTTCCGCACAAACAATACCGACGCACCCCAAGGTGAGGTACTGGGTCTGATAAAACCTTTCTCCATCAAATCTTTTAGCTACTCCTTCAACTCCTTCAATTTGACAGGAGTCATTCTATACGGAGGGATGGATATTGGTTGAGTTCCCGAAAGCAAATCAATGCTAAAATCAATCTCTCGCTCTGGAGGAATACCTTGAAGCTCATCTGGAAACACATCTACGTACTCTCTGAATCTGGAATAGACTGAATTATAGGTATCTCAGCATCTGCATCTCGAACTCAAACAATATGATAAATGCACCCTTTTGCGATCATTTTCCTTGCCTTCAGATAGGAAATAAACCTACCTATGGGTATCGCTGTATTACCTACCTATTCAAGGACTGGCTCACCCAGAAAATAAAATCTGGCTGCCTTTCCTCGGTAATGAACTGTGGCATAGCAAGCTCCCAATCTGTCCATGCCCATGATAGCATCGAAATCCATCATCTCTAGCTCAAATAGATCGGTTGAGGTCTGTCAACTACAAACTGTCATCGTACAACGTCGATAAACCCGTCTAGCAATAATCAGTTCCTAGACGAGTGTACATACTACAAAAGGATCACTTAGTATTTCATGCACTATATCAAACTTCCCTGTGACAAACGAGGTAATATACGATAAAGTAGATCCTGGATCTATGAAGGCATAATATCGTGAGAGCAAATGGTCAATATACCTGTCACAACATGTGGTAAAGTCTCCTGGTCCTGTCAACCCGCTAAATCATAGATACGGTTCTAATTACTGCCTGAATTGGAACCTCTACCTCTGCCTCAACCTCTACCAGCCGAAGACTGAGACTCGCGCCCCGAAGGACGCACAAACATAGATAATCATGTTGCTGAACTCGTTGATTGTGCCATACCCCCATAATCTCTACTTGGGAAATCTCACATCATATACCCAGGACGCTCACATGTGTAACAAGCGTTGGAATTTGCTCGGCACTAGCCCAAGTGTCCTCTACCACAGATGTCACTCCATGGCCGAAATGACCATGTCTGCCTTGAACCTCATTATCGCTGCAAACCCGAAACCCGTGAGCTCTCTCCTTGTCCTAACTGGGCATATTGGTCAAACCTATAACCCTGTAACTGAGGCGGTGGTGGCCTAGGTGGCCGTCTGAAGTATTGGGGCCTATAACTACCCTGAGACTGCTCTTGATACATGGAAAATCTCATCCTCTCAAGCTGCCCTTGCTCACTCCTCTCTATACCCTGCTGTCGATGCCTACCCTTTTCTATATTATGGGTGAATGCCATAATCCGAGAGATATCCATACTATCTTGCAATGCAATGGAGGCACATGCCTCGGTCAACTCTGGGGCCAACCCTGCTATAAACATGTGGATCCTATCCCGCATAGTAGCAACTATAGGTGGAGCATATCTGGCCAATGAGTCGAAACAGATACTATACTCTCGAACGCTTATATTGCCCTGCTTGAGGGCTAGAAACTGATTGACTCTATCCTGTCAGATCTCCCGCAGTAAGTACTGGTCAAGGAAGGCATCTGAAAAATTTCCCCAAATTGCTGGAGGAGCGTCACATCCCCTGGACCTCTCCCATCCCTTGTACCAAAGGACGACTATATCTCAGAGTCTAAAAGCTGCCAGCTCAACTGCCTCTTTCTCTGTGGCATGCATAACCCGAAAGATCCTGTGAAGATGATATATGAAATCCTAGGGGTCCTCCCTCTGATCTATCCGCGTGAACTATGGGGAAGTCAAGGCAATAAACTCTCGCACCCTTGAACTCCCAGACCCCTCAGAAGATCTTGCACTAGATGGTGCCCTAGCCTGTTACTGGGTAGCTACCAACTATGTCAACAAATGCACCACACTCCTCGAGTCCTGATCTGATGGAAGTTTAGGGGGAACTAGATGTGTGGTATCCCTAGGACTCTCCTCAGGTGGTGGAGGAGCCGGTAATGGCTGAGTAGGGGTCTCGCACTAGGCCCCATCTACTGAGGGTACCCTGTTGGTCCGCTCACCCGCTGTTGTATCTCTCCTCTGACTAGCCGTAGTCTTCCTAGTCACCGTCATCTCTGTATGAAAACACAAATACATAAGTTTAACTCAAATTTCCTATAACTCAGTTCTACAACACGATGTAGATTTGAAAGAAGGGTAACCAACTCCTAAATGCCCTGTAGTTCCCTGCTTATATAATGAGGTACACAACACATCTATAAACAAGACCCTACTAGACATGGCTTGTAGACTCCCTATGAATAATGAGTTGATTGTTACTGTCACGCCCCGAACCTGGGAGCGAGACCGGCACTCGGTACCTCACCTAACCTAGCGAACCAAATTGCGACTAAGGGACTCTGAACATATAATGTCATAATTTGGCCATGGGGCCACATTGCAAGACAATTTGCGAAGCAAAATATAAAACTGAATGGAAACTAGCACTAACTAAACATCAATATAAAGCTGAGCCGACAAGGCCGTTATAACTACTACAACTGACAAACCAATAAAATATACATACAAGGCCTACAAGCCCAACATACTGCACTAACTGACAGGATATGTCTACAAGCCTCTACTGATGGATGTACTGTGATCGGAACAGGGCCCCGACCTACCCATAACGTATATACATATATACACAAGATATACATAAAACTCTAGACCCGGCAACTCTGAAGGACTTGGAGCTTACCGATAACGCTGAACTCGGGCAACACCTACACACATATAGAGCTTACCGATCAAGCTGAAGTCGGACATTACCTACTGAGGAGGTCTACCCATCTGTCTATCTGAAACTGAATGCATGAAATATAATATCCCCAGAAAAGGGATGTTAGTACGAAATAATCTACCGAGTATGTAAGGAAATAGAATAATTGAAAGTTGAAACTAAACTGATAATATAATAACTGAAAGTATCTGGGAGTCAAAGATGATCTGAAAATATACTTACCTGCTGATACTGACTCAACTCTCTCAATATAGTAAGTAAAATAGTTATCTGGCCTTATAAGGCTTGGTACGTGTAACTTCTTGGCCGTAGTAGGCTTGCTCGTAGGTGGTCGACCATACTAGGCTCGGTATCTCGACCATTCTAGGCTCACTCATAGGTGCTCGGCCACAGTAGGCTCGGTATATAACTTACCATCTAATCAGAGGTTGCCCAATAGGGGCCTGCCCACCGATTATAGCTCGATGATGGTGAAAATACTGTAATACTGTATATATTATCACGCCCCAACCTCGGGGAGGACTGGAAGAAGACAATACTTAACTGAATATAAAGTCTCGATAAAGGAGAATAGTGTAACTTATGAGACTAGGATAATGTACATAAGTCCAGGAGTACAAACTTCTCTTTATGTCTCGTTATCAAACATATGTAGTTACGAGATCACGCCAAAATGAAGTAAATGTTTAGCCTTAACATACCTTATCACAATCTTTCCAATAACCATTTTTTCCTTAGACTCTATTGGAACAAAGCAAAGATGGAGGCGGAATGGAGAAAGGAAAGGGTCAAGGGCGGTCTTGCTTGGCGCGAAGGCTGCTGGTTCGGGGGTAGAGTACAGTACTAAAGGTCCTCGGACTTCCAGGCAGCTTTTCTTTTGCGCAGCTGTTCACCGTTGGATCTCGCCAATACAACCCCCTATAGTTTTCGTTACCGAGATATCTTTTTTTCCCATTGTTCCTAGGGATTTTGAACTCGTCTCTTCGCACCTTAATCTACAACAATGATAATAGTACTATCATTAAGTTAAGAAAGGTACAACTATCAGTGGTGGTGAGCTTACGAGGAGGGTAGCCCAGCCGATGCAGCTTCACTCATATGGGCTCAGTTTTTAGAGATGTTCTTGAGAGAGTTTGTTTCCCAGAGCCTTAAGGATACATGGCGCGTGGAGTTTGAATAGCTGTGCCAGGGTACCATGACAATGTCAAAGTACACTGTCAGATTCAGTGAGTTGTCCAGACACGCACCTACCTTGGTTTCTACAGTCAGAGAGCGGGTCCGTTGATTTATCCAGGGGCTTAACTATGGTATTAGATTTAGCATGGCTCGAGATTTGGAGACATATACCCCATATCAATAGGTGGTAGAGATTGCATGGAGATTGGAGGGTATGCGAGGCCGTGAGAGAGAGGACAAAGAGGCCAAGAGGCCTTGAGAATCTGGTAGATATAGTGGTGCCCGTGCCCCAGTTGTAGCCAGTCATGGTAGAGGCAATGTGAGCCATCCAGTTCATTCAACACTTCCAGCTTTTAGTGGTACTCTGGCTACTTTCTGGTCTCAGGTTGCCCATTATGCACTGCCACTGTCTAGTGCACCTCCTGCATGGGGTGCTTTCAGCGGTCAGTCCAATTGACCAGGCCCGATCCAGTTTTAGTAGCCATATCCTTTGAGAGCTTGTTTTTAGTGTAGTGATACTCGTCATATGGTGAGAGACTGCCCCAGAATCAGGAGGGATGCACCCCCACCGACTACTCAAGCTCCGCGTATTCCATAGGGTCCCCAGACTTCTCATGCCATGGTTACTACTCCAGTTGTCGCTCCATCTGCACAACCACCTAAAGGTGGAGGTCAGGCGGGTATGGGTCGCCCTAGGGGGGAGGCCATGCCATATGTTATGCTTTTCCAAGTAGGATGAAGGCGGTTGTATCAGACGCAATCCTGACAGGTATTGTTCCGGTTTGTCATAGAGATGCATCAGTATTATTTGATCCAGGCTCCACTTACTCATATGTGTCATCTTACTTTGCTCCATATTTGGGTATATCTCATGATTCTTTGAGTTTTCTTGTATATGTGTCCTTGCCTGTGGGAGATTCTATTGTTGTGGATTGTGTGTATCGGTCATGTTTAGTTGTTATTGGTGGTTTTGAGACTAGAGTTGATCTATTGTTGCTTATTATGGTAGACTTTAATGTTATCTTGGGCATGGACTGGTTGTTGCCCTATCATGCTATTCTGGATTATCATGCCATGACTGTGACATTGGATATGCTAGGTTTACCACAGTTGGAGTAGAGGGGTACCTTTGATTATGTTCCTAGTAGGGTTTTGTCCTTTTTAAAGGCACAACGGATGGTTGAGAAGGGGTGTGATGCATACCTAGCCTTTGTGAGAGATGTTAGTGTTAATACTCCTACCGTTGAGTCACTTCCGGTAGTGAGAGACTATCCAGATGTATTTTTGGCGGATCTTCTGTGCATGCCGCCCGATAGAGATATCGATTTTGGTATTGACTTGTTGCCGGGCACTCTAGCCCATTCCTATTCCACCATATCGTATGGCCCCAACGGAGTTGAAGGAGTTAAAGGATAAGTTGCAAGGGTTGCTTCATAAAGGATTCATTCAGCCTTGTGTGTCACTTTGGGATGCTACGGTCCTATTTGTGAAGAAGAAGGATGGTTCTATGCGCATGTATATTGATTATCGGCAGTTGAACAAGGTTACAGTGAAGAACAGCTACCCATTACTGTGTATTGATGACTTATTTGATCAGCTACAAGGTACAGAGTGTTCTCAAAGATTGATTTGCGTCTAGGGTATCATCAGTTGAAGATTCGATATTTGGATATTATGAAGACTGCTTTCAGGACTCGGTATGGCCACTATGAGTTCCTTGTGATGTCATTTCTGCTGACCAATGCTCCAACAACATTTATGCACCTGGTGAACAGTGTATTTCAGCCATATCTTTATTCTTTCATCATTGTGTTTATTGGCGACATCTTAGTGTACTCCTGCAGTCGAGAAGATCATGAGCAACACCTGAGGATCCTGATCCAGACATTTAGAGAGAAGATGTTGTATGCAAAATTCTCAAAGTGTGAATTCTGGCTTCATTCGGTCGCGTTTTGGGTCATGTGGTGTCAAGTGAGGGGATCAAAGTAGATCCAAAGAAGATTGAAATAGAGTACATTGATGACTTATTTGATCAACTACAGGGTGCCAAAGTGTTCTCAAAGATTGATTTGTGGCTAGGGTATCATCAGTTGAAGATTCAATATTTAGATATTATAAAGACTGCTTTCAGGACTCGGTATGGCCACTATGAGTTCCTTGTGATGTCATTTCTACTGACCAATGCTCCAACAACATTTATGCACCTGGTGAATAGTGTATTTCATCCATATCTTTATTCTTTCGTCAATGTGTTTATTGACGACATCTTAGTGTACTCCTACAGTCAAGAAGATCATGAGCAGCACCTGAGGATCCTGATCCAGACATTCAGAGAGAAGATGTTATATGCAAAATTCTCAATGTGTGAATTCTGGCTTCATTCGGTCGCGTTTTGGGTCATGTGGTATCAAGTGAGGGGTTCAAATTAGATCCAAAGAAGATTGAAATAGAGCAAAGTTGGGCCAGACCGTCTTCTACTACCGAGATCAAGAATTTCTTGGCTTGGCCAGGTATTATTGCCGTTTCGTAGAGGGTTTCTCATCCATTACTTTACCTATGACCATATTGACCCAGAACAATGCTCCTTTCAGATAGTCCGAGGAGTGTGAGGAGAGCTTTCAAGAGCTCAAGACTGCTTTGACTACAACCCTAATATTGGTATTGCCTACAGGTTCAGGGTCTTACACCGTGTACTGTGATGCATCACGTATTGGCCTTAGCGCGGTGTTGATGCAAGACGGTAGGGTGATTGCCTGTGCATCTCAGCAATTGAAGGTCCATGAGAAGGTCTAACACCTGGAGTTAGCAGCTATTGTTCATGCCTTGAATATTTGGCGGCACTATTTGTATGGTGTCCTTTGTGAGGTCTATACCGACCACCGAAGCCTCTAGCATGTGTTCAAACTGAAGGATCTTAACTTGAGGCAGCGGAGATGGTTAGAGTTGCTTAAAGACTATGATATCACCATTCTATATCATCCCGGGAAGGCCAATGTGGTGGCCGATTGCTTGAGTTGAACGGCGGAGAGCTTGGACAGTTTAGCATATCTATCGGCAGCGGAGAGGCCATTAGCATTAGATGTTCAGGCCTTGGCCAACCAGTTTGTTTGATTGGATATTTCGGAGCCCAGTCGGGTTCTTTCTTGTGTGGTTTCTCAGTCTTCTTTATATGATCACATCAGAGAGCATTAGTATGATGATCCCCATTTGTTTTTCCTTAAGGACACGATACAGCATGGCGATGCCAAGGAAGTTTCTATCGAAGATGATGGCGTGTTGCGGATGGAGGGCCGATTATGTGTGCCCAATGTGGATGGGTTATGTGAGTTGATTCTTCAGAAGACCCATGGTTCTTGGTACTTCATTCATCCGGGTGCTGCTAAGATTTATTAGGATTTGAGGCGACACTATTGGTGGAGTAGAATGAAGAAAGACACAGTGGGGTATGTAGCTCAGTGCATAAATTTGTCAGCAGGTGAAGTATGAGCATCAACGACCAGGCGGTTTGCTTCAGAGACTTGAGATTCCAGAGTGGAAATGGGAGCGTGTCACCATGGACTTCGTTGTTGGGCTCTCACGGACTTAGAAGAAATTTGACACAGTATGGGTGATTGTGGACATGTTGACCAAGTCGGCTCAATTCATTTCGGTAGTGACTATCTATTCTTCAGAGCAGCTGGCTCAGATCTATATCCGCGAGATTTTCCGACTTCATGGCATGCCGGTATCCATCATCTTTGTTACATCTCGCATTTTTCGTACGTTAAAGTTTCGTCTTCAGTTAATTGACATAAACTCGAGGATGCGATTATCTTGAGGTTAGCATATTTATGCTATTTATAACAAGCAATAAGTAAGTGCCATGAAGGAAAGGGTACACGAATTAAAGAAAATGAGTTTCGTTGAAGGTTGTCGATTTTGGATAAAATACGGTCCGAGCTATAATACCCGATACTTATGGACTAGTACCATAAAAGGTACCATATGACCGTGATAGTATGATGTATAAAGTATATTAAAAATGAGTAGAATTTTAAGTAATTTGAGACAATTCTTAATTATGCGGGCAATTGGTTAATTACCGGGTAACGGAATATTACCCAACTAATTAAGTGGATTATAGGATAAGATTAGAAATCCCCACCCCACCCCCACGTGTCAGCAAGCCCCTAACCAAACAAATGACTCTTGGTCATTTGTGGTTAGGGGGCAACCTAATACCTTAGATCAAGACACATTTCATTATATTAATTTCAACTTAATACATTTCATTCTAGGATTTTACAACATTTTCATTCTTAAGACACTATAATCAGAGGTTGAGAACGTCGTCCATTCTTATAAGTTTTTAACTTTTCATTTTCAAACACTGGAATCAGATTCTAAATGTTACATTAAGCAGCGTGATTCTTCAACCAATCCAACGAAAATTATTAGAACTTTAGCAACGTAAAATTTTGCGATTCTAAGGGAGTACGGTGCAACCTTTTCCAAGAAAATCATACAGATTTTTTCCTACTCCAGGTATGTTAAGGTTAAGCCCTTTCTTTATTTTGGCATGATCTCGTAATTACACGAGTTTTATAACGAGGCATAAAGAAAAATTCATATCCCGGAATTTACGTATATTTTCCTAGTCTTGTAAGTTATAATATTCTCCTTATCAGGACTTCATATCCAATTGGGTATTTCCTTTTTTCCAGTCATGAGAGCAGAGAATCTATATATACAGTATTATAGTATTTTCATTACCATCGAGCTATAATCGATGGGCAGGCCCCTATTGGGCAACCTCTGATCAGATGGTAAGTTATATACCGAGCCTACTGTGGCTGAGTGCCTATGAGCGAGCCTAGTTGGCCGAGATACAGAGCCTAGTATGGACGAGGTAGAGCAATTATATATATACCGAGCCTTATAAGGCCGGACAACTATTTTACTTACTATATTGAGAGAGTTGAGTCAGTATCAACAGGTAAGCATATCTTCAGATTATCATTGACTTCCAGTTACTTTCAGTTATTATATTATCAGTTCAGTTTCAGCCTTCAGTATAGTGCCTTACTACTTGGTACATTATTTCATACTGACGTCCCTTTCTGGGGGCGCTGCATTTCATGCGTGCAAGTTAAGACAGACAGACGGGTAAACCTCCTCAGTAGGTATTGCCCGAGTTCAGCTTTATCGGTAAGCTTCCCGTCCTTCGGAGTTGCCGGGTCTAGAAGTTTTGTATATATATGTAAATAGGTTATGGATAGGTCGGGGCCCTGTTCCGATCACAGTACATTTATCAGTAGAGGCTTGTAGACATATCCTATAAGTTAGTGCAATATGTTGGGCTTGTAGGCCCTGTACGTATATTTTATTGCCTTGTCAGTTGTAGTAATTATGACGGCCTTGCCGGCCCAACTTTATGTTGACATTTAGTCAACGTTAGTCTCTATTCAGTTTTACATTTTGCACCGCACATTATCTTGTAATGTGGCCCATGGCCAAAGTATGACATTATATGTTCAGAGTCTCTTAGTCGCTAGTGGTACGCAAGGATAGGTGAGGCACTGGGTGCCGGTCTCGCCCAAAGGCTCGGGGCGTGACAATCTTTGACCGGGGTACGCAGTTCACATCGCAATTTTGGAGAGCTGTGCAACGTGATCTAGTAACACGGGTTGAGTTAAGTACAATATTTCACTCCCATACGGATGGACAAACCGAGCGCACCATTCAGATATTGGAGGATATGCTTCGTGCCTGTGTTTGGAGTTCAGGGGTTCTTGGGATCAGTTCTTGTGCTTGCAGAGTTTGCCTACAACAACAGCTCCCAATTGAGTATTCAGATAGCTCCCTATGAGGCCCTATATGGGAGACTGTGTCGTGTTCCAGTTGGTTGGTTTGAGCTGGGAGAGGCTAAGTTATTAGGCACGGATTTGGTTCGAGATTCCTTGGAGAAGGTCAAGTTGATCTAGGATCGGCTTCGTACAGCCCAATCTAGACATAGGAGTTATGCGGATCGGAAGGTTCGTGATGTTGAATTTATGGTTAGAGATCGAGTTGTTATCTCTCATTTACCTCAGTTGTATTTGTCCGCATTGCTTCCTTGATGTTCTTATTATGTGTTCCTTCCTTGTTGCAGTAATTGCTTTATATTCAGTTGCAATTTATCTTGTTGTATTTTCTTATTGCCTCTTTTTCCTTGTTTACATTCTTAGATTGTATTATACATGTTAAATTTTTTATTCTTATCATAGTAGGTGTCTTGACCTGACCTCGTCACTACTCTACCGAGGTTAGGCTTAATACATACTGGGTACTGTTGTGGTGTACTCATACTACGCTTCTGCATCTATTTTTGTGTAGATCCAGGTACCTCATACCAGGCTAGGCGCTAGTGAGTAGAGTTTCCAAATCAGAGACTTCAAGGTATACCTGCCGGCGTTCGCAGGCCCCGGAGTCACCCTATGTCCTTGTTTTCTATTGCATACTCCTTATTTAGATAGTGACATATTAGGGATGTTGAGTATACTCGTGTAGAGCTTGTAACTCAGTCTCACAAGATTTTGGGAGTTATTGCCAGCGGTATTATGGAGTTCTTTTATGATAGCTGGTTGGTTTAAATTTGGAGTTCTATTATTATTTCCGTTATTTCTTCATGTATATTAGGCTTACCTAGCCTTAGAGACTAGGTACCATCACAATATCCTACAGAGGGAGATTGGGATCGTGACAAGTTGGTATTAGAGCTCTAGGTTCATAGGCGAGTTAGGTTTAGTAGAGTCTTGTGGATCGGTATGGAGACGTCTGTACTTATCTTCGAGAGGCTATGGAACTATTAGGAAACTGCACTTCTTTGATTTCTTATCATGCGGATTTGTTGATTTCAAAATTCTAAATCTTTATCTTTCTATTCTCTCACAGATGGTGAGGACACGCACCGTTGGATCCGATGATCAGAAACCCGCGCCCTCTGCTAGAGCCGTGAGAGGCCGGGGCAGAGGCCGCACGTGGTGCAGCTAGAGCACCTACCCGAGCTGCAATAGAGGAGCCACCAGCAGCTCTAGTTGGGGGGCAGGAACCTTAGGCCCCTGTTGCCATCCCTGCACTTCAAGAGACCCTCGCACAGTTCTTGAGCATGTTCGGTACTCTAGCTCAGGCGAGGTTGATTTCACTTGCACCAGCCATATCTCAGGCTAGGGGAGAAGCTCAGACTCTTACGGCCCGTACCCCAGAGCAGCAGGTCCATGTTGATCAGGTCCCAGAGGTCATATTAGTGCAGCATGTTGTTCCGATTTAGCCCGAGGTTAGGGCAGCATCATCTGAGGAGGAAAAGCTTAGACTTGAGAGGTACAAGAAGTACCATCCTCCTACTTTTAGCGGCCTAGCTATAGAGGATGCACATGGGTTTCTAAAAAAGTGCCACCGTATTCTCTGCACCATGGGTATTGTGGAGACGAGCGAGGTTGCTTTTACCACATTCCAGTTGTCAGGACCATCGTATCAGTGGTGGTGGAATTACGAGGAGTGTAGCCCAGCCGATGCAGCTTCACTCACATCGGCTCAATTTTCAGAGATGTTCTTGAGAGACTTTGTTCCCCAGAGCCTTCGAGATGCATTGCGCGTGGAGTTTGAGTAGCTGTGCCAGGATACCATGACAGTGTCAAAGTATGCTGACAGATTCAGTGAGTTGTCCAAACACGCACCTGCCTTGGTTTCTACAATTAGAGAGCGGGTCCGTCTATTTATCGAGGGGCTCAACTATGGTATTAGATTTAGCATGGCTTGAGAGTCGGAGACAGATACTCCATATTAGTAGGTGGTAGAGATTTCATAAATATTGGAGGATATGAGGGGCCGTGAGAGAGAGGACAGGGAGGCCAAAAGGCCTCGAGATTCTGGCGGATATAGTGGTGACGTGCCCCAGTTGCAGCCCATAATGGTAGAGGCTATATGAGTTGTCCAGTTGATTTTGCACTTCCAGATTTTAGTGGTACTCCGGCTACATCCAAGTCTTACATTACCGTGCATTGATGACTTATTTGATCAGCTACAGGGTGCCAGAGTGTTCTCAAAGTTTGATTTGCGGTCAGGGTATCATCAACTAAAGATTCGGGATTTGGATATTCTGAAGACTGCTTTCAGGACTCGGTATGGTCACTATGAGTTCCTTGTGATGTCATTTGTGCTGACCAACGTCCCAGCAACATTTATGCACCTGATGAACAATATATTTTAGTCATATCTTTATTCTTTCATTATTGTATTTATTGACGACATCTTGGTGTACTCCTGCAGTCGGGAAGATCATGAGCAACACCTAAGGATCCTGATCCAGACCTTCAGAGAGAAGATGTTGTATGCAAAATTCTCAAAGTGTGAATTTTGGCTTCATTCGGTGGCATATTGGGTCATGTGGTGTCAAGTGAGGGGATCAAAGTAGATCCGAAGAAGATTGAAACAAAGCAAAGTTAGCCCAGACCGTCTTCTGCTACTAAGATCCGGAGTTTCTTGGCTTGACCGGGTATTATCGTCGTTTCGTAGAGGGTTTCTCATCCATTGCTGCACCTATGACCAGATTGACCCAGAAGGGTGCTCCTTTCAGATGGTCCAAGGAGTGTGAGGAGAGCTTTCAAAAGCTAAAGACTTCTTTGACTACAACCCTAGTGTTGGTATTACCTACGTATTCGGGGTCTTACACCGTGTACTATGATGCATAATGTGTTAGCCTTAGCGCAATGTTAATCCAAGATGGTAGGGTGATTGCCTGCGCATCTCGGCAATTGAAGGTCCATGAGAAGGTCTATAACTTGGAATTAATAGCTATTGTTCATGCCTTGAAGATTTGGCGGCACTATTTGTACGGTGTCCTTTGTGAGGTCTATACCGACCACCGGAGCCTCTAGCATGTGTTCAAACAGAAGGATCTTAACTTGCGGCAGTGAAGATGGTTTAGATTTGCTTAAAGACTATGATATCACCATTCTATATTATCCCGGAAAGGCCAATATGGTGGCCGATGCCTTGAGTTAAACGGCGGAGAGCTTGGGCAATTTAGCATATCTACCGACAATAGAGAGGCCATTAGCATTGGATGTTCAGGCCTTGGCCAACCAATTTGTTAGATTGGATATTTTGGAGCCCAGTAGGGTATTTTCTTGCGTGGTTTCTCGGTCTTCTTTATATGATTGTATCAGAGAGCGTCACTATGAAGACCCCCATTTGTATGTCCTTAAGGACACGATACAACACGACGATGCCAAGGAAGTTTCTATCAGAGATGACGGTGTGTTACGGATGAAGGGCCAATTTTGTGTGCCCAATGTGGATGGGTTACGTGAGTTGATTCATTAGGAGGCCGATGGTTCGTGGTACCCCATTCATCCGGGTGCAACTAAGATGTATTAGGATTTGAGGTAGCACTATTGGTGGAGGAGAATGAAGAAAGACATAGTGGAGTATGTAGCTTAGTGCGTAAATTGTCAGAAGGTGAAGTATGAGAATCAACGACAAGGCGGTTTTCTTCAGAGACTTGAGATTCCAGAGTGGAAATGGGAGCGTGTCACCATGGACTTCGTCGTTGGGCTCTCATAGACTCAGAAGAAATTTGACGCGGTATGGGTGATTGTGGACAAGTTGACCAAGTCGGCTCAATTCATTCCGGTAGTGACTATCTATTCTTCAGAGCAGCTGACTCAGATCTATATCCGCGAGATTGTCTGAATTCATGGTATGCCATTATCCATCATCTCTGACTGGGGTACGCAATTCACATCGCATTTTTAGAGAGCTATGCAGCGTGATCTAGGCACACGGGTTGAGTTGAGTACAAAGATCGCACCATTAAGATATTGGAGGATTTACTTTGTGCCTATATTATTGAGTTCAGGGGTTCTTGGGATCAGCTCTTGCCGTTTGCGGAGTTTTCCTACAACAGCACCTCCCAATCAAGTATTTAGATGGATCCCTATGAGGCCCTATATGGGAGACTGTGTCGTTCTCCAGTTGGTTGGTTTGAGTCGGGAGAGGCTAAGTTATTAGGCACGGATTTGGTTTGAGATGCCTTGGAGAAGGTCAAGTTGATCCAGAATTGGCTTCGTACAGCCCAATCTAGATAGAGGAGTTATGCAGATCAGAAGGTTCGCGATGTTGCATTTATGGTTGGAGAGCGAGTTTTGCTCTGGGGTTCACCCATGAAGGGTGTGATGAGGTTCGGGAAGAAGTTCAAGTTGAGCCCTAGGTATCTCGGACCTTTTGAGATCCTTGAGAGGATTGGTGAGGTGGCCTACAAGCTTGCATTACCACCTAGTCTATCTGCAGTTCATCCGGTGTTCCATGTTTCCATGCATCGAAAGTATCACGGTGATCCATCCCATGTTTGAGATTTAATCTCAGTCTAATTGGACAATGATTTGTCTTATGTTGAGGAGCCGATGGCCATTTATCTTATCCTCATCTTTTCACCACTTCTGATATATCTCTATACTTCTTCGAGGATAAATGTTTGTTTTAAGAGGGGGAGGATGTAACGACCCAGCCGGTCATTTTGAGTATTTTAGCCTCGTTCTCCTATTTATTGCATCCTCTATGTTATATTGTGGTTATGTGACTTGCTAGGGCAATTGGTTTGGTTTCGGTTGAATTTCGGAGTGAAATGGGACACTTAGTCCCAAACAATTGGAAGCTTAAGTTGAAAGAGTTAACCGGAGTTTGACTTTTGTTTTGATGACTCCGGAATGGAGTTTTGACAGTTCATAGATCTTCGTATGGTGATTTTGGACTTAGGAGCGTGTTCGGATATTGATTTGGAGGTATGTAGGTCGTTTTGGCTTGAATTGGTGAAAGTTAGGAAATTGAAGGTTTGGAAGGTTAAGAATTTTGACCGAGAGTTGAATTTATTCATATCGGGATCAGATTCTGATTCCGAGAGATGGAATAGGTCCGTGGTATCATTTATGACTTGTGTGCAAAATTTGAGGTCGATCAGAGTTGGTTTGATATGAAGCAGCGTTAGTTTTGGATGCTGGATGTTCATAGTTTCAATAGGTTTGAATTGGGTTGCGATTTGTAGAATTGATGTTGTTTGATGTGATTTTAGGCCTCGAGTAGGTTTATTATGTGTTTTGGAACTTGATGGTATGTTCGAACGGGGTTCCGGGATCCCCAGGTGTGAATCAGATTGAAATCGGGATCATTTTTGGACTTAGTTGATTGCTGAAGGTTGCTAAAGTTCTGGTGTCATCGCACCTGCAGTGGAATTGACCGCAGGTACGGACACACAAGTGTGGTTGGCTTATCGCAGAAGCGGATTGGAGTTAGGGTGGAGAGGACCCCAGGTGTGGTCAAGCTTCCGTAGAAGCGAGCTCACAGAAGCGAGCCATTGCCCGCAGAAGCGGAGTCGCAGAAGCAGGTGGTGACGACAAAAGCAAAAAGGTCATGGCTTAAGTGAAAGCCGCACCCGCGATGGAATTTACGCAGGTGCGAAGCCGCAGATGCAGCTATTCATACGCAGAAGCGGAACCACTGGGCAGAAAAGGGACAGATAGAGTGTTTGTTCTTATTCTTCATCTTTTGAGTTAGAGACCTCAGTTTTGGGTGATTTTTAGAGAGATTTTCAAGGAGTTAATTGGGGTAAGTGATTTTAACATGGATTTGACTATTATACATGAATCCATCATTGTTTTTACCATTTAAGTAGTGTTTTGAGTTGAAAAAACTGGGAAAATTTGTGAAAATTTCATAAGCTATATTTTGAGGATTTGAAGGTCGATTTAAGGTCAGAATTGAATAATTTTAGTATGGTTGGACTCGTTATTGAATGAGTGTTCAGATTTTGTAAGTTTGGTCGGGTTACGAGATGCAAGACTGGGGTTGAATTTTGATTTTCTTTAAATATTGTAATTTTATTATTCGGAATAGTTTCCTATGGTTTGTATTTTATGGTATAAAGTTATTTTGAATAGATTCGAGCCGTTCGGAGTTGGATATTTGTGGAAAAGGCTTACTAGTTGAGTGAGTTAGCGTGTTTGAGGTAAGTATCTTGCCTAACTTTGTGTGGGGAAATTACCCCTTAGGATTGGAGTTGTTTTGTGTCATTTGTGGTATGTGAAAGTCGTGTATGCAAGGTGACGAGTGGGTACACGAGCTATATGTGGTAATTGACCGGTTTAAGCTATGTAGATTCTTTTCATGCCTTTAATCGAATTGTCATAACATGCCATATTTATCATCGTTAATTCATCTTTACATGCTTTATTTGACATTGTTAATACTTATCCCGTCTCTTACTTGTTATTTTCCCTTACATGCTTAGTTGAAGTTATAGTTTCCTTATTGCCTTGTTATTTATTTGACTATTGAGTTACCTTACTTGAAGTTGTTATTTCTGGGAATATCTTATTGTTGAGTTTTGGTGTTGAAGTTGTAAAAGTAGTGATCACATTGAGGCAAAGTGTAAATTGTTGAAATACCATTCTTGTAGAGCTATTCACTTTTAGTTGCTATTAAGGTGCGAGTTATGATATGTTGTGATATTGATACTCATGCGGTGGTATAAGGATATGGGTTGATACGCATGCGGTGAGATAAGGTGGGCTTGATACACGTGTTATTAGTAGAGAAACTACTTGAAGCCACGCAGTGTGATAAGGCGGGTGAAAATGCGGGTAGTTATTTCGGAAAAAATAATTTTTAAAACTAAGTGCAAGGCTCCCGCGGTGATATAAGGAAAGATTGTGATTGTCATTATTAAATGAGATTATGAGGTGGTACCTCGATTGTGAGTCTTGTTGTTATCTCTCATTTACCTCACTTGTATTTGTCCGCATTGCTTCCTTGATGTTCTTATTATGTGTTTCTTCCTTGTTGCAGTTATTGCTTTAAATTCAGTTGCAGTTTATTTTGTTCTATTTCCTTATTGCCTTTTTTTCCTCGTTTACATTCTTAGATTGTATTATACATGTTAAATTTTATTCTTATCATAGTAGATGTCTTGACCTGACCTCATTACTACTCTACCGAGGTTAGGCTTGATACTTACTGGGTACCGTTGTGGTGTACTCATACTAAGCTTCTGCACATATTTTTGTGTAGATCTAGGTACCTCATACCGGGCTAGGCACCAGTGAGTAGAGCTTCCAGATTGGAGACTTCAATGTATACCTGCCGGCGTTCGCAGGCCTTGGTGTCACCCTCTGTCCTTGTTTTCTATTGCATACTCCTTATTTAGATAGTGATGTATTAGGGATGTTGAGTATACTCGTGTAAAGCTTATGACTCAGTGTCACTAGATTTTGGGAATTATTGTCAGCGGTATTGTGAAGTTCTTTTATGATAGCTGGTTGGTGTAAATTTGGAGTTCTATTATTATTTCCATTATTTCTTCATGTATGTTAGGATTACCTAGTCTTAGAGACAAGGTTCCATCACAACATCCTACAGAAGGAGATTGGGGTCGTGACATATAAGGTGGGCTAAAACGCGGGTAGCAATTTTGGAAAAAATACTTTTCGAAATTAAATGCAAGGCTCTTGCGGTGATATAAGGAAAGGTTGTGATTTAGATTGAGAAATGTGAATACGAGGCAATTCCTCGGTTGTGATTCTTGTTGTGCATTTCATATTGAAAAGAGTTATTGGTTGAACAATTCTTGTTGCTTTTACTCTCCTTTGTCTTACCAGTTTTATTCGTATTTGATTAATTGTGGTTTCTCTTATTTGCTCCCTACTTGTTGCCTTTATGCTTACAATTTCTGTCATTTGTTTACATTGTTAAGCTGTTTGTTATAATTCATTTCTCCGTTTTTCGTTACTTCTAGTTATTATATTTTGTTTTGTTTATCTTGTCCTAGTAGGTGTCTTGACATGGCCTAGTCACTACTCTACCGAGGTTAGGCTTGATACCAATTAGGTACCATTGTGGTGTACTCACACTACCATTTTGCATATCTTTTGTGCAGATCCAGGTACATCTGCTTGTGCCGGACGCTAGTGATTGGTTGTCTATCCTTGGAGACTTCAAGGTATACATGCCCGACGTTCGCAGGCCTAGGAGCCACCCTATGCTATATCTTATTACTGTTATTCTTTATTCAGACAGTGATGTATATTGATATTTTAGTACTTCTTGTAGAGCCTATGACTCAGTCTCACCGGGTTTTGGGAGCATTGTAGCTGTGATTCAGTTTTGAGATATTTAAGGTACTTTTTAGTTTATATCTTGTTTTTAGTCTTTATTTCTATCATATTCTCTTGTTTGTTAGGCTTACCTAGTCTTAGGGATTAGGTGCCATCACGACATCCTAAGGAGGAAAAATAGGGCCGTGACACAATAAATATTAGTGTAAATTAAAGCTTAGCCTTAACTCCTTTATGAATGACTAGATCACAAGGAAAATATGCTTAATTAACTAAATTTCTTATTAAAGTATCAAGATGTGGGAGAAGGTGATCTAACATAAATATTCTATCATGCATCAACATGATTAATGTATATGGGTAAAATCGGGGATAGAGTTACCCCCGATTTCCCGTTGGGGAACGAAGAACGACGTTACTTGTTACTGGCTCGAACGAGACCGAATGTACCCATAGATCGGAACCAGGTACGAATGATATGACGGGTCTCGGGCATGGCCGATCCCGAAAAGAATCAAGCTCAAGTAAGATGAAAGATCGAGGGTAAATGAAAGACGGATAAAGGAGATAAAACGGGGAACTGAAATATCCGCTATCAGCCTGATATTACGGCGAGGATCATGCCCGGTACTGGCTACAGATCATATTTTCGTGGGAAAAAGGGAAGAAAGATTTTTTTACCTTATTTAGACTTGTATTAGGATTAAAACTCCTCTACTATATAAAGATGAGAAACCTTTCACTTTTTGGACACTGTTGGCATGCATATCAAGGTAATAAAATTTACTATGGCTTTTAGCAATTGTTTAAGTGTTCTTCAGCTGTTCATTCATTTTGTTGGAACCGAGCTCTATCCGAGGGCTCGATTGAAACCGATCGGAAGCATTTAAATCTAACTCAAGGCTTAAATACTCCGCCACATTTGGTTTGATCGTTTTATCTCATTTCAATTCATATATTTATCGCTTTTTGATCATTTATGTTAAATTGAACCACGTATCCTTTAAACCGCATACAAATTTAATTGTTATCCGTTTAAAGAGGTAAACAGTTTGGCGCCAACCGTGGAGCTAAGAATAATAGTGGTAATTTAATACGAATCTTGATAACGCACACTATTTTACACTTGTTCTTTGAAGTTTGATTTCAGGACTATTCAATATGTCAGATTCCCAATCTGCTCACTTAAGTGTTGATGCCAAATCAGGCCACCATGGTGAAAATAACAATGGGGTACGAAGCAATAACATACCGCCTATCGACCCTAATGGCATTCCAATCGCTGATCCAGTTGATGCCAATTCATAGGTTGTTGTCAACACTAACCTAACAACTGACCCCAATAACAACATCCTCAGGGCACCTCGGCCGTCGGTTCGCGAGGCGCCCGAAGGGGAAGGCGATGGAGTTAGATTACATTTGATTTTTGAGATGTTACAAGTCCAACAAGTTGCCATAGCACAACTGTAGAGTCAAAATCACAACGCAACTGAACCCAAACGAGTTGGAGAAGATACTCGGAGGGAAGAATGAATTGTCACAGAACCCAACGGGCTCAGACATGGGGAAGCTTTCAAGATGATGAGATTTCTTAAGGCACTAACAAAACGGGTAGAATCCGGCAAAAAGAAGATAGAGGCAAATAATAAGAAAGTGGAAACTTACAACTCGAGGGTCGATCAGATCCTAGGGGCACCTCCGATAATGAAGGGACCAGATTCCAAAAAGTTCATTCAGAAGCCTTTCCCCTCGAGCGCGGCACCAAAGCCTATTTCGAAAAGGTTCTGAATGTCCGATATTCCCAAATACAATGGGACCACAAATCTAAACGAGCACGCGACCTCTTACACATATGCAATAAAATGCAACGACCTCGAGGATGACGAGATCGAGTCAGTATTGCTGAAGAAATTCGGGAAAACCTTGTCCAAAGGAGCGATGATATGGTATCACAATTTACCTCAAAACTCTATTGATTCATTTGCTATACTTGCAGAGGCCTTCATTAAAGCTCACATCGGGGCCATTTAAAGTTGAGACGAGGAAATCGAACTTGTTCAAAGTCAAGCAGAGGGATAACAAGATGCTTAGGGAATTCGTGTCGAGATTCCAATTGGAACGGATGGACCTGCCATCGGTTGCAGACGATTGGGCCGTTCTTGTATTTACTCAGGGGATCAACCCCCGAAGGTCGGTTGCATCTCAACACCTGAAGCAAAATTTTGTAGAGTATCTAGCAGTTACCAGGCCCGATGTCCATAACAGGTATCAGTCAAAGATCAAAGTCGAGGACGACCAATTAGGGACCTCCCCTCGGGGTCAGCTTATCCCAATAGAGCAAACAAAAAGCCTAAAAGAGTAGTGGATCAGGAGTCGAGGTCACCCCGAGACCGATACCAACCTTACAACTCAAATAGAAGGGGAAACTGACCCAGTCGCTATTCGACCAAGAACGGCAAAAGAATTATCAGGATCCAATAAATTGAGGGTTAGTGAATAGAAACGGGTTCGACATATCACCCGGAGTCAGAGATGCCCTGAGGCTATTAGAATATAACTTCAACGTAGATGCGACAAGTATAGTGTCGGCCATCGGTCGCATCAAGGAGACTAAATGGCCGAGGCCGCTCCAGTCTGATCCAGCACAGAGGGGTCACAATTTGATATGCAAATATCACGGTACTCACGGGCATAGAACCAAGGATTATCAGCAGTTAAGGGAAGAGGTGGCTCATTTGTTTAATAATGGGCATCTTCGAGAATTCCTAAGTCGGCGGGCCATAAAATATTTCAAGAACAGGGATGCCGACAAGCAGGACAAGAAGAAAGAACCCCAACATGTGATTAATATGATTATCGGAAGAGTAGACGTTCCCCAAGGACCGATGATAAAACACACCAAAGTTTCTATCACAAGAGAAAAGTGAACTTGAGATTATGTTCCGAAAGGATCCATCTCGTTTAGTGACGAGGATGTTGAGGGCATCATTTAACCTCACAACGATACATTGGTAATATCTATACTTATTAGTAAATCTCGAGTTAAGCGCGTGTTAATTGATCTAGGTAGCTTGGCCAACTTCATCTGATGGAGAGTCATGGAATAACTGGGGTTATTGGATCAGATCGTACCAATAGTTCAAGTACTGAACGGGTTCAATATGGCATGCGAGACAACGAAGGGTGAAATTACCCTACCGATCAACATGGCCGAAACTACTCAACATGCAAAGTTCTATGTGATCGAGGGGGTGTATGAGGTACAACGCCTTGTTCGAAAGACCATGGGTTCACAGCATGAGGGCGGTACCATCGACCTTGCACCAAGCATTGAAATTTCCAACTCCAGGTGGAATCAAAATAGTCTACGAGGAAGAACCGGCCGCAAATGAGATGTTTGCCGTCGCAGAAGTGATCCCAGCACCCGTGATCACAACATCGAAAGATAAGGGACTGATCGAAGAGAAAAGCACCAAATAGCAATCACAAGTCTCTACCTTGATCGAGCCGGATAAATGGGAGGAGAACCTAATAGATGAGGAAGATGATTTCGGGGTCCTGAGATACTTCGTATCACCTGATGACGCCGATGCCACTAAGTCAACAATCGAGGAACTAGAACAAGTCAAATTGTTCGAGCATCTGCCGGATAGAAAGGTATACCTGGGCACGGGGCTAACCCCCAAGCTCAGGAAAAAACTCATTGATATTCTTAAGGCTAATGTCGATTGCTTTGCCTGGTCCCGCTTAGATATGACAGGAATCCCACCAGAGATAACAACACACAAATTGACTTTGGATCCAAACTTGTACCCGATTAAACAGAAGAGGAGGCCACAATCCGAAGTCAAGCACGCATTCATCAAAGACGAGGTATCGAAACTTTTAAGAATAGTTTCCCTTCAGGAAGTTAAATATCCGGATTGGCTAGCTAATGTAGCCGTCGTACCTAAAAAAGGGAAACAAACTTAGAATGTGTGTAGATTATAAGTATTTGAATAAGGCATGTCCAAAGGACTCGTTTCCTTTGCCTAACATTGACCGAATGATCGATGCAACGGCAGGGCATGAGACGCTGAGCTTTCTCGATGCCTATTCTGGGTACAACCGAATACGGATGGGCCCGGGGGACCAAGAGAAAACTTCTTTTATAACTAAGTTCGGCACTTATTGTTATAACATGATTTCATTTGGGTTAAAAAAATGTCGGTGCCACATATCAATGCCTAGTTAATCGAATGTTCGAAGAACAAATAGGTATATCAATGGAGGTTTATATTGACGATATGTTTGTTAAGTCCCTACGAGCAGAGGATCATTTGAAGCATTTGTAGGAAAACTTTGACATACTAAGGGAATACAACATGAAGTTGAACCCGGAGAAGTGTGCCTTAGGGGTCGGCTCGGGCAAGTTCCTAAGATTCATGGTATCTAACCAGGGAATACAAATCAACCCGAATAAGATAAAGGCCATAGAATACATCACCATGGTTAACAACATCAAAGCAGTGCAAAGGCTGACCGGGAGAATAGCCGCATTGGGCCGATTCATTTCCAAGTCATCCAATAAAAGCCATCGGTTTTTCTCGTTGCTGAAGAAAAAGAACGATTTTGCCTGGACCCCGGAGTGCTAAAAGGATTTGGAGGAACTCAAACAATACTTATCAAGCCCTCCCTTGCTGCACACCCCGAAGGCGAACAAGCAGTTGTACCTTTACTTGGCAGTGTCCGGGATAGCGACAAGTGATGTCCTTGTTCGAAAAGAAGAAGGTACGCAATTTCCTATATATTATGTTAGTGGAACCCTAGGAGATGCCGAAAAGAGGTATCCACACCTAGAAAAAATGGCGCTTGCCTTACTAAGCACATATAGGAAACTAAAACTATATTTTCAATGTCACCCTATATGTGTCGTGACCTTGTACCCGTTAAGGAATGTTATGCACAAACCCGAACTCTCAGGCCGGCTAGAAAAATGGGCTGTAGAAATTAGCGGGTACGATATTGAATACAAACCCCGAACAACTATCTAATCCTAGATATTGGGCAGACTTCGTGGCCAATTTTACATCGTCCATGATCCCCGAGGTCGATAAAGAATTACTACTTGCCTCGAGGAATAGCTTGGGGGTCTGGACCCTATTCACGGATGGTGCCTCCAACGCGAAAAGGTACGGGTTAGGTATTGTAGTAAAACCCCCCACAGGTAGCATAATAAGGCAATCAATTAGAAATGTGAAATTGACTAATAATGAAGGCAAATATTAGGCTATGAATGCAGGTCTACAATTGGCTAAACGCCTAGGGGTTGAGGTCATCGAAGCTATTCCCTCCTAGTTGTTAACTAGGTCAACAACACATTTGAAGTCAAAAAAGATCGGATGAGGAGGTACTTGGATAAAATGCAAATAGCATTACATCATTTCAAATAATGGATGCTACAACAAGTACCTCAAGATCAGAACAGTGAGGCCGATGCATTGGCTAGTTTAGGATCGTTAGTGGACTCCGAAGAATTCAACTCAATAACGGTAGTGCAATTGATGAGCTCAGTGATAGAGGCCGGTCATGCCGAGGTAAACTCAACAAGGTTGACATGGGATTCGCGAAACAAATATGTGGACTACCTTCAGAAGGGGAAACTGCCATCGGATCCTAAAGAGTCGAGGGCCCTTCAAACTAAAGCTGCTAGGTTTTGCTTGGTTGAAGGAAAACTGTACCAAAGGTCATTTTTCGGACCATTATCAAGATGCTTGGGGCCCGAGGAGACCGATTATGTAATGAGGGAAGTCCACGAGAGGACTTGCGAAAACCATTCGGGAGCGGAATCGTTGGTTTAAAAATTGATCAGGGCCGGGTATTACTGGAACGAAATGGAGAAATGCCCCGTTGATCGACCAGCCGGGAGATCTGCTTCACCCGGTCCTTTCCCCTTGGACGTTCATGAAGTGGAGAATGGATATCGTAGGTCTTTTACCATGGGCACCCGGTAAGGCTCAGTACATTTTGCTTATGACTGATTACTTCTCCAAGTGGGTTGAAGCACATGAATTTGAGAAAGTTAGATAGAAGGAGGGTATCGACATCATCTGGATCATATAATCTACCAGTTTGGGGAACCAACCGAAATTACGTGTGACAATGGGAAACAATTCATCGGCATCAAGGTCAATAAGTTCTTTGAAGATCATAAAATCAAAAAGATTTTATCGACCCCTTATCATCCGAGTGCGAATGATCAAGTGGAGTCGACAAACAAGACCATATTGCAGAACATGAAGAAAATAGTGACTGACTCAAAATAAAGGTGGAAACAAATTCTGCCCGAGGTCCTATGGGCGTATCTAGCAACCTCGAGGTCGAGTACCGGTGAGGCACCATTTTCTCTAGTCTATGGCACAGAGGCTTTGATTCCAGTAGAAGTGGGAGAATCGAGCTTGAGGTTCCAATATGCTACGGAAATATCGAACGACGAGGCCATGGCCACAAGTCTAAATTTAGCAGAAGAACAACGAAAAGCCGCCCTAGTCTGGTTAGCAGCTCAAAAGCAGCGGATGGGAAGATATTACAACCGAAGGGCAAACCTTCGACACTTCCAAGTTGGGGACTTAGTATTGAGAAAAGTTACACTACATATCAAGAACCCGAATGACAGGAAACTAGGCCCGAACTAGGAAGGACCATACAAAGTCCACCGTATAACCGGAAAAGGCTCGTACCAGCTTGAGTCTGAAAATGGCGTACAACTGCAAAACAACTAGAATGTGGAACACTTAAAACGGTACTACTGCTGAGGTATGAATACCTAAATTTCTTTGAGGTTTATTATCCTTCGAACTAACCCGTGCAGGTACTCAATCAAAGTCAAGTCCAAGAATTAGGTCTGAAAGCACGTGTTATACTCTTTTTCCTTCGACCATTTTTTTTATCGAAATGGGTTTTACGACAAGGTTTTTAACGAGAAAACAGTAAGCATGCTATTCTAGTTTTGAGGAACGGTCTAGGACAGGGGACTGGGGACTACCCGTACCGGATCAATAGAACTCGAGCCCTCAAAATTTGGCCTCGAAGTACTAGGGGACTATCATACCCCGAATTGAGATTCGAAGATCTGAGCTCGGGAATTTCAAAGACAATTGTATTTGATATCGAAAGCCAAGGCTTGAATAATAGGATTTATTGTAAGGGTCAAACGATCAAATGAATCATGCCCGGGTAGTTCATTCTCGCCATGTCGGGTAGTGTTTTTATTAGTTATACTGCATTTGAAGTTATAAAATGGGAAATTCACCTTCTATGCTCCATCGGTTCATGCTTACACAAGCAATGTTATCATTATGTCACTTAGAGTAACTATTTAATCATGCCCGGGTAGTTCATTCTCGCCATGTCGGGTAGTGTTTTTATTAGTTATACTGCATTTGAAGTTATAAAATGGGAAATTCACCTTCTATGCTCCATCGGTTCATGCTTACACAAGCAATGTTATCATTATGTCACTTAGAGTAACTATTGGGTTCAAAACCTTCTAAGCCCACGGACCATCATTAACCGGGGGAATGAAACCCCAAAAGTAATAAGAGTCCACGAGACCGTGCCTAATTATTTAAAGACACCTAAGCCTATAGTTCGCCCCAAATCAGGGACTGTTGTCTGATAATAAGACCGAGCAAATTGGGTAACAAAAATCTCAAAGGCACCAAGCCTACGAGGCAGGGCCTAAGTACAAAAGGCTACGGCCAACTTGAGGTCCGAAGCCATTGGAGCTTTGACCCCAGTGTATAAATGACTCGGAGACGTCTGGGTTCATAAATATAAAATGTAAGGTCCTTGCACAATTTAAGTCTACAAAGACTATGTCCGGTTTGATCAAATCAATTGGTTTTGAATTTTAGCCAAGACAAAGGTCACCTTTGGCAAAGACTAACTATGTCCGTATAAATCATTCGAACACCCGAAGTTAAGGCTTCGTTTAATTTTTGTTAGATCTTTCGAAGTCAAAGCAACTCGCAGCGATTATTTGACCCTGATCTTGTTTGGGCTTTAGAAGTTAAATAAGTTGAGCAATGATAAAATTTATGCTAAGGCGTCAATGATATTAATCCCGAGACACAAGTTATATATTCTAAGCCCTAAGGATAAGCAAATGTAGAAAAGTTAAAGGAAACAATATATAGCCGAAGGGTGATTTCATATATATTCACCAAGGTATTTATAGATGCATGAGAAAACGACCCCAAAGTACAAAACATGCGAATACAAGAAAAGACAAAAATAATATAAGCTAAGGCATTTCCTGCCTAATCTTCATCATAGCCCAGCTCGCTATCCGATCCCTCGGGCTGGTACCTCGCTTGGTCCTCGGCTTCAAACCTCCTGGCCTCTTCGATCTTGGCCTCTAAGTCAACTCCCCTCCCCCTGGCTTGGATCTCCTCGAGAGCCTCCCTCCGAGATTTCCACTTCACATACTTAGCCTTCGGTATGATCCGAGCTTCGGCTATCTCGACATCAGCCAGCATATCTTAGGCTTCCGAGACCTCGTTCGAAGCTACCTATAATTTGGAATTTAGCGCAATATAATCTTGGCCAAAGGCATCACGCTCTGTGATGGTCGAGGCGAGTTGTGCCCGGAGTTCCTCGTTCAGCCAAGCCCATTTGTCGACCTTCTCTTTCGCCACTCGGAGGTGTACTCTAGTCGACACAAAGTCCTCTTTGGTGGCATCCCGCTCCAATGCTAGGCGGTCCATTTTGCCTCTCAGCTCATCAGCTGAATCCTTGACCCCATCCATCTCAGTTATGAGCTAGTCGATCAAAGTTATCTTTTCCTGGACCTGTGAGGTTGCGGTGTTAGCATCGGCGTTAAGCCTCTCATTATTAATCTCGAGCACACTTACCTTCTCAACCAGAAGAGCATGGTCCTATTTTGCTTTCGAGGCCTCCTTCTGGGCCTTCTCCAGTTCGGCCAGAAGGGCGGGGAGGTCATCCATGTCCCTAAGGACTTCATCCTTCTACTCACAGAGATCTTTGTACATCTCTGTTTGCCGAACTCGTTCCTTAAGCTCGAACTCGAGGTGTCTCACCTCCATCCTGGATAGGTGAAAGATTTCATGATGAAGCACTGAAGCCTGAGACATAGAGAAAGAAATTTTTTAGAAATAGTTAAGATGACAGGAACTCGTTAAAATAAATAGGAAAGAGGATATACCCAATTTAACGTCTGTTGGGCCTCATTGAAAATACTTGGCCCATCTACCTCGTATATCTTCACTTGATCTTCTTTGGTTACCAAGGAACGAAGATACTTGGCCACTCCGACTGGCCTGGACAACATGCTAGTATCCGCCGGCACCGTGAACATGACCGTCTTCTTTCGTTCAGGGTCCACACTCGGGGTCAGAAACTGATTCTCGAGCTTTAAGCTCAAACTTGGACCATCTGATCTCGATTGCACGACCCTTTTCGGGATCATCAGGTGGCCAAATCCAGAGTAATCCTCCAACATACTGATGTCCACGCCCTCAAAAAATGAGTTAAGGGCATCATCCATAGTCCGGGACGTTTCGGTCGATTTCTCTTCAGCTGTACGAGCTTCATTTAAAATGGCCTCCATATGAGGTGGTGACTCTTGAATGTGAATGACGGCGTCACCTTGAGAGGCGGCCCTCCTTGGGACCGGAAGGGCTTCTTGTGAAATAACAGCCACATGTTCTTCTTTGGGCCCTAGAGCTAAGGAGGATTCAGCCGTACGAGCATCCCCCTCAGGGTCCACCAACCCTTGATCGGCATTGATCGGCTCGTGGGTGACCAATTCCATGTTCTCGTCATCCTCATTAAAATTATTAAGCTGACGAAGGGCTTCGAAATCCGGAACCTGGGCAGCCAAAGTCTTTTTGGTGCTCTCCTTACCCTGAGCACAATCCTTTTTCTCTTCTTGACCTTGGTAGGAGCGTCCAAGGAGTCAAGGGATCTTTTCTTCTTCTTCGTTTTCTCTTCCTTCTTTGCAGCAGCTTCGGCAACAGGCTGCAGAAAGGAGGAGGGTTTGGAAAACAGAGTTGAGACCACATTATCAGTGGTTTACCGAAGCCTGGTGGTCTTAGGAAAACCTGTGAAACAAGGACTTAGTCATAACAATGAAAGAATAAAAAATGACCTGGGAAAAATTAAACTAGAAAAAAGCACTCACCGTGAGAACGAGCCTCCCACTTGCCTTTGGAAAGCTTACGCCACTCATGCTTGAGATAGGTGAGTTGCTTGAATATACCCTCGACCCACTCCCTAAAATGCGGGACCGCGTTGGGGACTCGAGGCACAGCTGCATATCAAATGAAACGTGTCACGAGAATGAAAAGTAGATACAAGAAAGGACTTCGACGATTTAAGAGGAAGTAAACTTACAATTTGGGTTCCACTTCTTAGGGAACGAGATAAATTTGGGAAGAATGAGGCCTTCAGTCTTTATCCGAACAAACCTACCCTTCCAACCTCGGTCCCTGTCTTCGTCTATACAGGAGAAGGGAACCTTCTTAGCTCGATGGGCAAGTTTGATTAACCCCTCTCGGAAGATTTAGGGGCTGTAAATTCGAAGCAAGTGATCGGACCGTGAACCGAGGCTCCTCCATATACTTCACAAAATGACGGATAAGAGACACGATCCTCCAAAAGGACAGGTGAACTTGCCCGAGGCAGATTTCATACCTCATATAGAACTCGAAGACCACCGTATCAACAGGACCAAACATGAAAGGATACGTGTAAACACTTAAGTATCCTTCCACATGTGTCGTGATGTCCTTGTCAGTACTGGAAATGACTATTCCCTTGCCTTCCCATTTGCATTCCTCTCGGACAACTTTGAGCGTCTCTTTGGTAATGGAGCAAACGTAGCTCCACGATTCCTTACCCCTATCTCCTTGTGCTGAGGCTTTCTCGACTTTGAAGTTGTTATCTATGGAGCAACCTTCGGGTATGAAATATGTAATGGGAGGTCCCGGGGCTACTAACGGAAACACTGCCTAGGAACCGATGAGCGAGGAAGAAGTCGTCGGTGCAGTATTTTGAGGTACCGACTTTATGGTCTTCGCCATTTTTATCTGAGAATATAAAGACTTGAAAGCTTAATATGAAGATTTGAAGTGATTGTATGAAGATTTGAAGGTGAGGTATGAAGGTCTGAAGATGAACTATGAAGATATGAAGATATTAAGGACAAGTTATAAAGAATTGAAGGATCAATGAACAGATGAAGATATGAAAAACTCGAGGGTAACTTAATGAAGTTTTAAATCAGAAAGTAAAAACAAAAGAGAAAATAGGAAACCAGAACTTTTATAGGGAAAGAGTAATGAATGCATGAAATTTTGAATTCGATAACTACCAGGGGTAATCAACCGACGAATGATGCATGTCCAAAATCAGAGTGACATGACAGATGGGACATTTTGGTTTGTTAGCTTGCTCATGGTGTGCGAGAGAAGGAACCGGGGCCAATTAGTCACTTCTCATCGCTCCTATAGTCTACTCTCCGAGAAGTGAGGGGACTATCTGTATACGGGTAAAATCGGGGATAGAGTTATCCCGATTTCCCGTTGGTGAATGAGGAATGACTTTACTTTCTACTGGCTCGAGCGAAGGTACCCATAGATCGAAACCAGGGACGAATGATACGACGGGTCTCGGGCATGGCCGATCCCGAAAAGAATCAAGCTCGAGTAAGATAAAAGATCAAGGGTAAAGCAAAGACGGTTAAAAGAGATAAAACGGGAAACTAAAATATCTGCCATCAGTCGGATATTACGGCACAGATCACGCCCAATACTGGCTATAGATCATATTTTCGTGGGAAAAAGGGAATAAAGGATTTTTACCTTATTATAAACTTGTATTAGGGTTAAAACTCCTCTACTATATAAAGAGGAGAACCCTTTAATTTTTTGGATATTGTTGGCATGCATATCAAGGAAATAAAATTTACTTTGGCTTTTAGCAATTATTTAATTTTTCTTCAGCTATTCATTCATTTAGTTGGAATCGAGCTTTATCTCGAGA
This sequence comes from Nicotiana tabacum, assembly GCF_000715075.1. Classification (NCBI taxonomy): domain Eukaryota; kingdom Viridiplantae; phylum Streptophyta; class Magnoliopsida; order Solanales; family Solanaceae; genus Nicotiana; species Nicotiana tabacum. The sequence continues at coordinate 51,025,496 of NC_134102.1, forward strand.
GCTCGATTGAAACCGACCGGAAGCATTTAAATCTAATGCAAGGCTTAATTACTCTGCCACATTTGGTTTGATTGTTTTATCTCATTTCAATTCAATTACTTACTGCTTTTTGATCATTTGTGTTAAATTGAACCACGTATCCTTTAAATTGTGTACAAATTTAATTGTTATCCATTTTAAGGGGTAAACTATTATGTCTCTTAAACCTTCATTAATCTAAATTGTCATTAATTATGCTGAACAAGTATGATTAGCTACTTAGTTTGCATATAAGAACGAGTCTTCGGGCACACGCATTGCGTGTCTATCCCATATAATTAGTACTCCTTCTGTTTCAATTTAGATGATTTAGTTTGACTTGGCACAAAGTTTAAGAAAAAAAGAAGACTATGAAATATGTTGTCCTAAAAGCTTAAGAGGCAAAAGTTTTGTGGGGCCATGACATTTGTGTGGATTAAAAGCTTCTCATTAAGGATAAAGTGGGTGTAATGAAAAGTTTAAAGTTAAATTATTTCTGAATATAGAAATGTGTCATTCTTTTTGGAACATACTAATAAGAAAGTGTGCCATTTAAATTGATACAGAGGGAGTAGAAAATTTAAAAAATTATATTATTTTGTACATGGATGGTAAAATACTTTGAATCAATGGATGGTAAAATACTTTGAATCATGATTGCATTCATAAGAAAGGATTGCACTTAGAAATCATAACAATCTGAATATTTAAGCTAAGAAAATTAGAAGGACAAGATAAAATACAAGAACTGTAAATGTTAGCTCAAAAAAATTATTATACTCATGGGAAGTTAAAGATCTTAACTTTGGAAAGTGAAGAATTTAGATACATGTACCTTAATAAATTCTTTAATAATCCCAAGTCAAATTTAATGTTAAAAACTAATTTTGTTATTAACATTGAAGGTATTATTAATATAACTTGTGTACGGGTAAAATCGGGGGCAATGTTTGCCCCGATTCTCCCGTGAGAGAACAAAGGGAAAGCACGGGTCTTGAAGGTTATAATCGAGGCCTGAAACACAGGGCATGGTAAAGCAATGGATGATATATCCAACCTCGGGCATGGTAAAGTAACGCATCCCGGACCGAGTATAACTTCTAGACCTCGGGAGACGCGGTGGACAGTTATGCATGATGGATAGGTGGCCGTAATTCTCGCCCTCAGCCGGATGTTATGGCACAAATCCTTTGCAATATCGATTATGAATCAACAATTACCGGGAAAAGAAAATTTTTACCTTTTTTAGACTTATACTAGAACTAAAATTCTCCTACTACATAAAGGGAAAGTCTTTCTTTAGTATGACACATTGTAACACGTAATTCAAAGTAATAAAAGTTTTATTTTGTCTTCTAGCTACTGTTAAAGGTATTACTCACTTGTTCATTTCTCCATTCGTGACGGGGCTTGATCCAAAGGTCCAATCGAGGACGAGTCCCAGTGTTCAATCCAAGAGCAGACTCGGTTATCGTATTGCAACTGGTTTGATAGTTTATTTTTAATCCATCTATCTGTTATTCTTATTAATTTGTATTGAATTAAACCACGTATCCTTTAAACCGCGTAAAAATTTAATTGTTACTCATTTTTGGGGTAAAATAGCTAGGCGCCCACCATGGGTCTAAGGATAATAGTGGTGGATTGATACGAATCTCCATAACACACCCTATTTTATGCTTGTTCTTTGAAATATTAACCCCAGGTCATCCTAAAAATGTCAAACTCTCAGTCTGCTCACTAGAACGTTAACGCTGAGTCAGGCCATCACGGCGAAAATAATAATGTGGTGCCCAATAATGATGTGCTTCCTGCCGATACCAACAGTGTCCCAATCGCCGACCCGGTCGATTCTAACTCACAGGTGGCCATCAATATCAATTTGCCAACTGATCTCGAAAACAGTATTCGCAGGGGACCCCGACCAACAGCTCGAGAAGCGCCCGAAGGTGAAGGTGATGGGGTGAGCCTACGGCTGATTTTTGAAATTCTACAGGCTCAACAAGTGGCAATAGCACAGTTGCATAATCAAAGCCACTCCCCCAACAGGGTCGAGCCTGAACAATACCAGGAAAGCACTCGAAGAGACGAACAAATTATCGAGAGACCGAGTGAATCTGAGCCCGGGGTAACTTTAGAGATAATAAAGATGCTCGAAGCGTTGACAAAACAGGTGGAGTCAGGCGAGAAAAAGATTGAGGCCAACGATAAGAAGGTGGAAACATACAACTCTAGGGTCGACCAGATCCCGGGGGCACCCCCGATACTGAAGGGACCGGACTCCAAAAAATATATCCAGAAGCCCTTTCCTCCGAGCGCGGCACCAAAGCCGATCCCAAAGAGGATCTATATGCACGACATTCCCAAATATAATGGGACCACGGATCCAAACGATCATGTGACCTCCTATACATGCGTGATCAAAGGGAACAATTTGGAAGATGATGAGATCGAGTCGATGTTGCTGAAAAGGTTTGGAGAAAATTTGTCAAAGTGAGTAATGATATGGTATCACAACTTGCCTCCCAATTCCATTGACTCATTTGCTATGCTTGGAAATGCTTTCGTAAAGGCCCATGCCTAGGCCATCAAGGTCGAGGCCAGAAAGTCAGATCTTTTCGAGGTCAAATAAAGGGATAACGAGATGCTCAGGGAGTTCGTGTCAAGATTCTAGATGGAGCGGATGGACCTACCACTAGTTGCAGATGATTGGGCCGTCCAAGCATTCACTCAAAGGCTCAACCCTCAAAGTTATGTGGCCTCTCAATAGCTAAAATTAAATTTGGTAGAGTACCCGGTGATAATTTGGGAAGACGTCCACAACAGGTACCAATTAAAGATTAGGGTCGAGGACGACCAACCCGGAGCCCCTTTTAGGTCTATTTACCCCATCAGGACCGATGATAGATCTAAAAGAGCCATTGATCAAGAGCAAAGACCGGTTCGAGATCAATATAAACCATACAACATGGATCAAAAATGAAATGGATCTGACCATTACCCCCTAAGGAACGAGAAGAAAAGCGATCGAGGGCCTACTGGCTAGGGCTTGATGAGCAAGAATGGGTTCAACAGGCCGCTCGGGAGTAGGGAAGCACCGATATTATCGGAGTATAACATCAACGTGGACGCTTCCACCATCATGTCGGCCATAGGGCGCATCAAAGAGACCAAGTGGCCCCGACCGTTGCAGTCCAACCCTACCTACAGAGATCCTAATTTGATGTGTAAGTATCACGGCACTCACGGTCACAAGACCGAAGATTGCCGACAATTAAGAGAAGAAGTTGCTGGACACCTCTGATAATTCCTGAGTGAGCGAGCCAAAAACCATTTCAGGAGCATGGACGCCAATAAATAGGTCGAACAAGAGGAGCCTCAGCACGTGATCAGCATGATTATCGGTGGAGTCGATGTTCCCCAAGGGCCAATGATAAAACGCACTAAAGTGATTATCACAAGGGAAAAATGCACCCGGGATTACGTTCCGGAGGGAGCTATCTCGTTCAGTGACAAAGATGCCGAGGGCATCATACAACCTCACAACGATGCACTGGTAATATTTATACTTATCAATAAATCTCAGGTTAAACGTGTGCTGATTGATCCAGGTAGCTCGGCCAACATCATCAGATCAAGGATTGTAAAGCAATTGGGGTTATAGGATCAAATCATACCGGCAACCCGGGTATTAAATAAAATCAACATCGCGTGTGAGACCATAAAAGGAGAGATAACATTACCGGTAAACACCACCGGGACAATCCAAGAAACAAAGTTCTATGTGATCGAAGGGGATATGAGATACAATGCATTATTCGGAAGGCCATGGGTCCACAACATGAGGGCGGTGCCTTCGACCTTGCACCAGGCGCTGAAGTTTCCCACACCGGGGGGAGTCAAAATGGTTTAAGGAGAATAACCGGATGTAAGGGAAATGTTTGTTATCGATGAAGTGATCTTGTTTCTCGTGGTCTCAACATCGAGAAGCGCGAAACTGACCAAAAAAGAAGAGATTAAATAACAATCACTGATATCAGCCTCAGCCGAACCGGAGAAATAGGAAGAACGAGGGGCAGATGATGAGGACAATTACAGCGTCCTGAGATCATTCATAGCTCCCGATAATACCGACGCCACCAAATCAACGGTTGAAGAGTTGGAGCAAGTCATATTAATCGAACATCTACCGGATCGAAAGGTATTCCTAGGCACGGGGTTAACCCTTGAGCTGAGGAAAGAACTTATTGATTTTCTTAAAGCTAATGCCGATTGCTTCGCTTGGTCCGATCTTGACATGACAGGGATCCCACCGAAGGTAACCACTCACAAGCTGAGTTTGGACCCGAAGTTCCATTCGGTTAAGCAGAACTTCATCATGGATGAGGTATCCAAGCTTCTAAAAATAGGATCCATCCGGGAAGTGAAATACCCGGATTGGTTAGCTAACGTAGTGGTAGTACCTAAAAAAGGAAATAAACTAAGGATGTGTGTGGATTATAAAGATGTAAACAAAGCATGCCCAAAGGATTCTTTCCCTTTGCCTAACATCGATCCAATGATCGACGCAACGACCGGGTACAAGATACTTAGTTTTCTTGATGCCTACTCTGGGTACAACCAAAGATGGACCTGGACGATCAAGAAAAGACTTCTTTCATAAGAAAATTCGGCACCTACTGTTATAACGTAATTCTGTTTGGATTAAAGAATGCCCGTGCCACCTACCAACGCCTAGTAAACCGAATATTTGAAGAACAAATAGGGAAGTCAATGGAAGTTTATATTGAAGATATGTTGGTCAAGTCCCTGCGAGTATAGGACCATTTGAGACATTTGCATGAAACCTTCAACATACAAAGGAAATACAACATGAAGCTAAACCCAAAAAGAAGTGCGCATTTAGGGGTCGGTTCGGGAAAATTCCTTGGATTCATGGTATCTAATTGGGGGGTAGAGATCAACCCCGACAAAATAAAGTCCATAGAGGACATCACCATAATGGACAACGTCAAGGTGGTTCCGGGACTGACCGGGCATATAGCCGCATTGGGCCGGTTTATCTTGATGTCATCAGACAAGAGCCATCAGTTCTTCTCTCTACTGAAAAAGAAGAATAATTTTTCTTGGACTCCGGAATGCCAGCAAGCTTTAGAGGAACTCAAACGATACCTGTCAAGCCCTCTTTGCTGCACACACCGAAGGAAGACGAACAAACGTACCTCTACTTGGCGGTTTTTGAGTTGGCGGTAAGTGTTGTCTTAGTCCGAGAGGAAAAAGGTACGCAATTTCCTATTAACTATATCAGTAGAACTCTAGCCGATGCCAAAACAAGGTACCCTCACCTAGAAAAGTTAGTGCTTCCAGAAAGCAAAAATCGTACTTTCAATGCCACCCCATATGTGTCATAACCTCTTACTCTCTGATGAATATCATGCATAAGCCTGAGCTCTTGGACCGACTGGCCAAATGGGTCGTGGTGATTAGCGGGTACGACATCGAGTACTGACCCCGAATAGCCATAAACTCAGATTTTGGCAGACTTCGTGGCCGACTATACGCCGGCCTTAATACCCAAAGTCGAAAAGGAATTACTGCTCACCTCGGGGGCTAATTTGGGAATCTGTACCCTATTTACAGATGGTGCTTCTAACGCAAAGGGGTTCGGGCTCAGTATCGTGTTAAACCCACATGCGAAAAGCGTAATTAGATAGTCTATTAGAACTGTAAAATTGACTAATAATGAAGTCGAGTATGAAGCCATAATTGCAGGTCTAGAACTGGCTAAGAGCCTCGGGACCGAAGTGATTGAAGCCAAATGTGACTCCCTACTCGTCGTAAACCAAGTCAATGGAACATTCGAAGTAAAAGAGAAACATATGCGGAGGTACTTGGATAAATTGTAGGTGACCCTGCACCAATGCAAGGAATGGACTCTGCAACATGTACCCCGAGATCAAAATAGTGAGGCCGATGCACTGGCAAACGTGGGGTCATCTGTCGACTCCGATGAATTCAGCTCGGGGGTTGTGGTACAACTGAAGAACTCGATGGTGGAAGAAGGTCACGCCGAAGTAAATTCGACAAGTTTGACTTGGGATTGGAGAAACAAATACATAGACTACCTGAATACAGAAAAATTGCCCTCGCATCCCAAGGAATCGAGAGCCCTGCGCACCAAAGCTGCCAGATTTAGCTTAGTCAAAGGGGAATTGTTCAAGAGATCCTTATTCGGCCCACTGGCCAGATGCTTACGACTAGGGGTAGGCGTCATTCAGTTCAGTCGGTTAGTATGAAAGTACGGTTCGATTTATCGGTTTTTGATTTTGTAATATTAATAACCAAACCAAACCAAAGTTTTGACGGTTCGGTGTGGTTTTTTCAAGTTTCGGTTCAGTTATTTCCGATTTAGTTTTTCGGTTATTAACGGTTAAAGATTTTTATATCCGATATAGACTACGGATCTTTAATTGTAGCAAATCCTTTCACTGTTTCTAGTTGGCAGTTTGGCACTCTCGAAATGAACGCTCTAGTTGCTTTCCTTGATCAAGAACGAAAGTCAGTGTTGCTTTCTTTGGTCATGACATTACTAACACAAGTTTCAGAAGGAAAGATGACCAATTAGCTATTGCTAAATATGATGATCAAGTTGTTTTGCTTAAACCAAAGAAACAAACATCTAAGATTTTAGCCAAATTACATGGAAGCAGTCAGCAGCACTATGTCGTACTTCCAGAGAACCCCACATTACCAGCTAAAATAGTCACAAAGCCCAAGACTCAAAGTTCACAACGCGAGCAAGTGAAACAGAACCACCATTTACAGCATAATGCTAATTAAAAGAGAAAAGGTGACAAATGCAGTAGTACTGCACATCCTAAGAAGCCACCGCAAGTTATGGGAGCAGCTACTATTTTAGCTACTTCGGTTTTTCGGTTTAACCAAAAACCAAAACACCAAAACTGTTAACTGTACCGAATACCGAAATTTAATAATTTATAAACCGCGCACCGACCGAATTACCGATTAAACCGACACCGAAAAACTAAAATTTACGGTTTGGTCAGTTTTTCGGTTCGGTCGGTATTATGCCCACCCCTACTTACAACCGGGAGAGACCAAATACGCCATGAGAGAAGTCCACGAGGGCACTTGTGAGAACCATTCGGAGGTAGAATCCTTAGTTCGGAAGCTAATCAGAGCCAGCTACTACTGGAATGAAATGGAGAAGGATACAAAAGACATCGTGCGAAAATGCAATGAGTGCCAAAGATATGCCCCGATGATTCATCAACTGGGAGAGATGCTCCACCCGGTCTTGTCACCGTGGCTGTTTATGAAGTGGAGAATGGACATCATCGACCCCTTGCCATGGGTACCCGGTAAAGTCCCATACACTATTCATGACCGATTATTTTTCCAAATGGGTCGAGACTTAGGCGTTCGAAAAGGTACGGGAAAAAGAAGTCATCGACTTCATCTGGGATCACATAATCTATCGATTTGGGATACCGGCCGAGATCATTTGCGACAATAGAAAGCAATTCGTCGACACCAAGGTAAGTAAGTTTTTCGAAGACCACAAGGTCAAGAACATATTATCAACACCTTACCACCCTAGTGGGAACTGGCAAGCTGAATCGACAAACAAAACCATACTCCAAAACCCAAAAAAGAGGCTGACCGATTCAAAAGGAAAGTGGAAGGAAATTTTGCCCGAAGTCCTATGGGAATACTATACGACATCGAATTCGAGTACCGGAGTGACCCCGTTATCTCTGGTCAATGGAGCGGAAGCCTTAATACTAGTCGAGGTAGGGGAACCGAGCCTCAGGCTCCAGTTTGCTACCGAAGAGTCAAACGGCGAGGCCATAGCCACGAGTCTGGAATTAATGGACGAAAGGTGGGAAGCCGCCCTGGTCTGGTTGGTCACACAGAAGCAACGAGTAGGGAGGTACTGCAACTGAAGAGCTAACCTCTGACATTTTCAAGTCGGGGAATTGGTATTGAGATAGGTAACACTATACACCAGGAATCCAAACAAAGGGAAACTGGTCCCGAATCGGGAATAACCGGCAAAGGCTCGTATAAACTCGAATCAGGAAACGGTGTATAACTACCAAACAACTAGAATGTGTCACACTTAAAGCGGTACTACTGCTAAGGTATGAACTTAATTCCTTTTTTAGTTTAGCTACATTATGGACTAACGTATTCAGGTGCTCGACCAAGGGCGAATGTGGCTATTATATCTGAAAGCGCGTGTTGCACTCTTTTTCCCTTGAACCGATTTTGTCCCAAAGCGGGTTTTTCGGCAAAGTTTTTAATGAGGCAACAGTAAAATGTACTACCTTAGTTTTGAAGACCAACCTTAAACTAGAATTGATTATCGTTTGCACCGAATCAACAGTATCCGGGCCCTCACAAGTTCGACCTCAAATAGTGGAGCCATTACCCCTGGGTTAGGATCCCTAGAAGGGAAAAATTTTTACATGTCAAAGCCAAGGCTTGGTGATTAGGATTCATTTGTAAGAGTCAAACGGTCATATGAACCGTACCCATGTAGCCCACTCTAGCCACGACACAAGGCTTATGCACCTCCGATCATGTACCCTACATATTAAACAACAAAAGAAATCTCGGCTTCACTTATACTTTTTCACTATGCATTTTGCTTCTTCGATCCTAGATCCTAAAGCCCACGCGCTACCTCTACTCCGAGACTGTCGTCCGATCAAACATTTGGATGGCCCGGGCTATCGAATCCCGGAGGCACCAAGCCTATTAGGCAGTGCCCAAATACGAAAGGCTATGGCCACCCTAAAAATGGCTTGGAGACGTCAAAATCCGTACTCAGAAAGTAAGGCCCTTACGTATAGTCAAAACCTATCAAACGTTTACCCTCAGCAAAAAATATCGTCTAAGACACTTGAGCATCTTAAAAGCCTTCGATTATATCAAAATCTCGAAGCCACGAGTAACCCGAATTTGCCTTCGAAATCGGACCTCATGTAGACCTCCGAAGAATGGATATTCTAGATTACATTTGATTTTATGCTAATGCATTTAAAATGATGTGCAAATAAAAAATTGCAAATAGATGATAGAAAGTAACGATACAGTATTTCCAAAGGGGGAAATTTTATATATTTCAAAAAATATTTACAAAGGCACGATAAAACGGCCCCAAAATAAACAAAAAAGAAAATATACAAGGGAAAACTAAAAAAGAACTAAGGCATATATGCCTGGTCTTCACCGGGGCTCAACTAGTCACCAGAACCGTCGGAACCTTCGGAGCCTTTGGGACCCTCAGGCTCATAGAGTTCCTTTGCCTCAGCCTCGAGTCTCTTGGCTTCATCAATCTCGGCCGACAGTTCAAAACCTAGTACATGGATCTCCTCGAGGGTCTTTCTCCAGGTTAGCTGCTTTACGTACTCGGTCTTCGTCTTTAAGTAGGCTTCAGCTATCTCCACATTAGCCTTATACTAGGCCATCATTTCCTCGATATAGAGGGAATCAATAGAAGTTGCCTCCAATTTGGACCTCAGCGTGTTATATTCTTGGTCGAGGGAATCCCGTTCCGTGACGGCTGAGTTCAGTTGTGCCAGGAATTCATCATTTAGCCGATACCACTTATCGGCCTTGTCCTTTTCCACCTGGAGTTGGTCTTTGACTGATGCCAGCTCCTCTTTTGCAGCCTCTTTTTTCGAAGCCAGCAGGTCCATCCTGCCCTTCCATGCCTCGGTCATCGCCTTGACCTCATCCATCTGAGCCCCAAGCCGGTGTTCAGGTTTATCTTCTCTTGGACCTATGAAGTTGCGTTGTTAGTCACCACGAGTAGCTTCTCATTTTTAGACTCAAATATCCTTACCTTCTCGACCAGGTCAGCGTGCTCCCACTTCACGGACGAGGCCTCCTTTTGAGCTTTTTCTAGCTCGGCTTGGAGAATTGGGGGGTCCTTGAGGGCCTCATCTTGTTGTTCACTAAGAGCCATGTACATGTCCTTCTTCCGGACTTGCTCTTTGAGCTCGAACTCGAGCTGGCTGATTTTCAAGAGGGATCGAAGGAAGCTTTCATGATGAAGCACTGAATCCTGAAAAATAACGAAGTCATTAGAACATGTCTAAAACTAAGCAAAATTCGCAATGGGTATGAAGAGTAGACGCCTTACCCGGTTCAGTGTCTGTTGCACCTCATTGAAGAGGCTCGATGTGCCTACTTCGTTCATCTCCACCTGGTCCTCCTCGGTCACCAGGAAATGGAGGTATCTGGCCATACCCACCTGAGCTAACAGCACCCAGGCGTCCGCTGGGATAGTAAGAACGACCGTTCTCTTACGGTCGGGATCCATGCTCAGGGTAGGGAATTTCCTCACTAGCTTCGGACTTGAGCTCGACTCGCCTGCTCTCGATGACACGTCCTTTTTTGGGACCTCCAGGTGACCAAGTCAAGAGTAGTCCTCCAACGTGCCCATGTCCATGCCATCAAAGAACATGTTGAGGGCATCGTCTGGGCCCGGTGCCATCTCGTTTGATTTCTCCCTTTCGGCTTGAGCCTCTTCGAACATGGACTCTATGTGGAATGACGTACCTTTGATGTCAATGACACCAGATACCTCCTTCGGGGCGGGAGCAGCTTCTCGAGAGGCCGTGGGCTCTAACTCTCCTTCTGGCTCCCGATCTATGGGAGGATCGACCTCTTGGCCACCTTTTCTGGTTGCCACCTGCTCCCTCTCGTTGAAGGTCAACTCATAAGCAATGAACTAAAGGTCGTCATCCTCGGGGTAATCTCTGAGCCAGTAGAGGGAATCAGAGTCCGGTACCCTGGACTTGGTGCTCTTTTTGTTGCTTCTCCGGACCCGGACGTCCACCCTCTTCTTCTTCACCTTGGCATCTGAGGAGCTCGAGGACTTCCTTTTCTTATTATTTTTCTCCTCCTTTGCAGAAGTCCCGGGCTGTCTCAAAGTGGAGGGTACGACAAGCGAGCACGGATCCTCGTCCTCATCTAACGGTCTAAGCTCGATGGTCTTGGGCAAATATGTGAGAAGGAAGAAGACTTAGCGAAATACAAGTCAAATGTGTGAGTAATCATTCAGGAGAGAGCCTCACCATGGGAACGGACTTCCCACTTGCCCTTAGAGAGCTTGCGCCATGTGCGCTTGGAGTAAGACATTTGGTTGTAGATCCCCTAGATCCACTCCTTGAAGCAGGGGACTGCATTAGGAACCCCGACAAATGCTGCACAATGATAAACATAGGCAATTAGGAAATGAATAAAAGGGAGTGCCAAATACTCGGGAAGGAAAGACTTACAGAATGCGTTACACTTTTTGGGGAAAGGTAGAAATTCAGAGGGAATGAGGTCTTTAGTTTTCACCTGAACGAATCTCCCCTGCCAACCTCGATCTCGGTCCTCGTCAATCCTCGAGAATGGAGCTTTACTAGCTTGACGAACGAGCTTGATCAATCCCCCTCAGAAGATTCGGGGACTGTAGAGATGAAGCAAATGGTCGAGGGTGAACCAAAGTACTTCGGTGTTGTTTACAAAGTAATGGAGGAGGTTTACAATCCTCCAAAAATATGGGTGAATCTACCTAAGGCAGACCTCATACCTTTTTCAAAAGTCGAGGACTACGGGGTCCACAGGGCCGAGCGTGAAGGGGTAAGTGTAAACACTTAGGTACCCCTCCTCGTGAGTAGTGATGTCTTTGTTGGGCCCGGGGATGACCACCTCCTTACCCTCCCAGTTACAGTCTACCCGAACTGTGGGGAGTGTCTCCTCAGTAACAGAGCATATGTACCTCCATGCCCCCTCACCTCGGTCCCATTGACTGGAGGACTTCTCAGCGTTGAAGTCATTCTCAATAGAGCATCCCCCAGGGACGAAACTCTTTAAGGGAGGCTCCTGGGCCACCTCGAGAATGGCCACCTCGGCATCTGTAGCCGGGTTGGAGGATGAAGGGGCAGTTTGCTGAGGCACGAATTTGGAAGTTTTTGCCATCGGATTCTGGAAAGTATGAAGTTTCGAAGAAAATATATGAAGATTTGAAGATGGGATAAAGATATGAAGGTTTGGGTTGAATATTCAAAGAAAAAGTACGAAGATTTGAGGATGAAGATATGAATATCTAAGGAGAAATGTATGAAGATTTGAAAAAGTTAAAGGTGAGTGGATAATTCGAGGGTAAGTCAAAGAGTTCTGGAATCGAAAAGTAGAGAAGTGAAAAAGGGGTCGGAGTTTTTATAGAGGAAGAACAATCAATGCACGACCTTTCAAATTTGAGGACAGTCAACCGGCAGCTGACACGTGTCCCAAGTATGAACAATGCGACTGATTAGACGTTTTGTTGACCCGTCAACTCGGTCGTAGCGTACAAAGGAAGGAACCAGGGTTCACTTTTCACTTCCCATCGCTTCGATAAATCTACCCTCCGGAAAACAAGGGGTTTGTCTGTGTACGGGTAAAATAGGGGGCAATGTCTGCCTCGATTCTCTGGTAAGAGTATGAAGGGAAAGCAAGGGTCCTCGAGGTCATAATCGAGGCCTGAAACACCGGGCATGGTAAAGCAATGGATGATATATCCGACATCAGGCATGGTAAAGCAACGCATCCTGGACTGAGTATAACTTCTAGACCACGGGAGACACGATGGACTGTTATGCAAGACGGATAGGGGGCCATAATACTAGCCCTCAACGAGATGTTATGACACGAATCTCGTACAGTATCGATTATGGATCAACAATTACCGTGAAAAGAAGATTTTTACCTTTTTTATACTTATACTAGGACAAAAATTCTCCTACTATATAAAGGGGAAATCTTTCTTTAGTCTGACATATTGTAACACGCAATAAAAGTTTTATTTTGTCTTCTAGCTACTGTTAAAGGCATTACTCATGTTACTACCCCAATTTTCCTCTATAGGATGTCGTGATAGCACCTAGCCTCTAAGACTAGGTAAGCCTAACAAACATTCAGAACTTAATTGAGAAAATGATAAAAACTTTCAAATTACTCAACAACTATCATAAAAAGGACTCCGCAACTCAACAAAACAAAACTCCCAAAATCTGATGATACCAAGTCACTAGCTCTACAAGAGTATACCGAATATCCCTATACAACAATATCTATAAAAAGGGAAAATGAAATAGAACTAGATAAAGGGTGACTCCGAGGCCTGCGGACGCCGACAGGTATATCTTGAAGTCTCCAAATCCGAGCTCGACTCACTAGTGCCTAGGCTAGTAAGAGGTACCTGAATCTGCACAAAAGGATGTGCAGAAGTGTAGCATGAGTACACCATAACGGTACCCAGTAAGTATCAAGCATAACCTCTGTAAAGTATTGACGAGATCAGGTCAAGATTCTACTGGAATAAATAAGAAAACTGAATAGGTATATATGACAGTATGATAATGAAAAACAATGGAAATGATACAATGAAGAAATATAACAAGAATGGCTACACTGAACTAAGGCAATTAAGACATCACGGAAGAAAACAAGAATAAAATGACAAGGAAACAATGCAAACAAAACACAAGTGATGTAATTGAAAGGTATCAACAAGAATCACTACCGAGGTACCGCCTCGTAGTCTCATTTCATAAATCAAATCACAATCTTTCCTTATATTACCGCGGGAGCCTTGCATTTAGTTTTGAAAATTATTTTCCCGAAATAGCTACCCGTGTTTTGGCCCATCTTATCACACCGCATGGATTCAAGTAGTTCCTCTACTAGTAACACGAGTATCAAGCCCACCTTATCTCACCGCACGCATTTCAACCCCATTCCTTATGCCATCGCATGCGTATAAATATCACAACATATCACAAATCGCACCTCAAGTGCCAAATACCACAACTTGCCAAAGAAGTCAACAATAATAGTGTTTCCATAATAAATAGCCCATGGCTCAACCACAATATGTATAAGAGTTTGTCACGCCCTGACCTCGGGGAGCCCGACCGGCACTCAACCGAGTTACCCCGGTCAAGCAAACCTACTTGATGCCTTCTACCCAACCTAACCCATGAACAATTTAAAAACCAATAACAAGAGATAGACATGAGAAGATCAAAGTGCTTCACATTCTTTTCCGTTACTCAAAGGATATTCAGTTATAATTTTCAAAATATTACAATGTTATTGTAACACCCCGGAAATTTCGAAGTACTTAAGCGCTATTAAGAAAGTCGATGTGCGCAAACTATATTATTTTGTGTGTAGACAAGGACTATTATATGAATGATATCAATTGATCATGATAATATATCTATGAGGTGCATTAATAATGGTTTATGGTCTAAGAAAGGCCCCAAGGCTAAGTCAAGTTAAAAAATTTATGATGGGATAAAGTTTCAAGTGAGTTCGCACAAGACCTAACTTCAAATGATCATACCTCTCATGATATGAAGATTTTTATGGTAAATTACCTATAAAATTAAATCCCTTTGAGTCTAGTTTCCAACTCTTCAAACCGTTCGTCATTTGGACATTCCTACAAGAAGTTATGACCAAATTACCAAAGGCTGAAAATATGTGATTCTGCGACCAATTTTGCGATCGCAGAACCATTATGCGATCACAGAAGTAGTTATGCGACCGCAAAATGGTCGCAGACCTATCCAGTGAAGCCCATTTCTGGGCATCGATTTTGCGGTGCATTTTACGACCCGCATACCCATTCTGCGGTCCATTATGCGACCGCAGACCTGCTTTCGGAGGGTTAATTTTTCTATTTTCATAACCCGACCCCATTTTGATAAATAGCCTTTGGGGCTTATTTTGGGGTATTTTTCTGAGGGTTTTAGAGAGAGGTGAGGACATTTTAGAGAGAAAAGGAGGAAACCTACCATTATAATCATCCAATCTTGCACCAATCTTCAAGAATCAAGGAAGCTAATCACAAGAACTTCATCTAAGAGGTAAGGTTCCATACCCTAGTTTCCAATTTTGAATTTGGGTAAATGATGGTTGATTTGGAGTATGATTCTTGGGTATAAGAGAATTGTTTATACTTGCTTGTACTAATAAGGTTTGTGGGAAGATTGTTGAGCTCAAATAAGTAAAGATTGGCTTGTGGAGTGAAGGAAATCTTGTAGAAGAACCTTGCAGTTAGATTTGCACCGCAGAAGTAGTTATGCGACCGCAAAATGGTCGCAGACCTGTCCAGTGAAGCCCATTTCTGGGCATCGATTTTGCGGTGCATTTTTCGACCCGCATACCCATTCTGCAGTCCATTATGCGATCGCAGACCTGCTTTCGGAGGGTTAATTTTTCTATTTTCATAACCCGACCCCATTTTGATAAATAACCTTTGGGGCTTATTTTGGGGTGTTTTTCTGAGGGTTTTAGAGAGAGGTGAGAGCATTTTAGAGAGATAAGGAGGGAACCTGACATTATAATCATCCAATCTTGAAATAATCTTCAAGAATCAAGGAAGCTAATCACAAGATCTTCATCTAAGAGGTAAGGTTCCATACCCTAGTTTCCAATTTCGAATTTGGGTAAAATATGGTTGATTTGGAGTATGATTCTTGGGTATAAGAGCATTTTTTATACATGCTTGTACTAATAAGGTTTGTGGAAAGATTTTTGAGCTCAAATAAGTAAAGATTGGATTGTGGAGTAAAGGAAATCTTGTAGAAGAACCTTGCAGTTAGATTTGCACACCTAGTGTTTGATAAAATGCCCAAATGAGCTGAGATCATGAATATCTTCCTAATAATGGTTCAATTTTGTTATGTCTCAAAATAGATCGGGATTGCTAAGAATTACGGATCATTCTCGAGTTAAGGAAGCTCGATTGAGGTATGTTGGCTAAACTTTCTCTCTTGGAATTGAATTCCATAATGTTTCCGTAAGTTTCAAAGTATGGGTTGCGTATTAAAAGGTTATGGCTTTGAGTCATGTTTCAATGAAAGATAATATGCCAAATTGTGTGAGAAAATCTCAATATTCTTAAGACTCTTAATTTCTCATATGTGTACCTAAAGTCTTGATTTGGAAATGTCTTATTGTTGATAATCTATAAAGATGGTTGGCAGTGAAATAAGTTAATTGGGGATATAGAGTGTGGCCAACGTGCCAAGAATTTATGTTATGATTGTGTCTAGTAGTGCAAATGATTTGAGAAGATGAGATAAAGAATATGAAATGAGCCTCGACTCCATTGTTTAAAAATGACTTCGAAGATAAAATTACCAAAAAGCTTTTGTACTCAATTCATGCCCATTAGTGGTTGCTTTAACTAATACTTTACTTTATAAATATATCTAGTGTGATTCGAGTTCTATATACTCATGTGTTGAACTGGTACATTGTCATTGCTAGGGAAGAGCATTGTAAGAATAAATGGTGTATTGATTGTTTATAATTTTTCATGTGTGTTTCTATTGTTGGATGGTATGCCTCATTCTTTGGGAAGAAACCATTTGTGTTTGAAGTTTCCATTTCAAATGAATTTGAAGTATATGATTTCTAAAAATATCCTATATGTTGATACTTGATGGTGATCTTTGAAATTGAAAGAGGTGAAAGTGTGGAATATAAAATACTGCAATCGTGCCAGGAATAAAGAATCTTGTGAATGGCCTTATGAGCCAAGGAAATATTGTCGTTGTGAATGACTGGGAATACTAATGAGATTTATACAATGTGAACGATGTTGAGGTGAGTACAATTATATTTATGATATTTCTGTTTGCAAATAAAATTAAAAATATTTTTGGGAGCATCATTAGCAAAACCGAGGAAGGGTGGGTCATAAGGCCCACTCCTGAAACTACACGTACCGGTGTAGGGGTGAATTGTGATTATTCCCCTTATTTGGGATGAAATTAGAACCTTTGGAATTGTGATATTATTCCCCTTAATTGGGATGAAACTGGAACCTTTGTGGATTGGAAAAGTCAACCCGCATGGCATATGTGGGAAGGCAGCCTAGATGATCGGGTGGAGATCAGACGCCATATTGCACATATGGTGGTACTACTCTTGGTAACAACTTTCTTTCGCATCACATGTCAAACCACATTGTTCGTGAGGAGATGGCCTAGCCGATCGGGCGTGATCGGACTCCGTGCTAACAAAGACGGTGGTATATCGATGCTAATGATCTCCCAACCAAAATTTTATATGAAGTACGTATTTTAAAAATTATTATGTTTTAACTCAACATTTGGATATTGTTGATTATGACTTGCTGTTTCTGTGTGTTGCCTTTTCTTATATGGGAATTCTATTTTGAAAGAGGACTTTTAGCTATGCATACTAGTACTATTCGACAGTACTAACGTCCCTTTTGCCGGGGGCGCTGCATCTTTAATGGATGCAGGTGGGTTTATAGTAGGCGACATTGATCAGTGATAGCATCGCACTCTTTTCAGCTGATTTGGTGAGCCCTACTTCATTTCGGGGTCATGTATCTTTTGTTTCTCATGTACTGTATTTTGAGATATAGCCGGGGCCTTGTTGTCGGCATTTTCATATTACTCTTCTATTGTATTTAGAGGCTCCGTAGACAGGTTATGGGTTGTGGTTGATGTTGGAAATTAAACTAGAAATGTTGGTATTTAGAAATCATATTTTTCATTAATTCTATAAACTTGTAATATTTTAAAAATTATGAATGAAGATGCTAATGAGAATGAAAAGGAAGTTGTTAATAAAATCTTTACAGTATTTGATTAATGGAGTACATCTCCTCTTTTTTCATAGATAAGTTTGGGTAAAAGGAAATCTAACAGGCTTTCTCGGCCGGGTTCTCACGGTTGAGCGCCGGTCGTGCTCCCCGAGTTTGGTGTGTGACAGTTATGCCCCGTAGTATTACGCCAATGTTATGCCCTGCAGTATTATATTACGATGGTGTTACGCCCTGCAGTATTACATCGATGTTACGCTCCGCAATATTAAATTACGACGATGTTGCACCCTTTAGTATTGTACGTTGAGTTTGTCATAAGGTAATTAACATTAGTCAAAGGAAAAGATTATTTGGAGATTATAAGGATTATGCTATTTCAAACAAGTGATAAGTAAATTCGTGAAAGTGAGAGGGTAAGCAAATCAAAGAAAATGAGTTTCGTCGAAGTTTGACATTTTGGGATAAAATACGGTCCGGCTAAAAATACCCGATATTTATGGACTACTGCCATACAAGGTACCACATGACCATGATAGTAGGGTACATAGAGTATATTAAAAGTAAGTAGTGTTTTAAGTAATTTGAGGTAATTGATTAATTATTAGGTAATGGAAGATTGCTTAGTTAATTAAAATTAGTGGGTAATTAATTAATAAGTTTGGGATAAGACTTACCCCACCCCAACGTGGCAAGCATTCTTTATCTACCTAATGACTAATTAAATAAGGTGGAAAGGTGTCACACTTTGACCAAGAAAAGTGACACCAAGCTTGGAATGTGGGGACCACCCAAATATTAAAGATAATATTCATAATTAATCAATATTTTTCTAGTCTCTTAAGCACAATTTCAGCCAAGCTTTTTATTTCTTTTAACGTTATTTCCAATCTCTTAAGAAAAGAACACAGTAACGTTCTTTCTAAGAGAGCTCAACCAAGCTTTCCATTTTCATGTAACATTATTCCTAAACTCTTAAGAAGAGTTTCAGCAAGCTTTCCATTACACAACATTGATTCTAAATCTTTTGAGAAAGGGTTTCGACAAAGATGATTTTGCAATAGCAACGTTATTGCTTTGAGCATTTCATACGGATTGTTCCCTATTTCAATCTCGCCGTTACGTTTTTCATCACAATTAACGTATGTTAAGGCTATCCTTTCTTTCTTTTTGGTATGATCCATACGACACAAACGAAACGAGCAAATGCACAACTTCCATAAATGACTCTATTCGTAGAAATGCTAGAGATGCTTATATTCTTGATTTCCCATAAGTCTTATTATTCTATCGTCTGTTCATGGGTCTTAGAAAATACGTAAGTTGATAAAGTTTATTTCATGATATTAATCAGAAGCATAATGGTCTTATGATATTCCGAAAGATTTTAATAACGTACTTTTTATGCATTGCATTCATTTATACATGTACATTGACCCATGACCAGATGGCGTTATATACGCGTATATATGTATACATATATGTATATGGGATATGGGAAAAGGTTACGGCATTATATACGCACCACCACCTGATCAGCTGGTATACGTTGATGATTTACCCACAGTGGCCGAAATGATATGATGGGATGCCCTCAGAGGCTTGATGATGTTATGAACGGCATATACCTATGCATGGTATGGTATTTATATGCATATGCATGACGTTATAAAAATGAAATGATTCACAGAGCTATGCAAACGTACATGTCGAGTCTTTTACTCCATGTTTCTCTTATGTCTAATATTTACTGATTTTCATTCCTTACATACTCGGTACATTATTTGTACTGACATCCCTTTTGCTTGGGGGCGCTGCGTTTCATGCCCACAGGTATCGATAGACAAGTCAAGAGTCCTCCAAGTAGGCTATCAGCTCATCGAAAGATGTTGGTGCGCTCCATTTGCTCCGGAGTTGCTTATTTGGTCAGTATAATTAGGACATGTATTGATTGGTATGGCGGGGCTCAGTCCCAACCTTTATGATACTTATGTACTCTTAGAGGCTTGTATACAGATGTCATGTAAACGAATACTTGTATGGCCTTGTCGGTCTATGTTTTGAGTCTATAAATGTTCATGTTGGCCTATTAGGCCCGTATGTCACGTGTATATGATGATGTAATAAGAAAGATACGTTACATTGGTACTCGGTTGAGTAAGGTACCGGGTTCCCATCACGGCCTATCGGTTTGGGTCGTGACAAAAGTGGTATCAGCGCAGTTATGTCCTAGGGAGTCTACAAGCCGTGTCTAGTAGAGTCTTGTTTATGGGTGTGTCGTGCACCACACTTATAAGCAGGAGGCTACATGGCATTTAGGACTGTCACTCTTTCTTCTTACTCTAGATCGTGTGGTAGAGCACAGTTGTAAAAACTCAACTTTCTAAACTCTATCTTATTCATAATACGATGATGCCTACATCCAGAAAGACGGTTGGTAAGAGGTATAGTTGTTGAAGAATTGAGTCAGAGGAGCTCGATTTTTGCACCATTCTTATGATGGATAAATATGAGATATTCAGCATATCATGTGTGTACTAAGATGTATAAGCTTCTGGAAAAGGATCCCTAAGGCATGAATATCTATCCACCCATATGGTAAAAAAAGCAACGAGAGATTCAGAAGGTAGATACAAGCTTCAACAAGTAAAAGAAGCAAGATGAAAAAGGGTACGAGGTACCCAGCTCATGAAGATTATCATTATTTACCATTCAGGAAGGGAGATATAAGCATTTTGAGTTACCTTCAATTGTAATAGAGGTATGTAAAATTGGCCACACCCATCTCATTTATGCCCTATGGAAGCTAACAGAAGTAGTATAAGAGAAGGACGGATATCAGAATCTAGATGGGGTTAGAGTAACCCAAAATGGTAAATGGATTATTTGTGTCAGTTGACATTTCCGAAGGATATTGCAAATGTGGTAATAGATCTCCTTGTAAGACACCCAGATGGTGCACTCTAAAATAGTACAGCTAGATATGAGTACTACAAAGATAGGCATTGGAATCCTGAAGGGATAAATATTATCTTGGTGTGGCTCCCGTCCCTAGTAAAGGAAGAATATTAGGCAACCCGAAGAGCCAACAGATGAAGCAAGGGGAGCTAAAAACAAAAGAATGTCTTGTTAAAGTTTTCAGAATAAAGTGATAGACAGAAATATTAGCAGGGAAATAAGAAGAGAGATAATGAAGCATTATGAGTAAGATGTGATGCATGGATGACAACAGTAGAAAAAGAAATGACAGTATTACAGAGTTTATAGTCAAGTGAAAGAAAAGACGAGAGGTGACAGGCTTGAGACAGCAAAATAGTATAGGCCATAAAGTCATACCCTCATTTCGAGAAATAAGTTCGTGACTTCAACGCGACTACCAGAAGGAAAAGTTAGACCCCAGAATAATAGAAATCGGTATGGGCTGGTGAACAAGATAAACTAAACATGAATTAGGGACTGGGTGATTTGATAATGGTCGGCTTCATGGGAATTTCAGATTGCGTTCCGGCGATAATGGAATGGACAACAAAAGAAGATTCATGAGAAATTCATAGAATGGTCATTCAGGAAGACTCTTCCCTAAAGCAAGCAATGTGAGAAACGTTAAGCTTAAGGGACTGTATGTGCCAGTTATACTAAGTGTCACCCTTGTGAATAAGGAATTTTATTATTCTTGATACAGAAGGATTGCCGCAAGGCGAGTAAGGGTCATCGATGATTTGAAAAGACGCCAAAGATGAAGAGGTAAAATATCTATAGGTAGATCCTCGTGGCTCCAACTCCTAGTACTCCCCTAAAGGGGGGAATATGGAGTGATGTGGCATTAAGTCAGAATTAAGTGGTTCTAGTAACTATGGATTAATAAAGGAAGAATGTGATAAGAATGAGAAAGGGATAAGATTGCACTTATTCAAATCCTACAGATATGCTACGATTCCAGAACATAATGCAAACACGACGTCAAGGAGAGGAGGTAAGGGTTCCTGCCTGAGATGTTATTGATAGATAAGGAGCCAGTGCGGGACGTAAGTAAGATAAAGGAAATGACCCATGAAAGATTACGTAGAATATTGATATGAGAATGAGACAATAAGTAGTTAGTAGTTGATTCAAGAAGAGCCTATTTATGGTTAGACAAGAGGATACAGACGAAGTAGCGGATCGTGCAAGATAAACATAGTAAACTCCAACATAGTGAATTCAGCCTCGCAGTTATGACCAGGTAATCCTTGAGAACTATTCAGATAAGAGTTGAGGTAGTTAAAGGTATCGTATGAGTGTTACGGAAATAAAAGAGAGTTCCACTGGGAAGACAGTCAAAACTTCAGTTCATAAGTAACCGTACGAGCATATGAGTGTGGAGGTAAGTAACTAAGGATAATTACAAGTGAGCACGAACATCAAAATTTCTATCAGGAATACGAAGTAATAAGCTCGCAGCTTTACAAGAGTTAGAGGGTCCTCCCTAAGTACTACAATGAAAGACTAGCTGAGAAAATAAGAAAGAAGTCTTCAATCTAAGCACAGTGACCTAAAGAGGAAATGGTCTCATAAGAACAGTTTCACAACAATATTGTATGCACTCCATAAGAAAGTGGCACCTATCGTGGCTAAGGAATGGGAAGAAAAATCAAAATTAATATTCGAGATCATATGAGTTGCACGAAAATTTCGGCATACGTGGGAACTAAGATAAGCTAAGTATGCATGCAACAAGTGGAAAAAAATGACCAGGAAAAGTAATTGCTTGCATTTAAAGAAAGTTGAGAAGGAACGAAAGGAATTATTCGATCAATGATCCATAGTTAGTTACGTTATGAACGCACCTAAGAGTTTGGAGTTTTATATATGCAGCATATATGTTGACAATCATACAGACATAGAAGACTCCGATATAAGTTAAAAGAAAGAATTGAGCCCAGGGCATAGATAAAGGATTGAATTGTTAGAAGATTGAATCATGGATATTCCATAGCGCCCATGAAAGGCTAATAACTAATACCAGGAGCCGCAGAGCCGCAGATCGGAAGATAGCTTAAGCCTACACGAAGGTTGATCATAAGGAAGAGGAAACTAAAGAGTTATATCAACTAAGTAAATCAGGAGTCTGATTATTGGACCTAGAAAATTATAAGACTTCATGATTGAGAACATTGTAGGATCATTCTTAATATCAGAGGTACAAGAGAGATAGTACAGTAGCCATATTTTATAATGGTCTACGATAAAGTCAGTTAGAAGAGTACCAGGCTCATAAGAAGTCAATATGAAGCTCCCACCAGAGTGTGTATGCACCAGAGGTGCAAGTATTATAACAGAGCTTCAAGTCGCGGATGTGAATTATACCTATGTGGAAGGGAGGTCATGAAAGAGATAGAAGATGTGATGCGAGATTTTAAGGTAAGTAAGGTAAAGGTGAACAACGTACGAGATACGCAAATGCAGAAGATCGTGAATAGTCCATACTTCGGATAGAAGGCTAGAAGCACTGGGATTCAGTATCCAAGAATGGTAGCGGCGTTGTCAGTGGCGTATCTTCCAGCCTATGGGTTCTAGGTATCGAGAGGCCTAGTCAAGATAGTAAAGAAGAGTTAGAGATGATGTGATATCTCGCTTGATATTCAAAAATAACATAAGGAAATCTGTGGTGCAAGCGATTTGAAGGAAGGTTGCGAGTAGTATAAATGAATATGTGTAGGTCGCAAGCTAAAGTATGGTAAAGCGACAAGGTTTTAGGAAGACAGGAGCAAGGATAAGAAAGGGCGAGTGAGAAGGTGACGAAAATGGATAAGTCCTCAGTATTAAGCCCATGAAAACAAGAAGAGTTGATGGTTTCTCTAAGTTATACCAAGCTCAGTATAGCCTGAATGAACTCAAAGGAGTCTAAGACTAGTAGCATTTAGAAGAGATGGAATGCTGCCCTGATAATAGAATAAGGGTGTAATTGTGATAAATAAAGGGATTTCAAGAATTGTACATGATTAAAATACCCACGTAAGTGAATCACATTGTGATGCTATGAAATACGATTATGGAATTATAGTATTATATCGCCCCCAGGTGGATCAGAAAAATCACTTCAAATGTTCCACGATGAAATGTGAGCCCTAGTTATTACGCAAAAGGTTTCAAGTTATCAGTGGTAGATTGTAGATCAATATTGAGGTGAATCAATAACTGATGGATAACCGGGTCTATGAAATAAGATATAACAATAGTCGTAAGTTCGACAAAGTACCGAGTGAAGAACTTCATTATACCTATAGATGCCAAGAGGGACATCTTGTCAAGTTCTATATATGTTCCCAAAGTGAGGCCTCAAGATTGGCTAAAGGCTGGGGGAAAAGGAGAGAAGAGTTGCATAGGCGCACTTACAAGTTTAAGAGTCGTAGACACTGCATGATAGAGGGTAGCAACAGTTACGAGATTGGAAGGATTCCGACCACAAGTCGTGGTGTGAGAAAGAGGCCTAAAAGAGGGAATACCGTGGCCTTTGGATTTATTCAAAGAACAATTGCCTAAATGGCAAGGAGAATATTAAAGTATTCGCAACAGCTATAGGTTACGAGAATGATAAATGCATCAGTCAACATTCGAGGACGAATGTTCCAAAGGGGGAAATGATGTTATGCCCCGCAGTATTACGTCAATGTTATACCCCACAGTATTATATTACGATGATGTTTCGCCCTGCAGTATTACATCGATGTTACGCTCCGCACTATTAAATTACGACGATGTTGCACCATGTAGTATTGCACGTTGAGTTTGTCATAAGGTAATTGACATTAGTCCAAGGAAAAGATTATTTGGAGATTATAAGGATTATGCTATTCCAAACAAGTGATAAGTTAATTCGTGAAAGTGAGAGGGTAAGCAAATCAAAGAAAATGAGTTTCGTCGAAGTTTGACTTTTGGGATAAAATACGGTCCGAGCTAAAAATACCCGATATTTATGGACTAGTACCATACAAGGTATCACATGACCATAATAGTAGGGTACATAGAGTATATTAAAAGTGAGTAGTGTTTTAAGTAATTTGAGGTAATTGATTAATTATTGAGTAATGGAAGATTGCTTAGTTAATTAAAATTAGTGGGTAATTAATTAATAAGTTTGGGATAAGACTTACCCCTCCCCAACGTGGAAAGCATTCTTTATCTACCTAATGACTAATTAAATAAGGTGGAAAGGTGTCACACTTTGACCAAAAAAAGTGACACCAAGCTTGGAATGTGGGGACCACCCAAATATTAAAGATAATATTCATAATTAATCAATATTTTTCTAGTCTCTTAAGCACAATTTCAGCCAAGTTTTTCATTTTTTGTAAGGTCAATTCCAATCTCTTAAGAAAAGAACACAGTAACATTCTTTCTAAGAGAGCTCAACCAAGCTTTCCATTTTCATGTAACATTATTCCTAAACTCCTAAGAAGAGTTTCAGCAAGCTTTCCATTACAAAACATTGATTCTAAATCTCTTGAGAAAGGGTTTCGACAAAGATGATTTTGCAATAGCAACGTTATTGCTTTGAGCATTTCATACGGATTGTTCCCTATTTCAATCTCGCCGTTACATTTTTCATCGCAATTAACGTATGTTAAGGCTATCCTTTCTTTCTTTTTGGTATGATCCATACGATACAAACGAAAGGAGCAAATGCACAACTTTCATAAATGACTCCATTCGTATAAATGCTAGAGATGCTTATATTCTTGATTTCCCATAAGTCTTATTATTCTATCGTTTGTTCATGGGTCTCAGAAAATACGTAAGTTGATAAAGTTTATTTCATGATATTAATCAGAAGCATAATGGTCTTATGACATTCCGAAATATTTTAATAACGTACTTTTCATGCATTGCATTCATTTATACATGTACATTGACCCATGACCAGATGGCGTTATATACGTGTATATATGTATACATATATGTATATGGGATATGGGAAAAGGTTACGGCGTTATATACGCACCACCACCTGATCAGCTGGTATACGTTGATGATTTACCCACAGTGGCCGAAATGATATGATGGGATGCCCTCAGAGGCTTGATGATGTTATGAACGCATATACCTATGCATGGTATGACATTTATACGCATATGCATGACATTATAAAAATGAAATGATTCACAAAGCTATGCAAACGTACATGTCGAGTCTTTTACTCCATGTTTCTCTCATGTCTATTATGTACTGATTTTCATTCCTTAACTACTCGGTACATTATTTGTACTGACGTCCCTTTTTCCTGGGGATGCTGCGTTTCATGCCCGCAGGTCCCGATAGAGGAGACATGACGAGGAAATTAGCTTCCTATCTTGAGCTCTATCGCACGATCCGGAGTATCAAAGAAGGGTGACATTCCTAAATATTTAAGTAGCCTCCTAAATATAGATGTGGTCGACAACACACCGATAAGAAAGACTCTACTAGACACGGCTCCAAGACATCCTAGGACACTTTAAAACATTAGGCTCTGATACCAAGTTTGTCACGCCCCGACCTCGGGGAGCGCGACCGGCGCTCAACCGAGGTACCCCGGTCAAGAAAGCCTACTTGATGCCTTCTACCCAACCTTACCCATGAACAATTTAAAAACCAATAACAAGAGATAGACATGAGAAGAGTCAAGTGCTTCACATTCTTTTCCATTACTCAAAGGATATTCAGTTACAATTTTCAAAATATCACAAATTAATATTTATGAGAGAAAACATATTTGCCAAAATACCAACATTTCTAGTTCATTACCCAACATTGTACACCACCCACAATATGTCTACGAAGCCTCTAAGTACAACAAAAGAGTAGTATGGAAGTGCCGGCGACAAGGCCCCGGCTATACCTCAAAACACGAAGTACAACATCAAGTGAAATCAAGCCCGGAACATAGTAAAACGCATCAAAACCTGCTAAATAGAGAGTAACTGCAAACGAGGACCAAAGTTGCCCGCTGATGAACCACCTACATCCATTGAAGATGCAGCGCCCCCGGCAAAAGGGACGTTAGTACATGTGCAATAGTACTAGTATGTGAAGCTGAATGTCCTCTTTAGAAATAGAATGCCAATATAAGAAGGGGAAAACCATGGAAGCAACAAGTAACAATCAATGATATCCAAATTCCAATTTAAAACATAATAATTTTCAAAATATGAAAATAATATTATTTTTGGTTAGGAGATCATTAGCACCGATATACCACCGTATTTTTAGCACGGAGTCTGATCACGCCCGATTGGCTAGACCATATCTCCACGAACAATGCGGATTTACATGTGATGCGAAAGAAAGGTGTTACCAAGAGTAGGAACCACCATGCGCGCGACATGGCATCTGATCTCCACCCGATCGGCTAGGCCGCCTTCCCACATATGCCGTGTGGGCCGCATTCATAATTTCCAATTCAAAGCTATCATCAATCTCATCCAATTAAGGGGAATAATATCATCACATCAATATTCCAATCTCATCCCAAATAAGGGGAATAATCACAATACACTCCTACACAGGCACGTGTAGTTTCGGGTGTGGGCCGTTACAACCCACCCTTCCTCGGTTCGCTAATGATACTCCCAAAAACATTTTTGTTTTGCACACAAAGGAAACAGAAATACAAATACATTCACCTCATAACCTTTCACGCCGTATATATAGCTTTATTAGTACTTTCAACCATCCACAACATCATTATTTCCTTGGCTCTCTTGGCCATACGTATGATTCTTCATTCATGGAACGTTGGCCGTATTTCATATTCCACACTTTCATTTCTTTACTTTCAAAGACCATCATCATAGACATCAACATAACAAATATTCCGGAAATAACAATCTTAGGTTCATTAGTAATGAAGGCTTTAAACATAATAGATTCCTTTCCGAAGAATGGAGCAAAATGACTAGCAATTGAAGCACGAATTAAAATCATAAACGAATGATACACCACTTATTCTTAAAATACTTTTTCCTTAAAGGACAATACACAATTTCAACTCATGAGTATGTAAAAACTCAAATCACATTGGAAATATTTATAAAGGAGAGCATGGTGATTTACAATTGAAACACGAATACAACTGAAATGCACTAGTTACAACAACCATGGCTACGTTTTACATCTCACTCTCACTTATTTCACTTCCAAACATCATCATAGGTTACCAACAATTAAGGGGCTTTACAGAGTCTCAACAATAGCAATCGAAAGTGAATAACTCAACAAGAATGGTATTTCAACAAATTTACAAGTTTGCCTCAATGTGAATCACGGCCTTTATAGCTGCAACACCAAATTCAACGATAAGACAATCCAAGGAACAACAACTTCAAGTAAAGGAACTCAACGATTAAATAATGAATAAGGAATTGATAGAATAATAACTTCAACTAAACATTTAACAATGAGGATAAAGGCTACGCATATCATGTTCGGTATCCCAAGTAGCCTCCTCGACTTGTTGACCCCTCCACTAAACCTTCACTGAAGCAATTCTCTTTGACCTCAACTTTCTGACCTGTCTATCCAAAATGGCCACTGGCTCCTCAACATAAGCCAAATCCTTGTATAATTGGACTCGGCTAAAATCTAACGCATGAGACGGATCACCGTGATACTTTCGGAGCATAGAAACATGGAATACCGGATGAACTGCAGCTAGACTAGGTAGTAATGCAGGCTTGTAGGCCACCTCACCAATCCTCTCAAGAATATCAAAAGGTCCGATATACCTAGGGCTCAACTTGCCCTTTTTCCCGAACCTCATAACACCCTTCATAGGCGAAACCTGGAGCATGACCCGCTCTCCAACCATGAATACAACATCGCGAACCTTCCGATCAACATAACTTTTCTGTCTAGATTGGACTGTATGAAGTCGATCCTTAATTAACTTTACCTTTTCCAAAGAATCTTGAACCAAGCCAGTACTCAATAGCCTTGCCTCACCAGGCTCAAACCAACCCACCAGAGACCGATACCGCCTCCCATACAAGGCCTCATACTGAGCCATCTGAATACTCGATTGGTAGTTGTTGTTGTAGGCAAACTCTCCAAGCAACGAGCACTGATCCTAAGAACCCCCGAACTCCATAACACAGGCACAAAGCATATCCTCCAATATCTAAATAGTGCGCTCGGACTGTCCGTCCGTCTGAGGGTGGAATGTTGTGCTCAACTCAACCCGTGTGCCCAACTCACATTGTACGGATCTCTAGGAGTGCGATATAAACTGCGTACCCTGGTCAAAGATGATGGATACCGGCACGCCATGAAGTCGGACAATCTCGCGAATGTAGACCTGAGCCAGCTGCTATGAGGAATAAGTAGTCACCACCGGAATGAAATGAGTTGTCCTTGCATCCGTAACACACTGTCATCCCCAATAGTAACCTCCTTGGCATCGCCGTTCTGAACCGTGTTCTTGAGGACAAGCAAATAGGGGTCATCATACTGACACTCTCTGATGCGATCATATAGAGAAGACCGAGAAACCACGCAAGCCAAAACTCGTCTCGGTTCTGAAACATCCAATCTAACAAACTGGTTGGCCAAGGCCTAAACATCCAATGCTAATGGCCTCTCCACAGTCGGTAGATATGCTAAACTACCCAAACTCTCCGCCTTTCGGCTCAAGGCGTCGGCCACCATATTGGCCTTCTCGGGATGATATAGAATGGTGATATCATAGTCCTTAAGCAACTTTAACCACCTCCGCTGCCACAAGTTAAGATCCTTCTATTTGAACAGATATTGTAGACTCTGGTGGTCGGTATAGACCTCACAAGGGACACCGTACAAATAGTGCCGCCAAATCTTCAAGGCATGAACAATAGCTGTTAATTCCAGGTCGTGGACAGGATAATTCTTCTCATGCACCTTCAGTTGTCTAGACGCATAGGCAATCACCCTACCGTCTTGCATCCACACCTCGTCGAGGCCAACATGTGATGCATCACAGTACACCGTGTAAGACCCCGAACCCGTAGGCAACACCAACACTGGGTTGTAGTCAATGCAGTTTTGATCTTTTGAAATCTCTTCTCACACTCCTCGGTCCATCTTAACGGAGCACCCTTCTGGGTCAATATGGTCATAGGTGCAGTAATAAATGAATAACCCTCTACAAAATGACGATAATACCCTATCAAGCTAAGAAAACTTCGGATCTCGGTAGTTGAAGATGGACTGGGCCAACTCTGCACCGCTTCAATCTTCTTCGGATCTATCTTGATCCCCTCACTCGAATGCCACCGAATCAAGCCAGAATTCACACTTTGAAAATTTTGCATACACCTTCTTTTTTCTCAAGGTCTAGAGCACGATCCTCAGGTGTTGCTCGTGATCCTCCCGGCTCTGTGAGTACACCAAGATGTCGTCAATAAACACAATGATGAATAAATCAATATAGGGCTGGAATACACTATTCATCAAGTGCATGAATATTGATGGGGCGTTGGTCAGCCTGAATGATATCACAAGGAACTCGTAGTGACCATACCGAGTCCTAAAAGCAGTCTTCGGAATATCCAGATCCTGAATCATCAGTTGATGATAGCTTGATCGTAAATCAATCTTGGAGAACACTCTAGCACCCTGTAGTTAATCAAATAAGTCATCAATGCGTGGCAATGGATGCTTGTTCTTCACTGTAAACTTGTTCAACTACCGATAATCAATACACATGCGCATAGAACCATCCTTCTTCTTTACAAACAAGACCGGAGCACCCCAAGGTGACACACTGGGTCGAATGAAACCCTTATCAAGAAACTCTTGCCACTGCTGCTTTAACTCCTTCAACTCCGCTAGGGCCATACAATATGGTGGAATAGAAATGGGAGTGCCCGACAACAAGTCAATACCAAAATCAATATCCCTATTGGGCGGCATGCCTAGAAGATCCACCGGAAATACATCTGAATAGTCTCTCACTATCAGAACTGACTCAAAGGTAGGAGTATCAACATTGACATCCCTCACAAAGGCTAGATATGAATCATACCCCTTCCCAACCATCCGTTGTGCCTTAAGGAAAGACACAACCCAGCTAGGAACATAACCCAAAGTACCCCTCTACTCCAACCACGGTAAGCCTAGCACAGCCAACGTCACCGTCTTGGCGTGACAATCAAGAATAGCATGATAGGGAGACAACCAGTTCTTGCCCAAAATAACATCAAAGTCTACCAAACTGAGCAACAATAGATTGACTCTGGTCTCAAGACTACCAAGAACAATTAAACATGACCGGTATACACGGTCAACAATAATAGAATCTCTCACAGGCGTGGACAGGAGAACTCAAAGAATCACGGGATATACCCAAATAGAGAGCAAAGTAAAATGATACATATGAATAAGTGGAGCCTGGATCAAATAAGACTGATACATCTCTATGACAAACCGGAACAATACCTGTGATAACTGCGTCTGATGCAACCGCCTCCGTCCTACTCAGAAGAGCATAATATCTGGCCTGGCCTCCCCCTCTAGGGCGACTCCTACCTGCCCGACCTCTACCCCTGGCTGGCTGTGCAGGTGGAGTGGCAACTGGTGCAGTAACCACGGACTGAGAAACTTGAGGGCCCTGTGGAATACGTGGGGCCTGAGTAGTCTTTTGAGGTGCACCCCTCCTGAGTTTGGGGCAGTCCCTCACCATATGACGAGTGTCGGAGTACATGGCTACTGAAACAGGCTCGGGCCTGGTCATCTGGACTAACCGCTAAAAGAACCCCGTGCAGGAGGTGCAATAGACAGTGGAGGTGCATAATGGGCAACCTGGGACCTGGAGTAGCCGGAATACTACTGGAAGCTAGAAGTACTGAATGAACTGGACGGCTCACATATCCTCTACCATGAAGGGCTGCAACTGGGGCACGGGCACCACTATACCCGCCAGAATCACGAGGCCTCTTGGCCTCCCTGTCCTCCCTCTCCCGGCACGGCATACTCTCCAATATCCACGCGATCTCTACCACCTGTTGGTATGGAGTATCAGTCTCCAACTCTCGAGCCATGATTAATCTATTACCATAGTTGAGCCCCTCGATAAATCAGCAGACTCGCTCTCTGACTATGGAAATTAAGGCAGGTGCATGTCTGGACAACTCGCTGAACCTGACAGCATACTCTGACAGGGCCATAGCACCCTGGCGCAACTACTCAAACTCCGTACGTCATGCATCCCAAAGGCTCTGGGGAACAAACTCTCTTAGGAATATCTCTAAAAACTGAGCCCAAGTGAGTGAAGCTGCCTCGGCCGGGCTATCCTCCTCATAATTCTGCCACCACTGGTATGTTGGTCCCGACAGCTAGAAAGTAGTGAAAGCAACCCCGCTCGTCTCCACTATACCCATGGTACGGAGAATATGGTGGCACTTCTCCAGAAATCCTTGTGTGTCCTCTGTAGCATGGCCGCTGAAAGTAGGAGGATGGTACTTCTTGTACCTCTCGAGTTTGAGTTTCTCCTCCTCAGATGTTGCTGCCCTAACCTCGGGCTGAACTGGGACAACCGGTTGCACTGGTATAACCTCTAGGACCTGGTCAACATGGACCCGCTACTATGGGGTACGGGCTGTGGGAGTGTATGCTCCTCCCCTATACTGAGATGTGGTCGGTGCAAGTGAAATCAACCCCGCCTGAGCTAGAGTACCAAACATGCTCAAGAACTGGGCGAGAGTCTCCTGAAGTGCAGGGGTAGCAACAGGCGCCTCAGGTGCCTGCCCCCCAACTGGAGCTACTGGTGGCTCCTCTGTTGCAACTCGGGCAGGTGCTCTGGCTGCACCACGTGCCCCTCCTCGGTCTCTGCCCCAACCTCGGTCTCTCACTGCTCTAGCAGGGGGCGCGGATGTCTGATTTTCGTATCCAACGGTGTGCGTGTCCTCACCATATGTGAGAGAACAGAAAGGCAAAGTTCCAGAATTCGAAGTCAACAAATTTGCACGATAAGGAATCAAATAAGTGAAGTTTTTCCTAACAGATCCATAGCCTCTCGAAGATAAGTACAGACGTTTTCTTACCGATCCGTGAGACTCTACTAA
The DNA here is from genome assembly GCF_000715075.1 of Nicotiana tabacum. NCBI lineage: Eukaryota > Viridiplantae > Streptophyta > Magnoliopsida > Solanales > Solanaceae > Nicotiana > Nicotiana tabacum. The sequence continues at coordinate 51,058,223 of NC_134102.1, forward strand.
ACCTGCTTGTGACTCGTAGCGCCTATGAACCTAGAGCTCTAATACCAACTTGTCACGACCCTAATTTTCCTTTGTAAGATGTCGTGATAGTACCTAGTGTCTAAGACTAGGTAAGCCTAAAATACATGCAGAACTTAACTGAGAAAATGATAAAAACTTTCAAATTACTCAATAACTATCATAAAAAGGACTCTGCAACTCAACAAAACAAAACTCCCAAAATCCGGTGATACCAAGTCTCACGCTCTAAAGAGTATACCGAATATCCCTATACAACAGTATCTATAAAAAGGGGAAATGAAATAGAAATAGATAGAGAGTGACTCTGAGGCTTGCGGATGCCGGCAGGTATACCTTGAAGTCTCCAAATCCGAGATCGACTCACTGGTGCCTAGGCTAGTAAGAGGTACCTGGATCTGCACAAAAAGATGTGCAGAAGCATAGCATGAGTACACCACAATAGTGCCCAATAAGTATCAAGCCTAACTTCGGTAGAGTAGTGACGAGGTCAGGTCAAGATCCTACTGAATAAATAATAAAACTGAATAGGTATATATGATAGTATGATAATGAAAAATAATGGAAATGATACAATGAAGAAATATAACAAGAATAGATACACTGAACTAAGGCAATTAAGACATCACGGAAGAAAACAAGAATAAAATGACAAGGAAACAACGCAAACAAAACACAAGTGATGTAATTGAAAGGTATCAAATCACAATCTTTTCTTATATCACCGTGGGAACCTTGCATTTAGTTTTGAAAATCATTTTTATGAAATAACTACCCGAGTTTTAGCCCACCTTATCACACCACGTGGCTTCAAGTAGTTCCCCTACTAGCAACATGCGTATAAAGCCCACCTTATCACATAGCGTGGCTTCAAGTAGTTCCCCTACTAGCAACATGCGTATAAAGCCCACCTTATCTCACCGCATGTGTTTTAACCTAATCCTTATACCACCGCATGTGTATCAATATCACAACATATTACAAATTTTACCTCAAGTGCCCAATACTACAACTTGCCAAAGAAGTCAACAATAATAGTGTTTTCACAATAAATAGCTCATGGCTCAACTACAATATGTACAAGAGTCTCAACAATAGCAACCGAAAGTGAATAACTCAACAAGAATGGTATTTCAGCAAATTTACAACTTTGCCTCAATGTGAATCACGGCCTTTATAAATGCAACACCAAATTCAACAATAAGATAATCCAAGGAACAACAACTTCAAGTAAAGGAACTCAACGGTTAAATAATGAATAAGGAATTGAGAGAATAATAACTTCAACTAAACATTTAAAGACAATTAGCAAGTAAGAGAGTATTAACGATGTCAAGTTAAGTATGTGAAGATAGACTAATGATGATGAATATAACATATTATAGCAACTCAATTAAAGGCATAAAAGGATTGTACATAGCTAAAATCGGTCAATTATAACATTTAGCCCGTGTACACACTCGTCACCTTGCGTACACGGCTTCCACATACCACAATTAACACAAAACAATACCAATCCTAAGGGGTAATTCCCCCACACAAAGTTAGGTAATACATTTACCTCACAACACACTAACTCAATCCACTAAGCCTTTACCTCGATTATCCAACTCTAAACTGCTCGAATCTAGCCAAAACAACTTCATACCATAAATACAAACTATAGGAAGCTATTCCGAACAATAAAGTAGCAATCTTTAAAGAGAAATAAAAAGACAACTCAAAAGGTCAACCTTGGGCTCGCATCTCGGAACCCGACCATACTTACAAAATCCTAACACCCATACGATAATGAGTCCAACCATACAAGAATTACTCAAATCCGACTTCAAATCACCTTTTAGATCCCCAAAATTTAGTCTAAGAAGTTTCATAATTTTTTCCCAAATTTCCCAACTCAAATCACTAATTAAATGACAAAAATAATGATGGATTCATGTATAATAGTCAAATCCGAGTTAGAATCACTTGCCCCGATGATCTCCTTGAAAATCCCTCGAAAAATCGCCACAAACTGAGCTCTTTAGGTTAAAAGATGAAAAATGAGATAAACCCTCGTCTCTAGCCTTTTCTGCCCAGCGATTATCGCTTCTGCGGTCATACGATCGCACATGCGACCCTGCACTTGCGAAAAATTCCTTCGCAGATGTGGTTCCCACTAAGGCCAGGCAACCGCTTAAATGGGCAGTCGCGCGCTTCTACGAGCCAGCGTCTGCGGACAAAAGGTCGCGCCTGCGGATGCGCATCTGCGCCCGGGCTATCACATCTGCGACCCTTCCCCTGGTTGGACCCTTCCGCATCTGCGATTACAATGATGCATCTGCATGTCTGCACCTGCGGGCAAACCCTTCGCAGGTGCGATGACACCAGAACAGCAGTCGTTTCAGCAAATCAACCAAAGTCCAAAATTATCCGATTTCAATCTGATTCACCCCCGAGACCCCCAGGACCTTGTCCGAATATACCAACATGTTTCAAAACACATAACGGACCTACTCGAGGCCAAAAATGACATAAAACAACAACGATTCTACGAATCGCAACCCAATTCAAGCCTATTACAACTATGAACATCCGACTTCCAAAACTAATGCTGATTCATACCAAAACGACTCCGATTGACCTCAAATTTTGCACACAAGTCAAATAACATAACGAACCTATTTCAACTCCCGGAATCGGAATCCGATCCCGATATCAATAAAGTCAACTCCCGGTCACACTTCTCAACCTTCCAAACCTTCAACTTCTTAATTTTTGCCAATTCAAGCCGAAACGACCTACGGACCTCCAAATCAACATCCGGACACGCTTCTATGTCCAAAATCACCATACGCAGCTATAGAAACCGTCAAAACTCCATTTAGGAGTCGTCTATACAAAAGTCAAACTACGGTCAACTCTTTCAACTTAACTTCCAACATTGGGACTAAGTGTCCCATTTTACTTCGAAACTCATTATCCGAATCAAAACCAAACACCCTCGACAAGTCACATAACCATAATATAACATAGAGGAGGCAATAAATAGGGGAACGAGGCTAAAATACTCAAAACGACTGGCCTGGACGTTACAACTCACTTGTTCTTTTCTCCATTCGTGGTCGGGCTTGATCCAAGGGTCCAATCAAGGACGAGTCCCTCTGTTCAATCCAAGATCAGACTCGGTCATCGTATTGCTATTGGTTTGATCGTTTATTTTTAATCCATCTATCTGTTATTCTCAATTATTCGTATTGAATTAAACCACGTATCCTGGCGTACAAATTTAATTGTTACTCTTTTTTGGGGTAAACATAACTTTTAAGGGCTTAAAAGTCCAATAACATTATAGGGTCATTTTTATCTATCACATTCAAATTTTGATTTAGATCTTCATACTTATGATGATATGACGATGATCTTACTTTTTGTAATCATGCCGTTAAAGCCACCTATGTTGTAAAACTCCTTTATGGTTTTCGCTAATTAATGCATGTGTCTTCTTTTTCTTTTCTTTTTAACTAGTATACTTACCAGCGTGATGCGCGAATAGTTTTAAACCAAAAAGAACATAGAGAAATATTAGAAAGAGATATATATTGCAAACTATATTTATCGACTGCATTAAAAAAAAATTAAACGAAAAGAAAAATAGGTGAATCCTATCGGGCTATCTCTATGAATTTGTTGTTAGGGACCACCAATCCCCAATAGTTATTTTAACATACTTGAGGAATGATACATCAATATTTAGCTTTAAAAGGATTAGTCCACATGATAATGCATAAACTTTTGATTCAAGTACAAACATAAAGAACATCACATTTGGTTCAAATCTTATTTCATCTCCTGTCTCGATGAAGGTTAATATGGGTGCACCAACTTGCACAAAATACTATTTTAAGTAGCTCCAACAGAAACCACATAGTGGCTTTAATCTTGATAAATTTTCATCCTTCAAAGTAGGCCCACACGCAACAAATAGAACCTGTGCAATAGCAAATATGATGGCTAAAAAATGGCTTGGAAAAATCATCCCTCGAGATATTGTACCTCTAATCAATGGTTTAACGCAAAAATAAAAATACCAAAACTAAATACATAATGACACAGGTAAGTACTTTCGTTGATATCAAAATAACAATATTTGATACACAGGTAATTACTTTCGTTAGGGCTAATATTGGGGCCTAAGTATCATTCAAGACCAAATGACAGTACTATTCTAAGAAATTTCGCAGTAGTTGTGAAGATAGCTTAGATGTCTGGTGCTCTTCAAGACCTATAAACAATAAAAAAAAAAATATCAAGATTTTTGTACATTCTATAAGGAAAGAATTGACAATGAATAATAGTTTATTGTTCACCTTCTTTGTGTTCGCTGATCAAAGGAAGCAACTTGACAGATAGATGAAGTATTTATCTTTCTTAATTCATCTGTCAAAGTTAGCTGAATCTTTTTACTAATGTGCTACTGTATATGTAGCTTCGTTGCTTCGTGGTATTAATGACGGAGTATCAACAAAGAGCAGTATAGAAAAATTAGTTGGTCCGAGCAGCAGAGAAAGATCAGGTGGATGACGCAGCTGATAAGAATTTGCAGAATTTTTTGAGTTGATCCTTTGCAATATTGCAGTCGTTGGCACCTCTGCTATTGGGCTGTGAAGACCACCCAGAAAGTGTTCTCTTATAGCTACTTGTATCTTGAGCTTGCGGACTTCTTATTAATTCTGAGGAAAGTTCCTTCTCCTCTTCCTTCGGATCATCAACTTGAAGAGGGGAATGTGATACAGTTGAAAGCTCATAAACAGAGTGACTCTCATATGACTGTCCCTCTACATTGCTCTCATCATCTTCTTTTACCTTTCTTATCTGATATAATTGTAAAATGATAAGGATTAACTGATGTTAGAAGCAGATACTTAATAAACACCGTTTGAAAGTAAAATCATATGCAGAGTAGACAACTATAATGTATAGAGAAGCAGCCCTCATGCTTTGCATTATCCCACATTAAGGGAAAGCATCCATTAGATTAGATGGAGTAGAGGAAAAACCATTTTGTTACATTAAATCATTGGAACATGATAAGGAAATAGAAAATGAAACCATCATTACTAAGCATCTCAACGAACCAATGAAATTATATACTATTAGGATGTGCAGAGTTACATGCGGCATTTGAGGGAGTTGAGAATATTATACATTCATCCAGCGGGAACTTACCCATCTATCGGCAATGTCAATGCCAACATAATATACAATCTTCGCTTTATTCCATTTAATAAGATCACCACCCTGGTTTAAACAGAAAGACATTTGAATATAAGATGCATTGATGACTTGTTTATTACCACTTAGATAAATTAACAGATTGTACTGCCAGATAATTGAGATACACAATAGGCAAGAACTACCTTCCCGCAAGCAAGATTAATGACTGCATCCCCTCTTTTGGCATAAAGTTGAATCAAGACATTGTTGATCTAACATGCCAGAAAACCTTATTAGAAATGAACTATGCAGAAGAACTCTTCCCATGAATAAACAACACATACCCAATTGTTAAGTTTTCTTAAATGAATGATAGGACTTGCTTCGCGCTCTTTAAGAGTTTGGTTGGTCCTCGCGCTGTAATGATCAGCCAATTTCCTGGCAAATATTTTTGTACTCTCATCTTCAAGAAAATGAATGTCGCATGACACCGGTTCAAACTTTAAATGTAAACACAATAGAAAACCAACTTCTGACTTCTTTTATCCAAAAGGGCTACTACTCTCAAAGTTTAGCATCATAAGTTCATTTTTTTACGGAATAATACATCGCCCCTAGCAGTTAAACAACTACCCTGTTTGGAAAACATATATGGAATACAAAAGGGAAGGCAACCTTCTCTTCATATAGCTTCTAATTATATATGCAATTGTGGTTTAACAATCCAAATAAATTTTGCAATGTGGTGTCACTGAATATTTTAAGTATACTAATTTGGACAAGAATTAGAATATGAAGACATAAATATTATTTCATAAATTTGAGAATAAATGACTCGTGCGTTTTGGCAGCCCTCCATTTACATCTCATCATAGTTTCATTACAGGACTCAGTCATATGTAATATAAAGGGAAAAGAACCTTTGCTTGATTGCTTTAGTTTTTGAGATATCGTGTAACTATCTGACGCAACAGTTCAATACAATGACAACAGATATTTACCTTAAGTATCTCATTTGTTACCCCTAGTCTTCCAGCTGCTAATGTAGCCCCACCAGCAAGAAAGCTGGAATGATGATATATTACTCTCTTTTTCTGAAAGGCATTGTAATAACAAACATTTCACATTATTAAAAGAAAAACAAACCTTTTTTTTGCAGGATAATAATCAAAAAAGCATTTTCGCAGTAACTTTTACCACTCACCTCGGCTGCATAGAGTTTTTTGAGTTGCTCATTACAAAAATCCATTTTGCCTCTAGCAACCCATTGGTTGTATCAAGACGATTTCCAGTGTGTTTTTGCACAATTTTCCCTTGCGCCACTATATATTCATAATGTTCTCTCTTGCTGAGAACAGAAAGAAAACGATGAATAATTAGAGCTAAATGGTAATATCAAATAATGAAAGTAAGGAAATTATACAGAGTTTACTCCTTGACTTAACAGAAAAAAAGTACATATTGTCTCCTTTTTTAATCAAGGACAAAAGGAACATATGGAACATGCCATAGAGGTAATTAATATTAGTAGTGTATAATAGAGCAGATCATATATATAAAGAAAAACCAATGTCTGTGCATGTATATGAGAAGCCATTTGTATATTGATGCTAAACATTATGATTTGCATTGCAATAAGTGACAAAAAATTTGCACATAGATACTTAATACATTATTTCTAAAGCTTAGATCATGGACATTCTTTGAGATCAACCTTTTTTCCATCTCCATGATTCCTACTTCGAAAAATCTTCAGAAGTGTAATGTGTTCCACATCTGCTTTGAGAAAGAACAGTTTGGATGCTTCATGTCTAACAATTTGATGCTTATTGATATCTTTAACAGACCTGGATAGTGCATCAGTAGTATTTTTAGTAAGTAATTGACCCAATACATAATTGACTTCATGTTTTACTAAAGCAGTGTTTCAAGTTACAGATTCTTTATCCGTGTCCAATATTATTGTAATGTGAAAAAAGAACAGAATAACAATGATACATGCCCTGTTCTTCTTTAAAAATAATGTTCCTCAAGTCTTAGACAGAGGAAGAAGTAGAAGGAGCAGATGGTTTGTGGATAGAAAGGGTGATAAAACCATTGTTCAGGAACCGTTATTAGTTGCTACATTCTTCAACTCTTTCATTTGTCTGACAGACTATAACTTGTTTTTCTGAACTATTGAGCTGGAATTGTAGCAAAACTTGTTTATATCAGGAAAATATTACTTTATAAACCAATTACATGAAGAGTGTGAAGAATAATAAGAATGAAAATGAACTGTAAAGCACTTAAATTCCGGATGTCATTAAATTTTAAGAGAATAACACAACATTAAGAGTAACTTAATTAAGAAGCCGTGATAGCAGTTATTTTAAGTCAAGCCGTCAAAGAGAAGAAGAATCATTCTTGACCTTTATGGGTAAAATGAAAAAACAAAATACACAATTTAAAAAGAATGAGGCCTCACCAGTCAATGCCAAACACTTAGCCCAACAACATATCTGACAACTCCCTGAAGCCCGACCAAAACAATCTTGGTTCTGTTGTTTCTAGTCACAATAAATTTGGTGTGTCTCGGATGAACAGACAGTTCCTTATCACCACTCTCTGCACGGAAAGGCGATAACACCCGAGATGGACATAGTTGAGCCTCCAATATTTTGCATGTCTAAACAACTAACTAATCACAGTGAATCTAATGAAGATAACAACAGAGATCAGTTTAGGTTAGGTACTGCTACTCTGCCACCAACTGTAGAGCTCTACATGATGAATAATCCTTTCTCCCATGCTCCTCATGTCGATCAGATAATCAAATAATAATTTTTTCCAGCCGTGAGAACAAATTAACAATTCGAACATTAATTGGAGAAGTCATCAGTAATGTAATAGTAACTTTGATCATACATTTCCTGCCAAAGTAAGAAAGAACATAATGAAATAATGAAGTAGTAGAACTTAGGAATAAGCATATTGAGAAACAATCCTGTTGTATCACACCAATAAAAGACAAACAAAAAAATGAGTAGCTCGATTAGCAGTCAAAAAATGAGTATATGGAAACATCCATAATTATATTTTAGCCAGCCAAAACATATTACAGTTGATGCAATATCACAAAATCCACTTGATGAATTACCTTATTCAAACCAATTTTGTACATGACGTTCACTGCTTCTTCACCAATGCGATGTAAGAAGTAACGTTATTCCATGTTATGGCAGATGATGACCAATATAGAGAAATAGGAAAATATTTTTAAAAAAATACCGAAAAGTAAAGCGTACCTATTACATGTTTTAGAGAAATAGGAAAATATTTTAAAAAAATACCGAAAAGTAAAGCGTACCTATTACATGTTTCAGAAATCACATCAACAGGAATTTTCTGCAGTTGGTTAATGAATCTCAGCAACAAAAGTAGTACTTAAACCTCCAAAAAGATATTGATTATCTTTCGAGTGTCAGACTAAATTTCGAAAAACTTCTTTAAATACAACATTTGTAGCTTCAGTAGTTATTTGCCCATCGTCATCACAAACCAAAATTTTTAATCCCTTTCTGCTTGTCACCCGAGAAAGAGTAACATATAGTTGTCCATGTTTAAAAACTGGTTTCTTCAAAAATAATCCCACGTGAGACAATGACTGTCCTTGACTTTTGTTGATTATCATGGCAAAAGAAACAATGATTGGAAATTGTCTTCGCTGGAACTTAAATAGAATTCTAGCATCAGATGGAGTCAATGTCATTCTTGGAATAAACACTTTCTGTCCAGCCATCTGTCCTGCTAAAACCTTAGCTTCAATGACTTGATTTACAAGTTTAGTTATGATCAACCTTGTTCCATTACATAATCCTGCTGACTGATCAATATTTCTTAATAACATTACTGGAATACCAACCTTTAGAGTAAGAGCATGATTTGGAACTCCAGAACATTTAATTGTATTTAAGAATTCAGGAGTGTGTACATGTTCCAGTGCTGAATAAGTATTGTCAGAGCTGCAGATTGTATCAAAACTCAAATATGATTTCTCAGAACTTTGATTAAGCGAAATCATATATTCGTTGATTGATTCCACCATATCAAGAGTTGGAGTAAGAATGGCTCTCTGCTGGAGGTATCCTATATCATTGCAATATCAAAAGATCATCTGGTATTTGGACTTTTTCATTGCCATCAACAGAAGTACCAACTATACCATCGCCAATTGCCAAAATCCAATCTGAAAAAACTCTCAACTCATCTAGGTGTGTCCCTATTTCATTACCTTGCAATCTCATATTCTTTGTTAACTTTAAGAGTTGACAGTGAGGCCACAAATAAGAAGAATTGGGAGAAGCATTAACAATATCTTGCCTACTACCTTTTGGAATGACAGGTAATATTTGGCTGAAGTCACCACCAAGAACAATTGTTTTACCTCCAAATGGTAGGTGTAAATTGGATGCATCTTTAAACCTAAGAATATCTCTTAAAGTTTTATCAAGAGCTTCAAAACAATATCTATGCATCATGGGTGCCTCATCCCAAATAATCAACTTTGCCTTAATAATTAAATTTGCTAAAGGAGTACCTTGCTTGATATTACATGTTGAATCTTCAGTTACATTTAGAGGAATCACAAATCTTGAATGAGCTGTTCGACCACCTGGTAACAACAGAGATGTAATCCCACTAGATGCAACAGTTAACACAATATCTCCTCTAGATCTTATGGCAGAAGACAGAGTTCTCCAAATAAAAGTCTTGCATGTTCCTCCAAAACCATATAAAAAGAAAAATCCACCTTTGTCTTCATTCACATCTCTTATTATTTTTTCATAAACTGACTTTTGCTCATCTGTCAAATTCTTTACTAATTGTTGATGTTCCTCCGCCAAAGCGCGTTTATTATAACGCAATTCATCCCGTGTTAATCTATTACTATTGTCAACTTCTTCCGTATTATAAATAGGCCTTGGCATTGTTGAAAAATCCTGAAAACTTCTTCCACAACCTTTCAAAAAAAATTCAAGCTTTTGCAAACAGCGATTTTTCAATTCTTCATCTGTTAGGTCAGCTTCTGAAATAACATAAAAATATAAAATAATTAAATACAATTAAATGTTAAAGTTTAGTTTAGCCACATGAGATTAATAATAAGATTAATGAAAAAGTATAGTGTTCAATAGTAGTTTACATGAATTTAATGCACATTTAACGTACAAAGAATTTGAAGGAATAATATAGTCCAAACCATGTGGTTCATTTTATTTTTAAAAAGTACTAATAATGTGAAGATGCATTTTATTATTCGTAATGTATCAAAAAAGTCAGTTTTGATATCCAAAAATAATGAATTGAAATATTTTCAATTAAAGTAGAGAATGCATAAGAGCGATTTTAGGCTTTTCCGAAGCTTTAGGGCATTAAATACAATGCATTAATTTTTTATTAGTATTTATGTCTGGAAAGTGCATTAATTAGTACCAATATTATTCCTATGATCTAAAGAAAACACTATAGTAAAAAGACATAAACATAACAAAATATTGTTTAACGAACCTTAAGTTCTGGAATGAATTTTGTATGAAGTTGAAAAAAAATATAAAAAGCAATGAACAATAAGATTAATATGAATGAAGTAATTAAAAAGAAAATTAATTAATAAAGTTAAGCAAATCAGCCATCCTTCAGAAGTATCATATCATAACTCGAAATTGTAAGCATTAAATAAGTACCTGGGTGATCCAATATTCTTCTTTCTTCATGAAGGATATCTTCTGATAGTAAATGCCATGTTGCTTGCCAAACACTTTCTGGACGTGACATTGAATTTGATAAAAGTAGCATAGCAAATAATTGCCTAAGATATGATGTCATTCCCCAATTACTTGCTTCCATTATAGCATCCACGTATTCCTTGTCATTATCTAATAAACCCAGAGTATAACATGCATCTCTAAAAGTCTCATGATCACAACCGTTGATTTTTTTTAAATCCTCATAGCTCTTTGGACCTTTAATGACATTCAACAACAATCTAAGGTAATATTGCTTGCCAGATCCAGGTGGAACAAAGAATATTCTCCCAATAGAAAATGCAGATGTTCTTCTTTTTTCCATCTTTTTAGGTTTTGTTTCCACACAAACTTTAGAGGGAATTCTGCATAAGTCAATTCTCTTGCTTCAGGAAATGTCTTATTAGCTTCAACCCAGCTTAAAAACATAGATTCCTTAACGGTTGGTCTATTGACAACTGCATCAATTGGATCATCATCCGAAAATATGACTGTCTGATTATTTGGTAGGTGAAAAGATAGCCTTTCTACCGATGGTTCTCTATGGTGTATTGGGAATTTAAAAATTCTCCAAGCAGCTTCACAAGGTGATATGTATCGGCAATCACAATACATATTTATTTCATCAACGACCCCCGAGTCTTCATTATTTACACTTTGAGAAAAAGCTGCGGTGACACGATCATTTCCTTTATTAACATACTTAAATAAGTACTTAATGGATCGTGATTGATTACACCACTCCACGTTAATATGTGCACCATACTTCAATAATAAAAATCTATTGTGTGGTACAACATACCTATTATCCAACTCAATACCTACTCTCTTTGCAGTTCTACCATCGTCCCTTCTTCTATAAATTGGATATCCATCTTCATCAATTGTGGTTGATGACACAAATTTTTTTGGGAAGTGCTTTGTGCATCTACCATTTTGCATGCACGGAGAAGATTTTCTAGCAGTACCACAAGGACCATGCATCATGAAATTTGTAACAGCATCATAATAATAAGGATCTACTTTTTTATCTGGTAATTCTGCTGAAATTATTCCATCAATATCTCCGACATTTGGGTATTTATTCAGAAGAAAAAGCAAGATGTGTGCATGAGGCAAGCGTCGATTTTGGAATTCAACTGTATAAATCACTGAAGAATAAAGATCTAATTAGATCATTAAGTTTATATATTAGTTATTTTTAATATTAGCATATAACAAAATTAATGTAATAATGTAATAATTTTCTAGAACATAAAAATTGTACCTGCTTTTACTTCTCCAAAAACTTTATTGTCGCGTAGATCCTTTATCATGCGATCCAGCTTGATTTTGAAAACCCTTGTTAAAATGTCGGGACGATCTTCTGGAGATAATCCCCTACTCTCCACAAATCTAGTAATCTCTGGCCATTTTGGGTTGCAAGTAAATGTGATGAACAGATCAGGGTACCCCGCCCATTTGCAAATTGCCATGGCATCTTGATAATTTTGCAACATGTAACGTGCACCTCCCATAAAGCTGGAAGAGAGTATAACTCTTTGTCCTTGAGAAGAAGGTTCAATGTCACCATGTAAAACAGCATCTTGTAACCCTTTATAAAAGTGTGCTCTCAATTATTTTTGATTAAGCCTAATGAACCTCAATCGAGAAGATTCCATCATTGTATAACCATCTACCAAGAATTACTGAAATAATCTTCTAGCTGACACAATTGTTGGAACTTCATCCTTCCTTTCTTGAATTTTATATGATAAGTACTCACGTGTGCTAACACATTTCCTTCAACTGGTCGAATCATCAATATCATTTAAAGGAATATCTTCTCGGTATCCGTCTTCACCATACGAAAATAGTAATGGATATTGCAAACCTAAGTATGCTGCATTTAATTCATTTATCCTTTGTAGTTGTCCAGATTGGCTTTCAACTATGATATCTCTGTCAGACCTTGTTTGTTCAAAATCTCCAATGATCAAAGCAGCTACCTCTGAAACTGTTGGTAAATTGTATCTTCTTCCATCAGAGCCTCTTTTCCCTATCAATCTAAGTCTAACATTTGAGGTCCGGTCTGTTTGAAATTGATCTCTTACCATTCTAAATGACTTTGCAAGAATATTTTTGTCATCAAGCATTTGCTTCAACTCATTCCCAATTTCAGCATGAAGTTGATTGTTCATTTCACCACGGCTGTAAAGAAAAGTATTGAATTCAACTAACAATGTATGTCTTATAAAAAAATATAATTTTAAAATATTTTGAGTAAGTAATTGTCTATGCTAACCTGATTGGAGAAATTCTATTTTCCACCTCATTTTCTGTATCATAGATATACAATTGTGCAAATTTTGGAGAAGATCCCTCCGGAGGCAATAAGCTTCCAATCTGATGATAATTTTGCCCAGACAATCTGAACGTTCTAGGTCCCTTTGTTTTGTTGACAGAAAAATCCACCTTTCCTCCCATTGATGTAAATGCAAATATAGAATTATATGTTCGAATGTTCTCTCTGAAATGTTTGTTTTTTGCACCTTCATGAAATTAGGTTTGGTTAAAGCAGATATATATATATATGCAAAAATTATAGTGTCGTTATTTTAATTAAATGAATTTATCTATTAACCTGATCCAAACAATAAATCCTTCAAAATCGAAGGAGGCTCCTTTGGATTTGGTAGCTTGATTTTTCCACGACCACAACACAAAGTGAAAACTGGTTTTTTATTTTTATACTTCTTGTCAACTCTTTCCTCGAACCAGAAATATGCCCCACAATATTCACATTCATAATTGGCATCTCCTATATCCGGTTTTATGAGAGTAAAATAAAGAGATAAAGTTAAAGTACTTATTATATAGAAAGTAAAATTATGTTGTATATGTAACTTTAAAATACGTCATACTTACCTTCATTGGTCATCCAGCTCTCTACTTCATCATCTATAAATAATAATAATTAGATCTTAAAATTTGAAATTTAATATATTTGGAACTGTTAATACATTTTAACATTATCGAACATTGATGAGTTTATATGTGAATACCTTCAAATACATCGTCATCTTCATTTGCATCATGAATTTGTACGTTGGATTGCATATGACCTTGATGCATAAATTAAAAATTAATAAACTTGTATGTATGACTATGAGTTGCGGTGAGTTAAATGGCATACCTGGTATATCACCATCAATATTGTCATCTTCAAATTCTAAACATAATTATTAATTGTTAGCCTTTTTTCAATTTCATATTGAACAAAAAGTATATTGCAATACTGAATTTGAAATTATAGGGGTGCATTTAAAATAATGAAAATTGCAAAAGTAGAACCCAAATAAAAAATAACTCATAGAAGTAGAATTGTAAAATAACAAACATGTTGTACTTGAGAAAATAAAGAGAAGCAAATAAATGGCAGCAAATTAAAGTTTAGTTTTTAAAATAATTCTGTTGCCCATAAAGTTTCGCATATAAGTTATACGTATATAAATTAATAACTTCATTATTTATGTGGAGATGTATGTAGCGGCACAAAAAATTGACTTCCTCAAATTTCAAAAATAAGTTAAATAACTCAAACATAAATATTTACCTTGAAATAATGGTATCTCATTTAAATCTGGTAGAAGATGTTCTTTCTGCAAATTTGAACTCGACAAACCATATCGCAAATTATGCTCTGGCATTGATTTTGGATATTGTGTGAGAATAAGAAGATGAAACTTGTCCACAACTCTTTATGGGGAGACTACGAAATCGAGGGAAATTTAGACGATTTGTTATATCCGTTAATGATTGTTTTATTTTCCCTTTTTGAGAAGCATTCCCTATGATAATAGTATCAACAAATTCTGTAAACCATAAAATAAAAACAAAAAAACTAATTGTTAGAAGTGAAAAAAGATAGGAAAACTATCAAACCAATATTTATATCCTAAATTCTATGTAAACAAACTTAATATGTAGCATTTTTTATATTTCATGTTGGTCAAGAAAAAGTTAAGTTTATTGCAATATTGACCTTGAAAAAATAACTCTATAGCTGGGTTTAACTTAAAAAATAACTCTTGATTTTTGTGTTTTAACAGTGTCACTGTTAGTTTCAATCTCATTCCATTAAGTTAAACTAAAGATAGTACCTTAACAAACTTATGAAATTAAAGATGGTCAAGAGTATATATAGAGGTCAAATACAAGCCGACTCCCATCAATAAGGGTTAACTTTGGCTAAAATCTCGCATTACAAACATGAACTAAATCTTACTTCGCCTCTAATTAGTCATACTTCCAATGAAACTGTAAACCCCCTATCAAACAACATGTTATATTAGATGGCTAACAAAACTTCATTTAAAAGTATTCTAAAGATTAAGCCTAATCAACCAAACAAATATTTAAAAAAAAAAAAAAAAATCACAAAAGAGAAGATAAATCGCTTAATAAAATTTTCAAAAGTAGAACGACAAAAAGAAAATTCATACAAAATAATAATTCTATAATTATAACAAACATGTTGTACTTAATAAAATAAACAAAAGCAAATAATGGCAGCAAATTAAGCTTTTATTTTATAAATTATTCTACTGGCCAGTCCATTACGCATATGAGAAAAAAGTATATAAATTAAAAAAATTTATATTTTTGTTGAGATTCAGTATAGCGACACAAAAGTTTGACTTCCTCAAATTTTCAAAATAAGATAAAACAAAATTTACACAAATATTTACCTTGCAATAATGGTAACTCATTTAAATCTGGTAAAAGATGATCGCTTTGCAATTTTGAAGGCGACAAATCATATCGCAAATGTTGTTGTTGCATTGAATTTGGATATTGTTGTTGAGACTGAGATGATGAAACTTGTTCACAAATCTTTATGGGTGCAATACATAATTGAGGGGAATTCAGACGATTTGTTATGTCCGTTAATGATTGTTCTGTTTTTCCTTTTTCAAAAGCATTCCGTCTGATAGTAGTAGAATGGATAAAGTCTGTAAACCATAAAATAAAAAAACAGGTAACTGTTATAAGTGGAAAAAGGTTGGAAAACTATCAAAACCAATATAATGAAATAATCTATAGGATGTTTAAGGACAATAACTATCATTAAAGGTTAGTATATAAGAATTGATATGCTGATTAGAATTGTGATTTTTCTCTACTTGCAACTGAGTAAAACAGGTATAAAAGGCACTAATAAAGACGACAAACCTGTACGACTAATCATCAAAAATACTTAAAAATTACAAATGCTCTAAAATTTAAAAAATGCATAAGATGTACGGGATGGGTAAACATATCAAAAATGATAAAACATATGATATAATATATTTTAAATTTATGCAATGATATATCGAATAATGCATATTCGGAAGAAAGACCATATACAGCATAATAGAGACTACTATGGTGTAAGGATCAGAAAATACGTCGATATATAGGACACATATTTTTTAAAATTATACTTAAATTTGAGCATCTAATGCATCTATGAAACTGAACAAATAGTAGAACAAAAAGATTTAGTAAGAGACCGAATTTACGTCCAATTGTTTAAAGAACTGCAAAATTACTCATGATCTATATAATGTTAAAATTTCATACCGTTCGAGGAAAATTTAGCCTGTTTCTGTTTCTGTATGCATATTCGATTTTTTCTTGCGAGTTTTTTCTGTTCTTCCATGTCAAAGTGCCGTAAAAACTGAATTTATTGCGAGAAGTTGTAGAGTCTTTTGCAAAAGTAAAGTGGAATTTTGTAGGGCTTCTTGGCAACCCCTCAGTCTGTTGATTCCGAAGCAAAACAAACTCTATTTTCTTCTGATAGTGTAATTCAATATCGAAAATTTCTGAAGCAACCACAACAGGCTTGACTACAATAATTTTAGAAGAAAAACTACTGTAGACAAACGTAAAAGCATGAAAGCGCTGGATACATATCAAAAAAATTGGCTGACGTTGAGGTAGGCAGGAGTTGGAAAATTGGGGTGAGAAACTTAATTAGGTTTGAGAAGTTGAAGAGTCTTCAAGAAAAGTTAAAACAGAGAGCAGTTGACGATAACAGGGCAAATCTGATGCGCCTCTTTTTCCTTTATATTTATATATTTTGTTTTTTTATTTTATATCTTTTTTAGTGCAGTAGTATTTTTAGTTTACTATAAGTCCCAAAGACAATTTTTTAAATATATTTTCGAAATAATTAAAAATTAAAGTACAACAGGAAACTTAATTTTTATATTACCAATATATTTTCAACTGATTGAAGAATGAGTTAGCCCATTGTTATTAATTCTTAGCAAGTTCTAACTCTTACCAAATTCTCACTTTTACTAATATTGTGAATATTTACAAATCGTTATGTTTATGTATATTTATCCATAGGAGAGACGAAATTCGTCTCCCATGTTGCATATTTTAAAGGCGGTGTAGGTTGTGAAATTTGATCGTAAGAGCATGTTTGGAATATGTATGGTTTTTTCCTTTTTCTTATCTTGTTAACATATCGCACATATGCTCTAGTTATATGTAATGTAATATCATAAGAAATTCCATATTTTTGGATTTTCAGATTGCCAAATAGAAACATAATGGCTAAATAGTCTTCAGATGAAGAGAGGTAAAATTTGTAATTGTTGTTGTTCATTTGTTCGTATGAGCAAATTGTAATGGTTATGCAACTGGTGGTGGGTGGGGCTATTGTTCCTGCACTATTTGATACCCCAAGAATGAGTTGGTTGAAGAGTTTAAAATCCTCATAGAAGAGTTTGGAATACCTTGCAAATTTATAGAAGGTTATCTAGTGATGGCACATTATCGATGCTATAATTCATCTAACTTTTGTCTTCATAGATATGAAGACAGTTGTTCGTGAATATATAGCAAAAGGCTTTAATAATTCCGTGGGAAATTTTACACATATACCATTCTGTCCAAATCCATGAAAATGGTTGGATTTGGACAGAATGTTCTTCCACTTTGTATAGGCTTTATTGGCTATACGGTTTATTTTTTCATGGTTTTTCTTTCAATATCATTTGACTTACTCTATATTCATGCTTCAGGTTGGTGAAAGAGTCGTAAGTGCTTTTAAAGGGTATAAAGAATCTGAGAGTGCCTTGCCTCACATGGACCCACAAATCCAACGTATTCCATTGATTCCAGCGACGTCCGAGATGATATTTTTGGAATACTTGTCCCCTGTTCCTTTCAGATTATATAGTAATTCTTGGCCTGTTTTTTGACTACCTTTGTTAGTTAAATTGAAGTAATCTGCTCATCAAGAGTAACGTCCCTTTTTATTTTTTGTGGCTAACGTGATTTGCCTTTGTTGTTGTTGTGATGTATAAATGCTAATCTATATAATCACATCTCAATTTATACAGACTACTGAGGAATAGAAATGTTCTGATTCAACTTCAAGTGCACAAAGTGCTCTGCAGAGATTAATTTGAGTTGATTTAGTTTCCTTTTTATGAAAATGTTGAAATTGCGAAGCACGGTGATTGGAAGCAAGAAGAAGATAGGAAGGCTCTTCAATTCTTGAAGGTATTTAGCATCTTTATTTTGGAACCTAAAGAAGCATGACATTTTTCTTGGGACAGACTAAAAAAAGAAGGTGTACCACATAAATTGAGATGGATTGAGTAATTTATGTTGTTTTCTGAAAAAGGTTCTTCTTTGGGGTAGGATTGTTGATCTTTTGCTTATTGTGAATATGCTAATTTCGAACGATTGAAGCATAGTCTGTGGATTACAAAAACTCCAGCCAAAGTAACATGAAATAATTGACCAAATTTTAGTACTTTGAGCTGATTTTGTACTGAGTTTGGTTCTATTTGCAGTTAAGAAGGTGCACAGGCGGAGCTCTAGAATTTGGTTTATCATCTCAATGAAAGCTCTCTGAATTGAATTGGTTAACTAAAGGAAGCCAATGTTGCCTTTCATTTGAAGTTGTTGACTACCAATTGTAATTATGTTAACGTGTCGCACCAGGTATCGTAGTATGCGATAAAAATTCGTAGTATGGACATCATGATGTCTTTTTCGTGAATGCTTGTGTCGTGGTACTCTTTGTCATGCTAAACTTTCCACTACATTCAAATATTTTCTGTGTAGAGTATGCGTGAGAGGACGGATAATGACAACTAATGACAAACATGATTTTGCTGGCTAACTCTATCTCATTCTGCTCTTCAATTAAGATTATTAACTGGACGGAAAAAAAATTATCACGACTAACAGGAAAAACGTATAAAGCAGAAATAATTTGATCTAAGTTATGGAAATTATCTTGATACTTTATTCCTTTTGTTAATGAATAATTTTAGCAATTGCAGCTAACTGCTCCTTTGAGCAGCACATATGCTCTGGATATGACATATTCTACACACTTAATTGCACTTAGTTCTTGAAAAAAATATTGAGAAATCAATATCTGAGTGTTGGTTGCAAGTTCCTAATAATAGTTGCTCCCCATTATGCTTTGCCGATAGTAAAAGAAATGATCTTTTACCTGCTTTGGTATGATTATCTACTAAATGCTTAATAGAAATGTTCTGATTCTACTTGAAGTACACAAAGTGCTCTGCAGAGATTACATATAAGGCAGATAGAAAATTTTCTGACAGCAAAGAATGAGACAAAAATGAAAGCACAACCAATAATGAAGCAGATAGCAAATCTCTGAGACAACAGCAACACATTCATTCGACATAAGTAATAATTAAATTCATGATTAATAAAGATAATATGAAGTTGCATAGGTAGAGTCATTTCACCAGATCACATATCAACAGCAGCACATTCATTCGACATAAGTACAAAATATATAATTGCATAGCTAAAGGCATTTCAGTAAAAGCAATCAGAGATTCTTTTCTTTCTTAACGACTCTGCGAACCTTGTTGCTAGAGAGTTGAGAATTGAAGTCGTCATCTGGTCCTACTGTTGATGCCTTATTAGCGGATCTAGTCTTCTTGTCATACGTCTTCAAAGGAGATATTTTTGCATTGCAAGCATCACCATCTTCTAACACGGACGATCCACTTTATGATACGTTTTTCTCGATGGGAGTTTGCAAAACAGACTTCAGCTAAGTTTCGGCCATAAGATCCTTTCAAAAATCAAAAAATTTAATAGCAGTTGGAGAGCAATACTGTTGCTAGTTGCATAATTTTGACTCATAATTGTTAACTAAATAAATAATGCTGTAAAAGTTTAAATTTCATAAAATTTACCCCGAAAAGCTTATCTCTACTTGAGCTTTGTCCATCAAAAAACTGTGGATCCTGTTAAACAGAAAGAAAAAAGAACATTCATCCTATGAGTGCAAAATTATTTATACCTAAATTTTGTATGAGGAGGTTTGTGAGTAAAAAAATGTTTACAGTGATAGTGTCTTCAAATAAACTGTGATTGTATTCCTTTAGAAGGTCATCATCATCACTAAGCTTAAGAACTTTGTAGACTTCGACCTGTGACTCAATATTTTCTTGCTTAACAATAACCTTGAACATGAATTTTTTATAAAGAATATCGTCAAGTTCACTTGGATAAGAACAGTCAGCATCCGCAATTGAAGTCTACACCAAATTTCATAGGTTAGAAATATTATAATTGATAACTAAATTAAGTTTAGTATTATACCTCAAGTAATCTTTCCTTAAGTTCTTTTGCGGACTTCCCTATAAGCTGCATAGCTTCGCGATTCCAAAGCAACAATGAGATAAAAGCGGTTCCATCCATAACACGAACTTGAAGCCTATACCTGCAACTCAATTTTGATTAACCTTATGCATATTTTTTATAGATAGAAGATTTTAAATATACATAAATAGTAATTACCTGTGAGTAACTGAAAATTCTTCTTCATTGAATTTCTTACAAAAGTATTTATTTTCAACTTTATCAACCTTTCTATTACACTTGTTGCATGCTAAGTATGACCATCCCCGGTCAAGTTCCAAATTAATCAATTTTGCCGCAATCCAATAGCTACATTCCTATTTAACAAAAATAAAAAATTATTGTAAATGCAAAACAGAAAACATAAGGTAAATATAATTGACAAAGTAAATTAAACTCACTTGCGTGCACTGAACTAAATCCCTTATAGTTTTAAACAGTACAATTCCTTTGTCTAACTCATCTCTAACAGAGTAACTTTGCTGAGAACTTATTTGAGTGATTCGCTCAAAGTTTGATTGACGTGCTGCAAGTAATCTGTATAAGTAAAAAATTGTAATTTATAAATACTATTGTTATTTTTTGTGTACATATAGAAAAGGATTATACACTTGAAAAACCTGGATTTAAAGTCAATAGATTGCGGCAACGTAGAATTTATCCATATCTTTGTCTGATACCAACAGCTACGCACTGAGTAATTACCTGTGTATCAAATGAACTATAAATATAAATTTGAAATTTAAAAATTTTTATAAACTAAAATTCAAAAATACATGTAATTTCTGGTAAACCTCGAAATTTTTGAGCTTTCATATGCTGGAAAACAACAATCAAAGGCTCATCGGTAGATTCATTCAAGTGATGTTGAATTTGATCCACAAGTTCGCTCCATAAGGTTGCCAAAATCCTGTTCCTTCTATACGTTTCATGGTAAGATTAATAAACACATATATAGGTAATTTATTATAAAGTATTGTTTCTATTTTTGAATTACTTACTGATCATCTTCGAGCACAACATTAATAAAGATACTTTGGTCGTCTCCTTGCTTGTAGGTCTTAACATCTTCATAGGTCACAACCTGACCAACAACATCTATAAATATAAAAGTTAGTCACATAGTTTTACAAATACCATTAGTTCATTAAAAATGAAAAGAAGAATTACCAAGTAATTCTGTCTCATCGACATCATGTTGATTTGTTAGTTGGTCAAAAGAGCGCAAGTTAAAGATGTTCATATGAAATGAAGGGTCAGTTGTTTCCTCAACAAATGTCTTTTGAGTAAATGTCAGCCTCAGGTTGTGTGCCGTAGTCCTCAACTTCAAATTATTTGGTCCGACTAGTTCATACGATATAAGCGAAGTTCATGTATCTTGTTCCTAAAAAACTTAACAACATACTTTCCGATTGAAGCATGTATACGATCACCCTACAAAATCAGATTCCTTATTAGTGCACAATTATGAAGCCAACAATTATAAGCTCGTATATACTTTCATCACTGCCTAAAGTTGTCCTCAAGATTTGATGTCAAAAACCAGAATGCTACAGTTTGTTCTATATCAATTATGAAGCCAGCATTAATAGACAGAAAGAGGAATACTTGTACTATACATATTTCATATATAAGCGTAGTTTCTGTATGTTCATCCGATGATAGTCTAAGCAAGGCAACCAATATCTAATATTTGCTAGATTTTTATATTTTGAACAATACCTCTGTTATTTTGAACAATACCTCTGTTATTATGTACAAAGATGTAACTTAACTGGTTGTTTATATGTATATATTAGGATAATCACTGTCTAAAGTTATCCTAAAGATTTGAAATCAAAAATCAGAATGGCACAGTCGGTTCCATATCACTTAAAGATCTGTTTATATGGAAGTCGAAATTATTGGAGCAACTTCTTAGACATTTGAGTAATGCGGAAGAATGAATTTTCATATAGAATGCGAGTACTTTAAGAAGTTTAAAACTATGAGAAAGTTGAATATGTTAGCTTAGAATCCTGTAAAACCAATTCAATTGAATACGGTATTTCCGGCTTAAAGCGATCCGGCATTACCCACATTCGAACGACTCTAACTTTGAGATTCCATTGCATCGAGTTGCCTGAAATTGTTTGATATCATGAATTTATGTGGCCATATTTGCAAAGCAATTGTAATCAGACTTGTATACTGAGTAGATAAAATACGAAGTTGAAAAGGTTTTGAAAATATAAAGCGCATAAATCATACAGTTATGTATGTGTAGATAAAATAGGGATTTTTGGTTGGAAGCCCACGTTTGGGAGCACGATCAGTTGTGGGATAGAATCCGACTGTTTGATGTTTGATGAAATAACTTCACGTTTGATGCCGACTGTTTTGTTGAAATAACTGGAATTATTCTCTGAAAAATTATTCGTCCTTTTTTTTTAAAACTTTTATGTATAAAAAAACTAATTGAAAATTTGAGAGAGTAGTTGTTGA
The DNA here is from genome assembly GCF_000715075.1 of Nicotiana tabacum. Lineage (NCBI taxonomy): Eukaryota > Viridiplantae > Streptophyta > Magnoliopsida > Solanales > Solanaceae > Nicotiana > Nicotiana tabacum. Next base: position 51,081,391 of record NC_134102.1, read on the forward strand.
GTAAAATAGGGCCAACTAAGAAAGTGGGAGGATTCTTTTTTTTTTTAATAACAGCCAGCCCAAATAAGGGGAAGGAAATTCTATTTTTAATAGGCAAGTATATCAATAAGAATAACTGCAAAAACAAAATCGTGGGAGGACTGGAAACAAAATCGTGGGTCGATTGGAAGTTTTTTATATTTTTTAAATTTAACTTTATTTTGTTGATTTGTAGTTTGAATTTGAAATTCTAACTATCTTGGAGATTTGTCCTAATTTTTTACATGTGTTAGAATTGTGGGTATTCCACTTGTCAGCCTAACATGGTTTTGCCTTTGTTATTCTATATAGATAGATTTGTTATTCTATATAGATAGATTAGAACTTGACTTAGTTATAACACCTAGTTATTGTCAGATCCCTACCAAAGTGTCGTTTATGCGTAAAGCAAAATCCATCTTTGAAAGCAATCTTCGGTTTCCTTCTCTCTTTTTCCTACTATTTAGTCACAATACATATTGCAGTATTTTGTACATCCTTTGTGTGGAATGAACTCTACAACAAAACAAGGAATTACAGTTTACTCACCCCCAAAACTGGAAAAAGATACTTAATAATGAAAGTGAAACAACCAAAACAATCACTTCATATATACTTACAAGTGGATACATTTTGTATACAACTAGACAACTCTGCCTTCCAAAATAGTAAACAAACCTCATACAGTATGATGGAATGATGCAAAAGATAAAGGATAAAGAATTGGAGAAGAGGAATTTGTTGTCTACATCTATAAAAATAAAAAGTCTTTTTGAGTACCTGGCACTAGAGTCTTTGTTGGACCGCTCCAGCTTTGCAAGCCAGGCATTATTTTCCCTTTGACAACATGCAAAAGACAGGGTAGCTTCACCCGATACCTAGTCTACAAGCACATACATTCATCATCCCCCTTTTGCCCAAAAGAGGTGGAGATTTTGACCCAACCCCACAAAAAATTGTTGGATTAACTTTTGAAAAATGACATTAGGACCAAAATGCATAGACCATTTCCAGGAGCTTCCCTCTCAATTAAGGGATTTCCCTTTGCTGAATTGTTTTCACCATGACTTCTTATCAGCTATTCCTAGATTGATCAATTTTCTCATTGAGTTTTTTTTTTTGTAAAATAGCTGCCAATATACTCCGAGATCATTCTCTGAAATTGACAAGAAGAATTAAGTTAGACAATTTGGTATATTTTCAAGAAATATATGATATTATTGAATCAAAGAGATAAAATAATTACCAAGAAGCTGACTATAGTATGGCAGCATCACTGAAGCTTGTTGCACGAAGCTCAACGTTCCTTAGATGACGAAGATGTAGTAGGATTTCCTGAAGAAGATCCATGCCTTTATCGCCTTTCTTCAGCGAGCTTACACAGTTGTTTAGGAACTCCCTATCTGCCTCAAGGGCTTGTAGCCTTTGATGGAGATGATCCAACTCTTGTTCCACAGCTAGCTTCTTGTTCTCTAAATCAAAGTTATGAACCCCATTGGCATTTAGTGTACCATCTCCATTTTCATCACTCATTTTGTCAAATAGAGGAAGAAGTCTCTTTCCCTTGGCATGATGATGTTTCCCATTCATTTCCTTCAAGAAACCATTGGCATGAGAATCTTCCTCTATATTATCTTGATATGAATCTTCCATCAGCCTAACATCCTCAAAATGTTTTGCATCTTCATCATCCAAGTCCAAGCTGACAAGCCTTTCCTCCAAAACCTTTAGCTGCTCAAGAATCGCCATTCTCTCTTCCTCCAAATTTATAACTGCACCAACAGGAGTGCTATGATTCATGCCGCTATCATCTTCCTTTGCTTCTTCTTGATTCAAACCAATAGAGAGTCCATCACTATCCTCAGAGGAGAATGTGCTACTGTCCTTGCTTCTCTTCAACATCCTCGTTGCCTCATATTCCAATAATCTTTTCCTATATGCTTCCAATTCTTTCTCTAACTCTTGCTTTTCCCTCTCTCTCTTCACCATAAGCTCATTCATTAGCTGCAAGGCTTCTTGATCGTACTCCGATTGTTCTTCCATCATTCTTTGGTATTGCAAAGCTTCCATCTGCATTGCTGCTTTCTCTTCTTGAAGCCTATTGATCATAGCCATTGTCTGACTTGCAGCCACAGCAGAAGCACTTCTCTCTTCTTCCAACTCCGTGTACAGAGAATGTAAAGCCTTCCTCTCAGCTTTTAATGCTGATTTCAGATGTTCGACTGTTGAAATTGTATCTCCACTCTCTAACTCACTTCCATCCAGAGAATCTGAATCTTTCTTCGGGTGTAACTGATGGAAGCTATCTGGTGTATCGTGAACTTTATCTTCATTTAAGCTGGAACAGATTGAGGACTGGTTGTTCATCATATGTCCACTCAAATCAACTGATAATGTTCTCAATTCTACTTCATCTTCTTTATGACCTAATAATATGACACACAAAAGAGTTTTAGTAACTTAACCTTATGGGACAGGGTTTAATCCTCATTTTACTTGGTACAAAGAAATTATCATGAATGAAAGAAAGAAAGAAAGAAATAACAGATTCCTTGCTGCAAAGAGGTAACAAAATTACTATGAACTTGTACTTGATGGAAATGAGCAGAATTTCTGGAAGGTTCTTCATGTATATATGAAGTAAGTGCTTCATCTGCTTGATCCAAATCAGGAATTTCAGTCCCAATTGACACTTCTCCGTCAGTTTCATTGTTTGGCATTTCTTCTGAAACCACAGCATATACACAATAAGACAAAAACAGTCCTACATACATAAAACACTAGTAAGTCATAGAAGATGAACTGATAAATACCTGGTGAAACGTCTGAATTTTCCTCTTTCTCTTCTTCCCTTTCCTTAGCTGCAAGAATTTGAACTTGGTGATATGTAGATGCTTCTTCAGCGTTGGCAAATTGTTCATAAACCTCCTGGCATTCTTTGGCATAGAAAATCAAATCATTATCCATAGATTCAACAACTGCAAATTCAGGCTCCCTCTCACTCCCTCCCAAACAAATTTCAGCCTCTTCCTCCACAACTGCTTTAACCTCTTCCTTGACATCTTGATGGATTAATTTGACGGGGACCAACATATGACCACTGCAATCAATGAAGAATTCCAGATGCTGAGGGGGAGCTGCATCCTCAATCTCACAACCTTCATCTTTCAACATCTTTTTTTTGTATTTCTCCTCAATGTATTCAGTCACTCCTTCAAGAACTAAATGTACTTTTTCACCTTCCAACTTTTTAACATCAGAAGAAAGTAGCTGATTGTCACCATTTTTCTCGATTTTATCTTCATCCGATCTGTTTTGATCCAAGTTATCACCTTTTTCGAAAAGATCATTAGCCTCAATGATTAAATTCCCTTTGTGTGTATATTCCAAATCAGGTTTGATCAACATATAAGGAGTTGAAAACTTGGTCTCCAAGCTCACACCACAGCAAGAACAATTCAAAGCCACCTCACCACCATTTTCCAGTGTCATTTCCTTTACATTTTCTATCATTTTAAGAAAAAAGGCGAAATTATCAGAAACACCATGAAAACCACAATCCTCGCACGTATCTTGTGATTCAGCTAGCCTTTGATGCTTTGAGCAGAATCCCAATTTGGAAACCTCAGTGGCATGAACCTCACAAAGAAGATCTCTATGTATGTTCCTGTTTTTTCCATGACCAAACAAATGATCAACTCGAGAACAACATAAACATGGTGGTTTTAGACCAAAATACTCTGCAAACTTGATTATCAGATAGGAAAAAAGAGAGTTGAGAAGAAGTAGTACTATCAAAGTCCATTCCAAGACTGCATAAATGAGAACAAGAGTCATCTTGTTGGTGTTTCTGTGTAACATGCTTGCAAACTTGTTAGCTCCCATTTTCTGTTGCTCTCTTTCTTTCTACTACACACACAAAGAAAAATACAGAGATTGTACAAGAATGAGTGGTGAGGAATTATGTAGAGAGGGTTGGTGGGGTGTGGAGGAGGAAGAAAGGTAGGAAAATGGTGAAAGTAGATGAAGCGGAGTTTTTATTTTAGACAAAAAAAGGGCGGTTTGAATAATGAGAAAGGGAAAGCCAAAGGAGACTTGATGCTTTAGAAAAGAATTATAATGATGTGATGGAAGAGAGGAAAAGAAAGAAAAAAAAAAGGCAAATGAATTTCTTAATAAAAGAAAGAAGTAAGTAATGCGAGCCTTGTGAATTTTGACCAAGTTTAGTTGTCACACCATTAAACATTGAACGGCTAACAGATTTGTTGAATCCTTCTTCGCATTATGCTTCATCTAACTGATCTAATGAGTTTATATCCAAATTGGGTAATTATCCTTCTTACTATTACTCGAAGAAATAAAATAGATTTCTATTTTAATTACAAATCGAAGAGTTGAACTTTTAAACTGAATTTTTTAAAATATTTTTTAGGTATTTATATCTATATTATATTAAAAGCATGAAGTCTCTTATATCGTTTGCTTTTTTTACCCCTTAAATATTAATTTTATATTGGACAAGATTGTAATTTAATTATATTCCTAATATTTAGTATTTTAATATCAGCTAAATTTTTTGTTATTGAATTTTTCCTTATTTGTACTGTGTAAAAATTTCTAATGTTTAATTTGAAATTACAATGCAACTAAAACTCTTTGTCACACACGTTAATAGATGTTTATAAAGCTATCAAATTTAAACATACTTAATAAGCTTTGTCTCGCTAGGTCTGTTATGACTTCAATTTTTTGAAGTTAAGCCTGAATATCAGTTTTATTAATTTATAATTTTTAAAAGAATTTTTTGATGATTATTATATTTTAATTTGTCGTATGCTAAAGTTACTCTATTGTTGGAGATCGGTTTCATAATTTCATTCTTCTCTCGATAAGAGTTTATTGATGATTATTAAATTTATTTTATGTATTCTTTTATTGCTCTTAGTTGTATGCTATTAGGATATATTTTATAATATTTATGTAATTTTTAAAATTTAATATTCAGTAGTAACTCTTAGGAGTACTTGTCCTTCCTTTTAGGTTTGGGGGTCCTATTTCCCCCTCATGTTTCAGCTATTTAACAAGAAAACTTCATTAGCTAAACGTCATATTCACCTTTCAAAGCAAACTAAACTAAGTTGATAAATTCATCCTTCTGACAAATTTTAAAAAGTTTAATTAAGTTGAATATTTCAATTTTTGTAAAATTCAAATGAACTAAACACTTATTAAAAATTGTTAAAGACTTCGAATTTAACTACAAAATTATCACTTTTATTATTATGAAATTTTGATCATTTTAATTAATTTTTAAAAATTATTTTTTTAAAATGGGGACGCTATTTTTTCACATACTTCAGTCGAAAAATATGAATAAACTCATAGTAATAACAAGTAGTGTAGTACTGAGTTTGTATCAGAATAGAAAATCTTGAACTGTGAGTTATCCTAACCAAATTTAAACACTTTAAGCCTTCATCGAAAGACGTAAAATTAGGATAAATTTCGAATTTTTCAGTTATTTTAGAATATATTAGAGTGAAAAAAATCACCAATTAAATTTTCTTAACATTTCATAATAAATGCAGCATTAAGTTTGAGTAGAAATAGAAGAATTTGAACTTAGCTTAGTTTTTGCGGTGATTGGCATTGGCTCACTTTAGAATATTGATATAGTAAAAATAATAATTTACGATAAACTTCGGGGTCCAAAGATCCGTTTAGCCGGATTTAAATACGCTGTTCAACTGTAATAAAGAATAAGTCATGAATAGATCATAATTGAAGTTTAAAAAGAAAATTATTTATATGAGTAAAAGTTTTTCCTAATTATATATTTTTTCTTAATTTTTGTTGATCTTTGTTACTTTCAAAAACTGTAGGGTATGAGAAGTATTTAATTTTAAGTCTTTATAATTTAGTTATTTTTGATAGCATATTGATCCAACATTAGTCTATCTTTAGATTAAAAATTGCCACAAGTAGTGTTCTTACTTTTTCTTGAGTTACAAGTTTTATCATCTTTTAGAAGTTATAAGACATGATGCAACCTCTTTCGTGCTCTAACTGACCAAAAGTTTTAATTCTAATTTATTTAATTACACTTTCAATTTTAATTCAAATACAATTTAAAAATAATTTATTTATTGAAGCTAAAGTACACGTGCGACGCGCGTATTCTAAAATTAGTTATAATAAAAGTTTGAATCGCCAACTTAGTAGATGTCGATTGAAAGCTAATCAGTAGGAAGTAATACAAATAGAGTATTAGGTAAGGAATTTATTATAACATGTTAAACTAAACTACATAAATTTCCTGTTAAGAACACTCGCCATACTATCTCTACTTTAAGATAGTAGATACATCTTAATAGAGTACCAAGTATTATAGTATTGACATACGTCATACGCTACCGTAATTAGAGGGCTTCATTACATTTTTTCTTTAAAAAATGGTCTTCTTTTAAATGTATAAAAACATAAAAGTGGAAATTGATCTACTTTTCTTTTCTCCTTTTGTTAATTTTTTTTCTATTTTTATTTTTTAAAGAGGAAGGTGGCTTTGGATCCAAAAACACCTTTTGCTTTGCTAATTCTCTGTAAGCAGTTCCACTCTGTTTTTCATCTTGAGCATCAAATGGAAGGGACCCCACAAAGAAGGAAAATAGAATTGGTGGGCCACCATACAAAAGCAAAGTTGTGGGACCGTATAAGGATGCAGATGCTGGATTTCATCATATGTGTCTGTCTATCACACGCCCTTTTGCTTTTTGGTTTGGCCAATTATCAATAAGTATGTGCTCATTGTATGTTTTTCTCTTTTTTTCCTAAGTAGTTATATATGAGTTTATTTTCAAGCATAAAGTTGCATTGTTTTTTTTTTCTTTTCAAATTTTATTCACCAATTTTGACCAACCATATTAAAATCAATTTGCAAATTGAAACCATAGTTTATTTGAGGATTAAATTTTTTTTGAGAAGACAAGATATATCTTATATATTAATACTAAGGTGAAATATTTTCCAATATAGTAGTGTCACTTAGGATATTTAAGTTCCCTAAACAAGCTAGCATATGATAAATGCTTAACTAAAAGATGTAGTCCTTCACATTCTTTTATAATATTTGATTCAACAAAAGTAGATGGACATGCAAAAAACATAGGCTTGTTTATCTTGGAATTTTTTAAAGTTTCCTTAGCTAGTAGATGTGCTACTCATTGCCCTCCTCAAAAGTTATGCCTGACCACCGGGTGTCTCGCCTGGAGCATTAACATTCTCCATTCATTGGTGAGACATGTTCGTATACTATTATAATCACTTAGAAGCTTGATTGCTTCTCTTGAATCTGTTTCTATTTCCAATGGCAGGAGATGCAAATTGTTTGATGCTTGAAGGCCATGTTTTAATGCCAATAGTCCTGCTTGGAGTGGTGAACCCGCAAGAAAAAAAGTTAGGAGAATCTCACAATCCAATCACCATTATAATCTCTTATTACACCTCCCAAACCTGCATGAAAATTTCACGATTAAAAGCAGCATCTACATTGTCACACCCCAAACCAAAGGGACACGACGGGCACTCGGGCCTACCGCATCGAGCACCAACATAATGTGCATCCATAACAATGCTATCATGCGTAAATGGGCTGAAAAGGCCTCCATGAGATAATATGATTAAAACATGAAAGAAAAATCGACAAAGGACGACCAAAAATAATATACAAGCTTATATACACGAGACATCCGGGCCTACAAGGCCGCCATGACCATCAATACACATAACTTCTGTCTACAAGCTTCTAAGGAATATATAAATATCACAAGGTCGGGACAGGGCCCCGCCATACTCAACTACGTATGTATATACAACCATCATACCTACCAGCTCACTAGACAGCTCCGAAAAAAGGAGCGTGACGAACTTCAACTGAGTTGAGTCACCTATTGTGAAGTATCGTCTGAATCGCTATTTGTATCTGCGGACATGAAACGCAATGCCCCAGCAAGGGGTCGTCAGTACGAAAGATGTATTGAATATGTAAGGCAGGTAAAGCACATAAATAGAAGATGCAATACGAAGGAAGAGTACAGAAGTCAACCTGAAACTCATAACAAGCCTATGAGGGCATACATTATCACAATAAAGGATATATATGCATGTCTGTAAAAATCAAGCTACTCAACGGGGTCATATATTATAGTATCAATCAACTTTTTGGGACAAATCATGTCATATCATAACGTACCTGGCCTTAATAGGACTCGTAATGTCTCATGTCATATCATAACGTACCCGGCCTCGAAGAGGACTCGGTATACCCAACTGATTAGTGGTTGCACAATAGGTGTCGTACCCGATCGAATATAGCACGACTCGGTAGACTATATGTATATACAACCATCATACCTACCAGCTCACTAGACAGCTCCGAAAAAAGGAGCGTGACGAACTTCAACTGAGTTGAGTCACCTATTGTGAAGTATCGTCTGAATCGCTATTTGTATCTGCGGACATGAAACGCAATGCCCCAGCAAGGGGTCGTCAGTACGAAAGATGTATTGAATATGTAAGGCAGGTAAAGCACATAAATAGAAGATGCAATACGAAGGAAGAGTACAGAAGTCAACCTGAAACTCATAACAAGCCTATGAGGGCATACATTATCACAATAAAGGATATATATGCATGTCTGTAAAAATCAAGCTACTCAACGGGGTCATATATTATAGTATCAATCAACTTTTTGGGACAAATCATGTCATATCATAACGTACCTGGCCTTAATAGGACTCGTAATGTCTCATGTCATATCATAACGTACCCGGCCTCGAAGAGGACTCGGTATACCCAACTGATTAGTGGTTGCACAATAGGTGTCGTACCCGATCGAATATAGCACGACTCGGTATATATATATATATATATATATATATATATATATATATATATATAGTGTGTGTGTGTGTGATGTAATGCAAGACCGACCACAAGTGATATCATGAATCTAGTAGAATGCCATCAGAAGGAAATACACAAGAACATGATCAATCTTTTATCAGGGAAGACTTAGGATTATTCAATCTTACAATCTGAAGATTATTTCAAAGGGAATATTTACATCAAGTCATGCCAAGAAAGAAAGTAGGCTTACATACTTAATGTCGACAGCTCATAAGTCCTCGAATGCTTAATGAACGACAATCTACATCATACGAATGATTTGGATCAATAGAAACTCAATAAACTATCAGTATTTTTATTTAGATATTTCATCGAACATTTTTGTGTGCGTAGAACTTCCATAGTCTTTAACAACAGTAACTCAACAATAAGATAACCCTTTTAACTCTATTTATCTCCTTATTTTTCTTATTCATTAACTACCAATATCCAGCAATTCAATATCATAGTATGGCTTCAAACGAGCGGCACAACAACAATAACAATCTCAACAAGCTCTTCAAACAATTCAACAATCACAACGAGTGGCAAGCTCAGTTTTACGATTAACAAATTATAATTTTAAGCTATTTTCTTTCTTCAAAAATATTCCCATAGAAGCAATAACAACCTACACCAGATACTACACCAATTTTTCAGCCACAACATACCTTAAAACATCTTCAAAATAGTCACATACTCGATAACCAAACATAACTACGATTTTCGGGCTTTACCTCACGGGTTTTCAATCTTATAACTTAGCCATGTCTTTTACAAGCACAAGAAAATATGGAGGAAGCAATAGCTTACCTCAATCACCAAGTTCAGATCGAAACATGAGCTTACTCTCACTTAGAATAACCTCCAATATCAACACGACGCACTAGAGCTACTCTTAGCTTGCACCACGAGATTCTTGGGGTTGGATTCACTTGGTAGCCTTTGATTTTGGCCTTAAATCATTTGACAACTCTTAGAGAGGTTTTTGGGAGTGTTTTGGATCAGAAATAGTGAAAATTACGAAAGAAAATGGATTGTAGGCGTTTGATATATATCTGAATATTTCCACCGTCCAAAGTGGGTCCGATAGGGAGCTGCTTGTGAAGTCTCACGAAAATACGAATATCTCTCTACTATGATATTTTATCGATGAACGGTTTAATGTGTTAGAAACCAAACTCGTAGATCTTCAATTTGGTGGGTGGGTCACCCCATAACTCCAAGTATATTGAGAGAAAAACTCAGTGACATTGGACACAAATTTCAATAAGATTATGAACGTATCTTGCGACAACTTTTGTCAACTTTTGTTTTACAATTTGCTTGACTTCAAAATTTACATATGAACATTAAAAAATTCAAACACCTTAAAATACGAACTCCTTAGCATATTATGTACTCCTAGTTTTGCCCCAAAAGTACGGGTTATAACATCTTTGATCCGTTTAGCCTCCAACTCTCACGATACTTCCGTAACACTTGTGTTAATAAATCATTATCTTTGTAAAGGTTCTTAAACTCTATGAATTATATTGATTCACTTAAGACGCATTCCAATATGAAAGTACGGGGTATAACATCCTTTCTCCTTATGAATATTTATATTTATATTCTAACTCTCAAGATTTCTAAAAGTTTTGCAGAGTTTCCTTTGTAAATAGGGCTATCTGAAACCTGATAAGCAGCCCAAACACACAACCAATGCCACACAGGGCTACAAAATAGCATAATAACATCCAATTGGCTTCACACGACTGTCTATTTATGCAAAAATCAAAAAGGGTATCACGACCCGAAATCCCAACCGCGGGGCCGTGTATCACGACTCAGAATTTCCACTCTCGGGACCGTTATGGCGCCTAATATTTTACTTGATAGGCAAGACAACGTTAGATGTAGTTATTAACTATTTTTAATAATTTAAGTCAAATGAAAATCAATAAGCTAAATAGACTGAAATAAAGTAGGTAAATCTCATAACCAGCGATATCCAAATACAAATCCCAGAACTTGTGTCACGAATACACGAGCGTCTAGAGTACTACAAATAATAGTCTGAATGAAAGCATGACTATCTGAATCGAAATAAACATCTAGAGTAATGTAGAAGGGGACTTCAGGGTTGCGAACATTGTGCAGTTGTACCTCAAGTCTCCGTCAAGCACCGGATCCGAGCAATCTACTGATCGCTGCTAGGACCGACGCCAAAATCTGCACAAGAAGTGCAGAGTGTAGTATGAGTACAATCGACCACATGTACTTTGTAAGTGCCGAGCCTAACCTCGATGGAGTAGTGACAAGGCTAAGGCAAGTCACTTACAATAACATGTACGCAAGAAAGGAAAACAGGAAAGGTAAGGCAGTTAACTTATGAAAAAGAACTCAATTATTGTAATCTGAGAACCCGGAATAATCGATCTCAAAATTTATGTAACAACACTGGAAATCAACAAAATAACAACAATGAATACAATACACACAATCCGTTGCGGCGCGCAACCCGATCCTACCGTACACACACAATCCTCCCTTATTTCACCATATCAATATCAAAATTACATATAAAATCCATTGCGACACGCAACCCGATCCCACCATATGATCGTAATCAATATCATACTCCTCCCTTATTTCACCATATCACAATTTATCAATATCAAGTATTACGTATACAACCGTTGCGGCGCGCAACCTGATCCTACCATATCAATATCAAAATCCTCCCTTATTCCACCATATCACAACTATTGCGGCGTGCAACTCGATCCATAAACAAATTCAATAAATGTAATCAATCTAACAGCTCAATTCACAAGAATCTCTACGATTAAAGAATATGAAAGCAAAGCAATAAAGGAACCCCGTACCAAATTAAGAAATGCTACAATTAATACAAAAGCACAAGACAAGCCAAATATATGATAGTTAAAGTGTACAAATAAGAAAATTAAGGCAAGTAGCAATTAATCATGAAGTCATGGAAGGAACGAACATTTCAATACAAGAATAATTAATGAAAGTAACAAGTTACATCATAGAAAGCAATTAAAGTATGTAACGATTAAGACATGGAATAAGGTAATTCATGAAATGAGAGAAAGCATGAAAATAATTATTTTGACAACGTATATACACTCGTCACCTCGCATATACGTCGTTACACAGGTAATTCACATAACATATAGTTCAAAGGTTCCTAATTCCCTCAAATCAAGGTTAGACCCAACACTTACCTCGCTCCACAACCAAATCAAAGCTCAATCGGGGCCTTTCCTCTAAAATTCGCCTCCAAACTAATAGAATCTAACCAAAATAAACTTAATATCAACAAACAATACTAGGGAAATTAATTACAATAGATAAAGCTAAGATCTTTACACTTTTCCCAAAAAAATCAATAAAAGTCAACCCCAGGCTCGCTTGGTCAAACCCGAGATTCAGACCAAAACTCAATTACCCATTCAGCCCTGAGCCCGATTAAGCGATTAGTTTCAAAATTCGACCTCAATTTGAGGTCTAAATCTCAATTTTACAAACAAAAAAAAAACCAATTCTACCCAAATCCCTAATTTTCTATCATGAAAGAGCATAGATTAAGGTTAGAAATCAATAGGTGTTGATGAAAATGGAAGGAAACGAGTTAAAATATACTAACCTATGATGTGGGGATGAAATTCTTCTTCAAAATCGCCTCTAGGCCGAGCTCTAATGTGAAGATGGTGAAAAGTGAAGAAAATCCCGTCTTTGGGACATTTAAGTCAATGGGCGTCAGGCCTTCTTCGCGTTCGCGAAGGTCTTGACGTGATCGCAAAGTGCAGCGGTCCAAGTGGCCTTCGCGTTCGTGATGGCTCTTCCCCCTGGCCATAGCGTTCGCGACCCTCTGATCATGTTCGTATAGAACACCTAGCTGCTCCCCTCCTAGACCCCTTACTCATCGCGTTCGCATAGTGTTGGTCGTGTTCGCGAAGTCTGATCCCATCATTGCTTCGCGTTCGCAGCCCCTACCTCGCGTTCGCATAGAGAAAATTCCACCCTAGCCCAGGTAACTCTTTGCGATCGCGAAGAAGGATGCACCAGACATCAGAAAACTCAGAACCAGAAATTGCCTAAGTCCAAAAACCACTCTGTAGCCTATCCGAAACTCACCCGAGCCCCTCGGGCTCCAAACCAAACATGCACACAAGTGTAATAACATCATACAAACTTGCTTGCATGATCAAAACATCAAAATAACACTTAGAACTACGAATCTAACATCAAAATGTATAAAGTTTTCAAAGAAACTCAAGAAAATGCAGATTCGGGTCCCAATTCGATTCTGGGCATACGCCCAAGTCCCAAATCACGATACGACCCCACCGGGACCATCAAAACACAGATTCGGGTCTGTTTACATAAAATATTGACCGTAGTCAACTCAAATGAGTTTTAAGGCATAATTTTACATTTTCTTAGATTTTCCACATAAAAACTTTCTGGAACAAGGCACGGACTGCGCATGCAAATCAAGAAATACTAAACTGAGCTAGTCGAGGCCTCGAAACATAGAAATGAAGGGTGAAACTCAAAATGACCTATCGGGTCATCACACTATGATGGAGCCTAACGTCCACTTGCTAGTCAAGCCAACATTAATACACAACTAATCATTTATAGACTAATTTGAAAGCAATATAATAATAATTAAAGCTGTAAAAGTTCAAAATAGATATAATAACTCCAAACGCTGACTAGACAAATCCTAGAATCTGGTTTCACAAGTACATGAGCATATTAAAAGTGCTATAACCAATGTATGAATAATATACAATTGTTCGAAACAAAATAAACAGTAAAGCTAGATAAGGAAGGGGACTTCAGGGACTACGATCATTGTGCAGGTCTACCTCAAGTCTCCAGATATAGATCCGAGCAGAAACTCCACTAGACACCGCTAAGACTAACACCAGAATCTGCCCAAGAAGTGCAAAAGTGTAGTATGAGTACAACCGATCCAATATACTTTGTAAGTACTGAGCCTAACCTCGACGAGGTAGTGACGAAGCTATGACAAGACACTTACTAAAATCATGTGTAGATATATGCATAAAGCAACAGAAATAACAAGTAAAGCATTTAAAATAATAATAGGGAGAGAACATGTAAAAAGAGAGTAGGATCAGAACAGTCTTCCGAAATAAACAACGATGCAGCCAAGTAACTTCACAAATCCAAAAATCAAGTAAATCAATGAAATCATCAAATGGCATGGCATCACCCTTCGTGCTTTTACTCTCATCCTCACCATGTAATATGATAAATACAATGGTACGACATCACCATTCGTGCTTTTACTCTCATCCTCCCCATATGACATGATAAATAAAATGGCACGGCATTACCCTTCGTGCTTTTACTCTCTTCCTCACATGATATGATAAATGATATTAAAGGCAATCAAGTGCATGACATCACGCTTTGTGCTTTAATCCTCACAATCACTCAATCAATGATAACAATATGTAAAATAAGACATGACAACACCCTTGGTGCTTTTCACTCTTATTCACCAAGCAATAACAATAATCCAAATTATCAATGCAAGGTGGGAAGCAAATTTCAACTCCAACCCTGGTGTTATGATAAGCAAATTCAACTTCCGACATCCCAACAACTTCAAATTAATCGATAAACATGAAAGCGAACAATCAAAGAATAACAATCTAACTAAATCATAGAAGGCATGGTAAAAGAAGCAACAATTCAATAAATCAATTTCCACCCGCATGCTTTAACCCATGATGACACATATATACTCGTCACCTTGCATACACGCCGTCCCTACACATAATTCACATAGCAAATAGACCAATAAGTCCTAATTTCCTCAAGTAAAAGTTAAACACGACACTTACCTTACTCCGCAACCAAATAAATCAATCAACCACCGTCTTGCCTTTCGAACAAGCCTCCAAACCAACCGAATCTAGTCAATTATCGATCAAACAATTCAAAATAAGCTTTAGAAACTACCCGCGAATTAAAAAGGTTCAACTTTGAATATTTTTTAAAATGTCAACAAAAGTCAACCCCGGGTTTGCTTGGTCAAAATTTGAGACTCAGACTAAAATTCGATTACCCATTCACCCTCGAGCCCGGTTATGTGATTTGTTTCGAATTCCGACCTCAATTTGAGGTATAAATCTCAATTTTAAAAAAATACATAAATTCTACCCACAATCCCAAATTTCTACCATAAAATTCATAGATTTGATATTAAAAACTCATGAAAAGTAATGGGGAATTGATAGAAAATGAATTAGAGTTTCTTACTAATGAATTTGGGAAGAAAAGTTTTTTTAAAAAATCGCCTCTAGAGTGTTAAAGGTTGAGAAATGGTATAAAATAAGCAAAATCTCATTTTCTCCTCTTTTACCCAACTACAGATGTCACATTTGCAAACGCTTGTCCGCAAATGTAATACACTGATCGCAAATGCGATCAGTGCATTAGACCACCAAACGTCGCAAATGTGACAAAAGTCTCGCAAATGCGAGGAGTCCCCTCATCGCAAATGCGAGCTAGGTTTCGTATTTGCGAAGCTGCCAACCCCCAGTTCCAAGTCACAAAAGCGACTCAAAGGTTTCATATGCGAACACCTAGTGTTCGCAAATGCGATTAGATATTCGCAAAAGCGACGCACTAACCCACCAGCCCCGTATTGCAAATGATTTCATTTGACCACAAAAGCGAGCTTGCAAATGCGAGATCTACAGACTTGAAGCACCATCAGTTTGCACCAGCAATCCTAAAACCAACCAAATTCATATAATACTCACTCGAAACGCATCCGAGCCCCTCGAGCTCCAAACCAAACATGCACACTATAACAAGAATCGATCATCAAAACTCAAGATTTTTCAACTTCAAACTCAATTTTTACAATTTCACACATAATGCGCCGAAATGCATTCAGGTCACCCCGGACCCCAACCAAACGTGCGTACAAGTCCAAAATATCATACGAACCTACCAAAATTGTCAAAATATTGATCCGAGGTTGTTTACCCAAAGTGTTGACCGTGGTCAACTCTAGCCTCAATTTATGTTAAAATCATATTTTCTTAAAATTTTCACATAAAAGCTTTCTGAAAGGCGGCTCGAAACATGCACGCAAATCAATAAATATTAAATGAAGCTATGGGAGGTCTCAAAACATAGAAATTAGGACTAGTACTCAAAATGACCTATCGGGTCATCACAAAGGGTTAGCCATGACTCACCTCAACTATCATCCGTTGTACTCTGAGTTGTGGCTGCCATATTTGTCTTAGTATTATCACCTACAGTCTGAAACAAATGAGGATATCTAGATTTCATATCCTCCCCAACTTCCCATATCATTTTCTTTACATTTTTGTTCCTTCAAAGTACCTTAACTGAAGCCACCTCTTTGGTTCGCAACTTACAAACTTGGCGATCTAGGATAGCTACCTGAATTTCCTTATAGGATAGGTCTTCTGTGACCTGGACATCCTTAATGGGGGTAATACGGGAGGGGTCACCCAAGCACTTACGAAGCATGGATACATGAAGCACAAAATGAACTGTTTCTAATTCCGGGGGCAACTCAAGCTTATAAGCTACTTGACCGATTTCTGGTTAATCTGATATGGTCTGACAAACCTGGGGCTAAGCTTGCCTCTCTTGTTGAACCTCATCACGCCTTTCATAGGTGACACTTTCAAGAACACATAGTCTCCCATAACTCTAAGTGTCGATATTGGTTATCTAAGTAAGACTTTTGCTGACTTTGAGCGGTAAACAATCGATCCTAAATCACTTTCACCTTCTCTACAGCCTGTTGCACCAAATCAGGGCCTAATAATTTTGTCTCGCCAACATGGAACCAACCGATAGGAGACCTGCACTTCCACTCATATAGGGCTTCATATGGTGCAATCTGGATACTGGAATAGTAGTTGTTGTTATAAGCAAACTCAAAGAGCGACAAATGATCTTCCCAAATTCCTTTGAAGTCTAGAACACAGGCTGGCAACATGTCCTCGAGTGTTAGAATAGTGCACTCGGCCTGACCGTCTTTCTACGGATGGAAAGTTATGCTAAGAGTAAGCGGCGTACCCAAACCTTTCTGGAAGGAATCTTTAGAAGTTCATTGTGACCAAACTCCTCTATTTGAGGTAATAGACATTAGAATGTCCTAAAGCGTATTGTCTTCTCAATTTATCACTTATGTAATTCTTGACTGTGTGAATAGCTCCATCTTGGTAAGAAATGAGTTACTCGTGTAAATTTATCGACCATCAACTCTCTAGAGTAATATTTCTAATAAGAACGGGGTAAACCCATACTGCACTTTATCCTTGAACTACTCTTTCATTTCCACGTCGAGAACTCTATCCACTATATCAGCCCTCTGGGCCTTGATACTCTATCTGTACCAGCTGACCATTCGGTCACTGTGCCAAAATTTGACAATGTTCCTGTCACACTAGCACAATAATACATATCTCTGGTACCGTGGTACACCCTTGTCAAATCAGGATGAATAGAATGTGGGGGGAGGGGGAGAATAATTCATCTCCACTCTCTACTTTTCCCATATATCATCTATATCTGGACACACAATAGACCTGGTATCGGAAAATTCCATTTCCCTAAGAACTCAAATATTATCTTTCTTTGCCATAAAAATTTCTCCTTCGATAATATTAACTCCGGATCTTCATATTAAGTTGTCCATACCTCTTATCTTATGCTGCCCTGGAGGTCATCACCTTGTTCGGTTGAATTTCCTTTTTAGACTGTAATAGGACAGAATCCCTATGTCAATCCCTATTGTTATTCTTTTACTTCGATTGTTAGGGTGCTACCACTGAGTTTTAGTGCGCAACTCTATTCGTTGTAATCTAGATTCTAAACCATTTCCTTCTTGAGGAGGACCATATTCTACTATACCATCTGGGCTCACCTTTACTCACTTTTTAATCCCAAGAATTGTTACTCTCTTAAGAAGACTCATAGGTATCTATATCATTGTGGCTCGCCTTGGAGGATGCCTTTACCATGCATTGGAGAAACTTATCTAAATTTTGGCTATTGCCGCTTAAAGATATACTAGAGGTCCTTATGGTTACTAAAGATATCATATTATACCGCTAATGCGTGTTCACCGCTACCGACCCTAAGTCATGGTTCTGTAGTTCTTCTTGGTTCTCCCAACCGCTCTTTAGCTTAAGCGACCTCATTTCCTTATTCCTTCTTAACGTGTGGATTACAATGCATTGATTTATCTCAACCTCTATCATTCAGGAGTTTCTTATATACCTGGCCTTAAGTTCCACTCTTGGTCCCAATCTTGATTCTTTATTTAACTAGCATAGCTAGCAATAAGTTGTTGACGTATTTCCTCATTGGATACCTACCCATACTTGGACCACTATATTCAGAGTAAATTCTCCTTTTTTATCTCTTAGCTAACATCTTTTAGTATTATACTTTTAGCAATCTCATCGTCATATATCTCTATAGGATCTTAGGTACCTTTTAAGTACCCATCATCATCCTTCTCACTCCCACTTCCGCTTTCATTCTAACAATACCAACTCTAAGTGCTATTTGCCTTCACTCTGAGCTTCATAGCCCTTTAGCTTGATTGGCTATATACTAGCACTTTTTTATCGTTACTTTTCACCTGAAATATCCCTTGCGAGTTGTGATCACATACTTATGAAGTTAAAACTTCAGGCTCTAAGACCATTCCATAATATAAAATGATGTGTCGGTTGACGGCTCGTCCGACCTCTTAAGTAGCCTACTTCTAGGCTTTACATACATCATCTCTCGATGTAACTCGACTTACCCTTTCATTCGTTAGTTCTGGGTAATCCCTTTTTGGGGCTTATAAATGCTTCTATCTTTGATTTTCCTTCATGATTTCCCTGTTGAGCCCCATCTGTCTGGCGGGTCTTACCGTTGCTTAACTCCTCTAAACGGGAGGTTTTCACCTTTCTATTCTTAGCGTGAATACTTACATATCATTCTATGTTCATAACACATCTGCAAAATCTGGATAACACCATCTTATTCATCTTAAAACTCTGCGTGTTAACCTTCTCTTCCACTTGCTAACCCATTATGTGAGTTCTATATCGATTATGTATCACACTATCTCTTCTATAGGAGGAAGCCCACTTTTGTGCTTAGTAATTTCCTTCCTGAAATGTCATATTTTTTATTCAACACCCTTCGCAATCCTATTTATTAACAACTTACAATTTGCCTTAAAGCAATACTTTTAAGTAGGGCTACTGAATCATTTACACAAGTAGAACGCCGCAGGTTCATAACTGACATACTCAGTCTCAGTAGGCAACTTGTCTTCCCATCAAGACGTTAGTATTAACCCCTTCTCCCTAGTAGCCTTTAAGGATCGCCCTTTTTGCAAATTATTCTCTTATTAATTAATCAGTTACTTTGTAATTTCTCAGTATCCTTGATTATAACCATCTATTGAGTCTCCCACTCTTATTCCATTTAACTTAGAGAACTTTCTAATAGTAGTACTCCCTAATTGAGGGAATTAATTTCTCTGGTCAGTATATTTTGTTGACCTTTGTTAATTCAAAATTCATAATATACTTGGTCTCATAATACCTTCCTCTTCTTTTCTCATCATTTACTTATACTTACCTTAGGTTTTACTTGACTATGATTTGGTCACATTACCATGCTTTATCTTACGATTCTTAGTCATTTTTAGTATCTATTCAGGTTTTCTTTGTATCTTTGTGTCATTCCCCTGCCATCAATTTCAGTTCTTACCTTTGTTTATATACTTGCAACATAACATTCTCTTACGTTAACTTCCCCTTTCTTTAATCGACCTTATGTTCTGGGCGCTCACCATTCATGCTTTACCTTGGACAAAAGCCTTTCTAAGGGAAATATTATCTCTCACACAAAGGGTTCCATACTTAGCCCCCAGATCTTCAAGATCTTCAAAGGTCATATCCGACTAACAATTTTTGGGTCCATCATGCACACATTCTCTAAAAAGCTGCCATCGACATGTTCGTACTATTCTTCAGTGCTACCCATATTATGAATTGTTCTAATCTTCACTAGATCCCGAGGTCTCTAGGATCTTCAGTGCATCTTCTTTTCCTCTTGCTCTTTGTCTCTTCAAACTCAACTATAATTGTATTTTGGTGTGTAATGCATGATTTTGCTGGCTAACTCTATCTCATTCTGCTCTTCAATTAAGATTATTAACTGGACGGAAAAAAAATTATCACGACTAACAGGAAAAACGTATAAAGCAGAAATAATTTGATCTAAGTTATGGAAATTATCTTGATACTTTATTCCTTTTGTTAATGAATAATTTTAGCAATTGCAGCTAACTGCTCCTTTGAGCAGCACATATGCTCTGGATATGACATATTCTACACACTTAATTGCACTTAGTTCTTGAAAAAAATATTGAGAAATCAATATCTGAGTGTTGGTTGCAAGTTCCTAATAATAGTTGCTCCCCATTATGCTTTGCCGATAGTAAAAGAAATGATCTTTTACCTGCTTTGGTATGATTATCTACTAAATGCTTAATAGAAATGTTCTGATTCTACTTGAAGTGCACAAAGTGCTCTGCAGAGATTACATATAAGGCAGATAGAAAATTTTCTGACAGCAAAGAATGAGACAAAAATGAAAGCACAACCAATAATGAAGCAGATAGCAAATCTCTAAGGCAACAGCAGCACATTCATTCGACATAAGTAATAATTAAATTCATGATTAATAAAGATAATATGAAGTTGCATAGGTAGAGTCATTTCACCAGATCACATATCAACAGCAGCACATTCATTCGACATAAGTACAAAATATATAATTGCATAGCTAAAAGCATTTCAGTAAAAGCTATCAGAGATTCTTTTCTTTCTTAACGACTCTGCGAACCTTGTTGCTAGAGAGTTGAGAATTGAAGTCGCCATCTGGTCCTACTGTTGATGCCTTATTAGCGGATCTAGTCTTCTTGTCATACGTCTTCAAAGGAGATATTTTTGCATTGCAAGCATCACCATCTTCTAACACGGACGATCCACTTTATGATACGTTTTTCTCGATGGGAGTTTGCAAAACAGACTTCAGCTGAGTTTCGGCCATAAGATCCTTTCAAAAATAAAAAAATTTAATAGCAGTTGGAGAGCAATACTGTTGCTAGTTGCATAATTTTGACTCATAATTGTTAACTAAATAAATAATGCTGTAAAAGTTTAAATTTCATAAAATTTACCCCGAAAAGCTTATCTCTACTTGAGCTTTGTCCATCAAAAAATTGTGGATCCTGTTAAACAGAAAGAAAAAAGAACATTCATCCTATGAGTGCAAAATTATTTATACCTAAATTTTGTATGAGGAGGTTTGTGAGTAAAAAATATTTACAGTGATAGTGTCTTCAAATAAACTGTGATTGTATTCCTTTAGAAGGTCATCATCATCACTAAGCTTAAGAACTTTGTAGACTTCGACCTGTGACTCAATATTTTCTTGCTTAACAATAACCTTGAACATGAATTTTTTATAAAGAATATCGTCAAGTTCACTTGGATAAGAACAGTCAGCATCCGCAATTGAAGTCTACACCAAATTTCATAGGTTAGAAATATTATAATTGATAACTAAATTAAGTTTAGTATTATACCTCAAGTAATCTTTCCTTAAGTTCTTTTGCGGACTTCCCTATAAGCTGCATAGCTTCGCGATTCCAAAGCAACAATGAGATAAAAGCGGTTCCATCCATAACACGAACTTGAAGCCTATACCTGCAACTCAATTTTGATTAACCTTATGCATATTTTTTATAGATAGTAGATTTTAAATATACATAAATAGTAATTACCTGTGAGTAACTGAAAGTTCTTCTTCATTGAATTTCTTACAAAAGTATTTATTTTCAACTTTATCAACCTTTCTATTACACTTGTTGCATGCTAAGTATGACCATCCCCGGTCAAGTTCCAAATTAATCAATTTTGCCGCAATCCAATAGCTACATTCCTATTTAACAAAAATAAAAAATTATTGTAAATGCAAAACAGAAAACATAAGGTAAATATAATTGACAAAGTAAATTAAACTCACTTGCGTGCACTGAACTAAATCCCTTATAGTTTTAAACAGTACAATTCCTTTGTCTAACTCATCTCTAACAGAGTAACTTTGCTGAGAACTTATTTGAGTGATTCGCTCAAAGTTTGATTGACGTGCTGCAAGTAATCTGTATAAGTAAAAAATTGTAATTTATAAATACTATTGTTATTTTTTGTGTACATATAGAAAAGGATTATACACTTGAAAAACCTGGATTTAAAGTCAATAGATTGCGGCAACGTAGAATTTATCCATATCTTTGTCTGATACCAACAGCTACGCACTGAGTAATTACCTGTGTATCAAATGAACTATAAATATAAATTTGAAATTTAAAAATTTTTATAAACTAAAATTCAAAAATACATGTAATTTCTGGTAAACCTCGAAATTTTTGAGCTTTCATATGCTGGAAAACAACAATCAAAGGCTCATCGGTAGATTCATTCAAGTGATGTTGAATTTGATCCACAAGTTCGCTCCATAAGGTTGCCAAAATCCTGTTCCTCCTATACGTTTCATGGTAAGATTAATAAACACATATATAGGTAATTTATTATAAAGTATTGTTTCTATTTTTGAATTACTTACTGATCATCTTCGAGCACAACATTAATAAAGACACTTTGGTCGTCTCCTTGCTTGTAGGTCTTAACATCTTCATAGGTCACAACCTGACCAACAATATCTATAAATATAAAAGTTAGTCACATAGTTTTACAAATACCATTAGTTCATTAAAAATGAAAAGAAGAATTACCAAGTAATTCTGTCTCATCGACATCATGTTGATTCGTTAGTTGGTCAAAAGAGCGCAAGTTAAAGATGTTCATATGAAATGAAGGGTCAGGTGTATCCTCAACAAATGTCTTTTGAGTAAATGTCAGCCTCAGGTTGTGTGCCGTAGTCCTCAACTTCAAATTATTTGGTCCGACTAGTTCATACGATATAAGCGAAGTTCATGTATCTTGTTCCTAAAAAACTTAACAACATACTTTCCGATTGAAGCATGTATACGATCACCCTACAAAATCAGATTCCTTATTAGTGCACAATTATGAAGCCAACAATTATAAGCTCGTATATACTTTCATCACTGCCTAAAGTTGTCCTCAAGATTTGATGTCAAAAACCAGAATGCTACAGTTTGTTCTATATCAATTATGAAGCCAGCATTAATAGACAGAAAGAGGAATACTTGTACTATACATATTTCATATATAAGCGTAGTTTCTGTATGTTCATCCGATGATAGTCTAAGCAAGGCAACCAATATCTAATATTTGCTAGATTTTTATATTTTGAACAATACCTCTGTTATTTTGAACAATACCTCTGTTATTATGTACAAAGATGCAACTTAACTGATTGTTTATATGTATATATTAGGATAATCACTGTTTAAAGTTATCCTAAAGATTTGAAATCAAAAATCAGAATGGCACAGTCGGTTCCATATCACTTAAAGATCTGTTTATATGGAAGTCGAAATTATTGGAGCAACTTCTTAGACATTTGAGTAATGCGGAAGAATGAATTTTCATATAGAATGCGAGTACTTTACGAAGTTTAAAACTATGAGAAAGTTGAATATGTTAGCTTAGAATCCTGTAAAACCAATTCAATTGAATACGGTATTTCCGGCTTAAAGCGATCCGGCATTACCCACATTCGAACGACTCTAACTTTGAGATTCCATTGCATCGAGTTGCCTGAAATTGTTTGATATCATGAATTTATGTGGCCATATTTGCAAAGCAATTGTAATCAGACTTGTATACTGAGTAGATAAAATACGAAGTTGAAAAGGTTTTGAAAATATAAAGCGCATAAATCATACAGTTATGTATGTGTAGATAAAATAGGGATTTTTGGTTGGAAGCCCACGTTTGGGAGCACGATCAGTTGTGGGATAGAATCCGACTGTTTGATGTTTGATGAAATAACTTCACGTTTGATGCCGACTGTTTTGTTGAAATAACTGGAATTATTCTCTGAAAAATTATTCGTCCTTTTTTTTTAAAACTTTTATGTATAAAAAAACTAATTGAAAATTTGAGAGAGTAGTTGTTGAGTAAAATAGGGCCAACTAAGAAAGTGGGAGGATTCTTTTTTTTTTTAATAACAGCCAGCCCAAATAAGGGGAAGGAAATTCTATTTTTAATAGGCAAGTATATCAATAAGAATAACTGCAAAAACAAAATCGTGGGAGGACTGGAAACAAAATCGTGGGTCGATTGGAAGTTTTTTATATTTTTTAAATTTAACTTTATTTTGTTGATTTGTAGTTTGAATTTGAAATTCTAACTATCTTGGAGATTTGTCCTAATTTTTTACATGTGTTAGAATTGTGGGTATTCCACTTGTCAGCCTAACATGGTTTTGCCTTTGTTATTCTATATAGATAGATTTGTTATTCTATATAGATAGATTAGAACTTGACTTAGTTATAACACCTAGTTATTGTCAGATCCCTACCAAAGTGTCGTTTATGCGTAAAGCAAAATCCATCTTTGAAAGCAATCTTCGGTTTCCTTCTCTCTTTTTCCTACTATTTAGTCACAATACATATTGCAGTATTTTGTACATCCTTTGTGTGGAATGAACTCTACAACAAAACAAGGAATTACAGTTTACTCACCCCCAAAACTGGAAAAAGATACTTAATAATGAAAGTGAAACAACCAAAACAATCACTTCATATATACTTACAAGTGGATACATTTTGTATACAACTAGACAACTCTGCCTTCCAAAATAGTAAACAAACCTCATACAGTATGATGGAATGATGCAAAAGATAAAGGATAAAGAATTGGAGAAGAGGAATTTGTTGTCTACATCTATAAAAATAAAAAGTCTTTTTGAGTACCTGGCACTAGAGTCTTTGTTGGACCGCTCCAGCTTTGCAAGCCAGGCATTATTTTCCCTTTGACAACATGCAAAAGACAGGGTAGCTTCACCCGATACCTAGTCTACAAGCACATACATTCATCATCCCCCTTTTGCCCAAAAGAGGTGGAGGTTTTGACCCAACCCCACAAAAAATTGTTGGATTAACTTTTGAAAAATGACATTAGGACCAAAATGCATAGACCATTTCCAGGAGCTTCCCTCTCAATTAAGGGATTTCCCTTTGCTGAATTGTTTTCACCATGACTTCTTATCAGCTATTCCTAGATTGATCAATTTTCTCATTGAGTTTTTTTTTTTGTAAAATAGCTGCCAATATACTCCGAGATCATTCTCTGAAATTGACAAGAAGAATTAAGTTAGACAATTTGGTATATTTTCAAGAAATATATGATATTATTGAATCAAAGAGATAAAATAATTACCAAGAAGCTGACTATAGTATGGCAGCATCACTGAAGCTTGTTGCACGAAGCTCAACGTTCCTTAGATGACGAAGATGTAGTAGGATTTCCTGAAGAAGATCCATGCCTTTATCGCCTTTCTTCAGCGAGCTTACACAGTTGTTTAGGAACTCCCTATCTGCCTCAAGGGCTTGTAGCCTTTGATGGAGATGATCCAACTCTTGTTCCACAGCTAGCTTCTTGTTCTCTAAATCAAAGTTATGAACCCCATTGGCATTTAGTGTACCATCTCCATTTTCATCACTCATTTTGTCAAATAGAGGAAGAAGTCTCTTTCCCTTGGCATGATGATGTTTCCCATTCATTTCCTTCAAGAAACCATTGGCATGAGAATCTTCCTCTATATTATCTTGATATGAATCTTCCATCAGCCTAACATCCTCAAAATGTTTTGCATCTTCATCATCCAAGTCCAAGCTGACAAGCCTTTCCTCCAAAACCTTTAGCTGCTCAAGAATCGCCATTCTCTCTTCCTCCAAATTTATAACTGCACCAACAGGAGTGCTATGATTCATGCCGCTATCATCTTCCTTTGCTTCTTCTTGATTCAAACCAATAGAGAGTCCATCACTATCCTCAGAGGAGAATGTGCTACTGTCCTTGCTTCTCTTCAACATCCTCGTTGCCTCATATTCCAATAATCTTTTCCTATATGCTTCCAATTCTTTCTCTAACTCTTGCTTTTCCCTCTCTCTCTTCACCATAAGCTCATTCATTAGCTGCAAGGCTTCTTGATCGTACCCCAATTGTTCTTCCATCATTCTTTGGTATTGCAAAGCTTCCATCTGCATTGCTGCTTTCTCTTCTTGAAGCCTATTGATCATAGCCATTGTCTGACTTGCAGCCACAGCAGAAGCACTTCTCTCTTCTTCCAATTCCGTGTACAGAGAATGTAAAGCCTTCCTCTCAGCTTTTAATGCTGATTTCAGATGTTCGACTGTTGAAATTGTATCTCCACTCTCTAACTCACTTCCATCCAGAGAATCTGAATCTTTCTTCGGGTGTAACTGATGGAAGCTATCTGGTGTATCGTGAACTTTATCTTCATTTAAGCTGGAACAGATTGAGGACTGGTTGTTCATCATATGTCCACTCAAATCAACTGATAATGTTCTCAATTCTACTTCATCTTCTTTATGACCTAATAATATGACACACAAAAGAGTTTTAGTAACTTAACCTTATGGGACAGGGTTTAATCCTCATTTTACTTGGTACAAAGAAATTATCATGAATGAAAGAAAGAAAGAAAGAAATAACAGATTCCTTGCTGCAAAGAGGTAACAAAATTACTATGAACTTGTACTTGATGGAAATGAGCAGAATTTCTGGAAGGTTCTTCATGTATATATGAAGTAAGTGCTTCATCTGCTTGATCCAAATCAGGAATTTCAGTCCCAATTGACACTTCTCCGTCAGTTTCATTGTTTGGCATTTCTTCTGAAACCACAGCATATACACAATAAGACAAAAACAGTCCTACATACATAAAACACTAGTAAGTCATAGAAGATGAACTGATAAATACCTGGTGAAACGTCTGAATTTTCCTCTTTCTCTTCTTCCCTTTCCTTAGCTGCAAGAATTTGAACTTGGTGATATGTAGATGCTTCTTCAGCGTTGGCAAATTGTTCATAAACCTCCTGGCATTCTTTGGCATAGAAAATCAAATCATTATCCATAGATTCAACAACTGCAAATTCAGGCTCCCTCTCACTCCCTCCCAAACAAATTTCAGCCTCTTCCTCCACAACTGCTTTAACCTCTTCCTTGACATCTTGATGGATTAATTTGACGGGGACCAACATATGACCACTGCAATCAATGAAGAATTCCAGATGCTGAGGGGGAGCTGCATCCTCAATCTCACAACCTTCATCTTTCAACATCTTTTTTTTGTATTTCTCCTCAATGTATTCAGTCACTCCTTCAAGAACTAAATGTACTTTTTCACCTTCCAACTTTTTAACATCAGAAGAAAGTAGCTGATTGTCACCATTTTTCTCGATTTTATCTTCATCCGATCTGTTTTGATCCAAGTTATCACCTTTTTCGAAAAGATCATTAGCCTCAATGATTAAATTCCCTTTGTGTGTATATTCCAAATCAGGTTTGATCAACATATAAGGAGTTGAAAACTTGGTCTCCAAGCTCACACCACAGCAAGAACAATTCAAAGCCACCTCACCACCATTTTCCAGTGTCATTTCCTTTCCATTTTCTATCATTTTAAGAAAAAAGGCGAAATTATCAGAAACACCATGAAAACCACAATCCTCGCACGTATCTTGTGATTCAGCTAGCCTTTGATGCTTTGAGCAGAATCCCAATTTGGAAACCTCAGTGGCATGAACCTCACAAAGAAGATCTCTATGTATGTTCCTGTTTTTTCCATGACCAAACAAATGATCAACTCGAGAACAACATAAACATGGTGGTTTTAGACCAAAATACTCTGCAAACTTGATTATCAGATAGGAAAAAAGAGAGTTGAGAAGAAGTAGTACTATCAAAGTCCATTCCAAGACTGCATAAATGAGAACAAGAGTCATCTTGTTGGTGTTTCTGTGTAACATGCTTGCAAACTTGTTAGCTCCCATTTTCTGTTGCTCTCTTTCTTTCTACTACACACACAAAGAAAAATACAGAGATTGTACAAGAATGAGTGGTGAGGAATTATGTAGAGAGGGTTGGTGGGGTGTGGAGGAGGAAGAAAGGTAGGAAAATGGTGAAAGTAGATGAAGCGGAGTTTTTATTTTAGACAAAAAAAGGGCGGTTTGAATAATGAGAAAGGGAAAGCCAAAGGAGACTTGATGCTTTAGAAAAGAATTATAATGATGTGATGGAAGAGAGGAAAAGAAAGAAAAAAAAAAGGCAAATGAATTTCTTAATAAAAGAAAGAAGTAAGTAATGCGAGCCTTGTGAATTTTGACCAAGTTTAGTTGTCACACCATTAAACATTGAACGGCTAACAGATTTGTTGAATCCTTCTTCGCATTATGCTTCATCTAACTGATCTAATGAGTTTATATCCAAATTGGGTAATTATCCTTCTTACTATTACTCGAAGAAATAAAATAGATTTCTATTTTAATTACAAATCGAAGAGTTGAACTTTTAAACTGAATTTTTTAAAATATTTTTTAGGTATTTATATCTATATTATATTAAAAGCATGAAGTCTCTTATATCGTTTGCTTTTTTTACCCCTTAAATATTAATTTTATATTGGACAAGATTGTAATTTAATTATATTCCTAATATTTAGTATTTTAATATCAGCTAAATTTTTTGTTATTGAATTTTTCCTTATTTGTACTGTGTAAAAATTTCTAATGTTTAATTTGAAATTACAATGCAACTAAAACTCTTTGTCACACACGTTAATAGATGTTTATAAAGCTATCAAATTTAAACATACTTAATAAGCTTTGTCTCGCTAGGTCTGTTATGACTTCAATTTTTTGAAGTTAAGCCTGAATATCAGTTTTATTAATTTATAATTTTTAAAAGAATTTTTTGATGATTATTATATTTTAATTTGTCGTATGCTAAAGTTACTCTATTGTTGGAGATCGGTTTCATAATTTCATTCTTCTCTCGATAAGAGTTTATTGATGATTATTAAATTTATTTTATGTATTCTTTTATTGCTCTTTGTTGTATGCTATTAGGATATATTTTATAATATTTATGTAATTTTTAAAATTTAATATTCAGTAGTAACTCTTAGGAGTACTTGTCCTTCCTTTTAGGTTTGGGGGTCCTATTTCCCCCTCATGTTTCAGCTATTTAACAAGAAAACTTCATTAGCTAAACGTCATATTCACCTTTCAAAGCAAACTAAACTAAGTTGATAAATTCATCCTTCTGACAAATTTTAAAAAGTTTAATTAAGTTGAATATTTCAATTTTTGTAAAATTCAAATGAACTAAACACTTATTAAAAATTGTTAAAGACTTCGAATTTAACTACAAAATTATCACTTTTATTATTATGAAATTTTGATCATTTTAATTAATTTTTAAAAATTATTTTTTTAAAATGGGGACGCTATTTTTTCACATACTTCAGTCGAAAAATATGAATAAACTCATAGTAATAACAAGTAGTGTAGTACTGAGTTTGTATCGGAATAGAAAATCTTGAACTGTGAGTTATCCTAACCAAATTTAAACACTTTAAGCCTTCATCGAAAGACGTAAAATTAGGATAAATTTCGAATTTTTCAGTTATTTTAGAATATATTAGAGTGAAAAAAATCACCAATTAAATTTTCTTAACATTTCATAATAAATGCAGCATTAAGTTTGAGTAGAAATAGAAGAATTTGAACTTAGCTTAGTTTTTGCGGTGATTGGCATTGGCTCACTTTAGAATATTGATATAGTAAAAATAATAATTTACGATAAACTTCGGGGTCCAAAGATCCGTTTAGCCGGATTTAAATACGCTGTTCAACTGTAATAAAGAATAAGTCATGAATAGATCATAATTGAAGTTTAAAAAGAAAATTATTTATATGAGTAAAAGTTTTTCCTAATTATATATTTTTTCTTAATTTTTGTTGATCTTTGTTACTTTCAAAAACTGTAGGGTATGAGAAGTATTTAATTTTAAGTCTTTATAATTTAGTTATTTTTGATAGCATATTGATCCAACATTAGTCTATCTTTAGATTAAAAATTGCC
This sequence comes from Nicotiana tabacum, assembly GCF_000715075.1. NCBI lineage: Eukaryota > Viridiplantae > Streptophyta > Magnoliopsida > Solanales > Solanaceae > Nicotiana > Nicotiana tabacum. The sequence continues at coordinate 51,111,582 of NC_134102.1, forward strand.
ACAAGTAGTGTTCTTACTTTTTCTTGAGTTACAAGTTTTATCATCTTTTAGAAGTTATAAGACATGATGCAACCTCTTTCGTGCTCTAACTGACCAAAAGTTTTAATTCTAATTTATTTAATTACACTTTCAATTTTAATTCAAATACAATTTAAAAATAATTTATTTATTGAAGCTAAAGTACACGTGCGACGCGCGTATTCTAAAATTAGTTATAATAAAAGTTTGAATCGCCAACTTAGTAGATGTCGATTGAAAGCTAATCAGTAGGAAGTAATACAAATAGAGTATTAGGTAAGGAATTTATTATAACATGTTAAACTAAACTACATAAATTTCCTGTTAAGAACACTCGCCATACTATCTCTACTTTAAGATAGTAGATACATCTTAATAGAGTACCAAGTATTATAGTATTGACATACGTCATACGCTACCGTAATTAGAGGGCTTCATTACATTTTTTCTTTAAAAAATGGTCTTCTTTTAAATGTATAAAAACATAAAAGTGGAAATTGATCTACTTTTCTTTTCTCCTTTTGTTAATTTTTTTTCTATTTTTATTTTTTAAAGAGGAAGGTGGCTTTGGATCCAAAAACACCTTTTGCTTTGCTAATTCTCTGTAAGCAGTTCCACTCTGTTTTTCATCTTGAGCATCAAATGGAAGGGACCCCACAAAGAAGGAAAATAGAATTGGTGGGCCACCATACAAAAGCAAAGTTGTGGGACCGTATAAGGATGCAGATGCTGGATTTCATCATATGTGTCTGTCTATCACACGCCCTTTTGCTTTTTGGTTTGGCCAATTATCAATAAGTATGTGCTCATTGTATGTTTTTCTCTTTTTTTCCTAAGTAGTTATATATGAGTTTATTTTCAAGCATAAAGTTGCATTGTTTTTTTTTTCTTTTCAAATTTTATTCACCAATTTTGACCAACCATATTAAAATCAATTTGCAAATTGAAACCATAGTTTATTTGAGGATTAAATTTTTTTTGAGAAGACAAGATATATCTTATATATTAATACTAAGGTGAAATATTTTCCAATATAGTAGTGTCACTTAGGATATTTAAGTTCCCTAAACAAGCTAGCATATGATAAATGCTTAACTAAAAGATGTAGTCCTTCACATTCTTTTATAATATTTGATTCAACAAAAGTAGATGGACATGCAAAAAACATAGGCTTGTTTATCTTGGAATTTTTTAAAGTTTCCTTAGCTAGTAGATGTGCTACTCATTGCCCTCCTCAAAAGTTATGCCTGACCACCGGGTGTCTCGCCTGGAGCATTAACATTCTCCATTCATTGGTGAGACATGTTCGTATACTATTATAATCACTTAGAAGCTTGATTGCTTCTCTTGAATCTGTTTCTATTTCCAATGGCAGGAGATGCAAATTGTTTGATGCTTGAAGGCCATGTTTTAATGCCAATAGTCCTGCTTGGAGTGGTGAACCCGCAAGAAAAAAAGTTAGGAGAATCTCACAATCCAATCACCATTATAATCTCTTATTACACCTCCCAAACCTGCATGAAAATTTCACGATTAAAAGCAGCATCTACATTGTCACACCCCAAACCAAAGGGACACGACGGGCACTCGGGCCTACCGCATCGAGCACCAACATAATGTGCATCCATAACAATGCTATCATGCGTAAATGGGCTGAAAAGGCCTCCATGAGATAATATGATTAAAACATCAAAGAAAAATCGACAAAGGACGATCAAAAATAATATACAAGCTTATATACACGAGACATCCGGGCCTACAAGGCCGCCATGACCATCAATACACATAACTTCTGTCTACAAGCTTCTAAGGAATATATAAATATCACAAGGTCGGGACAGGGCCCCGCCATACTCAACTACGTATGTATATACAACCATCATACCTACCAGCTCACTAGACAGCTCCGAAAAAAGGAGCGTGACGACCTTCAACTGAGTTGAGTCACCTATTGTGAAGTATCGTCTGAATCGCTATTTGTATCTGCGGACATGAAACGCAATGCCCCAGCAAGGGGTCGTCAGTACGAAAGATGTATTGAATATGTAAGGCAGGTAAAGCACATAAATAGAAGATGCAATACGAAGGAAGAGTACAGAAGTCAACCTGAAACTCATAACAAGCCTATGAGGGCATACATTATCACAATAAAGGATATATATGCATGTCTGTAAAAATCAAGCTACTCAACGGGGTCATATATTATAGTATCAATCAACTTTTTGGGACAAATCATGTCATATCATAACGTACCTGGCCTTAATAGGACTCGTAATGTCTCATGTCATATCATAACGTACCCGGCCTCGAAGAGGACTCGGTATACCCAACTGATTAGTGGTTGCACAATAGGTGTCGTACCCGATCGAATATAGCACGACTCGGTAGAGTAAAAAAAAAAATATATATATATATATATATAGTGTGTGTGTGTGTGTAATGCAAGACCGACCACAAGTGATATCATGAATCTAGTAGAATGCCATCAGAAGGAAATACACAAGAACATGATCAATCTTTTATCAGGGAAGACTTAGGACTATTCAATCTTACAATCTGAAGATTATTTCAAAGGGAATATTTACATCAAGTCATGCCAAGAAAGAAAGTAGGCTTACATACTTTATGTCGACAGCTCATAAGTCCTCGAATGCTTAATGAACGACAATCTACATCATACGAATGATTTGGATCAATAGAAACTCAATAAACTATCAGTATTTTTATTTAGATATTTCATCGAACATTTTTGTGTGCGTAGAACTTCCATAGTCTTTAACAACAGTAACTCAACAATAAGATAACCCTTTTAACTCTATTTATCTCCTTATTTTCCTTATTCATTAACTACCAATATCCAGCAATTCAATATCATAGTATGGCTTCAAACGAGCGGCACAACAACAATAACAATCTCAACAAGCTCTTTAAACAATTCAACAATCACAACGAGTGGCAAGCTCAGTTTTACGATTAACAAATTATAATTTTAAGCTATTTTATTTCTTCAAAAATATTCCCATAGAAGCAATAACAACCTACACCAGACACTACACCAATTTTTCAGCCACAACATACCTTAAAACATCTTCAAAATAGTCACATACTCGATAACCAAACATAACTACGATTTTCGGGCTTTACCTCACGGGTTTTCAATCTTATAACTTAGCCATGTCTTTTACAAGCACAAGAAAATATGGAGGAAGCAATAGCTTACCTCAATCACCAAGTTCAGATCGAAACATGAGCTTACTCTCACTTAGAATAACCTCCAACATCAACACGACGCACTAGAGCTACTCTTAGCTAGCACCACGAGATTCTTGGGGTTGGATTCACTTGGTAGCCTTTGATTTTGGCCTTAAATCATTTGACAACTTTTAGAGAGGTTTTTGGGAGTGTTTTGGATCAGAAATAGTGAAAATTACGAAAGAAAATGGATTGTAGGCGTTTGATATATATCTGAATATTTCCACCGTCCAAAGTGGGTCCGATAGGGAGCTGCTTGTGAAGTCTCACGAAAATACGAATATCTATCTACTATGATATTTTATCGACGAACAGTTTAATGTGTTGGAAACCAAACTCGTAGATATTCAATTTGGTGGGTGGGTCACCCCATAACTCCAAGTATAATGAGAGAAAAACTCAGTGACATTGGACACAAATTTCAATAAGATTATGAACGTATCTTGCGACAACTTTTGTCAACTTTTGTTTTACAATTTGCTTGACTTCAAAATTTACATATGAACATTAAAAAATTCAAACACCTTAAAATACGAACTCCTTAGCATATTATGTACTCCTAGTTTTGCCCCAAAAGTACGGGTTATAACATCTTTGATCCGTTTAGCCTCCAACTCTCACGATACTTCCGTAACACTTGTGTTAATGAATCATTATCTTTGTAAAGGTTCTTAAACTCTATGGATTATATTGATTCACTTAAGAAATATGAAAGTACGGGGTATAACATCCTTTCTCCTTACGAATATTTATATTTATATTCTAACTCTCAAGATTTCTAAAAGTTTTGCAGAGTTTCCTTTGTAAATAGGGCTATCTGAAACCTGATAAGCAGCCCAAACACACAACCAATGCCACAAAGGGCTACAAAATAGCATAATAACATCCAATTGGCTTCACACGACTGTCTATTTATGCAAAAATCAAAAAGGGTATCACGACCCGAAATCCCAACCACGGGGCCGTGTATCACGACTCAGAATTTTCACTCTCGGGACCGTTATGGCGCCTAATATTTCACTTGATAGGCAAGACAACGTTAGATGTAGTTATTAACCATTTTTAATAATTTAAGTCAAATGAAAATCAATAAGCTAAATAGACTGAAATAAAGTAGGTAAATCTCATAACCAGCGATATCCAAATACAAATCCCAGAACTTGTGTCACGAATACACGAGCGTCTAGAGTACTACAAATAATAGTCTGAATGAAAGCATGACTATCTGAATCGAAATAAACATCTAGAGTAATGTAGAAGGGGACTTCAGGGTTGCGAACATTGTGCAGTTGTACCTCAAGTCTCCGTCAAGCACCGGATCCGAGCAATCTACTGATCGCCGCTAGGACCGACGCCAAAATCTGCACAAGAAGTGCAGAGTGTAGTATGAGTACAATCGACCACATGTACTTTGTAAGTGCCGAGCCTAACCTCGATGGAGTAGTGACGAGGCTAAGGCAAGTCACTTACAATAACATGTACGCAAGAAAGGAAAACAGGAAAGGTAAGGCAGTTAACTTATGAAAAAGAACTCAATTATTGTAATCTGAGAACCCGGAATAATCGATTTCAAAATTCATGTAACAACACTGGAAATCAACAAAATAACAACAATGAATACAATACACACAATCCGTTGCGGCGCGCAATCCGATCCTACCGTACACACACAATCCTCCCTTATTTCACCATATCAATATCAAAATCACATATAAAATCCATTGCGACACGCAACCCGATCCCACCATATCATCGTAATCAATATCATACTCCTCCCTTATTTCACCATATCACAATTTATCAATATCAAGTATTACGTATACAACCGTTGCGGCGCGCAACTTGATCCTACCAAATCAATATCAAAATCCTCCCTTATTCCACCATATCACAACTATTGCGGCGTGCAACTCGATCCATAAACAAATTCAATAAATGTAATCAATCTAACAGCTCAATTCACAAGAATCTCTACGATTAAAGAATATGAAAGCAAAGCAATAAAGGAACCCCGTACCAAATTAAGAAATGCTACAATTAATACAAAAGCACAAGACAAGCCAAATATATGATAGTTAAAGTATACAAATAAGAAAATTAAGGCAAGTAGCAATTAATCATGAAGTCATGGAAGGAACGAACATTTCAATACAAGAATAATTAATGAAAGTAACAAGTTACATCATAGAAAGCAATTAAAGTATGTAACGATTAAGACATGGAATAAGGTAATTCATGAAATGAGAGAAAGCATGAAAATAATTATTTTGACAACGTATATACACTCGTCACCTCGCATATACGTCGTTACACAGGTAATTCACATAACATATAGTTCAAAGGTTCCTAATTCCCTCAAATCAAGGTTAGACCCAACACTTACCTCGCTCCACAACCAAATCAAAGCTCAATCGGGGCCTTTCCTCTAAAATTCGCCTCCAAACTAATAGAATCTAACCAAAATAAACTTAATATCAACAAACAATACTAGGGAAATCAATTACAATAGATAAAGCTAAGAGCTTTACACTTTTTCCAAAAAATCAATAAAAGTCAACCCCAGGCTCGCTTGGTCAAACCCGAGATTCAGACCAAAACTCAATTACCCATTCAGCCCTGAGCCCGATTAAGCGATTAGTTTCAAAATTCGACCTCAATTTGAGGTCTAAATCTCAATTTTACAAACAAAAAAAAAACCAATTCTACCCAAATCCCTAATTTTCTATCATGAAAGAGCATAGATTAAGGTTAGAAATCAATAGGTGTTGATGAAAATGGAAGGAAACGAGTTAAAATATACTAACCTATGAAGTGGGGATGAAATTCTTCTTCAAAATCGCCTCTAGGCCGAGCTCTAATGTGAAGATGGTGAAAAGTGAAGAAAATCCCGTCTTTGGGACATTTAAGTCAATGGGCGTCAGGCCTTCTTCGCGTTCGCGAAGGGCTTGACGCGATCGCAAAGTGCAGCCACAAGTGTACGAGATCGCAATGTGTATGAGATATATACACATTCAAAGCAGCCACAAGCTGTTTTAACAACTTATTATACTACTATTAAAGTTATGTTGGATGATTCTGGTATAAAAGTTGAAACCACCATGAAAGCAACAGTTGAATCCTTCATCTGTTCATAATAGAAAATCTCAGCCACATTTTGTAAGTAAATATAAATTATGGAAACGAAGGAATTAACTATGAACCAGGAAACAAATAGAAGGTAAGTAAGTAAAAGACAAAATACATAACCTTGTACTTGTCCAGGAAAATCAATTTCATACTCCACCTTTACGGGTGTCCTAGTATCTCCTTATCCTTATTCAAAGTGAATTTAACACCATCTTTTGAAACATAATACCACATCAATACCACGTCAGCATCATATGTTTTTAACTTTTTTTCCTTTTTTATTCACACATTTTTTTGTCTTCTTCCACACCCACCACCAAACCTCCATTACCACTAATAACACCACCATCACAAACCCAATCACCATCAATTTTACTAGTCACCACCCAATCTACACCTCCGATTTCACTGCCAAATTCATCTATCATCAATTTCATCAATCATCACCAAACTCATTAAATTGACGAATTTCTGTTGCAAGTTAACGATATGCTCAAAATCGATTTCAAAAGAACCCATTTCCATCGAACACCACAAACCCATTAAACTGTATGTCAAATTGGCGCACTAGATGGTGGTGGATTTCCAAATCACCACCAATTTCGTAAATATATTACACTTCAAGAGATTATATATTAAACAGAATCTTTATTTCTCTTTTATCACTTCTATTAAAATGACTAATATTTCTTTCTTTTTTGTTGTAGATTCTTTAAGGAGAATAATATTTTGAGGTGAGTCAAAATAAAAAATAGGTAATTGAAGAAGAAAGGAGTGTGCAGTGAAGACAAAGATTAAAGGGGAAGGGGCAAGAAAATCTAGATTATAGGTGTGAAAATGGAGAAGAAGAGATTGGGCGTTAAGAAGGAGAAGAAGGATTTGGGGACGTGAAAGATGAAGGGGGGGGGGGGGGGAGATTCAAGAAATATGTCTTTTTGTATAAAAAAGAAGAAGAAAAATCAAAATTTGTGATTTAATTTTAGTAATAGGCGTCTATTTTTTATTTATTATGAAACATCAGTTTTTGGGTGGTATTAAATTCACTTTGGATAAGAATTAGTAATATGACGCCCGTAAAGGTTGAGTGTGAAACTGATTTTCCTGGACAAGTATAGGTTGCATCTTATGTATTTTTCCCAAGTAAAATGTACAAAAAGAGCAAAATCAGAATTTTCAATAATACTACATAACAAAGGAGGGAGAGGGGAGTACGTCAGAATTTCTCTTCTTGACTATTGGGGTGGTGGCTGCGGCGGTGCCGAAAGGAGAGAGCCATGACAACAGCCATCTCAAAAGGGCGGCGAGAACTAGAAGGGTAAAGGAGAAGAGTCTATAACGGGTCGGATTAAGGATAGGTTAATATAGATTCGGGTAGATTAAATTGGGGTGGATTTTTATTAAGGAGCTGCCATGTAGCCGTCCGCTAAAAATAAAGGCAAATTTGATCCATAATATATCGGTAGGGGCTCAGACAAACAGATAGTGAAACAGAAGGTAGATTTAAATAATATTTAAAAATAGATATATTTTGCTCTTTTCCGTAAAAGGAATGATGAAAGCTGATCTTAAGAAATCCCCGAACGTGATTCCATTTTAAATTCCAATTGTAGCTTCGACCCTATAATATTTTAGGTTCCAGTTATAGATTCGACACCAGTCCCAAAAATAAATTTACTTTCGCATTTAGACTTGTGTAGTTAGTTATGGGGTAATTCTATTTAAATTCCAGTTATAGATTGGACACTATAGTCCCAAAAGTAGATTTACTTTCGCATTTACACTCCTGTAGTTAGTTACGCAATGTTCTCACCCCCTACATCTTTACAATTCGAGTGTGTAGATATAAATAGATACTTGTAATCACTTTGGGTAGTAAAGATCAGAAACGTTGATCCTGTTCCATTATTTTGCATTTCTCCTACTTGAATTTGCTTCCAGCCTCCATCTCTCTTATGCATTTTCTTTTTCTCGATTCAGCGGTTGCTATTAAGAGCTCAGAGGTTACAGAATGACCGGACATCTTATCCCAAAATAAGCTAGCAAATCAACAAAAGCATTGAAATTGACAGATTATGCAAATATAGCTATTACGAGAAAAAGGATATGAGAATGACAAGAAGACCTATTAAATACATAAAGGCTGCACCTAAGGTCTATACTTCAACAAAAGCTTCCTCAAACTAGTATGGTTCACGAGGAAACTGTTTTGCTCATGGTGCCAGAAAAGACCTTCAAAGATTGGAGAACCTGCAAAATCACAACCGGAATTTACTTCAGCTGTCAATTCCAGAAAAGAGATGAATATGCGCGGTCCCAGATAGAATCAGAGCCTAAATAATCATTATAATAACATATGAATGAAAGCTCCTAGTCCTAAATAACAGATGTCAAGAACAAGAAAAGAAATGTACACGATGGAAAAAGAAAGCTACATGACAAAAACCTGTGGAAATTGTGGAACATGAAACCAGTGCCTAAGCTGATCTATCCAATTTTAATTAATCTTTTCTCTTGTCTCAAATTGCCAATCAATGAATAAGTACCTGATACTTCGGAATAGGACCAATCTAAACAGAGGCCAGAATGACCAGTTCTCACATGGCCTCAGCTCTCTTTGATATCTTCAGAGACCTTAGCTTGGATGATGACTTAATAGATTGTATTAGAGGGACCTCCTCTTCGTCATCTTGTTTTTCTTCATCTGCGTCCTGGTCAGATCCACTGATTGACTCCTCGTCTTCGCTAGAAGTGTGCTTGTTAAACAGCTTTTTTCCTTGTAAGTTCTGCCTCTTAGGAGGACGACCTCGGCGTCTCATGGCTGTACCTTCCTTATCATCTATAAAAGAACTCACATTAGCCGTCAGTTCCATCAGATCCTATCATTGGACAAACTATACAAAAGTAATGAGCTTTTATGACATTCATCCATCTATATGATCAATCAACTAGATAGCAAGCAAAAGTCTGACACCAACACCATGCTCGATGTATCTACTTCTCCACTACCCTAATTAAACTTTGCATAGGATTTTTTTTCTCTTGGGTGGGTTTGGTGGGGTTTTTTTTTTTTTTTTTCTTTTGGGGAGGAGGGGGGATGGGGAAGGGGATTTGAGATGTATAAAAATCAACCCTGCCCATCGTATCTGATTTCACTACCTTAATTTCTATAATCTTTGAATAGGCTACTGACAACTTCGTTCCAAAACGCAAATTCGGTGAGAAGAGATTAACAAGACATTTTTGACAGTCAGCAAGGAAACCTCAGAAACAACTAATTATGCACAAGCAAGCCCAAAACTATTTCACACCAATACCACCAGATTGGATGGCCAATGTTTCACCCCCAATACCCTTTTTATTGTAAAGCTGTCCTACCACGCACATGTTTGACATCCTCATCTATAGATAGTTGACACCATCAGAATTTCAGTACATTTCAGAGATTCAATGTTCAGCTTCCTTATGGAGCAGTTTTGCAGAAATAGCTATTGTCATACATTTTTAATGCAAGACGAAGTGACTTCAAATTCAGGAGATTCTCGTAATTAAAGCTGGAAAGGTCTCTATAGATCATAGGCACAAAAACAGGAAATTCGAATGTGCCTTCTTTAAGGAGTGGACAAACAATTTGTGAGAGTTTGCTCCCAATAAATAAGATTGTGAGACGACATAAAGGAGAAGTCCACTGTTTGTACATCATTGCAGTGGATAAATGTGCATCAATCCTGTGTGCTAGAGTAATTCTTTAAAATAACGAGTGATGCCAGCTAACTTAAGAAAATAAGATGACTGGAAGCTGGAAGAAGATAACTTATTAAACTGAACAACTTTCAAAGGCAAGATACTGCAGGAGAAGTTGGGGAGGAAAGATAAAGTAAAGGTATTTCAGTGTGAAACACTACTAAAGTCTACTAAGTAATGAGAAGAGTTCATTAGGACCAAGTCACGCTTGGGAGTCTAAAGGGTCTACGGAAACTGCTCTTTTGGCTGGTGAATACGGCTGTGAAATTAGTCAGTTCAGTTCAAGCTACTTGGTTCTGTTTGTAATATAGGCAGACTGCTCACCGACCGAAATCAGTTTGGTTTTCCCCTTTGGTCCTCAATTTAACTTCTAGTGTTTTTTTCCCTTTTGGGCATGAAATTGCAGAAACAAGTTCAGTTCCATTGGAAGTATTACTTTGGCTGATACACGCTCAATTGCAATGAATTGATGAGAATTTATCTGCATCTTCAATGTGCTTAAATGTGAGTTCAAAATCTTAAAGTCCTTTGTAGGTACTAAAGGTCACGTATCATGTGGTTTCTTTAACTCAACATATCCAGTCATGAAAATGGTGATAACGATACTGTTATTGAAATCTGAAAAGAAAGAGTAGGTTTGCACTGCTAAACTTATTCGACAAATTGCTTAGGAACTGTGACATCAAGTTGTTCTGATTGTATACAAATGATCTAAAACTCAATTTCATTCTTCCTAACTGTTCCCAATTCGCAGGAAATCTATGCTATGTATATATTTCAAATTTTTAGAAGAAAAAAGCCAAAACATGAAATTTCATAAAATCCTGAATAAAAAGCTGCCTTAAAGAAATGAAACCTACTAAAAATTGAAAATTTAGGTTAAGTCTGTGTAAAACCCCGTAGATTTGAATCTTCATCATGCTAATTAAGGGCCAAAGCATGTAATTAAAGTGTTACCAACATTACATGATGCAGGTGATATGATCGAGACATGAATACAAGTGTCTGGAATAGCTTGGAAGGTATTGAAATTGAAGTAGTGGACTGGCCAAAGGAAACCAAAAATGAAAGTTGAAAAAATGAAATGAAGCATCAAGGGTGTCTCCTGATGGTCTCGCGCTGCGGAACACCTGTCCTGCCCATCATCAGAGTCTCATGGTGGCATCAAGACACTAGGGGACCTCATCTAGGAAAATAAATATTGCAACCTCGAACAATACAATTTGGCATATCGTAAGCCCAATCGCAAGGGAGGGGCTTCGCCAGGACGATGGCGTCATACCCAAGGAAACTGAACCGTGGCAAGGCAAACACGTGGATGCCCATGCCTATAAACCGACAGCAGCAGCAGGGGGAGAGAATGAGATGTTGGTTTTTGACTTATGGCTTGGAGTTCAGAGAGAGCTCGGCCAAGGGATTAATTCCCCATTTCCATCAAACAAGATTCTCAATTCTCCCCAAGAATTCTTCAAAGTAGAGATTTTCAAGATTTGTCTCCAAGACAATGAATATTGTTGGAAGTTTGAAGCGTCAAGGGATTGAAAATGAATAAGCTAAGGCTAAGGTAAGTTGAGGCCTAACTTTCTTGAGGCGCTTTCCTCCAAACTACATGATGTATAAAGCTTTCATATGATTTGAATTGCTTTCTCAAAAAAAAAAACATATATGATTTGAATTGTGGACACATGCTTGCCGGAAGTGGGTGTCTGTCGCACTTCAAAAGCATGGTGCGGCAGACAATTACTTCCCCACAAGCATGGTCGACACATGCTAGAAGCTTTCAAAAAGAGCTATCTAGTTGACTATCGAATTTGTTATGCAAAATCTTTGAAGTAATTCTATAAAAGTAGCATGATTTACATGATTCATTTTGATCTCAGAATAAAGTATAATCAACGAAATGTGTGTGTATGTGTGTGGAAAATATTAGGATTTTTATTTAGCAAGAAACGACAAACATCTAACGAGGGGCACAAGAGTGCATCGATCAAGTGTAGAATAGGGGTGTTCGTCGGTCGGTGTGGTATGCTATTTAGACATTTCAGTTCGATATTCAGTTTCTTAAAATTCTATACCAATACCATACCTAATTACATTCGGTATGGTTCGGCTTTTGTCCTTTCGGTTTATTCGGTCCAGTAATTTCGGTTTATTCGGCTTGAATATTAACTAGTGCATAAAGGCATAGACTGTAGTATTCTTAATTAAAGTACTCAATGAAAACGTTCTAAACTCACCTGACTGTTGACAAATTCTTTGTCCAAAACCATCAAGTATCAACTAAGAGAAAAAAGGTACATAAAGGAATACATTTGATCATCGAAAATATCATGTTACTTGCTTAGAGTTAATTGTTGAAATTAGAGAATACAACAAGGACTAATCAACAACAATACAAGAGTAATGAAGTAAGAAACACCCTAAAACCGTTGAAACATTACGTTAAACTGCTTGGCAACCTAGAGAGTAAGAATTAGAATATGCTTCCTACCTTGTTTTTCCATTTTCCTAAAGAAGTACATGGGCTTTACTGCCAACCTCAACATGAATGCCAAAGAAAAGTATTATCTAACTTAGTATGTTAATCAATAATATATGTAACGCGTATTTAGTATATATTTCGATACGGTATTGGTATTTCGGTATTATTTTTTTAAATACCAAATATCATACCTAATACCAAATTATTTTAAAAACTTAAACTAAATACCATACCAACTACCAAAATACCGAATATAATATACCAAAAATTTCGGTTTCGGTACGGTAATTCAATATTTACCATATTATGCAGAACCCTATTGGGGAGTGTAAGATGTACGCAGCCTTACCCCTGCCCTAGAGGTTTCCGATATACCCTCGGCTAAAGAACAAATGAAAAAAGTAACGGCAACGGGTAGTAATAACAACAAGATAAAACAAGAAGACCAAAATCAAGAAAGCAAGTAAACACCAAGTAGTAATAACAATCTAAGAATAAAGAGATACTATACTAACACTAATGCTATCGAGTTGAGCAGACATACGGAGAACGCTCCACTACCTACTAACCTAATCCTAAACCGCCACACCCTCCTATCAAGGGTCATGTCCTCAGTAAGCTCCAGCCGCGCCATGTCCCGCCTAATCACTTCCCCCAAGGACTTTTTTGGCCTACCTCTACTCCTCACACCCACCAAGGCTAACCTCTCACACCTTCGAACAGGGGCTTCATTGCTTCTCCTCTTAACATGCCTGAACCATCTCAACCCCCCCCCCTCCCGCATCTTATCCTCTACGGGGGTCATACCCATCTTGTCCCGAATAACTTCATTCCTGATCCTATCTAACCTGGTACGCCCACACATCCATCTCAACATCCTCAAACCAGCTACTTTCATCTTCTAAACATGAGAGTTCTTGACCGGCCAACACTCTACCCCATACAACATAGTCGGTCTAACCACTACTTTGTAGAACTTATCTTTGAGTTTCAGTGGCACATTCTTATCACACAAAACACATGAAGCGAGCCTACACTTCATCCACCTTGCTCCAATATGATGCGTAACGTCCTCATCAATCTCACCATCACCTTGTATTATTGACCCAAGGTACTTAAAACTTCCTCTCCTGTGAATGACTTGTGTATCCAGCCTCACATCCATGTCCGTTTCCTAGGTAGCGTCGCTGAACTTGCACTCCAAGTACTCCGCCTTAATCCTGCTCAGCTTGAAATCTTTAGACTCAAGAGTCTGTCTCCAAACCCTCAATCTCTCATTAACACCACTCTGCATCTCGTCATATATATAGAGAGAGAGTCACAATAGTACATGGTTAACTTTGTATGCACTTCTTATCCTCTAAAATACCCCAATAGTACATAGCATAACATATTAACTAACAGGCTTTATTGTCTTTATACCAGAAAAACTAAAACCTCTTTCTCTGCAGATAACCCCTTCTCTCCCTCTTTTATTTCTATTTTAGAATTTAGAACTTCCCTTCTAGTTCTCTATATTTAATCATTTCTCTAAAAACTCTAAAGGGCGTCAAGCAAAACAAAGAAGTAAATGATAAACTTAGAACCCCAGAAATAGGAGAAGCCATTTTCAGAACTGTAGCTCAAACATGTAAATTTACCAACTTCATACAATGGCTGGCTAATAAAATCCAATTGCAAAATACTTATCACATTTCCGTGTTTGTCTTGGGTGTTGTATGTATGTAGGGACACAGAGTCAATACCTTGGCAGATTTCTTCTGAGGACGAACTTGAAAAGTTATCATCAATTTTGACTCCCTCTTTTATAATTTTCCAAAACCCAGTTAATTCATGCCATAGTCCAAAACAGATTGACAAGATTCTAAAACCCAGATCGAGTTTTACTTCTAGAACTCAGAAAATGAAACGCAGTAGAAATCACACAGAAAAATGGGAATTTTTCAAAATATTGATTAGATACTTCTAGAGAAACTTCTGGTTCCTTCTTACTAAGAAATTTTCGAGATTTTGCTGCATCAAACTTGAGGCTAGGAGTGAATGGCAGAGATAAAATCGTATATAAAGACTGAAAAAGGTGGAGAAGAAATTGAGAATTTTGGTGAAAGACCAAAAAGCCCCTATTTTAATGAGTTGACAGGTGTATTGGCAATTAAAGCTCATTTGAGCTTTATTTTTAAACTATTAGACGAGGATTGAACATCATTTTAAAATTTAGACCAAATCTAGACATCCTAATTTTAGATCTGCTTGTACACACAACTTATGCTCAAGTTAATATCAAGGATATGTTTTCAGGGTGTTTGGACTATAGAAGAGTTGTTTTCGGAAAAAGAACCCAACTGCTTACTAAAACAAACAAAATAACCACTTGTTCTTCAAAAACAAATGGAAGAAAAAGTGGAAAAGAAAAAAAGACACCTCTTGCTTGAAAAATAGTGGGTCACATTAGGGCACACTATCCACAAAACTGGCTGCTTCTTTTTGTCCCCTTTTTCAGTCTACCAAAATTGAAATTTGGCCCTACTATTTTGTTTCCAACAAATTCTTTTTTCTCCCTCGACAAAAGAATATCCAGAAATACATTTAGAGGTCGTTTGGTTCACATATTAGTTATGCAAGTATTATAATGCAAAAAAATTTTATGTGGTGAATCAAAATGAAGGGATGGTTATACACTGAATAATAATGTAGAGATTGTTTTTTTTGATAATCGTGGTATCCGGGCCAGCTTGCGCGCACCTCGACTAATTCCACGGGATACCTGCCACCTCCCACCAGCAACAGGTAACTCTATCCACCAAGGCTTGGATAGATGGGAAGAAATCACCTAGTATTTGCCTCCGCTGGGATTTGAACCTGAGACCTCATGGTTCTCACCCACTTCATTGACCACTAGGCCACACCCTTGGGTGCGTAGAGATTGTTATGCAATGAATAATAATACACGAAATGTTAAGTAAGGTTATTTACTTTGAGGATGTCCGTATTACAAATACATGTATTCTTGTTTCAAATTATCCCGCATAAAATAATACATAACTTCTAGCGCAACTTAATGCGGGTATTGTTTTAATACCACAAACCAAAAGCTGCATAAAGTTTACGTGGAGATTATATTTTGTTATACGGCCAACCCAACGCCGCATTAGTTAAGCGGGAATTATCTTTCCTAATCCCTCCAAACATACATTGTATTAGTTTATGCGGGATTCAATGCTGGGATTATTTTTCTAATCCCCCCAACAAAACGACCCCTTAGTAACATCCAAAGATATAGATTAGGTGACATTACTTTCCAGAATAAACCCAAGCCAGTTCTCCCAAACAGAATCTCCTGAAACTAAATTCAATAATTACATTGACTTGCAAAAAAACAAAATCAAAACCCAATTCTCGCACAATTTTTTCTAATCGCAACATTTAAAACTTTCCAAGAGGCTTGACGTGATCAGATTTAGAACCACCAAGGAATGAGTTCTATAAAATTAGTAAAAAACGGAAAATTGGGAAGGGAAGAGGGGGGGGGGGCGCCGCCCAACACGCAACATGAAGACTTCTTTTAAAGTTGATTTACAATTCAAACTTAGCTTCTGAACCATTACTCCGCTCAATTATGGTCATTTATACGCTCATGCCCTAGTGACTTCCTTCTATCAAAGGACACTTGGAACTTGGTAGAACATCAATGGATAATCAATCTAACAAAATGTTTTAGCAACTATTCTCTAGAGCTCATGGAGAGTAATGACATTACCACCACTAAGATAGGAATTTGCCAACACGGGGGGGGGGGGGGGGGGGCGCCGCCCAACACGCAACATGAAGACTTCTTTTAAAGTTGATTTACAATTCAAACTTAGCTTCTGAACCATTACTCCGCTCAATTATGGTCATTTATACGCTCATGCCCTAGTGACTTCCTTCTATCAAAGGACACTTGGAACTTGGTAGAACATCAATGGATAATCAATCTAACAAAATGTTTTAGCAACTATTCTCTAGAGCTCATGGAGAGTAATGACATTACCACCATTAAAGATAGGAATTTGCCAAATAATTGTTATGATACTTGAGGTAGTGGAGACACTTACATTAGGAACATTGGTGTTAATTACGAGTCTGCTTAATGTGTTTAGGAATTTGTATGTTAGTGACTTAGTGTTCAGACAAGTGTGAGATAAAGAGTATTTCTAGTGTTAAATAACCTGATTTGTCTTAAATAACAATGAGTATTAGAATGAAACATGTCTCTAAATAGAGCGGAATGGATACAGAGTACTTGTATTCCGAGCCTAACTAATTTTTATGATTGAGGTATTGTTATTATTGTCACCTAATGTGGCACACAACAGGATTGAAGTAATCACTTTCGAGTTTCACTCCAGTTACCATCACGGGCTATCCCAAGATGACAAGGAAGTGAACAGCAACAACAACAACAAACCTAGTGGAATCCCTCACAAGTGGGATATGGGGAGGGTAATGTGTACACAGACCTTTTCTCTACCTTATTAAGGTTGAGAGGTTATTTCCGATAGACCCCCGGCTCAAGAAGAGTGAAAGGAAGCAATAACCAATTAATAGCAACAAGGTAAAAGGCAGCGGAAGCAAATGGCAAAACATATAATAACCAAGAACAAGGAATACGAGAAAACAAGACTAGTGGCAACTACTGGTAATAGTGACGACGCACCGTGTAGCAACAAGGAACTAGGAAATACAAGACTAGTGCTAATACTACTAGTAGGACAAGGAGAAACTCTCGACTACCTGTCAACCCACAATTTTCTGTCGAGGGTCAAGGAAGTGAACAGCATGGCACTTATTTAATAGTCAAACCAACCTCCTTTTCTATTTATAGCCCATCAGGCATTTGTTAGACTTCGTGAGCAAACCAACCTCTTTTAAGTTTTTGATAACCCCCCCCCCCCCCCCCAAAAAACACACACAGTTTCAAACATCCTAGGCATGTGCTTACATACATCAGTTCTCCTCTTCCACAGGAAAAAAAAAAAAAACCTTTGGAAGTGAACTCAAACTATGACTCACAGGAAACCAGAGCCATTTACAAGGAGTGAAAGAAGAACTCGCAAATTAAAGAAGCACACAACATAAAATGGGAGCAAGACTGGAGAGGACAAACTACAGCAAAAGATAAATTCAGAAAATTGAAAGCATGTGTACCTTGTAAACCTTCATCCTTTGCATACTTCTCACGGACTGTGTCTACAAATATATGATAGGGTCGCCAACCACTTGGATCTTCATCCATGTTAACATTTTCAGTTCTTTTCTCAACATCTTTCAAGCTGATCACATGAAAGTTGAGTTGATAGTCTGTACCGTATGATACTTATAATAACAAAATAACATTGAAAGATTAAATGATGACAGGACAGGATTGTCAAGGCCGCTTTCTCAAGGACAACCTTAAAAAATAAAAGAACACTAAAATGAAAAGGCAATACAATATTCACCATTGACATGTCCAAAAGCAAGAAAACATTTCGTCCGATGAAACAGCTATAGCTGATCATTAGTAAAGTTACATTGATTTCTTTGAGACACAATAGAGTCCAAAAGTATCAACCTCCTATATCCTTGATCTCAGACACCAGTAACGCAGTAAGGCTGTAGTTGAGAGTAAGCAGCAGTCACAGCTAATTTAAGTTCAAGACTGCCCCCAACTTTTTAGCGCAGTAGATCTTGCAAGAAGGTATGCCCTCTTCTTTATAGGTTAAACATGGTACAGCCCTACACTTTTCTAGGCTGTTGCTTCCATTTTCATTTTCTTTTTCGCTAACGGACCAGGACAGCTGAAAGTGGGATAGACAGAACAAGGGACTCTTCCCAATAAACTCTTCTTCTTCTTTTTTGAGATGGTAACATATCTTCCCAATAAACTCTTTTTTTTTTTTATAAGGTAAATTGTATTAATCAAAAGGAAGAGAACTCCCGTATACACGAAGTATACCAAAAAGTAGAGAATTTACATCAAAACATGATTCTCTACGAAAGGCGCCCAATCTTCTATACAAGTAGGGGCTAAATGAGTGCACCAAAAAGCGATCAAAGATAAAAGATTATTCTTAAGATGTGAAAAAGGAGACTCAATATCCTCAAAAGCTCTCCTATTTCTCTCCCCCCATACTATCCACATGAAAGCTAACGGGGCGAACTTCCACGCCTTTTGCTTTCTTCTTCTACGGAAACCGGCCCAGCTATATAACATTTCCTTTACAGTGCTTGGCATCACCCATTGAATACCAAAAAGATTCAGGATTGCCCTCCACAAAGCAGAGGACACAGGGCAATGCAACAAAAGGTGATCAACTTCTTCCCCTGAGCTTTTACACATGTAGCACCAACTAACAAGTGTAATTCCTCTCTTTCGGAGATTTTCAGCAATCAAGATCACTCCCCTCGCCGCTAGCCATGCAAAAAAGCACACCTTCGTGGGCGCCCTAGGAATCCAGATCGAGGAGTATGGAAAAGTGGTCTCCTCTCTCACCAACATACTCTGGTAAAAGGACTTTACGGTCGCCACGCAAGCCCCATCTCCAAGAGTCGCAGAATGGTTGGGGCCTGTCTTGCCCATATAGCAGTGCCAACAAATCTTGAAGCTCTGCAATCTCCCAATCTTGCATGTTCCTTCTGAATGAGAGGTCCCATACTACCCCTTCATGCTCCTTACGAATCTGTTGGACCATCAGTTCCTTCTGGTTTGAAACTCTGAAGACGTGGGGGAAGGAGACCCTCAGGGTATCCTCTCCACACCACCTATGATTCCAAAAGCTGATTCTCCTTCGTTCTCCCACCCTGTAAGTGATGTTGCCACTAAATGCTTCCCAATTTTTCATGATGCTCCTCCACATGCCACACCCGAAAGGTGTTGTGATTGCCTTGGTCCTCCAACCCCTCCCGTGGAATCATACTTTTCTACTATGACCTCCCTCCATAGAGCATGCTCTTCTACCCCGAATCTCCCCACCCATTTCCCCATTAAAGCTCTGTTAAATACCCTAAGATCTTTCACTCCAAGTCCACCCCACTCCTTTGGGGAAGTGACTGTCTGCCAATTCACTAGATGAAACTTTCTAGTTCCATCCGCCGCATCCCAAAGAAAGTTCCTTTGAAGTCGCTCCAGTTTTTCTGTGATGCTCACCGGTGCTTGCAACAGGGATAAGTAATAGGTGGGCATACTCGATAAAGTGCTTTTGATAAGCACTTCCTTACCGCCTTTTGACAAATACCGTTTCTGCCAGCCTGCTAATCTTTTTTCAACCCGCTCGATCACTGGATTCCAAACTGTAGTATCCTTATATGAAGCGCCCAATGGGAGGCCCAGATAAGTAGTGGAAAGGGAGCCCACCTTGCATCTGAGAACATAAGACAAGGCATCAATATTAGCAACCTCACCTACCGGGAAAATCTCACACTTGCCGATGTTGATTTTGAGTCCTGATACTAACTGAAACCACTGTAGGACCTGCTTCAGGTAGTTCAACTGATCCATATCGGCATCACAGAAAATCAGTGTGTCATCCGCAAAAAGCAAATGTGAGACTCTTCGGGCACTGAGCACCCCAATCGGAGTTGAGAATCCTCTCAAGAAGGCTCCGCCCACCGCACGATCCATCATTTTGCTCAGAGCATCCATCACTAGAATGAATAGCATGGGGGATAGGGGTAACCTTGCCTGAGACCCCCGAAGCTGCCAAAGAAACCACACGGGTTACCATTAACCAGCATAGAGAATCTGACTGAGGAAATGCAGAACTTGATCCATCCCCTCCATCTTGCCCCAAACCCCATCCGCATCATAATGAAGTCCAGGAACTCCCAATTGACATGGTCGAAAGCCTTCTCAAGGTCCAACTTGCATAATAAGCCGGGTTCTCTATTTTTCCTTCTGGAGTCTACAAGTTCATTTGCCACCAAAGCAGCATCCAGGATCTGCCTACCTTCCACAAACGCATTCTGGGAGGACGAAACAGTCATGTCAAGAACCTTCTTAAGTCTGTTGGAAAGCACTTTAGAAATAATCTTGTAAATGCTCCCCACGAGACTAATAGGCATGTAGTCTCTGATACAAGATGCACTTTCTTTCTTAGGCACAATAGTAATAAAGGAAGCATTGATACTTCTCTCGAAAACACCATTCACATGGAAGTATTCAATGGCTTCCATCAACTCCCCCTTGATGGTGTCCCAAAAGAGCTGAAAGAAAGCCAAGGAGAAACCATCAGGCCCGGGGGCCTTATCACCAGCACAACTCGACACAGCCTCGTGCACCTCCTACTCCTCGAAAACCCTTTCTAGCCACTTGTTGTCCCCCTCCCCTATATGGTTGAACTCTATTCCCCCCAAAGTCGGCCTCCAACTAACTTCCTCTTCATATAAGTTCTCATAAAACCCTGTTATCGCCCCTTTTACCTCCTCCTCTCCCTCAATCCTCACCTCATCCACAACTAAGGACTTTATGAAGTTTCTCCTTCGATTTGCAACCGCCACCCTATGGAAAAACTTGGTATTCGAATCCCCCTCCTTTAACCAGAGCGCCCTCGATTTTTGCCGCCAACTAGTCTCCTGAGCTATTGCTAACTCGACTATTTCACTCTTAAACCTCCCCCAATCTCGCTTTCTCAGATTCATCTAACTCCCTCGCCCCTTCCCCTCTTTCTAATTCCCCCAATTCATGCATAAGCTCCCTCATTTTAACCTCTACCCTCCCAAAAACCTCCTTATTCCACCTAATAATATCTCCCTTAAGCAATTTAAGTTTCTTCGAAAGACGGAAAGAAGGTGTCCCTGATACCTCGTAGCTTGTCCACCATTCTTTCACCTTGTCACCGAATCCTGGCACTTTCAACAACATGTTTTCGAATCAGAAGGGAGCACGCACCCCCCCCCTCCCTCTGCATCCATCTAGCAAAATAGGCAAATGATCTTAAGTCAGCCTAGGTAAAGGAATCTGCAGCACATTCGGCACCAGCTCATCCCATGAGGGAGATGTCAGGAATCTGTCAAGTCTAGACCTTGAGTTGGAATCCCCCGCCCTGGCCCAAGTAAACCTTTCCCCTAACAGAGGAAGGTCAATGAGAAAGTGATCATTGATGAAGTCTGAAAACTCCTCCATGGCCCTCGAAATCAAACTACACCCCAATCTCTCCTCCGAGAATCTAATAGTGTTAAAGTCTCCCCCTAAAACCCATAGAATATCCCATTCCCCTATAATATTGGTCAATTCCTCCCAGAAAGACACATTGGATCCTTCCCCTACCGGCCCGTACACTCCTCCAAATCCCAACTCCACCCCACTCACTCTATCTTTGACGAGAGCTGCCAAAGAAAAAACTCCCTTCCTAATCTCTCTCCAAGCTTCTATCATCCCACATAAGCAGAATGCCCCCAGCACTTCCCGCTGCTGGGACCCAGTCATATTTCACCCAACTACCTCCCCAGACACTTCTCACAATCGCATCCGACAAAACTTCCATTTTGGTCTCCTGAAAACAAACTAGGTTGGCACCCCACTCCCTAACTCCCACTTTGATGATGGCCCTTTTGTTTAGGTCATTCATCCACCTCACATTCCATGAAAGGATCTTAACTTCCATAAGCGACAATAACCCCCATTTCCTCACCCCCCACCCCTAGCCGAGGTCCATTTCTCCCTGTCACACTCGCCCCTTCTCTGATACACCACTACATCCCCTAAGTTATTTTGCTTAACACCTTTACCCAACTCCCTCCCTGCACCATCGTAACGAGATTGTTGCTCAATCTGCCTCAACAGTTCTAACACCCTATCTTCCTTCCCTTCAACAGAAACACCTAGAAACTTCCCAAAGTTTAATAGTTTATCCTCCATCCAGAAAGACATATCCCTTCCTCCAATCCGTGACGAAATTGGGCAGGCGTCTTCTATATGTACCCTTTCCTTGCTACTACCAGAGGAATACAAGACCATAGCATTGCTAGCACTAGGAGTTTTAACCTCTGAAAGGGTCTCACCATTTCCTTGAGGGGCGGCAACCTCTGAAATTAACACCCCGCTGCTATAGGAATGTCCAGAACCATCAGTAGGGTAGCATGGCGGAAGAGAGCATGGAACCCTTGGCGGCATATTAACTGAAAGTACTGGTCCGACACTAACATCAATTGGGGCATGCTCAACAATCTCCCCAGAAGAAGAAGAAACTTTAAGTGTGACCTCAGCACAACTAAGCCCAGGAGCAGGCGAGGGGTTGATGGAACTGGGTCCATCAGAGGCGAGGGGCCGTGGATTAACAGCACCATCTTTAGCCGGTTCTGCCCCTGCAGCAGCGGCCATCGTAGAGGGGCACAGGTCACTAGAGCTCGGTGAAGGAGTGCCACTGTGTGAAGCATCATTGGCAGAAGAAGGAGGAACGACTGTTCCCATATGCTTAGGAGTCTTATCATGCGCAACTTGAAATAATTTGGGGCCCTTAAGATCAATTCTAATGGAATTGGGAAAAGTTGTTGGGCCCATTTGAGGAGGCTCAGGCCTATACTTGCTGAAAACTTGCCCGGCCCTATGATAATTAGAAGAGGATCGGCCCATTCTGCCTTTCCAGCCCGCATCACTAACCCATTCACGTCTTCTCCTCCTGTTAAAATTTTGTCTTCCTCCCCCAATTTCAAACCTCCCGTCTCTTCTCGATCTAACGTCTGATTCCGGCTTAATCCAGTGATCCGGTGAGCCCTCCCCTCCACTCAGAGACTGATTTCCCCTCCCCTCCCTTCTATTTGACCTTCTCTTTTTTTCCGTCACTATCACAGGCATAAAGATATGGAGAAATTCAGGGCTCAACCAAACCCTATAACTCAAGTAGCCATCTTCCACCACAGTAGAGACAGGGATTCTGCCCCCTTTCCTCACCACAATCCTCACTCGCGAGAGATCGTGTAAACTGCAAGTGACATCAATAAAACCCCCACAGATTTCCCCTATCTTCTTGAATAGGTCAAGACACCAAAGATGCACCGGGAGGCCCACCATGTTGACCACCAATGTTTCGCCAGTGAAGCGAGGGTCAAGACACCCATCATGCTCCACCCATCTGTCTAGATTTAAGAAGTTCCCATCGAACCACATGTTTCCTCTGACAAGAATTTCTGAAGCTTGAGACTTGTCAACAAAACGAAAGAGATATTGAGTATCCCCCAGTTGCAATATTTTCAGCCCGTCCTTGACGTTCCATGCCTCTGCTGCCCAGTTCCTAACAGCCTCTAGAGAACCAACCCATTTGGAGAAAGACCCAATGAGACTAGATTCCAAGAAACCCTTGCGCCTGAGAGTGCTCCTCGGACAGCGAGAAGTGCGGCTCCTGTCCTACGTCAAGCTTTCGATGGCATCTTTCCCCCAAGTTCTAGGGCTGGCCAAGAGACAGCTTTGATAAAAGACATGTTTTCCAATTTTCTAGATTCTAGAGAGAAGAAAGAGCTCTTTGTACAATCCATCATATTCTAAATGCGGCTGTCCCAAAAAAGCTGTCCCGAAAAAGCCTTAATAGTTGGAATAACAGTAATCACAGTGGGTGAAAATAGTATATAGGAAGGGAGGAAGATTTTCTCGTACTGAACAAAGGAATAAATCGCCAGAATCTGGGGTTTAATGGCCGGAAAAAGAAAAAGTCGTCGAAATTTGGTGAAACTGAAACGGGAAGGCTCGGAAAAGCCTCAAGAAAAGGCTGTCTGAAGAAAAAAAATTGAAAAGACGCCGGAAAAAGCCACACGCGCCGGCGCGTAGCTGAGATCTCGCCGGAAAAACAGGTGAGTTGGCGGCGCGTAAGGGCTCGGTTGCCGAAGAACTTTACTGGGGTTCGGACGCAGCAAACTTGGCTCTTGATGGGTGTGGTGGAATCTTAGGAAGAAGAAGAGAGGGAAGAGTCTCGACCATAGAATGCTTTGTTGCTAGGGAAGCTTTTTTTAGAGGATTTCTTATCTCAACCCTTTGTCCATTATTTACATACCATGATAACTTTTACGAAAAAGAATGACAAAAAGTATGTTGTTCCCAATAAACTCATTTTATCATAGACTATTGAGAAGGAAGGACATCTTTTTCCCATTCCTTGGTATTGGTTCCTATAGGCACCTAAAAGGTTTGCTTTTTCCTTAGCCATTCTAACAGCTGAAAATTTGAGGAAATAGAAGATACTTCACATCTACTAGTGCTTTAGGTGCAAGAAGTCGGGATAAGATGTGAACCACTTGCAATTTCACAGTCATATCGCATGCTGATTGTGGAACACAGCGTGGAACATGTTTGGCACCAGGTAATGCCGGCTACCATAATAGACTTATTCTGAGTTGGGAATTCAAGAGGAAAAGGAGTAGATATGGAAATGGCTTCTCTGGAACTCATGCGGCTAATATGGAAAGAAAAAAACAAAACTTTGAAGAAGCTAAACTCCTATGTGAGGATCATTTAAATTTTCTGCAAGTTTTTGGAGCAGATACACGATTCCAATTGACAATGAAGATTGGGTAATCTTTTTAAGAAATCACATTTCCTCTAGAACCTGCACTTCCGGATACTGCTTCTATACGGCTAGTCCCCTATCATATCAACAAAATACTTCACAAAAGCACTTCATATTCTTTAAAACCAAAAAATGAAAAAGAAAGGTTTCTGCCATGGAGCCTGCCACAATCACCACAGTCCAAGCCCCAAAATCCTAACAGGATGTCTCAATTCTCAGGCAAATATCTGACCAACCCACATCTAAATCCCACCCCTGGAACCAAGCCGAATACACAGTGTTTCAAGCTCCTTCAATATTCAAAATCCGAGGAATGGGAGAAGATAATCCCCTGTTTTCTCAAGTTGTTACATACCAGGACTCATGTACAATTTCAAAAACCACCCTTGGTAGATCATCTAACAGGATTAAAGTCAGGATTACACAGAATGTTAACCTTTCATTATGTGATTAAAAACGGGAAAAATAAGTTAAGCTCTTACATGTCCATAATATCTGGCGGAGGAAGTTTGGATATGAAATGCAGCACAGCACCATCCAAGAAAGATAGATGCTCTGGAGCATCTGAAAAGGCATATTGAATGCCTCCTGTGACAATATTTAGAACATCTGACCGGTGCTTGTTTTTAGCAGCCTTTCCAAATGTTTTAGCAAGCTCACTCGCAAGATCTTCACATTCTTGAAATGTCCTTCTTGCTGAATTGTCATCATCAGAAGAAAGTGCCACTAAGTACCGTTGATATGCCTGCAGAACCGGAACAGACATGCTCAACCACTCAATGAGGGGAAAAAAAACTAATTTGCTGCCAAGTTACGACCTTGCTTCCTTTCTGAATCTAACATGTATACTTTCTTTCCAAACAAAGAATCTAACATGTATTCTTTCCAAATACTCTGAATCATGTGGCTAGCTGAGTTAAAGTGTTGAAAGCCACCCAAAATAACCAATAAACTGCCAGGAGAAAGGCCACCACAACAGCAGACAAGGACATAGACATGCATCTTTTTTAAAAGCATGAGATTTGTTCATCCTAGCTCTAGGGATCATAACCACGACCAACTCAGACACACCCCAATAACATGAAAGATATACACCGACAACAACCCAGTCAGACCAAACTGTTCAACCATATGATTATCCAATTTTGAAATAATTTTTTTCTGCTGCAATCTCATCAGAATGTTTACCAGTAAGCCAACCTGCCAAGTGACCAAAATAAAACGGAAATCATCTCAGCTAAGAAGTAACGACACTTACCCTCTTTAGTGCCTCTAGGAACAAACGTGCAACATCTGCACCTTTATTCCTTAAAACGGTTAGCAAATGCTTAATGACCTCAGACACACTTGTTCCATGCATCGCAAAATGAGATACTATCTCTGGAGCAAGATATTCCTGTAGACATTGTGTACATTGATGAAATATGTCAGCAGCTGATAAAGAAAATTAATGGTAAGGCTCCTAATCCCAAAAGTACAGATAGTAATTAAGTTCGGCACAGTCCAACTATGAAAAGAGAATCAACCTAACCTTAGGAACTGCCTCAACAGCAACCAACTTCGCCACAGCAATGATTACAGCAACTCGATTTGTCTCCTCAATGTATTCCCTATTATAATCATCTTCTTCAGTCTCATCTGTGTCCATGTTAGAAGATGAATTAAATTCTCCAAAGCATCCATCAGGTGAAAAAAGAAACCCTTTCCGGGTTTGAATCGATAGGTTATGTTGGAGGCTGTTTTGGAAATTGAAAACACTTTTTTTGGTTCAGTTGAAAAGATTGTTATCCTTTCATTGACACCTCTGAATGGACAGTGGAGATCTATGTTTGCACCACTACTCGAAGTCTATATTGATGATATTCTGCTTATAGATTACGTGCTCAAGCTTTTTGCTGCATCTTTTTTTACGTTATATAAATAACAGTTCTGCACGTGTATTCACTGCTTCATGATGTAAGAGTACATACAATGCAAAAAGGAAAGTAAAACATTTCTTTTCCTGCTGTATTTGGTTATGTTGGGAGCGAAGTGTACTAGTTTCTTAATGATCCCTTTCCATCAAACAAAGAAGGCTAGAATCCTCATCTAGGAAGTAATGCTACAATAAGGATGGATAAAAAGGTCTCCTTTTAGAAATCAGGCTCCACAGCATGAAGTAAACAAATATAAAAATCAATGCACAACAACACGTTCTTTCAATTAAGATATAGCATGAGGAAATGAACGACTTCAGGAAAAGTATACATTTGGCACTCAAGTTCATGTGACTACTCAAGCACCGAAGTGTTTCCATAGTAACCATAATAATGATGATTAGTTTACATCCAAAAGCAAGATTTATCTAAAATTGAAACTATTAAACTTAGCCATAGGGCTTTAGTGGCCACCTAAACAAGCAAGTACAGATCAGCACTACATGGCTTGCCAATTCCAATTCCAGTTTTCTTTTATAACTAAAAGTGCTGCAATATGAAGTACGATTGCTCTAGAATCAAGCTTTTCTACAGTTATAAATAAAACAATAGTGTTAGAGCCGTACTATTATTTCTTTATACAACAGTAAGATGTGAGCTAGAGCTGTCACGCCTTTAGAGCAAACAGCGAATGAGCAAGTTAAGACCACCTGAAATATGTAGTTGGTGTTCACCAAGCTTCCAGAACTTTTGAAGAATGAATTCATCTGGAGAGTACCCCAAAGCTTCTAGCTCCGTGGAAGCAAAGGTTGCTTTCCTAAACAGACACCATTGTTCTGAAAGAATAACACAAACCTGGACCAAGAAAACACAAAAACTCAAATTAACCAAAAGAGAACAAAGGCACTAATAGGAGATAGCTGAACATAGATGTTTGGAAATTACAAATGGTCGGATGTGGATATTTGAGAAACAATGCTTACCCTACATGCAAGATGATTTGCACGAAGACCTTCCATAGATTCAGTAGTCAGGAAGGACTCAAGTAGTTTAAACAAGGTACTGCGCTTGGAGATTAAGGAAGACACTGATTGCTCCGGGACTGTGTCACAGTTTATGATAGAGTGTAGGCACCAGCAAGCATGCAGATGCATGTTAAGAAGCAGAAATCCAATTACCTGAACAGTAAGCCAAAGCAGTTGTGTATTGGAAAGATCGCAAAAAAAAAAAAATATTCAAACAAAAACAGCCACCTCGTCATCAATACTTCTGAAGTCTTTAAGAGTCTCCGCAAAATCTTTATACAAGCTTTCAATGGAAATTTGCCTTGACAATTGAAGTTCATACAATCTTTTCAAATTAACAAGCAGTGAATATTCATCATCACCATCCTGCAACAACAAAGCTTGTAGATTTATCCGAAATGCACAATAGAACACATAGAATAGCAATTGAGCACATACCGCAACTTCTTTTATTGCAGATTTAAGTTTGACAATGAGCTCATCCTCAATCTCCTTTAATTTGTTAAGGGCAAAGTCTTGTAACTCCCCTCGACTCTCAGTGGCACAGAAGCCCACAGCTTTTACACAAGATCTCAGAGCTTCCTTCTCACCATGCTTAAAAAATGCCTCTTTCATCAGAAGGACAGCAGATTTAAAATTCTGGAAAAGAAAAAGAAAACAAGTTACTTCATATTGGCAATCCCCTACACAATTCATGATCGTAAAAAGTTCCTCAAACACACCTGATCTTGTCTTTTAAGAGAATAGATCTCAAGGTTCATATGAACAATGATTTCAAGTAGATAAGGAATTTTTGCTTTGTCAGACATAAATTTGCGAAGAAGCTGTGGATAATTCCTCATCATAGCAACGGTTATATCACGTTTACAGCTTTCAAACATTTCCTGCCGATTACAACGTAAGAAGTCTAAGAATTCTGTGTCCAGGAGTAATATACTCTAAACAACACCAATATAATTTGTCATTGACAAAGAACACTAATGAACGAATCAATCTCAAATAATCTAACATCATTCAGAACTTAAGGTAAAACTCAATGACCACAAACTATCAAAACGACAGCATCTGGAAGATCATTCTGTAAACAGCTTTTTACACTGTTCCTACAAAGCAAAAAGAGTTACTTCCTTTGTTCTATGGTACATGAACATAAATTGACTGAGGGCACTATATTATCAGACTCTCAGCAAAATAAAACGTCTTAATGCTACCAACAACAACAACATACCCAGTATTATCCCACACCGTGGGGTCTGGGGAGGGTAGTGTGTACGCAGATCTTACCCCTACCTTGTGAGCAGTGTTTAGAAAAGCGCTCGCTTCATCGCTTTAAGCGAGAAGCGAGGCGAAGCGTGAAAGGCAGCGCTTCAGCTTGCTGAAGCGACTCAGGTCAGTAAAAGCGACCGCTTCTCTGTAAAAAGCGAGAAGCGGGGAAAGCGAAGCGAAGAGAAGAAGCGTCCGCTTCTCTGTATTAAAATACCCAACCCTATTTTATTAAAAACAAGTTTTTTGGATTAAACACTGATCTTCAACAACAGCGACTAGTATTCTTCAACTTCCAAAAGCAGCGACTTCTTCTTCATCACTTCTGATTTCTGAAAGAATCTCAAATCATCAACTAGGGTTGTTCTTCTTCTTCTTCAACTTCAAATTCAAGACTTCAAGACTTCAACAGGTATGTTCTGAACTTCTGATTTCCATTCTTCTTCTTCTTCTTCTTCTTCTTCTTCTTCTTCTTATTCTTTTTCTTTTTCTTTCTAAACGTCCAAAAAGCAGCGAAATGCTGGCGAATTTTTTCCAGAATTTTACTGCCCAATTTTTCCAGTTATTAACAGAGAATTCCTATGATTTTTTATATCCTTTATAGTTTATTCTTAGTTCTTATTGCCTTTCTTATGTGTTATGTAGTTCTTTTAATGGCGCCAAAAGAAGATAGGAAAGATCCGGCTTGGGCTTACTCTGAAAGAGTTTGCGAGACCAACAAGATGGCAATTAGATGTCTTTTTTGTGACAAGATTTCAAATGGAGGAATCTATCGTCAAAAAGCGCATCTAATCGGCGGTGATCCAAATGTCGCATCTTGTCCTAAAGTTCCGTCGCATGTGAAGGAAGATTTGAAAGCATTCCTTCATAAAAAGAGAGAGTTAAAGACTCAACTGATTCATGAACAAGAACTGTATAATCTTGATGACGATGATGAAACAGAAGAAGGTGACGATGCTTCGTCGCTTCCACCAAAATCACAAAAGCGGGGAAGGATGCAACCAATGTCTTCTAGTTGTGGATCTACTGGCAAGACCAAAGGTCCTATGGATTGTTACTTCTCGCAAAAATCTGGAGATAAGGAAGGAAAAAGTGGTAATCCTCAAATTGATGCCAAAACGATTTTGAGGGATCGTGCAATTACAATGTTTGCGTGGTGGATGTATGACGCAGGTCTTCCTTTTAATTGTGTTAATTATACTGACACTTTTTCTGCTTTTATTGAGGCCGTAGGCCAATATGGTCCAGGAATGAAGCCTCCAACATATCATGAAGTTAGAGGGCCATATCTAAAAAAAGAGGTGGCAGAGGTGAACAAAATCGTGGAGCAGCACAAAGTAGAATGGAACAAGTTTGGTTGTTCCATTATGATGGATAAGTGGACGGCGAGAAATGGAAAAATGATCATCAATATCTTGGTGAATTCTCCTAAGGGAAGCCTGTTTCTTGAGTCCGTTGATGCAAGCGACTCTTCGACTGATTCAACCAAAATGTACTCCTTGTTCAAGAGTACAATAGACTCTATTGGAGCAGAAAATGTTGTTCAAGTTGTCACGGACAACGCCAGTGAAAATGTTAAAGCTGGCGATTTGATGTCTGCTGGGTACCCGCATATTTATTGGACTCCGTGTGCAGCACATTCCATTAATTTGATCTTCGGTGACATTTTCAAGGAAAGACCCTTTAGTTCAATCTTTAATCAGGCAATTAGAGTGCATTCCTATATTGTTCAAAGGCCTTTGTTATTGAATATGATGAAGAGATTCACTAAACAAAGAAGCTTGGTGAAACCCGCAAAGACAAGATTTGCTACTGCTTTCTTGACTTTGCATAGGATGTATGAGCAAAAAAGCAATTTGAAGAAGTTGTTTGTTTCAGATGAGTACACTAACAGTGCCTATGGAAGGGAA
Source organism: Nicotiana tabacum (assembly GCF_000715075.1). NCBI lineage: Eukaryota > Viridiplantae > Streptophyta > Magnoliopsida > Solanales > Solanaceae > Nicotiana > Nicotiana tabacum. Next base: position 51,142,830 of record NC_134102.1, read on the forward strand.
GCTCGAGGGAGAGAATCTGCAGATATTATACTTTCTCCTTCATTCTGGAACAATGTGGTTCATGCATTGAAGATTGGTGGTCCTTTAGTTAAAGTGCTTCGTTTGGTGGATGGGGAGCAAAGGCCACCAATGGGCTACCTGTACGAAGCAATGGATAGGGCAAAGGAGGCTATTCAAGTCTCGTTTAGTGATCAAAGAAAATACAAAAGAGTCTTTGAGATCATAGATAAAAGGTGGGATAGTAAGCTTCATAGCCCTTTGCATGCAGCTGGACTTGTTTTGAACCCGGAACTGTTTTATGACAATGAAGAAAGGATTCTAGGAGATGAACCTTTGTGGAATGGATACTATGAATGTATTGAGAAGTTGATACCTGAAGAATCCGTGCAAGATAAAATAACAGAGCAGTTTAGTATTTATAGGAATGCTGAGCAACTTTTTGGAAAAAACATGGCAATTAGACAAAGAAAGACGAAGTCACCAGGTGAGCGAGTGCTTATATGTTGTTTTATAGTTAATAAGTTATTTCTTTATCAATATTATGTTTTGAAAATTTGTTCTACTTCTACAGTTGAATGGTGGAAGCAATATGGCCATTCCACTCCGGATTTACAAAAGTTTTCCATCAAGGTTCAAGTCTAACATGTAGCTCATCAGGGTGTGAAAGGAATTGGAGCGTGTTTGAACATGTAAGAACTAAGAAGAAAGATTTAGTATATTGAGATAATTAAATTATATCTCAATTGTCCTAAACTTACTAATTACTTATTATTTGCAGATTCATACCAAAAAAAGGAACAAACTAACCTTGAAGCGTCTCAATGATCTAGTATTCATTAAGTACAATAGAACATTGAGGCGTCGTTACAACGCTCGCAATGTAATTGATCCAATTAGTTTGGACAACATCGATGATGCTAATGAATGGCTAACTGGAGTCCCGGAAGATCATGCAGATGAAGAAGTATTTGAGGAAACTTCTGATTTCACTTGGGGTGATGTTGCGGAGGCGCGTGGAATTGGGGAGAGGATTTATGGTTTGAGGGGGAGTACCTCAACTTCAAGTTCACAGAGGAAGGGAAAAGAGGCAGCTACTTTGTCCCTAGTTGATGAAGAAGAAGAAGTTGAAGAAGATGACGAGCAATATAATAATGATAGTGGAATACAAGAATTTGACAATCTTGTAGAAGAATAGGATGCTCATTTTGTGCTTTGATTGATGCTACTATTTAGTTTTTACATTGAAGTATTGAACATTTGCTTACAATTACATGTGTTGTCTATGCAATATTTATTTATTCATTTTTATATATATTAAATTTCGTTTCACTTCAAAAAAGCGAGCGCTTCGCTTCTCGCTTTAAGCGAAATGGGATTTGTCGCTTTTTCTCGCTTCACGCTCTTCACAACACTGCTTGTGAGGATAGAGAGGTTGTTTCCAATAAACCCTCGGCTCAGAAAAGCATAAACCCACATTAATGGAAATATAGACAAGAAAGGACAGTACCAAAAAGCCATATAAAAGCAGAATAAAAATAACAAGATAGTAAGACTACTTACTCTACTACCCTAATTCTAGACCTCCATACCTTCCTATCAAGGGTCATGTCCTCGGTCAGCTGAAGTTGCGCCATGTCTTGCCTAATCACCTCTCCCCACCTCTTCTTTGGCCTACCTCTACCTCTCTGTAGGCCCTCCAATGTCAACCTCTCACACCTCCTCACCAGGGCGTCTGTGCTCCTCCTCCTCACATGACCAAACCACCTAAGCCGCGTTTCCCGCATCTTGTCCTCCATAGGGGCCACACCCACTTTGTCGCGAATAACCTCATTTCTGATTCTATCTAACTTGGTATGCCCGCACATCCATCTCAACATCCTCATCTCTGCTACCTTCATCTTCTGGACATGAGCGATCTTAACTGGCCAACACTCAGCCCTGTACAACATCGTTGGTTTGACCACAACTCTGTAGAACTTGCCTTTAAGTTTTGGTGGCACCTTCTTGTCACACAAAACACCGAAAGCGAGTCTCCATTTCATCCATCCCGCCCCAATACGATGTGTGACATCTTCATCAATCTCCCCATCCCCTGAATAATAGACCCAAGGTACTTAAAACTTCCTCTCCTAGGGATGACCTGCGAGTCCAGCCTCACCTCCCCTTCCCCTCCTTGAGTCTCGCCACTGAACTTACACTACAAGTATTCTGTCTTGGTCCTGCTCAACTTGAAACCTTTAGACTCCAAGGCCTGCCTCCATACCTCTAATCGCGCGTTCACACCATCTCGCGTCTCGTCAATCAATAAAATATCATCTGCAAATAGCATGCACCACGGCACCTCCCCTTGGATGTGGCGCGCGTCAGTACGTCCATCGCCAGAGTAAACAAAAAAGGGCCGAGTGCCAACCCCTGATGCAACCCCATCATAACCGAAAAATGGTCCGAGTCCCCGCCCACCGTCCTCACTCGGGTCTTTGCTCCATCATACATGTCCTTAATCAACCTAACGTAGGCAACAGGTACACTTCTAGCCTCCAAACATCTCCACAAAACCTCCATCAGAACTTTATTGTACGCCTTTTCTAAGTCGATGAACACCATATGCAAGTCCTTTCTCTCCCTATACTGCTCCATCAATCTCCTAACAAGGTGGATGGCTTCTGTAGTCGAACGTCCCGGCATAAACCCGAACTGGTTCTCAGAAATAGACACTCCTCCTCACCCTTAGCTCTACCACTCTCTCCCAGACTTTCATAGTATGGCTAAGCAGCTTGATACCCCGATAGTTATTGCAATTTTGGATATCACCCTTGTTCTTATATACAAGAACCATTGTGCTCCACCTCCACTCTTCGGGCATCTTCTTCGTTCTAAAAATGACATTAAATAACCTAGTGAGCCACTCCAGGCATTCCTTGCCCGCACTCTTCCAAAAATCCACCGGGATTTCATCCGGCCCGGTCGCTTTGCCCATGCTCATCTTACGCATAGCCCCTTTAACTTCATCAACTCTAATCCGCCTACAATACCCAAAGTCACAACGACTCCCGGAGAGTTCCAAATCACCCAGTACAATGCTCAAGTCCCCCTCCTCGTTCAAGAGACTATGGAAGTAGGTCTGCCATCTCCGACTGATAAGCCCCCCATCCAACAAAACTCTACCTTCTTCGTCCTTGATGCACTTCACTTGGTCCTAGTCACGCGCCTTCCTTTCTCGCGCCTTGGCTAACCTGAACAACCTCTTATCCCCACCTCGGCCCTCGAGTTCCTCATACAAACGACTAAAAGCTGCAGTCTTGGTCGCCGTAACTGCTAGCTTTGCCTCTTTCTTAGCCAACTTATAATGCTCCCTATTCGCCCTCTTCTCCTCCTCGTTTATACTTTCCACTTGCTTCAGATACGCTGCTTTTTTGGTTTCCACTTTTCCTTGCACCTCTCCATTCCACCATCAGTCTCCCTAGTAACCACCAGAGTAACCCTTTGAGACTCCTAATGTCTCTCTCGCGGCTTCCCTAATGCAATGCGCAGTCGTGGTCCACATAGCGTTTACGTCCCCACTACTCCTCCAAGCCCCCATAGTCAATAGCTTGACCCCCAACTCCTGCGATTTAGCTTCCGTCAAGGCTCCCCACTTGATCCTATGTTGTCTATGCATCGCCCTCTTCCTCCTCTTCCTCGTTATCCCAAGGTCCATGACCAGGAGCCTATGAAGGGTCGAGAGGGTCTCACTCGGGATGACCTTGCAATCCGTGCAAAGACCTCTATCAGACTTCCTGCAGAGTAAATAATCAATCTGAGTCTCGGCCACCGAACTCCGAAAGGTGACCAAGTGCTCCCTCTTCTTCGGGAAACTCGAGTTTGCTATCACTAAATCAAATGCTCTAGCAAAGTCCAGCAGAGACGCTCTTCTTCCGTTTCTATCTCCAAAACCAAAGTCACCATGCACATCATCATACCTCCCAGACGTCGCTCCAATGTGACCGTTGAAATCTCCTCCTATGAAAAGCTTCTCGGTATGCGGGATACCACGCACCATCTCATCCAAATCCTCCCTGAAACGCCTCTTGACTTCCTCATCCAAGCTTGCTTGGGGTGCGTACGCACTGATTATGTTCAAAGTAAAACCTCCAACAACTAGCTTAATAGTCATCAGCCTGTCATTCACCCTCCTAACCTCCACCACTAGTTCACGGAGGTCCTTATCAACCAAGATACCTACCCCGTTCCTGCCCCCCACCCTCCCAGAATACCATAGTTTGAACCTGTCCACATCCTTAATGCTGCCAGAAAGTGTGAAATATTGTAACATGAAAAAATATGAAAATGGCACATCTACCATTGAATAATACTAGTAAGTAATAAGCTTTTCAAAAACCCAGATGAATGTATTTTTTTGAAAAAACCTAGATGAATGTATTTAAGCAACTGACCTGATCTAAAACAAACATATAGTAAAGAGAAATTGTGGCACAAAGACACTACTAAAACAGTACAGATCAACCATGTTGCAGAAATATCACCAACTTATTGTTTCACAAGCACTTTGTTGAAATCCATAATCAAGTGTAAATGGCTTAGTTTGAAGCACAAATATAACAAGTGGAAATGGTGAGGTTTGAAGCACAAATGTAGCAATTCACGAAGAGCGTCTCAGAGAGTATCAACCAAAAGAACTAAAGAATCTCACCCTTTGTGCTTTAGTGTAATATTGTTTTCTATTATCACTAGCAGGAACAATCTTCTCCCCGACTGCCTTTCTAATTGACGCAGAAAGCAACCGAATTAGGTTTGTCGCATCTACATCACTTAGTTCAGCTGATGGCTCTTCTTCCAAGAGCATAGACAGGATACACTTCCAATCCTGCAGGGACATAATTTTCAAGTAAATACTTTCCTCTTCAACCACAGGGTCCCCCAGGGATCCAGGATAGGTAGGAGACCCTTCTCAAGTTATCGTATGATAACTAGGATAATAGTTGTCTGATCAATGGAAATAGAAAATGCAATTTAAGGCAAGTTGTAGGAAATAGTAGTCTGACCAAACTACAGATATTTTATTACAGCAATAATACTAAACATCATAGGGAATACTGGTCAATTCCAGATATCATACAGTAATTTATAGTGTCTATAAAACTAAGTTGAGCCACTAGATTCTAGAAGTCTAGGTATAGAAGAAGATGTAGGCTCATTGAAATTTGTAGGGAAATACTACTCTGACCAAACTACAGATATCATATGGATCTTGATAGTAATACGTTCAGATAACATTAAGCCTTAGATCAAAAGATAGTGTACATAGCGTACTTTCATGGCATCCATATACTCCCAGATATCATCAATGACATACATACTCAGCATTTCGTCTTTTGAGAACTCTCTCAATATGCGCAGCAGTCTACTCAGATGAACCTCAGAAGAATCAGTATTATCCCCTGACAACTTTTTGTTATCAGTACAATTGTATTCATCAAGCAAATAGAAAGCACATGATGCAGACAGGGTGATAAAAACCTGAACTAGATTGTGAACTGTTCAATCGCTGGGCAATCAGGTTATCATACACTAGTGCTCCGATGGCACGCCTGATTTCTGGTGGATCATCAATTAGCAAATCATATAATGAACTTAATTCTTCCTCGGGAACAAGTTGATGTCTGCAAAATATGGAATAGCTTGATAGTAAAGCACAACTAACAACAATCTGCTGGTAACAATACTAAAAAGCAAAATCTTTCCCCAAAGTTTAGAATTAACATTACCTTATCAGTTGTTTCACAAGTCCTATAGCACATACTGCCACGGAAATATCAACATCATCAGCAAGCTCGATCATTCTTTTATAAAACCTCTCCGTGAAAAGGCCAAGAGATGGAACATTATCATCCTCCTCATAAAGATTTTGCAGTGCAAGGACTGAAGCCTTCCTTACACCATGACTCTTCAGAGGGGAATAATTAAGAGCCAAATGCATAGTTAGAATTTTCAAGTTTATCAAAAGAGGATTGAAGATAAAATCAAACTGGATATCCACTTACTTTATCATTCAATGTCCATCCAAGATATTTCAAATACAAATCCTGCAAAAACAGGGAGGGGTATGACAGGATCCAAACACCCAATGACTGTATGCATGCCATTCTGATATCCGGTTCGACGTCTCGATAACGGTGCATAAATAGCCTACAAATTCAACATACAAAAAGGCAAAACAAAATCGAAATTGCCCCTCAAGTGATCAAAAAAATATGTATCATTAACATAAGGTCCATACCCAGTAAATATCTTCCGCATCATCTCCTCTATTATTGTTATCTTTTCATGGGTCAAGGATAATCTTTTATTTAGTGATTCAACTCGAGGCCCATCCACTTTCTTCTTCTTTTCAGCATTTAGCTGCCTCTGAGTGGTTCCGCGCTGCGCACCAAGAACTTTGGCGACGTGTATAAAGGATGTAACAAGTTGTAGCCCCATTAATGAAGCAACCTGACGATATACTCTAGGAGGGGTGCTGAAATGCACATCACAAGACAATCAGCCAAAATAGTCTATCTTAAATTTCGAACACCTGAATACAAACTACTTACCATGATAGTGCAATCACATAGTCCATGCACTTGTCAAACAAGACCTTATCAAAAAGTGGTCCATTTTCACATTCAGCAACCAAAGTATCCCAGAAGTAGACAAGGTTATCTTTGAAGTTATTGAAGTCCTTCTTTTTTGAACTTTGATAATCTTCAACTTCACCCTAAGGTCCAAAGAAGATCAGGTAAAATAACAACTACATGTCTATGCATGAATTTCAAGTGTTTCATGCATATTGAACTGACACCAAATAATAACACCGACCAGAAAGTTCATGTTTAATGCACATAATGAACTGACACAAATAATCTTTACCAACCAGAAAGTTCATGTTTAATGCATATTGAACTGACACCAAAAAATAATACTGACCAGACATATTAAGTAAGGAAATATCATGAATATGATGGATGAACATACCCTCTTAGCCATGTTTACAAGAGCAACTACTACATCATCAACATCAGTTTGGTCCAAGAAATCTTCTTCAATATGATATTTTGCTCCACATGCCTGCAAAACCACAAATCTCCACCTATCACGTCACATCATCAAAATGGAACCTATTTATGGCTGATACGCGGAGACAGGAAAAACAATAGTATGCAAGCCATAGAAACATCCACATATTATCAGAGTACCTCAAACATCATGCTCAAGAGTACAGCCATTGCGGCTTTCGGGTTCTTCTCATAGTGTTCCACCCAATGCTTGACCACTAGAGGAATTTGTCTCCTATCACCTTTGACAACATCTGCAAATAAAGGAGTGAACGCCCTATCATCAAAGTGTACAAACCACCACAATAGTATAATAAAAAGGAGTCAACAGAGAGAAGATAAAATCTAATAAGAATCAGATAACGAGGAATTGAAACAAGCAAGCAAGCACAAAAAAACTGACTACTAAATCTTCCAATGGTTTCATTCCATGAATAGGAAGTATGTCACATACAAAGAACAGGACTAGCTGAAGTGGCCATTTTTGGGACTGGAAAAGAATAGTTGAAGTGACTTTTCAAAGAGGAACGAGTATTTCTTATGGGATAATAACAGAAGGCCTTTGATTATGGTTTTGGCAACTTCAAAATGCTCCCATAGGATTCATAATACTATACAAACTGCCCTTTTCTGAGGTCATATACTTGAGAAGTCACTGGTTGAATAGAAACATCAAATGGAGCAGGGCAAGCTAGCTGTGCTTTGACCAATCCACTTTATTGGTCCACTTTTACTTTAAAGAATCTGGAGCAGAATGAAAAATCATCAGGAAGTAAAGGAATGAACATAAAGGATCAAACAAGACTCCTCTTGTCGACATCCTCCATTGCTTCCCAGGACATCTGCTTCAAACTAAACATCTAGATGATAAAGGTGAAAGTGCAAAAACACCACGCATTTGGGAGGAAAACTTAACGAGTACAAAAATGTTTTCCAAAATTTCATAAAAAGGAGATATAAAGATAAAAATAGAAATACTTAATGCATCTTCTTCACCAACTGAAATACCCATAATGATGAGTGTTTACATTTGTCCAACATTTCGTGGATGAAATACGCATTTCATTCTATAGGTGGAAACGAAATGCAATAGTAATCCAAATTCTACCACTTGCTATTGTAAATTACAGAATTTTCAGAAAATTAAAGGACCATTACTTCCACTAGCAATTCAAAGCTTTTACATACTCTCAAAGTCTTCTTAATTCAACATTAACCTAAAATCACCATAATAAAAATGACAGCACAGTTGTCAAACTCAAAGAAATAACTTAACTCACACTTTCAACTATAATTGAGTAACAAACACCTATAATTTCCATAAAATCTCAAAATACCAAATTTGCCATAATGAAAACTACATAAAATTGGTGAATAAAAAAAACTACATAACATTAGTCAAACTGTCTAATCACAACCTCCATTCAAGTTCTCAGTCAATCGAGTAGCGAAAGCCTAAAACTTCTCTGGTATCAAACTTCAAAATCAACCAGAAATTACCTTAATGAAAGCAACACAACATTAGTCAAACTAAAAGACAAACTTCCATATCCACTTTCAACATAATGGACTAGCTTAAGCCTAAAATTTCTCTAGTCCCAAAATCACAATAAACCTGAATTTAAAAGAACGGTACATAACATTAGACAAACTAGAAGACCATAACCTCCATTCATGCTTTCAACATAATCGAGTAGCACAAGCCTAAATCTTCTCTACTCTCAAAATCCAAAAATCAAACTGAACTTGCCTTGATAAAACTAACAGGACAGTGTACAAATAGAAACCATAATTCCACTCACACTTTCAACAATAATTGAGTAAACCAAGCCTAAAAATTCTATATATCCTCAAATTACCATGGTAAGAACTACGGAACATTAGTTAAAACTAGAAGATCACAACTTCATTCACACTCTCAACATGATAAAATTTCAGAACGGTATGCAAACTAGAAGGCTATAACTTCCACGGCGCCTTATTTTCTATAGATCCTCAAATTCAAAAAATAACATCAAAACTATAGTAGAAAACAACTACACCACAGTAAGTAGTCAAAATTTGTAGTACCAATTAAACTGAGATGAGCATTTCCAGAAGCAGCAGCTGAAGTGCCTCCAACAGCCTTACTCCGCTTAGCTCTACCGCGAGATTCTTCAAAATCGTCGGACGATTCTTCTCTCTCTTCCTCATTCACATTTTTCTCCTCGTTAACCCTAGTTTGAACTCTCGTTCGTTTCTGTACACGATAAACTCCATAATTAGGGCTCAAGTTTTTACTTACTCAAATGAATATGCATAAATATTGTAGAAACTGGAAGAAGAAAAAAAACTCACCGTACGGCGATTCGCCGTTCCCGACACCACTGGTTCCTCCTCCATGAACTGCTGGTACTGTTAAACCCTAGAAAGAAGAAACCGAATCAAAAAAGCGTGAATGCTACAGAAGGAGATATTAAATTAGAAAATTCGGTGACAAATGCACAGAATTGTGGAATAGTAGAGCGTAATGCATAAACTTCTGTGGCCTTTTTGCCGGTAGAGAATACTAAATTTAAATAATAAAAAAAAACCTATTATAAAAACAATTGATTATATTTTTTATAAATAATTTTAAATATTTTAAATTGTTAATTATTATAACCTATATTACTCTTTATATAATAATTTTTAAATAATTAAATTTTATTTCAAAAAACGTAAAGAATATAGATTCAAATTTACTTAAATAATTAGTCAACTTAACACTCATACTTAAAAAAAAAAGTTCAAACAAACTAAAACAGAGGGAGTATAATATAGTTCTCTTTGGAAGTATTACATTCCCTCCGTTTCTTTTAAAAAAAAAATACAAAAAAAAAGTCAAAACAAAAATTCCCTCCCTTTCCAAAAACTTTTGGGTTAAAATATAAAAATCCCCTTGAACTTTACTTTTTTAACTTTAGTACCTAAACTATAAATTATTGTTATTAAGGGTGTGTTTGGTATGACAGAAAATATTTTTCGAATAATATTTTTCTATTTTCCATTATTTGGTTGTACAAAATGCTATCCAAATAACCAAGGCATTATAAGCACTTTTAGCACATAGGGAAGATACTATGCATGCCAGAGCCTATATATGCTACTATCAAATAAGTCAAAGGCGCCTAGGTTCATCTTTCATCCTCCAGTTATTCCCTAAATATTAATCTACTCTAAAAATTAAAAAAAGTTACTGCTCGGTTCAAACTACATTTATGGAAAAGAACCGAGGCACGAAGAAAAACCATAGGGGATTATTGCTACCTAAAGAAAACAAAAAGACATATTTTTTTTATTTTTTATTTTTTATTTTTTATTTTTTGGCTTTTCTGCACAACCCACCCACCCCAACCTCCTTACCCCCTCGCAATTTATTTATTTATTTTGCGTTTTTTGTATTTTTTATTTTCTATTTTCTGCACCACCCTACCCCACCCGACCCTCACCCACCCTCCACCCCGCAAAATAACAATAACAATAACAACAACAACCCACTAAAATTTCACTAATGGGGTCTGGGGAGGGTAGTGTGTATGCAGACCTTATCCCTACCCCGAAGGAGTAGAGATGTTGTTTCCGAAAGACCCTCGGCTCAAGAAAACAAAAAGACAAAAGGAGACAATGTTAGTAACACCACAACAATCATAAGAAAATTAGGAACACCATGAAATCCAGAAGAAAGATGCAAAGCAAAGGGAGACAATATTAATATCACCACAGCAATTATAAGAAAAATAGGAACATCATGAAATCCAGAAGAAAGATGCAAAGCAAAAGCGATAGCTAGTAAATAGGACCTGCACTGAAAAGCGAAATAGTAAGACACAACATTGCCACTAGCTATCTTAAACAAAAACCCTACATGACTAGTCTCACAATGGTATGAAGTAAGGCACGACTCAACTACCTCCTAACTTACAACCCTAATACTCGACCTCCACATCTTCCTATCAAGTGTCATGTCCTCGGAAATCTGGAGCCTCACCATATCCTGCCTGATCACCTCTCCCCAATACTTCTTATGCCGCCCTCTACCTCTTCTCGTGCCCTCCACAACCAGCCGCTCACACCTCCGTACCGGAGCATCTGGGCTTCTCCTCTGAACATGTGCGAACCATCTAAGCCTCGCTTCCCGCATCTTGTCATCAATGGGAGCCACGTGTACCTTCTCCCGAATATCGTCATTCCTAATCTTATTTATCCTAGTGTGCCCGCACATCCACCGTAACATCCTCATTTCTGCTACTTTCATCTTCTTGATATGTGAGTTCTTAACGGGCCAACACTCAGCCTCATACATCATGGCTGGTCTAACCACCGCTTTATATAACTTACCTTTGAGTATCGGCGGCACTCTCTTGTCACACAGGACTCCAGATGCTAACCTCCACTTCATCCATCCTACCCCAATACGGTGTGTGATATCCTCGTCGATCTCCCTCCCCTAGATAACCGAACCAAGGTACTTGAAACTGCCTCTACTCGGGATGACCTGCGAATCAAGCCTCACATCCACGCCCACTTCCCTTGGCTCAACGCTGAACTTACACTCCAGGTATTCCGTCTTCGTCTTGCTAAGCTTGAAACCCTTAGACTCAAGAGTCTGTCTCCAAACCTCTAGCCTCTCATTAACACCGGCTCGCGACTCATCAATCAGAACTATGCCATCGGCGACTAGCATGCACCATGGCACATCCCCTTGAATATGGTATGTTAACGCGTCCATCACCAGGGCGAATAAGAACGGACTGAGCGCAGAACCTTGGTGTAACCCCATTATAACCGAAAAATGCTCAGAGTCGACTCCTACTGTCCTAACCCAAGTTTTAGTCCCGTCATACATATCCTTAATTGTAATAATGTAGGGAACCGACACACCTTTTGCCTCCAGACATCTCCAGAGAACTTCTTTAGGAACCTTGTCATACGCTTTCTCTAGGTCAATAAACACCATGTGCAGATCCTTCTTCCTCTCTCTGTACAGTTCCACCAACCTTCTAACAAGGTGTATAGCTTCTGTAGTCGAACGACCCGGCATGAACCCAAACTGGTTGTCGGATACAGACACTGTCATCCTCACCCTCGCTTCAACCACCCTCTCCCACACTTTCATGGTATGACTCAGTAATTTGATACCCCTATAATTGTTACAACTCTGGATATCACCTTTTGTTCTTATATAATGGAACCACCGTACTCCACCTCCACTCATCCGGCATCCTCTTCTCCTTAAAAATAATATTAACCGTAGTTTGAACTCTCGTTCGTTTCTGTACACGATGAACTCCATAATTAGGGCTCAAGTTTTTAATTACTCAAATGAATATGCATAAATATTGTAGAAACTGGAAGAAGAAAAAAAACTCACCGTACGGCGATTCGCCGTTCCCGACACCACTGGTTCCTCCTCCATGAACTGCTGGTACTGTTAAACCCTAGAAAGAAGAAACCGAATCAAAAAAGCGTGAATGCTACAGAAGGAGATATTAAATTAGAAAATTCGGTGAGAAATGCACAGAATTGTGGAATAGTAGAGCGTAATGCATAAACTTCTGTGGCCTTTTTACTGGTAGAGAATACTAAATTTAAATAAAAAAAAAACCTATTATAAAAACAATTGATTATATTTTTTATAAATAATGTTAAATATTTTAAATTATTAATTATTATAACCTATATTACTTTATATAATAATTTTTAAATAATTAAATTTTATTTCAAAAAACGTAAAGAATATAGATTCAAATTTACTTAAATAATTAGTCAACTTAACACTCATACTTAAAAAAAAAAGTTCAAACAAACTAAAACAGAGGGAGTATAATATAGTTCTCTTTGGAAGTATTACATTCCCTCCGTTTCTTTTAAAAAAAAAATACAAAAAAAAAGTCAAAACAAAAATTCCCTCCCTTTCCAAAAACTTTTGGGTTAAAATATAAAAATCCCCTTGAACTTTACTTTTTTAACTTTAGTACCTAAACTATAAATTATTGTTATTAAGGGTGTGTTTGGTATGACAGAAAATATTTTTCGAATAATATTTTTCCATTTTTTATTATTTGGTTGTACAAAATAGTTTAAAAAATATTTTCCTAGATATCACATTTTCCTGAAATTGGAAGAAAATGACTTCCTTAGAAAAAGTTACGAAAACATTTTTCAAAAACTCCACCTACCCTCACATCTAACCCCAACCCCCTCCAATTTCAATTTTCTATTTTTTTTTTCATTTTTCCCCCCCCCCCCCCCCCCCCCCACACACACACACAAAAAAAAAAAATTATATTTTCAATTTTCTGTTTTTTCATTTTTCTAAACCACACCCCCACCCCCACCCCCCATCCCACCCCCGCAAAAAGAATAATTTTTTTTTTGTATTTTTGATTTTCTATTTTTAATTTTTTGGCTTTTCTGTACAACCCACCCACCCCAACCTCCTTACCCCCCCCTCGCAATTTATTTATTTATTTTGCTTTTTTTGTATTTTCTATTTTCTATTTTTTCTATTTTCTGCACCACCCTACCCCACTCGACCCTCACCCACCCTCCGCCCCGCAAAACAACAACAACAACAACAACCCACTAAAATTCCACTAATGGGGTCTGGGGAGGGTAGTGTGTATGCAGACCTTACCCCTACCCCGAAGGAGTAGAGAGGTTGTTTCCGAAAGACCCTCGGCTCAAGAAAACAAAAAGACAAAAGGAGACAATGTTAGTAACACCACCACAATCATAGGAAAATTAGGAACGCCATGAAATCCAGAAGAAAGATGCAAAGCAAAGGGAGACAATATTAATATTACCACAGCAATCATAAGAAAAATAAGAACATCATGAAATCCAGAAGAAAGATGCAAAGCAAAAGCGATAGCTAGTAAATAGGACTTGCACTGAAAAGCGAAATAGTAAGACACAACATTGCCACTAGCTATCTTAAACAAAAACCCTACATGACTAGTCTCACAATGGTATGAAGTAAGGCACGACTCAACTACCTCCTAACTTACAACCCTAATACTCGACCTCCACATCTTCCTATCAAGTGACATGTCCTCGGAAATCTGGAGCCTCACCATATCCTGCCTGATCACCTCTCCCCAATACTTCTTAGGCCGCCCTCTACCTCTTCTCGTGCCCTCCACAACCAGCCGCTCACACCTCCGTACTGGAGCATCTGGGCTTCTTCTCTGAACATGTCTGAACCATCTAAGCCTCGCTTCCCGCATCTTGTCATCAATGGGAGCCACGTGTACCTTCTCCCAAATATCGTCATTCCTAATCTTATTTATCCTAGTGTGCCCGCACATCCACCGCAACATCCTCATTTCTGCTACTTTCATCTTCTGGATATGTGAGTTCTTAACGGGCCAACACTCAGCCTCATACATCATGGCCGGTCTAACCATCGCTTTATATAACTTACCTTTGAGTATCGGCGGCACTCTCTTGTCATACAGGACTCCAGATGCTAACCTCCACTTCATCCATCCTACCCCAATACGGTGTGTGATATCCTCGTCGATCTCCCCTCCCCTTGGATAACCGAACCAAGGTACTTGAAGCTGCCTCTACTCGGGATGACCTGCGAATCAAGCCTCACATCCACGCCCACTTCCCCTGGCTCAACGCTGAACTTACACTCCAGGTATTCCGTCTTCGTCTTGCTAAGCTTGAAACCCTTAGACTCAAGAGTCTGTCTCCAAACCTCCAGCCTCTCATTAACACCGGCTCGCGACTCATCAATCAGAACTATGTCATCGGCGACTAGCATGCACCATGGCACATCCCCTTGAATATGGTATGTTAACGCGTCCATCACCAGGGCGAATAAGAACGGACTGAGCGCAGAACCTTGGTGTAACCCCATTATAATCGGAAAATGCTCAGAGTCGACTCCTACTGTCCTAACCCGAGTCTTAGTCCCGTTATACATATCCTTAATTGCAATAATGTAGGGAACCGACACACCTTTTGCCTCCAGGCATCTCCAGAGAACTTCTTTAGGAACCTTGTCATACGCTTTCTCTAGGTCAATAAACACCATGTGCAGATCCTTCTTCCTCTCTCTGTACAGTTCCACCAACCTTCTAACAAGGTGTATAGCTTCTGTAGTCGAACGACCCGGCATGAACCCAAACTGGTTGTCGGATACAGACACTGTCATCCTCACCCTCGCTTCAACCACCCTCTCCCACACTTTCATGGTATGACTCAGTAATTTGATACCCCTATAATTATTATAACTCTGGGTATCACCTTTGTTCTTATATAATGGAACCACCGTACTCCACCTCCACTCATCTGGCATCCTCTTCTCCTTAAAAATAATATTAAATAACCTTGTCAACCACTCCAAACCTGCTCTCCCCACACACTTCCAAAATTCCACCGGAATCTCGTTTGGCCCGGTCGCTCTGCCCCTACTCATCTTATGCATAGCTCCCACGACCTCCTGAACCTCGATACGCCTGCAGTACCCAAAGTCACGGTGACTCTCGGAATGCTCCAATTTGCCTAGCACAATATCCCGATCCCCTTCTTCATTCAGAAGTTTATGAAAGTAAGTCTGTCATCTCCTCTTAATCTGGGCATCTTCCATCAATACTTTACCATCTTCGTCCTTGATGCATCTCACTTGGTCCAAATCCCGAGCCTTCTTCTCTCTCAACTTGGCCAGCCAGAATAACTTCTTCTCCCCACCTTTTTTTCCCCAATTCCTCGTACATACGACCATAAGCCGCAGTCTTAGCCTCCGTGACCGCCAGCTTAGCCTCCTTCCTAGCTGCCTTATACCTCTCCATGCATGCTCGCCTCTCCTCTTCACCTATGCTCCCCACTAACTTCAGGTACGCCATCTTCTTCGCTTCCACTTTACCTTGGACCACTTCATTCCACCACCAGTCTCCTTTGTGCCCACCAGAGATGCCCGTCGAGACCCCTAACACCTCTCTCGCATCCTCCCTAATACAGCCTGTTGTCGCTGACCACATAGTGCTCGCGTCACCACTGCTCCTCCAAGCTCCCATAGCCGACAATCGTCCCTCCAACTCTTTGTCTTTATCCTTAGTTAAGGCTCCCCACCTAATTCTCGGTCTTCCTCGAGTAGACCTTTTCCTCATCTTTAACATAATACCAACGTCCATCACCAAGAGCCTATGTTGCATCACGAGTATCTCACCCGGAATCACCTTGCAATCCTTGCACATCCCTCTGTCACACCTCCTGAGGAGGAGATAATCAATCTGAGTCTTCGCCACCGCATTTTGAAAAGTAACCAAATGCCCATCCCTCTTCCGAAAGCTATAGTTCGCAATCACCAACCCCAAAGCCTTAGCGAAGTCCAACAATAATGTACCTCCTCCGTTCCTCTCCCCAAAACCAAAGCCTCCGTGCTCCTCGCCATAACTACCTGCAGTCGACCTAATATGCCCATTGAAATCCCCTCCTACGAATAACTTCTCGGCATGTGGAACCTGGCGCGCAATCTCATCTAACCCCTCCCTAAAGCGACGTTTAACCTCCTTATCTAGGCCCACATGCGGCGCATAGGCGCTAACAACGTTTATGGTGCACTCTCCAACCACCAATTTAATAATCATCAATCTATCATTCACTCGTCTAACCTCAACCACAGACTCTCTAAGTTCCCTATCCACCAAGATGCCCACTATATTCTTACCTTTCTGGACTCCTGAGTACCAAAGTTTATACCCGTCTGCGTCTCTCGCCCTCGACCCTACCCAGCTTATCTCATGGACACACGCTATATTGACCCTCCTCTTCTGGAGGATCTTCGCCAACTCTATAGACTTACCCGTCAATGTACCTACGTTCCATGACCCAATTCTCAACCTACAGAAACCATTGTTCCCTTTACCTCTATTGCCTCCCGCCCCACCCCCTAAACCCTGCCCTACCTCCCGCCCCACCCCCTGTCCCCCTCGAGGACATGACCTCACTCGACCATCCCAGACCACAGCCACTATACCTACGAAAAAGTATGGGGAATCACTTTCACACACAAAGCAACAGACCAAACCAGAATAAGACAAGTTGCAACAACAGGCACACTAATACGGTGAATAAACTAATACGAACTAAGATGACAACAATTTAACTCAAACAACAAAGGGAAACTGTAAAACGGGAGGTACCAACTCCAGCGAGTAGAACCTTGGAATTGTCTTTGCTAAAAGGATAAAAGGCAGCTGACCCAATATTAACAAATAGCAAATTCTAAGCAAGAAAAATAGAACCTAAAGTCACAACGAGTGTCGAGAAAGGCATTGTCCACAACAGCTATATTTTGGAAGTTATCGCCCCGCTTTGCCCGAGGCTCGCCGGAAAATTATCTCAGCCGCCGCCACTACCACCACCGCTAGGCTAGATCAGTATGCCAAAAAATAGGGGGACGGGGGGTGGAAGAGACGAGGTATAGGGGAGAGAAAGAAAGGAGGAGAAGAAGAGGGAAATATAAAAGGGGGAAGATCTGGAAAGCAAAAGGGGGGGAGGGAAGTAACGGGGAATAAGAAGAAAGCAGGAGAGAGAGAGGAAAAAAAGACAGGGGTGGGGTGGGGTGGGGGTCTTACCTGGTCCGGTTGTTGCCAATGGTACGTTAGAGAGATCAGAGAGAGATGTTAGAGCTTCAGAGAGAAAGTCATGAACCTGTGAAGTTAGAGGACATTAATTCGTGAAACAATCCCCCCGCCCTGCAAAAAAAAATCCAGTTCTGGTTTTTTTTTTTTTTTTTTTTTGAGTTTACAGGTTCGAAATTTTACGAGTTCCAAAGTTATGAGTTTGGAGTTTGCGGGTTTAAAAATTATAGAGTTTACCAGTTCGAAAGTTTAGCGGTTCAGAAGTTTATGAAATTTGTGGGTTCGGAAGGTTGTTGGTTCGAAAGTTTATGGCTTCATATTTATTGTATCGAAATTATAATTTATGAATACTCTTGAGAAGTTATTTTCCTTAATTTGCATACCAAACACCTGAAAATGAGTAAGATTACTACTTGTTTTCTAAGAAAATATTTTTCACAAAAAATATTTTCCGTTATACCAAAAACACACCCTAATTGTTGTCTTGAGAGAAACCTTAATATAGCAGGAAGGGAGGGTTATCAACGAGAGCAAGAGGAGCATGAGAGGTTTTGGAAGGTTTGATCTGAGAAGGACGATCTATATAGATAGCCTTATTAAGACCTTCTAATATTTCGAGGGCTTCCCTTTCCAACATTTAACTCTGAAAAATGTATATAAGTTACAATTTATCTCAATCCAAGAACTTTTTGTGAATTTTAGAACATTAGAAACGTATAAAAGAGCCATAGCATTCCCTAATGCAGTTCAGAATCTAAATGGTAATATATGGTGTATGGGGTAAAATTAATTTATAACGGATGGTCGAATGGTAACATTGTTTACATGTAAAATGGTCAGTTGAATTTATATGTGATTTCTAGACAAGTGAACTAATTTGATCCTGAAATAATGCAATAATTGAAGAAATGTATAATACTTAGCCTTAAAATGTAGATGAAACAGCAGAGATGACAGTTCCGTAAACAAGGTTTCCAGGCACAGCAATGATGAGATCAAAAAGCGAAAAAGTAAGATTGTATTAAGCTTTGTATAGAATGTGGTATAAGTTTTGTCAGAAAATTCGTGTCCTTTACAATGATAATTGGGCTCACTATTTATAGTTATGTCTAGGGAAGGAGGTCCTAGGATCGTGCCCTCCTTTAATGTCAATTATGAGGGTCATTGATGAAGATGTAACGGTAAATATAAATGCCAAATTCTCTGTAATGGGTCGTCGCTCTTAATGCTGCAGAATTTTTCTTATTAAATGCTACCGGGCATAGAGCATTTAATACACTTTTATGAACGTTATCCCTTTCGGTGACAAGCGAAATGGCTGCGTTTGGTCTTCGGCCATCCCCGTCTAGGGTTCCACGTGTCTTTCCTTTAGATGAGCACGTGTCATATCATATTTCACCCTATATAGATAGTCCTCTGCTTTCCGATGACATAACTTTGTGTTACCGAAAAATTGGTAGAAATACTCTTTTGGCGGGAATTACTATAACTCCCTCTGAAGGCTTCTGACGGTTGATTAGACGCACATATCTCCGCATTTAATGCCCCAAACACGCGTCATCCCACGATTCAACACAACTTTTGTCGATTATCGAGGTAATCATGGCAATGAATTTAGCCACCAAAATTTTACTTATACGCATCATTCTTTTCCTTTTCACTTCATAATTTCTCGAACTTTTGATTTGCATCTTTATTCTATATCCTTTCTCTAATTCTCTTCAAACAAAAACCTTTTCCTTCTTCTTATTCAATGGCTTCTTCCTCCAAGCATGCCGGTTCTTCAAAAAACAAGAACAAAGCCGAGGACTCTGCTGATGGTAGGCTATAATCTCGTATTTTAGTCGCTTATTACACTCCAAATTACTGCACTTTAATTAAGTTTGAGCTTTAATCGATAGTGTTTTGCACTAATTGTGTGTTTTATGCCTTGTAGGAGTGATTCCGAGCTATGTAGATGTTATGGAATGAATTCGAGTGATTTGAGCCTTGAAGTCTAAGTAAAATCCCAAGGAAATAAGCCGGGATCACGTTCGGGGGTCGAGAACCACGTTGGGATAGCTAAAAAGCAAGAAAAATCCGTACTCAGAGAAAGTCCCACAGCCGCGGCGCGTGGGGCGGCGCGTGGCACGCCGAGGCTGCCCAATTTTCCTGAAGCCTGTTAGAACAAGCTCTCTGAAGTTTCCCACAACTGCCCTGCGTGGCGCGGCGCCCCATGCGGCGCACTTGTGCAATTTTTACAGAGTTATTATCCCACTTAGTGCAGGAAAGGTGTTTTCGTCTAGGCCTGACCCTACTTAGTATAAATACATGTGAAAATGTTATTTTTAGGATTTTTGACACATCTAAGACCTAAGAAGGCTAGAGAGAAGGTGGAGAAGCGAAAGTACAAGGGATTCATCATTCAATCCTCACTCAAGACAAGAGTTTGGATTGTTTTATATTTTTCTTTATATTTGTGATGAATTACTCCATATCTATGGAGTAGTTCTCTTTAGGGATTGATGGATTTGGTGTATTGATAATTGTTTATGGATATTAACTCTAGTTTTTATGCATTGAATCATTTTGGGTGTTTTAATTGTTGCATCTATATTCACATGTTCATGTAATCGAGAGAGGCATACTTGTGATATCTTTACATTATCTTGTTGGTTGAATTCATTAATTCTTCTTAGTAATCGAAAGAGGCTAGTTGAATTATTGTTTAGACCTAGTTAGGAGGATAATCGAGAGAGGTTCTCCTAAAGACCAATCCACTACGAACTCTTGCATATCTTCACCGAGCTTAAATTGGTTCACATTGAGAGGTTGAAACTTAATCGAGAAAGGAGTTTCTACTAAACGTTTAAACTAATAATTGAGTGAATTTGAGAGACTCACTTGAACATTAAAAGTGAATTAACTAGAGTTAAATCCAAGACAATTATCTTGCACGTATCCAATCAACCCCTATTTTCTCCCATTGATATCTTCCTTGCTTACTTTTGTTGCGATTGTCATAGTCAATTAGCTCTAGATTCTTAGTTAATTTTAGTTTTTAATCACATAATTCTCAATTGCTGATCATCTTGGATAGCAACCAAGCTATAAACTACGAAAATATTATTCAATTCCAATCCCTGTGGATATGATATTATATTATACTATATTCGACTAGCGAGCATATTGAAGTGTGTGTTTTGCGCTCGTCAAATTTTGGCGCAGTTGTCGGGGATTGACAATCAATAGTGTTTGAAATAGTTTGTAGTGCTAATTCAGGAATTTTTCTTGTTATTTAGTTTTTCCCTTTTACGTTTGGTGTTCTTTGATTGTGCGCAGGCTACAAGTTAGATTGGTGCATGACTCGATCGTTTGGGAAGGAAGTGCTACCTTATGAACCTGAAATCGAGAAACAACTGCGACAGTTCAGGAAGTAAAGAAATCTCCCCGAAGATATAGAGAAGGTTTGACAATCCTCAACCAAAGAAATTATGGCTAGAGATGATGATAATGTTGATTTGGCTGCAAGATAGGCAGCCCAACAATGAAAAAAAGCTGCACGAGATGCGGAGGAAGATGCTCTTCGAAATGCACAACTTGTCTATGAAGAGGAGAGGGCTCGAAGAATTGCTCAGAATCGACCCGTGGGTGGGAGACCACTTGGCGATTATGCTAGACCAGTCTACAACCAAGGATTATCAAGTGTTAGACAACCTTCAGTGGCTGCGAACAATTTCGAATTGAAGCAAGGGTTGCTCCAAACTCTGCAAAACTGATGTGTCTTCAGAGGGAAGCCAAACGAAGATCCAAATACACATCTAATGGACTTCGATGAGATTATGAACACCTTCTAATACAATGGTGTGTCACAAGATATAGTGTATTTAAGGGCATTCCCCTTCACACTCAAAGATGATGCAAAACAGTGGCTTAGAAGCTTGCCCCAGGGATCAATTAGAACATGGGAAGAGATGACCAGAATTTTTTTTGATAAATATTTCTCCTCAGCTAAGACAGGCAAATTTAGAAGAGAAATCCACAACTTCTGCCAGAAAGAGACTGAAACTATATTTGAAGCGTAGGAGAGGTTAAAGGAATTAGTGCGAAACTGTCAACATAGCAGAATTAAACTCTAGATAACTCCAGGATTTTTGGGATGGTTTGACACCGGCCTCACGTAGAATATTGAGTAATGCATTTGGAGGCCCTTTGATGAAAAAGATACCAGAGGAGATAGTCACTATTCTCGATGAATTGTCTGAAGATGCAAATTAGTGGCCCTCTGAAAGTGCTGAAAGAAGACGGGCGAATGGTGTTCACCAGGTTGATGCTAACACATCTATGCAGGTACAGCTTGATGCCATGGCGAAAGAGATAAGGAAGCTGACCTTAGCTTCTATACAAAGTGAGAATAACACAACTTGTGATATATGTGTAAGAGGACACCCTACTCATGAGTGTCAGGCCTCAACTGAGGAAGTAAATACTGTGGGGAATTATAACTTCAATGCAATGGGTCAGAAGCATCCCGTTTTTTCATGGAGTTCACATGGGGGTACTGCAAATGCATGGCAACAAAACAACTCCAGATTCTAGGGACAAAGAGCTCCAGGCTTCCAAAATCAGCAAAGGCAGCAGTTTTAACCTTAATAATCCAATCATCCTGGGCTAGAAGGTCTGATGAAGTCCTTTATTGTCAAGACAGATAAGAGGTTAGATGCTCATGGTGCAGCTATCAAGGAACTTGGCACAGGGCTGTGAAACTTGGAGAAACAAGTAGGACAAATTGCCACCATATTGTCTGAAAGGATCCCAGGTACTTTGCCAGCTGATACTAAAAGAAACCCCAAGGAGACGGTAAATGTTGTAACTCTCAGAAGCGAAAAAGTAGTGAAAGAGCCCACCCCTATCCAGAAAGAGGTGGGACCTAAAAAAGAAAGTGGGGAGCAACTGAAAAATAAAGTTGATAAGAAGAAGAAAGGCAAGAAGAGAACTGAGAAAAAGAAGAAGGAAGAGAATTCAAGAAGGGATGAATCTAACGAGAGTGAGTATATGTCTACTTTACCTTTTCCCCAAAAGCTTTATAGAGAGAAGCTGGACAAGCAATTTGAGAGATTTCTGGATATGCTAAAACAAGTTAATGTAAATTTACCATTCACAGAAGTGCTCTCCCAAATGTCAGCTTATGCAAAATTCTTGAAGAAAATCCTGACAAAGAAGAGAAAGATAGAAGAGA
This sequence comes from Nicotiana tabacum, assembly GCF_000715075.1. Lineage (NCBI taxonomy): Eukaryota > Viridiplantae > Streptophyta > Magnoliopsida > Solanales > Solanaceae > Nicotiana > Nicotiana tabacum. Next base: position 51,165,758 of record NC_134102.1, read on the forward strand.
CCTCAGTGGTCAAGCTCACAGAGCATTGCAGTGCAATCTTGCAAAACAAACTCCCATGAAAGTGTGGAGATACAGGGAGTTTTACTATACCTTGCTCTTTAGGCACCATTAACTTTGATAAATCTTTATGTGATTCTGGTGCCTCAGTTAATCTAATGCCATTGTCTATTTACAGGAAACTGGAGAAGGAGATTGGAGAGATAAGGTCGGTGCCAATATCTTTGCAGTTGGCAGACTAAATGACTATAACACCCGAGGGGATAGTAGAATATATTTTGGTGCGGATGGATAAGTTTGTATTTCCTATAGATTTTATAGTGGTAAATATGGAGGAGAATAAGTAGGTCCCCCTCATCCTAGGAAGACTATTTTTAGCAACGGGTAGAGCTATACTGGATATAAATGATAGAAAACTCATGCTTAGAGTGGGTGAGGAGACGGTGACGTTTGAGATAAATGTAGCAACTGGAGTGAAAAAGGAGAATCTAGTTGCAAGTGTTGAGTGGAAGGTAAAGAGTTCAAAAGAGAAGGCTCCAGTGATTGAGAAAGATAAGTGCGGGGTATACCCCAAGAAGACTCAGAAGAAGTTGTCTGCATGGATGTGTTCACTAGTTCGGGCACGTGGAATGGAGCCCGACTTTGATTCAGACCCCAACTAGAGATTCAGGAAAGTTTCCTCTACCTTGTGCTTTTTAAGTGTTTGTCATGGGGACATGCCACAACTTAAAGTGTGGGGTGGGGAATATTTGTATGTTGTATGTATATGTGTTAGTTTTTGCCTTTTAGTGCTTTTTAGTAGTTAGAAAAAATTGAAAAAAACATTAAATTTTTAATTTTTTTATTTTTTCCGACGGTGGATATTATTCGACGGGTTTCTTGAGGGAGTAAAGTCGAAAGAAAAAGACAAAAAGATTTTTTTGTAGGTAGTGTATTAAACCCCCCCCCCCCCTCCTGGTTTTTTTTTGTGCCGCGGTTCTTTTTCAAGGGTTTTGTTTGAACCGGATGTAGTTAGTTTTTATTTTTATTAGGTGTAGGAAACCTTGTGCTATGTTTTGAGTTGAAAGCAATATCTCTTGACTTGGTTATGCCTTGAGAATAGTGAGTGCTTTAGTTGTGACGCTTAGGCTCAGTTTTTGACTCTTGTATAAGTACCTTAAATTGTATGATCTTAACTTTGCTTAACTGCTTCGACTAAAGTGTCTTGATAATCCAATCTTGAGTGAGTTATGTTCCATGTGTGTGTGAGGTTTGTGTTATTCTGTGGATTGCATTTGATGTCTAGAACTTGACCCGTGTGTTTGCAAAGCGAAATAGTAGTTTTATTCAGTCTTGGAAGTGATATAGGCGTTTCTTTGTTGAGTCAATTATATGTTATTACCCACCTAATTATTATGTATCTTAGTTAACCCTGTTGAGTATGTAATCATGTTTCTTTGGCAACCACATTGCAAACCCTAACCATTTATTTGAATGGACCATCTATTTGAACCTTGTACCTCTCTTGGGCACTTGAATTTGTTATGAACTTTGTAAAAGTTGAAGTGTGGGGTGGTTGGTTTGGCTTTTGAGTGGAACTAATGAAATCAGGATAAAGGTGTATTATATTGAAAAAAAAGTAAAAGCCATTTGAAGAGTGTAAGAAAATAAAAAAATATAGTAGTATTATTATGCAAAATATTCTTTGATAAGTGATAACTCTTGCTGTAATTGTGCTTAAAGAAGTGAGAGTTAATGTATAATGATGTTAAAGTGGAGTTTGGTTTGACATAAATGTGGGGTTTTGAATGTTAAATTGTATGTATTAAAGTGCTTAGGGAGGTATAGTCACTCTTATATCTAAATGTATCCTACCTATCCCGCAGCCTACATTACAACCTATTAAAGTCCCACTTGATCCTTGATTGAGGACATGTCCCGCATATGAATGTTGTTTCTGAGAGTGAGTGAATTCTTTCTATCTTGAGTTCCTAATTGTTCTTCATTTCATTGTGTGCAGAACTACTCTCTATTGTTGAGTGAGGGAACTTGATTCACAGAGGAAAGGTAATGCTTGACCTCTATGTTAGAGCAAGTGAGCGGGTTATAAATAATGCGTGGTGCTTTCGAGTCAAATCTTGAGGCTAGGATGTTACGGTGTTGTGCTTAATCTATTTTAAATATTCTTGGTGTGTTGAGTTATGAGAGTTGCTAAATAAAGTTGTGTCTATATAAAGTGTGATTTGATTGCTCGAGAACGAGCAATGGTTTAAGTATGGGGTGTTGATGGTAGGCTATAATCTTATTTTTAGTCGCTTATTACACTCCAAATTACTGTACTTTAATTGAGTTTGAGCTTTAATTGCTAGTATTTTGCATTAAATTGTGTGTTTTATATGCCTTGTAGGAGTGATTCCGAGCTATGTAGATGTTATGGAATGAATTCGAGTGATTTGGAGCTTTGAAGTCTGAGTAAAAGCCCAAGGGAATAAGCCTGGATCGCGTTCGGGGGTCGAGAACCACGTTGGAATAGCTAAAAAGCAAGAAAATTCCCTACTCAGAGAAAGACCCACAACCGCGGCGCGTGCCCAATTTTCCTGAAGCCTGTCAGAACAAGCTCTCTGAAGTTTTCCACAACCACCCCACGTGGCGCCTGTGCAATATTTACAGAGGTATTATCCCAGTTCGCGCAGGAAAAGGTATTTTCGTCTAGGCCTGACCCTACTTAGTATAAATACATGTGAACATGTTATTTTTAGAATTTTGACACATCTAAGACCTAAGGAGGCTAGAGAGAAGGTGGAGAAGCGAGAGTACAAGAGATTCATCATTCAATCCTCACTCAAGGCAAGAGTTTGGATCGTTTTATGTTTTTTCTTATATTTGTGATGAATTACTCCATATCTATGGAGTAGTTCTCTTTACGGATTGATGGATTTGGTGTATTGATAATTATTTATGGATATTAACTCTAGTTTTTATGCATAGAATTGTTTTGGGTGTTTAAATTCTTGCATCTATATTCACATATTCATGTAATCGAGAGAGGCATACTTGTGATATCTTTGCATTATCTTATTGGTTGAATTCATTAATTCTTCTTAGTAATCGAAAGAGGCTATTTGAATTATTATTTAGACCTAGTTAGGAGGATAATCGAGAGAGGTTCTCCTAAAGACCAATCTACTACGAACTCTTGCATATCTTCACCGTGCTTAAATTGGTTCACATTGAGAGGTTGAAACTTAATTGAGAGAGGAGTTTCTACTAAACGTTTGAACTAATAATTGAGTGAATTCGAGAGACTCACTTGAACATTTGAAGTGAATTAACAAGAGTTAAATCCCAGATAATTATCTTGCACGTATCCAATCAACCCCTATTTTCTCCCATTGATATCTTCCTTGCTTACTTTTATTGCGATTGTCATAGTTAATTAGCTCTATATTCTTAGTTAATTTTAGTTTTTAATCACATAATTCTCAACTGTTGATCATCTTGGATAGCAACCAAGCTATAAACTACGAAAATACTGTTTAATTCCAATCCCTATGGATATGATATTATATTATACTATATTGGACTAGCGAGCATATTTAAGTGTGTGTTTTGTGCTCGTCATCTACTCCTCCAACGGTGGGTTCCATCATCCCAAGGAGACTTAGTACCACAAAAGACTTAGAAGAGAAATTCCCTACTGCTAACCCTCGTACATGGGCTGTTAGTAGGTACCTTTTTTTCCATTCGTCTTTCCAGTATTCCTGCTGTGAAGGAAGACTGCCGCTGCCATGAGTTGGATATCATTGCTCCTGATCTATCGGAGCGAGTGACCCTTCCCAAGGAAGGTTTTACATACTTTTACACGTATCCCTTTACTTTGGGTGAGTTTTCTTTGAGTGGAGAGCTTGATTTCGTGATTGCGGAGTTTTGCCTTTGCTACCAGGTATGTTTGGCATAGGTAAATCCTTCAGTGTGGAGGACCGTCGCCTGCCTTCGATGCTTGTACCATGACACTGGAGAGGAGCTAACCTTAGCTCATATGATAAATCTCTATTCTCCCAAAATCTTCCGCAGGGGAATGATAAACCTCTACAAGCGTTGCCAACATGCTTTGATGTCTAGCATGGATGATGACAACGATCGTGGGTAGATGGAATGATTCGTTGTAGTCGCCACCAATGACATCATTCCGACAACGGCTTAACCTTTTCGGCCGCTTGGAACCGCACTCATAAGCTCTTTGTTTAGTATTTCCTTTTACTAAATATTTTTCTATAGCCGTATTGATCCTCCATCATTCGTTTGTTTCAGTAACTCAATGGATCCCACCGGTGATGGAAAGCTTGGACCAGTGGGTTAAAAAGATCTTGGACGACACGACGCCCGAAACTCGTTTGTGGAAATAACTGGCCCTTAAATATGAGTGGAAGGCCAAAAAATCATGGTAATTTTAACTTACCTTCCTTAATTTTTTTTGTATATGGAGAACTTGGTTGAACCCTTCTGACTTGTTCACGAAATTAGGTCTACCTGTGGGTGCTGTTGTTGTCCCCGAGGAGGACGTCTTGGCTGATCCTGCTGATGTAGCGAGGCTGCTTCAGGAGGCACCTACTCGAACAGGTATCTCCGGGCCTGTTTCGGGCACAAACACTTCTTTACGGAGTCCCTGGCCGGAGGATAAGCAATCGAAGAGAATACGTTCCTCCGCGACCGGAGAAAAGAATAAGAGGGCAAAGATCGATGCCCCCGAGTCATCTCCGGTGGCGATGGTGACTGGTCCTCCTTCCGGGCCGGTCATAGACACCGTGATGATTGATGATGATGAAGAAGCTAGTGATGGGGGAGCTTCTCTACATAGAAGACAACGATTATCATCATCTCAACAAGATGCTCGACCTGTTGAGAGAGTTACACCAACCGAGGATGATGCCTCGGCACTTTGGGAAGAGTTTGATTTGGTAGATAATGTTAACTCCCATTTTTGGGCCCCAATTGTTGTGCCCGGTACTGCGGGGCTGAGTACCGAGTCCTTGCTGTCTTTGGTTGGAGAGCATCCAACAACCAGCACTGCATTTGATGCAGCTGCTTCTCACTCTTCAATTCCATCAGCTTCATCTCCATCTTCACCAATACCAGCAACTGCTACATCACTTCTATCTTCATCCACTCTTCCACTAGCAGTTACTACATCGCCTCCACCGGCCGTACCTGACCATGAAGAGGGTGTTCCTCTTCCACAGTCCCCAGTTAATGGGATTTGGGGTAAAATTATGCTGCCCCTTCTGAAGATCCACAAAGGAGGAGGAACGTTACTCTTTCGATCTTTACCGGATGCAACTTGCTATCCTGGCCGGTGGAGCTTGCTAATTATCTGAAGCCTTTAGCTTCAGAGAAAGACTAGGAAAAGATTTAGGCACTCTCGGGAGAGTGTTTGTTGAACAACGCCATGCACAACGTCGTAGCGGTACGTTCCTTTCTTCCTTTATTATTTCTTATACCTTTTGTATGAATGTATTCTAAGTTTTACTTCTTGTTTTGTAGGCCAACTTTCTTGCTTCTGAGGGCCTTCAGAGGTTGATTCATGAGAAGGAGGAACTTACTTCTGAACGGAATCATCTTTTGGTGGAACGGGACCGAACTATTCTCCGCCTCTCGGAACTGGAAACCAAAGCTACTGAGGTCGTTGTTTTGGAGGCTCGTTTGCCGCAAAGGGAGCAAGAAGTGGTAACCCTTAGCCAATAAATTGGCCCGCTGAGGGTTAGATTTGATAAATCCAAGGCCAAATGGGCTGAAGTCCAGGAGCCGTTCTTACTGCAACCGAGCGCAAGGCTGCCTCCGCTAAAAGAGTGATTAACTTAGAGGTAGTCTTGAACTCCAAAATTGAAGAGCTTGCTGCTGTGGGGGCGAAACACGCCCAGCTAGAAGAGAAGTACATGAAAACTATCGAGCATAACAGGCTCTTTAGTTCAACTGTCCGCGACCTTGCTGTCAGCCTCAAATCTGCTAGGTCCGCCCGGGAAACCCTTTTTGCTGAGGTAACCCAACTCAAAGAAGAACTCAAGCGCCGAGAGGCTCCCTCGTTGTTGAAAAGACTTACGCCATGTACAACATGGGGAGAAAAACCTTAGAAGGGGCCAAAGCTGGTGTCATTGACTTTGATGCCGAAATTGCTAAGGCACGCGAGCTTGAGTTAGCTGCTAAAAATGGACTCCCACCGAGGTCTGATGTACCTTGCCCTTTTGGTTCTGGTTCTGAGTTTTCAGGAACTATTGAAAGATGATGATGCTGAAGGCCAAACTGATGAAAATGTTGAGCCACCGGTGGACCCACCTGCTTCTCCCGGGGATGCAGACACTTCTCTTCCTCTTGGTTCCGGAGGCACTGCAGTTTAGCTTTTCTTTTCTTTTTCCCATTTTGTACTTTTACCGTTTTGGCATGTTCTTGTAAATAAAGACATATTTTGCTCAAGTATTGTTTGAGTCTTACTTTCATTTGAATATCCATGGAAGTCTTTAACCTTTGTATTTGCTTAAGAATTATGTGCACGTTTTTCTGTTCGCGCTTTACTATGTGTAGCCTTGGATGCATTTTCCTCGAAGCACTTTGGTTTCGAGCATTATCCCTTTTACGTGAGGGTTTCTATAAGTATTTGCGCAAGTTTACTTTTTGCGTCATTTCGTGTATGTCTTCGGGTGCATTTTTCCTCGAATGCATTTTGATTTCGGGCATAAATTCTTCCGAAAACAACCCTTTAACGTGAGGGTTTTCATAAGAGAGGGCCATCTTATGTTTATAGTGCTCTTGAAGAGGACGTCTCTTGTTTGTTACGGCACTAACATTTGAAGTACTTATTTAACTTTCAAATGACAAAGTTAGTTCATCGTTTAGACAAGAAACAAGATAAAAATAAAAGGATTTCTTTTCATATAATTCCTTCTATTTTCAAAAGTACACAAGCATTCATTATGCTAGGAAATTGCCATTACTTGTGGCTAGTATTTATTATGCTAAAAAGAAATTGCCATTACTTGTGGCTATCTTGTACAACTTGTTTCTACGGGGCTGGCTAAGCAGTCCCCGGTCTCGATGATCATTTGGTTTTTAGATTTTCGTTTTTCGGTTGACGTGGCAGTCAATGTTGCCGTATCCTCATATCATTCCCCCCAGTGTTCGAATGCGTAGAATGCAAATTGGAACACTGGAAGTCTTGTGTCTTCAAAGATCCCACTAATGAATTGCTAGATAATTCTTAACTCGGCAACATACCTTACTTCCCCTTAGGAATCCATGCTATCGAGCGAAAAAATATCTAACAATCCTCTAGCAGTTTGTGCTCGTGAACGGCAGGGTAACCTCTGTTCGGTAGCAAACTTAACTTCCCAATGGGAATTTGCTATCGAACCAAAGATTATCTAACCATCCCCGAGTGGAAGCTTGTTTGTTTGCCTTGTTATCAAAGGTCTTATTGCTGCTGTCTTTGTAGTATGCTTTCTATCGCTGCCTCATTAAAAAACTTGTCAGAAAAACCCAATTGGGACAAAAACTGAACGAAGGGAAAAAGAGTGCAACACATACTTTCCGCTTGAGTAATGTTCCTCAGCAATAATATCTTTTGAGTTGTGCCACGTTCCAGTTGCTAGGCAACTTGTCTCCATTCTGGGTCTCCAACTCGTATGAACCTTTCCCAATGATAGCTGAAATCCGGTAGGGACCTTCCCACATTGGACCTAGCTTACCAACATTGAGCTCCCGGGTATTTTGGATTACTTTTCTCAAAACCAAATCTCCTACTTTGAAATAACGGAGGTTGGCTCTTCGATTATAATATCGCTTCATTCTCCGCTTTTGAGCTGCCATTCTTACACGCGCCAAGTCCATGCATTCCTCGAGCAGTTCCAAGTTGATTAATATTGCTTCGTTGTTCGATTCTTCATCTACCCGAAAATATCTCAAAGTGGGTTCGCCCACTTCCACCGGGATTAGAGCTTCAGCACCGTACACAAGGGAAAAATGAGTTTCTCCTGTGCTCGATTTGGCCGTTGTTCGGTAGTCCCATAGAACTCCGGGCAATTCTTCAGGCCATTTGACTTTTGCCGCTTCCAAGCTTTTCTTGAGATTTTGAATAATCACTTTGTTTGTTGACTCCGCTTGCGGTCGGATGATAATGAGGAGATGCGATCCTCTTTAGCTTAAAATCTTCGAGGAACTTTGTAACTTTTGCACCGATAAACTGTGGCCCATTATCACATGCTATCTCTTTTGGTATTCCGAACCTACAAATTATATTTTTTCATAGGAAATCCACCACTTCGCGTTCTCCGATCTTCTGATAAGGACTTGTTTCCATCCATTTAGAAAAATAGTCAGTCAAAATTAAAAGAAACCTTACCTTTCCGAGAGCCGATGGCAGCGGTCCGACGATGTCCATCCCCCATTTTATGAATGACCATGGGGACATAACCGAATGTAAGGGTTCTGCCGGTTGGTGTACTAGTGGTGCGTAGCGTTGGCACTTATTACATTTTTGTACGAAGTCTTTGGCATCTTGTTCCATGCGAGGCTAGTAATATCCTGCCCGTACTAACTTTAACACCAAAGAATCTGCGCCCGAGTGATTGCCGCATATCCCTTCATGGACTTCTCTCATGACATAATTAGCTTCTGACGCTCCTAAGCACCGGGCCAGCGGGCCTTGGAAGGATTTTCTATACAATTGGCCTCTCTTGAAGCTAAAACATGCAGCTTTGGCGCGTAACGCCCGTGATGCTTTGGGGTCTTCGGTCAACTTCCTGTGCTCGAGATAGTCGATTATTTCATTTCTCCAGTACCAGACCAGACTAGTCAAATTTACCTCATAGTAACCATCCGTATCCAGGACTGAGTTCATCAGTTGCACTATCGTCCCAGACTCCGATCCCTTTATTTCTATCGATGATCCTAAGTTTGCTAATGCATCCGCTTATGCGTTATCCTCCCATGGGATATGAGTAATTGAACATTCCCGGAATCGTGCCAAAAGAGCCTGGACCTTTACCACGTATTGTTGCATACGTTCTTCTTTGGTATCAAAGATCCCATAGACCTGATTTACCACCAGTTGCGAGTGACATTTGATTTTGATAACCTCGGAATCAAGTCCCCGAGCTAATTCGAGCCCTACAATCAAAGCTTCGTACTCTGCTTCATTGTTAGTTAAATAGATCATTCTGATGGCTTGCCTTAAGGTTTCCCCCGAAGGCGTGATTAAGACTATTCTGAGTTCGGACCCTATTACGTTGGAAGCTCTATCCGTAAATAAGGTCCAAACCCGTGATGTCGATTCTGACACCATTACTGCCTCCTTGGTTGCTAGAGGCAGTAGTGCCGGACTAAAATCGGCCATGAAGTCAGCCAAAACTTGTCACTTAATTATAGTCCTTAGTTTATATCCTATGTCGAACTCACTCATTTCGATAACCCATTTGTCCAATCTACCCGAGATTTCGGGTTTATGGAGTGTGTTCCGCAAAGAAAAAGTAGTCACCACAGCTATCGGGTGGCATTGGAAGTAGGGCCTCAACTTCTGAGCGGCGACTACGAGAGCGAAGGCCAGTTTTTCCAAATGTGGGTAGCGAGTTTCTGCTCCCGTTAAAATTTTGCTAATGTAATACATGGGAAATTGCGTACCTTCGTCCTCCCGGACTAAAGGTGCACTTACCGCAACTTCTGAAACCGCGAGGTAGACTAGAAGTGTTTCACTTTCTATTGGTTTTGAGAGCAATGAAGGGCTTGATAAGTACTTCTTCAGGTCCCTCAGAACCTGTTGGCACTCTGGTGTCCATTCAAAATTATTTTTCTTTTTGAGCAGTGTGAAGAAGCGATGATATTTTTCCGACGACCGGGAAATGAACCTGCTCAAAGCTGCTAATCTTCCTGTAAGCCTTTGGACTTCTTTTACATTCAACAATTGATCTGGGATATCCTCTATGGCCTTGATTTGTCGGGGTTTACCTCAATTTCCCTTTGTGAGACCAGAAATCCTAGAAACTAACTAGAACTGACCCCGAATGCGCACTTCTCGGGATTAAGTTTCTTGTTATGCTTCCTCAGGTTGTCGAATATTTCTTGTAAATGCCTAAGGTGGTCACCTGCATTCAAAGACTTAACGAGCATATCATCTATATAAACTTCCATAGTCTTTCCTATTTGCTTTTCAAACATATTATCTACGAGCAGTTGATAAGTGGCTCCGGCGTTTTTTTAACCCGAAGGGCATCATATTGTAACAATATGGATTGAAATTCGTTATAAACAAAATCTTTTCTTGATCTTCTGGGTTCATCTTGATTTGGTTGTAACAATGAAGGGCTTGATAAGTACTTCTTCAGGTCCCTCAGAACCTGTTGGCACTCTGGTGTCCATTCGAAATTATTTTTCTTTTTGAGCAGTGTGAAGAAGCGATGATATTTTTCCGACGATCGGGAAATGAACCTGCTCAAAGCTGCTAATCTTCCTGTAAGCCTTTGGACTTCTTTTACATTCAACAATTGATCTGGGATATCCTTTATGGCCTTGATTTGTCGGGGTTTACCTCAATTTCCCTTTGTGAGACCAGAAATCCTAGAAACTAACTAGAACTGACCCCGAATGCGCACTTCTCGGGATTAAGTTTCTTGTTATGCTTCCTCAGGTTGTCGAATGTTTCTTGCAAATGCCTAAGGTGGTCACCTGCATTCAAAGACTTAACGAGCATATCATCTATATAAACTTCCATAGTCTTTCCTATTTGCTTTTCAAACATATTATCTACGAGCAGTTGATAAGTGGCTCCGGCGTTTTTCAACCCGAAGGGCATCATATTGTAACAATATGGATTGAAATTCGTTATAAACAAAATCTTTTCTTGATCTTCTGGGTTCATCTTGATTTGGTTGTACCCGGAATAAGCATCGAGGAAACTCATTAACTCGTGCCTGACCGTGGCATCAATCATTTGATCGATATTTGGCAGTGGGAACGAGTCTTTCGGGTACGCCTTATTAAGGTCTTTATAGTCTACACACATGCAAAATTTATTGTTCTTCTTCGAAACTACTACTATATTGGCTAGCCAGTCCGGATATCTTACCTCTCGGATCGAACCGATATTAAGCAAGCGGGCTACCTCTTCTTTGACGAATTTATTCCTAGCCTCGACAATAGGGCATTTATTTTGTCTTACCGGAGGTACGTTGGGATCCAAACTCAGCTTGTGCACGGCTACTTCCGTCGGGATACCTGTCATATCCTTGTGCGACCATGCAAAATAATCGGCATTAAATTTAAGGAATTCAATAAAACCAGACCTGAGCTCCGGGTTCAGTCCTGTCCCCAAATGGAATTTTCTTTCTAGGAATTCTTCGAACAATGCAACTTGCTCGAGTTCCTCCGCCGTGGACTTCGTTGCGTCCGTCTCCTCTGGAACTTGGAAATATCCTGGCACTTGATAATGTTCTGACGACTCTGCTCTCGGGCTAACTTCTTCTAGTTTGGGAATCGGTGCCAGTTCCTGTAATTGCTATGTTGTGTGCTCCTTTTTTTCTACTGGAAACCAAAATTGTATTCATCTCTCTTGTTTCCGGTTGATCACCTCTTATATGCTTGATTTCTTCGAGCGTTGGAAACTTTCACAATTGGTGATATGTTGAGGGTACAACTTTTATCTCGTGTAACCATGGTCTTCCCAGGATGATATTGTATCCCATGTCACCATCTACTACTTCGAAAAGAGTTGTTTTCATTACTCCTTCAGCGTTCGTGAGCAGCAAAATCTCTCCCCGGGTCGTCACGCTTACAAGGTTGAATCCAGCGAGGGGCTTTGTTGCCGGAATAATGCTTCCAGTGAGTTTAGCTTGCTCCAATACTCTCCATTGTATGATATTAGCCGAACTTCCTGGATCCTCTAGAACACGTTTAATCTTAAAATTCAACATATTTAAAGAAATTACAGTGCATCGTTGTGTGGTAACAACAATCCGTCTGCGTCCTCCTCCGTGAAATTGATATCGTCTTCTCGGAGTCTTTTACTATGAGTTATTGATACTTTTGTCTTCTTCGCTGCCGAAAAGGTGACCCCGTTAATCTTATTCCCACCGAAGATCATACTGATCGTTCGGTGTGGGGGTTCTTCTCCTGCTTTTGAAGGCTCCGTGTGTTCTCTGTTATGACCATAATTGTTCTTAGCTCGGTCACTCAAAAATTCTCTGAGGTGACCATTCTTCAATAGTGTTGCCACCTCTTCCCGGAGGTGTCGCCAGTCCTATGTTCGGTGGCCGTTCGTCCCATGGTATTCACACCATAAGTTGGGATCCCTCTGGCTGGAATCAGATCTTATAGGTCTCGGGAATCGTGCTTCTTTATTGTTTCTCATGGATGACACCAACTTAACTATACTAACGTTGAAGTTATATTCCGACAACTTGGGGTAAGAAGGATCCCAAGACCCCGACGTCTCTTTATCCTGAAGTGATCTATTGTTTCGACCACGATCGGTCCCTCTATCAACGGTGAACATTTTTGCTGCCCAGAAGTTTCTGTCCCAACTTTCGGTCCGCTCGTAAGGCAAAAACCGGCCCCTCAAAGTCCGTCTGTCCGCGTCGTACTTATCCTTTGATTTTTCTCTGCTCTTCTCCCGTCCCTTGGCCGATGATGTAGAACTGATATGGTCATCTTCGATCCTTATCTTTGACTCGTACCAGTTGTGGACATCTACCTAAGTTCTTGCTTAAAACTCAAGCAGGCTCTCCTTCAGCTTCCGGTAAGCGTCTGAGCTTCTCGGATTCAATCACTTGGTGAATGCTTCAGCTGCCCATTCATCTGGGACAGCCAGGATCAACATTCTTTCTTTCTGGAAACGGGTACAAACTCTCGTAGTAATTCGGATTCTCCCTGTGCGATCCTGAATATGTCGGCCTTCCGAGCTTGTACTTTTCTTGCCCCGGCATGAGCCTTGATGAAAGAATCCATATCAAAGGAATCTATGGAATGCTCGGGTAGTAATGAATACCACGTTAGAGCTCCCCTCGTGAGAGTTTCTCCAAATTTCTTTCACAACACATATTCAATTTTGTGAGGAGCTAAATCATTTCCTTTTACCGCCATTGTGCAGGTGGTAATATGCTCATGTGGGTCTGAAGTCCCGTCATACTTTGGCAATTCAAGGATTTTGAACCGCTTTGGGATTAGTTCTAGTGCTGCACTCGGCCTATACGACAATTGAGTATACTTCTTCGAGTCCGGGCCTTTCAATACTGGTGGCGCACCCGGAATCTGGTCCATGCGGGCGTTTACTTCCCTCATAAACCGTAAAATTTCATTCTTGAATGGGTCGTTCTCGTTGTTGAGACCGGGTCTGTTCCCCCCAGCCCCGTCGGAGCCAATTTCACCCCTGGGAGTGTTGTTGTCAACTCTCTACATTGTTTGGTTTGCGGGAATACCGTGAGAAATTGGATCTCGTCTATTTGCATTATTCGAAGCCCCCGATAGCGCCTGCTTCAGCTCCGTCATCCTGCCGCGTGAGATGGCCTAGAATGATCGCCTGTTGCTCTTGCAGGACTCTCACCGCATCCACAACATGCTCCTTATCAGCATCATCGGGAGTTGTCTCCTATCACACCCCAAACTCAGGGAGCGTGACCGGCGCTCAACCGAGAGAACCCGGCCGAGCAAGCCTGTAAGATTTCCTTCTACCCAAATTCATCCATGAATAAATAAGAGATGTACTCCATTAATCAAACACTGAAAAGATTTTATTAACAACTTCCATTGCATTCCCATTAGTAGCTTCATTCATAAGTTCCAAAATATTACGAGTTTATAGAATTAATGAAAAACATGATTTTCAAATACCAACATTTCTAGTTCAATTCCCAACATCAACCACAACCCACAACCTGTCTACGGAGCCTCTAAGTACAATAGAAGAGTAATATAGAAATGCCGGCAATAAGGCCCCGGCTATACCTCAAAACACAGTACATGAGAAACAAAAGATACATGACCCCGAAATGAAGTGGGGCTTACCAAATCAGCTGAAAAGAGTGTACTGCTATCATTGATCAATGGTGTCTGCTGTAGAACCACCTGCATCCATTAAAGATGCATCGCCCCCGGCAAAAGGGACGTTAGTACTGTCGAATAGCACTAGTATGTATAGCTAAAAGTCCTCTTTCAAAATAGAATGCCCATATAAGAAAATGCAACACATAGAAACATCATGTCACAATCAACAATATCCAAATGTCCAGTTAAAACATAATAATTTTCAAAATACGAACTTCATATACAATTTTTGTTTGGGAGATCATTAGCACCGATATTCCACCATCTTTGTTAGCACAGAGTCCGATCACGCCCGATTGGCTGGGCCATCTCCCCACGGATAATGTGGTTTGACAGGTGATGCGAAAGAAAGTTGTTACCAAGAATAGTACCACCATGTGTGCAACATGGCGTCCGATCTCCACCCGATCAGCTAGGCCATCTTCCCACATATGCCGTGTGGGTTGACTTTTTCAATCCATAATTGTTACTAGTTTCATCCCAATTAAGGAGAATAATATCACAATTTCTCCAGTATTTCAATTTCATCCCAAATAAGGGGAATAATCACAATCCACCCCTACACCGGCACGTGTAGTTTCAGGTGTGGGCCTTATGACCCACCCTTCCTCGATTTTCCTAATGATGCTCCCAAAAATATTTTTGATTTGATTTTCACACAAAGGTAACATAAATACAATTGTACTCGCCTCAATATTTTTCACATTGTATAAATTCTTATTAGTATTTTTAGACACTCACAATAACAATATTTCCTTGGCTCATTTGGCCATTCACAAGATTCTTTATTCCTGGCACGTTGGCCGTATTTCATATTTCACACTTTCACCTCTTTTAATTTCAAAGATCACCATCAAATATCAACATATAGAATATTTTAGCAATCATATAACTCAAATTTATTAGTAATGGGAACTTTAAATACAAAAGATTTCTTCCCAAATAATGGGGCATACCGACCAACAATACAAGCACACATCAAAATCATAAGCAATCAATATATCATTTATTCTTGCAATACTCTTTCCCAAAAATGATAATATACAACTTTAACACCTGAGTATGTAAGAACTCGAATCACACTGGATATATTTGTAAAGCAAAGCATTAGTTAAAGCAACCACTTATGGGCATGAATTGAGTACAAAAGCTTTTAGGCAATTCTATTTTTGAAATTATTTTTAAACAATTGAGTCGAGGCTCATTTCATATTCTTTATCGCATTCTCTCAAATCATTTGCACTACTAGCCACAATCATAACTTAAATTCTTGGCACGTTGGCCACACACTATACCCCCAATTCAATTATTTCATTTCCAACCATCTTCATAGATTATCAACAATAAGACATTTATAATTAAGACTTTAGGTACACATATGAGCAATTAAGAGTTTTAAGAATATTGAGAGTTTCTCACACAATTTGGCATACTAGCTTTTACTTGAAATACGATTCAAAGCCATAACATTTTAACACGCAACTCATACTTTGAAACTCACGGGGACATTATGGAATTCGATTCTAAGGGAGAAAGTTTATCCAAAATACCTCAATTGAGCTTCCTTACACTCTAAAAAATTCTAAAAATCTTGGCAACTTCAATCTATTTTGAAAATGTAACAAATTGAATCAAAATTAGGAGGATGATTATGGTTCTAGCTCATTTGAACATTTTATCAAACACTAGGTGTGCATCAATATTTTAAGGCCCTTTTTGTGGAAGATTCCACCATTACCCAACACATTCTCTACCATTTTTATCTCACAACCTTCCCACATTCTTTGATAACACATGCATGCTAGATAACAACTCCCATACCCAAGAATTGTCTCTCTAACTATCCCATTTTTGTAAATTTTTGAAATTGAGAGCTAGGACATAGATTCTTACCTTTGGGATGAAGACTTCCTTTGTTAATCCTCAATGATTGAGCAACAATTGATGGATAATAGGTTGAAGGTTACTCCCCCACTCTAATAACTCTCGCTCACTCTAAAGTATCAGGTTTTGCTAAAAAATGGCCCCTTACATCTATTTTAATGAAGTAGGGTCATATTTTAAAACCCCCAAAAATGAAGCTCCGGAACAGGTTCTGCGGTCGCATATGCGACCGCATAATGATTATGCGGTCCGCAAAATTTGGGTGCCAAAACTGGAAAGGAACTGACCAGGTCTGCGGTCACTATGCGGCCCGCAGACCTGTTCTGCGGTCGCATAGTGCACCGCTGAACCTCCCTCCGAAAAATGCCAAAGCGGGTTATGCGACAAGAGTGCGGCCCGCGAAATAGTTATGCGGTCGCATAATGGCTGCGAAATTGACATCAAAATGACCCAGAAAACTGACCCACTCTGCGACCATTCTGCGGTTCGCAGAGTGGTTTGCGGTCGCAGAATAGGCCGCAGAAATGCCTACTTCTGCCCAACATTTTCTTCAACTTCCCAGTGCACTTTTCAATCCAAAAAGTCCGAACCTGCGACTTTAGGAAAACTTTTCACGAGGCCTTACATCTCCCGAACCCATCGAGGGTTCTGCCTGTCATGCACCGGCGTGGCGTCATTTCCCTCTTTGTGGGTGTCACTGATTGAATCCTCAAAATGAGGGTGATCCCCTCAAATTTCAAGGCTGTACGTGTTGTTAATAATGTTATATGTTATTTTTTGTGATTTTTTCTAAGACATAATAATCAAATCACGTTAGTAAAAAAGGCAAGGATCAATTTAATTGCACGACTATCTAGGCCCCATGGTGGGCGCCAAACTGTTTACCCGTAAAACGGTACAATTGAATTTATACGTGGTTTCTAGACAAGTGAACTAATTTGATCCTGAAATAATGCAATAATTGAAGAAATGTACAATGCTTAGCCTTAAAATGTAGATGAAATAGCAGAGATGACAGTTCCGGGAAGGCTAGCGGTTGTTAATATCCAGCCCCCGTTACTATCAAAATCGGGGGAAGGCTAGCGGTTGTTAATATATCTAGCAGTGTTGGAGGTAGCAGTAAGTGCCGTTTTGCTCCGAAAGGAAGAAGGTACGTAATTTTCTATTTTTTATGTTAGTAAAATATTGTCGGAAGAAGAGACTCGCTATCTGCACCTCGAAAATCTGGCCTTAACTCTCATAGTCACCTCTCGAAAGCTTAGGCCTTATTTTCAGTGCCACTCTATAGATGTTGTGATGACTTTCCACTAAGGAATGTCCTTCACAAGCCTGAATTGTCAGGTCATTTGGCTAAATGCCAGTCCAAATTAGTGAATTCGACATTGAGTACAAACCTAGGACTGCGATCAAGTCGCAAAATTTAGTCAACTTTGTGGCCGATTTCAGTCTCGGGTTAATGCCCTTGGCTGCTAAGGAAGTGGTACTGGTGTAGAAAACAACATCAGGAGTTTGGATCTTGTTTACGGATGGAGCTTCCAATTTAAAAGGGTCCGGTCTCGGGGTAGTTGTAATCACGCCCTCGGGGGAAACTCTGAGGCAGGCCATTAAATATGTCCTCTTAACTAACAATGAAGCTAAGTATAAGGCTTTGGTTGCAGGACTTGAACTAGCTCGGAGACTAGGCTCCAAGGTCATCGAGATAAAGTGCGATTCCCAGCTAGTAATAAACCAAGTATACGGGATTTTCGACATAAAGCAAGAGCACATGCAACAGTATTTGAACAAAGTTCAGGCATTTCTTGCACGATTAAGGGAATGGTCAATCATACACATTCCAAGGGAAGAAAATGTGGAAGTAGATGCATTGGCTAATTTGGGGTCATCTATGGAGATGAAAGGATTTAACTCCAGTACTGTGTTCAACTTCTACATTCGGTATTGGATGTGGATGGTTACTGCGAAGTCAATTTAACCAACTTAGTTTGGTACTGGAGGAATGAGTTTGTCGAGTATCTTCAGCATGGTAAATTACCCGAAGACCCGAAGGTGTCCCGGGCACTACGAAACAAAACAGCTCGTTACTGCCTCGTAGATGGGCAGTTATACAGAAGATCATACCAAGGACCATTGCCCCGATGTTTGGGGGCCTCAGAGGCGGACTACGTGATGAGAGAAGTTCACGAAAGGGTTTGCGGGAACCATTCTGGTGCAGACTCATTAGTTCTAAAGTTGATCAAGGCAGGTTACTATTGTCCTTAGATGGAGCAGGACGCAAAGACGTTCCTTCATAAGTGTGACAAATGTCAACGCCATGCACAGTTGGTGCACCAACCAGCAAAACTCTTGCATTCGGTGTTGTCCCCATGGCCATTCATGAAATGGTTGATGGACATAGTTGGTCCTCTATCGCCGGGTCTCGGAAAGGTAAGATTTCTTTTAGTTTTAATTGATTACTTTACTAAATGGGTTGAAGCAGGTCCTTACCAAAATATTGGTGAACGCGAAGTGGTCGACTTCATATGGGACCACATAATCTGGCGATTCGGAATACCGAAGGAAATTACTTGTGACAACGGACCGCAGTTCATAGGCTCAAAAGTCACAAAAGTTTCAGAAGGATTGAAAATCAAGAGAATTACATCTTCACCGTACCATCAAAGTACTAACGGACATGCGGAATTAACCAACAAGGTAATTATTCAGAACCTGAAAAAGAAGTTAGAAGATACTAAAGGCAAATGGCCCGATGAGCTACCGGGAGTGCTATGGGCATACCGAACAATGACGAAGTCGAGCACGGGAGAAATACCTTTCTCTCTCGTGTAAGCTCTGATACCGATGGAAGTGGGGGATCCAACTTTAAGGTTTTCCCGAACAAATGAAGAAGCAAACAATGAAGCGTTGCTGGTGAGGCTGAACTTGCTCGATGGACATAGGGACTTGGCGTACATGAGGATGGTGGCTCAAAGGGAAACGATGGAAAGAAATTATAATCGCAGGGACAATCTCCAATACTTCAAGGTAGGAGACTTGGTTTTGAAAAAGCTGACTCAGATCACTCGGGAAGTTAATGCCGGGAAATTGGGACCGACATGGGAAGGTCCTTACCGAATTTCAGCTATCACCGGTAAAGGATCATACGAGTTGGAAAATCAATATGGAGTCAAATTACCCAGCAATTAGAATGTGACTCACCTCAAAAGGTACTATTGCTGATGGATCCTACCAATACTGAAAGTATGTGTTGCACTCTTTTTGCCTTCGTCTAGTTTTTGTCCCAATCAGATTTTTCTGGCAAGGTTTTTAATGAGGCAGCACTGAAAAGCATACTACGAAGGGAGCGTTTTTGGTAAAGGAAAGACTTTTAGATATCAAGATACTAAAATTTTCACATCGATGGCAAACACCTATGTGGATGGTTAAATAATCTTTGGTTCGATGGCAAGCGTTGTTTTCCATCACTAAAAGAGGATTATTTAACCATTCACAAGTTGTTTTCACCGGTGAAGCAAGACTTCTAGTGTTCGAATTCGCATGCTTCAGATCAGAACACTTGGGGGGATAATATTTGATACGGCAACAGGAGTGCCACAAAAATCGGGGACTGCGAGAACTGAGATTAATATTTTATCAGGACCAGGGACTGCAACCCTTATACAAGTTAGACACATGAATTGGCAGTTTTATTTACTTTAGCAAATGAATACTTATGTACTTTTAAATATAGAATGAATAAAATAAATTTCTTTTATTTTTGTCTTATTTCTTATCCAAATGATGAGTTAATTTTATCGTTTGAAAGTTAACTAAAACTTTAAATGCTTGTGCCGAAATGAAGAACACACGTCCTCTTTCTATTGCCTATTTTCTTATTTTATATTATTACTTTAAAGTTAGTTTCTTAATAATTTTAATGTTATAAATCCAAATGGTTTGGCCAATTCATCACTGTTATCTTCTTTCTCGTCCTTTTCCTTTACTAACTATGTTTAGAAAATGTTTTAAAAATATTAAAATGATAACAAATTTAAAATGTAAGATTCTATTTGTAAGGCATACATCATTATTTAATTAAAGTGAAAGCAAAATATCCTTAACTAAGGACTAAATTGATCCACCTATTCAGGATAATCCTTCTTCACATCTTTCTGGTACCAAATTGATCTACCTAGCTTCCAGGATAATCCTTCTTCACATTGGCTCCTTTTCATAAGATATACGAACCTTATTGTAACAAATCATCACATCTCATGGAAGGATTTCATCCGTTTGCTTTATGGAACATTTGGATAAATAGAAATAACAACAATTGTGATAATACTTCTTTGAGCCTTCCACTAAATTGGGTTGTGCAACAGGCTTTGGAGTATAAATACATGACAGAAAAGAAAGCTATTAATCCAATTAAAATCAAGGTTCCTATCTACTGGCACACGCCATCAAGAGGTCTTATAAGTTAAATGTATGTTACACCTCGTACTTTCATGTTGGAATGCGTCTTAAGTGAATCAATATAAGCCATGGAGTTTAAGCACATTTAAAAAGATAATGATTCATTAACACAAGTATTACGGAAGTATCGTGAGGGTTGGAGTCAAAACGGATTAAAGATGTTATAACTTGTACTTTCGGGGCAAAACCAAGAGTACGTAATATTCTAAAGAGTTCGTGTTTTAAGGTGTTTGAATTGTTTAATTTTCATATGTAAGTTTTGAAATCAAGAAAGTTGTAAAATAAAAGTCGACAAAAGTTGTCGTAAGATACGTTCATAATCTTATTGAAATTTGGATATAATGTCTCTAAGCTTTTCTCTCAATATACTTAGAGTTATGGGGTGACCCACCCACCAAATTAAAGATCTACGAGTTTAATTTCCAACACATTAAATCGTTCGTCAATAAAATATCATAGTAGAGAGATATTCGTATTTTCGTGAGACTGCAGAAGCAGCTCCCTATCGGACCCACTTGGACGGTGGAAATATTCAGATATATATCAAACGCCCAATGACTAATAGTTTATTGAGTTGCTATTGATCCAAATCATTCGTATGATGTACATTGTCGTTCATTTTGAGTCCGAGGACTTATAAGCTATCGACATAAGGTATGTAAGGCTACTTTCTTTCTTGGCATGGCTTGATGAAATATTCCCTTTGAAATAATCTTCAGATCGCAAGATTGAATAGTCCTAAGTGTTCCCTAACAAAAGATTGATCATGTTCTTGTGTATTTCCTTCTGATGGCATTCTTCTGGATTCATGATATCGCTTGTGGTCGGTCTTACATTTCACTTATATATGTATCTATTTTACTCTACCAAGCTGTGTTATAGTCGGTCGGGTATGACACCTATTGTGCAACTACTGATCAGTTGGGTATTACTGAGTCCTCTTTGAGGCCGGGTACGTTATGATATGATATTAGATATTATCGAGTCCTATTAAAACAGGGTACGTTATGATATGACATGATTTGCCCCAAAAAGTGGCTTGATACTATATTATATGGCCCCATTGAGTGGCTTGATTTTTACAAACATGCACATATATATCCATGATTGTGATAGTGTATACCCTCATAGGCTTGTTATGAGTTTCAGGTTGACTTCTATACTCTTCCTTCGTATTTCATCTTATATTTATGTGATTTACTTGCCTTACATATCCAGTACATATTTTGTACTAACGACCCCTTACTGGGGCACTTCGTTTCATGCATGCAGAAACATATAGCGATTCATATGATACTTCACAATAGGCGACTCAACTCAACTGAAGGTTGTCACGCTCCTTTATTCCAGAGTTGTCTAGTGAGCTAGTAGGTATGGTGGTTGCATATATGTACATAGTTGGGTATGACGGGACCCTAACCTAACCTTATGATATTTATGTACTTCTTAGAGGCTTGTAGATAAAGGTTATCTGTATTGATGGTCATAGCAGCCTTGTTGGCCTGTATGTCTCATCTATATAAACTTGTATATCATTTTTGGTCGTCCTTTGTCGAGATTTCTTTCATGTTTTAATTAGATTATCTCATGCCGGACTTTACGACCCATTTACGCATGACATTATGGTTACAGATTCACATTATGTTGGTGCTCGATGAGGTAGTCCCGAGTGCCCGTCATGCCCCTCTGGTTTGGGGTGTGACAAACTTGGTATCAGAGCTGGTCAGTCTTAGGGAGTCTACAAGCCATGTCTAGCAGAGTCTTGTTTATGGGTGTATTGTGCACCACACTTATAAGTAAGATGCTATCGAGCATTCAGGGATGGTGTCCATTCTTTCATCTCATAGATCGTGTTATAGAACTGAGTTGTAATATCCGAGTCTAACTCGTGCTTGGTACAATTTAAGTAATGATGGTTACTAGAAAGACTTCGGTGAGCTTGTATTTGTAGCCATCAAATTAAAGATTCTGAACAGATTATTGATACTCCAGGGGTGCAAGTATTATACTACAATTTTAGGTTGTGAGTGATTGTCTCACCTATATTCAGAGGAAGTAATGAAAGCTTATACATGTGAAGCATCGGTTTTATAATGCAAAAAGGGTAAGGTGATGGAGGTACATAATACTTGGGATGAAGAAGGTTGTAGCGAGGTTGATATTCAAGTAGAATGATATAAGTTTTGTTATCCTGCCTCCAGTGGTGGTAGAATTACAATGAGAAGTATCTATTACTACCACTGATTTACTAACGTCAACATACATAGATTTAGAAAGAATTGAGACCTCGGGATCTAGCAAAGATTAGAACAATTCATAATATGGGTAGCACTGAAGAATAGTACGAACATGTCGATGGCAGCTTTTTAGAGAATGTGTGCATGATGGACCCAAAAATTGTTAGTCGGATATGACCTTTGAAGATCTTGAAGATCCGGGGGCTAAGTATGGAACCCTTTGTGTGAGAGATGATGTTTCCCTTAGAAAGGATTTTGTCCAAGGTAAAGCATGAATGGTGAGCGCCCAGAACATAAGGTCGATTAAAGAAAGGGGAAGTTAACGTAAGAGAATGTTATGTTGCAAGTATATAAACAAAGGTAAGAACTGAAATTGATGGCAGGGGAATGACACAAAGATACAAAGAAAACCTGAATAGATACTAAAAATGACTAAGAATCGTAAGATAAAGCATGGTAATGTGACCAAATCATAGTCAAGTAAAACCTAAGGTAAGTATAAGTAAATGATGAGAAAAGAAGAGGAAGGTATTATGAGACCAAGTATATTATGAATTTTGAATTAACAAAGGTCAACAAAATATACTGACCAGAGAAATTAATTCCCTCAATTAGGGAGTACTACTATTAGAAAGTTCCCTAAGTTAAATGGAATAAGAGTTGGAGACTCAATAGATGGTTATAATCAAGGATACTGAGAAATTACAAAGTAACTGATTAATTAATAAGAGAATAAGTTGCAAAAAGGGCGATCCTTAAAGGCTACTAGGGAGAAGGGGTTAATACTAACGTCTTGATGGGAAGACAAGTTACCTACTGAGACTGAGTATGTCAGTTATGAACCTGCGGCGTTCTACTTGTGTAAATGATTCAGTAGCCCTACTTAAAAGTATTGCTTTAAGGCAAATTGTAAGTTGTTAATAAATAGGATTGCGAAGGGTGTTGAATAAAAAATATGACATTTCAGGAAGGAAATTACTAAGCACAAAAGTGGGCTTCCTCCTATAGAAGAGATAGTGTGATACATAATCGATATAGAACTCACATAATGGGTTAGCAAGTGGAAGAGAAGGTTAACACGCAGAGTTTTAAGATGAATAAGATGGTGTTATCCAGATTTTGCAGATGTGTTATGAACATAGAATGATATGTAAGTATTCACGCTAAGAATAGAAAGGTGAAAACCTCCCGTTTAGAGGAGTTAAGCAACGGTAAGACCCGCCAGACAGATGGGGCTCAACAGGGAAATCATGAAGGAAAATCAAAGATAGAAGCATTTATAAGCCCCAAAGAGGGATTACCCAGAACTAACGAATGAAAGGGTAAGTCGAGTTACATCGAGAGATGATGTATGTAAAGCCTAGAAGTAGGCTACTTAAGAGGTCGAACGAGCCGTCAACCGACACATCATTTTATATTATGGAATGGTCTTAGAGCCTGAAGTTTTAACTTCATAAGTATGTGATCACAACTCGCAAGGGATATTTCAGGTGAAAAGTAACGATAAAAAAGTGCTAGTATATAGCCAATCAAGCTAAAGGGCTATGAAGCTTAGAGTGAAGGCAAATAGCACTTAGAGTTGGTATTGTTAGAATGAAAGCGGAAGTGGGAGTGAGAAGGATGATGATGGGTACTTAAAAGGTACCTAAGATCCTATAGAGATATATGACGATGAGATTGCTAAAAGTATAATACTAAAAGATGTTAGCTAAGAGATAAAAAAGGAGAATTTACTCTGAATATAGTGGTCCAAGTATGGGTAGGTATCCAATGAGGAAATACGTCAACAACTTATTGCTAGCTATGCTAGTTAAATAAAGAACCAAGATTGGGACCAAGAGTGGAACTTAAGGCCAGGTATATAAGAAACTCCTGAATGATAGAGGTTGAGATAAATCAATGCATTGTAATCCACACGTTAAGAAGGAATAAGGAAATGAGGTCGCTTAAGCTAAAGAGCGGTTGGGAGAACCAAGAAGAACTACAGAACCATGACTTAGGGTCGGTAGTGGTGAACACGCATTAGTGGTATAATATGATATCTTTAGTAACCATAAGTACCTCTAGTATATCTTTAAGCGGCAATAGCCAAAATTTAGATAAGTTTCTCCAATGCATGGTAAAGGCATCCTCCAAGGCGAGCCACAATGATATAGAGACCTATGAGTCTTCTTAAGAGAGTAACAATTCTTGGGATTAAAAAGTGAGTAAAGGTGAGCCCAGATGGTATAGTAGAATATGGTCCTCCTCAAGAAGGAAATGGTTTAGAATCTAGATTACAACGAATAGAGTTGCGCACTAAAACTCAGTGGTAGCACCCTAACAATCGAAGTAAAAGAATAACAATAGGGATTGACATAGGGATTCTGTCCTATTACAGTTTAAAAAGGAAATTCAACCGAACAAGGTGACGACCTCCAGGGCAGCATAAGATAAGAGGTATGGACAACTTAATATGAAGATCCGGAGTTAATATTATCGAAGGAGAAATTTTTATGGCAAAGAAAGATAATATTTGAGTTCTTAGGGAAATGGAATTTTTCGATACCAGGTCTATTGTGTGTCCAGATATAGATGATATATGGGAAAAGTAGAGAGTGGAGATGAATTATTCTCCCCCTCCCCCCACATTCTATTCATCCTGATTTGACAAGGGTGTACCACGGTACCAGAGATATGTATTATTGTGCTAGTGTGACAGGAACATTGTCAAATTTTGGCACAGTGACCGAATGGTCAGCTGGTACAGATAGAGTATCAAGGCCCAGAGGGCTGATACAGTGGATAGAGTTCTCGACGTGGAAATGAAAGAGTAGTTCAAGGATAAAGTGCAGTATGGGTTTACCCCGTTCTTATTAGAAATATTACTCTAGAGAGTTGATGGTCGACAAATTTACACGAGTAACTCATTTCTTACCAAGATGGAGCTATTCACACAGTCAAGAATTACATAAGTGATAAATTGAGAAGACAATACGCTTTAGGACATTCTAATGTCTATTACCTCAAATAGAGTAGTTTGGTCACAATGAACTTCTAAAGATTCCTTCCAGAAAGGTTTGGGTATGCAGCTCACTCTTAGCATAACTTTCCATCCGTAGAAAGACGGTCAGGCCGAGTGCACTATTCTAACACTCGAGGACATGTTGCCAGCCTGTGTTCTAGACTTCAAAGGAATTTGGGAAGATCATTTGTCGCTCTTTGAGTTTGCTTATAACAACAACTACTATTCCAGTATCCAGATGGCACCATATGGAGCCCTATATGAGTGGAAGTGCAGGTCTCCTATCGGTTGGTTCCATGTTGGCGAGACAAAATTATTAGGCCCTGATTTGGTGCAACAGGCTGTAGAGAAGGTGAAAGTGATTTAGGATCGATTGTTTACCGCTCAAAGTCAGCAAAAGTCTTACTTAGATAACCGGTATCGACACTTAGAGTTACGGGAGACTATGTGTTCTTGAAAGTGTCACCTATGAAAGGCGTGATGAGGTTCAACAAGAGAGGCAAGCTTAGCCCCAGGTTTGTCAGACCATATCAGATTAACCAGAAATCGGCCAAGTAGCTTATAAGCTTGAGTTGCCCCCGGAATTAGAAGTAGTTTATTTTATGCTTCATGTATCCATGCTTCATAAGTGCTTGGGTGACCCCTCCCGCATTACCCCCATTAAGGATGTCCAGGTCATAGAAGACCTATCCTATAAGGAAATTCAGGTAGCTATCCTAGATCGCCAAGTTTGTAAGTTACGAACCAAAGAGGTGGCTTCAGTTAAGGTACTTTGAAGGAACAAAAATGTAAAGAAAATGATATGGAAAGTTGGGGAGGATATGAAATCTAGATATCCTCATTTGTTTCAGACTGTAGGTGATAATACTAAGACAAATATGGCAGCCACAACTCAGAGTACAACAGATGATAGTTGAGGTGAGTCATGGCTAACCCTTTGTGACGACCCGATAGGTCATTTTGAGTACTAGTCCTAATTTCTATGTTTTGAGACCTCCCATAGCTTCATTTAATATTTATTGATTTGCGTGCATGTTTCGAGCCGCCTTTCAGAAAGCTTTTATGTGAAAATTTTAAGAAAATATGATTTTAACATAAATTGAGGCTAGAGTTGACCACGGTCAACACTTTGGGTAAACAACCTCGGATCAATATTTTGACAATTTTGGTAGGTTCGTATGATATTTTGGACTTGTACGCACGTTTGGTTGGGGTCCGGGGTGACCTGAATGCATTTCGGCGCATTATGTGTGAAATTGTAAAAATTGAGTTTGAAGTTGAAAAATCTTGAGTTTTGATGATCGATTCTTGTTATAGTGTGCATGTTTGGTTTGGAGCTCGAGGGGCTCGGATGAGTATCGGATGAGTATCATATGAATTTGGTTGGTTTTAGGATTGCTGGTGCAAACTGATGGTGCTTCAAGTCTGTAGATCTCGCATTTGCAAGCTCGCTTTTGTGGTCAAATGAAATCATTTGCAATAAGGGGTTGGTGGGTTGGTGCGTCGCTTTTGCGAATATCTAATCGCATTTGCGAACACTAGGTGTTCGCATATGAAACCTTTGAGTCGCTTTTGTGACTTGGAACTGGGGGTTGGCAGCTTCGCAAATGCGAAGCCTAGCTCGCATTTGCGATGAGGGGACTCCTCGCATTTGCGAGACTTTTGTCACATTTGCGACATTTGGTGGTCTGATGCACTGATCGCATTTGCGATCAGTGTATTACATTTGCGGACAAGCGTTTGCAAATGCGACATCTGTAGTTGGGTAAAAGAGGAGAAAATGAGATTTTGCTTATTTTATACCATTTCTCAACCCCAAACACTCTAGAGGCGATTTTTGAAAAAACTTTTCTTCCCAAATTCATTAGTAAGAAACTCTAATTCATTTTCTATCAATTTCCCATTACTTTTCATGAGTTTTTAATATCAAATCTATGAATTTTATGGTAGAAATTTGGGATTGTGGGTAGAATTTATGTATTTTTTTAAAATTGAGATTTATACCTCAAATTGAGGTCAGAATTCGAAACAAATCACATAACCAGGCTCGAGGGTGAATGGGTAATCGAATTTTAGTCTGAGTCTCAAATTTTGACCAAGCAAACCCGGGGTTGACTTTTGTTGACATTTTAAAAAATATTCAAAGTTGAACCTTTTTAATTCGCGGGTAGTTTCTAAAGCTTATTTTGAATTGTTTGATCGATAATTGACTAGATTCGGTTGGTTTGGAGGCTTGTTCGAAAGGCAAGACGGTGGTTGATTGATTTATTTGGTTGCGGAGTAAGGTAAGTGTCGTGTTTAACTTTTACTTGAGGAAATTAGGACTTATTGGTCTATTTGCTATGTGAATTATGTGTAGGGACGGCGTGTATGCAAGGTGACGAGTATATATGTGTCATCATGGGTTAAAGCATGCGGGTGAAAATTGATTTATTGAATTGTTGCTTCTTTTACCATGCCTTCTATGATTTAGTTAGATTGTTATTCTTTGAATGTTCGCTTTCATGTTTATTGATTAATTTGAAGTTGTTGGGATGTCGGAAGTTGAATTTGCTTATCATAACACCAGGGTTGGAGTTGAAATTTGCTTCCCACCTTGCATTGATAATTTGGATTATTGTTGTTGCTTGGTGAATAAGAGTGAAAAGCACCAAAGGTGTTGTCATGTCTTATTTTACATATTGTTATCATTGATTGAGTGATTGTGAGGATTAAAGCACAAAGCGTGATGTCATGCACTTGATTGCCTTTAATATCATTTAACATATCATGTGAGGAAGAGAGTAAAAGCACGAAGGGTAATATCGTGCCATTTTATTTATCATGTCATATGGGGAGGATGAGAGTAAAAGCACGAATGGTGATGTCGTGCCATTGTATTTATCATATTACATGGTGAGGATGAGAGTAAAAGCACGAAGGGTGATGCCATGCCATTTGATGATTTCATTGATTTACTTGATTTTTGGATTTGTGAAGTTACTTGGCTGCATCGTTGTTTATTTCGGAAGACTGTTCTGATCCTACTCTCTTTTTACATGTTCTCTCCCCATTATTATTTTAAATGCTTTACTTGTTATTTTTGTTGCTTTATGCATATATCTACATATGATTTTAGTAAGTGTCTTGTCATAGCCTCGTCACTACCTCGTCGAGGTTAGGCTCAGTACTTACAAAGTACATTGGATCGGTTGTACTCATACTACACTTTTGCACTTCTTGGGCAGATTCTGGTGTTGGTCCTAGCGGTGTCTAGTGGAGTTTCTGCTCGGATCTATATCTGGAGACTTGAGGTAGACCTGCACGATGATCGTAGTCCCTGAAGTCCCCTTCCTTATCTGGCTTTACTGTTTATTTTGTTTCGAACAATTGTATATTATTCATACATTGGTTATAGCACTTTTAATATGCTCATGCACTTGTGACACCAGATTCTAGGATTTATCTAGTCAGCGTTTGGAGTTATTATATCTATTTTGAACTTTTACAGCTTTAATTATTATTATATTGCTTTCAAATTGGTCTATAAATGATTAGTTGTGTATTAATGTTGGCTTGACTAGCAAGTGGACGTTAGACTCCATCATAGTGTGATGACCCGATAGGTCATTTTGAGTTTCACCCTTCATTTCTATGTTTCGAGGCCTCGACTAGCTCAGTTTAGTATTTCTTGATTTGCATGCGCAGTCCGTGCCTTGTTCCAGAAAGTTTTTATGTGGAAAATCTAAGAAAATGTAAAATTATGCCTTAAAACTCATTTGAGTAGACTACGGTCAATATTTTATGTAAACAGACCCGAATCTGTGTTTTGATGGTCCCGGTGGGGTCGTATCGTGATTTGGGACTTGGGCGTATGCCCAGAATCGAATTGGGACCCGAATCTGCATTTTCTTGAGTTTCTTTGAAAACTTTATACATTTTGATGTTAGATTCGTAGTTCTAAGTGTTATTTTGATATTTTGATCATGCAAGCAAGTTTGTATGATGTTATTACACTTGTGTGCATGTTTGGTTTGGAGCCCGAGGGGCTCGGGTGAGTTTCGGATAGGCTACAGAGTGGTTTTTAGACTTAGGCAATTTCTGGTTCTGAGTTTTCTGATGTCTGGTGCATCCTTCTTCGCGATCGCAAAGAGTTACCTGGGCTAGGGTGGAATTTCCTCTATGCGAACGCGAGGTAGGGGCTGCGAACGCGAAGCAATGATGGGATCAGCCTTCGCGAACACGACCAACACTATGCGAACGCGATGAGTAAGGGGTCTAGGAGGGGAGCAGCTAAGTGTTCTATACGAACATGATCAGAGGGTCGCGAACGCTATGGCCAGGGGGAAGAGCCATCGCGAACGCGAAGGCCACTTGGACCGCTAGTTCTTCAGTGTATTATTCCCAAAAAATTGGCTCTCTTTTATTAAAAAAAATATTCTTGAGCTTGTGAAAACAATTGTCTTCATGTAACATACGATCCAAAAAGAGTGTTGGTTAGGAGAAGGTTGAGCGGGAGGATGTGTTTTGTTTACCCGAAAAACGGATAGAGTTGAATTTGTACGTAGTTCTAAGGGTCTGTGGTATAACTTGACACAAATCGTAAGAGTAAATAGAAATATCGAATATTGACTGTAAAGAGTGAAAAATAAGCAAAGTTGAAAAGATGATGATTTATGGATTAAGCAAGATGAATCAATCTATGAAGCTAAAAAAGGACAATTTTTCAGTATGGGAGTGTATGATATCTGAGTTACAATATATGCAAAACTTGATGCTTTATAGAAAATATAGCCATCCTTTTTATAGTGGGGGATCCTACTTTAGATATAATTAAAAACACATAATGGGGAACCCATGATAAATCAGCTTTTCCCTAATTCCCGTCGAGATTGTCTCCCTTAGTGCGGCTGCAACGACTCTTGTCTATGAGCTCGATCTTGATCGGACTCAGTATTGGTCGGTTTTCAGTTTTAGAGCTCGATGCGGGTTTGAGCTTGATACCGACTTGGGGTCCGGTAATGACTTGGGCTCGGTATTGGTTCGCCTCTGGCTCTTAAGCTCGATTCCATCATATCTCATCATAGTTCGATTCGGACCCGAGCTCGATAATAACTTCGAGCTCGGTATTTGACCTGTCCCTAAAACTTGAAGCTCATTTGTGCCTTCTTTGGATCCCATCTCGATACTATGAAGACTTTCTTCGGACCATTATGTTCCCATCTCGATCAGATGTACGAAGGTCGAAATTAGTTTCGACCGTATACAGATAGTCCCCTCGTTTCTCGGGAAGGATGTGGTGAGAAACGATATGACTTCCTAATGGCTCGATCAGATATAAGCTGACGTTTACATCGGGCTCGATCATGACGCACGTGATAGCTGTCCCGTCGGTTTAGCTTTCCAAGGCATTTAATGCGTGTCAGATGATGGTCGGCCGCTGTTGATACTGAACCGACGTTGCTTAATCTATAAATAGCCCCTTTCTTTACCATTTACCTCTTTTGCATCTCCAATCTCCAAATTTTATAAAGTTCTTTTTTGCATTTTTTGAGTTTATCTGTAAATCTGTGATTTTTCACTGCAAAATCTCTCTTTAAAAACACCAAATCTTTGTTACCTCCTTCTATTTTTGATCTTTAAATCCAAAAATGGCAAAAACATCAAAAACCATTCCTTAGAAAGAAAAAGCTTCTTCTTCATAGTCTGCTGCCGACAAAACACTGGTGGAGTCACGACCTAAGGAATGCATTCCTGGGGCGTGTGTTCTTACCTCTGATTTTAAGGTCGACAAAGGCTCGTTGGTTCCCGGCCGATGTAAGCCAGTATCGAGGTATATGTGTTCGATAACCGAGGGACACCTCGAACAGCTAAAGAAAGATTGCAATTGGGAGAACAAAGAAATAGTAATCCCGTCTTCTGAAGAATATATCACCACTTACGTGAAAGGGTTTTTAAGTGTGTATACTTACCCTTTCACGTTAGGTTCCCTCGACCCTGTTATTATCGATTTTTGCCGTCAATACCAAATAACCCTAGGCCAGATCCATCCTTCTTTTTGGCGGATCGTTATTTTGATCTGTTACTTCGTGAACAAAATCGAGGGGATGCCTTTCACCCTCGATCATCTCATTCGATTGTACTGCCCTCGCCTCTTTCGAGGAAGGTTAATAAAACTTCAGCACCGGGCTACCAAAGTTCTATTCTCGAGCATAGACGAGGACAGAGATCGAGGCTGGATGGGCATGTTCGTTCAAGTGAAGACTTCGGACCTGATTCCGACTGAAAAGATGCCATTTCCCGAGAAATGGAACACGAAGCGTAAGTGTAATTCTGCTGTTATCTCCTACTATTTTGCCCCTTCATTTCTTTTCTCACCGATATCCCCTTTTGTGATGCAGCGGTTCCTTGGATGCCCGGTGCAGTTCCCGACCTCAAGAACTGGGTACGGGAATCTTGCTTCGTCCTCCACATATGCCGAGCGCTCGTGGCGTGATTTGTCAAAGGGCCGATGGGAGGCCAAAAATCATGGTAAGCCTCTTTCTCGTTTCTTTGGTAGTTCGAACGAGATGCTTTCCATATACTTAAATCAATTTTTTTGTATGTAGGTATGGGCAAAGATGCGGTTTTGAGGCCCCCGCCCGTTGAGGAAGAGTCTTCGACCTCTGTTCCAAAACCGGTGAAGTATAATAAGAGAAAAGGGATTCTGCTTCTGAAGATCCAAAACCGAAGACGAGGATGGCTCGTAAGCCGAGGAACAATACCATCCCTTTAACCATGGAATCAGTTCTGCGTCTAAGGGATGAAGACGAGGAAGAAGAAGAAAATGACGGGTCCGTGCTGGTGGCCCGAATGAAGAAAACCATCGATGCCCCAAAGGCAGCTGAATCGATGATGATTTATAAAGCTCCGCCTCGGACTGAGGAGATATCAGAGGAAGGTTCAGGAAGAGTCCTCGAATCATTAAAGATCGAGGATGCTCCCCACCGAAGTCAACAAACGGTGGGTATATCAGAAGGGGCCGGTCCTGAAGCTCTTCGAACTGAGGAGAACGCCCCAAGCGAGTCGCTTGGGGCAATAGTAATCGGAGACTCGCCCACTCTCCCTGCTTTTTTTGAAGGGGCGATTCGGGAAGCCCAAGCTTTAGGGGCCCTCGAGATAAACCGGTCTCATGAAGGGGAGGACCCCTTCTGTGATTTGTTTATTGGAGTCGAGGATGTTACTGGCCCTAGTGATGTGTCAGGCCTTTTCTGTGAAGTGCAGCAAGCTCTGAATCGGGTAAGCTTTAACTCCCTTCGCTGATATTACTTTTATGTTTGCTATTTTTCTCTAACTTCTTTTCTTCTTTCTTACATAGGCCGTAGTGGTTCATTGAAAAACATGTTCTCGGTCTCGAGCTGAGCTGCGTCAGTACGAGGCCAACCTCCATCGGGTAACGGAAGAGAGGAATGCCCTTAGACTCCTCTTCGGGCAAAGGGAAGAAGAAATCAAAGACCTCCGAGCTGAGTTGGCCAAGGCTCATCAAGACCAGACCGACCTGACCGAGCAAGTAATAAATATCTTAAAAACCCCTGGGCTCGATCCTAGAATGATGGCTAATATTTCGATCTCACAGCTGCAACAGAAGCTTGAGGTGATTGGGAAGCTTCGTGGAGAGGTCGATATGATAAGGGAGGAGACCTTGGAATGGAAAGATGTCATGGACCGTCTTGCCGCAGAAAAAGAAACTGCTCGAGCCCAATTATCATCGGCCGAAAACCAACTTCAAAGCATGAAGGATAAGAGCTTGGTTCAAGCAAGAAAAATAGAGGAGATCGAGGCTCGGTTGGCCTCCGAACTTGCAAAGGCCAAATATGACGCCGAAAAAGCAAAGGCCAATGCGGATGCATTAATGGCCGTCTATCGGGCGGATGCTGAAGCTGCTCAGGTACAAGAAAGAGAGGCGGCCGAGACCGCTAACACTCGAGCACATTGGGTTGCTAAACTTGCTAAATACCGATCTCGAAGGGAGACCCTCGAGGAGATCCATGCTCGAGGTTTCGATCTCGCCGAAGAAATAAAAAGGGCTAGAGAGCTTGAAGCCGATGCTGAAGCCTTGGCTTCCGATGATGATGATGATGATGGGAGTAAGAGTGGGTCCGAAAGTGGGGAGGAGCCTGATGGAGAAGAGACCGCCCCCGGAGATAACCAAGAAACTTAGCCCTTAGTTTCCATTTTGGTTTTTTGTGTAGGGTCTTGTTCGGACATTGTAAATATTCTTGTATATATATAAAGATCTTTTCTTTTCCCGACTTGCCTCTGTTTTATTCTCTGCCTTGTGAAGATTTTGTTTCATTCACGCCTTATGAATGTTTTCATAAGGCTTTAGGCAATTTGATCGAGTTTGGACCTTGTAGCCTTTATAACCGAGTGGGTGCTTGCTCAAACTCAAAATAAGGTAGCCCGCAGGCTTAGTAGTCGAGTGAGTGATTGCTCGAACTCGAAGTAATATAGCCCGTAGGCTTATTAGTCGAGTGAGTGATTCGAACTCGAAGTAATGTAGACCGTAGGCTTAATGGTCGAGTGAGTGATTGCTCGAACTCGAAATAAGAGTAGCCCGTAGGCTTAGTAGTTGAGTGAGTGCTTGCTCGAACTCGAAGTGATGTAGCCCGTAGGCTTATTAGTCGAGTGAGTGATTCAAACTCGAAGTAATGTAGCCCCAGGCTTAATAGTCGAGTGAGTGCTTGCTCGAACTCGAAGTGATGTGGCCCGTAGGCTTAGTAGTC
Source organism: Nicotiana tabacum (assembly GCF_000715075.1). NCBI lineage: Eukaryota > Viridiplantae > Streptophyta > Magnoliopsida > Solanales > Solanaceae > Nicotiana > Nicotiana tabacum. The sequence goes on from NC_134102.1 coordinate 51,200,134, forward strand.
GAGTGAGTGATTCAAACTCGAAGTAATCTAGCCCGTAGGCTTAATGGTCGAGTGAGTGATTGCTCGAACTCGAAGTGACCTAGCCCGTAGGCTTAGTAGTCGAGTGAGTGCTTGCTCGAACTCGAAGTGATGTAGCCCGTAGGCTTATTAGTCGAGTGAGTGATTCGAACTCGAAGTAATGTAGCTCGTAGGCTTAATGGTAGAGTGAGTGATTGCTCGAACTCAAAATAAGAGTGTTGTAGGCTTAGTAGTCGAGTGAGTGCTTGCTCAAACTCAAAGTGATGTAGCCCGTAGGCTTATTAGTCGAGTGAGTGATTCAAACTCGAAGTAATGTAGCCCGTAGGCTTAATGGTCGAGTGAGTGATTGCTGAAACTCGAAATAAGAGTAGCCCGTAGGCTTAGTGGGACTTGAGTGATTCGAATTCGAAGTAACGTAGCCCGTAGGCTTAATGGTCGAGTGAGTGCTTACTCGAACTCGAAGTGATGTGGCTCGTAGGCTTAGTAGTCGAGTGAGTGATTCTAACTCGAAGTAATGTAGCCTGTAGGCTTAATGGTCGAGTAAGTGATTGCTCGAACTCGAAGTGACCTAGCCCGTAGGCTTAGTAGTCGAGTGAGTGCTTGCTCGAACTCGAAATGATGTAGCCCGTAGGCTTATTAGTCGAGTGAGTGATTCGAACTCGAAGTAATGTAGCCCGTAGGCTTAATAGTCGAGTGAGTGATTTCTCGAACTCAAAATAAGAGTAGCCCGTAGGCTTAGTAGTCGAGTGAGTGCTTGCTCGAACTCGAAGTGATGTAACCCGTAGTCTTATTAGTCGAGTGAGTACTTGCTCGAACTCGAAGTAGTGTAGCCTGTAAGCTTAATGGGACTTGATCTCGTTGATATTTCGGTTGGCAGTCCCCGATTTATGGGGTAATGGTCGGCCCTTAAGTCTGCTTGCAAAATAAATCACAAAATAGAGGATGTATTCGGTAAGAAATTCTCTTTATGTCATTATACATGTGTTTATGTTCTGTACCAGGGATCGCGCAAACTATATGAGCATGGTTCGTTTTGACCATTTGGCTCTTACAATTTTCCCTATCGAAACCCTATTGTTATGAAGTAACTTTCTTGCATTGAACTTGATATATTTGAGGGTAATGCCCCCCAGTATTCGAGGTTGATTGTAAGGAGGCCTCGAATACTGTTGAATTGTTCTAAGTTAGCATGATCAATGGTTACCTCATTAAAAACCTTGCCGAAAAACCCATTTGGGATAAAACCGGTCTAAGGGAAAAAGAGTGCAACGTGTGCTTTCAGACCTAAGGCTTCATGTTCGAATGATCCATCCTTGTTCCTGATCGAACTCCTGCAAGGGTTAGTTTCGAAATATAAACAAACATGGGAGGGTCGTACCTTAGCAGTAGTATCGTTTTAGGTGCGACACGTTCCAATTGCTTGGTAGTTGTTTTCCGTTCATAATACCGAGCTTGTAGGATCCTTTACCGACGTTTTCGAGTACCTGATACTGTCCTTCCTAGTTTGGACCCAGTTTTCCTTCATTTGGATTTCGGGTGCTGAGGGTGAATTTCCTTAGCATTAAGTCCCCAATTTTAAAATGGCGAAGATTGGTCCTTCAATTATAGTATCTTTCGATCCGCTGCTTTTGGGCGGCCAATTGACGAGAGCAGCTTCCCGTTTTTCATCCAATAATTCGAGGCTAGTATTTATAGCCTCATGATTTGACTCTTCTGTTGTATATCGAAACCTGACACTGGGTTCCCCGACTTTGACTGGAATCAAGGCTTCAGAGCCATATACTAAGGAGAACGGGGTTGCTCCCATACTGGATTTTGATGTTGTTCGATATGCCCAAAGAACTTCGGGTAGGATTTTTCTCCATTTTCCCTTAGCGTCGTTTAGCCTTTTATTTAGGTTTTGAATGATAGTCTTGTTCGTCGATTCGGCCTGTCCGTTCCCACTAGGGTGATGCGGTGTTGATAATATCCTTTTTATTTTGTGGTCTTCGAGGATTTTTGTTACTTTGCTACCGATAAATTGTTTTCCATTGTCACACACTATTTCAGCGGGTATCCCAAATCGACATATGATATGATCCCAGATAAAGTCTAACCTCTTTCTCTCTTACTTTCACGAACGCCTGTGCTTCAACCCATTTAGAGAAATAGTCAGTCATAAATAAAATGAACTTAGCTTTACCTGGGGCCGATGGCAGAGGGCCGACGATATCCATTCCCCATTTCATGAATGGCCATGGGGATAGGACTGAGTGAAGTTGCTCTCCGGGCTGATGGATCATCGGTGCAAACCTTTGACATTTGTCACATTTTCAAACAAACTCCTTTGCATCTTTGTCCATATCGATCCAATAATATCCTACTCTGATTATTTTTCGGACTAATGAATCGGTACCAGAATGATTTCCACAAGTACCCTCGTGAATCTCACGTAGGATGTAGTCGGTGTCTCCTGGTCCTAAGCATACTGCCAATGGTCCATTGAATGTCCTTCGGTATAATGTTCCATCTGTAGCCAATGTGAACCGAGCAACTTTGGTTCGTAGGGCCCTCAAATGTTTAGGGTCCGATAAGAGCTTTCTGTTCCCAAGTATTCAATATACTTATTCCTCCAATCCTAGGTTAAGCTTGTAGAGTTTATCTCGGCATGACCTTCCTCGATCACAGATCTCGAGAGTTGAACGACAGTCCCCGAGCTAATCTCATCTTCCTCGACCGATGACCCCAAATTTGCAAGTGCATCAGCCTCACTATTTTGTTCTCGAGGTACATGCTGTAAGGTCCATTCTTTGAAACGGTGCAAAGTTACCTGTAGTTTGTCCAAATACCTTTGCATTCTAACCTCTCGGACTTCGAAGGTTTTGTTTACTTGATTTACCACCAGCAAAGAGTCACACTTGGCTTCAATGACTTCTGCTCCCAATCTTTTAGCTAGCTCGAGACCTACAATCATGGCCTCATACTCGGCCTCGTTGTTAGTCAACCTAGTAGTTTTGATAGATTGCCTAATAGTGTTACCCGTGGGCGGCTTTAAAACGATGCCTAGCCCGGACCCCTTCATGTTCGTAGCCTCGTCCGTGAAAAGGGTCCATACCCCCGATGATGTACCCGATTTCAATAAGAGTTATTTTTCAACTTCGGGTACGAGGGTTGGCATGAAATTGGCCACGAAGCCCGCTAAAATGTGAGACTTGATGGCCATCCAGGGTTGATATTCGATATCGTACCCACTGAGTTCGATGGCCCATTTGGCCAATCGGCCTGATAGTTCGGGCTTGTATAAGATATTACGAAGTGGGTAAGTGATTAATACCCAGGGTCCAGGCTTAGCCGATGCGTCGTTATATCCAGTGGGATCCCTGTTATATCTAAATGGGACTAAGAAGAATAATCTATGTTATCGGTAAGAAATTGAATAAGCCTTTTCCTGAGTTCGGGGGTTAATCCCGTTCCCAGGTATACCTTTCGTTCGGGCAAATGCTCGATTAGTATGAATTGCTCCAATTCTTCAATCGTTGATTGGGTAACGTCGGAATCATCGAGGACCACGAAGGATCCTTTGATCATCATCTTCGTCAATCTTCTGATTTTCTAGTTGGGTTGAAGCTGACGTATGTGATTGCTATTTGGATTCTCGTTCCCCTTTTTAGTCCGACCCCTTTGTTGACGAAGGTGAGGATATCAGAATTGCTTCTTCGACAACAAATATTTCTCTTGCGGCCGGTTGTTCTCTGTACACTGTTTTGACCCCCTCCGATGTTGGGAATTTAAGAACCTGGTGGAGGGTCGAAGGTACAACTCTCATATTGTGGATCCATGGCCTTCCAAAAAGGGCGTTGTACCTCATGTCGCCTTCGATTACGTGGAACTTCATTTCCTGGATGGTCCCGGCCACATTTATTTGCAGAATTATCTCGCCTTTGGTAGTTTCACATGCCATGTTGAATCCGTTTAGAACCATGGTTGCGGGTACGACCTGGTCCTGTAGACCAAGCTATTCTACAACCTTCGATCTAATAATGTTGGCCGAGCTACCTGGATCAATTAACACACGCTTAACTTTAGTTTTATTCATAAGTACGAATATTACCAGTGCATTGTTGTGAGGCTGCATGATTCCTTCTGCATCTTCATCATTAAAGGACAAGGTCCCTATGGGTGCGTAATCCTAAGTTCGAGGTCACTTTTCTCATATAACCGATGTCTTAATGCATTTAAGCACCGGCCCTTGAGGGTTATCGACGCCACCGATGATCATGTGAATGATGTGCTGCGGTTCTTCCTGTTCGTTTTGTTTACCGAAATCCCCGTTTTTGAAATGGTTTTTGGCCCTGTCGCTTAAATATTCTCGAAGGTGCCCTTTATTGAATAACCGGGCTACCTCCTCTATTAGTTGCCTGCAATATTCAGTTTTGTGGCCATGGGTGCCATGATATTCGCACATTTTATTGGGGTTCCTATGGGCAGGATCAATCTGCATTGGTCGAGGCCATTTAGTATCTTTGATGTGTCCGATAGCCGATATGATAGCAGATGCATCGATGCTGAAGTTATACTCTAATAACCGTGGTGCTTCCTTAGGTCCGGTAGGCCTATCGAACCCATTTCTGTTCATCATCCCCTGAGACCCTTGACCTCGATCACTTCTTTTATTTCCTTGTCCGGGTTACATATCGATTCATTGATCCTGTGGTTTCCACTATATGGTCGGTATCGGTCCCTGATCGGACCTTGTTATCGATTGATGTCCCTTCTAGCAGCGGATTCAGAACCCAACTGATCATCTTCGACTCTAATTTTCGGCTGGTACAGATTATGCACGTCGGCCCAAGTAATAGCTGGATACTCGATTAGGTTATGCTTCAACCACCGTGAAGCCGTCGAACTTCATTCGTTCAAACCTTGAGTGAAAGCCTGAACAGCCCAATCGTCTGTGACTGGTGGCAGATCCATTCGTTCCATTTGAAAACGAGATACGAACTCCCTTAGCATCTCGTTATCCTTTTATCTTACCTTGAACATGTCCGACTTCCTGGTCTCAATCTTTATGGCCCCGGCGTGCACTTTTACGAAGGAATCTACAAGCATAGCAAAAGAATAGATAGAATTAGATGGCAAATTATGGTACCATATCGTTGTTCCCTTGACAGGGTTTCACCAAATTTCTTCAATAATACGGATTTGATTTCATCGTCCTCTAGGTCATTCCCTTTAATGTCACATGTGTAAGAGGTGACATGTTCGTTGGGGTCGGTAGTTCCGTTATATTTAGGAATCTCGGGCATGCAGAATTTATTTGGGATCGGTTTAGGAGCCACGCATGGGGGGAAAGGCTTTTGCACGAATATTTTGGAATCTAAGCCCTTCAATATCGGTGGTGCCCCCAGGATCTGATCAACTCTGGAGTTATATGTTTCCACTTTTTTGTCGTTTGCTTCGATCCTCCTTTCTCCTGATTCTATTCATTTGGTTAGTTCTTCGAACATCTTAGCAATTTCGGGATTAGTCCCCAACTCTGGCTCATTTGACTTTACTATAGCTGGTTCCGTTCTGTGAGCGATTTCTCGGGGTGGACTGGGCTCCGTCCTGCTCGGTATCTGGGTTTGACTCTGCAACTGAGCTATTGCTGCCTGTTGAGCTTGCAACATTTCGAAAATCATACGCAAGCTGACGGCGTTTTCCTCGACGTTATGGGTATCTCGACCTACGGATCGAGTGCCACCATGAATGCTATTTTCAGGTTCAGAATATAGGTTTGCCTCAATAGCCACATGCGAATTAATGTCTAGTGACACTTCGACTCGAGCTCCAACAACATCGACAAGCAGCCTTTTGGTCCTGGGCGTCAAGTTGTTGTTCTCACCTTGAAGACCAGCTTCGTTGTCGATAGGAAAGACCATTTAATTGATAGCTCGTTGTTGCTAATCCGAAATAAAAGACACTTCCGGAAACAAGCGTAATATGGCGTGTTTTGCGGATTCGTATCAAAAAACCACTGTTATCCTTAGCCCCACGGTGGGCGCCGAACTGTTTACCCGAAAAATGGATAGAGTTGAATTTGTACATAGTTCTAAGGGTATGTGGTATAACTTGAAATATCGAATATTGACTGTAAAGAGTGAAAAATAAGCAAAGTTGAAAAGATAATGATTTATGGATTAAGCAAGATGAATCAATCTATGAAGCTAAAAAAGGACAATTCTTCAGTATGGGAGTGTATGATATCTGAGTTACAATGTATGCAAAACTTGATGCTTTATAGAAAATATAGCTATCCTTTTTATAGTGGGGGATCCTACTTTAGATATAATTAAAAATATATAGTGGGGAACCCATGATAAATCAGCTTTTCCCTAATTCCTACCGAGATTCTCTCCCTTAGTGCGGCTGCAACGGCTCTTGTCTATGAGCTCGATCTTGATCGGACTCAGTATTGGTCGGTTTCTAGTTTTAGAGCTCGATGCGGGTTTGAGCTTGATGCCGACTTGGGTTACGGTAATGACTTGGGCTCGGTATTAGTTGGCGTCTGGCCCTTAAGCTCGATTCCATCATATCTCATCATAGTTCGATTCGGACCCGAGCTCGATAATGACTTCGAGCTCGGTATTTGACCTGTCCCTGAAACTTAAAGCTCGTTTGTGCCTTCTTTGGATCCCATCTCGATATTATGAAGACTTTTTTCGGTCCATTATGTTCCCATCTCGATCAGACATTCGAAGGTCGAAATTAGTTTCGACCGTATACACATTTCTTGTTGAAGTATTATTTAAAAGTTTGTGAAAGCTGGTAAGGTGAAGTAAGAGCTAAAAACTCCATTGAAGAAAGCTTTGAAGCCTAGCTCGAAAATTAGATTTTCGAAAATATAAACTATTTTTAGTGAGTATTATTAAGTTTTGTTGGGGATTCATTGGGGAGCATAAATCTCAAAGTTATAACAAATTTGGTGAAGATGCAAAGAAGTTGGATTGAAAATTTTGAGCAAAAAATGAAAAAGATGGAAGGACATTTTTGGTTTTCCAAATTTTTGCATTATGTCTCTCTTTTTTTCCTGTGGGTATTGGGTCGGATTATGGGTAGGTTAATATGGATTCGGGTAGATTAAATTGGGGGTGGGTCTTTTAGTAAAGATCTGCCGCATAGCCCTCCGTTAAAAATAAGGACAAATCTGATTTATAGTATAACAGTAGGGGCCCAGACAACAAGATAGTAAAACGGAGGGTAGATTTAAATAATTTTTGAAAGTAGAGAGATATATTTGATCCCTTTTCGTTCCTTTTATTGGGCATAATGACGCGTTGCTCGTTTCTTTTAGAGGAATTTTCATAAAGCATTATAGTTTAGAGTCTATTAATTATAGTTTACCTAATTACTATTCGTAGCTACTGTTCAGTTGTTACCACCTTGTCTCACTTGTATTTAAACGCGCAACGAATACAACCCGCGTCAACTGTATTCGTTCGCGCAACAAATACAACCTGTATCAACTGTATTCGCTCGCGCAATTACAAGGGTGTATACAAATGATACAACTTGTATCTACTGTATATAGGGGTGTATACAAATGATACAACTTGTATATACTGTATATAGGGGTGTATACAAAGGATACAACCGGTATCGACTGTATTCATTTGCGCAACAAATACAACTAAGGCTAAATAAAGAAATATAAAAAAAATAAAATACTCTTGTTGAGAGTCGTACTCAAGACCTCAGCCAACTAAGAGGGTGCTCTAACCAACTGATCTACGAGAGCATGTTGCTCTCTTGTTTCGTTCGAAACAATTAATCTCTTGTAGATTTGCTATAAAATTCAAATATAGCTATGAATGGTAAATTTGCTGGTAGTATAGCTAAAAATGATAAATATAATGTATATATTTGATGTATCGCATAATTTTTTCTTTCTTTTATTGAGCATAATAATGCGAATCGGGCTTAGTATATTCACTATGTAGCGTCTGTCCAATCCAAATGGTCATGCCATTCCACCTTTGTAATGGTACTTACACATTCTTTTAATAACACATTCCTTGTTAGTTTCTTTCCGAAGTGGCCAGTAAAAAGAGCCTAATTGGTTAAAAGAAATTACTATATGTATCTATCTATATTTATTATAAAAGACGAATGTTTCACGCTAAATGTTGAACGACAAATATATCATTCAAATATTGATCGAATTTTATGCCCCTCAAAATATAAATTTTTCCTTTAGAAAAAAATCTATATTGGATAAAATTGAAATATTAATTTTGTTTTGAAAAATCATACTCTATGGCCATTCGGCCAAAATAATGGCCTACTTTACATAAGCTACTCCTTTTAGACTTTATTAGCAATCTAAAACTAATAACAACTTATAGCCAAACCCCTAAAATTTAATTCTTTCTCCCTTGTTTCAGCCGCCTACTTCTCCTACTTCTCCTCTCTCTCTCTCTCTCTCTCTCTCTCTCTCTCTCTCTCATATTCTCCCTCTTCAACCTACCAGTGACTTCCATCTTTTCCCTCTCTTTTTATCTTCTCCCTTTTTCACTCCTCCCTTTTGTTTTTCTTTTCTTCTTTTTCACTATAATGACACCAACACATAATTATTTTTTTAATAATTTCCTCCTCCTTCACTTAGATGAAAAAAAACATTCTTCTTTGTGTAATTTTCGGCCAAATTCTGGCGGTGTTCGCTTTCTGTCCACTTTGAGTATGGTATTGCATGACACCTTTTTGGATGAATTTTATGAGAAGATGAGAGATGGAGGAAATGAAATTGCCATCGTCGGAAAAAAACTTTTTTCCGGCCATGTTGACTGTCCTCCATTACTGTCAATGCTCCTTTATTTATATATCATGTAATTCGTGTCTAATAATTGTATAATATATGTTTAATAACTATGTATACATTATACACTGATGATACATTTATTATACACGTATTATACAAAATTGGACGTGAAAGATTACAATGGCTATGGTGAGTATTGACAATATTATATATAATGTGTATAATTATGTAAGCACATTTGTATGAAAGGTGTATTTATACATAGAATGCATATACATTTTTATACAAATTCAATGTTCATATAATTTTATATATAAAGTATATAATAGTATATAATGTATATATGCAGTGCACATAGAATTTATAATTGTATATAAAGTAAATAATTAATATATCTTTCGTATATAAATTGTATAATTTTTCTCTCACAAATACTCTCAGCGTTTCTTTCCTTTTCCCTTTTAAATCTTATTTCTTTAGGTTTAATAGTCTATTTATATAATATATAAAATCCGTATATACATCGCCTTTTGTATTTTTCTTCTTCTCATTCCTACTTTACTTTTTTTTTTTTTGTGATAATTGTTTTGTATAAATTATCATTCTTTTTATTTTCTTTCTCTTTTAGTCCTTAATTGTTCAGATTTGGAGGTGGAATTGAGGGTGGATGACCCTGGTCCAAGGGCGGGTGGGTCTGATTTTTGATGATCTGTCTTTTTTGGGGTATGGGTAGGATGATACAGTGACGATTGTGCGGTGGTAGCAGGGTTGATGGTGGAATTTTGGTATGATGACTAGTCCAGGGATGGGTATGTTTGATTTTTTATAATCTATTTTAGGGGTATGGCTAGGGCGATGTGATGGCAGCGGTACGGTGGAGGTCGCGATGGTGCGGCGGTGGTGACAGTGCTATAACGGCGGGGTAATGGTAGAGCTTTTTTGTGTAGTCTGACAAATGGTGAAAGAGGAAGGTGGATAGGATGGGGTCGGCAGAATTTGGGCTGACCATTCTAATATGTTTTAGGCTACTAAATGTATTTGAAATCTTATTTCTACCAAATGATATAAGTTTCCAGCGAAGTGCTACAAATGAATTTTCCTCAAATTTTTCCTAATATGAATTTGCTTGGACTTCTACTATTAAGCAAATTTCATCTTTTCAGATATGTTCTAATTATTCTTGAAGTTCGAAAAGATACCAATTCAACGCGGAGAATACATTGATCACTTTTATACTCTTCAATAATTTAATTAGTTAATAAGGCCCTTTATATTAACCATATCGAAATAGGAGTCCATATTCAAAAGAAGACTTTTAAGGTTGGACTAAATTACTATATAAAATATTGCTTCTTTGGCACTTAAAGTTACAAACAAATACGTATTAGACAAACATGAAATAAAGCATGAAAAGGCAAGATAAATAAGAAGTTGGATTAGGATGTTTAGGAGGTCAGACAAGACTTCGCGCTTTTGTGGATGAGTTCTATGTTCCTTGGTTCATGTCTATCTTTATGTTGCCAAGCTTGAATTATTATCTTGGCGTGGATTATTTGAATTCTTTTTATGGGTATAATATATTGCAATCAGTTAATACTGTCACGACCCAAAACCCCTCCAAAGATTGTAATGAAAACTAACCTCTAAGATTAGGTAAGCCAATCACACATTGATACAAAATATCGAAATGAGATATATGTAGACATATAAAATTTATTAAGTTTAATCCATATAAAATTTGGATTGAATCTTAGTTTTATTTGGGTTAAATAATTAATTTGGACTTTACATTAAATTAGTTCATTTTATTATTTTCAAGCCCAATGTCATTTCATCTTAAGGCCCAGACTCATGCCATGTGTCAAGCGACATGGTATATCCAGTCAAACTCAAAGCCAACGAGATGACGCCACGTGTGAAATGATGTGGCAATCCCAGTCTAAAACAATGACCAATCAAGAGTTGCCAAGTGTCTAAAATGATATGTCTTGGTACACCATTCTCAATGTACATCTCTCGCGTAGTTGTGATAATTTCTTGACCATGTATCTTGTTGTTAGGCCTCGAGCATGATAGTTGCTTCTCTTGTGCAAGTGTTGGTTGAAGGTCCCATATGTGAGAAGTCGTCGCTCTTGAGAAAACACTTCAATCACCATGGAAGCCGCAATTGATGAACTTCAAGACTATCAACAAATCAAGTGCAACAATTGGTGAAAGGGTCGCTTCGCATGACAATCTACTACAATAATTCTTTCTTTCTCGTAGAGATTTTGCATGCTCAAAACTTCAACATATCCGCATCTTGTATGATATCTTAGTCTGATATTCGGACCCTCTGAACTCCTTTGCGAGTCTGTAAAAGAAATAAATGAAGAGATAAGATTTGTGAAGCATGATAGCTAAAGTTACTACATGCAAGATTGTAGAGTCAATTTTAAGAAAATAACAACATTCGTAGGATAACTCAGAGAGCATAGGGATGGAAAGCGAGCTCAATGGATGACAAGATCATATTTAGAAAACTACCGTGGTCCATCTGTAAGACGTTCTGCCCCTAACATTTTATATGTTGTAGATTTGGATGTCTAGTGTCACACCCCGAACTCGGGGAACGCGACCGACGCTCAACCGAGTAAATCCGGTCAAGCAAGCCTGTTAGATACTTTCTACCCAAACTCACTTATGAATACAGAAAATACATATTTTCGTTAATTATACGATAAGGAGATCATATATACAATACCAATTCATTACCATTAGTTACTTCATTTTAAAGTCTCAAATTACAATACATTTTTCATGGTCTGAAGTGGAACAAGTAATTCAAACACAACATAACATTGTTTGACTTCTCCGGCACCAATATACAACCCACACTATATCTACGGAGCCTCTAATAGATACAGAAGAGTACTATGATAGTGCCGATAATAAAGCCTCAGCTATACCTCAAACACAATACACAAGGAACAAAAGATACATGACCCCGAAATGAAGTGGGGCTCACCAAGTCAGCTGGGAAGATGATGTACCGCTATCACTGATCAATGTCTCCTGCTGTAGAACCACATGCATCCATTGAAGATACAGCGCCCCTGGTAAAAGGGATGTTAGTACATATGAAATAGTATTAGTATGAATGACAAAATACCCTCTCAATAGAATGATAGATAATACAAGCAAGAACAATCATAATATCAGTGGAAGCCACAAACAACATCAAACCTCAAATTAGGATTAAGATAGTGTTCAAATTAATTTTCATATCTTAAGTTGGGAGATTTTTAGTACCAATATGCCACCATTCACAATACCAATATTCACAATGCCAATACTACCGTACTTTTAGCATGGAGTCCGATCACAACCCGATCGGCTAGGCCGTCTCATTCGAGACATCAACCACAATCATAATTTCTAGCACAATCACCATCATGTGTGCGGCATGGCGTCCGATCACGACCCGATCGGCTAGGCCGTCTCATTCGAGACATCATCCTTTTAAACCAATCATCTCGTTTCATACTTCTTTTGTATTCTTTTCATTTCATTGGCACTAGTGGCCACAATTATAAAATCATTCTTGGCACGTCAGATGTATTTAGTATTTCATGCTCGCCTTTTCCACTTTCAAATATCATCACCATCATCAATAATAAGGCATTTTAATTCAAGGTTTTTAGTACACATGTGAGCAATTAAGAGTTTTAGGCACATAGAAGTTTTTCACAAAATTTGGCATAATAGCCTTCGTTTAAACTTGGCTTGAAGTCGAAATATTTTTAATGCACAACCCATACTTTGAACACATTATCAAATGATAACATAACATGATAAATGCATTTGGGATACATATTAAAAATATATCTTTCAACACAAGCTTATTCGAAATAGTATAATGAACCACTCGGGACTTACACAAATTACATGAATACCGTGTGATTCAATTCTAAGAGAGGAGTTTAGCCAACATACCTTACTTCGAGCCTTTTAATTTACTACAATATTCCGAAAATCTTAGCTACTTCGATCTATTTAGAGATATAGCAAAATTGAACACAAATTAGGAAGGAGTTCATAGTTTCAGCTCACTTGAGCATTTTATCAAACACTAGGTGTGAAAATTACACTACAAGGTTCATCCACAAGATTTTCTTCACTCCACAATTAATTCAACACCAAAATCACCCAAGATTGTTCAACAACTTCCCCACAATCCCTACTAGCCCATGCATATGATAAATAACAATTCTCATATCCGAAAATCATACTCCCAAATTATCCATCTCATACCCAAACTCGAAATTGAAGACTAGAGTTTGAATCTTACCTCTTAGATGAAGATATTATGAATGACTTTCTTGGTTCTTGAAGATTGTGACAAGAATGAATGATTAGAATGTTAAGTTTCCTCTTTCTCTCTCTAAAATACTCTTACCTCTCTCTAAAATCATCAGATGGATGACCCAAAATAAGCCCCAAAGGCTATTTATCAAAATGGGGTCGGATAAAATTTCCAAAACTTAAACTTGCCAAAACTGGGTCTGCGATCGCAGAACGTACCACAGAACCATTATGCGGCCCGCATATCGGTCGCATAGTTGACGCTCCAAAATTGGGGTCGTCTGGTTGGGTCTGCGGTGATTATGCGACCTGCAGATCTATTCTGCGGTCGTATAATGCACCGCATAACTGGTCTGCGATCGCATAGTGTACCACAGACCTTCCTCCAATCTTTCCCCGCCTCTGATTCACTCTGCGACCATTATGCGGTCCGTAGAGTGATTCTGCGGCCGCATAATGGGCCGCATAAATGTCTTTTTCTGCTGAAAGTTTTCCTTTACTCCCGAGCGCATTGTTCAAACTTTTCGGCACTACGAAACCTTAATTTCCTTTGTGAAAATTTTACGGGACCTTACATCTAGTTTCCAAAAACACAAACCGTTTGCAATTTTGAGGCTCCTAGCTCAAGATACGATTTTTTTCGCCGGAACTACACAAATCTGAAAGTTTACTGCAGCTAGGTCGATTTTAAGAATTTTCTGTTTCCAGCTCGAAAGGAGGTCTGCCGTGAAATTCATATATGTTACAGCTCTATGAGTTTACTTTCTAACAGCATAAAGGGATTGCGATTTCTACACCTGTAGCTCGAGATATGTATTTCTCGATGAGAGTTCACAAAGCTGAAAAGCAGCAAGGCAAATATTAGGAGCGACTTCAAAATAATATTGCGGCCAACTAAAAGGAGTTCTGCCACGATATTTTCAGGTGCTGCAGATCTCGAACTTGTCTTTCTGATGGCATATGCGTCTCGCTATTTGGACATTCCTAGCTTAAAATATGTACTTTTTAATGACAACATGCAGTGCTGTGAAGTCGAAATGACAGACATGTGCACAACTTCAAGAGTTTATTCTAACTTATCCTGATGGAATTTGCTCCTAAATTTTGGATATGCCATTGTGGTGCAAGTTCTAATTATGTAGAATTAAGCGGATTGCAGTTTGGACACTTCTAGGTTGAGATACGACTTTTTTCAATGAGAGCATGGAGTGCTATGAAGTCGCAGCGGCATGTATTTGAGTTCTGATTCTTTAGAATGAAGCGACTTGTGATTTCATCGTTCCTACGCCAAAGAATGGATATATTTGCGGAGATGTGCCAAGTGCTTGCTCGTCAAGGTTGGAAAGGACTGCTCCAAGTAGTGTCAATTTCGCCAAGCCACAAGAATGAGTCGCGCCATATTCTCGCTTGCAAAGAAGAATATGGTCGCTCCAACTCCAAGCTTGTTCGAGCCAATCCGCAAGGATGATATGTGCCACATGCTCGCTCGTCAATGATGGAATACAGTCACCGCAAGCCTCTTTCTCACAATCTTCAAGGAGGGAATTCTTCATCTAGCCGTCTATGAAAAATTGCAAGAAGAAAGTGCTTCGTCTATTTCTTCACGAAAACTGGGACTTGGTATGCCATGTACATCTTTGGCCAACTATAAGAAGAGGATGCTCCATGAATTATTTGCTAGGTTGCAAGAAGTAGTCTACGCCAAGGCTCAATGGATGCGAAGTCTTCACACATCTCTTCGCCTGTAAAAAGAAAAACACAAAGATATTGTTGGACATGTTTCACTTTGGTGAGAGTGCGCAAAACTGAAGGAGCTTGCATGTCGAAACTCGTTGCCTAACTTCTAGAAGATATCTGGGAAGATATATGGTAAATCTGGTTTTTATCTTCATATATTTTGTATCTTTGGAAGTCTAGTTTCCGACGCCATAAATCTCTCATGATTTCGACGTTGCTACACCAAGATATGAGTCTTTTTGTGATGGCGCGCAAAGCTGTAAATTTGAGTACGGCAGCATCTAAAATGAAATTTCAAAATAATACCTGAGAAGCTACAGAAGGAATTTTGCCCCATATTTTTGATATGTTGAAGTATTTGAAGTGTAGTGTCAAGAGGATCATGTGTCTTGTGTTCCCGATGTTCCTACGATAAAATATGATGGTTTTCTCCACATATGCCTAAAGATGACTATCTCAAATAGATTCTGCAGCGAAAGGGAAAAGATTTTGGAGGCCTCGGTGCCAATGGAACGAAGCTTTTGGTTCTCTCTAATTATTTGTTGCCAATAACATGAAGCTTTGATTCAGCAGTAGGTACCGGTGTCAATGACATGAGGCTTCAACTCGTCACGATAGATAAATATACTCGCGACTCGAAGTTCAAATATGCGTGACAGGTAACGGCGCCAACGACACGAAGCTTCAAACTATGTCCAAATTCAATGCCAAAATAACAATCTTCATTGCTCAAAGTTTATGGATTTGAATTTCCTTTGCTAGTGGGGATTCGAAATTACTTTGCTGGCGTTTTCGATTCCTGAAAAAATGAAGAAAAATACAGTAAAGAGAGACAAAGAAGAGATGAATAAATAACAAAACTTGAAAAAAGAGAGTACTTAGTGGAGAAACAATTGCCTTGTGCTGGCAATTGTCTTGCCCGTGAAGAAACAGTAGTAGTTTCGAAGTTTCCTTTCAGTAGTCAAGGATTGCAAGGGCTTCCTTATATAATTGTTTAAGGTAGCTGATACTTTGAGTCTTGGACTTATAGACGGAATTAATTAAAGAATTAGCATTGGAAAAGGAGTTGGACTTTACATATGTAGCTATGAACATGTAGCTGCTATTTGGCCAACACTACTTTTTGGTATCATATTCAAATTAGGATATACGCGATAATGTTTTCCCAGCAGATAATAGCTAACCCCCCGGAGTTTGAAATCTTGGCTAAAGTCATGTGCTTTTATAAAAAATTAGAACTTATCCAAGTAGTCAAATTCTTCATGCGGTTCAAAAAATGTGATTCTCTTTATCCGGTACTTCAAGCCTCGTCGCTAAGGCTCATCAAGTTTACACTTCGACAAGACTTGAAGTAGGGGGCATCCATAAACATATAAAATTTATTATGTTTAATCCATACAAAATTTGTATTGAATCTTAGTTTTATTTGGGTTAAATAATTAATTTGGACTTTACATTAAATTAGTCCATTTTATTATTTTCAAGCCCAAGGTCCATTTCATCTTAAGGCCCAGACTCATGCCATGTGTCAAGTGACATGGCATATCCAGTCAAACTCAAAGCCAACAAGATCACGCCACGTGTAAAATGATATGGCAATCCCAGTCTAAAACAATGACCAATCAAGAGTTGCCAAGTATAAAAAATGACATGTCTTGGCCAGTCACAAGCAAGCTTCTTACATAACTTATGTGATAAGTTTGATGACTCACATGAGCCAATCAGAATCAAGCAAGAGAGTTCATATGTAGATGGACTGTCCATCCTCTACCATTATAAGTAGAGGGGTTACATAACTCTCTAAGGACATTCATAGTTGGAGAAGAGCATTCCGCAATTGGTGAGGCATCCGCAAACAGAGAGATCAATCATCAAATGCAAAGTTCTTCAACAAAGGAGTAATCAACGGAGTTCTTCCCGGGAATCAACCCGAAACAACGAAGTGCTACTCGAATCACGGAGAATTTGAGAGAGGAGAATCAAAGGATACATAGAATTATACTCATAAATATTCATCAATAAAATCTCTTTTTCTTCATATCATTTTTGTTGCAGTTTATTTTCCGTACTACGTTGCGAACAATCTAATAACTCTAAATTAACATAAACTGCGGAATATTGTCTCGATAAAGCCAAAACATATATACATAAGTCAAACTCTCCAAAACCAAGTGATAATGAGTCATGAGCTTTAAACAAAATACATAACGGGTCTCAATAAGTACAATACTATTTGAAATTAAATACAACAATATAAAAATAAGAGAAGGTGACTCCAAGGGTCTGCGGCGTCGATGCAACACTACCTTGAATTCTCTCGGTCCGGCACAAGCTCACTCACGAGTTCGCTACCTCCAGCACACGGATCTACACAAAAATATGCTAAAATATAATATGAGTACACCACAATCAGTATCCAGTAAGTAGTAAGACTAACCTTGGTGAAGTAGTGACGAGGTTCAAGTCATGTGATACTCACTAGTCAAAGAACTTGTGCAATATATATATATATATAAAATTGGAAACAAGAATATGTATAATGGAGTACAATACCAACAATCTCATTAAAGCATGTGATAGCAACTCACCAGACGAAAATCTATTTTTTACAAATAAGTCATCAAATAGAAACAAAGGCATATGTCACCTTCGTACTCTACATTTTGTCATAATAACAACATCCACCTTTATCACTCCTTACCCTGACACAATAATAATATCCACCCTTAACGCTCCATACAATAACAATTTCCGCCCTTATCATTCCATACAATAATAATATCCACACTTATTGCTCCATGTAATAACAATATCCATCCTTATCGCTCCATACAATAACAATATCCTTCACAATCGCACGGCGAAATCTCGTGCCAACGCCCAGTCAATCCGTCCAACATATCCACATGTGCCATTATCATAACAATGATATGCCAAATTATCATTAAAAGGTATATGCTCACAATTTGACAATAAGGTGCACAAGTACATGATAATAATAAAATGCGGATAAGTGTTCAACATATAAGACATGACTATGGCTAAATTAATCATAGCAATCAAGTTCCTGTAGCCTCAAAGTGATTAGGCATATTTTATATAAAGCATATTAGAAGCCTAAGGTCTAATCCGGCCGTAAACTACACATAGAACCCTTGTAGACGCTCGTCACCTTGTGTACACATCACTTTTTATATAACACAATTAGGCAAATGAAGCCAAATCCTAAGGGGTATTCCATCACATAAGGTTAGGCAAGATACTTTCCATAATAATCGCAAATCAATCCTAAAAAATAGCCTTTCCTTTAAAAATCACCTTCGTCCAACTCAAATCTAGCAAAAAATAACTCAATAACATCAAACAATGCTAAAGAAATCAATTCCAAACTATAAAGTCCCAAAGTCCCAATCTTTACCAAATTCTCAAAAAGTCAACAAAAGCCAACCCAGGGTCCACACGGTCAAAATTTGAGTCAAGGGGTAGATCCCGACTCCCCTTAACCTCACGAGTCCAAATATATGATTAGATTCCAAAATTGAGTCCAAATCGACTCTCAAATACTCAATTTTTATTTTTCAAAACATAATCACCCCCCCCCCCACAAAAGAAATCCCCTTCCAAATTTTATGATTTAGGTGTAAACTCCATGAAAAATCAAGATATAATATCAAAATCATGTAAAAATCATTTATCCACTAGCCTTGTGTGAAAATCCTCTTAAACAATCGCCAATATCCAAGTCTAGGGTTCAAAATATGAGAAAATGGGTCAAAGTCCTGAAATGACTAACAATAACAGCTGCGGATGTCGCATTTGCGGTCAGGGGTTCGCAAATACGACCCTCTCAAATGCGAAAAAGTGCTCGCAAATGCGAACATGGCCCCTGAGCTGCTGTCTTCGCAAATGTGATGTCCCCTTTGCAAATGCGTATGTGACAATTACGAAACTAGCTTTGCAAAATGCGAAGTTGGCCTTCTGAGCCAACCATCGCAAATCTGATCAGGAGTCCGCAAATGCGAGGTCTGCAACACTAGTAAAAATCTGAACTCTCCAAAATTATTCCAACTAATCCGAAACTCACCCGAGCCCCTCGGTCCCCACACCAAACATACAACCAAGTATATAAACCTCGTACGAACTCGTTCACAAGCTCAAAACATCAAAACAACATCAAAAACTTTGAATCAAACACCAAAAAACATCATGAAAACCTTAAAATTCAAGATCTTCAATATTCACAATCAAGCATCTGATTCCTACCAAACCAACTTGGAATGAGACCAAACTTTGTCCACAAATTTCAAATAATAAAACGGACCTATTCCAAGTCTCAGAATAACAATTCGAACCTGATAGCCTTAAAGCCAACTCATGGTCAAACTTATGAAATTTCTAAACCTTCAAATTGACAACTTTCGGCAAAAAGAGCCAAATCATCCTAGGAATCTCCAAATCCAAATTCAAACATGTGCCTAAATCCAAAATCACCATACGAACCAATTGGAACCATCAAAATACAAATCTGAGGTCGTTAACACAAAAATCAAACCTTGGTCAACTCTTATAACTTAAGCTTCCAACATTTGAATTGTGTGTTCCAATTCACTCCAAAACCTTCCCGGAAATAAACCGATCCTCCCCTAAAGTCACAAAATAAGAACTAAGCACATGGGAAGAATCAAATGAGGAAAATAGAGATCAAATACACAAAATGACCAGCCACATCGTTACATTCTCCCTCTTTTAAACAAACGTTCGTCCTCGAATAGGTTTATACCTGAAGTGCCGAAAAGATGAGGATATCTGCCCCACTTAATTCGCCTCCTCGACTGGTTGACCTCTCCACTGCACCTTCACTGATGTAATATTTTTAGACCCGAGCTTCCGAATCCCCTGATCCAAAACAGCCACTAGCTCCTCCTCATAAGCGAGATTTCCATCCAACTGCACTGTGGTGAAGTTCAAAACATGGGACTTATCTTCATGATACTTTCGAAGCATAGAAATATAGAACACCAGATGAAATCCCGAAAGACTAGGATGAAAAGAAAGTCTATAAGCAACCTCGCCAACTCTCCCCAACACCTCCAAAGGACCAATAAACCTCGGGCTCAACCTGCCCTTCTTCCCGAACCTCATCACACTGGCGAAACTCTAAGAGGAACCTTCTCGCCCTCCATGAAAGCCACATCACAAACCTTCTAGTCCGCATAACTCTTCTGTCCGGATTGAGCTGTGCGAAGCCTCTCCTGAATCAATTTCACCTTTTCCAAAGTATCACAGATCAAGTCTATGCCCAATAACCTTGCCTCGCAGGGCTCGAACCAACCAACTAGAGAACGACATCGCCTCCGATATAAGGCTTCATATGGAGCTATCTGGATACTATACTGATAGCTATTCTTGTAGGCAAACTATGCTAAAGGTAGAAATAGGTCCACTAACCTCCAATATCGATATTGTATACCCTCAACATATCCTCCAAGATTTGAATGGTCTGCTCAGATTTCCAGTCCGTATGAGGATGAAATGCAGTACTCAACTCAACATGCGTGCCCAACTCACATTGTTTCCCTCCAAAAATGTGAAGTAAACTGAGTGTCGCAGTCTAAAATGGTAGAAACAGGTACACCGCGTAGGCGAACAATCACCCTGATATAGATCTTAGCCAACTGCTCTGAGGTGTAGGAAGTCATGACCAGAATGAAATGCGCCGACTTGGTCAACCGATCCATAATGACCCAAATGGCATCAAACTTCCTCAAGGTCTATGACAACCCTATCATAAAGTCCATAGTAATGCGCTCCCAGTTTCACTCCGGTATATCAATCTTCTGAAGCAAACCACCCAGTTTCTGATACTCATACTTGACCTGTTGGCAATTCAAACACCTAGAAACATGCCCAACAATATTCTTCTTCATCCTCCTCCACCAATAATGCTTCTTCAAGTCACGATACATCTTGATAACACCTGGATGAATGGAATACCACAAACTACGAGCTTCCTCAAGAATTAACTCCCTCAAGTATTCAACATTAGGAACACAAACTCAATCCTGAAGTCACTACACACCATCATCACCGATAGTTACGTCCTTAGCATCACCGTGCTGCACCGTTTCCTTAAGGACAAGTAAGTGGGGATCATCATACTGGCGAGCCTTAATGCGCTCAAACAAGGACGACCGAGATACAACATAAGCAAGGACTCTGCTCGGCTCCGAAATATCCAATCTCACCAACCTATTGGACAATGCCTGAACATCCGTAGCTAAAGGCCTCTCCCTAACTGGAATGAATGCTAAACTCCCCATGCTCTCCGCCTTCCTACTCAAATCGTCTTCTACTAGATTGGCCTTCCCCAGATGATAGAGAATAGTGATATCGTAATCCTTCAATAACTCCAACCATCTCCCTGGCCTCAAGTTAAATTCTTTCTATTTAAATAGATGCTGGAGACTCCGATGATCCGTATACACCTCACAAGACATGCCATATAAATAATGCCTCCAAATCTTAAGCTCATGAACAATAGCTGCTAACTCCAAATCATGCATCAGAAAGTTCTTCTCATGGGGATTCAACTGATGTTAAGCATAGGCAATTACCCTACCATCCTGCATCAACACACACCTCAGGCCAATACGCGAAGCATCACAATAAACAGTATATGACAACCACACGGCAAAGGCCTCGTGCAACAACATATACCACAACCGCACAACAAAGACCTCGTGCCACAATGTATCAACCGCACGACAAAGACCTCGTACCACAACATATACCACAACCGTACGACAAAGACCTCGTGCCACAATGTATATCACAACCCGTGTCAATTATCAATAACACGTTCAAGAGAAATTTATCGAGAATCAAATAAAGTAATGCATTATAATGCAATGCAAATGCGATGCTCCCAGCTTAAGAGCCAACGCGACCTTACAATGCAAACATGATGCTCAATTCCCACAGCCTTCACGAACTCTAATCTACACATACGAATGCAAAGATAAGAAACAGCCTAGCTCCAAACATACACTACGTGATCACGACTTCATATTTGTGATCGCGATGAATAGTTGAGGCACTAGAAAACCATCAATCACACAAGAAGGGAAAAATGGTCTGAAATTCATTCGAAACTCAACCGAGCCCCTTGGGATCCCGTCCGAACATACCAACAAGTTCCAAACATAGAACAGACCTACTCGAGGTCTCAAATCACACATAATAACATCAAAACAATGAATCGCCGATCAAGATCAATCTCTTAAGTTCATAAATTCAAACTTCGAACCAAACGCCCAATTCAAGCCTAACCAATCCGGATTGCAACCAAACTCCGCACACAAGTCCCGAATGACAAAATAAACATATTGAAACTCTCGAAAATATAATCCGAACTCGATAACATCGAAGTAAACTCCCCATCAAACCTATGAACTTCCCAAACATTCAAATTGCCAATTTTTGCCAAATAGAGCCAAAACATTCTAGAAACATCCAAATGCAAATCCGAGCATACGACCAAGTCCAAAATTACCATTCGGACGTAATAGAACCATAAAATCTCCAATCCATGGTCAAATACACATAAGTCAAACTTGGTCAATTCTTCCAACTTAAAGCTTCCTAGTTAAGAATCATTCTTCCAAATCAATCTTGAACCAATCGAAAACAAAAATCAATGATTCATGTAAGTCATTATACACCATATGAAGCTACTCATGACCTAAAACCACCGAACCGAATGTAAATGCTCAAAATGACCGATTGGGTCGTTACACGAGACTTGTGGTATTTATGTATCATTATTGATTCTACATCTCAACATTTGAGAGGCTAAAGAAAATGCTTCAAATTCACAAAAGTTCTCTTCAGAGTGGGCATTTTGGTTACAGTACTATGTATGCTTAAGAGGAAATACAATGGCTTATGGGCTTTAGGACGACGTGGTTTCATGCTAGGATCTCTTGTGATGAGCTTTGGTTAAGGATCATAGTGTACTGACAAGAAGAAGTATTATCTTGAAGGCAACCCAAGGCAAATTCAAAGAAATGGGTCATCTTGGTAGATATGATCCATTGTGCTTATTTTGTGTATTCTATTTCTCTTTTGTGAGATGGGTTCATGGTATTGCACTTTGTGGGGGCATCTGTTGAACTTGTGGGATGGTTCTCTCATTTGATTCTCCTTTCATCATTAGGTACATTTGAGTTGTTGTTTATTTGGTGCACAAATGTCATGGTATGTGGTTCTAGATAGTATTGGTGTGGCATGTCGGTTGAGAAGCTTGTACTGGATGAGGCGAGATTATTGGACCTAGAATGAGTGCTATCAGATTTGATTAAGGTATGTTTGGAAGAATAACGTTACTAGTCAACTTAGAATTCAGCTATGGTCCTTGGTGGGTAAGAGAACTACACAAATTATTGATCTGATAGGTGGTCATGAGTTTCTGCGTGTTTCTTTCATCATTGGCAGTGCACAATTGTTTAGAATGAGTTTTTATTTAATATGAGGTATGTCACCGGTATTAGATTTGTTGTTGAGCAGCTATTATGGTTGGAAGTTATGGCTATGAGTATTTGAGTTATGTGGTATATCATGTGATAATATCTTGGGATATGGCTATGGCTTTGTACAACTTGTTTAGACTTATACAGTGTATAGATGTGAGAATCGGGTCACATGATGAATTCTAGATGCCGGAGATTGGGTTCTAAGGTTTGTGGACTAAGGTTGAAGTAGGTATTTTTAGTTAGGTTGTGTTGTCGGGCTTATATGGAGTAGGGTGACGTGGGATCACCCCCGGGTATGTGCATGGTAAGGTCACACGGCGGTTTGATTGCTTTGGAACGACTCTTGGCACATTCGAGGACGACCGTATGTTTAAGTGAGGGAAAATGTAATGACCCGACCGGGTCATTTTGAGCATTTTCATTCAGTTCTGTGGTTTGAGGTCATGAGTAGCTTCATATGGTGTATTATGACTTGAGTGCATCGCCGGTTTTGGTTTTCGAGTGATTCGGGATTTGATTTGTAAGAATGATTCTCATTTTGGAAGCTTTAAGTTAGAAGAATTGACCAAGTTTGACTTTGGTACATTTGACCTCGGATCAGAATATTGATTGTTCTGTCAGGCCCGGATGATGATTTTGGGCTTGGGCATATGCCCAGATTTGCATTTGGATATTTCTAGAAGGTTTTGGCTCTAATTGGCGAAGGTTGGCAATTTGAAGGTTTGGAAAGTTCAATGGTTTGACTGGGAGTTGATGTTGATGTTATCGGGTATGGATTGTTATTTCGGGAGTTGGGATAGGACCGTTATGTCATTTGGAACTTGTGTACAAAATTTGAGGTGATTCCAAGTTGTTTAGACGTGTTCGACGTAAGTTTGGAAATTGGAAGTTTGAAATAGTTCATTAAGTTTGAATTGAGGAGAGATTCATTGTTTTGATGTTATTATGTGTGATTTGTGGACTCGAGTAGGTCCGTGTTATGTTTTGGTACTTGTTGATATCTTCGAACGGGGTTCCGAGGGGCTCGGGTGAGTTTCGGGGTGGTCTCTGACCATTTTTCCTTCATGTGTGATTGTTGGTTTTCTGCCGGTTTTGATGCTTTAGATATTCTTTGCGACCGCGAAGGTGTGGCCGTGATCACGATGTCTATGTGGGAGCTGAGTGTTTTTCCTCTACGCATTCGCGATCATAGGGACGCGTTCGTGGAGCTTGAGTAGTTTTGACCATCGCGTTTATAACACCCCAAAGTTTTTAGACTAATATTTGCATTCTCAATTGACCATCTTTATAATGAGGATAGTTTTTACTTCGCACTTTCTTACGTGAATTTAACGATATATGAAAATTGCTTACTTTAGATTGTGTTAATATGTACAAAGAAGTTTCATGGTGTTGCTATGTTTAACACTTAATATCATTTTGATAAATTGTTATCAAATATATTTGATATTTAATATTTTGGGCAACCACCCTTTTGTATTTATCCAAAGAAGAAAAAGTTTGGACAACCACCTTTTGTTTTGGGCAGCTACCTTTTTCATATTTATCCAAAGTTAATACATATTACTTTTGTGACATGCTTTTCCATAACCTCCTCTCATTTTTCATTCCTTCATGCCAAAGGAAACCCCAACCCTCTCTCCTTCTTATCATATGAAATACTACATGAAAACCATTAGAATTTTTCAGTAAACCAACCAGCCAAACTAGTTCTTGGTGAAGCTCAAGTTGCTCCTCTCTTTTGTGGTAAGTTACTAAACCCATTTTTACACTAGACAGCTGTTAGCGTTTTTGTCATATCTCCTTGTATAAAACTTTGTGTTAAGTGAGCCAAGATTTTATGGAAATCTATTTTATAGATCGATAACTTTTGTTCAGGATCTAAAACCTATTTTTGATTGTATTTACCCGAAAAGGGGTGATGAAGTACAGGGCAGGTGCTGCCCAGTTTTTCTGTTTTACAAACCCTTAATGTACTACTGTTAGTCTTTTGAGCATATCTTTTTTTATGAAACTGATATGGGGGTGATTCAAGACTCCCTAGAACCCTAAGACATATATCTACATCATTTATGAAGACTACAAATTCTAATAATTTCGTCTACATCTTCAAAACTAAGCCACAATACAAGATAGTAGTAATGTCCAGAATTTTTGTTTTAAATATTTAGGGTGAGTTTTACCGATATCATGTTTAGTTTGACATGCTGAAATCACTAAACTTATATAGATATTTGATTATGTATTTAAGGTATATATACCTTTGTAAAATATAAGGGGAAGTGTTTGAGGAAGTGAACATATTTGGTTGGTCTATGGCGTAGATGATTCAAACGTCCTCAGATTGTGGTAGAACTGTTTTATGGTAAAACACCAAGGTTTGTGTATAAACTTGATCTTGAAATCTTCGTACTTGCTAGATATTTGGAAATAAATTGACTTTTTCTTCCTTTCTCTTCACTTTATATCGTTGTATTGGTATTATCTCAATATTGTAAGATATTTGCTAAATCGCCCACTCGTACTGATTACTTGATCATTTTTCATTCTTGTTGGGACTTTGTCCTTCTTGTGGCAGTGACTTTGTCACTCATCTCGGCATGCCTATTGATTCAGATCTTTTTCCATCATGATTTTGGATTTGTGGTTCGTCTTAAATTATAGAATTTGTCCGTATTAAGTACGAACTAGAAAGCCATTTTTAATATGGTTCTTGATTCTCTTGACTATTGGGTTTTGACCCTCCTTGATTTAGGACTTTGGTCCCTCTTGATATCCCATTGTCCTTAGTGTGATGGAATGGCATATATTTATATTGGCTGAAAATGGATATTTGGTAAACTCTCTTGGATTGATCTTATACGCTTTCTTGAAACTTGAATCTTGAACATTGATATTGATACTTGAAAATACTTCAAGGTTTGATATTCGATTGCTTACTTGCTTTAAATTTATCTTTTATTTGAGCTACATATGACTAAAATGGGGAATTGGAGAATATAATGGCTCCAAGACTAAAGTTTATATACCACTAAGCTTTATGCTTAGCGATAGTTGTTTTCTATCGTACGCAATGTACGAGAAGAGATTTGAAGAAGGCCTTTTGGAGTAGACTTTTCGGGAGCTTTTGTGGAGATCACATTTGAATATGCATCTAGGTTTTGTATAGTTTTGGGACTTGTACATGATCTATATGTCACACTTATGTATGTAATTTTGAAGGCTTGTTGGATCTCAAGACCATAAGTTTGTCACTTAAATTTAGTGACTTATTTTTCTATTTTAGTGTGTGTTAATAACTCATGTCTTGTAATATACTAATTTTATGTCTTGAAAATATGTATAAAGGAGAATACAAGTTTTTCTTTTATACTCGAAAGTTTGAAATTCATGTACAATACGAACTTGTAGTGATGTTGAACGAAATGTATAATTTTGTTGGGAATTTGCTTTAACGTGTTGATTATTCAAGAAGGATTGTATCACATTATCTTGATACTTTCATATTGTATTTAATTTAAGGAATTTTAAAATGTTTATTTAAAAAAATAAAAAATATATTGCACTTGAAACCTTTATCGCATGGGCCTATTTTCGCTACTAAATTATTATGAACGTATTTTTAGATTAATATCTTCTAAAATTTGTAAGTAGTAAATTAGCTTTGTTTCATTAGTAGAACCCTCCCAAAGGGGTTGCTACAACGTTCACCATAGTTGTCAGTGATCGCAGTTCAATGTAGGAGCTGGGGGATTTCCTCTTCGCGTTCACATGAGCGACGTCGCGTTCGAAGGTCAGTCATCGGTGTTTATCGCGTTTGTGGGTGCTGAGTCACAAACACAAAGTGTATTTGATTGCAATGCTATTCTCTTCTACGCGATCGCGAGGACTATGCCACGACCGCGATGCATATGGGCAGTGCTTATAAGCATTCTATTTTGGACCTTTAGCTCATTTTATCTCATTTTATGTTATAGAGCTTAGATTTGGGTGATCTTGGAGGAGATTTTCACGATTTGGATTGGGGTAAGTATTTTTGACTCGAATTTGGTTATATTACATGACTCCATCTTCAATTTTAGCAATTGATTGGTGAATTTAATAGAGCAATTGGAGGTTTATGTCTAAACTTTTCTAAAGTGACTAATTGAGCTTTGAACATTGATTCGGAGTAGGAATAAGATAAAATTGGTATGGTTGGACTCATATTCTGTAATAATCCGGCCAGTCATTTGAGAGTTTAACCTGTTTTGCCTATTTGATGCTTTGTATATGTATATTTAATAGTTACGTGACTTGCCGGGTTGGCTGGTGTGGTTTTGGGAGAGTTTTGGATTGATTTGGGACACTATGTCCCTTGGTTGGAGGCTTAAGTTGTAACAATTGATCGGGATTTGAATTTTGTGTAGGCGAATCCGGTATGGTGTTTTGATGATTCCAATAACTTTATATGGTGATTTTGAACTTAGGCGTATGTATGGATTTAGATTTAGAGATTTCTAGGTAATTTTGGCTTGAATTGGCGAAAGTTAGAAAGTTGAAGGTTTGAAAGGTTAATAGGTTTGATTGAGAGGTGAATTTGTTGATACCGGATTTAGATTGCGGTTCCAGGAGTTTGTATTGGTCCATTGTGCCATTTGGGACTTGCATGCAAAATTTGAGGTCATTCCAAGTCGATTTGATATGGTTCAACATGAGTTTTGGGAAGTTGGAAGTTCACTAGTTCATAAGGCTTGAATTGAGGTGCGATTTGTAGTTTTGATGTTATTTGGTGTGATTTGAGGTCTCAAGCAGGTTCATGTTATGTTTTGGGATTGATTGATGTAATTGGATGGGGTCCCGTGGGCCTCGGGTGAGATTCAGATGGACTTCGGATAATTTGGAGTATCTTTGGCATCTCAATTCTGGTGTTTTCGCACCAACGACTTTTGGTCCGCAGGTGCGAGTCTGCAGAAGAGGACATGGGACCACAAATGCGAGGTTTGGGCTTGTGGATCTAGGTCCGCATATGCGGATGATTTTTCGCAGAAGTTAATGCGCTTCTGAGATGAAGGGTCCGCAAAAGCGAAATTGGGCTGGACGAGCAGGGACCGCAGGTGCGGTGCATTATCCTCAGATGCGGAAGTACAGGTGCACATGTGGAGTCGCAGAAGAGGAAGGCCAGTGCCGAGGGGGGATCGCATATGTGATACTTTGACCACAGAAGTGGCACCGCAGATGCAGTTAAGTGACCCCAAATGCGGAATCACTAGCAGACTTTTATTACCAAAGGGTTTGGTCATTTTTTATTATTATTTAGAGTTGTAGAGCTCGGTTGGAGGTGATGTTTGAAGGGATTTTCATCACAGTTGAAGGGGTAAGTGATCCTTACTTGATTACCCATAGATGATTACACCTAATTTATATGAATTTAAGGTGAGATTTGAGAATTTTTGGCTATGATTTTAGAGAGTAAGATTTGACGATTTGAAGGTCGATTTGGGGTTGGAATTAGATGAAACACATATATTTGGACTCATATTGTTATGGGTGTTCAAAATTTGTGAATTTTTCCAAGTTTCAGGGTGCCGGCCCGATGTTGACATTTTGGGTTGACTTTACATTTTTGAGCCAAGATTTTAGCTTTATTGTTTGGGCTTGTTTTTTATGGCTTCTATTGATATTATTAAGTTATTTTGGCTAGATTCGGGCCATCTAGAGGTTGATTCACGCTGGAAGGGATTTTAGAGTACTGATTTGGCTTATTTGAGGTAAGTATCTTGACTAACCTTGTGTGGGAGAAATACCTCTTAGGTTCTAGTCCTAATTATTGATTTCTATGATGTGGTAAGTGACATATACATGATTTGAAGAGCGTGTTTAAATGTACTATGTGTGGTTTTGAGCGGAATAGACCGCAGGCTATTAATATGCCTTAATGTTATAATGAACTTTATATGAAACTTGTGAGATCACCTTATGACTATTTGATCATGATCATTTATTTACTTAGCCATAGTCATGCCTATTATTTTGAACACCCCTCCGTTTCTATGATTATTTATTATGTTCTCGTGCACGATTGTTAAAAGTTGTGAACTTAGTCTTTGATGAAACTTTGGTACCATTGTTGTGATATTGTGGCACTTGGCATTATTATTTTTGTGGTACGGTGAAACTTGTGTACATGTTGAGCGGATTGTTTGGGGTGTCAACAGAAGGTTTTTGCCATACAATTTTGTCTATTGTTGTGCACATGGGGCAAAATAAGGGTGGCATTATCTCGGGCTGCCCACATGGAGATATAATGGTGGCTATATGCGCATGTGGTAGAATAAGGGTGGCATATCATTGTTATGCACACATGTGGCGTAATAAGGGTAGCATTTTGATGATGTTATCTGATATTGTTCAGGGTGTCTTCTTGTTGTTGTGATTGTGTTGAGACGGGGTTGATATTTCATTCTCATAATTGATTCTGAAAGCTCACTTACCTGAGTTGATGGCTGTATTTGACATTTTATCGCATGCCTGACCTCTATTTGATGTTTCGTGATCAAAGACGGGTTTTACTACCCTGAGTTGTTATTACATGTTAAGAATGGATTATGGTTACTGTTTTCAGTTATATTTCAATTATTAGTTTTCTTTGATACATTCATTACACATATTATTTTTCTAGTGAGTATCAAACAACTTGTTCCTCATCACCGCTTTACCGATGTTAGTCTTGATACTTATTGGGTACGAATGTTGTATACTTATACTATGCTTTTGCATATTTTTGTGCAGATCTAGGTATTTTGGACTGTACTGATCGACTATGAGGCATTTCATATACTGGAAACTTCAAGGTATCCCTACATGATCCGACTGCAAGCCTTAGAGTCACCCTCTTGTTTCATTTCTACTATTTATGTATTCCAGATAGTACTGTATTTAGAGATATTCTCGTGTATTCGGTTAGAGCTCGTGACTGTGTATTACCTTGATATGGGGAGTTTTGTTGAGTATTGCCGATGTGGCCTGTATTACTCTTATTTATGCATTTTTATTAAGCTCTGATACGTCATATCATGTTTTACTGTTCCAAATAAATGTTAAGTGTTAGGCTTACCTAGTTTTAAAAACTAGGCGCCATCATGACTCCTTCGGGGGATTTTGGGTTATGACAAGTCGGTATCAGAGCTCTAGGTTCATAGGTTCTACGAGTCATGAGCAAGTTTAGTAGAGTCTTTAGGATCGGTACGGAGATGCCTGTATTTATCTTCGAGAGGCTACAGAACTATTAGAATATTTCACTTCTTTCATTCCTTATCGTGCAAATTTATTGATTTCGGTGTTTAAGCTGAGCAAACACATACGTCCGCTACTAGAGCCGTGAGAGGTCGGGGCCGAGGTAGAGGCAGGGGAGGGGAGCGTGCTACTGCTAGAGCACCTGCCCGAGCTGCAGCTGAGGAGCCATCAGTAGCTCCCGTTGGGGAGTAGGCACCTGAGACACTTGCTGCTACCCCTGGACTCTAGGAGACTCTCACACATTTCCTAAGCATGTTTGGTACCTTGGCTCATGCAGGATTGATCCAGTTGCACCAACTACTTCTTAGGCTGGGGGAGGAGCTCAGACTCCCGCTGCTCGTACTCTAGAGTAGCGGGCTCCTATTGATCAGGCTCCACGTGTTATGCCGGTATAACCTATTATTGCAGTTCAGTCTGAGGTCAAGCCAGTGGCATTAGAGGTGGAGCAGAAGAGGTTTGAGAGGTTCAAGAAGTATTTTCCTTCTACTTTCGGTGGTGTAACTTTTGAGGATGCACAGGGTTTTCTGGATCAGTGTCATCGTATTCTACGCACTATGGGCATAGTTTAGGTGGGCGGGATTGACCTTACTACTTTCTAGCTGACGGGGTTGGCATATAAATGGTGGAATGATTATGAGGAGAGTATTCCATCTCGCGCATCGCCACTCACTTGGGCTTAGTTTTCTAATCCATTTCTGAGGGAGTTTATTCCACTAACCCTCAGGGATGCGTTGCGCGCAGAGTTCGAGTAGTTGCATCAGGGGACTATGACCATGTCCGAGTATGCCATGAGGTTTAGTGATCTATCTCATCATGCACCTTCTTTGGTTTCCATAGTCAGAGAGAGAGACTCCACAGATCTATTGAGGGACTCACCTATGGTCTCAGATTTGGGATGGCATGGGAGCTGGAGACTGATACTCTATTCCGACAGACTATGGAGATTGCTAGGAGGTTAAAGTGTATCCGCGGTCAGGAGAGGGAGGATAGGGAGGCTAAGAGGTCTCATGGTTCTGGGGGATTTTAGGACTCCTACTCTGGGGGAAATATCCATCATGGCAGAGGTTTTATTAGTCGACCAGTTCAGTATGCACTTCAGGTTATCCGTGGTGCTCCATCTAGTCAGGGATCTCAGGGTACTCATATGGGTCAATTATCGTTTAGTGCACCTCCCGCATGGGGTTCCAATAGCGGTTATTCTAGCCATCCGGGTCAGACTCAGTACCAACAACCATGCCTACAGAGAGATTGTTTTGAGTGTGGTGATGCTAGGCACAATATGAGAGATTTCCCCAGACTTCAGAGGGGTGGACCTCCGCATGGTACTCAGGGCGTGGTTTCTGCTCCAATTGCTACTCCACCTACACAGCCAGCTAGGGGTGGAGGACAGGTGTGTATGGGTCATCCTAGAGGGGGAGGCCAAACCCGTTGTTATGATTTTCTCGATAGGACTGAGGCAGTTACATCAGACACTGTCATCACAAGTATTGTTCTGCTCTGTCATAGAGATGCATCCGTTTTATTTGACCTAGGTTCCACTTATTCGTATGTGTCATCCTATTTTGCTTTATATTTGGACGTGTCTCGTGATTCTTTGGGTACTCCTGTTTATATGTCTACACATGTAGGGGATTCTATTATGGTAAACCGTGTCTATCGGTCGTGTTTGGTCACTATCGGGGGTTATGAGACCAGGGTTGACCTTCTACTACTCAATATTGTGGACTTTGATGTGATTTTGGGTATGGACTATTTATCACCATATCATGCTATTCTCGATTGTCACGCTAAAATCGTGACATTGGCTATGCCCGTTTTGATGCGGTTGGAGTGGAGAGGTATATTGGATTATGTTTCCAGCAGGGTGGTGTCCTTTCTAAAGGCACAATAGATGGTTGAGAAGGGGTGTTTGGCATATTTAGCTTTCGTGAGGGATGTCAGTGCTGATACTCCTATCGTTGAGTCAGTTCCGGTAGTGAGAGATTTTCCGAACGTATTCCCAACAGACATACCAGGCATGCCACCCGATAGGAATATTGATTTTGGTATTGACTTAGTACTGGGCACTCAGCCCATCTCCATTACACCATATTGTATGGCACCAGTGGAGTTGAAGGAATTAAAGGAACAACTTCAGGAGTTGCTTGACAAGGGTTTCATCAGGCCGAGTGTTTCACCTTGGGGTGCTCTAGTTCTATTTTTGAAGAAGAAAGGCGTTTCGATGAGGATGTGTATTGACTACAGGCAGTTGAAGAAGGTTACTGTCAAGAACAAGCACCCACTACCTTGTATTAATGACTTATTTGATCAGCTTTAGGGTGCTAGGGTTTTCTCAAAGATTGATCTGAGGTCGGGGTACCATCAGCTAAAGATCCAGGCTTCAGATATTCTGAAGACGACTTACAAGACTCGCTATGGTCACTATGAGTTTTTGGTAATGTCTTTTGGGCTGACCAATGCCCCAACAACCTTTATGCACTTGACAAACAACACGTTCCAGCCATATCTTAATTCCTTCATCATCATGTTTATTGATGATATATTAGTGTATTCTCGTAGTAGAGAGGATCATGAGAAGCACTTGAAGATCGTGCCCCAAACTTTGAGGGAGAAGAAGCGATATGCTAAATTCTCCATGTGTGTTATTTGGCTTGACTTGGTGGCATTCTTGGGCCATGTGGTATCCAGTGAGGGGATTAAGGTGGATCCAAAGAAGATTGAGGCAGTTCAGAGTTGTCCCAGACCATCTTCTGCTACTGAGATCCGAAGTTTCCTAGGATTGGCTTGGTATTATCGTCATTTTGTTGAGGGTTTCTCATCCATTGTAACACCTTTGACTAGATTGACCTAGAAGGGTACCCCATTCAGGTGGTCTGACGAGTGTGAGGAGAGATTTTAGAAGCTCAAGACTGCCTTGACTACAACTTTAGTTCTGTTTTTGCCTTCAACATTGAGTTCTTATACAGTCTATTGTGATGCTTCACAGATTTGCATCGGGTGTGTGTTGATGCAGGAGGGTAGAGTGGTTGCTTATGCTTCGCTTCAGTTGAAGCCCTATGATAAGAACTACCCAATACACGACTTTGAGTTGGCAACCATTGTTCATGCGCTGAATATTTGGAGGCACTATCTGTACGGTATGTCGTGTGAGGTGTTCACAGATATCATGAGTTTACAACACCTATCCAAGCAAATAGATCTGAACTTGAGGCCATAGAGGTGGTTGGAGTTACTAAAAGACTATGATATCACCATTTTTAATCATCCGGGGAAGGCCAATGTAGTTGCCGATGCATTGAGTAGGAAGGCTGAGAGCATGGGGAGTCCTGCTTTTATTCTAGCTGGGGAGAGACTGTTAGCTTTGGATGTTTAGGCTTTGGCCAACAGATTCTTGAGGTTGGATGTTTTGGAGCCTAGCCTGGTTCTTGCTTGCATGACCCCCCACTTACTTGTCCTTAAGGACACGGTGCAGCACGACGATGCCAAGGAAATTACTATTGGTAATGATGGGAAGTTTAGGATGCAGGGCCAGATTTGTGTTCCTAATGTTGCTGGATTACGGAAGCTGATACTTGAGAAGACCCATAGTTCACGGTATTCCATTCATCCGGGTGCCACAAAAATGTACCATGATTTGAGGCAACACTACTAGTAGAAAAGATTGAAGAAAGATATTGTGGAGTATGTGGCTCAATGTTTGAACTGTTAGCAAGTGAAGTACGAGCATCAGAGACCGGGTTGGTTACTTCAGAGGCTTGATATTCCGGAGTGGAAGTGGGAGCGTATCACTATGGATTTTGTAGTTGGACTTACTCGTACTTGAGGATATTTGACGTTGTGTGCGTTATTGTAGACATAATGACCAAGTCTTCACACTTCATTACAGTCGAGCATCCATATGGCTCATTATAAGGCCTCATATGGGAGGCGATATCATTCTCCGGTTGGTTGGTTTGAGCCTGGGGAGGCTAGGTTGTTTGAGCCTTAGTGTACCATCACACATGCCAAGAGAAAAGGCCATGGTCTTATGTTTATGAATTCCCTCTTTCAATTGTGCCAACAATGGATCGTTGTATTGCTTCTCCTTAACTTCCACCATAAGTGATGATTCAGTCCTATTTTGTACAATCAACCCTCCTTCACTAGAGTCCGCAAGACGAACTCCCAAACTAGCCAATCGGTGAACTTCCTTGGCCAATGGCCTTTGATATGCCTCCAAGTGAGCCAAACTACCCATAGATTTTCGGCTAAGAGCATCCGCCATAACATTGGCCTTTCCCAGGTTATCCTCTGATATCAATGTCGTAGTCCTTGAGTAACTCAAGCCATCTTCTCAGCCTCAGATTCAATTCCTTCTGCTTGAAAATATATTGAAGGTTATTATGGTCAGTGAATATATCTACACGAACCCAATACGGTTCCCTCCGGTATGTAATCTCGAGTCCGCTTGTCCCTTATAATGGACACTTTAGTGCGCTTTAACATCGCCCCTTGGGGGATGTCAACTCCTCCAATAATCATGTTAATGACGTGTTGAGGTTACTCTTGCTCGATCTTCTTATTGGAGTCCTTATTCCTAAAGTGAATTTTGGCTCGATCACTCAGAAACTCTCGGAGGTGTCCGTTATTGAATAACCGCGCTACTTCTTCTCTCAGTTGTTGGAAGTCTTCGATTCTGTGGCTGTGAGTGACATGATATTTACACATTAGGTTGGGGTCCCTTTGGGCAGGATCACATTGCAGTGGTCGAGGCCACTTAGTATCTTTGATTCGTCTGATGGCTGATATGATGTCGGCAACATCGACGTTTGATGGCTGATATGATGTCGTCCAATGCTGGTATGATTTTTTCTGCTTCCACGAGTTCTTGCGTGGTCAGGAGTTCCGCTTTTGCAGGTTGGTGAAAGCAAGTGCGTGTTCGCATTTGCGATGGGTCTATCGCAGATGCGGGTTTGTGGCTCAAGGTAACTGTCCGCTTATGCGGATAATCTATCGCTTTCGCGATGTCGTAGATGCAACCTTGTTTGCTCATATGCAGGTCTTGGTCTTGGTAGGCTGTTGTCGTAGATGCGATTATTTTCTCGTAGGTGCGAGAGCGCAGATGCGCTACCTTGTCCGCAAATATGGAAATGCCTAGGCAGCTTCATATATATCAAGGGTTTGATATTTTTAGCATATCTTGAGTTGTAGACCTCGGCTTTAGGCGATTTTGGAGGGTTTCTTCATGGTTTGGATTGGGATAAATGTTCTTTATCCGAATTTGATTATATTTCATGATTCCATCTTTGTTTTTAATATTAAATTAGTGATTTGAATGGGAGAAAATGAGAATTTTTGTATAAACTTTCAAAAATATAAAATGAGGAGTTGAAGGCCGATTTGATGTCGGAATTGGATAATTTTGGTATGGTTGGACTCATATCGGAATGGGTGTTTGTATTTTGTTAATTTTGTCGGGTTCCGAGGTGCGGGCCCGGGGTGACTTTTTTGGGTTGATTTTTTAGTTTTCATTAAAGATCGAAGCTTTATTATCTGGAATGGTTTCCTATGGTTTTTATTTATGATATTAAGTTATTTTGGCTAGATTTGAGCCGTTCGGAGATTGTTTCACATGAGAAGGTCATTTTAGAGTATCGGTTTAGCTTCTTTTAGGTAAGTATCTTGCCTAACTTTGTGTGGGAGAACTACCCCTTAGGATTTGAGTCGTTTGTGCTATTTTGTGTCATGTGAAAGCCGTATACGCGAGATGACGAGTATGTGCTCGGGCTTATATGTGAACATTGACCGGTTTAGACTCTTAGGCTTCTTTCATGTACTTATTTGGAATTGTTAGCACATGTTATATGTTTTACTCGTCATGTCTACTATCACATACTTTATTTGAAGTGGTCGTTACATGTCACATTCCTTACTTGTCGAGTTTGCTCTTATATGCTTTATTTGAAGTTGTTATCACTTTTATTATTATGTGATTTCTTTTATCGTGGAGTTACTTTCAGTTGAAATTTTTGTTACATGATATCCTTTTGTTGCCGGATTATTCACATGCATTTAGACGTAGTACTAGTTCGTACCATCTCTTTCATTGTTAGCCTATTCATACACTAGAATCCGAAGTTTGCCATTTCATAGAAATACTTTCACTATTGAGTTTATCCTTAAACAATTAATTAGGATAAAGGTTATCGGAAGTCATTAATATATTTTAATTGAAGTTGTGTTTAAAGAGGGTGTTGTTCCTTGTTGAGTTACTCTTCCGTTCATTTTGTTGTTATTGAGATTCTATATACATTGTGTTGAGTCGTGGGCTATTTGTTGTGGAAATATTGATATCGTTGGATCTTTGGAAAGATTGTGACCTATGGGTACTTGTGATACGAGTTTATATGTTATGTTGTTGTGATGATAGCACATGTGAATTGTTGTGTGGTTTGGTTGTTGTTATGCGGAGTATAAGGGCGGCATTTCACCGTTGTTGTTATGCGGGGTATAAGGGTGGCATCTCACTGTTGTTGAATGTACGGAGTGATATGAGTGGCTATTGTTTTATTGTCCGGGTGGAGTGATAAGGGTGGCTATTATACAGAATGATACGGGTGGCTACCAGAGAGATAAGGGTGGCTAATGATATTGTCAGGGCAGAATGATACGGGTGGCTATCGGAGAGATAAGGGTGGCAATGTCAGGGATGATGTGTGATGGCTTGGGGATATTGTGTTGGTGGTTTTCATGTGATGGTGTGCTTTTCCTTGTGTATGTCATACACCTTGCATGACTTGTTTTGTTGCTTTGATGAGCAACTCGATTTCTTTGATATTACTTGTTGACTTGGGCTACAGTAGTACACTCGCACAAGCATACACCATAGCATGCCACTTATACTAGCTATCAAGACCCAAATCTCACATGTCGTGATGTCACCTATCGCAATACTAGGCAAGCCGACAATCATAATAAATCACGCATAATTAAATTTGAAAACATAACAAAATAAGATTAAGAGTAAAATCTCATAAATACTGACACAAGAATACCGCGACTCAATACAATATTTCCCCAAAATTCGGGTGTCACTAAGTATATGAGCATCTATACAATAACATGGTCTGACTGCTGAAACACTAACTAGGAAGGTAGAACAATATAAATAAAACTAAAAGATAAAGGAGGAGAGTAAAGGTCTGCGGACGCCAAAACAGCTAACTCAAGAATCTCTGAACTGATAATGCTCCAAAATCAGCAACCACCGTACCCGGAAGTACCTGGATCTGCAAACGAAGTGCAGAGTATAGTATGAGTACAACCGACCCAATGTACTCAATAAGTAACAAGACTAACCTTGGGCTTAAAGCAGTGACGAGCTCAACAGGTAGTCCAAATACAGAAATAACAGTACAGAAATGTAGACATGCTTTCAAGTTCAACAATTAAGCTCAAACGAGGTAAAATACGCCAAGTATAACTGAAATGAGGAATGATACATCTCTATAAAAATCATATGTGTACTCTCGGAGAATCAATTCACTCAGTCCTTCCATTCACTTAGTCCTCACAATCACTTAGTCCTCACAGTTACTCAATCCTCCCAATAGATCGACACTCGCACTCAGTAGATAACTGCGCTCATTGCTGGTGAGTCAGACTCCAGAGGGGAGGATCCCGCACAAGCGCTATAATAAGCCAATCATGGCATGAATCAGTAAAGCCTGCTGCGGTGTGCAGCCAGATCCCATAAACATCCTCACAATCAGGCCCTCGGCCTCACTCGGTCATCAATCTCTCCAGTATCTCAGACTCACAAGTATCATGATAATCAGCCCAAACAATGATGATATGATGTATCAATAAATGGAAACAGAGACTGAGATATGATATGCAAATGATAGATGTGACTGAGTATATAATTGCAAATTAAGAAAATAATTCAACAGCAACACGACCTTCGTGGGTGCCAAAAATACCAGCATATATCCTAAGCATGATTTCTAACATGAATCACAGCTCAATTTCTTTAACACACGGCGAATATATGGAAAATAAAGAGTTATATGACTACACAGTTCCACAGAATTGACCGAGTCATAATTCCTATGGTGCACGCCCACACGCCCGTCACCTAGCATGTGCGTCACCTCAACACCAACCACATAACACGTAATTCAGGGATGCATACCCTCAAGTTTAGAAGTGTTACTTACCTCAACCGTGCGAATCTCTACTCCAATAAGACCTTGCCTCGCGAATTGGCCTCTGAAAGCCTTGAATCTAGCCACAAACAACTCGATATAATCAACACAAGCTATAGGAAACAATTCCATATGAAAATTCTAAGTTCTTAATCAAAAGTCAAAAAGTCAACTCAAAAGGTCAACCACGAGCCCACGTCTCGGAACCCAACAAAAGTTACAAAATACAAACACCCATTCAACCACGAGTCCAACCATACTAAAATTACCCAAATCACCGCCCAAATTCCCAATTCTTACTCTCCAATACCTAGCCCAAAACTCCAAAATTTCCACCTTAAAAACACATAAACTAGGTGGGAAATTCGATGGGTAATCAATATAATTAGAAAACAATGACCAAAAGTGGCTTACCTCAAGAAATCTCGCGAAACCCCTCTCAAACATCGCCTCCAACCGAGCTTCTAAAGTCAAAAAAGGAGAAAATCACAGAAACCCTTCGAAATATAATCTATCTAGAAAATTCGCACCTGCGAAGCCACTTAACCGACTTGCACCTGTGACCAAATCCATTGCAGGTGCGATCGCACCAGACATCATCAGTGCAGAAATTTCCCTAAGTCAAATTCTAATCCGAATCACCCCTAAGGCCCCCGGGAGCTCAACCAAACATACCAAAAAGTCTTAAAACATGATACGAACTTAGTCGAGGCCTCAAATCACATCAAACAATATCAAAAATATGAATCGCACCTCAATTCAAGCCTAACGAAAACTAATGAATTCCAACTTCTACAATCGATATCGAAACCTATCAAATCAACTCCGATTGACCTCAAATTTTGCACAGAAATCATAAATGACACAATGGACCTACTCCAACTTCCAGAACCAAAATCCGAGCCCGGTAACCATAAGTCAACTCTCGGTCAAACTTCTCAATTCTTCAAACTTCTATTTTTTCAACTTTCGCCAATTCAAGCCAAAATCATCTGCGGACCTCCAAATCAGTATCCGGACACGCTCCTAAGTCTAAAATCACCGTACGGAGCTATCGGAACCATCAAAACTCCATTCTAGAGTCATTTACACATAAGTCAACATCCGGTCAACTCTTTTAGCTTAAGCTTCCAACCTTGGGACTAAGTGTCCCAATTCATTCTGAAACATCTCCGGAACCGAATCAACTACCCCGACAAGTCACATAATAGCAATTGAGCATAGAATAAGCAACAAATGGGGGAAGGGGCTACAACACTCAAAATGACCGATCGGGTCGTTATATCCTCCCCCTCTTAAACAAATGTTCGTCCTCGAACGGGTCTAGATTCATACCTGGACTCTCAAATAGGCGGGGATATCTGCTCCGCATCTCCCACTTGGTCTCCCAAGTATCCTCCTCGACTAGCTGACGTCTCCACTGCACCTTCACTAAAACTATGTTCTTTCACCTCAACTTTAGAACATGTCGATCAAAGATTGCCACCGGCTCCACATCATAAGTCAAATCACCATCCAACTGAACCCTGCTGAAGTCGAAAACATGAGATGGATCGCCGACATACTTCCGGAGCATGGATATATGAAACACTGGATGAACACTTGATAGACTGGGCGGCATTGCAAGCTTGTAAGCCACCTCTCCAATCCTCTCAAGCACCTCAAAAGGCCCAATATACCAAGGGCTCAACTTGCACTTCCTCTCGAACCTCATAACACCCTTCATGGGTGAAAATCTGAGCAGTACCTTCTCTCCCACCATGTAAGCAACATCACAAACCTTCCGATCGGTGTAACTCTTCTGTCTAGACTGCGTCGTGGGAAGCCGATTCTGAATCAACTTAACCTTGTCCAAAGCATCCTGAACCAAGTCAGTACCCAATAGCCTAGCCTCACTCTACTCAAACCAAACCACCGGAGACCGACACCGTCTCCCATACAAAGCCTCATATGGAGCCATATGAATGCTCGATTGGTAGCTGTTGTTGTAGGTAAACTCGGCAATTGGCAGAAACTGATCCCAAGAACCCCTGAAATCCATGACACAAGCGTGTAGCATATCCTCCAATATCAGAATAGTGCGCTCAGACTATCCATCTGTCTGAGGGTGGAATTTTTTACTCAACTCAATCTGTGTGCCTAACTCTCGATGCACTGCTCTCCAACTGCGATGTAAACTACGTGCCCA
This sequence comes from Nicotiana tabacum, assembly GCF_000715075.1. NCBI lineage: Eukaryota > Viridiplantae > Streptophyta > Magnoliopsida > Solanales > Solanaceae > Nicotiana > Nicotiana tabacum. The sequence goes on from NC_134102.1 coordinate 51,241,189, forward strand.
GATCTGAAATGATGGACACCCGCACACCGTGAAAGAGAACAATATCGCGGATGTAGATCTCAGCCAACCACTCCAAAGAATAAGTAGTCCCAACTAGAATGAAATGCGCGGACTTGGTCAACCGATCCACAATCACCCAAATAGCATCAAACTTCCTCGAAGTCTGTGGAAGCCCAACTTCGAAGTCCATGGTGATACACTCCTATTTCCACTCTGGGATCTCAAGCCTCTGAGGCACTCCGCCCGGTCTCTGATGCTCGTACTTCACCTGCTGACAATTTAGGCACCGAGATACAAACCCCACTATGCCTTTCTTCATCCTCCTCCACCAATAGTGCTGCCTCAAGTCCTGACACATCATTGCGGCACCCAGATGAATGGAATACTGCGAACTGTGGGCCTCCTCAAGAATTAACTCACGTAGCCCATCTACTTTGGGTAAACAGATCCGACCATGTATCCTCAATACCCCATAATCCCCAATAGTAACCTCCTTGGCATCGCCATACTAAACCGCGTCTTTGAGGACAAGCAAATGGGGGTCATCATGCTGACGCTCTCTGATGCGATCATATAAGGAAGATTGAGAAACCACACAAGCTAGAACCCGACTGTGCTCCGAAATATTCAACCTCACGAACTGATTAGCCAATTCCTGAACATCTGATGCAAGTGGTCTCTTACTAACGGGAATAAATGCAAGGCTACCCATACTCACTGCCTTTCTACTCAAGGCATCAGCCACCAGATTTGCTTTCCTGGGATGATACAAAATGGTAATATCATAGTCCTTAAGCAGCTCCAACCATCTCCGCGGCCTCAAATTTAGATTCTTTTGTTTGAATAAGTATTGGAGACTCCGATGATCCGTAAATACCTCACAAGACACACCATAGAGATAATGCTTCCAAATTATCAATGCATGAACGATGGCTGCCAACTCTAAATCATGAACATGGTAGTTCTTCTCATGAGGCTTCAAATGGCACGAAGCATAAGCAATCACTCTACCCTCCTGCATCAAGACACTCCCAATACTAATCTGAGAAGTATCACGATACAATGTATAAGCTGAAGGCAAAACTAGCACTGGAGCTGTGGTCAAGGCAGTTTTGAGCTTCTGAAAGCACTCCTCACACTCATCCGACCACCTGAATGGAGCACCCTTCTGGGTCAATTTGGTCAAAGGCACTGTAATGGGTGAGAAACCCTCCACAAAGCGACGATAATATCCGGCCAAGCTGAGAAAACTCTGAATCTGAGTAGCTGAAGACAATTTGGGCCAATTCATAACTGCCTCTATCTTCTTTGGATCCACCTTAACCCCATCACTAGAAAACACGTGCCCCAAGAACGCCACCGAACTGAGACAAAACTCACTTGGATAACTTGGCATAAAGCTTCTCCTCCCTCAACCTCTGAAAAACAATCATCTAATGTTGAGCATGCTCCTCCTGGTTACGTGAGTACACTAGGATATCATCAATAAATACTATGACAAACGAATCAAGATAGGGTTGGAATACACTGTTCATCAGATGCATAAATGTTGTTGGGCGTTAGTTAGCCCGAACGACCTCACAAGGAACTCATAGTGATCATAACGGATCCTGAATGCCGTCTTCAAAATATCCGAGTCCCGAATCTTCAACTGGTGATACCCAGACCTCAAATTAATCTTAGAGAACACCCTCGCTCCCTGAAGTTGGTCAAATAAATCATCAATGCGTGGCAAAGGATATTTTTTCTTAATTGTAACTTTGTTCAACTGCCTATAGTTGATGCACATCCGCATAGTACCATCCTTCTTCTTCACAAACAGAACTAGTGCACCCCAAGGCGACACACTAGACCTAATAAACCCCTTATCAAGAAGCTCCTAAAGCTGCTCTTTCAATTCCTTCAACTCTGTTGGTTCCATACGATATGGAGGAACAGAGATGGGCTGAGTACCCGGCACTAAGTCAATACCAAAATCAATATCCATGTCGGGTGGCATGCCTGGTAGGTCTGCAGGAAACACATCCAGAAAGTCTCGCACTACCGGAACAGAATCAATGGTAGGAGTATCATCACCAACATCTCTCACAAAATCCAAATATGATAGACACCCCTTCCCAACCATCCGTTGGGCCTTTAGATATGAAATCGCCCTGCTGGGAACATAACCTAAAGAACCTCTCCACTCAATCCTTGGCAACCCCGGCATCGCCAATGTCACGGTCTTAGCGTGATAATCCAGAATAACATGACATGGAGATAACCAATCCATACCCAAAATCACATTGAAATCAACCATACTAAATAATAAGAGATCAAATCTAGTCTCCAATCCTCCAATGGTCACCATACACGACTGATACACACGGTCCACAATAATAGTATCGCCCACCGGCGTAGATACATGAACAGGTGAAACTAAGGACTCACGAGGCATATCCAAATAATGAGTAAAATAGGATGATACATAGGAATAAGTAGAACCGTGGTCAAATAATATGGAAGCATCTCTGTGGCACACTGAGACAATATATATGATCACTGCATCTGAAGCAACGGCCACTGGCCTAGAAGGAATAGCATAAAATCGAGCATGACCGCCACCTGATCGGCCTCCCACTCTAGGGTGAACTCTAGCTCCCTAAGCCCCACCCCAAGCTAGCTGAGTGGGTGGTGAAGTAACTGGTGCGGAAGTCACCGCCTGACCCTTCTGCTGAACTAGACCTCCAAAGCGACGGGGACACTATCTCCACACATGCCCAAACTCCCTGCACTTGAAGCAACTCCCCGCTGGTGGTGGGAACTGAATCGGTCCCTGAGAACTAGAATAACTTCTAGAAGGACCTGGCACAGATGAACCCTGAACCGATGGAGCACGGGATGAACTCTGAGCTGGGAGAGCACTGAGAGATAAGGACGACCCCTATTGTGGTAGGATTGCCCCCCAAATGGAAAACCGCTAAAACCACCCGAACCGCGAGGACTCTTGATGATACTAAATGATGAAGAAATGACATTCAGAGTGCAGAAATCTATGCGGCGACCAAGTGAATTTGCTAACTTCTCTCTAATAGAAGTTGTGGATGTAATTTTGGAGGAGGAAGATGAAACGTTGAATGCTAAAGACCCTCTAGCAGCTTGTTTCATGAACTTAGATAAAGTAAATGGAGAGGATTTGGCGGAATGGGTGCTGGCTCTTGAAGGCCAAGGGTTTTGGAAAAGAGAGCTCGAATTTGAGCCTTTGCACTTAGAAGAAAGAAAAATTCCTCCGGCTAAGCCATCGATAGAAGAGCCACCTAAGTTGGAGCTGAAGCCATTACCACCTCACCTCAGGTATGCTTTCTTGGGACCTAACTCAACTTTACCTGTTATTATCTCATCTGGTTTGTTAGATGTGCAGAAAGAACAACTTTTGCAGGTATTGAGTGAGTGCAAAACTACAATTGGTTGGACCATCGCAGATATTAAGGGTATCAGCCCAGCCTTCTGTATGCATAAGATTCCATTGGAAGATGGCCACAAACCTTCCATAGAACATCAAAGAAGGTTGAACCCCAACATGAAGGAAGTTGTGAAAAAGGAGGTGATAAAGTGGTTAGATGCGGGATTCATTTTCCCCATCTCCGACAGCAACTGGATCAGCCCAGTCCAATGTGTGCCTAAGAAAGGTGGGATGACTGTAGTGCAAAACGAGAACAATGAGTTGATATCAACAAGAACAGTCACGGGATGGCAAATTTGTATGGACTACAGAAGATTGAACAAGGCCACCTGAAAAGACCATTTTCCCTTGCCGTTCATTGATCAAATGCTAGATAGATTGGTGGGAAAGTCCCAATTTTTCTTTCTAGATGGATACTCGGGGTATATTCAAATCTCCATTGCCCCGGAAGATAGAGAGAAAACATCATTCACCTGTCCATATGACGTCTACGCCTTTCGGAGGATATCGTTCGGCCAATGCAATGCACCCGCCACATTTCAAAGGTGCATGATGGCCATCTTCACTGATATGGTTAAGGACATCATAGAGGTCTTTATGGATGATTTCTCGGTGGTGAGAGACTCATTCGATGATTGACTAAGGAATTTGAAATGAGTGCTGAAAAGATGTATCGAGACGAATCTGGTACTCAACTGGGAAAAGTACCATTTCATGGTACAGGAAGGTATAGTCTTAGGACACCTAGTGTCGAGAAAGGGCGTTGAGGTAGATCGTGACAAGGTTGATGTGATCAAAAAGCTTTCACCACCCACATCCGTCAAAGCAATAAGAAGTTTCCTGGGCCACATCGGCTTCTATAGAAGATTTATAAAAGATATTTCCAAAATTGCTAACCCCTTGTGTAAATTGCTTGAAAAAGATCAGCCTTTTGTATTTTCTGATTATTGCAGGGTAGCTTTTGAGGAATTGAAGAAGAGGCTGGTGACAACACCCATCATAGTTGCACCTGACTGGGAGCAACCGTTTGAGCTGATGTGTGATGCAAGCGACTATACTGTGGGAGCAGTGCTTGGACAGTGCAAAGACAAAGTCATGCATCCAATATACTATGCTAGTAGAACTTTGAGTGGTGCCCAACTAAATTACACGGTGCCTGAGAAGGCGATGCTAACAGTGGTGTTCGCATTTGACAAATTCAGGTCATACCTGATAGGCTCTAAGGTAATTGTTTATACTGATCATGCTGCTCTTAGGAACTTAATTGATAAGAAGGATTCAGAGTCATGCCTGATTCTATGGGTGATACTACTGTAAGAATTTGACTTGGAAATCCGTGACCGAAAGGGAACGGAGAACCAAGTGGCTGATCACTTGTCCAGGCTGGAAGGAGTCAAGAAGAAGTTTGACATGGAAGAGATTGTGGAGACCTTCCCGGATGAACATTGAAAACTACTTGGCAAGCGGTATTGTCCCCTATGACCTTTCTTCTGTTAAAAAGAAAATGTTCTTTCGCGATTGTCGCATGTATTATTGGGATGAGCCTTATCTGTTCAGGATTTGTATTGATAACATGATCCAGAGGTGTATCCCTGAGATAGACCAATCTTCTATTTTGCAGGCGTGTCACACGTCACCATATGGTGGCCATTTCGGGGGAGTAAGGACAGCTGCGAAAGTCTTGGAGTCAGGCTTCTACTGGCCGATATTGTTCAAAGATGCACACTTATGGGTGAAAGGTTGTAATGAATGCCAACGAACCGGGAATATTTCCCGCCGACATGAGATGCCTATGAACCCAATTCAGGAGGTAGAAGTGTTTGATGTATGGGGAATCAATTTCATGGGGCCTTTCATCAGCTCATATGGCAACAAGTACATACTCGTAGCTGTGGACTACGTGTCCAAATGGGTGGAAGCTGCAGCGCTCCCTACAAATGATGCAAAGGGGGTAATTAGTTTTTTGAGAAAGAATATATTCACCCGATTTGGCACTCCAAGGGCAATAATTAGTGACGGAGGCACTCACTTCTGTAATCGAGCCTTTGCAAAGTTGTTAGAAAAGTATGATGTACGCCACAAGGTCGCCACCCCATACCATCCACAAACGAGTGGGAAAGTGGAAGTTTTGAACAGAGAGATAAAGAGCGTTTTAACAAAGACTGTGAATGCTACAAGAACGGATTGGGCAAGAAAGCTAGATGATGCACTCTAGGCCTATTGTACCGCTTTCAAAACTTTGATTGGCATGTCGCCATATAAATTGGTGTTTGGGAAGGCGTGTCACTTACTAGTAGAGTTGGAGCATAGAGCTTTGCGGGCATTGAGGAAGCTTAATCTTGATATAGAAGCTGCGGGTACAATAGAGTCATAGAGTTGCACGAGCTTGATGAGTTTCGTTGCCACGCTTTTGAGAGCACAAGATTATACAAGGAGAGAATGAAAATGATGCATGATAAAAATATTCTTGAGCGGAGTTTTAAACCCGGAGATATGGTATTGCTATACAATTCAAGATTGAGGTTATTTCCGGGTAAATTAAAGTCAAGATGGTCAGGGCCTTTTAGTGTGGTAGAGATTCACCCGACCGGAGCCGTAGAGATTGTTGCAACAAATGACTCTCGCACATTTAGGGTCAATGGGCACATGTTAAAACATTATTTGGGAATGCAAGATGGGAAAGTAGTGGCGGTGACTCATTTGCTCGAGCCAGCAAGGTTAAGCGAGCCTTAAGTGCAATTATCTGTATCGTGTCGCGACGTTAAATCAGGCGCTTCATGGAAGGCAACCCATTGTAATGTTATAATGTTGTATTCGTCGTGCCGCGATGTTAACTGAGGCGCTCGTTGGGAGGCACCCCAATTCATAATGATTTTTAGTGTAGTTAGAATTTTTCTTTTCATTTTTAGGTATTAACAAGTTTGCAGGTGATTTTGGGCGAGACGAGCAGAGCTTTAAGCGTCGCATGAAGGAAACCAGTCGACGTAGCTCGCGCCGCGAGGGGTAAAGCCAGGCACACCTGGCGCTATGCCTGGTGTCGTTTGGGCTAAGGCCAGGTGCACCAGGCGCTAAGCCTGGCGCCACATGGGGTAAGGCCAGGATCTTAGGCAGGCGTCGCCAGGTAAGTATTCTTCAGCTTATTTTAATTTTTGTCCCTTATTTCTTTTAACCCCTCCCTTCTTGGACTCTAACTTAAACGCCCAAACTAACATAGAATAAATCCTTAACCTAAATCACTACACTCCTCACAAAACACTCACGTACGTACACGGCCATCCATCCCCATCCCAACCCCATTGAAGTCAAGCAAGTTTTTTTCTCCTTCATTTACTGGAAACAGCAGTTCAAAGGCAAAGCCCACATCTTACAACATCTCAGGTATGATTTTTTATCTCCTTTCTTTCTCATTTCAAGTTAGATGAAGGTATGAGATTATCCACAAAAATTTGGGGTTTTTCTTCATTGTAATATTGTATTTCTGTGTCCCAGCCCCATGAACCCCATAGGAATGGTGTTGTTATTGTGTAAACAAGTGGTAGTAAGAAACTCCCAAGCCGATTTGGGAGGGTGAGGCAATCCCTCACCTATACAAGAACTCCCATGGCACTAGTGCATGCTAAGTGTTTGCTATAATGCCACAATGGCATTCCTTGTCCCCATTGGAGCCTGAGTCTCCGGGATTAATAAACTAGTGTTGTGTAGTCGGGCACCACGTTAATATCTTAAGTGTGGGGTGGCTCACGGGTAGCCCATGTATTGTTGTTTGATTCTAATGTTAAGAAAATACGAGGTGAAGTCTGGGTAACCTCGGAATGTTGGGAAACACTATGTGTGTAATGTGTAATACAGTTTTAACTGATTAATGATTATGTGTGTAGGAACAAAGATGCCTCCGAGAAAAGACACAGGCAAAGGAAAGGCTACTTCCACTGTGCCGGCTAAAGCAAAGGTGACCTCCGCACCTCCCCCAAAGAAGAGAAAAGGGGGAGAAGCTACCTCCAATCTAAATGGAGCACAAGCTGTGGCAGCTATAGCAGCCATGCGTCAACAACCACAAGGCCAATGGGATTTTGGCATCAACAACATACCACCGCATACTAAGGATTGGTACAGGCGATGTAGACCTAAACATGTACGCCCGGAAGCAGCTGTCCATGAACGCAGCTTGAAAGCAAAGTATCAGGCAATTTGGAGGGGCATTCAGGATTTGGGGTTGAGCTATGTATTCAATAACACATGGGACATTAATCTCAACCTAGTCCGAGAATTCTATGCAGGGTTTGATCTGCAGAATACTGAACAACTGGTGTCGATTCGTGGGCGATTGATAGATTTTTCAGCCACGGCCATATGTAACTTTTTAGGCACTCCGAATGTTCCTGTGGAGCCATTGGACCATTTCATTTGCCGGACTACATATAGAGAGCTGAGACACACGCTTTGTGGTGTCGATTCTACGGCAGCATGGGTCCGGAATAAGAAAACTAATCGACACAAGAGGTTCCCCAAGAAGAAGATGAGGGCGGAGGCTCAAGTGTGGCTTAAACTGATAAATGAACGGCTCCTACCGTGAAATCATGACACGCTTATTAGCCGTGAGAGGACCTGTGCACTCTACTTCCTCATGACGGGTCAATGGGTGAATGTGGGTTATCTGATCCGCTACCAGATGTCTTTAGTCAGAACGAGTAAAAAGGCCGATCGAATACCATTTGCCAATTTTCTAACTCAGTACTTAAGACATGAGGAGGTTGAGGAGGAGCCAGAGTTTGACCACACCATCGATCAGCCCCTACGAGAAACGGACATCACTAGTCTTCGGCTGAAAGAAGAGACTGCCATGACATCTTTGACAGGTGCCGAGTGCAATGCTCGGGATGATAGTTTTATGGCCCATCTCTATGGGATGATGGATTTGCAGCTGAGGATAGGGGGTCGGCCAGCCACATCTGAGGAGAGGACCTTATTGGAGCAGCGGTACCCGCTCAATGCTCATGCCCAGCAGATGGTTGGGATAGGTGATGGCTACAGACTCCCCGATGATGAGGATATAAACACTCCTGAGCAGGCTGAGGCTGAGCCGGAGTAGTCAGATGATGAGGACAATGATGATAATGAGAAGGAAGCACATGATGAAGAGTGGAGAGCCTAAGAGGATGAGGACGCAATTTGATCAGGGAGTTTCCTTGCACCCTACTCATTTTTCTTGTTTTGTCAATTTGTGCATGCACTGAGGACAATGCATGATCTAAGTGTGGGGTGGGGACTTGTAGAAATTACTTGTAGTTGTTTGTTTTTGTTGGTTTAGTAAGTGTCATTTTCGTTAGATAATTATTTTAGTTATTTGTTTTAAGGATTTGTTTTAGTGATTTGGGTTTAGTGATTTGTTTTTGTTATTTGTTTTTATTATTAAAAAAAAAAAAACTGGACTCTTCCCGACGATGGATCTCCTAGACAGTTTTCTTGAGGGAAGTAAGTCTAGAGAAAAATACCAAAAAGATTTTTTTTAGGTAGTATAGTAATTCCCCCTTGGTTTTTCATTGGGCCGCGGTTCTTTTCCAAAAGGCTTTTAGTTGAACTGGGTGTAGTTAGTTTTAATTTTTAGGAGTGGGAACCACAGAGCTATACATTTAATTGTAGCAATATCTCTTAGCTTTGTTATGCCTTGAGAATAGTTAGTGCTATAGTTATGACGCTTAGGCTCGATTTTTGACTCTAGCATAATTAGCTTAAATCGTAGATTCCTAATTTTGCTTAACTGATTTGACTGGAGTGTCGTGATGAAACCAATCCTGAGTGAGTTATGTGCCATGTCTATGTGAGTTTTGTATGTATTCTGTGCATTGCATTTGATGTCTAGAACTTGCCCTGTGTGTGTGCAAAGCGAAATAGTAGTCTTGTTCAGTCTGAGAAGTGATATAGGCGTTTCTTTGTTAAGCCAGATATATATAGTTTGTTAAGCCAGATATATATAGTTTACCCGCCTAAAAGTTATGTATCGTAGTTAACCCCTTTGAGCCTATAATCCTGTTTCTTTGGTAACCACATTACAAGTCGTACCCCTTTGTTGGAATCGACCATATATTTGAACCTTGTCACCTCTCATGAGCACTTAAATTATGATGAATTATGAAAAAGTTAAAGTGTGGGGGGTGGTGGATTGGCTTTTGAGTGGAACAATTGAAATAAGGAGAAAGGTGTACCGCCTGAAAAAAAAAAAATATATATATATATAGTTGTATTGTAAGAAAAGATAATTCTTGATAGTGGCGGCTAGTGATATACTGGTTCTTAAAGAAGTAGGGGCTAATATAAAGTGAAGTTAAGGTGGAGTTTTGGTTTGACATAAGTATGGTCTTGAATGTTAAAGTGTATGTATTAAAGTGCTTAAGGGAGGTGTAGTCACTTATATCCAAATGTATCCTACCCGACCCACAGCCTACATTACAACCAATCAAAGTCCTATTTGATCTTAGACTGAATAAGCTCGATTAATAGAGTATTACACTACGGGCAAGCCTATGATGCATCATTTGTGGCATATGAATGTTATTTTTGAGAGCGAGTGAATTTTTCCTATCTTGAGTTCCTACGTTCTTAAAATTCATTGTGTGTGGAACTGAGCTCTTTGTTGGGTGAGGGCAAGTGATTCATAAAGGAAAGGTAATGTCATTGACCTCCATGTTAGAGTAAGTAAGTGAATTGTGAATAAGTCATGGTATTTGTGAGTCAAATTTTGAGGCGAGGATGTTACACCTTGGTGCTTAGACTATTTTAAATATTCTTGGTGCAATGAGTTAAGGGAATTGCTTAGTGAGGTTGTGTCTGTAAGTGTAGTCTGATCGCTCGAGGACGAGCAATGTTTAAGTGTGGGTTATTGATGTGTGGCTATAATTCATGGTTTAACACACTATTCGCCTTGCATTTTATACACTTTAATGATAAATTACACTTTATTTGCTCGTAATGAAGTCCATTTTATATGTAGGTGAATTGGAGATGAAAGTAGAGAAAAAGGAATACTTAAAAGTCGAAAGCATGCTCGAGAGCAGTTGAAAAGGAGAAGTTGGCGAAGCCAGGCCTACACCAGGCGTTATACCTGGCAAAGCCAAGCCTAGATCAGGCCTTATACCTGGCGAGACGGGGCAGAAGGCGAGATTGACCAGGCTTTATACCTGGCGACGCCAGGCCTGGGCGAGGTCCACCAGGCGTTAGGCCTCGCGAGGCCAGGTCTGGGCGTGCACAGTCCGAGTTTTGAAGACTTATTTCGTCTCCGGGTTTGACTAGGACTTTGCCTACACGTTTAGGTCTTTTCCTACACATATAAATAGACCTAAAAATGCCATTTTTGAGGACTTTTGCAACCAGAGGCAAGAATAGCTTGTGGAATCAACCGTTGGGAGTAAGAATCATCGATTTATACATCCTTTCATCTTTACTTTGTAATTGAATTATGCAAAATATTTGGGATATTATTACTATGAGTATGAGTAGCTAAATTCCTAATCTAGGGTTTTGATGGAACTTATTGAAGGATGATTTTCTTGTTACGTTAATATAAATTTGTCGTAGTATTTTCTCTATTTGTTCAACTATATTATTCATGTGGTTGATTGAAGGGCCCTCAATTAGATGTGCCTATTTAGTATGTATTACTCGGGAGAGAGTGCATATTTAGGTAGTTGTTGAACAACATCATTCCTCACGTATATGAGGGATAAATACGAAGCGTTTAAAGGTGGGATTAGGGATAACAAAACTTTGGTGCGATCTGAGTAAGCCGTACTTAATGCCAGCTAGCGTAATTCGGGAGAATATGTCTAGTAAATTGTGGTAATTACTCGGGGAGAGAGTTACGATAGTCATAGTGCTCATGATCGATTGAGAAGACTTAGGAGAATTTATAGAAAACGTAGCGGAAAAGATTCCGACAATAGGGGAAATCACAACCTTAGATCATTCCAAATCTTATTTACAAATTGTTCGTAGTTAGTTATTTATTATTGCATTTTCATTACGTAATATTTAGTTAATAAACATCCAAATTATTATTTAAATATTTTTGAAGATTGATTGCGTGAATTTGTGCGAGTCTAGCAGTTGTGGTTGATAGGTTAATTCCCTGTGGGATTCGACTCCGGACTTATTAGCCGGAATATATTTGTGACAACCGCTTAGTCCTTTTTATAAGGCATAGTTAGGCATGATCATTATCAATTGAGGATGTGTTCAAAATATGGGTTGTGCATTAAAAATGTTCGACTTCAAGTCAAGTTCAAACGAAGGCTATTATGCCAAATTTTGTGAAGAATCTCTATGTGCCTTAGACTCTTAATTGCTCACATATGTACTACATACCTTGATTTGAATTGTTGTTGATGTTGTTGATGATGAAGATGCTAGAAAGTGAAAAAGGTGAGCATGAAATACTAAATACGGCCGATGTGCCAAGAATGATTATATAATTATGGCCACTAGTTCCAATGAAATGAAAAGATGTGAAAAAGGTATGAAACCAAATGATTGGTATAAAGGGATGATGTCTCAAATGAGATGGCCTAGACGATCGGGTCGTAATTGGATACCATGTCGCACACGTGGTGGTGATTGTGCTGGAAATTATGATTGTGGTTGATGTCTCTGATGAGATGGCCTAGCCGATCGGGTCGTGATCGGACTCCGTGCTACAAGTACGGTGGTATTGGTGATGTGAATATTGGTATTGTGAAAGGTGACATTATTGGTACTAAAAATCTTCCATCGTAAGATATGGAAATTAATTTGAACACTGTCTTGATCCTAAATTGAGGTTTGATGTTGTTTAAAGCTTCCATTGATGTTATGATATTCTTGTTTGTATTATTTATTATTCTATTGAGAGGGTGTTTTGTCATTCATACTAGTACTATTACATATGTACTAACATCCCTTTTGTCGGGGACGCTGCATCTTCAATGGATGCAGGTAGTTCCATAGCAGGAGACTTTGATCAGTGATAGCGGTACATCCTCTTCCCAGCTGACTTGGTGAGCCCCACTTCATTTCGGGGTCATGTATCTTTTGTTCCTCGTGTATTGTGTTTGAGGTATAGCCAGGGCCTTATTGCCGGCATTATCATAGTACTCTTTTGTATCTATTAGAGGCTCCGTAGACATGACATAGTGTGGGTTGTATATTGGTGCTGGGGAAGTCAAACTAGTTATGTTGTGTTTGAATTACTTATTCCACTTCAGACTATGAAAAATGTATGTGAAATTTGAGACTTTAAAATGAAGTAACTAATGATAAGAATTGGTATTGCAGACATGATCACTGTATTGTTTGATTAATGAAAATATACATTCTCTTTATTCATAGATGAGTTTGGGTAGAAGAAAATCTAATAGGCTTGCTCAGCCGGGTTCACTCGGTTGAGTGTCGGTCGCGCTCCTCGATTTCGGGGCGTGACATTTTCGAGGATTGATTTGGCCTAGTTAAGGTAAGTATTTTGCATAACTTTGTGTGGGGAAAACTATACCATAGGATTTGGGTTGTTTGTGTTAATTGTACAATTTGGAAGAAGTGTACACGAGGCGACGAGTATGCACACGGGCTATATGTGATATTTTGACCAGTTTAGACTTTTAGACTTTTTCCATGCATTTAATTGAATTTGTTACAACATGTTACATATTTCATTGATAAATTTCCTTTCGCATGCTCTAATTGACGTTGTTAGCATTTGTTTTATCCTTTGTTGTTGAAATTGCTCTCATATACTTTAGTTGAAGTTGCTACCTCTCTTATTGTCTTGTTACCCTTTATTGTGGAATTACTCATACTTGATGTTGTTATTTCGTGGAATATCTTCTTGTTGGAATATTGATGTTGAAATTGTGTAAGCCATTATAACATTGAGGTTTAAATTATTAATTGTTGAGATATTACTCCTTGTTGAGTATTTCTCAATTCGTTTTATTATTATTGAGATTCTTGTACACATTGTGGTTATGCCGTGGGCTATATATTATGGTAACCATGGAATTGTTGATTTTGGTAAGTTGTGGCATATGGGCACATATGGTACGAGATGTTATTGTGTTGTGATATTGATGCGCATGCAGCAGTATAAGGATAGGGGTTGATCTGCATGCGGCGACATAAGGTGGGATTTATGTGCGTATTGCTAGCAAAGGAATTACTTGAAGCCACGCGGTAACATAATGGGGCTAAAGCGCGTGTAGCTATTTCGAAAAAATGTATTCAAATATATCTAAATGTAAGGCTCACGCGGCGATATAAGGAAAGATTGTGATTGAAATTTCGGAATATGAATATGAGGCGTGATACCTCGGTTGTGATTCTTGTTGTACATTTCATGTTAAAAAGGCTTGTTGGTTGAACAGTTTTTTGTTATTTTCTTCATCATCTTTACTTATATTTGTCCGTAATTGATTACTTATTGTTCTCATCATGTGTTCACTTCTCGTTGTCTTTCTTTCTTTAAATTCTGTTATTAGTCTACACTATTGTACTGCTTTGTTTTCATTCATTTCCTTATTTTTCGTTATTGGTCTTTATTATACTCTGTTCAGTTTAACTTGTCCTAGACGGTGTCCTGATCTAGCCTCGTCACTACTCCACTAAGGTTAGTCTTGATACTTATTGGGTACCATTGTGGTGTACTGATGCTACGCTTCTGCACATCTTTTTGTGCAGATCCAGGTACCTCGGAGCGTGCTGGTCATTAGTTAGCTGATTTTGAGTTGCCGGCGGGACTTCAAGTTATACCTGCCATTGCGTCCGCAAGCCTCCGAGTCACCTTCGGTTATCTTCTCATTACTGTTTATCCTATTATCAGACAGTGTTATATTAAAGATTTTACTACATTATGTAGAGCTTATGACTCAGTTCCACCGATTTTGGGGATTATGTTGTTGATGTTCCATTTTGGAGTTATTCTGAGCTTCATCATTTTATTCTATTATCTCAGTTTTGTTATTTCTGTTAAGCTATCAATGAATGCTAGGCTTACCTAGTCCTAGGGACTAGGTGCCATCACAACATCCTAAGGTGTGAATTTGGGGTCGTGACAAGTTGGTATCAGAGCTCTAGGTTCATATGTATTACGAGTCATAAGCAAGTTTAATAGAGTCATGCAGATGGGTACGAAGATGTCTGTACTTATCTTCGAGAGAGGCTGCGAAATTGTTCGGAAATTCCACTTCTTTGATTCCTCATCGTGCGAATTTGTTGGTTACGAAATCTGAGTCTTATCTTTCTATTCTCTCACAGATGGTGAGGACATGCGCAGATAGATCCGATGATCAGACACACGCGCCCCTGCTAGAGCCGCGCGAGGCTGGGGCCGGGGTAGAGGCCGAGGAAGGGCACGTGCTGCAGCCAGAGCACCTGCCCGAGCAGCGACTAAGGAGCCGCCAGTAGCTCCGGTTGGGGAACAGGCGCGCGAGGCGCCTGTTACTGCCTCTGGACTTCATGAGACCCTAGCACAGTTTTTGAGCATGTTCAGCACTCTAGCTTAGGCGGGATTGATTCCCCTTGCACCAGCCACATCTCAGGCTGGCGGAGGAGCGGAGACTCTCGCGGCCCTTACCCTAGAGCAGCGGGTCCATATTGATCCGGTCCCAGACGTCGTCCCGGCAAAACACGTTATTCCGGTTCAGCCTGAGGTCAGGCCAGAGGAATCTGAGGAGGAGCAGAGGAGACTTGTGAGGTTCAAGAAGTATGATCCTCTTACTTTCAGTGGCATAGCTACCGAGGATGTGCAGGGTTTTCTAGAGAAGTACCATCGTATTTTCCGCACCATGGGTATTGTAGAGGTGAGCGAAGTTGCTTTTACTACATTTCAGTTGTTAGGAGCAGTGTATCGGTAGTAGCAGGCTTACGAGGAGGGTAGGCTAGCTGATGCAGCCCCAATGAGTTTATACAAGAAAGCCCCTTGTTCCTACGGCTTGTTAGAGCTGCACATGGTACAACGTTTGCAGCAGTGTTCGTCCCCCCCTTAGCCTCTTATATATAGTATATAGTAGTAAAAAATAGGCCGCAACACTAATGGGTTTAGGAATTGAATATTGGTGAACTGACAACAAGCTTGTCTATCCCAGATAAACAATATTTCATTCCCAGCTACCAAAAAAAAATTAAAAAAAAATCCCAGCCGGAACCTCTAACTTGACTTATGGCCTCATTCTGGTGCTTCAACAAAAATGAAATGAACAAATAGCGCGTTGATTAACTGGTACTTATACTTAGCTCTGCTTCTCCTTCTTTCTTTCTCATCAAGTCGGAAATAGAGAGAAATGAGCTCGTATTTGCGCAAGAAATTCCAAAATGCTTTTGGTAATGGTTCCTCAACACAGTCCCAGAATGCCAAAGACGAGATTCCGTACCCGGCTAACTCGGATGCTGAAACTGATTCCTATGACAACAACGGCAATAAGGAAACTGAAGAGATTGAGCGTAGTAAAGTCGGAATCATGAGAGCCCTTGTCGAGAAAGAAGATCCCTCCGCTAAGGTCTGCTTCCCAATTCTTTACTTAGGAATGTTTCCAGTATTGAACTATTACTCTTGGCATCTGAACATTCTAGGGCCAGAAAATGGCAATAATTATACTTTACAGAGAGAGAAAGGGAACAGATCACCATGGACATACAGTCTAGCACTACTTTCCCCTTGAATACAATTCCTAATTTTAGTTAGTTGGTCTGTAAATGTAACTAAAATTAGCCCATTTCCTACATTTGATTTGCTTACATGTTTTTCAAGGAATCAACTTGAAATTATTAACTTGCTAGTAATAGCGGTTGAACCAAGAATTCATATAAGGGGTTTAAAAACAATAGAATGTCAGTCATGGGATTTGAACTTGTGACCTCAAGCAATTTTTGGAGCCCTTTGCCGCTTCACTAGATTTTTTCCTCTTATGTCAAGAGAATTTAATAATTTATATATAACCAAACACAATCGTATTTTGCTTTCAACGAAGGGATTCAATTTTTCCTCAACTTAGCTCCACCATTGGCTTCCGCACGTTGTAAAAGTGGCAAAGGAAACAGCATTCGCGTGATGCTTTACCCAAAAAAGATTTGTTTGATTATCTCTTCAGAAAATAGGGGAACTAAAAATCTTTCAGTATTAAAGTTACTAGAAATCTCTATTTGAGATAACATCTAGCACAGTCAAATCATACATATTTCCTACATCCACCCTTCCTTTCTCGACTTTTCCTGCTTTATATGCTTGTGGATTGGAAGGAGTAGGCTTCTTTTGCTAAGATACAAAAGATGCTGCTGCTTATACTTATGAGGATAGAACCTACTTTAATCAGTCTGAAGTGAGTTGTCCAGCTTTTTGGTTCTACTGTTTTTCGCGATAGTCTGACACCGGCGTTAAACTAACCAGTGATGGACCTGTGCCTGATTATAACATATCTAACTTTGGTGTTAAACTAACCAGCAACGGATTTGTTCCTGGTTACTGGTTAGACCCACTTATAAAATAAATAAGTAGCAGGCAGCCCAGTGCACGAAGCATCTCGTGTTCACACAAGGTTTGATGAAGGGTCGAACCCAAAGGGGTTAGACCCACTTATGTCTATTCAAATTTTTTTAAATGTTGTTTTCCATGGTTTTAGGTTAGTATCAATAGTCTGATTTTCTGCTTTTAAAATGCAGGGTCTGGATGATCAGATGATTTGCAGATTTTTACGAGCTAGAGATCTAGATGTCGAAAAGGCTTCTAATATGTTCCTCAAGTACCTGAGCTGGAGAAAGGACTTTGTGCCTAATGGCTGCATATCTCCTTCTGAAATATCAAATGAGCTTGCGCACAATAAGGTGTTTATGCAAGGACAAGACAAGATAGGGCGCCCTATTGTTATTGCATTTGGTGGACGACATAAGCAAGCAAGTGTAGATGAGTTCCAGCGTATGCATTCGTAAAAACTGAATCATCTATCTGTATCTTATACTTTATATGCTCAATAACCTAACGACCTTCTCTTTTGGAAAATAAAGCTGACACTGAACTAACATGTTCATCCTTCAATACAGGTTTAGTCACGTACACCCTTGACAAAGTATGTGCTAGGTAATTCGGAAAACATATGATCTTTCTCTGTTTTTTTATTTTTTTATTTTATGAGTATATGATCTCTCTCTGTTTCCTCCCACCTCCCTCCGTGCATATGCCCTTTACAATATTTCCTTTCTGCCTTAAGTAGAAGAACTCGAGCTTGAAGTCCTTAATCAAATGTAGAATAAGCTGGTGTATAATTTGGACCTAATATGACATGTACTTTATTCTCATGTTTCGATCAATTTGAGATAACAAGTATAGACTGCAGCATTATGGCACGGACTCATTTCTTTTGATCCAGGCAATCTCATAATAACCAGGCAAAGCTCAAGGGGTCCCTTCTAACCTTGTAATTACGCCATCCCCCTTAAAGCAGGGGATTGTCTATCTTAGTTCTCTGTGCCTGTCGACCTGTCTGTTCCTTTCGGTTATCTATCGGATTGTGTTTGCCTGTCTACCTGTTTGTTCATATTCTTTTTCCTTTTCCAAGTTCTAGCTTATGACATTCGGTGTTTGGGTTTTCGGCATATATTTGTAGAATGCCAAATGAGCAAGAGAAGTTTGTTGCCATTAGTGACCTGGAAGGATGGGGATATGCCAATAGCGATATTCGTGGATATTTAGCTGCTCTTTCAATATTGCAGGTTCGTTCCCCAGCATGTCACTCAAGACACAACTAACCAATATAATCATAATTTGGAACCTCATCTTTCTTTTTGTGTCAACTTCAGGACTGCTACCCTGAGAGGCTAGGCAAGCTATTTATAGTCCATGTCCCTTACATATTTATGACTGCATGGAAAGCTATTTACCCTTTTATCGACAGCAAAACAAAGAAAAAGGTAACTAATATCGCATGAAAGGTTATTGACCCTTTATCGACAGCCAAAAAAAAAAGGTGAAATTAGTATCCTCTTGAAGATTTTATCAGTACTTTATAAAGAAATTCTATTTGATAACAAAAGCCCTATATTTCCTTTCTTTAAACTTTGAAGAAAGAAACTACCAAAGAACTCACAGGAGTTTCTGCTATCTTTCAAAAGTATCTTCATTTATCTGCATCATTCCCTTGAGTGGGTGACATTTGAATTGGTTCTTTTCACCTCCTTAATCCATATTTACCTTTTGTGGGTGGGGTTGCGGGTTATGGACTCAGATTCTAAAACTTAATGAACAGTTTTGTCTGAAAAGTCTTCTTTCTGGGACCAAGTCTGTTGGGAAACTATTATTGTAACTTATCTTAGTGTAAACATAATGCTAAAAGCATGGATAGACAGAGTGATATATGAGTCTGATCCTTTTTATTGTTTTTCCTCTCTTTGAAACATTCATTTATGCAGATTATTTTTGTTGAAAACAAAAAATTGAGAGCAACTCTTCTACGAGACATTGATGATGACCAACTCGCTGACATATATGGTGGCAAATTACCATTAGTTCCTGTTCATGACTGCTAAATGCAATGCCAAACTGATCTTGCTTGTCCCTTCAGCTTGGGCATGACAAACTGCCATAGCAATGCCCTTATTCAGGAATCTATAATTGCAGTGGTTTAGTTATGACTTAATGCCCTAGGAGCCATTACAACCGCATATTCTCATTTCTAAATGATTCGTGGATTACTATATTGTATTTTTATCGTCTTTTAACTGATTCTCCTAATTAAATGCAAACTGTTCAGGAATGTTAGCCAAACTTCATGAGTAGAAACTGTTGTCTCCATCTGTTTTTGGTATGACCGAGAGGAAGCATAAATGATAAAATACCAAGCTCTAACCCAGCCACATTGAAAATTCGGGTAATAGGAAGCCACTTTCTCATAGACGTAGCTTTGCATTCCTTTAAAAAAGCTTCAGGGGACTAAACTCTGTGGAATAAACAAGCGTGTTCAGACTGTCCTTATTTAAGCTCCGAGTTAAGTTGGAGGCAGGTGTCTCAATCCCTTGTTTGATACAGCAGTGTTTGTTCAACTTGTGTGACGATATTTGCTTTTGATATGGTACTAGATACAGCCACTCACGGAGAGACTTGATTTCCAAATTTTAACACGCGGAAAAGGAGAATTGAAAAAGGGAAGGTAGTTGCAGAAGGTGCATCTAGCTTCAAGAAACTGCTTAGAGAGAGATCTCACGTAGTGCTTTTCTTTTTAAAATTTGCACTTCAACGCAACCTGCTTAGTGCCCTCTTAGCAGCAACCTGCAGTCTGCACCAACTCCACCCGGTAAAGATATGCAGCATGTCATGGCTGCGCTTAATGTCCAGTTTGCACCGATGAATACCCTCATAGAGAACAACTCACATACCAGAGAGGCAGAGACTAACTACAGTGCACCAAAGAAGACCTCTCCAGAAGAAAAATTATTCATAAATCACAAACAGGACTCATGCCAAGAGAATTAATAAAAAATAAAAATAGAAAACAAATTGCCAGCAAATCTGGAAAATGCTTAGCAAGCAGCCAGCAAAATTATTCGCACAAAAATCCATGATCTACCCAGAACTGGTGGGCAAGTACAAATCCAAAATCATAACTCACAAAGTTAAACATAAGGAATTAAAGAAATGTGTATATGGTTTTAGTCAAGTTCATATTTTGGTTCCAGCAGCTACAATTTCCCACAAGTACAGCCTTTTTACCTACTTAACCAATAAGTAACTTGTTCTCCTCCAGGAAACTATAAGTAGGCACCTCCAGATTATATGGTGCAGGTCCCTTGCGGATCCTACCAGAGATGTCATAATGGGAGCCGTGGCAAGGGCAAAACCAACCACCAAAATCACCAGCATTTGGCAAAGGAATGCACCCAAGATGGGTGCATACCCCAATAACCACAAGCCATTCTGGATTCTTAACCCTCTCTGCATCTTGTTGTGGATCGCGAAGGGAGCCAAGATCAACACTGTTTGCCAAACTGATGTCGTCCTCAGTTCGGCGCCTGATGAAAACAGGTTTGCCACGCCACTTCACAGTAACAGTTGTACCAGGTTCAATGCTGGAAAGATCCACTTCAAGTGAAGCAAGGGCAAGAACATCCTTACTGGCAGACATGCTCAAAACAAACTTAAGAATCAGGAGACGCATCAATGAGGCGTAGACAAACCTGCCTCCTGTCAAGACAAAGTAGGCAAATGCACGTTTGCTTGGATCACCAGGCGGATAACGCTCATGGTTGTGCTCGTCATAAACAATTTTTGATGTGGGATTCTTAATAGCAGCCACTGTGGGTGGAAGATCTGGGACTAAACCCATATCATGTGCAGGAGAAACTGAATTAGATGAAAACCCTGAAATAATTGAAAAGCTGTTAGAAGTAACAGATGCCGAACACCAGCAAATTCCAGAATTTATCATGGATAAAGCCAAATCAAAAAAATGACATCAAGCCAACATCAGACGGAAAAAAAAAAAGCCTGATCGTTCAGACACTAAAGGCTAACTATCTCAGCCAACTAGTTCCCATCCATGGATTTGGAATGTTTGCATGTAATTAAAACAAATGACATGAAAAAATTCTTCCAATAACCTTACCAGGCGCTATTATTCACAAGATCTGATCAGACTTAGGGCAACGGACAATTTGTAACTCGTCAACCCCACCCCAAAAGACCAACATTTAAGATGAGATGCTTGTTGTTGCAGTGGTAGAAGGATTAGAACTCAGTTTTCCCTCGTTCATAAATATTTTTTTAACATTTCGAAGCAGGAGTTATAGTTAACTTTAGGCGTACATGAGCTAATAAATTGTACAATTGAAACTGCAAAGCAGTTGAAGTTTGCCAATATAAATTCATCCGGTAAGATAAACTAGAAGTGTTTCGTTAGAGAACTCAAATTATAGAAACTTTGCCTCCACCTTAAGTCTATGGTGAGGTCTAGAATAGTTCAACCAATAAGTACAGCCCAAAGTAAACAAGCACAGAAATGATTGCAGAAAACACAAAGAAACAAGCACACTGCTATCCTCGTAAGAGACTAATAACTATAACTGCAGTGGCTAGTTAAGAATGATACAATAAATAGCTAGAGCAAGTGTGACCTAGCTGTCAATGAAACTGGAATTGGATATGGAAGACCAGGGAGCAAAAATTCTAGGTGATTTCTTCCATCAGTCTAAGCCTTAACGGACAGAATTACTCAACATTTTGCGATGGTATGAGATAGCAGATACTCCATTAAAATTTAAATAGCTGAGGTGCATCCAAGTTGGCCTGGGCACACTGCTATCCCGTGAAAAAGAAAAACGAAAGAGCGACACAGTTAGCATTAATGAGAGATCCCAGTGAAACTAAATGAAAACATAAAATGAACCAGACAGACGTGCCTTATGGATGTTGCAAGATCAAACACAAATCAAATAAGACTACAGTGGGACCAAATATACCACCGGTACATAGAAAGTGGGATCCCACTTGCGGCTACCGTAACATAAAAGTCGCAAAATATACCATGTGGAAAGTGGAACATAAAAATTGCATTAGAACTAAGCTATAATTTCCTTATAGAAGAAATTAGCTACAAATTTCAAAGATTGAACCTTTCGCGAGAAAACCTAAGACCGACGCATAATTAGAATTAGCAATTATCGTATTTTAGGATGAGACAAAATCATTGAATTAAAAGAAAATAAAGAGGGAAACAGACCTCTGGTATGGTGGAGAAACACAGAAGCGAGAGAAGGAGAAATGGATCTGGGGGAAGAGGAATCGTCATCAGAACTGAAATGATTTGCAGAGATGAAAGCGGATGAAGATGGAGCGGCGGAGCGCACGGGCCATCGCGATAGAGACGAAGCCCTCCTCCCAGCTATCCTCAGCATCTTCTCTTCTCTTCTCTTCTCTTCTCTTTGGGTGAGCTCGTTATCAGCCTAGGGTTTCGCTTCGTAACTGCGACAGAGAGCGGTGATGATTTTTGAGACCCGGGGCAAGATTAACAACTTTCCCTTTTCTATTTTCCACTCTCATCCTAAAAGGTTGGCGACCCGGTCACACTACTTTTCTCCTTTTTGTTTTTCTCCTTTTTTTTAAATAATTTTTTTGTTTTTTACTTTATATCAAAATTAAATCGAAAAAGGCCAAAATTACCATTAAACTATCGAAAATAGAGCAGTTTTACCCTCTTTATTTTTTTATACCAAATAGGTCCTTGCCATAAAAAAAAAGGGATCATTTTGCCCTAAAAACTAATTGATATCCAGTTGAGCGTTTAGATCAATTTAAATAGGGAAAAGGGCCAAATTTGCCCCTCTAATTTCTAAAATGGTATATATTTAACCTCCGTTATACTTTGGGGACAAAAACATCTTTACCGTTAGCAAAGTTATTAAAAATACCCCTATCTTTAACAGAACTCCAGCTGGGACGGAAAAAAAACTTAAAAACATATTTTTGCCGACATGGCTACTTATGTGGCCATACATTTTATTTTTATTTAATATAGTACTTGTCTTCTTCCCCAAATTTGGCTTCCTCCATGGCTGGGCCTCAAGCTTCTTCTACAACAATTTTAGAGAGAATCTTTTCAAGTACGTTTTCTCTTTTCAAGTACGTCTGCTGCGTTCACAACGAACAAAATCAGGCATCAAATTACAAATTAAAAATATCAAATACACAACTCAGTTCGCTTCAGGTTTTGAGAGATTTACATATATTTTAAAAAATAAAATAAACAAGTTTCTATCCTGCCAATTATCCTCTCTCTCTCTCTCTCTCTCTCTCTCTCTCTCTCCCCTACAGCCTCACCAATTTGAAATGCAGCGGTAGAAATCAATGCTCTCGTTCCTCAAGAGACCTTTGTCGTAGGACTAAAGCTCCGACAGTAAGACACTCAATGGCCAAAAATTTCCAAATCAAAATATTGTTACCAAAAATACTCTGATTTCTTCCACCATAGAGCTTAAGGAGGAGATTTTGGGAATTGAAACTCTTCCTGAGAAGGTGCCACGTCAGATTTTCTCATTCAACAATGGCAATGATGAAAGTAAGTCTTCTATTTTCTCTTCTATTAAGCACAAGTTTATCAGTAAGGAAAATCGCAGTTCACCGGTATCTATGTTTTTCGACATTTATTTTTATTGCATTTTATTGCTTACAAATTTTATTGTCCTAAATCTCTGCTTTATCAAGTTTCTTTTTTCTCTGAAATTGTTGTAGAAGAAGCTTGAGGCCCAGTCATGGAGGAAGTCGAATTTGGGGAAGAAGACAAGTGATATATTAAATAAAAATAAAATATATGGCCACGTAAGTAGCCATGTCAGCAAAAATATATTTTTAAGTTTTGTTTCCGTCCTAGCTGGAATTCTGTTTAAAGATAGGGGTATTTTTAATAACTTTGCTAATGGTAGGGATATTTTTATCCCCAAAGTATAACAGAGGTTAAATGTAGACTATTTTAGAAAGTAGAAGGACAAATTTGGCCCTTGTCCCATTTAAATATAATATACATACTGACGTGGCTGTCCAATATGGCAAAAGAGCCCTCCTCCTCCTCCTCCTTCTTCTTTAAAGAACCCTACAACAATAACAACAACAACAACCCAGTGTAATCCCACAAGTGGGGTCTAGGGAGGGTAGGATGTGCGCAACCTTACCCCTACTCTGGAAGGGCAGAAAGACTGTTTCTGATAGACCCTCGGCTAAAGAAGATGGAAGAAGCCCTGCTAGCAAGTAATAGTAAGACAATATATTTAGAAAACTAAATTGAAGATAGCAATAAAGAATATGAAAGAGGTACCGATAGCAAGTAATAGCAAGACAATATATTTTAAAAACTAAATTCAAGATAATAATAGAGAATATGGAAGAAGTATTGCTAGCAAACTAAGGAAGTACTGATGGCAAGTAGTAACAGAACAAGAAATGCAATAATTAAGAACCCTAATATCTTATATTTATGAACTAGTTCATAAAAAGGCTCTCACTCCCATTAATTTAGTGTCAATGACACGAGTTAATTTTTTAATCAAAAAATAAAAATACCCAATTCCAGCTTCTGATATTTTTCTGGATCTTTGTACTATTTTTATTTAAAATTTAAATGTTAATTTCAGGAAAAAGTCATCATTAACGTTGACAACCTGATTTGGATTAAGAGAAAATTAACCAATAATTTAATTTTTCTTAGTAAGTTATTGTTACGACCCAAAAACTACCTAGTAGTGGTGACACCTAACCCAACCATTTAGGTAAACCAAAAAACAGTCAACACAACTCTAATGAAATAATAAGCAAGAAATAATTAGAATTTTCATACAATAATCGAAGGATTGGTAATACAAGTCATGAGCCACTAAGACTTAGATTTACAAAGCTGGTATGAAAATAAATACAACATCCGTTTAGAACACACATAAACAGAATACAAATCTAAAACAACCAAGAACAAGTGGTAGATATATCCTAAAAGCAGGTACATCTTCAGTGTCAGCTCCCATCATCCACAACATCTCAGCTCCAAGATTTGTATGCAAGGTGCACAAGTGTAGTATGAGTACAACCGACCTCATGTACTCAGCAAGTATCATAACTAACCTCGGCGAGGTAATATAAGCAATAATTATAAATGATACTCGCTAATCACATGTACAATTCATAATTCCAACAAGTACAGAACAATAATATGATCAAGTCATGAATCACAGATTAAACCACTTGGTGCACACAATAACTCAACGTACTCTGCTCAATCAATAATCCAGCATATAAAGAGGATATACAAATAAATCAGGTAAACAACCAAGGAAAATTGCAAGTAAAGATGAAATGCAATGACCAAATCAAACACTGGCCAGATTTTCCTCAAAACACAATAAACGAACCAAACCACTGATAAACTTTTCCCAAAGTCCACAGTAACCAGATGCCCGTCGATTTCTTACAATCCACGTGTACACCATCAAGAAGGCACATAAGAGGGTGACCCTAGGGGGATGGATCCATATTCACATGCTGCACGAACAACTCATGTGCTAATAATATCAATCGCATGGACAACTCACGTGCTGTACGGATAACTCACGTATCAATAATAACAATATCTCGGATCCGCATGGATAACTCACGTGTTGCATGGTCAACTCACGTGCTAATAATATCAACCACATGGATAACTCATATGCTGCACGGACAATTCACGTGCCAATATCATAATCTATCCAGTGTGGTGACATGCTCAATATCACAATCCACTCGGTGTGGTCACATGCTCAATATCACGGTCCGCCCGTCATGGTCACATGCTACCAGTCCAATCCATATCACACAGAAAGCAGATATGCAAGAATACATGTACATGGTCAATGAACATCAAATTTCATACTCCTGGAATGGTATAAGTGACATGCTAAGGTGTATGTAGGTGCCAAGTGTGCTATCATAGCTCAAATCAGACAATTTCATCACAAAAGTAGCAACTATCAGGTTCAATCAGGATATTAACCTTTATGTGACCTTAAACATAGTTCAAATAGCTCATAATAGGGGTACAAATATAAGAAATATCACACCATTAAGCTTAGAATTCAATTCAAGACATATCATATCTTAAGCACTACTCCGAGCATGAATAATATCCCGATGCACGCACATGGGCTCAACCCCACACATGTACGCCACCCAGAGCACGTAACTATCACAAATAACTTAGGAAACTAGTGCCTCAACCAAGTTTAGGTAAGATAACTACATCAAGAAACACAAAATAATACTCTATAAATGCCATCTCGCACGAATCGACCTCTGAACGTCTCGATACTGGCCAAAAGCAACTCAAAGATATCGAATAATTCCATAGGGAACAAACACAAATGATAACGGTCGAATTTTAATTAAATACTCAAAGTCAACCAAAAATTTAACCCGGTCCCGCACCTTGGAACCCGACAAAACTCACAAATTCCAATAACTCATTTGAATACGAGTTCAGCCATACTAGTTTCACTCAAATCTGACTCCGAATCGATGTCCAAATCACAAATATTAACTTTAGAAAAGTTTTGATAACCCCCCCCCCCCCCCCAAACAGTTCTTCCAAAATAAAAGATGGAATCATGTAAAATAATTAAATTCGAGTAAAAAATACTTACCCCAATCCAAGTGGTGAAAATTCCCTCCAACATCACCCAAATCCGAGCTTACAATCTCAAAATGTGATAAAATAAACGCAAAGTCCGAAAATAGAACTTTATAACACTACTTCAGGGATACCCATTGCGTTCGCGGGAAGATCTTCACGATCGCGAAGCACAAAAGTCACTGCCCAAGGAATACACTCCGCGTTCATACCTTGCGAACACGCTGCACAGATAAGCCAGCCCTCTACGAACGCGTCATAGATCTCGCAAACGTGAAGACAACATCACCAACTCCCAGATTTTCATGGCAAACACGACTCTCTTGTTGTGAACGCGAAGAGGAAAGTACCCAGCCAACAAATAGCCTACTCGAACACGGTCTCTCACATGAGAACACGGGTGACTCCTCCTCCAGTCTAATTCCTTACCTGCGAACGTGATGACTCCCACCCGAACACGATTCACTATTGACACCAGCAAAAACCAGCAATGCAAACATAAGAGAAATGGTTCGAAACCACCCCGAAACGCATTCGAGCCCCTAACCCCGTCCGAACATACCAATAGTCCCAAAATATAACACGGACCTACTCGAGGCCGCAAATCACACATAATACATCAAAACCTTGAATCGCACTTCAATTCAAGCTTAATGAACTATTTCAAATTTTCAAATTCAAAACCTACGCCCAACTTCTCATACTCACCAAACACGCGTATAACAACATCAGTCACGTGAAGTGTATGATCATAACTATGAAGAAATAGATAACACAATATACCACAGACATGAAGACCATAACCAAAGCGCAATCCACCATTCAACACCCCAAGAGCCATCTCGCTCAAGTTCCACCACAAGGCCCAAATAGAATCGCATCAAGTGTAAATAGTCAACAATCTCACAATCCATCGTAGCATAGAAGAGTAACACATGAAACATATCAGAACACGAATAAGATCAACTCTAGCCGATGACACACCCCTCATCGCTAGTTGTGCAGAGTAAACAACCCGATCCGATGTAGAGCAAACATTCTCTTTAGGCCTACCAATGGGCCCCCAAATTAACTCTGATTATCCAAAATAGGTAAATATCCTTCCAAAAGCCTGCAATAACCTATCCATAACAAATACCATCAGCTATCTAACTCCAACCATATCTTCATAGTCCGTAATCAAGGAACAATCTGCCTCCGAGAACTCCCAATCTCCAAATCCCTAGATTACAAGAACCACTGTTGACAACCAATTTTGACCCTCCCTTTTGACATTAATTTATTTATACTTAATAATTTGCAATAAACATGGTGAAAATATTTTCTAATCAATAATACCTATTTCATATGAATATAATAGGAAATTAGCAATTAATAGTGTTAAATTAATAATTTGGTGTTAAATATTTATAAAATATATTACCCTTACTATTTTGAAACTATTAAAATAACCTCCATATTTTGACATACAAGTTTTACAATTAATTTAATAAATTAATCCTTGATTTTTAATTACATCACTTATTATTTAAATTAATCCAAAATTAACTCCA
This sequence comes from Nicotiana tabacum, assembly GCF_000715075.1. Taxonomy (NCBI): domain Eukaryota; kingdom Viridiplantae; phylum Streptophyta; class Magnoliopsida; order Solanales; family Solanaceae; genus Nicotiana; species Nicotiana tabacum. Next base: position 51,269,328 of record NC_134102.1, read on the forward strand.
TAATTTGGTAAATAAAGTTTTTAATAGATAATCAATTAATTACATTAATTTATAGTGTATTCGATTTTTATCCCATTTAATTAGAATTAATTAAGTTTAATTAAATTAGTTTTAAGGGGGTTAAAAACTTTAAAGTCTATTATTTACCCGTAAAATGGTAGAGTTGAATTTGTACATGGTTTATAGACAAGCGAATCGATTTGATCCCAAAATAATAAATAAATTAAATAAAAATACAAGACTTAGCGCTAATATCGAGATAAGACAACTGATAGTTAGGTTCCCGGAGCAGAGCTTTCGAAAGAAATAATAAGAATATCAACAGATAAGAAATAAAGTGTTATTGAGCTTAGAATAATGTGTAGCATAAGTTTGTCAGAAAATTCGTGTCCTTACAATGGTTGTTGAAATTACTATTTATAGTTTCACCTAGGGAATAAGGTCCTAGGATCAAGCCCCTCTTAAATGACAATTATGGAGGGCATTGAAGAGTGTGTAACGACAGGTTATGAATGCCAAAATTCTCTATAACAGACTGTGTATTTAATACTGCAGAATATTCTTCATTGAATGCTATCAGGTGGTAGGCATTCGTTTGTCTTAATTAGCAATATTCCATTTGGGGGGCTTCCTGGTGCCAACCGAAGCTGCTGCCCCCGGTCTTGGTTTTCACCTGTCTCGCTTTTCGTCTGTCTCTAATTCCACGTGTTGCTATATTATACGAGTATTTAATGTGAACTGATTTTACCCTATACAGATAGTCCCATGCTTTCCGGTGGCACATCTTTATGTCATCGGGAAGTTGGTGAAGATACCTTACTTGGCAGGAAATTTTATAATCCCCTTTGAAAAGTTTCTGACGTTTGATTAGACACACGTTTCTCCGCATTTAATTCACCTAACACGCGTCACTCCATGATTTAGCAATACTTTCACCGGTTCTTGAGGTAATCATGGCTATGATTTTAGCCGCATATTCCTTTACTTATACGCCTCATTCTTCTTCTTTTACACTTCACAGTGTTTCAAAACTCTCTCAACTTCTTTGCATTCAAATCTTTCTTGCTTTCACTCCTCTTTAATATTCTTCTTCTTCAAAGAATTCTTACTTCCTTTTGCTAACTATGGCCTCCTTCACCAAGAACTCAAGTTCTTCAAAAATCAAAGAAAGTACCGATGATGCTGCCCCTCCCACGGTGAGCACCATCATTCCTAGAAGGCTCAGTATAGCCAAGGATTTTGAAGAGAAGTTTCCTTCTGCCAACTCTCGTACATGGGCTGTTGGTGTGTACCCTTCTTCCATCCGTCCTTCTAGCATTCCTTCTATGAAGGAAGATTATGGTTGCCATGACCTGGACATCATCGCTTCGGACCTGGTGGAGCGAGTAACCTTCCCTAATAAGGGTTTTACGTACGTTTATACGTATCCCTTCTCTTTGGGCCCATTCTCATTGAGCGGGGGACTTGACCTCATAATCTTGGAGTTCTGCTTCCTGTATTAAGTCTATTTGGCACAAGTAAGCCCTTTTGTGTGGCGGACGATAGCCTGTCTTTGGCGGCTATGCCAGGAGACGGGGGAAGAGCTCTCCTTGGCTCGAATGATGAACCTTTACTCCCTAAGACTTTTCGTAGGGGAGTAATAAACTTTAGCAAACGTGGTCACCATGCTTTGCTCATTATCATGGATGATGACAACGACCGTGGATGGATGGAGCAATTTGTTGTAGCTGCCACCAGGGACATCATCCCGACCACAACTCCATTTTCCCCGAGTCATGGAATCGTACATGTAAGTTCAACATCTGTCTTTTCCCTAACTAAAGGTTGTTTCAAGATGTTACTGATCCTTCTCTTTTCACTATTTCAGCAACTCGGTGGACACCACCAAGGGTTGAAGGCTTGGACCAGTGGGTCCAAAAGATTTTGGATATTACCATGCCTGAGACCCACCAGTGGAAAGAACCGACCCTCAAATATGGGCGGAAAGCCAAAAATCACGGTAAGTTGATTCTCGAACTAATCTTATTTTTACCTCACGTATATGGAGATTGGCTAACTTCTCTTTCCGTTGAATTCAGGTCTTCCACAGGGCTTTATTACCGTCCTCGAGGAGGATGTTTTGGCTGATCCCACAGATGTGACGAGGTTGCTACAAGAGGCTTTCACCCGAACATGTGCCATCGGACTTGCTTCCTATGCATGTGCTTCCTCTCGGAGTCCCCGACCAGAGAACAAGCAACAAAAAAAGGCAACGTTCCTCTACGGCTGAGGGTAAAAATAAAAGGGTGAAGAATACCGCGCCCGAGCCAGCCGCAACCACTGTGGTGATTGATGATGGTGGGGGGAGCCAGTGATGAAGGGGCTTCCCTACAGAGGAGACGAGGACCTTCATCAGCTCAATAGAATGCTTAATCTGAAGAGCCAATAACACATACTGAGGACGACGTCCAAGCCCTCTAGGGAGAGTGTGATATAGTGGAGGATGCCAATTCTCGCTTACCAACCCCAGTTACCTCTCCCGGTACTATGAGGCTGGGAAACCGGGCCTTTTCCATTTTCGGTTGATGAGCAATAAATAACTAGCACTGTTTTTGCCGCAGCTGCTTCTCAACCCACAACGCCATAAGCTTTATCTCCTTCTTCGCCAGCAATGCCTTCACGATCAGCAACTGCTACATCATCCCTACCGACCGCAGACAATCGAGAGGAGGATTTCCTACCTCCTTAGTCCCCAGACCATGGGAATTTGGGGCATAACTATTCACCCCCTCTGCAGATCCTCAGAGGTGGAGAAGCGTCTCCCTCTCGGTCTCTACTGAGTGCCATCTGTTGTCCCGGCTGGTGAAACTTGCTAATTACCCGAAGCTGCTGGCTTTAGAGAAAGATAAGAAGAAAATACACTCTCTTTCAGGGGAGTGTATGGTAAACAATGCCATGCACAACGCATCAACAGTATGATATTTGTTCCTTTTATTGCTTCTTCTTGTCTTGTTATGACAGGATTTCTTATTTGAGTTTTTGTTTGCAGGATAACTTCCTTGCTTCCGAGGGCCTTCAAAATTTGATCCTCGATAAAGAAAAACTCACATCCGAGCAGGATCAACTGTTGGCCGAGCGGGATCAAATTGTTGCTCGCCTCCCGGCACTGAAAGCACAAGCTGCCAAAGCCGTTGAGTTGGAGACTCGGTTGCAGCAGAGTGAGCAGGAGGTGATGACCCACAGCCAAGAGGCCGCCCTATTAAAGGTACAATTTCAAGAGGCCAAGGCAAAATGGTCTGAGGTTCAAAATGCTATTCTTACTGCTGCCGAGCGTGAGGCTGCCTCCACTGAAAGACTGGATAATTTGGAGGCAGCCTTGAACTCCAAAATTTAAGAGGCTGCCGCTGTTGAGGAGAAGCATGCCCAGATGGAAGAGAAGTATAAGAGGGTCATGGAACACAATAAACTTTACAACTCCACTATCCGTGACCTTGATCTCAGCCTTCAGGCCACAAAATCCGAGCAAAATAACCTTTCGATCGAGGTTGATCAGCTTAATTCAGAGCTTCAGCACCGAGCGGATTCCCTCATTGTTGAAAAACACATTCTATGTAGCATGAGGATAAAAACCTTGGAAAAGTCCAAAGCGGGTGTCATTGATTTTGATGCCGAGATCGCCAAGGCATGTGAGTTGGAGTTAACTGCCCGAAGGGGCCTCCCGGTTCAACCCGATACGACTGACTCTTCTGGTTCCAGTTTCGAGTTCTCGAGAACTGAAGAAGAATTTGAAGGGGATGCTGATGAAGGCCGAGATCCTGAGCCGGTGGTAGATCCACCTACTTCTCCTGAGGGCGCATACGCTTCTCTTCCCCCGAGTTCTGGGGACACAGTAGTTTAGTTTTTTTTCTTTCTTTTCCCTTTGTTTCTCTTTTCGTAAATTTGTACTTGTGCTGCTTGGCATGTCTATTATATAAAAGTGCTTTTTCGTTTAAGCATTGCGCAAATTTTACTTTTTTGTGTCGAGTTATACAAGGCTTCAGGTGCATCTTTCCTCGATAGTATTTGGGTTCCGGGCATAAATTCTTCCGTACTAACCCTTTACTGTGAGGGTTTCATAAGAGAGGGACCTCTTATGTTTACGGTGCTCTTGAAGAGGACGTCTTCTGTTCATTCTAGCACTAGCATTTGAAGTACTTGATTAACTTTCAAATGATAAAATTAATTCATCGTTTGGACAAGAAACAAGATAAAAATAAAAGGACTTTACTTTATTCCTTCCATTTTAAAAAGTACATAAGCATTCGTTGTGCTGAAAAGAAATTGCCATTACTTGTGGCTAATTTGTACAACTTGTTTCTACGGGGCTGGCCACGCAGTCCCTGGTCCCGATGATACATCTTTGTTCTCGATTTTTCGTAGTCTTAGTTTATGTGGCAGTCATGTTGCCGTATTATCATATCATTCCCCCCAGTGTTCGAATGCGAAGAATGCGAATGGAAACACTAGAAGTCTCGCTCCTTTGAAGATCCCACTAGTGAATGGTTGGATAATCTTTGGTACGATAGCAAGCTTCACTTCCTGTTAGGAACTTTGCTATAGAGCCAAAGATTATATAACCACTCCCAAGTGGCTTGCACTCATGAACGGTCGGGTAACCTTTGGTCCGATAGCAAGCTTTAATTCCCGTTAGGAACTTTGCTATCAAGAAAACGATTATCTAACCGTCCCATAGTGCTTCATTGTTTCCACGCCTTGTCGTTTAAAGGTCTTATTTTTGCTAATGGTGCTTCCTTTGTAGTATGCTTTCCGTTGCTGCCTCGTTAAAAACCTTGCCAAAAAACCCAATTGGGACAAAAACTGGACGAAGGGAAAAAGAGTGCAACACATACTTTCAATATAGGCAGTGCTCATCAACAATAGTATCTTTTGAGGTGTGCTACATTCCAGTTGCTCGGCAATTTTACTCCGTCTTTATTTTCTAGTTCATATGATCCTTTTCCGATGACAACTGAAACCCGGTAGGGGCCTTCCCACGTTGGACCCAGCTTTCCTGTGTTGAGCTCTTGGGTATTTTGAGTCACTTTTCTTAAAACCAAGTCTCCCATTTTGAAATATTAGATCTTCAATTATAATATCTTTCCATTCTTTATTTTTGGGCCGCCATCTTTATATGTGCCAAGTTTATGCGTTCGTCGAGCAACTCCAATCTGACCATCAATTCTTCATTGTTTGCTTCTTCGTCCGCCAGGAAGTATCTCCTGGTAGGTTCTCCCACTTCCACCGGGATCAAGGCTTCTGCTCCGTATATGAGAGGAAAAGGAGTCTCTCCCATGCTTGATTTGGCCGTTGTTCGGTACGCCCATAGCACTCCTGGTAACTCTTCAGGCCATTTTCCTTTAGCTGCTTTCAATCGCTTTTTGAGATTTTGAATAATCACTTTGTTTGTCGATTCCGCTTGGCCGATTGTGCTCAGATGGTATGGCGAGGATGTGATTCTTTTGATTTCAACTCTTCAAGGAATTTGGTAACCTTTGTGCCTATAAATTGTGGCCCGTTGTCACAGGCTATTTCCTTTAATATTCGAAACCTACAAATTATATTCTCCCACAGGAAATCATCCACTTTACGCTCGTTGATTTTCTGGTAAGGACCATCTTCAACCCACTTAGAAATGTAATTGGTTAAAATAAAAATAAAAATTACTTTAGCGAGAGACGGCGGCAACGAACCGACTATGTCCATCCCCCATTTCATAAATGGCCAAGGTGACAATACCGAATGCAATATCTGCAGGTTGATTCACCAACGGCACATGGTGTTGACACTTGTCGAATTTTTAAACAAATGTCTTAGCGTCTTGTTCCATCCAGGGCTAGTAGTATCATGCCCTAACTAACTTTAACACTAACGAGTCTGCACTAGAGTGATTCCCATAGATTCCTTCGTGGACTTCCCTCATGACGTAATTTGCCTCGGAGGCTCCTAAACATCGGGCCAACGGGCCTTGGAAAGACTTTCTATACAATTGGCCTCCCCTGAAGCAGTAACGGGCTGCTTTAGTGCGTAGCGCCCGGAATGCCTTGGGATCTTCGGGTAGTTGTCGTGCTCAAGATAGTCAATGATCTCATTTCTCCATTCCCAGACCAAATTGGTCGCGTTTACTTCATAATAACCATCCACATCCAATACTGAATGCATAAGCTGCACGACCGTATCGGAGTCTGATCCCTTCATTTCCGTTGATGAGCCCAGATTGGCCAGTGCGTCTGCTTCTGATTTTCTTCTCTCGGGATGTGGATGATTGACCATTCCCAAAACCGTGCGATCAAAGTCTAGACTTTCACTACATATTGTTGCATGTGTTCCTCTTTGCTGTCAAAGATCCCATATACCTGATTTACTACCAGTTGGGAATCATATTTGATTTCTATGACCTCGGAGTTCAGTCCTCGGGTCAGCTCAAGCCCTGCAATCAAAGCCTCATACTCAGCTTCATTGTTAGTCAAGGGAACAGTTCTTAAGGCCTGCCTTGGGGTTTCTCTGGAGGGCATGATTAGTATTACCCATGTCACGACCCAAAACTTAGTCTGTCGTGATGGCGCCTAACGTGGTACTAGGCAAGCTGACACTTCAAAATACTTTCACATTTTTAAATGAAAAATTAGAATAACACAGTTTTAAACCATCAAACTCTCAAAATGGATAGAAAGTCAAAACCAATATAGAAATTCCCAACATCGGGGTGTCACGGAGTATATGAGCGTCTAAACATCACAATTCTAGGAGTACTGTCTATAATAGTTTGAACTAAATACATAAAGCGGAAAAATAGGGAAGGAAAGACAAGGTCTGCGAAACGCCAGGCAACTACCTTGAAATATCCACACGATCAACTGTGCAAAGGAATCAACACCCACCGTGTCCGGAAACACCTGAATTTGCACACGAAATGTAGGGTGTAGCATGAGTACAACCAACTCAGTAAGTAACAAGACTAAATAAAAGACTGAAAGTGGTGACTAGCTTACAGTGATAGTTCAATTACAGAAATTTCAACATAGGAAGGTAGGCATGCTTTCAAGTTCGACAATTTAGGCCACAACATTTAATCCATATCAAGTTTAGGTGAAACAGAATATAATATCTCTTAGAAATTACGAGACGGTGATATATGATAGCTGAAGTGGAACAGAAATGAAAGTCAAATGCGTCAACTCAGGGCAACAGTCACTCAGTCCTCCCATTGACTCCAACCTCACCATCACTCATTCCTCACAGTCACTCATTCCTCTCAATCACTCAGCACTCGGCACTCGCACTCAGTAGGTACCTACGCCCACTGGTGGTGTGTACAGACTCCGGAGGGGCTCCTTCAGCCCAAGCGCTATAACAAGCCAATTATGGCATAAATCAATAAAACATGCTGGGGCGTGTAGCCCGATACCATAAATATCCTCACAATCAGGCCCTCGACCTCGCTTAGTCATCAACCTCTCCAGTCTCTCGGGCACTCAGAAATCATGATAATCAGCCTAAACAGTAATGATATAATGCATCAATAACGAACAATAGAGAGTGAGATGTAATATGCAAGTAAAACTATGACTAAGTACAAAACTACATTTTAACAGATAATTCAACATGTAAACAACTTATGTGGGTCCCTATAGTGCCAACACATAGTCTAAACATAATTTCTAACATGATTTGTTGTTCAATTTCTCTAATACATGGAGAATGAACGGATAACAACAGATTACTCAACTACACAGTTCCATGGAATTGACCAAGTCACAATTCCTACGGTGCATGCCCACACGCCCGTCACCTAGCATGTATGTCACCTCAAAACAAAACACATGACACATAATACGGGGTTTCATACCCTCAGAACCAAATTTAGAACTGTTACTTACCTCAATCCGAGCAAATCTCTACTCCAATACACCCTTGCCTCACAAAACGGCCTCCAAATGCCTTGAATCTAGCCACAAACAATTTGATACAATCAACACGGACTAAAGGAATTAACTCCATAAGAAAGTACCAAGTTATTAATCAAGAGTCAAAAATCGACTCAAAAGCCACCCCCTGGGTCCACGCCTCGAAAATCGTTAAAAGTCACAAAAACCGAAAGCCCATTCATCTACGAGTCCAGCCATACCAAATTTATCAAAATCCGACATCAAATCGTCACCCAAAACCCCCAATACAACTCTCCAAATCCCTAGCCTCAAACTCCCAAATTCAACCTTAAATACACACAAACTAGGTGGAAAATTCAATGGAGAAACAAGATTATTGATAACAAATGAGCACAAGGGACTTACCTCAAGAAACCTCTCAAAACTCCTCTCAAGAATCGCCCAAACTCGAGCATGAAATGTTTAAAATGAAGCAAAATCACGAACCCTCATTTAATTAATCTGCCCAGCGTTCTCGCTTCTGCAACCACTTTAGCCGCTTTTGCGGTCCATCATTTGCATGTGCGGAGGCCACTAAGCTGACCAACCGCTTATGCGGTGGAAACTCTCGCTTTGGCGGACGCGCATTTACGCAAATAATCCGCTTCTGCGAACCAACCTCACCACTCTTTTTTCCGCTTCTGCGACCCTCCAAGCGCAGGTGCGAGTCCGCACCTGCGGAATACCTTCCGCATCTGTGCTCCACAATCCCCAGTCCAATCCTCTGCTTCTGCGCTTTCTATCTTGCTTCTGCGAGCTCGCACCTACGACCAATGTTCCGCAGGTTCGATTGCACCAGAAGGCTTCAGCTACAACAGTCCCTCAAACTCAAACTTTGATCCAAAAACCATCCGAAATCAACCCGAGGCACCCCGGGACCTCAACCAAACATACCAACAAGTCCTAAAACATGATACGAACCTAGTCGAGCCCTCAAATCACATCAAACAGCATGAAAACATGAATCGCACCCCAATTCAAGCATATTGAAACTAAGGAACTTCCAACTTCTACAAACGATGCCGAAACCTATCAACTCACGTCCGATTGACCCCAAATTTTGCACACAAGTCATAAATGACTCCACGGACGTACTCCAACTCTCTGAACTCCAATCCGAGCCCGATAACCACAAAGTCCACTCTCGGTCAAACTTCCAAATTTTTAACTTTCGCCATTTCAAGCCTAATTCAACTACGAACCTCCAAAACACAATCCGGACACGCTCCTAAGTCCAAAATTACCCAACGGAGCTAACAGAACCTTTAAAACTCCATTCCGAAGTCGTTTACTCATAAGTCAACATCCTGGCAACCCTTTCAACTTAAGCTTCAAACTTTGAGACTAAGTGTCTCAATTCATTCCTAAATCTCTTCGGGCCTGAACCAACTACCCCGGCAAGTCACATAATAGCTATAAATCATAAAAGGAGTAGTAAATGGGGGAACAAGGCTACAACTCTCAAAACGACCGACCGAGTTGTTATATCCTCCCCCTCTTAAACAAACGTTCGTCCTCGAATGGGTCTAGAAACATACATGGAGTCTCAAATAGGTGTGGATAACTGCTCCGCATCTCCCGCCCGGTCTCCCAAGTAGCCTCCTCAACTGACTGACCTCTCCATTTCACCTTCACTAAAGCTATGTCCTTTGACCTCAACTTTCAAACCTGCCGATCCAAAATGGCCACCGACTCCACATCATAAGTCAAATCACCATCCAACTGAATCGTGCTGAAATACAAAACATAAGACAGATTGCCGACATACTTTCGGAGCATAGAAACATGAAACACTGGATGCACACTCGACAAACTAGGTGGAAAGGCAAGCTTGTAAACCACCTCCCCAATCCTCTGAAGTACCTCAAAAGGCCCAATATACCGAGGGCTTAACTTGCCCTTCTTCCCGAACCTCATAACACGCTTCATGGGTGAAACCTTGAGCAGAACCTTCTCCCCAACCATGAAAGCAACGTCACGAATCTTCCTATCAGCGTAACTCTTCTGTCTGGACTGCGCTGTGCGAAGCCGATCCTGAATCAATTTAAACTTGTCCAAAGCATCCTAAACCAAGTCAGTACCCAATAGCCTAGCCTCACCCGAGTCAAACCAACCCACCGGATATCGACATCGTCTCCCATATAAAGCCTCATACGGAGCCATCTGAATGTTCGACTGGTAGTTGTTGTTGTAGGCAAACTCTGCGAGCGACAGAAACTGATCCAAAGAACCCCCGAAATCAATGACACAAGCACATAGAATGTCCTCCAATATCTGAATAGTACGCTCGAACTGTCCATCTGTATGGGGTGAAATGATGTACTCAACTCAACCTAGGTGCCCAACTCTCGCTGTACCACTTTCCAAAACTGCGATGTAAACTGCGTGCCTCGATCTAAAATGATGGACACTAGCACATCGTGAAGGCGAACGATCTCGTGAATGTAAATCTCAGCCAACCACTCTGAAGAATAAGTAGTCATAACTGGAATGAAGTGCGCAGACTTGGTCAGCCGATCCACAATTATCCAAATAGCATCAAACTTCCTCGAAGTTCGTGGGAGCCCAACTACAAAATCCATAGTGATCCGCTCCCATTTCCACTCTGGAATCTCTAGCCTCTGAAGCAATCCGCCCGGTCTCTGATGCTTATACTTTACCTGTTGACAGTTGAGGCATCGAGCTACAAACCCCACTTTATGCTTCTTCATTCTCCTCCACCAATAGTGCTTTCTTAAGTCCTGATACATCTTCGCGGCCCCCGGATGAATAAAATATCGCGAACTGTGGGCCTCTTTAAGAATCAACTCAAGTAGCCCATCTACATTAGGCACACAAATCCGACCCTGCATCCTCAACACTCTATCATCCCCAATAGTAACAACTCAGGCATCACTGTGCTGAACCATGTCCTTAAGGACAAGCAAATAAGGATCATCATAATGGCGCTCTCTGATGTGATCATATAAGGAAGACCGAGAAACCACACAAGCTAGAACCCAACTGGGCTCCGAAACATCTAATCTCACGAACTGGTTGGCCAAGGCCTGAACATCAACTGCAAGCGGTGTCTCACCAACAAGAATGAATGCAAGGCTACCCATACTCACTGACTTTCTGCTCAAGGCATCGACCACCACATTGGCCTTCCCGGGATGATACAGAATAGTAATATCATAGTCCTTTAGCAGCTCCAACCATCTCCGCTGCCTCAAATTTAGATCCTTTTGTTTGAACAAGGGCTGGAGACTCCGATGATATGTAAATACCTCGCAAGACACACTATAGAGATAGTGCCTCCAAATCTTCAATGCATGAACGATGGCAGCCAACCCCAAATCATGAACATGGTAGTTCTTCTCACGGGGCTTCAACTAACGTGAGGTATAAGCGATCACTCTACCCTCATACATCAAGACACACCCAATACCAATTTGAGAAACATCATAATACATTGTATAAGAACCAGAAGCTGAAGGCAAAACTAGAACTGGAGTTGTGGTCAAAGAAGTCTTGAGCTTCTGAAAGCTCTCCTCACACTCATCCGACCACCTGAAAGGAGCACCCTTCTAAGTCAATTTGGTCAAAGGCGATGCAATAGATGAGAAACCCTCCATGAAGTGACGATAATAACCGGCCAAGACGAGAAAGCTCCGAATCTCCGTAGCTGAGGATGGTCTGGGCCAACTCTAAACCGCCTCTATCTTCTTTGGATCCACCTGAATCCCCTCACTGGACACCACGTGCCCCAAGAATGCCACTGAACTAAGCCAAACTCACATTTGGATAACTTGGCATAAAGTTTCTCCTCCTTCAACCATTGCAACATAATCCTCAAATGCTGGGCATGCTCCTCCTGACTACGAGAGTACACCAGGATGTCATCAATGAATACTATGACAAACGAGTCGAGATAAGGCTGAAATACATTTTTCATCAGATGCATGAATGCTGCTGGGGCGTTGGTCAGCCCAAAAGACATCACATGGAACACATAATGACCATAACGGGTCCTGAATGTTGTCTTTAGAATATCCGAGTCTCGAATCTTCAACTGGTGATACGCAGACCTCAAATCAATCTTGGAGAACACCCTCGCTCCCTGAAGCTGGTCAAATAGATCATCAATACACGCAAATGATACTTGTTCTTGATTGTAACTTTGTTCAACTGCCTATAATCAATACACATCCGTATAGTACCATCCTTCTTCTTCACAAAAAGAACCGGTGCACCCTAAGATGACACATTGGGTCGAATAAACCCCTTATCAAGAAGTTCTTGAAACTGCTCTTTCAATTCCTTCAACTCAACTGGTGCCATATGATACAGAGGAATAGAAATGGCCTGAGTGATCGGTACCAAGTCAATACCAAAGTTAATATCCCTGTCCGGCGGCATGCCCAACAGGCCTGTAGGAAACATATCCGAAAAATCTCGTACCACCAGAATAGAATCAATAGTAGGAGTATCAGCACCAACATCCCTCACAAAGGCTAAATAAGATAAATAACTCTTTCCAACCATCTGCTGAGCCTTCAAATATAAAATCACTCTGCTGGGAACATAGTCTAGAGAACCTCCCCACTCAATCCTTGAAAACCCCGACATCGCCAACGTCACGGTCTTAGCGTGACAATCCAGCATAGCATGACATAGAGACAACCAATCCATACCCAAGATCACATCGAAATCAACCATACTAAGCAACAAGAGATCAACTCTAGTTTCCAATCCCCTAATAGTCACTACACATGATCGATATACACGGTCCACAATAATAGTATTGACCACTGGCATAGATACATGAACACATGAAACTAGGGACTCACGGGGCATATCCAGATAATGAGCAAAATACGATGATACATACGAATAAGTGAAACTAGGGTCAAATAATACAGAGGCATCCATGTGGCATACTGAGACAATACTTGTGATCACTGTGTCTGAAGCAACAATATCTGGTATGGCAGGAATATCATAGAATCAGGCCTGGCCACTACCTGATCGGCCTCCCCCTCTTGGGAGACCCCTAGCTGACTGAGCCCCACCTCGAGCTGGCTGGACGGGTGGTGAAGTAACTGTTGCTGAAGTCACAGCCTGACTCCTCTGCTGCACTGGACCTCCCGGACGACGAGGACACTGCCTCTACATATGCCCAAACTCCTCACACTCAAAGAAACTCCCCGGTGCTGGTGGTGAGGACTGAAGGGAGCCCTAAGCACCGGGATAACTGATAGAAGGACCTGGCATGGATGAACCCTAAACTGATGGAGCACGAGATGAACTCTGAGCTGGAAGTGCACTGAGAGATGACAGACCCTGATGAGCACTATATGAACCATGGCTGGTTGATGCACCACGGTGAGCTGGACGAGCTGTCTGAGCGTGCCTATAAGGACGACCCCTACTGTGGTAGAATTGACCCCTAGAAGGAACCCCGCTGAAATCACCCGATCCACAAGGCCTCTTGGCCTCCCTCTCCCCACGCTCCTGACTATAGACCATCTCTATCTGCCAAGCAATATCAACCACCTCATTGAAAGTAGCACCAAATACCCTATCCCGAGTCATAAGCAACCTCAGCTGATATGTGAGGCCATCAATTAACCTCATAATCCTCTCCCTATTAGTGGGAGCCAACCAAACTGCGTGACGAGACAACTCAAAAAACCTCATCTCCTATTACGTCACATACATGCCCTCCTGACGTAGCTGCTCAAACTGTCTGCGCAGCTCCTCCATGCGAGACTGCGGCATGAACTTCTCCAAAAAGAGAATGGAGAACTCCTGCCATGTAAGTGGTGCGACACCGACCGGCCTGCGCCTCTCATAAGCCTCCCACCATCTGAAGGCAACCCCAGTGAACTGAAAAGTAGTGAACGAGACCCCACTGGTCTCTAGAATACTAGCCGTGCGAAGAATCCACTAGCACTTATCCAAGAAGCCCTGAGTATCCTCTGACTCAGCCCCGCTAAATGATGGAAGCTGAAGCCTCCCAAATCTCTCAAGTCTCCTCTGCTCATCATCAGTCATAATGAGGACCACCTGGGCCTGAGCAATCGCTACTTGCTGGGCTGGTAGTACCCCCAGTGTATAGAGTCCCTGCATCACCTACTTTAGAGTACGGGCAGCGGGAGTCTGAGTACCTCTCCCGGCCTGAGAAGTGGATATTGCGGCCGGAATAGAGACCGCTTGAGCAAGGCTGGTGCACACCATCAAAATCTAAGCCAAGACCTCCTGAAGGCTTGGAATCACAATGGGCACAGTTGGTACCTGATCTGTCCCCACTGGCTCAACCGTATCTGGTACCTGCTCCTGAGCTGGAGAGATTGGTGGATCTGCAGGTGCTGCTCTAGCTGCTGTATGAGCTGCACCTTTGCCCCTACCACGACCCCTACCGCGACCTCGGCCTCTCGCAGCCCTAGCTGGTGGTACTGGTGGTTGTCCGTCCTGTCCGGTAGCATGTGTCCTAAGCATCTGTGAGAGAATAAAATATAGAAGTTTAGTTACTGGAATCAACAAATCCGCATAACAAGAATACAAGAATATAAAGTTACCTAAGGGTTTGGCAGCCTCTCGAAGATAAGTGTAGACGTCTCCGTACCGATCCGCAAGACTCTAATAAACCTGCTCATGACTCGTGAGACCTATGTAACCTAGGCTCTGATACCTACTTGTCACGACCCAATACTTAGCCTGTCGTGATGGCGCCCAACGTGGTACTAGGCAAGCCGACACTTCAAAATACATCCAGACTTTAAAATGAAAAATAAGAATAACACAGGTTTAAATTATCAAACTCTCAAAATGGATAGAAAGTCAAAACCAATATAGAAATTCCCAACATAGGGGTGTCACGGAGTACATGAGTGTCTAAACATCACAATTCTGGGAGTATTGTCTATAATACTCTAAAACTAAATACATAAAGCAGAAAGATAGGGAAGGAGAGACAAGGTCTGCGAAATGCAAGGCAGCTACCTTGAAATATCCACACGATCAACTGTGCAAAGGAATCAACACCCACCGTGTCCGGAAACACCTGGATTTGCACACGAAGTGCAGGGTGTAGCATGAGTACAACCAACTCAGTAAGTTACAAGACTAAATAAATGATTGAAAGTAGTGACGAGCTTCACAATGATAGTTCAATTATTGAAATTTCAACATAGGAAGGTAGGCATGATTTCAAGTTCGACAATTTAGGCCACAACATTTAATCCATGCCAAGTTCAAGTGAAACAGAATATAATATCTCTCAGAAATTATGAGACTGTGATATATGACAGCTAAAGTGCACAGAAATGAAAGTCAAATGCATCCTCTCAGAGCAATAGTCATTCAGTCCTCCCATTCACTCCAACCTCACCATCACTCATGCCTCACAGTCACTGATTCCCATCAATCATTCAACACTCGACACTCGCACTCAGTAGGTTCCTGCGCTCACTGGTGGTGTGTACAGACTCCGGAGGGGCTCCTTCAGCTCAAGCGCTATAACAAGCCAATCATGGCATAAATCAATGAAACATGCTACGACGTGCAGCCCGATCCCAAAAATATCCTCAAAATCAGGCCCTCGGCCTCACTCAGTCATCAACCTCTCCAGTCTCTCGGGCTCTCAGAAATCATGATAATCAGCCCAAACTGCAAAGATATAATGCATTAATAACGAACAATAGAGATTGAGATGTAATATGCAAGTAAAACTGTGACTGAGTACAAAACTACATTTTAGCTGATAATTCAACATGTACACGACCTCTGTGGGTCCCTACAGTGCCAACACATAGTCTAAACATGATTTTTAACATGATTTGTAGTTCAATTTCTCTAATACATGGAGAATGAACAGATAACAACAGATTACTCAACTACACAATTCCATGGAATTGACCAAGTCACAATTCCTACGGTGCACGCACACACGCCCGTCACCTAGCATGTGCGTCACCTCAAAACCAAATACATGACACATAATACGGGGTTTCATACCCTCAGAACCAAATTTAGAACGATTACTAACCTCAATCCGAGCAAATATCTACTCCAATACACTCTTGCCTCGCGAAACGGCCTCCGAATGCCTCGAATCTAGCCACAAAAAATTCGATACAATCAACACGGGCTAAAGGAATTAACTCCATAAGAAAATACTAAGTTATTAATCAAGAGTCAAAAATCGACTCAAAAGCCGGCCCCTGGGCCCATGCCTCGAAAACTGTTAAAAGTCACAAAACCTAAAATCCCATTCAACCACGAGTCCAACCATACCAAATTTACCAAAATCCGACACCAAATCCTCACCCAAAACCCCTAATCAAACTCTCCAAATCAATAGCCTCAAACTCCCAAATTCCACCTTAAATACACACAAACTAGGTAGGAAATTCAATGGGGAAACAAGATTATTGATAAAAATGAGCACAAGGGACTTACCTCAAGAAACTCCTTGAAAATCCTCTCAAGAATCGCCCAAACCCGAGCTTGAAATGTTTAAAATGAAGCTAAATCGCGAACCCTCGTTTAATTAATCTGCCAGCGTTCTCGCTTCTGTGGCCACTTTAGTGGCTCATGCGGCACCTCTTTTTCCATCATCCGTATCTTCGGAGGCCACTAAGCCGACCAACCACTTTTGCGTTCGAAACCCCCGCTTCTGCGAGCGCACATCTGCGCAAATAATCCGCTTTTGCAGACTAGCCTCACCACTCCTTTTTCCGCTTCTGTGACTCTCCAAGCGCAGGTGCGAGTCTGCACCTACGGAATACCTTCCGCATCTGTGCTCCACAGTCCCCAGTCCAATCCTCCACTTCTGTGGTTCCTATCTTGCTTCTGCGCTTCCTAGCCCGCTTCTTCGAGCTCGCACTTGCGACCAATATTCCGCATGTGCGATTGCACCAGAATGCTTCAACTACAGCAGTCCCTCAAACTCAAACTTTGATCCGAAAACCATCTGAAATCAACCCAAGCCCCCCTCCCCCCCAGGACCTCAACCAAACATACCAACAAGTCCTAAAACACAATACGAACCTAGTCGAGCCCTAAAATCACATTAAACAACATCAAAACACGAATCGCACCCCAATTCAAGCCTCTTGAAACTAAGGAAATTTCAACTTCTACAAGCGATGCCGAAACCTATCAAATCTCGTCCGATTGACCCCAAAATTTACACACAAGTCACAAATCACTCCACGGACCTACTCCAACTCTCGAAACTCCAATCCGAGCTCGGTAACCACATAGTCCACTCTCGGTCAAACTTCTAAATTTTCAACTTTCTCCATTTCAAGCCTAATTCAACTACGAACCTCCAAAATACAATCCGGACATGCTCCTAAGTCTAAAATCATCCAGCGGAGCTAACGGAACCGTCAAAACTCCATTTTGAAGTCATTTACTCATAAGTCAACATCCAGTTAACCCTTTCAACATAAGCTTCCAACTTTGAGATTAAGTGTCTCAATTCAGTCTGAAATCTCTCCGAACCCGAAACAACCACCCCGGCAAGTCACATAACAACTATAAATCATAAAAGGAGAATTAAATTGGGGAACGGGGCTACAACTCTCAAAACGATCGGCCAGGTCATTACAACCCCGAGCCTAGACCCTTTCACATTGGAAACTCCGTCCGTGAATAAGGTCCAGACTCCGATGTCGATTCCGACACCATCACCGCTTCTTTGGTGGCCAAAGGCAGTAGTCTAGGACTGAAATCGACCATAAAGTTGGCCAAAACTTGTGACTTGATCGCAGTCCTGGGTTTATACTCTATGTCAAATTCACTCATTTTGACTGTCCATTTGGCCAGTTGACCTGAAAGTTTAGGTTTGTGAAGGATATTCCACAGGAGAAAAGTTTGAACCACGACTATCGGGTGGCATTGAAAATAAGGCCTATTCGAGCGGCGACTACAAGACCTAAGGCTAATTTTTCGTGGTTGGGTAGCGAGTTTCCGCTCCTGTTAAAATTTTACTAACATAAAAGATAGGAGATTGCGTACCTTCGTCTTCACAGATAAAAACGACACTTACCACTACCTTCGAGACCCTTAAGTAAATCAACAACTGTTTGCCTTTCTCTGGTTTCAATAGTAACCGAGGGCTCGATAAATAACTTTTCAAATCTTTCAAAGTCTGCTGGCATTCTGGAGTCAATTTGAAGTTGTTTTCCTTTTTCAAAAGTGAGAAGAAGTGATGACATTTTCTGAAGACCGGGAAATGAACCTGCTTAAAGCGGCTAGTCTTCCTGTTAACATCTGAACCTCTTTCACATTTGATAGCTGGTCGGGAATGTCCTCAATGGCTTTAATTTTATCAATATTGACTTCGATCCCCCTTTGTGACACCAGGAACTTCAAGAACTTACCGAAGCTGACTCTGAATGCACGTTTTTCGGGTTTAAGCTTCATGTTGTGCTTTCTTAGGATGTCAAAGGTTTCTTGGAGGTGTTTAAGATGATCACCTATGTTTAAAGACTTAACCAGCATATCATCTATATAAACTTACATTGTTTTCCCTATTTGTTTTTCAAATATTTTGTTCACAAGCCTTTGATAAGTGGCTCCGGCGTTGTTAAGCCCGAAAGGCATCACATTATAGCAATATCTCCCAAAGTTCGTTATTAACAAAGTTTTATTTTTATCTTTCGGGTTCATTTTGATTTGGTTGTACCCGGAATAGGCATCGAGGAAACTCATCAACTCGTGCCCGACCATCACATATATCATTTGATTATTGTTTGGTAATGGGAATGAGTCATTTGTTCACGCCTTATTCAGATCCTTATAATCTACACACATGTGAAATTTATTATTCTTTTTTGGAACTAATACTACGTTAGCTAACCAGTCAGGATACTTTACCTCCCGGATTGACCCGATATCAAGCAATCGAGTTATCGCTTCTTTGACAAACCTATTTCTGACCTCGGTAATAAGGCGTTTCTTCTGCTTTAATAGAGGGATGTTAGGATCCAGGCTTAACTTGTGCACGTCCACCTCTGGCATAATACCTTTCATATCCGCATAAGACCATGCAAAATAGTCAATGTTAAATTTAAGCAATTCTATAAATCCTGACCTGAGCTCGGGGTTTAATCTTGTCCCCAAGTGGAATTTCCTCTCTAAGAACTTTTTGAACAATGCGACTTGTTCGAGCTCTTCTGCTATGGATTTGGTCGCATCAGTTTCTTCTGGTACCTGGAAATATCTTATCACATGATAGGATTTCGATGACTCCTCCCCCTTGTCGACTTCATTCGGGTCAGGAGCAAGTGTCGGCTCCTATAATTGCTATGCCACATGTTCCTTCCCTTTGCTATTGGAAATAGAGATTGCATTCATCTCCCTTGCCGCCAGTTGATCCCCTCTTATTTGTTTAATCCCCTTTGGAGTTGATAATTTCAGAAGTTGTTGGTATGTTTATGGCACAACCTTCATCTCGTGTAGCCATGTTCTTCCAAGAATAATGTTGTAGCCTATATCACCGTGTACTACTTCAAATGTCTTCATTACCCCTTCGTCATTCGTGGGCAGCAGGATCTCTCCTCGAGTTGTCATGCTTGCTAAGTTGAACCCGGTGAGGAGCTTTGTGGCCGGAATGATGCTTCCGGTTAGCTTGTCTTGTTCCAACACTCTCCATTGGATAATATTGGCTGAACTCCCTAGGTCCACCAAAACACGTTTAATTTTAAAATCTAAAACATTAAGAGAAATTACTAGGGCATCATTGTACGGTAGTAAGAGTCCATCTGCGTCCTCCTCCGTAAAGGTGATATCGTCCTCAGTGACTTCCCGGAGTCTCTTACTATGGGTCACTGATACCTTTGTCTTTTTCGCTGCCGAAAAGGTTACATCATTAATCTCATTCCCCCCGAAAATCATGTTGATCTTTAGTCGAGGAGGATCTTCTCCTGCTTTTGAGGATTTCACATTATCCCAGTTGTGGCCGGAGTTATTCTTAGCCCAGTCGCTTAAGAATTCTTTGAGACGACTATTTTTCAGCAATGTCTTCACCTCTTCGTGCAGATGTCGGCAGTCCCCAGTTCGGTGGCTGTTAGTACCATGATAATCACATCATAGATTAGAATCCCTTCGATCTGCCTTGGGAACCGTGCTTCCTTAATGTTCCTCATCGGCGATACTAGTTCCACTATGCTACCATTGAAGTTATACTCGGATAATCTGGGGTGGTTGGAATCTCTGGAGCCCGAAACCTCTTTGTCCTACAACGATCTATTATTTCGGCCACAATCAGCTCTCCTATTAGTAGCGAACCTATCCACCAACCAAAAACCTCTGCCGCGTCTTTTGGCCCTATAGTAAGGGCAAAGACCGACCTCTAGAAGACCGTTGATATGCGTTGAAATCATCCTTCAACATTTCCTTATTCTTATCTCGGTCTCGACCCTTGGTTGATGCCGGGAAACTGAGATGTTCATCTTCTATCTTATCTTTGATTCGTAGAGGTTGAGGACATCTGCCTATGTTATCGCCTAGAACTCGAGCAAACTTTCTTTCAGTTTTCGGGAAGCGTCATAACTCCACGGATTCAACCCTTTAGTAAATGCCTCAGCTGCCCATTCGTCTGACACAACCAGTAGAAACATCCTTTTCTTCTGAAATATGGTCACAAACTCTCGTAGCAATTCGAACTCTCCTTGCGCAATTCTGAATATGTCGGCCTTTCGGGCCTGTAACTTCCTAGCCCCAGTATGGGCCTTGATAAAAGAATCAGTGAGCATCTCGAAGGAATCTATTGAGTGCTCGGGTAGAAGTGAATTACCATGTCAGAGCCCCCTTTGTGAGGGTCTCCCCGAACTTCTTCAACAAGACTGGCTCAATCTCGTGCGGAGCTAAGTTGTTTTCTTTCACCGCCATTGTGTAGGTGGTAATGTGCTCCTAAGGATCCAAAGTCCCTTCATATTTCGGCACGTATGGCATTTTGAACCGCTTTCGGATTTACTCTGGTGCCGCGTTCAGTTTGAACGGCAACTGGGTGTACTTCTTTGAGTCAGATCCTTTCAACACTAGCGGTGCACCCGGGATTTGATCCATTCAGGCATTTATTTCCCTCATAAACCACATGAGTCGATTTTAAAAGGATCTTCCCCGTTATTGTTACTAGATCCACTATCGTTCCCCCAACCCCGTCGAAGCTGACCTCACCCCTTGGGGTGTTGTTGTCAACCCTTTGTGCTGTTTGATTTTCGGGAGCACCGAGAGGAACTGGACCGCTTCCATTCGCATTGTTGGAAGCACCCAACAACGCGTGCTTCAACTCTGTCATGACCTGATCTTATCGCAAGAGATGGCCCATAATAGCCTTTTGTTGCTCTCTTAGGATTCTCATCATTTCCATAACGTGCTCGTCTTCAGCATCACCAGGAGTTGCCTCTCGAACGTATCGTGGATATTGCCCACCATGGACCGACGTGGCTACGTCTTCCTCATTGCGGGTATCACTGATCGAATATTTGTGTCGAGGCATATTTCCTTGTGCCGCAATGTTGACATCGTTATCTGCCATTTTCTTACGATTTTTTGCTAAGAAACAAAAAATTAAATAGGTTAGTAATAGATGCAAGGATTAACTCAATTACGCAACTATCTTAGCCCCACGGTGGGCACCAAACTGTTTACCCATAAAATAGTACAATTGAATTTGTATGTGGTTTATATACAAGCGAATCGATTTGATCCTAAAATGATAAATAAAGTAAATAAAACACAAGACTTAGCGTTGAAATCGAGATAAGATAGCCGATAGCTTGGTTTCGGGAGCAGAGCTTCAGAAAGCAATAATAAAAATATAAATAGACAAGAAATAAAGTGTTATTGAGCTTAGAATAATGTGTATCATAAGTTTGTCAGAAAATTTGTGTCCTTACAATGGCTGTTGAAATCACTATTTATAGTTGCACCTAGGGAACAAGGTACTAGGATAAAGCCCCTTTTAAATGACAATTATAGGGACCATTGAAGAATGTGTAACGACAGGCTATGAATGGCAAAATTCTCTATAACAGACTGTGTATTTAATACTGCAGAATATACTTCATTAAATGCTATCGGGTGGAAGGCATTCATATGTCTTCATTAGCATTATTCCCTTCGGGGGCTTCCCGACGCCAACCGAAACTGCTGCCCCCGGTCTTGGTTTCCACTGTCTCGCTTTTCGTCTATCTCCGGTGCCACTTGTCGCTCCATTATACGAGTATTTATTATGAACCAATTTTACCCTATATAACTATAATTGCAAATGTAAACACAATGTGACTATCCTTTAAATCAATTCCAGCCCAAAACACCAGCCCAAAGCCACTTGACCCGGTCCGGAAATAACCCCTCTATTGCACCTTGGTGATCCAGGACATCTTCATCAAGCTAATCAAATTGTGACACGTCACCCCTCCTCCACACTCACACAAGAAACACATCTCATCTGGACTGTTGATCCAAATGATCAACGACCCATGCTTAAACCAATATTTTCTCATTAAACATTTTTATCACTGAAATTAACTAAGAGTCTAAACTATCGACTAATGACAATCAACGCAAGTATTGAGCAAAGGAAGTTATCAATTGGGAGAAGATAGGGTTGATAGGATAAGTGCAAGACAAATGTTTGGGATTTAACTCTAGATAATTCACTTCTAATATTCAAGTGAGTCTCTCGAATTCACTTGGTTATTAGTTGAATTGATTAGTAGAAACTCTTCTCTCGATTAAGTCTCAAACTCACAAGATGAATCAATTTTAAGCACGTAAAAATATGCAAGAATTTGTAGTGGATTGGTCTTTAGGAGAACCTATCTCGATTATCCTCCTAACTAAGTTTAATCAACAATTCAACTAGCCTCTTCCGATTATTAAGAAGAATTAATGACTTCAACCAACAAAATATAATGCAACAATATTACAAGTTATGCCTCTCTCGATTACACGAACAAGTGCATATAGATGCAATAACTAAAACATCCAAAATGATTCAATACATAAAGATTAGAATTAATTATCTATAAACAAGTATCAAGACACCAAATCCATCAAACCCTAAAGACTACTCCATGGATATGGAGTAATTCATCATAATAATGTTTAAGTTAAAGGAAAATATAAAACGATCCAAACTCTTGTGTTGAGTGAGGATTGGATGATGAAATCCTTGAGCTTTTGCTTCTCCACCTCCTCCTTGGCTTCCTCTGGTCTAATATGTGTCGAAAATCCCTAAATATAACGTTTTTACATGTATTTATACTAAGTAGGGTCGGGCCCAGACGAAAATACCTTTTCCTGCGCGAACTGGGATAATAACTCTGTAAAAATTGCACAGGCGCGCCGCATGGGGCGATGGGCCAGGCGGGGCGGTTGTGGGGAAATCCAAAGAGCTTTTAATTTGACAGGAGCAGAAAAATGTGCAGCTGCGGTACACCACGCGCCGCGGCTGTGGAAGTTTCTCAGAGTAAATCATTTTCACTCGCTTTTTGATATCCAGGCTCGGTCCTTGACCCCAGAATGCAATCCCGGCTTAATTCCTTGAGCTTTTACTCAGACTTCAAAGCTACAAATCACTCGAATTAGCTCCATTACATTTACATAGCTCGGAATCCTCCTACAAGGCATACCATACACAATTAGTGCAAAACACTAGCGATTAAAGCTCAAACTCTATTAAAGTACAGTAAATTAGAGTGCAATAAGCGACTAAAACACGCAATTATGGCCTACCATCAACACCCTACACATAAACCATTGCTCGCCCTCGAGCAATCAAACCACACTTAATATAGACACGACCTTGTTAGACAACTCTCATAACTCATCACACCAAGAACAATTAAAATAGTTTAAGCACAACACCGTAACATCCTAGCATCAAGATTTGACTCGAAAGCACCACGCATTATTTATAACCCGCTCACTTACTCTAACACAGAGGTCAATGACAATACCTTTCCTTCACGAATTAAGTGCCCTCATCACAATAGAGAGTAGTTCCACACACCATCAAATTTAACAACAATCAGGAACTCAATATAGAAAGAATTAACTCACTCTTAGCAATACCATTCATATGCCACAAAAGATGCACCATAGGCTTTCCCGTAGAGTACCACTCTACTAATTGAGTTTATTCAGTCAAGGATCAAGTAGGACTTTAACTAATTGTAATGTAGGTTGCTGGACAGGTAGGATACATTTAGATATAAGAGTGACTACACCTCCCTAAACACTTTAATACATACAATTTAACATTCAAAACCCCACACTTATGTCAAACCATAACTCCACCTTTACTTCAATATACATTAACTCCCAACTTCTTTAAGCACAATTACATCATAATTTACCACTATCATGGAATAGTTTGCACAATCATACAATATTTTTTTCTTTTTCAATTCAAGTGGCTCTTACTTTTTCACTACAGTGCACTTTTCTCCTTATTTCATCAGTTTCACTTAAAAGCCAAACCAACCACCCCACACTTCAACTTTTACAAATGGGTAAGGCTTGTCAATTCAAAATAGATGGTCAATTCAAAACAAATGGGTAAGGCTTGTAATGTTGTTTCCAAAGAAACAAGATTACAGGCTCAAAAGGGTTAACTAAGATACATAACAATTAGGTGGGTAAAAGCATATAACTGGCTCAACAAAGAAATGCCTATATCACTTCCAAGACTGAACAAAACTACCATTTCATTTTGCAAACACACGGGGCAAGTTCTAGACATCAAATGCAATGCACAAAATACACGAAACCTCACACACACATGGAACATAACTCACTCAGGATTGGATTCATCAAGACACTCTAGTCAAAGCAGTTAAGAAAAGTTAAGTTCATACTGTTTAAAGTGCTTATGCAAGAGTCACAAACTGAGCCTAAGCGTCACAACTAAAGCACTCACTATTCTCAAGGCATAACCAAGTCAAGAGATATTGCTTCCAATTCAAATCATAACACAAGATTCCTACTATACTACAAAATTAAAAACTAACTACACCCGGTTCAAACAAAACCCTTGGAAAAGAACCGCGACACAAAGAAAAACCAAGAGGGAATTATTACACTAACTACAAAAGAAAATCTTTTTATCTTTTCCTTTCGACTTTATTCCATCAAGAAACCCATCGAATGATATCCATTGTCGGGAAAAGTTGAATTTTTTTAAATTTTTATGGTTTTCTTTTCCTCATTTTTCTATCTCTACTACTTAAACAACAAAACAAAAACTAAGACTAATATACATACATACATACATACAAATATCCCCCACCCCACACTTCAAGTTGTGGCATGTCCCCATGGCACACAATTAAAAGTATAAGGTAGAGGAAACTTCCCTGAATCTCTAGTCGGGGTCTGAGTCGAAGTCGAGCTCCATTCTTCCTTGCCCGAACTAGTGCACACATCCACGCGGACAGCTTATTCTCAGCCTTCTTGGGGTAAACCCCACACTTATCTTTTCCACTCGTTGTAGCCTTTTCTTTAGAGCTCTTCAGTTTTGACTCAACACTTGCACCTGGCTTCTCCTTCTTCACCCCCGTTTCTACATTCATCTCAAAAGTTACAGTCTCCTCACCCACTCTAAGCATGATTTTTCTCTCGTGTATGTCTAAGATTACTCTGCCCATTGCTAAGAATAGTCTTCCTAAGATGAGAAGGACCTCCTTATTCTCCTCCATATTCACTACTATAAAATCTACAGGAAATACAAACTTATCTACCCGAACTAAGACATCCTCCACTATCCCCTCGGGTATGATAGTTGTTTGGTCTGCCATCTGTAAAGATATTGGTGCAGGCCTTATCTCTCCAATCTCATTCTCCAGCTTCCTGTAAATAGACAAATGCATTAAATTAATTGAGGCACCCGAATCACATAAAGATTTGTCAAAACTAAGAGTGCCTAACGAGCAAGGTATAGTAAAACTCCCTGGATCTCCACACTTTTGTGGGAGTTTGTTTTGCAAGATTGTGCTACAATGGTCTGTGAGCTTGACCACTGAGGTCTCTTCTATCTTTTTCTTCTTTGTAAGGATCTCCTTCAAGAATTTGGCATAAGTTGGCATTTGTGAGAGAACTTCTATGAATGGAAAATTTACATTAACCTGTCTCAGCATATCTAGAAATGTCTCAAACTGCTTGTCCAGCTTTTCTCTATACAACTTTTGGGGAAAAGGTAAAGCATGCATATGCTCGCTCTCATTCGATTCCCCCCTTCTTGAAGTTTCCTCTTTTTTTTTCTAAGCTCCCTTCTTGCCTTTCTTCTTCTTATCAACTTCGTTTTTCAGCTGTTCCCCACTTACTTTTTCAGGCACCACCTCTTTTTGGATAAGGGTGGGATCTTTCACTACTTGCCCACTTCTCATAGTTACAGAATTTACCGTCTCCTTGGGATTTCTTTCAGTATCCGCTGGAAAGTACCTGGGATCCTTTCAGACAATATGGTGGCAATTTGTCCCACTTGTTTCTCCATGTTTCGCAGCCCTGTGCCAAGTTCCTTGATTGCTACACCATGAGCATCTAACCTCACATTGTCTTCTAGCCCAGGATGCTTGGATTGTTGAGGTTGAAACTGCAGCCTCGGCTGATTCACAAAACCAGGAGCTCCTTGAAATCTAGAGTTATTTTGTTGCCATGCATTTGCTGTATCCCCCGGGTGAACTCCATGAAAAGCCGGGGTGCTTCTGACCCATTACATTGAAGTTATAATTACCCACATCATTAACTTCCTCAGTTGAGGCTTGACACTAATGAGTAGGGTGTCATGTTCCACATATATCACAAGCTGCGTGATTCTCACTTTTTATTGAAGCTAAGGTCAGCTTCCTTATCTCTTTCACCATGGCATCAAGTTTTACCTGCACAGATGTGTTAGCATCAACCTGGTGAACACCATTCGACCTTCTTTCAGCAATTTCAGAGGGCCACTGATTTGCATCTTGAGATAATTCATCGAGAATAGTGACTATCTCCTCTGGTGTCTTCTTCATCAATGGACCTCCAGCTACATTACTCAATATTCTCCGTGAGGTCGGTGTCAATCCATCCCAAAAATCCTAGAGTTGTATCCAGAGTTCAATTCCACTATGCTGACACTTACACACTATCTCTTTGAACCTCTCCCAAGCTTCAATCTTGTTCTAACAGAAGTTATGAATTTCTCTTCTAAACTTGCCTGTCTTAGCGGATGAGAAATATTTGTCAAGAAATTTTCTGGTCATCTCATCCCATGTTCTAACGATCTATTAGGCAAGCTTTGAAGCCAGTGTTTGCATCGTCTTTGAGAGTGAAGGGGAATGCCCTTAGATAAACAGCATCTTGTGATACACCATTATATTGAAAGGTGTTCATTATCTCTTCGAAGTCCATCAGATGATTGTTTGGATCTTCGTTCATCTTTCCTCTGAAAACGCAGCCGTTTTGAAGCGTTTGGAGCAACCCTTGCTTCAGCTCAAAATTATTAGCTGCACCTGGAGGTGGTCTCACCCTTGACAAGCTTAGTTGTAGACTGGTCTAGCATAATCAGCAAGTGGTCTCCCTTGGTCGGAGCTATGTTTCCGAACTGGTCTGCACCAACGGGCTGATTCTGAGACATTCTCCGAGCCCTCTCCTCTTCATAGGAAAGTTGGGCATTTCAAAGGGCTATCTCCTCATCATCTCGTGCAACTTTTTCTCTTTGCCGGGCTGCCTCACTTGCAGCCAAATCAACATAATCATCATCTCCAGCCATATCTTTCTTGGTTGAGGATTGCCCAACCTTCTCTACTTTCTCGACAAGATTTCTTTCCTTCCTCAACTGTCGCAGTTGTTTCTCGATTTCTGGTTCGTATGGTTGCAATTCCTTACCAGAAGATCGAGTCATGCACCAATCTACCTTGTAGCCTGCGCACAGTCAAAGAACACCAAACGTAAAAAGGGAAAAATAAAATAAAATAAAAAGAAAAATTCATGAATTAGTACTACAAACTATTTCAAACATTATTGATTGCCAATCCTCGGCAACGATGCCAAAATTTGACGAGCGCAAAACACACACTAAAATATGCTCGCTAGTCGAATATAGTAAATTATAATATCGTATTCACAAGGATTGGAGTTAAACAATATTATCGTAGTTTGTATCTATATTGCTATCCACGATGATCAACAATGGAAATTTATGTGATTTAAACTAAAATTAACTAAGAGTCTAAACTATCGACTAATGACAATCAACGCAAGTATTGAGCAAAGGAAGTTATCAATTGGGAGAAGAAAGGGTTGATAGGATAGGTGCAAGACAAATATTTGGGATTTATCTCTAGATAATTCACTTCTAATGCTCAAGTGAGAATCTCGAATTCACTTGGTTATTAGTTAAATTGATTAGTAGAAACTCCTCTCTCGATTAAGTCTCAACCTCACAAGATGAACCAATTTTAAGCACGTGAAGATATGCAAGAATTCGTAGTGGATTGGTCTTTAGGAGAAACTCTCTCGATTATCCTCCTAACTAAGTTTAATCAACAATTCAACTAGCCTATTCCGATTACTAAGAATAATTAATTACTTCAACCAATAAAATATAATGCAACAATATCATAAGTTATGCCTCTCGATTACACGAACAAGTGAATATAGATGCAATAGTTAAAACATCCAAAATGATTCAATATATAAAGATTAGAATTAATTATCCATAAACAAGTATCAAGACACCAAATCCATCAAACCCTAAAGAGAACTACTCCATGGATATGGATTAATTCATCATAACAATGTTTAAGTTAAAGGAAAACATAAAACGAATTAAACTCTTGTCTTGAGTGAGGATTGAATGATAAAATCCTTGAGCTTTTGCTTCTCCACCTCCTCCTTGGCTTCCTCTGGTCTAAGATGTGTTAAAAGTCCCTAAAAATAATATTTTTACATGTATTTATACTAAGTAGGGTCGGGCGTAGACGAAAATACCTTTTCCTGGGGAACTGGATAATAACTCTGTAAAAATTACACAGGCACACCGCATGGGGCGATGCTCCAGGTGGGGCGGTTGTTGGGAAATCCAGAGAGCTTTTAATTTGACAGGAGCAGAAAAATGTGCAGCCGCGGTGCCCCACGCGCCGCGGCTGTGGAAGTTTCTCAGAGTAAATTTTTTTCACTCGCTTTTTGATATCTAGGCTCGGTCCTTGACCCCCGAACGTGATCCTGGCTTAACTCCATGAGCTTTTACTCAGACTTCAAAGCTCCAAATCACTCGAATTAGCTCCATAACATTTACATAGCTTGGAATCCTCCAACAAGGCATAAAATACACAATTAGTGCGAAACACTAGCGATTAAAGCTCAAACTCTATTAAAGTGCAGTAAATTAGAGTGCAATAAGTGACTAAAATATGCAATTATGGCCTACTATCACCCATCCACTTTAAACCTACCAAACAACTAAACCCTAATCATTCCCTCCCAGGAGCGGCCACCCCCTTTCCCAAAACCCTCTTTTTTCTCTCATCTCTTAAGCCTCCATCAATCATGGAACCTTGCACAAATTGGTGCATGGTCACAAAATCAAGCCCCAAATACTCAATCTGCCTCCCTATACCCGTGAATCCTATTGTTTTCTTTCCTCTTTCATCACTGATATTCAAAATTCCCAAACCTGAAACCCTAGACTCAAAAATGAAACTTCAAATCTTCTGATTTCTCTTGTGTTCTTTCAAATCGGAGCATGCATGAATGTTTTTCTCAGGCTTTATCATTGTTATTTGATGTCCAGAGGTCAAACACAGTGACCTCTAGACATAGAAGCTTATAACGATGGTTTTTAGATTCAACGGTCGATTTCCCATACCCAGGTAAGGTCCTCACTGTTTTTCCCTCTGTGTTTCTCTTATTTCAGCCGCTTTGTTAGCATCACTCGACTATCATCATCTTTCACTATTAATTTGAATTTTGTTAAAATCGTAAAGCATTAAAGACCACTATAAATAGGAGCCTTAAGTGCTCTCACATAACATCACCAAGAACACCAACAACACCTAAGAGAATCGAATATAATCTGAAATACAAAAGAAAGGATGAAAAAGAAAAACTTTAGATTTCCTCACTTTCTGATTTTCATTTTTTCTTTCCCTTCTCCGGTTCTGAGTTCGTCTGCTGTTCGAGCTTGAGTTTGGATCCCTAAACGGCCAAACAAAATTCTTATTTGGTTTGCTGCTCCGTAGAATGTCAGTGTACACTGACCCTCTCATTCTTTCAATTGTTTGTGTTGTTTTGTGCTTACAATGTCTTCTTATGATTGATTATCTTTAGTTCATGATATATGTTAGTAGTTTGTGATTGACCATTATGTTCTTCTTCCATATGCTATCCTTATTGTTTGAGTTAATTATTTTTTGATAATTTGTGATTGTTTTAGTACGTTTGGTTAATCTATGTTAATGAACCTCACGACTTAATTGAATAAATAGTTGCTATAGTGAAAGACATGAATCCTACTGAACCTTTGTCATTAACTAAAAGGGCTCTTGATGATTTTGTGTATGTTTAGTCAGTTGTAGCTAACTTAATTGAACCATGCCTTAAGACTTTGCATAGTATCACTCGAAGAGATTATCTGTTGCACTATGCCATATGGATCCTTATATTGATAGTTTTATACCATGCTAATGATCAAATGAAAGTGATCTTTATCACAAATCATAATATGTCTTTGGACCTATTTGTTTTGGCTGAGACCATACCTATTGTGCATACTTATGGTTCATGCAAATCTGTTATTATAACATGAACTTCTGTAATGAATTCATTAGCATAATCATTATGTTGTATGCCTATTTGATATGTCATGTAATCATGAAATCCTTTAGAAACCTCTTCTTGTATGGGCTGAGTGAATTCTGTTGAATTTCCGTGCTTGTGTTTGCCCAGTTGTGCTCATGAAACTTCCTATTTGCTTTCATTTAGGAAAGACTCTTGCTTAAGCTATCGTACTCTTCACTTGAAAGTGCGTTATAGAAAATAAGTTAAACCTTATATGCCCTAATAGCTTAATAACTTGAGCTATGTAAAAATCTGAAATGGAAAGTTAGTGTTGTCACTTATAGGACTAAGGAAACTCATTGATACTTGCTTGTCTTGTTGAAATGAACACCCCTACCCATTGTCTTACACTTGGTTGATATCTTTGCCTATAAAACTTAGTAATGGATCTGGACTTTGGTTGAGAACCTAATGGGCTAAGAACCACGTTATTAAGTTTGAAATTGTTCAGAACTAACTTTCTTGCCTATATGAGTGCCTCTACTATTTGCTGTTACCTCTAGGGAGTCTGGCCAAGACTGTTAGTATAAGTATTATGTATAATGAAGCCTCAACTATGAGTATGCCTGTTTTTGATTATTCTGGAGATCATGTTAATGGCTGTAAACATAGTTAAGGATGCTTGAAAGTTTGAACCTGCCAGTAGAACTAATGAAGTTAACATACATGTCTTCCCTACCCCTTAGATCACTTAACTTAGCATTTTAAACTTGGATTAATCTACTGGTGGTTGCCATGAACTCTCCTTGTTTTACATCTGTGATTGGTTTCTTTAAGTGTTCTGATACATGTTGAATTTCCCTGGATATTGTAAGTACTTGCAGTAGCTTACCTTCTTGTATTTGGATTGTGATCCTAAATTTAGTAATGTAATCTTGTACTGTTCATCTCGTTATACTTTGATGATAGTGTTCTATATAGCTTCTGTAGCAATTTTGTGTGTCTGAACCTTTTGTGATTATTGCTGCTACCATATCTATATCTATATATTATTAAAAAGAGAGGAAAAAGCCCTCTCCTAAGCCAAGTGACAGCCTTAAAATTAGCCACGTATAACGTATTAACTATTAACTAATAACTAATTCAACCATATGGCATAACTAGAAAACGCTACATATAACTTATTTCTTAAGTAATTAATATTAAATAACTAAATCAAAATATTAGAAATTTTACAATATAATACTTAAAATATTACTATTAAATTTAAATAATTTAATAATTTTGATTATTATTTTAAAATAAAATAAATATTTATATCAAGATTAAAAATCACCCATTGAGCTATATTATATTAAAGGACATAAATGGTTAATGATACTAAATAATGGGAAAATTAATGAAGGCCACATGAAAACATGAAATACAATATATTAGGTAAAAAATATTTAAAATTAGAAATAGAAGGGAAAGATGATTTGAACTTGAGATTAGATTAAAATTATGGTAAAAATGCCCCAACTACGGATATGACCACAAAATTAAAGTTTTACTAAATAACGAAAAATAATAATTGGATAACAAATTAATATATTAAGCATACAAAATAAATGTCTTATGTAGATAATTTAGTAAGAAAAATAAAGTTAAACTTTTATCCTGAAACTAAAAGAGAGAGAAAATTTAATTGTACGTGATATAAAATAATTATAAGAAAATCCAATAGATTTAAAATTTGCTAATTAAAAAACTTATGTTGTCACGCTCCAACCTCGGGGAGCGTGACCGGCGCTCAACCGAGTGGACCCGGTCGAGCAAGCCTGTTAGACACTATCTACCCGACTCACCTATGATCCAGAGAAGGCATGCTCTCATTAGTTAGGCAGTAGAAAGTTCATACATATATATATTACTAAGTCGTTTCATTTTGTTACATCATTGTTAAGTTTTAAAATACATACATCCTTATGACTGAGTGGAACAAGAGTCCAAAACACGACATGATCCGTTGACCTTTCTAACACCCATATACAACCCACATAGTATCTACGGAGCCTCTAAAGATACAAAAGAGAGTAAAGATGGTGCCGGCAATAAGGCTCCAGCTATACCTCAAAAAGTGACTATAATATAAACAAAAGGTACAATACATGACCCCGGAATGAAGTGGGGCTCACCGAGTCCGCTGAGAAGAGGATGTAGCACTATCTGTGATCAACACTGTCTGCTATGAAACCACCTGCATCCATTTAAAGATGCAGTGCTCCATGCAAAAGGGACGTTAGTACTGTTGAATAGTACTAGTATGTAAAACTAAACACCATCTCAATAGAATGAATAATGATACAGGGGAAATAGTCAAGAATGCAATATGAGCTTTAAATAACACTAAAACCTCAAGTTAAGGATCACATAGATTTTTAAGTCAATTCCCGCATTATTAGGTTGGATGGTTTTTATTGCCAATATGCCACAATCCACAATTCCACCGTGTTCTTACACGGAGTCCGATCTCGGACCGATCGGCTAGGCCATCTCATCCGAGACATCAACCATATTCAAAATTTCATTCACAATACCACTGTGTTCTTACACGGAGTTTGATTTCGGCCCGATTGGCTAAGCCATCTTATTTGAGACATCACCCCTTTCTAATCAGTCATCTCACTTCATATTTCTTTCCCATCTTTTCAATACAATGGCATGAGTGGCCCCAATTATAAAATTATTCTTGGCGCTTGGCCGTATTTCATGATTCAGGTTCTTTTCCACATTCAAACATCATTAACATTATCAACAACAATAAGTCTTCCCATTCAAGATATTAAATTCACATATGAGCAATTTGGGAATCGTAGGCACATAGAGGCTTTTCATACAATTTGGCATAACAACCTTTATTCGATCTTGACATGAAGTATCAACATTTCTAACACATATTCTACATTTTGAACACATTCTCAAATGACAAGATGACATGATGAAGCATTTAGAATAAATATTAAACATACATCCTTCAACATAAACAAATTAGGAATAGCCAATTCTATAATAATTAATTTGGGACTTACACCAATTACATGAACACCATGTGATTCGATTCTAAGAAGAAGGAGTTTAGCCAACATACCTCAATTGAGCTTCCTTAAACTTTTAAAACATTCCGAAATTCTTAGCAACTTCAATCTATTTTGGAAATAAAACAAGTTGAACCAAAATTAGGGAGATGGTCATGATTCTAGCTCATTTGAGCATATTATCAAACACTAGGTGAGCATCAATGTTTTAAGGCCCTTTGTGGAAGATTCCATCATTCCCCAACCCATTCTCTATCATTTTTAGCTCACAACCTTCCCACATACTTCAAGAATGCATGCATGCAAGAAAACAACCCTCACACCCAATAATTGTCTCCCTAATTACCCCATTTTTTGTAACTTTTCAAAATTAAGAGTTAGGGCATAGATTCTTACCTCTTGGGATGAAGACCTAGGGTGCTTCTCTTGCTAATCTTCAAAGGTTTAAGCAAGAATTGAAGAGAAATTTTTGATGAATATCACTTTCTCCCTCTAGGACTCTCTCTCTCTCACTCTAAAGATATAAAAAATAAGCTCAAAATGGTCTATGGGATGTGTTTTAACGGAATAGGGTTGGGTTTAAAAATCCCAAAAATAAAGCTTCAGAATAGGTTCTGCGGTCACATATGCGACCGCATAATGATTATGCGGTCCGTGAAATGACCGCAAAATTTGGGTGCCAAAATTGGAAAGGAACTGACCAGGTCTGCGGTCACTATGCGGCCCTCAGACCTGTTCTGCGGTCGCATAATGCATCGCAGAACGGTTCTGCGGTCGCATAGTGCACCGCAGAACCACCCTCCAAAAAATCCCAAAGCGGGATATGTGAAAAGAGTGCGGCCCGCAAAATGGTTATGCGGTCGCATAATGGGCCACAAAAATGACATTAAAAATGGTCCAAAAGACTGCTCAACTCTGTGGCCATTCTGCGGTCCGCATAGTGGTTCTGCAGTTGCAGAACGGGCCGCAGAAATGCCTACTTCTACCCAATATTTTCTTTCAACTCCCCAGCGCACTGTTCAATCTAAAAAGTCCGAACCTCAATAAAAAGGTCCTAAAGTCGTCCAAGATGGGATTCTAAGGACTTATTAACTCATTTCTTTCACTCGTTTCTCAGACCAACAAAATCAGTTTGAACCCCTGAAACTCCTCCCCAAAAATCCCACATAAACCCTAGGTAATTTCGGGTGATACGATGTGATTCTAATGGTGAAAACCCCGGACAACTTGCTAGTTCCTCTTTCTACTTTTAAGCAAGTAGATCACAACCTTCACATGAAAGTGTCTATCATCAAAGTATCTAATGAAAATAGCATAACCAAATAGGTTGATGGACGTGGTCTACAAACAATCTTTAATTGAGCATGAAAAGTTTTGAACATGCTAAATACCAATCATAGCACAAAGACTTAAACAATACCAGAATTCATAGTAGGTAAGGATACACCAAGATCTGGATTACACATAGAAGAAAAGTTGGATCTTTCAATTTTATCTTGTAGGCTTTAGGCAGTAGTAATCAGGCATGGAGCACACCTTAAAGTTTACAAATAGCAAGGAAGCATATTAGGCTAAACATTGAGACAATATTATCACATGGGATGATCATGGGTCAATTTGTAGAGAAATAGTAGGTTATGCATAAAGGATTCAGCAGAAAAAAACTCATTAAGGTAACTTATGGGCAGATATCAGTCTCCACAAAATGGTCCCAGAAATCTAAAGCAAGGCATGAATATGAACTCATAACTGGCAGAAAAATATAAAATTCAGGTCTAACACGAGCATAACAAATCAGACAAGACCTAAGAAGGCCAGAAAACTTAAATGCACAGAATGAGAGCATACTACACATATTGAAGCCTATCAAGTTTGCTACTATAGAATGTAGAACTACAGAACATCATTAAGACAATAGAATTATAGTAAAGCATACAACAACACAGTACAGGGAATTCACAAAGAGGAGAGAAACTTAAGTCATACTTGCCTATAGAAGTTCAAACAATGTTGGCACGCAAAAGACATATTCATGAATAAGTAGAGAAATGACAATTAAGGTTGTAAAGGATCAAGAACACTAACTAATTGCAAAGACAAACGAGCAAAAAAGTGAGCAACTTAGAATCTCAACGGTGACAGTAATTAAAAGATAACAGTGAGAACCCCAGATCCTAGTGTCTCAAAGTTCACAGGAGCTTCAGTGGACCCCGAGCAGTGCTCGTACTAGGGATGTTAATAGAGAAGATTCTGGTGGCCTTGGCTTTCAACCGGCCACAATCGAGAGTGTTGAAACAATATAGAAAGTATAAAAGTGAGTGAACAATTGTGATTAAGGTCTCCCAGGGTAATAAGGGGAAGGGGTTTATATAGTGTTGAATCAGGCGAGTAAACAAGGAAAGAAATCAAGTAAATATAAACAAGGAAAATATATAATATCACATACAATCACTAGAATAACCGTCAAAAGAAAAAAGTTAAATTTTAAACTCTAGTTAGGATTCGTGGATCGTAAGCCAACAAGTAAAGGCGAGAATCACCCTTTTCTCTCATGTATATGGTCATAATATCGTCCAAATCCCATAGATCAAAGTCGATCTAGTCCGATCTCAGAAGGTCATACTTGCCAAAATCGTGCAAGTACTCAAGTAATTCCACAGACGCGTACATAATAGCGAGATATTATGAATTAGGTAAGTGAATCACAGAATGATTTTATATTTTAGGTTAGAATCAGAGAAGATTAGGGGAGGCGGCTTCTAGGGTTTCTTAAAAGAGGGGGGGGGGGTGAGTTTGAGAGCATTTAGGGGAGGCAGACGGGTTGAGAATGAGGTTAGGGTTATGGGCTGGGATAATTAATAGTGAGGTAATGGTTGTGGGTCGTTGATCTTGAGAGATCAACGGTCAGCATTTTAAAGGGTATACAGAGTGGGTCGCTTAGCTGGTCCCGACCGGATCAAATTAAGGGTTGTTTGGTTTGGGTTCTGGGAATTGGGCTAGGGATTTGGGGTGTTTGGGCTACCTATTTGATCCGAAGAATGGCCTGGTTTGGACCAGCTTTAAAAATAAAGAAATTAAGAAACAAAATAAATTAACAAAATAGTTAAATAAGTATAAAAATTGAGTTTCGCAAAAAGTGGACCGAAGTTAAGGTAAATCCGCTCCCTTGGAGGTCCCCAATTTGGCGATTCCCAAGCGACTACCTCCCATGGACAATTTGGCCGGCGACCAGCCTCCTACGGGGGCTGGGGAGCCTCCTAATACTGTTCCACAATCATTAAACAACAACCCAGCCATTAATCCACCCTTAGATTACTCCAAAATCCTTAAACCTAGTTCATTAAATACACCCATTCACGTTAACCCTTCTTCGAGCAACACTGCCTCTATTTCGATCAAATCAGTCACTTTCCTTAATGGGGAACCATTAGTTAAAATTACAGAAGCGGAGGTGAATTAGATGAACATCATCGAAGGCCTACAGTTTGCTTTGATTGGAAAATTTTCGTATGGATGGCCTGATCTTGCTGAGCTGCGCAGAATTATACCTTTACAGTGTGGTATTAAAGGTGAATACAACATAGGATTCCTCCGAGACATGCATGCATTGATTAGATTAACTTTGTTCCAAGATTTTCTTGATTTGACTTCAAAAGGAGCTTATTATTTGAAGGCAAAATATGGATATGAATATCATATGAGACCTCTAATTTATGATTCCAAATTTAATGTTAATGAGGAAACTCCGATGGTGATGGCTTGGATTTCTTTTCCAAATTTGCTACCAACTTTTTTTGTGAAAGAATGTTTATTTTCCTTAGCTTCTGCAGTAGGCAAGCCTTTGAAACTTGATATGGCTACAATAAACAAAACAAGACCTAGTTGTGCGAGAGTTAAAGTCTTGATTGATTTATTAGCTGACCTACCTAAAAAAATGCGAATGGATATTGAGAATGAAGTCACAGGTGCAGTAAGAATGGAATGGGTTAAAATACAGTATGATTATATTTCTAAGTACTGCTTAGAATGTAAACTACAAGGGAATAATGAGGAAGAATGTAGGAGACTTCATCCTGAACTACTGGAGTCTCATGACAAAGGGAAGCAGGTAGAACATGATAATGTGGCAGGTAATGCAAAGAATAAAGCTCCATTGAAAATCCTATCCAGTGGAAAAATTGTGGGCAATCCAGTTGAACAATGGAAGGAGGTGAAAGACAATAGAGTCAAGGCTGTGAACAATGAAAAAGGAGGCCAAGGTGCTACTGGGAAAGAACTAGTTCCAACTTACTAAGATACTGTGGCACAAGTGGAAACTACTAATCAATTTGAAAATTTGGAGGTTGAAGATGGTGAGAAGGATGCTGATAACCAGCTGACTCTAGTGGAGATTGTTACAGACCAACGTAGCCCTACTCCTAATCCTACGAGTGCTGGGAAAATCTTAAATCCAGTTGCGCTAGTTTTTAATACTAATCCAGTTGGAACTAGGGCTACAAAGGAATGAGAGTCGGCTAGTATAAATGATAAGGGCAAGGAGATGGAAAGTGCAACAAGAAAAGAATCTACTGCTCAATGTGTAAATTGTGCTTTTGGGAGCAACAATGCAACAACTGGGGATGGTAATACTGTGGAGGTAATTAGGGAACTAAGGTGTGATGACTTAGCTTGATTTGTCACTACAAGTCAGTCCGACCAAGAATTTCCTTCGCAAACACAAGACACTGCCAATATACAACTGGGCAAATTATGGAATGATCAATTTGATGAATTCTCAGAAGAGAAAGGACAAATCCAAGAGGAAGATGATGATGATCATATTGAAGATGATAACCAATCAATGGAGAATGATGTTGTGGCAGATGTTGATGAAGAGCAAGATCGTATAACACAGACATAAGCTACCAATGTTAGTAATAAACAACAAAGGAAGGTGGAGGGAGCTGATGATTTTGCCAAACCTGTAATGCATGAAAGTAGCTCAAAAAAGAAGGAAAAACCACCCAGAATCACTGAAACAACCGAAATAGCTAGACCTAACCCTAACACTAGCCGGGTGGATGGAACCCTAACTACTTTCAATCCTAATACCACTGGTAATGGTGAGAATGATATCCCAGCTGTGAAAAACTTACCAGAGGTGTCTAATTCTCCAAGAAATCAACCTCTGAAGGTGGCAAAGGAAAATTTGAATAAGCTGATGATACCAAAACATGTGCAGACTCAGATTGTGGATCAACATGTAGCATTGGAGGAGGAAGAACCACAGACAAGAGGAGGCAAAGATCTTGATGAAGAATCCACAACTCAAAACTCATGAATGATGCTAGACAAGGGGATCTATCACCAAGGCATATTGACAAAGTTAAATCAGTTGGCAGAGGAAGAAAAAAACAACAAAAGGAGAACACTAGTATCTATGGCATTGGTGTACAAATGAGAAGGACCATTACTAATTCCAATAATTAAATATGAATGCGATTATCTGGAATATAAGGTCAGTCAATACAAAGAATGCCTTTGAAAGGCTTGTTACAATGCCTAGACAATATGAATTTCACTTCATTGGACAGATGGAACCAATGCAAAATTCAAACAAATTGGAAGAATATAGAAGGAAGTTGGGAATGACTCATGCATTTGTTAACATATCTAATAAGGTGTGGGCTTTTGTGGAGGAAGATTATGATGTTGAGGTGATCTTTGACATAGAGAAGCAACTTACACTAAGACTATTAAATGTCCAATCGCACAAGGAATTTATAGTCACTTTAGTGTATGCCAAATGTGATGCAACTCAAAGAATTGAACTATGGGATACAATGTATGTTTTAGCTCAAGATATGACTCTTCCATAGCTTGTTGGAGGAGATTTCAATGTGATAGTTGATAGTGAGGATAAATTTGGGGGGAGACCAGTATCTTTGAATGAAATTGAAGATTTTTGGCATTGTATTAATACTTGTAACTTGTTTGATTTCGGCTTCAAAGGAAGTATTTATACATGGTGGAATGGAAGAACTGACGGTGACTGCATCTTCAAGAGGTTAGACAAGTGTTTAGCTAACATGGAGTTCCAACAAATGCTGCCTGGATTGGAGATCACACATCTTTCTAAAACAGGATCTGATCATTGCCCTATGATCATATCTTATGATCCTAATGCAACTCCTATCAAGAAGTCATTCAAATTTCTGAAATTCTGGATTGAACATGATTCCTTTTTGGATGTGGTTATACAGAATTGGAGAGAAGATTTAAGTGGTAATCCTTTTGTACTCTTCAACCACCAGATGAAGAAATTGAAGAAAGCACTATCAATGTGGAGCAAAGCCACATACGATAACAATTTTCAGAAAGTTGCCAGCCTGGAGGAACTTGTCATAGTTCATGAAACACAGTTCGAGCTGAATCCAACACCACACAATCGAGAAAGGCTGTTGAAGGTACAAGCAGATTTCATTAGATATTTTTACCTAGAGGAGGAATTTTGGAAACAAAAGGCTGGGATGAATTGGTTCAATGATGGTGACAGAAATACTAAGCTCTTCCATGCCCAAGTTAATGGAAGACTAAAGAGATTG
Organism: Nicotiana tabacum; assembly: GCF_000715075.1. Taxonomy (NCBI): domain Eukaryota; kingdom Viridiplantae; phylum Streptophyta; class Magnoliopsida; order Solanales; family Solanaceae; genus Nicotiana; species Nicotiana tabacum. Next base: position 51,309,696 of record NC_134102.1, read on the forward strand.
CAATTGAGAAGAATTCAAAACAGTGGTGGGCAGTGGCTTGAAAACAATGAAGAAATGGCTGAGGAGGCAGTGAGATTTTTCCAGGCACAATTCCATGAAGATAGGGTTCCTAATAATTTTGGCATACTGGATCATATACCTAGCATGGTGGAGACACGTCACAATGAAGAGCTCATCAGACAGCCAACTATTGAAGAGGTAAAGAAAGTTGTGTTTGGGCTAAATAGAGAGAGTGAAGGAGGACCAGATGGTTTCAATAGATTTTTCTTTTATACATGTTGGGATATAATTGGAGAAGATGTGTTTGATATGATTAGGGCCTTCTTTAATAGTCAAAAATTACCTAAGTTTGTGACTCATACAAACTTGGTTTTAATACCAAAGAAAAATAAGATCACAACATTTTCAGATATGAGGCCAATAAGCTCAAGCAACTTCATCAATAAAGTATTCTAAAGAGTTATTCATGAGAGGATGGTTGAGCCTTTTCCACTCTTAATCTCGGATGAGCAGGCTGGTTTTGTTAAAGGAAGAAGCATTGTGGAGAATGTGTTACTTGCTCAAGAGATCATCAATGATATAAGATTGAGAACTAAGGCAGGCCCAATGTGGTGATCAAGCTTGATATGACAAAAGCATATGATAGGCTTTCTTGGCTTTTCATGACAAAAGTATTGAGAAAAATGCGTTTTTGTGAGAGATTCATTGGTTTGATCTTTGGAATTGTCTCTAACAACTGATATTCAGTGCTTGTTAATGGTCAACCATATGATTTCTTCAAATCTACTAGAGGAGTCAAGCAAGGAGATCCTTTGTCTCCTACTTTATTCATTCTGGCAGCGAAAGCTTTGTCAAGGGGTCTTAATGCACTTCATATGAATCTATATTTTTGTGGCTTTGGATTGCCTAAATGGAGCCCTAAAATTAATCATTTAGCTTATGCTGATGATACCATCATTTTCTCCTCTTCAGATGCTACTTCTTTGCAGCTAGTTATGGAAGTTCTTAGTGCATATGAAGCTGCTTCTGGGAAGCTCATTAACAAGACAAAGTTAACGCTATATATGCATCATTCGACTAGTATGGAGGTCGTCAACAAGGTTCAAAGGATCACTGAAATAGACATGCAAGACTTCCCATTTACTTATCTTGGTTGTCCTATTTTTTACACTAGGAGGAAGATGGATTACTATCAAGAACTCATACAAAAAGTCCTTGATAAGTTGCAATCTTGGAAGGGAAAATTGTTGTCTATTAGTGGTAGGGCAGTTTTGATTTCTCATGTATTGCAAAACATGCCAATTCACATTCTTTCTGCTGTTAATCCTCCCAATTATGTCATTGAGAAGTTGCACAAGATGTTTGCACAATTCTTTTATAGTAATTCTATTGGTGGAAAAAGTAAACATTGGGCCTCATGGAAGAATTTGTGTCCGCTAGTAGAAGAAGGAGTGGGGTTTAGATCTTTACATGTTGTTTCTAAAGCTTTGTTTTGCAAGCTTTGGTGGAACTTTAGAATAAAACCTACACTATAGAGTTCTTTCATGAGTCAAAAATATTGCAAGAAACTAAATGCATTGGTGGTACCTTGGAGAGCTGGTTCACATATTTGGAAAAGAATGTTGGAATGTAGGGACTTGGTAGAGCATCAAATCTTATGGCAACCAAAGATGGGATATTCCTTGTTTTGGTTTGACAATTGGACAGGATTAGGTGCACTATATTTTGTTACTCCTCCAGAGTTTTATTGTGATGAATCAATACATAATGTATATGATGTGGTCCAAGAAGGAACTTGGGATGAAGATAGATTGCGAGAAATTTTTCCAGAAGATCTTACAGTTCATATCTTGGATAATATCAAACCTCCTATGTTCTATCAGCAACTAGATAAACCCTAGTGGATGTTGGAGGCAAATGGAGAATTCACTGTAAAGTTGGCTTGGAGTTATTTGAGAAAGAGAAGGGAGCCTAGCATTGTCTACAAGAATATGTGGGTAAAAAGATTGCCATTCCAAATATCCTTCTTCATGTGGAGGTTGTGGAAGGGGAAGCTTCCTCTTGATGATAGAGTCAGAAGATGGGGCTACTTTGTACCCTCTAGGTGTTGGTGTTGTACAAATCCAGATGAGGAGTCAAGGGAACATGTCTTTTTCAAATCTTATGCGGCATCAAAGGTATGGTCTTATTTCTTTTCCTTTGCAGGGTTAACTTTGGAAGGTCTAAACTTGCACCAAGCAGTGGTGAAGTATTGGACAATTCAAGTTATTCCAAGGCTTAGGCCTACTTTTCAAGCATTACCATGTATCATTATGTGGGAGTCATGGAAGAGGAGAAATAGCTATAAGCATGGTGAAACTGTTACGATTAGTAGAGTCATCTATCAAGTGTCTTCCACTATTCAAGCACTTGTGAAGTTTAGAAAGCCAGGACTTAAGCAAGTGCCACATAGGTGGCTTGATGTGCTGCATATGCTGGAGAATTATACTCCTAAATTACAAGTGCACAAGGTGCTTTGGGAGTTACCTAGGGAGGGATGGATAAAGATGAACACTGATGGGGCTTCTAGGGGGAATCCGGGCAGAAGTTCTATTGGTTTCTGTATGAGGAATGAACTTGGAGATGTTGCGTATGCATGTGGTAGGGAGATTCCGGAGAATACAAATATAGTAGCTGAAGCTTTGGCGATTCTTGAGGCTTTGAGATATTGTTCTCAAAAGCATATCACCCACATTTGGCTACAAACTAATTCAATGATGCTCAAAAATGTTATTGAGGGGATTTGGAAACCTCCATGGATGATTGTTGAATATGTGGAAGAAATAAGGAAATTACTGGAGGCATGTGAGGCTAAGCTGTCTCATATTTTTCGAGAAGGCAACAACTTGGCAGACTACCTTGCCAACTATGCACTTGATCATGGCCCTATTGTAGCTGAATGCTTTACACAATTGGATGTCCAAGGAAGAAGGATCGTGAATGATGATAAGCTCCAATGTCCATACTTGAGAATAAAGGTATCAAGAGGTTAGAAGGCAAAAAGAAGGGAGGTTCAAATGAAATGGAGAAGGGTGCTGGCAGTCGATATGCCCATCATGTTCAAGGCCTTTGGGAGGAGGGAGGAGAGCATGATGGTTGTGTTTTATACTAACATTGTGTGCTTTTTTGCAGGCCACATTACTATACTCATGCTTTATCTACTAACGAACATTCAATTGGTGGTATTATTACTATGTACTCATTCCATTGGAGGTGAGTTATGGATAACCATAAGAACCATAAGCATGAGAGCAAGGAGAAAAGAGAAATCTAGCCATGTCAAAACAAAACTGCCTAATGAGTTCGGCATTGATAATGGCTGGGTAATTATGTATTACCCAAGTAATTCTGATTTGGTTTGGGTGCTTAAAGATATATGCCTTAACAGGCCTCACTGCACATGGCACCTTTTTACAAGTACGAAGCAAAAGTTACCCAGGTGCAGGGGCTTAGGACACTGCATTTTGGATCATTTTACGGGTTCAATGGAACAACTATGGAACAACTACCAGGTACATATGCAATATTGGACAATTGTGGATGAAAATCATGGATGGAATGTATGGAACCAAGCAACAAACAGACATAATAATTTGATGACAAATTGGCTGGAGAGCATGCTTGCTCAAAGATGGATGGTGCAAAAATTTCCGTTTGCAAATCATTTCACTTGGTCAGCATTAATGGTGGGTATTTGTATGCATCCTTATGACTAATGAGCATAGGGAACAATTCTGTCGAGGAACATAGGGGTGTGTAAACGTAAAATCACATGACAAACTTGAGCAAAAGCAAGTGCACAACGAGGAAGTAATACTGCCCAGTTTTTCACTATTCTGGGCAAACATGGTCGTACTACTAGGAAGTCCTTTCTCTCAATTGGGATGCAAATTACCTACATGAAAGACATCTCCACAGGGCTGGTTTATAAATACTGCTATTACTATTTTGCTAGAGTACTTAATCTAGATAGTAATACATCAAAATGTACTACCAATTTTGAGCTTCAGCTACTCAAAGTTGGTAATAGTTTCTATGTAACTTTCATAGGTCATTTATTTTCATTTTGTACGTCCATGGAATCCTGTTTGTTATTGTTTTTTCTATATATATAAAAACTAGCCATATGCACCTTGCCTAGTGGATTCAAAAAGAAAAAAAAATAAGTATAAAAAATATTATTTAAGCAAATAAGTACTTTAAAATAATAGCTGATGGCTGTAAACATGTAAAAAGTTATTTTAACTCTAAATAAAATAATAAATACAATTAATTGCAAAGAAAAAATGTGTAATTAGCATAAAAAAAATACAAAAGTAATTATATAAAATGAAGTAAAATATTATAAAACATGCACGTGGGTACAAATAATAATTTTGGATGATTAGATCACCCAAAGATAATTTGAAGGGATGATTAATACATATTTGAATATTTTAAATGCAAAAAAATCAGTTTTAAAGCCTTAAAAATTATGATAAATTATAGAAAATACTTATATGACTCTTATAAATTGGTGATGGTGCAAAAAGGATATTTTGAAAATATACATGATATTTAAAAAAATGAGGGCAAAATTGGGTATTAGTAGCTGCCCCTCTTTACACGAGAATGATGAAAGAGTTGTCGGGTAAAGAAAATGATGACCAATTTTATCCGAAGTGAGTGAGGATGATGTGTCTTTTGAAAAAATGGGGGCCAAACTCTGGTTCCTGAGTTTCCTACATATCCCTGGTGTTACAGGAATCAGGCCGTGTGTAGTTCTGGATCCAACGACGAATGAAACCGATGGAGTTATTATGAAAAATTGTTAGAAAAGATCTCTTGAAAATAATGTTTGAATCGGAGACCGTGACACGTTTTGAGACATTGCAACCTTCTTAACTAGGAATTTTGAGGACCCTCCTCAAAATTCTGCCCCAGTTTATAAGCATACTTTTAACAATACTCTTCTTGGTGATCTTTGACATAATGAGATCTGACAAACTCGAAATCTTTCCCTAGTTTCTGACCATAGAGGGGAAGGAAGATTTTATTATGATGTGATCGAACCCACAGGGCTTCCTACGTAACCCCTCTTAAACGGGAATCAGGTCAAGCATAATTTAGGTTAATTGAGGCGTCCTAAAAAACTCATCACCTCTTTCTTGTTCTTTGGCGGTGACAAGTCCTGAATAGCTTTGATTTTTGACGGGTCTAGCTCAATACCACGGCGGCTGATGATGAAACCTAACAACTTCCCAGCAAGGACTCCGAAGGCACATATTGCGAAGTTCAACTTCAAATTGTATTTTTGAAGTCGGTCGAAAAACTTCTTCCGGTCTGCTATGTGTTCTGAACTCCTTTTGGATTTGATGATAACATCATCCATGTACACCTCTATTTCCTTATGTATCATATCGTGGAAAAGAGTCTTCATGGCCCTCATGTAGGTGGCCCGAACATTCTTCAAAGAAAATGGCATCATTTTGTAATAGTATATCACCTATGGCGTGATAAAGGCTATCTTTTCGGCGTCCTCCTCATCCATCCAAATATGGTGATATCCTGCGAAGCAATCCACAAAGGATTGGAGTTCATGCTTAGCGCAGTTGTCGATCAGTATGTGTATGTTGGGCAACGGGAAATCATCCTTAGGACTTTCTCTGTTCAAGTCTCGATAGTCAACACACACTTTGACTTTCCCATCTTTCTTTGGAACCGGCACAATGTTGGCTAACCAGGTCGGGTATTCGACCACTCGAAGAACCTGGGCTTTGATTTGCTTGGTAACCTCCTCTTTTATCTTCAGACTCATATCTGGCTTGAATTTTCTGAGCTTCTACTTTACCGGCAGATACATGGGTTTGGTGGGTAGCTTGTGAGCTACTATGAATGTGCTTAACCCAGTCATGTCATCGTAGGACCATGTAAAAATATCCTCGTATTCCTTTAGAAACCGAATATACTCTTCCTTCTCTGACAGTGATAGATGAATGCTTATGCGAGTTTCTTTGACTATTTCAGAATCCCCTAAGTTAAGTGCCTCAGTTTCCTCCAAGTTGGACTTTGGTTTGTTCTCAAAATTCTCTACTTCTTTGATAATTTCCTCAGGTATTATATCATCTTCCAAATCTTCCGAATCACTGTCCTTATGTTGCGTTATCTCATTACATATCACAGTCATAGGTTTATCAGGATATGTAATAATTACGCTAAAAATAATGTAGAAATATGATAATAAATACGAACATATTGATGGACGTAGTCTACAAACAATCTTTAATTGAGCATGAAAAGTCTTGAACATGCTAAATACCAGTCATAGCACAAAGACTTAAACAATAGCAGAATTCATAGTAGGCAAGGATACACCAAGATCTAGATTACACATAGAAGAAAAGTTGGATATTGCAATTTTATCTTGTAGGCTTTAGGCAGTAGTAATCAGGCATGGAGCACACCTTAAAGTTTACAAATAGTAGGGAAGCATATTAGGCTAAACATTGAGACAATATTATCACATGGGATGATCATAGGTTAATTTGCAGAGAAATAACAAGTTATGTATAAAGGATTCAATAGAAAAAGACTCATTAAGGCAACTTATAGGCAGATATCATTCTCCACAAAATAGTCCCAGAAATCTAAAGAGCAGAGAAACTTAAGTCATGCTTGCCTATAAAAGTTCAATACAGTGTTGGCACGCAGAAGACACATTCATTAATAAGTAGAGGAGTGACAATTAAGGTTGTAAAGGATCAAGAACACTAACCAGTTGCAAAGATAAACGAGCAAAAGAGTGAGCAACTTAGAATCTCAACGGTGACAGCAATTGAAAGATAACCATGAGAACTCCAGATCCTAGTGCGTCAGAGTTCACAGGAGCTTAAGTGGGCTCCACGCAGTGCTCGTACTAAGGAGGTCGATAGAGAAGATTCTGGTGGCCTTGGCTTTCAGTTGGCCACAATCGAGAGTGCAGAAACAATATAGAAAGTATGAAAGTTAGAGAATAACAGTGATTAAGGTCTCCTAGAGGAATAACGGGAAGGGGTTTATATGGCGTTAAATCAGGCAAGTAAATAAGGAAAGAAATCAAGGAAATATAAACAAGGAAAATAAAATATCACATGCAATCACTATAATAACCGTCAAAAGAAAGAAATCAAATTTCAAACCCTAGTTAGGATTCCTGGGTCGCAAGCCAGCAAGTAAATGCGAGAATCACACTTTTCTCTCATGTATATGGACACAATATCATCCAAATCCCATAGATCAAAGTCGATCTAGGTCGATCTCAGAAGGTCATACTTGCCAAAATCGAGCAAGTACTCAAGTAATTCCATAGGAGCATTCATAATAGCGAGGTATTACGAATAATTTAAGTGAATGAGATAATGATTTCATATTTTAGGTCAAAATCAGAGAAGATTAGGGGAGGCGGATGCTAAGGTTTCTTAGAAGAGAAGGGGGGGGGGGTTGAGAGCATTTAGGGGCGGCGGGCGGGTTAAGAATGAGGTTAGGGTTATGGGTTGGGGCAATTAAAAGTGAGGTAATGGATGTGAGCCGTTGTTCTTGAGAGATCAACGGCCTAGATTTTAAAGAGTATACGGGGCGGGTCGCTTAGCGTGTCCCGACCGGGTCAAATTAAGGGTCGTTTGGTCTGGGCTCTGGAAATTGGGCTAGGGATTTGGGGTGTTTGGGCTGCCTATTTGATCCTAAGAAATGGCCTGGTTTGGGTTAGCTTTAGAAATAAAGAAATTAAGAAAAAGAATAAATTAACAAAATAGCTAAATAAGTATAAAAAATATTATTTAAGAAAATAAATACTTTAAAATAATAGTTGAAGGTTTTAAACATGTAAAAATTTACTTTTACTCTAAATAAAATAATAAATACAATTAATTACAAAGTGTAGGCTATTATTGCAAAAATATGTAATTAGCATAAAAAATACAAAAGTAATTAAATAAAATAAAGTAAAATATTATAAAACATGTACGTGGGTACAAATAATAATTTTGGATGATTAGATCACCCAAAAATAAATTGAAGGGATGATTAATACATATTTGAATAATTTAAATGCACGAAAATTAATTTTTAAAGCCTTAAAAATTATGAAATATTATGAAAATACTTATATGACTCTTGTAAATTGGGTATCAACAACTGTTAGTATAAGTATTATGTATAATAAAGCCTCAACTATGAGTATGTCTATTTCTAATTGTTCCGGAGATCATGTGAATGACTGCTGGAGTGTTGTAAACATAGTTAAGGATTATTGAAAGTTTGAACCTGCCAGTAGAACTAATGAAGTTAACATACATGTCTTCTCTACCCCTTGGATCACTTAACTTAGCATGTTAAACTTGGATTAGTCTACTGGTTGTTGCCATGAACTCTCCTTGTTTTACATCTGTGATTGGTTTCTTTAAGTGTTATGATACATGTTGAATTTCCCTGGATATTGTAAGTACTTGCAGCAACCTACCTTCTTGTATTTGGATTGTGAATCTAAATTTAGTAATTTAATCTTGTACTGTTCATCTCGTTATACTTTGATGATAGTGTTCTATATAGCTTTTGTAGCAATTTTGTATGTCTGAACCTTTTGTGATTATTGCTGCTACCATATTGATTACTAAAGTGAATACCTCATCCTTTGGGGAAGAGTGATTGTGAGTGATTAAGGGTATTTGCGGTGGGACCTAGCTTGTGATTAAGATGTCCTTCCCTGACACAAGCACTGCTCCGGATCCCTCAGAACCTTTTGAACTCTGAAGTGCCAGGGATCGAAGGGTACCTTGCCCACGAATAAGGTTTTGCCCTAAGCCTCTAATCACTGACTGTTATTAATTATTTTTGGATGAATACAAATGAAGATGGTTTCACTGTGTACTTTAATTTCATTTACTCTTTCATTATTTTGTCTTGTTGGTCCTCATATTGATTTCACTAATGGTCTTTTTTTCCTTTTGTATTTATGATTGAACTGGGCCTGCTGAGTTCTTTGGAACTTATGCCCAAATTCCAGCTTAGGATGCTCTTGCAAAGTCTGCCGCTGGTGTGTATGAAGCTTGCTGATGAGTGGTGATTTTACCATTTTTTTTAGTCTCTTTTCTTTAATTTTTGTGTTCTTTAATTATAAAATAAGGTGATTTATGGTGTGCATTGCTAGATTTTCAGGTAAATGAAGTCTCGACGAGAATTGAAATTAAATGAAGTGGAATCGTACAAAAAAGAGTGAAAGAAGTGCACAACTTTCCAGTGAAATCGCATCTGCGAAGAACAGTCCGCATCTACGGTCTCGCATCTGCGAGAAATAGTCTGCAGATGCAGAATAAGACATGCAAGGCAGAACTCGCACCTGCGAGTGGAGAACCGCTTCTGCAGTAACGCTTCTTCGTGAATATGTCTGCATCTGCGATTGCGCTTCTGCACGTGGAGTCCGCTTCTGCGGATTTTTTATTTTCCACCAAAATGTCACTTCTATGAGCTGGCATCCGCATATGCGGAATCGCACCTACGATGATGTTTTCGCAGGAGCGGTCAGCGGGATTCAGACCTGGACACTTATGTCACGGCCCAATTTCTCCTATAGGTCGTGATGGCGCCCAACGTTACCGCTAGGCAAGCCAACAGTGAACTAACCATGTGATTGTTTCTTTTAACATTTTAGAAATAGCTGATTTTTAGTTAGTGCATAATTAGGAAGTAAAAGTTTAAATAAAATGGGAGATAAATAATATTTTTTAGAGCAAATGAGATGAGCAAATATCCAAAAAAATCATCATGTGTCTACTAGCATAATTTTCAAGACTTGGTGTCACAAGTGTATGAGCTACTAGTAGAATATACAAAAATACTACACTACTGTCTAAAGTGAAATAGACAGAAAGTAAAAGCAAAAGGAAGACTTCGGGTGCTGCAAAACGGGCTCGGAAGACAGCTCACCACTAAGTCTCGAGGAAGTCAAGGATGCGTGCCGGACTGATAACCAGATGAACCTGCCTCAGATCCTGCATAATTAGTACAGAAGTGTAGCGTGAGTACATAAACAACATGTACCCAGTAAGTATCTAGTCTAACCTCAAAAAAGTAGTGACGAGGGGTCGACTTCGACACTTACTATGGGCTAACAATAAAATACCGAATTTATAATTTAATCAAGAGCTATATAAACACAGCTGAAAGCTCAGTAACAAGAAATAAATAAACAATTCTTTCACTAAGGGTAAATCCCAAATTAATTTCTATCATTTAACAAATTAATCTCTCAAGCCAATGAAATAATATCAATTATAATTGGGTTCCAAGAATTTATGACGCACGAATTATGTCGAGGTCGTACGGCCCGATCCGACATACAAATATATAAACTCTGCACTGCCGAGGGTAATATTAAGAGGCTAATATTAAAAGAAAATACCAATTCTCATTAACGGTCAAGTAACCCGTCCAAAACTCAAGTAAATGGAATTTGACCTTTTACAATTCCTTTATCAAGTTCCAATATGTTTTAAGCAATTAAATTAGTAGGTAACATGCAAACATCACAAGTATAACATGATTTGGGGTCCTAGACTACCCGGACATAAGCATACTTAGTAGCTACGTATGGACTCTTTTCACCTCGTGCGTACGTAGCCTCCACAAATTGAAGCACATATTAAATCAATTCACCTATGTAGTTAATTACCTCTTACAAGGTTAGAAAAGAAACTTACCTTGTCTCAAAGCTTACTTTCTGGTCTTTAAACCCTCAACTCGGTGCCAAACGACTCGAAACTAGTCAAATGTTATATAAAATAGTCAATACATGTTCAAAAGTTCACATCCTAACAATTAAAGTGATTTCCCAACCCTAATAGAAGAATTCCTAAAATTCACCCCCGGGCCCACGTGCCCGGATTCCGAAAATATTTGAAGAAAGTTGTTACCCATAACCTCATGAACTCAAATATATGATTTTCACTAAATTCCATAACCATTTTCGTGGTCCTATTTTTATCAAATACCTAGGTTTTTCATCTAAACCCATGATTTTCATAAATTTACATGTTAAAATCTACCCATAATCTATGTATTAAACTCACATTAGGTAGAAATTACTTACCTTCAATAGCTAGGTTAAAATCCCCCTTTTTGAAGCTTCAAAATTGCCTAAGAGTGCAATAAATGAACCCAAAAATGCCTAAGTCCCGACTTAAATGAAATGTTCTGCCTTCTGCAATTTTTGCATCTACGGTCAGGGGGCCTCATCTTCCTCACCAAGCATGCTTCTACGGAACTCCAAAGGACCAGCGCTGGCCGCATCTGCGGACGTGTTTTCGCTTTTGCGGTCTCGCTTCTGCGGCTTCTCATCGCAGAAGCGGGTCACTTCTGCGCAAAACCCTTCGCTTCTGCGGGCCATGGCCAAATGCTCTAAGCCGCTTCTGCGGCCAAAATCCCGCATCTGCAGCCCAAAGCTCGCAGGTGCGGGCACACTAGAACTGGTGTACCAGCAGCCCTCTTGAGTTTTAACTCAATTCGCGCACCGTCCGAATGGCCTCCGGGGCCCCCGAGGCCTCGCCCAAATATACAACCAAGTTTGAAACTATAAGACGGAATCGCTCGCACCCTCGGAACGTGTAAAACAAAAACGAAACTAAGAATCACACCCTAAAATGGAAGTGAATCAAAATATGAACTTCAAGTTTCCAAATTACTCCGAACGTGCCGAATCATACTTAGATTACTCCGAATGACACAAACATTTTGCGGGCAAGTCTTAAATCACCATACAGAACAACTCCCAGGCTCAGAATCCCAATTGGACCTTGATAACACCAAATCATACTTCAAACTAAATTGTAAAGAACTTTAAAACCTTCAAAGAGCCAACTTTCACTATTAGGCGCCGAAATGCTCCCGGGTCATCCAAAACCCGATCCTAACATATGCCTAAGTCCGAAATCATCATACAAACCTATTGGAACCGTCAAATCCAGATTCCGAGGCCATTTAGTCAAAACATTGACCGAAGTCAAACTTAGCCTTTTAAAGCCAAACTAAGGAACCAAGTGTTCCGATTTCAACCCGAACCCTTCCAAATCCCGAACTAACCATCCCCGCAAGTCATAAAATAGTAAAAGCACATACGTGGAGTCTTATTTAGGGGAACGAGGTTCTAAAAAAAAAAATGACCGGTCGGGTCGTTACAACTTATGTCATTTCACATTTTCTTCATTCCAAACCCACAAATACATGACCTACCAGATCTTTGGCATCCTGGACAACTTTTTCAAGTTTTGGACCTAGGGTTCTTGTACACACACTTGGGACTTGAAGATATGAAGCTTTTGGTTGAGAATTTCTTATCCATTTATGTTTATTTCTTCATTTCCTTGCTTTGTATTGTATATCTAAGTGTGTAGTATTTTTTCCAACACTTGAATCTTGTTTATGGGAATATTTGTATTTAAAGTGTGGATTAAATATCTTGTTGTGCTTATGTATTGAGCGATTTTTATTTATTATGAAGTGAGTTAGTGTTTATTTAATTATTCTTGTTCTTTAATATTTCCAAAGCGATTAGCTAACCCTAGGACTCGCCCATTAATTTCGAATTAATTTTGGGAAAGATAATTTGAGGTTGGAAAAGATTAATTAACAAGAACTTGAGGCGTTAACCCTTACTTTATAGATTCTACATAGGGATAGGATTGAACTACTTGTAGCCATATTCGGGTGTGCTTAGTCTCTTAATTGTCTTAGGGATAATTCAATTAGGAAGTCTTGTTAGTCTTCGGAAGAAGCTAATATAGAATTATTACCCGAGGCTAATTAACATAAACTCGCTCATATTTGTAAAATCGTGAAATACATTGGATCGTTACTTAAGTGTAATTCCCAATGCATCCATGCTTGTAGCCATTGATCATTTTACTTCCTTTCTAGGTTAGTTTACATTTTCGTAATTAGTTATAAATATTTTCTCAAAACCTTTCTAAGTGTTTGTCTTAGCATAATAAGTGATAATTCTCTTACACGCCTAATCGCCTACATATTGTTCTCTGTGGGATTCGACCCCGACTCATAGTTGGGTAAATTATATTGCATGCGACCGTATCCATTTACTTTTTAGTAGTGGCTTTCGATGTCATCAAAATTGGCGTCTTTGTCGGGGAACAATTTGGCGTATTAAGATTGTTTGAGAAATAAGCGTACGTGTTTTGGTCCAAACTTGTGAATATTTGTATAATTATTTTTCCTATCTTTGTTTAGTTTCATCACCTGTTTCTTGTTTATTTTCTTAATTTTGAAAAATGGCATCATGTAATAAATATTGTTCGGATGGTAGTTGTTCATACTTTGATGATCCTTGTCCTTATTGTGGAGGACCACACTCGTGGCAAAATGGTTTAAAGTTTCCCAGGGATGGATTATGCGCACAATCTCAAACCCATTAGTGGAATATTTGTGATAAGTGTTGTGGTCAAAATGACCATTGGGATAATTGTGTTTATTTGTCCTTCCCTTCCCCGAACCCCCGCTATGATGATTCTACTTTTTTTGATAACAAGTATAGGGATATGGAAGTGGAAAAAATTGAGCATGGTCAAAATGGAGAGTTCAAGCTCATGTTGGAATTCCTACTTGAAGGAGGAAATAAAGAACAAAATGCCTTGGAGGAGCTTTTGGAAAATAGTCTCCAAAATGATTTGGCGCTTGAAAGGTTGAACTCACAAATGGGAGAAATGCTTGAAGCTTTAGAGGTCCAAAAAGCCTCGGAAGTGAATGATAGCCAAGAACCTTCCTTAGAGGTTGAACCCGAAAATCCTTTCTTGGCACTTGATCAAAATCAAGAAGACCTCTCAAATGCTCAAAATGAGAGGATGATGCTCATGTTGGAAGCCAATCTTGAAAATGAGGAGAAGCAAAACTTGGCACTCGAGGACTTGGTACAAGTTTTAACTCAAAATGATGAGAATATCTGCACTTTGGAAGATCAAATAAAAATATTGGTTGAGGCTCACTATGCCCACCAACTTGAGAGCGTGGAAAGAAGTCAAGAAGAGTCCAATTTCGAGGAAGAAGGTGAGCTTTATTTTGAGGAATCAAGAATTGAACATCTGCCAACTGACTCCATGCTTGTTGGTGATGCCAAGAAAAATATGAAATTAGAGTTAACCGATGTAGTTGAAAAGATGGTTGAAAATAACGCTAGTTCGGGGGGAAAAGAGGATGTAAAAATCCGGAAAAGGTTTCAAGTTGGGAATTTGATATCTCATTCCAAACAATTTTCAACTTTGGATTTGTATGGTGATATGGGAATTGAACCATGTGAATCCATGTGGGAGTGTAAATAAGAAAGACAAGAGCCAAACATCTTGCAATTTGAATATTCAAGAACGCAAAATGACATTCCTCACATGAAAGCCAAGAAATACAAAATGAAAAAATAAAGTTTGGCTTGATCATCTACTTACCACCGCCAATCACTCGTGGTCACAAACTTCATTCCAAGTTAGGTGTTCAGGTCATATCTTCCAAGTGGCGAGAAAAGTAGTAAAGTTGATTCGCGCCGTGCCTGGACGATAAATGCGGCGCTTGGTGGGAGGCAACCCATTGTTTTCAAAAATTTTAAGTCATTTTTGAAATTTTCTTTTTTAAAATATCTTAGTATATTTTTTTTGACTAATCTGCCGAGTTTTAGAAATTTTGGAGTTGAATTGAGGAGGTTGAGGTGTTGGAACGAGCCAAAGTAGTGGCTGCCCAATTATGGCATTAAGAAATCTGGTGCAACCGCTTCCGCAGAAATATTCACGCAGAAACGGCCCCGCAGAAGCGGCCAAGGTATCGCAGATGCGCCAATATTGCAGAAGCGATCCTATCTCCGCAAAAGCGCTCACACAGAGGCATGATTAGAGCCGCATATGTGGTAAACGCGCAGAAACGGTAAGTAAACCGCAAAAGCGAAGGCACAAAAGCGGTTAATTTTGCGCATGTGCGACGCAACAGGTGAGTTTAAAGAACAAGCCCTACTGTGTCCCTCCTACAGGTAACACTCAAATTTTTTCCCCAAACTCAAACCTCTCATCTCTCACACAAATACTGCTCATGCATTCCCTTGCTCTCACACACAGACAATTCAGGTATCATCTTGAGCCCTCTATTCTACATTTCTCTTCTACTCTTATTTTCTTTTTCTTATTCATCTCTAATCTTCCATTGCCATATCCCCTAAGTTCCCCATTTCCTTTTGATTAATGTTAATATTAGGAGTGAGGAAATTAGTTGAGTGTAGTTGTGTGTGCTGTCATTGTCAAAAAGAATTTGGGAAGTCTGAGTACCAAATTGATTAAAAGAATCAAAAACCACTCAGTGTTTGTTATGTGTTAGACAAATTGTCCAAGAGAATTTTGGTTGCGAGGTGCCTTAAAATCAGGTTTAATCAAGCCGTGCAATCATCTAGGGCACTAATTTATAAGTCTCGAGTATAAATTGTGTGCCAAAATCATGTTTGGAAGTACACAGTTTCTGGGTTTTTTTGAAACCCCTGATGAACACCGTAGAAGTGGAAAAGTGCCGTAGATGCGGCCTCGCACTTGCGATGCCTTTTCCGCAGGTATGATTTATGGTCGGGTATGCAAGTTCGCAGAAGCTACATAATTGCCATAGAAGCGGAACCGCATCTGCGAGGCTTGTCCGCAGGTGCGGTAACAATGCAGTTTGTGCAAAAATAGTAGCTTTGCAACTTGAGCTTCCGGAAATCGGTTAGCTTGATTCTTTGGCCTAATTTTATTTTTTTGAATTTTTTAACATGATTATAAGATCCGACTAACTTGGGTTTGATTTTTTTAGGTACTTTAAGCTCAAAATGGACCCAAACATGAACGAAAATGAGTCGGTTGATCAAGAAATTGAGGAAGAAGCTTAGGAGGAACAATTCGACAATTAACGATTCATGTCTGCTGATTATCAACGCCGATATTATGACAACAACCTTCTTACAAAGAAGGTTGTACTTGAAAAGGGAATCTCCAAGGATAAATTGACTGAGTTACTTCAGGATTTTTATGGCCGTCTACAGACTACCGGATGGTCTTGTTTCATGCCTACTCTGTGTAAGGCCAATGAGGAGTGGGTTCATGAGTTTTATACAAACCTTAAGAGTACAAACTTCAACGACCCACAACTCACCATCATAAGCAAAATAGTGAGGTTTGGAACTGAACAAATCAACAATATTCTAGGGCTTCCTGACAATCCACTTGAGCCGGTACGAGAAAAAAATCATTGCTCAAATGGAGATTGGCTAGTTTCTAAACCTTATCCAGCCGGCATGAGAGCAGAGTGGGCAAACCTGAGAAAGGGTTTGAAGTCTAGCGACTTCACAGCTGAGTCAAAAATGTGGCTCTACATCATTTGCAATAGAGTATCACCCTGTGGAAATGTTTCGAATATTTTATATGGCAGAGCCTTGATGATTGCATGCATACTAGATGACATTTATGTGAATGTCGGCCGTTATATCCTTCAGGAGATGAAAGAGTATTTGCTAGACAACAGCCCAGGCTTGATGTTCCCTTTACTAATTATAGAGTTGTGCCGACAGGCAGATGTTGAGGTGCGTAGCACCGATCGGTAGTTACCGTCCGACAAACCCTTTCATTATTTGAGAGTAATGGGTGAGGGTAGTGCAGTAAAGACCAAAGAGAGGAAAGTCACCACTGCTGCCAGACCAGAGTTTTCCTCACAAGCAGCCCTGCCTGAGGGACCATTTGGGATGTTGAACTCACAGCTTGCCTCCATTCGTGACTTAGTGTCACAGCTCCCTAGTGGGCCCTCACACTCCCAGCCTACGCCAAAGTATTTTACCAGGGAAGAAATGAAGACCTACCTGGAGAACTAGAAGAAGCAAGCAGAGTCTCATGAGAAGTTGGCAGCTTCTGTTAGCAGACTCTAGGCAGCCGATGGCAACATGGCCAAGGCACATGTAGATCTTCAGTCGGACTTCTACAAGGAGAAAAAGAAAAATAAGAAGAAGAGCAAGTTCATGATAAAGATGTGGAGAGGCATCAAGGCCGTCTTCAAATGGGGGCAACCGAATAGGAAGATACCGATCCAGGACGAAGATGACAGTGAAGAGTATTCCTTCCTATCGAGTGCTGCTGATGCTGATACTGATGCTACCGATGATGATGAGGCCGAGAGCTCCACATGGCAGTGATTAGCTTTTTCCTGCAGCCAGCTAATCTGATGTAGACATCAGGGAGCCCCTCAAACTACTCTTATTTTATCTTGATATTGTGTAGTGAGGAAACTACTGTATTTTTAGTTGGGGGTGGCTTTAAGGATATACCTTATTTGTATATTGATGCTTAACTTGTGCCCTTGCTAGGCTTATGCTTTTGTATGGATATTATTTATTATGAAGTGAGTTATTGTTTCTTTAATTATTCTTGTTCTTTAATGTTTCCAAAGGTATTAGCTAACCCTAGGATTCACCCATTAACTTCGAATTAATTTTGGAAAAGATAATTTGGGGTTGGAAAAGATTAATTAACAAGAACTTGAGGCGTTAATCCTCACTTTATAGATTTTACCTAGGGATAGGATTGGACTACTTGTAGCCATATTCGGGTGTGCTTAATCTCTTAATTGTTTTAGGGATAATTCAATTAGAAAGTCTTGTTAGTCTTCAGAAGAAGCTAATAGAAAATTATTACTCGAGGCTAATTAACATAAACTCACTCATATTTGTAAAATCGTGAAATACATTGGATCGTTACTTAAGTGTAATTCCCAATGCATCCGTGCTTGTAGCCATTGATCATTTTACTTGCTTTCTAGGTTAGTTTACATTTTCGCAATTAGTTATAAATATTTTCTCAAATCTTTCTAAGTGTTTGGCTTAGCATAATAAGTGATAATTCTCTTACACGCCTAATCACCTACATATTGTCCTCTGTGTGATTCGACCCCGACTCATAGTTGGGTAAATTATATTATATGTGACCGTGTCCATTTACTTTTTAGTAGTGGATTTGGACGTCATCAAAATTGCCGCCTTTGTCGGGGAACAATTTGGCGTATTTAGGTTGTTTGAGAAATAAGCGTACGTGCTTTGGTCCAAACTTGTGAATATTTGTATAATTATTTTTCCTATCTTTGTTTAGTTTCCTTATCTGTTTCATGTTTATTTTCTTAATTTTGAAAAATGGCATCATGTAATGAGAACTGGTCGGATGGTAGTTGTTCATACTTTGATGACCCTTGTCCTTATTGTGGAGGACCACACTCGTGGCAAAATTGTTTAAATTTTTCCGGGGGCGGATTATGTGCACAATCTCAAACCCATAAGTGGAATATATGTGATAAGTGTGGTGGTCAAAATGGCCATTGGGATAATTGTGCTTATTTGTCCTTCCCTTCCCCGAACCCCCGCTATGATGATTCTACTTTTTTTGATAACAAGTATAGGGATATGGAAGTGGAAAAAATTGAGCATGGTCAAAATGGAGAGTTTAAGCTTATATTGGAATGCCTACTTGAAGGAGGAAACAAAGAACAAAATGCCTTGGAGGAGCTTTTGGAAAATAGTCTCCAAAATGATTTGGCGCTTGAAAGGTTGAACTCACAAATGAGAGAAATGCTTGAAGCTTTAGGGGTCCAAAAAGCCTCAGAAGTGAATGATAGCCAAGAACCTTCCTTAGAGGTTGAAGCCGAAAATCCTTCCTTGGCACTTGATCAAAATCAAGAAGAACTCTCAAATGCTCAAAATGAGAGGATGATGCTCATGTTGGAGGCCATTCTTGAAAATGAGGAGAAGAAAAACTTGGCACTCGAGGACTTGAAACAATTTTTAACTCAAAATGATGAGAATATCCGCACTTTAGAGGATCAAATGAAAATATTGGTCGAGGCTCACTATGCCCACCAACTTGAGAGTGTGGAAATAAGTCAAGAAGAGTCCAACTTCGAGGAAGAAGGTGAGCTTTATTTTGAGGAATCAAGAACTGAACATCCGCCAACTGACTCCATGCTTGTTGGTGATGCGAAGAAAAATATGGAATTAGAGTCAACCAATGTAATTGAAAAGATGGTTGAAAATAACTCTAGTTCGGGGGAAAAAGAGGATGTCCAAATGTGGAAAAGGTTGCAAGTTGGGAGTTTGATATCTCATTCTAAACACTTTTCAACTTTAGATTTGTATGGTGATATGGGAATTAAACCATGTGAATCCATGTGGGAGTGTAAATAAGAAAGAAAAGAGCCATACATCTTGCAATTTGAATATTCAAGAACGCAAAATGACATTCCTCCCATGAAAGCCAAGAAATGCAAAATGAAAAATTAAAGTTTGGCTTGATCATTTACTTACCACCCCCAATCGCTCGTGGTCACAAACTTGATTCCAAGTTGGGTGCTCAGTTCATATCTTCCAAGTGGTGAGAAAAGTGGTAAAGTTGATTCGTGTTGTGCCACGACGATAAATGCGACGCTTGGTGGGAGGCAACCCATTATTTTCAAAAAATTTAAGTCATTTTTGAATAATTTTTTTAAAATATCTTAGTATATTATTTTTGACTAATTTGCCGAGTTTAGAATTTTTGGAGTTGAATTGAGGAGGTTGAGGTGTTGGAACGAGCCAAAGCAGTGGCTGCCCAATTATGGCATTAAGAAATGTGGTGCAACCGCTTCCGCGGAAATATTCACGCAGAAACGGCCCCGCAGAAGCGGCCAAGGTATCGCAGATGCGCCAATATTGCAGAAGCGATCCTATCTCCGCAAAAGCGCTGATTAGAGCCGCAGATGCGGTAAACACGCAGAAGCGGTAAGTAAACCGCAAAAGTGCAGGCACAAAAGCGGTTAATTTTGTGCATGTGCGACGCAACAGGTGAGTTTAAAGAACAATCCCTACTGTGTCCCTCCTACAGGTAACACTCAAATTTTTTCCCCAAACTCAAACCTCTCATCTCTCACACAAATACTGCTCGTGCATTCCCTTGCTCTCACACACAGGCAATACAGGTGTCATCTTCAGCCTTCTATTCTACATTTCTCTTCTACTCTTATTTTCTTTTTCTTATTCATCTCTGATCTTCCATGGCCATATCCCCTAAGTTCCCCATTTCCTTTTGATTAATGTTAATATTAGGGGTGAGGAAATTGGTTGAGTGTAGTTGTATGTGCTGTAATTGTTGAAAAGAATTTGGGAAGTCTTAGTACCAAATTGTATAAAAGAATCGAAAACCACTCAGTGTTTGTTATGTGTTAGACAAATTGTCCAAGAGAATTTTTGTTGTGAGGTGCCATAAAATCAGGTTTAATCAAGTTGTGTAATCATCTAGGGCACTAATTTAGAAGACTCAAGTATAGATTGTGTTTCAAAAACATGTTTGGAAGTACGAAAATTAGGTAGTTTCTGGGTTTTTTTGAAACCCCTGATGAACACTGCAAAAGTGGAAAAGTGCCGCAGATGCGGCCTCGCACCTGCGATGCCTTTTCCGCATGTTCCATTTCTGGTCGGTCATGCAAGTTCGCAAAAGCGATATAATTGCCGTAGAAGTGGAACCGCATCTGCGAGGCTTGTCCGCAGGTGCAGTAACAATGCAGTTTGTGCAAAATAGTAGCTTTGCAACTGGAGCTTTCGGAGCGCGGTTAGCTTGATTCTTTGGCCTAATTGCATTGTTTTAAATTTTTTAACATGATTATAATATCCGACTAACTTGGTTTTGTTTTTTAGGTACTTTAAGTTCAAAATGGACCCAAACATGAATGAAAATGCATCGGTTGATCATGAAATTGAGGAAGAAGCTGAGGAGGAACAATTCGACACTGAACAATTCATGTCTGCTGATTGTCAACGCCGATATTATGACAACCTTCTTAAAAAGAAGGTTGTACTTGAAAAGGGAATCTCCGAGAATAAATTGACCGAGTTACTTCAGGATTTTTATGGCCATCTACAGACTACTGGCTGGTCTTGTTTCATGCCTACTCTTTGTAAGGCCAATGAGGAGTAGGTTCGTGAGTTCTATGCAAACCTTAAGCATACAAACTTCAACGACCCACAACTCACCATCAGAGGCAAAACAGTGAGGTTTGGAACTGAACAAATCAACGATATTCTAGGGCTTCCTGACCATCTACTTGAGCCGGTACGAGAAAACGATCATTGCTCAAACGAAGATTGGCTAGTTTCTAAACTTTATCCAGCCGGCATGAGAGAAAAGTGGACAAACAAGAGAAAGGGTTTGAAGTGAATCGACTTCACAACTGAGTCAAAAATGTGGCTCTACATCATTTGCAACAGAGTATCACCCTGTGGAAATATTTCAGATATTTCATATGGCAGAGCCTTGATGATTGCATGCATACTAGACGACATTCATATGAATGTTGGCCATTATGTCCTTCAAGAGCTGAAAGAGTATTTGCTAGACGATAGCCCAAGCTTGATGTTCCCTTTACTGATTATAGAGTTGTGTCGGCGGGCAGATGTTGAGGTGCTTAGCACTGATCGGTGGTTACTGGCCGACAAACCCTTTCATTAGTTGAAAGTAATGGGCGAGGGTAGTGCAGTAAAGAGAAAAAAGAGGAAAGTCACCACTGCTGCCAGACCAGAGTCTTCCTCACAGTCAGCCCTGCTTGAGGGACCATTTAGGATGTTGAACTCACAACTTGTCTCCATCCGTGACTTAGTGTCACAGCTCCCTAGTGGACCCTCACACTCCCAGCCTACGCCAGAGTATTTTACTAGGGAAGAAATGAAGATCTACCTTGAGAACCAGAAGAAGCAAGCAGAGTCGCAGGAGAAGTTGCCAGCTTCTGTTAGCAGGCTCGAGACAGCCGATGGCAGCATGGCCAAGGCACATATAGATCTTCAGCCAGATTTCCACAAGGAGAAAGAGGAAAATATGAAGAAGAGCAAGTTCATGATAAAAATGTGGAGAGGATTCAAGGCCGTCTGCAAATGGGGGAATCCGAATAGGAAGATACCGATCGAGGACGAAGATGACAGTGAAGAGTATTCCTTCCCGTCGAGTGCTGCTGATGCTATCGATGGTGATGAGGCCGAGAGCTCCACACGTCAGTGATTAGCTTTTTCCCGCAGCCTGCTAGTCTGATGCAGACATCAGGGAGCCCCTCAAACTACTCTTATTTTATCTTGATATTGTACAGTGAGGACACTGCTGTGTTTTTAGTTGGGGGTGTCTTTAGGGATATACCTTATTTGTATATTGATGCTTAATTTGTGACCTTGCCGGGCTTATGCTTTTGTATGGATATTGTGTGCCCTTGTCGGGCTTGTTCTACTATTGTTTATCATGTGCTTTTGTCGAGCATAATTTGTGATTGGTGATATAATTGTGGATTAGTCGCTTTTGTTATTCTATTTTATTTTTCTTTCTTTCTTTCTTTATTTATTTATTTTCTTTAGTAGTTTTTAGTTACTTTATTTTTATTCCTTTAGTGTTTATTTTATTTTCTTTAGTAGTTTTTAGTTTATATTATTTTTATATCTTTAGTAGTAATATACTTTTCAATAAATTATTCTTGGGTTTTCTTTATGCTACGGTTATTTTCCGAGAAATATTTTTGTGTTGAACCGGGTGACCTTTCCCTATGATGGATGGCGTGACGACTTTCTTAAGGGAATTAGTCTTGTTTTGGCATGTGTAAGACTTTTGGATTGTTTGGTACTAATAAAATTAGTCTCTTGTATGTGAAGTGTGAATTAAGGATACCCCTCCGAATTTTGGTTGTAAATTGAAAAAGTAAGATTCACGAGGAAGAATAATTTTTGTGATAACTTTTTGGCTCATTTTGTGACTCTTTGCCCACTAGTTGGCATGATATTGATCAAATTGTTCTTATTATGAAGTGAAATTGATCCGTTTTGGTTAGTTCATGTGCCATGTGTGTTAGTTTTTCTTAAAAATAATTCTTATGTTTACTTCTATCATCTAGAACTTGCCCGGTTGGTCTTTCAATGCTAATGATAATTATGTTTGGTTGGAGGGATGACCTTAGGCATTCTTTGTAATTTTTGAAAAAGCCTCTTTAGCCTTTCGGGCCTACCATTGCATAAATACTATCACTAGTTAACCCCATTTGAGCCTTTAACCTTTTCTTTGGCTACCTCATCACAAACCTTTACCCTTTTTGTGAAATAATTCCCTCTTTTGAACCCGTCCCTCCTTGAATGTTAAGAATGATGCTAAAAGACTAAGTTGGGGGTGTTGGTGTTAATTGGAAAATGGTGAAGATGTACATTATTTGTAGAAGCATATACCTCAAAATTGTTTATATGAAGATACTCAAGCTCCAAAAGAAAATAATTGTATAAAAAAAATAAAAAATATGGAGTCTTGAGAAAATTAGAGAGGTGCTTTAAGGTGGTTCTATATTGGTAACTAGATGTCAATAAGGGCTATGCTGTTTAAAAAGAAGCAAAGTACAAAAAAAAGAAAAAGAAATATGAGTAGTATTCAAGGAGGGTATAGTTACTTGTATCCCAAATATTTATCCTACCCTTCCCTAATCCTACATTACAAGATTAAAAAGTCCTTATGGGATATCCAACTGAATATTCTTGAATAGGCGGTGAATAAAAATAAGGGTAAACTTATTGTATGATATTTTGTAACACTTGAAATTCTTTGTTGAGAGAGAGTGTCTTTGTGCATATGTCCCTTATGTTGTTATTGTAAATATGTTGATTTTGGGACGTTCTTTCTTATGAGGGAACATGAATTATGATGGATTGGTGACATTGATATATTTCGAATTGAGTAAATTGAGCATATGTAGTAGACTAGTGCTTTTGAGTCACTTCTTGAGGTTTGGTTGTTGTCACTTGATTATGTTAAAACTCCATTGCATTCTTGAAATTGTTTTAAATTAGGGAGTTATTTGGAGTTATTTGGTTGAGATTAACTTGCTTGAGCCTAATTATTAGTACCACCTAAATCCATAAGTGTTATGCTTAATTGGAGAATGTGATTTGGAAATGATAAGCGATGCTAATTATGCATTGAATAGTAGAGCCTCATTGAGTATTTGGTTTTGATTTGCTTGAGGTCAAGCAAAAGCTTTAAGTTGGGGGTGTTGATGAGTGGTGATTTTACCATTTATTCTAGTCTCTTTTCTTTAGTTTTTGTGTTCTTTAATTATAAAAGGAGGTAATTTATGGTGTGCATTGCTAGATTTTCAGGTAAATGAAGTCTCGAAGTGAATTGAAATTAAATAAAGTGGAGTCGTACAAAAAGAGTGAAAGAAGTGCAAAAATTTCCAATGAAATCACATCTGCGAAGAACAATACGCAAATGTGAGAAATGGTCCGCAGATGCGGAATAAGGCATGTAAGGCAGAACTCGCACTTGTGAGTGGAGAACCGCTTCTGCGTGAATATGTCTGCATCTGCGATTGCGCTTCTGCGTATGGAGTCCGCTTCTGCGGATTTTATATTTTCCACCAAAATGTCGCTTCTGCGAGCTGGCATCCGCATATGCGGAACCGCATCTGCGATGATGTTTCCACAAGTACGGTCAGCGGGTTTCAGACCTGGACACTTATGTCATTTCACATTTTCTTCATTCCAAATCCACAAGTACATGATCTAGCCGATCTTTGGCATCTTGGGCTGCTTTTGTCATGTTTTGGAGCTAGGGTTCTTGTACACACACTTGGGACTTGAAGATTTGAAGCTTTTGGTTGAGAATTTCTTACCCAATTATGTTCATTTCTTCATTTCCTTGCTTGGTATTGTATATCTAAGCGTGTAGTATTTTTTCCAACACTTGAATCTTGTTTATGGGAATATTCGTATTTAAAGTGTGGATTAAATATCTTGTTGTACGTATGTATTGAACGATTCTTATTCACTATGAAGTGAGTTATTGTTTCTTTACTTATTCTTGTTCTTTAATGTTTCCAAAGGTATTAGCTAACCCTAGGACTCGCCCATTAACTTCGAATTAATTTTGAGAAAGATAATTGGGGTTGGGAAAGATTAATTGAACTACTTGTAGACATATTCGGGTGTGCTTAATCTCTTAATTGTTTTAGGGATAATTCAATTAGGAAGTCTTGTTAGTCTTCGGAAGAAGCTAATAGAGAATTATTACCCGAGGCTAATTAACATAAACTAGCTCATATTTGTAAAATCGTGAAATACATTGGATCGTTACTTAAGTGTAATTCCCAATGCATCCATGCTTGTAGCCATTGATCATTTTACTTGCTTTCTAGGTTAGTTTACATTTTCATAATTAGTTATAAATATTTCCTCAAAACCTTTCTAAGTGTTTGGCTTAGCATAATAAGTGATAATTCTCTTACACGCCTAATAGCCTACATATTATTTTCTATGGGATTCGACTCCGACTCATAGTTGGGTAAATTATATTGCATGCGACCGTGTCAATTTACTTTTTAGTAGTGGATTTGGACGTCATTACGTGTTGGGCCTGATTTTTCATTTTCCCAATTTGAGTCCAGTTCCCTTTCCTTTCTCGCTCTTAGATAAATAAAATCTGTTATTTATTCTCTATATATACGTGATACTAATGCTGTTATTGAATGTTTGTGTTATGCTTTGATCATTTTAGGAACCTAGGCCAACCCAAAGCCCATATGTAAAATTAAAAGAATCATAGTTTATCTATTTTTTTCGGTGAAATACTTCAACATTTCAATCATTTACTGTTAACAAATAAAATCTTCGTTCTTTTGATCACTAACTGTTTTCATAACGTTTTTGATATTGAACATACCTTAGAGGGAAATGGCATCTCTTTAAAAAAAGCGAATCAGAATTGAATGGATATTTGAAGGCTGGTCTTCAACAAATAAAATCAAACACGGCTGATGAATTGCAATTAGTGAACTTCAATGATTTTTATAAAGAGGAGCATAACCCCAGTTTGAAATCGATTTTTCAAAAGGTACACCAATGATTTGTCTTACTTCACTAAGTTACATTGGCGGCCACAGTGTTTCAAAGGATAGAAATATTAAACATAGCAGTATTTTACAAGTCTTTAAATGGCTTAAACATTTCAAAAGATCTTTCACAAAGCTTTTCCTTAATGTTTTAGACAAAAACCTTTTAAAATTGTTTCATGAGTTATAAACTTTATAAAACCTATGACTCCTTTTCCAAAGAATATATAAACTTTCTTGACAAGATTTAGAATAGTTTCAAACCTTAAGCACTGAGCTAAGTAGAATACAGACCTTTATTTCCCTGAACCTTGCCTAAGTTCTAAGAAGCTACCTCAGGTAGATTTTAGGGGGTGCCTAACATCTTTCCCTTAGAAGAACAAGAACCCTTACCCAAATCTCACCGGTTCGTAGGCCAATAGGAGAATAATCTAACAAACAAATAGGTACCCTAGTATACCTTAAAATATTAGGTGACGACTCTCTTTTACCAACAATAGAAGAACCAATAGTTGAATCTTGTTTTGACCTGTGCAAAATAGCGTGCAACATCCATATTCGATCCCAACTTCACCACTCAAATATCTGACACATCTCTCATATATAATCAACTTTCGAGACACACTCCCATGAAGCTTCCGTGCCACGTAGGCAAAATCTGAACATCAGCAACCAACAACCCAGTGATTATCGTAATACCAATCAAGCATCCATAAGTCAAAACATAATGTTCCTTTGGAAATGCACACTTTTCTCAGGTATACCAGATAGTGCCAACATTCTTCTAAACATCTAAAACCGTCCATGCTATATAGAACTCATGACCTTACCTTTAAAATTGAACCGTAAACCTGTACATACAAATCTCAATCCCACACGACGTACCACATCTTCCATGCCATCATATGAAAGCATGAGAATCCCGTTATCAACTCTAAATCACAAGTAGGATAGACACTATCACACCCTAACTTAGGTGAGGCATGGCTGGCACCCGGTGTCATACCGTCCCGAGCAAACCACTCTGTAACTTATGATCGCTCGACAAAAACTAGAACATACATAAGCCAACATGGCTGAGCTCATTCTTTCTGTAACTATCTTGGACCAAAATGGCCACAACTCGTAATGTATAATTGTAAGTGGGAAAATATTATATCAGCGAGCCATCATACTCAAAACATGAATACGCACGGATCGTCAATTCCTCTAACATGCTGTACATATTAAACCTGTGTCTACAAAGCTGTCACGCCCTAAAACCGAGGAGCGTGACCAGTGCTCAATCGAGTGAACCCGACTGAGAAAACCTGTTAGATTTCAGTCTACCCAAATTCATTCGTGAATAAATAGGATATGTACTCCGTTAATCAACTACCGAAGAGATTTCATTAACCACTTCCATTTCATTCCCATTAACAACATCATTCAATATTTCCAAAATAGTACGAGTTTATAGATTTAATGAAAAATATGTTGTCAAATACCAACAGTTCTAATCCAATTCCCTACATAAAATACCACCCATAACCTGTTTACGGAGCCTCTAAGTACAACTGCAGAGTAATATGAAAATGCCAGCAACAAGGCCCCGGCTATACCTCAACCACAAGTACATGAGAAACAAAAGATACATGACCCCGAAAAGAAGTGGGGCTCACCAAATCGGCTGAAAGAAGTGTACTGCTATCACTGGTAAATGTCACCTGCTGTAGAACCACCTGTATCCATTAAAGATGCAGCGCCCCTGGCAAAACGGACGTTAGTACTGTCGAATAGCACTAGTAAGTATGGCTAGAAATCCTCTTTCAAAATAAAATGCCCATATGATCTATACGTGGAACACATAATATAATGTAATTGAAATAACCTGTACAAACAAGGACAACAAAAGGGGGGGCCACCTATTGTCTGCATTAATAATGTGTCTCATTAGACCGTCCTTAGTGTTCACGTATCATATTATACATTTATGCGTTTCATAGACCGTCCATAGTGTCTATTTATACCGTACATCTATACCTCTTATACACAATGCACCTATGCGTTTCATAGACCATCCACAAGATTTCATAGCACAATGGATTTCATAACACAATGTACCTATGCGTTCATAGACCATTCACAGGATTTCATATCACAATGTACCTATGCGTTCATAGACCGTCCACAGGATTTCATAACATAAGGGTTTCATAACACATTGGAAACAAATGTACAAATACGTACATCTCATAACCTTTCACACCACATATCACCTAATCCATACTTTCAACCACTTACAACTTTATTGTTTCATTGGCTCTCTTGGCCATAGATATGATTCTTTATTCATGGCGCAATGGCCGTATTTCATATTTCACACTTTCATTTCTTCCCTTTCATAGATCATCATCATAATTATCAACAAGTAGAATATTCCGGGAATCACAACTTTAAATTCATTAGTAATGAAGGCTTTTAAACACAATCAGTTTCTTTCCAATAATTGGTGTAAAATGATTGGCAATCGAAGAACAAGTTAAGATCATACACATTTAACACTCACGAATATGTAAGAACGAAAAACACATTGAAAATTTCTGACAAAGCATAGCATTAGCTAAAATAGTCACATATGAGCATCACTTGAGTTCATAAACTTTTAGCCAATTATATTGTCAAAGTCAATTTTGGAATAGTTGAGTCAAAGCTCATTTCATAATCTTTCTCACATTATTTCATTTCATTGGCACCGTTGGTCAAAAGTATAACTTTCACTATTGGCACGTTGGCCACACTTTATATTCCCAATCAAGACTTTAGGTACACATATGAGCAACTAAGAGTCTTAAGAATATTGAGATTTTCTCACACAACGTGGCATACTAGCTTTCATTTGAAATACGATTCAAGCCACCACATTTTAATACGCAACCCATACTTTGAAACTCACGGAAACATTATGGAATTCAATTCCAAGAGAGAAAGTTTAGCCAACATATCTCACTTGATCATTCCTTAAATTACCACAACTTTCCGGAAATTCTAGCAATCCCAATCTATTTGAGACATAACAAAATTGAACAATAATTAGGAAGATATTCATGGTCTCAGCTCATTTGAGCATTTTATCAAACACTAAGTGTGGATTAAGGTTCAAGGTCCTTTTACGGAGGATTCCATCATCCCACAACCCAATCTTTACCATTTTTAGCTCAACAATCTTTCTACACCCTTTGATAACACATGCGTGTAAAATAAACAACCCTCTTGCCCAGAAATTATCTTGCTTATTATCCATTTCTAGACAAAATTCAAAATTGAGAGTTATGGTGTAGAATCTTACCTTTATGATGAAGACCTAGTGAGTTTCCCTCCTTAATCTTCCAAAACTTGAGCAAGAATTGAAGAATCAATTATTGGAGAACACCTTCTCACTCTAGGGCACCTTCTCTCACTCAAAAATGTTAGATAATAGCTCCAAAATGACCCAAAGAGTGTATTTAACGAAATAGGGTCGGGTTTTAAAAACCCAAAAATGGAGCTCCGGAACAAGGTATGTGATCGCATAACCGATATGCAGACCGCATATCGGTCGCATAGTTGGTTACAAAATAGCCAAAAGAACTGTCTGTGTATGCGGTCACTATGCGGTCCGCATAACTGTTATGCGATCGCATAATGCACCGCATAATAGTTATGTGGTCTCATAGTCGACCGTATAGCTGCTTCCAGAATAGCCCTCTCCTGCTCACTTCTGCGGCCATTATGCGACCCGCAGAGTGATTATGCGGTCGCATAATGGACCGCATAAACGCACTTTTCCAGCAAAAAAATTCCTTTACTTTTCTGTGCATTGTTCAAACACGTAAGCCTAGTCCGGCACCTTGAAACATTGTTTTCTTTGCAAATTTTTCCAGCCCTTGCACTTTAGTACTTCAAAATTTTCCGGGGTGTTACATTCTCCCCCGCTTAGGATCATTCGTCCTCGAATGAGGGTAAAAATCCATCATTAGCATCTTATGCAACTCAGTTTGTTTCATACCACTTTCGAGTAGTCCCAAATTTGACTAACTCCCAAAATTTCTAAATATTTCGCCAGAGTTTCCCTTGTAACTAGGCCTATCCACTTGTCAGAGAGCCCCAGAAACACATCCTAACAACATATACGTATGCCAACGACGTAACATAATACAAAACAACACCAACTATGGCCTCACAAGCAATTATATTACCAGAACGGAGCACCCTTAACATCAAATGTACAAATCATACATAATTCATAGAAAGCAACTCTTAGAATACTTTGTAAATACATAGCTATTCAAAAAAGTAAGGATACTTTTCTTTATTTCTTCCTTAGTTTCCCTAGTAGTCTCTTCAACCTGTTGGTTTCGCCATAGCACTTGACGGAGGCAATCTTAAATTCCGGACTTATCTAACAAGGATAGCAAATAGTCGCTCCTCATAATTCAATTATCCATTAACTCCACCTTCTTACACATAGACACATGAAACACCGGGTAAACGGAGGTCAATAATAGGGAAACATCATTCTCATAGTTTGGCCTATTTTCTTCAAGACTTCATAAGGCCTAGTGTGACTACACATACTTTACCTCTATTAACAACTCACATAGTATCCTCATGGAGGACATACTGAGAATAACCCGTTCACTTTCTTTAAATCTAAATTTCCATTCCAAACACCCAAGTAAACCTTTGGCAACCTCCAACAATTACTTTAAGATGTGCTAGCTTGAATATTACCATAAAGCTTCCTATCCAATATATTTGATCACGAGATAATGCTTCTTCTTTGACATGTTTGAGCCTTCAACCCCCCACTGGTTTCTATAAATATGAACAACGAGGTTTGAGATTGGCTAAAATTATTCAAAAATCCATCAAGGTACTGAGCACGGTATTTCAAGAGGTTATATCCTAAGAGACATGAAGGTTATTTCCAATAGTGCTGACATTGTTAATCATTGCGATGACATCATTTATTCGACACATGAGGCATAGGGTTGCCTAGTAGGCATTGATAATGTAGGGACCATGTTCATGATTCTAAGATTTAAATAAATGAGTCATTTTAGAAATGTGGCATATGGGAGGTATAATCGGAAGGATAAAGACATTAGCGTCAGTTATTCTTGGAAAGCTATGAGTCATGAAGAGGACAACAACAATTGTTTCATTCCACACGTGCCTTATTTAGCAATAGTAGGCCTCAAAGAGAGATAACACTTATGTGATACCAGTCGCCTTCTGGAGTGTAGGGAAAAATCAGTTTAACTCAAAATGAGAATATTCAAACACCCTGAATGTGATATGGGTTTCAAAATACATGAAGTTGCATTATGCTCTTAACAGTAACTAGCAAAAGAAGTTGAGCACTTGTGATATTATTATCATTCTGACAGCTTAACCCGTCATAATAGTTGATCCTATATGAGAGGACTAGAGATACGACGAATCTGTCTTTCAACTCAACATGCTCATGATATGTGTTAGAATCTGAAACATTCACGAGTGAAACCACATAGCTAGGATATCCTAATATTAAGGTTGAGGGACTTACTTGCTGTCCCTTGACTGTTGGGGCAGTGCCTTAGCTGGTGGCCCTTGACTCCGCACCCGAAACATTCATCTGTGCCACGTCGGCCCACCCCAAAATGACACCTCCCATACTTGGGACATGGGGGCGTTTGCTGCAGCTGAGAATCCCCATTTGACTGGACCTGCTGATTAGACCCATGGTTGCCTTACTTACTATGGCCCTACCGCTGCTGATCAAGCCCTGATGGTAGTGCTCTAGCTGAAGACTGAGCAATTGACTTCGCGGGTCTAGATGACACTCCCCTATGTAATGCCTTTCCACCATTATCCCCACTGTGTGAGCCACTAAGATTACCCGTGGATCGAGTCTTTTTGTTATTATCTAGCTCTCTCTTTATTTTTAACTTTCGATCCTCTGTAGCTTGAGAAAACGCCACCATTTTTCCATAATTCATATCAGAATTCAAGGCAGCCATAGCGGCCTCATTAATTACCAAGGGACTAAGTCCTTGCACAAACCGGCACACTCTAGCCTCCATAGTGGGAAACATGTAAATAGCATACTTGGATAGGTGCGCGAATTTCATATGGTACTTCCATACACTCAGGCTATCTTGCCTCAGGCTCTCAAACTCAGCGGCACGGGTCGCCTTAGTTTTAGCAGGCAAGAAGTGGTCAATGAAAGCATCGGTAAACTCACTCCACCTTGCCGAAGGGCTCCCTTCTTCACGGGACTCTTCCTATAGTTCAAACCAAGAATAAGCCACCTCTTTCAGGTGGTAGGAGGCCAATTCCACAGCCTCTGTTTTAGTAGCACGCATAACTCTGAGAGTCTTGTGCATCTCATCAATGAAATCCTGGGGATCTTCCTCAAGATTAGTACCCATAAACATTGGAGGATCTAACTGAAGAAACTTGTTCACTCTGGAACAAGCAGATTCCCCTGGTTGACTGGAAGGAGTAGGCCCAACACTCGATCTCTGGGCCTGAGAAGCCACTATCTGTGCCAACATCTGCATGGCTCCCCTAACATCAACATCAGAAACGCCAGAATCGAAAGCTGGAGCTGGATGTGGAACTGGAATGCCAGTCAGAGGGACCGTTGCACCCTCAGTAGGTGTAGGGACAGGTGCAGTCTGATCGAGTTGTAGTAGAGTCAGGTAGTGTAGTAACTGGAGGAATATCCTCACTCCTTGGGTGCTCACCCGCATCATCAATTATACGATCAACTGTCACTCCTGGGGTGACATTGGCCCTTTGGCCAGTTCTTGCATTCTTCTTAGGCGCCATATACTGAAAGTTATAGTAAAGCACTAGTTAACGGAGGAACAATCTTACAATCAGCTTTATCGCACGATCGAGGACATGAAAGAAGGGTATTATTCCTAAATGCCCATGTAGCATCCTAATTATAGATGTGGTCGACAACACACCGATAATAAGGACTCTACTAGACACGGCTCCGAGACATCCTAGGACACTTTAAAACCTTAGGCTCTAATACCAAGTTTGTCACGCCCCAAAATCGAGGAGCGCGACCGGTGCTCAACCGAGTGAACCGGAATGAGCAAGCCTGTTAGATTTCATTCTACCCAAATTCATTCGTGAATAAATAGGAGATGTACTCCGTTAATCAAATACTAAAGAGATTTCATTAACCACTTCCATTTCATTCCCATTAATAGCATCATTTAATATTTCCAAAACAGTACGAGTTTATAGATTTAATGAAAACCATGTTGTCAAATACCAACAGTTCTAATCCAATTCCCAACATCAAATACCACCCACAACCTGTCTACGGAGCCTCTAAGTACAACTGAAGAGTAATATGGAAATGGCGGCAACAAGGCCCCGGCTATACCTCAACCACAAGTACATGAGAAACAAAAGATACATGACCCCGAAATGAAGTGGGGCTCACCAAATCGGCTGAAAGAAGTGTACTGCTATCACTGGTCAATGCCACCTGTTGTAGAACCACCTGCATCCATTAAAGATGCAGTGCCCCCGGCAAAAGGGACGTTAGTACTGTCGAATAACACTAGTATGTATAGCTAGAAATCCTCTTTCAAAACAGAATGCCCATATGATCTATACGTGGAACACATAATATAATGTAATTGAAATAACCTGTACAAACAAGGACAACAAAAGGGGGCACCTATTGTCTGCATTAATAATGTGTCTCATTAGACCGTCCTTAGTGTTCACGTATCATATTATACATTTATGCGTTTCATAGACCGTCCATAGTGTCTATTCATACCGTACATCTATACCTCTTATACACAATGCACCTATGCGTTTCATAGACCGTCCACAGGATTTCATATCACAATGGATTTCATAACACAATGTACCTATGCGTTCATAGACCATCCACAGGATTTCATATCACAATGTACCTATGCATTCATAGACCGTCCACAGGATTTCATAACACAATGTACTTCATAACACAATGTACCTATGCGTTTCATAGACCGTCCATAGGATTT
Source organism: Nicotiana tabacum (assembly GCF_000715075.1). Lineage (NCBI taxonomy): Eukaryota > Viridiplantae > Streptophyta > Magnoliopsida > Solanales > Solanaceae > Nicotiana > Nicotiana tabacum. The sequence continues at coordinate 51,343,706 of NC_134102.1, forward strand.
CATAACACAATATACCTATGCGTTTCATAGACCGTCCATAGGATTTCATATCACAATGGATTTCATATCACAATGTACCTATGGGTTCATAGACAGTCCACAGGATTTCATATCGCAATGTACCTATGCGTTCATAGACCGTCCACAGGATTTCATAACATAATGTACTTCATAACACAATATACCTATGCGTTCATAGACCGTCCATAGGGTTTCATAACACAATATACCTATGCGTTTCATAGACTGCCTATAGGGTTTCATAACACAATATACCTATGCGTTTCATAGATCATCCATAGGGTTTCATAACACAATATACCTATGCGTTTCATAGACCGTCCATAGGATTTCATAACACAATATACCTATGCGTTTCATAGACCGTCCATAGGGTTTCATAACACATTGGAAACAAATGTACAAATACGTACATCTCATAACCTTTCACACCACATATCACCTAATCCATACTTTCAACCACTTACAATATTATTATTTCATTGGCTCTCTTGGCCATACATATAATTCTTTATTCATGGCGCAATGGCCGTATTTCATATTTTACACTTTCATTTCTTCCCTTTCATAGATCATCATCATAATTATGAACAAGCAGAATATTCCGGAAATCACGACTTTAAATTTATTAGTAATGAAGGCTTTTAAACACAATCAGTTTCTTTCTAATAATTGGAGTAAAATGATTGGCAATCGAAGCACAAGTTAAGATCATACACATTTAACACTCACGAATATGTAAGAACGCAAAACACATTGAAAGATTCTGACAAAGCATAGCATTAGCTAAAACAGCCACATATGAGCATCACTTGAGTTCATAAACTTTTAGCCGATTATATTTTCGAAGTCAATTTTGGAATAGTTGAGTCAAAGCTCATTTCATAATCTTTCTCACATTATTTCAATTCATTGGCACCGTTGGTCACAAGTATAACTTTCACTATTGGCACGTTTGCCACACTTTATATTCCCAATCAAGACTTTAGGTACACATATGAGCAACTAAGAGTCTTAAGAATATTGATATTTTCTCACACAACTTGGCATACTAGCTTTCATTTGAAATACGATTCAAGCCACCACATTTTAATATGCAACCATACTTTGAAACTCACGGAAACATTATGGAATTCAATTCCAAAAGAGAAAGTTTAGCCAATATACCTCACTTGATCTTTCCTTAAATTACTACAATGTTTCAGAAATTCTAGTAATCCCAATCTATTTGAGACATAACAAAATTGAACCATAATTAGGAAGATATTCATGGTCTCAGCTCATTTGAGCATTTTATCAAATACTAAGTGTAGATTAAGGTTCAAGGTCCTTTTTATGGAGGATTCCATCATCCCACAACCCAATATTTACCATTTTTAGCTCAACAATCTTTCTACACACTTTGATAACACATGCATGTAAAAATAACCAACCCTCTTGCCCAGAAATTATCTTGCTTATTGCCCATTTCTAGACTAAATTCGAAATTGAGGGTTTGGGTGTAGAATCTTACCTCTATGATGAAGACCTAGTGAGGTTTCCTCCTTAATCTTCCAAAACTTGAGCAAGAATTGTAGAATAAATTATTGGAGAACACCTTCTCACTCTAGGGCACCCTCTCTCACTCAAAAATGTCAGATAATAGCTCAAAAATGACCCAGAGAGTGTATTTAACGAAATAGGGTTGGGTTTTAAAAATCCAAAAATGGAGCTCCGGAATAAGGTATGCGATCGCATAACCGATATGCGGACCGCATATCGGTCGCATAGTCAGTTACAAAATAGCCAAAATAACTGCCTGTGTATGCGGTCACTATGCGGTCCGCATAACTGTTATGCGGTCGCATAATGCACCGCATAATAGTTATGCAGTCGCATAGTCGCTCACATAGCTGCTTCCAGAATAGCCCTCTCCTGCTCACTTCTGCGGCCATTATGCGGCCCGCAGAGTGATTATGCGATCGCATAATGGACCGCATAAACGCACTTTTCTGGCAAAAAATTTTCTTTACTTTCCTATGCATTGTTCAAACATGTAAGCCTAGTCCGGCACCTTGAAACATTGTTTTTTTTTCAAATTTTACCAGGCCTTGCACATAAGTACTTTGAAATTTTCCAGGGTGTTACAAAAGCTCTAAGAGTATCTGACATCAAAATATGGCCAGGACAGGACATTGACCTACCCATAAGAGTATATATAAATAGGACAGTCTGATAACCTCTAGACTCGGCTATACTCTAGATGAAATGGAGCTTTGCCAATCCTCATCTGGATATCAACACCGTCTAAGATAAGAGCTCATCAAACTGGATACCTGAACCTGCATGCATGAATGCAATGCCCCAACGATGGGACATTAGTACAAAGAAATGTACTATGTATGTAAGGCAGATAACATATGAATAACTTAATTGAAACTAAACTGACATGTATATATGACATACTGAAAGAAATTTGGAAGGTCAATGAGAATCGGGAATTATACTGACCTTATTCTGACTCGTCACATATCTAAGTATTGAATTATCCAACTTACCTTACAAAGGATGTAGACTGAAAAGGTAAGGCTCCGTTGGCCAAGAACATCTAATGTCGTATATGTATCTAATTCATGTCATGATATACCTGAACTTGTTCCCATATGCTATATGTACTGGAAACAATCATATTATGGAACTTCATCTATAACATTCTTCTAGCCATTATACCTTATATCTTACTACTTACCTCAGACAGATAAAACATCTCTAGGGCTACACTAAAACATAAAAGTGGCACTTACGTATTTCATAAGAGACCGTCCGTAAGGGTCACTCATAAACATGAATAACCAGTGGCTAATATGCGTAACATAGTAGACCGTCCATATGGCTCATAATACTGAGGTCTGACTATGCGTGCAACTGAGACCGTCCATAACCAACCTTCATATGCATCTATACGTTCATAGAACATCCATATGGCTTCATTGTACACCTACGCATTCATAGCCAACTTGGTCAACCTGTCCACAATCACCCATATCGCGTCAAACTCCATGGGAGCCCAACACCGAAGTCTATGGTGACACACTCCCATTTTCACTCATGAATCTCAAGTCGCTAAAGCAAACCGCCCGTCCGTTGATGCTCATACTTCACATGTTGACAATTTAGGCACTGATCTACATACTCCACTATGTCGTTCTTCATTCTCTTCCACCAATAGTGCTGCCTCAAGTCCTGATACATCTTAGCGGCACTCAGATTAATGGAGTACCATGAACTGTGGGCCTCCTGAAGAATCAACTCACGCAACACATCCATATTGGGCACACATAATCGGCCCTACATCCGCAACACCCCATCATCTCCAATAGTAACCTCCTTGGCATCGTCGTGCTGAACTGTGTCTTTGAGGAAAAACAAATGGGGGTCGTCATACTGACGCTCTCTGATATGATCATGTAGAGAAGACCTAGAAACCATACAAGAAAGAACTCGACTGGGCTCCGAAACACCCAATCTAATAAAATAATTGGCTAAGGCCTAAACATCCAATGCTAATGGCCTCTCAACTGCTGATAGATATGCTAAACTGCCCAAAATCTCTGCCTTTCGACTCAAGGCTTCGGCCACCACATTGGCCTTCCCGAGATGATATAGAATGGTGACATCATAGTCCTTAAGCAACTCTAACCATCTCCGCTGCTACAAGTTAAGATCTTTCTGTTTGAACAGATGTTGTCAACTTCGGTGGTCGGTAAAGACCTCACAAGGGATGTCGTATAAATAATGCCGCCAAATCTTCAATGCATGAATAATGGATGCCAACTCCAAGTCATGGAACAGATAATTCTTCTCATGGGTATTCAGCTGTTTAGACGCATAGGCAATCACCCTACCATTTTGCACGAACACTACGCCAAGTCCAACACGTGACGCATCATAACACACGGTATTAGACCCCGAGCCCGTTGGCAACACTAACATTGGGGTTGTAGTCAAAGCAGTCTTGAGCTTTTAAAAGCTCACCTCACACTCCTCGGACCATTTGAAAGGAGCACCCTTCTAGGTCAATCTGGTCGTAGGCGCAGCAATGGATGAAAAACCCTTGACGAAACAACGATAATACTCGGCCAAATCAAGGAAACTTCAGATCTCAGTGGATGAAGACAGCCTGGGCCAACTTTGCACTGCTTCAATCTTCTTCATACCTGCCTTGATCCCTTCACTCGACACCACATGACCCAAAAACGTCACCGAATTAAGAGAGAATTCACACTTTCAGAATTTTGCATACAACTTCTTCCCTCTCAAGGTCTGGAGCACGATCCTCAGGTGCTGCTCATGATTTTCTCGGCTACGGGAGTACACAAAGATGTCGTCAATAAACATAATGACGAATGAGTCAAACCCTGATACATCTTAGCGACACTTGGATGAATGGAGTATTGCGAACTGTGGGCTTCCTGAAGAATCAACTCACGTAACCCATCCATATTAGGTACACATAATCGGCCCTACATCCGCAACACACCACCATCTCCAATAGAAACCTCCTTGGCATCGCCGTTCTATACCGTGTCCTTAAGGACAAGTAAATGTGGGTCTTCATACTGACGCTCCCCTGATGTGATCATATAAAGAAGACCGAGAAACTACGCAAGCAAGAACTCGACTGGGCTCCGAAACATCCAATCTAACAAACTGGTTGGCCAAGGACTGAACAATATGGCTACTGGCCTCTCTGATGCCGGTAGATATGCTAAACTGCCCAAAGCTCTTCACCTTTTGACTCAAGGCATCGGCCACCACATTATCCTTCCTGAGATGATATAAAATAGTGATATCATAGTCTTTAAGAAACTCTAACCACCTTCACTGCCGCAAATTAAGATCTTTCTGTTTGAACAGATGCTGGAGACTCCGGTGGTCAGTAAAGAGCTCACAAGGGACACCGTACAAATAGTGCCGCCAAATCTTCAATGCATGCACAATAGCTGCCAATTCCAAGTCGTGGACCGGATAATTCTTCTCATGGATCGTCAAGTGCCGAGACGCATAGGCAATCACCCTACAGTCTTGCATCAACACCGCGCCAAGGAAAACACGTGATGCATCATAATACACCATGTGAGAGCCCGAACATGTAGGCAACAACAATACTGGGGCTGTAGTTAAAGTAGTCTTGAGCTTTTGAAAGCTCGCTTCACACTCCTAAGACCATCTGAAAGGAGCACCCTTCTGGGTCAATATGGTCATAGGTGCAACAATGGACGAGAAACCCCCTTACGAATGTCACGATCCCAATTTCCCTCTGTAGGATGTCATGATAGCACCTAGTTGCTACGACTAGGTAAGCCTAATATTTGATAACAATTGAACAGATGAAATTTACAAAATACTAAAAACCAGTCTGATAAACTCATATAAACTTCTAAAAAATAGAATCTGAACCATAAAATTCCCAAGAACTGTGGAACAAAGGCATAAGCTCTATAGAATAAGACTGGGATATCTAATACATCACTGTCTGAAAGAAATACAACATGAAGTAAAATTGGGAAAGTGACTCCGAGGCCTGCGGACGTGGAGCAGGTATACCTTGAAGTCTCCACAACAACAACTCGAATCAACTCTAGCGTCCGACACGGGCAAATGTACTTGGATCTGCACAAAAATTGTGCAAAAGCGTTGTATAAGTACACCACAACGATAACCACTGAGTATCAAGTCTAACCTCGGTAGGGTAATGATGAGGCTAGGTCAAGACACCTACTAGGATATAAATAAACAAAATAAAACCATAGGAACGAATAATAATGGAAAGCGGAGAAATAACTCATACGAAATAAGATAATAGCATGAACTGATACTGGAAATTAGACAAGGACGTAACATAAAAGAAGCAACTAAAGAGAACCAAAATGATCATAAACGAACAATAACTACTAAACAAGGAAGAATAACAACAAGAAACGTTTCCGCCAAAACTACTTGCAAAATGAGATACACAACAAGAATCACAACAAGGTACCGCCTCGTGTATAGAAAGAATCACCACTGAGGTACCGCCTCGTATAAATCAAGAATCACAACTGAGGTACCATTTCGTATTCACATTTCTCAATTTCAATCACAATCTTTCCTTATACCGCCGTGTGAGCCTTACATTTGAAATAGGTTTCGAAAATAGTTTTCCCAAAATAGGTACACACACTTTAGCCCACCTTATGACGTTGCGTGGCTTCACGTAGTTCCCCTACAAGCAACACGCACATAAGTCCCACCTTATACCGCCGCATGCACATTAAACCCAAGCCATATCCCGCCGCATGCGCGTCAATTTCACATCACAATAACAACTTGCACCACAAGTGCCCATATATCACAACTTTCCAACAATAAACAATATCAATGTTTTCACAACAATAGCCCATGGCTCCACCACAACGGGTACAATAATATCAACAACAACAATGAATGTATAATGCCAACAAGTAAGATGTTTCAACAATAACAATTTCGCCTCAACATGATAACGGCTTTCACAACCTCACCACCAACAACTCAACTATGATATAATGTATAACCACGATATTATATAAGAATGACTCACAACGGAAGAGATAACGTATTACAATGACTTCAACTAGTGGAAATCAACAAGGAAAGAGATAACTTGAACTGTAACTTCAAGTAATGATAGTCAAGAATGAAGGGGATAACACAAACAATAACTTAAAATAATGATAATTAACAATGAAGAGATAGCATGTAACAATAAAAGAGGCAACAAGTTCAACTAAGGCATGAGAGCAATTTATCAAGTAGGATGTAGAACATGTTTTAAACAAGTCAACTAAGGCATGTACGAATAGAATAACACAAACAAGAATAGATTAACTAAGAGAATTGAGAACATGATATGGCATTTCAATTAAAGCATGGAAAATAGTCTAAATAACCTAAACCGGTCTAATACCACGTACAACCCGTGTACCCACTCGTCACCTTGCGTACACGGTTTTCACATAGAATAAATGAATCAATCAATACCAATCCTAAGGGGTAGTTCCCCCCCCCATAATATTAGACAAGATAATTACCTCAACTAGGCCAATTCAACACTCGAAAATAGCTTATCTCTTAAAATTTGCCTCCACACGGCTGAAATCTAACCAAAATCGACTTTATATCACCAAACAATGCTAGGGAAATAAATTGCAATAGATAAAGCTAAGTTTTTTTTTATACTTTTTCCAAAATGTCAAGAAAAGTCAAAACCCGGGTCCAACGGTAGATTCCGACTACCCATGATCCCACGAGTTCATATATGTAATTAGTTTCAAAATCCGAGTCCAAATCGACTCTCAAAACTCAATTTCTTATTTTTCAAAAGCATGACAGTTTCATAAATTTTCACTTACCCAAGGTTGGTAGGTGAAAATCCCCTCTCCAAATCGCCTCCTACCGAGTCTAGGGTTCAAAAATGATATAATGAGTTCAAAAATCCTATCTCCCAGCCTTTTAACCAGCTGCAGATGTTGCATTTGCGACACAGGGTTCGCATTTGCGAACTCTCGCAATTGCAGACCAGGGATTGCATTTGCGAACCTTGATAGCCTAAGTCAACACCACATTTGCGATAAAGGCTTCGCAAATGCGAAGCTGGGAACTTCGCAAAAGCGAACAAATGTTTGAAATTGTGAACTCAAGCCAAAATCTGCTGCCTTCGCAAATGTGAAGGGGAAGTCGCATTTGCGACATCTGCCCCCTTATTGTCACATTCGCAATTGTGAGGATGGTGCTCGTAATTGCGACATCAAAGCACCAGCACACTAGCAATTCATTTTTAAGTTCAAACAATTCTGGTACATGTCCGGAACTCATCCGAGCGCTCGGGGCTCCAAACCAAACATCCACACAAGTCTAATAACATCATAGGAATTCAAAGTCTTGGCCTGACAATCTAGAATAGCATGATAGGGTGACAACCAGCCCATGCCCAAGATCACATCAAAGTCTACCATATTGAGTAACAATAGATTAATTCTTGTCTCAAAACCACCAATAACAACTAAACACGACCGATGCACATGGTCCACAATACTAGAATCTCCCACAGGCATGGACACATAAATAGGAGAGCTCAAAAAATCACAAGATATATCCAAATACGGAGCAAAGTAAGATGGAACATATGAATAAGCAGATCCCGGATCAAATAAGATTGATGCATCTCTATGCCAAACCGGAACCATAGTTGTAATGACTGTGTCTCAAGCGACTGCCTCCGTCCTACCCGGGAAAGAATAGAATCTGGCCAGGCTTCCCTCTCTAGGGCGATCTCTACTCGCTCGTCCTCCACCCTTAGCTGGCTATGCGGATGGAGCGGCAACTGGGGCGGCAACAATGGCCTGAGAAATCTATGGACCTTACTGAATCCGTAGAGCGTGAGTAGTCTGTGGAGGTGCACCCTTTTTGAGTCTGGGACAGTCTCTAACCATATGACAGGTATCACCACATTTAAAGCAAGCTCTCGGTGGGCGTGGAAGCTAGGACTGGCTCAGGCATGGTCGGTTGGACTGATCGCTGAAGGCACCCCATGCAGGAGGTGCACTAGAAAGCGGCTGAGCAAAGTGTGCAACCTGAGACCTCGGGATAGCCGCAGTACCACTAGAAGCTAGAAGTGCTGAATGAATTGGACAGCTCACATAGCCTCTACCATGATGGCTTGTAACTGCAGCGTGGCCACCACTAAATCCTCATGTACCTCGAGGCCTTTTGGGCTCCCTGTCCTCTCTCTCACGACACCTCTCATAACCTCTAACCTCCATGCAATCTCTACCACCTACTGATATGGCGTATCCGTCTCTATCTCTTAAGCCATGCTGAACCTAATACCATAGTTGATCCCCTCGATGAATTAGGGGACTCGCTCCCTAACTGTAGAAACCAAAGTAGGTGCATGTCTTGACAAATCACTGAATTTGACAGCATACTCTGACACTGACATAGTACCTAGGCGCAACTGTTCAAACTCCGCGCGCCATTCATCTTGAAGGGTCTAGGGAATAAAATCTCTCAAGAACATCTCGGAAAACCAAGTCCATGTAAGTGAAGCTATATAGGCTGGGATACCCTCTTCGTAAACCCGCCACCACTGATATGCTGCTCCTGACAACTGAAAAGTAGTGAAAGCAACTCCGCTCGTCTCCACAATACCCATAGTGCAGAGAATACGGTGGCACTTCTGTAGAAAATCCTATGCATTCTATGATACTAAGCCACTGAATGTAGGAGTATGATACTTCTTGGACCTCTCAAGTCTAAGTTTCTCCTCCTCAGATGCTACTACCCTAACCTCGAGCTCTAACATAAAAATAGAATGCGTTGGCATAACATCTGGGACTTGATCAACATGGACCCACTGCTCTGTGGTACGTGCCACTGGAGTCTGAGCTCCTCCCCCAGCCTGAGATGTGGCTGGTGCAAGTGGAATCAACCCCGCCTAAGCTAGAGTACCAAACATGCTCAAGAACTGTGCGAGGGTCTCCTTAAGTGCAAGGGTGGAAACAGGTGCCTCGGTTGTATAACGAAAAACAACAAGAATCACCAATGAGGTACCGCCTCGTATTCACATTTCTCAATTTCAATTCCAGCCTTTCCTTATACAATCGCGTGAGCCTTAATTTCAAATAGTTTTGAAAAATTTTTTACCCGAAATTGCTACACGCACTTTAGCCCACCTTATGACGCCGTGTGGCATCAAGTAATTCCCTTACAAGAACCACGCACATAAGTTCCACCTTATGCCATCGCATGCACATTAACCCCTATCCTTATACCGCTGCATACACATCAATATCATATCACAATAACAACTCACACCATAGATGCCCGTATGCCACAACTTGCCAATAATCAACAATATCAATGTTTCCACAACAGTAGCACACGGCTCAACCACAATATGTACAAGAATGCCAATAATAACAATGAATGTAAATTTCTCAACAAGAAGGATATGTCAACAATAAAAAACTTCACCTCAATGTGATAACTACTTTCACAACTTCAATACCAATAACTCAACAATAAGAGAGATAATGTGTAACTACGATATCAAATAAGAATAACTCATTAGGGAAGAGATAACATGTAACAATGACTTCAAATAATGATAAATCACCAATGGAAGAGATAACATGTAGTAGGGGCTTCGAATAATGATAAATCAATAATGTAAGAGATAACATGTAACAATGAAATAGGCAACAACTTCAACTAAGCATAAGAGTAAAATATCAAGAAAGATGTAGAATAAGTGTTAACAAAGTTATTTAAGGCATGTAAGGATAGACTAACACAAGTAAGAGTAGTTTGACTATGAGATTATAAAATATGATATGACAATTCAATTAAAATATGGAAAGAGTCTTATTAGCCTAAACCGGTCAAATACCACATATACCCCATGTATCCATTCGTCACCTTGCGTACACGGCTTTTACATATCACAAATGACACAATCAATCCCAAATCCTAAGGGGTAGTTCCCTCACACAAAGTTAGGCAAGATACTTACCTCAACTATGCCAACTCAACCCTCGGAAATAGCTTTTCCCCTAAAATTTGCATCCACACGGATCAAATCTAACCAAAATTGACTTAATATCATCAAACAACACAAGGGAAAACAATTACAATATATAAAGTTATGATCTTTATATTTTCCTAAAAAGACAACAAAAATCAACCCGGGGCTCGCTCGGTCAAAACCCGGGTCCAAGGGTAGATTCCGACTACTCACAACCCCACGAGTCCATATATATTATTAGTTTCAAAATCTGAGTACAAATCAACTCTCAAAACTCAAATTCTTCTTTTTTAAAAACTTGACAAAGTTTTACAAATTTTCACTTTGATTCACATGATTTTAATGTTAAATCTAAGATATATTGATGGAATATAATTGGAAATGGATTAGAATCACTTACCCAAAGTTTGTAAATGAAAATGCCCTTTCCAATCTCCTCCTACCGAGTCTAGGGTTCTAAAATGAGAGAATATGTTGAAAAATTCACGTCTCCCAGCCCTTTTGTCCAGCTGAAGATGTTGTATTTGCGACACAGGGTTCGCAACAGATGTTGTATTTGCGACACAGGGTTCGCATTTGCGAACCCTCAAAATTGCGGACCAGGGATCACATTTACCAACCCTAACAACCTCAATAATTATCGTAATTACGACAAAGGCTTCGCAATTGCGAAGCTGGACTTCTTTGCAAAAGCGAACAATTGTTCGCAAAAGCGACCCAACCATGATGCCTGCTGACTTCGCAATTGCGAAGGGGTCAATCACAATTGCGACATCATAGCCCCCACTGCCACCTTCGCAATTGCGAAGGGGTCAATCACAATTGCGACATCATATCCCCCACTACCACCTTCGCAATTGCGAGGCTGGTGCTCGCAATTGCGATAACAGAGCACCAGCAACACCATCAATTCATTTTTAGTTCAATTCATTTCAAAACATGTTCAAACTCATCCGAGCCCCCGACGATCCAAACCAAACATCCACACAATTCTAAAAAAATACCATAAGAACTCGCTCGTGCGATCGAAATACAAAGATAACATATAGAATTACAAATCGTACACTAAAACGTGTGAATTCCAAAGTAAAGTTCAAGTACTACTAGAATTGTAACTAAGCATCCGAATCCTATCAATTAAATTCCAAATGATACCAAATTTTGCAGACAAGTTCTAAAAAGCATAACAGACCTATTCTATGTCCCAAAATCAAATTCCGAACTTGATAGCTAAAAGTCAACCTATGGTCAAACATTCCAACTTTAAATTACCAAATTTTGGCAAAAAAAAATACCAATTAACCTACGAACTTCCGAATCAATTCCGGACATACGCCCAAGTCCAAAATCACGATAGGATCGGAGCCATCAAAGCATCATTTCGGGGTCATTTTTACAAAATTCAAAGTTTGGTTAACATTTCTAACTTAAGCTTCTAAGTCAAGAATCAAGGGGTCCAAATCAACCCAAAATCTTCTCAGAACGAAACTAATCAACCCCGTTAGTCATAAAACCATAAACACACATGTGTGAAGCATCAAAAGGGAAAACAGGGCGCAATTACACAAAATAATCGATCGGGACGTCACACACAGCCATCGCCGACCTTTCTTTCATGATACTTTAATACTGTTTTGGGTGGTCTAAAACACACCGGGATTTTCAGCTTTAACTGGAGAAATCATTTTGGCAGATCTCTTTCTTCTCCATCTCTTATTTCTCATTTTTATGTGCTATTATAAAAGTTAAAATTAGATCTAAAAAAGATATAGTTTTGTTGGCTCGTTAGGCTTCTGGTCTGCTGGCCGAAGTTTTAACTTTTCTGGCGACCCTTCTTTATTCAGTCTATGGATGTTAACTGTTGTGCTAATTTTTTGATGCTTTGTTCTTTGTGTTGGTTGTTCCATATGTTGCTCTGTCAAAATTCATTTCCTAAAGATTAGCTATTGTTTATGGATTTGAATTTGTTCCAAATGCTAAGAGTTGCCATTTTCGCTAACTTTTGAGCTTGTTGCTGCGATAGGCTATCTGCTCGCCTTTGTTGATTTGTTATTGTGGCTCCGGCATCTATTGTCGTAGTAGTAGTAGTTGGGCTTTGACATTGTGACCACTGTCGCATCTTTTTGTGCTATGTTGACGTCTATTATGAAATTCACATTGAGTATCTAATTGTGTGAGATTGAATTTTGTGTTATCATTTGTGGGTTTCTTTCATCATCGGACACCCCAAACACCCGATTGACATTATTGTTTTCTAAAGTACTTGCACTTTTTGGACTTAGACCGATGAGAACAATATTTTTGAGGTCACGACGCCCCGAATGACCCACGGACCAGGCCCAAAATAATGGGGCGATGATGATAAACATCTAAAATAAAAGATAAGGACACGATGAACCAATAACCTTTGGAGGGCAACACGGTCAGCCGCCATAGTTGCAACCAAGGCGGTTCTCATTCTCATGTCTAGAAGGATATCAAAAATACATATCTGAGCCTCCTATAATATATTTTAAATTATTTTCCAAAAAAATATTTTCAAAAAGAAATATTTCTAAACAATTTTCAAAAACAATCTTCCAAAAACATTTTCAGATAATCTTTCAAAAAATAAAAATATTTTCCTATAACATTTCAAACAACTTCCAAAATAATTTCAAAAAAATTAATACTTTCATTCTTCATATATTATTGTTATGTTGTTTACTAATATTTGTTGTTGTTTCTGTTGCAAGATACCCTAGTTGGGAATTATCTTTCTGTAATGACCCGACCGGTCGTTTTACTTTTTAGGTGCCCGTTCCCCTAAATAAGACTCCCCGTATGTTCTTTTACTATTTTATGACTTGCGAGGATGGTTAGTTCGGGATTTGGAGGGGTTAGGATTAAAATCGGAACACTCGGTTCCTTAAGGTTGGCAAAAAGGTCTAAGTTTGACTTTGGTCAATATTTTTAGTAAACGACCTAAAAACCGGGATTTGACGATCCCAATAGGTTTGTATGATAATTTTGGACTTGAGCGTATGTTCGGAACGGGTTTTGCATGACCCGGGAGCGTTTCGGCGCTTAATATTGATAGTTGGCACCTTGAAGGTTTTAAAGTTCGTTAAATTTGGTTTAGTGTAGGTTTGGTGTTATCGAGGTTTGTTTGGGATTTTGAGCCTTGAAATTGTTCCGTATGGTGATTTAAGACTTGCATGCAAAATTTGGTGTCATTCCGAGTAGTTTAAGTATGTTTCGGCACGTTTAGAGTAAGTTAGAAGAACTTGAAGTTCATAAGTTGATTTAATTTGGTTTGGGGTGTGATTCTTAGTTTTGATGTTGTTTAATGCGTTCTGATGATGCGAGCGAGTCCGTTTTATAATTTCAAACTTAATGGTATGTTTGGGCGGGGCACCGGGGGCCTCGGGTGTTAATCGGACAAGGCACGAACCAAGTTTTGGACTTAGAGAAAATGGCTGAAGCATCAAGCTTCTGGTGCAATCGCACATGCGAAAGGCTAGCCGCGGGTGCGAGCTCGCAGAAGTGAGCCAGCAACCGCAGAAGCGGACCAGCAAAGGCTGCCCAGGAATCGTAGAAGCGGAGGGAGGGCCGCACCTGCGGAGTCGCAGGTGCGAAGCAGACGATTGCAGAAGCGAAGGAAGGCGCAGGTGCGGCTTGCTCACCGAAAAAGCAATCTCGCAGAAGCGAGCCGCTGGTCACAGAAGCGGGGAAGCCAGCTGAGGGGAGGACTGCATCTGCGAGGCCCTTTCCGCAGATGCAAAGCCGTAGATGTGGCCAAGGAGCCACAGAAGCGGAAGTCTTGGAGGTAGTGAGATTCGTTTATTACGGGACTTAAGCCATTTCTAACCCATTTCTCTCACTTTTGGGAGATTTTGGAGCTTCTTGAGAGGGGTATTCACCTAGCAACTTGGAGGTAAGTAAATTCTATCTAATGTAAGTTAAATACATAGATTATGGGTAGATTTTAACATGTAAATTTATGAAAATTATGGCTTTAGATGAAAAACCTAGGTTTTGATAAAAATGGGATTTAACCACAAAAATGGTTATGGAATTGAGTGAAAATTATATATTTGAGTTTGTGAGTTATGGATAACAACTTTTTTCGAATATTTCCTCGCAATCCGGGCACGTGGGCCCGGGGATGAATTTTAGGACTCCTTTAATTGGGGTTGGATAATCACTCTAATAGTTAGAATATGTACTTTTGAACACATATTGAATGATTTATACAACATTTGACTAGTTTTGGATTGTTCGGCACTGAGTTGAGTCTTTAGAGTGAATTTGAGGCCGAAACGTTAGCTCTGAGACGAGGTAAGTCTTTTGTCTAACCTTGTAAGAGGGAATTTACCACATAGGTGATTTAAATTAATGTTTTCTTCTAATCTTGGGGGGTACATACGTACAAAGTGACGAGAGTCCGTGCGTAGCTACTAGTTGTGCTTATGTTCGGCTAGTTTTAGGACCCAAATCATGAATTACTTGTAATACTTGAACCCTACTTGTTAATTTAAGTGCCAAAATTATATTATAACTTGTTAGAGGAATTGTAAAAGACCGAATTTCACTTACTTGCATTTTTAGTGGACTACTTGGCTGTTAATGGAAATTTTATTACATTGTGTATTAGCCTTGTTATAACATTTAAGTCCAATGCTTATAAAGTATCCTCTCTTCTTGTGCCCTCTCGAACGCCTCGATAATAGATAGATGCATCTATGGATCGTGCCGCACGTGCCTCGGCAGTGTACACTTTATTCTGGATCGGGCTGTACGACCTCAGCATAAATCGTGCTTAATAATACTCGGAGACTTATCATACTTGATATTATTTTGGGGCTTTTGAGGTTACACTTATTAAATGACGGGAAGTTATTTGGGATTTATTAAGATGTGAAAGAATTATTTGCTCCTGCTTGCTAATGAGTTACTATAATCATTTACATAACTCATGCTTATTTAGAATTTCTGTATTCATATTGTTAGCCCTTAGTAAGTGTCAAAGTCTACCCCTTGTCACGATTTCTTTGAGGTTAGACTAGATACTTACTGGATACATGTTATTTATGTACTCACGCTACACTTCTGCACTAATCGTGCAGGATCTGAGGCAGGTACTACTACAAGCGCACATCCCAGATATCCCGAGGCCTAATGGTGAACTGCTTTCCTGAGCCGTTCCGCAGCACCTAGAGTCTCTCCTTTGCATTTATTTCTGTCTATTTCCATTTCAGACAATAGCTAGAGTTTTGTATAATCTATTAGTGCTCATACACTTGTGACACCAGGTCTTGGTACACACACTAGCATTCATATGGTTTTGGATTATTCTATTGTTATGATTGCACTCAGCTGCTTTCGTCTTTTTATTTAAATTTGATATTTCTTAACCTTTTAATTTATGGAGTTTAATTACTTGAAAACTTATTAAAAGAGAAATAACATGGTTTAATTCACTGTTGGCTTGCCTAGCGGTAATGTTGGGCGCCATCACGGCCAATAAAAGATCTGGGTCATGACACTTTCAAAGACGACGTTTGAAGAAAATCAAAGGCGAATCCATGTCAAACTTTCCCGTTTCGTACTTCCCGTTCCTGGATGTACTCAAAAATACAAGTATAATAAAAGCGTAGATAGCTATGATATCTAATCATTTATTTTTGCTTGCTTGATATTTGTTTATATGTGACAACACTTAGGACAAAATACATCTAGTTAAATAGTTAATATTAAACATGTATGCCAAATGTATGCTTAGCTTGCATCTATAATTATATTATTAGATACGCTTTCACAACTTGATTAATTGACTAGGATCAATATAAACCTAATTAATTAAACTAGTTGTTCACTACATAAGCATGACATTCATTTTGTTATAAGATAATTGTATGTTTTTTTCTTACATGTATGCTATTATATTTAGTTACATCTTTAGGTCACTCCATTTGTAAATTACCTACTTTAATCATTTCACTTTAAGTAAATACATGTTCGGTACAAATTCATGATAATTAATCCTTTTTCTATGAAGGATATTTAATATGATTAGTTCAATAATTGTGCACAATAGGTTGTCTTATTGTGGGATTTTCTCAAAGTTCGGAATATTATAGACATTGTACATCCATTAGATTCATGTGAATACAATCAATATGTTTGTCTATATTTCTTGACCGATTATTTGTGTAACGACCCGATCGGTCGTTTTTCTTTTTAGATCCCCATTCCACTAATTAAGACTCCCCGTATGTGCTTTTACTATTTTATGACTTGTGAGGATGGTCGGTTTGGGTTTGGAAGGGTTCGGGTTGAAATCGGAACACTTAGTTCCTTAATGATGGACTATAATAGTCATGTTTGAGTTGAGTCAACGTTTTGAGTAAATGACCTCGAAACCGGGATTTGTCGGTCCCAGTAGGTTCGTATGATGATTTTGGACTTAGGCACATGTTCGGATCGGGTTTCGGATGACCTGCGAGCGTTTCATCACTTAATGTTGAAAGTTGGCGCATTGAAGGTTTTCAAGTTCCTTATGATTGGTTTGGAGTAGGCTTTAGTGTTATCGAGGTCTGTTTGGGATTTTGAGCCTCGAAATAGTTCCGTATGATGATTTCTGAATTGTACACAAAATTTGGTGTCATTCCGAGTAGCCTAAGTATAATTCGGCGCATTCAGAGTAAGTTGAAAAGCTTGAAGTTCATAACTTGATTTAATTTGGTTTTGGGGTGCGATTCTTAGTTTTGATATTGTTTTATGTGTTTCGAGGGTTCGAGCAGTTCCGTATTATGTTTATGGAATTGTTGGTTCATTTGGACGGGGTCCCGGGGGGCTAAGGGTGAGGGACCGCCCGTAGCTAAGTCCAAAATGTTGTCACTGTTGGTTCTAGTTTCCTTCTTCGCGATTGCGTTGGCGGGGTCGCGTTCACGAAGAAGGAAAATTGGGGGACTAGAACTTGTGCTTCGCGTTTGCAAAACCCAGTCCATACTGGCAAAGGTTTGGGGCCTGTGGCCTTCGCGTTCGCGTGAATGGGCCCACGTTCGCGTAGGGTAGACTGGGCAGGGGTGGTCGCTGATGGTCTTCGCATTCACGAAGAATCCCTCGCATTCTCATAGAGCAGGATATGCAAGCCTTCGCATTCGTGAGGCTCTGATCATGTTCGTGATGCCCATTTTTCCTGATCCTAGACAGCTTGCCTTCACGATCGCGAGGCCTCTTCCGCGATCACGAAGAAGAAAATACCTGGGCAGTGTGTTTTAAAATCTGGACTTTGGCTCATTTTCTTCATTACTCTCACTTGTTGGTCAAATTTAGAGCTCTTTGAGGAGTTATTTTCACCTAGCACTATTGAAGGTAAGTATTTTCTATACAATATGAGTTTAATACATACATTATGGGTAGATTTAAACACAGAAATTGTGGAAATTTTAGGAGATTGTTGAAAAACCTAGGTTTTGATAAAAATGGGATTAGACAACGAAAATGATTTTGGAATTTAGTAAAAATTATATATTTGGGTTCGTGAGGTTATGTGTAACGACCCGACTTGTCGTTTTAAGAAATCCGGGCATATGGGCCCGAGGGTAAATTTTAGAAATCTTCCAATTTGGGTTGAGTAATTACTCTAACATCTAAATTATGACCTTTGGAGTATATATTGATTAATTTATATAATATTTGGCAATTTATATAATATTTGGCTAGTTTCGGATTGTTCGTCACCGACTTGAGGCTTTTAGAGTGATTTGGGGACCAAAAAGTGAACTTTGGAACGAGGTAAGTCACTTGCCTAACCTTGTAAGGGGGACTTTACCCCATAGGTGTTTTAAATTACTATTTGTTACTAATTGTAGGTGCTACGTACGCACGAAGTGACGAGAGTCCGTGCATAGATACAAATCATTCTTATGTCTGGGTAGTTTTAGGACTCTATCATATAATACTTGTATTAATTGCACTCTAAATGTTAATTTAAGTGCTTAAATTATATTGAAACTTGAAAAACGTTTCGTAAAGACTGAATTTCATTTACTTTGAGTTTTGGCCGTTTACTTGACTGTTGGTAGAAATTGTGCCTCCTTGTGTATTAGTCTTGTAGTAGCCGTTAAATCGAAGTTCGTAGAGTATTCTCTCTTCTTGTGGAGCAGGCCGAACACCTCGACAGTCTAATAGATGCATATATGGTTCGCGCCGGTCGACCCTCGATCGAGCTGCATTATTTATTCTGGATCGGGCCATACGACCTCGGCATAAATCATGCGTAATAATGCTTGGAGTCCGATTACACTTGATATTACTTCCATGACTTGAGACAAATATAATTTACTTGATGGCTCGTATTTGTTGAAGTTAGTAGGTGCTAATTGGAGCTCTTAATTGATACCTAGTTAAAGAGTCACTTATTTACTGTTCATTATTGCGTTATTATTATTGATGTATTCCATGCCTATTTAAAATTTCTGTACTTTATTTATTGGCCCATAGTAAGTGTCGATGGCGACTCCCTCATCACTACTTCTTAGAGGTTAGACTAGATACTTAATGGGTATATGTTGATTATGTACTCATGCTACACTTCTGCACTAATCATGCAGAATCTGAGGCAGGTGCATCTGGCAGTCATTCAGGTGCATAACCCCGTTACCCCGAGGCATGGTGGTGAGCTGCTCTCTGTTTTTGTTTTACAGCACCCGCAGTATCTCTTTTGTTTTTACTTTCTGTCTATCTTATTCCAGACAGTAGTATAGGTGGCTTTGTATATTTTACTAGTTGCTCATACACTCGTGACACCGGATTTTGGGAGTATTCTAGTAGACATTTTGTTGTTTTGAGTATTAAATTCACTGTATTTACTCTCTCATTAGTTTATGCTTTACTTTACTATAATTTTCTACTAATCATTCTCTTAATAAATAAAAATCAATTACTTTGAAATCATTAAAAAGAACAAATACATGACTAGTTCATTGTTAGCTTGCCTAGCAGTGACGTTGGGAGTCATCACGGCCTATAGGGGAAATTGGGTCGTGACAATTTGTTAGTCATGCATTTGTTAAAAGCTTCATTTACCATTCTTTTCAAGACCATTCTAACACAAACAATCTTTCACATATTTTATCCTAAAGTTGATAATCCGGAGTCAACTTTCATGGACTTACTCTTTAATTCAAACCTCCATTCGAATATTTTCGTTTGTCAAAATATAACCGTTTGTGTTTCATTAATTAAAACGCATATATTCTTCAAAGCTTTCCACTTCTCTAACATATTTTGTCTACTTTCTTGTGCATGTTTAATTACATATTTCATTTCGAGTTTTATGTTTTACTGTAAATAAATATCCTATTTTTACTTATCAAAATAATTCTTGCACTCTATTCATTACACACAAATTATTCAAAGTTGATTCTTTTCCCACTCTTTGGTCAAATATTCTGGAGTAAGCTTCTTTTCTTTACATTCAGTCTTTTCACTCAAAATAGTTAACTTTTGTGCATGAATTAAATTCTTTCAAGTGTATTCTTTTAATTAAAATTTTTTTTAATCAATTTGCAAATACTCCACTCATTACTACATACTCTTTACATTTTATTAAATCATCAAAAAATATTTTTTTTTTATATGTTGTTCCCACTCTTTGTGTGTAAGCTACTATATATATTTTTTGTATTTTATCATGTGACACTCATGTTTAATTACTCTTCTTTAGAACTACTTTCACATTTTCTGTAAATATTAAATCAATTGTTCTTGACCCAATCCCTCTCTTATTTGATCGAGTTCACCGGAACCATATTTTTTGTATCTTGAGGGATGCCTAACACCTTCCCCTCGAGATAACTTGAACCCTTACTCAGAATCTCAACGGTTTCGTAGACCATAGTGGAAGTGTGCATTATATAGTGTAATATAGGTGTCCTAGTGTACCTTAAACATTAGGTGGTTACTCTAAACATTGAATAACCTGGTAGAGAGTACTATACGTTGTACATTATTTTGACTTGTGCAAAATATGGTGCAACAATATGGCGACTCTGATAGGGATACTTCATGTCACGACCCCAAAACCTAACGTGTCATGATGGCGCCTATCGGTGGTACTAGGCAAGCCGATCTTCCCAAAAGTACTTCCAAACTAAATATAACAATAAAGTAAAGCTTTCCATATCAGAAATTGTTCATAAAATCAAAGTTAAACTCAAATTTGGAACAAAGTGCGGAAAACGAGCGGCAAACATCGGGGTGTCACCACGTCATGAGTGTCTAAGTATTTAAAACTATTACAGCCAATGTCTAAATATCAGTACAAAATGGCAAGAAATGTTGAGAGAGAAAGAGTAACGAGGTCCTGCGGACGCTGGCAGCTACCTTGCAGTCTCAGAAACTCAAACAGGCCTGGACTCAACAATCTCCGTGCTCAGACACACCTGGATCTACACATGTAGTGCAGGGTGTAGTATGAGTACAACCAACTCAGTAAGTAACAGAAATAAATAAGGAATCGAGAAGTAGTGACGAGCTATACAGAACAATTCAGTTGATAATTTTCACAGTTAAGAGTAAACATAAGTAAACGATCAATTGCATAATTACCAATTCCAGCCAGACAATTTTCAGCTAAATGCAACAACAAAGTGAAATAGATGAAACCTCACAAAAACTGTCACTCAAACCCTCAGTGACTCGACACTCAACTCTCAGCCCTCAATGCACACGCTGAATAGGTACCTGCGCTCACTGGGGGTGTTCAGACTCATGAGGGGCTCCTACAGCCCAAGCGCTATAATCTGCACGGACAACTCACATGCTGCACGGATAACTCACGTGCCATAGTATAAATATATCTGGATCCACACGGACACCTCACGTGCTATAGTATAAATATCTGGATCCGCATGGACAACTCACGTGCTATAGTATAATATCTCACAAACAGGCCCTCAGACTTACTTAGTGATGAACCTCTCTACTCTCATAGTTCTCAATAAAGAAAGGAAAAAAAGCCCAAATCAAGTGTTACAGTATATCATACGGGAAAATAACAGAGACTGAGGTAAACATGTACAAGAATCACTATGACTGAATATAACTACCATGAGTAGGAATATAGCCTAAGCATGATTTCTAACATGAAAGGTAGTCAAGTTCTAGTAGATAAGAATGCATATAAACACAATTAAAGTCTATTAGACTTCACAGTCTCCCGAGACGGACCAAGTCTCAATCCCTCACGGCATACACCCACACACCCGTTATCTAGCATGGATGCCACCTCCAAACAGTCACATTATACCAAACTCCAGTTTCATACCCTCAAGACCAGATTTAAAACTGTTACTTACCTCAACAGTGTAGAACTCCTACTCCGGAATGCTCTTTACTCTCGAACCGGCCTCCAAATGACCCGAATCTAGCCACGAGAAATAAAATACGATCAATATGAGCTAAAGGAATGAATCCCACAAGGAAAACACCAATTTATAGGCCAAATCCCGAAATTCACTCAAACCCGGCCCCCGGGCCCGCGTCACAAAATCTGACAAAACTCATAAAACCCGAAAGCCCATTCACTCACGAGTCTACCCATAATAAATTTATCAAAATCCGACATCATTTGGTTCCTCAAATTACACCCTCCAAAATCCCAAGCCCTAACCCCCTATTTTCACTCCTAAATCCCACTAATTAGATGAGAAAACAACGAAAAAACACCATAGCTAGGAGTATTAGAGCTCAAGCAACTTACCTCTGTGAAAACCCTTGAATCCCCTTCAAAAATCACTCCAAAAGCTCTAAGGTCCGACTTGAAAATAGTGAAAATGAACAAAAATTCGCCAAGTCTTCTATCTATAGGTTCTGCCCAGGTTTTTCGCACCTGTGGCTCAAAATGCGCACCTGCGGAGCCGCTTTTGCACACAAATCTCCGCATCTACGGAAAATTATTTAAGTGCCCATCTCCGCACCTGCGCTCCCTATCCGCTTCTGCGACCTCCTAGGTGCGGAAAAGACCTCGCACCTGCGGCCACTGCCAGTCCTCCTCACTTCTGCATCTGCGACTGAGCCTCGCATCTGCGGGCTCGCAGATGTGACCAATTTTATGCACCTACAGTTCCAGCCCATGTCCTCTATGTCCACATCTGCGGCTCACCAAGCGTACCAGCGATCTCGCACCTGCGGCTCCCTCTCCGCAGGTGCGGAAAAACACCAGCAGCAGCAATTCAGCTGCATTTCAAAATTTCAAACCTCCCGTTTGCCATCTGAAATCACCCTGAGCCCCTCGGGACCTCAACCAAACATACCAACAAGTCATATATCACCACACGAACTTAGTCGAGCCTTCGAATCACTCAAAACAACATCAAAACACCAAATTACCCTCGGATTCAAGCCTAAGAACTTCTAAACTTCCAAATTCCGCAAATGACGCCAAAACCTACCAAACCACGTCTGAATGACCTAAACCTTTACACACACATCACAAGTGACACCACAAACCTACTCCAACTTCCGGAATTCCATTCCGACCCCGATATCAAATTTTCCACTGCCGACCAAAATCGCCAAGTTTCCAATTTTTACCAATTCAAGCCTAATTCCACTACGGACCTCCAAATTACATTCTGGATGTGCTCCTAGGTCCAAAATTACCTAACAAAGCTAATGGAACCATCAGAATTCAAACCCGAGACCGTTTACAAATAAGTCAATATCCGATTGACTTTTTCAACTCAAGGTTCTAAATAAGAGACTATGTGTCTCAATTCACTCTGAAACCACTCCGGACCCAAACCAACTAACCCGATATATCATAATATAGCTGAAAAGCACAAAAGGAAGCAGAAATGGGGAAAACGAGGCTATAACTCTCGAAACAACCGGCTGGGTCGTTGCATTTCAAGGTCTAAGCACAACGGACTTGATCAATTACTTGAGGGATTATAGGTTCTCCAATACTCCAACTTTTATTTTTTTTGTCACATGCTTCAATTCGTATATCCTCGGCTTCAAGTTGTATATTCTTTGCTTCAAGCTATATATTCTTTGTTTCAAGCCGTATATTCTTCGTCGATTGCTTCAAGTAGTCTATTCCTTGTCATGCGCTTCAAGCGATATATTCTTTGTCATATCATTCAAGTTGTATATTCTTTGTTACATGCTTCAAGCCGTATATCTTTTGTTATATGTTTCAAGCTGTATATTCTTTGTCATGCCTATGTTGCATATGATTTTACACATGCTTATGTTGTATATTATTTTACACATACGTATGTTGTATATGCCCATGTTGTGTATTCTTTACACATGACTAGGTTGTATATTCTTAGTCATATGTTTATGGTACTACCTTGTTAAACTGACATCATCGACTTTTGGTTTTACACAATCACACACAAGTCACGCGAGGGTTGTCTTTTCACCCCTCCAAACCTTCTTTCAAAACTCATTAGTTTTAGAGATTGGTAGACGAGGTTAACTTCGTACCATCTCGCAGTTGTCCTTAACTCATGATCGAATCTAGCTAAATCTACTCCTAGAATTCCTAGGTCACCGTACACACAACCTTGCAGCTGGCTTTAGCTGGATTATTTGTTAGATATCCTTTACTTGTTACATATTCTTTGTATCTTACACATTCTTTATGTGTTATATAATCTTTATCTGTTATTGTTATGTATCTTTATCTACTTGTTATCCACCACTAGGTTCTCTCTGTCTGACTAAATTCTGGTTGACTTGTGTTGAACCTTGGAAATGTTCAAAATACATATACCCATTCCAGTCCTCATGACCATCCTCCATAATCATGCCATCACTTGGACTCTACCAACATTTTCAAGGACACGTCAATCTAGCTTGGTACATCTTCCACTGATTTGACGTATTTTTCTCAATCATACCTCATACTTTCACTAACTTCCTTCATTTGAGACAAATCTATGCGCTATGCTACCATCTATCTCTTTTTCAGAACCTACTAGTCTCCACCCACCCACACAAGAATTCTCATTCACTACCTTTTCTTCTCAAGGAACAATCGCTCATTCTTGATAACCATACAAATCTCGTAGTTCCAGTAGTTGGCCCGAACTATGTTTTGACTAATTCTTCCCCGGACAGGATACGTAGGCAACCCTTCATAAGGGTTTGGTCTCCCACTATTTCAAAATAATTTCCTCTATACTGGAAACTGGGGCAGTTCTTTTGGAATAGTGCAATGATGCTCTCAACTCAGAAATCGCCAAGAGTGTCAATCAAATTTCATCCAAAATCCAAACATCAAAGTACCATTCTAGCCTTACTCTGATCCTCACCCGACTTAAATCCCAACATATGGGATGCAACTTCTTTCTTTAATCATCTGGCTATGGAGTCATGGTTTTTACTCCCATTTCCCAAATTCAAAGATTCAATACAAGTCAACTCATTTTGCAATAGGGGTAAGTTGTTAGTCAGCCTTCGAGAAGTGTAATGCTTGCACGACTTGGACAAACAAAGAAGAACAAGTGAAGCCTCATGTCAACACGAATTAATTTCCCTCCCTCGAACTAAGAATTTTTCTTTGGACATAGGAGGGACAATACAATTTCTGGAACCATCATGGAATGCCGACATCAAGATTACATCCCCGATCAACTACATCACTGGCTGCACGACCTAAATCTGCACCCTCTTAATTTTATATTTTAACCTAAGAGGGACTCTAACATTTTCTCCCCTCTGAGTTTTGCAGGATTATCATCCTGGGCACCTCATAGAGATATCTCCCGGACTTGGACTTGGTGGACCATCAGTCAGATAATCAGGGGAGTAGTAGTTTTAAAATGAACTCCATCATTTTTTATGACTACGCTGCTCTCACCACTTTTCTATTTTTAGATCAGAACATCGTTCCTTGTTGTCAACTGGGGACGATCATCAAATGGTTCCTATGGACAGCCGAAAGGTGCATCATCCTGGGACTACGCAAGAAATAACATATGATATCGGACATCTTCGAACATCGATCGAACAATCAGGGGGGTGTTTGATGTACAAACACTTTTTAATCCCATCATTTTAAGATGGCACTACTTTCACACATTTTTATATCTTTATGAGATAATCGCCCCGGCTAGGGCGATCACCAAAAGTTTCTTGTGGACAACTCGAAGGTCGCAACAAAAGATCCCTGTAGTTAATTGGGAGACAACTACAATAACTATCTCGCAAATAACCAGGGGGCATCGAAACAATTGTTCAAAAGAGCAACTGGGGAGCATCTTCTGGAGGGAGTGATTCTTCAACTTCAAAGTTACCACACCCAATCACAGGTACGACGAGGCATCGCTCCGAGTTTGTCTATACTCTTGCATTCTTTTGTTCGTATATCTTTGACGTAATTAATATTGTTAGTTGCAATTCTTTAAAAATAGGAGAGTAAAAGAAGTGTTGAAAATCATACATCCTATACTCTCCAATCTTCACGAACTACGCATACCTGATTCTTGGCCTTATGTCAAGATACATAGGCAACCTGCAATGGGTCCGGCTTTTCTCGTCCTCAACTAGACGAATCGGTCAAGCCTGGCCACTTGGGTCATAGTTGACAGAAGATCTTTGCAAAACGATCATTTCCAAAAAATATAAACATATGTATATCTTCCTCTGTTGCTTCTCTAGAAGTTTCCCCGTGAGACAGCAACATCAAAATCCAAAATACTATCCTCTTTTCTTTGAGGAAATTAAATAAAAAAGAGAAATCCAAATATCTCCCTTTATCTCTAATCTTCCCGAACTATGCCTGACCTGATTCTCATTTTGATGAGATACGTAGGCAACCATCGGGTTCAGTCATATTTAAAAAAACAATCAAAAAATCAATCAAAGACCCTTCTCGGGTTCGATCACATATTTCAAAAATCAAAAAAATACTCCAATCGTGCGGAGCTTTTTCAATTCATGTCTCTCCCATCGCGTGAAGATTTTACATTTCAGCCACTCCCATCGTGCAGAGATTTTCAATTCTTGTCTCTCCTATCGCGTGGAGATTTACTTTTCTTTCAATGCTCCTATATCACTTCGGAACGGTACACACCCTGTTGAATACTCTCATCACGTGGGGATTCGAGTTTTCATTTTTGTCACTTCCATTGAATTACTTTTCTGTCAATGCTCTTATATCACTTCGGAACGGTACACATCCCGCTGAATACTCCCATTGCGTGGGGATTCGAATTTTCATTCATGTCACTCCCATCGCGTGGAGATTTTACTTTCCCGTCAATGCTCCAATATCATTTCAGAACGGTAACAACAAATACCATCTAATATTCAATGCTCCGGTATCGCTTCAGAACGGTAACTACAAAGCAAGTTTTACATTCAATTCTCTTTATAAAAAAAATTGATAAATACAAAATTCAAAAAAATAATGAAATGAAATGAAAATCTAAAAATATTTTCTTTCTTATATTCCTGAACTACGCTTGACTTGATTCTCATTTCAATAAGATACGTAGGCAACCTTCGGGCTCAGTCTCATTTTTCCAAAAATAAAAAAAAAGTTGTTAAGTGAAAAATAAAAAAAATCCAAAAAAGGGGAAACCTTTCTTTGACACTGGTCTCATTTTTTCAAAAATATAAATCAAGTAATGACCTCTCTTGGGTTCGATTCTATTTATCAAAAAACCACGAAAAATTATTAAGTCAAAATCCAAAAACAATTCAGAAAGGGGAACTCATCCTCAGGTTTGGTTCCGTCTAAAAAAAATCAAATCGTCATCAAAATTTGACTTGGTTGGTTCACCATAGTTAGAAGTGTGCATGGGAAAGTGACACATATAAAATTATATGTTGGAGAGGATCAGCTTTGGGTAAACTATAGATTCTTATGGTACCTCCCAATTATGCCTTAGTGACACTTAAAAAACCTTATGCTTACAGTTAGGTTAAGAAAAAGGCCGCCTTCATCGCTTCATGTGCATTGTGTGGTGAGCCTAGATTAAAACTCATTGCATTGCATTATAGATCTAGAACATGGCCCGAATATTTTTTGAGGTGAAATCCTGAGTAACACTTGGTTTGGGAATGGATCGTAGGCCCTCTTTGACCCGTTTGAGCCTTTCGAGCGTACCAAATGGCATTGATCCCTAGCATTTTCCGTTTAAGCCTTAAAAGTTTTTCTTGCACAACCACATCTTTGCCTATACCCTTCTTTGTGCTTAAGAGAACCACCCCTCTCTTTGCCGGAGCTCCTCGAGCGCACTGAAAACATGTAATTTCGGATGTAGACCAAAGCGAAGGAGACAAGCATGTGAATGTGAAAGATGCAGAGTCCAAGACAACAAAAGATATGACTTCAGGAAAAGAAAGCTAAAACTCCACAATTCAAAAGGAGGATCCAACAAGAAGGAGAAAACTTTCACAAAATTCAAGGGAAAATCCAACAAAAAGAGAAAACTCCACAAAATCAAAGAGGAGGAACTCCAACAAAAGAAAGGAAAACATCTGCAAAGCAGGAGAAACCTCAAAAGAAAAAAAGAAAAAAAAAAGAAGAAAAGAAAAAAAATCTCTAAACAGGAAGAAGAATCTCTGACAAGCTCAAGAAAAGTCAAAACAAAGAAATGGGCATCGAGCCAAACAAGATCAAGAACCGAAGCGTGGTCCGAATGCCGGAAACACGGATATAGTGCAGTGCTCAAGGAGGAATTAGTCACTTTATCCCAAATGAACATCCTACTCGTGTCACGACCCGGAATCCTAACCTCGGGGTCATGATGGCGCCTAACATCTACTTGCTAGGCAAGCCAATATGAAATAGAATATTTATTGATTTGAACATTTGAAAACAAAATATTAACAATGATAACTATATAAGTCTGAAGTAGAGTAAAATAATACCGAACAACGAAGTCTAAACATAACCCAGAACCTGGTGTCACGAGAAAATGAACATTTAGAGTGCTACAAGCAAGGTCTTAACAAAAAACACTGTTTTGAAACTCAATAAAATAGTAACGATAGAAGGGAAGGGGACTTCAGGGCTATGGACACCGTGCAACTATACCCCAAGTGTACGACAATGACAGAATCCGAGCAAATGCTACTGAGTGCTGCTAGTACCAACTCTGGTATCTTCACAAGAAGTGCAGAGAAAAGTATGAGTACAACTGACCCCATAGACACTGTAAGTGCCGAGCCTAACCCCGACAAAGTAGTGACAAGGCTAAAGCGGGCCACTTAGAATAACATGTACGTAGTAATAATAATAATTATAGGAAAAGAAGCAGGAACTGAAAGTAAAGCAATTAAGACATGAAAATGAACTTGTAACGACCCGGCCGGTCGTTTTGAGAACATTAACCCCGAACCCCTATTTATTGCTCCCTCTATTTTTAATTTTGGGTTTTGTTACTTGCCGGGAGGTTGGTTTTTGGTTTCAGAGTGAAATGGAACACATAGTCCCTAAAAATGGAAGTTTAAGTCGTAGGAATTGACCGTAGGTTGATTTGTGTAAATATGACTCTGGAATGGGGTTTCGACGGTTCTAATAGCTCCGTAGGGTGATTTTGGTCTTAGTAGCATGTCCGGATATTATTTTGGAGGTCCGTAGGTCATTTCGGTGTTAATTGGTGAAAGTTGGACATTGGATGATTTTTGGGAAGTTTTAGCGGGAGTGGACTTTTAGATATTGGGGCCGGATTCCAATTTCAGAAATTGAACTAGGTCTGTAATGTCAATTATTACTTGTGTGAAAAATTGGAGGTCAATCGGACTTGATTTGACAGGTTTCAGTGTCGGACGTAGAATTTTGAAGTTTTAAAGTTCATTTGGCTTGAATCGATGCACAATTAGTGTTTTTAGCATTGTTTGATGTAATTTGGAGGCTCGACTAAGTTCGTATAATATTTTAGGACTTGTTCCTTTAATCGGATAGGGTCCCGGGGGCCTCGGGGTGGTTTCAGATGATTAACAGATCGGGTTGAGGCTTAAGGAATGGCTGAAGTGCACCAGTTCTGGTGCAATAGCACCTGCGCAAATTTGACCGCAGGTGCAAGCCCGCAGAAGCAAGCGATCGGGCACATATGCGGAGCTAGAGAAGGTGGCCAATGGTCGCATGTTCAGCGAGGAGGTCGCAAAAGCGGTGTCGCATTTGCGGAAGGATGAGTGCAGAAGCGGCCTAGGACATGTTGTGCAGTGGTCGCAGGTGCGAGGTAGTTTTCGCACTTGCGTGGTCGCAGATGAGGCGAGCTAGGCGCAGAAGCGAAATTTGGTTTGTGGGTAAGTCCCGCAGGTGCGATGAGATTCCTGCACCTGCGAGGGCGCAGATGTGGATAGAGGGTCGCATAATTGAAAGGGGGCCTTGAACCCTGTCCGCAGAAGCGGTATTGTTTCCACAGAAGTGGAACTATAGGTGCGGTTAAGTTTCCGCAGAAGCGGTTTAGCTGGGCATATTATATTAATTTGAGGGTTCGTGATTTTATCATTTTTGGACATTTCAAGCTCGGTCTAAGGCGATTTTTGAGAGGTCTTTTGAGGGATTTCTTTAAGTAAGCCACCTGTGAACATTTTTATTCAATAATCTTGTTGCATCTTTACTTTTGGGACTACGAGGCGGTACCTCGAGAGCTCCCCTGTTGTGTATTTACATTTGGGACTACGAGGTGGTACCTCGGGAGTGCCCCTGTTGTTTACCTCTATTTGCTGTGTTGCACATTTCTGTAATTTCTCATTGTTTAATTCGCAGTCATTTCATTATATTATTATATCTTCTGCCTTGTTTTGTTTCATTCCAGTAGGGTCTTGACCTAGCCTCGTCACTACTCTACTGATGTTAGGCTTGATACTTACTAGGTATCGTTGTGGTGTACTCATACTACACTTCTGCACATCTTTTTGTGCAGATCCAAGTTCTTCCTACCAGGCCAGATACTAGTGAGATAGCCGTGTGTGGAGACTTTAAGGTGTTTCTGCCAGCGTCCGCAGACCTCGAAGTCCCCCTCTATCCTTATTATGTTATTTTCTTCCTTATTTTTCCTTAGACTCTGATGTATAGAGACTCTTAGCATTTCTCTTTAGAGTTCGTGACTTATTTCTACCGGGTTTTGGGAGTTGTAATTATTTGAATCGCATTTTTTATTTATATTTCATGTGTTGAGGTTCGAGTTCAGTTTATATTTTGTTATTCCGCACAAATGTTAGGCTTACCTAGTCATAGAGACTAGGTGCCATCACGACATCCTACTGAGGGAAATTTGGGTCGTGAAAAGTTGGTATCAGAGCACTAGGTTCATAGGTGTTATGAGTTACAAGCATATTTAGTAGAGTCTCGCGGATCGTTATAGAGACGTCTGTACTTATCTTCGTGAGGCTATGGAACTGTTAGGGAAAAGCTTCACTTCTTTGATATTTTATCGTGCGAGATTTTGACTCCGGATTCTAAATTTTTGTCTTTCTATGCTCTCATATATGGCGAGGACACGTACAGCTAGATCAGATGACCAGACACCCGCGCCCCTTGCTAGAGCCGCGAGAGGCCGGGGCTGGGTAGAGGCTGAGGACGTCCATGTGGTACATCCAGAGCACCCACACGAGCTGCTACAGAGGAGCCACTAGTAGCTCTAGTTGGAGGGCAGGCACTTGAGACTCCTGTTACTGCACCAACCTTCCAGGAGATGCTCGCCCAGTTTCTGAGCATGTTCAGCACCTTGGCTCAGGAAAGATTGATAACACTTGCTCCTGCCACATCTCAGACCAGGGGAGGAGCACAGACTCCCGTCACCCGTACTCCAGAGCAGAGGGTCCAGGTGAACCAGAGTCCTAGGTCATACCAATGCAGCAGGTAGCTCCAATTCAGCTCGAGGTTAGGGGGAAGCATCTCAGGCTCCAGAGGTACAAGAAGTACCACCCTCATACTTTTAGTGGCTTGGCGGCAGAGGATGCCTAGGGTTTCTTGAGGAGTGCCACCGTATCCTCCATACTATGGTGTTGCAGAGTCTAGTGGGGTTTCTTTCACTACGTTTCAGCTTAGAGAAGCGGCCTATCAGTGGTGGCGAGTGGTGGCGAGCATATGAGTTGGGTAGTCCGGTCGAGGCAACTTCATTCACTTGGACTCAGTTCTCAGATGTGTTCTTGAGGGAGTATGTCCCCAGAGTCTCAGAGATGGATGGTGCGCAGAGTTTGAGCAGTTACGCCAGGGTTCTATGATCGTGTCAGAGTATGCGGTCCAGTTCAGTGATTTGGCTAGGCATGCACCAGCCTTGGTTTCTACTGTTCGGGAGTGGGTTCGTTGATTTATTGAGGGTCTCAACCCCAGTATCAGATTTAGCATGGCCCGAGAGTTAGAGATTGACATAATATACCGGCAGGTGGTAGGGATCGCCAAGAGATTGGAGAGTATGTTGACTCGGGAGAGAGAGAGAAGAGGGAGGCCAAGAGGTCTCAAGAGTCTGGCATATATCGTGGTACTCGTGCCCCAGTTGTAGCTCATCAGGGTAGGGGCTAGGTGGGTCATCCTATTCATTCAGCACTTCCAGCTGCCAGCGGTGCTCCGGCCACTCCTACTCCCCAGGCTCCTTATTATGTACCGCCATTGTCTAGTTCACCTCATGCGTGGGGTGCTTTCAGCGACCAGCCCAGCCGATCAGGCCCGAGCTAGTCACAACAGCCACGTCCTCCAAGGGCTTGTTTTAAGTATAGTGACACTTGTCATGTGGTGAGAGATTGCCCCAGCCTTAGGAGGGGTGCACCTCCATAGACCACTCAGGCACCACGTGCTCCACCGTTTCATCAGGCTAGGCTTACAGCCCCAGCTACCACCCCACCTGCATAACCAGCTCGAGGTGGAGGTCGGACAAGTAGAGGTCGCCCTAGAGGGGGAGGCTACGTCAGATATTATTCCAATCCTTCTAGGACGGAGGCAGTTGCATCCGATTCTATCAACATAAGTATTGTTACGGTCTATCATAGAGATGCATCAGGCTTAATTGATCCAGGCTCCACTTATTCCTATGTGTCATCTTCATTTGCCCCGTATTTAGGTGTATCCCGTGATTCTCTGAGTTCTCCTGTCTATGTGTCTACACCCTGGGTGATTCTATTGTTGTTGACCGTGTGTATCGGTCGTGTTTGATTGTTCTTAGTGGTTTTGCGACCAGAGCCAATTTATTATTACTCAGCATGGTGGATTCTAATGTTATTTTGGGCATGGACTGGTTGTCCCCTATCACGTTATCCTTGATTATCACTCCAAGATAGTGACGTTGTCTATGCCAGGTCTACCGCGGATAGAGTGGAGGGGTACCTTATATCATGTTCCTAGCAGGGTTGTCTCATTTCTTAAGGCTCAACGAATGGTTGAGAAGGGGTGTGATGCGTATCTGGCCTATGTGAGGGATGTTAGTGTTGATTCTCCTACTATCAAGTCAGTTCCGATAGTGAGGGACCATTCAGATGTATTCCCGGTGGATCTTCCGGGCATGCCGCCCGACAGGGATATTGACTTTGGCATTGATTTGTTACCGGGCACTCAGCCCATTTCTATTCCGCCTTATCATATGGCCCCATCAGAGTTAAAAGAATTAAAGGAACAGTTGCAAGAGTTGCTCGATAAGGGCTTCATTCGGTCCAGTGCGTCTCCTTGGGGTGCTCCTGTCTTGTTTATAAAGAAGAATGATGGTTCTATGCGAATGTGTATTGATTATCGCTAGTTGAACAAAGTTACAGTGAAGAACAATTATTCATTGCACGTATTGATGACCTATTTGATCAGCTTCAGGGTGCCAGAGTGTTCTCTAAGACCGACTTGCATTCAGGCTATCATCAGTTGAAGATTCGGAAACCAAATATCCCGAAGACTGCTTTCAGGACTCGGTATGGTCATTATGAGTTCCTTGTGATGTCTTTTGGGCTGACAAACACCCCAACAACATTCATGCACTTGATGAACAATGTATTTCAGCCCTATCTTGACTTTTTTGTCATTATGTTTATTGACGACATTCTGATGTACTCCCGGAGCTGGGAGGATCATGAGCAGCACCTGAGGACTGTACTTCAGACCTTGAGAGAAAACAAGTTGTATGCAAAATTTTTGAAGTGTTAATTTTAGTTAGAGTCAGTGGCATTTTTGGTTCATGTAGTATCGAGTGAGGGGATCAAGGTAGATCCAAATAAGATTGAAGCAGAGCAGAGTAGGCCTAGACTGTCCTCAGCTACAAGGATTCGGAGTTTTCTTGGCTTGGTGGGGTATTACCGTCTATTTGTAGAGGGTTTCTCATCTATTGCAGCACTTATAACTAGATTGACCCAGAAGGTTGCTCCATTCAGGTGGACCGAGGAGTATGAGGGGAGCTTTCAAAAGCTCAAGACTGCTTTGACTACATCCTTAATGTTAGTGTTGCCTACTGGATGGGGGTCCTATACGGTGTAATATGATGCGTCACGCATTGGTCTCGGCACAGTGCTGATGCAGGACGGTAGGGTGATTGCCTACGCGTCTAGATAGCTGAAGGTGCATGAGAAGAACTATCCTGTACACGGCCTCGAGTTAGCAACTATTGTTCATGCCTTGAAGATCTGGCGACACTATTTGTATGGTGTCCCTTGTGAGGTCTACACCGATCACCAGAGTTTACAACATTTGTTTAAATAGAAGGATCTTAACTTGCGACAATATAGATGGTTGGACTTGCTTAAGGATTATGACATAACCATTCTCTATCATCCCGGGAAGGCCAATGTGGTGGCCAATGCCTTGGGTGACAAGGCGGAGAGTTTTGGCAGTTTAGCATATCTACAAGTAGCAGAGAGGTCTTTAACCTTGGATGTTCAGGCCTTGGCCAACCAGTTTGTCAGATTGAATGTTTTCGAGTCGTGCAAAGTTTTGGCTTGTGTGGTTTCTCAGTCTTCTATTTATGATTGAATCAGAGAGCGTTAGTATGATGACCCCTATCTGCTTGTCCTTTAGGACACGATTTAGCACGGTGATACCAAGGAAGTCACTATTTGAGATGACAGTGTATTACGAATGCATGGCACACTATGTGTGCCCAATGTAGATGGTTTACGTGAGTTGATTCTCCAGAAGGCTCACAGTTCGAGGTATTCCATTCACCCAGGTACCGCGAAGATGTATCAGGACCTGAGACAACATTATTGGTGGAGGAGAATAAAGAATGACATAGTGGAATATGTAGCTCGGTGCCTAAATTGTCAACATGTGAAGTATGAGCATCAACGACCAGGTGGATTACTTCAGAAGCTAGAGATTCCGGAGTGGAAATGGGAGTGGAACACTATGGATTTCGTTATTAGGCTCCCACGGACTCAGAGGAAGTTCGATGCAGTTTGGGTGATTGTGGATAGATTGACCAAGTTAGCTTATTTCATTCCTATGGTTATTACTTACTCTTCGTAGCAGCTGGCTCAAGTTTACATTCGCCAGATTGTCAGGCTTCATGGTGTGCCTGTATCTATCATCTTTGATCGGGGTATGCAGTTTACATCGTGGTTCTAGAGATCCGTACAGCATGAGTTGGGTACAGCATGAGTTGGGTACTCGTGGTTCTAGAGATCCGCACGTGGCAAAAACTGATCCCAAGCACCCCAAAAATCCATCACAATAGGTTGATTTGTGTGAAGACGACTCTAGAATAGGGTTTCGACGGTTCCAATAGCTCCGTAGGGTGATATTGGTCTTAGGAGCGTGTCCGGATGTTGTTTTGGAGGTCCGTAGGTCATTTCGATGTTAATTGGCGAAAGTTGGACATCAGATGATTTTTGGAAAGTTTTACCGGGAGTGGACTTTTTTATATCATGGTCGGATTCCTATTCTAGAAGTTGGAGTAGGTCCGTAATGTCAATTATGACTTGTGTGCAAAATTGGAGGTCAATCGGACTTGATTTGATAGGTTTCGGCGTTGGATGTAGAAGTTTGAAGTTTTAAAGTTAATTAATCTTGAATCGATATGCAATTTTAGTTTTTAGTGTTGTTTGATGTGATTTGAAGGCTTGACTTAGTCCGTATAATATTTTAGGACTTGTTGGTATATTCGAACGAGGTCTCGGGGGCCTTGGGGTGGTTTCGGATGGTTAACGAATCGAGTTGAGGCTTAAGGAATGGCTAAAATTCACCAGTTCTAGTGCAATCACACCTGCGCAAATTTGACCACAGCTGCGAGCCCGCAAAAGCGAGTGGTTGGGCGCAGATGCAGGGCTCGAGATGGTGGCCAGTGGTCGTAGGTGTGGTGAGGAGGTCACAGAAACAGTGTCGCATCTACGGAAGGATGAGCGTAGAAGCGGCCTAGGACGAGTTGTGCAGGGGTCGGAGGTGCGGGGTAGTTTCCATACCTGTGTGGTCGCAGATGTGGCGAGCTGGGTGCAGAAGCAGAATTTGGTTAGTAGGGAAGTCCCACAGGTGCGATGATATCCCCGCACCTGTGAGGGTGCAGATGCAGATAGAGGATCGCAAAAGCGAAAGGGGGCCTTGAGGTCTATCTGCAGAAGTGGTATTGTTTCCACCGAAGCGGTACCGCATGTGCGGTTAAGTTGCCGTAGAAGCGGTTTAGCTGGACAGATTATATTAATTCAAGGGTTCGTGATTTTATCATTTTTGGACATTTCAAGCTCGGTCTAGGGCGAATTTGAGAGGACTTTCGAGGAATTTCTTGAGGTAAGCCACTTGTGAACATTTTTATTCAATAATCTTGTTTCCCCATTGAACTTCCCATCTAGTTTGTGCGTATTTAAGGTGAAATTTTGGAGTTTGAGGCTAGGGATTTGGTGAGTTTAATTGGGGATTTGAGTGGCGATTTGGTGTCGCTTTTGAGTAATTTTGGCATGGGTGAACTCCATATCGAATGGGTGTTCGTATTTTATGACTTTTACCCGATTCTGAGACGTGGACCCGGGTCGACTTTTTGGGGTGATCTTTCAATTATTTGCTAAAGTCGTAGTTTCATTATTCAATTTAGTTTCTTATAGATGTATTTATAGTATGTAATTGCTTTTGGCTAGATTTGGGCCGTTCGGAGTCGGCAAATCGAGGGAAAGGCATTCTTATTGACTGATTGAGCTTGGTTTGAGGTAAGTGACTTATCTTACCTTGTGTGGGGGAAACTCCCCTTAGGTTTTGGTACAGTTATGATATTTGAAATATGTGAAGGCTGCATACGCGAGGTGACAAGTGCGTGCTCTGGTTAAATGTTGAAAAATCTGGTTCTTGCTTGAGTAGTTTTCTTTTAATTCCTGATTGAGTTGCTCTAGTCTGTGTAGTCATCATGCTTAACCTAATGTCGCATGTCTACGTGTCTTAACTCTTACTTGCAATTTGTGCAACATGCTTAGTTGAATTACTTGCTTTCTTGATTCTTGTATTCAGTCTTTAACTGTATGATTCCTTGTTGTAAATTCATTGTTCCATAGGTTATGAGTTGTGTATTAACTTTTGGGACTACGACGCGGTACCTCGGGAGCTTCCCCTGTTGCATATTTACTTTTGGGACAATGAGGCAGTACCTCGAGAGCTCCCCCTTTTGTGTATTTATATTTGGGACTACGAGGCGGTTCCTCGGGAGTACCCCTGTTACATATTTACTTTTGGGAATACGAGGCGGTATCTCGGGAGCTCCACCTGTTGTGTATTTACATTTGGGACTATGAGGCGGTACCTCAGGAGTGACCCTGTTGTTTACCTCTATTTGCTGTGTTGCACCTTTCTGTAATTTCTCACTGTTCAATTGTCAGTCATTTCATTATCGTATTAAATCTTTTGCCTTGTTTCCTTTTTTATTCCAGTACGGCCCTGACCTGACCTAGTCACTACTCTACCGAGGTTGGGCTTGGCACTTACTAGGTACCGTTGTGGTGTATTGATACTACACTTCTGCACATCTTTTTGTGCTGATCCAGATTCTTCCTAGCAGGACAGATACCAGTGAGATAGCCGTGCGTGGAGACTTCAAGGTACATCTGCCAGCGTCCGCAGACCTCGGAGTCCCCCCTATCCTTATTATGTTGTTTTCATCCTTATTTTCCTTAGACTCTGATGTATAGAGACACTTACAATTTCTCTTTAGAGCTTGTGACTTATTTCTACCGGGTTTTGGGAGTTGTAATTATTTGAATCACAGTTGTTATTTATATTTCATGTGTTAAGGTTCGAGTTCAGTTTATATTCTGTTATTCCGCCCAAATGTTAGGCTTGCCTAGTCATAGAGACTAGGTGCCATCACGACATCCTACAGAGGGAAATTTGGGTCGTGACAGAACTCAAACCTCATTATCAGAAAGCCTAGAATAACACGTCGCCTAGACTCATATAAAATTGCCGAGGCCAACTCAACAATAACAACAAGTACAACACTAAAAAATCGTTGTGGCGCGTAACCTGATCCCACCATATCATCATTTATCAATGTCAAGTACCAAATATACAATTCGTTGCGGTGCGAAACCCGATCCCACCATATCATCATTTATCAATGTCAAAATCCATCCTTATTCCACGATTTCAATTCATCACCTTTCAATTTCCGTTGCGGCGTGCAACCCGATCCACAAATAATATCAATTAACATAAACAATCCTATAGCCCAATTTACAAGAAGTTCTACATCAATAAAGTAAAGGTACAAAGCAATAAAGGACCACATAATAATCAAAGAGTCTCTAACAAATTTGAAGTATCAACCTTACATGTTTATTACAAAAAACTACATCACAGAATGCAAGAAATATTACAAAAAAAAAAAATAGTACAGGTAAAACATGTGACAATCAAAATGTACAAGTAAAACAATTAAAGGCGAGTAGCAAATAAGCATGGAGTCATGGAAGGGATGAACAATTTAGTACGAGAATAATTAAATGACAAATAACAATTATGGCACATAAGTCAAATAAAGCATGTAACAATTAAGGCATGGAACAAGATAATTAATGAAATAACGAAGAACATGGAAATAAAATATTTTGACGGCATATATACATTCATCACCTCGCATATATGCCATTTTATCACATAATCCACACAATACATAGTTCAAAAAATACCTAATTCCCTCAAGAGAAGGTTTGATCTAAAACTTACCTCACTCTACAATCAAATCAAAGGTCAACCGGGGTCTTTCCTCTAGAATTAGCCTCCAAACCAATCAAATCTAACCAAATGTAGTTCAAACAATTCAAAATAAGCTTTAGAAACTACCTACGAGCGAAAAAGATTCAATCTTTAATGATTTTGAAAAAAGACAACAAACGTCAACCCTGGGCTCGCTTGGTCAAAATCCGAGATTCAGACCAAAACCCAATTACCCATTAACACCCGAGCCCGGTTATGTGATTAGTTTCAAAATTCGACCTAAATTTGAGGTCTAAATCTGGATTTCTCAAAATCATATAAAAATGCAGCGGCCAACTTAATATTAACAATAAGTACAATACATACAAACCGTTGCGGCACGCAATCTTATCTGACCATATCACCATTTATCAATGTCAAGTACCACATATACAATCTGTTGCGGCGGGGAACCCGATCCCATCATATCGTCATTTATCAATGTCAAAATCCGTCCTTATTCCACCATTTCAATTCATTACCTTTCAATTTCCATAGCGTCGTGCAACCCGCTACACAAACAATTTCAATTAACATAAACAATCTAATAGCCCAATTTACAAGAATTTCTACATCAAGAGAGTAAAGGTACAAAGCAATAAAGGACCACATAATAATCAAAGAATCTCTAAAAAATTCAAAGTATCAACCTTACAAGTTTATTACAAAAAACTATATCATAGAATGCAACAAATATTACAAAACAAAATAAAAATAGGACAAGTAAAACATGTGACAATCAAAATGTGCAAGTAAAACAATTAAAGGCGGGTAGAAAATAAGCATGGAGTCATGGAAGGGACGAACAATTTAGTACGAGAATAATTAAATGACAAATAATAATTATGGCATATAAGTAAAATAAATCATGTAACAATTAAGGCATGGAACAATATAATTAATGAAATAAAGAAGAACATGGAAAAGAAATATTTTGACGGCATATATACACTCATCACCTCACATATACGCTTTTTTCTCACATAATCCACACAATACATAATTGAAAAATATCTAATTCCCTCAAGAGAAGGTTTGATCCAACACTTACCTCACTCTGCAATCAAATCAAAGCTCAACCGTGGTCTTTCCTCTTGAATTAGCCTCCAAACAAATCTAATCTAACGAAATGTAGTTCAAATAATTCAAAATAAGCTTTGGAAACTACCTACGAGTGAAAAAGATTCAATCGTTAATGATTTTAGAAAAAGACAACAAAAGTCAACCCCGGGTTAAGTGATTAGTTTCGAAATTCGACCTCAATTTGAGGTCTAAATCTCATTTTTTCAAAATTCATAATTTCTACCTAAATCCCTAATTTCTACCATGGAAAAGCATAGATGAAAGGTTAAAATCAATGGGTGTTTATGAAAATGGAAGGAAACAAGTTAAAATCTACTAACCTATGAAGTTGGGATGAAAATTTCTTCAAAATCGCCTCTAGGCCGAGCTCAAACTTGAATATGGTGGAAAATAGGTTGAATCCCGACTTTGGGATATTGAAGTCACGGGCGTCAGGCCTTCTTCGCGTTCACGAAGGGCCTGGCGCGATCGCGAAGAGCAGCGGCCCAAGTGGCCTTCGCGCTCAGAAGAAACACTACGCGTTCGCAATGGCCTGTCCTACATGGCCTTGGCGTTCACGAGCCTGGGCTCGCGTTCGCGTAGAGTAACAGACCAATTCCCTAGTTCCCTCCCTAACATTACACGTTCGCCAAAGGATGGTCGCGTTCGCGAAGGGTAAACCCCCCACTTCTTCGCGTTCGCGATGAGTAATTTCCTCCCCAACCCAGATTCCCCATCGCGATCGTGAGAGTACCTTCGTGATTGTGAAGCACAAAATGACAGACACCAGATATCAGCAAAACCAGCAGATCCTTTATGTCCAAAATCGATCCGTAGCCTATCTGAAACTCACCTGAACCCCTCGGACTCCAAACAAAACATGAACACAAGTGTAATAACATCATACGATCTCACTCGCACGATCAAAACACCAAAATAACACCTAGAACTACCGAGCATCCGCATAATGTCAAATCAACTTCTTTTTGCACCAAATTTTGCAGACAAGTCATAAATAATAAAATGAACATATACCAAGTCCCGGAACCGAAATACGAACGTGGTAGCTATATAGTCAATGTACGGTCAAACTACAGAATTCTTTAAACCTTCAATTTACTAGTTTTCAACAAATCACGTCCAAATAAGTTAGGGACTTCCAAATTCAATTTCGTGCATTCGCCCAAGTCCCAAATCGCGATATAGATCCACTGGGATCATTAAAATACTGATCCAGGTCCGTTTAAATAAAATGTTGACTGTAGTCAACTCAAACCAATTTAAGGCAAATATTCACACTTTCTTTAATTTTTCACATAACGACTTTCTGGAATAATACACGGACTGCGCACGCGAATTGAGAAATGCTAAAATGAGCTAATCGAGGTCTCAGAACACAGAAATAGAGGCTAAAACTCAAA
This sequence comes from Nicotiana tabacum, assembly GCF_000715075.1. Classification (NCBI taxonomy): domain Eukaryota; kingdom Viridiplantae; phylum Streptophyta; class Magnoliopsida; order Solanales; family Solanaceae; genus Nicotiana; species Nicotiana tabacum. The sequence continues at coordinate 51,384,900 of NC_134102.1, forward strand.
ATGACCTATCGGGTCATCACATTCTCCACCTCTAAAATAGATGTTTGTCCTCGAATGGACATAAAAAAGAACCTGGACTGATGAAAAGGTGTGGGTATCTACTCCGCATGTTGGACTCGCACTCCCACGTGGCTGCCTCAAGCGGTTGACCTCTCCACTGCACTCTGACAGAAGGATAACTCTTAGACCTCAACTTCCGGACATGCCGTGCTAGAATAGCCACCGGCTCATCCTCGTAAGTCAAATCCTTGTCCAATTGGATTAAGCTGAAATCTAATACATGCGATGGATCACTCTGATACTTCCGGAGCATGGAGACATGGAATGCCTGGTGAACTTCTAATACGTTAGGTGGCAATGCAAGCTTTTTGGCCACCTCATCACACCCTTCATAGGTGAAACCCGAGAAAAACCTCTCTCCAACCATGAATGCAACATCACAAACTCTACAATCGGCATAACTCTTCTGCCTAGGCTGAGCTGTGCGAAGTCGATCCTAAATCATCTTGACCTTTTCCAAGGCATCTTGAACCAAATCAGTACCCAACAATCGAGCCTCTCATGGTTTAAACCAATCAACTGGCGAACGACACCGCCTCCCATATAATGCCTCATAGGGAGCCATCTGAATAATAGATTGGTAGCTAATGTTATAGTCAATCTCCGCAAGCGGCAAGAACTGATCCCAAGAACCCCCAAAATCCATAACACAGGCGCGAAGCATATCCTCTAATATCTAAATGGTGTGCTCCGACTGTCTGTGTATTTGGGGTGAAATATTGTACTCAACTCAAACCGTGTGCCTAACTCATGTTATACGGCCCTCCAGAAGTGCAATATGAACTGCATTCCCTGATCAGAAATAACTGACACCAGCGCACAGTGAAGACGAACGATCTCGCACATATAGATATTAGCCAACTGCTTTGAAGAATAGGTAACTGCGACTGGAATGAAATGTGCCGACTTGGTCAACCTGTCCGCAATGACCCATACTGCGTCAAATTTCTTCGGATTTTGTGGGAGTTCAATAACAAAATCCATGGTAATACGCTCCCACTTCCACTCGGGAATCTCAATTCTCCGAAGTAAACTGCCAGGCCTCTAATGCTCATACATTACATGCTGACAATTCAAAAATCGAGCTACAAATGCAATTATCTTTCTTTATTCATCTCCACCAATAATGTTGCCTTAAATCTTGATACATCTTGGCGGCACCCGGATGAATGGAATACCGCGAACAGTGGGCCTCCTCAAGAATCAACTCACGAAGCCCATCCACATTAGGCACACAAATCCGACTCTGCATTCGCAACACCCCATCATTTCCAATAGTAACCTGCTTTGCACCACCATGCCGCACTGAATCCTTAAGCATAAACATACAGGGGTCGTCATATTGACGCTCTCTGATGCGCTCATATGAAGAATATCGAGAGGCCATGCAAGCTAGAACCCGACTAGGCTGCAAAACATCTAACATCATGAACTGATTGGTCAAAGCATGAACATCTAATGCTAGCGGTCTCTCACCAACTGGGATATATGCAAGGCTAGCCATACTCACAGCCTTCTTACTCAAGGCATCGGCCACCACATTGGCCTTCCCGGGATGATACAAAATGGTGATATCATAGTCTTTCAACAGCTCCAACCATCTTCACTGCCTCAAAATTTAGATCCTTCTACTTGAATAAATATTGTAGACTCTTATGATCTGTGAATACCTCACACGACACGCCGTAGAGGTAATGCCTCCAAATCATTAGTGCATGAACAATGGCTGCCAACTCTAAGTCATGAACAAGGTATTTCTTCTCATGAACCTTCAACTATCGCGACGCATATGCAATCACTCTGCCATCCTGGATCAATACTGCACCGAGCACAATATGTGATGCATCACAATACATTGTGTAGGATCCAGAACCTGTGGGCAACACCAACATTGGGGCTGTAGTCAAAGCAGTCTTGAGCTTTTGAAAGCTCAGCTTACACTCATCGCACTACCTGAATGGGGCACCCTTCTGGGTCAATTTAGTCAATGGGGCTGCTATGGATGAAAACCACTCCATGAACCGGCCATAATAACCCACCAAACCCAAGAAACAACGAATCTCTATAGCTGAAGTAGGTTTAGGCCAGTTTTGAACTGCCTCAATCTTCATATGATCCACTTTAATGCCCTCAGTCGATACAACTTGTCCCAAAAAAGCAACTGAATCAACCCAAAACTTACAATTTGAAATCTTGGTGTATAACTTACTATCTCTTAGGGTCTGAAGTACAACCCGAAGATGCTGCTCAAGCTCCTATCGACCGCGGGAGTAGATCAAGATTTCATAAATGAATACGATCACAAAAGAATCCAGATAGGGCTTAAATACATGGTTCATCAAATTCATAAATGCTACTGGGGGTATTTGTCAACCCAAATGACATCACTAGGAACTCAGAATGATCATACCGAGTTTGAAAAGTTGTCTTAGGGACATCCGATTCCCTAATCTTCAACTGATGGCAGCCAGACCTCAAATCAATTTTTGAAAACACTTTGGCGCCCTGAAGCAGATCAAACAAGTCATCAATCCTCGGTAATAGATACTTGTTCTTGATAGTGACTTTGTTCAATTATCGATAGTCTATGCACATCCTCATCGAACCATCCTTTTTCGTCACGAACAACATACGCTCACCCCAAGGTGAGACACTAGGTCTAATGAATCCCTTATCAAGCAAATCCTATAATTGTTCCTCTAGTTCCTTCAACTCAGGCGGGGCCACACGGTATGGTAGAATAGAAATGGGCTGAGTGCCCGAAGCCAAATCAATACAGAAGTCAATATCTATGTTGGGTGGCATCCCCGACAGATCTACAGAAACACCTCTGGCAACTCACGCACAACTGGTACCGAATCCATGGAAGGAACCTCCGCACTAGAATCGCGAAAATAAGCCTAATAAGCTGCACACCCCTTCTCGACCATACACCGAGCCTTCACATAAGAAATAACCCTGCTGGCAGAATGGCCAGGAGTCCCTCTCCACTATAATTGAGGCAACCTCGACATGGCTAAGGCCATCATCTTGGTATGCCAGTCCAATATAGCATGATAAGGTAACAGCCAATCCATACCCAAAATAACATCAAAGTCTACCATATCAAGAAGTAGGAGATCTACACTAGTCTCAAGACTCCCAAAAGTAATAGAACTAAAGAATCTTTATGGACAACTAGAACAATACCTGTGATAACGGCGTCAGATGACTCGGCCTCAAGTCTAGCTAGGAAAGCATAAAAATGGGGATAGGCCCCAACACTATGACCTCTGCCTCTTGAACGACCTCTAGTTGGCTGGCCTTCACCTCTAACATCCTGACCTCCACCTCTAATGGACTGACCTCCACCTCTAGCAGCTTGACCCCTGCCTCTAGCTGGTTGAGCGGGCGGTGAAGCAACCAGTGCAGGAACCATGGCACGAGAAATCTGTTGTGGCATGATGCTCGACAATCTAGGGCAATACCTCCTGATGTGACATGTACCCCCACACTCAAAATACCCTCTCGACTACTGTGGCTAATGAAACTGAGACTGACAAGGACGGACCGGATAACCACTGTGGTAGCTCTGGATCGGAGGCGAACTAATAGGAGCAGATTGTGCACTATAGGCTAGCTTCTCAGTATAAGATATATAAGGACAATGACTACCCGAAGCACCGTGCGATGCCTGAAGCGCTGAGTGGAACGGCCTAGGAGGATGGCCTTTACCAAAAGTAACCCTGCCTCCAGATGAGGCAACACTAAAACCACCGAATTGACGAAAATAAATATACTTTATGGTGTCCTTGGCCAGCTGTAGCCTGATACTGAAAGTGAGTCCATCAATGAATCTCCCCACACTCTCCTTTTAGTAGGGAGCAAGATGGTCAAACTGGGTCCACAAATCGAGACTCATATTGGGTGACGGTCATGCTACCCTGCTAAAGGCGCTCAAACTGCCTCCGATATTCCTCTCTTAGAGTGAAAGGAATAAGCTTCTCCAGAAATAGATGTGAAAACTAATCCCAGGTAAGTGAAGGTGGACCAGTTGGTCTGGTCAACACATAATGTCTCCACCATATCTTGGTAGAACTGGTCATTTGGACCTCTATAAAGTCAACCCCATTGGTCTCAACAATACCCATGTTGTGCAACACCTCGTGGCAATGGTCCAAGTGATCCTATGGGTCCTCAAAAGATGCACCACTAAAATGAACAGAAAAGAGCTTGGTAAACTCATCCAACCTCAACATAGCCTCAGAAGACGTAGCGAGACTCGCCCCAGCCTGTGCCACAACAACCGGCTGAACTACCCCAACTGGCTGGGCTGGTGGAGTCTAATACATTGGAGCCATCTACTCTGGAGTGTGAGTAGCGGGTGTCTGTTCTCCTCCCCTGGCCTGAGAGATGGCTAGTGACACTGGAAATGTGCCAGCCTAGGCCACACTCTCCATCAGGCCCACTAAACAAACTATGGCGTCCTGAAGCACTAGAGTGGCTATAAATCCCTCCGAGGCCTGACCGTCCCAAATAGTACGGTCAGATTTGGAATATTCTCCTCATGGTCAATCTGAGGCTCCGCTATGGGTGTTATTGCTAGAGCTCTAGGCTGAGCCTTGCCTCGACCTCGGCCTTGGCCTCTAGATCAACCTCGACCTCGACCTCGGCCTCTACCCCTGGTAGGAGCTGCAACAAGGGGCTCTGGCTCCTGGCCGGCTATAGATGTTATGCGTGTTCTCACCATCTACGAGAGAGCAAGAATGGAATGATTCAAACATCAATGATAGAAAAAATAGCACAATAGGGAAAGAAAGAATGTTTTTTCTAAAACTCCATATCCTCTAGAAGATAAGTGAAGGCGTCTCCAGACTCTACTAATCTTGCCCATGACTCATGAGACCTACAAAACCTAGTGCTCTGATACCAACTTATCACGACCCGGAATCTCAACCTCGGTGTCATGATGGCGCGTAATATCTACTTGCTAGGCAAGTCGACGTGAAAGATAAAATTAATTTTATTTTAAAATTTGAAAATGAAATATTAACAATGATAAGGATATAAGTCTGAAGTAGAGTAAAATAATACCGAACAATGAATTCTAGACATAACCCAGAACCTGGAGTCATGAGTACATGAATATCTAGAGTGCTACAAACAAGGTTTGAACAAAATACACAATTTTGAAACTCAATAAAATAGTAAAGATAGAAGGGAATGGGACTTCAGGGCTACAAAGGTCGTGCAACTATTCCTTAAGTCCGCGACAACGACTGAATCTGAGCAAAAACTACTAATCGCCTCTAGGACCATCTCCGATATCTTTACAAGAAGTGCAGAGTGTAGTATGAGTACAACCGACCCCATGTACTTTGTAAGTACCGAGACTAACCTCAATGAAGTAGTGACAAGGCTAAAGCAGTCCACTTACAATAACCTGTACGCAGTGATAATAATAATAATATTAGTAAAAGAAACAGGAAGTGAAAGTAAAGCAATTAACTCATGAAAATGAACTCAAACCTCATTATCAGAAAGCCCAGAATAACACATCTCCTAAACTCATATAAAAATGCTGAGGCCAACTCAACAGCAAAAACAAGTACAACATTTACAAACCGTTGCGGCGCGCAACCCGATCCCACCATATCATCATTTATCAATGTCAAAATCCATCCTTATTCCACCATTTCAATTAATTACCTTCCGATTTCCGTTGCGTTATGCAACCCGCTCCACAAAAAATTTCAATTAACATAAACAATCCAATAGCCCAATTTACAAGCATTTCTACATCAAGAAAGTAAAGGTACAAAGCAATAAAGGACCACTTAATAATCAAAGAATCTCTAATAAATTCGAAGATTCAACCTAACAAGTGTATCTATATCTAACAATCTAAACAAACTCAAGCAAATGAAACTACATCATAGAATGCAACACTTATTACAAAAAACAATAATAAGACAAGTAAAACATGTGACAATTAAAATGTGCAAGTAAAACAATTAAAGGCAAGTAGCAAATAAGCATGGAGTCATGGAAGGGATGACCAATTTAGTACGAGAATAATTAAATGACAAATAACAATTATGGCAGAGAAGTCAAAAAAAGCATGTAACAATTAAGGCACGGAACAAGATAATTCATGAAATAACGAAGAACATGGGAAACAAATATTTTGACGGTGTATATACACTCGTCACCTCGCATATACGCCGTTTTCTCCCATAATCCACACAATACATGGTTCAAAAATACCTGATTCCCGTAAGACAAGATTTGATCCAACACTTACCTCACTCCACAATTAAATCAAAGCTCAACCTGGGCCTTTCCTCTAGAATTAGCCTCCAAACCAATCAAATCTAACCAAATGTAGTTCAAACAATTCAAAATAAGCTTTAGAAATTACCCACAAGTGAAAAATATTTAATCTTTAATGATTTTGAAAAAAGTCAACAAAAGTCAATCCGGGGCTTGCTTGGTCTAAACCATAGGTTCGGACCAAAACTCTATTATTCATTTATCCCCGAGTCCTGTTATATGATTAGTTTCGAAATTCGACCTCAATTTGAGGTCTAAATCTCAATTTCTCAAAATCACCAATTTCTACCTAAATCCCTAATTTCTACCATGGAAAAGCATAGATTAAAGGTTAAAAACAATGGGTGTTTATGGAAATGGATGGAAATAATTAAAAATCTACTAACCTATGAAGTTGAGAAGAAAAATCTCTTCAAAATTGCCTCTAGGCCGAGCTCATACTTGAAAATGGTGAAAAATGGGTCGAATCCCGACATTGGGATATTTAAGTCACTGGGCGTCAGGCCTTCTTCGCGTTCGTGAAGAGCAGCGGCCCAAGTGGACTTCGCATTCGTGAGAAATGCTATGCGTTCGCGATGGCCTGTCCCACTTGGCCTTCGTTTTCGTGAGCCTGCGCTCGCGTTCATTTAGAGTAACAGGCTAACTCCCCAGTTCCCTCCCTACCACTATGCGTTCACGAAAGGATTGTCATGTTCGTGAAGGGTAAACTCCCATCTGCTTCGCGTTTGCGACCAACTCCTCGCGTTTATGATGAGTAATTTCCTCCCTAGGCCAGATTCCCCTTCGCGGTCGCGAGAGTACCTTCGCAATCGCAAAGCATAAAATGATAGACAAAAAATATCAGCAAAACCCGCAGATCCTCTAAACCTATCGAAACTCACTCGAGCCCCTCGGGCTCGAGACCAAACATGCACACAAGTGTAATAATATCATACAAATTCGCTCGCGCGATCAAAATACCAAAATAACACCTAGAACTATGAAACGAACATCAAAGTGCATGAAATTTTCAAAGAAACTTAAGAACTTTCAAATTCACAACCGAGCGTCCGAATCATGTCAAATCAACTCCGTTTTCACCAAATTTTACAAACAAGTCATAAATAGTAAAATGAACTTATACCAAGTCTCGGAACCAAAATCCAGACCCGGTATCTATAAAGTCAACCTACGGTCAAACTTCGGAATTCTAAACCTTTAATTTACTAGTTTTCAACAAATCATGTCAAAACAAGTTAGGCACTTCTGAATTCAATTTCGGGCATACACCTAAAGTCTCAAATCATGATACAGAACCACTAGGATCGTCAAAATACCGATACGGGTCCGTTTACACAAAATGTTGACCGTAGTCAACTCAAACCATTTTAAAGGAACAAATTCACATTTTCTTCAATTTTTCACATAAAGACTTTGCGGAATACGACATGGACTGTGCACGTAAATCAAGAAATGCTAAACGGAGCTAATCAAGATCTAGGAATAATGAAATAGAGGCTAAAACTCAAAATGACCTATCAGGTCATCACAACCCGACCCCAAGCCTACATTACAAGCCGATAGAAAATCCCTACATGATCCTATTCCAAGTGTTCTCAAATTAGTGGATACTCACATAAAGGTGAAGCATATGGTATCTCAATCGCATGCATTGAACATTTTTCTGAGTGTGAGTATGCTTTCCAAAATATCTTAAATACAAAAATACTGCAAATATGTGTGCAAATTAGGACTTTCGTGGTGAGGGTGCTTGAAACATGAGATTAGGCTAAATTCAAAACCTTTGATTAAAGCAAGACAAACAAATCTTATCGATACTCAGGCATACATGAGGTACCAGTCGAATCTATAAGAATTACCCATATGTTGATCTCGATTTGCTGGAAAGTATATGGCGGAAATTCTTATACACAAAACTAATTTACCAACCAAAGTCAAGTAAAAAATGATGATTAATGAACAAATCGCAGTCGTTCTTTACAATATTCTCTACAAAAGCTACAAAACAGCAAAAAACATAGAAAACAAAAAGAGTCAAGTTTTGTTGACGGTAGAGTTAGGTTTTGTTGTAACAGAACTACGCCTGACTTGACTTCCCACATAGGATCAGTCCCACTCTTGTAATAGAAACCCAAAAATTATTTCTATATATTTGGAACAACTCCACGACTTGATTTCCTTCGGTAGGAATATGTAGGAAATCCACATCGGATTCAGTCATCTATCATAATCGAAATGCGTCTTGGCCTGATTCCATTAGGATACGTAGGCAGTCTATGTCAGACCCGGCCATATCATTTCAAAATTCTGTCATTTTGCATTTATTTCATGCCTGAGTCATTGATAGCAGAACTCTTTTCATAAATTCTCTTATATAGGAAAAATAACTTCTTTCTTTTCTAGTCGCCCTCCTAAACAATGGGCATTTCATTTCAAAGCCAAATTTTCCAAGCGTCCTCCTTAACAATCGGCATTACATTGCAAAGTCAAATTTTACAGGCGTCCACCTTCTAATACATGTATTTTAAATTCAAAAATGCTCCGATACCGCTTCGGACCGGTACACAGCCCTGATTTCCTTTTTTACATTCTAATGCTCTGATATCGCTTCGGACCGGTATATAACCCGAATTTCCTTTTTTTGTTCATCCAAGTGCCCCAATCACTTCGTAACTGTATACAACCTAGATTTCCTTCAAATAAAAGAGCTCTGATAATTTTGGACCGGTACACAACCCAGATTTTCTCCAAAATCCAAAGTGCTCCGATCACTTCGGACCGATATCTAGCCCGAAACTCTTTCAAATTAAAGCTCTAACCCAGGACCCTATTTCATTCAAACAATCACATATCCATCTTTTTCAAGTCAAAAAGAAGCATAGTCCACACCACGTTAACTCTACCGATCACAAATGTGACACAACGTGGAATTATCTTCTAACAATAAACTAGGGCAGATTTTGAGGACGGACCTCGAGATTTCCAACACCAATAGGCGACACATCCCCATGTATCATTCATCATATATCCCAATTAACATGGGGTGTGTAGGTAATCTGAACCCCCATGGTAAAAATAAAACACCCATTGTCATCACAGCTTGACGCCGGGGCAACGTTCAAAATTGAAAATCAAAATAAACTCATCCCATCGCTTTCTCTAACTACAACCGGCCTGATTTTCGTTACATCAGAGATATGTAGGAAAACTCAACACAGAGCCCGGTCGTACCCATATCAAATCCATACAATCAATACATCCATCATTCAAATCTTCGTCCTATTGTTACCACAGTCCTCCACTGGGGCAATTTTGGAAGCAATGTGGAGATCAAACGAACCTTTTTGTCCTCGAATATTTGTCTTCACCCCATGAGGCTACAATTCATAAATAGTACTCAGTTACATTCCAGAACTACACGTGACCCGATTCTTGTGCAACCCAAGATATGTAGGCAACTCAAAAACCAGAGTTCAGTCACAATCTTAAAAACATCCTCATTCCCCATTCTACCATGTCAGGACAAAATTGAGTATGACATCAATATCTTTGTTCGAAGACTCTTACATCATCTTCAGTCAAAGAGGGGCAGTTGTTGACACTCAATTTTGACCCTTTGTATTTTATATTGAACTTTTCTAAGCTTCCTAATCAATAAATGATAAAATTTAGTATTTTACATATTATTTAGCTCTTATGCAATTTATTGATAATTATTCTTATTTTTACAAAATATAGGAAATTTTATCATTTTATTGCAATTAGTTAATTGCTACTATTTTGTGCACTTTTCTAAATTTCAAATAATTTATTGATAATTGTCTTATTTTTCAAATATTGGGATATTCGATCAATTTATTGTCTTTTACAAAAAATACTACAACACCATTGTTGTAGTTGACATTTTAAATGCTATATATTTTCTTATTAAATAATCATCTTTTAATTCGTAGAACAGACTATTAATTATACTGAAGCCGGTAGAATTAATTTTAAAATACGGATCGAGTCTAGTCAAATCTAATGTCCCATCTGTCACGCCTTAACCTCGGGAAGCGCGACCGGAGCTCAACCGAGTGAACCCGGTCGAGCAAGCCTATTAGAACATCGCTACCCGGCTCATTCATGATCCAAAAAGAGGACGCGTTACCATCTGCTAAATAGGGGAGAGATCAGATATACATGCATAAACGTTGCTAGAATATTTTTCATTATTTACATTATGCCATAGTTAAGTTTTCAAAATACAACTTAGTCCAGTGACCATTCCGATACCCATACACGACTCACATAAACGTCTACGGAGCCTCTAATGATACAAAAGACCAACATGACAGTGCCGGCAACAAGGCCCTGGCTATACCTCAAAATGTAAAAACTTCTACAAAAGAAGGACTACATGACCCCAGGAGGAAATGAGGCTCACCAAGACTGCTGTGATGAGTGTGAGGGAGAGCACCACTATCTGCTATCAGCTCTATCTGCGATGGAACCACCTACATCCATTTAAAGATGTAGCGCCCCCGGCAAAAGGGATGTTAGTGTTACACCCTATATTTTCGTATGTAAAAATGCGTCGTAAGTAAACTAATGTAGGACAAAAAAATGAGATAATATTTAAAAGTATATAAAGTAAGTTAATCATGTTACCTCTGAGGTTACAAATATTGAAGATCATGAACAACAAGTACAAAGAGGGTTGGACAGTTCAGAAGCTAAAGCAATTAAATAAAACAATGTTTCATCGAAAGTCGACAAGTTGGGAATGTTATAACATGTACCTTTGGGGTGAGACTAGGGTGATTAACATGATAAAGAGATTATGTTATGATTTATATTAGTCATATTACATCCGTGTGTTATGTTTTTAAGTCAAGCGAGTTGTGGAACAAAAGTCGATGAAAGTCATCACAAGTTACATTCATAAGTTTTACTGAAACTTTGGGTCAAATGTAACTGCAATTTTCTCCCAATATACTTAGAGTTATGGTGTGTTCCACACATCAAATTAAAGATCTATGAGTCTAGTTTCCAATGCATTAAACCGTTTGTCAATATGACATCGGAGTAATGAGATATGTGCATTTTTGCGATACTGCGCAAGCTGCTAGGTGACAAGTAGGTGTGTCACCTACTTGCTTAAATGAAAGACCAAAAATGGGCCATTTCGGGTCGTCCAAAGAGGCCTTTTAAGGGCCTATTTTCTTCATATATTAGACTTAAAATAGAGCATAATAACCAGACATAAGCTCTGCAAAGAATCCTCCCAAAATTTTCCACAAACCCTAATTGATTTTCTCTCCCTTTCAAGTTCCAAATGGAGGTAAAACTTAGAGTTTGAAGAACCAAGATAGGAGCTGAGTTATCCAACAAATAAGGTGAGTTTACTGCTCTCTTTCATCCATTTTTTCTTCTGTAAATTCATGGTAAGTCGTTCTATACTTGTAAGAACTCACGGGATGGTGATCGGAAGCCGTGAGTTCGAGTTATTCACTTGTAGCGGACTGTTTTGTGGACTGTTTTGTGTTGCTGTTGGGCTGCGTGTTTTATTACTATTTTGTGGAGTTTTGGAGGAGGAAGGGGGTTTATAAACACCATATAAATGTAGGGTGGTTGGCTGGTCGTTCGTCATAACATTTTCGGGTCGTTTGACACTACTACGGTGATCGTTTTGTGTACGAAGAGATTGGGGTGTGTTGGGCTGTTTTGTAGTATTTGATGGTGTACATAGGGCTGGAAAATGATGTATATATGTTGTTATTGTTCTGTCCTTGTATTGTTGGTGTTATCTTGAAGTTGGAGGAAGGGCATATTATAGGGGAGATGCTGCCCGTTTTAATACAAAATAGGTTTGTCGTTCGTTGTGCGATAGTTGTACCGTTCGTAACTTAACGATAGTATTATTATCATTCTTGTAGATTAAGGTGCGAAGAGGTGAGTTCAACTTGGTGATTGAAAAGATTGTGATAAGGTATGTTAAGGCTAAGTCTTCCTTCATTTTGGCATGATCTCGTAGCTACATGTGTTAGTAATGAGACAAAAGAGAAGTTCATATTCATGAATTTATTCACACTATTCTAGTCTCATAAGTTACAATATTATTCCTTATCGAGACTCTATATTCAATTTTAGTATTGTCTTCTTCTAGTCAAGAGAGCAGCAAGCCTATATATACAGTATTACAGTATTTTCATTACCATCGAGCTATAATCGATGGGCAGGCCCCTATTGGGCAACCTCTGATCAGATGGAAAGTTATATACCGAGCCTACTGTGGCCGAGCGCCTATGAGCGAGCCCAGCATGGTCGAGATACATAGCCTAGTATGGCCGAGCGCCTATAAGCGAGCCTACTATGGCAGAGCAGTTATATATACCGAGCCTTATAAGGCCGTACAATTATTTTACTTACTATATTGAAGGAGTTGAGTCAGTATCAGCAGGTAAGTATATCTCCAGATCATCTTTGACTCCCAGTTAATTTCAGTTATCATATTATCAGTTCAGTTTCAGATTTCAGTTATTTTATTGCCTTACATACTCGGTACATTATTTCGTACTGACGTCCCTTTTTTGGGGGCACTGCATTTCATGCGTGCAGGTTCAGACAGACAGACGGGTAGACCTCCTCAGTAGGTGTTTTCCGAGTTCCGCCTGATCGGTAAGCTCCACGTCTTTCGGAGTTGGCAGGACTAGAGTTTTGTGTACATCTTATGTATATCTGTATATATGTTATGGGTAGGTCGGGGCCCTGTTCCGATCACAATACATCTATCAGTAGAGGCTTGTAGGCATATCCTGTTGGTTAGTGCAGTATGTTGGGTTTGTATAAATTGGTGGTTTGTCAGCTGTAGTAGCTATGACGGCCTTGTCGGCCTAGCTTTATATTGATATTTAGTTAGTGCTAGTTTCCATTCAGTTTTATATTTTGCTTCGCAAATTGTCTTGCAAGGTGGCCCCATGGCCAAAGTATGACATTATGTGTTCAGAGTCCCTTAGTCGCAATTTGGTACGCCAGGTTAGGTGAGGCACGGGGTGCTTGTCTCGCTCCTAGGTTCGGGGCGTGACAAACTTGGTATCAGAGCAGTTCTGTCCTAGGGAGTCTACAAGCCGTGTCTAGTAGGGTCTTGTTTATAGATGTGTTGTGCACCACATTATATAAGCAAGGAACTACAGGGCATTTAGGAGTTGGTTACACTTCTTTGAAATCTAAATCGTGCTATAGAACTGAGTTATAGGAAATTTGAATTAAACTTATGTGTTGGTGTTTGCATGCACAGATGACGGTGACTAGGAAGACTACGGCTAGCCAGATGAGAGATACAGTAGTAGGTGAGGGGACCAACAGGGTACCCCCAGTAGATGGGGCCCAGTCTGAGGCTCAAGGGAGACCCCTACTCAGCCATTACCGGCTCCTCCACCAACTACGGAGATTCCTAGGGAAACCGCACATCCAGTTCCCCCTCCACTTCCATCAGATCAGGACTTAAGGAGTGCGGTGCATTTGTTGACACAGTTGGTAGCTACCCAGCAACATGTTAGGGCATCAGCTAGTGCAGGAACTTCTGAGGGGTCTGGGAGTTCAAGGGTCCGAGAGTTTATTGCTTTGAGTCCCCCAGAGTTCACGGGGACAGATCAGAGGGAGGACCCGCAGGATTTCATAGATCAGCTTCACAGGATCTTTCGTGTTATGCATGCCACGGAGAAAGAGGCAGTTGAGCTAGCAGCTTTTCGACTCCGAGATATAGCCATCCTTTGGTATGAGGGATGGGAGAGGTCCAGGGGACGTGATACACCTCCAGCCATTTGGGAGAATTTTTCAGATGCTTTCCTTGACCAGTACTTACCGCGGGAGATCCGACAGGCTCGAGTCGATCAGTTTCTAGCCCTCAAGCAGGGTAATATGAGTGTTCGAGAGTATAGTCTCCGTTTTGACTCATTGGCCAGATATGCACCATCCATAGTTTCTACTATGCGGGACAGGATTCACAGGTTTATAGCAGGGTTAGCCCCAGAGTTAACCGAGGCATGTGCCACCGCTGCATTGCAGGATAGTATGGATATCTCCCGGATTCAGGCATTCGCCCAGAATATAGAAAGGGGTAGGCGTCGGCAGCAGGGTACAGAGAGGGCTGAGCAAGGGCAACGTAAGAGGATGAGATTTCCCAGGTCTCAGGAGCAATCTCAGGGTAGTTATAGGACCCAGTACTTCGGACGGCCACCTAGGCCTCCGCCACCTCAGTTACAGGGTAACCGCTATACTCAGTCAGGACCAGGTGAGAGCTCATGGGCGTCGGATTTGCAGCGACAACGAGGTTCTGCGCAGACATGGTCATTTCCTTCGCGGTGTGACATCTGTGGTAGAGGACACTTGGGTCAATGCCGAGCAGGTTCTGATGCTTGTTATACATGTGGGCGTCCGGGGCATATGATGCGAGATTGCCCAAATAGAGATTCTGGGGGAATGGCACAACCAGCGAGTTCAGCAACAGGATCGTCTATGTCCGTGCATCCTTCAAGGCGTGAGTCTCAGTCTTCGGTTGGTAGAGGTCGAGGCAGAGGTAGAGGTTCCAGTTCAAGTGGTAATCAGAACCGTATCTATGCTTTAGCGGGTCGACAGGACCAGGAGTCTTCACCAGACGTTGTGACAGGTATATTAACCATTTTCTCTCACGATGCTTATGCTTTGATAGACCCAGGATCTACTTTATCGTATATTACCCCATTTGTCGCGAGGAAGTTTGGTATAGTGCCTGAAATACTAAGTGATCCTTTTGCGGTATCTACACCGGTCGGAGAATCGATTATTGCTAGACGGGTTTACCGAGGTTGTACGGTGATAATTTGTAGTCGTCAGACCTCAGCTGACCTAGTTGAGCTAGAGATGATGGACTTTGATGCTATCATGGGCATGGACTGGTTGGCAGCTTGCTATGCCACAGTTGATTGCCGAGCAAAGGTAGCCAAATTTCATTTTCCGGGTGAGCCAGTCCTTGAATGGGTAGGTAATACACCAACACCCAGAGGTAGGTTTATTTCCTATCTGAAGGCGAGGAAAATGATCGCAAAAGGGTGCATTTATCATATTGTGCGAGTTAGAGATGCAGATGCTGAGATACCTACACTTCAGTCTATTCCCATAGTCAAAGAGTATGCAGATGTGTTTCCAGATGAGCTTCCAGGTATTCCTCCAGAGCGAGAGATTGATTTTAGCATCGATTTGCTTCCAGGAACTCAACCAATATCCGTCCCTCCGTATAGAATGGCACCTGCCGAATTGAAGGAGTTGAAGGAGCAGTTAAAAGATTTGCTGGAGAAAGGTTACATTAGGCCCAGTACCTCACCTTGGGGTGCACCGGTACTATTTGTGCGAAAGAAAGACGGCTCGCTGAGGATGTGTATCGATTATAGGCAGTTGAACAAGGTAACTATTAAGAATAAGTATCCACTTCCAAGGATCGATGACTTGTTTGATCAGTTGCAGGGAGCTAGATGCTTTTCCAAGATTGATTTGAGGTCGGGGTACCACCAGGTCAGAGTTCGGGAAAAAGATATTCCGAAGACAGCCTTCAGGACCCGATATGGCCACTTCGAGTTCCTTGTCATGTCCTTCGGGTTGACTAATGCACCCGCTGTATTTATGGACTTGATGAATAGCCTATTCCGGCCATTTTTAGATCTGTTCGTGATAGTATTTATTGATGATATTCTGGTTTATTCCCGTTCAGAGGATGAGCATGCGGACCACCTGCGAGCGGTACTCCAAACCCTCCGTGATCGTAAGTTGTATGCTAAGTTTTCTAAATGTGAGTTCTGGTTGAAGTCTGTAGCATTCTTGGGGCATATTGTATCAGATGAAGGGATAAAGGTGGACACTCAGAAGATTGAGGCCGTGAAATCTTGGCCTAGACCTACCACTCCGACAGAGGTTCGTAGCTTTCTAGGCTTAGCAGGATACTATCGGAGGTTCGTAGAGGGTTTTTCTTCCCTTTCGGCACCATTGACGAAGTTGACACAGAATGAAACTAAGTTTCAATGGACAGAGGCTTGTGAGCGGAGTTTCCAAGAGCTTAAGAACAAGTTGACCTCAGCTCCAGTTCTAACACTTCCAGAGGGTCTAGAGGGTTATGCCGTGTATTGTGATGCATCAGGTGTCGGGTTAGGATGTGTCCTGATGCAACATGGGAAGGTAATTGCATATGCTTCAAGGCAGTTGAGGAAGCACGAGAGGAATTATCCGACCCACGACCTCGAGTTAGCTGCGGTTGTCCATGCACTTAAGATATGGCGGCATTATTTATATGGTGTTCATGTTGATATATTTACTGATCATAAAAGCCTACAATATATTTTCAAGCAGAAAGAGTTGAATTTGCGACAGAGGCGATGGCTTGAGTTATTGAAAGATTACGATGTTAACATTCTCTACCATCCAGGGAAAGCTAATGTTGTAGCAGATGCCTTAAGTCGCCGATCTATGGGTAGCTTAGCACATGTAGAGCCCGAGAAAAGACAATTAGCTAGAGATATTCATCAATTGGCTTCGTTGGGGGTTCGGTTAGTAGATTCTGAGGATGGTGGAGTTGTAATCCAAAACACTGCAAAACCATCCCTCATAGCTAAAGTCAAGGAAAGGCAGTACGAGGACCCAGAGTTGGTCGAGTTGAGAGAGCGAGTTCCGCAGCAGAAGAAGCCATTGTTAGAGCTCAAGGGAGATGGGGTTCTCAGATACAAGGGTCGTTTGTGTGTTCCAGATGTAGCAGGGCTACGAGACAGGATTATGTCAGAGGCAAATTGCTGCTATTTATAAAGATTGGCCATGTGTGGCATGCATAGTATGTTTCTGGCTACGTGCAGGTTGGTTTTAACCTAGTGTACGAAGGATACTCTGGAAAAAGTTTCCAAAGTCTCCAAGAGTAAACATTCGAGGACGAATGTTCCCAAGGGGGAGTGATGTTACACCCTATATTTTCGTATGTAAAAATGCGTCGTAAGTAAACTAGTGTAGGACAAAAAAATGAGATAATATTTAAAAGTATATAAAGTAAGTTAATCATGTTACCTCTGAGGTTACAAATATTGAAGATCATGAACAACAAGTACAAAGAGGGTTGGACAGTTCAGAAGCTAAAGCAATTAAATAAAACAATGTTTCATCGAAAGTCGACAAGTTGGGAATGTTATAACATGTACCTTTGGGGTGAGACTAGGGTGATTAACATGATAAAGAGATTATGTTATGATTTATATTAGTCATATTACATCCGTGTGTTATGTTTTTAAGTCAAGCGAGTTGTGGAACAAAAGTCGATGAAAGTCATCACAAGTTACATTCATAAGTTTTACTGAAACTTTGGGTCAAATGTAACTGCAATTTTCTCCCAATATACTTAGAGTTATGGTGTGTTCCACACATCAAATTAAAGATCTATGAGTCTATTTTCCAACGCATTAAACCATTTGTCAATACGACATCGGGGTAGAGAGATATGTGCATTGTTGCGATACTGCGCAAGCTGCTAGGTGACAAGTAGGTGTGTCACCTACTTGCTTAAATGAAAGCCCAAAAATGGGCCATTTCGGGTCGTCCAAAGAGGCCTTTTAAGGGCCTATTTTCTTCATATATTAGACTTAAAATAGAGCATAATAACCAGACATAAGCTCTGCAAAGAATCCTCCCAAAAATTTCCCACAAACCCTAATTGATTTTCTCTCCCTTTCAAGTTCCAATTGGAGGTAAAACTTAGAGTTTGAAGAACCAAGATAGGAGCTGAGTTATCCAACAAATAAGGTGAGTTTACTGCTCTCTTTCATCCATTTTTTCTTCTGTAAATTCATGGTAAGTCGTTCTATACTTGTAAGAACTCACGGGATGGTGATCGGAAGCCGTGAGTTCGAGTTATTCACTTGTAGCGGACTGTTTTGTGGACTGTTTTGTGTTGCTGTTGGGCTGCGTGTTTTATTACTATTTTGTGGAGTTTTGGAGGAGGAAGGGGGTTTATAAACACCATATAAATGTAGGGTGGTTGGCTGGTCGTTCGTCATAACATTTTCGGGTCGTTTGACACTACTACGGTGATCGTTTTGTGTACGAAGAGATTGGGGTGTGTTGGGCTGTTTTGTAGTATTTGATGGTGTACATAGGGCTGGAAAATGATGTATATATGTTGTTATTGTTCTGTCCTTGTATTGTTGGTGTTATCTTGAAGTTGGAGGAAGGGCATATTATAGGGGAGATGCTGCCCGTTTTAATACAAAATAGGTTTGTCGTTCGTTGTGCGATAGTTGTACCTTTCGTAACTTAACGATAGTATTATTATCATTCTTGTAGATTAAGGTGCGAAGAGGTGAGTTCAACTTGGTGATTGAAAAGATTGTGATAAGGTATGTTAAGGCTAAGTCTTCCTTCATTTTGGCATGATCTCGTAGCTACATGTGTTAGTAATGAGACAAAAAGAGAAGTTCATATTCATGAATTTATTCACACTATTCTAGTCTCATAAGTTACAATATTATTCCTTATCGAGACTCTATATTCAATTTTAGTATTGTCTTCTTCCAGTCAAGAGAGCAGCAAGCCTATATATACAGTATTACAGTATTTTCATTACCATCGAGCTATAATCGATGGGCAGGCCCCTATTGGGCAACCTCTGATCAGATGGAAAGTTATATACCGAGCCTACTGTGGCCGAGCGCCTATGAGCGAGCCCAGCATGGTCGAGATACATAGCCTAGTATGGCCGAGCGCCTATAAGCGAGCCTACTATGGCAGAGCAGTTATATATACCGAGCCTTATAAGGCCGTACAATTATTTTACTTACTATATTGAAGGAGTTGAGTCAGTATCAGCAGGTAAGTATATCTCCAGATCATCTTTGACTCCCAGTTAATTTCAGTTATCATATTATCAGTTCAGTTTCAGATTTCAGTTATTTTATTGCCTTACATACTCGGTACATTATTTCGTACTGACGTCCCTTTTTTGGGGGCACTACATTTCATGCGTGCAGGTTCAGACAGACAGACGGGTAGACCTCCTCAGTAGGTGTTTTTCGAGTTCCGCCTGATCGGTAAGCTCCACGTCTTTCGGAGTTGCCAGGACTAGAGTTTTGTGTACATCTTATGTATATCTGTATATATGTTATGGGTAGGTCGGGGCCCTGTTCCGATCACAGTACATCTATCAGTAGAGGCTTGTAGGCATATCCTGTTTGTTAGTGCAGTATGTTGGGTTTGTATAAATTGGTGGTTTGTCAGCTGTAGTAGCTATGACGGCCTTGTCGGCCTAGCTTTATATTGATATTTAGTTAGTGCTAGTTTCCATTCAGTTTTATATTTTGCTTCGCAAATTGTCTTGCAAGGTGGCCCCATGGCCAAAGTATGACATTATGTGTTCAGAGTCCCTTAGTCGCAATTTGGTACGCCAGGTTAGGTGAGGCACGGGGTGCTTGTCTCGCTCCTAGGTTCGGGGCGTGACAGTCACAACAGCTCAACCACTCGTCTCTCAGCCCAACACTAATCTTAGTAGAATGAACAATGAAACAAGGAGAAGGCAGTTATAATAATCAATAAGTGCTTCATAGAAATACACAGAAACACCAAGTAAGGATCACATAGTTTTCGATTCAATCTTTCCATCTTTTTAGGTTAATAATCTTTTGTGCCAAATGCTACAACTCACAATGCCACCGTGTTTTTACACGGAGTCCGGTCTCAGCCCGACCGGCTAAGCCATCTCAAGTGAGACATATCCATATCTACAATATAAATCAATAGTTCCAACACAAATGCCACCATGTGTACAGCATGGCGTTCGAACTCGGCCCGATCGGCTAAGCCATCTCACTTGAGACATAACCTCTTTCAATTGTTCACTCAATTCACATTTCTTTCCCATATTTCGTTACATGGCACAAACAACCTCATTTATTAAGTAGTCCTTGGAACTTGGGAACATTTTACAATTCAAGTCTTTCCCTTTTTATTTATTTAAATAACATCATAATTCATGTCGATAAGTACCATCACATAAAGCATTTCACACATAAGGGAATGAGCTTGGAAAATCATAATTACGTTCTCAGATAGCATGATGACACAGTAACCATCTAAAACAATTAGGGAACATAAATCGTTCAATCCAACACACTAAGGCAAACAATTCTAGTATGATCAAGTTAGAACTTACACCAATTACTCGGACATCAGAAGTTCGATTCTAAGAAGAAGAGAGTTAGCCATACATACCTCAATTGCGCTTCTTTAGACTCTACTATTATCCGAAACCCTTAGCAACCTCAATCTATTTTAGCAATATACAAATTGAACCCAGAATCAGGAAAACATTGATGGTTCTAGCTCACTTTTCCCCCACGCTCTTTATCACATATGCATGCAAGATAAACCACCCTCATACCCATGAAGTATCACACTAGTACCCCATTATAGCTATGTTTGAAATTAAGAGCTAGGGTGATGAAGTCTTACCTTTTTGGATGAAGAATTTGGTGCTCTACTTGAATGTTTCCAAATCTTTAAGTGATGATTGAAGATCAATTTGATGAAAACTTAGGGCCTCCCTCTTGAACCTTCTCTCACTCACTCTAGATATATCAGAAAATGAGCTCAAGATAGATTAAATAGGTGTTTTAACGGAATGGGGGTCGGGTTTTAAATTAAGAAAAAGGATGCCCCGACACAGGTCCGCGGTCGCATATGCGACCACATAATGGTTATGCAGTCCGCAAAGTGACCGCAGAAATGGCCCTCAGGGGCCTAAACTTTCGGCCCAGGTATGCGACCAGTATGCGGTCCACATACTTGTTTTGCGGTCGCATAATGCACCGTAGAACTCCCTCCACAAAAACCCAAGAGTAATTATGCGACCAATATACGGTCCGCATATTGATTATGTGGTCGCATAATCGATCGCAAAACTAACCTCAAATTGGCCAAATTTTTTGCTTCACTCTGCGGCCATTATGCGGTCCGCAGAGTGATTATGCAGCCGCATAATGGGCCACAGAAATGCGTTCTTCTGTGAAATATTTTCCTCTAATTCCATAGGGTACTGTTCAATCCAAAAAGTCTGAACCACGGCAAGCTTGCGAGCCTTGAAGAATTTCTACTATAATAACGTAGGAATCTATCTTGGCACCATGAAACCCCGAGGTTTTAGTTAAAATTTGTACCGGGCCTTACATCCTCCCCCACTTAAGATCATTCGTCCTCAAATGAGGATCAAGGTTCACTTAACACAGCTTCAGTTATACCACATCCCATCAGCCCCAAATTTGCCTAACTTCCTAAAAATTTCACCAGAGTTTCCTTTGTATTTAGGCCTATCCACCTGCCAGAGAGCCCCTGAAACACACCTTAGCAACATATATAGAATTAAATGACACAACAGAACGCAAAATAACACCAAACGAAGCCTCATAGGGGACATATAACTAGAACAGAGTGTCTTTATATAAGCCGAACGAGTAATACAAATATTTAGGGGGACAACTTTATAGAGCTATTACATGGCTATTCAAACAAATGAGGGTACTTCTTTTTCATTTCATTCTCGGCTTCCCAAGTAGCTTTTTCGACTTGCTGGTTTCGCCATAATACCTTTACGGATGCAATTTGTTTGTTCCTCAATTTTTGGACCTGTCTATTAAGGATAGCAACCGGAATCTCTTCATATGACAATTCTTCAGTAACCTCGACGGTCTCAACCGGCACAATAGTAGACGGATCTCCAACTACCTTCATCAACATGGACACATGGAATACCAGGTGCACTAATGACATCTCAGGTGGTGACCTATCCTTTGAATGATTCTATACGGCCCGAAATACCTCGGACTTAATTTCCCTTTCTTTCCAAACCGCATGATCCCCTTCATGGGAGATACCTTCCAGAACACCCAATCGTCTTCCTTGAACTCTAAGTCTCTGCGACGAACATCCGAATAGGATTTTTGACGACTCTGAGCAGTTTTCAATCGCTCCTTTATGATCTTAACCTTTTCCATAGACTGATGCACAAGGTCTGGTCCTATTAGTTCAGCTTCTCCAACCTCGAACCACCCAATCGGTGATCAACATCTTCTACCATACAAGGCCTCAAATGGCGCCATCTGAATACTGGCATGGAAGCTGTTGTTATAAGCAAATTCTATGAGCGGCAAATGATCATCCCATCTACCCTTCAAGTCAAGCACACAAGAATGCAACATGTCCTCAAACGTCTGAATAGTCCGCTCTGCTTTCCTGTCAGTTTGTGGATGGAAGGCCGTGTGAAGATTTACCTACGTACCCAAACCTTGCTGAAATTTCTTCCAGAAATTAGCTGTGAACTAGGCCCCTCAATCGAAAATGATGGAAACTGGAGTGTCGTGAAGCCTGACTATCTCCTTGATATACAATTTAGGATACTATTCCGCAGTGTCAGTGGTTTTAACTGGCAAAAAGTGAGCTGATTTCGTGAGTCGATCCACGATCACCCAAATTGAGTCAAACTTCCGTGGAGTGTGTGGTAACCCTACCACAAAATCCATGTTAGTCATTTCCCATTTCCACATTGGAATTTCTATACTTTGTGTTAACCCACCGGGCTTTTGATGCTCGGCCTTCACCTGTTGACAGTTTAAACATTTTGCCACCAAGTCCGCCACACCCCTCTTCATGTCATTCCACCAGTAAACTTCCTTGAGGTCATGATACATTTTCGTTGAACCTAGGTGCACGGAATATCTAGAAGTATGAGCTTCTCCCATGATTCTTTCCCGAAGACCATCTACGTTTGGAACACATAACCGCCCTTGGTACCGTAATGTACCATCATCCATGTCAAGAGAAAAAAACGTAGCCTTATGTTTATGAATCACTTCCTTCAGCTGCACCAACACTGGATCATTTTATTGCTTCTCCTTGACCTCCGTCACAAGCGATGATTCTGCCCTATTCCGCACAATCACCCCCCCCTTCATTAGAGTCCACAAGACGAACTCCCAAACTAGCCAACTGGTGAACCTACAGGGCCAAGGGCCTTAGACATGCCTCCAACTGAGCCAAACTACCCATAGATTTCCGACTAAGAGCATCCGCCACCACATTAGCTTTCCCCGGATGATACAAAATGTCGATGCAATAATCTTTGAGAAATTCAACCCACCTTCTCTGCCTTAAGTTCAATTCTTTTTGCTTAAAAATGTATTGAAGATTCTTGTGGTCCGTGAATACATCTACATGGACTCCAAACAAATAATGACGCCAAATTGTTAATGCAAAAACCACCGCCGCAAGCTCTAAGTCATGAGTTGGATAGTTCTTCTCATGATTCTTAAGTTGCCTTGAAGCATATGCTATAACCTTACCATGTTTCATTAATAGACACACCCAAGATCGATCCTTGAACCATCGCAATACACCACAAACCTCTTGGTACCCTTTGGCAGGGTCAATATCGGCGCCGAAGTCAATCTTGATTTCAATTCCTGGAAGCTCCTTTCACAAGCATCGGACCACTGGAACTTAACCGCCTTCTGCATCAATTTAGTCAATGGAGAGGAAAGTGTGGAGATCCCCTCCACGAATCTCCTATAATACCCGGCCAAACCCAAGAAATTGCAAATCTATATTGGAGTAGTAGGTCTAGGCCAATCCTTCACCGCTGCAATCATTTGAGGATCAACCTTAATTCCTTCTCCGGAGACTACATGACTCAGGAATATAACAGATCCAAGCCAAAATTCACATTTCGAGAACTTTGCATACAATTGGTGTTGATAAAGAGTCTGCAGAACTGCTCTAAGGTGGTCGGCGTGATCCTCTCAACTTCGTGAATATATGAGGATGTCGTAAATGAATACTATCAAAAAGGAGTCAAGAAAAGGCTTAAAGACTCGATTCATAAGATCCATGAAAGCTGCCGGGGTATATGTTAGCCCGTAAGACATTACCAAAAATTCAAAGTGCTCATATCAGGTTCTGAAAGTTGTTTTCAGAATATCTTGCTCGCTTACCTTCAATTGATGGTACTCGGACCGCAAATCAATTTTGGAGAAGAACGTAGCACCTTGCAATTGATCAAACAAATCATCTATCCTTGGCAATGGGTATTTATTTTTTATTGTGACCATGTTGAGCTGCCGGTAATCAATACACATCCGTAGCGATCCATCTTTCTTTCTGACAAAGAGAACCGGTGCGCCCCAAGGTGACACACTCGGTCGGATGAAACCTTTCTCTAGCAAATCCCTTAGTTGTTCCTTTAGCTCTTTTAATTCTACTGGCACTATTCTATAAGGTGGAATGGATATAGGCTATGTGGCTGGCATTACATCAATTCCAAAATCATTCTCCTTGTCTGGAGGAATTCCAGGGAGTTCATCCAGAAAGACATCGGGGAATTCATTCACAATTGGTACAGATTCAAGGGTAGGCACCTCAATAGTGGTGTCCGTAACTCGGACCAAATGATAAATATACCCCTTCCTGATCATTTTTGTGGCCTTAAGGTAATAAATAAACCTACCTTTTGGCATAACATTATTCCCCTCCCACTCAACAATTGGCTCGTTAGGAAACTCAAGCCTCGTAATTCTGGTTTGGCAGTCGAGTTTGGAAAAACATGAATAGAGCCAGTCTATTCCCATTATTACATCAAAATCAATCATCCCCAGCTTAATGAGATCAGCTATGGTATCCCGACCACGCACCGTGACATCACAATCTCTATTAACCCGCACGGCCGTAATAGACTCGCCAACTGGGGTAGATACAGAGAATGGCTCATGAAGCTGTTCCGGTTCTATCCCGAAGCTCGCAGCAACATAAGGAGTAACATAGGACAAAGAAGATCCGGGATCAATAAGGGCATACACATCATGAGATTGAACAGTTAATATACTTGTGATGACATCTGGGGAAGCCTCTGCACTCTGTCGACCACTCATAGCATAGAATCGGCTGGGTCTTCCCGAACTCTGTGCACCACCCCTAGTTGTACCACGTCATACGACAGTTGGAGAGCCTCGAGTTGGAGGGTGTGCTGAGGATGTGGCAGCTGTAGAACTGGATGACTGAGCTGTGCCCCTGCCTGCACCTTGACGGGATGCACTACACTCCCTCTGAATATGACCTCTCATTCTGCATCCGTAACATACTGGCATGTCCAGGTAGCAGACTCCCAAATGTATCCTCCCACACTTAAGGCATGAGGCCCTTTGCTACTGCTGGAATCTCCCTCCTGATCGGCCCTGGGACCCCCTGCTACCCTGACCAGTCCTAAAGAGACTCCCCTACTGCTAACCGTGCCCTGATGGCGAGGCACTATCTGAAGACTGAGCATAAGACTAGGATGGCCCTGATGATCCTCCCCGAAAAGCTGATCTCCCACCTCCGAACAAATCCCCAAGGTTGCCTGATGATCAGTCCCTACTACTACCTTCTCGTTCCATCCTGAGCTTTAATTTTCGAGCCTTTGTAGCTTGGGCAAATGCCACCATCTTTCCATAGTTCATGTCAGAATTTAGAGCAGTTGTGGCAGCCTCATTAATAACCAAAGGGCTAAGGCCCTGCACAAATCGACGCACCCTAGCCTCCATAGTCGGCATCATATGAACAACATACTTTGACAGGCGCACAAACTCTATGTGATACTCCTACATACTCTTACTGCCATGTTTAAGGGTCTCAAACTCAGCAACACAGATTGCCTTAGTCTCGGCAGGCAAGAAATGGTCTATGAAGGCATCCGCGAACTCACTCCATCTCGCCGGAGTGCTCCCCTACTCACGGGAATCCTCCTACATCTCAAACCAGGAATATGCCACCCCTTTCAAACGATAGGAGGCAAATCCTGAGGGTCTGCCCCGGGATCAGTACCTGTGAACACTGGAGGGTCTAACTAAAGGAAACTGTTTACCCTAGAACCGGAAGAATCCCCTTGCAAGCTAAATGAGGTGGGTGCAACATTTGACCTCTGAGCCTGAGAAGCTACTAACTGAGTTAACATCTGAATAGCCCCCTAAGATCCCCATCGGAAATACCGGGACCAGGAGCTGGGGCTGGAGGTGGAACAGGTATATCGGCGGGAGGGATTGTGGCACCCTCCGTGGGTGTAGGAACTGAGGTAGTATGTTCTGGAGTAGACGAATCAGGCAGTGTGATAGTAGGGGGATTCCCCTTACCCGCATTATCAAGTAGGGGATCAACAGCCACTCCTGGGGTGGCATTGGCTTCTTGGACAATTCTCGCTCTCTTCTTAGGTGCCATTTACTGAAAGTTAGAACAATGCACGAGTTAGAGGAGAACAACCTCACATTCCGCTCCATCGCACGATATAGAACAATAATGAAAGGTATTATTCCTAAATGTCCAAGTAGCCCCTAATTATAGATATGGTCGACAACACATCAATAAGAAGGGCTCTACTAGACACGGCTCCAAGACATCCTAGCACAATTTAAAACCTTAGGCTCTGATACCAAGTTTGTCACCCCCAACCTTGAGGAGCGCGCCCGACGCTCAACCGAGTGAACCCGGTCAAGCAAGCCTATTAGACCATCCCTACCCGACTCATTCATGATTCGAAAAGAGGACGCGTTACCATCTACTAAATATGGGAGAGATCAAATATACATGCATAAACGTTGCTAGTCCATTTTTCATTATATACATTATGCCATAGCAAAGTTTTCAAAATACAACTTAGTCCAATGACCACTCCGATACCCATACACGACCCACATAAACGTCTATGGAGCCTCTAATGATACAAAAGACCAACATGACAGTGCCGACAACAAAGCCCCGGCTATACCTCAAAGTGTGAAAACTTCTACAAAAGAAGGACTACATGACCCCATGAGGAAATGGGGCTCACCAGTACTGCTATGATGAGTGTGAGGGAGAGCAACACTATATGCGATCAGCGCTATCTGCGTTGGAACCACCTACATACATTCAAAGATGTAGCGCCCCCGGCAAAAGGTACGTTAGTACTGTTGAATAGTACTAGTATGTAAGGCAAACACCAGTCTTAGTAGAATGAATAGCAAAACAAGGAGAAGGCAGTCATAATAATCAATAAGTGCTTCACATAAATACACAGAAACACCAAGTAAGGATCACATAGTTTTCGATTCAATCTTTCCATCTTTTTAGGTTAATAATCTTTAGTGCCAAATACCACAACTCACAATGCCACCATGATTTTACACGGAGTCTGGTCTCGGCCCGACCGGCTAAGCCATCTCAGGTGAGACATATCCATATCCACAATGTAAATTAATAATTCCAACACAAATGCCACCATGTGTACAACATGGCGTCTGATATCGGCCCGATCGGCTAAGCCATCTCACTTGAGACATAACCTCTTTCAACTGTTCACTCAATTCACATTTCTTTCCCCCCTTTCATTACAAGGCACAAACAGCCTCATTTATTAAGTAGTCCTTGGCCCTTGGGAACATTTTACAATTCAAGTCTTTCCCTTTTTATTTGTTAAAATAACATCATAATTCATGTCGATAAGTACCATCACATAAGGCTTTGCACACATAAGGGAAGGAGCTTGGAAAGTCATAATTACATTCTCAAATAGCATGATGACACGGTAACCATCTAAAACAATTAGGGAACATAAATTGTTCAATCTAACACACTAAGGCAAACAATTCTAGTATGATCAAGTTAGAACTTACACCAATTACTCGGACACTAGGAGTTCGATTCTAAGAAGAAGAGAGTTAGCCATACATACATCAATTGCGCTTCTTTAGACTCTACTATTATTCGGAACCCTTAGTAACCTCTATCTATTTTAGCAATATACAAATTGAACCCAGAATCGGGAAAACGTTCATGGTTCTAGATCACTTTTTCCCCCACACTCTTTATCATACATGCATGCAAGATAAACCACCCTCATACCCATGATGTATCACACTAGTACCCCATTAAGAGCTGGGGTGATGAAGCCTTACCTTTTTCGATGAAGAATTTGGTGCTCTACTTGAATTTTTCCAAAGCTTTAAGTGATGATTGAAGATCAATTTGATGAAAACTTAGGCCCTCCCTCTTGAACCCTCTCTCTCTCACTCTAGAAATATCAGAAAATGAGCTCAAAATAGACTAAATGGGTGTTTTAACGGAATGGGGGTCGGGTTTTAAACTAAGAAAAAGGGTGCCCCGACACAGGTCTGCGGTCGCATATGCAATCGCATATGGTTATGAGGTCCGCAAAGTGACCGCAGAAATGGCCCTCAGGGGCCTAAACTTTCAGCCTAGGTAGGCGACCAGTATGCGGTCTGCATACTTGTTCTGCAGTCGCAAAATACAACGCAGAACTCCCTCCGCAAAAACCCAAGAGGAATTATGTGACCAATATGCGGTCCGCATATCGATTATGCAGTCGCATAATCGACCGCAAAACTAACCTCAAATTGGCCGAACTTTCTGCTTCACTCTACGGCCATTATGCGGTCTGCAGAGTGATTATGCGGTCGCATAATGGGCCGCAGAAACGTGTTCTTTTGCGAAACATTTTCCTCTAAGTCCGTAGGGTACTATTAAACACAAGAATCTATCTTGGTACCATGAAACCCCGAGGTTTTGGTTAAAATTTGTACGGGGCCTTACACCATCAATATCTGATATGATGACACACTTGATGTGACAAGACATCATGATGTGACTCGATGCGACATGACATTATTTACATTTTGACCACATAATTTTTCTTTCTATTTTATAACTATCTTTTACTAAAGAATTTGATCCACATACTTTGTTACATACACTTCACTATTTATACATAGTACTCATTTTTGCATATCGGGGGATAAGAAAGACAATCAAATTTTTATAATGGAACTAAATCCCTAATATCTATTTTATTGCTCTCATTTTTCTAACCCACAGCCGTTGCACCCTATTTTGCACTAGTCAAGATAGGATTCAACTTGTGGTTTCTCTGTTGTTGATGAAAGAGAGTCGCCACCTAATATTTTAAGGTATACTAGGATACCTATTTAATTACTAAGTCATGTTCTTTGTTAGTCTTCTAACCAATGAGATTATGAGTAAGGGTTCTTGTTCTTCTAAGGGGAAGGTGTTAGGCACCCCGTAAAATCTACCTAAGGTAGCTCCATAGGATTTAAACTAAGTTCGGGATCAATTATTTTATTAAAGGCTTTGACTAGTGATAAAGAATTCTGCTTACTATATACCTAAGTATGATATCGATAGAAAGAATGCGAGGTCCTAAAGGGATATGAGTTTATGAAGAAGTTTATAAGAGGTATTAAAAGAGTCTTGAAATTGGTACATAAATGGTCTAGATTTTATAAGTATATAAACAGATTGAGTTATGAAAATACTTTGATTTGGGGGTTGGTTAGTTATATAACCCTAAAGGATGTCTTGCAAGAAAGTGAGCCTAAAATTACCTCAGATTCGGAGGGTTTCCAAAGAAGAGGTCGTTTCCAATCTGAATTTTCCTTTTTGAAATAGAGCTGCTGTTTTGCTAAGTTCTGGATTTTGAATATCCTTCAAGGAAAGGAGGGTGAGCGAAACACAATAATAATTTGCGGGTAGATTATAATTAGTGAGTTAAGGATCTGCTTATAACTAATTTCCCTTTTAAATCCTATGTTGTTTAAGGCTTGCCTAAGTTCATATGATACTAAAGCATAAAGGAAAAGCATGTGTTCAAATATATGAGTGTTATATACAGGAGAGATAGAACAACAATAAAAACATAACAAATACAACTAACATTAAACTAATAGAAGCAGTAAACTAAATTAACGAGACAATAATAATGATAAAAGAGTTGAGGGAAAGATGATTGGACTCTGTTATTAAGCCTCAAGAAGGTAGGCTCAGCATTAAAGAAAAGTAGACACAACTGACTTTGGACTCCTGGACGAGATGCGATAAGGCTGGAATTGGGGTTGAGTTCATCAGGAACTGAGAGGCCCAAATAGATGTACATGTCAAAAAAATAAGAAAGTCATTACACATATATCCAATATATATTTAGCATATTCTAACTATAGATCATACTTTGATGTTCATGACAAATACACAAATAGATAACTGAAGCAAGAATAAGATTAATATGGTAGAGGAAATTATATATTAATGTTATGGCTATACGTAGTGAATAATTCACATTGGAAATCTTTCGTTGTCATTAAACACTAAACCCTTAAGGAAATGAATGTGTCAATGAATTAAGAGCTAAGGAGGGAACCCCACTCGAGGTCGATGCACCCTTTGGACCCCCCGACACTTCAAAGTTCCCAAGGGACTCAAGGCCCAAGGAAATGCTTGTGCCTGGGAGGGACTCAAGGCTTAGATGAGGCCGCCTAGATGATCGGGCCAAGATCGGACTCCGTGTAAGAATACGGAGGTATTGTGAATTGTGGAGCATCGGTACTAAAGGTCACCCAACCTAGTAATATGGAAATTATTTTGAAAATGTATATGATCCTTAACTTGTTGTTTTACGATTATTTGAAGCCCTTATTGAATTCTTGATTGTTCCTCTTGTATTATTATTCATTCTATTGAGTTGGTGTTTAGCTATACATACTAGTACTATTCGACGGTACTAACGTCCCTTTTGCCGGGGGCGCTGCATCTTTAAATGGATGCAGGTGGTTACATAGCAGACAATGCGGATCAGAGATAGTGTTGCATCCTCTTCTCAGCGGACTCGGTGAGACCCATTTCTTTTCGGAGACATTGTATTGTACCTTTTGTTTATATTATGGTCACTTTTTGAGGTATAGTCGGAGCCTTGTTGCCGGTACCATCTTTACTCTCTTTTGTATCTTTAGAGGCTCCGTAGACACTATTTGGGTTGTATATGGGTGTTGGGAATGTTAAACAAGTTATGTTGTGTTTGATCACTTGTTCCACTTGAACTTTAAGAAATGTGTATTTTGGGACTTAAAAGCGCAATGACTAATGAAATGATTTAGAATTATGTGAATGAGACTCCTACTGTATAATTAATGAAATCACGTCTTCTCTTGATTGTGGGTTAATTGGATAGAAAGTATCTAACATGCTTGCTCGGCCGGGTTCATTCGGTTGAGCGCCGGTAGCGCTTCTCGAGGATGGGGCATGACAAACTTGGTATCAGAGCCTAAGGTTTTAAAGTGTCCTAGGATGTCTCGGAGCGGTGTCTGGTGGAGTCCTTCTTATCGGTGTATTGTCGACCACATCTATAAGTTGGAGGCTACTTGGACATTTAGGAACAATACCCTTCTTTGATACTCTGGATCGTGCGATGAAACTAATTGTGCAATTGTTCCTCCTCTAACTCATACATTCCTTTACATTTCAGTATATGGAACCTAAGAAGAGAGCAAGAACTGGCCAAGTATCCAATGCCGCCTTAGGAGTGGTAGTTGATCCTTTATTTGATGAAGCGGGTGAACACCCAAGGGGTGAGGATAATCCCCCGACTGCTACACTACCTGATTCCACTACACTGGCCTAGGCCACACCAGTTCCTACACCTACTGAGGGTGTGACGGTTCCTCCACCTGGCATTCCGATTCCACCTCCAGCTCCAACTTCCAGCTCTTGTATTTCTGATGGGGATCTTAGGGGAGCTATTCAGATGCTGACTCAGATAGTGGCTTCTCAGGCCCAAAGGTCGAATGTTATACCTACATCCTCTAGACTGCAAGGGGATTCTAGTTGTTCCAGGGTGAACAGGTTTCTGCAGTTGGATCCTCCGATTTTCACGGATGCTAATTCTAAGGAGGACCCACAAGACTTTATTGATGAGATGCATAAGACTCTCCGAGTTATGCATGCTACTAAGACGGAGGGAGTGGAGTTGGCCGCCTACCGCCTAAAAGGAGTGGCCTATTCTTGATTTGAGTTGTGGGAGGACTCTCGGGAGGAGGGGAGCCCTCCAGTGAGATGGAGTGAGTTTGCTGATGCTTTTATAGACCATTTCTTGCCTGCCGAGACTAGGGAAGCCCGTGCCGCAGAGTTTGAGAATCTTAAGCAAGGGAGTAGGAGTGTGTGGGAGTATCACAAGGAGTTCGCGCACCTGTCAAAATATGTCATTCTCATATTGCCTAATATGGAGGCTAGCGTGCGCTGGTTTGTGCAGGGCCTTAGCCCCTTGGTAATCAATGAGGCCGCTACAGTTGCCTTGAATTCAGACATGAACTATGGGAAAATGGTATCATTTGCTCAAGCTAGATAGGAATGCAAGTTGAAGAACGGGAGAGAGCGAGAGGGTACCAGCAAGGCTCAGTCCGCGGGCAACTTTGGGGAGTCATTTAGTGGGGGGAGATCACCTTTCAGGGGAGGGTCATTAGGGCCAACCCAGTCTCATGCTCAGTCTTCAGCTAGTGCACCGCCAATGGGGCACAGTCAGCAGTAGGGGAGTCACTTCAGGCCAAATCAGGGCAGCAGGGGACCCCACCATCAGTGCCAATCAGGAGGGAGGTTCCCACAGTAGTGGAGGCCCCCATGCACCAGGTGTGGGAAGATGCACTCGGGGATTTGCTACATGGACTTACATATATGTTACGGGTGCTGGTTGAGGGCTCATATTCTAAGGGAGTGCCGTTCATCCCGCCAGGGTGCGGGTAGGGGCACGACACAGCCATCCGGTTCTGTAGCTTCTACATCTTCCGCACCCCCTCTAGCTCGAGGCCCTCCAACAGGGTGTGGTGTAGCTAGGGGTGGTGTGTAAAGTTCAGGAGGATCCAGTCGTTTCTATGCTATGAGCGGTCTCCAGAATGCAGAGGCTTCTCCAGATGTTGTCACGGGTATATTGACTGTCCAAACCCATGATGTATATCCTCTTATTGATCCCGGTTCCACGTTATCCTATGTTACCCTTATGTTGCTATGGAATTTGGGATAGCACTGGAACAACTTCCTGAGCCGTTCTCTGTATCTACTCTGGTTGGCAAGTCTATTGTGGCCGCACGAGTTTATAGGGGTTGTGTTATCACAGTGCGTGGTCGGGACACCATGGCCGATCTCATTTAATTGGGAATGGTTGATTTTGATGTAATTATGGGGATGGATTGGCTTTATTTGTGTTTTTCTAAGCTCGACTGCCGAACTAGAATTGTGAGGTTTGAATTTCCAAGTAAACCTGTTGTTGAGTGGAAGGGGGATAATGTGGTGCTGAAGGGTAGGTTTATTTCTTACATTAAGGACACGAAGATGATTAACAAGGGGTGTATCTATCACTTGGTCCAAGTTACGGACACCGATGCTGAGGCACCTACACTCGAGTCAGTGCCAGTTTAGAAAGAATTTTCGGAGGTCTTTCCTGATAAGCTCCCTGGGATTCCGCCAGACAGGGAGATTGATTTTGGGATTGATGTGATGCCAGCCACGCAGCCTATATCTATTCCGCCCTACAGAATAGCACCAACAGAATTGAAGGAACTAAAGCAACAGTTGAAGGATTTGTTAGAGAAGGGTTTCATCCGACCGAGTATGTCACCATGGGGTGCATCGGTTCTCTTTGTAAGGAAGAAAGATGGATCGCTGAGGATGTGTATTGACTACCGACAACTCAACAAAGTCACATTCAAAAACAAATACCCACTACCAAGAATAGATGATTTGTTTGATTAGTTACAGGGTGCTAAATATTCTCCAAAATTGATTTACGATCCGGGTATCACCAATTGAAGATCAGGGAGCAGGATATTTCGAAAACAACTTTTAGGACACGATATGGGCATTTTGAATTTCTGGTGATGTCTTTTGGGCTAACAAATGCCCCAGCGGCTTTCATGGATCTTATTAATCGGGTTTTCAAGCCTTTCCTCGACTCCTTTGTGATAGTGTTCATTGATGATATTCTTGTGTATTCACAAGGTCGGGAGGACCATGCCGATCATCTCAGGGCAGTGTTGCAGACTCTTCATCAGCACCAATTGTATGCAAAATTTTGAAAGTGTGAATTTTGGCTCGAATCTGTCACATTCTTGGATCATGTTGTCTCTAGAGAAGGAATCAAGGTTGCTCCTCAAAAGATTTCAGTAGTAAAGAATTGGCTTAGACATACAACGCCCACCGAGATTCGTAGTTTCTTGGGCTTAGCATCGTATTACAGGAAGTTTGTCGAGGGGTTCTCTACTCTTACCTCTCCGTTGACTAAATTGACTCAGAAAATAGTTAAGTTCCAATGATCTGATGCCTGTGAAAGGAGCTTCCAGGAGTTTAAATCGAGATTGACTACAACGCCGATGTTGACCTTGCAAGAGGGTACATCTGAATTTGTGGTATATTGTGATTCTTCAAGAATTGGGCTTGGGTGTGTGTTAATGTAACACGGAAAAGTTATAGCATATGTTTCTAGGCAACTCAAGAATCATGAAAAGAATTATCTAACACATGACTTAGAACTTGCGGCGGTGGTTTTTGCATTGAAAATTTGGCGTCACTATTTGTATAGGGTCCATTTGGATGTATTCACGGGCCACAAGAGTGTTCAATATATTTTCAAACAAAAGGAACTGAATCTGAGGCAGAGAAGATGGCTTGAGTTACTCAAGGTTTACGACATCGATATCCTATATCACCCGGGGAAAGCCAATGTTGTGGAGGATGCTCTTAGCCGGAAATCTATAGGTAGTTTAGCACACTTAGAGGTATATCAAAGGCCATTGCCCAAGGAAGTCTATCGGTTGGCTAGTTTGGGAGTTCGTCTTATAGACTCTAATGAAGGAGGGGTAATTGTGCAAAATAGGGCCAAAGCAATACAACGATCCATTGTTAGTACAATTGAAGGAGGGGATTCATAAACATAAGACCATGGCCTTTTCTCTTGGTGTGGATGATGGTACACTAAGGTACCAAGGACGACTATGTGTTCCAAATGTAGATGGTCTCTGGGAAAGAATCATGACTGAAGCTCACGCTTCTAGGTATTCCGTGCATCCAGGTTCTATGAAGATGTATCACAACCTCAAGGAAGTCTATTGATGGAATGAAATGAAAAGGAATGTGACAGACTTTGTGGCAAGGTGTCCGAACTGTCAGCAAGTGAGGGCCGAGCATCAACGGCCTGGTGGGTTGGCACAGAACATAGAAATTCCAATGTGGAAGTGGGAGATGATTAATATGGATTTTGTGGTAGGATTACCACGCACTCCGCGCAAGTTTGACTCAATTTGGGTGATGGTGGACCGACTCACGAAATTAGCACACTTCTTGCTAGTTAAATATACCAACACAGCGGAACAATATGCTTAGTTGTATATCAAGGAAATAGTCAGGCTACACGGAACTCCAGTTTCTATCATTATCGAGGGGTTCAGTTCACGGCCAATTTTTGGAGGAAATTTCAGCAAGGTTTGGGTATTCAGGTGAATATTAGTACAACTTTCCATCCACAGACCAATGGGCAAGCAGAGCGGACTATTCAGACGATTGAGAACATGTTGCGTGCTTGTGTTCTTGATTTCAAGGGTAGCTGGGATGATCATTTGCCACTCATAGAGTTTGCTTATAACAACAACTTTCATGCAAGTATCTAGATGGCACCATTTAAGGCATTATATGGTAGGAGTTATAGATCTCCAATTGGGTGGTTCGAGATTGGGGAAGCAGAGTTAATAGGGACAGACCATGTACATCATGCTATGGAAAAAGTTAAGATCATAAAGGAGCGGTTGAAAACTGCTCAGAATCGTTAGAAATCCTATTCGGATGTTCGTCGTAGAGAATTAGAGTTCAAAGAAGATGATTTGGTATTCTTGAAGGTTTCCCCCATGAAGGGTATTATGCGGTTTGGGAAAAAAGGGAAATTGAGTCCGAGGTATGTCGGGCCATACAAAATAATCTAGAGGATCGGTCTGGTGGCGTACAAACTTGAGCTACCACCCAAGATGTCATTAGTGCACCTGGTATTCCATGTGTCTATGTTGAAAAAGGTAGTTGGACTATTGTGCCGGTTGAGACCATTGGGGTTAATGAAGAATTGTCATATGAAGAGATTGATAGGCAAGTCTGAAAGTTGAGGGATAAAGAAATTGCCTCCGTGAAAGTGTTATGGCAAAACCAGCAGGTTGAAGAGGCCACGTGGGAGGTCGAGGAAGAGATGAAGAAGAAGTATCCTCACTTGTTTAAATAGTTGTGTAATCCTTTCTTTTACGGACCTACCGCCTAAGAATTTTGTATCACTTGTTCAGTTAATGTAAAGATGCTCCTTTTGATTATATATTGTTTACATGAGGCCACAGTTGGTATTATTATGAGTTATGCTATGTCGTTGGGTTCTATACATGTTTATAAGATGTGTTTCTGGGGCTCTCTGACAGGTGGATAGGCCTAGTTACAAACAAAACTCTAGCGAATTTTTTGAGAATTTAGAGAGATAGTTAAATTTGGGGTTGCTAATGTATATGTTAACTGAGTTGCACAAGGTTCTAATAATGAACTCGGGTCCTCATTCGAGGATGAATGATCTTAAGTGGGGGAGGATGTAAGGCCCCGTAAAGTTGTTTCCTAAAAACCCGAGTTCCGTGATGCCAAAGTAGGCGTAGAGGTTAATAATAGTAGAAATTCTTCGCGGCGAGGTTGCTCGTCGCGGTTCAAACTTTTTGGGTTGAAGAATGCACCAAAAATTAGAGGAAAATATTTGGCAGTGTTATGCATTTCTGCGGTCCATTATGCGACCACATAATCACTCTGCGGACCGCATAATAGCTGCAGAGTGAGACAGTTAATTGTCCAATTTGGATGAAATTTTGCGGTCGACTATGCGACTGCATAACTGTTCTGCGGTTCATTATGCGACCATAGAATAGGTCTGCGAGCCGCATAGTGACCGCAGACACGGACAAGTTTTTGGCTATTTTGGTCACCGATTATGTGACTGATATGCGGTCCACATATCGATTATGCGATCGAAGACCTTGTTTTGAAGCTTCATTTTTGGGGTTTTTAAACCCGACCATATTTCATTGAAACATATCCCATGGGCCATTTTGATCATATTTTGTGATATTTTTAGAGTGAGAGAGAGGGTCCTAGTGGGTGAAGTGATCTTCATCACATTACTCTCCAATTCTCACTTAGAATCTTGAAGATTATCAAGAGAGGCACCTAGGTATTCTTACTAAGAGGTAAGATTTTATCACCCAAACCCTTAATTTCAAAAAGTAACTAGAATGGACCATTAGTAAGGTAATTCATGGGGATGGGAGTGCTTATCTTGCATGCATGTATCCTTGTAGTATGTGGGAAGATTGTGAGCTAAAAATGACATAGAATGAGTTGGGGAAGGATGGAATCCTCCACAAAGAAAAGGGCCTTAAGGCATTGATGCACACCTAGTGTTTGATAATATGCTCAATTGAGCTAAAACCATGTTCATCTTCCTAATTTTGGTTTAATTTTGTTATGTTGCTAAAATAGATTGAAGTGGATAATATTCCAGAACATCTTAGAGTTTTAAAGAGCTCAATTGAGGTAGGTTGGCTAAACCCCCTTCTTCTTAGAATCGAACTCCACGGTGATCATGTAATTAGAGTAAGCCCTTGATCATTAGAGAATTGGCGATTTCTAACGTGTTTGTGTTGAAGAATGTAAGTTCAATATTTATTCTAAATGTTTCATCATGTTATCTTGTCATTTAGGATGTGTTTAAAAATGTGGAATATGTGTTAGAAATGTTAAGGCTTATTGTCAAGATCGAAATAAAGGTTGTTATGCCAAATTGTATGAAAAGCCTCTATGTGCCTAAGATTCCCAAATTGCTCATATGTGAATTTAATGTCTTGAATGGGGAGCCTTATTGATTTTGATAATGATATTGAATGTGGAAAAGGGGGTCTGGAACTATGAAATACGGCGAAGTGCCACGAATGACTTTGTAATCGTAATCATTAGTGTCAATGAATCGAAAGTACATGAAAGAAGTACGATGTGAGATGATTGACTGAAAAAGGTAATGTCACAAATGAGATGGCCTAGCTGGTCCCCCCGAGATCGGACTCCGTGTAAGAACACGGTGGTATTGTGGATGAAATTATGAAAAGGGTTGATATCTCAAATGAGATGGCCTAGCCGATCGGGCCATAATCGGACGCCATGCCGCACACATGGTGGTACTGTGCTGGAAAGTTATAATGCTATTATGGTAATGTCTCAGATGAGGCGGCCTAGACAATCGGGCCGAGATCGGACTTCGTGTAAGAATACAGAGGTATTGTGAATTGTGGAACATCGGTACTAAAGGTCACCCAACCTAGTAATATGGAAATTGTTTTGAAAATGTATAAGATCCTTAACTTGTTGTTTTACTATTATTTGAAGCCTTTATTGAATTCTTGACTATTCCTCTTGTATTATTATTCATTCTATTGAGTTGGTGTTTAGCTACACATACTAGTGCTATTCGATGGTTCTAACGTCCCTTTTGCTGGGGGCGCTGCATCTTTAAATGGATGTAGGTGGTTACATAGCAGACAGTGCGGATCACAGATAGTGTTGCATCCTCTTCTCAGCGGACTTGGTGAGCCCCATTTCATCCCGTAGTCATGTATTGTACTTTTTTTTATATTATGGTCATTGTTTGAGGTATAGCTGAGGCCTTATTGCCGGCACCATCTTTACTATCTTTTGTATCTTTAGAGGCTCCATAGACACTATGTGGGTTGTATATGGGTGCTGGGAATGTTAAACAAGTCATGTTGTGTTTCATCACTTCTTCCACTTGAACTTTAATAAATGAGTATTTTGGGACTTAAAAGCGCAATGACTAATGAAATGATTTAGGATTGTGTGAATGAGACTCCTACTGCATAATTAATGAAATCACGTCTTCTCTTAATCATGGGTTAATTGGATAAAAAGTATCTAATAGGCTTGCTCGGCCGGGTTCACTCGGTTGAGCGCCGGTCGCGCTTCTTGAGGATGGGGTGTGACATTATAGAACCAAATTGATCATGCAAATGAAGAAAGGAAATGGAAAACATTGCATCAAAACAAGTTCAAATTCAAACATAAATCTAGTTTAGCATATAGGTATGAAGTGATCATGCTTCAACTCCTAAAAAGGTCACTTGATTATAACCTAGTGTCTAAGTCCTTTCTTCATGGAAGATAAGTTAAATATAGATGCATGCAAACTTTACAAAAATCAACATGAGCTCAAAATATTAAGGACATGGATGTATTGCACATGTCTGTGAAGATCTCAACTGATTATGGAACAAACAAACTTAGTTGTGTAACAATTACCAGCTTACTTTATCCAAACAAAATAATGACTTACACTAAGAAGAGGAAAATAGTTTAACCTTAACATAATATATATACATCATAGATTCATGAGAAGAAGACAGCTTGATGCAAATAATATAGTTCTTATGCATACAAAAGTTGAGCATGATCATGAGAAAGTTATAGTGATAGCCCAGAAATTACTCCCAGAGTTAACAGGTGCAGATACAGAGTAGAAAGCATCTAAATACTCAGATTCTTTCAACTTAATTAAGTGACATGGACAAATTGAATTTTCAAGTGTACATCAGTCAAGATTACTAAATAATGGACTTGATCATAAACAAATAAGATGCAAGGAATAATATGCAGAAGTGAACATTATAACAGTATCACTAGTGAAAGGAAGACATGAACATGATTGGTTTAACAATGATAATAATCAAATAGAGTAAGGACCATTGTGGTAACTCAGAGGCAGTTTAACAAACACAGGCAGACAAGAAAGTATTTAGACATTGTATGTTCAAAACTTAAGGTTAAGCGCAGGGATATAAGTCTTGAACAAGTTCAGGTTTCATTTTAGTTATAACTATCAGGTAGTAAACCTAGCTTCCAAAACTCACAAAATTACAGAAGTGCAATAAAATAGAGATGAGTTTATTGTAAGTCACTGAGAACTATGAAGTTTATATTAAGCATAAGCATATAAGAATTTAGACATGGAGACTGTAGAAAAACTCAGAACAAAGTTCAATAACTATCATTTACCTAATCAATTATTACTTTAGAGAATCATAACAGAACAAGCTGATCATAAAAGGTTGTCAAACTAACAAAAAATAAATATCAAACATGTCAAACACATACAACATGATTATAATCTACAGAACTTAACATCGACATATCTAAATCATTCAGAGAGATGAACGAAAGAAAAGGGAGAGAAAGATGCTGAACTTCTTAATAGCAGCAGACCAAACGAATTATTTTTGTAGCTCAAACATCCCAGAAACTTTAAATCTTGAACCATTAAAGAACTCGGCAAAAGAGAGAAGGTAGTAAGAGACCTAAGATAAAAACCCCTAGTTTTCTTAGTATTTTTTTGCTTAGTATGTTCGTGACTGTATATGTGTTCAGTGTTAGGTTCTTCTTAGGTGAGAGCATTGAAGACCCCTTTTTATATTGGCATTCAATGCTTCTAGGGTTCAACAATATTTAAAATGATAGTGGAAGATGACGCATAGTAGATGATGATAGCAAATCGAGTGAAAATCAAAATACAGTGGTGGGAAATTCAGTAGTGATTTTACCTGAGTACTGGAGTGGAGTGAGTCGGTCGCTGATGACGACGACCCATCAGACAAAGCTACAAAACCCAGAGGTCACTACTTTTGACCTCTAGGTAAAGAATCATCATAATGAATTCTGAAGAGGCTTATCATATTCTTCGATTTGAAAGAACATGAAGATCTCAAACGATTTGAGGTTTTACCCTTTGGTCTAAGGGTTCAAAATTAGGCCCTTTGAATTTCATCGGTGGAATTGGAAAGAAAATAGTAGGATTCACAGTACGGGGACAAGATAGATGGCCATGCATGCTTGATTCGAATGAACGAAGAAAAAATCAGACCATTTCCTCTTTAAGCCTAGGGTTCCAGAAGTGGGGATTTTGAATCTAGTGATGAAAATTGAAAGATAACAACAGGATTCGTGGATGTAGGTAGGAAAATCGAGTGTTTGTGGTTTGATTTGTGACCTTGCACAAATTTGTGCAAGGTCTGTGATTGATTTGGTATTGGTGAGTTGGGAGAATAGAGAGAGGAAGGGAAAAGAGGGACGGTGGTTCAAAGAGAGAAATGATTAGGGTTAGGGGGATACATGACTAGTCTCTAAGGGTTAAAAATGAATAATGTGATCTGGGCCGTTGGATCTTTAGATAAATGGCCCAAATAATTTTGAGTTTAAACAATTAAAAAGAGAAAATATGATAGCCGTTGGATCTTTGGATTTGGATGGCTGAGATTGAGTCTGGTGAGATACAAAATCTAAAGGAAAATTAGGGATAAAACGTGGGCCATCAACTGTCTAGATTCATTGTGCTTTCTTTGTGAGTGAGAGAGGCGAGTGATATGGCAGGTTGTGATTGGTTTAGGGAGAGTGGCATGGATTGCCAAAGTGGAGAAGGAGATGGGTGTTTGGACTAGGTCATGTCCGAACTGGGCCTTGGGCTAAAATTCATTTAGATAGTAGCCATTTATATTTAATGAAGGAATTGCAATTGTAGCCTTTTAGTTTTTAACCCCTTTAAAATCAGTTTAAATAAACTTAACAATTTCAATAAAAAATGTGGTAAAATTATAATTACTATATGTTGCTAATTATTTTAATTAATTATCTAAAAATGACACATATTTCAAATTATAGCACTAATTTCGAAATATTAACATAGTAACCTACTTCACTGGAAATTAAGGAGTAATTTTGTAAAATTATAAAACCTATGTAATGTATACACAAAAGTTATTTTATGATATTGAATACATTTGTAATTACACAATATCAGTATTAAATGATTAATTTTGAAACTAATACTTAATTAATTTATAAAAGTAGATATTCATTAATATAAAAATACTTTTAAAATATTTATTGTAAATTGTTATGCGTGAATAAATTATTTTTAAATGGGACGGTCAAAATTGGCCATCAACAACTGCCCCTCTTTGACTGGAGACGATGAAAGAGTTTTAGGGCAAAGAAATTGAACCAAAGATAATTGTGTCCCGACTTTAGGCATGCTTTGCAAGAATGGCATGAAAGTTATGAATTGAGGAAGAATATAGTAACGTATTGGGGATAGTGGGCCGAATTCTGGCTTTGAATTGCTTACATACCTTGGGCTTAACGAGGATCAGGTCTCACGTAGTTCTGGAGTATGGATTTGACGAAGCGGCACTCGGAAGAATTACCCCAGTATCGTGTTTGTGACGATATGGTGGGACGGAATATTGGTCACTCATGATAGCCTTAATTTTGCAGCCTGATTTGAATGATTCAAAATTTTGAGCTCGCTGGTCATCTTGAGCTTGGATCTTGAGCCCGCTACTGGGTTGGTTGTCCCCATAGCATTGTAGTTCGATCTACTGCTAAGAAATAGTTCCACGCTGCGGTGTTTGTCCTGCAAAAAAAAAAAGAAATGCATGCATACCAATATATTGTAATGCGGAATATATTACGATACGATGTAAATGATGCATGAATGATGATGTGTGGCTGCCGGTGAGCCATTATTTGGGATTGGGATGATGGGATACTTGATCCTGACTCTATTTGTTAGCTGGGTTGTGTACCGTTCCGCAGCTGGCGGAGCATTTGAAAATTCTCTCCGCTTGTTAGGAGAGCTTGATTTGTAAAGTGGGTATCCGCTTGTTGGGAGATCTTTGCATTGAGAAATGTCTCCGCTTGTTGGGAGAGCTTGATTTGCAGAGTGTGTCTCCGCTTATTGGGATAGCTTTGCACTGAAATGTAAAGTATTCTCCGCTTGGGAGCGAGCAAAATCATGCCTAAAGCTGCACGAACAAAACATTAAAACATTCAAGGTAATAGCGAAATGAAATATACGCATGCCCAAGAGATACATTAAAACATTGATGAAGCGGTGCTGCGAATTTCTTTTCATTGGCGATGTTTGCATTTTGCTGTATACAAGGCTCCAGTTGGCGAAGTTGACGTTTGATTTGTACATGGCGCTTTGATTGATTGAGCAGTCGGTTTGCTATATACAGGTGACAAGCTCGGAATACCACTTAAATTATGGTCGCTAGTCAAAGATATTATAGTATAATATCGTATCCACAAGGATTGGAGTTAAACAACATTTTCTTAGTTTATAGCTTGATTGTTATCCAGGAGAATCAACAATTGAGATTTGTATGATTAATAACTAAAATTAACTAAGAATCTAAAGCTATTGGCTAATGACTATCGCAACAAAGGTAAGCAAGGAGGTTATCAGTGGGAGAAAATAGGGGTTGATAGGATATGTGCAAGATAATTATTTGGGATCTAACTCTAGATAATTCATTTCTAATGTTTAGGTGAG
This sequence comes from Nicotiana tabacum, assembly GCF_000715075.1. Lineage (NCBI taxonomy): Eukaryota > Viridiplantae > Streptophyta > Magnoliopsida > Solanales > Solanaceae > Nicotiana > Nicotiana tabacum. Next base: position 51,428,617 of record NC_134102.1, read on the forward strand.
TCTCTCGAATTCACTCAATTATTAGTTTAAACGTTTAGTAGAAACTCTTATCTCGATTAAGTCTCAACCTCACGAGATGAACCAATTTACTCACGTGAAGATATGCAAGAATGCGTAGTGGATTGGTCTTTAGGAGAACCTCTCTTAATTATTCTCCTAACTAGGTTTAATCAATGATTCAACTAGCCTTTTTCGACTTCTAAGAAGAATTAATGAACTCAGCCAATAATATAATGCAAAGATATCACAAGTTATGCCTCTCTCGATTACATGAAAAAGTGAATATTGATGCAACGATTAAATCACCCAAAACGATTCAATACATAAAACTAGAGTTATAATCCACAAACAAATATCAATACACAAAATCCATCAAACTCTAAAGGGAACTACTCCATAGATATGGAGAAATTAATCACAAATATGTTTAAAGTAAAGGAAAACATAAAACGATCCAAACTCGTGTCTTGAGTGAGGATTGAATGATGAACTCCTTGTGCTTTTGCTTCTCAAACTCCTCCTTAGCCTCCTTAGGTCTCCAATATGTCAAAAGTCCCAAAAATAATATTTTTTCCATGTATTTATACTAAGTAGGGTCGGGCCCAGAGGAAATCATCTTCTCCTAGCCGAAATAGGATTTTCACTCTGTAAATATTGCACATGCGCGCCGCATGGGGCGACGCGCCATTCGGGGAAGCAGTGGGGAAATCCAAAGAGTTGGTTCTGATAGGAAGCAGAGAAATGCACAAGCGCAACGCCCAATGCACCGCGGCAGTGGGGATTTCTCATAGTACGGAGTTTATCTTGCGTTTTGATGTCCAGACATGGTCCTCGACTCCCGAACATGATCCCGACTTAATCAAATCACTCAAATTCATTTCATAACATCTACATAGCTCAGAATCACTCTTATAAAGCATAAAACACACAATAAGTGCAAATCTCTAGCAATTAAATCTCAAAACGAATAAAGTGCAGTAAATTAGAGTGCAACAAGAGACTAAAAAATGATATTATAGCCTACCATCAACACCCCTCACTTAAACCACTACTCGCCCTCGAGCAATCAGACTACACTTCATAAAGACATGACCTTTTTCAACAACTCTCCTAACTCGTCACACCAGGAATATTTAAAACATGTTAAGTACAATACCATAACATCCTAGCCTCAAAATTTGACTCAAAAGCACCACACACTTATTTATAACCCTCTCGCTTACACTACACAAAGGTCAACGACATGACCTTTCCTTCATGAACCAAGTGCCCTCACACAACAATAGAGAGTAATTCCACACACAATAAAACTTAAGAACAATTAGGAAATCAATATAGAAAGAATTCACTCACTCTCCAAAAACAACATTCATATGCCACAAAAGACGTACCATAAGCTTGCCCGTAGTGTACTACTCTACTAATTGAGCTCATTCAGTCAAGGATCAAGTAGGCCTTTCATTGGTTGTAATGTATGATAAGGGACGAGTAGGATACATTTAGATATAAGAGTGACTACACCTTCCTAAGCACTTTAATACATACATTTCACTGTTCAAAATCCCGCAATTATGTCAAACCATAACTCTGCTTTCACATCAATATATATTAACTCCCTACTTCTTTAAGCACAATTACATCAAGAGTTACCACTATCAAGGAATATTTTTCACAATCATACAATTATTTTTTTTTCTTTTTCAATACAAGTGGCTCTTACTTTTTCAAACTAGTGCACCTTTCTCCTTAATTCATTAGTTCCACTCAAAAGCCAAACCAACCACCCCACACTTTAACTTTTACAAAGTTCATAATAATTTCAAGTGCTCACGAGAGGTAAAAGGCTCAAATAGATGGGAAATTCAAACAAATGGGTAAGGCTTGTAATGTGGTTTCCAAAGAAACAATATTACATGCTCAAAGGGGTTAACTAAGATACATAATAATTAGGTGGGTAAAAGCATATAACTAGCTCAAAAAGAAATGCCTAGATCACTTCCAAGACTGAATAAAACTACTATTTCTCTTTGCAAACCCACAGGGCAAGTTTTAGACATCAAATGCAATGCACAAAATAACACAAAACATCACACACACATGGCACATAACTCACTACGGATCGGACTCATCACGACACTCTTAATCAAAGCAGTTAAGCAGAGTTAAGAACATACAATTTAAGGTACTTATACAGGAGTCAAAAACTGAGCCTAAGCATCACAGCTAAAGCACTCACTATTCTCAAGGCATAATAAAGTCAAGAGATAATTCCTTCCATTCAATTCATAGCACAAGGTTTTCTACTATTAACAACAATAAAAACTAACTACATCCAGTTCAAACAATACCCTTGGAAAGAACCGCGACACAAAGAAAAACCAATGGGGACTTAATACACTACCCAACAAAAGAAAATTTTTTTTGTCTTTTTCTTTCACTTTAATCCCTCAAGAAATCCGTCGAATGATATCCATCGTTGGGAAAAATCTAAATTTTTTCAATTTTTATGGTTTTTTCAATTTTCCAACTACAACAACTAACAAAACTAACACATATACATAAAACATACAACATATCCCCCACCCCACACTTTAAGTTGTGGCATGTCCCCATTACACACAATTAAAAAGCATAAGGTAAATGAAATTTCCTGAAACATCTAGTCTGGGTTTGAGTCGAAGTCGGGATCCATTCCTCGCCTTCGGACTAATGCGCACATCTATACATACAGCTTCTTCTCAGCCTTTTTGGGGTACACCCCACACTTATCGTTCTTGCTCACTACAGCATTTTCATGTGAGCCCTTCACTTTTAATTCAACACTTGCATCTGGTTTTTCCTTTTGTGCCCCCTTTTTTATATTCGTATCAAAAGTCACTGTCTCCTCGCCCACTCTAAACATGAGTTTCTTCTCATGTATATCTAGTATAGCTCTACCCATCGCTAAGAATTATCTTCCTAGGATGAGGGGGACCTCCTTGTTATCCTACATATTCACCACTATAAAATCCACAGGAAATACAAACTTATCCACCCGAACTAACACATCTTCCACTATCCCCTCGGGTATTAAAATTGTTTGGTCTACCAGCTGCAACGATATTGGCACCGACCTTATCTCTCCAATATCCTTCTCAAGTTTCCTGTAAATAGATATATGCATTAGTTTAATTGAGGCACCAGAATAACACAAAGAATTATCAAAATTTATAGTTCCTAATGAGCAAGGTATAGTAAAACTTCCTAGATCTCCACACTTTTGTGGGAGTTTGTTTTGCAATATTGCGCTTCAATGCTCTGTAAGCTTGACCATAGAGGTCTCCTCTATTTTGCACTTCTTTGTAAAGATCTATTTCAAGAATTTGGCATAACCAGGCATTTGTGAGAGCACTTCTATGAATGGTAAGTTTACATGAGCCAATTTCAGCACATCCAGAAATCCCTCAAGTTACTTGTCCTCTCTGAACATTGACACTCTCTAACAATCTCCTTAAACCTCTCCCATGCTTTAAAAACAGTTTCATTCTCTTTCTGGCAGAAGTTATTGATTTGTCTTCTAAACTTGCCCATTTTAGCTGAGGAGAAATATTTATCAAGGAATTTTCTGGTCATCTCCTCCCATGTTCTAATCGAACCCGTGGGCAGGCTTCGAAGCCACTGCTTTGCATTATCTTTAAGAGAAAAGGGGAATGCCCTTAGATACACTGCATTTTGTGAAACACCATTGTATTGAAAGGTGTTCATAATCTCCTCGAAGCCCATTAGATGTGTGTTTGGATCTTCGTTCGGCTTCCCTCTGAAGACACAACAATTCTGAAGGGTTTGAAGCAGCCCTTGCTATAACTCAAAATTGTTTGCTGCAATTGGATGTGGTCTAATACTTGATATAACTTGATTGTAGACCAGTCTAGCATAATTACCAAGTGGTCTCCCAGTCAAGGGTTGATGTTGATTAAGTATGAGACCCTTCTCTTCTTCATAGATGTTCCGCACATCTCTAATAGCTGCTTCCTCAGCATCCCGTGCAACTTGTTCTCATCGTTGGGCTGCTTCTTTTGCAGCCAAATCCATATTATCTTCACCGTTTCCAGACATACGTTCTTTGGTTGAGGATTTCCCAACCATTTTCTATTGTCTCGGTGAGATTTCTTTCCTTCTTCAGCTGTCGCTATTGTGTTTCAATTTCTGGCTCGTATGGTAGCACTTCCTTCGCAGAAGTTCGAGTCATGCACCAATCTAACCTATAACCTGCGCTCAGTCAAAGAACACAAAACATAAAAAGAGAAAAATAAAATAAAAATAAAAATAAAAGAAAAATTACTGAATTAACACTATAAACTATTTCAAACACTATTGATTGCCAATCTCCGACAACGGCGCTGAATTTTTATGAGCTCAGAACACCACTTAAATTATGCTCGCCAGTCAATGAGAGTATAGTATAATATTGTATCCACAGTGATTGGAGTTAAACTGTATTTTCTTAGTTTCTAGCTTGATTGCTATCGAGGAGAATCAACAATTGTGATTTATATGATTAATAACTAAAATTAACTAAGAATCTAAAGCTATTGACTAATGACTATCTCAACAAAGGTAAGCAAGGAAGTTATTAGTGGGAGAAAATAGGGGTTGATAGGATAGGTGCAAGATAATTATTTGGGATCTAAGTCTAGATAATTCATTTCTAATGTTTAGGTGAGTCTCTCGAATTCACTCAATTATTAGTCCAAACGTTTAGTAGAAACTCTTCTCTCGATTAAGTCTCAACCTCACGAGATGAACCAATTTAAGCACGTGAAGTTATGCAAGAATGCGTAGTGGATTGGTCTTTAGGAGAACCTCTCTAAATTATTCTCTTAACTAGGTGTAATCAATGATTCAACTAGCCTCTTTCGATTACTTAGAAGAATTAATGAACTCAGCCAACAATATAATGCAAAGACATCACAAGTTATGCCTCTCTCAATTACATGAACAACTGAATATAGATGCAATAATTAAATCATCCAAAGCAATTCAATACATAAAACTAGAGTTATAATCCACAAACAAATATCAATACACAAAATCCATCAAACCCTAAAGGGAACTACTCCATAGATATGGAGCAATTGATCACAAATATGTTTAATGTAAACGAAAACATAAAACGATCCAAACTCGTGTCTTAAGTGAGGATTGAATGATGAACTCCTTGTGCTTTTGCTTCTCCAACTCCTCCTTACCCTCCTTCGGTCTCCAATATGTCAAAAGTCCCAAAAATAATATTTGTCCATGTATTTATACTAAGTAAGGTCGGGCCTAGACAAAATCACCTTCTCCTAGCCGAAATAGGATTTTTACTCTGTAAAAATTGCACAAGCGCACCGCATGTGGCAACGTGCCTTGTGGGACATTAGTGGAGAAATCTAGACAGTTGGTTCTAACAAGCAGCAGAGAAATGCAGAAGCGCGGTGCCCCACGCGCTGCGGTAGTGAGGATTTCTCAAATTATGGATTTTTTCTTGCGTTTTAACATCCAGACTTGGTCCTCGACCCCCGAGCACGATCCCAGCTTAATCCCTTAGGCTTTTAATCAGACTTCAAAGCTCAAAATCACTCAAATTCATTCCATAACATCTACATAGCTCGAAATCACGCCTACAAGGCATAAAACACACAATAAGTGCAAAACTCTAGCAATTACAGCTCAAAATGAATAAAGTGCAGTAAATTAGAGTGCAATAAGCGACCAAAATATGAGATTATAGCCTACCATCAACAGGACTTCGATTGGTGAAGCCGACGTGCGATTTGTATAGGATGCTCTAATTGATTGAGCAGGCGGTTTCCTATATACAGGACTTTTATTGGTGAAGCCGACGTGCGATTTGTACAGGATGCTCCGATTGATTGAGCAGGAGATTTGCTATATACAGATTTTTGTGTCCGTTGTCTGATTCCAAAGCACCTGCAAAGGATTTAAGAGTTAGCCTTAGCTGACTCAGACAGCCTATGTATCCAAGTGGAATCATTCAAGAACGTAGTTCAATTACAAAAGACGACTGAATCCGATGAGGACTGCCTACGTATTCATTTCTGAGGAAATCAAGTCGACGTAGTTCCTGAACAACATACAAAAATGAAATTTGGTTTTTCTATTACAAGAGTAAGGGGCAGAGAAACCGAATCCTATGTACGTTGGCTACGTATCCCTGCATGGGAAATCAGGTTGAACGTGGTTCTGTCACATTAAAAATCTTAACTCTATCTGTCTTTAGGCGTAATATCTCTTGATTGCATCCGAGTTGATTGACTTCGTGCTGACTCTTCCATCTATTTATGCTAAAATCAGAGCTCTACCACACAGTGCTCTATGGACCACAAAGGACCTTTCTAGTTTAGTGAGAACTTCCCTTTAGCTTCTTATTGACGAGGAAAGATTTTATTCATAACCAACTGCCCTAGTGTGAATTGGAGAGGCTTCACTCTTTTGTTAAATGCACTAGCCATCTTGTTCTGGTATAGCTGTCCATGACATACTGCATCCATTCTTTTTCCCTCAATGAGCATGAGTTGTTCTTGCTTGACCTGTATCCACTCTGCATCATCCAATTTTGCTTCTTGAATGACTCTTGAATTACTGCTTTGGTGTCGTATAACAACATGCATAGTGTTTCCCCAATAGATGTCCTCATGGTAGTCCGGTAACCTAATAAAGCGAAAGGTAGCTTCTCGTGCCATTGTCTGTGATTGTCCACTATCATTCACATAATCCTCTTGATATTCTTGTTAGCTGCCTCAACTGCCCCATTCATTTGTGGTCTGTAGCTTGTGGAATTGCGGTGGATGATTTTGAACTTTTGTAGTTTTCCTTGATGAGGTCGCTATTGAGGTTGGTGGCGTTGTCAGTAATGATAGACTCTGGTATCCCAAATCTACAAACAATGTTGTTCCGGACAAAATCTGCCACTACCTTCTTTGTTACGGCTTTGTAAGTAGATACCTCGACCCATTTGGTGAAATAGTCGATGGCTACCAAAATGAAATGATGTCCGTTTGACACTGCAGGCTCTATGAATCCTATCACATCCATGCCTTAGGCGGCGAAAGGCCAGGGTGAACCCATTACATTTAACTCATTTGGCGGAACCCAGATGAAGTCTCTGTGGATCTGACACTGGTGACACTTGTGCACATAGCGAATGTTGTCTCTTTTCATAGTCATCCAAAAGTATCCAGCTCTCAGAATCTTTTGGCTAATGTGAACCCGTTCATATGGGCCCCACATGTCCCTGCATGTATTTCTTCCAATAGTCTGGTTGCTTCAGCGCATCTACATATCTCAGCAAACCTAAGTCTGGAGTCCTCCTGTACAAGACTTCCTCGTTGAGGAAAAAGTGGTTTGCAAACCACCTGAGGGCTCGATTTTGACCATTAGTAGCATTTTCTGTGTACTCCTGGGTCGCAAGAAACTTCTTGATGTCGTGATACCAAGGTTTACAATATGGTTCTTCATTCACATGGAAGTAATAGGCATGCCAATCCTTGATTTCTACCTCGATGGGGTCGATGTAGTTCTTGTCTAGATGCTGAATCATAGATGATAAGGTCGCAAGGGCGTCTGCGAATTCGTTCTGAATTCTGGGGACATGCCTGAACTATGTCTTTGTGAACTTCTTGCACAACTCCTTCATGCAGTGCAGGTATGGCAATATCTTGACATTCTTAGTTGACCATTCTCCTTGGACTTTGTGGAATAGCAAATTGAAATCTCCTATGACCATAAGTTCCTTGATGTTCATGTCGATTGCCATTCTGATTCCAAGGATGCATGCCTTGTATTCAGCCATATTATTAGTACAAGGGAATCTTGTCTTTGCCGATGCTGGATAGTGTTGTCTAGATTCCGCAGTCAAGACTGCCCCAATCCCGACTCCTTTGATGTTTGCTGCTCCATCAAAAAACATTCTCCACCCAGGGTATAATTCTATAATATCTTCCCTGGCACATAATACTTCTTCATCGGGGAAATACATGACAAGTGGTTCATAATCCTCATCCATTGGATTCTCAGTGAGGTGTTCGGCTAAAGCTTGTCCTTTGATAGCCTTCTGAGTTATGTACACAATGTCAAATTCGCTGAGGAGAATTTGCCATTTAGCTAGCTTTTCGGTAGGCATTGGCTTCTGAAAAATGTACTTAAGTGGGTCGAGAAGAGATATCAGATGTGTAGTGTATGTTGATATGTAATTCCTTAGCTTCTGAGCAATCCAGGTCAGAGCACAACAAGTGCGTTCTATCAGTGTGTACTTGGCCTCGCATAGTGTGAACTTCTTACTTAAGTAGTAGATGGCATGCTCCTTTCTCCCAGTTTTGTCTTATTGCCCTAACACACAGTCGAAGGCATTTTCCAAGACTAACATGGACTGGCGGGTTTGAAAGATACTCTTTGATTCTGTCGAAGGATTTCTGGCACTCCTCCATCCATTTCGTGGCAGCATCCTTCTTTAGAAGCTTAAAAATGGGTTCGCAGATTACCATGGACTAGGCTATAAAACGAATGATATAATTCAATCTTCCCAAAAAACTCATGACATCTTTCTTGCTCTTTGGTGGTGGTAATTCTTGGATGGCTTTGATTTTTGATGGGTCTAGTTCTACCCCTTTCCTGTTTACAATAAAACCCAATAAATTTATAGTGGGGACTCTGAACGCGCACTTTGCTGGATTCAACTTTAAATTGTACCTTTGACATGCGTTCGAAAAATTTCCTCAAGTCGCCCAAGTGCTCTAAACTCTTTCGAGATTTTATGATGACATCATCCACATATAGTTCGATCTCCTTGTGAATCAAGTTGTAAAAGAGGGTCGCCATGGCCCTCGTGTAGGTGGCGCATGCGTTCTTGAGACCGAATAGAATAACCCTATAATATAGACTCCCCAAGGAGTGGTGAAAGTTGTCTTCTCTTCGTCTTCCTTATGCATTAGGCTTTGATGGTATCCAGCAAAACTATCAACAAACGACTGCAGTTTGTGCTTTGCACAGTTGCCGATGAGAATATGGATATTCGGCAAGGGGAAATCATACTTTGGACTAGCTTTGTTAAGATCCCGATAATCCATACATATTATGATCTTTCCGTCCTTTTTGGGCACTGGGACAATGTTTGCCAACCAGCTTGGCTAGTTGGTGACTCTTACTACATTTGCTTCTATTTGTTTGGTCACTTCTTACTTTATCCTCAGACTTAAATAAGGTTTGAACTTCATAGGCTTCTTCTTGACCGGAGTTCTGGTAAGGTCAGTGGGTAGTTGATGCGAGACAATGTCAGTGTTTAATCCTGGCATGTCATCATATGACCATGCGAACACGTTGACGTACTGTCGGAGGAGCTTAATCATTTTTCCCTTCTATTCAGCTTCCAGGTGAATGCTGATTCTCGTTTCTTTCATGTCTTCTTCGTTTCCAAGATTGACTATTTTTGTTTCTTCAAGGTTGTGCTTCTTCTAACTCTCTAGCTGTTCGATCTCTTGTGCGAGATTTTATGGCATCATACTCTCGTCATATTCCTCATAATCTAGATCGTTGTGCTCATCGGTTTCATTACATGTCATAATCGCGGAACGCAGGTTTTTATCGGTTTGATTATACCAAGACTCCCGGCAAACCAATGATGTACTGGTTGTCCAATTCTACAACTCTTTCCCTTGTTCGGCATCCCCAGTAGTTGGTGTCTTGACATCAGTTCCTTTACAACATTCTTTAATCATATTCATGAACAGCTTCCCCATCCCGTCTATTATATCATCTTCAGGTGTTGAACTCTGTCCCGAACATACAACATGCTATGGCTCAAATACCTTTTTCCTGGAGCTAAGGGTGCGTGTTTTCCCTTCTGTAGGTTGATATCCTATGCCAGCCCTTTGTTTATGCCCATTGTGTTCAATTGGCTCTATGATCCCATGTGACTTGGCTCCCAACCCTTTTCTTGGCTTGTATGCATATTTCATCATCTCCCTCATGGCCATCTTGGATCTGTACGGTGATTGCATTCCCAAATTCCGTTCAGTCTTCTCCTCCTTAGTAGTCTGCATGATTTCTACAGTGTTGAAGGCGAAACTGTCTAGCCCCTAAATTAATCAGACATCATACTCCAAATAGGCGGAGTGATCCCACTCGTTATGGACCACGATCTCCTGGAATCCCCACTCAAATTTTATGCATTGATGCAAGGTAGACGGTACGATCCCTGCCATATGTATCCAAGGCCTACCTAGCAGCAACTTGTTAGAAGAGGAGATGTCCATCACTTGAAATAATACTGGAAAGTGGACCGACCAGATTAGCAAGGCTAAATAAATTTCTCCAATAACGTCCTTTTGCGAACCGTCAAAGGTTCTCACCCTTACGTGACTTTCCTTGACCTCCCTCAAATGAATTCCCAACTCCCGCAAGATGGAGAGCGAGCAAATGTTGACTCCTGATCCTCCATCGACCAGCACTCAAGATACCGCTTTATCTCCGTATTTAACAGTGATGTAACAGTGATGTGAAGAGCCTTGTTGTGACTTGCGTCTTCGACAGAAAGTTCATCTCTTTTGGAAGTGATCATGTTTGCTTCTACCATTTTCACGATTGTCGCAGCCAATGCCTTGCTAGTGGTGTTACTTGGCACACTTACCCCACTTAGTACTTTTAACAAAGCGTCCGTATGGCTATCCGAACTCATCAATAGATCCATGATGGATATTTTTGCTGGAGTTTTCTTCAACTGTTCTTCCACGAAATACTCTTTGCATGACATTCTCTTCCAGAACTCAGCAGCTTCTGGGTCCGTTATGTTCCTCCTTGGAATTTGTTCTCTCCCCCAATTTCCTCAATTTACCTTTTCAGGGGCGTAACATCTCCCAGACCTAGTCATACCATAGGCTGTGGCAGAGTCTATCATTTTGGCCTTTCACTTTTGCTGATAGGTCCATGGGACAGTTTTGTATTCCCGATCTTCTTCACCCTGAGTAGTATCAGCAGGTTGCTGCGAATAAGTTTGAACTGTCACTATAGGCTTTAGTTGTACTGTAAATGGGAGCCTTTTGAGGAGTGATTCTTGCGGCTTCTGCATTTCCTATAGTGACAATTGTTCCCTTCAGGTCATATTCTTCATCTAATGTGATCATATTATCTCCAGGGTTTAGATGATTTGGCAATGGGTTGCAATTTACATTAGGTGGTGCTGGAGTGCACTGAATGGCTCCGCTCTTGATCAGGGTTTCAATTTTATTTTTCAACTTGAAACAATCTTCAGTATCGTGCCCCGGTACATTGGAAAGATACACGCATCTCTTAATGGCATCAACATATTTGGAGGGATGTTCAGGAACCCTTCCCTCAATTGGGTGTATCAATCCCACTCATCTCAACCTTTCAAACAATTGGGCTAGAGGCTCAGCAATTGGGGCATAGGTTCTAGGACCCCTTTCTTCAAAGTTAGGACGAGGAAACAGTGCATACATAGGTCAGTTTTGGTAAGTAGTGGTTTGGATAGTAGCATATGGCCATTGTGGGTTTTGGTTATTATTGGCTCGATGAGAATTGTATTGTGGTTGAGGGTGGTAGTATGGTTGGGTATTATAGAATGGAGCGTAAATGGGTGGTGGTGAGTGGTTGTTTCGGGAATAAGAGGTGCTTCCATGAGATGGGTTGGTTTGATAGTAGGGGACGACTGCTGAGACCTCATCTTTCTTTTTCTTTCTGCACCGATCAAATCTGACTGGATGGCCTTGTTGGCCGCTTGTAGTGCTGCCATAGATTGCCCCTTACCATATTTTATGCTCTCTTCTAAGAAATCTCCCATCTTAACCAGCTCGGGGAACTTTTGACCCATCATTCCCATCATCTTTTCAAAGTATATTCCCTCTTAGGCTCGGATGAAGTACTTGGTTACTTCACTGTCGTCAAGTAGTGGTTGCGCTCTTGCAGTCTCTGTCCTACACCGTCATGCATATTCTTGAAATGACTCAGATGGTTTTTTTTGTAGGTTCACCAGCGCGAATCAGTTAGGAGTGATCTTTGTATTAAATCAAAAATGGTTCATGGAGTCCTCCGACATATCTTGCCAAGTTCTCCAATTTTGCGGGCCCTGTCGGGTATACCAGGTCAGTGCTTCTCCCGTCAGACTCCTTATAAATAATTTCTTCCTTAGTTTCTCATTTCTTCCCACTTCGACCAACTTGTCACAATAAGCCCTCAGATGTGCGTGAGGGTCCCCCGTCCCATTGAAGGTGTCAAACTTTGGGGGTATGTACCGTACTGTCATATCCACATTCGGGTGAATACATAGGTCTTTATAGTCCACGCTTTCACTTCATCTGGCTACTTGGAGACTCTTTATTTGCCTTCTCAATATTTGTAACTACTCAGATACCAACTCTTCTTCCTTATGCCTGGCCTCTCTCTTCATCTCGGTGTACTGATCAATCTCATATGGCACCCTGACCGTGACGGGTACTGTGAAGGTAGGTTCGGTAATGGCATATACAGAGGAACGTACCGCTCGTGAGTAGTGGCATGTGCCACAAGTATGTGCTGGTTCGTGGTGAAAGTGACTCCGTCACGAGGATGGGTAGTTGCATTAGTGGTAATAGGCGGGTTCTGTGATGTCTGAGGATATTGCGGTACGTAGGGAGTGTAAATAATGGGATTTGGTGGGTTAGCGGGTGTTACTAGAGGTATAACATGAGTGGTGGGAGTTGAGGTCGGAGTGTTATTGTTTTGGCACGATTTTAAAGGAAAATGATCTGGGAGTGAATCCAAAGAAGGAAATCTGGGTGGTTGAGGAAGTGTTGTCACGGCCAGGTGCGCCAATTCTCTCATATGCTGTAGCTCTTCTCTTAATGATTCCATTTCCTGAGCCATCCTGGCCACATGCTCATCATTCCTAGTATTGTCCTTATCCCCCCGATCGCCCCGGGCTGTCGGCTACAACCAGAGCATGTTCAGTTGCGTCTTCTACAGCAAACATCATTCCCTTAGACCTTAGATTGTATGGTGGCTCTGCCAGTTTTAGTCGACACAAACCAACTTTGTTTTTCTTTTTGGGGGGTAATAATAAAGAAAAGAATAATAAGAAGAAAGAAAACAAAAAAGAGCAAGAGTCAGTTTCTTCATTTATGCGAGCAGGAAATCACATAGACAGATAATTCATGCATTAGTGCTAACGCATTCCTAAAATTCCTAGGGACCTATCACTGTCGGAGGTAGGCCTAATTCGTGGATGTTTGACAAGCATTTAGACTTGACACATTTAGATCCGAAGCAATTTATTTTCATTGATAATTCGGACTGATACAAGCGGGAACAAGGATTACATCACAGAGATGCATGGGCTTAGAGAGTTTTCTCTTTTGGAAAGTAAAAGAGAGAACTGGGGATAAAGGTACAAAGTGGGGAAAGGAGGGGAAATCAACGAATTCTAATAACCATACCCTGAGTCGCTTCATGTGCCCTTCTCTTTTTCTGGCTCCTCTTTCGGATCCTCCTCGGGGTCTTCCTCAAACTCTTCCTCATCATCATTGAATTCAGACACCTCTTCCGAATCTTCTTCTGGTTCTGTGCTTGACTATATCTAGATGCATTCTACTACCCGATCATCCTCTTCAGCCGGTGGAAACATATGGTCAATGGATCCCGGTGTTACACCCCATGTTCTCGTACGTAGAAGCACGCCATAAGTAAATTGATATAAGCTCGGAAATGCGATGTTACATCCCGCATTTTCGTACGTTAAAGTTTCATCGTAAGTTAATCGACGTAAGTTCGGGAATGAGATTATTTGTAGATTATAAGCATTACGCTACTTCAAACAAGTGATGAGTAAATTCGTAGTGAGAGGGAAAGCAAATGGAAGAAAATTAATTTCTTCGAAGTTTGACGTTTTGGGATAAAATACGGTCTGAGCTATAATACATGGACTAGTGCCATACAAGGTACCATATGACCATGATTGTAAGACATTTAAAGTGTGTTAAAAATGAGTAGTATTTTAAGTAAGTTGATATAACTACTAATTATGTGGATAATTGGGTAATAATGAATTTTAGTCAGAGATTAATTAAGTAATTAAGATTATGGATAAAGCTTAAGGTGTCCTAAAATGTGGCAGAAAATTAGGTGGGAAATAAAACTCAAATGAGTGACTCATACACTATAAAACTAGGTGGCACAATTAATGAGATTGGTGGCCAAGTCATCACCCACTTTGATAAAACAATTAAGGAAGATGTATAAGCTTGCTAAGCTTATGGATGGAACTCACAAAGCCATAATCTCAACGTGATGGCTTCAACAAATATCATACAAGGTTATGATTAAATTCACAAAGAGATCATATCGAATTTGCTACAAATTTTCATACAAGACTACTTAGCAACGTGAGAATTTGCGATTCTAAGAGAGCACGGTGCTATCTTTATCAAGAATATCATACGGATTTTCCCCTACTTCGATCCGTTAAGGCTAATCCCTTCCTTCATTTTGGCATGATCTAGTAATTACATGTGTTTGATAACGAGGCATAAAGAGAATTTCATACTCCTGAATTTATATACACTATCCTAGTCTTATAAGTTACAGTATTCTCCCGTATCGGGACTTTATATTCAATTTAGTATTGTCTTCTTCCGGTCAAGAGAGCAGAGGGTCTATATATATATACAGTATTACAGTGTTTTCACCACCATCGAGCTATAACCGGTGGGCATGCCCCTATTGGGCAACCTCTGATCAGATGGTAAGTTATATACCGAGCCTACTGTGGCCGAGCGCCTATTAGCGAGACCAGCATGGCCGAGATACAGAGCCTAGTATAGCTGAGCGCTTATGAGCGAGCCTACTACGGAAGAGCAGTTATATATACCGAGCCTTATAGGACCGGACAACTATTTTACTTACTATATTGAGAGAGTTGAGTCAGTATCAGCAGGTAAGCATATCTTCAGATTATCTTTGACTCCCAGTTACTTTCAGTTATTATATTATTAGTTCAGTTTCAGCTTTTAGTTATTCTGTTGCCTTACATAATCTGTACATTATTTTGTACTGACGTCCCTTTTCTGGGGACGCTGCATTTCATGCGTGCAGGTTCAGACAGACAGTAGAACTCATCAGTAGTTGTTGCCTGAGTTCAGCTTTATCGGTAAGCTTTACGTCCTTCGGAGTTGCCGGGTCTAGAGTTTTGTGTATATATGTATATAGGTTATGGGTAGATCGAGGCCCTTGTTCCGATCACAGTACATCCATCAGTAGAGGCTTGTAGACATATCCTGTCAGTTAGTGCAGTATGTTGGGCTTGTAGGCTTTGTATGTATATTTTGTTGGTTTGTTAGCTGTAGTAGTTATGACGGCCTTGTCGGCCCAACTTTATATTGATGTTTAGTCAGTGTTAGCTTCCATTCAATTTTATATTTTGCTTCGCATATTGTCTTGCAATGTGGCCATGGCCAAAGTATGACACTATATGTTCAGACTCCCTTAGTTGCAAATTGGTACGCAAGGATAGGTGAGGCACCGGGTGCCGGTCTCGCCCCCCAGGTTCGGGGCATGACAAAAGTGTTCCACTTTCTCATGGAGTGCGTACAATGTTGTTGTGAGACTGTTTTTACATGACCATTTCTCCTTCAAGTTACCATGTTTAGGTTGAAGCCTTCTTCCTTATTTCTTCAGCTTGTCTTTCATTATAGTACTTAGGGAGGACCTTTTGACAATTGTAAAGTTGTGAGCTTATTATATCATATGAAGTTTCACGAAAACTCCGGCATGCATGGGAACTAAGATAAGCTAAGTATGTACGCAACAAGGAGGCAGAAAGTCCAAGAAAAGTAATTGCTTACATTTATAGAAATTTTAGAAGGAACGAAAGGAATTATTCGATCAATGATCCAGAGTAGTAATGTTATGAATGCACTTAAGATTTCTCAATATTATACATGCCAGCATATATAAAGACATTCATACATCCGTAGAATACTCCGGTATAAGTTAATAGAATGAATTGAGCCCATAGCATAGAAAAAGGATAGAATTGTTAGAAGATTGTATCATGGAAATTCCATAGTGCCCATGAAACGCTAAAGTAATAACTAATACTAGGAGCCGCAGATCAGAAGATAGCTTAAGTCTACATGAAGGCTGGTAAGAAGGAAGAGGAAACTAAAGAGTTACATCAACCAAATAAATCAGGAGTCTGATAATTGGACCTAGAAAATTATAGAAATCGTGATTAAGAACATTGCATAATCACTATTAATATAAGAGGTACGAGAGAGATAGTACAATAGCCATATTCTACAACGGCTCTACGATAAAGTCAGTTGGAAAAGTACCAGCCTCATAAGAAGTCAATATGAAGCTCTCACCGAATCGCGTATGCACCAGAGGTACAAGTTTTATAATAAGAGCTTCAAGTTGTGGATGTGAATTATACCTATGTGGAGGGGAGGTCATGAAAGAGATAGAATATATGATGCGAGATTTTAAGGTAAAGGTAAACAACGTGTGAAATACTCAAATGCAGAATGTTGTGAACAGTTCATACTTCGGATAAAAGGCTAGAAGCGCGGAGATTCTGTATCCAGGAATGATAGCGGCGGCGTCAGTGGCATATCTTCCAGCCTATAGTTTCTAGGTACCGATAGCTCTATCCAAGAGAGTAAAGAAGAGTTAGAGACGATGTGATGTCTCGCTTGATGTTCCCAAATAACATTAGGAAATCTATTGTGCAAGCAGTTGAAGGGAGGTTGCGAGTAGTATAAATAGATATGTATAGGTCGCAAGTTAAAGTATAGTAAAGCGACAAGGTTTTATGAGATGAGTAAGGATGAGAAAGGGCGAGTGAGAAGGTGACGAGAAATGGATAAGTCCTCTGGATTAAGCCCATGAAAACAAGAGAGCTAATGGTTTCTCTAAGTTATAGAAATTTCAGCATAGGCTGAACGAACTTAAAGAAGTCTAAGACTAAAAACATTTAGGAGCGATGGAATGCTTCCCTGGTAGTAGAATGAGGGTCTAATTGTGATAGATAAAGGATGATGTTTGGGCATTCGATTAAGTAATGAGTTGAAAAAATGAAAAGACAAGAAGGGATTCAAGAACTGTACAGAATTAAAATACCTACGTAAGGTAAATCACATTGGGATGCTATGAATCACGGTTATGGAAGCATGGTATCGCCCCCAGGTGGATCAGTCTAATCATTTCAGATGTTCCCCGATGAGACGTCAACCCTAGTGATTACGTAAGAAGTTTTAAGTTATCAGTGGTAGATTGTAGATCAATATTGAGGTGAATCAACAATGGATGGATAAAAGTTACAAAGTATGAGATGAGATTAGGCCATCAATCTTAAGGATAAGCAACGAGAGTAACCTAGAGTTTGGTAGCAGACCTCAGTAATGATAAATCAAAGTAAGAGTTATGGTATAGTATGACCTACCTAGATGCAGTAAAGTCATACGGATAGATAAACGAATCTATGAAATAAGGTATAGCAATATTTGTAAGTTCGACAACGTACCGAGCAAAAAACTTCAGAATACCTATAGATGCCCAGAGGGACATTTTATCAAGCTCTGTATATGTTTGCAAAGTGAGGCCTAGAGATTGGCTACAAGCTGGAGCAAAAAGCAGAGAAGAGTTGCATAGGCACACGTACAAGGTCAGTGTCGTACAGGCGGCATGATAGAAGGTAGCAATAGTTACGAGATTGGAAGGATTTCGACTACAAGTCGTGGTGTGAAAAAGAGGCCTAAAGGGTGGAATGCCATGGCCTTTGGAATTATTCACAGAACAGTTGCCTAGATGGCAAGGAGAGTACTAAAGTATTCAGAAGACATAAGTTATGAAAATGATAACTGCATCAGTCAACATTCGAGGACGAATGTTCCAAAGGGGGAATGATGTTACACCTCATGTTCTCGTACGTGGAAGTACGCCATAAGTAAATTGATATAAGCTCGGAAATGAGATGTTACATCCCGTATTTTTGTACGTTAAAGTTTCGTCGTAGGTTAATCGACGTAAGTTCGGGAATGAGATTATTTGGAGATTATAAGCATTACGCTACTTCAAACAAGTGATGAGTAAATTCATGAAGGTGAGAGGGTAAGCAAATTGAAGAAAATGAATTTCATCGAAGTTTAACATTTTGGGATAAAATACGGTCCGGGCTATAATACTCGGTATTTATGGACTAGTGCCATACAAGGTACCACATGACCATGATAGTAAGACATATAAAGTGTGTTAAAAATGAGTAGTATTTTAAGTAATTTAAGATAACTCCTAATTATGTGGATAATTGGGTAATTATAAATTTTTAGTGGGAGATTAATTAAGTAATTAAGATTATGGATAAAGCTTAAGGTGTTCCAAAATGTGGCAGCAAATTAGGTGAGAATTAAAACTCAAATGAGTGACTCTTACACTATAAAGCTAGGTGGCAAAATTAATGTGATTGGTGGCCAAGTCATCACCCACTTTGATAAAAACAATTAAGGAAGACGTATAAGCTTGCTAAGCCTATGGATGGAATTTACAAAGCCATAATCTCAACGTGATGGCTTCAGCAAATATCATACAAGGTTATGATTAAATTCACAAAGAGATCATATGGAATTTGGTACAAAAATTCATACAAGACTACTTATCAACGTGAGAATTTGCGATTCTAAGAGAGCACGGTGCAATCGTTCTCAAGAATATCATACGGATTTTTTTCTACTTTGATCCGCCATTATGTGTTCTTCGCAAAGGACGTGTGTTAGAGGGATTGTAAAGAAAATCAGCTCAGGTATGTTAAGGCTAATCCCTTCCTTCATTTTGGCATGATCTCGTAATTTCATGTGTTTGATAACGAGGCACTCCCGAATTTATATACACTATCCTAGTCTCATAAGTTACAGTATTCTCCCGTATCGGGACTTTATATTCAATTGAGTATTGTCTTCTTCCGGTGAAGAGAGCAGAGGGTCTATATATATATATATATATACAATATTATAGTATTTTCGCCACCATCGAGCTATAATCGTGGGGCAGGCCCCTATTGGTCAACCTCTGATCAGATGGTAAGTTATATACAGAGCCTATTGTGGCCGAGCGCCTTTGAGCGAGCCCAGAATGGCTGAGATACAGAGCCTTGTATGGCCGAGCTCCTATGAGCGAGCCTACTACGGTAGAGCAGTTATATATACTGAGCCTTATAGGTCCGGACAACTATTTTACTTACTATATTAAGAGAGTTGAGTCAGTATCAGCAGGTAAGCATATCTTCAGATTATCTTTGACTCCCAGTTACTTTTAGTTATTATATTATCAGTTCAGTTTTAGCTTTCAGTTATTATTTTGCCTTATATACTCAGTACAATATTTCGTACTGACGTCCCTTTTCTGGCGACGCTGCATTTTATGCTTGCAGGTTCAGACAGATAGACAGGTAGACCTCCTCAGTAGGTGTTGTCTGAGTTCAGCTTTATCGGTAAGTTCCAAGTCCTTTGGAGTTGTCGGGTCTAGAGTTTTGTGTACATCTTATGTATATATGTATATAGGTTATGGGTAGGTCAGGGCCCTATTCCGATCACAGTACATCCATCAGTAGAGGCTTGTGGACATATACTGTCAGTTAGCGCAGTATGTTGGGCTTGTAGGCCTTGTATGTATATTGTGTTGGTTTGTCAACTATAGTAGATATGACGGCCTTATCGGCCCAGCTTTATATTGATGTTTAGTCGAGCGTTAGCTTTTGTTCAGTTTTATATTTTGCTTGGCAAATTGTTTTGAAATGTGGTCATGGCCAAAGTATGACATTATATGTTCAGACTCCCTTAGTTGCAAGTTGGTACGCAAGGATAGGTGAGGCACCGGGTGACGGTATCCCCCCCCCCCAGGTTCGGGGCGTGACACCCGGGACCACCCGACGATGCATTGATGTGGTCACAAGATAGTGTGGCAGGAGCTTATGGTAAATCTGCTAAGCAACCACTGCGTCTTCTAACCAAGCTATACCCTCTCTGCTCGGGCGGGCCAATTCTTCTTCTTTATTAATCCAGACGTAGTACTCGGGAGTGCACCATGAATTTTGATCCATAGGCATTGTTACCAGGTCGTTCCACTCTTCTTGTAGTTTCCTTATCCTGGGAATTGGAATCTGGCCGTTGTAGTCATCCTCTTATAGCGTTGTCCTTGTCCACAGAGGCACATTTTGTATCATACCAAATTAACTGAGGATCCGCAGAGGTGAGTATGGTTGAATGCCTTCTAATCTGATCAACTCAATGAAGTACTTTTGGGGAGTCCTTACGATTGCTCTCCCACCCAACCAAGAGAGTTTCCAGTTGATCCATTCTCCTGTCAGATTGGTCAGTGTTTCCCTCCATTCTTCTTGCCCATGTGGGGAGATCCAGTGCCTTATTCTTTCATTGTGGTTGTGGATCATATTGCTAACACCCACGAAGTAGTCGATAGTATCCTCCCGTTGGAAAAAGTGTTCAGTAGCCCAAATCTGCAGCAACAAGTTGCATCCATTGAAGAAATCGTATCATTGTGCACAGGCGGATAAAGCCCTCAGCATCTCGGCTAACACCATTGACACCAAGGTAGCTTGAAGATTTCCACGGAAGGTTGTCAGGACCAGTGGAAACATGTCGATGTTGATATGGCCACTTCACTTTAGGAAGACCAATAATCCCAGCAGTGCCATTGCGAAAGTGATAGGCCTGAGCCTCTCCCATGTCGCTTCGTCATACTGGAACTGTAATGACCCGTCCGGTCGTTTTGCTTTCTAGAACCCCGTTCCCCTAAATAAGATATCCCATGCATGATTTTACTATTTCATGACTTGCGGGGATGGTTGGTTCGGGATTTGGAAGAGCCTAGGTTGGAATCGTAACCCTTGGTTCTTTAAGGTTGGCTTAAAAGTCCAAGTTTGACTTCGTTCAATATTTTTAGTAAACGACCTCGGAATCAGGATCTGATGGTTCCAATAGGTTCGTATGATGATTTCAGACTTGGGCGTATGTTCGAATCGGGTTTTGGATGATTCGAGAGTGTTTCGGCGCCTAATAGTGAAAATTGGTTCTTGAAAGTTTTAAAACATTCTTTAAATTTGGCTTGGAGCGGGATGGAATTCTGAGACCGGGAATATTTCTGTAATGTCATTTAAGACTTGCACGTTAAATTTGGTGTCAATCAGAGTAGTCTATGTATGATTTGACGCGTTCGGATCGATTTAGAAACTTGAAGATCAAAGTTTGATCCAATTTGTTTTTGGGGTGTGATTCTTGAATTTGTTGTTTTACACATTTCGAAAATTTGAGTAGGTCCGTATTTTGATTACAGACTTGTTGGTGCCTTTAGACGGGGTCTCGAGGAGCTCGAGTGTGTTTTGGACTGCCCGGAGCTAAATCTGAGAAACCAGATTTTCCAGTTCTGGTTTCCTTCTTCGCATTCGCGAGAGGGCCATCGCGTTCGCGAAGAAAAATTTGGGGCAATGAGCAAATTGCCCTTCGCGTTCGCGATCAAGCTCACACGTTCGCGAATCCATGTGAGCCTAGGCCTTCGCGTTCACGAACCCTACTCGCGTTCGCGTAGGGGATGTGGGGCCGGGGAGAGCAAGTGAACTTTGCTCTTCGTGTTCATGAAAGAGCTGTCGCGTTCATGATGCTCGGTCAGGATAGGCCTTCGCGAACGTGAGGCTTCTTCCGCGTTCACGAAGAAGGGCATCACAGCTGGGCAGAAGCTTGTTTTAAATACGAGACTTAGGCATTTGTTCTCCCATTTTCACACACTTGGGCGATTTTAGAGCATCAAAAAGGGACATTTCAACCTAGCTATTAGGGGGTAAGTAATTCCTACTTTATGTGAGTTTAATACATAGATTATGAGTAGATTTTACCATGTAAATTTGTAGAATTCATGGGTTAGATGGAAAACATAGGTTTTTGATAAAAATGAGATTTAACCACGAAATTTGGTATGGAATTTAGTAAAAATCTTATATTTATGTTCCTAAGGTTATCGGTAACAACTTTCTTTAAAAATTTCCGGAATCCGAGCATGTGGGCCCAGGGGTGAATTTTAGGAATCTTGCAATTTAGGTTGGGTAATCACTTAAATGGTGGAATTATGAATTTTTGAGCATAGATTGATTAGTTTGTGTAATGTTTGACTAGCTTCGAGTCATTTGGCGTCAAATTTGGAGGTTTGAGCACGTTCTTGAATTGGTAAGTAGGCTTTGAGATGAGGTAAGTCTCCTTTATAACCTTGTAAGAGGGAATTAACCCCATAGGTAAATTAAATAAATGTTTGTACCTAATTGTAGGGGCTACGTACGTACGAGGTGATGAGAGTTCGTACGTAGCTGCTAAATTGTCCGGGTAGTTTAGGACCCGTATCATGTTATACTTGGAATGTTTGTGCCCTTACTTGCTAATATAATCGCTTAGTCATGATAGAAATTGATAAAAGAATTGTATAAGGTTAAATTCACTTACCTGAAGGTTTTTATGAGATACTTCACTGTAAATGAGAAACTTGTATTTTCTTGAAAATAATTGCTATTTGCGAATCGGGCCGAGCGCCTCGGTAGTAAATAGATGCATCGATGGTTCGCATCATTCGACCCTCCAGCAGTGCACAATTTAAATATTTTATTGGATCGGGCCGTACGTCCTTGGCATAATTGCGCATGTCAATTATTTGGAACTCTCCGTGATTTATACTACTTAAATGCCTTGAAATGTAAGTGGTTAAATGATATGACCGAAATTGAAATTTTAAATTTATCAAAGAAGTACTTATCCCTTCCTGTTATTGAACTGTCAGAATTATTCATGATATCTATACTTAGCATAACACTTTAATTACATTATTATTGGCCTTAGTAAGTGTCCAGTCGACCCCTCATCACTACTTCTTCGAGGTTAGGCGTGATACTTACTGGGTACATATTGTTTATGTACTCATACTACGCTTTTGTACTTAATTGTACAGGATCTGAGGTTGGTTATCTAGTTACCCGCCCAATGCGCATACCTGATCTTGGACCGAGACTTCACGGTGAGCTGCCCCTTCTGAGCCGTTCAGCAGCATGACAGAGTTTCTCTTTTGTTTTTATCTATCTATTCTATTTCAGATAGTAGGATAGTCATCTTTTGTATATTCTACTAGTTGTCCACACACTTGTGTCACCAGATCTTGGCACGTATTAGTAGACTTTTATTGTTGTGTTGTAAATCAATAGTTATAACTACTTTTAGATGTTTTCGTTTGTTTGCCTTAAAAATCCTTTATTTATCAAAGGCTTTAAATGTAAGTAAAGCTAAATATTGGAATTGCTTAATAAACAAAAATGGAAAATCACAAGTTGTTCACTTTTGGCTTGTCCAGCAACGGTGCTGGACACCATCACGGCCTGACATGAGTTGGGCCGTGATAGGAACTCCACTAAATACGACTCGTAGCTTTCACGGTGCCCAAGCCTGTCGAACATCTGGTCGAGGCTCACCCATCCGTCTTCGATACTTTTGAGAATTCTGCTATTGGTAAGACCTAGAGCATCCAAGAACCAATAACCGGGCATAGTAACTGCCAGCACTGCTTTCTTCCGTTGAATAGAAGCTCTGTAAAAACTCATGATTTTCTCCAATGTTTTTACCAGCTCACAATTGGCAAATTTAAAAACCACTTTAGCTGGATCCAAAAATTCTATCAAGAGGCGAGCGAGCACCCTGTCTGCTCGGATGTTCATGAATGTCGTTAATGGTCCTAGGTGCGTCCGAACTTCGTCTCCGTGTTCCCGATGAATATTCCACCACCACTATTTTGAGTTATGTGTGCTCCCATTACCATGCTAGTTTCAGGGATGTTCTGGTTGATTTTCATTTTGTGCGGTGGGTAAAAGAAAAATATTTGGGTAAGTGTCTTGTCATGTTTGTTTGTCTTTCCACAGAAATTAAGTTGTTGGGTACATGACCTATTAACATCAGAGTGGTTTTTCTAATCGTGTGTTGTTGCCTGGGACCAACTCACCTAGGGTTTATACAGCATGACCTATTTTACTATAGTAGAGTATTTCCTACTTATGAATTGGACTAATAATTGCGAGAAGTTTTGTCAGCTGACCCGACAAAGCCATTCTCTGAAACTAAAGAGTTTTGAAAAGAAGGTTCGGAGGGGTGTAAAATACAACCCTCGCATGCCATTGTGTGTGATAGTGTATGCCCAAGACCCGATTGGAAGAGATGTGATGACAGTGTATATAAATCAGTAACAAACAAGGGTGTAGCAGCAATAAGCAAGGTGCTCATAGAGAGCAGGTAATTATAAAGAGCAAATAAGGCATGTAAGCATGTAATTGCAGTTTCGATCATAATCAAAGCAATGTACAAATAAATCTTGAAGCCAAATTAGTCTAAATCTGCTAAGGTCATATCCTAAGTGTGTTTCCCCAGCAGAGTCACCATGTTGTTGCACCCTATTTTGCACTAGTCAATACAGGATTCAACTAGTGGTTTCTTTGTTGTTGATAAAATAGAGTCGCCACGTAATATTTAAGGTATACTAGGGTACCTATTTAATTATTAAGTCATGTTCTTTATTACTCTACTAACCGATGAGATTATGGGTAAGGGTTCTTGTTCTTCTAAGGGGAAGGTGTTAGGCACCCCTTAAAATCTACCTAAATTAGCTCCATAAGATTTAGACTAAGTTTGGGGTCAATTATT
The DNA here is from genome assembly GCF_000715075.1 of Nicotiana tabacum. Classification (NCBI taxonomy): domain Eukaryota; kingdom Viridiplantae; phylum Streptophyta; class Magnoliopsida; order Solanales; family Solanaceae; genus Nicotiana; species Nicotiana tabacum. The sequence continues at coordinate 51,453,375 of NC_134102.1, forward strand.
TTATAAAAGGCTTTGACTGGTGATAAGGAATGCTGGTTACTGTATACCTAAGTATGATATTAATAGAAAGGTTGCGAGGTCCTAAAGGGATAAGAGTTTATGAAGAGGTGTATAAGAGATATTAAAAGAGTCTTGAAATTGGTACATAAATGGTCGAGATTTTATAAATTTATAAAATGATTGAGTTATGAAAATACTCTGATTTGGGGGATGGTTAGTTACATAACTTTAAAGGATGTCTTTCAAGAATGTGAGCCTAAAATTACCTCAGATTCGGAGGGTTTTCAAAGAAGAGGTCGTTTGCTGAAAATTCCTTAATGGCGGCAATTATTGAAGTTCTGATTTTCTTTCTTATCAAAATAAAGCTGGAATCTAATTTTTCGTTTTTAAGAATAGAGCTGCTATTTTTCTAAGTTCTGGATTTTAGAAATCTTTCAAGGAAAGGAGGGTAAGTGAAACATAATAATAATTTGCGGGCAGATTATAATTATTGAGTTAAACTTCTAACTAGTTTTCCTTTTAAATCCTATGTTGTTTAAGGCTTTCCTAAGTTCATATGATACTAAAGCATGAAAGAAAAGCATGTGTTCTAATATATGTGTTATATACATGAGAGATAGAATAACAATAAAGACATAACAAATACAACTAACATTAAACTAATAGAATCAGTAAACTAAATTAACAAGATAGTAATAATGATAAAGGAGTTGAGGGAAAGGGGACTGGACTCTGTGATTGGGCCTCAAGAAGGTAGGCCCATCAGTAAAGAAACACGAACACAGCTAACTTTGGACTCTTGAACGAAATGCAATAATTTTGGAATTGGGCCTGAGTTCATCAAGAACTCAGAGGCCCAAACAAATGTACATATCAAAAATAATAATAAAGTCATTAGACATATATCGAATATATATTTAGCATATTCTAACTACAGATCATACTTTGATGTTCATGACAAATACATAAATAGATAACTGAAGCAAGAATAAGATTAATATGGTAGAGTAAATTATATATTAATGTGATGGCTTTACTTAGCAAATAATTCATATTGGAAACCTTTCGTTGTCATTAAACACTAAACCCTTAAAGAACTGAATGTGTAAATGAATTAAGAGCTAAAGAGGAAACCCCATTCTAGGTTGATGCTCCCTTTGGATCCCTCGACACTTTAAAGTTCCCAGGGGACTCAAGGCCCAGGGCAATGCTTGTGTCGGGGAGGGCAGCCCAACCTAGAGTCGAAATCAGCTCCCAAATTGTAATATGATAACCTGGGATATGTAGAGTCTCGGGCCCCCGACATCGCTCTTTCCTGTAATGAATTTTTGTTTCGACAACGATCCACCTTTCTCTCGGGAGCAAACCTATCCGATGACTGAAATTCTTTACTGTTGCGCCTATCAGTCCTCTTATATGGTAGAAAATGGCACCCGGAGGACCTCCGATCTTCATCATATTAATTTTTAAACTTATCCATATTTCTATCACGACCCCGTCCTTTGGTTGGCACCGAAGAGCCAAGTTGGTCATCCTCTATCCTTATCTTTGGCTCGTAGCGGTTATGAACATCCGCCCATGCGGTTTCCTAAAACTCGAGCAAATTGTCCTTCAATTTTCGGGAGGCATCGAAACTTAGTGGGTTTAGACCCTTCGTGAATGCCTCTGATGCCCACTCATCCAGAATCGCTGGTAGCAGTATCCTTTCCTTTTCGAACCAGATCATAAATTCTCGCAGCAACTCAGTTTCGCCCTACAAAATTCTGAATATGTCTGCCTTTCTGGCCTGGACCTTTCTTGCTCCAGCATGGGCCTTACTGAACGAAACTACAAGCATTTCAAAAGAATCAATTGAATGCTCGGGTAAGAGGGAGTACCATGTTAGGGACCCCTTCGTGAGGGTTTCACCAAACTTTTTCAATAGAACCGACTTGATCTGATGTTGATCCAAATCATTTCCTTACACTATTTTGGTGTAGGTTGTGATGTGCTCCTATGTATCCGAAGTTCCATCATACTTTGTTATGTCCCGCATCTTGAATCGCTTCGGAATTAACTCTGGAGTTGCACCTGGCTTAAACGACAACTGCGTGTACTATTTTTTAATCTGGACCCTTTAATACTAGTGGTGCGCTCGAAATCTGATCCATCCGAGCGTGAAACTCCTTTGCATTCTGATCCATTCGCTCGTTCATTTCTCTTATGAATTTCATGAGCTCGATTTCGAAAGGATCACTCCCATTGTTATTCCCAGATCCGCTACCGGTCTCTCCGACTTCGTCGAAACTGACTTTGCCCCTTGGGATGCTTTTATCAGTTCTCTGAACCGTTTGATTTGCTGGAACACTGGAAGGAATTGGACCCCATCCGTTTGCGTTATTGGAATCTCTTGACCATGCTTGTTTTAATTTCGTCATTACTCAATCCTTCTTTGAGAAGTGATCCATGTTTGATCTTTGTTGTTCCCTCAGGAGTTTGACCATTTCTACGGCATGCTCCTCCTCTGCATCGTCAGGAGTTGGGTCCCGCACATGCCGAGGGTACTGACCTTCGCAAACTAGGGTTGTTTTGTCCCCTTCGTTGCGGGTCTCATAATGCCCATAGCGAATACTGAAAGTCGTCTTAGGAATGTCTGAAGCTCTAATCTTCAATTAGTGATAAACTAATCTCAAGTCAATCTTCTAGAACACCCTGGCACCTAGAAGCCGATCAAAAAAATCATCAATACGAGGCAATATATACTTATTCTTGATGGTGACCTTTTTCATATGCCTATAGTCAATACACATCCTCATAGAACCATCCTTCTTTTTAACAAACAATATTGATGCACCCTAAGGTGAAATGCTTGGCCTGATGAACCTCTTATCCAACAACTCTTGCAACAGCTCCTTCAACTCCTTCAACTAAATTGGAGCCATACGATACGGTGGAATAGATATCGACTGAGTGCCTGACACTAAATCAATACCAAAGTTGATATCCTTATCTGTGGCATCCCGGATAGGCCAATAGGAAATAAATCAGGAAACTTCCTCACTAATGGGACTGAATAAATAGTAGGTGTATCAGTACTAACATCTCTAGCAAATGCCAGGTATGCCAAATACCCTTTCTCAACCATCCGTTGCGCCTTTAGAAAAGAAATGACTCTACTAGGAATGTGACAAAGAGAACACCTCCATTCCAACCTTGGTAACCTCTGCATGGCCAATGTCACAATCTTATCATAATAATCAAGGATATCACAATATGGAGATACCCCGTCCATACCAAAATCACATTAAATCCACCATACTAAGAAACAGAAGATCAACCCTAGTCTCATTAACCCCAATGGTAACCACAGAAGATCGAAATACATGATCCACTACAATACAATCACCAACTGGTGTAGATACATGAACAAGAACATCAAGAAAACTATAGGGCATATCCAAGTAATGAGAAAAATATGATGACACATAGGAATAGATTGACCCCGGATCAAACAACACAGAAGAATCTCTATGACAAACTAAAACAATGCTGGTAATAAAAACATCTGAGGCCACCGCCTCAGGTCTACCCAAAAAAGCACTGCCTAGAGCCTAACCACCACTAATTGGCTACCATTAACCAGGCCCCCTCATCCAGGTCGACCTTTGGCTGCATGACCTCCCCCTCTAGCTGATTGGTCCGGGGGTAAAGCATCTGGTCCGGGGGCCATAGAGTGAGAAATCTGCAGAGTTGTGCCTCTTTCAAGTTAGGGCAATGCCTCCACACATGGACAAAATTTACGCACTTAAAGCAACCTCTAGCTACTTGAAGTTGTTGAACCTGAATCTGTCATTGATGTCCCGAATAGCCAATAGAAGAAACCTAAATAGACAGAGCACATTGCGAACTCACTGGGAGAGTATTGAAAGAGGATAGAGCTGGAGTGCTGAAAGATGATTGATCCACTACAGCACAAGCTCCATGTTGTGTGAAATGAGCTATCTACTGTGATGGCCTCTACTAATCTGACCACTACCTCCATATTAGGTGCCATTAAAACTTTCAGAACAATGAGGCATCTTATCCCTCATAATAGCCTCTCTCCCCTGACTAGGGCTACGCTCGATCCTCCGAGCTATCTCCATAGCCTGATGAGAAGTAGTCCCAATTTCTAACTCTCGGGCCATAACAATCCTGATACCATAAGTCAACCCCGCAATAAATCACCCACACCTCCTCAACTCATCAATTCTAGTATATTGGATATACCTCTCCAGAAACAAATAAAAAAACTGAGTCCAAGTGAGAGGAGTTGAACCTGCTGGCCTACCTAGTTTATCTACCACCATCTCCTAGAAGCTATCCTCAGTTGAAAAGTAGTGAAATCCACCACATTCGACTCTACCGGGCCCAAATTGTGAAGCATCTAGTAGCACTAATCAAGAAATTCATGGGCATCCTCTAAAGCATCACCATCAAAGTGAGGTGAATGTAACTTCTTGAACCTCTCAAGCCTCCTTTTCTCCTCAGTAGACATAGCAGGCTCAACAACGAGTCTGTCTACCACAATAGGATGCTCACTGCCAACTAGCAATGCTCTCGGCGTATAAACTACCATCGCTACCTGCTCTGGGATATGAGTGGTTGGGGTCTAAGCTCTCCCTCCAGCCAAAAATATAGTTGGGGCCACTGGAACCACTCCAGCCTAAGTCAATGTATCTATAAAGCTGACCATCTTGGCCTTGGCCTCCTAGAATACCAATGTGGAAATAAAACCCTCTCGATGCTGGTCGTGCACTAGAACCTCATTATGCTTATCCATGACCTGATCCTCCTCTTGATCTACATGTGAGTCCACTAATGCTACTCTGGCATGCCCATGGGCTACAGTAGGTGCTCTACCTCTCGTAACAACTGTATGACCCCTGGTAAGAGCCTTGGCCCTACCCGTAGGACTCTGCCTCTTTCTGCTAATGTGCGCATTCTTTCCATCTCTAAGAAAATAGAAGAGAAAGATTTAGATTCGGACAATAACAACGGATATTAAGAAATGAAGAAAGCGATGTTTCCGAGATATAGCCTCTCGGAGATATATACTGACATCTCTGTACCTATCCACATGTAAGACACTACTAGGCATGCTCGTGACTTGTGAGACTTTTAGAACCTAGAGCTTTAATACCATATATATTGTCACGACCCAAAATCCTAACAAAGGTCATGATGGGACCTAACCTGCTTAATAGGAAACCCAACACCCAATATTAACAATAGAAGCCAATTTATTAAGTTACTAAAAGAGTTTGGTAAATATAAAATCGAAAATAGTCTCAAAGCTAATATCAAAATAATAAATATCTGAGACAGGGTCTAAACATGACCACAACAGTCTAACAATGCCCAAAACCCAGCGTCATAATTGTAACAAGCATCTAATAGTAGTAGTAGACCGTCTTATAATATATCAATATATATCTGAAAGGAACAAAAGATATAAATAGAAAATCAGGGGAGGGGACTTCATCTGCTACGGATCGAACAAGTAGGTAGATCACCATGAAGTCTCCAAATGCTAGTCACTAAGCAGCTGAACGGGTATGACTGGTACCAGCCTTAGAATCTGTACAAATATGCAGAACTGTAGTATGAGTACAAAACCACGGTACTTAGTAAGTATCAAGTCTAGCCTCAAAGAAATAGTAATGAGGGGTTGACACTAACACTCACTAGCAGTATAATAAGAAAGTGAAACCATTACAGAAAGCAGTATATAAGACATGATATCATCAAATGGATACAAAGGTTAAAACACAATAATAACTTTTCACGACCCGAAATCCCACCAAAGGTTGTGATGGCGCCTAACCCGCTCGCTAGGAAATCTAACACAATAACAATCAAAATTCTAAAGTATATTAACCAAATCTCAACAAAATTCTCAATGTGATAAAACTTAAGAATAATTTCAAATTGATAAGAAGGATAAAACTATTTGAGGTAGGGTCTAAACACGACCACAACTGCCTATACAACCCCAAAACCTTATGTCACTACATCACGAGCGTCTAAAAAGAGTAACTAATATCAATTGAACAAATATTTGTCTGGAAAAAGAATACATAGACAGAGATAGGCAAGTAGGCAAGGGGGACTTTATGTGTTGCGAATTGGATCAAGTACAGTAGCTCATCACGAAGTCTCTGACATAGTGCTCCTACTCAACTCAATGATACTGCCAATACCAATCTCAAAACCTGCACAAAATTGTGCAGAAGTGTAGTATGAGAACACCACAGCCGGTACCCAGTTAGTACCAAGTCTAACTTTGAAGAAGTAGAGGCGAGGCTATAGGCATCATGATACTTACAACATAAGCAATGATAACAAAACCTAGAACTTAAACATTAAATAATCTCACGAATAAGAAGTATCAAAGATATCAACAACCGAGAGATATAACACATGCTTTTTTAATTCATTAATAATCATAACGCTGCTTAAATATGGTATTTAAAGATATCATGCTCCAGTCAATAGGGTCGAGGCTAACAACTAGCACATATAGGTGACATGCAATAGTTAGCATTTAAATGAATTATTCTAAATGAGTCAAGGATGTCTATGCTGGCTCAAGACCCTACTTCTTACCTTTACCGATACAAGATCGTTGTACCCCGATACAAAATCCATATATCACTGAAACCCGATAAGAAATCAATATATCACTGAATCCCGATACAAAATCCATGTATCGGCTCGATACACAATCCATGTATTGGCCACACTCACATAGGTAATCACATGATTTTGGAGGAACGGTACCAAATCCAAGAGAAAAAAGGATCTTGATAGCTCACTTAAATCAAATATTCGCTCATCATGTCCTGTGCCATAATCGTAAATAAACCATGTGAACCTGTCTTTCGTGCCACTATTTTAGTCCAACTAAAGTATCCAATTATAATACATATGCATATGCGCAAGAACTAATAGAAAAAAAATGCACAAGGACATAACAATTATCATGTGGATATGTGCTCATAGAATTTCTATATTACTACGGATGATTCAAGAAATTCAACATATCAAGAACGAGATCCCATGCCTTCATAAATAATAATAATCTTAGGCATTATCTCTAACATGAATACGAGAGGGAACGTAGTCCTATAAGCCAAACAAATCATAAATCAAGATAAGCACGTAATCAAAACAAGGCATAAAGTATTTAAATTCTACCCCGGATATGAAATAAATTTGGTACGTGCATATACGCTTTCCACCTCGTATATACACCACCCCTAATACCTTATTAAGAAGGGTTTCCCTCTTAATAAGGTTAGCCAAGAGACTTACCTCTTCTCGGGCTAGCTTCAACAACAAATCGCGTCAAAATCCCGCTCTAGCCCTCCAATCACAAAAATCCAAGCCAATCATCCCCCAACAAAATCAAACAACGCTATAGGAAGCGATCCCAATCTATAAAGCTTTGATTTTGAAGAATTCCCATAAAGTCAACAAAAAGTCAACTCGTGCTTGCATGCCCATAATCCAGAACCAATGCCAAAATCCGATGACCTATAACCTGTTGAGTCCAAATATATGATTAGATTCCATAACTGAGTCCAAATTGGTACCCAAATCCTCAAAATACACTCTCTCAAAGTCTAGTAAAAAACCCCCCAAATTCTATCTCAAAATTCCATGTTTTATGTGCTAATAAATCAATTAGATTCTTAAAATGATACCAAAAATGAGTAAAAATCACTTACCTAGTGTCTTGTATGATAATATCCGAGCACAATCGCCCCTCTCCAAGTATAGGGTTCAAAATATAAGAGAATCGACCAGAGGCTCGCAAATGCATCCCTCGCAAAAGCTACCTTAGGCTCGCAAATGCGAACCACACCTGACCAAGCCATGTTGCAATTGAAACCAAATACATCGCAAATACGAAGTCCCACAGCTCTCTGTCGCAAAAGCGACACAACCTCTTCGCAAATGCGAACATATCCTTAGAAGCCCACAATCGCAAATGCGACACATATCCTCACAAATGTGAGGTCCTACCAATATGACTAGGTCACAAATGTGACAGTCTCCTTTGCTAATGCGATAGTCACAATTGCGACCCAACCATCGCAATTGCAACGCACTAGGACCAGCAAAATTCAACTTAGCAAAAAAAATTTGAAACCAATCTGATATTCATCCAAGCCCCTCGGGATCCCGTCCAATCGCACGAACAAGTCCAAACACCTTATCCAAACTTACCCAAAGGATTGAAACACCATAAGTAACATCAAAGCCACAAATCGATGATCAAAATCATTCTCTTAACTTTAAAATCTTCAAACTTCGCCGGACGCGTCTGAATCACACTTAGACATTTCGGATCACACCTAAACCTTGCATACAAGTTCCAATAACCAATATGAACCTAACCAAAGTCTCGGAACACCGACCGGCCTCTGATAACATCTAAGTCAATTCCGGTCAAACATATGAACTCTCCAATTCTTCAAATTATCAACTTCTAACAAATAGAGCCAAAACCTTCTAGGAATACCAAAATTCAAATCTGAACATACACCCAAGTCCAAAATCACCATAGGAACCTATTGAAGCCATCAAATCCCGATTCCGAGATTGTTTACTCAAAGTCAAACCTTGGCCTACTCTTCCAACTTAAAGTTTCCTAATTGAGAACCACTCTTCCAAATAAATCCACAACCTCTCAAACATCGAAACCAACCATACACACAAGTCATAATACATCATATGACGTTACTCAAAGTCTCAAATCATAGAACGAAATTCTAGAACTCAAAACAATCGATCGGGTTATTACATTCTCCCCACTTAAACATGCGTTCATCCTCAAACATGCCAATAGTCATCCCAAAGTCATCAAATCACTATAAAACATATTACACACATATCCATGGGGGAGACCATGTTACCCCATTCCATATAAGTCCATTATTACAACCCCTACTGACGATTCTTTCTTCAACCTGAGCCATAACCTTAGAACCAATTTCCAACATCTAGAATTCCTTATAAGATCTGATTCTTGTATATATGCACTGTATCAACCTCAACACGTTGTATAAAACCATCAATATATTTCTACGATGCAACCACACGATGTTCCTCATTGCTCATATGCCCATAGCTATATCTCCCGACCATAATAGTTGCTCATTACCAAATCCGGTACCAGTAATATGCCTCATATCAATTGAATATTTTTCCAAACCTTCTCAATAATGTTAATGATAAAAGAAACATGTAGAAACTCATAACCACCCTTCAAATCAACGAGTTGGGGAGTTATCTCGCACGACAAGAACCACTGCCAAATTCTGAGCTAACCAATGACATTCTTCTTTGAGCATATGTTACCCAAATTAGATTTTACCAATTCCAGGTCCAATAACCTCGTGTCAACCCATACGAATTGCCTGATTGATAGGCCATACCAAATACCACCTAGACGACTAATACATCACGCATACACAATCTCCTCATGAGAATTACTACCATAAACCTTACGCACCAAGTAGCAAAAATTTGAACATCCATGGTTACCACCCACACGATCTCTGTAGTATTAGTCAAGCCTCTACAAATCAATATATGATGCATTTTCTACAACAAATACTCTCCTCTAGTGATGCAAGATAGTGCTAGTATTCTCTTAAACATTCGAAATCCCCCATGCTATCTAGAACTCGTGACATTCCTTTCGAATTGAATCGCAACCTTGTCCGTTCAATCATAATCCCACACGGATCATCGCACCTATCATGAAACAACACAAAAATACGAGAATCATGTTATCAACTTTGAGTCACGAATAGGATACACACTCCATCGACCAGAAATCTTCCGCTTACTTAGTTCAAGAAAGAATTCACAACATGCAACAACCTCCCCATACTTGTAAAATCCATCACCCTCAAGTCGTAGTCAAATCATCACCACTCTTCTGAATCCATTTGCACATAACCAAGTCATTAGGACGTAGGGCAGGTATACCTTGAAATCTTTAAAAGTAGCAACTCAAATCAACTCTAGCGTCTGGCACAGGCAGGAGTACCTAGATCTGCACAAAAAGATGTGCAGAAGCGTAGTATGAGTACACCACAACGGTACCCAGTAAGTATCAAGACCAACCTCGGCGGAGTAGTGATGAGGCCAGGTCAAGACACCTACTAGGATATAAAAATAGAATGAAAACGTAATAACAAGAAGTAATAGAAAACAGAACAATAAGTAATATGAAGAAAGTTAATAACATAGACTAACAAAATGATTGTAAGCGTAGAGGTAAAATAAGAGAAGCAATTGAAAAGAACCACAATGTTCATATACGAACAATAACTAATAGAACAAGGAAGAACAAAACTATAAGAAGGGTTCCTACCAAAGAACTTTTTACAACACAAGATAAACAAAAAGAATCACAACGAGTTACCGCCTCCTGTACAATAAGAATCACATATGTGGTGCAGTGCCTACTGTCCTGCTCAACTCATAGGCCTCCCACCATATGAAGGATGCCCCCGATAGTTGAAAAATAGTAAATGAGACTCCAATAGTCTCCAGAATACCCGCCGTATGAAGGATCTGCTGGCACCTATCTAAGAAGTATTGATCATCCTCTGACTTAGCCCCGCTGAACTCTGGAGTCCTGAGCCTCACAAATGGCTCTAGTCTCTTCTGCTCCTCATCACTCATAGGTGGACCAACCTTGGCCCGAGCAGCTACAACCGGCTGGGCTGGTTGTACCCCCGGTGTCTGAAGTCCCTAAACCACCTGCTCTGGAGTACGGGTAGCGTGAGTCTGAGCACCTCCCCCGGCCTGAGAAATGGTTGGTGCAGCTTGAACTAAAACCGCCTGAGCAAGGCTAGTGCATACAGACAATATCTGGGCCAAAGCCTCCTGAAGGCCTGGAATCACAATGGGCACAACTAGTGCCTGAGTTGGTCCCATCAGGTTAACAACATCTGGCATCTGCTCCTGAGCTGGAGTAATTGGTGGCTCCATAGGTAATGCTCTAGCTGCTGTACGATCTGCACCTCTACCTCTACCATGGCCCCAGCCTCTCTCAGCCCTAGCCAGTGGTACTGGTGGCCGTCCGCCCGGTCTGGTTGCACGTGTCCTCACCGTTTGTGAGATAATAGAATAATAGAAGTTAAGTTTTGGGAATCAATAAATCTGCACGACAAGAATACAAGAAAGTGAAGTTTTCTAACAGTTTGGTTGCCTCTCGAAGATAAATACAGACGTCTCCGCATTGATCCGCAAGACTCTACTAAACCTGCTCATGACTCGTGAAACCTAAGTAACCTACTGCTCTGATACCAACTTGTCACGACCCAAATATCAACATGTCGTGATGACGCCTATCACATTACTAGGGAAGCCGACAATCACATGATAACCATGAATTTTCAATTAAAACATGATTTAATAAGTTTAATAGTGAAAAGCTCATAAATAAGTGATAAGAAGAACTACGACTCAGCTACAACAATCCCAAAATCCTGCTGTCACCGAGTACATAAGCTACTAAGTGTTAACAGAGTCTAAATCTCTAATACAACTATCTAGAAAATGGAACAGTACTCAATAAACAGAAAGGAAGGGGAGTCGAGGTCTGTAGGCGTCATAACAGCTACCTCAATAGTCTCCGAGCAGATACTGCACCAAGTCTAGCAATTACTGTGTCCAAATGTACCAAGATCTGCACATGAAGTGCAGAATGTTGTATGAGTATAACCGACCCAATGTACTCAATAAGTAACAGGACTAACCTTGGGCTGAAAGTAGTGACGAGCTTAGAAAGATACAGTTCGAATCTAGATAATGACAGTACAAATATAATAGGGAAACGACAGGAATAACTCAGAGAACTTCCATAATCAGTTCGTACATAATATAGAAATGTAGACGCACTTTCGAGGTCAACAATTTAAGCTCAACACTGATAAAATATGCTAAGTACAACTAGCATGAGGAAATGTTACATCTCTATGACTACATGTCAAATGTAATGCATCACAGTGATACTCCCAGGAACTCACGCCCTCAGAGTACTCAATCTGCCTGTCTCAACTCTTACTCATCACACACAGTCACTTAACACTGTATGGTACCTGCGCTCACTGTTGGTATGTCAAACTCCGGCGGGGCGGATCCTGGCGCTAATATACAACCAACATGGCTTGTTATGGCGTGCAACTCGATCCCATAATAAGTCAATAAAGCCTGTTGCGGCGTACAACCCGGTCCCATATATGACCAATAAGTCCTGTTGCGGCGTGTAGCCCGATCCCAAAAATAACTCACAATCCGGATCTCAGGCCCCAACTCAGTCATCAATCTCTCCAGTCTTGCAGGCTCTCAATTCACATACCACTCACCCCAAAAAATGATAACATGATATAATAGTAAATGATAACAGAGACTAAGATGTGATATAAAAATAAATAAGTATGACTGAGTACATAATTGCAACTTAAGTAAATAACTCGACAATAGAAATGACCTCAGTGGGTCCCAATAGAATAAACATATAGCCTAAAAATAATTTCTAATGTAGATCACAACTCAATTACTCTAACACGTAGGAATTACATGGATAAAAATAAGATTAGATAACTACACAGTACCACATAATCCGCCGATTCATAATTACTACGGTGCACGCCCACACACCCATCACCTAGCATGTGTGTCACCTCAACACCAACCACATACACGTATTTCAGAGATTCATACCCTCAGTACCAAGTTTAGAAGTGTTGCTTAGCTCGAAGTGCGCAACTCAATGCTCTAACAAACCCTTGCCTCATAATCGGCCTCCGAACGACTCAAATCTAGTCAAAAACAACTTAATATAATCAATATAAGCTTACGGAATCGATCACATATGATAAAGCTAACTTCTTTAACTAAATTAGAAAAGTCAACCCAAAAAACACAACCCCGGGCCCACGCCTCAAACCCCAACAAAATTCACAAAATCCAAAAAAAATCCAAATACTCATTCAATAATGAGTCCAACAATACCAAAACTATCCAATTCCGACCACCAATCGACCCTCAAATCCTCAAATCTTACTCTCCAACAAATGGGTCAAACATCCCCAAATTCCAACTTAGATTCATGATAAATAGGTGAAATAATCAATGGGTATTCAATATTCATGTACAAAAGTGATAATTAATCACATACCTCTTCAATTTAAGTGAAAATCCCTCAAAATATCGCCTCAATCCGAGCTCTCAAAGTCTAAAAATGAAGAAAATACTCTAACCCTCGTTCTGAAATCTCTATCCAGCATTTTTGCTTCTGGGGCTCACTAGTCGTATCTGCGGCTCCGCTTTTGCGGACAAATCCTTCACTTCTATGATATTTCATTAACTCCCAGACCAGCGACTTTTGCGGCCCAAATCGCGCTCCTGCGTTCAACAATCCGCTTATGCGGGACTGCACCTGCGGAGTACCCTCCGCTTCTGCGACGAAATCCTCTTCGGCGACCACATACCTGCATCTGCAAGATCGCAGGTGTGACATCTTCCATGCACCTGCGCAAAGCCCTAACTTCACTCAAATCCTCTTTTGTGAGACCTTGACTGCTTCTACGGCTCCGTACCTCCGACCCATTTCTCGCAGGTGTGGTTGCACCAGAAATGATCACAACACTAATTTCGCAAGTCAAATTCTCAATTCGATTTCAATCCAAAAAACACCCGAGGCCACCGAGACCCCATCCAAACATACCAACTCATCCTAAAACACGATATAAACTTAGTCAAAGACTCAAATCACATCCAACAATGTCAAAAACACGGATCGCACCCCAATTCAAGCCTATTGATACTAATAGATTTCCAACTTCTACAATCAATGTCCAAACCTATCAAACCAACTCCGATTGATCTCAAATTTTACACACAATTCCTAAATGACACAACAGACCTATTTCAACTTTCAGAACCAAAATTCGATCCTGGTATCAACAATGTCAACTCTCGGTCGAACTTCTCAACTTTCCAAACCTTCAACTTTCCAACTTTCGCCAATTCAAACCAAAACGACCTACGGACCTCCAAATCAATATCTGGACACACTCCTAAGTTCAAAATCACCATACAGAGCTATTAAAACCATCAAAACTCCATTCTGATGTCGTTTACATATAAGTCAACATCCGATCAACTCCTACAACTTAGGTTCCTACCTTGGGACTAAGTGTCCCAATTCATTCTGAAACATCCCCGGAACCAAACCAACTACCCTGGCAAGTCACATAATAACAAACAAACATAGAATAAGAAATAAATAGGGGAATGGGGATATAATACTCAAAACAACCAGCTGGGTCGTTATAATGACATAAGAAATAACCCAGCTGCTTAGCCTCAGACTGGCATCAGTCAATGACCCTATCATGGTCACTACCACTATGAAATAACTTAATCTCCCCCAGACAAAACTCGTCAACAAGACTTAAGAATATACTTCCCCACAAATGAGTAACTGAAAGATCCCCAACACACTCACAACTCAAGGCCGTGTAACATATCAAAATAGCAATCAAGCACCCAAAACCTTTCGCATCCCAAGAAAAATTCTTCCTGTCACCTCCAAACCATCTAAGCACATTCCCTAGTCACATAATACTCATCATATATCAATCCAACAACTCTCTGAGCCACCAATCTCACTCCCAAGACAAATAAGTCCAAATGCACATACTCACACAAATGAAACCACCAAGCCCAAGTTGCGGTCTGATCTTGGCCTAAACTCCCCCAGGCCAGCCAATCTCCACAATACAGAAAACACATACCGCACCTCATCCATGACATCACAAGGTGTTTATGCATAACTGATACTGAGTGTTCAACATGCCATACGAGTGGATAGAAAGAAATCAAGAGGTACATTTCAAGTTGAATCAATGTCACACGATAAGGAAATAAAGATGGGAAGTTTCCTGCATACCCCGTAGCCTCACGATACTGAGTACTCAACATGGCTTGGGTTGATTTGCATGCAGCGATATAAGGTGGGAATTATGTGCGTGTTGCTTGTAGGGTAACTACGTGAAGCCACCCGACGTCATAAGGTGGGCTAAAGTGCATGTAGCTATTTCAGGAAAACTGTATCCAAAACCTTTTTTTAAAATGTAAGGTGCCAATCCCTGACCTTGGGAAGCGCGACCGTCGCTCAACCAAGATACCTCAGTCGAGCAAGCCTTTACAATGCCTTCTACCCAACTCGCCCATGAATAAAGAGAAGATACATTTATATCATTAATTAAATATTAAGTTGATTCCGTGAATAATGCCAATTCCATTACCATTAGTCGCTTCATTTTATAGTCTCAAAATACATACATAATCATAGTTAAAGTGCAACAAGTGATTCAAATATAACAAGGCTAGTTTCACATTTCCAACACCCATATTCAACCCACACTGTGTCTACGGAGCCTCTACGGATGCAAAGTACTATTATAACACCGGAAACAAGACCCCGGCTATACCTCAAAATATAAAACACATGGGACAAAAGATACACGACCCCGAATGAAGAGGGACTCACCAAATCTGCTGAGAAAAGGGTGTACTGCTATCAATGATCAATGCCACCGGCTGCGGAACCACTTGTATCCATTAAAGATGTAGTGCCCCCGGCAAAAGGGACGTTAGTACATATGGAATAGTACTAGTATGTAAGACTAAAAACCCTCTCGTTAGAATGAATAATAACACAAGGAAGGACAGTCATAAATCAATGGAAGCCTCAGATAATACAAAACATCAAATTAGGAGTAAGATAAGTGTCAAGTAAATTTTCATTATTTTAGGTTGGGAGATCTTAGCACCGATATACCACCGTGAGTTTAGCACAGAGTCTGATCATGGCCCGATCGGCTAGGCATTCTCATCCAATCATTATCATAATTTCAATCAATATCTCAATAACAATTTCAAGCACAATCACCACCATGTGTGCGGCATGGCGTCCGATCACGACCCGACCGACTAAGCCATCTCACCACAATATTTTATGGATCGACATCACCCTTTTCTAGCAATTCCCTCATCCCAATAAAGGGGAATATTCTCTTCACAACAATCTTATCCCAATAAAGGGGTACAATCACAATTCACTCCTACAATGACACATGTAGTTTCGGGGTTAGGTTATTTCAACCTACCCTTCCTCTGTGACCAACGATACTCTCAGGGTGTTTATTTATTTAAAAGAATTGAAAACGCATTTCATTATCTTTTATATACCATTCAGTTCATTGGCACAGATGGCCATAACACAATGTCACTCTTGGCACGTTGGTCGTATTTAATACTTCATATTCATCACTTTCACTTTCAAACCTTATCACGGATCATCAACAACAAAGCATTTCTATTCAAGACTATAAGTACACATATTGAGCAAATAAGAATGTTAAACACATTGAGATTTCTTACACAATTTGATATAATAGCCTTTATTTGAATCACGACTTAAAGATATAACATTTGGATATGCAACCCATGCTTCGAGCACATGTTCAAATAGAATATAACATAACAAGAACATTGGAATACATATTAAACATATATCTTTCGACACAAGGCTTATTCGGAATAACCAATTCATAATGAACAACTCGGGACTTACAAGGATATTGTGGGGTTCAATTCTAATAGATGAGTTAGCCAACATACCTCGCCTCGTGCTTTTAAAATTACTATAATGTTTTGGAATTCTTAGCCTCTTCGATCTATTTAGAAATATAGCAACATTGAACACAAATTAGGAAAGTGTTTATGGTTCCATCTCATTTGAGCATTTTATCAAACACTAGGTGGGTATTATGATTTCAAGGTCCTCCTGTGGTGGATTCCTCCATCCCACTACCCAAAGTCTACCCAATTTAGCTCAACATTCTTTCCCCAACCCTTGATAGTACATGCATGCATAATGGACAACTCCCACACCCAAGAATTGCTTTTCTCATTACCTATTTTCAGTAAAATCACGAAATTGAGGGCTATGGAGTAGAATCTTACCTCTAGGATGAAGACCTAGTGAATTTTCTTGTGAATTCTTCAACTTTGAGCAAGAGTTAGTGATCAATAATCTTAGGAACTTCCCCTCTCACTCTATGGTAATCCATATCTCTAGAAATATGATATTTTTGCTTCAAAAGTGGCCCCTCTACTTCAATATATCAAAATAGGACCGGGTCAAAAATTAGAAAAAAATAAAGCCTCGATGTAGATATGCGGCTGCATATGCGACCGCATAACTCTTCTACGGTCTGTAAAATGGTCCGCATAATAGCCCTTCGGAACTGGGCACTCTTGCCTCACTTTGCGACCGGTCTGCGGTACGTAGACCTATTCTGCGGTCGCATAATGCTCCGCATAACTTCCCTCCGGAAATTTTTATGTTGGATCTACGTTGAATTGTGTGGCCCGCGAAATGATTATGCGAACCGCAAATCCGTTGCAAACTGAAGCAGAAATCAAGGAAAATGTTGGGACCATTATGCGGTCCATTATGAGAGGATTGGAGAGGAGGCCTACAAGCTTGCCTCGCCACCTAGTTTATCTACGGTTCATCCGGTGTTCCATGTCTCTACGCCTCGAAAGTATTATGATGATCCGTATCATGTTCTAGGCTTCAGCACAGTCCTGTTGGACGAGGATTTGACCTATATTGAGGGCCCTGTGGCTATCTTGGACAGGCAGGTCCGGAAGTTAAGATAAAAGGATATTGCTTCAGTGAAAGTTCAATGGAGAGGTCATCCGATCGAGGAAGCGACCTGGGAGACCAAGCATGATATACGGAGTCATTATCCTCATATATTCACCACTTCATGTATGTCCTTATACACGTTCGAGGATGAACGTTTGTTTTAAGAGTGTGAGAATGTAACAACGCGATCGATCGTTTTGTATAATTGTGCCATGTTACCCATTTTATTACTTGACACATGTGTGTTTATGCTTTTATGACTTGCGAGATTGATTAGTTTCATTCCAGGAAGCTTTCAGGTTGATTTGGACCCTTCATTCTAGACTTAGAAGCTTTAATTTCAAAATATTGACCAAACTTTGATTTTTGTGAAAATGACCCCGGAACTGTATTTTTATGACTTTGATAGCTTCGTATCGTGATTTTGGACTTGGGCGTATACCAGAAATTGATTTTGGCAGTCCATAAGTTGACTTGTGTTGATTTTGCCTGTTTGTCAATTTTAAATTGAAAAGTTTAACCGTGGGTTCAATTTTAGTTATCGAGCTTGGAATTTTATTTTGGGACATGGAATAGGTCCGTTATGGCATTTAGAACTTGTCTGCAAAATTTGGTGTTGCTTGGAGTTGACTTGATAGGTTTCGGACGCTTAGTTGTAATTCTAGAAGTTCTTGAAAAGTTCTTTGAAAATCATGTGTTTTGGTTTGATTCATAGTTTAAATGTTATTTTTGTGTTTTGATCGTGCGAGCCAGTTTTTATGATGTTGTTAGACTTGTGTGTATGTTTGGTTTGGAGCCCCGAGGGCATAGATGAGTTTCAGACACGTTCCGAAAGTGTTTTGGGCTTGAACTCCGCAGAGATTGATGTCTGGTGCTCTGGTGTCACAAATGCGAACATCAGGCTCGCATTTGTGAAGGCGACAAGTGATGGGCAGTTATCCAAATGTGATATCACATTCGCATTTGCGAATCCAGCAGAATTTGGTCATGTCCGCTTGTGCGATATTTCCCTCGTTCGTAATTGTGAAGGCTTTATAGCAATTGCGATGTATGTTGAGCCTAACAATGTTCGCAAATATGAGCCCTGGTCCGCAATTGTGAGGGTTTGAAAATGTGAGCCCTGGTCCGCACTATGTCGCAAATGCGACACTTGCAGCTGGTCAAAGGGTCGTGAGACGGTATTTTTGAACTTATTCTTACATTGTTGAACCCTAGACTCAGTAGGAGGCAATTTGGAGAGGGGATTTTCACCTACAAACCTTGGGTAAGCGATTCTAATCTATTTCTAATCATATTCCATCAATATATCTTAGATTTTAACATTAGAATTATGTGAATCAAAGTAGAAATTGGAGAAACTTTGCTAAGTTTTTGAATAATAAGAAATTGAGTTTTGAGAGTCGATTAGGACTCGGATTTTGAAACTAATTACATATATGAACTCATGGGGTCATGGGTAGACGGAATCTACCATTGGACTAGGGTTTTGATTGGACGGGCCCCAGGTTGACTTTTGTTGAGTTTTTTGGAAAAGGTGTAAAGATCTTAACTTTATCTATTGCAATTCGATTCCCTATGATTGTTTGATAATATTGAGTCGATTTTGGTTAGATTTGAGCTGTGTGGAGGTGGATTTTAAGGGAGAAGCTATTTTCGAGTGTTGAATTTGCATTGTTGAGGTAAGTGTCTTGCCTAACTTCGTGTGGGGGAAATCCTCCTTAGGATTGGTATTGTTTGATTTAATTGTGCTAAGTGAAATCCGTGTATGCAAGGTGACGAGTGGGTACATGGGTTGTGCGTAGTATTTGAACGGTTTATGCTACGTAGACTATTTCCATGCTTTAATTGAAATGCCATGTTACGTTCTAAATTCTCATAGCCAAATTATCCTTAATTGTGTTAGACTATCCTTAATGCTTTAGTTGAACTTGTTGTCTTCTTTATTGTTACATGTTATCTCTTCATTATTAATTTTCATTGTTTGAATTAATAGTTCGTATTATCCCTTTACTTGTTGATTTCCATTAATTGAGACTCACTGTTGAATATCTTTTCCTATATTATGAGTTAGCCTTATCTAATATCGTGGTTATACATTATTTTATCATTGTTGAGTTATTTGGTATTGAAGTTGTGAAAGTCGTTAATATGTTGAGGCGATGTTGGTTATTGTTGAAACATCTATCTTATTGAGCATTTTTCATCCATTGTTGTTGTTGATATTCTTATATACGTTGTGCTGGAGCCATGGGGTGTTGTTGTGGAAACATTAATATTATTGTTGTTGGCAAGTTGTTATATGTGGGCACTTGTGGTGCGAATTGTTATTGTGATATGATATTGAGGCGCATGCAACGGTATAAGGCTTGGGTTGATGTGCATGCGGTGGTATGAGGTGGGACTTATGTGCGTGTTGCTTATAGGGGAACTACGTGAAGCCACGCGGCGTCACAAGATGGGCTAAAGTGCGTGGCTATTTCGAGAAAACTATTTTCAAAACCTATTTTTAAATGTAAAGCTCACGCGGCGGTATAAGAAAAGATTGTGATTGAAATTGAGCAAAGTGAATACGAGGCAGTACCTTGGTTTTGATTTGCAAAGAAAATAATGTTTCATGGTGCCGAACTAGGCTTATGTGTTTCATTATACACGAGGCTCGGACTTTTTAGGTTGAACAATGCATCGGAATGTAAAGGAAACTTTTTGGCGGAAGAGTGCATTTCTGCGGTCCATTATGAGACCGCAGAACCACTCTGCAGACCGCATAATGGCCGCAAAGTAAGGCAGTTAATTGGGTCAGTTGGAAGCAACTATGCGGTCGACCATGCGACCGCATAACTGTTATGCGGTGCATTATGCGACCGCATAATAGTTATGCGAACCGCATAGTGACCGCATACACAGACAGTTCTTTTGGCTATTTTGTAACCTATTATGCGGACCGCATATCGGTTATGCGATCGCATACCTTGTTCCGGAGCTCCATTTTTGGGTTTTTAAAACTCGACCCTATTTCATTAAATACACTCTTTGGGCCATTTTTGAGACATAATCTGATATTTTAGAGTGAGAGAGAGTGCCCTAGAGTGAGAAGGTGTTTTTCAATAATGTTTCTTCAATTCTTGCTCAAGTTTTGGAAGATTAATAAGGGAAGCTCACTAGGTATTCATCCTAGAGGTAAGATTCTACACCCTAAACGCTAATTTCAAAATCTTCTGAAAATAGGTAACTAGCAAGATAATTTTTGGGCATAAGAGTTGTTTATTTAACATGCATGTGTTATCAAAGGGTGTAGGAAGATTGTTGAGCTAAAAATGGTAAAGATTGGGTTGTGGGATGATGGAATCCTTCATAAAAAGGACATTGAAACCTTATGCACACCTAGTGTTTGATAAAATGCTCGAGTGAGCTAGAACCATGATCATCTTCCAAATTTTGATTCAATTTGTTATATTTCTTCAATAGATTGAAGTTGCTAAGAATTCGGGAATATTTTAGAGTTTAAGGAAGCTCAAGTGAGGTATGTTGGCTAAACTCTTCTCTTAGAATTGAATCCCACGATATTCATGTAAATTATGTAAGTCCCGAGTGATTCATTATGAAACTGGCTATTTTGAGTAAGATTGGGTTGAAAGATATATGTTCAACAAGCATCCCAAATGCTCAATTCATGTTATGTTACCAATTGAGGATGTGTTAAAATATGGGCTGTGCATTAATAATGTTTTGACTTTAAGTCAAGTTCAAATGAAGGTTATTATGCCAAATTTTGTGAAATATCTCTATGTGCCTTAGACTCTAAATTGCTCACATGTGTATTACACACCTTGATTTGAATTGTATTTGTTGTTGATGATGATAATGATATTTGAAATTGATAAGGTGAGCATGAAATACTGAATATGGCCAACGTGCCAAGAATGATCTTATAATTATGGCCATTAGTGCCAATGAAATGAAAAGATGTGAAAGTAATACGAAATGCGATGATTGATATAAAAAGGTTGATGTCTCAAATAAGACAGCCTAGTTGGTCGGGTCGTGATCGGACACCATGTCGCACACATGGTGGTGATTGTGCTGGAAATTATAATTAAAATTGTGATTGTGGTCGATGTCACTAATGGATAGCCTAGCGGATCGGGTTGTGATCAGACTCTGTGTTAAAGACGGTGGTATTGATATTGAGAGAAATTGTGGTTCATGTCTCTAATGAGATAGACTAGCCGATCGGGTTGTGATCGGGCTCCGTGCTAAGAGTACGGTGGTACTGGTTTTGTGAATAATGGTATTGGGGACAATGGTATATCGATACTAAAAATCTCCCAATATGAGATATGGAAATTAATTTGAACACTGTCTTGATCCTAAAATTAAGGTTTGATGCTGATTAAGGCTCTCACTGATATTATGATAATCTTGTTTGTATTATTTGTCATTCTATTTAGAGGGTGTTTAGTTATACATACTAGTGCTATTCGACGGTACTAACGTCCCTTTTGCCGAGGGCGCTGCATCTTTAAATGGATGCAGGTGGTTCCAAAACAGGAGATATTGATCAGTGATAGTAGTACACCTTCTTCCCAGCTGACTTGGAGAGCCCCACTTTATTCCGGGGTCATGTATCTTTTGTACGTTGTGTATTCAGTTTGAGGTATTGCCGGGGCCTTGTTGCCGGCATTATCATTGTACTCTTCTTTATCTATAGAGGCTCCGTAGACATAGTGCGGGCTGTGTATTAGTGCTGGGAAAAGACAAACTATGTTATGTTGTGGTTGTATTACTTGTCCATTTGAGACTTTAAAAAAGATGAAACTATTGGAAATGAATTGGTATTGTAGACATGAAAACATTTTCGTCTAATTAATGAAAATATGTATATATCTATTCGTGGATGAGTTTGGGTAGAATAAAATCTAACAGGCTTGCTCGGTCGGGTTCGCTCGGTTGAGCGTCGGTCGCACTCCTCAGTTTTGGGGTGTGACACCTTGTTGTGTCATTCCTTATTTTTTCTAGCAGTTGTTGCCGTACTTTATCATTGTGGAACTTTAGTTGCTTCTTTGTGTTATATCTATTGTGGGTTTCCGGTACTAGTTCTTGCAAATTTTCTTTCCGTATTATTTGTTTCTTCACTTTCCATTACATAGCCGTATTGAAAATTTCATACTATCTATTTTATATCCTAGTAAGTGACTTGACCTGGCCTCGTCACTACTCTACTGAGGTTAGGCTCGATACTTACTGGGTACCATTGTGATGTACTCATACTACGCTTCTGCACATCTTTTTGTGCAGATCCAGGTACGTCTGCTCGTGTCGGTCATTAGAGGATTTTTGTAGCTGCTTCTTGGAAGACATTAATGTATACCTGCTCCACGTCCGCAAGTCTCGGAGTCACCTTCCTTATTTTACTTCCTGTTGCATTTTCTTTCGAACAGTGATGTAGTAGTACTCTAGATGTATTCTGTAGAGCTTACGACTCAGTTCTACCAGTTTTGGGATGTGTATTGTGAGATTCTATTTTTGGAAGTTTTTATATATTATTCAGTTGTTTTCAGTAACTTGTTAATTTATATTTGTTCAGTTATCATTATTTGTTAGGCTTATCTAATCGTAGATACTAGGTATCATCACGACATCCCTCGGAGAAAAATTGGGGTCGTGACAATAATAGCCTAAGAACTACCCGTATCATGAATATCCAGGTGCACGCACACACGACCGTCACTTAGCACATGCGTCACCCCTAACATATCGTAAATATCATAGTTCTAAGGGATAATTACCCACAAATCCATGTTTAGATAAGTTACTTATGTCAGAAAATCCAAAACAATACTTTAGAAAAGCCATCCGCACAAATCGACCTCTAAACGGCTCAAAATTAGCCAAAAGCAACTCAAAAATATCTAATAGTACTAGAGGAATCAAACGTAAAGGATAAAAGTGTAATCTTTAATTAAATTCTCTAAAGTCAACCCTAGCTTGCACTCTGAAACTCGACAAAACTCACAAATTCTAATAACCCATTAAAATACGAGTCAAACCATACTAATTTCATCCAAGTCCTACTCCGAATCGATGTTCAATACCTATGTATTCACTCAAATTTCTCTTTTAGATTCATCAATGAAATGTCAAAATCAACGATGGAATCATGTAAAATAATCAAATTTGAGTAAAAAATACTTACCCTAATCCAAGAGTGAAAGTCGCCTAAATAATCGTCCAAATCCGAGCTCCCATACTCAACAGGTGATAAAATGAACAAACCCCTTGATATATAATAAGATGCTAGTGATTTTCTCATTTGCGGATAGACAGCAACATCTAGGGCATCGCTTCTACGGTTCCCATCTCGCATCCGCAAGAATTCCTCAACAGGTCGCTAACTGTTTCTACCACAAGCCAGCAGCATCTGTGGCTTCGCATGTGCGATTTCTCAAGCGTACGTGTGCAAATCTTCAGCCTGGTCCATGCTCCGCATGTGCGCACCCCCCCCCCCAATCTGCAGGTGTGACTTAACATCTGCGACCAAACCTCCATAGAAGCAAAATTCTCCTAGGCACCTCCTCTTCGCAGAAGCGATCCTTCTCTCACATGAGCGGATCCACACTTGCGACCAAATCTGCGCAGGTGTGAAGAATCAGAACCGGAACTGCCCATCATGATCAAAATAATTTGAAACTCATCCGAAAAATACCTGGGCCCCTCGAGACCCCGTACGAATATACCAACAAGTCCCAAAACATAACACAAACTTACTCAAGGACTCACATCGCACATAATAATATCAAAACCACAAATTGCACCTCAAATCAAGCTTCATGAACTATTTCTAATTTCTAAATTCCAAACTTACGCCGAACACGTCTAAATAACTCGGAATCGCCTCAAATTTTGCACACAAGTTCCAAACGACAAAATGAACATATTCTAACTTCTAGAAAATAATCTGGACCGAGTATCATCAAAGTCAACTCCCGGTCAAACTTACGAACTTTTCAAACCTTTAAATTGCCAACTTTCGCCAAATAGTGCCCAAACCTTCTAGAAATATTCAACAATAAACCAGGAAATAAGCCCAAGCCCAAAATCATCATCCGGACCTAATGGAATCATCAAAACTTTGATCCAAGGTCAAATATATGAAAGTCAAACTTGATCAACTCTTCTAACTTAAAGTTTTCAAAATGAGAATCATTCTTCCAAATCAATCCATAGTTACTCGAAAAATAATAAAACCATACACACAAGTCATAATACATCATATAAAGCTACTCTCACCCTCAACAACCGAATGAAAATACAAATGCTCAAAATGATGGGTCGGATCGTTATAGCGCTATACGAAGCCGCTCTTGGATCAACTTCACCTTTCCAAAAAAATCACATACCAAATCTATGCCCAATAACCTAGCCTCACCAATCTCAAACCAACCATCTAGAGAGAGGCAACCCCTCCTATATAATGCCACATATGGAGCCATCAAGATACTATATTGGTAGTTGTTGTTGTAGGAAAACTCTGTTAATGGTAGAAATTGATCCCATTGGCCTCCAAATTTAGGAACGCAGGTTCTCAACATATCCTCAAGCATCTGAATGGTCCGCTCGGACTGCCCATCCGTCTGTGGGTTATATGAAATACTCAGCTCCACCTACATTCCCAACTCAAGGGGAATATCTCTCCAAAAGTGTGATGTAAACTGAGTGCCACTATCCAAGATTATAGAAACATGCACACCATGCAAAACGACAATCTCTCTGTGTCACGACCCCAATTTCCCTCCTTAGGATGTCGTGATGGCACCTAGTCTCTAAGACTAGGTAAGTCTAATACTTACTGAATTAAATCATAGAATTTAACCAAAACAACTATAAATCACAAACCGTATATTTCAATATAAGGCCAACAATCCCAACATGATACAATATCCCAAAACTGGTAGTACAAGTCATAAGCTCTACTGAGTTCTCTAGGAAATTTCTAAGTACAACTGTTCCGGAATAGAAATAAACTGTACAAAATAAACTTAAGAAGGTGACTCCAAGGCCTGCGAATACATCATATAAAGCAACTCTCACCCTCAACCACCGAACGAAAATATAAATGCTCAAAATGACCGGCTGGGTCGTTATAGAGCTGTACGAAGCCGCTCCTGGATCAACTTCACCTTTCCAAATAAATCACACACCAAAGCTATGCCCAATAACCTAGCCTCACCAGGCTTAAACCAACAATCTGGAGAGCGACATCTCCTCGCATATAATGCCACATATGGAGCCATCAAGATACTAGACTAATGGTAGAAACTGAACCCATTGGCCTCCAAAGTCAAGAATGTAGGTTCTCAACATATCCTCAAGCATCTGAATGGTCTACTCGGATTTTCCATCCGTCTGTTGGTTAAATGCAACACTCAACTCCACCTACATGCCCAACATAAGGGGTATATCTCTCTGAAAGTGTGATGTAAGCTGAGTGCCACAATCCGAGATTATACACCATGCTAAAGGACAATCTCTCTATGTCATGACCCAAATTTTCCTCCGTATGATGTCGTGATGGCACCTAGTCTCTATGACTAGGTAATCCTAACACTTACTGAATGAAATGACAGAATTTAACCAAAATAACTATTAAACATAAACAGTATATTTCTATATAAAGCCAACCATCCCAGCATGATACAATATCCCAAAATCGGTAGTACAAGTCATAAGCTCAACTGAGTTCTCTAGGAAATTTCTAAGTATAACTATTCCGAAATAGAAATAAACTGTACAAAATAAACTTAAGAAGGTGACTCCGAGGCCTGCGAATACATCATATAAAGCTACTCTCACCCTCATCCACCAAACGAAAATACAAATGCTCAAAATGACCGGTCATGTCGTTATAGCTCTGTACGAAGCCAATCCTGGATCAGCTTCACCTTTCCAAAAAAATCACAAACCAAATCTATGCCCAATAACCTAGCCTCACCAGGCTCAAACCAACCATCTGGAGAGCGACAAGTCCTCCCATATAATGCGACATATGGAGCCATCAAGATACTAGACTGGTAGTTGTTGTTGTAGGAAAACTCTGCTAATGGTAGAAACTGATCCCATTAGCCTCCAAAGTCAAGAATGTTGGTTCTCAACATATCCTTAAGCATCTGAATGGTCCGCTCGTACTTCCCATACGTTCGTGGGTTAAATGCAATACTCAGCTCCACCTACATGCCCAACTCAAGGGGAATATCTCTCCAAAAGTGTGATGTAAACTGAGTGCCACGATCCAAGATGATAGAAATATGCACACCATGCAAAAGGACAATCTATCTGTGTCACGACCCCAATTTCCCTTCGTTGGATGTCGTGATGACACCTAGTCTCTAAGACTAGGTAAGCTTAACACTTACTGAATTAAATGACAGGATTTAACCAAAACAACTATTAAACATAATCAACATATTTCTATATAAAGCCAACCATCCCAACATGATACAATATCCCAAAACTGGTAGTACAGGTCATAAGCTCTACTGAGTTCTCTAGAAAATTTCTAAGTACAACTATTCCAGAATAGAAATAAACTGTACAAAATAAACTTAAGAAGGTGAGTCTGATGCCTGCGAACGAGATGGCAGGTATACCTTGAGTCTCCACAGTAATGCCCAATCAGCTAGCTAATGATCAACACTCCGAAGTACTTGGATCTGCACAAAAATATGCAGAAAGCGTAACATGAGTACACCACAGCGGTACCTAGTAAGTATCAAGACTAACCTCGGTGGAGTAGTGATGAGGGATAGTCAACACACCTACTAGACTTAATAACATTTACAAGTGTGAATGTGAAACTAACAGGGAACAATATCAATATAAAGCTAAGCATGGTAAAATACCAACCAATACTTGCAATAGAAAACTAGAAGCAACAATTAGCAACAAAGCACAACAGGTGATAATGCCGTAAAGTAAGTTGAACACAGTTTAAGTCTAGTGAAATCAAGTAAAGGAAAACAAGTAACAATGCAATAAGAATAATCGCTTTCACACAAGATTTATTCAAGATTTTTCCGGAGGTACTACACCTCATAATAAAAAATCATGGGTCCCAATTCACGAACCCTAATCACTTGGCATTCTTGTGCCTACATTAATATTCATAATTGCACGGACAACTCACACGCTACACGAACAACCTACGTGTCAATACCATTAGTACCTCATATCTAAATGGACAACTCATGTGCTAAGGAAGTGACAATACCTCATATATGCACGGACAACTCACGTGCCAACAATAACAATGACTCATAACTGCACGGACAACTCACGTGCTAACACTAACCATAAATCATAACTGCACGGACAACTCACGTGCCAAAAGTACAACTCTCACATAGAAGGAAGGTAAACGAGAATACATGTAAATGTTCAATGAACATCATGATTCATCTTCTTAAACCGATATGGGTGATTAATTACGTGTATGCTTGTGCAAGTGATCAATAATTTATTAATAATATATCCATTAATTATACTTTATTGTATTTTATTGGGATTTAAGAAGGTTAGTTAATTTAATTATGATAAAAGAGATCAAGACTTAAACATGCTATACTTCCAATTAAGTGAATTCTAATTAAAATGGCCATAAGTTCAATACATTTTTAGCCTTTTCTTTCAAAACCCCAATAAAATTGGCCCAAAAATGCTTAACCCGTCTAGGCCCAAAGCCACCCTTTCCTACTTGGCAATCCATGTCGCACCCCCTCCACCAATCCCATTCTGCCATGTCAGCATCCCAAAACCCCTAAAAACAAACACGCTCCATATGGACCATTGATCACATTTATAAGCGGTCCATATTAATTGTGTCTTTCCCTTTTAATTTTAATTCTTCCAGTTTTAATCACAACAGTTGGATCAAAATGATCCAACGCCCCCTGTTTTATTCCCCGTAGTTGAATTTCTTTTATTTTGAGTGCAAAAATTTATAGTTGTTGATCCATTTCATCCAACGGTCCATGTTCATTCTCTCACTTTAAATATACTAGAGCCCCCAAATCCTAATCACTCACTCATTTTCATGCTGCCTCATTACCCTTTTGCTCTTATTCCCTTCGTCCTCTTCAACCTCTGTCATCTCTAAACTTAGCAAAAATTTGTACCAAACCACTGTAAGAAAACTATGAGAGCACCATCATCAAGTTAGTCGAGAATCTAATTTAAACTATTCCTAATCTCATCATTCACTTTAAAATCTCAAAATTTGAAACCCCTAGCTTCAAACGTGAAAGTCACAGAACCTCTTCATCACGCCTTATTTAGTTGAAATCCGCCATTAAAGCTCACATGCATCTTCCAAATTCGGATGAATCTTGAACTCATCATGACGAGTGACAACCCAGAGGTAAAATACAAGGACCTCCCGATCAGTGTTTTAAAAGGCGTGGGCGTAAGGCGAGATGTTTTACATATGCCTCAGCAAGGCGTAAGCCCCTAGGCACAGGGCGTAAGCCCCATGGGTATTTAATTTTTAATATTTTATAAAATAATATAATTATAGTAAATATTTATAAACAAGTAAAATTACATAAAAATTGAAAAAAACTATAAATATATATATATGTGTGTGTGCGCGCGCGCGCTCTATCCCCACAAAAAACTAGTCAAAACAATCTATTATATGCTACTTACAAGCACAAGTAACTTGAGTCTAAAAGAATAAAGTTTTCTACATGGAGGAACAAAAAGGATGACTAACCTGCAATTTGAACTTCTCTCTTTGTATTTGTAAAGAAAATTGCATATTCGTTGTTTTATAAAATATTAGCACACTAGCGAACAAGATAAAGAATTGGGAAAGACCATAAATTAGGGCTTTAATAAATAAAAAAGGTCTTTACTTTTAAATTTAATACATTTCAGTTCCTTTTTAAAACTTTTGAGTAATTATAAGCTGACTTTTGAGAATTTGGGTATTATATGAAGGACTTATTTAACAAATTTTATTTTAATTTGAAAACGTCTCTAGGGCTTACATCTCACTACAAAAACGCGCCTCAAACGCCCGGGCGTACGCCCCAAATTGCTGGGCGTACGCCTCTTGAGAGTTTCGCCCCACACCATCACCTCAGGGGCATTTTTGGTGCGCCTCTCCTCAGGGCTCGCCCCAAAAATGCCTTTTAAAATGCTGCTCCTGGTAAAGGCTTTGTCCGAAGGTTCACCAGGTTTAACGACTAATTTGTTCGTCCCCTTTAGAGGGTAAATCTTTACTCCATTTCCCCCCTCTAATTTATCATTCTTTCCTTTGATATCATCATGAGTCTTTTTCATCAATGTTCATTAATATTCATTGTCTCCTATCATCTTTTGAATTTGAGAGTTCAAAACTCAAACCCTAAAAGCCCCAATCTTTGGCTATAAATACCAGCTTTAATGCCTTCACCTAACATCGAATTAGTAAAATTAAATGCAACTACACTAAAGCTTTAAAAATCTCTGCCTATTACTTACAAGTTTTCTTTTCTCCCTTTCAAACTGGTCGAGGCTAACTGTTCTTGAGGCTGACTTTGAATACTAATCCCTAACGGCTAAAGTTGAGTCTGGTTTGCTGACCTAAGGAAGATCAATGTATCTCCAACTTTATTTCAATAATTGAACTTTGTTTATAGTTTTCTCATGTGTAGTTATCTGTTTAGTTAGTTGATAATCTTATTGAAAATCGTGTTTTCTTACCTTGTTAGTATGAATGTGATATGAAGCATGTTAATGATATTTTATACCTAATATTTAAGGTACACTAGGACACCTATATTACACTACATAATGTACACTTCAACTATGGTCTACGAAATTATTGAATTCTGAGTAAGGGTTAAAGTTATCTCGAGGAGAAGGTGTTAGGCATCCCTCAAGATCTACAAAATATGGTTCCGGTGGACTCGATAAAATAAGAGAGGGATTGGTTCAAGAACAATTGATTTAATATTTACAGGAAATGTGAAAGTAGTTCGAAAGAAGAGTAATTAAACACGAGTGTCACATGATAAAATACAAACATCTATGTAGTAGATTACACACAAAGAGTGAGAACAATATATATAAAAATTATATTTTTTGATGATTTAATAAAATTTAAAGAGTATGTAGTAATGAGTGGAGTATTGGAAAATTGATTAAAACGAATTTTAATTAAAAGAATACACTTGAAAGAAATAAAGCCTTACGGTCAGGAGGTGTCTCCAAGAAGAAAGAGGTAGGTGCGGTGATGGTAGCCCAAGGTCCAAAATCTCCTCTTACATACCAAACACTCCCACCCACATATCAGCCTTCACCTCCCAGATACCAACAACCTACCGCCACTTACCATACTTATAACACCTAGCCAACATACTACCACTTACCACCAGCCCGCCAAAACTACCAAAAACCTAGACCAAATTTCGACCGCAGACCACCCAGACAATACACCCCAATTGCTAAACCTATAGACCAACTGTACGAGAGACTGAAGGTTGCTTGTTATATCACTCTCATTCTCACTGTTGCTATGGAAAACTCTTCCCAGTGGATTAATCCAAATAAGACATGTGCCTATCGCTCAGGCATGAAAGGTCATACTATTGATGAGTGTCATATTTTGAAGGATAAGATTCAGACATTAATTGGCACCGAAGTCATACAGGCAAAGGAGGCTTCACCCAATGTCCGTAACAATCCTCTCCTAAATCACAGGGGTGGAGGAGTAAACATGATAGAGACCGATGAAGAATGGGACTCAGAGGGGACAATTGGACTCATTCGGGAAGGGGATAATTCTAAAACATCTCCAGTCACTCTCCCACCTATCATGGTACATACTTAGGCACCAATTGAAGTTGAGGTAGCTGTACCCACTCCATTTGAGGTTGAAGTAACAACGCCCTTCACCGTGATGGTAGCACCTACGCCGTCTTATAAGTCTAATGCTATACCATAGGATTATGTTGCAGAAGCATGAAGAAAAGAAAAAGCAAAAATGGAAGAAACAGGTGCAGCGCAAGGCATGACCAGAACTGGTAGAATTTATACACCCGACGGAAAATAATCACCTTTGAATAGTTTGAGTGTATAATGAGTAGAGTGCAAGAATT
Source organism: Nicotiana tabacum (assembly GCF_000715075.1). Taxonomy (NCBI): domain Eukaryota; kingdom Viridiplantae; phylum Streptophyta; class Magnoliopsida; order Solanales; family Solanaceae; genus Nicotiana; species Nicotiana tabacum. Next base: position 51,485,286 of record NC_134102.1, read on the forward strand.
ATTTTGATAAGTAAAAAAGGATGTTTATTTACAGTAAAACAAAAAACTCGAAACGAAATATGTAATTAAACATGCACAAGAAGGTAGACAAAATATGTGAGAGGTGGAAAGCTTTGAAGAATGTAGGCATTTTAATTAATGAAGCACAAAAGGTTATATTTTGTCAAATGAAAATATTTCGATATCAAAGAGTAAAACAATGAAAGTTGACTCAGGATTAACAACTTTATGGTAGAATATGCGAAAGAATATTTTTGTTTGAACGGTCTTGAAAATCACTGCTGCAAAACTCCGAGGCACATAGGAATGCCCCGATGAAGGTGTTAAATGAAGCCTACGTACCCAACAACATCACCAGTGGAGAGATGGCCAATATAGTAGGGCAAGTGTTGGAAAGCCACAAGATCACTTTTCATGAAGACGAGCTGCCACCAGAAGGACTAAGTCATAATAGGGCACTGCATATCACAGTGCAGTTTGAAGACAAGTTCATTGCCAGAGTCCTGATAGATGGGAGTTCGAGTCTCAACATATGTCCACTAACTACTCTAAAAATATTAGGTAAAGGCCTGCACGAGATACGAGCAGGAAGTATGAATGTGTAAGCATTTGATAGGTCTCAAAGGGCCACAATTGGGAAAACCAACCTCAGCCTACAGATGGGACCGACCTGGTTTGATGTTGAGTTTCAGGTGTTGGACATATCTACTACCTACAACCTATTATTGGGATGACCTTTAATACATGCTGCTGGGGTCGTAGCTTCTACTCTGCATCAGGTCGTGAAGTTTGAGTGGAACCATCAAGAAGTGATCATCCATGGGGATGGAAGTAATCCCATTTACACCAATCAAACTGTTCCGGTCATTGAGAATAGAAGGAAGTTAGGTGGAGAAACATGCCATCGCATCGAGCACGTCAACGCAATTGAAAATGGAAAATGGTGGAGCAGTAAGATAGAAGGCATATTAGCATGGACAGGGTATGAACCTGTCAAGGGTCTCGGTAAGAATCTCCAGGGGATCACCAAACCGATACAGCTAAAGCGTCATGGCACAACTTTTGGGATTGGGTACGAATACACCTGGCACGAGTATCAGAATTGGTCGCCACCATGGCGTGGTCCTTATTACCCTCTAGAGCAACTTGTACCACATTTGAGCCAGTCATTTCATCTTGGTGACATGGTATGGGAGTCCAAAGAAAATGAAGTTCTAGCTGGTATAAGAAATCTGTTTCTGGATGATGAAGACATGGATTGTAGTGCGATAGTTGAGGAGGAGGAGGAGGAGGAAGGCCTCATTTTTTAGACCGTGGAGAAGGAAGTTATTCTCAAGAACTGGACTGCTGCACCATCAAGGGCCTGTCGAGTTCCTAGGTAGCTTGGCAATTAGCATCATTTATTTTGAAAGCAATTTATGAGCATCTAAGACATTTTCAATATTTTGTTCTCAATGTATTTTGTTTTGAAATAATTGCTCGGGTCATCGAGCCGTACTTGTTTGATGTTTTCAAGATTTATTTAATGCATTGTTATTTTTAGTATTTATTATTATTCTTTACATTTTTTCTCTACAGCATTATTATTACCTATCCCGATGAACCTACGACTGTGACATGTAATGAGACAACACAACATAAGGATAATGATTCAGAGGATCTGAAAGAGGATATAATACCCGAGGAAATTGTCAGAGAAGTGAAAAACTTTGAAAACAAGCCTAAGTCCAATTTGGATGAGACCGAAACAATTAATTTGGGAGACTCCGAAACAGTCAAGGAAACGCGTGTAAGCATTCACTTATCACCGTTAGAGAAGGAAAAATACATCCGGTTCTTGGAGAAGTGTGAGGATATTTTTGCATGGTCCTATGATGATATGACAGGTTTGAGCACGTCCATAGTGGATCATAAACTACCTACCAACCCTATGTGTCCGCCTGTAAAGCAAAAGCTCAGAAAGTTCAAGCTAGATATGAGCTTGAAAATAAAAGAGGAAGTCACCAAGCTGATCAAAGCTAAGGTTCTCAGAGTGGTTGAATATCCGACCTGGTTGGCAACATTGTGCCGGTTCCAAAGAAAGATGGGAAGGTCAGAGTGTGTGTCGACTATCGGGATTTAAACAGAGCAAGTCCCAAAGATGATTTCCCTTTGCCCAATATACACATACTGATTGACAACTGTGCCAAGCATGAACTCCAATCCTTTGTGGATTGCTTCACGAGATATCATCAGATCTGGATGGATGAAGAGGATGCCGAAAAGACATCCTTTATTACACCATGGGGAGTATATTGTTACAAAATGATGTCGTTTGGCCTAAAGAATGCTGGAGCCACCTATATGAGGGCCATGACAACCATTTTTCACGACATGATAAGAGATAGAGGTGTACGTAGATGGCATCATCATCAAATCCAAGAAAAGCACAGATCATATAGCAGATTTGAGGAAATTCTTCGATCGACTTCGAAGATACAACCTAAAACTAAATCCCGCAAAATGTTCCTTCAGAGTCCCTGCTGGAAAGTTATTAGGGTTCATCGTCAGCCGCCGAGGAATTGAGCTAGACCCGCCAAAGGTCAAGGCTATCCAAGATTTGCCACCTCCGAAAAAAAAGAAAGATGTGATGAGTTTCTTGGGGCGTCTCAATTACATCAGCTGTTTCATAGCACAATCAACTGTGATTTGTGAACCGATTTTCAAAATGTTAAAGAAAGACATTGCAACAAGTTGGACTGAAGAATGCTAGAAAGCCTTTGACAAGATTAGGGAATATTTATCCAAACCACCTGTTCTGGTCCCACCAGAACCTGGAAGACCTCTGCTACTCTATTTATCTGTACTAGATGGGGCTTTTGGCTGTGTCTTGGGACAACATGACGAGACGGGAAGAAAGGAACAGGCCATATACTATCTAAGCAAGAAGTTCACACCCTACAAAGCACGGTATTCTTTGCTGGAGTGCACCTGCTGCGCTTTGACATGGATAACTTAGAAGTTGGGGCACTACTTCTATCCCTACACCACATATCTTATATCAATAATGGATCCGTTAAAATACATCTTCCAGAAACCCATGCCTACCGGAAAATTGGTAAAATGGCAGATACTATTGAGTGAGTTCGACATTATCTATGTAACTCAGAAGGCGGACAAGGGACATGCGTTGGCGGATCATCTAGCAGATAATCATGTGGGTGGAGAATACGAACCACTGAAAACGTATTTTCCCGATGAAGAGGTATCATTCGTAGGAGAAGATATCACCGAAACCTATGACGGTTGGAGAATTTTTTTTGATAGAGCTGCAAACTTCAAAGGAGTAGGTACAAGAGCAGTTTTAGTATCAGAGACAGGTCAACACTATCCAGTATCCGCAAAGCTCAGGTTTTCATGTACGAACAATATAGCAGAATATGAGGCTTGCATCTTGGGACTCAAGTTGGCCATTGACATGAACATTCAGGAATTGCTGGTAATTGGTGACTCAAACCTTTTGGTACATCAGGTTCTAGGAGAATGGGCTACAAAGAATACCAAAATATTGTCGTATTTATACTATGTACAAGAATTGAAGAAGAGATTCACAAATATAGAGTTCAAATATGTTCCGAGAATCCAGAATGAGTTCGTAGATGCATTGGCCACTCTATTGTGCTCATGTTGAAGAAGAAATTGATGGAAATCCATGGTTCCATGACATCAAAGAATATGTGCCAAAAGGAGAATACCTGGAGCATGAAAATCATACTCAGAAATGCACACTCTGAAGATTATCAAACCACTTCTTCCAAAATGAAGGGATTCTATACAGAAGGACTCCAGATTTGGGGTTATTACGGTGTGTCGACGCCAAGGAAGCATCCAAATTGCTCGAAGAAATACATGCTGGAACTTGCGGACCACACATGAATGGCTTTGTTTTAGCTAAGAAGATATTAAGAGCAGAGTATTTTTGGATGACTATGGAAACAAACTGTATCAGGTATGTCCAAAAGTGTCATCAATGCTATGTACATGGTGATATGATACGAGTGCCACCCAACGAACTCAATGCAACAAGTGCACCTTGGCCTTTCTCTTCTTGGGGGATGGATGCCATCGGTCCAATCGAACTCGCCGCTTCAAATGGGTACAAGTTCATTCTAGTGGCCATAAATTATTTCACAAAAATGGGTTGAAACCGCATCTTACAAGGCTGTAACTAAAAAGGTCGTCGCAGATTTTGTTAGGGATCATATTGTTTGTCGATTCGGTCCACCAGAATCAATCATCACCGATAACGCCACCAACCTTAACAGTGATTTGATGAAATCCATGTGTGAAACCTTCAAGATCAAGCATAAGAATTCCACAGCATACATGCCACAAATGAATGGAGCTGTGGAAGCCGCCAATAAGAAAATCAAGAAGATATTAAGGAAGATGGTAGACAATCACAAACAATGGCACGAGAAGTTACCATTTGCCTTACTTGGATATCGTACCACGGTTCGTACATCAACTGGGGCAACTCCTTATTTGCTGGTCTATGGCACTTATGCCGTCATTCCCGCCGAAGTAGAAATTCCTTCTTTGAGAATCATACAAGAGGCTAAACTCAGTGATACAGAATGGATACGAAGTCATTATGAGCAACTGGCTCTCATTGATGGAAAAGAAAATGAACACAGTATGTCACGGTCAACTTTACCATAATAGAATGTCCAAAGCTTTCAACAAAAGGGTCAGGCCAAGACAATTCACACCGGGGTAGCTGGTGCTGAAACGGATCTTCCCGCATCAAGATGAAGCCAAAGGGAAATTTTCACCCAGTTGGCAAGGGCCCTATATGGTTCACAGAGTACTAACAGGAGGAGCGCTCATACTCGCCGAGATGGACGGGGAAGTTTGGCCAAAACCTATCAACTCAGACGCAGTCAAGAGATACTATGTTTAGATTGTTTACATTTCTTCATCTGATGTAACTAAACTATGCTTGACCTGATTCCCGTTTAAGAGGGGATATGTAGGCAGCCCTGTGGGTCCGGTCACATCTCAATAAAATCTTCATTTTTTTGCCATGGTCAGAAATTGGGGAAGAATTTTGAGGAGGACCCTCAAAATTCTAAAGCAAGTCCAGCCAACTTCGTCATACACAGAATAGTCAAAGAATTGCTTTTAAACTGGGGCAGAATTTTGAGGAGGACCCTCAAAATTCTAGAGCAAGGAAGCCGCAATGTCTCTAAAATATGTCACAGCCATTGGTTCATCTAACTTAGTCGATATTGCATACTACTATATTTTAAATAACTACATTCATCAAATGCACGCATTTCTTTCAAAAAATCTTTATTTCTATAAACATCCAGATGTTACCCAGGGTGACTCAAATGGGATCTCAAGATAGGAGTGCTAGCAAAGCAAAAGACAAAAGTGCGAACCAACCTTACCCTACAAAACTCACAATTTTTCTTTGGATACAACACAATAAGACAATAATATCTGCAGACACGTCAGGTTACTACATTCAAGATAGCAGATTATCTGTCCCAAGCATCTCCAGCTAAGAAACACTCTACTACCACTCATCGTTTTCCTTACATTGAGACTAATCATTATCTCCTATTTGCATGAGACTAAGTATTATCTCCTATTTTGCATGAGGCTAAGCCCTGCCTCCCTAATTGCATAAGGCTAAGCACTGTCTTTCCTTGCATGAGACTAAGCATTGTCTCCTTTCTTTGCATCGAGACTAAGCATTGTCTCATATTTGCATGAGACTAAGCATTGTCTCCTATTTGCATGAGGCTAAAGCCCTTCCTCCCTGACTGCACAAGGCTAAGCACTGCATTTCCTTGCATGATACTAAGCATTGTCTGCCTTTCTTTGCATGAGGCTAAGCATCGTCTCCTATTTTGCATGAGGCTAAGCCCTGCCTCCCTAATTGTATAAGGCTAAGCACTGCCTTTCCTTGCATGAGACTAAGCATTGTCTCCTTTCTTTGCATCGAGACTAAGCATTGTCTCATATTTGCATGAGACTAAGCATTGTCTCCTATTTGCATGAGGCTAAAGCCCTTCCTCCCTGACTGCACAAGGCTAAGTACTGCCTTTCCTTGCATGATACTAAGCATTGTCTGCCTTTCTTTGCATGAGGCTAAGCATCGTCTCCTATTTTGCATGAGGCTAAGCCCTGCCTCCCTAATTGTATAAGGCTAAGCACTGCCTTTCCTTGCATGAGACTAAGCATTGTCTCCTTTCTTTGCATCGAGACTAAGCATTGTCTCATATTTGCATGAGACTAAGCATTGTCTCCTATTTGCATGAGGCTAAAGCCCTTCCTCCCTGACTGCACAAGGCTAAGTACTGCCTTTCCTTGCATGATACTAAGCATTGTCTGCCTTTCTTTGCATGAGGCTAAGCATCGTCTCCTATTTTGCATGAGGCTACGCCCTGCCTCCCTAATTGCATAAGGCTAAGAACTACCTTTTCTTGCATGAGACTAAGCATTGTCTACTTTCTTTGCATCGAGACTAAGCATTGTCTCCTATTTGCATGAGACTAAGCATTGTCTCCTATTTGCATGAGGCTAATCCCTACCTCCTTAACTGCATAAGGCTAAGCACTGCCTTTCCTTGTATGAGACTAAGCATTGTCTCCTTTCTTTGCATCGAGACTAAGCATTGTCTCCTATTTGCATGAGACTAAGCATTGTCTCCTATTTGCATGAGGCTAAGAATTGTCTCATATTCGCATGAGGCTAAGCTCTGCCTCCTTAATTGTACAACGCTAAGCACTGCCTTTCCTGCCTAAAGCTAAGCATCGCTTCCCTTACTTGTATGAGACTAAGCATTGTCTCCTCTTCCTGCATGAGGCTAAACATCGCCTCCCTAATTCCACAAGGCCTTTCCTCGTGATTAAATGATATCTCCATTGTGCCATCTAAAACCTGGCACTATCCTCTACTCACCCAGGGCTAAGCACTGCCCTCACCTTACTCAAGACTAAGCTTTGTCTTGTTGTATCTTTGCATATGACCAAACACCATGTCTTTGCATTCCATGGGCTGAAACACCGCCATTTTGTTCAAAGGCGTCATAGTCCGAAGGCATCATCCTCATAGCCGGAAGACACCATTCCATGCCTTGAGGATCTCTCAAAACCACACATCATTTTTCAAAGGCGTCATGGTTCAGAGGCACCATTCTCATAGCCCGAGGACATCATTTCATGTCCTGCGAATCTGTTACGCCCCATATTTTCATACATGACAGTATGCCATAAGTAAATTGATGGAAGCCCGAAAATGAGAGGTTACATCCCGCATTTTCGTACGTTAAAATTTCGTCGTAAGTTAGTCAACGTAAGCTCGGGAATGGGATTATTTTGAGGTTATAAGTATTATGCTATTTCAAACAAGTGATAAGTAAATTTATAAAAGTGAGAGGGTAAACGAATCGAAGAAAATAAATTTCGTCGAAGTTTAAAATTTTGGAATAAAATACGATTTGAGCTATAATACCCGGTATTTATGGACTAATACCATACAAGGTATCACATGACCATGTTAGTAAGGTACATAATGTGGATAAGTGGGTAATTATTGATTGGGGTGGGAGATTAGCTAATTAATCAATATTTTTGGATAAGCCTAATAAACTAAACGTGGCAACCAAGGACCTTAGATAAACATGACTCTTAGGTTCATATAATAAGGTGTCATACTTAGAGAATTATGTTGCTAACTCATCAAAAGGCGGGCCCCACTCTCTTTGGTAAAGACATCAACATAAGTCATTAAAGGGTATGCTTATGTTTCTAAAAAGTAAGGAAAGAAAGCTTCATCAAGAATCATCCAAATTCTGGAATGGAACGTGATTTCTTCAGCAAGAAAAGTCATACAAATTACGATCAATTTACAAAAATGGAGATGTGTAACTTTATCTCATTTGGTTGAAGAATATCAAGAAGGCAAAAATAGTATGGCATCTATTTATTTCCTTTCTTGTAGTAACGAACGCTAAGATTTAAAGTAGATTTAAAGTGGGATGATATATATTGGCTTGCTAAGTACGGATGGAATTCTTAAACAAAATTTCACATGAATCCTTTACAAAGTGAGATAATCTGCAACGTGATTTTGCTTCAACAAAGTTTCATACAAAGTTATACTGTGTAATAGCAACGAGATTTGTAATTTTAAGGGAGTACGGTACAATCTTTTTCGAGAACATCATACGGATTTTCCCCTACTTCGATCCGCTGTTACGCGCTGTCGTAATCAACGGTATTAAAGGGATTGTCAAGAGAAGCGGTTCAGGTATGTTAAGGCTATCCCTTCTTTCCTTTTGGAATGATCTATACGATACGAACGAAACGAGCAAATGCACGATTTCTATAAATGACTCTATTCATAGAAATATTAGGGGTGTCTATATTCTTGATTCCCTATGTGAATTATTATTATATCTTCTATTTATGGGTCTCAGAAAAATACGTATTTGATAAAATTTATCCGACAGACATATTATTTTTATGACATTCTAAGAAAATCTTATTAACGTATTTCTTATGCATTTCATACATTTATACATGTACATTGACCCATGACCAGATGGTGATATATACGCGTATATTATATGTATATGGGATATGGGAAAAGGTTAAGGCGTTATATACGCACCATCACATGATCAGCTGGTATACGTTGATGAATTGCCCAAAGTGGCCAAGATGATATGATGGGATGCCCTCAGAGGCTTGATGATGTTATGAACGCATATACTTAAGCATGGTATGACATTATATGCATATGCATGACATTGTAAATATTAATGTTTCACCGAGCTATTCAGACTTACATGTCGAGTCATTTACTCCATGTTTCACTCATGTCTATTATTTACTGATTTTCATTCCTTACATACTCGGTACATTATTTGTACAGACGTCCCTTTTACCTGGGGATGCTGCGTTTCATGCTCGCAGGTCCTGATATACAGGTTAAGAGTCCTCCAAGTAGGCTATCAGCTCAGCGGAAGGTGTTGGTGCGCTCCATTTGCTCCGGAGTTACTTATATGGTCAGTATAATTAGGACATGTACTGGTTTGTATGGCGGGGCCCTGTTCAGACTTTTATGATAATTATGTACTCTTAGAGGCTTGTAGACATATGTCGTGTACGTGAAAGATTGTACGGCCTTGTCGGCCTATGTTTTGAGTTTATAAATGATCATGTTGGCCTATTAGGCCCATATGTCACATGTATATGATGATATAATAAGAAAGATATGTTACGTTGGTACTCGGTTGAGTAAGGTACCGGGTGCCCGTTGTGGCCCATCGGTTTGGGTCGTAACAGAATCCCTTGTCACATGATTCATGGCCCAGGACGTCATGGTCTAAGGACATCATCCTCACCGTCCAAAGATAACTTTCATGGTCCAAAGAAAATTTGCATCATGTTTAAATTCTCGCCATAATCTATATATTTGTGTGATCGTGTTTTAAGTTTTGCAGGTAATCCAGGAAGTAACCGTTCTCCTAATGGGAGCAATCCTCGCCTCGGTTTCTGTTCACAACGTTCACATCCTGCAATTATTTCAAACGCAACCAACCACCATCATTTATCCACTTTTACTTGATAACCATTCAGATACTCGTTTTGACATACATCCATAACATTTTAGAGTCACATTCATGATTTCGCGTAAATTCATCTGATATTGTCCTACCCAAAAGAACCCTTTTCGAAGCTTACAACTCCATCGGTTCAGTTCACCGTTCGATCCAGAACTACAAATGGTCTGATTTCCGTAACACTAGGGAAATGTAGGCAACTCAGAAACCAGGGTTCAGCCTCCATTTTTTAAATCACCTCATTCAGTCAAAATCTATCATCATTTTCTTTTCCCGACAACTCTTTCATCATTCCCGGGTAAAGAGGGGCAGCTGTTGATACCCAATTTTTACCCTCATATTTTTCAAAATACATATACACTTTCAAAATAGCATATTTGCAACAATATTTAGTTTACAAACCTATACAAGCATTTTCTATAATTTTACATAATATTTTAGAGCTTTAAATTAATTTTCTTGCATTTATATTATATGAATATTTAGTAATTATCCCTTTAAATTATTTTGTGATGACTTAGTTACCTAAAATTATTATTTTTGCACATATAATATATGTTTCAAATATTTTATTTCATTTCATATAATTATATTAGCATTTTTGAGCAATTTATCTAATTTTGCAATAATGGCCTATATTCATACATAAAGGCCTTTTATTCTATATTATTGATGTCAAAATAGCAAATTTATATTTTTATAATACAACGTTATTATTTTAAGCATTTTAGTGCATAAATAATATTTGCATTCATTTATTAAGCATTTTACGGCTCCATGTATCATAATTTTCATTGCTCAATTTATCACCTTTATTTAAATAAGCAATTATACTTTTTGAAGCCATAGTCTTCTATACTTATAAGAGATAATCAGAGAAGTATCACTCATCAATAATGCATGTGATATACCTACTCAAGAAAATCAATTCTCATAATGACTTGACATTTAGCGTATCATAAAAAAGTCACGTAATTTTCAATCCTCATCTACAGTCTAAACGTTTAATCAAATGTGAAAACACTTCTTAGTATGTATTTATTATATTCGTGGCTAGAATCATATAGATTCTTTAAGTCTTATGCTCTTACAACATTCTGTTATATATACCAATGAGCAGAAAAAATAACAGAAGAGACAATTAATATATATATGATTAAAAGTATTTACAACTCTTTCACCCAAAGCCTTCTAACTTATGTATAGGAGAAGGTTGATAAAGTGAGACTTTGTACATATTTTTAGAAGCCAATATCTTTTAATTTTAGCTTTTATGTCCTATTTCTCTCACTCAACTAAAAGTCCTTGAGTATATACTCAAAGAGACTGCTTTGCACCATACTTATGATGAATATTATCTAATATATTGTCCTAATTAAAACTATGGGAGAGTATCCCTCACGTTGGGCACTAATTTGGTCCGTGATTCTTTGGAGAAGGTATAGTTGATTCTGGAGCGGCTTCGTATAGCATAGTTCAGGCAGAAGAGTTATGTGGACAGAAAAGCTCGTGATGTTGCATTTAAGGTGGGTGAGAAGGATCTACTCAGAGTTTCACCCCATGAGAGATAGGTTCAGGAAGAAGGGCAAGTTGAGCCTTAGGTATATTGGTCCTTTTGAGGTACTTGAGAGAGTTGGAGAGGTGGCCTGCAGACTTGCCTTGGCACCTAGTCTATTGGGAGTTTGTTGATACCAAATTTTTACCCTCATATTTTTTAAAATACATATACGCTTTCAAAATAGCATATTTGCATCAATATTTAGTTTACAAACCTATACAGGCATTTTCTATAATTTTTTATAATATTTTAGAGCTTTAAATTAATTTTTTTGCATTTAAATTATATGAATATGTAGTAATTATCCCTTTAAATTATTTTGTAATGACTTAGTTAACTAAAATTATTATTTTTTCATATTTAATATATGTTTCAAATATTTTATTTCATTTCATATAATTACATTAGCATTTTTGATCTATTTATCTAATTTTGCAATAATGGCCTGTATTCATACATAAAGGCTCTTTATTCTATATTATTTATGTCAAAATTGCAAATTTATATTTTTATATTACAAAGTTATTATTTTAAGCATTTCAGTGCATAAATAATATTTTCATTCATTTATTAAGCATTTTCCATAAATTATTTTGATAAAATTTGGGGTATATAATTTATAGCCCAATTTCTTACCAATTTTTCGGACCGAATACTACCCAGACCTTAGACTAATCTACCCAAACCTTACCCCAATTACCCTAAGCCCAAAACCAAAATACCCCTTTTAAAATACGCAGCAACCCACTACCCATACCCATTTAAACAACCCGCCCAACCCCATTCTCTCATCTTGGCCGTTGATCTCACATGATCAACAACCCCTAATAAACCAACCCCTTTTAATTAACCCCAACCCACTAACCCTAACCCCATTTCCCCTAAGACGCCACCCCTATTCTCTTTGCCTCTCTCATCTCTCTTCTTCTCCGATTAAACCCTAATCGCCGCCTTCCCCTAATTTTCTCCTAATCCTGGTTACAATGGGACTTTCCTCTTATTTACTTACCATATTCGTATGTTTTCGCTACTGGTTGATTCTCCATGGTATCACCTAGTACTTGCCTAAACATGGCAAGTACTACCTCTCCGATTCTGTCAGAATGAGTCCTATTTCTTGAATCTGGACTGTATTTTGTCTACACGTGTCTGATTCTACACTGTGTGAGTCCGGTTTCATTTGGATTTTCGCTGATTTACACTTTTCCTAAGAAATTAGGGTTTACTGGGTTCCTATCTTAAATCGATTTCAAATTGATTTGCATTTTGTCTTTCCTTAATTGTTGCTTAATTTACTCCGTTTCCTTATGTGTTTGTTCAATTTTACTACTATATAAACCCCTCCCCATTCCCTTTTGAGATAGACTTGAGTCACTGGAATCTCACTAAAACTTGAGGCATGTTCTGTTAATTCCTTCATTATCCTGTTCTGTGCTTTGTGTTGACAGGAAAATAAGAAGAGAGTTAATGAAGCATTATGAGACAACGGTAGATCACAAAGATGACAATATTACAGAGTCTATAGTCAAGTGAAGGAAAAGACGAGAGGTGATAGGCCTTGAGACAACAAAATAATATAGGCCATAAAGTCATATCCTCATTTCGAGAAATAAGTTCGTGACTCCAACGCGACTACCAGAAGGGAGAGTGAAACCCCAGAGTAATAGAAATCAGTATGGGCTGGTGAACAAGATAAACTAAACATGAATTAGGGACTGAGTGATTTGATAATAGTCAGCATCATGAGAATTTCATTTTGCCTTCCGGCAATAATAGAATGGACGACAGAAGAATAATCTTTAAAGGTCATTCAGGAGGACGCTTCCCTAAAGCAAGCAATGTGAGAAAGGTTAAGCTTAAAGGACTATATGTGCCAGTTACACTAAGTGTCACCCTCGCGAGTGAGGAATTTTGTTATCCTTGGTACAGAGGATTACCGCGAGGCGAGTAAGGATCATCGATAATGTGAAAAGATGCCAAAGATGAGAAGGTAAAACATCTATACGTAGATCATCAAAGCACTAAATCTTAGTGCTCCTCTAAAGGGGGGAATATGGTGTGATGTGGCATTAAGTCAGAATTAAATGGTTCTAGTAACTATGGAATGGTAAAGGAAGAATACGATAAAAATGAGAAAGGGATGAGATTGCACTCCTTCAAATCCTACAGATATGCTATGATTCCATAACATTATGCAAGCACAACGTCAAGAGAGGAAGTAAGGGTTCCTACCCGAGATGTTATAGATAGATAACGAACTAGTGTGAGACGTAAGTTAAGACAAAGAAAATAACCCAAGAAAGATTACGCGGAATATTGATATGAGAATGGGCCAACGAGTAGTTAGTAGTTGATTTAGGAAAAGCGTAATTATGTCTAAACAAGAGGAACACAGACAAATCAACGGATTGTGCAAGACGAACATAGTGAAACCCAACATGGGGAATTCAATCTCGTAGATATAACATCGTGATCCTTGAGACATATTCAGATAGGAGTTGGGGTAGTTAAAGGTAAATAAAAGAGAATGGCAGTGGGAAGACAGTCAAAATATTAGTTCAGAAGCAACCCTACAAGCACAAGGGCGTGGAAATAAGTAACTACGGATAATTATAAGTGGGGAAGAACATCAAAAATTCCATCCAAGAATACGACGTGATAAGCTCGCAGCTTTACAAGAGTTAGAGGGTCCTCCCAAAGTACTACAATAAAAGACTAGCTGAGGAAATGGTTTTGTAAAAACAGTCTCATAACGACATTGTATGTACTCCATAAGGAAGTGGCCCCTATCGTGGATATGAACGAGAAGAAGAAAAAAAAAATCAAAAGGTGATATTTAAGATCATATGGGCTGTACGAAATTCAAAAATGTGTGGGCACTAAGATAAGTGGTAGAAAGACCATGAAAAGTAATTTCTTACATTTAAAGAAAGTTGAGAAGGAACAGAAGGAATTATTCGATAAATAATCCAGAGTTAGTAACATTATGAACGCACTTAAGAGTTCCGAGTTGTATACATACAGCATATATGTTGACAATCATACAGACATAGAAGACTCCGGTATAAGTTAAAAGAAAGAATTGAGCCAAGGGCATAGACAAAGGATTGAGTTGTTAGAAGATTGTGTCATGGATATTCCATAATGCCCATGAAAGGCTAAAGTAATAACTAATACCAGGAGTTGCAGATTGGAAGATAGCTTAAGCCTACATAAAGGCTGATTAGAAGGAAGAGTAAACTAAAGAGTTACGTCAACTAAGTAAATCACGAGTCTAATTATTGGACCCAAAAAATTATAGACCTCGTGATTGAGAACACTGCAGTATCACTCTTAATATTAGAGGTACAAGAGAGAAAGTACAATAACCATATTCTATAACGGCCCTACGATAAAGCCAGTTAGAAAAGTACCAGCCTCATAACAAGTCAGTACGAAGCTTTCACCGGATTGTGGATGCACCAGAGGTGCAATTATTATAAAAGAGATTCAAGTTATGGACATGAATTATACCTATGTGGAAGGGAGGTCATGAAAAAAATAGAAGATACGAGGAAATGTTTTAAGGTAGTAAGGTAAAGGTGAACAACGTACGAAATACTCAAATGCGGAAGGTTGCGAATAGTATAAATAGATACGTATAGGTCGCAATCTAAAGTATGGTAAAGCGACAAGGTTTTTGAAAGACAGGAGCAAGGATAAGGAAAGACAAGTTAGAAGGTGATGATAATGGATAAGTCTTCGGGATTAAGCCCATGAAAACAAGAGAGATGATGGTTTCTCTAAGTTATGGAAAGCTCAGTATAGCCTGAATAAACTCAAAGGAGTCTAAGACTAATAGCATTTAGAAGAGATGGAATGCTACTCTGGTAGTAGAATGAGGGTGTAATTGTGATAGATAAAGGATGATGTTTGGGCCTCCGATTGAGTTATGATTTGAAGAAAAAAAGAAGAGGATTTCATGAGTTGTACAGGATTAGAATAACCCACATAGGATGAATCACGTTAGGATGCTATGAAATACGATTATGGAAGCATGATATCGCCCCCTAGTGGATCAGTTTAATCATTTCAGATGTTCCCTGATGAGTTGTTAGCCCTAGCGGTAGTGTTACATAAGAGGTCAAGTTATCAGTATTAAAGTGAATCAACAATGGATGGATAAAAGTTACAAAGTATGAGAAGAGATTAGATCATCATTCTTAAGATAAATAGTGATGAAGAAGCATTAAAGGACTTAGATTTATACATGTAGGATAAGCAACAAGAGTAACCAGGAGTTTGGTAGCAGACCTCAGTAACGGTAAATCGAACTAAGAGTTATGGTATAGTATGGCCCAAAGGGACAAATTGTCATAATTCTGTATATGTTCATAAAGTGAGGCCTAGAGATTGGCTAAAAGCTAGAGGAAAGAGGAGAGAAGAGTCGCATAGGCGCACATACAAAGTTAGAGTCGTACAAGCTTCATGATAAAAGATAGCAACAATTACGAGATTAGGAGGATTTCGACCACAAGTCGTAGTTTGAGAAAGAGGCCTAAAGAGGGAATGCCCTGGCCTTTGGAAGTATTCATAGAACACTTGCCTAGGTAGCAAGGAGAGTACTAAAGTATTCAGAAGACAAAAGTTATGAAAATGATAAGTATATTAGTCAACATTCGAGGACGAATGTTCCAAAGGGGGGAATGATGTTACACCCCATGTTTTCATACGTGAAAGTATGCCATAAGTAAATTGATGGAAGCCCGAAAATAAGATGTTACATCCCATATTTTCGTACGTTAAAATTTCATCGTAAATTAATCGACATAAGCTCGAAAATGAGATTATTTTGAGGTTATAAGTATTATGCTATTTCAAACAAGTGATAAGTAAATTTATGAAGGTGAGAGGGTAAGCAAATCGAAGAAAATGAATTTCGTCGAAGTTTGACATTTTGGGATAAAATACGATCCGAGCTATAATACCCGGTATTTATGGACTAATACAATACAAGGTCCCACATGACTATGTTAGTAAGGTACATAAAGTGTGTTAAAAGTGACTAGTGTTTTAAGTAATTTGAGATAATTCTTAATTATGTGGATAATTGAGTAATTATTGATTGGGGTGGGAGATTAGCTAATTAATCAATATTTCTGGATAAGCCTAATAAACTAAACGTGGAAGCCAAGGACCTTAGATAAACATGACTCTTAGGTTCATATAATAAGGTGTCATACTTAGAGAATTATGTTGCTAACTCATCAAAAGGTGGGCCCCACTCTCATTGGTAAAGACATCAACATAAGTCATTAAAGGGTATGCTTATGTCTCTAAAAAGTAAGGAAAGAAAGCTTCATCAAGAATCATCCAAATTCTGGAATGGAACTTGATTTCTTCAGCAAGAAAAGTCATAAAAATTACGATCAATTTACAAAAATGGAGATGTGTAACTTTTATCTCATTTGGTTGAAGAATATCAAGAAGGCAAAAATAGTATTTCATCTATTTATTTCCTTTCTTGTAGTAACAGACGCTAAGATTTAAAGTGGATTTAAAGTGGGATGATATAGATTGGCTTGCTAAGTACGGATGGAATTCTTAAACAAAATTTCACATGAATCCTTTACAAAGTGAGATAATGTGCAACGTGATTTTACTTCAACAAAGTTTCATACGAAGTTATACTGCGTAATACCAACGAGATTTATAATTTTAAGGGAGTACGATGCAATCTTTCTCGTGAACATCATATGGATTTTTTCCTACTTCAATCTGCCGTCACGCATTGTCACAATCAACGGTATTAAAGAGATTGTCAAGAGAATCGGTTCAGGTATGTTAAGGCTATCCCTTCTTTCCTTTTGGTATGATCTATACGACACGAACGAAACGAGCAAATGCACAATTTCTATAAATGACTCTATTCATAGAAATATTAGGGGTGTCTATATTCTTGATTCCCCATGTGAATTATTATTATATCTTCTGTTCATGGGTATCAGAAAAATACGTATTTGATAAAATTTTTCCGACAGGCATATTATTTTTATGACATTCCGAGAAAATCTTATTAACGTATTTCTTATGCATTTCATACATTTATACATGTACATTGACCCATGACCAGATGACGTTATATACGCATAAATTATATGTAAATGGGATATGTGAAAACCGTTATGGTGTTATATACGCACCATCACCTGATCAGCTGGTATACGTTGATGAATTGCCCATAGTGGCCAAGATGATATGATGGGATGCCCTCAGAGGCTTGGTGATATTATGCACGCATATACTTAAGCATGGTATCATATTATACGCATATGCATGACAATGTAATTATTAATGTTTCACCAAGCTATTCAAACTTATATGTCGAGTCTTTTACTCCATGTTTCTCTCATGTCTATTATTTACTGATTTTCATTCCTTACATACTCGGTATATTATTTTTACTGACGTTTCTTTTACCTGGGGATGCTGTGTTTCATGCCCGCAGGTCCTGATAGACAGGTTGAGAGTCCTCCAAGTGGGCTATCAGCTCAGCGGAAGGTGTTGGTGCGCTCCATTTGCTCCGAAGTTGCTTATGTGGTCAGTATGATTAGGACATGTACTGGTTAGTATGGCGGGGCCCTGTCCCGACCTTTATGATAATTATGTACTCTTAGAGGCTTATAGACATATATCGTGTACGTGAAAGATTGTACGGCCTTGTCAGCCTATGATTTGAGTTTATAAATGATCATGTTGGCCTATTAGGCCCGTATGTCACGTGTATATGATGATATAATAAGAAAGTTATGTTACGTTGGTACTCGGTTGACTAAGGTACCGGGTGCTCATCGCGGCCCATCGATTTGGGTCGTAACAGAATCCCTTGTTGCATGATTCATGGCCCAGGATATCATGGTCTAAGGACATCATCCTCACCGTCCAAAGATAACTTTCATGGTCCAAAGGGAATTTGCATCCTGTTTAAATTCTCGCCATAATCTATATATTTGCGTGCATCGTGTTTTAAGTTTTGCAGGTAATTCAGGAAAAAACCGTTCTCCTAATGGGAGCAATCCTCGCTCCGATTTCTGTTCATAATGTTCACATCCTGCAATTATTTCAAACGCAACCAACCACCATCAGTTACCCACTTTTACTTGATAGACGTTCAGATACTCGTTTTGATATACATCCATAACATTTCAGTAAGGTACCGGGTGCCCGTCGTGGCCCATCGGTTTGGGTCATAACAAAAGTGGTATCAGAGCAGTTCTATCCTAGGGAGTCTACAAGCCGTGTCTTGTAGAGTCTTGTTTATAGGTGTGTTGTGCACCACACTTATAAGCAGGAGTTTACAGGGCATTTAGGACTGTCATTCTATCTTCTTACTCTAGATCGTGAGGTAGAGCGCAGTTGTAAGAATTCAATTTCCTAAACTCTATCTTATTCATAATACGACGATGCCTACATCCAGAAAGACGGTTGATAAGAGATATAGTTGTGGAAGAGTTGAGTCAGAGGAACTCGATTTTTCATGATGCTTATGATGAGTAAATGTGAGGTCTTTAGCAGATCATGTGTGCATTAAGATGTGTAAAACTTCTTGATAAGGATCCCTAACGCAAAAATGTCTATCCACTCTTATGGTAGAAAGGAATAAGAGAATCGGAAGTTAGATACAAGTTTCAGCAAGTAAAAGAAGCAGGATGAAAAAGGGTACGAGCTACCCAGCTAATGAAGATTATCGCAGAGGAATAGAAGCCTTTTGAGTTACCTTCAACAATAACAGATATATATACAACTGGCTATACCCATCTCATTTATGTCGTACGGGGGGCTAACAGAAGTAGTATAAGAGAAGGCAGGATATCAGGATCTAACTGGGGTTAGGGTAACCCAAAATGGTAAATGCATTGTTAGCGTTTGCTGACATTTCCGAATGATATTGTAAATGTGCTAATAGATCTCCTTGTAAGACACCCAGAGGATGCCCTCTAAAATAGCACAACTAGATATGAGTACTACAAAGATAGGCACTGGAAGCTTTGAAGGGATAAATATTACCTTAGTGTGGCTCCCGTCCCTTGTAGAGAAAGAATGTTAGGCAACCCGAAGAGCTAGTAGATGGAGCAAGGGGAGCTAAAATCAAAAGAATGTCTTGTTCGAGTTTTTAGAATAAAGTGATAGACAGAGATGTTGGCAGGGAAATAAGAAGAGAGTTAATGAAGCATTATGAGTGAGATGCGATACATGGATGACAACGGTAGATCACAAAGATGACAGTATTATAGAGTCTATAGTCAAGTGAAGGAAAAGACGATAGGTGACAGGCCTTGAGACAACAAAAGAATATAGGCCATAAAGTCATATCCTCATTTCGAGAAATAAGTTCGTGACTCCAACGCGACTACCAGAAGGGAGAGTGAAACCCCAGAGTAATAGAAATCAGTATGGGCTGGTGAATAAGATAAACTAAACATGAATTAGGGACTGAGTGATTTGATAATAGTCAGCATCATGAGAATTTTATATTGCGTTCCGGCGATAATAGAATGGACGACAGAAGAATAATCTTTAAAGGTCATTCAGGAGGACGCTTACCTAAAGTAAGCCATGTGAGCAAAGTTAAGCTTAAAGGACTATATGTGCCAGTTACATTAAGTGTCACCCTCGCGAGTTAAGTGTCACCCTCGCGAGTGAGGAATTTTGTTATCCTTGGTACAGAGGATTACCGCGAGGCGAGTAAGGATCATCGATAATGTGAAAAGATGCCAAAGATGAGAAGGTAAAACATCTATATGTAGATCATCGTAGCACTAAATCTTAGTGCTCCCCTAAAGGGAGGAATATGATGTGATGTGGCATTAAGTCAGAATTAAGTGGTTCTAGTAACTATGGAATGGTAAAGGAAGACTGCGATAAAAATGAGAAAGGGATGAGATTGCACTCTTTCAAATCCTATAGATATGCTATGATTCCATAACATTATGCAAGCACAACGTCAAGGAGATGAAGTAAAGGTTCCTACCTGAGATGTTATTGATAGATAAGGAACCAGTGCGAGATGTAAGTTAAGACAAAAGAAATAACCCAAGAAAGATTACGCGGAATATTGATATGAGAATGGGCCAACGAGTAGTTAGTAGTTGATTCAGGAAGAGCCTAGTTATGGCTAAACAAGAGGAACATAGACAAATCAACGGATTGTGCAAGACGAATATAGTGAAACCCAACATGGGGAATTCAATCTCGCAGATATAACATCGTGATCCTTGAGACATATTCAAATAGGAGTTGGGGTAGTTAAAGGTAAATAAAAGAGAATGCCAGTGGAAAGACAGTCAAAATATTAGTTCGAAAGAAACCTTACAAGCACAATGGCGTGGAAATAAGTAACTACGAATAATTATAGGCGGGGAAGAACATCAAAAATTCCGTCCAAGAATACGACGTGATAAGCTCGTAGCTTTACAAGAGTTAGAGGGTCTTCCCAAAGTACTAGAACGAAAGACTAGTTGAGGAAATGGTTTTGTAACAACAGTCTCATAACGATATTGTATGTACTCCATAAGGAAGTGGCCCCTATCGTGGATATGAACGAGAAGAAGAAAAAAAAATCAAAAGGTGATATTCAAGATCATATGGGTTGTACGAAAATTCCGGCATGCGTGGGAACTAAGATAAGCTAAGTATGCATGCAATAAGTGGCAGAACGACCAGGAAAAGTAATTTCTTACATTTAAAGAAAGTTGAGAAGGAACGGAAGGAATTATTCGATCAATAATCCAAAGTTAGTTACATTATGAACACACTTAAGAGTTCGGAGTTTTATACATATAGCATATATGTTGTCAATCATACAGACATAGAAGACTCCGGTATAAGTTAAAAGAATGAATTGAGCCCAGGGCATAGACAAAGGATTGAGTTGTTAGAAGATTGTGTCATGGATATTCCATAACGCCCATGAAAGGCTAAAGTAATAACTAATACCAGGAGTCACAGATCGGAAGATAGCTTAAGCCTACATAAAGGCTGATCAGAAGGAAGAGTAAACTAAAGAGTTACGTCAACTAAGTAAATCACGAGTCTGATTATTGGACCCAGAAAATTATAGACCTCATGATTTAGAACATTGCAGGATCACTCTTAATATTAGAGGTACAAGAGAGAAAAATACAACAACCATATTCTATAACGGCCCTACGATACAGCCAGTTAGAAAAGTACCAGCCTCATAAGAAGTCAGTACGAAGCTTCCACCGGATTGTGGATGCACCAGAGGTGCAAGTATTATAATAAAGATTCAAGTTATGGACGTGAATTATACCTATGTGGAAGGGAGGTCATGAAAGAAATAGAAGATACGAGGCAATATTTTAAGGTAGTATGTTAAAGGTCAACAACGTACAAAATACTCAAATGCGGAAGGTTGTGAATAGTATAAATAGATACGTATAGGTCACAAGCTAAAGTATGGTAAAGCGACAAGGTTTTTGAAAGACAGGAGCAAGGATAAGGAAAGGCAAGTGAGAAGGTGACGAGAATGGATAATTCCTCGAGATTAAGCCCATGAAAACAAGAGAGCTGATGGTTTCTCTAAGTTATGGAAAGCTCAGTATAGCTTGAATAAACTCAAAGGAGTCTAAGATTAATAGCATTTAGAAGAGATGGAATGCTGCCCTGGTAGTAGAATGAGGGTGTAATTATAATAGATAAAAGATGACGTTTGGGCCTCAGATTGAGTTATGATTTGAAGGGAAAAGGGGGATTTCATGAGTTGTACGAGATTAGAATAAACCCCATAGGATGAATTACGTTAGGATTCTATGAAATACGGTTTTGGAAGCATGATATCGCCCCCAAGTGGATCAGTCTAATCATTTCAGATGTTCCCTGATAAGACGTGAGCCCTAGCGGCAGTGTTACATAAGAGGTCAAGTTATCAGTATTAAAGTGAATCAACAATGGATGGATAAAAGTTACAAAGTATGAGATGAGATTAGATCATCATTATTAAGATGAATAGTGATGAAGAAGCATTAAAGGACTTATATTTATACATATAGGATAAGCAACGAGAGTAACCAGGAGTTTGGTAGCAGACCTCAGTAACGATAAATCGAAGTAAGAGTTATGGTATAATATGGCCTACTTAGATGTAGTAAAACTAATGACGCCCAGAGGGACAACTTGTCATAATTTTGTATATGTTCATAAAGTGAGGCCTAGAGATTGGCTAAAAGCTAGAGGAAAGAGGAGAGAAGAGTCGCATAGGCGCACATACAAAGTCAGAGTCGTACAAGCTACATGATAAAAGATAGCAACAATTACGAGATTGGAAGGATTTCGGTGAGAAAGAGGCCTAAAGGGGGGAATGCCCTGGCCTTTGGAAGTATTTATAGAACACTTGCCTAGGTAGCAAGGAGAGTACTAAAGTATTTGGAAGACATAAGTTATGAAAATGATAAGTGCATCAGTCAACATTCGAGGACGAATGTTCCAAAGGGGGAAATGATGTTACACCCCATGTTTTCGTACGTGAAAGTATGCCATAAGTAAATTGATGGAGGCTCGGAAATGAGATGTTACATCCAGCATTTTTGTACGTTAAAATTTCATCATTAGTTAATCGACGTAAGCTCGGGAATGAAATTATTTTGAGGTTATAAGTATTATGCTATTTCAAATAAGTGATAAGTAAATTTATGAAGGTGAGAGGGTAAGCGAATCGAAGAAAATGAATTTCGTCAAAGTTTGACATTTTGGGAAAAAATATGATACGAGCTATAATACCCGGTATTTATGGACTAATACCATACAAGGTACCACATGACCATGTTACCCGGTACATTTTGTCTCCTATTTTGCATGAGGCTAAGCCCTGCCTCCCTGATTGCACAAGGCTAAGCACTGCCTTTCCTTGCATGATACTAAGCATTGTCTCCTTTCTTTGCATGAGGCTAAGCATTGTCTCCTATTCGCATGAGGCTAACCCCTGCCTCCTTAATTGTACAAGGCTAAGCACTGCCTTTCCTGCCTGAAGCTAAGAATCAGTTTCCTTACTTGTATGAGACTAAGCATTGTCTCCTCTTCCTGCATGAGGCTAAACATCGCCTCCCTAATTCCACAAGGCCTTTCCTCGTGATTAAATGATATCTCCATTATGCCATTTAAAACCTGACACTATCCTCTACTCACCCAGGGCTAAGCACTGCCCTCACCTTACCCAAGACTAATCTCTGTCTTGTTATATCTTCGCATATGACCAAACACTATGTCTTTGCATTCCATGGGCTAAAACACCGCCATTTTGTTCAAAGGCGTCATAGTTCGAAGGCATCATCCTCATAGCCGGAAGACACCATTCCATGGCCTGAGGATCTCTCAAAAGCACACATCATTATTCAAAGGCGTCATGGTTCAGAGGCACCATTCTCATAGCCCGGAGATATTATTTCATGTCCTGCGAATCTGTTACATCCCATATTTTCATACCTGAAAGTATGCCATAAGTAAATTGATGGAAGCCCGAAAATGAGATGTTACATCCCGCATTTTTGTACATTAAAATTTCTTCGTAAGTTAATCGACATAAGCTCGGAAATGAGATTATTTTGAGGTTATAAGTATTATGCTATTTCAAACAAGTGATAAGTAAATTTATGAAGGTGAGAGGGTAAGCAAATCGAAAAAAATAAATTTCGTCAAAGTTTGACATTTTGGGATAAAATACGATGGGATAAAATACGATCCGAGCTATAATACCCGGTATTTATGGACTAATACCATATAAGGTACCACATGACCATGTTAGTAAGATACATAAAATGTGTTAAAAGTGAGTAGTATTTAAATAATTTGAGATAATTCTTAATTATGTAGATAATTGGATAATTATTGATTGGGGTAGGAGATTAGCTAATTAATCAATATTTCTGGATAAGCCTAATAAACTAAACGTGGAAGCCAAGGACCTTAGATAAACATGACACTTAGGTTCATATAATAAGGTGTCATACTTAGAGAATTATGTTGCTAACTCATCAAAAGGTGGGGCCCACTCTCATTGGTAAAGACATCAACATAAGTCATTAAAGGTTATGCTTATGTCTCTAAAAAGTAAGGAAAGAAAGCTTCATCAAGAATCATCCAAATTCTGGAATGGAACGTGATTTCTTCAGAAAGAAAAGTCATAAAAATTACGATCAATTTACAAAAATGGAGATGTGTAACTTTTATCTCATTTGGTTGAAGAATATCAAGAAGGCAAAAATAGTATGTCATCTATTTATTTCCTTTCTTGTGGTAACGAACGCTAAGATTTAAAGTGGATTTAAAGTGGGATCATATAGATTGGCTTGCTAAGTACGGATGGAATTCTTAAACAAAATTTCACATGAATCCTTTACAAAGTGAGATAATCTGCAACGTGATTTTGCTTCAACAAAGTTTCATACGAAGTTATACTGCGTAATAGCAATGCGATTTGCAATTTTAAGGGAGTACAGTGCAATCTTTCTCGAGAACATCATACGGATTTTCCCCTACTTTGATCCGCCGTTACACATTGTCGCAATCAATGGTGTTAAAGGGATTGTCAAGAGAATCGGTTCAGGTATATTAAGGCTATCCCTTCTTTCTTTTTGGCATGATCTATACGACACGAACGAAATGAGCAAATGCACAATTTCTATAAATGACTCTATTCATAGAAATATTAGGGGTGTCTATATTCTTGATTCTCCATGTGAATTATTATTATATCTTCTGTTCATGGGTCTCAGAAAAATACGTATTTGATAAAAATTTTCCGACAGGCATATTATTTTTATGACATTCCGATAAAATCTTATTAACGTATTTCTTATGCATTTCATACATTCATACATGTACATTGACCCATGACCAGATGAAAATATATACGCGTATATTATATGTATATAGGATTTGGGAAAAGGTTATGGCGTTATATATGCACCATCATCTGATCAGCTGGTATACATTGATGAATTGCCCACAGTGGCCAAGATGATATGATGGGATGCCCTCAGAGACTTGATGATGTTATGAACGCATTTACTTAAGCGTGGTATGACATTGTAAATATTAATGTTTCACCGAGCTATTCAGACTTACATGTCGAGTCTTTTACTCCATGTTTCTCTCATGTCTATTATTTACTGATTTTCATTCCTTACATACTCGATACATTATTTGTACTGACGTCCCTTTTACCTGGGGACACTGCGTTTCATCCCCGCAGGTCCTGATAGACAGGTTGAGAGTCCTCCACGTGGGCTATCAGCTCAGCAAAAGGTGTTGGTGTACTCCATTTTCTCCGGAGTTGCTTATGTGGTCAGTATGATTAGGACATGTACTGATTTTTATGGCGGGGCCCTATCCCGACCTTTATGACAATTATGTACTCTTAGAGGCTTGTAGACATATATCGTGTACATGAAAGATTGTACGGCCTTGTCGGCCTATGTTTTGAGTTTATAATTTATCATGTTGGCCTATTAGGCCCGTATGTCACGTGTATATAATGATATAATAATAAAGATACGTTATATTGGTACGCGGTTGAGTAAGGTACCGGGTGCCCGTCGCGGCCCATCGGTTTGGATCGTAACAGAATCCCTTGTCGCATGATTCATGGCCCAGGACATCATGGTCTAAGGACATCATCCTCACTGTCCAAAGATAACTTTCATGGTCCAAAGGGAATTTGCATCATGTTTAAATTCTCTCCATAATCTATATATTTGTGTGCATCGTGTTTTAAGTTTTGCAGGTAATCCAGGAAGTAACCATTCTCCTAACGGGAGCAATCCTCACTTCTGTTTCTGTTCACAACGTTCACATCCTGCAATTATTTCAAATGCAACCAACCACCATCATTTACCCACTTTTACTTGATAACCGTTCAGATACTCATTTTGAGATACATCCATAACATTTCAGAGTCACATTCATGATTTCGCGTAAATTCATCTGATATTGTCCTACCCAAAAGAACCCTTTTCAAAGCATACAACTCCATCGGTTCAGTTCACCATTGGATCCAGAACTACACACGGCTTGATTCCCGTAACACTAGGGATATGTAAGCAACTCAGGAACAAGGGTTTGGCCTCCATTTTTTAAATCACCTCATTCAGTCAAAATCGGTCATCATTTTCTTTACCCGACAACTCTTTCATCATTCCCGGGTAAAGAGGGGGCAGCTCTTGATACCCAATTTTAACCTTCATATTTTCCAAAATACATATACACTTTCAAAATAGCATATTTGCATCAATATTTAGTTTACAAACCTATACAAGCATTTTCTATAATTTTCCATAATATTTTAGAGCTTTAAATTAATTTTCTTGGATTTAAATTATATGAATATTTAGTAATTATCCCTTTAAATTATTTTTTGATGACTTAGTTACCTAAAATTATTATTTTTGCACATATAATATATGTTTCAAATATTTTATTTTATTTCATATAATTACATTAGCATTTTTAGGTATTTATCTAATTTTGTAATAATGGCCCGTATTCATACATAAAGGTTTTTTATTCTATATTATTGATGTCAAAATAGCAAATTTATATTTTTATAATATAAATTTATTATTTTAAGCATTTCAGTGCATAAATAATATTTGCATTCATTTATTAAGCATTTTACGGCTCCATGTATCATAATTTTCGTTGCTCAATCATCATCTACAGTCTAAACGTTTAATCAAATGTGAAAATACTTCTTACTATGTATTTATTATATTCGTGACTAGAATCATATAGATTCTTTAAGTCTTATGCTCTTACAATATTCTGTTATATATACCAATGAGCAGAAAAAATAACAGAAGAGACAATTAATATATATAATTAAAAGTATTTACAACTCTTTCACCCAAAGTCTTAGCTAACTTATGTATAGGATAAGGTTGATAAAATGAGGCTTTGTACATGTCTTTAGAAGCTAATATCCTTTAATTTTAGCTTTTATGTCCTATTTTTCTCACTCAACTAAAAGTGCTTGAGTGTATACTCAAAGAGACTGCTTTGCACCATACTTATGATGAATATTATCTAATATATTGTCCTAATTAAAACTATGGGAGTGTATCCCTCAAGTTGGGCACCAATTTGGTCCGTGATGCTTTGGAGAAGGTATAGTTGATTCTGGAGCGGCTTCGTATAGCACAGTTCAGGTAGAAGAGTTATGTGGACAGGAAAGCTCGTGATGTTGCATATATGGTGGGTGAGAAGGATCTACTCAGAGTTTTGCCCCATGAAGGGTAGGTTCAGGAAGAAGGGCAAGTTAAGCCTTAGGTATATTGGTCCTTTTGAGGTGCTTGAGAAAGTTGGAGAGGTGGCCTGCAGACTTGCCTTGGCACGTAGTCTATTGGGAGTTTGTTGATACCCAATTTTTACCCTCATATTTTCCAAAATACATATACGCTTTCACAATAGCGTATTTGCATCAATATTTAGCTTACAAACTTATACATGCATTTTCTATAATTTTCTATAATACTATTGAGCTTTAAATTAATTTTCTTGCATTTAAATTATATGAATATTTAGTAATTATCCCTTTAAATTATTTTGTGATGACTTAGTTACCTAAGATTATTATTTTTTCACATTTAATATATGTTTCAAATATTTTATTTCATTTCATATAATTACATTAGCATTTTTGATCTATTTATCTAATTTTGCAATAATGGACCGTATTCATACATAAAGGTTTTATATTCTATATTATTGATGTCAAAATAGAAAATTTATATTTTTATAATACAAATTTATTATTTTAAGCATTTCAGTGCATAAATAATATTTGCATTCATTTATTAAGCATTTTACGGCTCCATGTATCATAATTTCCGTTGCTCAATTTATCACCTTTATTTAAATAAGCAATTATACTTTTTGAAGCCATAGTCTGCTATACTTATAAGAGATAATCAGAGAAGTATCACTCATCAATAATGCATGTGATACACATACTCAAGCAAATCAATTCTCATAATGACTTGACATTTAGCGTATCATCAAAAAGTCACGTAATTTTCAATCATCATCTACAGTCTAAACGTTTAATCAAATGTGAAAATACTTCTTACTATGTATTTATTATATTCGTGACTAGAATCATATAAATTCTTTAAGTCTTATGCTCTTACAACATTTTGTTATATATACCAATGAGCAGAAAAAATAACAGAAGAGACAATTAATATATATATGATTAAAAGTATTTACAACTCTTTCACCCAAAGTCTTAGCTAACTTATGTATGGGAGAAGGTTGATAAAATGAGGCTTTGTACATGTCTTTAGAAGCCAATATCCTTTAATTTTAGCTTTTATGTCCTATTTCTCTCACTCAACTAAAAGTGCTTGAGTGTATACTCAAAGAGACTGCTTTGCACCATACTTATGATGAATATTATCTAATATATTGTCCTAATTAAAACTATGGGAGAGTATCCCTCAAGTTGGGCACTAATTTGGTCCGTGATGCTTTGGAAAAGGTATAGTTGATTCTGGAGCAGCTTCGTATAGCACAGTTCAGGCAGAAGAGTTATGTGGACAGGAAAGCTCGTGATGTTGCATTTATGGTTGGTGACAAGGATCTACTCAGAGTTTCTTCCCATGAAGGGTAGGTTCAGGAAGAAGGGCAAATTGAGCCTTAGGTATATTGGTCCTTTTGAGGTGCTTGAGAAAGTTGGAGAGGTGGCCTGCAGACTTGCCTTGGCACCTACTTTATTGGGAGTTTGTTGATACCCAATTTTTACCCTCATATTTTACAAAATACATATACGCTTTCACAATAGCTTATTTCCATCAATATTTAGTTTACAAACCTATACATGCATTTTCTATAATTTTCTATAATATTATTAAGCTTTAAATTAATATTCTTGCATTTTAATTATATGAATATTTAGTAATTATCTCTTTAAATTATTTTGTGATTACTTAGTTACCTAAGATTATTATTTTTTCACATTTAATATATGTTTCAAATATTTTATTTCATTTCATATAATTATATTAGTATTTTTGATCTATTTATCTAATTTTGCAATATTGTCCTGTATTCATACATAAAGGCTCTTTATTCTATATTATTTATGTCAAAATAGAAAATTTATATTTTTATAATACAAAGTTATTATTTTAAGCATTTCAGTGCATAAATAATATTTGCATTCATTTATTAAGTATTTTCCATAAATTATTTTAATATAATTTGGGGTATTTAATTTATAGCCCAATTTCTTACCTATTTTTCGTACCCAATACTATCCAGTTCTTAGCCCAATCTACCCAAATCTTAGCCCAAATTACCCTAAGCCCAAAACCAAAATACCCCTTTTAAAATACCCAGCAACCCACTACCCATACCCGTTTAAACAATCCACCCAACACCATTCTCTCATCTTGGCCGTTGATCTAACATGATCAACGACCCCTAATAAACCAACCCCTTTTAGTTAACCCCAACCCAGAAACCCTAACCTCATTTCCCCTGAGACTCCGCCCCTATTCTCTCTGCCTCTCTCATCTCTCTTCTTCTCCGATTAAACCCTAATCGCCACCTTTCCCAAATTTTCTCCTAATCCCGGCTACAATGGGATTTTCCTCTTATTTACTAACCAAAATTCGTGTGTTTTCGCTACTGGTTGATTCTCTATGGTATCACCTTGTACTTGCCTAAACATGGCAAGTACTACCTCTCCGATTCTGTTAGAATGAGTCCTATTTCTTGAATCTGGACTGTATTTCGTCTACACGTGTCTGATTCTACACTGTGTGAGTCCGGTTTCATTTGGATTTCCGCTGATTTACACTTTCCCTAAGAAATTAGAGTTTACTGGGTTCCTCTCTTAAATCAATTTTAAATTGATTTGTATTTTGTCTTTCCTTAATTGTTGCTTAATTTACTCCGTTTCCTTATGTGTTTGTTCAATTTTACTGCTATATAAACCCCTCCCCATTCCCCTTTGAGACAGACTTGAGTCATTAGAATCTCACTAAAACACGAGGCTTGTTCTGTTAATTCCTTCATTATCCTGTTCTGTGCTTTATGTTGGCCGACTAAAAGCCAAGGCCACTGAGAGTCTACTGTTCGAAATTTCTATTGGTGCGAACATTGCCCAGGGTTCTTTTGAAGTTCTTGGAAACTTTGACGCATCGATATTTCTGGGTTCTTGTGGATGTTTTATTCTTTATTGTTGTCCGTTTAAGTGATAAGCTCCTAGACTTTGCAATTTCATCCCTATGTGTCTTTGATTCACATGTGTTCTCACCTCTGAAATGCATAGCTTAATGTATTTTTTCTAGATTATTTTGTGCGTGATTCTGTTAAGTCTACTGTATTTTAAGTCTCTTTAGCATCTAACTTCCTCCTCATGCTGCTAGTTTTGAGATTGCTTAAATCTAATTTGGACAATTTGATTCTCTTAAGTTCATTTAACCAGTGTATTGGTGCCTGAACATTCCCTAAAACTTGCTTACTTGCCTTGTCCTTAATCTCTATAATGAATTCTTCACACTTGTGTTAGAGCTTCCTATGTTAATTATAACATGTTCCCATGATATTGTGTCACTCAACATGAGCCGCATACCCATTAGTGATTGACTAAGATCTTAACAGTTACCTCAACTTGTCTTCCATGCCCTGCTTGAATCATTTTGTTTTATGGCATAACTTAGACCTTCTTTAGTTAATTAATTTATTGTGTCAATCCCAGAATATCTACATGTGCTATTTGGTATGAGCTTGCTATCTTGTAGTGCTCTGAATCTCTGCAATGTTTGTCCTGCATGTACAATATGTTTCAATTTGTATTAAGACCATTTTCTATCGACTGTGATCTTGCTTCTATGCTAGTATGTCTCCCCAATGTGCCTTTGGTTCATTTGATACACTGTCCTTTTAGTGATTGTCACAATGTGAGTCCCCCATCATGTCTAAATACTGATTAACATTGGCACTAGGATGTGTACTTAACTTAATTTGAACCTTTAGGTCTTAACTGGTTTAGTATTAGGCATCTATACATGATAACATATGTATATCCCGCAAACCTGTTTCTTTCCCCAATTCTCTCAATATGAGGTTGTCTATGTGGTGCTTTGCTATGTGTGGAAATCCTGCTGAACCTACTGTCCTGTTTGATTAGTTGCTCTATATGCTCAACTTGGTGTATCACTTAATTTCTGTCCCTCTATCACTATCCACTCTCCTTATTTGCTACTCATGCTATTCTGAATTCTCAATCTTAGCCGGTTGAAAGCCAAGGCTATCTAGGTTATATTGTTGGCCTTCCTAGTGTGAGCACTGCTCGGGGTCCCATTGAGGCCCTTGTGAACTCTGACACACTAGGGCTTGGTCCTTAGTCACTCCCTCAACCTCCAAAACTGTTCCTACTATTCCATTTCCCCTGTCATGTACCGTGTATCAGAATTTGGTTGTTTCAAGTGGCGCAACACTTGGTGCTGTGGCACATTAAATTGGTATGTGCTCTTCTATGGACCCATGATTGTGTATTGAACGTGGCCCTTTGCTGAAGGACCAGTAAGACTGGGTATTTAGTTATTTTAATTGGGCTCACTGTGGGCCTGTTCACTGTTATGTAATATTGTTATTCATTATTGGGCTTGTAATAATTTTTGTATAAACTTTACAAACAAATGAGGGTACTTCTTCTTCATCTCTTCCTCGGCTTCCTAGGTGGCCTCTTCGACTTGTTGGCTTTTTCATAACACTTTCACGGAGGCCATTTATTTGTTCCCCAATTTTTGAACTTTCCTATGAGGCTCGCCGCGAAGAATCTCTACAATCATCAACACATAAGTCTATCGTGGCATCACGAAACCCCAGGTTTTAGGTGAAATTTTACGGGGCCTTACATCCTCCCCCACTTAATATCATTCGTACTCAAATGAGGGTCCAAATCCGCCATTAGAAAGCAATGTGACTCAGCTTCTATTACACATACCATGGCATCACGAGCACTATATTACCAAGAAGGAACACCCTTAACATTAACTGTACAAATGATACATTATTCATAGGGAAAATTTCATAGAATCAATTACATAGCTATTCAAACAAATGAGGGTACTTCTTTTTCATCTCTTCCTCGGCTTCCCAGGTGGCCTCTTCGACTTGTTGGCTTCACAATAACACTTTCACGGAGGCCATTTATTTGCTCCTCAATTTTTGAACTTTCCTATCAGGCTCGCCGCGAATAATCTCTACAATCATCGACACATAAGTGTATCTTGGCATCACGAAACCCCGGGTTTTAGGTGAAAATTTATGGGGCCTTACATCCTCCCCAACTTAATATCATTCATCCTCGAATGAGGCTCCAAATCCGCCATTAGAAACCAATTTGACTCAGCTTCTTTTACACACACAACAGTTCCCAATTTTTGAATAACTCCCTTAATTTCAAAATATTTCGCCAGTGTCTCCCTTGTAATTGGGCCAATCCACCTGCCAGAGAATCCCAAAACTAGTCCTAACAACATATACATGAACTAACGATGCACTATAACATAAAAAAAATGCCAACCGTGTCCTCACGAGCAGTATATTACCAAAAAGGAACACTCTTAACATCAACTGTACAAATGATACATAATTCACAGGGAATAATTACATAAAATCGATTACATAGCTATTCAAACAAACGAGGGTACATCTTCTTCATCTCTTCCTCGGCTTCCCAGGTGGCTTCTTCGACTTGTTGGATTCACCATAACACTTTCACGCAGTCCAGTTCTTTGTTCCTCAATTTTCGAACTTGCCTATCAGGCTCGCTGCGAAGAATCTCTACAACCATCAATACATTAGTATTTCTTGGCATCATGAAACCGCGGTATTAGGTAAAATTTTACGGGGCCCTACATCTTCCCCCACTTAATATCATTCGTCCTCGAATGAGGGTCCAAATTCGCCATTAGAAAGCAATGTGACTCGGCTTCTATTACACCTACCAACAGTTCCCAATTTTCGAATAACTCCCTAAATTTCCAAAACTTTCGCCAGAGTCTCCCCAGTAATTGGGCCTATCCACTTGCCAGAGAATCCCAAAACCAGACCCTAAAACACATACATGAACTAACGATGCACCATAACATAAAAACAATGCCAACCGTGGCCTCACGAGCAGTATATTATCAAGAAGGAACACCCTTAACATTAACTGTACAAATGATAGATTATTCATAGGGAAACTTTCATAGAATCAATTAAAAAGCTATTCAAACAAATGAGGGTACTTCTTTTTCATCTCTTCCTCGGCTTCCCAGGTGGCCTGTTCGACTTGTTGGCTTCGCCATAACACTTTCACGGAGGCCATTTCTTTGTTCCTCAATTTTCGAACTTTCCTATCAGGCTCGCCACAAAGAATCTCTAAAATCATCAGCACTTAAGTCTATCTTGGCATCATGAAAACCCGGGTTTTAGATGAAATTTTACGGGGCCTTACATCCTCCCCCACTTAATATCATTCTTCCTCGAATGAGGCTCCAAATCCGCCATTAGAAACCAATGTGACTCAGCTTCTATTACACACACAACAATTCCCAATTTTTGAATAACTCTCTAAATTTCCAATTATTTTGCCAGTGTCTCCTCTGTAATTGGGCCAATCCACCTGCTAGAGAATCCCAAAACAAGTGCTAAAAACATATACATGAACCAACGACGCACCATAACATAAAAACAACATCAACCGTGGCCTCACGAGCAGTATATTACCAAGGAGGAACACCCTTAACATTAACTGTACAAATGATACATAATTCATAATGAAAATTTCATAAAATAAATTACAAAGATATTGAAACAAATGAGGGTACTTCTTCTTCATCTCTTCCTTGGCTTCCCAAAGGGCCTCTTCGACTTGTTGGCTTCGCCATAACACTTTCACGGAGGCCATTTATTTGTTCCTCAATATTCAAACTTTCATATCAGGCTCGCCGCGAAGAATCTCTACAATCATCAACACATAAGTCTATCTTGGCATCACGAAACCCTGAGTTTTAGGTGAACGTTTACGGGGCCTTACATCCTCCCCCACTTAATATCATTAGTCCTCGAATGAGGCTCCAAATACGCTATTAGAAATCAATGTGACTCAGCTTCTATTAAACACACAACAGTTCCAAATTTTTGAATAACTCTCTAAATTTTCCAAAAATTCCGCAGTGTCTCCACTGTAATTGAGCCAATCCACCTGCCAGAGAATCCCAAAACCAGTCCTAACAATATAAATATAAAATAACGATGCACCATAACATAAAAATAACGCCAACCGTGGCCTCACGAGCAGTATATTACCAAAAAGGAACACCCTTAAAATTAACTGTACAAATGATACATAATTCATATGAAAAAGTTTCACATAATCAATTACATAGCTATTCAAACAAATGAGGGTAGTTCTTCTTCATCTCTTCCTCGGCTTCCCAGGTGGCTTTTTCGACTTGTTGGCTTCTCCATAACACTTTCACGGAGGCCATTTATTTGTTCTTCAATTTTTGAACTTTCCTATCGGGCTCGCCGCGAAGAATCTCTACAATCATCAACACATAAGTCTATCTTGGCATCACGAAACCTCGGGTTTTAGGTGAAATTTTACGGGGCCTTACATCCTCCCCCACTTAATATCATTCGTCCTCGAATGAGGCTCCAAATCCTCCATTAGAAACCAATGTGACTCAACTGGTATTACACACACTAACAGTTCCCAATTTTCGAATCACTCTCTAAATTTCCAATTATTTCGCCAGTGTCTCCTCTGTAATTGGGCCAATCCACCTGCTAGAGAATCCCAAAACAAGTCCTAAAAACATATACATGAACCAACGACGCACCATAACATAAAAATAACGCCAACCGTGGCTTCATGAGCAGTATATTACCAAAAAGGAACACCCTTAACTTTAACTGTACAAATGATACATAATTCATAGGGAAAATTTCATAGAATCAATTACAAAGCTATTCAAACAAATGAGGGTACTTCTTCTTCATCTCTTCCTCGGCTTCCCAGGTGGCCTGTTCGACTTGTTGGCTTCGCCATAACACTTTCACGGAGGCCATTTCTTTGTTCCTCAATTTTCGAACTTTCCTATCAGGCTAGCCGCGAAGAATCTCTAAAATCATCAACACACTATCTTGGTATCACGAAACCCCGGGTTTTAGGTAAAATTTTACGGGGCCTTACATCCTCCCCCACTTAATATCATTCGTCCTCGAATGAGGGTCCAAATCTGCCATTAGAAAGCAATGTGACCCAGCTTCTATTACACATACCGTGGCCTCACGAGCAGTATATTACCAAGTAGGAACACCCTTAATATTAACTGTACAAATGATACATTATTCATAGGGAAAATTTCATAGAACCAATTACATAGCTATTCAAACATATGAGGGTACTTCTTTTTAATCTCTTCATCGGCTTCCCAGGTGGCCTCTTCGACTTGTTGGCTTCTCCATAACACTTTCACGGAGGCCATTTATTTGTTCCTCAATTTTTGAACTTTCCTCTCAGGCTCGCCGCGAAGAATCTCTACAATTATCAACACATAAGTCTATCTTGGCATCACGAAACCCCGGGTTTTTGGTGAAATCTTACGGGGCCTTGCATCCTCCCCCACTTAATATCATTCGTCCTCGAATGAGGGTCCAAATATGCCATTAGAAAGCAATGTGACTCAGCTTCTATTACACATACCGTGGCCTCACGAGCAGTATATTACCAAGAAGGAATACCCTTAACATTAACTGTACAAATGATACATTATTCATAGGGAAAATTTCACAGAATCAATTACATAGCTATTCAAACAAATGAGGGTACTTCTTTTTCATCTCTTCCTCGGCTTTCCAGGTGGCCTCTTCGACTTGTTGGCTTCTCCATAACACTTTCACGGAGGCCATTTATTTGTTCCTCAATTTTTGAAATTTCCTATCAGGCTCGCCGCGAAGAATCTCTACAATCATCAACACATAAGTCTATCTTGGCATCACGAAACCCCTGGTTTTAGGTGAAATCTTACGGGGTCTTACATCCTCCCCTACTTAATATCATTCGTCCTCGAATGAGGGTCCAAATCTGCCATTAGCTGTACCCTTAACATTAGCTGTACAAATGATACATAATTCATAGGGAAAATTTCATAGAATCAATTACATAGATATTCAAACAAATGAGGGTACTTGTTCTTCATCCCTTCCTCGGCTTCCCAAAGGGCCTCTTCGACTTGTTGTCTTCGCCATAACACTTTCACAGAGCCCATTTATTTATTCCTCAATTTTCGAACTTTCCTATCAGGCTCGCCGCGAAAAATCTCTACAATCAACAACACATAAGTCTATCTTGGCATCAAGAAACCCCGGGTTTTAGGTGAAATTTTATGGGGCCTTACATCCACCCCAATTTAATATCATTCGTACTCAAATGAGGCTCCAAATCCGCCATTAGAAACCAATGTGACTCAGCTTCTATTACACACACAACAGTTCCCAATTTTTGAATAACTCCCTAAATTTCAAAAGATTTCGCCAGTTTCTACCCTGTAATTAGGCCAATCCACCTGCCAGAGAATCCCAAAACCAGTCCTAACAACATATACATGAACTAACGATGCACCATAACATAAAAACAACGCCAACCGTGGCCTCACAAGCAGTATATTACCAAAAAGGAACACACGTAACATCAACTGTACAAATGATACATAATTTACAGGGAATAATTTCATAGATTCGATTATATAGCTATTCAAACAAACGAGGGTACTTCTTCTTCATCTCTTCCTCGGCTTACCAGGTGGCTTCTTCGACTTGTTGGCTTCACCATAACACTTTCACGGAGGCCATTTCTTTGTTCCTCTATTTTTGAACTTGCCTATCAGGCTCGCTGCGAAGAATCTCTACAACCATTAACACATTAGTATTTCTTGGCATCACCAAACTGCGGTTTTAGGTGAAATTTTATGGGGCCCTACATCCTCCCCCACTTAATATCATTCGTCCTCGAATGAGGGTCCAAATTCGCCATTAGAAAGCAATAAGAATCAGCCTCTATTACACCTACCAACAGTTCCCAATTTTTGAAAATCTCCCTAAATTTCCAAAACTTTCGCCAGAGTCTCCCCTGTAATTAAGCCTATCCACTTGCCAGAGAATCCCAAATCTAGTCCTAACAACACATTCATGAACAAACGACGCACCATAACATAAAAACAACGCCAACCGTGGCCTCACGAGCAGTATATTACCAAGAAGGAACACCCTTAACATTAGCTGTACAAATGATACATAATTCATAGGGAAAATTTCATAGAATGAATTACATAGCTATTCAAACAAATGAGGGTACTTCTTCTTCATCTCTTCCTCGGCTTCCCAAAGAGCCTCTTCGACTTGTTGTCTTTGCCATAACACTTTCACAGAGGCCATTTATTTGTTCCTCAATTTTCGAACTTTCCTATCAGGCTAGCCGCAAAGAATCTCTACAATCATAAACACATAAGTCTATCTTGGAATCACGAAACCCTAGGTTTTAGGTAAACTTTTAGGGGGACTTACGTCCTCCCCCACTTAATATCATTCGTCCTCGAATGAGGTTCCAAATCCGCCATTAGAAACCAATGTGACTCAGCTTCTTTTACACACACAACAGTTCCCAATTTTTGAATAACTCCCTAAATTTCAAAAAGTTTCGCCAGTGTCTCCCCTGTAATTGGGCCAATCCACCTGCCAGAGAATCCCAAAACCAGTCTTAACAACATATACATGAACTAACGATGCACCATAATATAAAAATAACGCCAACCGTGGCCTCACGAGCAGTATATTACCAAATAGGAACACACTTAACATCAACTTTACAAATGATACATAATTCACAGGGAATAATTTCATAGAATCGATTACATAGCTATTCAAACAAACGAGGGTACTTCTTCTTCATCATTTCCTCGACTTCCCAGGTGGCTTCTTCGACTTGTTGGCTTCACCATAACACTTTCACGGATGCCATTTCTTTGTTCCTCAATTTTTGAACTTACCTATCAGGCTCGCTGCGAAGAATC
The DNA here is from genome assembly GCF_000715075.1 of Nicotiana tabacum. Lineage (NCBI taxonomy): Eukaryota > Viridiplantae > Streptophyta > Magnoliopsida > Solanales > Solanaceae > Nicotiana > Nicotiana tabacum. The sequence continues at coordinate 51,523,594 of NC_134102.1, forward strand.
TCTACAACCATCAACACATTAGTTATTCTTGGCATCACGAAACTGGGGTTTTAGGTGAAATTTTACGAGGCCTTACATCCTTCCCCACTTAATATCATTCGTCCTCGAATGAGGTCAAAATTCGCCATTAGAAAGCAATGTGACTCAGCTTCTATTACACCTACTAACAGTTCCCAATTTTTGAAAAACTCCCTAAATTTCCAAAACTTTTGCCAGAGTCTCCCCTGTAATTGGGCCTATCCACTTGCCAGAGAATCCCAAAACCAGTCCTAACAACACATACATGAACTAACGACACACCATAACATAAAAACAACGCCAACCGTGGCCTCACGAGCAGTATATAACCAAGAAGGAACACCATTAACATTAACTGTACAAATGATACATAATTCATAGGGAAAATTTCGTAGAATCAATTACATAGCTATTCAAACAAATGAGGGTACTTCTTCTTCATCTCTTCCTCGGCTTCCCAAAGGGCCTCTTTGACTTGTTGGCTTCTGTCACGACCCAACTGGAGGGTCATGACTAGCACCCGGGCCATACTTGCCGAAAACCAACGTACATTTTATCTAACCTTCCTTATCATCTTTAAGGGCCGACAAGATCAATATAAATAGTAGACATGGATCATGAACATCCAACAATAAAAGATAATGTCATGAACATACATAACATGGGACGACAAGACTGTCAAGAAACTATATATAAGGTACGAGCTACCATGCTGCCATGAAAGACTATACAATAAAAATCAGCCGACAAGGCATTCTAAACCATACATAAGTCGACACCTGTCTATGAGCCTCTAAAGGAACATAAGTGCTACAACATTGCCGGAACAGGGCCCCGACATACCCATAATGTCTATAACAAAAATGCATACCAAGACCACGGCAAATCCGGAGAAAGGATCTCGCCAATAACCGCTGAACTGGACACCCTATTATGGTGGGGGAGGTGCGTCTACCTGTCTATCAGGACCTGCAGCATGACATGCAGCGTCCAAAAAATAAAAAGGACGTCAGTACGAATAAAGTACTGAGTATGTAAGGCAGGAAAGCATAAGTAAGAATAGTAATGTAAACAGGGATAGAGAATATACAACCTGTGACATCTGGGTACCTCTGAGGGCTACTGACATGAAATACATGATACATACATATATATACATAAACTTTTAAAACATACGCCTTTGTGGGCATCACCATCATCATATCGTACCCGGCCATAATAGGCTCGGTAAAACGTACTCGGCCATCATAGGGCTCGGTAGAATCGTACCCGGCCACGTGGAGCTCGGTAAAACCCAACTGATCAGTGGTTGCACAATAGGTGCCATACCCGGCCAACTATAGCGCGGCTCAGTAGAGTAAAATAGATACATATATATGATGCATGCTGGACTCATTGGAATCACATTTTGAACCTTTCGGAGTGACGTAAGGTCGGTATCCTTCGTACACGTTATTAGGATTAACTCTTCATCAAGAATCTTATAAGAATCAGGAACTACCAACAACATTGATAATATAAGAATAAGAGAAGTAACATCAATATCAATCGTTTCATAAGAAGGGCAGCAATATAAGTACTGCTAGCTTCTAAGAGTAGAGTATCTTTGGGAGCTCGTTCATTAAATTATGTACAATTGGAGTCATGCAAAAGAATGAAGGGGATAGCCTCACATACCTTGTATATACTGCCCAACCTCAAGCTATGCAAATGTCATGACTCCTTAGTCTACAATAAGACAAATGACACTATCATTATCGTTTAAGCGTCGTAACTATTATGTATCGACCGCAACCTATTTTATGATGAAACGGACAGAACCTCCCCTATTTATATGACTTCCCAGAAGTCAATACAATCACCAAAAAGCCCAAACAACATCATTAATAATCATATTGAGCCTCCAAAACAGTCCACCAACCAACAACATTACTACCAAGCCTTTCGATATATATTTCACAAGTTCTAGCTTCAACGACTTAGCCGCAACTTGAATAATCTTAAATATGTATAGAGTAAGAGGTTCCTTACCTTTAAACAGAAAGAACAACTCCAATTTGACCTTAATTTTCCACGAAATATCCCTCCAATTCTGCCACAAGAATAAGGAAGCGAAACTAGCAATTAATTCGGGTTTTTCGGCACTAGAATTACTTTAGAAGACTTGAAATCACCTAGGGTTGATATTAAAAACTTTAAGGTGTATTTACAGAACATAAAACACTTAAAACAACCTCCCACATGAGCTGGAACAACACAAAAATCAGCAACAACAAGAAGAACAAGAAACTTACTAGCGCCACGGGATTCCTGACATTTGATTTGTGTTGTTTGCCCTTTGTTTGGGTCTTGGATCATGAGAGAACCTTGAGAGACTGTTTTTAGGGTTCTAAGGTCTGAATATACTGAAAAATAATGACTTAAAACGGGGTTGAGGTATCATATATATATCCATATGTCTTAAACCGCCTATGTGGGCCCCATAGAGAGCTGTTTGGCGCGCTCTCACGAAAACACGAATATCTCTCTATTCCGAGATCGTATCAACGAACGGTTTAATGTGTTGGAAACTAGACTCATAGATCTTCAATTTGATAGGTATATAACCCCATAATTCCAAGTACATTAGGAGAAAAATGTAGTAACATTTGACCTAAAGTTTAAGTAAAATTATAAACCTAAGTTGCGACAACTTTTATCGACTTTTGTTTCATAACTCGCTTGACTTCAAGACTTATGATGCGGATATTATATGATTCAAATACATTAAAACAAGACCTCTTGGGACAATTAATCACCTCTAGTGTTACCCGAAAATATGGGTTACAATATCCTTGATTCGTTTAACTTCAAATACTTGTTAACCACTCTTATACACCCTTGTATCGTTTAAGACCAATAGGATTAACTTCTTATCAACTCAAAGATAATCTCTTCTTCGATTTACGTCGACTAACTTACGACGTGATCTAACGTACACGAATGTGGGTTGTAACACCCTCTCCCCCTTAGGAATATTCGTCCTCGAATGTAAGGGTTTATGGGGTGTCTAACTCATCGTGGATTCTGACGGAGATTTCCGGCTGAGTTTCCCCTATAAAATGGACACTAGCCAAACTTGCAAGCAGTTAAACCCAACCTATGGCCTTTCAAGACTATACAAAGCTTTATGGATATGTACATTATCTGCATATCACCATTTTGTATTAAAAAAAAGAGTATTTACAAGCTATTGCTTACCTTATAGAGCCGTTTCACCTCATAATGTGTCCTTCTTTCCCCCGGCATCCTCGTTATCTTCACTCTAGAATAGGTAAGGGTACTTAGACTTCATCTCCTCTTCTGCTTCCCATGTCATTTCTTCTATATTCTTGTTCCTCCATAATACTTTCACGGAAGCTACATCCTTTGTTCTCAGCTTGCGGACTTGTCGATCTAATATAGCCACTGGCACTTCATCATATGATAGATCCTTTGTAACTTGTACATCTTTGATAGGGACGACCCAAGAAGGGTCTCCAATACATTTCCTCAACATAGATACATGGAATACCGGGTGGACAAATTCCAATTCAGATGGCAATTCTAACTCGTAAGCAACCTGTCCAATTCGTCGAAGAATTTTGTACGGCCCAATATACCGCGGACTCAACTTACCCTTCTGCCCAAAATGCATAACACCCTTCATCGGCGATATCTTCAGGAAAACCCAATCACCAACCTCAAATTCCAAATCACGACGCCAGACATCGGAATAAGACTTTTACCTGCTTTGTGCCGTCCTCAGTCGCTCTTGTATCACTTTCACCTTCTCAATGGCTTGGTGAATCAAATCTGGCCCATATAATTCTATCTCACCGACTTCGAACCATCCAACTGGTGATCTACATCTCCTCCCGTACAGTGCCTCATACGGGGCCATTTTAATACTGGAATGGTAGCTATTATTGTAGGCAAATTCTATAAGTGCAAGATGGTTATCCCAATTCCCATTGAAATCTAGAACACATGCTCGTAGCATATCTTCAAGCGCCTGAATGGTACGTTCAGCCTGTCCATCAGTCTGTGGATGGAATGCAGTGCTGAGATTTACTTGTGTGCCTAAACCCTTCTGAAAAGACCTCCAAAAGTTAGCCGTAAATTGAGCTCCTCGGTTTGATATAATAGATACCGGCACACCATGAAGCCTAACAATCTCCTTGATATACAACTTCGCATAATCTTCAGCCGTGTAAGTTGTCTTAACTGGCAGAAAATGGGCAGATTTTGTAAGTCGATCAACTATCACCCAGATGGAGTCAAACTTATGATAAGAGCGAGGTAATCCAATAATGAAGTCCATATTAATCACCTCCCATTTCCAGGTCGGAATCTCTATATTTTGAATCAATCCACTAGGTTTCTGATGCTCGATCTTTACTTGTTGACAATTAGGACACTGGGCTACAAATTCTGCAATAGACTTCTTCATGTTATCCCACCAATACTGCTCCTTAACGTCATGATACATCTTTCTCGAGCCAGGATGGATAGAATATCGGGACTGATGAATCTCAATTATAATCTTCTCTCACAACCCTGCCACACTAGGCACACATAATCGGCCCTGGTATCTCAGTGTCCCATCTCCTCCGATCTTGAAAGCTGTAATCTTACACTGCTGAATTCCCTCTCTCAATCTTACTAAGGTAGGATCTTCATATTGCCGTGCTTTTACCTCGGCTACCAAAGATGATTCTGCTGTATTCTGTACAGTAACACCTCCGTCATCAGAGTCCAACAATCTGATTCTCATATTGGCCAGCTGGTGAAGCTCTTTGGTCAACCCTTGTCTACCTGCCTCAATATATATTAAGCTTCCCATTGACTTACGGCTGAGAGCGTCTGCCACAACATTGGCTTTACCGGGATGGTACAATATCTCGACATCGTAGTCTTTCAGTAATTCAAGACACCTACGTTGCCTCAAATTCAACTCCTTCTGCTTGAAGATGTATTGTAAACTCTTGTGATCTGTGTAGATGTCAACATGGACGCCGTATAAATAGTGCCGCCATATCTTCAAAGCATATATTACTGCAGCCAATTCCAAATCATGAGTCGGGTAATTCTTTTCATGCTTCTTCAATTGTCTTGATGCATAAGCAATCACCTTCCCACGTTGCATCAATACGCACCCCAAACCTATACTTGAGGCATCACAATATACCACATAACCTTCTGTTCCTTCTGGGAGAGTGAGCACTGGCACGGATGTCAATCGATTCTTTAGATCCTGAAAACTATGTTCACAAGCATCAGACCACTGGAACTTGGTAGCTTTCTGTGTTAACTTAGACAATGGTGCTGATATAGAGGAAAACCCTTCTACAAACCACCTATAATATCCTGCTAGCCCCAGGAAGCTGCGGACTTCTGACGGTGTTGTAGGTCTCGGCCAATTCTTCACTGCATCGATCTTCTGAGTGTCGACACTAATACCCTCATCAGATATCATATGGCCAAGGAATGCTACTGAGTTCAGCCAGAATTCACATTTAGAGAGCTTAGCATATAACTTATGATCCTGAAGGGTCTGTAATACTATCCGCAAGTGGCCCGCATGTTCCGCCTCCGAACGAGAATACACCAGAATGTCATCAATGAATACGATCACGAACACATCAAGATAGGGCCTGAATACACTATTCATGAGATCCATAAAAGCTGCTGGGGCATTTGTTAGCCCGAACGACATCACCAAGAACTCAAAATGCCCATATCTTGTCCGAAAGGCCATCTTCGGAATATCCTTCTCCTTAACCCTCACCTGATGATACCCTGAACGCAAGTCAATCTTGGAGAAATACTTGGCACCCTGGAGTTGGTCAAACAGGTCATCAATTCTTGGAAGTGGATACTTGTTCTTTATTGTAAACTTATTCAACTGTTGATAATCGATACACATCCTTAACGGCCCATCTTTCTTCTGCACGAACAAGACTGGCGCACCCCAAGGTGAAGTGCTAGGCCTAATGAAACTCTTATCCAGCAAGTCCTTCAACTGTGCCTTCAACTCCCCTAACTCTGTCGGGGCCATCCTGTATGGAGGGATAGAGATCGGTTGAGTGTCAGGCAATGCATCAATGCTAAACTCAATCTCCCTTTCAGGAGGAAGGCCTGGGAGTTCATCTGGGAAAACATCTAGAAATTCATTGACCACGGGGATTAATTGTAGAGTAGGCGGCTTCGCCTCCGCATCCCTAACGCAAACAAGATGATAAATGTAACCTTTTGAGATCATCTTCCTTGCCTTAAGATAGGAAATAAACCTACCTTTCGGCGTAGCAATGTTCCCCTTCCATTCAATGGCGGGTTCACAAGGAAACTGAAACCTAACCATCTTCGTACGATAGTCAACATTTGCATAGCATGAGGCCAACCAGTCCATTCCCATTATCACATCGAAATCAACCATTTCTAACTCAAATAAATTTGCCGAGGTTTGACGACTACAAATCATCACAGTGCAACCTTTATATACCCTTCTAGCAATCACAGAATCTCCTATCGGAGTGGATACCGCAAGTGGTTTACTTATCAATTCAGGTTCAATGCCAAACTTATTAGCCACAAAGGGTGTAACATATGATAAGGTAGATCCTGGATCAATTAGCGCATATACATCATAAGAAAACACAGACAATATACCTGTAACAACATCCGGAGATGACTCGAGATCTTGTCGACCTACTAGAGCATAGGTTCGATTTTGAGCACCACTCGAACTCGGCATTGAACCTCTACCTCTACCACGACCTGTCGACTGTTGAAAACCTTGTGCTGGAGGTCGAACTGATAAGGAAGAACAAGACACAGATCCAGTCGGCTGAGCCATACCACCACCTCCTCTGTTAGGACAATCCTGCATCATATGGCCAGGCTGTCCGCAAGAATAGCACGCATCGGAACCTCGATGGCACAGTCCAAAGTGGGCCTTGCCGCACTGATCACAACGAGGTGTTGGGGGTCTCGTCTGACTAGTATTTCTATGAAATTGTGAGCCTGATGCCCTTGAACTCTGACCTGAACTAGAATAGGTAAATCGATTATACCGAGGCCTCTGAAACTGCGGAGGAGCACTAGCTACAGGTGGCGCCGAACTCCTCGAAGATTGGGGCCTGATACTGCCTCTGAACTCATCAGAATACCCTGCAAATCTTGCCCTCTTATGCTGGCCCCTATCCTGCTCCCTATCTGCCCTTTGCTGGCGCTTACGATCCTCTAGGGTCTGGGCATAAGCCTGAATACGGGAAATATCCATGCCCTCTACCAAGGAGGCTGTTGTGCACTCATTTATCAGATGTGGTCCCAACCCGTTCACGAACAGATGCACCCTATCACTCATCTCGGCCACCATATGGGGAGCATACCTTGCTAAAGAATCAAACTGTATACTATACTCTCGTACACTCATATTACCCTGTCGAAGGTTCAAGAACTTATCAGCTCTAGCTTGTCGTATCTCAACTGGCAAGTAGTGACGAAGAAAGGCCTCAGAAAATTCCTTCCACACGGCTGGAGGAGCGTTCGGACCCCTAGATCTCTCCCAACTATCATACCAAAAAACCGCTAAATCCCGTAACCGATAAGAAGCCAACTCTACTGCCTCCGTATCACTAGCATGCATAACCCGCAATGTACGATGAACCTGATCAATAAATGTTTGTGGGTCCTCCGTGGGGTCTGATCCGGTAAACACTGGAGGGTCTAGATTAATAAAATCACGAACTCTCGCATGAACCGGTTTATCAGCAGCACCGGTATTCTGCCTCTGAGCCTGAGCAGCTGCCAAGCTAGTCAACAATTGCACCGCACTGTGCATATCGTGGTCTGTAGTGCCAGACGGAGGAACTGGATGTACTGGGTGCCTTCTAATATCCTCTGGACGAGACGGAGAGGTATGAGACGGCATCTCACTCTGAGCCTCACTTTGGCCTGCTCTGGCTGGAGGCACCTGAATGTTACCCTCTCCCACAGCTGTATCAAGCCATTTACTAATCGCTTGCTTCCTAGTCGAAGGCATCGCTGAAAGAAAACAAGGTGATTATTAGATATGAACACTTACGACTCAACTCTACGCACGATCTAGATTTAGGAAGAAGGTAACAACCCTAGATGTCATGTAGCCTCCTGATTATAAATATGGCGCGCTACACATCAATAATCAAAACTCTACTAGACACGGCTCATAGACAACCCCTAGGACAGATTTGCTCTGATACCAAGTTTGTCACGACCCAACTGGAGGGTCATGACTAGCACCCGGGCCATACTTGCTGAGCACCAACGTACATTTTATCTAACCTTCCTTATTATCTTTAAGGGCCGACAAGATCAATATAAATAGTAGACATGGATCATGAACATCCAACAATGAAAGATAATGTCATGAACATACATAACATGGGACGACAAGACTGTCAAGAAACTATATATAAGGTACGAGCTACCATGCTGCCATGAAAGACTATACAACAAAAATCAGCCGACAAGGCATTCTAAACCATACATAAGTCGACACCTGTCTATTAGCCTCTAAAGGAACATAAGTGCTACAACATTGCCAGAACAGGGCCCCGACATACCCATAATGTCTATAACAAAAATGCATACCAAGACCACGGCAAATCCGGAGAAGGGATCTCGCCAATAACCGCTGAACTGGACAGCCTACTGTAGTGGGGGAGCTGTGTCTACCTGTCTATCAGGACCTGCAGCACGACATGTAGCGTCCACAAATAAAAAGGACGTCAGTATGAATAAAGTACCGAGTATGTGAGGCAGGAAACCATAAGTAAGAACAGTAATGTAAACAGGGATAGAGAATATACAACCTGTGACATCTGGGTACCTCTGAGGGCTACTGACATGAAATACATGATACATACATATATATACATAAACTTTTAAAACATACGCCTTTGTGGGCATCACCATCATCATATCGTACCCGGCCATAATAGGCTCGGTAAAATGTACCCGGCCATCATAGGGCTCGGTAGAATCGTACCCGGCCACGTGGAGCTCGGTAAAACCCAACTGATCAGTGGTTGCACAATAGGTGCCATACCCGGCCGACTATAGCGCGGCTCGGTAGAGTAAAATAGATACATATATATGATGCATGTTGGACTCATTGGAATCACATTTTGAACCTTTCGGAGTGACGTAAGGTCGGTATCCTTCGTACACATTATTAGGATTAACTCTACATCAAGAATCTTATAAGAATCAGGAACTACCAACAACATTGATAATATAAGAATAAGAGAAGTAACATCAATATCAATCGTTTCATAAGAAGGGCAGCAATGTAAGTACTGCTAGCTTCTAAGAGTAGAGTATCTTTGGGAGCTCGTTCATTAAATTATGTACAATCGGAGTCATGCAAAAGAATGAAGGGGATAGCCTCATATACCTTGTATATACTGCCCAACCTCAAGCTATGCAAATGTCACGACTCCTTAGTCTACAATAAGAGAAATGACACTATCATTATCGTTTAAGCGTCGTAACTATTATGTATCGACCGCAACCTATTTTACGATGAAACGGACAGCACCTCCCCTATTTATATGACTTCCCACAAGTCAATACAATCACCAAACAGCCCAAACAACATCATTAATAATCAGATTGAGCCTCCAAAATAGTCCACCAACCAACAACATTACTACCAAGCCTTTCGATATATATTTCACAAGTTCTAGCTTCAACGACTTAGCCGCAACTTGGATAATCTTAAATATATATAGAGTAAGAGGTTCCTTACCTTTAAACAGAAAGAACAACTCCAATTTGACCTTAATTTTCCACGAAGTATCCCTCAAATTCTGCCACAAGAACAAGGAAGCGAAACTAGCAATTAATTCGGGTTTTTCGGCACTAGAATTACTTTAGAAGACTTGAAATCACCTAGGGTTGATATTAAAAACTTTAAGGTGTATTTACAGAACATAAAACACTTAAAAAAACCTCCCACACGAGCTGGAACAACACAAAAATCAGCAACAACAAGAAGAACAAGAAACTTACTAGCGCCACGGGATTCCCGACATTTGATTTGTGTTGTTTGCCCTTTGTTTGGGTCTTGGATCATGAGAGAACCTTGAGAGACTGTTTTTAGGGTTCTATGGTCTGAATATACTGAAAAATAATGACTTAAAACGAGGTTGAGGTATCATATATATATCCATATGTCTTAAACCGCCTATGTGGGCTCCATAGAGAGCTGTTTGGCGCGCTCTCGCGAAAACATGAATATCTCTCTATTCCGAGATCGTATCGACGAACGGTTTAATGTGTTGGAAAATAGACTCATAGCTATTCAATTTTATAGGTATATCACCCCATAATTCCAAGTACATTAGGAGAAAAATGTAGTAACATTTGACCTAAAGTTTAAGTAAAATTATAAACGTAAGTTGCGACAACTTTTATCGACTTTTGTTTCATAACTCGATTGACTTCAAGACTTATGATACGGATATTATATGATTCAAATACATTAAAACATGACCTCTTGGGACAATTAATCACCTCTAGTGTTACCCGAAAATATGGGTTACAACATCCTTGATTCGTTTAACTTCAAATACTTGTTAACCACTCTTATACACCCTTGTATCGTTAAAGACCAATAGGATTAACTTCTTATCATCTCAAAAATAATCTCTTCTTAGATTTACGTCGACTAACTTACGACGTGATCTAAGGTACGCGAATGTGGGTTGTAACAGCTTCACTATAACACTTTCACGGAGGCCATTTATTTGTTCCTCAATTTTTGAACTTTCCTATCAGGCTCACCGCGAAGAATCTCTACAATCATCAACACATAAGTCTATCTTGGCATCACAAAACCCCGGGTTTTAGGTGAAATTTTACGGGGCCTTACATTCTCCCCCACTTAATATCATTCATCCTCGAATGAGGCTCCTAATCTGCCATTAGAAACCAATGTGACTCAGCTTCTATTACACACACCAACAGTTCCCAATTTTCGAATAACTCCCTAAATTTCCAAAACTTTTGCCAGAGTCTCCCTAGTAATTGGGCCTATCCACTTGCCAGAGAATCCCAAAACCAGTCCTAACAACACATACATGAACTAACGACGCACCATAACATAAAAACAACGCCAACCGTGGCCTCACGAGCAGTATATTACCTAGAAGGAACACCCTTAACATTAATTGTACAAATGATACATAATTCATAAGGAAAAGTTTATACAACCAATTACATAGCTATTCAATCAAATGAGGGTACTTCTTCTTCATCTCTTCCTCGGCTTCCCAGGTGGCTTCTTCGACTTGTTGGCTTTGCCATAACTCTTTCACGGAGGCCATTTATTTGTTCCTCCATTTTCGAACTTTCCTATCAGGATCGCCGCGAAAAATCTCTACAATCATCAACACATAAGTCTATCTTGGCATCACAAAACCCTGGGTTTTAGGTGAAATTTTACGGGGCCTTACATTTTCCCCCACTTAATATCGTTCGTCCTCGAATTAGGCTCCAAATCCGCCATTAGAAACCAATGTGACTCAGCTTCTATTACACACACCAACAGTTCCCAATTTTCGAAAAACTCCCTAAATTTCAAAAACTTTTGCCAGAGTCTCCCCTGTAATTGTGCCAATCCACCTGCAATAGAATCCCAAAACAAGTCCTAACAACATATACATTAACCAACGACGGACCATAACATAAAAACAACGCCAACCGTGGCCTCACGAGCAGTATCTTACCAAGAAGGAACACCCTTAACATTAACTGTACAAATGATACATAATTCATAGGGAAAATTTCATAGAATCAATTACATTGCTATTCAAACAAATGAGGGTACTTAAGCTTCATCTCTTCCTCGGCTTCCCAAAGGGCCTCTTCGACTTGTTTGCTTCGCCATAACACTTTCACGGAGCCCATTTATTTGTTCCTCAATTTTTGAACTTTCCTATCAGGCTCACCGCGAAGAATCTCTACAATCATCAACACATAAGTCTATCTTGGCATCACAAAACCCCGGGTTTTAGGTGAAATTTTACGGGGCCTTACATTCTCCCCCACTTAATATCATTCATCCTCGAATGAGGCTCCTAATCTGCCATTAGAAACCAATGTGACTCAGCTTCTATTACACACACCAATAGTTCCCAATTTTCGAATAACTCCCTAAATTTCCAAAACTTTTGCCAGAGTCTCCCTAGTAATTGGGCCTATCCACTTGCCAGAGAATCCCAAAACCAGTCCTAACAACACATACATGAACTAACGACGCACCATAACATAAAAACAACGCCAACCGTGGCCTCACGAGCAGTATATTACCTAGAAGGAACACCCTTAACATTAACTGTACAAATGATACATAATTCATAAGGAAAAGTTTATACAACCAATTACATAGCTATTCAATCAAATGAGGGTACTTCTTCTTCATCTCTTCCTCGGCTTCCAAGGTGGCTTCTTCGACTTGTTGGCTTCGCCATAACTCTTTCACGGAGGCCATTTATTTGTTCCTCCATTTTTCGAACTTTCCTATCAGGATCGCCGCGAAAAATCTCTACAATCATCAACACATAAGTCTATCTTAGCATCACAGAACCCTGGGTTTTAGGTGAAATTTTACGGGGCCTTACATTTTTCCCAACTTAATATCGTTCGTCCTCGAATTAGGCTCCAAATCCGCCATTAGAAACCAATGTGACTCAGCTTCTATTACACACACCAACAGTTCCCAATTTTCGAAAAACTCCCTAAATTTCAAAAACTTTTGCCAGAGTCTCCCCTGTAATTGGGCCAATCCACCTGCAATAGAATCCCAAAACAAGTCCTAACAACATATACATTAACCAACGACGGACCATAACATAAAAACAACGCCAACCGTGGCCTCACGAGCAGTATCTTACCAAGAAGGAACACCCTTAACATTAACTGTACAAATGATACATAATTCATAGGGAAAATTTCATAGAATCAATTACATTGCTATTCAAACAAATGAGGGTACTTCAGCTTCATCTCTTGCTCGGCTTCCCAAAGGGCCTCTTCGACTTGTTTGCTTCGCCATAACACTTTCATGGAGCCCATTTATTTGTTCCTCAGTTTTCGAACTTTCCTATCAGGCTAGCCGCGAAGAATATCTACAATCATCAACACATAAGTCTATCTTGGCATCACAAAACCCCGGGTTTTAGGTGAAATTTTACGGGGCCTTACATTCTCCCCCACTTAATATCATTTGTCCTCGAATGAGGCTCCTAATCCGCCATTAGAAACCAATGTGACCCAGCTTCTATTACACACACCAACAGTTCCCAATTTTCGAATAACTCCCTAAAATTCCAAAAATTTTTCCAGAGTCTCCCTAGTAATTGGGCCTATCCACTTGCCAGAGAATCCCAAAACCAGTCCTAACAACACACACATGAACTAACGACGCACCATAACATAAAAACAACGCCAACCGTGGCCTCACGAGCAGTATATTACCTAGAAGGAACACCCTTAACATTAACTGTTCAAATGATACATAATTCATAAGGAAAAGTTTATACAACCAATTACATAGCTATTCAATCAAATGAGGGTACTTCTTCTTCATCTCTTCCTCGGCTTCCCAGGTGGCTTCTTCGACTTGTTGGCTTCGCCATAACTCTTTCACGGAGGCCATTTATTTGTTCCTCAATTTTTCGAACTTTCCTATCAGGATCGCCGCCAAAAATCTCTACAATCATCAACACATAAGTCTATCTTAGCATCACAAAACCCTGGGTTTTAGGTGAAATTTTACGGGGCCTTACATTTTTCCCAACTTAATATCGTTCGTCCTCGAATTAGGCTCCAAATCCGCCATTAGAAACCAATGTGACTCAGCTTCTATTACACACACCAACAGTTCCCAATTTTCGAAAAACTCCCTAAATTTCAAAAACTTTTGCCAGAGTCTCCCCTGTAATTGGGCCAATCAACCTGCAATAGAATCCCAAAACAAGTCCTAACAACATATACATTAACCAACGACGGACCATAACATAAAAACAATGCCAACCGTGGCCTCACGAGCAGTATCTTACCAAGAAGGAACACCCTTAACATTAACTGTACAAATGATACATAATTCATAGGGAAAATTTCATAGAATCAATTACATTGCTATTCAAACAAATGAGGGTACTTCAGCTTCATCTCTTCCTCGGCTTCCCAAAGGGCCTCTTCGACTTGTTTGCTTCGCCATAACACTTTCACGGAGCCCATTTATTTGTTCCTCAATTTTCGAACATTCCTATCAGGCTAGCCGCGAAGAATATCCACAATCATCAACACATAAGTCTATCTTGGCATCACAAAACCCCGGTTTTTAGGTGAAATTTTACGGGGCCTTACATTCTCCACCACTTAATATCATTCGTCCTCGAATGAGGCTCCTAATCCGCCATTAGAAACCAATGTGACTCAGCTTCTATTACACACACCAACAGTTCCCAAATTTCGAATAACTCCCTAAATTTCCAAAAGTTTTGCCAGAGTCTCCCTAGTAATTGGGCCTATCCACTTGCCAGAGAATCCCAAAACCAGTCCTAACAACACATACATGAACTAACGACGCACCATAACATAAAAACTACGCCAACCGTGGCCTCACGAGCAGTATATTACCTAAAAGGAACACCCTTAACATTAACTGTACAAATGATACATAATTCATAAGGAAAAGTTTATACAACCAATTACATAGCTATTCAATCAAATGAGGGTACTTCTTCTTCATCTCTTCCTCGGCTTCCCAGGTGGCTTCTTCGACTTGTTGGCTTCGCCATAACTCTTTCACGGAGGCCATTTATTTGTTCCTCAATTTTCGAACTTTCCTATCAGGATCTCCGCGAAAAATCTCTACAATCATCAACACATAAGTCTATCTTAGCATCACAAAACCCTGGGTTTTAGGTGAAATTTTACGGGGCCTTACATTTTCCCCCACTTAATATCGTTCGTCCTCAAATTAGGCTCCAAATCTGCCATTAGAAACCAATGTGACTCAGCTTCTATTACACACACCAACAGTTCCCAATTTTCGAAAAACTCCCTAAATTTCAAAAACTTTTGCCAGAGTCTCCCCTGTAATTGGGCCAATCCACCTGCAATAGAATCCCAAAACAAGTCCTAACAACATTTACATTAACCAACGACGGACCATAATATAAAAACAACGCCAACCGTGGCCTCACGAGCAGTATCTTACCAAGAAGGAACACCCTTAACATTAACTGTACAAATGATACATAATTCATAGGGAAAATTTCATAGAATCAATTACATTGCTATTCAAACAAATGAGGGTACTTAAGGTTCATCTCTTCCTCGGCTTCCCAAAGGGCCTCTTCGACTTGTTCGCTTCGCCATAACACTTTCACGGAGCCCATTTATTTGTTCCTCAATTTCCGAACTTTCCTATCAGGCTAGCCGCGAAGAATATCTACAATCATCAACACATAAGTCTATCTTGGCATCACAAAACCCCGGGTTTTAGGTGAAATTTTACGGGGCCTTACATTCTCCCCCACTTAATATCATTCGTCCTCGAATGAGGCTCCTAATCCGCCATTAGAAACCAATGTGACTCAGCTTCTATTACACACACCAACAGTTCCCAATTTTCGAATAACTCCGTAAATTTCCAATAATTTTGCCAGAGTCTCCCTAGTAATTGGGCCTATCCACTTGCCAGAGAATCCCAAAACCAGTCCTAACAACACATACATGAACTAACGATACACCATAACATAAAAACAACGCCAACCGTGGCCTCACGAGCAGTATATTACCTAGAAGGAACACCCTTAACATTAACTGTACAAATGATACATAATTCATAAGGAAAAGTTTATACAACCAATTACATAGCTATTCAATCAAATGAGGGTACTTCTTCTTCATTTCTTCCTCGGCTTCCCAGGTGGCTTCTACGACTTGTTGGCTTCGCCATAACTCTTTCACGGAGGCCATTTATTTGTTCCTCAATTTTCGAACTTTCCTATCAGGATCGCCGCGAAAAATCTCTATAATCATCAACACATAAGTCTATCTTAGCATCACAAAACCCTGGGTTTTAGGTGAAATTTTACGGGGCCTTACATTTTCCCCCACTTAATATCGTTCGTCCTCGAATTAGGCTCCAAATCCGCCATTAGAAACCAATGTGACTCAGCTTCTATTACACACACCAACAGTTCCCAATTTTCGAAAAACTCCCTAAATTTCAAAAATTTTGCCAGAGTCTCCCCTGTAATTGGGCCAATCCACCTGTAATAGAATCCCAAAACAAGTCCTAACAACATTTACATTAACCAACGACGGACCATAACATAAAAACAACGCCAACTGTGGCCTCACGAGCAGTTTCTTACCAAGAAGGAACACCCTTAACATTAACTGTACAAATGATACATAATTCATAGGGAAAATTTCATAGAATCAATTACATTGCTATTCAAACAAATGAGGGTACTTAAGCTTCATCTCTTCCTCGGCTTCCCAAAGGGCCTCTTCGACTTGTTTGCTTCGCCATAACACTTTCACGGAGCCCATTTATTTGTTCCTCAATTTCCGAACTTTCCTATCAGGCTAGCCGCGAAGAATATCTACAATCATCAACACATAAGTCTATCTTGGCATCACAAAACCCCGGGTTTTAGGTGAAATTTTACGGGGCCTTACATTCTCCCCCACTTAATATCATTCGTCCTCGAATGAGGCTCCTAATCCGCCATTAGAAACCAATGTGACTCAGCTTCTATTACACACACCAACAGTTCCCAATTTTCGAATAACTCCGTAAATTTCCAAATATTTTGCCAGAGTCTCCCTAGTAATTGGGCCTATCCACTTGCCAGAGAATCCCAAAACCAGTCCTAACAACACATACATGAACTAACGACGCACCATAACATAAAAATAATGCCAACCGTGGCCTCACGAGCAGTATATTACCTAGAAGGAACACCCTTAACATTAACTGTTCAAATGATACATAATTCATAAGGAAAGGTTTATACAACCAATTACATAGCTATTAAATCAAATGAGGGTACTTCTTCTTCATCTCTACCTCGGCTTCCCAGGTGGCTTCTTCGACTTGTTGGCTTCGCCATAACTCTTTCAAGGAGGCCATTTATTTGTTCCTCAATTTTTGAACTTTCCTATCAGGATCGCCGCGAAAAATCTCTATAATCATCAAAACATAAGTCTATCTTAGCATCACAAAACCCTGGGTTTTAGGTGAAATTTTACGGGGCCTTACATTTTCCCCCACTTAATATCGTTCGTCCTCGAATTAGGCTCCAAATCCGCCATTAGAAACCAATGTGACTCAGCTTCTATTACACACACCAACAGTTCCCAATTTTTGAAAAACTCCCTAAATTTCAAAAACTTTTGCCAGAGTCTCCCCTGTAATTGGGCCAATCCACTTGCAATAGAATCCCAAAACAAGTCCTAACAACATTTACATTAACCAACGACGGACCATAACATAAAAACAATGCCAACCGTGGCCTCACGAGCAGTATCTTACCAAGAAGGAACACCCTTAACATTAACTGTACAAATGATACATAATTCATAGGGAAAATTTCATAGAATCAATTACATTGCTATTCAAACAAATGAGGGTACTTAAGCTTCATCTCTTCCTCGGCTTCCCAAAGGGCCTCTTTGACTTGTTTGCTTCTCCATAACACTTTCACGGAGCCCATTTATTTGTTCCTCAATTTTCGAACATTCCTATCAGGCTAGCCACGAAGAATATCTACAATCATCAACACATAAGTCTATCTTGGCATCACAAAACCCCGGGTTTTAGGTGAAATTTTACGGAGCCTTACATTCTCCCCCACTTAATATCATTCGTCCTCGAATGAGGCTCCAAATCTGCCATTAGAAACCAATGTGACTCAGCTTCTATTACACACACCAACAGTTCCCAATTTTCGAATAACTCCCTAAATTTAAAACAATTTTGCCAGATTCTCCCCTGTAATTGGGCCTATCCACTTGCCAGAGAATCCCAAAACCAGTCCTAACAACACATACATGAACTAACGAAGTACCATAACATAAAAACAACGCCAACCGTGGCCTCACGAGCAGTATATTACCTAGAAGGAACACCCTTAACATTAACTATACAAATGATACATAATTCATAAGGAAAAGTTTATACAACCAATTACATAGCTATTCAATCAAATGAGGGTACTTCTTCTTCATCTCTTCCTCGGCTTCCCAGGTGGCTTCTTCGACTTGTTGGCTTCGCCATAACTCTTTCACGGAGGCCATTTATTTGTTCCTCAATTTTTCGAACTTTCCTATCAGGCTCGCCGCGAAGAATCTCTTCAATCATCAACACATAAGTCTATCTTGGCATCATGAAACCCCGGATTTTAGGTGAAATTTTACGGGGCCTTACATTTTACCCCACTTAATATCATTCGTCCTCGAATGAGGCTCCAAATCCGCCATTAGAAACCAATGTGACTCAGCTTCTATTACACATACCAACAGTTCCCAAGTTTCGAATAACTCCCTAAATTTCCAAAAATTGCGCCAGAGTCTCCCCTGTAATTGGGCCTATCCACTTGCCAGAGAATCCCAAAACCAGTCCTAACAACACATACATGAACTAACGACGCACCATAACATAAAAACAACGCCAACCGTGGCCTATCGAGCAGTATATTACCTAGAAGGAACACCCTTAACATTTACTGTACAAATGATACATAATTCATAGGGAAAAGTTTATAGAACCAATTACATAGCTATTCAATCAAATGAGGGTACTTTTTCTTCATCTCTTCCTCGGCTTCCCAAGTGGCCTCTTCAATTTGTTGGCTTCTCCATAACACTTTCACGGAGGCCATTTATTTTTACCTCAATTTTCAAACTTTCCTATCCGGCTCGCCGCGAAGAATCTCTATAATCATCAACACATAAGTCTATCTTGGCATCACGAAACCCCGGGTTTTAGGTGAAATTTTACGGGGCCTTACATTTTACCCCACTTAATATCATTCGTCCTCGAATGAGGCACCAAATCCGCCATTAGAAACCAATGTGACTCAGCTTCTATTACACACACCAACAGTTCCCAAGTTTCGAATAACTCCCTAAATTTCCAAAAATTGCGCCAGAGTCTCCCCTATAATTGGGCCTATCCACTTGCCAGAGAATCCCAAAACCAGTCCTAACAACATATACATGAACCAACGACTCACCATAACATAAAAACAACGCCAACCATGGCCTCACGAGCAGTATATTACCAAAAAGGAACACCCTTAACATTAACTGTACAAATGATACATAATTCATAGGGAAACGTTTATAGAATCAATTACATAGCTATTCAAACAAATGAGGGTACTTCTTCTTCATCTATTCCTCGGCTTCCCAGGTGGCCTCTTCGACTTGTTGGTTTTGCCATAACACTTTCACGGAGGCAATAGGTGAAATTTTATGGGGCCTTATATCCTCACCCACTTAAGATCATTCGTCCTCGAATAAGGATTCAAATCGGCCATTAGAAATTAATGTGACTCAGCTGCTATTACACACACCAACAGGTTCCAAATTTTGACTAACTCCCTAAATTTCCAAAAATTTCGTAAGAGTCTTCCCTATAATAGGGCCTATCCACCTGGCAGATAATCCCAAAACCAGTCCAAACAACATAATCATGAACCAACAATGCAACATAACATAACAACAAAGCCAATCGTGGCCTCACGAGCAGTATGTTACTAAAAAGGAACACCCTTAACATCAACTGTACAAATGATACATAATTCACAATGTCCAATTTGATAGAATCGATTACATAGCTATTCAAACAAATGAGGGTACTTCTTCTTCATCTCTTCCTCAGCCTTCCAGGTTACCTCTTCGACTTGTTGGCTTCGTCATAACACTTTCACGGAGGCCATTTCATTGTTCCTTAACTCTCAAACTTGCGTATGAAGCTCGCCATGAAGAATCTCTGTAATCATCAACACATAAGTCTATCTTGGCATCACAAAACCCCGGGTTTTAGGTGAAATTTTACGGGGCCATACATCCTCCCCCACTTAAGACCATTCGTCCCCGAATGAGGGTCCAAATCCGCCATTAGAAACCAACGTGACTCAGCTTCTATTACACACACCAACAGTTTCCAAAAGTTTTGCTAGAGTCTTCCCTCTAAAAGGGCCAATCCACCTGCCCGAGAATACCAATACCAGTCCTAACAACATATACATGAACCAATGATGCAATATAACTTAAAAACAACACCAACCGTGGCGTCACGAGCAGTATATTACTAACAAGGAACCCCCTTAATATCAACTATACAAATCATAGATAATTCACAAGGAACAATTTCATAGAATCGATTAAATAGCTTTTCAAAGAAATGAGGGTACTTCTTCTTGATCTCTTCCTCAGCTTAACAGGTGGCCTATTCGACTTGTTTGCTTCGCCATAGCACTTTCACAGAGGCAATTTCTTTGTTCCTCAACTTTCGAACTTGCTTATCAAGCTTGCCGCAAAGAATCTCTACAATCCTCAACACATAAGTCTATCTTGGTATCACGAAACCCCGGGTATTAGGTGAAATTTTACGGGGCCTTATATCCTCACCCACTTAAGATCATTCGTCCTCGAATTAGGGTCCAAATCCGCTATTAGAAACCAATGTGACTCAGTTGCTAATACACACCCGAACAGTTCCCAAATTTTGACTAACTCCCTAAATTTCCAAAACCTTTCGCCAAAGTCTCCCTGTAATAGGGCCTATCCACCTGCCAGAGAATCCCAAAACCAGTCCTAACAACCTATACATGAACCAACAATGCAATATAACATAAAAACAAAGCCAACTGCTGTCTCACGAGCAGTATATTACCAAAAAGAAACACACTTAACATCAACTGTACAAATCATAGATAATTCACAGGGAACAATTTCAAAGAATCGATTAAATAGCTATTCAAAGAAATGAGGGTACTTCTTCTTCATCTCTTCCTCAGCTTAACAGGTGGCCTCTTCGACTTGTTTGCTTCGCCATAGAACTTTCACGAAGGCAATTTCTTTGTTCCTCAACTTTCGAACTTGCCTATCAAGCTTCCCGCGAAGAATCTCTACAATAATCAACACATAAGTCTATCTTGGTATCACGAAACCCCGAGTTTTAGGTGAAATTTTACGGGGCCTTATATTCTCACCCACTTAAGATCATTCGTCCTCGAATTAGGATCCAAATCCGCCATTAGAAACCAATCCAGGAACTTGTTCAGAAATACCGTAATGATGTATCTCAACTGCTATTACACACACCAACAATTTCCGAATTTAGACTAACTCCCTAAATTTCCAAAAGTTTTGCTAGAGTCTTACCTGTAATAGGGCCTATCCACCTGCCCGACAATCCCTAATCCAATCCTAAAAACATATACATGAACCAACAATGCAACATAACATAAAAACAAGCCAATTGTGGTCTCACGAGCAGTATATTACAAAAAAGGAACACCCTTAACATCAACTGTACAAATGATACATAATTCACATGGAACAATTTCATAGTATCGATTATATAGCTATTCAAACAAATGAGGGTGCTTCTTCTTCATCTCTTCCTCGGCTTCCTAGGTGGCCTCTTCAAATTGTTGGCTTCAGCATAACACTTTCACGGAGGAAATTTCTTTGTTCCTCAAATTTCAAACTTGCCTATCAAGCTCGCCGCGAAGTATCTCTACAATCATCAACACAAAAGTCTATCTTGGCATCACGAAACCCCAGGTTTTAGGTGAAATTTTATGTGACCTAACATCCTCCCCCACTCAAGATAATTTGTACTCGAATGAGGGTCCAAATCCGCTATTAGAAACCAATATGACTTAGCTGCTATTACACACATGAACAGTTCCCTAATTTCAACTAACTCCCTAAATTTCCAAATTTTTTGCCAGAGTCTCCCCTGTAGTTGGGCCTATCCACCTGCTAGAGAATCCCAACACCAGTCCTAACAACATATGCATGAACCAACGATGCACCATAAAATAAAAACAATGTCAACCGTTGCCTCACGAGCAGTATATTAACAAAAAGGAACACCCTCAACATCAACTGTACAAATGATACACAATTCATAGGGAACAGTTTCATAGAATCGATTACATAGCTATTCAAACAAATGAGGGTATGTCTTCTTCATCTCTTCCTCGGCTTCCCAGGTGGCTTCTTAGACTTGTTGGCTTCGCCATAACACTTACAGGGAGGCAATTGCTTTGTTTCTCAACTTTCGAACTTGATTATCAAGCTCGCCACAAAGAATCTCTATAATCATAAACACATAAGTCTATCTTGGCATCACGAAACCCCGGGTTTTAGGTGAAACTTTACTGGGACATACATCCTACCCCACTTAAGATCATTCGTCCCCGAATGAGGGTCCAAATCTGGCATTAGAAACCAATGTGACCCAAATTTTGACTTACTCCCTAAAGTTCCAAAACATTCGTAAGAGTCTTCCCTATAATAGGGCCCATCCACCTGCCAGATAATCCAAAAACCAGTCCAACCAACATATACATGAACCAACAATGCAACATAAATAAAAACAACGTCAATCGTGGCCTCACGAGCAGTATATTACTAAAAAAGAACACCCGTAACGTCAACAGTACAAATGATACATAATTCACAGGGAATAATTTCATATTATCGATTACATAGCTATTCAAACAAATGAGGGTACTTCTTCTTCATCTCTTCCTCGGCTTCCCAGGTGGCCTCTTCAAATTGTTGACTTCGCCATAAAACATTCACAGAGGAAATTTCTTTGTTCCTCAAATTTTGAACTTGTCTATCAAGCTCGCCGCAAAGTATCTCTACAATCATCAACACAAAAGTCTATCTTGGCATCACGAAGCCCCGGGTTTTCGGTGAAATTTTATGGGACCTAATATCCTCCCCCACTCAAGATCATTCTTACTCGAATGAGGGTCCAAATCCGCTATTAGAAACCAATGTGACTCAGCTGCTATTACACATACCAATAGATCCCAAATTTTGACTAACTCCCTAAATTTACAAAAACTTTCGCCAGAGTCTCCCCTGTAATAGGGCCTATCCACCTGCCAAAGAATCCCAAAACAATTCCTAACAACATATACATGAACCAACAATGCAACATAACATAAAAACAATGCCAACTATTGTCTCACGAGCAGTATATTACCAAAAAGAAACACTCTTAATATCAACTGTACAAATGATACACAATTCACAGGGAACGATTTCATAGAATCGATTACCTAGCTATTCAAACAAACGAGGGTACTTCTTCTTCGTCCCTTCCTCCGCATCGCAGGTGGCCTCTTCAACTTGCTAGCTTCGCCATTACATCTTTAGGTAGGCAATTTCTTTGTTCCTCAACTTTCGAACTTGCCTATCAAGCTCGCGGTGAAGAATCTCTACAATCATCAACACATAAGTCTATCTTGGCATCACGAAACCCCAGGTTTTAGGTGCAATTATACATGGCCTTACATCTTACCCCACTTAAGATCATTCGTCCTCGAATAAGGGTCCAAATCCAACATTAGAAACCAATGTGACTCAGTTGCTATTACACATACGAACAGTTCCCAACTTTTAACTAACTCCCTAAATTTTTAAATATTTTGCCAGAGTCTCCCTTGTAGTTGGGCCTATCCACCTAACAGAGAATCCCAAAACAGTCCTAACAACATATGCTTGAACCAATGATGCACCATAAAATAAAAAACAATGCCAACCGTTGCCTCACGAGTAGTATATTACCAAAAACGAACGCCCTTAACATCAACTGTGCAAATGATACATAATTCACATGAAATAGTTTCATAAAATCGATTACATAGCTATTCAAACAAATTAGGGTATTTCTTCTTCATCTTTTCCTCGACTTCCCAGGTGTCCTCTTAAACTTGCTGGCTTCACTATAACACTTTCACGGGGGCAATTTCTTTGTTCCTCAGCTTTCGAACTTGCCTATCAAGGTCGCCGCAAAGTATCTCTACAATCATCAACATATAAGTCTATCTTGGCAACACGAAACCCCGAGTTTTAGGTGATATTTAATGAGGCCTTATATCCTCATCCACTTCATATTACTTGTCCTTGAATAAGGGTCCAAATCGGCCATTAGAAACCAATGTGACACAGCTGCTATTACACACACGAACAGTTCCCAAATTTTAACTAACACCCAAAATTTCCAAAAATTTTGCCAGAGTCTCCCCTGTAGTTGGGCCTATCCACCTGCCAGAGAATCCAAAAACAAGTTCTAACCATATATACATGAACCAACAATGCAACATAACATAAAAGCAACGCCAACTGTTGTCTCACGAGTAGTATATTACCAAAAAGAAATACCCTTAACATCAACTGTAGAAATGATACACCATTCACAAGGAACAATTTCATAGAATCGATTACCTAGCTATTCAAACAGATGAGGGTACTTCTTCTCCGTCCCTTCGTCTGCATCTAAGGTGGCCTCTTTGAATTGCTGGCTTCGCCATTACACTTTCAGGTGGGCAATTTCTTTGTTCCTCAACTTTTGAACTTGCCTATCAAGCTCGCAGTGAAGAATCTCTACAATCATCAACACATAAGTCTATCTTGGCATCACGAAACACCGAGTTTTGGGTGCAATTATACAGGGCCTTACATCCTACCCCACTTAAGATCATTCATCCTCGAATAAGGGTCCAAATCCAGCATTATAAACCAATGTGACTCAGCTGCTATTACACACACGAACAATTCCCAACTTTTGCCTGAGTCTCCCTTGTAGTTGGGCCATAAAACTTTCACGGAGGCAATTTCTTTGTTCCTCAACTTTCGATCTTGATTATCAAGATCGCCATGAAGAATATCTATAATCATCAACCCATAAGTCTATCTTGGCATCACAAAACCCCGGGTTTTAGGTTAACTTTTATGGGGCCATACATCCTCCCCAACTTAAGAGCTTTCGTCCCCGAATGAGGGTCCCATTCCGGCATTAGAAACCAATGTGACTTAGCTGCTATTACACACACCAACAGTTTCCAAATTTAGAATAACTCCCTAAATTTCCAAAACTTTTGCTAGAGTCTCCCCTATAATAGGGCCTATCCACCTGCCCGAGAATCCCAAAACCAGTACTAACAATATATACATGAACCAACAATGCAACATAACATAAAAACAACGCCAACCGTGGCCACACGAGCAGTATATTACCAACAAGGAACACCCTTAACATCAATTGTACAAATGATACATAATTCACAGGGAACAATTTCATAGAATCGATTAAATAGCTATTCAAAGAAATGAAGGTAGTTCTTCTTTATCTCTTCCTCAGCTTAACAGGTGGCCTCTTCGACTTGTTGGCTTCGCCATAGCACTTTCACGGAGGCAATTTCTTTGTTCCTCAACTTTCGAACACGCCTATCAAGCTTGTTGCGAAGAATCTCTACAATCATCAACACATAAATCTATCTTGGTATCACGAAACCACGGGTTTTAGGTGAAATTTTACGGGGCCTTATATCCTCACCCACTTAAGATCATTCGTCCTTGAATAAGGGTACAAATCCGCCATTAGAAACCAACGTGACTCAACTGCTATTACACACACCAACAATTTCCAAATTTAGACTAACTCCCTAAATTTCCAAAAGTTTTGCTTGAGTCTTCCCTTTAATATGGCCTATCCACCTGCCCGAGAATCCCAAATCCAATTCTAAAAACATATACATTAACCAACAATGCAACATAACATAAAAACAACGCCAATTGTGGTCTCACGAGCAGTATATTACTAAAAAGGAACACCCTTAACATCAACTGTACAAATGATACATAATTCACAAGGAATAATTTCATAGTATCGATTATATAGCTATTCAAACAAATGAGGGTACTTCTTCTTCATCTCTTCCTCGGCTTCCCAGGTGGCCTCTTCAAATTGTTGGCTTCGCCATAACACTTTCACGGAGGAAATTTCTTCCTCAACTTTCAAACTTGCCTATCAAGCTCGCCGCGAAGTATCTCTACAATCATCAACACAAAAGTCTATCCTGGCATCACGAAACACCGGGTTTTAGGTGAAATTTTATGTGACCTAACATCCTCCCCCACTCAAGATAATTTGTACTCGAATGAGGGTCCAAATCGCTATTAGAAACCATTGTGACTCAGCTGCTATTACACACATGAACAGTTCCCAAATTTCAACTAACTCCCTTAATTTCCAAATTTTTTGCCAGAGTCTCCCCTGTAGTTGGGCCTATCCACCTGCCAGAGAATCCAAACACCATTCCTAACAACATATGTATGAACCAATGATGCACCATAAAATAAAAACAATGCCAACCGTTGCCTCACGAGCAGTATATTAACAAAAAGGAACACCCTCAACATCAACTGTACAAATGATACATAATTAATAGGGAACAGTTTCATAGAATCGATTACATAGCTATTCAAACAAATGAGGGTATATCTTCTTCATCTCTTCCTCGGCTTCCCAGGTGGCCTCTTAGACTTGTTGGCTTCGCCATAACACTTACAGGGAGGCAATTGCTTTGTTTCTCAACTTTCGAACTTGATTATCAAGCTCGCCACAAAGAATCTCTACAATCATAAACACATAAGTCTATCTTGGCATCACGAAACCCCGGGTTTTTGGTGAAACTTTACGGGGCCATACATCCTGCCCTACTTAAGATCATTCGTCCCCGAATGAGGATCCAAATCCGTCATTAGAAACCAATATCCAAATTTTGACTAACTCCCTAAATTTCCAAAACTTTCGTAAGAGTCTTCCCTATAATAGGGCCTATCCACCTGCCAGATAATCCAAAAACTGGTCTAAACAACATATACATGAACCAACAATGCAACATAAATAAAAACAACGCCAATCGTGGCCTCACGAGCAGTATATTACTAAAAAAGAACACCCTTAACATCAACAGTACAAATGATACATAATTCACAGGGAATAATTTCATATTAACGATTACATAGCTATTCAAACAAATTAGGGTACTTCTTCTTCATCTTTTCCTCGACTTCCCAGGTGTCCTCTTAAACTTGTTGGCTTCACCATAACAGTTTCACGGGGGCAATTTCTTTGTTCCTCAGCTTTCGAACTTGCCTATCAAGGTCGCCGCAAAGTATCTCTACAATCATCAACACATAAGTCTATCTTGGCAACACGAAACCCCGGGTTTTAGGTGATATTTTTTGAGGCCTTATATCCTCACCCACTCAATATCACTTGTCCTCGAATAAGGGTGCAAATCCTCCATTAGAAACCAATATGACACAACTGCTATTACACACACGAACACTTCCCAAATTTTAAATAACTCCCAAAATTTTAAAAACTTTTGCCAGAGTCTCCCATGTAGTTGGGCCTATCCACCTGCCAGAGAATCCAAAAACCAGTCCTAACAACATATACATGAACCAACAATGCAACATAACATAAAAGCAACGCCAACTGTTGTCTCACGAGCAGTATATTACCAAAAAGAAACACCCTTAACATCAACTGTACAAATGATACACAATTCACAGGGAACGATTTCATAGAATCGATAACCTAGCTATTCAAACAAATGAGGGTACTTCTTCTTCGTCCCTTCCTCCGCATCGCAGGTGGCCTCTTCGACTTGCTGGAATCGCCATTACACTTTAAGACTCTACGATTGATCCTCTCAACCGGGTCGGAAATAAAAGAGGCGATGACGATAAATTCATCGAAAAAGAATAGCCGAGAAACGTGAAGAACCGGCACTTCGGACGGCAATATGGTTTGCCACCGTAGTCGCAACCAAGGTGGTTCCTGTTCTTATGTCTTGACGGAACTAAATACATATATCTGAGCCTCCTAAATATTTTAACAAACATTGTTTGAAAACGTACCTTCAAAGAATACTTTTAATATTTTCAAGTACTTTTCTCAAGTGATTTTAAAACACTTTCAAATTATTCTTACATTGATTCATGTCGTATTATTTACTAACATATTCGCCTTCAAGTTTCGCAAGGTACTCTATCCGGGGTTGCATTGGAAGGACGACACTCGGAGACGAAATACAAAATCCAGGTCAAACCCCACTCCGTCATTTCCCATTCTCGGACGCACAAGAAATACAAGTATAGTAAAAAAAGTAGCTAGAATATCGCATATAATCATTAGGTTGCTTGTTTGATGGAGCATTATGCTTCGTCAATCACTCTAACGCGATATTAGTTAATCATAACTCGTTCAATACTTAGGCCATTAGATAATTGGAATCATATATTTTGCTAATTAAATTAGTTAGCTCATTTTAAAATAAATACATGTTTGAAAAGTGAATTTAGCATGGCTTAGAACAATTTTGTAAAATATTAATCTTTTCTTTTACAATTCACTTTGTCGCATTTTTACATTGATATACTCAAGGTAATTAATTTGTAAATAGTTACTATCAATTGGTAACATATTATTGATCATTAGCCAAATGGTTCAATACTTTTCTTATTAATCTAAAATAATTTAGTATAGCGTATAACAATTTCAACCATTTTGTCTTCATTAAAAATAGGTTTCCTTTAATACACTACATTTGTTCTAGAATGATACATAATACATAAGGAAAAATTTCATAGAACTGCTAACATAGCTATTCAAACATATGAGGGTACTTATTCTTCAAATCTTCCTCGGATTCCCAGGTGTCTTCTTCGACTTGTTGGCTTCGCCATAAAACTCTCACGGAGGCAATATATTTGTTCCACAACTTTCGAACTTGCTTATCACGCTCGCCGCGAAGAATCTCTACAATCATCAACACATAAGTATATCTTGGCATCACAAAACCCCGGGTTTTAGGTGAAATTTTACTGGTCCTTACATCATCCCCCACTTAAGACCATGCGTCCTCGAATGAGGGTCCAAATCTGCCTTTAGAAATCAATGTGACTCAGCTGCTATTACACACACCAATAGTTCCCAAATTTAGAATAACCCCCTAAATTTCAAAAACTTTCACCAGAATCTCCCCCATAATTAGGCCTATCCCCCTGCCAGAGAATACCAAAACCAGTCCTAACAACATATACATTAACCAACGACGCAACCTAATATAAAAACAACGCCAACTGTGGCCTCACAAGAAGTATATTACCAAAAGGAAACACCCTTAACATCAACTGTACAAATGACACATAATTCATAAAGAACAATTTCATAAAATCGATTACATAGCTATTCAAACATATGAGGGTACTTATTCTTCACATCTTCCTCGGATTCCCAGGTTTCCTCTTCGACTTGTTGGATTCGCCATAAAACTTTAACGGAGGCAATTTATTTGTTCGACAACTTTCGAAATTGCCTATCAAGCTCGCGGCGAAGAATCTCTACAATCATCAACACATAAGTCTATCTTGGCATCACGAAACCACGGGTTTTAGGTTAAGTTTTACCGGGCCTTACATCCTCCCCCACTTAATATAATTCATCCTCGAATGAAGTTCCAAATCCGCCATTAGAAACCAATGTGACTTAGTTGCTATTAAACACACCAATAGATCCCAAATTTTGACTAACTCCCTAAATTTCCAAATATTTCGCCAGTCTCCCCTATAATAAGGCCTATCCACCTGCCAGAGAATACCAAAACCAGTCCTAACAGCATATACATGAACAAACGATGCAACATAAAGTAGAATTTATTACATAGCTATTCAAACAAATGAGGGTACTTCTTTTTCATCTCTTCCTCTTCTTCCTAGGTGGCCTCTTCGACTTGTTGGCCTCGCCATAACACTTTCACAGAGGCAATTTTTTTTTTCCTCAACTTTCAAACTTGCCTATCGCGCTCGCCGCGAAGAATCTCTACAATCATCAATGCATAAGTCTATCTTGGCATCACGACACCCCGGGTTTTAGGTGAAATTTTATGGGTCCTTACATCCTCCCCCACTTAAGATCATTCGTCCTCGAATGAGGGTCCAAATCTGCCATTAGAAACCAATGTGACTCGGCTACTATTACACACACCAATAGTTCCCAAATTTTGACTAACTCAATAAATTTCAAAATATTTTGCCAGTCTCCCCTATAATAAGGCCTATCCACCTGCCAGAGAATACCAAAACCAGTCCTAACAACATATACATGAACCAACGACGCAGCATAACATAAAAACAACGTTAACAGTGGCCTCACGAGCAGTATATGACCAAAAAGTAACACCATTAACATCAACTGTACAAATGATTCATAATTCACAGGGAACAATTTCGTAGAATTTATTACATCGCTATTCAAACAAATGAGGGTACTTTTTTTTCATCTCTTCCTCTGCTTCTCAGGTGGCCTCTTCGACTTCTTGGCTTCGCCATAACACTTTCACAGAGGCAATTTCGTTTTTCCTCAACTTTCGAACTTGCCTATCACGCTCGCCGCGAAGAATCTCTAGAATCATCAACACATAAGTATATCTTGGCATCACGAAACCCCGGGTTTTAGGTGAAATTTTACTGGTCCTTACATCATCCCCCAATTTAGATCATTCGTCCTCGAATAAGGTGCCAAATATTCCATTAGAAACCAATGTGACTCAGCTTCTATTACACACACCAACAATTCCCAAATTTTGCCTAACTCCCTAAATTTCAAAAACTTTCGCCAGAATCTCCCCTATAATTAGGCCTATCCCCCTGCCAGAGAATACCAAAACCAGTCCTAACAACATATACATAAACCAACGACGCAACCTAATATAAAAACAACGCCAACCGTGGCCTCACAAGAAGTATATTACCAAAAGGAAACACCCTTAACATCAACTGTACAAATGACACATAATTCATAAGGAACAATTTCATAAAATAGATTACATAGCTATTCAAACATATGAGGGTACTTATTCTTCACATCTTCCTCGGATTCCCAGGTTTCCTCTTCGATTTGTTGGATTCGGCATAAAACTTTCACGGAGGCAATTTATTTGTTCGACAACTTTCGAAATTGCCTATCAAGCTCGCGGCGAAGAATCTCTACAATCATCAACACATAAGTCTATCTTGGCATCACGAAACCACGGGTTTTAGGTTAAGTTTTACCGGGCCTTACATCCTCCCCCACTTAATATAATTCATCCTCGAATGAAGTTCCAAATCCGCCATTAGAAACCAATGTGACTTAGTTGCTATTAAACACACCAATAGATCCCAAATTTTGACTAACTCCCTAAATTTCCAAATATTTCGCCAGTCTCCCTATAATAAGGCCTATCCACCTGCCAGAGAATACCAAAACCAGTCCTAACAACATATACATGAACCAACGATGCAACATAACTCAAAAACAACATTAACAGTGGCCTCACGAACAGTATATTACCAAAAAGTAACACCCTTAACATCAACTATACAAATGATACATAATTCACAGGGAACAATTTCATAGAATTTATTACATCGCTATTCAAACAAATGAGGGTACTTCTTTTTCATCTCTTCCTCCGCTTCTCAGGTGGCCTCTTCGAGTTGTTGGCTTCGCCATAACACTTTCACAGAGGCAATTTCTTGTTTCCTCAACTTTCGAACTTGCCTATCACGCTTGCCGCGAAGAATCTCTACAATCATCAACACATAAGTATATCTTGGCATCACGAAACCCCGGATTTTAGGTAAAATTTTACTGGTCCTTACATCATCCCCTAATTTAGATCATTCGTCCTCGAATAAGGTGACAAATATTCCATTAGAAACCAATGTGACTCAGCTTCTATTACACACACCAACAGTTTCCAAATTTTGCCTAACTCCCTAAATTTCAAAAACTTTCGCCAGAATCTCCCCTATAATTAGGCCTATCCCCCTGCCAGAGAATCCCAAAACCAGTCCTAACAACATATACATGAACCAACAACGCAACATAATATAAAAACAACGCCAACCGGGGCCTCACAAGAAGTATATTACCAAAAGGAAATACCCTTAACATCAACTGTACAAATGACACATAATTCATAAGGAACAATTTCATAAAATCGATTAAATAGCTATTCAAACATATGAGGGTACTTATTCTTCACATCTTCCTCGGATTCCCAGGTTTCCTCTTCGACTTGTTGGATTCGCCATAAAACTTTCACGGAGGTAATTTATTTGTGCGACAACTTTCGAAATTGCCTATCAAGCTCGCGGCGAAGAATCTTTACAATCATCAACACATAAGTCTGTCTTGGCATCACGAAACCACGGGTTTTAGGTTAAGTTTTACCGGGCCTTACATCATCCCCCACTTAATATAATTCATCCTCGAATGAAGTTCCAAATCCGCCATTAGAAACCAATGTGACTTAGTTGCTATTAAACACACCAATAGATCCCAAATTTTGACTAACTCCCTAAATTTCCAAATATTTCGCCAGTCTCCCCTATAATAAGGCCTATCCACCTGCCAGAGAATACCAAAACCAGTCATAACAACATATACATGAACCAACGACGCAGCATAACATAAAAACAATGCTAACAGTGGCCTCACGAGCAGTATATGACAAAAAAGTAACACCCTTAACATCAACTGTACAAATGATACATAATTCACAGGGAACAATTTCGTAGAATTTATTACATCGCTATTCAAACAAATGAGGGTACTTCTTTTTCATCTCTTCCTCTGCTTCTCAGGTGGCCTCTTCGACTTCTTGGCTTCGCCATAACACTTTCACAGAGGCAATTTCTTGTTTCCTCAACTTTCGAACTTGCCTATCACGCTCGCCGCGCAGAATCTCTACAATCATCAACACATAAGTATATCATGGCATCACGAAACCTCGGGTTTTAGGTGAAATTTTACTGGTCCTTACATCATCCCCCAATTTAGATCATTCGTCCAGGAATAAGGTGCCAAATATTCCATTAGAAACCAATGTGACTCAGCTTCTATTACACACACCAAGAATTCCCAAATTTTGCCTAACTCCCTAAATGTCAAAAACTTTCGCCAGAATCTCCCCTATAATTAGGCCTATCCCCCTGCCAGAGAATACCAAAACCAGTCCTAACAACATATACATAAACCAACGACGCAACCTAATATAAAAACAACGCCAACCGTGGCCTCACAAGAAGTATATTACCAAAAGGAAACACCCTTAACATCAACTGTACAAATGACACATAATTCATAAGGAACAATTTCATAAAATAGATTACATAGCTATTCAAACATATGAGGGTACTTATTCTTCACATCTTCCTCGGATTCCCAGGTTTCCTCTTCGACTTGTTGGATTCGCCATAAAACTTTTACGGAGGCAATTTATTTGTTCGACAACTTTCGAAATTGCCTATCAAGCTCGCGGCGAAGAATCTCTACAATCATCAACACATAAGTCTATCTTGGCATCACGAAACCACGGGTTTTAGGTTAAGTTTTACCGGGCCTTACATCCTCCCCCACTTAATATAATTCATCCTCGAATGAAGTTCCAAATCCGCCATTAGAAACCAATGTGACTTAGTTGCTATTAAACACACCAATAGATCCCAAATTTTGACTAACTCCCTAAATTTCCAAATATTTCGCCAGTCTCCCTATAATAAGGCCTATCCACCTGCCAGAGAATACCAAAACCAGTCCTAACAACATATACATGAACCAACGATGCAACATAACTCAAAAACAACATTAACAGTGGCCTCACGAACAGTATATTACCAAAAAGTAACACCCTTAACATCAACTATACAAATGATACATAATTCACAGGGAACAATTTCATAGAATTTATTACATCGCTATTCAAACAAATGAGGGTACTTCTTTTTCATCTCTTCCTCTGCTTCTCAGGTGGCCTCTTCGAGTTGTTGGCTTCGCCATAACACTTTCACAGAGGCAATTTCTTGTTTCCTCAACTTTCGAACTTGCCTATCACGCTTGCCGCGAAGAATCTCTACAATCATCAACACATAAGTATATCTTGGCATCACGAAACCCCGGATTTTAGGTAAAATTTTACTGGTCCTTACATCATCCCCTAATTTAGATCATTCGTCCTCGAATAAGGTGACAAATATTCCATTAGAAACCAATGTGACTCAGCTTCTATTACACACACCAACAGTTTCCAAATTTTGCCTAACTCCCTAAATTTCAAAAACTTTCGCCAGAATCTCCCCTATAATTAGGCCTATCCCCCTGCCAGAGAATCCCAAAACCAGTCCTAACAACATATACATGAACCAACGACGCAACATAATATAAAAACAACGCCAACCGGGGCCTCACAAGAAGTATATTACCAAAAGGAAATACCCTTAACATCAACTGTACAAATGACACATAATTCATAAGGAACAATTTCATAAAATCGATTAAATAGCTATTCAAACATATGAGGGTACTTATTCTTCACATCTTCCTCGGATTCCCAGGTTTCCTCTTCGACTTGTTGGATTCGCCATAAAACTTTCACGGAGGTAATTTATTTGTGCGACAACTTTCGAAATTGCCTATCAAGCTCGCGGCGAAGAATCTTTACAATCATCAACACATAAGTCTGTCTTGGCATCACGAAACCACGGGTTTTAGGTTAAGTTTTACCGGGCCTTACAT
Source organism: Nicotiana tabacum (assembly GCF_000715075.1). NCBI lineage: Eukaryota > Viridiplantae > Streptophyta > Magnoliopsida > Solanales > Solanaceae > Nicotiana > Nicotiana tabacum. The sequence goes on from NC_134102.1 coordinate 51,558,380, forward strand.
CATCCCCCACTTAATATAATTCATCCTCGAATGAAGTTCCAAATCCGCCATTAGAAACCAATGTGACTTAGTTGCTATTAAACACACCAATAGATCCCAAATTTTGACTAACTCCCTAAATTTCCAAATATTTTGCGAGTCTCCCCTATAATAAGGCCTATCCACCTGCCAGAGAATACCAAAACTAGTCCTAACAACATATACATGAACCAACGACGCAGCATAACATAAAAACAACGTTAACAGTGGCCTCACGAGCAGTATATGACCAAAAAGTAACACCCTTAACATAACTGTACAAATGATACATAATTCACAGGGAACAATTTCGTAGAATTTATTACATTGCTATTCAAACAAATGAGGGTACTTCTTTTTCATCTCTTCCTCTGCTTCTCAGGTGGCCTCTTCGACTTGTTGGCCTCGCCATAACACTTTCACAGAGGCAATTTTTTTTTTCTCAACTTTCGAACTTGCCTATCGCGCTCGCCGCGAAGAATCTCTACAATCATCAATACATAAGTCTATCTTTGTATCATGTCACCCCAGGTTTTAGGTGAAATTTTACGAGTCCTTACATCCTCCTCCACTTAATATCATTCGTCCTCGACTAAGGTGCCAAACCTTCCATTAGAAACCAATGTGACTCGGCTGCTATTACACACACCAACAGTTCCCAAATTTTGACTAACTCCCTAAATTTAAAAAACCTTCGCCAGAATCTCCCAGAGAATACCAAAACCAGTCCTAACAACATATACATGAACCAACGATGCAACATAACTCAAAAACAACGTTAACAGTGGCCTCACGAACAGTATATTACCAAAAAGTAACACCCTTAACATCAACTGTACAAATGATACATAATTCACAGGGAACAATTTCGTAGAATTTATTACATAGCTATTCAAACAAATGAGGGTACTTCTTTTTCATCTCTTCCTCTGCTTCCCAGGTGGCCTCTTCGACTTGTTGGCCTCAACATAACACTTTCACAGAGGCAATTTTTTTTTCCTGAACTTTCGAACTTGCCTATCGCGCTCGCCGCGAAGAATCTCTACAATCATCAATACATAAGTCTATCTTTGTATCACGACACCCCAGGTTTTAGGTGAAATTTTACGGGTCCTTACATCCTCCTCCACTTAATATCATTCGTCCTCGAATAAGTTGCCGAATCTTCCATTAGAAACCAATGTGACTCGGCTGCTATTACACACACCAACAGTTCCCAAATTTTGACTAACTCCCTAAATTTAAAAAACTTTCGCCAGAATCTCCCCTATAATTAGGCCTATCCCCGTGCCAGAGAATCCCAAAACCAGTCCTAACAACATATACATGAACCAACGATGTAACATAATGTAAAAACAACGCCAACCGTGGCCTCACAAGCAGTATATTACCAAAAGGAAACACCTTTAACATCAACTGTATAAATGATACATAATTCATAAGGAACAATTTCATAAAATCGATTACATAGCTATTCAAACATATGAGGGTACTTATTCTTCACATCTTCCTCGGATTCCCAGGTTTCCTCTTCGACTTGTTGGATTCGCCATAAAACTTTCACGGAGGCAATTTATTTGTTCGACAACTTACGAAATTGCCTATCAAGCTCGCGGCGAAGAATCTCTACAATCATCAACACATAAGTCTATCTTGGCATCACGAAACAACGGGTTTTAGGTTAAGTTTTACCGGGCCTTACATCCTCCCCCACTTAATATAATTCATCCACGAATGAAGTTCCAAATCCGCCATTAGAAACCAATGAGACTTAGTTGCTATTAAACACACCAATAGATCCCAAATTTTGACTAACTCCCTAAATTTCCAAATATTTTGCGAGTCTCCCCTATAATAAGGCCTATCCACCTGCCAGAGAATACCAAAACCAGTCCTAACAACATATACATGAACCAACGACGCAGCATAACATAAAAACAACGTTAACAGTGGCCTCACGAGCAGTATATGACCAAAAAGTAACACCCTTTACATCAACTGTACAAATGATACATAATTCACAGGGAACAATTTCGTAGAATTTATTACATCGCTATTCAAATAAATGAGGGTACTTCTTTTTCATCACTTCCTCTGCTTCTCAGATGGCCTCTTCGACTTGTTGGCTTCGCCATAACACTTTCACAGAGGCAATTTCTTTTTTCCTCAACTTTCGAACTTGCCTATCAAGCTCGCCGCAAAGAATCTCTACAATCATCAACACATAAGTATATCTTGGCATCACGAAACCCCGGGTTTTAGGTAAAATTTTACTGGTCCTTACATCATCCCCCAATTTAGATCATTCGTCCTCGAATAAGGTGCCAAATCTTCCATTAGAAACCAATATGACTCGGCTGCTATTACACACACCAACAGTTCCCAAATTTTGACTAACTCCCTAAATTTCAAAAACTTTTGCCAGAATCTCCCCTATAATTAGGCCTATCCCCCTACCAGAGAATCCCAAAACCAGTCCTACCAACATATACATGAACCAACAACGCAACATAATATAAAAACAATGCCAACTGTGGCCTCACAAGAAGTATATTACCAAAAGGAAACACCCTTAACATCAACTGTACAAATGACACATAATTCATAAGGAACAATTTCATAAAATCGATTACATAGCTATTCAAACATATGAGGGTACTTATTCTTCACATCTTCCTCGGATTCCCAGGTTTCCTCTTCGACTTGTTGGATTCGCCATAAGACTTTCACGGAGGCAATTTATTTGTTCGGCAACTTTCAAAACTGCCTATCAAGCTCGCGGCGAAGAATCTCTACAATCACCAACACATAAGTCTATTTTGGCTTTACGAAACCACGAGTTTTAGGTTAAGTTTTACCAGGCCTTACATCCTCCCCCACTTAATATAATTCATCCTCGAATGAAGTTCCAAATCCGCCATTAGAAACCAATGTGACTTAGTTGCTATTAAACACACCAATAGATCCCAAATTTTGAATAACTCCCTAAATTTCCAAATATTTCGCCAGTCTCCCCTTTAATAAGGCCAATCCACCTGCCAGAGAATATCAAAACGAGTCCTAACAACATATACATGAACCAACGATGCAACATAACTCAAAAACAACGTTAATAGTGGCCTCACGAGCAGTATATTACCAAAAACTAACACCCTTAACATCAACTGTACAAATGATACATAATTCACAGGGAATAATTTCGTAGAATTTATTACATGGCTATTCAAACAAATGAGGGTACTTCTTTTTCATCTCTTCCTCTGCTTTCCAGGTGGCCTCTTCGACTTGTTGGCCTCGCCATAACACTTTCACAGAGGCAATTTTTTTTTCCTCAACTTTCGAACTTGCCTATCGCGCTTGCCGCGAAGAATCTCTACAATCATCAATACATAAGTCTATCTTTGTATCATGAAATCCTGGGTTTTAGGTAAAATTTTACTGGTCCTTACATCATCCCCCAATTTAGATCATTCGTCCTCGAATAAGGTGCCAAATATTCCATTAGAATCCAATGTGACTCAGCTTCTATTACACACACCAACAGTTCCCAAATTTTAACTAACTCTCTAAATTTCAAAAACTTTCGCCAGAATCTCGCCTATAATTAGGCCTATCCCCCTGCCAGAGAATACCAAAACCAGTCCTAACAACATATACATGAACCAGCGACGCAACATAATATAAAAACAACGCCAACTATGGCCTCACAAGAAGTATATTACCAAAAGGAAACACCCTTAACATCAACTGTACAAATGACACATAATTCATAAGGAACAATTTAATAAAATCGATTACATAGCTATTCAAACATATGAGGGTACTTATTCTTCACATCTTCCTCGGATTCCCAGGTTTCCTCTTTGACTTGTTGGATTCGCCATAAAACTTTCACGGAGGCAATTTATTTGTTCGACAACTTTCGAAATTGCCTATCAAGCTCGCGGCGAAGAATCTCTACAATCATCAACACATAAGTCTATCTTGGCATCACGAAACCACAGGTTTAGGTTAAGTTTTACCGGGCCTTACATCCTCCCCCACTTAACATAATTCATCCTCAAATGAAGTTCCAAATCCGCCATTAGAAACCAATGTGACTTAGTTGCTATTAAACACACCAATAGATCCCAAATTTTGACTAACTCCCTAAATTTCCAAATATTTCGCCAGTCTCCCCTATAATAAGGCCTATCCACCTGCCAGAGAATATCAAAACCAGTCCTAACAACATATACATGAACCAACGATGCAACATAACTCAAAAACAACGTTAACAGTGGCCTCACGAGCAGTATATTACCAAAAAGTAACACCCTTAACATCAACTGTACAAATGATACATAATTCACAGGGAATAATTTCGTAGAATTTATTACATAGCTATTCAAACAAATGAGAGTACTTCTTTTTCATCTCTTCCTCTGCTTTCCAGGTGGCCTCTTCGACTTGTTGGCCTTGCCATAACACTTTCACAGAGGCAATTGTTTTTTTCCTCAACTTTCGAACTTGCCTATCGCGCTCGCCGCGAAGAATCTCTACAATCATCAATACATAAGTCTATCTTTGTATCACGACACCCCGGGTTTTAGGTGAAATTTTACGGGTCCTTACATCCTCCTCCACTTAATATCATTCATCCTCGAATAAGGTGCCAAATCATCCATTAGAAACCAATGTGACTCGGCTGCAATTACACACACCAACAGTTCCCAAATTTTGACTAACTCCCTAAATTTAAAAAACATTCGCCAGAATCTCCCCTATAATTAGGCCTATCCCCCTGCCAGAGAATCCCAAAACCAGTCCTAACAACATATACATGAACCAAGGATGTAACATAATATAAAAACAACGCCAACCGTGGCCTCACAAGCAGTATATTACCAAAACGAAACACCTTTAACATCAACTGTACAAATGATACATAATTCATAAGGAACAATTTCATAAAATCGATTACATAGCTATTCAAACATATGAGGGTAATTATTCTTCACATCTTCCTCGGATTCCCAGGTTTCCTCTTCGACTTGTTGGATTAGCCATAAAACTTTCACGGAGGCAATTTATTTGTTCGACAACTTTCGAAATTGCCTATCAAGCTCGCGGCGAAGAATCTCTACAATTATCAACACATAAGTCTATCTTGGCATCACGAAACCACGGGTTTTAGGTTATGTTTTACCGGGCCTTACATCCTCCCCCACTTAATATAATTCATCCTCGAATGAAGTTCCAAATCCGCCATTAGAAACCAGTGTGACTTAGTTGCTATTAAACACACCAATAGATCCCAAATTTTGAATAACTCCCTAAATTTCCAAATATTTTGCCAGTCTCCCCTATAATAAGGCCTATCCACCTGCCAGAGAATACCAAAACCAGTCCTAACAACATATACATGAACCAACGACGCAGCATAACATAAAAACAACGTTAACAGTGGCCTCACGAGCAGTATATGACCAAAAGGTAACACCCTTAACATCAACTGTACAAATGATACATAATTCACAGGGAACAATTTCGTAGAATTTATTACATCGCTATTCAAACAAATGAGGGTACTTCTTTTTCATCTCTTCCTCTGCTTCTCAGGTGGCCTCTTCGACTTGTTGGCCTCGCCATAACACTTTCACAGAGGCAATTGTTTTTTCCTCAACTGTCGAATTTTCCTATCGCGCTTGCTGCGAAGAATCTCTACAATCATCAATACATAAGTCTATCTTTATATCACGACACCCCCGGTTTTAGGTGAAATTTTACGGGTCCTTACATCCTCCTCCACTTAATATCATTCGTCCTCGAATAAGGTGCCAAATCTTCCATTAGAAACCAATGTGACTCGGCTGCTATTACACACACCAACAGTTCCCAAATTTTGACAAACTCCCTAAATTTCAAAAAAGTTCTCCAGAGTCTCCCCTGTAATTGTGCCTATCCACATGCCAGAGAATCCCAAAAACAGTCCTAACAACATATACATGCAACAACGACTCAACATAACATAACAACGATGCCAACCGTGGCCTCACGAGCAGTATATTACCAAAAAGGAACACCCTTAACATCAACTGTACAAATGATACATAATACACAAGGAACAATTTCATAGAACCGCTAACATAGCTATTCAAACATATGAGGGTACTTATTCTTCAAATCTTCCTCGGATTCCCAGTTGTCTTCTTCAACTTGTTGGCTTTGCCATAAAACTTTCACGGAGGCAATTTATTTGTTCCACAACTTTCGAACTTGCCTATCATGCTCGCCGCGAAGAATCTCTACTATCATCAACACATAAGTCTATCTTGGCATCACGACACCCCGGGTTTTAGGTAAAATTTTACGGGTCCTTACATCCTCCCCCACTTAAGATCATTCGTCCTTGAATGAGGGTCAAAATCTGCTATTAGAAACCAATGTGACTCGGCTGCTATTACACACACCAACAGTTCCCAAATTTTGACTAACTCCCTAAATTTAAAAAACTTTCGCCAGAATCTCCCCTATAATTAGGCCTATCCCCCTGCCAGAGAATACCAAAACCAGTCCTAACAACATATACATGAACCAACGATGTAACATAATGTAAAAACAACGCCAACCGTGGCCTCACAAGCAGTATATTACCAAAAGGAAACACCTTTAACATCAACTGTATAAATGATACATAATTCATAAGGAACAATTTCATAAAATCGATTACATAGCTATTCAAACATATGAGGGTACTTATTCTTCACATCTTCCTCGGATTCCCAGGTTTCCTCTTCGACTTGTTGGATTAGCCATAAAACTTTCACGGAGGCAATTTATTTGTTCGACAACTTTTGAAATTGCCTATCAAGCTCGCGGCGAAGAATCTCTACAATCATCAACACATAAGTCTATCTTGGCATCACGAAACCACGGGTTTTAGGTTAAGTTTTACCGGGCCTTACATCCTCCCCCACTTAATATAATTCATCCTCGAATGAAGTTCCAAATCTGCCATTAGAAACCAGTGTGACTTAGTTGCTATTAAACACACCAATAGATCCCAAATTTTGACTAACTCCCTAAATTTCCAAATATTTTGCCAGTCTCCCCTATAATAAGGCCTATCCACCTGCCAGAGAATACCAAAACCGGTCCTAACAACATATACATAAACCAACGACGCAGCATAACATAAAAACAACGTTAACAGTGGCCTCACGAGCAGTATATGACCAAAAAGTAACACCCTTAACATCAACTGTACAAATGATACATAATTCACAGGGAACAATTTCGTAGAATTTATTACATCGCTATTCAAACAAATGAAGGTACTTCTTTTTCATCTCTTCCTCTGCTTCTCAGGTGGCCTCTTCGACTTGTTGGCCTCGCCATAACACTTTCACAGAGGCAATTTTTTTTTTCCTCAACTTTCAAACTTGCCTATCGCGCTCGCCGAGAAGAATCTCTACAATCATCAATACATAAGTCTATCTTTGTATCACGACACCCTAGGTTTTAGGTGAAATTTTACGGGTCCTTACATCCTCCTCCACTTAATATCATTCGTCCTCGAATAAGGTGCCAAATCTTCCATTAGAAACCAATGTGACTTGGCTGCTCTTACACACACCAACAGTTCCCAAATTTTGACTAACTCCCTAAATTTCAAAAAGGTTCTCCAGAGTCTCCCCTGTAATTGTGCCTATCCACATGCCAGAGAATCCCAAAACCAGTCCTAACAACATATACATGAAATAACGACTCAAAATAACATAACAACGATGCCAACCGTGGCCTCACGAGCAGTATATTACCAAAAAGGAACACCCTTAACATCAACTGTACAAATGATACATAATACACAAGGAACAATTTCATAGAACCGCTAACATAGCTATTCAAACATATGAGGGTACTTATTCTTCAAATCTACCTCGGATTCCCAGGTGTCTTCTTCAACATGTTGGCTTTGCCATAAAACTTTCACGGAGATCAATTTATTTGTTCCACAACTTTCGAACTTGCCTATCACGCTCGGCGCGAAGAATCTCTACAATCATCAACACATAAGTCTATCTTGGCATCACGACACCCCGGGTTTTAGGTGAAATTTTACGGGTCCTTACATCCTTCCCCACTTAAGATCATTCGTCCTCGAATGAGGGTCCAAATCTGCCATTAGAAACCAATGTGACTCGGCTGCTATTACACACACCAACAGTTCCCAAATTTTGACAAACTCCTTAAATTTAAAAAACTTTCGCCAGAATCAACCCTATAATTAGGCCTATCCCCCCGCCAGAGAATCCCAAAACCAGTCCTAACAACATATACATGAACCAACGATGTAACATAATATAAAAACAACGCCAACCGTGGCCTCACAAGCAGTATATTACCAAAAGGAAACATCTTTAACATCAACTGTACAAATGATATATAATTCATAAGGAACAATTTCATAAAATCGATTACATAGCTATTCAAACATATGAGGGTATTTATTCTTCACATTTTCCTCGGATTCCTAGGTTTCCTCTTCGTCTTGTTGGATTAGCCATAAAACTTTGACGGAGGCAATTTATTTGTTCGACAACTTTCGAAATTGCCTATCAAGCTCGCGGCGAAGAATCTCTACAATCATCAACACAAAAGTCTATCTTGGCATCACGAAACCACGGGTTTTAGGTTAAGTTTTACCGGGCCTTACATCCTCCCCCACTTAATATAATTCATCCTCGAATGAAGTTCCAAATCCGCCATTAGAAACCAGTGTGACTTAGTTGCTATTAAACACACCAATAGATCCCAAATTTTGACTAACTCCCTAAATTTCCAAATATTTTGCCAGTCTCCCCTATAATAAGGCCTATCCACCTGCCAGAGAATACCAAAACCGGTCCTAACAACATATACATTAACCAACGATGCAACATAACTTGAAAACAACGTTAACAGTGGCCTCACGAGCAGTATATTACCAAAAGGTAACACCCTTAACATCAACTGTACAAATGATACATAATTCACAGGGAACAATTTCGTAGAATTTATTACATAGTTATTCAAACAAATGGGCGTACTTCTTCTTCATCTCTTCCTCTGCTTCCCAGGTGGCCTCTTCGACTTGTTGGCCTCGCCATAACACTTTCATAGAGGCTATTTTTTTTTCCTCAACTTTCGAACTTGCCTATCACGCTCGCTGCGAAGAATCTCTACAATCATCAATACATAAGTCTATCTTGGTATCACGACACCCCAGGTTTTAGGTGAAATTTTACGTGTCCTTACATCCTCCTCCACTTAATATCATTCGTCCTCGAATAAGGTGCCAAATCTTCCATTAGAAACCAATGTGATTCGGCTGCTATTACGCACACCAATAGTTCCCAAATTTTGACTAACTCCCTAAATTTAAAAAACTTTCGCCGAATCTCCCCTATAATTAGGCCTATCCCCCTGCCAGAGAATCCCAATACCAGTCCTAACAACATATACATGAACCAACGATGCAACATAATATAAAAACAACGCCAATCGTGGCCTCACAAGCAGTATATTACCAAAAGGAAACACCTTTAACATCAACTGTACAATTGATACATAATTCATAAGGAACAATTTCATAAAATCGATTACATAGCTATTCAAACATATGAGGGTACTTATTCTTCACATCTTCCTCGGATTCCCAAGTTTCCTCTTTGACTTGTTGGATTCGCCATTAAACTTTCACAAAGGCAATTTATTTGTTCGACAACTTTCGAAATTGCCTATCGAGCTCGCGGCGAAGAATCTCTACAATCATCAATACATAAGTCTATCTTGGCATCACGAAACCACGGGTTTTAGGTTAAGTTTTACCGGGCCTTACATCCTCCCCCACTTAATATAATTCATCCTCGAATGAAGTTCCAAATCCGCCATTAGAAACCAATGTCACTTAGTTTCTATTAAACACACCAATAGATCCCAAATTTTGACTAACGCCCTAAATTTTCAAATATTTTGCCAGTCTCCCCTATAATAAGGCCTATCCACCTGCCAGAGAATACCAAAACCAGTCCTAACAATATATACATGAACCAACGATGCAGCATAACATAAAAACAATGTTAACAGTGGCCTCACAGGCAGTATATGACCAAAAAGTAACACCCTTTACATCAACTGTACAAATGATACATAATTCACAGGGAACAATTTCGTAGAATTTATTACATCGCTATTCAAACAAATGAGGGTACTTCTTTTTCATCTCTTCCTCTGCTTTTCAGATGGCCTCTTCGACTTGTTGGCTTCGCCATAACACTTTCACAGAGGCAATTTCTTTTTTCCTCAACTTTCGAACTTGCCTTTCAAGCTCGCCGCAAAGAATCTCTACAATCATCAACACATAATTATATCTTGGCATCACGAAATCCCGGGTTTTAGGTAAAATTTTACTGGTCCTTACATCATCCCCCAATTTAGATCATTCGTCCTCAATTAAGGTGCCAAATATTCCATTAGAAACCAATGTGACTCAGCTTCTATTACACACACCAACAGTTCCCAAATTTTGACTAACTCCCTAAATTTAAAAAACTTTCGCCAGAATCTCCCCTATAATTAGGCCTATCCCCCTGCCAGAGAATCCCAAAGCCAGTCCTAACAACATATACATGAACCAACGATATAACATAATATAAAAACAATGCCAACTGTGGCCTCACAAGCAGTATATTACCAAAAGGAAACACCCTTAACATCAATTGTACAAATGATACATAATTCATAAGGAACAATTTCATAAAATCGATTACATAGCTATTCAAACATATGAGGGTACTTATTCTTCACATCTTCCTCGGATTCCCAGGTGTCCTCTTCGACTTGTTGGATTCGCCATAAAACTTTCACGGAGGCAATTTATTTGTTCGACAACTTTCGAAATTGCCTATCAAGCTCGCGGCGAAGAATCTCTATAATCATCAACACATAAGTCTATCTTAGCATCATGAAACCACGGGTTTTAGGTTAAGTTTTACCGGGCCTTACATCCTCCCCCACTCAATATAATTCATCCTCGAATGAAGTTCCAAATCCGCCATTAGAAACCAATGTGACTTTGTTGCTATTAGACACACCAATAGATCCCAAATTTTGACTAACTCCCTAAATTTCCAAATATTTCGCCAGTCTCCCCTATAATAAGGCCTATCCACCTGCCAGAGAATACCAAAACCAGTCCTAACAATATATACATTAACCAACGATGCAACATAACTTGAAAACAACGTTAACAGTGGCCTCACGAGCAGTATATTACCAAAAGGTAACACCCTTAACATCAACTGTACAAATGATACATAATTCACAGGGAACAATTTCGTAGAATTTATTACATAGCTATTCAAACAAATGAGCGTACTTCTTCTTCATCTCTTCCTCTGCTTCCCAGGTGGCCTCTTCGACTTGTTGGCCTCGCCATAACACTTTCATAGAGGCTATTTTTTTTTCCTCAACTTTCGAACTTGCCTATCTCGCTCGCCGCGAAGAATCTCTACAATCAGCAATACATAAGTCTATCTTGGTATCACGACACCCCAGGTTTTAGGTGAAATTTTACGTGTCCTTACATCCTCCTCCACTTAATATCATTCGTCCTCGAATAAGGTGCCAAATCTTCCATTAGAAACCAATGTGATTCGGCTGCTATTACACGCACCAACGGTTCCCAAATTTTGACTAACTCCCTAAATTTAAAAAACTTTCGCCAGAATCTCCCCTATAATTAGGCCTATCCCCCTGCCAGAGAATCCCAAAACCAGTCCTAACAACATATACATGAACCAACGACGCAACATTATATAAAAACAACGCCAATCGTGGCCTCACAAGCAGTATATTACCAAACGGAAACACCTTTAACATCAACTGTACAAATGATACATAATTCATAAGGAACAATTTCATAAAATCGATTAAATAGCTATTCAAACATATGAGGGTACTTATTCTTCACATCGTCCTCGGATTCCCAAGTTTCATCTTCGACTTGTTGGATTCGCCATTAAACTTTCACAAAGGCAATTTATTTGTTCGACAACTTTCGAAATTGCCTATCAAGCTCGCGGCGAAGAATCTCTATAATCATCAACACATAAGTCTATCTTGGAATCATGAAACCACGGGTTTTAGGTTAAGTTTTACCGGACCTTACATCCTCCCCCACTCAATATAATTCATCCTCAAATGAAGTTCCAAATCCTCCATTAGAAACCAATGTGACTTTGTTGCTATTTAACACACCAATAGATCCCATATTTTGACTAACTCCCTAAATTTCCAAATATTTCGCCAGTCTCCCCTATAATAAGGCCTATCCACCTGCCAGAGAATACCAAAACCAGTCCTAACAAAATATACATGAACCAACGATGCAACATAACTTAAAAACGACATTAACAGTGGCCTCACGAGCAGTATATTACCAAAAAGTAACACCCTTAACATCAACTGTACAAATGATACATAATTCACAGGGAACAATTTCGTAGATATTATTACATAGCTATTCAAACAAATGAGGGTACTTCTTTTTCATCTCTTCCTCTGCTTCTCAGGTGGCCTCTTCGACTTGTTGGCTTCGCCATAACACTTTCACAAAGGCAATTTGTTTTTTCCTCAACTTTCGAACTTGCCTATCACGCTCGCCGCGAAGAATCTCTACAATTATCAACACATAAGTATATCTTGGAATCACGAAACCCCGGGTTTTAGGTGAAATTTTACTGGTCTTTACATCATCCCCTAATTTAGATCATTCGTCCTCGAATAAGGTGCCAAATATTCCATTAGAAAACAATGTGACTCAGCTTCTATTACACACACCAACAGTTCCAAAATTTTGACTAACTCCCTAAATTTAAAAAACTTTTGCCAGAATCTCCCCTATAATTAAGCCTATCCCCCTGCCAGAGAATCCCAAAACCAGTCCTAACAACATATACATGAACCAACGATGTAACATAATGTAAAAACAATGCCAACCGTGGCCTGACAAGCAGTATATTAGCAAAAGGAAACACCTTTAACATCAACTGTACAAATGATACATAATTCATAAGGAACAATTTCATAAAATCGATTACATAGCCATTCAAACATATGAGGGTACTGATTCTTCACATCTTCCACGGATTCCCAGGTTTCCTCTTCGACTTGTTGGATTCGCCATAAAACTTTCACGGAGGGAATTTATTTGTTCGACAACTTTCGAAATTGCCTATCAAGCTCACGGCGAAGAATCTCTATAATCATCAACACATAAGTCTATCTTGGCATCATGAAATCACGGGTTTTAGGTTAAGTTTTACCTAGCCTTACATCCTCCCCCACTCAATATAATTCATCCTCGAATGAAGTTCCAAATCCGCCATTAGAAACCAATGTGACTCTGTTGCTATTAAACACACCAATAGATCCCAAATTTTGACTAACTCCCTTACTTTCCAAATATTTCGCCAGTCTCCCCTATAATGAGGCCTATCCACCTGCCAGAGAATACCAAAACCAGTCCTAACAACATATACATGAACCAACGATGCAACATAACATAAAAACAACGTTAACAGTGGCCTCACGAGCAGTATATTACATAAAATTAACACCCTTAACATCAACTGTACAAATGATACATAATTCACTAGGAACAATTTCGTAGAATTTATTACATAGCTATTCAAACAAATGAGGGTACTTCTTTTTCATCTCTTCCTCGGCTTCCCGGGTGGCCTCATCGACTTGTTTGCTTCACCATAAAACTTTCACAGGGGAAATTGCTTTATTCCTCAACTTTCAAACTTGCCTATCATGGCTGCCGAGAAGAATCTCTACAATCATCAACACATAAGTCTATCTTGGCATCACGACACCCCGGGTTTTAGGTGAAATGTTACGGGTCCTTACATCCTCCCCCACTTAAGATCATTCGTCCTCGAATGAGGGTCCAAATCTGCCATTAGAAACCAATGTGACTCAGCTGATATTACACACACCAACAGTTCCCAAATTTTGACTAACTCCCTAAATTTCAAACAAGTTAGCCAGAGTCTCCCCTGTAACTATGCTTATCCAAAGCCAGAGAATCCCAAATCCAGTCCTAACAACATATACATGAACCAACGACTCAACATAACATAACAATGATGCCAACCGTGACCTCACGAGCAGTATATTACCAAAAAGGAATACCCTTAACATCAACTATACAAATGATACATAATTCACAAGGAACAATTTCATAGAATCGCTTACATAGCCATTCAAACATATGAGGATACTTATTCTTCACATCTTCCTCGGATTCCCATGTGTCCTCTTCGACTTGTTGGATTCACCATAAAACTTTCACGGAGGGAATTTATTTGTTCCACAACTTTCGAAATTGCCTATCAAGCTCGTCGCGAAGAATCTCTACAATCATCAACACATAAGTCTATCTTGGCATCACGAAACCACGGGTTTTAGGTTAAGTTTTAATAGGCCTTACATCCTCCCCCACTTAATATAATTCGTCCTCGAATGAAGTTCCTAATCCGCCATTAGAAACCAATGTGACTTAGTTGCTATTAAACACACAAATAGATCCCAAATTTTGAATAACTCCCTAAATTTCAAAATATTTCGCCAGTCTCCCCTATAATAAGGCCTATCCGCCGTCCAGAGAATACCAAAACCAGTCCTAACAACATATACATGAACCAACGACGCAACATAACATAAAAACAACATTAAGAGTGGCCTCACGAGCGGTATATTACCAAAAAGTAACACCCTTAACTCCAACTGTACAATGATGCATAATTCACAGGGAACAATTTCGTAGAATTTATTACATAGCTATTCAAACAAATGAGGGTACTTCTTTTTCATCTCTTCCACGGCTTCCCAGGTGGCCTCTTCAACTTGTTGGCTTCGCCATAACACTTTCACATAGGCAATTTCTTTTTTCCTCAAATTTCGAACTTGCCTATCACGCTCGCCGTGAAGAATCTCTACAATCATCAACACATAAGTCTATCTTGGCATCACGAAACCCCGATTTTTAGGTGAAATTTTACTGGTCGTTACATCCTCCCCCACTTAAGATCATTCATCCTCGAATAAAGTGCCAAATCTTCCATTAGAAACCAATGTGACTCAGCTGCTATTACACATACCAATAGTTCCCAAATTTTTACTAACTCTCTAAATTTCAAAAACATTCGCCAGAATCTCCCCTATAATTAGACCTATCCCCCTGCCAGAGAATCCCAATACCAGTCTTAACAACATATACATGAACCAACGACGCAACATAGTATAAAAACAATGCCAACCGTGGCCTCACAAGCTGTATATAACAAAAAGAAAACACCCTTAACATCAACTGTACAAATGATACATAATTCACAAGGAACAATTTCATAAAATCGATTACATAGCTATTCAAACATATGAGGGTACTTATTCTTCACATCTTCCTCGGATTCCCAGGTTTCCTCTTTGACTTGTTGGATTCGCCATAAAAATTTAACGGAGGCAATTTATTTGTTCGACAACTTTCGAAATTGCCTATCAAGCTTGCGGCGAAGAATCTCTACAATCATCAACACATAAGTCTATCTTGGCATCACGAAACCACGGGTTTTAGGTTAAGTTTTAATAGGCCTTACATCCTCCCCCACTTAATATAATTCGTCCTCGAATGAAGTTCCTTATCTGCCATTAGAAACCAATGTGACTTAGTTGCTATTAAACACACAAATAGATCCCAAATTTTGAATAACTCCCTAAATTTCAAAATATTTCGCCAGTCTCCCCTATAATAAGGCCTATCCACATACCAGAGAATACCAAAACCAGTCCTAACAACATATACATGAACTTACGACGCAACATAACATAAAAACAACATTAATAGTGGCCTCACGAGCAGTATATTACCAAAAGGTAACACCCTTAACATCAACTATACAAATGATACATAATTCACAGGGAACAATTTCGTAGAATTTATTACATCGCTATTCAAACAAATGAGGGTATTTCTTTTTTATCTCTTCCTATGCTTCTCAGGTGGCCTCTTCGACTTGTTGGCTTCGCCATAACACTTTCACAGAGGTAATTTCTTTTTTCCTCAACTTTCGAACTTTCCTATCACGCTCGCCGCGAAGAATCTCTACAATCATCAACACATAAGTATATCTTGGCATCACGAAACCCCGGGTTTTAGGTGAAATTTTACTGGTCCTTACATCATCCCCCAATTTAGATCATTCGTCCTCGAATAAGGTGCCAAATATTCCATTAGAAACCAATGTGACTCAGCTTCTATTACACACACCAACAATTCCCAAATTTTGCCTAACTCCCTAAATTTCAAAAACTTTCGCCAGAATCTCCCCTATAATTAGGCCTATCCCCCTGCCAGAGAATACCAAAACCAGTCCTAACAACATATACATGAACCAATGATGCAACATAATATAAAAACAACGCCAACCGTGGCCTCACATGCAGTATATTACCAAAAGGAAACACATTTAATATCAACTGTATAAATGCTACATAATTCACAAGGAACAATTTCATAAAATCGATTACATAGCTATTCAAACATATGAGGGTACTTATTCTTCAAGTCTTCCTCGGATTCATAGGTTTCCTCTTCCACTTGTTGGATTCGCCATAAAACTTTCACGGAGGCAATTTTTTTGTTCAACAACTTTCGAAATTGCCAATCAAGCTTGCGCCAAAGAAGCTCTAGAATCATCAACACATAAGTCTATCTTGGCATCACGAAACCACGGGTTTTAGGTTAAGTTTTAATGGGCCTTACATCCTCCCCCACTTAATATAATTCGTCCTCGAATGAAGTTCCTAATCCGCCATTAGAAACCAATTTGACTTAGTTGCTATTAAACACACAAATAGATCCCAAATTTTGAATATCTCCCTAAATTTTCAAATATTTCGCCAGTCTCCCCTATAATGAAAACTAACCACCTGCCAGAGAATACCAAAACCAGTCCTAACAACATATACATGAACCAACGATGCAACATAACATAAAAACAACATTAATAGTGGCCTCACGAGTAGTATATTACCAAAATGTAAAACCCTTAACATCAACTGTACAAATGATGCATAATTCACAAGGAACAATTTCGTAGAATTTATTACATAGCTATTCAAACAAATGAGGGTACTTCTTTTTCATCTCTTCCACGGCTTCCCAGGTGGCCTCTTCGATTTGTTGGCTTCACCATAACACTTTCACAGATGAAATTGCTTTGTTCCTGAACTTTCGAACTAGCCTATCATGGCTGCCGAGAAGAATCTCTACAATCATCAACACATAAGTCTATCTTGGCATCACGACACCCCGAGTTTTAGGTGAAACTTTACGGGTCCATACATCCTCCCCCACTTAAGATTATTCGACTTCGAATGAGGGTCCAAATCTGCTATTAGAAACCAATGTGACTCAGCTGATATTACACACACAAACAGTTCCCAAATTTTGACTAACTCCCTAAATTTCAAAAACGTTCGCCAGAGTCTCCCCTTTAATTGTGCCTAACCACATGCCAGAGAATCCCAAAACCAGTCCTAACAACATATACATGAACCAACAACTCAACATAACATAACAACGATGCCAACTGTGGGCTCACGAGCAGTATATTACCAAAAAGGTATACCCTTAACATCAACTGTACAAATGATACATAATTCACAAGGAACAATTTCATAGAATCGCTTACATAGCTATCCAAACATATGAGGATACTTATTCTTCACATCTTCCTCGGATTCCCAAGTGTCCTCTTTTGACTTGTTGGCTTCGCCATAAAAGTTTCATGGACTCAATATATTTGTTCCACTACTTTTGAAATTGCCTATCAAGCTCGCCGCGAAAAATCTCTACAATCATCAACACATAAGTCTATCTTGGCATAATGAAACCACGGGTTTTAGGTTAAATTTTACTTGGCCTTATATCCTCCCCCACTTATTATAATTGGTCCTCGAATGAAGTTCCAAATTCGCTATTATAAACCAATGTGACTTGGTTGCTATTATACACACCAATAGCTCCCTAAATTTCACTAACTCCCTAAATTTCCAAATATTTCGCTAGTCTCCCCTATAATGAGTCTTATCCACCTGCCAGAGAATACCAAAACCAGTCCTAACAACATATACACGAACCAACAATGCAACATAACATAAAAACAACGCTAACAGTGGCCTCAGGAGCAGTATATCACCAAAAAGTAACTCCCTTAACATCAACTGTACAAATGATACATAATTCACATGGAACAATTTCGTAGAATTTATTACATACCTATTCAAACAAATGAGGGTACTTCTTTTTCATCTCTTCCTCGGCTTCCCAGGTGGCCTCTTCGACATGTTGTCTTCGCCGTAACACTTTCACAGAGGCAATTTATTTTTTCCTCAACTTTCGAACTTGCCTATCACGCTCGCCGCGAAGAATCTCTACAATCATCTACACATAAGTCTATCTTGGCATTACGAAACCTCGGGTTTTAGGTGAAATTTTAATGGTCCTTACATCCTCCCCCACTTAAGATCATTAGTCCTCGAATAAGGTGTCAAATCTTCCATTAGAAACCAATATGACTCAGCTGCTATTACACACACCAATAGTTCCCAAATTTTGACTAACTCCCTAAATTTCAAAAACTTTCGCCCGAATCTCCCCTATAATTAGGCCTATCCCACTACCAGAGAATACCAAAACCAATCCTAACACCATATAGATGAACCAACGACACAACATAATATAAAAACAATGCCAACTGTGGCTTCACAAGCAGTATATTTCCAAAAGGAAACACCTTTAACATCAACTGTGCAAATGATATATAATTCATAAGGAACAATTTCATAAAATCGATTACATAGCTATTCAAACATATGAAGGTACTTATTCTTCACATCTTCCTCGGATTCCTCGGTTTCCTCTTCCACTTGTTGGATTCGCCATAAAACTTTCACGGAGGTAATTTATTTGTTCGACAACTTTCGAAATTGCGTATCAAGCTCGCGGCAAAAAATCTCTACAATCATCAAAACTTGGCATCACGAAACCACAGGTTTTAGGTTAAGTTTTACTAGGCCTTACATCCTCCCCCACTTAATATAATTCGTCCTCGAATGAAGTTCCTAATCCGCCATTAGAAACCAATGTGACTTAGTTGCTATTAAACACACAAATAGATCCCAAATTTTGAATAACTCCCTAAATTTCAAAATATTTCGCCAGTCTCCCCTATAATAAGGCTAACCATCTGCCAGAGAATACCAAAACCAGTCCTAACAACATATACATGAACCAACGACGCAACGTAACATAAAAACAACATTACAGTGGTCTCACAAGTAGTATATTACAAAAAAGTAACACCCTTAACATCAACTGTACAAATGATACATAATTCACAAGGAACAATTTCATAGAATCGCTTATATAGCTATCCAAACATATGAGGGTGCTTATTCTTCACATCTTCCTCGGATTCCCAAGTGTCCTCTTTGACTTGTTGGCTTTGCCATAAAAGTTTCACGGACTCAATATATTTGTTCCACTGGTTTTGAAATTGCCTATCAAGCTCGCCGCGAAAAATCTCTACAATCATCAACACATAAGTCTATCTTGGCATAATGAAACCACGGGTTTTAGGTTAAACTTTACTTGGCCTTACATCCTCCCCCACTTAATATAATTGGTCCTCGAATGAAGTTCCAAATTCGCCATTAGAAATCAATGTGACTTAGTTGCTATTATACACACCAATAGCTCCCAAAATTTGACTAACTCCCTAAATTTCAAAATATTTCGCTAGTCTCCCCTATAATGAGTCTTATCCACCTGCCAGAGAATACCAAAACCAGTCCTAACAACATATACATGAACCAACGATGCAACATAACATAAAACCAACGCTAACAGTGGCCTCAGGAGCAGTATATCACCAAAAAGTAACACCCTTAACATCAATTGTACAAATGATACATAATTCACATGGAACAATTTCGTAGAAGTTATTACATACCTATTCAAACAAATGAGGGTACTTCTTTTTCATCTCTTCCTCGGCTTCCCAGGTGGCCTCTTCGACTTGTTGTCTTCGCCATAACACTTTCACAGAGGCAATTTATTTTTTCCTCAACTTTCGAACTTGCCTATCACGCTCGCCGCGAAGAATCTCTACAATCATCTACACATAAGTCTATCTTGGCATTATGAAACCTCGGTTTTTAGGTGAAATTTTAATGGTCCTTACATCCTCCCCCACTTAAGATCATTCGTCCTCGAATAAGGTGTCAAATCTTCCATTAGAAACCAATATGACTCAACTGCTATTACACACACCAATAGTTCCCAAATTTTGACTAACTCCCTAAATTTCAAAAACTTTCGCCAGAATCTCCCTTATAATTAGGCCTATCCCACTGCCAGAGAATACCAAAACCAGTCCTAACAACATATAAATGAACCAACGACACAACATAATATAAAAACAATGCCAACTGTGGCTTCACAAGCAGTATATTTCCAAAAGGAAACACCTTTAACATCAACTGTGCAAATGATACATAATTCATAAGGAACAATTTCATAAAATCGATTACATAGCTCTTCAAACATATGAAGGTACTTATTCTTCACATCTTCCTCGGATTCCTAGGTTTCCTCTTCGACTTGTTGGATTCGCCATAAAACTTTCCCGGAGGTAATTTATTTGTTCGACAACTTTCGAAATTGCGTATCAAGCTCGCGGCGAAAAATCTCTACAATCATCAAAACATGGCATCACGAAACCATAGGTTTTAGGTTAAGTTTTACTAGGCCTTACATCCTCCCCCCACTTAATATAATTCGTCCTCGAATGAAGTTCGTAATCTGCTATTAGAAACCAATGTGACTTAGTTGCTATTAAACACACCAATAGATCCCAAATTTTGAATAACTCCCTAAATTTCCAAATATTTCGCCAGTCTCCCCTATAATGAAAACTAACCACCTGCCAGAGAATACCAAAACCAGTCCTAACAACATATACATGAACCAACGACGCAACATAACATAAAAACAACATTACAGTGGCCTCACGAGTAGTATATTACCAAAAAGTAACACCCTTAACATCAACTGTACAAATGATGCATAATTCACAAGGAACAATTTCATAGAATCGCTTACATAGCTATCCAAACATATGAGGGTACTTATTCTTCACATCTTCCTCGGATTCCCAAGTGTCCTCTTTGACTTGTTGGCTTTGCCATAAAAGTTTCACGGACTCAATATATTTGTTCCACTACTTTTGAAATTGCCTATCAAGCTCGCCGCGAAAAATTTCTACAATCATCAACACATAAGTCTATCTTGGCATAATGAAACCACGGGTTTTAGGTTAAATTTTGCTTGGCCTTACATCCTCCCCCACTTAATATAATTGGTTCTCAAATGAAGTTCCAAATTCGCCATTAGAAACCAATGTGACTTGGTTGCTATTATACACACCAATAGCTCCCAAAATTTTACTAACTCCCTAAATTTCCAAATATTTCGCTAGTCTCCCCTATAATGAGTCTTATCCGCCTGCCAGAGAATACCAAAACCAGTCCTAACAACATATACATGAACCAACGATGCAACATAACATAAAAACAACGCTAACAGTGGCCTCAGGAGCAGTATATCACCAAAAAGTAACACCCTTAACATCAACTGTACAAATGATACATAATTCGCATGGAACAATTTCGTAGAATTTATTACATACCTATTCAAAAAAATGAGGGTACTTCTTTTTCATCCTTCCCAGGTGGCCTCTTCGACTTGTTGTCTTCGCCATACCACTTTCACGGAGGCAATTTATTTTTTCCTCAACTTTCAAACTTGCCTATCACGCTCGCCGCGAAGAATCTCTACAATCATCTACACATAAGTCTATCTTGGCATTATGAAACCTCGGTTTTTAGGTGAAATTTTAATGGTCCTTACATCCTCCCCCACTTAAGATCATTCGTCCTCGAATAAGGTGTCAAATCTTCCATTAGAAACCAATATGACTCAACTGCTATTACACACACCAATAGTTCCCAAATTTTGACTAACTCCCTAAATTTCAAAAACTTTCGCCAGAATCTCCCCTATAATTAGGCCTATCCCACTGCCAGAGAATACCAAAACCAGTCCTAACAACATATACATGAACCAACGACACAACATAATATAAAAACAATGCCAACTGTGGCTTCACAAGCAGTATATTTCCAAAAGGAAACACCTTTAACATCAACTGTGCAAATGATACATAATTCATAAGGAACAATTTCATAAAATCGATTACATAGCTATTCAAAGATATGAAGGTACTTATTCTTCATATCTTCCTCGGATTCCTAGGTTTCCTCTTCGACTTGTTGGATTCTCCATAAAACTTTCACGGAGGTAATTTATTTGTTCGACAACTTTCGAATTTGCGTATCAAGCTCGCGGCGAAAAATCTCTACAATCATAAAAACTTGGCATCACGAAAACACATGTTTTAGGTTAAGTTTTATTAGGCCTTACATCCTCCCCCACTTAATATAATTCATCCTCGAATGAAGTTCCTAATCCGCCATTCGAAACCAATGTGACTTAGTTGCTATTAAACACACCAATAGATCCCAAATTTTGAATAACTCCCTAAATTTCCAAATATTTCGCTAGTCTCCCCTATAATGAAAACTAACCACCTACCGGAGAATACCAAAACCAGTCCTAACAACATATACATGAACAAACGATGCAACATAACATAAAAACAACATTACAGTGGCCTCACGAGTAGTATATTACCAAAAAGTAACACCCTTAACATCAACTGTACAAATGATACATAATTCACAGGGAACAATTTCGTAGAATTTAATTCATAGCTATTCAAACAAATGAGGGTACTTCTTTTTCATATCTTCCTCGGCTTCCCAGGTGGCCTCTTCGACTTATTGGCTTCGCCATAACACTTTTACAGAGGAAATTGCTTTGTTCCTCAACTTTCGAACTTGCCTATCACGCCTGCCGAGAAGAATCTCTACAATCATCAACACATAAGTCTATCTTGGCATCACGACACCCCGGGTTTTAGGTGAAATTTTACGGGTCCATACATCCTCCCCCACTTAAGATCATTCGTCCTCGAATAAGGGTCCAAATCTCCCATTAGAAACCAATGTGACTCAGCTGATAATACACACACCAACAGTTCCCAAATTTTGACTAACTACCTAAATTTCAAAAAAGTTTGCCAGAGTCTCCCTTGTAATTGTGTCTATCCACATGCCAGAGAATCCCAAAACCAGTCCTAACAACATATACATGAACCAACGACTCAACATAACATAACAACGATGCCAACTGTGGCCTCACGAGCAGTATATTACCAAAAAGGAACACCCTTAACATCAACTGTACAAATGATACATAATTCACAAGGAACAAATTCATAGAATCGCTTACATAGCTATTCAAACAAATTAGGGTACTTCTTTTTCATCTCTTCCTCGGCTTCCCAGGTGGCCTCTTCGACTTGTTGGCTTCGCCATAACACTTTCACCGAGGCAATTTATTTTTCCCTCAACTTTCGAACTTGCCTATCACGCTCGCTATGAGGATTCGCTACAATCATCAACATATAAGTCTATCTTGGCAACACGAAACCCCGGGTTTTAGGTGAAATTTTACTGGTCATTACATCCTCCCCCATTTAAGATCATTCATCCTTGAATAAAGTGCCAAATCTTCCATTAGAAACCAATGTGACTCAGCTACTATTACACACACCAACAGTTCCCAAATTTTGACTCACTCCCTAAATTTCAAAAACTTTCAAAAGAATCTCCCCTATAATTAGGCCTATCCCCCTGCCAGAGAATCCCAGAACCAGTCCTAACAACATATACATAAACCAACGACGCAACATAATATAAAATCAACGCCAACCGTGGCCTCACAAGCAGTATATTACCAAAAGGAAACACCCTTAACATCAATTGTACAAATGATACATAATTCACAAGGAACAATTTCATAAAATCGATTACATAGCTATTCAAACATATGAGGGTACTTATTCTTCACATCTTCCTCGGATTCCCAGGTTTCCTCTTCGACTTGTTGGATTCGCCATAAAACTTTCACGGAGGTAATTTATTTGTTCGACAACTTTCGAAATTACCTATCAAGCTCGCGGCGAAGAATCTCTACAATCATCAACACATAAGTCTAACTTTGCATCACGAGACCACAGGTTTTAGGTTACGTTTTACTAGGCCTTACATCCTCCCCCACTTAATATAATTCATCCTCGAATGAAGTTCCTAATCCGCCATTAGAAACCAATGTGACTGAATTGCTATTAAACACACCAATAGATCCCAAATTTTGACAAACTCCCTAAATTTCCAAATATTTCACCAGTCTCTCCTATAATGAGGCCTATCGACCTGCCATAGAATACCAAAACCAGTTCTAACAACATATACATGAACCAACGACGCTACATAACATAAAAATAACGTTAACACTGGCCTCACGAGCAGTATATTACCAAAAAGGAACACCCTTAACATCAACTGTACAAATGATACATAATTCACAAGGAACAAATTCATATAATCGCTTACATAGCTATTCAAACAAATTAGGGTACTTCTTTTTCATCTCTTCCTCGGCTTCCCAGATGGCCTCTTTGACTTGTTGGCTTCGCCATAACACTTTCACCGAGGCAATTTATTTTTCCCTCAACTTTCGAACTTGCCTATCACGCTCGCTACGAGGATTCTCTACAATCATCAACACATAAGTCTATCTTGGCAACACGAAACCCCGGGTTTTAGGTGAAATTTTACTGGTCATTACATCCTCCCCCATTAAAGATCATTCATCCTCGAATAAAGTGCCAAATCTTCCATTAGAAACCAATGTGACTCAGCTACTATTACACACACCAACAGTTCCCAAATTTTGACTCACTCCCTAAATTTCAAAAACTTTCAAAAGAATCTCCCCTATAATTAGGCCTATCCCCCTGCCAGAGAATCCCAGAACCAGTCCTAACAACATATACATAAACCAACGACGCAACATAATATAAAAACAACGCCAACCGTGGCCTCACAAGCAGTATATTACCAAAAGGAAACACCCTTAACATCAATTGTACAAATGATACATAATTCACAAGGAACAATTTCATAAAATCGATTACATAGCTATTAAAACATATGAGGGTACTTATTTTTCACATCTTCCTCGGATTCCAAGGTTTCCTCTTCGACTTGTTGGATTCGCCATAAAACTTTCACGGAGGTAATTTATTTGTTCGACAACTTTCGAAATTGCCTATCAAGCTCGCAGCGAAGAATCTCTACAATCATCAACACATAAGTCTAACTTGGCATCACGAGACCACAGGTTTTAGGTTACGTTTTACTAGGCCTTACATCCTCTCCCACTTAATATAATTCATCCTCGAATGAAGTTCCTAATCCGCCATTAGAAACCAATGTGACTGAATTGCTATTAAACACATCAATAGATCCCAAATTTTGACAAACTCCCTAAATTTCCAAATATTTCACCAGTCTCTCCTATAATGAGGCCTATCCACCTGCCATAGAATAACAAAACCAGTCCTAACAACATATACATGAACCAACGACGCAACATAACATAAAAACAACGTTAACACTGGCCTCACGAGCAGTATATTACCAAAAAGTAACACCCTTAAAATCAACTGTACAAATGATACATAATTCACAAGGAATAATTTAGTAGAATTTATTACATAGCTATTCAATAAAATGAGGGTACTTCTTCTTCGTCTCTTCCTCGGCTTCTCAGGTGGCCTCTTCGACTTGTTGGCTTTGCCATAACACTTTCACAAAGGAAATTGCTTTGTTCCTCAACTTTTGAACTTGCCTATCACGACTGCCGAGAAGAATCTCTACAATCATCAAAACATAAGTCTATCTTGGCATCACGACACCCCGGGTTTTAGGTAAAATTTTACGGGTCCTTACATCCTCCCCCACTTAAGATCATTCATCCTCGAATGAGGGTCCAAATCAGCCATTAGAAACCAATGTGACTCAGCTGATATTACACACACCAACAGTTCCCAAATTTTGACTAACTCCCTAAATTTCAAAAAAGTTTGCCGGAGTCTCCCCTGTAATTATGCCTATCCACATGCCATAGAATCCCAAAACCAGTCCTAACGACATATACACGAACCAACGACTCAACATAACATAACAATGATGCCAACTGTGGCCTCACAAGAAGTATATTACCAAAAAGGAACACCCTTAACATCAACTGTACAAATGATACATAATTCACAAGGAACAATTTCATAGAATCAATTACATAGCTATTCAAACATATGAGGGTACTTATTCTTCACATCTTCCTCGGATTCTCAGGTGTCCTCTTCGACTTGTTGGCTTCGCCATAAAACTTTCACGTAGGCAATTTATTTGTTCCACAACTTTTGAAATTGCCTATCAAGCTCGCCGAGAAAAATCTCTACAAT
Source organism: Nicotiana tabacum (assembly GCF_000715075.1). NCBI lineage: Eukaryota > Viridiplantae > Streptophyta > Magnoliopsida > Solanales > Solanaceae > Nicotiana > Nicotiana tabacum. The sequence goes on from NC_134102.1 coordinate 51,585,049, forward strand.
CATCAACACATAAGTCTATCTTGGCATCACGACACCCCGGGTTTTAGGTGAAATTTTACGGGTCCATACATCCTCCCCCACTTAAGATCATTCGTCCTCGAATGAGGGTCCAAATCTCCCATTAGAAATCAATGTGACTCAGCTGATATTACACACACCAACAGTTCCCAAATTTTGACTAACTCCCTAAATTTCAAAAAAGTTTGCCAGAGTCTCCCCTGTAATTGTGTCTATCCACATGCCAGAGAATCCCAAAACCAGTCCTAACAACATATACATGAACCAACGACTCAACATAACATAACAACGATGCCAACTTTGGCCTCACGAGCAGTATATTACCAAAAAGGAACACCCTTAACATCAACTGTAGAAATGATACATAATTCACAAGGAACAAATTCATAGAATTGCTTACATAGCTATTCAAACAAATGAGGGTACTTCTTCTTCATCCCTTCCTCGGCTTCCCAGGTGGCCTCTTCGAGTTGTTGGCTTCGCCATAACACTTTCACAGAGGAAATTGCTTTGTTCCTCAATGTTTGAACTTGCCTATCACGGCTGCCGAGAAGAATCTCTACAATCATCAAAATATAAGTCTATCTTGGCATCACGACACCCCGGGTTTTAGGTGAAATTTTACGGGTCCTTGCATCCTCCCCTGAGTTGCTATTAAACACACCAACAGTTCCCAAATTTTGAATAACTCCCTAAATTTCCAAATATTTAGCCAGTCTCCCCTAAAATGAGGCATATCCATCTGCCAGAGAATACCAAAACCAGTCCTAACACCATATACATGAACCAGCAATGCAACATAACATAAAAACAACGTTAACACTAGCATCTCAAGCAGTATATTACCAAAAGGCAACACCCTTAACATCAACTATACAAATGATACATAATTCACAAGGAATAATTTAGTAGAATTTATTACATAGCTATTCAATAAAATGAGGGTACTTCTTCTTCGTCTCTTCCTCGGCTTCTCAGGTGGCCTCTTCGACTTGTTGGCTTTGCCATAACACTTTCACAAAGGAAATTGCTTTGTTCCTCAACTTTTGAACTTGCCTATCACGACTGCCGAGAAGAATCTCTACAATCATCAAAACATAAGTCTATCTTGGCATCACGACACCCCGGGTTTTAGGTAAAATTTTACGGGTCCTTACATCCTCCCCCACTTAAGATCATTCATCCTCGAATGAGGGTCCAAATCAGCCATTAGAAACCAATGTGACTCAGCTGATATTACACACACCAACAGTTCCCAAATTTTGACTAACTCCCTAAATTTCAAAAAAGTTTGCCGGAGTCTCCCCTGTAATTATGCCTATCCACATGCCATAGAATCCCAAAACCAGTCCTAACGACATATACACGAACCAACGACTCAACATAACATAACAACGATGCCAACTGTGGCCTCACAAGAAGTATATTACAAAAAAGGAACACCCTTAACATCAACTGTACAAATGATACATAATTCACAAGGAACAATTTCATAGAATCAATTACATAGCTATTCAAACATATGAGGGTACTTATTCTTCACATCTTCCTCGGATTCTCAGGTGTCCTCTTCGACTTGTTGGCTTCGCCATAAAACTTTCACGTAGGCAATTTATTTGTTCCACAACTTTTGAAATTGCCTATCAAGCTCGCCGAGAAAAATCTCTACAATCATCAACACATAAGTCTATCTTGGCATCACGACACCCCGGGTTTTAGGTGAAATTTTACGGGTCCATACATCCTCCCCCACTTAAGATCATTCGTCCTCGAATGAGGGTCCAAATCTCCCATTAGAAATCAATGTGACTCTGCTGATATTACACCCACCAACAGTTCCCAAATTTTGACTAACTCCCTAAATTTCAAAAAAGTTTGCCAGAGTCTCCCCTGTAATTGTGTCTATCCACATGCCAGAGAATCCCAAAACCAGTCCTAACAACATATACATGAACAAACGACTCAACATAACATAACAACGATGCCAACTTTGGCCTCACGAGCAGTATATTACCAAAAAGGAACACCCTTAACATCAACTGTAGAAATGATACATAATTCACAAGGAACAAATTCATAGAATTGCTTACATAGCTGTTCAAACAAATGAGGGTACTTCTTCTTCATCCCTTCCTCGGCTTCCCAGGTGGCCTCTTCGAGTTGTTGGCTTCGCCATAACACTTTCACAGAGGAAATTGCTTTGTTCCTCAAAGTTTGAACTTGCCTATCACGGCTGCCGAGAAGAATCTCTACAATCATCAAAATATAAGTCTATCTTGGCATCACGACACCCCGGGTTTTAGGTGAAATTTTACGGGTCCTTACATCCTCCCCTGAGTTGCTATTAAACACACCAACAGTTCCCCAATTTTGAATAACTCCCTAAATTTCCAAATATTTAGCCAGTCTCCCCTAAAATGAGGCATATCCATCAGCCAGAGAATACCAAAACCAGTCCTAACACCATATACATGAACCAGCAATGCAACATAACATAAAAACAACGTTAACACTAGCATCACAAGCAGTATATTACCAAAAGGCAACACCCTTAACATCAACTATACAAATGATACATAATTCACAAGGAATAATTTAGTAGAATTTATTACATAGCTATTCAATAAAATGAGGGTACTTCTTCTTCGTCTCTTCCTCGGCTTCTCAGGTGGCCTCTTCGACTTGTTGGCTTTGCCATAACACTTTCACAAAGGAAATTGCTTTGTTCCTCAACTTTTGAACTTGCCTATCACGACTGCCGAGAAGAATCTCTACAATCATCAAAACATAAGTCTATCTTGGCATCACGACACCCCGGGTTTTAGGTAAAATTTTACGGGTCCTTACATCCTCCCCCACTTAAGATCATTCATCCTCGAATGAGGGTCCAAATCAGCCATTAGAAACCAATGTGACTCAGCTGATATTACACACACCAACAGTTCCCAAATTTTGACTAACTCCCTAAATTTCAAAAAAGTTCGAGAAAGTCTCCCCTGTAATTATGCCTATCCACATGCCATAGAATCCCAAAACCAGTCCTAACGACATATACACGAACCAACGACTCAACATAACATAACAACGATGCCAACTGTGGCCTCACAAGAAGTATATTACCAAAAAGGAACACCCTTAAAATCAACTGTACAAATGATACATAATTCACAAGGAACAATTTCATAGAATCAATTACATAGCTATTCAAACATATGAGGGTACTTATTCTTCACATCTTCCTCGGATTCTCAGGTGTCCTCTTCGACTTGTTGGCTTCGCCATAAAACTTTCACGTAGGCAATTTATTTGTTCCACAACTTTTGAAATTGCCTATCAAGCTCGCCGAGAAAAATCTCTACAATCATCAACACATAAGTCTATCTTGGCATCACGACACCCCGGGTTTTAGGTGAAATTTTACGGGTCCATAAATCCTCCCCCACTTAAGATCATTCGTCCTCGAATGAGGGTCCAAATCTCCCATTAGAAACCAATGTGACTCAGCTGATATTACGCACACCAACAGTTCCCAAATTTTGACTAACTCCCTAAATTTTAAAAAAGTTTGCCAGAGTCTCCCCTGTAATTGTGTCTATCCACATGCCAGAGAATCCCAAAACCAGTCCTAACAACATATACATGAACCAACGACTCAACATAACATAACAACGATGCCACCTTTGGCCTCACGAGCAGTATATTACTAAAAAGGAACACCCTTAACATCAACTGTAGAAATGATACATAATTCACAAGGAACAAATTCATAGAATCGCTTACATAGCTATTCAAACAAATGAGGGTACTTCTTCTTCATCCCTTCCTCGGCTTCCCAGGTGGCCTCTTCGAGTTGTTGGCTTCGCCATAACACTTTCACAGAGGAAATTGCTTTGTTCCTCAATGTTTGAACTTGCCTATCACGGCTGCCGAGAAGAATCTCTACAATCATCAAAATATAAGTCTATCTTGGCATCACGACACCCCGGGTTTTAGGTGAAATTTTACGGGTCCTTACATCCTCCCCTGAGTTGCTATTAAACACACCAACAGTTCCCAAATTTTGAATAACTCCCTAAATTTCCAAATATTTAGCCAGTCTCCCCTAAAATGAGGCATATCCATCAGCCAGAGAATACCAAAACCAGTCCTAACACCATATACATGAACCAGCAATGCAACATAACATAAAAACAACGTTAACACTAGCATCACAAGCAGTATATTACCAAAAGGCAACACCCTTAACATCAACTATACAAATGATACATAATTCACAAGGAATAATTTAGTAGAATTTATTACATAGCTATTCAATAAAATGAGGGTACTTCTTCTTCGTCTCTTCCTCGGCTTCTCAGGTGGCCTCTTCGACTTGTTGGCTTTGCCATAACACTTTCACAAAGGAAATTGCTTTGTTCCTCAACTTTTGAACTTGCCTATCACGACTGCCGAGAAGAATCTCTACAATCATCAAAACATAAGTCTATCTTGGCATCACGACACCCCGGGTTTTAGGTAAAATTTTACGGGTCCTTACATCCTCCCCCACTTAAGATCATTCATCCTCGAATGAGGGTCCAAATCAGCCATTAGAAACCAATGTGACTCAGCTGATATTACACACACCAACAGTTCCCAAATTTTGACTAACTCCCTAAATTTCAAAAAAGTTTGCCGGAGTCTCCCCTGTAATTATGCCTATCCACATGCCATAGAATCCCAAAACCAGTCCTAACGACAAATACACGAACCAACGACTCAACATAACATAACAACGATGCCAACTGTGGCCTCACAAGAAGTATATTACCAAAAAGGAACACCCTTAACATCAACTGTACAAATGATACATAATTCACAAGGAACAATTTCATAGAATCAATTACATAGCTATTCAAACATATGAGGGTACTTATTCTTCACATCTTCCTCGGATTCTCAGGTGTCCTCTTCGACTTGTTGGCTTCGCCATAAAACTTTCACGTAGGCAATTTATTTGTTCCATAACTTTTGAAATTGCCTATCAAGCTCGCCGAGAAAAATCTCTACAATCATCAACACATAAGTCTATCTTGGCATCACGACACCCGGGTTTTAGGTGAAATTTTACGGGTCCATACATCCTCCCCCACTTAAGATCATTCGTCCTCGAATGAGGGTCCAAATCTCCCATTAGAAACCAATGTGACTCAGCTGATATTACACACACCAACAGTTCCCAAATTTTGACTAAATCCCTAAATTTCAAAAAAGTTTGCCAGAGTCTCCCCTGTAATTGTGTCTATCCACATGCCAGAGAATCCCAAAACCAGTCCTAACAACATATACATGAACCAACGACTCAACATAACATAACAACGATGCCACCTTTGGCCTCACGAGCAGTATATTACCAAAAAGGAACACCCTTAACATCAACTGTAGAAATGATACATAATTCACAAGGAACAAATTCATAGAATCGCTTACATAGCTATTCAAACAAATGAGGGTACTTCTTCTTCATCCCTTCCTCGGCTTCCCAGGTGGCCTCTTCGAGTTGTTGGCTTCGCCATAACACTTTCACAGAGGAAATTGCTTTGTTCCTCAATGTTTGAACTTGCCTATCACGGCTGCCGAGAAGAATCTCTACAATCATCAAAATATAAGTCTATCTTGGCATCACGACACCCCGGGTTTTAGGTGAAATTTTACGGGTCCTTACATCCTCCCCTGAGTTGCTATTAAACACACCAACAGTTCCCAAATTTTGAATAACTCCCTAAATTTCCAAATATTTAGCCAGTCTCCCCTAAAATGAGGCATATCCATCTGCCAGAGAATACCAAAACCAGTCCTAACACCATATACATGAACCAGCAATGCAACATAACATAAAAACAACGTTAACACTAGCATCACAAGCAGTATATTACCAAAAGGCAACACCCTTAACATCAACTATACAAATGATACATAATTCACAAGGAATAATTTAGTAGAATTTATTACATAGCTATTCAATAAAATGAGGGTACTTCTTCTTCGTCTCTTCCTCGGCTTCTCAGGTGGCCTCTTCGACTTGTTGGCTTTGCCATAACACTTTCACAAAGGAAATTGCTTTGTTCCTCAACTTTTGAACTTGCCTATCACGACTGACGAGAAGAATCTCTACAATCATCAAAACATAAGTCTATCTTGGCATCACGACACCCCGGGTTTTAGGTAAAATTTTACGGGTCCTTACATCCTCCCCCACTTAAGATCATTCGTCCTTGAATGAGGGTCAAAATCTGCTATTAGAAACCAATGTGACTCGGCTGCTATTACACACACCAACAGTTCCCAAATTTTGACTAACTCCCTAAATTTAAAAAACTTTCGCCAGAATCTCCCCTATAATTAGGCCTATCCCCCTGCCAGAGAATACCAAAACCAGTCCTAACAACATATACATGAACCAACGATGTAACATAATGTAAAAACAACGCCAACCGTGGCCTCACAAGCAGTATATTACCAAAAGGAAACACCTTTAACATCAACTGTATAAATGATACATAATTCATAAGGAACAATTTCATAAAATCGATTACATAGCTATTCAAACATATGAGGGTACTTATTCTTCACATCTTCCTCGGATTCTCAGGTGTCCTCTTCGACTTGTTGGCTTCGCCATAAAACTTTCACGTAGGCAATTTATTTGTTCCACAACTTTTGAAATTGCCTATCAAGCTCGCCGAGAAAAATCTCTACAATCATCAACACATAAGTCTATCTTGGCATCACGACACCCCGGGTTTTAGGTGAAATTTTACGGGTCCATACATCCTCCCCCACTTAAGATCATTCGTCCTCGAATGAGGGTCCAAATCTCCCATTAGAAACCAATGTGACTCAGCTGATATTACACACACCAACAGTTCCCAAATTTTTGACTAAATCCCTAAATTTCAAAAAAGTTTGCCAGAGTCTCCCCTGTAATTGTGTCTATCCACATGCCAGAGAATCCCAAAACCAGTCCTAACAACATATACATGAACCAACGACTCAACATAACATAACAACGATGCCACCTTTGGCCTCACGAGCAGTATATTACCAAAAAGGAACACCCTTAACATCAACTGTAGAAATGATACATAATTCACAAGGAACAAATTCATAGAATCGCTTACATAGCTATTCAAACAAATGATGGTACTTCTTCTTCATCCCTTCCTCGGCTTCCCAGGTGGCCTCTTCGAGTTGTTGGCTTCGCCATAACACTTTCACAGAGGAAATTGCTTTGTTCCTCAATGTTTGAACTTGCCTATCACGGCTGCCGAGAAGAATCTCTACAATCATCAAAATATAAGTCTATCTTGGCATCACGACACCCCGGGTTTTAGGTGAAATTTTACGGGTCCTTACATCCTCCCCTGAGTTGCTATTAAACACACCAACAGTTCCCAAATTTTGAATAACTCCCTAAATTTCCAAATATTTAGCCAGTGTCCCCTAAAATGAGGCATATCCATCTGCCAGAGAATACCAAAACCAGTCCTAACACCATATACATGAACCAGCAATGCAACATAACATAAAAACAACGTTAACACTAGCATCACAAGCAGTATATTACCAAAAGGCAACACCCTTAACATCAACCAAACAAATGATACATAATTCACAAGGAATAATTTAGTAGAATTTATTACATAGCTATTCAATAAAATGAGGGTACTTCTTCTTCGTCTCTTCCTCGGCTTCTCAGGTGGCCTCTTCGACTTGTTGGCTTTGCCATAACACTTTCACAAAGGAAATTGCTTTGTTCCTCAACTTTTGAACTTGCCTATCACGACTGCCGAGAAGAATCTCTACAATCATCAAAACATAAGTCTATCATGGCATCACGACACCCCGGGTTTTAGGTAAAATTTTACGGGTCCTTACATCCTCCCCCACTTAAGATCATTCATCCTCGAATGAGGGTCCAAATCAGCCATTAGAAACCAATGTGACTCAGCTGATATTACACACACCAACAATTCCCAAATTTTGACTAACTCCCTAAATTTCAAAAAAGTTCACCGGAGTCTCCCCTGTAATTATGCTTATCCACATGCCATAGAATCCCAAAACCAGTCCTAACGACATATACACGAACCAACGACTCAACATAACATAACAACGATGCCAACTGTGGCCTCACAAGAAGTATATTACCAAAAAGGAACACCCTTAACATCAACTGTACAAATGATACATAATTCACAAGGAACAATTTCATAGAATCAATTACATAGCTATTCAAACATATGAGGGTACTTATTCTTCACATCTTCCTCGGATTCTCAGGTGTCCTCTTCGACTTGTTGGCTTCGCCATAAAACTTTCACGTAGGCAATTTATTTGTTCCACAACTTTTGAAATTGCCTATCAAGCTCGCCGAGAAAAATCTCTACAATCATCAACACATAAGTCTATCTTGGCATCACGACACCCCGGGTTTTAGGTGAAATTTTACGGGTCCATACATCCTCCCCCACTTAAGATCATTCGTCCTCGAATGAGGGTCCAAATCTCCCATTAGAAACCAATGTGACTCAGCTGATATTACACACACCAACAGTTCCCAAATTTTGACTAACTCCCTAAATTTCAAAAAAGTTTGCCAGAGTCTCCCCTGTAATTGTGTCTATCCACATGCCAGAGAATCCCAAAACCAGTCCTAACAACATATACATGAACCAACGACTCAACATAACATAACAACGATGCCAACTTTGGCCTCACGAGCAGTATATTACCAAAAAGGAACACCCTTAACATCAACTGTAGAAATGATACATAATTCACAAGGAACAAATTCATAGAATCGCTTACATAGCTATTCAAACAAATGAGGGTACTTCTTCTTCATCCCTTCCTCGGCTTCCTAGGTGGCCTCTTCGAGTTGTTGGCTTCGCCATAACACTTTCACAGAGGAAATTGCTTTGTTCCTCAATGTTTGAACTTGCCTATCACGGCTGCCGAGAAGAATCTCTACAATCATCAAAATATAAGTCTATCTTGGCATCACGACACCCCGGGTTTTAGGTGAAATTTTACGGGTCCTTACATCCTCCCCTGAGTTGCTATTAAACACACCAACAGTTCCCAAATTTTGAATAACTCCCTAAATTTCCAAATATTTAGCCAGTGTCCCCTAAAATGAGGCATATCCATCTGCCAGAGAATACCAAAACCAGTCCTAACACCATATACATGAACCAGCAATGCAACATAACATAAAAACAACGTTAACACTAGCATCACAAGCAGTATATTACCAAAAGGCAACACCCTTAACATCAACTAAACAAATGATACATAATTCACAAGGAATAATTTAGTAGAATTTATTACATAGCTATTCAATAAAATGAGGGTACTTCTTCTTCGTCTCTTCCTCGGCTTCTCAGGTGGCCTCTTCGACTTGTTGGCTTTGCCATAACACTTTCACAAAGGAAATTGCTTTGTTCCTCAACTTTTGAACTTGCCTATCACGACTGCCGAGAAGAATCTCTACAATCATCAAAACATAAGTCTATCTTGGCATCACGACACCCCGGGTTTTAGGTAAAATTTTACGGGTCCTTACATCCTCCCCCACTTAAGATCATTCATCCTCGAATGAGGGTCCAAATCAGCCATTAGAAACCAATGTGACTCAGCTGATATTACACACACCAACAGTTCCCAAATTTTGACTAACTCCCTAAATTTCAAAAAAGTTCACCGGAGTCTCCCCTGTAATTATGCCTATCCACATGCCATAGAATCCCAAAACCAGTCCTAACGACATATACACGAACCAACGACTCAACATAACATAACAACGATGCCAACTGTGGCCTCACAAGAAGTATATTACCAAAAAGGAACACCCTTAACATCAACTGTACAAATGATACATAATTCACAAGGAACAATTTCATAGAATCAATTACATAGCTATTCAAACATATGAGTGTACTTATTCTTCACATCTTCCTCGGATTCTCAGGTGTCCTCTTCGACTTGTTGGCTTCGCCATAAAACTTTCACGTAGGCAATTTATTTGTTCCACAACTTTTGAAATTGCCTATCAAGCTCGCCGAGAAAAATCTCTACAATCATCAACACATAAGTCTATCTTGGCATCACGACACCCCGGGTTTTAGGTGAAATTTTACGGGTCCATACATCCTCCCCCACTTAAGATCATTCGTCCTCGAATGAGGGTCCAAATCTCCCATTAGAAACCAATGTGACTCAGCTGATATTACACACACCAACAGTTCCCAAATTTTGACTAACTCCCTAAATTTCAAAAAAGTTTGCCAGAGTCTCCCCTGTAATTGTGTCTATCCACATGCCAGAGAATCCCAAAACCAGTCCTAACAACATATACATGAACCAACGACTCAACATAACATAACAACGATGCCAACTTTGGCCTCACGAGCAGTATATTACCAAAAAGGAACACCCTTAACATCAACTGTAGAAATGATACATAATTCACAAGGAACAAATTCATAGAATCGCTTACATAGCTATTCAAACAAATGAGGGTACTTCTTCTTCATCCCTTCCTCGGCTTCCTAGGTGGCCTCTTCGAGTTGTTGGCTTCGCCATAACACTTTCACAGAGGAAATTGCTTTGTTCCTCAATGTTTGAACTTGCCTATCACGGCTGCCGAGAAGAATCTCTACAATCATCAAAATATAAGTCTATCTTGGCATCACGACACCCCGGGTTTTAGGTGAAATTTTACGGGTCCTTACATCCTCCTCTGAGTTGCTATTAAACACACCAACAGTTCCCAAATTTTGAATAACTCCCTAAATTTCCAAATATTTAGCCAGTCTCCCCTAAAATGAGGCATATCCATCTGCCAGAGAATACCAAAACCAGTCCTAACACCATATACATGAACCAGCAATGCAACATAACATAAAAACAACGTTAACACTAGCATCACAAGCAGTATATTACCAAAAGGCAACACCCTTAACATCAACTAAACAAATGATACATAATTCACAAGGAATAATTTAGTAGAATTTATTACATAGCTATTCAATAAAATGAGGGTACTTCTTCTTCGTCTCTTCCTCGGCTTCTCAGGTGGCCTCTTCGACTTGTTGGCTTTGCCATAACACTTTCACAAAGGAAATTGCTTTGTTCCTCAACTTTTGAACTTGCCTATCACGACTGCCGAGAAGAATCTCTACAATCATCAAAACATAAGTCTATCTTGGCATCACGACACCCCGGGTTTTAGGTAAAATTTTACGGGTCCTTACATCCTCCCCCACTTAAGATCATTCATCCTCGAATGAGGGTCCAAATCAGCCATTAGAAACCAATGTGACTCAGCTGATATTACACACACCAACAGTTCCCAAATTTTGACTAACTCCCTAAATTTCAAAAAAGTTTGCCGGAGTCTCCCCTGTAATTATGCCTATCCACATGCCATAGAATCCCAAAACCAGTCCTAACGACATATACACGAACCAACGACTCAACATAACATAACAACGATGCCAACTGTGGCCTCACAAGAAGTATATTACCAAAAAGGAACACCCTTAACATCAACTGTACAAATGATACATAATTCACAAGGAACAATTTCATAGAATCAATTACATAGCTATTCAAACATATGAGGGTACTTATTCTTCACATCTTCCTCGGATTCTCAGGTGTCCTCTTCGACTTGTTGGCTTCGCCATAAAACTTTCACGTAGGCAATTTATTTGTTCCACAACTTTTGAAATTGCCTATCAAGCTCGCCGAGAAAAATCTCTACAATCATCAACACATAAGTCTATCTTGGCATCACGACACCCCGGGTTTTAGGTGAAATTTTACGGGTCCATACATCCTCCCCCACTTAAGATCATTCGTCCTCGAATGAGGGTCCAAATCTCCCATTAGAAACCAATGTGACTCAGCTGATATTACACACACCAACAGTTCCCAAATTTTGACTAACTCCCTAAATTTCAAAAAAGTTTGCCAGAGTCTCCCCTGTAATTGTGTCTATCCACATGCCAGAGAATCCCAAAACCAGTCCTAACAACATATACATGAACCAACGACTCAACATAACATAACAACGATGCCACCTTTGGCCTCACGAGCAGTATATTACCAAAAAGGAACGCCCTTAACATCAACTGTAGAAATGATACATAATTCACAAGGAACAAATTCATAGAATCGCTTACATAGCTATTCAAACAAATGAGGGTACTTCTTCTTCATCCCTTCCTCGGCTTCCCAGGTGGCCTCTTCGAGTTGTTGGCTTCGCCATAACACTTTCACAGAGGAAATTGCTTTGTTCCTCAATGTTTGAACTTGCCTATCACGGCTGCCGAGAAGAATCTCTACAATCATCAAAATATAAGTCTATCTTGGCATCACGACACCCCGGGTTTTAGGTGAAATTTTACAGGTCCTTACATCCTCCCCTGAGTTGCTATTAAACACACCAACAGTTCCCAAATTTTGAATAACTCCCTAAATTTCCAAATATTTAGCCAGTCTCCCCTAAAATGAGGCATATCCATCTGCCAGAGAATACCAAAACCAGTCCTAACACCATATACATGAACCAGCAATGCAACATAACATAAAAACAACGTTAACACTAGCATCACAAGCAGTATATTACCAAAAGGCAACACCCTTAACATCAACTAAACAAATGATACATAATTCACAAGGAATAATTTAGTAGAATTTATTACATAGCTATTCAATAAAATGAGGGTACTTCTTCTTCGTCTCTTCCTCGGCTTCTCAGGTGGCCTCTTCGACTTGTTGGCTTTGCCATAACACTTTCACAAAGGAAATTGCTTTGTTCCTCAACTTTTGAACTTGCCTATCACGACTGCCGAGAAGAATCTCTACAATCATCAAAACATAAGTCTATCTTGGCATCACGACACCCCGGGTTTTAGGTAAAATTTTACGGGTCCTTACATCCTCCCCCACTTAAGATCATTCATCCTCGAATGAGGGTCCAAATCAGCCATTAGAAACCAATGTGACTCAGCTGATATTACACACACCAACAGTTCCCAAATTTTGACTAACTCCCTAAATTTCAAAAAAGTTCACCGGAGTCTCCCCTGTAATTATGCCTATCCACATGCCATAGAATCCCAAAACCAGTCCTAACGACATATACACGAACCAACGACTCAACATAACATAACAACGATGCCAACTGTGGCCTCACAAGAAGTATATTACCAAAAAGGAACACCCTTAACATCAACTGTACAAATGATACATAATTCACAAGGAACAATTTCATAGAATCAATTACATAGCTATTCAAACATATGAGGGTACTTATTCTTCACATCTTCCTCGGATTCTCAGGTGTCCTCTTCGACTTGTTGGCTTCGCCATAAAACTTTCACGTAGGCAATTTATTTGTTCCACAACTTTTGAAATTGCCTATCAAGCTCGCCGAGAAAAATCTCTACAATCATCAACACATAAGTCTATCTTGGCATCACGACACCCCGGGTTTTAGGTGAAATTTTACGGGTCCATACATCCTCCCCCACTTAAGATCATTCGTCCTCGAATGAGGGTCCAAATCTCCCATTAGAAACCAATGTGACTTAGCTGATATTACACACACCAACAGTTCCCAAATTTTGACTAACTCCCTAAATTTCAAAAAAGTTTGCCAGAGTCTCCCCTGTAATTGTGTCTATCCACATGCCAGAGAATCCCAAAACCAGTCCTAACAACATATACATGAACCAACGACTCAACATAACATAACAACGATGCCAACTTTGGCCTCACGAGCAGTATATTACCAAAAAGGAACACCCTTAACATCAACTGTAGAAATGATACATAATTCACAAGGAACAAATTCATAGAATTGCTTACATAGCTATTCAAACAAATGAGGGTACTTCTTCTTCATCCCTTCCTCGGCTTCCCAGGTGGCCTCTTCGAGTTGTTGGCTTCGCCATAACACTTTCACAGAGGAAATTGCTTTGTTCCTCAATGTTTGAACTTGCCTATCACGGCTGCCGAGAAGAATCTCTACAATCATCAAAATATAAGTCTATCTTGGCATCACGACACCCCGGGTTTTAGGTGAAATTTTACGGGTCCTTACATCCTCCTCTGAGTTGCTATTAAACACACCAACAGTTCCCAAATTTTGAATAACTCCCTAAATTTCCAAATATTTAGCCAGTCTCCCCTAAAATGAGGCATATCCATCTGCCAGAGAATACCAAAACCAGTCCTAACACCATATACATGAACCAGCAATGCAACATAACATAAAAACAACGTTAACACTAGCATCACAAGCAGTATATTACCAAAAGGCAACACCCTTAACATCAACTATACAAATGATACATAATTCACAAGGAATAATTTAGTAGAATTTATTACATAGCTATTCAATAAAATGAGGGTACTTCTTCTTCGTCTCTTCCTCGGCTTCTCAGGTGGCCTCATCGACTTGTTGGCTTTGCCATAACACTTTCACAAAGGAAATTGCTTTGTTCCTCAACTTTTGAACTTGCCTATCACGACTGCCGAGAAGAATCTCTACAATCATCAAAACATAAGTCTATCTTGGCATCACGACACCCCGGGTTTTAGGTAAAATTTTACGGGTCCTTACATCCTCCCCCACTTAAGATCATTCATCCTCGAATGAGGGTCCCAATCAGCCATTAGAAACCAATGTGACTCAGCTGATATTACACACACCAACAGTTCCCAAATTTTTACTAACTCCCTAAATTTCAAAAAAGTTTGCCGGAGTCTCCCCTGTAATTATGCCTATCCACATGCCATAGAATCCCAAAACCAGTCCTAACGACATATACACGAACCAACGACTCAACATAACATAACAAAGATGCCAACTGTGGCCTCACAAGAAGTATATTACCAAAAAGGAACACCCTTAACATCAACTGTACAAATGATACATAATTCACAAGGAACAATTTCATAGAATCAATTACATAGCTATTCAAACATATGAGGGTACTTATTCTTCACATCTTCCTCGGATTCTCAGGTGTCCTCTTCGACTTGTTGGCTTCGCCATAAAACTTTCACGTAGGCAATTTATTTGTTCCACAACTTTTGAAATTGCCTATCAAGCTCGCCGAGAAAAATCTCTACAATCATCAACACATAAGTCTATCTTGGCATCACGACACCCCGGGTTTTAGGTGAAATTTTACGGGTCCATACATCCTCCCCCACTTAAGATCATTCGTCCTCGAATGAGGGTCCAAATCTCCCATTAGAAACCAATGTGACTCAGCTGATATTACACACACCAACAGTTCCCAAATTTTGACTAACTCCCTAAATTTCAAAAAAGTTTGCCAGAGTCTCCCCTGTAATTGTGTCTATCCACATGCCAGAGAATCCCAAAACCAGTCCTAACAACATATACATGAACCAACGACTCAACATAACATAACAACGATGCCAACTTTGGCCTCACGAGCAGTATATTACCAAAAAGGAACACCCTTAACATCAACTGTAGAAATGATACATAATTCACAAGGAACAAATTCATAGAATCGCTTACATAGCTATTCAAACAAATGAGGGTACTTCTGCTTCATCCCTTCCTCGGCTTCCCAGGTGGCCTCTTCGAGTTGTTGGCTTCGCCATAACACTTTCACAGAGGAAATTGCTTTGTTCCTCAATGTTTGAACTTGCCTATCACGGCTGCTGAGAAGAATCTCTACAATCATCAAAATATAAGTCTATCTTGGCATCACGACACCCCGGGTTTTAGGTGAAATTTTACGGGTCCTTACATCCTCCCCTGAGTTGCTATTAAACACACCAACAGTTCCCAAATTTTGAATAACTCCCTAAATTTCCAAATATTTAGCCAGTCTCCCCTAAAATGAGGCATATCCATCTGCCAGAGAATACCAAAACCAGTCCTAACACCATATACATGAACCAGCAATGCAACATAACATAAAAACAACGTTAACACTAGCATCACAAGCAGTATATTACCAAAAGGCAACACCCTTAACATCAACTATACAAATGATACATAATTCACAAGGAATAATTTAGTAGAATTTATTACATAGCTATTCAATAAAATGAGGGTACTTCTTCTTCGTCTCTTCCTCGGCTTCTCAGGTGGCCTCTTCGACTTGTTGGCTTTGCCATAACACTTTCACAAAGGAAATTGCTTTGTTCCTCAACTTTTGAACTTGCCTATCACGACTGCCGAGAAGAATCTCTACAATCATCAAAACATAAGTCTATCTTGGCATCACGACACCCCGGGTTTTAGGTAAAATTTTACGGGTCCTTACATCCTCCCCCACTTAAGATCATTCATCCTCGAATGAGGGTCCAAATCAGCCATTAGAAACCAATGTGACTCAGCTGATATTACACACACCAACAGTTCCCAAATTTTGACTAACTCCCTAAATTTCAAAAAAGTTTGCCGGAGTCTCCCCTGTAATTATGCCTATCCACATGCCATAGAATCCCAAAACCAGTCCTAACGACATATACACGAACCAACGACTCAACATAACATAACAACGATGCCAACTGTGGCCTCACAAGAAGTATATTACCAAAAAGGAACACCCTTAACATCAACTGTACAAATGATACATAATTCACAAGGAACAATTTCATAGAATCAATTACATAGCTATTCAAACATATGAGGGTACTTATTCTTCACATCTTCCTCGGATTCTCAGGTGTCCTCTTCGACTTGTTGGCTTCGCCATAAAACTTTCACGTAGGCAATTTATTTGTTCCACAACTTTTGAAATTGCCTATCAAGCTCGCCGAGAAAAATCTCTACAATCATCAACACATAAGTCTATCTTGGCATCACGACACCCCGGGTTTTAGGTGAAATTTTACGGGTCCATACATCCTCCCCCACTTAAGATCATTCGTCCTCGAATGAGGGTCCAAATCTCCCATTAGAAACCAATGTGACTCAGCTGATATTACACACACCAACAGTTCCCAAATTTTGACTAACTCCCTAAATTTCAAAAAAGTTTGCCAGAGTCTCCCCTGTAATTGTGTCTATCCACATGCCAGAGAATCCCAAAACCAGTCCTAACAACATATACATGAACCAATGACTCAACATAACATAACAACGATGCCAACTTTGGCCTCACGAGCAGTATATTACCAAAAAGGAACACCCTTAACATCAACTGTAGAAATGATACATAATTCACAAGGAACAAATTCATAGAATCGCTTACATAGCTATTCAAACAAATGAGGGTACTTCTTCTTCATCCCTTCCTCAGCTTCCCAGGTGGCCTCTTCGAGTTGTTGGCTTCGCCATAACACTTTCACAGAGGAAATTGCTTTGTTCCTCAATGTTTGAACTTGCCTATCACGGCTGCCGAGAAGAATCTCTACAATCATCAAAATATAAGTCTATCTTGGCATCACGACACCCCGGGTTTTAGGTGAATTTTTACGGGTCCTTACATCCTCCCCTGAGTTGCTATTAAACACACCAACAGTTCCCAAATTTTGAATAACTCCCTAAATTTCCAAATATTTAGCCAGTCTCCCTTAAAATGAGGCATATCCATCTGCCAGAGAATACCAAAACCAGTCCTAATACCATATACATGAACCAGCAATGCAACATAACATAAAAACAACGTTAACACTAGCATCACAAGCAGTATATTACCAAAAGGCAACACCCTTAACATCAACTATACAAATGATACATAATTCACAAGGAACAATTTAGTAGAATTTATTACATAGCTATTCAAACAAATGAGGGTACTTCTTCTTCGTTTCTTCCTCGGCTTCCCAGGTGGCCTCTTCCACTTGTTGGCGTCGCCATAAAACTTTCACAGAGGAAATTGCTTTGTTCCTCAACTTTCGAACTTGCCTATCATGGCTGCCGAGAAGAATATCTACAATCATCAACACATAAGTCTATCTTGGCATCACCCCACCCCGGGTTTTAGGTAAAATTTTATGGGTCCTTACATCCTCCCCCAATTAAGATTATTCATCCTCGAAAGAGGGTCCAAATCAGCCATTAGAAACCAATGTGACTCAGCTGATATTACACACACCAACAGTTCCCAAATTTTGACTAACTCCCTAAATTTCAAAAACGTTTGTTGGAGTCTCCCCTATAATTATGCCTATCCACATGCCATAGTATCCCAAAACCAGTCCTAATGACATATACATGAACCAACGACTCAACATAACATAACAATGATGCCAACCGTGGCCTCACGAGCAGTATATTACCAAAAAGGAACACCCTTAATATCAATTGTACAAATTATACATAATTCACAAGGAACAATTTCATAGAATCAATTACATAGCTATTCAAACATATGAGGGTACTTATTCTTCACATCTTCCTCGGATTCTCAGGTGTCCTCTTCGACTTGTTGGCTTCGCCAAAAAACTTTCACGTAGGCATTTTATTTGTTCAACAACTTTTGAAATTGCCTATCAAACTCGCCGCAAAGAATCACCACAATCATCAACACATAAGTCTATCTTGGCATCATGAAACCACGGGTTTTAGGTTAAATTTTACTGGACCTTACATCCTCCCTCACTAAATATAATTCGTCCTCGAATGAAGTTCCAAATCTGCCATTAGAAACCAATGTGACTCAGTTGCTATGAAACACACCAACAGTTCCCAAATTTTGACTAACTCCCTAAATGTCCAAATATTTCGCCAGTCTCCCCTATAATGAGGCCTATCCACCTACCAGAGAATACCAAAACCAGTCCTAACAATATATACATGAACTAACGACGTAACATAACATAAAAACAATGTTAACAGTGGCCTCACGAGCAGTATATTACCAAAAAGTAACACCCTTAACATCAACTGTACAAATGATACATAATTCACAGGGAACAATTTCGTAGAATTTATTACATAGCTATTCAAACAAATGAGGGTACTTCTTTTTCATCTCTTCCTCGGCGTCCCAAGTGGCCTCTTAGACTTGTTGGCTTCGCCATAACACTTTCACAGAGGCAATTTCTTTTTTCCTCAACTTTCGAACTTGCCTATCACGCTCCCCACGAAGAATCTCTACAATCATCAACACATAAGTCTATCTTGGCATCACGACACCCCGGGTTTTAGGTGAAATTTTACTGGTCCTTACATCCTCCCCCACTTAAGATCATTCATCCTCGAATGAAGTTCGAAAACAGTTCCTAAATTTTGACTAACTCCCTAAATTTCAAAAACTTTAGCCAGAATCTCCCCTATAATTAGGCCTACCCCCCGGCCAGAGAATCCCAAAACCAGTCCTAACAACATATACATGAACCAACGATGCAACATAATATAAAAACAATGCCAACCGTGGCCTCACAAGTTGTATATTACCAAAAGGAAACACCCTTAATCTCAACTGTATAAATGATACATAATTCACAAGGAACAATTTCATAAAATCGATTGCATAGCTATTCAAACATACGAGGGTACTTATTCTTCTCATCTTCCTCGGATTCCCAGGTGTCCTCTTTTACTTGTTGGATTCGCCATAAAACTTTCACGGAGGCGATTTATTTGTTCGACAACTTTTGAAATTGCCTATCAAGCTCGCGGCTAAGAATCTCTACAATCATCAACACATAAGTCTATCTTGCCTTCACGAAACCACAGGTTTTAGGTTAAATTTTACTGGGCCTTACATCCTCCCCCACTTAATATAATTCATCCTCGAATGAAGTTCCAAATCCGCCATTAGAAACCAATGTGACTCAGTTGCTATTAAACACACCAATAGATCCCAAATTCTGACTAACTCCCTAAATTTCCAAATATTTCGCCAGTCTTCCCTATAATGAGGCCTATCCAACTGCCAGAGAATACCAAAACCAGTCCTAACAACATATACATGATCCAACGACGCAACATTAAAAATGGCCTCACGAGCAGTATATTACCAAAAAGTAACACCCTTAACATCAACTGTACAAATGATACATAATTCACAAGGAACAATTTAGTAGAATTTATTACATAGCTATTCAATAAAATGAGGGTACTTCTTCTTCGTCTCTTCCTCGGCTTCTCAGGTGGCCTCTTCGACTTGTTGGCTTTGCCATAACACTTTCACAAAGGAAATTGCTTTGTTCCTCAACTTTTGAACTTGCCTATCACGACTGCCGAGAAGAATCTCTACAATCATCAAAACATAAGTCTATCTTGGCATCACGACACCCCGGGTTTTAGGTAAAATTTTACGGGTCCTTACATCCTCCCCCACTTAAGATCATTCATCCTCGAATGAGGGTCCAAATCAGCCATTAGAAACCAATGTGACTCAGCTGATATTACACACACCAACAGTTCCCAAATTTTGACTAACTCCCTAAATTTCAAAAAGTTCGAGAAAGTCTCCCCTGTAATTATGCCTATCCACATGCCATAGAATCCCAAAACCAGTCCTAACGACATATACATGAACCAATGACTCAACATAACATAATAACGATGCCAACCGTGGCCTCACGAGCAGTATATTACCAAAAAGTAACACCCTTAAGATTAACTGTACAAATGATACATAATTCACAGGGAACAATTTCGTAGAATTTATTACATAGCTATTCAAACAAATAAGGGTACTTCTTCTTCTCCTTGGCGTCCCGGGTGGCCTATTCGACTTATTGGCTTCGCCATAACACTTTCACAGAGGAAATTGCTTTGTTCCTCAACTTTCAAACTTGCCTGTCACGGCAGCCGTGAAGAATCTCTACAATCATCAACACATAAGTCTATCTTGGCATCACGAAACCACGAGTTTTAGATTAAATTTTACTAGGCCGTACATCCTCCCCCACTTAAGATCATTCATCCTCGAATAAGGTGCCAAATCTTCCATTAGAAACTAATGTGACTCTGCTGCTATTACACACACCAACAGTTCCTAAATTTTGACTAACTCCCTAAATTTCAAAAATATTCGCCAGAATCTCCCCTTAAAATAGGTATATCCCCCTGTCAGAGAATCCCAAAAACAGTCCTAACAACATATACATGAACTAACGATGCAACATAATATAAAAACAACGCCAACTGTGGCCTCACAAGCTGTATATTACCAAAAGGAAACACCCTTAATCTTAACTGTATAAATGATACATAATTCATAAGGAACAATTTCATAAAATCGATTACATAGCTATTCAAACATATGAGGGTACTTATTCTTCACATCTTCCTCGGATTCCCAGGTGTCCTCTTTTACTTGTTGGATTCGCCATAAAACATTCACGGAGGCGATTTATTTGTTCGACAACTTTTGAAATTTCCTATCAAGCTCGCGACTAAGAATCTCTACAATCATCAACACATAAGTCTATCTTGCCTTCACGAAACCACGGGTTTTAGGTTAAATTTTACTAGGCCTTACATCCTCCCCCACTTAAGATCATTCGTCCTCAAATGAAGTTCCAAATCGGCCATTAGAATCCAATTTGACTCAGTTGCTATTAAACACACATATATATCCCAAATTTTGACTAACTACCTAAATTTCTAAATATTTCGCCAGTCTCCCCTATAATGAGGCCTATCCAACTGCCAGAGAAAACCAAAACCAGTCCTAACAACATATACATGAACTAACGACGCAACATAACATAAAAACAATGTTAACAGTGGCCTCACGATCAGTATATTACCAAAAAGTAACACCCTTAACATCAACTATACAAATGATACATAATTCAAAGGGAACAATTTCGTAGAATTTATTACATAGCTATTTAAACAAATGAGGGTTGTTCTTCTTCATCTCTTCCTCGGCTTCCCAGGTGGCCTCTTCGACTTGTTGGCTTTGCCATAACACTTTCACAGAGGAAATTGCTTTGTTCCTTAACTTTCGAACTTGCCTATCACGGCTGCCGAGAAGAATCTCTACAATCATCAACACATAAGACTATCTTGGAATCATGAAACCAAGGGTTTTAGGTTAAATTTTACTAGGCCTTACATCCTCCCCCACTTAATATAATTCGTCCTAGAATGAAGTTCCATATCTGCCATTAGAAACCAATGTGACTTAGTTGCTATTAAACACACCAATATATCCCAAATTTTGACTAACTCCCTAAATTTCCAAATATTTCGCCAGTCTCCCCTATAATGAAAACTAACCACCTGCCGGAGAATACCAAAACCAGTCCTAACAACATATAAATGAACCAACGGCGCATCATAACATAAAAACAATGTTAACAGTGGCCTCACGAGCAGTATATTACCAAAAAGTAACACCCTTAACATCAACTGTACAAATGATACATAATTCACAGGGAACAATTTCGTAGAATTTATTACATATCTATTCAAACAAATGAGGGTACTTCTTTTTCATCTCTTCCTCGGCTTCCCAGGTGGCCTCTTCGACTTGTTGGTTTCGCCATAACACTTTCACAGAGGCAATTTCCTTTTTCCTCAACATTCAAAATTGCCTATCACGCTCGCCGCGAAGAATCTCTACAATCATCAACACATAAGTCTATCTTGCTATCACGAAACCACAGGTTTTAGGTTAAGTTTTACTGGGCCTTACATCTTCCCCCACTTAATATAATTCGTCCTCGAATGAAGTTCCAAATCTGCCATTAGAAACCAATGTGACTCAGTTGCTATTAAACACACCACCAGTTCCCAAATTTTGACTAACTCCCTAAATTTCCAAATATTTCTCTAGTCTCCCCTATAATGAGGCCTATCCAACTGCCAGAGAATACCAAAACCAGTCCTAACAATATATACATGAACCAATGACGCAAAATAACATAAAAACAACGTTAACAGTGGCCTCACGAGCAGTATATTACCGAAAAGTAACACCCTTAACATCAACTGTACAAATGATACATAATTCACAGTGAACAATTTCGTAGAATTTATTACATAGCTATTCAAATAAATGAGGGTACTTCTTCTTCGTCTCTTCCTCGGCTTCCCAGGTGGCCTCTTCGACTTGTTGGCTTCGCCATAACACTTTCACAGGGGCAATTTCTTTGATCCTCAACTTTCGAACATGCCTATCACGGCTGCCGAGAAGAATCTCTACAATCATCAACATATAAGTCTATCTTGGCATCACGACACCCCGGGTTTTAGGTGAAATTTTACTGGTCCTTACATGCCCCCCCCCCACTTAAGATCATTCATCCTCGAATGAGGGTCCAAATCAGCCATTAGAAACCAATGTGACTCAACTGATATTACACACACCAACAGTTCCCAAATTTTGACTAACTCCCTAAATTTCAAAAAAGTTTGCCAGAGTCTCCCCTGTAATTATGCCTATCCACATGCCATAGAATCCCAAAACCAGTCCAAACAATATATACATGAACCAACGACACAACGTAACATAAAAATAACGTTAACAGTGGCCTCACGAGCAGTATATTACCAAAAAGTAACACCCTTAACATCAACTGTACAAATGATACATAATTCACAGTGAACAATTTCGTAGAATTTATTACATAGCTATTCAAATAAATGAGGGTACTTCTTCTTTGACTCTTCCTCGGCTTCCCAGGTGGCCTCTTCGACTTGTTGGCTTCGCCATAACACTTTCACAGAGGCAATTTCTTTGTTCCTCAACTTTGAACTTGCCTATCACGGCTGCCGAGAAGAATCTCTACAATCATCAACACATAAGTCTATCTTGGCATCACGACACCCCGGGTTTTAGGTGAAATTTTACTGCTTCATACATGCCCCCCCCCCCACTTAAGATCATTCATCCTCGAATGAGGGTCCAAATCAGCCATTAGAAACCAATGTGACTCAACTGATATTACACACACCAACAGTTCCCAAATTTTGACTAACTCCCTAAATTTCAAAAAAGTTTGCCAGAGTCTCCCCTGTAATTATGCCTATCCACATGCCATAGAATCCCAAAACCAGTCCTAACAATATATACATGAACCAACGACGCAACATAACATAAAAACAACGTTAACAGTGGCCTCACGAGCAGTATATTACCAAAAAGTAACACCATTAACATCAACTGTACAAATGATACATAATTCACAGTGAACAATTTCATAGAATTTATTACATAGCTATTCAAATAAATGAGGGTACTTCTTCTTCGTCTCTTCCTCGGCTTCCCAGGTGGCCTCTTCGACTTGTTGGCTTCGCCATAACACTTTCACAGAGGCAATTTCTTTGTTCCTCAACTTTCGAACTTGCCTATCACGGCTGCCGAGAAGAATCTCTACAATCAACAACACATAAGTCTATCTTGGCATCACGACACCCCGGGTTTTAGGTGAAATTTTACTGGTCCTTACATGCCCCCCCCCCCACTTAAGATCATTCATCCTCGAATGAGGGTCCAAATCAGCCATTAGAAACCAATGTGACTCAACTGATATTACACAGTGGCCTCACGAGCAGTATGTTACCAAAAAGTAACACCCTTAACATCAAATGTACAAATGATAAATAATTCACAGGGAACAATTTCGAAGAATTTATTACATAGCTATTCAAACAAATGTGGGTACTTCTTCTTCATCTCTTCCTCGGCTTCCAGGTGGCCTCTTCGACTTGTTGGCTTCGCCATAACACTTTCACAGAGGAAATTTCTTTGTTCCTCAACTTTCTAACTTGCCTGTCACGGCTGCCCGGAAGAATCTCTACAATCATCAACACATAAGTCTATCTTGGTATCACGACACACCGGTTTTTAGGTGAAATTTTACGAGTCCTTACATCCTCCCACACTTAAGATCATTCGTCCTCGAATGAGGGTCCAAATCTTCCATTAGAAACCAATGTGACTCTGCTGCTATTACACACACCAACAGTTCCTAAATTTTGACTAACTCCCTAAATTTCAAAAGCTTTTGCTAGAATCTCCCCTATAATTAGACCTATCCCCCTACCAGAGAATCCCAAAACCAGTCCTAACAACATATACATGAACCAACGACGCAATATAATATAAAAACAACACTAACCGTGGCCTTACAAGCTGTATATTACCAAAAGGAAACACCCTTAACATCAACTATACAAATGATACATAATTCATAAGGAACAATTTCATAAAATCGATTACATAGCTATTCAAACATATGAGGGTACTTATTCTTCAAATATTCTTCGGATTCCCAGGTGTCCTCTTTTACTTGTTGGATTCGCCATAAAACTTTCACGGAGGCAATTTATTTGTTCAACAACTTTCGAAATTGCCTATCAAACTCGCGGCGAAGAATCTCTACAACCATCAACACATAAGTCTATCTTGGCATCACGAAACCACGAGTTTTAGGTTAAGTTTTACTGGGCCTTACATCCTCCCCCACTTAATATAATTTGTCCTCGAATGAAGTTCCAAATCCGCCATTTGTAACCAATGTGACTCAGTTGCTATTAAACACACCAACAGTTAACAAATTTTGACCAACTCCCTAAATTTTAAAAATTTTGCCAGAGTCTCCTTGTAATTGCGCGTAACCACATACCAGAGAATCCCAAAACTAGTCCTAACAACATATACATGAACCAACAACGCAACATAACATAAAAACCACACCAACCGTCGCCTCACGAGCAGTATATTACCAAAAGGAACGCCCTTAACATCAACTGTACAAATGAAACATAATTCAGAGGGAACTATTTCATAGAATCGATTACATAGCTATTCAAACATATGAGGGTACTTATTCTTCACATCTTTCTCGGATTCCCAGGTGTCCTCTTCGACTTGTTGGCTTCGCCATAAAACTTTCACGGAGGCAATTTATTTGTTCCACAACTTCCGAAATTGCCTATCATGCTCGACACGAAGAATCTCTCCAATCATCGACACATAAGTCTATCTTGCCATCACGAAACCACAGGTTTTAGGTTAAGTTTTACTGGGCCTTACATCTTCCCCCACATAATAAAATTCGTCCTCGAATAAATTTCCAAATCCGCCATTAGAAACCAATGTGACTCAGTTGCTACTAAACACACCAACAGTTCCCAAATTTTGACTAACTCCCTAAATTTCCAAATATTTCGCCAGTCTCCCCTATAATGAGGCCTATCCAACTGCCAGAGAATACCAAAACCAGTCCTAACAACATATACATGAACCAACGACGCAACATAACATAAAAACAACATCAATAGTGGCCTCACTAGCAGTATATTACCAAAAAGTAACACCCTTAACATCGAATGTACAAATGATAAATAATTCACAGGGAACAATTTCGTAGAATTTATTACATAGCTATTCAAACAAATGAGGGTACTTCTTCTTCATCTCTTCCTCCGCTTCCCAGTGGCCTCTTCGACTTGTTGGCTTCGCCATAACAATTTCACAGAGAAAATTTCTTTTTTCCTCAACTTTCAAACTTGCATGTCACGGCTGCCGGGAAGAATCTCTACAATCATCAACACATAAGTCTATCTTGGTATCACGACACCCCGGTTTTTAGGTGAAATTTTGCGGGTTCTTACATCCTCCCCCACTTAAGATCATTCATCCTCGAATGAGGGTCCAAATCTTCCATTAGAAACCAATGTGACTCTGCTGCTATTACACACACCAGCAGTTCCTAAATTTTGATTAACTCCCTAAATTTCAAAAGCTTTTTCC
Organism: Nicotiana tabacum; assembly: GCF_000715075.1. NCBI lineage: Eukaryota > Viridiplantae > Streptophyta > Magnoliopsida > Solanales > Solanaceae > Nicotiana > Nicotiana tabacum. The sequence goes on from NC_134102.1 coordinate 51,611,784, forward strand.
AGAATCTCCCCTATAATTAGACCTATACCCCTACCAGAGAATCCCAAAACCAGTCCTAACAACATATACATGAACCAACGACGCAATATAATATAAAAACAACGCTAACCGTGGCCTTACAAGCTGTATATTACCAAAAGGCAACACCCTTAACATCAATTGTACAAATGATACATAATTCATAAGGAACAATTTCATAAAATCGATTACATAGCTATTCAAACATATGAGGGTACTTATTCTTCAAATCTTCCTCGGATTCCCAGGTGTCCTCTTTTACTTGTTGGATTCGCCATAAAAATTTCACGGAGGCAATTTATTTGTTCGACAACTTTCGAAATTGCCTATCAAACTCGCGAAGAATCTCTACAATCATCAACACATAAGACCATCTTGGCATCACGAAACCACGGGTTTTAGGTTAAGTTTTACTGGGCCTTACATCCTCCCCCACTTAATATAATTCGTCCTCGAATAAAGTTCCGAATCCGCCATTAGTAACCAATGTGAGTCATTTGCTATTAAACACACCAACAGTTCCCAAATTTTGACTAACTCCCTATATTTTAAAAATTTCGCCAGAGTCTCCCTGTAATTGCGCGTAACCACATGCCAGAGAATCCCAAAACCAGTCCTAACAACATATACATGAACCAACAACACAATATAACATAAAAACCACACCAACCGTCGCCTCACGAGCAGTATATTACCAAAAGGAACGCCCTTAACATCAACTATACAAATGAAACATAATTCAGAGGGAACAATTTCATAGAATCGATTACATAGCTATTCAAACATATGAGGGTACTTATTTTTCACATCTTCCTCGGATTCCCAGGTGGCCTCTTTGACTTGTTGGCTTCGACATATAACTTTCACGGAGGCAATTTATTTGTTCCACAACTTTCGAAATTTCCTATCAAGCTCGCCGCGAAGAATCGCTACAATCATCAACACATAAGTCTATCTTGGCATCAAGAAACCTCAGGTTTTAGGTTAAATTTTACTGGGCCTTACATCCTCCCCCACTTAATATAATTCATCCTTGAATGAAGTTCCAAATCCGCCATTAGAAACCAATGTGACTCAGTTGCTATTAAACACATTAACAGTTCCCAAATTTTGACTAACTCCCTAAATTTCCAAAACTTTTGAAAGATTCTCTCCTGTAATTTGGCCTATCCACTTGCCAGATAATCCCAAAACAAGTCCTAACAACATATACAAGAACCAACGATGCAACATAATATAAAAATAACACAACTGTGGCCTCACGAGCAGTATATTACAAAAAGGAACACCCTTATCATCAACTATACAAATGGTACATAATTCACAAGGAACAATTTCATAGAGTCGATTACATAGCTATTCAAACATATGAGGGTACTTATTCTTCACATCTTCCTCGGATTCCCAGGTGTCCTCTTCGACTTGTTGGCTTTGCCATAAAACTTTCACAGATGCAATTAATTTGTTCAACAACTTTCGAAATTGCCTATCAAGCTCGCCGCGAAGAATCTCTACAATCATCAACACATAAGTCTATATTAGCATCACGAAACCACGGGTTTTAGGTTAAATTTTACTGGGCCTTTCATCCTCCACACTTAATATAATTCGTCCTCGAATGAATTTCCAAATCCGCCATTAGAAACAAATGTGACTCGGTTGCTATTAAACACAACAACAGTTCCCAAATTTTGACTAACTCCCAAAATTTCCAAAAATTTTGCCAAAGTCTCACCTGTAATTAGGCCTATCCACCAGCCAGAGAATCCCAAAACCAGTCCTAACAATATATACATGAACCAACGACTCAACATAACATAAAAATAACGCCAACTGTGGCCTCACGAGCAGTATATTACCAAAAAGGAACACCCTTAACATCAACTGTACAAATGATTCATAATTCACAGGGAATAATTTCATAGAATCGATTACATAGCTATTCAAACAAATGAGGGTACTTCATCTTCATCTCTTCATGCACTTCCCATGTGCTTCTTCGACTTCTTGGCTTCTCCATAACACTTTCACGGAGGCAATTTCTTTGTTCCTCAACTTTCAAACTTTCTTATCATGGTCGCCGCGAAGAATCTCAACAATCATCAACACATAAGTCTATCTTGGCATCACGAAACCTTAGGTTTTAGGTTAAATTTTATAAGATCTTACAACATCCCCCACTTAATATAATTCGTCCTCGAATGAAGGTCCAAATCCGCCATTAGAAACCGATATGACGCAGTTGCAATTAAACACACCAACAATTCCCAAATTTTGACTAACTCCCTAAACTTCAAAATAGTTTTCCAGAGTGTCACCTATAATTAGGCCTATCCACCTACTAGAGAATCCCAAAACAAGTCCTAACAACATATACATGAACCAACGATGCAACATAATATAAAAACAACGCCAACCATGGCCTCACGAGCAGTATATTACCAAAAAGGAACACCCTTAACATCAACTGTACAAATGATACATAATTCACAAGGAACAATTTCATAGAATCGATTACATAGCTATTCAAACATATGAGGCAATTTCACGGAGGCAATTTCTTCGACTTGTTGGTTCGCCATAAAACTTTCACAGATGCAATTAATTTGTTCAACAACTTTCGAAGTTGCTTATCACGCTCGCCGCGAAGAATCTCTACAATCATCAACATATAAGTCTATATTAGCATCACGAAACCACGGGTTTTAGGTTAAATTTTACTGGGCCTTACATCCTCCACACTTAATATAATTCATCCTCGAATGAATTTCCAAATCCGCCATTAGAAACAAATGTGACTCGGTTGCTATTAAACACACCAACAGTTCCCAAATTTTGACTAACTCCCTAAATTTACAAAAATTTTGCCAAAGTCTCACCTGTAATTAGGCCTATCCACCAGCCAGAGAATCCCAAAACCAGTCCTATCAACATATACATGAACCAAGGACTCAACATAACATAAACAACGCCAACTGTGGCCTCACGAGCAGTATATTACCAAAAAGGAACACTTTTAACATCAACTATACAGATGGTACATAATTCACAAGGAAAAATTTCATAGAATCGATTACATAACTATTCAAACATATGAGGGTACTTATTCTTCACATCTACCTCAGATTCCCAGGTGTCCTCTTCGACTTGTTGGCTTTGCCATAAAACTTTCACAGATGCAATTAATTTGTTCAACAACTTTCGAAATTGCCTATCAAGCTTGCCGCGAAGAATCTCTACAATCATCAACACATAAGTCTATATTAGCATCACGAAACCACGGGTTTTAGGTTTAATTTTACTGGGCCTTACATCGTCCACACTTAATATAATTCATCCTCGAATGAATTTCCAAATCCGCCATTAGAAACAAATGTGACTCGGTTGCTTTTAAACACACCAACAGTTCCCAAATTTTGACTAACTCCCTAAATTTCCAAAAATTTTGCCAAAGTCTCACCTGTAATTAGGCCTATCCACCAGCCAGAGAATCCCAAAACCAGTCCTAACAATATATACATGAACCAACGACTCAACATAACATAAAAAAAACACCAACCGTGGCTTCACGAGCAGTATATTACCAAAAAGGAACACCCTTAACATCAACTGTACAAATGATACATAATTCACAAGGAACAATTTCATAGAATCGATTACATAGCTATTCAAACATATGAGGCAATTTCACGGAGGCAATTTCTTCGACTTGTTGGTTCGCCATAAAACTTTCACAGATGCAATTAATTTGTTCAACAACTTTCGAAGTTGCTTATCACGCTCGCCGCGAAGAATCTCTACAATCATCAACACATAAGTCTATATTAGCATCACGAAACCACGGGTTTTAGGTTAAATTTTACTGGGCCTTACATCCTCCACACTTAATATAATTCATCCTCGAATGAATTTCCAAATCCGCCATTAGAAACAATTGTGACTCGGTTGCTATTAAACACACCAACAGTTCCCAAATTTTGACTAACTCCCTAAATTTACAAAAATTTTGCCAAAGTCTCACCTGTAATTAAGCCTATCCACAAGCCAGCGAATCCCAAAAACAGTCCTATCAACATATACATGAACCAACGACTCAACATAACATAAAAACAATGCCAACCGTGGCCTCACGAGCAGTATATTACCAAAAAGGAACACCCTTAACATCAACTGTACAAATGATACATAATTCACAGGGAATAATTTCATAGAATCGATTACATAGCTATTCAAACAAATGAGGGTACTTCATCTTCATCTCTTCATGCGCTTCCCATGTGCCTCTTCGACTTCTTGGCTTCTCCATAACACTTTCACGGAGGCAATTTCTTTGTTCCTCAACTTTCAAACTTTCTTATCATGGTCGCCGCGAAGAATCTCAACAATCATCAACACATAAGTCTATCTTGGCATCACAAAACCTTAGGTTTTAGGTTAAATTTTATAAGGTCTTACAACATCCCCCACTTAATATAATTCGTCCTCGAATGAAGGTCCAAATCCGCCATTAGAAACCAATATGACGCAGTTGCAATTAAACACACCAACAATTCCCAAATTTTGACTAACTCCCTAAATTTCAAAATAGTTTGCCCAAGTCTCACCTGTAATTAGGCCTATCCACCTGCTAGAAAATCCCAAAACAAGTCCTAACAACATATACATGAACCAACAATGCAACATAATATAAAAACAACGCCAACCATGGCCTCACGAACAGTATATTACCAAAAAGGAACACCCTTAACATCAACTGTACAAATGATACATAATTCACAAGGAACAATTTCATAGAATCGATTACATAGCTATTCAAACATATTAGGCAATTTCTTCGACTAGTTGGTTCGCCATAACACTTTCACGGAGGCAATTTCTTTGTTCCTCAACTTTCGAAGTTGCTTATCACGCTCGCCGCGAAGAATCTCTACAATCATCAACACATAAGTCTATCTTGCCATCACGAAACCCCGGATTTTAGGTTAAAGTTTACGGGGCCTTACATCCTCCCCTACATAAGATAATTCGTCCTCGAATGAGGGTCCAATCGGCCATTAGAAACCAATGTGACTCAATTGTTATTAAACACACCAACAATTCCCATATTTTGACTAACTCCGTAAATTTACAAAACTTTTGCCAGAGTCTCCCCTATAATTAGGCCTATCCACCTGCCAAAGAATCCCAAAAACAGTCCGATCAATATATACATGAACAAACGATGCAACATAACATTAAAACAATGCCAACCATGACCTTACAAGCAGTATATTACCAAAAAGGAACACCCTTAACATCAACTGTACAAATGATACATAATTCACAGGGAATAATTTCATAGAATCGATTACATTTCTATTCAAACAAATGAGGGTACTTCATCTTCATATCTTCATGCACTTCCCATGTGCCTCTTCGACTTCTTGGCTTCTCCATAACACTTTCACAGAGGCAATTTCTTTGTTCCTCAACTTTCAAACTTTCTTATCATGGTCGCCGCAAAGAATCTCAACAATCATCAACACATAAGTCTATCTTGGCATCACGAAACCTTAGGTTTTAGGTTAAATTTTATAAGGACTTACAACATCCCCCACTTAATATAATTCGTCCTCAAATGAAGGTCCAAATCTGCCATTAGAAACTAATATGACGCAGTTTCAATTAAACACACCAACAGTTCCCAAATTTTGACTAACTCCCTAAATTTCAAAATAGTTTGCCAGAGTCTCACCTGTAATTAGGCCTATCCACCTGCCAGAGAATCCCAAAACAAGTCCTAACAACATATACATGAACCAACGATGCAACATAACATAAAAACAATGCCAATCGTGGCCTCACGAGTAGTATATTACCAAAAAGGAACACCCTTAACATCAACTGTACAAATGATACATAATTCACAAGGAACAATTTCATAGAATCGATTACATAGCTATTCAAACATATGAGGCAATTTCACGCAGGCAATTTCTTCGACTTGTTGGTTAGCCATAACACTTTCACGGAGGCAATTTCTTTGTTCCTCAACTTTCAAAGTTGCTTATCACGCTCGCCGCGAAGAATCTCTACAATCATCAACACATAAGTCTATCTTGCCCTCACGAAACCCCGAATTTTAGGTTAAAGTTTACGGGGCCTTACATCCTCCCCTACATAAGACAATTCGTCCTCGAATGAGGGTCCAATCCGCCATTAGAAACCAATGTGACTCAGTTGATATTACACACACCAACAATTCCCATATTTTGACTAACTCCGTAAATTTACAAAACTTTTGCCAGAGTCTCCCCTATAATTAGGCCTATCCACATGCCAAAGAATCCCAAAAACAGTCCTATCAACATATACATGAACAAACGACGCAACATAACATTAAAACAATGCCAACCATGACCTCAAAAGCAGTATATTACCAAAAAGGAACACCCTTAACATCAACTGTACAAATGATACATAATTCACAGGGAATAATTTCATAGAATCGATTACATAGCTATTCAAACAAATGAGGGTACTTCATCTTCATCTCTTCATGCGCTTCCCATGTGCCTCTTCGACTTCTTGGCTTCTCCATAACACTTTCACGGAGGCAATTTCTTTGTTCCTCAACTTTCAAACTTTCTTATCATGATCGCCGCGAAGAATCTCAACAATCAGCAACACATAAGTCTATCTTGGCATCACGAAACCTTAGGTTTTAGGTTAAATTTAATAAGGTCTTACAACATCCCCCACTTAATATAATTCATCCTTGAATGAAGGTCCAAATCCGCCATTAGAAACCAATATGACGCAGTTGCAATTAAACACACCAACAGTTCCAAAATTTTGACTAACTCCCTAAATTTAAAAAATATTTCGCGAGAGTCTCCCCTGTAATTAGGCCTATCCACCTGCCAGAGAATCCCAAAACCAGTCCTAACAATATATACATGACCCAACGATGCAACATAACATAAATATAATACCAACCGTGGCCTCGCGAGCAGTATATTACCAAAAAGGAACACCCTTAACGTCAACTATAGAAATGATACATGATTCACAGAGAACAATTTCATAGAATCGATGACATAGCTATTCAAACAAATGAGGTTACTTATTCTTCATCTCTTCCTTGGATTCCCAAGTGGCCTCTTCAACTTGTTGGCTTTGCCATAAAACTTTCACGGAGGTAATTTATTTTTTCCACAACTTTCGAAATTGCCTATCAAGCTCACCACGAAGAATCTCTACAATCATCAACACATAAGTCTATATTGGCATCACGAAACCACTGGTTTTTGGTTAAATTTGACTGGGCCTTACATCCTCCCCCGCTTAATATAATTCGTCCTTGAATGAAGGCTCGAATCCGCCATTAGAAACCAATGTGACTCAGTTGCAATCAAACATACCAATACTTCCCAAATTTTGACTAACTCCCTAAATTTCCAAAAATTACGCCAAAGTCTCCCGTGTAAGTAGGCCTATCCACCTGCCAGAGAATCCCAAAACCAGACGTAACAATATATACATGAACAACCGACGCAACATAACACAAAAACAACGTTAATCGGGGCCTCACAAGTAGTATATTTCCAATAAGGAACACCCTTAACATCAACTGTACAAATGATACATAGTTCACACCGAACATTTTCATAGAATGGATTACATAGCTATTCAAACAAATGAGGGTACTTCTATTTCATCTCTTCCTCGGCTTCATATGTGGCCACTTCGACTTGTTGGCTTCGCCATAAAACTTTCACGAAGGCAATTTATTTGTTCCCCAACTTTCAAAATTGCCTATGAAGCTCGCCGCGATGAATCTCTACAATCATTAACAAATAAGTCTATCTTGCCATCACGAAACCCCGGATTTTAGGTTAAAGTTGACGGGGCCTTACATCCTCCCCTACATAAGACAATTCGTCCTCGAATGAGGGTCCAATCCGCCATTAGAAACCAATGTGACTCAGTTGATATTACACACACCAACAATTCCCATATTTTGACTAACTCCGTAAATTTACAAAACTTTTGCGAGAGTCTCCCCTATAATTAGGCCTATCCACCTGCCAAAGAATCCCAAAAACAGTCCTATCAACATATACATGAACAAACAACGCAACATAACATTAAAACAATGCCAACCATAACCTCACAAGCAGTATATTACCAAAAAGGAACACCCTTAACATCAACTGTACAAATGATACACAATTCACAGGGAATAATTTCATAGAATCGATTACATAGCTATTCAAACAAATGAGGGTACTTCATCTTCATCTCTTCATGCGCTTCCCATGCGCCTCTTCGACTTCTTGGCTTCTCCATAAAACTTTCACGGAGGCAATTTCTTTGTTCCTTAACTTTCAAACTTTCTTATCATGGCACCGCGAAGAATCTCAACCATCATCAACACATAAGTCTATCTTGGCATTACGAAACCTTAGGTTTTAGGTTATATTTTACAAGGTCTTACATCCTCCCCCACTTAATATAACTCATCCTCCAATGAAGGTCCAAATCCTCCATTAGAAACCAATATGACGCAGTTGCAATTAAACACACCAATAGTTCCCAAATTTTGACTAACTCCCTAAATTTTAAAATATTTCGCGAGAGTCTCCCCTGTAATTAGGCCTATCCACCTGCCAGAGAATCCCAAAACCAGTCCTAACAACATATACATGAACCAACGACGCAACATAACATAAAAATAATGCCAACCGTGGCCTCGCGAGTAGTATGTTACCAAAAAGGAACACCCTTAACTTCAATTGTAGAAATGATACATGATTCACAGAGAATAATTTCATAGAATAGATTACATAGCTATTCAAACAAATGAGGTTACTTATTCTTCATCTCTTCCTCGGATTCCCAAGTGGCCTCTTCAACTTGTTGGCTTTGCCATAAAACTTTCACGGAGGTAATTTATTTTTTCCACAACTTTCGAAATTGCCTATCAAGCTCACCGCGAAGAATCTCTACAATCATCAACACATAAGTCTATATTGGCATCACGAAACCTCTGGTTTTTGAGTAAATTTGACTGGGCCTTGCATCCTCCCCCACTTAATATAATTAGTCCTCGAATGAAGGTCCAAATCAGCCATTAGAAACCAATATGACGCAGTTGCAATTAAACACACCAATAGTTCCCAAATTTTGACTAACTCCCTAAATTTTAAAATATTTCGCGAGAGTCTCCCCTGTAATTAGGCCTATCCACCTGCCAGAGAATCCCAAAACCAGTCCTAACAACATATACATGAACCAACGACGCAACATAACATAAAAACAATGCCAGTCATGGCTTCGCGAGCGGTATGATACATGATTCACAGAGAATAATTTCATAGAATCGATGACATAGCTATTCAAACAAATGAGGTTACTTATTCTTCATCTCTTCCTCGGATTCCCAAGTGGCCTCTTCAACTTGTTGGCTTTGCCATAATACTTTCACGGAGGTAATTTATTTTTTCCACAACTTTCGAAATTTCCTATCAAGCTCACCACGAAGAATCTCTACAATCATCAACACATAAGTCTATATTAGCATCACGAAACCACTGGTTTTTGGTTAAATTTGACTGGGCCTTACATCCTCCCCCGCTTAATATAATTCGTCCTTGAATGAAGGCTCTAATCCGCCATTAGAAACCAATGTGACTCAGTTGCAATCAAACATACCAATACTTCCCAAATTTTGACTAACTCCCTAAATTTCCAAAAATTACGCCAAAGTCTCCCGTGTAAGTAGGCCTATCCACCTGCCAGAGAATCCCAAAACCAGACGTAACAATATATACATGAACAACCGACGCAACATAACACAAAAACAACGTTAATCGGGGCCTCACGAGTAGTATATTTCCAATAAGGAACACCCTTAACATCAACTGTACAAATGATACATAGTTCACACGGAACATTTTCATAGAATCGATTACATAGCTATTCAAACAAATGAGGGTACTTCTATTTCATCTCTTCCTCGGCTTTATATGTGGCCTCTTCGACTTGTTGGCTTCGCCATAAAACTTTCACGAAGGCAATTTATTTGTTCCCCAACTTTCAAAATTGCCTATGAAGCTCGCCGCGATGAATCTCTACAATCATTAACAAATAAGTCTATCTTGCCATCACGAAACCCCGGATTTTAGGTTAAAGTTGATGGGGCCTTACATCCTCCCCTACATAAGACAATTTGTCCTCGAATGAGGGTCCAATCCGCCATTAGAAACCAATGTGACTCAGTTGATATTACACACACCAACAATTCCCATATTTTGACTAACTCCGTAAATTTACAAAACTTTTGCCAGAGTCTCCCCTATAATTAGGCCTATCCACATGCCAAAGAATCCCAAAAACAGTCCTATCAACATATACATGAACAAACGACGCAACATAGCATTAAAACAATGCCAACCATGACCTCACAAGCAGTATATTACCAAAAAGGAACACCCTTAACATCAACTGTACAAATGATACACAATTCACAGGGAATAATTTCATAGAATCGATTACATAGCTATTCAAACAAATGAGGGTACTTCATCTTCATCTCTTCATGCGCTTCCCATGTGCCTCTTCGACTTCTTGGCTTCTCCATAAAACTTTCACGGAGGCAATTTCTTTGTTCCTTAACTTTCAAACTTGCTTATCATGGCACCGCGAAGAATTTCAACAATCATCAACACATAAGTCTATCTTGGCATTACGAAACCTTAGGTTTTAGTTTATATTTTACAAGGTCTTACATCCTCCCCCACTTAATATAACTCATCCTCGAATGAAGGTCCAAATCCTCCATTAGAAACCAATATGACGCAGTTGCAATTAAACACACCAATAGTTCCCAAATTTTGACTAACTCCCTAAATTTTAAAATATTTCGCGAGAGTCTCCCCTGTAATTAGGCCTATCCACCTGCCAGAGAATCCCAAAACCAGTCCTAACAACATATACATGAACCAACAACGCAACATAACATAAAAACAATGCCAACCGTGGCCTCGCGAGCAGTATGTTACCAAAAAGGAACACCCTTAACATCAATTGTAGAAATGATACATGATTCACAGAGAATAATTTCATAGAATAGATTACATAGCTATTCAAACAAATGAGGTTACTTATTCTTCATCTCTTCCTCGGATTCCCAAGTGGCCTCTTCAACTTGTTGGCTTTGCCATAAAACTTTCACGGAGGTAATTTATTTTTTCTACAACTTTCGAAATTGCCTATCAAGCTCACCGCGAAGAATCTCTACAATCATCAACACATAAGTCTATATTGGCATCACGAAACCTCTGGTTTTTGAGTAAATTTGACTGGGCCTTACATCCTCCCCCACTTAATATAATTAGTCCTCGAATGATGGTCCAAATCCGCCATTAGAAACCAATATGACGCAGTTGCAATTAAACACACCAATAGTTCCCAAATTTTGACTAACTCCCTAAATTTTAAAATATTTTGCGAGAGTCTCCCCTGTAATTAGGCCTATCTACCTGCCAGAGAATCCCAAAACCAGTCCTAACAACATATATATGAACCAACGACGCAACATAACATAAAAAACAATGCCAGTCGTGGCTTCGCGAGCGGTATGATACATGATTCACAGAGAATAATTTCATAGAATCGATGACATAGCTATTCAAACAAATGAGGTTACTTATTCTTCATCTCTTCCTCGGATTCCCAAGTGGCCTCTTCAACTTGTTGGCTTTGCCATAAAACTTTCACGGAGGTAATTTATTTTTTCCCCAACTTTAGAAATTGCCTATCAAGCTCACCACGAAGAATCTCTGCAATCATCAACACATAAGTCTATATTGGCATACGAAACCACTGGTTTTTGGTTAAATTTGACTGGGCCTTACATCCTCCCCCGCTTAATATAATTCGTCCTTGAATGAAGGCTCGAATCCGCCACTAGAAACCAATGTGACTCAGTTGCAATCAAACATACCAATACTTCCCAAATTTTGACTAACTCCCTAAATTTCAAAAAATTACGCCAAAGTCTCCCGTATAAGTAGGCCTATCCACCTGCCAGAGAATCCCAAAACCAGACGTAACAATATATACATGAACAACCGAAGCAACATAACACAAAAACAACGTTAATCGGGGCCTCACGAGGAGTATATTTCCAATAAGGAACACCCTTAACATCAACTGTACAAATGATACATAGTTCACACGGAACATTTTCATAGAATCGATTACATAGCTATTTAAACAAATGAGGGTACTTCTATTTCATCTCTTCCTCGGCTTTATATGTGGCCTCTTCGACTTGTTGGCTTCGCCATAAAACTTTCACGAAGGCAATTTATTTGTTCCCCAACTTTCAAAATTGCCTATGAAGCTCGCCGCGATGAATCTCTACAATCATTAACAAATAAGTCTATCTTGCCATCACGAAACCCCGGATTTTAGGTTAAAGTTGATGGGGCCTTACATCCTCCCCTACATAAGACAATTTGTCCTCGAATGAGGGTCCAATCCGCCATTAGAAACCAATGTGACTCAGTTGATATTACACACACCAACAATTCCCATATTTTGACTAACTCCGTAAATTTACAAAACTTTTGCCAGAGTCTCCCCTATAATTAGGCCTATCCACATGCCAAAGAATCCCAAAAACAGTCCTATCAACATATACATGAACAAACGACGCAACATAGCATTAAAACAATGCCAACCATGACCTCACAAGCAGTATATTACCAAAAAGGAACACCCTTAACATCAACTGTACAAATGATACACAATTCACAGGGAATAATTTCATAGAATCGATTACATAGCTATTCAAACAAATGAGGGTACTTCATCTTCATCTCTTCATGCGCTTCCCATGTGCCTCTTCGACTTCTTGGCTTCTCCATAAAACTTTCACGGAGGCAATTTCTTTGTTCCTTAACTTTCAAACTTGCTTATCATGGCACCGCGAAGAATCTCAACAATCATCAACACATAAGTCTATCTTGGCATTACGAAACCTTAGGTTTTAGTTTATATTTTACAAGGTCTTACATCCTCCCCCACTTAATATAACTCATCCTCGAATGAAGGTCCAAATCCTCCATTAGAAACCAATATGACGCAGTTGCAATTAAACACACCAATAGTTCCCAAATTTTGACTAACTCCCTAAATTTTAAAATATTTCGCGAGAGTCTCCCCTGTAATTAGGCCTATCCACCTGCCAGAGAATCCCAAAACCAGTCCTAACAACATATACATGAACCAACAACGCAACATAACATAAAAACAATGCCAACCGTGGCCTCGCGAGCAGTATGTTACCAAAAAGGAACACCCTTAACATCAATTGTAGAAATGATACATGATTCACAGAGAATAATTTCATAGAATAGATTACATAGCTATTCAAACAAATGAGGTTACTTATTCTTCATCTCTTCCTCGGATTCCCAAGTGGCCTCTTCAACTTGTTGGCTTTGCCATAAAACTTTCACGGAGGTAATTTATTTTTTCCACAACTTTCGAAATTGCCTATCAAGCTCACCGCGAAGAATCTCTACAATCATCAACACATAAGTCTATATTGGCATCACGAAACCTCTGGTTTTTGAGTAAATTTGACTGGGCCTTACATTCTCCCCCACTTAATATAATTAGTCCTCGAATGAAGGTCCAAATCCGCCATTAGAAACCAATATGACGCAGTTGCAATTAAACACACCAATAGTTCCCAAATTTTGACTAACTCCCTAAATTTTAAAATATTTCGCGAGAGTCTCCCCTGTAATTAGGCCTATCCACCTGCCAGAGAATCCTAAAACCAGTCCTAACAACATATACATGAACCAACGACGCAACATAACATAAAAACAATGCCAGTCTTGGCTTCGCGAGCGGTATGATACATGATTCACAGAGAATAATTTCATAGAATATATTACATAGCTATTCAAACAAATGAGGTTACTTATTCTTCATCTCTTCCTCGGATTCCCAAGTGGCCTCTTCAACTTGTTGGCTTTGCCATAAAACTTTCACGGAGGTAATTTATTTTTTCCCCAACTTTAGAAATTGCCTATCAAGCTCACCACGAAGAATCTCTGCAATCATCAACACATAAGTCTATATTGGCATACGAAACCACTGGTTTTTGGTTAAATTTGACTGGGCCTTACATCCTCCCCCGCTTAAGATAATTCGTCCTTGAATGAAGGCTCGAATCCGCCATTAGAAACCAATGTGACTCAGTTGCAATCAAACATACCAATACTTCCCAAATTTTGACTAACTCACTAAATTTCCAAAAATTACGCCAAAGTCTCCCGTGTAAGTAGGCCTATCCACCTGCCAGAGAATCCCAAAACCAGACGTAACAATATATACATGAACAACCGAAGCAACATAACACAAAAACAACGTTAATCGGGGCCTCACGAGTAGTATATTTCCAATAAGGAACACCCTTAACATCAACTGTACAAATGATACATAGTTCACACCGAACATTTTCATAGAATGGATTACATAGCTATTCAAACAAATGAGGGTACTTCTATTTCATCTCTTCCTCGGCTTTATATGTGGCCACTTCGACTTGTTGGCTTCGCCATAAAACTTTCACGAAGGCAATTTATTTGTTCCCCAACTTTCAAAATTGCCTATGAAGCTCGCCGCGATGAATCTCTACAATCATTAACAAATAAGTCTATCTTGCCATCACGAAACCCCGAATTTTAGGTTAAAGTTGACGGGGCCTTACATCCTCCCCTACATAAGACAATTCGTCCTCGAATGAGGGTCCAATCCGCCATTAGAAACCAATGTGACTCAGTTGATATTACACACACCAACAATTCCCATATTTTGACTAACTCCGTAAATTTACAAAACTTTTGCGAGAGTCTCCCCTATAATTAGGCCTATCCACCTGCCAAAGAATTCCAAAAACAGTCCTATCAACATATACATGAACAAACGACGCAACATAACATTAAAACAATGCCAACCATAACCTCACAAGCAGTATATTACCAAAAAGGAACACCCTTAACATCAACTGTACAAATGATACACAATTCACAGGGAATAATTTCATAGAATCGATTACATAGCTATTCAAACAAATGAGGGTACTTCATCTTCATCTCTTCATGCGCTTCCCATGTGCCTCTTCGACTTCTTGGCTTCTCCATAAAACTTTCACGGAGGCAATTTCTTTGTTCCTTAACTTTCAAACTTGCTTATCATGGCACCACGTAGAATCTCAACAATCATCAACACATAAGTCTATCTTGGCATTACGAAACCTTAGGTTTTAGGTTATATTTTACAAGGTCTTATATCCTCCCCCACTTAATATAACTCATCCTCGAATGAAGGTCCAAATCCTCCATTAGAAACCAATATGACGCAGTTGCAATTAAACACACCAATAGTTCCCAAATTTTGACTAACTCCCTAAATTTTAAAATATTTCGCGAGAGTCTCCCCTGTAATTAGGCCTATCCACCTGCCAGAGAATCCCAAAACCAGTCCTAACAACATATACATGAACCAACGACGCAACATAACATAAAAACAATGCCAACCGTGGCCTCGCGAGCAGTATGTTACCAAAAAGGAACACCCTTAACATCAATTGTAGAAATGATACATGATTCACAGAGAATAATTTCATAGAATAGATTACATAGCTATTCAAACAAATGAGGTTACTTATTCTTCATCTCTTCCTCGGATTCCCAAGTGGCCTCTTCAACTTGTTGGCTTTGCCATAAAACTTTCACGGAGGTAATTTATTTTTTCTACAACTTTCGAAATTGCCTATCAAGCTCACCGCGAAGAATCTCTACAATCATCAACACATAAGTCTATATTGGCATCACGAAACCTCTGGTTTTTGAGTAAATTTGACTGGGCCTTACATCCTCCCCCACTTAATATAATTAGTCCTCGAATGATGGTCCAAATCCGCCATTAGAAACCAATATGACGCAGTTGCAATTAAACACACCAATAGTTCCCAAATTTTGACTAACTCCCTAAATTTTAAAATATTTTGCGAGAGTCTCCCCTGTAATTAGGCCTATCTACCTGCCAGAGAATCCCAAAACCAGTCCTAACAACATATACATGAACCAACGACGCAACATAACATAAAAACAATGCCAGTCGTGGCTTCGCGAGCGGTATGATACATGATTCACAGAGAATAATTTCATAGAATCGATGACATAGCTATTCAAACAAATGAGGTTACTTATTCTTCATCTCTTCCTCGGATTCCCAAGTGGCCTCTTCAACTTGTTGGCTTTGCCATAAAACTTTCACGGAGGTAATTTATTTTTTCCCCAACTTTAGAAATTGCCTATCAAGCTCACCACGAAGAATCTCTGCAATCATCAACACATAAGTCTATATTGGCATACGAAACCACTGGTTTTTGGTTAAATTTGACTGGGCCTTACATCCTCCCCCACTTAATATAATTAGTCCTTGAATGAAGGCTCAAATCCGCCATTAGAAACCAATGTGACTCAGTTGCAATCAAACATACCAATACTTCCCAAATTTTGACTAACTCCCTAAATTTCCAAAAATTACGCCAAAGTCTCCCGTGTAAGTAGGCCTATCCACCTGCCAGAGAATCCCAAAACCAGACGTAACAATATATACATGAACAACCGACGCAACATAACACAAAAACAACGTTAATCGGGGCCTCACGAGTAGTATATTTCCAATAAGGAACACCCTTAACATCAACTGTACAAATGATACATAGTTCACATCGAACATTTTCATAGAATGGATTACATAGCTATTCAAACAAATGAGGGTACTTCTATTTCATCTCTTCCTCGGCTTTATATGTGGCCACTTCGACTTGTTGGCTTCGCCATAAAACTTTCACGAAGGCAATTTATTTGTTCCCCAACTTTCAAAATTGCCTATGAAGCTCGCCGCGATGAATCTCTACAATCATTAACAAATAAGTCTATCTTGCCATCACGAAACCCCGGATTTTAGGTTAAAGTTGACGGGGCCTTACATCCTCCCCTACATAAGACAATTCGTCCTCGAATGAGGGTCCAATCCGCCATTAGAAACCAATGTGACTCAGTTGATATTACACACACCAACAATTCCCATATTTTGACTAACTCCGTAAATTTACAAAACTTTTGCCAGAGTCTCCCCTATAATTAGGCCTATCCACATGCCAAAGAATCCCAAAAACAGTCCTATCAACATATACATGAACAAACGACGCAACATAACATTAAAACAATGCCAACCATGACCTCAAAAGCAGTATATTACCAAAAAGGAACACCCTTAACATCAACTGTACAAATGATACATAATTCACAGGGAATAATTTCATAGAATCGATTACATAGCTATTCAAACAAATGAGGGTACTTCATCTTCATCTCTTCATGCGCTTCCCATGTGCCTCTTCGACTTCTTGGCTTCTCCATAAAACTTTCACGGAGGCAATTTCTTTGTTCCTTAACTTTCAAACTTGCTTATCATGGCACCGCGAAGAATCTCAACAATCATCAACACATAAGTCTATCTTGGCATTACGAAACCTTAGGTTTTAGGTTATATTTTACAAGGTCTTACATCCTCCCCCACTTAATATAACTCATCCTCGAATGAAGGTCCAAATCCTCCATTATAAACCAATATGATGCAGTTGCAATTAAACACACCAATAGTTCCCAAATTTTGACTAAATCCCTAAATTTTAAAATATTTCGCGAGAGTCTCCCCTGTAATTAGGCCTATCCACCTGCCAGAGAATCCCAAAACCAGTCCTAACAACATATACATGAACCAACGACGCAACATAACATAAAAACAATGCCAACCGTGGCCTCGCGAGCAGTATGTTACCAAAAAGGAACACCCTTAACATCAATTGTAGAAATGATACATGATTCACAGAGAATAATTTCATAGAATAGATTACATAGCTATTCAAACAAATGAGGTTACTTATTCTTCATCTCTTCCTCGGATTCCCAAGTGGCCTCTTCAACTTGTTGGCTTTGCCATAAAACTTTCACGGAGGTAATTTATTTTTTCCACAACTTTCGAAATTGCCTATCAAGCTCACCGCGAAGAATCTCTACAATCATCAACACATAAGTCTATATTGGCATCACGAAACCACTGGTTTTTGGTTAAATTTGACTGGGCCTTACATCCTCCCCCGCTTAATATAATTCGTCCTTGAATGAAGGCTCGAATCCGCCATTAGAAACCATGTGACTCAGTTGCAATCAAACATACCAATACTTCCCAAATTTTGACTAACTCCCTAAATTTCCAAAAATTACGCCAAAGTCTCCCGTGTAAGTAGGCCTATCCACCTGCCAGAGAATCCCAAAACCAGACGTAACAATATATACATGAACAACCGAAGCAACATAACACAAAAACAACGTTAATCGGGGCCTCACGAGTAGTATATTTCCAATAAGGAACACCCTTAACATCAACTGTACAAATGATACATAGTTCACACCGAACATTTTCATAGAATGGATTACATAGCTATTCAAACAAATGAGGGTACTTCTATTTCATCTCTTCCTCGGCTTTATATGTGGCCACTTCGACTTGTTGGCTTCGCCATAAAACTTTCACGAAGGCAATTTATTTGTTCCCCAACTTTCAAAATTGCCTATGAAGCTCGCCGCGATGAATCTCTACAATCATTAACAAATAAGTCTATCTTGCCATCACGAAACCCCGAATTTTAGGTTAAAGTTGACGGGGCCTTACATCCTCCCCTACATAAGACAATTCGTCCTCGAATGAGGGTCCAATCCGCCATTAGAAACCAATGTGACTCAGTTGATATTACACACACCAACAATTCCCATATTTTGACTAACTCCGTAAATTTACAAAACTTTTGCGAGAGTCTCCCCTATAATTAGGCCTATCCACCTGCCAAAGAATTCCAAAAACAGTCCTATCAACATATACATGAACAAACGACGCAACATAACATTAAAACAATGCCAACCATAACCTCACAAGCAGTATATTACCAAAAAGGAACACCCTTAACATCAACTGTACAAATGATACACAATTCACAGGGAATAATTTCATAGAATCGATTACATAGCTATTCAAACAAATGAGGGTACTTCATCTTCATCTCTTCATGCGCTTCCCATGTGCCTCTTCGACTTCTTGGCTTCTCCATAAAACTTTCACGGAGGCAATTTCTTTGTTCCTTAACTTTCAAACTTGCTTATCATGGCACCGCGAAGAATCTCAACAATCATCAACACATAAGTCTATCTTAGCATTACTAAACCTTAGGTTTTAGGTTATATTTTACAAGGTCTTACATCCTCCCCCACTTAATATAACTCGTCCTCGAATGAAAGTCCAAATCCGCCATTAGAAACCAATATGACGCAGTTGCAATTAAACACACCAATAGTTCCCAAATTTTGACTAACTCCCTAAATTTTAAAATATTTCGCGTGGATCTCCCTTGTAATTAGGCCTATCCACCTGCCAGAGAATCCCAAAACCAGTCCTAACAACATATACATGAACCAACGACGCAACATAACATAAAAACAATGCCAACCGTGGCCTCGCGAGCAGTATGTTACCAAAAAGGAACACCCTTAACATCAATTGTAGAAATGATACATGATTCACAGAGAATAATTTCATAGAATAGATTACATAGCTATTCAAACAAATGAGGTTACTTATTCTTCATCTCTTCCTCGGATTCCCTAGTGGCCTCTTCAAGTTGTTGGCTTTGCCATAAAACTTTCACGGAGGTAATTTATTTTTTCCACAACTTTCGAAATTGCCTATCAAGCTCACCGCGAAGAATCTCTACAATCATCAACACATATGTCTATATTGGCATCACGAAACCTCTGGTTTTTGGGTAAATTTGACTGGGCCTTACATCCTCCCCACCTTAATATAATTAGTCCTCGAATGAAGGTCCAAATCCGCCATTAGAAACCAATATGACGCAGTTGCAATTAAACACACCAATAGTTCCCAAATTTTGACTAACTCCCTAAATTTTAAAATATTTCGCGAGAGTCTCCCCTGTAATTAGGCCTATCCACCTGCCAGAGAATCCCAAAACTAGTCCTAACAACATATACATGAACCAACGACGCAACATAACATAAAAACAATGCCAGTCGTGGCTTCGCGAGCGGTATGTTACCAAAAAGGAACACCCTTAACATCAATTGTAGAAATGATACATGATTCACAGAGAATAATTTCATAGAATATATTACATAGCTATTCAAACAAATGAGGTTACTTATTCTTCATCTCTTCCTTGGATTCCCAAGTGGCCTCTTCAACTTGTTGGCTTTGCCATAAAACTTTCACGGAGGCAATTTATTTTTTCCACAACTTTCGAAATTGCCTATCAAGCTCACCGCGAAGAATCTCTACAATCATCAATATATAAGTTTATATTGGCGTCACGAAACCTCTGGTTTTTGGGTAAATTTGACTGGGCCTTACATCCTCCCCCACTTAATATAATTAGTCCTCGAATGAAGGCTCAAATCCGCCATTAGAAACCAATGTGACTCAGTTGCAATCAAACATACCAATACTTTCCCAAATTTTGACTAACTCCCTAAATTTCCAAAAATTACGCCAAAGTCTCCCGTGTAAGTAGGCCTATCCACCTGCCAGAGAATCCCAAAACCAGACGTAACAATATATACATGAACAACCGACGCAACATAACACAAAAACAACGTTAATCGGGGCCTCACGAGTAGTATATTTCCAATAAGGAACACCCTTAACATCAACTGTACAAATGATACATAGCTCACACGGAATATTTTCATAGAATCGATTACATAGCTATTCAAACAAATGAGGGTACTTCTATTTCATCTCTTCCTCAACTTCATATGTGGCCTCTTCGACTTGTTGGCTTCGCCATAAAACTTTCACGAAGGCAATTTATTTGTTCCCCAACTTTCAAAATTGCCTATGAAGCTCGCCGCAATGAATCTCTACAATCATTAACAAATAAGTCTATCTTGCCATCACGAAACCCCGGATTTTAGGTTAAAGTTTACGGGGCCTTACATCCTCCCCTACATAAGATAATTCATCCTCGAATGAGGGTCCAATCCGCCACTAGAAACCAATGTGACTCAGTTGATATTACACACACCAACAATTTCCGTATTTTAACTAACTCCGTAAATTTACAAAACTTTTGCCAGAGTCTCCCATATAATTAGGCCTATCCACCTGCCAAAGAATCCCAAAAACAGTCCTATCAACATATACATGAACAAACGACGCAACATAGCATTAAAACAATGCCAACCATGACCTCACAAGCAGTATATTACCAAAAAGGAATACCCTTAACATTAACTGTACAAATGATACATAATTAACAGGGAATAATTTCATAGAATCGATTACATAGTTATTCAAACAAATGAGGGTACTTCATCTTCATCTCTTTATGCACTTCCCATGTGCCTCTTCGACTTCTTGGCTTCTCCATAACACTTTCACGGAGGCAATTTCTTTGTTCCTTAACTTTCAAACTTGCTTATCATGGTCGCCACGAAGAATCTCAACAATCATCAACACATACTTCTATCTTGGCATTACGAAACCTTAGGTTTTAGGTTAAATTTTACAAGGTCTTACATCCTACCCCACTTAATATAATTCATCCTCGAATGAAGGTCCAAGTCCGCCATTAGAAACCAATATGACGCAGTTGCAATTAAACACACCAATAGTTCCCAAATTTTGACTAACTCCCTAAATTTTAAAATATTTCGCGAGAGTCTCCCCTGTAATTAGGCCTATCCACCTGCCAGAGAATCCTAAAACTAGTCCTAACAACATATACATGAACCAACGACGCAACATAAAATAAAAACAATGCCAACCGTGGCCTCGCGAGCAGTATGTTACCAAAAAGGAACACCCTTAACATCAATTGTAGAAATGATACATGATTCACAGAGAATAATTTCATAAAATAGATTACATATCTATTCAAACAAATGAGGTTACTTATTCTTCATCTCTTCCTCGGATTCCCAAGTGGCCTCTTCAACTTGTTGGCTTTGCCATAAAACTTTCACGGAGGCAATTTATTTTTCCATAACTTTCGAAATTGCCTATCAAGCTCACCGCGAAGAATCTATACAATCATCAACGCATAAGTCTATATTGGCATCACGAAACCTCTGGTTTTTGGGTAAATTTGACTGGGCCTTACATCCTCCCCCACTTAATATAATTAGTCCTCAAATGAAGGTCCAAATCCGCCATTAGAAACCAATATGACGCAGTTGCAATTAAACACACCAATAGTTCCCAAATTTTCACTAACTCCCTAAATTTTAAAATATTTCGCGAGAGTCTCCCTTGTAATTAGGCCTATCCATCTGCCAGAGAATCCCAAAACCAGTCCTAACAACATATACATGAACCAACGACGCAACATAACATAAAAACAATGCCAGCCGTGGCCTCGCGAGCGGTATGTTACCAAAAAGGAACACCCTTAACATCAATTGTAGAAATGATACATGATTCCCAGAGAATAATTTCATAGAATATATTACATAGCTATTCAAACAAATGAGGTTACTTATTCTTCATCTCTTCCTTGGATTCCCAAGTGGCCTCTTCAACTTGTTGGCTTTGACATAAAACTTTCACAGAGGCAATTTATTTTTTCCACAACTTTCGAAATTGCCTATCAAGCTCACCGCAAAGAATCTCTACAATCATCAACTCATAAGTCTATATTGGCATCACGAAACCTCTGGTTTTTGGGTAAATTTGACTGGGCCTTACATCCTCCCCCACTTAATATAATTAGTCCTCGAATGAAGGCTCGAATCCGCCATTAGAAACCAATGTGACTCAGTTGCAATCAAACATACCAATACTTCCCAAATTTTGACTAACTCCCTAAATTTCCAAAAATTACGCCAAAGTCTCCTGTGTAAGTAGGCCTATCCACCTGCCAGAGAATCCCAAAACCAGACGTAACAATATATGCATGAACAACCGACGCAACATAACACAAAAACAACATTAATCGGGGCCTCACGAGTAGTATATTTCCAATAAGGAACACCCTTAACATCAACTGTACAAATGATACATAGTTCACACGGAACATTTTCATAGAATCGATTACATAGCTATTCAAACAAATGAGGGTACTTCTATTTCATCTCTTCCTCGGCTTCATATGTGGCCTCTTCGACTTGTTGGCTTCGCCATAAAACTTTCACGAAGGCAATTTATTTGTTCCCCAACTTTCAAAATTGCCTATGAAGCTCGCCGCGATGAATCTCTACAATTATTAACAAATAAGTCTATCTTGCCATCACGAGACCCCGGATTTTAGGTTAAAGTTTACGGGGCCTTACATCCTCCCCTACATAAGATAATTCATCCTCGAATGAGGGTCCAATCCGCCACTAGAAACCAATGTGACTCAGTTGATATTACACACACCAACAATTTCCATATTTTAACTAACTCCGTAAATTTACAAAACTTTTGCCAGAGTCTCCCATATAATTAGGCCTATCCACCTGCCAAAGAATCCCAAAAACAGTCCTATCAACATATACATGAACAAACAACACAACATAACATTAAAACAATGCCAACCATGACCTCACAAGCAGTATATTACCAAAAAGGAACACCCTTAACATCAACAGTACAAATGATACATAATTAACAGGGAATAATTTCATAGAATCGATTACATAGCTATTCAAACAAATGAGGGTACTTCATCTTCATCTCTTCATGCGCTTCCCATGTGCCTTTTCGACTTCTTGGCTTCTCCATAACACTTTCATGGAGGCAATTTCTTTGTTCCTCAACTTTCAAACTTGCTTATCATGGTCGCCGCGAAGAATCTCAACAATTATCAACACATACTTCTATCTTGGCATTACGAAACCTTAGGTTTTAGGTTAAATTTTACAAGGTCTTACATCCTACCCCACTTAATATAATTCATCCTCGAATGAAGGTCCAAGTCCGCCATTAGAAACCAATATGACGCAGTTTTAAAATATTTCGCGAGAGTCTCCCCTGTAATTAGGCCTATCCACCTGCCAGAGAATCTCAAAACCAGTCCTAACAACATATTCATGAACCAACGACGCAACATAATATAAAAATAATGCCAACCGTGGCCTCGCAAGCAGTATATTACCAAAAAAGAAACACCCTTAACATCAACTGTAAAAATGATACATGAGTCACAGAGAAAAATTTCATAGAATAGATTACATAGCTATTCAAACAAATGAGGTTACTTATTCTTCATCTCTTCCTCGGATTCCCAAGTGGCCTCTTCAACTTGTTGGCTTTGCCATAAAACTTTCACGGAGGCAATTTATTTTTTCCACAACTTTAGAAATTGCCTATCAAGCTCACCGCAAAGAATCTCTACAATCATCAACACATAAGTCTATATTGGCATCAGGAAACCTCTCGTTTTTGGGTAAATTTGACTGGGCCTTACATCCTCCCGCACTTAATATAATTCGTCCTCGAATGAAGGCTCGAATCTGCCATTAGAAACCAATGTGACTCAGTTGCAATCAAACATACCAATACTTCCCAAATTTTGACTAACTCCCCAAATTTCCAAAAATTACGCCAAAGTCTCCCGTGTAAGCAGGCCTATCCACCTGCCAGAGAATCCCAAAACCAGACGTAACAATATATACATGAACAACCGACGCAGCATAACACAAAAACAACGTTAATCGGGGCCTCACGAGCAGTATATTTCTGATAAGGAACACCCTTAACATCAACTGTACAAATGATACATAGTGCACACGGAACAATTTCATAGAATCGATTACATAGCTATTCAAACAAATGAGGGTACTTCTATTTCATCTCTTCCTCGGCTTCATATGTGGCCTCTTCGACTTGTTGGCTTCGCCATAAAACTTTCACGAAGGCAATTTATTTGTTCCCCAACTTTCAAAATTGCCTATGAAGCTCGCCACGATGAATCTCTATAATCATAAACATATAAGTCTATCTTGGCATCATGATACCCTGGGTTTTAGGTGAAATTTAATGGGTCCTTACACCCCCCCTAACTTAAGATCATTCATCCTCGAATGAGGGTCCAAATCCGCCATTAGTAACAATTCTGACTCAGCTGCTATTACACACACCAAAATTTTGCCAGCTTCTCCCCTGTAATTGTGCCTATCCACGTGCCTGAGAATACCAAAACCGGTCCTAACAACATATACATGAACCAACGATGCAACATAACATAAAAAACAATGCCAATTATGACCTCACGAGCAGTATATTACCAAAAAGGAATACCCTTTACATCAATACTAAAATGATACATAATTCACCGCGAAGAATCTCTACAATCATCAACACATAAGTCTATATTGGAATCACGAAACTTCGAGTTTTAGGTTAAATTTTACTGGGCCTTACATCCTCCCCCACTTAATATAATTCGACCTCGAATGAAGGTCCAAATCCGCCATTAGAAACCAATGTGACTCCGTTGCAATTAAACACACCAACAGTTCCCAAATTTTGACTAACTCCCTCAATTTCCAAAACTTTCTCTAACGTCTACCCTATAATTAGGCCTATCCACCTGCTAGAGAATTTCAAAACCAGTCCTAACAACATATACAAGAACCAAAGATGCAACATAAAATAAAACGAAAGCCAAGCGTGGCCTCACGAGCAGTATATTACCAAAAAGGAACATCCTTAACATTAACTGTACAAATGATACATAATTCACGGGAAACAATTTCAAATAATCGATTATATAGCTATTCAAACAAATGAGGGTACTTCTTCTTCATCTTTTCCTCGGCTTCCCAGGTGGCCTCTTCTACTTGTTGGCTTCTCCATAACACTTTCAAGGAGGAAATTTCTTTGTTCCTCAACTTTCAAAATTGCCTATCAAGCTCACCGCGAAGAATCTCTACAATCATCAACACATAAGTCTATATTGGAATCACGAAACTTTGAGTTTTAGGTTAAATTTTACTGGGCCTTACATCCTCCCCCACTTAATATAATTCGACCTCGAATGAAGGTCCAAATCTGCCATTAGAAACCAATGTAACTCCGTTGCAATTAAACAGACCAACAGCTCCAAAATTTTTACTAACTCCCTAAATTTCCAAAAATGGTGCCATAGTCTCCCCTATAAATAGAGCTATCCACCTGCCAGAGAATCCCAAAACCAGCCCTAACAACATATAACATGAACAAACGACGCAAAATAACATTAAAACAATGCCAACCGTGGCCTCACGAGAAGTATATTACCAAAAAGGAGCACCCTTGACATCAACTGTAGAAATGATACAAGATTCACAGAGAACAATTTCATAGAATCGATTGGATAGCTATTCAAACAAATGAGGGTACTTCTTCTTCATCTCTTTCTTGAATTCCCAGGTGGCCTCTTCAACTTGTTGGCTTCGCCATAAAACTTTCACGAAGGCAATTTATTTGTTCCACAACTTTCGAAAATTGCCTATCAAGCTCATCACGAAGAATCTCTACAATCATCAACACATAAGTCTATATTGGCATCACAAAACCTCGGATTTTAGGTTATCTTTTACCGGGCCTTACATCCTCCCCCACTTAATATAATTCGTCCTCGAATGAAGGTCCAAATCCGCCATTAGAAACCTATGTGACTCAGTTGCAATTAAACACACCAACAGTTCCCAAATTTTGACTAACTCCCTCAATTTCCAAAACTTTCTCCAACGTCTCCCCTGTAATTAGGCCTATCCACCTGCTAGAGAATTTCAAAACCAGTCCTAACAACATATACATGAACCAACGATGCAACATAACATAAAAACAATGCCAATTGTGGCCTCACGAGCAGTATATTACCAAAAAGGAAAACCCTTAACATCAACTATAAAATGATATGTAATTCACATGGAACAATTTCATAGAATCCATTACATAGCTATTCAAACAAACGAGGGTACTTCTTCTTCATCTCTTCCTCGGCTTCGCAGGTGGCCTCTTCGACTTGTTGTCTTCGCCATAACACTTTCACGGAGGCAATTTCTTTGTTCCACAACTTTCGAAATTGCCTATCAAGTTCACCGCGAAGAATCTCTACAATCATCAACACATAAGTCTATATTGGAATCACTAAACTTCAGGTTTTAGGTTAAATTTTACCGGGCCTTACATCGTCCTCCACTTAATATAATTCGTCCTCGAATGAAGGTCCAAATCCGCCATTAGAAACCAATGTGACTCCGTTGCAATTAAACACACCAACAGCTCCAAAACTTTTACTAACTCCCTAAATTTCCAAAAATGGTGCCATAGTCTCCCCTATAGATAAAGCTATCCACCTGCCAGAGAATCCCAAAACCAGTCCTAACAACATAAACATGAACAAACGACGCAACATAACATTAAAACAATGCCAACTGTGGCCTCACGAGCAGTATATTACCAAAAAGGAGCACCTTTAACATCAACTGTAGAAATGATACAAGATTCATAGAGAACAATTTCATCGAATCGATTGGATATCTATTCAAACAAATGAGGGTACTTCTTCTTCATCTCTTTCTTGAATTCCCAGGTTGCCTCTTCAACTTGTTGGCTTCGCCATAAAACTTTCACGAAGGCAATTTATTTGTTCCATAACTTTCAAAATTTCATACCAAGCTCATCGCGAAGAATCTCTACAATCATCAACACATAAATCTATATTGGCATCACGAAACCTTGGGTTTTAGGTTAAATTTTACTGGGCCTTACATCCTCACCCACTTAATATAATTCTTCCTTGAATGAAGGTCTGAATCTGCCATTTGAAACCAATGTAACTCAGTTGCAATTAAACACACCAACAGTTCCTAAATTTTGGCTAACTCCCTAAATTTCCAAAACTTTTGCCACAGTCTCCCGTGTAATTAGGCCTATCCACCTGCCAGAGAATCCCAAAACCAGACGTAACAATATATACATGAACCAACGACGCAACATAAAATAAAAACAACGTTAATCATGGTTTCACGAGCAATATATTTCCAATTAGGAATACCCTTAACATCAACTGTACAAATGATACATAATTCATAGAATCGATTGGATAGCTATTCAAAAAAATGAGGGTACTTCTATTTCATCTCTTCCTCGGCTTCATAGGTGGCCTCTTCGACTTGTTGGCTTCGCCATAAAACTTTCACGGGGGCAATTTATTTGTTCCACAACTTTCAAAATTGCCTATCAAGCTCATCGCGAAGAATCTCTACAATCATCAACACATAAGTCTATATTGGCATCACAAAACCTCGGATTTTAGGTTATCTTTTACTGTGCCTTACATCCTCCCCCACTTAATATAATTCGTCCTCGAATGAAGGTTCAAATCCGCCATTAGAAACCAATGTGACTCAGTTGCAATTAAACACACCAACAGTTCCAAAATTTTGACTAACTCCCTCAATTTCCAAAACTTTCTCCAACGTCTCCCCTGTAATTAGGCCTATCTACCTGCTAGAGAATTTCAAAACTAGTCCTAACAACATATACAAGAACCAAAGATGCAACATAACATAAAACGAAAGACAAGCGTGGCCTCACGAGCAGTATATTACCAAAAAGGAACACCCTTAATATTAACTGTACAAATGATACATAATTCACGGGAAATAATTTCATAGAATCGATTACATAGCTATTCAAACAAATGAGGGTACTTCTTCTTCATCTTTTCCTCGGCTTCCTAGGTGGCCTCTTCGACTTGTTGTCTTCGCCATAACACTTTCATGGAGGCAATTTCTTTGTTCCTTAACTTTAGAAATTTCCTAGCAAGCTCATCGTGAAGAATCTCAACAATCATCAACACATAAGTCTATATTGGAATCAAAAAACTTCGGGTTTTAGGTTAAATTTTACTAGGCCTTACATCCTCCCCCACTTAATATAATTCGTCCTCGAATGAAGGTCCAAATCCGCCATTAGTAACCAGCGTGACTCCGTTGCAATTAAACATACCAACAGTTCCCAAATTTTGACAAACTTCCAAAATTATCAAAACATTCGCAAGAGTCTCCCAAGTAATTAGGCCTATCCACCTGTCAGAGAATCCCAAAACCAGACGTAACAACATATACATGAACGAACGACGCAACATAACATAAAAATAACGCAAATCGTGGCCTCACGAGCAGTATATTACCAAAAAGGAACACCCTTAACATCAATTGTACAAATGACACATAATTCATAGGGAACAATTTCATAGAATCGATTACATAGCTATTCAAAAAATGAGGGTACTTCTTATTCATCTCTTCCTCGGCTTCCCAGGTGGCCTCTTCGACTTGTTGGCTCCGCCATAACACTTTCACGGAGGCGATTTCTTTGTTCCTCGACTTTTGAAATTGCCTATCAAGCTCACCACGAAGAATATCTATAATCATCAACACATAAGTCTATATTGGAATCACGAAACTTCCGGTTTTAGCTTAAATTTTACTGGGCCTTACATCCTCCCCCACTTAATATAACTCATCCTCGAATGAAGGTACAAATCCGCCATTAGAAACCAATGTGACTCCGATGCAATTAAACACACAAACAGTTCCCAAATTTTGAGAAACTCTCTAAATTTCTAAAACTTTCGCCAAAGTCTCGCGAGTAATTACGCCTATCCACCTGCAAGAGAATCCCAAAACCAGACGTAACAACATATACATGAACCAACGACGCAACATAACATAAAAACAACGTTAGTCGTGGCCTCACAGGCAGTATATTACCATTAAGGAACAACCTTAACATCAACTGTACAAATGATACATAATTCACCCAGAACAATTGCATAGAATCGATTACATAGCTATTCAAACAAATGAGGGTACTTCTATTTCATCACTTCCTCGGCTTCATAGGTGGCCTCTTCGACTTGTTGGCTTCACTATAAAACTATCACGGAGGCTATTTATTTGTTCCACAACTTTCGAATCTGCCTATCAAGCTCAGCGCGAAGAATCTCTACAATCATCATCACATAAGTTTATCTTGGCATCATGAAATGCCGGGTTTTTGGTGAATTTTTTTGAGTCCTTACATCCCCCCCACTTAAGATCATTCGTCCTCGAATGAGGGCCTAAATCCGCCATTAGAAACAATTGTGACTCAGCCGCTATTACACACGTGCCAGAGTCTCCCATGTAATTGTGCATATCCACGTGCCAGAGAATCCCAAAACCAGTCCTAAAAAAATATACAAGAACCAACGACACAACATAGCATAAAAACAACGCCAATCATGGCCTCACGAGCAGTATATTACCAGAAAGGAACACCCTTAACATCAACTGTAAAATGATACATAATTCACATGGAACAATTTCATAGAATCGATTACATAGTTATTCAAACAAATGAGGGTACTTCTTCTTCATCTCTTCCTTGGCTTCCCAGGTGGCCTCTTCGACTTGTTGGCTTCGCCATAACAGTTTCACGGAGGAAATTTCTTTGTTCCTCAACTTTCGAAATTGCCTATCAAGCTCACCGCGAAGAATCTCTACAATCATCAACACATAAGTCTATTTTGGAATCACGAAACTTCAGGTTTTAGGTTAAATTTTACTGGGCCTTACATCCTCACCCACTTAATATAATTCGTCCTCGAATGAAGGTCCAAATCCGCCGTTAGAAACCAATGTGACTCCGTTGCAATTAAACACACCAACAGCTCCAAAACTTTTACTAACTCCCTAAATTTCCAAAAATGGTGCCATAGTCTCCCCTATAGATAAAGCTATCCACCTGCCAGAGAATCCCAAAACTAGTCCTAACAACATAAACATGAACAAACGACGCAACATAACATTAAAACAACGCCAACTGTGGCCTCACGAGCAGTATATTACCAAAAAGGAGCACCTTTAACATCAACTGTAGAAATGATACAAGATTCATAGAGAACAATTTCATCGAATCGATTGGATATCTATTCAAACAAATGAGGGTACTTCTTCTTCATCTCTTTCTTGAATTCCCAGGTTGCCTCTTCAACTTGTTGGCTTCGCCATAAAACTTTCACGAAGGCAATTTATTTGTTCCATAACTTTCAAAATTTCATACCAAGCTCATCGCGAAGAATCTCTACAACCATCAACACATAAATCTATATTGGCATCACGAAACCTTGGGTTTTAGGTTAAATTTTACTGGGCCTTACATCCTCACCCACTTAATATAATTCTTCCTTGAATGAAGGTCTGAATCTGCCATTTGAAACCAATGTAACTCAGTTGCAATTAAACACACCAACAGTTCCTAAATTTTGGCTAACTCCCTAAATTTCCAAAACTTTTGCCACAGTCTCCCGTGTAATTAGGCCTATCCACCTGCCAGAGAATCCCAAAACCATACGTAACAACATATACATGAACCAACGACGCAACATAAAATAAAAACAACGTTAATCGTGGTTTCACGAGCAATATATTTCCAATTAGGAATACCCTTAACATCAACTGTACAAATGATATATAATTCATAGAATCGATTGGATAGCTATTCAAACAAATGAGGGTACTTCTATTTCATCTCTTCCTCGGCTTCATAGGTGGCCTCTTCGACTTGTTGGCTTCGCCATAAAACTTTCACGGGGGCAATTTATTTGTTCCACAACTTTCAAAATTGCCTATCAAGCTCATCGCGAAGAATCTCTACAATCATCAACACATAAGTCTATATTGGCATCACAAAACCTCGGATTTTAGGTTATCTTTTACTGTGCCTTACATCCTCCCCCACTTAATATAATTCGTCCTCGAATGAAGGTTCAAATCCGCCATTAGAAACCAATATGACTCAGTTGCAATTAAACACACCAACAGTTCCAAAATTTTGACTAACTCCCTCAATTTCCAAAACTTTCTCCAACGTCTCCCCTGTAATTAGGCCTATCTACCTGCTAGAGAATTTCAAAACTAGTCCTAACAACATATACAAGAACCAAAGATGCAACATAACATAAAACGAAAGCCAAGCGTGGCCTCACGAGCAGTATATTACCAAAAAGGAACACCCTTAATATTAACTGTACAAATGATACATAATTCACGGGAAATAATTTCATAGAATCGATTACATAGCTATTCAAACAAATGAGGGTACTTCTTCTTCATCTTTTCCTCGGCTTCCTAGGTGGCCTCTTCGACTTGTTGTCTTCGCCATAACACTTTCATGGAGGCAATTTCTTTGTTCCTTAACTTTAGAAATTTCCTAGAAAGCTCATCGTGAAGAATCTCAACAATCATCAACACATAAGTCTATATTGGAATCACAAAACTTCGGGTTTTAGGTTAAATTTTACTAGGCCTTACATCCTCCCCCACTTAATATAATTCGTCCTCGAATGAAGGTCCAAATCCGCCATTAGTAACCAGCGTGACTCCGTTGCAATTAAACATACCAACAGTTCCCAAATTTTGACAAACTTCCAAAATTTCCAAAACATTCGCAAGAGTCTCCCAAGTAATTAGGCCTATCCACCTGTCAGAGAATCCCAAAACCAGACGTAACAACATATACATGAACGAACGACGCAACATAACATAAAAATAATGCAAATCGTGGCCTCACGAGCAGTATATTACCAAAAAGGAACACCCTTAACATCAATTGTACAAATGACACATAATTCATAGGGAACAATTTCATAGAATCGATTACATAGCTATTCAAAAAATGAGGGTACTTCTTATTCATCTCTTCCTCGGCTTCCCAGGTGGCCTCTTCGACTTGTTGGCTCCGCCATAACACTTTCATGGAGGCGATTTCTTTGTTCCTCGACTTTTGAAATTGCCTATCAAGCTCACCGCGAAGAATATCTATAATCATCAACACATAAGTCTATATTGGAATCACGAAACTTCCGGTTTTAGCTTAAATTTTACTGGGCCTTACATCCTCCCCCACTTAATATAACTCGTCCTCGAATGAAGGTACAAATCCGCCATTAGAAACCAATGTGACTCCGATGCAATTAAACACACAAACAGTTCCCAAATTTTGAGAAACTCTCTAAATTTCTAAAACTTTCGCCAAAGTCTCGCGAGTAATTAGGCCTATCCACCTGCAAGAGAATCCCAAAACCAGACGTAACAACATATACATGAACCAACGACGCAACATAACATAAAAACAACATTAGTCGTGGCCTCACAGGCAGTATATTACCAATAAGGAACAACCTTAACATCAACTGTACAAATGATACATAATTCACCCAGAACAATTGCATAGAATCGATTACATAGCTATTCAAACAAATGAGGGTACTTCTATTTCATCACTTCCTCGGCTTCATAGGTGGCCTCTTCGACTTGTTGGCTTCACTATAAAACTATCACGGAGGCTATTTATTTGTTCCACAACTTTCGAATCTGCCTATCAAGCTCAGCGCGAAGAATCTCTACAATCATCATCACATAAGTTTATCTTGGCATCATGAAATGCCGGGTTTTTGGTGAATTTTTTTGAGTCCTTACATCCCCCCCACTTAAGATCATTCGTCCTCGAATGAGGGCCTAAATCCTCCATTAGAAACAATTGTGACTCAGCCGCTATTACACTCGTGCCAGAGTCTCCCATGTAATTGTGCATATCCACGTGCCAGAGAATCCCAAAACCAGTCCTAAAAAAATATACAAGAACCAACGACACAACATAGCATAAAAACAACGCCAATCATGGCCTCACGAGCAGTATATTACCAGAAAGGAACACCCTTAACATCAACTGTAAAATGATACATAATTCACATGGAACAATTTCATAGAATCGATTACATAGTTATTCAAACAAATGAGGGTACTTCTTCTTCATCTCTTCCTTGTCTTCCCAGGTGGCCTCTTCGACTTGTTGGCTTCGCCATAACAGTTTCACGGAGGAAATTTCTTTGTTCCTCAACTTTTGAAATTGCCTATCAAGCTCACCGCGAAGAATCTCTACAATCATCAACACATAAGTCTATTTTGGAATCACGAAACTTCAGGTTTTAGGTTAAATTTTACTGGGCCTTACATCCTCACCCACTTAATATAATTCGTCCTCGAATGAAGGTCCAAATCCGCCGTTAGAAACCAATGTGACTCCGTTGCAATTAAACACACCAACAGCTCCAAAACTTTTACTAACTCCCTAAATTTCCAAAAATGGTGCCATAGTCTCCCCTATAGATAAAGCTATCCACCTGCCAGAGAATCCCAAAACCAGTCCTAACAACATAAACATGAACAAACGACGCAACATAACATTAAAACAACGCCAACTGTGGCCTCACGAGCAGTATATTACCAAAAAGGAGCACCTTTAACATCAACTGTAGAAATGATACAAGATTCATAGAGAACAATTTCATCGAATCGATTGGATATCTATTCAAACAAATGAGGGTACTTCTTCTTCATCTCTTTCTTGAATTCCCAGGTTGCCTCTTCAACTTGTTGGCTTCGCCATAAAACTTTCACGAAGGCAATTTATTTGTTCCATAACTTTCAAAATTTCATACCAAGCTCATCGCGAAGAATCTATACAATCATCAACACATAAATCTATATTGGCATCACGAAACCTTGGGTTTTAGGTTAAATTTTACTGGGCCTTACATCCTCACCCACTTAATATAATTCTTCCTTGAATGAAGGTCTGAATCTGCCATTTGAAACCAATGTAACTCAGTTGCAATTAAACACACCAACAGTTCCTAAATTTTTGCTAACTCCCTAAATTTCCAAAACTTTTGCCACAGTCTCCCGTGTAATTAGGCCTATCCACCTGCCAGAGAATCCCAAAACCAGACGTAACAATATATACATGAACCAACGACGCAACATAAAATAAAAACAACGTTAATCGTGGTTTCACGAGCAATATATTTCCAATTAGGAATACCCTTAACATCAACTGTACAAATGATACATAATTCATAGAATCGATTGGATAGCTATTCAAACAAATGAGGGTACTTCTATTTCATCTCTTCCTCGGCTTCATAGGTGGCCTCTTCGACTTGTTGGCTTCGCCATAAAACTTTCACGGGGGCAATTTATTTGTTCCACAACTTTCAAAATTGCCTATCAAGCTCATCGCGAAGAATCTCTACAATCATCAACACATAAGTCTATATTGGCATCACAAAACCTCGGATTTTAGGTTATCTTTTACTGTGCCTTACATCCTCCCCCACTTAATATAATTCGTCCTCGAATGAAGGTTCAAATCCGCCATTAGAAACCAATATGACTCAGTTGCAATTAAACACACCAACAGTTCCAAAATTTTGACTAACTCCCTCAATTTCCAAAACTTTCTCCAATGTCTCCCCTGTAATTAGGCCTATCTACCTGCTAGAGAATTTCAAAACTGGTCCTAACAAAATATACAAGAACCAAAGATGCAACATAACATAAAACGAAAGCCAAGCGTGGCCTCACGAGCAGTATATTACCAAAAAGGAACACCCTTAACATTAACTGTACAAATGATACATAATTCACGGGAAATAATTTCATAGAATCGATTACATAGCTATTCAAACAAATGAGGGTACTTCTTCTTCATCTTTTCCTCGGCTTCCTAGGTGGCCTCTTCGACTTGTTGTCTTCGCCATAACACTTTCAAGGAGGCAATTTCTTTGTTCCTTAACTTTAGAAATTTCCTATAAAGCTCATCGCGAAGAATCTCTACAATCATCAACACATAAGTCTATTTTGGAATCACGAAACTTCAGGTTTTAGGTTAAATTTTACTGGGCCTTACATCCTCACCCACTTAATATAATTCGTCCTCGAATGAAGGTCCAAATCCGCCGTTAGAAACCAATGTGACTCCGTTGCAATTAAACACACCAACAGCTCCCAAATTTTGACTAACTCCCTAAATTTCCAAAACTTTTGCCTGCGTCTCTCCTGTAATTAGGCCTATCCACCTGCTAGAGAATCCCAAAACCGGTCCTAAAAACATATACATGAACCAACGACGCAACATAACATAAAAACAACGCCAACTGTGTCCTCACGAGCAGTATATTACCAAAAAGGAACACCCTTAACATCAACTGTACAAATGATACATAATTCACAGGAAACAATTTCATAGAATCGATTACATAGCTATTCAAACAAATGAGGGTACTTCTTCTTCATCTTTTCCTCGGCTTCCCAAGTGGCTTCTTCGACTAGTTGGCTTCGCCATAACATTTTCACATAGGCAATTTCTTTGTTCCTCAACTTTCGAAATTGCCTATCAAGCTCACCGCGAAGAATCTCGACAATCATCAACACATAAGTCTATATTGGAATCACGAAACATCGGGTTTTAGGTTACATTTAATTGGTCCTTACATCCTCCACCACTTAATATAATTTATCCTCGAATGAAGGTCCAAATCTTCCATTAGAAACCAATGTGACTCCGTTGCAATTAAACACACCAACAGTTCCCAAATTTTGACTAACTCCCGAAATTTCCAAATATATAGCCAAGGTCTCCCCTGTAATTAGGCCTATCCACCTGCCAGAGAATCCCAAAACCAGTCCTAACAACAGATACATGAACCAACGATGCAACATAACATAAAAACAATGCCAACTGTGTCCTCACGAGCAGTATATTACCAAAAAGGAACACTCTTAACATCAACTGTACAAATGATACATAATTCACAGGAAACAATTTCATAGAATCGATTACACAGCTATTCAAACAAATAAGGGTACTTCTTCATCATATTTTCCTCGGCTTCCCAGGTGGCCTCTTCGACTTGTTGGCTTCGCCATAACACTTTCAGAGAGGCAATTTCTTTGTTCCTCAACTTTCGAAATTGCCTATCAAGCTCACCGCGAAGAATCTCTACAATCAACAACATAAAGTCTATATTGGAATCACGAAACTTCAGGTTTTAGGTTAAATTTTACTGGGACTTACATCCTCCCCCACTTAATATAATTTGTCCTCGAATGAAGGTCCAAATCCGCCATTAGAAACCAATGTGACTCCGTTGCAATTAAACACACCAACAGTTCCCAAATTTTGGCTAACTCCCTAAATTTCCAAATATTAGGCAAGAGTCTCCCCTGTAATTAGGCCTATCCACCTGCAAGAGAAACCCAAAACCAGTCCTAACAACATATACATGAACCAATGATGCAACATAACATAAAAACATCGCCAACCGTGGCCTCGCGAGCAATATATTACCAAAAAGGAACACCCTTAACATTAACTGTAGAAATGATACATGATTCACAGAGAACAATTTTATTGAATCGATTACATAGCTATTCAAACAAATGAGGGTACTTATTCTTCATCTCTTCCTCGAATTCCCAAGTGGCCTCTTCAACTTGTTGGCTTCGCCATAAAACTTTCACGGAGGCAATTTATTTGTTCCACAACTTTCGAAATTGCCTATCAAGCTCGCCGCGAAGAATCTCTGCAATCATCAACACATAAGTCTATATTGGCATCACGAAACCTCGAGTTTTAGGTTAAATTTTACTGGGCCTTACATCCTCCCCCACTTAATATAATTCATCCTTGAATGAAAGTCCAAATCTGCCATTAGAAACCAATGTGACTCCGTTGCAATTAAACACATCAACAGTTCCCAAATTTTGACTAACTTCCTAAATTTCCAAAACTATCGCCAAAGTCTCCCATGTAATTAGGCCTATCCACCTGCCATAGAATCCAAAAACCATACGTAACAACATATACATGAACCAACGACGCGACATAACATAAAAAAAACATTAATTGTGGCCTCACAAGCAGTATATTACCAATAAGGAACACCCTTAACATTAACTGTATAAATGATACATAATTCACACGGAACAATTGCATAGAATCAATTACATAGCTATTCAAACAAATGGGGGGTCCTTCCATTTCATATCTTCCACGGCTTCATAGGTGGTCTCTTCAACTTGTTGGCTTTGCCAAAAAACTATCACGGAGGAAATTTATTTGTTCCACAACTTTCGAAATTGCCTATCAAGCTTGCCGGAAAGAATCTCTACAATCATCAACACATAAGTCTATCTTGGCATCATGAAACCCCGGGTTTTTGATGAAATTTTACGGGTCCTTACAACACCCCCCCCACACACTTAAGATCATTCGTCCTCGAATGAGGGTCCAAATCCGCCATTAGAAACAATGGTGACTCAACTGCTATTACACACACCAACAGTTCCCAAATTTTGACTTACTCCCTAAATTTCCAAAAACTTTGCTAGTAGATATGTGCTTAGAAGAAGATTTGAGGTATTTTATGACTGGTGCTACATGAGCTTATGAGGGATTTAGATGAATTACAGTGCGAGATCATGGAACTTATAGAGTAAGGGTATTGTGGATTATCAAATGTTATATTCTATGGCTTTGAGCTAAGTGGGGGAGGTTTCTATCGATGATCAGATTGCATGGTCATGTGTTATATTAGTCTAGGTCTGAGGCATATTCATGGATTAGTTATGACTTGAAGGAGGCTGACTTCGAGGATGGTGTGGGGAAGGAAATCGTTGTATGCATAATATATTACACTTTATGGATATATGGAGATCTTGGAATAATTTGGGTTTGTTATTCGTGGTGGATGTAGTGTGCAGGGAGAAGGGAGTCACTTGGTTGCTGAAAGGTTGGGTTTCTTTTTTGGGTCTTCATGTGCTAATGGATCACAAGACGTTCGGCTCGTATTGGCGGTGCATTGAAGATTAGAGCATAGTGTATGACTTTCGATAAGGTTCTAATGAGTTCAAGATTCATATGTTGTAATTAAGGATTTCCCGAATTTGTATATGGGTAAGATCTGAGATTTGCATTGAGTGCTGCAGAGACTTGTAGTATTTTTGTATCATTACTGAACCTACATTTCAGTAACAGAGAGGTTGAAGAAACAAATTCAAATTCATAGAAGGTATCTTCATAGTAGGTATCTCGGTTGTAGTGCTATTGGGTGCTTAAGTGGGAATACAATGGCTTATGGCCCTTAGGACCAGATGGTTTCGTTCTAGGATCTTTTGAGGCGAGCTTTGGGGTGAGGATCATAGTGTGCTAGCAAGGAGAATTATTAACTTGAAGGCAAGTCGAGAGGGACTCAAAGAAATAGATCAACTT
Organism: Nicotiana tabacum; assembly: GCF_000715075.1. Lineage (NCBI taxonomy): Eukaryota > Viridiplantae > Streptophyta > Magnoliopsida > Solanales > Solanaceae > Nicotiana > Nicotiana tabacum. The sequence goes on from NC_134102.1 coordinate 51,651,090, forward strand.
GGTGGTGGTTTGGATCAGCATAGTAATAAATATGATCGGGTCTGTTGGTGTGGTGAGACTCTATAGGTGTTTTGTGGCAATTCTCTTGGGTTGGGAAATCTGCGTGACTTAGTTGCGTTTGAGGGATTTAGGTATGATTGTCTGGTTATGTGCAAATGGGCTTCGGAGAGAGTTCTCGATGGTGACGACCATGACTTGGGATGAATGTTTTCTACAAGCATGGGGAGTTTGTTGCGTGTTGTCTCCTAGATGGGGTCTAGTAGAAGGTTTTTGACTGATGGAGTGTGTATCCTGCTTGTGATTCAGAGTTAATAATGGGATTCTCATGTTTTCATATGATGGCATGATAGATGCGGTGCGACATATGGGATTGAAGTTTGCGTGTACAATGTTATAGTTTTTTTTCAAAGTGAAGGTCATGAGTTCTAGATAGCATGGAAGATTTCAGATGTTTAGAAGAATAATGACATTATTTGGTATAACCTTAGAAAGGTGCACATTTCAGAAGGCGAACTGTGTCTTGGCTTGTGGATGCTTGACTAGTATTATGGTAGTTGCCTGGTTGTTGATAGCTAACGTTTAGATTTTTACTATGTGGCACATGAGATTTATGGAAGTATTTCCCGTGAGATCGGATATGGAAATTCTTTTATTCTTGGGATTTGGATACTCGGAGATTCTCTGAGTCGGACTATTCCTTGGTTGTGAACTGTGAAGATATGGCCAGGGTTAGACAACTGGTGGTATGTGTTATGTATAGGTTACTGGGAACTTTTTGAAGGTTATATACCTATTTGTGGATGATCGGAGTTGATTTGGGGGCTCATTGGTAGAGCTAATGAGAATGTGTACTCTACATCAAATCGGGTTTGGTTACTCTGCACATCCAGTGTTGATGGGTATGTTATCAACTTGAGTTGATCTTATTCGTGTGCTGATATGTTCCACTCTTCTATGCTACGACGGGAAAGTTGTGGAACAAATAAATTGCCTCCATGAAAGTTTTATGGCGAAGCCAACAAGTCGAAGAGGACACCTGGGAATCCGAGGAAGATTTGAAGAATAAGTACCCTCATATGTTTGAATAGCTATGTAAGCGGTTCTATGAAATTGTTCCCTGTGAATTACGTATCATTTGTACAGTTGATGTTAAAGGTGTTCCTTTTTGGTAATATACTGCTCGTGAGGCCACGGTTGGCATTGTTGTTATGTTATGTTGCATCGTTGGTTCATGTATATGTTGTTAGGACTGGTTTTGGGACTCTCTGGCATGTGGATAGGCACAATTACAGGGGAGACTCTGGCGAACATTTTTGAAATTTAGGGAGTTAGTCAAAATTTGGGAACTGTTGGTGTGTGTAATATAAGTTAAGTCACATTGGTTTCTAATGGCAGATTTGGACCCTCATTCGAGTACGAATGATCTTAAGTGGGGGAGGATGTAAGGACCCGTAAAATTTCACCTAAAACCCGGGGTGTTGTGATACCAAGATAGACTTATGTGTTGATGATTGTAGAGATTCTTCTCGGCAGCCGTGATAGGCAAGTTCGAAAGTTAAGGAACAAAGCAATTTCCTTTGTGAAAGTGTTATGGCGAAGCCAACAAGTCGAAGAGGCCACCTGGGAAGCCCAGGAAGGGATGAAGAAGAAGTACCCTCATTTGTTTGAATAGCTATGTAAAAAATTCTACGAAATTGTTCCCTCTAAATTATGTATTATTTGTACAGTTGATGTTAAGGATGTTACTTTTTTGTAATATACTGCTCGTGAGGCCACGGTTGGCATTGTTTTTATGTTATGTTGCGTCGTTGGTTCATGTATATATTGTTAAGACTGGTTTTGGGATTTTCTGGCATGTGGATACGCACAATTACAGGGAGACTCTGGCAAATTGTTTGAAATTTAGGGAGTTAATCAAAATTTGGGAACTGTTGGTGTGTTTAATAGCAACTGAGTCACATTGGCGTAGTAAAATTTAACCTAAAACCCGTGGTTTCATGATGCCAAGATAGGCTTATGTGTTGATGATTGAAGAGATTCTTCGCCGCGAGCTTGATAGGCAATTTCGAAAGTTGTGGAACAAATAAATTGCCTCCGTGAAAGTTTTATGGCGAAGCCAAGAAGTCAAAGAGGACACTTAGGAATCCGAGGAAAATGTGAAGAATAAGTACTCTCATAAGTTTGAATAGCTATGTAAGCGATTCTATGAAATTGTTCCTTGTGTATTATGTATCATTTTGTACAGTTGATGTTAAGGGTGTTCCTTTTTGGTAATATACTGCTCGTGAGGCCAGGGTTGGCATCGTTGTTATGTTATGTTGAGTCGTTGGTTCATGTATATGTTGTTAGGACTGGTTTTGGGATTCTCTGGCATGTGGGTAGGCACAATTACAAGGGAGACTGTAGCGAACTTGTTTGAAATTTAGGGAGTTAATCAAAATTTGGGAACTGTTGGTGTGTGTAATATCAGCTGAGTTACGTTGGTTTCTAATGGCAGATTTGGACCCTCATTCAAGGACGAATGATCTTAAGTGGGGGAGGATGTAAGGACCCGTAAAATTTCACCTAAAACCCGGGGTGTTGTGATGCCAAGATAGACTTATGTGTTGATGATTGTAGAGATTCTTCTCGGCAGCCGTGATAGGCAAGTTCAAAAGTTAGGGAACAAAGCAATTTCCTCTGTGAAAGTGTTATGGCGACGCCAACAAGTCGAAGAGGCCACCTGGGATGCCGGGGAAGGGATGAAGAAGAAGTACCCTCATTTATTTGAATAGCTATGTAACAAATTCTAAGAAATTATTCCCTGTGAATTATGTTTCATTTGTTCAGTTGATGTTAAGGGCGTTCCTTTTGGTAATATACTGCTCGTGAGGCCACGGTTGGCATTGTTTTTATGTTATGTTGCGTCGTTGGTTCATGTATATGTTGTTAGGACTAGTTTTGGGATTTTCTGGCATGTGGATACGCACAATTACAGGGAGAATCTGGCAAATTGTTTGAAATTTAGGGAGTTAATCAAAATTTGGGAACTGTTCGTGTGTTTAATAGCAACTGAGTCACATTGGTTTCTAATAGCGGATTTGGAACTTCATTCGCGGATGAATTATATTGAGTGGGGGAGGATGTAAGGCCCAATAAATCTTAATGTAAAACCCGTGGTTTCGTGATGCCAAGATAGACTTATGTGTTGATTATTGTAGAGATTCTTTGCCGCAAGCTTGATAGGCAATTTCGAAAGTTGTCGAACAAATAAATTGCCTCCGTGAAAGTTTTATGGCGAATCCAACAAGTCGAAGAGGATACCTGGGAATCCGAGGAAGATGTGAAGAATAAGTACCCTCATATGATTGAATAGCTATGTAAGCGATTCTATGAAATTGTTCCTTGTGAATTATGTATCATTTGTATAGTTGATGTTAAGGGTGTTTCTTTTTGGTAATATACTGCTCATGAGTCCACCGTTGGCATCGTTGTTATGTTATGTTGAGTCGTTGGTTTATGTATATGTTGTTAGGACTGGTTTTGGGATTCTCTGGCATGTGGATAGGCACAATTACAGGAGAGACTCTAGCGAACTTGTTTGAAATTTAGGGAGTTAGTCAAAATTTGGGAACTGTTGGTGTGTGTAATATCAGCTGAGTCACATTGGTTTCTAATGGCAGATTTGGACCCTCATTCGAGGACGAATGATCTTAAGTGGGGGAGAATGTAAGGACCCGTAAAATTTCACCTAAAACCCGGGGTGTTGTGATGCCAAGATAGACTTATGTGTTGATGATTGTAGAGATTCTTCTTGGCAGCCGTCATAGGCAAGTTTGAAAGTTTAGGAACAAAGCAATTTCCTCTGTGAAAGTTTTATGGCGAAGCCAACAAGTCAAAGCGGCCACCTGGGAAGCCGAGGAAGAGATGAAGACGAAGTACCCTCATTTCTTTGAATAGCTATGTAATCGATTCTATGAAATTGTTCCCTCTAAATTATGTTTCATTTGTACAGTTGATGTTAAGGGCGTTTCTTTTGGTAATATACTACTCGTGAGGCCACGGTTGGCATTGTTTTTATGTTATGTTGCGTCGTTGGTTCATGTATATGTTTTTAGAACTAGTTTTGGGATTCTCTGGCATGTGGATACGCACAATTACAGGGAGACTCTAGCGAAATTTTTGAAATTTAGGGAGTTGGTCAAAATTTAGGAACTGTTGGTGTGTTTAATAGCAACTGAGTCACATTGGTTCCAAATGGAGGATTTGTAACTTCATTCGAGGACGAATTATATTGAGTGCGGGAGGATGTAAGGCCCAGTAAAACTTAACCTAAAACCCGTGGTTTCGTGATGCCAAGAAAGACTTATGTGTTGATGATTGTAGAGATTCTTCGCCGGGAGCTTGATAGGCAATTTCGAAAGTTGTCGAACAAATAAATTGCCTCTGTGAAAGTTTTATGTCGAATCCAACAAGTCGAAGAGGACACTTGAGAATCCGAGGAAGATGTGAAGAATAAGTACCCTCATATGTTTGAATAGCTATGTAATCTATTTTATGAAATTGTACTGTATGAATTATGTATCATTTGTACAGTTGATGTTAAGGGTATTTCCTTTTGGTAATATACTGCTTGTGAAGCCACGGTTGGTGTTGTTTTTATATTGTGTTGCGTCGTTGGTTCATGTATATGTTGTTAGGACTGGTTTTGGGATTCTCTGGCAGGGGGATAGGCCTAATTATACGGGAGATTTTGGCGAAAGTTTTTGAAATTTAGGGAGTTAGTCAAAATTTGCGAACTGTTGGTGTGTGTAATAGCAGCTGAGTCACATTGGTTTCTAATGGTGAATTTGGACCATCATTCAAGGATGAATGATCTTAAGTGGGGGACGAAGTAAGGCCTCGTAAAATTTCACCTAAAACCCGAGGTTTCGCGATGCCAAGATAGACTTATGTGCTGATGATGGTAGAGATTTCACCTAAAGCTACGTTTGGCGTTGTTTTTATGTTATTTTGCATCATTGGTTCATATATATGTTGTTAGGACTGGTTTTGGGATTCTTTGTCGGGTGAAAAGGCCAATTACAGGGGAGACTGTGGTAAAAATGTTTTTGGAAATTTATGGAGTTAGTCAAAATTTGGGAACTCTTGGGGTGTGTAATAGCAGCTGAGTGACATTGGTTTCTAATGGCCGATCTAGACCCTCATTCGAGGACAAATCATCTTAAGTGGGGGAGGATGTAAGGCCCCATAAAAGTATACCTAAAACCTGGGGTTTGGTGATCCGAAGATAGACTTATGTGTTGATGATTGTAAAGATTCTTCGCAACGAGCTTGGTAGGCAAGTTCAAAAGTTGAGGAACGAAGAAATTGACTCCGTGAAAGTGTTATGGCAAAGTTAACAATTCGAAGAGGCCACCTGGGAAGCCAAGGACGAGATGAAGAAGAAGTACCCTCATTGATTTGAATAGCTATGTAATCGATTCTATGAAATTTTTCACTGTGAATAATGTATCATTTGTACAGTTGAGGTTAAGGGTGTTCTTTTTTGGTAATATACTGCTCGTGAGGCCATAGTTGGCGTTGTTTTTATATTATGTCGCGTGGTTGGTTCATGTATATGTTGTTAGGACTGGATAGGCCCAATTACAGGGGACACTCTGGCAAAATATTTGGAAATTTAGGGAGTTAGGCAAAATCTGGGAACTGTTGGTGTATGTTATAGCAGCTAAGTCACATTGGTTTCTAATGGCGTATTTGGACACTCATTCGAGGATGAATGATCTTAAGTGGAAGAGGATGTAAGCCCCCATAAAATATCACCTGAAACCCGGGGTTTCGTGATGCCAAGATAGACTTATGTGTTGATGATTGTTGAAATTCTTTGCAACGAGCAAGGCAAGTTCAAAAGCTAAGAAATAAAGAAATTGCCTCCGTGAAAGTATTATAGCGAAGCCAAAAATTCGAAGAGGCCACCAGGGAAGCCGAGGAAGAGATGAAGAAGAAGTACCCTCATTTGTTTGAATAGCTATGTAATCGATTCTATGAAATTGTTCCTTGTTAATTATGTATTATTTGTACATTTAATGTTAAGGGTGTTCCTTTTTGGTATTGTACTGCCCCGTGAAGCCACCATTGGAATTATTTTTATGTTATTTTGCATCGTTGGTTCATGTATATGTTGTTAGGACTGGTTTTTGGATTCTCTGATAGGTGGATAGGCCCAATTACAGCGGAGACTCAGGCAAAAATTTTGAAAATTTAGGGAGTTAGTCAAATTTTGGAAACTGTTGGTGTGTGTGATAACAGCTGAGTCACATTTGTTTCTAATGGCAGATTTTGACCCTCATTCGAATATAACAGATCTTAAGTAGGGGAGGATTTAGGGCCCCGTAAAATTTTCGCTGCAACCCGAGTTTTCGTCATGCCAAGATAGACTTATGTGTTGATGATTGTAGAGATTCTTCACGGCGCACTTGATACGCAAGTTCTAAAGTTGACGCATAAAGAAATCGCATCTGTGAAAGTGTTATGGCAAAGCCAACAAGTCGAAGAGCCACATGGGAAGGCGGGGATGTGATGAAGAAGAAGTACCCTCATTTGTTTGAATAGCTATGTAATCGATTCCATGAAATGTATCCCTGTGAATTATGTATCATTTGTACAGTTAATGTTAAGGGTGTTCCTTTTTCATAATATACTACTCAAGAGGCCACGGTTGGCTTTGATTTTATGTTATGTTGCGTTGTTGGTTCATGTATATGTTGTTAGGACTGGTTTTGGGATTCTCTGGCGGGTGGATAGGGCCAATTACAGTTGAGACTCTCGCGAAATTTATGGAAATTTAGGGAGTTAGTCAAAATTTGGGAATTGTTGGTGTGTGTAATAGCAGCTATGTCGCGTTAGTTTCTAATGGCGGATTTGTACACTCATTCGAGGACAGATGATCATAAGTGGGGTAGGATGTGAGACCCCGTAAAATTTCACCTAAAACCTAGGGTTTTGTGATGCCACGATAGACTTATGTGTTGATGATTGTAGAGATTCTTTGTAATGAGCTTGATAGGGCAGTTCAAAAGTTGAGGAATAAAGAAATTGCCTCCGTGAAAGTGATATGGTGAAGCCAATATGTCGAAGAGGCCACCTGGGAAGCCTAGGAATAGATGAAGAAGATGTGCCCTCATTTGTTTGAATAACTATGTAATCGATTCTATGAAATTGTTCCTTGTGCATTATGTATCATTTCTACAGTTGATGTTAAGGGTGTTCCTTTTTTGTAATATACTGCTCGTAAAGCCATGGTTGACATTGTTTTTATCTTATTTTGCGTCACTGGTTAATGTATATATTGTTAGGTGTAGTTTTGGGATTCTCTGGCGGTGGATAAGCACAATTACAGGGGAGAGTCTGGTGAAATATTTTGAAATTTAGTGAGTTAGTCAAAATTTGGGAACTTTTGGTGTGTGTAATTGCAGCTGAGTGACATTGGTTTCTAATGGAAGATCTGGACCCTCATACGAGGATGAATCATCTTAAGTGGGGGAGGATGTAAGGTCCCGAATCATCTTATGTGTTGATGATTCTTCGTAACGAGCTTGATAGGCAAGTTCAAAAGTTGAGGAACAAAGAAATTGCCTCCGTGAAAGTGTTATGGCGAAATTAACAATTCGAAGAGGCCACCTAGGAAGCCGAGGACGAGATGAAGAAAAAGTACCCTCATTTATTTGAATAGTTATGTAATCGATTCTATGAAATATTTCCCTGTGAATTATGTATCATTTGTACAGTTGATGTTAAGGGTGTTCATTTTTGGTAATATACTACTCGTGAGGCGACATTTGGCGTTGTTTTTATGTTATGTTGCTTTGTCGGTTCATTTATTTGTTGTTAGGACTGGATAGGCCCAATTACAGGGGAGACTCTGGCGAAATATTTGGAAATTTAAGGAGTTAGTCAAAATTTTGGAACTGTTGGTATTTGTAATAGCAAATGACTCACATTGCCTTCTAATGGCGGATTTGGACCCTCATTCGTGGACGAATGATCTTAAGTGGGGGAGGTTGTAAGGGCCCGTAAAATTTCACCTAAAACCCGGGGTTTCGTGATGCCATGATACACTTATGTGTTGATGATTGTAGAGATTCTTCGCTGAGTATATGTTGCGCCGTTGGTTTATGTATATGTTGTTAGGACTGGATATGCTCAATTACAGGGTAGACTCTTGCGAAATATTTTGATATTTAGGGAGTTAGTCAAAATTTTGGAACTGTTGGTATGTGTAATAGAAGCTGAGTCACATTGGTTTCTAATGGCGGATTTGGACCCTCATTCGAGGACGAATGATCTTAAGAGGGGGAGGATGTAAAGCCCCTTAAAATTTCACCTAAAAACCGGAGTTTCGTGATGCCAAGATAGACTTATGTGTTGATGATTGTAGAGATTCTTTGCAACGAGCTTAATATGCAAGTTCAAAAGTTGAGGAACAAAGAAATTGCCTTCGTGAAAGTGTTATGGCAAAGCCAACAAGTAGAAGAGGCCACCTGGGAAACCGAGGAATAGATGAAGAAGAAGTACCCTTATTTGATTGAATAGCTATGTAATCGATTCTATGAAATTGTTTCCTGTGAATTATGCATCATTTGTACAGTTGATGTTAAGGGTGTTCCTCTTTTGTAATATACTGCCCGTAAAGCCATGGTTGGCGTTGTTTTTATGCTATATAGACTCACCGAAAACCTAGGGTTTCTTTATGCCAAGATAGACTTATGTGTTGATGATTGTAGAGATTCTTCGCGACGAGATTGTTAGGACTTGATAGGCCCAATTACAGGGGTGACTCTGGCGGAAAATTTGGAATTTTAGGGAGTTATTCAAAATTTGGGAACTAATGGTGTGTGTAATAGCAGCAGAGTCACATTGGTTTCTATTGTCGGATTTGGACTCTCATTCGAGGAAGAATGATCTTAAGTAGGGGAGGATGTAAGGCCCCGTAAAATTTCACCTAAAACCTAGGGTTTCGTGATGCCAAGATAGACTTATGTATTGATGATTGTAGAGATTCTTCGCAGCGAGCTTGATAGTCATGTTCTAAAGTTGAGGAACAAAGAAATTGCCTCCGTGAAAGTGTTATGGAAAAGGCAACAAGTCGAAGAGGCCACCTAGGAAGCCAAGGACGAGATGAAGAAGAAGTACACTCATTTGTTTGAATAGCTATGTAATCAATTCTATGAAATATTTCCCTGTGAATGATGTATCATTTGTACAGTTGATGTTAAAAGTGTTCGTTTTTGGTAATATACTACTCGTGAGGAAACGGTTGGCATTATTTTTATGTTATATTACGTCGTTAGTTCATTTATATGTTGTTAGGACTGGATAGGCCCAATTACTGGGGAGACTCTGGCAAAATATTTTTGAAATTTAGTGAGTTAGTCAAAATTTGGGAACTAAAGGTGTGTGTAATAGCAGCTGACTCACATTGGTTTCTAGTGGCGGATTTGGACTCTCATTCGAGGACGAATGATCTTATGTAGGGGAGGATGTAAGGCCCAGTAAAATTTCACCTAAAACCTAGGTTTTTGTGATGCCAAGATAGACTTATGTATTGATGATTGCAAAGATTCTTCGGAATGAGCTTGATAGGCAAGTTCAAAAGTTGAGGAACAAAGAAATTGCCTACGTGAAAGTGTTATGGAGAAGCCAACAAGTTGAAGAGGCCACCTGGGAAGCCTAGGAATAGATGAAGAAGAAGTACCCTCATTTGTTTGAATAGTTATGTAATCGATTCTATGAAATTGTTCCCTATGAATTATGTATCATTTGTATAGTTGATGTTAAGGGTGTTCCTTTTTGGTAATATACTGTCCGTGAAGCTACGTTTGGCGTTGTTTTTATGTTATTTTGCATCATTGGTTCATATATATGTTGTTAGGACTGGTTTTGGGATTCTTTGGCGGGTGGAAAGGCCAATCACAGGGGAGACTGTGGTAAAAATGTTTTTGGAAATTTATGGAGTTAGTCAAAATTTGGGAACACTTGGTGTGTGTAATAGCAGCTGAGTGACATTGGTTTCTAATGGCCGATCTAGACCCTCATTCGAGGACAAATCATCTTAAGTGGGGGAGGATGTAAGGCCCCATAAAAGTATACCTAAAACCCGGGGTTTCGTGATCCGAAGATAGACTTATGTGTTGATGATTGTAAAGATTCTTCGCAACGAGCTTGGTAGGCAAGTTCAAAAGTTGAGGAACGTAGAAATTGACTCTGTAAAAATGTTATGGCGAAGTTAACTGTTCGAAGAGGCCACCTGGGAAGCCAAGGACGAGATGAAGAAGAAGTACCCTCATTTATTTGAATAGCTATGTAATCGATTCTATGAAATTTTTCACTGTGAATGATGTATCATTTGTACAGTTGAGGTTAAGGGTGTTCTTTTTTGGTAATATACTGCTCGTGAGGCCATAGTTGCCGTTGTTTTTATATTATGTCGCGTGGTTGGTTCATGTATATGTTGTTAGGACTGGATAGGCCCAATTACAGGGGAGACTCTGGCAAAATATTTGGAAGTTTAGGGAGTTAGGCAAAATTTGGGAACTGTTGGTGTATGTTATAGCAGCTAAGTCACATTGGTTTCTAATGGCGTATTTGGACACTCATTTGAGGATGAATGATCTTAAGTGGAAGAGGATGTAAGGCCCCGTAAAATATCACCTAAAACCCGGGGTTTCGTGATTCCAAGATAGACTTATGTGTTGATGATTGTTGAGATTCTTTGCAACGAGCTTGATGGGCAAGTTCAAAAGCTAAGAAATAAAGAAATTGCCTCCGTGAAAGTATTATAGCGAAGACAACAATTCGAAGAGGCCACCAGGGAAGCCGAGGAAGAGATGAAGAAGAAGTACCCTCATTTGTTTGAATAGCTATGTAATCGATTCTATGAAATTGTTCCTTGTTAACTATGTATTATTTATACATTTGATGTTAAGGGTGTTCCTTTTTGGTATTGTACTGCCCCGTGAAGCCACCATTGGAATTATTTTTATGTTATTTTGCGTCGTTGGTTCATGTATATGTTGTTAAGACTGGTTTTCGGATTCTCTGATAGGTGGATAGGCCCAATTACAGCGGAGACTCAGGCAAAAATTTTGGAAATTTAGGGAGTTAGTCAAATTTTGGAAACTGTTGGTGTGTGAAATAACAGCTGAGTCACATTTGTTTCTAATGGCGGATTTTGACCCTCATTCGAATATAACTGATCTTAAGTAGGGGAGGATTTAGGGCCCCGTAAAATTTCCGCTGCAACCCGAGTTTTCGTGATGCCAAGATAGACTTATGTGTTGATGATTGTAGAGATTCTTCACGGCGCACTTGATATGCAAGTTCTAAAGTTGACGCATAAAGAAATCGCATCTGTGAAAGTGTTATGGCAAATGCAACAAGTCGAAGAGCCACATGGGAAGCCGAGGATGTGATGAAGAAGAAGTACCCTCATTTGTTTGAATAGCTATGTAATCGATTCCATGAAATGTATCCCTGTAAATTATGTATCATTTGTACAGTTGATGTTAAGGGTGTTCCTTTTTCGTAATATACTACTCATGAGGCCACGGTAAGCTTTGATTTATGTTATGTTGCGTTGTTGGTTCATGTATATGTTGTTAGGACTGGTTTTGGGATTCTCTGGCGGGTGGATAGGCCCAATTACAGTGGAGACTCTCGCGAATTTTATGGAAATTTAGGGAGTTAGTCAAAATTTGGGAACTGTTGGTGTGTGTAATAGCAGCTGAGTCACATTCATTTATAATGGAAGATTTGGACACTCATTCGAGGACGAATGATCTTAAGTTGCGGAGGATGTAAGGCCCAGTAAAATTTCACCTAAAACCTAGGGTTTCGTGATGCCAAGATAGACTTATGTGTTGATGATTGTAGAGATTCTTTGTAATGAGCTTGATAAGACAGTTCAAAAGTTGAGGAATAAAGAAATTGCCTCCGTGAAAGTGATATGGCAAAGCCAATATGTCGAAGAGGCCACCTAGGAAGCCTAGGAATAGATGAAGAAGAAGTGCCCTTATTTGTTTGAATAACTATGTAATCGATTCTATGAAATTGTTCCTTGTGCATTATGTATCATTTCTACAGTTGATGTTAAGGGTGTTCCTTTTTGGTAATATACTGATCGTAAAGCCACGGTTGGCATTGCTTTTATGTTATTTTGCGTCACTGGTTAATGTATATATTGTTAGGTCTAGTTTTGGGATTCTCTGGCGGGTGGATAAGCACAATTACAGGGGAGACTATGGTGAAATATTTGGAAATCTAGGGAGTTAGTCAAAATTTGGGAACTTTTGTGTGTGTAATAGCAGCTGAGTGACATTGGTTTCTAATGGGAGATCTGGACCCTCATACGAGGATGAATCATCTTAAGTGGGGGAGGATGTAAGGTCCCGAATCATCTTATGTGTTGATGATTCTTCGCAACGAACTTGATAGGCAAGTTCAAAAGTTGAGGAACAAAGAAATTGCCTCCGTGAAAGTGTTATGGCGAAGTTAACAATTCGAAGAGGCCACCTAGGAAGCCGAGGACGAGATGAAGAAAATGTACCCTCATTTATTTAAATAGTTATGTGATCGATTCTATGAAATATTTCCCTGTGAATTATGTATCATTTGTACAGTTGATGTTAAGGGTGTTCATTTTTGGTAATATACTGCTTGTGAGGCGACAGTTGGCGTTGTTTTTATGTTGTTAGGACTGGATAGGCCCAATAACAGGGGAGACTCTGGCGAAATATTTGGAAATTTAGACAAAATTTGGGAACTGTTGGTGTGTGTAATAGCAGCTGAGTGACACTTGTTTCTAATGGTGGATTTGGACCCTCATTCGAAGATGAATGATCTTAAGTGGGGGAGGATGTAAGGCCCCATAAAATTTCACCTACAACCCGGGGTTTCGTGATGCCAAGATAGACTTATGTGTTGATGATTGTAGAGATTCTTAACGGAGAGCTTGATAGGCAAGTTCTAAAGTTGAGGAACAAAGAAATTGCCTCTGTGAATGTGTTATGGCAAAGCCAACAAGATGAAGAGCCACCTGGGAATCCGAGGACGAGATGAAGAAGAAGTACCCTCGTTTGTTCTAATAGCTATGTAATCGATTCCATGAAATTGTTCCTTGTGAATTTGGTATCATTTGTACAGTTGATGTTAAGGGTGTTCCTTTTTGGTGATATACTACTTGTGAGGCCACGGTTGGCTTTGTTTTTATGTTATGTTGTGTTATTGGTTAATGTATATGTTGTTAGGACTGGTTTTGGGATTCTCTGGCCGGTGGATAGGCCCAATTACAATGGAGACTCTGGCAAAATTTATGGAAATTTAGGGAGTTAGTCAAAATTTGGGAACTGTTGGTGTGTGTAATAGCAGCTGAGTCATATTGGTTTCTAATGGCGGATTTGGACACTCATTCAAGGACGAATGATCTTAAGTGGGGGAGTATGTAAGGCCCCGTAAAATTTCACCTAAAACCTAGGGTTTCGTGATGCCAAGATTGACTTATGCATTGATGATTGTAGAGATTCTTCGTAACGAGCTTGGTAGGACAGTTCAAAAGTTGAGGAACAAAGAAATTGCCTCCGTGAAAGTGTTATGGCGCAGCCAACAAGTCGAAGAGGCCACCTGGGAAGCCTAGGAATAGATGAAGAAGTACCCTTATTTGTTTGAATAGATATGTAATCGATTCTATGAAATTGTTCCTTGTGCATTATGTATCATTTCTACAGTGTATGTTAAGGGTGTTCCTTTTTGGTAATATACTGCCTGTGAAGCCACGGTTGGCTTTGTTTTTATGTTATGTTGCATTGTTAGTTAATGTATATGTTGTTAGGACTGGTTTTGGGATTCTCTAGCAGGTGGATAGGCACAATTACGGGGGAGACACTGGTGAAATAGTTTGAAATTTAGGGAGTTAGTTAAAATTTGGGAACTGTTGGCATGTGTAATAGCAGCTGAGTGACATTCATTTATAATGGCAGATTTGGACACTCATTCGAGGACGAATGATCTTAAATGGGGGAGGATGTAAGGCCCCGTAAAATTTCACCTAAAACCTACAGTTTCGTGATGCCAAGATAGACTTATGTGTTGATGATTGTAGAGATTCGTCGTAACGAGCTTGGTAGGACAGTTCAAAAGTTGAGGAACAAATAAATTGCTTCCGTGAAAGTGTTATGGCGAAGCCAACAAGTCGAAAAGGCAACCTGGGAAGCCTAGGAATATATGAAGAAGAAGTACCCTCATTTGTTTGAATAGCTATGTAATCGATTCTATGAAATTGTTCCCTGTGCATTATGTATCATTTCTACAGTTGATATTAAGGGTGTTCCTTTTTTGTAATATACTTCCCGTGAAGCCACGGTTGGCAATGTGTTTATGTTATTTTGCATCATTGGTTCATGTATATGTTGTTAGGACTGGTTTTGGGATTCTCTAGCGGGTGGATAGGCACAATTACGGGGGAGAAGCTGGTGAAATTTTTGGAAATTTAGGGAGTTATTAAAAATTTAGAAACTGTTGGTGTGTGTAATAGCAGCTGAGTCACATTTGTTTCTAATGGTGGATTTGGACCCTCATTCGAAGATGAATGATCTTAAGTGGGGGAGGATGTAAGGCCCCGTAAAATTTCACCTACAACCCGGGGTTTCGTGTTGCCAAGATAGACTTATGTGTTGATGATTGTAGAGATTCTTAATGGAGAGCTTGATAGGCAAGTTCTAAAGTTGAGGAACAAAGAAATTGCCTCTGTGAATGTGTTATGGCAAAGCCAACAAGACGAAGAGCTACCTGGGAAGCCGAGGACGAGATGAAGAAGAAGTACCCTCGTTTGTTCTAATAGCTATGTAATCGATTCCATGAAATTTTTCCCTGTAAATTTGGTATCATTTGTACAGTTGATGTTAAGGGTGTTCCTTTTTGGCGATATACTACTTGTGAGGCCACGGTTGGCTTTGTTTTTATGTTATGTTGTGTTATTGGTTAATGTATATATTTTTAGGACTGGTTTTGGGATTCTCTGGCCGATGGATAGGCCCAATTACAATGGAGACTCTGGCAAAATTTATGGAAATTTAGGGAGTTAGTCAAAATTTGGAAACTGTTGGTGTGTGTAATAGCAGCTGAGTCATATTGGTTTCTAATGGCGGATTTGGACACTAATTCGAGGACGAATGATCTTAAGTGGGGGAGTATGTAAGGCCCCGTAAAATTTCACCTAAAACCTAGGGTTTCGTGATGCCAAGATTGACTTATGCGTTGATGATTGTAGAGATTCTTCGTAACGAGCTTGGTAGGAAAGTTCAAAAGTTGAGGAACAAAGAAATTGCCTCCGTGAAAGTGTTATGGCGCAGCCAACAAGTCGAAGAGGCCACCTGGGAAGCCTAGGAATAGATGAAGAAGTACCCTTATTTGTTTGAATAGATATGTAATCGATTCTATGAAATTGTTCCTTTTTCATTATGTATCATTTCTATAGTGTATGTTAAGGGTGTTCCTTTTTGGTAATATACTGCCTGTGAAGCCACGGTTGGCTTTGTTTTTATGTTATGTTGCATTGTTAGTTAATGTATATGTTGTTAGGACTGGTTTTGGGATTCTCTAGCAGGTGGATAGGTACAATTACGGGGGAGACTCTGGTGAAATATTTGGAAATTTAGGGAGTTAGTTAAAATTTGGGAACTGTTGGCATGTGTAACAGCAGCTGAGTGACATTCATTTATAATGGCAGATTTGGACACTCATTCGAGGATGAATGATCTTAAATGGTGGAGGATGTAAGGCCCCGTAAAATTTCACCTAAAACCTACAGTTTCGTGATGCCAAGATAGACTTATGTGTTGATGATTGTAGAGATTCGTCGTAACGAACTTGGTAGGACAGTTCAAAAGTTGAGGAACAAATAAATTGCTTCCGTGAAAGTGTTATGGCGAAGCCAACAAGTCGAAAAGGCAACCTGGGAAGCCTAGGAATCGATGAAGAAGAAGTACCCTCATTTGTTTGAATAGCTATGTAATCGATTCTATGAAATTGTTCCCTGTGCATTATGTATCATTTCTACAGTTGATATTAAGGGTGTTCCTTTTTTGTAATATACTTCCCGTGAAGCCACGGTTGGCAATGTGTTTATGTTATTTTGCATCATTGGTTCATGTATATGTTGTTAGGACTGGTTTTGGGATTCTCTAGCGGGTGGATAGGCACAATTACGGGGGAGAAGCTGGTGAAATTTTTGGAAATTTAGGGAGTTATTAAAAATTTAGAAACTGTTGGTGTGTGTAATAGCAGCTGAGTCACATTTGTTTCTAATGGTGGATTTGGACCCTCATTCGAAGATGAATGATCTTAAGTGGGGGAGGATGTAAGGCCCCGTAAAATTTCACCTACAACCCGGGGTTTCGTGATGCCAAGATAGACTTATGTGTTGATGATTGTAGAGATTCTTAATGGAGAGCTTGATAGGCAAGTTCTAAAGTTGAGGAACAAAGAAATTGCCTCTGTGAATGTGTTATGGCAAAGCCAACAAGACGAAGAGCTACCTGGGAAGCCGAGGACGAGATGAAGAAGAAGTACCCTCGTTTGTTCTAATAGCTATGTAATCGATTCCATGAAATTGTTCCCTGTGAATTTGGTATCATTTGTACAGTTGATGTTAAGGGTGTTCCTTTTTGGTGATATACTACTTGTGAGGCCACGGTTGGCTTTGTTTTTATGTTATGTTGTGTTATTGGTTAATGTATATGTTGTTAGGACTGGTTTTGGGATTCTCTGGCCGGTGGATAGGCCCAATTACAATGGAGACTCTGGCAAAATTTATGGAAATTTAGGGAGTTAGTCAAAATTTGGGAACTGTTGGTGTGTGTAATAGCAGCTGAGTCATATTGGTTTCTAATGGCGGATTTGGACACTCATTCGAGGACGAATGATCTTAAGTGGGGGAGTATGTAAGGCCCCGTAAAATTTCACCTAAAACCTAGGGTTTCGTGATGCCAAGATTGACTTATGCGTTGATGATTGTAGAGATTCTTCGTAACGAGCTTGGTAGGACAGTTCAAAAGTTGAGGAACAAAGAAATTGCCTCCGTGAAAGTGTTATGGCGCAGCCAACAAGTCGAAGAGGCCACCTGGGAAGCCTAGGAATAGATGAAGAAGTACCCTTATTTGTTTGAATAGATATGTAATCGATTTTATTAAATTGTTCCTTGTGCATTATGTATCATTTCTACAGTGTATGTTAAGGGTATTCCTTTTTGGTAATATACTGCCTGTGAAGCCACGGTTGGCTTTGTTTTTATGTTATGTTGCGTTGTTAGTTAATGTATATGTTGTTAGGACTGGTTTTGGGATTCTCTAGCAGGTGGATAGGCACAATTACGGGGGAGACTCTGGTGAAATATTTGGAAATTTAGGGAGTTAGTTAAAATTTGGGAACTGTTGGCATGTGTAATAGCAGCTGAGTGACATTCATTTATAATGGCAGATTTGGACACTCATTCGAGGACGAATGATCTTAAATGGGGGAGGATGTAAGGCCCCGTAAAATTTCACCTAAAACCTACAGTTTCGTGATGCCAAGATAGACTTATGTGTTGATGATTGTAGAGATTCGTCGTAACGAGCTTGGTAGGACAGTTCAAAAGTTGAGGAACAAATAAATTGCTTCCGTGAAAGTGTTATGGCGAAGCCAACAAGTCGAAAAGGCAACCTGGGAAGCCTAGGAATATATGAAGAAGAAGTACCCTCATTTGTTTGAATAGCTATGTAATCGATTCTATGAAATTGTTCCCTGTGCATTATGTATCATTTCTACAGTTGATATTAAGGGTGTTCCTTTTTTGTAATATACTGCCCGTGAAGCCACGGTTGGCAATGTGTTTATGTTATTTTGCATCATTGGTTCATGTATATGTTGTTAGGACTGGTTTTGGGATTCTCTAGCGGGTGGATAGGCACAATTACGGGGGAGAAGCTGGTGAAATTTTTGGAAATTTAGGGAGTTATTAAAAATTTAGAAACTGTTGGTGTGTGTAATAGCAGCTGAGTCACATTTGTTTCTAATGGTGGATTTGGACCCTCATTCGAAGATAAATGATCTTAAGTGGGGGAGGATGTAAGGCCCAGTAAAATTTCACCTACAACCCGGGGTTTTGTGATGCCAAGATAGACTTATGTGTTGATGATTGTACAGATTCTTAACGGAGAGCTTGATCGGCAAGTTCTAAAGTTGAGGAACAAAGAAATTGCCTCTGTGAATGTGTTATGGCAAAGCCAACAAGACGAAGAGCCACCTGGGAAGCCGAGGACGAGATGAAGAAGAAGTACCCTCGTTTGTTCTAATAGCTATGTAATCGATTCCATGAAATTGTTCCTTGTGAATTTGGTATCATTTGTACAGTTGATGTTAAGGGTGTTCCTTTTTGGTGATATACTACTTGTGAGGCCACGGTTGGCTTTATTTTTATGTTATGTTGTGTTATTGGTTAATGTATATGTTGTAAGGACTGGTTTTTGGATTCTCTGGCCGGTGGATAGGCCCAATTACAATGGAGACTCTGGCAAAATTTATGGAAATTTAGGGAGTTAGTCAAAATTTGGGAACTGTTGGTGTGTGTAATAGCAGCTGAGTCATATTGGTTTCTAATGGAGGATTTGGACACTCATTCGAGGACGAATGATCTTAAGTGGGGGAGTATGTAAGGCCCCGTAAAATTTCACCTAAAACCTAGGGTTTCGTGATGCCAAGATTGACATATGCGTTGATGATTGTAGAGATTCTTCGTAACGAGCTTGGTAGGACAGTTCAAAAGTTGAGGAACAAAGAAATTTCCTCCGTGAAAGTGTTATGGCGTAGCCAACAAGTCGAAGAGGCCACCTGGGAAGCCTAGGAATAGATGAAAAAGTACCCTTATTTGTTTGAATAGATATGTAATCGATTCTATGAAATTGTTCCTTGTGCATTATGTATCATTTCTACAGTGTATTTTAAGAGTGTTCATTTTTGGTAATATACTGCCTGTGAAGCCACGGTTGGCTTTGTTTTTATGTTATGTTGCGTTGTTAGTTAATGTATATGTTGTTAGGACTGGTTTTGGGATTCTCTAGCAGGTGGATAGGCACAATTACGGGGGAGACTCTGGTGAAATATTTGGAAATTTAGGGAGTTAGTTAAAATTTGGGAACTGTGGGCATGTGTAATAGCAGCTGAGTGACATTCATTTATAATGGCAGATTTGGACACTCATTCGAGGAGGAATGATCTTAAATGGGGGAGGATGTAAGGCCCCATAAAATTTCACCTAAAACCTATAGTTTCGTGATGCCAAGATAGACTTATGTGTTGATGATTGTAGAGATTCGTCGTAACGAGCTTGGTAGGACAGTTCAAAAGTTGAGGAACAAATAAATTGCTTCCGTGAAAGTGTTATGGCGAAGCCAACAAGTCGAAAAGGCAACCTGGGAAGCCTAGGAATATATGAAGAAGAAGTACCCTCATTTGTTTGAATAGCTATGTAATCGATTCTATGAAATTGTTCCCTGTGCATTATGTATCATTTCTACAGTTGATATTAAGGGTGTTCCTTTTTTGTAATATACTGCCCGTGAAGCCACGGTTGGCAATGTGTTTATGTTATTTTGCATCATTGGTTCATGTATATGTTGTTAGGACTGGTTTTGGGATTCTCTAGCGGGTGGATAGGCACAATTACGGGGGAGAAGCTGGTGAAATTTTTTGAAATTTAGGGAGTTATTAAAAATTTAGAAACTGTTGGTGTGTGTAATAGCAGCTGAGTCACATTTGTTTCTAATGGCGAATTTTGACCCTCATTCGAAGATGAATGATCTTAAGTAGGGGAGGATGTAAGGCCCCGTAAAAGTTCACCTACAACCCGGGGTTTTCTGATGCCTAGATAGACTTATGTGTTGATGATTGTAGAGATTCGTCGTAACGAGCTTGGAAGGACAGTTCAAAAGTTGAGGAACAAATAAATTGCCTCCGTGAAAATGTTATGGCGAAGCCAACAAGTGGAAGAGGCCACCTTGGAAGCCTGGGAATAGATGAAGAAGAAGTACGCTGATTTGTTTGAATAGCTATGTAATCGATTCTATGAAATTGTACCATGTGCATTATGTATCATTTCTACAGTTGATGTTAAGGGTGCTCCTTTTTTGTAATATACTGCCCGTGTAGCCACGGTTGGTGTTGCGTTTATGTTATTTTGCATCATTGGTTCATGTAAATGTTGTTAGGACTGGTTTTGGGATTCTCTTGCAAATGAATAGGCCCAATTACAGGGGAGACTCTAGAGAAATGTTTGGAACTTTAGTGAGTTAATCAAAATTTGGGAATTGTTGGTGTGTGTAATAGCAGCTGAGTCATATTTGTTTCTAATGGCGTATTTAGACCCTCATGATGTAAGGCCCCGTAAGAGTTCACCTACAACCCGGGGTTTCATGATGCCAAGATAGACTTATGTGTTGATGATTGTAGAGATTCTTCGCAGCGAGCTTGATAGGCAAGTTCTAAAGTTGAGGAACAAAGAAATCGCCTCTGTGAAAGTGTTATGGCCAAGCCAACAAGACGAAGAGCCACTTGGGAATCCGAGGATGAAATGAAGAAGAAGTACCCTCATTTGTTTGAATAGATACCAAGAAATTGTTACTTGTGAATTTTGTATCCTTTGTACAGTTGATGTTAAGGGTGTTCCTTTTGGTAATATACTGCCCGTGAAGCCACAAATGGCATTGTGTTTATGTTATTTTGCATCATTCGTTCATGTATATGTTGTTAGGACTGGTTTTGGGATTCTCTAGCGCGTGGATAGGCACAATTACGGGGGAGGCTCTGGTAAAACATTTGGAAATTTAGGGAGTTAGTCAAAATTAGGGAACTGTAGGTGTGTGTAATAGCAGCTGAGTCACATTTGTTTCTAATGGCGGATTTGGACCCTCATTCGAAGATGAATGATCTTAAGTGGGGGAGGATATCAGGCCCCGTAAAAGTTCACCTATAACCCGGGGTTTCGTGATGCCAAGATAGACTTATGTGTTGATGATTGTAGAGATTCGTCGTAACGAGCTTGGTAGGACAGTTCAAAAGTTGAGGAACAAATAAATTGCTTCCGTGAAAGTGTTATGGCGAAGCCAACAAGTCGAAGAGGCAACTTGGGAAGCCTAGGAATAGATGAAGAAGAAGTACCCTCATTTGTTTGAATAGCTATGTAATCGATACCATGTAATTATTCCTTGTGAATTTTGTATCATTTGTACAGTTGATGCTAAGGGTGTTCCTTTTTGTAATATACTGCCCGTGAAGCCACGGTTGGCATTGTGTTTATCTAATTTAGCATCATTGGTTCATATATATGTTGTTAGGACTGGTTTTGGGATTCTCTAGCGCGTGGATAGGCACAATTACGGGGGAGGCTCTGGTGAAATTTTTGGAAATTAAGGGAGTTAGTCAAAATTAGGGAACTGTAGGTGTGTGTAATAGCAGCTGAGTCACATTTGTTTCTAATGGCGGATTTGGACCCTCATTCGAAGATGAATGATCTTAAGTGGGGGAGGATATCAGGCCCCGTAAAATTTCACCTATAACCCGGGGTTTCGTGATGCCAAGATAGACTTATGTGTTGATGATTGTAGAGATTCGTCATAACGAGCTTGGTAGGATAGTTCAAAAGTTGAGGAACAAATAAATTGCTTCCGTGAAAGTGTTATGGCGAAGCCAACAAGTCGAAGAGGCAACCTGGGAAGCCTAGGAATAGATAAAGAAGAAGTACCCTCATTTGTTTGAATAGCTATGTAATCGATACCATGTAATTATTCCTTGTGAATTTTGTATCATTTGTACAGTTGATGCTAAGGGTGTTCCTTTTTGTAATATACTGCCCGTGAAGCCACGGTTGGCGTTGTGTTTATCTAATTTTGCATCATTGGTTCATGTATATGTTGTTAGGACTGGTTTTGGGATTCTCTAGCGGGGGGATAGGCACAATTACGGGGGAGACTCTGGTGAAATTTCTGGAAATTTAGGGAGTTAGTAAAAATATGGGAACTATTGGTGTGTGTAATAGCAGCTGAGTCACATTTGTTTCTAATGGCGGATTTGGACCCTCATTCGAAGATGAATGATCTTATGTGGGGGAGGATGTAGGCCCCGTAAAAGTTCACCTACAACCCGGGGTTTCGTGATGCCAATATAGACTTATGTGTTGATGATTTTAGAGATCCTTCGCAGCGAGCTTGATAGGCAAGTTCAAAAGTTGAGGAACAAACAAATCGCCTCTGTGAAAGTGTTATGGCAAAGCCAACAAGATGAAGACCCACTTGGGAATCTGAGGACGAGATGAAGAAGAAGTACCCTCAATTGTTTTAATAGCTATGTAATCGATACCATGTAATTGTTCCTTGTGAATTTTGTTTCATTTGTACAGTTGATGCTAAGGGTGTTCTTTTTTGTAATATACTGCCCGTGAAGCCACGGTTGGCGTTGTGTTTATCTGATTTTGCATCATTGGTTCATGTATATATTGTTAGGACTGGTTTTGGGATTCTCTAGCGGGTGGATAGGCACAATTACGGGGGAGACTCTAGAGAAATTTTTGGAAATTTTGGGAGTTAGTCAAAATTTGGGAACTGTTGGTGCGTGTAATAGCAGCTAAGTCACATTTGTTTCTAATGGCGGATTTGGACCCTCATTCGAAGATAATTGATCTTCATTGGGGAGGAATGTAAGGCCCCGTAAAAGTTGACCTACAACCCGGGGTTTCATGATGCCAAGATAGACTTATGTGTTGATGATTGTGGAGATTCGTAGTAACGAGCTTGGTAGGACAGTTCAAAAGTTGAGGAACAAATAAATTGCTTCCATGAAAGTGTTATGGCGAAGCCAACAAGTCAAAGAGGCAACCTGGGAAGCCTAGGAATAGATGAAGAAGAAGTACCCTCATTTGTTTGAATAGCTATGTAATCGATACCATGTAATTATTACTTGTGAATTTTGTATCATTTCTACAGTTGATGCTAAGGGTGTTCCTTTTTGTAATATACTGCCCGTGAAGCCACGGTTGGCGTTGTGTTTATCTAATTTTGCATCATTGGTTCATGTATATGTTGTTAGGACTGGTTTTGGGATTCTCTAGCGGGTGGATAGGCACAATTACGGGGGAGACTGGTGAAATTTTTGGAAAATTTTGGGAGTTAGTCAAAATTTGGGAACTGTTGGTGTGTGTAATAGCAGCTGAGTCACATTTGTTTCTAATGGCATATTTGGACCCTCATTCGAAGATGAATAATCTTACGTGGGGGAGGATGTAAGGCCCCGTAAGAGTTCACCTACAACCCGGGGTTTCGTGATGCCAAGATAGACTTATGTGTTGATGATAGTAGAGATTCTTCATGACGAGCTTAATAGGCAAGTTCTAAAGTTGAGGAATAAAGAAATTGCCTTTGTGAATGTGTTATGGCAAAGCCAATAAGACGAAGAGCCACCTGGGAAGCCGAGGATGAGATAAAAAAGAAGTACCCTCGTTTGTTTGAATAGCTATGTAATCGATTCCATGAAATTGTTCCTTGTGAATTTTGTGTCATTTGTACAGTTGATGTTAAGGGTGTTCCTTTTTAGTAATATACTACTTGTGAGGTCACGGTTGGCTTTGTTTTTATGTTATGTTGCGTTGTTGGTTAATGTATATGTTGTTAGGACTGGTTTTGGGATTCTCTGGCGGGTGGAAAGGCCCAATTACAGGGGACACTCTGGCAAAATTTATGGAAATTTACAGAGTTAGTTAAAATTAGGGAACTGTTGGTGTGAGTAATAGCAGTTGAGTCACATTGGTTGCTAATGGCAGATTTGGACACTCTTTCGAAGATGAATGATCTTAAGTGGGGGAGGATGTAAGGCCCCCTAAAATTTTACCTAAAACCTAGGGTTTCGTGATGCCAAGATAGACTTATGTGTTGATGATTGTAGAGATTCTTCGTAACGAGCTTCGTAGGACAATTCAAAAGTAGAAAAACAAATAACTTGCCTCCGTGAAAGTGTTATGGCGAAGACAACAAGTCGAAGAGGCGACCTGGGAAGCCTATGAATAGATGAAGAAGAAGTACCCTCATTTGTTTGAATATCTATGTAATCGATTTTATGAAATTGTTCCCTGTGCATTATGTATCATTTCTACAGTTGATGTTAAGGGTGTTCCTTTTTTGTAAAATACTACTCATGAAGCCACGGTTGGCATTGTGTTTATATTTTTTTGAATCATTTGTTCATGTATATGTTGTTAGGTCTGGTTTTGGGATTCTCTAGCGGGTGGATAGGCACAATTACGGGGGAGACTCCAGTGAAACTTTTGGAAATTTTGGGAGTTAGTTAAAATTTGGGAACTGTTGGTGTGTGTAATAGCAGCTGAGTCACATTCATTTATAATGGAAGATTTGGACACTCATTCGAGGACGAATGATCTTAAGTTGCGGAGGATGTAAGGCCCAGTAAAATTTCACCTAAAACCTAGGGTTTCGTGATGCCAAGATAGACTTATGTGTTGATGATTGTAGAGATTCATCGTAACGAGCTTGGTAGGACAGTTCAAAAGTTGATGAACAAATAAATTGCCTCCGTGAAAGTGTTATGGCAAAGCCAACAAGTCGAAGAGGAAACCTGGGAAGCCTAGGAATAGATGAAGAAGAAGTACCCTCATTTGTTTGAATAGCTATGTACTTGATTCTATGAAATTGTTCCCTGCGCATTATGTATAATTTCTACAGTTGATGTTAAGGGTGTTCATTTTTTGTAATATACTGCCCGTGAAGCCACGGTTGGTGTTGTGTTTATGTTATTTTGCATCATTGGTTCATGTATATATTGTTAAGACTGGTTTTGGGATTCTCTAGCGGATGGATAGGCACAATTACGGGGGAGACTCTGGTGAAATTTTAGGAAATTTAGGGAGTTATTAAAAATTTAGGAGTTGTTGGTGTGTGTAATAGCAGCTGAGTCACATTTGTTACTAATGGCGGATTTTGACCCATTCGAAGATGAATGATCTTAAGTGGGGGAGGATGTAAGGCCCCGTAAAAGTTCACCTACAACCTGGGGTTTCATGATGCCAAGATAGACTTATGTGTTGATGATTGTAGAGATTCTTCGCGGCGAGCTTGATAGACAAGTTCTAAAGTTGAGGAACAAAGAAATCACCTCTGTGAAAGTGTTATGGCAAAGCCAACAAGACGAAGAGCCACCTGGGAAGCCGAGGACGAGATGAAGAAGAAGTACCCTCACTTGTTCGAATAGCTATGTAATCGATTCTATGAAATTGTTCCCTGTATCATTTCTACAGTTGATGTTAAGGGTGTTCCTCTTTGGTAATATACTGCTCATGAAGCAACGGTTGGCGTTGTTTTTATGTAATTTTGCATCATTGGTTAATGTATATGTTGTTAGGACTGGGTTTGGGATTCTCTAGCGGATGGATAGGCACAATTACGGGGGAGACTCTGGTGAAACATTTTTGGAAGTTTTGGGAGTTACTCAAAATTTGGGAACTGTTGGTGTGTGTAATAGCAGCTGAGTGACATTGGTTTATAATGGCGGATTTGGACACTCATTTGAGGACGAATGATCTTAAGTGGGTGAGGATGTAAGGCCTCGTAAAATTTCACCTAAAACCTAGAGTTTCGTGATGCCAAGATAGACTTATGTGTTGATGATTGTAGTGATTCTTTGTAACGAGCTTGGTAAGATAGTTCAATAGTTGAGGAACAAATAAATTGCCTCCGTGAAAGTGTTATGGTGAAGCCAACAAGTCTAAGAGGCCACCTGGGAAGCCTGGGAATAGATGAAGAAAAGTACCCTCATTTGTTTGAATAGATATGTAATCAATTCTATGAAATTGTACCCTATGCATTATGTATCATTTCTACAGCTGATGTTAAGGGTGTTCCTTTTGGGTAATATACTACCCTTGAAGCCACGGTTGGCATTGTGTTTATGTTATTTTGCATCATTGGTTCATGTATATGATGTTAGGATTGGTTTTGGGATTCTCTAGCGGGTGGATAGGCACAATTATGGGGGAGACTCTGGTGAAATATTTGGAAATTTAGGGAGTTACTTAAAATTTGGGAACTGTTGGCATGTGTAATAGCAGCTGAGTGACATTCATTTATAATGGCAGATTTGGACACTCATTCGAGGATGAATGATCTTAAGTGGGGGAGGATGTAAGGCCCCGTAAAATTTCACCTAAAACCTACAGTTTCGTGATGCCAAGACAGACTTATGTGTTGATGATTGTAGAGATTCGTCGTAACGAGCTTGGTAGGACAGTTCAAAAGTTGAGGAACAAATAAATTGCTTCCGTGAAAGTGTTATGGCGAAGCCAACAAGTCGAAAAGGCAGCCTGGGAAGCCTAGGAATAGATTAAGAAGAAGTACCCTCATTTGTTTGAATAGCTATGTAATCGATTCTATGAAATTGTTCCCTGTGCATTATGTATCATTTCTACAGTTGATATTAAGGGTGTTCCTTTTTTGTAATATACTGCCCGTGAAGCCACGGTTGGCAATGTGGTTATGTTATTTTGCATCATTGGTTCATGTATATGTTGTTAGGACTGGTTTTGGGATTCTCTAGTGGGTGGATAGGCACAATTACGGGGGAGAAGCTGGTGAAATTTTTGGAAATTTAGGGATTTATTAAAAATTTAGCAGCTGAGTCACATTTAGAAACTGTTGGTGTGTGTAATAGCATCTGAGTCACATTTGTTTCTAATGGCGGATTTTGACCCTCATTTGAAGATGAATGATCTTAAGTGGGGGAGGATGTAAGGCCCCGTAAAAGTTCACCTACAACCCGGGGTTTCATGATGCCAAGATAGACTTATGTGTTGATGATTGTAGAAATTCTTCGCGGCGAGCTTAATAGGCATGTTCTAAAGTTGAGCTATAAAGAAATCGCCTCTATGAAAGTGTTATGGCAAAGCCAACAAGACGAAGAGCCACCAGGGAAGCCGAGGACGAGATGAAGAAGAAGTACCCTCATTTGTTTGAATAGCTATGTAATCGATTCTATGAAATTGTTCCCTGTGCATTATGTATCATTTCTACAGTTGATGTTAAGGGTGTTCCTCTTTGGTAATATACTGCTCATAAAGCTACGGTTGGCGTTATTTTTATGTTATTTTGCATCATTGGTTCATGTATATGTTGTTAGGATTGGTTTTGGGATTCTCTAGCGGGTGGATCGGCACAATTACGGGGGAGACTCTGGTGAAAGTTTTAGAAATTTTGAGAGTTAGTCAAAATTTGGGAACTATTGGTGTGTGTAATAGCAGCTGAGTGACATTGGTTTATAATGGCGGATTTGGACACTCATTTGAGGTCGAATGATCTTAAGTGGGTGAGGATGTAAGGGCCCGTAAAATTTCACCTAAAACCTAGTGATAACGACAAGGTCGGGAATCCAAACTAGAGTAAGAATTTGAAAAGTAAATGCGGAAGCAATACCAATAAGGAATTGAACAACTAGAACTAAAGGGCAGAAAATAAAGGATATGGGAAAATTCAAGGAAAGAATTCCAAAAACTTCCAAGAACGCAAGTTCTATAGCCTTGACAAGATCAAAGCAACAACATCTTGATTTATTGAAGAAATCAAACGCCTTTACTTAAAAGCAAATCAAAACAATAGATTCGGATCTTGACCGCTTTACGAGTAACTTGAGACAACAATTAATAACTAGTATTAATCGCCTTCTAAGAATACCACAAAGAAATCAAAGATATCACAATAGAGAAGTAATCTTACTACCTTGAACTATGAACTATTAAAGGTTGAAAGATAAATCTCAAAGCACAAGTAACAAAGGTTCAAAAGAACTCTCAAAGTATGATATACTTAATCAATAATGAAGTGTCTCAATGAATGAGAAGAACTCCTTATTTATAGGAGTACTAAGGCACAAAAAGTCCTTAAAATTAGGTAGGGTGGTTGCTAAGGCATAAAAAGTCATTACAATTAGGCAGGGTGATTGCTAAGGAGTAAGAAAAGTCATTACAATTAGGTGGGGGGCGGCCAAATCCCTTTGGGGCAGATTTGGACCTTAAAACTACTAGTTTGGGCCATTGATTTGTACTCCAATTGGGCTCCATTTGAAACACCCCCTTTGGTGGACTTCAAGGGCTGATTTGGTGGCCCAATCTTCCTCCTCTTGGACTTCAATTTGGATCACCAAATAATTATAAAACTTGGATAATTCATCTACTTTGGGCTTAAGCTCTTCCTCTACAATTAAAAGCTTCTTTATTTGCCATTGAAGTCCAGCAACCTTAGAGTGCAACTCTTTAGCTTGAGATCTTGTAAATGGCCTTGGAGCTTCCAAAACTGTATCCTTGTCCTTGATGCTATCATTCCCCTCTTCTTGAAATGAATTCGTCCCCGAATTCGATCCTACATCAAACAAAGACAAGTCAGCAACATTGAATGTAGCACTTACTTGGAACTCACCAGGTAGGTCTAGCTTGTATGCATTATCTCCAATCCTTTCAAGGACTTGAAATGGGCCATCTCCTCTAGGGTGCAACTTTGACTTCCTTTTGGAGGGAAATCTCTCCTTTCTAAAGTGAACCCAAACTAAATCTCCAGGTTTAAAAATTACTTGTTTTCGACCCTTATTCTTTCTCAAGGCAGTTTGCTCATTTTTCTTATCAATTGCAAGCCTTGTTTGTTCATGAATTTTTTTCATCATCTCAGCCTTTGTCCTACAATCAAGATTAACAATATCATTAGTAGGTAATGGTAATAAATAAAGGGGAGTGAAGGGATTAAAACCATAAACAACCTCAAAAGGAGACATACATGTAGAAGAATGGATTGTTCTATTGTAAGCAAATTCAATCATAGGTAAGTGAGCCTCCCAAGAAGTTAATTTACCTTTCAAAACAGCCCTCAACATGTTTCCTAAGGTTCTATTAACTACTTCAGTTTGTCCATCAGTTTGTGGGTGACAAGAAGTAGAAAACAACAATTTAGTGCCTAACTTCCCCCAAAACACACGCTAAAAGTGGCTCAAAAACGTAGCATCCCTATCACTAACAATAGTTCTAGGTATACCATGCAATTTGACAACTTCTTTTACAAAAAGATCAGCAACATGTGAAGCATCATTAGTCTTTAAACAAGGAATAAAACGATCCATTTTGGAGAACCTATCTACCACAACATATATACTATCCTTACCATACCTTGTTCTAGGCAAACCTAACACAAAATCCATAGAAATATCAATGCAAGGTGAAGTAGGAACAGGTAGTGGCGTGTAAAGACCATGTGGTAACACTTTAGATTTAGCTTGTTTACATTCCAAACACTGTGCACATATTCTTTCAACATCTTTTCTCATTACAAGCCAAAAGAAATTTTCAGCAAGTATATCTAGCGTCTTTGGGACTCCAAAGTGACCCATAAGCCCTCCACAATGTGCTTCCCTTACAAATACTTCACGTAAAGAGCAATTAGGGATACACAACTTATTTTCCTTAAAGAGAAACCCATCTTGGAGGTTAAACCTCTCAAAAGGACCCAACTTACAATCTGCAAAAATCTTTCCAAAATAAACATCATTAGCATAAAGTCCATTGATTTGATCAAAACCCATCAATTTAGAAGTCAGGGTAGAAACTAAGACATATCTTCTTGAAAGTGCATCCGCAACAACATTCTCTTTCCCTTGTTTGTAAGAAATTACATAAGGAAAAGTTTCAATGAATTCAACCCACTTAGCATGCCTTCTACTAAGGTTACCTTGACTCTTCAAGTATTTCAAGGATTCATGGTCAGTTATAATGACAAACTCTCTTGGCCACAAGTAATGTTGCCATGTGGCTAAAGCCCTTACCAAAGCATATAGCTCTTTGTCATAAGTGGAATAGTTCAATGTGGCTCCACTCAACTTCTCACTAAAGTAGGCAATAGGTTTAGAATCTTGCATCAAAACAGCACCTATTCCTTTGCCAGAAGCATCACATTCAATTTCAAAAGATTTAGAAAAATCAGGCAATTGTAACAATGGAGCAGAACATAACTTTTCTTTCAACAAGTTAAAAGCATCATCTTGTTCTTTTCCCCATGTAAAAATCTTATCCTTTTTAATAACTTCAGTTAAAGGAGAAGCAATGGTGCTAAAGTCTCTCACAAACCTCCTATAAAAACTAGCAAGTCCATGAAAACTCCTAACTTCAGTTACACTCTTAGGTTTTGGCCATTCTTTTATTGCTTTAATTTTCTCTTCATCAACCTCAACTCCTTTAGAACTAACCACAAAACCCAAAAAAATCACACGATCTACACAAAAAGTACACTTTTTAAGATTAGCAAATAAGAGTTGCTTTCTAAGAACTTCAAAAACTTGTTTTAGGTGTTCTACATGCTCTTCTAAAGTGTTAGAAAAGATCAAGATATCATCGAAGTACACCACAACAAATTTTCCATGAAAATCCTTAAAGATATGATTCATTAATCTCATGAAAGTGCTAGGTGCATTAGTCAAGCCAAAAGGCATAACTAACCACTCATAAAGCCCATATTTGGTCTTAAAAGCAGTTTTCCATTCATCTCCAGGATTCATTCGAATCTGATGGTAACCACTTTTTAGATCAATTTTAGAAAAGATTTTGGATCCATGTAATTGATCTAACATGTCATCAAGACGAGGAATATGATGGCGATACTTTACCGTTATCTTGTTGATTGCTCTACAATCCACGCACATCCTCCAAGTTCCATCCTTTTTGGGTACCAATAGGACGGGAACAGAGCAAGGGCTCATGCTCTCTCTCACAAAGCCTTTCTCAAGCAGCTCCTCAACTTGCCTTTGAAGCTCTTTTGTCTCTTCTGGATTACTCCTATAAGCAGGCCTATTTGGGATTTGTGATCCAGGCACGAAATCAATTTGATGCTCAATGCCACGTAAAGGTGGCAATCTATTAGGAATATCTTCAGGAAAGACAACTTCAAAATCCTGCAAAAGAGAAGAAATACTACTTGGCAAAGAAGAAGTTAGTAACTCAAAATTAATCAAAACTTCTTTGTAAGTAAGTAGTATTATGGGCAACCCCTCTTTTCTTGCATTTAAACACTCTTTGGCTTTTATATAAAAACTCTCTTTTTTTATTTCCTTAGCCTCTTTCCTCTCACCAAGACTTTCTATTTTTTCATTCAAGCCCCTTTTTATCTCTTCTCTCAAATTGTTGCCCTCTCTCTCTTTCTCTCGGCCATCTCTCTTTTTTTCCAACTCTTGGCCTCCTTTCTTTTCTTTTTCCTCAAGCTCACTTTTTATCCCTCCCCTTGGTTTTCCCATTGTTTCCCTTAATCTCTTTTGATCTTCAAACACTTGAGAAGGAGATAAAGGTGCAAGAGTAAATTTCCTGCCATTTAGCTCAAGAGAATATCTATTCTTCTTTCCATCATGAAAAACATTCCTATCATACTGCCAAGGACGACCCAGTAAGATATGACAAGCTTGCATAGGGACTATGTCACAAAGAATATCATCCTCATATCTACCAACATTGAATGAAATCATGCATTGTTTGTTTACCTTTAGTTCACCACTATCATTTAACCATTGGAGTCTATAGGGAGTAGGGTGTTTCATGCATGCAAGTCCCAATTTTTCCACAAAGTATGAACTCACCACATTAGCACAACTACCACTATCAATGATCATAGAACAAGTTTTCCCCTTTATCCCACACCTAGTATGGAATATATTCTCCCTTTGTTCTTCACTATTGCTTCCCAAATTGATAGTCATAATCCTCCTAACTACCCCAATCATGCCATCATTAGGTAGTTCTATATCATCATCATTACTCACATCTCCCTCTTCTTCTCCCTCACTTTTTTCACTCTCATATCCTCCATCTTCTCTAAGAATGATGTTTCTTCTACTTGGATATTCATGCATCATATGTCCCCTTCCTTTACATTTATGACACTGAATAGAACTAGAAGGTGTAAAAGGTTTAGGGTTAAAGGTTTTACCTCCATCTTTGTTCTCAAATTTACCTTTATCCTTGTCTTCTTGAGGTCTAGAAGAACTCTTCATCTCTTGATTCGACCATGGCTTCTTGGAGATGGTGTTTGACCGACCTTTCCATGAGCTAGCTTGCTTTCTTTTATTTTGATTTTCTACCTTTACAGCCAAATCAACTAACTCATCTATTGTTACATATTGTTGTAATTCTACTACATCAACTATTTTCTTATTTAAACCATTTAAAAACCTACCCATTGTAGCCTCTTCTTCCTCCATACAATTAGCTTGGATCATAGCCATATCCATAGCCTTAAAGTACTCATCCACAGACATGGACCCTTGCTTCAATGTTTGAAGGCGTTGTTGTAGCTCTCTTTGAAAGTGTGATGGTATGAATCTCTTTCTCATCACCCTCTTCATCTCAGCCCAAGTAGCAATTGGTGCTTGTCCTTCTTGCAATCTATCCCTAGTAAGCTTTTTCCACCAAATAGCAGCATAGTCAGAAAACTCAACAATAGCAAGTTTAACCTTCTTACCCTCAGAGTAGTTGTGGCAGTCAAATATGGCTTCATCCTTTCTCTCCCAATCAAGGTACAAGTCTGGATCCCTTGTTCCCTTGAAAGATGGCATCTTCATCTTTATACTACTTATATTATCTTCTACTCTACCTCTTTGTCCCCTCCTATCTCTTCCCACCCTATCAAAATCGATATCATTAAAATCATCTATTGGGTTTTCTTGATTTACAATGGGAGCAAGGGGTACATTTCTCCTAGCTTGGGGCCTAACATTATTTTCCCTTCTAAGTTCAGCTATTGTATCATTTTGTTCAGCAATGGTGTCCCTCATCTCTTGGAGTTGCAAATTCCACCTTTCGAATTGTTGATGCATAGCTTGCAAGGTAAAATCATTTCTTGCTTTGATTTCGGCTTCTTGGAGAACCCTTCGTTCATCATCACTACCTGTATGTGACATCTTAAAAAACTATATCAGAAACTTGATTTTTTCCTTAATTGTTCCCACACACACTTTGCCTTTTTTTTTCTCTCTCGAAATAACCTTTGAACGAAATACTTTGTAGATTTATAGTTAAACCCAACTCATATAAAGTTCATAGTAGTAAAATATAGATTTTTGGGGAACAAATGAAAGAAGAACCAAATCCTAGAACTATTAGGCTCGGTTAAAACAAGACACGAACAAAAAGGAAATGATTATATATTTAGATTAGAAAGGTAAGAAAAATTGAATTTTTGTCTTATCTTTGAAATCTGGAATCCCCTCTTCTTGTTTCCTTTGATAGTTATTGGAAACAAATTAGATACAAAAGAAAGTTCCTAGAGAGCAAGCAATTTTTTTTTAAAAAAAATTGATTTTCGTTTTTTTTTTGTTTGTTTGTATTTTTTTCGCTCTTAGTATTCAAGAAATCCCCAGAATTATCAAGAACGAAACCTTGATAGAACCGCTCTGATACCACTTGATAATGACAAGGTCGGGAATCCAAACTAGAGTAAGAATTTGAAAAGTAAATGCGGAAGCAATAACAATAAGGAATTGAACAACTAGAACTAAAGGGCAGAAAATAAAGGATATGGGAAAATTCAAGGAAAGAATTCCAAGAACTTCCAAGAACGCAAGTTCTATAGCCTTGACAAGATCAAAGCAACAACGTCTTGATTTATTGAAGAAATCAAACGCCTTTACTTAAAAGCAAATCAAAATAATAGATTCGGATCTTGACCGCTTTACGAGTAACTTGAGACAACAATTAATAACTAGTATTAATCGCCTTCTAAGAATACCACAAAGAAATCAAAGATATCACAATAGAGAAGTAATCTTACTACCTTGAACTATGAACTAGTAAAGGTTGAAAGATAAATCTCAAAGCACAAGTAACAAAGGTTCAAAAGAACTCTCAAAGTATGATATACTTAATCAATAATGAAGTGTCTCA
The DNA here is from genome assembly GCF_000715075.1 of Nicotiana tabacum. Taxonomy (NCBI): domain Eukaryota; kingdom Viridiplantae; phylum Streptophyta; class Magnoliopsida; order Solanales; family Solanaceae; genus Nicotiana; species Nicotiana tabacum. The sequence continues at coordinate 51,685,111 of NC_134102.1, forward strand.
ATGAATGAGAAGAACTCCTTATTTATAGGAGTACTAAGGCGCAAAAAGTCCTTAAAATTAGGTAGGGTGATTGCTAAGGCATAAAAAGTCATTACAATTAGGTAGGGTGATTGCTAAGGAGTAAGAAAAGTCATTACAATTAGGTGGGGGCGGCCAAATCCCTTTGGGGCATATTTGGACCTTAAAACTACTAGTTTGGGCCATTGATTTGGACTCCAATTGGGCTCCCTTTGAAACACCCCCTTTGGACCTCTTTTAAGCTCATTTTTAGCCCCTTTGGTGGACTTCAAGGGCTGATTTGGTGGCCCAATCTTCCTCCTCTTGGACTTCAATTTGGATCACCAAATAATTGTAAAACTTGGATAATTCATCTAGTTTGGGCTTGAGCTCTTCCTCTACAATTAAAAGCTTCTTTATTTGCCATTGAAGTCCAGCAACCTTAGAGTGCAACTCTTTAGATTGAGATCTTGTAAATGGCCTTGGAGCTTCCAAAACTCTATCTTTGTCCTTGATGCTATCACCTAGGGTTTCGTGATGCCAAGATAGACTTATGTGTTGATGATTGTAGAGATTCGTCGTAACAAGCTTGGTAGGACAGTTCAAAAGTTGAGGAACAAATAAATTATTTCCGTGAAAGTGTTATGGCGAAGCCAACAAGTCGAAGAGGCAACCTGGGAAGCCTAGGAATAGATGAAGAAGAAGTACCCTCATTTGTTTTAATAGCTATGTAATCGATTCTATGAAATTGTTCCCTGTGCATTATGTATCATTTCTACAGTTGATATTAAGGGTGTTCCTTTTTTGTAATATACTGCCCGTGAAGCCACGGTTGGCAATGTGTTTATGTTATTTTGCATCATTGGTTCATGTATATGTTGTTAGGACTGGTTTTGGGATTCTCTAGTGGGTGGATAGGCACAATTATGGGGGAGAATCTGGTGAAATTTTTGGAAACTGTTGGTGTGTGTAAAAGCAACTGAGTCACATTTGTTTCTAATGGCGGATTTTGACCCTCATTCGAAGATGAATGATCTTAAATTGGGGAGGATGTAAGGCCCCGTAAAAGTTCACCTACAACCCGGGGTTTCATGATGCCAAGATAGACTTATGTGTTGATGATTGTAGAGATTCTTCACGGCGAGCTTGATAGGCAAGTTTTAAAGTTGAGCTATAAATAAATCGCCTCTGTGAAAGTGTTATGGCAAAGCCAACAAGACGAAGAGCCACCAGGGAAGCCGAGGACGAGATGAAGAAGAAGTACCCTCATTTATTTGAATAGCTATGTAATCGATTCTATGAAATTGTTCCCTGTGCATTATGTATCATTTCTACAGTTGATGTTAAGGGTGTTCCTCTTTGGTAATATACTGCTCATGAAGCTACGGTTGGCATTATTTTTATGTTATTTTGCATCATTGGTTCATGTATATGTTGTTAGGATTGGTTTTGGGATTCTCTAGCGGGTGGATAGGCACAATTACGGGGGAGACTCTGGTGAAAGTTATGGAAATTTTGAGAGTTAGTCAAAATTTGGGAACTGTTGGTGTGTGTAATAGTAGCTGAGTGACATTGGTTTATAATGGCGGATTTGGACACTCATTTGAGGTCGAATGATCTTAAGTGGGTGAGGATGTAAGGGCCCGTAAAATTTCACCTCAAACCTAGGGTTTCGTGATGCCAAGATAGACTTATGTGTTGATGATTGTAGAGATTCATCGTAACGAGCTTGGTAGGACAGTTCAAAAGTTGAGGAATAAATAAATTGCCTCCGTGAAAGTGTTATGGTGAAGACAACAAGTCGAAGAGGTAACCTGGGAAGCCTAGGAATAGATGAAGAAGAAGTACCTCCATTTGTCTGAATAGCTATATAATCGATTCTATGAAATTGTTTCCTATGCATTATGTATCATTTATACAGTTGATGTTAAGAGTATTCCTTTTTTGTAATATACTGCCCGTGAAGCCACGGTTGGCATTGTGTTTATATTATTTTGCATCATTGATTCATGTATATGTTGTTAGGACTGGTTTTGGGATTCTCTAGCGGGTGGATAGGCATAATAACAGGGGAGACTCTGGTGAAGGTTTTTGAAATTTTAGGAGTTAGTCAAAATTTGGGAAATGTTGGTATGTGTAATAGCAGCTGAGTGACATTCGTTTATAATGGCAGATTTGGACACTCAATCGAGGACGAATGATCTTATGTGGGGGAGGATGTAAGGCCCCGTAAAATTTCACCTAAAACCTAGGGTTTTGGTGATGCCAAGATAAACTTATGTGTTGATGATTGTAGAGATTCGTCGTAACGAGCTTGGTAGGACAGTTCAAAAGTTAAGGAACAAATAAATTGCCTCTGTGAAAGTGTTATGGCTAAGCCAACAAGTGGAAGAGACAACCTGGGAAGCCTAGGAATAGACGAAGAAGAAGTACCCTCATTTGTTTGAATAGCTCTGTAATCGATTCTATGAAATTGTTTCCTGTGCATTATGTATCATTTCTACAGTTGATGTTAAGGGTGTTCCTTTTTTGTAATATACTGCCCGTGAAGCCACGGTTGGCGTTGTGTTTATGTTATTTTGCATCATTGGTTCATGTATATGTTGTTAGGATTGGTTTTGGGATTCTCTAGCGGGTGGATAGGCACAATTACGGGGGAGACTCTTGTGAAAGTTTTGTAAATTTTTGGAGTTAGTCGAAATTTGGGAAATGTTGATGTGTGTAATAGCAGCTGAGTGACATTTGTTTATAATGGCGGATTTGGACACTCATTCGAGGACGAATGATCTTAAGTGGGGGACGATGTAAGGCCCCGTAAAATTTCACCTAAAACTTAGGGTTTCGTGATGCCAAGATAGACTTATGTGTTGATGATTGTAGAGATTCGTCGTAACGAGCTGTGTAGGACAATTCAAAAGTTGAGGAACAAATAAATTGCCTCCGTGAAACTGTTATGGCAAAGCCAACAAGTCGTAGAGGCAACCTGGGAAGCCTAGGAATAGATGAAGAAGAAGTACCCTCATTTGTTTGAATATCTATGTAATCAATTCTATGAAATTGTTCCCTGTGCATTATGTATCATTTCTACAGTTGATGTTAACGGTGTTCCTTTTTTGTAATATACTGCCCGTGAAGCCACGGTTGGCATTGTGTTTATGTTATTTTGCAAAATCTGTTCATGTATATGTTGTTAGGACTGGTTTTGGGATTCTATAGCGGGTGGATAGGCACAATTACGGGGGAGAATCTGGTGAAAGTTTATGAAATTTTGGGAGTTATTAAAAATTTGGGAACTGTTGGTGTGTGTAATAGCAGCTGAGTCACATTTGTTTCTAATGGCGGATTTTGACCCTCATTCGAAGATGAATGATCTTAAGTGGGGGAGGATGTAAGGCCCCGTAAAAGTTCACCTACAACCCGGGGTTTCGTGATGCCAAGATAGACTTATGTGTTGATGATTGTAGAGATTCGTCGTAACGAGCTTGGTAGGACAATTCAAAAGTTGAGGAACAAATAAATTGCCTCCGTGAAACTGTTATGGCAAAGCCAACAAGTCGTAGAGGCAACCTGGGAAGTCGAGGAATAGATGAAGAAGAAGTACCCTCATTTGTTTGAATATCTATGTAATCAATTCTATTAAATTGTTCCCTGTGCATTATGTATCATTTCTACAGTTGATGTTAACGGTGTTCCTTTTTTGTAATATACTGCCCGTGAAGCCACGGTTGGCATTGTGTTTATGTTATTTTGCAAAATCTGTTCATGTATATGTTGTTAGGACTAGTTTTGGGATTCTATAGCGGGTGGATAGGCACAATTACGGGGGAGAATCTGGTGAAAGTTTATGAAATTTTGGGAGTTATTAAAAATTTGGGAACTGTTGGTGTGTGTAATAGCAGCTGAGTCACATTTGTTTCTAATGGCGGATTTTGACCCTCATTCGAAGATGAATGATCTTAAGTGGGGGAGGATGTAAGGCCCCGTAAAAGTTCACCTACAACCCGGGGTTTCATGATGCCAAGATAGACTTATATGTTGAAGATTGTAGAGATTCTTCATGGTGAGCTTGATAGGCAAGTTCTAAAGTTGAAGAACAAAGAAATTGCCTCTGTGAAAGTGTTATGGAAAAGCCAACAAGACGAAGAGCCACCTGGGAAGCCGAGGACGAGATGAAGAAGAAGTACCCTCATTTGTTTGAATAGCTATGTAATCGATTCTATGAAATTGTTCCCTGTGCGTTATGTATCATTTCTACAGTTGATGTTAAGGGTGTTCCTCTTTGGTAATATACTGCTCATGAAGCTACGGTTGGCATTGTTTTTATGTTATTTTGCATCATTGGTTCATGTATATGTTGTTAGGATTGGTTTTGGGATTCTCTAGCGGGTGGATAGGCACAATTACGGGGGAGACTCTGGTGAAAGTTTTGAAAATTTTTTGAGTTAGTCAAAATTTGGGAACTGTTTGTATGTGTAATAGTAGCTGAGTGACATTCGTTTATAATGGCGGATTTGGACACTCATTCGAGGACGAATGATCTTAAGTGGGAGAGGATGTAAGGCCCCGTAGAATTTCAACTAAAACCTAGGGTTTCGTGATGCCAAGATAGAGTTATGTGTTGATGATTGTAGAGATTTGTCATAGCGAGCTTGGTAGGATAGTTCAAAAGTTGAGGAACAAATAAATTGCCTCCGTGAAAGTGTTATGGCGAAGCCAACAAGTCGAAGAGGAAACCTGGGAAGCCTAGGAATAGATGAAGAAGAAGTACCCTCATTTGTTTGAATAGCTATGTAATCGATTCTATGAAATTATTCCCTGTGCATTGTGTATCATTTCTACTGTTGATGTTAAGGGTGTTCCTCTTTTGTAATATACTGCCCGTGAAGCCACGGTTGGCGTTGTGTTTATGTTATTTTGCATCATTAGTTCATGTATATGTTGTTAGGACTGGATTTGGGATTCTTTAGCGGGTGGATAGGCACATTTACGGGGGAGAATCTGGTGAAATTTTTGGAAATTTAGGCAGTTATTAAAAATTTGGGAACTGTTGGTGTGTGTAATAGATGCTGAGTCACATTTGTTTCTAATGGCGAATTTTTACTCTCATTCGAGAATGAATGATCTTAAGTGGGGGAGGATGTAAGGCCCCGTAAAATTTCACTTACAACCCGGGGTTTTGTGATGCCAAGATAGACTTATGTGTTGATGATTGTAGAGATTCTTCGCGGCGAGCTTGATAGGCAAGTTCTAAAGTTGAGGAACAAACAAATCGCCTCTGTGAAATTGTTATGGCAAAGCCAACAAGACGAAGAGCCACCTGGGAAGCCGAGGACGAGATGAAGAAGAAGTACCCTTATTTGTTTGAATAGCTATGTAATCGACTCTATGAAATTGTTCCCTGTGCATTATGTATCATTTCTATAGTTGATGTTAGGGGTGTTCCTCTTTGGTAATATACTGCTCAGGAAGCTATGGTTGGCGTTGTTTTTAGGTTATTTTGCATCATTGGTTACTGTATATGTTGTTAGGACTGGTTTTGGGATTCTCTAGCAGGTGGATGGGCACAATTACGGGGAAGACTCTAGTGAAAATTTCTTGGAAATTTTGGGAGTTAGTCAAAATTTGGGAACTGTTGGTGTGTGTCTTCTTGCGAGTTCCATAATGCCAGACAAACATGGACACTCATTTGAGGACGAATGATCTTAAGTGGGTGAGGATGTAAGGCCCCATAAAATTTCACCTAAAACTTAGGGTTTCGTGATGCCAAGATAGACTTATGTGTTGATGATTGTAGAGATTCTTGGTATCGAGCTTGGTAAGAAAGTTCAATGGTTGAGGAACAAATACATTGCCTCCGTGAAAGTGGTATGGCGAAGCCAACAAGTCTAAGAGGCCACCTTGGAAGCCTAGGAATAGATAAAGAAGAAGTACCCTCATTTCTTTGAATAGATATGTAGTCGATTCTATGAAATTGTTTCCTGTGCATTATGTATCATTTCTACAGTTGATGTTAAGGGTGTTCCTTTTTTGTAATATACTGCCCGTGAAGCCACGGTTGGCGTTGTGTTTATGTTATTTTGCATCATTGGTTCATGTATATGTTGTTAGGACTGGTTTTTGGATTCTCTAGCGGGTGGATAGGCACAATTACGGGGGAGAACCTGGTGAAAGTTTTTGAAATTTAGGGAGTTATTAAAAATTTGAGAACTGCTGGTGTGTGTAATAGCAACTGTGTCACATTTCATTCTAATGGCGGATTTTGACACTCATTCGAAGATGAATGATCTTAAGTGGGGGAGGATGTAAGGCCCAGTAAAAGTTCACCTACAACCTGGGGTTTCATGATGCCAAGATAGACTTATGTGTTGATGATTGTAGAGATTCTTCGCGGCGAGCTTGATAGGCAAGTTCTAATGTTGAGGAACAAAGAAATCACCACTGTGAAAGTGTTATGGCAAAGCCAACAAGACGAAGAGCCACCTGGGAAGCCGAGGACGAGATGAAGAAGGAGTGCCCTCATTTGTTTGAATAGCTATGTAATCAATTCTATGAAATTGTTTCCTGTGCATTATGTATCATTTCTATAGTTGATGTTAAGGGTGTTCCTTTTTTGTAATATACTGCCCGTGAAGCCACGGTTGACATTTTATGTTATTTTGCATCACTGGTTTTTGTATATGTTGTTAGGACTGGTTTTGGGATTCTCTAGCGGGTGGATAGGGACAATTACGGGGGAGACTCTGGTGAAAGTTTTGGAAATTTAGGGAGTTATTAAAAATTTGAGAACTGTTGGTGTGTGTAATAGCAGCTGAGTCACATTTGTTTTCTAATGGCAGATTTTGACCCTCATTCGAAGAGGAATGATCTTAAGTGGGTGAGGATGTAAGGCCCCGTAAAAGTTCACCTACAACCAGGGTTTCATGATGCCAAGATAGACTTATGTGTTGATGATTGTAGATATTCTTCGCGGCGAGCTTGATAAACAAGTTCTAAAGTTGAGGAACAAAGAAATTGCCTCTGTGAAAGTGTTATGGCAAAGCCAACAAGACAAAGAGCCACCTGGGAAGCCGAGGACGAGATGAAGAAGAAGTACCCTCATTTGTTTGAATAGCTATGTAATCGATTCTACGAAATTGTTCCCTGTGCATTATGTATCATTTCTACTATTGATGTTAAGGGTGTTCCTCTTTGGTAATATACTGCTCATGAAGCTACGGTTGGCATTGTTTTTATGTTATTTTGCATCATTGGTTCATGTATATGTTGTTAGGATTGGTTTTGGGATTCTCTAGCGGGTGGATAGGCACAATTACGGGGGAGAATCTCAATAAATTTTTGGAAATTTAGGGAGTTATTAAAAATTTGAGAACTGTTGGTGTATGTAATAGCAGCTGAGTCACATTTGTTTTCTAATGGCGGATTTCTAATTACGGGGGAGACTCTGGTGAAAGTTTTAGAAATTTTGGGAGTTGGTCAAAATTTGGGAACTGGTTGTGTTTGTAATAGCAGCTGAGTGACATTGGTTTATAATGGCAGATTTGGACACTCATTTGAGGATGAATGATCTTAAGTGGGTGAGGATGTAAGGCCCCGTAAATTTTCACCTAAAACCTAGGGTTTCGTGACGCCAAGATAGACTAATGTGTTGATGATTGTAGAGATTTTTCGTAACGAGCTTGGTAGGATAGTTCAATAGTTGAGGAACAAATAAATTGCCTCCGTGAAAGTGTTATAGCGAATCCAACAAGTCGAAGAGGCCACTTGGGAAGCCTAGGAATTGATGAAGAAGAAGTACCCTCATTTGTTTGAATAGATATGTAATCGATTCTATAAAATTGTACCCTATACAGTATGTATCATTTCTATAGTTGATGTTAAGGGTGTTCCTTTTTTGTAATATACTGCCCTTGAAGCCATGGTTGGCATTATTTTTATGTTATTTTGCATCATTGGTTAATATATATGTTGTTAGGATTGGTTTTATGATTCTCTAGCGGGTGGATAGGCACAATTACCGGGGAGAATCTCATTAAATTTTTGGAAATTTAGGGAGTTATTAAAAATTTGAGAATTGTTGGTGTGTGTAATAGCAGCTGAGTCACATTTGTTTTCTAATGGTGGATTTTGACCCTCATTCGAAGAGGAATGATCTTAAGTGGGGGAGGATGTAAGGCCCCGTAAAAGTTCACCTACAACCCAGGGTTTCATGATGCCAAGATAGACTTATGTTTTGATGATTGTAGAGATTCTTCGCGGCCAGCTTGATAAAAAAGTTCTAAAGTTGAGGAACAAAGAAATTGCCTCTGTGAAAGTGTTATGGCAAAGCCAACAAGACAAAGAGCCACCTGGGAAGCCGAGGATGAGATGAAGAAGAAGTACCCTCATTTGTTTGAATAGCTATGTAATCGATTCTACGAATTTGTACCCTATGTATTATGTATCATTTCTGCAGTTGATGTTAAGGGTGATCCTTTTTGGTAATATACTGCCCTTGAAGCCACGGTTGGCGTTGTGTTTATGTTATTTTGCATCATTGGTTCATGTATATGTTGTTAGGATTGGTTTTGGGATTCTCTAGCGGGTGGATAGGCACAATTACGGGGGAGAATCTCATTAAATTTTTGGAAATTTAGGGAGTTATTAAAAATTTGAGAACTGTTGGTGTGTGTAATAGCAGCTGAGTCACATTGTTTTTCTAATGGCGGATTTTGACCCTCATTCGAAGAGGAATGATCTTAAGTGGGTGAGGATGTAAGGCCCCTTAAAAGTTCACCTACAACCCAGGGTTTCATGATGCCAAGATAGACTTATGTGTTGATGATTGTAGAGATTCTTCGCGGCGAGCTTGATAAACAAGTTCTAAAGTTGAGGAACAAAGAAATTGCCTTTGTGAAAGTGTTATGGCAAAGCCAACAAGACAAAGAGCCACCTGGGAAGCCGAGGACGAGATGAAGAAGAAGTACCCTCATTTGTTTGAATAGCTATGTAATCGATTCTACGAAATTGTACCCTATGCATTATGTATCATTTCTGCAGTTGATGTTAAGGGTGTTCCTCGTTGGTAATATACTGCTCATGAAGCTACGGTTGGCGTTGTTTTTATGTTATTTTGCATCATTGGTTAATATATATGTTGTTAGGATTGGTTTTGGGATTCTCTAGCGGGTTGATAGGCACAATTACGGGGGAGACTCTGGTGAAAGTTTTGGAAATTTTGGGAGTTAGTCAAAATTTGGGAACTGTTGGTATTTGTAATAGCAGCTGAGTGACATTGGTATATAATGGCAGATTTGGACACTCATTTGAGGATAAATGATCTTAAGTGGGTGAGGATGTAAGGCCCCGTAAAATTTCACCTAAAACCTAGGGTTTCGTGATGCCAAGATAGACTTATGTGTTGATGATTGTAGATATTCTTTGTAACGAGCTTGGTAGGACAGTTCAATAGTTGAGGAACAAATACCGTGAAAGTGTTATAGGGAATCCAACAAGTCGAAGAGGCCACTGGGAAGCCTAGGAATAGACATAGAAGAAGTACCCTTATTTGTTTGAATAGATATGTAATCGATTCTATAAAATTGTACCCTATACATTATGTATCATTTCTATAGTTGATGTTAAGGGTGTTCCTTTTTGGTAATATACTGCCCTAAAAGCCACTGTTGGCGTTATGTTTATGTTATTTTGCATCATTGGTTCATGTATATGTTGTTAGGACTGGTTTTGGGATTCTCTAGCGGGTGGATAAGCACAATTACGGGGGAGACTCTGGTGAAATTTTTGGAAATTTAGGGAGTTAGTTAAAATTTGGGAACTTTTGGTTGTGTAATAGCAGCTGAGTCACATTTGTTTCTAATGGTGGATTTTGACCCTCATTCGAAGATGAATGATCTTAAGTGGGGGAGGATGTAAGGCCTCGTAAAAGTTCACCTACAACCTAGGGATTCGTGATGCCAAGATAGACTTATGTGTTGATGATTGTAGAGATTCTTCGTAACGAGCTTGGTAGGATAGTTCAATAGTTGAGGAACAAATAAATTGCCTCCGTGAAAGCGTTATAGCGAATCCTACAAGTCGAAGAGGCCACTTGGGAAGCCTAGGAATAGATGAAGAATAAGTACCCTCATTTGTTTGAATAGATATGTAATCGATGCTATAAAATTGTACCCTATACATTATGTATCATTTCTATAGTTGATGTTAAGGGTGTTCCTTTTTTGTAATATACTGCCCTTGAAGCCACGGTTGGCGTTGTTTTTACGTTATTTTTCATTATTGGTTCATGTATATATTGGTAGGACTGGTTTTGGGATTCTCCAGCAGGTGGATAGGCACAATTACGGGGGAGAATCTCATTAAAGTTTTGGAAACTTAGGGAGTTATTAAAAATTTGAGAACTGTTGGTGTGTGTAATAGCAGCTGAGTCACATTTGTTTTCTAATGGCGGATTTTGACCCTCATTCGAAGAGGAATGATCTTAAGTGGGTGAGGATGTAAGGCCCCATAAAAGTTCACCTACAACCCAGGGTTTCATGATGTCAAGATAGACTTATGTGTTGATGATTGTAGAGATTCTTCGCGGCGAGCTTGATAAACAAGTTCTAAAGATGAGGAACAAAGAAATCGCCTCGGTGAAAGTGTTGTTTAATGTATATGTTGTTAGGACTAGTTTTGGGATTCTCTGGCTGGTGGATAGGCCCAATTACAGGGGACACTCTGGCGAACTTTATGGAAATTTAGGGAGTTAGCCAATATTTGGGAACTGTTTGTGTGTGTAATAGCAGCTGAGTCACATTGGTTTCTAATGGCAGATTTGGACAGTTATTCGAGGACGAATGATCTCAAGCGGGGGAGGATGTAAGGCCGCATAAAATTTCACCTAAAACCTAGGGTTTTGTGATGCCAATATAGACTTATGTGTTGATGATTGTAGAGATTCTTCGTAACAAGCTTCGTAGGACAGTTTAAAAGTTGAGGAACAATGAAATTGCCTCCGTGAAAGTGTTATGGCGAAGCTAACAAGTCAAAGAGGCCACCTGGGAAGCCTTGGAATAGATGAAGAAGAAGAACCCTCATGTGTTTGAATAGATATGTATTCGATTCTATGAAATTGTACCCTGTGCATTATGTATCATTTCTACAGTTGATGTTAAGGGTGTTCCTTTTTGGTAATATACTACTCGTGAAGCCACGGTTGGCTATGTTTTTATGTTATTTTTCATCATTGGTTCATGTATATGTTGTTAGGACTGGTTTTGAGATTCTCCAGCAGGTGGATATGCACAATTACGGGGGAGACTCTAGTGAAATTGTTGGAAATTTTTGGAGTTTGTCAAAATTTGGGAACTGTTGGGGTGTCTAATAGCAGCTGAGTCACAATTGTTTCTAATGGGGAATTTTGACCCTCATTCGAAGATGAATGAACTTAAGTGGGGGATGATGTAAGGCCCCGTAAAAGTTTACCTACAACACGGGGGTTCGTGATGCCAAGATAGACTTATGTATTGATGATTGTAGAGATTCTTCACGGCAAGCTTGACAGGCAAGTTCTAAAGTTGAGGAACAAAGAAATCACCTCGGTGAAAGTGTTATGGCAAATCCAACAAGACAAAGAGCCACCTGGGAAGCCGTGGATGAGATGAAGAAGAAGTACCCTCATTTGTTTGAATAGCTATGTAATCGATTCCATGAAATGTTTCCTTATTAATTATGTATCATTTGTACAGTTGCTGTTAAGGGTGTTCCTTTTCGGTAATATACTACTCATGAGGCCACGGTTGGCTTTGGTTTTATGTTATGGTGCGTTGTTGGTTAATGTATATGTTGTTAGGACTGGTTTTCAGATTCTATGGCGGGTGGATATGCCCAATTACAGGGGACACTCTGGCGAACTTTATGGAAATTTAGGGAGTTAGTCAAAATTTGGGAACTGTTTGTGTGTGTAATAGCAGCTGAGTCACATTGGTTTCTAATGACAGATTTGGACAGTCATTCGAGGACGAATGATCTTAAGTGGGGGAGGATGTAAGGCCCCGTAAAATTTCACCTAAAACATAGGGTTTCGTGATGCCAATATAGACTTATGTGTTGATGATTGTTGAGATTCTTCATAACGAGCTTCGTAGGATAGTTCAAAAGTTGAGGAACAAAGAAATTGCCTTCGTGAAAGTGCTATGGCGAAGCCAACAAGTCAAAGAGGCCACCTGGGAAGCCTATGAATATATGAAGAAGAAGTACCCTCATTTGTTTGAACAGATATGTAATCGATTCTATGAAATTGTACCCTATGCATTATGTGTCATTTCTACAGTTGATGTTAAGGGTGTTCCTTTTTGGTAATATAATGCCCTTGAAGCCACGGTTGGCGTTGGTTTTATATGTTATTTTTCATCATTGGTTCATGTATATATTGTTAGGACTGGTTTTGGGATTCTCCAGCAGGTGGATAGGCACAATTACGGGGGCGCCAACCGTGAAATTATTGGAAATTTTCGGAGTTAGTCAAAATTTGGGAACTGTTGGTGTGTGTAATAGCAGCTAAGTCACATTTGTTTCTACTGGGGAATTTGGACCCTCATTCGAAGATGAATGATCTTAAGTGGGGGAGGATGTAAGGCCCCGTAAAAGTTTACCTACAACACGGGGTTTCGTGATGCCAAGATAGACTTATGTATTGATGATTGTAGAGATTCTTCACGGCGAGCTTGACAGGCAAGTTCTAAAGTTGAGGAACAAAGAAATCACCCTGGTGAAAGTGTTAAGGTAAATCCAACAAGACGAAGAGCCACCTGGGAAACCGAGGACGAGATGAAGAAGAAGTAACCTCATTTGTTTGAATAGCTATGTAATCGATTCCATGAAATGTTTCCCTGTGAATTATGTATAATTTGTATAGTTGATATTAAGGGTGTTCCTTTTCAGTAATATACTACTCATGAGGCCACGGTTAGCTTTGATTTTATGTTATGTTGCGTTGTTGGTTAATGTATATGTTGTTAGGACTGGTTTTCGGATTCTCTGGCGGGTGGATAGGCCCAATTACAGGGGACACTCTGGCGAACTTTATGGAAATTTAGGGAGTTAGTCAAAATTTGGGGACTGTTTGAGTGTGTAATAGCAGCTGAGTCACATTTTGTTTCTAATGGCTGATTTGGACAGTCATTGGAGGACGAATCATCTTAAGTGGGGGAGAATGTAAGGCCCCGTAAAATATCACCTAAAACCTAGGGTTTCGTGATGCCAATATATACTTATGTGTTGATGATTGTTGAGATTCTTCGTAACGAGCTTCGTAGGGCAGTTCAAAAGTTGAGTAACAAAGAAATTTCCTCCGTGAAAGTGTTATGGCAAAGCTAACAAGTCGAAGAGGCCACCTGGGAAGCCTATGAATATATGAAGAAGAAGTACCCTCATTTGTTTGAATAGATATGTAATCGATTCTATGAAATTGTACCCTATGCATTATGTGTCATTTCTACAGTTGATGTTAAGGGTGTTCCTTTTTGGTAATATACTGCCCTTGAAGCCACGGTTGGCGTTGTTTTTATGTTATTTTTCATCATTGGTTCATGTATATATTGTTAGGACTGGTTTTGGGATTCTCCAGCGGGTGGATAGGCACAATTACGGGGGCGCCAACCGTGAAATTGTTGAAAATTTTCGGAGTTAGTCAAAATTTGGGAACTGTTGGTGTGTGTAATAGCAGCTGAGTCACATTTGCTTCTACTGGGAAATTTGGACCCTTATTCGAAGATGAATGATCTTAAGTGGGGGAGGATGTAAGGCCCCGTAAAAGTTTACCTACAACACGGGGTTTCGTGATGCCAAGATAGACTTATGTATTGATGATTGTAGAGATTCTTCACGGCGAGCTTGACAAACAAGTTCTAAAGTTGAGGAACAAAGAAATCACCTCGGTGAAAGTGTTATGGCAAATCCAACAAGATGAAGAGCCACCTGGGAAGCCGAGGATGAGATGAAGAAGAAGTACCCTCATTTGTTTGAATAGCTATGTAATCGATTCCATGAAATGTTTCCCTGTGAATTATGTATCATTTGTACAGTTGATGTTAAGGGTGTTCCTTTTCGGTAATATACTACTCATGAGGCCACGGTTGGCTTTGATTTTATGTTATGTTGCATTGTTGGTTAATGTATATGTTGTTAGGACTAGTTTTCGGATTCTCTGGCGGGTGGATATGCCCAATTACAGGGGACACTCTGGCGAACTTTATGGAAATTTAGGGAGTTAGTCAAAATTTGGGAACTGTTTGTGTGTGTAATAGCAGCTGAGTCACATTGGTTTCTAATGGCTGATTTGGACAGTTATTCGAGGACGAATGATCTTAAGTGGGGGAGGATGTAAGGCCCCGTAAAATTTCACCTAAAACCTAGGGTTTCGTGATGTCAATATAGACTTATGTGTTGTTGATTGCTGAGATTCTTCGTAACGAGCTTCGTATGACAGTTCAAAAGTTGAGAACAAAGAAATTGCCTCCGTGAAAGTGTTATGGCGAAGCCAACAAGTCGAAGAGGCCACCTGGGAAGCCTATGAATATATGCAGAAGAAGTACCCTCATTTGTTTGAATAGATATGTAATCGATTCTATGAAATTGTACCCTATGCATTATGTTTCATTTCTACAGTTGATGTTAAGGGTGTTCCTTTTTGGTAATATATGCCCTTGAAGCCACGGTTGGCATTGTTTTTATGTTATTTTTCATCATTGTTCATGTATATATTGTTAGGACTGGTTTTGGGATTCTCCAGCGGGTGGATAGGCACAATTACTGGGGAGACTATGGTGAAATTGTTGGAAATTTTGGGAGTTAGTCAAAATTTGGGAAATGTTGGTGTGTGTAATAGCAGCTGAGTCACATTGGTTTCTAATGGCCGATTTGGACACTCATTCTAGGATGAATGATCTTAAGTGGGGGACGATGTAAGGCCCCGTAAAATTTCGCCTAAAACCTAGGGTTTCGTGATGCCAAGATAGACTTATGTATTGATGATTGTAGAGATTCTCCGTAACGAGCTTCGTAGGACAGTTCAAAAATGAGCAAAAATAAATTGCCTCCGTAAAAGTGTTATGGCGAAGCCAACAAGTCGAAGAGGCCACCTGCGAAGCCTAGGAATTGATGAAGAAGAAGTACCATCATTTGTTTGAATAGCTATGTAATCAATTCTATTAAATTGTTCCCTGTGCATTATGTATCATTTCTACAGTTGATGTTAAGGGTGTTCCTTTTTGGTAATATACTGCTCGTGAAGCCACGGTTGGCTATGTTTTTATGTTATTTTTCATCATTGGTTCATGTATATGTTGTTAGGACTTGTTTTGAGATTCTCCAGCAGGTGGATATGCACAATTACGGGGGAGACTCTAGTGAAATTGTTGGAAATATTTGGAGAAAGTCAAAATTTGGGAACTGTTGGGGGTGTGTAATAGCAGCTGAGTCACAATTGTTTCTAATGGGGAATTTGGACCCTCATTCGAAGATGAATGATCTTAAGTGGGGGAGGATGTAAGACCCGTAAAGGTTTACCTACAACCCGGGGTTTCGTGATGCCAAGATAGACTTATGTGTTGATGATTGTAGAGATTCTTCACGGAGAGCTTGACAGGCAATTTCTAAAGTTGAGGAATAAAGAAATCGCCTCTGTGAAAGTGTTATGACAAATCCAACAAGCCGAAGAGACACCTGGGAAGCCGAGGACAAGATGAAGAAGAAGTACCCTGATTTGTTTGAATTGCTATGTAATTGATTCCATGAAATGTTTCCCTATGAATTATGTATCATTTGTACAAGTGATGTTAAGGGTGTTCCTTTTTGGTAATATACTACTCATGAGGCCACGGTTGGCTTTGAGTGTACGAAGGATACTCTGGCAAAAGTTTCCAAAGTCTCTAAGAGTAAATATTCGAGGACGAATGTTTCCAAGGGGGGAATGATGTTACACCCTATATTTTCGTACATAAAAATGCATCGTAAGCAAACTAATGTAGGACCAAAAATGAGATAATATTTAAAAGTATATAAATTAATTTAATCATATTACCTCTGAGGTTACAAATATTGAAGATCATGAACAACAAGTACAAAGAGGGTTGGACGGTTCAGAAGATAAAGCAATTGAAGAAAAAAATGTTTCGTCGAAAGTCGACAAGTTGGGAATGTTATAACATATACCTTTGGGGTGAGACTACGGTGCTTAACATAATAAGGAGATTATGTTATGATTTATATTAGTCGTATGACATCCGTGTGTTATGTTTTGAAGTCAAGAGAGTTGTGGAACAAAAGTCGATGAAAGTCATCACAAGTTACATTCATAAGTTTTACTGAAACTTTGGGTCAAATGTAACTGCGATTTTCTCCCAATATACTTAGCGCTATGGGGTGTTCCACCCATCAAATTAAAGATCTATGAGTCTATTTTCCAACGCATTAAACCGTTTGTCAATACGACATTGGAGTAGAAAGATATGGGCATTTGTGCGATACTGCGCAAGCTGCTAGGTGACAAGTAGGTGTGTCACCTACTTGCTTAAATGAGAGCCCAAAAAAATGGGCCATTTCGGGTCGTCCAAAGAGGCCTTTTAAGGGCATATTTTCTTCATATATTAGACTTAAAATAGAGCATAATAACCAGACATAAGCTCTGCAAAGAATCCTCCCAAAAATTTTCCACAAACCCTAATTGATTTTCTCTCCCTTTCAAGTTCCAATTGGAGGTAAAACCTAGAGTTTGAAGAACCAAGATAAGAGCTGAGTTATCCAAAAAATAAGGTGAGTTTACTCCTCTCTTTCATCCAATTTTTCTTCTGTAAATTCATGGTAAGTCGTTCTATACTTGTAAGAACTCACGGGACGGTGATCGGAAGCCTTGAGTTTGAGTTATTCACTTGTAGCGGACTGTTTTGTGAACTGTTTTGTGTTGCTGTTGGGCTGCGTGTTTTACTATTATTTTGTGGAGTTTTGGAGGAGGAAGGGGGTTTATAAACACCATATAAATGTAGGGTGGTTGGCTGGTCGTTCGTCATAACATTTTCGGGTCGTTTGACACTACTACGGTGGTCGTTTTGTGTACGAAGAGATTGGGGTGTTTTGGGCTGTTTTGTAGTATTTGATGGTGTATATAGGGCTGGAAAATGATGTATATATGTTGTTATTGTTCTGTTCTTGTATTGTTGGTGTTATCTTGAATTTGGAGGAAGTAAGGATTATAGGGGAGATGCTGCCCGTTTTAATACAAAATAGGTTTGTCGTTCGTTGTGCGATAGTTGTACCTTTCGTAACTTAACGATAGTATTATTATCATTCTTGTAGATTAAGGTGCGAAGAGGTGAGTTCAACTTGGTGATTGGAAAGATTGTGATAAGGTATGTTAAGGCTAAGCCTTCCTTCATTTTGGCATGATCTCGTAGCTACATGTGTTAGTAATGAGACAAAAAGAGAAGTTCATATTCATGAATTTATTCACACTATTCTAGTCTCATAAGTTACAATATTATTCCTTATCGAGACTCTATATTCAATTTTAGTATTGTCTTCTTCCAGTCAAGAGAGCAGCAAGCCTATATATACAGTATTACAGTATTTTCATTACCATCGAGCTATAATCGATGGGCAGGCCCCTATTGGGCAACCTCTGATCAGATGGAAAGTTATATACCGAGCCTACTGTGGCCGAGCGCCTATGAGCGAGCCCAGCATAGTCGAGATACATAGCCTAGTATGGTCGAGTGCCTATGAGCGAGCCTACTATGGCAGAGCAGTTATATATACCGAGCCTTATAAGGCCGTACAATTATTTTACTTACTATATTGAAGAATTTGAGTTAGTATCAGCAGGTAAGCATATCTCCAGATCATCTTTGACTCCCAGTTACTTCCAGTTATTATATTATCAGTTCAGTTTCGATTTTCAGTTATGTTATTGCTTTACATACTCGGTACATTATTTCGTACTGACGTCCCTTTTCCGGGGACGCTGCATTTCATGCATGCAGGTTCAGATAGACAGACGAGTAGATCTCCTCAGTAGGTGTTTCCCGAGTTCAGCCTGATCGGTAAGCTCTACGTCTTTCGGAGTTTCCAGGTCTAGAGTGTTGTGTACATCTTATGTATATCTATATATATGTTATGGGTAGGTCGGGGCCCTGTTCCGATCATAGTACATCTATTAGTAGAGGCTTGTAGACATATCCTGTTGGTTAGTGCAGTATGTTGGGTTTGTAGGCCTGGTATGTATAATTTGGTGGTTTGTCAGCTGTAGTAGCTATGACGGCCTTTTCATCCTAGCTTTATATTGATGTTTAGTTAGCGCTAGTTTCCATTCAGTTTTATATTTTGCTTCACAAATTGTCTTGCAAGGTGGCCCCATGGCCAAAGTATGACATTATGTGTTCAGAGTCCCTTAGTCGCAATTTGGTACGCCAGGTTAGGTGAGGCACCGGGTGCTTGTCTCGCTCCTAGGTTCGGGGCGTGACAAACTTGGTATCAGAGCAGTTCTATCCTAGGGAGTCTACAAGCCGTGTCTAGTAGAGTCTTGTTTATAGATGTGTTGTGCACCACATTATATAAGCAGGGCACTACAGGGCATTTAGGAGTTGGTTACCCTTCTTTGAAATCTAAATCGTGCTACAGAACTGAGTTATAGGAAATTTGAATTAAACTTATGTGTTGGTGTTTGCATGCACAGATGACGGTGACTAGGAAGACTACGGCTAGCCAGAGGAGAGATACAGCAGTAGGTGAGGGGACCAGCAGGGTACCCTCAGTAGATGGGGCCCAGTCCGAGGCTCAAGGTGAGACCCCTACTCAGCCATTACCGGCTCCTCCACCAACTACGGAGATTCCTAGGGAAACCGCACATCCAGTTCCCCCTCCACTTCCATCAGATCAGGACTTGAGGAGTGCGGTGCATTTGTTGCCACAGTTGGTAGCTACCCAGCAACAGGCTAGGGCATCAGCTAGTGCAGGAACTTCTGAGGGGTCTGGGAGTTCAAGGGTCCGAGAGTTTATTGTTTTGAGTCCCCCAGAGTTCAAGGGGACAGATCAGAGGGAGGACCCACAGGATTTCATAGATCAGCTTCACAGGATCTTTTGTGTTATGCATGCCACGGAGAAAGAGGCAGTTGAGCTAGCAGCTTTTCGACTCCGAGATATAGCCATCCTTTGGTACGAGATATGGGAGAGGTCCAGGGGACGTGATGGACCTCCAGCTATTTGGGAGAATTTTTCAGATGCCTTCCTTGACCAGTACTTACCACGGGAGATCCGACAAACTCGAGTCGATCAGTTTCTAGCCCTTAAGCAGGGTAATATGAGTGTTCGAGAGTATAGTCTCTGTTTTGACTCATTGGCCAGATATGCACCATCCATAGTTGCTACTATGCGGGACAGGATTCACAGGTTTATAGCATGGTTAGCCCCAGAGTTAACCGAGGCATGTGCCACCGCTGCATTGCAGGATAGTGTGGATATCTCCCGGATTCAGGCATTCGCCCAGAATATAGAAAGGGGTAGGCGTCGGCAGCAGGGTACAGAGAGGGCTGAGCAAGGGCAACGTAAGAGGATGAGATTTCCCAGGTCTCAGGAGAAATATCAGGGTAGTTATAGGACCCAGTACTTCGGACGGCCACCTAGGCCTCCGCCACCTCAGTTACAGGGTTACAGGTATGACCGCTATACTCAGTCAGGACCAGGTGAGAGCTCATGGGCATCGGGTTTGTAGCGATAATGAGGATCTGCGCAGACATGGTCATTTCCTCCACGGTGTGACATCTGTGGTAGAGGACACTTGGGCCAATGCCGAGCATGTTCTGATGCTTGTTATACATGTGGGCGTCCAGGGCATATGATGCAGGATTGCCCAAATAGAGATTCGGGGGGAATGGCACAACCAGCGAGTTCAGCAACAGGATCATCTATGTCCGTGCATCCTTCAGGGCGCGAGTCTCAGTCTTCGGCTGGTAGAGGTTGGGGCAGAGGTAGAGGTTCCAGTTCAAGTGGTAATCAGAACCGTATATATGCTTTAGCGGGTCGACAGGACCAGGAGTCTTCACCAGACGTTGTGACAGGTATATTAACCATTTGCTCTCACGATGCTTATGCTTTGATAGACCCAGGATCTACTTTATCGTATATTACCCCATTTGTCGCGAGGAAGTTTGGTATAGTGCCTGAAATACTAAGTGATCCTTTTGCGGTATCTACACCGATCGGAGAATCGATTATTGCTAGACGGGTTTACCGAGGTTGTACGGTGACAATTTGTAGTTGTCAGACCTCAGCTGACCTAGTTGAGCTAGAGATGATGGATTTTGATGCTATCATGGGCATGGACTGGTTGGCAGCTTGCTATGCCACAGTTGATTGCCGAGAAAAGGCAGCCAGATTTCATTTTCCGGGTGAGCCAGTCCTTGAATGGGTAGGTAATACACCAACACCCAGAGGTAGGTTTATTTCCTATCTGAAGGCGAGGAAAATGATCGCAAAAGGGTGCATTTATCATATTGTGCGAGTTAGAGATGCAGATGCTGAGATACCTACACTTCAGTCTATTCCCATAGTCAAAGAATATGCAGATGTGTTTCCAAATGAGCTTCCAGGTAATCCTCCAGAGTGAGATATTGATTTTAGCATCGATTTGCTTCCAGGAACTCAACCAATATCCGTCCCTCCGTATAGAATGGCACCTGGCAAATTGAAGGAGTTGAAGGAGCAGTTAAAAGATTTGTTGGAGAAAGGTTACATCAGGCCCAGTACCTCAACTTGGGGTGCACCAGTACTATTTGTGCGGAAGAAAGACGGCTCGCTGAGGATGTGTATCGATTATAGGCAGCTGAACAAGGTAACTATTAAGAATAAGTATCCACTTCCAAGGATCGATGACTTGTTTGATCAGTTGCAGGGGGCTAGATGCTTTTCAAAGATAGATTTGAGGTCAGGGTACCACCAAGTCAGAGTTCGGGAAAAAGATATTCTGAAGACAGCCTTCAGGACTCGATATGGCCACTTCGAGTTCCTTGTCATGTCCTTCGGGTTGACTAATGCACCCGCTGCATTTATGGACTTGATGAATAGCCTATTCCGACCATTTTTAGATCTGTTTGTGATAGTATTTATTGATGATATTCTGGTTTATTCCCGTTCAGAGGATGAGCATGCGGACCACCTGCGAGCGGTACTCCAAACCCTCCATGATCATAAGTTGTATGCTAAGTTTTCTAAATGTGAGTTCTGGTTGAAGTCTGTAGCATTCTTGGGGCATATTGTATCAGATGAAGGGATAAAGGTGGACACTCAGAAGATTGAGGCCGTGAAATCTTGGCCTAGACCTATCACTCCGACAGAGGTTCGTAGCTTTCTAGGCTTAGCAGGATACTATCGGAGGTTCGTAGAGGGTTTTTCTTCCCTTTCGGCACCATTGACGAAGTTGACATAGAAAGAAACTAAGTTTCAATGGACAGAGGCTTATGAGCGGAGTTTCCAAGAGCTTAAGAACAGGTTGACCTCAGCTCCAGTTCTAACACTTCCAGAGGGTCTAGAGGGTTATGCCGTGTATTGTGATGCATCAGGTGTCGGGTTAGGATGTGTCCTGATGCAACATGGGAAGGTAATTGCGTATGCTTCAAGGCAGTTGAGGAAGCACGAGAGGAATTATCCGACCCACGACCTCGAGTTAGCTGCGGTTGTCCATGCACTTAAGATATGGCGGCATTATTTATATGGTGTTCATGTTGATGTATTTATTGATCATAAAAGCCTACAATATATCTTCAAGCAGAAAGAGTTGAATTTGCGACAGAGGCGATGGCTTGAGTTATTGAAAGATTACGATGTTAACATTCTCTACCATCCAGGGAAAGCTAATGTTGTAGCAGATGCCTTAAGTCGCCGATCTATGGGTAGCTTAGCACATGTAGAGCCCAAGAAAAGACAATTAGCTAGAGAGATTCATCAATTGTCTTCGTTGGGGGTTCAGTTAGTAGATTCTGAGGATGGTGGAGTTGTACTCCAAAACACTACAAAATCATCCCTCATAGCGGAAGTCAAGGAAAGGCAGTACGAGGACCCAGAGTTGGTCGAGCTAAGAGAGCGAGTTCTGCAGCAGAAGAAGCCACTGTTAGAGCTAAAGGGAGATGGGGTTCTCAGATATAGGGGTCGTTTGTGTGTTCCAGATGTAGCAGGGCTACGAGACAGGATTATGTCAGAGGCCCATTATTCATGGTATTCCATCCATCCTGGGTCGACGAAGATGTATCATGACATTAAGGATGTGTACTGGTGGAATGATATGAAGAAGAACATTGCTGAGTTTGTCGCCCAATATACTAGTTGCCAGCAAGTGAAGATAGAGCACCAGAAGCCTGGAGGGCTAATGCAGACTATAGAGATCCCGACATGGAAATGGGAGGCGATAAACATGGACTTTATCACGGGTTTACCTCGTTCTAATCGTAAGTTTGATTCCATATGGGTGATAGTCGATAGGCTCACAAAATTAGCTCACTTCCTACCGGTCAGATCTACATATACAGCAGAAGATTATGCAAAGTTATATATTAAGCAGATAGTGCGGCTACACGGAGTACCAGTTTCTATTATATCTGACCGTGGGGCTCAGTTTACAGCACATTTTTGGAGGTCATTTCAGAGAGGTCTAGGGACTCAGGTGAATCTCAGCACAGCTTTTCATCCACAGACTGATGGACAAGCCGAGCGCACAATTCAGACGCTCGAGGATATGTTACGAGTATGTGTGTTGGATTTTAAAAGAAGTTGGGATGAACATCTACCTCTTGTCGAGTTTTCATATAATAACAGTTACCACTCCAGTATTAAGATGGCTCCGTACGAGGCTTTGTATGAGCGTAAGTGCAGATCTCCTATAGGGTGGTTTGATGTTAGGGAATCTGGGTTATATGGGCCAGACCTGGTTCAACAGGACATAGAGAAAGTAAAGCTTATCCGAGAGTGATTGTTGACAGCTCAGAGTTGTCAGAAGTCATATTCTAACGTGCGGCGACGAGACTTAGAGTTCAGGATTAATGACTAGGTATTCTTAAAGGTATCACCTATGAAGGGCGTGATGAGGTTTGGCAAGAAAGGCAAGCTTAGCCCACGGTATATTGGGCCTTATAGGATCATTCGGAGAGTGGGCCAAGTAGCTTATGAGTTAGAGTTGCCCTCAGAATTGGAGTCTGTCCATCCGGTTTTTCACGTATATATGCTACGAAAGTGCATTGGCGATCCTACCCGAGTGGTGCCCACGGATGATGTACAGATTACAGAGGACTTGTCATACGAGGAAATTCCAGTTGCCATCCTAGACCGACAAATCTGCAATCTACGAAATAAGGAGGTAGCTTCCGTAAAGGTTTTATGGAGGAGCAAGAATGTAGAAGAGATGACGTGGGAATCGGAGGAAGAAATGAAGTCTAAATACCCCCACCTATTTCAAACTGAAGATATGGCTCGAGATGGGATGCTACAACACAGCTCTATTCAGGCTAGCAGGTCAGCAGGTAAGCTTTTATTTTTCACTTTTAGTATTTATGATTTATGGTTGGTGAGGCAAAGTGTTGCTATTTATAAACATTGGCCATGTGTGGCATGCATGGTATGTTTTTTGGCTACGTACAGGTTGGTTTTAACCTAGTGTACGAAGGATACTCTGGCAAAAGTTTCCAAAGTCTCTAAGAGTAAACATTCGAGGACGAATGTTTCCAGGAGGGAATGATGTTACACCCTATATTTTCGTACATAAAAATGCATCGTAAGCAAACTAATGTATGTCAAAAAATGAGATAATATTTAAAAGTATATAAATTAATTTAATCATGTTACCTCTGAGGTTACAAATATTGAAGATCATGAACAACAAGTACAAAGAGGGTTGGACGGTTCAGAAGATAAAGCAATTGAAGATAATAATGTTTCGTCGAAAGTCGACAAGTTGGGAATGTTATAACATATACCTTTGAGGTGAGACTAGGGTGCTTAACATGATAAGAAGATTATGTTATGATTTATATTAGTCGTATGACATCCGTGTGTTATGTTTTGAAGTCAAGAGAGTTGTGGAACAAAAGTCGATGAAAGTCATCACAAGTTACATTCATAAGTTTTACTGAAATTTTGGATCAAATGTAACTGCAATTTTCTCCTAATATACTTAGAGTTATGGGGTGTTCCACCCATCAAATTAAAGATCTATGAGTCTATTTTCCAATGCATTAAACCGTTTGTCAATACGACATTGGAGTAGAAAGATATGGGCATTTGTGCGATACTGCGCAAGCTGCTAGGTGACAAGTAGGTGTGTCACCTACTTGCTTAAATGAGAGCCCAAAAAAATGGGCCATTTCGGGTCGTCCAAAGAGGCCTTTTAAGGGCATATTTTCTTCATATATTAGACTTAAAATAGAGCATAATAACCAGACATAAGCTCTGCAAAGAATCCTCCCAAAAATTTTCCACAAACCCTAATTGATTTTCTCTCCCTTTCAAGTTCCAATTGGAGGTAAAACCTAGAGTTTGAAGAACCAAGATAAGAGCTGAGTTATCCAAAAAATAAGGTGAGTTTACTTCTCTCTTTCATCCAATTTTTCTTCTGTAAATTCATGGTAAGTCGTTCTATACTTGTAAGAACTCACGGGACGGTGATCGGAAGCCGTGAGTTCGAGTTATTCACTTGTAGCGGACTGTTTTGTGGACTGTTTTGTGTTGCTGTTGGGCTGCGTGTTTTACTACTATTTTGTGGAGTTTTGGAGGAGGAAGGGGGTTTATAAACACCATATAAATGTAGGGTGGTTGGCTGGTCGTTCGTCATAACATTTTCGGGTCGTTTGACACTACTACGGTGGTCGTTTTGTGTACGAAGAGATTGGGGTGTGTTGGGCTGTTTTGTAGTATTTGATGGTGTATATAGGGCTGGAAAATGATGTATATATGTTGTTATTGTTCTGTTCTTGTATTGTTGGTGTTATCTTGAATTTGGAGGAAGTAAGGATTATAGGGGAGATGCTGCCCGTTTTAATACAAAATAGGTTTGTCATTCGTTGTGCGATAGTTGTACCTTTCGTAACTTAACGATAGTATTATTATCATTCTTGTAGATTAAGGTGCGAAGAGGTGAGTTCAACTTGGTGATTGGAAAGATTGTGATAAGGTATGTTAAGGCTAAGCCTTCCTTCATTTTGGCATGATCTCGTAGCTACATGTGTTAGTAATGAGACAAAAAGAGAAGTTCATATTCATGAATTTATTCACACTATTCTAGTCTCATAAGTTACAATATTATTCCTTATCGAGACTCTATATTCAATTTTAGTATTGTCTTCTTCCAGTCAAGAGAGCAGCAAGCCTATATATACAGTATTATAGTATTTTCATTACCATCGAGCTATAATCGATGGGCAGGCCCCTATTGGGCAACCTCTGATCAGATGGAAAGTTATATACCGAGCCTACTGTGGGCGAGTGCCTATGAGCGAGCCCAGCATGGTCGAGATACATAGCCTAGTATGGCCGAGCGCCTATGAGCGAGCCTACTATGGCAGAGCAGTTATATATACCGAGCCTTATAAGGCCGTACAATTATTTTACTTACTATATTGAAGGAGTTGAGTCAGTATCAGCAGGTAAGTATATCTCCAGATCATCTTTGACTCCCAGTTACTTCCAGTTATTATATTATCAGTTCAGTTTCGATTTTCAGTTATGTTATTGCCTTACATACTCGGTACATTATTTCGTACTGACGTCACTTTTCCGGGGACGCTGCATTTCATGCATGCAGGTTCAGATAGACAGACAAGTAGATCTCCTCAGTAGGTGATTCCCAAGTTCAGCCTGATTGATAAGCTCCACGTCTTTCGGAGTTGCCGGGTCTAGAGTGTTGTGTATATCTTATGTATATCTGTATATATGTTATGGGTAGGTCGGGGCCCTGTTCCGATCATAGTACATCTATCAGTAGAGGCTTGTAGACATATCCTGTTGGTTAGTGCAGTATGTTGAGTTTGTAGGCCTGGTATGTATAATTTGGTGGTTTGTCAGCTGTAGTAGCTATGACGGCCTTTTCAGCCTAGCTTTATATTGATGTTTAGTTAGCGCTAGTTTCCATTCAGTTTTATAATTTGCTTTGCAAATTGTCTTGCAAGGTGGCCCCATGGCCAAAGTATGACATTATGTGTTCAGAGTCCCTTAGTCGCAATTTGGTACGCCAGGTTAAGTGAGGCACCGGGTGCTTGTCTCGCTCCTAGGTTCGGGGCGTGACAACTATGGCGAAATTTATGGAAATTTATGGAGTTAGTCAAAATTTAGGAACTGTTGGTGTGTGTAATAGCAGCTGAGTCACATTGGTTTCTAATGGCCGATTTGGACACTCATTCTAGGATGAATGATCTTAAGTGGGGGAGGATGTAAGGCCCCGTAAAATTTCACCTAAAACCTAGGGTTTCATGATGCCAAGATAGACTTATGTGTTGATGATTGTAGAGATTCTCCATAACGAGCTTCGTAGGACAGTTCAAAAGTTGAGGAACAAATAAATTGCCTCCGTGAAAGTGTTATGGCGAAGCCAACAAGTCAAAGAGGCCACCTGGGAAGCCTAGGAATAGATGAAGAAGAAGTACCATAATTTGTTTGAATAGCTATGTAATCAATTCTATGAAATTGTTCCCTGTGCATTATGTATCATTTCTACAGTTGATGTTAAGGGTGTTCCTTTTTGGTAATATACTGCTCGTGAAGCCACGGTTGGCATTGTTTATATGTTATTTTTCATCATTGGTTCATGTATATGTTGTTAGGACTGGTTTTGGGATTCTCCAGCGGGTGGATAGGCACAATTACGGGGGAGACTGGTAAAATTGTTGGAAATTTTGGGAGTTAGTCAAAATTTGGGAACTGTTGGTGTGTGTAATAGCAGCTGAATCACATTTTTTTCTAATGGGGAATTTGGACCCTCATTCGAAGATGAATGATCATAAGTGGGGGAGGATGTAAGGCCCCGTAATAGTTTACCTAAAAACCCGGGGTTTCGTGATGCCATGATAGACTTCTGTGTTGATGATTGTGGAGATTCTTCACGGCGAGCTTGATAGGCAAGTTCTAAAGTTGAGGAACAAAGAAATCACCCCGGTGAAAGTGTTATGGCAAATCCAACAAGACGAAGAGCCACCTGGGTAGCTGAGGACGAGATGAAGAAGAAGTAACCTCATTTGTTTGAATAGCTATGTAATCGATTCC
Source organism: Nicotiana tabacum (assembly GCF_000715075.1). Taxonomy (NCBI): domain Eukaryota; kingdom Viridiplantae; phylum Streptophyta; class Magnoliopsida; order Solanales; family Solanaceae; genus Nicotiana; species Nicotiana tabacum. Next base: position 51,712,375 of record NC_134102.1, read on the forward strand.
ATGAAATGTTTCCCTATGAATTATGTATCATTTGTATAGTTGATGTTAAGGGTGTTCCTTTTCAGTAATATACTACTCATGAGGCCACGGTTAGCTTTGATTTTATGTTATGTTGCGTTGTTGGTTAATGTATATGTTGTTAGGACTGGTTTTCGGATTCTCTGGCGGGTGGATAGGCCCAATTACACGGGACACTCTGGCGAACTTTATGGAAATTTAGGGAGTTAGTCAAAATTTGGGAACTGTTTGTGTGTGTAATAGCAGCTGAGTCACATTGGTTTCTAATGGCTGATTTGAACAGACATTCGAGGACGAATGATCTTAAGTGGGGGAGGATGTAAGGCCCCGTAAAATTTCACCTAAAACCTAGGGTTTCGTGATGCCAATATAGACTTATGTGTTGATGATTTTTGAGATTCTTCGTAACGAGCTTCGTAGGACAATTCAAAAGTTGAGGAACAAAGAAATTGCCTCCGTGAAAGTTCTATGGCAAAGCCAACAAGTCAAAGAGGCCACCTGGGAAGCCTATGAATATATGAAGAAGAAGTACCCTCATTTGTTTGAATAGATATGTAATCGATTCTATGAAATTGTACCCTATGCATTATGTGTCATTTCTACAGTTGATGTTAAGGGTGTTCCTTTTTGGTAATACTGCCCTTAAAGCCACTGTTGGCGTTGTTTTTATGTTATTTTTCATCATTGGTTCATGTATATGTTGTTAGGACTGGTTTTGGGATTCTCCAGCGGGTGGATAGGCACAATTACGGGGGAGACTGGTAAAATTGTTGGAAATTTTGGGAGTTAGTCAAAATTTGGGAACTGTTGGTGTGTGTAATAGCAGCTGAGTCACATTTTTTTCTAATGGGGAATTTGGACCCTCATTCGTAGATGAATGATCTTAAGTGGGGGAGGATGTAAGGTCCCGTAAAAGTTTACCTACAACACGGGGTTTCGTGATGCCAAGATAGACTTATGTATTGATGATTGTAAAGATTCTTCACGGCGAGCTTGACAGGCAAGTTCTAAAGTTGAGGAACAAAGAAATCACCTCGGTGAAAGTGTTATGGCGAATCCAACAAGACGAAGAGCCACCTGGGAAGTCGAGGATGAGATGAAGAAGAAGTACCCTCATTTGTTTGAATAGCTATGTAATCGATTCCATGAAATGTTTCCTTGTGAATTATGTATCATTTGTACAGTTGATGTTAAGGGTGTTCCTTTTCGGTAATATACTACTCATGAGGCCACGGTTGGCTTTGATTATATGTTATGTTGCGTTGTTAGTTAATGTATATGTTGTTAAGACTGGTTTTCAGATTCTCTAGCGGGTGGATATGCCCAATTACAGGGGACACTCTGGCGAACTTTATGGAAGTTTAGGGAGTTAGTCAATATTTGGGAATTGTTTGTGTGTGTAATAGCAGCTGAGTCACATTGGTTTCTAATGGTAGATTTGGACAGTCATTCGAGGACGAATGATCTTAAGTGGGGGAGGATGTAAGGCCCCGTAAAATTTCACCTAAAACCTAGGGTATGTGATGCCAATATAGACTTATGTGTTGATGATTGTTGAGATTCTTCGTAACGAGCTTCGTAGGACAGTTCAAAAGTTGAGGAACAAAGAAATTGCCTCCGTGAAAGTGTTATGGCGAAGCCAACAAGTCGAAGAGGCCACCTGGGAAGCCTATGAATATATGAAGAAGAAGTACCCTCATTTGTTTGAATAGATATGTAATCGATTCTATGAAATTGTACCCTATGCATTATGTGTCATTTCTACAGTTGATGTTAAGGGTGTTCCTTTTTGGTAATATAATGCCCTTGAAGCCACGGTTGGCGTTGGTTTTATGTTATTTTTCATCATTAGTTCATGTATATATTGTTAGGACTGGTTTTGGGATTCTCCAGCGGGTGGATAGGCCTAATTACTGGGGAGACTATGGTGAAATTGTTGGAAATTTTGGGAGTTAGTCAAAATTTGGGAACTGTTGGTGTGTGTAATAGCAGCTGAGTCACATTTGTTTCTAATGGGGAATTTGGACCCTCATTCGAAGATGAATGATCTTAAGTGGGGGAGGATGTAAGGCCCCGTAAAATTTCACCTACAATCCGGCGTTTCGTGATGCCAAGATAAACTTCTGTGTTGATGATTGTAGAGATTCTTCAATGCGAGCTTGATAGGCAAGTTCTAAAGTTGAGGATAAAAGAAATCACCTCGGTGAAAGTGTTATGGCAAATCCAACAAGATGAAGAGCCACCTGGGAAGCCGAGGACGAGATGAAGAAGAAGTAACCTCATTTGTTTGAATAGCTATGTAATCGATTCCATGAATTGTTTCCCTATGAATTATGTATCATTTGTACAGTTGATGTTAAGGGTGTTCCTTTTTGGTAATATACTACTCATGAGGCCACGGTTGGCTTTGATTATATGTTATGTTGTGTTGTTGGTTAATGTATATGTTGTTAGGACTGGTTTTGGGATTCTCTGGTGGGTGGATAGGCCCAATTATAGGGGACACTCTGGCGAAATTTATGGAAATTTAGGGAGTTAGTCAAAATTTACGAACTGTTGGTATGTGTAATAGAAGCTGAGTCACATTGGTTTCTAATGGCGGATTTGGACCCTCATTCGAAGATGAATGATCTTAAGTAGGGGAGGATGTAAGGCCCCGTAAAAGTTCACCAACAACCTAGGGTTTCGTGATGCCAAGATAGACTTTTGTGTTGATAATTGTAGAGATTCTTCACGGCGAGCTTGAGAGGTAAGTTCTAAAGTTGAGGAACAAAGAAATCGCATCTGGGAAAGTGTTATGGAAAATCCAACAAGACGAAGAACCACCTGGGAAGCCGAGGATGAGATGAAGAAAATGTACCATCATTTGTTTGAATAGTTATGTAATCGATTCCATGAAATTGTTCCTTGTGAATTTTGTATCATTTGTACAGTTGATGTTAAAGGTGTTCATTTTTGGCAATATACTAATCGTAAGGCCACGATTGGCATTATTTTTATGTTATGTTGCGTTGTTGGTTAATCTATATGTTGTTAGGACTGGTTTTAGGATTCTCTGGCAGGTGGATAGGCCGAATTATAGGGGACACTCTGGCGAAATTTATTGAAATTTAGGGAGTTATTCAAAATTTGGGAACTGTTGGTGTGTGTAATAGCAGCTGTGTCACATTTGTTTCTAATGGGGAATTTGGACCCTCATTCGAAGATGAATGATCATAAGTGGGGGAGGATGTAAGGCCCCGTAATAGTTTACCTACAACCCGGAGTTTCGTGATGCCAAGATAGACTTCTATGTTGATGATTGTGGAGATTCTTCACGGCGAGCTTGATAGGCAAGTTCTAAAGTTGAGGAACAAAAAAATCACCCCGGTGAAAGTGTTATGGAAAATCCAACAAGACGAAGAGCCACCTGGGAACCCGAGGACGAGATGAAGAAGAAGTAACCTCATTTGTTTGAATAGCTATGTAATCGATTCCATGAAATGTTTCCCTGTGAATTATGTATCATTTGTATAGTTGATGTTAAGGGTGTTCCTTTTCGGTAATATTCTACTTATGAGGCCACGGTTATCTTTGATTTTATGTTATGTTGAGTTGTTGGTTAATGTATATGTTGTTAGGACTGGTTTTCGGATTCTCTGGCGGGTGGATAGGCCCAATTACAGGGGAAACTCTGGCGAACTTTATTGAAATTTAGGGAGTTAGTCAAAATTTGGGAACTGTTTGTGTGTGTAATAGCAGCTGAGTCACATTGGTTTCTAATGGCTGATTTGGACAGTCATTCGAGGACGAATGATCTTAAGTGGGGGAGGATGTAAGGCCCCGTAAAATTTCACCTAAAACCTAGGGTTTCGTGATGCCAATATAGACTTATGTGTTGATGATTGTTGAGATTCTTCGTAACGAGCTTCGTAGGATAGTTCAAAAGTTGAGGAACAAAGAAATTGCCTCCGTAAAAGTGTTATGGCGAAGCCAACAAGTCGAAGAGGCCACCTGGGAAGCCTATGAATATATGAAGAAGAAGTACCCTCATTTGTTTGAATAGATATGTAATCGATTCTATGAAATTGTACCCTATGCATTATGTGTCATTTCTACAGTTGATGTTAAGGGTGTTCCTTTTTGGTAATATACTGCCCTTGAAGCCACGGTTGGCATTGTTTTTATGTTATTTTTCATCATTGGTTCATGTATATATTGTTAGGACTGGTTTTGGGATTCTCCAGCGGGTGGATAGGCACAATTACGGGGGCGCCAACCGTGAAATTGTTGGAAATTTTGGGAGTTACTCAAAATTTGGGAACTGTTGGTGTGTGTAATAGCAGCTGAGTCACATTTGTTTCTACTGGGGAATTTGGACCCTCATTCGAAGATAAATGATCTTAAGTGGGGGAGGATGTAAGGCCCCGTAAAAGTTTACCTACAACAAGGGGTTTCGTGATGCCAAGATAGACTTATGTATTGATGATTGTAGAGATTCTTCATGGCGAGCATGACATGCAAGTTCTAAAGTGGAGGAACAAAGAAATCACCTCGGTGAAAGTGTTATGGCAAATCCAACAAAACGAAGAGCCACCTGGGAAGCCGAGGATGAGATGAAGAAGAAGTACCCTCATTTGTTTGAATAGCTATGTAATCGATTCCATGAAATGTTTCCCTGTGAATTATGTATCATTTGTACAGTTGATGTTAAGGGTGTTCCTTTTCGGTAATATACTACTCATGAGGCCACGGTTGGCTTTGATTTTATGTTATGTTGCATTGTTGGTTAATGTATATGTTGTTAGGACTGGTTTTCGGATTCTCTGGCCGGTGGATATGCCCAATTACAGGGGACACTCTGGCGAACTTTATGGAAATTTAGGGAGTTAGTCAAAATTTGGGAACTGTTTGTTTGTGTAATAGCAGCTGAGTCACATTGGTTTCTAATGGCTGATTTGGACAGTCATTCGAGGACGAATGATCTTAAGTGGGGGAGGATGTAAGGCCCCGTAAAATTTCACCTAAAACCTAGGGTTTCGTGATGCCAATATAGACTTATGTGTTGATGATTGTTGAGATTCTTCGTAACGAGCTTCGTAGGACAGTTCAAAAGTTGAGGAACAAAGAAATTGCTTCTGTGAAAGTGTTATGGCGAAGCCAACAAGTCAAAGAGGCCACCTGGGAAGCCTATGAATATATGAAGAAGAAGTACCCTCATTTGTTTGAATAGATATGTAATCGATTCTATGAAATTGTACCCTATGCATTATGTGTCATTTCTACAGTTGATGTTAAGGGTGTTCCTTTTTGGTAATATACTGCCCTTGAAGCCACGGTTGCCATTGTTTTTATGTTATTTTTCATCATTGGTTCATGTATATATTGTTAGGACTGGTTTTGGGATTCTCCAGCGGGTGGATAGGCACAATTACGGGGGCGCCAACCGTGAAATTGTTGGAAATTTTGGGAGTTAGTCAAAATTTGGGAACTGTTGGTGTGTGTAATAGCAGCTGAGTCACATTTGTTTCTACTGGAGAATTTGGACCCTCATTCGAAGAAGAATGATCTTAAGTGGGGGAGGATGTAAGGCCCCGTAAAAGTTTACCTACAACAAGGGGTTTCGTGAGTCCAAGATAGACTTATGTATTGATGATTGTAGAGATTCTTCACGGCGAGCTTGATATGCAAGTTCTAAAGTTGAGGAACAAAGAAATCACCTCGGTGAAAGTGTTATGGCAAATCCAACAAAATGAAGAGCCTCCTGGGAAGCCGAGGATGAGATGAAGAAGAAGTGCCCTCATTTGTTTGAATAGCTAGGAAATCGATTCCATGAAATGTTTCCCTGTGAATTATGTATCATTTGTACAGTTGATGTTAAGGGTGTTCCTTTTCGGTAATATACTACTCATGAGGCCACAGTTGGCTTTGATTTTATGTTATGTTGCATTGTTGGTTAATGTATATGTTGTTAGGACTAGTTTTCGGATTCTCTGGCGGGTGGATATGCCCAATTACAGGGGACACTCTGGCGAACTTTATGGAAATTTAGGGAGTTAGTCAAAATTTGGGAACTGTTTGTGTGTGTAATAGCAGCTGAGTCACATTGGTTTCTAATGGCTGATTTGGACAGTTATTCGAGGACGAATGATCTTAAGTGGGGGAGGATGTAAGGCCCCGTAAAATTTCACCTAAAACCTAGGGTTTCATGATGCCAATATAGACTTATGTGTTGATAATTGTTGAGATTCTTCGTAACGAGTTTCGTAGGACAGTTCAAAAGTTGAGGAACAAAGAAATTGCCTCCGTGAAAGTGTTATGGCGAAGCCAACAAGTCGAAGAGGCCACCTGGGAAGCCTATGAATATATGAAGAAGAAGTACCCTCATTTGTTTGAATAGATATGTAATCGATTCTATGAAATTGTACCCTATGCATTATGTGTCATTTCTACAGTTGATGTTAAGGGTGTTCCTTTTTGGTAATATAATGCCCTTGAAGCCACTGTTGGCGTTGTTTTTATGTTATTTTCATCATTGGTTCATGTATATATTGTTAGGACTGGTTTTGGGATTCTCCAGCGGGTGGATAGGCACAATAACTGGGGAGACTATGGTGAAATTGTTGGAAATTTTGGGAGTTAGTCAAAATTTGGGAACTGTTGGTGTGTGTAATAGCAGCTGAGTCACATTTTTTTCTAATGGGGAATTTGGACCCTCATTCGAAGATGAATGATCTTAAGTGGGGGAGGATGTAAGGCCCCGTAAAATTTCACCTACAATCCGGCGTTTCGTGATGCCAAGATAAACTTCTGTGTTGATGATTGTAGAGATTTTTCAATGCGAGCTTGATAGGCAACTTCTAAAGTTGAGGATAAAAGAAATCGCCTCGGTGAAAGTATTATGGCAAATCCAACAAGATGAAGAGCCACCTGGGAAGCCGAGGACGAGATGAAGAAGAAGTAACCTCATTTGTTTGAATAGCTATGTAATCGATTCCATGAAATGTTTCCCTATGAATTATGTATCACTTGTACAGTTGATGTTAAGGGTGTTCCTTTTTTGTAATATACTACTCATGAGGCCACGGTTGGCTTTGATTTTATGTTATGTTGCGTTGTTGGTTAATGTATATGTTGTTAGGACTGGTTTTGGGATTCTCTGCCGGGTGGATAGGCCCAATTACAGGGGACACTCTGGTGAAATTTATGGAAATTTAGGGAGTTAGTCAATATTTGCGAACTGTTGGTATGTGTAATAGCCGCTGAGTCACATTTGTTTCTAATGGCGGATTTGGACCCTCATTCGAAGATGAATGTTCTTAAGCAGGTGAGGATGTAAGGCCCCATAAAAGTTCACCAACAACCTATGGTTTCGTGATGCCAAGATAGACTTATGTGTTGATGATTGTAGAGATTCTTCACGGCGAGCTTGAGAGGTAAGTTCTAAAGTTAAGGAACAAAGAAATCGCCTCTGTGAAAGTGTTATGGAAAATCCAACAAGATGAAGAGCCACCTGGGAAGCCGAGGACGAGATGAAGAAGATGTACCCTCATTTTTTTGAATAGTTATGTAATCGATTCCATGAAATTGTTCCTTGTGAATTTTGTATCATTTGTACAGTTGATGTTAAGGGTGTTCCTTTTTGGTAATATACTACTCGAAAGGCCACGATTGGCATTGTTTTTATGTTATGTTGCGTTGTTGGTTAATCTATATGTTGTTAGGACTGGTTTTGGGATTCTCTGGCAGGTGGATAGGCCGAATTATAGGGGACACTCTGGCAAAATTTATTGAAATTTAGGGAGTTAGTCAAAATTTGGGAACTGTTGGTGTGTGTAATAGCAGCTGAGTCACATTGGTTTCTAATGGCGAATTTGGACACAAATTCGAGGACGAATGATCTTAAGTGGTGGAGGATGTAAGGCCCCTTAAAATTTAACCTAAAACCTAGGGTTTCGTGATGTCAAGATAGACTTATGTGTTGATGATTGTAGAGATTCTTCGTAACGAGCTTGATAGGATAGTTCAAAAGTTGAGGAACAAAGAAATTGCTTCCGTGAAAGTGTTATGGCGAAGCCAACAAGTCAAAGAGGCCACCTGGGAAGCCTATGAATATATGAAGAAGAAGTACCCTCATTTGTTTGAATAGATATGTAATCGATTCTATGAAATTGTACCCTATGCATTATGTGTCATTTCTACAGTTGATGTTAAGGGTGTTCCTTTTTGGTAATATACTGCCCTTGAAGCCACGGTTGGCATTGTTTTTATGTTATTTTTCATCATTGGTTCATGTATATATTGTTAGGACTGGTTTTGGGATTCTCCAGCGGGTGGATAGGCACAATTACGGGGGCGCCAACCGTGAAATTGTTGGAAATTTTGGGAGTTACTCAAAATTTGGGAACTGTTGGTGTGTGTAATAGCAGCTGAGTCACATTTGTTTCTACTGGAGAATTTGGACCCTCATTCGAAGAAGAATGATCTTAAGTGGGGGAGGATGTAAGGCCCCGTAAAAGTTTACCTACAACAAGGGGTTTCGTGAGTCCAAGATAGACTTATGTATTGATGATTGTAGAGATTCTTCACGGCGAGCTTGATATGCAAGTTCTAAAGTTGAGGAACAAAGAAATCACCTCGGTGAAAGTGTTATGGCAAATCCAACAAAATGAAGAGCCTCCTGGGAAGCCGAGGATGAGATGAAGAAGAAGTGCCCTCATTTGTTTGAATAGCTAGGAAATCGATTCCATGAAATGTTTCCCTGTGAATTATGTATCATTTGTACAGTTGATGTTAAGGGTGTTCCTTTTCGGAAATATACTACTCATGAGGCCACGGTTGGCTTTGATTTTATGTTATGTTGCATTGTTGGTTAATGTATATGTTGTTAGGACTAGTTTTCGGATTCTCTGGCGGGTGGATATGCCCAATTACAGGGGACACTCTGGCGAACTTTATGGAAATTTAGGGAGTTAGTCAAAATTTGGGAACTGTTTGTGTGTGTAATAGCAGCTGAGTCACATTGGTTTCTAATGGCTGATTTGGACAGTTATTCGAGGATGAATGATCTTAAGTGGGGGAGGATGTAAGGCCCCGTAAAATTTCACCTAAAACCTAGGGTTTCATGATGCCAATATAGACTTATGTGTTGATGATTGTTGAGATTCTTCGTAACGAGTTTCGTAGGACAGTTCAAAAGTTGAGGAACAAAGAAATTGCCTCCGTGAAAGTGTTATGGCGAAGCCAACAAGTCGAAGAGGCCACCTGGGAAGCCTATGAATATATGAAGAAGAAGTACCCTCATTTGTTTGAATAGATATGTAATCGATTCTATGAAATTGTACCCTATGCATTATGTGTCATTTCTACAGTTGATGTTAAGGGTGTTCCTTTTTGGTAATATAATGCCCTTGAAGCCACTGTTGGCGTTGTTTTTATGTTATTTTCATCATTGGTTCATGTATATATTGTTAGGACTGGTTTTGGGATTCTCCAGCGGGTGGATAGGCACAATAACTGGGGAGACTATGGTGAAATTGTTGGAAATTTTGGGAGTTAGTCAAAATTTGGGAACTGTTGGTGTGTGTAATAGCAGCTGAGTCACATTTTTTTCTAATGGGGAATTTGGACCCTCATTCGAAGATGAATGATCTTAAGTGGGGGAGGATGTAAGGCCCCGTAAAATTTCACCTACAATCCGGCGTTTCGTGATGCCAAGATAAACTTCTGTGTTGATGATTGTAGTGATTTTTCAATGCGAGCTTGATAGGCAACTTCTAAAGTTGAGGATAAAAGAAATCGCCTCGGTGAAAGTATTATGGCAAATCCAACAAGAAGAAGAGCCACCTGGGAAGCCGAGGACGAGATGAAGAAGAAGTAACCTCATTTGTTTGAATAGCTATGTAATCGATTCCATGAAATGTTTCCCTATGAATTATGTATCATTTGTACAGTTGATGTTAAGGGTGTTCCTTTTTTGTAATATACTACTCATGAGGCCACGGTTGGCTTTGATTTTATGTTATGTTGCGTTGTTGGTTAATGTATATGTTGTTAGGACTGGTTTTGGGATTCTCTGCCGGGTGGATAGGCCCAATTACAGGGGACACTCTGGTGAAATTTATGGAAATTTAGGGAGTTAGTCAATATTTGCGAACTGTTGGTATGTGTAATAGCCGCTGAGTCACATTTGTTTCTAATGGCGGATTTGGACCCTCATTCGAAGATGAATGTTCTTAAGCAGGTGAGGATGTAAGGCCCCATAAAAGTTCACCAACAACCTATGGTTTCGTGATGCCAAGATAGACTTATGTGTTGATGATTGTAGAGATTCTTCACGGCGAGCTTGAGAGGTAAGTTCTAAAGTTAAGGAACAAAGAAATCGCCTCTGTGAAAGTGTTATGGAAAATCCAACAAGATGAAGAGCCACCTGGGAAGCCGAGGACGAGATGAAGAAGATGTACCCTCATTTTTTTGAATAGTTATGTAATCGATTCCATGAAATTGTTCCTTGTGAATTTTGTATCATTTGTACAGTTGATGTTAAGGGTGTTCCTTTTTGGTAATATACTACTCGAAAGGCCACGATTGGCATTGTTTTTATGTTATGTTGCGTTGTTGGTTAATCTATATGTTGTTAGGACTGGTTTTGGGATTCTCTGGCAGGTGGATAGGCCGAATTATAGGGGACACTCTGGCAAAATTTATTGAAATTTAGGGAGTTAGTCAAAATTTGGGAACTGTTGGTGTGTGTAATAGCAGCTGAGTCACATTGGTTTCTAATGGCGAATTTGGACACAAATTCGAGGACGAATGATCTTAAGTGGTGGAGGATGTAAGGCCCCTTAAAATTTAACCTAAAACCTAGGGTTTCGTGATGTCAAGATAGACTTATGTGTTGATGATTGTAGAGATTCTTCGTAACGAGCTTGATAGGATAGTTCAAAAGTTGAGGAACAAAGAAATTGCTTCCGTGAAAGTGTTATGGCGAAGCCAACAAGTCAAAGAGGCCACCTGGGAAGCCTATGAATATATGAAGAAGAAGTACCCTCATTTGTTTGAATAGATATGTAATCGATTCTATGAAATTGTACCCTATGCATTATGTGTCATTTCTACAGTTGATGTTAAGGGTGTTCCTTTTTGGTAATATACTGCCCTTGAAGCCACGGTTGGCATTGTTTTTATGTTATTTTTCATCATTGGTTCATGTATATATTGTTAGGACTGGTTTTGGGATTCTCCAGCGGGTGGATAGGCACAATTACGGGGGCGCCAACCGTGAAATTGTTGGAAATTTTGGGAGTTACTCAAAATTTGGGAACTGTTGGTGTGTGTAATAGCAGCTGAGTCACATTTGTTTCTACTGGAGAATTTGGACCCTCATTCGAAGAAGAATGATCTTAAGTGGGGGAGGATGTAAGGCCCCGTAAAAGTTTACCTACAACAAGGGGTTTCGTGAGTCCAAGATAGACTTATGTATTGATGATTGTAGAGATTCTTCACGGCGAGCTTGATATGCAAGTTCTAAAGTTGAGGAACAATGAAATCACCTCGGTGAAAGTGTTATGGCAAATCCAACAAAATGAAGAGCCTCCTGGGAAGCCGAGGATGAGATGAAGAAGAAGTGCCCTCATTTGTTTGAATAGCTAGGAAATCGATTCCATGAAATGTTTCCCTGTGAATTATGTATCATTTGTACAGTTGATGTTAAGGGTGTTCCTTTTCGGTAATATACTACTCATGAGGCCACGGTTGGCTTTGATTTTATGTTATGTTGCATTGTTGGTTAATGTATATGTTGTTAGGACTAGTTTTCGGATTCTCTGGCGGGTGGATATGCCCAATTACAGGGGACACTCTGGCGAACTTTATGGAAATTTAGGGAGTTAGTCAAAATTTGGGAACTGTTTGTGTGTGTAATAGCAGCTGAGTCACATTGGTTTCTAATGGCTGATTTGGAAAGTTATTCGAGGACGAATGATCTTAAGTGGGGGAGGATGTAAGGCCCCGTAAAATTTCACCTAAAACCTAGGGTTTCGTGATGCCAATATAGACTTATGTGTTGATGATTGTTGAGATTCTTCGTAACGAGTTTCGTAGGACAGTTCAAAAGTTGAGGAACAAAGAAATTGCCTCCGTGAAAGTGTTATGGCGAAGCCAACAAGTCGAAGAGGCCACCTGGGAAGCCTATGAATATATGAAGAAGAAGTACCCTCATTTGTTTGAATAGATATGTAATCGATTCTATGAAATTGTACCCTATGCATTATGTGTCATTTCTACAGTTGATGTTAAGGGTGTTCCTTTTTGGTAATATAATGCCCTTGAAGCCACTGTTGGCGTTGTTTTTATGTTATTTTCATCATTGGTTCATGTATATATTGTTAGGACTGGTTTTGGGATTCTCCAGCGGGTGGATAGGCACAATAACTGGGGAGACTATGGTGAAATTGTTGGAAATTTTGGGAGTTAGTCAAAATTTGGGAACTGTTGGTGTGTGTAATAGCAGTTGAGTCACATTTTTTTCTAATGGGGAATTTGGACCCTCATTCGAAGATGAATGATCTTAAGTGGGGGAGGATGTAAGGCCCCGTAAAATTTTACCTACAATCCGGCGTTTCGTGATGCCAAGATAAACTTCTGTGTTGATGATTGTAGAGATTTTTCAATGCGAGCTTGATAGGCAAGTTCTAAAGTTGAGGATAAAAGAAATCACCTCGGTGAAAGTGTTATGGCAAATCCAACAAGATGAAGAGCCACCTGGGAAGCCGAGGACGAGATGAAGAAGAAGTAACCTCATTTGTTTGAATAGCTATGTAATCGATTCCATGAAATGTTTCCCTATGAATTATGTATCATTTGTACAGTTGATGTTAAGGGTGTTCCTTTTTTGTAATATACTACTCATGAGGCCACGGTTGGCTTTGATTTTATGTTATGTTGCGTTGTTGGTTAATGTATATGTTGTTAGGGCTGGTTTTGGGATTCTCTGCCGGGTGGATAGGCCCAATTACAGGGGACACTCTGGTGAAATTTATGGAAATTTAGGGAGTTAGTCAATATTTGCGAACTGTTGGTATGTGTAATAGCCGCTGAGTCACATTTGTTTCTAATGGCGGATTTGGACCCTCATTCGAAGATGAATGTTCTTAAGCAGGGGAGGATGTAAGGCCCCATAAAAGTTCACCAACAACCTATGGTTTCGTGATGCCAAGATAGACTTATGTGTTGATGATTGTAGAGATTCTTCACGGCGAGCTTGAGAGGTAAGTTCTAAAGTTAAGGAACAAAGAAATCGCCTCTGTGAAAGTGTTATGGAAAATCCAACAAGATGAAGAGCCACCTGGGAAGCCGAGGACGAGATGAAGAAGATGTACCCTCATTTTTTTGAATAGTTATGTAATCGATTCCATGAAATTGTTCCTTGTGAATTTTGTATCATTTGTACAGTTGATGTTAAGGGTGTTCCTTTTTGGTAATATACTACTCGAAAGGCCACGATTGGCATTGTTTTTATGTTATGTTGCGTTGTTGGTTAATCTATATGTTGTTAGGACTGGTTTTGGGATTCTCTGGCAGGTGGATAGGCCGAATTATAGGGGACACTCTGGCAAAATTTATTGAAATTTAGGGAGTTAGTCAAAATTTGGGAACTGTTGGTGTGTGTAATAGCAGCTGAGTCACATTGGTTTCTAATGGCGAATTTGGACACAAATTCGAGGACGAATGATCTTAAGTGGTGGAGGATGTAAGGCCCCTTAAAATTTAACCTAAAACCTAGGGTTTCGTGATGTCAAGATAGACTTATGTGTTGATGATTGTAGAGATTCTTCGTAACGAGCTTGATAGGATAGTTCAAAAGTTGAGGAACAAAGAAATTGCCTCCGTGAAAGTGTTATGGCGAAGCCAACAAGTCGAAGAGGCCACCTGGGAAGCTGAGGACAAGATGAAGAAGAAGTACCCTCATTTGTTTGAATAGCTATGTAATCGATTCTACGAAATTTTTCCCTGTGAATTATGTATCATTTATATAGTTGATGTTAAGGGTGTTCCTTTTTTGTAATATACTGCACGTGAGGCTACAGTTGGCGTTGTTTTTATGTTATGTTGCATCGTTGGTTCATGTACGTGTTGTTAGGACTGGATAGGTCGAATTACAGGGAGACTCTAGCAAATTATTTGGGAATTTCGGCAGTTAGTCAAAATTTGGGAACTGTTGGTGTGTGTAATAGCAGCTGAGTCACATTGGTTTCTAATGGAAGATTTGGACACTCATTCTAGGATGAATGATCTTAAGTGGGGGAGGATGTAAGGCCCCGTAAAATTTCACCTAATACGTAGGGTTTCGTGATGCCAAGATAGACTTATGTGTTGATAATTTTAGAGATTCTTCGCAACGAGCTTGATAGGCAAGTTCAAACGTTGAAGAACAAAGAAATTGCCTCCGTGAAAGTGTTATGGCGAAGCCAACAATTTGAAGAGGCTACTAGGGAAGACGAGAAAGGGATGAAGAAGGACTACCCTCATTTGTTTGAATAGCTATGTAATTGATTCTATGATATTGTTCCTTGTTAATTATGTATCATTTATACAATTGATGTTAATGGTGTTCCTTTTTGGTACTATATTGCCCGTGAAGCCACCGTTGGCATTATTTTTATGTTATTTTGCGTCGTTGGTACATATATATATTGTTAGGACTGGTTTTGTGATTCTCTGATAGGTGGATAGGCCTAATTATAGGGCAGACTCTGGCGAAATTTTTGAAAATTTAGGGAGTTAGTGAAAATTTGGGAACTGTTGGTGTGTGTAATAGCCGCTGAGTCACATTCGATTCTAATGGAAGATTCGGACACTCATTCGAGGATGAATGATCTTAAGTGGAGGAGGATGTAAGGCCCCATAAAATTTCACCTAAAACTTGGGGTTTCGTGATGCCAAGATAAACTTATGTCATGATGATTGTAGAGATTCTCCGCGGCGAGCTTGATAGGCAAGTTTGAAAGTTGAAGAATAAAGAAAATCCTTCCGTCAAAGTGTTATGTCAAAGGCAATAATTCGAAGAGGCAACCTGGGAAGCAGGGGATGAGATGAAGAAGAAGTACCCTCATTTGTTTGAATAGCTATATAATCGATTTTATGAAATTTTTCCCAATGAATTATGTATCATTTGTATAATTGATGTTAAGGGTGATCCTTTTTTGTAATATGCTGCTCGTGAGGCCACAATTGGCGTTGTTTTTATGTTATGTTTCATCGTTGGTTCATGTATATGTTTTTAGGACTGGATATGCACAATTACAGGGGAGACTCTAGCGAAATATTTTGAAATTTAGGGAGTTAGTGAAAATTTGGAAACTGTTGGTGTGTACAATAGCAGCTGAGTCACATTGGTTACCAATGGCGGATTTGGACCCTCATTCGAGGATGAATGATCTTAAGTGGCGGAGGATGTAAGGCCCCATAAAATTTCACCTAAAACATGGGGATTCCTGATGCCAAGATAAACTTATGTCTTGATGATTGTAGAAATTCTTCACGGCGAGTTTGATAGGCAAGTTTGAAAGTTGAAGAATAAAGAAAATCCTTCCGTTAAAGTGTTATGGCAAAGGCAACAAGTCGAAGAGGCCACCTGGGTAGCCGAGGACGAGATGAAGAAGAAGTACCCTCATTTGTTTGAACAACTATGTAATCGATTCTATGAAATGTTTCCCTGTGAATTATGTATCATTTGTATAGTTGATGTTACGGGTGCTCCTTTTTTGTAATATACTGCTCGTGAGGCCACAATTGGCATTGTTTTTATGTTATGTTGCATCGTTGGTTCATGTATATGTTGTTAGGACTGGATATGCCCAATTACAGGGGAGACTCTAGCGAAATATTTCGAAATTTAGGGAGTTAGTCAAAATTTGGGAACTGTTGGTGTGTGTAATAGCAGCTGAGTCACATTGGTTTCTAATGGCGGATTTGGACCCTCATTCGGGATGAATGATCTTAAGTGGGGGAGGATGTAAGGCCCCGTAAAATTTCACCTAAAACATGGGGATTCGTGATGCCAAGATAAACTTATGTCTTGATGATTGTAGAGATTCTTCGCGGTGAGTTTGATAGGCAAGTTTGAAAGTTCAAGAGTAAAGAAAATCCTTCCGTTAAAGTGTTATGGCAAAGGCAACAAGTCGAAGAGGCCACCTGGGAAGCCGAGGATGAGATGAAGAAGAAGTACCCTCATTTGTTTGAACAACTATGTAATCGATTCTATGAAATTTTTCCCTGTGAATTGTGTATCATTTGTATAGTTGATGTTAAGGGTGCTCCTTTTTTGTAATATACTGCTCGTAAGGCCACAATTGGCGTTGTTTTTATGTTATGTTGCATCGTTGTTCATGTATATGTTGTTAGGACTGGATATGCCCAATTAAAGGGGAGAATCTAGCGAAATATTTGGAAATTTAGGGAGTTAGTCAAAATTTGGGAACTGTTGGTGTGTGTAATAGCAGCTGAGTCACATTGGTTTCTAATGGCGGATTTGGACCCTCATTCGAGGATGAATGATCTTAAGTGGGGGAGGATGTAAGGCCCCGTAAAATTTCACCTAAAACATGGGGATTCGTGATGCCAAGATAGACTTATGTCTTGATGATTGTAGAGATTCTTCGCGGCGAGTTTGATAGGCAAGTTTGAAAGTTGAAGAATAAAGAAAATCCTTCCGTTAAAGTGTTATGGCAAAGGCAACAAGTCGAAGAGGCCACCTGGGAAGCCGAGGATGAGATGAAGAAGAAGTACCCTCATTTGTTTGAACAACTATGTAATCGATTCTATGAAATTTTTCCCTGTGAATTATGTATCATTTGTATAGTTGATGTTAAGGGTGCTCCTTTTTTGTAATATACTGCTTGTGAGGCCAAAATTGGCATTGTTTTTATGTTATGTTGCGTCGTTGGTTCATGTATATGTTGTTAGGACTGGATATGCCCAATTACCAGGGAGACTCTAGCGAAATATTTGGAAATTTAGGGAGTTAGTCAAAATTTGGGAACTGTTGTTGTGTGTAATAGCCGCTGAGTAACATTGGTTTCTAATGGCTGATTTGGACACTCATTCGAGGATGAATGATCTTAAGTGGGGGAGGATGTAAGGCCCCATAAAATTTCACTTAAAAATTGGGGTTTCGTGATGCCAAGATAGACTTATGTCTTGATGATTGTAGAGATTCTTCGCGGCGTGCTTGATAGGCAAGTTTGAAACTTGAAGAATAAAGAAAATCCTTCTGTCAAAGTGTTATTGCAATGGCAACAAGTCGAAGAGGCCACCTGGGAAGCCGAGGACGAGATGAAGAAGAAGTACCCTCATTTGTTTGAATAGCTATGTAATCGATTCTATGAAATATTTCCCTGTGAATTATGTATCATTTGTATAGTTATTGTTAAGGGTGCCCCTTTTTTGTAATATACTGCTCGTGAGGCCACAATTGGCGTTGTTTTTATGTTATGTTGCGTTGTTCGTTCATGTATATGTTGTTAGGTCTGGTTTTGAGATTCTCTGGCAAGTGGATAGGGCCAATTACAGGGAAGTCTCTGGCGAAATTTATGGAAATTTAGAGAGTTAGTAAAAATTTGGGAACTATTGGTGTGTGTAATAGCAGCTGAGTCACATTGGTTTCTAATGGCAGATATGGACAATCATTCGAGGACGAATGATCTTAAGTGAGGGAGGATGTAAGGCCCCAAAAAATTTCACCTAAAACTTGGGGTTTCGTGATTCCAAGATAGACTTATGTCTTGATGATTGTAAAGATTCTTCGCGCGAGCTTGATAGGCAAGTTTGAAAGTTGAAGAATAAAGAAAATCCTTCTGTCAAAGTGTTATGGCAAAGGCAACATGTCGAAGAGGCCACCTGGGAAGCCGAGGACGAGATGAAGAAGAAGTACCCTCATTTGTTTGAATAGCTATGTAATCGATTCTATGAAATTGTTCCTTGTGAATTAAGTGGCGGAGGATGTAAGGCCCCGTAAAATTTTACCTAAAACATGGGGTTTCGTGATGCCAAGATAGACTTATGTCTTGATGATTGTAGAGATTCTTCATGGCGAGCTTGATAGCCAAGTTTGAAAGTTCAGGAACAAATAAATTGCCTCCGTGAAAGTGTTATGGTAAAGGCAACAAGTCTAAGAGGCCACCTGGGAAGCCGAGGACGAGATGAAGAAAAAGTACCCTCATTTGTTTGAATATACTGCCTGTGAAATATACTGCCTGTGAAGCAAAGGTTGGCATTGTTCTTATGTTATTATGCGTCGTTGGTTCATGTATATGTTGTTAGGACTGGTTTTGGGATTCTCTGGCGGGTGGATAGGCCCAATTACAGAGGAGACTCTGGCGAAATATTTTTAAATTTAGAGAGTTCGTCAAAATTTGGGAACTGTTGGTGTGTGTAATAGCAGGTGAGTCACATTTATTTCTAATGGCGAATTTGGACTCTCATTCGAGGATGAATGATCTTAAGTGGGGGAGGATGTAAGGCCCCCTAAAATTTCACCTAAAACCCGGGGTTTCGTGATTCCAAGATAGACCTGTGTGTTGATGATTGTAGAGATTCTTCATAACGAGCTTGATAGGCATGTTTGAAATTTAAGGAACAAAGGAATTGCCTCCTTGAAATTGTTATGGCGAAGAAAAAAAGTCTAAGAGGACACATGGGAAGACCAGGAATAGATTAAGAAGAAGTACCCTCATTTTTTTGAATATCTATGTAATTGACTCTATGAAATTGTTCCCTGTGAATTATGTATCATTTCTCCAGTTGATGTTAAGGGTGTTCCTTTTTTGAAATATACTGCTAGTGAGGCCACCATTGGCATTGTTATTATGTTATTTTGCATCGTTGGTTCATGTATATGTTTTTAGGACTGGTTTTGGGATTCTCTGGCGGGTGGATAGGCCCAATTACAGAGGAGACTCTGGCGAAATATTTTGAAATTTAGAGAGTTCGTCAAAATTTAGGAACTGTTGGTGTGTGTAATAGCAGGTGAGTCAATTTATTTCTAATGGAGGATTTAGACTCTCATTCGAGGACGAATGATCTTAAGTGGGGGAGGAGGTAAGGCCCCATAAAATTTCACCTAAAACATAGGGTTTCGTGATGCCAAGATAGAATTATGTGTTGATGATTGCAGAGATTCTTCATAATGAGCTTGATAGGCAAGTTTGAAAGTTGAGGAACAAAGAAATTGCCACCGTGAAAGTGTTATGGCGAAGACAACAAGTAGAAGAGGCCACCTGGCAAGCCTAGGAATAGATTAAGAAGTAGTACCCTCATTTGTTTGAATATCTATGTAATCGATTCTATGAAATTGTTCCCTGTGAATTATGTATCATTTCTACAGTTGATGTTAAGGGTGTTCCTTTTTGGAAATATACTGCCCGTGAAGCCAAGGTTGGCATTGTTCTTATGTTATTTTGCATCGTTGGTTCATGTATATGTTGTTAGGACTGGTTTTGGGATTCTCTGGCGGGTGGATAGGCCCAATTACAGGGGAGACTCTGGCAAAATATTTTGAAATATAGAGAGTTCTTCAAATTTTGGCACCTGTTGGTGTATGTAATAGCAGGTGAGTCACATTGGTGAAAGTGTTATGGCAAAGCCAACAAGTCGAAGAAGCCACCTGGGAAGCCGAGGACGAGATGAAGAAGAAGTACCCTCATTTGTTTCAATAGCTAGCTAATCGATTCTATGAAATTGTTCCATATGAATTATGTATCATTTGTATAGTTGATATTAAGGGTGTTTCTTTTGGTAATATACTGCTAGTGAGGCCACCATTGGCTTTGTTTTTATGTTATGTTTCATCGTTGGTTCATATATATGTTGTTAGGACTGGTTTTGGGATTCACTGATAGGTGGATAGGACCAATTACAGCGGTGACTCTGGCGATAGTTTTGGAAATTTAGGGAGTTAGTCATAATTTGGGAACTGTTGGTGTATGTAATAGCAGATGAGTCACATTTGCTTCTAATGTCGAATTTGGACCCTTATTCGAAGATGAATGATCTTAAGTGGGGTAGGATGCAAGGACCCGTAAAATTCACCTAAAACATAGGGTTTCTTGATGCCAATATAGACTTATGTGATGATGATTGTAGAGATTCTTCTTCATAACGAGCTTGATAGGCAAGTTCGAAAGTTGAGTCACATAGGTTTCTAAATGGGGGAGGATGTAAGGCCTCGTAAAATTTCACCTAAAATCTGGGTTTCGTGAAGCCAAGATTGACTTATGTGTTGATGATTGTAGAGATTCTTCGCGGCGAGCTTGATAGGCAAGTTTGAAATTTAAGGAACAAAGAAATGGCCTCCGTGAAAGTGTTATGGCAAAGCCAACAAGTCAAAGAGGCCACCTTGGAAGCCGAGAACGAGATGAAGACGAAGCACCCTCATTTGTTTGAATAGCTCCGTAATAAATTCTATGAAATTGTTAGCTGTGAATTATGTATCATTTGTACAGTTGATGTTAAGGGTGTTCGTTTTTGGTAATATACTGCTAGTGAGGCCACCATTATTGTTATTTTTATGTTATGTTGCATCGTTGGTTGATGTATATATTGTTAGGACAGGTTTTGGGATTCTCTGGCAGGTGGAATGGACCAATTACAAGGGTGACTCTGGCGATGGTCTCCCCTGTAATTGTGCCTATACACGTGCCAGAGAATCCCAAAACCAGTCCTAAAAATATATACAAGAACCAATTACACAACATAACATAAAAACAACACAAATCGTGGCCTCACGAGCAGTATATTACCAGAAAGGAACACCCTTAACATCAACTATAAAATGATAGATAATTCACATGGAACAATTTCATAGAATCGATTACATAGCTATTCAAACAAATGAGGGTACTTCTTCTTCATCTCTTCCTTGGCCTCTTCGACTTGTTGGCTTCGCCATAACATCTTCACGGAGGCAATTGCTTTGTTCCTCAACTTTTGAAATTCCCTATCAAGCTCACCGCAAAGAATCTCTACAATCATCAACACATAATTCTATATTGGAATCACAAAACTTCGGGTTTTAGACCAACGACGCATCATAACATAAAACCAATGCCAATCGTGGCCTCACGAGCATTATATTACGAAAAAGGAATAACCTTAACATCAATTGTACAAATAATACATAATTCACAAGGAACAATTTTATAGAATTGATTACATATCTATTCAAACAAATGAGGGTACTTCTTCTTCATCTCTTCCTCGACATCCCATGTGGACTCTTCGACTTGTTGGCTTCGCCATAACACTTTGCACGGAGGCAATTTTTTTATTCCTCAACTTTCGAATTTGCCTATCAAGCTCGCAGCGAAGAATCTCTACAATCATCAACACATAAATCTATCATGGAACCACGAAACCCCGGGTTTTAGGTGAAATTTTACGGGTCCTTACATCCTCCCCCACTTAAGATCATTCGTCATCTACCATTAGAAACCAATGTGACACAGCTACTATTACATATACCAACAGTTCCCAAATTTTGACTCTCCCTAAATTTCCAAAAAGTTTTCCAGAGTCTCCCTAGTAATTGGGCCTTTCCCCCTGCCAGAGAATCCCAAAACGAGTCCTAACAACATATACATGAACCAACGACACAACATAACCTCATAATAATGCCAACCGTGGACTCACGAGCAGTATATTACCAAAAAGGAACACCCTTAACATCAAATGTACAAATGATACATAAATCATAGGGAACAATTTCATAAAATCGATTACAAAGCTATTCAAACAAATGAGGGTACTTCTTATTCATCTCTTCCTCAACTTCCCAAGTGACCTCTTCGAGTTGTTGGCATCGACATAACACTTTCACGGAGTCAATATCTTTGTTCCTCGACTTTCGAACTTGCCTATCAAGCTCACCACGAAGAATCTCTACAATCATCAACACATAAGTCTAACATGGCATCACGAAACCCCGGGTTTTAGGTGAAATTTTACGGGACCTTACATCCACCCCCACTTAAGAGCATTCGTCATCTGCCATTAGAAACCAATGTGACAAAACTGCTATTACACACACCAACAGTTCCCAAATTTTGACTAACTCCCTAAAGTTCCAAAACTTTTGCCAGAGTCTCTCCTATAATTGGGCCTATCCACCTGTAAGAGAATCCCAAAACCAGTCCTAAGAACATATACATGAACCAACGACGCAAAATAACATAAAACCAACGACAATCGTGGCATCACGAGCAGTATATTACGAAAAAGGAACAACCTTAACATCAATTGTACAAATAATACATAATTCACAGGGAACAATTTTATAGAATTGATTACATATCTATTCAAACAAATGAGGGTACTTCTTCTTCATCTCTTCCTCGAAATCCCATGTGGACTCTTCGACTTGTTGGCTTCGCCATAACACTTTGCACGGAGGCAATTTTTTTATTCCTCAACTTTCGAATTTGCCTATCAAGCTCGCCGCGAAGAATCTCTACAATCATCAACACATAAATCTATCATGGAACCACGAAACCCCGGGTTTTAGGTGAAATTTTACGGGTCCTTACATCCTCCCCCACTTAAGATCAATCGTCATCTACCATTAGAAACCAATGTGACACAGCTACTATTACATACACCAACAGTTCCCAAATTTTGACTCTCCCTAAATTTCCAAAAAGTTTGCTAGAGTCTCCCTGGTAATTGGGCCTATCCCCTTGCCAGAGAATCCCAAAACCAGTCCTAACAACATATACATGAAGCAACGACATAACATAACCTAAACATAATAGCAACCGTGGCCTCACGAGCAGTATATTACCAAAAAGGAACACCTTTGACAACAACTGTACAAATGATACATAAATCATAGGGAACAATTTCATAAAATCGATTACATAACTATTCAAACAAATGGGGGTACTTCTTATGCATCTCTTCCTCATCTTCCCAAGTGACCTCTTCGAGTTGTTGGCATTGACATAACACTTTCACGGAGGCAATATCTTTGTTCCTCGACTTTCAAACTTGCCTATCAAGCTCGCCGCGAAGAATCTCTACAATCATCAACACATAAGTCTATCATGGCATCATGAAACCCCGGGTTTTAGGTGAAATTTTACGGGGCCTTACATCCACCCCCACTTAAGATCATTCGTCATCTGCCATTAGAAACCAATGTGACACAACTCCTATTACACACACCAACAGTTCCCAAATTTTGTCTAACTCCCTAAAGTTCCAAAACTTTTGCCAGAGTCTCCCCTGTAATTGGGCCTATCCACCTGTAAGAGAATCCCAAAACCAGTCCTAAGAACATATACATGAACCAACGACGCAGCATAACATAAAACCAACGCCAATCGTGGCCTCACGAGCAGTATATTACCAAAAAGGAACAACCTTAACATCAATTGTACAAATAATACATAATTCACAGGGAACAATTTTGTAGAATGGATTACATATCTATTCAAACAAATGAGGGTACTTCTTCTTCATCTCTTCCTCGGCATCCCATGTGGACTCTTCGACTTGTTGGCTTCGTCATAACACTTTGCACGGAGGCAAATTTTTTATTCCTCAACTTTCGAATTTGCCTATCAAGCTCGCCGCGAAGAATCTCTAGAATCATCAACACATAAATCTATCGTGGAACCACGAAACCTCGGATTTTAGGTGAAATTTTACGGGTCCTTACATCCTCCCCCACTTAAGATCATTCGTCATCTACCATTAGAAACCAATGTGACACAACTACTATTACACACACCAATAGTTCCTAAATTTTGACTCTCCCTAAATTTCCAAAAAGTTTGCCAGAGTCTCCCTGTTAATTGGGCCTATCCCCTTGCCAGAGAATCCCAAAACCAGTCCTAACAACATTGAAATGAAGCAACGACGTAACAGAACCTAAACATAATGACAACCGTGGCCTCATGAGCAGTATATTACCAAAAAGGAACACCCTTGACATCAACTGTACAAATGATACATAAATCATAGGGAACAATTTCATAAAATCGATTACATAGCTATTCAAACAAATAAGGGTACTTCTATTCATCTCTTCCTCAGCTTCACAAGTGACCTCTTCGAGTTGTTGGCATCGACATAACACTTTCACGGATGCAATATCTTTGTACCTCGACTTTTGAACTTGCCTATCAAGCTCGCCATGAAGAATCTCTACAATCATCAACACATAAGTCTATCATGGCATCCCGAAACCTCGGGTTTTAGGTGAAATTTTACCGGTCCTTACATCCACCCCCACTTAAGATCATTTGTCATCTGAGATTAGAAACCAATGTGACACAACTGTTATTACACACACCAACAGTTCCAAAATTTTTACTAACTCCCTAAAGTTCCAAAACGTTTGCCAGAGTCTCCCCTATAATTGGGCCTATCCACCTGTAAGAGGATCCCAAAACCAGTCCTAAGAACATATACATGAACCAACGACGCAACATAACATAAAACCAACGCCAATCGTGGCCTCACGAGCAGTATATTACGAAAAAGGAACAACCTTAACATCAATTGTACAAATAATACATAATTCACAAGGAACAATTTTATAGAATTGATTACATATCTATTCAAACAAATGAGGGTACTTCTTCTTCATCTCTTCCTCGACATCCCATGTGGACTCTTCGACTTGTTGGCTTCGCCATAACACTTTGAACGGAGGCAATTTTTTTATTCCTCAACTTTCGAATTTGCCTATCAAGCTCGCCGCGAAGAATCTCTACAATCATCAACACATAAATCTATCATGGAACCACGAAACCCCGGGTTTTAGGTGAAATTTTACGGGTCCTTACATCCTCCCCCACTTAAGATCATTCGTCATCTACCATTAGAAACCAATGTGACACAGCTACTATTACATACACCAACATTTCCCAAATTTTGACTCTCCCTAAATTTCCAAAAAGTTTGCCAGAGTCTCCCTGGTAATTGGGCCTATCCCCCTGCCAGAGAATCCCAAAACCAGTCCTAACAACATATACATGAACCAACGACGTAACATAACCTAAACATAATGGCAACCGTGGCCTCACGAGTAGTATATTACCAAAAAGGAACACCCTTAACATCATCTGTACAAATGATACATAAATCATAGGGAACAATTTCATAAAATCCATTACATAGCTATTCAAACAAATGAGGGTACTTCTTATTCATCTCTTCCTCAGCTTCCCAAGTGACCTCTTCGAGTTGTTGGCATCGACATAACACTTTAACGGAGGCAATATCTTTGTTCCTCGACATTCGAACTTGCCTATCAAGCTCGCCGCGAAGAATCTCTACAATCATCAACACATAAGTCTATCATGGCATCACGAAACCCCGGGTTTTAGGTGAAATTTTACGGGGCCTTACATCCACCCCCACTTACGATCATTCGTCATCTGCCATTAGAAACCAATGTGACACAACTGCTATTACACACACCAACAGTTCCCAAATTTTGACTAACTCCCTAAAGTTCCAAAACTTTTGCTAGAGTCTCCCATATAATTGGGCCTATCCACCTATAAGAGAATCCCAAAACCAGTCCTAAGAACATATACATGAACCAACGACGCAACATAACATAAAACTAACGCCAATCGTGACCTTACGAGCATTATATTACCAAAAAGGAACAACCTTAACATCAATTGTACAAATAATACATAATTCACAAGGAAAATTTTTAAAGAATTGATTACATATCTATTCAAACAAATAAGGGTACTTCTTCTTCATCTCTTCCTCGGCATCCCATGTGGACTCTTCGACTTGTTGGCTTCGCCATAACACTTTGCACGGAGGTAATTGTTTTATTCCTCAACTTTTGAATTTGCCTATCAAGCTCACCGCGAAGAATCTCTACAATCATCAACACATAAATCTATCATGGCATCACGAAATCCCAGGTTTTAGGTGAAATTTTACGGGTCCTTACATCCTCCCCCACTTAAGATCATTCATCATCTACCATTAGAAACCAATGTGACACAGCTACTATTACACATACCAACAGTTTCCAAATTTTGACTCTCCCTAAATTTCCAAAATGTTTGCCAGAGTCTCCCTGGTAATTGGGCATATCCCCATGCCAGAGAATCCCAAAACCAGTCCTAACAACATATACATGAACCAACGACGCAACATAACCTAAACATAATGCCAATCGTGGCCTCACGAGCAGTATATTACCAAAAAGGAACACTATTAACATCAACTGTACAAATGATACATAATTCACAAGGAACAATTTTATAAAATCGATTACATAGCTATTCAAACAAATAAGGGTACTTCTTCTTCATCTCTTCCTCGGATTCCCAAGTGGCCTCTTCGACTTGTTGGCATTTCCATAACACTTTCACGGAGGCAATTTCTTTGTTCCTCGACTTTCAAACTTGCCTATCAAGCTCGCCACGAAGAATCTCTACAATTATCAACACATAAGTCTATCATGGCATCAAAAAACCCCGGGTTTTAAGTGAAAGTTTACGGGTCCTTACATCCACCCCAACTTAAGATCATTCGTCATCTGCCATTAGAAACCAATGTGACACAGCTACTATTACATACACCAACAGTTCCCAAATTTTGACTAACTCCCAAAATTTCCAAAAACTTTGCTAGAGTCTCCCTGGTAATTGGGCCAATCCCCCTGCCAGAGAATCCCAAAACCAGTCCTACCAACATATACATGAACCAACGTGGTAGAATAACCTAAACATAACACCAACCATGGCCTCACTAGCAGTATATTACCAAAAAGGAACAACCTTAACATCAATTGTACAAATAATACATAATTCACAAGGAAAATTTTTATAGAATTGATTACATATCTATTCAAACAAATGAGGGTACTTCTTCTTCATCTCTTCCTCGGCATCCCATGTGGACTCTTCGACTTGTTGGCTTCGCCATAACACTTTGCACGGAGGTAATTGTTTTATTCCTCAACTTTTGAATTTGCCTATCAAGCTCGCCGCGAAGAATCTCTACAATCATCAACACATAAATCTATCATGGCATCACGAAATCCCAGGTTTTAGGTAAAATTTTATGGGTCCTTACATCCTCCCCCACTTAAGATCATTCGTCATCTACCATTAGAAACCAATGTGACACAGCTACTATTATACACACCAACAGTTCCCAAATTTTTACTCTCCCTAAATTTCCAAAAAGTTTGCCAGAGTCTCCCTGGTAATTGGGCCTATCCCCATGCCCGAGAATCCCAAAACCAGTCCTAACAACATATACATGAACCAACGACGTAACATAACCTAAACATAATGTTAACTGTGGCCTCACGAGCAGTATATTACCAAAAAGGAACACTCTTAACATCAACTGTACAAATGATACATAATTCATGGGGAAGAATTTCATCAAATCGATTACATAGCTATTCAAACAAATAAGGGTACTTCTTCTTCATGTCTTCCTCGGATTCCCAAGTGGCCTCTTCGACTTTTTGGCCTTTCTATAACACTTTCACGGAGGCAATTTCTTTGTTCCTCGACTTTCGAACCTGCCTATCAAGCTCGCCACAAAGAATCTCTACAATCATCAACACATAAGTCTATCATGGCATCACGAAACCCCGGGTTTTAAGTGAAAGTTTACGGGGCCTTATATCCTCCCCAACTTAAGATCATTCGTCATCTGCCATTAGAAACAACTGTGACATGGCTACTATTACACACACCAACAGTTCCCAAATTTTGACTAACTCCCTAAATTTCCAAAAACTTTGCCAGAGTCTCCCTGGTAATTGGGCCTATCCCCCTGCCAGAAAATCCCAAAACCAGTCCTAACAACATATACATGAACCAACGTGGTAGCATAATCTACACATAACGTCAACCATGGCCTCACGAGCAGTGTATTACCAAAAAGGAACAACCTTAATTTTTGCCATACAAATGATACATAATTCACAGGGAACAATTTCATAAAATCGATTACATAGCTATTAAAAAAAATGAGGGTACTTCTTCTTCATCTATTCCTCGGATTTCCAAGTGGCCTCTTCGACTTGTTGACATTGCCATAACACTTTCACGTAGGCAATTTCTTTGTTCCTCGACTTTCTAACTTGCCTATCAAGCTCGCCGCGAAGAATCACTACAATCATCAACACATAATTCTATCATGGCATCACGAAACCCCGTCCGTTAGGTAAAATTTTACGGGGCCTTACATGCTCCCCCACTTATGATCATTCGTAATTTGCCATTAGAAACCAATGTGACACCGCTGCTATTACAAACACCAACAGTTCCCAAATTTTGACTAACTCCCTAAAGTTCCAAAACTTTTGCCAGAGTCTCCCCTGTAATTTGGCCTATCCACCAGAAAGAGAATGCCAAAACCAGTCCTAAGAACATATACATGAACTAACGACACAACATAACATAACAACAACGCCAACCGTGGCCTCACGAGCAGTATATTACCAAAAAGGAACAACCTTAACATCAATTGTATAAATGATACATAATTCACATGGAATAATTTCATATAATTGATTACGTATCTATTCAAACAAATTAGGTTACTTCTTTTTCATCCCTTCCTCGTATTCACAGCAAGCCTCTTCGACTTGTTGGCTTCGCCATAACACTGTCACGGGGGATATTTCTTTGTTCCTCAACTTTCGAACTTGCCTATCAAGCTCGCCGCGAAGAATCTTTACAATCATGAACACATAAGTCTATCTTCGCATCACGAAACCCCGAGTTTTAGGTGAAATTTTATAGGTCCTTATATCCTCCCCCACTTAAGATCATTTGTCCTCGAATGAGGGTCCAAATCTGCCATTAGAAACCGATGTCACTGAGTTGCTATTACACGCACCAACAGTTCCCAAATTTTGACGAACTCCCTAAAGTTCCAAGCATTTCGCTAGAGTCTCCCATGTAATTGGGCTTATCCACCTGCCTGAGAATCACAAAACCAGTCCTAACAATATATACATGAACCAACGATGCAACATAACATAAAAACAAATCCAACTGTCGCCATACGAATAGTATATTACCAAAAAGAAACACCCTTAACATCAACTGCACAAATGATACATAATTCATAGGGAACAATTTCTTAGAATCAATTACATAGCTATTCAAACAAATGAGGGTACTTCTTCTTCATCTCTTCCTCAGCCTCCCATGTGGCCTCTTCGACTTGTTGGCTTCGCCATAACACTTTCACGGAGGCAATTTCTTTGTTCCTCAACTTTCGAACATACCTATCAAGCTCGCCACTAAGAATCTCTACAATCATCAACACAGAAGTCTATCTTGGCATCACGAAACCCCTGGTTTTAGGTGAAATTTTATGGGGCCTTATATCCTCCCCCACTTAAGATCATTCATCCTCGAATGAGAGTCCAAATCCGCCATTAGAAGCTGATATCACTGGGTTGCTATTACACACACCAACCGTTCCCAAATTTTGACTAATTCCCTAAAGTTCCAAATATTTCGTTAGAGTCTGCCTTGTAATTGGGCCTGTCCACCTACAAGAGAATCCTAAAACCAGTCCTAAGAACAAATACATGAACCAATGACGCAACATAACATAAAAGAAATGCCATTCGTGGCCGTACGAGTAGTATATTACCAAAAAGGAACAACCATAACATCAATTGTACAAAGGATACATATTTCACATGCAACAATTTCATAGAATTGATTACATAGCTATTCAAAAAACTGAAGGTACTTCTTCTGCATCTCTTTCTCGGCTTCCCAGGCAGCCTCTTCGACTTGTTGGCTTTGCCATAACACTTTCACGGAGGCAATTTCATTTTTCCTGAACTTTCGAACTTGCCTATCAAGCTCGCCGTGAATAATCTCTACAATCATCAACACATAAGTCTATCTTGGAATCACGAAACCCGGGTTTTAGGTAAAATTTTATGGGGCCTTACATCCTCCCCCTCTTAAGAACATTCGTCCTCCAATGAGGGTCCAAATCCGCCATTAGAAACTAATGTCACTTAGTTGCTATTACACACACCAACAGTTCTCAAATTTTGACTAACTCCCTAAATTTCCAATCATTTCGCCAGAGTTTCCCTGTAATTGGGGCTATCCACCTTCCAGAGAATCCCAAAACTAGTCCTAACAACATATACATTAACCAACGACGCAACGTAACATAAATACAACACCAACTGTGGCCTCACGAGCAGTATATTACCAAAAAGGAACACCCTTAACATCAACTGTACAAACTAAAGTAATTCACAGGGAACAATTTCATAGAATCGATTACATAACTATTAAAACAAATGAGGGTACTTAAGCTTCATCTCTTCCTCGGCTTCCCAAAGGGCCTCTTTGACTTGTTTGCTTCTCCATAACACTTTCACGGAGCCCATTTATTTGTTCCTCAATTTTCGAACATTCCTATCAGGCTAGCCACGAAGAATATCTACAATCATCAACACATAAGTCTATCTTGGCATCACAAAACCTCGGGTTTTAGGTAAAATTTTATGAGTCCTTACATCTTCCCCAACTTAATATCATTCGTCCTCTGACGAGGTTCCAAATCCACCATTAGAAACTAATGTCACTCAGCTGCTATTACACACACCAACAGTTCCCAAATTTTGACTAACTGCCTAAAGTTCCGAACATTTCGCTAGAGTCACCCCTGTAATTGGGCCTATTCACCTGCCGGAGAATCCCAAAACCAGTCCTAACAACATATACATGAACCAACGATGCAACATAACATAACAACAACGCCAACCGTGGCCTCACTAGTAGTATATTACCAAAAAGGAACTCCCTTAACATCAACTGTACAATTGATACGTAATTCACAAGGAACAATTCCATAGAATCGATTACATAGATATTCAAAAAAATGAGGGTACTTCTTCTTCATCTCTTCCTCGGCTTCCCAAGTAGCCTCTTCTACTTGTTGGCTTCCCCATAACACTTTGAAGGAGGCAATTTCTTTTTTCCACAACTTTCAAATTTGCCTATCAAGCTCGCCGCGAAGAATCTCTACAATCATCAACACATAAGTCTATCTTGGCATCACGAAACCCGGGGTTTTAGGTGAAATTTTACGGGGCCTTACATCCTCCCCCACTTAAGAACATTCGTCCTCCAATGAGGGTCCAAATCTGCCATTAGAAACCAATGTCACTTAGCTGCTATTGCACGCACCAACAGTTCCCAAATTTTGACTAACTCCCTAAATTTCCAATCATTTCGCCAGAGTCTACCCTGTAATTGGTCCTATCCACCTGCCAGAGAATCCCAAAACCAGTCCTAACAACATATACATGAGCTAACGATGCAACATAACATAAAAACAATGCCAATCGTGGCCTCACGAGCAGTATATTACCAAAAAGGAACACCCTTAATATCAACTGTACAAATGATACGTAATTCACATGAAACAATTTCATAAAATCGATTACATAGCTATTCAAACAAATGAGGGTACTTATTATTCATCTCTTCTTCGGCTTCCCATGTGGCCTCTTTGACTTGTTGTCTTTTCCATAACACTTTGACGAAGGCAATGTCTTTGTTCCTCAACTTTGGAACTTGCCTATCAAGCTCGCAACGAAGAATCTCTACAATCATCAACACATAAGTTTATCTTGGCATCACGAAACCCCAGGTTTTAGGTAAAATTTTATGAGGCCTTACATCCTCCCCCACTTAAGATCATTTGTCCTCGAATGAGTGTCCAAATCTGCCATTAGTAACCAATGTCACTCAGCTGCTATTACGCACACCAACAGTTCCCAAATTTTGACTAACTCCCTAAAGTTCCAAACATTTCGCTAGAGTCACCCCTGTAATTGGGCCTATTCACCTGCCAGAGAATCCCAAAAAAAGTCCTAAAAACATATACATGAACCAACGATGCAACATAACATAAAAACAACGCCAATCGTGGCCTCACGAGCAGTATATTACCAAAAAGGAACTCCCTTAACATCAACTGTACAATTGATATGTAATTCACAAGAACAATTTCATAGAATCGATTACATAGATATTCAAAAAAATGAGGGTACTTCTTCTTCATCTCTTCCCCGGCTTCCCAGGAAGCCTCTTCTACTTGTTGGCTTCCCCATAACACTTTGAAGGAGGAAATTTCTTTTTTCCTCAACTTTCGTACTTGCCTGTCAAGCTCGTTGCGAAGAATCTCTACAATCATCAACACATAAGTCTATCTTGGCATCACGAAACCCTGGGTTTTAGGTGAAATTTTACGGGGCCTTACATCATCCCCCACTTAAGATCATTCGTCCTCCAATGAGGGTCCTAATCCGCCATTAGAAACCAATGTCACTTAGCTGCTATTACACGCACCAACAGTTCCTAAATTTTGACTAACTCCCTAAATTTCCAATCATTTCGCCAGAATCTACCATGTAATTGGTCCTATCCACCTGCCAGAGAATCCCAAAACTAGTCCTAACAATATATACATGAACCAACGATGCAACATAACATTAAAACAACGCCAACCGTGGCCTCACGAGCAGTATATAACCAAAAAGGAACTCCCTTAACATCTACTGTAAAATTGATACGTAATTCACAAGGAACAATTTCATAGAATCGATTACATAGATATTCAAAAAAATGAGGGTACTTCTTCTTCATCTCTTCCACGGCTTCCCATGTAGCCTCTTCTACTTGTTGGTTTCCCCATAACACTTTGAAGGAGGAAATTTCTTTTTTCCTCAACTTTCGTACTTGCCTGTCAAGCTCGCCGCGGAGAATCTCTACAATCATCAACACATAAATCTATCTTGGCATCACGAAACCCGGGGTTTTAGGTGAAATTTTACGAGGCCTTACATCCTCCCCCACTTAAGATCATTCGTCCTCTAATGAGGGTCCAAATCCGCCATTAGAAACCAATGTCACTTAGCTGCTATTACACGCACCAACAGTTCCTAAATTTTGACTAACTCCCTAAATTTCCAATCATTTCGCCAGAGTCAACCATGTAATTGGTCCTATCCACCTGCCAGAGAATCCCAAAACTAGTCCTAACAACATATACATGAACAAACGATGCAACATAACATAAAAACAACGCCAATCGTGGCCTCACGAGCAGTATATTACCAAAAAGGAACTCCCTTAATATCAACTGTACAATTGATACGTAATTCACAAGGAACAATTTCATATAATCGATTACATAGATATTCAAAAAAAATGAGGGTACTTCTTCTTCATCTCTTCCCCGGCTTCCCAGGCAGCCTCTTCTACTTGTTGGGTTCCCCATAACACTTTGAAGGAGGAAATTTCTTTGTTCCTCAACTTTCGAACTTGCCTATCAAGCTCGCCACGAAGAATCTCTACAATCATTAACACATAAGTTTATCTTGGCATCACGAAACCCCGGGTTTTAGGTGAAATTTTATGAGGCCTTACATCCTCCCCCACTTAAGATCATTTATCCTCGAATGAGGGTCCAAATCCGCCATTAGAAACCAATGTCACTCAGCTGCTATTACACGCACCAATAGTTCCTAAATTTTGACTAACTCCCTAAATTTCCAATCATTTCGCCAGAGTCTACCCTGTAATTGGTCCTATCCACCTACCAGAGAATCCCAAAACCAGTCCTAACAACATATACATGAGCTAACGATGCAACATAACATAAAAACAATGCAAATCGTGGCCTCACGAGCAGTATATTACCAAAAAGGAACACCCTTAACATCAACTGTACAAATGATACGTAATTCACATGAAACAATTTCATAAAATCGATTACATAGCTATTCAAACAAATGAGGGTACTTATTATTCTTCTCTTCTTCGGCTTCCCATGTGGCCTCTTTGACTTGTTGTCTTTTCCATAACACTTTGACGAAGGCAATGTCTTTGTTCCTCAACTTTGGAACTTGCCTATCAAGCTCGCAACGAAGAATCTCTACAATCATCAACACATAAGTTTATCTTGGCATCACGAAACCCCAGGTTTTAGGTAAAATTTTATGAGGCCTTACATCCTCCCCCACTTAAGATCATTTGTCCTTGAATGAGGGTCCAAATCTGCCATTAGTAACCAATGTCACTCAGCTGCTATTACGCACACCAACAGTTCCCAAATTTTGACTAACTCCCTAAAGTTCCAAACATTTTGCTAGAGTCACCCCTGTAATTGGGCCTATTCACCTGCCAGAGAATCCCAAAAAAAGTCCTAAAAACATATACATGAACCAACGATGCAACATAACATAAAAACAACGCCAATCGTGGCCTCACGAGCAGTATATTACCAAAAAGGAACTCCCTTAACATCAACTGTACAATTGATACGTAATTCACAAGAACAATTTCATAGAATCGATTACATAGATATTCAAAAAAATGAGGGTACTTCTTCTTCATCTCTTCCCCGGCTTCCCAGGTAGCCTCTTCTACTTGTTGGCTTCCCCATAACACTTTGAAGGAGGAAATTTCTTTTTTCCTCAACTTTCGTACTTGCCTGTCAAGCTCGCTGCGAAGAATCTCTACAATCATCAACACATAAGTCTATCTTGGCATCACGAAACCCTGGGTTTTAGGTGAAATTTTACGGGGCCTTACATCATCCCCCACTTAAGATCATTCGTCCTCCAATGAGGGTCCTAATCCGCCATTAGAAACCAATGTCACTTAGCTGCTATTACACGCACCAACAGTTCCTAAATTTTGACTAACTCCCTAAATTTCCAATCATTTCGCCAGAATCTACCATGTAATTGGTCCTATCCACCTGCCAGAGAATCCCAAAACTAGTCCTAACAATATATACATGAACCAACGATGCAACATAACATTAAAACAACGCCAACCGTGGCCTCACGAGCAGTATATAACCAAAAAGGAACTCCCTTAACATCTACTGTAAAATTGATACGTAATTCACAAGGAACAATTTCATAGAATCGATTACATAGATATTCAAAAAAATGAGGGTACTTCTTCTTCATCTCTTCCACGGCTTCCCATGTAGCCTCTTCTACTTGTTGGTTTCCCCATAACACTTTGAAGGAGGAAATTTCTTTTTTCCTCAACTTTCGTACTTGCCTGTCAAGCTCGCCGCGGAGAATCTCTACAATCATCAACACATAAATCTATCTTGGCATCACGAAACCCGGGGTTTTAGGTGAAATTTTACGAGGCCTTACATCCTCCCCCACTTAAGATCATTCGTCCTCTAATGAGGGTCCAAATCCGCCATTAGAAACCAATGTCACTTAGCTGCTATTACACGCACCAACAGTTCCTAAATTTTGACTAACTCCCTAAATTTCCAATCATTTCGCCAGGGTCTCCTCTCTAATTGGGCCTATTCACCTGCCAGAGAATCCCAAAACCAGTCCTAACAACATTACATGAACCAACGATGCAACATAACATAAAAAGAACGCCAATCGTGGCCTCACGAGCAGTATATTACCAAAAAGGAACTCCCTTAATATCAACTGTACAATTGATACGTAATTCACAAGGAACAATTTCATAGAATCGATTACATAGATATTCAAAAAAAATGAGGGTACTTCTTCTTCATCTCTTCCCCGGCTTCCCAGGCAGCCTCTTCTACTTGTTGGCTTCCCCATAACACTTTGAAGGAGGAAATTTCTTTGTTCCTCAACTTTCGAACTTGCCTATCAAGCTCGCCACGAAGAATCTCTACAATCATCAACACATAAGTTTATCTTGGCATCACGAAACCCCGGGTTTTAGGTGAAATTTTATGAGGCCTTACATCCTCCCCCACTTAAGATCATTTATCCTCGAATGAGGGTCCAAATCCGCCATTAGAAACCAATGTCACTCAGCTGCTATTACACGCACCAACAGTTCCTAAATTTTGACTAACTCCCTAAATTTCCAATCATTTCGCCAGAGTCTACCCTGTAATTGGTCCTATCCACCTGCCAGAGAATCCCAAAACTAGTCCTAACAATATATACATGAACCAACGATGCAACATAACATAAAAACAACGCCAACCGTGGCCTCACGAGCAGTATATTACCAAAAGGGAACACCCTCTACATCAACTGTACAAATGATACGTAATTCACAAGGAACAATTTCATAGAATCGATTACATAGCTATTCAAAAAAAAGTGGGTACTTCTTCTTCATCTCTTCCCCGACTTCCCAGGCAGCCACTTCTACTTGTTGGCTTCGCCATAACACTATCACGGAGGCAATTTCTTTTTTCCTCAACTTTCGAAACTTGCCTTTCAAGCTCGCCGCGAAGAATCTCTACAATCATCAACACATAAATCTGTCTTGGCATCATGAAACCCCGGGTTTTAGGTGAAGTTTTACGAGGCCTTACATCCTCCCCCACTTAAGATCATTCATCCTCGAATGAGGGTCCAAATCCACCATTAGAAACCATTGTCACTCAGCTGCTATTACACGCACCAATAGTTCCAAAATTTTTGACTAACTCCCTAAATTTCCAATACTTTCGCCAGAGTCTCCCCTATAATTGAGCCTATCCACCTTCTAGAGAATCCCAAAACGAGTCCTAACAACATATATATAAACCAATGACGCAATATAACATAAAAACAATGCGAACCGTGGCCTCACGTCAGTATATTACCTAAAAGGAACACCCTTAACATCAATTGTACAAATGATACGTAATTCACATGGAACAATTTTAAAGAATCGATTATATAGCTATTCAAATAAATGAGGGTACTTCTTCTTCATCTCTTCCTTGGCATCCCATGCAGCCTCTTCGATTTGTTGGCTTCGCCATAACACTTTCACTGACGCAATTTCTGTTTTCCTCAACTTTCGAACTTGCCTTACAATCTCTCCGCGAAGAATCTATACAATCATCTACACATAAGTCTATTTTGGCATCACAAAACCCCGGGTTTTAGGTCAAATTTTACGAGGCCTTACATCCTCCCCCACTTAAGATCATTCGTCCTCGAATGAGGGTCCAAATCCTCCATTAGAAACCAATGTCACGCAGCTGCTATTACACATACCAACAGTTCCCAAATTTCGACTAACTCCCTAAATTTCCAATCATTTCGCGAGGGTCTCGCCTGTAATTGGGCCTATCCATCTGCCAGAGAATCCCAAAACTAGTCCAAACAACATACACATGAACCAACGATGCAAAATAACATAAAAACAATGCGAACCGTGGCCTCACGAGCAGTATATTACCAAAAAGGAACACCCTTAACATCAACTGTACAAATGATACGTAATTCACATGGAACAATTTTATAGAATCGATTACATAGCTATTCAAAAACATGAGGTTACTCCTTCTTCATCTCTTCCCTGGCTTCCCAGGCAGCCTCTTCGACTTGTTGGCTTCGCCATAACACTTTCACGTAGGCAATTTCTTTTTTCCTCAACTTTCGAACTTGTCTTTCAAGCTCGCAGCGAAGAATCTCTGCAATCATCAACAAATAAGTCTATCTTGGCATCACGAAACCCCGGGTTTTAGGTGAAATTTTATGGGGCCTTACATCCTCCCACACTTAAGATCATTCGTCCTCGAATGAGGGTCCAAATCCTCCATTAGAAAATAATGTCACTCAACTTCTATTACATGCACCAACAGTTCCCAAATTTTGACTAACTCCCTAAATTTTCAATCATTTTGCCAGGGTCTCCCCTGTAATTGGGCCTATTCACCTGCCAGAGATTCCCAAAACCAGTCCTAACAACATATACATGAACCAACGATGCAAGATAACATAAAAATAACGCCAACCGTGGCCTCACGAGCATTATATTTCCAAATAGGAACACCCATAACATCATCTTTACAAATGATACGTAATTCACATGGAAGAATTTCATAGAATAGATTACATAGCTATTCAAAAAAATGAGGGTACTTCTTCTTCATCTCTTCCTCGGCTTCCTATGTGGCCTCTTCGACTTGTTGGCTTCGCCATAACACTTTCACGGAGGCCATTTTTTTTTGTTCCTCAACTTTTGAACTTGCCTATCAAGCTCGCCGCGTAGAATCTCTACAATAATCAACACATAAGTATATCTTGGCATCACGAAACTCGGGATGTTAGGTGAAATTATACGGGGCCTTACATCCTCCCTCACTTAAGATCATTCGTCCTCGAATGAGGGTCCAAATCCGCCATTAGAAACCAATGTCACTCAGCTGCTATTACACGCTCCAACAGTTCCCAAATTTTGACTAACTCCCTAAATTTTCCATAATTTCGCCAGAGTCTCCCCTATAATTGGGCCTATTCACCTGCCAGAGAATCCAAAAACTAGTTCTAGTAACATACACATGAACCAACGACGCAAAATAACATAAATACAATGAGAACCGTTGCCTCACGAGCTGTATATTACCAAAAAGGAACACCCATAACATCAACTGTACAAATGATACGTAATTCACATGGAACAATTTCATAGAATCGATTACATAGCTATTCAAAAATATGAGGGTACTTTTTCTTCAACTCTTCCCCGGCTTCCTAGGCAGCCTCTTCGACTTCTTGGCTTCGCCATACCAATTTCACGGAGGCAATTTCTTTTTTCCTCAACTTTCGAACTTGCCTTTTAAGCTCGCCCCGAAGAATCTCTACAATCATCAACACAAAAGTCTATCTTGGCATCACGAAACCCCGGGTTTTAGGTTAAATTTACGAGGCCATACATCCTCCCCCACTTAAGATCATTCTTCCTCGAATGAGGATCCAAATCCGCCATTAGAAACCAATGTCACTCAGCTAATATTACACGCACCAACAGTTCCCAAATTTTGACTAACTCCCTAAATTTCTAATAATTTCGCCAGGGTCTCCCCTGTAATTAAGCCTATCCACCTGCCAGAGAATCCCAACACTAGTCCTCACAACATATACATGAACCAACGATGCAACATAACATAAAAACAATACCAACCGTGGCCTCACGAGCAGTATATTACCTAAAAGGAACACCCTTAACATCAACTATACAAATGATACGTAATTCACAGGGAATAATTTCATAGAATCGATTATATAGCTATTCAAACAAATGAGGGTACTTCTTCTTCATCTCTTCCTCGGCTTCCCATGCAGCCTCTTCGACTTGTTGGCTTCGCCATAACACTTTCACATAGGCAATTTCTTTTTTCCTTAACTTTCGAACTTACCTTTCAAGTTCGCTGCGAAGAATCTATACAATCATCAACGCATAAGTCTATCTTGGCATCATGAAACCCCGGGTTTTAGGTGAAATTTTATGAGGCCCTACATCCTCCCCCACTTAAGATCATTCGTCCTCAAATGAGGGTCCAAATCCGCCATTAGAAACCAATGTCACTCAGCTGCTATTACACACACCAACAGTTCCCAAATTTTGAATAACTCCGTAAAGTTCCAAATATTTCGCCAGAGTCTCCCCTGTAGTTGGGCCTATTCACCTGCCAGAGAATCCCAAAACTAGTCCTAACAAGATATACATGAACCAACGATGCAACATAATATAGAAGCAATGCCAACTGTGGCCTCACGAGCAGTATATTTCCAAAAAGGAACACCCTTAACATCAACTATACAATTGATACATAATTCATAAGGAACAGTTTCATAGAATCGATTACATAGCTATTCAAAAATATGAGGGTACTTGTTCTTCATCTCTTCCCCGGTTTCCCAGGCAGCCTCTTCGACTTGTTGGCTTGGCCATAACACTTTCACGGAGGCAATTTCTTTGTTCCTCAAATTTCAAACTTTCTTATCACGCTCGCCGAAGAATCTCTACAATCATCAACACAAAAGTCTATTTTGGCATCACAAAACCCCGGGTTTTAGGTTAAATTTACTAGGCCTTACATCCTCCCCCACTTAAGATCATTCTTCATCGAATGAGGATCCAAATCCGCCATTAGAAACCAATGTCACTCAGCTGATATTACACGCACCAATAGTTCCCAAATTTTGACTAACTCCCTAAATTTCTAATAATTTAGCCAGGGTCTCCCCTGTAATTAGTTCTATCCACCTGCCAGAGAATCCCAACAAACGATGCAACATAATATAGAAGCAATGCCAACTGTGGCCTCACGAGCAGTATATTTCAAAAAAGGAACACCCTTAACATCAACTATACAATTGATACATAATTCACAAGGAACAGTTTCATAGAATCGATTACATAGCTATTCAAAAATATGAGGGTACTTGTTCTTCATCTCTTCCCTGGCTTCCCAGGCAGCCTCTTCGACTTGTTGGCTTCTCCATAACACTTTCACGGAGGCAATTTCTTTATTCCTCAACTTTCGAACTTGCCTTTCAAACTCGCCGCGAAGAATCTCTACAATCATCAACACATAAGTCTATCTTGGCATCACGAAACCCCGGGTTTTAGGTGAAATTTTATGAGGCCTTACATCCTCCCCCACTTAAGATCATTCATCCTCGAATGAGGGTCCAAATCCACCATTAGAAACCAATGTCACTCAGCTGCTATTACACGCACCAACAATTCCCAAATTTTGACTAACTCCCTAAATTTCCAATCATTTTGCCAGGGTCTCCCTTGTAATTGGGCCTATTCACCTGCCAGAGAATCCCAAAACCAGTCCTAACAACATTACATGAACCAACGATGCAACATAATATAAAAAGAACACCAACCATGGCTTCACGAGCATTATATTACCTAAAAGGAACACCCTTAACATCAACTATACAAATGATACCTAATTCACGTGGAACAATTTCATATAATCGATTACATAGCAATTCAAAAAAATGAGGGTACTTCTTCTTCATCTCTTCCTCGGGTTCCCATGCAGCCTCTTCAATTTGTTCGCTTCACCATAACACTTTCACGGAGGCAATTCCTTTTTTCCTCAACTTTCGAACTTGCCTTTCAAGCTCGCCGCGAAGAATCTATACAATCATCAACACATAAGTCTATTTTGGCATCACGAAACCCCGGGTTTTAGGTGAAATTTTACGGGGCCTTACATACTCCCCCACTTAAGATCATCCGTCCTCGAATGAGGGTCCAAATCCGCCATTAGAAACCAATGTCACTCAGCTGCTATTACACGCACCAACAGTTCCTAAATTTTGACTAACTCCCTTTAATTGGGCCTATTCACCTGCCAGAGAATCCCAAAACTAGTCCTAACAACATACACATGAACCAACGGCGAAACATAACATAAAAACAATGCCAACCCTAGCTTCACGAGCAGTATGTTACCAAAAAGGAACACCCTTAACATCAACTGTACAAATGATACGTAATTCACAGGGAACAGTTTCATAGAATCGATTACATAGCTATTCAAAAATATGAGGGTACTTGTTCTTCATCTCTTCCCCGGCTTCCCAGGCAGCCTCTTCGACTTGTTGGCTTCGCCATAACACTTTCACGGAGGCAATTTCTTTGTTCCTCAAATTTCAAACTTTCTTATCACGCTCGCCGAAGAATCTCTACAATCATCAACACAAAAGTCTATCTTGGCATCACAAAACCCCGGGTTTTAGGTTAAATTTACCAGGGCTTACATCCTCCCCCACTTAAGATCATTCTTCCTCGAATGAGGATCCAAATTCGCCATTAGAATCTAATGTCACTCAGCTGATATTACACGCACCAATAGTTCCCAAATTTTGACTAACTCCCTAAATTTATAATAATTTAGCCAGGGTCTCCCCTGTAATTAGTTCTATCCACCTACCAGAGAATCCCAACACTAGTCCTCACAACATATACATGAACCAACGATGCAACATAATATAGAAGCAATGCCAACTGTGGCCTCACAAGCAGTATATTTTCAATAAGGAACACCCTTAACATCAACTATACAATTGATACATAATTCACAGGGAACAGTTTCATAGAATCGATTACATAGCTATTCAAAAATATGAGGGTACTTGTTCTTCATCTCTTCCCCGGCTTCCCAGGCAGCCTCTTCGACTTGTTGGCTTCTCCATAACACTTTCACGGAGGCAATTTCTTTATTCCTCAACTTTCGAACTTGCCTCTCAAACTCGCCGCGAAGAATCTCTACAATCATCAACACATAAGTCTATCTTGGCATCACAAAACCCCGGATTTTAGGTGAAATTTTATGAGGCCTTACATCCTCCCCCACTTAAGATCATTCGTCCTCGAATGAGGGTCCAAATCTGCCACTAGAAACCAATGTCACTCAGCTGCTATTACACGTACCAACAATTCCCAAATTTTGACTAACTCCCTAAATTTCCAATCATTTTGCCAGTGTCTCCCCTGTAATTGGGCCTATTCACCTGCCAGAGAATCCCAAAACCAGTCCGAACAACATTACATGAACCAAAGATGCATCATAACATAAAAAGAACACCAACCGTGGCCTCACGAGCATTAAATTACCTAAAAGGAACACCCTTAACATCAACTGTACAAATGATACGTAATTCACGTGGAACAATTTCATATAATCGATTACATAGCTATTCAAAAAAATGAGGGTACTTCTTCTTCATCTCTTCCTCGGGGTCCCATGCAGCCTCTTCGATTTGTTGGCTTCACCATAACACTTTCACGGAGGCAATTCCTTTTTTCCTCAACTTTCGAACTTGCCTTTCAAGCTCGCCGCGAAGAATCTATACAATCATCAACACATAAGTCTATTTTGGCATCACAAAACTCCGGGTTTTAGGTGAAATTTTACGAGGCCTTACATCCCCCCCCCCAGCTTATGATCATTCCTCCTCAAATGAGGGTCCAAATCCGCCATTAGAAACCAATGTCACTCAGCTGCTATTACACACACTATCAGTTCCCAAATTTTGACTAACTCCCGAAAGTTCCAAATATTTTGCCAGAGTCTCCCCTGTAATTGGGCCTATTCACCTGCCATAGAATCCCAAAACCAGTCCTAACAACATATACATGAACCAACGATGCAACATAACATAAAAGCAATACCAACTGTGGCCTCACGAGCAGTATATTTCCAAAAAGGAATACCCTTAACATCAACTGTACAATTGATACGTAATTCAGAAGGAACAATATCATAGAATCGATTACATAGCTATTCAAAAATATGAGGGTACTTGTTCTTCATCTCTTCCCCGGCTTTCAAGGTAGCCTCTTCGACTTGTTGGCTTCCCCATAACACTTTCACGGAGGCAATTTCATTATTCCTCAACTTTCGAACTTGCCTTTCAAACTCGCCGCGAAGAATCTATACAATCATCAACACATAAG
Organism: Nicotiana tabacum; assembly: GCF_000715075.1. Classification (NCBI taxonomy): domain Eukaryota; kingdom Viridiplantae; phylum Streptophyta; class Magnoliopsida; order Solanales; family Solanaceae; genus Nicotiana; species Nicotiana tabacum. The sequence continues at coordinate 51,755,661 of NC_134102.1, forward strand.
TCTATTTTGGCATCACGAAACCCCGGGTTTTAGGTGAAATTTTACGGGGCCCTACATACTCCCCCACTTAAGATCATCCATCCTCGAATGAGGGTCCAAATCCGCTATTAGAAACCAATGTCACTCAGCTGCTATTACACGCACCAACAATTCCCAAATTTTGACTAACTCCCTAAATTTCTAATCATTTTGCCAGGGTCTCCCCTGTAATTGGGCCTATTCACCTGCCAGAGAATCCCAAAACCAGTCCTAACAACATTACATGAACCAACGATGCAACATAACATAAAAAGAACACCAACCATGGCTTCACGAGCATTATATTACCTAAAAGGAACACCCTTAACATCAACTGTACAAATGATACGTAATTCATGTGGAACAATTTCATATAATCGATTACATAGCTATTCAAAAAAATGAGGGTACTTCTTCTTCATCTCTTCCTCGGGTTCCCATGCAGCCTCTTCGATTTGTTTGCTTCACCATAACACTTTTACGGAGGCAATTCCTTTTTTCCTCAACTTTCGAACTTGCCTTTCAAGCTCGCCGCGAAGAATCTATACAATCATCAACACATAAGTCTATTTTGGCATCACGAAACCCCGGGTTTTAGGTGAAATTTTACGGGGCCCTACATACTCCCCCACTTAAGATCATCCATCCTCGAATGAGGGTACAAATCCGCCATTAGAAACCAATGTCACTCAGCTGCTATTACACGCACCAACAGTTACCAAATTTTGACTAACTCCCTAAAGTTCCAAATATTTCGCCAGAGTCTCCCCTTTAATTGGGCCTATTCACCTGCCAGAGAATCCCAAAACTAGTCCTAACAACATACACATGAACCCACGGCGAAACATAACATAAAAACAATGCCAACCCTGGCTTCACGAGCAGTATATTACCAAAAAGGAACACCCTTAACATCAACTGTACAAATGATACGTAATTCACAGGGAACAGTTTCATAGAATCGATTACATAGCTATTCAAAAATATGAGGGTACTTGTTCTTCATCTCTTCCCCAGCTTCCCAGGCAGCCTATTTGACTTGTTGGCTTCGCCATAACACTTTCATGGAGGCAATTTCTTTGTTCCTCAAATTTCAAACTTTCTTATCACGCTCGCCGAAGAATCTCTACAGTCATCAACACAAAAGTCTATCTTGGCATCACAAAACCCCGGGTTTTAGGTTAAATTTACCAGGCGTTACATCCTCCCCCACTTAAGATCATTCTTCCTCGAATGAGGATCCAAATCCGCCATTAGAAACCAATGTCACTTAGCTGATATTACACGCACCAATAGTTCCCAAATTTTGACTAACTCCCTAAATTTATAATAATTTAGCCAGGGTCTCCCCTGTAATTAGTACTATCCACCTGCCAGAGAATCCCAACACTAGTCCTCACAACATATACATAAACCAACGATGCAACATAATATAGAAGCAATGCTAACTGTGGCCTCACAAGCAGTATATTTCCAAAAAGGAACACCCTTAACATCAACTATACAATTGATACATAATTCACAAGGAACAGTTTCATAGAATCGATTACATAGCTATTCAAAAATATGAGGGTACTTGTTCTTCATCTCTTCCCCGGCTTACCAGGCAGCCTCTTCGACTTGTTGGCTTCTCCATAACACTTTCACGGAGGCAATTTCTTTATTCCTCAACTTTCGAACTTGCCTTTCAAACTCGCCGCGAAGAATCTCTACAATCATCAACACATAAGTCTATCTTGGCATCACGAAACCCCGGGTTTTAGGTGAAATTTTATGAGGCCTTACATCCTCCCCCACTTAATATCATTCGTCCTCGAATGAGGGTCCAAATCTGCCATTAGAAACCAATGTCACTCAGCTGCTATTACACGCACCAACAATTCCCAAATTTTGACTAACTCCCTAAATTTCCAATCATTTTGCTAGTGTCTCCCCTGTAATTGGGCTTATTCACCTGCCAGAGAATCCCAAAACCAGTCCTAACAACATTACATGAACCAAAGATGCATCATAACATAAAAAGAACACCAACCGTGGCCTAACGAGCATTATATTACCTAAAAGGAACACCCTTATCATCAACTGTACAAATGATACGTAATTCACGTGGAACAATTTCATATAATCGATTACATAGCTATTCAAAAAAATGAGGGTACTTCTTCTTCATCTCTTCCTCGGGGTCCCATGCAGCCTCTTCGATTTGTTGGCTTCACCAAAACACTTTCACGGAGGCAATTCCTTTTTTCCTCAACTTTCGAACTTGCCTTTCAAGCTCGCCGCGAAGAATCTATACAATCATCAACACATAAGTCTATTTTGGCATCACGAAACCCCGGGTTTTAGGTGAAATTTTACGGGGCCCTACATACTCCCCCACTTAAGATCATCCATCCTCGAATGAGGGTACAAATCCGCCATTAGAAACCAATGTCACTCAGCTGCTATTACACGCACCAACAGTTACCAAATTTTGACTAACTCCCTAAAGTTCCAAATATTTCGCCAGAGTCTCCCCTTTAATTGGGCCTATTCACCTGCCAGAGAATCCCAAAACTAGTCCTAACAACATACACATGAACCCACGGCGAAACATAACATAAAAACAATGCCAACCCTGGCTTCACGAGCAGTATATTACCAAAAAGGAACACCCTTAACATCAACTGTACAAATGATACGTAATTCACAGGGAACAGTTTCATAGAATCGATTACATAGCTATTCAAAAATATGAGGGTACTTGTTCTTCATCTCTTCCCCAGCTTCCCAGGCAGCCTATTTGACTTGTTGGCTTCGCCATAACACTTTCATGGAGGCAATTTCTTTGTTCCTCAAATTTCAAACTTTCTTATCACGCTCGCCGAAGAATCTCTACAAGTCATCAACACAAAAGTCTATCTTGGCATCACAAAACCCCGGGTTTTAGGTTAAATTTACCAGGCGTTACATCCTCCCCCACTTAAGATCATTCTTCCTCGAATGAGGATCCAAATCCGCCATTAGAAACCAATGTCACTTAGCTGATATTACACGCACCAATAGTTCCCAAATTTTGACTAACTCCCTAAATTTATAATAATTTAGCCAGGGTATCCCCTGTAATTAGTACTATCCACCTGCCAGAGAATCCCAACACTAGTCCTCACAACATATACATAAACCAACGATGCAACATAATATAGAAGCAATGCTAACTGTGGCCTCACAAGCAGTATATTTCCAAAAAGGAACACCCTTAACATCAACTATACAATTGATACATAATTCACAAGGAACAGTTTCATAGAATCGATTACATAGCTATTCAAAAATATGAGGGTACTTGTTCTTCATCTCTTCCCCGGCTTCCCAGGCAGCCTCTTCGACTTGTTGGCTTCTCCATAACACTTTCACGGAGGCAATTTCTTTATTCCTCAACTTTCGAACTTGCCTTTCAAACTCGCCGCGAAGAATCTCTACAATCATCAACACATAAGTCTATCTTGGCATCACGAAACCCCGGGTTTTAGGTGAAATTTTATGAGGCCTTACATCCTCCCCCACTTAATATCATTCGTCCTCGAATGAGGGTCCAAATCTGCCATTAGAAACCAATGTCACTCAGCTGCTATTACACGCACCAACAATTCCCAAATTTTGACTAACTCCCTAAATTTCCAATCATTTTGCTAGTGTCTCCCCTGTAATTGGGCTTATTCACCTGCCAGAGAATCCCAAAACCAGTCCTAACAACATTACATGAACCAAAGATGCATCATAACATAAAAAGAACACCAACCGTGGCCTAACGAGCATTATATTACCTAAAAGGAACACCCTTATCATCAACTGTACAAATGATACGTAATTCACGTGGAACAATTTCATATAATCGATTACATAGCTATTCAAAAAAATGAGGGTACTTCTTCTTCATCTCTTCCTCGTGGTCCCATGCAGCCTCTTCGATTTGTTGGCTTCACCAAAACACTTTCACGGAGGCAATTCCTTTTTTCCTCAACTTTCGAACTTGCCTTTCAAGCTCGCCGCGAAGATTCTATACAATCATCAACACATAAGTCTATTTTGGCATCACAAAACTCCGGGTTTTAGGTGAAATTTTATGAGGCCTTACATCCCCCCCCCCCACTTATGATCATTCGTCCTCAAATGAGGGTCCAAATCCGCCATTAGAAACCAATGTCACTTAGCTGCTATTACACACACTATCAGTTCCCAAATTTTGACTAACTCCCTAAAGTTCCAAATATTTTGCCAGAGTCTCCCCTGTAATTGGGCCTATTCACCTGCCATAGAATCCCAAAACCAGTCCTAACAACATATACATGAACCAACGATGCAACATAACATAAAAGCAATGCTAACTGTGGCCTCACTAGCAGTATATTTCCAAAAAGGAATACCCTTAACATCAACTGTACAATTGATACGTAATTCAGAAGGAACAATATCATAGAATCGATTACATAGCTATTCAAAAATATGAGGGTACTTGTTCTTCATCTCTTCCCCGGCTTCCCAGGCATCCTCTTCGACTTGTTGGCTACGCCATAACACTTTCACGGAGGCAATTTCATTATTCCTCAACTTTCAAACTTGCCTTTCAAACTCGCCGCGAAGAATCTCTACAATAATCAACACATAAGTCTATCTTGGCATCATGAAACCCCGGGTTTTAGGTGAAATTTTATGAGGCCTTACATCCTCCCCCACTTAAGATCATTCGTCCTCGAATGAGGGTCCAAATCCGCCATTAGAAACCAATGTCACTCAGCTACTATTACATGCACCAACAATTCCCAAACTTTGACTAACTCCCTAAATTTCCAATCATTTTGCCAGGGTCTCCTCTCTAATTGGGCCTATTCACCTGCCAGAGAATCCCAAAACCAGTCCTAACAACATTACATGAACCAACGATGCAACATAACATAAAAAGAACACCAACCATGGCTTCACGAGCATTATATTACCTAAAAGGAACACCCTTAACATCAACTGTACAAATGATACGTAATTCACTTGGAACAATTTCATATAATCGATTACATAGCTATTCAAAAAAATGAGGGTACTTCTTCTCCATCTCTTCCTCGGGTTCCCATGCAGCCTCTTCGATTTGTTCGCTTCACCATAACACTTTCACGGAGGCAATTCCTTTTTTCCTCAACTTTTGAACTTGCCTTTCAAGCTCGCCGCGAAGAATCTATACAATCATCAACACATAAGTCTATTTTGGCATCACGAAACCCCGGGTTTTAGGTGAAATTTTACGGGGCCTCACATACTCCCCCACTTAAGATCATCCGTCCTCGAATGAGGGTCCAAATCCGCCATTAGAAACCAATGTCACTCAGCTGCTATTACACGTACCAACAGTTCACAAATTTTGACTAACTTCCTAAAGTTCCAAATATTTCGCCAGAGTCTCCCCTGTAATTGGGCCTATTCACCTACCAGAGAATCCCAAAACTAGTCCTAACAACATACACATGAACCAACGGCACAACATAACATAAAAACAATGCCAAACCTGGCTTCACAAGCAGTATATTACCAAAAAGGAACACCCTTAACATCAACTCTACAAATGATACGTAATTCACAGGGAACAATTTCATAGAATCGATTACATAGCTATTCAAAAATATGAGGGTACTCCTTCTTTATCTCTTCCCCGGCTTCCCAGGCAGCCTCTTCGACTTGTTGGCTTCGCCATAACACTTTCACAGAGGCAATTTCTTTTTTCCTCAACTTTCGAACTTGCCTATCAAGCTCGCCGCGTAGAATCTCTGCAATCATCAACACATAAGTCTATCTTGGCATCACGAAACCTGGGGTTTTAGGTGAAATTTTACGGGGCCTTACATCCTCCCTCACTTAAGATCATTCGTCCTCGAATGAGGGTCAAAATCCGCCATTAGAAACCAATGTCACTCAGCTGCTATTACACGCACCATCAATTCCCAAATTTTGACTAACTCCCTATATTTTCCAAAACTTTCGCCAGAGTCTCCCCTGTAATTGGGCCTATCCACCTGTCAGAGAATCCCAAAACCAGTCCTAACAACATATACATGAACCAACGATGCAACGTAACATAAAAAGAACTCCAACCGTGGCCTCACAAGCATTATATTACCAAAAAAGGAACACCCTTAACATCAACCATAAAAATGATACGTAATTCACGTGGAACAATTTCATAGAATCGATTATATACAACAACAACAACAACCCAGTAAAATCCCACTAATGGGGTCAGGGGAGGGTAGTGTGTACACAGACCTTACCCCTACCCCGAAGGAGTAGAGAGGCTGTTTCCGAAAGACCCTCGGCTCAAAAAAAAGACAAAAGGGACAAAAAGGGAGACAATATTAGTATCATAACAACAATCATAGGATAAATAGGAACACCATGAAATCCAGAAGAAAGATGCAAAGTAAAGGGAGACAATATTAGTAAATATTAGTATCACCACAACAGTCATAAGTAAAATATGAACCTCATGAAATCTAGAAGAAAGATGTAAAGCAAAAGTGATAGCTAGTAAATAGGACCTGCACTTAAAAGAGAAATAGTAAGCCACAACATTCCCACTAGTTATCTTTAAAAAAAAAAACCTACATGGCTAGTCCCACCATGTTACGAAGTAAGGCACGACTCAATTACCTCCTAACCTACAACCCTAATACTCGACCTCCACATCTTCCTATCAAGTGTCATGTCCTCGGAAATCTGGAGCCTCGCCATATCCTGCCTGATCACCTCTCCCCAATACTTCTTAGGCCGCCCTCTACCTCTTCTCGTGCCCTCCGTAACCAGCTGCTCACACCTCCGTACCGGAGCATCTGGGCTTCTCCTCTGAACATGTCCGAACCATCCAAGCCTCGCTTCCTGCATCTTGTCATCAATGGGAGCCACATGCACCTTCTCCCGAATATCATCATTCCTAATCTTATCTATCTTAGTGTGCCTGCACATCCACCGCAACATCCTCATCTCTGCTACTTTCATCTTCTGGATATGTGAGTTCTTAACAGGCCAACACTCAGCCCCATACATCATGGCCGGTCTAACCACCGCTTTATAAAACTTACCTTTGAGTATCGGTGGCACTCTCTTGTCACACAGGACTCCAGATGCTAACCTTCACTTCATCCATCCTACCCCAATACGGTGTGTGACATCCTCGTCGATCTCCCCTCCCTCCTGGATAACTGAACCAAGGTACTTGAAGCTGCCTCTACTCAGGATGACCTGCGAATCAAGCCTCACATCCACGCCCACTTCCCCTGGCTCAGCGCTGAACTTGCACTCCAGGTATTCTATCTTCGTCCTGCTCAGCTTGAAACCCTTAGACTCAAGAGCCTGTCTCCAAAACTCCAGCCTCTCGTTAACACCGGCTCGCGACTCATCAATCAGTACTATGTCATCGGCGAATAGCATGCACCATGGCACATCCCCTTGAATATGGTGTGTTAACGCGTCCATCACTAGGGCAAATAAGAACGGACTGAGCGCAGAACCTTGGTGTAGCCCCATTACAATAGGAAAATGCTCAGAGTCGCCTCCTACTGTCCTAACCCGAGTCTTAGCCCCATCATACATGTCTTTAATCGCGATAATGTAGGGAACCGACACACCTTTTGCCTCCAGGCATCTCCAGAGAATTTCTCTAGGAACCTTGTCATATGCTTTCTCTAGGTCAATAAACACCATGTGCAGATCCTTTCTTCCTCTCTCTGTATAGTTCCACCAACCTTCTAACAAGGTGTGTAGCTTCTGTAGTCGAACGACCCGGCATGAATCCGAACTGGTTGTCGGATACAGACACCGTCATCCTCACCCTCTCCCACACTTTCATGGTATGACTCAGTAATTTGATACCCCTATAATTGTTACAACTCTGGATATCACCTTTGTGAATACAATGGAACCACCGTACTCCACCTCCACTCATCCGGCATTCTTTTCCCCTTAAAAATAATATTAAACAACCTAGTCAACCATTCCAAACCTGCTCTCCCCACACACTTCCAAAATTCCATCGGAATCTCATCTGGCCCGGTCGCTCTGCCCCTACTCATCTTACACATAGCTCTCATGACCTCCTCAACCTCGATACGCCTGCAGTACCCAAAGTCACGGTGACTCTCAGAATGCTCCAATTCGCCTAGCACAATATCTCGATCCCCTTCTTCATCCAGAAGTTTACGAAAGTAAGTCTGCCATCTCCTCTTAATCTGGGCATCTTCCATCAATACTCTACCATCTTCGTCCTTGATGCATCTCACTTGGTCCAAATCCCGAGCCTTCCTCTCTCTCAACTTGGCCAGCCGGAATAACTTCTTCTCCCCACCTTTTCCCCCCAATTCCTCGTACATACGACCATAAGCCGCAGTCTAAGCCTCTGTGACCTCCAGCTTAGCCTCCTTCCTAGCTGCCTTACACCTATCCATGCACACTCGCCTCTCCTCCTCGCCTATGCTCCCCACTACCTTCAGGTACACCGCCTTCTTTGCTTCCACTTTACCTTGGACCACTTAATTCCACCACCAGTCTCCTTTGTGCCCACCAGAGACGCCCGTCGAGACCCCTAACACTTCTCTCGCAACCTCCCTAATACCGTCTGCTGTCATTGACCACATAGTGCTCGCGTCACCACTGCTCCTCCAAGCTCCTATAGCCGACAACCGCCCCTCCAACGCTTGGGCTTTATCCTTAGTTAAGGCTCCCCACCTGATTCTCGGTCTTCCTCGAGTAGACCTTTTCCTCTTCTTTAACATAATACCAACGTCCATCACCAAGAGCCTATGCTGCATCGCGAGTATCTCACCCGGAATCACCTTGCAATCCTTGCACAACCCTCTGTCACACCTCCTGAGGAGGAGATAGTCAATTTGGGTCTTCGCCACCGCATTTTGAAAAGTAACCAAATGCCCCTCCCTCTTCTGAAAGCTAGAGTTCGCAATCACCAACCAAAAAGACTTAGCGAAGTCCAACAATGATGTACCTCCTCCGTTCCTCTCCCCAAAACCAAAGCCTCCATGCACCTCACCATAACCACCTGCGGTCGACCCAATATGCCCATTGAAATCCTCTCCTATGAATAGCTTCTCAGCAGGCGGAACCTGACGCACAATCTCATCTAACCCTTCCCAGAAGCACCGTTTAACCTCCTCATCTAGGCCCATATGCGGCGCATAGGCGCAAACGATGTTTAGGGTGCACTCTCCAACCACCAACTTAATAGTCATCAATCTATCATTCACTTGTCTAACCTCAACCACCGACTCTCTAAGTTCCCTATCCACCAAGATGCCTACTCCATTCTTACCTTTCCGGACTCCTGAGTACAAAAGTTTATACCCGTCCACGTCCCTCGCCCTCGACCCTACCCACCTTGTCTCCTGGACAAACGCTATATTGACCCTCCTCTTCTGGAGGATCTTCACCAACTCTATAGATTTACCCGTCAATGTACCTACATTCCATGACCCAATTCTCAACCTACAGACACCCTTGTTCCCTTTACCTCCCTTGCCTCCCGCCCCACCCCCCGTTCCCCCCGAGGACATGACCTCACTCGACCATCGCAGACCATAGCCACTCTACCTACGGCAGAGTAAGGGGAATCACTATCACACAAGGCAACAAACCAAACCAGAAGAATACAAGTTGCAACAACAGGCACACTAATATGGTAAATAAACTAGTACGAGGTACGATGTCAGCTATTTAACTCACACAACAAAGGGAAACTGGAAAACAGGAAGTACCAACTCCCACGGGCAGAAAAAATACAATAAAAATACCGATACCACAAGTACCAGATATAGAATGAAAGAACCTGGAGCAAGTTTTCCTGAAGCGTGTCGGATCTGCTCAAGACACTGGCAAGTCCTGCTGTGTCTCGCATGAAAGTTGTTCGGAAGTCGCCAAAATTTACGAAACTTGCCGGCAATCTGAACACACCGGGAAATAGTCTGTCCTCGCCGGGAAGAAGCTGATTGCGCAGGAATCACTCTATTTGGTGACTTCTTGAACATAGACTGATTCTCCAAAGAGATTCGTACCCCAATCTTCAGCTAAAATTTGTTCTTTAAAGGAAGAAATACTTTCTGATTTTGAGTGATTAGGGAAGAGATTTTGCTATGACACTTAGTAATAAAATGGTAAAACAATTAATGAAAGATAAATAGAAATATTGCATAAGATAAAGAACAAAAGAGACTAAACCTGTGGAATGTAGGTATAAACCACTTGGATTGATCGGAACAAAAATTTAACTAATGAGTATTCGCAAAAAATAGAGTTGCTGGCGGTGGAGGTGTTGTGTAATCTCAAGGCTAAAGCCCGGGAACCTACCGTTGATTATGGAGTTACCGGCGACGGCGAAGACAGTTCTCTGTCGTAACCCTCGGTGGGCATAGAATCGATTACATAGCTATTCAAACAAATGAGGGTACTTCTTCTTCATCTCTTCCCCGGATTTCAATGTGGCCTCTTCGACTTGTTGGCTTCGCCATAACACTTTCACATAGGCAGTTTCTTTTTTCCTCAACTTTCGAACTTGCCTTTCAAGCTCACCATGAAGAATCTCTACAATCATCAACACATAAGTCTATCTTGGCATCACGAAACCCCGGGTTTTAGGTGATATTTTACGAGGCCTTATATCCTCCCTCACTTAAGATCATTCGTCCTCGAATGAGGGTCCAAATCCGCCATTAGAAACCAATGTCACTCAGCTGCTATTACACGCTCCAACAGTTCCCAAATTTTGACTAACTCCCTAAATTTTCCATAATTTCGCAAGGGTCTCCCCTGTAATTGGGCCTATCCACCTGCCAGAGAATCCCAAAACCAGTCCTAACAACATATACATGAACCAACGATGCAACATAACATTAAAAGAATGCCAATCGTGGCCTCACGAGCATTATATTACCAAAAAAGGAACACCTTTAACATCAACTGTACAAATGATACGTAATTCATGTGGAACAATTTCATAGAATCGATTACATAGCTATTCAAAAAAATGAGGGTACTTCTTCTTCATCTCTTCCCCGGCTTTCAATGTGGCCTCTTCGACTTGTTGGCTTCGCCATAACACTTTCACGGAGGCAATTTCTTTTTTCCTCAACTTTCGAACTTGCCTTTCAAGCTCGCCGCAAAGAATCTCTATAATCAACAACACATAAGTCTATTTTGGCATCATGAAACCCCGGGTTTTAGGTGAAATTTTACGAGGCCTTACATCCTCCCTCGCTTACGATCATTCGTCCTCGAATGAGGGTTTAAATCTTCCATTAGAAACCAATGTCACTCAGCTGCTATTACACGCACCAACAGTTCCCAAATTTTGACTAGCTCCCTAAATTTTCAATAATTTTGCCAGGGTCTCCCCTGTAATTGGGCCTATCTACCTGCCAGAGAATCCCAAAACCAGTCCTAACAAAATATATATGAACCAACGATGCAACATAACATAAAAACAATGCCAACCGTGGCCTCACGAGCAGTATACTACCAAAAAGGAACACCTTTAACATCAATTGTACAAATGATACGTAATTCACAATGAACAATTTCATATAATCAATTACATAGCTATTCAAAAAAATGAGGGTACTTCTTCTTCATCTCTTCCCCGGCTTCCCAGGTGGCCTCTTCGACTTGTTGGCTTTGCCATAACACTTTCACCAAGGAAATTTCTTTGTTCCTCAACTTTCGAACTTGCCTATCAAGCTCGCCGCGAAGAATCTCTACAATCATCAACACATAAGTCTATCATGGGATCATGAAACCCCGGGTTTTAGGTGAAATTGTACGGGCCCTTACATCCTCCCCGACTTAAGATCATTCGTCCTCGAATGTGGGTCCAAATCCACCATTAGAAACCAATGTGACTCAGCTGCAATTACGCACACCAACAATTCCCAAATTTTGACTAACTCCCAAAATTTCCAATCATTTTGCCAGAGTCTCCCCTGTAATTGGGCCTATTCACCTGCCAGAGAATCCCAGAACCATTCCTAACAAAATATACATGAACCAACGATGCAACATAACATAAAAACAATGCCAACCGTGGCCTCACGAGCATTATATTACCAAAAAGGAACACCCTTAACATCAACTGTACAAATGATACGTAATTCACAATGAACAATTTCATAGAATCGATTACATAGCTATTCAAAAAAATGAGGGTACTTCTTCTTCATCTCTTCCCCGGCATCCCAGGTGGCCTCTTCGACTTGTTGGCTTCGCCATATTACTTTCACGAAAGAAATTTCTTTGTTCCTCAACTTTTAAACTTGCCTATCAAGCTCCCCACGAAGAATCCCTACAATCATCAGCACATAAGTCTATCTTGGCATCACGAAACCCCGGGTTTTAGGTGAAATTGTACGGGCCCTTACATCCTCTCCCACTTAAGATCACTCGTCCTCGAATGTGGGTCCAAATCCACCATTAGAAACCAATGTGACTCAGCTGCAATTACACACACCAACAATTCCCAAATTTTGATTAACTTCCTAAAGTTTCAAATATTTCGCCAGAGTCTCCCCTGTAATTGGTCCTATTCACCTGCCAGAGAATCCTAAAACCAGTCCTAACAACATATACATGATCCAACGATGCAACATAACATAAAAACAACGCCAGTCGTGGCCTCACAAGCATTATATTACCAAAAAGGAACACCCTTAACATCAACTGTACAAATGCTACGTAATTCACAATGAACAATTTCATAGAATCGATTACATAGCTATTTAAAAAAATGAGGGTACTTCTTCTTCATCTCTTCCCCGGCTTCCCAGGTGGCCTCTTTGACTTGTCGGCTTCGCCATAAGACTTTCACGAAGGAAATTTCTTTGTTCCTCAACTTTCGAACTTGCCTATCAAGCTCGCCGCGAACAATCTCTACAATAATCAACACATAAGTCTATCTTGGCATCACGAAACCCTGGGTTTTAGGTTAAATTGTGCGGGCCCTTACATCCTCCCCCACTTAAGATCACTCGTCCTCGAATGAGGGTCCAAATTCGCCATTAGAAACCAATGTGACTCAGCTGCAATTACACACACCAACAATTCCCAAATTTTGACCAACTCCCAAACTTTCCAATCATTTCGCCAGAGTCTCCCCTGTAATTGGTCCTATTAACTTGCCAGAGAATCCCAAAACAAGTCCTAACAACATATACATGAGCCAATGATGCAACATAACATAAAAACAATGCCAACCGTGGCCTCACGAGCATTATATTACCCAAAAAGGAACACTCTTAACATCAATTGTACAAATGATACGTAATTCACAATGAACAAATTCATAGAATCGATTACATAACTATTCAAAAAAATGAGGGTACTTCTTCTTCAACGCTTCCCCGCTTCCCAGGTGGCCTCTTTGACTTGTTGGCTTTGCCATAACACTTTCACGAAGGAAATCTCTTTGTTCCTCAACTTTCGAACTTGCCTATCAAGCTCGCCGCGAAGAATCTCTAAAATCATCAACACATAAGTCTATCTTGGAATCATGAAACCCCTGGGTTTTAGGTGAAATTGTACGGGCCCTTACACCCTCCCCGACTTAAGATCATTCGTCCTCGAATGAGGGTCCAAATCTTCCATTAGAAACCAATGTGACTTGGCTGCAATTACACACACCAACAATTCCCAAATTTTGACTAACTCCCAAAATTTCCAATCATTTCGCCAAAGTCTCCCTTATAATTGGGCCTATTCACCTGCCAGAGAATCCCAAAACCAGTCCTAACAACATATACATGAACACCAACGATGCAACATAACATAAAAATAATGCCAACCGTGCCCTTACGAGAAGTATATTACCAAAAAGGAACACTCTTAACATCAACTGTACAAATGATACTTAATTCACGAGGAACAATTTCATAGAATCGATTACATAGCTATTCAAACAAATGAGGGTGCTTCTTCTTCATCTCTTCCCCGGCTTCCCAGGTGGCCTCTTCGACTTGTTGGCTTCACCATAACACTTTGACGAAGGCAATTTCTTTGTTCCTCAACTTTCGAACTTTCCTATCAAGCTCGCCGCGAAGAATCTCTACAATCATCAACACATAAGTCTATCTTGGCATCACGAAACCCCGTGTTTTATGTGAAATTTTACGAGGCCTTACATCCTCCCCCACTTAAGATCATTCATCCTCGAATGAGAGTACAAATCCGCCATTAGAAACCAATGTCACTCAGCTGCTATTACACACACCAACAATTCCAAAATTTTGACTAACTCCCTAAAGTTTCAAACATTTCTCCAGAGTCTCCCCTGTAATTGGGCCTATTCACTTGCCAGAGAATCCCAAAACCAGTCCTAACAACATGTACAAGAACCAACGATGCAACATAACATAAAAACAACGCCAGTCGTGGCCTCACAAGCATTATATTACCAAAGAGGAACACCCTTAACATCAACTGTACAAATGCTATGTAAATCACAATGAACAATTTCATAGAATCGATTACATAGCTATTCAAAGAAATGAGGGTACTTCTTCTTCATCTCTTCCCCGGCTTCCCAGGTGGCCTCTTCAACTTGTTGGCTTCGCCATAACACTTTCACGAAGGAAATCTCTTTGTTCCTCAACTTTAGAACTTGCCTATCAAGCTTGCCACGAAGAATCTCTTCAATCATCAACACATAAGCCTATCTTGGCATCACAAAACCCCGGGTTTTAGGTGAAATTGTACGGGCCCTTACATCCTCCCACACTTAAGATCATTCGTCCTCGAATGAGGGTCCAAATCCTCCATTAGAAACCAATGTGACTCAGCTGCAATTACACACACCAACAATTCCCTAATTTTGACTAACTCCCAAAATTTCCAATCACTTCTCCAGAGTCTCCCATGTTATTGGGCCTATTCACCTGCCAGAGAATCCCAAAACCAATCCTAACAACATATACATGAACCAACGATGCAACATAACATAAAAACAATGCCAGCCATGGCCACACGAGTATTATATTAACAAAAAAGGAACACCCTTAACATTAACTGTACAAATAAAACGTAATTCACAAGGAACAACTTCATAGAATCGATTACATAGCTATTCAAACAAATGAGGGTACTTCTTCTTCATCTCTTCCTCGGCTTCCCATTTGGCCTCTTCGACTTGTTAACTTCTCCATAAAACTTTCACGGAGGCAATTTCTTTGTTCCTTAATTTCGAACTTGCCTATCAAGCACGCCGCGAAGAATCTCTACAATCATCAACACATAATTCTATCTTGGCATAACGAAACCCCAAGTTTTATATGAAATTTTACGAGGCCTTACATCCTCCTCCACTTAAGATCATTCGTCCTCAAATGAGGGTCCAAATCCGCCATTAGAAACCAATGTGACTCAGCTGCAATTACACACACCAACAATTCCCAAATTTTGACTAACTTCTTAAAGTTCCAAACATTTTGCCAGAGTCTCCCCTGTAATTGGGCCTATTCAGCTGCCAGAGAATCCTAAAACCAGTCCTAACAACATATACAAGAACCAACGATGCAATAAACATAAAAACAACGCTAGTCGTGGCCTCACGAGCATTATATTACCAAGAAGGAACACCCTTAACATCAACTGTACAAATGATACGTAATTCACAATGAACAATTTCATAGAATCGATTACATAGCTATTCAAAAAAATGAGGGTACCTCTTCTTCATCTCTTCCCCGGCATCCCAGGTGGCCTCTTCGACTTGTTGGCTTCGCCATA
The DNA here is from genome assembly GCF_000715075.1 of Nicotiana tabacum. Lineage (NCBI taxonomy): Eukaryota > Viridiplantae > Streptophyta > Magnoliopsida > Solanales > Solanaceae > Nicotiana > Nicotiana tabacum. Next base: position 51,771,474 of record NC_134102.1, read on the forward strand.
TTACTTTCATGAAAGAAATTTCTTTGTTCCTCAACTTTTAAACTTGCCTATCAAGCTCGCCGTGAACAATATCTACAATCATCAACACATAAGTCTATCTTGGCATCACGAAACCCCAGGTTTTAGGTGAAATTGTACGGGCCCTTACATCCATCCCCACTTAAGATCATTCATCCTTTAATGAGGGTCCAAATCCGCCATTAAAAACCAATGTGACTAACTCCCAAAATTTCTAATCATTTCGCCAGAGTCTCCCCTGTAATTGGGACTATTCATCTGCCAGAGAATCCCAAAACCAGTCCTAACAACATATACATAAACCAACGATGCAACATAACATAAAAACAATGCCAATCGTGGCCTCACGAGCAGTATATTACCGAAAAGCAACACCCTTAACATCAACTTTTCAAATGATACGTAATTCACAATGAACAATTTCATAGAATCGATTACATAGCTATTCAAGGAAATTTCATTGTTCCTCAACTTTCGAACTTGCCTATCAAGCTAGCCGCGAAAAATCTCTACAATCATCAAATCATAAGTCTATCTTGGCATCACGAAACCTCGGGTTTTAGGTTAAATTGAACGGGCCCTTACATCCATCCCCACTTAAGATCATTCGTCCTCGAATAGGGGTCCAAATCCGCCCTTAGAAACCAATGTCACTCAGCTGCTATTACACACACCAAAAGTTCCAAAATTTTGGCTAACACCCTAAAGTTTCAAACATTTCTCCAGAGTATCCCATGTAATTGGGCCTATTCACCTGCCAGAGAATCCCAAAACCAGTCCTAACAACATATACAAAAACCAACGATGCAACATAGCCAAACAACAATGCCAACCGGGGCGTCACGAGCAGTATATTACCAAAAAGGAACAACCTTAACTCAACCGTACAAATGATATGTAATTCAGAATGAACAATTTCATAGAATCGATTACATAGCTATTCACAAAAATGAGGGTACTTTTTCTTCATCTCTTCCCCGGCTTCCCAGGTGGCCTCTTCGACTTGTTGTCTTCGCCATAACACTTTCACGAAGGCAATTTCATTGTTCCTCAACTTTCGAACTTGCCTATCAAGCTCGCCACGAAGAATCTCTACAATCATCAACACATAAGACTATCTTGGCATCACAAAACCCCGGGTTTAAGGTGAAATTGTACGGGCCCTTACATCCTCCCCCACTTAAGATCATTCGTCCTCGAATGAGGGTCCAAATCCGCCATTAAAAGCCAATGTGACTCAGCTACAATTACACATACCAACAATTGCCAAATTTTGACTAACTCCCAAAATTTCTAATCATTTCGCCAGAGTCTCCCCTGTAATTGGTCCTATTCACCTGCCAGAGAATCCCAAAACTAGTCCTAACAACATATACATGAACTAACGATGCAACATAACATAAAAACAACGCCCACCGTGGCCTCACGAGCAGTATATTACCAAAAAGGAACACCCTTAACATCAATTGTTCAAATGATACGTAATTCACAATGAACAATTTCATAGAATCGATTACATAGCTATTCAAAAAAATGAGAGTACTTCTTCTTCAACGCTTCCCCGCTTCCCAGGTGGCCTATTCGACTTGTTGGCTTTGCCATAATACTTTCACGAAGGAAATTTCATTGTTCCTCAACTTTCGAACTTGCCTATCAAGCTCGCCGCGAACAATCTCTACAATCATCAAATCATAAGTCTATCTTGGCATCACGAAACCTCGGGTTTTAGGTGAAATTGTACGGGCCCTTACATCCATCCCCACTTAAGATCATTCGTCCTCGAATAGGGGTCCAAATCCGCCCTTAGAAACCAATGTCACTCAGCTGCTATTACACACACCAAAAGTTCCAAAATTTTGGCTAACACCCTAAAGTTTCAAACATTTCCCCAGAGTCTCCCATGTAATTGGGCCTATTCACCTGCCAGAGAATCCCAAAACTAGTCCTAACAACATATACAAAAACCAACGATGCAACATAGCCAAAAACCAACGCCAACCGTGGCGTCACGAGCAGTATATTACCAAAAAGGAACAACCTTAACTCAACTGTACAAATGATACATAATTCAGAATGAACAATTTTATAGAATCGATTACATAGCTATTCACAAAAATGAGGGTACTTCTTCTTCATCTCTTCCCCGGCTTCCCAGGTGGCCTCTTCGACTTGTTGTCTTCGCCATAACACTTTCACGAAGGCAATTTCATTGTTCCTCAACTTTCGAACTTTCCTATCAAGCTCGCCGCGAAGAATCTCTACAATTATCAACACATAAGACTATCTTGGCATCACAAAACCCCGGGTTTTAGGTGAAATTGTACGGGCCCTTACATCCTCCTCCACTTAAGATCATTCGTCCTCGAATGAGGGTCCAAATCCGCCATTAGAAACCAATGTGACTCAGCTGCAATTACACACACTAACAATTCCCTAATTTTGACTAACTCCCAAAATTTCCAATCATTAGTCCAGAATCTCCCCTGTTATTGGGCCTATTCACCTGCAAGAGAATCCCAAAACCAATCCTAACAACATATACATGAACCAACGATGCAACATAACATAAAAACAATGCCAACCGTGGCCTCACGAGCATTATATTAACAAAAAAGGAACACCCTTAACATTAACTGTACAAATGAAACGTAATTCATAAGGAACAATTTCATAGAATCGATTACATATTTATTAAAACAAATGAGGGTACTTCTTATTCATCTCTTCCTCGGCTTCCCATGTGGCCTCTTTGACTTGTTGGCTTCTCCATAACACTTTCACGGAGGCAATTTCTTTGTTCCTTAAATTCGAACTTGCCTATAAAGCGCGCCGCGAAGAATCTCTACAATCATCAACACATAAGTCTATCTTGGCATCACAAAACCCCAGGTTTTAGGTGAAATTTTACGAGGCCTTACATCCTTCCCCACTTAAGATCATTCGTCCTCGAATGAGGGTCCAAATCCGCCATTAGAAACCAATGTCACTCAGCTGCTATTACACACACCAACAGTTCCAAAACTTTGACTAACTCCCTAAAGTTTCAAACATTTCTCCAGAGTCTCCCCTGTAATTGGGCCTATTCACCTGCCAGAGAATCCCAAAACCAGTCCTAACAACATATACAAGAACCAACGATGCAACATAACCTAAAAACAACGCCAACCGTGGCCTCACGAGCAGTATATTACCAGAAAGGAACAACCTTAACTCAACTGTACAAATGATACGTAATTCACAATGAACAATTTCATAGAGTCGATTACATAGCTATTCAAAAAAATGAGAGTACTTCTTCTTCATCTCATCCCCGGCTTCCCAAGTGGCCTCTTCGACTTGTTGGAAATTTCTTTGTTCCTCAACTTTCGAACTTGCCTATCAAGCTCGCCGTGAAGAATCTCTACACTCATCAACACATAAGTCTATCTTGGCATCACAAAACCCCGGGTTTTAGGTGAAATTGTACGGGCCCTTACATCCTCCCCCACTTAGGATCATTCATACTCGAATGAGGGTCCAAATCCGCCATTAGAAACCAATGTGACTCAGCTGCAATTACACACACCAACAATTCCAAAATTTTGACTAACTCCCAAAATTTCCAATCACTTCTCCAGAGTCTCCCATGTTATTGGGCCTATTCACCTGCCAGAGAATCCCAAAACCAGTCCTAACAACATATACATGAACCAACGATGCAACATAACATAAAAACAATGCCAACCGAGGCCTCACGAGCAATATATTACCCAAAACGGAACACCCTTAACATCAACTGTACAAATGATACGTAATTCACAAGGAACAATTTCATAGAATAGATTACATAGCTATTCAAACAAATGAGGGTGCTTCTTCTTAATCTCTTCCCCGGCTTTCCAGGTGGCCTCTTCGACTTGTTGGCTTCACCATAACACTTTCACGATAGCCATTTCTTTGTTCCTCAACTTTCAAACTTGCCTATCAAGCTCGCCGCAAAGAATCTCTACAATCATCAATACATAAGTCTATCTTGGCATCACGAAACCCCAGGTTTTAGGTTAAATTATACGGTCCCTTACATCCTCCCCCACTTAAGATCATTCGTCCTCGAATGAGGTTCCAAATCCGCCATTAGAAACCAATGTGACTCAGCTGCAATTACACACACCAACAATTCCCAAATTTTGACTAACTCCCAAAATATCCTATCATTTCGCTAGAGTCTCCCCTTGTAATTGGGCCTATTCACTTGCCAGAGAATCCCAAAAACAGTCGTAACAACATATACATGAACCAACGATGAAACATAACATAAAAACAACGCCAACCGTGGCCTCACGAGCAGTATATTACCAAAAAGGAACACCATTAACATCAACTGTTCAAATGATACGTAATTCACAATGAACAATTTCATGGAATCTATTACATAGCTATTCAAAAAAATGACGGTACTTCTTCTTCATCTCTTCCCCGGCTTCCCCGGTGGCCTCTTCGACTTGTTGGCTTCGCCATAACACTTTCACGAAGGCAATTTCTTTTTTCCTCAACTTTCGAACTTGCCTATCAAGCTAGCTGCGAAGAATCTCTACAATCATCAACACATAAGTCTATCTTGGCATCATGAAACCCCGGGTTTTAGGTTAAATTGTACGGGCCCTTACATTCTCCCCCACTTAAGATCATTCGTCCTCGAACGAGGGTCAAAATCCGCAATTAGAAACCAATGTGACTCAGCTGCAATTACACATGCCAACAATTCCTAAATTTTGATTAACTCCCAAAATTTCCGATCATTTCGCCAGAGTCTCCCCTGTAATTGGACCTATTCACGTGCCAGAGAATCCCAAAACTAGTCCTAACAAAATATACATGAACCAACGATGCAACATAACATAAAAACAATGCCAACCGTGGCCTCACGAGCAGTATATTACCAAAAAGGAACACCTTTAACATCAATTGTACAAATGATACGTAATTCACAATGAACAATTTCATATAATCAATTACATAGCTATTCAAAAAAATGAGGGTACTTCTTCTTCATCTCTTCCCCGGCTTCCCAGGTGGCCTCTTCGACTTGTTGGCTTCGCCATAACACTTTCACCAAGGAAATTTCTTTGTTCCTCAACTTTCGAACTTGCCTATCTAGCTCGCCGCAAAGAATCTCTACAATTATCAACAAATAAGTCTATCTTGGCTTCACGAAAACCCGGTTTTTAGGTGAAATTGTACGGGCCCATACGTCCTCCCGCACTTAAGATCATTCGTCCTCGAATAAGGGTCCAAATCCGCCATTAGAAACCAATGTGACTCAGCTACAATTACACACACCAACAATTCCCAAATTTTGACTAACTCCCAAAATTTCCAATCATTTCGCTAGAGTCTCCCCTGTAATTGGGCCTATTCTCATGCCAAAGAATCCCAAAACCAGTCCTAACAACATATACATGAACCAACGATGCAACATAACATAAAAACAATGCCAACCATGGCCTCACGAGCATTATATTAACAAAAAAGGAACACCCTTAACATCAACTGTACAAATGATACGTAATTCACAAGGAACAATTTCTTAGAATCGATTACATAGCTATTCAAACAAATGAGGGTGCTTCTTCTTCATCTCTTCCCCGGCTTTCCAGGTGGCTTCTTCGACTTGTTGGCTTCACCATAACACTTTCACGAAGGCCATTTCTATGTTCCTCAACTTTTAAACTTGCCTATCAAGCTCGCCACAAAGAATCTCTATAATCATCAACACATATGTCTATCTTGGCATCACGAAACCCCAGGTTTTAGGTGAAATTGTACGGGCCCTTACATCCTCCCCCACTTAAGATCATTCGTCCTCGAATGAGGGTCCAAATCCGCCATTAGAAACCAATGTGACTCAGCTGCAATTACACACACCAACAATTCCCAAATTTTGACTAACTCCCAAAATTTCCAATCATTTCGCTAGAGTGTCCCCTATAATTGGGCCTATTCACCTGCCAAAGAATCCCAAAACCAGTCCTAACAACATATACATGAACCAACAATGCAACATAACATAAAAACCACGCCAACCGTGGCCTCACGAGCATTATATTACCCAAAAAGGAACACCCTTAACATCAACTGTACAAATGATACGTAATTCACAAGGAACAATTTCATAGAATCGATTACATAGCTATTCAAACATATGAGGGTGCTTCTTCTTCTTCATCTCTTCCCCGGCTTCCCTGGTGGCCTCTTCGACTTGTTGGCTTCGCCATAACACTTTCACGAAGGCAAATTTTTTTTTCCTCAACTTTCGAACTTGCCTATCAAGCTCGCCGCGAAGAATCTATACAATCATCAACACATAAGTCTATCTTGGCATCACAAAACCCCGGGTTTTAGGTGAAATTGTACGGGCCCTTACATCCTCCCCCACTTAAGATCATTTGTCCTCGAATGAGGGTCCAAATCCACCATTAGAAACCAAAGTGACTCATCTGCAATTACACACACCAACAATTCCCAAATTTTGACTAACTCCCAAAATTTCCAATCATTTCGCTAGAGTGTCCCCTATAATTGGGCCTATTCACCTGCCAAAGAATCCCAAAACCAGTCCTAACAACATATACATGAACCAACGATGCAACATAACATAAAAACAACGCCAACCGTGGCCTCACGAGCATTATATTACCCAAAAAGGAACACCCTTAACATCAACTGTACAAATGATACGTAATTCACAAGGAACAATTTCATAGAATCGATTACATAGCTATTCAAACATATGAGGGTGCTTCTTCTTCTTCATCTCTTCCCCGGCTTCCCTGGTGACCTCTTCGACTTGTTGGCTTCGCCATAACACTTTCACGAAGGCAATTTCTTTTTTCCTCAACTTTCTAACTTGCCTATCAAGCTCACCGCGAAGAATCTATACAATCATCAACACATAAGTCTATCTTGGCATCACAAAACCCCGGGTTTTAGGTGAAATTGTACGGGCCCTTACATCCTCCCCCACTTAAGATCATTCATCCTCGAATGAGGGTCCAAATCCGCCATTAGAAACCAAAGTGACTCAGCTGCAATTACACACACCAACAATTCCCAAATTTTGACTAAGTCCCAAAATTTCCAATCATTTCGCTAGAGTGTCCCCTATAATTGGGCCTATTCACCTGCCAAAGAATCCCAAAACCAGTCCTAACAATATATACATGAACCAACGATGCAACATAACATAAAAACAACGCCAACCGTGGCCTCACGAGCATTATATTACCCAAAAAGGAACACCCTTAACACCAACTGTACAAATGATACGTAATTCACAATGAACAATTTCATAGAATCGATTACATAGCTATTCAAACAAATGAGGGTGCTTCTTCTTCATCTCTTCCCCGGATTTCCAGGTGGCCTCTTCGACTTGTTGGCTTCACCATAACACTTTCACGAAGGCCATTTCTTTGTTCCTCAACTTTCAAACTTGCCTATCAAGATCGCCGCAAAGATTCTTTATAATCATCAACACATAAGTCTATCTTGGCATCACGAAACCCCAGGTTTTAGGTTAAATTATACGGTCCCTTACATCCTCCCCCACTTAAGATCATTCGTCCTCGAATGAGGGTCCAAATCCGCCATTAGAAACCAATGTGACTCAGCTGCAATTACACACACCAACAATTCCCAAATTTTGACTAACTCCCAAAATATCCTATTATTTCGCCAGAGTCTCCCCTGTAATTGGGCCTATTCACCTGCCAGAGAATCCCAAAACCAGTCCTAACAACATATACATGAACCAACGATGCAACATAACATAAAAACCACGCCAACCGTGGCCTCACGAGCAGTATATTACCAAGAAGGAACAGCCTTAACTCAACTGTACAAATGATACGTAATTCACAATGAACAATTTCATAGAATCGATTACATAGCTATTCAAGAAAATGAGGGTTCTACTTCTTCATCTCTTCCCCGGCTTCCCAGGTGGCCTCTTCGACTTGTTGGCTTCGCCATAACACTTTCACGAAAGCAATTTCTTTGTTCCTCAACTTTCGAACTTGCCTATCAAGCTCGCCGTGAAGAATCTCTACAATCATCAACACATAAGTCTATCTTGGGATCACAAAACCCCGGGTTTTAGGTGAAATTGTACGGGCCCTTACATCCTCCCCCACTTAAGATAATTCGTCCTCGAATAAGGGTCCAAATCCGCCATTAGAAACCAATGTGACTCAGCTGTAATTACACACACCAACAATTCCCAAATTTTGACTAACTCCCAAAATTTCCAATCATTTCGCTAGAGTGTCCCCTGTAATTGGGCCTATTCACCTGCAAGAGAATCCCAAAACCAATCCTAACAACATATACATGAACCAACGATGCAACATAACATAAAAACAATGCCAACCGTGGCCTCACGAGCATTATATTAACAAAAAAGGAACACCCTTAACATTAACTGTACAAATGAAACGTAATTCATAAGGAACAATTTCATAGAATCGATTACATATTTATTAAAACAAATGAGGGTACTTCTTATTCATCTCTTCCTCGGCTTCCCATGTGGCCTCTTCGACTTGTTGGCTTCTCCATAACACTTTCACGGAGGCAATTTCTTTGTTCCTTAAATTCGAACTTGCCTATAAAGCGCGCCGCGAAGAATCTCTACAATCATCAACACATAAGTCTATCTTGGCATCACAAAACCCCAGGTTTTAGGTGAAATTTTACGAGGCCTTACATCCTTCCCCACTTAAGATCATTCGTCCTCGAATGAGGGTCCAAATCCGCCATTAGAAACCAATGTCACTCAGCTGCTATTACACACACCAACAGTTCCAAAACTTTGACTAACTCCCTAAAGTTTCAAACATTTCTCCAGAGTCTCCCCTGTAATTGGGCCTATTCACCTGCCAGAGAATCCCAAAACCAGCCCTAACAACATATACAAGAACCAACGATGCAACATAACCTAAAAACAACGCCAACCGTGGCCTCACGAGCAGTATATTACCAGAAAGGAACAACCTTAACTCAACTGTACAAATGATACGTAATTCACAATGAACAATTTCATAGAGTCGATTACATAGCTATTCAAAAAAATGAGAGTACTTCTTCTTCATCTCATCCCCGGCTTCCCAAGTGGCCTCTTCGACTTGTTGGAAATTTCTTTGTTCCTCAACTTTCGAACTTGCCTATCAAGCTCGCCGTGAAGAATCTCTACACTCATCAACACATAAGTCTATCTTGGCATCACAAAACCCCGGGTTTTAGGTGAAATTGTACGGGCCCTTACATCCTCCCCCACTTAGGATCATTCATACTCGAATGAGGGTCCAAATCCGCCATTAGAAACCAATGTGACTCAGCTGCAATTACACACACCAACAATTCCAAAATTTTGACTAACTCCCAAAATTTCCAATCACTTCTCCAGAGTCTCCCATGTTATTGGGCCTATTCACCTGCCAGAGAATCCCAAAACCAGTCCTAACAACATATACATGAACCAACGATGCAACATAACATAAAAACAATGCCAACCGAGGCCTCACGAGCAATATATTACCCAAAACGGAACACCCTTAACATCAACTGTACAAATGATACGTAATTCACAAGGAACAATTTCATAGAATAGATTACATAGCTATTCAAACAAATGAGGGTGCTTCTTCTTAATCTCTTCCCCGGCTTTCCAGGTGGCCTCTTCGACTTGTTGGCTTCACCATAACACTTTCACGATAGCCATTTCTTTGTTCCTCAACTTTCAAACTTGCCTATCAAGCTCGCCGCAAAGAATCTCTACAATCATCAATACATAAGTCTATCTTGGCATCACGAAACCCCAGGTTTTAGGTTAAATTATACGGTCCCTTACATCCTCCCCCACTTGAGATCATTCGTCCTCGAATGAGGGTCCAAATCCGCCATTAGAAACCAATGTGACTCAGCTGCAATTACACACACCAACAATTCCCAAATTTTGACTAACTCCCAAAATATCCTATCATTTCGCCAGAGTCTCCCCTTGTAATTGGGCCTATTCACTTGCCAGAGAATCCCAAAAACAGTCGTAACAACATATACATGAACCAACGATGAAACATAACATAAAAACAACGCCAACCGTGGCCTCACGAGCAGTATATTACCAAAAAGGAACACCATTAACATCAACTGTTCAAATGATACGTAATTCACAATGAACAATTTCATGGAATCTATTACATAGCTATTCAAAAAAATGACGGTACTTCTTCTTCATCTCTTCCCCGGCTTCCCCGGTGGCCTCTTCGACTTGTTGGCTTCGCCATAACACTTTCACGAAGGCAATTTCTTTTTTCCTCAACTTTCGAACTTGCCTATCAAGCTAGCTGCGAAGAATCTCTACAATCATCAACACATAAGTCTATCTTGGCATCATGAAACCCCGGGTTTTAGGTTAAATTGTACGGGCCCTTACATTCTCCCCCACTTAAGATCATTCGTCCTCGAACGAGGGTCAAAATCCGCAATTAGAAACCAATGTGACTCAGCTGCAATTACACATGCCAACAATTCCTAAATTTTGATTAACTCCCAAAATTTCCGATCATTTCGCCAGAGTCTCCCCTGTAATTGGACCTATTCACGTGCCAGAGAATCCCAAAACTAGTCCTAACAAAATATACATGAACCAACGATGCAACATAACATAAAAACAATGCCAACCGTGGCCTCACGAGCAGTATATTACCAAAAAGGAACACCTTTAACATCAATTGTACAAATGATACGTAATTCACAATGAACAATTTCATATAATCAATTACATAGCTATTCAAAAAAATGAGGGTACTTCTTCTTCATCTCTTCCCCGGCTTCCCAGGTGGCCTCTTCGACTTGTTGGCTTCGCCATAACACTTTCACCAAGGAAATTTCTTTGTTCCTCAACTTTCGAACTTGCCTATCTAGCTCGCCGCAAAGAATCTCTACAATTATCAACAAATAAGTCTATCTTGGCTTCACGAAAACCCGGTTTTTAGGTGAAATTGTACGGGCCCATACGTCCTCCCGCACTTAAGATCATTCGTCCTCGAATAAGGGTCCAAATCCGCCATTAGAAACCAATGTGACTCAGCTACAATTACACACACCAACAATTCCCAAATTTTGACTAACTCCCAAAATTTCCAATCATTTCGCTAGAGTCTCCCCTGTAATTGGGCCTATTCTCATGCCAAAGAATCCCAAAACCAGTCCTAACAACATATACATGAACCAACGATGCAACATAACATAAAAACAATGCCAACCATGGCCTCACGAGCATTATATTAACAAAAAAGGAACACCCTTAACATCAACTGTACAAATGATACGTAATTCACAAGGAACAATTTCTTAGAATCGATTACATAGCTATTCAAACAAATGAGGGTGCTTCTTCTTCATCTCTTCCCCGGCTTTCCAGGTGGCTTCTTCGACTTGTTGGCTTCACCATAACACTTTCACGAAGGCCATTTCTATGTTCCTCAACTTTTAAACTTGCCTATCAAGCTCGCCACAAAGAATCTCTATAATCATCAACACATATGTCTATCTTGGCATCACGAAACCCCAGGTTTTAGGTGAAATTGTACGGGCCCTTACATCCTCCCCCACTTAAGATCATTCGTCCTCGAATGAGGGTCCAAATCCGCCATTAGAAACCAATGTGACTCAGCTGCAATTACACACACCAACAATTCCCAAATTTTGACTAACTCCCAAAATTTCCAATCATTTCGCTAGAGTGTCCCCTATAATTGGGCCTATTCACCTGCCAAAGAATCCCAAAACCAGTCCTAACAACATATACATGAACCAACAATGCAACATAACATAAAAACCACGCCAACCGTGGCCTCACGAGCATTATATTACCCAAAAAGGAACACCCTTAACATCAACTGTACAAATGATATGTAATTCACAAGGAACAATTTCATAGAATCGATTACATAGCTATTCAAACATATGAGGGTGCTTCTTCTTCTTCATCTCTTCCCCGGCTTCCCTGGTGGCCTCTTCAACTTGTTGGCTTCGCCATAACACTTTCACGAAGGCAAATTTTTTTTTCCTCAACTTTCGAACTTGCCTATCAAGCTCGCCGCGAAGAATCTATACAATCATCAACACATAAGTCTATCTTGGCATCACAAAACCCCGGGTTTTAGGTGAAATTGTACGGGCCCTTACATCCTCCCCCACTTAAGATCATTTGTCCTCGAATGAGGGTCCAAATCCACCATTAGAAACCAAAGTGACTCATCTGCAATTACACACACCAACAATTCCCAAATTTTGACTAACTCCCAAAATTTCCAATCATTTCGCTAGAGTGTCCCCTATAATTGGGCCTATTCACCTGCCAAAGAATCCCAAAACCAGTCCTAACAACATATACATGAACCAACGATGCAACATAACATAAAAACAACGCCAACCGTGGCCTCACGAGCATTATATTACCCAAAAAGGAACACCCTTAACATCAACTGTACAAATGATACGTAATTCACAAGGAACAATTTCATAGAATCGATTACATAGCTATTCAAACATATGAGGGTGCTTCTTCTTCTTCATCTCTTCCCCGGCTTCCCTGGTGACCTCTTCGACTTGTTGGCTTCGCCATAACACTTTCACGAAGGCAATTTCTTTTTTCCTCAACTTTCGAACTTGCCTATCAAGCTCACCGCGAAGAATCTATACAATCATCAACACATAAGTCTATCTTGGCATCACAAAACCCCGGGTTTTAGGTGAAATTGTACGGGCCCTTACATCCTCCCCCACTTAAGATCATTCATCCTCGAATGAGGGTCCAAATCCGCCATTAGAAACCAAAGTGACTCAGCTGCAATTACACACACCAACAATTCCCAAATTTTGACTAAGTCCCAAAATTTCCAATCATTTCGCTAGAGTGTCCCCTATAATTGGGCCTATTCACCTGCCAAAGAATCCCAAAACCAGTCCTAACAATATATACATGAACCAACGATGCAACATAACATAAAAACAACGCCAACCGTGGCCTCACGAGCATTATACTACCCAAAAAGGAACACCCTTAACACCAACTGTACAAATGATACGTAATTCACAAGGAACAATTTCATAGAATCGATTACATAGCTATTCAAACAAATGAGGGTGCTTCTTCTTCATCTCTTCCCCGGATTTCCAGGTGGCCTCTTCGACTTGTTGGCTTCACCATAACACTTTCACGAAGGCCATTTCTTTGTTCCTCAACTTTCAAACTTGCCTATCAAGATCGCCGCAAAGATTCTTTATAATCATCAACACATAAGTCTATCTTGGCATCACGAAACCCCAGGTTTTAGGTTAAATTATACGGTCCCTTACATCCTCCCCCACTTAAGATCATTCGTCCTCGAATGAGGGTCCAAATCCGCCATTAGAAACCAATGTGACTCAGCTGCAATTACACACACCAACAATTCCCAAATTTTGACTAACTCCCAAAATATCCTATTATTTCGCCAGAGTCTCCCCTGTAATTGGGCCTATTCACCTGCCAGAGAATCCCAAAACCAGTCCTAACAACATATACATGAACCAACGATGCAACATAACATAAAAACCACGCCAACCGTGGCCTCACGAGCAGTATATTACCAAGAAGGAACAGCCTTAACTCAACTGTACAAATGATACGTAATTCACAATGAACAATTTCATAGAATCGATTACATAGCTATTCAAGAAAATGAGGGTTCTACTTCTTCATCTCTTCCCCGGCTTCCCAGGTGGCCTCATCGACTTGTTGGCTTCGCCATAACACTTTCACGAAAGCAATTTCTTTGTTCCTCAACTTTCGAACTTGCCTATCAAGCTCGCCGTGAAGAATCTCTACAATCATCAACACATAAGTCTATCTTGGGATCACAAAACCCCGGGTTTTAGGTGAAATTGTACGGGCCCTTACATCCTCCCCCACTTAAGATAATTCGTCCTCGAATAAGGGTCCAAATCCGCCATTAGAAACCAATGTGACTCAGCTGTAATTACACACACCAACAATTCCCAAATTTTGACTAACTCCCAAAATTTCCAATCATTTCGCTAGAGTGTCCCCTGTAATTAGGCCTATTCACCTGCCAAAGAATCCCAAAACCAGTCCTAACAACATATACATGAACCATCGATGCAACATAACATAAAAACAATGTCAACCGTGGCCTCACGAGCATTATATTTCCCAAAAAGGAACACCCTTAACATCAACTGTACAAATGATACATAATTCACATGGAACAATTTCATAGAATCGATTACATAGCTATTCAAACAAATGAGGGTGCTTCTTCTTCATCTCTTCCCCGGCTTTCCAGGTGGCCTCTTCGACTTGTTGGCTTCACCATAACACTTTCACGAAGGCCATTTCTTTATTCCTCAACTTTCAAACTTGCCTATCAAGCTCGCCGCAAAGAATCTCTATAATCATCAACACATAAGTCTATCTTGGCATCACGAAACCCCAGGTTTTAGGTGAAATTATACGGTCCCTTACATTCTCCCCCACTTAAGATCATTCATCCTCGAATGAGGGTCCAAATCCGCCATTAGAAACCAATGTGGCTCAGCTGCAATTACACACACCAACAATTCCCAAATTTTGACTAACTCCCAAAATATCCTATCATTTCGCCAGAGTCTCCCCTTGTAATTGGGCCTATTAACTTGCCAAAGAATCCCAAAACCAGTCCTAACAACATATACATGAACCAACGATGCAACATAACATAAAAACAACGCCAACCGTGGCCTCACGAGCATTATATTACCCAAAAAGGAACACCCTTAACACCAACTGTACAAATGATACGTAATTCACAAGGAACAATTTCATAGAATCGATTACATAGCTATTCAAACAAATGAGGGTGCTTCTTCTTCATCTCTTCCCCAGATTTCCAGGTGGCCTCTTCGACTTGTTGGCTTCCCCATAACACTTTCACGAAGGCCATTTCTTTGTTCCTCAACTTTCAAACTTGCCTATCAAGATCGCCGCAAAGAATCTTTATAATCATCAACACATAAGTCTATCTTGGCATCACGAAACCCCAGGTTTTAGGTTAAATTATACGGTCCCTTACATCCTCCCCCAATTAAGATCATTCGTCCTCGAATGAGGGTCCAAATCCGCCATTAGAAACTAATGTGACTCAGCTGCAATTACACACACCAACAATTCCCAAATTTTGACTAACTCCCAAAATATCCTATTATTTCGCCAGAGTCTCCCCTGTAATTGGGCATATTCACCTGCCAGAGAATCCCAAAACCAGTCCTAACAACATATACATGAACCAACGATGCAACATAACATAAAAACCACGCCAACCGTGGCCTCACGAGCAGTATATTACCAAGAAGGAACAGCCTTAACTCAACTGTGCAAATGATACGTAATTCACAATGAACAATTTCATAGAATCGATTACATAGCTATTCAAGAAAATGAGGGTTCTACTTCTTCATCTCTTCCCCGGCTTCCCAGGTGGCCTCTTCGACTTGTTGGCTTCGCCATAACACTTTCACGAAAGCAATTTCTTTGTTCCTCAACTTTCGAACTTGCCTATCAAGCTCGCCGTGAAGAATCTCTACAATCATCAACACATAAGTCTATCTTGGCATCACAAAACCCCGGGTTTTAGGTGAAATTGTACGGGCCCTTACATCCTCCCCCACTTAAGATAATTCGTCCTCGAATAAGGGTCCAAATCCGCCATTAGAAACCAATGTGACTCAGCTGCAATTACACACACCAACAATTCCCAGATTTTGACTAACTCCCAAAATTTCCAATCATTTCGCTAGAGTGTCCCCTGTAATTAGGCCTATTCACCTGCCAAAGAATCCCAAAACCAGTCCTAACAACATATACATGAACCATCGATGCAACATAACATAAAAACAATGCCAACCGTGGCCTCACGAGCATTATATTACCCAAAAAGGAACACCCTTAACATCAACTGTACAAATGATACATAATTCACAAGGAACAATTTCATAGAATCGATTACATAGCTATTCAAACAAATGAGGGTGCTTCTTCTTCATCTCTTCCCCAGCTTTCCAGGTGGCCTCTTCGACTTGTTGGCTTCCCCATAACACTTTCACGAAGGCCATTTCTTTGTTCCTCAACTTTCAAACTTGCCTATCAAGATCGCCGCAAAGAATCTTTATAATCATCAACACATAAGTCTATCTTGGCATCACGAAACCCCAGGTTTTAGGTTAAATTATACGGTCCCTTACATCCTCCCCCAATTAAGATCATTCGTCCTCGAATGAGGGTCCAAATCCGCCATTAGAAACTAATGTGACTCAGCTGCAATTACACACACCAACAATTCCCAAATTTTGACTAACTCCCAAAATATCCTATTATTTCGCCAGAGTCTCCCCTGTAATTGGGCCTATTCACCTGCCAGAGAATCCCAAAACCAGTCCTAACAACATATACATGAACCAACGATGCAACATAACATAAAAACCACGCCAACCGTGGCCTCACGAGCAGTATATTACCAAGAAGGAACAGCCTTAACTCAACTGTGCAAATGATACGTAATTCACAATGAACAATTTCATAGAATCGATTACATAGCTATTCAAGAAAATGAGGGTTCTACTTCTTCATCTCTTCCCCGGCTTCCCAGGTGGCCTCTTCGACTTGTTGGCTTCGCCATAACACTTTCACGAAAGCAATTTCTTTGTTCCTCAACTTTCGAACTTGCCTATCAAGCTCGCCGTGAAGAATCTCTACAATCATCAACACATAAGTCTATCTTGGCATCACAAAACCCCGGGTTTTAGGTGAAATTGTACGGGCCCTTACATCCTCCCCCACTTAAGATAATTCGTCCTCGAATAAGGGTCCAAATCCGCCATTAGAAACCAATGTGACTCAGCTGCAATTACACACACCAACAATTCCCAGATTTTGACTAACTCCCAAAATTTCCAATCATTTCGCTAGAGTGTCCCCTGTAATTAGGCCTATTCACCTGCCAAAGAATCCCAAAACCAGTCCTAACAACATATACATGAACCATCGATGCAACATAACATAAAAACAATGCCAACCGTGGCCTCACGAGCATTATATTACCCAAAAAGGAACACCCTTAACATCAACTGTACAAATGATACATAATTCACAAGGAACAATTTCATAGAATCGATTACATAGCTATTCAAACAAATGAGGGTGCTTCTTCTTCATCTCTTCCCCAGCTTTCCAGGTGGCCTCTTCGACTTGTTGGCTTCACCATAACACTTTCACGAAGGCCATTTCTTTATTCCTCAACTTTCAAACTTGCCTATCAAGCTCGCCGCAAAGAATCTCTATAATCATCAACACATAAGTCTATCTTGGCATCACGAAACCCCAGGTTTTAGGTGAAATTATACGGTCCCTTACATTCTCCCCCACTTAAGATCATTCGTCCTCGAATGAGGGTCCAAATCCGCCATTAGAAACCAATGTGGCTCAGCTGCAATTACACACACCAACAATTCCCAAATTTTGACTAACTCCCAAAATATCCTATCATTTCGCCAGAGTCTCCCCTTGTAATTGGGCCTATTAACTTGCCAGAGAATCCCAAAACAAGTCCTAACAACATATACATGAGCCAATGATGCAACATAACATAAAAACAATGCCAACCGTGGCCTCACGAGCATTATATTACCCAAAAAGGAACACTCTTAACATCAACTGTACAAATGATACGTAATTCACAAGGAACAATTTCATAGAATCGATTACATAGCTATTCAAACATATGAGGGTGCTTCTTCTTCTTCATCTCTTCCCCGGCTTCCCTGGTGGCCTCTTCGACTTGTTGGCTTGGCCATAACACTTTCACGAAGACAATTTCTTTTTTCCTCAACTTTCGAACTTGCCTATCAAGCTCGCCGCAAAGAATCTATACAATCATCAACACATAAGTCTATCTTGGCATCACAAAACCCCGGGTTTTAGGTGAAATTGTACGGGCCCTTGCATCCTCCCCCACTTAAGATCATTCGTCCTCGAATGAGGGTCCAAATCCGCCAATATTAACCAATGTGACTCAGCTGCAATTACACACACCAACAATTCCCAAATTTTGACTAACTCCCAAAATTTCCAATCATTTCGCTAGAGTGTCCCCCATAATTGGGCCTATTCACCTGCCAAAGAATCCCAAAACCAGTCCTAACAACATATACATGAACCAACAATGCAACATAACATAAAAACAACGCCAACTTTGGCCTCACGAGCAGTATATTACCAAAAAGGAACAGCCTTAACTCAACTTTACAAATGATACGTAATTCACAATGAACAATTTCATAGAATCGATTACATAGCTATTCAAGAAAATGAGGGTACTTCTTCTTCATCTCTTCCCCTGCTTCCCAGGTGGCCTCTTTGACTTGTAGACTTCGCCATAACACTTTCACGAAGGCAATTTCTTTGTTCCTCAACTTTCGAACTTGCCTATCAAACTCGCCGTGAAGAATCTCTACAATCATCAACACATAAGTCTATCCTGGCATCACGAAACCCCGGGTTTTAGGTGAAATTGTACGGGCCCTTATATCCTCCCCCACTTAAGATCATTCGTCCTCGAACGATGGTCCAAATCCGCCATTAGAAACCAATGTGACTCAGCTGCAATTACACACACCAACAATTCCCAAATTTTGACTAACTCCCAAAATATCCTATCATTTCGCCAGAGTCTCCCCTGTAACTGGGCCTATTCACCTGCCAGAGAATCCCAAAACAAGTACTAACAACATATACATGAACCAACGATGCAACATAACATAAAAACAACGCCAAGTGTGGCCTCACGAGCATTATATTATCAAAAAAGGAACAGCCTTAACTCAACTGTACAAATGATACGTAATTCACAATGAACAATTTCATAGAATCGATTACATAGCTATTCAAGAAAATGAGGGTTCTACTTCTTCATCTCTTCCCCGGCTTCCCAGGTGGCCTCTTCGACTTGTTGGCTTCGCCATAACACTTTCACGAAAGCAATTTCTTTGTTCCTCAACTTTCGAACTTGCCTATCAAGCTCCCCGTGAAGAATCTCTACAATCATCAACACATAAGTCTATCTTGGCATCACAAAACCCCGGGTTTTAGGTGAAATTGTACGGGCCCTTACATCCTCCCCCACTTAAGATAATTCGTCCTCGAATAAGGGTCCAAATCTGCCATTAGAAACCAATGTGACTCAGCTGCAATTACACACACCAACAATTCCCAGATTTTGACTAACTCCCAAAATTTCCAATCATTTCGCTAGAGTGACCCTTGTAATTGGGCCTATTCACCTGCCAAAGAATCCCAAAACCAGTCCTAACAACATATACATGAACCATCGATGCATCATAACATAAAAACAATGCCAACTGTGGCCTCACGAGCATTATATTACCCAAAAAGGAACACCCTTAACATCAACTGTACAAATGATACATAATTCACAAGGAACAATTTCATAGAATCGATTACATAGCTATTCAAACAAATGAGGGTGCTTCTTCTTCATCTTTTCCCCGGCTTTCCAGGTGGCCTCTTCGACTTGTTGGCTTCACCATAACACTTTCACGAAGGCCATTTCTTTATTCCTCAACTTTCAAACTTGCCTATCAAGCTCGCTGCAAAGAATCTCTATAATCATCAACACATAAGTCTATCTTGGCATCACGAAACCCCAGGTTTTAGGTGAAATTATATGGTCCCTTACATTCTCCCCTACTTAAGATCATTCGTCCTCGAATGAGGGTCCAAATCCGCCATTAGAAACCAATGTGGCTCAGCTGCAATTACACACACCAACAATTCCCAAATTTTTACTAACTCCCAAAATATCCTATCATTTCGCCAGAGTCTCCCCTTGTAATTGGGCCTATTAACTTGCCAGAGAATCCCAAAACCAGTCCTAACAACATATACATGAGCCATCGATGCATCATAACATAAAAACAATGCCAACCGTGGCCTCACGAGCATTATATTACCCAAAAAGGAACACCCATAACATCAACTGTACAAATGATACATAATTCACAAGGAACAATTTCATAGAATCGATTACATAGCTATTCAAACAAATGAGGGTGCTTCTTCTTCATCTTTTCCCCGGCTTTCCAGGTGGCCTCTTCGACTTGTTGGCTTCACCATAACTCTTTCACGAAGGCCATTTCTTTATTCCTCAACTTTCAAACTTGCCTATCAAGCTCGCTGCAAAGAATCTCTATAATCATCAACACATAAGTCTATCTTGGCATCACAAAACCCCGGGTTTTAGGTGAAATTGTACGGGCCCTTGCATCCTCCCCCACTTAAGATCATTCGTCCCCGAATGAGGGTCCAAATCCGCCAATAGAAACCAATGTGACTCAGCTGCAATTACACACACCAACAATTCCCAAATTTTGACTAACTCCCAAAATTTCCAATCATTTCGCTAGAGTGTCCCCCATAATTGGGCCTATTCACCTGCCAAAGAATCCCAAAACCAGTCCTAACAACATATACATGAACCAACAATGCAACATAACATAAAAACAACGCCAACTTTGGCCTCACGAGCAGTATATTACCAAAAAGGAACAGCCTTAACTCAACTGTACAAATGATACGTAATTCACAAGGAACAATTTCATAGAATCGATTACATAGCTATTCAAAAAAATGAGGGTACTTCTTCTTCATCTCTTCCCCTGCTTCCCAGGTGGCCTCTTTGACTTGTAGGCTTCGCCATAACACTTTCACGAAGGCAATTTCTTTGTTCCTCAACTTTCGAACTTGCCTATCAAGCTCGCCGTGAAGAATCTCTACAATCATCAACACATAAGTCTATCCTGGCATCACGAAACCCCGGGTTTTAGGTGAAATTGTACGGGCCCTTACATCCTCCCCCACTTAAGATCATTCGTCCTCGAACGATGGTCCAAATCCGCCATTAGAAACCAATGTGACTCAGCTGCAATTACACACACCAACAATTCCCAAATTTTGACTAACTCCCAAAATATCCTATCATTTCGCCAGAGTCTCCCCTGTAACTGGGCCTATTCACCTGCCAGAGAATCCCAAAACAAGTACTAACAACATATACAGGAACCTACGATGCAACATAACATAAAAAAAAATGCCAACTGTGGCCTCACGAGCAGTATATTACCAAGAAGGAACAGCCTTAACTCAACTGTACAAATGATACGTAATTCACAATGAACAATTTCATAGAATCGATTACATAGCTATTCAAGAAAATGAGGGTTCTTCTTCTTCATCTCTTCCCCGGCTTCCCAGGTGGCCTCTTCGACTTGTTGGCTTCGCCATAACACTTTCACGAAAAAAATTTCTTTGTTCCTCAACTTTCGAACTTGCCTATCAAGCTCGCCGCGAAGAATCTCTACAATCATCAACACATAAGTCTATCTTGGCATCACAAAACCCCGGGTTTTAGGTGAAATTGTACGGGCCCTTACATCCTCCCCCACTTAAGATCATTCATCCTCGAATGAGGGTCCAAATCCGCCATTAGAAACCAAAGTGACTCAGCTGCAATTACACACACCAACAATTCCTAAATTTTGACTAACTCCCAAAATTTCCAATCATTTCGCTAGAGTGTCCCCTGTAATTGGGCCTATTCACCTGCCAAAGAATCCCAAAACCAGTCCTAACAACATATACATGAACCAACGATGCAACATAACATAAAAACAACGCCAACCGTGGCCTCACGAGCAGTATATTACTAAAAAGGAACACCCTTAACATCAACTGTACAAATGATACGTAATTCACAATGAACAATTTCATAGAATCGATTACATAGCTATTCAAAAAAATGAGGGTACTTCTTCTTCATCTCTTCCCCGGCTTCCCAGGTGGCCTCTTCGACTTGTTGGCTTCGCCAAAACACTTCCACGAAGGAAATTTCTTTGTTCCTCAACTTCCGAACTTGCCTATCTAGCTCGCCGCGAAGAATCTCTACAATCATCAACACATAAGTCTATCTTGGCATCACGAAACCCCGGGTTTTAGGTGAAATTGTACGGGCCCTTACATCCTCCCCCACTTAAGATCATTCATCCTCGAATAAGGGTCCAAATCCGCCATTAGAAACCAATGTGACTCAGCTGCAATTACACACACCAACAATTCCTAAATTTTGACTAACTCCCAAAATTTCCAATCATTTCGCTAGAGTGTCCCCTGTAATTGGGCCTATTCACCTGCCAAAGAATCCCAAAACCAGTCCTAACAACATATACATGAACCAACGATGCAACATAACATAAAAACAACGCCAACCGTGGCCTCACGAGCATTATATTACCCAAAAAGGAACACCCTTAACATCAACTGTACAAATGATACGTAATTCACAAGGAACGATTTCATAGAATCGATTACATAGCTATTCAAACAAATGAAGGTACTACTTCTTCATCTCTTCCCCGACT
Organism: Nicotiana tabacum; assembly: GCF_000715075.1. NCBI lineage: Eukaryota > Viridiplantae > Streptophyta > Magnoliopsida > Solanales > Solanaceae > Nicotiana > Nicotiana tabacum. The sequence continues at coordinate 51,794,061 of NC_134102.1, forward strand.
TTCTAGGTGGCCTCTTCGACTTGTTGGCTTCGCCAAAACACTTCCACGAAGGAAATTTCTTTGTTCCTCAACTTCCGAACTTGCCTATCTAGCTCGCCGCGAAGAATCTCTACAATCATCAACACATAAGTCTATCTTGGCATCACGAAACCCCGGGTTTTAGGTGAAATTGTACGGGCCCTTACATCCTCCCCCACTTAAGATCATTCATCCTCGAATAAGGGTCCAAATCCGCCATTAGAAACCAATGTGACTCAGCTGCAATTACACACACCAACAATTCCTAAATTTTGACTAACTCCCAAAATTTCCAATCATTTCGCTAGAGTGTCCCCTGTAATTGGGCCTATTCACCTGCCAAAGAATCCCAAAACCAGTCCTAACAACATATACATGAACCAACGATGCAACATAACATAAAAACAACGCCAACCGTGGCCTCACGAGCATTATATTACCCAAAAAGGAACACCCTTAACATCAACTGTACAAATGATACGTAATTCACAAGGAACGATTTCATAGAATCGATTACATAGCTATTCAAACAAATGAAGGTACTACTTCTTCATCTCTTCCCCGACTTTCTAGGTGGCCTCTTCGACTTGTTGGCTTCGCCAAAACACTTCCACGAAGGAAATTTCTTTGTTCCTCAACTTCCGAACTTGCCTATCTAGCTCGCCGCGAAGAATCTCTACAATCATCAACACATAAGTCTATCTTGGCATCACGAAACCCCGGGTTTTAGGTGAAATTGTACGGGCCCTTACATCCTCCCCCACTTAAGATCATTCATCCTCGAATAAGGGTCCAAATCCGCCATTAGAAACCAATGTGACTCAGCTGCAATTACACACACCAACAATTCCTAAATTTTGACTAACTCCCAAAATTTCCAATCATTTCGCTAGAGTGTCCCCTGTAATTGGGCCTATTCACCTGCCAAAGAATCCCAAAACCAGTCCTAAAAACATATACATGAACCAACGATGCAACATAACATAAAAACAACGCCAACCGTGGCCTCACGAGCATTATATTACCCAAAAAGGAACACCCTTAACATCAACTGTACAAATGATACGTAATTCACAAGGAACGATTTCATAGAATCGATTACATAGCTATTCAAACAAATGAAGGTACTTCTTCTTCATCTCTTCCCCGACTTTCTAGGTGGCCTCTTCGACTTGTTGGCTTCACCATAACACTTTCACGAAGGCCATTTCTTTGTTCCTCAACTTTCAAACTTGCCTATCAAGCTCTCCGCAAAGAATCTCTATAATCATCAACACATAAGTCTATCTTGGCATCACAAAACCCCAGGTTTTAGGTGAAATTATACGATCCCTTACATCCTCCCCCACTTAAGATCATTCGTCCTCGAATGCGGGTCCAAATCCGCCATAAGAAACCAATGTGACTCAGCTGCAATTACAAACACCAACAATTCCCAAATTTGACTAACTCCCAAAATATCCTATCATTTCACCAGAGTCTCCCCTCGTAATTGGGCCTATTCACTTGCCAGAGAATCCCAAAACCAGTCCTAACAACATATACATGAACCAACGATGCAACATAACATAAAAACAACGCCAACCGTGGCCTCACGAGCAGTATATTACCAAAAAGTAACAGCCTTAACTCAACTGTACAAATGATACGTAATTCACAATGAACAATTTCATGGGATCGATTACATCGCTATTCAAAAAAATTAGGGTACTTCTTCTTCATCTCTTCCCCGGCTTCCCCGGTGGCCTCTTCGACTTGTTGGATTCTCCATAACACTTTCACGAAGGCAATTTCTTTTTTCCTCAACTTTCGAACTTGCCTATCAAGCTCACCGCGAAGAATCTCTACAATCATCAACACATAAGTCTATCTTGGCATCATGAAACCCCGGTTTTTAGGTGAAATTGTACGGGCCCTTATATTCTCCCCCACTTAAGATCATTCGTCCACGAATGAGGGTCCAAATCCGCCATTAGAAACCAATGTGACTCAGCTGCAATTACACACACCAACAATTCCCAAATTTTGACTAACTCCCAAAATATCCCATCATTTCGCCAGAGTTTCCCCTTGTAATTGGGCCTATTCACCAGCCAGAGAATCCCAAAACCAATCCTAACAACATATACATGAACCAACGATGCCACATAACATAAAAACAACGCCAACTGTGGCCTCACGAGCAGTATATTACTAAAAAGGAACACCCTTAACATCAACTGTACAAATGATACGTAATTCACAATGAACAATTTCATAGAATCGATTACATAGCTATTCAAAAAAATGAGGGTACTTCTTCTTCATCTCTTCCCCGGCTTCCCAGGTGGCCTCTTCGACTTGTTGGCTTCGCCAAAACACTTCCACGAAGGAAATTTCTTTGTTCCTCAACTTCCGAACTTGCCTATCTAGCTCGCCGCGAAGAATCTCTACAATCATCAACACATAAGTCTATCTTGGCATCACGAAACCCCGGGTTTTAGGTGAAATTGTACGGGCCCTTACATCCTCCCCCACTTAAGATCATTCGTCCTCGAATAAGGGTCCAAATCTGCCATTAGAAACCAATGTGACTCAGGTGCAATTACACACACCAACAATTCCCAAATTTTGACTAACTCCAAAATTTTCCAATCATTTCGCTAGAGTCTCCCCTGTAATTGGGCCTATTCACATACCAAAGAATCCCAAAACCAGTCCTAACAACATATACATGAACCAACGATGCAACATAACATAAAAAACAATGCCAACCGTGGCCTCACGAGCATTATATTACCCAAAAGGGAATACCCTTAACATCAACTGTACAAATGATACGTAATTCACAATGAACAATTTCATAGAATCGATTACATAGCTATTCAAAAAAATGAGGGTACTTCTTCTTCATCTCTTCCCCGGCTTCCCAGGTGGCCTCTTCGACTTGTTGGCTTCGCTAAAAAACTTCCACGAAGGAAATTTCTTTGTTCCTCAACTTCCAAACTTGCCTATCTAGCTCGCCGCGAAGAATCTCTACAATCATCAACACATAAGTCTATCTTGGCATCACGAAACACCGGGTTTTAGGTGAAATTGTACGGGCCCTTACATCCTCCCCCACTTAAGATCATTCGTCCTCGAATAAGGGTCCAAATTCGCCATTAGAAACCAATGTGACTCGGGTGCAATTACACACACCAACAATTCCCAAATTTTGACTAACTCCCAAAATTTCCAATCATTTCGCTGGAGTCTCCCCTGTAATTGTGCCTATTCACTTGCCAAAGAATCCCAAAACCAGTCCTAACAACATATACATGAACCAACGATGCAACATAACATAAAAACAACGCCAACCATGGCTTCACGAGCATTATATTACCCAAAAAGGAACACCCTTAACATCAACTGTACAAATGATACGTAATTCACAATGAACAATTTCATAGAATCGATTACATAGCTATTCAAAACAATGAGGGTACTTCTTCTTCATCTCTTCCCCGGCTTCCCAGGTGGCCTCTTCGACTTGTTGGCTTCGCCAAAACACTTCCACGAAGGAAATTCCTTTGTTCCTAAACTTCCGAACTTGCCTATCTAGCTCGCCGCGAAGAATCTCTACAATCATCAACACATAAGTCTATCTTGGCATCACGAAACACCGGGTTTTAGGTGAAATTGTACGGGCCCTTACATCCTCCCCCACTTAAGATCATTCGTCCTCGAATGAGGTCCAAATCCTCCAATAGAAACCAATGCGACTCAGCTGCAATTACACATACCAACAATTCCCAAATTTTGACTAACTCCCTAAAGTTCCAAACATTTCGCCAGAGTCTCCCCTGTAATTGGGACTATTCATCTGCCAGAGAATCCCAAAACCAGTCCTAACAACATATACATGAACTAACGATGCAACATAACATAAAAACAACGCCAACCGTGGCCTCACGAGCAGTATATTACCGAAAAGAAACACCCTTAACATCAACTGTACAAATGATACGTAATTCACAATGAACAATTTCATAGAATCGATTACATAGCTATTCGAAAAAATGAGGGTACTTCTTCTTCATCTCTTCCCCGGTTTCCCAGGTGGCCTCTTCGACTTGTTGACTTCGCCATAACACTTTCACGAAGGCAATTTTTTTGTTCCTCAACTTTCAAACTTGCCTATCAAGCTCGCCGCAAAGAATCTCTACAATCATCAACACATAAGTCTATCTTGGCATCACGAAACCCCGGGTTTTAGGAGAAATTGTACGGGGCCTTACATCCTCCCCCATTTAGATCATTCGTCCTCGAATGAAGGTCCAAATCCGCCATTAGAAACCAATGTGACTCGGCTACAATTACACACACCAACAATTCCTAAATTTTGACTAACTCCCAAAATTTCCAATTATTTCGCCAGAGTCTCCCCTGTAATTGGGACTATTCACCTGCCAGAGAATCCCAAAACCAGTCCTAACAACATATACATGAACCAACGATGCAACATAACATAAAACCAATGCCAACTGTGGCCTCACGAGCATTATATTATCAAAAAAGGAACACCCTTAACATCAACTGTACAAATGATACGTAATTCACAAGGAACAATTTCATAGAATCGATTACAAAGCTATTCAAACAAATGAGGGTACTTCTTCTTCATCTCTTCCTCGGCTTCCCATGTGGCCTCTTCGACTTGTTGGCTTCTCCCTAATACTTTAACGGTGGCAATTTCTTTGTTCCTCAATTTTTAACTTGCCTATCAAGCTCGCCGCGAAGAATCTCTTAAATCGTCAACACATAAGTCTATCTTGGCATCACAAAACCTCGGGTTTTAGGAGAAATTGTATGGGCCCTTACATCCTCCCCCACTTAAGATTATTTGTCCTCGAATGAGGGTCCAAATCTGCCATTAGAAACCAATGCGACTCGGCTGCAATTACACACACCAACAATTCCCAAATTTTGACTAACTCCCATAACTACCCATCATTTCTCCAGAGTTTCCCCTATAATTGGGCCTATTCACCTGCCAGAAAATCCCAAAACCAATCCTAACAACATATACATAAACCAACGATGCAACATAACATAAATGCAACGCCAACTGTGGCCTCACGAGCAATATATTAATAAAAAGGAAAACCCTTAACATCAACTGTAGAAATGATACGTAATTCACAATGAACAAATTCATAGAATCGATTACATAGCTATTCAAAAAAATGAGGGTACTTCTTCATCTCTTCCCCGGCTTCCCAGGTGGCCTCTTTGACTTGTTGGCTTTGCCATAACACTTTCACGAAGGAAATTTCTTTATTCCTCAACTTTCGAACTTGCCTATGAAGCTCGTCGCGAAGAATCTCTACAATCATCAACACATAAGTCTATCTTGGCATCACGAAACCCCGAGTTTTAGGTGAAATTGTACGGGCCCTTACATCCTCCCCCACTTAAGATCATCCATCCTCGAATGAGGTCCAAATCCGCAAATAGAAACCAATGTGACTAAGCTGCAATTACATACACCAACAATTCCCAAATTTTGACTAACTCCCTAAAGTTCCAAACATTTCGCCAGAGTCTCCCTTGTAATTGGGACTATTCATCTGCCAGAGAATCCCAAAACCAGTCCTAACAACATATACATGAACCAACGATGCAACATAACATAAAAACAACGCCAATCGTGGCCTCACGAGCAGTATATTACCGAAAAGAAACACCCTTAACATCAACTGTACAAATGATACGTAATTCACAATGAACAATTTCATAGAATCGATTACATAGCTATTCAAAAAAATGAGGGTACTTCTTCTTCATCTCTTCCCCGGTTTCCCAGGTGGCCTCTTCGACTTGTTGGCTTCGCCATAACACTATCACGAAGGCAATTTCTTTGTTCCTCAACTTTCAAACTTGCCTATCAAGCTCGCCGCAAAGAATCTCTACAATCGTCAACACATAAGTCTATCTTGGCATCACGAAACCCCGGGTTTTAGGTGAAATTGTACGGGCCCTTACATCCTCCCCCACTTAAGATCATTCATCCTCGAATAAGGGTCCAAATCCGCCATTAGAAACCAATGTGACTCAGCTGCAATTACACACACCAACAATTCCTAAATTTTGACTAACTCCCAAAATTTCCAATCATTTCGCTAGAGTGTCCCCTGTAATTGGGCCTATTCACCTGCCAAAGAATCCCAAAACCAGTCCTAACAACATATACATGAACCAACGATGCAACATAACATAAAAACAACGCCAACCGTGGCCTCACGAGCATTATATTACCCAAAAAGGAACACCCTTAACATCAACTGTACAAATGATACGTAATTCACAAGGAACGATTTCATAGAATCGATTACATAGCTATTCGAAAAAATGAGGGCACTTCTTCTTCATCTCTTCCCCGGTTTCCCAGGTGGCCTCTTCGACTTGTTGGCATCGCCATAACACTTTCACGCAGGCAATTTTTTTGTTCCTCAACTTTCAAACTTTCCTATCAAGCTCGCCGCAAAGAATCTCTACAATCGTCAACACATAAGTCTATCTTGGCATCACGAAACCCCGGGTTTTAGGAGAAATTGTATGGGGCCTTACATCCTCCCCCACTTAAGATCATTCGTCCTCGAATGAAGGTCCAAATCCGCCATTAGAAACCAATGTGACTCGGCTGCAATTACACACACCAACAATTCCTAAATTTTGACTAACTCCCAAAATTTCCAATCATTTCGCCAGAGTCTCCCCTGTAATTGGGACTATTCACCTGCCAGAGAATCCCAATACCAGTCCTAACAACATATACATGAACCAACGATGCAACATAACATAAAAACAACGCCAACTGTGGCCTCACGAGCATTATATTATCAAAAAAGGAACACCCTTAACATCAACTGTACAAATGATACGTAATTCACAAGGAACAATTTCATAGAATCGATTACAAAGCTATTCAAACAAATGAGGGTACTTCTTCTTCATCTCTTCCTCGGCTTCCCATGTGGCCTCTTCGACTTGTTGGCTTCTCCCTAATACTTTAACGGAGGCAATTTCTTTGTTCCTTAATTTTTAACTTGCCTATCAAGCTCGCCGCGAAGAATCTCTACAATCGTCAACACATAAGTCTATCTTGGCATCACAAAACCTCGGGTTTTAGGAGAAATTGTACGGGCCCTTACATCCTCCCCCACTTAAGATCATTCGTCCTCGAATGAGGGTCCAAATCTGCCATTAGAAACCAATGTGACTCGGCTGCAATTACACACACCAACAATTCCCAAATTTTGACTAACTCCCATAACTACCCATCATTTCTCCAGAGTTTCCCCTATAATTGGGCCAATTCACCTGCCAGAAAATCCAAAAACCAATCCTAACAACATATACATAAACCAACGATGCAACATAACATAAAAGCAACGCCAACTGTGGCTCACGAGCAGTATATTACTAAAAAGGAACACCCTTAACATCAACTGTACAAATGATACGTAATTCACAATGAACAATTTCATAGAATCGATTACATAGCTATTCAAAAAAATGAGGGTACTTCTTCATCTCTTCCCCGGCTTCCCAGGTGGCCTCTTTGACTTGTTGGCTTCGCCATAACACTTTCACGAAGGAAATTTCTTTATTCCTCAACTTTCGAACTTGCCTATGAAGCTCGTCGCGAAGAATCTCTACAATCATCAACACATAAGTCTATCTTGGCATCACGAAACCCCGAGTTTTAGGTGAAATTGTACGGGCCCTTACATCCTCCCCCACTTAAGATCATTCGTCCTCGAATGAGGTCCAAATCCTCCAATAGAAACCAATGTGACTCGGCTGCAATTACCCACACCAACAATTCCCAAATTTTGACTAACTCCCTAAAGTTCCAAACATTTTGCCAGAGTCTCCCCTGTAATTGGGACTATTCATCTGCCAGTGAATCCCAAAACCAGTCCTAACAACATATACATGAACTAACGATGCAACATAACATAAAAACAATGCCAACCGTGGCCTCACGAGCAGTATATTACCGAAAAGAAACACCCTTAACATCAACTGTACAAATGATACGTAATTCACAATGAACAATTTCATAGAATCGATTACATAGCTATTCGAAAAAATGAGGGCACTTCTTCTTCATCTCTTCCCCGGTTTCCCAGGTGGCCTCTTCGACTTGTTGGCTTCGCCATAACACTTTCACGCAGGCAATTTTTTTGTTCCTCAACTTTCAAACTTGCCTATCAAGCTCGCTGCAAAGAATCTCTACAATCGTCAACACATAAGTCTATCTTGGCATCACGAAACCCCGGGTTTTAGGAGAAATTGTACGGGGCCTTACATCCTCCCCCACTTAAGACCATTCGTCCTCAAATGAAGGTCCAAATCCGCCATTAGAAACCAATGTGACTGGGCTGCAATTACACACACCAACAATTCCTAAATTTTGATTAACTCCCAAAATTTCCAATCATTTCGCCAGAGTCTCCCCTGTAATTGGGACTATTCACCTGCCAGAGAATCCCAAAACCAGTCCTAAGAACATATACATGAACCAACGATGCAACATAACATAAAAACAACGCAAAATGTGGCCTCACGAGCATTATATTATCAAAAAAGGAACACACTTAACATCAATTGTACAAATGATACGTATTTCACAAGGAACAATTTCATAGAATCGATTACAAAGCTATTCAAACAAATGAGGGTACTTCTTCTGCATCTCTTCCTCGGCTTCCCATGTAGCCTCTTCGACTTGTTGGCTTCTCCCTAATACTTTAACGGAGGCAATTTCTTTGTTCCTTAATTTTTAACTTGCCTATCAAGCTCGCCGCGAAGAATCTCTACAATCATCAACACATAAGTCTATCTTGGCATCACAAAACCTCGAGTTTTAGGAGAAATTGTACGGGCCCTTACATCCTCCCCCACTTAAGATCATTCGTCCTCGAATGAGGGTCCAAATCCGCCATTAGAAACCAATGTGACTCGGCTGCAATTACACACACCAACAATTCCAAAATTTTGACTAACTCCCAAAATTTCCAATCATTTCGCCAGAGTCTCCCCTGTAATTGGGCCTATTCAGCTGCTAGAAAATCCCGAAACCAGTCCTAACAACATATACATGAACTAACGATGCAACATAACATAAAATCAATGCCAACCGTGGCCTCACGAGCAGTATATTACCAAAAAGGAACACCCTTAACATCAACTGTACATATGATACGTAATTCACAATGAACAATTTCATAGAATCGATTACATAGCTATTCAAAAAAATGAAGGTACTTCTTCATCTCTTCCCCGGCTTCCCAGGTGGCCTCTTTGACTTGTTGGCTTCGCCATAACACTTTCACGAAGGAAATTTCTTTATTCCTCAACTTTCGAACTTGCCTATGAAGCTCGTCGCGAAGAATCTCTACAATCATCAACACATAAGTCTATCTTGGCATCACGAAACCCCGGGTTTTAGGTGAAATTGTACGGGCACTAACATCCTCCCCCACTTAAGATCATCCATCCTCAAATGAGGTCCAAATCTGCCAATAGAAACCAATGTGACTTAGCTGCAATTACACACACCAACAATTCCCAAATTTTGACTATCTCCCTAAAGTTCCAAACATTTTGCCAGTCTCCCCTGTAATTGGGACTATTCATCTACCAGAGAATCCCAAAACCAGTCCTAACAACATATACATGAACCAACGATGCAACATAACATAAAAGCAACGCCAATCGTGGCCTCACGAGCAGTATATTACCGAAAAGAAACACCCTTAACATCAACTGTACAAATGATACGTAATTCACAATGAACAATTTCATAGAATCGATTACATAGCTATTCAAAAAAATGAGGGTACTTCTTCTTCATCTCTTCCCCGGTTTCCGAGGTGGCCTCTTCGACTTGTTGGCTTCGCCATAACACTTTCATGAAGGCAATTTCTTTGTTCCTCAACTTTCAAACTTGCCTATCAAGCTCGCCGCAAAGAATCTCTACAATAGTCAACACATAAGTCTATCTTGGCATCACGAAACCTCGGGTTTTAGGAGAAATTGTACGGGGCCTTACATCCTCCCCCACTTAAATCATTCGTCCTCGAATGAAGGTCCAAATCCGCCATTAGAAACCAATGTGACTCAGCTGCAATTACACACACCAACAATTCCTAAATTTTGACTAACTCCCAAAATTTCCAATCATTTCGCCAGAGTCTCCCCTGTAATTGGGACTATTCACCTGCCAGAGAATCCCAAAACCAGTCCTAACAACATATACATGAACCAACGATGCAACATAACATAAAAACAACGCCAACTGTGGCCTCACGAGCATTATATTATCAAAAAAGGAACACCCTTAACATCAACTGTACAAATGATACGTAATTCACAAGGAACAATTTCATAGAATCGATTACAAAGCTATTCAAACAAATGAGGGTACTTCTTCTTCATCTCTTCCTCGGCTTCCCATGTGGCCTCTTCGACTTGTTGGCTTCTGCATAACACTTTAACGGAGGCAATTTCTTTGTTCCTCAATTTTTAACTTGCCTATCAAGCTCGCCGCGAAGAATCTCTACAATCATCAACACATAAGTCTATCTTGGCATCACAAAACCTCGGGTTTTAGGAGAAATTGTACGGGCCCTTACATCCTCCCCACTTAAGATCATTCGTCCTCGAATGAGGGTCCAAATCCTCCATTAGAAACCAATGTGACTCAACTGCAATTACACACACCAAAAATTCCCAAATTTTGACTAACTCCCAAAATTTCCAATCATTTCGCCAGAGTCTCCCCTGTAATTAGGCCTATTCAGGTGCCAGAGAATCCCATAACCAGTCCTAACAACATATACATAAACTAACGATGCAACATAACATAAAAACAATGCCAACCGTGGCCTCAGGAGCAGTATATTACCAAAAAGGAACACCCTTAACATCAACTGTACAAATGATACGTAATTCACAATGAACAATTTCATAGAATCGATTACATAGCTATTCAAAAAAATGAGGGTACCTCTTCATCTCTTCCCCGGCTTCCCAGGTGGCCTCTTTGACTTGCTGGCTTTGCCATAACACTTTCACGAAGGAAATTTCTTTATTCCTCAACTTTCGAACTTGCCTATGAAGCTCGCCGCGAAGAATCTCTACAATCATCAACACATAAGTCTATCTTGGCATCAAGAAACCCCGGGTTTTAGGTGAAATTGTACGGGTCCTAACATCCTCCCCCACTTAAGATCATCCGTCCTCGAATGAGGTCCAAATCCGCCAATAGAAACCAATGTGACTAAGCTGCAATTACACACACCAACAATTCCCAAATTTTGACTATCTCCCTAAAGTTCCAAACATTTCGCCAGAGTCTCCCCTGTAATTGGGACTATTCATCTGCCAGAGAATCCCAAAACCAGTCCTAACAACATATACATGAACCAACGATGCAACATAACATAAAAACAACGCCAATCGTGGCCTCACGAGCAGTATATTACCAAAAAGAAACACCCTTAACATCAACTGTACAAATGATACGTAATTCACAATGAACAATTTCATAGAATCGATTACATAGCTATTCAAGAAAATGAGGGTACTTCTTCTTCATCTCTTCCCCGGTTTCCCAGGTGGCCTCTTCGACTTGTTGGCTTCGCCATAACACTTTCACGGAGGCAATTTCTTTGTTCCTCAACTTTCAAACTTGCCTATCAAGCTCGCCGCAAAGAATCTCTACAATAGTCAACACATAAGTCTATCTTGGCATCACGAAACCCCGGGTTTTAGGAGAAATTGTACGGGGCCTTACATCCTCCCCCACTTAAGATCATTCGTCCTCGAATGAAGGTCCAAATCCGCCATTAGAAACCAATGTGACTCGGCTGCAATTACACACACCAACAATTCCTAAATTTTGACTAACGCCCAAAATTTCCAATCATTTCACCAGAGTCTCCCCTGTAATTTGGACTATTCACCTGCCAGAGAATCCCAAAACCAGTCCTAACAACATATACATGAACCAACGATGCAACATAACATAAAAACAACGCCAACTGTGGCCTCACGAGCATTATATTACCAAAAAAGGAAAACCCTTAACATCAACTGTAAAAATGATACGTAATTCACAAAGAACAATTTCATAGAATCGATTACATAGCTATTCAAACAAATGAGGGTGCTTCTTCTTCATCTCTTCCTCGGCTTCCCATGTGGTCTCTTCGACTTGTTGGCTTCTGCATAACACTTTAACGGAGGCAATTTCTTTGTTCCTCAATTTTTAACTTGCCTATCAAGCTCGCCGCGAAGAATCTCTACAATCATCAACACATAAGTCTATCTTGGCATCACAAAACCTCGGGTTTTAGGAGAAATTGTACGGGCCCTTACATCCTCCCCACTTAAGATCATTCGTCCTCGAATGAGGGTCCAAATCCGCCATTAGAAACCAATGTGACTCGGCTGCAATTACACACACCAACAATTCCAAAATTTTAAATAACTCCCAAAATTTCCAATCATTTCGCCAGAGTCTCCCCTGTAATTGGGCCTATTCAGCTGCCAGAAAATCCCAAAACCAGTCCTAACAACATATACATGAACTAACGATGCAACATAACATAAAATCAATGCCAACCGTGGCCTCACGAGCAGTATATTACCAAAAAGGAACACCCTTAACATCAACTGTACAAATGATACGTAATTCACAATGAACAATTTCATAGAATCGATTACATAGCTATTCAAAAAAATGAGGGTACTTCTTCATCTCTTCCCCGGCTTCCCAGGTGGCCTCTTTGACTTGCTGGCTTTGCCATAACACTTTCACGAAGGAAATTTCTTTATTCCTCAACTTTTGAACTTGCCTATGAAGCTCGCCGCGAAGAATCTCTACAATCATCAACACATAAGTCTATTTTGGCATCACGAAACCCCGGGTTTTAGGTGAAATTGTACGGGCCCTAACATCCTCCCCCACTTAAGATCATCCATCCTCGAATGAGGTCCAAATCCGCCAATAGAAACCAATGTGACTAAGCTGCAATTACACACACCAACAATTCCCAAATTTTGACTATCTCCCTAAAGTTCCAAACATTTTGCCAGAGTCTCCCTTGTAATTTGGACTATTCACCTGCCAGAGAATCCCAAAACCAGTCCTAACAACATATACATGAACCAACGATGCAACATAACATAAAAACAACGCCAACCGTGGCCTCAGGAGCAGTATATTACCAAAAAGGAACACCCTTAACATCAACTGTACAAATGATACGTAATTCACAAAGAACAATTTCATAGAATCGATTACATAGCTATTCAAACAAATGAGGGTGCTTCTTCTTCATCTCTTCCTCGGCTTCCCATGTGGTCTCTTCGACTTGTTGGCTTCTGCATAACACTTTAACGGAGGCAATTTCTTTGTTCCTCAATTTTTAACTTGCCTATCAAGCTCGCCGCGAAGAATCTCTACAATCATCAACACATAAGTCTATCTTGGCATCACAAAACCTCGGGTTTTAGGAGAAATTGTACGGGCCCTTACATCCTCCCCACTTAAGATCATTCGTCCTCGAATGAGGGTCCAAATCCGCCATTAGAAACCAATGTGACTCGGCTGCAATTACACACACCAACAATTCCAAAATTTTAAATAACTCCCAAAATTTCCAATCATTTCGCCAGAGTCTCCCCTGTAATTGGGCCTATTCAGCTGCCAGAAAATCCCAAAACCAGTCCTAACAACATATACATGAACTAACGATGCAACATAACATAAAATCAATGCCAACCGTGGCCTCACGAGCAGTATATTACCAAAAAGGAACACCCTTAACATCAACTGTACAAATGATACGTAATTCACAATGAACAATTTCATAGAATCGATTACATAGCTATTCAAAAAAATGAGGGTACTTCTTCATCTCTTCCCCGGCTTCCCAGGTGGCCTCTTTGACTTGCTGGCTTTGCCATAACACTTTCACGAAGGAAATTTCTTTATTCCTCAACTTTCGAACTTGCCTATGAAGCTCGTCGCGAAGAATCTCTACAATCATCAACACATAAGTCTATCTTGGCATCACGAAACCCCGAGTTTTAGGTGAAATTGTACGGGCCCTTACATCCTCCCCCACTTAAGATCATTCGTCCTCGAATGAGGTCCAAATCCTCCAATAGAAACCAATGTGACTCGGCTGCAATTACCCACACCAACAATTCCCAAATTTTGACTAACTCCCTAAAGTTCCAAACATTTTGCCAGAGTCTCCCCTGTAATTGGGACTATTCATCTGCCAGTGAATCCCAAAACCAGTCCTAACAACATATACATGAACTAACGATGCAACATAACATAAAAACAATGCCAACCGTGGCCTCACGAGCAGTATATTACCGAAAAGAAACACCCTTAACATCAACTGTACAAATGATACGTAATTCACAATGAACAATTTCATAGAATCGATTACATAGCTATTCGAAAAAATGAGGGCACTTCTTCTTCATCTCTTCCCCGGTTTCCCAGGTGGCCTCTTCGACTTGTTGGCTTCGCCATAACACTTTCACGCAGGCAATTTTTTTGTTCCTCAACTTTCAAACTTGCCTATCAAGCTCGCCGCAAAGAATCTCTACAATCGTCGACACATAAGTCTATCTTGGCATCACGAAACCCCGGGTTTTAGGAGAAATTGTACGGGGCCTTACATCCTCCCCCACTTAAGACCATTCGTCCTCGAATGAAGGTCCAAATCCGCCATTAGAAACCAATGTGACTCGGTTGCAATTACACACACCAACAATTCCTAAATTTTGATTAACTCCCAAAATTTCCAATCATTTCGCCAGAGTCTCCCCTGTAATTGGGACTATTCACCTGCCAGAGAATCCCAAAACCAGTCCTAAGAACATATACATGAACCAACGATGCAACATAACATAAAAACAACGCCAAATGTGGCCTCACGAGCATTATATTATCAAAAAAGGAACACCCTTAACATCAACTGTACAAATGATACGTATTTCACAAGGAACAATTTCATAGAATCGATTACAAAGCTATTCAACCAAATGAGGGTACTTCTTCTTCATCTCTTCCTCGGCTTCCCATGTAGCCTCTTCGACTTGTTGGCTTTTCCCTAATACTTTAACGGAGGCAATTTCTTTGTTCCTTAATTTTTAACTTGCCTATCAAGCTCGCCGCGAAGAATCTCTACAATCATCAACACATAAGTTTATCTTGGCCTCACAAAACCTCGAGTTTTAGGAGAAATTGTACGGGCCCTTACATCCTCCCCCACTTAAGATCATTCGTCCTCGAATGAGGGTCCAAATCCGCCATTAGAAACCAATGTGACTCGGCTGCAATTACACACACCAACAATTCCAAAATTTTGACTAACTCCCAAAATTTCCAATCATTTCGCCAGAGTCTCCCCTGTAATTGGGCCTATTCAGCTGCTAGAAAATCCCGAAACCAGTCCTAACAACATATACATGAACTAACGATGCAACATAACATAAAATCAATGCCAACCGTGGCCTCACGAGCAGTATATTACCAAAAAGGAACACCCTTAACATCAACTGTACATATGATACGTAATTCACAATGAACAATTTCATAGAATCGATTACATAGCTATTCAAAAAAATGAGGGTACTTCTTCATCTCTTCCCCGGCTTCCCAGGTGGCCTCTTTGACTTGTTGGCTTCGCCATAACACTTTCACGAAGGAAATTTCTTTATTCCTCAACTTTCGAACTTGCCTATGAAGCTCGTCGCGAAGAATCTCTACAATCATCAACACATAAGTCTATCATGGCATCACGAAACCTCGGTTTTAGGTGAAATTGTACGGGCCCTAACATCCTCCCCCACTTAAGATCATCCATCCTCGAATGAGGTCCAAATCCGCCAATAGAAACCAATGTGACTAAGCTGCAATTACACACACCAACAATTCCCAAATTTTGACTATCTCCCTAAAGTTCCAAACATTTTGCCCGAGTCTCCCCTGTAATTGGGACTATTCATCTGCCAGAGAATCCCAAAACCAGTCCTAAAAACATATACATGAACCAACGATGAAACATAACATAAACACAACGCCAATCGTGGCCTCACGAGCAGTATATTACCGAAAAGAAACACCCTTAACATCAACTGTATAAATGATACGTAATTCACAATGAACAATTTCATAGAATCGATTACATAGCTATTCAAAAAAATGAGGGTACTTCTTCTTCATCTCTTCCCCGATTTCCCAGGTGGCCTCTTCGACTTGTTGGCTTCGCCATAATACTTTCACGAAGGCAATTTCTTTGTTCCTCAACTTTCAAACTTGCCTATCAAGCTCGCCGTAAAGAATCTCTACAATAGTCAACACATAAGTCTATCTTGGCATCACGAAACCCCGGGTTTTAGGAGAAATTGTACGGGGCCTTACATCCTCCCCCACTTAAGATCATTCGTCCTCGAATGAAGGTCCAAATCCGCCATTAGAAACCAATGTGACTCGGCTGCAATTACACACACCAACAATTCCTAAATTTTGACTAACTCCCAAAATTTCCAATCATTTCGCCAGAGTCTCCCCTGTAATTGGGACAATTCACCTGCCAGAGAATCCCAAAACCAGTCCTAACAACATATACATGAACCAACGATGCAACATAACATAAAAACAACACCAG
Organism: Nicotiana tabacum; assembly: GCF_000715075.1. Lineage (NCBI taxonomy): Eukaryota > Viridiplantae > Streptophyta > Magnoliopsida > Solanales > Solanaceae > Nicotiana > Nicotiana tabacum. The sequence continues at coordinate 51,810,812 of NC_134102.1, forward strand.
CTGTGGCCTCACGAGCATTATATTATCAAAAAAGGAACACCCTTAACATCAACTGTACAAATGATACGTAATTCTCAAGGAACAATTTCATAGAATCGATTACAAAGCTATTCAAACAAATGAGGGTACTTCTTCTTCATCTCTTCCTCGGGTTCCCATGTGGCCTCTTCGACTTGTTGGCTTCTGCCTAACACTTTAACGGAGGCAATTTCTTTGTTCCTCAATTTTTAACTTGCCTATCAAGCTCTCCGCGAAGAATCTCTACAATCATCAACACATAAGTCTATCTTGGCATCACAAAACCTCGGGTTTTAGGAGAAATTGTACGGGCCCTTACATCCTCCCCACTTAAGATCATTCGTCCTCGAATGAGGGTCCAAATCCTCCATTAGAAACCAATATGACTCAACTGCAATTACACACACCAACAATTCCCAAATTTTGACTAACTCCCAAAATTTCCAATCATTTCGCCAGAGTCTCCCCTGTAATTAGGCCTATTCAGCTGCCAGAGAATCCCATAACCAGTCCTAACAACATATACATAAACTAACGATGCAACATAACATAAAAACAACGCCAACCGTGGCCTCAGGAGCAGTATATTACCAAAAAGGAACACCCTTAACATCAACTGTACAAATGACACGTAATTCACAATGAACAATTTCATAGAATCGATTACATAGCTATTCAAAAAAATGAGGGTACTTCTTCATCTCTTCCCCGGCTTCCCAGGTGGCCTCTTTGACTTGCTGGCTTCGCCATAACACTTTCACGAAGGAAATTTCTTTATTCCTCAACTTTCAAACTTGCCTATGAAGCTCGCCGCGAAGAATCTCTACAATCATCAACACATAAGTCTATCTTGGCATCAAGAAACCCCTGGTTTTAGGTGAAATTGTACGGGTCCTAACATCCTCCCCCATTTAAGATCATCCGTCCTCGAATGAGGTCCAAATCCGCCAATAGAAACCAATGTGACTAAGCTGCAATTACACACACCAACAATTCCTAAATTTTGACTATCTCCCTAAAGTTCCAAACATTTCGCCAGAGTCTCCCCTGTAATTGGGACTATTCATCTGCCAGAGAATCCCAAAACCAGTCCTAACAACATATACATGATCCAACGATGCAACATAACATAAAAACAACGCCAATCGTGGCCTCACGAGCAGTATATTACCGAAAAGAAACACCCTTAACATCAACTGTACAAATGATACGTAATTCATAATGAACAATTTCATAGAATCGATTACATAGCTATTCAAAAAAATGAGGGTACTTCTTCTTCATCTCTTCCCCGGTTTCCCAGGTGGCCTCTTCGACTTGTTGGCTTCGCCATAACACTTTCACGAAGGCAATTTCTTTGTTCCTCAACTTTCAAACTTGCCTATCAAGCTTGCCGCAAAGAATCTCTACAATAGTCAACACATAAGTCTATCTTGGCATCAAGAAACCCCGGGTTTTAGGAGAAATTGTACGGGTCCTTACATCCTCCCCCACTTAAGATCATTCGTCCTTGAATGAAGGTCCAAATCCGCCATTAGAAACCAATGTGACTCGTCTGCAATTACACACACCAACAATTCCTAAATTTTGACTAACTCCCAAAATTTCCAATCATTTCGCCAGAGTCTCCCCTGTAATTTGGACTATTCACCTGCCAGAGAATCCCAAAACCAGTCCTAACAACATATACATGAACCAACGATGCAACATAACATAAAAACAATGCCAACTGTGGCCTCACGAGCATTATATTACCAAAAAAGGAACACCCTTAACATCAACTGTAAAAATGATACGTAATTCACAAAGAACAATTTCATAGAATCGATTACATAGCTATTCAAACAAATGAGGGTGCTTCTTCTTCATCTCTTCCTCGGCTTCCCATGTGGTCTCTTCAACTTGTTGGCTTCTGCATAACACTTTAACGGAGGCAATTTCTTTGTTCCTCAATATTTAACTTGCCTATCAAGCTCGCCGCGAAGAATCTCTACAATCATCAACACATAAGTCTATCTTGGCATCACAAAACCTCGGGTTTTAGGAGAAATTGTACGGGCCCTTACATCCTCCCCACTTAATATCATTCGTCCTCGAATGAGGGTCCAAATCCTCCATTAGAAACCAATGTGACTCAGCTGCAATTACACACACCAACAATTCCCAAATTTTGACTAACTCCCAAAATTTCCAATCATTTCGCCAGAGTCTCCCCTGTAATTGGGCCTATTCAGCTGCCAGAGAATCCCAAAACCAGTCCTAACAACATATACATAAACTAACGATGCAACATAACATAAAAACAATGCCAACCGTGGCCTCACGAGCAGTATATTACCAAAAAGGAACACCCTTAACATCACTGTACAAATGATACGTAATTCACAATGAACAATTTCATAGAATCGATTACATAGCTATTCAAAAAAATGAGGGTACTTCTTCATCTCTTCCCCAGCTTCCCAGGTGGCCTCTTTGACTTGCTGGCTTTGCCATAACACTTTCACGAAGGAAATTTCTTTATTCCTCAACTTTTGAACTTGCCTATGAAGCTCGCCGCGAAGAATCTCTACAATCATCAACACATAAGTCTATTTTGGCATCACGAAACCCCGGGTTTTAGGTGAAATTGTACGGGCCCTAACATCCTCCCCCACTTAAGATCATCCATCCTCGAATGAGGTCCAAATCCGCCAATAGAAACCAATGTGACTAAGCTGCAATTACACACACCAATAATTCCCAAATTTTGACTATCTCCCTAAAGTTCCAAACATTTCGCCAGAGTCTCCCCTGTAATTGGGACTATTCATCTGCCAGAGAATCCCAAAACCAGTCCTAACAACATATACATGAACCAACGATGCAACATAACATAAAAACAAAGCCAACCGTGGCCTCACGAGCAGTATATTACCAAAAAGGAACACCCTTAACATCAACTGTACAAATGATACGTAATTCACAATGAACAATTTCATAGAATCGATTATATAGCTATTCAAAAAAATGAGGGTACTTCTTCATCTCTTCCCCGGCTTCCCAGGTGGCCTCTTTGACTTGCTGGCTTCGCCATAACACTTTCACGAAGGAAATTTCTTTATTCCTCAACTTTCGAATTTGCCTATGATGCTCGCCGCGAAGAATCTCTACAATTATCAACACATAAGTCTATCTTGGCATCACGAAACCCCGGGTTTTAGGTGAAATTGTACGGGCCCTTACATCCTCCCCCACTTAAGATCATCCGTCCTCGAATGAGGTCCAAATCCGCCAATAGAAACCAATGTGACTAAGTTGCAATTACACACACCAACAATTCCCAAATTTGGACTAACTCCCTAAAGTTCCAAACATTTCGCCAGAGTCTCCCTTGTAATTGGGACTATTCATCTGCCAGAGAATCCCAAAACCAGTCCTAACAACATATACACGAACCAACGATGCAACATAACATAAAAACAACGCCAACCGTGGCCTCACGAGCAGTATATTACCGAAAAGAAACACCCTTAACATCAACTGTACAAATGATACGTAATTCACAATGAACAATTTCATAGAATCGATTACATAGCTATTCAAAAAAATGAGGGTACTTCTTCTTCATCTCTTCCCCGGTTTCCGAGGTGGCCTCTTCGACTTGTTGGCTTCGCCATAACACTTTCATGAAGGCAATTTCTTTGTTCCTCAACTTTCAAACTTGCCTATCAAGCTCGCCGCAAAGAATCTCTACAATTGTCAACACATAAGTCTATCTTGGCATCACGAAACCCCGGGTTTTAGGTTAAATCTTCTGGGGCCTTACATCCTCCCTCACTTAAGAACATTCGTCCTCGAATGAGAGTACAAATCCGCCATTAGAAACCAATTTGACTCGGCTGCAATTACACCTACCAACAATTCCCAAATTTTGACTAACTCCCAAAATTTCCAATCATTTCGCCAGAGTCTCCCCTGTAATTGGGACTATTCACCTGCCAGAGAATCCCAAAACCAGTCCTAACAACATATACATGAACCAACGATGCAACATAACATAAAAACAACACCAACTGTGGCCTCACGAGCATTATATTACCAAAAAAGGAACACCCTTAACATCAACTGTACAAATGATACGTAATTCACAAAGAACAATTTCATAGAATCGATTACATAGCTATTCAAACAAATGAGGGTGCTTCTTCTTCATCTCTTCCTCGGCTTCCCATGTGGTCTCTTCGACTTGTTGGCTTCTGCATAACACTTTAATGGAGGCAATTTCTTTGTTCCTCAATTTTTAACTTGCCTATCAAGCTCGCCGCGAAGAATCTCTACAATCATCAACACATAAGTCTATCTTGGCATCACAAAACCTCGGGTTTTAGGAGAAATTGTACGGGCCCTTACATCCTCCCCACTTAAGATCATTCGTCCTCGAATGAGGGTCCAAATCCTCCATTAGAAACCAATGTGAGTCCAAATCCTCCATTAGAATCCAATGTGACTCAGCTGCAATTACACACACCAACAATTCTCAAATTTTGACTAACTCCCAAAATTTCCAATCATTTCGCCAGAGTCTCCCCTGTAATTGGGCCTATTCAGCTGCCAGAGAATCCCAAAACCAGTCCTAATAACATATACATGAACTAACGATGCAACATAACATAAAAACAATGCCAACCGTGGCCTCACGAGCAGTATATTACCGAAAAGAAACACCCTTAACATCAACTGCACAAATGATACGTAATTTACAATGAACAATTTCATAGAATCGATTACATAGCTATTCAAAAAAATGAGGGTACTTCTTCTTCATCTCTTCCCCGGCTTCCCAGGTGGCCTCTTCGACTTGTTGGCTTCTGCATAACACTTTAACGGAGGCAATTTCTTTGTTCCTCAATTTTTAACTTGCTAATCAATCTCGCCGCGAAGAATCTCTACAATCATCAACACATAAGTCTATCTTGGCATCACGAAACCCAGGGTTTTAGGTGAAATTGTACGGGCCCTAACATTCTCCCCCACTTAAGATCATTCGTCCTCGAATGAGGGTCCAAATCCTCCATTAGAAACCAATGTGACTCAGCTGCAATTACACACACCAACAATTCCCAAATTTTGACTAACTCCCAAAATTTCCAATCATTTCGCCAGAGTCTCCCCTGTAGTTGGGCCTATTCAGCTGCCAGAGAATCCCAAAACCAGTCCTAACAACATATGCATAAACTAACGATGCAACATAACATAAAAACAACGCCAACCGTGGCCTCACGAGCAGTATATTACCAAAAAGGAACACCCTTAACATCAACTGTACAAATGATACGTAATTCACAATGAACAATTTCATAGAATCGATTACATAGCTATTCAAAAAAATGAGGGTACTTCTTCTTCATCTCTTCCCCGGCTTCCCAGGTGGCCTATTTGACTTGCTGGCTTCGCCATAACACTTTCACGAAGGAATTTTCTTTATTCCTCAACTTTTGAACTTGCCTATGAAGCTCGCCGCGAAGAATCTCTACAATCATCAACACATAAGTCTATCTTAGCATCACGAAACCCCGGGTTTTAGGTGAAATTGTACAGGCCCTTACATCCTCCCCCACTTAAGATCATCCGTCCTCGAATGAGGTCCAAATCCGCCAATAGAAACCAATGTGACTAAGCTGCAATTACACATACCAAAAATTCCCAAATTTTGACTAACTCCCTAAAGTTCCAAACATTTCGCCAGAGTCTCCCTTTTAATTGGGACTATTCATCTGCCAGAGAATCCCAAAACCAGTCCTAACAACATATACACGAACCAACGATGCAACATAACATAAAAACAACGCCAACCGTGGCCTCACGAGCAGTATATTACCGAAAAGAAACACCCATAACATCAACTGTACAAATGATACGTAATTCACAATGAACAATTTCATAGAATCGATTACATAGCTATTCAAAAAAATGAGGGTACTTCTTCTTCATCTCTTCCCCGGTTTCCGAGGTGGCCTCTTCGACTTGTTGGCTTTGCCATAACACTTTCATGAAGGCAATTTCTTTGTTCTTCAACTTTCAAACTTGCCTATCAAGCTCGCCGCAAAGAATCTCTACAATCGTCAACACATAAGTCTATCTTGGCATCACGAAACCCCGGGTTTTAGGTTAAATCTTCTGGGGCCTTACATCCTCCCCCACTTAAGAACATTCGTCCTCGAATGAGAGTACAAATCCGCCATTAGAAACCAATTTGACTCGGCTGCAATTACACCTACCAACAATTCCCAAATTTTGACTAACTCCCAAAATTTCCAATCATTTCGCCAGAGTCTCCCCTATAATTGGGACTATTCACCTGCCAGAGAATCCCAAAACCAGTCCTAACAACATATACATGAACCAACGATGCAACATAACATAAAAACAACACCAACTGTGGCCTCACGAGCATTATATTACCAAAAAAGGAACACCCTTAACATCAACTGTACAAATGATACGTAATTCACAAAGAACAATTTCATAGAATCGATTACATAGCTATTCAAACAAATGAGGGTGCTTCTTCTTCATCTCTTCCTCGGCTTCCCATGTGGTCTCTTCGACTTGTTGGCTTCTGCATAACACTTTAACGGAGGCAATTTCTTTGTTCCTCAATTTTTAACTTGCCTATCAAGCTCGCCGCGAAGAATCTCTACAATCATCAACACATAAGTCTATCTTGGAATCACAAAACCTCGGGTTTTAGGAGAAATTGTACGGGCCCTTACATCCTCCCCCACTTAAGATCATTCGTCCTCGAATGAGGGGAGGAATAGTGCGGGAAGGGAGCGAGACCAAGGAGGGTCCAAATCCTCCATTAGAAACCAATGTGACTTAGCTGCAATTACACACACCAACAATTCCCAAATTTTGACTAACTCCCAAAATTTCCAATCATTTCGCCAGAGTCTCCCCTGTAATTGGGCCTATTCAGCTGCCAGAGAATCCCAAAACCAGTCCTAACAACATATACATGAACTAACGATGCAACATAACATAAAAACAATGCCAACCGTGGCCTCACGAGCAGTATATTACCGAAAAGAAACACCCTTAACATCAACTGCACAAATGATACGTAATTTACAATGAACAATTTCATAGAATCGATTACATAGCTATTCAAAAAAATGAGGGTACTTCTTCTTCATCTCTTCCCCGGCTTCCCAGGTGGCCTCTTCGACTTGTTGGCTTCTGCATAACACTTTAACGGAGGCAATTTCTTTGTTCCTCAATTTTTAACTTGCTAATCAATCTCGCCGCGAAGAATCTCTACAATCATCAACACATAAGTCTATCTTGGCATCACGAAACCCCGGGTTTTAGGTGAAATTGTACGGGCCCTAACATCCTCCCCCACTTAAGATCATTCGTCCTCGAATGAGGGTCCAAATCCTCCATTAGAAACCAATGTGACTCAGCTGATATTACACACACCAACAGTTCCCAAATTTTGACTAAATCCCTAAATTTCAAAAAAGTTTGCCAGAGTCTCCCCTGTAATTGCGTCTATCCACATGCCAGAGAATCCCAAAACCAGTCCTAACAACATATACATGAACCAACGACTCAACATAACATAACAACGATGCCACCTTTGGCCGATCAACCTGCTAGAGAATCCCAAAACTAGTCCTAACAACATATACATGAACCAACGATGCAACATAACATAAAAACAACACCAACCGTGGCCTTACGAGCAGTATATTACCGAAAAGAAACACCCTTAACATCAACTGCACAAATGATACGTAATTTACAATGAACAATTTCATAGAATCGATTACATAGCTATTCAAAAAAATGAGGGTACTTCTTCTTCATCTCTTCCCCGGCTTCCCAGGTGGCCTCTTCGACTTGTTGGCTTCTGCATAACACTTTAACGGAGGCAATTTCTTTGTTCCTCAATTTTTAACTTGCTAATCAATCTCGCCGCGAAGAATCTCTACAATCATCAACACATAAGTCTATCTTGGCATCACGAAACCCCGGGTTTTAGGTGAAATTGTACGGGCCCTAACATCCTCCCCCACTTAAGATCATTCGTCCTCGAATGAGGGTCCAAATCCTCCATTAGAAACCAATGTGACTCAGCTGCAATTACACATACCAACAATTCCCAAATTTTGACTAACTCCCAAAATTTCCAATCATTTCGCCAGAGTCTCCCCTGTAATTTGGCCTATTCAGCTGCCAGAGAATCCCAAAACCAGTCCTAACAACATATACATGAACCAACGATGCAACATAAAATAAAAACAATGCCAACCGTGGCCTCACGAGCATTATATTACCAAAAAGGAACACCCTTAACATCAACTGTACAAATGATACGTAATTCACAATGAACAATTTCATAGAATCGATTACATAGCTATTCAAAAAAATGAGGGTACTTCTTCTTCATCTCTTCCCCGGCTTCCCAGGTGGCCTCTTCGACTTGTTATCTTTGCCATAACACTTTCACGAAGGAAATTTCTTTATTCCTCAACTTTCGAACATGCCTATGAAGCTCGCCGCGAAGAATCTCTACAATCATCAACACATAAGTCTATCTTGGCATCACGAAACCCCGGAGTTTAGGTGAAATTGTACGGGCCCTAACATCCTCCCCCACTTAAGATCATCCATCCTCGAATGAGGTCTAAATCCGCCAATAGAAACCAATGTGACTAAGCTGCAATTACACACACCAACAATTCCCAAATTTTGACTATCTCCCTAAAGTTCCAAACATTTTGCCAGAGTCTCCCCTGTAATTGGGACTATTCATCTGCCAGAGAATCCCAAAACCAGTCCTAACAACATATACATGAACCAACGATGCAACATAACATAAAAACAACGCCAATCGTGGCCTCACGAGCAGTATATTAACGAAAAGAAACACCCTTAACATCAACTGTACAAATGATACGTAATTCACAATGAACAATTTCATATAATCGATTACATAGCTATACAAAAAAATGAGGGTACTTCTTCTTCATCTCTTCCCCGGTTTCCTAGGTGGCCTCTTTGACTTGTTGGCTTCGCCATAAAACTTTCACGAAGGAAATTTCTTTGTTCCTCAACTTTCAAACTTGCCTATCAAGCTCGCCGCAAAGAATCTCTACAATCGTCAACACATAAGTCTATCTTGGCATCACGAAACCCCGGGTTTTAGGAGAAATTGTACGGGGCCTTACATCCTCCCCCACTTAAGAACATTCGTCCTCGAATGAGGGTCCAAATCCGCCATTAGAAACCAATTTGACTCGGCTGCAATTACAACTACCAACAATTCCCAAATTTTGACTAACTCCCAAAATTTCCAATCATTTCGCCAGAGTCTCCCCTGTAATTGGGACTATTTACCTGCCAGAGAATCTCAAAACCAGTCCTAACAACATATATATGAACCAACAATGCAACATAACATAAAAACAACGCCAACTGTGGCCTCACGAGCATTATATTACCAAAAAAGGAACACCCTTAACATCAACTGTACAAATAATACGTAATTCACAATGAACAATTTCATAGAATCGATTACATAGCTATTCAAACAAATGAGGGTACTTCTTCTTCATCTCTTCCTCGGCTTCCCATGTGGCCTCTTCGACTTGTTGGCTTCTCCCTAATACTTTAACGGTGGCAATTTCTTTGTTCATCAATTTTTAACTTGCCTATAAAGCTGGCCGCGAAGAATCTCTACAATCATCAACACATAAGCCTATCTTGGCATCACAAAACCTCGGGTTTTAGGAGAAATTGTACGGGCCCTTACATCCTCCCCCACTTAAGATCATTCGTCCTCGAATGAGGGTCCAAATCCGCCATTAGAAACCAATGTGACTCAGCTGCAATTACACACACCAGCAATTCCCAAATTTTGACTAACTCCCAAAATTTCCAATCATTTCGCCAGAGTCTCCCCTGTAATTGGGCCTATTCAGCTGCCAGAGAATCCCAAAACCAGCCCTAACAACATATACATGAACTAACGATGCAACATAACATAAAAACAATGCCAACCGCGGCCTCACGAGCAGTATATTTTCAAAAAGGAACACCCTTAACATAAACTGCACAAATGATACGTAATTTACAATGAACAATTTCATAGAATCGATTACATAGCTATTCAAAAAAATGAGGGTACTTCTTCTTCATCTCTTCCCCGGCATCCCAGGTGGCCTCTTCGACTTGTTGGCTTCGCCATAACACTTTCACGAAGGAAATCTCTTTGTTCCTCAACTTTTGAACTTGCCTATGAAGCTCGCCGTGAAGAATCTCTACAATCATCAACACATAAGTCTATCTTGGCATCACGAAACCCCGGGTTTTAGGTGAAATTGTACGGGCCCTAACATCCTCCCCCACTTAAGATCATCCATCCTCAAATGAGGTCCAAATCCGCCAATAGAAACCAATGTTACTAAGCTACAATTACACACACCAACAATTCCCAAATTTTGACTATCTCCCTAAAGTTCCAAACATTTCGCCAGAGTCTCCCCTGTAATTGGGACTATTCATCTGCCAGAGAATCCCAAAACCAGTCCTAACAACATATATATGAACCAACGATGCAACATAACATAAAAACAACGCCACCCGTGGCCTCACGAGTAGTATATTACCAAAAAGAAATACCCTTAACATCAACTGTACAAATGATACGTAATTCACAAGGAACAATTTCATAGAATCGATTACATAGCTATTCAAACAAATGAGGGTGCTTCTTCTTCATCTCTTCCCCGGCTTTCCAGGTGGCCTCTTCGACTTGATTGCTTCACCATAACACTTTCACGAAGGCCATTTCGTTGTTCCTCAACTTTCAAACTTGCCTATCAAGCTCGCCGCGAATAATCTCTTCAATCATCAACACATAGGTCTATCTTGGCATCATGAAACCCCAGGTTTTAGGTGAAATTTTATGAGGCCTTACTTCCTCCCCCACTTAAGATCATTCGTCCTCGAATAAGGGTCCAAATCCGCCATTAGAAACCAATGTGACTCAGCTGCAATTACACCCACCAACAATTCCCAAATTTTGACTGACTCCCTAAAGTTCCAAACATTTCGCCAGAGTCTACCATGTAATTGGGTCTATTCATCTGCCAGAGAATCCCAAAACCAGTCCTAACAACATATACATGAACCAACGATGCAACATAACATAAAAAAAATGTCAACCGTGGCCTCACGAGCAGTATATTACCGAAAAGAAACATCCTTAACATCAACTGTACAAATGATACGTAATTCACAAGGAACAATTTCATAGAATCGATTACATAACTATTCAAAAAAATGAGGGTACTTTTTCTTCATCTCTTCCACGGCATCCTAGGTGGCCTATTAAACTTTTTGGCTTCGCCATAACACTTTCACGAAGGCATTTCTTTGTTCCTCAACTTTCGAACTTGCCTATCAAGCTTGCCGCGAATAAATTCTTCAATCATCAACGCATAGGTCTATCTTGGCATCATGAAACCCAGGTTTTAGGTGAAATTTTATGAGGCCTTACATCCTCCCCCACTTAAGATCCTTCGTCCTCGAATAAGGGTCCAAATCCGCCATTAGAAACCAATGTGACTCAGCTGCAATTACACCCACCAACAATTCCCAAATTTTGACTAACTCCCCAAAGTTCCAAACATTTCGCTAGAGTCTCCCCTGTAATTGGGCCTATTCATCTGCCAGAGAATCCCAAAACCAGACCTAACAACATATACATGAACCAACGATGCAACATAACATTAAAACAACGCCAACCGTGGCCTTACGAGCAGTATATTACCAAAAAGGAACACCCTTAACATCAACTGTACAACTGATACGTAATTCACAAGGAACAATTTCATAGAATCGATTAAATAACTATTCAAAAAAATAAGGGTACTTCTTCTTCATCTCTTCCCCGGTTTCCCAGGTGGCCTCTTCGACTTGTTGGCTTCGCCATAACACTTTCACGAAGGCATTTCTTTGTTCCTCAACTTTCGAACTTGCCTATCAAGCTCGACGTGAAGAATCTCTACAATCATCAACACATAAGTCTATCTTGGCATCACGAAACCCGGGGTTTTAGGTGAAATTTTTTGGGGCTTTACATCCTCCCCCACTTAAGAACATTCGTCCTCCAATGAGGGTCCAAATCCGCCATTAGAAACCAATGTGACTCAGCTGCAATTACACGCACCAACAGTTCCCTAATTTTGACTAACTCCCTAAAGTTCCAAACATTTCTCCAGAGTCTCCCCTATAATTGGGCCTATTCACCAGCCAGAGAGTCCCAAAACCAGTCCTAACAACATATACATGAACCAACGATGCAACATAACATAAAAATAATGCCACCCGTGGCCTCACGAGTAGTATATTACCGAAAAGAAATAACCTTAACATCAACTGTACAACTGATACGTAATTCACAAGGAACAATTTCATAGAATCGATTAAATAACTATTCAAAAAAATAAGGGTACTTCTTCTTCATCTCTTCCACGGCTTCCTAGGTGGCCTCATGGACTTTTTGGCTTCGCCATAACACTTTCACGGAGGCATTTCTTTGTTCCTCAACTTTCGAACTTGCCTATCAAGCTCGCCGCGAATAATCTCTTCAATCATCAACACATAGGTCTATCTTGGCATCATGAAACCCCAGGTTTTAGGTGAAATTTTATGAGGCCTTACATCCTCCCCCACTTAAGATCATTCGTCCTCGAATAAGGGTCCAAATCCGCCATTAAATACCAATGTGACTCAGCTTCAATTACACCCACCAACAATTCCCAAATTTTGACTGACTCCCTAAAGTTCCAAACATTTCGCCAGAGTCTACCCTGTAATTGGGTCTATTCATCTGCCAGAGAATCCCAAAACCAGTCCTAACAACATATACATGAACCAACGATGCAACATAACATAAAAACAATACCAACCATGAGCTCACGAGCAGTATATTACCGAAAAGAAACACCCTTAACATCAACTGTACAAATGATACATAATTCACAAGGAACAATTTCATAGAATCGATTACATAACTATTCAAAAAATGAGGGTACTTCTTCTTCACCTCTTCCACGGCTTCCTAGGTGGCGTATTCAACTTTTTGGCTTCGCCATAACACTTTCACGATGGCATTTCTTTGTTCCTCACCTTGCGAACTTGCCTATCAAGCTCGCCGCGAAGAATCTCTACAATCATCAACATATAAGTCTATCTTGGCATCACGAAACCCCAGGTTTTAGGTGAAGTTTTACGGGGCCTTACATCCTCCCCCACTTAAGAACATTCGTCCTCCAATGAGGGTCCAAATCCTCCATTAGAAACCAATGTCACTCAACTGCTATTACACACACCAACAGTTCCCAAATTTTGACTAACTCCCTAAAGTTCCAATTATTTCGCCAGAGTCTCCCCAGTAATTGGTCCTATCCAACTGTCGGAGAATCCCAAAACTGGTCAAAACAACATATACATGAACCAATGAAGCAACATAACATAAAAACAACGCCAATCGTGGCCTCACGAGCAGTATATTACCGAAAAGAAACACCCTTAACATCAACTGTACAAATGATATGTAATTCACAAGGAACAATTTCATAGAATCGATTACATAGCTATTCAAAAAAATGAGGGTACTTCTTCTTCATCTCTTCCACGGCTTCCTAGGTGGCCTCTTTGACTTTTTGGCTTCGCCATAACACTTTCACGGAGGCATTTCATTGTTCTTTAACTTTCGAACTTGCCTATCAAGCTCGCCGCGAAGAATCTCTACAATCATCAACACATAAGTCTATCTTGGCATCACGAAACCCGGGGTTTTAGGTGAAATTTTACGGGGCCTTACATCCTCCCCCACTTAAGAACATTCGTCCTCCAATGAGGGTCCAAATCCGCCAATAGAAACCAAAGTCACTTAGCTGCTATTACACGCACCAATAGTTCCCTAATTTTGACTAACTCCCTAAAGTTCCAAACATTTCTCCAGAGTCTCCCCTATAATTGGGCCTATTCACCAGCCAGAGAGTCCCAAAACCAGTCCTAACAACATATACATGAACCAACGATGCAACATAACATAACAACAATGCCAACCGTGGCCTCACGAGCAGTATATTACCAAAAAGGAACACCTTTAACATCAACTGTACAAATGATACGTAATTCACAGGGAACAATTTCATAGAATCGATTACATAGCTATTCAAACAAATGAGGGTACTCCTTCTTCATCTCTTCCCCGGCTTCCCAGGTGACCTCTTGGACTTGTTGGCTTCGCCATAACACTTTCATGGAGGCAATTTCTTTGTTCCTCTACTTTCGAGCTTGCCTATCAAGCTCGCCGTGAAGAATCTCTACAATCATCAACACATAAGTCTATCTTGGCATCACGAAATCCCCGGTTTTAGGTGAAATTTTACGGGGCCTAACATCCTCCCCCACTTAAGATCATTCGTCCTCGAATAAGGGTCCAAATCCAACTTTAGAAACCAATGTGACTGAGCTGTAATTACACCCACCAACAATTCCCAAATTTTGACTAACTCCCTAAGGTTCCAAATATTTCGCCAGAGTCTCCCCTGTAATTGGGCCTATTCATCTGCCAGAGAGTCCCAAAACCAGACCTAACAATATATACATGAACCAACAATGCAACATAACATAAAAACAACACCACCCGTGGCCTCACGAGTAGTATATTACCGAAAAGAAACACCCTTAACATCAACTGTACAACTGATACGTAATTCACAAGGAACAATTTCATAGAATCGATTAAATAACTATTCAAAAAAATAAGGGTACTTCTTCTTCATCTCTTCCACGGCTTCCTAGGTGGCCTCTTCGACTTTTTGGCTTCGCCATAACACTTTCACGGAAGCATTTATTTGTTCCTCAACTTTCGAACTTGCCTATCAAGCTTGCCGCGAATAATCTCTTCAATCATCAACACATAAGTCTATCTTAGCATCATGAAACCCCAGGTTTTAGGTGAAATTTTATGAGGCCTTACATCCTCCCCCACTTAAGATCATTCGTCCTCGAATAAGGGTCCAAATCCGCCATTAGAAACCAATTTGACTCAGCTGCAATTACACCCACCAACAATTCCCAAATTTTGACTAACTCCCTAAAGTTCCAAATATTTTGCCAGAGTCTACCCTATAATTGGGTCTATTCATCTGCCAGAGAATCCCAAAACCAGTCCTAACAACATATACATGAACCAACGATGAAACATAACATAAAAACAATGCCAACCATGGCCTCACGAGCAGTATATTACCGAAAAGAAACACCCTTAACATCAACTGTACAAATGATACGTAATTCACAAGGAACAATTTCATAGAATCGATTACATAACTATTCAAAAAAATGAGGGTACTTCTTCTTCATCTCTTCCACGGCTTCCTAGGTGGCCTATTCAACTTTTTGGCTTCGCCATAACACTTTCACGAAGGCATTTCTTTGTTCCTCAACTTTCGAACTTTCCTATCAAGCTCGCCGCGAAGAATCTCTAGAATCATCAACATATAAGTCTATCTTGGCATCACGAAACCCCAGGTTTTAGGTGAAGTTTTACGGGGCCTTACATCCTCCCCTACTTAAGAACATTCATCCTCCAATGAGGGTCCAAATCCTCCATTAGAAACCAATGTCACTCAGCTGCTATTACATATACCAACAGTTCCCAAATTTTGACTAACTCCCTAAAGTTCCAATTATTTCGCCAGAGTCTCTCCTGTAATTGGTCCTATCCACCTGCCGGAGAATCCCAAAACTGGTCCTAACAACATATACATGAACCAATGAAGCAACATAACATAAAAACAACGCCAACCGTGGCCTCACGAGCATTATATTACCGAAAGGAAACACTCTTAACATCAACTGTACAAATGATATGTAATTCACAAGGAACAATTTCATAGAATCGATTACATAGCTATTCAAAAAAATGAGGGTACTTCTTCTTCATCTCTTCCACGGCTTCCTAGGTGGCCTCTTTCACTTTTTGGCTTCGCCATAACACTTTCACGGAGGCATTTCATTGTTCTTCAACTTTCAAACTTGCCTATCAAGCTCGCCGCGAAGAATCTCTACAATCATCAACACATAAGTCTATCTTGGCATCACGAAACTCGGGGTTTTAGGTGAAATTTTACGGGGCCTTACATCCTCCCCCACTTAAGAACATTCGTCCTCCAATGAGGGTCCAAATCCGCCAATAGAAACCAAAGTCACTTAGCTGCTATTACACGCACCAACAGTTCCCTAATTTTGTATAACTCCCTAAAGTTCCAAACATTTCTCCAGAGTCTCCCCTATAATTGGGCCTATTCACCAGCCAGAGAGTCCCAAAACCAGTCCTAACAACATATACATGAACCAACGATGCAACATAACATAACAACAACGCCAATCGTGGCCTCACGAGCAGTATATTACCAAAAAGGAACACCTTTAACATCAACTGTACAAATGATACGTAATTCACAATGAACAATTTCATAGAATCGAATACATAGCTATTTAAAAATTTGAGGGTACTTCTTCTTCATCTCTTCCCCGGCTTCCCAGGCAGCCTCTTCGACTTGTTGGCTTCGCCAAAACACTTTCACGAAGGCAAATTCTTTGTTCCTCAACTTTGGAACTTGCCTATCAAGCTCGCCGTGAAGAATCTCTACAATCATCAACACATAAGTCTATCTTAGCATCACGAAACCCCAGGTTTTAGGTGAAATTTTACGAGGCCTTACATCCTCCCCCACTTAAGATCATTTGTCCTCGAATGAGGGTCCAAATCCTCCATTAGAAACCAATGTCACTCAGCTGCTATTACACACACCAATAGTTTCCAAATTTTGACTAACTCCCTAAAGTTCCAATTATTTCGCCAGAGTCTCTCCTGTAATTGGTCCTATCCACCTGCCGGAGAATCCCAAAACTGGTCCTAACAACATATACATGAACCAATGAAGTAACATAACATAAAAACAATGCCAACCTTGGCCTCACTAGCAGTATATTACCAAAAAGGAACACCCTTAACATCAACTATACAAATGATACGTAATTCACAGGGAACAATTTCATAGAATCGATTACATAGCTATTCAAAGAAATGAAGGTATTTCTTCTTCATCTCTTCATCGGCTTCCCAGGTGGCCTCTTCGACTTGCTGGCTTCGCCATAACACTTTCGAGGAGGGAATTACTTTGTTCCTCAACTTTCTAACTTGCCTATCAAGCTCGCCGCGAAGAATCTCTAAAATCATCAATACATAAGTCTATCTTGGCATCACAAAACAACGGGTTTTAAGTGAAATTTTATGGGGCCTTACATCCTCCCCCACTTAAGATCATTCGTCCTCCAATGAGGGTCCAAATCCACCATACGAAACCAATGACACTCAGCTGCTATTACACGCACCCCGTAATTGGGCCTCTCTACCTGCCAGAGAATCCCAAAACTAGCCCTAACAATATACATGAACCAACGACGCAACATAACATAAAAACAATGCCAACCGTGGCCTCACGAGCAGTATATTACCAAAAAGGAACACCTTTTACATCAACTGTACAAATGATACGTAATTCACAGGGAACAATTTCATAGAATCGATTACATAGCTATTCAAACAAATGAGGGTACTCCTTCTTCTTCTCTTCCCCGGCTTCCCAGGTGACCTCTTGGACTTGTTGGCTTCGCCATAACACTTTCATGGAGGCAATTTCTTTGTTCCTCAACTTTCGAGCTTGCCTATCAAGCTCGCCGTGAAGAATCTCTACAATCATCAACACATAAGTCTATCTTGGCATCACGAAATCCCCGGTTTTAGGTGAAATTTTATGGGGCCTTACATCCTCCCCCACATAAGATTATTCATCCTCCAATGAGGGTCCAAATTCGCCATTAGAAATAAATGTCACTTAGCTGCAATTACACGCACCAACGGTTCCCAAATTTTGACTAACTCCCTAAATTTCCAATTATTGCGCCAGAGTCTCCCCTGTAATTGGGCCGATCAACCTGCTAGAGAATCCCAAAACTAGTCCTAACAACATATACATGAACCAACGATGCAACATAACATAAAAACAACACCAACCGTGGCCTTACGAGCAGTATATTACCAAAAAGGAACACCCTTAACATCAACTGTACAAATGATACGTAATTCACAAGTAACAATTTCATAGAATCGATTACATAGCTATTCAAAAAAATGAGGGTACTTCTTCTTCATCTCTTCCTCGGCTTCCCAGGTGGCCTCTTCGACTTGTTGGCTTCGCCTTAAAACTTTCACAGAGGGAATTTCTCTGTTCCTCAACTTTCAACTTGCCTATCAAGCTCGCCTCGAAGAATCTCTACAATCATCAACACATAAGTCTATCTTGGCATCACGAAACCCCGGGTTTTAGGTGAAGTTTTACGGGGCCTTACCCCCCCCCCCCCCCACTTAAGATCATTCGTCCTCGAATGAGTGTCCAAATTTTTACTAACTTCCTAAATTTCCAATTATTTCTCCAGAGTCTCCCATGTATTTCGGCCTATACGCCTGCAAGAGAATCTCAAAACCAGTTCTAACAACAAATACATGAACCAATGATGCAACATAACATAAAAACAACGCCAACCGTGGCCACACGAGCAGTATATTACCAAAAAGGAACACATTTAACATCAACTGAAAAAATGATACGTAATTCACATGGAACAATTTCATAGAATCGATTACATAGCTATTGAATAAAATGAGGGTACTTCTTCTTCATCTCTTCCTCGGCTTCCCAGGTGGCCTCTTCGACTTGTTGGCTCCGTCATAACACTTTCACGGGGGCAATTTCTTTGTTCCTCAACTTTCGAACATGCCTATCAAACTCGCCGCGAAGAATCTCTACAATCATCAACACATAAGTCTCTCTTGGCATCACAAAACCCCGGGTTTTAGGTTAATGTTTACGGGGCCTTACATCCTCCCCCACTTAAGATCATTCGTCCTTGAATGAGGGACCTAATCCACCATCAAAAATCAATGTGAATCAGCTGCTATTACACACCAACAGTTCCAAAATTTTGACTAACTCCCTAAATTTTCAAACATTTCGCTAGAGTCTCCTCCGTAATTGGGCCTATCCACCTGCCAGAGAATCCCAAAACTAGTCCTAACAACATATACATGAACCAATGACGCAACATAAAATAAAAATAACACCAACCGTGGCCTCACGAGCAGTATATTACAAAAAAGGAACACCCTTAACATCAACTGAACAAATGATACATAATTCACAGGGAACCATTTCATAGAATCGATTACATAGCTATTCAATAAAATGAGGGTACTTCTTCTTCAACTCTTCCTCGGCTTCC
The DNA here is from genome assembly GCF_000715075.1 of Nicotiana tabacum. Taxonomy (NCBI): domain Eukaryota; kingdom Viridiplantae; phylum Streptophyta; class Magnoliopsida; order Solanales; family Solanaceae; genus Nicotiana; species Nicotiana tabacum. The sequence continues at coordinate 51,830,249 of NC_134102.1, forward strand.
CCGGTGGCCTCTTCGACTTGTTGGCTTCGCCATAACACTTTCACGGGGGCAATTTCTTTGTTCCTAAACTTTCGAACATGCCTATCAAGCTCGCCACGAGGAATCTCTACAATCATCAACACATAAGTCTCTCTTGGCATCACGAAACCCCAGGTTTTAGGTTAATGTTTACGGGGCCTTACATCCTCCTCCACTTAAGATCATTCGTCCTCGAATGAGGGACCAAATCCACCATCAAAAACCAATGTGACTCAGCTTCTATTACACACACAAACCGTTATAAAATTTTGACTAACTCCCTAAATTTACAAACATTTCGCCAGAGTCTCCTTTGTAATTCGACCTATCCACTTGCCAGAGAATCCCAAAAATAGTCCTAACAACATATACATGAACCAATGACGCTACATAACATAAAACCAATGCCAACTGTGGCCTCACGAGCAGTATATTACAAAAAAGGAACACCCTTAATATAAACTGATCAAATTATACGTAATTCACAGGGAATAATTTCATAGAATCGATTACACAGCTATTCAATAAAATGAGGGTACTTCTTCTTCAACTCTTCCTCAGCTTCCCAGGTGGCCTCTTCGACTTGTTGGCTTCGCCATAACACTTTTACGGGGGCAATGTCTTTGTTCCTCAACTTTCAAACATGCCTATCAAGCTCGCTGCGAAGAATCTCTACAATCATCAATACATAAGTCTATCTTGGCATCACGAAACCCCAAGTTTTAGGTGAATTTTTATGCGGCCTTACATCCTCCCCCACTTAAGATCATTCATCCTAGAATGAGGGTCCAAATCCGCCATTAGAAACCAATGTCACTCAGCTGCTATTACACACACCAACAGTTCCTAAATTTTGACTAAATCCCTAAATTTCCAAACATTTCGCCAGAGTCTCCCCTATAATGGGGCCTATTCACCTGCCAGAGAATCCGAAAACCAGTCCTAACAATATATACATGAACCAACGATGTACCATAACATAAAAACAACGCCAATTGTGGCCTCATGAGCAGTATATTACCAAAAAGGAACACCCTTAACATCAATTGTACAAATGATACGTAATTTACAATGAACAATTTCATGGAATCTATTACATAGCTATTCAAACAAATGAGGGTACTTCTTCTTCATCTCTTTCACGGCTTCTAAGGTGGCCTCTTCAACTTTTTGGCTTCGCCATAACACGTTCACGGAGGCATTTCTTTGTTCCTCAACTTTCGAACTTGCCTATCAAGCTCGCCTCAAAGAATCTCTACAATCATCAACACATACGTCTATCTTGGCATCATGAAACCCCGGGTTTTCGGTGAAAATTTATGGGGCATTACATCCTCCCCCACTTAAGATCATTCGTGTTACACCCCATGTATTCGTACGAGGAAGTACGCCATAAAGAAATTGATATAAGCTTGAAAATAAGATATTATATTCCACATTTTCGTACGTTAAAGTTTATCGTAAGCTGATCACATAAGTTCGGGAATGAGATTATTTTGAGATTATAAGCATTATGCTGTTTCAAACAAGTGATGAGTAAATCGTGAAGGTGAGAGGGTAAGCAAATCAAAGAAAATGAGTTTTCGTCAAAGTTTGACATGTTGGGATAAAATACGACCCGAGCTAAAAATACTCGGTATTTATGGACTAGTGCCATACAAGGTACCATATGAGTAGGATACCCGGTATTTCTATATCAAACATCTTGTGTCTCAAAGAAATTTTCTACTATACAAGCTCCATACTTATGATTTTGTGAGAAATGGCTCAAGGGCCAAGTGCAATTATACCTCGTACAATCGGGGTCTGCCGTCGACGATTGACATATTCGAATAATCTAAACTCAAATTCCTAAGACCTCAAAGAGGCACCCCTCAATCTATAGGCCAAGGACATCACTCTTGGGACAAACACTTCGAACAAGTTCGAAGTGTTATTGGGAAATAAGCCCAAGAGGCATATCCAAAGGCTACGGCCAAATTAAGGCGGCTCAGAGACGTCCGAATCCCGCAATAAAAATAGACCTTCGAATTCTTTGAAAAGTCGGTTAAAAAAGGCTACCCTTGGCAAGTAATTAAAAGGGCTTCGATGAAATCAGCCCTAGAAAAACCTTAAGAGATATCAAATTTTCTTAACACAAACGTACAAAGGCACAAAAAGCAAAGGGGTTTTAATCGACATCGAACCCTCAAAAAACCCAATGGGTAAAGAATACGTGTTAAGGCATAAAGAAATTTTTTACTAAGTCTTCTAAGCCGAAAAAGGGAAAAAATAGCCATTTTTAGAGGCCATATCGGCCCAATCTAAAGAGCCTAAGGGCCAATACACTTAGAGTTCGAGATTTTGTTCTCACGAGACTTCTCATGAACAACTTCATGCGAATCCTCTCTTCCTTTCCAACTCCTACGAGCTTGTCACAATATGTCCTTAGATGTACCTTTGGGTCACCTGTTCCGTCAAACATCTCGAACTTAGGAGGTTTGTAACCCTCCGACAGTTTTACGTCTGGCTGAATAAACAGATCTTCATAATTCAAACTCTCAATGCCTTTACCCCCTTCGAAACCCTAGACTCGACTTGTGAGCTTCTTAAGTTCCTCTGCCATATTCTTGATGAGCATGTCCTTCTCAGCGGATTCCGGTGTGTATGGGGTTTGTTGAGTGGGGTGTGGTAGGGTTTCTACATATGTAGGATTGTTTTGGTGGATGCCGGGGGTTCGAGTGTAGTGGTGATCATTGGTTGAATTCTGTGGATCGGGAGTAGGTTGTGGTGTATTTCGAGTATGGTAGGTAGTAGTTTGCGGATACTGAGTTGGAAGATGTTGGTGTTGAGGAGGAGTTGGTACTGGTGGAGGGTTAGGATTTTGATGAGGTGTGGCGTATTGATGAGGTGCGAGAGGATTTTGTGGATGTTGGTTTGGTGTGTTTTGAGGAGGTGCTGGGTTCTGGGCATTTTGCTGGTTAATATCTGGGACGTTTAAGGTTAGGGAGAGGTTTGCCAAGTTGCAGACCAGCTCAAGTTCCCCTTGTAACTCTAGTATTTTCTACTCCAGTCATAGAACCAAATCATTCTGTGCCGGAGTACTCCGACCATCTGAAGTTTCAACATTTTCCACATGCGCAGCGTTATCTTTCCTGATACCACTCATGTCATCCATCTTATCCTTTCCCTTACTTTTAGGATCACTTGGAGGAGGAGGAGGTGGAGGACCTCTGGATCTGGTATGATATGCTGATGATGCCAGTATGCACGAACCAACCTTAGGGGATGGGAATAATCAAAATGAAGAAAAAAGCAAAAAGGTAAACAAGTCAGTAGGGAGTTTTGGGAATGATATTTGCAGTATTTAAACATGTATCATAAATTCACGTCCTAATTTTGGGCACCTCATTGTGCCTGAGGTAGGCCTAGCGACACGTAGATTTGGAGAAACTTAATGCCGATAATTGCCTCATTTCATTGATGTAATAAATAAGTCAAACCTCTAAAACGACAATAATAAAAAAGGAGTTGCTAATGGCATTTGCCTTATTACAATAAATTTCTAAAATGACTCTAGAAAAGCAAGTAAACAATAATTCTAATCTACTTGGTCCTGGAGGGACCCTCTCCAAGCTTGGCCTTCTTGGCCCCATCGATCAGATTCCCCAGGTCGCGCATGTCCAGCAGCAGATACGCCCTTGCTAGGTGTCCTCCTTCGTTGCCCTCTGCATTCTGACAATCCACGATCCTTTTTCTCATCTTCCCTTCAAGTTCCATCAGACCCTGCTCTAAGTACTCCAACCTCTCCGTTGATTTTGTAGCAATTTCCCTCCATTCATTGATTGATTCCATGTCTACCTTGTGTTGTTCCAAGTGTCTGGCCTCAGACTCAAGGATTCTCTTGCGCAACCTCTTTGTATTTTACCTGTGCTTCGGCAGCTTCATCTATGACCCTGTTTCCTCGATCGACCCCTGGCTCGGCTTCTCCCACTATGTGATCATCCAACCATGATAGGTGGAAATACACATGACCAGCGTGGTACCGATCTGGCTCGATGGTATCCTTCTCCACAATAATCTTCAGATTCCACAAATGTTGGGCTTCACACTTGAATGGAATGGCATCACCTTGAAAGTCTGCTTTGTAATGACTCATCTTGGAGACTCGCGGTACGACTTGTTTTCTCCCAGCATGTCTCACGACTTTGATAGGAACATAAGGATATATACCCCTCAACCCGATCAACACCAAATGAGGACCATCCCTGGACCTGATGATGAACTCGCTGGTAGGGAACCACTCGAACATCCAATGGACCTTGTCATCAGTTAAATTGCTAAAGAAGTGCACAGCGGTCCAGGGCTCGGTATATCTCTGCCACGATCATTGGAACAATAGTGTAAGTCTGTCCCTCAATCCCTTCCATTAAAGTCTTGGTGACCATAGCCAAACGAGTGTGAATCCTATCTCCTTGGATTGGAAATACTATCATACCCAGAAAACAGACGATGAATACAAAAACCCGACGATGAGTCCAACCTAGGGAAGTGATGGCAAACTCATCATGAAAAATATGGTAGGATGTGTTGTGCCCATAACGCTCGTAAAGGAAGTTGAGGGGTATGTAGGACTTCTTCAAGCAGACTAACTCGTCATTCTTTCTAAGACCCATCATTTTCAGAAATCCCCTAAAAGTGCGATTTTCTGGTACCAACAGACCAGGGCTATCCCAGGGTAGCCCAGCAAAGCCTCCTATTTCCTCCAGAAGGGGAGTCATCTCTACATTACCGAAACGAAAAATGGCCCTCTTTTCGTCCTAGAACATGGTAGTAGCCTCGATCAGTAAATTGTTTGGCTGAATGTCTAACAAAAAGGGTAAATTTCCGAGAACTCTTTTCACATGATTTTTGTCGCTTGGCGAGAGATTTTCCCACCAATCTAGCAATAAAGGTGGGATACTTCGGACCATGCCGAACCTGGGAACTTCGTGCCTCATTTTCTGCAAAATAAACAAAGTTAGCCCTTTCCCCCCTCCGAATTTGACTACTTACACATTAATGATTAGTATATCAGCATGTTTTCTCCAAAGAATGCACATATCATGATCATGCCCGTGGGATTATGGAAATCCTGATGGGCTTTGGACAAGGCTTTCCTTAGAGGGTTATTATGCGGACAACATACTAACCCATGCTAGGTTTGGACATGATGCATGCACAGTTAACATCAGAGTAGGGTTTTCTATAGAAGTCTAGACTGGTACCCTCAATTGGACAACTTGAGAGGGAAAGGCACGGAACCGTCGACTGCACCGCTGATCGACTAGTTTTACCGCAAATAAGCCTTTCCAAATTTAAAAGGGTAATATAGAAAGAGCGTAGACTACTCATCAAGTGCCGCTATGATATTAATTGCGCACGAGTAGAATATGATGCAGAGCATGTAATTATGCAAAATGTGAAATAACATCTTGTCAAGTATTTTACATGATGAAAGCGATAAATGCGGTATTTAATAATTGTAAAGACAGGAAAGATTATAATAAAGCGGTAAAAAGGGTAGGGATTGGGAAGGACATAAAGGTTGAAGCCAGTGAATATGATTTGCATATTATAACAAGATTAAATGAAGAATTGCATATAAAAGGAGAATAGGGAAGGGGATGTGCAAGTGGCAAATAAATGGCGAATTTAAGCATAAAATAACAAAGGCACACTTATCGAGGGAGACTAATTTACACAAACCCAGTTCGTTATGGTAAGAGCCTAAGGATATCCCCAGCAGAGTCGCCATGCTGTCCACGCCCCCTTTTTCTCGTGAAATCGGGTTTCGATGTTGACAACTCTTTTAAAAGGAATGAAGGGTTATTAAAAGAGAGTCGCTACCTAACGGATTAAGGTGCGTTAGGGCACCTATTGCAAATGACTCGGGTTTACTAGTTTGCGTTACCAAAGATCGGGTAAGGGCTCAAATTACCTTGAGGAGAAGGTGTTAGGAACTCCTCGAGGTCCACAACGGTGGGTCCCGGCTAAACTTAATTCATGTGAATTAGTCTAAGAGAGAAGAGAAACATAAAGAAAGAATTATTTTAATAGGAGTGGGGGGTCCTAAGTTTTTTAGCCTAAAGGATCACCCGTGCAACATAAATAATACTTCGTAACTTCCCCAAGACGGGGGTGTTAGTCATATTATTCAGTGGGCACAAACTATCATCTCCTGCTACCCGATTACTATCTTTAAGTTATTTACCTAAAGCGCTCTAATAAATTCTAAATCGTACCCAATGCGTGCACTACCCATCCCTTGCCTATGGCCCAGGAGGCGTTTGGATCTCTATTTTTGGATGGTTCTAGACTTAACTTAGGTTGTTCAAAAATGATAAAAACTAGGCGACATACAAAACAAATTGGACTTTCATGTAAAAGCAAATAAGGGCTCAGGTTAGCCTCCACACTTAGGCAGCAAATGCACACAAATAAATTAGGCATTTTGACAGTTTCAACAATTGAAGTCGTTAGGCCCTATAGACATGATTTCTATATGATTCTGGATTTTAATCATGCGAGCAGTTATGCAAAGTAATTTCTAAGTGACTGCACAATTGTCTACTGATTATAAGTATAAGCGGTTGAAACCTATAAACATGCTATCTAGGTGATTTACTCGGTATTTGGCAGTAATAAACACGAGAGATATTCAGAATTACTCAGTTGTTCCTATAGGCATGCTTTCTACTGGCGTTCAACGAGGCAGTGTTTTAAAGCCTGATTTTAGTGCTTAACACAGATAGTGATTACCCTATAGACATGATTCCTACCCTTGATGATTGAAACTGGTTTTAGTTATTATATACTAAATGAGCAAGTATGACAATAACATATCAATAAATTAAGAACCCTATGGGTATGACTACTAAAAATGCAGATTTATAAATGACCCTATGATCATGATGCCTAATGAATATGCTGCAATGCAAATTGAACTTTGGTTATTTTATTCCCTATAGGCATGGTATCTAAAAAGCAGAATAGGCATGTTATTCACAGAGCTTATTCGAGCAAGTAAACACCTATAGGCAGGTTATCTACAGAGCATATTCGAGCAAAATAAACACCTATAGGAAGGTTATCTAACATACAATAGCAGAATGTATTTGAATAAAGTAAACACCTATAGGCAGGTTATCTAACATACAATAGCAGAATGAGCAAAGTAAACACACCTATAGGTAAGTTATCTAACACAATAGCATAATGAGCAAAGTAAACACCTATAGGCAGGTTATCTAACACAATAGCAGAATGAGCAAAGTAAACACCTATAGGCAGGTTATCTAACACAATAGCAGAATGAGCAAAGTAAACACCTATAGGCAGGATTTCTACCCATTCTCATGCAATGTTAAAATAAACCTAGTTTCCCAATTTACTAATACCCCAATTGTTATTACAAATAATTATTACAGACCAGAATTGAATGAATGAATTACAAAGTATAAAAACTATAGGAAGCCTGCAGCAGGCCCAAATACACCTGGACAGGCCAAGCCTTCAACTCACTGTAGCTCCAAAAGCCCATGTTCATAGAGACACAGTAACCAGTGGTGAATGATTCACCCATATCTCAAGGATAAGCATACAGAACCCAAATCTCTAGTGTGTCAGAATTCCCAAGGGCTTCAAGAACCCATGGCAGTTCTCACACTAGAGAAGAATGATCAGAACAATTCAAAGAAGACTAGGGACCAAATCCTAGTGTGTCAGAGTTCACGAGGGTCTCATATGAACCCTGAGCAGTACTCACACTAGGGAGGCCAAGGGATAGAACCTAAATTGCTTTGGCTTTCAGCCAACAAAGAGTGAGAATTCAGGAGAGTAGGATGGGATTAGGGGGTACAGAATAACACATAGAACACAAACAAATAGCGACACATTTGAACCTAGGCAAACTTAATCCAGTTTTTAGAAGTGAACACAGTCACATGCTAATTAGACCAGTTCATAAACATGTTCACAGTGATAACAAAGACTGCATATCAGACTAAGTCACAGAAAGAAAGCTCATTGATTAACAGTAGGTTAGGAACACACTAATTAGTATTAGGAACTGATTAAACAATTTAGCAGAGGTATCATAACATAGTGAGCACAAAACCAAACAAGTCACATGGTGACAAGTTGAATAAACAAACTGATGAATCTGTTAAGGCACACATAACTAAACAGTCCTTAGGAAAGGTATGAAGGCATTTAAGGCTAGCCCTAAATTACACTGAGTTAGGCAGATTCAAACTAAGTTCAACATGTCTTAAATACATTTAATAGCATTTGGGGTAACATGGTTTGATAACAGTAACACATTAAGCAGGTAATCATAATGGAATAGCAAAGGATTTAATAAACTCACTAGTTAAGATGAAACAGGAAAAAGGAATCCAACAGTATAGCAATTGTTACCAATATAAGCAAAACAATTGAGGATTTCTGGCCTTGTCTTCCAGCCGGCCAGGAATCAAAAGCACAGAGTAGTATTGCTAGGCGTGAAAGAACTTGAGTTCTAAACTTTATTTCAAAGGGGAGTGGGGAGGGGTTCAAATAATGTTCTAGCATTAAAGCATTCCTCACTTAAATACTGAGGTCAGTGTTTAAATCAGTAGGGTTGAACCCTAAGTTTTAGGTGAAAAAATGCACAAAACCAGTAGAAAATAAGGTAAAGAATCACATCAGGCAGGCAACAGATCATTGTAAAAGGAATACTCAATCAATCCAGATTTGATTCAAGTAAAAAGGGTTGGAAACCCTAAATTAGGTAAACCCTGAAATTAGAAGAGAATAATGGCAAAATATCATGTATTAAAACATACAAATGAACGTAGACAGGGATTATTCAAAAGAGATATAAAATTGAACCAGATTAGTTCGAGTAAAAAGGGGCTGAAACCCTAATTTTGGGTAAAACACAAAATCAGCAAGAATAAAGGAAAAGAACACATATTAGCACAAAATAAACATATATAGGAACTTAAAAAAGGAAACTTATAATCGAAGCAGATTTGGTTCAAGTAAAAGGGGTTTGAAACCCTAAATTAGGTAAGTCACAAAATTGACAAAAATCAACAGACCTATAAGTAATAGATCAAATATAGACGAAGAAATGTTAAAAAAAAATAGAGTTTGAACCAGATTTGGTTCGAATCAAAGAAAAATCTGGAACCCTAACATTTAGGGCTTAGTGTGAACCAAGCGAGATATGAGAGAATCATTACAAATAACGTACTTGGACTCGAGGTTGTCCAGATTCAAGAGGTAAACATAGATTTGGACGGAATCACGGCGGGGTATTTGCTATGTTTAGGCAAGTACCTAAGTTATTCCGAAATTTAGCACCAAATAAAGGTAAAACACTAAAGTGGTAAGGGAATAGGGAAAGAATCCCATTAGGACCGGGATTCGGGAGAATTTGGGTGAGGCGGCGGCATTAGGGTTCAACATGGGAGGGGAAATGAGGGCGGCAGTTTTTAGAAAAGTGAGGATTAGGGTAGAGAGGAGGGATATAAGGGAAGGGGGTCGTTAGTTGTGGGTCGTTGATCATTTTTGATCAACGGCCAGGATTTAGGCAGATTGGGGTTGGGTTTAATGAATGTGTAAGGGTAATTGGGTTAGGGGTATTGGGCATGGGCTGGTTTGGGTAGTTTTAGGTCCGAATTAGTTATAGAATTAGGGCCAAATTTTAAATACCCGATTTTAATAAATAATAATTTATAAAAATAATAGATAAATAAAAAAATATATTATTTGTTCATGCAAATGATTAAAAACAATTGTTTAACATTATAAAAAATATAAAAGTCATTTTTTGCATAAATAAACTAATTATAAGTACATATGGGCTATTATTGCAAAATGTATAATTTAGCCTAAAAATGCAAATATAATTATAACAAAATGTAAATAAAATATTTAAAACCTAATATGGGTGTAAATGAAAAGTGTAGATGATAAAATAATCATAAAAATAATTTATAAGGTAATTAATAGATATTTATATAATAAAATGTAGGAATAAATTGATTTAAAGCCTTTAAAAATCATAGAAAATTATGAAAAATGCTTGTATATGCTTGTAGATCAAATGATGGTGCATATGCACTATTTTGAAAGTATAACAATAGATGCAACATGTACAACAGATGTCTACTTGCTGTGAATTATGTGGTAACAGTCACACGAGTGACATGTGCCCCACGAATCCTGAATCTATACGTGTTTCAGAATGGTTTTGAACTGAAACAGGTTGCTGGTGTGCTGGTGTCTCTGATGTTGCAGTTGCGAACACCAGCATCGCAATTGCAATCTTAGCAGGGGTGGGCTGGGTAAGTTTGCATTTGCGATGTTTTTTTTGTTGTGAGGGAAGCAGGCTTCGTAATTGCAAAGCCCATGTCGGATTTGCGACCTCCCGCATAGACCGTCAATGCCACAGTTGCGATACATTCTTCGCAATTGCGAGTGTTCGCAATTACGAACCCAGTGTCGCAGTTGCGACATCTGCAACTGAACATAAGGGTTGGAAAGTTGCGATTAAGTCTCATTTTTCATATTTTAGATCTCTAGACTCGGTAGGAGGCGATTTGGATAGGAAATTTTCATCTACAAACATTTGGCAAGTGATTATAATAAATTTCCATCTATATTTCATGATTATATCTTATATTCAACATCAAATTTATGATAATCAAAGTGTAAATTTGAGGATTTTTGTCAACAACAACATACCCAGTATTATCCCACACCGTAAGGTCTGGGGAGGGTAGTGTGTACGCAGACCTTACCTCTACCTTGTGAGGATAGAGAGGTTGTTTCCAATAGACCCTCGGCTCTGGAAAGCATAATCACCACATTAATGAAAATATAGACAAGAAGGGACAACACCAAAAAGCCATATAAAAGCAGAATAAAAACAACAAGACAGTAAGGTGATCAACAATGAAAGAAAATAACGGTTAGTCATAAAAATCTACTACCAACAGAAAGTGAGACTGCGTGCCAATAGTACTATTATGAGCACTCTAGATTACCTACTTTACTATCATAATCCTCGACCTCCATACCTTCCTATCAAGGGTCATGTCATCGGTTAGCTGAAGCTGCACCATGTCTTGCCTAATCACCTCTTCCCACGTCTTCTTTGGCCTACCTCTAGCTCTCCGTAGGCCTTCCAATGTCAACCTCTCACACCTCCTCACCGGGGCGTCTGTGCTCCTCCTCCTCACATGACCAAACCACCTAAGCCGCGCTTCCCGCATCTTGTCCTCAATAGGGGCCACACCCACCTTGTCGCGAATAACCTCAATTTTGATCCTATCTAACCTGCTGTGCCCGCATATCCATCTCAACATCCTCATCTCTGCTACCTTCATCTTCTGGACATGAACGATCTTGACTGGCCAACACTCAGCCCTATACAACATCCTTGGTCTGACCACTACTATGAGGATTTTTGTCAAAGTTTTGAAAAATACATATTTGGGTTTTGAGAGTAGATTTGGACTCAGATTTGAAAACAAAACACATGTATTGACTCGTGGAGTTTGGGTAGCCGGAATATACCCTTGGACCCGGATTTTGACCTGGCAAGCCCAGGGTTGACTTTTGTTGACTTTCGAGGAATTGTGTAAAGACCATAGTTTTGTCTATTGTTATTCGTTTCCCTTGCATTGTTTGATGATATTAAGTCATTTTTGGTTAGAGTTGAGCCACGTGGAGGCAAGTTTTGGGGTAAAAGCTACTTTCGAGGGTTGATTTGTCCTAGTTGAGGTAAGTATCTTGTCTAACTTTATGTGGGGGAACTACCCCTTAGGATTTCGGCTGCTTGTGTTATTTGTATTACGTGGAAGACATGTACATGAGGTTATGAGTATGTACATGGTCTATATGTGGTATTTTGACCGATTTAGACCCTTAGACTTCTTCCATGTATTTAATTGAATTGTCATACAATGTTATATCTTTCATTGTTAAATTTACTCTCACGTGCTCTATTTGACGTTGTTAGCACTTGTTCTATCTTTAATTGTTATGTTTGCCCATATATGATTTAGTTTAAGTTGTTACCTCTCTTATTGTTGAATAAATCTTACTTGAAATGGTTATTTCGTGGGAATATCTTCTTGTCGAGTTATTGATGTTGAAGTTGTGAAAGCTATTATCACATTGAGGTTGAAGTTGTTGATTGTTGAGGTATATTTCCCTATTGAGTATTTCTCATTCATTTTGCTATCATTGAGATTCTTGTTCACGTTATGGTTGAGCCGTGGGCTATAAGTTGTGATAACATTGGTATTGTTGATTTTGGCAAGTTGTGGCATATGGGCACATGTGGTGCGAGTTGTTATTGTGTTGTGATATTGATGCGCATGCGGCGGTATAAGGATAGGGGTTGATGTACATGCGGCGACATAAGGTGGGATCTATGTGCGTGTTGCTAGTAAGGGAATTACTTAAAGCCATGCGGCGCTATAAGGGTGCTAAAGCGCGTGTAGCTATTTCGGGATTTTTTTTCAAATATATCTAAATGTAAGGCTCACGCAGCGATATAAGGAAAGATTATGATTGAGATTGTGAAATGTGAATATGAGGCGTGGTACCTCAGTTGTGATTCTTGTTGTATTTTCTATGTTAAAAAGGCTTGTTGGTTGAACAATGTTTTTACTTCTTCGTTGTCTTGTATTTGTCCGCATTCATTCCTTGTTGTTATTTTCATGTGTTCATTCCTTGTTGCCTTTATTGCTTAAACTCAGATGTTAGCTTACATTATTGAACTGCTTTATTGTCATTCATTTCCTTGCTTTTCATTATTTGACTATACTATACTCTGTTCAGGTTTTTAGTCCTAGTAGGTTTCTTGACCTGGCTTGGTGACTACTCTATCGAGGTTAGGCTTGATACTTACTGGGTACCATTGTGGTGTACTCATGCTATGCCTATGCATATTTTTGTGCAGATCCAGGTACATCAGCTCGTGCCAGATGTTAGTGATCATTAAGTCATTTTCGGAGACTTCAAGGTATACCTGCCTGACGCTCGCAGGCCTCAGAGTCACCTTTTGCCATTTCCTTATTACTATTTATCCTATTATCAGACAGTGTTGCATTAGAGATTTTAGTACATTTATATAGGGCTTATGACTCAGTTTCACCAGGTTTTGGGAGTATTAACTGTGATTCAGTATTGAGATTATTATGAGAATTATCAATTTATATCAGTTTTTAGTCGTTATTTGTATCATATTTCACTTGTTTGTTATGCTTACCTAGTCTTAGAGACTAGGTATCATCACGACATCCCAATGTAGGAATTTGGGGCCGTGACAAAAAGTCACATACTATGGTCTATACCAAGCAACATGATGAAGATAAATAAAGCGTGGGCTCTTCATATCATGTCACTGTAGAAGGCAAGCAATATATTTCATCTCTAATGGAGGTTAATGAGAAATTGGAGGGTATTTATTGGTGTTACCACATATATTTCAACGATAGCGATCCCAAAGAAGAGAAAGATGTTGAAGATGCCCTGCCACAACCTTAAGAATGAGTAAAGGTCACAATTGATGCCTTGAAAGAAGTTAACCTTGGCCCTGATGAAGAACCGAGGCCCACCTATTTGAGTGTTGTACTAGTAGTTGATGAAGAAAGTGCTTATGTTGAGCTTATTTTGAGCTACTCAAGGAGTTCACATATGTCTTTTCTTGGAGTTTATAAAGAAATGCATTGCTTGGACCCCAAAGTAGCAGTCTATCACCTTGTAGGCAAGATGGTGCTTGCCCTATTAAGTAGGCTCAAAGTCGCTTTAGGATAGACTTGGTCCCTTTGATTGAATCTCCATTAAAGATTCACATGCATCCCAAGATCGAGACAGATTCTTAGAGATCTTGGAGAATCCTTGACCTCAGCTTGATTTCTGAAGATCCAGAGGTCAAACGCAAAATATGTTAGGTAAAGCTCATATCCAAAAGATTAAAATCGAATGATGCATCAAACGACTAGTTCTTCTCATCATTAGTCAGAGATGGTAAAATTCTTCACCCCTTTCCCCTCTGATTTCATCTCTGTTCCTCTGATTTCATTATGATTTATCATCACAAGTTCATCTCTGTTTTTCGTCACCTTTTGTTTGAATCTGAAATTAAAATTTCAAACCCTAGAAGACCTAAATTTTGGCTGTACATACTGGGCTTTAATGCCTTCAACAACCATGAATTAATACGTTATTGATTACATGGAGTCATCTGATAATTGTTTTAAATGTTCAGTCTTGATTCTCACTATGTTTTCCTTCTCTTTTGGGCCAGCGGAGTTGATCTTGAACTCTGGCCCAAGTTTGAATTAAACTAGGCTGCTATAATTCCTGCTTTGAGTTTGTCACCGATGTCTACCAATGATCTTTACAGCTAGTGGTCTTATATGCTATCATGCCACTACGAAGAGTCTAGGCCTCTTGTCTTACATTGCTATTGTTGGTTTTGTGTATTTGTGCTGTTAAGAAACTAACAATGTTTATTGGATGCGCATTTATTTTTGTTTTGAATGATTAATTAGGTGTTAGCTTTAACATAACAAATCATGTAGGATAAAAAGGGCAAACACACTTAGGTTAGTGTTTACCCTAAAAATTGAGTAACAATTAAACTTATATTGTGGTTTTAAGGATATGTGATTTAAACCAGTACCAATTGATAAACAACGAATTAAGTAGATAAATTGGACAATAAAATAAATCAAACCGGTCTGCAAACAATGCCTCGACCTCGATTCGAGATAGTCTCGAGGTTAGTTAATAAGAACAGTAGAGGATGGAACAAACATCGATAAACAATAAGTAAAATAAAGAAAGCAACGTATATGTATATTCTTATCAGTGAATAATCATTGTTCCCTTTACAAGTGAATGGGATCCCTCTTTATATAATACAGGAATCCTAAATAAGGTATAACTCTAATAACAGAAGTACCATGATTGGCACTAATAACCGTTTTGATTTGATCTGTTCTGAGATTTTCGCCCTAATCTTCGACCGGTTACTGATATCTCGCCATTCCGTTATTATGCCTTACTTGAAGTCAGTCATGTTTGATCTCGATTTTTGCCGACCTCGATATCAATGAACACTTCGATATCCAGGCGTAATGTTCTATTTTCGAGCTCGAACACTATCTATTATGGGGTTAACCTCGAGGAAATTCCCCTTCCAATGGAATCGGGTATGCCCAATTTCGACCGTATACAGATAGTCCCCTCATTTTTTGGAGTCTAACGAGAAGAAACATATTTGAGACTTCGATTTAATACCACGATCAATTATGATGTCAACATTGTGACGTAAGCAACATAAGCGGTTGAAGTGGCCACCAGTTCTTTCAAACCGTCAAAGTGGCTATTATAGATAGACCACCTTCATAATCTTTTCAAACTTTACTTTCAAACTTCTTCTAATCTTTAAAAGCTCTTCTATTCTCTTCAAGTTCATGAACTTTGTCGGTTTACATTTGCCAATCTCTTATTAAAACACAAATTCCGCCTTCTTCTTCCTTAAACTTCATATAGTAATGGCAAAAACATCAAAGACCATTCCTTAAGAAGAAAAGGCCTCCTCATCGCGGCCGGCCGGTGACAAAACACCGGTGGATCCACGTATCGAAGAGTGCATACCTGGTCCATGTGAACTTACTTCCGACTTTAAAGTCGAAAAACCCTCTTCGGTTCCTGGCCGATGCGAGCCCATGTCTAGATACATCTGTTCGATATCCGAAGGTGATCTAGAGCAGGAGAAAAAGGACTGCCACTGGGAGAATAAAGAGGTGGTGATTTCTACCCCCGAGGAGGACATCACCACTCATGTGAAAGGGCTCTTAAGTATGTATACTTACCCTTTCACACTGGGTTCCATCGATCCTGTCATAATCGACTTCTGCCGCCAATACCGGGTAACCCTAGGCCAGATCTACCCCTATTTTTGGCGCATTGTCATTTTGCTCAGATTCTTCTCGAGCAAGGTCGAGGGAATGTTTTTGACCCTCGATCATCTCATTAGGCTATACAACCCCCGTCTTTATCGGGGCGGACTGATAAGGCTTCAGCGCTGGGCCACGAAGGTGCTGTTCTCGAGCATAGACGAGGATAAGGACCGAGGATGGATGTGTTGGTTTGTCCGAGTCAGGACCTCCGACTTAATCCCCGCCGAGAAGATGCCATTCCCCGAAGAATGGAACAAGAATCGTAAGTAGAACCTCACCGATAACGTTTGATTACTTGTTATGTTTCCTTTTCCTCTTCTCATCTATATTCTTCTTTATGGTGAAGCTTCCCCCTGGTTTCCTGGTGCAGTCCCGGACCTTGCAGGCTGGGTTCGACAACTATTTTCAACCTCTTCGTATGCTGAGCGCCCGTCACACGATTTGGCCAAGGGTCTATGGAAGGCCAAAAATCATGGTAAGTTCCCCTGTCCGTGTTTGATGCTTTCCTGTGAAATACTTCTTTTTAACTTGATTTCTTCTCATACAGGTCTTGGAGATAATGTTGTCATGAGGACGCCTCCCCCCGGGGAAGAGGAGGTCACGAAGCCAACCAAAGACAAGAAAAGGAGAAGGGCCTCGCCACCAGATACCCCAAAGCCCCAGGAAAAGCAGGGCTCGAAAGTCGAAGACTGATACCGCCGTTCTGTCTGCCGATGTAGCCCAAATACTACGAGATAAAGACTAGGAGGGAGAAGATGCCAACTGTCTACTGGTGGCTCGGAAGAGGGTAGGCATCGAAGTTTCGAGAACTGCTGAGCCGGTGACGGTCGAGAAGGTTCAGCCGCAGGCCGAGGTGATCTCGGAGGAAGGTCCGAGAAGAATTCCCGAGTCATCGGGTATTGAGGATGCCTCCTGCCGTGATGGGCAACCGGCGGGTGTGCTCGAAGGGTCTAGTTCTGAGGCCCTTCAAAGAGAAGAGAATCCCCCAAGTGACTCACTTGGGGCAACTAACATTGATGATTCGCCACCCGACCCCACGTTCTCTGAGGGGCAGTTTAGGGATGCCCGGTCCATGGGGACACCCGATGTGGGGACGGACCTCGAAGGGGATGATATATTTCACGGCTGCTTCGCGGGGGTCGATGATGTTTCCAACCTGGATGCATCACTCATTTTTGATGAGGCTCAGCGGCTTCTAAACCAAGTGAGTTTTACTTGCAGTTGATGATGTTACCATGCTTGCATTTGTTCTTATTTCTTTAAGTCTAATTTCCTTTCTTTCTGCACATGCTACGACGCTCCATCGAGAAGCGTCCTCTAAATACCGAGCTGAGCTGGCTCGATGTGAGGCTGATCTCAAAAAGCTTACGGAGGAGAGAGACGCCCTCAAACTCCTCTATGTGCAAAAAGAAGAGGAGATCATGAGTATTCGAGCTGAGCTGATAAGAGCTCATAAAGATTAGACCGAGCTCATTGAACGGGTAATGTAAATTTTTGGGAGCTTGTTATGTATTAACTTGATATTGGCGACTAACACTTTGATTCTGCAGGTTCAGTAGAAGGCTGAATTGGTTGAGTAGCTTCGTGAGGAGGCCAAGATGAAAGAGGTAGAGACTTTGGGGTGGAAGCAGAACATGGACCGTCTCGCCTCGGAGAAAGATGCGGTTCGGGCCCAACTGTCTTTGGTTGAGCGTCAACTCTAAAGTGTGAAGGAGGATAACTTGGCCCGAGCCCAGAAGGTTGAACATCTCGAGAATCGGTTGGCCGCTGAGCTTGCAAGGGCTACATCTGAGGCAGAGGTGCTCGTGGCTTCCTACCGAGCTGACGCTGAAGCCGCTAACACTCGGGCAAAGGAAATTTTTGACACTGCTGGGGTTAGATTGTCCCATGTTGCCGAGCATGCTAGGCATCAGTCTCGGAGAGAGACTCTTGAGAAGGTACATGGTCGTGGCTTCGACCTCACGGCCGATATCAAGAGTTCGAAGGTTTTGGAGGACGAGGCCGGAGCTTTGCCTTCCGATGATGAAGAATCTGCAACTGGATCCGATAACGGAGGAGGTGAAGATGAAGCTCTCGAAGAGGTGGCTCCCAAGGCGGACTAGGCACTTAGGAAATAATTTGTGTAAGACCCTGTGTAAGACCCTGTGTGGTCTTTGTAAATACTTTGCATATATGAAAGATTTCTTTTCTTTCCATTTCGTCTCCGATTTTTGATTTATGATAAATTTTGTTTTGCCTTTGCCTTGTGAAAACTTTGTTACAATCGGGTTATTGTAGCCTCTAAAATCGAGTGAGCAATAGCTCAAACTCAGAGTAGAACAAACCCTTAGGGTTTTTAGTCAAGCGAGGGCGAGTCCCCGAGCTCAATAATATGTTCGGGATTTTGATTTCGGATGGCTTGATCGAAGTCGTAATCGTACTATTTTTATAGCCGAGTTCGAGTAAGTTTCGAACTCACAGTAACAGACCTCTTAAGGTTTTATATCAAATAATGATGAATCCTCGAGATATATTCAAGTCAGTTTTATTTGAGCTCAGAATAGAGGAACCCTTAGGTCCCCCTATCTTGGTACATCAGTCAAAATCCCAAGAAGTGGGTTAGTTGGATAAGCATGGCATCGGATTTCATGGATCGATTCAGGTTTAATACGGAGAATACACCAGACGTCTTCTACATATATAATCTCAAGATTAAGCCAATGGAGACTTTCCGTGAGTATGCTACTCGATGGAGATCGGAAGCTGCAAAAGTAAGGCCGGCATTGGAAGAAGAGCAGATGAACAAGTTCTTCGTCCGGGCCCAGGATCCACAATACTACGAAAGGTTAATGGTTATCGAGAATCACAAATTCTCCGACAATATCAAATTGGGGGAAAGGATTGAAGAAGGGATCAAGAGCGGAATGGTAACTAATTTTGAGGCATTACAAGCTACAAACAAAGCATTGTAGTCAGGGGGTATATCCAAGAAGAAAGAAGTAGGGGCAGTGATGGTAGCCCAAGGTCCAAAATTTCCTCTTACACACCAAACACCTCCACCCACATATCAGCCTTCACCTCCCAAATATCCACAACCCGCCACTACCTACCACACTTATAACACCCAGCCAGCATATTATCACTCACCGCCAGCCCGCCAAAGCTATCAGAAACCCAAACCAAATTTCAACCGTAGGCCACCCAAACAATACACCCCTATTGTTGAACCCATCGATCAATTATACGAGAGACTAAAAACTATTCGATATGTCACCCCTATTCCCGTTGTTGCCATGGAAAACTCTGCTCAATGGGTCAATCCAAATAAAACATATGCCTACCACTCCAGCATGAAAGGGCATACCATTGATGAATGTCGCACCCTGATAGACAAGATCCAGACACTAATCGATACCAAGGTTATACAAGCAAAGGAGGGTGCACCTAATGTCCGCAACAATCCCCTCACGGATCATAGGGGCGAGGGAGTAAATATGATAGATACTGATGAAGAATGGGACCCAGAAGGGTCGATTGGACTTATTCGAGAAGGGGATGACCCAAAGAAACCTGCGGTTACTCTTACTCCTATTGTGGTACAGATACAGCCACCAGTTAAAGTTGAAGTAGCCACACCAACCCCGTTCGAGGTGGAAAAAACACATGCAGCTGCACCTGCTCCATTCGAAGTAGAAGTAACCACACCCTTCACTATGACGGTAGCATCCACACCGCCCTTTAAATCCAATGTTGTACCTTGGGACTATGTTGCAGAAGCCAGGAGGAAAGGAAAAGCAAAAATGGAAGAATCTGGTGTAACACAAGGGATCACCAAGACTGGTAGAATTTATACACCTGAGAATTTAGGAGGAACGACTAGAGAAGCTGCTTCTAAGCAACCGATCATCGAAACTGGCTCGGATGATCTTTGGAGAAAGGAGCAAGCAAGGAAGTATTCTGTGGTTGATCATTTGAACAAA
Organism: Nicotiana tabacum; assembly: GCF_000715075.1. Lineage (NCBI taxonomy): Eukaryota > Viridiplantae > Streptophyta > Magnoliopsida > Solanales > Solanaceae > Nicotiana > Nicotiana tabacum. The sequence goes on from NC_134102.1 coordinate 51,850,221, forward strand.
ACCCCTGCTCAGATATCCATTCTATCACTACTGCAGAATTCTGAGGCACACAGGAACGCGTTGATGAAAGTGTTGAATGAGGCTTGTGTACCCAGCAACATTACCAGTGGAGATATGGCCAATATGGTAGGACAAGTGTTGGAAAGCCACAAGATCACTTTTTATGAAGACAAATTGCCACCAAAGGGATTAAACCACAACAGGGCGATGCACATCACGGTACAATGCGAGGATAAATTCATTGCCAGGGTCTTGATAGATGGAGGTTCCAGCCTCAACATCTGTCCACTGACAACTTTGAAAAGATTGGGTAAAGGTTTGCATGAAATATGAGTAGGGACTATGAACTTGAAGGCATTCGATGGGTCTCAAATGGCCACAATTGGGGAAACCAACCTGAGCCTACAGATTTGACCAACCTGGTTTGATGTTGAGTTTCAAGTGTTGGACATATCTACTACCTACAACCTATTGTTGGGACGACCTTGGATACATGCCGCTGGGGCTGTAGCTTCTACTCTACATCAAGTCGTGATGTTTGAGTGGAACCATCAGGAAGTGATTATCCATGGGGACGGAAGTAATCGCATTTACACCAGTCAAACTGTTCCGGTCATCGAGAGTAGAAGGAAGTTGGGTGGAGAAACATACCATCGCATCGAGCGTGTCAACGTAATTGAAAAGGACAAATGGTGGAGCAGTAAGATAGAAGGCATATTGGCATGGACAGGGTATGAGCCTGGCAAAGGTCTCGGTAAGAATCTCTAGGGGATCACCAAACCAATACAGCTAAAGCGTCATGGCACAACTTTTGGGCTTAGGTATGAATACACCTGGCACGAGTATCAGAATTAGTCGCCACCATGGCGTGGTCCTTATTACCCTCTAGAAAAACCAGTACCATTTGAGCCAGTCATTTCACCAAGCTAACATGATGTGGGAGTCCAAAGAAGATGAAGTTCTAGCCGGTATAAGGAATCTGTTTCTGGATGATGGAGACATGGATTGCAGTGCGATAGTTGAGGAGGAAGAGGAGGAAGGCCTCATTATTCAGACCTTGGAGAAAGGAGTTGTTCTCAAGAACTGGACTGCTGCACCATCAAGGGCCCATTGAGTTCCTGGGTAGCCTGGCAATTAGCATCATTTATTTTTAAAAGCAATTTTTATGAGCATTTAAGACGTTTTCAGCATTTTGTTTTAAGCATGTTTTGTTTTGAAATAATTGCTTGGGTCATCAAGCCGCACCTGTTTGACGTTTTCAAGATTTATCTAAATGCTATATGTTTTTAGTATTTATTATTATTCTTTATATTTTTTTCTACAGCATTATTATTACCTACCCCGATGAACTTACGACTGTGACATGTAATGAGACAACGCAACATAAGGATAATGACTCAGAGGATCTGGAAGAGGATATAATACCCGAGGAAATTGTCAGAGAAGTGGAAAACTTTGAAAACAAGCCTTAGTCCAATTTGGATGAGACTGAAACAGTTAATCTAGAAGACTCCGAAACAGTCAAGGAAACACGTGTAAGCATTCACCTGTCACCATCAGAGAAAGAAGAATACACTCGTTTCTTAAAGGAATATGATGATATCTTTGCATGGTCCTATGATGATATGACCGGTTTGAGCACATCCATAGTGGCTCATAAACTACCTACCAACCCAATGTTCCTGCCAGTAAAGCAGAAGATCAGAAAGTTCAAGCCAGATATGAGTTTGCAAATCAAAGAAGAAGTCACCAAACAGATCAAAGCTAAGGTTCTCAAAGTGGTTGAATATCCAACTTGGTTGGCTAACATCGTGCCAGTTCCGAAGAAGGATGGGAAAGTCAGAGTATGCGTCGATTATCGGGACCTAAGCAGAGCAAGTCCCAAAGATGATTTTCCATTACCCAACATACACATACTGATCGAAAATTGCGCCAAGCATGAACTCCAATCCTTTGTGGATTGCTTCACGGGATATCATCAGTTATGGATGGATGAAGAGGATGCCAAAAAGACAGCTTTTATCACACCTTGGGGGGTGTACTGCTATAACATGATGTCGTTCGGTCTGAAGAATGCTGGGGCCACTTATATGAGGGCCATGACAACTATTTTCCATGACATGATACACAAGGAGATAGAGGTATATGTGGATGATGTCATCATCAAATCCAAAAAGAGTACAGATCACAGAGCAGACTTAGGGAAATTTTTTGATCGGCTTCGGAGGTACAATTTGAAATTGAATCCCACAAAATGTGCCTTCGAGGTCCCAGCAGGAAAGTTATTAGGGTTCATCGTTAGCCGTCGAGGAATTGAGTTAGACCCGTCAAAGGTCAAGGCTATCCAGGATTCACCTCCACCAAAGAGCAAGAAGAACGTGATGAGTTTCTTGGGACGTCTCAACTACATCAGCAGCTTCATAGCATAATCAACTATAATATGTGAGCCGATTTTCAAAATGCTGAAGAAGGATGCCGCCACTAATTGGACAGAAGATTGCCAAAAAGCTTTTGACAAAATCAAGGAATACTTGTCCACACCACCAGTCCTAGTCCCGCCAGAACCTGGTATACCACTGCTACTCTACCTTTCCGCACTAGATGGGGCTTTCGGTTGTGTCTTCGGACAACACGACGAGACAGGGAGAAAAGAGGAGGCATATATTATCTGAGCAAAAAGTTCACACCTTACGAAGCACGGTACTCTCTGCTGGAACGCACTTGTTGTGCTCTAACATGGATAGCCTAGAAACTGAGGCACTACTTCTGTGCTTATACCACATATCTCATATCAAGAATGGATCCACTGAAGTACATCTTTCAGAAGCCTATGCCTACAGGAAAGCTAGCCAAATGGCAAATATTGTTGAGTGAGTTTGACATCATCTATGTAACTCAGAAGGTAGTCAAGGGATAGGCATTAGCAGATCATCTTGTAGAAAATCCTATAGGAGGAGAATACGAACCACTGAAAACGTATTTTTCTAATGAAGAAGTGTCTTTCGTAGGAGAAGATATTGCTGAATCCTACGACGGTTGGAGAATGTTTTTCAACGGAGCTGCAAATTTCAAAAGAGTCAGTATCGGAGCCGTTTTGGTGTCAGAAACAGGTCTACATTATTCGGTGTCTGCAAAACTCAGGTTTCCATGCGCTAATAATATGGCAGAATATGAAGCCTGCATATTAGGACTCAATTTGGCTGTCGACATGAATATCCAGGAATTGCTGTGATTGGTGATTCAGACCTGTTGGTGCACCAGGTACAAGGAGAATGGGCTACAAAGAACACCAAGATACTACCATATCTGCATCACGTACTAGAGATGATGAAGAGGTTCACGAAGATAGAATTCCGACATGTCCCCAGAATCCAGAATGAATTTGCAGATGCACTGGCCACTTTGTCCTCCATGATACAACACCCAGACAAGAACTTCATCGATCCCATTCAGGTAAGAATCCATAATCGGCCAGTTTACTGTGCTCATGTTGAAGAAGAAACAGATGGGAATCCATGGTTCCACGATATCAGGGAATATTTGGCAAAAGGAGAATATTCAGAGCATGCAAACCACACTCAGAAACGCACACTTCAGAGGTTGTCCAACCATTTCTTCCAAAGCGGAGGAATTCTGTATAGAAGAACTCCTGATCTGGGCTATTACGGTGTGTTGAAGTCAAAGAAGCCTCCAAACTACTTGAAGAGATACATGCCGGAACCTGCGGCCCACATATGAATGGTTTCATCCTAGCCAAGAAGATACTCAGAGCCGGATACACATAGATATGATACGGGTACCTCCAAATGAACTTAATGCAACAAGCGCACCTTGGCCTTTTGCTGCCTGGGGAATAGATGTCATTGGACCGATCGAGCCCACCGCTTCAAATGGGCACAGGTTCATTCTAGTGGCCATCGACTATTTCACAAAGTGGGTTGAAGATGCATCTTATAAAGCCGTAACCAAGAAAGTCATCGCAGATTTTGTCAGGGACCGTATTGTTTGTCGATTCGGGGTTCCAGAATCCATCATCACTGACAATGCCGCCAATCTCAATAGTGATCTAATGAAAGCCATGTGTGAAACCTTCAAAATCAAGCACAAAAACTCCATAGCATACCGACCTCAAATGAATGGAGCTATGGAGGCCACCAACAAGAACATTAAGAAGATACTAAGGAAGATGGTAGAGAATCAAAAGCAGTGGCACGAGAAGTTACCATTTGCCTTATTGAGATACCGTACCACAGTCTGTATGTCAACCGGGGCAACTCCTTACCTATTGGTCTACGGTACTAAAGTCGTCATCCCCGCCGAGGTAGAAATTCCTTCCTTGAGAATTATACAAGAAGCTGAGCTTAGTGATGCGGAATAGATAAGAAGCCTCTACAAGCAGTTAGCTATCATTGATGGGAAAATAATGAATGCGGTGTGTCATGGTCAGATTTATCAAAACAGAATGTCCAAAGCTTTCAACAAAAGGGTCAAACCTAGGCAGTTTGCACCAAGGCAACTAGTGTTGAAACAAATCTTTCCACATCAGGATGAAGCCAAAGGAAAACTCTCACCCAACTGGCAAGGACCCTATATGGTTCACAGAGTACTAACAGGAGGAGCACTCATACTCGCAGAAATGGATGGAGAGATTTGGCCAAAGCCTATCAACTCAGATACAGTCAAAAGATACTATGTTTAAAGCTGTTTACATTTATGCAACTGATGTAATTGAACTATGCTTGACCTGATTCCCATTTAAGAGGGGATACGTAGGCAGCCCTGTGGGTTTGATCACAATACAATACAATTTCCATTTTCCCCATAATCAGAAACTGGGGCAGAATTTTGAGGAGGACCCTCAAAATTCCGAAGCAAGTTCAGCCAACGGCACTGTATGCGGAATAGCCAGATATTCGTCTAGGTAACTGGGGAGGAATTTTGAGGAGGACCCTCAAATTGCTATGGCAAGAAGGTCGCAATGTCTCTAACAATGTCTCAGTTATTGGTTCATCTAATCAATTTTTAAATTGCACATTACTGTGTTTTGAATAACTATGCATGCATATTTTTCGAAAACAGTATTTTTAGCCAGATGCTAACCATGGTAACTCGAACAGGATTCCAACGCGGAGCGGAGCAGACAAAGGCACGAACCAACCTCCCCCGCAAAACTCATGATTTTTCTTTGAATGCAGGAATAAGAGATATTCGCCAGTACGTGCGCACCTTAGAATCACTGTCTTCACAACAACAAGGCTACCGAACTCATCCACAGCTAAGAAATACTCCGCTATCACTTATTATTTATTCCCTACATGAGACTAAGCAGTGTCTCAAATCTTACATGAGGCTAAGCCCTACCTCCTCAACTGCATAAGGCTAAGCATTGCCTTCCATTTGCATGAGACTGAGCACTGTCTCCATCCTGCATGAGGCTAAGCCCTGCCTCCTCAACTGCATAAGGCTAAGCATTACCTTCCATTTACATGAGACTAAGCATTGTCTCCATCCTACATGAGGCTAAGCACTGCCTTCTCAACTGCATAAGGCTAAGCATTGCCTTCCATTTGCATGAGACTAAGCATTGTCTCCATCCTGCATGAGGCTAAGCCTTGCCTCCTCAACTGCATAAGGCTAAGCATTGCCTTCCATTTGCATGAGACTAAGCATTGTCTCAAACCTTGCATGAGGCTAAGACCTACCTCCTCAATTGCATAAGGCTAAGCATTGCCTTCTATTTGCATGAGACGAAGCATTGTCTCAAATCTTGCATGAGACTAAGCCCTGCCTCCTCAACTGCATAAGGCTAAGCATTGCCTTCCATTTGCATGAGACTAAGCATTGTCTCAAATCTTGCATGAGGCTAAGACCTGCCTCCTCAAATGCATAAGGCTAAGCATTGCCTTCTATTTGCATGAGACTAAGCATTGTCTCAAATCTTGCATGAGGCTAAGCCCTGCCTCCTCAACTGCATAAGGCTAAGCATTGCCTTCCATTTGCATGAGACTAAGCATTGTCTCAAATCTTGCATGAGGCTAAGCCCTACCTCCTTAATTGCATAAGGCTAAGCATTGCCTTACATTTGCATGAGACTAAGCACTGTCTCAAATCTTGCATAAGGCTAAGCCCTACCTTCCTAGCATGAGACTAAGCATTGTCTCTCCTTGCATGACCACAAATGTTGCTCTGCTCCAAACCTTGCATTATTCTCTTCTCTCGGGACTAAGCTCTGCTCCCGACTCTACACAGGACTAAGCTCTGTCTTGTTTTATCTCAAGCATCATATCTTGCATCTCATGGGCTGACATATAGCCAATTTATTCGAAGACATCATAGTCCGAAGGCATCATCCTCATAGCCGGAAGACACCATGCCATGGCCTGAGGATCTCTTAATCTTGCAAATCATTATTCAAAGGCATCATGGTTCGGAGGCACCATCTTCATAGCCCGAGAACATCATTTCATGGCCTGCGAATCCTTTACCACACAATTCATAGCCCAGGACACCATGGTCTAAGGACGTCATCCTCACCATCCAAAGACAATCTCCATGGTCCAAAGGGAATTTGCATCATGTTTAAATTTATTTGATAATATATATGCATCGTATTTTGAGTTTGCAGGTAATCTGATAAGTAACTGTTATCCTAACGGGAGTAATCTTCGCTCCAGTTTCCATTCAACGTCCATATCCTTCAATTATTTCAAATGTAACCGATAATCGTCCGTTACCCATTCTCATATGATACCTACTCAAGTATCCATAACCTTTCTCAATCCTGATTTGTCCTATCCAGAATATTTTGTCTGTTCTTACAACAACTTCATCGGTTTGTTCCTCTGTTGGATCCAGAACTACACATGGCTTGATTCCTGTAAAACCAGGGATATGTAGGCATGTCAGAGACTAGAGCGTGGCCTACATTCTTTCAAATCACCTCATTCGGTCAAAATCGGTCATCAATTCTTTACCCGACAACTCTTTCATCCTTCCCGGGTAAAGAGGGGCAGCTGTTGATATCCAATTTTTCTCGTGTGACTGTTACCACATAATTCACAGCAAGTAGACATCTGTTGTACATGTTGCATCTATTGTTATACTTTCAAAATAGTGCATATGCACCATCATTTGATCTACAAGCATATACAAGCATTTTTCATAATTTTCTATGATTTTTAAAGGCTTTAAATCAATTTATTCCTACATTTTATTATATAAATATCTATTAATTACCTTATAAATTATTTTTATGATGATTTTATCATCTAAAATTTTCATTTACACCCATATTAGATTTTAAATATTTTATTTACATTTTTGTTACAATTATATTTGCATTTTTAGGCTAAATTATATATTTTGCAATAATAGCCCATATGTACTTATAATTACTTTATTTATGCAACAAAATAACTTTTATATTTTTATAATGTTAAACAATTGTTTTTAATCATTTTCATGCACAAATAATATATTTTGATATTTATCTATTATTTTTATAAATTATTATTTGTTCAAATCGGGTATTTAAAATCTAGCCCTAATTCTATAACTAATTCGGACCTAAAAACTACCCAAACCAGCCAAATCCCAATACCCCTAACCCAATTACCCTTAAACATTCAATAAACCCAACCCCAATCAGCCCAAATCCTGGTAGTTGATCAAAAATGATCAACGGCCCACAACTAACGACCCCCTTCCCTGATATCCCTCCTCACTTTTCTAAAAACCGCCGCCCTCATTTCCCCTCCCCTGTTGAACCCTAACGTCGCCGCCTCACCCAAATTCTCCTGAATCCCGGTCCTAATGGGATTCTTTCCCTATTCCCTTACCATTTTAGTGTTTTACCTTTATTTGGTGCTAAATTTCGGAATGACTTAGATACTTGCCTAAACATGGCAAATACCCCACTGTGATTCCGTCCAAATCTATATTTACCTCTTGAATCTGGACAACCTCGAGTCCAAGTACGTTATTTGTAATGATTCTCTCATATCTCGCTTGGTTCGCACTAAGCCCTAAAGGTTAAGGTTCCAGATTTTTCTTTGATTCGAACCAAATCTGGTTCAAACTCTGGTTTTTTTAACATTTCTTCATCTATATTTGCTCTATTACTTATGGGTCTGCTGATTTTTGCCGATTTTGTGACTTACCTAATTTAGGGTTTCAAACCCCTTTTACTTGAACCAAATCCGGTTCGATTATAAGTTTCCTTTTTTAAGTTCATATATATGTTTATTTTGTGCTAATATGTGTTCTTTTCCTTTATTCTTGTTGATTTTTTGTTTTACCCAAAATTAGGGTTTCAGTCCCTTTTTACTCGAATTAATCTGGTTCAATTTCATGTCTCTTTTGAATAATCCCTGTCTACGTTCATTTGTGTGTGTTAATACATGATTCTTTGCCATTATTCTCTGCTAATTTTGGGGTTTACCTAATTTAGGGTTTCCAACTCTTTTTACTTGAATCAAATCTGGCTTGATTGAGTATTCCTTTTACAATGATCTCTTATCTGTCTGATGTGATTCTTTACCTTATTTCCTACTGGTTTTGTGCATTTTTTCACCTAAAACTTAGGGTTCAACCCTACTGATTTAAACACTGACCTTAGTATTTAAGTGAGGAATTCTTTAATGCTAGAACATTATTCGAACCCCTCTCCACTCCCCTTTGAAATAAAGTTTAGAACTCAAGTTCTTTCACTCCTAGCAATACTACTTTGTGCTTTTGATTCCTGGCCGGCTGGAAGGCAAGGCCAGAAATACTCAACTGTTTTGCTTATGTTGGTAACAATTGCTATACTGTTGGATTCCTTTTTCCTGTTTCATCTTAACTGGTGAGTTTATTGAATCCTTTGTTATTCCATTATAATTACTATTATCAAACCATGTTACCCCAAATGCTATTACCTGTATTTAAGACATGTTGAACTTAGTTTGAATCTGCCTAACTCTGTGTAATTTAGGGTTATTCTTTAGCCTTAAATGCCTTCATACCTTTCCTAAGGACTGTTTAGTTATGTGTGCCTTAACAGATTCATCAGTTTGTTTATTGAACCTGTCACCATGTGACTTGTTTGGTTCTGTGCTCACTATATTATGATACTTCTGCTAAATTGTTTAATCAGTTTCTAATACTAATTAGTGTGTTCCTGACCTACTGTTAATCAATGAGCTTTCTTTCTGTGACTTAGTCTGATTTGCAGTCTTTGTTATCACTGTGAACATGTTTATGAACTGTCTTATTAGCATGTGACTGTGTTAACTTCTAAAAACTGGATTAAGTATGCCTAGGTTCAAATGTGTTGCTATTTGTTTGTGTTCTATGTGTGATTCTGTACCCCCTAATGTGAGCACTGCTCAGGGTTCATATGAGACCCTCGTGAACTCTGACACACTAGAATTTGATTCCTAGTCTTCTTTGAACTGTTCTGATCATTCTTCTCTAGTGTGAGCACTGCCCTAGGTTCTTGAAGCCCTTGGGAACTCTGACACACTAGAGATTTGGGTTCTGTATGCTTATCCTTGAGATATGGGCGAATCATTTACCACTGGTTACTGTATCTCTATGAACAGGGGCTTTTGGAGCTATTGTGAGTTGAAGGCTTGGCATGTCCAGGTGTATTTGGGCCTGTTGCATGCTTCCTATAGTTTTTATACTTTGTAATTCATTCATTAAATTATGGTCTATAATAATTATTTGTAATAACAATTGGGGTATTAGTAAATTGGGAAACTGGGTTTATTTTAACATTTGCATGAGAATGGGTAGAAATCCTGCCTATAGGTGTTTACTTTGCTCATTCTGCTATTGTGTTAGATAACCTGCCTATAGGTGTTTACTTTGCTCATTCTGCTATTGTGTTAGATAACCTGCCTATAGGTGTTTACTTTGCTCATTATGCTATTGTGTTAGATAACTTACCTATAGGTGTTTACTTTGCTCATTCTGCTATTGTATGTTAGATAACCTGCCTATAGGTGTTTATTTTGCTCGAATATGCTCTGTAGATAACCTGCCTAAAGGTGTTTACTTGCTCGAATAAGCTCTGTGGATAACATGCCTATTCTGCTTTTTAGATACCATGCCTATAGGGAATAAAATAACCAAAGTTCAATTTGCATTGCAGCATATTCATTAGGCATCATGATCATAGGGTCATTTATAAATCTGCATTTTTAGTAGTCATACCCATAGGGTTCTTAATTTATTGATATGTTATTGTCATACTTGCTCATTTAGTATATAATAACTAAAACCAGTTTCAATCATCAAGGGTAGGAATCATGTCTATAGGGTAATCACTATCTGTGTTAAGCACTAAAATCAGGCTTTAAAACACTGCCTCGTTGAACGCCAGTAGAAAGCATGCCTATAGGAACAACTGAGTAATTCTGAATATCTCTCGTGTTTATTACTGCCAAATACCGAGTAAATCACCTAGATAGCATGTTTATAGGTTTCAACCGCTTATACTTATAATCAGTAGACAACTGTGCAGTCACTTAGAAATTACTTTGCATAACTACTCGCATGATTAAAATCCAGAATCATATAGAAATCATGTCTATAGGGCCTAACGACTTCAATTGTTGAAACTGTCAAAACGCCAAATTTGTTTGCGTGCATTTGCTGCCTAAGTGTGGAGGCTAACCTGAGCCCTTATTTGCTTTTACATGAAGTCCAATTTGTTTTGTATGTCGCCTAGTTTTTATCATTTTTGAACAACCTAAGTTAAGTCTAGAACCATCCAAAAATAAAGGTCCAAACGCCTCCTGGGCCATAGGCAAGGGACGGGTAGTGCACGCATTGGGTACGATTTAGAATTTATTAGAGCGCTTTAGGTAAATAACTTAAAGATAGTAATCGGGTAGCAGGAGATGATAGTTTGTGCCCGCTGAATAATATGACTAACACCCCCGTCTTGGGGAAGTTACGAAGTATTATTTATGTTGCACGGGGTGATCCTTTAGGCTAAAAAACTTAGGACCCCCCACTCCTATTAAAATAATTCTTTCTTTATGTTTCTCTTCTCTCTTAGACTAATTCACATGAATTAAGTTCAGCCGGGACCCACCGTTGTGGACCTCGAGGAGTTCCTAACACCTTCTCCTCAAGGTAATTTGAGCCCTTACCCGATCTTTGGTGACGCAAACTAGTAAACCCGAGTCATTTGCAATAGGTGCCCTAACGCACCTTAATCCGTTAGGTGGCGACTCTCTTTTAATAACCCTTCATTCCTTTTAAAAGAGTTGTCAACGTCGAAATCCGATTTCACGAGAAAAGGGGGCGTGACAGCATGGGGACTCTACTGGGGATATCCTTAGGCTCTTACCATAACGAACTGGGTTTGTGTGAATTAGTCTCCCTCGATAAGTGTGCCTTTGTTATTTTAGCCTTTATTTGCCACATGCACATCCCCTTCCCTATTCTCCTTTTATATGCAATTCTTCGTTTAATCTTGTTATAATATGCAAATCATATTCGCTGGCTTCAACCTCTATAGTACGAAGCCGATCCTAAATCAACTTGACTTTCTCCAAGGGATCCCAAACCAAATCAGTGACCAACAACCTAGCCTCTCCTGGCTCAAACCAACCAATTGGAGAACGACACTGCCTCCCATATAAGGCCTCATAATGAGCCATCTAGATACTCGATTGGTAGCTGTTTTTGTAGGCGAACTCTGAAAGCAGTAGGAACAAATCCCAAGAACCCTCAAAATCCATAACATGGGCACGTAGCATATCATCCAAGATTTATATGGTGCGCTCGAACTACCCATCCATCTGGGGATGAAATGATATACTCAACTCAACCCGAGTGCCTAACTCATGCTGGACGGCTCTCCAGAAATGGGATGTGAATTGTGTCCCTCTGTCAGAGATGATGGACACCAACACATTATGGAGACGAACAACCTCACGGATATAGATATGAGCCAGCTGCTCCGACGAATAGGTAGTCACCACCGAAATGAAATATACTGACATGGGCAGCCTATCTAGAAAAACCCACACTGCGTCAAATTTCTTCAAACTCCACAGAAGCCCAACAACGAAATCCATGGCAGTACTCTCCCATGTCCACTCGGGAATCTCAAGTCTCTGAAGCAAACTGCCAGTCCTCTGATGCTCGTACTTTACCTACTGAGAGTTCAAGCACTGAGCCACATACTCCACTATATCTTTCTTCTTTCTCCTCCACCAATAATGTTGTGTCAAATCCTGATACATCTTAGCAGCACCCGGGTGAATGGAGTTCCCCGAACTGTGGGCCTCCTCAAGGATCACCTCACGCAACCCATCCATATTGGGCCCACATGTTCGGCCCTGCATCCGTAGCACCCCATCATCTCCAATAGAAACCTCCTTGGTATTACCGTGCTGCACCGTGTCCTTAAGGACAAGTAAATGGGGGTTGTCATACTAACGCTCTTTGATGCGGTCATACAAAGAAGACCGAGAAACCACGCAAGCAAGGACCCGGCTGGGCTCCGAAACATCCAATATCACGAACTGATTGGCCAAGGCCTGAACATCCATGGCTAGTGGCCTCTCTGTTATAGCTAAATATGCCAAACTACCCATACTCTCTGCCTTTCTACTCAAGGCATCGGCCACCATATTGTCCTTCCTGGGATGATATAGAATAGTGATATCATAGTTCTTCAGCAACTCTTACCATCTCCGCTACCGCAATGAGGTTCTTATGCTTGAACATATGCTGGAGACTCCGGTGGTCGGTATAGACCTCACATGGGACACCATATAGTTAATACCTCTATATCTTCAATGCATGAACAATAGCTGCTAATTACAAGTTGGGAACTTGATAATTCTTCTCATTAACCTTCAACTACTAATACGTGTAGGCAATTACCATCTTGTCTTGCATCAACACCGCGCCAAGCCCAATATGTGATGCATCACAATACACAGTGTAAGACCCCGAACCCGTAGGTAACACCAATACTGAGGCTATAGTCAATGCAGTCTTGAGCTTTTGAAAGCTCACGTCACACTCCTCGGACCATATGAAAGGAGCACCCTTCTGGGTCAATCTAGTCAAAGGTGCTGCAATGGACGAGAAACCCTCTACGAAATAGCGATAATATCAGGCCAACCCAAGGAAACTCCGAATCTCCGTAGCTAAAGATGGTCTAGACCAACTCTAAACTGCCTCAATATTCTTTAGATCTACCTTGATCCCCTCACTAGATACCACATGACCCAAAAACGCCACTGAATCAAGCCAGAATTCACACTTGGAGAATTTTGCATTCAACTTCTTCTCCCTCAAGGTCTGGAGCATGATCCTCAAATGGTTCTACTAATCCTCCTAGCTACGAGAATATACCAAGATGTCATCAATAAACACGATGACAAAATAATCGAGATATGACTGGAATACATTATTCATCAAGCGCATAAGTGTTGCTAGGGCGTTGGTCAGCCCAAATGACATCACTAGAAACTCATAGTGACCATACCGAGTCTTGAAAGTAAAGTTCGGGATATCCGGGTCTCGAATCTTCAGTTGATGATACCCTGACCGCAAATCAATCTTCGAGAATACTCTAGCACCCTGAAGCTGGTCAAACAAGTCATCAATGCACGGTAATGGGTACCTGTTCTTCATTGTAACCTTGTTCAACTGCCTATAATCAATACATATCTGCATAGTATCATCCTTCTTCTTCACAAACAGAACTGGAGCACCCCGCGGTGAAACACTAGGACGGATGAAATCCTTATCAAGCAACTCCTACAGTTGTTCCTTTAACTCCTTCAACTCCACTAGTGCCATACGATATGGTGGAATAGAAATGGGTTGAGTTCCCGATACCAGGTCAATACCAAAATCAATATCCCTATCGGTTGGCATGCCCGGTAGGTCCGCTGGGAACACATCTGGGAAATCCCTTACTACAGAACTGACTTAACGGTAGGAGTATCAGCACTAACATCCCTCATAAAGGCTAGATATGCTTCGCACCCCTTCTCAACCATCCGTTGAGCCTTACGGAAGGACACAACCTTACTAGGAATATAATCCAATGTACCCCTCCACTCCAACTATGGCAAACCTGGCATAGCCAGTGTCACAGTCTTGGCATGACAATCCAGAATAGCATGATAGGGCAACAACCAATCCATGCCCAAGATCACGTCAGAGTCTACCATACTAAGCAGCAACAGATCAACTCTGGTTTCATAACCACCAATAATGACTAAACACGACTGATACACACGATCCACAATAATAGAATCTCCCACAGGCATGGACACATATACATGAGCACTCAAAGAATCATGAGATATATCCAAATACAGAGCAAAGTAATATGATATATATGAGTAAGTGGATCCCGGATCAAATTACACTGATGCAACCCTATGACATATCAGAATAATACCTGTGATAATAGCATTCGATGCAACTGCCTCTGTCCTACCAAGAAAAGCATAGAAACGATCCTAGCCTCCCCCTTTAGGGTGGCCTATACCCGTCTGCCATCCACCCCTAGTGGGGCAGGTAGAGCGGCAACTGGAGCAGCAACCATGGCCTCAGAAGTCTGTGGACCTGACTGAATCCTTGAAGCCTGAGTAGTCTGTGGAGGTGCACTCCTCCTGAGTCTGGGGCAGTCTCTAACTATATGAAGGGTATCACCACACTCAAAGCAAGATCTCAGTGGGCGTGGCTGCTGAAACTGACTCTGGCTTGGTCGGTTAGACTAACTGCTGAAGGCACCCTGTGCAGGAGATGCACTGGACAGTGGCTGAGCAAAATGGAAACCTAAGACCTCAGAGTAGTCGAATCACTAATAGAAGTTGGAAGTGCTGAATGAACTGGCCATCTTACATATCCCCTGCCATGACGGGCTGAAACTACAGTGTGGCCACAAATAAATCCTCTAGTACCTTGAGGTCTCTTGGCCTCCCTATCCTCTCTCTCTCTAGGCCCCGTAAACCCTCCAGCCTCCGATCGATCTCTACCACCTGTTGAAACGAATATCTATCCCCAACTCTCGAGCCATGCTGAATCGAACACTATAACTGAGCCCCTCGATGAATCTGCAGACTCGCTCTCTAACTGTAGAAACCAAGGCAGGTGCATGTCGGGACAACTCACTAAATCTGATAGCATACTCTAGCACTGACATAGTCCCCTGACGCAGCTGCTCAAACTCTGTGCGGCATGCATCACGAAGGGTCTTGGGAACAAACTCTCGCAAAAACATCTCTAAAAACTGAGCCCATGTGAGTGGGGCTGCATCAGCTGGCCTACCCTTCTCATACGCCTGCCACTACTGTTATGATGCTCCTAACAGCTAAAATATAGTAAAAGCAACTCCGCTCACCTCCACAATACCCATTGTGTGGAGAATATGGTGGCACTTCTCTAGAAAACCATGCGCATCCTCGGTAGCTATGTTGCTGAAAGTAGGAGGATCATACTTCTTAAACTTCTCAAGTCTCCTCTGCTCCTCCTCAAATGCCTCTGGTCTGACCTCAGTTCGAACCGGAATAATGGGTTGCGCTGGAACGACACTTGGGACCTGATCAATGTGGACCCGCTGCTCTAGGATACGGGTCGTAGGATTTTGAGCTCCTCCCCCAGCCTAAGATGTAGCTGGTGCAAGGGGAATCAATCATGCCTGAGCTAGAGTGGTGAACATGCTCAAAAACTATGCTAGGGTCTCTTGAAGTCCAGGGGCAGTAACATGCACCTCGGGAAATTGTCCCCTAACAGGAGTTATTGGCGGCTCCTCAGTCATTTCTCGGGCAGGTGCTCTAGCTACAACATGTGCCCTTCCTCGGCCTCTATCATGGCCCCGGACTCGCGCGGATCTAGAAGGGGGCACGGTGTCTGATTATTGGATCCATCTGTGTGTCTCCTCACCATCAGTAAGAGAATAGAAAGACAAAGACTCAGATTTTGAAATCAACAATTTCGCACGACAAGGAATCAAAGAATTGGAGTTTTCCTAATAGTTTTGTAACCTCTCGAAGATAAGTACAAACGTCTCTGTACCGATCCGCAAGACTCTACTAAACTTGGTTATGACTCGTAACACCTATGATCCTTGAGCTCTGATACCAACTTGTCACAACCCCAAATTCCCACCTTATGATGCCGTTCTAAGACTAGGTAAGCCTAACAAACAAGAGAAATATGATAGAAATAACGACTAAAAACATATATAAACTAGTAAGTCTCATAATAATATCAATATTGAATCACAGTTACAATACTCCCAAAACCCGGTGAAACTGAGTCATAAGCTCTATAGAAATGTACTAAAATCTCTAATACAACATTGTCTGATAATAGGATAAACAGTAATAAGGAAATGGCGGAAGGTGACTCCGAGGCCTGCAAGCATTGGGCAGGTATACCTTGAAGTCTTCGGAAATGACTGAATGATCACTAACGTCCGGCACGAGCAGATGTATCTGGATCTACACAGAAATATATAGAAGCGTAGCATGAGTATACCACAATGGTACCCAATAAGTATCAAGCCTAACCTCGGTAGAGTGGTGCCGAGGCCAAGTCAAGACTCCTAGTAGGACTAGAAAACTGAACAGAGTATAGTATCATCAAATAATGAAAAGCAAGAAAATAAAGGACAATAAAGTAGTTCAATAATGTAAGCTAGCATCGGAGTTAAAAGAAATAAAGGCAACAAGGAATGAACACATGAAAATAACAACAAGGAATGAATGCGGACAAATACAAGTAAGACAACGAAGAAGTAACAAAACTGTTCAACCAACAAGCCTTTTTAACATAGAAAATACAACAAGAATCACAATCAAGGTACCACGCCTCATATTCACATTTCACAATCTCAATCACAATCTTTTCTTATTTCGCCGCGTGAGCCTTACATTTGGATATTTTTGAAAATATTTTTTCCGAAATAGCTACACGCGTTTTAGCCCCCTTATATCATCGCGTGGATTCAAGTAATTCCCTTACTAGCAACAAACACGTAGATCCCACCTTATGTCGCTGCATGCACATCAACCCCTATCATTATACCGCCGCATGCACATCAATATCACAACACAATAATAACTCGCACCACATGTGCCCATATGCCAAAACTTGCCAAAATCAACAGTACCAATGTTACCACAACTTATAGCCCACGGCTCAACCACAACGTGAACAAGAATCTCAATGATAGCAAAATGAATGTGAAATACTCAATAGGGAAAGATACCTCAACAATCAACAACTTCAACCTCAATGTGATAATAGCTTTCACAACTTCAATATCAATAACCTGACAAGAAGATATTCCCACGAAATAACCATTTCAAATAAGAGTAATTCAACAATAAGAGAGGTAACAAGACAATAAGAGAGGTAACAACTTAAACAAAAGCATGTATGGGCAAACATAATAATGAAATATAGAACAAGTGCTAACAACGTCAAATAAAGCATGTGAGAGTAAATTTAACTATGTAAGATATAACATATTATGACAATTCAATTAAATGCATGGAATAAGTCTAAAGGTCTAAACCGATCAAACTACCACATATAGCTCATGTGCACACTCGTCACCTCATGTATACATCTTTCACATAATAAAAATAACACAAGCAACCTGAATCCTAAGGGGTAGTTCCCTCACACAAAGTTAGACAAGATACTTACCTCAACTAGGCCAAATCAACACTCAAAATAGCTTTTCCCCTAAAATTTGCCTCCACGCGGCTCAAATATAACAAAAAATGACATAATATCATCAAACAATGCAAGGGAAACCAATTACAATAGATAAACCTATGATCTTTATACAATTCTCCAAAAGTCAACAAAAGACAACCCTGGGACCGCCCGGTCAAAAGCCGGGTCCAAGGGTAGATTTTGGCTACCCATAACCCCACGAGTCCATATATGTATTTTGTTTTCAAATCCGAGTCAAAATCGACTCTCAAAACCCAAGTTTTTATTTTTCGAAACTTGACAAAAATCCCCAAATTTACTCTTTGATTCTCATAAATTTGATGCTGAATCTACAATATAATCATGAAATATAGTTGGAAATTGATTAGAATCATTTACCCAATATTTGTAGATGAAACTCCCCTCTCCAAATCGCCTCTTACCGAGTCTAAGGTTCTAAAATATGAAAAATGAGACTTAATCCCAACTTTCCAGCCCTTATGTTCTGTTGCAGATGTCGCAATTGCGACATTGGGTTTGCAAATGTGAAACCTCACAATTGCAAAGAATGTATCGCAATTGTGGCACTGATAGTCTATGAAGGATGACGCAAATGCGACATGGGCTTTGCAATTGCGAAGCCTGCTTCCCTCGCAAATGGGAAAACAAAATCACAAATGCGAACCTACCCAGACCAGGTACCACTTCGCAATTACGATCCAGGTATCGCAATTGCGATCCAGGTATCGCAATTGCGACACTTGAGACCCCCTGCTAAGATCACAATTTGGATGTTGATGTTCACAATTGCGACATCAGAGACACCAGTAGCCTCACCCGAGCCCTCGGGGCTCCAAACCAAACATCCACACAAGTTTAAAAAAATCATATGAACTCACTTGCGCGATCAAAATAAATAAATAACATCTAGAACTATGAATCGGACATCAAGACGCATGAATTTCAAATGAAAACTCAAAAACATCTAGAATTGCAACTAAGCGTCTGAATCCAATCACATCAATTCCAAATGACACCAAATTTTGCAAGCAAGTTCCAAATCACAAAACAGACCTATTCCAAGTCCGAAATTAAATTCCGAACCAGATAGCCAAAAGTCAACCTACGGTCAAACGTGGAAACAATTTCTAAACCTCAAATTGCCAACTTTTGGCAAAACAACACATCAACCTACGGACCTCCGAATTTGATTATGGGCATACGCCTAAATCCAAAATCAAGATACGAACCTACCGAAACCATCAATATATCATTCCGGGGTCGTTTCACAAAAGTGAAACTTTTGTTAATATTTCTAACTTAGGCTTCTAAACCAAGAAAAGGGTTTAAATCAACTGAAACCTTCCCCGGAAAGAAACTAACAAACTCCGCAAGTCATAAAATCATAAATACACATGTGTGAAGCATCAAAAGGAACGGGGCTCATATACACAAAATGACCAGTCGGATCGTTACACTTTTCTTTTAGTACCTCCTCATACAAGACTACGAGTTTCGTTTGTCACCTTATTTAAGAAGAAACCAGACTTTGAAAATCCTTAAAGATCTTCTAGATTCTACACGAAGTGGTTATTCTTATGTTTCGATAATATTTTTGGAATTTGTTCTTCTTCTTCTTCAATGGCCCTAATCTCTCAAATATGGAAGTTCTCACAGTTGATTTTTCAAGTCGATCAAAGATAGAAGGCTTGTGGAAATCGGCGGTTCATCTTCTACAGTGATATAGTTTTTGCTTGTGCTTCTTATAGGGATGGGAACTGGTGAGGGTTGTTTGTATCCCAAACCTTCACGTGGTTTCCTTGTAGCAGCTTCTGATGAGATCTTCCTTAACTTTGACGGCTCATTGGGATTGTATCCATCCTTTGTAAATAACTTGTAAGCAATAAGTTCAAGACCTTCACCCATACGCTTCACAGGGAGCATCATATTTTGCGAAAGATTTTGGGCCATGAATCCTGCAAGTAGCTTTGAGGACAACTTTATTTCCTCAATTTGTTTGATTATACAATTTAACCCCTTTAACCTATT
The DNA here is from genome assembly GCF_000715075.1 of Nicotiana tabacum. Taxonomy (NCBI): domain Eukaryota; kingdom Viridiplantae; phylum Streptophyta; class Magnoliopsida; order Solanales; family Solanaceae; genus Nicotiana; species Nicotiana tabacum. Next base: position 51,869,967 of record NC_134102.1, read on the forward strand.
AGTTTGGAGACTGGATGATTCACCTTCCTCTTTTTTGTCTATGGGACATAACGAAGAACATGAGTTACCTTCTTTCCAGAAGACATGATGTACCCTTTATGAGATTTATTCGAGCTAGGGTGATATTCCTTGGCAACAACTTTAACCTTACCAGCTACCACCTCAGCTCTTGTAGTTCCTAGCTCATCACTTTTGCTCTTTGTGATTTTGCTGACTCTTAATTCCTTCCATATATGGTTCTTCAAGTAGAACGTTGCATTAATGAAGTGCGACTCAGCCTCGGTGAATGGCTTGTCATCAACAACTATATTTTTTTCAACCCCATCCTTGTAAGAGTTCAAATAATGATGGCAGGTAGATGGAACTACTCTATTCTCATGTATCTAAGGTTTCCAAGCAAGATTTTGTATGAATTCCTTGCATCGATCACGTGTAACCACGCACTTTACAACATATATCTGATGGAAATCTCTAATTTGATAGCACCTATGGCCTTTTGCCCACCTTGATTGAATCCTTGAATAATCTAGCAGCTTTCCGAGAGTTCGGCCATGGGAATGGCAAGATCTTTCACGGTGCGAACTAGCAAGATATTCACTGAGTATCCTTCACCAATAAAATTTTGATTCACCTTTTTATCGTGCATATAGCCAACCATGTATAAGGGATAATTTTGAAGAGTATCACCTAGTAGAAGGTCGTCACTCGTGAACGTGATGTTTTCTTCGCAAGCGTTAAATTCTTGAGGAATGGACTCGGTGAGATTTTTTTACTTTGAGGATGGTCCAATGGTAGGTCTTCACTCTTTTCTTCTCCTCTATAAGCACTTCAACAAGAGGCCTCAACACCATCATGGTAAATCTTTGTGCGGAACCAACTTGGTAAGAATTCCTCCAAGGTCACTAAATATCGTGGCTTTTGAGGGTGGTACACCTCCATTTTTGCTTTCTTTAGATGCTTAATTGGATTCTGTTTCCTCTGTCTTTTCACCATTATTTTCCTTTTCGATTGTTCAATTGACTATTTTCGTGGACTTCTTTTGTGGCTTCCACGGCGAGTCACCAGGTCCAACCTTCATCATCAGTTTGATGAACTTTGGCTTTGTTATTCTCCAATAATTATTCCTCTTTACTTTCTATGATACTGTATATCTTAACTGGATAAAATGAACCAAAGGTGATATTAACTTGGTTCACACTTGCCTTGTTGTCTTCAAGCACGATCTTCTTTTCACGAGCTAAGTCCATAACTTTGCCCTCAAAGATAAAGTAATTTTAAAGGGGGTGACTCACAAGCTGATCATATTTGCAGTAATTTAGGTCATTAGTTTTTCCATCTTCCTTTGGCCGCTTCATCTCCGAAAGCTCAATGCACTTTAGCTCGAGGAGTTCTTCAAAAATTGTAGGCACATCAGAATCCAGAAATGAGTACTCTTTTTCTAGCATATCTTGTAGAATCAACTTTCCACTTGGCTTATCTTGAAAAGAAGTTGTTTTCGTACTCTGCTTCTTGCTCACCATTGTTGTCAACTTCACAAGCGAGGTGTTGACATTCATAACTTTTTTGCTTTTAGACTTTGGTACGAACTTGCTCCATTTCTTGACTTCTTGCTTGTCGTTTCTTTTGTGAGGCTCGTAGACAAGCAGCCTTTCATTTCTAGTGGAGACCATGCTCAATTCTATTTCTTGGTCACGAGTAGCAAGTTCTTCAAATGTTCTAGGATTGATATCCTTCAAAATTTAATGAAGTCCCCAATGCATTCATTTGATGCACATATATATGCCAGAAGCTTCACTAACCCTATCTTTGCAGTTGAGATTTGCATTCCTCCATCAGTTGATAAGTCAATAACTCATTCATCCTTCCGTTGATGAGCAGTTATAAGTTCCACCATGCTCACAGTATGCCTCATGCTATAAAAGTGGTTGAGAAAATCTTATTCCAGTTGATCCCAGCTATCAACGAATCTAGCCTCGATGTCTATGTACTAATCAAAAGCATTTTCCTTTAGTCACCGGATAAACTGCTTGACGAGGTGATCTCCGTAAGCCTCAGTATTATTTCATGTATCAACAAAATGTGCCACATGTTGCTTTGAATTTCTCTTGCCATCAAATTGCTGAAACTTGGGAGGCTGATAGCCAGCAAGCATCTTCAAGCTATCAATCCTTGCAGTGTACAACTTTGCATATGCAAGGGAGGACTTAGAAGCAACATCATACTTGTTTTTATGGTCCCTTTGGTGAAATCCTTTAGTTGATCGATTAGAATATCCCTTTAGAAGAAATGGGAATTTCTTTAGCGGATGCTACTTCTCTTAGGGGAGAATCAAGCTCTTAAACTTCTGGGCGCTTGCCAGGTGCATGGCTGGATTCTCCTTCCATCAAGACTTTCTACCTATCGGTTAACTTGTCAATTCAAGCGTCTTGATTTTTCATACACGTAGTCAAGTCAAAAATTGCTTCTATCAAGTTTGTTAGTTGCTCCTCCACAGATGAAACATTCGCCATCATCACTTGCATGGATATTTTGGATGACGGAAAGTAACATGGATTTTCACATAGATTGATCCTCGTTTGGCTCACATTATGTGGTGTAAGTGAGGAGGATTCGGCACTTGATGTACCATAATCTTCCTTCATAGCAGAGTTCTAGGATCCAAAGAGGTTAAGCCGAGCTAGAGGTTCTTTAATATTTTTAGCAACATTACTTCCACCTTCAGATGTGTCGGTAGAAGATTTTTCTCCTTTTGAAAATGAATATCCGAAGATAGGAGTTGATGTGGATGACACTTGGAGTACTTGTTTTACTAGAAAGCTTACTTTGCTCCTTGTAACTTGTCACGCCCCGAACTTAGGGAGCGCGACCGGCGCTCAACCGAGTAAACCCAGTTGAGCAAGCCTACATTATATCGACCTCTCATCATTACTCATGCATGATTTACCATAACATAATTAGATCTTGACTTTTAAATCAAATACAGTTGGCTCAATGGCCTACAATCTTTCTCATGATGGGTGCGTAGCCTCATAAATACTGTGAACATAAATAAATGACAAAAGTCAAATCCTTAATTACATGACCCACAGTATACATGGAGCTTCTATGATAATAGATACCTAAATACATAAAATGAACTAGACCCAAACACCCACTAGAACTATAGCGGGCTCACCATAAGCTGTGTAGTGAAGAAGATCCATATCATCCTATAAAAGTATACCTGCATCCATTAAAAGATGCAGCGCCCCTAACAAAAGGGACGTGAGTACATGTGGAATAGTACTCGGATGTAAGGCAGTCAAAACAACATATGAAAATACGGTAACTCAAACAAGAGGCAAATAAAGTACAACCAGAAACTACGAAACATCCCATAGAATCACATTTCAAGTCTTATTATACTTGCATCATTCTAAACTTCTTTTAGGATCAACTTAGCCATATGAACTATACGTGGAATACATAATATAATGTAATTGTAACAACATGTACGAACAAGGCCAATGATAGTGGCAACTTCCTCCCTTATTTTACACATATACATTTCATAGACCGTCCTTAGTGTTCACATACCATATTATACACCTATGCATCTCATAGAATGTTCACAGTATCACCTATACAATACACATGTGTGTTTCATAGACCGTTCATAGTGTTTACTTACACAATACAACTGTGTGTTTTATAGACCGTTCATAGTGTTTACTTACATAATACACCTGTGCGTTTCATAGACCGTTCATAGTGTTCACTTACAAAATACAAATACACCTATTCAAGGGCTTGGAAATACAACATGAATATGATGAATCATGGTAACAGTAAAAGGGCTTAGATAACCGTTAACGTCAAGCAAATTTATTAAGAGCTTCCATTAAAATTTATAGATATTAAGTCGGGGATCCTCTATAACCACCTTCACACAAAGCGGTCCTACCGCCTCACCCCAACATATGCGGGTGGAGGTGTATCACGATACCACAATATCTACACAAAGCGGCCCTGCTGCCTCACCCCAATATATGCGGGTGGAAGTGTATCACAATACCATAATCTCTACACAAAGCGGCCCTACCGCCTCACCCAATATATGCGGGTGGAGGTGTATCACAATACCAAAATCTCTGCGCAAAGCGGCCCTACCGCCTCACCTCAATATATATGGGTGGAGGTGTATCACAATACCATAATCTCTATACAAAGTGGCCCTACCGCCCCACCCCAATATATGCGGGTGGAGGTATATCACAATACCACAATCTCTACACAAAGCAGCCCTGCCGCCTCACCCCAATATATGCGGGTGGAGGTGTATCACAATACCACAATCTCATATATAACTCAAAGCGACATAGTTTGTCATTACATTTAAGGTCGTAATTTCCTATATCATTGGAATACTTCATGTTCATACTCATCATAGAGAAACACAACTCATTACATTAGCATATGCATGGTAAATCAATAAGTCAATTTCAATGGCACATGAGCCCAATTTCTTTTCTTAAGGTTCATCATCATTTAGCATAGGACATCCCCCTTCCATCTCATTATTCACTCCCTTGACATCTTGAGGTCATTAATTAGGTTCATGAATTTTGGGGACTTAACAGTCGAAGTCATTTACATACATTATTTCAGAAGCATACAACTATAGTTAAACCATTGGGACATACAACACCTCATAATTCTCCTTTTGGCAAACGACTACATTTCATGTTCATACCATCACTTACTTGTACTTGCCATGGGTGATCATAGGATATCAAGAACATTTAAAATATTTAGGAACACGATAGCCTCTTCTCATGAGGGTGTAGGAGCTTATAACACATTGGAAACATAAGTACAAATACGTTCATCTCATAACCTTTCATACTATATATCACTTCACAAATACTTTCAACTACTTACAACATCATTATTTCCTTGGCTCCCTTGGCCATACATATTATTCTTCATTCAAGGCACTGTGGCCGTATATCATATTTCACACTTTCATTTCTTTACTTTCAAGGATTATCATCATAAACATCATCATATAGAATACTCTTGAAATATATTTCCCCAAAAAGGGCAATACACAATCTCAACTCATGAATATGTAAGAACTCAAAACATATTGGAAATACCTACCAAGCATAGCATTAGTTAGAACAATCATATTTAGACAAGACTTGAGTACATAAGCTTTTGGATGATTCTATTTTCGGAGTCAATTTGGATTAGTTGAATCAAAGCTCATTTCATAATAGTTTACACATCATTTCATTTCATTGGCGCTATTGGCCACAAGTATAGATTTCATTCTTGGCACGGTGTTCACACTTTATATCCCCAACTCACTACTTTCAATTTCAAGCATCTTTATAGATTATCGACAACAAGGAATCCCTAATCACGACTTTTAGGGCACCTATGAGCAATTAAGAATCTTATGCACATTGAGACTTCTTACACAATTTGGCATAATAGCCTTCACTTGAAACACTATTTGGAGTCATAACATTTTTATACCCAACGCATGCTTTGAACACATTCTCGAAGGATAACATCATATGATAAGAGCATCCGAAACACATTTTGAACATATACCTTTCAACACAAGGCTTATTCGGAATAGTTAATTTATAATGAACAATTCGATACTTACACAAATTACACGAACACCGTGGGATTCAATTCTAAGAGAAGAGTTTAGCCAACATACCTGAAACTCGCCCCTTAACAATACTAGATGTTTGTTAAAAAGAACTTCAATCTACAACAATGCAACACATTTGCGCCAATATTAGTAAGATTTCTATACTTTAAGTCATTTATACTTTTTAACAAACATCTAGTATTGTTAAGGGGCGAGTTTCAGGTATGTTGGCTAACAACTACCTTCCACACTAATGATTCACCTCATAACTTTCGTTAGCACATGCATGCCCAACACTTCACTCCCAACCCATAAATATTATCAATCAATTCATTTTACAATCTCTACAATACCAACACAACCTAGGTTAAGCATTAAGGCTTCCAATCACCATCCCATAAGTCATAACACATATTTCATACATAATTGATCATCATAGATTAGTTAGAGATGGTAGACATACCTCTTATAGTGAAACTCTTGAGAATCCCAACTTGTATTGTTATTGACCAATTTGGGGATTTAAATGGAAATCTATGAATCTTCAAGATTAATCCTTGTTAATATAAGTGTTTAGGAGTAGTAATCAACTCAAAATACTCCAAAAATATTACCTTGGTTCATGGGAGAGAAGTATAGGATGGATTCCCCTTGATAGAGCAAGCTCTAGCTCAAAGAAATGACTTAGCCACTCTCCCAACCCGGCCTTGGGTGTATTTATATGGCTCCTAGGTGCGCGGCCGCGTACCTGAGCAACTGGCCGCGCATCTGGCCGTGCACACAAGGCAGAAACTCTCAAATATGCGCGGTCGCGCATCTGGGTGCGCATATGCCATAGGTTCAGTAAAATGGCCATAACTTTCTGTATACATATCCAAATGATGAACGGTTTGATGAGTTGGAAACTAGACTCAAAGGATTTAATTTGATAGGTAGATCACCTCCTAAGTATTTATAGTTTGATAGAAGCATGCATTTTAAGTAGGATATTGTGCGAATTGGGACATCCTTTCCACTTAATGTATCCAACTTATTCCACGCAAGTTCTTGCCATTCACAAATCTCCTTAGTATGTTCCAACACACCCCAAACATATATTCTAATTTCAAAATATGTGGTTCTATCCCATGGATCTCCTTTAATACTCGAACACGTTATTCCCAAATACTGTTGGCGCATCTTAAAATCATAAATCATTAGGAAATATTTACGTGGCCTTACATAATTGGTCCAAAGTTTTCAAAGGTAACATCGAGGATGTTTTCCACATCAACATAGAACTTGGAATTAGAAGCCTTAGAGGATGTCGATTGGAGTTGATCTTCTTTGAATCAATTTCAATGTTATTGAATTTTGATGATCAAAATGATGATATGAGAGGTAAAGATTATCCCACCGGGCATACCAAATTTATTAACAATAAAATTCGCATCAAAAAACGAAATTGGGACTGAAAAATGTTACAACACTCGTAGTATTTTTTATTTCAGATAATTTGATTGTTAAAATATTTATGAATCTTTTGATTCTTCTTTTCTACAATAAATAAAATAAATTCAAGGGCCTTTGAGCTTGACCTTGAATTGTATGTATTTTGATCCAAGGGTTTGAAGCTTGATCTTGAACATTTATCTCGGTCTTCGAATCCATAGAATGCACCCTTATCTTTGAATCCCTAAAACGCTTCTTGATCTTTGAATTCTTAAAATACTTGAATGCTTGCAGCTTGTAGAGAAAGTTGTAGTATTTGATGCACAAGCTCTCTCTTGCTTTTTGTTTGAATTCTGGTGTCCTTTCTGATGTTATGAAGAATCCTATTTATAGTTGTGGGAGAGAAGAATTGTGATTAGCACAAAACTCTTTTCCTTTGATTTGATTAGTTGACTTGAATCACCAACCAATCAGATTGAAGCAGCGGCAAGGTTGCATTTGGTTGGCCAGAATATGTTAATTGTACACGTGACTAAATTGGCCTTTTAATTTGACTTGATATGATTTGTCGTTTTGATACATGACATAATCCTATTGGAACTTTTATTTTACATGGTGTGTCATGTCATTTGACATGTGGCATCAAGCTGGGCCTCTGGGATAAGATGACATCTTGGGATTAACAAAGTGAGCTTATCATATATAGCCCAATGGATTTGGATTTATTTATTTAATCTATATATATTAAACTTATATAATTAATTCAATTATATTGGCCAATAATATTTATTTGGACTAATATATTTTGAATTGAAATATAGTCTAAATTATTTTAAGAACTTAAATTCAGTAAAATTTAGATGCTTACACTTTTACTTCTTTTTCAACTCTCCTTCTTAGTGTGGACTATATGAATTAAGTGTCTATTTGACCAAGCTTCTAAGAGGCTAAAAGTGCTTATTTTTGTTTAAAAAGTACTTTTTTGAAAACTTAAGGCATTTGGCCAAAACAGAGAAGTGCTTTTGAGCACCACTAGAAGTAGTTTTTCTATTCTAGCTTCTTTCAAAAGCAGAAGTAGAAGCAGAAAATTAATTTTTTCAAGACAAAAATATCCTTACCAAAATATTATATTAAAATTATCCCTCATTAATTTAACTTCTTTTTTTTTTGTTTCTATCATCCATTTCTTCATTTTTATTATTATTCATCAATTTTTATTCTTCTCATTCTTCTTTGAAATAGTCTCTCTACTATTAATAGATTTTTTTTTATATAAGATTTATGGTGTAGATTTTTAATTTATACTAAATGGTGATTATTAATATGTATTAGAATCGTCATGTAAAGAATAAGTAATACCATATACCAATATTATTTCTTTGGATAACTATATTTTATAGTGACTAAAATATTTAATATATATTTTTACTTTATATTTTATAAATTCAATTATATTTTGCAAATAATACTAATTATAAATTGAACATTTACTGTCCTTATTCGTAATTTGATACTCAAAAGTACTTTTTAGAAAGATTGGCCGAACACAATTTGCTTATCAAATATTGCAAAAAGCACTTCTAAAATGAATTGGCCAAACACAAACTACTTTTCTCCAAACGTACCTTTTCTGAAAAGCACTTTTGAATGAAAGTACTTTTCAAAATAAGCATTTTTGGCAGCTTTGTCAAACGGACTCTAAGTAAATAAAATTAATTTTGTTGCCCAATCTCTGTCGTTGCCTGATAGAAGACTAATAGCCTGTTTGGCCAAGCTTCTCCAAGGCCAAAAGTACGTTTTTTCAAAAACAAATATTTTTTTCACAGTTGATGTGTTTGGCCAAGCTTCTAGGAAGAAAAAAAGTGATTTTGAGTAGAAGCAAAAGCAATTTTTGAGAAGCGAAAAAAAGTAGCTTCTCTCCAAAAATACTTTTTTGAAAAGCGCTTTTGAGAAAAATATACTTAGAAGCAGTTTTTAAAAGCTTGGTTGTTTTACCCTAAAAATTGAGTAACAATTAAACTTATATTGTGATTTTAAGGATATGTGATTTAAACTAGCACCAATTGATAAACAACAAATTAAATAGATAAATTGGACAATAAAATAAATCAAACCAGTCTACAAACAATGCCTCAACCTTAATTCGAGATAGTCTCGAGGTTTAGTTAATAAGAACAGCAAATGATGGAACAAGCAGTGATGAACATTAAGTAAGACAAAGAAAGCAGCATATATGTATATTCTTATCAGTGAATCATGATACCCTACAAATGATTGGAACTCCTCTTATATAGTACAGGAAACCTAATTATGGCATGTCTCTAATTGCAAAAGGAAATCGTATAAACAGCTAGTTAACCGCTTATGATTTGGTCCATCCCGAGATTCACGCCATGATCTTCGACCAATCACGGATATCCGTCACGAGATTCACGCCGTGATCTTCGATTGATTATTGATATCTCGCTATTCCGTTATTATGCTCCCCTCGAAGTCGGTCATACTTGATCTCGATTGATGTTGGCCTCGGTCTCAACGTACACTTCGATCTCTAGGCTCGATGTCTCATCTTCGAGCTCGGGTCTGATTTATTATGAGGCTAGCACCGACGCAACTCCCTAGTCTCGATCAAACAGCAAAATCGGGTAGGCCCATTTTGGACCGTATACAGATAGTCCCCTTGGAGTGTAAAGAGAAGAAACGAACTGAGCCTTTGATTTAGTACCTCGATCAATTATGACGTCAACATCGTGATGTAAGTGACAGAAGCGATTGAAGCGTCGCATATGCGCAGTTCCCAAGGTCATTAATTAATGCCAGTTGATGGTCGGCCACTAGTGCTTTTAAACAGTCAAAGTGGCTATTATAAATAGACCACCTTCATAATCTTTTCAAACTTTACTTTCAAACTTCTTCTAATCTTCAAAAGCTCTTCTATTATCTTCAAGTCCATCAACTTTGTCGGTTTCCGTTTGCCAATCTCTTATTAAAATGCAAATTACGCCTTCTCCTTCCTTAAACCTCATATACCAATGGCAAAAACATCAAAGATCGTTCCTCAAGAAGAAAAGGCCTCCTCATCGCGGCCGGCCGGTGGCAAAACACCGGTGGAGCCACGTATCGAAGAGTGCATCCCCGGGCCATGTGAACTTACTTCCGACTTTAAAGTCGCAAAACCCTCTTCGGTTCCTTGACGATGCGAGCCCATGTCTAGATACATCTATTCGATATCCGAAGGCAATCTCGAGCAGGTGAAAAAGGACTGCCACTGGGAGAATAAAGAGGTGCTTATTCCTACCCCCGAAGAGGACATCACCACTCATATGAAAGGGTTCTTAAGTGTGTATACTTACCCTTTCACACTGGGTTCCGTCGATCCAGTAATAATCGACTTCTGCCACTAATACTAGGTAACCCTAGGCCAGATCTACCCTTCTTTTTGGCGTATTGTCATTTTGCTCAGATTCTTCTCGAGCAAGATCGAGGGGATGTATTTCACCCTTAATCATCTCATTAGGCTATACAGCCCCCGTCTTTATCGGGGCGGACTGGTAAGGCTTCAGCGCCGGGCCACGAAGGTGCTATTCTCGAGCATAGACGAGGACAAGAACCGAGGATGGATGTGTCGGTTTGTCCAGGTCAGGACCTTCAATTTAATCCCCGCCAAAAAGATGCCATTCCCCGAAGAATGGAACATGAAGCATAAGTAGAACTTCACCGATAATGTTTGATTACTTGTTATGTTTCCTTTACCTCTTCTCATCTATATTCTTCTTTATGGTACAGCTTTCCCCTGGTTTTCTGGTGCAGTCTCGGACCTTGCAGGTTGGGTTCAATAATTGGTTTCAACCTCTTCGTATGCTGAGCGCTCGTGGCGTGATTTGGCCAAGGGTCGATGGGAGGCCAAAAATCATGGTAAGTTCCCCTGTCCGTGTTTGATGCTTTCCCATGAAATACTTCCTTTTAACTTGATTTCTTCTCATATAGGTCTTAAAGATAATATTGTTTTGAGGCCGCCTCCCCTCGGGGAAGAGGAGGTCCCGAAGCCGACCGAAGATAATAAAAGGAGAAGGGCCTCGTCACCAGATACCCCAAGGCCCAAGAAAAGTAGGGCTCAAAAGTCGAAAGCTGATCTCACCGTTCAGCCTGCCGATGTAGTCCAAACAATACGAGATGAAGACAAGGAGGGAGAAGATACCGACTGTCTACTGGTGGCTTGGAAGAGGGAAAGCATCGAAGCTTCGAAAGTTGCTGAGCCGGTGACGGTCGAGGGGGTTCGTCCGTAGACAGAGGTGATCTCGAGGGAAGGTCCGAGCAGAGTCCCAGAATCATCGGGTGTTGATGATGCCTCCTGCCATGATGAGCAACCGGCGGGTGTGCCCGAAGGGTCTAGTTCTGAGGCCCTTCAAAGAGAAGAGAATGCCCCAAGTGACTCACTCATGGCAATTAATATTGACGATTCGCCGCCCGGCCCCACGTTCTCTAAGGGGCAGTTTCGGGATGCCCGATCCATGGGGAACCCCGATGTGGGGACAGCCCCCGAATGGGATGATATATTTCGTGGTTTCTTCATGGGGGTCGATGATGTTTCCGACCTTGACGCATCACTCATTTTTGATGAGGCTCAGCGGCTTCTAAACCAAGTGAGTTTTAGCCTATGCTACCATGCTTGCGTTTGTTCTTATTTCTCTAAGTCTGATTTCCTTTCTTTTTGTATAGGCTACAGCGCTCCATCGAGAAGCGTCTTCCAAGTACCGAGCTGAGCTGGCCCGATGTGAGGTTGATCTCAAAAAGCTTACGGAGGAGAGAAACGCCCTCAAACTCCTCTATGTGCAAAAAGAAGAGGAGATCATGAGCATTCGAGCCGAGCTGATAAGAACTCATCGAGATCAGACCGAGCTCATTGAACGGGTAACGTAAATTTTTGGGGGCTTGTTATGTATTAACTTGATATTGGCAACTAACACTTTGATCCTGCAGGTTCAGCATAAGGCCGAATTGGTTGAGCAGCTTCGTGAGGAGGCCAAGATGAAAGAGGCAGAGACTTTGGGGTAGAAGCAGAACATGGACCGTCTCGCCTCGGAGAAAGAAGCGATTTGGGCCCAACTGTCTTTGGTTAAGTGTCTATTCCAAAGTGTGAAGGAGGAGAACTTGGCCCGAGCTTAGAAGGTTGAAAAGTTCGAGACTCAGTTGGCTACTGAGCTTGCAAGGGCCACATCGAGGCAGAGGCACTCGTGGCCTCCTACCAAGCTGATGCCGAAGCCGCTAACACTCGGGCAAAGGAAATTTCTGACGCTGCTGAGGTTAGATTGTCCCGTGTTGCCGAGCATACTAGGCTGCAGTCTCGAAGAGAGACTCTTGAGGAGGTACATGCTCGTGGCATCAACCTCACGGCAGATATCGAGAATGCAAAGGTTTTGGAGGACGAGCCGGAGCTTTGCTTTTCGATGAAGAAGACTCTGCGAGTGGATCCGAGAGCGGAGATGAAGATTAAGCTCCCGAAGATACGGCTCCCGAGGTAGACTAGGCACTTAGGATTTTTTTCTTCTTTTGTTTTTTGTGTAAGACCCTGAGTGGTCTTTGTAAATACTTTGCATATATGAAAGGTTTCTTTTTTTTCCGTTTCGTCTCCGATTTCTGATTCATGATAAATTCTGTTTTGCCTTTGCCTTAGGAAAACTTTGCTGCAATCAGGTTACTATAGCCTCTATAATCGAGTGAGCAATAGCTCGAACTCAAAGTAGAACAAACCCTTAGGTTTTTTAGTTAAGTGAGGGCGAGTCCCCGAGCTAAATAATATGTTCGGGATTTTAATTTTGGATGGCTTGATCAAAGCCGTAAATGTACTGCTTTTATAGCCGAGTTCGAGTAAGTTTTGAACTCACAGTAACAGACCCCTTAAGGTTTTATATCAAATAATGATGAATCTTCGAGCTATATTTTATTTGATCTCGGAATAGTGGAACCCTTAGGTCCGAATTGAGTGAGAACAAAATCTCGAACTCTCGGTGTATTGGCCCTTAGGCTCTTTAGATTGGGCCGATATGGCCTCTAAAAGATGGCTATCTTTTTTCTTTTTTGTCTTAGAAAACTTAGTAAAAAATTCCTTTATGTCTTAACACATATTCTTTACCCATTGGGTTTTTTGAGGGTTCGATGTCGATTGAAACCCCTTTTCTTTTTGTGCCTTAGCACGTTTGTGTTAAGATAATTTGATACCTCTTAAGTTTTTTTAAGGGCTGATTTTATCGAAGCCCTTTTGATTGCATGCCGAGGGTAGCCTTTTTTTTAACTGGTTTTTCAAAGAATTTGAAGGCCTATTTTTATTGCGGTATTCGAACGTCTCCGAGCCACTTTGATTTGGCCGTAGCCTTTGGGTATGCCTCTTTGGTTTATTTCCCAATAATACTTCGAACAATCCCCTGATGTCCTTGGCCTATAGATCGAAAGTTGCCTCTTTGAGGTCTTATGGATTTGAGTTTAGATTACTCGAATATGTCGATCATCGACGGCAGTCCCCAAGTGTACGAGGTATATTTGCACTTGTCCTTTGAGCCATTTCTCACAAAATCATAAGTATGGAGCTTGTATAGTAGAAAATTTTCTTTGAGGCACAAGATGTTTGATATAGAAAGAATGATTCTTTGTATAATTTATACATGCGTACATGTTTTGCCATCGGGGTTTGACTAATCTATACGGACATGGTTCATTCGACCATTTGGACATTACAAAATTTCTCTATTGAGACCCTTTGACACGAAGTATTTTCCTCAAAAATGTAACATTCGAGGGTGATGCCCCCCAGTATTTGAGGTTGATTGTAAAGAAGCCTTGGATACTATTGAATCATCCTCAGGTAGCATATAATTGTTGCCTCGTTAAAAACCTCACCAGAAAAACCCACTTGGGATAAAAACCGATCTAAGGGAAAAAGAGTGCAATGCGTGCTTTAAAACCTGAGGTCTCGATATCTTCGATCGATCATTTGCAGTGAGTTAGTGTCAAATATATAAATGAAAAAAAAGGAATAAAGTCATACCTTAGCAATAATACCGTTTGAGAAGCGATATTTTCCAATTATTTGGCAGTTGTTCGTCGTCCATCGTGTCGAGCATCCCTTTCCGACAATGTTGAGGACTTGGTAGGATCCTTCCCAATTTGGGCCAAGCTTCCCTTCATTAGGATCTCGAGTGTTGATGGTGACTTTTCTCAGGACTAAGTCCCCGACTCTGAAGTGGCGAAGGTTGGTTCTCTTATTGTAGTTTCTTTCGATTCGTTGCTTTTGTGCAACCATTCGAACGAGTGCGGCTTCTCATTTTTCATCCGATAATTCGAGGCTAGTATTCATAGCCTCGTGATTTGACTCTTTTGTGGTATGTCAAAACCTGGCACTGGGTTCCCCGACTTCGACTGGAATCAAGGCTTCGGAGCCATATACTAAGGAGAACGAGGTTGCCCCCATACTGGATTTTGACGTTGTTCGATATGCCCAAAGGACTTCGGGTAGAATTTCTCTCCATTTGCCCTTAGCGTCGTTCAACCTTTTCTTTAGGTTTTTAATAATAGTCTTGTTCGTCGACTCGGCCTGTCCGTTCCCACTAGGGTGATATGGCGTTGATAATATCCTTTTTATTTTGTGGTCTTCGAGGAATTTCGTCACTTTGCTGCCAATAAATTATTTTCCATTGTCACACACTATTTCGGCAGGTATCCCAAATCGACATACGATGTGATCCCAGATGAAGTCTATAACCTCTTTCTCTCTCACTTTCTCAAACGTCTGTGCTTCAACCTATTTAGAGAAATAGTCAGTCATAAATAAAATGAACTTGGATTTACCTGGGGCCGATGGCAGAGGGCCGACGATATCCATCCCCCATTTCATGAATGGCCATGGGGATAGGACTGAATGAAGTTGTTCTCCGGGCTGATGGATCATCGGTGCAAACCTTTGACATTTATCACATTTTCAAACAAACTCCTTAGTGTCTTTTTCCATGCTATCCCATTAGTATCCTGCTCTAATAATTTTGTGAATCAGTGATTCGGCGCCGGAATGGTTCCCACAAGTGCCTTCATGGACCTCTCGTAGAACATAATCGGTGTCTCCTGGTCCTAAGCATACTATCAATGGTCCATTGAATGTCCTTCTGTATAATGTTCCATCTTTCTTCAGTCAAAGGCTCAAAGTTTATGCAGCTCCATTCTCCGGGTTTTTCGGATCTTGCAGGCCCTGTTGTCCTATCGCCGTGGATCAATTCTCTCTACAATCCCTCTCCAGTAAGCCTGCTCCTTCTTTTCTCCTCAAATACTTAGAAGCTCTAAGAATCTGCTTGTTTCATTTTGAAAAGCATCTTAGGATTCGCCTTTCTTGTTGACGTTGTTTGAAAAGAAAAAAAAACAAATTCAGATCATAGTAAGCGTATTGAGTTTGAAGTATAATAATCAGATCCATTGACTTATATTTATTTCATATTTCCTAAATTATTACCTTTGGTGCACTGACAGAGGGCTTGACTTAAGGTTTTAAATCAAAGCAAAAACTATTTTTAAATCAACTTAAGGTTTTACTTTATCTTTTTTCTTTGCGCTCCTTTGCTACTGGTAGGGCCTTACTAGTGGTAGCGGTGACAACCTCTCCCCCCCCCCTCTTTGTTCGGCTTTGTGGTGTTTTGTGTGTATTTCAGGTGTGGGCTTGTGGCTATTAGCAGCAAAAGGGACGTGTGTGTGCAAACATTGAAGAACAACCCGAGCGAGTGTCAGCAAGGGGCGGCAGGAGTTGGATGCGAATGTGCTAGGTGGCCGCAACATCGTCGTATATACCAAGACAATTTCAAGGTTCTACTTGCGAGAGTTGGTACATCCCGTTTTCTAGTTTCCCTTTGTTGTGTTAG
Organism: Nicotiana tabacum; assembly: GCF_000715075.1. Classification (NCBI taxonomy): domain Eukaryota; kingdom Viridiplantae; phylum Streptophyta; class Magnoliopsida; order Solanales; family Solanaceae; genus Nicotiana; species Nicotiana tabacum. The sequence continues at coordinate 51,885,945 of NC_134102.1, forward strand.
TTAAATTGTTGCCATCTTAGTTCGTATTAGTTTATTCACCGTATTAGGGTGCCTGTAGTTGTAACTTGTCTTCTTCTGGTTTGATCTGTAGCCTAGTGTGTGATAGTGATTCTCCTTACTCTGTCGTAAGTATAGTGGTTATGGTCTGGGATGGTCGATTAAGGTCATGTCCTTGGGGGGAACGGGGGGTGGGGCTGGTGGTAGGGCAGGGGTTAGGGGGTGGGTGGGAGGCAAGGGAGGTAAAGGGAACAAGGGTGTCTGTAGGTTGAGAATTGGGTCATGGAACATAGGTACATTGACGGGTAAGTCTATAGAGTTGGCGAAGATCCTCCAGAAGAGGAGAGTCAATATAGCGTGTGTCCAGGAGACAAGGTGGGTAGGGTCGAGGGCGAAGGACGCAGACGGGTATAAACTTTGGTACTCAGGAGCCCAGAAAGGTAAGAATGGGGTGGGCATCTTGGTGGATAGGGAACTTAGAGATTCTGTGGTTGAGGTTAGACGAGTGAATGATAGATTGATGATTATTAAGTTGGTGGTTGGAGAGTGCACCCTAAACGTCGTTAGCGCCTATGCGACGTATGCAGGCCTAGATGAGGAGGTTAAATGGTGCTTCTGGGAGGGGTTAGATGAGATTGTGCACCAGGTTCCGCCTGCTGAGAAGCTATTCATAGGAGGGGATTTTAATGGGCATATTGGGTCGACCGTAGGTGGTTATGGCGCGATGCATGGAGGCTTCGATTTTGGGGAGAGGAACGGAGGAGGTACATCGTTGTTAGACTTCGCTAAGGCTTTTGGGTTGGTGATTGCAAACTCTAGCTTTCCAAAGAGAGAGGGGCATTTGGTTACTTTTCAAAATGCAGTGGCGAAGACTCAGATTGACTATCTCCTCCTCAGGAGGTGTGACAGAGGGTTATGCAAGGATTGCAAGGTGATTCCGGGTGAGATACCCGCGATGTAGCATAGGCTCTTGGTGATGGACGTTGGTATTATGTTAAAGAGGAGGAAAAGGTCTGCTCAAAGAAGACCGAGAATCAGGTAGGGATCCTTAACTAAGGATAAAGCCCAAGAGTTGGTGGGGCGCTTGTCGGCTATAGGAGCGTGGAAGAGCAGTGGTGATGCAAGCACTATATGGTCAGCGATAGCAGACTGTATTAGGGAGGCTGCGAGAGAGGTGTTAGGGGTCTCGACAGGCATCTCTGGTGGGCACAAAGGAGACTGGTGGTGGAATGAATTGGTCCAAGGTAAAGTGGAAGCGAAGAAGGCAGCGTACCTGAAGTTAGTGGGGAGCATAGGAGAGGAGAAGAGGCGAACTTTCATGGAGAGGTATAAGGTAGCTAGGAAGGAGGCTAAGCTGGCAGTCACGGAGGCTAAGACTGCGGCTTATGGTCGTATGTACGAGGAACTGGGTAAGAAAGGCGGGGAGAAAAGTTATTCCGGCTGGCCAAGTTAAGAGAGAGAAAGGCTCGGGATTTGGACCAAGTGAGATGCATCAAGGACGAAGATGGTAGAGTATTGATGGAAGATGCCCAGATTAAGGGGAGATGGCAGACTTACTTTCATAACCTTCTGAATGAAGAAGTGGATCAGGATATTGTGCTAGGCGAATTGGAGCATTCCAAGAGTCACCGTGACTTTGGGTACTGCAGGCGTATCGAGGTTGAGGAGGTAGTGGGAGCTATGCATAAGATGAGTAGGGGCAGAGTAACCGGGCCAGACGAGATTCCGGTGGAATTTTGGAAGTGTGTGGGGAGAGCAGGTTTGGAGTGGTTGACTAGGTTGTTTAATGTTATTTTTAAAGCGAAGAGGATGTCGGATGAATGGAGGTGGAGTACGGTGGTTCCATTGTATAAGAACAAAGGTGATATCCAGAGTTGTAACAATTATAGAGGTATCAAATTACTGAGTCATACCATGAAAGTGTGGGAGCGGGTGGTTGAAGCTAAGATGAGGATGACAGTGTCTGTATCCGACAACCAGTTTGGGTTCATGCCAGGTCGTTCAGCTACAAAAGCTATACACCTTGTTAGGAGGTTGGTGGAACTGTACAGAGAGAAGAAGAAGGATCTGCACATGGTGTTTATTGACCTAGAGAAAGCGTATGACAAGGTACCTAGAGAAGTTTTCTGGAGATGCCTGGAGGTAAAAGGTGTGTCGGTTCCCTACATTATGGCGATTAAGGAAATGTATGATGGGCTAAGACTTGAGTTAGAACAGTATGAGGCAACTCTGAGCATTTTTCGATTGTAATGGGGTTACACCAAGGTTCTGCGCTCATTCTGTTCTTATTCACCCTGGTGATGGACGTGTTGACACACCATATTCAAGGGGAGGTACCATGGTGCATGCTATTCGCCGATGACATAGTTCTGATTGCTGAATCGCGAGCCGATGTTAACAAGAGGCTGGAGGTTTGGAGATAGGATCTTGAGTCTAAGGGTTTCAAGCTGAGCTGGACGAAGACGGAATACCTGGAGTGTAAGTTCAGCGCTGAGCCGGTGGAAGTGGGCATGGATGTGAGGCTTAAATCACACGTCATCTCGAGTATAGGCAGCTTCAAGTACCTTGGTTCGGTTATCCAGGGGGAAGAGGAGATCGACGAGGATGTCACACACCATATTGGGGTAGGATGGATGAAGTGGAGGTTGGCATCTGGAGTCTTGTGTGACAAGAGAGTGCCACCGACACTCAAAGGTAAGTTCTATAAAGCGGTGGTTAGACCGGCCATGATGTATGGGGCTGAGTGTTGGCCCGTAAAGAACTCACATATCCAGAAGATGAAAGTAGCAGAAATGAGGATGTTGAATTGGATGTGCGGGCACTCTAGGATAGATAAGATTAGGAATGATGATATTCGGGAGAAGGTGCACGTGGCTCCCATTGATGACAAGATGCGGGAAGCGAGGCTTAGATGGATTGGACATATTTAGAGGAGAAGCCCAGATGCTCTGGTACAGAGGTGTGAGCAACTGGTTGTGCAGGGCACGAGAAGAGGTAGAGGGTGGCCTAAGAAATATTAGGGAGAGATGATCAGGAAGGATATGGCGAGGCTCCAGATTTCCGAGGACATGACACTTGATAGGAAGATATGGAGGTCGAGTATTAGGGTTGTAGGTTAGGAGGTAGTTGAGTCTTGCCTTACTTCGTACCATTGTGGGACTAGCCAGGTAGGGTTTTTGTCTAAGATAGCTAGTGGCAATGTTGTGTCTTACTATTTCGCTTTTCAGTGCAAGATCTATTTAATAGCTATCTCTTTTGCTTTTCATCTTTCTTCTAGATTTCATGGTGTTCTTAATTTTCCTATGATTGTTGTGGTAATACTAATATTGTCTCCTTTTGTCCTTTTGTCTTTTTATTTTCTTGAGCCGAGGGTCTTTCGGAAACAGCCTCTCTACTCCTTCGGAGTAGGGGTAAGGTCTGCGTACACACTACCCTCTCCAGACCCCATTAGTGGGATTTTACTGGGTTGTTGTTGTTGTTATTTGTTGTCTTCAGCCAATGTGAATCGAGCAGCTCTGGTTCGTAGGGCCCTCGACTCTTTAGGGTCCGATGGGAGCTTTCCGTTCTTCAAGTATTTAATATATTTATTCCTCGAATCCCAGGTTAAGCTTGTAGAGTTTATCTCGGTGTGACCTTCCCCGATCACAGATCTTGAGAGTTGAACGACAGTCCCCGAGCTGATCTCATCTTCTTCGACCGATGACCCTAAACTTGCAAGTGTGTCGGCCTCACTGTTTTGTTCTCGAGGTACATGCTGTAAAGTCCATTCCTTGAAACGGTACAAGGTTACCTGCAGCTTGTCCAAATACCTTTGCATTTTATCCTCTCGAACTTCAAAAATGTGTTTACTTGGTTCACCACCAGAAAAGAGTCACACTTGGCTTCAATGACTTCTGCTTCTAAGCTTTTAGCTAGCTCGAGACCTGCAATCATGGCCTCATACTCGGCCTCATTGTTAGTCAACCTAGAAGTTTTGATAGATTGCCTAATAGTGCTACCCGTGGGCGGCTTCAAAATGATGCCTAGCCCAGACCCCTTCACATTCTAAGCACCGTCTGTGAAAAGGGTCCATACCCCCGATGATGTACCCGATTTTAACAAGAATTCCTTTTCAACTTCGAGTACGAGGGTTGGTGTGAAATCGGCCACGAAGTCTGCTAAAATTTGAGACTTGATGGCTGTCCAAGGTTGATATTTGATAACGTACCCACTGAGTTCGACGGCCCATTTGGCCAATCGGCCCGATAGTTCGGGTTTGTGCAAAATATTATGCAAAATCACTGGATAAGTGGTTATTACGCATATGGGGTGACATTGAAAGTATGGTCTTAACTTTCTAGAGGCGCTTATCAGTGCAAGTGCCAATTTCTCCAAATGTGGATATCTAGTTTCTGCTTCTCCTAAGGTTTGACTTACATAATAAACGGGAAATTATGTACCTTGCTCTTCCCGAACTAGGACGCCACTTACCATGATTTCCGATACTGCCAAGTACAAGTAAAGTTTTTCACCGGCCTTTGGAGTGTGAAGCAGTGGTGGGCATGATAGGTATCGCTTCAATTCCTCTAATGCCTGTTGGCATTTCGGGGTCCAGGCGAAATCGTTCTTCTTTTTTAGCAGAGAGAAAAATCTGTGGCTTCGATCCGATGACCTCGAAATGAATCGGCCTAAGGCAGCTATCCGTCCAGTCAGCCTCTGCACGGCTTTTACACTGTCCACGATGGTGATGTCTTCGATGGCCTTGATATTTTCAGGGTTGATCTCGATTCCCCAATTTGATGCCATGAAGCCAAGGAACTTGCCCGAACTGACCCCCAAAAGCACATTTCTCGGGGTTGAGCTTCATGTTTTATTTCCTTAAAATCTCAAACTTTTCCTGCAAATGAGCCAAATGGTCCTCTGCGCGCAGGGACTTAACTAGCATGTCATCGATATAAACTTCCATTGATTTACTTATTTGTTCTTCGAACATTTTATTTACTAGGCGTTGGTAAGTAGCTCCTGCATTTTTTAGCCCGAAGGGCATTACATTATAACAATATGTTCCATACTTGGTGATAAATGAAGTTTTTTCTTGGTCCTCCGGGTTCATTTGGATTTGATTGTACCCGGAATAGGTATCGAGAAAAGTAAGGATCTCGTGGCTGGCCGTGGCATCGATCATGCGATCGATGTTAGGCAGTGGAAAAGAATCTTTGGGGCACGCCTTGTTTAAATCCTTATGATCTACACACATTCTAAGTTTATCCCCTTTTTTAGGGACTACAACTACATTAGCTAAGCATTCGGGATATTTCACCTCCCGAATGGACCCTATTTTGAGAAGCTTAGTTACCTCGTCCTTTATGAATGCATTTTTTACCTCGGACTGGGATCTTCTCTTTTGCTTCACCGGTTTGAATCTAGGGTCCAGGCTTCGTCGATGCGTCCTTATCTCCGGTGGGATCCCTGTCATGTCTAAATGGGACCAAGCAAAATAATCTATGTTATCAATAAAAAATTGAAAAAGCTTTTTCCGAGTTCGGGGGTTAATCTCGTTCTCAGGTATAACTTTCGCTCGGGTACGTATTCGATCAATATAACCTGTTCCAGCTCTTCGACCGTTAATTTGGTGGCGTCAGAATCTTCGGGAACAATAAAAGTTCGAGGGGTCAGAAAATCCTCATCTTCTTCTTCTATCTCCTGCTTCCTTGATTCGATCGAGGCTGGTGGATGTGATTGCTATTTGACTTCCTGTTTACTTTTGATGCTTGACCTTTTCTCATCGACCGCAAACATTTCTTTTGTAGCATGTTGCTCCCCGTATACTGTTTTAACACCGGCTGACGTTGGGAATTTCATCTCTTGGTGGAGAGTCGAAGGGACTGCCCTCATATTGTGGATCCAAGGCCTTCCGAGTAGTGCATTGTACCTCATGTCGCCCTCGATTACGTGGAACTTGGTATCTTGAATGGTTCTAGCCACGTTCACCAGTAGAATAATCTCCCCTTTAGTTGTTTCACTGGCCATATTGAAGCTGTTTAAGACCCGAGTTGCGGGCACGATTTGATTTTGTAGGCCAAGCTGCTCCACGACCCTCGATCGGATGATATTCGCTGAGCTACCTGGATCCATTAAAACACACTTAACTTGAACTTTATTTAATAAGATAGAAATTACCAGAGCGTCATTGTGGGGCTGAGAAACACCTTCTGCTTCTTCGTCATTGAATGATAAAGTGCCTTCGGGCACATAATCTCGGGCTCGTTTTTCCCTAGTGATTGATACCTTAGTGCGTTTAAATATGGGTCCCTGTGGAATGTCGACCCCACCGACAATCATATGAATGACATGTTGGGGTTCCTCCTGTTCATTTTTCCTGTTGGCGTCCTTTTCTCTGAAATGATTCTTGGCTCGATCACTGAGGAACTCTCGAAGGTGGCCCTCATTGAATAGACGGGCTACCTCTTCCCTTAATTGCTTGCAATCCTCGGTCTTGTGACCATGGATGTCATGATACTTGCACATCAAATATGGGTTTATTTGGGAAGGATTGGTTTGTATGGGTCGGGGCCACCTAGTATCTTTGATCCTTCCGATTGCCGATACAATACCCGATGCATCGATGCTAAAGTTATATTCTGATAACTGAGGTTTCTCTGTGGGATCGGCATACTTGTCAAAACCACTTTGCTCATAAGCCCCCGAGAATTCTGTCCTCGATCACTTCTTCGATCGCTCCGGGCGGAATTGCATCCTGAACCATTGTTCCTTCGATCTGTGGTACATGGTTGATATCGGTCTCTGTTCGATCTTGGCTCCCTGTCGACGTCCCTCTGATTCTTAACTGCCGACCTGTTTGGATGTACTGAACTGGAAGGGGCTTCTAATTGGTCGTCCTCTACCCTGATCTTCGATTGATACCGATTGTGCACATCTACCCAAGTTACAGCTGGATAATCGATCAAATTTTATTTCAACTGACGTGATGCTATCGAACTCCGCTCGTTCAACCCTTGGGTGAAAGCTTGAACAGCCCAATCATCTGTGACCGGTGGAAACTCCATGCGTTCCATTTGAAATCGGGATACGAACTCCCTCAGCATTTCATTATCCCTTTGTCTTACCTTAAAAATGTCTGATTTCCTCGTTGCGACCTTTATGGCCCCGGCGTGTGCCTTTACGAAAGAATCTGCTAACATGGCAAATGAGTTGATGAAATTTGGTGGAAGGTTGTGATACTAAATCATTGCTCCTTTCGAAAGGGTCTCTCCAAATTTTTTCAACAGCACATATTCGATTTCATCATCTTCTAAATCGTTACCCTTGATGGCGCATGTATATGAAGTAACATGCTCGTTGGGATCGGTGGTCCCATTATATTTGGGTATGTCTGGCATGCGAAACTTCTTTGGAATAGGCTTTGGGGCCGCACTTGGAGGAAACGGTTTTTGTACAAACTTCTTCGAATCCATCTCTTTCAACATTGGCGGTGCCCCCGGTATCTGGTCTACTCGAGAGTTGTATGTTTTCACTTTTTTATCGTTGGCTTCGATTCTCTTCTCTCCCGATTCAATTCTTTTGGTGAGCTTCTCGAGCATTTTCATTATCGCAGGATCAGTCCTCGATTCGTTACCATTCGACCTTTCCGGTACTGGCTCGGTACGGCGAGTAATTTCCGCTCGACCCTATTCGGAGCTTTATGTTGATTTTGTAACTGAGCAATAGTGGCTTGCTGAGCTTGAAGCATCTCGAATATCACTTGGAGACTAACTCCTTCGTCTCCTCTGCCCTGTGTTCCTTGGTCACTAGATCGGCCTTCTCTGCGTACGCTCCCATCGAGACTTGTGCCTAGGTCCGCATCTAGAGCAACCTGTGAACTGACATTGACTGGGTTGGCAACCGGTGTTCCCCCGAAATTAGCCTGTGGCACCTCGACTCCTGGAGCAATCACATTTCGTTTTCACCGTGGAATCCGAGGCCGTTGTCACCGTGTGTGAATGCATTTTGTGAGTTTGACATGTTTTAACCTGAAAGCAAAGATACTTGACAAGAACAAGCGTAAAATAGTGCATTTTACCAGAATCAGTACTGAACAATCACTATTATCCTTAGCCCCACGGTGGGGGCCAAACTGTTTTACCCTAAAAATTAAGTAACAATTAAACTTATATTGTGATTTTAAAGATATGTGATTTAAACCAGCACCAATTGATAAACAACGAATTAAATAGATAAATTGGACAATAAAATAAATCAAACCAGTCTGCAAACAATGTCTCGACCTCGATTCGAGATAGTCTCGAGGTTTAGTTAATAAAAACAGCAAAGGATGGAACAAGAAGTGATGAACAGTAAGTAAGACAAAGAAAGCAGCGTATATGTATATTCTTATCAGTGAATCATGATGCCCTACAAATGATTGGAACTCCTCTTTATATAGTAGAGGAAACCTAATTATGGTATGTCTCTAATTGCAGAAGGAAATCGTATAAACAGCTTGTTAACCGCTTCTGATTTGGTCCGTCCCGAGATTAACGCCATGATAATCGACCAATCACGGATATCCGTCCCGAGATTCACGTCGTGATCTTCGACCGATTACTAATATCTCGCCATTCCGTTATTATGCTCCCTTCGAAGTCGGTCATACTTGATCTCGATTGTTGCTGGCCTCAGTCTCAACGTACACTTCGATCTCTAGGCTCGATGTCTCATCTTCGAGCTTGTGTCTGATTTATTACGAGGCTAGCACCGACGCAACTCCCTTGTCTCGATCAAATAGCAAAATCGGGTAGGCCCGATTTTGACCGTATCCATTGGTCAAACACTAATTAATGCTCAAAAATGCTTTTCAAATTGATTAGCTAAACACAAACTGTTTTTCACCTAAAGTATTCTTTTGAAAATCACTTTTTTTTAAAAATACTTTTTAAAATAAGTTGATTTTAGAAGTTTTGCCAAATAAGCTATAAATCAACCTATGCATTCTCTATCTTGACAAGGACAAACTAAGTGCAATTTATAACCTAAAGCTGAAGGACAAGAAAGAAATCCTAATTGCATTCATTAATTTACTGGCTAGAGAAGATGATCACATATCCAACTCAACAAAGTTCACCGGCGAACCAATCTGACATTGAGTTACGGCATATTCAAAAATTACCACTTAATTGCTCTTTCATGTTTCTCCTAGATACTAATTGACTCCAATTCTAATTCCTTGTGAATCTTCTTCAATTCTTGTCATCATTACTAAGGGAATCGATAAACGCCTCTCTTAGCTAAATCAAGAAGAATACTGCAAGGTGAAGCTTGATACTATACCCGATAGCTTGTTGAATTGTAAAAGAATTTCCACTCTCTCTAGCTATACGTGTTCACCCAGACGATGAATTTGGAAGAAGGGATATATTTTTTTCCTCAACCTTATTGATTAATTCCTCATGTAGCTCACATTGAAATAGGAATTAAATGTAACGAATATGGAACTTACCAAAGTTCAATGATGGTGATTTTGCAAGGTGAAATAGACAGATAAAGATATTGAGAAGACATAGAATAGAGTGAGGGAAAGAAGTAAAAATGAGGAAGATATTAATTCATTCATCAAATAATATCAAAAATATACAAGCTCTTCTGAATACAACTAAGGAGTATTCCAGAACTTCCCTACATCTGGCATGGACTAAAGTAAAATAGCAAATTGCCTTAGGGGTCTAATTGACATAAACTTAACTTCAACTAAAAACGTAATTGAACTGAGTAGTAACACTTTGAAACTTAATTTAGCTAACATCTTAACTACCCTCTGTTCCTAGGTTGCCTCCACATGAAGCAAGTTATCCCATTGCACAAGTACTTGCGTAGCAGCTGCATTGCCTTTCTTCACCACCCTTCTGTCCAAAAAAGCAATAGGCTCAACTAAGGCCTGTCCATCAGAAGCACACACAAGAGATTTAATTGAAGGGATTTGATTGTGTCCCACCTTTGTCTTAAGTTGTGATATGTGAAAAACTGGATGTATCTTGGAATATGGAGGAAGTTACAGTTCGTAAGCCACATGGCTAATCTTTTTCACAATCTAATAAGGCCCAGAAAATATTGATGCCAACTTCAAACTCTTTCGTACAACAACCGAGGGCTGTCTGTAGAGCTAGAGTTTAATGAACACACAATCCCCTGCCTCAAATTCCCTTTCAGTCCTATTTTTATTAGCGTAAAACTTCATCCTACTCTGAGCTTTTTCTAGATTATTTTTTAGCACCTTAGCCATCGATTGTCTTTCCTTTAGCATTTAGTCCAAAGAAGCTACCTTGGGTGGTGATATCAGCTCAAAAGAGAATTGAGGAGGATCATAATCATATTGTATTTTGAAAGGGGTCATCTGAGTAGCTGAGTGGTAATTAGTATTATGACAAAATTCTACCAATGAAATCCATTTACCTTATTCAGCTAATTTGTGATTGGTCATGCATCTCAAGTAATTCTCTAGACACCGCTTTACACTTTCAGTTTTACCGTCAGTTTGTGGATGGTAAGCTGAAATATACATCAATTTGGTTTGAAGCAAACTGAATAATTCCTTCTAGAACAACCTGAGGAACACTTTGTCTTTGTCAGAGATTATACAGTTGGGCAACCCATGCAACTTATAGAACTGATCCAAGAAAAAAGTGGTCACCTGCACATCTATAAAAGGATGAGTTAAAGTCAAGAAATGGGCATATTTTACTGTATCTATCAACCACCACCATGATGGTATCCTTTCCCTTGGACCTAGATTGGCCTTAGAAAAAAATTCATGGATATGTGTTTCCATGGCCTAGCTAGTAATGGAAAAGGTTCTAACAGTCCCGAATAGGCTACTTGTTCATCTTTACACCTATGACAAACTACACAACTCCTTACTACATCTTTAACAACTTCCGACATTGATGGCCAATAGAAAACAGCTCTAACTCAGTGCAATGTAGTTGTAATGCCTGAATGATCTACTACATTGGTGGAATAATGTAACAATCCGCCCATTCGTTTTGAGTATTGACATTCCGCTTAATGGTTTGTGGTCATGAATAGATTCATATGAAGTGTTATGACTTGCGTGCATGGTTGTCTTGATTTTTGAAAAGTTCGGGATTGTTCCGGAAAAGTGATTCTCAATTTGAAAGCTTTAAATTGGAAGAGTTAACCAAGGTTTGACTTTTTGGCAAATAACTTCGGAATTGAGATTCAATGGTTTCAATAAGTCCATATGGTGATTTTGGACTTGAGCGTATGTTCGGATTTGAATGTTTCTAGAAGGCTTTGGCTTTATTTGTTGAGAGTTGGCAATTTGAAGAATTGGGAAGTTTATAGGTTTGACCGGGAGTTGACTTCAATATTATCGGACTCCTATTAAGGTTTTGAGATCTTGTATAGGTTCGTTTGGTTGATTGGAACTTGTATGCAAAGTTTAGTTAAAATTCGAAATGTTTAAGTGTGATTCGGACATGTTCGGCGAAGTTTAAAGGTTTGAAGGTTAAGAGAATTATTTTGATCTTCGATTAATAGTTTTGATGTTATTTATGATGTTTCAAGCTTTTGAATAAGTTTGAATAATGTATTTGGTCATGATCAGATGTTTAGACAGGGTCTCGAGGGGCTCGGATATATTTTGGGTGAGTTACGGATTATTTTGATCTTGGCTGGCTGTTACTGTTGTTTCGCACCTGCGGAGGATTGGTCGCAGGTGCGATGCCACTTTTGCAGAAAGATTAACGCTTCTGCGATGTTGAGTTGGTCAGGGAGTTTATCGCTTCTGCGTATGAGGGAGCGCAGGTGCGAGATCGCATCTGCGGAGTAATATTCGCATATGCGGGATTGGTACTTGAGAAGAGAGGTCGCTTTTGCGAAGCTGGGGGCGCGGGTGCAAAGGTGCTTCTGCGTGAGGTTATGCGCACTTGCGGAGCCGCAGATGCGATGTTTGCTCTGCAGATGTGAGGTTGTCCGGTTTAAGTGTAGTTCGCATATGTGTGATATGGCTCGAAGAAGCGAGATCGCAAGTGCGACCTATTTGTCCGCAGATGCGGAATCACTGGCAGTTTATTTTATTTCGAGGGTTCATTCATATTTCATTATTTTGAGTTAAGGAGCTCGGTAAGAGGCAATTTTTGGAGGATATTTTTCTTACTACTTTGTGGATAAGTAATTTCTACTTGAATTTAATTATACATATTGATTTCCCATGGATTTATATACTTTAATCATGGAATTTTAAAGGAAAAATTGGGATTTTTGCCTACACTTTAAGAGAGTGTATTTTGGAGTTTTGAGTACCAACTTGGACTCGTTTTTAGAATCTAATCATATATTTGGACTCGCCAGTTATAAGTCATCGGTTTGGTATTGGTTCCGAATTTTGGGCACACGGGTCCGGGTTGACTTTTATTGATTTTTTGGGAATTTTTCAAAAATCGAAACTTTTTAAATTAGGATCGTCTCCTATGGCATTGGTGGACTTCCTTGGTTGATGTTTGGCTAGATTTGAGCCGGTTTGAGGTTAATCCTAAAGGAATGCGATTTTGGAGCTTCGGACTAGCCCGTATGAGGTAAGCATCTTGGCTAATCTTATTGAGTGAATAAACCTTAGGATATGACTTTGTTTGTCTAATCGAAATGTGTGAGAAGCGATATATATGCAAGGTGACGAGCGTATATAAAGGTGATATATATGATTCATGACCGGAGTAGTCTTTAGACTGTGCTATGCCTTAATTTGGATATTGTGCTTTTTGGTATCATGCTTTATATGTTTTTATGACTACGTGAACTCTGTGAATCATGCTAGAGATCATGTATAGGTATTGATTTCCTATTGAACATGATATTTGTTACTGAATGGTGTATCCGCATGAATTAAGTTGTATTTGTACACTCGCTCATGCATATACCCTAACATGCTATCTTCTTCAGTCCATGAGTATGTGATTTGATGTCCATTGTTCATGTACATGAATTCTTGTATATGCTTTATGTGTGACATGGACTGAATTAGTAGCACGTGAGTGTTCCGTGTGGATCCGTAATATGCTAGCAAGTGAGTGGTCGGTGCGGTTGTTATTGTTGGCACATGAGTTATCTGTACAGCAAGAGAGTTGTTCGTGCAGCGTGTGGATAAGGATTCATCTCCTAGGGTCACCCTCTCATGTTTCTCTCTTGATGGTGTACGCAGGTTGTGGGAAATCGACGGGTTTCTGGTTGTGGTGGTTATGGAAAAGTGATTCTTGGTTGGACTTTGCATCGCTTCTCTATTTGCAAACTCCTTGGATGTATACATGATTTTACTGCATATCTTCTCTATATGCTAGCTCCAGGATATATACTGCCCTTATGCATATCTTCTCTATATGCCGCTTTACTTGATGAGATGAGACACGGTACATATCTTCTCTATATGAGAATTCGTGTGACTTGGCATGTTTAATCATGCATATCTTCTCTATATACAATTGTTAAAGGGATAATTGATATTTCATGCATATCTTCTCCATATGAAACTATTAAAGGATTATCTTGTATTTCATGCATATCCTCTCTATATGCAATTGTGGAAGGATTATTTGATACTCTACGCATATCTTCTCTATATGCCAGCTTTGATGAATTAATAATGTTGGATGCATATCTTCTCTATATACTGAGTTGTTGAACTGGAGTAGTATCTGGGTATATCTTCTCTTTATGCAATTGTTGACATGTTATTTGATAGCAGAAGCATATCTTCTTTACATATTTAACTGTTAAGAGACTTGCGCACATCTTCTCTATGTGCACTATGTGGTACTTGTATTTTCCTGTTTAGACTTCATTACTGTTGCTGGGTACACGAGCATGTTATATATATATATATATATATATATATATATATATATATATATATATATATATATATATATATATATCGAGTATATCGAACTCAACCTTGTCATTGCTTTCTCCGGGGTTAGGCTCGCTAATTACTGAGTACATAGGGTCGATTGTACTCATACTACACTTCTACACCTTGTCTGCAGATCCTGGAGCTGAGCTGTTGTAGATGACGGAGTCTATCATTAGAGATGTGCCTGCTTTCTGGATATAGCTACCACTTGTCCTTGATAGCTTTAGATTTGTGCCCTATTCATGTATCCAAACAGATGTTGTATTTTATTTTTTACTAGCTTTGTAAATCTAAATCTTAGTGGTCATGATTCGTGCTACCAATATTTGGGATTTTGTATAGAACTCGGCTATTTTTATGCCTTGTTAATAATAATCTTTCATTTGAGTTACATTGTTCTATGTTTGGCTTACCTAGCATGTTGGGGTTAGGTGTCGTCACGACTAGATGGATTTTTGGTCGTGACAAGTTAATATCAGAGCTCTATGTTCTACGAGTCATGATCAAGTGTCTAGTAGAGTCTTGCAGATAAGTATGATGACGTCCATACCTATCTTTGGGAGGCTACAGGGCATCTAGAAAACTTCACTTTCTTTCTTTCCTTATCGTGCGACATTGATTCAGCTTGAAACTTATATCTTTGATTTCCTTCCATTCATTCGTATGTGATGTGGAGCATTCATTATCAACTGTGCACCGGAGGCTTGTGACGTCGTGGATGAGGTGCGAGATATGTTCTCTATGATGTGGAGGTTGGCTAGTCTTGTGGACTTGGGGCCAGGTTCAGACCGCAGCTTGGGGCTCGGTAGTTTCAGTTGTGTGAGTTTGTGCATTTGGACGTATATGTCTGTTAGTGTCCCTAGGAGTGGCATTGATGGCTCAGTGAGTTGCTAGATAGCTATATGATGAGTATTATGTGACCGGGGACTATGCTTAGATGGTTTGGATGTGATGAGAAGAATTTTGGGATGCACATGCTATGGATGCTTGATTTCTGTCTTGATGTGTTGTACAGTCTTGAGTTATGAGTGTGTTAAGGGATCTTTCAGTTGTTCAATTAAGGAATAAAGTAGATTCTTATGTCTTGTTGACGATCTTAGACTCGGGAAAATTAAGTGATTGCATAGTGGTTATGACTATAATAGGGCTATACAGAGATGCCAGTTTGAGGCTAAGCATGTGGGTTACCTTATGTGGGATGGTCGGAGGTTGTGTGATTCTTATGATATTTCTGCGAAGAGTTTTCTTTCTACCTAGTGGGATGTATGTGCTGCAATTTGAGTTCGGATCACTAGAGGAAGTTCGCATGACTGTCACAAAGATGAATATGCACTTAGCAGATTGTTTGAGGTGTTTTATGACTATTCCTACATGGGCTTATGAAGAATTCAGCTAGATTATAGTGTGAGATCATGGTAATTATAAAGGAAGAGTAATATGGTTATCGTATGATGTGTATTATGGCTTCGAGCTAAGTGGGGGAATCTACTATCGACGATCAGATTGCATGGTCATGTGTTATACTAGTTGGACTGAGGCATACTTGTGGATCAATTATGACTTAAAGAGGCTGATTTTGAGGATGACTCGAGCAAGGAAATTACTTGATGCATGATATACTATACTTTATGGGTATATAGAAATCTTAGAATGATTCAGGTTTGTTATTCGTGGTGGATGTAGTGAGCAAGGAAAAAGAATCGTTGAGTTGCTTCTTTTGGTATCCATGTGTTGGTGAAGCATAAGAAATTTGGCACGTATTGACAGTGTATTGGAGGTTAGAGCGGTGTAGGTGGCACTCGAGAGGGGTTCCAACGGGTGTGAGATTTATGTGTGATATTTAAGGATTTCCATATTTGTGTATGACTAAGGTCTGAGGTTGCATTGGATGGTGCCGAGACTTGCAGTATTTTTGTTTCATTATTGATTCTACATTTTAGTATGAGAGAGAGGAAAGAAACAACTTCATATTCATAGAAGGTCTTTTTGAAGTGGGTATTTCGGTTTGTGGTGCTATTGGGTGCTTAAGAGGGAATATATTTATGGGGCCTAAGACAACATGGTTTTATGTTAGGGTTTCTTGGGGTGAGTTTGATTGAGGATCATAGTGCATTGGCAAAGAGAAAAGTTATCTTGAAGGAAAGTCAAGGGGAAACTCAAAGAAATAAGTCAGGTTGGTTGTGGTTTGGATCAGCATAGTAATAAAAGTGATCGGTTCTTTTGGTGTGGCGATGCTTTACAAGTGTTTTATGGCAATACTCATGGTTTTGGTTGTCTACATGACTTTGTTAGATTAGAGGTTCAGTTGATGGTTGGTTATGTGAAATGGGTTCCGAGGAGCTCACAATGGATTTAATCACAGCTCGAGGTTGATATCTTCTACAGTTGAGGAAGGTTTGTTGTGTGTTGCGATGTTCTTCAAGGAAATGAGTTAAGTGTAAGGTTTCTCGTTGATGGGGTGTTTATCCTACTTGTGATTCTGAGTAAATAATGGGATTCTCATATTTTCATATGATAGCATGATAAATGTGGTGCGCCTTGTGGGATTGAGATTTGCATGTATAAAGTTTGCGGTTTAGTTTCGAAGGGAAGGTCATGAGTTTTAGACAATATGGGCAGTTTCTGATGTTTAGAAGAATGTTGCACTATCTGATATCACCCGAGATGAGTGCGCGTATTAGAAGATGCATTGTGTTTTGACTTGCGGATGCTTGACTAGTATTACGGTAATCACCTAATTGTTGACTGTTGATGCCCAGATTTTGCTTCGTGGCACAGAAGATCTATGGGAGTATCTTCCGTGAAGTGATGGTGTATGAGTGATGTGTTTTGAGTGGTGGAGTTGGGATCGGATATGGAGAATCCTGTATTCTTGAGATTTAGAGATTGGAAGTACTTAGAGGCATACTATTCCTTGGTTGTGGACTGTGAAGATATGTTAAGAGTTAGATAGTTGATGGTATGTGTTATGGATAGGTTATTGTGGACTTTTTGGAGGTTATTTACCTATTTCAGGATGATCAGAATTGATTTGAGGGCTTATTAGCAAGGCTAATGAGAATGTGTGTTCTACATCGGATCGGATTTGTTTACTCAACACGGCTATTGTTAGGGGTGTGTCATCGCTAGAGTTGATCTTATCCATGTTCTAATATGTTTCATGTGTTACTCCCTTATACTACAATGGGTTGTGAGACTGTTGACTATTTACACACATAATGTGGTTCTGTTTGGGCCTTGTGGCGAGATTTGAGCGAGATGGCTCTTAGGGTATTGAATAGTTTATTGTGCCTTGGTTATGGTTTTCCTGTCTATGGTATATTGTGCTATCCATTTATCCATGCTTATGGTCATGCACTTCGCGTCTTTGCTGTTGATATGCATGTGATTGTTGATTGTGAGCATCATGGCTCGAGTTATTCCATGTGGACCGGTGTGTTTGGATTGGGTCACGCGCCGCAGTGAAGTTGTGTTAAGATATGATCCTTTGTGCTTATTTCATGTGTTTTGATTCTCCCTTGTGGGATGGAATCATAGCATTTTGCCTTGGTGATTGTATCTGCTGAACTGGTCGGATGGTTCTTTTATTTGGTTCTCCTTTCATCTTTGGTTATATTTGAGTTGTTGCTTGTTTGGTGTGAATTGCATAGTATGTGACTCCAAGTGGCAGTGGTGTGGCATGTCAGTCAAGCATTGTGTACCAGGTGAGATGAGGCTATTGGACCCGGAATTAGTGTTATCGGATTCGGTTAAGGTATGTTGGGAAGAATAATGTCAGTAGTCAGCTTAGAATTTGGCAATGGTTCTTATCGGGGGAGCGAGCTCCATGACTTGTTAATCTGATGGGTGGTTATGAGTTTTTATGTGTTTCTTTCATCATTAGCAGTGTACGAAGGTTTAGAACAAGGTTTTATTTTATATGAGGTATGTCGTCGTACCGGGATTGTTAATGAGCAGCTATTGTTGTCTGAAGATATCACTATGAGCACATGAGTTATGTGGTATATCATGGGGTTAAGTTTTGGGAACATGGTTATGGCTTGATGGAGCTTGTTGAGATTGATACACTATATATATGCGAGAATCGGATCTTGTAAAGAATTTCGGATGTTAGAATTTGGTTCAAGGTTTATGGGCAAAGGTTGAAGAAAGAAGCTTTAGTAGGGATCGGCTAATGGACTTGTATGGATTGTGGTGACGTGGGACCACCTATGAGTATATGTATGATGAGTTTGTACGGTGATTTGATGACTTTGGAATGACTCTTGGCACGTTCGAGGACGAACATATGTTTAAGTGGGGGAGAACGTGCGCCCGACCATTTTGAGTATTGGCATTCTGCTTGGTAGTTTGAGGTCTTGAATAACTTCATATGATGTTTCACGACTTGCATGCATGGTTGGTCTTGATTTTTGAAAAGTTCGGGATTGTTCCGGAAGAGTGATTCTCAATTTGGAAACTTTAAGTTGGAAGAGTTGACCAAGGTTTGACTTTTGGGTAAACGACCTTGGAATCGAGATTTGATGGTTTCAATAGGTCCGTATGGTAATTTTGGACTTGGGTGTATGTTCGGATTTAAATTTGGATGTTCTTAAAAGGTTTTGGCTCTATTTGTCGAAAGTTGGCAATTTGAAGAATTGAAAAGTTCATAGGTTTGACCGGGAGTTGACTTTGGTGTTATCGGACTTCTATTGTGGTTTTGATACCTTGTATAGGTTAGTTTTGTTGATTGGGACGTGTGTGCAAAGTTTGGTTGAAATCCGGAATGTTTAAGTGTGATTGGGACACGTTCGCCGAAGTTTGAAGGTTTGAAGGTTAAGAGAATGATTTTGATCTTCGATTCATGGTTTTGATGTTATTTATGATGTTTTGAGCTTTTGGATAAGTTTAGATAACGTATTTGGTCATGATCAGATGTTTGAACGGGGTCCCAAAGGGCTCGTGTGTGTTTCGGATTATTTTGATCTTGATTGGTAGTTCTGTTACTGGTGTTTCGCACTTGTGGAGGATTGGTCACAGGTGCGATGCCGCTTTTGCGGAAAGATTATCACTTCTGCGATGTTGAGTTGGTCAGAGATTTATCACCTATGCGTATGAGGGAGCACATGTGCAAGATCACACTTGCGGAGTAAATGTTCGCAGATGCGAGATTGGTACCTGAGAAGAGAGGTCGCTATTGCGAAGCTGGGGGAGCAGGTGCAAAGGCGCTTCTACGTAAGATTATTCGCACCTGCGGAGCTATAGATGCTATTCTTGGTCCGCAGATACGAGGTTGTCCAGTTTTAGTGTAATTCGCAGAAGTGAGATATCGCTCGCAGAAGCGAGGTCGCACGTGCAACCAATTAGTTCACAGATGCGAAATCACTGGCAATTTTTTAAATTTCGAGGGTTCATTCATATTTTATTATTTTGAGTTTGGGAGCTCGGTAAGAGGCAATATTTGGAGGAAATTTTCACTACTACTTTGTGGATACGTAATTTCCACTTAGATTTGATTATACATATTGATTTCCCATGGATTTATACACTTTAATCATGGAATTTTGAAGGGAAAATTGGGATTTTCGCCTACACTTTAAGAAAGTGTATTTTGGGATTTTGAGTATCGATTTGGATTTGATTTTGGAATCTAATCATATATTTGGACTCGGCGGGTTATGGGACATAAGATTTTGGTGTTGGTTCCGGATTCGGGTATGGGGGTCCCGGGCTGACATTTGTTGACGTTTTGGAAATTCTTTAAAGATCGAAGCTTTATGGATTGTGATCATTTTCTATGGCATTGTTGGACTTCCTTGGTTGATGTTTGGCTAGATTTGAGCCGGTTTGAGGTGATTTCTCAAGGAATGCAATTTTAGAGCTTAGTACTAGCCCGGATGAGGTAAGTATCTTGCCTAATCTTGTTGAGAGAATAACCCTTAGGATATGACTTTGTTTGTCTAATTTAAATGTGTGAGAAGTGACATATATGCTAGGTTACGAGCGTATATGCAGGTGCTATATATGATTCATGACCAGAGTAGTCTTTAGGATGTGCTATACCTTGATTTAGATATTGTGCTTCTTGCTATCATGCTTTATATGTTTTTATGACTACGTAAACTCCGTGAATCATAGAGATCATGTGTAGGTGTTTATTTCCTGTTGAACATAATATTTGTTGTTGCATGTCGTATCCTCTTGATTTGAGTTGTATTTGTATGCTCGCACATGCATACACCTTAACATGCTCTTCTTCAGTCCATGAGTATGTGATTTGATATCCATTGTTCATGTACATGAATTCTTGTATATGCTTTTTGTGTGATATGAACTGAATCGGTAGCACGTGTGTGGTCCGTGCGGATCCGAGATATGATAGAACGTGAGTGGTCTGTGCGGTTATTATTATTGGTACGTGAGTTATCCGTGCAGCATGTGGATAAGGATCCATCCCCCTAGGGTCACCCTCTTATGTTTCTCTCTTGATGGTGTACACGCAGGTTGTGAGAAACTGGCGGGTTTCTTGTTGTCGTGGTTATGGAAAAGTGATTCTTGGTTGGACTTGGCATCTCTTCTCTATTTGAAAACTCCTTGGATGTATACATGATTTTACTGTATATCTTCTCTATATGCTAGCTGTGGGATGTATACATGACCTTATGCATATCTTCTCTATATGCCGCTTTACTTGATGAGATGAGACGTGGTACATATCTTCTCTATATGTGAATCTGTGTGACTTAGCTTGTTCAATCATGTATATCTTCTCTATATGCAATTGTTGAAAGGTTAATTGATATTTCATGCATATCTTCTCTATATGTATCTGTTGAAGGATTATCTGGCATTTCATGCATATCATCTCTATATGCCAGCTTTGATGAATTAATGATGTTTGACGCATATCTTCTTTATATGTTGAGTTGCTGAACTGGAGTAGTATCTGGGTATATCTTCTCTTTATGCAATTGTTGACGTGTTATTTGATATTAGAAGCATATCTTCTTTACATGTTTAACTGTTAAGAGACTTGCACACATATTCTCTATGTGCACCGTTGGTGGTATCTGTATTTTCTGTTTAGACTGAAAAGTGTATACAATGCTAACCTACTACAACTATGTAGTAGGTTATATATATATATATATATCCTGACTGGTTGTTTTGAGTAATTGCGTTCGGTTCGGCAGTTTGAGGTCTCGAGCAACTTCATAATATGTGTATCGACTTGCTGAGTACATGGGGTCGGTTGTATTCATACTACACTTCTGCACCTTGCGTGCAGATCTTGGAGTTGAGTTGTTATAGATAACGGAGTTTATCATTGGAGATGTACCTGCTTTCTGGATATAGCTACCACTTGTCCTTGATTAATTTTGGATTTGTACTCTGTTTATATATATTCCAAATAGATGTTGTATTTCTTTTTGTACCAGCATTGTAAATCTAAATCTTAGTAACTCATGATTTTTACTACCAATCCTTGGGATGTTGTATAGAACTCAACTGTTCGTATGCCTTGTTAATAATAATCTTTCATTTAAGTTACACTGTTCTATGGTTGGCTTACCTAGCATGTTGGAATCAGGTGCTGTCACGACCAGGTGGATTTTGGGTTGTGACAAATGAACATGTCGCACTAGGTTTTGCCTCAAATTACTATGCTTGCCAATCCAGATCTTATCTTTGTATTTGAGGATCCCATTATGCGATTTCAAGTCAACTGAAGTAGTGGGGTCAGTGGTAAGTGCATTATTGATTCTTGTGACTTCTCCATCACCCTCATAACTTTTCAAGATCTCCTCTATCACTTAGGTTGTAGTTGGATGACCAATTGATATATTTCCTTGGTAGTAGATGGTTCTAGCCTTCTTGAAAAGGCATCAACTTTTGAATTGTTAATTCCCTTTTTGTAATGGATCTCAAAACTCAAGCCCATCAATTTAGTTAGATCATTGTTCTCTAGTGTAGTATTTATTTTCTTTTCGTGCAAGAAATTGAGTCTGAAGTGATCCATCATAATAATAACATGATCGGTAACTAAGTAATACCTTTACCTATAAATAGCTTGTGGTAACGCAACTAGTTCCTTTTCATAGGTAAAAAATGCCTTGGTATTTGTACTTAAGGCCTGGCTGAGAAAAGCAATTGGCTTCCTTTCTTGCATCAAAACAGCCCCTACACCAATGGCACATGCATCCACTTCTACAATGACGGTTTACTAAAATCAGGCAAAGACAAAACATGAGTTGTATTCATAGTTTAAGATCATGAAAGGCCTTTGTAGCTTCTTCACTACATTGAAATCTCTTCTTTAGTAATATAGTCAGGGGTTTGCTAAGGACAACATTATTCTTAATAAACCACCGGTAAGCCAGCGAGTCTTATAAAACCCCTCAACTTTTTAATGTTGGTTGGTTGTGGCCAATTCACCATGGAAATAATTTTACTGGGATCAGTACTCACCCCGTCACCATTGATGATATGCCCCAAGTATTCAATTTGTGACTGAGCAAAGTCACATTTTGACCTCTTAGCAAACAAACGGTGGCTTCTTAACAATTCCAGCACCACCTGTAAATGTTCTAGGTGTTCCTCTAATGACAAACTGCAAATGAGAATGTCATCAAAGAAAATTAGAATAAACTTACTCAAAGAGGTCCAAACACTTGATTCATCAATGATTAAAAATTGGCAGAGACATTTGTTAATCCAAATGGCATCACCCTAAATTTTCCCAATCCATGATGGGTTCAGAAAGCAGTTTTGTGTTCATCTTCTGCTTTCATTCTTACTTGATGATAGCTAGACCTAACGTCAATTTTAGATAAAAACTTGGCCCTATGAAGATCCTCCACCATTGGGATGGGGTATTTGTTCTTAATTATGAGAATTCAACCTCCTATAATCAACACACAACCTCCAAGTTG
The DNA here is from genome assembly GCF_000715075.1 of Nicotiana tabacum. Taxonomy (NCBI): domain Eukaryota; kingdom Viridiplantae; phylum Streptophyta; class Magnoliopsida; order Solanales; family Solanaceae; genus Nicotiana; species Nicotiana tabacum. The sequence continues at coordinate 51,908,754 of NC_134102.1, forward strand.
AATCCTTCTTTTTGACTAGCAACGCAAGTGAAGCAAAAGTGGACTGACTGGGAGTGACAGTTTGTTCCTACAACATCTCTTTAAACATAATTTCAATAGCATTCTTTGGTCAAACGAGTACCTATAGGGCCTCAAACTAAAAAAAGGTTGAGCCCGAGGTACTAAAGGAATGACATGATCGCCATCCCTAGCAGGTGGAAAACTCTTAGGTTCCTTAAAAACATTTGAATAATTCTCTAACATGGCTGAGATTTCAGGGGGTACAACCTGATTCATTGGGGCAGTTCTTCCACTGAGTAAGGAAACTTCAGCTACCACTTGACAGACCTTCTTAAGCAGCATCTTATTAGATTCTTCACTGTCAACTGTAATCAACTAATTGTTATCCTACTGCCCCATTAATGTAACAAACCCGCCTTCTTTGACAAATGACAAACGGAGCGGTTTGTTGTTCAGTATCACATGAGTAAAATGATATATCCAGTCTATTCCCAATACTATGTCACAACCACCCACTTCCAAGATCCTCATATTAAATAGGAACCATTCTTCTTCCATTATCTATGCAAGTTAGGGATATACATATCATAATACAATTCTTGTTTATTTGCAACCCTCACTTTTATTGGTAACTTTAATGGCATTGTCTGCGATCTTAAGGTCTTGATTACTTGTGGACTAGGCAAACTATTGATGGAACCATTGTCCACCATAATGGTAATTGGTAATTTCTTCACATACCCTACAATCTTTAAGACTGAGGAAGAGCTAGTTATCCCCACATCCACACAGAATGATATTTCAGCATGCTCCTCATCTACCATATCTTCTTTTGCTTTCTCAAACACTTCTTCTTCTTGTATTGTCTGCATTAGTACTTCCTCTTCTCTGGTGGTCCCCATCATTAGGTTGAGATTCCTAGGCTTACATTAACGCCCAGGAAAATATTTATCATGATATATATAGCATAGATTATGTTCCTTCAGTGCTTCCATAGTGGTATTTGGTTTGAAGGGAGCTTGAGCCTTTTGAGTTGGATAAGTAATTCTGTAGGGTGCATTTAAAGGTTGTTTATTGGTTTGTGGAGCTGGGAGTTGTTTAGTGGCAAGGCAGATGATTTGGGATACGGTTTGGTATAATATGAAGAAGTTTCTGGGGCGATCATCTTAGTTAGGGCTTGAAATGACTTCTCATAGAGTTTAACAGTCTCAAACGTATCCATGAGAGATGCAGGGTTAGCAAGCAAGACTAAGGGTTTCAGTTCAGGTTTTAGGCTACTAACAAAAATGGAGATAAAATGGGGTTCATTCAGCAAAGGGTTTAGGATAAGCATATAACCCATAAGCTCTTCGAATTTCTCCTGAAATTGGTCCATGTCTTTAATTTGTTGAATCTTGTTAAACTCATCCACATTACTCATTGGCCTCATTTTTCTAAATCTCCTACATATCTCAGTATAGAATATTGGCAAAGACATTTGACATGTCTTACTAGTAATATAGATATCAAACCAAATATTTGTCTTATTCTTCATGTGAATAGTTGTATAATCCATCTTCTCAGATTCCAAAATTTTATATATAGCAAAAAAAACTCTCAGTTTTCCTCAGCCATCCTCTAGGATTGATGCCATCAAACTCAGAAAAATTAAGTTTAGCTTTAAGGGTATTATTATTATTCTGTAGCGGGTCTACTTGTGCCAATCCCTGAGTTGGTGAGGATGTAGGGGTAGGCAACAGTGGAGGGTTATGGGAAGAAGAGGGGGTCTGGAAAGTTAAAACAAGATAAGGATTGAAAAAATGAGAAGGTTGAGCTAGAGGAGATGTAAAACTATGACCCACGGGCCTAGAGGATCAGGAAAATAAGGATTGTGATGTCGGAAGTGTTGCAGAGGAAAACACAAGAAAAGAAGGAGTTATAATACCTGAGGACATGCCGCACTCATACGTATTTGGGTTTGGAGTTGCTTGTGACTGAGACTAAAGAGGTGTTGAGTTCGGCCGTCGATTATCAATATCTAAGCTTGCAAGAATGAGCTCCAATATTTTGTTTGTGTCCATATCTAGTCGTCGATTCGGCTCTTAGGTCTCTTGAAGCTATGAAGAGAATTGAGTTTGCTGGGTTTCAAGAGTTTTGAATCGCTTCGTCGTTTCGATCATAAATGACTTCAGCTGAGTTCGAATCTTAGTGACACCTTCCGTTAACCCTAGAATTTCCTAATTTTGAGACATTGTGAGCATGCTTACCCGCGCCCAGTTGGCTCTTATACCACTGTAACGAATATAAAACTTATAAGGGTTCAATAATGATGATTTCGCAGGGAAAATAGACATATAAAGATAGTGAGAAGAGATAGAATAGAGTGAGAGAGAAAGAGGTAAGAAGGAGGAAGATATTAATTCATTCATCAGATAATACCAAAAATATACAAGCTCTGCAAAATAGAGCTAAGGAGTATTCCAGAACTTTCCTACACCTCGCATGGAGCAAAGTAAAATAGCAAATGGCCTTGGGGGCCTAATTGACATAAATGTAACTTCAACTACAAAAGAAATAGGATTGAGTAGTAACACATTGAAACTTAATTTAGCTAACATCTTAACTACCCTTTCTAATTCGTCACATTAAATGAGCTTTTGCTACTTGTATAACTTCTGCGGCTGAAGCACATATGCAACTGCCAATTCCCTTAAAATTCTCTAGGTTTTCTCCTTTTCTTCTCCTCTTAGTCAAATTACCAAAATAACCATCCCAAAGTCCTGGGTTATTACATCAATAACCAAGTAGAGCCTGAACGAGACCTCGACTAATAAATTCTTTAAATTGTTGGGGAAAAAAGTGGGGATCAGTGAGATATTTCTTTCAACAAAAGCATACAAAAATAAACAATAGAGGAAAAGGTGAACAAAAAATAGAGAAGATGGTATTAAGGTATAGTGATGAAGAGGAAGACGGGGCGTGCTCTTTCAGTAAACGAAAAATAAAGAAGAAACTCTAAGGACTGGGTCTATCAGGTGATGAAGGTTTCAGAGATGGAGATGGTAATTGTAGAGGTGATGGTCCCTGTGGAGAAGAAACGAAAAAGAGAGAAAAATGTAAGAAAAGAAAAGGGTCCCAAAAAAATCTACTTGTCAAAATATAAAAAAGATTAGTTATTTAAGTGATAATTATGCATTAACAAAAAGATTAAGAATAATTAGTTGTATAGCGCCTAGTTAAAAAATGACACGTGTATAATTTAATCCTTTTAACCTTCCTTTTCACTTCACGCTCACCTTTTAGAAAGTGAATTCACTTTCTTTGTCACATCACCTTCCAATCCAAACAAGACTAGGGAAGTAAGGAATCACCTGCAAAGTCAGAGTTATAACTGATTTTTTGGGACAAGTTCAGAGGGTAACTTATATTTTTTATTTATTAAAATACTCGCGCGAGCATTGGTATAAACCTAATTGTTAATAAAAGAAAACCTCAAAAAAGCTCACCCTTTTTTTTTCCCAGAAGAAAAGAAAACATGGAAAAGCCTCGGAACAGCACAGGCAGAGTGGGTTCTATCTTAAAAGTTAAAAGGGCCAAAAAAGTGACCTCAAGTCCTCAGCCCCATAACTACTTTGCTTAGCTATTTTTAAAATTAGTAGTGTAGGAGCCAAATCTTAACTTAGACTCAAGGAATTCACAAAGCACGTGAAGAAAGCATGAAACAACTGACACAACCGCAAAGGTGAAGTTGCCATCATTACTAGTAGGCTTTCATTTTGACCACACAACTATATAACCCATGTTCTTCCCTGACACAAGGATATGCTTTCACCTCACCTCCTCAGTCCTATGTTTCTCAACTAGAAATTTCCAATCTTTCATTATAGAAAAATCTAGGTCCGCCAAAAAGAATATCCAAATATTAAAAAATATTCATTCTCAATATTCCAGCTTGCCTTAGAGCTATTGTCACCTAAATATCCTACTTATTATACAAGACATGTAAAGAAAGCTAATTGATCAAAAGTTTTGTAGGAGGAAAACAAAAGAGCAAATGATACTATGCTGAAAATAATGGCGTTAAAGATAGCACCATAATGCTTATCCAAGTATTGATGATTCATTCTAATGGCAATCCAGTATCAAAAGCTGGTCAACGGCCACGAATTACTCAACTTGAACTGAATAACTGGGTACATTAAAACAAGAAACATGCTCCAGAGGCTAAATATTCTCATCTTTATCTGATTGCAAGAACATTGACAAACCTTAACGAATAACATACCACACTAGAGCTGCAAATTACAAATAGACTACAAACAAGATGAAAAAAATTGTAGTAAATGCCAATAAGCTACCTATACAAACACAAAGCTAACTGCCACTCAAATTTACTGCCAAAAGGTTAGCTCAAATTTGATATCTTGAGATTCTTTTCCTGCTGATCTGTAAGCAGGCAGGGACCATAGTCTAAGTCAGAAGCACACCAAGATTCATTGGCTATCCCCACGTTTGGAGAGATGCCTTTCTTGCCCCAACCAGAGAGCAGACAGATCAGTCATTCTGTCATTGGCATGCTTGTTACAATTTTACAAAAAACCATTAGAGGCGTAAAAAAAGAGGATTTGTAAAGTAGAGCTTCTCAAGGCAGTATATGGGTTTTTCTTTGTGTGTTATTGTGTGCTACGTGTTAACCCACTCCGTGCCACAGTCCTGCAGATAAATAAGATATTATTTGAAGTTAAGAATACTTAACATCAGAAAAATAAAAAAATGTGTAAGTAACAATTTCATATTATGCAGTATTATATTCTTGCAAGGATGAATGAACTGTAATTGGAGAAAATTCAAACTGTTAGCAGCTTAATCAAATCAAAATTTTCTGTAGTAAAGGAAAGCACAATTAGCTCCATGCTACTAGGAGACCACGGCAACTTTCCTTGTGGTTGCACCTAATGATCCAGAAGCCTAATGTTTTAGCTAGCCGAACAGCAACAAGAGTACCATAAGCTGTCATGAATCAGAACTGCCTTAGGATAAACTACCTACCGTTTGAACTTCCTCCTGAATTAGCAGCAGAAATTCTCTGAAAAACAATTCAGAACTTCTACCAGAGTTGAACTTTAGAAGCAGAAATCCTCCGTAAAACTATTTTTCAAGACAAGAAAGTTATGTTCAAAGCTTTTGTGAGGTACAACACTTGTATTTGGAAAGCAGAATCTCTGAGTATCCAGGTTGCTCTTTCAGAATATCAGATGAAAGAAGATAGAAAAGTTGGTGGGTTCTTTGTTTGCAATAACCCCATACCACGGAGTTTCTCTAAGCTGATGTTGTCCGTTTTAAAGAGCAACCTTCTTAAGCTGCTGACGCAGCTTCTCAAAGAGACAGTGTCTCCTCCATAATTTCAAAATATTGGCCTCTGGTTTTAGGTAAAATTTAGGTAAATGTACCAAGTCCTTTAGGGTCATCGGGCAGAATTGGATAACTTCTTTGGCTTTATTGAGGGACTCCAATCGAGAAAGCCCTATAGTCGACCTACTTCCATCTTAAAGCATTGAAGAAAGGCAGGCAGCTTTGCCAGAGCCAATGATGCCAACCAACTCGACAAAGACATCTCTTTTCAACTAACATTAAACTTTGCGTGCCCCTGGAGCACTATAAGTTTGTGACAGGTTTTTGCTACTATTAAATTTTATGTCAGAGCAGTAGTATAACAAATTTCTCACAGCTTCAAACACACGTGTCAAAGAGAGCCCAACTTAAGAGGACCTAACTCCTAGCTGTGCCCCCCCCCCCCCCCCAAGCCCCACAAAAAAAAACCTCCCATCTTTCTCTCAACATTCACTCAGCTAGAAGCATAGGAGAACAGAATTAGAGGAGAGCCCAGGTAGGTGAAAATTTTGGTCATAATAAACAAACGACGTATAAACCACGTAGTGAAGAGATTCTGGTACATCGACAAAGTAGTGACTGAAAGTCAACTACTATTCAACCTAACCAAAAAGAAAGGAATCTCTTCTGTGATTAAAATGTTTTTCTTTATGCAAGTGCAGATTTCCAGAAAAACGAAGTTTATAAGAAGGCATTAGGCACACCACCCTACACATAACAGATGATGACCCAACACCTCTGCGGAAACTGCACTCAGACCGACCACCTATATCCCTCTCGTCTTTTTTTTAAATAAGAAACAGGCTTCACAATATAGATTATCCCACTCGTCTTTCAATAACAAACAAGGTCAGATACTTAGAACCCTAGCATACACTTCAAACAGTCTACCAGAACACTAAGGGACAGTTACACCTTTTTTTTTAATAACCATGATGCATACGCCAGCTTGCGCGCACCTAGACTAATTCCATGGGGTACCTGCTACCTCCCACCAGCACAAGTACCGAATAACTCAGTCCACCAAGGCTTGATCAACCAACTTCATTGACACCCTTGGGTCTCTAAGGATTGTTACATCTATACATGTCTCGCTGGAAAAATAGAAATATTTCGTCTCTATCAAGGCTGAGCAAAGAATGATGTAATTATGTCAGTAACCTTCCCTCTCGTTTTTTTTTAAATAAGAAACAGGCTTCACAATATAGATTATCCCTCTCGTCTTTCAATAACAAACAAGGTCACATACTTAGAACCCTAGCATACACTTCAAACAGTCTACCAGAACACTAAGGGACAGTTACACCTTTTTATTTTAATAACCATGGTGTCCAGGCCAGCTTGCGCGTACCTAGACTAATTCCATGGGGTACCTGCTACCTCCCACCAGCACAGGTACCAAATAACTCTGTCCACCAAGGCTTGGTCAACCCACTTCATTGACACCCTTGGGTGTCTAAGGATTGTTACATCTATACATGTCTCGCTGGAAAAATAGAAATATTTCATCTCTATCAAGGCTGAGCAAAGAATGATGTAATTATGTCAGTAACCTTCCCTCTTGTCTTTTTTTAAATAAGCCCCCCCCAAAACATGTATATTGATAGGTTAAAGATGGCTGATATTCAAATGACAAGTTTGAACATTGCAAATTATCACAAGGGCTATGTGAACTGCTTGCAACAAATATGTTAAAACCATATCCAATTTGCATCACTTACTAAACTTCAACTGTGGTGAAAACAAGCAGTACAGCTAGAAAGCGGACATATTCTGGAGGCTACATGCATACAAGTGCACAACTTTTCCCATCATCTCAAAGCATGTAAAAAGGGCTAAAAGAATATTCCTTGTTTCTTTTCTTGAATCAAACAATATTAGTTAAATAGGTCACCAATCACCATCATAGATCACAAAATACATGTGTCTGGATCGAACAAGAATAACTTATATGTCACAGTACATAATTGGATTAACCAAGTATTGCTATGAAACCAATATTGAAGACATACCTTCCAGGAAGCAGCTGAGAACTGTTCACAGGACCCTTAGAATTTCCGAATCTTTTTGCCCTATTTTCTTGTTCTTTCTCAACACGCATAGCAGCCACCTCTTTCTCCATGGCAGCAACCTCCCTTCTCATCTTTTTGGCCTCAACCTCCATGGCTTTTGTTAAAGTCTCTACTTTCTTAGCTAACATCTGATCCCAAGAAAGCAAAATAAGCACAAACATCAGAGCGAAGGAAGCCATAACTTTGCTGAGAAAGCAATCAGCCTAACCTCAATGGCGTCGTCCTTGTCTTTAAGACTTTGATCTTTTTCATGACCAGCTTTCCTCAAAGAAACTACTTCTTTTTGCAGTAAGTCATATAGTAGTCCAGGCACAGTATCTTCTGGTTCACTTACTGGTAGGCCAGTGGGTTTTTCATCCTGATTTGCTTTCCAAGAAGTACTCTCAGTCTCACTGTCCTTAGCTCCATCAACAGACTTGCTGCTGTTGAAATTTGGACCTGTTACATTCAGAAGTTTTTTACCCCTGTCCAATGATCTTGAGCCACCATCAAATGACTTTGAGGTCCCTTTCGCATGCTTCAAAACAGTACTGGATACAGAAGATCTCAGCTGAAATGATGGAGATCTCTTCGGTAAGAAGCCATTAGAGGTCAATTTGGAGATACTTTCAGCTCCACTGAGTGACTGCCGACGTGAAGGACCATTGCTTGAGCTTCTACCGTCTGGCGTACTGCGAGCGGCAGTGCTAGATGATCTCAATGTCTCTTCCAAGACCTTGAGCCTCAACTGATATTTCTCCTGAGTAAGAGATAGAAGTTAGGAAACTATGAAAATAACATCAAAAACCATGTTCAGGTGCCCCTTCTATTGGATAAAATATTACTTTTAACATGGCTTCTGACTTTGCAGTTCTTTCAGTGATTGCAAGCTTGTCACGTAGTTGTTGCATCTCACCCTGCAGTACATACTAAGGACTTAAATGACAAATATGAGCTCATTAAACCACATGAGCATAATGTAGTAAGTTCTATTAGGCCAGGATCCCCGATCTTATAAATTGCAAGCCATTGAAAACTATCATACCTGCAAAACCCTCCTCTCTTCAAGCCATTGTTTCACAGGCATTACTTTATCATTGGCATCTTTCCATTCATTAGCAACCACAGTTGCTACCCTGTTAGCTGTTACCTTGGCACGTGCTAGCTCGCGATCAAGAGTTTTTCTTTCTTCCTGGAAAATAGATTAGCAGATGTATTCCAACCTTTAGGATTCTCGACATATTAACTACCAAAAGTCTTTTTTATACAAAAACATTCTATCTAGGATAGTTTACATTCATTTCTTGAACTTTCCGTTGGTAATCCCGGACAGCATTAGCAGCTGCACCACCAGCCAGAACAGCCTCCTCAAGTTCGCGTACACTTTGGGTAAGTTTTTCAACCTCTGCAACCTTTTGGCGATGCATTCTGTCTAAGATTTTATTTTCTTCCTGATATATGTTATTGAAACAGAATAAGTGGAAATAGAATGCAACTAAATCACTAAGGTAGCGTTTGTCTCAGAAAGGGTGACAACACTTTTCCTGAATTTGTTTTCCAATTTTTGAAAAAGAATTTTTAAACCAAACACCATTAGAGTCTAATAGAGTTTGGGTAAACTGTAAAGAGAATTTTCCCAAAGAGAAACAAATATTTCATGAAGAAATTGAATAATCTTTTGATAACAAATGCCACCTAAATGCTCCAATGTTTTAAGCAGCAGAACCAACAGTCATATCATCAACATACCTGGCATATCTCTATCTGTTTCATCAGCTCTTGATTCTTATTCTGAAGGTCATCTACCATAGAAGCCTTTGCTAATGCTGACTGCACAGTTCTCTCTGCATCAAGTAAAGCTGCCTCTTTTGACTTGGTAAGACGGTCCAGAGCTTTATTATCATCTTGTAGTTTCGCAATCTGGAAAAAGATAAAGTAAAGAGTAAGAACGCATACTCATATGAGAGTGAGATTTACCGTCATTTTCAGATGAAATGTAGGCAGACACCTCTTGACGAGCAAGTTTGAGTTCAGCCTCCAAAGGCGCAAGGATGGCCTCAATTGGGGGCATATCATCATCCTTTTGAGCGGCATGGACCCTTCGAAGGGTGGCTTCTGCTGCAAATTGAGCTGCCATGGATGCTTTCTTCTCATCGTTGATTTTCTTGATTTCAAGATTCTGTAAAGCAGAAGTAAAGTTATAAAAGTTTACCCAAAAAGAAAGAATCTATAATAAGAAGATTTTGAGTTTGTACCTTGCTTTCTAGAAGTGATTCTGTCAATTTGAGCTTCTCATAGACCCTTGACAACTCGTCAGTGAGCTGAATTATAAATCATAGAACAATGGAAACTTCTATATGAGCTTTTGTCCTTAAATACCAGGAGAAGAATAACAGTCACTACAGCAAAAAGTAATCAGATATTTTATGCAAAAATAGAGCTAAAAGACTGTTGCCAAATCACAAATGCAATCATAATCTAGATATGCCCATTTTCAACGAGTAGATTGCACTTTTTCGAGTTTTATAGATTATGTGCAAGAGCATGAGCCATGACATTCTTATTTTCAACTCACACACACAAAGTAAACATGAACCAAAGAGCATTTTTATGCAGCTTCCAAGAGATATGGAGATCTAGGAGTAGGATATCCTTAATATATTCAAAAGATGAAACAGAACGGATCACGTTTCCCAATTCTTCAAATAGAAATAACAAAGAAAACAGATAAATAACAGCAAATCTCATTCAAACAAGATTAAATTTATACAAGAAAAGTATCTGCTGGTTTTTAAGGGATCATACATATGAACAAAATGTGACAATTGAAATTCTATATTTCCACTTGTAACACTTGTGGAACAAAACAAAACAGATACAATATATCCTACAATTTCCTTTCACAAATATCCATTATCTTTTGGTTTCACAACCAATGCATTACCCTCCTAGTTACTTGCATCCAGTCTGAAATTCAGTTTACTAGCAATCAACACTGCTAAAACAGTGTCCTACTTCTATCCCCGAAAGAAATAATAGCATAACTAAATTTGCCAAACTATATCATACTGTGCTAAGAGTACCTCTTCAACAGCCTTTTCTCGTAGACGTTCGGACAACCTTAACGCCTTGATCTCCACTTGAGCTTCTGACAGTTCCCGGTCCTTATCTGCCGAAAATGACACCATTAGTACGATTCAGTCAACAATCCAGAACAGTTAAAACACCCAAATCGGAGTTGGATCCACAAACCTCTGACTTCATTCTCCAGTCGATTTAGCTCCAACTTGACCGGATCCGAGCCGTGGAGCAGGTTCATGAACTCATCGGCGTCTAGGCTCGGCCTCACCGCCGATGTCCTTCTCCGGGAAGAACCTTTGCCTCCTTCCTTGAAGGATGCCGACACTGTCAACGGCGTCGGAGTAACGGCAACCTCACTCGGTCTCACATTGCTCACCTCCGGCGTCTCCATATCGCCGGAAACCTCCGCCATCTCCGATCTGTTGACTTATTCCCCTATCTCACATCAAATGCATACAGTGAAAGATATACTAAAGTGGAGTAGTGTTTATTTTGAAGATGAAGAAAAGTAGTATATGTAATGCGAGAAAGCTTTTTGGTGTCTCGTTCTCTCTCTCTCTCTATCTCTCTTCAAGTGTTTAAGCTTAAAATCAGAGTGCTGTGCTGATGGCTTATGGGGTTTGTTTCTCTACAAATTTGTACTATTTACTATATCTCCTTGATTGAGATTGAGAGAGGAGGAGAAGACTGTTATTGTGACTAGTGTGGGTGTGTTTAGCTGTATGATCTGACCATATTTTAATACTCATATTATTATACTAGTATTATTTGATACTTCCACCTTATTTTACCATACTGCCCTTCCTTGCATGTCACTTTTTCTTTCCATATTTTCATTTTACAAGGAATTTATCAATCTATACTATATTAAAAGCACGAAAACCCTATCGAAATGTCGTTCGCTTTTTTTTTACCATTCGTAAGTACATTATATGTTGGATATAATAGTAATTGTAATAACGATTTTATTCAAAATTTTAAAAAAAAAACGTTAATTGTCGACTACTTGCGGCAGGGGCGGATCCACCCCTTTAAGAAGGGGTGGCATGGCACCCGGTAAAATAATAAAATTTTTAGATACCTATGTTGAGATTTCCTTAAATTAGGTTAATTATCTAATCCTGCCACCCGCAACCGTAAACTAGACAAAAGTGCCATGGCTGTAGACCTTTTTGAAAGCTTTTCTCGTGTGTAAAATTCAAGGAATTTATCTTGAACCTTGTCTGACTTTCTCTTTTCTTTGTGCTTTCATTTCCTTTTGTCCCAGTCATTTCCCTTTTCGGCTACTGTTGATACCCAATTTTGCCCTCATATATTTTTCAAACAATATATATACTTTCAAATATCATTTTGCATTATTATTTAATTTATAAAATTTACACAAGCACTTCTTATAATTTTTCATAATTTTAGAGCTTTTAAATTAATTTTCTCGCATTAATTTACATAAAATATTCAGTAATTACCCTTTTAAATTATTTGTGATGACTTAATCACTTCAAATTATTATTTGCATCCCTAATACATTTTTGAAATATTTTTACTTCATTTTTATATAATTACAATTGTATTTTTAGGCTATTCGCATAAATTTGCAATAATAGCTCATATTTTGCATTCTTATTGCAATTGACATTTCATTTAGGGTTAAAATAATATTTTGTATTTTTTATAGTCTTCTATTATTGTTTAAAGTATTAATTTGCATAAGTAGCATTTTTATATATTTATTTAGTTATTTTATTAAATTATTTCCCTTTTAATTTTTATTTAAAAGAGCTGGCCCAATTTTTTAACTAATTTTCGGACCAAAAGGCCCAATACCCTAACCCAATAACCCCTAGCTCAACACCAGCAACCCACCACCCATACCCATTTAATTAACCCGCCCCAATCCCTCTTTAAAACCCTGGCCGTCGATCTCTAAGATCAACGACCCACAATCAACCTACCCTTTTAAATTATCCAACCCCAAACCCTAATCTCATTTCCCTCTAACCCACCACCCTGAAACCCTTCCCTTTCTCTGAAGAACCCTAATCGCCGCCTTCCTAAAACTCTCTGAATCCATCTCAAATATGGATTCTTTCCACGATCTTCTTACCTTATTTGTATTATCTCGTTACCATTCACCCGTTCGTGGTGTTACTTAGTACTTGCCCGATTTTGGCAAGTACTACCTCTCCGAATCAAGTGTAATCATCCTCAACCTACAAGATTCAGACGAAAATCCATTTGTATACACTCTCAACAGGATCATGTGGGTTCGATTCACCGAGATTCTTGGCTAATTTTTTGACCATTTGCCAACTAGGGTTTGTCCGATTTTTTTTTTACCTATTTCTACTCGGAATAGGATATGCATGTGACTTTCCTTGTTCCTGCTTAAATTTGACTAATTTTTTTCTCTATTTGTATTTAATTGATTGTTTTCCATATTTGTTCTTCCAATTTCTGTCACTATATAAACCCCTCCCAAGTCCCCTTTAAGACAGACTTGAAAATCAATTTTCTTCACTAAAAAATTAGGGTTTTGCTACTATCTTGCTCTGTATTCTGTATTGGCCGGCTGAAAGCCAAGGCCATTAACACCTTGTTACTTAACCTGTTCTTGGTGCGAGCATTGCCCTGAGTTCATCGAAGCTCTTAGGAACTTTGACGCATTGGGATTCTGGTGAGTTACTAGACTTTGTAATTTCATTCCTATGTATCTATGATTTGCATATATTTTCACTCCCGAAGTTCGTCAGTTTAATATATTTTTCTGGGCTGTTTTGTGTGCAATTCTGTTTGCTTTCTTCAATTTTTTAGGTCTCTTTAACTTTTAGCTTCAAGCATGCCTAAACTTGGTTCTATTAAGTAGATATTTTCCAAATCTGACTAGTCCATCTGTTAAGAATTACTACTGTTTGGGACCTTTACACTTGTTAGCATCTCTTGGTGTTTAATTTTGTATTAGGCCATCAATCTTGTTATTCGAATATGCTTTGCCTACATAATTTGTGCTCTCTTTCGTTAGCTAGTCGATTGTGTTTAAAACCTGAGTATGTACACTCACTATATGGCACAAATCTGTTTCTTATCCTATTCTGAATTGTTGTGATGATATCCTGCCTATATAGCATGTTTGATCCTGTTAGTATGCCCTTTAGCATGTTTAACCCCCCCTCCCCGATTCACCAGTAGTTGTAATATGCTTTTCTCATGTCTAAATGATGTCATATTGCCAAATTAGCATGATTGTTTCATAACATCAGGACCTATACTTAGCATAATTTGGACCTCTTCCTTTATTATGAATTTGTGTATGTTATTGTCACCAATCCTGCAAATCTGTTCTGCTAATGTATGACCACTTATGCACTAGGTGTTGAACTTGTTCTTCTGAATCTTTGCTACGTTTGTTCTAAAGCCCCCAAGGCCTGTTTGATAATTTGCTCTATGTGCTCAACTTGACTATGTTTGTATCCCCTCAGCTTTGTCTCTCAGCCTTGGTTTACTATCCTTCACTTGTCATCTATGCTCTCTCTTGAGTTCTCATTCTTAGCCGGCCGAAAACTAAGACTACCTAGGTTCTATTATTGATCACCCTAGTGTGAGCACTGCTCGGGGTCCAATTGAGACCCTTGTGAACTCTGACACACTAGGGCTTGGTCCTTAGTCATTCCCTAAATCTCAAACTACTCTTATTCATCCTATTCCATCCCGTTATTTGCTGTGTACCTGAATTGACTGATTTAAATGGTGCAACACTTGGTGCTATGGTTGAATAAATTGACTTTGGGCTCCTTTATGGATTCTGGGGTTGTGTGTTAGATATGGCCCATATTAGAGGTCTGGGTACGCTGTGTGAGAGTTATTGAAGGCCCAGACAATGCTGGGTATTTCATGTTGAGCCTATTGTGGGCCTATTGTCACTGTTGTGTAACATTTGTATTTTTACTTATTATTAGGCCTGTAATAACTTTTGTATAAATAATTGGGGTATTAGTAAAAAGGAAAAATGGGTAGAATTTAATATTTACATGTAAAATGGGTAGATAACATGCCTATCGGACTTGGTAATTTATTTGCTATATGTGTTGTTCGATTACATGTACACTGTAGAAATCACAACATTAGAAGAAGCACATACACACATCGTCTGCTCGCAAACCCCAAATGCTGTAATTATATTTATTGTTATGTGTTATTAGAGAACCTGCCTATAAGAATTAGTTTCTCATCGATGTTTCTGTCAATCCTCACCGCCTACTAGAAATCATGCCTATAGGATTGCAATTATTCTACTTGGCGCTGCTCACCTAGAAATTATGCCTATAGGATTAAGATATGATGATAAAATAAGCTTTAAAGTGTTGTGCGTTAGAGATCCTGCCTATAGGAAATAATTGCTCGTTAATTGGTTAATACTAGACTACTCAAACATTGTTTCCTAAGCGTCAATGTTAGGAAAACCTGGACAATTCTGGGACTTTTCCTAACAGATTTTGTTATACTCAATTGCGTAGATCACCTAGGCATAACACATATAAGATTGGTAACTTAAAACCTTCAATAATCAGCTTGTAATACCTGAATAATTCTATCTGTAAGCAATGTCCTGCATCTGAAATTGCCCGCATACTTTGACTCAAAAATCACCTAGAAAGCATGTCTATAGGTTTAAGATTCTAGATTCTGCAGCTTCCTAATTGACATTTGTGTTTGCGTGCATTCGCTGCTTAAGTGTGGAGGTGTAACGACCCGACTTGTCGTTTTAAGAATTTATGCCCCGTTCAATGACTTAAGGTCTCGAGCAGCTTCGCAATATGTATTATGACCCACGGGTGTGGTCGAGTTTGATTTACTAAAGATTCGGAATTAAATTAAACGAACAATCCTTAATTTGAAGCTTAAATGGAAAGAGTTGACCGGAGAGTTGACTTTTGAGAAAATGACTCCGGAATGGAATTTTGATGGTGTCAATAGCTCCGTATGATAATTTTAGACTTAGGAGCGTGTCCGAAAAATTATTTGGAGGTCTGTAGTGAAATTAAGCTTGAAATGCTGAAAGTTGAATTTTTGGGAAGTTTGACCGGGGGTTGACTTTTTTATATCGAGGTCGGAATCTGATTCTGGAAATTTGAATAGGTCCGTTATGTCATTTATGACTTGTGTGCAAAATTTGAAGTCATTCCGAATTGATTTGATGTGTTTCGGCACAAGATAAAGAATTTGAAAATTCAAAGTTCATAGATTTTGATTTGAGGTGCGATTCGTCGTTTTGATGTTGTCTGATGTGATTTAAGAATTTGACTAAGTTCGTATGATATTTTAGGACTTGATGGTATGTTTGGTTGAGGTCCCGGGGGGCCTCGGGTGAGTTTAGATGCCTAACGGATCGAATTTGGATTTGGAGGAGAAGTTGAAGCAGAGGAGAAGTTGAAGCAGCTGGGCATCTGGTATGATCGCACCTGCCCGAAAAAGGGCCGCAGGTGCGAGCTCGCGGATGCGAGAAATGAGTCACGGAAGCGGAAAAATTCATGGGCTGGCCAGGCACCACGGGTGCAAAAAATTTGCCGCAGGTGCGAAAAATTTGCCGCGGGTGTGAAAAATTTGCCGCGGATGCGAAGCCGTGGGTGCGAAAAAATTGCCGCGGGTGCGAAAAATTTTCCGCGGATGCAAAAACCCCTGGGCAATATAAAAACAGAGGGATTCCGAGCTTTTGCCATTTTCGAGCATTTCAAGCTCGGGCTGGGCGATATTTGAGCAAGGTTTTCACGGAAAAACTTGAGATAAGTCCCTTGTGATCATTTTTACTCCATAATATTGAATTATCATCGAATAATCCGATTAGATTACATCTTTTTGAGGTGTAAATCAGGGGTTTGAACTTAGGGATTTGAAAACGAAAAATTAAGATTTGGAGGTCGAGTTGTTATTGGAATTCGATAAAATTGGTATGATTGAACTCGTATCGGAATGGGTGTTCAGATTTCATGAAAATTTTGTCGGGTTCTGAGGGGCGGGCCCCGCGTTGACTTTTGTTGACTTTTTGGAATAAATTTTTAAGTCGACATATTATTATCCGGAATTATTTCCGATAAATTTTAATGAGGTTATAAAATTAATTTGGTTAGATTTGAGCGGCCCAAAGGTCAATTCAAGCAAGAAGACGATTTTGGAATATCGGCATAACTTCAAAGAGGTAAGTATCTTGCCTAACCTCGAGTGGGGGAATTACCCCTTAGGCATTGAGTCTTATGTGAAAATTTTGTGGTTGGAAGCCATGTACGCGAGGCGACGAGTACATACTCGGACTTATATGTGCAAATTTTATTGGTTTAAAGTTTTAGATATCTTTATGTATTAAATTGGATAATTGTTGGCACTAGTAAATACTTGAGTTATCATGCTGCATTCCTTAAAAATCAAGTTTGTGTTTTATATAATAATTTGGTGTGATTGTTATTTGGATTTTATGTGAATTGTTGTATTGTGTTGTGGATTAAACACTCTCCTTGACGTTATTTATGCTTCCTACCTTGCTTGTTAATGATATACATATGCTTGGTGAGGAAGAGTGTAAAGCACGAAGGGTGATGCCGTGCCATTTGAATTATCTTATCATGTGAGGGAGAGTGTAAAGCACGAAGGGTGATGCCGTGCCATTGAGAGTGTAAAGCACGAAGGGTGATGCCGTACCGTTTCATTTATATTATCAGGTGAGGATGAGAGTAAAAGCCCAAAGGGTGATGCCGTGTCGTTTTATTTATATTATCAGGTGAGGATGAGAGTAAAAGCACGAAGGGGGATGCCGTGCAATTATTTTTATATTATCATATACTCATGGCACGAAAGGTGTTTGCGTGCAGGAGAGTACGAGAGACATACATTATATTGTGATATTGTTTGTTGTGTATACATTCATGCCTTTATCTTGAGATGTTATTGTGCACCTATGTTTTTTATGTGACTTGTAGTCGTTGTTGCTTCCTGGGTGCCTCTACTTTATTCTTTTTTTTATTGTTATTGGCACTTCTCCCACTTAGTTGGTACTGTTGTATGTATGTACTGTGAGAAAGATATAAATGCACGAAGGGTGTTGTCGTGCCAATTGATTTGATCTACATATATATATATATATATATATATATATATATATTGGGTGAGAATGAGATAAGTGCACGAAGGTATTGCCGTGCCATTTGATGTGATGTGTTGAATATGTTTCTCACGCCATGAAAGTTAAATGAGGCGTCACATGGTGACTTTTATTCGAAAGAATTATATTTGAAAGTTATTTACTTGAAAGAATTATATTTGAAAGATATTTACTTGAAAGAATAATATTTGAAAGTTATTTACTTGAAAGAATTATATTTGAAAGATATTTACTTGAAAGAATTATATTTGAAAGATATTTACTTGAAAGAATTATATTTGAAAGATATTTACTTGAAAAAATTTATATTTGAAAGATATTTACTTGAAAGAATTATATTTGAAAGATATTTACTTGAAAAAATTATATTTGAAAGTTATTTACTTGAAAGAATTATATTTGAAAGATATTTACTTGAAAGAATTATATTTGGAAGATATTTACTTGAAAGAATTATATTTGGAAGATATTTACTTGAAAGTTATTTACTTGAAATAATTATATTTGAAAGATATTTACTTGAAAGAATTTATATTTGAAAGATATTTACTTGAAAAGAATTATATTTGAAAGATATTTACTTGAAAGAATTATATTTGGAAGATATTTACTTGAAAGAATTATATTTGAAAGTTATTTACTTGAAAGAATTATATTTGAAAGATATTTACTTGAAAGAATTTATATTTGAAAGATATTTACTTGAAAGAATTATATTTGAAAGATATTTACTTGAAGGAATTATATTCGAAAGATATTTATTGGAAAGAATTATATTCAGAAGAGGTTTATTTGAAAGAATGCTATTTGAAAGATATATTTATTTGAAGAAAGTATATTTGAGATATATTTATTGAAAATAATTATATTCTAGAGACTTTCATTGAAAGACTTATAGATAAAAAAAATGTATATTTTGAAAGACTTGATTAATTGGTTGTACCTGTGTTTATTATTCGTTGAGTAATATTTATGATATTCCTGTTACCTTGATGTATAAATCACTAGTTGATTGGTATTTCCCTTATTGTTATTTGTTTTCTATTATTTTCGTATGCTATATTGCACAGATTATTAGACTAGTGAGTGTCTTGACTGTACCTCGTCTCTACCCCATTGAGGTTAGTCTTGATACTTACTGGGCACCACTGTGGTGTGCTCACTCTACACTTTTGCACATTTTTGTGCAGAGCCAGGTATTGAAGATACTGGACTTGAGCAGAGTTAAAGCGGGATCGTAAGGATTCAAGGTAGAGCTGCTTGGTCGACGCAGTCCCTTGGAGTCTTTTCATTTCATTGTACTGTTAACTTGTAATCAAACAGTATTGTATATTCGGTCCACGTGATCATGCTATGTATTCAGTTAGAGTTCGTGACTCAGTACTACCAGTCTTCATAGGTAGTATATTGTAATTATTTTCGCGGTTAGTTTCAAACAAAAAAAAATGGCTTCAAAAGGTAATTGAAATCGGCTTACCTAGTCTTAGAGACTAGGTGCCATCACGACTCCTGTGGTGAGATTTTGGGTCGTGACAAGTTGGTATCAGAGCTCTAGGTTCATAGGTTCTACGAGTTACGAACGAGTCTAGTAGAGTCTTGCGGATCGGTACGGAGACATCTGTACTTATCTTCGAGAGGCTACAGAACTGTTAGGAAATTTCCATTTCTTTCATTCTTGTCGTGCGAAATTTGTTGAATTTAAAATTTGAACCTTTTTATCTCCATTCTCTCACAGATGGTGAGGACACGTGCTACTGAGTTAGCTGAGCAGGCATCCGCACATACTGCTAGGGCTGCAAGAGGCCGGGGTCGTGGTAGAGGCCGAGGTAGAGGTCGAGGAAGGGCACGTGCTGCGACTAGAGCACCTGTCAGAACAACAGTTGAGGAGCCACTAGTAGGTCCAGTTGGGGAGACAGGTACCAGAAGCACCTGTTGTTACCCCCGGACTTCAGGAGACTTTGGCACAGTTCCTGAGTATGTTTGGTACATTAACTCAGGCGGGATTGATCTCTGTTGCACTAAACATTCCGCAGATTGGGGGAGTAGCTCAGACTCCTACCACAACTACAGAGCAGCAGGTTCACGTTGGTCAGGTTTCAGGTTTAGTACCTGTACAAACTGTTATTTCGGTTCGGCCTGAGGTCAGGCCCGAGGCATCAGAAGAAGAACAAAAGAGACTTGAAAGGTTTAAGAAATATGATCCACCAACTTTCAGTGGCACAGCTACAGAGGATGCCCAAGAATTTCTAGAAAATTGTCACCGTATTCTCTGCACCATGGGAATTGTGGAGGTGAGCGGAGTTGCCTTTACTACATTTCAACTGTCAGGCGCAGCGTATCGATGGTGGCAAATCTATGAAGAAGGTAGACCAGCCGATGCCACACCACCAACTTGGGTTCAATTTTCGGAAATGTTCTTGAAAGAGTTTGTTCCCCAGACTCTCAGAGATGCGTGGCGCACAGAGTTTGAACGGTTGCGTCAGGGCACTATGACAGTGTCAGAATATGCTATCAGGTTCAGTGAGTTAGCCCGTCATGCACCTATCTTGGTTCTTACAATCAGAGAGCGGGTCCGCAGATTCATTGAGGGGCTCGAATATGATATTAAAATATGCATGGCTCGAGAATTGCAAACTGATACTCCATTTCAACAAGTAGTAGAGATTACTGTCACGACCCAATTTCACCTATAAGTCATGATGGCGCCCAACACTACAGCTAGGCAAGCCGACTAATAAGTCAAACGTACATTGGTTAAACTTTTATTCAAAGAAAATAATAAAACTACAAACTTCTACCAATGTGTGTGCCAAGACCCGGTGTCACAAGTGCATGAGCATCTAGTAGATTATACAAAACTCCAAATACTGTCTGAAATAAAATAGACAGAATATAAATATCAGAAGAGACACTGGTAGCTGCAGAACGGCTCAGAAAGGCAGCTCACCACTATGCCTCGGGATGACGTGAGTATGTGATGATAGGTCCTCCACTAGTACCTGTCTCAGATCCTGCACAAAAAGTGCAGCAAGTGTAGTATGAGTACGTAAACAACGTGTACCCAGTAAGTATCAAGCCTAATCTCGAAGTGGTAGAGACGAGATGGCCGACTTTGACACTCACTATGGGTCAATAATAATTGAAATAAAATTAGGATATTCAAATCAGCATGATTTACAGAATTTACAAATAATTTATTTAATCAGCGAAAATAATCAAATTCCTTCAAATGTAACAATTCTCAATATATTAATTAAATTCCTTCAATTCAAATAAATTCCAATTTATCAATTAAATCTCATTTACAGGAGTAACAATTAATTCCTAAACAAGCAAGAATAATAATTCATTAAATTCCAAGGATTTTCCAATTTATTACTTAGCTTCACAAGCTGAAATAAATTATTAAAGTATCGTGTAATTATTATTATTAAGCACGATTTCTGCCGAGGACGTACGACCCGATCCAGAGTGTCGTGTACACTGCCGAGGGACGTGCGGCGCGATCCATAGATGCATCTATCCTGCCGAGGCATTCGACCCGCTCCACAAGAAAGGAGGACATTTTCTTATGTGCCTCCGGAAGGAGAGTATATTCATTATAAGATGAATTTAGGAGGAGAACAATTTCTTTTAACAATTAATTGATTTAAACAGACAATCAAGCCTATGAGATTTTTATCCTTTAATATCTTTATCTAACAATTCACAATATATTCATATAGATATCAATTAATATAAATAAATCAAAGAATACAATTTACACAAGTAAGGCATGCTTTGAGTCCTAAACTACCCGGACTTTAGCATTAATAGTAGCTACGCACGGACTCTCGTCACCTCGTGCGTACGTAGCCCCCCACAATTAGCAACAATTATTTAATTTTAATCACCTATGAGGTAATTTCCCCCTCACAAGATTAGACAAGAGACTTACCTCGTCTTGCTCCAATTTAATCCACTATAGGGCCTTTTCCACGATTATCCAACTCCGTCTGGCTCGAATTTAGCCAAAATAATTCGATAAAATCACTAAATATTGTATAAATCAATTCTATAAGAAAATACTACATTTTTAAGAAAAGATTCCGAAATTAATTAAAAATTTGCCCGCGGGGCCCACATCTCGGAATCCGACAAAAGTTATGAAATCTGATAACTCATTCAATTACGAGTCCAACCATATCAGTTTCACTCAAATCCGACTCCGAATCGATACCGAAATCTCAAAATTTCGTTTTTATGAGATTTCTAAACTTTTCCAAATTTCAATCTCAAAACACTAATTAAATTGTGAAAATAATGATATACTTGTATATGTAGACCAAATCCGAGTTAGAATCACTTACCCCAATGTTTTTCCTTTGAAAATCTGCCAAAAATCGTCTCTGCTCAAGCTCAAGTTCGTCAAAAATGGCAAATGGGACGAATGCCCTCTTTTTATAAAACTGCCCAGCAGCCTTCGGAACTGGTCCTCGAACTGGGCCTCGATCGGGGCTTTGATCACAAGCTCAAGCCTGGACCTCGGTCATGGCCTCGATCAGGGCATCGAGGTTGGGCCTTCGATCATAGCCTCAATCATGGCATCGATCTTGAGCCTTCGATCAGGGCATCGAGCATGGGTCTCGATCCTAGCCCTCGAGCCTTACCTTCGATCATGCCCTCGAGCCTTGCCTTCGATTGAGGCTTCGATACTGAGTCTCGTCCCTGGCTTCGACTCAGGACTCGATCGTGGGCTCGATATCTGGGTTCGATCTGAGGCTCGATCACAGCCCAGAATATGCAGTAGAAGAGAAAATTGTAGCAGCTTTTTAAGTCCAACTTTTGATCCGTTAACCATCCGAAACTCACCTGAGGCCCTCGGGACCTCAACCAAATATACCAACAAGTCCTAAAATATCATACAAACTTAGTCGAACCTCTAAATCACATCAAACAACGCTAAAATCATGAATCATACCCCAATTCAAGCTTAATGAAACTAAGAGTTTTCAACTTCTACATTCAATGTCGGAACCTATCAAATCAACTCCGATTGACCTCAAATTTTACACACAAGTCATAAATTACTTAACGGAGCTATGAAAATTTTCGGAACTGGATTCCGACTCCGGTATCAAAAAGTCAACTCATCAGTCAAACTTTCAAACTTAAATTCCTGTTTTTAGCCATTTCAAGCCTAATTTAACTACGAACTTTCAAATAAAATTCCGAACACGCTCCTAAGTCCAAAATCACCATACGGAGCTGTTGGAATCATCAAAATTCTATTCCGGGGTCGTTTTCTCAAAATGTTGACCGAAGTCAAACTTAGCACTTTAAGGCCAACTTAAGGAACCAAGTGTTCCGATTTCACCTCAAACACTTCCAAATCCCGAACCAACCATCCCCGCAAGTCATAAATCATTACAAGCACCTACAAGAAGTTTTATTTTAGGGAACGGGGTTCTAAAAGTTAAAATGACCGGTTGGGTCATTACATTCTCCACCTCTTAAACAAACGTTCCTCCTCGAACGGGTTTAGAATTGTACCTGGAGTGCTGAATAAGTGTGGATATCTGCTCCGCATGTCTTCCTCGGCCTCCCAAGTCGCTTACTCGACTGGTTGGCCCCTCCACTGGACTTTTACTGCAAAAATCCTCTTGGACCTCAACTGGCGAACCTGTTTATCAACAGTGGTAATTGGCTCCTCTTCATAACCCAAGATATTATCTAGCTGAACTGTGTTGAAGTCTAACACATGTGATAGGTCGGCATGATACTTCCGGAGCATAGATACGTGAAAAATCGGATGAACTCCCGATAGGCTGGGAGGCAATGCAAGCTCATAAGCAACCTCCCCAACTCGTTTCAACACCTCAAATGGGCCTATAAACCTTGGGCTCAACTTGCCCTTCTTCCCGAATCTCAAAATTCCCTTCATCGGCGAAACCTTCAAGAGAACTTTTTCACCTACCATAGATGATATATCACGCGCTTTCTGATCCGCGTAACTCTTTTGTCTGGACTGTGCTGTACGAAGTCGCTCCTGAATCAACTTTACCTTTTCCAAGGCATCCCTTACCAAATCAGCACCATATAACTTAGCCTCACCTGGCTCAAACCATCTGATAGGTGAACGACATCGCCAACCATATAAAGCCTTAAATGGAGCCATCTCGATGCTGGATTGGTAACTGTTATTATAAGCAAACTCGACCAAAGGCAGGAAACGATCCCACTGACCTCCAAAGTCAATCACACATGCCCTGAGCATATCCTCCAAAATCTGAATTGTCCTCTCTGACTGTCCATCGGTCTGCGGATGAAAGGCTGTGTTGAGTTCTACACGGGTCCCTAACTCACTCTGTACTGCTCTCCAGAAATGTGAAGTAAACTGAGGACCTCTATCTAATATGATGGAAATTGGCACACCGTGCAACCGAACTATCTCCTGAATATAAATCTGAGCCAACCTCTCTGAAGTATACGTAGTTACAACAGGAATAAAATGTGCCGACTTAGTCAACCTGTCAACAATCACCCAAACTGCATCAAATTTTCTCAAGGTCCGCAGCAACCCAACTACAAAATCCATAGTAATTCGTTCCCATTTCCACTCTGGTATGGTCATCTGCTGAAGTAGGCCACCTGGCCTCTGGTGCTCATATTTAACCTTACTGGCAATTTAGACACCGAGCTACATACTCAACTATGTCCTTTTTCATTCGTCGCCACCAATAATGCTGCCTCAAGTCACGATACATCTTCGTAGCACCTGGATGAATAGAATATCGAGAACTGTGTGACTCCTCCAGGATCTTTTTCCTCAGTTCATCCACATTAGGAACACACAGATGATCCTGGAGTCGTAGAACACCATCTGCACCAATAGTGACTTCCTTGGCACCACCTTGTAGTACCGTTTCACGAAGAACCACCAGGTGTGGGTCATCATACTGGCGAGCCTTGATCTGCTCAAATAGTGAAGATTAGGCCACAACACATGCAAGAACTCGGCTGGGCTCTGAAATATCCAGCCTCACAAGTCTGTTAGCCAAGGACTGAATATCCGAGGCTAATGGCCTTTCCTCTGCTGAAATGAAAGCCAAACTACCCATACTCTCCGCCTTTCAGCTTAAGGCATCTGCAACCACATTTGCTTTGCCCGAATGATTCAAGGTAGTAATATCATAATCTTTTAGTAACTCCAGCCATCTGCGCTGCCTCAAATTTAGATCCCTCTGCTTGAACAAATGCTGCAAACTGCGATGATTAATGTAAACTTCACAAGACACCCCATAAAGATAATGCCTCCAAATCTTAAGAGCATGAACAATCGCAGCTAACTCCAAATCATGTACCGGATAATTCTTTTCGTGGGGCTTCAGCTGACGTGAAGCATATGCAATAGCTTTCCCTTCCTGCATCAATACACAACCCAAGCCAACGCGCGAAGCGTCGCAATACACTGTATACATCCCCGAACCGGAAGGCAACACTAACACTGGTGCTGTAGTCAATAATGTCTTGAGCTTCTGAAAGCTCACCTCACAATCATCGGACCATCGGAATGGAGCACCCTTCTGGGTTAATTTGGTCAAAGGTGCTGCAATAGATGAAAAACCTTCCACGAACCGACGATAATAACTGCCAAACCCAGAAAACTCCTGATCTCCGTCGCCGAAGTGGGACGATGCCAATTCTAAACTGCCTCAATCTTTTTGGGATCAACTTTAATACCTTCGCCCGATACGATATGTCCAAAAAATGCTACAGACTCTAGCTAAAACTCACATTTAGAGAACTTAGCATATAGCTTTTGTTCCCGCAATGTCTGAAGCACTAATCTCATGTGTTGCTCATGTTCCTCCTTACTGCGCGAATAGATTAAGATGTCATCAATGAAGACAATGACAAACGAATCAATATATGGCATGAATACTCCATTCATCAGATCCATAAACGCTGCCAGAGCATTAGTTAAACCAAAAGACATTACCAGAAACTCATAATGACCATATCTAGTACGGAAAGCAGTCTTCGGAACATCCGAATCCCGAATCTTCAACTGATGGTACCCCGACCTCAAGTCGATCTTAGAGAATACCCTAGCACCCTGTAACTGGTCAAATAGATCATCAATACGTGGCAACGGGTACTTGTTCTTAATAGTGACTTTGTTTAATTGGAGATAATCAATACACATCCACATTGTTCCATCCTTCTTTTTCACAAATAATACTGGTGCACCCCAAGGCGATACACTCGGTCTGACAAACCCTTTGGCTAGTAACTCTTCAAGCTGTTCTTTTAATTCTTTCAATTCTTTCGGAGCCATGCGATACAGTGAGATAGATATAGGCTGGGTATCTGAAGCCAAGTCAATACAGAAATCAATATCATGATCAGGTGGCATACTTGGAAGATCTGACGGAAATACATTGGGGAACTCCCGAACTACAGGCACTGAATCAATAGCCGGAGTCTCTGCAGTAGTATCCCGAACATAGGCTTGATTAAGCCAAACAACCCTTCTCAACCATGTGTTGAGCCTTTATAAAAGAAATAACTCGATTAAATGAACTAACAGGCGAACCCTTCCACTCCAGCTTAGGCAATGCTGGAATAGCCAAGGTAACAGTCTTGGCATGACAATCTAGAATAGCATGATATGGAGATAACCAATCCATACCCAGAATAATTTTAAAATCGGTTATCTCAAGCAATAGGAGATCTGCTCTAGTTTTATAACCACAGAATGTAATAATACAAGACCGGTAGATCCGGTTCATGACAACAGAATCGCCCACAGGAGTGGACACATAAACAGGAGTACTCAAGGACTCACGAGAAACACCCAGGAATGGAGCAAATAAAGATGACACATATGAATACGTAGATCCTGGATCAAATAATACTGAGGCATCTTTTCCACAAACAGAAATAATACCTATAATCACGGCATCTGAGGCCTCTGCATCTGGTCTAGCCAGAAAAGCATAGAACCGAGCTGGAGTGCCAACTGGCTGACCTCCACCCCTAGGACGGCCCCTACCCACCTGTCCTCTACCTTTGGGTGGTCGGACTACTGGTGGAGCAACTGGTCCGGTAAGCATAGGCTGCTGACCCGGCTGTACTGGTCTACCTCGAAGCCTGGGGCAAAACCTCCGCATGTGACTGGGATCCCCGCACTCGTAACAACTCTTCGGTGCGATGGGCTGCTGACTAAGTGTCTGGCCGTGGGGACCTGAATACCCACTGGGAGGACCCTGAATAGCTGGTGGGCGGTAAGAACTCTCTGGGATAGCACTGAGATAAGGTCGCACTGGAGCACCTCGAGGAGGTGGTGGTGCTGGATATGGGGGTTTGCTGGACTGTCCCCTCACGAACTGACCTCTGCCCCCGGACGGAGCACTTCTAAACTCTCCAGAGTACCTGAACCGCTTATCTCTCATAATCTGCTCTCGGCTCCGCTGACGTACACCCTCAATCCTCCGGGCTATCTCCACAACTCACTCATAAGAGGTACCCATCTCAACCTCTCGAGCCATAGTAGCCTGAATACCAGTATGTAAACCGGCTACAAACCTTCACACTTTCTCCGCCTCAGTAGGGAGTATCATTAGTGCATGGCGAGATAATTCAGAAAACCTCGCCTCATAATCAGTCACTAACATCTGACCCTGCTGGAGCTGCTCAAACTGAAACCGCAACGCTTCCCTCTGGGAGGGTGGAATATACTTGTCCAAGAAGATACGGGTGAACCTGTCCCAAGTCATGGGAGGAGAATCTACTGGTCTGCCAAGAGCATAAGACTGCCACCATCTACGGGCTCTACCCTCTAGCTAAAAAGTAGTGAAATCAACCCCATGGGATTCCAATATCCTCATGTTGTACAATCTATCCTTGCAATGATCAATGAAATCCTGTGGATCCTTATGTAGCTCATCCCCGAAGACAGGAGGATGTAGTCTAGTCCATCTATCCAATAGTTTCTGAGGATCGGCGGCTACAGCTGGCCTGGGCTCAGGTGTAGCTGCTGCTACTGGCTGGACTCCACCCACGGGTAGTGCACCCTGGGTCTGATATACAGCAGCTGCCTGTCCATGAGCCTACGCGGTAGGGGTCTGTGCTCCCCCGCCCACCTGAGATGTGGCTGGGTCTGCCGGAAATAAAACGGCCTGAGTCATATTATCCATGAATCGCAGCATACGACCCATGACATCCTAAAATCCCGGTGCAGATGTGAAGTCCACCGGAGCTGGCTCTGCCATATGCACCTCATCCTGCTCCTCAATAATGGGATTCTCTACTGGATCCACTGGCGGCATAACCGGAATAGTCCTGGGACGTTCTCGCCCTCTACCACGGGCTGGAGCCCTCCCTCGGCCTCTGCCTCTAGCAACTGGGGGAGTAGCTCTTCCCTGGTCTGGAATCTCATTAGAGCGTGTTCTTACCATCTGTGAGAGAATAAGAGAAGGATATTTAGTACTACATCAATTGCACGATGGAATATGAAGAAAGGTAATTTCCTAACACCATATAGCCTCTCGAAGATAAGTACAAATGTCTCCGTACCGATCCGCAAGACTCTATTAGGTCTGCTCATAACTTGTGAGACCTACGTGAACCTAGTGCTCTGATACCATGTTGTCATGACCCAATTTTACCTATAGGTCGTGATGGCGTCCAACACTACAGCTAGGCAAGCCAATAATAAGTCAAACGTACATTGGTTAAACTTTTATTCCAAGAAAATAATAAAATACCAACTTCTACCAATGTGTGTGCCAAGACCCGGTGTCACAAGTGCATGAGCATCTAGTAGATTATACAAAACTCCAAATACTGTCTGAAATGAAATAGACAGAATATAAATATAAGAAGAGACACTGGTAGCTGCAGAACGGCTCAGAAAGGCAGCTCACCACTATGCCTCGGGATGACGTGGGTATGTGATGATAGGTCCTCCACTAGTACCTGTCTCAGATCCTGCACAAAAAGTGCAGCAAGTGTAGTATGAGTACGTAAACAACGTGTACCCAGTAAGTATCAAGCCTAATATCGAAGTAGTAAAGACGAGATAGACGAGATGGCCGACTTTGACACTCACTATGGGTCAATAATAATTGAAATAAAATTAGGATATTCAAATCAGCATGATTTACAGAATTTACAAATAATTTATTTAATCAGCGAAAATAATCAAATTCCTTCAAATGTAACAATTCTCAATATATTAATTAAATTCCTTCAATTCAAATAAATTCCAATTTATCAATTAAATCTCATTTACAGGAGTAACAATTAATTCCTAAACAAGCAAGAATAATAATTCATTAAATTCCAAGGATTTTTCAATTTATTAATTAGCTTCACAAGCTGAAATAAATTATTAAAGTATCGTGTAATTATTATTATTAAGCACGATTTCTGCCGAGGACGTACGGCCCGATCCAGAGTGTCGTGTACACTGCCGAGGGACGTGCGGCACGATCCATAGATGCATCTATCCTGCCGAGGCGTTCGGCCCGCTCTACAAGAAAGGAGGACATTTTTTTATGTGCCTCCGGAAGGAGAGTATATTCATTATAATATGAATTTGGGAGAAGAATAATTTCTTTTAACAATTAATTGATTTAAACAGACAATCAAGCCTATGAGATTTTTATCCTTTAATATCTTTATCTAACAATTCACAATATATTCATATAGATATCAACTAATATAAATAAATCAAAGAATACAATTTACACAAGTAAGGCATGCTTTGAGTCCTAAACTACCCGGACTTTAGCATTAATAGTAGCTACGCACGGACTCTCGTCACCTCGTGCGTACGTAGCCCCACAATTAGCAATAATTATTTAATTTTAATCACCTATGAGGTAATTTCCCCCTCACAAGATTAGACAAGAGACGTACCTCGTATTGCTCCAATTTAATCCACTATAGGGCCTTTTTCACGATTATCCAACTCCGTCTGGCTCAAATCTAGCCAAAATAATTCGATAAAATCACTAAATATTGTAAAAATTAATTCTATAAGAAAATACTACATTTTAAAGAAAAGACCCCAAAATTAATTAAAAATTTGCCAGCAGGGCCCACATATTGGAATCCTGCGAAAGTTATGAAATCCGACAACCCATTCAATTAAGAGTCCAACCATACCGGTTTCACTCAAATCCGACTCCGAATCGATACTGAAATCTCAAAATTTTGTTTCTATGAGATTTCTAAACTTTTCCAAATTTCAATCTCAAAACACTAATTAAATTGTGAAAATAATGATATACTTGTATATGTAGACCAAATCCGAGTTAGAATCACTTACCCCAATGTTTTTCCCTTGAAAATCTGCCAAAAGTCGACTCTGCTCAAGCTCAAGTTCATCAAAAATGGCAAATGGGACGAATGCCCTCTTTTTATAAAACTACCTAGCAGCCTTCGGAACTGGTCCTCGAACTGGGCCTCGATCGGGGCTTCGATCATAGGCTCGAGCCTAGACCTCGGTCATGGCCTCGATCAAGGCATCGAGGTTGGGCCTTCGATCATAGCCTCAATCATGGCATCGAGCTTGAGCCTTCGATCAGGGCATCGAGCATTGGTCTCGATCCTAGCCCTCGAGCCTTACCTTCGATCATGCCCTCGAGCCTTGCCTTCGATCGAGGCTTCGATACTGAGCCTCGTCCCTGGCTTCAACTCAGGCCTCGATCGTGGGCTTGATATCTGGGTTCGATCTGGGGCTCGATCTGAGGCTCGATCACAACCCAGAATATGCAGCAGAAGAGAAAATTGCAGCAGCTTTTTAAGTCCAACTTTTAATCCGTTAACCATCTGAAACTCACCCGAGGCCCTCGGAACCTCAACCAAATATACCAACAAGTCTGAAAATATCATACAAACTTAGTCGAACCTCTAAATCACATCAAACAACGCTAAAACCATGAATCATACCCCAATTCAAGCTTAATGAAACTAAGAGTTTTCAACTTCTACATTCAATGTCGGAACCTATCAAATCAACTCCGATTGACCTCAAATTTTACACACAAGTCATAAATTACATAAAGGAGCTATAAAAATTTTTGGAACTGGATTCCGACTCCGGTATCAAAAAGTCAACTCATCGGTCAAACTTCCAAACTTAAATTCTTATTTTTAGCCATTTCAAGCCTAATTTAACTACAGACTTCCAAATAAAATTCCGAACATGCTCCTAAGTCCAAAATCACCATACGGAGATATTGAAATCATCAAAATTCTATTCCGAGGTCATTTTCTCAAAATGTTGGCCAAAGTCAAACTTAGCACTTTAAGGCCAACTTAAGGAACCAAGTGTTCTGGTTTTACCCCAAACACTTCCAAATCCCGAACCAACCATCCCCACAAGTCATAAATCATTACAAGCACCTACAGGAAGTTTTATTTTAGGGAACGAGGTTCTAAAAGTTAAAATGACCGGTTGGGTCATTACAATTACAAGGAAGAGTGAGGGTGTTTTAGGCGAGGAAAGGGAGTCTAAGGAGGCCAAAAGGTCTCGAAGATCTGGAGGGTTCTGTTGATTTTACTCTTCAGCTAGAACCCATTATAGTGGAGGCTCGAGCAGTCGCTCAGCTCATTCTGCACATCAGATTACTCGGAGTGCTCCAGTTTATAATGCACCACCGACACGAGATTCTTACAGTGGTTATTCTAGTTATCCGGCACAGACTCAGTACGAGCAGCCACAACCCCAGAGGGGTTGTTATGAGTGTGGTGATACTAGGCATATCATGAGAGATTGTCCCAGACTTGGGAGGGGTAGATCTCATCAGAACACTCCAGCTACAAGCTTTATTCCAGTCGATACTCCACGTGCACAGTCAGCTAGAGGTGGAGGCAGGCGGGTAGTGGGCGCCTAAGAGGTGGAGGCCCGACCCATTGATTTAATCACTATGATTTGGCTGAGGCCAATGCACATTTAAAATGGTTTTTGCATTGCTGGTTTTTCTACTGTTACCTGCTGCTTCTAACTGCCTTCACGATCGCGAAGGATTGGACGCAATCGCGAAAGGTATTTGGTCAGTGGAGCTATTTGTTCTTCGCGTTCGCGCTTCTGAGGCCGCGTTCGCACTGGATTGAAGATTGTAGTATTTGCATCCGCGTCCATGGCTATACGTTCGCGTAGTGTTGAGCGAGGGTTGGTCAGTCTATATGGATTCTTCATTGCGTTCGCAGTGAGTTGTCCGCGATCGTGGAAGTCTGGTAGTGTGTTTCACCGCGTTCGCGAGGGTTTTGCCACGAACGCGTAGTGCAAAGTGAGGCAGTGTGGGTTTGTGCTTCGCGAATGCGAGGCTTCTACCGCGTTCGCGTAAGAGGATGCCTGGGCAGAAGTATAAAGTACTCTATTTCGAGCGTTTCATCCATTTTTACATTTTGGGATCTATGGAGCTCGGATTGAGGCAATGTTTGGAGCAATTTTTACCATATGAATTGGGGTAAGTGTTCTCTACTCGGGTTTGGTTATATTTCATGAATCTATCTTCGTTTTTGGTAATTGGATTGTGAATTTTAAAGAGGAAATTGGGGGTTTTGGCCTAAAGTTTCATAATGTGAATTTTGAGTTTTGAACATCGATTCGAAGTCGAATTTGAGTGAAACTAGTATGGTTGGACTCATAATTGAGTGAGTTGTTGGATTTTGAGAGTTTTGTCAGGTTCCGAGGTGCGGGCCAGGGTTGGAAGTTTTGGCCGATTTTGGGCTTTTGATTAAATATTCAACCTTTTTCATTTGGAATTATTTCCTTGTGCTTTAATTGATGTATTTGAGTTGCTTTTGGCTAGTTTTGAGCCGTCCAGAGGTCGCTATGCGCTAGATGGCATTTTTGGAGCATCGCTTACCTAGTGGGTTGGGTTAGGTGCCATTATGACTAGTTAGATTTTGGATCGTGACAGTCATTCGGTGGTTTGAGGCCTTGAGTAGCTTCACTTCAGGTATTATGACTTGCACGTGTGGTCCGAATTAAATTTTGGGAAGTTCGGAGTTGATTTCGAAAGAAAATTCTAATTTCGGAAGCTTTAAGTTGGAGGAATTGATTAAGGTTTGCCTTTTGAGTAAACGACCTTGGAATCGGGATTTGAATGTTCCAACAGGTTCTTACAATGATTTTGGACTTGGGCGTATGTCCGGATTGGGTTTTGGGTTTTGGATGACTGTCAGCGTTTCAACGTCGAATGTAGAAGCTTGAAGTTCTAAAGTTCACTAAGCTTGAATTGGGGCGCGATTCGTAGTTTTAGAATTGTTTGATGTGATTTGAGGCCTCGAGCAGGTTCGTGTTATATTTTGGGACTTGTTGGTGTGATTGGACGGGTACCCAGGGGCCTCGGGTGTGATTTAGAGTGGTTACAGACCAATTCTGGCTGTTTTGGCTATTGTTGTTGCTGGATCTGGTTTTGTCCTTCGCGAACGCTAAGGGAGTCTCGTGTTCACGAAGAAGGGTTTTTGGGCGGTTAATTTTTGTTCATCACGAATGCGACACAGGGGTAGCGAACGCGGAGAGGGGCCTGGGGAACCTACACTAACGCGAAGAGGCCATCGTGAACGCGTAGAAGGAAAGGGGGAGTTGGGCCTGGAGCAGGTCGGCCTTCACGAACGTGGATCTTGGATCGCGAACGCAAAGGGGCATGGGTCTGAGGCTTCGCGAACACGGCGTAGGTGACACGAACACAAAGAGGAATTATGAGGCAGTGGCATTTGACCTTCGCGAATGCGAGGCGTGAAGCGAACGCGAAGAAGGGTCGCCTGGGCAGTGTATAAGTTTGCCAAAACGGGTTTTGACTCATTTTATCTCAATCTTCCATGGGAGCCGAGCTAGGGGCAATTTTGGAGGAGCTTTTTTGTCACCCATCACAAGGTAAGTGATTCCCACCTATTACAAGTTAAATACCTGGTTTATATATGGATTTAGACATGGAAATTAGTAGAAGTTTGGGATTTTGAAGAAAAATCTAGAAATTGGTATTTTTGGAACTTGACCACAAAATTGGACATGGAATTTGTAATAAATTATATATTTGAGTTTGTGGTATCATGGGTAAAGTTTATCTTAGAAAAGTTTCGGAATTCGGGCGCGTAGGACCGAGGGTTGACTTTATTGACTTTTTGAGCAGAGTTGGGAATTTGTTTAAATTGATTGATTATGGGTATTAGAGTATATTTTGTTTGGTTTGCACCTTATTTGACTAGTTTTAGATCTACGGGCATCAGTTTGAGGTGTTAGAGAGGCTTTGGAGCTGATTACGGAACTTCAGAGCGAGGTAAGTCTCCTGTCTAACTCTGTGAGGGGAAACTACCCCTAGGTGATGTAATTGTTATGTGTTACTTATTGCGGGAGCTATGTATGCACAAGGTGACGATAGTCCGTACGTATCTAATTTCATGCTATTGTCCGGGTAGACTTAGGTTCACACCATGCTATAATTATACTATAGGGGTTATTTTGCTCGTTTAATTCCTTTATTTCATCTTACGACTTGAGACTGGACTTGCGTAGAGTGATAGACTTGCTTTTTTAGAGATTTGACGGGCTTCATGACTAGCCGTGGAATAATTGTACTCCTTATACGAATTTCTCCCGCGTCATTTGTTTTCAATGAAAGGTTTTCCTTAAAAATTTATAACTCACACGTCTATTCGTGAGTGGGGCCAAAAATACTTTATTGTAGTTGTGAAAACATTATCAGTAACCCTGTAAATTCTATTTCTTATTATTTAATTGATGAAAATTATAGATTCAAAAATACTAAAATGAGTAATTAAGTTAAACACTCACTGTTGGCTTGCCTGACGGCGATGTTAGGTTCCATCACGACCTCTGGTGAATTTTGGATCATGACAAGGTGTCCTTGTACGAAGTGCAAGTGTTTGAATTTTTTGGGTTCGGAGGATGTTACGACTCATCTTTATAGAAAGGGGTTTATAGATAATTATTTTGTGTGGACTAGTCATGGAGAGGTTGATGGTACTGATGGTGTATTGCATAACGTAGTTGTTGGTAAAAGTAGTAGGTCGGTGGAGAATAGAGTTCAACATCCTAGATACCATGAAATGGCTGTGGATACTTTTGGGATGCAATTCGATTTTGAAACCCATGAAAGTGTTGAACAACCTCCTAACGAAGAGGCAAAATATTTTTATGAACAGTTAGAGGCCGCTAGTCGTCCACTAAGTGAAGGGAGTATGCACTCTCAGTTGTCTGTTGCGGTTATATTATTAAGTATCAAATCAGATACCAATATTTCTCAAGCGGGAATGGATTCTTTCATTGGCCTTATGAGTGAACTAGTTGACCCAACTTTCAACATACTTGAAGATTTCTATAAGGCTAAAAGAATGGTTTCTATGTTAGGACTCTCGTCTATGAGAATCGATTGTTATGAAGAGGGTTGCATGTTGTAATATAAGGGTGATGCAGATTTAGAAAGTTGTAAATTTTGTGAAAAACCACGTTTTAAGCAGTTTTCCAATGGGAAGAAGGTTGTTGTGAAGTCGATGCATTACTTACCTCTTATTCCTAGATTAAAGAGGTTGTACGCATCGATGAGTTTCGCTCCTCATATGAGATGGCACTATGAAAATAGAAGGTCGCCGGGTGTTATGTGTCATCCTTCAGATGGGGAAGCTTGAAAGCATTTTGATAGGACGTATCGGGATTATGCTAGTGGACCGAGGAATGTTTGGTTGGGTTTGTGTGCTGATTGTTTTATGCCATTTTCTGTTTCTGCAACATCATATTCATGTTGGCCGATCTTTATTACGCCGTATAAACTTCCACCTGAAATATGTATGACTAGTCCATATATTTTCTTAAATTGTGTTATTCTCGGTCCCCACAGTCCAAAGAGTTTGATTTATGTATATTTGCAACCTCTAATTGATGAGCTGAAACGGTTGTGGTATGATGGAGTTGAGACATATGACATATCAATTAAGCAAAATTTCAACTTGCGTGCTAACTTAATGTGGACCATTAATGATTTTCCTGCGTATGGAATTTTGTCTGGGTGGATGACTGTTGGAAAGTTAGCATGTCCTTACTGCATGGAAAATGGTAAAGCGTTCACTTTAATACATGGCCGAAATCAGTCATGGTTTGATTGTCATCGTCAGTTCTTGCCAGTTGATCATAAATTCAGAAAGATGAAGAACGCATTGAAAAAGAATATAGTTGAACGTGATTTGCCACCTCCAATTTTGTCCGGTGAGGAAATTTGGGAGAGGGTTCAGAACTAAAGTTACCGAGGCCCCACCTTCTAGATTTCCTGGATATGGTGTTACTCATAACTGGAAAAAACATAGCATATTTTGGGAGTTGCCATATTGGAAGGATAATCTTCTCTGACACAATCTTGTTGTCATGCATATTGAGAAGAACTATTTTGACAATTTGTTCAACACAGTGATGGATGAAAAGAATAAGACAAAAGATAACCCGAAGCCTAGACTGGACTTACAAGACTATTGCAGGCGACCTGAATTACATTTGCAGTCTGCGAACAATGGTAAGATGTTCAAGCCCAAAGCCAGCTGCACATTCACTTTGGAACAAAGATGACAGATTTGTGAGTGGCTTGGAAACCTAAAGATGCTCGAAGGCTATGCTTCGAACCTGAAAAAATGTGCCGATATGGTTGAAGGAAAGCTGACTCATATGAAAAGTCATGACTGCCATATCTTCATGGAAACCTTAATCCCTATTACATTTGGTGGTTTGCCTGAAAATATCTGGAAACCCATCACACAGATAAGTTTGTTCTTCCAAGACTTATGTTCTACCACATTAAGGGAAGAAAACCTATTTCAAATGAATCAAAACATTCATGTAATCAGTAATAAGCTAGAAAGGATTTTTCCATGTGGTTTCCTTGATGTGATGGAACACCTTCCAATTCACCATGTACACGAGGCGCGACTTGGAGGGTCGGTTCAATGCAGGTGGATGAATCCATTCGAGAGTGTCACGACCCAAAATCCACCTAGTCATGATGGCACCTAACCCAACCCGTCAGGTAAGCCAATTAACAACTATCCAATTCAATTAATATTTAACTATCTCTAATACACTCCCCAAGGACTGATAGTAAAAATCATGAGTTTCTAAGATTAGAATCTACAAAGCTGGTATGAAATAAATACATCATCTGTTCGAAATGTACATAAACAGATTTTTATAAATCTAAGGTTACCATGAACAAGAGGCAGCTCATAGATAAATGCCCAGTGTAGTATGAGTTCAGAAGTGTAGATAGGAAGCTCATCGATCACAACAACATCAACATCCAATATCTGTATGCAAGGTGCAGAAGTGCAGTATGAGTACAACCGACCCCATGTAATCAATAAGTAACAAACCGAACCTTAGGTTGAAAGTAGTGATGAGCTGGAACAAAGGTCAAGGTCCAACACCAATAGCCAACAACAGTTCATAACAACATAATAAAAGAAATAAAAGATAGCTCATAGATAAATGCCCAGCTCGTCCACAGTTCCAGAAAACATAGTCCTGCTTTTCAAATATATCAGTGAAAACCCAAATCCTTTACCGAAATCACCAATTTATGAGTAAGTTTGAAAACAATGATTTTTCCCAAAACTTTCAACAGGTAATTGTTTCATTTTTAAATAACATGAGGAAAATACATCTCTATGCCTACATGTCAATATGCAGGAGAAGTCATGAATGACGCAATATCGTACAGCATGAGGAAAAATGCATCTCTATGCCTGCATGTCAAGTGTGTATGTCAATGCGATGCAACTCAGTGATAAAACCATATGCATACTCTCAGAGTATCATTTCACTCAGTCCTCCCAGTCACTCAGTTCTCACAGTCACTTAATCCTCCCAATCGCTCAGCACTGGCACTCGGCACTCGCACTCAATAGGTACCTGCGCTCACTGGGGGTGTGTACAGACTCCGGAGGGGCTCCTTCATCCCAAGCGCTATAAACTGCACAGACAACTCACGTGCTGCACAGACAACTCACGTGCTATAGTATCAATATTTCAAAATCAGGCCCTCGGCCTCACTTAGTCATCAATCTCTCCAGTCTCTCGGGCTCACAATGTCATGAAACTAGCTCGAAATGATGATATGATGTATCAATAAATAACAACAGCGACTGAGATATGATATGCAATGAATGTACATGACTGATTATGAAATTTCAATGTAAGCAAATAACTCAACAGCAGTAATGACCTTAGTGGATCCAAACAGGATAAGCATATAGTCTAGATATGGTTTCAAACATGAATCACAACTCGATAACTCTAGTACGAAGAGATTTCATGATTATAGATAAGTTTAGGTAACTACACAGTACCACAGAAATAACAGAGTCACAGTTCACACGGTGCACGCTCACACGCCCATCATCTAGCATGTGCGTCACCTCAACACCAAACACATAACACGTATAGTCAGAGTCCATACCCTCAGCTCCAAGATTAGAAGAGTTACTTACCTCGAACAAGCCGAGTCCAATATCGAGCAAGCTAAACAGTGCTCCAGAAATTCCATTCTGCGAGTAACATCATCTGAACGGCTTGAATCTAGTCACAATTAATTTGATTCAGTCAACACAATTTATAGGAATAAATTCCATAAAAAATAGTAATGTTTCCCACAAAAATCCAAAATTACACTCAAAATTCGTCAGTGGGGCCTACGTCACGGAATCCGACAAATTTAGGAACGATCCTGATTTTTATTATAAAAGGATATTTTCCTTAATTTCATTCGGATCTGAATATTGAGGTGGGTCCTCCTATTATGCTCCGCTTATAGGTGAGCTTCGTAAATTGTGACTCACTTATATGTTTATCCCCGTTGGGAGATTTAAAGATATGAGCCCGTGTCTGTTATTTTATTTTTGTACACCATTGAGGGCTATAAGTCCAAAAGTAATTTTTATTATTCATTACAACAGGTTTAATATGTTTTAGAATAATTGATTCCATTTTTTATTAATTATACGCCCTACCGGTATGAGGTTCATTATATGTTGTAAAAATTGTTTATGAAATATATTGAAAAGAAGAAAGAAAGGAAATTGAAAATTTCAATTGGCACAATGTGCAACATACTTGTGATTCGGAGTTGAGGACGAGATCCTCGCATTTTTACATGATGTGAATTATTTAAACCGGGCTGCAAGGCGCGGTGGAATTTATGTAAGGACGAGGTCCTTGTGGTGAAATATATATAAGTTTAAAATTATCCCTTTGTGAAATTAATTTGTACAATAATATTAATAGGGAGTCATGCCTATTAGGCTTATTTGATAATTCTCGTATATTTTTCTGTGCATATTCAGCCATTTTGGTGCTGTAAACATTGAGTTTTAACCTATGAGATGAGTGCTCAGGTGGCGTTAAATGTGACTCATTAATCCGAGTAAGCAATCATGAGGTCTTCATGCCTCACATTTTGTTGTCAGTATTGTGAAAATTCGAAATGGGATGGTGGTTAATATGAGATTATATCAGTCGAGCATTCAGATGGCACCGTATGAGGCTTTGTATGGTAGATGATGCCGGTCTCCAGTAGGTTGGTTCGAACCGGGCGAGGCTAGGTTATTGGGTATAGACTTGGTTCAGGAAGCTTTGAAAAAGGATTAATTGATTCAGGATCAACTTCGTACAACCCAATCTAGACATAAGAGTTATGCAGATCAGAAGGTTCGTGATGTTGTATTCATGGTTGGTGAGTGAGTCTTGCTCCGGGTTTCGCCCATGAAGGGTGTTATGAGATTCGGGAAGAAGGGCAAGTTGAGCCCTAGCTATATTGGGACTTTTGAGATTCTTGAAAGAATTGGAGAGGTGGCTTACAGACATGCACTACCACCTAGTCTCACTGCAGTTCATCCAGTGTTCCATGTTTCCATGCTCCGGAAGTATCACGGCAATCCATCTCATGTGTTATACTTCAGCTCAGTATATGTTGAGGAACCAATGGCCATTTTGGACAGACATGTTAGAAAGTTGAGATCGAAGAGCATTGCTTTAGTAAAAGTACAGTGGAGGGGTCATCCAGTCGGGGAGGCGACTTGGGAGACCGAGCATGATATGCATAGATGTTATCCTCATTTTTCACCACTCCAGGTATAATTCTAAACTTGTTCGAGGATGAACGTTTGTTTAAGAGGGTAAAGATATAACGATCCAGCCAGTCATTTTGAGAGTTGTAGCCCCGTTCCCCCATTTACTACTCAATTTGTGCTTTACAGTTGTTATGTGACTTGCCGTAGTAATTGATTCGGGTCCGGTGAGATTTTAAAATGAATTGAGACACTTAATCTCCAAAATGAAAACTTAAGTTGAAAAGGTTGACCAGATGTTGACTTATGTGTAAATGACCCCAAAATAGAATTTTGATGATTCCAATAGCTCGGTATGGTGATTTTGGACTTAGGAGCATGTTTGGAAAGTTATTTGGAAGTCCGTAGTTAAATTAGGCTTGAAGTGGCTAAAATAGAAATTTAAGTTTGGAAGTTTGACCGGGGAGTTGAATTTTTGATATCGGGGTCGGAATCTGATTATGAAAATTAGAATAGGTCCATTATGTCATTTATGACTTGTGTGCAAAATTTGAGGTCAATCGGACTTGATGTGATAGGTTTCGGCATCAAATGTAGAAGTTGGAATTTCTTAGTTTCATTAGGCTTGAATTGATGTATGATTTGTATTTTTAGCATTGTTTGATGTGGTTTAAAGTTTCGAATAAGTTTGTATGATGTTTTAGGACTTATTGGTGTATTTGGTTGAGGTCCCGGGGGCCTCGGGTGAATTTCGGGTGGTTAACAGATGAAATTTGGACTTGGAAGATGGCTGAAGCTGCAGATTTCCGGTGTCTGGTTTCCTTCTTCGCGTTAGCGGTGGGGGTCACGCATTCACAAAGGGCAATTGGAGGCAGGCGAAGATTTGTTCTTCACGTTCACAAATCAAGGGACGCGTTCGCGAAGGTTGAAGGCCAGTGTGCATCGCGAACGCTAGTGAGCAGACGCATTCGCGAAGAGGAGTGAGGGTTGGGGGTGGACTTCACGCGTTAGCCTACGCGTTCGCGAGTGAGGCATCGCGTTCACAAAGTCCTGGGATCCCTGGTCATCGCATTCATGAGAGGACCCTCACGTTCGCGAAGAGGAAAGTTTGGGCAGCACATTTTTGTGATTCACGAGCGCGGGGCAAGGGTCGCGTTCGCGAAGAAGAAGCCATTGGACAGAAAGTTTAAGTTCTGAAAATGGGATTTTTAGCGATTTGGAGCTCGGGGAGAGGCGATTTTCGGGAGATTTTCAAGGAAAACATCGGGGTAAGTGTTCTTAACTCAATTTTGGTTAAAGTACCCGAATCTATGGTAGTGTTTAACATTTAATTGGTGGATTAAGTTGGAAAAATTGTGAAGATCCCTAAGTTTAGATTGAAGATTTGAGGGTCGAGTTGATGTCGGAATTTAGTAATTTTAGTATGGTTGAACTCGTGGTTAAATGAGCGTTCATATTTTGTAATTTTTGTCTGGTTCCGAGATGTGGGCCCCACGGGTGATTGTTTGAGTTAAATTTCGGATTTTGTTGAAACATTAGTATTTTCATATGGAATTAATTCCAATAATTTGTATTGACTGAATCAAAATTATTATGACTAGATACGAGGCTTTCGGAGGCCAATTCATGAGGCAAAGGCATAGCGGAGTAATGAATTTCATGATTCTATTTTTTTATATTTTATAAATTTTCCTTACCTTTTTCCTGCTAATTGCTTTACCTGTTTAGTTGAAACTTTGTTTTCTGTTATTCTGTACTCATTATTTGGAAGTTGAATTTCTTAATTGGATTATTATAAATATGAAGTATTTGACATTAAGAATTAGGTATTGAGGCAAGGTGTTAAAATTGTGAAATATTATTTTTGTTGAGTTATTCACTTTCGAATATTTTTGTGAGATTTTGTATTCATTGTGATTGAGCCGTGAGCTCCTTATTGTATAAATAATGTTGTTGTTGATTTATTTTGGCAAGTTGAAATATTTGGGCACTTGAGGTGCAAATTGTGATATTGATACGCATGCGGTGGTATAAGGTCTGGGTGTTGAAACACATGCGGTGAGATAAGAGTGGCTTGATACGCGTGGCTAGTAGGGGAACTACTATAAGTCATGCGGTGTGATAAGGGTGGCTAAAACGTGGCATGCTATTTCGGGAAAAATATTTTTCTTAAAATTTAAATGTGAAGGCTCCCGCGGTGATATAAGGGAATGGGATATTATGAATTTATTTATGATTTGGGACTACAAGGCGGTACCTCGGGAGTGCCCTTGTTGATATTTCTCTATGGATGCACTTGCTTCTGGTTATTTGTGTTTTTATTTAAATTAATAAATTCCTGTTTTCCTTCCGTGAGGTATTGTTTTCCCTTATTCTGTGTAGTTGAATTGTGACATACTACTTACTTGAATTATTCCCATTGTCATTATTATTATTATTATATTGATTAAACTTTCACACTGTCTTTTATTATTTCCAGTCGGGCCTGACCTGACTCGTCACTACTCTACCGAGGTTAGGCTTGAAACTTACTGGGTACCGCTGTGGTGTACTCATACTACGCTTCTGCACATCATTTTTGTACAGATCCAGATACTTCCTATCAGACCAGGCATCAGTGAACTACCCGTACGCGGAGACTTCAAGGTATATCTGCCAGCATCCGCAGACCTCAGAGTCCCCTTCTATCCTTATTATGTTGTTTTCCTTATTCCCTTTAGACTCTGATGTATAGAGACACTAAGAATAAATTCTTAGAAGCTTGTGACTTATTTCTACCGGATTTTGGGAGTTGTAACTATTTTGAATTGCAGTTTTATTTATTCCATATATTGAGATTTGAGTTTCAGTTTTGGATTTCGTTATTCCGCAAAAATTGATAGGCTTTCGTAGTCTTAGAGACTAGGCGCCATCACGACATCCTACGGAGGGAATTTGTTGCCTTGACACATATAAACTAATAAATATATGCTCAAAAGCTCATAATTTAACTATTAAACTAATTCCCCAACCAAATTCAGAAAGTCCATAAAAGTCACCCTAGACCCACGTGCCCGGATTCCAAAAATTTTCAAAGATAAACGTTACCCATGACCTCACGAACTCAAATATATAATTTATTCCCAATTCCATAATCAATTTCGTAGTCAAATCCCATTTTTACCAAACCCTAGGTTCCAACAAAACCCACAAATTTTCGCGAATTCCATGTTAAATCTACCCATAATCCATGTATTTAACTCTAGAAATGATAGGAATCACTTACCTTGTGATGTTGATGAAAATCCCCCACAAAATACTCTCAAATTCGTTCAAGACCAAGTGGAAATGAGAGAAAAGAGGGCTATGCCCCGTAATAAATTCAAGTCTGCCCAGGTCCCCCTTCTTTACGATCGCGAAAAGGCCTCGCGATCGTGAAGACTAGCTGCCCTGCTGCCTAAATTCTCCCTATGCGTTCATGATCAGAAGGTCGCGTTCGCGATGAACCAGCTTCCCTGCCTTCCGTGTTCGCGATGACACTGTTGTGTTCGTGAAGGCCATCTGCCTTCCAGCCCATCCCACTCCCAACTTTCTTCGCGTTCGCGAACAGGCTTACGCATTCGAGAAGGAGGACCAGGTCCATCACTGGTTTCGTGATAGCCTCCTTGCGTTCGCGAAGAGTAAAGTCCAGGACCCTTCACCAGCCTTCTTCGCGATCGCGGGACAACCTTCGCGATCGCGAAGCACACCAACAATTTCAGCCAAGTGTAATCATGCTCCGGGTGGTCTGAAACACACCCGAGCCACCCGGGACCCCGTCCAAATACACCAACAAGTACATAAACATACTACGGACTTACTCGAAGCCTCGGAACACGTAAAATAAGACAGGAACTAATAAGCGCACCTCAAACCAAATTAATCAACTTCTAAGTTTCAAACTCATTTCAACCAACTCCGAATACGATGAAACATACTTAGACAAATCAAAATGACGCCAAATTTTACGCACAAGTCATAAATCACAATATGAACCTATTCAAAGGGGAATACCAAGTCCACTTCTAGTCAAACATAGAAAATTCTAAGACTTTCAAAATGCCAACTTTCAATAATAAGTGCCAAAACACTCCCGGTCCACCCGAAACTTGATCCGAACATATGCCCAAGTCCAAAATTAGCATACGAACCTATTTGAACCTTCAAATCACGGTTCCGAGGTCGTTTACTCAGAGTGTTGAATCAAGTCAAACTTGGCCACCTTAGGCCACTATTATAGAACTAAGTGTTACCCGAACCCTTCCAAAAAGAAACCAACCATCCCTGCAAGTAATAAAATACTAAAAGCTCATATGGGAATTCTCAAATAGGGGAATGGGGATCTAGAAAGAAAAATGACCGGTCGGGTCGTTACATTGTCCACCTCTTAAACAAACGTTCGTCCTCGAACAAGTCTTCAATGATACTTGGAGAGTCGAATATGGGTGGATATCTGCTCCGCATGTCCTCCCCGATCTCCCAAGTCACCTCCTCGACTGGTTGAGCCTTCCACTGGACCTTCACTGCTGAAATCTTCTTAGACCTCAACTTGCAAACCTGCCTGTCAACAATGGCAATTGACTCCTCTTCATAACCTAAGCTCTCATCAAGCTGCATTGT
This sequence comes from Nicotiana tabacum, assembly GCF_000715075.1. NCBI lineage: Eukaryota > Viridiplantae > Streptophyta > Magnoliopsida > Solanales > Solanaceae > Nicotiana > Nicotiana tabacum. Next base: position 51,953,109 of record NC_134102.1, read on the forward strand.
ACTGTAGTCTAACACATGTGACATGTCGGCATGGTATCTATGGAGCATAGGCATGTGTAATACCGGATGAACTCCTGATAGGCTAGGAGGCAAAGCAAGCTTGTAAGCAACTTCTCCAACTCGCTCTAACACCTCAAATGGACCGATGAACATTGGGCTCAGCTTACCCCTATTTCTGAATCTCATGATACCCTTTATTGGCGAGACCTTCAAGAGAACTTTCTCGCCCACCATAAATGATAAATCACGCGCTTTCTGATCTGCATAACTCTTCTTTCTGGACTGAGCTGTGCGTAGTCGCTCCTGAATCAACTTTACCTTATCCAAGGCATTCTTTACCAAATTAGTACCATATAGTCTCGCCTTGCCGGGCTCAAACCATCCGATGGGGGAATGACACCGCCGACAATACAAGGCCTTAAATGGAGCCATCTTGATGTTGTACTGATAACTGTTGTTATAAGCAAACTCATCCAACGGCAAGAATCAATCCCACTGATTGCCAAAGTCAATCACATATGCTCTGAGCATATCCTCTAAAATCTGAACTGTCCGCTCCGACTGCCTGTCGGTCTGCAGATGAAAGGCTGTGCTGAGCTCTACCCGAGTACCCAACTCACTCTATACTTTTCTTTATAAATGCAAAGTGGACTAAGGGCCTCTATCTGAAATAATGGAAATAGGCACGCCATGCAACCTGACGATCTCCTGAATGTAAATCTGGGCCAACTTAAATGAAGAGTACGTAGTCACTACCAGAATAAAGTGCGCAGACTTGGTCAGTCGGTGAACAATGACCCAAACGATATCAAATTTCCTTAACGTCCACGACAACCCAACTACGAAGTCCATAGTGATGCGCTCCCACTTCTACTTTGGAATAACCATCTGCTGAAGTAAACCACCTCGCCTCTGGTGCTCATACTTAACCCGTTGGCAATTTAGACATCTCGCCATATACTTTACTATGTCCTTCCTCATCTGCCACCACCAATAATACTGCCTTAGGTGACGATACATCTTTGTAGCACCTGGATGAATAGAATACCATGAACTGTGTGCCTCCCCTAAAATCTTCTCCCTTAGGCAATCAACATTAGGAATACATATGTGACCCTGGAGTCACAGAACACCATCATCACCGATAGTAACCTCATTGGCATCACCCCATAGCACCATCTCTCTAAGGACCAGCAAGTGCGGATCATCAAACTGACAAGACTTGATCCGCTCGAATAAAGAAGACTGAGCCACAACACATTCAAGAACTCGACTGGGCTCAGAAATATCCAACCTCATAAGTCGATTTGCTAAGGACTGGATGTCTAAAGACAATGTCCTCTCCTCTGCTGAAATGAATGCCAAACTACAAATACTCTCGGCCTTTCTACTCAAGGCATTCGTGACCACATTCGCCTTGCCCGGGTAATACAATATGGTAATATCATATTCCTTTAGTAACTCAAGCCACCTGCGCTGCCTTATATTAATATCCCTCTACTTAAACATGCACTGCCTCAGATAAAGATCCCTTTGCTTAAACAAATGCTGCAAACTGCGATAATCAGTGTAAACCTCGCAGGACACCCTATAAAGATAATGCTTCCGGATCTTGAGGGCATGAACTATCGCAGCCAACTTTAAATCATGTACAAGATAATTTTTCTCCTGGGGCTTTAGCTGACGTGAAGCATATGCAATAACTCGCCCCTTCTGCATCAATACACAACCCAAGCCAATGCGTGAAGCATTACAATACACAGTATACATCCCTGAACCGAAGGGCAAAACCAACACTGGTGCTGTAGTCAATGCAGACTTGAGCTTCTGAAAGCTCGCCTCACAATCATCGGACCATCTGAAAGGAGCACCCTTCTAGGTCAATCTAGTCAAAGGAGCTGCAATAGATGAGAAGCCCTCCACAAATCTATGATAATAACCTGCTAGCCCCAGAAAACTCCTGATCTCGGTCGCAGTGGTAGGACGAGGCCAACTCTAAACTACCTTGATCTTCCTGGGATCCACCTTAATACTCTCACCTGATACAACATGCCCCAAGAAAGCCACAAAATCTAACCAGAACTTGCACTTGGAGAACTTAGCATATAGCTTTTGTTCCCATAAGGTCTGAAGCACTAACCTGAAATGCTTCTCGTGCTCCTCTATACTACGCGAGTAGATCACTATGTCATCAATGAAGACAATGATAAACAAGTCAAGATATGGCCTGAATACCCGATTAATCAAATCCATAAGCATCGCCGGGGTGTTAGTCAAGCCGAAGGATATCACTAGAAACTCATAGTGCCCATATCTGGTCCGAAAAACGGTCTTCAGAACATCCGAAGCACGAATCTTCAACTGATGATACCTAGATCTTAATTCATCTTCGAAAATACCCTAGCACCCTGTAGCTGATCAAACAAATCATCGATGTGCGATAATGGGTACTTATTTTTTAAGGTGACTTTGTTCAACTGGCAGTAATCAATGCACATCCGCATACTCCCATCCTTCTTCTTCACAAATAACACTGGTGCGTCCCAAGGCGACACGCTTGTCCTGATGAATCCCTTCTTAAGTAACTCCTGAAGTTGCTCCTTCAACTCTCTCAGATCCTTTGGAGCCATGCTATAAGGCGAAGTAGAGATAGGCTGGGTGCCTGACATCAAATCAATGCCAAAATCGATATCTTGATCCAGTGGCATACCTGATAGATCAGCAGAAAATACATCAGAAAACTCCCGTATCAGCGACATTGAATCTATCGTGGGAGTCTCTACAGTAGTATCCCGAACAAAGGCCAAATAGGACAAACAACGCTTCTCGACCATATGTAGAGCCTTCAAGAAATACCCCGACTGGAAGTACCAATAAATGAACCTCTGCACTCTAATCTGGGAAACTCAGGCATCGCCAAGGTAATAGTCTTGGTATGGTAATCGAGAATGGCATGGTACAGAGACAACTAGTCTATGCCAAGGATAACCTCTAAATAAACCATATCAAGCAATAGAAGATCTGCTCTGGTCTCATAACCATAGAAAGTCACTACACAGGACCAGTAACCCGATCCATATTAACAAAATCACCCACTGGCGTAGACACATATATATGAACACCCAAGGACTCACGAAATACATCCAAATAAGGAGCAAATAGAAAAGAGATATAGGAATAAGTAAAACTTGGATTAAATAGTACCGAAGCATCCTGACGACAGATAGAAATAGTACTTGTGATCATTGCATCGGAGGCGACTGCCTCTGGCCTAGCGGGGAAAGAATAGAATCTAGCTGAAGTACCACCTAAATGTCCTCCACCTCTAGGGCGACCCCTACCCACATGCCCTCTGCCTCTGGCCGGGCAGGCGAGCGATGCGATAGTTAGTGTAGTAATCATGGGCTGATGGTCCTGCTGCACTACCTTGCCCTGAAGTCTGGGACACAACCTCTTCACATGGCCTAACTCCCCACACTAAAAACAACCCCTCTGAGTGGTGAACTACTGACTTGAAGTCTAGCCCTGGTAGTCTGGATACCCACTGGAGGAACCCTGGGTAGCTGGCGGATGATAAGTACTCTCTAGAATAGCATTGAAGTAGGGTCGTGCTGGGGCACTTCAAGCAGGAAGTGGTGCTAAATACATGGGCCTGCTAGACTATCCCCTCATGAACTAACATCTAACCCCAGACAGGGTGGCACTGAATCCACTAGAATGCCGAAGTTGTTTATCCATAAATTCAAACTCTCCACGATGATTGTGGATACGCTCGATCCTCCAAGCTATCTCTATAACCTGAAAGAATGGAGTCCCCATCTCTGCCTCATGGGCCATAGAAACCTGAATCTCAGGGTGCAGATACCGGCGGTAGTGCACCTGGGGTATGATAAACGATAGCAGCGTGCCCTGGAGCCTGAGAGGTAGGGGTCCCCCTCCCGCCTGAGATATGGTTGGAACTTCCGGAAACAGCCCGTCCTGGGTCATGGAATCCATGAACCATAACATACGGCCCATGACCTCCTGAAAGCCTGGTGCATTCATAAAATCCGCTGGGGCCGAATCAGCTGCAGGTACCTCATCTGCTCCTCAATGACAAGATCTTCCGCTGGATCCACTGGTGGTACTACTGGAGCAACTCTAGGTCGTCCTCGTCCTCTCACAGAAGCTGTGGCCCTCCCTCAGACTCTGCCTCTGATAGCCAGGGGAGCAGCCCCTCTGCCACCGGGTACAACTGTAGCACGCGTTCTCACCATATGTGAGAGAATAAGAGAGAGGTACTTAGCACAATATCAACTGCACAATAGGATATGAAGAAAGAGAAGTTTCCCAACACCCTATAGTCTTTTGAAGATAAGTACGGACGTCTTAGAACCGATCCACAAAACTCTTCTAGGCCCGCTCATGACTCCTGAGACGTATGTGAACCTAGAGCTCTAATACAAAACTGTCACGACCTAAAACCTATAATAGGTCATGATGGCATCCAGCACCACAGTTAGGCTGTTACACCCCATATTTTCGTATGTGAATGTACGCCATAAATAAATTAGTGAAATCTCGAAAATGAGATGTTACATCCCGCATTTTCGTACGTTAAAATTTCATCGTAAGTTAATCGACGTATGTTCAAGAATGACATTTATTTTGGGATTATAAGTACTACACTATTTCAAACAAGTGATAAGTTAATTCGTGAAGGTGAGAGGGTAAGCAAATCGAAGAAAATGAATTTCGTCGAAGTTTGTCATTTTGAGGTAAAATACGACTCGAGCTAAAATACTCGGTATTTATGGACTAGTACCATATAAAGTACCACATGGACGTGATAGTAAGGTGTATAAAGTGTGTTAAAAGTGAGCAGTATTTTAAGTAATTTGAGATAATCGGTTAATTATTAATTTAAGTGGGTAAGTGTAAGAATTGTCTTGTCCACGTGGGACCATGACAATTAAAGTAATCTATGACTAATATGTATGCTACGTTGGTGTCACAATTTAGGGACAAGAAGTCTTGCTAAGAATTAAAGTATAAATGGACCTACCAACCAAGACTTTTAAAGAATGCATTTGAAACTCAAAGAATCATTTGGAAACTCAAGTCTTTGGATGTAAGCTTGCTAAGATAAGAACGGATGGAGCTCACCATTTTTTTAAAGACTTCTTTATCTTGGAATCTCTTTATCCTTACTTCATTAAGGAATTCACATGAGATTATCAAAGATATCATTATCTACAAAGTAACGTATGGATTTATCAAAGAAAGAATTCATGTGAATTCTTTACAAGGAGTAGATGGAAACGTGATTTCTTCAGCAAACATATACAAAAGTATGTCCAAGACAAGAAACAAGAAGCCACGAAATTCATACAAGAGTAGATGATAACAACGTGATTTGCTACAACAAAATTTCATATGAATATTTCCTTACTCCGATCTTGTCGTCACGTGTTTTGTCGCAGTTAACGTGTGTTAGAGGTATTGCTAAGCGAATCGACTCAGGTATGTTAAGGCTATCCCTTCTTTCTTTTTGGCATGATCAATACGATACAAACGAAACGTACAAATGCACAACTTTCATAAATGACTCTATTCATAGAAATACTAAGGGTGAGTATATTCTTGATTCCCCATTAGAATTATTATTATATCTTTTGTTCATGGGTCTCAGAAAAATACGTATTTGATAAAGTTTATCCGACAGGCATATTATTTTTATGACATTCCGAGAAATCTTTTTAACGTATTTGTTATGCATTTTATGCATTTATACATATACATTGACCCATGACCAGATGGTGTTATATACGCATATATTATATGTATATGGGATATGGGAAAAGGTTATGGCGTTATATACGCACCACCACCTGATCAACTGGTATACGTTGATGATTTGCCCACAGTGGCCGAAATGATATGATGGGATGCCCTCAGAGGCTTGATGATGTTATGAACGCATATACCTATGCATGGTATGACATTTATATGCATTTGCATGACATTATAAAAAATGAAATGATTCACAGAGCTATGCAAACGTACATGTCGAGTCTTTTACTCCATGTTTCCCTCATGTCTATTATTTACTGGTTTTCATTCCTTACATACTCGGTACATTATTTGTACTGACGTTTCTTTTTCTTGGGGATGCTACGTTTCATGCCCGCAGGTCTCGATAGACAGGTCGAGAGTCCTCCAAGTAGGCGATCAACTCAGCGGAAGATGTCGGTGCACTCCATTTGCTCCGTAGTTGCTTGTTTGGTCAGTATGATTTAGATGTGTATTGTTCGGTATGGCGGGGCTCTGTCCCGACCTTTATGACAATTATATATTCTTAGAGGCTTGTAGATAGATGTCATGTATATGAAAGATTGTACGGCCTTGTCGGCATATGTTTTGAGTTTATTAATGATCATGTTGGCCTATTAGGCCCGTATGTCACGTGTATATGATGGTATAATAAGAAATATATGTTACGTTGGTACTCGGTTGAATAAGGTGCTGGGTGCCCGTCACGGCCCATCGGTTTGGGTCGTGACAAAAGTGGTATCAGAGAAGTTCTGTCCTAGGGAGTCTACAAGCCATGTCTAGTAGAGTCTTGTTTATGGGTGTGTCGTGCACCACACTTATAAGCAGGAGACTACATGGCATTTAGGACTGTCACTCTTTCTTCTTACTCTAGATCATGTGGTAGAGCTCATTTATAAGAATTCAAACTCATAGCTTCTATTTTATCTGTAATATGACGATGCCTCCAGTTGGTAAGAGATCTAATGCAGATGTGGAAGAATTGAGTTAGAGGAACTCGAGTTTGCATCATTCCTATGATGGATAAATGTGAGGTCTTTAGAAGAACATATGTGTACCTTACGTGTAAGCTTCTTGATAAGGAGCCTTAAGGCAAGAATATCTATCCACCTCTATGGTGAAAGGCAATGAGATATTCAGAAGATAGATACAAGCTTCAACAAGTAAAAGGAGCAAGATGAGAAGGGTACGAGGTACCCGGTTAATGAAGATTATCGGTATTTTCAACTCCGACAGAAAAATATAAGCATTGTGACATACCTTTAATAGTAACAGATGTATGTTGAATTGGCCACACCCACCTCAGTTATACCCTATTGGGGGCTAACATGTGTAGTTTAAGAAAAGGGACAAGATATTAGGATCTGGTTGGGATTAGAGTAACCCAAAATGGTAAATGGATTGTTTGTGTTAGTTGACATTTCCAAAAAATATTACAAAGGTGCTAATAGATCTCCTTGTGAAGCACCCAGATGGTGCACTCTAGAATATTACAATTAGATGTGAATATTAGCATGAAAAAAAAATCAGAATATAGGCACGGAAAGCCTGGAAGGGATAAATATTACCTTAGTGTGGCTCGCGTACCTAGTAGAGCAAGAATGTCAAGCAACCCAAAGAGCCACTGGAGGGAGCAAGGGGGAGCTAAAATCAAAATAATGTCTTGTTTGAGTTTTCAGAATAAAGTGATAGACATAAATGTTAGCGGGAAATAAGAAAAGAGTTAATGAAGCATTATGAGTAAGATATGATACATGGACGACAACGATAGATCAAAAAGATGACAGTATTACAGAGTCTATAGTCAATTGAAGGAAAATACGAGAGGTGACAGGCCTTGAGACAACAAAAGAGTATAGGCCATAAAGTCATATCCTCATTTCAAGAAATAAGTTCGTGACTCCAACGCTACTAATGGAAGGAAAAGTTAGACCCCGAAACAATATAAATTAGTATGGGTTGGTGAAAAAGATAAACTAAACATGAATTAGGGACTGAGTGATTGGATAATAGTCAGCATCATGAGAATTTCAGATTTCATTCCGGCGATAATAGAGTGGACACCAGAAGAAGGTTCATGAGAAATTCAGAGAATGGTCATTCAGGAAGATGCTTCCCTAAAGCAAGCAATGTGAGAAAAGTTAAGCTTAAGGGACTATATGTGCCAGTTATGCTAAGTGTCACCCTCGCGAATAAGGAATTTTATTATCCTTTGATACAGAAGGATTGCCGCAAGGCGAGTAAGGGTCATCGATGATTTGAAAAGACACTAAAGATGAAGAGGTAAAATATCTATAGGGGGGAATATAGAGTGATGTGGCATTAAGTCAGAATTAAGTGGTTCTAGTAACTATGGATATTAATAAAGGAAAAATGTGATAAGAATGAGAAAGGGATAAGATTGTACTTATTCAAATCCTACAGATATGCTACGATTCCAAAACATTATGCAAACACGACGTCAAGGAGAGGAGGTAAGGGTTCCTGCCTGAGATGTTATTGATAGATAAGGAGCCAGTGCGGGACGTAAGTTAAGATAAAGGAAATGACCCACGACAGATTACGCAGAATATTGATATGAGAATGAGCCAATGAGTAGTTAGTAGTTGATTCAAGAAGAGCCTAGTTATGGCTAGACAAGAGGATACAAACAAATGAACAGATCGTGCAAGATAAACATAGTGAACCCCAACATGGGGAACTCAGTCTCGCAGATATGACATTGTAATACTTGAGAAATATTCAGATAGGAGTCGGGGTAGTTAAAGGTACCATATGAATGTTATAGAAATAAAAGATAGTCTCACTAGGAAGACAGTCAAAACTTCAGTTCAGAAGAAGCCCTACAAGCATAAGGGCATGGAGGTAAATAACTACGGATAATTATAGGCAAGGAAGGACATCAAAAGGTCCGTCGATTATACGATGTAATAAGCTCGTAGCTTTACAAGAGTCAGAGGGTCCTCCCTAAGTACTAAAACGAAAGACTAGCTAAGGGAATAAGGAAGAAGGCTTCAACCTAAGCACAATAACCTAAAGAGGAAATGGTCTTGTAACAACAGTCTCACAATAACATTGTATGCACCCCATAAGAAAGTGGCACCTACCATGGCTAATGAACGGGAAGAAAAAATCAGAAGTGATATTCAAGATCACATGAGTTGTATGGAATTCAATATGTGTTGGCACTAAGGTAAGCTAAGTATGCACGCAACAAGGGGACATGAAGACCAGGAAAAGTAATTGCTTACATTTAAAGAAAGCAGAGAAGGAACGGAAAGAATCATTATATTGATAATCCAGAGTTAGTTACATTATGAACGCACTTAAGAGTTCAGAGTTTTTATACATCCAACATGTATGTTGACAATCATACATCCGTAAAAGACTCCGGTATAAGTTAAAAGAAAGAATTGAGCCTAGGGCATAGACAAAGGATTGAATTATCAGAAGATTGTATCATGGATATTCCATAGCGCCCATAAAAGGCTAAAGTAATAACTAATTCCATGAGCCGCAAATCAAGAGATAGCTTAAGACTACATAAAGGCTGATCAGAAGGAGGAGGAAACTAAAGAGTTACATCAACTAAGTAAATCAGGAATCTGATTATTGGACCCAAAAAATCATATACCTCGTGATTGAGAACATTGCAGGATTACTCTTACATATCAGAGGTATAAAAGAGATAGTACAGTAGCTATATTCTATAATGGCTCTACGATAAAGCTAGTTAGAAAAAGTACCAGCCTCATAAGAAGAATGAAGCTCCCACTGGATTGTGTATGCACCAGAGGTGCAAGTATTATTATAATAGAGTTTCAAGCTGCCGACGTGAATTATACCTATGTAGAAGGGAGGTCATGAAAGAGATAGAAAATGTGATGCGAGGTTTTAAGGTAAGTAAGGTAAAGGTAAACAACGTACGAGATACTCAAATGCAGAAGGTTGTGGATAGTCCATACTTTGGATAGAAGGCTAAAAGGGTTGGGATTCAGTATCCAGGAATGATAGCGGCATCGCCAGCGGCATGTCTTCCAGCCTATGGTTTCTAGGTACCGAGAGATATAGTTAAGAGAGTAAATAAGAGTTAGAGACGACGTGATATCTCGCTTGATGTTCTAAAATAACACAAGGAAATCTGTGGTGCAAGCAAGTTGAAGGAAGGTTGCGAGTAGTATAAATAGATATGTATAGGTCGCAAGTTAAAGTATGGTAAAGTGACAAGGTTTTAGGAAGACAGTAGTAAGAATAAGAAAGGGCGAGTGAGAAGGTAATGAGAATGGATAAGTCCTCAGGATTAAGCCCATGAAAATAAGAGAGCTGATGGTTTCTCTAAGTTATAGAAAGCTCAACGTAGCCTGAACAAAACTCAAAGGAGTCTAAGACTAGTAGAATTTAAAAGAGATGAAATGATGCCCTGATAGTAGAGTAAGGGTGTGATTGTGATAGATAAAGGATGACGTTTGGACCTTCGATTGAGTGATGATTTGAAGGGATTTCATGAATTGTACAGGATTAAAATACCCACGTAAGTGAGTCACATTGGGATGCTATAAAGTATGGTTATTGAAGTACAATATCACCGCTAAGTGGATCAGGAAAATCACTTCGAATATTCCTGGATGCAACGTAAGCCCTAGTGGCAATGTTTTACGTAAGAAGTTTCAAGATATCAATGGTAGATTGTAGATCAACTTTGAGGTAAATCAACAATGGATGGATAGAAGTTACAAAGTACGAAATGAGATATGGCAATATTCGTAAGTACAACAAAGTACCGACCGAAGAACTTCAATACACCTATAGATGCCCAGGGGGACATCTTTTCAAGCTCTGTATATGTTCACAAAGTGAGGCCTAAAGATTGGCTAAAAGCTGGAGGAAAAGGAGAGAAGATCGCATAGGCATACTTACAAAGTCAGAGTCGTACAAGCTGCATGATAAAAGGTAGCAACAGTTACAAGATTGGGAAGATTCCGACCACAAGTCATGGTGTGAGAAAGAGGCTTAAAGGGGGAATGCCCTGGCCTTAAGGATTCATTCACACAACAGTCGCCTAGATGGCAAGAGGAGTACTAAAGTATTTGCAAGAGCTATGCGTTATGAGAATGATAAGTGCATCAGTCAACATTCGAGGACAAATGTTCCAAAGGGGCAAATGATGTTACACCCCGTACGTGAAAGTACGCCATAAATAAATTAATGAAATCTCTGAAATTAGATACATCCTGCATTTTCGTACGTTGAAATTTCATCGTAAGTTAATCGATGTAAGTTCAGGAATGAGATTTATTTTGAGATTATAAGTACTATGCTATTTCAAACAAGTGATAAGTTAATTCGTGAAGGTGAGAGGGTAAGCGGATCGAAGAAAATGAATTTCGTCGAAGTTTGTCATTTTGATGTAAAATACGGCCCGAGCTAAAATACCCGATATTTATGGACTAGTACCATACAAGGTACCACATGGCCGTGATAGTAAGGTGTATAAAGTGTGTTAAAAATGAGTAGTATTTTAAGTAATTTGAGATAATTGGTTAATTATTAATTTAAGTGGGTAAGTGTAAAAATTGTCTTGTCCACGTGGGACCATGACAACTAAAGTAATCTATGACTAATATGTATGCTACGTTGGTGTCACAATTTGGGGACAAGAAGTCTTGCTAAGCATTAAAGTATAAATGGACCTACCAACCAAGACTTTTAAAGAATGCATTTGAAACTCAAAGAATCATTTGGAAACTCAAGTCTTTGGACGTAAGCTTGCTAAGATAAGAACGGATGGAGCTCACCATTTTTTTTAAAGACTTCTTTATCTTGGAATCTCTTTATCCTTACTTCATTAAGGAATTCACATGAGATTATCAAAGATCTCATTATCTACAAAGTAACGTATGGATTTATCAAAGAAAGAATTCATGTGAATTCTTTACAAAGAGTAGATGGAAACGTGATTTCTTCAGTAAACATATACAAAAGTATGTCCAAGACAAGCAACAAGAAGCCACAAAATTCAACAAGAGTAGACGATAGCAACGTGATTTTCTACAACAAAATTTCATATGATTTTTTCCCTACTCCGATCTTGCCGTCACGTGTTTTGTCGCAGTTAATGTGTGTTAGAGGGATTGCTAAGAGAATCGACTCAGGTATGTTAAGGCTATCCCTTCTTTCTTTTTGGCATAATCAATATGATACAAACAAAATGAGCAAATGCACAACTTTCATAAATGACCCTATTCATAGAAATACTAAGGGTGTCTATATTCTTGATTCCCCATGTGAATTATTATTATATCTCTTGTTCATGGGTCTCAGAAAAATACGTATTTTTATGACATTCCGACATGCATATTATTTTTATGACATTCCGAGAAACCTTATTAACGTATTTCTTATGCATTTTATGCATTTATACATATACAATGACCCATGACCAGATGGCGTTATATATATGTATTTATATGTATATGGGATATGAGAAAGGTTATGACGTTATATACGCACCTCCACCTGATCAGCTGGTATACGTTGATGATTTGCCCACAGTGGCCGAAATGATATGATGGTATGCCCTCAGAGGATTGATGATGTTATGAACGCATATACCTATGCATGGTATGACATTTACACGCATATGCATGACATTATAAAAAATGAAATGATTCACAGAGCTATGCAGACGTACATATCGAGTTTTGTACTCCATGTTTCTCTCATGTCTATTATTTACTAGATTTCATTCCTTATATACTCGGTACATTATTTGTACTCACGTCCCTTTTGCCTGGGGACGCTGCGTTTCATGCCCGCAGGTCTCGATAGACAGGTCGAGAGGCCTCCAAGTAGGCGATCAGCTCAGTGAAAGATGTTGGTGCACTCCACTTGCTCTGGAGTTGCTTGTTTGGTCAGTATGATTTAGATGTGTATTGTTTGTTATGGCGGGGCTCTGTCCCGACCTTTATGATAATTATATATTTTTAGAGGCTTGTAGACAGATGTCATGTATATGAAAGATTGTACGGCCTTGTCGGCCTATGTTTTGTGCTTATTAATGATCATGTTGGCCTATTAGGCCCGTATGTCACGTGTATATGATGTTGCAATAAGAAAGATACGTTACGTTGGTACTCGGTTGAGTAAGGCGCCGGGTGCCCGTCGCGGCCCATCGGTTTGGGTTGTGTCATAGGCAAGCCAATACGCGAACCTCCAATTTAATTATTCCCTTTTAACTTTGAAATATAGAAATTTCCTTAAATACACCGAAATAAAGTAAAATCTCATGGAAACATACATACTTCTTTTCAAAATACCAAGTGTGAATAATACATAAATCACAGTGATAATAGTAATAAGTACAACGGTGAATAACCGCTAGTGACCACCAAAACCCGGTGCCATAAGTATATGAGCAATCTAAGGATTATACAAAACTACTACAACTACCGTCTGAAACAAAATAGACAGAAATAATAAATAAAGTAGAGGGAGACTCCGGGTGCTGTAGATCGGAGCATGGAAGGTACCTCACCGCTAAGTCTCCATATAATACGTCTACGTGCCCATATGACTGCTGGAAGTACCTATCTCAGTACCTGCACAATCAGTGCAGAAGTGTAGCGTGAGTACGTAAATCAACGCATAACCAATAAGTATCTAGTCTAACCTCAAAGAAGTAGTAATGAGGGTTCAACTTGACACTTACTAGTGGTCAAATAATAAAATGCGTAATATAGACATATATGAAATACAACAAATATCAACAAAATAGTAAAATCTAATAATAAATTCCCAAAGATCAATATGAAATTACTAAATGTCATAGTCGGCCTCGAAGGCACGAACTCAACAAATATCAATACCAAATCAAATATCAAGTGTTTCGCACGAGTCTACTGAGGCGAATGGCCCAATTCCATAGGAATAGTGATACACGGTACTGCCGAGGCGAACGACCAGATACCAAAAGAATAGTGTTACCATACTGCCGAGGTGAACGACCCGATCCCATTAGAATGGAGAAACTCTTTCACTTGAAAAAATACATGCAAGTTGGGAAAACACGAATTTTTTGTTCATTAATTTTTCCATAAATTTTCAAAGTAAGAGACTCAATTAGTCTTTTATTCCAGCCTCAATCCCGCTCATAAAATTAAGGAAAATCCATATACAAGGTGAATACAAATAGCACATTTAAGGCATAATGTGAATCTAAGTGTACCTAGACATAACATGAATATAGCTACGTACGGACTTTCATCACCTTGTGCATACGTAGCTCCCACAACAAGTAGCACACAACAATTAATTCACCTAAGGGTATAATTCCCTCTTACAAGATTAGGCAAGAGACTTACCTCCCTTCCAAGTTTACTATCCGGCTCTTAACCTCACTAGAAATCCCCCAACGTCGCCAAGCAATCAAAACTAGTCAAAAATCGTATAAACTAATCAATATATGCTCAAAAGTTCATAATTTAGCTATTAATATTATTCCCCAACCAAATTCAAAAAGTCCAAAAAAGTCACCCGGGCCCACGTGCCCGGATTCCAATAATTTTTGAAGATAAATATTACCCATGACCTCACGAACTCAATTAATTTATTCCCAATTTCATAATCAATTTCATGGTTAAATCCCAAGTTTACCAAACCCTAGGTTCCAACAAAAATCCCCCAAATTTTCTCTAATTTCATGTTAAATCTACCTGTAATCCATGTATTTAACTCAATAATCGATATGAATCACTTACCTTGTGATGTTGATGAAAATCCTCCACAAAATGCTCTCAAATTCATCCAAGACCAAGTGGAAATGAGAGAAAAGAGGTCTATGTCCCGCAATAAATTCAAGTCTGCCCAGGTCCCCCTTTTTTGCGATCGCAAGAAAGGCCTCGCGATTGCGAAGACTAACTATCCAGCTGCCGAAATTCTCCCCACGTGTTTGCCATCACAAGGTCGCATTTGCGATGACTCAGCTCCCCTGCCTTTTGCGTTTGTGATGACATTGTTGCGTTTGTGAAGGCCATCTGCCTTCCATCCCATTCCATACCCAACCTTCTTCGCGTTCGCGAACAGGCCTACGTGTTCGCGAAGGAGGACTAGGTCCTTCACCGCGTTTGCATAGCCTCCTCGTGTTCATGAAGAGAAATGTCATGGACCCTTCACCAGAATTCTTTGCGATCGCGGGACAACCTTCGTGATCGCGAAGCACACCACTAATTTCAGCCAAGCTCAATCACGCTTCGGGTGGTCCGAAACACACCCGAACCACCCGGGACCCCGTCCAAATATACCTACAAGTCCATAAATATACTACGGACTTACTCTAAGCCTTGGAACACATAAAATAACACCGAAACAAATAATCGCACCTCAAAACAAAATTAATCAACTTCTATGTTTCAAACTCATTTCAACCAACTCCGAATGCGACGAAATATACTTAGACAACTCGAAATGACGCCAAATTTTATGCACAAGTCATAAATAATAATACAAACCTATTCCAAGGTTTGGAATTCTAAATGGATATCAATAACACCAAATTCCACTTCTAGTCAAACTTAGAAAATTCTAAAACCTTTATAATGCCATCTTTCAACAATAAGCACCGAAACGCTCCCGGTCCACCCGAAACTCGATAGGAACATATGCCCAAGTCCAAAATTATCATACGAACCTATTGGAACCTTCAAATCTCAGTTCTGAGTTTGTTGAATCAGAATATTGACTCAAGTCAAACTTGGCCACCTTAGGCCACTATTATGGAACTAAGTGTTCTCAATTCAACCTGAATCCTTCGAAAACCAAACCAACCATCCCCGTGTAATGATCCGACCAATTATTTTGTGTATTGTAGCTCTGTTCCAATGTTTATCACTTCTTATATTTTTATTTTTGGCTATATGACTCTCCGGGGTGGTTAGATTAGTTTCGGGGAAGTTTTAGAGTGAATTGGGACTCTTAGTTCCAAGGTTGGAAACTTGAGTTGTTAGAGTTGACCTGACTTTGAATTTTGTGTAGATGACACAGGAATAGAGTTTTGATGGTTCCAATGACTTCCTATGGTGATATTTACTTAGGTGTATGTCCGGATATTGATTTGGAGGTCCGTAGGTTAGTTTGAGGATTTTTGGCGAAAGTTGGAAAGTTGATGGTTTGGAAGGTTGGGAGGTTTGACCGAGAGTTGACTTTGTTGATATCGGGTTCGGATTTCAATTTGGGGAGTTGGAGTAGGTCCGTTTTATCATTTATGACTTGTGTGCAAAATTTGAGGTCAATCGGAGTTAGTCTGAAATAATTTTAGTTTTAGAAGTTGGAAATTCATTAGTTTTATTAGGCTTGAATTGAGATGTGATTCGTGATTTTGATGTTGTTTGATGTGATTTGAGGCTTTGATTAAGTTTGTATCATGTTAAGGGACGTGTTGGTATGTTTGGATGGGGTCCCGAGGGCCTCGGGTGTGATTCGGATTGAAATCAGAATTTTATTTGGACTTGAGAAATGCTGAATCTTAAGGCTTCTGGTGAGATTGCACCTACAAGGTCTCGACCGCAGGTGAAAAGTCACAAAAGCGACAAGCTTGTCACAGGTGTGAAGGTTGGTTGGGCTTGGCAGAGGTTGCAGAAGCGGAGTGTCTCCGCAGGTGCGTTCACGTAGGAGCGAATAAAGGACCACATAAGTCATCCCGCAGGTGCGCTTGGTCAAGACTTAAGTGAATTCCGAAGAAGCGGACCTTTTATCGCAGAAGCGGTGTCGCAGATGCGACCATATGGACCGCAGGTGCGGTTTTGCTGGACAGAATAAATATGTCGAAGGGTTTGGTATTTTCGCATTTTTGGACTTGTGGAGCTCGACTAAGGGCAATCTTTGAGAGGGTTTTGGCTACAATTTAAGAGGTAAGTGAAGATGCATCACTATTATTGATAAATATTATTTACCCATTGATTTTTACACCTCGATTATGTGTGTTTGAGGTGCAATTTGGGGATTTTTAGACTATGTATTGGAGAGTGGGATTTGGGGATTTGAGGGTCGATTTGTGATTGGAATTGGATGATTTTGGTGTTGTTGGACTTGTTATCGAATGTGTGTTCGGAATTTGTGAATTTTGTCGGGTTCCGAGGTGTGGGTCTGGGGTTGAATTTTTTATTTTGGTTAAAGACCTTAGCTTTATCTTTTGGATTTGTTTCCTATAGCTATTATTGATGGAATTAAGTTGCTTTGGCTAGATTCGAGTCGTTCGGAGGCCGATTCGTGTAGCAAGTGTTTGTTGGAGCATTGAGTTGCGCGCTTTGAGGTAAGTAACATTTCAAAACTTGGAATTGAGGGTATTTATCCCTGGGGAACGTGTTATATGTGTTGTGTTGGAGTGACGCACATGCTAGGTGATGAGCGTGTGGGCGTGCACTGTGGTAAACATGATCCGGGTTGATTTTTGTTCTTGAGTTGCTATCAAGTCTTGTTTTATCTGTGTAATCCCTACTTGTTAGAGTAATTGAGTTTTGATACATGTTAGAAATCATGTTTAGGCTATGTGCTTATTCAGTAGAGACCTAATGAGGTTATTTTTACTATTTTGAGTTATCTGCCTTAACTGCAATTATGTACTCAGTCATGATTCTTCATTTACATATCATATCTCAGTCCATTGTTATCATTCACTGTTACATCACATGTTATCATTGTTTGGGCTGAGTGGTACGGGATTTGTGATCCCTTAAGACTTGAGAGATTGATGACTGAGGTGGGCCTGAGAGCCGGGTTGTGAGTGTTATTGTGGATCGGGTTGCACACCGCAGCAAGACTTATTGACTTATTTATTATTGTGTATCAGGCTGCATGCCACAACAGGCCTAATAGGCTTTATATTAGTGCTTGGGCAGGATCCGCCCTCTAGAATTTGACATACCATCAGTGAGCACAAGCCCAATAATATATACACATGGTTTGGCGAGGGGCATTGATTGTAGGGACCCGTACAGTACTGAATGATGGTGTGTGTGATGAGTGGGCATTTGAGATAAACAGATTGAGTATTCTGAGAGTGTGAGTACCTGGGAATGTCACTGTGAAATTATACATTTGACATGCATATTTGATATGTAGGCATAGAGATGTACCATTCCTCATGCTAGATATACTTGACATGTTCTTATCAGTGGTTGTCTTTAATTGTGAACTTAAAGAATGTCTAAATTTTTGTACCATGAATGAGCTGTTTATGAAAATTTCTCTCAGTTATTTATTGTCATTGTCATTATCATATCTGTGTTGTCATTATATTGTTTTTGATTGTGGGGTCTATTGTACTCATACTACACTCTGCACTTTGTGTGTAGATCCAGGTAAATCTGGACGTGGTGATTGCTAGATATGTGCTAGTACTGGCTTGGAGACTTTGAGGTAGTTGCTATGACGTCCGTAGACCTTGACTCTCTTTCTTTTTATTTTCTTCAGTACTGTTCTATTACTCAGACAGTTGTACTAGAGTTTTGGTTTATGTTGATACTTATTAGTGGTCATGTACTCGTTGACACAAGTTTTTAGGGTGGTTGAAGAAGTATTTCAGTTATTGGTATATGATATTTATGAGGTATTCTGTTGTTGAGTTTATTAAAATATGTTTATTCAAATGTTTAGCTGTTAAGTGATTGTCGGCTTGCCTAACAAGTGTTTTAGGTGCCATCACGACAGGTTAGGATTTTGGGTCGTGACAAGTTGGTATCAGAGAACTAGGTTGCTTAGGTCTCACAAGTCACGGGCATGTTTAGTAAACTCTTGCGGATCGGTACGGAGACATCTGTACTTATCTTTAAGAGGCTACCGAACCATTAGGAAACTTCACTTTCTTGCATTCTTGTCGTGCAAATTTGTAATTCTAGAATCTGAACTTCTACTCTTCTATTCTCTCACAGATGTTGAGGACACGTACGACCGGATCTGGCGGACGACCACTAGTATCACCGGCTAGGGCCACGAGAGGCCGAGGTGCGGCTCGTACTATAACTAGAGCAGCACCTATGGAGCCACTAGTTACTCCAGCTGAGGAGCATATACCAGATGTGGTTGAGCTGGTGGGACCAGCTCAGGCCCACCAGCTCAGGCACCAACCATGCCCATTGTGATCCTAGGCTTCAGGAGGCTTTGGCCCAGATTTTGACTGTATGCATGAGCCTTGCTCAGTCGGTTTCGATTCCAGCTACACCGGCCACTTCACAGGCAGGGGGAGGCACCCAGACTCCCGTCGCCCGTACTCTAGAGCAGATGGTTCAGGGACCCCAGACACGGGGGGGGGGGGGGGAGGGGTTACTACCAGCCCAGCCGGGAACTACTACTAGGACCGAGGTTGGCCCGCCCATGAGTGATAAGGAGCAGAAGAGACTAGATTGATTTGGGTGGCTTAAGCCTCTAGAGTTCAGTGGGCAGAGTCAAAAGATTCTTAGGATTTTATAGACAAGTGTCAGCGGATCCTTCGCACAATAGGTATCTTGGAGACTAGTGGGGTTGCATTCACTACATTTCAGCCGACATGGGAAGCCTATAGATGGTGGGAGGCCTAAGAGTTGAGCAATCTAGCCGGCGCTGCACCACTTACGTGGCATGAGTTCTTAGCTCTCTTCTTAGAGAAGTTTGTTCCGCAGACTCGCATAGAGGAGCTGTGTAGGCAGTTTGAGTAGCTACACCAGGAGGGTATGACAGTGACGTAGTATGAAATGAGGTTTGCAGATCTGGCTCGTCATGCAGTATGGTTGGTTCCTACAGAGAGAGAGAGATAGAAATAGAGAGAGAGAGAGAGAGAGAGAGAGAGAGAAATAGAGAGGATCAAGAGGTACATTGATGGCCTCAACTATGACTTACACTTCAATTTGGCTTGAGAGGTCGAGACAGACGTTAGGTTTGACTAGGTGGTCAAGATTGCTAGGTGCTTGGAGTCGGTAAGCAGGCTTGAGCGCGAGGAGCGGGAGGGCAAGAGGCCCCGTGTTTTAGGTAATTTTAGTGGTACCTCATCTATAGGTCAGCCACATCACAATAGAGGTCGTCCCTAGCTCAGATGACTCGTCCAGTTCATCGTGGTGCATCAGCTAGTTATAATTCATATAGTGATCATCCGGGTCAGTCATCTTTCAATGCTCTCCCAGCTTAGAGTTCATCCCGTGTTCCATCAATTTAGGGTTCATCAGTACCTGGTTCTTCTAGTGGCTATTCTGGTTTTCGAGGTGCGGTTTAGTCCTCGCAACAATCTTTGGATCGAGGTTGCTTTGAGTGTGGAGAGTTAGGGCATGTGAGGAGGTATTTCCCCTGTCTTATGAGAGGTCCAGTTTAGTAGAGAGGTCAGGCTATGACTTCCGCACCAGTTACTACACCACCCGCTCAGCTAGCTAGGGGTGGGACTCAGGCAATTTGAGGTTGCCCTGGGGGGGGGGGTCGATCAAGTGGTAGTCAGGCTTGATGCTATGCTTTTCCCACCAAGCCAGGGGCAGTTGTTTTAGACACAGTGATCAGATGTATTGTTTCAGTGTGCCACGAGGATGATTCCATAATATTTGACCCTGGTTCCACTTATTCATATGTATCATCATACTTTGCTCGCTATTTGGATATGCTCCATGATTCCTTAGTTATGCATGTTCATGTATCTATACCGGTGGGTGATTCTATTATTGTGGGCTGTGTGTATCAGTCGTGTGTGGTGACTATTGGGGGATTGGAGATGAGAGTTGATCTTTTACTGCTTAGTATGGTTGATTTTGACGTAATTTTAGGCATGGATTGGTTGTCACCGTGTCATGCTATTCTGTATTGTCACGCTAAGACCGTGACATTGGCGTTGCCGCGATTGCCTAGGATTGAGTGGAGAGAGTCCTTGGATTATGTTCCTAGTAGAGTGATTTCATACTTGAAGGCTCAACGGATGGTTGAGAAGGGATGTTTGGCATATTTGGCCTTGGTGAGGGATGTTAGTGCTGATACTCCCACCATTGAGTCTGTTCCGATAGTGCGAGATTTTCCGGATGTGTTTCCTGCAGACCTGCTGGGCATGCCACCCGATAGGGACATTGAATTTGGTATTGATCTGGTGCTGGTTACTCAGGCCATCTCTATTCCTCAGTATCATATGATACAAACATAGTTGAAGGAATTGGAAGTACAACTTCAGGATCTACTTGATAAGGGATTCATTAGGCCTAGTGTGTCGCCTTGGGGTGCACCGGTTTTGTTTGTAAAGAAGAAGAAGGATGGTACTATACAGATGTGCATTGATTATATGCAGTTAAGCAAAGTTACTATTAAGAACAAGTACCCAATACTACGCATTGATGACTTATTTGACCAGCTTCAGGGAGCTAGAGTGTTTTCAAAGATTTGTTTGAGGTCTGGGTATCATCAGCTAAAAATTAGGGATTTTAATATTCTGAAGACGACATTTAGGACCCGCTATGGTCACTACGAGTTTCTTGTGATGTTTTTTGGGCTGACCAATTCCCCAACAACATTCATGCATTTGATGAATAGTGTATTCCATCCATATCTTTATTCGTTTATCATTGTATTCATTGATGATATACTAGTGTACTCACGCAACCAGGAGGATCATGAGCAATATATAAAGATTGTACTCCAAACGTTAAGGGAGAAGAAGCTATATGCAAAATTCTCCAAGTGTGAGTTTTGCCTTGATTCTATGGCATTCTTAGGGCACGTGGTGTAGTGAGGGATCAAGGTAGATCCGAAGAAGATTGAGGCGGTTCAGAGTTATCCCAGACCGTCTTCAACTACTGAGATTCAGAGTTTTTTTTAGCTTAGTCGGATATTATCGCCATTTGGTTGAGGGTTTCTTATCCATTGCTGCACCTTTGACTAGATTGACCCAGAAGGGTGCCCCATTCAGGTGGTCTGATGAGTGTGAGGATAGCTTTTAGAAGCTCAAGACTGCCTTGACCACAACTCCAGTTCTAGTTTTACCTTCAGCATCGGGTTCTTATATGGTTTATTGTGATGCTTCTCAGAATGGTATTGGGTATGTCTTGATGCATGAGGGTAGGGTGATTGCATAAGCTTCGTGACAATTGAAGCCCCATGAGAAGAACTACCTCGTTCATGATCTTGAGTTGACAGCTATTGTTCACGCATTTAAGATTTGGAGGCATTATCTCTCGACGTGTCTTGCAAGGTACTTACAGATCATCAGAGTCTACAATACTTGTTTAAGAAAAAGGACCTAAACTTGAGGCAGTGGAGGTGGTTGGAGCTGTTAAAAGAATATGATATCACCATTTTGTAGCATCCCGGGAAGGCTAATATGGTGGCCGATGCCTTGAGTAGAAAGGCTGTGAGTATGGGTAGCTTTGCATATATTCCAGTTAGTGAGAGACCACTAGCATCAGATGTTCAGGCTTTAGCCAATCAGTTCGTGAGGTTAGATGTTTCGGAGCCTAGCCGAGTTCTTGCTTGCGTGGTTTCTCAGTCTTATTTGTATTAGCCCATCAAAGAGCGTCAGTATGACGTCCCCCATTTGCTTGTCCTTAAGAACACAGTGCAACACAGTGATGCTAAGGAGGTTTCTATTGGAGATGATGGGGTGTTGCAGATGTAGTGTTAGATTTGTGTGCCCAATGTGGATGGGTTGCATGAGTTAATTCTTGATATGTCCCACAGATCGTGGTATTCAATTCATCCGGGTTCCACCGAGATGTATCAGTACTTGAGGAAACACTACTGGTGGAGACGAATGAAGAAAGATATAGTAGAGTATGTGGCTCGGTTCTTGAATTGTCAGCAGGTGATGTACGAGCATCAGAGGCCGGGTGGTTTGCTTCATAGACTTGAAATTCCCGAGTGGAAGTGGGAGCGTATTACCATGGATTTCGTTGTTGGGCTCCCACGGACCTTAAAGAAATTCGATGCAGTGTGGGTTATTGTGGATAGAATGACCAAGTCTGCACATTTTATTCCGGTTGTGACTACCTATTCTTCAGAGCGGCTGGCTCAGATCTATATTCGTCAGATTGTTCTTCTTCACGGTGTGTCGATGTCCATTATTTCTTATCGAGGCACGCAGTTCACATCGCAGTTTTGGAGAAAAGTGCAGTGAGAGTTGGTCACACGGGTTGAGTTAATTACATCATTCCACCCCTAGACCGACGGACAATCCGCGCGCACCATTAAGATCTTGGAGGATATGTTGCATGCCAGTGTTATGCTGGATAGAACATATATGTCTAAGGGTTTGGCATTTTTCTCTTTTTTGACTTGTGGAGCTCGGCTAGGGGCAATTATTGAGAGGGTTTTGGCTATAATTGAAGAGGTAAGTGAAGATGCATCACTTTTATTGATAAATATTGCTTACCTATTATTTTTTACACCTAGATTATGTGTGTTTGAGATGAAATTTGGACTATATATTGGAGAGTGGGATTCAGGGATTTGAGGGTCGATTTTTGGTTGGAATTGGATGATTTCGCTATGGTTGAACTAGTTATCGAATGGATGTTCAGAATTTGTGAATTTTGTCGGGTTACGAGGTCTGGGCCCGGGGTTGACCTTTTGGGTTGGCTTTTTGATTTTGGTTAAAGACCTTAGCTTTATCTTTTGGAATTGTTTCCTATAGCTATTATTGATGGAATTAAGTTTCTTTTGCTAGATTCGAGTCGTTCAGAGGCTGATTCGCATGACAAGGGTTCGTTGGAGCACTGAGTTGCGCACTTTAAAGTAAGTAATATTTCTAAACTTGGAATTGAGGGTATTTATCTCTAGGGAATATGTTATTTGTGTTGTGTTGGGGTGACACACATGTTATATGATGGGTGTGTGGGCGTGCACCCTGGTAAACATGATCCGGGTTGATTTTTGTACTTGAGTTGCTATCAAGTCTTGTTTTATCTCTGTAATCCCTACTTGTTAGAGTAATTGAGTTGTGATTCAAGTTAGAAATCATGTTTAGGCTATGTGCTTATTCGGTAGAGACCTAATGATGCTATTACTGTTGTTTTGAGTTATCTGCCTTAACAGTAATTATGTACTCAGTCATGATTCTTCATTTGCATATCATATCTCAGTATTTGTTATCATTTACTATTACATCACATGTTATCATTTTTTGGGCTGAGTGGTATGAGATTTGTGAGCTCTTGAGACTTGAGAGATTGATGTCTTAGGTGGGCTTGAGAGCCGGGTTGTGGGTGTTATTGTGGATCGGGCTGCACTCCGCAACATACCTTATTAACTTATTTATTATTGTGGATCGGGCTACACGATGCAGCAGGACTTATAAGCTTTATATTAGTGCTTGGGGTAGGATCCGCCCCTCTGGAGTCTGACATACCAGCAGTGAGCGCATGCACAATGATATATACACGTGCTTTGGTGAGGGCCATTAATGCCAGGCACCAGTACATTGCTGAGTGATTGTGTGTGTGATGAGTGGGCATTTGAGATAGATAGATTGAGTATCCTGAGAGTGTGAGTACCTGGGAGTGTCACTGTGAAATTATACATTTGACATGCATATTTGATATGTAGGCATAGAGATGTACTATTCCTTATGCTAGCTATACTTGACATGTTCTAATTAGTGTTGGTCTTTAATTATGAACTTAAAGCATGTCTAAATTTCTATACAATTAACGAGCTGATTATGGAAATTTCTTTAAGTTATTTATTGTTATTGTCATTATCATATATGTGGTGTCATTATATTGGTTCTGACTGTATCCTTCTGAGCTCATCACTGCTTTCAGCCCAAGGTTAGTTCTATTACTTATTGAATACATGGGGTTGGTTGTACCCATACTACACTCTGCACTTCGTATGCAGATCTAGGTACATCTGGACATGGGGACTTCTAGTTATGTGCTAGTACCGACTCAGAGACTTTGAAGTAGCTGCTATGATGTCTACAGACATTGCCTCTCTTTCCTTTTATTTTCTTCAGTATTGTTCTATTACTCAGACAATTGTACTAGAGTTTTGGTTTATGTTGATACTTAGTAGTGCTTATGTACTCGTTGACACCAATTTTTGGGGTGGTTGTAGTAGTATTTCAGTTATTGGTATCAGATATTTATGAGATTGTTTGCTGTTGAGTTTATTAAAATATGTTTATTCAAATGTTTAGTTGTTATGTGATTGTTGGCTTGCCTAGAAAGCGTGTTAGGTGCCATCACGACAGGTTGAGATTTTGGGCTGTGACACCCCGAAAGTCAATAAAACAGTAAAAGCACATACGGAAAGTCTCAAATAGGGGAACATGGATCTAGAAAGCAAAACGACCGGTTGGGTCGTTACAAATATAATTTGCACGAATGATTCTTTTCCCATCAAAATTTGTTATTCGAGACGCATGTATGTGTGTGTGTGTGTGTGTGTGTGTGTTGAATGCAGTCTGAATTTTATTATTCAGTGTTTTGACTTATTATGATCTATTTAATATTTTATATCTCAACTCCATAATGACTTCATGCAATTTGTTGTATTGTTCAAATTTCCTTTTTGATAGTGATAAGACATTAATTTAAAGGATGAAATATATGCACCTTTCGTTAGAACGAATTTAATTTCTGTTTCTAGGAAAAATAAAAGATATACATTTGGTTTATTTTTCGAATAACTCTTGTGTTATTGAGCTTGATAAATATTTTATCTCATGTGGTACATGAATGCATGACCTTTTTATTTTTAATTAATGTCTCTCCTAAACAGAACAATATTAGTCTACCTCATAAGAGAATATGTTCTATAAAATTGAGTAAAACATATCTGTGCACTTATGTCTAAGTCATATTAATCTGAATAGGATTTCTAGTTGGTCAAGGATGGACCTTAAGGTTCATTGAAAGTAGAGGCACTACCAACTTGTTGTCATGACCCCAATTTCCCACCTTAGGATATCGTGATGGTACCTAATCTCTAAGACTAGGTAAGCCTAAGATTCATTGAGAAACAACAAAAATAATAATAAAACTTCAAATTAAACCATTTAAACTATCATAATAGAACTCAATAGTACAACTGACAACAACTTGCCAAAACCTGGTGGAACAGAGTCATAGGCTTTACAAGAATGTACTAAAAGTCTCGGAATACAATACTATTTTTGGAACAAGAAATAAACAGTAGAATATCTAAAAGTAAAAGGTGACTTCGAGGCCTGCGGACGCTGAGTAGGTATACCTTTAATTCTCCAAAGCAGCTAATCAATCAATCACGTGCGTCTAACATGGGCAGACGTACCTGGATCTGCATAAAAATATGCAGAAGCGTAGTATGAGTACACCACAACGATACCCAATAAGTATAAAGCCTAGCCTCTGTAGGGTAGTGACGAGGCCAAGTCAAGACACCTACTAGGACAAAATAAACGCAACAAAATATAATAATGAGAAGTAACGAAAAGCGGAGAAATGAATAATAACGAAGCAGTTTAGTAACGTAAGTTAATGTAAGAATTTAAAACAAGAAGGCAACAAGAAGGGAACACATAATGAGAACCACAAGTAATCATATACGAACAAAACATATAAGACAAGGAAGAAGACAACAAGAACTGTTCAACCGATAAACCTTTTCAATATGGAATGTACAACAAGAATAACAACCGAGGTACCACCTCGTATTCACATTTCATAATTTCAATAACAATCTTTCCTTATATCATCATGTGAGCCTTACATTTAGTTTTGAAAATCATTTTCCCGAAATAGCTACACGCGTTTTAGCCTATCTTATCTCACCGCGTCGCTTCAAGTAGTTCCCCTACTAGCAACAAGCTTATCAAGCCCACCTTATCTCACCGCATGCATATCAACTGCTAGACTTATACCACCACATGCGTATCAATATCACAACATAATCACAACTCGCACCACAAGTGCCCATATGCCACAACTTGCCAAAAGGTCAACAATACCAATATTTTCACAACAAGATGAATGAGGAATATTCAATAAGGAAAGATACCTCAACAATTAACAACTTCACCTCAAAGTGATAGCGGCTTTTACAACTTCAACACCAATAACTCAACACGAAATAACAACTTCAAGTAAGAGTAATTTAACAATAAAGAGGTAACAAGACAATAAGGAAAGTAACAACTCAAGTAAGACATATAAGAGCAAATATAAGAAGGGGTAGAACAAGTGCTAACAATGTCTAATAAAGCATGTAAGAGTAGATTAACCCATGTAAGAGTAGACTAACAATTAAAGACCTTTTTGCAATTGCGAAGTATGCCCTTCTCGCAAATGCGACCAATTCATCGCAATTCAAACTACCCAGCTTAAGCCTAATCTTCACAAATGCAAACAAGGTATCGCAATGGCGACACCTAAGACCCCCATGCTATATTCGCAAATGCGAGGTTGCTGCTCGCAATTGCGACATCAGAGCACCAGCACATTAGAAATTCCTATTTCAGTTCAAACCATTCTGAATCACTTCCGAAACTCATCCGAGCCCTCGGGGCTCCAAACTAAACATCCACAGAAGTCTAAAAACATCATACAAACTTGATCGCATGATTAAAACACAATAATAACATATAGAACTATGAATCAGACATTAAAATGCATGAATTTTAAATTAAAGTCCATGAACCTCGAGAATTGCAACCAAGCGTCCAAATCCTATCGAATCAACTCCAAATGACATCAAATTTTGCAAAAAAGTTCCAAATAGAATAATGGACCTATTCCAAGTCCCAAAACCAAATTCTGAATCCAATAGCCAAAAGTCAACCTACGGTCAAACTTGTAAACCACAAATTGCCAATTTTAGGCAAAATAACACAAATCAATCTACGGACCTCCAAATTTGATTCCGAGCATATGCCTAGTCCAAAATAATGATAAAAATCTATCGAAGCCATCAAAACATCATTTCGGGGTCATTTTCACAAAAGTCAAACATTGGTCAACGTAATCAATTGAGGCTTCTAAGCCGAGAATCAAAGGGTTCAAATAAACTCGAAATCTTCCTGGAATAAAACTAACTAACCCCACAAGTCATAAAACCATGAATACACATGTGTGAAGCATCAAAAGGGGAAACATGGCGCAATACACAAAATGACCGTTCGGGTCGTTACATTTTTGCCCTCTTAACACAAAGGTTTGTCCTTGAACGTGCATAGAGACATACCTGAAGTGATGGAAAATGAGGATAAAGACTCCGCATGTCGTGCTCGGTCTCCCAAGTCGCCTCCTCGACTTCAGGTAGGAGATAGGGGATGATATATCTTCCTGAGGGCCGTAGAGATTGCTAGACAGATTGAGATGGTTTGTGTCCAGGATAGAGGTTCAACATCTAAGAAGAGGCCGCATAATTTCAATGGCTTAAGTGGGGCCTCATCTGGAGGAAGAGGTTCTTTTAGTAGAGGCCATCATCCTAGGCCGATTCAGTCAACTCTTCAGGTAGCCCACAGTGCTTCGGGCGGTCGTGGTTCTTATGGATCTTGTCTTAAGCAGCCAGCATTTAGTGCACCTTCAGCTCCTATGAGTGCACCACCGCTTCAGAGTTACTACAACGGCCATCTGGTCGGTCAGATTCAGTCTCAGCTTCAACAACCTCAGTGGCCGAGAGAGGTGCATATGACAAATTAGTAGGTATTGGCCTAGATTGACGAGCAACAGACCTCAGTAGGGCTCTTGTGCCATCTTACCGGCACCGGTTGCTCCACTACCCGCACAACTAGCTAGAGGTGAGGGTCAGGTTGTTAGAGGTGGAGGTCAGGCCATTAGAGGTAGAGGCTAGTCAGCTAGGGTCGCCCGAGGGGCGGAGGTCAGAGTGGTGTGGCCCACCCCATTTTTCAGAGTGGTGTATTGTTCTAGTTTGCCATAGAGATGCTTCAGTTCTATTTGATCCGGGCTCTACTTATTCCTACGTGTCATCCTATTTTGCTTCATACCTGATTGTGCCACGTGATTCTTTGAGTGCTCCTATACATGTGTCCACTCTTGTGGGAGATTATATTGTTGTAGATCATGTTTATCACTCATGTGTGGTTTCTATCGGAAGCCTTGAGACTAGTGTATATCTTCTACTTCTTGATATGGTGAACTTCGATGTTATTTTGGGCATGAATTGGCTGTCACCTTATCATGCTATATTGGATTTCCCCAATTAGAGTGGAGGGGTACTCCTGACCATTATACTAGCAAAGTTATTTCTTATGTGAAGGCTCGACATATGGCCGAGAAGGGGTGTCTAGCATATTTGGCCTATGTTCATGATTCTAGTGCGGAGGTTCCTTCCATGAATTCAGTACCTGTTGTGCGTGAGTTTCTAGAGGTATTTCCTGCAGATCTACCGGGGATGCCACCCGAAAAGGATATTGATTTTTGTATTGACTTGGCTCCGGGCACTCAACCCTTTAATATTCCACCATACCGTATGGCACCACCCGAGTTGAAGGAACTGAAGGAGCAGTTGTAGGATTTGCTTGATAAAGGATTCATTAGATCTAGTGTCTCGCCCTGGGGTGCACCGGTGTTATTTGTAAAGAAGAAGGATGGTTTGATGTGGATATGTATAGATTATCGACAGTTGAACAAAGTCACCATCAAGAACAAGTATCCCTTGCCAAGGATTGATAACTTATTTGATCACCTTCAGGGTGCCAAAGTGTTTTCAAAGATCGATTTGCGGTCTGGCTACCATCAGTTGAAGATTAGGGCATCGTATGTCCCTAAGATAGCTTTCCAGACTCGGTACATGAATTATGAGTTCCTAGTGATGCCATTTGGCTTGACAAATGCCCCAACAACATTTATGGATTTGATGAATCGGGTATTTAAGCCCTATTTGGCTTTTTTTATGATCGTCTTCATTGATGATATATTGATCTACTCCCACAGTCGAGAGGAGCATGAGCAACATCTTCGGGTGGTACTTCAGACCCTGAAAGATAGTCAGTTGTACGCCAAGTTTTCAAAGTGTCATTTTTGGTTGGACTCAGTTGCCTTCTTGGGACATGTATCTGCCGAGGGCATTAAAGTGGATCCTAAGAAGATTAAGGCAGTTCAGAATTGGCCTAGACCTACTTCAGCTATAGAGATTTAGAGCTTCCTGGGTTTGGTGGGTTACTATCGCCGGTTCGTGGAGGGGTTTTGATCCAAAGTAGCCCCATTAACTAGATTGACCCAGAAGGGTGCCCCATTCAGGTGGTCAGATGGGTGTGAGTTGAGCTTTCAGAAGCTCAAGACTGCCTTGACTACAACTCTGGCATTAGTGTTACCCATAGGTTCGGGATCCTATACGGTGTATTGTGATGCATCGCGTATTGGGCTCGGTGCAGTATTGATACAGGATGATAGGGTGATTGCATACGCGTCACAACAGTTGAAGGTTCACGAGAAGAATTACCCTGTTCATGACTTAGAGTTGGCAGGCATTGTTCATGCATTAAAGATTTGGAGGCAGTA